>NC_140587.1:179894942-184694942 GCF_964204655.1 Triturus cristatus
AGTATGCTTGACTACATGGAGTTGGCTGGAATCCTATCGGGCAGGTGTGGGTGCGGCGGGACGCACTGGGGGACAGAAGGTGGATGTGCCCCGACCGCGCCGTAAACGGCGCCCCAGGAGACGACACGGCGAAACACAAAGGCCTACTACTACTCAGACAGAGAAAGAAAGAATGGCGGTACTACAGGCTGTGACGGAACTGTCTCAGGCGAGTGACACTGCGATGCTGAGACTGACAGACTCTGAAAAGGGCTCGGATGGTTCGGACTCCGATGGAACTGATGCGGGGAGTGTGGCCATGCCGCATATAACTCCCAGAACGGCGGATGAGATCGTGGACGCTTGATCTGTTGTCCTACGTAGTAAGAGCGGCCAGTTGACACGGATGGGGTTCGCTTTGCGGGGGGGCATGGGGGAGCACGGGCTGAGTTGTGGGGCCTATCGGGTTGTCTGAGATATGTGGGTCCTCACCTGTCGGGGGGGAGGTCCTCTCTGAGAGGGGGGATCTTCTTTTATAATGGATTTTGGTGCCGGGGGTTCGATGAAGCAGCGGGTCTGATCTTCTTGGTGTCGGGCCTTCTCCCCCTTGTTTCGCTATTAGAGCGATTCTCTGGTAGTTACCAGAGGGCTTTTGGGGGAACTGTTTGGATGGGTACTAGCTGTTTGGAGCCTGTTCTGGGGTGGGGAGGTGGGGGGGTTTGGTGGGTTGTTAGGGGTTTTGTTGGGGGGGTTCATGTCACCGGTGCGCCAATGTGAGGGGGGAAGTCACAACACAAGTACAAATTGCATTATGGGGTCCGTACCTGAACTGAAATGTATTACGTGGAATGTACGGGGGATGCACACAATGACGAGACGCCATAAAATTCACGCTTATCTGGTACGTAGAGGAGCACAGATAGCTTTTCTCCAGGAAACCCATATAGATAGAGTTGAGGGCCGGGCCCTGCAGCGTCGTTGGAGAGGGCAGCTTTTCTACACAACATATTCTACCTATGCCAGGGGAGCACTGATCTGGGTGAGAGCGGGGGTTCCTTTCCAGCCGACCCAGCAGCTGGTGGACCCGGACGGGAGATATGTGGCTGTCATGGGAAGATTGGATGGGAGGGATGTGACTCTGTGCAGTGTGTATGCCCCCAATGTGGAACAGAAATCCTTTTTTGCTATATTAACGGGGAAACTGGCACCAAGTTCAGTGTTATTAGGGGGTGATTTTAACTCCGTTCTGGATACTGAGCTGGACAGATCGCACCCCCCCATTGCCCCAGGCACCTGCCCATAAGCTATCGAAATTTAGGAGGGACTGGCAAGCTGAATGGGGATTGATAGATGCATGGCGAGCTCACCACATAGGAGAACGTGATTACTTTTATTATTCTCCCCTCCATGATTTACATGTGCGGCTGGATGCGGTGCTATGCTCTCCAGATGTACATGCATTGGTGCGCGGTAGTGAGTATTTGGCAAAGACGATTTCGGACCATAACCCACTGTTATTGAGGGTAAGATGGTCTTGAGAGCGACCTGTTGTCCCCACCTGGCGGTTGCGTCCTGAGTCCTTGGAGGACCCAGTGTTTTGAGCTGAGATCCGAGAGGGAATAGAGCATTACTTCGACCCTAGGATTGGAATGGGACGCATTCAAAGTGGTAATACAGGGATTATGCATTGCTAAGAGGACAGGGATGCGGAAAACGCTGTTGCAGGACATAGAAAAGGGGGACAACGGTTGCGACGGGCAGAGAAAACTTGCCCGGAGAACCCTGGATTGCAGGATGAGGTTAGGGAGGAGGTGGCGACGCAAGTGGAACAATTACGCTGCTTTGATCATAAGGAATACCTGGTACGGGCACATGCGGAGAGGGATAAGATGGGCTCCCTCCTGGCATGGTTAGCGAATTCGGCTCCGCGGGGTACACTGATCCTAGCGTTGACTACCTCGACGGGGATGATGGAGTATACTCAGCGAGGGATTAATGAGATGTTCCTAGCATATTATGCGGAACTTTATGAAAGTATAATACAGGGCGTGACTGATGGGTTGAATGAGTTTTTAGCTGAAGTACAATTACCACGCCTTGAGGAAGACCAAGGGGTGCAGCTAGGGCAGGAGATCACAGAAGGAGAAATAGGCAGCGCAATAAAACATATGGCGCGCAGGAAAACCCCAGGGTCCGATGGATTGCCGATAGAATTGTACTCGGCCTATGCTGATGCGCTGATCCTTAAACTCCGGGCGGTATATCGCGAAGCCAAGGAAGTTGGGAACTTACCGGTCTCTGCTCGGGAGGCTATTATCATCCTGCTGTTAAAACCAGGGAAAGACTCACTATCTTTGTTGGCATATCGCCCGTTATCAATGTTGACGACGGATTATAAGATTTTAAGTAGGATCCTTGCATCCCGGCTGCTTCCTCATATGACGTACTTGGTCCATGGGGACCAGGCGGGCTTTATCCCAAAGAGAACCACTGCAACCAACGTGCGGCGACTGTTACAAATCCTGGGAGAGCGTCACGCTAATACACCAGACGCGGCGGTTCTTTCAGTAGACATTGAAAAGGCGTTTGACAGTTTGGAATGGCCGTATTTGCCTCGAGTCCTTCATGCATATGGTCTTGGAAAATCCTTTGTAGAATGGACGGAGTTGTTATATAGGTCGGCGACGGCGCGCATACGCACGGGCGCGACGATCTCATCGGCTTGCCCGATTGGACGGGGCACGAGACAGGGATGTCCGCTCTCACCATTATTATTTGCTCTGGCCATCGAGCCTCTAGCGTCCCATGCCCGATTGGGGAACTACTATGCTGGTTTGTATTTGCGGGGGGACATACAGTTTATCTCCCTATATGCAGATGATTTATTGTTGTTCCTAGGGAATGTGACGCCAGACTTAGATGGCGCAAGACACTTGCTTCGTGTGTTTGGCCGCTTTTCGGGGTTGAGGGTGAACTGGGCAAAGACTTGCTTATTCCCAGTGGCCCCGACTGCGACAGAACCTCCCCAGCTGAAGGAGGCCCGTTGGGAGCCTAGATGTCTGTCTTATCTCGGTACCAATATTTACCACGCCCCCGACGATATACTGGAGGGCAATGTTGGTCGGGCCATCCGTGGCCTCAGGGGTAGAATGGCATTTTGGAGTGCGCTGCCGCTTTCTGTAGCGGGCGGGTAGCGCTCCTGAAGATGGTTGCACTACCACGTTTATTATACTATTTTCGGACTTTATCGATTTGGATCCCGGGCTCTGTGTTTAGACAGCTCCGTTCTATGACTTGCGGGTTCCTTTGGGGGACAGGTAGAAGCCGAGTGGCAATGGCCATGATGATAAGGCCAAGAGCGGATGGGGGCATGGCGGTTCCGGATTTTGAGTGGTATTACTTTGCAGCTCAGCTGCAGTGGCTTACACAGGCTGTGCCAAGGGAGTTCCGAGGTCCGGAAGGCCCGGAGGGTCACTGGGTCCCGCGCTATATTTTGTCTTTCATAGTGCTACAACAGAAGATGCAACTGGAACCGCTTACGACCGAGGAACGGATAGTGAGGCTGTGCTGAAACCGGAGTCAGCGTAGGGCTGGGTTCGCTCGCTTTTATGCCCCGGGGATACCGCTGGGGATGTGCACAGCGTTCCCGCATGGAGGGGACTGGACAGCGCTGGCAAATTGGGAGGACCTGGGGATACAGGTGTTGGGGAACCTGTACGAGAACGAGACCCTGTTATCTTTCAAGGACTTGCGACATAGGTATGATCTCCCGTGAGTGGACTACTTGTTGCATTCGGCGCTTATTACCGCAATCCAACACTATTGGAAGACGGGTTTGTCGGAACCCCGAACCTCAATGGCATGCCAATATGTAGTAATGGCTGCGGGGACATTTAAGGCCATTACGTGCCTTTACCGACGAATGCTGGCACAGAATCGAGACCCGTTGGGAACACTGCAGGGGAAATGGGAGGTGGATCTAGGTAAGGAAATCCCTGAGAAAACGTGGGCTCAATTGCCTAAGAGGGCATGGAAGTGTATGAGAAATGCCCGGTTTCAAATAATACAGTTTTATGTCTTGCATAGAGCGTATTTAACCCCTGCAAAGCTTAATCAGTATTTTGCGGAGACAGCGGCTCAGTGTCCGCGATGTGCTCTCTGGAGGGACCGGACTTCCTGCATATGTTGTGGGGATGCACGACCCTGGGAACCTATTGGGAGGAGGTTTTGGACGTTTGGAATTTGACTACAAATAGATCAGTGGCACTGGAAACGGGCACTTGTCTACTGCATTGGTTCCCGCATACTGCCAGAACGAAAGTGACTAGCAAATTCATAGATTTGGGGCTAGTATTGGCAAAACGAGAGATAACAATGCATTGGAAAGCACGACAGGGGCCTAAGGTCTCCCTGCGCAGCCGATTGAAGCGCTGCTTCGGGTTAGAGAACCAAACTTGCCGCCATTTCCTCGGAAATGAGGCCACGCCCCCTCACTCTGCTATATAAGACGCGCTGAACGCGATAGCCCGCATTAGCCAGAAACGACACTCCTGAGGCGATCAGCCGGGAGGAAACGCGCTTTTTAAAAAATTAATTGATTTGTTGAAATTGATTTTACTTGTGTACTGCACCTTCCCCTGGGCACTCCCCCCTCGCCAATCAGTCCAGTTCTCCCCGCGCAGCCGATTGAAGCGCTGCTTCGGGTTAGAGAACCAAACTTGCCGCCATTTCCTCGGAAACGAGGCCACGCCCCCTCACTCTGCTATATAAGACGCGCTGAATGCGATAGCCCACATTAGCCAGAAACGACACTCCTGAGGCGATCAGCCGGGAGGAAACGCGCTTTTTAAAAAATTAATTGATTTGTTGAAATTGATTTTACTTGTGTACTGCACCTTCCCCTGGGCACTCCCCCTCGCCAATCAGTCCAGTTCTCCCCGCGCAGCCGATTGAAGCGCTGCTTCGGGTTAGAGAACCAAACTTGCCGCCATTTCCTCGGAAACGAGGCCACACCCCCTCACTCTACTATATAAGACGCGCTGAACGCGATAGCCCGCATTAGCCAGAAACGACACTCCTGAGGCGATCAGCCGGGAGGAAACGCGCTTTTTAAAAAATTAATTGATTTGTTGAAATTGATTTTACTTGTGTACTGCACCTTCCCCTGGGCACTCCCCCCTCGCCAATCAGTCCAGTTCTCCCCGCGCAGCCGATTGAAGCACTGCTTCGGGTTAGAGAACCAAACTTGCCGCCATTTCCTCGGAAATGAGGCCACGCCCCCTCACTCTACTATATAAGACGCGCTGAACGCGATAGCCCGCATTAGCCAGAAACGACACTCCTGAGGCGATCAGCCGGGAGGAAACGCGCTTTTTGAAAAATTTATTGATTTTACTTGTGTACTGCACCTTCCCCTGGGCACTCCCCCCTCGCCAATGAGTCCAGTTCTCCCCGCGCAGCAGATTGAAGCGCTGCTTCGGGTTAGAGAACCAATCAGGTCACGCCACTGCCCAGGTCATGCCCCCCTCCCCTGCACAAAATATGCCTACCCGGACGCGCAGCGGGCGCGCCGGCAGCGTGCCGAAGGCACGCCAAAGGCAAGCCCGTCTGCGCCCGTCCGCGCCAGAACGGCCCACGGGCTCAGCCCCCCTGCACCCCCGATCCCACCACCCATCACATACTCTGCATGTGATCTGCGGCATCTCAGGACTGGTACCCCTGACCATTGTCTCCACTCAATAACACCCGAGCAGAGTCAACGCATATGCAGACATTTCTCATACAGACTCACTCCCCACGCTACTCCCAAACCTCGGACAACTAAACATAGTCCAAGCTCTACCTCCGGGCTACCTTATCAAACATCATGATAGACCATCAGGGCCAGGAGGTGGCATAGCAATCATCACCAAAGCACCCATCTCATGCCAGATCTTGGACAGCCCAATCTTTGATTGTGAAAACATCCACTTCTCCATTCACCTCTCCCCGGAGAAAACCTTGTCAGGACTGCTGGTCTATCGTCCCCCGGGCCCTCTGGGACAATTCCCCGACTCCCTAACGGACACAGTTACCTCACTAGCATGCCTCTCCTCCAACTTCACCGTGCTTGGAGATCTTAATATGCATTTCGATGATCCAGGGAACAAAGCAGCGGTAGATCTTAAAGAAGACCTAGCCGCACTCAGCCTCTCCCTGAAAAATCATCACCCCACCCATAACAAGGGCCATCTCCTGGACCCAATCTTCTCCAATATCCTGGAACTCTCCACAACGACTCCCCTACCCATTCCTTGGTCTGATCACTACCTGATTCGTCTAAACTATCCGTTTATCACCAAAACCACACACAGCCCCCCGCCTCAGGCCCCCTCGCGCCCGTGGCACAAGCTAGACACGGCTGTCTGGAGCAACCTGCTGACAGCTTCCACTCCTATGCTGGACCCGGACCCCTCTCTGGCGGACATCCAAATTCGTTCATGGATAGAAACATCCCTAGACTCAATCCTCCCACACAAATACCTACCTAGCAAAAGGGGACCTTTCAAATCACCCTGGTTCACTGCAGAATTGCGCGAACTACGAAAACAATGCAAAAAACAAGAACGCCTCTGGAGGAAAGACTGGGCCCCCAGCAGTAGAGAAAAATATAAATCAACCATGAAACAGTACAAAACCTGTATTAAAAACACACAAGCCGCTTACTTCGAAAACAAAATCCTTGCAGCTGCCAACTCCTCTAAAGAGACCTATCGCATCGTACGGTCACTCATGAAAATACCCGAACCTCAGCCCATTGCAGACCCCACCGGCGCGAGATGTACCAATCTCGCGAGTTCTTTTCCTCCAAAATCCTAAAAATCCTAAAATCCTTCCCCCCTCACCCCCCCGGCTAGATTCACCAGCCCAGTTAACTGTCCCAGACGTCCCCTGCCTGGACGCCTTCTCCCCCATCTCTATTGAGAGGATGACGGCCACCCTGACCCAAGTGAAGAGCGGGTCACCAGCAGACCCAGCGCCCATGAGCAAATTGAAACTAGTCGCCCACATTATATCCCCTGTCCTCACTAAGCTGATCAACGCCTCCCTCTCCCAAGGGATAGTTCCTGCCAACTGGAAAAACGCGTTGGTACGCGCCCTCCTCAAAAAAACCCCATCTGGACCCTACGGATCCCTCCAACTTTAGACCAATCTCCCTTCTCCCAGGCTTCAGCAAAATGGCAGAAAAAATTGTGAATGAACAACTTTCCACCTTCCTAGAAACCCACAACCTCCTCCGACAATCCCAGACAGGGTTTAGGCCTGGACAAGGGACTGACACCGCCCTCCTGGCCGCGACAGAGGAGACGCGATCCATCTTGGACGCAGGGGGATCAGTGGCAGTGATCCTCCTGGACCTGAGCGCCGCCTTTGACACGGTGGACCACACCATCCTCCTCCACCGTTTGCACAATAGCGGAATCACTGGGACCGCTCTAGCTTGGTTAAAATCGTTCCTAGAGCACAGGACCTTCCAAGTGACCGATACCCACGGTCGCTCCAACGCCCTTCCCCTTCAGTGTGGGGTCCCACAGGGATCCTCCCTGAGCCCCACCCTTTTTAATGTATACATGGCCCCTCTTGACGACATAGTCTCACCATTTGGCATAAAAGTGGTCATGTACGCTGACGACACCCAACTAGTCGTCTCCATCAATCAGGCTGACCAGTCCATGGAGAATCTGGTCTCCTGCCTGCAGAGCGTTTCCAAATGGATGGTAGACTCCCGCCATAAACTCAACGGAGAGAAGTCGGAGATTATGCTCCTAGGCAACCGCGACAAACTCCCCAAGTCGCTCGCTTGGCCGCCCAGCATGGGCGTTCCCCCTACACCAAAAAACGAAATCAAGAGTCTAGGCATTTGGCTTGACCAAGACCTCAGCTTTAGAACCCAAGCGAGAAAGACAGCCGGTACATGCTTTGGTCTCTTACGATCAGCCCGGAAGATCCTCCCCCTGATTCCCCCCCAGTCCAGAAAAATTCTCATCCAAGGCCTTATCATATCCAGACTTGATTACGGGAACGTCCTATATCTGGGCGCCCCAGCAATTGTGATCAACAAACTCCAGCACGTGCAGAACGCGGCAGCAAGACTCCTCACGGGGACAAAATACAGATGCTCTGCCAAACCTTCTCTAAAGGCTCTGCACTGGCTCCCCATTCAGGAGCGCATCACCTTTAAAACCCTGTGTATCTCTCATAAAATCCTCCAGGGTAAAGGCCCCCCTATTCTCAAACCCCTTATCAAACCCCACACCTCCATCAGACAGCTAAGATCGGACTCCCTCTCATTGGCCAGCATACCCAGAATAAAAAGAGCACGTACGGGTGGGCGCCGTTTCGCCTACAACGCCCCAAAGCTCTGGAACAGTCTCCCCATCAGCATCCGTAAAGAAACCAACCTGCTGCCCTTCCGCAGGCTTCTGAAGACCTGGCTCTTCCCCCGATAACTCCGTCCCAGGATCATTTCTAGATGACACTATAGCGCTGGGACGCCCTCGGGTAGCTACACGCTTTACAAAATCAAATCCAAATCCAAATCCAAGGTGGGGAGATGGCGGGCAGAATTGATTAAATGGGCGCGGAGTGAGGGAATTCTTCGATTGCAACAGGCCTCACGTATGAATAATGATAAAGTGTATGAGACAGCAAGGACGTGGGAGGCCTTAGTTGCAGCACTGCAGACACCAGATGTAGATTCGGAAGAGGGTTCACTAGAAGGAGAGCAAGGGGGTCCCAGCTCCCACACTTGCACAGATTGTCCAACTAGCTACAGGCCACTAGCGGCAGTTAATGTGTGTGATGTCAATGCCTATGGTATAGTACTGTTCCTGTTCATTGATGTTGAGCTGCTCCAAGGAAGTTGTGTAGCTGTTTATACTGTATATATAAGGCGCACTGGTGACCGGGGTAGATGGGAGGGGGGTAGGGTTAGCGGGGGATGCAGCAGGCATCATTTTATGTTGAGCACAATACTATGTTATTAATATTGCCTATATCACTCAGATTTGAAAAGTTAATAAAAATACATTTAAAAAAAAAAATGCAATTTCTCTGCCCCTCAGCGAGCGCAAAGGAAAGGATTTGGGATGAGGGAGGCCCAACTACGTGTACTCAGGTTCCCGGGGGAACTTGATCTGAAACTCCTCGTCAAGGTCATCAAGAACCGCTGCCCAATACCGCACCAGCTTCGGTCAATGCCACAGCAGATGTATCAAGGTGCCTGGAAGACTACACCCCCGCCAGCAGAGGCCTGACTTAGTTTTATCCCAAGACTTAATACGCGCCGGTGTATAGTACCAACAAGCAACCACTTTATAAGCAGATTCTGCGCCTGCCGTGTCAGAGGCAGTGTGATGGGCGCGGTAGAAGATATGCTCCCACTCTTTGTGCGTCAAAGGGCGCCCCAACTCAGTCTCCCAACGAACCTGCGCCTTCGACAGCTGCTTCTTAGGACGCGCCTTGATCATTGCATACAAATCCGATATGTGCTTCCGCAAGGATCGTCGCTCAGCCCCACTCTCTTCAACATCTACATGAAACCCCTCGCTGCCATCGCACGCCAACACAACCTCAACATCATTTCCTACGCCGATGACACCCAGCTGATTCTCTCCCTCACCAGAGACACCGACACCGCCAAAGCCGACCTACACGAAGGGATGAAAGATGTCGCCGAATGGATGAACATCAGCCGCCTGAAGTTGAACACGGACAAGACAGAAGTCCTCATCCTGGGACCGTCGCCCTCCGCATGGGACGACTCCTGGTGGCCCCCGGCCCTGGGCACCGCACCCAAGCCAACGGACCACGCGCGCAACCTGGGCGTCATCCTGGACTCCTCCCTATCGATGACCAGACAAGTCAACGCTGTCTCCTCATCTTGCTTCCACAACCTCCGCATGCTCCGCAAGATCTTCAGATGGATCCCGACCGAGACCAGGAAGACTGTCACCCAGGCCCTCGTCACCAGCAGACTAGACTACGGAAACACCCTCTACGCCGGCACAACAGCCAAGCTTCTGAAAAGACTTCAACGCCTCCGCCCGTCTCATCCTGGACGCCCCCCGACGCAGCCACATCTCGAGCCACCTGAGAGACCTGCACTGGCTCCCTGTCAACAAGAGGATCACGTTCAGACTCCTCACCCACGCACACAAATCCCTCCACGACCTGGGCCCAAGGTACCTCAACGACCGCCTGACTTTCTACATGCCCACCCGACAGCTACGATCCGCAAACCTCGCCCTCGCCGTCGTCCCTCGCATCCAGAGAGCCACCGCCGGAGGAAGATCCTTCTCCTACCTAGCGGCCAAGACATGGAACTCCCTGCCCGTCCACCTGCGGCTGACCCAGGACCACTTCGCCTTCAGGAAACAGCTCAAGACCTGGCTGTTCGAGCAGTAGCAGACCCCCTCCCCCAAGCGCCTTGAGACCCTTCCGGGTGAGTAGTGCGCGATATAAATTCCATGATTGATTGATTGATTGATTGATCCTTTTTGCAAAATAACCAGCGTTCGAAAGTGGTCAAGGGGCGAGACATCAAAGCGAAGTTAGAAGGTTGGGTCACCCAGTGCACCAGTTGCGAGTGATGAAAAGCGTCGGTCTTCGGCAAATTAAAATAGTCTTTGTGCAGTTGAGGGAAGGGGATCAAGCCATCCAGGTCAAAGAGAGAGCCCACCCTCTTACACCCCTCCTCCCTCTAGCGATGAAAGACTGGGGACGCGCATCCCGGTGGGAAGTCAGGGTTATCCACAATAGGTGTCATCGGGGAGGGAAACGTAGTCCAACCCTTGTGCCTCGCTAACTGATCCCACGCTTTGAGAGTCGATTAAGTCACCGGCGACGAATAGAGACCCCATGCCCTATGCTTCCGTGAAAGCCAAAGTTCACGCCATACATTACAACCAGCAACTGTCTGGTCCATAAAGTCCCAGTGCTTGCTGGACAGCGGCCTATTCCACTCCGTGACGTAGCGAAGACAAGATGTTTAATAATAGGCACCCAAGAGCGGGAAGCCCAGCCCCCCCACGGCTTTCGGCGAAGTAACAAGTGATAATGCAAGCCTCGTTCTCCGGTTGTTCCACAGAAATTCATTAAGGAGACGCTGCAATTTGCGGAGGGTGCCCGGCGGAGTGATGAGTACAGGCCCCAGCTAGGCCCGCAGAGTACAAGGGTTCGCTCTCCTATAATAAAAGCTAGAAGGAAGTTGGCACGGAAACTGCAAATACAAAGACAGAGTTTATTAACCCTTAAGGGTGGTCCTACAACCTACACAACACTCTTCAGTATTGCATAGAGTAGCACAAAGAACTTGCGTACACGGTCCCCTTTTATACACAACAGAGGGGCTCATAAGTGGGTGGATACAACATAGAGCAAAATTCATTACCATTTATGGACATTTTCGATACAGGATAAATATGTGGGCGGAGTTAACAATTTCCTGAGCCCGCGAAAACATGGTCAAACAAGGACTAACTGATAACAGATGTGGTCAAGTCTGGGCATGCGCCAGACGGACAAAGGAGCTATTTATAGACTGTTACTAGGCAGATTACAAGAGCAACTAGCGAAAAGGTAGGACTCTTCTCGTGCAAAGCACGTGGAGGCATGACAATACAAAATGGAGTCCAGACTTTAGTCAGCATAAGACAAAAACATACTTTAACTGGAGAGAATTCATGTCTTTAGTGAATGCTTAATCATATCGCTGTTTTAGTTTTCAACAGGAGGCTGCACAGGGAGAATCTGAAACAGATAAAGGACGTGCGGGAGTACAGTCATTTTTATTGCCGCGAGTCTCCCGTACCAGGCCAAATTGAGGCGCGACCAGTCGGAGAGCGATTTGGAAGTTTGATCCACCAACAGGTTATAGTTGAGGGAGTCAGTTTTAGTGATAGAGGAAGTCGGACGGATACCCAGGTATGTAATGTCGGAGTGCACCCACTGAAAGTCAAAGTCTCGTTGCAGGTCCTGGACCTCATTGTCAGGGACAGAAAGATTAAGAATTTGTGATTTCGAAAAGTTCACTTTAAACCCTGCCACTTTACCAAATTCATGAAGCTCCGTCGCCAAATACCGCAGTGTGGAGTGAGGTTGGGTAAGCGAAAGAATAACATCGTCTGCATACAGACCAATTTTGTGGGTGTCAGCGCCAAACTTAATTCCCACTATATCCGGGTTCAAGTGTATGCGCTGGGCAAAAGGCTCCATATAGAGCGCAAAAAGTAGCGGGGACAAGGGGCACCCCTGCCGCGTCCCCCTGGAGATGGTGAAAAGGGGAGATTTAAAACCATTCACTCTCACCGACGCCTTAGGGGCTGCATAGAGACATAGCACCCATCGTACAAAATTCTCACCAAGCCCAAAGACCCGCAAAACGGTAAACAGATAGTCCCAGTCCACCCGATCAAATGCCTTTTCTGCGTCAATGGAAAGGAGAAAGTTCTGGGCTCGAGATCGGTGAACCAGGTCTATAGGGTGAAGAATTTGCTTGATATTATCCCCGCCCTGTCGTGTCGGGATAAAGCCTGATTGGTCCGGGTCGATGATGCCGTCCATCAGGAGGCTAAGACGCACTGCCAGGATACTCGCAAAGAGCTTTGCGTCGATGTTTAAAAGGGAAATCGGCTGATATGAGCCACAATCTCTCGAGTCCTTCCCAGGTTTAAGGATGACCGTAATCGCAGCCTCTGACATGGAGGGTGTTACTTCTCCAGTGTCAAAGAAAGAGTTGAAAAGACGTGTTAAAAGTGGAGCCAGCTCTATGCAGAAAGTTTTAAAGAACAGAGCTGAGAAGCCATCCGGCCCGGAGATTTGGCAATCTTTAGACGGGTTATCGCGGATATGACTTCCTCAATGCGAATAGCTGTATCCAAAGCGTTGGCCGATGATTTAAACAGCGGCGTAATGTGGCAGGACGTGAGATAGTCCACCATCCCGTCCGAGCTTGGCACCTCCCTACTATATAATCTCTGATAAAAGTGACGGAAGGAATCCACAATAAGGGTGTCTGTGGTGTGCTCAACTGCCTGGGAGTCCCTAATTGACTGGATCGCTGACCTCTGTGCGCGCGCTCGCAACCTATGGGCTAACAGCTTCCCCCCTTTATCCCCACTAAGGTAAAATTTATGTCGAAGTCGCAGAAGGGCATGCTCAGCTCTATCTAAGTCTAAGTGCTTCAGCATGCACCGCTTTGTTTCCAGCTCCCTCCAAACCCTAGGGGCCCCCGTCTAGCACACAGTCTCTAGAGCTCTCACCTCCTCCTCCAGCTCCGCTCGCTTAGATTTACGTATACGCGTAAAGGCTGCAGCCAGTGCGATGAACTCTCCCCGCACCACCAACTTCAGGGCTTCCCATACAACCGCTAAAGATGTACTCCCCTGATCATTATCTGCCAGGTAAGCGGTTATAGTGTCCCTTATTCGAGTAACGACTGATTCCGAGAGGAGCAGAGAATCGCGAAGGCCAGCCAGGGGGTGGTGGGCGTTTGCCGTGAAAGGTGAATTGTACCGAAATGAGGGCATGGTCCGAAAGTGAACGGGGGTGATAGTCGCTGCAGATAAGTGGGGCAGGAGAGAGGTTGAGGCTAAAAAGTGGTCGAGGCGGGCATAGGTTTTGTGCGCTGCAGAGTAGTAGGTATAATCTCGCTCAGTGAGGTGCTGTACGCGCCAGACATCATTCAAACCGCCATCAATCATCCACTGCCTCCCCCCTTGCGAGAGCGCGTCCATTCGATGGGACCGCTGCTCAGACCTATCCATACACGGATCCATCACCACATTCAAATCTCCACACACCAGGATCGAGGCGTCCGGAGAAGCCAGAACCTCAGAGAGGGCCACACGCAGGAAGGGTTCTTGTCGGTCGTTCGGGGCATACAAGGACCCTATTGTTAGGTGCGTGTCCCCCCATTGTAGGCGGACAGCAAGGAACCTACCCTTAATATCAACGACCTGGGAGAGAACTTGGCAATGAGCGCGCGCGTTAAAGAGGATTGCCACCCCATGCTTTTTAGCCGGGCCTGAAGACCACAATTGTTAGGGGAAGCGCTTGTCTCTCATCCGTTTAGTGTCCTTAGAAAGGAGATGGGTCTCCTGAAGCAGACACACATCACCCTCCGCATATTCCAGGAGGGACAGGATGGCCGAGCGCTTAACAGGGCTATTCAATCTCCTGACATTCAGACTCACAACCTTTAAGGTCCTACCCATAGTAGTCAGGGGAGAAGGAGCAATGACCTAGACGCACAGCGCCAGAGATATGAGGCGAGCAAGAAGGTAGTGACCACTGACCATACATCCCCCAAGCTTGATGGAGAACTGATGCGGAGCCCCAAAGCAACCCCATAACCTCAACAAACCCCCCTTCCCCAACCCATAAGACAAAACACACACACACACAAAAAAAAAAACGGGATGCGGGAGCCGCGTATAGAGACAACAGTCTGTCATGTAGATCAAACGATGAGGGGAACATAGCACCATTCTAAATTATGCCACACACCGGAGACAACATACATCCAACACCCAAAGGACTGATGGTGGTATTAACGCTCAACAGAGTATCTCCCTCCTCCGGCGACGAAAAAGAGCCCACCTGATGCCAGCTATGCGTGGCTCAAGGGATGCCGGTGTTGTCCGTCACCTGCGCCACCGATGTGACAGCCGCCTCTCTCTCCATGATACTAGTGGACATGTCAGGCTATGAAGACTGAGGGGACTTCCCGACCCGCTGCCAGCCGCCGGAGCGCCGACGCGGAGGGGCACCAGCGTTCCCAGACTGAGAAGAAGACCGCAAGACATCGTAGGGTACGTCCAAAGAACGGACCTGCAGGAGCTTGTCCTGGTATTTGAAAATAAGTCAGAACGGGTGGCCCCATGAATAGGGGATGCCTTGCTCACGGAGATGGTTAGTGATGGGCTTAAACTCCCTGCGCTTGACCAGGGTGGAAGCCGCTAAGTCCTGGAAGAGTGCTGGTTGATGGCACCGAAACTGCACGGGATTATGGTTGCGGGCCTTCCAAAGGATATGCTCCTTAAGCTGGAAATCGTGGACACACACCAGTATGTCCGGTGGGGGAGCTTTAGCACCTCTCGGCAAGCCAACACGGTGGACGCGGTCCAGCTGTATTTCCTGTTCCCCGCCATCCCCCATGATCTGTCGAAAAAGCTGGCTGACATACTCACGGAGGTTATCCCCTTCCCCTTTCCATGGCACAGCCCGGATTCTTATATTGTTACGTCGGGAGCGATTTTCCAAGTCCTCAACGTGAGCTTGTAAATCAAGGTTTTGCTCCGTGAGGCAAATTACATCCTGCTGGAGCTGGTGTAGATCGTCCTCCCGCCCCAAATCGTGCTCCTCCAGGGTAGCGACTAGTTCCCCAATGGCATCCACGTCGCGCCGCACCTCACGCAGGTCGGAGGAGAGCTGGGAGCTGAGCTTCAGAATATCCTCTTTAATGGCCGAGAATAAGTCGATCATAAAAGCTTTGGTCGCCGGCTGATCACTATCCTCGGGCTGCGGCGAGTGGGGGCCCAATTGGGAGGCGGACGGACCCGCCGATTTCTGCAGGAGATCCTTCAGGGGCTTATCACGCCTGTTCCTGGTGGAAGACATGTTGGCCAGGGTAAGTGCCCAAGTAGAGGAACTGGGGGCGTAGAAAAAGGCGAAAACAACCCTCCAAATAGCAAGGCCGAAGCCCACCCCCAGCAAAATCCAGACCCAGTACAAAGGGAAACCAACAAGCTACCAATGCGCCGGACCAACTGGCCCACTAGACAGTCCACAGCGAGATGAGTCAAAGTACAATGCGCAGCAGGGAGATATACCCAGAATGAGAAAGAGGTCTGCACGCCGGCACCATTCCCGGGACTCTCCCAGCCACAACCCCGCAACGTGCGCAGGGAACAGCCAAGGCAGGCCCCCACCGAGGTGCCAAAAGCCCCTACTGCTCCTGATGCTCCAGGCCCCTACAACCATCTGAAACCCCAGAGGGAGCGACCAGTCCAGCAGAGCCTTCAAAGCATTAGGGGGGGGGAGGGGCAGGGAGACTCCACATCCAAGGAACGCCCCACAGCACGTAGCGGGGCCCTCTCCGTTCGCCTGCCGGGTCACCCACCGCATCACCGGCCGCCGATATACGGCCCGAGCACCACCACTGTGGGGGCAGATGCCTCTCCGCACCCGCCAGTCAATCCTCTCTGCACACGCGCTGAGAGTGGGACCACTCAAAGCAGCAGGCCCCAGCAAACTTTTCCGGCAGACCCCCAGCCCTCACTCACAGCAGGCAGCCACCGCCCGCCAACTCGCGGGCCGAAGGTAGGTCTCTTAAGGGCAACAGCGCAGGTCTCCCAGGCCCTAAACCCCCGCCAGGCCCAGGGAATGACCGCGCGGGGGGTGCCCACAACTGCAGCCGCTGCTCCAGTACAGCCAAACAGGGGAGAGGTAAGGGCCGACCTAATCAGCAAATCCAAATCAGGGCCCTCAGAGAGGCCCCTCGCTCCCTCTGCTAATCGCGCAGCACTGCGTCCGCCGGCCCACAGACCGAAAATTGCCACTCAGCAGCTGCTGCCCCTGCACTCCTCACCGCTGTAGAGCTGGGCCGCCTCGCCGCTATGCCCCCTCCGCACAGGCGGGCAAATGGCGGCCGCGGGGTGGGCCCCACCGCTGATGTCGCACTGTCGCCGGGCCGCGGAGGCTGTCGACCCCGAGCCTGCACAGGTACCAACTCCGCTGTGCCGACAGGCGCCCCCGAAGCTGTCGATGCACTCAGGTTGGAGGATCGCTGCGGCGGCCCAGATCCACCAAGGCCGCCGGGCCACAGCAAGGCCGGAGCCGGACCGCCTTAAGGGACTAGAAAACCGCTTCTGTACGCCAAAAGAAGCGCACCAACGATGGCAGGATGAGCAGCGAACACAGCAGGGCACATCGTCCAGCTCTGATGGGCACCAGGAGGGCCGATATCCAAAGCTAAAATCGGGCGGCGCCGGAGAGACAGGGAACACGTCTCACTCCGCCGCCATCTTGGCCACGCCCCCAACAGACAGAGATTTAGAGACGCAAAGCTGCAGAAGAGTTTCAGACTACGACGCAGAAATAAAGGAGAGGGCAGAAGTGATTTATAGATGCAGTGAAGGAGAGGGCACTTTGATGGAGAGCAGAACGTAGGCAGACGTAGGCAGATTAGATGTAGGTTTAGTTCCATTCTGATTTTTGCTTTGACTCATTGGCTTTGCCAAGGCTTATTTGCTCTATTCTTTGTTTCCCTTCATGGGAGATTCTGCAATTATGAATTATTGATTGGCTTATGCTAACTCACTCTTGCTTCTGGAACTTTTCAGGAGTTCTGACTGGCATCTTTTGAGCCCCATTGTCTTAGAATAGGGATTATTTCCTTTATGGAACGCGCGATTTGCAAATTATGATGCTTTGTGCTAACCTAATTTTTCTGTTGTCAATTCTGTAACCTGATTGATACCTGACTATTGAATGAAGAGTCTGAGATTCTTAAATTTTGATTGGAAAATAAATCTCTTTAAAACTGCTCATAACTCATTATTGGCTAAAATGTTTATTTGCATTTTATGAATTGCTCATGTTTATGTAGAAGCTCCCTGGTCATAAACGGTGGCAAAGATCCATTGACCTTTAGCGGAAATCCGGGTAACGGTAATCAGAGGTAATGGTGTCACATTTCCTAGATTTTCCAAAGCAAGATTACTGTGGGATTACCGCTGCAACACACACATACACAGGGGCACCCTGAAATACTGCTACCCATGCACACAGGCCAAGGGGCAGAGGTTATGTTGCATACTCGCATTACGCTCTATGCTTTTTTTATGCAGAATATTTTAAAGGATAAAAAAAGACTGAGAACGAGGAAGGGATTTTGGGAATGGAATTATCTTCCCAAAGCAGAGCGGCAGAAGGATGGTGGTTGAGAAAAAGCTGAGTAAACAAGGGGCATACACAAGACGGGTGTGCAGCTTGATTCACAACTCAAGGGCAGAGCTTTCACACTGAAATGGTTTCCTCTTGCGATTCACTGTACCTACAAACTGACTGACAAATTGCCTACGAAACTGGAACACTGCGAGCCAGTGGGCGCTGAGGTATGCACTGATTCTATGTGAAGTGCAACAGGAGAGTTTAACAAGTGGCAACACTGCCATGGTGAGGATGATTTCTGCTGATCTGCAGGTCATGTGTCTATATAATAAAACGGAAGATTACTCCTGACTGAGGAGCAGTCGGCTCCGGCATGCGCAGGGTGGAGATGCTTTAATGTTCAGAAATGCGACTAATTCTTAAATAAAATGTACTAAATAGCAGGCCATTAAGAGTGAACTCAAACAATTAATTATGCAATAATTTACAAATAATTGTTCGTTTGTAAAATAATATAAGGCCTAAAAGAGGTTTGTCCATCAGTCGTTGGGTGTGAGGCCTACTGTGGTCCAGATTAGCAAAGGAAGTGACTCCCCAATATACTGATATCCTTGACAAGGAAACACTGATGGATTTCTCCACAACGACTTACTATTAAATGAACCCATGTTGGTGAGGTGGCGCCTCTTTACCTTCCACGTTTCATGTAATTTCCTTCCCTGGATCATCCTCTTTGTCAGGATTCTCTTTTTCTGTAGAATTCCCATGCAGCGCATTAACCTTGTGAACCTGGTCACCTGGAGATGTCTGAGGGCTCAGGCTGGGACTGGATGTTTATACCGCCTCGACCGAGCGCTCTGGATTTAAGGCTCAAATCAGTTCGATGGTCTCACAGTGTCTGTCAGTGGTGTTCAAAATACATGCCCATTCAATCCTTGCCCCCTCTGCAGAGTGCAAACCGCAATTGGGACATGGGCCACTTTTAATCGTGAGTAACTGTGAAAGTGTGTAGGAGGTATGAAGTTGTGAAATATTAACAGTGTGAAAGTAAAAGAAAAAGGAGTTGTCTTCTCCCATCTTTTTCCTCGTTCTGCTTTGCTTGCTCTCTTTTTTGATGTTCTCTCTGTTGCTCCGTTGTTCCTTCCTTGCTATCTGTCCTTTGTCCGCTCTCGTTATCTTTTATCATATTTTGCATTTGTTCTTCTGTTGGTTTGTAGTATCCTGCATTCATATTGTAAGGTGTTTTACTACCCCTGCTCCGCCAGTGCCTGTGCTCTGACTCATTAGAATGTTGGAGTCTGATGATGCCTCGGAATGTTGGGACTCAGAGAGGCGAAGGGACAGTGGAGCATGGGCTGAGCAGCTGACGGGCAGCTCCTGGTGGGGCTCTGATATACAACATACCTACTTGATGTTATGGACTTTACTACCTGTGAACCACTTGAATAAAACGTCTTGAAATACACCATCCTGAGTGGACCTTCATCACTACAGAGTGCTTACAGGTGAGTGTGCGTGGATTTGAAGCGAAGGAGACGCAGGGAGGTACATGCAGAAGAAGAGTAAACATGGGGGATGTGGAAGAGGAACTGGAGGAGACGAGAAATAAGCGGAAGGAAGAGTCCAGAAAAATGTGGGAAGATAAAGGATGGAAAGTATCTTGTAGCAGCTGCAGAAGAAAGTTGCATGAAGGGGAGAACAGGCGTGACCTCTGTAATGTTTAACTGACAATCTCATATTTTCATAATTGATATACTTTCAATTCTAATTTGTCATTATGATATCAAAGTTATTAATGTATCTGCTGTTACTAAGAAGCATTGGTAAAGCTAATAGGTCTAGCTTGTTTTAAGCGCATCTCCGCATTCAATATCTTCATTGTGTGATGTGTCTGGATGCAATAACAGAACACTCACAGAGAGATCCTCAAATACTAGTCACATTTTAAGCCACACCCTTAATTGCAGACGCCACACCTCTTGGAAAAGATTCATAGTCACGCTTCTTTGGACATACCCTTTGAGGGAGTCCACCAATCCCATCTTTTTTCACCCCAACAAACTATGGTTGCCATAGGAATACCTCAATTAATTTAAGAGTGCAGCAGTTTCTATAATAAAGCTGTGCATTTTTTTATGTCGAATCTTTTGTGATTTCAATTTCTAACTAATGAAAATTTCAGTATTTGTGTTGTTGAATGGCGAGTTAATGGTGTTCCGGAGCACAAAGTCATCATCTCTAAGCTATGCCTACAAATATTTATAATCAAAAAGACAATTTTTTTTTTTTTTAGGTGTGGCCTGCAAGAGATATTGTATACAACAAGGGGCTTACAGTCTGCCCATTGCTTACCATTCAATGTTTTTTTTGTCACTCTTTTCTGCTGTCTCCTAATTGGCCAGCTTGTCCTGGCTTTAATTTCTTTTCTTTCAGCTGGAGCATGAACCAAGTACTGATTGCTTCTGCTTGATTGCTATCCTTCCACTGAATATGCTATGACTGAGGCACAACTTTTATTTATTCATTTTCCCTGTCGTCCTTGTTTAACCTCTTGCCATTTGTAGCTGTGAGTTACTGTGCCACAAGCACTTCAAAGAAGCCCTTTTCTCTGACAATAGAGGTTATCTGCTGTTAGTCTGACAACATGACAACAGGTGTCATCTGCTTCCAAATACATTTATATTAGGATATGGAAATGGGCGCAATTGCTTTCATTATGTGACCAGATTTATTTGCCAAATTACTTTTTTTTTCATGCATGAGGAGGTTAACTGATCTGCACAGAATCACAGGGGCTTTGTGCTGAAGCCTAACAAGCTTTGGCAAAGTCAATAAGTCTTGCTTTTGGGTCTATTGGCTCTGCCATTGCCTTTTGTTCATGCTGTGGAGCAAATTCATTGCGGACTCTGGCACTGATTTGTAACCCGGCTGGACAGCAATGTGGCTATTGTGCATCTTGGCTAAAAATAATAATAAAACAAGAACTATGATTCATCCAGCGATGATGCACTTAAAAAAAGGCATTAGCCCTGGCTGTGTCATAGCCCTTTTTATAAAATTAGTTTTAGCCACACTGCAAAGCATCCGCACTGCTGTACAGCACGGCAAACAAGCATTCTCAAAGCAAATTACTTTCTTAGTTGAGACCCTTTCGCTTTACTAATGCTCGTTTTACTTTTTGTTCAGTCTACAGTTTGTTTTTCAGTATAACATGGCATAAGCATCTTCAGTATTTGCTTTCGCATATTGTGATATATTTAAGAAGGAGAAAGTCTCATACAGTGACCTCAAACAGTTGAGCATTACACTGTGGGCTGGGTCAATTATCATATTCATATTTTACTATATCATCATTTGGTTAATCTTCCTTTATCTGGTCCATGGTATTCAGGTGACTATGGTACTTATAGACTTAGCAATATACAATGTTCATTTATAAAGGGGTTCTTACCAATCATGCATCAGGAGGTAATTTACCTTCACCCCCTCACCTATGCCTCCACTTGCCAAAGCCTCACCTACTTTCTCAAAAGAGGAGCGATCATCCCACCTCCCACCAGCAAAATCGCCTGCCCTCCCTGCGTAATCTAAACTAGCCATTATCTCTTTCTCCACCAGGAACCCCTTCTTGGTGATTGCCATCTGTTTTGTTTCTGAGAATGTCCAATAGTTGCTGATAAAGTCAGCTAGCAGAAAGGGGGGGGGGTAAATTAACAAAGGAGACAGCACTATAACCTCGCTCAGAGATAGGATTATAATTAGGGCTCCCGGTTTTATGGTATTTATTCTTTTGCCATTTCCGTCTGTATTCATCCATATTTATTTTTTGGGCATTTTTTCTGTATTTATCCACATTTATTTTTGCCACAAGTAAAAGACGACGCTACAGCTAGTATTTTTCCACATTTATTTAAATTAACAATGCACACATGCGCTCACTTAAACTAGTGATTTGTTATGGCTTTAGCAGTGCTATAAATGGTCCGATACTGAGTAATTTCAAAAGGAGTGTACCTGTGCTTCTCAGTTCTGCTATAAAAACACTTTAGGATAGAGTACAAGCACTTATCAGGAGCAAACATGTGCCAGCGCTTCTGTATTTCCATCCAAAATGCAGCAGGAAAAAAGAACAAGGTCTGTCATCTCAGAGGCGAACTGTAATAATAAAAGAAAAGAACAAAGCGTTTAAATCACCAAGAGAAAAAGGAAGATCTACAGTAAGAAGGAGAATGAGGTAGGAAAAGCATGAAGACTGAGAGGGTGAAAGACTTAAGCAATATCACCTATATGAACTACTAAAATAACATAAGACATGATGTTCGAAGAAGTATAGTATCCTAGAAATGAGTAAGAATAGAAGATTCTAAAGAATATACTCTCAGAGAAAACATAAGATAGCTATAAGGTAAGTGGAACAAGGAATGTCATCTTTGTGAAAAACAGGTAGCACTGAAGCTCTTAAGAAGTAGGACTTATTGTCCTAAACAAATTAATACTATAGCCTTATAGCCCGCCGTAGCGGGCTATACCGGCTATTAAAGGCCCACTGCAGCGTTAAATGCCCGAGCCAAAGGCGAGGGGCTTTAACATGGCAGCGGGACTTTAAAAGCCGGTACAGCCCTGCTACGAAGGGTTATAAGGCTATTAGAACATTCTTTTCCTTCAGATGGAGGCCTTGGCAGTGAATTGTACACCAAACCCATGGCAAGAAACTCTTTGCTGAAATTTGACAGTTTCCATCCTAAGGGACTAAGGACAGGCTTGCCATTTGGTCAGTTCCTTCGTTTGAGAAGGAATTGCTCCACTACCGAAGCCTTCACTAAACATGCCAATGTTCTTTCGCAGAATCTCAAATTCAGAGACTATCCATCGAGATTAATTAAACTGTCTTACAAACGAGCAGCCAATAACAACCGGGATGCTCTTTTGGAAGTTTCTGTTCCAAAAGCACCACATGATACATTGACTTTTGTGAACACCTTCAGCACATCTTCCAATCGAATTCAGAAGATCGTGCGGAAATATTGGCGAATTTTGAATACTGGCCATGTAAAACTGGCTCTCCCTCTGTTTTCGTACAAAAGGGGTAACAACTTGCGTGATGCTATGGTCCACACTAGACCTCGGAGCACACCACAAGCTGTCACTAATCCTTTATGGAATCTTCCACCAGTTCGGGGACACTTTCCCTGTGGCGGTTGTGTGGTTTGTGCACAGACAAGACATACTACTGAGGTTAACATCGGTCTATCTAAACCGTGGAAACAATTGCACCACACTAATTGCAATAGTGAGAAGGTCGTGTACGTAATCACTTGCCCTTGTCAGAAACAATATATGGGCATGACCATGAGAAAAGTGAAACAACGCATCATGGAGCATAAGAGCACTATCCGATGCAAGAAGGCATCAACGAGATTGACTAACCATTATCTGGAGTGCAATCACAGTCCTGATCAGATGTCCTGGACTGTACTTGAACAACCCTTCATTCCCACACACGTTGCTGATGTGTCTAAATTTCTTTTAAATAAAGAGCAACGTTGGGTGTTTAAGTTACAAAGTGACCGTTGCGGTCTGAATCACTCCATACCATGGTCTTATCTGTAGTTGTCAACCTGTATTGAGATTCAGCTTGGGTTGAATTAGCGTGATGTACTATGGATGTATCTGCACACTGTGTCTTTGCCTTAGCCCTTGATTAGCGCATAGCTAAGTGGTAGTGACTTCACTAGGCAGTCCACTGTATGGTGTGCACTATCTGCTGTAATTTGTTGTTCATGTCTAACACTTACCGATGCTCTCCTACATATTATTGATCTATCTGGGAGTTTGCTTTATCCTGCTGTTTATGTTTACATCGTGACCAATACGAACTGATTGGCTCTCTTACACAGTATTGATCTGTCTGGAGGTTATTGCTGCCTGTGAACATTCAGTTTTGTTTGGTTGTGTGATCCCGGGATTTCTACGAAATGTCCTGAGGCTTGAAGGTTGGTTTACTACATTTCCCATACTTCCCGGGCATTCTGCCATGTCATCATGTGTGGCCCCGAATCTGGCTCCAACGCGTCACGTCATGACGCTCTGTTGCGCGACTAGGCGCGCTCAATGCTATTTTACCCCCGTGTTTTCCGTTCTCTGGTTGCCGCCGTCGGCATCCAGGAAGGAGGCTCGGGGTAGCGACGGAGAGGTAAGAATCTCCGATTCTAGGCACTTTTACTTACTGACTTTTGCAGGCTCTTCAATTATTGCCGAACCACTGTTGTTGCGTTGCTGTTAGTATCCTACTACGAGTTCTGGAGAGTTGTTCTAACGACTGTCGCTTGATGCTATTTACCGGCAGCGTTGAAGTTTGCTTTGGTGGCTTCTTTTAGCCCAATGGCGGTTGTCCTCTATTTCATAGAGAGGTGATTTCCTTTCTAACTACCGCCCTATTCGTTATCAGTGCTGACAGTCCAAGAGGCTCTGTTTAAATGAGAGTAACGCACTTTTGAACACCAGATGAGTACGTTTTACTCTAGTTGTATCCATGAAGGGTACTTGTTCCTGACATTTAGGAAGACTATACGCTGACACCATTGACTTTGAGGTGTTTTCCTTTCTTTTCTAACCATCGCCCAAGCCTTTTTCAGTGCTGACAGTCCAAGAGGTTCTATATGAACGAGAGCTATGTACTTTCATGTACCAGTTCAATACGAATTACCCTAGCTTTATCTATGAAGGGTATCGGTTCCTGATACTTAGGAAGATTTTACGCTGACATCATTGCTGAGTTACCTAATGGTTATTCCCTTTCTGTAGAGGGGCTGTACTTCAATCAGTTGAGAGGGCGACAAGCTTCGTTGCTGGTTGCATCTCTGTTACATACATTTTTCACTATACTAGACCATGTTTTTATTTTTTGTTTCACAGAGCGTTGCCTCATGCCCTGAGTTGCTACTAGGAGCGGCAGGCGTAGCCCCGATTTAATTACGGGTAAGACTTACATTTAGCTGTCTGACTGTTTTGATATGTGTTGGCTATAGACCTGTTTGAAGCACATTTCCTAGTTATTAATTTCTTTTTTCATGTATTGTGTTTTGTCAGATTGATACAGGCACTTACCTTCTTGACCGGTAGGACTTCAAATTTCTGTAATTGATCCTGAGGTACAAGGTTGGTTGTATTGTTCCACTTGTTTATTTTTAGACACTAGTTCACGCTAGTGCTTACCTATGCACTAGCTTGCAGTTGCAGTAGTTTTGTAATTTGGTCCTGAAGAAAGCCTTGATCACAATTCCCTGATCTTGTTTTGCTGAATCATGTAGACCTTTTCCTGGTTTGTTGTAAGCGCGTTCGTTAATTTGATTAGACCGCGCCACTACTCTGTTTTTAATTTTGGCACAGGGACATCTTCAATTAAAGTTTTTTTGTTCCTGTAGTCAATTTTACATCACTTAGTTCTACACTGCACTATATGGCCTCACCTAACTTAGGCTAGCTTCATCGATCTTTAGGAGATCTCGTTCCATCAGCGTAGTTTAAAAAACATCCGCAAGCTCCTCCCTTAGATTCATCTCGGGAGTAGTAGCTCCTTAGCCAAACCAGGTTTGGTTAAGAGGAGATCCCATATGATGAAGCATGCCACCACGGTGGGTGATGGGATTACGTCCTCTTTATGAGGACTTCATGACTAGGTTGTAATTTAGTCTTCATTCAGGTTCTATTAGGTTCACTGCATATCTGTTTGTTTTGTTTTTTTAGTTTTTTTGCTTCTCCATACCCCTGGACTTCTGCGTATATACATATATATTAGAACATTCTGCCACTAGAGGGCTGAATGTTCTAACAAATATAACAAAGCCTTCAGGGAGCGTGAGGGAAATCAAATCCCCTCAGGCTCCCTGAAGCCTTTGTTCACAGCCAGAGCTGTGAACAAAGAAACATTGGAATGTTGGAGCTCCGGGCTTATACCAACCATTATAAGCCCGGAGCACTCCATTGTTTTCAATGGAGCTTCCAACATTCCAATGTTCTAATATAGCCTTATAGCCCGCCGTAGCGGGCTATACCGGCTGTTAAAGGCCCGCTGCAGCGTTAAAGGCCCGAGCCGAAGGCGAGGGACTTTAACAAAGCAGAGGGACTTTAAAAGCCGGTATAGCCCTGCTACGAAGGGCTATAAGGCTATTAGAACATTCTGCCACTAGAGGGCAGAATGTTCTAACAAAACAAAGCCTTCAGGGAGCGCGAGGGGATTGAAATTCCCTCAGGCTCCCTGAAGTCTTTGTGAACAAAGACACATTGGAATGTTGGTGCTCCGTGCTTATACCAGCCATTACAAGCCCGGAGCACTCCATTGTTTTCAATGGAGCTTCCAACATTCCAATGTTCTAATATAGCCTTATAGCCCGCCGTAGCGGGCTATACCGGCTGTTAAAGGCCCGCTGCATCGTTAAAGGCCCGAGCCGAAGGCGAGGGACTTTAACAAAGCAGAGGGACTTTAAAAGCCGGTATAGCCCTGCTACGAAGGGCTATAAGGCTATTAGAACATTCTGCCACTAGAGGGCAGAATGTTCTAACAAAACAAAGCCTTCAGGGAGCGTGAGGGGATTGAAATCCCCTCAGGGTCCCTGAAGTCTTTGTTCACAGCCAGAGCTGTGAACAAAGACACATTGGAATGTTGGAGCTCCGGGCTTATACCAGCCATTATAAGCCCGGAGCACTCCATTGTCTTCAATGGAGCTCCCAACATTCCAATGTTCTAATATAGCCTTATAGCCCGCCGTAGTGGGATATACCGGCTATTAAAGGCCCGCTGCATCGTTAAAGGCCCGAGCCGAAGGCGAGGGTCTTTAACAAAGCAGTGGGACTTTAATATAGCCTTATAGCCCGCCGTAGCAGGCTATACCGGCTATTAAAGGCCCGCTGCATCGTTAAAGGCCCGAGCCGAAGGCGAGGGACTTTAACAAAGGCAGCGGGACTTTAATAGCGGTATAGCTCTCCTACGAAGGGCTATAAGGCTATTAGAACTTTCTGCCACTAGAGGGCAGAATGTTCTAACATATTAAACAAAGGCTTCTCGAAGCTCCCCTGGAGCTTCGAGAGACTTTTGTAAAACATTGGAATATTGCTCTGCGGGCCTTTACTGGCCCGTTGAAGCATGGAGCACTCCATTGTCTACAATGGAGTGCTCCACATTCCAATGTTCTAATAGCCGGTATAGCCCAGCTACAAAGGGCTATAAGGCTATTAGAACATTCTGCCACTAGGGGGCAGAATGTTCTTACAAGTAAAACAAAGCCCTCAGGGAGCGTGAGGGGATTCAAATCGCCTCAGGCTCCCTGAAGTCTTTGTTCACAGCCAGAGCTGTGAACAAAGAAACATTGGAATGTTGAAGCTCCGGGCTTATACCAGCCATTATAAGAGCGGAGCACTCCATTGTTTTCAATGGAGCTCTCAACATTCCAATGTTCTAATATAGCCTTATAGCCCGCCGTAGCGGGCTATACCGGCTATTAAAGGCCCGCTGCATCGTTAAACGCCCGAGCTGAAGGCAAGGGTCTTTAACAAAGCAGCGGGACTTTAATAGCCGGTATAGCCCAGCTACAAAGGGCTATAAGGCTATTAGAACATTCTGCCACTAGGGGGCAGAATGTTCTAACAAGTAAAACAAAGCCTTCAGGGAGCGTGAGGGGATTCAAATCCCCTCAGGCTCCATTAAGCCTTTGTTCACAGCCAGAGCTGTGAACAAAGAAACATTGGAATGTTGGAGCTCCGGCCTTATAAAAGCCATTATAAGCCAGGAGCACTCCATTGTTTAAAATGGAGCTTTCAACATTCCAATTAAAGGCCCGCTGCATCGTTAAAGGCCCGAGCCGAAGGCGAGGGGGCTTTAACAAGGCAGCAGGACTTTAAAAGCCGGTACAGGCCTGCTACGAAAGGCTATAAGGCTATTAGAACATTCTGCCACTAGAGGGCAGAATGTTCTAACAAATAAAACAAGGCCTTCAGGGAGCATGAGGGGATTCAAATCCCCTCAGGCTCTCTGAAGTCTTTGTTCACAGCCAGAGCTGTCAACAAAGAAACATTGGAATGTTGGAGCTCCGGGCTTATACCAGCCATTATAAGCCCAGAGCACTCCATTGTTTTCAATGGAGCTTCCAACATTCCAATGTTCTAATATAGCCTTATAGCCCGTCGTAGCGGGCTATACCGGCTATTAAAGGCCCGCTGCAGCGTTAAAGGCCCGAGCCGAAGGCGAGGGGCTTTAACAAGGCAGCAGGACTTGAAAAGCCGGTACAGCCCTGCTACGAAAGGCTATAAGGCTATTAGAACATTCTGCCACTAGAGGGCAGAATGTTCTAACAAATTAAACAAAGGCTTCTCGAAGCTCGAGGGGATTTAAATCCCCTCAAGCTTCGAGAGGCTTTTGTAAAACATTGGAATGTTGCTCTGCGGGCCTTTACCGGCCCGTAGAAGCATGGAGCACTCCATTGTCTACAATGGAGTGCTCCACATTCCAATGTTCTAATAATCCTGTCATTCCAAGCAGTTAATCTAAGGTTTCTTACTGCCCATATTTAAAAACGATTTCAGGATTGTCAGTGATGGATTGTTGCAATTTTACTTTTTGGAACGCATATTTCAGGTAGCTTGTTAAGACTGTTGGATAATGTTTGTGCGTGAGATCAAGCTATGTGGTGTTGGGGGATGGGAAAAAGTAAATATACTGTAGGCCCCTCTTCCCAACATGTATGAGTGAATGTACAAATGGGGAGGTATATAACTGCAGAAAAAGCACAAGCAGCTGAGCACAAGGCAAGTAATTTGTTTGGAGGTCTTTTTGAAGTTAACGTTACATCTCCTCTAGTAAATAGGATAATGCAAGCAATGGTGATGTAACTGATTCTCGGATGAATAACAGGAGATGCAGAAGTTGAATGAGAGTTTATGAGTGCGGAATTTGGAATTTCCAGTCTGTTGAGGAGTTAAGAGCTGATTTCTGAAGAAAGATGAGTGGTACTCTTAGGCGGTAACTGGACAAACGGTCCGGCAGAGCACCACCCTTGACGAACGTTTGACTACAGGGCGTCTCTCCTATTTACTCGTCAGTTTTAGCATGATCACAAATAAACTCGATTAACGGATGTGAGTTACTTAGGGTGACCCTCGCTCTGTAAACTACTGGTTCCAGGGATACCCAATTCCGGGTACAGAGGGAAATAAGCAACTGGGATCAGAAAGGTCCTGGGGAATGCCGGTGTGACCCAACACTGTGGGCACTTGATACACGGCGGAAACATGTCGACACATTGGCAGTAAGGAAGGGTGAAGGTACTCCTAATTCTTTCATACCACCACCATCATTCATATTTTTAGCTCCAGCCAGTGGGTCTAGGAATAAATTGTTGAGCGGAGACACCACCGTACTAGTTAAACGTTCACTGCCCTTTTTTTCGGTTATCCCAGAAATATATCTGTATATTACTCTTTTCATGTTTGTATTGTCTTCCACTCTCTTTGCTCCACCCCAGGCGTTGGTCTGCACAGGGTTGTATTGAAGCAAGCGCTATGATGAAGCATGTCACAATACGGTAGTGAGGGCAGTATTTTTTCACTGAGCATGTGCCACCTTCTTAAAACCACTCGCTTCTCCTCCACGCGTGTTACAGTTGTAAGTGGGGAGGCTGGAGTAGTGAGATTTTGCCTTTCCCCCCTTCCATTTGTGTGATAAACTCCTGGGTGCTTCCCAAAGGGTGGCACTGAAGAGAGAAGCCATGATCCCTTGAGGGAGGGACCATATGTCAAGGACTGGATGCTGAGAAGGTCTGAGGCATCTCTTCCACACCAGAGAAGAACGAGAGATTACTGCCTTTGCACGTTTTCCCACGCAAATCAATCCACTACACAGGAGTGTGAAGACTTTACTTTAGTTAGTCCTATCTTTGAGACCTAAGTAGACTTCATACAGGGATATCTCATATATATTGGAGGAGACTCCTCAGCCATCGTATAGCAGCATGTTTCATCACAGGTGCCTTCCCTCACTGGGTAGGTATATTTGAACCTGAATGGGCTCAACAGGAGAAGACTAACTCCGGGAGCTTAATATAGGAGAGTACTCTGGACAAATACAGGATTCCGGCTAAAAATGGCTGGGGGTGAAACCTGGATTTACATTCATTCAATGGTTACCTTTTCCAGGATAAAAAAAATTGTTCTGGGTGTATTATAAAAACATAATGGTTTTCCCATCCTCTCAACTTCTCTTGCCTACATGTTACAACCGAAATGACTTTGCCCTACGGGTCATTCGGCTTTCTTCAGGGCTAGCAATTCCCTGCCAGTATACAGCTTGTGCTAAAGGAGTGTGTCTAATAAGGAGGCACAAGGCTCTCCCACCTGTCACTGTAGTGGTCTAGAACCCTAATTGGTTCTTGAGCTAACTCTCTCAGGTTAAGGGAAAGGGGTCATTTCCATGAAGTCACGCATTCATCAAGGGTTAATGCATCTACAGATCCCTCCTGCTGCCACGCGGCCGATGGCAGCATTTAACCCTTGATGAATATGTGACTAGAGGGAAATGACCCCTTTTGCTTAGGCCGGTAAGCTGTTAACATCCTCTGCATCTTAAGTATGAATGTAACACCACTTTGGGTCAGGGGACCCAAAAGCTGGGCAGGCTCGAGGCTCTGTGTCATGCAGTTCTTCCTTGCAAGGTCCACCAAGATGCAGGGTTCATAGCGGGGTTTTCAGACCCAGAACTACCCAATTGATAAATGGATCTGAACGAAACTTGATATGGCAACCTTTAGCTAGATGAACCAAACATTTGTAGATTTATTTAGTGCGTCTATCACCCATGAGGGTATCAAGGTGCTATCCATGGTCACAGGAAGATTAAGTGATTTGCCAAACGATTGCAGATTCATCAAACAGTACCTAAGTAGACCAAAAAATAATTTGCTGTGGTGACAGCAGATGATGTGATATATACCTTGATTTTATTCTGATTGTGGTTTGAGTGTATGTCTTCATTTATTGTTGCTTTATATTCTGGTTAATGCAAATGAAAAACTGATTCGAGTCACCCTCACTGCAACTGACTTATTGTAGAATTTGTTTTTATCCACTCTGCTTTTTCTGGTTCAGTGGCTGTGCAACATCATTTGTGATGTATTCAGGATTAAATGCACTGCAATGTCACCATCTGGGACTTCAACAGGAAGACAAATAGCATCTGTTATCACCACTTCTGTTACAGCTATGACTGTGGAGAACTGATGACAATGGGCATGTTCGATTATGGGAGACACAGCATGTGCAGGGAAAAGGTTCAAGACCACTAGGAGCCCTACCATCACAAGAAGGATCTTCACTCAACAGAGAGTGATGCAATCTCCAGCAGATAATACTGATGCTAGACTTCAACAGCTGAGCTCTTCCTTTGCTCTTCCTTAGATTGTTAAGAATATACAAGCTCCAGCCACAACAGAGCAGTGCACCCTTCCTCATTAACAGTTCACATACTTGGGGGCATATTCTCAAGCAGCTATCGCTGAGTTAACGGCACTTTATCGCAGCCAAAGTCGCGATAAATGTATCACCCCATTCACAAGCCGGTGCTAACAGACCATAGCATCAGTTTACCTGCAACAGCAGCTGCTAAAAACATCGCCACAGATGATCCCGGCAACTATCGCTAATGAGATGCATAGTAGGCGTTCCCGTGCCAAAAGCCGCAACAGCCAGATCGGTGAAAAGACCACGAAACATGCGATAAGATGTGTTAGCTGCAGGAAATTAACACCTGCTCTGACCTGGTGTAAAGTCGGAAGGCAGCCTGCACCACGAAAGGGAGCCCAGCCCACAGCCACACCTGAAGACCAACAGATGCCATGGAGCCACTGAACATGCGGGCTGGACACCCAAGAGGGCCCCAACACCCACCGCCATCACCCCCATGACCACCCCCACTGCCCCAGACTAACCACTGCCCCCCCCCCCCGCCCCCCGGACCAAAACTGAGGCAGCGCAGACAAAGACAGTGACCCCCCCGAAAATGCACCAACCTCACAGACCCAACACCAGAGAATGTCATTGCCCACTACATGCTCAAAGTGACAACCCTCCTCCGCATCCTGACCACCATTGCCCCCAGACTGACAGTACCAACACAGCGGACAACCAACATCCCACCTCAGACAAAGCTGCTAGCTGTGCTGCACGTGTTGGCCTCTGGTACCCTCCAACCAACATCTGCCTGAGACGGAGGAGTCCCACAGCCAGGTCAATCAAAGTTCCTCACAACAGTCATGGATGAGACCATCAGCTTGGTACGCCACTATCTATACTTCCCACACACTGCGCAGGAACAGCCGGAGACCAAGCAAGGCATGTACGCCAGAGATGGCTTCCCTCACGTGTCAGGGGACAATTGACTGCACACATGTCCTACTAATGGGCCCTGGCAACACTACACACAATAAGCGCTACAGGAAGCGCACGTATCCCACTAATGTGCAGGCAATAGTGGACCACCGGGGAATCTCCGCCAACGCCGCCGCAAACCACCCAGGCAGTGTGCATTATTCCTACACCTTCCGACAGTCCATCATCAACCTGTGCCATCAGGATGGCACCTATGGAAATGCACTGCTCGTTGGCCAATACCAAATACACACACCACACACCTCAACTCCACAATCATGCAACACAAAACACAGGAAATGCACACGTCACAAGCTCACATACAACATGCACACCCACCAGACATGACAGCACAACTCACTGTGGGAACCTGGGCCAGACATGCACATTAGCCATCAACGGCATGGCACCTCGGCCACACAATAGCAGAATGTCGGAAGAGGTGGGGACCAGGCATGTGCGAAGGAGGCAAGTGAACGATGAATGAGGCCGTACAAAATGCCAAGTGTGGCGTGAATGTGCAGACCACACACATATCCATGCCGACACACACCACTGGTGTTTGGAGTGTAATGGACAGTGGACACAACCATGTCACCCCAGCCAGTGGGGAAGATCGCAGAAATGTAGATTGTTACGTTTCCCCCGTAAGCGTGAGCAGAGTGGGCTGGCCCAGCGTACGCCAGGCCAGCGTAGGGGTGTGAATAAAAGGCACGTAACTGGGCATCTTCCTCTTCTGTAATGCCCAATGTCTCTGTCAGGGCGGTGCCTCTCACACCACCACGAGGCCGACGGCGTGAGCGGTGTTGCCAGCGATCCTGTGCGCCTGCTGCACCCCGGGACGCTGGTCCCCGAAACAGTCCTGCCCACCCCTGCGCACCCAGGCATCAATGCCCACCTGCCGACACCGGTGTGTGTTGAAGAGGACCCACCACGTGCCGGTGCAATCTCCAAGCCCGAGGCCTGAGACCTTGGCAGCCACCTCAGACCATCACGGCCTCCACAACACAGGCCCGCAGTACTCCTTCCTCATTGACGTACTCCACCGGCATGCACAGCGGACAAGTAGGTCACACATTTGGAACCGAGTCTTGATTACATCATGGCAGAGCACATTAATTATGGCTGAGTGTATGTCAGTATACACCCTTCGATGTGGTGCCACCAGGTCTTAGTCATACATCACAACCGCAAGATTCTGTGGGCCCACGCAGACTACTGCTCTCAGCCTATGCTGTGCTCGAGTAGGTCACAGAATTGGAACTGGCCAGCGATTATTCAAAGGCAGAGTACATATCAGTGCACGCAAGGAGACGCGTAAGAGGATGACGTGTTGCAGTCCGGAGGGAATAGGATCATCGTCACGGAGGTGATCGAACACTACCGACAACTGCCCTGGTGTCACTAACTCTGTGCATCGTGAGCCTACGACACGTGGCTGTCTGTGGCCCACTGCTGACCACTGCCTCTGGCCTACACTGCGGTCAAGTAGGTCACACATTTGGGACCGAGTCTTGATTTCGCAATGGCGGAGTGCATATCATTGTACCAGCATCATCGCAGACTGCATCCCCTCCCAGCCCCGGTGCCACTAAGTCTGTTCCCCGAAAGCCATGGACACTTTCTGGTTGAACTTTGGTGGCGGCTGAGTCTATGGACCAGTGGGTCATCATCGTCATGTAGCTGATACCGAATTGGTGGGGGCAACGAGGCTGTCGCTTTCCACTCAGCGCGCGCTATGAAATTCGTTTAATTTATTTAATTGTTTCCTTACCTGCAATTATCCATATTCCGGTTTTTAGAACCCCCCACCTTGCCCCTCCCCCGCCCCGCCTTACCGCCCCACGGAACTCCCTCCACGGGCCGTGGCTGATTGGATGACCTCTGTGACGGTGGTCTTGGGGTCATCGACACCATGTGCATGCGGCCCTGCGCTGTCCGCTGCCTCCGGCCACCAGAACTCACAAATCAAATCGAGTCCTGACCGGCCCGGATGTCGAATCACCGCAGGAGGCACACACCACCATCGCCAGGGCCAACTCCAACCACCATCTGCCAGAGTCAAAAGAGTGGTACTGGCAGACTAATGGAGTTGTCAAACGTAGCGTCTCCTAAAATAGGGGATGTCCCCCTGAGCACAGCGTTAAACCAGTGAGGGGTCAATGTTTGTAAACTCAGTACACTGTCCTTTTGTTTGAAATAAGAGATAGTCAAAAGACTATGTGTGGATTGTTAATCCACTGATATTTATTATTGATATCATAAGGAATTTTCCAATGGGTATCCGAAAAATAAATCCATGATTTAGGTGAACCTTGCCCAATGCATTTCGGTCCATTACAGACCTTCATCAGGGGACATATATCTATAAAAAGATATAAAGCAATAAATCAGGAGGAAACCAAAGCAAACACAACGTATATAGACGGTTACATTAAAGTGGAAGCAATGAGAGAACCGAAAAGTGATATGGAACGTGAAAACGATCCAAACATTGGAGATACTAATCCATATCGAGAGCGAGTGAAAGTGGTGTGATTCCAAAACAAAATAAGATGCTTCATAATCATTGACGGACTGTGCAGTTAACATGAAACCAAGTGATAATACAACGTGTACGTAGATATCCAAAAGAAATAGTGCCCCGTGACAGGATAAAAACAGCATAAGTGAAATGGGTGAACGAGGAAATAGGGATCCCGTAAATCGAGCTGCGCGTAAGAAACTGACCGAGCGAATGTTGGTCATAAAGTAAAACGTGTGCCATTAATAGAACATAAAGTAAAAAGCGAGTGGTATTTCAAAGTACTCACAATTAACAGCATGCGCTAGGTTTGCTACCAAGTTCACCGTGTTGTGAAACAAGGACGAGAAACGCCTCCATCTTTTTAAAAAAAAGTGCCATCAAGAGTGAAAAGAGGACAAGTAGAAGTGAGCACGGTGGGCGCCATATTGAGTGAGGTCGGAAAATATGAGATAGGCGAGACAAATGAATGAAGCAGATGGGCACAAGAGCAAGTCAAAAAATTTAGAGAGACAGAACATAACTCGACAGGAAAAATTAAAATGTCAAAAAACTGAATTGTTGAGAAAAATTGAAAAATAGTCAGGGAACGTGCAGAGAAGAAATAATATATAGTAAAATGTGCATAAAAAACGTTCAAAAAAGTAAACCCAAAAATAAAAACAGGATGAAATAGAATGTTGGATAGAACAAGAAGCTCTCGAAACATAGTGCAAAGAGAAATGAGGGTTACAGATAACATAGGAATTCCATTTGATCGTTGAGTCCATGAGGCTTCATGGAATTCAGGAACTTAATCCAGTGATTTTCCCCTTGGAGTAAGAAATTATGAACACCTCTTCCTTCAGTTTCTTCAACAGTCTCCAAGACCATGAATTTCAATTGGCTGATGTTATGTTGGTGTTCAGCGGAATGTGTGGCTATCACAGATTTCGTGTTCTTTGTTCGAATGTTGCTTTTATGTTCCAATATTCTAGTCTTGATTCTTCTCACGGAGTTGCTCAGACCTGTCGTGGATGCCATCATCTGCCTGATCCCCTGCTCAATATATATGAACAATGGTTCCGTAGGGTAAATATTATTTACAATGAAGAAAAATCAATTGAACATAAACACAGCAATCGATGATCTAGCAAGCAATTAATCTTAAAGAATGAATAATACTTCAAAAAACGTAACAATTTATTTTTTAGTATTTCATCTGAATTTTAAATCATTCATCAACTCCTTTAGATATGTACAAAAAATGAGAACGGGCTGTATATACAATAATATTTACAAAACAACGACGCAGTGACAAAGTGAATAAGGTGACTCTGTGTGATTGTGAAGAAGTGAATATTTACAATATCAATAAAATACAAAGGAAGTTTTTTACACAAAAAGTCCTCGGCTAAATTATGGATAGGTAATGAGCCTTGTATGGCACAAGTCCTGTAATCTGTATATACAAGGGATTCCAGTTGGTGCAGGACTGTGGAACCGTCAATGTTTCGACCCTATGTCGACCAGTTGTTCTATATGGTCATGTCGGGTCTTCTTCAGGACATTGGGGATGTATAACAGCCTGCATAAAATAGATATAGATCAATATCTCTGCTGTGTTAAAAGTAAAAACAGGGAAGGTATAAGTTTCCCATAAACTCACCCAATTAAAGGTGAAAGGACCGATGTCCAACAGTATGGCGTGATTACTGCTCAGTGTCAGTCACACGAGAATACCTATTGACATATGTGCACATTAGTAATCAAATACTGAATGCCAGTCTTACTTAAACACCATATGGGACATGTAAAAATATTAATTTTTACCAGTATCGTAGAAGGTCTAGATTCTTCTTCACCTAGTTATCTACTCTTTTTCTTCGTTTGTCATTCTGATTAGCGTGCCCGCTGAGAGTCACTGCAAACATGAACGCAAATAAGGGTATTCAGAATAATAACTATAGAGGCAAAATTAGGCGCCACTAAAGCTTAGTGGTCCATGTGATAGCTCACCTGACTTCAGGGTAATTATTTAGCGCTGCTGGAGTCAAGGTCATCAGGATATCAATTCAGCTAGAATAAACCATAAGTCAGCCCTCATTAAATATTAGACTAGTATGATCTGTAAACATTTCAAAACTTCTAAACTATTGAGTCATAGTATGCTCTGGTTCATACAAAGCGCAATCATATTTAAGCGAGAATCCAATGATAGCGATATATCATAAATATACCCTCATAAAAGCAAGTGTGATCTATGGGTATTTCTAAGAGTGTTATGATTTCCCTCCTTGAAGCTTAGACCTGTGACCCAATTAAAGAGAGATTGTTATGGTGGCGGCGAATCAACTCAAGAGACCTTCAAAAACGTCAAATACACTAATTAATTGTCTGAAGTACAACAGTTACTTCGCGCACCACCAACGGCCCGCACGACATCAGCCCACTAAACTTAATCGACTATACTTAGCAATCGTTGCTTCACGCACTACGAGCGTCAAGCCCTATATTACGGAGAGTTCTCCTACCTGATGTATAAAATGTATTCTCCTAGTCTCGGGGAGTCCGTCTGAAGCACGCCACCAGCCCGACTGTGGAGCGTGCAGCAGCTAAATAGTAGCTGCTATGGATATAGAAATGGGACTGGTGTGGATGTTTGTTTTAGTTTATTAAATTTATAATTTCACAATTGTTTGCGATGTTGACTTTGATAATATATTTAAGCAGATGGGTAAAGGCCTAATTAGGCAAAGTGAAATAGATGCTCGAGCTACCACTTCTATCAAAATCTGGACCAACCTGGCTGGATCGCGTGCGATGTTAGTTTTAAAATGTATTAGGGCGGGTAATCCGATTGCTCAACCACACAGTTCTACCTAGCGTATCAATGCGCTAGAAAATGTTAAGCTTATACAAAATGAAACAAATTGCTCAACTCACAACAACTAAACAAAACTTGACCTATAGGCATTTCAATACCATATAGGTGAATTCACGATACTTAAAAACAAAACATACATCATGTTTTGAATGCTTAGGAACAATAAATCCATTAGACAACCGATACCATTAGAGTTTTTAACAGAAAGTTTGCAATGTTCTGTGATCAAAAGCGGTTGTTCCAAACGATATCAAAGGTCATGGATACAATTTAACCTAAGGCATTCTTTGGACCAATGTAAATAAACCATATATATATGATAGCATTTGGTGGCATTATAATGATTGTTACTTATATTGCATTTCATGTAACATGTAAGTGACATAGAGAGACTGTCATTGTATATGTGTTTTTTACAACATTTCATCGCACCTTGGTGACAGGACAACAAAAGGTAGTCATGGCATGTATCTTTGAAGTAATGTTGAAGGAAGCATATCAATAAGATGGTTTGGACCTTATTGTGTAGAGTGTGTTTCATACAAAATAACAGTAGTGTGCATAATGATGTCAATACATGTACATTTCAACAATTGTTCATCAAATCTTTACAGTGATCATGAACTTAGACTGTAGATTGTTATCAAAGTTCCACGAAGCAAGTCAAATGGTAATTTCTAATTACCTAAAGCATAGCATTCCCAGTTGTTTATTAGTCTCCTCATTTTCGTTGAGCCCTGTCTTTACAGAATCTAGGGAGTGGATCCATCTGCACTCCTTATAATTGAGCATGGAATGAATATTACCGCCTCTCGGGTGCAGCCGCACCCTCTCAATTACTGTCCATCTCATACTGTCTGGTGGATGGTTGAAGCTCAAGAAATGGTCAACTAGAGGTGCCCCTTGCGTTCTGCATTTGACCCTGCTCATATGTTGCAGAATTCTACATTTGATTTTTTGTGTAGTTTGCCCTACATATACTTTATCGCATGGACAATAAATTGCATAAATAACGTTGTTACTGTTGCAATTGGTAAATGTAGGTCGTGTGAAGTTCTTTGTACCATACACGAAAAACATACCCTCTATCGATGAGTCACAAGCCTTGCAGTTGCCACATTTTTTATGGCCCAAGATGGGTGGCAATGATAGTTGAGAACGTAAGTCTGGTTTAGGGGGACCACGAAGGTAGGCACTGACTACTGTATCTTTTATACTCTTGCCGCGTTTGAAGGCAAATAGTGGTAATTCCGTAGTTCCAATTTCTGTGGCTACCAGATTCCAATATTTAGCAATAGTTTTTTTAATGGATTGGCTATCTGGGTTAAAGGTGGTGACACAGACTATTCTATCACTCGTCTTTTCACTTTTTTTAGTCTCTAGTAGAGTTTCTCGTGGGCAGTACCAGGCTCTCTTTTTAGCCCGTTTCAGGAGGATGTTAGGGTAACCTCTATCTCTTAGCCTTTTTGTGAGAACAGTTGCTTCCGCAAAGTAATCTGCTCTCAGTGTGCAGTTGCGGCGCAGTCTAAGAAACTGCCCATAGGGCAGATTATCTCGAAGACTGCGGGGATGGTTCGAGTTATAGCTAAGAAGAGCGTTTCTCTCAATTGGTTTTCTGTACAATCCAGTATAGAGTACCCCATCTGCCGTTTTCACATTGAGGTCTAAGAAGCTTATGGTTTCATTGTTTTCGCTCATTGTAAATTTGATGTCGTTGGATCTTCCATTTAGCCAGTCAAAAAACGACTTGAGGGTCGTAGTTGAGCCGGTCCAAATCATAAAGACATCATCAATATATCTTTTCCATATATTGATGCTGTCTCTATAAGGATTACTTTCATCATAAAGAAAGGTCCACTCAAAATGTTTTCAGAAAGGTCAGACTAAAGTACTTTTATGCACATAGAGAACCTTTTGTTCGGTCTATTGCAGCAACACCTTTCAAACCTAATTCTGTTTTTACACCTGGTATACAGACTATGAGCCAGAAAATTGTAGCTTTTGAACAAATTGTTACACATGAAGTTTTGTCCTTATTGGACAAGCCTAGATTTGTTCCCTATAATATCTCACGTATAACCCACTGATATGTGAAACGAGACATGCGTGTCTATGGTATACACTCGGCGGGAGCGATTCGACTCACAGCCCCTGTTACTTCTACATACATTTGTAGAGAACGGATAAGTCTTTTAAATACATGCTGAATTAAATGTATATATCCCTTAAATATAATAAAATATCAAATGGAAGTTTATTCTTTGTTATATGAATAATGACCTCAGTTTTGTCCCCGTTCAGTTTTAAAAAAATTGGCGTTGATCCACTCCGATACTTGACGTAGCCCGCTCTGCAGAGTAGATACAGGAGCATCTTTAGAAGAAGATAAGGAGAAAATGATTTGTGCGTCATCGGCGTAGAAGTACAGGGAGAGGCCAGCATCCTCAACGATGTGTCATCTCTTGCCTAGACTATGGCAATGTGCTCCACCTGGAGACCTCCAAGTCTTCTTTGAAGGAGCTTCAAGTGATTCAGATTGCGGCAGCCAGTCTCCTTTGTCATGGTCCACGGCATGTCTCGGTCTCCACTCCGCTTCGGAACCTCTATGGGCTCACTATCGATAAGCGCATCAAGTTTAAAGTGTGATGTTTCACGTACAAAGCCCTAATTCAGACTAGCCCCCAACATCTATGGAATTTAGTACATCAGAACCTCCTTAAGTGACTTCCATGACCGTGTAATCAGAAATTAGCGGTGATTCCACGAGTAGACTTGATAAGACAAGGAGTACGTTCCATTAAACCTTTTGGGCCTAAACTGTGGCACTCATTGCCCCCCGGTTAAGGCTTTGAACTTCCAACAGTTGAAGACCTGGCTATTTTTACTTATCCGGTCTCCCTTTGTTCTTATTCTAGCGCTGGGAAGCCCTTGGGGGCAGCCATACATATTATGCCATGATACTAACCTGTACCTATAGCATCATTATATACAGACAGGGCAGGTGTGAATAAACCGTATTCAGGGACTCAACTCACCTGCTCCTGTGCACCGTGTTTATGTAGAAACGTGAGCATGATGTGTGCTAGGAGCACACACGTCTCCCCTCACCTGCCCCTTCACACCTTTATACATAGACCAAGGTGTGAGGTCTCTGTGTGCCACATCCAGGGACTCCACTCACTGCCCCTTTACTGTCTTTAAATAACCTGCACTGCCCTTGTGCCATCTGCAAATACAGAATACTGTATGAAGTGGGCACCGGATACACATCAGAGACTCCATTTGCCAGTCCTTGTGCCACTTTAGTGAACACACACGGATACCCCACTCTCCTGTTCCCATGCCACTTTTATACAGGAAACGGGGACTAGAGTATATATGAAATATGGGAAGGAAATCGCCAGTTGTGGTAACACTCATATAGCAGACAGGGCCTCACAGCATAGAATATATCCCTAGGACTCACCAGAGCTGTAGTACCTTTGACAGAAGCAATGCCTAACTACAACACACCCATCACACTCCCTGGAGCTCGACCAATAATATATAGGATCTGCATATCCTATACACCTAGGACTCACCTTTCTAGACGTATAACCCACTGATATGTGAAACGAGACATGCGTGTCTATGGTATACACTCGGCGGGAGCGATTCGACTCACAGCCCCTGTTACTTCTACATACATTTGTAGAGAACGGATAAGTCTTTTAAATACATGCTGAATTAAATGTATATATCCCTTAAATATAATAAAATATCAAATGGAAGTTTATTCTTTGTTATATGAATAATGACCTCAGTTTTGTCCCCGTTCAGTTTGAAAAAAATTGGCGTTGATCCACTCCGATACTTGACGTAGCCCGCTCTGCAGAGTAGATACAGGAGCATCTTTAGAAGAAGATAAGGAGAAAATGATTTGTGCGTCATCGGCGTAGAAGTACAGGGAGAGGCCAGCATCCTCAACGATGGTCACAAGGAGTCTCACATCGATGTTGAAGAGCAATGGGCTCAGAGTGGACCCCTGGGGAACTCCACACGTAGATGAACGAGAAGTGGATGAAGAACCGGAGGAGAAGACCTGGAAGGTGTGATCACTGAGAAAGGAGGTCAGCCACAAAAGGGCTGAACCTTCCACTCCTGCTGACTGAAGAGATTTTAACAGGATAGAGTGAGACACAGTGTCGAATGCTGCACTCAGGTCTAATAGGATGAGTGCCATAATCTCACCATGGTCCAGACAGGAGCGCAGCTTTTCAGTTACCCCCAGTAAGGTGGTCTCTGTTGAAAAGTGGGTCCTAAAACCAGATTGAGATGGATGTAAAAAAACCTGAGTTTTCAATATGAGTTGCAAGCTGAAAGTTAACATGTTTTTCTAAAATTTTGGAAAACACGGGTAAGAGTGAAATTGGACAGTAATTAGATAGGATAGATGGGTCAGTATTGGGCTTTTTTAAGAGGGGAAGCACCATCGCATGTTTCCAATCTGAAGGAACACAGGACTCCCATAAGGAAGAGTTAAGGAGCACCTTAACGGATCCTAAGGCAGCTGGGGATACTTGTTTTAAAATATTAGCCGGTAAAGGGTCAAGGGGGGAACCTGATTTTACCCTAGCTAAGCAGTCAAGGAAGGAACCCTCGTCAAAGAGGGGCCAATGTGAAATTTTTTATGTGGCAGGGGGTAGGTTCATACAGATAATATCTGAATGAGGTTTATCAGAGTTAGAGGGGGCGGAGGTAATTAAGTTACCGTATATAGTCTCCACCTTGGTAATAAAGAAATTAGCAATGTTATTACATTTAATGGAGTCGAAGACAGGGGATGAAGAAAGAGTATTAGCACCTGCCAATTTTTTGACCATTGAAAATAGGGCTTGGGGACGGTTCGATGAATTGTTGATAGTGTTAGAGACAAAGGTGACCCTGGAAGCCTTACAGGCAGAGTGATAGATATGAAGGGCGGCCTTATAATCGGCTTTGCAGCTGGGAACATATAATTTGCGCCATTTTCTTTCCAAAAGCTTACATTTGGACTTCAAAATCTTCAGGTCATTATTAAACCAAGGGGCCGGGGAGCGATGGGAAAAACTGGCTTTCGGTGTCAGAGGCAAACAGAGATTAATAGATGTAGATAGCCAATTGGAGACCGCCACGTTTAGAGATCAGAGCGGGAGGTTCAGATCTGGGGAATTCGCCACAAGAAGGCTGTTTAACAAGTCTAAATTTAGTTTGTGCCATGGTCTCGTATTCCCACTATTATGTGTAAGAAAAGGCGTGCTATCTTCAGGGACAGTAAGTTGGAAGTAAATGGCAAAATGGTCTGACCAACTTAGGGGAAGAGCGGGAGAGTTACATTAAAGAAGAAGGTTAGACAGAATAGGGTCGAATAGATGCCCTGCCTGATGTGTGGGCCCCTTATTATGGAGTATCAAATCAAGAGCTTCAAGATCAGCTAAGAAAGTAGTACTTTCGGAGTTCAGGGGGTCTTCTAGGTGAAGATTTAGGTCACCCAAAATTGTAAAGTTGGCAGCTTGTAAAATAAAAGGGGCAATTAGATCCGGAAAAGAGGATAACCATTGCCTCGCAGTGCCAGGAGGACGGTAAATGAGCATTCCGGATAAAGTAATTTTAGGAGATATGGCAAGTTTAAATAAAGCAGCTTCGCAGTCAGGAAAAGATTGAGGTTCCAGCTTGCAAGAATACTTCGACTTAAAGATAATCGCTATCCCACCTCCCCTTCCGGTGCCTCTATCGCTCCTGACAATAACGTAGCCAGGGGGGAGGGCGCAAGCAATATCCGGGCCGGAGCTGGTGTGAAGCCAAGTTTCGGTAAGGAACAAAGCATCAGGCTTTTCTGAATGTAAAAAATCAAAGATATGAGCTTTGTTTTTAGGAAGGGAACGACAGTTGAAACTCCAAAAGTGTAAGTGGTCGCCTACCTTTGAGGGCGAGTTTTCCTTTAATGCAGAAGAAGCAGTGGCCCTCAAGGTAGTCGTGGACCGCTTTTTATGACCGCGGCCCAGCGCAAATCTACAGTTAGAGCAAACAAATCTCGGTGACTGATTATTGTATAAGGAGCACAGAGAAGAGACCGAACCTCTCAGAGACCACAAATCGTCAGCAGTATATATTAAAGGATTCAAAATGGGAGAGGCAGGTGGAGGGTCCTTGCTGGCCGCTGGGTGCGTCAGGGCGCGGACAGGCGCAGACGGGCTTGCCTCTGGCACGCCTCTGATGGGGAGCTACAACAGGTTATGTCAGCGCCATGTTTGAATGTGCAAGTTACAATACTAAAAATATAGCAGCAAGAGATAAGGAACAAAGGGTTCCTAATATGGGTTTATTGTTTTAAAATGCGGGTAAGTGAACATAAGGTAAAAACAATATTCTTAAAGCAATTGTTAACCAATTTTAAAATAAATGTTCTCGAGCGAGTAGTGATCAGCGAGCAAACAGCGCGTCACTTACTTACGACGTGCGCGCTTGCATCAGGCCGTTTAAACAGAGGCCAGAGCAAGCTGATAGGTCAGGGGAAGGGCGGACCCACGTGACTCTGATGGGGAGCTACAACAGGTTATGGCAGCACCATGTTTGAATGTGCAAGTTACAATACTAAAAATATAGCAGCAAGAGCAAGAGATAAGGAACAAAGGGTACCTAATATGGGTTTATCGTTTTAAAATGCGGGTAAGTGAACATAAGGTAAAAACAATATTCTTAAGGCAATTGTTAACCAATTTTAAAATAAATGTTCTCGAGCGAGTAGCGGTCAGCGAGCAAACAGCGCGTCAATTACTTACGATGAAATATATAAGATGAATTCATATAGTACTAATATAAAAAAATCAAATTTTATAGATTTCGCTACATCCAGAAAAAAGGCCGATCTCAGCTCCTCCCTGGTTCACATAGTCAAGTGCTACTGGGAATGTTTCTGGAGTGTTCCATGATGCGGCGCCCGCTTCACCCCATCCCATGGAGTGTAACTCAGACAGACATTGCCACACACCTGTGATCCTGAGCTCTGTTTCACCGGACTCCGCCCCTAGGCCAGTTGGTGAACACTGCACCACTGTCCGCACTGCCGATCTATACTCCTGAATGCTAAGGCGAGGCATGGAGGCTGACATTATGTATCACTACACCCTACACTCTTCCTGCCACCATCATGTCCAAGCTGCAACTCTAGTACTTCGCATCCCTAGCACACGTTAAAAGTGAATTGTACAGAGAAATGACAGCAGTAGCAGTAGTATGTCAAAGCAAATGTAAACACAAGTCACAATAGAAATTTGATTCTTTTATTTTCTTTTGTAGTCTCTTCAGATTCGTGAGCCAGATCAAAAGCCAACACACGTTTTGTCGCTTCTTGTTTTGTATACACATGCAACTTTTTCCAAGGCTTGACTGTCTTTGATTTAAATTTTTTACATGTAGTGATAATTCCAACCCACAAGTTCCTTCGGGGTGGGGAAAACGTGATTGTCAAGGTCCACAATCTTTACGCCTGCTTCCTCTCCAATGTAGTTCGAGTCACGTGTACGTGTCCCTCGCAGCGTCTGTAGCCCTCATGCCGATCCCTCGAAGGGCGTAAAGATTGTGGCCCTTGACAATCACGCTTTTGATCTGGCTCACAAATCTGAAGAGACTACAAAAGAAAATAAAAGAATCAAGTTTCTATTGTGACTTGTGTTTACATTTGCATTGACATACTTCTGCTACTGCTGTCATTTCTCTGTACAATTCACTTTTAACGTGTGCTAGGGACTCGAAGCACTAGAGTTGCAGCTTGGGCCGCAGGATTTGGGGAGGTAGGTGGTTCTCCCCACCCTTTAGCACCGTACCTAAATAGACAGATCAATAGATACTTGGTGGATATACCCGTTGGGCGCCTTTCCCTATACGCGATACCCCCAACTCTTCGGTGTATACACCATCAGGTCACTGCTCCTGCTGGAGCTTGCTGGTTCACTAGGGGAGGATGGGGAGCCTTCTGAGGTGTGTTGAGAAAGAATATATTCATCTTTATTGAGTAGCTGTGTGGCTGTGTGTTTACTTCTGCTGGTGATAGCAGTGAATTGCTTCCTTTCTTTTAGTGGGTGGTATATTTCGCACACATTTTTACAGCAATATTGCTCAGTAGATTAGAAGACTAGTTACTTAGAACAGTGGTAAGAGGAGGCCAGTGTACTGGCTTTGAACCGCATAGGATCAGGAAAGGGGTATCTGCGGTGCACAGTACCATGGCCCTGACCGCCCGCATCTCTGGGTATGATGGGCTAACAGCACTGAGCTCTCCTGGGCTACTGGAAGCCCCCCTCACACTGGTGAGCTTTCCCCTGCCGCAGAAGATGCTGCAGATGGGCGAGTCTACGGTACTCGTCACTACAATCACTGAGCTCTGCACAGAAACCTGGTGAACATCATTCTTAGTAAGAACAAACTAGAGAAGCAAATGAGTTGTGGCAGGGTTGTGTCCTCACGTCTCTCATGTCATCTTTACATGAAGAAAGTCAACAGTAATTTAGCTCAAGGTCCCTTGTTCTCCTCTCTGCCCTTGAAAGCGTGGACGTCCTTCTGTTAGAACCCCAACTGGCCTTCAATGTGTACTGAATATCAGTGTGGACGTCCAAGCTTTCATTACTTTATGTAGGACCTGGGTCCTAGCTTTGGGTAACGCACCCGAGCATCACTCCTGGAGCCCAAGCTGAACCACTGTAACTCAGGCGGACGAGGGTCTAGATCCACCACAGATAGGGTTGAGGTTTTGATCAACAGGCCAGAGAAAGGAACATTAATACTCCTGTTGAGGTCATCGGGACAGACCTACAAATCCCCTCTGCCTGCTGCCACTCTCCGGTACAGCTGCTTCTGATGTGTTTATTCCTCCAGAGCACCACAAAGTCGCTCAAGTATGAACATAATATGAATCGTATCAAGTGGGAAGGTTGTAAAAGGAATACAAAGTCTTAGAGAGAGTTGCTCTTGGGAGCTTTTTCTTGCTTTCATAATGCTTATTTCCAGTCCAGGGAAACCTGGCTCGGCAGTTCGGTCTGAACTGTTCCCATGAGGCTCAGGGTCAAGACTCATTTGCATATGGCTGGGTCTAAACAGGGGTGGCATGGTGAGCAAAAGAACGATTGATTTAACCCAGATCTCTTGACTGGGGGTGAATGTATGATTTATTCAGCATTCCGTCCATCATTTGTTTGCATAGCACTTTTCACCCAAAGTGGGATGGGTGTGCACAGACGTTGGTCCCTTGCTCAATGGGTCACTGGAATCAAGCTAGCCTGGCTGGTGAAGGGTAATACCCAGAAACCAGTCCCTGGATGCTTGTGCCCGGTCCAGAGGGGACCTGGCTTGGCAGTTCGGTCTGGACTGTTCCCATGAGGCACAGGGTCAAGACTGATTTGCATATGGCTTGGTCTAAACTGGGGTGGCTTGGTGAGCAAAAGAAGAACAATAGTTACTTACCTGTATTCTGTGGTTGTCCAGTATTGGTGTCTTTCATAGATTCCATGCCTGAATCATTCCCCGTCCACGGTACATAGAAAAGCAATAATCATGCATATAATAACCTAAAAACCTTGGTAACCTGAAAACAGGAAGTAAAGTAGCCTAAGCTACAAGGAAAAAACTTCCACACATATGACTATCACAGTCATTATGTCCAGTCCAAACTGCAGCCAATCAGGCGACAGCACCCACCAGAATGTTCTCCTCAGAGGCTCAGGCTCTCAGATTTTCTCGCACAGGAGTGAACCAATACATAATAGCCTACAAGCCTCTGAGAGGAGGTGGGCGGGTTGCATTTGAATCTATGAAAGACACCAATACTGGAGAACCACAGATTACAGGTAAGTAACTATTGTTCTTCTCCAGTATTTGGGGTGTCTTTCATAGATTCACATGCCTGAATCAGAGTAGATAGCAGTACGTAACATCATGCTCATAAGACGCTGTTCTTGTATTATAGACAATATACCTTATCAAACGGTATAACTATAGAGAAATACATGTGTGCTTCAACATATGCAGAACAATTTCAAGATATAGAAACAGTATGGAAAAAGCGTCTTATAGGAAAGCATAGTGGAGGAGGGAGAACAGAGGCTCACCTTATTTGAAAAGATTGCGCAGAACAGCTTGTCCCACTGATGCATCTGCATCGCTTGAGGCTTCCAAACAGTAGTGTCTGGTAAAAGTGTGTCTGTTGGACGATGTTGCCGCTTTACAGATCTGGTGAAGAGGCACACCGGCAAAAAGAGCTGTGGATGAAGAGATTGCTCTTGTAGAGTGCGCTCTTGGTGTCGCTTGCAATGGTCTTCCCGCTTGATCATGGCATAAGCAAATTGCAGCAGAGATCCAACGCGCAATGGTTGGTGTTGAGACCGAATGTCCCTGGTGTGGTTTGCCATATGCCACAAAGAGTTGGTCTGATTTGCGTATTGCTGCTGTCCGTTGCAAGTTGAATTTGAGACATCTTTTGATGTCAAGGGAATGCAAAGCCCTTTCTGCAGCTGTGAGTGCATTTGGGAAAAAAGTCTTTAAAATTATAGGTTCATTAAGATGGAAATCCGCCGGGACCTTTGGCATGAATCTTGGGTTAGTGCGCAGCACTACAGATCTGGATGTAAATTGCAGAAAAGGTGCATGAATAGTGAACGCTTGGTGGTTACTAACACTTCTGGTTGATGTTAAAGCTAGCAACAAGGAACCCTTCCAGGAAAGGAACTTTAAATCCACCTTGTGAATGGGCTCAAAAGGGTGCCGCATTAGTTGTGTAAGCACTATATTAAGGTGCCAAGAAGGAGGTGGGTGTCGGATAGGAGGGAACATCCAGAACAGCCCCTTAAAAAATTGTTGAATGACTCTATTCGAATAAAGAGAGTTAACACCATCCTGCCGAAACCTTGAAATCGCAGCTAAGAACAACTTCGGAGTAGCATGGGAGAGGCCGGACCTTGCCAACTGTATAAAGAATGGCAGAATTTGTTCTGGTCTTGCCTGAATAGGGTGGAGATTGGCAGACTGACACCACATGCAAAATCTCTTCCACTTTAGTTTGTAAGTTTTAATCGTTGCACGTGCTCGAGCATTAGCCAAAACCTCCTGACAGTCTGGAGGGATATCTAGGTGAGCAAATTCAAGGTGTAGAGGAGCCATGCCGCTAATCTCAGCCCGGGTGCCAAATTTGTCCGTTCTGGAGGGTCAGAAGATTCGGAATTGACCGGAACTGGATGAGCTCGCACTCCGAGAGGAGGAGAAGTTCTATAAACCAATACTGGTGGGGCCACCTGGGAGCAATTAATGTTATGCGGCAAGGTTGTTTCTTGATTTTGCGCAGAACTCGTGGAACCAACGGAATCGGTGGAAAAGCGTAGGCATATATTTGTGACCAATTCATCAAAAATGCATTTCCAAGTGAGTCTTTGTGGGGAACCCAGCTTGCAAAGAATGGGCATTTCTGGTTCTGGCTGATTGCAAAGAGGTCTAGATCGGGATGCCCCCATTCTTGAAACGCCCTGTCTAGGGATGGTTGATGCAGTTCCCATTTGTGGTTTGATGTTGTGGATCTGCTGAGGGAATCCGCCAGAACATTGGTGACTCCTGGGACATGAATGGCTTTGAGGCTGATTTTGTGACGAATCGCCCAATCCCAATTCTCTTGCGCTTGCTGAGATAATAGGGCTGACCTTGTCCCGCCTTGCTTGTTCAAGTAATGCATACTTGTCGTATTGTCCGTTCGTATGAGTATGCATGCTCCTCTGATGATGGTTCAAAAGGATTTTAGAGCCAAGAATATGGCTCTCAGTTCTAGATGGTTGATATGCCATCTTTTTTGTTCCAAAGTCCACTTGCCGTTGACAGTCATCACTTGAAGGTGCGCCCCCCACCCCTCGAGGGAAGCATCTGTGGTTATGGTGAAATCCGTCATTTCGCCTAGAAATGCACATTCTTCTTTCAAGTTCTTCATCTGGCTCCACCAATGAAATGCTTCCTGCATCCGTAGGGTGATGCGAACGATGTCCTCGAACAATCCCGAAATCTGGAGCCATTGAAGGTTGAGCTCCTCCTGTAGTGGCCTCATTCTGTAACGACAGTTGGGAATCAGATGAATGCAGGACAAAATCATTCCTAGGAAGGATTTGTACAAACGAACTGAAACACACTCTTTTGACAGCAGTGAGCGCGCAAGGTTGCATATCTTGATTTGCCTTTCTTTTGAGACAAAAGCGTGGGTCAGTCTTGTGTCCAGTGTTGCTCCTAGAAAAGTCCTTCTCTGCGATGGAGTCAGATGAGACTTTTCTAAATTTATGGAAAGACCCAGAGACTGGAAACGTAGGAGGCACTTCTGAACATGTTCGAATGTTGTTTTGAAAGAATTCGCCTTGATAAGGCAGTCGTCTAAGTGCGGGAAAATTTGAATGCCCTGCAGGCGAAGGTGTGCAGTGACAGGCGCTATGACCTTTGTAAATACTCGGGGCGCTGAACGGAGTCCAAATGGAAGGACTCTGAATTGAAAGTCTCTGCCAGCCACTCTGAACCGTAAAATGTTCTGTGTCTGGGAAGGATCGGCACATGAAAATAAGCGTCCTGGAGGTAGAGGGTGGCCATGTGATCCCCCGCCGAAAGTAAATGTAGAATTTCTTGAAGTGTTAACATTCAGAAGGTCAGCTTCTTTAAGAATTTGTTGAGGGCACGAAGGTTGAGAATAGGGCGCCATTCTCCCGACTTTTTCCGGATGAGGAAAAATCTTGAATAGAAACCTGTTCCTCTTTGTAACAGAGGGACTTTTTCGATTGCCCCCTTCCGGATCATCAGATTTATTTGGGAAAAAAGCTCCTTGAGATGAGCAGGGGGGGACCCTTGGGAGGAGAATTTGGTGGAATCTTTGTGAATTCCAGAGCATGGCCTCTTAATACTATATCCAAAACCCACTTGTCTGCAGGGGCGTAACACAGGCCCCCGCAGCCCCCGCGGTGCGGGGGGGCCCCCACGCTCCAGGGGCCCCCTCGCTCTGGGTCTGGGGGGAGACGGCTGCAACTAGAGCAAGGCAAGCCTCTGCCTCAAAAGTCTAAGCAAATAAATGCTAAAAAACACTACGCGCACGCACCGTTTGCCTCCTGGGGGGGGAGGTGAGGGCCTCCAGCCAGGGGCCCCCCTCACAATTGGAGACGGGCAAAACTGTGTGCACGCCGCACGCACGGTCTGCCTCCTCGGGGCCCCCACGCTCCCTCCAGGGGCCCCCTCACAATGGGAGAGTAACTGTAGACGGCAGACGGGCAAAACTGTGTGCAGTGCACGCAGCACGCACAGTCTGCCTCCTCTCGGGCCAGGGCCCCCACGCTCAGAGTCCAGGTGCTCACTGCTCAGCCTCAAAAGTAAACTGGGCGCATGCCGTACGCACGGTCTGACCCCCCCCCCCATCCCCATAGTTTATTAAAGTAGTTACGTTGCTGCATTGCATGCCATTGCAATGCCGGCCGGGCCACCAAGCCTTGTAGTTGCTGCTCTGATAATAATATGGTGCCAAATTTGTGCCAAGTGCGTGCACACGCCCTGCCGGCGCCGGCCAGCCTATTTTCAAATTAAACAACGTACGCCCGGGCGGAGCCGGCTCAGGCTCTGTCTTTATAATTAAAATGGAAATGGTGCATGCATGGGCATGGCGGCACGCAGAAGTTGTTGTCAATACGTCTGCCTGCGCGCCGCGGTGCCGCGATGACGATCTTCAGTGGGTGGGCTTAAAATCGTGCCATTGTCATGCGCAATGTAATTTCAAAGTGCGCAGTAGTTAGAGTCTCGAGAACTGAACTTAAGGGAAGGTGTGCGGCCGCCGACGTGCCACTGACTGCCAGGATAATTTAATTATATTGTTGTGGTAGAGACTAGAGAGTACTACAGTACTACTACTAGCCCCTGCCCCTGCCTGGTGGCTAGTCTCGCCCAGTCGCCCTGTCTTCTGCTGCCCGCTCGTGAGTCGCCTCCTCCGAAGCTGCAGGCTGGCCAGCCAGGCCTAAGGTGAGATAGATTAGAAATAATGTCCGAGGAGGAGGCAGGTCAGGTCGATAGTGGTCCGAAACGGCCTTAGTTTTATTGTAATGTTACATGTAAGTAATGATGTTGCGCGTGATGAGCTGCCTGCTGCTGCGCACTGCCAGTGTGAGTAGATGCCTTCGAGTCAGAGGCATAAAACTAGAGCCAAATTTCGGGCTGGGGGGCTAACAAAAATTGAGTTCGCAAAGTTAGCAAAGTTGTTAGGGTTTATAAAGGGAGTTAATATTAAAATATTCATTGAGCTGTTAATTACATTTGAGACCAGAACAAAACATTGCTAAATGATTTATGAAAAACCCTTAGTTGGTGTCTGCTGCACTTCAGATGAAGCTTGGCCAGACGTACAGCTACGTAACGAGTGGGAGCGAAAAAAGAGGGGCCGGGGGCGCTTAAAGACAGAAAGAGGGGAAAGGAGAGAGCGGAATGGAAGGAAGGAGAGGTGGGGAGACAACAGGAAAGAGAATAGAAGGGAGGGAGGAAGAAAGGAAAAGGGTGTGGGAGAAAAGCTAGAAGAAAGATGTGGTAAGGCAGAAATGAAGGAAGGAGAGTAGGAAGGAAGCTTACAAGGAGATGGGGAGAGTGATGGGGTAAAGGAAGAAGAATGCAAGGGAGGAAGAGAAGGAACAAAGAAAAAAGAAGAATGGAGCTACAGAAAGGGTTGAGGGAGAAGGAAGATGGGGGAAGAAATGGAAAGAGTGGAGAGTGAGAAGGGAAGTAGGAAAGAAGAGAATAAAAAAGGAAATAATAAAAAAAAGGTTGGAAAGAATGAACAAAGGTCGGAGGGAGTGAATGTTGCCCATTTTCAGTAGCCTTAGTGTGGTAAGGGGTGATCTAAGGGCTCAGCGAGTGTACTTGCATTTTCTAATGCTGATAAAGGCAGATTGAGGGTCATATCGCCACAATATATGGTGGTCAGCAGGAAGCCCCCCCCCCCCCCAGAAGTCAGCAAGGATAGCCTCAGACATTTTAGCCACCCTTAATGTGGTGGAGGTAGTTAGATTTTTCCTGGCTGGCAGGCCTCAGAATGTTTCATCTTCTAATGCTGATAAAGGCGGATACAATAGACTCCATCAACACACTCTGCTGGTGAAGCTGACATTCAGAGGGCTTAACACACTGAGAACTACCAATTATGTGCCATGCTGCTGTCCTACCAAATCTGTGCCGTGCTGCCCTACCAAATCTGTGCCGTGCTGCCCTATCAAATCTGTGCCATGCTGCTGTCCTACGAGATCTGTGCCATGCAGCTGGCCTAGCCGAAACAGTCAATGCCGGGTAAGCCTCTTTCTTACCCTGAAATATCATTTGTTACTAATAATGAAAGTGGGATTTGTTCTGAGAGGAGATTCCAGAAGGCCAGGAGGATGCTAGAAAGAGCAGGGGTCTCATCTCTGGGATCTATGAAACGTTTTGGGTGGCCTGGATGGAGGGGTGAGGATGGAAGGGTGAGATGAGGTAAGCCGATTCGCTCGTGCTTTGTCAGGGCAGGAACCTACTAAGGCTTTCTCTCCCGCTGTCATGTGCAGGGTACCACCAGTCTGGGTCGGATCGGAGCGACTAGCTGGCCAGGGCTCGGTGTCATTTGAGAGCCATGGAGGTGGGCTTGCGGCACAACCCGTTGCTCAAACTTAGGATTACTTTGGCCTACCAAGAGTAGGTGAAATCTAGTCCTTTTAAAGTTTATGCAGCTTCTGCCAAGCTCGTCTGCCTTGACTGCTTTCCACTTCTCTTCCTCCTTCATGGGGCATACTTGTTCAGCAGTAATCAGTGTCCCCATGCAAGATGCTCTGGCTTGCTGAAGAAGTGTTGAATCCTCTTGTTCCAGCCTGAACAGCCGCCTCAGTTCACGTCACAGAGCGCTCAGAAATGGAGGCAGACGTGTGTTTAAAATTACACAGGGCAGCTTGTAAAATTCCGATCCCAGTTTGCTGCTGCTAGGGCTTGCTTGATGGACTCTGGCATTTGTGTCTGTTCCTTCAGGCAGGCTCCCGAGATTTCAGCAAGAGTTCGGCCACTTTCCCTTCCAATGAACATTCTGCAATTTCTGCATAAGTCTGACAGGCCAGCCCTTGATAAATTGGCGCATTTAATGTGGTGAGAACAGGGGGCCTCTGCAGGGAGACATTCAGGCCAGCGAGGAATCCAGAGTAAGATGGGGTAACACAGGCAAGGTGATACCATGATAGGAGGAGTAGAGAGAGAGGGGGTGGCGAGAGAGAGAGATGGGGAGAGAGAGAGGAGGGGGAAGAGAGAGAGGGGGGAGAGAGAGAGAGATAGAGAGAGAATAGACATGTTGATTTCTGGGACATATATAGGGTAATGCCGTGGACGAACGTGAAAGATACAGTATCTGTATAACCAGGGTAGCCCCCAACGAGTGCAGGTAGGTGGGAATAGGACAGCATAGGCAAGGCATAACTAGAGAATGCAAGCAGCACAAACCATGGGCCTGAGGCAGGATGACAGCCGAAAGCCTAGGCATGCTGTGACCAAAAAAAGAGGGCCCCCACTCTGCCTATTCCTTACATTTGAAACTTACATTTACTGCTGTAGAAGTGTGAAAATGCCTTTCATGAAAAGGAATATAAAGTAGGGTTCCCAAAGAAAAATGGCAGCCCTGTGTTTAAAGACACTGAAAGACCTCGTCTTGACACTAAATAGGGTTATAGATAAAAATGTATGTATTCATTTGTAATGGAGTTTTCTGTATTTGTTCTCTTTAATTAGCAGTCATGGATCATTCAGGCAGCCCTAGAACACAATTAAAAGTGTTTTCTATTTATATTTGCTGTTCGAAGTAGGTCCAGATAAGTGCTGAAAATACAGCTTTAGGTAACTGCTTATTTTTGTCCTGTGTGGGGCATCAAAATAATGAGCAGGCAACCCTAACCATAGGACTGGAAGTTTGTTGCAGGATCAGCACATTATTTCCTTCACCCTCGATCCCTATCAGTGCCAGAATAACAATAGTTTAACTTTCACCTGAAACCTTACGCTGCCGTCAATACCATGCTGAGTTACTTCAAGTGTCCGGGAATGAACCCTGCATTCAGACAACTCACTCCTCATTTTCGCCCTTCATTTTTACGCTCACCTGCATTTGTACGCTCACCTGCACTCACAGCAATCACAATGCACTCACACTGACCACCATGCACTCACACCATTCACACCATTCACCCTGCACTCAGTCATTACTCTGCACTCGCAATGCACTTGCGCTGTTCACCCTGTACCTCACCCTGCAGTCACACAAGCACACTACTAACCCTGCACTCATGTCACACTTCACTCACATGTCCCTCCTCACTGCTCAATCTGTAATGTAAACCCATTACTAACAATGCATTCTTTCCTCCAATTCTGCACTTGCATATGGTCACCTCACTCACCCTGCAGTCACTCCTATTACCCTACTCTCACACTGTTGCATCACTCACGTGTACTCTTTAATCTATGCCTACTCAGGACCATTAACTTTAAACACTAGGCATAGTATTTTCAGAATGGACGACTCCGTGGAGTAGTCACCAAGGTGGGATTATGAACAAAATATATACCATAAAGGGACCTACAGAGATGAACAACAAAATAGTGTTCATATCTCTCACCTCTTAAGCCATTGCTAAGCCCTGCATCCTATTGCACAAGAAGCTGCAGGCACCCCAGTCAGTGGTCCCCATGCACTACATGGAATGGGAACACTTCTAACATAGCATCAAATTCAAAACAAATACAACGCCCTTCCAACCACACACCCTACGCATATAGTAGCTTGCTACTCATGTAGGCAAGCACTTCAGTGCACCTCATGTAGGGGTAGTAATCCCTCAATAAATATAACAATAGAATACAATACATTCAAGACTGCTCCATCCTTTGTCTTCTTGGCTCTGTCCTTTTAGCTCCTGCCTCCTTGCAGCCATCCATTCAGTTCATGCCTTCTTGCATCTGCCTGCAACTCCTGCATTGTTCGCTCTCACCATCCTCCTCCAACTGTTGAGTGATTACCTCCTCAATCCCATCCCTTCTGCTATTTCCTTCTTGGTTTTTGTTGTGTTTTTTTTACGGAGTTTTATATAGCACAAACTTGTCCCGAAGGTATTGGGTATCAAAGCGCTTTACATAGCACCAGTTGCGTTACATGAGGACACATTCATTTTTGTTAGGCACGGGGACATTAAGCGATTTGCCCAGAATCACAGGATGTTCAGCGTCCTTGCCGAGACACGAACCAATTTGAGGTCGACCACCCTAGCCGTTAGGCAAACTCCTCTCCTCTCCTCTCTTGTATCTCTCCCTTGAATAATCGCCTTCTTGCATCCATTCCTCCAGTGCCTGCCTTCAAGTATCCCTTACTCCAACTCTCTACATCAATAGTTGGTATGGTTAAGCTACCGTAGTGTTTAATAATAATGCTTTGTATTTTCCTTCCTTTTAGGCAGAATTGGTGGAACAAAACCCACAATTACAATCTTTGTGGTGTACACAAAATATTCTTACTGCTGCCTTCATATTCGGGCACTCTACTACAACATTGACTTTCTACAATTACATTTTAATCAAAGAAATGAGCAAACAGCCAAGAAAGTATTTAAGCGGTGCTCAAAAGCGGCAAATTAAATCAAAACAAGAGCAGTTTAAAGGCAAATTTATGAAAATTGACTCTATGTTTAGGTGTCCAGGTGATCATGGGGCATCATCATCATCTCATGCATCATTACCAGAAGGCGATGCAGCTGCATCATCAACAGGAGACAAAGCAGCATTGCCACAATCCCAATTGGTCCCACCACATGACAAAACATTACAGAGCTCTGATCAAACCACAGATGTACCTTTTAGCATTGAAGCACCGGTAATGCAGGCAACAACTACTACTGTAGGAAACAGGGAAAGTAAAACAGATGTGTCAGCAGTGCCTCCATCTATTACAGGAGTCAGAGAAATTGCAGGTACAGCAGCTAGGCCTACACTGCTACCAGTGACTGAAGGAAGCTCAGAAACTGAGAATACACCATCAGCAGATGAATCTCTGAGTCTAATATTACAAACAAGTGCTGAAATTGTAAGTGCACCAGATGGATCACTGCTGCTACCAGTAGCTAAAGAAAGTGAAGAACCTACACATGTGCTACTTGTGTCTGAAGTATTGCCAAACATTGAAGAAGAAACTGACGACATTATGAGTAAGGATGTGGAATTACATTTAGAAGAACTAGAATCAAGCAATACCCAGTTTTGCCAGGATGTGTACCAGAGTGATAGAGGGAACTTTTTAGACAAACCATGGCATGATGCAGAGTTACGAAGGTTTGTCATCAGAAGTGGCCCATGCAAGCCTAGAGGACCCTTCCCACGAGATAATAAAAATAGGTGCTTTTCCACAAAGTACTACTACAAGGAAAATAGGACTGGAGATAAGACTCCAAGACTGTGGTTGTGCTACTCATTAAAAATGGACAGTGCATACTGTGAACCTTGTTGGCTTTTTGGAGATAGAAAACTTTCATCCTATCAGCAAGCTTGGGCTAATGGTATAAAAGATTGGCAAGGCATATCTCGAAAAATTAAAGAACATGAAATGACGCGCTCACATTTAGCTGCTTGTGCTGTACATGGAAGATGGAGGCAAGATGAGACGATCGATATACAACTAGAATCAGACTACAAAGACCAGGTGAACTATTGGACACAAATTCTGAGTAGGATCATCGATGTTACACTTCTGTTGTCAACTTGCAATTTACCTTTCAGAGGACATAGAGAAAAACTGAAAGAAAAAGATGGTGGGAACTTTCTGGCAGTCATTGAACTTTTGGCCAAATATGATCCTGTTTTAAACCATCTGATTACAACAGAGAGTAGAGTTAAATACTTGAGTCCTGCTATTCAAAATGAGCTGATTGAAATGCTTTCGAATAAAGTGCAAAGTGAGATAGTAAGTGAAATAAAAAAAGCACCATTTTACTCTGTTATAATGGACACAACACAGGACATTAAAAAAGAAGACCAATTAAGCCTGGTTATCCGATATGTAACACTGTGCCTTAATACTGATGACATTCCAACTGAAATCAAAATTAATGAAAGCTTTGTTGGTTTCTATAAAATTACAGACCAAAGTGCTGAGGGGATAGCATCAGAACTTGTAAACCTTATAGAGGACAAAGGCCTAGTGCTTAATAAATGTAGAGGTCAGGGATATGATGGTGCCAGCACAATGAGTGGTATATATAGTGGAGTGCAAACCAGAATACGGCAGAAAGATCCCAATGCAGTCTATGTACACTGTGCTGCTCATAATCTAAATTTAGTGTTAAATGATGCCTGCATGCACATTCCTGAAATTACAGAATTTTATGACATTATACAGAAATTATATTTATTTTTCAGCCAAAGCATCAAACGGTGGGAACTTCTTACCATTACAAAAGAGAGCACAACTCATTCAAAGCCAACACTGAAGAGACTCTGTCCAACACGTTGGGCATCCAGACATGATGCTCTCCATGCTGTACGCTATCGGTTTATGGACATCATGAAAGCACTCACTACCATTTTACTGCAGTCTAAAAAGGTTGAGGAGCGCGCAGAAGCTCAGGGTCTTAGGAAGTGCATGGAGACTTTTGAGTTTGTGGTAATGGTTGTAATCCAGTCCAAAGTGCTGGAGACAATAAATATTGTGTCCAAACTGCTTCAGTCTACAGATCTGGACCTTTTACAAGCATCAAATATGTTAAGTAGCGCAGCGAATACGTTTGCCAGTTTCAGAGAACAGTTTGAAGATGTTAAAAGCTCAGCATCTTTACTTGCAGCTGCATGGGGAATTCAATTACACTTTACCCAAAAACGACCACGACGCAAAAAAAAGCACTTCGATGAACTCTGTGAAGACCAAAGACTGTGCAATCCTGAAGACAATTTTAAGGTGTCTGTGTTTTATGCTAACATAGATATTGTTGTAAATCAGATAAAAACTCGATTTGCTGGTATGAACACCATAATCCAATGCTTTAATTTCATGCTGCCTTCAGAAATCCTCAGAGCCAGTGAGGAGGAGTTGTTTGAAGCAGCCATGACCCTGGCAGCTCATTACGAAAAAGACTTGTCCCTAGAGTTTCCACAACAACTCATCGCTTTCAAAGCAGTGTTGAAAGAACAAATACAACTTATCTCAGGTGGCACAATAAAGGATCTGGCTGACCTTTTATTTTTGAGAAACCATGCAATTCTGCCCAGTGTTTTGGATGTTGCAACAGCACTGAAACTTTTTCTAACAATTCCAGTTACTGTAGCCAGTGCAGAAAGGTCCTTTTCAAAGTTAAAATTAATCAAAAACTATCTCCGAAGCACAATGACACAGGAAAGGCTGTCGGGGCTTGCAACCTTAAGCATTGAGAGTGATCGAGCAAAAAAAATAAATGTGAAAGCTTTAACAGAAGAGTTTGCACGAAGAAAGGCTAAGAGGCAAACATTCTTTCAGTCAAGTACATCTCTCCAATTCAGTGAACCGAGCAGTAGTAGCCTTCAGCCACCAGTCTAATTTGCCAGTCACTCTTCCTGGTGTAAGCAGTCTTCGGCCTTGTGTTCACTCTCTAAGTATTGGTTTCTGCTGTACCAGCCTTCAAACTCCGCAATACATTTCATGAGGCTCCTGCAAGTTCTGTTCCTACTTCAAGTCTGATTTTCTAAATATATCTGCTTTGAGTTCCATGAGGAAGCAGTAAGTAATATGGTATTCTGCCAGTTTATCATACTTTAAATGTTGTTTGCTTATATATAGGCTACCTCAATATTCTGAACATACGTTTATAGAGGCAAGAAGAAATGTATTCAGTTTAACCTGACAAATATACACCCCCTTGACACTTCCTTTTGCACAGACAAAAGGGGCATTATTTGAGTAAACAGCTTTGTTTATTTGGCTGCTAAGCTTGTTATTGTTTTGCGGGCCACTTCAATATTTGCGCCTTTATGCACAAACTAAAGTGGCATACTTTGTCGCAACTGGTTGAATGTTTATGCTCCTAAACTTATTGTTTTTATCACTCACGTTAAAATATTTGCACCTTTATGCACAAATTAAAGGGGCATTGTTTTACTGGACGGGTTTGATGTTTATGCTGCTAAATTGTTATTACTTTACCAGGCACTTTGAAATATTTATGCCTTCATGCACAAACAAAAGGGGAATTAGTCTGACTAAATAGGTTTTAATTTATGTATGCTGCTATCTGCTGTACTTGTTACTGTTTTGCTAGTCACTTTGAAATATTTGAGCCTTCAAAAAGGGAATTGTTAGTTTAAACTGGTTTGATTATTGTATGGTCCTGTAGTTATCAGTCGCTTTGAAATATGTGTGCCTTTATGCACACACCAAACAGGGAATTGTTTAACTAACCTGGCTTCGTTTTTGCATACTTCTAGACTTGTTTTTACCATGCACTTTGAAAATATTTTCACCTTGATGCAAGAAGAAAGTTGGATTGTTTTACAAAACATGCTTGATTTTTGTGTATTGCTGGACTGGTGATTGCTTTATTTTGCACTTTGAAAGTATTTGCACTTTTTATTTTGCTTTACCAACTACAGTTTGTATATATATTGTCATTAAGTACTTGCTGAGATAGGGCTTGTTTTTATTCTACATGCAGTGTTGCTTGCACTTGTCTGTAATACGTCTACCTTAAATCTTGTATTTAGCATTGTTTACACTACAGAAATGTTAAATCAAAACAAACGTTTGCATCAATGTTCTGAAGCATCCAAACAGTTTTCTTCCTCAGCCTTGTGTGCCTGCCTGTTTTGCAGTGCTTACTAATAAAGTCATTATGATTGAAATTGCTTCCTCAGTTCACGTTATCATGCACAACCCTTGACAGTCGCTAGTGTGTGGCGCGCAGATAATTCACCAGTCTATTTCTCTTGACTTTCGCAGGATACTGAGTTATAGCTTGTGTACTTCTCATGTATATTGTCACTCGAGTTTTTATGGAATTTCATGTTTGGATTGGTCTTTCAAAGTTTCAAGGTATTGTCAATTCTATTTCAGACCCTTCATAGTTGTTCTTTGTTCTTCAGCCATAGTCAGTTCCTGAGATAATAGGATCGCTCCTTGGCATTGTTCTGATTGCTGCCTCAGTTAAATAATCTGCTTTTGACAGTATTGTTACAAATGGCGTAGCTTGTATGTAAAGAGTGTTTCCCACTTTCTCATTAGAACTTAGAGAAAGACAATATGGAGGCATTTCATTTAAATGTTGGAGGTTTCTAATCAAAATATGCTCGATTTCTGGGTGGTAGGGCAAAGTGGTAGATGGTGGGCCGCGCCGCGCCGCCGGGGGAGGGGCCCCTCCATGTGCTTTGCAGGGGGGCCCCCTCAAGTTTCGTTACGCCACTGCTTGTCTGTAGTAATTTTGGACCAGTTCAAATAAAAGTGGGATATTTTTCCTCCAATTCTTATCTGGGGCAACGGCAGAAATGGTGGCAGGTGGCTGACCTCATTGTTTTTTATTGGACTCTCGTCCACGAAAGGATTGCTTCTTTCGTGACTGCGAATAAGAATGACTTCGCTGTCCATAGGATTGCTACCTGTAGTTTTGGAATCTTTGACCAGTCTGGGAGGATTGATAAGAACGTTGCTGATTATAAGCTCCCCTGTTGGAGAAGGATCCACGTCCTTTGGCACCACGGAAGGTAGATTTTCGGAACGGTAGGCTGCCAAGAGACCTCGCCGTCTCTGTATCTTTTTTAATAGCCTGAAGGGCTTCATCAACATGCTACCCGAACAGAGACTCTCCATCGAACGGCATATCAATGATCTTCGTTTGGACCTCCTGACGGAAGGATGTTGACTTCAGCCAACCTTGCCTCCTCAATACTGCTGCACCCGCCAATTGCCGAAATCCAGTAGATGTCACATCCACGGCTGATTCAATGATTTCAGCTGAGGTATATTCCCCTTCTTGCAAGATTTTCAAGGTCTAGGACTTTGAAGGCTCCGGCAGTATATAAACGTAGGGGGAGATGTCGGACCACATTTGATGATCATATCTCCGTAATATGGCTAGGGAGTTTGCAGCCCGAACTGTGGTCGCCGCCATCGTGGAGACCTTTTTCCCAATTGTATCCAATCGTCTGCCATCTCTGTCAGGTGGAGTTGATATTGGAGACGAGGGGTTCCTGGCCCGTCTCTGCGCTGCCTGAGCGATGACAGAGTCAGCTTTAGGCTGGCCGATGAGACATGCCGGTGAGTCGCTTGGTGCTTTATGTTTTTTGTCTAACCGTGGTAAGACTGCTGGGAGAGAATTTGGTGTAGCCATGATCTTTAAGCCTTCCTTCCAGATAAAATCTATCATCGGAATTGTCCTAATCTGTTTTCGTGGTTGGTCCTTAAAATCGTAAAGGAAGCAGTCATCCTTTTTTGCTTCCATAGGGATAAGAAATCTTTTTGTTGCTCTCTCCATGAGGAGATGAAAACTTCCGATATCCACCGGAGGAGAGTCCACGGGGGCCGGAGCGGTTGGTGATGGTGTTTGGATTTGATATTCGTCTCACTCCGATAGCACTGAATGGTCATCCACCTCTCCCTCTTCCCTGTCCTCATCAGTAGTATTCGCGTCATGTGAATGACGAGATGGCAATGGAGAAGGTGGTCTTGGAGATTGGAAAGAGTGTATGGGAACCCTTGGCATAGGCGTAGATGGAAGAGACTCCGCCGACTCCGAAGGAGGAAAGCGCCGACAATAGTCCTGTAACATATATTGTAAGTTGTTCAGCAGGTCTAATGGCATTTGAGCTGAAGGAACTAAGACAGGAGGTGGAGGGTGTGGTTCAGTAACTGGATCTTCCTCCTGGTCATCATCCTGGTATTTGATAAATAGTTCTGATGGACTCCTTGCAGTGCGGAATCTGTCATCCTCCCCAGATTCGTCCTCCTCATCTTCCTCCTCAGAATCTAAAAGCTGTTCCGGCAGCTTTAATGGTGATAAGGCTTCCAAAGAGGAGCCACGACGTTGAAGAAGAGAAGCCGCCGTCGACGGCTGCATAGATAAGGCAGACGCCGAAGTTGCAGTCCAAACTTGCATATCTGTGCAGGTAGATAAAAGGGGCGTCGGCGAGTGTGCCGTCGGCGGGACCGTCGACGATGGCGGCAATAATACGTGGGCTGATGCCGAAGCAGTCTTCGACGGCGAGGCCATTTTCGTCGACGAGATGTTAGCCGTCGACAAGGCAATCTTCGCCGACGAGGTTGACGACGAGGCAAACTTCGTCGACGAGGCAAACTTCGTCGACGAGGAAATATTTGTGGTCGACGAGTCAGTCTTCGTGGACGGGGCAGCCGTCGATGGCATGGTAGTCTTCGTCGACGAGGTGGCCGTCGACGAGGAAGTCTTCGTCGACGAGGTGGGCGTCGACGCAACAGTCGATGAAGTCTTCTTTGTCCTTACCGTCGACGGAGCAGAGATGAGAGATGACACTTGCTTTGTCGACGAGATGGGTCTGACAGCCACGGAGACCAGCGTCGACAGAGACGAAGCCAGCGTCATAATCATTTTTGGTCTTGGAGATGAGACTGTAACCGTCGACGTTGATGTAGCGTCGACGAAGGAGCCGACGCCATCGACGACGGCATTTTTATCTGAGGTAAATCTTTGTCAGGAAATCTTTTAGTTGCCAGAGACTTTCCTGATTTCCTCGGGGGCGTAGCAGGCTTGGATTTTGAAGGTGGAGAAGCCTTTTTTGAAGAAGTAGGAGAAGACTGGCCAAAGCCCTTAGCAGGCTGAACTTTCCTCAACACCTTCGCACCAGGAGAAGATAATTCTTCTTCAGCCATCCTCTTTCTGGAGGATACAGAGGACCCAGAGGCTGCACTTTCTACCTCAGATAAAGGGTTGTCCTTGTCCTTAATCTTCTGTAGCCACAGAAGTAGGCACCCTTCTCTATCCCTGAGGGTTTTCTGAGGGAAGGTCCTGCAGATCTTACAATCCCTCACCTCATGGTCCGGATAGAGGCAGTAGATACACTTCTTGTGAGGATCTTCAGAAAAGATCCTCACAGGACTCACAAGGCCTAAAGAGAGATCTCTCAGAAGTTGACATCTTGAAGTAATCAAAAAAACTAGCAAAAAACTGAAGTACTGAGCAGAGCTCAGGGAGACTTCCTTCACACGACGTGCGGTAGAAAATCTGAGAGCCTGAGCCTCTGAGGAGAACATTCTGGTGGGTGCTGTCACCTGATTGGCTGCAGTTTGGACTGGACATAATGACTGTGATAGTCATAGGTGTGGAAGTTTTTTCCTTGTAGCTTAGGCTACTTTACTTCCTGGTTTCAGGTTACCAAGGTTTTTGGTTATTATATGCATGATTATTGCTTTTCTATGTACCGTGGGACTCCCACTCCGACAACAGGGAATGATTCAGGCATGTTAATCTATGATAAACACCCCAAATACTGGAGAACAATGGATTTAACTCAGATCTCTTGACTGGAAGTGAATGTATGATTTATTCAGCATTCCGTCCATCATTTGTTTGTTTGCATGCCACTCTCCGGTACAGCTGCTTCTGATGTGTAATGCCCCCCTTAGTAAGAAGGAGCTATAAAGATGTTTGAGTCTGTATCTTAGGCCAGAAGACTGTTTACTCACTTGCTAATTAAAGTCCTTTTTTATATAAAGTAAATAACCAATTATACATTTAGGTTATTGAGAATCATGTATAATGTTATTGTTAATTAAAGTTAATCAGGGTTTCGAATGTTGTCACCTCCTGGAGCAAGCCTTGATTTCTCACACTTGGTGAGAAAGAATGGCTATTCACTTTCAAGTGCAATAGTATTGGCAACCAGGGACACTATTGGTAAACTACAGTGCATGCATAGAATAATGACCGGTAACTTCTGACTGCCCTGTGACCCAAAGACAAAGCATCAGACTCACTCAGACTTTTTTCCAAATATTTTCATTGACCTTTTGTTCATATAAACAGGTACAGTTGTCCTAGTCGTGTGGGTTCTAGTAGCATACAATCATATATGTTGTAGAAAGACATAAATAAGTGACTGTAGTAATCAACTTGACTAATATAGCATATTTTTTGTACTACAGTCACAAGAGATATCATTTTAAATAACGAAAATTCAACAGTTCAAATAATTTGGACCCTTGAGGATTGTTTATCACTTTAAAATCTTATTTGTTCTTACACTCATGGGACATTCTGCACTACGGGCCTAAGAAAGCTATAGGCCAAATTTGAATCGAGCCAGTATGTCTAGAACCGGTCTTCCAGAGGAAAGGGGGAACACATGAGTGAGGGGGAAGACCAAAAGGGAGGTCTCCAGTCAGTTATTATACTCTAGGCCCTCACAAGCACTTGTGTCCGAGATATAAAGAGTACCTGATCCCAGAAATATCCTATAATACTCCCACATAGTATACAGGGGCTTCTAACCTTTCTTTGCTTGTATTGCCATTAATATTATGGCATCCCATTGTGCTATATTAGAGTCTCCCCTCTTGCCCCGGCTGGGTCACGTAACACCACATTTTCTGTTCTCGTTCATTTTTGCAGATTAGCTAACTATGGGGTCCAATATGATGTCGGGCGGATCGCCACCGTCCAGCGGACATTTTTTCCCACCCGCCCTCCATTTACCACCCGCCATATTACTATGGCGGGGGTTACAATGGCAGACAGAAAGACCGTCCGCTGCATTTCCGCTGGCAGACAATCATTCCGATTGTCTGCTGTGCGGACCTTGGGCCTTATATGGTGTCTGTAAGACACCGCCATTCATATCAGGATGCCTGGTGTTGAAGGCCTTTCCATGGCATTCATGTCGCCATGGAAAGGCATGAGGGAATTGCTTTGGGGGCCCGTTGCAGGCCCACGGGGGGGTGAGGGGGTGGGGGCTGCACTTGGGGGGTACCTATGGTACCCCTCTACCTTAGCATGCACAAGGTGGCAGGCACGTTGTACATGCCAATGCACAACATGCATATTTAACATTGTGGCGGGTGCTGCTTACAGCACCGCCCGCCACAATGTTAAATGTGAGGAATGTGACTGCCAGGGTGGCGGCCGCATCCTAATGAGCAAAGCGGGACCACTGTACCTCGTAATGGGCCATTATGTGTTTATATCCGGGGGATGTCTGGCCTTCCATTCCATGGCAATAAACACCTTAGCCAGAACCAGTTCCAGGTCCAGAAACTGAGCTGTTTATCAGATTTCGGTCTGCTTACCTGGTCCGGGATTCAGGACAGTATGTCCTTAGATGTAGGTCTGCCTGCCACATCAGTTAATACTCCCAGTATTCGTGACCAGGATTGTATTATTACAGGGCAGGACCCAACCATATAAATAAAGTCTTCTCTGGGTACATATCATTGGGAACAATAGTCAGGAGTGCTAGGGTGTATCTGTGCAATCATTTTTGGTGTCATGTATGTCAGATTTAGAATATTGAATTGAGTGTGTTTGAGTCTTGGATTGCTCATGACGGATTTGGGGTATGAGAGTTTGCCATACCACTCCCTATTAGTTTCTTCTTCAGAAGTATCTCCCGTTCCTCTTTCTGCGCTGTTAAGTCAATGCGTAGTGCAGTAGAAAAGGTGCCATATAGACTGAAGATGGCTTTCCTAGGTGCACCATGGGTTAACAAGACCATTAGTGCACTAGACATGGGTGGTTCTACATCTACTTCCCCCTACGTATTTTTGTCTGTGGTTATTAAAGTACTGTGGGTAAGAAATTGGCCAGCACCCAGGTCCCAGCAGTCTGGAAGAATGATGTATGTATGTAGTGTTGCCTTGTAATAAAGGTCTCCCTCGCCAGTATATTGCTTTTGTCCACACTCAATGGTTAAGTATCTTGTGTAACCTTTTAAACTCGAGAAGCATCCAAAATGTGATCTCTGTGGCATTCTCCTCCCGAGTTCCCATGCCTCTCCACAGTCACTGCCAACACTGACGGGCTACTCTCACAGCACAAGGACAACGGTAGGGGATATGGACACTACCAAGCAGTGCCTCATATATAGACAAAGGTTCCAGGGACACCTGTCACCCTCGCCGTTTCACATCAAAGCCAAGTGACAGCCATCTCATTGGCCACTGCAGCTGAGTTCCCAAATAGTAGGCTTCATTATCCGAAGCACCAAACCCCTCCGTCAAGCGGTCTCTGGAGCTTATGAAGGGCCACTCTCCAGCTCCCCCCTCCCCCATAACCAGTTGCATTAAAATAGTGTCAAGCTCCTTAAAAAGCTTCATTGGCAGAAACTCTGATGGACTTACAAAGTAGCAGAGGACCCTCAGCAGGACCAGCATCTTTGCTATGGCAATTCGTCCCTTAGGGGACAATGGGGGTCCACACCAAACATTAAGTGATTGCCAGATCACTGTCACCATCCAACCAGTTTTAACTGACACCAACTGTACCACGTCTGTGTACACCCTGGTAACAAAACTTTGTAGACTCCCACATCTCCGGAGAGTGTAGCATCTCCAGCCAGCCTTGTAATCAGCTTTAGTGGGAACGGGAACGACTTGTCCCAGTTTACTTGAAGTCCTGACACCTCACTAAAGATGGTCAGTAATGTCCATAATGGAATGGCATGTTGAGCAAAACAAATTATGTATTTAGGCCCAGATCTCTGTATTGGAGTGAATGTTTGACATAGTTAAGCATTCTGTCCATTAACTGCTCTTTTTGCATTTGTCACCCCGAGTGGAATGGGTATGCCCAGATGTGGGCCCGTGTTCTCCAAGCCGCTGGAGTGAAGCTAGCCTGGCTGATGAGGGGTGATACCCTGAAACTGGTCCCAGGATGCTTGTTTCTGATCAAGGGAGGACCTGGTCTTGCAGTTCATGCCCGACTTTGCCATGGGGAGCAGGGTCAAGACTGATTTCCATATGGCTTGGTCCAAACCGGAATGGCATGGTGAGCAAAAAAACGATGGATTTAGGCTCAGAGCTATGTACTGAGTGTGAATGTTTGACATTGTTCAGCATTCTGCACATCAATTGTTCTTTTTGCATTTTTCACCCTGTGAGAGGCTGGCTCAGTATATGGTGCTCACTTATGTAAGTGTAGCACCCTGCACTAATCCAGACAACCCTTATGATGATTTTAGTGGTCTTAGACAACCTTAGAAAGCTCTCTAAGTGGTAGCTGTGGAAAGCTGCTTTCAGGCGTAGTCCAGAAGGAGTGTAAAGCAGCTTCTTTTACCATTACTTAATCTTATGATATAGGTTAAGTGAAATAGAATCACAAAGTGTAGTTATAAAATTAGGCATTTTATAACAGACACTCACTAACACAATATATTATATCCTACCTGGAGATCTAAACACAATACACAGAATACTTAGGAAATAGAGCACGTAAGTAGCACAAATGCACTACTCAAGTTAAGAATGGACTCAGAAGATGTAGAAGAGTCTGGGCCATTTTCGTCGACGAGATGTTAGCCGTCGACAAGGCAATCTTCGCCGACGAGGTTGACGACGAGGCAAACTTCGTCGACGAGGCAAACTTCGTCGACGAGGAAATATTTGTGGTCGACGAGTCAGTCTTCGTGGACGGGGCAGCCGTCGATGGCATGGTAGTCTTCGTCGACGAGGTGGCCGTCGACGAGGAAGTCTTCGTCGACGAGGTGGGCGTCGACGCAACAGTCGATGAAGTCTTCTTTGTCCTTACCGTCGACGGAGCAGAGATGAGAGATGACACTTGCTTTGTCGACGAGATGGGTCTGACAGCCACGGAGACCAGCGTCGACAGAGACGAAGCCAGCGTCATAATCATTTTTGGTCTTGGAGATGAGACTGTAACCGTCGACGTTGATGTAGCGTCGACGAAGGAGCCGACGCCATCGACGACGGCATTTTTATCTGAGGTAAATCTTTGTCAGGAAATCTTTTAGTTGCCAGAGACTTTCCTGATTTCCTCGGGGGCGTAGCAGGCTTGGATTTTGAAGGTGGAGAAGCCTTTTTTGAAGAAGTAGGAGAAGACTGGCCAAAGCCCTTAGCAGGCTGAACTTTCCTCAACACCTTCGCACCAGGAGAAGATAATTCTTCTTCAGCCATCCTCTTTCTGGAGGATACAGAGGACCCAGAGGCTGCACTTTCTACCTCAGATAAAGGGTTGTCCTTGTCCTTAATCTTCTGTAGCCACAGAAGTAGGCACCCTTCTCTATCCCTGAGGGTTTTCTGAGGGAAGGTCCTGCAGATCTTACAATCCCTCACCTCATGGTCCGGATAGAGGCAGTAGATACACTTCTTGTGAGGATCTTCAGAAAAGATCCTCACAGGACTCACAAGGCCTAAAGAGAGATCTCTCAGAAGTTGACATCTTGAAGTAATCAAAAAAACTAGCAAAAAACTGAAGTACTGAGCAGAGCTCAGGGAGACTTCCTTCACACGACGTGCGGTAGAAAATCTGAGAGCCTGAGCCTCTGAGGAGAACATTCTGGTGGGTGCTGTCACCTGATTGGCTGCAGTTTGGACTGGACATAATGACTGTGATAGTCATAGGTGTGGAAGTTTTTTCCTTGTAGCTTAGGCTACTTTACTTCCTGGTTTCAGGTTACCAAGGTTTTTGGTTATTATATGCATGATTATTGCTTTTCTATGTACCGTGGGACTCCCACTCCGACAACAGGGAATGATTCAGGCATGTTAATCTATGATAAACACCCCAAATACTGGAGAACAATGGATTTAACTCAGATCTCTTGACTGGAAGTGAATGTATGATTTATTCAGCATTCCGTCCATCATTTGTTTGTTTGCATGCCACTCTCCGGTACAGCTGCTTCTGATGTGTAATGCCCCCCTTAGTAAGAAGGAGCTATAAAGATGTTTGAGTCTGTATCTTAGGCCAGAAGACTGTTTACTCACTTGCTAATTAAAGTCCTTTTTTATATAAAGTAAATAACCAATTATACATTTAGGTTATTGAGAATCATGTATAATGTTATTGTTAATTAAAGTTAATCAGGGTTTCGAATGTTGTCACCTCCTGGAGCAAGCCTTGATTTCTCACACTTGGTGAGAAAGAATGGCTATTCACTTTCAAGTGCAATAGTATTGGCAACCAGGGACACTATTGGTAAACTACAGTGCATGCATAGAATAATGACCGGTAACTTCTGACTGCCCTGTGACCCAAAGACAAAGCATCAGACTCACTCAGACTTTTTTCCAAATATTTTCATTGACCTTTTGTTCATATAAACAGGTACAGTTGTCCTAGTCGTGTGGGTTCTAGTAGCATACAATCATATATGTTGTAGAAAGACATAAATAAGTGACTGTAGTAATCAACTTGACTAATATAGCATATTTTTTGTACTACAGTCACAAGAGATATCATTTTAAATAACGAAAATTCAACAGTTCAAATAATTTGGACCCTTGAGGATTGTTTATCACTTTAAAATCTTATTTGTTCTTACACTCATGGGACATTCTGCACTACGGGCCTAAGAAAGCTATAGGCCAAATTTGAATCGAGCCAGTATGTCTAGAACCGGTCTTCCAGAGGAAAGGGGGAACACATGAGTGAGGGGGAAGACCAAAAGGGAGGTCTCCAGTCAGTTATTATACTCTAGGCCCTCACAAGCACTTGTGTCCGAGATATAAAGAGTACCTGATCCCAGAAATATCCTATAATACTCCCACATAGTATACAGGGGCTTCTAACCTTTCTTTGCTTGTATTGCCATTAATATTATGGCATCCCATTGTGCTATATTAGAGTCTCCCCTCTTGCCCCGGCTGGGTCACGTAACACCACATTTTCTGTTCTCGTTCATTTTTGCAGATTAGCTAACTATGGGGTCCAATATGATGTCGGGCGGATCGCCACCGTCCAGCGGACATTTTTTCCCACCCGCCCTCCATTTACCACCCGCCATATTACTATGGCGGGGGTTACAATGGCAGACAGAAAGACCGTCCGCTGCATTTCCGCTGGCAGACAATCATTCCGATTGTCTGCTGTGCGGACCTTGGGCCTTATATGGTGTCTGTAAGACACCGCCATTCATATCAGGATGCCTGGTGTTGAAGGCCTTTCCATGGCATTCATGTCGCCATGGAAAGGCATGAGGGAATTGCTTTGGGGGCCCGTTGCAGGCCCACGGGGGGGTGAGGGGGTGGGGGCTGCACTTGGGGGGTACCTATGGTACCCCTCTACCTTAGCATGCACAAGGTGGCAGGCACGTTGTACATGCCAATGCACAACATGCATATTTAACATTGTGGCGGGTGCTGCTTACAGCACCGCCCGCCACAATGTTAAATGTGAGGAATGTGACTGCCAGGGTGGCGGCCGCATCCTAATGAGCAAAGCGGGACCACTGTACCTCGTAATGGGCCATTATGTGTTTATATCCGGGGGATGTCTGGCCTTCCATTCCATGGCAATAAACACCTTAGCCAGAACCAGTTCCAGGTCCAGAAACTGAGCTGTTTATCAGATTTCGGTCTGCTTACCTGGTCCGGGATTCAGGACAGTATGTCCTTAGATGTAGGTCTGCCTGCCACATCAGTTAATACTCCCAGTATTCGTGACCAGGATTGTATTATTACAGGGCAGGACCCAACCATATAAATAAAGTCTTCTCTGGGTACATATCATTGGGAACAATAGTCAGGAGTGCTAGGGTGTATCTGTGCAATCATTTTTGGTGTCATGTATGTCAGATTTAGAATATTGAATTGAGTGTGTTTGAGTCTTGGATTGCTCATGACGGATTTGGGGTATGAGAGTTTGCCATACCACTCCCTATTAGTTTCTTCTTCAGAAGTATCTCCCGTTCCTCTTTCTGCGCTGTTAAGTCAATGCGTAGTGCAGTAGAAAAGGTGCCATATAGACTGAAGATGGCTTTCCTAGGTGCACCATGGGTTAACAAGACCATTAGTGCACTAGACATGGGTGGTTCTACATCTACTTCCCCCTACGTATTTTTGTCTGTGGTTATTAAAGTACTGTGGGTAAGAAATTGGCCAGCACCCAGGTCCCAGCAGTCTGGAAGAATGATGTATGTATGTAGTGTTGCCTTGTAATAAAGGTCTCCCTCGCCAGTATATTGCTTTTGTCCACACTCAATGGTTAAGTATCTTGTGTAACCTTTTAAACTCGAGAAGCATCCAAAATGTGATCTCTGTGGCATTCTCCTCCCGAGTTCCCATGCCTCTCCACAGTCACTGCCAACACTGACGGGCTACTCTCACAGCACAAGGACAACGGTAGGGGATATGGACACTACCAAGCAGTGCCTCATATATAGACAAAGGTTCCAGGGACACCTGTCACCCTCGCCGTTTCACATCAAAGCCAAGTGACAGCCATCTCATTGGCCACTGCAGCTGAGTTCCCAAATAGTAGGCTTCATTATCCGAAGCACCAAACCCCTCCGTCAAGCGGTCTCTGGAGCTTATGAAGGGCCACTCTCCAGCTCCCCCCTCCCCCATAACCAGTTGCATTAAAATAGTGTCAAGCTCCTTAAAAAGCTTCATTGGCAGAAACTCTGATGGACTTACAAAGTAGCAGAGGACCCTCAGCAGGACCAGCATCTTTGCTATGGCAATTCGTCCCTTAGGGGACAATGGGGGTCCACACCAAACATTAAGTGATTGCCAGATCACTGTCACCATCCAACCAGTTTTAACTGACACCAACTGTACCACGTCTGTGTACACCCTGGTAACAAAACTTTGTAGACTCCCACATCTCCGGAGAGTGTAGCATCTCCAGCCAGCCTTGTAATCAGCTTTAGTGGGAACGGGAACGACTTGTCCCAGTTTACTTGAAGTCCTGACACCTCACTAAAGATGGTCAGTAATGTCCATAATGGAATGGCATGTTGAGCAAAACAAATTATGTATTTAGGCCCAGATCTCTGTATTGGAGTGAATGTTTGACATAGTTAAGCATTCTGTCCATTAACTGCTCTTTTTGCATTTGTCACCCCGAGTGGAATGGGTATGCCCAGATGTGGGCCCGTGTTCTCCAAGCCGCTGGAGTGAAGCTAGCCTGGCTGATGAGGGGTGATACCCTGAAACTGGTCCCAGGATGCTTGTTTCTGATCAAGGGAGGACCTGGTCTTGCAGTTCATGCCCGACTTTGCCATGGGGAGCAGGGTCAAGACTGATTTCCATATGGCTTGGTCCAAACCGGAATGGCATGGTGAGCAAAAAAACGATGGATTTAGGCTCAGAGCTATGTACTGAGTGTGAATGTTTGACATTGTTCAGCATTCTGCACATCAATTGTTCTTTTTGCATTTTTCACCCTGTGAGAGGCTGGCTCAGTATATGGTGCTCACTTATGTAAGTGTAGCACCCTGCACTAATCCAGACAACCCTTATGATGATTTTAGTGGTCTTAGACAACCTTAGAAAGCTCTCTAAGTGGTAGCTGTGGAAAGCTGCTTTCAGGCGTAGTCCAGAAGGAGTGTAAAGCAGCTTCTTTTACCATTACTTAATCTTATGATATAGGTTAAGTGAAATAGAATCACAAAGTGTAGTTATAAAATTAGGCATTTTATAACAGACACTCACTAACACAATATATTATATCCTACCTGGAGATCTAAACACAATACACAGAATACTTAGGAAATAGAGCACGTAAGTAGCACAAATGCACTACTCAAGTTAAGAATGGACTCAGAAGATGTAGAAGAGTCTGGGACCCAAGGAACCACCCAAAGGGAATGTCTAGGAACCCCACGTAGGTCCTGTGCAGAGTGGGAACACAACTGTGTGCTCAATGTTAGTCAATAGATAAGTCGCAGTTGCAATTTTAAAGAAGGACCCTTCCCAGTGGACCCTGAAGAAATCCCATGGAAGATTGGAGAGCCATCCCACCTGTGGATACTCCAGGAACCAGAATACCTACACCAGGGAAGCCGAGTGCACACGTGTCAAGTGATGTCAGAAACCACCGTAGACCACAATGGAGGACTTCAGGAAATATGCCACTGGAGAAGAAGATGAAGGAGTCCAGTGGAACTCAAAGGTGGATTCAAGATGAGAGGTACCTGCAAGCAGAGGGGACAGAGTCTATGCCACATAGGAGTGACCAAGAGACATGGAAGACGAATGCCCACCGATATCGGAGATGCAAGAGAGGTTGATAGTGCCCTTGTAGATGCAGCTGTGCTGACCTGGCAATGCTGTAGAAGACCAGGAGCTGTTCCACATCGGATGTCGAGAGCCAGGGGGTCAGTGTGCGGCAGGGGCACCAACAAGCCTTAGCAGTGGCAAACAACTTAGGGGAAGATTCCGATCCGGGTCGGAAATGCACACCGACCGAGTCGGATCCGGAGTATTTTCCGACCGAGCCGGACCCCTACAGTCCAACCGAGCGAGTATGATGCGCACGTATGCTGTCGGACTCAGTTCGGTCGGTCTCCCATAGAAGTCAATGGGAGCCAGTTGTACGATGCGTACATGCGCTCCCTTTGACCGAATAGGTACGTCTCGTACAAGTGCGCCCCTACAGTGGGTACGTGTCGGTGCCATCCGCACCGTATATGCCTGTGTTTGGGAGACCCATAGGTCTCCCCCTGTGTCCGAGTCGTAGGGCTGCGGGTGGACGCGGACCCCGAAGTCCGACTCCTGGAGCTTTTGCGAGCCGGACACTCCGGCTCGCACAGGCGGTCCGACGCGTGCATCGTACTGGCTCGGTTGTAAATCGCATCCATTGCACGCCACGGTTAGCTTCCGACTGAGACGTACGGAGCGGTTCGGACCCGGAAACGACTCGGTCGGTGAATCCCACGTAGCTCGCATCGTACTTGCTCGCTCGTACAGCTGTACGAGTCGGCTGGAAACACACGTACGGCTCGTAGTTTTTACGGCCGGATCGCGATCGGTGCCCTTCCAACCCAGATCGGAATCGGCCCCTTAGTAGACGAAAAAGGTGCAGTGTCGGGACCAGAAAGATCCAAGAGACTCACAAGAGCAGCAAAACCAGGCCAAGCCCCGAGCAATAAGAGGAGCCCACTCAAGCCCAAGAAGGCCCTCAAGAGGACCCACGGGCCAAAGGCACAGGAGTCAAAAGAGGAACTCGAGCAGCTCACTAATGAAGAAGGCCCACGGTGCAGAGGAAGCGATGGCTGCAGGAGTTGCTTGAGGATGGAGCTTCTGGGAGCCCAAAGATCTCTGGAGGAGAGAGCCAACAAGCCTTGGCAATGGCAAGTGGACGCAGTGCACAGGGGTTCTGTTCCAATGGTTCCGACGAGGGATACTGTCCTCAAACCCAGTATGAAGACAGTGCAGGCCTCGAGGGAGTTACAGAATGACCACCTGTGTTGCTGAGCCTTTCGTAGTCCGTGGGAGCCCTGGATCAGCAGACCGGTCAGCTGCGTTGTGGTGCCGGCGGATGCAGGAGAGTTACTTCTTCACTCCAAGGGAGATTCCTTCTCATATCTTGGATGTTTACAGGCCTGGTGAAGAACCGGTATGGAGCATGGGCACAGACGTTGCAGCAGACCAGCAGGACGATGAGACTAGGAGCAGCAGGAATCTTCCCCGTTGCAATCTCAAATTCCAAAGCGAAGTCCAGAGTGTCCAGACGGTTGAAGTTGAAGTGGTGTATGATTTGAATCTTGTCCCAAGACGAATCTAGGGGCCCACTCACAGGTAAGCCCTTAAGTACCCTTAGGAAAGGGTTGGGATGATTCAGGGGTCCCTCCCAGAGGAGGGGCTGGACAGTGGGGAGGATACTCTCATGTCCTTTGCCCAGTTTCACGCCAGAGCAGGAGCTCCCTGAACTGGTTTGAACTGGAGTATGCAAGCAGTCTCAGTGGCACTGGAAAGCGCCCCCACCTTGCCCCATTACACTAAACCCTGTCTGGGAGGTGGCCACACCTCTCTGTGACAGGATATCTTTTGTTCTGCCTCCCCTGCTCGAGCTTGGCTCAGCAGCAGGAGGGCAGAAACAATTCTCTGGTCGGCAGCATCCCTAGCTTGCTGTCTGGTTCTGGAAGACTGGTACCAGGAGCACTGAGGGCCTCCCGGAGGAGCTTTACAGTGCCTGTAATCATACCTCCCACACCGTTTATGTTGTGGGGGTATGATTCCAACATCTTTGATACCAAAAATGACAGGGTTCGTTACAACCAGTTTGAGATGGTCATCACATAATGACTCATGGCCACTCTATATGTCGAAATGGCTCATGCACTTACAACCCAGGAGAAGGGACTCCAAAGGTTGTAGGGGTGCCCCGCTCATGCAGGGCCATCGTCACACTTAGAACCGAGCACCCTGCCTTTTGGATTGAAAGGCCTGCCTTAGGGGTGACTTATAGGTTTTAAGTGTAGTGACTTCAGATATAGGGAAACCTATATCTGCCTTAAGTGGTGCTAGCACCAGCTTACACAGGCTGTAATGGCAAGAATGAAGTCAGAATCTGAGTGGTCTTGCATGGATGGCATAATACATGCTTCAGCCCATGGGAGATCCCTGGTGTACCTATGCCCTGGGTACCTTGATACCTTATACTGTGGACTCACAGGGGTACCCCAGCAGCCGTTATGGAATGTACGTAAGTACTCACCATGTCTAATTTAGGAAAGAAGCACAGAGACTGGAATCCTGATTAGCAAGATCCCAGTCAGATGAGTCAGAAAAACATAATGACGCCAAAAAAAGTGGGGGTGACCATGAAAGCAGATCCTACTTTCCTACACCTCTGAGTGGGACTGGTAAGCCCAGACGTGAGCCCATGACCCCCATGCCACTGGAGTCAAGATAGCCTGGCTGATGAGGGATAATATCCCAAAACCAGTCCCAGGATTCTTGTTTCTGATCCAGAGAAGGCCTGGTCTGGCAGTACGGACTGGACTGTTTTCATAAAGAGCAGGGTCAAGACTCATTTACATATGGCTTGGTCCAAACTGGAATGGAATGCTGCGCCAAAGAAAACGATGGATTAACTCCCAGATCTCTGTACTGGGGGTGAATGTTTGACATTGTTCAGCATTCCATACATCAATTGTTCCTTTTAATATAAGAGTTTTAACCAGTGCAATATATTCGGGCCAAACCACATCTTTCGCAGCACTGCAAACAGATATGGCCATGTAATAGTTTTTAATACTTTTTCTATATCAGTGCATAGTATAGCAGGAGGAGTGTTTCCCTGCTGTTCCTGATCAATAACATGAAAGAGTTGCCGTAAGTGGGGGAGGTGTTTCTCCTGGAGTTAAATCCACAATGATTTGGATGTGCCAGATCCTTTAGGAGCCCCTGTATCCTAATGGCTACGAGCTTGCCCAGTATCTTCCCATCTGTATTGAGGTGGGATGGTATGGTCTTACATCCGTGGGATCTTTCCCATATCTATGAAGTCCCATTATCACCGCCTCTCTCAATGTTTCTGGCTGTAGTTTTATATCATATGTTCTGAATTTACAGATAGAAGCTGCAGTGCAAGCCTGGTCTTAAGCTGCACAGAACTCCATGGGTGGCCAACCAGCTCTGGGGTCTTGCCTGTGGGCAATTGTTCAAGCACCACCACTATTCCACTCACTGATACCAGGTTGAGCTACATGGAAGTACAGCCTCATGGGTCACCTGCACATGATACTACAGCCTTGTTATGTTACGTTATTCGAGATTTGTTAAGCGCACGGACACCCAGAGGTTTCATGGCGCTGATGGTGAGAAAGGAAGGTAGACAGTGACCTAACCGTGCGCTTGCTTGAATAACCAGGTCTTCAGTGCGCCCCTGAATTCCGTCAGATTATTGCATCTCCGGAGTGACAGAGGAAAAGAGTTCCAGATCTTTGGGGCCAACTACGCAAATCGGCATCCGCCAAAACGTTTCTTTTTAAAAGAGGGCAGGGTGAGAAGGGACAAATGAGCAGAGCGGAGATCACGAGTTGGTTCATGTTTATTTATAAGATGGTTGATAAATTTAGGGCTTTTTCCAAGGAGAGCCTTAAAGGTCAAGCAGCCTACTTTAAAAGTTACCCGTTGGGCTATAGGTAGCCAATGAAGAGTGGCCAACAGCGGTTTCGCCGAGCTCCTGCCGTTACTTTTGAAGATTAGTCTGGCCGCCTGATTTTGCACGATTTGCAGACGTTTAGACAGAGTCAAAGGGAGGCCTTAATAGATGGAGTTTGAAAAATCTAGGTGGGAGAGGACCAAGGCGATTACCACCTGAATAAGGGCAGAGTGCGTGAGCAGATGATAAATTTTCTTAATCTTCCGTAGCTGGAAGAAACTTGATGAGATCACCGTTCCCACCTGACTTTTCAGTGAAAGATCAAAATTGAGGGTGATTCCGAGGCTTTTCACCGTGATAGAGGGAAGCGGAGGAGATCCCATTGATGATGGCCAGAAGTGAGGGCCCCAGCTTGTTGCACTTATACCCGGAAGTACCAGCTCGGTCTTACCAGGGTTGAGTTTAAGGTGATTCACTTCCATCCACCCTTGAATATGCAGCATAGTGGCCTGAAATTCCTCGACAGAGTCAATTGAGTTTAGTGGAAATATAAGTTGCAGATCGTCCGCATAATTATATATTGTAACCTTCCTGTTTTTTAGAGAGTGCAATAGGGGCTTAAGGTACAGATTAAACAGGAGGGGGGACAATGACGAACCCTGCGGAACGCCGCAGGTGGTGGACAGTTTGGGCGCCGTGAAGTTCTCAAGCTTGACTGCCTGGAATCGGTCATTCAGAAAGGACTTGACCCAGCCGAGGGCCGCGCCTCGTAGTCCGGCTTGTTCGACACGGTGTAATAAGATGGTATGGCCCACCGTGTCGAACGCTGCCGACAGGTCCAGGAGCACCAAGGCCTGGTGTATGCCCTTATCTGCATTAGCCCTCATTGTGTCCAGGACAGCGAGGATCACTGCCTCGGTAGAGTGCGCCTGGCGAAAGCCGGCTTGGTTAGGCTCTAGGTAGTCGGATGTCTCTATAAAATCAGAGATACAACTGGCCACATGGGCTTCTAAAATCTTTGCAGCAAAAGGGAGGAGGGATATGGGCCGATAGTTCGATAGATTAGATGAATCGGCACCTGGTTTTTTAATCAATGGGACCAACGTAGCATTTTTGAACGAGTTGGGGACTATACCCTGCAATAGGGACTCGTTTAAAAGGGGAAGTATTCCTCGGGGGAGTGTAGAGTAAACTTCCTTTAGTACATGTGGGGGACAGGGGTCGTTGGGAGACCCAGACTTTACGCGCTTCATTAATTCGGCTAGCCTGGATTGGTTTATGAGAGGAATAGCCTCGAGTTTGTGAGGATTTCTACAGATATCCACTCTGTCCGTCATGGTAGAGCTGATCTGGATGCTTTCTTTTATAATGGCGATCTTATCCTTAAAAAAGTCATTAAGCTGATTGCACATCAATTGAGTGGGGGGTTGCGAAGGGGAGGTTCTGACATCATTACAAAGGTCATTTACGACCCTAAAGATTTCTCTTGATTTATTTTGGGCATTGGAGATTTTTTCGGAGAAAAAAACTGCCTTCGCAGATAAAATGGAGTTCTTATACTTCCTACGGGCAGATGTATATAATGATCTGTCTTCGTCAGAGTACCCGTGTCTCCATTTTCTCTCCAATTGGCGCACTTCTAGTTTTTGTTCTTTTAGGTCTGGGGTGAACCACCTATGGGCGTCCATGCGGCGAGCACGTGAGAACTTGGTTAGGGGAACGTGCTTGTTGCAGGCCGCCAAGAGCCATTCCGTAAGATCCTTATCCATAATGTTAATATCTGGAGAAGATGCTGGGATGGAATTAGCCAAGGTGGTCAGAAAGTCTTGGTTATTTAAAGAACTCCATTTCCTTACTAGCCCCCCCGCGGAAATGGGGGCCTTCAAATGGCCGTAAAAGGAGATGGAGAATTGCAGTAGGTGATGATCGGACCATATGCAAGGCATTATCATCGGGGTGGATAATGAGACATTGTGTGACCAAATCTGGTCCAAAATGTGACCCTTTTCGTGAGTGGGGGTCAGGACTGATTGAGAGAAGTTCATATGGGAAAGAAGCTCAAGCCTTGTGGTCCCTACACTCAGTAACTCAAGGTTTTGCTCAAGGTTTTGCTACGCTGAAGTAAAGGCTTGTGCATACCACACTCAGTAACACCAGGCTTAGCTAAATGGTAGTTCAGCCTTGTGGGCCCCACACGAGGTAACACCAGGTTGAGCTGCACACTTAGTAATGTCGGATTAAGTGACATGAAACTACTGACTCATGGATATGGTGCTCTCTGGCACCAAGCTGGGCTCTCCAGTGCTGCAGCCTCTTAAGTTCCACCCTCATGGAGACCCCATTAGGCTCTCTTACACCACCTGTAGTGTTATACTAAGATGAATGAAGAGGATCATAAATAATAAAAGTACGTTTCAACATAAAAGGAGGCACAGTTAAAGCTACTATTTACTGGTTAATCTTTTATCTCTTTCCCACAGAAAACCTTGGGCGTAAAGTGGTCATTCAGAAAAACGGGACCCTGAATATCTATATCCTTGTTGATGGATCTCGAAGTGTGCCAGAAAAGACTTTCCTAGAATTTAAGGAGGCTGTTATATTTTTTCTTAGAGCGGTAAGTCTGAAGCCTCCAAGACCTATTGGTAAATTAATAGAATCCTATTGATTTAGTGGTGGTGGTGCTCCTCTTTGTCCTACAACTGTCACATGTTTAATTTACTCTCTCCAACATCCAACCTCTCTTCTCCAGTGACCTTCTCCATCCTATATGCATCCTCTTTCTTTTCCAGCTGTTTGTTCTCCCAGCATAAATCCACTCAACTCTAGCCATAATCACATGCATCGTCTCCCCAGCATCCACCCTGTCTTCCCGATTTAGTTCTCTCCATTAATTCTATCTTCCCTTAAAATTATCCCACCTCTATTCCTTCCTCTTCCTCTCTGCCACGCCTATCCCCACTCCACAGTCCATCTTGCCTCCCGACTTTATCGTATATCCTTTCCCAATCACAACCTTTTATCCTAAGTCCATCAGGAATATTCATTGCTTCTCTCATGGGGGATTTCCATTTATAGTCATAAGCTTTGAATAGTCCCGCCCACCTGTGGGGGACCCTGGATCACTTTTTCCAATATATCTTCTTGAATGCCGAAATTCGCCTTTCTTCAGGAAGGCCTTGAAAAGTAGCTTAAAGTCATAATGCAGCCTAAAGGACAAGACTACAGTGTCCAGAATTCTTCATCTTGAAGGGGCAAAAAGAGAGACTCCAAGGAAATATGCACTTAATGCATAAATACATGTGTAAGAGCACAGTAAAAGAACCTTCACGAATCATTTTGATAAGAGAGAAAACGAGATGAAGACGTGCAGGGCAATGTAACCTATAGGCTGCCATTATATTTAAATAAAAAGGAGACTGTGTCTATGAACAGGGAGACCTCCAATATCCTATCATGCTCAGCCAGAGACAGTTACCTCAGTTCTTTTTTCTGGCTTCTGCTGACAGGACCCTTGGAGCAGAGGACTTGAACTTTTTAGGTTTTTTCTTCAAAATAGAACTGGAAAGTTCAGTGTTATTTGCTTCACTTAACGTCTTTTATCTTTCCTCTATTGAGTAAAGTAATTTCCTGAAGGAAAAAGGTATTTTTTCTGTCTAAAATGTCTTCTCTTTTCGACAACTGTCCTCGCTGTGGCATGAAACAGGCCAAAACAGACCCCCACGAGGTCTGTATCATCTGCCTACATCTTCTCACCTTCCTGCCTCCCGTGATATCTGCAAAACCTTCTCCAGTTGAACCCTGCGTGACAGGGAGAAATTTTGCATGCAGGGAAGGGAAGAAAGAAGAAGATAGCAAGAAGCCAGTGGGACCTCTGAGTGAGGGAGTGGTAGTTCTTCCACCAGATCTCTTCCCTCAGCCTCCAGTGGTTGTGAGAGATCTGAGAGGCGTTTTTCCAGAAGAAAAACGCTATCGGTCTTGGTTGACGTTGAGACTGTCGACGTCGAGAGTCGAGAGGAGGTATGGCGCCGACTTGCTCGCCATCATTGACTGGCTCGACGCCGCATAAGCGTCGATGCTCAACGTAAAAAACAAACTCAAGGGACGTCGAGACCTGCTTCACACCACCAACCGACGTCAAGAGATCCATCAACATCAGGGGATTCCGACTCGCCGTCGCTGAGAGGTAGGCGGGCGACGGTGAGAACCAAATGCCAAAGAGAGTAGTTGACATCAAGAAGCCGGTCAGCATCAAGATCGAGCCTACATCGACAGGGGTCAATGGCGAGAAGCAGTTCAACGTCGAAAACAAGTCGGCGAGAGAGGTAGGCGTTGAGGCCAAAACCACAGGAATCGAGAACATGAATCCACTGCCACCAAGATGTACTTGTAAGCCCCATCAGTTTGTAAGGGACTGCAGTGGTAGATAGATACAAGCGAGAGGTCTGTCTGATATCAGTAATGGTGTTTGTGGAGGACATGCTACCATCGAACCCTTCATCTGCTGACATTTGTTCGACTTTGCCACCAATAGCGTTGCTTCAGCACTAAAACAGTATCAGTAACCCCTGTGCGTGCAGAACCCAGTCCCTCATGTGCAGCTAGAATGAAACCTAACCTGAGATCCATGTTTGATATTACTCTATCCCACACTCCTGGAATTTGAGCATACAGAATATTTTTTGCATCTAACTTGTAGGAGTACTTGAGTGGAAAGCTTTTTGGCAAGGCTGTGCTGTTTTTGCATGAAGCAATGGCAGCTATCATGGTGCTTACGTCTATTCTTCCGCTAGAACAAGTGATTGCAGCTACGGCAGCCATTCATACTACCCTTTTTGCAGCTTCATCAGCTAATGAATTTCCTTCAACGTGAATGCCATCACATTGATGACTTAGCATGTGTATCACATGAGCTCTCTGCAAGTCTTGTTCCAAAATCATTTTGTGCTTTTTTGTGCAACCTTTTAAGGCTTTAAACCCATTCTGAACCCATAGTGAAGATATTCATTGTAAGACTGGACACAGTAAAACGAATGGCACGCAATAAGTGAGGGGAATTCCCGATCCATTTGTATTAGTTCAAGTAATAGGGCTTTTAATTCTGTCAGCTGTGCTGTGCAATCTCCTAGAGCACAGCTTTCCAAACTTTTCATGTTGGTGACACACCTTTTCGACAATCTCCACCTAGTGACATGGTAATGCGAGTGAGTGTAGCAAGTGAGCCTGAACCACTTAAGGGGGGCTCGGGGGGTCTCCTCCCGTGAAAATATTTGAAAAAATAGTGGGCAAATGGTGCATTTTCAAGTAAATTTGAGAAAGCAGGAAGGTTAATAAAGCAATTGTGAATCTGTTCTAACAAACACAGTGACTGGCAAAACTGGGTGTAAGCAAGGTTAGGTTTGTGCCTGAAACAAGAATATGATGATGCACACATTGACACATGCCCCAGTGATTTACGGCACAAAAAGGGCGGGTGCACGCACTGCCAACCCTTTCAACCATGCACAAAGTCCGCCTGCTGCCTTGCTGAATATGAGTTATACAAAAATCCGTTCAGAAAGGTGGAATTGTGAGTGGTAAAACAGTCATTCAACTTATCAGCCGGTCTCTGCGCATTGAACGCAGGTGGGACCGCTTTCCTCAGCGCATCGCGACGAAAGGCAACAGAAAATAAGATGAGTCATATGTTTTTCCATTCAGCACTTTGAGGTAAAATTAACTGCATATAAGAGATAAGGACAAATACATATATGTCATAGAAATTGTAAATATCAAAATATATGGGGACACAACATATCTCACGGAAACCTTTCATTGATTTTGTTAAAAAAAAATATGATTTATAATATAACACGCATACATTTCCAAAACATGTTGTCCTTTATGAGTAACAACATGTAAATATGTGCAAGAATGAAAATGTTTGAATGAAAACAACAGCACTTGCTATTTTATTGAGTTGAATGAGGTGGATAGGATGAACACAGCTGGTCAATATTTGGTGGAATATTAGAAAAAGACACTCGCATTTCATCATTAAGTATTTTCAAGCTTCCCCATTTCAGTGTCATGTTTAATTTCAGCTAATTCTTCTTCAAAAAGTGAAAAGTTCCCAGTTGCAGTTGAAAGAAAGGTATTTCTTATGCAATCATCATTTTTGGATTTCAAGGTTTGTGAAGTAATGATGAAGGTTCTCTCCGAGCAATGTTAAATGGTCAACAATCAGCAGGCTGATATCACATTTCAGCGGGCACTCAGCAGCTTTGGAAAACATTTCAAAATTTCTTTCTTTCACTTTGCTTTTCCAAATTGCTCTTTTGTCTCTCATAGCACAAGAATTACAAAAAGTGAATAAAAACAACAGCACTTGTCTTACTATTTTAATGAGATATATGAGGCTGATAGGATGAACACAGCTGGTCAATATTTGGTTGAATATTAGATAAAGACACTCGCATTTCATCATCAAGCATTTTCAAGCATCCACGTTTCAGTGTCTTTAAGTTTTTCATCATTGAAAAGGATACTTCACAAATGCATGTAGTAGAAAACTGCAAGAGAATTTTTAACGCTTTTGTACCTATGTTTGGATGCATTTTTGTAACACGAACCCAAAAGCTGTCTAACTCACCCTCAGCATGCATCATGAACATACTTCAATCATTTTTTATTTCAGCTAATTCTTCTTCTTCAGTTAGTGAAAAGCTCCCAGTTGCAGTTGAAAGAACTGGATTTCTGATCCAATCATAGTCTTGAATTTCAACATTTGGGAAGTAATGATAAACTTTCTCTCTGAGCAATGTTAAATAGTCAACAATCAGCGGGCTGATATCACATTTCAGCTGGCACTCATCTGTTTTGGAAAACATTTCAAAACTGCCTTCTTTCACTTTCCTTTCCCAAATTTTTATTATGTCTCTCAAAGCACAACATTTATTTACTGGTGTTAAGATATTTTCTCCTTTTCCTTGCATACTGGTGTTAATTTTATTCAAATGTTCAAATATGTCAGCAAGATATGCCAATTTTGTGCACCAAAGTTTGTTTTGAATTAGACCGCAGAATTGCGATTCTCCTATTAACATGACTAGAGAATCTGGATTTCATTAAAGACACGGAGGCTATCATTATGCATTAATCCTTTTAATGCGTCACAGACAGCCGCACTACATCACAAAGACAGGAAACAGTTCTAGAATGTAGTGCCCAGGATATAAATGGCATGAGACACAAACAGACTGCCTCTTTTAAATGCAAATAAGAAAAATAAGTTCAGAAGAGTGGTCCAACTTGGTCTTGAAATTGTAGGTAGCGACGAATCCGACAGGGAGGCTGGAGGATAGATGATTATGAAGAAATATCTGAAAGGAAAGAGAGATCGGATGAAAAAAGGGGGTAGTAAAATCCGAAAGTCACAGTTGAAAAACAAAATCTAAACATCATCAAAAGAATATAGATTCAAGAACATCATGAAAGAACACAGCTTAAAGTACAAAGTTCAACAAATATAACTACCAAGGGAGTGGAGCAAAAGGGAGGGATAATGATAGCCTCCGTGTCTTTAATGAAATCCAGATTCTCTAGTCATGTTAATAGGAGAATCGCAATTTCATTACAAGACCGGAGGCTACATTATGCATGTTGGTAGCCATGAAGTACTACATCCGACATGTGTTCAATAGGTTTACAGTAGTGGTGAGCAAAGGTTGAGGCATTGGACCAATCTGCAGCTTTAAGAATATCATCCAACTTTCCTCCAGACCAGAAGGATTTGCTTGCCATAGCACCTCTGAGAGAATGAGCTTGGAACTTAGAAAGATCAACTCCAGCTAGATTCATTACACATTTGACCCATCTAGAGATGGAGGAGGAAGCAACTGGTTTAAAAGGTTTAACAAAAGAGATAAGGAGTTGATTGGCATCTGGAGGACGAAGGTCTTTCGTTCTCAAGTCATATTCTCTCATACAGTCTAAGACGCACAATTTCTTGCAAAGGTCAAAACGAGGATAGAAGATTGAATCTGACATGGTCTTAGTTCTTCTAAATATGTCAAATTTAACACCAAACATATCGTAAGATCTATGAGAAATATCCAGGCATTTCACATCTGAAACTCTACGACAGGAGATAAGGCATAAGAGAGTAGCAAGTTTAAAAGAAAGGTATTTCCTGTTAAGGCATGTGTTATCTGGCCAGGAACAGAAAAGGTCTAGGATAGCTTTAACATCCCACATGGAATTGTACTTAGGTCTGGGAGGTCTCTTAAGTCTTATACTTTTCATCACTCTACAAATAATATTGTTCTTACCTACCGTTTTGCCATTAACCAGAGAGTGTCCTGCGGAAATTGCAGATCTATAACAATTAATAGATCTATAAGATAAACCCCTGTCGAATTGTTCTACTAGGAAGTTAACTATATTGACGATAGGAGCCTCCAAGGGATCCAAGTCCCTCTCCATGCACCAACAAACCCATTTTTTCCAAATGTTGTTGTATCTATAATGAGTTCCGGGTGCCCACGATTTTCCGAGGAGGGACAGAGCCGATGACGAAAGGCCTGACAGCTCGTTGGATTGCCTGACACTTTCCAAGCAAGAAGGTTCAAATTCCCTGAAGAGATTAGGTGGTGATCTTCTCCGTCTGCGTTGGTGACCAGACCCCCTTTCGCTGGAATGAGGAAGGGGATGTCGCAAGAAAGTTCGAGTGTGGTGGGGAACCAAGCCTGAGAGGGCCAAAAAGGGGTTATCAGGATCATGCAACATTGGTCTATTCTGACCGCCTGTAGGACTCTTTGAATCATTGCAAAGGGAGGGAATGCGTAAGCTCGGAGGCTTGACCAGGATTGAAGAAAGGCATTCACCGCTAGAGCTCCCGGGTCTGGCATCCAACTGAAGTTCTTCGGGAGTTGGAAAGTTAATCTGCTTGCAAATAAATCCACATCTAGTGGACCCCAAAAGAGAGAGAGGGCGTTGAAAATGTTCACATTGAGCTTCCAATCTGTACGATCTAAGAGGAATCTTGAGTTCCAATCTGCAGAAAGATTCGACTTCCCTGGAAGATATTCCGCTTTCAGGGAAATCTTGTGTTCTAGACAGAACATCCAAAGCTTTTTCGCTAAGGCGGATAAATCCGCTGATTTGGTTCCGCCAAGGCGGTTGATATAGGATACTGCAGAGACGTTGTCCATCTTGAGGAGGACAGATCTGCCTTGAAGAGAGTGTTTGAAACTCATTAGGGCATATAACCCGGCTGTCAGTTCCCAAAAATTTATGTGGTGGGAAGATTCCGCAGAGGACCATGCGCCACCGGTGTTCTGATCGAGGAAGCGAGCACCCCAACCATGGAGGCTCGCATCTGATTCCAAAACAAATTCCGGGACAGATCCGAAAATTGCTTTGCCATTCCACGCGTCCAGATTCTCTAGCCACCAAGAGAGTTCTAATCTCCCTTCTTGGTCGAGAGTCACATAATCCTCGTACCAGAGACCAGAATTCAGGGCTTTCCTCTTTATTCTCTGAAGGGTGCGGTAGTTCAGAGGCCCTGGAAAGATAGCTTGGATGCTGGAAGAGAGGAGACCAAGAAGACGGGCTAGTTCTCGAAGAGTTAAAGAGTCTTTTTTTAGGACATACCTGATTTCTTTGCGGATCTTGGCGATCTTCTTGGAAGGGAGGAGGAGGAGACAGTTCGAGGTATCTACGGTGAAGCCGAGAAATTCTAGGGATTTTGAAGGAGTAAGGATGGATTTCTCTCTGTTTATAATGAAACCGAGACTTTCGATAAGGTGGATGGTAGTAATGAGATCCTTCTGGATTTGGGAGTAGACTTGAGACATGATAAGAATGTCGTCTAGGTAAATAATGAGCCGGATACCCCTCTCTCTTAGAATACAGACAATAGTCCTCATTATTTTGGTAAAGCACCAGGGAGCGGAAGAGAGACCGAAAGGGAGAGCTTTGAATTGGTACAGGCGCTCCTTCCAAGTAAACTGAAGGAAGGGCTGGTGTTCTACTGCCATCGGAATCGTAAAGTAGGCGTCCTTGAGGTCTAACTTGACCAACCAGTCTCCTTTCAAGAGAAGGTCCCTTAGAAGGTGAATACCCTCCATCTTGAAATGTCTGTAAACTAAATATTTGTTCACCTCTCGAAGATTTATTACTGGTCTCCATCCCTTGTCTTTTTTCTGAACTAAGAAAAGGGTACTGATAAATGTTTTTGAAGACCAAGGTACCTCTACGATAGCTCCTTTTTTGAGCATTGAGAAGATCTCCTCCTCGACGATCTTCTGATGTTCGACAGAAAGAACTAATGGATTCGGGGAATAACATTGGAAGGGGATTTCTAAAAAGTCTATTCTGAAACCCTGAACGGTTTCTAGAACCCAAGGGTCTTGAGTTAGGGACTCCCACATGTGATAAAAGAGTTTTAGCCTGCCCCCTACTTGGGAAGAAAAGGAAAGAGGAGGAAGACTTACTTGCAGTATTTGAGATGTTTTGATTTCCGCGGGATCTGAAGCCTCTATTACGAAGTCCTCCCCTGGCTCGGCGTGTGTAGAATTGTTGGTTTGAAGGGTAGAAGCCTCTACCAGAACCTCTGAATGACGAGAAGGGCCGCTGTGAATTGCGGCCGAAAGAACGGCCCCTTCTTCCGGCCGGACCAAAAAGGCTTGAGTTGAATACACGTTTCATATTTGACTGAGCCCTGTCTAGGGCGGTAAAGGTGGCGACGTATTTGCCGATAGACTTGATCATGTCCTCCCCGAAGAGAAGACCTTTGGGGTTGTCTGAAGGTTCTTTCTCTGCCAGGTCGCTGAGTTTTGGATTAATCTTGGACAAAATAGTTCTCCTTTCAATGTTTAGACTGGAGTTTGCGTTACCAAGGAGGACGATAGCTCTCTGGCTCCATCCGCGAATAAGATTAGTATCAAGGGGCGTATTGGAAATATGAGACTCCTCTGCAAGATCCAGGATCCTGGTGAGGGGCCCAAGCACGTCAAGGAGGAGGTCCTGGCAGCCCTTGAGAGCTCTCTCCAGACCCTTTCTAGGGTCTTTCCCCAGTTTAAATAAAAATGTAATTAGATCGGGGTCAAGGTTGGGGGTTTGAGTCACCTTATCATGGATGGTGGGTCTCGGGCACTCAGATTGAGGGTATTCCTGATCTCTCTTTCTAGAGAGTTCCTCAGCCATCTCCTAATGAACTTAGAAACATGTTCTTGGGGAAACCACTTAGAGCTGTTAGGGTGAGAGATACTTAGGGGGGAGAACATTTCCTCTCCTAAAGGATTGAGGATGATGTTATCAGAAGAGGAAGGTGATTCTCCTTCGCCAGTGTTGAGATCTGGGTCTTGGTTAGGGACGTCAAGGTCCAAGACGAATTCGTCATAGGGGTTGTTGAAATTTTCTTCCTCTGAATCAGAGTCTGCAACATCCTTCCCGTCAAAACGGGATGTACCGCGAGGGGTACCAGTCAAATTTGTACCGCTAAGGGCACCCATCAGGTCTATGCCATGAGTGGCGAAGTCCTCGTTTGAGGCGCGAGGAATTCGCGCAGAATTCGTGCTGCTGATTGTCCTCAAAAAGTTTAAGCAGCATTTCCCGCAATTTGTATACACGACAAAGCACGCGACCTCTTGAGAGCCAACGAACGTCTGTGTGCAGAAGGAGCTTTTTAAACCTTGCCCCCATTTGTTCACAAATATGAGCAAATATTCTTGATTTAAGAGGTCGGCTTTTAATGTAATTGACCATTTGAATAACTTTGTCCATAACTTCCCTTAATTCACTTCCAATGGTTTGCGCGACTAGTGCCTTGCGATCTAAAAAGCAATGAGTAAATATTATATTTTCACTTTCTTTCTTTGCTAAAGCTAAAAAACCTTTTGTTGGGCCAACCATTGAGGGTGCACCATTCGTGCATATCCCGACACAATTTAACCAGAACAAATTATTTTCCTTCATGAAGCAATCCAAAGTTTGAAATATATCCTCACCTCTAGTTCTCAATGGAAGTTCTAGGCAACACAGGAATTGCTCAATAATTTTGTCACTATGAATAAAACGTATTAAAACCAGTAATTGAGCTAACCCACTGACATCTGTTGATTCGTCTAGTTGCAATGTAAAAATCATATTGTCGTCTTGAAAAATATCCTTCATTTGCAGCATACCGTTAGCAGACATATCTTGAATCCGCCTTCCAATTGTGTTATCTGCCAAAGGGATTTTATTAACTTCAATCTCAAATTCTGGCCCAAACATTGTTCGAACAATAGCACAGCAAGATTGCCTTATGGTGGTTTCGGCAACAGTGTGTGGTTCCTTGTTTTTGGCAATTATTTGAGCAACCAAGTAACTTGCCTTTTGAACTTTCTCTGATGTCTTCATTCTCTTTGTGAATGATGCAGACTGCTTCCTTATAGATTTTGCAAGCTCAATAAAGTATTCTACTGGTTTTTCTGACAAATGGCTGTGTTTTGTGGTAAAATGACGTTGTAATTTATTTGGTACCATACTTTCATTTGCAAGTATTTCCCCACAAACTAAACACTGGGGACAAGGATGGTTTTCATTACTAGAAAATGTGAACCCCAGTTTCATATAAGCTTTATTATATAAACGAGGATTGGCGATTTTCCCTTTACACTTCTTACGTACTGAGACAGACATTTTGTTCTTCGAAAACGTCATCGTCACCAGCTTTTCGCTTCCGAATTATAAACTTATCTATTTTGAGTTTCTGTTTGCCTTCCGGGGAAAATGAAGAAATGTGGAAATCTAGAGATAGGAAGAACATGAGATACGAAGTTTAACAATCTTCGCCTTGCTTACAGTCTTCATTCTCTTCAGTAACATTTCAGGATTTGAGTAGAAGATAATCATGTGAAATCAGAGCTCTGAGCATAAGGTGGGACAGAAGTAATAACTGCATTGATGCAGGCTCTGGCAGACTCAGGATTCCAAGTGAGCTGTCCAGAACCCACAATTATATTCCATCCTTTATCAGAAGGCCCTTACATTTCCATGCCATGGTCTTCCCCGCCAAACTAGATAGCTTACTTTCCTAAAACAAAAATCATTTTCTCATTTTTAATCTACTTATTTGAACTGGAACCAATCAAGAGATAATCACATAAACAACCACATATTGCTCTGCTATGACACTGAAGCCTTTTTGACTGGATCAGAGACAGGCAACCTAAATGCACGCGGAAAACATGCCATTGAAGGTGGAAACACCACGCCAACATTGCCTCAGGGAAATTCTTTTTTTTTTTTTTTTTTTAAGTTTGAGTTTATTGAAGAAATAAAGAAGGGAAGGAGAGGGGAGGGGAACGGGGTATAATCATCATGATAAACATATACAAAAAATAAGCAATTCAATAGAAACTCTCATTAAAAGCAAATATAACAAGCATGTAGCTTACATGAACAGAGCCTACGTATAGGAATGAAAAATACCATATAGTATAGTAGAACGTAATATCATAACAAAAAAGGCATTAAAGAAACAAGAAAATCATGGTGGCGTACGCACCTCAACTGTGTTAGGATCTGGAGAGGCGTGCACTGGAGCAAAGGAGGAGAGATAGGATACCAAAGGGAGCCAAATCAGGTCGCGTTTAATTGCTAGGGAAACGGGAGATACGTAATTAGTATTGAGGCGATGATGGAAGCAAACTGCATTCCACCAAGATTGGTAGGAGACATTTGCAGCCCGCTTCCAATTAGAAGTAATAGTATGGAAAGCCACAGCAACTAGAAGGTCAAGTAATAGGTAATGGGAAGGAGATTGCGGGAGTGTCAGTGATAGGGAACCTAGAAAAACTTGCGAAGGGGAAAAGGGAATTTGAAGTTGGAATATCTTTTGTATTTGCGTCCAAACTAGGTGCCAGAACTTGGAGATAGGAGGGCATTCAAACAACATGTGTTTGAGATCTGCAATGGGACAGGAACAGGACCAACAAATAGGGGATGTGTCGGGCGAAAAACGGGATGAAGCATGTGGCGTACATAAAGTTCTATTATAAATGAAATATAAGGTTTGGGTAGTATTAGCAGCTCTAGAGGCTTTACGAAGCTTAGCCCATATTATGTCCCAAAAAGGTATTGGCCAACCCTGAGAAAGATCCAATTCCCATGCATTCTCGATTTTAGATTTTAGTCTGTCAGTGGAGTACCGGAAAGAGTTATAAATAGCAGAGGCTAAGAGAGACGTCTCCAATAATAAAGAAGTAATATCGATAGATGGCGCCAAAGAGCGAAGATATAAGATCAGGACTGGGAGAAGGGCATTGTATTGCGATCGAGCAGAAGAGGGCAGTGAGAAAGAGGATTGAAGTCCCTGGAATGAGAGAGGGGTATCTTGGGAAATTAATTGAGAGATCCAACACAATCCTCGAGAATGCCATGTCTTCCAAAAGATGGTGCGATTACGAATTTTGAAAAGAGAGTTGTGCCATATCGGTTGTTCGTGAATGGAAAGGAGGGAGGGATAAGATGATATTATGTAAGGGAGAAGGAGAGTGCGGGAATGAAAAATAACAGGCGTACGAAAGCGAACTAAAGAAGACGTGAAGGATAAGAACTCGCGAAAGGTAAAGGGGGATAGAAAGGAAGATTCCATACTTAACCAGACGGGCGGATAGTGCGGAAGATCAGAAGAGAACCAACGCGTCGATTGTTTCAAAGAGAAAGCTCGATGATATTCTCTGAAATCCGGAAAGCGCACACCAGACTGAGCCTTATCCTTGCGCAATGAAGCCAAAGCTATCCGAGACCGCTTGCCATTCCATAAGAATTTCAGCAACAAGGAATCAATCCGTTTAAAGAAGGAAACTGGAATGTGTACTGGAAGCATGGAAATGGTATAAAGAAGAAGAGGGGATAACATCATTTTTATAGAATTGAGCCGACCCCACCAAGTCAGAAAGAGCGGGTTCCAACGTTGAATAGCCGTGTCCATTTTCTTGAAGACATAATCAAAATTAAATTTGAGCGTATCAGACAAGAGAGGAGCGAACCAAACACCCAGATATTTGATCCTAGATGGTTGCCAGGAGAAACTCGTTTGGGAAAAAAGATGCTTTTGACAAATAGGGTTTAAAGGTAGAATCTCGCACTTATCAGCATTTAGGCGATAACCAGAGACCGCGGAGAAGGAAGACACCTGCTGGAGAAAAGAGGGAATAGAGGAAACAGGATCAGAGCAATAAAAAAGAATATCATCAGCATAGACTGAGAGTTTAACCTGACGCGAACCAAATTTAAAACCAGAAATACTGTTGTCTAGACGAATTTTGGTAAGAAAGGGTTCCAAGGCTAAAACAAAAAGTAGGGGGGATAGAGGACAGCCTTGTCGCACTCCCCTGTGTAACGAGAAATAATCCGAGGTCATCCCGTTGACAAAAATGGAAGCCTGGGGATTAGAATAGAGTCAAGAAATAATAGAGATGAATTTGGAAGAAAAGTCGATCCAGCGCAAGGCCTGAAACATAAAATCCCATCCAATCCTATCAAAGGCTTTCTCCGCGTCTAAAGAAATAGCCGCGAAGGGAAGTGACAAAGAGAAAGCCTTGCTAAGTATATTAAGAAAAACACGGGAATTGTCAGATGAGAGACGGCCCTTGACAAAGCCTGATTGTTCAGGACCAATGAGATCGGGTAAAAGGGGATCCATGCGCAATGCCAAAATTTTAGCCAGAATTTTATAATCCGTAGTGACCAGTGAAATTGGTCTGTACTTTTTGCATAACGAGTGGTCCCTATCTTCTTTGGGAATTAAACAGATTAAAGCCTGTTGGAAGGAGCCACTGTAAGAACCCGCTGCAAGGAAGGATTGGAATAATAATAATAGTTTAGGGAGAAGTAGAGAGGCGAAGTGGCTGTAAAATTCAATAGTGAAACCATCAGGGCCTGGAGACTTACCGTGCCGCAATTTAGAAACAGCATGGGAGATTTCAGAGACCAAAATGTCCCGTTCTAGGGCAATAAAATCAACTTGAGAAGCCGGGGGGAGGGAAGCGAATGAAAATTTGAAAGAAGATCCGTAGTCTCCGGGATGTGTTCGGGGGTATAAAGATTGTCATAAAATTTAACAAACTCAGAAAGAATGTCTTTATCTTTAAAGCAAGAGTTCCCAGTGGAAGTCTTAATGGACTCAATCTTTGTACGCTCCTTTCTTATCTTTAAGTAATTGGCCAAAAGTTTCCCCATTTTGTTCTTACCTCCATAATTCCTGGAATTACATTTTAGCAATAGGTTAGAGGCAGCATCAGTTGTAAACTTATTGAAGGAAATTTTCGCATCAATAAGCTTTTTAAGAGAAATCTCAGATTTAGAAGCATGATAATCAAGCTCTAAAGTTTTAATATTAGCTAAAATGCGTTTGGATTTGGCTTCTCAAAGTTTCTTTCGTCGGGCTACAAAATTAATAATAAAACCTCTAGAGGCTGCTTTAAAAGAATCCCAAACAGTAACAAAAGAGGAATCAGGGGTATGATTGAAAAGGAAAAATTCAGTGGCAAAGGCAGTGAATTCGGAACAAAAAGTAGGTTCCAAAAGCAAAGCATTGTTGAAACGCCATCTGCCAGAGTGAGGGGAAAAAGGAAGTAGGTCAAGGTCCACATGAACCGGAGCATGGTCCGAGATTAGGATGGAACCAATGTCAGAGCGTATAACGTGCTGGGATAGGGATTTACTAAGGAAGATATGATCAATGCGGGATTGTGATTGATGTGGAGGGGAGTAAAAACTGTATTCTCTAAGATCAGGATTACACAATCTCCAGATATCCACCAAGGCATTATTTTGAAAGGTGTTAACAAATTGAGAGTGCAACCTAGAGGGGACAAATTTAACATTGGAATGACGATCGAGGAAGGGATCAACAACTTGGTTACAATCTCCCCCTAGAAGTATGTAATCTCCAGAAAGGGAGGACAGCTTAGTTGAAATAGAGGGCCCAAATCCTCAATCCCAGTCCCAGTTGGGGCATTCACATTAAAAAGAGTGATAGGAATATTATCTATAAGCAGTGTAACAATAACCCATCGACCATCAACATCACATTCGTGAGAAATTGAGGAAACATTTAACTTTTTATGTAATAAAATCACAACACCATTTTTCTTGGAAACTGTGGGGGAGCAAAAAACATGACCCACCCAACAACGCTTGAGTTTTAGAGCCTCCGTTTCAGAGAGATGAGTCTCCTGAAGGAGGACAACATCAGACTTAAGTCTCGCTAAGTGTGATAAAAACCTTTGCCTTTTAATGGGATTGTTTAAACCCTTAACGTTCCATGATGTAACACGGAATGGAACAGCAAAGAAAAACAGCTAACAGCAACATGCTTATTACTGCAGAAAAAATAACTTGAGAAAACGGAGAGAATTGTAACGAATTGATGAAGGAGAGAGGGCAGAAGGAGAGAAAGCAAAGAAAAAGGAAAGGAAAGGAAAAAAAAGGAAGGAATCACTATGAATATAATACTGAATCCAAGGAAAGGAAGGAGCAAGAAGGGGAGATGGGAGGTGAAAGAAAGTGAAAATAAAGAGCAAAAGGTAAGAGATCAAGTGCAGGAAAAAGGACAGAAACAAAAACCAACAAGAAGACAGTACACGTTCGAAACGAACGACTGAAAAACATACTTACAGAACGAAAAACTCAAGAACGAGGATGGGGTGATGGCGCCGGGAGACAACGACGACGACAACATCCAGAGCAGATATCAAACCTCAACTACCATGGATCCAAAAATGCAGCATATAGAAAGTAGCATGGCATATCAGGGTAGGAGGGAGGAAGGAGATGTCTGTAGAAACAAGAGAGATATACAATTGAAGGGAAAGACGTGTCACAGGGGAACAGGAAACAATTGAACTACATAGGGGACACATGAACACATGAGAGTGAAATGACTATCGGAAGAAGAGACAGTAGGGGATTCACAACATCAGCGATAATGGAGAGACAACAGAATCATAACACAACGAGTTCCAAGAAGAAGTAGCAGGTCTTGTCAACCAGGTCTGGATACATCCATAACATCTGGGCCTTGCCGTTGGAGAAATGCCTGCAAGGTTGCAGGGTCTTCATATGTGGTTGTTCTATCTTTATATGTGACCTTGAAGAGACAAGGATGTAGTAGTCCATATCTAGCATTCAGGGCCCGTAGTGGAGGTCGCATGTCCAAGAACTTCTTCCTTCAATCTGCAGTGGCCTTGGAGACATCTTGTGAAAGATAGAGGCGATGACCTTCCCACATAATTTGCTTCTTGAGCTTGGCAGCTGAAAGGACCTGTAGGAGGTCAGTGAATTGCAGGAATAACATAATGACACCTCTAGGCTTACTAGCGACCTTCGGTCCAAGGCGATGAGCCCTTTGGATGTTAATGGAAGTTAAGGCCGGAGCATCTAAGATCTTGGCAAGAAAGGATTGGAAGAAGACGGTGGGGTTTGACCCCTCTGTAAGCTCTGGAAGACCATATAGGCGTAGATTGTTCCTACGATTCCTATCTTCCAAATCCTCCGTCTGACGTTTAAGTAGAAGTATCTCCGCCTCCATTGACGGAATATGGGAACAAGAGGATTGCGAAGAGTCTGTGGACGTTTCCAAAGTTTGAACACGGGACTCCAGAGACGACCATTTTTCCTGGATAGCCTACATGTTCTTTGTGGTAGCTTCCATAAAGGGTTTGAATGCACGAAGTTCTTCCAAAATGAGATCCATGGAAGAGGATGAGGAGTTACTCCCTGGGGATGGTGGATCCTTCTTCAGGCGCATAGAGGAATCTAGAGAGGACGCCAGTTTTCCTTTGTTGCGCGCTTTTGGGATGGCTCCTCGTATTAAATCTGATTTTGGTGCCATGGAGTCTTCCATGTCCTGAGGAGGAGAATCCGAATCTGAGTCCACAGGTAATTGAGAAGAAGTAGCCAGCTTTAAATTCCGGAGTTTGTCCATGAATAGTCTAAGAGTCAGTTGAACGAAAGCAATAGGTTAATGATGAAAATACAGGAAACCTGAGACCAAGGAAGACAGGCAAACACGAAAGACAGGCTGAGGTCACCACAAGGCGAAGCAATGCTGAGTCGAAGCGAAAGCAAGCATGGTCATGCGGAAGTAGAATGAAATAACAAATGTGTGAGAGGAAACACAGTTGTGGCCCTGTAAGACATCTCCAGAGTTAGGAAGTCCTGTTAGCGACCTCCCTTGTAAATGTCCAACTTCAGGGCAGCAGACTCCATAAAAGCAAATGCGAGGCTCTCAGCCGGCCGCCGTGAGGAGACGCAGCTGGCGGAGAAAATGGCGGGTAATTGCGCAGGAGCCAGAGCTGGTACCGCCGAGCGGCATGCAGGAAACGCCTCAGAACCGGGAAATAATGATGTTCCAGCTCACCTCATGGTCCAAATCATGAAACACGCTGTCCGACAGGAAAAAGACGCGCTTTATTAAACAGTTCTATTGTGTTCCATGCATTTCAAAGGCACTCCAAATGTAGTTTGCTTCCATTAACTGCCAGAACACCATAACAGGTTGCCTGTCCATAAATACATCAGACAGGACCACGTTCTGCCAATCGTTCAAATGAAGCTGGGCTTGGGCAGAATAATTATAACTTTGTAGTGCAACACTGTACCTGTATTCCAAGAGGCACAAATCCAGACAGCTGCCTTCTGTCAAGAACCGAAGTGTTGCAGTTGGTAGCGAAAATGGCAATGCTATGTAGTACATTTAGAAGAGGTGCAAGCTCAGCTATTTCCAACAAGTGTAAAAGCATCACCTTTAATTTCAGAGATGGGACATAACAGGTGTTCAGGGTAGCAGGCAGGTGTTTTCAAATAGTGAATTTCTGTCTGAGGAAGTCAGCGGTCAATAACCTTTCTTTACAATATTGCTGTTGCAAATGACTGAAGGGCCAGTGTTGTAGAGCAGAAAGTCAAATGTTGTTATAAGTGGTTCACATAAATTACCTCATCAACATAGCCTCTGTGTTTTATGAGGTGTTAAATCATCAATACACAGTCTATTTATTTTTAAACTGTAGACTTCCACCATTATATAGAATGGAAGAAACTATCTTTTCACTCTGAAAGTCTCCACTGTTAATAAATTATGGTAAAAGCTGCCAGAGAATTCCTGTCTTCAATTGAAACCCTTCACTGCACAAAAGGGTCAAATACAAGTCACTGGCATACAATGTTGCAATTTAAGCAGAAGCTCTCCAGATTTTCCTCAGCTGACGTGAACCCTTGAGCTGAGTAAAGCACTTCATTAGCACAGTTCCCGGGCTTCACAAGTCAGCCCCACACACAGCGCGTGAATTATAGTAGCTTTAGTAGCTTTAATTTAAGTTCAGCTGAAAGAGCTCTTCCTAAGGAAAGAGAAGCCACTGCCTCACCTTCCGGTCCTTCCACACGTTAGCTGCTCCGTAGTCCATGAGGTGAATTTCCTGTCAGCATTGGAGAAAGTATTTACAAGGGCTGTGACAAGCTGCAGGTGCCTTCATTTGAAAAAAAAAAAATAACACTGTCTCATCCGCTCTCTCTCCGCTGTCACAGAAGCAGTTTATAAATCATCTCTGCGCCACCGAAGACCTGCAGCTGCCGGTCTGGGGCTCCCCACAGCCGGAGCTCCGGTTCTAAGCGGCCATCTTCTTGCGTGGCCAGACCACGCCCCCCTGTGTGGCCAGACCACGCCCCCCCTGCGTGGCCAGACCACGCCCCCGCTGCGTGACCAGACCACGCCCCCCTAACCTCAGGGAAATTCTAATTAAGTTGGAGGACCACGTTTCTGAAACCTCTAAAATGGTTGGGAAATCAAACTGTTGCCCAAGCTGTGTTGAAAATTATGGCTGACATCTTTCAAGAATCTAGTTCTAATCCAGTCAATCATATCACAGGACTTAAGATTAGTGTATAAAACAATAAAGCAAACACAAGGAGATGGTGGGCGGAGCGCTGAAACTTTACAGACACTCACCCCCAGTCACAGATCTGGGTTGAATCCATCATCATTCTTTAGTTCACTTCACCACCTCAGTGAAGACCCAGCTATATGGCAATAAATTTACACTGGAAGAGTAAGCAGTAAACACAGAACTGGAATCTCAACCAATTTTGAAAGTCAGAAATATAAACAAAGCATTTACTTAACAGCAAAAAAACAACCAGAGTGCAACACTATCTTGATGGCTAAATGAACAAATCTATTTTTACAGTTATATTCACAGACATCTCAATCCAGCATACAGTAAGGCTCACTTTAGTGCACAAGTAACTGACCAGTCATAGGATGGTAGGCATGTAACACAGGTTATTTCAACATGGTGTTTCAAGTGCTCAGCTTTAAAAATGAATGTCTAGATTAGAATTAGAGAAGCCGGACTGAGGCAGCTTGCTTCTGTGACTACACTCCCAGACCACAAACAATGCCTGCATTCCGCGAAGGTAAATTTGACCCCAGCTGTTAGTCGAGCCCTCAGTAATTAGAAGGCTTGTATCTCATGTATGAAGAATGTTTATGAGCTCGTATGGGGGTCGGACACGCTTGAAATGTGAGGAATATGGATGGGCGTACCGATAAAAATGAGCTCCATCTATGACAAATAGCAAAGATTGTCTGGCTGCACAGGCAACTTGAAATGAAGAACCAAACATCAGTCCTGTAACTTCAAATTACTCCCATGTCTTCTCTGGCCAAAGAAAAAAGGTGGCTGTTTGTTTATGGCACATGGTCTAGAAAACAGCTACAGTCGCGACTCCCTCACCTAATGTATATTTAACAGAAAAAAAGCATGCTCTTCTTAAAAGGTGTAAGGTTCGGCTATCAGCAGAGACCCAGTGGAAGAGTGCAGTATAAGTATAAGAGTAAGACCCCACACCACACCCTTGCCAGAATCGAACTGAAGCATGTCATTAGTGAGAGTAGCACAAGTGCTGATATTGCATCCCATGTTGGATAGTTCTGTGTAGAGGACGAACAACCACCGAAGTAGAGCATGGCAGAGATTCGAAGGACACCCTGTTCAGTTATGAAGGCTGTCTCTATGGTTTTGGTAAGGGCATCATAAAGATGAAAGTGTCTCCATAATATGAGGTGAGACTGGAGGGTTGGGTGTCTCGGGGACTGATGGAGGCGATTACAGACACGGGCTAATATGGATATCAGTCGCCCGCTGGTAGTGTGTTTACAGCGTTATGCAGCATAGGAATGAGCAAAGTCTTCCAAGAATGAACGCTGATAAGGTCCCAGGTGATGGCGGTGACCTATCTTTGTTTGTGTTACTTAGGACCAGTATTACATGTTGTTTATGTGAGATGGTATGTATAGCACAGATGGTAAATGGGTCGAATGCTGTTAATGGGGATAATGTCATGAACCCTTGCATGGGGGAATCATGATGGAAAGGGGCGCAGATAGGGTGCAAATACAGCGACACTCTCAGGTAGTCTGCTTTGTAATGGCAGTCACAATGAGGCCATAATAATAGTGCAATGTACTAGTGCCCTAGTTATGGCGAGCTCATGCTAAATTGGTATTGGTTGTTGGTGAAGAGCCTAGGTTGTAACTGTTTATGTCAAGAGGCTCCAAGGTATATATTCGTTGAGAACATCCTTGTCAGTAGACAGGCGTAGGACCCATCTTTGTTCTAGCCGGAACAGTGCCTTCTTTGACATGCCTGGGTGTGATTCAAGTACAACCCATTCAAACGAATCGTGGGCATGGTGTTTCTCGAGGTAGTGTGCAGTCATTTTAGTGTTGCTTCTGTGGCACCTAAAGTTGCTTTTATGTTCCATCATGCGTACCTTAATCTGTCCCATCGTCATACCTATATACAGGAGACCACAAGGACAGGTCAGCATGTAAATGCAGTTGGATGAATTACAGTTTGTGTGTGTCATGATCAACCAGGTGACCCCATTGGGGAATGTCAGATCTTTGGTGATCTTGGTTTGGGGGCATACAGAGAATGAGCCACAGGGGTAGTGGCCTTTTACAGGCGGCAGACTCCACAGGGTTTTTTGAGAGTTGGTATTAGGCTGTTAAGGTCTAGTGTGTATGAGCAGATCTTTAAGGTTGCTAGTGCGCTTGAATGCAAACCTGAGAGTAGGTAAGGGCAGAGTACCTGTGTTCAAGATATCCCAATGTTTGCGGATTATGTTCCTGATCCGATTGGAATCAGAAGTAAAGTTGGTCACACATGTAATGGCATTATCTGGCTCTCTTGTGACGTCTTCAAGCAGGATCTCACGATTGTTATGCTTTGCTCGATAGCGTGCCAAGGAAACTGTTAGTTTAGGGGATTCGCGCCTGATCAGCTGGTAGTCTTGCAAGGTGCTGCAATTTCTTCTGATGCGCAAGAATTGTCCGAAGGGCAAGTTTTGTCGCAACGCCCTAGGATGGTGACTGCTGAACAGCAACAGGCTATTCTTGTAAGTGGGTTTCCGATATAAGGAGGTAGTAATCTGACCTCCATCCAGTTTGATCAGAAGGTCAAGGAAGGGGATTTAAGTTGCTGAAACCGTGTGGGTGAATCGCAAGAATGGATTTAGTGTATTGATCCACTTGCAGAATTCTTCACACTTAGTGCGATCTCCTTTCCAGAGGATTAGAATGCCGTCTATGAAGCGTCTCCAGAGCAGCACGTTCGCTCGGTATGGATTGTGTGGGTTGTTAATCTCTCTTTCTTCAAAGGCTGACATGTACATACATGCCAGACTCTGTGCGAACGTGCTGCCCGTAGATGTGCCTTGCGTTTGGTGGTAAAGTTGGGTGTTGTATTCGAAAAAGTTCTCGTTTAACGCCAAAGTGGCACATTCCATCACGAAAGGCACTGGTGTCGGTGAGGACCATTCTTGGTTACTCAGGGCATCCTCAATCACCTCCAGGGTGCCCGTCTGTGGAATTTTAGTGTAGAGGGCCTCCACATCCAGGGTGACCAGGAGGTCAACTTCTTCTGGATGTGGGGCCCCCTCCAACAGGCGGAGGATGTCAGTCGTGTCCTTGACAAAAGACGGAGTGGCCTTTACCAAAGGTTGGATGAAGTGGTCCACAAATTTGGACAGTGGTTCCAGGATGGACCCAATACCAGAAACAATGGGGCGACCTGGAACTGGGGTAACACCTTTGTGTATTTTAGGAAGGCAATAGAAATACGGTGTCTTCGGTTCTTTTGCAAGTAAGACATCTGATTCCTTTTTGGTGATCCAACCCTCTATTTCTGCAGAGAAGATCATTGTAGAGATGACCCTACTCAACCTAGGGGTAGGATCCTCCCCGATAGGGGTGTAGTACCTCCTGTCGCTCAGCTGTCTGCGACATATAGTATCGTAGTCCGAAGAGGACATGATCACCGTGGCCCCACCCTTATCGGCCTGTTTAATCGTGATATCTTTGTCATTAGCCAGATCCCTAATAGCGGTTGATTCAATGGCTGACAGGTTGTGGTAGGGGGGGTCGGTGCTAGATTGGTTCAGATCCCTGAGCACTGCCTGCTCGAATGTGAGGACTTCATTGGGTACCATGCTACTATTGGGAGTAAAAGTAGATGGTTTGTGTAGACCGGAGTCTTCCATGAGAGGTGGTGAGCGGTCCTGGAAGAAAGTTTGTAATCTTATCTTCCGAAAGAAGCCTTGGACCTCGCAAATGTCACGGAATTTATCAACCTTGGGTGTGGGTACAAAGCCTAAACCTTTTTGGAGGACCCTTTCCTCAACCGGAGTGAGGACCCTGGCTGGGAGGTTAATGATTAGTTTCTCTTCCCCCTCGTTTGGTTCCTGGTCTCTACTGATCTTGCAGGTTGTTCCTGTACTCTTTTGTGCCCTCTTCTGTGCCCTCTTCCTCTTCCTCTTCCTCTTCCTCTTCCTCTGCCCCAGCCACTGTCTAAAAAAGGTGGCTCTGTGCCATGTTGAAAGAAGGGGGGAGGGCCTTGTTGGTACATAGGGTAGTTCGAAAACTGGGGTCCCTGGTATGGTTGCATGTTGTAAGGGGGGTACATAGGTGGTTGGCAGTTTCTGGTTTTCTTGTTGTTCCAGCTACCAGTACTAGAGTCACTATGGGATGATGATCCCCTCCTGGATTGGCCTGAGCTTTCATCCTCCTCTACTTGGCAGATCCCGCCTGGTCAGGCCCCCATTGCCTCTGCATTCTGCACTTCTTTGAGCAGGCCTCGGGCCTCCGACTGAACCCTGATAAGTCGCCCCTGGTTCCCCTCCACCTGTCCCGCAAATGTTTTGACTGGCTATCCAGCATTCCTCTTTGCCATCAATCCTACTAATATTTGGGGATATGGATGACCTTGCTCCCTGAGCTCAGCTGGGCCCTCAACATTGCTCCCCTGGTGAAGCGGATTAGGGCGAACCTCCAGAAGTGGCAACCATTGCCCCTGAACCCCATGGGGAGGGTCGCCCTATTTAAAATGATGGTGCTCCCCGCTTCCTTTATGTATTACAAAACACCCCCGTGGGCTTTCCGTGAACTCGATAGCTTCGCCAGCAAGTTTTTATGGGGGAAAGGTACTCAACGTCTGTAGGATCCCTCGTTCGATGGGGGCTTGGGGATGACCCATCTCTATTCGTATTATTTGGCTACGCAGCTTCTCTCCATACATGATTGGTTCAACGGGGGTTGGTCAGACCCGGCTTACAGGCTCGAGGTCGGGGAATTGGGCCTCGCCAGGATTCAGGCTATGTTGTATGAGGCCCCTATTCCTTCACGCTTGCCAGAGGTAACGCGCTCTGTGTTGCTAGCCTGGCGGGCTGCATTGCGGCATACCAAATGGGCGCCCACATTGACCCAATGTACACGCTTGTGGCAGGGGACCTGGCTCAGAGAGGTTAACGCATTGCAAGGTTTCAGGGCCTGGGATCTTATAGGCATTTTGCAGCTGGGCGATGTGTGGGTGGGGGATCACATGCGGTCCTTCGATGAACTTCAAAACAGATATTCCTTGTATCAGTCACAATTCTATAGGTATTTGCAGTTGTGCCATGCCCTCCACATGCACCTTGCGACAGGTATACGTCTTCCTGACCAAGGCCGCCTGAGGCTCAGATAATGTTCGGTGACCTGGGGAGGGGTGGCATCTCCCGCATTTATCGCACACTGATCAACAATGCCCCCACTTCCTTGGACCGACTGCGGACTCAATGAGAGGGTTGGGTGGGAGCCATGGATGAGGAGGATTGGCGTGACGCCCTTATGGCTCCTAGGATGGTCACTGCCTCTGCTACATTGCGCTTGGTGCAACTATACTATTTACATGCTGCATATCTCACCCCGATGCGCCTTCACCGAGCTGGACTCAGCCCAACTTCCGCTTGCGCTAGATGCGGTCACGATCCCGCAGACTTTTTCCATATGGTGTGGGCATGCCCCCGCTTGGAGCGGTTCTGGGGGGAGATTGAAGAGGAACTCACCAAGATTTTGGGGTGGGAGGTCCCCCATGACCCAAAGCACACGATCCTAAGCATTACTGAGTGGATACAATGTCTTCGTATTTGGAATGCTGGCTTTCGTTACCGCTTCTAAAGTCGGTATCGGGGTTACTACAATTATGCGTTTCCCCTGTGCTAGTACTCTTTCTCTCCTGACAGCAGTCTGTACTACCGTCAGTATTTTTTCTGTTGCTGCTAATCTATTTTCAGCATTCGTGTACAAATGAGATTTGTATGCGATTGGAACTGTCTCACCTTCATTGAATGTGATGTAGGTATACCCTAATAACCCAGGGACGACCCGTATTACCAGTTTGCAGATATTTACTTGTGTCTGCAAGTGTTCTGAAGCTATCATGTCAGCTTGAACTGAACGTAGAGTGTCTGTATGTTTTTGAGTCCTTCCTGTTTGATAATGAAATTTGAATTTCTATGTGTCTCCCTTTTTCCCTTTGGTCTGTCTTCAGCCCTTTTTTCTGACGGTCCTTCCCTCTCCGAGCTTTTTGATGAACCCTGAAAGGAACGAAAGGAACAAGTATCAGTATTCTGATACCTGTCAGGTTTTCTAATATTTTCACGATTCCTAAGGTTGTACCTCTTTTCAGAGGACTCCCGTTGGGGAGACCCACCCCTTGATTGTGAAGTCTTTCCTTAATTATTTTTGTTAGGTTGATTATTATCCTATTTCTTTTTAGAAGAATTGGGACGTGCTTTGAGTTCTCTTTATCAGAACTACTCACCATTTGTGTTTTCCATGGTTTGGCTCCCAAACTATCTCTACATAGTGAAGCATAGGTTTCTTTGATAATTTTAGGTAATGAACGCTCCTGATTTGCAGGAGTTGTTTCCCTTAAGCGTTGACGTATAGCCATAGCTGCTGCTTCCCCCATGATGTTGTCAGCATAATTGCTAAGTCTTGGTCAAAATTACCCATCATTTTCATCCCCAAGTCCAGGGCAGGTCCTGCCCCATTCTCATTCTGTATCTTTTTCAATACTTCAGGAATAACTGCTATGGACGGGTACTGTGTATTCTAATATAAACTGCAGCAAAGATTGTTCACCGTGTGGTACAATCCTCAATTGAGGGAACCATTCCCATTGGCATGTAAATTGTTATCATTCTGTGTTTTCCCTGCGGACCCGTAAGGGGAAATACTGCCTCCAACTGTGCAATTTTTTGGGCAATCCTGAATGGAACTTGATCCCTTTTTGATGGGAATGCACCCATTATTGCCTTTGGTGTCTGTGGACTAATTATTGGTTTGTGTGTAGTCTGAACTGTACCAGGTGGAGTAGCTCTTGCAGGTTGTAGTGTGAGTGTTCGCATGACAAACTGGACAATGTGTCTGTATAGCCTAACTACTGGGAGTGTGTCTGTCTCAGGATATGGAGTGTAAGTTGCTAAGACCGGCCATGTCGCTCCTCTTGTGCTGAGCGGACCAAGTCTCACGACTGAGGTTGTGTGATTTAGGGTGCCTTTAAACCAGTTTTTATGTTGCTGGTAAGTTAATGGGACTTCAATGTCCTCTTATGGGATATATTCTTCTGGTGGATCCACTTCAATGTATTCATGGAAAAATAGTGTCTGTGGATCTCCAGGCGGGAATTTTACCTAAGAAAAGAATACTTCTGATCCGAACACATCGTGTGCCTCAATCATGAAAGTCATATCTTACTAAATACACAGCAAAATTCTGAGTGAGTCAAAGGTGACACGAGGAACAAGAACCAAATATTTCAGTTTTTATATAAATTCATTCATTTATACATTTTACCTCCAACGATTATTTGCAAAGGCCATCACAATACAGAATCATAACAATAACAATAGTGACAAAAGTGAATCTTATTATCTCATGTTGCTTTTGTCCTGATGAAGACCCGCACCGACTTGCTAGTAGTGCATTTAACAGGGTTGAAACGTCGACAATTTTCCCCGGACCAGCAATTAGAGTCTGCTTAAACTACTGAATTGTCTTAGTTCGCAAGACTACCTTAATTTTTTGTTCGCTGGCCAATAATAACTGAGACCTTTTTAAATTACACTGTACTTGTCTTGCACTCTATTCACTGAGCACTAAGATTCACTTTTGTCACTATTGTTATGATTCTGTATTGTGATGACCTTTGCAAATAATCGTTGGAGGTAAAATGTATAAATGAATGAATTTATATAAAAACTGAAATATTTGGTTCTTGTTCCTCGTGTCACCTTTGACTCACTCAGAATTTTGCTGTGTATTTAGTAAGATATGGTTTTACCTGACAGAACCATTGTGTTTTTGACATAAGTTTGCCCAGGATACTGGGTTACCCCATTGGTTGCTAAAATCAATCATGAAAGTGACATGGCCACCTGTTGCAGGTACGACATGTTCTAACAATCTGGCAGCAGTTTTCTGTGATGTTAAGAGCGTTAGCAAATTCGCCTCCATCGGAACTTCCAATGCTACTTGCAGGTTCAGTCATTTTTAAAGGAGAAGAAAGTAAAGTTTAAGAGGTAGGGTTTAGCACAATATGGGAACTTCTAATCATTACAAAATTGTCTAAACCTTCAGCCAATACACAGGGTGTACCTGCTCAGCTGAGGCAAATAATCCTTCCCACTTCAGAAGTCTCTAAAAAATGCGAGTAGGGCTGTCTGAGAAAGCAAGACTGAACTACTCAGATCTTACTGTTACTATAAGAACCAAACCAATGTTGGCGACACCATGGCGTGTAGTTCCTAGGACCCCCAGGACCTGCACGTGTTGAATGACCTGAACTGAAAGCTTGGTGTGCAGACAGACTCTGGACACCACCACAGGATCAGTCAGCCGTTAGACCAGCTAGCTTTACGGTGCCACTACCAACCCTTGTATTCTACAGTGGTGTATATAGTTTCTCGCAACCACTGAACATGACAACCCTGATTCCTCAGGTATCGTGGACAATAGTGTAAGGGTACAAACTGAGCTCCCCTGCTCCTCTAGTTTAATTCCTCTATATATCGTATTTCATCATTCGCCCCTTGCGCTTTATGAACTTAAGTACACCTCAAAGCGCTTGGCTAGTCATCGGACTCCTGGAAGTCACCTTCGAAGCGCTGGTTGAAGTCTGACCTATGTGAGAAGCATAAGGTGCGGTGTTTAAGGATTGGACACTTGCTCCATGATGGTTATATCTGTGCTCGAGCGGGAGATAAAAAGAGCACAAGCCACACTTCCATATCACCCTGTGTCTGGGCTTCTACACTCAGGAGACTGCAGGCAAAAAGAAGATATTGATTAACAACTAAAAAGAGATTGCTGAAACCTCCTAACTAGCTGCTGCAGAGAAAACCTTTCACACATAAAACTGGGCTTCTTGCCACTGAAGGAGAACTTTTCACCTCTTTATATTTAGGACTGGCTTAAGAGTGCTCTGTCTCCAGAGATACTGTTTACAATTCTTTAAAATATACATTGAGTAAGCTTGGGCTCAAACCATTACTTCATCAATCTGCTTACAGCCCCAATCATTTAAATTTAGCAATTCTTGCACATGCACTAAAGTCTGACCCCAAACATGGCCCCCTTGGTATGCAGATCGATTAACATGTTGAAGAAGAGCATTTTCTGTAAGTGGGATATTTTCAATAGTTCTGTTGCCACTTGCAAACATGAATTGGTGAGCACCGTTTATTTCATACGAAGGACAAGTTCACCTATACATTAGTACAATGAATCGCTCGAAATTTCTGAAGTGAAAAGGATCAACAGAACTTGGTCGATCTGACAGAAATTTAAATGCGGTAGTAGCAGAAGATAGTGCCATCCAGGTGTCACATCCTGCTTTCTTCCCTCTCCCATGAAAAGGTGATGTGGTGTCGCAACCTATAACAGCATGGAAAAATGGCAGATATTCACATATATCAATGCCTAAGCTTGCTGCAATACTGTGAGCCGGTATGTAGTGGAACGTTTGTTCCTGTACCTAATGCTAACCACAATTCTTGACATCGATTGTGTTTAACATTCCTCATTACTGCAAGGCGATATCATTTTGAAATTCGTAATTGGTGTGGAGCTTGCAACTTATCCTGACAGGTGGCAATTACTTGCTTCCCTTCGATGTTAATAAGTTGCACACGCCTACTCAGTAAACCAAACAACTCTGTCTTGTTTTTATCTTGTTTAAGAAACTATGCCAATCTTTGGGTACAGGAGTGTTAGATTCAACATGAAGTAAAAGACCCTCACCTCTTTTTTCTCTAACACTTTGCTTGATGCTTCTAGTAATATATATATTATCTCACACAAGATCCAATAGTTTCACGTTCCTTGCTTGAGTTTCTATTTAGGGACACAAAAAACTGTTGAAGTGTAAACAAATATTTTACAAGGCTTGGGAGGTAGCATATTTGCTATAGCTGCACCATCTAATATATTCACATCCACCTCTGAAGCAGTGTTGTGTGTAGTGGTACTTCCGGAGGTGCAGTCCAATAGCTGCAACTTCTGTCCTTGTCTGAGTTTTTTATTCACAGATATAGAAGGCGTAAAAGACCGATTCTCCTGATTGAAAAATTCTTCCAAATTACCTTTCCTTGCCCGGCACCCAATATATAATCTAGCAAATAGATCGCAATTACTTTTTAACGAGGATATTTTATCTTTAGGCTCAGCCGTTTTATTCAATGTAAGTAATTGAAGTTTGTTCCTTGGTATTGGATCTGTTATGGACTTCGAACATGTTTGCAATACCTCATTACATTACGATCTACCTACTTCATGTGCTGTTTTCACCGCTGTGATAACTGTAGCAGGCATAACGTTGTTGCTGTGCAGATTGAATAGATCATTGCTCTCCTCCATAAACCTATTACCAACTTCCTCAATTGTGTACAGCAGAGATTTGACACCTTTTGAGAAAGATTTGTGTACACTAGGTATTTGAACATGGTGGCAGAGGTTGTTTTTTGGCATTCACAAATATTTGTTCTAATTCATTTTCAACTCTGGAAATCTCTGGCCCGTTCATCTTCTGAGAGGTCCTGGATTTTTTCTGCTCATGCTCATGATTTTGATCTAGAGTAATTGATGAAAATGTGTAGATGCTTTTATTGGCAGCAAACGTTCCTTTAACAAACTCTGAGTGAACGTGTGGGTGGCATTCAGCTATTGTCGCTGTGTTGTGAGTGTGGGCAGCCAACCATCGAGAATAATGACTATGATCTGTAGCAAACATCCATGGAACCATCTGATCAAGTACTTGTACATACAAATCAAAGTTGCCCTTTGTATTTGAACAAACATATTCAAGTGCAAGTATATGCATATCCATAACAATTGCCCAAAATAGGAAGTGTGGGTGCATGTTCGATGTCTGCTTAAATCTCTTATTTCTCCATGGGACTGTCTAGATTCAAGATGGCTTTGATAAGCCTTCCTCTGTAATATGTACAGTGCACCAACAGCAATTGGATGAGCATGACGTGTATGGGCTAAGTGGGAAACCTTAAGTATAACATCAGCTTTACCTATGGTAACGATGTCAGCTGGCACTAAAATACTGGTCCTTCCACTTTTTGAAAGCCAGTTTCCAAGTACTTGAAAGAAAGTAATTTCGATATGAAGTCCCCCATCATCACAACATATTTATCTTCACCATATTAATGTGGTACATCTCATTGAATTTGTTTTGCTAGGGCAAAGAGACGTTGGTCCATTGAAATAATAGGTGTTTGTCCTGGATTGAGATAATGAACAGACTCTTTAATGACTTTCATGCAAATCAAGACCATGGATTTAGAATGGGCACTTTCTGTGAACAGTGGCAACAATGCAGTAGTTGACAGTGGTTTATTAATTGGTGTTAGCAATGATGCATGATATGCTGCCTAAAATATGCTGTATTCAAAAGAAATATTTCCACTCTCAACATTGCGCATGACTCTTTCAAGCCACTTATATTCATATGTATTAGCAGCATCAATAAGATCACTTTGGCAATCAGCGCCGACAGATAGTAGTGGAACGTCATAATCTGTATTGTTCATTGAAGCTGGTTTGATATTTGTATACAGTAATGGTAGATTTGAAATCTATTTTGACTTTGCCATATTAGGATTAATCACCACAATACCATGATCAATTCCTTCTGGTTCTTGTTCTGGGTGTTGTGTCAGAGTTATTGGTATTCCATGAAAGGAATCTTTAGCTGTCATGGAACTTGGGTTGTGAGTTATGTAATCAATATGTCCACTTGCAGCTTTAGTTTTGGTGGCCCAAATATCGTTCACCCTCATTCAGTGTGCAAATGCTATTTCCTAAGTCAGCAGATATTTGCAAAACCCTATCATATGAAATACAAATTGCTAGTTTATTGAACTTGTCTATAAGTTCTCAATTTCTCATTTGACTGTGAATAGAAAGAGCAATGTGTATGGACAAAGGAGTTTCTTTGTTGCTGTTATGTATTGGAACTGAAGAAGAGTCTGTTCTTGAATTCTTTACACTGTTAAACATCAGTAATTCAAAGATAGACAACACTATATTGGTTGTGGATGTTTCACAGGAATACTGATCTCTTATGTCCTATCCATCAACTATCATTTAACAAGAGCAAGAAGCGATTCCTGAACTGCTCAGTTTCTACAGTCATCCCCAAACGTTTCATTGAAGTTTACAGATTTCTGCATCATGTCCCTCCTAACAACGTTTGCTGCGTTAGCAATATTTACGGCATCAGAATCTGACTTGTCACAGGCAAATACTGATGATGATCGTACGTCATCTTCGAAAGCTAACAAGATATAAGATATAAACATTTTCTAAAACACATTGAAAAACAGCCGCTGACGACGCAAGGTCGAAAGGCATCCTTTTAAACTGAAAGGTACCCATGGGCGACACAAAGGCTGTAAGATGGCGTGATGACTCATCAAGTACTACTTGATGATAAGCAGATGCTAAATTAATTTTTGAAAAAAACTTAGGGGTCGATTATGTTGGCGGGTGGATCGCCACCGCCCGCATGGCGGTGGCGAACTGCCCGCCAATTTCCACCACCCGCCTCCTATTTCCCCCCTCCCCATTGCGATGGCGGGGGGGACCCCGGCGGACGGAAAGACCGTCCACCGGTTTTCCGTCAGTCGAACATGGAAAGGCATGCTGATCTGCATTCAGGGGCCCCCAGGGTGATGGGGGGGTGCACATGGGGGGTGCCCCCCCAGCATTTGCATGCACAAGGTGGCAGGCACCACGCGGTGCCTGTCACATTGTGCATTCAAATGCACAACATGCATTTTTTACCTTGCGTAGGGTGCTGCTTGCAGCACCGCCCGCCGCAATGTAAAAAAAGTGCGGCGGGCGCATCCTAATGCCAACGGTGGGACCGCGGGTGGTCCCTTTAACCGTTGCGGGTAATAGACCCCTTAGCACCTGAAAATGTACTGATGATGTCATCAATTCTAGGTAGGGGATGAGAGTCAATCCAAATGACCTTGTTAAGGCTCCTGGGGTCAACACAGACTCTTAATTGCCCATTCTTCTTCCTAGCAATAACTAAGGAGACAACCATAAAGAAGACTCAATGGGTTCTATCACATCTTCATTACACATCTTCTTCAGAATCTTTGCTAAGTCCTCACGCACTGTGAGAAGTTGGCCTGGCATATGCTGGTCACTAGTTATAGTGGCCACCTTGCACCAGTCCAATTCGACTCTTATGGTAGATAGGTTTAAGACAACCTTTTAAAGAAAGCTATCCTAGTGGTAGCTGTGGAGAGCAGCCTTCAGGCTAAGTCTCTGAGGAATGTAAAGCAGCTTGTTTTATTTTATAATCTCTTGAATTACCAAATGAAAGGACACCACACAGGTATATATATCAAATATATATGTATTTATTTCTAGACACACTCTACTAATCTCTTTATGAGATTAGAAGTCAGGAACACATTAAAATATCAACGTTTCACAATAAGTTAAGCACAAATATGGCTGGGGCCCTAGGGGCGTACCAGACCATATACTAAAAAAGAGGTTTAGGAAAGTCGACTTGCAAGGGGACAAGGCCTAGGGCCTGTAGAAACGCTGGGGCTTCACTAATGCAGCAAAAGCAGGTAAGTAAAAGACCCACGAGAGACGCGGTGCAGTTTGAGAACACAGCCGTGGGTTCCCTATTGATTTCAATGGAGCAAGTCGCGGTTGGATTTTTAAAGTTTTAGGGTACTTCGAGGAAGTCTACAAGCAAGCCACTTACAAGGTAAGTAATTCGAGGGCAAACACACACTAGAGCACCGGAGTGCACGAGTTACCTCACCCAGGGAAGCCGGGTGCATAGGTGTCTTTTGGTGTCGGGTCGCGTCGCTGTTTTCTTTGGAAGCCAAAGAAGATTTGCTGCTTGCGAAGACTGAAGAAGTGTCCGGTGGAATCCAAGGGTGGATTCAGGATGAAGATGACCTGAAAGCAGAAGGGACAGTGTTCACAGTCACTTGCCAGTGACCCGGGGCCAGGAAGATGGATGCCCACGGAAGTCGGGTGATTTCAGGTGATCAAGGGTGTTTTGACTCTTCGCTCATGAGGACCAGGAGGCATCGACGATGACCAGCAGCTGGATTCGGAGTGTCCCATGATGTCTGCAGCTTACTGAGGTGTCGGCAACCGGATTGGAGCCAACAAGTCTTGGCAACAGCAAGTCTCGTGGAAAGTGAATAAAGCAAGGTCTGAGGGACTCACCCATCAAGGGTGAGTGAGGGCAGGCCTGGAGCAATGAGGGAAGCCCTTTGGTTTGATCAGAAAGTCTTCGGGGGACCCACAGGCCAACAGGCAAGGGATCGCGAAGACGCCTCGTGAGGAAATGCTTCACAAGAACCCACGGTCACTTGGGATGGGGTAGGCCTCTGATTTTCGCTGCAAAACCTGCTGGAGGCTTGGTCCACAAATGGTCCAATGCACAAGTTCGCAGAGTGTCGTGAAGGGGTTGCACTCGACAATAGTGCACGGTACCCGGGTATTGCTGTTCCTCGTCACTCGTGGGTTCCACTTGCCTCAGCTCTACTGGGGACTCACAATGGCCATCGAGAAGTCAGGAAATCCACTTCCGGGGCTGCAGGAACTTCGGACTCCGGCGGGAGCGGGAAAGTTTGCGACAGTTGATTAGAGTTTTTGGTGTCTGCCGAGCAGGGGAGTCACTCCTTGACTCCAAGGGAGATTCTTCCGTCTTCCAAAGGTAACGGAACGTCGAAGGGCCAGGATTCTTCTTGTAAAGCGTTGTCCAGGGATATCTAGTTTGCAATGGCAAGGGTTCCCTATCTTATACTAAGAGAAAGGGAGGGACTAGCTTTATGACCACTCCTCTGGGAGGGTCAGGGTAGGGGGTGCTTACACCCACTTCCCTTTGTCCAGTTTCGCGCAAGAGCAGGGACAGGTAGCCCCTGAACCAGTTTGAGCTGGCATATGCACAGAGGAGCCTACTGCTCCCCCAGTGCAGGACTTCAAAGCACTCTAGAATTGCACCCCCCAGCCCCAAAACACTAAATCCTGTCTGGAAGGTGGTGACACCTCCCTGTGACAGGATGCCTATTGTTGGGCCTCCTCCACTGCGAGTTTCAGTCAGCAGCAGGAGGGAAGCCCAGTGTCTGTGCTGGTGGCATCCATTTTGTGATGCCAGGGCTCTTTCAGATTTCTACTGTGTTACAACAGTAGGTACATGTCGTCCCCTCTAGAAGGGTGGGATCATACTCCCACATCATGGATTGATGTGGGGGTATGATTCCAAGTTGTTTGACACCAAACACGACATGTTTTGATGCGGTCATTCCAACGTTAGCATTTATAATGCACTTAAGAGTATATGGTTTAACCGCATCCACAAACAACCACAGAGAATAGACTCTGCCAGCTGCAGAGGGGTCCTGCTCATGCAGAGACACCCCCTCACATTGTAAACCAAGCACCCTGCCCTCAGGATTGATAGGGCCTGCCATAGGGGTGGCTGATAGGTTTATATGTAAATGTAAATGTATAGGTATTTATATAGCGCCGATCACCACTACGGGTATCTCAGCGCTGTACTCATACTGCTGAAGGAACCCTTCCTGGCTTTCCATGTGGAGTGTCCACTCCTGGGCACCCCCATGGTGAAGCCAGGCATCCCAGCACTGTTGGGGGCCATTGTGGAGATTAAGCAAGCTATTGCCCAGAGTTGCAGCGTGGGATCCATGATTAGAGTAGGCACTGAGGCGAGAATATCCGGTCCGAGGAATTTATAGCCCGAGACCCTGCCATGGCGGGAATCGAACCCTGGTCCCGGACCGGTGCTCTGCATCGAGGTCTGCCGCTCTAACCATTGAGCCACACTGAATGGTGAAATATAGGAACCTAAACCTCAGTGAGGAGTGCTAACACTACCTCACCCAGGCTGCAGTAGCAGGCATGTGGTGTCAGATTGAGTCTGCTTCCCAGGGGTGGCATAATACATGCTTCAGCCCATGGTAGGCCTGTGAAGTGCTTATGCCCTAGGTACCTAAGGTACCATATACTAGGGGCTCATAAGGTACCACAGTATCCAATCACTAGTGCATCTAATATGCACACCAAGTCGTTTAGAGAGAACAGTGAGACTGGGGCCCTGATTAGCAGGGACCCAGCCAGACTATAGCCAGAAACCAGTGTTAACATCAGAAAAAAAAGTGGGGGCAACATAAGTGCAGATCCTACTCTCCTACACAACCCCCCACCAAACGCAGGGACACTAAACTAACCTTGACCAGTTGAGTCTTCGCGTTCTAAGTGAAAATACCTTGAGAGTCCATCTGCATTGGCATGTTGGGTCCCAGGTCTATGTTCCACTGTATAGTCCATCCCCTGTAGGGAAATGGACCACCTGAGCAGTTTAGTATTTTCACCTTTCATCTGTTTGAGCCATAGGAGGGGCTTGTGGTCAGTCTGAACTATGAAGTGAGTGCCAAACAAGTATGGCCTCAGATTCTTCGGTGTCCACACCATAGCAAAGGCCTCCCTCTCTATAGCTGACCAACGTTTCTCTCTAGGGATCAGCCTTCTGCTTATGAAAGCTACTGGCTGGTCTTGACCTTCATCATTAAGTTGAGACAGTACAGCTCCCACACCCAGCTCTGAAGCATCTGTTTGGACAATGAACTTATTTTTGTAGTCTGGACTCTGCAAGATGGGGGCAGTGCACATTGCCTGCTTTAGGTCATCAAATGCCTTTTGACAGCTTGCTGTCCACTGAACCTTTTTTGGCATTTTCTTAGAGGTCAGATCATATAAGGGGGTCACTATAGATCCATATCCCTTAACAAACCTCCTATAGTACCCAGTCGGGCCTAAAAAGGCTCTAACCTGTGTCTGGGTTGTTGGAGCTACCCATTCCAGTATGGTTTGGATTTTGCTCTGCAATGGTTGAACCTGGCCTCCACCTACAAGGTGGCCCAGGTACACAACCTGACTCTGCCCTATCTGGCACTTAGTGGCCTTGATAGTGAGGCCTGCTTTTTGCAGGGCCTCCAAAACATTTCTGAGGTGGACCAGGTGATCCTGCCAGGTGGAACTAAAGACAGCAATATCATCTAGATAAGCTGAGCAATAAGTGTCCATACCAGTCAGAACTTTATTCACCAACATCTGAAAAGTGGCAGGTGCATTTTTCAAACCAAAGGGCATCATCACAAAGTGATAGTGCCCACCAGGGGTTGAAAATGCTGTTTTGGCCTTGACCTCATCAGCTAACTTGATTTGCCAGTAGCCAGCTGTTAGGTCAAATGTACTAAGTTACTTGGCTGAGGCCAAAGTATCTATCAGTTCATCTGCCCTGGGAATTGGATAGGCATCAGTCCTGGTGACTGCATTGAGGCCTCTGTAGTCAACACAAATCCTCGTTTCTTTCTTACCACTCTGGTTATGAGGTTTAGGCACAAGGACTACTGGACTAGCCCAAGGGCTATATGAAGGCTCAATTACACCTAGTTCCAACATTTTCTGGACTTCTGTCCTGATACAATCCCTGACATGGTCAGGTTGCCTGTAGATTTTACTCTTTACAGGCAGCCTGTCTCCAGTGACCACCTCATGGGTGCACCAGGAAGTCTGACTTGGGGTCAGGCTAGACATATGTCTGAACTGTTGCAGAACTTGTCTGCATTCAGTTTGCTGATGATCAGTGAGGCTGCTTGCCAAAGCAACACCATCAACTGACCCATCATCAGGGTTCTGTGAGAGCAGGTCAGGGAGAGGGTCACTCTCCTCCTCCTGTTCCTCATCAGTTGCCATGACCAAGCCATTGTCAGCCCTGTCCACACATGGCTTTAATCTGTTGACATGGAACACCCTAAGGGGGTTCCTGGGAGTTCCAAGATCCACCAAGTAGGTGGCCTCTCCCTTTTTCTCAACAATTGTATGGGGGCCACTCCATTTGTCCTGGAGAGCTGATGGGGCCACAGGCTCCACCACCCACACTTTCTGGCCTGGCTGATAAACAGTCAGGACAGCCTTTTGGTCATGCCAAGTTTTTAGTAATTCTTGGCTAGCCTCAAGGTTTTTGGTTGCCTTCTTCATGTACTCTGCCATCCGGGAGCAGAGACCACATACATAGTCCATCACATCCTGTTTTGGAGGTTTGAGAGGTAACTCCCAGCCACCTTCACCAAACATAATGGACCTCTGACAGGGTGCCCAAACAGAAGTTCAAAAGGGCTGTAGCCAACCCCCTTCCGTGGGACCTCCCTGTATGCAAACAGAAGGCAGGGAAGTAAAAGGTCCCATTTTCGCCTAAGCTTTTCTGGAAAGCCTTTAATCATTCCCTTTAGGGTTTTGTTGAACCTTTCAACTAACCATTGCATTGTGGGTGATAGGGAGTAGTGAACTTGTAGTTTACACCACTCTCCTTCCACATTGCTTTTAGATACCCTGACATGAAGTTTGTACCTCTGTCAGATATAACCTCCTTAGGGAAACCCACTCTGAAGAAAATCCAAAGAGGGCTCTTGCCACCACAGGGGTTGTGGTGGTCCTGAGGGGATTTGCTTCTGGGTACCTGGTGGCATGATCCACTACCACCAGGATAAACCTGTGCCCAGATGCTGTTGGAGGGTGAAGGGGACCAACAATGTCAATCCCTACCCTTTCAAAGGGAACCCCCACCACAGGTAGTGGTATCAGGGGGGCCTTTGTTGTGCCACCTTACTCGCCACTGGCTTGGCAAGTGACACAGGAGTGACAAAACTCCTTGGTGTCCTCTGACATGTGTGGCTAATGAAAATGTGGAACAAGCCTGTCCCAGGTCTTGTTTTGGCCCAAGTATCCTGCCAATGGGATATCATGTGCTGGGGTCAAGAAGAACCTCCCAAACTTCTGAGCTACCCCTGGTGGCTCCAGGGGTAGGATCTCTATCCTCAGAATATATGAGTCCTTCATCCCAATAAACTTTATGGGACCCACTAGCACTCCCAGCAGCCTCAGCAGCAGCCTGTTGTCTGAGGGGTTCAAGAGAGGGACAGCACTGTTGCTCCTTACTCAGATCTTCCCTGGAAGGGCCCCCTGCCCCCAATAACTCAACCTGACCAGGCTCAGGTTCCTCTGGGGCAGTTCCTTCTTCAGGCTTTGATTCTCCTCCCTCAGGAGGGGAATCTGAGATCTGAGACAGGGGGAAGGCACTGCTTTAACCCTACTGCTCCTCCTCTTGGGTAGCATCTGGTCCATAGTTTCAGGATCCAGAGCTGGTTCAGCTTTATGCATTTTGGCCTGTGACCTGGTCACAGCAAATACCTCTGCAGGTATGCCCAACATCTCAGCATGAGTCCATAACTCCACTTCAGACAAGGCTGAAGTCTCCAGATCATTGCCCAATAGACATTCGACAGGGAGGTCTGCACTGACTACTACCTTTTTGAGGCCAGTTACCCCTCCCCAGGAGAAATTCACAACTGCTAGACTATGGTTGGTCATGACATTGCTTGCATTGGTCTGTGCAGGGTCCACTAGGTCCTCTGTCACCATGGTGACACTAGCACCTGTGTCCCTGAATGCCAAAGACTGTTTGCCATTAATTATAGGCTGCTGTTTATATTTGCCCAGATTACTGGGGCTCACAAGGAAGGACATGTCAATGTCTCCCTCACAAACCAGCATTGCCTGTGTGGTTTCTCTGACTAGGCCAGAGTCCACATCAGAACCCAGGGTCAACCCTACTACACCCTTATTCTGATTACCACCTCCACCAATACCTGCACTAGGGGCAACAGTTGCCTTAGGGGCTTGAGTGGTGGTGGTTTGGTCTTTGGACTTGGTACAATCAGAAGACCAGTGCCCTTTCTGTTTACAGAATTTGCACCAGGGCTTCTCTTGGCCTTTTACCTTTGTAGACTGTGAATCCCCACTATATGCAGATTTTTGGGGCCCTTGTGAAGACTTCTGGTCTTTTGACTTATCCCCACCTTTCTCTGAGCCTTTAGGATCCTGCTTCTTAGTGCCACCCCCTTGGTTCTGGGTTTTCTTCCTCACCCTGGTTCTGACCCATTTGCCTGCCTTCTTTCCCAATTCTTGGGGAGAGGTCAGATCAGAGTCCACCAGGTACTGATGCAACAACTGGTTTTGGCAATTATTAAGGATCTGTTCTCTCATTATAAGATTATACAATCCCTTAAAATCAGTTACTCTACTACCAACCAGCCAACCCTCCAGAGCCTTGGTTGCACAATCTACAAAGTCTGTCCAGTCCCGATTCTGTGCTTTTTGGGTGTCTCTGAACTTCAACCTGTACTGTTCAGTGGTTAAGCAAAACCCATCTATTAATGCACTTTTCAAGACATCATAATCATCAGCATCCTCTTCTCTAACAGTGAGGAGCTTATCTCTACCTTTATCTGAAAAGGAGAGCCACAAGATTGCGTCCCACTGTTTCTGGGGGACCTGTTGAACTTTACAGGCCCTCTCCATAGCTGTTATCCATTTGTGGATATCATCCCCACTCTGGTAGGGAGGAACAACCTTGGACAGGTTCCTATGGTCTGGAATGTAATCTCTGCCTCTAGGGACACTGTTGCTGCCACCAGGGGGTTCTAACCCCTCTTTCTTAGAAGCTCTCTGGAGCTCAAAGGCTTCTCTATCTAAGGCCAATTGATGGTTCTGAGGGCAAGCCTAGCTTCCTCATACTGGAGCATCTTGTACCTTCTTTCAGAGGAGGTCTCTCTTCTATTACAGTATGAGTTCCTCTGGTGGACAGAATCTCTGTCAGAGTGGTATGAGTGGTTAGATTCCCTTGAGGGGGACCTAGGCCTCTCTTTCACTGTCAGCTCTCTTAGGGAGAATTCCTCTGTCCTGTGCAGACCCTTGTGGGTCTGGCCCTTCAATCACAGACTCCAGGTTATCTTGATTTTCATCATCTGACCCAGAGACTATGGCTGACCCACCCCCTGATCCAGATCCACTAGCTCCTAGAGCCAGTCTAAGATCATCTGCTATCAGTATATTTATCAGGTGTAGTGTGGAGGGACTCTGTCCTAACCCCAGGTGTCTTGCAACACACATGGCCTTCAAGTCAAAGAAGGTCATGTCCTTATACTGAGGTTGGGTGGACCCACTGTCTCCATCCCTTGAGGACATTCTAGTGTTATGCAGTGTTCCACTACCTACACTAGTTTGTGGCCTACTGATCCTAGCTTGAGCTGTAGCAAGGGTGTGCTATCCCTTCACAAACAACTTTAAGTTCAGTAGAACTTATTGATACTAAGCTTGACTTTTATATGTACCTTGAGTGCCTTTAGTGGTTTTCAGTTAGTAATTCAGAGATTAGAGATTTTCTGGTAAAACAATGGCAAGCTGGAATCCCACCGCTGCCACCAATGTGAGAAGTTGGCCTGGCATATGCTGGTCACTAGTTATAGTGGCTACCTGACACCAGTCCAATTCGACTCTTATGGTAGATAGGTTTAAGACAACCTTTTAAAGAACGCTATCCTAGTGGTAGATGTGGAGAGCAGTCTTCAGGCTAAGTCTCTGAGGAATGTAAAGAAGCTTCTTTTACCATATAATCACTTGAATTACCAAATGAAAGGCCACCACACAGGTAAATATATCAAATATATATGTATTTATTTCTAGACACACTATACTAATCTCTTTATGAGATTAGAAGTCAGGAACACATTCAAATATCAACGTTTCACAATAAGTTAAGCACAAATGTGGCTGGGGCCCTAGGGGCGTACCAGACCATATACTAAAAAAGAGGTTTAGGAAAGTAGACTTGCAAGGGGACAAGGCCTAGAAACTTGATAACGCCAGACGTGTTTGGCTCTTCAACAAATGTAACTTCCCACCATTTACTATAATATTCAACAGCTACAATGGCAAGTTTAAACTTGCATGGTAGAACACTGAAAGGTCCAATGAAATCAATGGCGAGCTTGGACCACACAGATTCAGGTAAACTGATAGGCTGGAGTGGAACCGCTTCAGTCTTGAGTCCTTTATCACTGGTAGCACACTTAACACAGGCTCGAACACTAGCAATAATAGCAGAATCCATCCCTGGCCACCAATAACTGTCTCAGATTTTCCTTTTAGTTATGGTCTGGCCTAAGTGTCCCTCATGTCCATACGTAATGATCCTGTCTCCTAAACAAACAGGTGGAATAAATGTATCCCCCTGTACCAACATCTCATTTTCTTCAATTGACAATTCATCAGATACCTTAAAATAAGTTCATAGAGCCTTTTCTTTAGGCCATCCATTCATCACATATTTCCTTACATTTTCCAGTTCAACATCTTTTAAAGATTCAGAATTCCACTCTTGTGCAGTTAAAGGAGTGTCATGACAAACATCAACACTTGCAATTAGACACTCTGCATCATTTTCATCGTTATTCTCAGGATAATCAGTAAAACTTAAGGGTGAGCGAGATAGATAATCCGCCCTAATGTTCTTACCACCAGGAATATGTTCAACAGTGATATTATATTGTAAAAGTTTTTAACTTAATCTTGCTATTCTTGGTGTGTGATCTTTAATAACAGAACCACTTAAGATACGTACTAAAGGTTTATGATCAGTCTTGAGAACAAATTTTCTCCCCCAAATGAAACATTTAAATCGTTCAACTACCCAACAACAACCCAAAAGTTATTTCTCAATGACAGAGAAAACTTTTTCATTCAACCTCAAAGACCTAGAAGCAAAACCAATAGTCACTTCATTTTGTCCCTTCATCTGAGCAATAGTGGCTCCCAAACCATCATTACTTGCATCAACCGTGATGATGCACTCCTGAGCAGAATCGAAAGGTGCAAGAACACCCGCTGATATAATTTCTTTTTTCAACCTTTCAAATTCTTCTTGACAATTTCTTTCCCAGACAATTTCTTTCTCTTCTTTCAACAGTTCTCTTAACATGACAGTTTTAGCAGAGACATTTTGAATGAATTTGGAAAAAAACTCACAAAGTCCTAAAAATGAAGCAACATTCTCTTTTACTTTTTTGGAGTGGGAGCTCTGGCAATGGCATCTACTAATCCAGGTCTAGGTTCAACCCCTTTATCGGAAATTACATGACCCAGATACTCAATAGTGGCAAACTCACATTTCCCACAATTGGCAATAATTCCAAACTTTTCTAACCTCTCTAAAACTGTACGCATGCATTTGTTGTGAATGAACAAATTTTCTCCCGCGATTAGGATGTCATCTTGGAAAGTTACAACACCTTCAACTCCTTTTAAAACATTTTCTAAACCACAAAAACAGCAGCTGGCGACACAAGGTCGAAAGGCATCCTTTCAAACTGAAAGGTACCCATGGGCGACACAAAGGCTGTAAGATGGCGTGATGACTCATCAAGTACTACTTGATGATAAGCAGATGCTAAATCAATTTTTGAAAAAACGTAGGGGTCGATTATGTTGGCGGGCGGATCGCCACCGCCCGCATGACGGTGGCGATGCGCCCGCCAATTTCTACCACCTGCCTCCTATTTCCCCCCCTCCACATTAAGATGGCGGGGGTGGACCACGGCGGACAGAAAGACCATCCACCGATTTTCCGCCGGTCAACTCGTCGAAAAAGTGTTTAATATGGTGTCTGCAAGACACCGCCATCCATATTAAGATGACTGCAGAGATCAGCCTTTCCATGGCGGCAATGCCGCCATGGAAAGGCATGCGGATCTGCATTCAGGGGCCCGTTGCAGGCTCCCAGGGTGATGGGGTGCACATGGGGGGTACCTATGGTACCCCCAAGCATTTGCATGCACAACATGCATGTTTTACCTTGCGGAGGGTGCTGCTTGCAACACCACCGGCCGCAATATAAAAAATGTGGAATCATCCCAATGCCAACAGCGGCACCGCTGCACCTATGGCGGGCGGTCCGTTTAACCGTTGCGTGTAATAGACCCCTTAGCACCTGAAAATGTACTGATTATGTCATCTATTCTAGGTAGGGGATGAGAGTCAATCCAAATGACCTTGTTAAGGCTCCTGAGGTCAACACAGACTCTTAATTGCCCATTCTTCTTCCTGGCAATAACTAAAGGAGACAATCATAAAGAAGACTCAATTGGTTCTATCACACCTTCATTACACATCTTCTTCAGAATCTTTACTAAGTCCTCACACACTGTGAGAAGTTGGCCTGCCATATGCTGGTCACTAGTTATAGTGGCCACCTTGCACCAGTCCAATTTGACTCTTATGGTAGATAGATTTAAGATAACCTTTTAAAGAAAGCTATCCTAGCGGTAGCTGTGGAGAGCAGCCTTCATGCTAAGTCTCTGAGGAATGTAAAGCAGCTTGTTTTACCTTATAATCTCTTGAATTACCAAATGAAAGGACACCACACAGGTATATATATCAAATATATATGTATTTATTTCTAGACACACTCTACTAATCTCTTTATGAGATTAGAAGTCAGGAACACATTCAAATATCAATGTTTCACAATAAGTTAAGAACACATATGGCAGGGCCCTAGGGGCGTACCAGACCATATACTAAAAAAGAGGTTTAGGAAAGTCGACTTGCAAGGGGACAAGGCCTAGGGCCTGTAGAATCGCTGGGGCTTCACTAATGCAGCAAAAGCAGGTAATTAAAAGACCCACGGGAGACGCGTGCAGTGTGAGAACACAGCCGCGGGTTCCCTATTGATTTCAATGGAGCAAGTCGCGGTTGGATTTTTAACCCCTTGTATGCCCATGACGAGCTGGACTCGTCATGGAGCACAGTCGCGCTGTGCCCATGACGAGTCCAGCTCGTCATGAGGCATACCCCAGGGAATCCCTCTGGTGCAGGCACCAGAGGGATTCCCTTTGTGCCAAAATAGCCTCGGGAGCTGGGGAAGAGCTTCCCCAGCTCCCGAGCCCCCCCCCCCCTTTCACTGTAATGACGATCGGCGCGTACGTCGCGCCGACGTCATTACAGGCTCATTTCAGGTTTCACTTTGTACGTGCTCAGGGGGCTAACTCAGCCCCCTGAGCACATAGAAAGACGGGAGAGGTATCATTGGAAAGGGGAGAATCTCCCCTTTCCAGTGGATCCCTGCTTGGGGATTGCCACAGGAGGGCGATCCCCAAGCAGGGATCCACCCACTAGACACCAGGGAGGGGGGAGCGGCCCCTTGGGCAAGGGCCTTTGCTCCCCCCTGGTTATTTTTGGGCATTTTAGTCTTTTTGCCCCCCCTGGGGGGCAGATGGGGGCATTAGCCCCCAATCTGATCCCCCGGGAGGGTAAAAAGCCCACTAGACACCAGGGACTTTTTGTGAAACGAAAAATAGGGGTGGGGGCTGCCCAAAACGGGCAGGCTCATGCCCCCACCCCCGCCCCCAATTACTACAGTCTTTATGCCCCCCCCGGGGGGCAGATGGGGCATTGGCCCCTAATCTGCCCCTTCGGGGGGGCAGAAAGCCCACTAAACACCAGGGATTCGTTTTTAGTTTTTTTTAGGGTGAGGGCTGCCCGCAACGGGCACGCCAATGCCCCCACCCACCTGCCACCATTACAGCCTTTCTGCCCCCCCCGGGGGGCAGATGGGGCATCGGCCCCCAATCTGCCCCCCCGGGGGGGGCAAAAAGCCCACTAGACACCAGGAAATTGTAAAAAAAAAAAATAGGGGTGGGGGCTGCCCAAAATGGGCAGGCCCATGCCCCCACCCCACCCCCCAAATATCACAGTCTTCCTGCCCCCCGGGGGGCATAGGGGTATTGGCCCCTAATTTGCCCCTTTGGGGGGGGCAGAAAGCCCACTATACACCAAGGATTTGTTTTCTGTTTTTTTTTAGGGTAGGGGCTGCCCGAAACGGGCACGCCAATGCCCCCACCCACCCGCCACCATTACCGCCTATGCATTGGCCCCCAATCTGCCCCCCCCGGGGGGGCAAAAAGACCACTAGACACCAGGGAATTGTAAAAAAAAAATAGGGGTGGGGGCTGCCCAAAACGGGCAGGCCCATGCCCCCACCCCACCCCCCAATTATCACAGTCTTTCTGCCCCCCCGGGGGGCAGATGGGGCATTGGCCCCTAATCTGCCCCTTCGGGGGGGGGGCAGAAAGCCCACTAAACACCAGGGATTTTTTTTGCGCAATTGTTTTTAGGATGTGGGTTGCCCGAAACGGGCACGCCAATGCCCCTACTCTCCCCCCCACAAAAATGACAGTCTTTCTGCCCCCCAGGAGGCAGATGGGAGCTGTAGCCCCCAATCTGGCCCCCCCTGGGGGCGCAGAATGCCCACTAGAAACCATGGATTTTTTTGTTTTATTAGTGTAGGGGTAGGGGCTCCCCAAAATGGGCATGACAATACCCCACCCCACCCCCAGAGAAATTCCAGTCTTTCTGCCCCCCCGGGAGGGCAGATGGTGGCAGTGGCCCCTGATCTGCCCCCCCTGGGGGGGGCAGAAAGCCCAGTAGGCGCCAGCAAGTATGTAGGCTTTTTTTATGCGTGCAAACCTCAAATTTAGCTGAAAAAAATCACCTTTTTCACACATTTTTGTGTGGGAGAGTTGAGGCATCACCGGGCTGACACAAATTTCCTACCACCCAGCGTTCCCCCGGGTCTCCCGATAAAAACGGTGCCTCACTCGTGTGGGAGGCCGAAGTACCCGCGACAGGTAAGGGCCCAAAACGTAGTGAGGCACACTACGTTTAGGACCCTTGCCTGTTGAGGCGCACTACGTTTTGGGGCCTTGCCTGTCGCGGGTACTTGGGCCTCCCACACGAGTGAGGCACTGTTTTTATCGGGAGACCCGGGGGAACGCTGGGTGGTAGGAAATTTGTGTCAGCCCGGTGATGCCTCAACTTTCCCACACAAAAATGTGTGAAAAAGGTGATTTTTTCAGCTACATTTGAGGTTTGCAGGGCATTCTGGGTAAGGAAACGTTGGGGATCCACGCAAGCCATACCTCCCTGGAATCCCCCGGGTGTCTAGTTTTCAGAAATGTGTGGGTTTGGTAGGTTCCCTTAGGTGGCCGCCGATCACCGGGCCAAAAACCCAGGTGACCCCCCTTGCAAAACCAGGTCGTTTTGAGGTAGGCAATTTTCATGTCGCCTCAATACGTTTTGGGGCCTTGCCTGTCGCGGGTACTTGGGCCTCCCACACGAGTGAGGCACCGTTTTTATCGGGAGACCCGGGGGAATGCTGGGTGGTAGGAAATTTGTGTCAGCCCGGTGATGCCTCAACTTTCCCACTCAAAAATGTGTGAAAAAGGTGTTTTTTTCAGCTAAATTTGAGGTTTGCAGGGCATTCTAGGTAAGGAAACGTTGGGGGATCCACGCAAGCCATACCTCCCTGGAATCCCCCAGGTGTCTAGTTTTCAGAATTGTGTGGGCTTGGTAGGTTCCCCTAGGTGGCCGCCGATCACCGGGCCAAAAACCCAGGTGACCCCCCTTGCAAAACCAGGTCGTTTTGAGGTAGGCAATTTTCATGTCGCCTCAATACGTTTTGGGGCCTTGCCTGTCGTGGGTACTTGGGCCTCCCACACGAGTGAGGCACCGTTTTTATCGGGAGACCTGGGGGAACGCTGGGTGGTAGGAAATTTGTGTCAGCCCGGTGATGCCTCAACTTTCCCACACAAAAATGTGTGAAAAAGGTGATTTTTTCAGCTAAATTTGAGGTTTGCAGGGCATTCTGGGTAAGGAAACTTTGGGGGATCCACGCAAGCCATACCTCCCTGGAATCCCCCGGGTGTCTAGTTTTCAGAAATGTGTGGGTTTGGTAGGTTCCCCTAGGTGGCCGCCGAACATGGGGCCAAAAACCTAGGTGACCCCCCTTGCAAAACCAGGTCGTTTTGAGGTAGGCAATTTTCATGTCGCCTCAATACGTTTTGGGCCCTTGCCTGTCGCGGGTACTTGGGCCTCCCACACAAGTGAGGCACCATTTTTACCGGGAGACCCGGGGGGACGCTGGGTGGTGGGAAATTTGCGTAAGCCCGGTGATGCCACAATTTTCCCACACAAAAATGTGTGAAAAATGTGATTTTTTCAGCTAAAATTGAGGTTTGCAGGGGATTCTGGGTATGGAAACGTTGGGGGATCCACGCAAGCCATGCCTCCCTGGAAGCACACGGGTGTCTAGTTTTCAAAAATGTATAGGTTTGCTAGGTTTCCCAAGGTGCCCGCAGAGCTAGGGCTCAAAAACTACAGCTAGACATTTTGCCAAAAAAGGGTCATTTTTCACTGCGAAATTGAGGTCTGACCACGTTGCGTTTTGCGCCGTTTCCTGTCGCGGGCACTAGGCCGACCCACACAAGTGAGGTACCGTTTTTCTTGTAAGACTTTTGGGAACACGGGGTGGGTGGAAATTTGTGGATCCATGCAGATGCCGGAACTTTCCACCACAGAAATGTGGGGAAAATGTGTTTTTTTTGTCAACTTTTTAGGTTTGCAAGGGATTCTGGGTAACATACCCTGGTGGGAGGCAGTCTAGTCACCCCATCTGGATTCCCCTGGGTGTCTAGTTTTCAAAAATGTATAGGTTTGCTAGGTTTCCCAAGGTGCCCGCATAGCTAGGGTTCAAAAACTACAGCTAGACATTTTGCCAAAAAAGGGTCATTTTTAACTGCGAAATTGAGGTGTGACCACATTGTGTTTTGCGCCGTTTCCTGTTGCGGGCACTAGGCCGACCCACACAAGTGAGGTACCATTTTTCTCGTAAGACTTTCGGGAACGCGGGGTGGGTGGAAATTTGTGGATCCACGCAGATTCCGGAACTTTCCACCACAGATATGTGGGGAAAATGTGTTTTTTTGTCAATTTTTTAGGTTTGCAAGGGATTCTGGGTAACAGACCCTGGTGGGGGGCAGCCAAGTCACCCCATCCTGGATTCCCCTGGGTGTCTAGTTTTCAAAAATGTATAGGTTTGCTAGGTTTCCCAAGGTGCCCGCATAGCTAGGGTTCAAAAACTACAGCTAGACATTTTGCCCAAAAAGGGTCATTTTTCACTGCGAAGTTGAGGTGTGACCACGTTGCGTTTTGCGCCGTTTCCTGTCGCGGGCACTAGGCCGACCCACACAAGTGAGGTACCGTTGTTCTCGTAAGACTTTGGGGAACACAGGGTGGGTGGAAATTTGTGGATCCACGCAGATTCCGGAACTTTCCACCACAGAAATGTGGGGAAAATTTGTTTTTTTTGACAATTGTTTAGGTTTGCAAGGGATTCTGGGTAACAGACCCTGGTGGGAGGCAGTCAAGTCACCCCATCCTGGATTCCCCTGGGTGTCTAGTTTTCAAAAATGTATAGGTTTGCTAGGTTTCCCAAGGTGCCCGCAGAGCTAGGGTTCAAAAACTGGAGCTAGGCACTTTGCCAAAAAAGGGTAAATTTTCACTGCGATATTGAGTTGTGACCACGTTGCGTTTTGCGCCGTTTCCTGTCGCGGGCACTATGCCTACCCACACAAGTGAGGTACCATTTTTATCGGGAGACTTAGGGTAATTCAGATTTGTAAAGGAACTGTTATTATCTATTGACTTTCGATGCATTTCTGCCTTCCAAATGAAAGATATTGTGTAAAAAAGAAGTCATTCTAAAAAATGACTCATAATTCTCATGCTAGTAAGAGTATTCCCAATTTCCGAAATGTGCAAATATCTACTGTTTCTAAACTCTATATTTTGTTCCCATTTCAGAAATACATAGGTGTCTTTCATACCGATTTTTCCATGTACACATTTTTACAGAATAATTACTATATACCCGGTACATAATAAAAAACCATTGCAAGTTGCTGCTCAGTTTTTGGCTCTGGGTTCGTCGGGTTCTTGGTGAACCTACAAGTCCTATATATCCCCACAACCAGTAATGTCCAGCGGATGTAATGGTATATTGCTTTCAAAGAGCTGTCATAATTAGAAGAAGTTACAGGTGAAAACGTTGACACAAAAGGCTGTTTTTTTCAACTAATTTTCAATTTATCCTATATTTAACTGTTAGTTTCTATAAAAAAAATCTTGATGGATCTACACAAATGACCCCTTGCTGAATTCAGCATTTTGTCTTCTTCTTGATAATGTATAGCTTTCCAGGATCCATTAATGCTTTTGTACCCATTTCTGCCATTAACTGGAAGGAGGTCAAAAGCACAAAAAATAGCAAAATTAGGCTATGTCCCAGAAAAATGCCAAAACTGTGTAAAAAATGTTGGGTTTCTGACAAAAGTCTGGTATCCCCGAAAAGCTGGGAAAATGGTGATTTCAACCCCACAAACCCTTTTTTGATAACATTTGCAGGGAAAAACCCAGATGCTTTCATTTGCAGCCCGTTTTTCCAATTTTTCCGAGAAAAAAAAATAAATTTGCTGTATTTTGGCTCATTTCTGTGACCCCTCTAGGAGAATCCACAAACCCTGAGTACCTTTAGAATCCCTATGATGTTGGAAGAAAAGGACGCAAATTTGGCGTGGATACCTTATGTGGTCAAAAAGTTACAGGGGCCTCAGCGCGAGGAAGTCTACAAGCAAGTACTTACAAGGTAAGTAATTCGAGGGCCAACACACACTAGGGCACCAGAGTGCACGAGTTACCTCACCCAGGGAAGCCGGCTGCATAGGTGTCTTTTGGTGTCGGGTCGCGTCGCTGTTTTCTATGGAAGCCAAAGAAGAGTTGCTGCTTGCGAAGACAGAAGAAGTGTCCGGTGGAATCCAAGGGTGGATTCAGGATGAAGATGACCTGAAAGCAGAAGGGACAGTGTTCACAGTCACTTGCCAGTGACCCGGGGCCAGGAAGATGGATGCCCATGGAAGTCGGGTGATTTCAGGTGATCAAGGGTGTTTTGACTCTTCGCTCACGAGGACTAGGAGGCATCAACGATGACCAGCAGCTGGATTCAGAGTGTCCCATGGCGTTTGCAGCTTACTGCGGTGTCGGCAACCAGATTGGAGCCAACAAGCCTTGGCAACAGCAAGTCTCATGGAAAGTGAATAAAGTCAGCGGTGCAGACCAGCAAGGTCTGAGGGACTCACCCAGCGAGGGTGAGTGAGGGCAGGCCTGGAGCAATCAGGGGAGCCCTTTGGTTTGATCAGAAAATCTTCGGGGGAACCACAAGCCAATGGGCAAGGGATCGCAAAGACGCCTTGTGAAGAAATGCTTCACAGGAGCCCACGGTCACTCGGGATGGGGTAGGCCTCTGATTTTCGCTGCAAAACCTGCTGGAGGCTTGGGCCACAAATGGTCCAATGCACAAGTTCATAGAACGTTGTGAAGGGGTTGCACTTGACAATAGTGCACGGTACCCGGGTATTGCTGTTCCTCATCACTCGTGGGGTCCACTCACCTCAGCTCTGCTGGGGACTCACAATGGCCATCGAGAAGTCAGGAAATCCACTTCCGGGGCTGCAGGGACTTCGTACTCCGGTGGGAGCGGGAAAGTTTGCAACATTTGATTCGAGTTTTTGGTGCCTGCCAAGCAGGGGAGTGACTCCTTGACTCCAAGGGAGATTCTTCCGTCTTCCAAAGGTAGTGGAACGTCGAAGGGCCAGGATTCTTCTTGTAAAGCGTTGTCCAGGGATATCTAGTTTGCAATGGCAAGGGTTCCCTATCTTATACTAAAAGAAAGGGAGGGACTAGTTTTATGACCACTCCTCTGGGAGGGTCAGGGTACGGGGTGGTTACACCCACTTCCCTTTGTCCAGTTTCACGCCAGAGCTGGGACAGGTAGCCCCTGAACCGGTTTGAGCTGGCATATGCACAGAGGAGCCTACTGCTCCCCCAGTGCAGGACTTCAAAGCACTCTAGAATTGCACCCACCTAGCCCCAATACACTAAATCCTGTCTGGAAGGTGGTGACACCTCCCTGTGACAGGATGCCTATTGTTGGGCCTCCTCCACTGCGAGTTTCAGTCAGCAGCAGGAGGGCACCCCAGTGTCTGTGCTGGTGGCATCCATTTTGTGATGCCAGGGCTCTTTCAGATTTCCACCGTGTTACCACAGTAGGTACAGGTCGTCTCCTCTAGAAGGGTGGGATCATACTCCCACATCATGTACTGATGTGGGGGTATGATTCCAAGTTGTTTGACACCAAACACGACATGTTTTGATGCAGTCATTCCAAAGTTAGCATTTATAATGCACTTAAGAGTATATGGTTTAACCGCATCCACAAACAGCCACAGAGAATAGACTCTGCCAGCTGCAGAGGGGTCCTGCTCATGCAGAGGCACCCCCTCACATTGTAAACCAAGCACCCTGCCCTCAGAATTGATAGGGCCTGCCATAGGGGTGGCTGATAGGTTTGTATGTGTGTGTATGGTGAGATATAGGAACCTATACCTCAGTGAGGAGTGCTAACACTACCTCACCCAGGCTTCAGTAGCAGGCCTGTGGTGTCAGATTGAGTCTGCTTCCCAGTGGTGGCATAATACATGTTTCAGCCCCTGGTAGGCCTGTGAAGTGCCTATGCCCTAGGTACCATATACTAGGGGCTCATAAGGTACCACAGTATCCAATCACTAGTGCATCTAATATGCCCACCAAGTTGTTTAGAGAAAACAGAGAGACTGGGGCCCTGATTAGCAGGGACCCAGCCAGACTATAGCCAGAAACCAGTGTTAACAACAGAAAAAAAGTGGGGGCAACATAAGTGCAGATCCTACTCTCCTACACGCACACTAAAAGGTACATTTCTCAACTTGTGTTTTACGGGTGTGACATAATTTTGTACTTTGATTTTATGTTTAAACCTTTAATTCTACCCAGTTTGTCATCAAAAACTGTGGGAAATGATTCAATCCACTTAGAACTGTTATCAACATTGTCATGAGAACTTTTGTTTTCTTCACAATGAGTAACTAATGAAACCTGAACATCTTTACCAGGTCTGAGGGTCATGCCAAAAAGGCCTTGATGGTACCACCCAAGAATGTTAAGACCTTTTTTTGCAACATATACTTTTCCGAAAATAGTTCGAGTTTTAAACTTGAGATAACACTCAAAATACCCAGACAATTCAATCTTTCTCCCATCATAAGTTACAGGATTTCTGTCGGGTGGAAATAACTCTCGTTTCCCCCAGTTCTCAGCAAACAGTTCTTCAGTCACCATTGTCATTCTGGCACCAGAATCAATGAGAAGTCTTAAAATGTTACCATCCACATCAATCGTTTCATAAGGGTCTACACAATTAGACTCATCATCCTGTACAACGACAACCATGTCCCTCACACCTCTCAAACAGTTTTGTTCTTCATCCGAACTGTCACACAAATCTCCATCTGGAACTGTGTTGACTTTGTCTCTGGGCGACTGGCACACTTTTGCAAAATGCCAAATTTTGCTACATAACTTGCATTTTACATTCTCTGCAGGACAAGGCCGACCATTAGGACCATGGTTAGGATAGCCACACTTAAAACAAATGTTTTTCTGTGAGAAAAATCCACCTTTGAATTCTTTCTTTTTAGTGTTTTTTTAAATTATTGTTTTGTTTTAAAACTGTATTCTCATTCACTACAGACACACTACTATTGTCTTTACGAGCAAGCTCCTTTGAAGCCTTCCGTGAAACCTCAATACCTTAGACCAGGGGTACTCACAAACTTTCTCTTGGGGGCCAAATTTACAGTGCGGTTTGTGGCCGAGGGCCGCACCTTGGGGGCGGGGTAATTGGGGGAGGGGGCGGGGCTAGAGCAACAAAAAAAAACTGCGACCATGAGGTGGAACATAGGTCCCTGCAGCGGACGCCTTCGTCCACTGAGCCACCGGACCCGGCATACACATATCTCTCCATCTCCCTCCCTCCGTCCTCCATCTCCCTCCCTCCTCCGTCTCCCTCCCTCTTCCGTCTCCCTCCCTCCTCCGTCTCCCTCCCTCTTCCGTCTCCCTCCCTCCTCCGTCTCCCTCCTTCCTCCATCTCCCTCCGTCTCCCTCCCTCCTCCGTCTCCCCCCTCTCCCTCCCTCTCCTTCCGTCTCCCTCTATCTCCCTCCCTCTCCGTCTCCCTCTGTCTCCCCCTCTCTGTCTCCCCCTCTCTGTCTCCCCCTCTCTGTCTCCCCCTCTCTGTCTCCCCCTCTCTGTCTCCCCCCTCTGTCTCCCTCCCTCCCTGTCTCCCTCCCTCTCTCTCTCCCTCTCTCCCCCTCTCTCTCTCTCCCTCTCCGTCTCCCTTCCTCTCCGTCTCCCTCCCTTCCTCCCCCTCTCCCCCTCTTCCCCTCTCTCCCTCCCTCTCCCTCTCCCCGTCTCCCTCCCTCTCAGTCTCCCTCTCAGTCTCCCTCCCTCTCTCCCTCCCTCCCTCTCCCTCTCTCTCCTTCCCTCTCTCTCCCTGTCTCCCTCCCTCTCTCTATCTCTCTCCCTCTCTCTCAATCAGTTTGTCTCCCTTTCTCTCTGTCTCCGTCCCTCTCTGTCTCCCTCCCTCTCCATCTGTTCTCCCTCTGTCCCCCTCCCTCCGTCTCCCTCCCTCTCCCAACTTGTCTGTCTCTCTCACGCTGTCTCTCCCTCCCTGTCTCCTGCTCTGTCTTCCCTCTCTCCCTCCCGCTTTAAACTCATCTGCTGCTCTCACTAGCTGCTGCCCCCCCACCCCCCCTGCCCGTCACCTCACCCGGCGCTTCCCTGGAACACAAACAGCCGCCGCACCCAAGTACTTCACAGCTCTTTTAAAGGCCAAGTCACTTGTTAATGAGGCTTTGTTGTATTTCATCTCTTCTTAGCGCCCCTGCATCTCCACTCATTCAGAGGGGAGATGCAGGGGCGCTAAGAAGAGGTGAAATACAAAAAAGCCTCATTAACAAGTGACTTGGCTTTTAAAAGAATCGCCCGGCCTCACAGCTCCGCGCTGCTGCAACCGGCGGTGCACAGGTACGATGTCTGCAAGGTCCGCGGGCCGCCAGGGAAGGCTTGCCGGGCCGCTGGCGGCCCGCGGGCCGTACTATGAGTACCCCTGCCTTAGACTATATCAATGGTTTCTAATAAGTTAAGATTTCTCATGGTGAGGAGTCTCTCTTGGACTTTTTTCTCCCAACAGCATACAACTATCAGATCATGAATAAGTTGATCAGTAAAATGTTCAAATTCACATTCCGCAGCCAACATACGTAACACAGCAACATATGCGTCAATAGATTCATCTTGCAATTGCTCCCTAGTAAAAAACGTATGCCTGTTAACAATCAAACTTGGTTGCACCTCAAATTGTTTTACCAATTTTTTAGCCGCCAATTCATATTCATCTAATTCTTCTTGGTCCTGTTGGATGGGACACGGTGGGAGATGTTCCTAGATAGATTGCCCTTCAAAACCCAAATTATGTTCTAATAAAAACCTTTTGCGATCTGGACAATACCTATTACCTCCAATGGCTCCCAAATACTTTGTAAAAGCCATGTACCAATTTCTCCAAGATACAGGAGGATCACCCGAAGTTTGAAGAAAGGGTGGTGGAGCATTCACATTTTGCATGGTAGCCATGCCAATTAACTTTACAACAAAAAAAAATATATCAAACTAAATCTAATGTTAATAATGAACAGCTAGACTTTAAAAATGTGACAATAGACAATACATTTGATAACATGTGTGTATCATGGGTGCTGAAGCATGATGTACAAACATATGACAGGCATGGTAACCAGTAAACATATAATCAACTACACATTAATGCGTGATCGTATCACAGAAGTGTCAGCTCGCTAATATGTTTACTTAAATAATATATTGCAGATGCTATTAGATGAACTAATAATTTTGACTATGTGTGCACATCACAGACGTGCCAGTTTTTCTTTGATAAACTATGTCCTTGGACTCCATGTGCACATCACGGACGTGCAAATTTCACTTTAATAAACTTTTACCTTGGACTGCGTGTGCACATCACGGACGTGCAAGCTTGTGTAACTTAACTTAATTTCTTCTTGTAATTATATGGAATGGTGTATGATCCATGGCTGTGCACTTTGTATGAAAGAGCTGTCCTTTAAAACTGTGAAAAGATGCCCTGCAAGACAATCTTTAACTTTGTACTTTGTTTCAATGAACTGTAATTTTTCCTTCCACTGCTCCAAAATCCATTGGATGAACGTACTGGTTGTTAACCTCTTCGACGCCGATGACGGAACGGTTCCGTCATGCACGTCGGTTGGGCTGTGCTTATGACGGAACCGTTCCGTCATGGCCCTGCCCGCGCTCAGAACTTTCAGCACCGCGCGGGAATCCGCGCAGCGCTGAAGAGGTTAAAAACCACTTCCTGGAACCTTTCTTTACAAAGTAGGTTGGCGTTCTAGTTGTAGAGCAGAACTGAGACTTCCTTTGTAAACGCACGTACTACATACCAAAACTGAAGTTCAGCTTGAACGAAAAGACGCTTTAATCAGGAAGGTGTTTATAAGGTAAGAAGGATTCAAGATCTTCGTTATCTTTATTTTTAAAAACGCGCTTGACTGTACTTGAGAACGCGCTCAAATGTAAATTGTCTAGTGTGCTCGAGAAAAATCCCGCTCTGACTAAACGGAGGCACGCGCATGTCGTACTTTGATATTTGGGACCGCGTAGGAGACAGGGCCCTACCCCTGTTTTATTCATGTATTAGCAAACCGCGATTGGTCAATGCGGTATTTACAAGCGCTTTGCATAACGTTCCATTGCCAAATGCACTATGTATACGTTATTATACATTGACTCCGTGGGTTCCATCTTGGAGCGGTGGCCATCTTAATAGTTGCCCTCACATAGACAAACACATTATAAGCAAGTACGGGCCTTTAGAATACATGTACTTTCTGCTTGACTTCTCCATGACCTGGGCAGCTGGTCTCCGCTGCCCCAGGTCAGTCCGGTCTCACGAGCTCCCCATCCTCCGGCCACCTGTGATTAGCATCAGGGCATGACACACCATAAAACCTTTTTCATCCCACACAAGCCTCCGGCTAATCTCTTTCACACCTGACTGTTCCTGCTTTATGGCCTGTTTTTCTAAACAGGAGATGCCCGTGTTCAACTAGGGCCTGTTGATATCTGATGTTGGATCTGAGCCTTGCTGGGTAAATAATTGCGGGCTGGCTTAACTGGAATGTGGGATGGTCATCATGACTCTGCTCTTTCGTTTGTAATATATACTTTTGAATGACCATACCATAAACTGAAGAATGTGTGCCTGAAGCACAAGAATTTGTATATAAGGGAAGACTGTTTTTTGTTCTGTAGACTGCCTCATTCAGTTGCTAAGGCTTCTGTGCGACGTAGTCTCACTCATTTGAGTTTAATAAAGATGTCTTTTCATATTTCAGCTTCTGTTGCCAAGTTCTTTGTGATATTATCAAGATATGCAGAATTTTATAATACCACATCAGGAAGTACTCGAAGTCATAGGGTGCTACCCCTAGCACCTCTGGGGTCTCAAAAATTGGAGTACTTCAGTTTGGCGCCCACCAGCTGGGCCTCATCAGAGAAGTGACTTTCTGTGGGAGTGATCTGGTCAGGAGACTGAAATCTACTGGAAGGACAGAACGGGATTCTACCAAGAAGGTACTCTGTGCACAGGGATTCTGGAGATTCTTTGATTATGTAGTCCGGTATATTTCTGCTCTTCCTGATTTTGATCCTCCACATGATGTCACTCAAAAGGTGAGAAAAAGAACCCTTTTGGCGTGAGTATTATAAAAGACGTATGGGCATGTAGAACTTGACAATTAGAATTTGGATAACCTTTTGATTATTAAGAATAAGAATTAAGTATAAGTGGGTCGCTCCCAGTCCTTTGGTTCTTTGGGTCTTTAATTTGGTTATCGCAATTATCAAAGCCGAGGGGTTGGTTTCTTGGTTTCTGATTTGGTCATTGCACTTACCAAAACCGAGGGTCTCGCATATTTGCGAGTTTATTGGTAGAGATAAACCCTTGAAGTTTGAAGCTAGATTAGTGAGCTATAAGATGCCTGATCTTAGCAAATTGGGAAATGTAGCTTTTGGTTTGTATAGGTTTGGATATGCGAATTGCAATTTGCGTAGGCAGGTAATGAGGAGATATTTCTCCATTTGGTTTTGATTATAATACTTGCGTTTTCCGCAGCATTTTTGACATGCCTGTTTGTAAGCTCACATGGAAAAATGTGTTGCTTTTTGTTTTAAAAGGTACCATAGTGTGGGAAATATCTAAATAGGTTAGATTTAAAAACATATTTCTTCCTTGGTGATTTTGTATCCCCAGGGAATTAAAATATGACATAATACAAAACAAGGATCCTTCGTTCTGCGCAGTTTCACGAATGAAGATATGCACAACGATTTTTTGTAGAGTTCTGCTCGGCAGAGCTAGTGAATTGGGCGCATTCACTACTTCTTGGATCTTCTACATCTGTCTGTGGGGCTGTTCATGCAGCCTTTTGGAACACTATTGAAAAGCGTTGCTTGTAAATATGACCTACAACAGTATTTGCAAATGGTTTGTTTCAAGTATAGTCTGTGAGCTGTTCTTTCTTTCTGTCATGCGTATTGATTTGTAAGTCAACTGTGTGTTTAAATGTCTGTGGTTTTTTTATCATTAGTGCAACTTCTGTAAGTAAATTGCGACGGCGCTATTTATGAAAAATGGCTAAAGCGCGCTGTATTGTCTGTTTACCCCCTTTTCTGTTTATGTCTGAAATGAGCTCAATATGTGTTTGTGGGTCTTCTGATGTTTCCAGTCTGTTAAGTAGTTTGCTGGTTAATTAATATCAAGTACAAACTTAGAAAAGGAATCCAGAAATGAACCATGTGATGTGCTAAAATAGCTATATGGTGCTCTTTAATTTATAGAATGAGCAATTGTGCACATATACAAAACTGCCGTTAAATGCTTAAAGGATAAAATTAGAAACACATTCAATAGATATAAATCAGGCCCCCAAAAACGAAATTATCTATTTTTGCAAAAGTAAATAAATTTACATAATTTTCCTTAGATGCATTGTATTGTTCACAGGCAAACCTTTCAGCTGCAGTATATTTGATAGGAATGCTCCTTCAGCCAGCACTTTCTCAGTTAAACACGGGTGGAATTTGGCAGAACCGTCTTTTTAAATGAAAGTGGCGCAAAAATGTGACGCGTTCCAAATTGGGCTTATGCGCTTAGGCTTGTGAGTTAAATGTGTCCAAAATGATAGGCAAGGGATGCAGCTTGTTTTTTATACATGGAATTATCACAAAAACGAATAAATTGGGATTTTTTAAAAGAAAATTATTAATCATGGGAAAAATTATTTTAAAAAAATAAGTGCTTTTCAAAATCGTTTTTTGATATTTATAAAGCTTAACACTCATACTATGACCTCCTAGCATTAAAATTTGATTTAAGTTGTGTTGCATCACTAAAATGACAAGCATTCGCGCGTACAATTTTCCCTTGGCGCAGGCGCAAACAAGCTCATTTTTATAAAGTATGAGTTATTATTTCCAATGCCTGACTCATGGGTTATGTAATAGACATTCTGGTAATGCATATTATGCAAGAAAATTGTAGGATATTCATTTTTTAATGCTTAAAATATCAAAGTCGAATTTGGGTAAAAAGGACTGTTTCAATTGCATTTTCTTTCATTCAGAGTACTGTTTAAAGTGTCTCAGGCTTCAGTAAATGCATACGTTTAGGTTTTGATATATATTTACAGGTTGTGCCTTCTTATGATTCAATGAGTCAATGTGCCAGTACAAAGGCTTGTTTCAATATCAGGGTTGAAGGTTCTAACTTTAGCTGTGTCTGTCACGATACTACTGAACACGCTATGAAAAACAAGACCTTTTTAAAAACTTGGGGAAATTAAATAAAATATGGTGTCGCAACCCGCAACTATTTGATGTTAATAAAAAACGGCCTTAATGAAGTTAGCACCCACACAGAGAAAGAGAAATGGAGAATTGTTTTTTGATGAAGGAAATAGAGGATGTTTGTGAGCAGGTACGTGATGAAGTCAGTAATGATAGAGGGGTGGAGAAATGTAGAATTACGGTTATAGGAACTAGGTAATACATAGGAAGGAGAAGAACAATTGGGAAAATAGAATGCCGTGGAGGGAAGAGAGATGATGAAGGGGAGTAATAAAGACATGAAGAGTAGCGTGAGGAAGGTTGTATTGACGAAGGGAATAAAGAGGAATGTGGTACTGGTTTGAGTAAGTAGGAGGGGAAAGATGAGATTGCAGGTCCTAGCAGTAGGGGTGAAAATATTGTAATTACCTGGCGGGAGGCACTGAGTTTCATATGCTAATATGAAAGCGACAAACAGAGCTTGAATAAAGGCAAATGACTAAATAGTGAAGAAAATATCAAAACTCATTGCGAATACAATTCACAGTGCCAGTGGACTGGGGCAGAAAGCGGTCTCACTTGCTGGAGTTCAGTCTAACTTTAGCTGGGCCTACTGAGACGTTCATTCATTTAAGGTTGATGAAATGTATATCATTGCATAGGATTGCAACAAGCATTTATTCTAAAAACTGGTATGTGTGTTATTAAGTTTTGTGAATTATTCACAGTACATGTAGTTTAACAATCTGGGAATAGGGCTAATTTTTTTTTTTTTAGCGCCTAAAAAGGAGAAATTATTTTTCAACATAGAGCGAATTATTGCAAGTTAGGAGGGATTAGGAAGGCCTTCTGGCTTTGACGAATTCAGAGTGTCAGAAGCTGGGGGTTGGGAGAGCTGCAGAGGCTGGCTCGGTCACGCTGCTGAGATGCTATCTTTCCCGTAAACAATGGAGTTGACATTTATGACCTTTTAAATTAGGGCCTTGCCTCTGTGGAATGCAGAATGCCCTTGCTACACGGGCCTCTAAAGGTGGGGTTTCTGGTTTCTCCATAGCATCACTAAAACTAAAGAACTTAATTACACCGGGAAAATATAGCAAAGGGGTTTTCTTTGAAAGTCCAAACATCATGTTAAATGCTTTGCTGATACATTGGTGCTCTAAAAAAGAAAATAGAATGATGCCTGCTATAGTTGCCCTTCTTTAACAGAAAACGAAGTGTTGCATTAAGTCTTAGACAGACAAAATGATTCTAAAATGTTTTTTTTAAGGCTACATGCCTAAATGTGAACGAATTGCTATCATGAATTGTTCTTGCTGGTCCTGTATGTTAGAAGAGAAACAGTAGAGTTATGTTTGACAGCAGATTTCCATTGCCTGGTGATCTACTGTCAAAAAGGAGGGTAAGTATTTTAAACCTGACAAATTAAACAGGCCCAAATATTGGGTTTTGGGCTGCAGTTTTACAGTGCATAAAGTACATGACATGGTGTTTGTGTGTCACCGCTTATTACATATGCTATTGTTTTGTCTATGCTTTTTGTGCTTGATATACAGCAAGTATATCTGATGGCTTCATGTTTTGTGCGTTTTTATTATTTTTTGCATGTTTTCGTTGTTTTTGTTGCTGCTTTTTATACTATTACAAGTTTACCTGTGTTGTGAAGGGGATGGTCATGACGATGCCCATCGCTACGCAACAGTTGGTTGAACTTGTTCTGGTTACTAAATTCCACAGCTAATGATATTTTCATGCTGTGAGCATGAGAGACAACACTTCACCAGTGCATGTCTAAATTGGCTATAATGGTATTACAGAAAACTAAAAGAGATCTACAGGATCAAAGTGTGTCACCTGTCACCTGTCACCTGTCACGTTATACTGCCCTTCCCTTAAAGGAACAGGCAGCCCTACATTTATGTATCCTTGATTGGACCTAAGGATGAAATTATAGATCTGTGACTCAAGGTGGCCTAATTTCTATATTACATGAGGTAATGGTGTCCTGTCTCCTAAGTAGCATATGGCCTTTGTTTCTTAAAAGGAAACTAGGTTTTCATTTTTCCCTGCAGAAGGAACTGGAACATTAGCTAAGATTACCGTATATGGTGTAGTCGCCAGCGGTAGAGTTAAAACGTATGTGACTTTGGCCTTTTGTGTATCACCCGTACCCTTGGTGTAGTATCACATGCCTGACTACCACCCAAGTAAATTCTTGTCCTTCCTATAGATTTTTATTTTTTATTGCTTTTGTTTCTTCCCTGCCCAATGTCGCATTATGCTTAGTGATTGGGGATTTTAGTTGTGTCCTAGTTCCAATTCCCTTTTCCGTATTCCTTTCACCAGTCAACCCATTTATTATTGTAGATGTATTGTTCAGGTACATACTTCCAGACTGCAGTGATGCACCAGGAACCCCCATATTATGTACAAATTCCCTTTTTGCATGACCAGACTGGTTTCCAAGAATTTTCCTTAGGCCTGCTTCAATGTTTTCCAGCCTGACTGTCAGGATAGCGATAGACTGGCTAACTGACTCAATATTATAGTAAGACAAGTTTTCCATACCAATAGGAGATATCTTACGTTTACCCTTTTGAACATGACGAATTTTCAATGTGTATTTTTTAATGTGGTTTTTACCCTTTTTGTTCCTGCTGCTTTAATTTTCGGTGGGATCAGAAGTTTCTAATCATGCAAATATCAGGACCCTCTAGTCCTTGTCTTTTTGTTTCATATCTGACTATTAGGCTGTGTATTGCCTAGTGCACCTGATATGAAAGGTTTCTACATGCCTATGATAAACTGTACCATGTGATTTCTCTATTGAAATGTCCTAGATAAGGAATTTAGAAACACTTATATGTAATCATTCAGAAAAAAAAATGTGTTTGCCCTATTAGACAATGCCACCATATGTGAAGACATCCATTTTAGATAGAATTCTCGTGTAGTTATCTACCCTTAGATGATGGAGGCTCTCACACGGAAACCCAATTGAAAAGCTTAGAGGCACTGTTTTGCCTACTGCCTTTTTATTTGTATTGCTTCCTGAGAAAGACAGTGTATTCTGGACCAAAATTGTCCCATGGCGTGTGGCCACTCCTTTGAAGGACCGCAGGCCACCTGTTTACAGTCCCCTTGTTATACAACAAACTGTTTAAAGCATCGCACTTGCTTCATCAGAAGGCGTTCAACATCAGAAAAGAAGGAGGAGCTGGTTTTGCCACAGAACCAGAATTTCAGTACAAAAGAGCGCCTGTCATGTGCTGGTAACCTCTGACAGTGTGCAGTCCCTTGAGCCCCTTGGCCTGAGTTTTTGGCCACACACACCCCCTCTTTTCCTTTGCTTCAATGGAAGTGCAGTGCACCGGCGGATCCAAGATTGACAGAAGGCACTACATTCCAGTGCCCATAGAAGAGCAGCCTGAGCGTCCTCTGACACTGAATGACGAGTGTTGGAGTCTGAGAATGGTCCCGAATCTGCACGAGATGACCTGTGCCTTTGATCAATGGAGAGCACACTACCTGTAGTGCCTGCCGCAAAGGAAAGATACTGGCGCACTGCCTTGAAACATTGAGACTCTCGAGTGAGCTGTGAGGGCACTCCAACTAAGCAGTACTTTCTTTTCTCATGTAAGGCTTGAATGAAGAGGCCCATGCAAAAGAAAACAACAGAAGAAGATTTGATGGACAATAGAAGCCTGCCAGTGAGGCTTTTTGAATGGACTCTGGGCATAGGTGGTTTCACGAGAGGTTTCCGTGTGATTGTATAGACTAGGTGTTAGAAGACTGTTTGTTTTGCTGGCATTGTCTAGTATAAGCAGAATAAAATCCATTTTCTGTGGAAAGGTGCCCCCTTTTCACCTCAGAGCATTGATGAGGGTCACCACTGTTTCACCTGAACATAAAAATTATTATTTCATTTGTAATAGTGGTCGCTACTTTCTCCCGTTGTCTATCTATTCTTAATAACGTGTTTTCTAGTGGGTTTTAAACATGACGTTGTCATTTATGGGTGGGATTGTTTTTCTCTACCCAATTGACTTCTGCACCCGCTTCCCAACCTATGTCTTTTTTCCGCTACTGTTTCTTTGCACTCTTTTCACCCTTTTTCTGAACATGAGCAGGTTAAAAGATTAGAATTCGTAAGCAATTCTTCTATACAGCTTCTGCATCGACACTAGTTAGTAGTAAACATCACTAATTGTTGGGGGTGTGATCTTATGCCACCTAGATAGAGGTATTGCTTATTTTGTCCTGCCATATGTGGCCTTTGTGCTTCATCGTGTTCAAGGAGACCTGTCCAGAGAGAGAGTCCAAGTACTAGGATTTTGCTCCATCAGCAACATCTTGATGATCTGGTGAATATAGACCTGGACTAAGATCAGTATGAGTATAGTGATTGCCTATGTAAGGGCAAAAGGAGGGTCTGTCGTACTTTGATATTTGGGACCGCGTAGGAGACAGGGCCCTACCCCTGTTTTATTCATGTATTAGCAAACCGCGATTGGTCAATGCGGTATTTACAAGCGCTTTGCATAACGTCCCATTGCCAAATGCACTATGTATACGTTATTATACATTGACTCCGTGGGTTCCATCTTGGAGCGGTGGCCATCTTAATAGTTGCCCTCACATAGACAAACACATTATAAGCAAGTACGGGCCTTTAGAATACATGTACTTTCTGCTTGACTTCTCCATGACCTGGGCAGCTGGTCTCCGCTGCCCCAGGTCAGTCCGGTCTCACGAGCTCCCCATCCTCCGGCCACCTGTGATTAGCATCAGGGCATGACACACCATAAAACCTTTTTCATCCCACACAAGCCTCCGGCTAATCTCTTTCACACCTGACTGTTCCTGCTTTATGGCCTGTTTTTCTAAACAGGAGATGCCCGTGTTCAACTAGGGCCTGTTGATATCTGATGTGGGATCTGAGCCTTGCTGGGTAAATAATTGCGGGCTGGCTTAACTGGAATGTGGGATGGTCATCATGACTCTGCTCTTTCGTTTGTAATATATACTTTTGAATGACCATACCATAAACTGAAGAATGTGTGCCTGAAGCACAAGAATTTGTATATAAGGGAAGACTGTTTTTTGTTCTGTAGACTGCCTCATTCAGTTGCTAAGGCTTCTGTGCGACGTAGTCTCACTCATTTGAGTTTAATAAAGATGTCTTTTCATATTTCAGCTTCTGTTGCCAAGTTCTTTGTGATATTATCAAGATATGCAGAATTTTATAATACCACATCAGGAAGTACTCGAAGTCATAGGGTGCTACCCCTAGCACCTCTGGGGTCTCAAAAATTGGAGTACTTCACGCAGTGCGCTCGTGTCAGGAGTAGATTTCTCAGTGTGCTCGTATTTCGTAATTCCTCACGAGCAGAGCCACGCAGTGCCCTCGAGGATTTGCTTTTCGTTACGCTCAATATTTGAATAACAACATTCAAAATGTTATTTTCTTTACTGTGTTTTCCTCAATAGAAAATATTTCCTTCAACAATGCGAAATGAACTTTAGCAGTTTCAGACACAATCAGTCTAGCTTGTAACTTTTAAATGTTGCTTCCGACAGGCACAGCTTCCTTTTTGTTCAACTTAAACGCTGTAACTTTTTTTCCTTCTCCGGTGTCAATAACGTGAGGAGTAGGAAACTACTGATAACGCAGCACTTGGATGATAGTCTTGAAAAAGATATATACTGGCCTGATTGTCTTCCCAAGCACGATGTATACACCTTCTCTCTCTTGTGGCAGAGCTTCTTTGTAGCGTAGGTCCTTGGCTGTGGCTAAATCGTTGCCAAATTGTAGTGACGTATATTGTAATTAGAGTCAATAGACAGAAATACTTCTTGATCTGTATTTATTAGCCACAGCCTCAGCAGTCCAACAGGTAACTGAACAATATAGAATATGCTACTTCCAAAGCACATTTTGACATTCTACATTCCAGTGAGGTAATCCTGGAATTAAGTGTACATGAGATCACAACACATTCTTACAGCCCTTGTAACTTGGGTGAATCGAAAGTTGTCAGAGCTCCACCTGAGACGTGTAAATGAACTTTACACCATCATGATGGGGGGCTCATTATGATGTTGTGACGTTCGCCACCACCGAGCCAGCGAAGCCGCATGGAAAAATCACCTAATATGGTGGCAGTGCTTAGCAGGCACCGCCATCGATATTAGGATGGTGTGATGTGAAGGCCTTTCCATGGCGGATTTGCCGCCATGGAAAGGCTGGCGGGGATGTCTGTTGGGGGCCCTATGCGGGCCCCCGGGGGTGGGGGATGCACTTGTGGGGTACCCATGGTACCCCCCTCCATTTGCATGCACAAGGTGGAAGGCACTGCGCGGTGCCTGCCACGTCGTACATGCAAATGCACAACATGCCATTTTGGTTTTTCGGCGGGTGCTGCTGTAAGCAGCAGCCGCCGCAATGTCAAATATGCAGGATGCGACCACCAGGGCGGCGGTCGCATCCTAATTAACGGTGAGGGACCGCCGCACGTCTGGCGGCCAGTCCCAACACTGCGAGGATGGCGGGCCGACTCAGGTCCATCCGCCATCCTAATGTGTCCCCAAATGTCGAACAAGACACAGCTTATGTCACTTCTTGGAAAAAGATGGAGTCGAAGTTGGGGACGCTAAATGGCAGATACAACGCTAGAGTCTCTAGAGTGAAATTATACTGTGATTTAAGGAGCAAAATATAAAGTGGTCAAGAGGTTAAAAAGCCGGTTACCAAGCAAAATAAACAGCATCAGATGCAGCATGTTTTGAAACACATAATGTTTTTAAGCATTTTTTAAATATGTAACTGTGAGGATGAAGCTGGGCACTTCAGGCGCCTTGAAACAGTAATGTTTATAAGTATATTTACTGTGCTACATGAGCAACCTTCTGCTTTACCCTTGGATTAATTTGCCTCCCGCCCAAGGACCGATCCCTCCCTCCCCCCTCCAGATCTAGGTGTCATCATGGAGGACCTCTAGGAGAAAAGGGCAGATCAATCCGCAGGCATCTAATTTAGTCCCTCCACAGCCTCGTAGCAAGTGGAGGATACAAATAGCTCTTTATCATTATTGAATCACTTACAGTAGGTGCCGGAATCACAGTTCAAACAGATCTTAGACATGCGTAAGCCCAATGCTATCCAAGGGGTTCATGTACAATGAAGGCAGCAAAACACGTCACAAAGCTCTGCAAATTCTTTTCTGGCATCTTGTCTGGGGCCTGCTGGGTACATGATGCTGTTAAGCCACTGCTAAAATTACCCTTACAGGACCACAAGTATCCTTGGAAAATCAACCAATTTCTAAGTTATAAATTCCTCTAAACCTAACATAGAAGCAGTTATTACACGGCTTTGGTATCTCACAGAGAGTAACAATATGGCAGATGGCCTCTTTGCTGCTGAGGGTATAGGTGCAGGGAGGGGAAACGACACACAGTAAATAAGTCGCCTAGACGCTTGAATCAGGTTTGCTCTCTGTTCCTGCTACTACCTTTATGAACCCTCAGACCACTGATAACAGGATCAATGTCAGGGGCACTGAACTCAGCGGCTCCCCCTAGATGGTGTCCAGGGAACAGGGTAAAAAACACCTCTTTGTATATCACCCAGCTATAGATAAATCAATTTATAATCCTGGTTTTTGACCTTCCCCTTCATGAGAGTCAACGGGCAAGTAGGTAAAGTTGCTTGTTGGCTGGTAGAATTCCAAAGTCCTCCACGTGCCCCAAAGCCCTAGCCTAAAGAATAGTGTGGTGGACAAGGTCTGGACTGACCACCTGTCAGACTGACTATCAGACTGCTAAACTGACAGACTATCAGAACATGCTCAATGTGTCAACCCTCCCATTCCTGAGTGATCTCCGCCTAGTGTACCTAGGATCGTAGTGCGATGGTACAGTTCCGCACCTGTGACAGCAGGAGATTTGACCACCATAAGACTGTTCTCAAATACTTTAAATGTAAGAGGTGAAAAGATTGTTTGAGAAAACATTGATACTTCAATAAATCATTAAGTCTTAAATAACATGCTATGCTAACTTTTAATTTACTGTATTCAACCTGAATAAAAACATTATAGAAACTCTAAAACCGTAATAAAAAAAAAAAGATTTAGAAGTTATACTACATATCAATCACAAAAAAATAAACTAGCTTTGGCCCGAAGGGCACCAGCTCAAAGAAAGTGCGTTCTCCCACAATGACACAGATCCAGAACCTCATAAAGTCAACGAACTTCTCATTTGCAAGGATATAACAGATCTGTGAACATAGTTTTTTCCAAGGTTTGTTTTGATACTAATATTGACTGCTAATGATGCAATTTCTGGGGAGTGAGGAGGGCATTCGTTCGAATTTGTGGGCGGTGCCCAGGTTTCATTCGGAAGCTAATAACAGAAAGCCAGGCTCTTCAAAGCTGGGGGATCAGTGACATGATTCCTCCGTGTGCGTACTTACAGTGTACCCCATTGTATCAGTATGCCAGGAATGCAGGTCCACTATTTAGGTGAAATTTCCAATTGTCCCTTTTTCAAGGCATTGTAGAACTAAACATGCCCCATGCACAGAACGGTATCTTGTTGGAAGGTAAGGTTTCTGTAAGCCCGGAAAGGATGCAGTGATGGTTAATCATATGGACACCAGGGACGGTTGAGAGAATTGTATTTCCATTCTACATCTGGATTTAGATCAGACACCTGAGCCATGTTATACTTGGTGCCCAATGAGTTCAACAGGTTGACAGTAGTATCAGGTAGAGTTTAGTCAAGGGACACAGGCCGTTTGTACCTGTGCCGCTGTGGAGAAAGGCCTACAAGCTCTCCCCACTGAAGGGCTGAGAAGAGCCCAAAAGGACCCATTGCGTTTGTACTGTCTGGGACTTCGATGTAGGATACACAACACTGCATCATAAGTCACCTACCCGAGATGTGGTGCACATAGTGCAAATGCTATGTTCTGCTGGGGCAATGGACAATTGCCCCCCCCCCCCCTTTAGATCTTTTAGCACATCCACAGAGAACTTCCTAGATCACAGTCATGTTGCAAATTTACACAGGTAAGCAATTGTGAAACTAGACAACGAATAAACTTTCAACCAATTTTACCCAACAAAACAGCACATTGCAAAGCACTGCTTCCTCCAGTTTGATTGGTGAGAGAGAGAGAGAGAGGGAGAGAGAGAGAGAGAGAGAGAGAGAGAGAGAGAGAGAGAGAGAGAGAGAGAGAGAATGTGTGTGTGTGTGTTTTTTAGGTCTCGCCTGACCCAGCGCATGCGCTGGTCTGGCGAGACCTATTGAGAGGGCTCCAAAAAGTGCTACCAGGCCAGCCTAGAGTTACAGTGCATGTGCGCGGGCACGCGCGCCGCGCTTGCCCACGATTACTTTCACTTTCACGGCCGCTTTGATGTTTGATCGCGATCACTTTCACTTTCGCGCTTTTTTACTCTCTTTCTTGTGAGTTGCTCTCCCCTTACACTTGCTCTCCGAGTTGCTTCCCCCACCTAATCCCCTTACCATTTGGCATGTTTTTTAAATTAATTTATTTAAACCATCCCTACGTTCTATCCCTTGCTGGTGCCACTGAATGGCTGACTCTCCCGTCCACTGTTTTTCCCGGGATATCGCAGGCACCTCAACTCGCTTTAAAAAATAATTCACAATCCCCCTTCATCCAGCTCCTTTATTGCTCCACACTTCAACCACAATTACGGCAACCTGGCCCTACTTCACTTAAATGGAACCGGCTCGCATCTCTTAAATTGCCCCCCTACCCCCCATCACCACTTGCAAATCTGTCATCATGCTCATAAGCTTACAAACAAGCTTTGGCATAGCCAATAGGTCTCGCTTTTGGGACCTTATAAGTGTTTAGCCATGCAACAGTTGCATAACTAAATACTTATAAGGTCCCAAAAGCGAGGCCTATTGGCTATGCCAATGCTTGTTTCTTTTTACTTTGAGACAGGGGAGGAACTGGACTATGCTAGCCAGGAGGAGTGGTTTCTTATCTGAGAACACCTGCACACGGCACAGCTGACTGGAAACCCCTGCTTGAGGGCACCTTAAGGGTCTGGGCCTGACCTGGAGCCAAGAGGCCACCACGGCGTGTAACTTAAAATGTAAGCAATTGTGCCCCTCCTTTAGTTCCCTCTAAATGAAGTGATTCTCTTTTTACTAATGTAAGTCACCGACGGGGCATTGTTGCTATCAAGTGTTATTTAATGTTCCATACTGCATCTGAATTTCTATACCTATCTTACTCCTGGGATAAGCACTGACAGTCGTGAAGTGTTAGGTAAGAGGGAGTGGGGAGATGCAGGGATAATGATATCACAGCTATCTAAATAGTGAAGATTCATTCTAACGTAGTGTTTGGCTGCGTGGAATGCTACCTCTAAGCGTGACGCCTGGAACTCACTGAGCGTGACGCCTGGAATTGTATCCCTACGCGTGACCCTGACTTGGAAGCGTCCAAGGTGTTGGTGATGTTCAATCCAAAGCCATTAACTGCCATGTTGATGGATGCGTGGGGCACGGGGGCCTCTAGAAGCCGTGTCGGTGGGTGTGTTCAGTGAGGGGTGGACCCACATTACAAGACCAGGGCAGTGTGAGGCATAAACCACAAGGGCCACGGCGACCTCGTCACACTGGCGCTGGAGCACCATGGCCCTACAGGCAGTGTGTGGGCTCAGGGAACCCCGGGGTCCAGCAGCTATCAGCCCTAGTGATGCATGGCTGCCTACGGCCTGCAGGGGCCTCAATGTGCCCCCAGGCTGCCGCCTTGAGTCCACACACGGCACCACCACGCTGGCCTTCACCTTCCAGGACGGGGTGATTGTGGCTGCAGATACCCGCGCCTCCTGTGGCCCCCTGGTGGCCTGTCCGTTCGCAGAGAAGGTCCATCCCGTACACAGTCACCTGCTAGCCACTACTTCTGGCAGCTCTGCGGACTGCGCCACCTGGGTGCGGGTGCTGGCGCGAGAGTGCCGCCTCTACGAGCTGCGCCACGGGCACCGGCTAACAGTGGCTGGCGCATCCAAGCTCTTGTCGACCATGCTGTACCGTTACCGGGGCATGGACGTGTGCGTGGCCTCCACGCTGTGCGGCTGGGACCGCACTGGCTCCGCGCTCTACTATGTGTACAGTGATGGCAGCCGTCTGAAAGGGCATCTGTTTTCAGTGGGCTCGGGGTCACCCTATGCCTACGGCGTGTTGGATTCCGGCTACCACTACGAGATGTCTATCCCAGAAGCGTACGACCTGGCACAGAGAGCCGTCAGTCACGCCACGCACCGCGATGCCTACTCCGGTGGCAATGTGGACCTCTACCACGTGCAGGAAAGGGGCTGGATGAAAGTTGGCCGTCGGGACGTCTTCCTTTCCTATTACGGACTGGATGCATGAGTGGACGGCAAACAGGTCCCTGGTGAGAAACGCCAACGGGACTCTGCAATGGCCAGAGCAGCAGACAACTGGAGAACCACATTTCTGTTAACTTCACACAAGGCAGTCACAGATTGTAAACACAATCGAAACAGGGGGGGCTATTACAAATATGAACAGTTATTTCCTCAATCACGCCTTTCTCAACCACATCTGGCATCATGCATAACAAGGCTTGCGGAATCTGTAGCAATCCCAGCTCTACATCACCTGTTGCCCACAAAGTGGATGGCACATCCGCAAAACTCATGGGAGGGAAAACAAACACTACTCACTACTTACATTAAGGCCCATCATCAGACATTCGCCTGCCTGAGTGCAGTAATAGTAGGATGCCAAACCCATCACATGCTCACCACAATTAGACATGAGCGCAAACGGAAAACCCACAGTAAAAAGGGACCAATAATCAGAGCAATACGCTCATACCACTGTGCTATGTTAAACTATTGCCCCCTCATACACTGCTTGTCCACCACCTGTGTTCATCGTCCACAGGCACATCATCATCCACTATTATGCCTTTTTCGGTGCTCATTTCCTCATAATCTAACTGCATAGATTCTTCTCCCACTTCCCAAGACCTTGTTTGCACTTCAACCAGTGCCCTCACACTGTTTTGCCCTTGTTGCGTAAACCTTCTATTACCTCCATTGTGATACCAGTGGGCCTTAGAATGCACTGTCGAGGCCACCCAAGACCTTCGTGTGGCAGTGTCGTAGCCGTCCCTCGTTGGCATTAGGCTGGCTGCACTAGACCCTGCCAACTTTCCCCTCGGGGGTCACTGAGCTACATATGACTCTCCTGAGTCTGCCTGCCCGCGATGTTGATGCTCCTGTAATGTAAAGGGGAGGTCCAGCAACCTGGGGTTATTATCACTATGTGCATGCCCCTTCCCATCGGCAGGTATCCATTGCCAGCACCCTTCACTGCCCTGGTCTTCCATCCTTCTCCCCACCCTATTAGCTGCCGCCCTACCAGGCAAAGTTCTACATTCCCAGACCTACCCACCCCTGCTGAATGACTCCCCCCCCACACTGGCCTGAGCCTTGTCCTGCCCTTTTGCACGTATATAATATGAGTGGTGGCCTAACTTCCACTTTGTGTCCATGAGTAGAACCTCCTCTCTGCTCCTCATCATCAATCCAGTTTAACATTGCCGCCACTAATGCAGATGCGGGCCTACCTTCTAGCCCTTAGTGGTACTCTCTTACATCTCTATGTGATCTACCCTTGGCCATATGCTAGCAGCAGAGGCAGCCTCATGTGGCCGCCCCCCATGCCTCTGAAAAACAAGATCACAGCTCCCAGGGGGCCTTCTCTTACCATCCTCCCAGCTCTAGAGATACTGGGTGCCTCCACTTTGGTGCTGCCAGCTCCCCAACCCCTTTATCTGCTTCCCCACTCCTTCCCCCAGATGTACACCCCAAGCCACCCTGCTAACCCTGTCTAGGGTGATCTGTCTCCTTTGGGGCCCTATTTTGCTGTTCAGGAATATCTGTCCCTTTTCCTGCTGCTTGTACTGTCTTCTCCGTCCACATTCAAGAGAGTCTTCGGTTTCTGTCTTTGCTCCAGGCCCACAGGCCCCTCCCACCAGTCCTGTTCCTCCCTCCCTTCTCCTGGTGCCCCCTGTTGGCCCTGTGACTCTGCCTCTACTTCCTGCCACTTCAGCTCTCTTTTGTCAGAGGCCGCTGACTTCGATGTCTCTAATTCCGTCTTCTCTATTGTTATGTGCCCGGGTTAGGCCCATGTAGCGAAGCGGCTCATTTGTTACATTGTCCTATTTTTAACAATAGCATTTCTGCTGTGACCTTTTTCACCTATTTGCGTGCACGACAAAGTTGGATTAGTTTCTCTGAAACTACTTTGTTTACATATCTAGCTTCGCACAACATTATCACAATGCCTCGAAGATCATGTACATGGCCCTTCTTCGCATTATGTACAAATGTCGTTCATCCATGGGGCACCAGGGTTACCTACATATCCATAACATGGCTAATCTATACGCACATCGCAAAGCTGCTTCTTCTTATAAATATAGAGCATCCCAAAAGATTAGCAGAGGATGCACTTCAGCTGACACCAAGGGTCCCTGCATGCTGAGACTTTACCACGCAGTGGTCAGACATCTCTTGAGTGGTGTCCACTTTGTGACCAAGATGGGGTCATACATTTTCTCCCACCAGGTAATTGAGTTGGACCGTCCCTTAGGGGGATTCTTTGCTTTACACCTACACAACACTCTAGGTACACTCAGAGTAGGGTTTGCCGGATAGGAGTGCCCCTGATTACTGCCTTGTTTATATGCCTGCATATATATACTGTTTTAGCACCACTACTATTTACTGTTATGGTGCTTGAAATTACTTTCATCTGGTTGGGTCTACTGATCGCAGCACATGTATTCTATTCAAGAATAACGTTGGCTCAATAAATATATTGAAAATGTCCCACTGTGTATTCTGTATATTTCTATGAGCACAAGTAAGCACGAGGAACTGTGCGAAAGGTACTGATCTGTTTCGACGATCCCTGAGGGGTCAGGGTCATCATGTTCAGTAGTCGTCAGAAATCATTCGCTCCCTCGTAAGGTTAGGGGGGGCTTCTGGTGGCACTATAAGCTATCTGGCCTCTAGGCCAACATAACCTGCGTGGGTGCCTAGAATCAGTCTCGGCACCTCACCCAAAGTTTATGTTGTCCAACAAAGGCGCACGTCCTATGGATCAGTGGGAACTAGACAACACTACTGCTACGGGAATATGAGACGTTATTTCGCATGCCATTACTTCGCATGCTTTTACTACGCGGTTATTACTTAGCAATAACCGTTACTACGCAAGTTTTTAGTTCGCATACCATTACAATGAAAGTGTTAATGTATGCGAACTAACGTGTCATACTACCTTACACCTCTAAAACACTACCAATACACTAAAACACTACACTACACTATTGAAACACCACTACACTACCCTAAACCCTAAATCACTACTCCCTGCACGAACATACACATTCCCCTACTCCTGTCCCTACACTCATTCATTACCCAGCACAACCCCCCGACACTACACTTAACCCTAAAACACTACCCTACACTTCACTGACCCACAACACTACCCTAAACCCTATAACACTAACCCCCGACACTACACTAAACCCTAAAACACTACCCTACACTTCACTAACCCACAACACTACCCTCAACCCTAAAACACTAACCCCCCGACACTACACTAAACACTAAAACACTACCCTAGACTTCACTAACCCACAACACTACCCTAAACCCTAAACCACTAACCCCAAAACAGCCCCACTTACCTTCCTGCTTCCACCGTCTTCCTCCGTCGCAGCAGACCATCGGAGTCGTGATGACAAACAAAAGCGGCACCCGCTCACTACGCATGCGTTGTAGTACGCATGCGATGTAACAGCATGCGTACTAAAGGAGACGCGTTGTTACATCGCATACGTACTAACGCTTGCGTAGTAACAGTACGCGTAGAAAAATCAGCGTACTAATGGATGTTTCCCCTGCTACGGGCCTCACCGATTGCCGCGTGCAGGTGGTGCAGATCAGAGCTTCCGAATCCCCTCTACTTCCACGTACGGAATGATTTCACAGTTACACACGCATACACACATCACACGCTGGTGGGGCTCATTACACCAACATTCACCCTAAATCACTCTATCCATGCCCTGTAAAGGAGAAACACCTGTACATGAACTCTATCCAATCTGCCTGTACTTTGAGGTCAATGGCATCTGCTTAGTTGCTTGTAAATCTAGCTAAGAACATTTCATAAAATACGGGGAACAACCTTTACAACGCAACTTTTACAACGCACTACACTTACAACGCATTTTTTACAACGCAAAATCCATTACAACGCACTACACTTACAACGCATGACACTACAACGCATTTTTAAAAACTACCTTTACAACGCATTCCATTACAACGCCTACCATTACAACGCATAATATTACACTACACTATCCAACATTTACCCTACTGTTGCACCCCCTGGAGTTAGAATAGTAATTTTTACCCCTATACTATCCAACACTTACCCTACTGTTGCACCCCCTGGAGTTAGAATAGTAATTTTTACCCTTCTACTATCCAACACTTACCCTACTGTTGCACCCCCTGGAGTTAGAATAGTAATTTTTACCCCTATACTATCCAACACTTACCCTACTGTTGCACCCCCTGGAGTTAGAATAGTAATTTTTACCCCTATACTATCCAACACTTACCCTACTGTTGCACCCCCTGGAGTTAGAATAGTAATTTTTACCCCTATACTATCCAACACTTACCCTACTGTTGCACCCCCTGGAGTTAGAATAGTAATTTTTACCCCTATACTATCCAACACTTACCCTACTGTTGCACCCCCTGGAGTTAGAATAGTAATTTTTACCCCTATACTATCCAACACTTACCCTACTGTTGCACCCCCTGGAGTTAGAATAGTAATTTTTACCCCTATACTATCCAACACTTACCCTACTGTTGCACCCCCTGGAGTTAGAATAGCAGTTTTTACCCCTATACTATCCAACACTTACCCTACTGTTGCACCCCCTGGAGTTAGAATAGTAATTTGTACCCCTATACTATCCAACACTTAGCCTACTGTTGCACCCCCTGGAGTTAGAATAGTAATTTTTACCCCTATACTATCCAACACTTACCCTACTGTTGCACCCCCTGGAGTTTGAAAATTAATTTTTACCCTTATACTATCTAATACTTACCTTAAATGCAATTTAATATTATGCGTTGTAATGGTATGCGTTGTAAAGGTAGTTTTTAAAAATGCGTTGTAGTGTCATGCGTTGTAAGTGTAGTGCGTTGTAATGGATTTTGCGTTGTAAAAAATGCGTTGTAAGTGCATGCGTTGTAAAAGTGTGCGTTGTAACGACATACATCCTTATTTAGCATAATAGCAGTTTTGATGACAGTGCATGTGAGAAGTTGGCCTGATATAAGCTGTCCACTAGTTATAGTGGGCACCTTGTATCAGTCCAAACAACCCCTTATGATGATAGGTTAAAGACAACCTTTATTGTCCTAACCTAGTGGTAGCTATGGAGAGCAGCCTTCAGGCTAAGTCTTGAAGGAATGTAAAGCAGCTTGTTTTACCAGTCTATAATCTCTTGAATGATCAAATGAAAGGACAACCACACCAGGTATATATTTAAAATATATGTATTTAAGATAAAACACACTCCTCTAGTCTCTTTATGAGGCTAGAGTTCGATGTACTTAAGTTACAAGTCAGTATTCTACAGTAAAAGCACCAATACACGTTTGGGCCCTAGGGGCGTACCAAACCATATACCAATAAAGTGGTATAAGAACCACGACTGAACTAGACACAAAGTCTAGAGCCTGTAGAAGTGCTTAGACCATAAAGAACCACCCAAGTTAGTGACACAGGGGACCCATGGGGGACGCGTGCAGTGTGAGAACACAGTCGCGAATCGCCGTTAACTTCTATGGGGAAAGTCGCGGTTGGAAATTAAGAGTTTAAGGACACTTAGAGGATGACTACAAGTGAACCCTTTTGGACTTTGAGGTGTCTAGGGCCAACACCCATGGGAGTACTGGAGTACTGGAGTTACCTCACCCAGGGAAGCCGGGTGCATAGGTGTCAAATGGTGTCGGGTCGCTGCATCGTTTTCAATGGAAGCTGCTCAAGAAGTGCTGCTGCCGTGAAGAGGAGAAGTGTCCAAAGCAATCCAAGCCTGGATCAAGGATGGAAGGAACCTGAAAGCAGAGGGGACAGAGTCTGGGTCACTTACCAGTGACCAGGGGCACGATAGTCCAATGCCCACAGATGTTGGGTGCTTCAGGTGAGTTGACAGGTGTCTTGACTCTTCAGCCACGAGGTCCAGGAGGCATCAACGATGACCAGGAGCTGGATTCGAGCTGTCCCACAAAGTCTGTCGAGTGTTGCAGTGTCGGCAACCAGATTGGACACAACAAGCCTTGGCAACGGCAAGTCACTTGGAAATAGAGAAAGGACGTCGGTGCAGACCAGTAAGGTCTGGGGAACTCACCCAGCAAGGGTAAGTCGGGGCACATCTGGAGCAACCAGGAAAGCCCAATCAGAAGAGGAGTTGCCTTCGTGGGGACGCACTAGCCAACAGGCTAGCGATCGCAAAGGAGCCTCAAGCGGTCGTACTTGAAACTGGCCCACGGGTCACTCGGTTAGTGAAGGCCAGAGATCTTAAGTGCAGGAGGTGCTCAAGGCTGGGGCTACTCAGAGCCCAAAGCACAACTTCGAGGAAGACCAGGAAGATGATGGATCAGCAAAAGATCACGGTGTCCAGGGGTCAGGGTTCCACATCACCCACGATAGCCACGGGCCTCAGCTTTGCTGTGGATTCAGAGTAGCCTCGGGGAAGTCTGGAAATCCACCTCTGGTGATGCAAATACTTCATCATCCGGTGGGAGCTTCATAGTTGCAGACCTGGCAGTTGCTTCTTTGGTGCCTGCCAAGCAGGGGAGTCACTCCTTGACCCCAAGGGAGATTTCTTCAGTCTTCTAATTGAAATAGAACGTCGAAGGTCCAGGATATATGTTGCAGAGTTTCGTCTAGGGTAATCTAAAGTCTCAAGGACTGGGTTCCCATACTTATACTAAGGTTGGGGGTTGGACATACTCTAGGGACCCACCTATGGGAGGGTTTGGAAAGAGGGGTGGTTACACCCATTTCTTTCGTCCAGTTTCGCACCAGAGCAGGGGCAGGTAGCCCCTGCAACCGGTTTGAACTGGACTATGCACAGGAACACCAAGTGTGCTCCCAGTGCACGATTTCAAAGCACCAGAGAGTGCTCCCTCCCAGCCCCTAATACACATCTGCCTGTCTGGGGAGGTGGTTACACCTCCCTGGGACAGGAAACCTATTGTCCAGGCCTCCCCTGCTGGAGTTTCGGTCAGCAGCAGGAGACCAGACCCGTGTCTGTGGCAGTGGCATCTATTTTGTGATGCCAGGGCTTTAGAAAGTTTTTACCGGGTAGACCAGTGTGAACATCTCTCCCTCTAGAAGGGTAGAATGCTACTCCGGCGCCAGAACTGGTGGGGGGTAGTATTCCAAAGTGTTTGACACCAAACACGACATGTTTCCGTGCAGCCAGTCCTAAGTTAGCATTTAACGCGAGGTTATAATGCACTTAATTGTATATGGTCAGGCTGCACCACAAACAGCATCAGAGGAGGTACTCCGAACGCTGCAGAGGGGCTCTGCTCATGCAGGGGCACCCTCTCACATAAAAACCAAGCACTCTGCTTTCAGGATTGTTAAGGCCTGCCATAGGAGTGACTTATAGGTTTTATATGTGTGTGCAATGGTAGTGATATAGGTAGCCTATACCACAGTAAGGGGTGCAGGCACCACCTTACCCAGGCTGCAGTAGCAGACCTGTGGTGTCATTTTGGAGTGCTTCCCAGGGGTGGTATAATGCATGCTTCAGCCCCTGGTAGGCCTCTGAGGTACCTATGCCCTAGGTACATAGTCTACCATATACTAGGGGCTTATATGGCACTCCAGAATCCAATTAGAAATTTACCTATTGTACATGGAAACCATTTTAGAGAGGAAGCAGCTAGGCTGGGGTCCTGATTAGCTGGGCCACAGCCAGACTAAGTTAAAAAAAACAGTGAAACACCAGCAAAAAGTGGGGGTACCCATGTGAAGCAGATCCTACTCTCCTACAGCAAAGACCATATGTCCTTCATTGACCAACTTATTCCACCGCTTCATTGTGCTTCAATGGCTCAGAGTCATCATAGCTCTCTCCCTCCATTACAAAACGTTTTTGGTTGGCTTGACTACCTGGCTTTTCTAACATTTCCAACCAACAAAATGCCCAAAGTGATATTTTCGATAGAAGATACTGCTAACCGAACTGTAGTGATGTATAGCGATTGTATTTTGTGCAGAAAAAATAATAAGGGAGACGTATCTGGCATTTAAAATGTGTAATGCTTTTTGTAGCCGCACAGACCACCAAGGTCAGCGCTAGCACCAGTGTACCAGGTGCAGGACATTGATAGGGGGAGTCCCAGCAATGGTTGGGACGGGCGGTGGTAAGCCATATTGCTTGCTTATTGACAATTATTAGTATACTCACTGTATTTGTTAAGCGAGGAGGATATGTATCCCACCCATCATCATTTATCACTCCCTGCCCATGGCATTTCACCACCCATTACCTAACTGCAGCATGATTCAATTCGGCACTGCAGAGTTGGCTGTGCAATGTGCATCGTTTCAGTTAATGCGGCACTTAGAATGTTTTCAATGCATTGCAAACTGAAAACAAGGTGTGTTTCCCTTCCCTCCCAGTGCCCACTCAGGCACCTCATAGTTCTACAATCCTTTTTTGTTTCCTAAGTTCTGTCCCAGCCTACTAAAACAATTGAAATATCCATTCTTGGCATGTGCCACATTTATCTGGCCAAGTAATTAATATATTTCATGGCTTCCATAACAGATTTATGCCTATTCAAAATGTTCCCTTTCGACATTCGTCAACTACAGTGACTGACTAAGCCAAAGCTTAGGCACATGATGATGATCAGTGACACCTCACTATTCTACAGCAAAGACTCAAACTATCCAGCCTAAGCCCTCTGATTTACCATGCAGTAGAGTAAGTTAAGATTCCTTTCCTTACTGCCAAGTACATTTATTTTTTAGAAATAATTTGTGGTGGCGGGCAAAGGCAGGGAGTAAACTGGGACTAAGTGCCTGATTTTGAGTTTTGCAGATGGGATAATCTGTGATGAATGTGCCAAATAAGATCAATATATCCACTTCATTTCCCTGTACTCCAGCGCAACGTTTTCCCAACATCTATGTACAGCAGACAAGATAGCTACATTTTATACGTGACATGTGTGAGTTATTATTATATAAACAGCAATAATTATTGTTTATCTCCCTCTTTGGAGTCAGCATAGAATTGAAATGCATTTGGAGAAGAGCAGGGCCATTGGATTTAAAGTAAGATTATTGTCCATTACAGCTTCCCTAGCTGCAGGCTACAGAGAGTAGCAAAGTACCCAATGTGCTAGCTAGCATGCCTGTATTAATTTAACACAACAAGAATACTTGTACTCCATGCATAATGAGAGGTCTTTTTTTCCGCACAAAGTGTCTGTTTAGTTTTTAGGAAATCCTTTAAAAGAAAATAAATCACTCTTCTTTTTAAATCTGGTGTTATTCTGCCTTAATTCCTTTCAGCCTGTCAGTGCTTTTATGTGAGGCATGTGTGGGTAAAAAATGTCCCTGTGACTCTCCTGATCACATCAAATTCCAATAGCCCTAGAGGACCAGCAATGTACTGCTACTGTGCCGCTATATAATTTTAAAGTGTTTGCATGGAGCATTGCATAAAATTTGTCTTTTTTCTTTTATTTTCTTTTTTGATATAGCGTCTCCTGCTGGTCCACCACCACAACCGACATGGCAGGATATTGCAGTCCAGTTACCGTGGCAGAAGTTGGAGGCCATCTGGGCTGAATACCAATGTATGCTGACTCTGGAGGAGGAGAAGGCTGAGGCAGTGGCATCTGACAATGGAGTACAATTTTCTCCAAGGAAATTATGAATTATTTGAGGAGAATGGGGATTACGCATGAAAGGATGGCAATGTGCAAATGGTTTATTGGAAAGAATCAATTGTCTTGTAATGGAAAATATTCAGTTATCTCTTGGGAATGGGTTGTCATGGAAACAGGAATTGAAAAGTATGATATGGACACATAGAATCACTTCCCATTCTGCAGTGGGTGTGTCTCCGTTTGTGTCCTTAAAGGGAAGAGAGTCAGGGAAAAAGTTGTGTCCAGTGTGGCTGAGCAATAAAGAAAAGGTTTGGGTTGATTCGGGACAAATGAGGAAGAAAGTGGAAGAAGGGGAGAAGAAAATGGAACAGACGTACAATTTGAGGAAGGGTTTGGAAAACGTATGGATCCAAATGGGAGATTGGGTAGTAGTGCGTACAAATAGATGGCTTCGCAAAGGGTGAAAGCAAGTATATGGGTCATTTCCAAGTTAAGGAGGTTAAACAAAGTGTGGTGGTGTTAGAAAATGGTATTACATGGAGCATGGGGAGCATATTTAAAGTTTATTAGCCATTGGTTACTGTGTCCAAGTATATGACAGTGTAGGAATGGTTTGTCCTGACTAATTTAAGATGTGAATATGTATCAATTATTTTTCTTGTATTATATTTCGTATATTTTGTGAAGTTTTAGGATATTGTTTACATTTTTGCATATTTTGCTTATTGTATTAAGGGGGAGATATGTGGAGATGTCATAAGCTAGTTGCCTAGGCTCTTGAGAATCTTCTTATGAAGAATGTTGAGGGTGGAAGTTACTGGGAAGTTCTGAAGGGAACGGGATGGTCACTATATGCTGGAGATGCTAGAAGAAATAAAGCTGTACTAAAGGAAACCTGGAAGAGGCTCTTCATTTCGGTAAGCTTCATGAGAAGTGTACCAAGAGGATTCAGAGTCAGAGAAAGAGCATAGGCTGCTGTAATAATTCATTTAATTTCATGAATCATGTGCGATCAATTAACTGAGAAGTGAGACCAATTTACAACTAATCACAGGCAAGTAGCTGCATGTATCAGGCTGATCAATCTCACAACTGTCATCATAACATTTAGCTGAGTGCATCCATCATGCGATGATGTGGCATCACAAGTCTGTTTCCAGTTACAAGCAATAGGGCTCCTCCCACCAGAGCACGACTACATAAGAAGAGTTACACATTTGATCCAGCATGCACACTCAGCTGCATTTTCCAATTCAACTCAACTCTTTCCAGTCCACAGAGCTGAGTAGGCCTCAGAGTCATCATCATCATGGCTTCCCTTTGAAGTCAATAACTTCCTTCCTCTGGTTGTGGAGGTTGCAGCTAATCCCGTGCTGCAGAAGGTAAAATGTGGCAATATATAATACAAGCACTTTTATTTTTACCCTGATCTTTGCTTAGTGGCATCTTGCCTGCACTGCATTTTACCCTTAAATCTTACTTGATTTCACTTTCCTGCCACTGTCCTTGTTGCGCCACGGCTGGTGCTGTTTGAGCAGAGGGACATACCTGGCAGCACCTTCTAGGAAAACTGCAAGTGAGTGAATTTTCACTCGCAGTGCCGTGCTCTAGATGCCGCTCATTTCCTCCCGCCTCCCTCCTACATAAACTCAGAAGGGACGCGGCGGCGCAGCTAACCCCGTGCTGTGGAAGGTAAAACGCGGCAATGCATAATACAAGCACTTTTATTTTTACCCTGATCCTTGCTTAGTGGCATTGTACTTGCGCGGCATTTTATTTTTAAACCTTACTTGAATTCACTTTCCTGCCACTGTCCCTGTTCCGCCACGGCTGGTGCGGTTTGAGTGGAGGGTCGTACCTGGCTGCACCTACTAGGCAAACCAGAGTGAGTGAATTTTCACTTGCAGGGCCACGCTTCAGACGCCGCTTATTTCCTCCTGCCAACCTCCTACATAAACTCAGAAGGGACGCGGCCGCGCAGCAGGCGCACGCAGCAGTGTGCTGAAGATGCGCCAAAGGCAAGGCCGTCTGCGCCTGTCCGCGCCTGGATACCGCCGGACGCCGGAACCCCTGCACATTTTCTTTTCCTTCTCTCTGCCTCCTTTTAACTTATTTTCTACTAGTCACCGACTTGCCTTAGTCTCATGGCTGGCCATCGTTATTCAAGCTTGGAACTCAAGGCATTAAATAAACTAGGTTCGGTAACTCCCCAGGCTAACCCCATGGTAACCCTTTTCCCTTATAATCTAGACACAGAACCCGATGCGCAGTCGGTTGGTGACATAGAGCATGCAACCACTGAACTCCTCCCTCATTCCAACATGAGGTCGACAAATACAGTAGGTATCAAAGGGGCTGAATATTTTAAACATACAAAGCAACTAACAGGACTTTACTTTAATGCTCGATCAATTCCCAGAGATACCCTCGAGATTTGGAGTCTACTCGATTCTGAAAAACCGGACATATGTTTTGTTTCCGAACCATGGCTTCATGAAGCCACCCTCCCAGATGTTGTAATTGCTTTGCCCGCGTACTACACATTGAACAGACTTGATAGGAATAATAAGAGAGGAGGTGGCCTAGCAATCGCTGCTAGAGCCAACATCAAGATAAAATATACTTGATACCTTTCTCTCTGAATGGGTTGAACTGTGCAGCTTTAAAATAGGGACCTATACTAAGGGAACATGAAGAGGCGCCCTAGCCTATAGGCTACCCGGCACAAAAAGGAATTTCACAAATCATCTGATGTAGATCACAGCTTCACATGTGCTAGTAGCTGACAATTTTCTTTTTATAGGCGACTTCAACTTTCATTCAGAACTCTTAGACGAAATGGATACCATTCAATGGATCTCTAATTTTGAAACATGGGGTCTATGGCAATTGGTGGCAGGGCCCACACATGCAGCAAGCCATACTTTAGACCTTCTGTTTATGAATTCATCTAACATTAAAGTTGAATCACCAATTCCAGTGTCCTGGTCAGACCACTATTTACTAAAATTCTGTCTACGGGCTGCTCCAACTTATAGAAACTGTATTAGTAAACAGAAGCTGAGTAGATCTTGGAAAATAGTCACTATAGTTACCCTTTTACCCCACCTCTGTCTTCCATCCTACAAAGACACCGATAATCTAAATCATGCAGCAGTGGCATTTGAGAAGGCAATTACAGAGGCACTCGACAGGGTTGCACCCCTAACTAAAGTCAAACTCAAGCACAAAGCATCTCCTTGGATTAATGAAGATTTAAAATCTGATAAATTGGCCAGTAGCAAAGCAGAGCGGAAATGGAGGAGGACAAATAAATATAGAGGATAGGCAGGAGTATAACCTTATTCACAGACATTATCTTGATAATATAAAATCAGTGAAATAAAGATATATTAGCGATCGAACTGAAAAAGCCGCAAATTCTAACAAAGAACTGTATAAAATATTAAAGGAATTTATCAGTCCCACCTCCTGTCAGTCTGAAAGCCCTACCTCAACTGAATGGGCCAATGAACTTTCCGCATTCTTTGAGGAAAAAATTAACACCATGTATAGCCATTTTCCTAATTCAACCACTGAATACCATGAGACATTGCCTGTCAGCAATCCAGACCTGTCCCATATTATTTAAATTAATTTATGGAACTCATTGAGGAGGATGTGAGTCTTGCACTCTTTAAAATAAAATCAGGTTCCCGGACCGACCCTGTCTCACCCCATATCGTGCCTAACATTGCTTCTGCTTTCATTAAAAGTCTAACTGACCTTTTCAACCTGTCTCTAAACAGTGCTACCTTTCCCACAATCTGGAAGGCAACTAGGGTCAAACCTATCCCGAAAAAGGCCTCTATCGATCCTAAAGTACCTACCAATTATCGACCAATCTCTCTCCTTCCCTATTTTGGAAAGGTCCTAGAGTCCTTGGTTAAGAAAACAACTTACAACCTTTCTGGAGAATATTAAATTGCTGGACCCCTCTCAATCAGGGTTTAGGGCTGCCCACAGTATGATAACCTCGCTGATAGAGGTAGCGGACAATATAAGACTGGCCCAGGACAATGGTCAGTCAGCTATGCTTGTCCTTCTTGATCTGTTGGCAGCATTCGATACCATCTCCCACAGTACTCTAATATGCCGTCTATGGGAGAAAGGAATTAAGGGAAATGCCCTAAATTGGTTCAGGAGCTATTTAATCAAAAAAAATTGGCGATACAAATGTTTACCTTCATTTCAGAGAATAGGATGGTAGATGAAGGGGTCCCCCAGGAATCTATCCTTATAGCCCCACTCTTTTTATTCTTTCTGTGGCAGCCCTGGCAAGGGTGAACATATCCCATGGGTTTAACACAGTGTCGTATGCGGATGACACACAAATAGTGGTCACCCTGAAGGCTGATCCATCTGACATCAAACTTACATTCACAAACTGTATGGTCCACATTAGCTCTTGGATGCAATCACAAACTGTATGGTCCATATTAGCTCTTGGATGCAAACTAACCACCTTCAGCTAAACGCGAGTAAAACTGAGATCATTCACTTCGGGAAGGCCAGTCAACACTGGTCTACAGACTGGTGGCCTAAGAATCTTGCCCCTGTCTGTCCCCTAAACTAGTAGCTTGCAACCTAGGAGTGATAATCGATAACACACTGTCCATGAAAGACCATGTTAACCATGTAGCAGGAATGTGCTATGGATTAATATGGAGCCTACGCAAGGTTTTTCAATGGATCCCAGTTGAGTCAAGGAAGCCGCTTGTGCAGGGCCTGATAATCAGTCGGCTCAATCACAGGAATGCTCTCATGGCCTCTATTAATGAAGAGCTTCTCACTAAACTTCAGGTGCTACAAAATACTGCCGCCAGACTAATTCTAAATCTACCGCCCGATCTCCATCGGCTCCAAGCCTGAGAGCCCTCCACTGGCTTCCCATCAGGAAACAAATCCACTTTAAGATCATTAGTCTGGTACATAAAACAATTTTTGGGAAGGGGCCTAGCTATTTGGCACAAAAACTCAACTGGTACTGGCCCAATAGAACCCTTAGATCAGGAACCAAGTTCCTTCTTACCCCTTTGAGGATACGCACTGCCAGGAACGGCGCAAGATCATTCTCATATCTTGCTCCCAATTTATGGAACGCACTTCCCATGCAGTTACACATGGTCACCGATCACCACCTATTCTGAAAAAGGTTAAAAACCTGGCTATTCTGATCACCTTCTCCTCTTCTGCTGTCGTTTCTGCCTTCTATTCATGGTTTAGCTAGTGCTGTGAGACCCTTGGGTGATATGTGTGCTTAATAAAATCTTGTAACAGAACATAACATAAAACGACCACAACCACATCGAAGGAGTTCCACATTTGATCCATCACACACACTCAGCTGCATTTTCCAATTCAACTCAACACTTTCCAGTCCACAGAGCTGAGTAGGCCTCAGAGTCATCATCATCATGGCTTTCCTTTGAAGTCGATAACTTCCTTTTTCTAGCTGTTGAGGTTGTCCCACCCTGAGTCCTTTCATGCTCCTCCTGACTCCGAGTAAGGAATCAGTCCATCCTATCACAAGTGAGATATCCTATGTAGTGTACTGCTGTTGAGGAACAAGAAGAGAAACAGAATTTGAGTGTTTTGTGTAATTTTGTGTTTGTTAACTAGTGACAGGTCTGGTCTCTGAAGAACCATTCATTAGGAAAGGACCCTAAATAAAGTGTGAAAGGGTTAATCACCTTCAGGAAAAATGATCACCCATCAGGCCCAAAACATTGCAAATCATCAAAATCAGGTTTACAAATTAGTTGAAAATACTCCCTCACTATCTTCCACCGCATGAATCACCAATCATCACTCACAATCACTCAATAATATATCACTCAATAGTGCAATAGTTATCCTGTTCCAATCCAAGCACAGTGGTAGGTACACAATTATATCACCTCTTTGATGCATTCAACACATTGGAATTTGGCAGGTTTGTAAATCAAATGATCTTTACTGGGGCAGCTCTGCTAGGTGATGAAAAAAGAAGGCTAGGTATAGGAGAGAGGCAGGCATTGTCTCCAATATCCTGAAGGGAATGGGGAGGCTTCTTCACTGCACACCGGTCCAACTCCCATTCGGCCATACATGTGGCTGAAAATGGTGTAGTTGCCTAAGTGAGACACAAACATAATGTTCCACATCCTATATCCTTATTTTTCTGGAAAGCAGTTTGACGATAAATTAAAATGTTCTATGTTGGCCTACTCAGTGAGGGACGTAGAGTTCGGCCTCAAACTCAGGTGGTTCACCCAGAATTTAGACAGCTAACACTCTTGAGTATGACCTATCACAATAATATCAAGAGAGGGGACAAGGGGTATGTTTAAGGAGGTCCAGTGTACAAACCCCAGGAGACTATCTGCGAAGAAGGGTACAAAGTTCCTCATGTACAGTAAAAAAGAGATAAGGAAGGCGGTGGAAGGAAGGTCTCAACCAACCGTTAGTTATCAGAGAAGTATCAAGGGAAACCGGGGGAATTCCCTTGGTGGAACTAGAGCTCTCACACACCCAGCGAGCTAGGTGTCATGCTTCATCATTAGAGCACTGCCCCTCGTCAAGTCGGCGCTGCAATCCTTGACGGGCTCCCGAAACCGGGGCTCTTTATTGGGGATCTTTTGTTCCTGCTGATTGGTGCATGGGGGTGAGGGGTCTAGTATGTATGAATGTAGCAGAGAGTGAAGTAAAAAGGGTGAGTTATTCCTAATCACTATTTTATTCGCAAGGTAAACTACCCTATTAAAAGTCGTGTAGAGAGGCTAGGTACTAGAAATAATGTGTCTAGACGTGTAGCTCTACTCTAGGAGATCAACATGTTTCATGCCGTGTATGTCAGGAGGATCTGGGCAATTCTTCAGGATCAAAAAACTGTCTACACTACGTGGTGGAGTGAGATCTACATACCACGTCCTTAGGTCTGTAACCTGTTGGAAAGAACAACAATAAAACAACAATAAGTAAACCAATCTCTTATTACTGTTCATTATGTGTCAAACAATGGTGTCGTCGAGATCACCGTGCGCAAACAAGGTCAAATGTGTTCTATCTGGTGAAGTATCTTATAGAGTCGTGAGGGAGTGATAGTGAAGGGGGTGTAGTGGTTAAAATTCTTCTACAGATGATTATCTGGTGAGAATTAATGGAGAAACACAAGGACACACTCACCTAATAGTGCTACTAGATTTGCTAGCAACAGTACTGGCGGCTATTAAAAGGACACCGGTTGGGTCCTATAAGAGAGTGTATAAAAAGGAACCAGACATACAATCAATTAGATTCCACTTCCGCCAATTGATCGGAAGTACCTCAATACAGTTGAAATGAGAATTTCATAAGGGTACTGGGAGCGAGTTACAGCCACTGCAGAGCAATACCCACTCGAACACGAGAGTCTGCCGGATCCGGCGCCCAGGCGAGGGGTGTGTCAGCCAGGGTGCACGGAAGCCGGTGTGGTCGGTGGGGGAAATTGGAATGCATGGGAGGCCTCAGTCACCAGCAGGAGGGTCCTGCTTAAGGAGTTACGAACAGTCGGGGAGACGTGTACTCACCAGCGTGTATTAGCGCTATGCCGGAAGACCTACCCAGACCGCCAGAAACCGGGGTGGTGAGGAAGGGAGATCAGTGCGGCAAGATATACTCAGCGAGGACGCCAATTACAGCGTTACGAAAGCGTTGTGATGTCTATGCTCCAAGCCGAAGACTCACAGTGTGACGTATCTAGTTGCTAGGCAACTAATTGTAAACAATTGTGTCCCATTGGCTAACGCGACGTAGGTAAAGTCACGTGGTGACGAAGGGAGGTCAGTACGGCAGGCTGTGTTCTGCGAAGACGCCAATTACAGCGTTTCCAGAGCGTCGTGACGTCTATGCTCCTGGGCAAGAACTCACGTAATGACGTATCCAGTTGCTAAGCAACTAGGTCTAAACAGTTATGTGTGATTGGCTATCACGCCATCGGGTAGGTGGTGACGTGTCCCGTTGTTAAGCAACTAGATGTACACAAGTGTGTAGGATTGACTATTACGCCATTTGGGGGTGAATCCTCATTTGGGAACCAGCGGAAGCGTACAGTGGTATCTGAGTGTTAAAGTACGTAGTATAACCTGTACGTGATGTATGAGAGTGGCACAATTATCTGGGTAACATCGTGATAAACCATACTCACTATCTCAATATCTCAATGCGATCGGCGTGGTTATGCCGGATTGTGTACTAGTGTCATTCGGTATATGTCAGTTATGTTATGTGATGTGTAAACTCAAACGGTTATTGGTTCAGTACCGATAAGTGTCAAACAGGAGTTGACAAAAGTCATAGACACATACGTGAGGTATAAAGAGTCTGATACTGGTATACATCAAAAGCCTCAATGTAGTGGTGCCCTCTTGAGTGTTGAAACATGAAGCTTCAAGACAGTCCAGGTCACACTAAACGGAGGGTGTCCAATCTAGGGGTCATGGTGGTACTTTCTAACCTATCATAACCCGCTGGGATCAGTCATCAAAACAAGTTGTCATGACACAAGGGGACTAAAAGTGCAAGTGTCACTGCCTGAGGTTCAGTTCAGGAATTAGAACCAGGTTATGGTAGGCTGCTCCACGGAATGTCATCGTTAAGACCCTCAGTGTGACATGATAATCTATGTACCCATCTCTGCTCAATCCTGAACAGAGAGGACTTGGAAATCTGTACATGGGATTCCAATATGACCCAGTGTAGTGAATCGGGGGAATGTTGCGCCTCAATGAAATGTCTGTACAGTCTAGTGGTGGAGCGTTGACAACGTATATTGCTCCGATGTTCAATGATACGGGTTTTAACTGGTCGCATTGTCATGCCTATATATTGTAGACCACATTTGACCTTGTTTGCGCACGGTGATCTCGACGACACCATTGTTTGACACATAATGAACAGTAATAAGAGATTGGTTTACTCATTGTTGTTTTATTGTTGCTCTTTCCAACAGGTTACAGACCTAAGGACGTGGTATGTAGATCTCACTCCACCACGTAGTGTAGACAGTTTTTTGATCCTGAAGAATTGCCCAGATCCTCCTGACATACACGGCATGAAACATGTTGATCTCCTAGAGTAGAGCTACACGTCTAGACACATTATTTCTAGTACCTAGCCTCTCTACACGACTTTTAATAGGGTAGTTTACCTTGCGAATAAAATAGTGATTAGGAATAACTCACCCTTTTTACTTCACTCTCTGCTACATTCATACATACTAGACCCCTCACCCCCATGCACCAATCGGCAGGAACAAAAGATCCCCGATAAAGAGCCCCGGTTTCGGGAGCCCGTCAAGGATTGCAGCGCCGACTTGACGAGGGGCAGTGCTCATATGATGAAGCATGACACCTAGCTTGCTGGGTGTGTGAGAGCTCTAGTTCCACCAAGGGAATTCCCCCGGTTTCCCTTGATACTTCTCTGATAACTAACGGGTGGTTGAGACCTTCCTTCCACCGCCTTCCTTATCTCTTTTTTACTGTACATGAGGAACTTTGTACCCTTCTTCGCAGATAGTCTCCTGGGGTTTGTACACTGGACCTCCTTAAACATACCCCTTGTCCCCTCTCTTGATATTATAGTCTTTGCGCGGGTAACCCCCGTGGGACAATAATTAAAAGGTTACCAGTGGACTAGCACTTCTAGCCATTCTGGACCATTCTTGTTCCCCTCCCCTTCTATATGGATAACCAAGGCCTTAGCTTCGGAGATGAAATAGTCTCCGACATACTTGACAGAACACCGTCCCTCCTGGGACATGATGGTAGTTCCGCGTCAGGATCTCAGACAGATGATTGGAACTCACTGACATCATTAAAAAGGGAATGGCTTAAAATAACTCTACATGGCGCCCTCATGACTGAATACCTTTGTGCTAATATTGCACCGATTGGATTGATTGTTAACAATTTCCCTAGACTATTCCTAGATGATGCTACCTTTAAAAAGGAATGGTCCCTTATTGCATGGAAGTGTACGAGGGACCTTTTGGTACTCATCATCAATACAGCGAGACGCTTGGCAGAGGCTCTTCTTGTCAGAATACAAATTGCAGAAGGGGCACTCAAAACCACCATCCAGATCACAGCGTACAAGAGTAAACTTGCTGAGATCAATGCGGAGATTTCTGAGAATAAGGATTACCTTATGAAACAGAAAATAGCCAAATTACAGAAAGACATCCAGAAATTCGACAAAGAGAAAATATACCCTTATCTGAGAGCAGACTACACATCGATCAAAAATAGCTACTCTTCCGATGACAATTCTGACAGAAGAAGTTCTTCTGACAGTAACTCCAGTTCGGGTAGCTGGGGCAGCAACAACGGCCGACGCAATCAGCGCACCAACTATCAGTATAATGTCCCCGCCTTCCAGGGACGCCTTTATTTCCAGGACCCCCACCTCCCTATTGGCAATACCAACCATTTCAACAAGGACCTCCACAGTTCTTTAACCACGGCCCCCCTTTTTTAGACAGAGGTTGGGGCAGAGGAAGAGGTCACAACAGAAGAGGTTCACAGAAACGGGTCCATTGGCAGGACCTCCCCACGGGAGGCATGGACATGAGGAGCAAAACTCTGAACAAGAAAAACTAGTAGTGAATCTATCACAACGTAACCTCTCTGACTCTGAAGTATAAATACTACAGAAGGGTTTGGGCTTTGTACCCACCCCCAAAGTTGATAAGTTCAGGGACATTTGTGAGGTCCAGAAACTATTCCGTAAAATAAGACTACGGGCATACTTCCTGGACAAACCACGCATCCAAGAAGATGACTCAGGATTGAGTAATCCTTCTACGTTTACACCTCAGAACGCGATGGTCCCAGTTGAGATTCTTACCTTTGAGAAGGCGGTACTGAAGGATCTAGCTCTGTTACCCTCTCCCACCCCCTTTCATAATTTATCCAAGAGCGAGACACAAATTGCGAATATCCTCGCAGGAGATGAGTCCATAATCATCAAACAAGCTGACAAGGGTGGGGCAACCGTCATCCAATCCAGTGATGATTATGACGTGGAGTGTAAGCGACAACTTAACAACGACCGATATTACGCTCCCATCACTATTGACCCTACCCCCCGCCTCGCCAATACCATATCCATACTAGTACATGAGGCATTATCCAACGGGTGGATAAATAAAAAAGAAGCGGCATTCCTACAAGCCACAGAACCCAGGACCCCCTATTTCTATACCTTACCAAAGATACACAAAGGTATAATTCCGGTTCCTGGGCGTCCCATAGTCTCGGGGATTGGTTCAATACTTGAACCCCTGTCTAAGTTCGTTGACCACTTCCTGTAACCCTTGGTTAGGGACATACCATCTTTCATCAGAGACACCACCGATGTCCTCAGAATGATTGATTCCATAGAGGACCCCAACCGCATTGACTTACTTATCACTCTTGACGTACAGGCCCTCTACACTAATATTCCCCAGGGGGATACCCTGGTAGTAGTAGAAGCGGCCTTGAACTCTCTGGAATGGACATCTCCTACCCCAGTCACTTTTATAATGGACTGTGCATCCTTAGCATTGACTGAAAATTTCTTTGAATACAGAGGGCAATTATACCATCAATGCCAGGGTACGTCGATGGGGAGTACCTTTGCTCCCAGCTTGGCATGTCTGTACATGGCAACTTTTGAGAAAGAAGTTATCAACAATGACCATAATCCGTTTCGCCAACATCTAATACTTTGGAAACGGTTTATTGACGACATTTTGATCTTTTGGCAGGGCCCGATTGATACCTGTAACACCTTTATACAGTGGATCAATCAGCAAAATCAATTTTTGAGATTCTCTCATACCATCTCAGACACCACAGTTGCATTCCTTGATTTAAACATCAGGCTATCGGAGGGACAGCTCTCGACAGGTCTATACAAAAAACCAACAGACCGTAACAGCCTCCTCCTATATCAAAGCCATCACCCTAAAGCCCTAAAAGACAATCTTCCTGTGGGTCAATTCCTACGCATTAGGCGCAATTGTACATCTACTACAGATTACAAAATAGAAGCTACTTCTCTAGCCACAAACCTCAAGACTAGGGGTTATCTGGCCAAAGTGATTAAGGACTCAATGAAGAGAGCTCTCCACAACCCTAGAGAGTCCTTATTAGAAGTGCACCACAAACCACCTGAGGATGTTATTACATGTGTCACCTCCTTTACACCTAACTCTGCCCCTACTAAGAAAATTATTCTAAAACACTGGGGTATACTCAATACAGGCGATCTACAGATACCTAAACCTAGGTTTGCTTACACTAGGACTAGTAGCCTGAAAGACATCCCCATCCACACCAGACCGAGGAAACATATCAATTAATCACAAACTACCCTGTGGGGATTACCGCCTGTCAAAGGACATTTTCCCTGCGGTCTGTGTGCTGTATGTAAACTTACTACATCAACCAAGGAAGTCATGTTACGACCTAATTTCAAATGGAGTATTGAAAAACATACAAATTGTAACACTAAGCAATGTATCTATTTGATTGTCTGCCCATGTGGTCTACAATATATAGGCATGACAATGCGACCAGTTAAAACCCGTATCATTGAACATCGGAGCAATATACGTTGTCAACGCTCCACCACTAGACTGTACAGACATTTCATTGAGGCGCAACATTCCCCCAATTCACTACACTGGGTCATATTGGAATCCCATGTACAGATTTCCAAGTCCTCTCTGTTCAGGATTGAGCAGAGATGGGTACATAGATTATCATGTCACACTGAGGGTCTTAACGATGACATTCCGTGGAGCAGCCTACCATAACCTGGTTCTAATTCCTGAACTGAACCTCAGGCAGTGACACTTGCACTTTTAGTCCCCTTGTGTCATGACAACTTGTTTTGATGACTGATCCCAGCGGGTTATGATAGGTTAGAAAGTACCACCATGACCCCTAGATTGGACACCCTCCGTTTAGTGTGACCTGGACTGTCTTGAAGCTTCATGTTTCAACACTCAAGAGGGCACCACTACATTGAGGCTTTTGATGTATACCAGTATCAGACTCTTTATACCTCACGTATGTGTCTATGACTTTGTCAACTCCTGTTTGACACTTATCGGTACTGAACCAATAACCGTTTGAGTTTACACATCACATAACATAACTGACATATACCGAATGACACTAGTACACAATCCGGCATAACCACGCCGATCGCATTGAGATATTGAGATAGTGAGTATGGTTTATCACGATGTTATCCAGATAATTGTGCCACTCTCATACATCACGTACAGGTTATACTACGTACTTTAACACTCAGATACCACTGTACGCTTCCGCTGGTTCCCAAATGAGGATTCACCCCCAAATGGCGTAATAGTCAATCCTACACACTTGTGTACATCTAGTTGCTTAACAACGGGACACGTCACCACCTACCCGACGGCGTGATAGCCAATCACACATAACTGTTTAGACCTAGTTGCTTAGCAACTGGATACGTCATTACGTGAGTTCTTGCCCAGGAGCATAGACGTCACGACGCTCTGGAAACGCTGTAATTGGCGTCTTCGCAGAACACAGCCTGCCGTACTGACCTCCCTTCGTCACCACGTGACTTTACCTACGGCGCGTTAGCCAATGGGACACAATTGTTTACAATTAGTTGCCTAGCAACTAGATACGTCACAACGTGAGTCTTCGGCTTGGAGCATAGACGTCACAACGCTTTCGTAACACTGTAATTGGCGTCCTCGCTGAGTATATCTTGCCGCACTGATCTCCCTTCCTCACCACCCCGGTTTCTGGCGGTCTGGGTAGGTCTTCCGGCATAGCGCTAATACACGCTGGTGAGTACACATCTCCTCGACTGTTCGTAACTCCTTAAGCAGGACCCTCCTGCTGGTGACTGAGGCCTCCCATGCATTCCAATTTCCCCCACCGACCACACCGGCTTCCGTGCACCCTGGCTGACACACCCCTCGCCTGGGCGCCGGATCCGGCAGACTCTCGTGTTCGAGTGGGTATTGCTCTGCAGTGGCTGTAACTCGCTCCCAGTACCCTTATGAAATTCTCATTTCAACTGTATTGAGGTACTTCCGATCAATTGGCGGAAGTGGAATCTAATTGATTGTATGTCTGGTTCCTTTTTATACACTCTCTTATAGGACCCAACCGGTGTCCTTTTAATAGCCGCCAGTACTGTTGCTAGCAAATCTAGTAGCACTATTAGGTGAGTGTGTCCTTGTGTTTCTCCATTAATTCTCACCAGATAATCATCTGTAGAAGAATTTTAACCACTACACCCCCTTCACTATCACTCCCTCACGACTCTATAAGATACTTCACCAGATAGAACACATTTGACCTTGTTTGCGCACGGTGATCTCGACGACACCATTGTTTGACACATAATGAACAGTAATAAGAGATTGGTTTACTCATTGTTGTTTTATTGTTGCTCTTTCCAACAGGTTACAGACCTAAGGACGTGGTATGTAGATCTCACTCCACCACGTAGTGTAGACAGTTTTTTGATCCTGAAGAATTGCCCAGATCCTCCTGACATACACGGCATGAAACATGTTGATCTCCTAGAGTAGAGCTACACGTCTAGACACATTATTTCTAGTACCTAGCCTCTCTACACGACTTTTAATAGGGTAGTTTACCTTGCAAATAAAATAGTGATTAAGAATAACTCACCCTTTTTACTTCACTCTCTGCTACATTCATACATACTAGACCCCTCACCCACATGCACCAATCGGCAGGAACAAAAGATCCCCGATAAAGAGCCCCGGTTTCGGGAGCCCGTCAAGGATTGCAGCGCCGACTTGACGAGGGGCAGTGCTCATATGATGAAGCATGACACCTAGCTCGCTGGGTGTGTGAGAGCTCTAGTTCCACCAAGGGAATTCCCCCGGTTTCCCTTGATACTTCTCTGATAACTAACGGTTGGTTGAGACCTTCCTTCCACCGCCTTCCTTATCTCTTTTTTACTGTACATGAGGAACTTTGTACCCTTCTTCGCAGATATGACCTATCACACTCATCCTCCTCCTGTGCTATTTCAGGAACAGTGTAATTGTGTGGTATCAGATGTTGGTTCATTTTGTTCATGGCCAATCTCTCCACATTTTGAGGTGAGAGACTGGTCCTTCCCACTGTCATAACTTCTCCAACTGCACTGAATACACATTTTCCCATACTAATACACCAGTGGGTTTTGATCTACTTAGACCTCTGTTGCATCATCCAGATAGTCCTGGAACATTCTCTGAATGGTCATTGGTCCTGCCACTTGCTTGAGCTCTTTTGCCTTCGCCTCTGCACTGGACGTAAGCCCTGCCACTTGAAACCAAGCCAATGCAGACGTTGGGGCTGGTTCTTCTGTTCCTGTTGCTGTATTTGGTGTTCTTGTTGCTGGTGTTGGCTGCTGTAAGACAACAGCATTGCCCTCTCCAAAAGTTGAAGGCAGCATCCCAGAGCTTTTGCCCAGGGGTGGGACTCCAATTTCCAGCTGTTCTTATTCCAGGTCTCCAGCTTGCTGAACAATCCATGTCTTGTTTTTTTAAACATCCCCTTCTGAAAAAGCAATTGAAGTGGCCAGTATTCTTTTGTACTGTGGATCAAGTATTGTGGCACAGATGTTCTCTTTGGACGACACATTGTCTCTTTGCAGCCTTGTATTTACAGCCAATGGAAGGATTAAGCTCTCAACCAACCCATGCACTTCTGCATTTTTGTTCACACGTGTGAACCTTTCAGACACCTTTTTAATTAGTTCTGTAGCAGATGCAGCAATCGTATAGTTGTATACCATCATACTGTCCTTCTTGCTGACTTGTGAAAACCTCAAAAGGGAAGTAGCATTTGTGTCAGGCATTTGAATACGCCCCATTTGTCCTCCATGGCCATGCTTTTCCCAGTTGCATCCCATCCTCTTTGAATGACATAGTGATTGATCGATCTGTACTGCTCAAACAGATGTTGCAACATTTAAAACGTCTAGTTCCAACATGTTGGCACCTCCTGAATGAGGGCTTTAACTGGTACTCTATTAGAAAGCTGAATAATCCTCAACTTCTTTTGGGCTTTAAAAGAACGGCTGAATGAGTGGATATTCTCTGCAGGTGGTCAGTAGGTTACTGACTATGTCTTCTTTTTTGAGAAAATCCTGCACAATCAGGTTGATGCAATGCACCAAACACAGGACCCTGAAATAGCCACAATCAGTCATGGCCTTAATTATATCACTGCTATTGTCCACGGTAACAAATCCAATTCTGAGACCTCTGGGTCACAGCCATTAAAACACCTTGTTGTTAATGTCTTCCAAGATGTCTGCAGCTGTATGGGATTTCTCCATGGTGAACATGGCTACTGTTGCATACCGCCAAATGCTCTTAAAAGTGTCTTCAGCACTGAGACGTGCCGATAGATGTTACCTAACACCCACAAAATAGATCCAGTGTGCAGTGATACACATGTATTTAGTTTTTGACAAATGGTCCACATGTCTGTCATCAGGTGGACAGTGTGAACAGCACTCTGCTATAAAGCTTGCCCAACCAATTGCAGCACCTCGTGATGGAGCGCTGGAACAGCAACTCTGACAAAAGAGGTCTGGCTGGGAAATTTCCATTTCAGACAGATGGCTGTTAAAAATTCTACAAATACCACACCTTCCACAAAAGAAAAAGGAAGGCAGTGTAGTGCTAACATTTTATCCAGCTTCCCATTGTACAAACGTGCAGTTGGATGGTTGCTTTCTAGGGCCCTTCCTGCCTAAACATTCCTGTGAAAGTAGCCTGGATTTTTTTTGTTCGTGGTGCCACTGATGCAGGCGATTTCCAGAGAGAACTCAGAGGTGCTTGACTCATTGTGTGTTTTGTGGCAGTTACTGTATGCAATGGTGTCTGCATCTGACTATTGTGCCATTTTGAGGTTGCTGAGGCGGTGATACTGGTGCACTGCTGGGGCTAGGGCTGGTTTGCAGAAAGCTGTCACCCTCTTCTTCCTCATCACCTTCACACCCAACCGTGATCAGAGCTGGATCCCCTATTTCATCATCGCCTACACCACCTGCAGCAATTTGTTTAAGGTGCCACTCCCACCAGATTTGGTGATGTTTTTATATATGGGTTGTTTGGCCTCTAGTACCATAGTGTGAACCAGGATTACCTTGGCAAACACTCACGGGGCAAATGGAGCAATGTTATCATCCTGCTTGCTGATCGTAAAGGAGTCCCAAATGCAAACTTTCTTAGTGTGCCAATACCTGAAGAAGAACTGGAAGTAGTTGGCCATCTCATTGATTGCCTCTGCAGTTGGTAACTGAGGTAGTGGTGGATGCAGGTCTCAGTAAGGGCCTTCGAATTATGGAAGGTAGTGGTGGTGGTGATGCCTGTGCCACATCACTCTGAGCAGATTGAATAGGAGGGGTAATGGTGGTGTTCTGTGAGCCAGCTTCCATGACAATGCCTGGTTTGTCATCCTCATCCCTTGCCATAATTTTAAGACTTTCAGGATCTTTCTTTTTCCCGTGTTTCTCCTCAGGTGTCTCTCTCCACGTCCAAAACATTAGAAGGGGGGCTCAGAAAAGATGGTGCAGTACCCTTCCTTTTTCCTGCTGGAGATCTGTAAGCTGATGCTTCTCCAAAAGGAGGTCCTTGCTCAGCAGAAAGCTCAACCTCCTCTTCTGCCCCTACTACAGAAAGATTTACCATAGCTGGCTCTGGCTGTTTGCTCAGTTTCTTGCAATGATTAGTACTACTTTGCCAAAGAGACAAATCAAATTCATAGTAAGTGCGCATCGGTGTCACTGTGATTACAGTGGCTGCCTCGCTGAGAAACATGGGCTTGGGCTTAAGTTGGGGTGAAACCAATAAGAAAACTGGAGAGCCGTCTGCCTATACAAAATGATATAAATAAGCCCAAAATAGGGTCAGGATTAAATAAACAACCAACTACCGCGACTGACACAGGGAGCTAAAAGGACAAGAAAAAAAGGGATTTTCAAAAACAATTTATTTCAATATAGAGAATCAGGATGATTATCAATTAAGAGACAAATAAATAACAAATTGCACAATACAGGAATATATAGGTCCCACACAAAAACACTCATACACACAATCATTACCACAACATACTCATTTAATCAACAAACACAAAATTCAAAGACAGATCATTTCATACAAAGCTTAAAACCAACAGAATTCAAGACATAACAATTCCAGAGGATAACAATTCCAGTGGATTCGTGCTGTCCCGGTTGTTTATGTAGATGGGTTCTTCAGGTAGGCACGAAATAATATAAGCCAAGGCAAGTTTCGGTGTTAAGCCCGGGGAGGGCTACACCTTCATCAGGGCAATGGTGATTACAAACGTGTGGGACACACAATGAACACCTTGGTTCAGATGATTCGCTGCTAATGGTCCTCAGAAAGTGGGAAAAATGAACTTTTCATGGCCTCAAAAAAGCTCAGAAAGGCAATTCCAGGGACTGAAGGACACTGCAAGCAACGAATACGTTAATAAAATAGCAGTATCCAATCGAATATCCAGCGAGAGAGGCAAAAGAACCCCCGTAATTAATTCCAATGGAAGCCTTTGCCTTTACCCTGACGACGCCTTTCGATTATCCTTTATGCCGATGCTAGTTTATCCCAGTAATTTCCTATATCCCGTCCTACGAGGTGTTTGATAGACGCCCTTCAATTATTTCCATCGGAATTAATTACGGGGGTTCTTTGTGTGTCCCACATGTTTGTAATCACCATTGCCCTATTTATTTGTCTCTTAATTGATAATCATCTTGATTCTCTATATTGAAATAAATTGTTTTTGAAAATCCCTTTTTTTCTTGTCCTTTTAGCTCCCTGTGTCAGTCGCGGTAGTTGGTTGTTTATTTAATCCTGACCCTATTTTGGGCTTATTTATATCATTTTGTATAGGCAGACGGCTCTCCAGTTTTCTTATTGGTTTCTTTTCCCCTGCTGCCTCTGCCTATTTATTGTTTCTCCAGTGGTCCCCCTTCTATTGGGGATGTTAAGTTGGGGTGAAGCCATTGAAGTGGGAGTACTGCTCCCAGCTGGCTCCCTGGAGGTCGGTTCAAGAAGCACATGTATCCCGAAAAAGGTTTTGGTCGGCGAACCAGTGGTGGCAATCTGCTTCTTCTTCTCCTCCTCACTGGCCACTTTCTTGGGAGTACCTTTCTGGGGGGTTATCTTGAAGCTGCCAGTTGGCAGTGGCACTTAACAGCACAAGCGGAAGAGAATGGATGACTCATGTCACATGTTGTGGTCATGTCACTTTGTACAGGCCTTCTGTCTGGAAATACTGTGGATGATGTCTCTTGTGGACCTAACAGCAAACAAGCAAAAAAAACATATAGGGCCTTATTATGACTTTGGTGGTGCGGGAGCAAACCACCATGCAAGTGCGCTGCTCCCATACCGGCAAAGCTATAATTAGACCGCCTGCCGAATTCCAACTGGAATCCAGGTCAGGTGGTCAGGTGATCATGCGGCAGCTGGCCCATGGCGGTGCCTTTTTAAAGGCTCATAGGAGAGCCTTAACAGGCATCACAATTGGAACACCATTTCAGTTTCCTGCAGGACATGGACTGTTAAGTCCATGCCTTGCAGGAACTGGGGGTGCATGCTGACAGGGGGGCACACCATGTCCCTCTCTGCATGCATCCCTAGCGCAGAGGCAACATGGGACCCTACAGGGCCCCCTTTGTTTCCTCTCCGCCACACTGTTCATGGCGGGCTCACCAGCATGAAAACTGTGGTGGAGAGGAAACTTGTAATATGATTGGCGTATGGCCGCATCAAGGCTGCCAAAACACCACTAGGAATGTCTGATCCCGGTAGTTGTGGTGGTGCCAATGTGGTCTGACCGTCCAAGTCGTAATGAAGCAGTTGGTCCGCCGATGCGCCACTGTGCCTACGACCGCCTTGGTCATAATAAGGCCCTTAGTATACAAAGACAACATATTTAGTGTGGTTACTTAAGTTATTATCCTACGTAATTAACAACAATATTGTATCCATTTCAAAGTCAAACCACACCACCGCCATAACATATTATTTCATTTTTAATCAGGATAATAACATACAGATGTAACTGTTTGCTTTATGTGCATCTAAGGGAAACACCTGTGGGAGTCAGGGAGGTGCTAGGGGAAATTAAATAAACCTTAAAAAATGAATGCTGGTGTGCTTCTATGGCAGACATGGGGGTCCTGGGAAAATGAGATAATACATAAAAAATGAATGCTGGGGTCTGCACCTATGGCAGGCAGGGGTTCCAGGGATGAATATAATCATCCTTAAAAAATGAATTCTGGTGTGTGCACTTTGTACCTCTGCAGGCAGATGGTCCAGGGGAAAGTAGAATAATAATACTTAAACACTGAATGCTGGTGTGTGTCTCTGTTCCTATGGCAGCTAGGGGGTGGGTGAGTGGATGGAGGAAAAATGTAAAACAATAAAATAAAATCATTTCTTTAAACGTTTAAAAAAAATTGTTTGTAAAAAAATGTTTTAATAAATACAAAATTAAAAAAGATCATTTAAAAAACAGATGCATTTATTTGCTGGGTACTAGGGGACTATAGACAATGAAACACATTGGGGGAGGCAGTGAGTAGTAGGTGAAAAATATAAAAAAAGTATTAAATATAAAACTCCACTCATAATATGCATATACTGCAATGATCCTGAACCAAAAACAAAAAGGCATAGCCCTCTCCTATCAATCTTCCTAGAAAATGGCTATGAAAACTGGAAAAAGGGTGGGTGCAGAAAATGGCCACTGGTCACATGCTCGACCAACAACAAGCAAGGAGGCACACTGGCTGACGGGCTACACAAAATAGCCACCGACCACATGGTCAAACAGCACCAGCAAGCAAGGAGGCATGGCCACAACAAAGAACACATGCAGCCCAATGGACACTGACGACACAAAATGTTCCTAGGCCACATGGCATGGAGAACAAAAATAAATGGTAGCCTATGGCAAACATACACACACACGTACACGCACACACACACAAACACACTGGCCAGACAAAGGAGGCATGGTAACACTAAATAAATCACTGCCTTTAATTAAGCAATGCCAAAAACTAAAATTAAGGGGCATATTATCGAGGGCAATATCACCACTTTAGCGGCACTTTTTGCCGCTAAAGCGGCGATATTTTTATCGCCCTATTATCAATCTGTCGCTAACAGCTGTTAGCGACAGTTTACTGGCAATAGCGCCCGGTTTTTTTGCCGCTTTGCAGGTCAACAATATTTATCGCTAATGACATGCAAAGTAGGCGTTCCTCACTAAAAGTAAATTGAAACACTCGCAAACACAACTTCTCCCTATTATCAATGCTCGCGCTGCGATAAAAAAGTCATGCTAACCGCGATTATCGCTGGTTCCTAACGCCTGATTGAAACCTGACTTAGCAAGCTTTTAAATGGGAGGTGGATTGTCAGTCTAAGGCCACCTTGGCTTATTACCAAGGATTTCACCATCGCAGTACTTACATCGCTGGATTTTCCGCGAGGACCAGTCATTTCGCCGCTATCGCTGGATTTTTTATCGCCTTGGAGATACGCGTTGCGAATAATGCGCTATCTCCGCGATTAAAACCAGCGATAGCCGGCGGTAAATAAATTGACGCTAAGCGTGCTTTGCGATATTTATCGCAAAGCGTTGATAATATGCCCCTAATTGCGCTATAAAAATTTGACAACAACACTCATCCTCCCAAGGCATCAAATACTAGCCCACTAAAATACACTTTTGCAGAACAAAAGTGAAATACAAAAAATAAACCTCACATTTTTAATATAACTCAATGCCATCCTTGCTCTAAATGATGTTTTAAAACAACGTATATCACAGAAATTGTTATTTCATGTGCCAATGACGAGTACTGGGCCTATTGGCAGGATGACCTGTGAGCAGACTAGGCCACATAGTCACATAGTCGAATAAATGAATGGTGCAAATTTAACAAACATGGAGAAAATGTACTGAACTGTCTTTTTTCTTCGCCAAAAATCAAAAATTAAATGCAAATGAATAGCTAGGCCTCTACTGAAAGTCCTTGCCAGCCACCACAATACAATTTAAAAATCGAATAAAAGTATAAATGAATAATGGTGCTTGCCCTCCATCAAACAAACAACCCCTTTACACAAAAGATTTTTAACTTACTTGTGATATCAGAAAAACAAAGTCCTTCAATCCAGTGGTATACATGCAGCACAGATAGTGATCTTCCACCTCAAAATCCAAATGAAAAGTGACCAGGAGATGGACAAAGCACTGGGAGGAGCCAGCTGGACAGGAATAGGAAATTGAAGTCTCTGGGGCACTTCCTTCTTGTTGGAGAAAAAAAGGAAAATAAAAAAAGGCGTCTCACACTGAAAAACAACTCAAAAATGTATTTTTGAGTAGACTTAGCAGTTTCTCGAGCAGAGAATCTGCTTGAGGTGCAGCTGCAGTCTCTGGTGCTCTCCAGTGTCACAAAAATGGCCACTGTGACTGGAAGCTACGCTAGTGGCTAGCAAATCTCATGCATGCTGGTGAGCAGCAGGCAAGTCTTGTCGCACTCGCCTGTGCGTGCCAAAACAAGGCTTGTGCACACCAATGGAAAACAAATTCTGCCACGCACCAGATGGCGGATTTTAGCTGGAACTCCACTTTCCATGCGTTCTGCGGAGTTCCCGAAAATCGCCAACTCCGCCAGCAGAGTGAATTTTTCTGCCCAGGACTACTCTAAACAACCACAAGGACAAATTGGTGAAGCATCAAGCCCAAAGCCTTGTCAAGTTTCTGATCCAGGCAATCAGCTTTGTACTGGGCATTGAAGGAGGAGCGGCAAATCTACAAGCTATTGGTGCAAATGTTTATAATCGTCCCCAACCGCCTTTGCCAAGGCCTACAGGAAAGGATATATATAACCCATGCTTAATAAGATGGTCAACCCATGCCGATGAGGTTGCCATTAATTTGCCCCCTGATGCCACTCCTTATGTAGTAGTGCTAGGTAATGTACCACCATTACAGACTAACACCGTAGAGAGTCATACCCAATTCAAAAACATGGTTACTCATTGGTTGGGGCTGCAATCATCTTTGGGGCTACATATAGCTGACTAAAACAATCTGGTGAGGAGGGAAAAATGTTTTGTGAAAGACAAAAAACTTTGCTGGTGACTGTGCGATTATAAACCTTAATAAGCCCTTTGTTGCTGGCTGAGCATCCATATGCCTGTGTAAATCCACCTCTATACTAGCGCTGCCATTGGGTTTCTTTTATGGGCCCGAATCTGTAGGGCTATGTACCTAGGCAGTCCCTACTCAGCACTACTCTTGTCAGTAAAGGGATGCACTGGAATCGTTTGTGTTGGACACTTCTAATGGATTTGCTCCATTTGTGTTTTTTGGCAGGTGTTTGGTGTTCGAGTGAGTGTGTGCGTTTGAGTTTGGTTTGTGTTGTTTTGCATGTAGGTGTGTTGATTTGGATGAGTGTGCTGTTGAGGTGATTGGTGTGGTTGTGGTGCATATGTCCTTATGTTTAGCTGTTGCATGTGGGTCTGGTGAATGTTGGGATGTGTGTGGTTTGGCAGTTGTTTTGTAATTGGATGAGTATGTGCATTTGGTTTTGTTGTTGTTGTTTGACGTGGTTGACGTGGTTGTGGTGCTTGTGGGTATGGTGGCGATTGTGGTGGAAATGGGTGGTGTAGGTCTTTATGTGTGTGCCGGTTGTGGTGCTTGTGGGTGTGATGGTGGTTGTAGTGCTTGTGGGTGTGGTTGTGGTTGTGGGTGCAGTGTCAATAGTGGGTGAATGTTTCCAGTCTGTTTTTTTGTGTGGTTGTGTTTATGTGTGTGTGTGATTGTTCTGCTTGTGTCTGTTGGAGTGGGTAAATAACTTAATGTGCTTGGGATGGTGTGGTACTTGAGATTTGGGATGAGGAAGGGACCTGAGTTGGGGAACAAGGTTGGGCTGCTTGGGAGGCTGCAGTCAATGTGGAGGCTATTGTAGCATGTGATCTTTGCATGCCAGATATTGAGCTGTGAATGACATCCAGAATGCAACCATTTGGTGCATTTGGCAACTAAGGCCCTGGATGCCATTCACGATTGCAGACTGGTCTACAGAGATGCTGCCTAAGAAGTTAGTAGCCTCCTCACTCAGCACAGCCGGGTGACAGGGACAGGGAGTGAGATGCCTGTGGCAAAGGAAACTCCAGCCCTATTAGGGGGTTGGGTTTGGCCAACTGGGGGGGGTAAGAGAGAGGGTGGGGATGGGCCTCTGGGTGAAGGAAAATGATGAAGTTGGTACAATTCCTGTACTAGGGACTGGTCACCTCTAGAGGCCTACACAGATGTTGACAAGTTGCTGGCCTCTGTTCCAGTCCCCTCACCCTCTGTGCCTCTGTGTTGATAGGTGTCCATGGTCCACCACTTGAAACACAGTGGCCAGCTACTTCCCTGCCTTCATAGCCAATGTCCCCTTCACCTGCTCCTGAAATTGCTGACAAGACATAAACAATGGTTTTATTGTATCTGTGTAAATAGAAATGATTTTCTGGAAATCTGTTCCAAATTTTCAGATTTCACCAGCTTCAAAGCTTTCAAACTTTGGTTAATTTTTATCAATATCTCATGCATGTAAGGAACATCTTTCATAACAATTTGGTCACAGTTTTGTAATTTTCTATCATTGCTCCTATATCACTTATGATCTTTTCTCTTAACCTTTTTCAATTCTCTTCAGAAACTGTTTAACACCTATGATTGGTTCTTATTTGTTGTTTTGAATAGTGAATCTATGTCACAAAAAAAGATAAAGCAAAAATACCTTTGTACAGTGAGTGTACAAGGCAACAAAGCTGAATTAGTTTTATTTAAAAAAATCAAAATGTGAATAAATGTGTGTCAACAATTACTTCAGTATTATACATTTGTTTGTATAAACTGAGAGCCTGTTTCCTCTGTTTGGGTATTTCACAATGGTAACACTTGCTTCAAGTAATTTAAGTATTTTTCAAATGTTACAAATATTATATGGATTCAGTACTGAAGTTGCTTATTAATGTATCATGCCCTATGTATTCACTTACACTGTTGAACAAATTAGGAAATACATTTTTGGAGATTTACAAATTACTTCCACAGCATAAGTAAATACATACAATACAATTCCAATCCACTTTAGTACAGAGCAGCAAAAATAATTTTACATTTGACTCCAAAATAACTTAAGGCATTTCCAGTTTGATTAACCATTGTTAAATAATTTTAAAAAATATGCTAGCTTTCACTTTAGGCAAAAATTGGTACAATATTACAGTAAATATTTCACACACTGATTCAAATACATCAGGGATCGTCTTTGAACCCCACGTTATTCAACATATATGTGGCACTTTTAGCTAGGCTCATAAAAAACATTGGCTTTTCTGTGGCCTCTTGTGCCTATGACACACAGATTGTGGTGTCACTGTCCTGTGATCCAGATACTATGGCTCATAGATTTCGGGAGTGCATGCATAAGGTAGGGAACGGGATGTCAGGAAATTATATTAAACTAAACAGAGGGAAAACAGAGGTAATCTTGTTTGAGAAAGACAGATCCTTCGGGACACCAAGGTGATGGCCGGTAGACTTGGGGGATGGCCCTGCACCGGTCCCAAAGATTAAAAATCTAGGAGTATTCTTCAACGATAAACGTACTTTTGAAGGGCATTTCAACTGCTCATTTTCCCATTTAGTAATGCCCACCCAATACCATCTGCAAACAGAGTAACACACTCACACCAAATGTACACCACACATTTACTACAAACCAACCGTATGCACAAATCAATGTACCAGCACACACTGCAAAACCACACAGACCACGTCTATATACCCTTTTATTCCACACATTTCCACCATCACCTACAAACAGTACACGACTCTATCCTATACCACTAACCAATACACTCCTCACAAACACAACCAAAACCCATACCATACTTGACTACAACCCATCCAGATACACACTTCCCCACTCTAATTACTCCTAACCGACCCCCTTTTACCATTAACAAACCCATACTCAGCCTTCATTTTAACTCTTGCAGCAAACAGTTCTAAAACAGTCTTAAATCTACTTCACCCCCTACACACAACATACACTCTATTCACAAACACATCACCACCCCCTCTACCTTACAAATTCCACTCGCAAACAAAAGTATATAAACAAACCCATCTGATGAAACAAATACATCAGCAACTCTTGTCACTACTCCTCAAAAACAAAACATATCACACACATCAGCAATACAAAAGCTCTCAAGCACAACACCTCATAATACTTACAGTCTCAAAACACAATCACACACCCACCTTTCAAACTACACAAAGGAAACAACCACAATGTCAAGCTTTCTCTCTTTCACTACACCTAACACACATACAGCAACACAGCAACTCTCTTCCAACTGCCTCTCATCCATTGGACAATTTAGTAGCTTACTACATGACCCACATGCTGCACCACCACCACTCACTAACTTCCGCCCTAAACATACGCAAACAATATAAACAATGTGCCGCACATCAGAACTTAGCTTCTTTGTGTCTACTGCACAATAAGGTTACACCACAAAAACAACACAGCGCACCAACTCACTCTCAAACACCGTCTCTACCACCTATGCATGCAGACCCATCAAAATGACTTAGCCTGCTGGACAAGGAACACATTACAGAACAGCTACACGATTGCTATCCTAATACAGATAATACCAGCAATAAAAACACAACTGCTACTACCCCACACAATACTGATCACTCTTCTACAAAATTAAGTCTCACTGTCACCAATGCACGTTCTCTAAACTGTCTACTAATAAATGCTTGATCACTCTCTAAAAATAAACATCACATCTATGACCTTCTCACCCATGCAAAACCAGACATACTATAACTGAATCGATTTTGGGAGATGATATGAATCCAGTCCTGCATGAAGCCATTCCTCTAGGCTATCAAACGATCACCCAAAATTGTATAGGCAAAAAAGGAGGTGGTCTAGCTGTTGTGTTCAGGCAAACATTACATATCACTAAAGTTGACGACATCTCCATAAAGAATTGTGGGGCTCGTCTCACAAGAGGCAATCCTACACCGTTTTCCTCCTGTAACTTCCTGCTCCTTTACTGACCTCCACCTAGCAAGGCGACATTCCCAGATGCATTTCTAGACACGTTTCAAACCTCATAACAATACACTCCAACCTATGCATTCTAAGTGACCTCAACATTTGGTTTGACAAACCCAATATGACCCATCTAAAAACAATAATCAATGGCCAGATGCACTGAACCTGCATCAGATTGTCCACAAACCCACACACATCGCTGGACATATCCTAGATGTCATTTTTGCTAATACCAAACTAGTTACCTTTCAAACAATAACTCTGGTCACATGGTCAGATCACCATTTGCTTGCTTTCCAACATAAAACAACACTAAGTAACTCACCTAACACCACCTTAAGTGCAACCACACAACAGAACAAAAGAAAACAAGCACCTTGGAGAAATACATAGATAAAAGACATAAAACTACAAATTAGAAAGCTGCAACGTGCCTGGCTCAAAACAAAAAACAAACAAAACAAACTTCACCTACAGAAATTAACAGATTATACAAGTCAGCTATAAAAAAAGCAAAGAAAATGTACTATTCAGACAGAATTTAAAATGCTAAATGTGCAAATAAAGAATTCTATAAACTACTCAATGAATTTCATAAACCAAATTTCTCAGAAGGAAGTCATCCCGTTACTCAAGATTTCAGACAAACTGGCAAATCATTACACGCATCAGCACTAACCCTTCTACAACACAACAATCCAAGAATATTCTAACTCAGCCTCTCCGTTCCTTCCAACACATTTAACACAATGAATTTATAGACCTCGTCAAAGCTAGCAGGCATGCCGGCAGCCCTTCTGACCCAAGTCCACCGCAAACTTTCAAGACAATTCTTCAAATAACCTCTGCTGCCAATCCAGTAAGAAGAATCATCAACAATTCCTTGACTACCTGAATATTTCCAGAATAACTCAAAAAGTCATACATGCATCCTTTACTGAAGAAAACAAACTTGGACCCGTTGAACCCCGACAACTACAGACCCATTACAAATGGACTTTTCCTGGGCAAACTGATAAAAAGAGCAGTGTTCATCCAGATGTCACAAAATGGGGAGAGGAGTTGGTCTGGCGGCTGGGGCGGTCGACCTCCGGTCTGGGGAGCTTGGTTCGAGTCTCAGCGGTGGCGCTGGGCATCCTGTGATTCTAGGAGGGTCGCTTAGTCTTCCCGTGCCTAACAGGGATGGGTGTGGGATAGGTGTAGCCTCATGTGGTGCGGCTGGTGCTGTGTGGGCGCTCTGAAACCCAATTTGGGTCGGGTTTGCGTTGTATAAAACTCTGTAAAAAAAAAAAATTCATTGAAGACAATGCCATACTTTCAGACTTCCAAACGGGATTCCGTCCAGGAAGAGGCACAGAGTCTGCCCTCCTCGCCATCTGGGATGACCTGAAGAACACAGTTCCTCTTAGACCTCTCGGATGCTTTTGACACGGTTGACCATGGCACTCTGGTACAAAGACTCTACGAAGATGGCATTGAGGGGAATGCTTTAGACTGGATCACGTCCTACTTTCGAAACAGAACTAATGTCATCCATACACCACCTTTCTCATCCAAACCGTACTCCACAAAAGCTGGGATCCCTCAAGGCTCTATCATCACGGCCATGCTTTTCAACATCTACATGAAGTAATTACCGGCAATGATCAGTCAATTTCACCTCACGTGCTATAACTATGCAGATGACATGCAAATACTCCTTCAACCTGAATGCCTCAAGACATTAGAACTTCGCGGGGGTATCTGTGCGCCGCCGCTGCTGCCTGATCCCTCGCCAGCCCCATCCCCTTAGCCGACTCATTCCCCCGCTGCCGGGCATTGGGTTCCCCCAGTCCTCGCTTTGCTCTCTTCCCCCTCTTCACACTTCTGTGTATAGTTGGGATCCCCCCTCTTGGGGAGCACGTACTGCTATTTTTGATTGTGGGTTGCCTTGTGGGTGTGGTTTTAATTTTTGTTGTTTTAATTTAAAATGAAACCGCATAATGGGGCCTGGATGATGTGGTTTTTCGACATTGTTATCTATTGAGAAATGCTCCTCCTGTAATACCACGTGTTCCATGTATATATGTCGTGTGTTCCTACTATTGCTAGCGGCCGGCCGGAAGGTTGTGGGCCCATACTTGTATACTTTTAAGACCTGTAATAAACGGTTTCAAAAATAAAAAAAAATAAAAAAAGACATTAGAACTTGCCAATTTTCAGTTGTCTCAGAGCCGTAGATCAATGGATGACGTGGAGCCATCTCAAATTGAATGCTTCCAAAACAGAAATACTCACGTGTGGCGATCGGAAACATTATGACCCGATGAACTGGGATCACCACCTAAAGTATTGAAGGAAGTAAGAAACTTCGGAATGACCATGGACTCCAAACTATCGATGAATGCCCAAGTGGACAAACTAGCAAGATCAAGCTTTGTTACTATTAAAACTCTGCGATGAATCTTCCCCCATTTGGGTTTTCCACACAAGGTCCAAGCTACCATCTCCCTTATACTGTCCAAACTCGATTACACCAATAGCCTCTACCACACATTACCTTTAATGACTATGAAAAGACTACAACGGATTCAGAACTCGGCTGCCAGACTACTCTTGCGTATCAAACTGCGAGACCTCATCTCCCCTGCCTTGAAAGCACTGCATTGGTTACCGGTTGCCAGAAGATCTACGTATAAGCTGCTTTGTATCACACACAAAGTGATGCAAGGAATTGGACCGCTCTTCATCAGGAATAAAATCACCAAACACATTCATCATAGGAATCTCCACTCTAGAGTGGCACCTCGCCTCAAAATCCCAAAGTACAAGAAAAAACCATGGGTGGCACATCCTTCTCTGTTCAAGCAGCCAAACTCTTTACTCCCAACATAAAATCCACCGACAACCACCTTATCTTCAGAAAACTACTCAAGAATTGGCTCTTCCCCACATAAACCCCATACGCAAACAGAAATATACAGCATATCCCTCTTTATATAAGCATTTATTTGTACTATTGATAGGTACCTACATATGTGTATTGCTTTGTATAATCATGTCGAATAAATATGTTTTAAAAAATGAATAAATAAATAATGTTTTAAAGTACAACCATTGAAAACCAGAGTTTATCGAATGCATCTTTAAACTACATATACTTACTTCCTTTATGCACCTTCCATGTACTTGGATCTATGTATTTATTACTTTCCTCCCCAAAAAAGAGAGCATATTCAATGCACTACCCTATTTCTCACCCCATACCTCTCTCAATATATCTTCTACCTCAACTCTCTGACTCATCTCAAACTTCTTTCTGCAACTCTTTCTGGTGTACTACCCTATTTCTCACCCTAATCTTCTATCAATATATCCTCTACATCCACTCTCTTATTCATATCAAACCCCATACCACTACTATGGCCCCCAAAATAGCCCTTTCTAGACTCTCCCCTACTCCACCCCTCCTTGCACCATCTGACACCTCTATTTACTTCACTGATCCCCCAAAACAAGCCTTCCTAAACTCTTCCCTCTGACTCTTCCCATCCACATCCCTTTTTACTCACCCAAGCCTCTCACTACTGCTATGACGTCCCAAAAAACAAAATCTGAATCCTTCACTCTTCTATCCCTCCACTATCCTTTTCAATCAAAATAACAAACTAACATCGCCACCTATCAAATTTCATATGTCACTATACTAATTCACCACTAATCCTTTATGGGTTCCGAGTAGTGCGCTATTCGCCTAAAAAAGCGATTCAACGCCTCATTAGGGGTAGCAAGCACTATATAAATGCAGCCCTTTTTCCCTTTTCCTACCCTCTGCTATCCTTCTCAATCCAAATAACTGACTAATATCCACCGCTCAAATTACTTTCATATTTCACTATACTAATTCACCACTAATCCATTATGGGTTCCGCAGTAGCGTGATACTCGCCAAAAAAGCGCTTCAACACCCCATCAGGGGTAACAAGTGCTATATATATGCAAACCTCTATCCCTCTGCTACCCTTCTGAATCCAAATAACCGACTAACATATCATCCACCACTCAAATTACTTTCATATTTCACTATACTAATTCAACACTAATCCTTTAATTGGTTCAGGATTAGCGTGCTACTCGCCAAAAAAGCACTTTAACACCCCAACAGGGGTAACAAGTGCTATATAAATGCAAACCTTTTCCCCTCCTTTACCCCTCCGCTATCCTTCTCAATCCAAATAAATAATTAATATCCACCACTCAAATTACTTTCATATTTCACTATACTAACTCACCATTAATCCTTATGGGTTCCGGAGTAGCATGCTACTCACCAAGAAAGTGCTTCAACACCCCATTAAGGGTAACAAGTGCCATATAAAAGCAAACCTTTTTCCCCTCTTCTATCCCTCTGCTATCCTTCTCAATCCAAATAACTGACTAATATCCACCACTCAAATTACTTTCATACTTCACTATACTAGTTCACCAGAGAAGTGTGGCTCAATGATTAGAGCGGCAGACCCTGATGCAGAGGTCTAGCCCGGAACCAGGGTTCAATTCCCCGCCTCGGCGGGTCTTGGGCTCAAAAATTCCACGGACCTGATAATTCTCGCCTTGGTGCCTGTTCCAATCATGGAGTCCCACTCTGCAACTCTGGGCAGTAGCTTGCTTAATCTCCACAATGGCCCCCACAACGCTAAGGATTCCTGGCCTCCACCTTGGGGTGCCCAGGAGTGGACGCCTCAATGGGAAAGCCAGGATGGGTTCCACAGCGGTATTCGTACAAGCGCCTTGAGACCCTTGCGGGTGAGTAGTGCGCTATACAAGTATCAAATTTTACCACTAATCCTTTATGGGTTCCGGAGTAGCGTGCTACTCGCCGAAAAAGCGCTTCAACACCCCATCAGGGGTAACAAGCGCTATATATATATATATATATATGCAAACCTCTGTCCCTCTTCTATCTTTCTGCTACTCTTCTGAATCCAAATAACCGACTAACATATCATCCACCAGTCAAATTACTTTCATATTTCCCTATACTAATTCAACACTAATACTTTAATGGGTTCCGGAGTAGCGTGCTACTCGCCAAAAAGCACTTCAACACCCCAACAGGGGTAACAAGTGCTATATAAATGCAAACCTTTTTCCCTCCTTTATCCCTCCGCTATCCTTCTCATTCCAAATAACTGATTAATATCCACCACTCAAACTACTTTCATATTTCACTATACTAACTCACCACTAATCCTTATGGGTTCCGGAGTAGCGTGCTACTCACCAAGAAAGTGCTTCAACACCCCTTATTAGGGGTAACAAGCGCCATATAAATGCAACCCTTTTTCCCCTCTTCTATCCCTCCGCTATCCTTCTCAATCCAAATAACTGACTAACCTATCCACCACTCAATTTTACTTTCATATTATATTCACTATACTAATTCAACACTAATCCTACTTGGGTTCCAGAGTAGCGTGATACTCGCCAAAAAAAAAAATGCTTTGACGCCTCTTCAGGGGTAGTAAGCACTATATAAATGCAATTACAATACAATGCAATATACAATTTTCAAATCAAAAATTAAAATGTAAATCACAAATTACAACAGATTAAACCTTGATGCATTTCTACAATTGCCTAATGAGTCATGTATTGTGCCTGATGTTGAGTTTTCCTGATGGGATATTCAAACATTTATGTTACGGAACATTCCAAATGCCAAATTCCCTTTAAGCATCCTATTTGTGTTCATAATAGATTGATCATCTGGACATAATAAGAAGGACATTTAAAAAATGTTTCTGGGTATGTGTTGCTCTGTCACCAATGTGTACACATTCCTGTCTGTTTTTACAAAAAATGTATGCCTTTTAAATTCTCTTTAAAAAAAAAAAATAGAATGGCTACATGCACATTTGAGAAGGAGTAAGACGTCATGCAAATCTGTCACTGTTAAAATAAATTAAATAGTATTTTTTATACAAAGCATATTTGTGATATGTTTTAAGAAATACATGTAGCCATTTGATCGTATGTTTCTAGTCATTTTGGCTTACATGCTCAGCATTGTTTGTTTATAATACCAACTCACCAATGTAATGTTTGGAACATCCCCTGTATCATAAGTGAGTTATATATTATGTCACCTGTAATAGGGCTAAGGAAACATCCTTCATAATTGTGAATGTGCAGCACACCTTGCACAATTATAAATTGTGGCCTGTTTGGTACAACTGTCCCTTAGAACATCAAACAAACTCATGACTCATGTATATTTGTTTTTTATGCAGGCGTGTGTCTGCTCAAAACAGTCCTTCGGTAGTGATAAAAAATATAGCGATATAATTTAAAGCAAATTAATACACAAAACACATAATCATATACCTTGTGCAAAACTTACACCTTCAAGAACTGTTCTTGTGCATTGGACATGTGTCTTTATGTTGATGCCATAATATGTTGCTGTAACAAAACATAGTTATTTAACATGACACACTAAAAAATAATTTACCCCCTTGATACTGCTGTTGGGCTCTCAACTGCCCATCAAGCCGGGGATAGGCCACTGCAAGTATGCAGACCATTAGGGTGGTCAGGGTGCTGCGCACCATCTTTGCATGCTGGGAGGACTGGCTGAGCTGGACTGCAGCTGACATTTTGGTCCACCGTCTAATGTCCTCCCATCTTTCTCTGCAGTGGAGGCTGCACTGCTTGAAGATCCCCAGGATCAGCACCTTCTTCATAATGTCCTTCTAGATGATCTTGTTTTGATGGGCGTTGACCTGTATACAAAAAAAGAAAGAAAAATCAGTTTTCAAAAAGTACAGAATTTCATTAAAAAAAAAAAATGCTGTTTTAATATTTTTGAAATAAAGATTATATTAACCTGTTGAGTACCCTTATTCCTTGTCATGTCCTTATTTTACTTATTCAGGCCAGTGGCATCATCTAGGCCAGGGGTCTCCAACATTTTCTGTAATGAGAGCTACTTCTGATTTGTGAAAATCACTGTGAGCAACTGAAGGCTAAACAACTTGCACATTGTTACCAGACACCCCCACGCCCAGCTTCATTAACTTTAAGCCTAATGTCCATGAAGCCAGATACTCAGATACTAGGAACAATATACTATAACTAAGGACACTATGACAGGGCTGCCATGTGTGTGAGTGAGAGCACGGTCTTTGGGGATGTATGAACATGTGTGCGTATGAATGGGGCATATTTCTGTGGGTGACTGAGAGCCTGTGTTGTATGTACTTGCAGTACAGGACATCCCTTTCCCCATAAGTGGCACTTTAAACTTCTCTCATTTAAAAAATCCCCCCAAAATGATGTATTTCTCCGTTTATGGCACAGTGTCTACTGGCCGCTGGGCGTAAGGGGCCTGCTGTTCAGAAGCGGCTGGCACAGGTAAGAGTGGTGGGGTTGGGTGGGACCGGGGCATGGCGGGGTTGTGAAGGGGACGTAGACAGATGACGGGATAGGTAAAATTAAATAAAAAAATAAATGAAACCACTTGCCTTGCGCTTGCCGCATATACGTACACAGAAATGCAGTCAGGTAAATGCAGCGCACACACGTTGCTGCTCGTGGCGGGGACAGACGAATTTCCCGTATTAGTGTAATCCAAAAAGAAAGATCACAGCTACACTACAAATTTCCACAATAGCACGATCTTATTAACAGTCCCAGCAAACACCAATGTGCTTTGACACAAATCTTGCTCAATAAATACATACTGGCATCAAAACACAAAACGGTTTGAGGCATAATTGACAGAGAAAATTGAGACGGGACATAAATGATAATATTACACATGCTATAATCAACTAGAAAATTATGTGGTCATGAATCGAGCACAGTTGCTGTATGTTAGTAAGATTATATACTATATACCCTTTTGTATTTTGATGCCTGTATGTATTTTTTTTTTTTTTTTAATGTTCAGAAATACAATATTTTTGCGGTTTTGGTTATACTTCCTTTGACAGAATTTTCAATAAAAAAATAAAATAAATAGGAATGTGTAAATAAGGCATTTAATATGTATTGTTTACACAGTTATAAAATACACATGTAAAAAATGTATTTTTATTAAAAAACATGACTGTTGTGTATGATTCTGTCAAAAATTTTTTTATTTAGAATACTAGGTGAAATGTGTGTTTTGATTTTAAAATATGTTTGCAAAAACGTGCAAACGTATTATTTTAATTGCAGACATATGACCCAGGGAGACTGAGGAGACGACATCCTCAGGGTTTCAGACCATTTCCAGACCTTGCCACCATGGAAGAAAGGGATATCATCAAAACATTCAGATTGAATAGGCAAACATTTCTTGATTTATGTCATCAGCTGGAGCCAGATCTTCTGCCTCACAATAGGAATCCTGCAGCAATAACACCAATAATCAAAATCATAGCAGTACTTCATTTTCTGGCCACCGGAGCATTCCAGTACACTGTGGCAACTTTATGTGGTGTATTTATATTTTTTTTGCAGAGTTTTCTATAGCGCGAACTTGACCTGAATAGGGTATCAGAGCGCTTTACATAGCACCAGTTACGTTACATGAGGACACGCATTCATTATTTACTTGAAAGAAGTTCTTTCTTCAATGATGATACACATCAACAGCTTCATACAGTTTTAGGGAAATAAGTATTTTGTAAAAAAAAAAAATTTCACAACAAAATTTTATTGTCAACAGCCTAAATACGCCTGTTAAGGCCATACACCATAGGGGCAAAGTATACATAGTACAAATAGTGATGTTTACATTTTGTAGCACAATATGTAAACAAGGATCATATGCATAGCAACATCTTACAATAACAATTCCCTGAAGTGTGATTTGTCAATTATAAAGTATAGAGCATGTAAAATCAACCCATGAATGCAGAATCAAAACTCTCATACTCTGTATATCCCACCATATATCAGCTGTATCTAACATCAATCCGTCCCTGGTCTGGAATAGTTTCCAAGTAGATCCCCCGGATGTCTGCCCATCTCTTCCATATCTTGGGATGTATCCGAGGACAGCCCCGTGCAGCAAATATAGGTATCTCCAGCCCCATACATAAGTCCAAGCCCCAAGGGAGGGCGGGAAGTATCCTTCCAGGCCCTCACGATGTCATGCTTCACAAGTGTGAGGCCCAGCAGCAATAGGTGGCGTTTGTAAATGTTCCCCCCAATGTCAACAGTTATATGTAGAAGGGTTCATCTGGGTGAATGAGGAATGTCCGAACTCCAAACCTGTGACATGCAAGCTATAACCCCCTGCCAGAACCCCAAGAGTGATGTACATAGCCATACTGTGTGGATGAAGGTACCTTCGGCCGCTCAGCATCTCAAGCAAATTGGGGACGTGATGAGCCCTGCTCGCCAGAGCCAATATCTTGTGTAATATACCCGGTGTACGTATTTGAACTTAATGTATTGTGGTTGAGTCGCTCTGGCGGCACTTCGTGGGGATGACAACGCCTCAGTCCAGTCCTCATCATCCAATGTGCCCAAATCAGTCTGCCAGGCTTCCCGTGTTTTAGATAGCGTTGTGTGGCTATTTGCGATAAGCATGCGGTAAATTTTGGTGATCTTGTGTTCCCCTAAGTCTTCCATAAATACTTTGAATTCAAGACGATTAAAATTAGGTATGGTCTCCTGGAGTGTTAAGTATGGAGAGAAGGCATGGCGGAATTGAAGGTATTTGTAGAATTGCGATTGGGGCATCGAATATTCTTGCTGTAACTCCTGGAAGGACTTCAGAGTCTGACCATGAAGGGCATCCCCCACAGTAGAAATTCCTATTGTCTCCTAACCCGAGAAGCCAGCTGCGGAATGAGGCCGTTGTGCCAGAGAGGAGCCTCATTTGTTATTCTGCCCCACCACCCCAGCCGCTGAGTGTGCGCTTCCAGAGCCGAAAGACCGTGGCGGTCACCGGAGGCAATGCCCTCAGAGTCGCGCCAGCATAAAGGATCAAATGTAAAGGTGTGGTGCCCATCAGCCACCGCTCCATCACATAGACGTGGTCCGACCTATCGCCATACCACCAATCGTTTAAAATAAGAAGGTGCGATGCTACATAGTATGCCTGAATATCCGGCGTTGCTAATCCACTGCAATAGGGTGACAGAAAACATGTCCTAATGCGACCTGAGCAGAGCCGCCCCCCCAAAGGAAATGCCGGAGGGTAGCATTTAGTTGCATTTATCAAATAGGTGAGATCAAATATGGGTAATTTTTAAGTTGATACAATAAACGGGGTAGAGAGGCCATCTTGAAGATGGCAGACCTACCAAATAGGGAGAGCAGTAGATGCAGCCAGGTACAAGTCTGCTCCTTGATTTGCATCCACAGTGGAGCTAAGTTTCTTTCCCATGACAGGGGCTGCGGCATGGCCAAAAAGACCCTGAGATACTTAAAGCCATTCTGCCCCAGAGTAACCTCTACTGACCATGAGCCCATAGGGCCTGCATTATGTATAGGCCATAAGTAGGATTTACAGGGGTTCATATATAGCCCAGATGTTTTGCCAAAGATCTGCATGATCCTGAGTAGTCTGGGTCCCGAACGATCTGGTCGCATAAGAAAAATAACCCGTCAGCAGCATGTAAAGCTATGCGATTTGGCACTGCGCCCGGCCACTCAAATCCCCGGAACTGGGCATCCATACGCACCCAAGCCCCTATCGACTCCTTTGCGATGTGCGAAAAGATATGGGGAGAGGGGGCAGCCTTGGTGAGTGCCACATCCGATATCGAAAGTTCGAGAAACAGTGTCTGCCACACAAACGGAAGCCGTGATATCCATATATAAGAGTTCGATATACCTCAGGAGCCGGGGATCGAAATTAAGACGACTAAGTAGCGCAAATAGATACGTCCAGCTCAACTAATCAAAGGCCCTATCCATGTCAGCCAACAGCAGATCAGCAGGTTCGCCCAGATGATCCACGGATGCAATGGCGTTGTGGGCTTGCCAAATATTATCTCGCGTGGTGTGGCCTGACATGAAGCCCACCTGGTCCGAGTGGACCAGTTCAGAGATGTGTGGGACTACACGATTAACTTTGATCTTGGCAAGAAGTTTTGCTTTGACATTAAGGAGAGATATCAGACCGTATGAAGAGTGAAGTTCAGGGGGTCGGCCTGGCTTCTGAAATACTACTATCTCCACATGTAGCCAATCCTCTGGAAGAGACCGGTCATCAAACGCAGCCTGAAGTGCAGCTAGATAGGGAGTAGTCAGTAGGGATTAATATTTCTTATAGACTTCGAATGGAAAACCATTCGGGCCAGGAGCCTTTCCCGAGTGCATCCCAAACAGTGCCTCCTGGACCTCCTCAGCTGTTATCGGGGCATCAAGTGTGTCCCTTGTCAAATCTGTGAGGGCGGGAGGCGGCAAACCATCAATGAATCGCTGAACTAACTGCGATGAGATAGTGTCTCGAGTGGCATTTAGCTCTCCGTAGTAATTCGCAAAACTTGTGGCTATCGGAAGTGGGTTGGTGAGAACACTCCCATCGGGATCACACAGGCCCAAAATGGAAATGGGTCGCAGTGCCCTTTGACACAAGCGGTGCAGCAAGGCGCTTGACTTATCACCCCACTGGTATATTCTGCTTTGAGTGGCCAACCAGGCCACCCGAGCCTCATCCATCAGTTCCCTGGCGTAGACCTGTTGGGTATAAAGTAATTGTCTACGCGAATCGTTCCCGTTCGCCTCCTGACCCGCACGTTCCACGGCCATTATCTGGGCCTCCAGGAGCATCATCCTCTCCTAATGCACCCTGCGCATCGCCATGCAGTAGGCAACATCCACCCCTCACAGTGTAGGCTTCATTTGCCTCCCACACGATCACAAGCAATCTGACCGACCAAATATTGAGTGAGGGTGGTGTGCATATGCAACCTGTATTTGTCATCCAATAGGAACCATGGTGAAAGGCGCCAGCGGAAGGGGGGGGTGCTCAGTATCCAGTCACAGATCGAGCTGCAGTGGAGAGTGATCTGAAAGGCCCCAGGGAAGTATTTTGGCGGCTGCTAATCTATTTAGGTGCGCTGCTGACAAGAAGATGTGATCTATGCGAGAAAAGGATCCGTGCATTTTGGAGAAATAGGTGTAACCCTGTTCAGTGGGAAGTAGCCTCCTCCAAGTATCGCCCAATCCAAGCCCTGCATCATGGACCCAGGTTTGGACTCATGGGACACGGACAGATTCCCTGCACTACGCCACCTGTCTATAGAAAGGCATACTGTGTCATTCCAGTCACCCCCAACCAGATTCAGTCCCTGGGCGATCTCCACCCACAACCTCATCAAACATTCAGTTCGGTTCCATGTGATGGGCGGAGGGGCATATACACTTCCCAGAACGAATGACCTGACATATATTGAGCACGCAACAACCTCATATCTACCCTGGGGATCGGTCCATGTTTTTTTATGTATAAGGGGGACTCTGCAGGGTATATCTTTATCGCTACCACACGCGAACCCCTTGTAAATCCGGAGTGGAAGACCAGTACAAAACCAAATTGTGTTAAGCATAGAAGTCTATTGCCAAGCAGGTGCATCTCTTGCAAGAATAAAATATCCGTGCCATAGCGTTTAGCCTGGCGCAACACAGCCCCTCTCTTAACCTTATCTAGTAACCCTCGGACATTCCAACTTACCACCCAAGGACGTCTCTCAACCAACCTAGACATGTTGGAAATCGGGGCGGACATCAATGAATAAATGCGGAGGACCACGTATGATGATCATAGGCTTAGCTCCAGCTACAGAATGGACATATGTACACACTGAAAAACAAACAACAGTGTAACATTCCCCAACATCCCACCCCCTCCCCATCACCCCAATACCTCAAAAACGTAGAGGCATCTGTCGCGGCATGAAAGGTCCCCGGGCCCCAACGGGGGTTCGGTGCAGCTCCTAGCCAATGGATGCATAAATAGCTACCCCTAGACACAGCGTTGCTTCAATGTCCAGGGAGTGCTGGAAGAGGTGCAGCCCATATTAATATGCCACCAACGATAGAATCTGGGTCACTCATACAGTGAGCGACAAAGTATTGTAGCTTTCATGTGACAAACCATATGCATCATACATGTGATTTATTGTGATATTTGGAGTATTACTTGGAAAATGACTGCCGGCGTTGCTCACCAGAGGCCTGAGATAGCCCCCAGCTCGGCCCCCCAGATGAGGAGTCTGAGTCCAGTCTGGGCTGGGTGTGCGCTCGAAGTTTAATAGTTTTGTCTGTCCACGCTAAGACCTCCTCAGGGGAGTCAAAGAAGTATGTCCGCTCTTTGTATGATATTCGGAGCCTGGCCGGGAACATCAGGGAATATTGAATCTTAAGAAGACCCAATTTAGCCTTTGTCTCAGTGAAAGACTGCCGGCGCTGCTGGACCAGTCTAGTTTAGTCTGGGAATATCATGATTTTGCGAGGAAAACAGTAGGGGATCCTTAAGTCTTGCCTGCTGTAGGAATATGTCTCTGTTCCTGAGGTTTAGCAACCTTGCAATCAAGGGTCTAGTCTTGCAACCGGCGGCTACTGCAGCAGGACACGATGAGCGTGTTCAATAACAAAGTAGGGAGACATGAGTCCGGGGGGGAAACCAGTCTGCCAGCCATTTGGCCAGAAAGTCTGCTGCATCACTGCCCTTGCACCCCTTTGGGAACCCCACAAAGCGGAGGTTGTTGATATGGGTGCGTCCCTCTGCATCCTCCGCACACACTGCCAATCCTTTGGCGACGGATTCCAGGGCAGAGACCTTCTGGAGCGTCATGACTGATTCCTTCACCGTCGGTATCTGAGACTCGGCCTCAGTGATGCCCTGCACCACGTTGCGGGTGTCCTGCCTGAGAAAGATTATATCAGACCCCATGGAAGAACACAGAAGCCATTGGAGCGGGCTTTTGTGCTTTTCTGCTCCTAAAAGCTAGAGCCCTCCTCTACTTACCTGATAGGGTGTCCAAGTATATATTCACACATTTTTTAATGATATTTAAAAGCAAATTTTGAACTAATGAGAATAAAAGTCTGTGCTAGATATTTTTGGTAAAGGGCAAGTTAAGGTAAATCAAGGGCAAAGATGTTTGTTGATCTAAGATTTGATACATTGACTACTGTGTCTATTTACATTGTTTATCTTTGATTGTCTTTAGAAAAAGTGCCCTCAAAGTTTCACATTTATAATGTTTCTATTTTGTAAGGTCATACAAATAAACATATATTTGTTTTAGGTTCCTTCACCAGGTCATCTTCATTTTGACATTTCAACATTGTAACATTTGCAATTATATGCTGCTGTTGGGAAGCACAAAGAGAACATGGGTTGATCCTGTGAAAGACACACACACTTTGGATTACAGATTTTGTACAAAGACAACTTGCCGAGTGATTGAATTGTATTTGTCAAGCTTGCATTAGACTTGTTTTCTCTTGATTGTTGCCACCAAGGCATAATGTGCTGCTTAAATTGCTCTAACCACATGTGGGAGGCCACCCAACGCATACAAATCTCCCTTCACATAGGCTAAATCCACATTTTGTGTAAACTGTATGTAGCTGGTGATATGTCTCATTATTGAAAGAAAAGCGTCTGGTAGCACATCATTTAAAGTTGTTTGTGACATTGCACCAGATACTGCAACAGTGTATTAGAATGACCCTGTGACCGCAAAGGGAGTACTGCCGTTATTCTCACTCATGATGTTATCGATGTGCGTTTTCTTATTGTGAGGCAGAAGATCTGGCTGCAGCTGATGACATCCATCAGTAAGAGTTTGCCTATACAATCTGATGTTTTTGATTATCTCCTGTTCCACCATGGTGGCAAGGTCTGGAATTGTAAAACATAATATGGCATTAATGTTTTTGAACATGCATGGGTTATAATGCATTAGTAAAATATGAAAAACATTTATTTATTCCAATTAAATCATATCCCAGTTAGGTCGAGCCTTGACCCTTTGCATCTCTCGATAGGCTTTTAGCACACCTCCCAATCGCTATCAGTTGTTATGTGTAGTATTTAAAAATGCTGGCTTATCATTGGTGGATTTGTGGAAATGTCCCTCTTTTGTGTGCTGAGTTCCCTCCCTGGAGATTTCACTCAGAGAATGTTTTTGTTGGCCCTCACACTGTACAGCGTGTGATGGACTCTCCTCCCTCCTACCTTCTGGTTTATTTATAGCTGGTTCTCGCCTGCACTCAGCCCGGCCACCTGCATTTCTGAAAAACCAGCAGTAATTGGGATAGCTGGCTCACGTGTGCACCCTGCATGTGTCTTCAGTGTCAGTCTTTTTAAAAAAAAATCGCTTCCTGCTCTTTTTTTAGGCATCCGTAAAATGCATACCTAAATGATAATATTAATATTCATTAAGGAAAAACAAAAGCTTTTGGAAGCATCCTAAAAAAGTTTTAATTGTAAGTGTTTTTAAGTTATATTTTCACCATTGCATGGCAATCTAAAATGTTCACCAAATTGGGCCACAATCTACACGCTTTTTCTTGGCATTGCACCAGTTTTCCTAGCAGAGTCATGTGACGTTCTGGTCACGTGACCTGTCATTTCCTTGTTCCGTGGGAGATGGCGGCTCACTTGTCCAACAGAAGAGTGAATCTTAATGTTCTTCGGAAGGATCTGCGCAGAGTGTGGAGGGAGTTTCTAGACAAGTGTGCAGGGACAAAGCTAAGGGATGGTGGGTACTGAAGCCCTCCGCTCTATTAGTCAACACTTCTAGAGTCAGTGTCGTCCCGTGTACTGTGTAATGCAGATATATTCTGGACTACCTGTGACACGTGGTTTGTTGCATTGCCATGTGGTTTGTGAATTTTGGATATCTCTTGTGGGGGTGCATTTTTTGTAACCTAATAGTTATGATTTGTGGTAGATGTTGCATATTTGCCCTTTTTTGCCCTGCTTTTGAGTACATGCCCATTCTGGGCTCTGTCTTTTGTTTTTGTGTGTCTTAGTTACAGCATAACACCTTCCTGGTATGAGTTTGGTGTATCTGTAGGTTATGCCTATTGCGAGGCACATTGTGGCTTACCAAGAACTTAGAGGGACTTAGAGCCCGATCTTTGCATATCATTGGTTAGCTTTCCTATCACTCATGCCTGTTTCTTATTCGTGTTGCAGCTTGCAGTCTTGTGATTGTCTCTCCCACATTTACTTTTCAAACCAGACAATAACCAATTTTGCTATTGTGCTTATGCATGCCTTTTCTTATAATGTAAGAGCATTCTGATGACATTATGACCAGCATGCAAGTGTTCAATTTTACAAACGTGTATACAGTTTTTATGCGGTATCCTTGGTCAGAAATACAAGTGGTGCCTACAGTTTGTTGCATAAAATCCGAGCAGAAGTTAAGATTTTCACACAAAGTGGAGTTGTGTAGAGCTTTTAATATTCACAATATTAACACTTTTGCAAGACATGAAGTGCATTTGTGAGAAAACATTTTTTGCCCATTCCTAGTCTCTGACGACTACCTGCTGCGGCATCTTTGCTTTTGCACTATCCCATACCTCTCTTAAAGGTCCCACATTCTTGAGTTGCTGTGCTAACCTGCCATTGTTGCCCTCTCATGTTGCAGTGCTTTAACATGATTGGATCAAGCTTTTATAGTATTTACAGCACACTGCAGGCATCTCGGATTGGTTCATTCTGAACACGAATGTACCCCACACAATTCCACAACTAACAAATACGAATCAAACCACATAATTCCACTACAAATAACACACCCACTCCACTACAAAGAAATAAATATAAATAACAAACAAAATCATTTACAGACTAAACCTCAAACTTTCACAAATGCTTGGCCGATTCCATTGCAAATGCTTGTTTTTGATTTGTGGTTTTGATTCTTTTTTGTCATCTTGTAAAAGAGTGAAAACCATTACCTACATTGATTTATTTATGTATCAACACAATTTGTTTTTGACTTTATAAAATCATGATGGAAGTAAATAAAGTAAACAAATTAAGAAAAGAAATGCAACACCAGTCTTTGACTTTGCTATTTTTGATTTTATTCAACAGAGCAAATAAAATAACACAAGATCAAAAGAAAAAGAGCAAACAAAAAATGTCATATTCAATCATGGGGGTGAAACTATTTGCAGAGCCAAAATTGTCTGAAATCCAATGTACAAAATACAACTGGTATCAGAAAGGTAGATTTGTCCAGAAATGAGTCCACAGAGTGTGAATGGTAGTCACACACTGGAGGAAATTAGATTCTGCATAGCTTGCTGGTGGTGGTGGCGGTCTTGTCATCCATTCCTGCTAGTCTGGATGAACGTTCTCTCCTGAGGGTGACTGGTGGATCCACAGTTGCAGGGACTAAGGTGAGTGCAGGTTTTTCCTCTTGTGGCAGGGCCTCCCCTTCGATGGCTGAGGCAGATGTAGCAGGCACAGATGTTGTTGGACCACAGAAAGGGGAAAATGTTGCTGGAAAAGCCCTGTACATATGGGTAAAACACTTCTACAGCACCACAATCAGGGAGCCTAAATTGGAGTTAAGATATTCCATCTGAACATTGTGCTCCCTCTGCAACGGTTTCCTCTCCTAGTACTCTGTAAGGACCTAGCCTATCATGTCTTGGGACTGATTGATTGATCCCAAGACCTAGTCTATGGTGGCCTGGGTGGCAATGAGCCTAGTGGCCTCCCTTTGCTGGCCTGCATAGTCCCTCCCACTACCCCTACCCTCAGTACCATAAGCCCTTGACCCAGTGTGCCCTATCCCACTGGATCCTGACTAAACAGGAGGCGGTGTTGGTGGATCAATAGCAGCCAGCACTGGGGGGCACAAGATTGGGGTGATTTTGGTTTGTACACAGGAAGTGGAGGTTTCCATAAGCTGAGGTGTGTTAGCAGTTGCGATGGGAGGTGTACATGTGGCCGAATGAGACTCAATGGAGCGGTCTGCCCAGGCAGATCAGTTGGTCCAAGCAGCTCCTTGTCATAAAGACTTGCAGAAGTGGAGTCTGCACTGTGGCTTGTTCCTGGTCTGGAGTGGAGGTATCCTCAGTGGCAAATTGTTGGACCTATTATGAATAACAAAAAATAATATTTTTAAAAAGTCTGGATTATACATCAAATGAGTATGGAGCTAAAAATGAAGCAACCTAAAAGGAAAAAGAGAATTATTATAATGATTGTACCTTTCAGTGGTATTGTAATAAAATACACAAACAGTTTTAATTACACACAGAATACATCAAAACAGCAGGTAAAAAGATGCCCTGCAATGAAAACAATAATTTGAATGTATGCATAAAATATACCAAAGATTCAACAGAGCACAGTAGAGAGGAGAAATGTGACAGAAACTATTCCAAGGCCGGTCACGATAGAAATCTGACAATTTTACAACTTAGAAGGATACATTGCATTAGTCATCATATACATGTTACAGAGTACAATTTCATAGAAAATAGCTTATATTCAGCATACAATATTACATTCCTTAAGATTGTAAGTCAACGCACTTTGATTTGTGAAACAAAGAACATGATTTCAATAAAAGAGCAAGAATAGGACAGCATACAGAATTAAGGACAAAAACATTTCAAAACATAGCATCAAATAGAGATTGATAAATACATATCGCTTTAACATATGTTAAAATTATGACAGAAAAGAGATGAAGAGCAAGATAGCATTGTAATATTATTTTGATGAATCAAACACAAGGCATCATGGGAGTTGTGTCAATTTAAGTAAACATTAACAACACTTGCAAAATTGTAAGTTGAACATTCCTAGTGAAAAAACAATATTTAGGTTTAGTGACACATTTAAAATTATAACTTGCCAGTGTCCACTCCACCAGGGACTACTTTCAAGACTTCAGGATGTCGGATCTGCAAAACCTTCTCCTCTCTGGGAAAATGTTGTAAGGGGGGCTGGGAGAACCACCACCAGCCCCCTGGGTCTCCAGGTGACGCTTGGATGCCAGAGAATGCACTCTCCCCCGGATGTCATTCCACTTCTTCCTAATTTCCACCTGTGTGCAAAAGTTGTTTGCTCCAGCATTCACTCTGTCAACTATTCTGGTCTACATTTTCCTTTTCTGAGCTGTGGCTGTATTTTGTACTTGGGCTCCAAACAATTGTGGATTTACTCCAACAATTTCATCCACCGTGACTGACAATTCTTGCTCTCTAAAACGGGGATTTATTCTCCCTGCCATTATAGAACACAAAAAAATGTAAATACATTTTATGACCCACAAGAAAATAAATGAACGAAGAAAAAAGGGACAAGAAAAAGAGAAAGCAAAAAAACTACCTGACTTCAGTGACAAATGTTCTGCTTGACAATGTTGTGCTGCAGTGGAATGGCAAAGTATCATGGTCTGACATGGAGTGTTTTTTATAGGGTATTTAGGTGAAAAGAATTAGCCAAAACACATCAGGTGAGTGATGCTAGCATCCATCCATAAGCCAGAGGAATAATAAAATGTTGAACGTGTCCCACGACGGAATCACTCCATCTGCAATTCGCCGTTAAAACAACTCCAGCACAACTGTGAAATCTAAATAGGCTTGGAGAAATCCCTGACTGCGACGGAGTATTGTTAGCCAGCAGAGGAGTCTGCCGTGAAGACAGCGGTGAACCGTTTATGTTGCGGTAACAGTCTGACAACGCAGACGGCGGATCAGTCAGCCAACATCTACATATGGTTGGCGGGAATCCGTCAGCTTGATGGAGTACTTGTAAACTCTGCTTGTGAGGAATTACAGGAGTCCCACCAAGATCTAAATCAGGCCCAAGGTGTTTTTCTGGACCTAAATGGTTTGATAAAGGTTGTGCTCATGCATTAGGAAATCTAAAGAGAGCTTTAAAGGAGAAGCCTAGAGATTCCGCTAGTATTTTGTCCTGTCATAGGAAGTACAAGCTTGAAGTCAGTAGGTGGAAGAATGCAATAAGGAACATAGTTTGGGAGACTTTGTTAGAAGCCTGCTGCCTAAAGAACAGTGCTAAAATCTGTAACATCATTAATCAGTTTTGTTTTGCACCAGATGATGCGGCCTCACTATCACATCATATCACCTCTGACAGCTGGGTCTCCCATTTCGAAGGGGTCGATAATGGGGTATTCATTAAGGCAAACCCGATGACATGCTTGCCCTGGTGACAACGGATGAAATGAGAAAGAGCATACTGGGTTTGACCACAAATAAGGCTCTAGGTCCTGACGGGATTCCGACTGACCTTTATTAGAGTGACATTGAGACCCAGGCGCCTTTATTGATGGACACTCCAAATGCTGTAGTCAGGGAGGGAGCCCCTTCCTCGTGGGTGACTTCCATCATTGTCCCAGTCTTCAAAAAGTGAGATAGGAATAATCCTCAATGCTACAGACTGATCTCTATGATCGATTTTGTAGCTGAGGCTGTGGTGGGAATGGGGGGGCGTGGTCTGGCATCGACCAAGATGGCGGCATAGTTTGCCTGCTCCTCACGGGCCCTCGATAAAGCCTGCAATATCCGGTATTGATCCTCTTGCTGGAGGGTCGAAACGGCCGGCGCTGTTACGCCGCCAGTGTACTGAAGCGGGGGATGTGTCTCCGGCCCCTGACAGTGCGACGGCATGTGTGCGGAGGCGAAGGGCCTGTCATGTAAACGGTGATGAGCTCCAGAGCTGAAAAGGGGCCCGCACCCAGAGCGCGCGGTCCGGGATCTCCAGCACTTGAGATCCGCTGTTTGGTGCCTGCTGCGGGCGCTGGACCTTGTGTCCGTGTTGCGGTCCCTGGGGGCCGTGCGGATCGTGTATCGCAGCTGAGTGATCCCCACAGCCTGCTATTGGCTGTGGTGAGCCCGCTGGCGGTTCCAGTTGTGCACCGGTGTGACCCGAGGAGAAGCAGTCGGTGTGCAGTGGCCGGCGGGGGGGGGCTCTCCCTGGCCGGTTTGAAGTGTGCCTCAGAGGCACCTGCTGGCCCCCACATCTGATCGGTGATAACACTGGGCAAGCGACTGGGACAGACTTTCACAGTCCGCACCCAGAGGGCTCTGCCAGGGTTATCCCTCACTCAAGATCCGCTGGGTGTGACCTGCGTTCGGTGCTGGACTCTGCGACTGGGGCAAGGCTCCTGCGGGCCGTGCAGTTTGAGTGTCACCGGCGGCGAGGTCCCTACGGCCTGCTAATTGCTGAGTTGAGCCCACTAGTAACTACAGGACTATGTCGGGCAGCCTGAGGAGGTGAGGCCAGGTGTAGAGTGACAAGTGGGAGGGCCATCCCTGGCCGGTCTAGAGGTGAATGCAGGAGCGCCTATGGGCCCCCTATTTCAGCGGCGACGACGTGGAACCAGAGGTTAGGGCAGACCAGTGCGGTCAGCAAAGGATGAAGAGCGGCTCCAGTGCGGTCCCAGTGGTCGGCAAGAGTGAGCTCCTCGTGCAATGATGCTCCATAGAGAGCGACGATCGACCACATTCCCTGCACGACCCTCTGCCAAGGTCCATTTGGGAAGTGGGCTGACCTAGGGTCGAGGTGGGGGAGGAGTGAGTAAGGCCGAGGGGGTCCATCCACGTCTGCTCTGGGATTTTTTTCTATTGTGCTTTCTACTCTGTGGGGCCCACGTGAACTGCAGGAAGGGCGTCCTGGCACTCCTTGTGGCACGAGAGAGGGGGATATATTGTAATCAAAGTGCGCCCCTGCAGTATCTGGAGGTCAGCGGCAAGCCACGGTGGTGGCACGCAGTGGGCCTGCAGGGTGGTGAAGTGCCTTCGTGACCCCAAGCGGTGTGAACCCAATCATGACAAAACCAAAAGGGGCCCCTGCTGCTGTGTGATCTAACAAGCTGAATAAATATGCCATCCCGGGTCAACTGGCGCCCGAGGATTGGGCGCTTGGGGACAAGCCGACCAGAGAAGAGCCTTCCCTGGGATTAATTATGTCTGCGATTCAATCCTTACATACGACCCTGGAGACAAAGATTGATAAGGTTATAATTGAGATGAACCTAGAATGCTGACAATCCTCTCTTGGCATGTGAATGGTCTGGGGGACAAAATTAAACGTACTATGGTCCTACAATGTCTGCACAGAGACTCACCGGATGTTGTCTTACTTCAAGAGACACACCTCAGGGGCAACAACTACTTAGCCCTCAATAGAAATGGATATAAACTATGGGCTCACGTGGGTCTCACGTCGGGTTCCTGGGGCACAGCCATACTCATTAAAAATGCGATACCGCTGGTGATTCAGCGAACATAGTGTGACCACTTGGGACACTATGTGGCCCTGTCAGGGACTTGGAAGGGAGAGGTTGTAAACATATGCTCTGTGTATATTCCTCCGCGACTGCATGAGATTACATACCTGGACCTTAGTAAGCTCATTCTGGACTTCCCTCAGAGAATTTTGCCTTTGCAGGGTTACATGAATGATACGTTGATGCCGGAAATGGATAGGGAAGTTCTCCCCCTCTTGGTACAAGGGGCCCGTCCACTGTACACATTTGCGCGTGCGCTGGGACTGGTGGATCTTGGAGATGCCACAACCGCAGGTCAAGACATTAAACTCATATCTCTGCGGCACATGGCAGTGGTGCACGATTGGACTATATTTATACACACACTACCTCGGCTGGTCTCTTTCAGGGTGGAAGCCATAATGCGCGAGGGATATCAGATCACTCATCAGTTGCGGTGTAGCTGCACGGGCCAGATCAGGACTAGTCCCTTCCTCTGAGACTGGATCCCTTTATGTTTTGGGGTCAGGAATTTCGAGAGCGTTTCGAGGAACGCACGGAACAATATTTTGCTGAAAATGCCGGTTCTGTGTGATCCGTCAGTATTCTCTGGGAAGCATACAAAAGGTGGTGGTGAGGGACGTTGTACAGACGGCAAGTGGTGCTCAAAGGAAAGAAAAATGAGTCCAGTGCGAGGAGCTTGAGCAGGAGATATATGCTTTGGAACGAACATTAAGCGTGGACACTAGGGGCGTGGGTGGGCTCAAGCATGCGCTCAAACTCAAGGAAACACCCCTTTGGGACTTAGCAAAAAACACGGCTAGTGCTCACACAATTGCCACACAAAGAAGGGTGTATGATTTGGGTGATAAAGCCAAAAAACTGATTGCGTGGCTTGAAAGGAGGGACAGGAACCGCAATTGGGTTTCCGAGATTCGGTCCGTAGATGGAGGGTACAGGGGTGTCCTTAGCAGAAACTACGAGAACATTTATCAGTCCCAATCCACATGGGGGGAGGCGGGGTGTACTGAATTCCTGCAAGACATTTCTCTACGGTCTCTTGAATTGAGGACAAGGAAGCGCTAGATTGTGACTTTTATCTGGAAGAATTAGAAAACGCTATGTGAGACCTGCAATCTGGGAAAGCGGCGGGCCCGAATGGGATCCCCTTAGAGCTGTTTAAATGTGTAGCGGGCAAGCCAGCCCCTTACATGTTTGACATGTTTAGGGAGGCATTCAAGGTGGGCCAACTCCCTGAGGACACGAGAATGGCAACTATAGTAGTATTCCTCAAGAAGGGCAAACCGCATGACCTCTGTAGCTCCTACAGACCTATCTACCTTTTGAACTTTGAGGCCAAAGTCCTCCTCACCAAGATTATTGCAAACCTCTTGGGCCCTGTCATACAATCCCTGATACACCCAGTTCAATCTGGCTTTATGCCACATAGGAGCACTAGGCTCAATTTGAGACGCCTATATGGAGTCATGTACATGACTCAAAGGCAGCCTGATGTCCCGGTTGATCTCCTCTCACTGGACGTGAGGATGGCGTTCAACAACATTGAATGATCCTACCTCTTTGCTGTGCTGGAGAAGATGGGCACTGGCCCGCAGTTGCAAAAGTGGATCCGGATGCTATACACGCCTCCTATTGCACGTGCTAGGGTCAACAGGGTCGTCTCCATAGCCTTTGTGTTACACAGGGGGACGCATCAGGGGCGCCCACTGTCCCCGATGTTATTTGCGTTGCTGCTTGAACCACTAGCGGCATAGATTGGACAAGACCCAGTAGTACGTGACATAAATACGGGGGGGCTAGGAAGAGCTCATATCCTTGTATGCGGACGATACCCTTCGCTACGCTCACAGGCCCCAACAAACATTCCATAGGCTCAACCATATAATACAGTCTTTTGATACCTACTCTAGGTACTGCATCAACTGGTTCAAGTCTTTGTTTTTTTCATTAGATGGGGATCCTCCAGTCTTGACTTCGGCATGCTCGGAGCTGGAATTGCAAGATAAGTTAAAGTACTTGGGTATCTGGATAACCAAGTCTGTGGAGGAGTTCACGCAATTGAATCTACACGGGCAACTTACTAGATTACGAGATGATGCGGTACACTGGACGGGTCTCTCGATTTCCCTTATGGGAAGGGCAGTCCTCTTTAAGATGATTGCCTTCTCGCGTCTACTCTGCACTGTCCAGAACAATCCCTATCGCATCCAGGAAACATTTTTTCAAATGATCGAATTTGAGCTTCGCAAATTGCTATGGGGAGTGTCGGGGTTGTCCCAGAATTGTGCTCAAGAAGCTACAAAATGGAGTATACGAGGGGGGCTGGCCGTTCCGGATATCAGAAAATACTACTGGGAAGCTCAAGTCATCAACATCAACAGATGGGTTTTTTCCCCACTGGAGGAACCAGTCTATAGGGTGGACAGACTGGCCCTGGGCGATCGTAGCCATCTGGGTGAACTGTACCGCAGGGGTAGGGGTTCCGTACATCTGCCACCACACAAAGACGGTCATTGACATTTGGCATAAAGCAACTAAAAGGACCGGGTGGGAGTTGAAATTCACTTAACAGACTCCGCTATTGGAGGGAGACTTTCGGAAAGAAATACAACGGTTGCAGGGTTTCCGGAAGTGGAGCCTGATTGGCATCAACTTTCTCGGGGACGTCTGGAAATGTGGCAAAATGGTGACATTCAATACCCTGCAGGAGGGCTTCCAAATGGGGAGGTGAATTCCTTGGATACCGACAGCTGCGTTTGGCACTCCATTGCCATTTGAAAGAAGGGACTGTGATTTCAGAATATTCCCCCCTAGAGGATAGACCCCTCTTAGAGCCCATGACCGAGAAAGCGGTGTCACTTCCCTTCAAGAATCTGATAAACAACTCCCCAGACTGCCTGGATTCCCTGAGGGAGGCCTGGGAATCGGACGTGGGTCTTTTGGAGGATGATGATTGGGCAGAGGCCCTTCAGTGCTCCAGGGGAATGCCATCAGAGCGCTCTTTAGGCTTGTTCAACTCCGCATCCTTCACAGGTCTTATGCCTCGAGAATGGTGCAGGTCCATATTAATGGTGGTGGTTCCGAACTATGTGCCAGGGCATGTGGTGAGAAGGGGTCATTCTTCCATATATTGTGGTCTTGCCCCAGGATACAGAAGTACTGGAGGGTCCTAACCCGCATTATGGAGGCTGTAGTGGGCAAGCAGGTCCCAATGGAGTCCAGATTGCTCATCCTCAGCGTCACGGGAGAGATCACAGTGGGCCAAGCTGTGGCTAGCTTTAGCAGGGGATGTCGCTAAGAGGAACATCGCAGGTGCATGCGGGGTGACGGAGCCCCGACAGTAGAAGCATGGCTGCGTGATATGGACTTGTGTCATAATGCGGAGCAGGTGATCTATTAAAGTCGTGGATGCACTCACAAGTGGGAGAAAATATGGGGGGCCTGGACACTGGATAGTGGCCTGTGATGGGATCCGTGGGGTGTGTTGTTTAGGCGATACTGTGAAAGTTAAGCGATACACCCAATCTAGTTGTGTGCAGAAATGCATAAAATGTACCTGCGTGCTGCATGTTGCAATGTCTGGTGACTGCCATTCCTTCGTCATAATATTGTATGGGTATATGGGGATTTGCTTGTATCTGAAGCTTGTTTTTTTGCTCAATAAAAAGATTTTCACAAAAAAATACAAAAATTTATTAAAGGCTGTGTTGGGATGGGTTGTCTTGGATAGACTTTTTTTCTGGGCTACCAAACACAATACCATATCTAACCTTCAGTATGGATTCAGGCCTGGTATATCTACTGCTGACCAGTGTTTAAATCTGTATATGGTCTTAAGTAAATACATAGTGGAACGTAAAGGTTCCATGTTAGACTGTACAGCCTTAGGGTTGTCTTCCCCCAACTTTTTGCCTTCCTGCCTTCATTTTTCTGATACCATTGTTGCTGGCTTTAGGACTATGCACATGTTATCACTGCTAAACAATGCTAACGTGCTTGTGCTCTCTCCCCTAAACATAGTAATATTGGTTCATCCCTAATTGGCATATTCAATTCACTTATAAGTCCCTAGTAAAGTGCACTCCATGTGCCCTGGGCCTGTACATTAAATGCTACTAGTGCACCTGTAGCACTAATTGTGCCATCCACATAAGTAACCCCGTCACCATGTCTCAGGCCTGTCATTGCAGAGCCTGTGGGTGCGGTTTACTGCCAATTCAAGTTGGCATTTAAAGCTACTTGCCAAGCCTTAAACTCCCTTTTTATTACACGTGAGTCACCTCTAAGGTAGGCTCTAAGTAGCCCTATGGGCAGGGTGATGTGTAAGTAAAAGGTAAAGCATGTATGTTTATGTTTTGCATGTCCTAGTTGTGACTAACAGCTACATTTGTTTTTCACTGCTGTGAGGCCTACTCCTCTCATAGATTTGATTTTAGGTATTCCTTAATACACTTTTAAGCTGTAATTCCTGATGAGAAGGGAGTAGCTACATCTTGTTTCATATCTTTGTAATAGTAATGATAAATCCTCTTTACTGGTAAAGTTGGATTTAACATTACTATTTTAGAAATGCCACTTTTAGAATGTGGGCATTTGTCTGCTCTGTGTGCCTTGCAGCTTGTCTCCAATACACTTCTGGGGTGAGTGACAGCTGCACTATTCACATTCCCTCTAAACAACAAACAAACACAGGAAGACTGGGTGTGTACCAATCTATTTAAATCTGCATTCTGATGACTCTTCCTGAACAGGAAGGGAGGAAAGGTCTGACACTTAAACTTCAATACATAGTGTTGTGTACTCACACAAAGAGCTGATTACCCCCTACTAATAGTCTGGAGCCAGGGATAGGAGGAAAGGACCTCTGTGCACTCCATGGACACTTCTTTGAAGTCTTCTCCACTTCTGAGGCACATTTGGGTATAAGTACTGGGTCTCTGACCCCTAAAATCAGACACTCTGAATCTACAATTGAACCTCTTTCAGAAGAACTGCTGTGCTGCTCAAATGACTCCTTGCTGGACTGCTGACCTGGAAGGCCTGCTTTTCTCTTGTGCTGGACTGCTACCTGCTGCTCTCTGACTCTGCTGAAGGAGAGCTGGACTCTGCCTTTACAACCAATTGTGCTCCAAGGACTTGTTGGCTGCTTGAGAGTCAGGGATATCAAAGTCTCTACCCCTGCTCTTTGCCTGGTTCACTGGAAGTGGACCCAGATAAATACATCACAGATATCGACGCATCTCCTGTCTGCATGTAGCAGAACTGGTGCATCAACCCGGTTGTGGGATTAGAACCGGCCCATTGCTCTCGGAACCAGCGCATTGCCTTGAGAGCCATGACGCATCGGAACCGTGCATTGCTGGCATCGCAACAGGGAGAGATTGACACAACCCCACGACTGTGAGGAGAAACCCAGCGCATCGCACTTCAGAACTAATGCATTGCAGTTCGGCGGCTCGTCTACAGAACCGACAAATCGCTATCATTGCGGAATCTACATCAACGCATCACTTGACTGTCCCCCGCATTTTGCTGTTGCAACCAAGACTGGGTACTTTGTTTACTGGGGCCTGCATGGGTCCTGTAGCTAGTCTGCGCCCCCTTGCAGAAGGCCTTTTGACTTTGTCCTGTTCCAGCATGACCTAAAGTAACCCCTAAAGTGCTATTGGCTTCTAAGCATCGGAACTCTTATTATTATTTCAAAAATCACATTTAAACTTCTCCATATTGAATTTTTCTGGTTTTGGTCTCGTTTTAGTATGAAATCACTTTTTATTTTTCTGAACTGGTGTGGAGTCTTTTTGTTTTGTTTTCACTGTTTTACTGTTTAAGTGTTGCACACATACTTTACACATTGCCTCCTAAGTTAAGCCTGAGTGCTCAGTGCCAAGCTACCAAAGGGTGAGCACAGGATAATTTAGTTTGTGTATGACCTACCCTGACTAGGATTGTGGTTCCTGTTTTGACAGGGTACCTACTCTGCAAACCAGAAACCATGGGCCCCGATTCACAGAAGTAATCTGAGATGAAAGTCGAACTTTACGACTTTCGGTATCGCGAGGGGCATTTACAAGTAGTAAAGTTAGACTTTTGGTCTAAGTTTAGACCAAAAGTCTAACTTTAGTAGTAGTAAAGTTAGACTTTTGGTCTAAGTTAGACTTCTGGTCTAAACCTAGACCAAAAGTCTAACTTTAGTAGTAGTAAAGTTAGACTTTTGGTCTAAGTTAGACTTTTGGTCTAAACTTAGACCAAAAGTCCAACTTTAGTACTCGTAAATGCCATTTGTGAATACCGAAAAGGTAGACTTTCGTCTCAGATTACTTCTGTGAATCGGGCCCCATATTTCTAACACTCCATACATCTCCCCTTCATGGATCTTACCTCAGCTTTCGACCAGGGTAAACCAAAACAAATTATGGAGGATTATGCTGGCTAAGTGCGCTGATCGGAAAATAGTTTATTTTCTGAAGGACCTTCACACGCACACAATGGGGACAGTCAGGTACACTAATGACTCAAATTGTACGGGCTGTTTTAAAACCGGGATGGGGGCCAGACAGGGTTGCATTTAAGCCCCCTTTCTATTTACCTTATTCATTTATAAGCTCAAACAGGTTTTAGTGGATGTCCAAGCAGATTGCCTCGATAGGAGTTGTTCGCTGCCCGTCCTGCTTCATGCGGGCAACGAGGGGAGAGGATGTGGCCTAATGACTAGAGTGGTCAACAACAAACCTGGGGAACCGGGTTTGAGTTTGAGGGACGCTCAAATACTGTGATTCCGGGCATATCACTTACTCTCCCTGTGCCTAACAAAATGAATGTGTCCATCTGTAATGCAACTGATGCTCATGTAAAGCGCTCTGATACTTTTGGGTCGAGTTTGTGCAATATATTAAACAAACACAAAATGGCAACAATTGCAATGGGTTTGCAAACTCTTCTGGATGCCTTTGTGGGCTGCATGGATGAGCTTGATCTTAGTATTAATACTAGCAAATCGCATGTGATGGAGGTAGGACCCAGTACAACAAAAGCAAAAACTTTTAATGTCGGGTCTCAGACTGGATATGATAAGAACTATTGCGTTCATATGGAGGTTTACCTCTAGATGGAACAGGAGTCCATTTAGGGCATTTGTGCAAGTTCATTCGCTCAAATGTGTCTCCACAGCTTCATATGGGTGTGCCATTTGGGGATATACTAAGGACAATCCTTTACAGGTGACCGAAAACAAATTCTTATCACGCCTTCATTGTGTTCTGCAATGTATTCCCTCCTTTCTAGTGCATGAAGAATTGTGGGTAAGTTACCTTTCGGACACAGCAGCTGTTCACCCTCTCTTACACTAGGTAGACATTTGGTCTAAAGGTGGAATTCAGCTGAACAAGGAGGTCTTTTTTAGACTGCCTCTCCTTTGACCATGTCCTCCGTATCCCCTGGCTCAAATACATCAAAGAGTCTTTGCAGAGTTTTGGGGGGTTCAGCTATTCACTAACCCAAGGAGGGTGGGGGGGGGGCGCTTAAGGCGGGCCGGATTTGGGTCAGAGATAATTTTCTGAAATGGCAGTCATTAGAGAGGGAACAAGAAGCACTACAGAAGCCCTCGGTGTACGGTTATGCCCTTTTGGAATCAACTCAATGTATAGAGCCCTATCTTACCATTGTAACCTGTAATTATGACTGCTATCTGCTTACCATGTTTAAGCTTAACTTGATACCTCAGTTGCTGGCATCTGAACCGGGCTGGTAGGATGTCAATGTATTGCGATCAGGTGTGTCCACAGGACAATATGTATTTTATCATGTTCTGCAGATATTACGATGTCCCTAGGAAAGTCTATATTGTCTCTCTGTTGAAGGCTCGTAAATTCAAACAAGTTGGACCTGTCCTTCTGTTTTTACAATTGCTTTCAGCAGATATTATTTTGACAGTAGCTTGTTTTTTAAAAGTTGCAATGAGACTAGGGAAAGCTAGAGACGTCTGAATGATTTTAGGGTATTTATGGTCTCTTATGATGTCACTTTTTATGGCTGTTTTTTTACTGTATATGTGTGTATATATTTATAGCTTAGTTGTATTTATTGTGGCGTTTGTATGGTTTTTACTGTTACCAAATAAACCATATTCACTATGACTATAAAATAAACAAGCATTTGCAATGCAACGGTCTCGCCTTTAGGATCTTAAAAGTATTTAGCCATGCAGCACATTATCTTTGGTGCTATATTAATTCTTCTCATTTAGCCTTACACAACTGCTATAGCCGGATGAAAAGAGCATTTGTTCTTAGTGGGGCGCCATGGAAAGGGGTTAAGGTAACTGTTAGTCCCAAATAATATAGTTTTACAAAAACCAATTAGCATTGACAAAGCTAATGATTGACAAAGTCAAAAGGCTGGCAGCATAAGTTGGACCAGCTAGCTTTGCAAGTGTTTGTGTTGCTTTGTCAGGGACATGAAGCAGCAGAGGAATGTGGAGGTAAAGAACAATATGGTACGAAACTGAAACTGATCATGAGCAATGGCTAGACCGAAACAGAAGCGTGTTCTGTACTCGAGAAAGACACAAGCCGAACTTGAAATACGATCTGCGAAACAAATATGATCTGCGAAACCTGTTATGGTTTGAGATCGGGCTAACCTTCGCTGGAATGTCAAGGTTGAACAAGCACTGGCAACGACATTAGGTCTGGCTCTAACACCGCCAGAGTTTTCTGTTTGTATAGATTTAAGTCATCTATATGCATGAGCGGCTTGAACTCCAAGCCATACGAGAAATTGTGCAGTTTATATAATGTTCTAACCTGTAAACGCTCCTACATTTTGCACAGTGGGGTCATGGAACCCATTCTACAAACTTCAGAATTAAAACTTGCACTGGTAGCTCTGTACAGTACAGCACCCCAAGCATTCTGAAATCTAAGCAGCTTGTTATGAGTGACGCGGTAATTGCGAGCATATACTGCTAAATATCGCACGTGGAGGTCTTTGCTGAGTGTATTATTAAGTCACAGAATAAGTGCTAACTCAAATATGCGTGTAAATCTTCTGCCGTCAATTCTGTGTTGGGTGACACCACAGAGGAATAATGTGCGATGAACACAGCATGCATGCTGTTCCAAGTTACACCAATGCGTCAGTGTGGAAACAAAATCTTAGCCTCCACTCCTCCCCCCCATGGACTGTAAGGGGGCCCTCTACAATCATCTGGCCTTGCGCTGTTTCCAAACACCTTGCCCTTGCAAATAGCCAACGTGTTCTGTAGACAGGGAGACATCACCGCATATGAAAAAACATTTCAGATGTTGTTGATTCACAAAATTGGGTTCCAGAAGTAAAAATGATTGGTGATTTGGGGAGATCCCAGGGCTCAGACATAGCATCATAAGCATATCAAAGATAACAGTGAGCAAAAATGCTGCCGATGTGCTATTGAAAAGTCAATTCGCAGCGCACCAATGGATGTTGTTACTGGTATTTTATCTTTCATATTTCTCAATTCCATCATATTCCTAGTCTATGTTTCAATCAATCAATCAACTTTACTCTGAGGCATAATATGCGGGGCAAGATTGCGTCCAAGTGAATCCACCACTCTAACCTCTCCCGCAACCAGTCCTCGAGTTACTAAACATGTGAGGATTTTCGGAGCAGGCGTTTTGGGTCACGGCTGACTCAGCGGACCGGCAGCACTGGCTTATTGTTCGGAGGTCGACTCTTTTGCCTCCGGTCTCTCAGCAGGGGTGTCCTTTGACGGCAATGGCGGGGCGCGGTGGCAAAGGTGCTAAACAATGGGCTGCCCTCGCGGCTCCTTCTTTATCGACGATAACTGGCCAGCCTCCCCTACGGCTTGAGACAGCGACAGGGAGTCGGACCACAGGCACGGCACGCTAAACGTAAACAAAGCACGTCGTGATTTACACGAGTCCTATTGCACTGAATACACAAACAGCACCGGCTCGATTGTCCGGCTGGTTAGAAAGTGAAAGCGCGCACGGCGCGCTAAACGTAAACAAAGCAGGTCGTGATTTACACGAGTCCTATTGCATTGAAGACACAAAAAGACACGAACGGGAGTCGGGAGTGGGGGGCGAGAAGTCACAGACTGAGGGAGGGGGCGGGGAGGGGGTTGGGTGGGAGGCAGGGAAGAAAATAGTGTTAGGAGTAAAGGGGACAGCAACCGTGGAAGGATAAAAGTGATGACTGAGGATGGACTGACAAGCCTCAAACCAATCGGAAGGCAGCATTTAAGACGAAAGCCAATGGGCAAAGAGTGGGCGGAGCTTCCATGAAGCTTCCACACTACAGTGTATACTGCATGCCTCGCAAAGCGATGGCAGCACATTCGTGCTGCATCGCTAGGCGAGACCTAATAAATAGCCAGTGTGATTTATCTCAAAATAGAATATCAGACATAACTTCTAAATTTATTTGGGTTAACAAATTAATCTGAGCTCCGGTTTTACATTAAGTCCAGTAGCACCTAGGAGCAAGACCTAGTTCTGATCACTGTGGGGCATATTTACAAGCCTCATGTGCTGCGGGCGCTTCACTTTTTCCGTATTAAAAGTGAAACGCCGGCAGCACAAGGAGCTTGTAAATAATCTCCTGTAGTATCTCATAATTTACTTTGAAAAGACACTCCTAATCAATATGTACCATACGTTATTTGTGAAAATTAAAGGTAACGTCCATAAATAATTAATCTGTCATGTTAATTCATTTAATCTATTTCAATGTGAATATTCTCAATATATGTAAATAAGTAGCCATTGATTCCAAAGACATGATTGCCTCTGTTTAACTACCGTTTTCTGAAGGCTGCAATATTTTATATGGCCCAAAATCTAAACAAATAAACAAAAAATAAAACAGACTAACAGTATAAGCACTCTTATACTTTGTTATGATAATATTTAAATCCATACTTTATATTTCCACATGTTGTGGTGATACATATATTCAATTTATTTTGGGTGAGTACTTCACAAAACTTACAGTTACATACCTCACGAGGAATGATGTAGCTACAAGTAAATTCAAGTGTTTTAAAACAATAGTTTTAATGTAAGAACTAATGAACAATATTAGTCTTTGACACTATCTGGGTTCCCTTTGGAATATTTCAATGGTATTTAAATCATCATACACATATAACAACTGATTATATTTTATACGGAGAATGTGTTATATATAGGGTCGAACTGGCTTATAAGACAATGCATGAAGAGCTGCTCTGACAGGTCAGTGTGTGGGCCTGTTTTTGGGGTGTTTGTGACCCTGTTTTATGGTCTGCTGGGCCGATTTTTACTGCTGGTTTCCCCTTATATTAAAACAAATATTGCCTGCCCTAAGCACAAATTCATGAACTCTGTCCTATACCTTACAAAACAATTACATGGCGTGACTTTACAGGTTCAAAACTGCCAACATTTGCAACTGAGAGGCACTTTTTAGCTATCTCTTTAGGTACTTAGCCGGGGCCACTTTAATTTTGGTGGCTAGGTGTTTTTTCTGTCCCAGTCCGACAGTGGTTAAATATGGGACACAAGAGATTGATTGGTTCGGTATTTTATCTTCAATATTCTACTCATAGAGCAGATGCAAACTGACAATGTATGTTCTTCCTTTCTCAATCAAATCCATAAAGTTATACAACAATTATGAAGGAACCCCTCCTGAAATGTAATGATGATGTATAACATAGTGTTCCATAGAACTGACACAAAATGTTAATTTTTCTAATTAACACCACGGGACATATTATCAACTGACAGCGATAAATATCGCTAAGCGCGCTTAGCGCGATTTTAGTCATCGCCGGCTATCGCTGGATCTTATCGCTAAGACAGCACGTCATTGTCAACGGCTATCTCCAAGGCAATAAAAATTCCAGCGAAAGCGGCGAAATGCTGGAATATCGCTGGAAATCCAGCGATAATATTTTAGCGATAGGGAATTCCTCGGTAATAAGCCATGGTGGACTCAGTCAGACAATCCACCTCCCATAGGGTAATATAGCTAAGTCAGAAATTTTTCTGACGTTAGAATCCCACGTTAATGGGGTCTTAGCACGATTTTCATTGTCGCTACGCGGGTATGGGGCATCGTTGTAAATAGCACGAAGCTGCGTTAGCGATGTTTTCCCATGTAGTGAATGTGAGGCATGCCTACTTTGCATCTCATTAGCGTCGAGATGCAAGGCGTTAGTGAAACGGGTGCTAACACAAGGAAACACACGCTAAAGCCTGTTAGCGTGACCCTGTTAATACTGCGATAGAATTATCGATGCTTTTTGGCCGAAAACGGCTGCTAAAGCGGTGATAATTGTCTTGATAATATGCCCCCAAAAGTGATAGGTTTACAGGCGCATGCAGCCAAAAATGATAGATATCCTTTGCACTTCTTAGGAATGCTTATGACTTTCAACTCACATTAATGCCTATAAAAGTCAAGACAAAATTGAGGTAATAATAAGTCTACAACTTGTTGGTGTGGTGGTAAGATTGAATTCATAAAGAAATCCAGCCTGGGAATCAAACCCCTTTCCTTGTAACCATCATGCCTGGATTGGTGCAGAAGACAGCACCAAGGACTACCCTGAGGACATCTAGCTTCAGAAAGAAAGGTTTTTCATGCTGTCTCCATCAGCTTGTTGCTACATGTTGCACTCAGACCGATGCTGACCATCCTCACCGCTTTGGTCATTCTGGGACTTTTGCACTCACAGGGACCTATGTGTTGCCTGGAACTCGAAGGGCGCCAGTGGGATTTCAGAAGGGTGTGCAGGATTCCAGACCTGGCCTTCTTCTCCACAACACGAGCATAGGTGCCAAGTTTCCAGGCTGCTTATGTGTGACTTTTCCATGGTTGGAGTGTGCTTATGTGTGACATTTCATTGCTCTATGTGTGACAATTTGATTGACACTTTATCAAAAGTCAAACAATGTAGCGGTGCCTGTGAAATTAGGTTAATTTAGGAACTGGCGCTTTGTTCAATTTAAAGTCCTAGAAAGGGATATAAATACTTGCAATCCACCCGATGTACAGACGTAGGTTTCTAACTTTTCTCTTTCACCTCACTTACCCTCGTATGAAACTTGGAATAACATAAAAAACAATTCTTGTGATGTGTTGACACTTGACAGTACTCCGATTTGACAATGCTGTACGTCCTGCACAAGATTAATGGTAAATAAATGAATGTTGGCTGCTAGCTGTAATCTTTGTCGATCATTAGTCACATAGGAGGAGAGCGAACCAGCAGGAAACCGCCCCTCTCTGTGTGTACAATGGTGCAGTCCTGGATACAACATGTTTCAGTCGTGGATTCATGGATCAAAAGTGGATTCTTATGAGGAAATCACTTCAAAGCTCGGGTCTTCTTCCTACATAACAACACTTTCCTTCCTCAAAGCTCAGCCCATGTGAACACAGAGTGTCTGATGTGTGTTCATCCTCCAGCTGTTCTGCAGAAAACCCCCTCCGGAGTTGGGGTGCGCCAAGGACTCTGCAAAGAGGCTGGCCTCCTAGAGTTTGGGGTCAGCTGTGCCACAGAGCAGTTGTAGGGCTTGCATGTTCTCCCGGGCCACATTTTGAGTGACTCGTCCCATGTGGGCCGAGCAGTCATACCACAAGAGTGGTCCCGGCAGTACTCGTTAAAGGTGTGGAGTCTGCCTTCGCCACTGACTGTCCCGGAAGTGTAGGGAAGAGGAGTGAGATTAAAGGAGCCGAGACAGCTCTGCAAGGCAGGGACGGGCTCTTGCAGCACACAGGCCCTAAAAAACACGACACCGCTGGAGTCACGTGGGGCTGACTGCTGCCATGGGACTGGGGTAAGAGGGCTGCTTGGCCATTGTGCAGTCAAGGCATGTACTGTGTAAACACAGGGGCCTGGCAGCGCCACACATTCAGGAACTTTGGCAAAGAAGGGTGGGGCATGACTAGGAAAGTGGGAAAGTGAGTGGTGGGGTGGCAGGGAGTGCTCGTCACAAGCTGCATTTAGGCTTTACATTTTTCTCATTGACCTCTGAGCCACACTGGCCTTACTCCGCTCCCTGTGGTCCAATACTTTTCAACAAGAGGACAGACGGTTTAAACTCAACATACAGGAAGAGTTCAAAATCTACAGCGTGCAGTAATCTCTCAAAGGCAATGCTTGCAGCAGCGCAGCACCGGCTGAAAAGAACTGTGCTGCAAAATAGAGACGCACACTGTGATTACAGAAGTCTTCGTTATTGCGTCTTATCACCATCACAGGTTCCAGTCAGCTGGAGTCAGCGTGAAATCTTCATGCATTCTTGCCTGGCACGAACCAAGGGGAAAGAGGGCAGGGGAGGGGCGGGGCATACCAAGTGTGGATTACAACACATCTCCTTACATAGGGAAAGGAAAAGGGGAAGAAGGGTAGGAAGGGGTACCAGGTAAAAACAAGGCACTTTCAGGATACAACCGCAATACATGCAGAAGTCACAAGGAACTCCACCCTTATTACATTGCAGTATCAACAATTGAAGAACTATGTGAAACAATAATCTCTTGCCCACCTAGGCACAGTTGTAAATCTTAATGGTCTCCAATGGAAGCGTTGACCTGTGGGATAGGTGCCTCCCTGTGAGGGACACTTCTGTCCATTCTCCAAGTTTGCCCATTTGTAAGCATAACTACATTTCTTCCCACTTTGATTACTTTCATGGGTTCTGAGAATCTTGTGGCCTCCCTCCTGCGTTGTTTAGGAAGATGTACATGGACCCAATCCCCTTCTTTGACCATGTGAGACTTCACGTGTTTAGTTGCCTCATATCTGACCCTGTACTTGGCTTGATGACTGTCAACTCGTTCCCTGATCTCGTCACGATTCACATCATAGGTGTTCTGTCTTTTTAGGGGAGGGGAGGGGAGAGTCTGGTTTTGGGAACCCTACCCTTAAGCAAACTGAAGGGGGACACTCCTGTGGCCAGGTTCGGGGTGTGGTAGTCCACCATGACTAATAAGAAACGTTCCTTCAAGGACTTAAGGTTGAGGGGACCAATAATGTCCAGTGCTAATTTGGACCATGGTTTATCTGGCACGGTGACAGGGGATAGGGGAGTTTTCCTTGTCTGTTGTATTTTGTCTGAATGGCTACATTCGAGACAGTCCCTCACAGTTCTCTCTGCCATGGTATCCATCCCTGGCGACCAGTAGTCCAATCTTATTTTATTTTTTGTAAGACTGCGCCCCAGGTGACCAATTTTCTGTCTAAGTGCTACGGGTGGAACAATTTTCTCACCCCTGCAAACCGTCCCCTCTTGGATGTTTAGCTCCAGTTTTACATCCCAGAACCCGCACAATGAAGTGGCGACTTTACATTTCTCATTGGGCCACCCTTTGACGATAAAGCCTTTAAGGAACTTCCTTTCATTATCATTCGTACACACTCTTCCCATTCTTCTTTTTTAAGGCAAGATACCTTCAAAATGACATCATCAGTTTCAACATGAGATGAACAGTCATCAACATCCCTGGGTAAGCGAGAGAGGAAATCCGCCACCACATTTTTTGAACCTGGCATATACTTAACATTGTAATTGTACCCTTCCAGCCCCAAGATCCATCTTGCTATCCTGCTATCCTGAGTGTGGTCTTCTCAGACCCTTTAGTAGTGAACGCATACATGAGGGGTTTGTGGTTGGTTTTCACAGTGAAGGGAATGCCCCACAGAAAGAAGTGGAAGTGTTTGATGGCCCATGCACATGCAAGCACTTCTTTTTCGACAACGGAGTAATTAGCTTCTGCTCCTTTAAGGGCACGAGAAGCAAACGCCACCACTTGTTCCTGGCCGTTGACAATCTGGTTGAGACTGGCACCCAATCCTTTATTACTCATGTCCGTGTACAGGACCGTGGGCTTGATGGGGTCAAATCTGCCCAACGATGGGGCTGAGGCAATGCTCTCCTTCACTGTGAAGAACACCGCTTGGCAATCTTTGCTCCATACAAAAGGGGTCCTTGCTTTAAGTAAAGCCCTCAATGGTTCCACAATACTTGCGTAATTTTTGACAAACTTAGCGTAGTATTCTGATAACCCCAATAATGACTTCAAGTCTTCAACACAACCCGGAGCAGCAGTCACCTGAATAGCTTCTACTAGGTCAATCTTAGGCTTAATTCCATCTTGGGAAATGGTATGGCCAAGGTACTCAACAGATCCTACCCCAATGCGACACTTGTCCCTCTTTAGGGTCAAACCTGCCGCCTCCAGTTTGGTAAGTACCTCCCTCAAGATGGTATTATGTTCTTCCAGGTCTTTTCCATAGATGACGATGTCGTCCTGGATGCACATGGTACACTGAATGTCCTTTAGCACGTGTTGCATGATCCTCTGGATGGCAGCAGCTGCTGAGGCCAACCCAAAGGGCATGCGCTTGTACTGAAATGCTCCCAGCAGGTTATGAAGGAGATTAAGTGGCGGGAGTCAAGGTGTAGCTCTACCTGGTGGTAGGCGGACGAGAGGTCTAACACGCTGAAACAGCTTGCGTCTTTGATTAAGGTGAGGACCTTGTGAATGCGTGGTAAGGGATGCCTATCCACCCATATGTTACTGTTAAGGTCCCTCAGGTTCACACATAACCTGATCTCTTTGCTGGACGCCTTAGTCGTAAGGACAATGGGGGCCAACCACTGCGAGCTTTCTATGGGCTCAATGACCCCTTGTGACATTAGTTTGTCTCATTCCTCTCGGAGGGGTGTCTGCATCATATGAGGTATCAATCAATCAATCAATCAATCATATAATTTGTAAAGCGCACTACATACCCGTGAGGGTTTCAAGGTGCTGGGGGGGGTACTGCTGCTATTGATCGAAGAGCCAGGTCTTGAGTTGTCTCCTGAAGGTCAGCAGGTCTTCGGTCTGTCGCAGGTTGAGGGGGAGGGTGTTCCAGGTCCTGGCGGCGCGATGGGAGAAGGATCTGCCTCCGGAAGTAGTTCTGCGGATGCGTGTGAACCGTGGCCAGGGCGTGGTTGGCAGAGCGGAGTTTACTGTTGGGTACGTAGACGGAGAGTCGACTGTTGAGATAGGCTGGGCCGGTATTGTGGAGTGCCTTGTGTGCGTGGATCAGGAGCTTGAAGGAGATTCTTTTGTCGACGGAGAGCCAGTGCAGGTTGCCGAGGATCAGGCGTGCAGAGGCATTCTGGATTCTCTGTAGTCTGCTGATGAGTCTGCTGCTGACTAGGGCCTGGGTGACTGTTTTCCTCGTGTTTGTCGGGATCCATCTGTAGATCTTGCGGAGCATGCGGAGGGTGTTGAAACAGGTGGAGGAGACTGCGTTGACTTGTTTGGTCATGGAGAGTTTCGATTCGAGTTAGGTATGGGCCTAACCTTGTGGGCCACTGGTCTTGCATTTGCTTTTAGCTTAATAGAGTGTTGATAATTTCTGAGTAGACCTAGTTTATCCATAAAGACCTCAGTAAATTTGTTGCAAATCTCTGTTCCCCCACAGACGGGTCCACTAGGAGGACTTGGTCAGGGATATTGGGGTCTAATTTGATGCCCAGTTCCATCTGGTGTTTCCACCCCAAAAAATTGGATCCTTTCTGTGTGATGTAAATTTTGCCCACAGTACCCCTCCCTTTAAACCCTATGTTCATGGTTGTCACGCCTATCAAGGGTATGGGGTCCCCATTGTAACCCCCTGGATGTATGTCTGGAGGCTGTATGTCCTGTTGCCTTGAGGGGAATAACTTAGTAAATGCCTCAGCTTCCACTAATGTATAGGGTGAGCAAGAATCGGCGAAGACCGTCCCCTCTCTTTTGTCCAAGGGTGATAGTGCAAGACGGAAAGTCATTCATCTTTACGTTATTCTTTAGTTAGAAAACTAGTTTTATTTTCTTGAGGAGGTTCTTGTTCTATGGTTTGGTGATCCTTACACATCCTGGCCAAGTGACCCCTCCTTCCGCAGTTATGACAGGTGACCGATCTGGCTTGACACCCTGTAAAATTATCCAGATGTGTGGGGCTTCCGCACGTATATCATTTGAGTTTGGTGCCCGTAGGGAGAATACCTGGACCTTTCCCCTTATTGTCCTTAGTGGCTTCCTGTTTGCTTATAGCATTCACCGCTGCGTTTTTATCTCCATCCCTTTTCATCGCTACCATACAATCTGCAGTGTGCTCAATTCCTACCGCTATGTCTATAGCTTGCTTTAGATCAGGGTTGGCAACTAACAACCTCTCTTGTATCTTGGAGTTGTTGGTGCATCTTACCAACTGATCCCTAATAAGGGAATCTTGCAATGCCTGGAATTCACATGTATTGGCTAGGTCTTTAAGAGCCGCAATGTACTTTTTGACCTTCTCATTCTTCCCCTGTACCCTTGAAAAAACGTGTGCCTCTCTAGCACCACATTGATAGTCTTACCAAAATGCTTTTCAAGTCTATTAACTGCCGCTAAGTACACGTTCTCATCATCGTAACTGTCCTCCTCTGCTTCTGATGAAATGTTGTCATATGTCTTACGCCCTTCGATCCCTAGGTTGTGGAGCAGGGTATGTAGTTTCCGAAGGGCTGAGAATTTTTCCCCCCCAATCACTATGAGGTAAGACTCCAGGAGCCCAAACCATTGCTTCCATGGCTCCCCCACTTCGTTGAGGAATGAGGGTGGTTGCGACATATTTGTACTGGCCATGTTGTTAAGGATGGGCTTACTGGATGAAGTTACCTTTTGAAGGCACCCCTTATAGAAGAGCTCTCAATTGAAAGAAGGTTTATACAAGACAGGTCTGAACAGGAGAGTCAGAAACCCCTGCTGTACATGTCTTCGTTAGGATAGGTGACCCGTGTAACTATGTCCATTCAGAAGAATGTAAAATGCTACTTCAACTGTGTTGAAAGCTGTGCCTGTCAGCGTTAAGGAAAAGACAGGCTTGTAGTCATGCTGGAGGAGGAAAGGTAGCTTGCAGCACGATAGCAGGCACACAGATCTGTGTTAAGTGACCGTAATGCGCTGCTTCCACAATTTATTGAACTGTGCCTGTCAGTGAGGAAAAGCAGTGCAGGCTGAAGGGAGTACAGGAGGGAGGAAAGGGTTAACTGCAGGCCTCCTCGCTGACGAATACGTCGTCAAAGGAATTCTCCACAAGAAGATGGCCCCGCCTCACCACCGTAGTGCGCGTATGCAGAAGCAGCGGGGCTGAGAAAGAGCTTGAGGAAAAGATGAGCCCTGCTCTCCTCACGAAGGCTGGTGCCCACGCAGGACCTTCAGGGGAAAAACAACAGTAATCGAATCTGAGGCACCGCAAATCTGCACGAAGGCCGCCCACTGCTCCGCTTCACACAAATATCCACGCATGTAACCACTTCCATGCCATGATGTGCTTCTCAGAGGAACTCCCGGGGCCCCTACATGCCAAGGACACTGCTCACATCCGCGTGAACGCCCCTAGCCTCTCTTTCTAGTGGCTGTAGCCGCTCGCAGTCCCCACATGTTCCTGGACTGGACCAAAGACAGCACTGAGAAGACCATGGTACACCTAGACACCATACACCAGTACCAGCGGCGCTACGTCCTCGTCAGCCACGACCTTCTTACACAGGCAGCTACATCTTAAAAACTTCAGAGGCTATTCAAGGTCGATGCGATATCTTCACGCTTCACTCAAAATGCACTGCAGTCCTTTCATAGATTGAAAATTCCATGAAACGGCCTCATGGACTCTTCGCAAGCAGCTCAGCAGACATTCATGATGGTAAAAAGATTACTCACAACGTTTCTAGAAGTATCATAACCGGCTGTCCTGGAGTACGTATTGGGGGTGATGGTGGACCGTCCCCACACGGTTGTTCATCGCCAGTGTTGCAAAATAGAGACGCACACTGTGATTACAGAAGTCTTCTTTATTGAGTGTAATCACCATCACAGGTTCCAGTCAGCTGTGGAATCTTCATGCATTCTTGCCTGGCATGAACCAAGGGGAAGGAGGGCAGGGGAGGGGCGGGACGTACCAAGTGTGGATTACAACAAACTGCTAATAGAACTGTGGGGGCAGATTTACAAGGAATTGACGCATCTCCCTCGATGAGTCATGTTGTAAATAGTCTGTATTGTTTGCGCCGCCATTGCGTCCAAAAAAAAGTGACGCAATTGCGGCACAAGGTGCTTGTAAATCTGCCCGTGGTGTCTCCAGCTTTTGCCAGATTGAGCACTAAAGCACTAAAGACTATAGGTTTTAAAAGGGAGAATAACGTACAACAATAATGACATAGGAATTATGTTGTCAAAATGATTGTATGGCCCATTGCTGCCTCTCATGACATTCTAATGACAATTATCTTGCCTGTGAGTATGTCTGCACCAGAAACTGATTTCTCCTTCAGCTCATTCCCACTACGCCAACCCCATCTCCAACCTGGGTAGAGTGGCTCAGATTCATTCCATCTCCAGTCCTCTTGTGCTGCTGGTGATGTCAGTCCTACCTCTCCTGTCCAGAATGGAGCTCTCAGCTGCCAGTGAAACCAGCGGGTTGCTGAGCCCAGCAGCATAGCGCCCGTCAAATCATAACACAGCCCCCTTCCGAACATACCTCTCAGCTCGCTGCTCCCAGCCTTGGAAAACCCCTCCACATGCCCTTTGAGACCTAGGAGCGGAATGCAGTGACTGAGAAGAGTAGAGGGGCAATCTACAGACTCCCTGCAGCAAACAGCATGGGTTGGCACACTGCCAGTGACTGGGTGTGAGCTCCAAGGAGCTCCGAATAGGCGTGACATAGCTGTAATGCACAAACTCTCAGCACAGCATTGACTAAACACCCCCCAAAACAATGCAGTGGATGCAAATAGGACCATTTTCCCCCAAACCTCTGGTTAGGATAAACTCCCCAGAACCTTCTCTCTCCTTCAGCCTCCCCTCTCCCTGTCAGGTAATTCAGGTTATTGGGGGCCATGCCCCCAAAGATGAATGCATGGCTGCAGGAGTTTTTCAGCAGCTGGTGCACCAGGTTCCCTGTAGTGTGGTCTTGAGAGTGCATGTGCATGTGCTAGGCTGTAATTGCATATTAGGTAGGATAGAATGCAATGACGTTTTGAATTGTTAATGTGTCGTATATTGCTCCTGCCTCCTGTTGTCAATTTTTTCTTGGTCCTGGACGTCAGGTCAAACCAACACTTTCTTTGGTGAGCCCCATATCATTCATTAGTCGTAAACGCCTCCAAATAGTTTCACTGGATGCATCTGGAATGTATGTATGGTCTTTCTGAATAATTTATCATTTTTGACCACACATTCTTCTATTAAAATTTCAAGTTCTTGATCACAAAATGTTTCTTTTCTATTGCCTCCAAACCTCCTCTTGTGGCTCCTGGCTTGACATTCTATTGCCTTCCAGGGTCCTAAATATGTATACCTCTCTCAGGCTTTATGTGAATGGTTCTGAGACGCCTCCTGCAATGTTTGTAATTTGCAACTGTCGACTTGCAACCTCGTGTGAAAAAATCATGTATATTTGCGTGCCAACTGCTAGGACCGGGAGTGGTGTAGTCCCAGGACGGCCTTGATGCTTCCCGACTGGAACAATCTTAGCATATTAAGACCAACTCAACACTGCAGCACTCTCAATAAGAATTACAGACACTAGGTAAAGTTTTGTAAAATTATATAAGGAATGAATTTGTAGAAAACAAGAAATATGCCATCAAAACGTTTAGTAGCAAGGCATACAATTCATGAGTATAAAGAACTTAATAAACATCTAGATAAAATCTAGCATAGATTCGCCTTCTAAGGTGGGGAATATGGGGTTTCAGGTTACAGTTAGACGCATGTCCTTTTATTGGCCTTTATACAAATGCCTTCCATGCAATTCTACACAGCTCCACGGTTCTCAGTGTTTGCACCATTGAGGAACAAGCAAGAAAATACATTTGAGGATTCTTTTCTGCAATGAGTTTAGTCATTTTCACCGTTTATTCAAGCCTGCAATTAGATACAATGTTCAACCATTGCCTTGGGTAGTTGGGATGTCCTTGATTAGTAGCATAGTGGGTGAAGTCTCTGGGGATGCTCTTGACTTATTAGTGTGAAACTCAACTCTTTATTTAGAACAGGGAAATAACAATAGTGTTTATCATGGTGTCTTACGACAGTGGTTCAAAATGGACAATAGTGTAAATGGATGTATGACGATGCAACGCAAACAAACACAACGCACACCATCGCATCGCATTTTTCACATCGCACGCACCGTTACATCGCACGCATTCACCACGCAAAACATAACATCGCACTGCGCCCTCACATGCATGTAAAAGACCTTTACAACGTACACCACCACCACGCATACTGTCACCCCGCAAAATCCTCCCTAACGGCCACCCAAACACAGTACAATGCACTGAGACTCCCCTCAACCCTAAGTCCTATCCCTAAAGCCTAAACAGTACCATATACGACTGCTAACCCTAAGCCCTAACCCTAAAGCCTAAACAGTACCATATACGAGTCCTAACCCTAAGCCCTAACCCTAAAGCCTAAACAGTACCATATACGAGCCCTAACCCTAAGCCCTAACCCTAAAGCCTAAACAGTACCATATACGAGTCCTAACCCTAAGCCCTAACCCTAAAGCCTAAACAGTACCATATACGAGTCCTAACCCTAAGCCCTAACCCTAAAGCCTAAACAGTACCATATACGAGCCCTAACCCTAAGCCCTAACCCTAAAGCCTAAACAGTACCATATACGAGTCCTAACCCTAAGCCCTAATCCTAAAGTCTAAACAGTACCATATACGAGTCCTAACCCTATTGCCCTAACCCTAAAGCCTAAACACAAGCAAATCCTACTCCTAACCCTGAGCCCTAACCCTCCCCTCCACTACACTCCCCATAAGTACCCTAAACCCTATCCTTACCTGTCTCTCGTCGTGGTCCCATCGTTGTCTCCCCGCCGTCCGTGTCCCAGCGCCTGCGTTGTAGAAGCTCCCGCGATGTAATGGCGGGCGCAATCTAACGTCGTGCGTAGTGAACACACGCGGCGTAACGTCGCGTGCGTTGTGAGGGCACGCGACGTAAACGCATGCGTTGTGACGGATGCGTTGGGATGGTTGTTTCCCGTGTAAATACAGTCTTAAATTAGCGTAAGATAGGTTTCTAATACACTGAAGGAAAATCAACTGTTAGAACCCCTGATGATTTCTGAATCGCCGCCTTATCAATTTTATTACAGTACACCATTCATCAACTGTGAGTTCTTTTTGGATTGTCCCAGATCCTTCAGGGTGTCATAGAGATCACTTTGCGTCTCTTCAACATCAAGTCTCTTTCTTTTTCTTCCTCTCATTGTTCAGAGCTTCTTGAGCTCGCAATCCATTTTACTGGTTGATGAAATTATTTTGCAAAATTTTAGGTAACAAGGACACAGGGAATGCCTATTAGTATAGCCAAAAAGGAGTTACAAGCAGTTTTAAAATTCCTTCATCTACACTACCGAGCCACTCTCCTATCTTAGCAAAGCCTCTTCCAATGGATCCAAACTTAAAACCTATTCCTTCCCATACAACTGCTTCTTCCAGCTCAGTTAGATCATGTGTTATTTTTGTCATATTAGTAATGTAGCTGTCAAGCTGCTTATCCATGTAAGGTATGTAAGAGCAGTATTACCAAGCATGAATGACTTTGCAAACTCCACTTTTCTGTGCAAGGAGCAAGTCCAGTGGAAGGCGATTTTTCCAAATCATAGCTCTCGTAGCTAGTAATTCCTTATTTATAGTGGTTGAGGCTCCGGTAGTGTTAGTGGCAAACCGATTTCCCAAAGTTGATAGCCTTCTAATCTTAACATTGTTTAATGCAATTCCTATTGGGGCTGTAAGGGCTCCAAAATGATCACAAAGCATTTGTTTAAAACTACACTAACTTCACTTTATACAGCTCACCCATCAGCTGTGTCACCTCAAGGGGCCCCAGGGATGCACCCCAAGGTTAGTAAACATGAAGTGCAAAAGGAAGGAGTCTGCCTTTGGTAGCTCAGAGCACAATCCTTGACAGATGTGACTTCGTGCCCCCTTGTCCTGACCCCACAATACCTCCCTGATTGGTCACAGCACCACCTCAGCCACCACCTCAGGTCCAAAACAACAACACTCTAGTACAACATCCTTTACTCTCCTTGGCCAGTCACCTACCCACCCTGGCACCTCAGGGTCCACTACTAACTCCCTTCCTGGGATCTAAGGAGTACATTACCACCATACAGATCTCCTCTGGGACAGTCACTTAGCCCACCTAGGGAGCCCAGGGGCTACCACTAAACTACCTATCCAGAGAACCATCCTCTGTTTTGAGGTACAACAAGGCTGGCAAACAAGTCTCCATTTGAGTTACATGTTTAAACTAGACACATTTTTCTTAACTGTGACTTTTTACTTTTTACATGCCTTGCATTTATATGATAGCATACTTGGAATTTATTCTGCATGCAGCACATTCCTTAGTAAGCATATTATCTTGTTGTTTGTACGCTCTGTCCAAGGCTATGGAAGATTGACCACAATGCCCTTGCATTTAATTGTCCGGTTGGAGACAGCTTTGCGTCTCAAGACAAACAATTACATTGGTGCTGCACCTTTGAAATAGTGTGATTGGTGACTGTGCTTTTATCTTATAAACTGCCTCCGAGCTAAATGCTAAAGAGGAACACTTCGGCTGAGATTATCCTTGAACTCTCTGCCAGAGATGCAGCCCGTTGACTCAAGCTTTCATCCTACAAAGGACGGTGGCCTGCTCTACACCAGATCGGCTTCCTGATATATCATACACAGGTATGGAGGGTTGGGTTGTCCCAAGAGATCTAGCACAGTATACTCCATCTATGCTCTTGATAGTGTAGGTAGTAATAGGATAGGAGTATAAATGTAATCAAAATCCCACTGTAGTGTTATAATAGTTGAACTGTTTATCTTTTTCATCTTTCTTATAATGCTGGTTATAATGTTTTGTTTAATCCTATTAATAATTGAAGCTCACGCTTTTTACACAAGAATACAATTGTCTCAATAAATGTTTGAAAAGCCAATTTGACTTCCTTGGCCATGCTTGAGGGTAGATCTGTTTCCACAATTTCTTTGGGGAACAAGAGAGGTCATGTTCTGAGGTTGCAGATCCCATCTTGTTCCCTGGTAAGGCTAGGGGTCCAGATGGGCACTGTGAGCTAGCTAGAAATTAGGCCAACATATTCTGATAACATGTTTGGAATCCTTTCCCATATTGTGACGGTTATGTTGTTAGGATACACAGTTCTCCTTAATTCATAGGAACCATATGACAATCCCTCTGGGGCCATCCACCACCATGGGCCAACCCTGGATCATCACACTTCCTGGTGGGAACCCCTAGGGGTGTAACTACTTCTGTGAAAAACTCCCGTCCCACCCTTAAAGTGTTTTTGGCCTTTGCCAATGGCGGGAAATTCTCTGTGGAGAGAATGAATAGCTTTGAGCTCCCTCTCTGAAAACTGCCCCTGCCCCTGACAAGCCCAGGAATTTCCCTTTAGTTCCCTAATCACCTCCCATACCCCAAAAAGCAGAGCCCACAGCTACACCCCAAGTCTTTGGTGTAGATACCAGTTGCAATCCCTAAACCTCTAGAGAGGACCCCCCTCGTCCTACAGGCCTAGTGTGTGTAGTGTTGGGGTTCAAAGTAACACTATGGCCTGGAACAATCTCATGGACAAATTATTTGAAAGTATACGTAGTCCCTGAGCAACACTACATTCAAACAGAGGTACAAATAAGTGTTTGTGTTCTTCGGTTGCAATTCATTATCTTTTTATTCTTACATCGTCATAGTAAGTTGTAATTCACTTCTGAAGTTTTCAGAATTGTCTTCAGTCACAATTCGTAGCCAACACGTGTTTCATCATAGGTTCATGAACCATACTGACTTCATCAGGGCTACAAAAGAAATAAACCAATTTGTTGTCTAACATCACTTATATAAAAAACATTAACAGCCTTATGCATCAACCCAAAATCCAGTCGGTAAAATACCGATTCCTTATTAGCTCCCGGTATTAAGTAAAAAATTCCCAATCCCAATGCATCAACCCAAAAGCAGAAATCGGTATTTAAGGAATCCTTAAATAGCGATTCTTTAAATAGGGATTCCTTAAATACCGATTCCTTAAATAGCGATTGCATTTAAGGAATCCCAAAGTGAGATTCCTTAAATGCAATGCATCAAAGGTAAAAAATTAGCGATTTCGCTAATAAGGGGAGCAAATTACCATGAAGATGAACTGCATGGTAATTTGCAAAAACTTTGAAAAATGCACTTTTGTGCATTTTTCAAAGTGTCATGTTGCGCACACACATGCCCTTAGAGCATGTGTGTGTGCAACATATGTGCACATATCATTTTCAGGGGTGCAACAGGGTGTCCTTTTGACACCCTGGCACCCTTGAAAGTGCTCCAGCTATTAGCGATTCGGTAATACCGAATCGCTAATACAGAATGGCTTTACATTCATTCCTATGGGCTTCCAAGCCCATAGGAATGAATGGGTAGGTATTCCTTATTACCGATTCGGTATTACCGATTCGGTAATAAGGAATGTTAAGGAATCGCTATTTGAATAGCGATTCCTACATGCATAGCCTTTTGCTATTCCTTATTAGCGATTCCTTATTTTTCGCTAATAAGGAATCGCAAATGCTAATGTTGATGCATATGCCCCTATGTTTCTAATACCTCCAATTGTAAGGCATCACAACATGTCAGGCTCCATGTTGCTTTAGATTGAAAGAACAGACCTGAGGTGAAATAGGGTTCAAGAAATGACTTCGTTATTTGCAGTTGACACCAATAAATGATGTTCCCTCCGAAGTCAAGACAGGTGCCCAGTGCTACCATTTTCATGCTGTTAAAGACTCAGTATGATGTCTTCATTGTATTCAAAATGATTTAGCAACAAATAAGTGCTCCAATCAACAGAGTGCACCCGTACGAAACCACCCTTGGTTGTAATTTATTATACCGTATACCAGCGTACCTATACAAGCATCTTAACCATCAGAAAAACGTGTCCAGTTTCGCTCAGTACATCATCCACACATCTATAAGTGAAAGGGCATGAATTTACTATCTGCTAGTAGTTAAAATAGTATAACAGCATAAGGTGGCGTCTAAAATCACTTCACAAGTGTGCATTAATGCCAGATCGGCAAATATATTATAGCGATCCAAAGACCATATAGAATATTATACTGTAGGCAAAAATGAGCAGGTCACATCAGTTAACTGTACACTAACCTGAGTATTCTGGATTGGTTTCTAAATGAGAAAATAACTGTGTATATCTAGATGACTATACTACATCCAAGTCATTGACGTTGTGTCCAAACCTCCACCCTCCAATCGGTTATCATCAAATCTCTGTACAGCAATTTATGAATCGAAATGTCAAACCCAACATAACGTCTTGTTATATACATCGTAATTTACTCCTAGACGTAATTGTTAGAGAAGCTGACAAAGGGGGTTGCTTGGTAGTTATGGAAAGATTGGATTACGATAATGAAAAACAGAAACAATTGAATGATACTAGGTGCTATCAGAAACTGCCACACAATCCTATCCCAGAGATAAGATATTCATTAATGGTCATCTTAAGGAGTGGCTAGGATTGGGACTGTTTTGTGAAGATGAATACTTTTACTTAACTATAGATCGGCCCAGGTACCCATGTATCTACACTTTACCTAAGGTACACAAGAACTCACCTTTTCCCCCTGGCAGACCAATTATATCGAGATTAGGTGGCCCTATGGAGAGTCTCTCAGAATCTGTTGATATCTTCATCAGACCTTTTGTGTTTAATTTGCCTGCATACATTAGAGGCAATAAGCAGATACTCAATATACTGAGCGATGTTATATGGGAATCTGACATGACTCTAGTATCACTTGACGTTGTTTCTCTGTACACTAATATCACACATGGTGATGGACTTGGGATTTGAGACACTTCCTTTATAAAAGACCAGTTGAATGCATGAAACACTCAGAAAGATTGATCACGTTGTCAGAAAAAATCTTGAACAACAATGTCTTCTTATTTAATGGGGACTGGTACAAGCAGTCATGCGGAACCACAATGGGTCCTGGGTTCGCTTCCTCTTTTACCAACCTGTTCATGGGCTGGTTCGAGGGGGAGTGCATCTGGGGCACGGGTGGTCAGAGATGGATCAATGACATTTACTATTGGGGCAGGTACATCAACGACTGTTTGATGATATGGATTGGCACCCACTGTGGACTGATTGAATTTTTGAACTACATGAACAATAATCCCTACAATATGAGGTTTACGATGGAATTCAGTAAAGAGAAACTAGTGTTTTTGGACGTTGAACTACACATCCAAGAGGACAAGATACAGAGCAGGATGTATTGAAAACCCACCTCGTGCAACTAGATACTACACGCTGACAGTTCACACCCAAAGAGCCAAATTTACTCGATCTTATTTGCGGAAATGCTAAGAGCCAGGAACAACTGTAGCGAGGATCAGGAGTTTGACTTGAACCATACTGACATAGGACAGAGATTTCTGCAGCGTGGCTACGATAAGGAAGTGATTGCACAAGCTGGGGAGAGAGCGCAAAACCTTAAGCGGGTGGAGACACTTATGGATAGGAAGACCAATACCAGGGAAGATAAGAAACTGGTTCAGCTGGTTACTAACTATCACTTACACTCCCACAAAATTTACAGCATACTCAGAAAACACTGGTTCTTACTCTGGGCGGACAAATCTTTACAGCCATATATCCAAGAACAACCTAGCATTACATACTGTAAAGGCAAGACCTTGTGACATATTGTAAGCCCTAGTTATCCCACATTACCAGTGCGTGAAACATGGTTACATAAGAGAGCTAAGGGTACATACAAAAACGGGCATTGCAGCTTGTGTAAACTTGCCATTAATGGTATCACCAAATTTAAGTACAATGGCTCAAGAGAACATGAGATCAAGGCTCACATTGATAGCAACACAAGATATGTTGTCTATGTACTAATCTGCAAATGCGATATGATATATGTGGGTTGTACCATTAGGACCATGAAAGAACGTGTGTCAGAACACTATAGGGCAGTAAAATAACAAGATCCTAGATTTAGATTTCATAGTATCCAAACTGTAACGAGTGAGGCGAGGGGTGGGAACTGTGAACTTAAATTAAGACAATGTAAATCACGTTGGACAATGGAATTTTCAGTGGTAGAAAAGGGTCTTAATATTGATCACAAGATGCAATATTTCCTTGGCACATGAGTGTCTAAATGGCACATATCAGTTGTAACCAAAATTACAGTGATGCAGGTGGATACGAGTTCCCTTTTTGATTTTGACTGTGATGTATCACATTCTCCCTCTTTCGATTTTAGAAATGGTTATTATCTCTGAATTTCCCCTGACTGTGGAAAACTCTATGTACACTGTACGATTCCTTAGAATCCTGTTAAGATTCTTTACTACTATGCTAGTATACTAACATATATGGGGATACACAACTGCTCCAATAAGTGAGAGGCTACAACATGTACACCTCTTTCTTGGATTAATGAATAAGTGCAGATGATTCTAAACATCATTTCTCTGATACAGTTGTGATTATGATAATATTAAATGCTTTAAAAGACTATCGCATAGATTCGACTGTTAATTTACGAACTTCAGGATGATATCAATAGGACTATATCTCACACTTTTTTGATCTTAGATCATGTATCCTTTATAATTTTTACTGGATGTTCACAGAACTATGTTCCTTTCATATACGGAAAACGATGGGCTGACTAACGGCGATGCATACTGGCTCCTTATGCCATGCGTCCTGCAGAACTAGTTGTATTTGTATAATTAGGAGTTTACTTGACAAATATTTTCTTCATTCACTGCTATCAGTAATTTTAAATCCTCCCCCTTTCCTTTGCTGTGACGATGGTTTGGCAGGGATATTAGGCTTGCCTACCAACTGAGTTGAATTAGTATTGACGCACTATAAAATGGCCGCTGTCATCACAGGTACATGTAGTGGCCTAGAGACTGTCGATTTGGCTGCCATATTGGTGGAGTATTGGTGTTTTTTATTTAAATATGAATGATAATTACATGGATAGCCCCTGGACTATGACATATTATGACTTGTGACTATATAAGGAGGTATGATATTCTTATAGTTGGAGATATTTGCAACTTTCTGCACACTATGACACAGTAACGAGAATGGGTATAAAAACTGGACACAAGATGGCGCCGGGCCTACACGCCGGCTGACACGGACAACAAGAGTACTCTTAGAGCACACAGGAGATTTAAAATAAGGTACTACTTAATAGTAACACCTTTTTGACTGTTAGAATACTGCTCAATGTGCGTTTGGTATGATGCACTTATTGCGATTGCGATATAAGGAATGAGATGATATGTGTGTTTTGGTACCTTGTATCACAGAGTAAATTACAATGTATATAACAAGACTTTATGTGGGGTTTGACATTTCGATTTATAAATTGCGGTACGGAGATTTGATGATAACTGATCGGAGAGTGGAGGTTTGGACACAACGTCAATGACTTGGATGTAGTAGAGTCATCTAGACATACATGTCTAATCGACTCATGGCACATTAATTTTCTCATTTAGAAACCAATCCAGAATGCTCAGGTTAGTGTACAGTTAAGTGATTTGACCTGCTAAGTTTTACCTACAGGAAATTATTTTCACGGCATACAGACTTTGGATTGCTATGCTATATTTGCAGTTCTGTCATTAGGGCACACTTGTTTAGTGATTTTAGAGATAACCTTATGAGATTCTACTATTATAACTACAAGCAGATACTGAATTCATGCCATCTCACTTATAGATGAGTGTGGACGATGTACTGAGCAAACTGGATACGTTTTTCTGATAGTTAAGACGCTTGTAAAGGTGACCTGGTATGCACATCATAGGTCACACTATTTACTTAAAGTACAATAAATTACAACTAAGGGTGGTTTCGCACGGGTGCACTCTGTCGATTGGAGCACTTATTTGTTGCTAAATCATTTGGAATACAATGAAGACATCATACGGAATCTTTAACAGCATGAAAATGGTAGCACTGGGCACTTGTCTTGACTTTGGAAGGACCACAATTTATTGGTGTCAACTGCAACTAAGGAAGTCATTTCTTGAAACCTATTTCACCTCAGGTTTGTTCTTTAAATCTAAAGCAACATGTAGACTGACATGTTGTGATGCCTTACAATTGGAGGTATTAGAAACATAAGGCCCGATTCACAGAACTGACTTCATCAGGGCTACAAAAGAAATAAACCAATTTGTTGTCTAACATCACTTATATAAAAAACATTATGGGCCTGATTCACAGAATTAACTTAAGACAAAATCCTAAACTTACTACCATTTTGGTATTCACAGAATGCACTTACTGCTTTTGGTATTCACAGAATGTACTTACTACTTTTGGTATTCACTGAATGGATTTACGGCTACTAACTTTACGTCCGCACTCGGGACGGAAATTCCGGCCTGGAGGTGGAGCTTCTGGCCCGGAGGCGGGGCTTCCGGGCCAGAGGCGGAGCTTCCGGCCCAGAGGTGGAGATTTTGGCCATGGCTAAATCTCCGCCTCCGGGCCGGAAGCTCCGCTTCTGGGCCGGAATTTTCGGCCCGAGTGCGGACGTAAAGTTAGTAGTCGTAAATCCATTCTGTGACTACCAAAAGTAGTAAGTGCATTCTGTGAATACCAAAAGTAGTAAGTGCAGTCTGTGAATACCAAAAGTAGTAAGTTTAGGATTTTGTCTTAAGTTAATTCTGTGAATCAGGCCCATAATGTTTTTTATATAAGTGATGTTAGACAACAAATTGGTTTATTTCTTTTGTAGCCCTGATGAAGTCAGTATTTATTCATGTAACTATGACGAAAAACGTGTTGGCTACGAATTGTGACTGAAGTACAGTCTGAAAACTCCCGAAGTGAATAACAACTTACTGTGGTGATGGAAGAATAAAAAGATAATGAATTGCAACTGATGAACACGAACACTTATTTGTACCTCTGTTTGAATGTAGTGTTGCTCAGGGGCTAAGTATATTTGCTCTGGTTGTGGACCTAGTCCACTCCACATTAGAGGGTATAGGTGGCTACTCTTTCCCCTTGGAGCACCATAGGATTACTCACAGATTACAAGGGGATACTGTTAGGCTTGCGCAATTGATACCCTTGCCACTGGTAATTTTCTATAACATTCTTTGAAAGCCCCACCCCACATCACATCATTTGTAAAGTCATAATAACACATTTTAAACATCAATGTCTTCACATGACAAATAGGTGTGCTGGGGCTTTTTCCCCCCTTGCCATTAGTTCAGATAAGAAAACCTTTGAACCCCTCTCAGAGCCTTGCGCTGTAATATTTGATCATCAATACATAATTAATATGTGGGAAAACTGGACTTATTAAATGCTTTCACTGTGTACCGGAACCGGATACTATGTATCCCAATGCTGCCACCAGTGTAAGGAAAAGGGCTACTAGTTGTGTGGCCTGCACAAGTATTAGAGTCCACATTTGCCCTCCACTAGGAATCAAACACCCCATTGTAGCGCTTGCCTCTCACAGGGTAGCAGAGCAGAGCAGCTCAAGGCTTACTCAAGAGAGGTGGTGTGAGCTAGTAATCCCCATTCGCAATAATAATACATAATAAATAATTGTCCAGTCTGTGCTTTTTCTTTAGAAAAAGGAAAAGTACATTTATTACACACACACTTCTAAATACTAAACAGTAATTTACAAATATACATAAGGCTGGTGGAAATATCTTTGAGGTCGTTGCGTAAGCACCTCTGACCCCCTAAAGGGTCATATAAACATATTGGATAAGTCTATTGACTTGGTCTAAGGTTCACGATCAACAAATCACAATCTAAAACATCGTCATTGTAGGAGTAAATGAATAATCAATAATAACCATGGGTAAATAACCAAATTAACCTTAACCCCTTCACCGCGGCACGAATTTTGCCGCGGCGCTGGGGGGGTTTGGGGGCAGCGTGGCGCCGCCATGCTCGTGACGGAACCACTCCGTCATGAGCCACGGGTGCACTGTGCTCATGACGGAGTGGTTCTGTCATGACTCCACCCACTCGCGCTAATCGCCTGCACAGGCGGGGAATCAGCGCCGCGTGGGCGGAGCGGCCGACAACGGCCGCAGTATGACGGAACCACTCCGTCATGAGCACACGGCGCCCGTGACTCATGACGGAGTTGCTCCGTCATGAGCAGCGATGCGGTTAATAAAGCAAATGCACTTTGATCAGTAATCACTGTCAACAATATCATATCAATAAAGCCTTTAAGAACAAACTTCACATGGGTTTGTGTGCTTTTTAAATACTCTCAAACCACAAAAATGAAATCATAAAAACAGCCCCTAGAGGGCATCACATTCTGATTACATAACATGCAACCATAGACTTAGCCCCTAGAGAGTGCTGCATTCCTTGGTGCAGAACACATGCTCCAGCCAGAGAGTGCTTGAAAATTGAAGAGAATCCCAGGTTGGTCCTGGGGGTGGTGCCCTTGCCATTCTGGGGGCCACTGCAGCTTGGAACCTTGTTTCAAAACAAAGCCCCGCAGGACCTTATGGGGGGGTCGCTCATGGGAGCGTGAATAATTGAGCAGCTCTTGGGAGGGGACTCTACACACCCCCCTCCCTCGCTCAATCAAAGGGAGATTCTCCCTAGTGACCCTAAAGAACTGGTCCACCCCGGGGGCTTTGAGCAGCTGAGCAGCAGAGCTCCATGCTCTCTGATGACACTGGGGGTCAAAGATCAGAATCTTTCTCCTGCTGATATCTAGGGCCGGTTGGACCATTTTGCATGCATTTGGGCTCATTTTGCTCCTGGTGGTGATCCCTAGCCACCTGGAACACTTTCCTTGGGTATCCCTCCACCCCATGTGGGAAACTTTGAGGAAAGATAGTTCCACTGGCTCCTTGCGCCAGCCTTTCTCCTTTTTCTCCTCTGAGACTTCTCTCCTCCTTGGCGCAGAATTCCAGTCTTTCCCCAACTAGTCCTAAGGGGATGCAAGGGGGCCAGTGTCCTTGGTCCTGGGAAGAGCCCCACTAGTCTTGGGGTGAACTGCAGTCAGAGTTCTTAATGGGCATCACTAGGTTCCTCCATCCAGTTGTCCTTGGCTGCCACCTCCAGTCCTAGTGTCCAGCAAAAAAACACAACCAAGAGAGACCTCTACCCCTTGCGCAAGACCTTTTAAGTGGGGACTGAAAGTCCTTGAAGGAAGGCACCTCTGGCCTATCCTGGATTGTCACATCACATCTCTGCCCCTGCCCCAGCCCTCTTACACAGCCTGCTGGGACATTTAGAAATAGCATCACCCAGAAGTCATTGGTCACATCTTCTCTGTGGGCCCCTGCTCTGCCCCTCACTGACATCACTGCCAGGGCCTTTCCCACTAAGACTTCAAAGGGAAGTCCCTACTGGGTTGCCTTCAGGTGGCTGGGCTTCCCCCTTTGCTCAGTGGGCTTGGGCTGGCCCATCCCTGGCACAGTGTGAAGTCTGATTGTTTGATGAAGATACTTCATCCCCACTGTTAAGCACTGTTAAATGCTCTCTTTGTGTGGGGTGGACTTTGTTCCTGCTGCTATATAGAAATGTAATTAGCGTGTCACAGGAGGCTTACAAAAGGCCTGGGCTCTGCTTCTGAGCTGAGCCAGAGAAATATGACAATCCTGGATGATCCATAATCTCTACAGATATCTTTTTGGAACTCTGATATGTGGGTGTGGCTTACAGCTCCACCCCAGTTCCGTACGTCACTGGTCTCTGGAGACCAAAAGGAAGCATTTCCCACCTCAACTGGTAGCAAGTTAATGTCCTGCACTGCAGGCAGCTGTAAGGGCTTAGAACTAAACCTACGCAGTCATTCGTTAAACAAAGCTGTAAGGGTGAAAGGTTTTTTATGGTTAACGTCCCCAAACTTAGGCCTAGGGCATTTGAAGATGGCGACTCCCTTGTCAATAAGAGTGGGTTACATTACTTATGGTAACAAAGCAATTCCACTTACTACTCGTAGACCATCAGGTGGTCTGATAATTTGGCTTCAAATATCTCTCTTTTTACCACATCAAAAAACTGTACATTCCTCGCTAGACATCTTGGGGGTAAACATTAGGCCTTGCAAAGGGAGCTCCATCAACATCTTTAACATTTAGAACCTTTCACTCTCCAAAAACAACGGGCCTTATTCACAAAGGTAAACTAAAGTTGAACTTTTTGGCTTTCGGTATTCACAAAGGGCATTTACGAGTAGTAAATGCCCTTCGTGACTACGGAACGTCATAAAGTTATACTTTCATCTCATTTTTCCTTTGTGAATCGGGCCCAAAGAATCTCCTATTTTAGTCACTTTGGAAAATGTTCTTTCTTCTTATAGCAATACTGTGTTCATGATCTTAGCAGGAGAGTTTCAAGTACAAAACTATAGATTGTATTACATCTATTATTCAAAGTGAAGATAAAATTTCTGGTGTTCCACCTCTGGAGGCCACTCCTATTAAAGTTTGGAGTATGGTTGCCTCATTAACCCTTTCACTTGGACTCAGGGCATGTAATCAGGGCCAGCTTTAGCCCTGGTGATGCCCTGTGCTACAATCACTTTTGGTGGCCCCACACCCCGTGGCTACCTCCTTAGATTCTCTCACTACCACAGGGCAAAAGTGCCCCTCACCTCTCCAATCATAAGTTATTGCTAAACACTGCGCTCCTTCCAGAGATCAGTTCCCAGTGCAGCCGCACTGATCGCACTGCCCTAAAGCCGGCCCTGCTTGTAATGGGAGGTCGTAGTCCGATAGATCTAGGGCATACAAATTTAATAGGGATGACTAGAAAAGCTGGATTGATTATTGCATATTTAGATACTAGACTATGGGGTATTTATGATGTGATTTCAAGGTATTACCAAGAGGTGATAGCGGTCATAACGCTCTTGAACTATCTCTCTGGCAATCTCTTTCGTGACTTGTCCCCCTCTCCGGAAAAGGCCCTATCCTGTCCCAACGTCACCAACAACAGGAGGGGTATTAGGTGTCCATCAATAGCCAATAATCAGGCTCTGCTGTCCCAAATTTATACTGTCTTTTCTTCCATTCTGGTTCCATTAAAACATTGCTGAAGTTAGTAATGGATAGCCATTCTTCTCTCTTTCAGACTTATTTTCAAGGCCATTCAGGCAAATTACTAGTAAATCTTTGAAAGTCAATCTCTGGAATATTAGACTGCAGCTGGGCTAAAGCGTGTCTTATGAAGATGATGAAAGCCCATAATCCTGTTGCTGTTTGAGATGCCAGACAATCTTATAAGCAAGCCCTTAGAGTGAAGCAGCATGGGTGGGATGAAACCATTTGGGAGGATCTGAAAGGGCTGTGTTCTGGCAGATCCTATCCCATGGTAGCAATGGGGCTTGTTCTCCTACCGATAATTTCATTCCATCACTTATTCTGGAAAAGCACTTTCTGGAGCTTTATGCTGACGCAACCGCATCATACCAACTCACGTTTTGCTCCTCGTATTACCCCTGCAAGTAATTCTCTGTTGTTCTCACTTGCAGACAATAGGTCAGCCATTGAATCCTTACAGCAGGGGAAGGCCCCAGGACCAGATGCCATCTTTACAAATTGTAGGTGGGTATGTGGGGCCCTTACATCAATTGCCTCTCTAATAAAATTCTACAGGGCCCTGAATTTCACCCTACTTTGGCTGGGGCTCATATTATCCCCATCAAGAGAAAGGTGATAGGAGCAATGACAATAATTACAGACCTATAAATCGCCGTGACAATTTGCAAAAAATCTTCAGTTCTAAGATTCTTACTAAACTTCAGGACTGGTTGGACCATGCCGACATTCTCTCCACTTTCCAGGCTGTTGTTTTTTCATAGGCTCAGCACTATTGACCAAGTTTTCCGGTTTTTCCTTTTCACTTCAATATATGTCACCCTCTTAAAAGACCACTTATATGTGGCCTTTGTTGATCCTAGGGCTACTTTCGATCTTGTCCCCAGACATACGCTCTGGGAAGTCTTGGGTGATTTGGGAGCTTCTCGCCATATATTAGACACTCATATTAAGCTTCATCAATCAAATTTTGCACAAATTAGATGGGGAACAGGTGGATAGCTGGCTGAGCCTATCCCTTACGCAGGGACATTCACCAAGGGTGCGTACTGGTGCCTACATTATTGTTATTATACATCAATGGGGTAGTTGACTATCTTAACTCTGGGAGTAATGAGGCCCCGGAGCTAAGAGGAAACAAGATCCCTGTGCTCCTATTGACGGACGATACCCTTCTTCTGTCTAGGACTGCCTTCAAAATATATTATTCAAATTTAAGGAATTCTGCCATGCCAGGAGCCTTGAAATCAACATATAGAAGACCAAACGTATGGCATTTAGACCTCACACAAATTGTAATAACAAATTTACCCCAGGTAATATTGTACTACGGTCAGTTAAGACCTTTGACTACCTAGAAATGAGAGTTGCTAATTTGTTTTCTTGGTCTCCCCAGATTCTTAAAATCAGCCTGATTATTCCACACTCTTCCTCTGGCATTTTAAAAATGCACAGATGCACTCAACTCCAAGCAGTTTCTCCAGTACTGAAGGTTTATAGGACAAAAACTCAGGCAGCATCGCTCTATAGAGCAGAGCTATGAAGAGTTTCCAATCTTAACTCACTGAAGGCCAAAGAACTTAGGTTTGTTAAAATACTACTTGATCTCCGGTTGAGTGCAGTGTCCATACCCATAATTATTGATACTGTACTCAAAGGAGTTGAACATTTTGCTGCTCTCAAATCCCTCTTGCATTGGGCTTTGAATTTGGTCCTATCTAGAACTAGACCAGTACAAAAAGGACCTTCTGGAAGTGAAAACATCTTGATATTGGAAATACAATCAAGTGGTTTTTGCACCTAAAGGTATGGTTCCCCAAACTGGGTCTCCAGACAATGTAAACACACCCGAGGGTGTAAGACCTAACATGAAAGCCCTTAAAACAAAAACCTACTGGGACCTCGTAGTGACATAATGACATCATTCAACTATTTGTGACCCCTCTCTGATCAATATTTATCCCATAAACTGCTTCCAAAATTTGAAGTATTCCTTGCTGAGATATCTCCTACCCTTGCGAAAAGTCTCTTTACTAAATTTTGATTTTACCCCTAAACGCTTTTACTAATAAATGGTATTCAGGCTATTCTATCTCTCCTAAGTACACTAAGGGCCTGATTACGATTTTGACGGTTTGACGGCCCGACCGCTGCGTCCACGGCCTCCAGGACACTGCAGCACCTTACGAGTTGCGCTGTCTGAAATGACGGCTGTGGCAATGGCGCTGTTCCCGCCCTGACCACAGCGGTCTGCAATGTGGCGCTGCGTCCTCCAATGCCGTCAGAGTTGCAGTGTACCTGCTGAGCATAATATGACTTAACAGTCGTACTGGCGGTCTCCCATCGACGGTTACCCAACGGCGGTAGACCGCCGTGGTTAGATGCGCAAAAAATCAATATAACAGTGACCATTGGATGGATTTAAAAACTACACAGCTGATGTGCTATTGCCAAGTGGACACTCCTGCAAATAACACAGAAAAACCCACCCCATCCCTGACCAGAATTCTTTGCTTCTCACCTACGGCACAGAAGATAGGAGACACCTTTCTGACTCAAGGCAGCCCCCTTTCATCTCACCATTTAGCACTCTCCACCACCTGTAATTTTAGTATTGCACATTTTTACCTGAATCACTTGTTTGTTTTTTCCCTTCATGTAGTCATTCACATGTTTTTATCATGCCTGGCCAAAAAAACACACAGTTCACTGAGGCTGAGTTGACTGTCATGGTGGATGAAATCATCAGAGTAGAGCCCCAACTTTTTTTTGGTTCTCAAGTCTAGCATACTCCTCTCAGTAGGAAAATGTAAATGTGAGACAGGATATCACTGGAGTGAATGCTGATGGTACCACTGTGCGCATACAGAATGACATTAGGAGTAGGTGTACCAACCTCAGGTTGAGGGTGTGTACCTGGTACAACAGAAAACTAGATATAGCGTGCGCAACAACCTTTGTTCGAAAAGTTATGCCATTTTGAAAAAGTTATTGGGTGCTCCTGGGGTGACGTATCGGTCCATGTACATCGTGCTGAACAATGAAAAGGTAGCACATTCAAATTTGAGTGTGTCCCCCTGGGCACACCAGAGAAAACGCGAGGCGTTTGGTTAGTTCATAAATCCGGCAATTTTAATCATTGCTTGTTCAAAGTTCAATAAAGTTTTTTTTTAATTTGAATTCAAAATAATCACAAGGTAAACGTATTCATATCATCAATGTTTGTTCAATGTCCAATGCATTTCGGGTTTCGTGGAACCCTTCATCAGGGACAAACCTGAGAACACAATCAAAATGAGGAGGCTTTAGAAACTTAAATGATTTGGCATACAAAAAATATTAACTTCGTACAACATTTGTTTGCGAGTGCAATGAAACCTAAACAAGGCTAGAAAGAAAGAAAGGGGGGATGTCCAGTGTTCCTCGAGTGCGTTATTATAAGTTGTAATGTGTGGAGAATTGTGTTAAATATATGTTAACAGTTACGCAAAGCGATGTTCTTCATTGATTTGATGGTGGCTATATGCAGTCTAAATTGCAATGAGATGTAGAAAACATCGTTAAACTGATGTGGTTCCTATAATGATAGTTAAACTAAATAAAGATTGAGAATTCACTTACATTGAGCAACCGAGGCTTCGTTCATACGTTCAACTGGTTCTGGTATTCGGCAGTGTAAAATGCACGATTCAGTAATCATTACTTAACGTGCACGGGGGGTGTAAAAACTGAAAAGGGTACCGGTAAACTGTTGCTGACGGGTTGGCTTGGCAGCCATATTGGACTATAACAATGTGTATGTAACAGATATATTCGAACAAAGATGAACCAGTATGTCAGCCTTGGTCAACAGATATGTCGATCTTATATTGTTATGTTGAGTTTTACCTCATCTCGTAAAGCATGTAAACTATAAAAATGTAGTAGACATATAATATTCACGTTTAAAGAACCTTGGCGGCCATATTGGACTGGTATATTATTAGTGGTGAAATGTGGAAGTGAACTTGGCAGCCATATAGTACTGGTGTATGTAACTGATACCATGATGTTGTAAGAATGTGAAACATTGAAACACAAACGTTAAAAATAATCTTTTACAGATAACATATATACTCAATACGATCGCTAAGACCATGTGGCTTTAAAGAGTCTAAGTTTTTGATCCAGTAGTTTTCTCTTTGAAGTAGAAATTTGTTATTGTCTCTACCTTCTTTTTTCATGATTATTTCCAAAACTTGGTATTTCAATTGACTGATGTTATGAGATTTCTCTGCAAAGTGGACTGCTATGCTGGATTTGATATTGTGTGTACGTATATTGGATTTGTGCTCATTAAGTCGGATCTTTATTTTTCGTTCAGTTTTACCAATATACACCATGCCACATGGGCATTTGAGTAAGTATACCACGTTCATGGTGTCACAGGTCGCTGTGACTTGCAATTTAGTACTGTGACCTTTCCGTGGGTGCACAGCGAGTGGTCCTCGAATTATGTTGTTGCAATTGCTGCAATTATGACATGGTAAGGTGCCATTATATGTTGTTTTTGTTTCTTCATCTTTGCTGTTTAAGAGTTCACCCAAGTTTTTATTTCTTGTGAAAGCAAAGATGGGAAGTTCATTGAATATTTGATTGAAGTCTTCCTCTTGTTTTAAAATTGGCCAATTTTTTTTTGATTATCTTTTTGAAGTTGTTGCTGACTGTGGAGTATTTTGATACCACTACATTCCTTTTTTCAGTGCTTCGAATGGATTTTTGTAACAGCTGGTTTCGTGTTTTCTCTTGAGAACGTACAATTGCCTGTTCAATGATGTTACTGGGGTATCCTCTTTGTTCAAAACGTTCTGTCATTTCTTGTATTCTTTCTTTAGCTAGTTGTGGTGATGAAACTATTCGCTTCACACGAAGTATTTGTGAGTATGGTAAGTGGTTTTTCAAGGATTCTTGATGGAAACTGCTGTAATGTAACATGTTGTTACGATCTGTTGGTTTACGATGCAAGTCTGTATGTAATGTGTTGTTGATGTAGCTGATCGTAACATCAAGATAAGAGATGTGATTTTCTTGTATCTCATAGGAAAATTGTATTCTGTCGTTGATAGAATTGAGTTCATTGAGGGCTTGTGTCAGTATATTCTTCGGTCCCTTCCAAAGAACAAAAATGTCATCGATGTAGCGGACGAACATTTTGTTATATATATTCCACGGTGCTTTTGATAGAACATTTTCTTCTTCGAATCTTGCCATGAACAGGTTGGCATAGGCTGGTGCTGCACAATTACCCATAGAGGTACCTGTGGTTTGTAAAAACCAATCTTGTTTCCATTTGAAATAGCTTTGAAAAAGAGTAAAGTGTAATAGTTCCATTAAAAAAATCTGCATATCTTGATTGATTTCCGTATGTGTCAAAGCGTATTCAATAGCTTCTATCCCTAAGTTGTGTGGAATGGATGTGTGTAATGTTTTCACATCAATGGTGCATAGAAGTATGGATTCCTCTGGTTCGATCTGTATATGATTGATTAATAAAAGAAATTCAGTGGTGTCCTTGATGTAAGTTTTCATTTTCACGACACTGGGTTGTAGATATTTGTCTAAAAATTGACCAACAGGTTCGTGTATGCTCCCCTTGGTAGTGACAATGGGTCTGAACGGTGGTTTATGAAGATCCTTATGAATTTTGGGTAGCATGTACGATGTTGGGCTCCTTGGGTTCTTTTGGATAAGAAATTTCTTAGTCTTATCGTTGATTATTCCGTTACTGTGTGCTTTATTCACAATTGCAATCAACAAATTCAAGAATGATTCAGTCGGGTTATGATCAAGTTTGATGTAGGTTGTTTGATCTTGAACATGTTTGTTAACTTCTTCTTCGTAGTGTGATGTGTCGAGGATTACAATGGCTCCCCCTTTGTCAGCTTTAGTGCAGGTTATGAGTGGATTGTTTGCGAGATCTTTGAGAATTCCGAATTCTTTGTTTGTGAGGTTATTCTTCCTTTTTTGTCGTAATTTATTTGGGTCAATTCAGATTGCACAATTTTTTCAAAGGTATCTAAGGTTTTATGGCTTACTGGTGCCATATATGTGCTGTGGGATCTCAATCCAAGTAGTTGGTCTGCTTCTTCAGGTTTTTGTGATGGTAGCATGTTGTCAAAAAAATGTCTGAGTCTCAGTTTTCTCATGAATTTGAAGAGACTGATTTCGAGTTCAAGTAGGTTGGTCGAAGATGTGGGTACAAAGGATGTACCTTTTTGAAGAAGTTTCTTTTGTTCATTACTAATGTTGTATTGGGATATGTTGATCACTAGGTTTGTTGTGTACCCTTCTTGCCTTTGTCCTTCTTGGTGGTCGCTGTTGTACTTCTGGTAATTGGTGTTCCTTTGTCTTTTGCTCCTCCGGGGTCGTCTTTTTCTGAATGTCCTGAATCTAAAAAAGGTTCTGAAGTTTGATATTTTGATGTGCTTGCTGGAGATGTTGTAGGTTCTGTTTGATCTGTAGTGGTACTATCCTGTCCTGAGGATTGTCCTTGTTTTTGTGTGGACGCTTGTCTTTGATATCTTGGTTTGTTCGGCATCTCACTACCTGAAGAAGATGTATCAGTATCATGGTGATACGGTTTATTTTGTCTCCTACGGGCATATATTTCGGCCCAGCTATAAACTTCTCCTAATTTGTAATCGACTGTGTCGCGTCGAAATTTGCGAATTTTGCGTTCATTTATTTCTTGTGAGTGTTTTGTCAGTTGCTCGTTGATTTCTTCAAGGACTTTGGTCCATTCATCACTTGACATGGAGTTTGTTAATTCATTGGTGACAACGACGATTTCTTTCGATAATTCTTCAAGGATGTAGGATAGTTCTTCTATAATTAACAGGATGAGGTCCAGGGAACATTTATTTAATATAGCGTACCATCGGTCTTTGAATTTTTGTGCATTTTTGCATAAGGAAGGTTTCAATGGAATTTGCAATTCCTCTGGGAATTCTCTGTGCTCGATGGTATTTTATCAAGGTGCTTGCATGTAAGCGTTGGTTGATTTCCCGTCTTGATAAATACAACAGTTGTTTAATGTTCTGTTCTTTGTTTCTGTTTGAGCTGGAATGAGTTGTCTCCTCATGTATGAGAGCGTAAATTCTACTTGCCTCATCTTCAGCAAATGTAAATGTATCTGCCCTAATGTCGGTAATGTTCGAAATCTCTTCATATGCCATATTTGTGGTGTGCTGCTCGCTTGGGGGCCGATAAGGATTCAGAAAACTAGATATAGCGTGCGTAACAACCTTTGTTCGAAAAGTTATGCCATTTTGAAAAAGTTATTGGGTGCTCCTGGGGTGACGTATCGGTCCATGTACGTCGTGCTGAACAACGAAAAGGTAGCACATTCAAATTTGAGTGTGTCCCCCTGGGCACACCAGAGAAAACGCGAGGCGTTTGGTTAGTTCATAAATCCGGCAATTTTAATCATTGCTTGTTCAAAGTTCAATAAAGTTTTTTTTGAATTTGAATTCAAAATAATCACAAGGTAAACGTATTCATATCATCAATGTTTGTTCAATGTCCAATGCATTTCGGGTTTCGTGGAACCCTTCATCAGGGACAAACCTGACAACACAATCAAAATGAGGAGGCTTTAGAAACTTAAATGATTTGGCATACAAAAAATATTAACTTCGTACAACATTTGTTTGCGAGTGCAATGAAACCTAAACAAGGCTAGAAAGAAAGAAAGGGGGGATGTCCAGTGTTCCTCGAGTGCGTTATTATAAGTTGTAATGCCATTATATGTTGTTTTGGTTTCTTTCAATTTTAAAACAATCAAATATTCAATGAACTTCCCATCTTTGCTTTCACAAGAAATAAAAACTTGGGTGAACTCTTAAACAGCAAAGTTGAAGAAACCAAATCAACCTATAATGGCACCTTACCATGTCATAATTGCAGCAATTGCAACAACATAATTCGAGGACCACTCGCTGTGCACCCACGGAAAGGTCACAGTATTAAATTGCAAGTCACAGCGACCTGTGACACCATGAACGTGGTATACTTACTCAAATGCCCGTGTGGCATGGTGTATATTGGCAAAACTGAACGAAAAATAAAGATCCTCCTTAATGAGCACAAATCCAATATACGTACACACAATATCAAATCCAGCATAGCAGTCCACTTTGCAGAGAACTCTCATAACATCAGTCAATTGAAATACCAAGTTTTGGAAATAATCATGAAAAAAGAAGGTAGAGACAATAACAAATTTCTACTTCAAAGAGAAAACTACTGGATCAAAAAATTAGACTCTTTAAAGCCACATGGTCTTAACGATCGTATTGAGTATATATGTTATCTGTAAAAGATTATTTTTAACGTTTGTGTTTCAATGTTTCACATTCTTACAACATCATGGTATCAGTTACATACACCAGTACTATATGGCTGCCAAGTTCACTTCCACATTTCACCACTAATAATATACCAGTCCAATATGGCCGCCAAGGTTCTTTAAACGTGAATATTATATGTCTACTACATTTTTATAGTTTACATGCTTTACGAGATGAGGTAAAACTCAACATAACAATATAAGATCGACATATCTGTTGACCAAGGCTGACATACTGGTTCATCTTTGTTCGAATATATCTGTTACATACACATTGTTATAGTCCAATATGGCTGCCAAGCCAACCCGTCAGCAACAGTTTACCGGTACCCTTTTCAGTTTTTACACCCCCCGTGCACGTTAAGTAATGATTACTGAATCGTGCATTTTACACTGCCGAATACCAGAACCAGTTGAACGTATGAACGAAGCCTCGGTTGCTCAATGTAAGTGAATTCTCAATCTTTATTTAGTTTAACTATCATTATAGGAACCACATCAGTTTAACGATGTTTTCTACATCTCATTGCAATTTAGACTGCATATAGCCACCATCAAATCAATGAAGAACATCGCTTTGCGTAACTGTTAACATATATTTAACACAATTCTCCACACATTACAACTTATAATAACGCACTCGAGGAACACTGGACATCCCCCCTTTCTTTCTTTCTAGCCTTGTTTAGGTTTCATTGCACTCGCAAACAAATGTTGTACGAAGTTAATATTTTTTGTATGCCAAATCATTTAAGTTTCTAAAGCCTCCTCATTTTGATTGTGTTCTCAGGTTTGTCCCTGATGAAGGGTTCCACGAAACCCGAAATGCATTGGACATTGAACAAACATTGATGATATGAATACGTTTACCTTGTGATTATTTTGAATTCAAATTAAAAAAACAACTTTATTGAACTTTGAACAAGCAATGATTAAAATTGCCGGATTTCTGAACTAACCAAACGCCTCGCGTTTTCTCTGGTGTGCCCAGGGGGACACACTCAAATTTGAATGTGCTACCTTTTCATTGTTCAGCACGACGTACATGGACCGATACGTCACCCCAGGAGCACCCAATAACTTTTTCAAAATGGCATAACTTTTCGAACAAAGATTGTTGCGCACGCTATATCTAGTTTTCTGAATCCTTATCGGCCCCCAAGCGAGCAGCACACCACAAATATGGCATATGAAGAGATTTCGAACATTACCGACATTAGGGCAAATACGTTTACATTTGCTGAAGATGAGGCAAGTAGAATTTACGCTCTCATACATGAGGAGACAACTCATTCCAGCTCAAACAGAAACAAAGAACAGAACATTAAACAACTGTTGTATTTATCAAGACGGGAAATCAACCAACGCTTACATGCAAGCACCTTGATAAAATACCATCGAGCACAGAGAATTCCCAGAGGATTGCGAATTCCATTGAAACCTTCCTTATGCAAAAATGCACAAAAATTCAAAGACCGATGGTACGCTATATTAAATAAATGTTCCCTGGACCTCATCCTGTTAATTATAGAAGAACTATCCTACATCCTTGAAGAATTATCGAAAGAAATCGTCGTTGTCACCAATGAATTAACAAACTCCATGTCAAGTGATGAATGGACCAAAGTCCTTGAAGAAATCAACGAGCAACTGACAAAACACTCACAAGAAATAAATGAACGCAAAATTCGCAAATTTCGACGCGACACAGTCGATTACAAATTAGGAGAAGTTTATAGCTGGGCCAAAATATATGCCCGTAGGAGACAAAATAAACCGTATCACCATGATACTGATACATCTTCTTCAGGTAGTGAGATGCCGAACAAACCAAGATATCAAAGACAAGCGTCCACACAAAAACCAGGACAATCCTCAGGACAGGATAGTACCACTACAGATCAAACAGAACCTGCAACATCTACAGCAAGCACATCAAAATATCAAACTTCGGAACCTTTTTTAGATTCAGGACATTCAGAAAAAGACGACCCCGGAGGAGCAAAAGACAAAGGAACACCAATTACCAGAAGTACAACAGCGACCACCAAGAAGGACAAAGGCAAGAAGGGTACACAACAAACCTAGTGATCAACATATCCCAATACAACATCAGTAATGAACAAAAGAAACTTCTTCAAAAAGGTACATCCTTTGTACCCACATCTTCGACCAACCTACTTGAACTCGAAATCAGTCTCGTCAAATTCATGAGAAAACTGAGACTCAGACATTTTTTTGACAACATACTACCATCACAAAAACCTGAAGAAGCAGACCAACTACTTGGATTGAGATCCCACAGCACATATATGGCACCAGTAAGCCATAAAACCTTAGATACCTTTGAAAAAATTGTGCAATCTGAATTGACCCAAATAAATTACGACAAAAAAAGGAAGAATAACCTCACAAACAAAGAATTCGGAATTCTCAAAGATCTCGCAAACAATCCACTCATAACCTGCACTAAAGCTGACAAAGGGGGAGCCATTGTAATCCTCGACACATCACACTACGAAGAAGAAGTTAACAAACATGTTCAAGATCAAACAACCTACATCAAACTTGATCATAACCCGACTGAATCATTCTTGAATTTGTTGATTGCAATTGTGAATAAAGCACACAGTAACGGAATAATCAACGATAAGACTAAGAAATTTCTTATCCAAAAGAACCCAAGGAGCCCAACATTGAACATGCTACCCAAAATTCATAAGGATCTTCATAAACCACCGTTCAGACCCATTGTCACTACCAAGGGGAGCATACACGAACCTGTTGGTCAATTTTTAGACAAATATCTACAACCCAGTGTCGTGAAAATGAAAACTTACATCAAGGACACCACTGAATTTCTTTTATTAATCAATCATATACAGATCGAACCAGAGGAATCCATACTTCTATGCACCATTGATGTGAAAACATTATACACATCCATTCCACACAACTTAGGGATAGAAGCTATTGAATACGCGTTGACATATACGGAAATCAATCAAGATATGCAGATTTTTTTAATGGAACTATTACACTTTACTCTTTTTCAAAGCTATTTCAAATGGAAACAAGATTGGTTTTTACAAACCACAGGTACCTCTATGGGTAATTGTGCAGCACCAGCCTATGCCAACCTGTTCATGGCAAGATTCGAAGAAGAAAATATTCTATCAAAAGCACCGTGGAATATATATAACAAAATGTTCGTCCGCTACATCGATGACATTTTTGTTCTTTGGAAGGGACCGAAGAATATACTGACACAAGCCCTCAATGAACTCAATTCTATCAACGACAGAATACAATTTTCCTATGAGATACAAGAAAATCACATCTCTTATCTTGATGTTACGATCAGCTACATCAACAACACATTACATACAGACTTGCATCGTAAACCAACAGATCGTAACAACATGTTACATTACAGCAGTTTCCATCAAGAATCCTTGAAAAACCACTTACCATACTCACAAATACTTCGTGTGAAGCGAATAGTTTCATCACCACAACTAGCTAAAGAAAGAATACAAGAAATGACAGAATGTTTTGAACAAAGAGGATACCCCAGTAACATCATTGAACAGGCAATTGTACGTTCTCAAGAGAAAACACGAAACCAGCTGTTACAAAAATCCATTCGAAGCACTGAAAAAAGGAATGTAGTGGTATCAAAATACTCCACAGTCAGCAACAACTTCAAAAAGATAATCAAAAAAAATTGGCCAATTTTAAAACAAGAGGAAGACTTCAATCAAATATTCAATGAACTTCCCATCTTTGCTTTCACAAGAAATAAAAACTTGGGTGAACTCTTAAACAGCAAAGTTGAAGAAACCAAAACAACATATAATGGCACCTTACCATGTCATAATTGCAGCAATTGCAACAACATAATTCGAGGACCACTCGCTGTGCACCCACGGAAATGTCACAGTATTAAATTGCAAGTCACAGCGACCTGTGACACCATGAACGTGGTATACTTACTCAAATGCCCGTGTGGCATGGTGTATATTGGCAAAACTGAACGAAAAATAAAGATCCTCCTTAATGAGCACAAATCCAATATACGTACACACAATATCAAATCCAGCATAGCAGTCCACTTTGCAGAGAACTCTCATAACATCAGTCAATTGAAATACCAAGTTTTGGAAATAATCATGAAAAAAGAAGGTAGAGACAATAACAAATTTCTACTTCAAAGAGAAAACTACTGGATCAAAAAATTAGACTCTTTAAAGCCACATGGTCTTAACGATCGTATTGAGTATATATGTTATCTGTAAAAGATTATTTTTAACGTTTGTGTTTCAATGTTTCACATTCTTGCAACATCATGGTCTCAGTTACATACACCAGTACTATATGGCTGCCAAGTTCACTTCCACATTTCACCACTAATAATATACCAGTCCAATATGGCCGCCAAGGTTCTTTAAACGTGAATATTATATGTCTACTACATTTTTATAGTTTACATGCTTTACGAGATGAGGTAAAACTCAACATAACAATATAAGATCGACATATCTGTTGACCAAGGCTGACATACTGGTTCATCTTTGTTCGAATATATCTGTTACATACACATTGTTATAGTCCAATATGGCTGCCAAGCCAATCCGTCAGCAACAGTTTACCGGTACCCTTTTCAGTTTTTACACCCCCCGTGCACGTTAAGTAATGATTACTGAATCGTGCATTTTACACTGCCGAATACCAGAACCAGTTGAACGTATGAACGAAGCCTCGGTTGCTCAATGTAAGTGAATTCTCAATCTTTATTTAGTTTAACTATCATTATAGGAACCACATCAGTTTAACGATGTTTTCTACATCTCATTGCAATTTAGACTGCATATAGCCACCATCAAATCAATGAAGTCGCTTTGCGTAACTGTTAACATATATTTAACACAATTCTCCACACATTACAACTTATAATAACGCACTCGAGGAACACTGGACATCCCCCCTTTCTTTCTTTCTAGCCTTGTTTAGGTTTCATTGCACTCGCAAACAAATGTTGTACGAAGTTAATATTTTTTGTATGCCAAATCATTTAAGTTTCTAAAGCCTCCTCATTTTGATTGTGTTCTCAGGTTTGTCCCTGATGAAGGGTTCCACGAAACCCGAAATGCATTGGACATTGAACAAACATTGATGATATGAATACGTTTACCTTGTGATTATTTTGAATTCAAATTAAAAAACAACTTTATTGAACTTTGAACAAGCAATGATTAAAATTGCCGGATTTATGAACTAACCAAACGCCTCGCGTTTTCTCTGGTGTACCTGGTACAACAACCACCACCTGGAGGCCGACAGGACTGGCCGACAGGACTGGCGGTGGCCCTCCCAGCGCCTCATTTCTTTCCCTGGGAGGAGAAGGACTTGGCCGCCCTTCATGCTGTGGGCTTGACAGGAATACCTGGGGGAGTGGACTCTGGTAAATTACACTTCCCTAACTGTCACAATATCACAATGTCCTGTTTGCTCTCAACTCTACTTTTGATCTGGATGGATAATCGAACCAATGATTTGATTCATTCTGTTTGATAGCGGTTTGTTGAAAATTTTGTAGTCTACATTTAGTAGGCTTATCGGCCTATAAGAGTTGAGATTTTCCTTAATCTTATCTTTCTTTAAGAAGCTAACTACACAGGAATGCGAAAAGATGGTGTAGGTTCCCAACCTTCCAAGATATGATTAGCTAGCTTTAAAATTTTAGCAGACAAGATGAATAAAATCATTGGTTCGATTATCCATCCAGATCAAAGTGGATTTGTGACAGCTTTTTACTAATACTAATTTTTTAATAGAAGCTTTGGAGAATATGACCTAGAATAAATGACCTGCTTAGGTGCTATTTTTAGACACCGAAAAAGCTTTTAACTTGCTGTTCTGGTAAAGCCTTATTTTAATCCTTTAGAGATATGGGTTCCTGACAAATTCGATACACATGATAATCTGTTTATATAAGGATGCAACGGCCCAAGTAATTATCAATTCCAGAAACATTGGTAGCTGCAGAGTATACAGAGTATACAGAGGCACCTGCCCTATTCTCTTTGCCCTGTTCATAGAATCATTGGCAATAGCCATTAGGAAAAAAGCACCAATGTCATCATCAATGAACAGTATGTCCAATATAAAACTGTATGCTGATGATATCGTTCTGTTTCTTAAACCCGGCGAAAATACCTAGAAGGAAATCTTTGCGGTTTTTAGGGAATTTCAAGAACTAGGCAGTTATAAGATAAAAAAAATGCAAAGACCGAAATCTTACTATGTAGTTGTACACAGGACACCTTAATCCTCAAATTCCAGTTTTTAAATAATACTAAACCAAAGCACTATTTAGGAATATTTGTTTCTGAAAATGTAAATGACCTATGTGCTTTACACTATGTGCCATCAATAGAAAAGATTAAGCTGCCATTTGCTAAGAGGAACAAATTACCTATTTTAATATTAGGATGTGTGGGTCTAATTCGCATGTCAATTTTACCCCTCTTTAATTTTCTATTTTCAGCAATTCCATATGCTTTGCAAATTTTGTTTTTGAAAAAATAAAAGGCCTTTTTACATCTTTGTATCTTGAAGTCACACCCGTTGCAGTTCAGACTCCATGTGGTTGAAGTCAGGAGCGCCGGCGTCGGGGCTACCTTACGAAATTTAGCGGTGCAGTGTTCAGTGCCCTCAGGCCACTGTAAAGACAGCAGCTCGGTGACGTTCGTCCAGCGCTTTCGGTGAGACAAGGGCTATGGTGAGGTGGTGCCCGTCGCGATGCTTGCAGGACATGGTGCAGGCATAGGCATCGGTGGACGATCCGGAGTCAAGGCACTGGCTTGGTGGGGCATGGATGCGGTGTGGGATGGGGTGGTGCGTTGTGTAACTTATGAGCGGTTCCCCCAAAGCTCGGTGCAGGCAGTGGCGTGGAGGTCATCTTGGAGCGGTGGCAGCGGTGACACCAGGGCTGCCGCGCAAAGTGGGACGGTGCTCCGTGTTCACCACGAGTGGTGTCCACGGGTCACAGTGCAGGCAGTGGCATCGGTGACAGCATTGCAGCATCGTTGGGGATACCAGGGTGGCAGTGTGAAGCGAGGCGGTGCGGAGTGCGGTGCCCACAGGTCACGGTGCAAGCAGCAGCTCGGTGGCGATGTTGAATGTTGTCGTCGGTGAGACCAGGGTTGTGGTGCCCCCTGTGGTGCCTTCAGGTCACGGAGCCGGACGTGGCGTCGGGGACGGTGTTGTGTTGCTTTTTCCTCTGTGGTAACTAAAACACCTAGTTGCAGAAGCTAATACCCAGAGGAGCTTGACGTCTTTGTTGTTCCTGTTCCTCTACCTCAATCCCTTGGACACACACAGATGAAGTTGCAGAAAGTCCAGTCCTTATTCTGTCCAAGACAGAAGCAGCTACTGCAGGCCAACACAGCAAAGCACACAGCAAAATGGCAGTCTCTCCTCACAGCTTCTCTAGCTCTTCTTCTTGACAGGTTTCTTGATCCAAAAGAGTTCCACAGTCTTGGGGTCTGAGCTGAGCCCCAATATTTATTCCACATTTCCCTTTGAAATTCAGTGGTGATGGCACAACCAAAGTTCTCCTGGCACATATAATTCAGTTCTGTCCTGCTCAGGAAAAGGTTCACTATAGGAGGTGGAGACAGCATTGTGGAAGGCAGACACAGTCCATTCAGGTGCATGTGGCAACTCCCCCCACCACTCTAGATGCAGGACAGACCCATCAGCCAGGCTATGAGACACCCAGGAAAGGCAGGACACACCTCAGCCCCCTTTGTGTCCCTGTCTAGTGTGAATGCACAAATCAGCCCCTGTCAGTCTAAAACCCAGACAGCTAATACACAAACAGGCAGAGACACATAGAAGATTAGCAAAGAAATATCCACTTTCTAAATGTGTTTTTTCCAAACACATAATATAAAAATCATCTTTACTAAAAGATGTATTTGTTTAATTCTCAGTTCATTCATACTGCACTCCCTTTTTCTATCAGCTCCCGTGGCCAGCTACGTTTGTAAAAGTGTTACAAAGCAGCTCCCATGTTAACCTATGGGAGAGATAGCCTCTCAACAGACGAAATGCACAGTGTTTCACTATTAGGATATGTAACAAACACCAGTAGATGTCCTACCTATACCCCACACTGCACCCTGCCCACAGGGGTACCTTGGGCCTACCTTAGGCATGTCTCATATGTGAGAGGAGGAAAGGTTGGTGCCTGGCAAATGGGTGCACTTGCCAGGTCGACATGGCATTAGAAACTGACCACAGACAGTGCAGTGGCAGGTTTGACAATTTTTTGAAACGCTGCTTGTGTGGGTGTCACAATCAGTGATGCATGCTCACAGCATTTGATTAACAGGCCCTGGGAACACAAAGTGCACTGTACTAGGGACTTAGGAGTAAATCAAATATTGAAGCACCAATCCATAAACCCAATTTACAGTAGGAGCACTTGCACTTTAGTACTGATCAGTAGTATTAGAGTGCGCAGAAACAGTAAACCAGCAAAAGCAATATCTAGAGTACCACCAAAGCCAGGAGATCAGAAGGTAAAAGACAGAAGAAACTCGCCAAAAGATGCCAGGTCTAACACACGGCAAAAAGGAAGGACTTGCAGTTCCCGTTGCATGGCACCTATGACATGGCTGGGTTGTCATATTTAAGGCAGATGTTTATATTGAAAGCAAAGGAAATAGAGCCAATGGAGTGGGACTTCTGTTGGATGTAGGACTTGAGCTTGCAGGATTTGTGAACAACTAGTGATGTGAAAGATAAGGTGCATTAGGAGTTGTTGGAGTTGAAAAAAGGATTATGGAAACAGAAGACAGATCAGAAGGTTAAGCAAAACTAGAGAGAAAGACATTTGAATGTTATTGGGGCCTTCCCCTGTATTTCTGCATCAAGTGCACAGCTTGAGGATGAAGGGGTAAAGCAGACCCAGTGCTAGAAGGCATAACAAGCATTTGCAATGTAATCGGTCTCGCCTTTGGGACCCTATATGTATTTAGCTATGCAGTATATTAGCCTGGGTGCTGAAACATCTACTGTTCTTTAACATGGAGGGAAAGTAAGCACCAAACTGTGTGACACGCCAGGTATGGGAACACATGGAGAGAAATATTGCCTTTCAGCTGCAAATAGTATAGTCCAAAGCTCTGTTTTTAATATACAATCAGGGCCTTTGGTGGTTATATCACTGAAAATACAAGATTTGAAAAACATTATTGTCTATGGGGATCCAAAAGACCTCACCAATCTACGCCCGATCTCTCTGCTAGCAGCACCGGGTAAAATGTTCGAGAAAATAATACAGCGCCAGTTGAGCAAATTCATTGAAGACAACAAGATACTGCACGAGACGCAATCAGGCTTTCGTCCTGGCTTCAGCACGGAGACAGCACTTATTGAGGTGGCAGAGTCAGTAAGGTGGTCGTTGGATTCAGGAAGTTCAGCGATGCTGGTTCTCCTGGATCTGTCGGCCGCCTTCGACACGGTTGATCATGCTAGACTCCTGATGCGACTGGTTGAGATAGGCATCCGCGACCAGGCTCTGGGGTGGATACAATCGTATCTGTCCCAGAGAACACAGAAGGTGGCACTGGGGACGGTATCCTCAACACCCAAAGTCCTCAGTTGTGGCGTCCCGCAAGGGTCGGCTCTCAGCCCCCTCTTGTTCAACATCTACCTCGCTCCACTTTTTACGTTGATTGCCAATTGGGGTGTCAAGGCAATATCATACGCCGATGACACCCAATTGGTATTTCCGTATTCAGAGGTGTCGCAGGAGTCCTTCTCGAGCTTTAAGGGCTGTCTCCAAGATGTGGCCTGTTGGATGAATACGAATAAACTAAAGCTAAATGCTAATAAAACGGAAGTGATCTTTTTCGGTAAAGGCCCCCCTCCACCTTCAGAGCTATGGTGGCCAACGGAGATGGGACTAGCCCCCTCACCCAGCCTAACGGCAAAAAATCTGGGAGTGCGATGGGATGATAGTCTGTCCTTTATCTCGCATACTCAACAAGTAGTCGGCTGCTGCTTGAGTAAGCTGAGGAATCTCCGTAAAATTCTAAGACTTCTACCTGAGAGTTGTCGGAAAACAGTTATCCATGCCACAGTGACATCTAGGCTGGATTACGCCAACGGCCTCTATCTGGGCTTACCTAAATACCTTATTCAAAAACTTCAGCTGGTCCAAAATGCGGCTGCGAGACTGCTAATGCGGATTCCTTTTAAGCACTCTGTCTCTCCGTATCTTCGATCACTGCACTGGCTACCAGTCGACAGCAGAATCAAATTTAAGGCACTCACGCTGGCCTTTAGATCTCTGTTTGGCGCCTGTCCCAAGTATCTGAAAAATCGGCTCCCGAGATACTCCCAGGCCCGTGCGCTTCGCTCCAATTGCCGAGTTCGACTTGCCGTCCCACGAGCAAAAAGGGTTCGGTTGGGGGGGGCGAACTTTTTCAGCTAATGTTGCAACACTTTGGAACACTCTACCCCCAGCAATTCAGCAAGCCCCCTCTGAATATTGCTTCAAGCGGCTGCTAAAGACCTGGCTCTTTGCCCAACCACGCTAAGCTTCCCCACTTCTGTTCTCTGGGTTAACTGTGTTTCTTGTCCTAGCGCCGGGACACCTCCTCGTGAGGTAGCTGTTCGCGCTTTATAAAATGCCGTATTATTATTATTATTATTATGGGAGCTCGGGGAAGACAATTTCTATGGATTGGAATCTAGAGAATGCTAAAGTGATTCTGGTATTTTACTGACCTCTGCTTGTCGTTTTCTATCAAGAAAGTTAAATAGAGGCAGTTGCCAGAAAAATAAAAAATAAAACGTCCCTAAGCAGAAAGTAATTCTGGTATTTTATTGACCTCTGCTGTTTTTTTTTTCTTCAAAACAGTTAAATAGAGGCAGTTGAACAGAAACAAAAGTCCCTAAGCGGAAGCAGACAAGTCCTAGGGCTGATCTCCAGAGCCCACAAAGTACATACACATATAAGAATATTATAAGTATATACTAAAGTATATACAAGAGGTCTTGAATGCAAGACCTAAAAATGGGTCGGATGAGGAGCGCCCCTTCGGCTACCCTTCAAAACAAAGAACATGCACAGGGATATTGCTCCCCAGGCACTAAACCCACACCGCTAACTACAGAAGACGAGACCGAGAGCCATGCCCCGGAACGGCAACTCGTAAATAAGGAACTAACAAAAATAGAACTTGATAACATTTCAAACCTTCCCTCCTTTGCAATAATAAGGGAGGAAGCGGCATATACTCCCTACAAACTGAGCGAAAAACGTGACCGACTGGTGAAAACATACGAAGGGAAAGTCATAATGCTGCCAAGATTAATTATCAGTATGACAAAATGTATTCAACGATGGGTCTTCAGACCATACACTGGGCTGCCAGGTAATGAGCACACTGATTTGGGACATTTGTAAATATGCAAAACATGCAGTACACAATACGGCAACTATAGAAGAGGCATATAACAAACACACAAAACAACTGGAGGACGGAGGGTTGGCATGACACAGACCAGCTCCCGGCCCAACACCCCGCTGCACTGCCCAGCAACACAGAAAAGAATATTTTAAAAAAGCGACACAGCAAAGTGTACTACCCTACTAAATGACCTAGTAGAGGGCAAGTTACAAGTAGATGCACTGGCTGAAAAGTATAACAGACCACACCAGGACACTGTGTTGTGTTTGGCGCTAGCTAGCCTAATGCAAAAGGGTCCCAGGCATGTTGCTTCTATGTGCAGCGCAGCACATCAAGGCTGTGACCACGGACAGAAATCCAGCACACCCTCCCCTACCACAGGCATACGAATGGGACATATCTAAATTAAGGGCCTCATTTACAAGAAAGTGCCGCAGCGTGGCACAGCAAGACCTTTGGCTGCGCCACGCTACAACACTTTCAAAGTACAGGGGTGCAACATATTTACAATAATATGTGGCATCCCTGACGCACAATCAGCTGCCATGCGTCGATGCAGGCACCCATAGCACCATGGTGCAAGGATGCCTGCGTCACGGGAATGATTGTTTATGTGTAGGAAAGGACACCTTCCTGTTCATAAACAGTCACACAAGGTGATTTCCTCGTTCTATGTGTGCTGCAGAATGCAGCACGCATGGAAAGAAGAAACAAACTAGGAGAAATGAATACATTTCTCCTCGTTATGCCTCCCTACGCCTCCCCTGGGGAGGCATAGCAATCAGACACATTTCCAGGTTTACGATATCTCGAAATCTGGAAATGTGTCAGGTTCAATGGGTTTTGCGTGGGAACACCCACAGCAACACCCTTGAAACTTTCCTTTCATGCAAAGTGCAGCGTGTATAGAGGCCGTATTTGCAAGGACAGTAAAAGCCATGCACTGTGGCTTTTCCTGTCCTTGTAAATACGGGGCAGCAAAATGCGCCTTCGGTGTGTCACAAAAAGTGATGCACCAGTGGTGCAAGGGGCTTGTAAATATGCCCCTTAGCTTTCATGATTCAGATCTACTGCCTTTGGAGGATGCGTGGATGACAGACACGCTACAGTACTCCATAGACAAGTTGCGCTAGTGGAAATAACTAGTGAGCTCCCTGACGACTAGAGGTAGCATAAACATTAGCATCTGCATACCCAGTTGTTACAAAACCTGTACTGAATATGCTCCTACAAGAAGGACCCTGTTAGACCTGGCATCTTTCTGTGTGTTTCCCCTGTCTTTTTGCTTTCCGACCTCCTGTTTTTGATGGTATGCTTGACTTCGTTTTTGCTGGTTTGTTGTCTCTGCATACTTTACCCCTGCTGATCAGTGCTAAAGTGCAAGTTCTCCCTCTGTAAATTGTATTATGGATTGGTATTTCCATCATTGGCTTATTTGATTTATGAGTAAGTCCCTAGTATTTAGCACAGGTGTGCCCAGGGCCTGTACATCAAATGCTACTAGTGGGCATGCAACACTGATTGTGTCACCCACACAAGTAGCCTTTTCAAATGTGTCTTTGCCCTTACACTGCAGTGTCTGTGCACACAGTTTAAACTGCCATGTCGACCTGGCAAGTGCACCTACTTGCCAGGCCCAGACCTTCCATTTTACTAAATGTAAGGCACCCCAAAGGTAGGCCCAAGGTACCCCCATGGGCAGGGTGCAGTGTATGTGAAAGGTAGCACATGCACTGGTGTGTTTTACATGTCCTGATAGTGAAATACATTTCATTTTTCTCTATTGAAAGGCCTATATCATTGGAGCTGCCTTGTAACATTTTACAAGTGTTACTTTCAATAAGGAAGAAATAGAGATTTGGAGTTTGGGCTACCTGAGCTCAGAATTTAAAAAACATATCTTTTAGTAAAGGTGGCTTTTAAATTTTGTGTTTGAGAATACCAATTTTAGAAAGTGGGCATTTTCTTGCTTTACCATTCTGTATGCCTCAGCCTGCTTGTGGAATCAACGTCTGGTTTAGTCTGACAGGGGCTGTTTTGTGGATTCACTCTAGACAGTCACACAAAGGGAGTTGTGGTTTGCCCGAGTGGTGGGAGTAGCTATCACCTGTACCTGAATAGGGCTGTGTCTGCCTTTCACAATGATGTCACTACACACTGTGGTGTGGCTGGACCAGGGAGGACTGAATCTGTCCTAGTAAACGAGAGACTTTCTTTGAAACTTGCACACTTCAAAGGCTGAGAGTAGTATAAGCAGTGGGACCCTTACCCCAGGACTTTAGAACTCTTTTGAGCTAAGGAACCTGCCAAGAAGAAGAGCTGAAGAAGCTGTCAGGACGTACTTCCACTTTGCTGTGTGCTTTGCTGTGCTGGCTGGCCTGCTGCTTGTTGCTTCTGTCTTGGGCAGCAAAAGGACTGAATTGAACTTTCTGAAACCTATTTCCTGAGTTTCTCCAAGGGCTTGAGATAGAGCTTGCCTCCTGATGGAAGTCTCAGGAACATCAAAGACTTTAAATTCATCTGTCAACAGCACCGGGAACTGTGTGTTTTATGTGCAATAGAAAAAATGACGCTGTCAACGATGCCGCTTCACAATGCAGCCCTGGACTTTTCCCAATGTTGGTACAACACCAAGCTCCGTCAAACTGCAGAACACATATGCAAACAATGCACTGTTTGTGCACAATACAATACCCGGAACGGCACACCAACCGTTCTTGGCCATTTTCCACTTCAACACAGACCTTTTGAAAGCTTACAGCTTGATTTAATCGACATGCCCCCTGTTTACAAATACAAGTACATGTTGCTCATCATATACATGTTTAGCAAATGGACTGAGACATACCCAGCAAAGACCTGTGATGCACTTACTGTTGCCATACGCCTTTTGAAGGAACTTATTGCACACTTTAAGGTCTAGGTGCTCCTGAGTTCCGACAACGAAGCAGTGTTCATCTCCCATGTGATTGGGGGACTATGCAGAGGGCTAGGGCCACATAGAAACTATCACCCACCAGCAGCAGGGACATTGAGTGAAGAAATTGCATGTTGAAAAACAAAATAGGGAAGATCTGTGCATCCACTGAACTGTCCTGGATTGATGCCATTCCATAAGCTTTGTTGTCTATGAAGACTCCTAACAGAGCCACAAAATTGAGCCCACACAAGATTGTGTTTGGTCGTCCAATGAATATTCTAGGCCACGTGTCCATTGTTCCTCTGTCAGTATGGAATGATTTGCTCTTGCAGCACTGTAAAAGAGTTACAGAGACATTTTATTATCTTTATTGCCATGTACTGCAGGCTCTTCCTGAAGTAGACACCACAAGCCCATAGGCTGTAGCCTGGCGACTGCATCTGGGTCAAGGCTCACACCAGACAGCACTGCCTTCAGCCTTTGTGGAAATGGTCAAAAAAAGGTCCTCCTAACAACTGCCACAGCCATCAAGTATGAGGGACTGACCTCCTGGACCCACAGCTCTCACACCCAGAAAGCATCGGAACAACAGCAAGAGCCCCAGGACTGACCTCTCTGTCTCCAGTAGCAAGGGCCAGACATCATTTCATAAAATATTATTACCTCATGTAACTTTAACTTTATTGTAACCATATACACATACAGACACACACTTAAGGTTAAGTAATTTAAAACCATAAAAAACATGTTTACCTGCAAACTAAAGTGACACAATGTAAAGGTTCGAAAATTGTATCTTCCAAGTACGGTCCTGCAGTGTAACATCCCACGATGTAAAAACTTAGATGTAATGGTAATATATTGATTGAGACATTAAAGTACAAGGCACTGAGATGTAGAATCCTTTATTTAACAATGCACAAATCACAGCTATACAATTTTCATTCAGGTGCTGTCCATTTTCAATACTACTTGTACTAATGTGACCCTCTTGAAAAGGGCTCTCCGTCCACTGTAGAGAGAATAGAATAAGGCAATTTGACAGCAACACTTAAAATATTTCTAATAAACACTCTAGTCTTCTGTTACATACACCACTGAGTGCAAATTCTTAAATGCGCCCACATCAAGGTAAGCAAAGCAGTGGACCACACAACCCCCACTGAAAAGGTAACCAAACTCATTTCCCCATTGAATGGATGAATGCTGATCACATTGCGTGAACTAGGCTACAAAGCAAACAGCGCTGCACACTATAAGTGTATTATAGTGAGTAGTGCAAAGAAAAGGGAGACTAGGGCAGAAAGTGGATACATCAAGGGGTTTACTGCGTACAGGAAATTGGTGAAGGTTGAGGCCTACAGGGGAGGTTCACCATTAAAGTGAGCGGTAGGGCTACGGTTGGGAGAGAGGCTTGAGGAGAAAGACTCAGAAAAGAAACACTTAAATGGGTGGTACAGCATCCAGGTGTTACTCTTTGATGAGGTGTTTCTTGAAGATATAGTAATTCACCTTTTTATAGAGCGCTGGAATCCTCTACATGGCCTCTTCTTGTTGCACAGCAATAGCACAACAACTCGTCCCAAGGGACCAATACATCATTCAGATATTTGCTCTAACATGATACCCACCTGCAACATTGGCTCAACATCCCTGATGAGGACTACAGACCAACTACTCACACCCTACAACTGCTAGCCCATACACAGAATGTGGGAGAATAGGGCACTGGCATGACCCAGTTTGCTGTTAACAATGAGAAAAAACATGTTGTTTACAACCCCCATTGGATAGCTCTCCTATTTCACTGTATTCTACCAGTATATCCAATAATTCATATCATCCACAAAACTATTGTACCCAGAATATCAACTATAACAATATCACCACGGTAAGTATATATAGGTAATAAATGGAACATGAATTTACATTCTAAATTCAACTTATAGACTTGTATATACTTTGATGCTAAAAATAGTATCCTCTACAATATTGTAATCAGAATATGGAGAGCCACATTATAATGAAGGTAGGTATATACTGGTAAGTAGAAATTCACAACTTTTAACTCCATCTATACGCACCTTGACGATACATATAACTGTGAAATACTGTAGACAAGAATATTGTGAAAGTAAGTATACATACGTGAGTGCACATTTACTATTTATGTATGTATGTATATATATATATACATATAATATATATATATATATATATATATACACACATATATACAGGGTGCAGCTTCGGGGGGTGTTTGGTGTGTTAGACCCCCCTTAACAATGTACTCTGTAGTAAATAGTTGGGTCCTAACACCAACAAAGGATTTAAGCAGGAGGGTCCTAGGGAAATTTTAAAGACCTGCATAGGATTATATCCCCAATAATATACGTCAAAAACGGCAAAATCCTTGGGTCTACTCAAACAAAACAAAAGGGAGGGTGGTTGTGTAAGGAGAGAAAGCACAAAAGCCACAGACTATAACACACAGACCTAGCTGTGGTCAATTCCCTTTTTAGGACAAAATCCCTCACTCACCAGAGGTGACATGCTTCATCATTAGGGATACTCCTCTTGAAGGGAAAACCTAGGGGCATATTATCAAGCACGGCGATAACATTATCGCCGCTTTGGCGGCAGAAAACTGCCGCTAAAGCGGCGATAATGGGCTAGATAATATGTCGGTGAGAATTCCAATAGAAGCCCATGTTGACACCAGAACATGGGCTTCTATTGGAATTCTCAAGGGCATATTATCAAGCCCATTATCGCCGCTTTAGCAGCAGTTTTCTGCCGCTAAAGCGGCGATAATTTTAATGCCGTTTCTTGATAATATGCCCCCTAGTTCCTTTGAGGGCTACAACCCCCTCTCTGAGAGGGAGGAGCTCAGGGATGTTTTGGTGTATACTCTACCAGGATATTCTAAATCCACAAGTAATGAGAACTAAAGTGTGAGTGAGGGCGCAGCACAAAGAATGAAAAAACTTGAGGGATATGACAATAAAACTAGCTAGAGAGGACAAAATGCTTGGGTACCAGTGTTTTGAGTTGGGTATGGGGTGGTGTCTATCAGATTTCACCTGGGATTTTCACATACACACAGACAAAAACACACACATACTCGTTCTCTTGTCTCTACAGCTACCTTGCTGCCTAATTTGCTGTAATTCAGTTCAGCAGTTCGGGCTGTAGCCGTGTCTAAAGTTTCCTATGGAACTTAACATGGGGAAAAAATGTTTTGAGACATCCCCTTTTTCTCACCCCCTCCCGACAGATCACGCCGAAGTTTAAGACAGCAGCTGAAGTGAGTGACAAACTAGTTTTGAAACTTTCGCGAGGATTCATTAAATGACACCAAAGTTATTGGCAAATGAAAAAAGGCTCTTCCTATGGAAATTAGGTCCCAACTATATCTATCTATATATTCACAGAAAAAAACATAGGTTTCAGGGGTGTTATAGTTAGTTGGCCATTTCACTTGTACAAAACCATAGAAATTCCTCCGTTATAGTTAGTTCTGCTAACTATAACTCGCGCGCCCGCAATGCACTGCTGATGATGTCACATATTGCATCATTCATGACATGGTCAGTGACATCACTGATGACATCACTGATGACATCATCCAGTGAATGTGGTTTAGTTCGAAATGTAAATATGTATTATATATATACCAATCTGTATTGAAGATTGAGTGGATATATAACAGTCTGGATGGAGTATTTAGTAGCTGTCTGACTGTCTGTTTAAGTGAGTAATTACAAGTGTCTCACTTAATACATGGATTAGTAACTAAGCTATGTGAATGTGTGCATCACTGTCTCTGTTGTTGTATAACATGCTGCATCAGTTGGTCACTAACTACATGAGTGTGTATATTAGTTATTGATTAGTTGGGTGAGAATTTGTATGGGACTCTGAGTTTGTGTATGGTTGGATGGGGTGTGTGTAACTCTATGCATAGATGTGTGAATGGTTGATTGACTATGTGTATAGGTTTAAGAGTGCATGTGGAAACAGTTGTCTGGGTGACTGAGTGTATTTATGTGTTGGTGAGCGAATATATGTTTTAGTTGTACATCTTCAACGAAGTAAACAAATAAAAGGCATTGTATGTGAGAGTTGGTGTATATAAATAAGTATGTGTAAGAGTCAGTATATGAACGAGTGTATAATTGTAATGGTGATTTCTTAACATATTAACTATGAGTTACTATGTGTTTGAATAAATGAGGTGTTGTTGGATAATTGTGTAAGTGAGTAAATGTAAATGTGATTCATTTTTTTCATGAGTGAGTAGGATGACTGCATAACCGACTAAGATGGCTGCTGATGTGTCAATGTCTATATATGTGTATAAGTGCATTTGATAGTGTTCTATTAATTAGTGACTGCATGTATAAATGATTCTGTTGTTGAATGGGTAGTTGTGTGTGTAGACTTAGGAATCAGTGAGTGGGTATGTAGTAACTGGTAATGGTGTGTCAATGGTTTAAAATATGGTACTCTGTATTTTACAGTAAGTGATGAAAGGTTATACTAGTGTATGATGAGGTGTATCAGATTGTCACATGGATGATGTCATCAGTGATGTCATCAGTGATGTCATTTGAGATGTCATCAGTGATGTCATCAGTGATGTCACTGACCATGTCATGAATGATGCAATATGTGACATCATCAGCAGTGCATTGCGGGCGCGCGAGTTATAGTCAGCAGCACTAACTATAACGGAGGAATTTCTATGGTTTTGTACGAGTGAAATGGCCAGCTAACTATGACACCCCTGAAACCTATGGTTTTTTCTGTGAATTTCTAAGGTTTTCTAAATGCTAATTTCTAACTATGATATCTCTGAAACATATGTTTTTTTCAGTGAATTTCAAAGCTTTTTTAAATACTAATTTCTAACTATAACGTCTCTGAAACATATGTTTTTTTTCAGTGAATTTCAAAGCTTTTTTAAATGCTGATTTCTAAGTGTGATAGTAGTTATACCTATTTTTTTTAACTGATTTTCTACAGTTTTTTAACTCTTCATTTATAAATATTTTATTAATTAAATAACATTATATATTTTTCTGAAAATTTCAACAACAAAAAAAATTCAAACTGAAATATTGAAAACTTTTTTTGTTTTCATTTTTTATTTTAATATAAGTATATTATTTTCTTTGTAATAAATGTTTTTCCAATTTTTTTTTCGGAGCCGCGCACCTCACGGTGGGTGTGCAGATTCTAGCCGCCATTTTTGACAAGTTGTGAAGGATCCGCGTACGGTGTGCGACGCCTGCGTGTTTTTCAGTTACATTATATACATTTAATATTACGTGATGTGCGCGATTGGTATGCGACCAGTCCGCGACTCCTGCTACTGCGCATTCACGACACATGCGCATTACGGTACGAGATGCTTGCGCGGTGGTGGCTCCCGCGTGACGTCATATACGTGCTGGGGCGCGCTGGGTGCGCGACTCCCTCAAAAAAAAATTATGATCCAAAATGATATGTATGTGTCTTTAATATACATATTAGGGCAAGAGATTATCGAATATATTTATAAAAATAATATATTTGTACTTATAATAAACTATATTATTTTTAAATATTTTTTCGCGAAGTCGGGTGCATGCATCGTGAGTGCAGAGAACTAGGTCAGCAGAGCTGCTGTAGAGCCAGAGAAACCAGGTCAGCAGAGCCGTTGTAGAGCCAGAGACCCAGGTCAGCAGAGCTGCTCTAGAGCCAGAGACCCAGGTCAGCAGAGCTGCTTTAGAGGGAGAGAACCAGGTCGGCAGAACTGCTTTAGAGCCAGAGAACCAGGTCAGCAGAGCTGCTCTAGAGGCAGAGAACCAGGTCAGCAGGACTGCTTTAGAGCCAGAGAACCAAGCCAGCAGAGCTCTTTAGAGGGAGAGAAACAGGTCAGCAGAGCTGCTTTAGAGCCATAGAACCAGGTCAGCAGAGCTGCTCTAGAGCCAGAGAACCAGGTCAGCAGAGCTACTTTAGAGCCAGAGAATCAGGTCAGCAGAGCTGCTCTAGAGCCAAAGAAACCAGGTCAGCAGAGCTGCTTTAGAGGGAGAGAACCAGGTCAGCAGAGCTGCTCTAGAGGCAGAGAACCAGGTCAGCAGCGCTGATTTAGAAGGAGAGAACCAAGTCAGCAGAGCTGCTCTAGAGCCAGAGAACCAGGCCAGCAGAGCTGTTGTAGAGCCAGAGAAACCAGGTCATTAGAGCTGCTTTAGAGCAAGAGAACCAGGTCAGCAGAGCTGCTTTAGAGGGAGAGAACCAGGTCAACAGAGCTGCTTTAGAGCCAAAGGACCAGATCAGCAGAACTGCTCTAGAGCCAGAGAACCTGGCCAGCAGAATTGCTTTAGAGCCATAGAACCGGGTCAGCAGAACTGCTTTAGAGCCAGAGAACCAGGTCAGCAGAGCTGTTGTGGTGCCAGAGAACCAGGTCGGCAGATCTGCTCTAGAGCCTAAGAACTAGGTCACCAGAGCTACTCTAGAGTCAGAGAACCAGGTCATCAGAGCTGCTGTGGAGCCAGAGAAACAGGTCAGCAGATATGCTTTAGAGGTAGAGAACCAGGTCAGCAGAGCTGCTTTAGAGCCAGACAACCAGGCCAGCAGTGCTGCTTTAGAGCCAGAGAACCAGGTCAGCAGAGCTGCTTTAGAGCCATAGAACCAGGTCAGCAGAGCTGCTTTAGAGCCAGAGAACCAGGTCAGCAGAGCTGCTCTAGAGCCTAAGAACCAGGTCAGCAGAGCTGCTGTAGAGCCAGAGAAACCAGGTCAGTAGAGCTGCTTTAGAGGGAGAGAACTAGGTCAGCAGAGCTGCTCTATATGGAGGGAACCAGGTCAGCAGAGCTGTTGTAGAGCCAGAGAACCAGATCAGCAGAGCTGCTCTGTAGCCTAAGACCTAGGTCAGCAGAGCTGCTCTAGAGCCAGAGAGACCAGGTCAGCAGAGCTGCTTTAGTGGGAGAGAACCAGGTTAGCAGAGCTGCTTTAGAGCCAAAGAACCAGGTCAGCAGAGCTGCTCTAGCTGACACTGACTGACTGACACTGACTGACTGACACTGATTGACTGACTGACAATGACTGATACTGACTGACACTGACTGACACTGACTGACTGACACTAACTGACTACTCTCTACTACTCTACTACTCACTCTCTACTACTCTCCCTCTACTACTCTCCCTCTACTACTCTCCCTCTGCTACTCTCCCTTTACTACTCACTCTCTACTACTCTACTACTCTCTACTACTCTACTACTCTCTACTACTCTACTACTCTCTCTCTAATACTCACTCTCTAATACTCACTCTCTACTACTCTCTACTACTCACTCTCTACTACTCACTCTCTACTACTCACTTTTGGTATTCACAGAAGCTAGGATTTTGTCTTAAGTTTGTCTTAAGACAAACTTAAGACAGACTTAAGACAGACTTAAGTTAGGATTTTGTCCTAAGTTTGTCTTAAGTCTGTCTTAAGTCTGTCTTAAATCTGTCTTAAGTTTGACTTAAGACAAACTTAAGACAAAATTCTAACTTCTGTGAATACTAAAAGTAGTACATTTAGGATTTTGTGTTAAGTTAGTTCTGTGAATCGGCCCCTATGACTCTCTACTACTCACTCTCCACTACTCACTCTCTACTACTTGCTCTCTACTACTCTCTACTACTCACTCTCTACTACTCTACTACTCTCTACTACTCTCTCTATTACTCACTCTCTACTACTCTACTACTCTCTACTACTCTATCTACTACTCACTCTCTACTACTCTACTACTCTCTACTCCTCTCTCTATTACTCACTCTCTACTACTCGCTACCACTCACTCTACTACTCTCTACCACTCACTCTCTACTACTCTACTACTCACTCTCTACTACTTTCTACTACTATCTCTACTACTCACTCTCTGCTACTCACTCTCTACTACTCACTCTACTACTCTCTACTACTCTCTCTCTCTACTACTCTCTCTCTACTACTCTCTCTCTACTACTCTCTCTCTATTACTCACTCTTCTACTCACTCTCCACTATCCACTCTCTACTACTCACTCTCTACTTCTCTCTACTACTCACTCTCTACTACTCTCTCTCTCCTACTCTCTCTCTCTTCTACTCACTCTCCACTATTCACTCTCTACTACTCACTCTCTACTTCTCTCTACTACTCACTCTCTACTACTCTCTCTCTTCTACTCTCTCTCTACTACTCTCTCTCTACTACTCTCTCTCGACTACTCCCTCTCTACTACTCCCTCTCTACTACTCACTCTCGATGGGCCCGATTCAAGTACTAAATTAAGACAAAATCCTAAATGTACTACTTTTGGTATTCACAGAAGTTAGAATTTTGTCTTAAGTTTGTCTTAAGTCAAACTTAAGACGGACTTAAGACAGACTTAAGACAGACTTAAGTTAGGATTTTGTCCTAAGTCTGTATTAAGTCTGTCTTAAGTCTGTTTTAATCTGTCTTAAGTTTGACTTAAGACAAACTTAAGACAAAATTCTAACTTCTGTGAATACCAAAAGTAGTAAATTTAGGATTTTGTGTTAAGTTAGTTCTGTGAATCGGCCCCTATGACTCTCTACTACTCACTCTCCACTACTCACTCTCTACTACTTGCTCTCTACTACTCTCTACTACTAACTCTCTACTACTCTACTACTCTCTACTACTCTATCTACTACTCACTCTCTACTACTCACTCTACTACTCTCTCTCTACTACTCTCTACTACTCACTCTCTACTACTCACTCTCCACTACTCTCTACTACTCACTCTCTACTACTCACTATCTACTTCTCTACTACTCTTTACTACTCTCTCAACTACTCACTCTCTACTACTCAACTACTCTCTCTACTACTCACTCTCTACTACTCTCTGCACTACTCTCTACCACTCACTCTCTACTACTCTACTACTCACTCTCTACTACTCTCTCTCTCTACTACTCACTCTACTACTCACTCTCTACTACTCTCTCTCTACTACTCTCTCTCTACTACTCTCTCTCTACTGCTCTCTACTACTCACTCTCTACTACTCTCTCTCTACTACTCACTCTCTACTACTCCCTACTACTCACTCTACTACTCTCTACTACTCACTCTACTACTCCACTACTCTCTACTACTCACTCTCTGCTACTCACTCTCTACTACTCTACTATTCCCTACTACTCTCTCTCTACTACTCACTCTCTACTACTCTCTACTACTCACTCTCTATTACTCTCAACTACTCTCTACTACACACCATCTACTACTCTCTACTACTCGCTCTCTACTACTCTCTCTCTACTACTCTCTACCACTCACTCTACTACTCACTCTACTACTCACTCTCTACTACTCTACTACTCACTCTCTACTACTCTCTCTCTACTACTCTCTACTAATCACTCTCTACTACTCTCTACTAATCACTCTCTACTACTCTCTACCACTCACTCTACCACTCACTCTACTACTCACTCTACTACTCACTCTACTACTCACTCTACTACTCACTCTCTGCTACTCTCTCTACTACTCTCTACTCTCTATTACTCATCCTCTACTCTCTACCTCTCTACCTCTCTCTCTACTACTCTCTACCTCTACACCTCTACCTCTCTACCTCTACACCTCTACCTCTCTCTACATGCACACATATGCACATATATATATGCATATATATGCATATGCATTTATATATATGTATGTGTATATATATACATACATATATAAACATATATATAATCTGCATATCTATATAAATACAAATATAAATGCATGCACGTATACATATATGCATACATATGCATGTTATGTACATGAAAGTTTGAAAAACACTAATAAAAGCAAAGCTAAAAAGCCACCTAATTACAAACAAAATTGCTTTAAATTAAACGAGGGCGAGGCCTATTGCATTTTCAATGCTTGTTTACTTTGGTTCCATCAAGAAGGCATTCAGATGTGTCACACATTTGCCATAAATTTTGAATGTGAGCACTCTAGTTGCTCATTAGATCACTGTAGTAAAGCTACTGCTCAACAGGGAAGTCTGCCGCTGGTATTCAAAGTATGTGAGATGTCATCAGTGATGTCATCAGTGATGTCACTGACCATGTCATGAGTGATGTAATATGTGATGTCATCAGCAGTGCATTGCGGGGGCATGAGTTATAGTTAGCTGAACTAACTATAACGGGGGAATTTCTCTGGTTTTGTACCAGTGAAATGTCCAACTAACTATAACGTTCCTGAAACCTATATTTTTTTCCGTGAATTTCTATGTTTTTTTAGGTTATTATATATATATATATATATATATATATATATATATATATATATATATATATATGAAAGCTACACAAATATATAAATATATAAATATGTATACATATATATATGTATATATATATATATATATATTTAAAAAAATTATGAATAATTTTTAGTTAGGAAAACTATATTTATCCTTTTTTTTAATAATATTATACAGAAGTTGGGCACCCTTCGCGCACCCTACACGATGGCTGCGTGCATTCCTGTAGCCATTTTGAAACGTTGCACTGGGGTCACGACTTCGGCGTAATTTGTAAAGTATGAAACATCTTTAAATTAATTATAAATAAAAGTTTTCCTCTAAGTGTTTGTCTAAAGTTAATAATAAAAGTATTTTTAAAGTATTATTTTCAATATAATTTCGACTGAAAATTATTCGATTATTATTGGATTCGGAGGTTAGGAGGGATGGACATTTAGCTCGATCTGTTTTGCAAGATTTGGTCTAGTCAGATGGACACCCTCCTCCGGGTGAGGTACGGCTTGAGGATTCTATACAAAAGGTGAGGAATCCACAGGCAGAAGTATCCATCAGATGAGCAAGTTTCTTACCTTCGGTAATGCTTTTTCTGGTGGATACAGTATCTGCCTGTGGATTCCTAACTGTCCCACCCACCTCCCCGTTGTCTACCTGTTTCTACCAAAAAGATGCTTTTACTGTTTGGCATGAACGTTTTTAATATGTTTTAATCATGCTTATGTTTTAATAGTGAGAAATGCTTGATCTGTTAATATCTTTATGCCTTTATTGGTTATGCATTTAGATATATATAAGACACTGTGAATCCACCTGGAAGGCCAATAGTGTCCTCTATTGGAGGTTTGACTGAGAACATGTCCAAATTTATTGATCATTTCTTAGCACCTTTGGTTGTTCAGACAAGTTCTTACACGAAGGACACTAAGGACTTTCTGAAACAGATGCAGGGCATTACATGGGAAAATGATTTTCTGATGATAACTATGGATGTTTGTAATTTATATACGAGCATAAAACATCAGGATGGTCTGATGGCTGTAAAATTCTTCTTAGGGCAACGACCAGCGAGGTTTCTAGATCACAATGAAATGTTACTGGAGTTTATTGCTTTTTGCTTGAACAATAACATCTTTGTTTTCCAAGATCAGAGGTATCGACAGACAATGGGTACTGCAATGGGCACCTGCTTCGCCCCCAGCTATGCGAATCTTTTCGTAGGCTGGTGGGAGAAGCAGGTAGCCTGGGCAGATGACAACAGCAATTGGGTGGATCAAGTTGTCTGCTGGCGTCGTTACATTGACGACCTCTTCGTTATTTGGAAGGGGTCCAAACAATCAGCAGAAGAATATATTACTGCTCTCAATGTAAACAACCTTAACTTGCGATTCACCCATGAAATGAGTGATAAGGAAATACACTTTCTAGACATATAAGTCTTTGTAAAAGCAGGTATGATTCAGACATCATTGTACAGAAAGACCACAGCAGGCAACTCTATTTTGCATGGCGGGAGTAGCCATCCGAGAAACCTGATAAGTAGCATTCCGTATGGCGAATTGCTACGAATAAAAAGGAATTGCTCAATGGATGAGGATTTTGATCAAGCAGCTAATGACAGCGTTAGACGCTTTAAAGCTAGAGGATATTCACAAAAGGTATTGAATGAGGCACAATTGAAAGTCAAGGAAGTGACAAGACTAACCTTGTTAAAAGACAGTCCCAAGAAGAAAGATGAGGCAGGAAGCCTAAGGTTAATTACCACTTATTCTTCATCAGCCATGAGGATAAGGTCGATATTACGAAGGCATTGGAGGATTCTCAAAATGGACACTACTATAGGTAGTTCTCTGACTAATTATCCTCAGATTACTTTTAGGAAATCAAGATCCCTAAAAGATCTACTAGTACAGAATCACCTAAAAAAAAACATCTGTTTCCACCTTGGGACTGAGGGACCTTCAAGGTTCATTTCCCTGCGGGAAATGTAAGGCGTGCCAGGCAAGTAGAAAGACCATCATGTACACTATTCCGGGATGTAAAATTCCAAAAAAGATTACTAAGTTCATAACTTGCACTACACCTTTTGTGGTATATTGCCTCGAATGCCCCTGCAACTACCGTTATATAGGTAGTACGGTAAATGCGGTTAAGATGCGCATCCTAGAACATCAAAGGGCAATTGCAAATAGAGATGTCAATTACCCTGTTGCACGACACTTTGCCTCTCACCACAATAGTGATAGAACTCTCCTCAGTTTTTTCAGTCTGGATTGCATACCTAAAGATATCGCTCTGAGGCGCCTGGAATCCAGGTATATTATTGAACTCCAAACAAAAACACCCGAGGGACTGAATTCAGGGGAGGAACTAATTACCCATTTATGAGAAACTATCTTGTCACTGTGTTCCTACATTTGAGCTGAATAGAAATTAAGGAAAAACTGTAAAACCTGTATAAATGTGATTAATGATGTAATGAGATGTCTCGTTTAAAGTGCACTAATGATATTGTGAACATGCAATCTTGGGTTATGCCCATCCAGGGCTTTATACTTTTGGTATATGATGATAATGAGATGCCTCATCGAGAATGAATTGATGAATTGTTAAACATGCAATTTAAAGCTAAAGAATTGAATGAATTATGAGTTTAATTTGATTATAAGGAACGTACAACATGAATGAAATGTAATTTTGCATGTTTAAAGATGGCGACCAAAGTTACATTGAATTGGTCCCTCGTTTATGTTTACAGAATAAGATATAAATCAATTTCCGTTTCTGAACGCGAGCCGACACTGACGAAAGCTACGGCTGAAACGCGTCTGTTTGCACCAATAAATCCGAATTGGGATTAAAATCTAACCGGAGTGCTGGTCCTTTGTTCATTTTGTGGAACTTTGGAGCGTTTTATATATATATATATATATATATATATATATATATATATATATATATATATATATATATATATATATATTCAAAAACCACCTTCTTCCGTCGAAGTAGATGAGGAGACACAGCGGGGCTTGTGAAGACCATTTATCTAAACAGGCATGACGCGTTTCGGTATTACACCTTTCTCAAATGCCTTTCGTTTTTAAAGTGCCTCTGGTGCTAGTAGTTCCTGAGTGAGTCTGTTATATAGCCCCAATGCCTAAAGTTGTATGGATCACACCTGAGTCACGTTATACGGAATCACTCAAGCAATGCATTGTTATGAGACTACAATACCCAGAATGCATATATATATATATTTAGTATACAATGTATACATGTGAAAATGTGTCGGTCCACCTGTTTACCTCGGTGGCACAGAAAAAATGGGTGTAACTGACGTCAGCACGCTGACGAGGTCCTCTTATGGCTCCTATGACGTCATACGGTGTCCCGAGCGGAGCTGTGCTATTATGACATTGTCATCGACGTGGGAGAGCTAGGAAAGAATTTCCGCGGAATGCTGCGCAGGGGATATTCACCTAAGTGTTCCGGCTAGTCCTTTGGGAGCAACTGTTTATGTTGCCACTCCAGAAACCAAAACCAGTGATCCGAGGGCAGAGGCCCTGCAGATGGCACACGAGGTGGGGAGCCCAGTCGTGTGCACCAGCGGGGCAGCGCAGTGACAAGCACCACTACCCACAAAAAAGGTAACGAGGGCACTGAATAATACAGGATCTTCTCTTTGTATCTGGCAGAAACAACAAGGCTAAAATCCCCTAGTTCCAAAATGTAGAATTAGTGCTACAATGGTCTTCAAGAGGACCTGCGATGGATGCCACTTCTGCCTTCCATACACTGGAGGCGGCACATGGGTCACGCCGTACGGTCATACTGCAGTGGGACGCACACTCATTGACCTCTCATGGCACTGCTCCACACTTCGGGGACAACGCTTTCCATTAGCTGTGTTTTCTGATGACACGTCGTGCCGGCCCTGTCCAACAGCAGAACCGCTTTAGATCCAAACAGACTCTTCCACTCTCTCACCGAAAGTGAAACCAGGCCACGCGGACAATTTCACAATACAACAGCCGGGAATACACTTTTTGGTAAAACAACACACATTCCTTCCTCCTAATTTATCAAATAAACGACTCACTGAAGAACAGGGGCCAGCTTCCATCGGTAAACAGCCGTTACAACGACTTTTTTACTTTGCTATACCATTACAACACATGCATTACCACGCAAGTGTTGTACATCGCAAAGTCATTACTACGCATTGTTTTAGAAAGCATGGTCATTTACCACGCATGCCTTTACAACGAATTGTGTTGTAAAGGTATGTATGGTAAATGACCAAGAGCTCTAAAAAAAATTCGACGATCCACGTTGTTGTAAGGAAACAGAGGCTGTTCTGTTTCCTCACAACGACGTGCACTGCCCCTCAGAGACGACATGAAGTAGGAACCAAGAGGAGAGAGGAACCACGAGGAGTAAGAGGTAAGGGGGATTGGGCATGGGGTGGTGGTTACTTTTCTAGGGTTTAGGGTAGTGCAGTGGTGTTTGGGTAGTGTAGGGGGTCGTGCTGGGGGTAGTGTTTTAGAGTAGTACAGTGGTGTTTGTGTAGTGTAGGGGGTCATGCTGGGGGTAGTGTTTTAGGGTTTAGGGTAGTGCAGTGGTGTTTGTGTAGTGTAGGGGGTCGTGCTGGTGGTTGTGTTTTAGGGTTTAGGGTAGTGCAGTGGTGTTTGTGTAGGGTAGGTGGTCGTGCTTAGGGTAGATTTAGGGTTTAGGGTAGTGCGGTGGTGTTAGTGTAGTGTAGGGGATCGTGCTGGGGTAGTGTTTTAGGGTTTAGGGCAGTGCAGTGGTGTTTGTGTAGTGTAGGGGGCCGTGCTGGGGGTAGTGAGTTAGGATTTAGGGCAGTGCAGTGGTGTTTGGGTAGTGTAGGGGGTAGTGTTTTAGGGTTTAGGGTGGTGCAGTGGTGTTTGGATAGTGTAGGGGGTCGTGCTGAGGGCAGATTAATGAGTTTAGGGTAGTGCATTGGTGTTTGGGTAGTGTAGGGGGTTGTGCTGGGGGTAGATTTAGGGTAGTGCAGTGGTGTTTGTGTAGTGTAGGGAGTCATGCTGGGGGTGGGGGGAGTGTTTTCGGGTTTAGGGTAGTGCAGTGGTGTTTGGGTAGTGTAGGGGGTCGTGCTGGGGGTAGTGTTTTAGGTTTAGGGTAGTGCAGTGGTGCTAGGGTAGTGTAGGGGGTCGTGATGGGGTAGTGTTTTAGGGTTTAGGGTAGTGCAGTGGTGTTTGTGTAGTGTAGGGGGTCTTGCTGCGGTAGTGTTTTAGGGTTTAGGATAGTGCAGTGGTGTTTGTGTAGTGTAGGGGATTGTGCTGGGGGTAGTGTTTTAGGGTTTAGGGCAGTGCAGTGGTGTTTGTGTAGGGTAGGTGGTCGTGCTTGGGGTAGATTTAGGGTTTAGGGTAGTGCAGTGGTGTTTGTGTAGTGTAGGAATTGTGCTGGGGGTAGTGTTTTAGGGTTTAGGGCAGTGCAGTGGTGTTTGTGTAGTGTAGGAGGTCGTGCTGGGGGTAGTGTGTTAGGGTTTAGGGCAGTGCAGTGGTGTTTGGGTAGTGTAGGGGGTAGTGTTTTAGGGTTTAGGGTAGTGCAATGGTGTTTTGGTAGTGTAGGGGTCATGTTGGGGTAGTGTTTTAGGGTTTAGGGTAGTGCAGTGTTGTTTGGGTAGTGCAGGGAGTCGTGCTGGGGGTAGTGTTTTAGGGTTTAGGATAGTGCAATGGTGTTTGGATAGTGTAGGGGGTTGTGCTGAGGGTAGATTAATGGGTTTAGGGTAGTGCAGTGGTGTTTGGGTAGTGTACGGGTTGTGCTGGGGTAGATTTAGGGTAGTGCAGTGGCGTTTGGGTAGTGTAGGGAGTCGTGCTGGGGGAGTGTTTTAGGGTTAGGGTAGTTCAGTGGTGTTTGGTAGTGTAGGGGGTCATGCTGGGGGTAGTGTTTTAGGGTTTAGGGTAGTGCAATGGTGTTAGGGTAGTGTAGGGGGTCGTGATGGGGTAGTGTTTTAGGGTTTAGGGTAGTGCAGTGGTGTTCGGATAGTGTAGGGAGTCGTGCTGGGGGTAGTGTTTTAGGGTTTAGGGTAGTGCAGTGGTGTTTGGGTAGTGTAGGGGGTCATGCTGGGGGTAGATTTAGGGTTTAGGGTAGTGCAGAGGTGTTTGGGTAGTGTAGGGGGTCATGCTGGGGGGAGTGTTTTAGGGTTTAGTGAAGTGCAGTGGTGCTCGGATAGTGTAGAGGGTTGTGCTGGGGTAGTGTTTTAGGGTTTGGGGCAGTGCAGTGGTGTTCGAGTAGTGTAGCGGGTCGTGCGGAGGGTAGATTTAGGGTTTAGGGTAGTGCAGTGGTGTTTGGGTAGTGTAGGGGGCCGTGCTGGGGTAGTGTTTTAGAGTTTAGGGTAGTGCAGTGGTGTTTGGGTAGTGAAGGGGGTCGTGCTGGGGGTAGTGTTTTATGGTTTAGGGTAGTGCAGTGGTGTTTGGGTAGTGTAGGGAGTGGTGCTGGGGGGGTGTTTTAGAACTTAGAGTAGTGCAGTGGTGTTTGTGTAGTGTAGGGGGTCGTGCTGGGGGTAGTGTATATTGGGTTTAGTGTAGTGCAGTCGTGTTTGGGTAGTGTATGGGGTACTGCTGGGGGTAGTGTTTTAGGGTTTAGGGTAGTGCAGTGGTGTTTGGGTAGTGTAGGGGGTACTGTTGGGGGTAGTGTTTTATGGTTTAGGGTAGTGCAGTGGTGTTTGGGCAGTGTAGGGGGTACTGCTGGGGATAGTGTTTTAGGGTTTAGGGTAGTGCAGTGGTGTTTGGGTAGTGTAGGGGGTCATGCTGAAGGTAGTGTTTGAGGGTTTAGGGTAGTGCAGTGGTGTTTGTATAGTGTAGGGGGGAGTGTTTTAGGGTCTAGGTTAGTGCAGTTGTTTTTGTGTAGTGTAGGGGGTTATGCTGGGGGTAGATTTGTAGGGTTTAAGGTAGTGCAGTGGTGTTTGTGTAGTGTAGGGGGTTGTGTTTTAGGGTTTAGGGTAGTGCAGTGGTCTTTGTGTAGTGTAGGGGTCATACTGGGGGTCGTGTTTTTGGGTTAAGGGAGTGCAGTGGTCTTTGTGTAATATAGGGGTCATGCTGGGGGTAGTGTTTTAGGGTTTAGGGTAGTGCAGTGGTCTTTATGTAGTGTAGGGGGTCATGCTGGGGTAGTGTTTTAGGGTTTAGGGCAGTGCAGTGGTGTTCAGGTAGTGTAGGGGGTCGTGCTGGGGGTAGTGTTTTAGGGTTTAGGGCAGTGCAGTGGTGTTCGGGTTGTGTAGGGGGTTGTGCTGGGGGTAGATTTAGGGTTTAGGGTAGTGCTCTGGTGTTTGGGTAGTGTAGGGGTCATGCTGGGGGTAGTGTTTTAGAGTTTAGGGTAGGGCAGTGGTGTTCGGGTAGTGTAGGGAGTGGTGCTGAGGGAGTGTTTTAGGGCTTAGGGTAGTGCAGTGGTGTTTGTGTAGTATTTGGGGTTGTGCTGGGGGTAGTGTATATGGGGTTTATTGTGGTGCAGTGGTGTTTGGGTAGTGTAGGGGTACTGCTGGGAATAGTGTTTTAGGGTTTAGGGTAGTGCAGTGGTGTTTGGGTAGTGTAGGGGGTACTACTGGGGGTAGTGTTTTAGGGTTTAGGGTAGTGCAGTGGTGTTTTTGTAGTGTAGGGGGAAGTGTTTAGGGTAGTGCAGTGGTCTTTGTGTAGCTTAGAGGTCGTGCTGGGGGTCGTGTTTTAGGGTTTAGGGTAGTGCAGTGGTCTTTATGTAGTGTAGGGAGTCGTGCTGGGGTGTTTTAGGGTTTAATGCAGAGCAGTGGTGTTCAGGCAGTGTAGGGGTTCGTGCTAGGGGGGTGTTTTAGGGTTTATGGCAGAGCAGTGGTATTTGTGTAGTGTAGGGGTCGTGCTGGGGGTAGTGTATATGGGGTTTAGTGTAGTGCAGTGGTGTTTGGGTAGTGTAGGGGGTCCTGCTGGGGATAGTATTTTAGGGTTTAGGGTAGTGTAGTGGTGTTTGGCTAGTGTAGGGGGTACTGCCGGGGGTAGTGTTTTAGAGTTTAGGGTAGTGCAGTGGTGTTTGGGAAGTGTAGGGGGTACTGCTGGGGGTAGTGTTTTCGGGTTTAGGGTAGTGCAGTGGTGTTTGGCTAGTGTAGGGGGTCATGCTGGAAGTAGTGTTTTAGGGTTTAGGGTAGTGCAGTGGTGTTTGTGTAGTGTAAGGGGAAGTGTTTTAGGGTTTAGGGTAGAGCAGCGGTTTTTGTGTAGTGTAGGGGTCATGCTGGGGTTAGATTTGTAGGGTTTAGGGTAGTGCAGTGGTGTTTGTGTAGTCCAGGGGGATGTGTTTTAAGGTTAAGGTTCATGCAGTGGTCTTTGTGTAGTCCAGGGGGTTGTGTTTTAGGGTTTAGGGTCGTGCAGTGGTCTTTGTGTAGTGTAGGGGTCGTGCTGGGGGTCGTGTTTTAGGGTAGTGCAGTAGTCTTTGTGTAGTGTGGGGGTCGTTCTGGGGCTCGTGTTTTATGATTTAGGGTAGTGCAGTGGTCTTTGTGTAGTGCAGGGGGTCATACTGGGGTAGTCTTTTAGGGTTTAGGGCAGTGTAGTGGTGTTCAGGTAGTGTTGGGGGTCGTGCTGGGAGTGTTTTAGGTTAGAGCAGTGGTGTTCAGGCAGTGTAGGGGGTCGTGCTGGGAGTAGTGTTTTAGGGTTTAGGGTAGTGCAGTGGTGTTTGTGTAGTGTAGGGAGTGGTTCTGGGGGAGTGTTTTAGGGCTTTGAGTAGTGCAGTGGTGTTTGTGTTGTATAGGGGGTCGTGCTGGGGGTAGTCTATATGGGGTTTAGTGTAGTGCAGTGGTGTTTGGGTAGTATAGGGGGTACTGCTGGGGGTAGTTTTTAGGTTTTAGGGTAGTGCAATGGTGTTTGGGTAGTGTAGAGTGTACTGCTGGGGGAGTGTTTTTGGGTTTCGGGTAGTGCAGTTGTGTTTGGGTAGTGTAGGTGGTACTGCTGGTGGTAGTGTTTTAGGGTTTAGGGTAGTGCAGTGGTGTTTGGATAGTGTAGGGGGTCAAGCTGGGGGAGTGTTTTAGGGTTTAGGGTAGTGCAGTGGTGTTTGTGTAGTGCAGGGAGAAGTGTTTTAGGGTTTAGGGTAGTGCAGTTGTTTTTGTGTCGTGTAGGGGGTCTTGCTGGGGGTAGATTTGTTGTGTTTAGGGTAGTGCAGTGGTGTTTGTGTAGTGTAGGGGGTTGTGTTTTAGGGTTTAGGGTAGTGCAGTGGTCTTTGTGTAGTGTAGGGGTCGTGCTGGGGGGCGTGTTTTAGGGTTAGGAGTAGTGCAGTGGTCTTTATGTAGTGTAGGGGGTCATGCTGAGGTAGTGTTTTAGGGTTTAGGGTAGTGCAGTGGTGTTTGGGTAGTGTAGGGAGTGGTGCTGGGGAGTGTTTTAGGGCTTTGAGTAGTGCAGTGGTGTTTGTGTAGTATAGGTGGTCGTGCTGGGGTAGTCTATATGGGGTTTAGTGTAGTGCAGTTGTGTTTGGGTAGTATAGGGGGTACTGCTGGGGGTAGTGTTTTAGGTTTTAGGGTAGTGCAATGGTGTTTGGGTAGTGTAGAGGGTACTGCTGGGGGTAGTCTTTTAGGGTTTAGGGTAGTGCAGTGGTGTTTGGGTAGTGTAGGTGGTACTGCTGGGGGTAGTGTTTTAGGGTTTAGGGTAGTGCAGTGGTGTTTGGGTAGTGTAGGGTGTCGTGCTGGGGGAAGTATTTTAGGGTTTAGGGTAGTGCAGTTGTTTTTGTGTAGTGTAGGGGGTCATGCTGGGGGTAGATTTATAGGGTTTAGGGTAGTGCAGTGGTGTTTGTGTAGTGTAGGGGGTTGTGTTTTAGGGTTTAGGGTAGTGCAGTGGTCTTTGTGTAGTGTAGGGGTCATGCTGGGTGTCGTGTTTTAGGGTTAAGGGAGTGCAGTGGTCTTTGTGTAGTGTAGGGGTCGTGCTGAGGGTAGTGTTTTAGGGTTTAGGGTAGTGCAGTGGTGTTCGGGTAGTGTAGGGGGTTGTGCTGGGGGTAGTGTATTAGGGTTTATGGCAGTGCAGTCGTGTTTGGGTAGTCTAGGGGGTTGTGCTGGGGGTAGATTTAGGGTTTAGGGTAGTGCACTGGTGTTTGGGTAGTGTAGGGGGTCGTGCTGGGGGTAGTGTTTTAGAGTTTAGGGTAGTGCAGTGGTGTTTGGGTAGTGTAGGGGGTATTGCTGGGGGTAGTGTTTTAGGGTTTAGGGTAGTGCAGTGGTGTTTGGGTAGTGTGGGTTACTGCTGGGGATAGTGTTTTAGGGTTTAGGGTAGTGCAGTGGTGTTTGGGTAGTGTAGGGGTCATGCTGGGGGTAGTGTTTTAGGGTTTAGGGTAGTGCAGTGGTGTTTGTGTAGTGTAGGGGGAAGTGTTTTAGGGTTTAGGGTAGTGTAGTGTTTTTTTTGTAGTGTAGGGGGTTGTGCTGGGGTAGATTTTTATGGTTTAGGGTAGTGCAGTGGTGTTTGTGTAGTGTAGGGGGTCGTGTTTTAGGGTTTAGGGTAGTGCAGTGGTCTTTGTGGAGCTTAGGGGTCGTGCTGGGGATCGTGTTTTAGTGTTTAGGGTAGTGCAGTGGTCTTTATGTAGTGTAGGGGTCGTGCTGGGGTAGTGTTTTAGGGTTTAAGGCAGTGCAGTGGTGTTCGGGTAGTGTAGGGGGTCGTGCTGGGGGTTGTTTTAGGGTTTAAGGCAGAGCAGTGGTGTTCAGGCAGTGTAGGGGGTCGTGCTGGGGGGGTGTTTTAGGGTTTAGGGCAGTGCAGTGGTCTTCGGGCAGTGTAGGAGCTCGTGCTGGGGGTGTTTTAGGGTTTAGGGCAGAGAAGTTGTGTTCGGGCAGTGTAGGGGGTCGGGCAGGGGGGGTGTTTTAGGGCTTAGGGCAGAGAAGTGGTCTTCGGGCAGTGTAGGGGTCGTGCAAGGGGGGTGTTTTAGGGTTTAGAGCAGTGCAGTGGTGTTCGGGCTGTGTAGGGGTCATGCAGGGGCTGGTGTTTTAGGGTTCAGGGCAGTCCAGTGGTGTTCGGGCAGTGTAGAGGGTTGTGCAGGGGGTGGTGTTTTAAGGTTCAGGGCAGTGCAGTGGTGTTCAGGCAGTGTAGGGGGTCGTGCAGGGGGGTGGTGTTTTAGGGTTCATGGCAGTGGTGTTTGGGCAGTGTAGGGGGTCATGCAGTGGAGTGGTGTTTTAGGGTTCAGGGCAGTGCAGTGGTGTTCGGGCAGTGTAGGGGGTTGTGCAGGGGGGTGGTGTTTTAGGGTTCAGGGCAGTGCAGTGGTGTTTGAGCATTTTAGTGGGTCGTGCTGGGGGTAGTGTTTTAGGGTTTAGGTTAGTGCAGTGGTGTTTGGGTAGTATAGGGAGTGGTGCTGGGGGGAGTGTTTTAGGGCTTAGAGTAGTGCAGTGGTGTTTGTGTAGTATAAGGGGTCCTGCTGGGGGTGGTGTATATGGGGTTTAGTGTAGTGCAGTGGTGTTTGGGTAGTGTAGGGGGTCGTGCTGGGGTTAGTGTATATGGGGTCGTGCTGGGGTGGTGTTTTAGGGTTTAGGGCAGCGAAGTCGTGTTCGGGCAGTGTAGGGGGTCGTGCAGGGGGGGGTGTTTTAGGGTTTAGGGCAGAGAAGTGGTCTTCAGACATTGTAGGGATCATGCATGGGGGGCTGTTTTAGGGTTTAGGGCAGTGCAGTCATGTTCGGGCAGTGTAGGGGGTCATGCAGGGGGTGGTGTTTTGGTTTCAGGGCTGTGCAGTGGTGTTCGGGCAGTGTAGGGGGTCATGCAGGGGGTGTTGTTTTAGGGTTCAGGGCAGTGCAGTGGTGTTTGGGCATTTTAGTGGGTCGTGCTGGGGTTAGTGTTTTAGGGTTTAGGGTAGTGCAGTGGTGTTTGGGTAGTATAGGGAGTGGTGCTGGGGGGAGGGTTTTAGCGCTTAGAGTAGTGCAGTGGTGTTTGTGTAGTATAAGGGGTCCTGCTGGGGGTGGTGTATATGGGGTTTAGTGTAGTGCAGTGGTGTTTGGGTAGTGTAGGGGGTCGTGCTGGGGTTAGTGTATATGGGGTCGTGCTGGGGTGGTGTTTTAGGGTTTAGGGCAGCAAAGTCGTGTTCGGGCAGTGTAGGGGGTCGTGCAGGGGGGGTGTTTTAGGGTTTAGGGCAGAGAAGTGGTCTTCAGACATTGTAGGGATCATGCATGGGGGGCTGTTTTAGGGTTTAGGGCAGTGCAGTCATGTTCGGGCAGTGTAGGGGGTCATGCAGGGGGTGGTGTTTTGGTTTCAGGGCTGTGCAGTGGTGTTCGGGCAGTGTAGGGGGTCATGCAGGGGGTGTTGTTTTAGGGTTCAGGGCAGTGCAGTGGTGTTTGGGCATTTTAGTGGGTCGTGCTGGGGTTAGTGTTTTAGGGTTTAGGGTAGTGCAGTGGTGTTTGGGTAGTATAGGGAGTGGTGCTGGGGGGAGGGTTTTAGGGCTTAGAGTAGTGCAGTGGTGTTTGTGTAGTATAGGGGTCCTGCTGGGGGTGGTGTATATGGGGTTTAGTGTAGTGCAGTGGTGTTTGGGTCGTGCTGGGGGTAGTGTATATGGGGTTGTGCTGGGGTTGGTGTTTTAGGGTTTAGGGCAGAGAAGTCGTGTTCGGGCAGTGTAGCGGGTCGTGCAGGGGGGTGTTTTAGGGTTTAGGGCAGAGAAGTGGTCTTCGGACAGTGTAGGAGTCATGCAGGGGGGCTGTTTTAGGGTTTAGGGCAGTGCAGTCATGTTCGGGCAGTGTAGGGGGTCATGCAGGGGGTGGAGTTTTAGGTTTCAGGGCAGTGCAGTGGTGTTCGGGCAGTGTATGCGGTCATGCAGGGGGTGTTGTTTTAGGGTTCAGGGCAGTCCAGTGGTGTTCGCGCAGTATAGAGGGTCATGCAGGGGGTGATGTTTTAGGGTTCAGGGCAGTGCAGTGGTGTTCGGGCAGTGTAGGGGATCGTATAGGGGTGGTGTTTTAGGGTTAAGGGCAGTGCAGTGGTGTTCGGGCAGTGTAGGGGTCGTGCAGGAGAGTGGTGTTTTAGGGTTCAGGGCAGTGCAGTGGGGGTCGTGCAGTGAAGGGGGTCATGCAGGGGGTGGTGTTTTAGGGTTCAGGGCAGTGCAGTGGTGTTCGGGCGGTGTAGGGGGTCGTGCAGCAGGTGGTGTTTAGGGTTCAGGGCAGTGCAGTGGTGTTCGGGCAGTGTAGGGGGTCATGCAGGGGATGGTGGTTTAGGATTTAGGGTAGTGCAGTGGTGTTTGTGTAGTGGGCAGCGCATGCGCTGCATCGCTAGGTGAGCCCTAAAAAGCATTGCACCAAGATGGCTGCCAACACTTCCTGGATTGAAATGTTGGCAGCCAATTAGAACCAAGCTTGTGCTTGTGTAGTTAGGTCCCACCCAGATATATAAATATTTTTTTCCTTTAATAACTCAAAAACTACTGAACGGTATTCCACCATTTCAAAAAAAGGACGCTTTCTGATCCAAGCACTACCTTTTTGGCAAATTTGGTGTATTTCCGTTCAGCAGTTTGAGCTGTAGCCATGTCTAAAAATTCCTATGGGAAATTGATTTTCCGAACTCTATATTTTGAATTTCTCAGGAACTACTGAACGGATTTACACCATTTAACAACAAGCATTGGCATAGCCAATAGGTCTTGCTTTTGGGACCCCACCCCTTTTAAAAATAGAATAAAATAAAAGGGCTGGCCCTGGGGGATGGGGTCCCCGGGGCCAAAAATGGGCCAGGTTAGGGGGAACACGCTGCCCCCTTCCTTTATTTAAAAAAAAGAAAAGCCTGTAATTGGCCCGGGTTTGGAGGCCGTGTGGCCCCCCTCCCCATTTAAAAAAAAAAGACTGGCCCTGGGGGATGGGGATGGGGTCTCTGGGTCTAAAATCACCCAAAGGAAGGGGGACTACGCAGCCCCCTTTCCCTAAAAAAAGCCCTTTTCACCACCACTCTGCAAACGCACCTCCTGGCACAGTGGTATTTGGGGAATTTAATCCCCTTGAATGCAGAGTGTCTTTGGGCTCCGAAAAGCCCTCTTGTTACCTCCAGTAAGTCCCAGACAGCGGGACTCCTGAGAGAACTTGAAGTCCACTCCCCCTTTCTCCACCACTCTGCAAACGCGCCTCCTGGTGTGCTTCTGGTTGGGGAATGAATTTCACTTTACTCCTGAGGACCTCAGGACTAATGTGTTCTATTTCCCCCAAACAGCAGTGTGGCAGGAGGTGTGTTTGTAGAGTGGGAGGAAAAGGGAGCGTGGCCTCTGACAACCTGTCAGCAATTTAGCCGTGTGGGTTTTACTGGAGGTGGCAGGAGATGTAGTTGGGTCCCAAGAACCCTGAAGAGCCAAGGGGACATCGTCCCCTAACTAGTAGTGTGTCAGGGGGCGCGTTTGCAGAGTGGTGGAGAAAGGGAGCATGGCCATGAACACCTCTCAGTAAGCCTACTGTGTGGGATTTACTGGAATTAACAGCAGGGCTAGTTGGCAACCAAGGGTCTCAATAACCAAGGGGACTTCATCCCCCTACTAGTAGTGCACCAGGAGGTGTGTTTGCAGAGTGGTGGAGGAAAGGGGCATTTCTTCCTAGCAGGTCTCAGCAATCGGGCTGTGTGGGACTTACTGGAGGTAACTGGAGGGGTAATTGCCCCCCAAGGACATCTTCGGGGTCCGACTACCCCTTCTGTTATCTCCAGTGAGTTCCACACCGCTGGATTGCTAAGAGGTATTTGGAGGCCACGCTACTTTCTTCACCGCTCTACACACGCAGATTGTGGTGAACTACTGGTTGGGAGTTGAAGTCCACCTTTCTCATGAGGGACTTTGTGTGTCAAGAAGACCTCCTGGTACCTCCCGTGAGTCCTACACAGCAGAATTCCTGAGTACCGGCCAGTGGCCCAGCCCCCTTTCTCCACAACTCTGCAAACATGACTGCTAGTTAAACAACCTTAGAAATTCACGAAAAAAATGGAAGGTTACAGACATCACTGATGACATCATCCACAGAATCTCTGACACACCCAATCACAGCCCAATATAACCTTTCATACACCCACTCACTGATTCATAGGTCAATGCACACATCCACTCAGTCACCCATACAGCCACTCGTACACCAACTCACTCTCTAATACAGCCACTGATATATCCACTCATACACCCATACGGCTGCTCACACACTGTCAGTCACCAATAGAGCTACTCACACAACTACTCAGTCACTGCTGACTCTGGCCTACACTGCGGTCAGCAGGGCTTACAATTAAATTTAAGTCTTGATTCATTAATTACAGAGGCCAGTAGGCAACTAACTACAATGTCTTCGAAACCTAAATAATATCCTTTTAGTATCCTTGCTTCAAGAACTTTTTTTATATCAATTATAGCTTTAGTACAATGACCAAATTCATCTTGCAAGTCCAAATGAATACTGACTGGCAGTCTACACTGCGGCCAGCAGAGCTCACGGTTTGAATTTAGTCTTGATTCATTAATTTCAGAGTCCAGTAGGCAACTAACTATAACATCCCCGAAACCTACACATTTCGACAATGTATTCCATACATATTTCATCTTTTGTTACCTACACTGCGGTCAGCAGAGCTCACAATATACATTGAGACATGATTTATTAATTGCAGACAGAATTGTACTCTATGAACTCGGGTTTTGTCAAGAGGAAGTGACAAAAAGCATTCCTCGATGTCTGTGCTGACTACTGCCTTCCATCTACATTGTGGACTGCAGGGCTCACCATTCAGATCGAGTCGCAATTGCAGATGACGCAGTCCAGTAGGCAAGAGACACTGCTCCCAGTGCGGCCAGCCCAGACCACGCATCATCGCTGGCTGCGCACACGCTGAATGCTGCTAATGCCCCTATCTCAATGCAGCACAACTCATGGTCCCTTTATGATACAATATTTTGTGTATAATTTCACATCTGGTGCCCCTACCTCAGTGTACCACATTTCATGAACCCTTTACGATAGAATCGTTTGTGTATTATTTTACATCTGGTGCCCCTACCTTAGTGCAGCACAAATCATTGACCCTTTCTGATTGAATCTCTGTTTCTGATCCAATCTACAATGTACTTGGCTGGCTTACACTCACCCCACACGCATCCAGCACAGACGTCACTGGACATGTGACCCTGGTAACAAAAAGGAGTCGAGCGCACATGCCCGTACCCAGTTCCACTATCTATCTGTGTCCATGTGTTCATTATGTATGCAACATGCTGCCCCTGGGCCCTACCACAATACATTGTGCTCTGGACAGCGTATGCAACCATCTTACCTTTGACAGTGGGAGAAAACTTTCTATTTCTATTTCTATTTAGGGAGTTTTGTAAAGCGCTTGGTGACGCACAGCGGCGTGTCCCCGCGCTAAGGAGCGGCTGCTTACTGGAACCTACAGGAGTGGAATACTTTACTGTTCAAATAGTGCAGTTTTAAGCTTGGCTCTAAAGATTAGTTCAGATGGTTCGAGACGCAATATTAAGGGAATTTTGTTCCATCTGACGGCTGCAAGGTACCTAAAGGATCTTCCGCCCATCCGTGCTCTAGACACCTTGGGGATAACGAGGAGTCCTGAGCCAGAGGATCTGAGGGAGCGGGACGGTTCATAAGGCGTCAGCAGTCCTTTCAAAGGGAGAGGAGACCTCCCGTTGATGATCCGATGGCACATGCAGAGTGCTTTGAATTCAACCCTACTTCTGATCGGGAGCCAGTGCAAGGACCGGAGGGCCACAGAGGATGCGGCTCTTCTGGGTAGTCTAAGTACTAGCCTAGCAGCGGCATTCTGTAGGACCTGTAAACGACTCAAATTCTTCTTCAGAGTCCCTAGATAGAGGAGATTGCCATAGTCCATCTTTGAAGTGACTAATGCATGCACAAGGGTTTGACGGGCATTTACGGGTAGAAACTTCAGTGCCTTCCTGAGACTTTTGAGGGTCCCAAAACATGATCCGACCACCCGGTTGATCTGAGGGCCGAAGGTCAGGTCGGAGTCAAACCAGATGCCCAAGTTCTTCGCTTTCAGGCACGGGATGGGTGTTGAACCTAGGCATGGTGGCCACCATGCCGACGTCCACGCCGATCGGTCTCCCCCTACGACAAGCACCTCGGTCTTGTTTCCGTTGAGCTTAAGGCAATTTGCGGACATCCAGGCAGCTAGGTCTTGCATACAGGCTCTGAAGGTGTCCGCCGAAAGATCGGGTGCACGCGACAGGGAGATCACCAACTGCGTGTCGTCGGCATAGGATACCATTCGAAGGCCGTAGCTCTCTACCAAAGATGCAATCGGAGCTACATAAAGATTAAAAAGTGTTGGGCTCAGGGACGAGCCCTGCGGCACCCCCTGGTCCAGAACGATTCGCTCAGAGTAATAGTCACCCTGCCTCACTTGAAAGCCTCGGCCTGCAAGAAATGAATGAATCCATTTCAGCGCTGCCCCTCTTACCCCACCTTTGCTCAGACACTGTAGCAAGATGGAATGTGCTACGGTGTCGAACGCCGCGCTAAGGTCTAAAACAGGGGTCTCCAACCTTTTGTGTAGTGAGAGCTACTTCTGGTCAGTGAAAATCGTCGTGAGCTACCAAGTGACCACCTCCGCTACGGATTCCTTCATAACCATCCTTTAACAGTGCCTCTCAAGCCTTCATAACCACTCTCTCTCAGATACATTTATTTTAATTAGTTTTATAGCGCCACTCCTACCAACCAGTGTAAGGTGTCAGAACACTTTACATGACACAGATTTACACAGAGACAATAATCAGTGAAATGTTACATAAAACAGAGGACAAGAAGGTATAGGAGTCACAATCATCCATACTGGTAGGCAGGATAGTTTAAGAGTGCTTGGTTAGGAGAGGCAGAAACATAGAATTTTTTTTTCTTAAAACCTAACTCCGACCTAACAACATGGTTGGGGGATTCTAATAGGAATTGATGTGTACCCAAATGAACCTATTTTGCAACAACTGGGGGAAATCATAATGGTCCAGCCCGGCCAGCCAGCCTATACCTTGCAGTTTTCATGCAGCTCTTTGATAAGCTACTTGCTCACTGTTCTACATTTGGATTTTAACTCAAAGAGCTAGCTAGCAACAATCTGCACCTTCTTTGCAGCAGGCATATTAACCCTCTGTGCTATCCTACAGCGAGTAAAAACTTCCTGTGTATTGTAAGTTTACAAATTATGCAAACCATCTCTTGCTCCGTTTCCAAGAAGTACATTCATCATCCACTTTGACATTTTTATTGTTGGCCAAAATTTGTTCCAGGCCAGGAACACAGTAGCAGGTGTTTTCTATATTTATATTGGCGCCCCCACATGAAGTCAGCCTTAGCACCCAGTGGCATAGGTCACGCTGCCCTACCTGCAGCACAGTACATGCAAGGACTTTTAATTTGAATGTCAGCTGCTGCTGTGCTTTATTACTGTTAAGGCAAATATTAAAGCACGGTGGCAGCTGATGTTAAAATCTAAGGTCCTTGCATGGGTGCATGCTGGCCAGGCCTGCTAACAGCTGTCACAGTCATAAAAAAGCAAATATATAGCGCGGTGTAGTAATCAGTGAAAGGCTTTCACTGATTACTACACCGCGCTATATATTTGCCTTTGCATGAAATTGGAGGTGTTCAGTGCAGGCGAGCACTTAAGTTGGCTGCCACAGTGGTGGAATGCCTGCAAGGACCTTGGATGTTAACGTAGGCTGCCACCGCACTTTATTCCTCATGCATATGTAAAGCACGGTGGCAGCGGATGTTAAAATCAAAGGTACTTGCATGCACTTTCACAGAATAATCCGCTTTCACTGACTACTACGCAAAGGCAAATGAAAGCGTGGTAAAGTCAGTGAAAGCGGATTAGTGCAGACAAGAATCTTAGAAGACTTTAGCATCCACTGCCACCGCGATATTGGCCCAGTCACAGTGCCTGAAAGGACTTTTAATTTTAACGTTGCCTGCCACTGCGCTTTTTTACTGAAGTCAGATCTAAAGTGCAGTGGCAGACAACGCTAATATTGAAAGGCCTTGCAAGCACTGAGTGCTTTTTAGCCAGCGACTCGGCTCATTCAGGGTCAGGGGCCCCTCTTAGCACACAGCTGCTCCGGGAGGCCGCAAAAATGAAATATGATTCGAAGCGTGGTGCCAGCCTGGAAAAGGCAGGTGGCGCTTGAATCGGAGGAAAAACCTCACGTTCGTCAGGCAATAATGAATAAGAATCTTACATTTTTTTATTTAACTTAACACAGGCATCCACTCCCACCGCAATATCTGCCCAGTCCCAGTCAGTGCCTGAAAGGACTTTTAATTTTAACGTTGCCTGCCACTGCGCTTTTTTACTGAAGTCAGATCTAAAGTGCAGTGGCAGACAACGCTAACATTGAAAGGCCTTGCAAGCACTGAGTGCTTTTTAGTCAGCGACTCGGCTCATTCAGGGTCAGGGGCCCCTCTTAGCACACAGCTGCTCCGGGAGGCCGCAAAAATGAAATATGATTCGAAGCGTGGTGCCAGCCTGGAAAAGGCAGGTGGCGCTTGAATCGGAGGAAAAACCTCACGTTCGTCAGGCAATAATGAATAAGAATCTTACATTTTTTTATTTAACTTAACACAGGCATCCACTCCCACCGCAATATCTGCCCAGTCCCAGTCAGTGCCTGAAAGGACTTTTAATTTTAACATTGCCTGCCACTGCGCTTTTTTTACTGAAGGCAGATCTAAAGTGCAGTGGCAGACAACGCTAAAATTGAAAGGCCTTGCAAGCACTGAGTGCTTTTTAGCCAGCGACTCGGCTCATTCAGGGTCAGGGGCCCCTCTTAGCACACAGCTGCTCTGGGAGGTCACAAAAATGAAATATGATTCGAAGCGCGGTGGCAGCCTGGAAAAGGCAGGTGTCGCGTGAATCGGAGGAAAAACCTCACGTTCGTCAGGCAATAATGAATAAGAATCTTACATTTTTTACTTAACACAAGCATCCACTGCCACCGCAATATCGGCCCAGCCCCAGTCAGTGCCTGAAAGGACTTTTCATTTAAACGTTGCCTGCCACTGCGCTTTTTTACAGAAGGCAGATCTAAAGTGCAGTGGCAGACAACGCTAAAATCGAAAGGCCTTGCAAGCACTGACTGCTTATACCCGGCGACTCGGCTCATTCAGGGTCAGGGGCCCCTCTTACCTCATAGCTGCTCCGGGAGGCCCAAGTCAGTGGAGTCGAAGATGATGGGAAGCGCGTTGCCAGCCTGGAAAAGGCAGGTGGCGCGTTAGTAGGAGGAAAAACGTCACGGTCTTCAGCCTGTCCCCTCAGCTAAGCTCACTACAGCCAATCAGAGCAGCTGGTTTGTGTGTGGGCGGGCAAGGGCTGTTTACTTGTGGAAAAGGGCTGATAGTTGTTAAAGAAAATGACGGGATACAAAATAAAATTGTAAATGACGTCTCAATAATTAAATAGCAGCGCGAGCTACTCTCAGAGGGTCGGCTATCTACCAGTAGCTCGCGATCGACCTGTTGGAGACCCCTAGTCTAAAAGGATGAGAGCCATAGTTTGTCCCTCGTCGGCACCCTGCCTAAGGGTTTCGGAGGCCCTGAGGAGGGCAGACTCTGTGGAATGGCGGGGCCAAAACCCGAATTGAGTCGGATGAAGTAGGTTACTATCCTCCACATATTTCATTAGCTGCTTATTTACCACCTTCTCAGCTACCTTCGAAAAATAAGGCAGGAGAGAGATGGGGCGTAAGTTATCCAGCTTGTCGAAGCCGATGTTAGGCTTCTTACGGAGGGGAAGCACCACAGCCTGTTTCCAATCCTCAGGTATAGAACTGGATCGGAAGGAGACATCTAGCAAATGCCTGATATAAGGTTCTAGTGTCTCTAGGCTGTCACTCAACCTTTTTGGGGAAGCAGGATCGCGTGGGGAGCCAGATCTGACGGATCTGCAGATTTTGACAAGATCCTCCGATAGAGGAGTGGTGAAGTGAAGTAGCAGATCTAAATCGGCTTCAGCTCCTGCTAAGTCAGCAGGCTCTTCCGCTAGGGGTGGCGTGTCGGGAAAAGCAGAGTAAATCTTACACACTTTGTCTCCGAGGTAGTTGGCAATGCGGTTACATGCTGTTACTGAGTAATCTTCATCTCGAGTAACGGTTTTTGGGGTGGATAGGGATTTATATATGCTAAACAATTCCCTAGCCGAGTTTTCTGCCCCGTCAATTTTATCTGCATAGTAGGTGGCTTTCTCTATCCGGATTTTATTATGATAGGATCGTCTCTTTGTGAGGTAGGCCTCTTTCATCCGATCATCATATGCCACTCTCCATTGTCTTTCTGCTCGTTTGCAGTCTCTTTTGGCACAGCGCAGCGCCTCGCTGAACCAGGGTGCAGTTCTTTGTCTGTGGACAGCTTTGGTTGACCAACCCAATGGGGCTGTGTGGTCCAGAGCAGCCGTGATACGGTCATTGAGCAATTTATTTGCCGTTGTCACGTCATTTCCTCCTGGGGGCCCTTCCACGGTAAGAGCCTTATTAAACTCTCGCAGGGAGAATCTTGCCCACCTACGTCGAGGGTAGTTAAGAGGGGTGGGAGCGCTAGCTTTATGCTTGGACAAGTAAATAGTGAATGGAACAAGAAAATGATCTGTCCAGGGTAGGGGCACTGGGGGAGCGACTAAAACACCTTCCCAATTGGCGAATATTGGGTCTAGCAGGTGCCCACGATTGTGTGTTGGAAGCTGACCTTTTAACTCTAGCTGTAGGGTGTGAAGTTCTTCCCGGAACTCCACCGCTCCTTTGTCTAGTGCGTCTTGCAGGTGTATATTTAAATCTCCCAACAGAAAAAACTTGTCCCTCCTAATCGCTGTTTCTGTGACCCACTCTAAGAGATTTCCTTTAAAACTAGCCATAGGTCCCGGTGGGCGATACATTAGCAGGCCCTTTACAGTCATGCACCCATCAATTGTTATGGTGAAAACACCCGCTTCACAACCTGCCAGGTCAACTAGTTCTAGTTTGCAAGGCCATTGTTGTTTCAAGGCGATCGCAATCCCGCCTCCTCTGCCTATCGGTCTGTCCAGGCGCACCATCTGATAGTCATCAGGTAAAGCCTGAATGATGTCGGGATCAGAATAGGCGTCTAGCCACGTTTCAGTAATAAACAGCAGATCATAATGTTTATCAGAGAGAAGGTCATATACGTCATGTTTGTGACAGCTAAGCGACCTCACATTAACGAGGCCGCAGGACAGCGAGGGATTGCTTGCCCTGGTATCTACTAGGGCTGTGCTGAAGCTGAATTGGCAATAGCTACACCCTTCATTCTCCCCTACCCTTACACTATGGTGACCAAGGGTGCACACTATCGAGGAAAAACTTACTAAGTCACTCCTACTCCAGGTCATCTTACGATCTGGGCCAGGGGTTGGGGCCCTGGGCTGTGCCCGGTCGCGGACGGGCGCAGACGGGCTTGGCTTAGGCGCGGCTTCGGCGCGCGTCCGGCGCGTCCGGCGCGCCCGCTGCGCAAGTCCGCTGCGCCGTCTGGCCGGGACGCACATTATATAGGGTGTGAGGAGGGTGGGAGGGCGGCGCGACTAGAGCGCACCCCCAGCCCTACCTAAAATGGCGCCCACCGCCTCCAACAGCAAATAACACAAGACGGCTGGGCGAGGCAGAGAAAGGAAGATCAGCGTGATGGAGAAATGTCAGTGTACCTAAATAAATTCCCCAGTTAACTATTCAATTTAAAACCCCCAAGTAAAAAGTTATAAAAACGATCTCTTTGCAGTTTTAAATCACAATTTCACAGATACATATGCCAGCAAGTAGGTTCCAAGTAAAAAACGCTTGCAGCCCTAGCGTCTCTCACTAGGGAGAGCTCTAAAATAGGCAGCGAGGGCTTCAAAGAGCAGCTCTAAATAGCCTGGGAGGGCGGGAGGGCGGCGCGACTAGAGCGCACCCCCAGCCCTACCTAAAATGGCGCCCACCGCCTCCAACAGCAAATAACACAATACGGCTGGGCGAGGCAGAGAAAGGAAGATCAGCGTGATGGAGAAATGTCAGTGTGCCTAAATAAATTCCCCAGTTAACTATTCAATTTAAAACCCCCAAGTAAAAAGTTATAAAAACGATGTCTTTGCAGTTTTAAATCACAATTTCACAGATACATATGCCAGCAAGTAGGTTCCAAGTAAAAAACGCTCGCAGCCCTAGCGTCTCTCACTAGGGAGAGCTCTAAAATAGGCAGCGAGGGCTTCAAAGAGCAGCTCTAAATAGCCTGGGAGGGCGGGAGGGCGGCGCGACTAGAGCGCACCCCCAGCCCTACCTAAAATGGTGCCCACCGCCTCCAACAGCAAATAACACAAGACGGCTGGGCGAGGCAGAGAAAGGAAGATCAGCGTGATGGAGAAATGTCAGTGTGCCTAAATAAATTCCCCAGTTAACTATTCAATTTAAAACCCCCAAGTACAAAGTTATGTAACTTTATGTAACTTTGTATCGGTCATTGTACAAGTACGTACGTACGTAGAGACTGGAGGATTAGAATACTGCAAGGAGAGTGTGTAGTGAATTTATAAGTGTGTGGGGATTGGCGGAGTGATTGTATAAGTAAATATGTTGGTGCAGCCTAACTCCAAAAACTGAATTTTGGGCTTTGCATGGCCCTGTATTGCTACAGCTGCAATAGTCCACTGAATGTGCAATAAACATTCACATCCACACAGATGTGTCATGTTCACCATCTTTCTTGTGTGGAACATTGGATGAATGTAGGGTCAGTGATTCCTTATACCTTCCATGTTGGCCATGTTGTGGCACTTGGCGCACAGAGTGACACATTGACGCTTGCGACCCGGGTGACGGCAGCAATACAACAAGAACACCCGCATGGCAGTGTTGCCAGAATTTTTAAGCTTTCTCTAGCCCAAAGCCAACCAAAAAGTAGCCCAAAGTAGCCCAATATTGCTACTTTAAGGAAGGAGGGGCAGGGACATCCTCAAGCAGGCAGTGAATGCATTGGAATTGATGTGGCAGCAGGCTGCCAAGTAAATATTTGTCTAATAAAGCGCTTTAACATACTTTTTTGCTGGAGCGCTGTATATATATTTATGATCTGGCAACTAGCACAAACCAAAATTCTACCGCACAACCGGGAAAAATATAGCCCAATTATGCCTGATCTAGCCCAATATGGCAACAGTGCCATCAGTTGATTCCTCACACAGCTCGCGTTTGAGCCACGCCCATTGCTCCGGAGTCATTTTTCACAGCCTCACGCAGGACTGGCATATGCCAGACCAGCCCACTCTTACGGTTACAGGGAAGGACAACAACGCTACATGGCCCAGATTTTCATTGTAGTGATCTGCTGGTCACAGGTCTAGTTGTCAGTATGCCACAGCCACTCCCTCACGGCTCGTATACACCCACACCACACCCATCCAGCAAACACCTATGGACAGTGGGAGTGGATAGGGTGCAGCAGCCTGGGTGTACAGCAGCGGGTAGACACCTCTGGGCAGTGGAAGTGGATGGGGTACACTAGCCTTGACACACAAAGGCGGGACAGCGATTTAGGCGTGCGCAGTTGTATGTACTCATCCATTACTGATTCCATACTATGTTTCAGATGACTAAGCTTGAGGGCTGCACTATATCCAGGCACATGGTTAGAGACACACCGGTGGCAGAAAGGTGAGCTGTGAGGATTTTTTCCACAGTGTCAACACTCCCTCTCCCTCTCCATCTCTTCCTTTCTGTCACTCACACTCTTTCTCTCTCTCTCACTTTCTATCCCTTCATTTTTCTCTCTCACACTCTCTCTTTCTCTGTCTTTTCCTCTCTCTCTCATTCTTTATTTCTCTCTCTCTTCCTCTCTCTCACTCTTTCTCTCTCTCTCTCTTACTCTCTCCCAGTGTTTCTCTCTCTCTTCCTCTATTACACTGTTTCTCTCTTTCTCTCTTCCTTATATCCCACTCTTTCTCTTTCTCTGTCTTCCTCTCTCCTTTCTCTCTCTCTCTTCCTCACTCTCACTCTTTCTCTCTCTCTCTTCCTCTCTCTCACTCATTCTCTCTCTCTTCCTCTCTCTCACTCTTTCTCTCACTCTTTCTCTCTCTCACTGTTTCTCGCTCTCTTCCTCTCTTACTCTTTCTCTCTGTCTTCCTCGCACTCTTTCTTTCTTTTTCTCTCTCTTCCCTCACTCCCACTGTTTCGCTCTGTCTTCCTCTCACTCTTTCTTTCTCTCTCTATATCTCTTTCTGTCTCCTTTGATGGGCGCATGACGCACAATCTTATGTTGCTTTTTCTCTAGCAGGCCTGAGATGATGTGTGGCCATCCTGCAATCAACACTCAACCTAAATTGTGAGCTCTGCTGTGCCGTGTGCACACAATGGGTGAGGAGGTTCCTTCGGCACGTGGTGGACCCTCTTCGACACGCGCCGGTGGCGGAACATGAGCAGAGAGGCTTGTTTGCGTAGCGGCAGGCAGTCACCTCCGAGCAGTGGGAGTGCATGGGGCGCAGCATCCTGGTTGCGCAGCGGCTGTCATTCACCTCTGGGCAGTGGGAGTGGATGGGGTGCAGCAGCCTGGGTGCGCACTGGTGGGCAAACACCTATGGACAGTGGGAGTGGATAGGGTGCAGCAGCCTGGGTGTACAACAGCGGGTAGACACCTCTGGGCAGTGGAAGTGGATGGGGTACACTAGCCTTGATACACAAAGGCGGGACAGCGATTTAGGCGTGCGCAGTTGTATGTACTCATCCATTACTGATTCCATACTATGTTTCAGATTACTAAGCTTGAAGGCTGCACTATATCCCGGCACATGGTTAGAGACACACCAGTGGCAGAAAGGTGAGCTGTGAGGATTTTTTCCACAGTGTCAACACTCCCTCTCCCTCTCCATCTCTTCCTTTCTGTTACTCACACTCTTTCTCTCTCTCTCACTCTCTAACCCTTCATTTTTCTCTCTCACACTCTCTCTCTTTCTCTGTATTTTCCTCTCTCTCTCATTCTTTATTTCTCTCTCTTCCTCTCTCTCACTCTCTCTATCTCTCTTCCTCTCTCCCAGTGTTTCCCTCTCTCTTCCTCTATTACACTGTTTCTCTCTTTCTCTCTTCCTTGTATCCCACTCTTTCTCTTTCTCTGTCTTCCTCTCTCTCACTCTTTCTCTCTCTCTCTTCCTCACTCTCACTCTTTCTCTCTTGTTTCCTTTCTCTCACTCTTTCTCTCTGTCTTCCTCTCTCTAACTCTTTCTCTCTCTTCCTCTCTCTCACTGTTTCTCGCTCTCTTCCTCTTTCTCTCTGTCTTCCTCACACTCTTTCTTTCTTTTTCGCTCTCTTCCTCTCACTCCCACTGTTTCTCTCTGTCTTCCTCTCACTCTTTCTTTCTTCTTCTCTTTGTCTTCCTCTCACTCTTTCTTTCTCTCTATCTCTCTCCTTTGATGGACGCATGACGCACAATCTTTTCTTGCTTTGTGTCTAGCAGGCCTGCGATGATGCGTGGCCATCCTGCAATCAACACTCAACCTGAATTGTGAGCTCCGCTTGGCCGCATGTACACAATGGGTGAGGAGGTTTCTTTGGCATGTGGTGGACCCTCTTCGACACTCGCTGGTTGCGGAAGGTGAGCAGAGAGGCTTGTTTGCGCATCGGCGGGCAGTCACCTCTGGGCAGTGGGAGTGGATGGGGTGCAGCAGCCTGGGTGCGCAGTGGCTGTCATACACCTCTGGGCAGTGGGAGTGGATGTGGTGCAGCAGCCTGGTGCCGCAGCGGCGGGAAAACACCTATGGACAGTGGGAGTGCATGGGGTGCAGCAGCCTGGGAGTACAGCAGCGGGTAGACACCTCTGGGCAGTGGAAGTGGATGGGGTACACTAGCCTGGATACACAAAGGCGGGACAGCGATTTAGGCATGCACAGTTGTATGTACTCATCCATTACTCCTTCCATACTCTGTTTCAGGTGACTAAGCTTGAGGGATGCCCTATATCCCGGCACGTGGTTGGAGACACACCGGTGGCAGAAAGGTGAGCTGTGAGGATTTTCTCCACAGTGTCAACACTCACTCTCCCTCTTCATCTCTTCCTTTCTGTCACTCACACTCTTTCTCACTCACTCTCTATCTCTTCCTTTCTCTCTCTCACGCTCTTTCTCTGTCTCTTCCTCTCTTTCTCATTCTTTCTTTCTCTCTCTTCCTCTCTCTCACTCTTTCTCTCTCTTCCTCTCTCTCACACGGTTTCTCTCTCTCTTCCTCTATTGCACTGTTTCTCTCTTTCTCTCTTCCTTGTATCTCACTTTCTCTCTTTCTCTATCTTCCTCTCTCTCACTCTTGCTCTCACTCTCTTCCTCACTCTCTCTTTCTCTCTTCTCTTTCTTTCTCTCACTCTTTCTCTCTCACTCTTCCTCTCTCTCACTGTTTCTCTCTCTCTTCTCTCTCACTCTTTCTCTCTGTCTTCCTCTCACTCTCTCTCTTTTTCTCTTTCTCTTCCTCTCACTCCCACTGTTTCTCTCTTTCTCTGTCTTACTCTCACTCTTTCTTTCTTTTTCTCTCTGTCTTCCTTTCTCTTACTCTTTCTCTCTCTCTTCCTCACTCTCACTCTTTCTCTCTCTCTCTCTTCCTCTCTCTCACTCATTCTCTCTCTCTTCTTCTCTCTCACTCATTCTCTCTCTCTTCCTCTCTCTCACTCTTTCTCTCTCTCTTCCTCCCTCTCACTGTTTCTCGCTCTCTTCCTCTTTCTCTCTGTCTTCCTCACACTCTTTCTTTCTTTTTCTCTCTCTCTCCCTTCCTCTCACTCCCACTGTTTCTCTCTTTCTCTCTGTCTTCCTCTCAGTCTTTCTTTCTCTCTCTATCTCTCTTTCTCTCTCCTTTGATGGACGCAAGACGCACAATCTTATCTTGCTTTTTGTCTAGCAGGCCTGAGATGATGCGTGGCCATCCTGCAATCAACACTCAACCTAAATTTTGAGCTCCGCTGTGCCGCGTGCACACAATGGGTGAGGAGGTTTCTTCGGCACGTGGTGGACCCTCTTCAACACACGCCGGTGGCGGAAGATGAGCAGAGAGGCTTGTTTGCGTAGCGGCAGGCAGTCACCTCCGGGCAGTGGGAGTGCATGGGGTGCAGCAGCCTGGTTGCGCAGCGGCTGTCATACACCTCTGGGCAGTGGGAGTGGATGGGGTGCAGCAGCCTGGGTGCGCAGCGGCGGGCAAACACCTATGGACAGTGGGAGTGGATAGGGTGCAGCAGCCAGGGTGTACAGCAACGGGAAGACACCCCTGGGCAGTGCAAGTGGATGGGATACACTAGCCTTGATACATAAAGACGGGACAGTGATTTAGGCGTGCGCAGTTGTATGTACTCATCCATTACTGATTCCATACTATGTTTCAGATGACTAAGCTTTAGGGCTGCACTATATCCCGGCACATGGTTAGAGACACCGGTGGTAGAAAGGTGAGCTGTGAGTATTTTTTCCACAGTGTCAACACTCCCTCCCTCTCCATCTCTACCTTTCTGTCACTCAAAGTCTTTCTCTCACTCTCTATCCCTTCATTTGTCTCTCTCACACTCGCTCTCTTTCTCTGTCTTTTCCTCTCTCTCATTCTTTATTTCTCTCTCTTCCTCTCTCTCACTCTTTCTCTCTTTCTCTTCCTCTCTCCCAGTGTTTCTCTCTCTCTTCCTCTATTACACTGTTTCTCTCTTTCTCTCTTCCTTGTATCCCACTCTTTCTCTCTTTCTCCGTCTTCCTCTCTCTCACTCTTTCTCTCTCTCTTCTTCTCTCTCACTGTTTCTCACTCTCTTCCTCTTTCTCTCTGTCTTCCTCACACTCCCACTGTTCCTATCTTTCTCTCTGTCTTCCTCTCACTCGTTCTTTCTCTCTCTATTTCTCTTTCTCTCTCCTTTGATGGACGCATGACGCACAATCTTTTCTTGCTTTTTGCCTAGCAGGCCTGCAATGATGTGTGGCCATCCTGCAATCAACACTCAACCTAAATTGTGAGCTCCGCTTGGCTGCATGTACACAATTGGTGAGGAGGTTTCTTCGGCTCGTGGTGGACCCTCTTCGACACAAGCCGGTTGCGGAAGGTGAGCAGAGAGGCTTGTTTGCGCAGCGGCGGGCAGTCACCTCTGGGCAGTGGGAGTGGATGGGGTGCAGCAGCCTGGGTGCACAGCAGCAGGCAGTCACCTCCGGGCAGTGGGAGTGCATGGGGGTGCAGCAGCCTGGGTGTACAGCAGCGGGTAGACACCTCTGGGCAGTGGAAGTGGATGGGTTACACTAGCCTGGATACACAAAGGCAGGACAGCGATTTAAGCGTGCGCAGTTGTATGTACTCATCCATTACTGCTTCCATACTCTGTTTCAGATGACTAAGCTTGAGGGATGCCCTATATCCCGGCACGTGGCTGGAGATACACCGGTGGCAGAAAGGTGAGCTGTGTGGATTTTCTCCACAGTGTCAACACTCCCTCTCCCTCTCCATCTCTTCCTTTCTGTCACTCACACTCTTTCTCTCTCTCACTCTCTATCTCTTCCTTTCTCTCTCTTACACTCTTTCTCTCTTTCTCTGTCTCTTCCTCTCTTTCTCATTCTTTCTTTCTCTCTCTTCCTCTCTCTCACTCTTTCTCTCTCTCTCTCTTCCTCTCTCTCACTCGGTTTCTCTCTCTCTTCCTCTATTACACTGTTTCTCTCTTTCTCTCTTCCTTGTATCTCACTCTCTCTCGTTTTCTCTTTCTCTGTCTTCCTCTCTCTCTCTTTCTCTCTCTTGGTTCCTCACTCTCACTCTTTCTCTCTTCTCTTCCTTTCTCTCACTCTTTCTCTCTCACTCTTCCTCTCTCTCACTGTTTCTCTCTCTCTTCCTCTCACTCTTTCTTTCTTTTTCTCTCTCTCTTCCTCTCACTCCCACTGTTTCTCTCTTTCTCTCTGTCTTGCTCTCACTCTCTTTCTTTTTCTCTCTGTCTTCCTCTCACTATTTCTCTCTCTCTTTTTCTCTCCTTTGATGGACGCATGATGCACAATCATATCTTGCTTTTTATCTAACAGGCTGTGATTCACGAATTGACGTCCCCCCAACACCACCACAGCTGAACGCGTGTAGAACCTGCGATGATGCGTGGCCATCCTGTCAACGCCTGTGAAAGTTGCTTCGACACGTGGTGCACCCGCTTACATACATGCCGGTGGCAGAAGGTCAGCAGAGAGGCTTCTTTCCGCAGCAGCGGGCAGTCACCTCTGGGCGGTGGGAGTGGATAGTGTGCAGCAGCATGGGTGCACAAGAGTACACAGACACCTCCAAGCAGTGGGAGTGGATGGGCTGCAGCAGCCTGAGTGCGCATTGCCGAAACAGAGAATTAGGCGTATGCAGTTGTATGTACTCTGCAATTACTAATTCTATACTATCTTTCAGATGACTAAACTTGAGGGTGCACTATGTCCCAGCACGTGATTGGAGACACACCGGTGGCACAAAGGTGAGCTGTGAAGATTTTCTCCAGTGTCAACACTCCCTCTCCCTCTCCATCTCTTCCTTTCTCTCTCTCACACTTTCTCTCTGTCTCTTCCTCTTTGTCTCTCTCTCTTCCTCTCTCTCACTCTTTCTCTCTCTCTCTTCCTCTCTCCCTCACTCTTTCTCTCTTTCTCTTTCTCCTTTGCTGGACGCATGATGCACCATCTTATCTTTCTTTTTGTCTTGCAGGCTGTGATTCACAAACGGTCCAGCGATGACACGACATGGCTGTACATAGTTTTATTTGTTGTTGTTTTGTTTTAATAAAATGTTTTATATGTAAATCCATACATGACTAAGATTCTTATTTGTCCAACCTCACAAGCATCTTCTTATTAATCATTTTAGAACATTACCCAATTTTTTATGTTCCAGATTCCCTAACGTGACTGTCACATTTGTTTGTGGGGGGTGGGGGTGAGGCGGGATGGCGGACAAGGAGCTCCTGCTGGGGGATGTCGGAGCAGTGTTGAGTGTCCGACCTGTGTGATCGTTACCTCCATTGCATCTGTTCTCAGAGACTTATAAGCCGGCAGGCTGGCTCATAGATGAAGAACTATGAGCCGACTGGCAGGCTCATAGAGGGAGAACTGCGACCCGTCAGTTCGCAGAGGGAGAGCTGCGGGCCAGCTCGCAGAGGAAAACCTGCGGGCCGACTAGTATAGGGAAAGCTACGGAACAGTGATGTGGGGAGAGGGACCGTGAAGAGCGTATATCTCGCAGAGAGAGACCTGCGGTATATTTCCATTCTTGGCTTCACAAATACAACTGCAGGCTCGAGAACTCGCACCCGAAGAGCTGTGAGCCGACAAGTGGTTCACAGAGGGATACTTGCGGGCCCAAGAATGTTGTTGGAGTTATGCTGTTGATGGGGGAAAAGGGTGCGTTACCTGCTGATGTAGGGAGACTCAGCGTGAAAGGGGTATCTCGCACAGACAGAGCTCCGGTATATTAAATTGCCCCTGGGACCTTTCTTTTATATTTTCACTCGATGCGAGGCACTAGATGGCTGCTAACACTTCCTGGTTTGAAGTGTTATCAGCCAATCAGAGGCAAGCTTGTGCTCGGGAGTTAGGCACCGTCCAGACATATGTATTTTTTTTCCTTTAAGATCTCAAAAACTACTGAACGGATTTACACCATTTCAACAAAGGCGCACTTTCTGGACCAAGACCTTTCTTCCTGCCAAATTTGGCGTAATTCTGTTCAGCAGTTTGACCTGTAGCCTTGTCTAAAATTTCCTATGGAAAATGCATTGAGAAAACACTTTTTCGGACCCCCCTTTTTTCTCAGCCCCCCCTTGACCAATCACCCTGTAATATGTCTTCGCAGCTGGATGGCTCCGGTTGTGGGTGCAAAGATCTCGCAATAAACTTGCTTTCAATCAACAACCAACCTTGTACGTCCTCAATACACCCCTAAACTTTCAAGATACCAGCTGATTAAAAAAGAGAAACTTTCTGGAAAATTTAGTAAAGATTCGAGAAATTATGCCAAAGTTATAAGGACATGGAGGGCTCCAGGAGGGGGGCCGCGCAACCTCCTCCCAACATGAGTGAAGCCCCGGGTCTGCGGGGACCCCAGCGGGCCCCCGCTATTATTTTTTAGGAAATGCCCCCGGGACCTAGCCCATCCCGTGGTCTCATTAAAATAAAACGCGGGAACCTGCGACCCCAGCGCGAATTCCGACGATATATATATATTTTTTTTAAATGCTTTCCTTGGCCCTGAGGGTCCTTCTGGGACCCCTTGAGCGGGCCTAGGGTGTCAGGCTGTTTCTACCCTGCCCCCCTCTCTTGTTTTATACCTTTGTTTCTCTGTTGTATAGTGACTTGCTTTTCCCGAGTCACAAGATAGCTGCCAATACTTCCTGGTTTAGAGTGTTGACAGCCAATTACAGTGAAGCTCGTACACAGGACTTAGGCTCCGCCCAGATATCGAAACTTTTATTTTTCTAATTTCTCAGCAACAAGTGAACAGATTTACGCCATTTTAAAAAAAAAGTTGCTTTCTGATCCAAGCACTACCTTTTTGCCAAATTTGGGGTAATTCTATTCTGTAGTTTCGGCTCTAGCCTTGCACAAAGTTTCCGATGGGAAATTGATTTTTTTACTCTTATTCTTTGAATTTCTCAAAAACTACTGTATGGATTTACACCATTTAAAAAAAAAAGGTCTCTTTCTGAACTAAACTCTACCTTTCTACCAAATTTGGGGTAATTCCGTTCAGCAGTTCGGGCTGTAGCTGGTCGTAAAATTTCCTATGGAAATTAACATAGGGAAAACGCATTTTGGGACTCCCTTTTTTCTCAGCTCCCGCTTGACAAATCACCCCCAAACTTTCAGGATAGGAGCTGACCTGGATAGACTTTCTTTTGGGAGAATTTCGTGAAGATTCGTCAAACGACGCCAAAGGTATTAGCAAATCAAAAAATGCTTTTCCTATGGAAACCAGGTTGTAACTATAACTACTGGCGGCTGCCAGTAGGTAATACATATATATATATATATATTACCTACTGGCGGTCCCCAGTAGGTAGTTATAGTTAGGACCTATTATCCATAGGAAATCCGCAACATTCTATTTGGAATAACTTTTGTGCCGGTTGACGAATCTTCGTGAAATTTTCAAAACTGGTGGGGCTATCCTGAAAGTCTCACGGTGATTTGTCAAGCGGGGGCTGAGAAAAAAGGGGGGTCCCAAAACGTGTTTTCCCCATGCAATTTTCCATAGGAACCTTTAATAGCAGCTACAGCCCGAACTGCTGAACGGAATTACACCAAATTTGGCAAAAAGGTAGCCCTTGGTTCAGAGTCATGCCTTTTGGTTAAATGGTGTAAATCAGTTCAGTAGTTCCTGAGAAAATCAAAAGTAAAATCACAGATATATCTATGGGCGCGGTGGATCCGCACACCCTGCCGAGCACGAGCTGTATGCTAATTGGCTGTCAACACTACAAACCAGGAAGTGTTGGCAGCCATCTTGTGCCTCGGTAGAACCGACGCATAAGAAAAGAGAAAAACAAACGCAAAAAACAAGAAAAGGGGGCAGGGTAGAAACACCCTGAACCCCTAGGCCTGCTCGAGGGTCCCACAGGACCCCCAGGGCCCAAAAAAGCATTTTTTTTTTAAAAGAATCGGCGATATTCGCACACCCAGAGCGAATTTCGGCTGAAAATCCAAAATAAAAAACGAAGCGCGGCCTCCCGCGCTTCGTTTAATTAAAGCCCCCGGTGGGCCATGTCCCTGGGGCAATGTTGTTAATGTATCAGCCATGGCTCTGCAGTACACAGTGCAGGTGTCCCGCTTCACGTGTAAAGCTCCAGCGTGGTTCAGGTGCGAAGGCTCCCGGGTTATGCAGATATTTGAGCCGATAGACAGATGGATGTTTGTTGGGTGTCTTGTCTCGACGATAAAATGCTCGGGTCTGCCAAGGAAGCTCGAGAGGCCGCCTGGGCCTGGTTCAGCAGCCCATCTCTGTGCCAGAATCCTCACAGTCACTGAGACTTCACCGGAAGAAACCCTGCTTCTGGGGAGCTGCAAAGGAAACGTCTGCTGTTGACGGCCAACCGGAAACAGGAATGAGTGACTTTCACTGAATCTGCGCCTTTCAGCCTAGTCTCTCGGTCTCTCCTTTCCTTCTTCTATCTTTCATTTTTGGTTTACTCCCCCTACTACCTCGCTGTCCTTCTTTCTTTTTTCATGTTTTTAATTTCATCCCCTCATTCCTCATCTATTTAATCTCTGTCTCTGCTCTCATTTGTTCTTTCTTCATTGAACTGTCTCTCACTTTCGCCTTGGACCTGTCTCCCTCTCCTCTCCCCTCCCTTCCTGCCCTACCTCGTTGTTTGCTTCTTTTTATTGCCTTTCACTCTTTTCTCCCCGTCCTGTCTCCTAGCGCTGTCTCCCTGCCTCTCTCTTTCTACCTCCCTCTCTCCTCACTACCAGTGATGCTCTGGAGGTACATGCCGGATTCGCCCTAAAATCTGTCCATCTAAGCAGCGGCGCATCTATCAGTGTCGCCCCCACTGCACGATGCAGCGGCAGTGCACATGGCAGCCGTGGTTCACTGGCAATCACTGGCGTAGAGCGCTGTGCACGGATTAGTGAGCGCAGTGCACGGATCAGTGAGCGCAGTGCACGGATCACTGAGCGCAGTGCATGGATCACTGAGCACAGGGAGGGTGCAGTGTGCAGATCTAAGAGAACAGTGAGCCTTGTCAGGAACGCATGGTGCACAGTTCAAGGTGTACAGATTCCAGGGCGCAGTTCGGTGCCCCGACCTCTCTTCACAGTGTACAGGTCAGGGCTAGGTGCAGTGGAGCGAACACAGTTTTCTGTGTACAGATTCCAGGGGGCAGTGCAGTTCGCCATACCCAGTTCACAGTTTACAGGTCAGGGATTAGTGCAGTGGAGCGAACATAGGGGCATATCAGCAACAGACGGCGATAAATATCGCAAAGCACGCTTAGCGCTTTTATATTTATCGCTGCCTATCGCTGTAATTTATCGCCTGGATAACGCGTTATTAACAACGCGTTACTCCAGGGCGATAAATTTTACATCAAAAGTGGCGTTATGCGGGAATATCGCTGGTAAACCAGCGATATTCCCACAGCGATAGAAGAAACCTTGATGATAGGGAGATGTGGATTCAGCCACTGAATCCACCTCCCATGTCATAGATAGGGTAGTCATGAAAATTAGCAGACGTAAAATACCGGCGATAACAGTGGTTAACGCTGTATTTTACATCGCTAAGGGTGTCCTGGGCCGTATTGTAAATACGGAGTAGGGCAGTTAGAGATCATTTTCCCTTAGTTTTTGCAGGGAACGCCTACTTTGCATCTCATTAGAGATGCAAAGTGAGGCGTGAACTAAACAGGAGCTGATTCAAGGAAACACGCGATAGCGTGTCCTTGTAAATAATGCGATAAAATTATCGCCGCTTTTCGGCCGAAAACGGCCGCAAAAGCGGCGATAATTTTGTATCGCCTCGTTGTTAATATGCCCCATAGTTTAAGGTGAACAAATTCCAGGGGGCAGTGCAGTGCACCGGGGTCTCTTCACAATGAACAGGTTAGGGCTTAGTACAGTGGAGCAAACATAGTTCACTGTACAGATTCCAGGGGGCAGTGCAGTGCACCGGGGTCTCTTCACAATGAACAGGTTAGGGCTTAGTACAGTGGAGCAAACATAGTTCACTGTACAGATTCCAGGGGGCAGTGCAGTGCACCATACTCAGTTCACAGCGTATAGGTTACAGGTCCTAATGCAGACAAGCGAACATAGGCGCCACTTTTGCGTCACTTTTCCCATGTTAAAAGTAACGCAAAAGTGGCGCAAGGGGCTTGTAAATTTCCCCCATAGTTCTCAGTGTACAGGTAACAGCGGGCAATGCAGGGGAGCACACATAGCTCAGTGTGTACAGATTCCAGGGGGCAGTGCAGTGCTCCGTACTCAGTTCATAGTGTACAGGTTACAGGGCATAGTGGAGTGAAGCAGGCGTAGTTCGTGGTGTACAGGTTTCAGGGGCAGGGCAGTGCACCGAACATAGTTCACACTGCACAGATCTCAGGGAGCATTGCGAAGAAAAAACAAAGTTCACAGTGTACAAATGTCACCGGGCAGTGCAGTGCGCTGAGTATAGGACACAGTGTACAGATTCCAGGGGGCAGTGCTGTGGATCGAGCATAGTTCAGAGTGTGCTGATTTCTGGGAGCACCGCAGTGCGCCGAGCATAGTTCATACTGTACAGGTTACAGTGCAAAGTGCAGTGAAGCGAACATAGCTCATAATGCACAAATTAGAGGGCATGAAGTATTCTACTGAACACAGACTGTAGAGCATATTGCAGTGCACAGAACAAACCACACACTTGATGGATTACAGGGCACAGTACAGCGAAGGCAGCCCACACTGTAGAGGTCGCAGGGTACAATGCAATTCACCGAACGCCCCTCACAATGCACAGCCTACAGGCCACAGAGCGGTACAACGAACATCGCTCACTGTTTACAGATTCTACGGTGCAGTGCACTGCACCAAACGTGGCACAGAGTCTACTGATTACTAGGCATAGAGAACATAATTCAGTGTAAAGGTTACAGGGCTCACTATAGTGCGCTACATGTCCTTCGGTGTACAGGTTACATGGCACAGTATGGTGTAGCGAACACCTCACTTAGTGCAGTTTGTACAGTGTAGAGCGGCATTGCTATCATAGATCGCAATGCATTGTGTAGTGTACCTAGCACAGTATAATGTACGGGTCACGGGATAAACAATGCAGTGCACACAACGCAGTTTACAATAGACAGATCGGAAGGCCGCATGCAGTGTTGAAAGCATAGGACAGTCTGACAGACATACTGTGTCACAGTGCACGACGCACTCACTGTCTGAAGCAGGTGTTCACAGTGTGCTGACCACGTGGCATGCAGTGCACAGATCAAACGTCCACAGATGTAATGGGGATAGTGCAATTAACAGAGCACAGTGTACTGAGCACAAGACCAGCGAAGTGTGTAGAGCACCGTGCAGCGTCCATAGAATGCAGTACACATGTCACTGGGCATAGTGCAGTGAGGCAGGCATTGTTCAGACACAGAAGGCACACAGGCTGCTACTCTTAGCAATCCGTTTTGATTTCATTTGTACTAACACTGAGAGTCCGGGCAGTCAATGGCACTACACTACACATATGTGCACCACACCTGGAAGCGTGTTTCCCAAGGGGGAGAATCTCTCCTCGCAGATGGTGTCCTGAGAGCCATGGGCTGCACAGCAGGAACGTGTCCGAAGTGTACCACCAACACGAAGCGGGCGCCTGTCTCCGAAGCCCGTGCAGTGCACACAGGCGGAAGGGCTGTGTGTTAGTGCACGCGAACCAGAGAAAACCGGTGTCATAATGCATTTCTGCGTGTTCCAGCACATGTATGCAGTCGGTGCCTGGCCATGGAAATCACACGAGACATGTTATGTGAGCAAGTGTGTAAGTGCGTGCGCTTGTTACCTGTTTTGGCTGCTACCTATGACCCGTTGGTGACTGAACGATTGTCAATTAATTGTCTCGCGGAGACCCATCGGTGCAAGACATGCTACAAGAACAAATACATTCACGAGACACATTTCGAAAAACAAGGTTTCTAAAATAACTAAAACACAGATTTGATTAAAAAAGCTTGCGCCAATATTTGGACAACCATACCATTTTGGGGGAGACTGGTATCTGTGCCCATATACTTGTGCTGAAATGGGAGACGTTTTAGGAGGGTAAAACAAAAACAGAAGGATACTTAGCATTTTACTTTTTTTTAAAGTGATCTCTAAATATGACATTTCTCGTTTTAAAAAAAAAGAACAAGAAGATAAGGCAGGAAAGAAAGTAAAAGTTATCTATAATAAACTATAATAGACTATGTCAGTAACGTTTCTACTTGTCTGTCAAAGATGTGTTTCATGTTAGCCAACAGAGAAGGAATTTGCTCCTGACTTCAGAAACATCGGGATTATTCCAGGGTCTTGATTAGCTCACTTAATCTGCCAGATCCCGACAAGCATAGATTTCATGCTAATTATTGATCATATTCTTTTTTGAACGGGAAATTATGTTTCTTTGGAGGAGGGTCGAGAGTTTGGGGGTGTTTTGTATGCATCGCGCCGTGCACCCCTGGACTACATCTCTTCTGAAATATCTGCTGCAAAGTGGGATTTGCTGCACAGCTGCGCAATTTAGCAAGGGCTTCATGTCATGGAAGCGCCCTGAAGCAAGCAGCACTCTGGGCAAATGTTGCATTGAAAATGCAGTGCTCACCGGGGGAGAGGGGGTGAAGAGGCGAGTTCTGGGAGAAATATTTTCAAAGTTGTCGCTCACTGCTGGTTTTCGTGCATTTTGGAGTAGTAAACTGTAAACATAAAGTAATATCACCAATAAGTGAGCGCCCTTGTTTCACAGATGTGGCATACATGTTCTGTTAATCGGGCGAGAAGTGTTGTGCTTAAAAATAGTAAAAACTGCTCCCTTTGCAGCCCGTGCACTCTTGGGCAGTTATGTGGTGGTTGGCAGAGCCGTTTATTTTACTCTTAACGCAGTTTTGTAACTCGAGGCACGGATCTGCTATATATCAGGTGTGCTGTGTGACAACTGCTTGAGAAATGTAAATAAAAACAAGTATTTCCGTAGCCAGCACGTGAGCTGTGAAGAGGAGCAGTCCTGTTTAGCAAACGCTCGAGCGGCGCGCGACTCTTTGGCATGTGCCCTGAGGCTGCCTAGCAGTGGCGCAGCGCTTTCCAGACACCTCAAATATATTAATACAATGTAAGCAACCTCTGCCTGTCGGGGACCGTCTTACTCCCTTCTACTAACTCATCCCTAACACTCCAGAAAAATATTTTTAGAAGAGATCTGGGGCGGGACAGCACCCCGCTATCCTTCCCCTCTGCCTCGGCTGGGCCGGACCTCACAAGAGGGCCTGGAGGAGGAACAGGAAACAGACTGTTTCCGCGGCTTCCTGCACATTTATATGTGAGGCAAAATAGCACTTAAGTATATTTTTATGTAGAAAATATCAAAGCCTAAACCATGTGAACGTATGAAGGCAAGCATATGATGGTTGGTTCATGTTATTCAGACCATGAGCTGAGGAAATATTTTAACAGACATTGAGTATATATCAGACAACTATAATTATAGATGAGGCATCCAGGGACAAAAATGCAAATGGAGTGGTCCACAAGAAACATATGGGGCATATTATCAACGGCCAGCGATAATTATCGCTGGCCGTTCATAGCGACAGAAAAATTATCGCCAGCTATCGCTGAATATTATCGCCATGATAACACTATATTTACAACGCATAGCGCTATGGTGATAATATTTCAGCGATAGCAGTGTTTTCAATGGAACATCGCTGGTTTTCAGCGATAACATTGCTGATAGGACCCTGTGGTCCTATCAGCATAATCCATATCCTATTAAAAGTATGCCTTAGTCAGGAATTTAACAGGTGTTAAATTCCTGAGTTAAGGCTGAGGTAGCGCGATTTTTTTTATCGCTGCACCTCCTTGTTAATATCGCGAAGCTGCCTTCACGATATTAACATGTGTTGTTTTCACAGCCACGCCTCTTTTGCATCTCATTAGCGATGCAGGCGAGGCTGTGAAAAAACGGGCTCTACATCAAGGAAACACGCGCTAGCGTGTCCTTGATGATATTGCGATAAAATTTTCGCCGCTTTTCGGCCGAAAACGGCCACAAAAGCGGCGATAATTTTTTAGCGCCTCGTTGTTAATATGCCCCATAATGGTGAGGGTTAGGTTAAGGATTGGGTATCCTGATATTATGGGCACGAATCTAAATAAGAGAGCAGGCACATATTCTCATGGTGATGTAACCTTTTCGTATACTAGTATATATTATTGCTTAAAATATAGGGATCCGTGCAAGAGGCATGACATGTATGTATGTTTGTGAGGTGGATAAAGGTGGCGATAAACGTGGTAATTCATTTTATTTTTGGACCCGCGAGAGCTGTACAAGAGAGGGGAGATAGTAGTAACTGAAGGGACCTTTAGGAATAAGAATACAAATGTGATGCGGGAGGACGAACGCGAAGGTAGCACAGTGGCTTAGTGCTATGAGTAGGAAATGGTGAGGACATGGGTCCGACCCCAAACATTAATTATTTATGCTAAACATTTTTGAGAAGGTTTTAATTATTTTTAAATAAGGACAATATATAATGTTGGTGATATAATTTATAACAATGATTGTAGAGGCAAAAATTCAAGGTGTTTAGTTTAAAGACCACACAAGTTTAGAAAGATCAAAGGATTTACTCTGAGTAACGGAGGTTTGGCGCCAACACAGGTGAAGGCGATTAAGTGTGGCCATGAGTATAAAAGCAGAGAGATTACCACGTGCAGTTAAAGTGCAGTATCGGAAGGTGAAGGATTGGAGGCGTTCAGCTGACATCAGGTAAACGGAGGAAGCAAGGAGTGGGGTGTGTGTCCCGGGGGGGGGGGTCTATGACTTAAGCTATCTTAAGGTGTTGAGTGTTTAGAAGCAAAGGGGTTAGTTAAATACTGATGGCAAACTTCTATGTGTGCCTTAGCAGAGACATTTTAACTTCATTAATAGGTACCCAATTTCCGCTTTATAGACACCTACAAAGGGGAACACCATTTAATCATGACAAGAGACATTTAATACTGTAGCTGACTTTTGGATTATAATATCACCAAATAAGGAAAGAAGAGGTGAGAAAACATATTATTATGGAGTATTGACTTAGTGAAGAATTACGGAGGATAAAGATATTTTAGAAGCTGATCACTGTGCTTTTCACAACAGAATAAACAGATGATGCAAGACTATATTATTGAAATATGGGAAAATTGAATTTAGAGCACAATACATGACAAATAAGGTAAATAACTGCGCAGGAGTATGTGAAATTGAATTTGAGACTTCAAAAAAACATTACAAAGAGATGGGGGTTGGAATGGAGACAGTGAGATGAATGGATAAAGAGATGATGTAAGAATACAACCACAATTTAATATGGAATAGGATGGAATTTGAGGTTCATAGAAGTGGGAAAAGTTATGGGTTCTAGTACCCATTGTAGACATGACCACAGTCATTAACCCCTTCAGTGCCCATGACGAGCTGGACTCGTCATGGGCTGCGGTGGCGCTGTGCCCATGACGAGTCCATCTCGTCATGAACTCCGCCCGCTAATGGAAGGCGCGGCACTGGGCGGGGAAAGGGGCGGGCATGCAAGGGGTTAAGAAAGAGACTGTAATAAAATTGTTAATAAAGTGTACCAATAATGGTTACCACAAATGTGGAGTGTGTTGTTAAATAGATTGAATATGTACATGATAATATTTAGGTTAATGTTAGATTTTAATTTCTGTTATTCTATGTTTATGACAGCCCTGAAGAAGCGCAATGGAGCGTGAAACACGTGTTGGCTGTTTTATGGCTAATGTGATGTATTGTTTACATGAAAATTTAATCTAAAAAAAAAAATGCGACTTGTGAAATCTATCGAAGGTGTACTGTTTAGTGTTGCTGTTGTTGATATCTCAGTACTTTGTTGTTCTTTTATATGTTTGTGAAAAGACTGGTGGGGATCAGTCACTGGGATACGTAGCGCTGGGCAGTAAATTCTGTTACCTGAATTGTTCAGTGGGCGTATATGTATATGTGTGTGTATATATATATATATATATATATATATATATATATATATATATATATATTCACAAAAATCCCAAGTACGTACGCTCTCAGGCTAATAAACGACAAATCCAAAAGTGATCGTGACCAGGTTTATTCACAACACGTTTCGACTGCGTCCGTAGCCCTGCTCACGTGAAACAGTGCAAATACAAACACTGTGCACCTATATGCAATGGACATGACCTCTGACAACAGAGTCGAAACAGGACTGCGTACGTAAAAGCAGCCGCCATCTTGTAAGTACCAGCTCGTAATGTTACAAGTGTAAATAACATAGTGAAACACAGGAACAGTGTAAGTGAGCCTGGAAACAGAGTGCTTCTCCACAAATGAAATGAAATAAAATGAAAGTAAATCGCAAAGCAAGCTGTAAGTTACAGTATTTGAAGGCAAGATTCCAACCCACAAAGAAAAGTAGAAAACATGTATACATAGCACAATGGCTAATGGTAGAGGTATTGTCTGCCTGAAAACGTTGCTGGCGCATGACGTAATTAAATGTGCCTCTACAGGCATCAACATGACAGTAGCACGAAATTATCTAATGTCACTTTGTATGGATCAGTGCTCTGTATGGGTAATGAGATGTGCTTCTATAGGCATCAACATGACAGTAGCGCAAAATGATCTAATGTCACTATGTGTGGGTGAGTGCAAATGCAGCACATGAACTAATGACCATGTTCCCACAGTATAAAACTGCCACTCTGATACGTAAATCTCGAGAGTATGTATCTACAGTTATGGCTCAACACGATAAACAAGCATGTTTTGTCAAAGAGAACATGTAGGAAAGGTATAGGCATAGTGCTCAATATAAACCAGTTAAAACATGCAAACTATAAAGAATTTATATGTCCACTGCTAGCGGACAACCAGCAGCACACTTATCCTGTTATTCTCTGTGCCCAATCTCAAAAGGTGTCCAGTCGCATATTAAGTGCCCAAAGATATCATAGTGGTTGTTGGAAGGCGGACCCGAGGAGTCGGCGAGACCACCAAGGGGGGCCTTCACACGGTACGAAGTAGCCGAGCGCTGCCGAGAAGTCTCCTGAGAGATCCTTCTCCTATCACGTACTAGCACAGTAACACCACCACACAGGACTCAAGGAGGTTGTCTCAAGACAAGCAATTCTTTATCAGCAATAAAAAGGTTACGAGGTCAATATTTACACGAAGGGATCGAGGGATCCACCAAAAGTCTCAGTGTCTCTTTGGAAGGGTAGGGGTAGCGGGACAGTCTTTGGCAGGGGTGCGGTACGAGGGTACCTGGGGCCCAGTTCTTATCCTCAAGCTGGAGGACCTCCGGATCTCGGAGGGGTCGAGCCGCGACGGCGTCCGCAGAGCTCTGGCGAATAGTTCGTGGAGAGCCGCGATCCAATCAGCAGGGCTCTCAAGGTGGTTTCTGCTCAGCTCGAGCCGCGACGTCGTCAGCAGGGCTCCGAGGGAGGTTTCAGCGAGGTTGGGCCGCGACAGCGTCAGCAGGGCTCCGATGTTCCGGGTGGCTTCAAAGTGTTCACAAGAAGGAGCCGCGACGCAGTCCGCAGGGCTCGTGATGGTTCCGACAAAAGTTCTTCTCCGTAGGTCAGCCGCGATTCAATCAGCAGGGCTCTCGACTCCGGGATACAACTGCCGATCTCTGGCGGGGTCGCCCCAGATATAGGTCTGGAGCCCTTTGATGTCCGGACCCAGGCGCCCGAGGGGGGCGGAGAGGCCGGGTGGAGGTGGCCAGACGCCCAGCAGGAGAGGCGCCAGGCCCAAGGGAGTTGCAGGGCGATCCCACCTTGAGAGGGAAGGACAGTTGGGGGTCCCATCGATACTGTCCTCCGCCGGGCGCGATGAATGGTTCCTGCGGCACCCCCTGGCCAGTTCGTGGTGCCTCGATGTCGGGGCTTCGCTGGGGTCGAGGCCGGGTTGAGCGGAGTCGCGCTGGCTGGTGCACAGAGTCACGTGGATGCCAACAAGATGGCGGAGCCACGAGGGGTATGTGACCTCGTGCAGCTCAGGATGAAGGGCCTCGGTGTAGTTCAGAAGGGTGGCCCGTGAAGACCGGGGCGGGGAACGGGCACAATACACGGGGGTAAGGACCACGCCACGAGGCCGGGTCCAACAGGCGTCCCCCCCAGCCGAAGGCATGGAGAGTCACCCATCTCCTTGGGGATTCTCCTCGTCAAGGCGGAAGAAGCGGGACAGGCCGTCGGCGTTGGCGTGGTCATTGCCGGGCCGGTGCTCAACGTCAAAGTCCATCCCTTGCAGCGAGATGGACCACCGCAGCAGCTTGGGGTTCTCGCCCCGCATTTGCATCAACCACCGCAGGGGCCGGTGGTCGGTCTGGACCCGGAAGTGGGTACCGAAGAGGTAGGGCCGGAGCTTCTTGAGGGCCCACACTACGGCAAAGGCCTCACGCTCGATGGTGCTCCATCGTTGCTCCCGGGGCAGTAGCCGACGGCTGATGAAGGCCACTGGTCGGTCGAGCCCCTTTTCATCGGCCTGGGACAGGACGGCCCCGATCCCATACTCGGAGGCGTCCGTCTGCACCACGAACTCCTTATTGTAGTCAGGGGCCTGCAGCACCGGGGCAGTACACATTGCTGTCTTTAGGGTGTCGAAGGCTACTTGGCAGCGGGGGGTCCAGTGCACTTTCTTGGGCTGCTTTTTGGACGTTAGTTCTGTGAGGGGGCCAACAATGCTCCCATAGTCCCGGATAAACCGCCGGTAGTATCCGGTGAGACCCAGGAAGGCCCGGACAGCGGTCTGGGTAGTGGGGGGTTCCCAAGCCTGGATGGCGTCTATTTTTGGTTGGAGAGGGGCCACCTGCCTGCTCCCCACTTGATGGCCCAGGTAGGTCACGGATCCGTGGCCGATCTGGCATTTGCTGGCCTTGATTGTGAGCCCGGCCCGCTGGAGGGCGGCCAGGACGGCTTTAATGTGAAGGAGGTGCTCTGCCCAGTGGTTGCTATACACGGCAATGTCATCTAGGTAGGCCGCGCTGAAGGCCTCAAGCCCGGCCAAAACCTTGTTCACCAGTCTTGGGAAAGTGCCCGGGGCGTTCTTCATTCCGAAGGGCATCACCCGAAAGTGGTAATGCCCATCCGGGGTCGAAAAGGCGGATCTTTATTGGGCGCCGGGGGTGAGCTGGATCTGCCAGTACCCGGCGGTGAGGTCCAGTGTGCTCAAGTAGCGAGCGGCCCCTAAGCGGTCGATGAGTTCGTCGGCCCGGGGTATAGGGTGGGCGTCCGTCTTGGTCACTGCATTCAGGGCTCGGTAGTCCAGGCAGAAGCGTAACTCCGGGGGGTGGCCGGGAGCTGCGGCCTTTGGCACCAGGACGACAGGACTGGCCCACGGGCTGTCGGAGGGTTCGATGACCCCCAGAGCCAGCATCTTCGTTACTTCGGCCTGGATGCATGCCCGCACTCGGTCGGGTACCCGGTAGGCTCTGTGTCGCACGGGGGGGGCTCTCCCCGGTGTCGACGTCGTGGACGCACCAGTGGGTCACCCCCGGGGTGAGGGAGAAGAGGGCTGCGTAGTCCTGCAGCAGTTGCTGGCAGTCGTTGCGCTGTTCCGGAGTCAGGGAAGAGGCGAGTTGGACGCCTTTGATCGATCCATCATGGACGTTGGACTGCAAGAGGTCGGGCAGGGGCTCGGAGTCGTCCTTGCCCCCCTCGTCGGTCGCCAGTAGCAGGCTCAGTTCGGTCCGGGCAAAGTGGGGTTTTAGCCTGTTAGCATGTAGGACTCGGAGGGGGTTCCGGGGGGACTCCAGGTCAACCAGGTAGGTGACGGGACTTTTCTTCTCCACTACCTTGAATGGCCCGGTCCACTTGTCCTGGAGGGCGCCGAGTTCAACCGGGGCCATGACCCATACTTTCTGTCCTGGTTCGAATTCTACGGTAGAGGAGTTCCGATCGTACCACTGCTTCATGTCCTCCTGGCTGGCCTCGAGGTTGGCTTCGGCCATGGCTCGGAACTTGCGGGTCTGGTTTCGGAGGGTCAGGAGGTATCGGTAGACGTCAGGAGGGGCGCCGTGGGGCTTCGTCTCCCAGCCCTCCTTGACCAGGCTGAGCGGTCCGCGGACCGGGTGTCCGTACAATAGTTCAAACGGGCTGAACCCCAGGGACTTCTGCGGGACCTCCCGATAGGCAAACAGGAGGCACGGCAGCAGGACATCCCATCTCCGCCTGAGGGGCTCTTCCAGGCCCTGGATCATCCCTTTTAATGTTCTGTTGAACCGCTCAACCAGTCCGTTCCCCTGAGGGTGATAGGGGGTCGTGAACTTGTATGTGACCCCGCACTGCTGCCACAGGGACCGCATGTACCTGGAAATAAAGTTAGTGCCTCTGTCGCTCACCACTTCGCAGGAGAATCCCACTCGGGAGAAGATCCCCATTAAGGCCCGGCCTACCACGGGGGCCGTTATAGTTCTTAGCGGGACTGCCTCCGGGTACCTGGTGGCGTGGTCCACGAGGACCAGGATGAAGCGGTGGCCCAGGGCGGTCTGGGGGTCCAGGGGCCCCACGATATCGATTCCGACCCGTTCGAACGGGGTGCTGACGGCTGGAAAGGGTTGAAGGGGGGCCTTGACCCGACCCCCATCTTCCCGCTGGCTTGGCAAGTCTGGCTGGACCGGCAGTGGTTGTCCACGTCTCTCCGCATCCGGGGCCAGTAGAAGTGGGTCACCAGACGGCTGTACGTTTTGTCTTGCCCCAAGTGTCCGGCGAGGGGCACATCGTGTGCCAGGTTGAGCAGGAACTCCCGGAAGTGGAGGGGGACCACCAACACTCGGCTGGCCCCGAGTTCTGCCACTTTTTGCTCACTGTATAGCAGGCCCTCGGCCCAGTAGACCCAGTGGGTGCCGGTCTGGTCCCCGTTGGTTTGGGCGGACGCTTGTTGGCGGACCCCTTCGAGAGTGGGGAGGACTGCTGCTCTTGTTGGAACTGCTCCCGGGTGGGGCCCCCTTCGTGTCGCCATTGTGTCAGTTCTGGTAGGGCGCACGGGGAAGCCATCTCCTCAGGGGAGGATTCACTAGGTTCAGGGTCGGTGTCCGCCTCCCCCTCGCTGATGGCGGGAGGAGGTGCGCGCCCCTCGTGCTGGGCGGCCCCGGAGGCCGAGGATGAGCTGGGGGCCCGGGCGGTCATGGACCGGGTGATGGCGCAGGCCCAGTCGGATAGTCCCAGCATTCGGAGGTGCTCTCGTCGCTCTACTTGAGCCCAGGGGGAACTCTCCAAGTCGTTCCCCAGGAGGCAGTCTACGGGGGCGTCGTCGCGTACCGTCACCTTCAGCAGGCCCGTCACCCCTCCCCATTCGAAGGGGACCAGGGCCATCTGGCACAGGCTTTCGCTGTTGTCAGCCGTCCGGACGGGGCACAGCACATTCGGTAGAATCTGTTCGGGGGTCACCAGGTGGCAGCGGACAGCGGTGACACTGGCGCCGGTGTCACGAAGGGCTTCGGCCCGTTGTCCATTGACCGTGACCTGCTGCCGGTACTTCTGGGTGTTGCTTGGGATGGGGGTGCAGGGTACCATTTCTCGGCTACCCAGGCAGACCAGGGACATGGCTGCCGGCTCCCATTCAGTGGTCCCTCGGTCGAGGGTCTCCTCTTCCTCTTCTCCTTCTCCCAGGGCGGCGGCCGCCAGCTGTCGGGGCGGGGGCCCGCCGGCCCCGTTTCTTCGATTCAGGGGGCAGACCGGATCGCTGGCATAGTGTCCGGTTTGTTGGCAGCCGTAGCAGGTTACTGGTGGCCGTGGTCCGGGTCTGGCCGGGGGCGCCCCCCTTCGGGCTAGGCTCGGGGAGAGTTGTTGCTGCGGTGGCCCTCGAGGGGGGCTCCTGGGGGCCCCGGCGGGAGGGTCTCGGTTCCTGTTCGGCCCTCCCCCTCCACCGCGTTGGCGGGGGGGTCCGGTGGGGTTCCTCTGGTACTCCCCCATTGAGTTCCGGGGGACCCGAGAGTTGACCCATCGATCGGCCTCGACGGCGAGTTTTCGCGGGTCGGTCATTTTGCTGTCGAGGAGGTGCTGTCTCAGTTCCACGAAGCAATTGTTGGAGAGATGTTCCCACACGATGAGGTCGACCAGCTGCCCGTAGGTTGTTACTTTGCTACCTTTGATCCATCCTTCTAGGGCCCGACTGAAAAAGTCCACATACTCCACCCAGGTGGTACCCGGGATTTTCTTGCAGTCTCTAAACCGCTGGCGGTACATTTCCGCTGTTAGTCCTTAGCGGGTGAGCAGGGCCTCCTTCATGTGATCGTAGGAGGTCATCACCTCCTCCGGCAGCTGGAGCAGTGTGTCTCGGCCCTCACTCAGGAACCGCCCCCACAGGCCCGCGCCCCAGTCTTTTCGGGGCACCCGATGAGAGGTCATGGCCACCTCGTAGGCCTTGAACCATTGTTGGATGTCGTCATTCTTGTAGTACTCCTTGACGACCTCTTTCGGGATATGTACCTTGGTCTCGGAAGGCGGTAGGGTGTCTCTAGTACTGGAGGCGTTGGACCCTCCGTTCTTGGCCTTGATTTCAAGCTCCTTGAGACTGCGCTCGTGCTCAAGGGTCAGTTTCTTTTCCTCCAACTCCCGGTGTCGTCTCTTCTCCTCTATCTCCTCTTGCAGCCGTAGCTGCTCTAGGGCCAGTTTCTTTTCCGCCAGCTGGAGTTCGCCGTCCAGCCGCAGTCGTGCGAGCTCTAGCTCGTGGCTCCGGACCTTCTCCCGCTCTCGTATTTCTTCTTCGGAGAGTCCGGTTTCTAGGCTCTTTCTCCCTCCGGTTGCCGGAGTCAGTGAGGTTGATGTGGTCTCAGTCAGGGGTAGGGGACCCTCTTCCTGGGAGGGGCCTGCCCCGGCCTCCAGCCATGTCCTCAGAGCTTTCTGCATCTCCTCTTTGGTACCTAGGCCGGTGGTTGCAATGCCTTTGTCTTTGCAGAACTGTTTTAACTCTTTGTGCGTATATTCTTCCAGCCGTTCGGGCTGGAACTCCATTGTCGCGTTGTTTTCCTGGCTGCTCATGATTACTGTTCGTTTGGTTGAGTAGCTAGTGGGTACTGGCTGGTACGTACTGCGTTCGGCTCGGATCCCGTCGCTGGCCACCAAATGTTGGAAGGCGGACCCCGAGGAGTCGGCGAGACCACCAAGGGGGGCCTTCACACGGTACGAAGTAGCCGAGCGCTGCCGAGAAGTCTCCTGAGAGATCCTTCTCCTATCACGTACTAGCACAGTAACACCACCACACAGGACTCAAGGAGGTTGTCTCAAGACAAGCAATTCTTTATCAGCAATAAAAAGGTTACGAGGTCAATATTTACACGAAGGGATCGAGGGATCCACCAAAAGTCTCAGTGTCTCTTTGGAAGGGTAGGGGTAGCGGGACAGTCTTTGGCAGGGGTGCGGTACGAGGGTACCTGGGGCCCAGTTCTTATCCTCAAGCTGGAGGACCTCCGGATCTCGGAGGGGTCGAGCCGCGACGGCGTCCGCAGAGCTCTGGCGAATAGTTCGTGGAGAGCCGCGATCCAATCAGCAGGGCTCTCAAGGTGGTTTCTGCTCAGCTCGAGCCGCGACGTCATCAGCAGGGCTCCGAGGGAGGTTTCAGCGAGGTTGGGCCGCGACAGCGTCAGCAGGGCTCCGATGTTCCGGGTGGCTTCAAAGTGTTCACAAGAAGGAGCCGCGACGCAGTCCGCAGGGCTCGTGATGGTTCCGACAAAAGTTCTTCTCCGTAGGTCAGCCGCGATTCAATCAGCAGGGCTCTCGAGTCCGGGATACAACTGCCGATCTGTGGCGGGGTCGCCCCAGATATAGGTCTGGAGCCCTTTGATGTCCGGACCCAGGCGCCCGAGGGGGGCGGAGAGGCCGGGTGGAGGTGGCCAGACGCCCAGCAGGAGAGGCGCCAGGCCCAAGGGAGTTGCAGGGCGATCACACCTTGAGAGGGGAGGACGGTTGGGGGTCCCATCGATACTGTCCTCCGCCGGGGGCGATGAATGGTTCCTGCGGCACCCCCTGGCCAGTTCGTGGTGCCTCGATGTCGGGGCTTCGCTGGGGTCGAGGCCGGGTTGAGCGGGGTCGCGCTGGCTGGTGCACAGAGTCACGTGGATGCCAACAAGATGGCGGAGCCACGAGGGGTATGCGACCTCGTGCAGCTCAGGATGAAGGGCCTCGGTGTAGTTCAGAAGGGTGGCCCGTGAAGACCGGGGCGGGGAACGGGCACAATCCACGGGGGTAAGGACCACGCCACGAGGCCGGGTCCAACAGTGGTGATAGAGTGACATCGAAGAAATGGTTAGGCGACCTGTGTAGTGGGTAGGTACCTTCCTTCTCTCCTGCAAAAGAAACATAATACCTGAAATTAGAATTTAAAATCAATGACAATTTTCAATACAGCTAATGATTGAGTTTTTCGATCAGCTGTTTGTAGATGGTGCCATTGAAAATTAAGATGTTATTGGTGAGACAGAATTCTGTCATTTCAATTATCATGCAGTTGTGTTCCCAGTATTTTATGTGTCTTTCTTTGAGAAAATGCTTGCAAGCGGCTAATCCTTGCTGGTGGTCAATTATGGTGTACAGCGAGTGTACATCCAGAGTAATCAAAAGGAAGTCACTTTTCCATTCAATTGTTTCCAGTTTGCCAAGAAAATCCTTAGTATCCCTAATATAGCTAGGGAGTTTGGTGACGTATTCTCTGAGAAAATGGTCCACATATTTGGATATGTGTTCAGCTACACTACCTATAGACGACACTATGGGGCGTCCTGGTGGTCTCTCGGCATTTTTGTGGACCTTGGGTAGAAGGTATAGCACTGGTATCTTGGGAAAATCCCTTTTCAGATAGCAGTACTCCTCCCACTCAAGGATGCCCTTGTCCCTCCAAGTGGTAAGTTTGTCCCATATGGTGATGACACTGTCATTATAGATTTCTCTAGTGATTTGTATGTAGGAATTTCTCTGTTTGATTGCTTAGAGATTTTTTGTAATACACTCTGACCTTTGATATGCTCTTGAATAGTTTGAATTCAAATGTTGATAAGTCTTTCCTCAATCATTAGCTGTATTGAAAATTGTCATTGATTTTAAATTCTAATTTCAGGTATTATGTTTCTTTTGCAGGAGAGAAGGAAGGTACCTACCCACTGCACAGGTCGCCTAACCTTTTCTTCGATGTCACTCTATCACCACTATGATATCTTTGGGCACTTAATATGCGACTGGACACCTTTTGAGATTGGGCACAGAGAATAACAGGATAAGTGTGCTGCTGGTTGTCCGCTATCAGTGGACATATGAATTCTTTATAGTTTGCATCTTTTAACTGGTTTATATTGAGCACTATGCCTATACCTTTCCTACATGTTCTCTTTGACAAAACATGCTTGTTTATCGTGTTGAGCCATAACTGTAGATACATACTCTCGAGATTTACGTATCAGAGTGGCAGTTTTATACTGTGGGAACATGGTCATTAGTTCATGTGCTGCATTTGCACTCACCCACACATAGTGACATTAGATCATTTTGCGCTACTGTCATGTTGATGCCTATAGAAGCACATCTCATTACCCATACAGAGCACTGATCCATACATAGTGACATTAGATAATTTCGTGCTACTGTCATGTTGATGCCTGTAGAGGCACATTTAAATACGTCATGCGCCAGCAACGTTTTCAGGCAGGAAATACCCCTACCATTAGCCATTGTGCTATGTATACATGTTTTCTACTTTTCTCTGTAGGTTGGAATCTTGCCTTCAAATACTGTAACTTACAGCTTGCTTTGCGATTTACTTTCATTTTATTTAATTTCATTTGTAGAGAAGCACTCTGTTTCCAGGCTCACTTACACTGTTCCTGTGTTTCACTATGTTATTTACACTTGTAACATTACGAGCTGGTACTTACAAGATGGCGGCTGCTTTTACGTACGCAGTCCTGTTTCGACTCTGTTGCGTCAGAGGTCATGTCCATTGCATATAGGTGCACAGTGTTTGTATTTGCACGGTTTCACGTGAGCAAGGCTGCGGACGCAGTCGAAACACGTTGTGAATAAACCTGGTCACGATCACTTTTGGATTTGTCGTTAATTAGTCTGAGAGCGTACGTACTTGGGATTTTTGTGAATTACGAATTGCCAGCCGCTCCGCTGGCGTGTACGCCACTTACCAAGGGGCCAGATGTCCAGAAGGAGCTGTTGATATTGGGATATGGATATATATATATATATATATATATATATATATATATATATATATATATATATATATATATATATATTCTCCATCTTTACTGAAAAAAACATAGGTTTCAGACTCTTTATAGTTAGAAATTAGCATTTAAAAAACATTAGAAATTCACAGAAAAAAACATAGGTTTCAAGCATGTTATAGTTAGGAATTAGCATTTAAAAAACCTTAGAAATTCACTGAAAAAAACATGGGTTTCAGGGAAAGTTATAGTTAGCTGGACATTTCATTCGTACAAAACCATTGAAATTGCCCCATTATAGTTAGTTCAGCTAACTATAACTCGCGCGCCCGAAATGCACTGCTGATGACATCACATATTACATCACTCATGACATGGTCAGGGACATCACGGATGACATCTCAAATGGCATCACTGATTAGGTGGATTCAGATCCCCTGTAATTTTTTCAAACAAAAAGATGTCGCACTCCAGTACTTTATGAATCAGAGGGTTTTATTCACCACTGCCACCAACGCGTTTCACTGTCAAGGCTTGTTCACGGTTGTTTTTAATTTATACTACTACTCCCTTGTGCCCACAATGAGGCATTATGGGATATGTAGTTTTACATAACAGTAAGATGTATTTCAATTATATTTACAAAGTTTCTCAATTCAATTATTTGCATCATTTGTATAGCATACATTTATATTGGGGCAACTTTTACTGGAAAATGTTATTTTTTTACATATTTTGTCTTAGTGACATTTTAATACGCATTGCATATTGTATCTAATTGTATGATATTTTGTTTTAAAAGGATCTAAATAGTTAGTCCGTTCCTGTATTAGTGTGTTCCATCAAGCTATGTAGCTTGGATTGTCCATCTATAATAAATGAATCATGTAAATATTGGGATTGAACATCATTGAGTAGAGCACTATTGGGGTCACAACAAAGCCACTAAGGCAGAATTGGACAGTGCAAGCTACATAGCTTGATGGGCTGGGCACTTGCTTATAATGGACTATGCACTTGCACGTTTGAATCTGAAAAAATAAAAAAGATTTTTCTCCACGCTGTGGTCCGTACCTGCTGTGGATTGGGACTGTGGCTACCATATATATGTATATGTGTGTATATATATATATATATATAGTTATTTAACACTCTCAAACCATTTTAAAACACTTGGGGCCATATGTATGAAAGTTTGGTTTTGGGATTCTCAAATAGCGAATTTTAGAGAATGGCAAAACGAGATGTATCGCAAATTACCACCAACTTGAAGTTGGTGGTAATTTGCGATTCCTTAAGGCCAAATCACACTTTTTTAAAGGCCAAATTGCACTTTTTCAGTGCTTCTTACATTGCATTTAAGGAATCACAAATTGCGATTCCTTAAATGCAATCGCAAAATAGGGAATCGCAAATTTTGCGATTCCTTATTTTGCGAGGCAGTTTTTAATTGATACATGCCACTAAGCCCAATTGCGATCGCACATGCCGAAATTCTGCGAATTTCGGCGTTTGCGATCACAATTTGGAATGATACATATGGCCCTTGGAGTCACTGGATAATATCATCAGTGATGTCACTGACCATGTCATGTGTGGTGGAATATGTGCGGTCATAAGCAGGGCATTGCCGGGTGCAAGTTATAGTTAGCTCAGCTAAGTATACATAAGTATAAATGTACTATATATATTTTGTGTGTGTGTGTGTGTGTGTATGTATATATATATATGTGTGTGTTCACAGCCGAAATGAGTCATGCTGACTATGGAAGAATAAAATTCTCTACGACGCACTTTGTGGTCTGTACCTGTGAAATTTGTATAGCGTTGCAAAGTGATACAGGACTTTTGAATTTCTATATATATATATATGTGTGTGTATATATATATATTCACTGAAAAAACCATAGGTATCAGGGACGTTATAGTTACAAATTAGCATTGAAAAAACCTTTGAAATTCACTGAAAAAAACATAGGTTTCAGGGACTGTTGGACTTGGCCCTTCTGGCAGTTTCACCCCTAAACTTTTTACCTTATCCTAGCCTTTTTACTGTGTTGTACTAGTGGTTTTAGGCCTCTAGGCGCTTTCACACTGTGTCCCAGTGGAAAGCGCGTGCACTCTGTGCATGGTTTAGTGAGACTGACCTGCCCTCCCATAGGAATGCATGGGGGATCTGAGTGACCGTGTTAAGTGCTGATGTGAGAGGAGTGCAGGGTCGAGTTTGGTATGTGCGAACTCGTGAGGTTAAATGCTGCGCGATGATGTGTGCGGCGTTACTGTGGCTAGTGTAGAAGTGCCACTTCTAGACACTGGCATAAATGTGAAGTGACTGTCTGGCTTGTGATTGGCTGGTGTGTCTGTCTCCAGGAGTCAGGATGTGTCTGCCCCGGTGGTGGGTGGAGAGATCTGCATGTTGATGAGTGGGAGGAGTACACCTGAGACCTGAATAGGGCTGGGATTTCCCCACACAATGCTGGCTCCACCCCCTGTGGTGCGTCTAATGTCCCTGGTCTGTCCTGTGAATAGGGTGAGGGGCTGAGCAAAACAAAGTGCTCAGGAACCAGTTGCATCTGGTCCGCCCCTTCCCTGCACCTTTGGAAACAAAGGATTTGGTGTATAAAAGCGGGGCTGTGACCCCATGAAAATGTTCTCGTTATGACTTGAATCTACCAGGGGCGTGCTGCTGCTGGGGCCCAGGGGAAGGCTTGCCTCCCTGGGCCCTGCCCAGCCCCTGGATGCCTGATGGACTTCTGGGACCTGCTTGGATTTATCTTCTCTGCCCCAGCACCTTTGCATTCTTCCAGCGCCTGGGAGCACTTTTAACTTAATTAGCCCCCTTTGAGTTGAGAGGGAGCCTGTGCCCTGTCTTTGTAGCGCTGGGCTGCGATCTTCTGAGGGAATCCAGATGTAGGGATTCCCCCGCATGGTGTCCTGTTGCGGGTGCCCACCCCGCTTGCTATTTATCTATTTTGGTGGTTGAGTAGTGAGGGAGCCTATCCCTCATTGCCCGTTAGCTATCAGGAGCCCACCCTGCTTTATCGCCACATTTGGAGGGAGCCTACCCCTCATGGCGCTTTTTCACCTAGTGATCTAGCGGGAGCCCACCCCGCTTATTTAATTATTTAGGTGTGCGGGTGCCCGCCCCGTGACTTTGCCGGCACTAGAGTGAGCGGGAGCCCACCCCGCTTATTTAATTATTCAGGTGCGCGGGTGCCCACCCCGCTGTGCATTATTATGACGGAGGGAGCCCACCCCTCATTTTGCCAGAGATAGAATCGCCGCCGCGGTTCCCCGGAAGTAAGGCAAGTCTGCCTGTGACGTGGGCGGGGCCTGCGGCTGGGGCAGAAGCGGCGCGAGAGTTGCGGGCCCCGGAAGAAGAGTCTTGGCAGGAGCCGCGAGGGCTCCATCGTGCAAGTCCCAGACCCGAGATGGGGGACCGGGTGAAGCGTGGGGGAGTGTGGCTGCGTCCTTCACGGAGGGCGGAAGCCCACCCCACCTCCGCGAGCCTATAGGTAAAGTCCCGGGTCCCAGGAGGGGGCCCGGGTGAAGAGGTCGCCGGTCCGACGTGAGCGAGGCTCTCAGGAGAGAGAGAGAGCCCCGCATGGACGGCACCGCCCCGGAGTACGAGTCCTGCCTCCGCCCCCCAGCCGGTGAGTGATCTGAGTGAGTCCGGGTGGGGAGAGGCAGGGTCAGAGCGGCCCCGCATGACAGCGGGCCGCTCCAACAGGGGCCTGGTTATTTTAAGAGCCCCGTGGCTCCAACGAGGACATGTTGTTGTTAAGAGCCCCGTGGCTCCAACGGGGACATGTTTAGTTTCAGAGCCTACGTGGCTCCAGGACGGGGCACAGTTGTTTCTCGAGCCTGCGTGGCACCAACACTTGGGGGGCATTAATCATGTTTCAGAGCCCTGTGTGGCTCCAACGTTTGGCCCCATTATTTACAGAGCCCCGTGTGGCTCCAACGAAGGGGGCACATTTGCTTTAAGGGCCATTGAGAGCCCATGCCTCATTTTAACATTCCCAGCTGCCCAGCAAGTAGTCGGCAGCTGCACCGTTTAGGTCTTGTTTTTCTGGAGGGGACATGGTTAAGCCAGGAGTGAAACGCACTCCTTTGCCCCCATCTTTGCCTGCTCAGCTGCGCAGCACTTAGTGCCAGCTGCAACGTTTAGGTCTGCGCAAAAGTGTGCACTTTGACTTTTGCTGCCTTTGCAGCGCGCCCTGACTGTTGGGACACAGGGCATTGAGCCCCTCCTTTGCAATGCCCAGTTGGCCAGGGGGGCTGTTGGGATTGTTAGGTTTATAGGGCGCCAGGCCCTAATGTGATTGAGGTGTTAGGAAATGTCCCGAGTGTAGTATGTTTTGCGCACCCTGTGTTTTATGCCTCTGGATATGATTTCTGCATAGGAGGTTGTTTTACCTATTTAGGTTTATGTTAGGGAGAGTATACCTCCCTGTGTGATGTACACCCCTAGTGTAGTTATACTTAGGAGGTTAGGTCTATTGCATTAGACTTATGAGAAATTGCATAATGTGTTTATGCCCCTGTGATGGATGCAGGATAGGTTTTATACCTGATTCTAGTGTGATGACGCTGAGGTCATTATTGTGCCAGTAGTTACTGGTTGTGCTCTACAGTGATAATTTGTGTTACAGTTAGTATAGGTTCTACATGTACAATTGGTGATTTGTGCTGATTCTGACAGTGGTCCATGTGGCCCTGTCCCGTGTAAATAGTCCCTTGTAAATTCTGCCCAGTGCCAGTTGGCACAGTGTAAATTGTGTGAATATTATCTAATGTGTTTTGGTATAATGCAAAGGCTATTTTTATATATATATAACCATGTGTGGAGTTTCTTTTGTGGTGGGCCTTGCGTGTTGTTGCTGGGTGTGCGCGCAAATGCTTTACACACTGCCTCCGGGATAAGTCTGACTGCTCGTGCCAAGCTACCAAGGGGGTGAGCAGGGGTTATCTTTGGCATGTAACTCCCCAGCCCTGACTAGAGTGGTGGTTTCTGCCTGGATTTGGCGCAAGCCCTAGCCAACCAGAAATCCCATTTCTAACAGGGACGTTATAGTTAGTTGCACATTTCACTCGTAAAAAACCATAGAAATTCGGCCGTTATAGTTAGTAGATCTAACTATAACTCGCGCCCCGCAATGCACTGCTGATGACGTCACATATTACATCACTCATGACATGGTCAGTGACATCACTGATGACATCACTGATATCTCAAATGACATCACTGATGACATCATTGATGACATCATCCAGTGAATGTGTATTTTTGTTAACGTTAAATATATTTTATATATGTTAATGCCAAGGTGTATTGAAGAATGAGTTGGTGTATAAGTGTCTGGGTGGAGGATTTAATAGGTGTGTGACTGACTGTATAAGTTAGTGATTAAATGTCTCTTTCTGATTGCATGGGTTAGTGACTAAACTGTGTGAATGTCTGTATCAGTCTCTCAATTGTTGTATAAGTTGCTGCATGGGTTGATGATCAGGTACATGACTGTCTATATGGCTTACTTATTGGTAGCATGAGTATCTGTATGGGTGCCACAGTGTTTGTGTGTGTGTGTGTCGGTGGGTGGGCGGTGTGTAACTTTCTGCCAACATGTGAGTGGCTAATTTACTAGGTGTGTGGGTTCAATAGTGCATGTGCAAATAGCTGTTTTGGTGAGTGTGTGTGTATCACTGTGTTGGAGAGTGAATGTATATCTCACTGGTATATGTGTGAGTAACTACATATGTGAAAGGCAGTATATGTGAGTGTTGGAGTATATAAATGACTCTATGTGATTGTGAGTGGCTGTATAAATGAGTGTGTGCTTGTGTCAGTGATTGTATAAGAGTCAGTATATGTTACTATTTGTATGAATAGGTTAGATACTGAATGTATAGCTGTATAGGTGAGTAAACATCCGTATTCTAGATTCTTTACATGACTAGCTAGGTGTGTCAATAACTCTATGGATGAGTGACGGTGTATGAGTGTTTGTATAGGTGTACATAAAATAGTGCTATATTGATGAATGACTGCATGTATGAGTTACTGTATGGGTGAATGAATGAATGTGTGTGTATAACTAGGAAGTAGTCAGTGGGTATATAGTAACTGTGATTATTTGTCTATGGTTTAGAAGATGGTAGTCAGTATTTTAGAGTGGGTGTATCAAAGGTTATATTAGGGTGTGAAGAGGTGCATCAAACTCTCACGTGGATGATGTCATCAGTGATGTTATCAGTGATGTTACTGACAATGTCATGAGTGATGTAATATGTGACATCATCAGCAGTGCATTGCGGGGTGCAAGTTATAGTTAGCTCTACTAACTATAACGGCCGAATTTCTATGGTTTTGTACGAGTGAAACATGCAACTATAACATCCCTGAAACCTATGGTTTTTTCAGTGAATTTCAAAGGTTGTTTAAATGCTAATTTGTAACTATAACGTCCCTGAAACCTATCGTTTTTTTAGTGAATTTCAAAGATTTTTTAAATGTTAATTTCTAATTATAATGTTCATTAAACCTATGATTTTTTTCAGTGATTTTAAATTATCATTCCATTTTCAACCTGGTGAAAACAGGTGATATCACCAGTTTTCCAACAATAGCTTCTGCAAAAAGAATTGCCACAAATGGGAGCAACAACTAACGCAAATAATATGCAGAGTAGGCGTTCCTATAAAAAAATAACACAAACACCACTTCCCGATATTTTCAATGAGCAGCCAACTCTGTGTGTGATCCAAAAACAGGCGATAAGCTGCGTTAGTAGTAGGAATGTACCATCTGCCTTTTACTGGTGTAAAGTAGGACGACTACCTACAGTGTGAAAGGGAGCTCAGCCCAGAATCACATCTGAAGACCTTCACATGTCATAGAGCTACTGATCATGAACCTCCGACACCCAAGAAGGCCACAAAACCCACTGCCACCACCCACACGACCCCCCCCCCGACCGATCCCCCCCCCCCCCGGACCAATCCCCCCACTACCACCGTGGCAGCGCACAACAGGACAGTTGACGTTCCAAAAACGGCATGGGCCCTCAGCCACACAATAGCGGAATGTTGCGAGATGTGGCAACCAAACATGTGTGAAGGACGCAAGTCACCAACCAATAATAATGACCACAATACCAAGTGTAGCAGTGATGTGCTGGACAGACCTCACTATGCAGAGCACAAAACTCTCCATGTGCAGATATACTGCTGGTGCTTGTAGTGTTGTGAACAGTGGACGCAACCATGTTACCTCAGGCAGTGGGGAAGATCTTGGTCAAGAACCTGTATCGTCGTCCCCTGTAAGTGGAAGCGCAGTGGGCTGGTCCAACATACGCCACTCCAGCGTAGAAGTGTGAATAAATAGGCTGGGACTCTGGGCATGGTTCACTTGTGTGAAGGCCAACGTGTCTGCCAGAGCAGCGGCCCTAACCCTGCCACGTGGCTGCCGCCATGACCACGAGTCTCCTCGACAAAGGCCCCCTGCAAACAGTGGCACAGCAGGGCAGACTTTTGTCTGTACAGACTACTGCCTTCGATCTACACTGCGGACAGCAGGGATCAAATTCAGATGGAGTGGCGATTGCAGATGACGTAGTCCAGTAGGCAAGACACATTGCTCCCAGTGTGGTCCGCTCGGACCACGCATCCTCGCAGGCTGCGTACACGCTGTGCGCCAGAGGTACCACTAACTCAGTGCACCATAAGTCAACGCCACGTGGCCTTATTAAGGCAGAATTTATTAGACAAAAGACATTGCTACCAGTGCAGCCCGCCCGGACCATGCATCATCGCAAGAGTACAGTAGGCAACTAACTACAGCATCCCCGAAACCTACAATATATCCTTTTAGTATCCTTGTTTCAAGAACTTCTTTTATATCAGTTATAGCTTTACTACAATGGCCAAATTCATCTTGCAAGTCCAAATGAATAGTGAATGGCAGTCTACACTGCGGACAGCAGAGCTCATATTTGAAATTCAGTTTTGATTTATTAATTGCAGAGTGAACTGTACTCTATGTCCTCCGATTTTGTCAGGAGGAAGTAACAACAAGCATTCCTCGATGTCTCAGCCGACTACTGCCTTCAATCTACACTTCGGACAGCAGGGCTCACAATTCAGATCCAGTCGCGATTTCAGATGACGCAATCCAGTAGGCAAGAGACATTGCTCCCAGTGAGGCCTGCCCGCACCAAGCATCTTCACTGGGTGCGCAGACGCTGAATGCTTCTGATGCCCCTACCTAAGTGCAGCACAACTCATGCACCCTATCTGATACAATATTTTGTGTATAATTTCACATCTGCTGTCCTACCTCAGTGTATCACAAGTCATGAACCCTTTATGATAGAATCTTTTCTGTATGATTTCATATCTGGTACCCGTCCCTTACTACAGCACAAATCATTGACCCTTTATTGAATCTCTGTGTCTGATCCAATGATTACTGTTGCACTTGTTGCCAGCAACAACCATTCCCGGAGGGTTGGCTTACAATCACCCCACACGCATCCACCACAGAGGTCACTGGACATGTGACCCTGGTAATAAAAAGGAGTCAAACGCACGTGCCCGTACCCAGTTCCACTATCTATCTGTGACCGTGTGTTCATTATGTATGCAACATGCTGTCCCTAGGCCCTACCACATTACATAGTGCTCTGAACAGCATATGCAACCATCTTACCTTTGACAGTGGGGGAAAACTTTAGTTATGTAACTTTGTCTCGGTCATTGTACAAGTAAGTATGTAGAGACTGCATCATTAAAGTACTGCAAGCAGAGTGTATAGTGAATTTATAAGTGCGTGAGGATCATCACAGTGATTGTACAAGTACATATGTTGGCGCAGCTTAACTCCGACAACAAGCTTGTCTCTAATTGGCTGCCCTCCATGTGCCAAAAACTGAAACTTCAACTTTCCATGGCCCTGTATTGCTACAGCTGCAACACTCCACTGAATGTGCAATAAACATTCATATCCACACAGATGGCTCATGTCCACCATCTTTCTTGTATGGAACTATGGATGAATATAGGGTCCGTAACTCCCCATACCTTCCATGTTGGCCACATTGTTGGACTTGGCTCACAGAGTGACACTTTGGCTTTTGCAACCCGGGTGACAGTAGCACTCCAACACGGACACCCGCATGCCACAGCCACTCCCTCACGGCTGGTATACACCCACACCACACCCATAACAGGCGCCACAGGACACGTGACCCTGATAATATAAAAGACCGGGCACAAGTGCACTACGCCATTTTAGTTAAGCTTTCTATAGCCCAAAGCCAACTAAAAAGTAGCCCAATATTGCTACTTTAGGGAAGGAGGGGCAGGGACAGCATCAAGCAGGCAGTGAATGTATTGGAATTGATGTTGCAGCAGTACGCCAAGTAAATATTTGTTTAATAAAGCGCTTTAACATACTACTTTGCTGGAGCGGTGTTTTTTTCTAATCTGGCAACTAGCCCAAACTGGTAACACTGATGCCACAGCCACTCCCTCATGACTGGTATACACCCACACCACACCCATCCAGCACAGGCATCACAGGACATGTGACCCTGCTAATATAAAAGAACATGCGCACGTGCACTATGCCATTTTATAGTTTAGAATACATGGCCTAACTTCTCACTGAATTAGTAGCACCGCAGGCACTGAGCGGGTGTGCAACCTGCGATGATGATAGGTGCACTAGTATGTCCTCTGCCATGGCCATATCAAGACTCAGTACCCAATGAGAGACCTATTACCTTCCAGAACGGAGCTGCATGATGTGGAGGGTGTCGTGACTGCAAAAAGGTGAGCAGTGAGGCCTGAGTGCACAGCGGCGGGCAGATATCTCTGGGCGGCAGGAGTGCATGGGGTTCAGCAGCCTGGATGCAGAAAGGCTGCAAAGCGATTTAGGCGTACGCAGTCGTATATACCCTGCCATTACCCTTTCTTATTGCATTTTGAACAAGTTTTCCAATAGCAGGACAGTTTTTACAGTTGGCCAAATGTCCGCCACTCCCACATCTGTAGCAAAGTAGTTGAGTATTTCTTTTTTCATACTTTTTACCCTTAAATTTACCATCAAATTTTCACAAACTTTCCTTTCTCTGTTTTTTTTTTTTTAAAGAGGTAAGGTGTGTTGGGAGCATCAATGCATGCAGACAGGAGCGTGACATTCCTCTCACTGCTCGTGGCTGCCTCGCGTCGCTTTGGGAATGTCATGTTTTGAATGTTAGAAGGTTGGGAGGTAGAAGTTAATGGGGGTTCAGTCATTCTTGCTTTATACTTGCTGCTTACAAAACATGTTCTGAGGATTAAACCACATCAAGAGAATTACCGTCTCTGTCTTTTCATTCCTGCATACTGGTCTTTCCTACAATTACTAATTGTGTACTATCTTTCAGATGTGGGAGCTTGAGGGTGCACTATGTCCCGGCACGTGGTTGGAGACACACTGGTGACCCAAAGGTGAGCTGCGAAGATTTTCTCCAGTGTCACTCTCTCACTCTTTCTCTCTCTCTCTCTCTCTCTCTCTCTTCCTCTCTCCTTTGATGGACGCATGAAGCACAATCTTATCTTGCTTTTTATCTAACACTCTGATTCACAAATTGACGTCCCACCCCCCCCCCCAACACCACCAGAGCTGAACACGTGTAGAACCTGCAATGATGCGTGGCCATCCTGGCAATCAACACCCATTCTGAATTGTGAGCTCCGTTGACCACGTGTACTGAGGCTGAGGAGGTTCCTTCGGCATGTGGTCAACTCTCTTCGACACACACCAGTGGCGGAAGGTGAGCAGAGACGCTTGTTTGCCCAGCAGCGGGCACTCCCCTCCGGCCAGTGGGAGTGGATGGGGTGCAGCAGCCTGGATGCGCAGCGGCAGCTCCAGATAGTGGGAGTGCATGGGGTGCAGCAGCCTGGGTGCGCAGCGACTTTTGTACACCTCTGGGCAGTGCAAGTGTATGGGATACAGCAGACTGGGGATCATAATATCAAGAACGGCGATAACATTATCACCGCTTTAGCGACAGGAAACTGCCGCTAAAGCACCGATAAGTGGCTTGATAATATGCCCTTGAGAATTCCCATAGAAACCCAGGTTCTGGTGTGAAGGACATCAAACCTGGGCTTCTATGGGAATTCACAAGGGCATAATATCAAGCCCCTTATCCCCGCTTTTGCTGCAGTTTCCTGCCCGTAAAGCGGTGATAATGTTATCGCCGTTCTTGATAATATGACCCTGGGTGCACAGCGGCTGTTAGACACCTCTGGGAAGTGGATGGGATGCAGCAGCCTGGGTGCGCAGAGCCAAAACAGAGAATTACGCGTGTGCACTTGTAGATAGTCTGCAATTACTAATTCTATACTATCTTTCAGATAACTAAACTTGAGGTTGCAGTATGTCCTGGCACGTGGTTGGAGACACACCAGTGACACAAAGGTGAGCTGCGAAGATTTTCTCCAGTGTCAACACTCCCTCTCCATATCTTCCTTTCTCTTTCTCTCACACTTTCTCTCTTTCTCTGTCTCCTTCCTCTCTCTCTTTTTTTCTTTCTCTCACTTCCTCTCTCACACTGTTTGTCTCCTTTCCTCTCTCTCACACTGTTTCTTTCTCTCTTCCTTGTATCTTAATCTTTCTTTCTTTCTTTCTTTCTTAATATTTCTCTCTTCCTCTCTCTCACTCTTTGTCTCTCTCTCTTTCTCCCTCTCTCTTCCTCTCTCACACTGTTTCACTCTTTCTCTCTTCCTCTCTCTCACTCTTTCTCTCTCTCACTCTTTGTCTCTCTCTCTGTCTTCCTCTCTCTCTCTTTCTCTCTCTCTCACACTCTTTCTCTCTTCCTTGCATCTCTCTCTTTCTCTCTCTCATTCTTTCTCTCTTTCTCTCTTCCTCTCTGTCTTACTCTTAGTTTCTGTCTTCTTCTCTCTCTTTCTCTTTTGTTCTCTCTCTTCCTCCCTCTCTCACTCTTTTGTCTCTCTTCCTCTCTCACATTGTTTCTCTCTTTCTATCTTCCTAGTAGCTCACTCTCCCTCTCTTTCTCTCTCCTTTGCTGGACGCATAATGCACCTTATTTTTCTTTTTGTCTTGCAGGCTGTGATTCACAAATTGTCGAGGGATGACACGCCATGGCTGTACATAGTTTTATTTGTTGTTGTTTTGTTTTAATAAAATGTTTTATATGTACATCCATACATGACTAAGATTCTTATTTGTCCAACCTCACAAGCATCTTTTTTATTAAAACTGCAACACCAGCCGATTTGTTAGGCTTCACATTTAAATACGTTCCTGTCACATTTTTTGGTGGGGGGGTGAGCGGGGATGGCGGACAAGCAGCTGCTGCTGGGGGATGTCGAAGTACTGATGGGTGTCTGACCTGCATCATCGTTGCCTCCATTGCATCTCTTCTCAGAGACCTACAAACCGGCGGCCTGGCTCGTAAACGTGCGGGCCAAATAAGTAGCACCGGAAGAGCTGCAAGCCCATTAGTGGTTCGCAGAGGGAGACTTGCGGGCCCAAGAAGGTTGTTGACGGTATGCTAGCGATGTGGGCAGGGAGTGTTACCTGCTGATGTGGTGAGAGGCAGCGTGAAAGGGATATCTCTCTCCAACAGAGCTCCGGTATGTTTTCAGAAATCACAAAATGGCTTTTCAACGCCCATAAAGTAAGAGTTATGAACAGTTCGTAACCAGGCACGCAGAGTGACAACTGCGCCTCTCTGCTTAACTCACAGAGGCAGAACTACAAGCCGTCTGCTCCCTAAGGAACAGCAGCGTAGTAGCTCACAGAGGTACAGGCACAGCAGCGTACTAGCTCGCAAAGGTAGACAGCTGCGAGCCAACGGACTGGCTTCTAAAGGCATACCTCCGAAGTGGTGATGTTGGGCACAGGGAGCGTGAAAGGGTTATCTTCCTACTAGTGTCCTGGAGTGGAAGTCGTGCTGTCTGGCGCTCACCTGTTTCTCCTTTTATTGTTAATAAATCTTAAACCTTCACTGCGTCCAAATCATCATTACACAGAGCTCCGCCATATTAAATTGCCCCCGGAACCTTTCTTATATATTTTCACTCGATGCAAGGCACAAGATGGCTGCTAACACTTCCTGGTTACAAGTGTTAGCAGCCAATCAGAGGACACTTCCTGCTTTGAAGAGTTAGCAGCCAATCAGAGGCAAGCTCATGCTCGAGAGTAAGGCACCGATCAGATATATATATATATATATATATATATATATATATATATATATATATATATATATATTCCAAGTCGTTGATCCTATCCCGGATCATGAATGAGGCGCACTCCATGGGAATATCTTCATTAGAATTTATTTGGCAACAGAACAAAAACACCCGACAGACGCGTTTCGGCTACACGCCTTTGTCAATGTCGGTAAGGTTACATTTTTTTCGTCATTTAAATCAAATAATAAAGTTTCATTGACATCGAGAGAGGAGGTCGCTACTTTCTATATCATTGAAATAGAGGAGGGAAACATTGTATCATTTATCAAGATCTCTTAATGGGCAGACATCTTGTAACGTGCTTAAATGTCATATATAGTTCCGTGTATTTACACATCTTATAATACATATATACATTAGATGTTCATAATAATTCATGAAATACACCTTTTGAATTTTAGCCCTGAATGGGCATACGTATCCAGAGGTTAATGTCGTTGCTGCTATATAGTCATCATTAATAACCCCTGTAATCTAAGCTCATATCTTTATCGATCAGTGTCTCCCCTGTTCCACCCCTTTTGTTGCCTGCCAAACCTTTTCACAGAGAAGAAGTTAGGGTAGTCCCGATATAGTAAATATTTGCTGCTCTCAGATTACTATGTAATGTGTACCCAGAGTTCTTCCTCGTTGTTCAACCCAGAGGGGCTTTTGGTTTGCATCTCTAATATGTACTTCGATTCGAGTCTTCTGAGTTTCTTAATTCTGTCCCCACCCCTCTCATCTTTTGGGACGTGATCCAGGCAGAAGAACCTCAAAAGGTTCGGATTAGACTTGTGAAACTCCTTGAAGTGGCGTGCCACCGGAAAATTCACATCATGATTCTTTATCGCACGCATGTGCTCTAAAATTCTCTTTTTGGCGGGGTGAATAGTGCTCCCTACATACTTTAAATCACAGGGACAGGACAGGCAGTATACAACAAATTCAGTGTTGCAATTTATTAATTTGTTAATTTTTCTTTTTGTGGTTCTGCCTGGAATCGAGAATTCTTTCACCTTAGTTCCATTTTTGCAGGCCTTGCAATTCATGCATGGAAAAAACCCTGTTATTAAATCTTTTCTCTTAGGGTTCGTAGGAAAGTGGCTCCTTACAAGATGGTCTTTTAGGGCAGGTCCTCTTCTATACGTGATCTGTGGGGTCTGCGGGATATGTGGCCCTATAACTACATCTGTTTTTAATATTTTCCAATTTCGTCGGAAAATTTGTACAACCTCTGATGACTGGGCCGAATATTCGGTTATCATCCTCACTACATTGCTGTTATCTGAGTTCCGGGACTTACGTTCTCCCATTATCAAATCCTGTCTTATCAGGTGTTCCCCTTTCTTCTCTGCCCTGTTCAATGTTCTTTCTTTGTACCCTCTTTTCCTTAGCCTACTGAATGCTTCATCTTTTGCCTTGGTAAAATCCTTGTCAACTGTACAATTCCTCCTTATTCTGACAAGTTCCCCATATGGGACCCCTTCAATTACACTACTCGGATGGAAACTTTTTGCATGAAGTGTACTGTTTCCAGCTGTAGGTTTCCGATATAGTGTTGTCTGAATCTTATCATCTTCAATATAGACTGTTAAGTCTAAGTAGGGTACCTGGGTCTTACTGATACATTCAGTGAACTTTAAATTGCAATCATTCTTATTCAAGGCCGCCACATAGAGAGTCACCTCCTCATGTGACCCCTTCCATATAATGAAGAGGTCATCTATGTACCGGACCCATAATGCAATTTTGTCTAGCCATTTTTCGTTCTCTCCTGCCCAGGCCACGTGCTTCTCCCACCAGCCTACGAATAAATTCGCATAGCTGGGGGCGAAGCACGTGCCCATCGCAGTCCCCTGCTGTTGGTGGTACAATTCTCCTGCAAATAAGAAAATATTGTTTTTTAAACAAAATTCTGCAAATTCCATTATCATTGCATTATGCTCATGATACTTTGCATGTCGTTTTTTCAGAAAGAACTCAATTGCCTTCAGTCCCTTATGGTGTTCTATACTTGTATACAAGCTGGTGACATCTAAGGTCACAAGCCACATGTCCTGTTCCCATTGAATGTTCGAGATTGCACGTAGAAAATCTTTCGTATCTTTGATGTACGAACTCAAGTCCCGGACTAGTGGATTCAGAAAGCAATCAATATAAATAGATACATTTTCCAATAGACTATTCAGAGAAGATACTATCGGTCTCCCTGGTGGATTTTTGTGACACTTGTGCACCTTTGGCAAGTGATAAAAGGTGGGAATTTCCGGTGCTTCACATAAAATAAATTTATAGTCTGTGTCCCTTAAAATCCCTTTGTCATGCCATTTTTTCAAAATCATGTGAAAGTTGGTTATGCTCTGCTCATAAGTTGACCGAGTCACAATCTTGTAACATTCTTTATCTGAAAGTTGTCTCCATGCTTCCTTTTGATATAGTTTTCTATCCATTAGTACGATGTTGCCTCCCTTGTCTGAGGGTTTAATGATAAGATTCTCATCATTTTTCAGCTCCGTTATTATTTTCCATTGGGCTTGTGTCATGTTCTCTTTGCTTAAATTTGGACCCTTTGTTTGTAATTTCTTAAGGTCACTGATCATAGAGTCATGGAAGGCATCTATCGTATCATATGCCATTTGTGGAATAAATCGTGATTTTATTGCAAGATTGCTAGAGGCACCTACTTGCGTGATTCCTGCTTCTTGCAGCGTCTTAACAATGTTGTGCTGACTCAACGTTGTGCTTTCACATTCAAGTTCATGTAGGGCTTGTTGCAAATCTATTTCCATACTCGTAATGATCTCTTCTCCTGAAAAAAAAATAATATATATATATATATATATATATATATATATATATTCACTTAAAAAACCATAGGTTTCACACATGTTATAGTTAGCTGTACATTTCACTCGTAAAAAACCAATGAAATTCCACGTTATAGTTAGATCAGGTAACTATAACTTGCGCGCCCACAATAAACTGCTGATGACGTCACATATTACATCACTCATGACATGGTCAGTGACATCACTCATGACATCAATGATGACATGTGAAATTACACATTGTGGATTGCGGTCGCGCAAGTTATAGTTACCTGATCTAACTATAACGTGGAATTTCATTGGTTTTTTACGAGTGAAATGTACAGCTAACTATAACATGTGTGAAACCTATGGTTTTTAAGTGAATATATATAGGTTTCACACATGTTATAGTTAGCTGTACATTTCACTCGTAAAAAATCAATGAAATTCCACGTTATAGTTAGATCAGGTAACTATAACTTGCGCGCCCACAATAAACTGCTGATGACGTCACATATTACATCACTCATGACATGGTCAGTGACATCACTCATGACATCAATGATGACATCTGAAATTACACATTGGGGATTGCGGTCGCGCAAGTTATAGTTACCTGATCTAACTATAACGTGGAATTTCATTGGTTTTTTACGAGTGAAATGTACAGCTAACTATAACATGTGTGAAACCTATGGTTTTTTAAGTGAATTTGCAAGGTTTTTTAAATGATAATTCCTAACTATAACGTGTGTGAAACCTATGGTTTTTTCAGTGAATTTGTACGGTTTTTTAAATGCTAAGTTATATATATTTTTTTTTGGTTTTTCACTTTGCGCACACCCTGCGCGCACGATGCGCTTCGCGCACCGTGCGCGCGCTGTGGGCGCCCACATTGCGCAGTCCATGCCGTGCGCACATCGCATTTTTTTTCACAGTAACATTTGTTTTTTTCTCCCTTGTGGGTCCTTCAATTTATTTTTTAAATGTGATTGTTACTTCTTTATTTATTTTTTTTGCCGTGCGCGTACGGTAAGCTTACCGTACGCGCACCCCGCGATTTTTTTGAAAAATTATTAAATGTATTTTTCGTACTTTTGGGTCCTTCTTGGACCCCCTGACAAACACTAGGGGGTCTGCAACTCTCTTCGTTGCCCCCTTTTCACGTTCCCCACCTTTGTTTCTCAGTGCGAGAGACAGAAAATGGCGGCCGACACTTCCTGATTTCGACCGATTCGAATGTTTACAGTCATGTAACCATCAATCAGAATTGAGCTCGCGCACGGCACCGTACGCGTACGGTAAGCTTACGGTAAGCGCACGGAGTGCGCTTACAGATATATATATTGATTTAAATGCTATTTTCTCAGGACCTACTGAACAGATTTACACCAGACCTACAAAAGGCACATCCTTGACCTGAGGACTACCTCTCTGCCAAATTTCAAGTAATTCTGTTCAGCCGTTCGGGCTGTAGCTCGGACTAAAGGTCCTATGGGAAAATGCATGGGGAAAACGCGTTTTGGGACCCCCCTTTTTTTTCAGCCCCCGCTTGACGAATCCCCCCGAGACTTTCAGGGTAGGAGCGGAGCGTAGCGCCCCATTAGTTTTGAAAATTTCGCGAAGATTCGTCAACCGGCGCCAAAGTTATTCCAAATAGAATGTTGCGGATTTCCTATGGAAACACGGTCCTAACTATAACTATCTACTGGCGACCGCCAGTAGATAATATATATTTTTTCCCTTTAATATCTCAAACTATTGAATGGATTTAAACCATTTCAACAAAACCGCACTTTCTGGACCAATACCTTTCTCCCTGCCAAATGTGGCATAATTCCGTTCAGCAGTTTGATCTGTAGCCTTGTCTAAAGTTTCCTATGGAAAATCCATTGAGAACATGTTTTCACACCCCCCTTTTTTTCTCAGCCCCCCTTGACCAATCACCCCTAAACTTTCAAGATAGGAGCTGATCAAATAAGAGAAACTTTTTGGAAAATTTTGTAAAGAATCGTCAAACGATGCTAAAGTTATAAGCAGATGGAGAGCTCCAGGAGGGAGGCCGTGCAACCCCCCCTAACATGAGTGAAGCTCCGAGACTACGGAAACCCCAGCGGGCACCCGCAGCCCCAGCGAGCACCCGCTATTTATTTTTTAAGAAATGCCCCCGGGACCTAGCCCACCCCGGCGTCTCATTAAAATAAAACATGGAAACCCGCGACCCCAGCACAAATTACAGCCTAGGGGGTCAGGGTGTTTCTACTCTGCCCCTTCTCTTGTTTTCTACCTTAGTTTCTCTGTTTTCTAGCGACTCGCTTCTACCGAGCCACAAGATGGCTGCCAATACTTCCTGATTTGGAGTGTTGGAAGCCAATTACAGTGAAGCTCGTGCACGGGACTTAGGCTCTCCCCAGATATCAAAACTTTTATTTTTCTAATTTCTCAGCAACTACTGAACAGATTTTACACCATTTAAAAAAAGGTTGCTTTTATGACCCACGCACTACCTTTGTGCCAAATTTGGGATAATTCAGTTCAGTAGTTTCAGCTGTAACCTTGCACAAAGTTTCCTATGGGAAATTGATTTTTTTAACTCTTATTTTTTGAATTTCTCAAACTACTGAACAGATTTACACCATTTTAAAAAAGGTCGCTTTCTGAACCAAGCACTACCTTTTTGCCAAATTTGGGGTAATTCCGTTCAGCAGTTCGGACTGTAGCGTGTCACAAAATTTTCTATGGAAATTAACATGGGGAAATCGCGTTTTGGGACCCCCCTTTTTTCTCAGCCCCCGCTTGACTAATCACCCCCAAACTTTCAAGATACGTTCTGACCTAAAAATGCAACTTTTTGGAAAATGTCATAAAGATTAATTAAATGACGCCAAGTTATTAGCAAATCAAAAAATGCTTTTCCTATGGAAACTAGGTTGTAACTATAACGACCTACTGGCGACTGCCAGTAGGTAATATATATAAATATATGTTCTCCAGCTGAATATTGTAAGCAGAATTTCCACTGCTACAATATTGTGACAGTAAGAATATCGAAGTATAGATTTACTATTCTAAACTCCACATATATATTGTCTCTATTCCGACATACAAGCATATCTCACCTTTCTTTCCTTGGCCTATTGTTTGTCTCTCAATCGAAGTCCAAAGAAGCCCATGCATGCGGCCAGAAGCAGGTAGCTCATCTTCACGCTGGTCGCTCCGCTGACATTGCATAGTTCTCCGGAGCAGCAGCTTGTTGAATAACCAACCCCAGAAGTGTAGTCTTTTGCTACACATGATGGGTTACATGACTTGCTAATTACGGTCCCCACTGCAAGCAAAGAGAAATAGGATATTCAGGAGCAGTAGCTGTAAACACTGCTTCATAGCATCATATTTACCTTCCATAATTAAACTTGAAACAAATCTAGGACAGCTATTTGCGTTTACCACGAAGTCAGATCAGTAATGCCTCATGTAAAATGCACATCCTCATTTGGAACATCAACAGATGACAATTAAGCTGCCAGGAGTGTACTCCATGTTTGAGGGAGCTCCGGAGCAACCAAGCAATGCTTGTACCTAGGAACAACACTTCTCCCTGGTCAATGTAAGAGAAAGGCGTGTTATAGTCTGTGCAGTTCTCTTTAATTACTTTTTGTATTCAATTCTTGTCTCATGCCAGGTTTGATAGGATAGTAGACAAAGTTGTTTGGGAGTGTGAGGGTTGATTGACCGGAGTTTGTGTGGCAGAAGGTTGGGTTTGATATTTCAGGGCCTTTCAATTCCTTGCCTTAAGATTAAATGTTTGCCAAGGCTCTGGCTGACTATCACTCTAAATGGCCTGAAGTAAAGTTTGTGCCTTGTTTGAAATGGGGTCTCTACTTGGTAGAGGTAGGACCCTGTCCAAGTAGGGACCACCACTCTAGTGAGGGTAGGTCATATACTCACCCTAAATTAACCAGTGCTCACCCTCTGGTAGCTTGGCACAGAGCAGTCAGGCTTAAGTTCAGAGGCAATGTGTGAAGCATTTGTGAAACACTTAGGGGCCGATTCACAGAACTAACTTAAGATAAAATCCTAAACTTACTACTTTTGGTATTCACAGAAGTTAGGATTTTGTCTTAAGTTTGTCTTAAGACAAACTTAAGACAAACTTAAGACAGACTTAAGACAGACTTAAGACAGACTTAAGACAGACTTAAGACAGATTTAAGACAGACTTAAGACAAACTTAAGACAGACTAAAGACAGACTTAAGACAGACTTAAGACAGACTTGCGATAGACTTAAGACAAACTTAAGACAAAATCCTGTCTTAAGTCTGTCTTAAGTTTGTCTTAAGTTTGTCTTAAGTCTGTCTTAAGTCTGTCTTTAGTCTGTCTTAAGTTTGTCTTAAGTCTGTCTTAAGACAAACTTAAGACAAAATCCTAACTTCTGTGAATACCAAAAGTAGTAAGTTTAGGATTTTGTCTTAAGTTAGTTCTGTAAATCGGGCCCTTACATTTCAGTAACCCTGTGAAAACACCACAAAAAGATTCCACACCAGTTTAGAAAAGTAGACCATTTTTATCTGATTAAAAGAAGATGAAAACTACAAAGGTCCAATCAGTAGAAGTCGAGATATGAATTTTTAAAGTATAAATGTGATACCAGTGTTTAGAAGTCATTAGGGGTCAAAGGTTACTTGAGGTCATGAGGAACCAGTGCAAATCCAAAGTTCAGGACAACTGCAATTGATGGCAGGCTGGCTACAGGGTACAGACAGCTCCCACTAACAAAGTACCTTAGATAGACCAAAGTGTCGACATCGAAGACTCAAGGAGAGGAGTGGAGGAGGAACCGCGTTATCGTAGAATCCTAGGATGGATGGAAGCCTTTGCACTGATCCATGCCATCGACAGAAGCTTCGATGCATGCGCTGGGTCGGTGACGATCAGCGCAAAGTTGCTGTTGCGTCGATGTGAAAAAGGCTGCAAGAACCAATTCTGAGGGCCAGGACTGGAGGGAGCTCCTCAGGCAAAGGTAGGATTCACTGATAGTGGCAGTGCCTCCTGTAGCACAGCAGTTAGCGGGCAACAGGCCAACACAGCAGAGCAAATAGCAAAGCTACAGTCCCTCTTGCAGCACAGCAGCTCTTCTTCCTGACGGAATGTCCTTGGTTCCACATGTTCAAAATTGGTGGGGTCATAGGCCCAGTATTTATACTTTGGTGCCCTGGTCCTGGAATGTGGAAGAAGCTTCTGGAAAGGCCCCTTTAAGTTCTAGGGGTTTCATGCTTCCTGCGTCCTGCTTCCCACAGCACTGGTTCCAAGCTGGCTACTCTAACAATGCAGGGCTGTTAGGCCTCTTGTGAGGAGACTGGGCACATCCTATTCAGATGCAAGTGTCAGTTCCTCCTTTTAGCTCAGGAAGGCCCATCAACCTGCTGATGACCCACCAGGATGCAACACAACACACCTCAGCACCCTTTGTGTGTGACTATCTAGAGGGAATGCACAAGGCCTATGGGTAACCCAACCTAGACATATACTTTCTAAAAGTTCAATAACTAACAATGGGTTGGGCCTGTTTAATGTCAGCAAGGCTAGGCCACTGTCATATTCCCAAGGAACAAATAGGCGCCAGTACGGACTCTGCTTAGACAAAACAATGATTTCAATTTGGGATCACACAACTTAGTTATTGTGATCACCCTTTAATTCTCACATTGCACATCAAAAATGATCCATTCCGAAAAGAACCGTCAATGACAGAGGAGAAACATCTTCATGTAACAGAACACAAAATCATACATTACATCACCCACAACAAATAGACATCAATGCATTGAAACTCATATGGATTGATCAACACAACATTTAAACACATGACAGAAAACATGTAACAACCAATATACCAGTTCTGAAATGCGAAAAAAACAAAAGGGGCACAAAGTGGAATGTCCTTACTCAGCCCTAAATTGGCTTATAACCTAGGAGTGCAAACGCAACCTTTTTTTTTAGTTTGAGGCCTCACAGAATCTGACCATTTAATCTATTTTGCACCAATTTTTCCCCTGTCGGCCTATAATTCTCTTTTACATAGGCACATTCCCTAGGTATGAAGCTGCTGACATGATTTAAACCCAACATTGATCAGGGGTTCTCTTCAGCACTCAGAACTGTAGGCAAATGGGTTTAAATATTGTTCAGTGGCAAAATTCTTCATGCCTGTATTTTTCTTTTTTAAATTGTTCTACTCAGGTCAAAGCACAAAGCATTGTGGAATCACTAATCCCCAAATACAGTGTGGGTTGTGCGAGTCTGTGATAGTGAGGAGTTAATGAGCTCTCACCCAGGTATGATAGCTGAGGATTCTAGGTCAATGTTTCTGACAAAGGTTGGAGGGAAAGGGTCTGCTAGGAAGCCTGTCATGCCTAGGGCTTTTATTTTGATGATTTGTTTTTTTTTCTGGTGGCAGACTGAAAGAGCAGAATTTGGATGGCGAGTTCAAGGAAGCCCTTTTGTCTGGGAAGGCAATGAGAGGCCTTCTTACCTGCATATTAGAGAAAGTAAGATTCAAGGGGCCCGATTCACAGAACTAACTTAAGACAAAATCCTAAACTTACTACCATTTTGGTATTCACAGAAGGCACTTACTCATTTCTGTATTCACAGAAGTTAGGAGTCCTAACTTTAGGACTCCTAAATGCCTTCTGTGAATACCGAAAGTCTTAAAATTAGGATTTTTCTCAGTTTAGGAGTAGTAAAGTTAGGACTTCTAACTTTAGGACTCCTAAATGCCTTCTGTGAATACCGAAAGTCTTAAAATTAGGATTTTTCACAGTTTAGGAGTAGTAAAGTTAGGACTCCTAACTTTAGGACTCCTAAATGCCTCCTGTGAATACTTAAAGTCGTAAAGTTAGCATTTTTCTCAGTTTAGGAGTACTAAAGTTAGGAGTCCTAACTTTACTACTCCTAAATTGAGAAAAATCCTAATTTTAAGACTTTCGGTATTCACAGAAGGCATTTAGGAGTCCTAAGGTTAGGACTCCTAACTATACTACTACTAAACTGAGAAAAATCCTAATTTTAAGACTTTCGGTATTCACAGAAGGCATTTAGGAGTCCTAAAGTTAGGACTCCTAACTTCTGTGAATACCGAAATGAGTAAGTGCCTTCTGTGAATACCAAAATGAGTAAGTGCCTTCTGTGAATACCAAACTGGTAGTAAGTTTAGGATTTTGTCTTAAGTTAGTTCTGTGAATCAGGCCCAAAGTTAGCAGCTTTTTCAAGGAAGTAGTTCGCACAGCCACTGCGAAGTACCCAAGAGTGTTTTTTGCCTGTTGTAGTAATGGCAGAGTTACTGAATCTTATGATGGTGTTGATGAGCTCTTTGAGGGGTGCATGTAGCACCAATAATGTGTTACATGTAGTGGGGGCTTTAATGTTATCGCAGAGGTTATGTTTTTTACTCTACAGTCTATCAAGGGATCTGGTTTCTGCGTTTTGATATTTTACTTGATATTTGAGTCACCTGCCTTACTTCTGTTAGGCTGTAGCCATGCTGTTTTGAATGTAGAAGTTAAGTAATGGGCGTGCTGTTTAACTGACATTTTGGGGTACTGGGAAAGCAAGTGGAGAGTTTTTCTTGTAATGAGTTTAGGTCGAAATGTTTCCACAGTCTCATGGCTCATGGCTGTGCAAGAGCTCTAGGTGCATGTTATGCCAAAGGGAGGTTGAGCATGGAATAGATGAGTTGGGGTCACCCTATATAGTGTGGTTGTTTTCTGTGACTGAAATTAGACTTCTTGCTGTACAGGATCTAAGCTACCTATTTATCTACTTGAATAAACCTACTTAAACTTCATCATACAGCGTGGACTACATTACTACAGAGTACATTTGGCTTCAGGTATTCTAGTAGATTGTAGATTTAAATTCTGCTGTTTCTTAGTGACTTGCCACTATTACTAATTGTGTATCTCTGTGAAAATGCTTTGGACTATCTGCTGGGTAATTTAATGTATTTGTCTGGCACAGCAAAGATATTTTGATGGAAGTGGGTTTTAATAAATGAAATGATTTTGCACTGATTAGCATGCATGAAATTTGATTGTTGTTTTGACCAGAAAGAGTTGAGATAACTGGTTGTCTGTGTCCTGCCGATGCTAGATCTTGCCACAGGGCTAGTAGGTAGCTATTGACATGTGTTGATGTTACACCTGGCTCTATATCTAGTGACCATTCAGCACCTTTGTCTAGCTGGCATGGCATGTAGGAAGGTATTCATTATTTATATTTTGTAGGAGATTACTAGTAGGTGTGTTTTACTGTTGCCAATCTAGATATAGGCCTGATACATTAGACAGTGAGAGTAGGGGAGTTTTGTTTTTATTCTTGTATGTGCAAGATGAGGTTGATAATTCTGGTGACCGGCTTCACATTGCTCATGATGGAGCTTTGACTGGTCTTGCAGCAGACGTGGAGAGCAAGGTCTAGTGATAGGAATGTCGACTTGATCCAGTTTGCTGAGCGGTGACTTAGGTGAATATTCTCAGATGGAAGAAATACATGTATTAGGAATGCTCCTAGGGGATTGGATGTAGGAGTGAAGAAAAGGTATTGCTGGAGTCTTGCATAAAAAGGAATATGTCTGAAGAACAGAGTGACGGAGGGGAAGGAGAAAAGTTTGAAGTACTGTAAAGTTATTTGAGATAGTTATGGCTTGAGTACTTCCCTGATTCTGATAGCTATCTTGTATAATGGCTGATGTGTCTGGGAGAAGAAATAAGTGGAGGTGGGGGTTAGTGATTAGGAAAGTGCTTTGAGATGTGTAGATGTAAACAGAGTACAAGACAGAAGAGGGTGTTTTTTGAGAGGGAGGAGGTGATGGGTTTAGATGGGAGTGGAGCATTAGGGTACCATGAGGACCTGGGAGTTATATCAGGAGTTCTGTTACACTGTGTTATATGCATATGTTACAATTATCACATGCCACTGCTTGCTGGGGTAGGGGGTACAGCAAGGAGAAATGAGATTCGATATAAGCTATAGATAAACTAGACTAACCTACATCTAAAGCTCTCCTTAATGGTACAGTTATAAGCACTCTCCTCAAACAATACTTATCCTCAATTTTACAAAACTGGTGGGAAAATTATTTTAGAGCTTATACTGTGCCACACCACCACCCTGCCACCTGCTCATATTCCTGGACATCTTGAGATGGTCTCTCTACCCTTGTGGTCTGATATTTCCTGAGGGGCATTTGTAATAACTTGTAAACCATGCCACCCTGGAATGTAAGGCACACTGAAAAGTTCTTCCTTGGGGCCAATTTCCTCTAGCTAGCCAAATCAATCAAAACTACCTACAAAAATGGCACAAACGTTTCCTGCTTAGGAAATATAGCTATGGTCAAGATGAGGATTGTAGGAAAGTAGATTCTGCTTTCATGGTTACCCCCACTTTTTGCGGGTGTTATTCTGTTTTCTTACTGGTCTGACTAGGCGTCTGCTAATCAGGACCCCAGTCACTGTGCTTCCTCCCTACATTTGACAGTGGTAAGTACTTTCGTACCTTCACAATTGGCTACTGGTGTACCCTTTTAAGGCCCTAGTATATGGTATTAAGGAACCCAGGGCAAAGGTACACCAGGGGTCTCCCATAGGCCGAAGCACGTATTATGCCAACTAAGAGAGACCACTCAAATTGTGACTACAGGCCTACCATTGCAGCCTGTGTGAGTTGGTGCTAGCACCACTTACCACAGATATACGTTTCCTTATATCTGAGGTCACTGCACTTAAATCCTATAAGGCAGACCTTTCATACCTGAAGGCTGGGTGCTGGTTTATAAGTGTGAGGGTGCCCTGATTGAGCAGGACACACCCTACAAACCCCAGAGTCCATTCTCCAGGCTTTATATGTGCGGTCAGCCATTTAATACACATAGTGGACATCAAGGCATTTGCAGGATGCCTAACTGTACATTGGCTGCACCGAAACCGGTCATGTTTAGACTCAAACATGTCAGAATCCTACCACAACACCGATTTCACTGGTGGACGTAGGATTCCATGTACTGGGAAGCTGCCCTGGGGTGCCCACTGTATTCCCTGTACTAGCCTGTCAGGGTCTAACAGCAAGCTATTGCTGCTGCCGACCACAGACACATTTCTGCCCTCTGCTGCTGAGCTGAGCTCGAGCAGGGGAAGGCAGAACAATAGGTTTCCTGTCACAGGGAGGAGCGACCACCTCCCAGACAGAACTTGGTGTATTGGGCTGGGGTGGCGGTGCATGCCAGCACCACCAGACTGCTTTGAAGGGCACATTTGGTGTCCTCCCTGCATACTCCAGTTTGAGCCAGTTCAGGGAGCCCTTGGCTCCGACTCTGGAGCGAAACTGGAAAAAAGACATGGGAGTATCCTCCATTCTGGCCAGCCCCTACTCTGGGAGGGACCCTTGAATCATCCCAACCTTTTACTAGGGTACTTAAGGGGTTACCTGTGGCTGGCTCTTCAGATTCGTCATTGGACAAGATTTAAATCTAAAACCAATTCAACTTCAACTGTCTGTGCACCTTCGACTTCGCCTGACTTCGCCTCGAACCAAGACTGCACCAAGGAAGACTCCTGCTGCTACTGGTCTCGCTGTTCTTCCAGTCTTTTCCATTGTCTGTGTCTGTGCTTCTTCCAGGTTCCTCTCCAGGCCTGTGGGCATCAGGGACACCTGAAGTAATCTCCCTTGGAGTGAAGGATTCGCTCCCCTTCATCTTCACTAACCGCAACGAAGCTGACCGGTCTGCTACTCTTGACATGCTACGGACTCCAAAAGGCCCAGCAACACAGGTGGTGGTTCTGCAACTCCCTCGAGGCCGGACCTGTCCTTTCAGAAAGTTTGAGGCCAGTACCCCTCGTCAGAACTGCGGGAACAGAACCCCTATGCACCTCATTGACTTGCCGTTGCCAAGGCTTGCTGACTCTGTCCTCCAGAGATCTTCGGGCTAGGAGAAGCTTCAGCCTCCAGCACTCTTCCTGCCAAGATCTTCGCTCTCACCCCATCCTCTGCACCTTGGGTCTGCATCTTTGGTGAGCTGCGCGCGGTCCTCTTGCGACTCCTGTACCTTCAGCCTGTGGGTCCTCTTTAGGGTCTTCTTTCGGCTTCAGTGAGCTTCCTTGCTTACTCGGGCTGCTCTGACCCTCCTGCATTTGGTGAGTCCTTCTGACCTTGCCTTGTCCCAACGTTGCACCTTTTTCACATTTACTGCAGCTAAGGCTAGCTGGTGCTCCCACCGGACACTGATCTCATGGTTATTGACCCCCGATGTGGGACAGCTCGTGAATGTCTCCTGGTTTTCCGCAGCATTGTCTGGTCCTCATAGCTGCAACGACAAGGTCACCAACATCACTCCTGCATCTTCAGTCATTTGTGGTCCTTGGTCTTCTGTGCCTCCTGGTCTGTGGCGGCTCCTCTGCTAAGGCGGAGGAGTGTCACCCACTACCCTTTGAGCAGTGAAAAAAGAAAAAAAGATGATAATAAAATAGCGTTATTATCATTTTCTTTTTTCCTTCTGCAGTGGCTCCATTGTTTCCTGGGGCAGGCTGGGCCCCGCGACCCAGAGCACTACAGGGGAGGAGTGGTGGCACTCCAAGTGGGCATCCTATTTTGGCCGCATTGTGATTGTTCAGGGGAGCTTGGGAGCCCAGGTGCTTCCTGCTGCTGGCCTCCAGGCAGGAAGAAGATAAGATGCAGAGGATCAGAGGAGAGTCGGAGGCAACACCGGCCGTAGTCAGGTAGGTGTTTTTTTGTTATCCTTTTCATTTTCCTGACCTAATCCCGCCCGACCTCCCCACCCCACCATCCGAGTCCAGTAGCAACCGCTACTGCTCCTGGTCACCTCTGAGTGGCATAGACTCTGTCCCGTCTGCCTGCAGGTACTTCTCTTCAAGAATCCATCCTTGGATTCCACCAGACTCATGCACAGTCTTCGCCAGCGCCACCTTTCCTGCGGTCTATGGCGGTTTCCGACGTCACTTTGCACCTATGCACCCGGCTTCCCTGGTGTAGGTATCCTGGTTTCTGGGTATCCATGGGGGGGCTCTCCAACCTTCTGTCTTCCATGGGGTTTCTTCAGGGTTCACTGAGAAGGGTCTTTCTTCTTAAAAACTGCAACCTCAACTTTCCCATTGACTTGCATTAAGTACGTGGCTGTGTTTCCACTCTGCACACAGACTCCGTGGGGTTCCTGGGTGCTTACCTGGGTTGGTTCCTTGTGTCCCCAGCTCTTCTGAGTCTTCTGGTCCAAGTCCTGACTTCAGTCGCAGTTGGCATTCCTCTTCTTTAGTTTATGGTTTGGTCTCCCCCTGTATTGTATGTATTGTATTGTGTTGATATCTCCGGGTAGAAGATATACCAATGTGTTAGTAAGTGTGTATAATAAATATACTTATCTTTTTTATAACTACACTGTGTGGTTCTTTTTCGTTTAACCTACACTATATGATTAGTCTGGTAAAGCAAGCTGCTTAACATTCCTTCTGGACTAAGCCTGAAGGCTGCTCTCCACAGCTACCACTTAGAGAGCTTTCTGTGGTCTTCTAAGACCACTAAAATCACCATGAGGGTTGCCTGGATTAGTTCAAGGTGATTCACTTAAATAAGTGTGCTCTGTATGCTGAGCCAGCCTCCTACAAGGATCCTGCCCCAAATCTTCTTCCAATTCTAAACAATATCCATATGGATTGAGCATACGTATATAACCCAACTACAGCACATATGCAGCACCTTTATCAAGGAAGGTAAGAAGAAGAGAACTCTGGAAAAGTGGGAAGTGCAGCACGAGCTAAAGGAGGCCTGGGTATATCAAAATTAGAAGTATACTTCCAGGAGGCATCTCTCCATTACATACTCAAATGGTCCATTGTGGAAACAGAAATTAATTGGTGCTTCCTGAACTGTACTTTGGTGGGGGAATCCCTTTGGTAAATCCCTTGGCTGCCTTCCAGGTAGATACTCACCAATAAGTCCAGGTCTGCAATAATTTGGGCCACCCTCAAGGTTTGGGACAAGACTGGGATTGAGTGGGTCTGTCTAGTTTCCCCTCTCCTTATATGCTTATCTTGGAAACCCTGAATTTGGGCTAGGATTAGGGAAGGAAGGCATTCCAGAAATGGCAGAAGGATATATGTAACAAGGTGAGCAATTGGTTGTTGTACCTGTTATGTTTGTTGTTGCGTTATGACTATTTGCAGAGTGCACATCTCACCCAGCAGTGTTAGCCAAGTGCTAGATGAGAAGGGGACTGAGCTGGCATAGTCTGAAGTCTAGGTAAAGAGCCATGTCTTCAGTTTCTTTCAGAATTCAAGAAGTGAAGAGTTAGTCCTGATGTGAAGAGGGATCTCTAATAACCTCTTTCTCCGTAAATACCTTTACTACCACCTTCCAACAGTGCCCCTCATCCCTCCATGGCCCCCCTAGTGACCTCCTCCTCAGATTCCCTCACTGCCTCATGCCACAAGTGCCCCTCATCTCCCCACAGCCCCTCCCCCTCATGACCTCCTCCTTGGACTCCCTCACTGCCACCATCCACCAGTGCCCCATATCTCTCTGTAGCCTCTCCCCCTCATGACCTCCTCCTCAGGCTCCCTCACTACCACCCTCCACCAGTGCTCTTCATCTCACCCTAGCTCCCCCTCTACACCATGACCTCTTCCTCGGATTCCCTCACTGTCACCCAGGGCACAAGTCCTAAAAAAAGAAGTGGGGGGACGCTGACGTCACGGCAGGAAGGGATGTCACGAAAGGTTGCTTGCACCATCAGACTCATTGCCTCCCCTCGCTCACCCCTTAGATGCCATTGCATCGGAGAAGCCAGCGCGTGTGCAGCATTCTGAATGAGCTCCGATCTCACCCCAGAGAGGCCAAAGGTTAAATGTGTGGCTCCATTTGCTCCAGTAATCGAGCTCCCGTTAAAATAAGTGAGGGGACGCCGTCCACCCGCGTGGTACCCCGACTCGAGCCCTGCAGTCACCCTCCACCAGTGCCCCTCATCGCTCCATAGCCCCTCTCTCATATGCATTTGTTGTTTAGCGCTACTCATATCAGTGTAGTGTGTCAGTACTTTACACCACGAACACATTATACAGAGACAATGAATCATACAAGTATGTAAATCAATCTACGGGGAATGTCACATAAGCCAATGAAGATTACAAGGTGTAGGAATCACATGTCATCCATACTGGTGGGCAGTATATTTTGAGAGGGTTTGGTCTGGGGAAACACAACCTTAGGATTTAAAAGAGTATTCCATGGGGGTCAGCTTTACTGATAAAAATGTATCTCTGCGCAAACATACTCATTTTAGCAACATTAGAATGATGAAAGACTGAGGAAGTTCTAACTATATCACAAAACAAAAAACGATACCATTCATGTTTGTATGCAGCTCTTTGGTGACAGTTCATTGGTCACTGTCCTATGTTAGGATTGTAACTTCTGAACTGCAAGTAACACAAGGATCTCTGTGACAAAGGTAGTAACCCACTGAGCTGCCACATAAAATACAGTTCATCTGCATTTAAAAACTACTAACAGACAAATGATTGCTCTCCAGCGGATCATTAATCACCAGCGTTATTGGGACATTTGTTATTGTCTTATTATTGTTCTGCATCAGCCATGATAATGATAAAAACTGTTTAAATGAAGCGCACACAAAGTACGTGTCCTGCTGGGCCTGTGCGGATTTTTAAAAGAAAAATAAATAGTCACACATTCTCTTACCTACTACTCCATTAGTCAAACTTTGTGTCACACCCTAATGTGATAAGCAGCTGCAGGGGTCAGGAAAGGTGAATACTTTGACCACGGAGTTTTCTGGACATCTATGGGCTACTAATCCCGCAACATCGGACTCTGCCTGTCCCCTGGGAGCTTGTGTTGAGTGGCCTTCTTGCCGGCGGGACTGCGAGGACCAGCCTGGATAGCGACGACATCACCACTGCAGCTGGGGCCTCTTCCCGCCCGCTCCTCCCATCAGCACTATTTAAGACTCGCGCCCCCGCTTCGCGGGAGCCGCTCGCCGCTGCTACTTTCACCACGGAGATTTCTGGACATCTACTGGCTACTAATCCCGCAACATCGGACTCTACCTGTCCCCTGGGAGCTTGTGTTGAGTGGCCTTCTTGCCGGCGGGACTGCGAGGACCAGCCTGCATGGCGACGACATCACCGCTGCAGCTGGGGCCTCTTCCCGCCCGCTCCTCCCATCAGCACTATTTAAGACTCACGGCCCCCGCTTCGCGGGAGCCGCTCGCCGCTGCTACTTTGACCACGGAGTTTTCTGGACATCTATGGGCTACTAATCCCGCAACATCGGACTCTGCCTGTCCCCTGGGAGCTTGTGTTGAGTGGCCTTCTTGCCGGCGGGACTGCGAGGACCAGCCTGCATAGCGATGACATCACCGCTGCAGCTGGGGCCTCTTCCCGCCCACTCCTCCTCCTCCCCACCTACTTCCTATTTCAAGCGCCCTGTGCATACGCGCTAGCGGGACGCGCACGGGACTCATCACGGGGCGAAGACCGGGCAAAGAGCGGGCCGTTTGAGGCCGTTCGAGAACGGACGAGATCGGGCTCGGGCCATCCCTCCTGTTCCACAATCGCCCCTGTCCACTTGCATATACCCAACTATTACACCTGGAGAATGACCTCAAGAGAGACAAGAAGCAAGACCATGCTGGCCGCTGGGAAGCCGCAAGGTACTTTGGACACTTATTTTGCAAAGGCTAGCTCACTACTTATCGATGATATTACCATATTAGAACGACGTATTTCCCAAGAAATTGAGTGGGTAAGGAGATCGTCTCTGGGCCCCCTTGCTCACGCAATTACCCCTGAACAAAGACTGGAACGCACATCACCAGCCGTTAGGGTTAGGGGAACAGATGATATGCCCGACACAGTTGGTTTGAGCGGTTCTATTGCTCTTGATATTGAATGTGTGACTTCGCCCCCGGTAGATCTCAGTATAATATCTTTACCTCCACTAAAGCCCCCCCCACCCCTAACTGCACCCAATACTACCCTGTCCGCTATGGAGGGAATTACTATTGGGGCTCACAAGTCTATACTGCCAAGGCAGGGGGAGAGGGAGGGAGCTATTCCAAAAAGTAAGAGGAGGGAACAGAGTCCTCGAGGGAGAAAGTCGAAAATTGCTAAGAATTCCACCCCGAACGAGGGAAATAAAAATGGCACATCTAATAAAAGGCAAACTTTGCCACCAAAAAAAAGGCCACCACCCTCCCATACATCAAGCCAGATATCCCCCAGTACTAATATAAACTCTGGGGAGGAGGATATCACCCTCTCTGATATTCGCACTTTGATGACGATAATTCTCAAACCTCTGGAAGTGCGACTGGCAAAGATGGAAATTTGTCTGCAGAATATCGAAAAGGAATGGCATATCTACCAGTTGCCTGCACTAAAGACAGCCAATTACCAGGAATAGGGTTGAGCTATAGTGGCGAGATGGCTAAAATAGCCCCCCCAGCTAAAGAAATGGGCCATGTGACTAACCCCACACAAATCCAACTCCCCTTATCACAGCCTAATCCGCGAGCCCCAGATTACACAGCAAATACAAGTCCTCAGGAGAAGCTGACTGTGTCTGGAAATGGGGGCAAGAATAATGGCATTGACAATAAACATAGGATAGTTAATTTACCACCGGAGGCAGGTCCATACACAATCATTTTGGCAGGCATTCCCGAATTAAAACAATCTGTGCGGGAACCTGTGGAAGCTCTTAAAAACAAGGTTATCAATTGGCTCTCCACAAATAGACCCCTCCCTGAAGGAATAAGGAGTGAGGTCCTTATGGTAAGAAGAGTTCCGTGGCTTGGTGGTACTAGGAAATCCATCGCCGGAGACTGTGTCCTGGTCAATTTCAGGGACCCTTTGACTGTTTCTTATATATGTAACTGGCCATACTGTGACAAGGGGACTTCTATCCAAGTGCTACCACTATCATTCTTTTATCTACCTATAAGACAAGATCAGGATGAGGAAGGCTGGGAATTAGCACAGAGAAGAAGGGGTAGATGGGGTAATAGAGAAAGTAGGATCCCCCACCCAACTAGAACACAGCATAATGACTACTTCCCTATTCAGAACAGATACAGTAATCTAGACATGGTAGACTGACTGAGTAAGATGGGGAGTGGGGAGGATAGTGGACACTACGGCCCTAAGGTCACTAAAACTTGCTCACCTATTCCCGGAAAGAAAGTTAACCCCGAGGAGAACTATGCTACTGGTGAGATAGCCATCCGGCTTGCTCCCCCCCAGACATTGTAAGGGAGGCGGAGGTGCCCCAAGATAGTAATACACATATCAACACACCATTGGGGCCGCAACCAAGCAGGGGTCCGCTCTCAAATGCACCAACCGAAAGTGTCACCACCCCTTCACTGAAGCTACTTTCCTGGAATGTGGCGGGTCTACCTAATAAATTGCATTGCCTTGAATGGAATTCATACATTGAGGGCAAAGACATATGCCTGTTCCAGGAAACCTGGAGCGCGTGAAGAGGTGACACACACTGGCTACGCTACATTCTCTATAAATGCGAAATGGGGGGGCAAGGGACGTCCCTCGGGAGGACTTGCAATCTGGGTGGCTACTGATTTGGGATGCAGGGCCGCTCTACTCCCACTCAGCAAGGAGGATATTCTTGTTGTACTGCTGGAATGGCCAAATTCAAACAGGCTTTTGCTGGTAAACGTTTATTCTAGACCAGTAAATATTACGCAAGAATCCTGCACCATCGAGGAGCTCGCGGACGTCCTAAGCGAAATTCCCGATGGTACCCCTTACTTAATCGGAGGCGACTTAAATTGCCACTACGAGCCGCTTCTCGGCTCATTGGATGGTTTAGCCCATGAAGAGGACGCGCTTTGGTCCATACCCCCTTTGGAGGCATCGGACCCAAGAACATGGACACCCTTGGCTGTCCAAATTACATCTTTAACCCTAAAATACGGTGTCCGGGCCTGCAATGGCCGGATAAAATCCGACATTCCACCAAAACATACATACAACAGAGGGGGTAGGGAACCAAGACTGGATTATATTCTTGTTCCTTTGGCCTCCTGGTCACTTATCAGAGACTTTCGGGTATTCCCAGGGGTGGATAGTGACCACGACGCTTTGGAAATGGAATACAACCTCCCTGGTCATGAGGCTAGGAGGGAACAGAGGCCGTCACCTGAGGTGGGATTAGGTTTTACGAACAACAGACGAAGAGTGAAGTGGGAGAGATTATCTTCTAATCCAGAGAAGTTATCCAGGCTTTATGCCCGGGTTATCCCCACACTCTCAAAAGTCCTCGTATTATTAGAACAAGATAGCACCCATGACACCCATAAACTGTGGGGTTTGCTACACGAGGATCTTATTCAAGCAGTGTCTGAAATCCTTTTCTCCACCCCAAAAGGGGCTAACGGAGGTTCCTTTCGTCCCTCCTGGTATAACACCACATGCCGCAAGGCAAAAACTGATCTCTTGGCCGCGATAAAGGAGGGGAAGGGGAGTGATGAGATTTGGGCCAGGAGATCGGCCTATAAGTGCCTGATCGGTCATACAAAAAAAGAATGGGAGCATGACAAATGGAAGAAACTCACAATTGCCCTGGCACGCGGAGATTCCCGTGCATTTTGGCGCTTCGGGAATACAGGAACCGAAATGCTGACCAATGCAATTGAGCCCAATATCTCTGCCACGGTATGGCATAATCACTTCCAGTCTTTATACAGAGCACCCAACGGTGCCCGATCCAACTCCACTCATTTTGACAGGGATGAATTGAAAGGGGTCCCATTCACATTAACTGAGGTCCGAGAGGCCATAGGACGGTTGGCACCAGGCAAGGCACCCGGTTTAGATGGCCTGCCGGGTGATTTATTTAAACATGAACCTGATGTCTGGGCTCCCTATCTACTGATTTTATTCAACTCTATTCTTGGAGGCATGGAGCTGCCAAATACTTGGTTGGGCGCGGAGATTGTCCCAATATTTAAAAAGGGATCACCTCTGCTCCCATCCAATTATAGACCCACCAGTCTTATCGACGTTCCTCAAAAGCTTTTCGGTAGACTGATACTTAATCGCCTTCAAAATTGGATTGATGAACGGGATATATTGAGTCCGTACCAAGCTGGGTTCAGAGAGGGTGTCTCAACTACAGATCAGATCTTTCGTCTTAATCTTTTATATTGGAAGACCGTGCTAATTGAGGGCGGCACCCTGTACACGGTTTTTGTGGATTTACGAGCGGCGTTCGACTTAGTACCAAGGGATAAACTATGGATTGTTTTAACGGACATAGGAGTTCCTGTTGATATTTTATCAATGTTGATGAGATTACACCAGGGCAATTTTGCTAAGGTGAGGTGCGGCAGAGGGGGAGTCCTTTCGGATGGCTTCCCCGTAGACACAGGGGTCAGACAGGGTTGTGTGCTTGCACCTACCCTGTGTTGCCTCTTTGTGGATGGGGTTATTAACCATCTTACTGGGTTAAACAACACTGATGCCCCCAAGCTAAATGTCAGCAGAGTGCCTGCAATTATGTCATTGCAGATGACACCCTGCTGCTTTCTAAATCCCCTATGGGCATACAACGGGTGTTGGATGGGTTTACGAACTTTTGTGAGAAGCGTGGATTGGAAATCAACGCGTCCAAAACTAAGTATATGATTTTCAACCCGCCCCCCTCAACCCGCCCAAACCCCTTGATAGGGTCTGTTATATTAGAGCGGGTCACCACGTTTGATTACTTGGGGGTAACACTCAATCAAACTATGACCTGGGAGTCGCACAGAACCAAGGCAAACATGAAATTGGCGCAGCTAACGGGTGGTATATGCAGGATGCTAACCAGGTCGACTTATAAACCATTTGGCCCACCCCTCCAAATCTATAAAACACAGGCTAGAGGGGCAGTAACCTATGGGGGTGAGATATGGGGGGCATACAGCTGACCAGAAATTACAGATAACTGAGAACAATTTCATAAGACAACTGGCAGCACTGCCATCCAGCACCCCACTTCTCCCTCTAAGATTTGACCTGGGCCTAAGACCAATCACGGAGGAGTTGGGACTCAAACCCTTGACTTTTTGGCGCAAAATCTGGAGCTCGCCGGAGTTAGCTAGTTATAGGGCTGAACTCGTAGAGATCTTGCGCCTATCCAAAGTGTCACAAATACCAAAAGTACACTTTTGAAAGCCTAGGAAGACCGGATTTGTGGCTTAATCCGGAAAATGTATGTTGCAGGATTTCCCGCAAATCTTTAGCAAAGGCTTGTTACGAGCATAAGCTACGGGTCACAACTGAGACCATACGTCAGGGATCTTTATCTAACCACTTCCTTGCTATTAAAGATTCTTATTGTTTAGAGCCCGTCCTTGATGATGTAGGCCCTCCAATAACAAGGAAGCTATACATGCAGTGGCGATATGGTACTCTTCCCCTGAGGGCACACACTGAACACTGGACTAAAATTCATTCTACAGCGCACTGCCCAGCATGTGCACATTTCCGAGAGAATGACCTGCATATTATATTTTTCTGCCCAGCTTATAACATACCTCGGAATTATTGGCTTATCCCACTCCTCAAAAACCTAGGTTTTAGGAATTACTATCCAGCATATAGAATTTTAAAGACAGATTTATCTGCCCCAACTGTATTTGCAGTCGCCAAATTTCTAACAGCAATGTGGTTTACCCGTAATCGCTATATTAAGTTTAATATGATTATATGAACATCTTGATTGATTTTTAATGCAACTGTTTTATGATCTTTTATCCATCTAAATGTAATCTTTTTACTGTATAATTCACAATTGTATATTGCTGTATTCTTTTATGGTCCAAAGTGACCGAAATAAAGATTATGATGATGATGAATAGGAATAAACAAACTTCTTTTCTCCTGTTCTGCATAGAGAAAGAATTATCCACGCAGCAGAACAGTAGGCAGAGGTTACCAGTGCCAAATAAAGGATTTGTCGCCTTTTGCCATGTGGAATGAAGGGGTGAAAAAATAAACAAAACCTTGTTTGCAGCACCCAAACTCCACAGCCAGCAATTTGCAAATAACCCAGAGCAGCACTGCCACTGACTGCCCCAGGCCACAATTGGGTCCTCACGAGAGCGCGTAGTGGTGAAGCGCGTGACGCGTCACCGCTACTTTCTCATCGCGAGGGTCGGACAAAAATGTAGCCCAGGGCCGTCATTGGTAGCGCTGGCGCGCGCTCTACAAGATTGACGGCCCTGGAGGCTGGGACCAACAACAGTCTAGGCTTCAAGCAACAACAGGCGTATACGCGGGCAGAAGTTGCAGAACGTCGTAGTGGCAATGTTGCAGCACTGCAGCAGGCTCGGACGCACTGGCGCACTCAGCACTAAAAACAAGTAGGGCAGGTGCACACAGTGTGCAGCGCGCTGCTCGCACTTTTAAACTGGGCCGCCCGGCCGTGTGCGCCGTTGCGGCCGCAGCGGACTTTATGATGTATTTAGTGACACTGTGTCCCTAAATAAATTATAAAGGCAACCGCAGCCTCAACGGGCCACCAGTGCCGAGCGGCCGCTCTAAAAATAGTGCCGCCTGGGTGGTCCGCCCCCACCGCCCCCCCCCCCCCTCCCCCTAGCTACGCGCCTGGGACTGCCACTCTACTGGACTGATGCTCTGGGAGAACTCTGCTTTCTTGCTGTGCTGACCTTCTGCCTCCTGCCCTTTTGGTCTAGGTGAGAAGGACTGGACCCCCAGATCCAAGGGTGACTCTAAGGGCTAGTTTGCTAGTCTTCTGATCTGAAGTCTCAGGGACATAACAGACTTCTAACGATTCCACTTCTGCACCTTGACTCTGCCATCTGTGAGTCTACTCTGCCAAGTGGTGGCAACCCCAGTCCTGTAAGTGGGTCTAAGGTGCTTGGTCAACTGAACCAATGCATCTTCCCCGCTGAGGAGACAGAACTGGCGTATTGCTGTCATTGCAAGATCTGCACCTGTGCATCTTCGCTACTGCGTGGATCGGAACCGGTGCATCTACCCTGTTACATGGACCAGAACTGGTGCATCGCTGCCTTTACATGGCTCGGAGATTCCGCTCACCCTTCAAAACCACTGCTGCGCGACGCTTTTCACGTCAAGTCCTCGCATCGCTGTCAATGACAGCACTGACTTTGAGCTTAACCTCCACATCGCAGCAACCCACTCATCGGAGTTGACGCATTGCTGCTTTTGCGGGATCAGGACCAGCGCATCACCGCGAAAAGCGTGGGTCAACATCGGCGCATTGCCCTCTGCACTCCGCAGCCACACCGTCGACAGGATCTTCAACGTCAGTGCAACCTGGACCACAGTACTTTTGCTCAGCTGGCGCAATCTAGTACCTGTAGCCGGCACACGCTTCATCTCGGTCAGCCCAAACTTTTGACTTTGTCCCAGTCCATTGCGACCAGATGTCCCTTGTTGGAGCTTAGTGCTTTTTGGCACTGTTTTCGCTTAAAACTTCTACAATCAATATCTGCGGTTCTACTTATTGGACTTTTGTAATTTTGTTCTTGTTTTGTTTATTATTGCTCAACCGGGAGCCCTGTTCTTAGCTTTTATGGACCTTACGTGTGTGTTTGATCGGGTTAACAGGAAGAAACTGTGGGACGTATTTACCCTTTTGGGCCTCGAACCCACCATTGTATGTCTTAGTAATTACACTTTATGCCCATACCACAGCGGCAGTAAGATGGGGCGGGGGACTAACTAAACATTTTAACTGCTCCAGTGGGGTTTGGCATGGCTGCATTTTAGCCCCTTTTTTATTAGCTATTTATATTAATGGGCTAGAAACGGCCCTCTTACAATTACAGTCTGAATGCCCTAGAGTCGTAAGGAAATTTTTGTCAGTCTTATTGGATGCCGACGACGCTGTACTTATGGTGCGCACAGCTCTGGGCTTGCAGTTTTTAATTGATGGGTTTGTTGATTTTATGGACAGACTGGACCTGTCAGTCAACTTTACAAGGTGGTACGTTGTGGAAGTTGGCCCTCGGGTTCTCCGGTCTAAAACTTTTAAAACGGGATCCCAGACTCTTGCAAAGGTCCCGGACTTCCCCTATCTGGGAATTCTATTTGACGAAAAACTAAATTGGAAAACATTGATGAAGGGAAAGTTGAGTGACCTGAATAATTCTATAGGGCTATTGCCAGTTATACTCAGAGACTGGGGGCCCGATTCACAGAACAAACTTAAGACTAAATCCTAAACTTAGTACCATTCTGGTATTCACAGAATGCACTTAGTACTTCTGGTATTCACAGAATGAACTTACTACTTTTGCTATTCACAGAATGAACTTAGTACTTTTGCTATTCACAGAATGGATTTACGACTCCTAAACTTACGTCCGCACTCGGGCCGGAAATTCCGGCCCGGAGGCGGAGCTTCCGGCCCGGAGGCGGAGCTTCCGGGCCGGAGGCGGGGCTTCCGGGCCGGAGGCGGAGCTTCCGGCCCGGAGGTGGGGATTCCGGCCGATTTAGCTATGGCTGAAATCTCCACCTCTGGGCCGGAAGCTCCGCCTCCGGCCCGGAAGCCCTGCCTCCGGGCCGGAAGCTCCGCCTCCGGGCCGGAAGCTCCGCCTCCGGGCCGGAATTTCCGGCCCGAGTGCGGACGTAAGTTTAGGAGTCGTAAATCCATTCTGTGAATAGCAAAAGTACTAAATTCATTCTGTGAATAGCAAAAGTAGTAAGTTCATTCTGTGAATACCAGAAGTACTAGGTGCATTCTGTGAATACCAGAATGGTACTAAGTTTAGGATTTAGTCTTAAGTTTGTTCTGTGAATCGGGCCCTGGGTTTTTGGGCACTAGGTGTGATTTTAAAATTGTATCAGTCTATATGCACCTGAAAGGTTTTTCATGGTAGTGAAGTTTGGGGATATACTTCAGCACTTAAGCTACAGGTGACCCAAAATAAGTTTTTGCGACGAATACTGAAGATGCCTCAAAGCACGCCCTCCTTGTACACGAAGAGCTAGGCATCAGCTTTTTAGCTGACCAGGTAGCAGTTAAGCCTCTGCTGTGTTGGGTAAAGATATGGCCAAGAGAGGATAAGGATCTAAATCACCTGATCATATCAGACTGCTTGTCTCATAAGCATGCTTTTAACGGTTACGGTATGTCAAGGAGCCCCTTTCTGCTCCAAGCAGAAAAGATATTGTTCTTTCACCTGAATCAGCATGACCCCAGGACCTACATGAGGCCCACCCAAGTCCTAACTCCTCAAATTTGAACACGTTTTTATTCGATACAGCATTGAATATTTATATCGTTTATATATTGAATATTCTTTGGGTCATTTATACCTCTTCATATGTTGATGTGTGAGTTTAGTGTTTATGATGGGGAATGATACCGGTATGAGATTGTGAGCCTGTGTATGCTTGAGTTTGTCTGGGACCTTTTATGTATGTATATTGTTATTTGATGCCTTTTGTATTTATTGCAGATAAGCCAATGTATTGAATTTATCCTTTTGAAATTGACTAAATCTAAAAATAAAACATTTACGAATTTGTCTTTGACAATGTATTGAATGTAGTTTTCTGATCTTTCCTTTTGTTGTCTCAGAAGACGATACTCTGTACGTTTTGAAATTTATAGGTAGAGACACTCTTTCATATTCATATTTAATTTGACCCCAGGACCTTAACACGGTAAAATTACTCTTTTTTTAAACACGCCTTAATTTGGGCATTTGCTGGTGTTTTACCCTGACTAGGATTGTGGATACTGCTTGACCAGGGTTCACACATCAGTCAACCAGGAACCCAATTTCTAACAGACTCGAAAACAGTACCAGTCCACTTTGAGGATTGCCAAGAAACTATCCATGAACACACGTCCGCTACAAATGGACAGAACAAGGATGGACCTTAAGCAGTGTTAATAATTGGTGCGTTCCCTGTAATTATAACAATTACGTGCTAGTAATTACAGCTCTGACAGAAGAGGAATAAACACACACTACAAACATTGTCAATAGGTGCAGATCCCAACAAGTTATCCAGAACACAAGCTTTCTTCCCCCCCTCATGAAATTGCTGGCCCCCGTGGAAAGTGAAGGTCACAGGTCAGTCTTCCCCAGGGTGTTTTGTGCCTAGGCCAGAAGGACAGGGTAGGGATAGGGCAAGGTAGGGGAGGGTGTTAGCAAGAGTTATAAAGGTGTCAGGATAGGAACATCCGTCCTCTTCTTGAAAATTTAGGCTGTAGGATAGAACAATGTGATTACATTGCAGGGGCCTACCTTCTCTTTGTGCGATGAGTGCAAGAGGCGGTCATGGCTGCGTCGGACAAAGATGCGGTCCGGGTGGCCTTAATTACTTTAGGCCAAGCAGGCAGGGTGAACCTGCTGCTGCCGGGCATCCTCAACCAGGCCTGGGTGGGCATGCAACGCCCGATGCGCTCCGGGTCGGGCAGGGTTGCAACAGTGGTGGCAGCTTGTCTTCCCGAGCCACCACTAGTATCAAAGCAGTATCAAAGATTACGGGAGGCCGCAGTCAGGGCAGCAATTCAGATGTTGGGGGAGCGGGCCATAAGACCTTTCAGGGAGGCCCCCCCCCCCCCCCCGGGAGTGGTGCAGCACGGAGAGCAGGGCCACAGGGCCCAATACTCAAAAAATCTAATTGGGCCATGCCTGGGACAGGAATGGGATGGGGCGGCTGGGGAGAGGCCCCCTCTAAGACACCAGGGTGGGGGGACAGGGAGCCCCACGGGGATGGGGAGGCCCCCAAAGTCCTGCAGTTCAGCCAATGGCAGGGGATGGATTTGGAGGCAAGGATAAGAGAGCACCACCTCCTTATCCAGCAAACAGAGGAGAGGTGGGCTCGCATGTGTGAGGCCAGGGAGAGGGTGGCAGCCATCCCAACAACGATGAGAGCCCCCATACCTATGGAAACTCAGGGAAACACAGGCTTGGTAGGCGGGCCGGGGAGCAGAGGGCAATGGGTGCGAGTCCCAGAAGAGCAAGCCAGGCAGGAAGTGAAGAGGACAGCCAGCACGGGTGAATGGCCCAGTGGTGCAGGGGACTCCCCAGGTTGGAGCAGCCTGGTGAGGGAGGGGGGGGGAGCAAGACCGGCGAGTGAGGCTGGTAAAAAGGTGGTGATGCCAGCTGGGTGCAAGACGGGCAGGGTGGTCTGCGGCAGCCTGCCCTCCAACAAGGGCACATTTACAAGGATCAGGGGTTAAAGACAGCCCGTCATGGAATGAAGCATCTGTGCAGTGATAGAAAGGAGTGATGCAGGAGTCTGTGTGTGGTGCACTTGAAGGAGACACTGATCTGGTACTGGATTATGAGAATGAGAGTGACGAATGGGAGGAAAGCGAATTGCATAGTGATGAAGAGGAGGCTGTGGGGTGACCAAGGGCAGTGGCACACACAAAGGGAGCTGTTGTTTCGCAAATGGCAGGTGTGGCCAAGGTGCGGGTAAGGGGAATGCCAAGCCCGCGGGGCAACTGAGCAGTGGTAGTCGACGCAAGGTCAGAGCCGTCGGCAGTGACATGCTGCCAGGTAAAGGCGAGTGGAGAATGGCATGGGAAGTGAGGGAGGAGGGTCATAAGTGGTAAGTCTGTAGGTCAGTTGGGGTGAGTGATGGGCTGGTGGGGTAACCAAGGACTGCGATGGTGGGAGCAATAGCAGTGCCTGAAGAAGGCAAGAAGGGCACAGTGGTAAGCAGCTGGTAGGTACCAGAGTCCAGACGGATGGTACGGTGGGAGCAGAAAGGAAAGACAAAAAGGCAGAGGACAAGCATAACAAGAAGTTGCCCTAAAAGGGCCTGGCAATGCCGTTAGGGTCTCATTTATCAGAAAAGACTAAAAATAGGATTTGGAAACATGAATATGTTGACTGTTGGACTTGGCCCTTTTTGCAGGGTCATCCCTGAACTTTTTGCCTTCCTCCTATATTTTTTCTGACCTGTTGTTGGCTGTTTTATGACTCTGGGCACTTTACCACTGCTGATCAGTGCTAAAGTGCATATGGTCTCCCTATTGTAAATTATTGTACGAATTTGTGATTCCATGATTTGCTGGTTTGGTTTACCTGTCAGACCCTAGTACAGTGCACCAGGAGTGCCCAGGGCTTGTAATCCAAATACTGCTGGTGGGCTTGCAGCACTGGTTGTGCCACCCACAGAAGCAGCCTGTAAACATGTGTCTAAGGTCTGCCATTGCAGAGCCTGCGTGCAGTCTGGTACTGTCATGCTGACTGGGCAAGTGCACCCACTTGCCAGTCCCTAAACCTTCCCTTTTCTTCATATCAGACACCCCTATGGTAGGCCCAAGGGCAGGATGCATTGTAAGGACAAGGTAGAACATGCCCTGGTGTGTGTGGCATGTTCTAATAGTGAATTACAGCCATTTTTGTTTTTCACTATTGCAAGGCTATCTGTTCTCCATAGGCCAGAATGGGCAGTTTGGTTATTACATCTTATAATCCTAACTGACTCAGGGAATGTGGTAGAAATTCGAATTTAGTATGCCTGAACTCAGAATGATAAAATAAACCTTTTAGTGAAGTTGGTTTTAACATTCTGTGTTTGAAAATGCCACTTTTAGAAAGTAGGTATTTTCTTGTCTAACCCTTCAAACCTGCCTCCGCTAGGCTGTGTATTCCTTTGTCTAGAGTTTGAGTGACAGGGCTGGGGAATTCCAGGAGACAGGGTGAGGTGTCCCAGTGGTGAATAGAGAGATCTGCACACGGATGGGTGGGAGGAGTTTCGCCTGGGACCTGAATAGGGCTGTGCCTGCCTTCCACAATGCTGGCTCCACCTCCTGGGGAGCGGCTGATGTCTCTGCCCTGCACAGTGAATGAAGAGAAGGAATCCTGTCAACAAAGTGCTCCAGGGCTGTACTTGCCATCCACAATGCTGGCTCCACCTCCTGTGGGGTGTCTAATGTTTCTGCCCTGCGCTGTGAAAGGAAAGGAGAAGTCTGGTAAACAGAGTGCTCAGGAACTGGTTTGGACTGGGCAAAGGCCCCTCTGCCTTCAGAGGACAAAGGATTTCTGGGTATAAATATTGGGACCCTGATCCCAAGAATTTAGATCACTTTGGGAAAACAAGAAGAACCTCTGCTGAGGGAGGAACCAGAAGAAGCTGAGGAGTAAACTATCCCTGAACCTGGGGGATTGGCCTGCAGTGGTTGCCTTACTGCCAAAGAGAGGAGAAAGGAACTTTGGGGCATACTATCAAGCACGGCGTTAAAATTATCGCCGCTTTAGTGGCAGAAAACTGCCGATAAAGCGGCGATAATGGGCTTGATAATATGCCGCCGAGAAATCCAATAGAAGCCCAAGTTCACACCAGAACATGGGCTTCTATTGGAATTCTCTGCGGCATATTATCAAGCCCATTATCGCCGCTTTAGCAGCAGTTTTCTGCCGCTAAAGCGGCGATAATTTTAACGCCGTTTCTAGATAATATGCCTCTTTGTGTGTACTTTTGCTCAACTTCTGAAGGATCTCCAAGGGCTTGGAAAAGCACTTGCCTCCTGCTGAAGTCTCAGGAACAACAGACTTCACCCCCCAGCTCCCCAGAGTTCTTTGGAAGTGCCTGCTGCTGTTGTTAGGTCTTCTGAGGGACTGCATGTCGCAAGGAGCTCGAAGCGCGACTCAAGAAGGAGAAGCGTGCCGCAGTCGGAGCTGTTGTCGTCGTATCTCGTAAAGTGTGTCGCAGCTGCAGCATCGCATCGAGCGGAAGCGTCTCGCATCATCCCGGAAGTGTCTTGCAACGCCGAAGAAGGTTGTCGCCATCGCAGCCATCGTAGCTGACGCATTGCACCGCATCAAGAGAAGAGTCTCGCATCGAGGAAGAAGCGTGTCGCCATCGCAGCCATCGTAGATGTCGCATTGCACCACATCAAGAAAAGCGCCTCGCATCCACGGAGAAGCGTGCCGCCGTCGGAGCTGCTGTTGTCGCATCGCGTAAAGGGGTGTCGCCGCTGCAACATCGCATCGAGCGGAAGCGTCTCGCAAACGTCGGAGAAGAGTGTCGCTGCCAAGGCCGCTGTTGTCGAATCGCGTAAAGGGTGTCGCCGCTGCAGCTGAAGCGTCGAGTCTTCTCGCAACATCGGAGAAGCATACCGCATCTGGAAGATCTTCACTTAAGAAAACTAAGCAAAATTCTACCATCTAAAGTAACAGTATCGCGTATTTTTGTCGTTTAATGGTCTTGTGGTAAATCTATATAAAGAATACTTATTTTTTATATAAAACCTGTGTCGTGTCCATTTGTAGTGTTGTCACTGGGTTACTGTATGTGTTCACAAATGCTTTACACACTGGGTGAGCAGGGGTTATTTTAGGAGTGTACCCCCTTACCCTGACTAGAGAAGAGGGTCCCTATTTGTCACAAGTGCATACCTGTGTCAACTAGAGACCCTCAAGTCTAACATTGACATTTTAGACATTTTCAAAATCCTGCATATAAGCCATAGAGAGATCTAAGGAAGAGGAGTGGGAATTGACCAGGAGGTCTATGGTGCCCATCAACATCAAAAATTGGACTTCTGCCTTCTTGATTTATGCTAGCATCTACTGCAAGCGTCATTTAGATAGGGCAATTACCTTGCTGAAATATATGGATATTATTCGCAAGGCATTGATGCATTTTGGGGGTTATGCCTGGTTGAGCTATGATGAGGAATTTAGGGCGAGGGTCCACATTAATCCAGACAAACCATGGAGGGAAGTGTATTCAGAACCCTGGATGCAGTGGATTTCGCCCACCCAATCCTTGGCATCCACCCACACAACTAGTGGCCTGCCTGTAACTTATCGGCCTTTTCAGTCACATCCCGCTCCACAAGGGATGGGGGTGATATACACAAAAAACGACAGGACCCATTACAGGGGTTTGTCGAGGTTTATGCTCCAGGCATACCTGCAAGTTCAAACACGAATGCTCCAAGTGGTGGGGACGCCACCCTATTACACAGTGCTTCACTTTGCCACCCCGCAGAACAATGGAAGGCCTCTAGAGGCTGGGGGCAGTCTGGAGGGAAGGGCCTCTGCCCCAGTTAGAATTGAGGTGCTGGGTCTATGGCTCTCGATATACCCTGACAAAGAGGCGGCATTGCTGTTACAGTGGGGTACCAGGGACTGAGGGGGCGCAGATGGGTAGACAATTTGAAATCAGCAAAGGAACTTGCACAAGTAGTGGCAACAAAGCTAGAGAAAGAAGTGGCAGAGGGCAGGATCGCTGGTCCGTTTTTCACATGGCCACTGGCAGATTTGATAATCTCACCTCTGGGGGTGGTGCCCAAAAAAGAGCCCAGGGGGGTCGGTCAATGACTTTATTGCTGAGGAAGATTCCAGGGTATTGTATGCTTCAGTGGATGATGCAATCCACCTGGAGCGATTGTTCGGGCGGGGAGTTGAAATGGTGAAATGCGATTTCAAGTCCACTTTCCGCTTTCTCCCTCTTCACCCGGTGGATTTACATCAACTCAGGATGCAATTTGGGGGTGCCATCTACGTGGACAAGGTATGGGCGATGGGTTGCAACATTTCTTGTGCATTATTTGAGCTATTCAGCACATTTCTAAAGTGGATCTTCACTAAAAGCAGCGGACACCATGGAGTCTCACACTACCTTGACGACTTCTTGTTTGTGGGGAGAGGAGAGTCTGATGACTGCCATCATGCGCTACATGGATTTGAGGCCTTAACAAAGGAGTTTGGGTGCCTTTGGCACTTGAGAAGACGGCCGGTCCTAGTTGGGGATTGTACTTGACTCAGTGCATTGGGTGGCATGCTTGCCAAAGGGGAAGGTGGATGAAACCCAGGCTTTTCTGCTGCATGTGGTGGGTGAGCAAAAGATTGAATTATGAGCTGGGCAGAATTTGCTGGGTTTCCTGAACTTTACATGCAGAGTGGTGAGAGCAGGAAGGACTTTTTGCAGGCGTCTTGGCATGGCCATATCAGGGGTGGTGATGCTGCACCACAGAGTGTGAATGTCTTTGTGGGTCAGGGCAGATTTGTGTGTGTGGCAGACATTTCTTGACAAGTTCAAGCGGTTGTCTCTGGAGCTTGTGGAGGAGAACATGATCTGACAAGTTCAGACATTCTTGGATGTTGCAGGAGCCTCTAGTTTTGTCCAGTTTTGGGATGGGAAATGTTGTGTGGAGAAATAGCCGCCACATTGGTTGAATCAGGGCTAGAGCATTGCTTTTTTGGAGTTTTTCCAGCTGCTCGTGGCTTTGGTGATTTGGGGATCAGAGATAAAAGAACAGAACGGTGCTACTCCATGTTGACAATATGACTGTGGTGGAATTGGTGAACAGGCAGAGGGCAAAGGATAGGAGGGTGTTATGACTTTTGCAGAGGTTCATGCTGCTGTGCTTGCCACCTAACTTGGTTTTCAGGGCAAAGCACGTACCAAGGGACAGCAATGATATAGCTGATTCCTTGTCTCATTCGCAGTGGCATCACTTCTGTGGGCTGGTGCCAAGAGCAGAGGAGCTCAAGACGGAGCTGCTGGAGGACTTCTGGGCCTGAGGGAAATGAGAGTTATCGGTATGGTCGAGAAGTCACTGGTCGAAGCTACCAGAAATAGCTACTGGTTGGCATGGACCAAGTTTGAGGAATTCTTTGGCCGGTTTTCAGAAGTAATATGCCTTAAGCAACGGGACATAGAACAGGGAGTTTTGAGTTTTGTTCTTAGTTGCATTGATAAAGATTTGTCACATATGACTATTGCTCGAAAATTAGCCGGGATTTCCTTTTACGGTAGCTGTTTTTGGGTTTTGACCCAGCACAACATGAGATTTTTAGCAAAATGTTGAAGCAGTGGGGCAGGGAACGGGGTGGGGTTGGGAGTGGAGCACCACGGAAAGCTACTAGGTTTGAATTGTTACAAGAGCTGTTGGGGGCTTTGCCTTTATGTTGTTATGATTCTTTCGAGGTGGCGTTTCTTTTTAGACTTTACATGAGTTGGATGTTTTTGGGGGCCTTTCGGGTCTCATAACTGTTGGGGACGGCACATCAAGGGGGGATGTTATATGAGGAGGTGCGCTTAGACCAGGGAAGGCTGGACATTCGGCTGAGTCGATCTAAAGCAGATCCGGTGGGAAGGGTTCACTGGGTATGGCTGGCGGAGAGTGGGTGTAGTGAGGTGTACCCCATCCAGGAATGGAAGAGTTTTCTTTTGTTGCCTAGAAGGCAAGGATTTTTTGTCATACAACGGGCAGTACGGTGACCGCTTTCCAGCTATTCGTGGTTTTATGTATGGCATTGAACAAGCTAGGCTAGTTTTGGACGCGATTGGGGTGTTCTTGGGGAAGAATTCGCCAGATTGCTAGATGGAAGTCGAGAAGCTGCGAGCGATATGTGCGGAAGTGAGGGGGGAATCAAGCAGCCGGAGGAGATAGTGGGGTGCAGTGGGGAGCTTTTCTTGAGCTAATCATTTCTTTTTCTACTGCAGGGTGCATGAGAGGGCCGGGAACCAAGATGGTTACATGGATTATGGGACATTCCTTTGTGCATTGGGCAGCAAAGTATGCACATCAACAGGTGTATGGTCGTAACCTGGGACTGAGGAGCAGCCACCATGAGGTGCATTCGTGGGAGACAGGAGGGATGAGATGGGGTGCACTGCTATCATGACTGACAAAGTTGGTTCAGCAGACGGGTTGCCCGGACATGCTCTTGTTCCATCTGGTGGAAAACTACTTGGTGCGGCTGTCCGGACTGACACTATTACAGCACATGCAAAGGTATTTGGAGGCAGACAAGCGGAATTTCTCAGGAACTTGCGTTGTGTGGACTGAGTCTGTGCCCCGAAGAGTCTGGAGGGGGGCCGTTAAGCATGGGGCAATTGATAAAGCTCGTCGGAAGTTGATCAGGGCCATGAGAGTTTTCTGCCAAGCAATGGATATCAAAGTGATTGCTCACGTGAGGATTAAAGAGGAGGAGTCTGGTCTTTTCAGGGATGACGATGTGCACCTTTCGCGAATGGGGAACATATATTATATGATGGAATTGCGCGATGCGGTGAGCAAGTTGTGGAATGAGTCAATTTGGTGCTGCAGGTCTTATTGCTGAGAGGCGAAAGGTGCACGGGTTTTGTATTACTGGTGGGGCAGGTAACCGCCCTGCAAGGGTTTCCTGGTTGACGGTACTTTGGAGGGGTGGTGAGTCACATACGGGCAGATACACCCCTCGGGGGGGGGGAGGGAAGGGTGCACAGGTGACTGATGGCACTGTCGAGATGCAAGGAGGACTGAAGGAACTTCAAGGTAGGATGTTCAGAGGGCAAGTGAAAGAGAAATTTGGTATATGGAATGAGGTCAGCGAGTGATAGGGGGATGAGTGAAGTGATTGAGATGTTGAGTTGCGAATGAAATAGTAAGGTCTGATTTCAGGATTTATAGTTGAATTTAGTTAAAGTTTTAAAAGTTTGTTAGTTTGTTTGCAACCTTGTCCTAATAAATGGCATTTTACTCTTTACAACAGCGTAAAGTGTGGTTACTGCACGAAGACAATGTCTTTGCAATCAATACGCATTCACAAATCAGCACACAAAAAAAAGATACCTTAATTTCATGATTCAGGTTGGAACCAGTTCCTTTTCACAACACAGGCAAGTTGTGCCTGACAGGGTCAATGTGCTGGCTCTATGCTTGAAACACTCCTCCTGTTTAAACATACACGAGTTGAGCATGGAATAAAAAAAATCACACACGTCATTCGGGGGCAGACTGGAAATTCGGCCTTGTGTGAAACTTGTATTGCACAGTTATGCCAAGGGGTGCAGAGACCTCACGTGCCCCAAAATCCTCAGGGCTCTTTGGATTCGTGGACTGAGAGCTAAAAACAATCATTTTGAAATCAGGACAGTTGTGAACTTTTAATGACACGTTGTATTTTTATTTTGCAAAGTATAGTAAGAGACTGCATGCATTTGTGTTTGCTGCGGGCAACGTTTGTGGCAGTATCTGGGAAATCAACAGTAAAAACCGGCCCACCTGGCCATAAAACCGACCCACACATTGCCTTAAAACAGGACCACACATTAATTTGACAGACCAGACCCTTGAGCTCTGGCTGATTGTCCATTCAGACCAAACCCATTAGAACTGGCTGATCTCCAATCAGACCTAACCCATGAGAACTGGCTGATCGTCCACGTCCAATCAGAGAACTGGCTGATTGTCCAATCAGACCTAACCCAGGAGAACTCGCTGATTGTCCAACCAGACCAGACCCTTGAGCTCTGGCTGATTGTCCAATCAGACCAGACCCTTGAGATCTGGCTGTGGAATCCTCTGAGGGCAGGAAAGCCGATATGCCCGCTTAGTAGTTTTCATCTTCCTTTCTTTAAAATTTCGTAAAAACACATTGAACTTTCACATTACAGAGTAGTGACATGGCGTAAAACATTAACGGATAAACGCGTTCTAATCTCATCTTTTTAGTTTGACCAAACGTTGTGATCCTGGGCAACACTTTTCAAGAGCATCAACCCCAATGTCTTCACAAATTGGAGCGCTTCGAAACTGGACAGACGTTGTTACCTAAACATTTAAAATGGTACCCGCAGAGCACAGGACCAAGGCGGAAGTGCACCTGACATGCAGCGATTCACACGGAAAACCCGAGTAATAACATCTCAGTAGGAGCCGGTACTTACCCAGAAAATTAAAAACATCTGTTTGACAGGTGGTGACGTTTGTGGAGCAGTTGGTGGGGGTCTGACATTCGCTGTTCTTACTCTGGTATTTGCATGTGTAGCACTGGAAGGAATGCACTGGAAAGAACACAAAAACATTCATCAAAAGAGACAAGAAACTTTACTTTTCATACACACGCAACCCAGAACTTTGCCAAAATAATAATTTGATAGCTACCTTCACAGACCTTTACCATATACCAGGGCGTCCAAGGGGGCTTCAAGAGGTTCAGATACACACATCATTTTCAGACTCCACAAACACCTTCCTATGCACGGGTCACTAGACTACAACGTGGCTCAGCCGCCTCCTACACAATGCATATGGCACATTGATTTCTAAGGGTTCGTTCAATAAATTTCACTCAATGTGATGATAGAACCTAAGGCACTAAACTGGAACAACCATGCATATATTTCAATGTACCTTCCACTCGCCGGGCCTTTAAACATATCGCAGGCCTTCTCTCGCCATACTCCCCTACCATCACTCTCCCCTCTCCACCTTCTCATCCCTCCTCTCAGCATACCTCAGTACACTATACCTACCCTCGCCATCTCTTCTCTCACCCTATCATTCTCCAGCCCTCTTCTCACCATATGCCCCATCCCCCATTCACTTTCCCTCCCTCAGTTCTCTTCTCACCATAGGCCCTCATCCCTCCTCTCACTATTCCTCCCTCAGCCCTCTTCTCACCATGCGCCTCCATCCCTCCGTTCACTATCCCTCACTCAGCCCACTTCTCACCACACGCCTCCATCCCTCCATTCAATATCCCTCCCTCATCCCTCTTCACACCATACGCCCCATCCCTCCATTCAATATCCCTCTCTCAGCCCTCTTCTCACCATACGCCTCCTTTCACAATCCCTCCCTCAGCGCTCTTATCACCATACACCCACTATCCCTCCATTCACTATCCCTCCCTTAGCCCTCTTCACACCGTACGCCACATCCCTCCATTCATTATCCTTCCCACAGCCCTCTTCTCACCACACGCCCCCATCCCTCCATTCACTATCCATCCCTCAGCCCTCTTCACACCATATGCCCCCATCCCCTCATTGACTATCCCTCTCTCAGTCCACTTCTCACCATGGGCCTCCATCCCTCCATTCACTGTCCCTCCCTCAGCCCTCTTCACATCATACGCCCCATCCCTCCATTCACTATCCCTCCCTCAGCCCTCTTCACACCATAAACCCCCATCCCTCCATTCAATATCCCTCCCTCAGCCCTCTTCTCACCATACGCCTCCATCCCTCCATTCACTATCCCTCCCTCAGCCCTCTTCACACCATACGCCCCATCCCTCCATTCACTATCCCTCCTTCAGCCCTCTTTCACCATACACCCACTATCCCTCCATTCACTATCCCTCCCTCAGCCCTATTCACACCGCATACCCCATCCCTCCATTCACTATCCTTCCTTCAGCCCTCTTCTCACCACACGCCCCATCCCTCTGTTCACTATACCTCCCCCAGCCCTCTTCTCACCATATGCCCCTCATCCCTCCATTCACTATCCCTCCCTCAGCTCTCTTCTCACCATAAACCCATCATCCCTTCATTCACTATCCCTTCGCTCAGTCCTCTTCTCACCATACACCCACCATCCCTCCATTCACTATCCTTCCTTCAGCCCTCTTCTCACCACACGCCCCATCCCTCTGTTCACTATACCTCCCCAGCCCTCTTCTCACCATATGCCCCTCATCCCTCCATTCACTATCCCTCCCTCGGCTCTCTTCTCACCATAAACCCATCATCCCTTCATTCACTATCCCTCGCTCAGTCCTCTTCTCACCATACACCCACCATCCCTCCATTCAGTATCCCTCCCTCAGCCCTCTTCTCACCATACACCCACCATCCCTCCATTCACTGTCCCTCCCTAAGCCCTCTTCTCACCATATGCCTCCATCCCTCCATTCACTATTCCTCCCTCAGCCCTCCTCTCACCATATGCCCCCATCCCTCCATTTACTATCCCTACCTCAGCCCTCTCCTCACAATACACCCACCATCCCTCCATTCACCATCCCTCCCTCAGGCCTCTTCTCACCATACGAACCTCATCCCTCCATTCACTATACCTCCCCATCCCTCCTCCTGCTATAGCTCCCCAGCTCTTCTTTCACTATACCTCCCCAGCCCTCCTCCTGCTATAGCTCCCCAGCTCTTCTTTCACTATACCTCCCCATCCCTCCTCCTGCTATAGCTCCCCAGCTCTTCTTTCACTATACCTCCCCAGCCCTCCTCCTGCTATACCTCCCCAGCCCACCTTTCACTATACCTCCGTTAGCCCTACTCTCACTATACCTCCCCCAGCCCTCCTTTCGCTATACTCCTCTCAGCCTTCGACTCACTATGTCTCCCTCAGGCCCACTCTCACCACACCTCCCTTTCCCTCCTATTACTGTACCTCCCTTAGCCCTCCTTCCACCATATCTCCCTCAATGTCACGACTTGCTCCCTGCGTTCTCGTGTCCACCGCCAGGGGGCTGAACTGTGGGACTCTCCAGTGTCATAATAAGCAACTAGTCCCTACCGTTCATGCATATACTTACTTCCAGCCATTTGGACACTACATGGGAATGGACATCCATTCCCAATCCATGCCGTGTTTTGTGGAAGCCAGTCTGCTCATGCCAGAAACTCCATTACCTAGAATTCCCTGCTCACTGCTTCATCTCCTCCCCTAAAGGCCAAGTATGGTTGGAGGAAATCAGCTCACCTGTGGATGGCTGCTGCTAGCCTGTTCACACGTGTTGCATGTGATTACCGTTAGCTTTCTTAAGCCCCAGCTCCCTTCAGTACAGGGTTGGTCATTGTCTCTGTGTACCGATGAGGCCGATCATTGTTCCCAGTATTTCCTGAGCTTTTGATATCTTTGTTTCCAGTGTTTCCTAAGCTTTTGGTATCCTTGTTTCCAGTGTTTTCCGAGCTTTTGATATCTTTGTTTCCAGTGTTTCCTAAGCTTTTGATATCCTTGTTTCCAGAGTTTTCCGAGCTTTTGATATCTTTGTTTCCAGTGTTTCCTGAGCTTTAGTTATTCCTTGCTCCTGAGCTGCTGCTGTTTTCCTTGTTCCTGAATTAGCACTGTCTGCCGTGCTACCTTGACACCTGAGCTTTAGAAATTTCCCTGTTCCTGCACCAGCACTGCCTCCAGTGCTACACTAACTTCTGGGCTTTAGTAATTCCCTGTTCCTGAACTAGTACTGCCTGCAGTTATACCTTGGCTTTTGAGCTTTTGTTAAAGTTTTGTCTTGCTCTCGCACAGCCTTCAGTTCTTTGCTTTCTTGACTCCTGATCCTGCACTATTCTAGTATACCCTTGTAGCCTCCCCTTCTGTATATCCTTTTCCAGTTCCTGCCTTTCTTCCTATTTCCTTGGATCCAGTTCCTAGTTTGCTGTCTTTCTATTCTGCTGCCTTGCTTCTGTTACCTTGTATGTTTGTTGTCTGCTTTCTGCCAAGTGCGCCCTGTGATTTCCTTTCTTTCCTGTTAAGCACTCCCCCTTGCTAGCTCATTGTCTATTGTGCTTGTGTTTAGTTCTAAGCTCTTGCTGTTACTGTCTTGCGGGTTCCTGTTTAATCTCCAGGATCCGTGGGCTCATCTGACAACCAGGTGGTGTTTCTTGTTCACTGTGCGTATTGTCTTCGAGTTACATTTATAACATCACCATAGGTATAAGCTCCACAAACTAAGCCTTGGAATGCATGTCCTATATGTGGGTATTTGCAGTCAGTATCTGTAACAGCAATTGTGGGTGAGGAACTTACTGAGCTTCAGTCTTATCCTGTGGAGCTCCCGAGTGCTTTACCCCACATTCCCTTTGTTAATGTTGTTGTGTGTTATATATATGTATATGTGTCTGCACGTCCATCCTGGGTGTAGTTATTCAGAATGCTAAATTGCCTCTTGAGGGCCCATCCTTTGAGTCTTAGCCATTGTGTTCACTTGTACAGGCTATCCCTTTAGATCCCTTTTTCTCCTCTGACTCCCTGTGTGATCCTGGGCAGCACTGTACTCCTCTTTCTGTGTTCGTTTTCCATCCAGTTCCCAGTCCTTTTCCTAAGTCCCTGACTGTGTTCCTGACATAGCCCCGGACAGTCCCTGACACTCAGCCCTTCTCTCGCTATACCTCCTTCAGCCCTCCTATTACTATACCTTTCCCAGCCCTCCTCTCGCTATACCTCCCTCAAACCTCCTCGCATCATATCTGCACAGACCTCCTCTCATGATACCTCACCCAACTGTCCTCTCATCTTACCTACCTCATCTCTCTTCGCACCATAACTCCCCCACCCCCTCTCACGATACCTCCCTCAGTCCTTCTCTCACTATACATCCCTTAGGACCTAAGCTCACTATACCTCCATCAGGCCCCCTCTCATTATACCTCCCTCAGGCCCTCAGCTCACAATACCTCCCTCAAGTCCTCCTCTCACTATACCCCCTTCAGCCCTCCTATGGCTATACCTCACAGCCCTCCCCTCACAATACCTCCCCATCAGTCCTCTCACTATTCCTCACCCAACCCTCCTTGCACCATACCTCCCCATCCCTCCTCTCACTAGACCTCCCTAAGCCCTCCTCTCACTATACCTCCCTCAGCCCTCCTCTCACTATACCTCCCTTAGCACTCCTCTCATGACACCTCCCTCATCCCTCCTCACACCATACCTCCCAGCCCCATCACTATACCTCCCCAGCCCTCCTCTCACTATACCTCCCTCAAACCTCCTCACATCATATCTCCACACACCTCCTCTCATGATACCTCACCCAACTGTCCTCTCATCTTACCTCCCTCATCCCTCTTCGCACCACAACTCCCCCACCCCCTCTCACGATACCTCCCTCAGTCCTTCTCTCACTATACATCCCTTAGGACCTAAGCTCACTATACCTCCATCAGGCCCCCTCTCATTATACCTCCCTCAGGCCCTCAGCTCACAATACCTCCCTCAAGTCCTCCTCTCACTATACCCCCTTCAGCCCTCCTATGGCTATACCTCCCAGCCCTCCCCTCACAATACCTCCCCATCAGTCCTCTCACTATTCCTCACCCAACCCTCCTTGCACCATACCTCCCCATCCCTCCTCTCACTAGACCTCCCTAAGCCCTCCTCTCACTATACCTCCCTCAGCCCTCCTCTCACTATACCTCCCTTAGCACTCCTGTCATGACACCTCCCTCATCCCTCTTCACACCATACCTCCCAGCCTCATCACTATACCTCCCCAGCCCTCCTCTCTCTATACCTCAATCAGCCCTCCTCTCACTATAACTCTCTCATCACTTCTCGCACCACACCCCCCTCAGCCTTCATTTCACTATAACTTCCATAGCCCTCTTCTTGACATACTTCCCTACCACCACTCTCCCCTCTCCATCTTCTAATCCTATCCTCACTGTACCTCCCTCAGCCCTGCTCTCAATATACCTCCCCAAGCCCTCCTAATATTATACCTCCCAGACCTCATCTCACTATATCTCCCTCAGCCCTTCTCTTAATTTACCTATCCCAGCCCACCCATTACTATACCTCCCCCTAGCCCTCCTCTCACTATACCTCCCTCAGCCCTTCTCTCAATATACCTCCTCCAGGTCTCCTATTACTATACCTCCCAAGCTCTCCACTCGCTATACCTCCCTCAGCCCTCCGCATCATATCTCCACAGCCCTCCTCTCACGATACCTCACCCAACTGTCCTCTCACCTTACCTCCCTCATCCCTCTTCGCACCATAACTCCCCACCCCCTCTCACGATAACTCCCTCAGTCCTCTTCTCACCATACATCCCTCAGGACCTCAGCTCACTATACCTCCCTCACGCCCCCTCTCATTATACCTCCCTCACGCCCTCGGCTCACTGTACCTCCCTCAGGTCCTCCTCTCACTATACCCCCTTCAGCCCTCCTATGGCTATACCTCCCAGCCCTCCCCTCACAATACCTCCCCATCAGTCCTCTCACTATTCCTCACCCAACCCTCCTCGCACCATACCTCCCCATCCCTCCTCACACTATACCTCCCTCAGCCCTCCTCTCACTACACCTCCCTCAACCCTTCTCACACTATACCTCCCTCAGCACTCCTCTCATGACACCTCCCTCATCCCTCCTCACACCATACCACCCAGCCCCCATCACTATATCTCCCCAGCCCTCCTCTCACTATACCCCTCTCATCACTTCTCGCACCACGCCTCCCTCAGCCTTCATTACACTATAACTTTCATAGCCCTCTTCTTGCCATACTTCCCTACCACCACTCTCCCCTCTCCATCTTCCAATCCCTATCCTCACTGTACATTCCTCAGTCCTCCTCTCAATATACCTCCCTCAGCCCTCCTAATACTGTACCTCCCCCAGACCTCCTCTCACTATCCCTCCCTCAGCCCTCCTCTTAATATACCTCCCCCAGCCCTCCCATTACTATACCTCCCCCAGCCGTCCTCTCACGATACCTCCCCCAGCCGTCCTCTCACTATACCTCTCCCAGCCCTCCTCTCACTATACCTCCCTCAGCCCTTCTCTCAACTCCTCCAGGTCTCCTATTACTATACCTCCCCAGCCCTCCACTCACTATACCTCCCCTGCCTTCCTCTCACTATACCTCTTTCATCCCTCCTCGCACAACACCTCCCTCAGCTCTCCTCTCAATATACCTCCCCAACCCTCTTTACCATACCACCCCCAGCCCTCCTCTCACTATACCTCCCTCAGGCCCCCTCTCACTATACCACCCCCAGCCGTCTTTACCATGCCTCTCACTCCTCCTATTACTATACATCCCTCAGCCTTCCTCTCACTATACTTCCCCATCCCTCCTCTCTCTATACCTCCCCCAGCCCTCCTCTCACTATACCTCCCCAGCCCTCCTCTCGCTATACCCCAGTCCTCCTCTTGCTATACCTCCCCCTAGCCCTCCTCTCGCTATTCCTTCCCCAGCCCTTCTCTTTCTGTACCTCTCCCATCCCTTTTCTCGCTATACCACCCCCAGCGCTCTTCTTACTACACCCCCTCCTTCCACTACACCTCCCTCAGCCCTCCTCTCACTTCTCGCACCACACCCCCCTCAGCCTTCATTTCACTATAACTTCCATAGCCCTCTTCTTGCCATACTTCCCTACCACCACTCTCCCCTCTCCATCTTCTAATCCTATCCTCACTGTACCTCCCTCAGCCCTGCTGTCAATATACCTCCCCAAGCCCTCCTAATATTATACCTCCCCAGACCTCATCTCACTATATCTCCCTCAGCCCTTCTCTTAATTTACCTATCCCAGCCCACCCATTACTATACCTCCCCCTAGCCCTCCTCTCACTATACCTCCCTCAGCCCTTCTCTCAATATACCTCCTCCAGGTCTCCTATTACTATACCTCCCAAGCTCTCCACTCGCTATACCTCCCTCAGCCCTCCGCATCATATCTCCACAGCCCTCCTCTCACGATACCTCACCCAACTGTCCTCTCACCTTACCTCCCTCATCCCTCTTCGCACCATAACTCCCCACCCCCTCTCACGATAACTCCCTCAGTCCTCTTCTCACTATACATCCCTCAGGCCCTCAGCTCACTATACCTCCCTCACGCCCCCTCTCATTATACCTCCCTCACGCCCTCGGCTCACTGTACCTCCCTCAGGTCCTCCTCTCACTATACCCCCTTCAGCCCTCCTATGGCTATACCTCCCAGCCCTCCCCTCACAATACCTCCCCATCAGTCCTCTCACTATTCCTCACCCAACCCTCCTCGCACCATACCTCCCCATCCCTCCTCACACTATACCTCCCTCAGCCCTCCTCTCACTACACCTCCCTCAACCCTTCTCACACTATACCTCCCTCAGCACTCCTCTCATGACACCTCCCTCATCCCTCCTCACACCATACCACCCAGCCCCCATCACTATATCTCCCCAGCCCTCCTCTCACTATACCCCTCTCATCACTTCTCGCACCACGCCTCCCTCGGCCTTCATTACACTATAACTTTCATAGCCCTCTTCTTGCCATACTTCCCTACCACCACTCTCCCCTCTCCATCTTCCAATCCCTATCCTCACTGTACATTCCTCAGTCCTCCTCTCAATATACCTCCCTCAGCCCTCCTAATACTGTACCTCCCCCAGACCTCCTCTCACTATCCCTCCCTCAGCCCTCCTCTTAATATACCTCCCCCAGCCCTCCCATTACTATACCTCCCCCAGCCGTCCTCTCACGATACCTCCCCCAGCCGTCCTCTCACTATACCTCTCCCAGCCCTCCTCTCACTATACCTCCCTCAGCCCTTCTCTCAACTCCTCCAGGTCTCCTATTACTATACCTCCCCAGCCCTCCACTCACTATACCTCCCCCGCCTTCCTCTCACTATACCTCTTTCATCCCTCCTCGCACAACACCTCCCTCAGCTCTCCTCTCAATATACCTCCCCAACCCTCTTTACCATCACACCCCCAGCCCTCCTCTCACTATACCTCCCTCAGGCCCCCTCTCACTATACCACCCCCAGCCTTCTTTACCGTGCCTCTCACTCCTCCTATTACTATACATCCCTCAGCCTTCCTCTCACTATACTTCCCCATCCCTCCTCTCTCTATACCTCCCCCAGCCCTCCTCTCACTATACCTCCCCAGCCCTCCTCTCGCTATACCCCAGTCCTCCTCTTGCTATACCTCCCCCTAGCCCTCCTCTCGCTATTCCTTCCCCAGCCCTTCTCTTTCTGTACCTCTCCCATCCCTTTTTTCGCTATACCACCCCCAGCGCTCTTCTTACTACACCCCCTCCTTCCACTACACCTCCCTCAGCCCTCCTCTCACTTCACGTCCCACAACCCTGCTCTTGCTATACCTCCCACTGCTCTCCTCGTATCATACCTCCCCGGCCCTCCTCTCACTATACCTCCCCACTCCTCCTCTCATTATCACTCTCGCAACCCTCCTCTCACCATATCTCCTTCAGCCCTCCTCTCACCATATCTCCCTCAGCCCTCCTCTCACCATATCTCCCCCAGGCCTCCTCTCATTTTACCTTCCCCAGCCCTCCTCTCACCATACCTCACCCAACCCTCCTCATTATACCTCCCTCAGCCCTCCTCTCACTTTCCCTCCTTCATCCCTCTTTGCACCATACCTGCCCCCGCCCCCTCTCACTATACATCCCCCAGCTGTCCCATGACTACACCTCCCCTATCCCTCCTCTCACTATACCTCCCATCCCTCTTCCCACTATACCTCCCTCAGCCCTCTTCTCACCAGATGTTCCCATCCCTCTATTTACTATCCCTCTCTCAGCCCTCCTCTCGCTATACCTCCCCTAGCCCTCCTCTCGCTATACCTCCACTAGCCCTCCTCTCACTATACCTCCACTAGCCCTCCTCTCGCTATACCTCCACTAGCCCTCCTCTCACTATACCTCCACTAGCCCTCCTCTCGCTATACCTCCACTAGCCCTCCTCTCACTATACCTCCACTAGCCCTCCTCTCGCTATACCTCCACTAGCCCTCCTCTCACTATTCTTCCCCAGACCTCACCTCGCTGTTCCTCTCTCAGCCCTCCTCTTGCCATACCTACCCCAGCCCCTCTTGTCCTCATATCACTATACCTCCCCCTCTCCTCCTCTCACTATACCTCCCACTGCCCTCCATTATATACCTCCCTTAGCCCCTGTTAGACCTGGCACCTTGGCGTGAGTCTTCCTTCCACTTTTTTGTCGCTGTGCCTCATGTGTTTTGCTGGTGTTAGCTGCTCAGAGCACTGTGCCACTGCCAACCAGTGCCACAGTGCAAGTGCTCCCTATTTAAAATGTATATGTTGGTTGGATTCCATGATTGGCTTATTTGGTTTACTGTCAGCCCCCAGTAAAGTGCACCAGGAGTGCCCAGGGCTTGTAAATACAAATGCTGCTGGTGGGCTTGCAGCACTGGTTGTGCCACCCACAGAAGCGGCCTGGTAAAATGTATCTAAGGTCTGCCATTGCAGAACCTGCGTGCAGTCTGGTACTGTCATGCTGACTGGGCAAGTGCACCCACTTGCCAGTCCCTAAACCTTCCCTTAGCTTCATATTAGTCACCCCTATGGTAGGCCCCAGGGCAGGGTTCATTATAAGCATAAGGTAGGAAAAGCCCTGATGTGTGTGGCATGTCCTAATAGTGAATTACAGCCATTTTCGTTTTTCACTATTGCAAGGCTACCTGTTCTCCATAGGCCAGAATGGGCTGTTAGAATTGTTACATTCTATGATCCTAACAGACCCAGGGAACATGGTAGAAATTCAAGTTTAGTATGCCTGAACTCAGAATGATAAAATACATCTTTTAGTAAAGTTTATTTTAATATTCTGTGTTTGCAAATACCACTTTTAGAAAGTTGGTATTTGCTTGCCTAACCATTTCAGCCCGCCTCTGCTATGATGTGTATCTGCCTGTCTGATTTGTGTGAGTGACAGGGCTGGGGAAACCCAGAGGGGCAGGGCTAGGTAGCCTGGTGGTGAATAGAGAGACTGACATCCAGATGGGTGGGAGGAGTACACTTGGACTCTGAATAGGGCTGTGCTCTGCCACCACAATGCTGGCTCCACCTCCTGTGGAGCGGCTGATGTCTCTGCCCTGCACCCTGAATAGAAAGTCAGAGTCATGTCAACAAAGTGCTCAGGAACTGGTTTGGACTGGGCAAAGGCCCCTCTACCCCAGAGGAACAAAGGAATTAGGGGTATAAGTATTGGGACCCTGCTCCCAAGAAATGAGATCCTGCTTAACAAGAAGAACCTCTGCCTGAGGAGAAGGAACTGGAAAAGCTGTAAGGAGGAGTACTGTCCCTGACCTGGGGGATTGGCCTGCAGTGGTTGCCTTGCTGCTGAAGGAGAGGAGAAAGACTACAAAGACTTTGCTTCAACTTGTGCTTCAAAATATCTCCAAGGGCTTGTGCTGAGCTTGCCCCCTGAACGAAGTCCCAGGACCAGTGGACTTCACCCCCCAGCTCCCCAGAGTTCTTTGGGAGTGCCTGCTGCTGTTGTTGGGCCTTCTGAGGGACTGCGAGTCGCAAGGAGCTGGAAGCGCGACTCATGGAGGAAAAGCGTGCTATCGTCGGAGCTGTGGTCGTCGCATCTCGCAAAGGGTGTCGCCGCTGCAGCATCGCATCGAGCGGAAGCGTCTCTCATCATTCCGGAAGTGTCTCGCAGCGAGGAAGAAGCATGTCGCCATCGCAGCCATCGTAGTTGTCGCATTGCACTGCATCAAGAAAAGCGCCTCGCATCCACGGAGAAGCGTGCCGCCGTCGGAGCTGCTGTCGTCGCATCGCGTAAAGGGGTGTCGCCACTGCAGCATCGCATCGAGTGGAAGCGTCTCGCAAACGTCGGAGAAGAGGGCTGCTGCCAAGGCCGCTGTCGTCGCATCGCGTAAAGGGTGACGCCGCTGCAGCCGACGCATCGAGTCGAGTCTTCTCGCAACATCGGAGAAGCGTAACGCATCTGGAAGATCTTCACGTCTTTATTTCTTTGCACCAAAAACTTCATCCCATCACATCGTTGCAACACTTTCGTTGCCCTGCGTGTCGCATCTAAAAGGTTCATTGACTTAAAGTGTCACATTTAAGAACTTAAGAGAACTAAGCAAACTTCTACCAACTAAAGTAACAGTATTGTGTATTTTTGTCGTTTAATGGTCTTGTGGTAACTCTATGTAAAGAATCCTTATTTTTAATATAAAGCCTGTGTGGTGTCCATTTGTAGTGTTGTCACTTGGTTACTGTATGTGTTCACAAATGCTTAACCTATAGCGCTCTGAGATAAGCCTTGTCTGCACGCGCCAAGCTACCTAGAGGGTGAGTAGGGGTTATTTTAGGAGTGTCCCCCCTTTCCCTGTCTAGAGGAAAGGTTCCCTGCTGGTCACAAGTACCTACCTGTGCCAACCAGAGAACCCGGATTCTAACAGCCCCCCTCTCACTATACCTCTGTAATCCCTCCTCTTAGTATACCTCACCAGCACTCCTCTCACTATACGTACCCTAGCCCTTGGTTAACTATACCACCCCACCCTTCCTTTCACCAAGCCTCCCTCAGCCCTCCTCTCACCATACCTCCCTCAGCCCTTCTCTCACTATACATACCCCAGCCCTACTCTCACTATAACTCCCTCAGTCCTCCTTGCGCCATACCTCCCTCAGCCCTCCTCTTGCTATACTTCCCCCAGCCCTTGGCTAAATATAGCACCTCCACCCCTTTTTTCACTATGCCTCCCCCAGCCCTCCTCTCTATACCTCCCTCAGTCCTCCTCTCACTATACCTCCCTCAGGCCCCTCTCACTATACCTTCCTCAGCCCTCTTTACCATACAACCCTCAGCCCTCCTATTACTGTACCTGTCTCAGCCCTCCTCTAGCCATACCTCCCCAAGCCCTCCTCTTGCTATAACTCCCTCAGCCCTCCTCTCGCAGCACCTCCCTCTGCCTTCCTCTAACTATACTTGACCAGCCCTCCTCTCACTATACCTCCCTCAGCCCTTCTCTCACTATACCTCCCCCAGCCCTCCTCTCTATACCTCCCTCAGCCCTTCTCTCACTATACCTCCCTCAGGCACCTCTCACTATGCCTTCCTCAGCCCTCTTTGCAATACTTTCCTCAGCCCTCCTATTACTGTACCTGTCTCAGCCCTCCTCTTGCTATACCTCCCCAGCCCCCTTTCATTATACCTCCCCAACCCTCCTATCACTATACCTCCCTCAGCTCTCCTCTCACTATACCTCCCCATCCGACCATTCACTATCCCACCCTCAGCCCTCCACTCGCTATATCTCCCCCAGCCCTATTCTCACTACACCTATCCCAGCCCTCCTCTCACTATACCGCCCCCAGCCCTCCTCTCACTATACCGCCTCCAGCCCTCCTCTTACTATACCGCCCCAGCCCTCCTCTTACTATACCACCCCCAGCCCTCCTCTTGCTATACCTTCCCCAGACCTCCTCTTGCTATACCTTCCCCAGCCCTCCTCTCGCTATACCTCCCTCAGCCTTCCTCTCGCTATACCTCCCTCAGCCTTCCTCTCGCTATACCTCCCTCAGCCTTCATCTCGCTATACCTCCCCATCCCTCCTCTACCTACACTTCCCCAGCCCTCCTCCACCTATACCTCTTCAGCCCTCCTCTCGATATACCACCCCAGCCCTCCTCTCGCTATACCCCCCAGCCTTCCTCTCGCTATACCTTCCCCAGCCTTCCTCTCGCTATACCTTTACCAGCACTCTTCTCTCTATACCTCTACCAGCTCTCCGCTCGCTATACCTCCCCCAGTGCTCTCTCACTACACCCTCGACCCTCCTCTCACTACACCTCACTCAGCCTTGCTCTTGCTATACCTCCCTCAGCCCTCCTCACATCATACCTCCCCAGCCATCCTCTCACTACACCTCCCCATCCCTACACTCACTATACCTCCCAAGCCCTCCTCTCATTATAACTCACCTAATCTTCCTCTCATTATAGCTCCCTCAGCCTTCCTCTCACTTTCCCTCCATCATCCCTCTTTATACCATACCTCCCCCTACCACCTCTCACTATACCTCCCTCAGCCCTCCTATGACTATACCTTCCCAATCCCCCTCCCACTATACCTAACATCCCTCATCCCAATATACCTCCCACAGCCCACTTCTCACCAGATGTCCCCGTCCCTCTATTCACTATCCCTCCCCAGACCTCCTCTCGCTATACCTCCCTCAGCCCTCCTCTCACTATACCTCCATGTAGGAGAGTAGGATCTGCTTCACATGGGTACCCCCACTTTTTGCTGGTGTTTCACTGTTTTTCGACCTTAGTCTGGCTGTGGCCCTGCTAATCAGGACCCCAGCCTAGCTGCTTCCTCTCTAAAATGGTTTCCATGTACATTAGGTACATTTCTAATAGGATTCTGGAGTGCCTTATAAGCCCCTAGTATATGGTATACTATGTACCTAGGGCATAAATACCTCAGAGGCCTACTAGGGGCTGAAGCATGTATTATGCCACCCCTGGGAAGCACTCCAAAATGACACCACAGGTCTGCTACTGCAGCCTGGGTAAAGTGGTGCTTGCACCCCTTACTGTGGTATAGGCTACCTATATCACTACCATTGCACACACATATAAAACCTATAAGTCACTATAAGTCACTCCTATGGCAGGCCTTAACAATCCTGAAGGCAGAGTGCTTGGTTTTTATGTGAGAGGGTGCCCCTGCATGAGCAGAGCCCCTCTGCAGCTTTCGGCGTACCTCCTCTGATGCTGTTTGTAGTGCAGCCTGACTATATACTCTTAAGTGCATTATAACCTCGCGGTAAATGCTAACTTTGGACTGGCTGCACGGAAACATGACTTTCTAAAGCCCTGGCATCACAAAATGGACGCCACTGCCACAGACACGGGTCTGGCCTCCTGCTGCTGACCGAAACTCCAGCAGGGGAGGCCTGGACAATAGGTTTCCTGTCCCAGGGAGGTGTAACCACCTCCGCAGACAGGCAGATGTGTATTGGGGCTGGGCGGGAGCACTCTCTGGTGCTTTGAAGTCCTGCACTGGGGGCACACTTGGTGTCCCTGTGCATAGTCCAGTTCAAACCGGTTGCAGGGAGTGAAACTGGACAAAGGAAATGGGTGTAACCACCCCTCTTTCCAAACCCTCCCATAGGTGGGTCCCTAGAGTATGTCCAACCCACAAACTTTGCATAAGTATGGGAACCCAGTCCTTGCGACTTTAGATTACCCTGGACGAAACTCTGCAACATATATCCTGGACCTTCGATGGTCTACTTTAACTTGAAGACTGAAGAAATCTCCCTTGGGGTCAAGGAGTGACTCCCCTGCTTGGCAGGCACCAAAGAAGCAACTGTCCGGTCTGAAATTCTGAAGCTCCCGTCGGATGCTGAAGTCTCTGCATCCCCAGAGGTGGATTTCCGGACTTCCCCGAGGCGACCCTGAGTCCACAGCAAAGCTGAGGCCCGTGGCTATCATGGGTGACGTGCAACCGTGACCCCTGGACACTGTGATCTTTTGCTGATCCATCATCTTCCTGGGATTCCTCGAACTTGTACTTTGGGCTCCGAGTAGCCCCAGCCTTGGGCACCTCCTGCACCGAAGATTGCTGGCCTCCACTCCACGAGTGACCCGTGGGCCAGTTTCCAGTGCGACCGCTCGAGGCTCCTTCGCGATTGCTAGCCCGTTGGCTAGTGAGTCCCCACGAAGGCGACTCCTCTTCTGATTGGGCTTTCTTGGTTGCTCCAGACGTGCTCCGACTTACCCTCACTGGGTGAGTCCCCCAGATCTTGCTGGTCTGCACCGACGTCCTTTCTCTGTTTCCAAGTGACTTGCCGTTGCCAAGGCTTGTTGGGTCCAATCTGGTCGCCGACAGCACAGCACTCGACAGACTTTGTGGGACAGCTCGAATCCAGCTCCTGGTCATCGTCGACGCCTCCTGGACCTCGTGGCTGAAGAGTCAAGACACCCGTCAACTCATCTGAAGCACCCAACATCTGTGGGCATTGGACTATCGTGCCCTTGGTCACTGGTAAGTGACCCAGACTCTGTCCCCTCTGCTATCAGGTTCCTTCCATCCTAGATCCAGGCTTGGATCTCGCCGGACACTTTTCCTCTTCACGGCAGCAGCACTTCCTGAGCAGCTTCCATTGAAAACAGCGACACGACCCAACACCATTTGACACCTATGCACCCGGCTTCCCTGGGTGAGGTAACTCGAGTACTCTGGTGCTCCCGTGGGTGTTGGCCCTAGACACCTCTAAGTCCAAAAGGATTTGCTCGTAGTCATCCTCTAAGTGTATTTAAACTCTTAATTTCCAACCGCGACTTTCCCCGTAGAAGTTAACGGTGATTCCCCTGTGTCACTATCTTGGGTGGTTCCTTGTGGTCCAAGCACTTCTACAGGCTCTAGGCCTTGTGTCTAGTTCAGTCGTGGTTCTTATACCACTTTATTGGTATATGGTTTGGTACGCCCCTAGGGCCCAAACGTGTATTTATGCTTTTACTGTTGAATACTGACTTGTAACGTAAGTACTTCGAACTCCAGCCTCATAAAGAGACTAGAGGGGTGTGTTTTATCTTAAATATATACATTTTAAATATATACCTGGTGTGGTTCTCCTTTCATTTGATCATTCAAGAGATTAGAGACGGGTAAAACAAGCTGCTTTACATTCCTTCAAGACTTAGCCTGAAGACTGCTCTCCATAGCTACCACTATGATAGCTTTCAATAAAGGTTGTCTTTAACCTATCCCCATAAGGGGTTGTTTGGACTGATACAAGGTGCCCACTATAACTAGTGAACAGCATATATCAGGCCAACTTCTCACACTCCTCTCACTATACCATCCACAGCCCCACTCTTGCTATACCTACTCTAGCCCTCCTCTCGCTAAACCTTCCCCAACCCTCCTATCACTATTCCTCCCTCAGCCCTCCTCTCGCTATACCTCCCTCAGCCCTCCTCTCACGACAGCTCCCTCAGCTTTCCTTTAACTATACCTGCCCAGCCCTCTTCTCACTATACCTCCCCATCTGACCATTCACTATCCCTCCCTCAGCCCTCCTCTCGGTATACCTCCTCAGCCCTATTCTCACTACACCTCCCCCAGCCCTCCTCTCACTATACTGCCCTGCCCTCCTCACTATACCGCCCCAGCTCTCCTCCCACTTTAGCTCCCCTAGCCCTCCTCTCACTATACCACTCCAGTCCTTCTCTACCTATACCTCTCCAGCTTTCCTTTCGCTATTCCTCCCCAGCCCTCCTCTCCCTATATCATCCCCAGCCCTCCTCTTGCTATACCTCCCCCAGCCCTCCTCTCGCTATAACTCCCCGAGCCCTTCTCTCGCTATTCCCCCTCAGCCCATCTCTCGCTATGCCTCCCTCAGCCCTCCTCTTGCTACGCCTCCATCAGCCCTCCTCTCGCTATACCTCCCTCAGCCCTCCTCTTGCTACGCCTCCATCAGCTCTCCTCTCACTATGCCTCCCTCAGCTCTCCTCTCGCTACACCTCCCCAGCACTCCTTTCGCTAAACCTCCCCCTGCCCTCCTCTTGCTATACCTCTCCAGCCCTCCTTTCACTATACCCCCCAGCCCCCCTCTCGCTATACCTCCCTCAGCCCTCCTCTCACTACACCTCCCTCAGCCCACCTCTCGCTATACCTCCCCCAGCCTTCCTCTCGCTATTCCCCCTCAGCCCTTCTCTCGCTATACCTCCCTCAAACCTCCTCTCGCTACACCTCCCTCAGCCCTCCTCTCGCTATACCTCCCTCAGCCCTCCTCTCACTATATCATCCCCAGCCCTCCTCTTGCTATACCTCCCCCAGCCCTCCTCTCGCTATAACTCCCCGAGCCCTTCTCTCGCTATTCCCCCTCAGCCCATCTCTCGCTATGCCTCCCTCAGCCCTCCTCTTGCTACGCCTCCATCAGCCCTCCTCTCGCTATACCTCCCTCAGCCCTCCTCTTGCTACGCCTCCATCAGCTCTCCTCTCGCTATGCCTCCCTCAGCTCTCCTCTCGCTACACCTCCCCAGCACTCCTTTCGCTAAACCTCCCCCTGCCCTCCTCTTGCTATACCTCTCCAGCCCTCCTTTCACTATACCCCCAGCCCCCCTCTCGCTATACCTCCCTCAGCCCTCCTCTCACTACACCTCCCTCAGCCCACCTCTCGCTATACCTCCCCCAGCCTTCCTCTCGCTATTCCCCCTCAGCCCTTCTCTCGCTATACCTCCCTCAAACCTCCTCTCGCTACACCTCCCTCAGCCCTCCTCTCGCTATACCTCCCTCAGCCCTCCTCTCGCTATACCTCCCTCCTCTCGCTATACCTCCCTCAGTCCTCCTCCCGCTATTCCTCCTCAGCCCTCCTCTCGCTATTCCTTCTCAGCCCTCCTCTCGCTATACCTCCCTCAGCCCTCCTCTCACTATACCGCCCCAGCCCTCCTCTCACCATACCTCCCCCAGCCGTCCTCTCGTTGCTCCTCCCTCAGCTCTCCTCTTGCTATGCCTCCATCAGCTCTCCTCTCGCTACGCCTCCCTCAGCTCTCCTCTCGCTACGCCTCCCCAGCACTTCTCTAGCTAAACCTCCCCCTGCCCTCCTCTTGCTATACCTCCCCAGCCCTCCTTTTGCTATACCCCCCTGCCCTCCTCTTGCTATACCTTCCCAGCTCCCTCCCTATACTGCCACCAGTCCTCCTATCACTTTACCTTCCCCAGCCCTCTTCTGAATATACCTCCCCAGCCCTCCTCTCAGTATACCTCCCTCAGCCATCCTCTCACTATATGTTCCCCAGCCATCTTCTCACTATACCTCCCCCAGCCCTCCTTACACTATAGCTCCACAGCCCTCTCCTCACTATACCTTCCCGGTACTCTTTTCATGACACTTTAACCTGCCCTCCTCTCACTTTACCTACCCCATCCCTCCTCTCACTATACCGCAGCCAACCCTCCTCTCATTATACATCCCTCAGCCCTCCTCTCACTTTACTTCCCTCACCCCTATTCGCACCACACATCCCTCAACCCTCCTCTCACTATACCTCCCACTGCCCTTCTCTCACTATACCTCCCGAAGACCCCCTGTCATTATTCCTACCCTAACCCCCCTCTCACTCTAACTTTCTCAGCCCTCCTCTCGCTATATCTTCCCCAGCCTTCGATCACTATACCTCCCCTTACCCTCCTATCACTATACCTCCCTCAGCCCTGCACTCACTATACCTCCCTCAGCCCTCCTCTCGCTATACCTCCCTCAGCCCTCCTCTCGCTATACCTCCCTCAGCCCTCCTCTCACTATACCTCCCTCAGCCCTCCTCTCGCTATACCTTCCTCAGCCCTCCTTTCACTATTCCTCCTCTCGCTATACCTCCCTCAGCCCTCCTCTCGCTATACCTCCCCAGCCCTCCTCTCACTATACCTCCCCAGCTCTCCTCTCACCATAACTCCCCCAGCCCTCCTCTCATTGAACCTCCCTCAGCTCTCCTCTTGCTACGCCTCCCTCAGCTCTCCTCTCGCTACGCCTCCCTCAGCTCTCCTCTCGCTACGCCTCCCCAGCACTCCTCTCGCTAAACCTCCCCCTGCTCTCCTCTTGCTATACCTCCCCAGCCCTCCTTTCACTATACCCCCAGCCCTCCTCTCGCTATACCTCCCTCAGCCCTCCTCTCGCTACACCTCCCTCAGACCACCTCTCGCTTCGTCTCCTTCAGTCCTCCTCTCGCTACACCTCCCTCAGCCCTCCTCTAGATATACCTCCCTCAGCCATCCTCACACTATACCTCTCCCAGCCCTCGGCACTCAATATACCTCCCTCAGCGCTCACTATACTTCCCACAGCCCTTGGCTCACTATACCTCCCAAGGCCTCCTTTCATGACAGCTCACCCAGCCCTCCTCTCGCTTTACCTCATCCAACCCTTCTCTCATGATACCTCCCCCAGTCTTACACTCACTATACCTCCCTCAGCCCTCCATTCACTATACCTCCCTCAGTCCTCCTCTCACTATACCTCCCCCAGGCCCCCTTTCACTATACCTCCCTCAGGCCCCCTTTCACTATACCTCTCCCAGCCCTCCTCTCACTATACCTCCCCCAGCCCTCCTTACACTATAGCTCCACAGCCCTCCCCTCACTATACCTCCCCGGTACTCTTTTCATGACACCTCAACCTGCCCTCCTCTCACTTTACCTACCCCATCCCTCCTCTCACTATACCGCAGCCAACCCTCCTCTCATTATACCTCCCTCAGCCCTCCTCTCACTTTACTTCCCTCACCCCTATTCGCACCACACATCCCTCAACCCTCCTCTCACTATACCTCCCACTGCCCTTCTCTCACTATACCTCCCGAAGACCCCCTGTCATTATTCCTACCCTAACCCCCCTCTCACTCTAACTTTCTCAGCCCTCCTCTCGCTATATCTTCCCCAGCCTTCGATCACTATACCTCCCCTTACCCTCCTATTACTATACCTCCCTCAGCCCTGCACTCACTATTCCTCCCTCAGCCCTCCTCTCGCTATACCTCCCTCAGCCCTCCTCTCGCTATACCTCCCTCAGCCCTCCTCTCACTATACCTCCCTCAGCCCTCCTCTCGCTATACCTTCCTCAGCCCTCCTTTCACTATTCCTCCTCTCGCTATACCTCCCTCAGCCCTCCTCTCGCTATACCTCCCCAGCCCTCCTCTCACTATACCTCCCCAGCTCTCCTCTCACCATAACTCCCCCAGCCCTCCTCTCATTGAACCTCCCTCAGCTCTCCTCTTGCTACGCCTCCCTCAGCTCTCCTCTCGCTACGCCTCCCTCAGCTCTCCTCTCGCTACGCCTCCCCAGCACTCCTCTCGCTAAACCTCCCCCTGCTCTCCTCTTGCTATACCTCCCCAGCCCTCCTTTCACTATACCCCCAGCCCTCCTCTCGCTATACCTCCCTCAGCCCTCCTCTCGCTACACCTCCCTCAGACCACCTCTCGCTTCGTCTCCTTCAGTCCTCCTCTCGCTACACCTCCCTCAGCCCTCCTCTAGATATACCTCCCTCAGCCATCCTCACACTATACCTCTCCCAGCCCTCGGCACTCAATATACCTCCCTCAGCGCTCACTATACTTCCCACAGCCCTTGGCTCACTATACCTCCCAAGGCCTCCTTTCATGACAGCTCACCCAGCCCTCCTCTCGCTTTACCTCATCCAACCCTTCTCTCATGATACCTCCCCCAGTCTTACACTCACTATACCTCCCTCAGCCCTCCATTCACTATACCTCCCTCAGTCCTCCTCTCACTATACCTCCCCCAGGCCCCCTTTCACTATACCTCCCTCAGGCCCCCTTTCACTATACCTCTCCCAGCCCTCCTCTCACTATACCTCCCCCAGCCCTCCTTACACTATAGCTCCACAGCCCTCCCCTCACTATACCTCCCCGGTACTCTTTTCATGACACCTCAACCTGCCCTCCTCTCACTTTACCTACCCCATCCCTCCTCTCACTATACCGCAGCCAACCCTCCTCTCATTATACCTCCCTCAGCCCTCCTCTCACTTTACTTCCCTCACCCCTATTCGTACCACACATCCCTCAACCCTCCTCTCACTATACCTCCCACTGCCCTTCTCTCACTATACCTCCCCCAGACCCCTGTCATTATTCCTACCCTAGCACCCCTCTCACTCTAACTTTCTCATCCCTCCTCTCCATATATCTTCCCCAGCCTTCTATCACTATACCTCCCCTTACCCTCCTACCACTATACCTCCCTCAGCCCTGCACTCACTATACCTCCCTCAGCCCTCCTCTCACAATACATCCCCAGCCCCCCTCTCATTATACCTCCCTCAGCCCCCCTCTAATTATACCTCCCTCATACATCCCTCAGGCCTCCTCCCACTATACCTCCCTCAGCCTTCCTCTCACAATACCTCCCTCAGCCGTCCTCTCATGACATCTCCCTCAGTCGTCGTCTCACTATACCTCCCTCAGCCCTCTCACTAAACCTCCCTCAACCCTTCTATCATGACATCTCCCTCAGCCTTCTTCTCACTATACCTCCCCTAGTCTTCCTCTCACTATACCACCCTCAGCCCTCCATTCACTATACCTCCCCATCCCTCCTCTCACTATACATCCTCCATCCCTCCTCTCACCATAACTCCCTCAGCCCTCCTCTCACCATACCTGTCTCAGCCCTCCTCTCACCATGCCTCCCCCATCCCTCCTTGCACTTTACCTCCCCAGTCCCCTCACTATACTGCCACCAGCCCTCCTATCACCATAAGTTCCCCAGCCCTCCTCTCAATATACCCCCTCAGCCCTCCTCTCACTATACATCCCCAGTCCCCCCTCTCACTATACCTCCCCAGCCCCCTCTCAGTATACCTCCCTCAGCCATCTTCTGCTCTTACTACACCTCTCCCAGCCCTCGGCACTCAATAGACCTCCCTCAGCTCTCGGCTCACTATACGTTCCTCAGCCATCTTCTCACTATACCTCCCCAGCCCTTCTTTCACTGTAGCTCCCCAACCCTCCCCTCACTATACCTCCCCAGTACTCCTTTCATGACACCTCACCCTGCCCTCCTCTCACTTTACCTCCCCCAGCTCTCCTCTCACAATACCTCAGCCAACCCTCTTATTATACCTCCCTTAGCCCTCCTACCACTTTACCTCCCTCATCCGTCTTCGCACCATACCATCCCCCACACCCTATGACTATACTATAGTACACAATAGTATACTATACTATAGCACTCCTCTCACTATACCTCCCCAGCGCTCCTCTCATTATACCTCCCCATCCCTCACCTCACTATACCTCCCTCAGCCCTCTTCTCATCAGATGTCCCCATCCCTCCTTGCACTATACCCCCCTCATCCCTCCTCGCTCCATACCTACCCATCCCTCTTCTCACTATACCTCCCCAGCCTTCTTCTCACTGTGCCTCCCCAACCCTCCTCTCACTAAACATCCCCAGGCCCCCTCTCACTATACCTCTCCCAGCCCTCCTCTGACTAAACCTCTATCACCCCTATTCGCACCACCCCTCCCTCATTCCTCCTCTCACTATACCTCCCGCAGCTCTCCTCTAAATATACCTCCCCCGGCTCCCCTGTCATTATTCCTACCCTAGCCCCCCTCTCACTATAACTTTCCTAGCCCTTCTCTCACTATACCCCCCACCCTCCTATCACTATACCTCCCCCAATCCTCCTCTCATTATACCTCCCTCAGCCCCCCTCTCATTATACCTCCCTCAGCCCCCCTCTCATTATACCTCTCTCATCCCTCCACTCACTATACCTTCCTCAGCCCTTCTCTCACTATAACTCCCTCAACCTTCCTCTCACTATACCTTCCTCAGCCATCTCTCAGTATACCGCCCTGAACCCTCATATCATGACATCTTCTTCAGCCTTCCTCTCACTTTACCTGCCCAGCCTTCCTCTCACTATTCTTCTACAAGCCACACTCTCACTATGACTCCCACAGCCCCCCTCTCACTGTACCTTACTCCTCCCTCAAATCAATAAACCTCTCTCAGCCCTCCTCTCACTATACCTCCCCCAAACCCCCTCTTATTAGACCTCCCCAGCCCTCCTCTCATTCTAACTTCCCCAGCCCTCCATTCACTACACCTCCTTCTGCCCCCTCTCAATATCCCTTCCACAGCCCTCCTCCCACTATGCCTACCTAAGCCCTCCTCTCACTATACCTCCCTCTGCCCCCTCTCACTATAACTCCCTCCACCCTCCTCTCACTATACCTCCCCGGCCCTGCTCTCATTATACCTCCCCCAGCCCTCCTCTCACTATACCTACCCCAGCCCTCCTCTCACTATACAATTCCTTAGCCCTCTTCCGGAGCCATCTCCCCCAGCCCTCCTCTCACTATACCTCCCCTGGCTTTCCTCTCATTATACCTCCTTCCACCCTCCTCTGCCTACACCACCCTCAGCCCTCCTCTCACAATGCCTCCCTCAGCCTTCCTCTCACTATACCTCTTCAGCCCTCTTCACCATACCTCCCCCAGCCCCCTCTCACTATACCTCCCCCAGCCCTGTCTCACTGTGACGCCCACAGTCCTCCTCTCACTGTACCCTACTCAACACTCCCATTACTATACCTCCCTCTGTCCTCCTCTCACTATACCTCCCCCAACCTCTCTCAGTATTCCTCCCCTAGCCCTCCTCTCACTATATTCCTCCCCTAGCCCTCCTCCCACTATACCTCCATCAGTCCTCCATTCATTATACCTCCCCCAGCCCTCCTTTTACTATACCTCCCCAAGCCCTCATCTCATTATACCTCCCCTAGTCCTCTTCTTACTATACCTTCCTCAGCACTCCTCTTACTATACCTTCCCCAGCCCCGTCTCACTGTGACTCCCACAGTCCTCCTCTCACTGTACCTTACCCAACACTCCCATCACTATACCTCCCTCTCTCCTCCTCTCAGTATACCTCCCCCAACCTCTCTCACTATTCCTCCCCTAGCCCTCCTCTCACTATACCTCCATCAGTCCTCCATTCATTATACCTTCCCCAGCCCTCCTTTTACTATACCTCCCAAGCCCTCATCTCATTATACCTCCCCTAGTCCTCTTCTTACTATACCTTCCTCAGCCCTCCTCTTACTATACCTCCCCCAGCCCTCCTCTCACTATAACTCTCTCAGATCTCCTCTCACAATACCTCCCTCAGCCCTCCTCTCATTACGCCTTCCTCAGCCCTCCTCTAACTATACCTCCCCAGCCCTCCTCCTACTATACCTTCCTTGCCCTCTTCACCATACCTCTCTCAGCTCTCCTCTCACAACACCTCCCCAAGCCTTCTTCTCACTATACCTCTATCCCTCAACCCTCTTTTCACTACACGTCCCCAGCCCTCCTTTCAGTATTCCTCCCTCAGCCCTCCTCACTATACGTACCCATCCCTCCTCACTACACCTTCCCCAACCCTCCTCACCATGCCTCCTTAGCCCGCCTCTCACTACCCCTCCCCATCCCTCCTCTCACTACACCTCTATACCAAGCTTTGGTTCTTTCATCTCTTCTCTCGCCATATCTCCACACTTCTCTCATGTTCTTCTCTTTCCCCTCCACTCACCGTACCACAGTACCATACAACTAATCTCTCATCTCTTCTCCCACGAAATCTTCTTTAGCCTTCCTCTCACTATTGCCTTTATGCCCCAATACTTCTCTCACCCTGCCTTCCACAAACATTCCCTACTACCATACCTATCACCCCATTTTAGGTTTCGCCTGTGAAATCTCTTGTATTTAATATATCTTAAAAGGGGGCTATTATCAGTTCCCATAACTGAATTGCTGTGTTCATTCGCTTTTGTGTGGAACTTTTTTTTTGCTAACTTCCCCTGGCCGCACGCATTTACGGTACTTCTTCTAAAGCTGCTCACACTGTATAAGCCCCATTCACTGTCAGGATAGGATCTCTTCCCTTGAAAAAGGCAGACAGCTTCTAACAGTATGCTGGAATGCTTGTATTTTTTATTACCTAGATGTGTATGGCAGATTCTGAAGCCTTAGAACGTTTGTGGCATTTTCTATTCATGCCTCAGTACCTTTCTTTGCACTTTGTAGCCATTTTCGGATTGCTTTTTTTCAACATAATTTATTTGGTCATTATGATCAAATTTTAAATGTTGTAATAAACATTGCATGTTAAAAATAAAGTCTAATAGACAAGAACTATTCTACATTCTGCTACTAAACAGGCAGCCACAAGTTCAGTTACCTTGCAGACAACAGGGTCATGACTTCAATGGTGCAGCAGATGCAGTGACACCAGGAACAAAAGCTCTAGGCACCCCACTAAACACCTAAAATTGGTAAATATTAATACTAAATAAGCAGTCACAAATGCAGCTACATTGAAGTTAGAAGCAGCTTGATTTAAACGGTGCAGCAGGTGCAGTGGCACCGGGGCCAAAAGTTGTCATACCGCCAGTAAATACCAAATATTATTATATCTTACTACTAAACAGCCAGTCACAAGTTCAGTTATCTTGCAGGCAACAGGGTCAGTATTTGAATGGTGCAGCAGGTGTAGTGGCACCGGGCCCAAAGCTCCAGGCACCCTACTAAACACCTAAAATTGCTATATTTTGCAACTAAACATGCAGTCATGCATGCAGCTATCTTTCAGGCACTAGGGACATGATTTGAATGGTGCAGCAAGTGCAGTAGCACCGGGCCCAAAAGTTGTCAGAACTCCTCTAAACACATCATAGTGCTATATTTGACTACTGAATAGGCACTCACAATCACAGTTACCTTGAAGTTAAAATGGACTTTGTTTGAATGGTGAAGCAGGTGCAGTGGTACCGGGGCCAAAAGCTCTAGGGACCCCACTAAAACCAGATTATTGCTAAATTTACTACTAAACAAGACAGTCACAAGGGCAGTTATCTAATAGGCAATAGTGTCATGATTTGAATGGTGTAGCAGTTGCAGTGGCACAGGGATCAAAAGCTCTAAGGACCCCACTAAACACAGAATATCGCTAAATTTTACTACTAAACAGGCAGTCACAAGTGCATTTATCTAGCTGGAACTAGGACTATGATTTCAATGGTGCTGCAAGTGCAGTGACACTGGGATCCAAAGCTCTATGAGCCCCTCTAAACACCACATTTTGCAATCTTTCACTACTAAACAGGCAGTTCCAAGTGCAGTTAACTTACAGGCAATAGGGTCATGATTTGAATGGTGCAATCAGTATAGTGGCACTGGGGCCAAAGGTTGTCATAACCCCTCTTAGCATCAAATATTGCCATATTTTATTACTAAACAGGCAGGCACAAATGCAGTTATCTTGTAGGCTCTAGGGGAATGTTTTGAATGTTGCAGTAGGTGCAATGACACCACACCAAAGAGTAGTAAGAACTCATCTATACACTTAATATTGCTATTGCATCAATTAATTATATTTTTTACTCTTACATTTCATTTTTCAAAATTTTGCTATTACTTATCCGTTTTATACCACTAGTAACAGCACAATATACTGCCTTTTTGTACGTTAACCAGTCATAACACTTTAACATTTCTGTAACTTATATTGTACAACTCCTCAGCAAGCTACAACTTACAACAAACAACTCATTATTAATCACATAGGCAAATCCTGATGCATTTACCAATACTTGTTCACATTTGCATCCTACCAACATATCCTACCACCCCTCTCTCACCCTCGTCATCCTACCCAGTCTCCCACCATGATTCACTTACCCCTTCCCTCACATCTCCTACTATATCTCACATCTACTACCACATCTTTCACCTCCCCTCTCACACCTTTATTCCCTCTTGTTGCATACAGGGTGTACCACCATCTCATACCACCTCTCACCCTTCTTCTCACAAACACCCCATAACACCATCTCCTAACACACCTCTTACACTTCCTCCCTCACACACCTCATACCACCATCTCTTACCACACCTCTCACCCTTCCTTTCACACATCTCATACCACCTCTCACCCATCCTCTCAAAATCACCCCATACACCATCTCCTAGCACATCTCTCACCCTTCCTCTCACATACACTCCATAGACAATGTTCTACCACACATCTTAACCCTCTTCTCGTATACACCCTATACCACCATCTTCTATCACACCTCTTACCCTTCCTCCCTCACACACCTCATACCACAATCTCTACCCACACCTCTCACCCACGTCATACCACCTCTCACCCTTCCTCTCTCAAATCTCATACCACCTCCCACCCCTTCTCTCACATACACCATCTCCTACCACTCCACTCACACTTCCTTTCACACACACCTCATACCTATCCCCACGCAGAGGGATGCAGCCAGCAGGGTGACGAGAACCACCTTCATGCTGAGAGGATCCTGAGAGTTTCCTGAAGTGCTGCTTGTCCCGGCCCTGAGTCTTATATACCCTTGCAGTGTTTGCTTTTGGATACAGTGGATGTCGCTTACTACGTAGAAAACAGGATTACACGAGAAGCTTTTGCTCCAGGCACAATAGCTTCCAATTACCCCCTCCTGCCCTTGCAGGGCAGGTTCCTAGTCTGCTATAAATGCATTCCTTGCATTCTTCTCTTGTTCACACCGAGAACAGCAACACACCGAGAACAGCAACAGCTCCTACAACTGCAATGCAAGCAGCTTTTACACAGAGATCATGTACCTTATTTGCAGATGCAGAGTCACCTGCACAAAGAGACCAGGCAGCTGCAGGGCAGACTTCCATTACACAGGTAACAAGGCACAGCATAGGCAGCGGCAGGGCAGACTTCCATTACAAAGGTAACATACGCACCATAGGCAGCTGCAGGCCAGACTTCCATTACATAGGTAACAGACGCAGTGTAGGCAGCTGCAGGGCAGACTTCCATCTCACATAGGTAACAGGTGCAGCACAGGCAGCTGCAGGGCAGACTTCCATTACACGCAGGTAACAGGCGCAGCATAGGCAGCTGCTGGGAAGTCTTCCATTACAGACAGGTAACAGGCGCAGCATAGGCAGCTGCAGTGCAGACTGCATTACACGTAGGTAACAGGAACAGCACAGGAAGCTGCAGGGCAGACTTCCATTACACAGGTAACAGGCGCAGCATAGGCAGCTGCAGTTCAGACTGCATTACACGTAGGTAACAGGAACAGCACAGGCAGATGCAGGGCAGACTGCCAGTACACAGTGTTGGACAGGCCTCACAGACGGCTTGCTCCCTCCCCGCTCGACAGGGCCCGAACTCCGGCCCACCTGGCATATCCCCGCAACAAGCACCTGTACTCCGTCTCCCGACGGACCCTCGGCCCTCGGACCCCTACTCATCACGGGGCCCAGCCCCACCGGCTTTCCCGGCCGGGTCAAGCCGCCATCTTGGGCCCTGCACCACGCGGCCGCATGGCCTCCCCTCGACCCTAACCCCGGGCCTGGCCGGCCCCGACATCCCGGCACCACCATCCACCCAGGAGGTGGGCGGACCACTTGGCAGGTCAATGGGAGAACGAAGTGTCAAGGGCTCTCCCCCGCCAGGTGCCGAGCGCCCCCAGCTCCCCCAGGCACTGGCTCCACCCCCTGCTGGGTGTCTGGACACCTTCATCCCGGACCCTCCGACCTCCAAGTGCGAGGGTCCGGACATCAAAGGGCACCAGCCCTATAACTGAGGCAGCTCCGGAGCAGGAAGGCAGTTGTATCCTGGAGTCGAGAGACACCGAGTGAACTCAACCCTGACGGTCTACTGGCGCTGCCGTAGCCCGCTCTTGTGAACCATCGTCCTGCCTGCTGGCGCTGCCGCGGCCTTCTACAACAGTCATCTTCCTGGGACCTGCTGGCGCTGCCGCGGCCCGTTGTAACGACCATCCTCACCGGGACCTGCTGGCGCTGCCGCGGCCTTCTACAACAGTCATCTTCCTGGGACCTGCTGGCGCTGCCGCGGCCCGTTGTAACGACCATCCTCACCGGGACCTGCTGGCGCTGCCGCGGACCGTATATCTTCCGGGGACCTGCTGGCGCTGCCGCGGCCCGTTGTATCGACCATCCACACCGGGACCTGCTGGCGCTGCCGCGGCCCATACCACCTAACCACCAAGCTCGAGGATTGTGAGCTCATCATCATCTCATCCGAACTACCTGATTGGTAAATAGACTGTCCCGCTACCCCCTTCCCTACCTTGCGAGACTCTAATCGAGGGGACCCCTGAGTCCAGACCTCCTTGTACCAGTTAACCGTACCTTAAATAAGTGCTTATAAAGAACACTGAACCTTATCCGTGTGTGATATCTGTCTGTGGGGGGGAAGTTACTTGTCTGTACGATCGCTGGAGACGGCTCTCCCCGGAGACCTCTCCTCCTGACCCCGGCCGACCCTCCCGGTCCATCTACCTTTTCTAACACACAGGTAACAGGCTTAGCATAGGCAGCTGCAGGGCAAACGGCCATTACATGAAGGTAACATGCGCAGAATAGGCAGCTGCAGGGCAGACTTCCATTACGAAGGTAACATGCGCAGCAGAGGTAGCTGCATGGAAGACTGCCATAACTCACAGGTAACAGGCGCATGATAGGCAGCTTCAGGGCAGAATTCCATTAAGTGCATGTAACAGGCGCAGCATAGGTAGCTGCAGGGAAGACTTCCATTACACGGGTAATAGGCGCAGCATTGGCAGCTGCAGGGCAGCCTTCCATTACAAAGGTAACAGGTGAAGCATCGGCAGCTGCAGGGAGGACTTCCATTACAGAGGTAACAGGCGCAGCATTGGCAGCTGCAGGGCAGACTTCCATTACACGCAGGTAACAGGCGTAGCATAGGTAGCTGCAGGACAGACTTTCATTACACGCAGGTAATAGGTGGAGCATAGGCAGCAGCAGAAAAGCCTTTCATTACACAGGTAACAGGCACAGCATTGGTAGCTGCAGGGCAAACTTCCATTACACGCAGGTAACAAGTGCAGCTTAGGCAACTGCAGGGCGACTTCCATTTCAGAGAGGTAACAGGCTCAGCATAGGTAGATGCACAGCAGACTTCCATTACAGACAGGTAACAGGCACAGCAGACTTCCATTACAGACCGGTAACAGGCGCAGCAAAGGCAGCTGCAGTGCAGACTGCATTACACGTAGGTAACAGGAACAGCACAGTCAGGTGCAGGGCAGACTTCCATTACACAGGTAACAGGCGCAGCATAGGCAGCTGCAGTTCAGACTGCATTACACGTAGGTAACAGGAACAGCACAGGCAGCTGCAGGGCAGACTGCCAGTACACAGGTAACAGGCTAAGCATAGGCAGCTGCAGGGCAGGGCAGACTTCCATTACATGCAGGTAACAGTCGCAGCATAGGCAACTGCTGGGCAGACTTCCATTACACATAGGTAACATGGACAGCATAGGCAGCTGCAGAGCAAACTTACATTACACATTTGTAACATGGACAGCATAGGCAGCTGCAGAGCAGACTTCATTTACACATATATAACAGGCGCAGCAAAGGAAGTTGCAGGGCAGACTTCCATTACACATGTAACAGGCGCAGCATTGGCAGCTGCAGGGCAGACTTCAATTTCATGCAGGTAATAGGCACAGCATAGGCAGCTGCAGGGCAGACTTCCATTACACAGGTAACAGGCTCAGCATAGGCAGCTGCTGGGCAGACGTCCATTACACGCAGGTAACAGGCACAGCATAGGCAGCAGCAGGGCAGACTTCGATTACGCGCAGGTAATAGGCTCAGCATAGGCAGCTGCAGGGCAGACTTCCATCACACGCAGGTTACAGGCTCAGCATAGGCAGCTGCAGGGCAGAATTCCATTACACAGGTAACAGGCTCAGCATAGGCAGCTGCAGGGAAGATATCTATTACACGCAGGTGACAGGCTCAGCATAGACAGCTGCAGGGCAGACTTCCATTACACAGGCAACAGGCTCAACATAGGCAGCTGCAGAGCAGACTTCCATTACACAAGTAACAGGCTCAGCATAGAAAGCTGCAGGGCATACTTCCATTACATGCAGGTAACAGGAGCAGCATAGGCAGCTGCAAGGCAGACTTCCATTATGAAGGTAATATGCGCAGCAGAGACAGCTGCAGGTCAGACTGCCATTACACACAGGTAACAGGCGCATTATAGGCAGCTGCAGGGCAGACTTCCATTACTTGTAGGTAACAGGTGCAGCATAGGCAGCTGCAGGGCAGACCCCCATTACAAAGGTAACAGGTGCAGCATAGGCAGCTGCAGGGAAGACTTCCATTACACAGATAACAGGCGCAGCATTGGCAGCTGCAGGGCAGTCTTCCATTACACAGGTAACAGGTGCAGCATAGGCAGCTGCAGGGAAGACTTCCATTACAGAGGTAACAGGCGCAGCATTTGCAGCTGCAGGGCAGACTTCAATTACACGCAGGTAATAGGTGCAGCATAGGCAGCAGCAGAGAAGACTTTCATTACACAGTTAACAGGCGCAGCATTGGTAGCTGCAGGGCAAACTTCCATTACACGCAGGTAACAGGCGCAGCATAGGCAACTGCAGGGTAGACTTCCATTACACACAGCTAACAGGTGCAGTATAGGCAGCTGCAGGGCAGACTTCCATTACACACACGTAACAGGCGAAGTATAGGCAGCTGCAGGGAGGACTTCCATTACACACAGGTACCAGGCACAGCAGAGGTAGCTGCAGGACAGACTTCCATTACACAGGTAACATGCGCAGTATAGGCAACAGCAGGGCAGACTTCAATTACACATAGGTAACAGGCGCAGCATAGGAAGTTGCTGGGCTAACTTCCATTACGCATAGATAACAGGCGCAGCATAGGCAGCTGCAGGGCAGACTTCCATTACAAGCACGTAACATGCGCAGCATAGGCAGCTGCAGGGCAGACTTCCACTACACAGGTAACAGGCGCAGCATTGGCAGCTGCAGGGCAGACTTCCATTACACGCAGGTAACAGGCTGTTGGACTTGGCCCTTCTGGCAAGTTCACCCCTAGAATGTTTTGCATTTATCCTAGCCTTTTTCCTATGTTGTACTAGTGGTTTTAGGCCTCTAGGCGCTTTTACACTGTGTCCCAGTGGAAAGTGCATGCGCTCTGTGTATGTTTTAGTGAGACTGACCTGCCCTCCCATAGGAATGCATGGGGGATCTGAGTGACCGTGTTAAGTCCTGATGTGAGAGGAGTGCAGGGTCAAGTTTGGTATGTGCGAATTCATGAGATTGAATGCTGCATGCGTCTGATGTGTGCGGCGTTACGGTGTCTAGTGTAGAAGGGCCACTTCTAGAAGCTGGCATGTCTGTGTAATAAATGTGCAGTGACTGTCTGGCTTGCGATTGGCTGGTGTGTCTGGCTCCAGGAGTCAGGATGGGTCTGCCCCGGTGGTGAATGGAGAGATCTGCATGTTGATGGCAGGGAGGAGTACACCTGGGACCTGAATAGGGCTGGGCTTTCCCTACACAATGCTGGCTCCACCCCCTGTGGTGCGTCTGATGTCCCTGGCCTGTCCTGTGAATAGGGAGAGGGGCTGAGCAAAACAAAGTGCTCAGGAACCAGTTTCAACTGGTCCGCCCCTTCCCTGCACCTTTGGAGACAAAGGATTCTGTGTATAAAAGAGGGGCTGTGACCCCATGAAAATGTTCTTGTTCTTGTTCTTGGACTAGAAACTACCAGGGGCGTGCTGCTGCTGGGGCTCAGGGGAAGGCTTGCCTCCCTAGACCCTGCCCAGCCCCATGATGCCTGGAGGACTTCTTTTTCTGGGACCCTTTTGTACCATTTTACTATCCTTCAAGACCTTGCTGCTGGCCTAGCGCCCTGGGGGCGCTTTATCTTTATTTGGCCAAGAAAAGGAGCACGAGGGCTCCGCAGCGCAGCTCTGCAAGCTTCCCCCTGCTGGAGGGGAGAGAGGCGGGAGCCCACCCCGCATGGCCGCCTATTTGTGATATTCTAATGGCAGGTGCCCACCCTGCATTATGGCCGCGTCTTTCTATTTTTAATTAAGCACTGTACATTGTTATTACGGAGGGAGCCTACCCCTCATTTTGCCCAGAGACCTATCAACAAAATGCTCCAGATCCGGACTGAACCAGGCGCAGGCCCCCTGGCCTGGAAGAACAAAAGAAATGGTGTATAAAAGAAGGAGCCCTGCTCCTAAGAAATCGGATCTGCTTTGAACCAAGAAGAATCTCTGCCTGAGGAGGAGGCACCAGGAAAGCTGTATGGAGGAAGACTGTCCCTATCCTGGGGGACTGGCCTGCAGTGGTGACCTTGCTGCCAAAGGAGAGAAGAAGAACCCTTTACTAAGACTTGCTCCATTTTTATTTAAAAAACCTTGTGCTTTCAAAACAATCTCCAAGGGCCTGGAAGCGAGCTTGCCCCCTGAACTGAGCCCCAGGACCATTGGGCTCATCCTGACCTTCGCCCGCCTACTGCTGGACTGTGGTGTTCCTTCCCTCGCCGGAGCCGTGACTCGTGCTCTTCAGCCCCTCCTTGGGCCGTGACCGGGCTGCTTGGCCGCCCCTGCCTTGAGAAGAGCCTTACTCGACCCGACTCACTCTCTCTACGCCGTGCTGGGCTTCCCCCGTCACCTCGCCTGCTGGAGGCCCACTGTGCACCTTCACCCCTCCCGCCAGAATCTGCGCTGTGAGCACTCCAAAAGCCTTGGACGGCCCGGACTTGGAAAACGTACCCGGCTGCCCCGCTCTGCTCACCTGCCCACCTGGACACACCACTCCCCCTGTAAGCCTAAAGGACCAGATCTTCCCGTAAAGCTTGGGAGCCCCCGACGCCGCCTCGCCCTTCTGAAGAGCCGCTGGATGCCCCGCACCCGCCTTTACAAAGAAACAAGGTACTGTGACACACGAACTCGACCGCGAGCTCGCATCGGATCCAGGGTCCGCAACGTTTGTTTTCCCTGTCGTCCTACACGTTCCACCCGGTCGCCTCACCAGCGCGAAGCGCGCCAAGACCCACAGTTCACCTTGTTGCCTCGCACTAAAGAACTTTCCGCAGTATTAGATATCGTGACCTGTTAGAACTGGCGATTTCTGGTTGGCTGAGGATTGCGCCAAAGCCAGGCAGAAACCACCACTCTAGTCAGGGCAAGGAAGGTACACGCCAAAGATAACCCCTGCTCACCCCCTTGGTAGCTTGGCACGAGCAGTCAGGCTTATCTCTGAGGCGATGTGTAAAGCGTTTGCGCGCGCACCCAGCAACAACACCCAAGGCCCACCACAAAGGAAACTCCACACAAGGTATTCTATAAAAATAGCCTTTGTATTATACACAACACATTAGATAAAAACACACACCTTACAATGTGCCAACAGGCACGGGCAGAATTTACAAGGGATTATATGTACAGGGGACAGGGCCACCTGGACCACTGTCCGGAATTAGCACTTTTTAGAACGTAGCACAAAAATATATAAGATCACTGTAGCACAAAAATAATATGTATAGCACACAACCAGTACTTACTGGTATCAGGGAAGTACCCCCTACGTAACCCTAACCACCTTAGGAGCGGTCACGCAGGGAACTAGAACCTCGCTAGCACCACCTGTACTAGGAGAAAGCAAACAACCACCTAAGTATCACAATACCTGTAGGGGTAATAGAACGTTACACATGATGCATCGCAACACATTCAGAGGTGTAGGGAAGGAAAACACATGATGCCTAAAAACATTCAGAGGTGTAAAGCAATGGCACATGATGCATAAAAACACATTCAGAGGTGCGAGGAAAGGAACAATTGCGCAAAACTCATAGTCGCCACCACCTGTGGCAGTCCCTGGGCCAACTGGCCTTGTAGGGGGTAGGACGCCCTGTGTTCAGTCGAGCTGCGCCAGCTGCGCATACTAAAACGAAAATGGTCCCCCACCTAAACGTGGCAGCTGCCCACTAAGTGCTGGGCAGCTGTGGAACGAACTTCAGGCACTCTGCGTGCCTCGGGAGCCCTCTCTGGGCTCTGTCCATTCACAAATGTCCCCTGGAGCCCTCGTGGCTCGGAACTACAATGCCCCGTCGTTGGAGTCCCCCTGGACTCTGACCAATATCTGCCGCTCGTTGGAGCCTTCACGGCTCTGAACAAATTGCCCCCGTTCGTGGGAGCGGCCCGCTGCCTTCCGGGGCCGCTCTGGGTGCGACAGAAATGCCCCCGACGTTGGAGCCTCACTGGGCTCGCGAAACCATGTGCCAACCTTTGGAGCCTCACTGGGCTCTCTCGAAGTGCCCCCGGTCGTTGGAGCGTCTAGCGCTCTAAACACGCCTGCCCCCTTTGAGCCTCACGGGGCTCTGCAAGGTAGGGGGGCCACTCGAGGAATAGGCCGGTCTGGGACCGGCACCCACAGGCACACGCACGGAGTCCCCCAGCCCTTTGTACTCACCGGGCCGCCTCTGGCGACTCCCGCGCCGTCTTCTCTCTCTTGGTCCCGGCGGACTCCGGGGCTGCTTCTCTACGCGGAGGGGGCAGGCACCGACAATGTGCCTCGCGCCCCCCTCCGCACCAGCTCCTGCCGCCACGCTCCTTTCCTCAGTCCAGTGCGGGGTGGGCTCCCGCCTGGATCGACACCCTCGAGGTCCGGACCAGCCGCGATGCTTCGTAGGAGGCGGGGTAGGCTCCCGCCCTCCTATCCTCAGTTCCAGTTGTCCCGGAGGCCCGCCCTCAACCCGCCTGACTTCCGGTCCGGGCTGCAGCGGTGATTCTTGTCCGTCAGAGGGGTAGGCTCCCTCGCAACGAGCACAACGGCGGGGTGGGCACCCGCCGAACTTGTCAAAATAACGGCCAAATCGCGGGGTGGGCACCCGCCAGCGAAATCAAAGCGCACACAGCGCTATAAAGCAAAACAGCGCTCCCAGCGCTATAAAGATAGCAAAGTCCAGGAAAACAGCGCGCACAGCGCTACAAAGTCCAGAAAGCGCTCCCAGGCGCTATAAGCAACGTCCAGCAACCAAAAGGTCCTTCAAAGAGCAGGGGGGCAAAGGCTGGGCCCAGAGCCAGCTCACAGGGCCCTCCAGCAGGGAGGCAATCCCTAGTGGCGGTCTCTCCTGGCACCCAGCAGCAGCAGGCCCCCCCTCAGATGATCCTGCAAGAGAACACTTTGTAAGGGGACACAGCCCCTTTTTATACAGTACAAGTCTTTGTCTAAAGGTGCAGGGGAGGGGCGAACCAGTTCTAACAGGTTCCTGAGCACTTTGTTTTGCTCAGCCCCTCTCCCTATTCACTGGCAGGGCTAGGGTCATTAGACGCACCACAGGGGCCGGAGCCAGCAGTGTGTGGGGAAAGCCCTGTCCTATTCAGGACCCAGGTATACTCCTCCCCAGCCATCAGCATGCTAACTCCCCATTCACCACTGGGTGACTCCTCCTGACTCTGGGGATTTCCCTAGTCTGTCACATGACCTCCACCAGCCAATCGCCAGACAAGCCACACATTTTATACTGCACACTGAAGTGCCCACTTCTAGAAGTGGCACTTCCACACTAGGTACATGCACGCCGCACACATCATCGCGCAGCATTCACTCACACGAGTCCGCACATACCAAACTCGGGCCTGCACACCCCACGCATCAGGAACTACCAGGACACATACATTCCCCCATGCATTCCTATGGGAGGGCAGGCCAACCTCACACACGCACGCACTTTACCCTGGGACACAGCGGTAAAGTGCGCCTAAACCAAAAATCATTACTCCAAGTCACCCATAAAAAGCAAAAAGTCTCGGGGGTGAACCTGCCAGAAGGGCCAATTCCAACACGACCCCCTTCCAGCCAAAACGCAGGGTAGACCAATCACCACCGTGATGGTCTTCCCTGCTTGGGGCGATAAAACACGGACGCAGGCCCGCAACGGCAGGGACACTCTCCGGTTTTACGCCACTCTGAACTCACATGGTTTCCTCTGAAAAAACTTGGCGGACCAACTGGGCTACCCCCCTGGTACTCCTCAGCTGTCTGTGGCCAGGACCAGGCCCTAGACCACCTAGGCGCCACTGGTCCTTGCCTAACCACAGAGTGGGGGGTAGTAACCCCTGGCACATAGTGACCATTTTCCACTCTACCCCTCATCAGGGCAGTTCTAAACTGCCACTGATCCTCCAGCCTAGGGTCCGTACCCTCAAGCTGACCAAAAGTCACGGGTGAGGCTCTCCTCCCCCTACCTCTTCTCCTAGGGTTCCGCCCTCTCTTCCTCTGAGAGGCGACCCCGTAACATAACTCACCAACCAGCTCAGGACCCCTCCCTGAGAACTGGTCTCTCAACCTAGGGTTTAACCCCTCAGGTTGCACCGGGGTCAGAGGTGGGCTCTCCCACCCTCTGCACCCCCTTCCAGAGTCCTGCTCCCTACCAACTGGGGCGGTACCTCTGGAAGAAGAACCGGTCAGGACACTTGTTACAGTAGTCCCACCCTTCAGGTCAGGCTGCTCCTGAACCTGGCCTCCCAACCTCTGGTCTAAAACCTTCGGTGGAATACTTGCCTGGCACTCCAGGACTTCTGGGGACTTACACACCATCCCCCTGAGGTTGACACATGACCCATGTGTCGTGTGACTGTCTGTCTGGCGCAGATCTCCCGTCCCCTGTCCACCTGACAGTGCGCGAAGATCCCCCAGAACAGAAGTGGCGCCACCCGGGTCCCCCCAAGAAGATCTAGCCCAACTGGCTAGTCCCTGGTCCACTGGTGTATCCACTGGGAAACTCATCCCCCAACCACTCCTCACGCTGGACTCCTGTACCCTCCCTACCGGAGCGGTACTGCCAGACTCTAGAACCACAGGAGCCCTGCTTACAGGCGCCCCAGGTCCTCTACTCACTAGGTGATCCTCCTCAAATGGGCTAACAGGACAGCCTAGGTCCCCAACTTGGTGTTCCCTCATGAAACCATCCAAGTCCTGAGGCAGGGTTTCGTACGTCTGGGGACCCTCGGTCACCCACTTACTCCCGCTCCACTGAGCCAGGCCGTAAGGCCCTACACCCTCCTCGCTATCCTGGGACCTAGCTGGGCTACACGGAGCCTCCTCCACCACGCTGGGCTGGAAGATCCCTGAACCACTACTTTTGGAGTCACTCTCCAATGACTCTAGAGAACCTTGGGCCCTTTCCCAACGGTCTGCTTCCTCTGCAAGGTCCCCTGGACTAGCAAACCCATACTCCAACAGGTGTTGGCGCAGCTCGGGACAACAACTCCTCAGCATCTGCTCTTTGACAACCAGACCATACATGGTGGAATAACTGCGTTTCGGGTTAAGACTCGCCCAATCGTCCAGTGCATCCTCACATTCACCCAAAAACTCGTCCCAAGACTGGTGAGACAGCTTCCTACTGCCCCTAAACTTCAACCTTAACTCCTCCTCTTGGGAAACAGGTACCAGACTGGGGGAACTGGGACTTCCTATACTGAAATCTATCTCGCTGCCACCACTGGACTCAACCCTCCTTGGGGAGCCCAGAAAACTAAGACTGCGCGCAGGGGATAGTCTACTCTCCAGCGCTGATTTCTCCCTGGTGAAGGCCCTCTCAGCCTCCTCTATCCTCTCCTGCGCTAAGACCCTCTCGGTCTCCAGCTTTTTCTCTTCTATAGTCAGCTGCGCCATCCCCCGGGCATGCTCTAACCTGAGCTTCTCCATGGCCAGCTGATGCTCCCTCTCTTCCCTCCTATCTACCCACTCCTCTGGGGACAGGGAAAGGGATGGGGTGCTGCTCCTGACACTGGACCCAGCAAGGGACTCCCTATCTATGGGGTCTTCTCTCTCTACTGGCGTCCCTGTCAGGTAATCCTCCTCCTCTTCAGATTCCTCAGGGCTCCCCTCAGACCCACCACCCTCTCGGCGTGCGGCCCGGGCCCTATCTTCCTCGCTGCGCTCTCGCTCCCACTCATCCTTTTGCCAAAGGATCAGGTTGTCCCTCAGTTTGGACTGGGTATCTGACTCACCCACCTCTATGTCCCTCTCTTCACAGAACCTTACCAACTCCAACCTACTGTATCTAAACAGACCACAGAAATTAAAAGCAGGCTCCATTTTGGCGGACGTTCCTGAGAAGAGGTTAACACAAGGAACCTGAGTGTCTGAGCTAACACAGGAGTACATGATTCACAAAGGACACCTTTAGGAGAGGAAATAATGGAACTTCTAAAAAACAATAATCCCTAAAATGTGGTTATCTAATGCAGAGTTTTGTGGTGTAGCCAGTCGCTGCTGCGGTACAGCGCAAACGCAAGTCCAAATCCCACCGCTGATAACCAATGTTAGAACTGGCGATTTCTGGTTGGCTGAGGCTTGCGCCAAAGCCAGGCAGAAACCACCACTCTAGTCAGGGCAAGGAAGGTACACGCCAAAGATAACCCCTGCTCACCCCCTTGGTAGCTTGGCACGAGCAGTCAGGCTTATCTCTGAGGCGATGTGTAAAGCGTTTGCGCGCGCACCCAGCAACAACACCCAAGGCCCACCACAAAGGAAACTCCACACAGGGTATTCTATAAAAATAGCCTTTGTATTATACACAACACATTAGATAAAAACACACACCTTACAATGTGCCAACAGGCACGGGCAGAATTTACAAGGGATTATATGTACAGGGGACAGGGCCACCTGGACCACTGTCCGGAATTAGCACTTTTTAGAACGTAGCACAAAAATATATAAGATCACTGTAGCACAAAAATAATATGTATAGCACACAACCAGTACTTACTGGTATCAGGGAAGTACCACCTACGTAACCCTAACCACCTTAGGAGCAGTCACGCAGGGAACTAGAACCTCACTAGCACCACCTGTACTAGGAGAAAGCAAACAACCACCTAAGTATCACAATACCTGTAGGGGTAATAGAACGTTACACATGATGCATCGCAACACATTCAGAGGTGTAGGGAAGGAAAACACATGATGCCTAAAAACATTCAGAGGTGTAAAGCAATGGCACATGATGCATAAAAACACATTCAGAGGTGCGAGGAAAGGAACAATTGCGCAAAACTCATAGTCGCCACCACCTGTGGCAGTCCCTGGGCCAACTGGCCTTGTAGGGGCTAGGACGCCCTGTGTTCAGTCGAGCTGCGCCAGCTGCGCATACTAAAACGAAAATGGTCCCCCACCTAAACGTGGCAGCTGCCCACTAAGTGCTGGGCAGCTGTGGAACGAACTTCAGGCACTCTGCGTGCCTCGGGAGCCCTCTCTGGGCTCTGTCCATTCACAAATGTCCCCTGGAGCCCTCGTGGCTCGGAACTACAATGCCCCGTCGTTGGAGTCCCCCTGGACTCTGACCAATATCTGCCGCTCGTTGGAGCCTTCACGGCTCTGAACAAATTGCCCCCGTTCGTGGGAGCGGCCCGCTGCCTTCCGGGGCCGCTCTGGGTGCGACAGAAATGCCCCCGACGTTGGAGCCTCACTGGGCTCGCGAAACCATGTGCCAACCTTTGGAGCCTCACTGGGCTCTCTCGAAGTGCCCCCGGTCGTTGGAGCGTCTAGCGCTCTAAACACGCCTGCCCCCTTTGAGCCTCACGGGGCTCTGCAAGGTAGGGGGGCCACTCGAGGAATAGGCCGGTCTGGGACCGGCACCCACAGGCACACGCACGGAGTCCCCCAGCCCTTTGTACTCACCGGGCCGCCTCTGGGGACTCCCGCGCCGTCTTCTCTCTCTTGGTCCCGGCGGACTCCGGGGCTGCTTCTCTACGCGGAGGGGGCAGGCACCGACAATGTGCCTCGCGCCCCCCTCCGCACCAGCTCCTGCCGCCACGCTCCTTTCCTCAGTCCAGTGCGGGGTGGGCTCCCGCCTGGATCGACACCCTCGAGGTCCGGACCAGCCGCGATGCTTCGTAGGAGGCGGGGTAGGCTCCCGCCCTCCTATCCTCAGTTCCGGTTGTCCCGGAGGCCCGCCCTCAACCCGCCTGACTTCCGGTCCGGGCTGCAGCGGTGATTCTTGTCCGTCAGAGGGGTAGGCTCCCTCGCAACGAGCACAACGGCGGGGTGGGCACCCGCCGAACTTGTCAAAATAACGGCCAAATCGCGGGGTGGGCACCCGCCAGCGAAATCAAAGCGCACACAGCGCTATAAAGCAAAACAGCGCTCCCAGCGCTATAAAGATAGCAAAGTCCAGGAAAACAGCGCGCACAGCGCTACAAAGTCCAGAAAGCGCTCCCAGGCGCTATAAGCAACGTCCAGCAACCAAAAGGTCCTTCAAAGAGCAGGGGGGCAAAGGCTGGGCCCAGAGCCAGCTCACAGGGCCCTCCAGCAGGGAGGCAATCCCTAGTGGCGGTCTCTCCTGGCACCCAGCAGCAGCAGGCCCCCCCTCAGATGATCCTGCAAGAGAACACTTTGTAAGGGGACACAGCCCCTTTTTATACAGTACAAGTCTTTGTCTAAAGGTGCAGGGGAGGGGCGAACCAGTTCTAACAGGTTCCTGAGCACTTTGTTTTGCTCAGCCCCTCTCCCTATTCACTGGCAGGGCTAGGGTCATTAGACGCACCACAGGGGCCGGAGCCAGCAGTGTGTGGGGAAAGCCCTGTCCTATTCAGGACCCAGGTATACTCCTCCCCAGCCATCAGCATGCTAACTCCCCATTCACCACTGGGTGACTCCTCCTGACTCTGGGGATTTCCCTAGTCTGTCACATGACCTCCACCAGCCAATCGCCAGACAAGCCACACATTTTATACTGCACACTGAAGTGCCCACTTCTAGAAGTGGCACTTCCACACTAGGTACATGCACGCCGCACACATCATCGCGCAGCATTCACTCACACGAGTCCGCACATACCAAACTCGGGCCTGCACACCCCACGCATCAGGAACTACCAGGACACATACATTCCCCCATGCATTCCTATGGGAGGGCAGGCCAACCTCACACACGCACGCACTTTACCCTGGGACACAGCGGTAAAGTGCGCCTAAACCAAAAATCATTACACCAAGTCACCCATAAAAAGCAAAAAGTCTCGGGGGTGAACCTGCCAGAAGGGCCAAGTCCAACATGACCCAACCTTTCAAACGTTACTGGGTCTTGTAATAAGTCTCCATAAAAGATATATATATATATATATATAAAAGCCTTATTTTTGTATAAAACCTGCCTGGTGTCCGTTTGTGGTGCATGCAATGTATTTGCTGTGTGTATGATTGCAAATGCTTAACTGTGTACGCCCTGAAGTTTAGCCTTGATTGCTCGCGCCACGCACCTAGAGGGTGAGCAGGGGTTATTCTAAAGAGTCATCCTTCGCCCTGACTAGAAGTAAAGGGTCCCTGCTTGTCGCTGGTACTTACCTGCGCCAACCAGAGCCCCCTCATGTCTAACACAGGCGCTGCATAGCAAGCCGCAGGGCAGACTTCCATTACACCCAGGTAACAGGCGCAGTATAGACAGCTGCAGGGCAGACTTCCATTACACAGGTAACAAGCACAGCATTGGCAGCTGCAGAGCAGACTTCCATTACACGAAGGTAACAGGTGCAGCATAGGCAGCTGCAGGCCAAACTTCCATTACACGCAGGAAACAGGCTGAGCATAGGTAGCTGCAGGGCAGACTTCCATTACATGCACGTAACAGGCACAGCATAGGCAGCTGCAGGGCAGACTGCCATTACACACAGGCAATGGGCTCAGTATAGGCAGCTGCAGGACAGACTTCCATTACACTCAGGTAACAGGAGCATCATAGGCAGCTGCAGGGCAGACGTACATTACACAGGTAACAGGTGCCGCATAGACAGCTGCAGGGAAGACTTCCATTACACAGGTAACAGACGCAGCATTGGCAGCTGCAGGGCACACTTCTATTACACAGGTAACAGGTGCAGCATACTCAGCTGCAGAGATGACTTTCATTACAGAGGTAACAGGCGCAGTATTGGCAGCTGTAGGGCAGACTTCCATTACACGCAGGAAACAGGCGCAGCATAGGCAGCTTCAGGATAGACTTCCATTAAACAGGTAACAGGTGCAGCATAAGCAGCTGCAGGGAAGACTTCCATTACACAGGTAACAGGCACAGCATTGGCAGCTGCAGGGCAGACTTCCATTACATGCAGGTAACAGGCCCAGAATAGGAAGCTGCAGGGCAGACTTCCATTACAGATTAACAGGCGCAGCATTGGCAGCTGCAGGGCAAACTTCCATTACATGCAGGTAACAGGCGCAGCATAGGCAGCTGCAGGGCAGACTTCCATTACACACAGGTAAGAGGATCAGCATAGGCAGCTGCAGGGCAGACTTCCATTACACGCAGGTAACAGGCACAGCATAGGCAGCTGCAGGATAGACCTCCATTACACAGGTAACAGCTGCAGCATAGGCAGCTGCAGGGAAGACTTCCATTACACAGGTAACAGGCGCAGCATTGGCAGCTGCAGGGCAGCCTTCCATTACACAGGTACCAGGTGCAGCATAGGCAGCTGCAGAGAATACTTCCATTACAGAGGTAACAGGCGCAGCATTGGCAGCTGTGGGGCAGACTTCCATTACACGCAGGAAACAGGTGCAGCATAGGTAGCTGCAGGACAGACTTTCATTACACGCAGGTAACAGGTGCAGCATAGGCAGCAGCAGAGAAGACTTTCATTACACAGGTAACAGGCACAGCATTGGTAGCTGCAGGGCAAACTTCCATTACACGCAGGTAACATGCACAGCATAGGGAGCTGCAGGGCAGACTTCCATTACACACAGCTAACAGGCGCAGTATAGGCAGCTGCAGGGCAGACTTCCATTACACACAGGTAACAGGTGCATTATAGGCAGCTGCACAGCAGACTTCCATTACAGACAGGTAACAGGTGCAGCATAGGCAGCTGCAGTGCAGACTGCATTACATGTAGGTAACAGGAACAGCACAGGCAGCTGCAGGGCAGACTTCCATTACACAGGGAACAGGCGCAGCATAGGCAGCTGCAGGGCAGACTTCCATTACATGCATGTAACAGGCGTAGCATAGGCAGCTGCAGGGCAGACTTCCATTACACACAGGTAACTGCCGCAGCATAGCAAGCCGCAGGGCAGACTTCCATTACACCCAGGTAACAGGCGCAGTATAGACAGCTGCAGGGCAGACTTCCATTACACAGGTAACAAGCACAGCATTGGCAGCTGCAGAGCAGACTTCCATTACACGAAGGTAACAGGTGCAGCATAGGCAGCTGCAGGCCAAACTTCCATTACACGCAGGAAACAGGCTGAGCATAGGTAGCTGCAGGGCAGACTTCCATTACATGCACGTAACAGGCACAGCATAGGCAGCTGCAGGGCAGACTGCCATTACACACAGGCAATGGGCTCAGTATAGGCAGCTGCAGGACAGACTTCCATTACACTCAGGTAACAGGAGCATCATAGGCAGCTGCAGGGCAGACGTACATTACACAGGTAACAGGTGCCGCATAGACAGCTGCAGGGAAGACTTCCATTACACAGGTAACAGACGCAGCATTGGCAGCTGCAGGGCACACTTCTATTACACAGGTAACAGGTGCAGCATACTCAGCTGCAGAGATGACTTTCATTACAGAGGTAACAGGCGCAGTATTGGCAGCTGTAGGGCAGACTTCCATTACACGCAGGAAACAGGCGCAGCATAGGCAGCTTCAGGATAGACTTCCATTAAACAGGTAACAGGTGCAGCATAAGCAGCTGCAGGGAAGACTTCCATTACACAGGTAACAGGCACAGCATTGGCAGCTGCAGGGCAGACTTCCATTACATGCAGGTAACAGGCCCAGAATAGGAAGCTGCAGGGCAGACTTCCATTACAGATTAACAGGCGCAGCATTGGCAGCTGCAGGGCAAACTTCCATTACATGCAGGTAACAGGCGCAGCATAGGCAGCTGCAGGGCAGACTTCCATTACACACAGGTAAGAGGATCAGCATAGGCAGCTGCAGGGCAGACTTCCATTACACGCAGGTAACAGGCACAGCATAGGCAGCTGCAGGATAGACCTCCATTACACAGGTAACAGCTGCAGCATAGGCAGCTGCAGGGAAGACTTCCATTACACAGGTAACAGGCGCAGCATTGGCAGCTGCAGGGCAGCCTTCCATTACACAGGTACCAGGTGCAGCATAGGCAGCTGCAGAGAATACTTCCATTATAGAGGTAACAGGCGCAGCATTGGCAGCTGTGGGGCAGACTTCCATTACACGCAGGTAACAGGTGCAGCATAGGTAGCTGCAGGACAGACTTTCATTACACGCAGGTAACAGGTGCAGCATAGGCAGCAGCAGAGAAGACTTTCATTACACAGGTAACAGGCACAGCATTGGTAGCTGCAGGGCAAACTTCCATTACACGCAGGTAACATGCACAGCATAGGGAGCTGCAGGGCAGACTTCCATTACACACAGCTAACAGGCGCAGTATAGGCAGCTGCAGGGCAGACTTCCATTACACACAGGTAACAGGTGCATTATAGGCAGCTGCACAGCAGACTTCCATTACAGACAGGTAACAGGTGCAGCATAGGCAGCTGCAGTGCAGACTGCATTACATGTAGGTAACAGGAACAGCACAGGCAGCTGCAGGGCAGACTTCCATTACACAGGGAACAGGCGCAGCATAGGCAGCTGCAGGGCAGACTTCCATTACATGCATGTAACAGGCGTAGCATAGGCAGCTGCAGGGCAGACTTCCATTACACACAGGTAACTGCCGCAGCATAGCAAGCCGCAGGGCAGACTTCCATTACACCCAGGTAACAGGCGCAGTATAGACAGCTGCAGGGCAGACTTCCATTACACAGGTAACAAGCACAGCATTGGCAGCTGCAGAGCAGACTTCCATTACACGAAGGTAACAGGTGCAGCATAGGCAGCTGCAGGCCAAACTTCCATTACACGCAGGAAACAGGCTGAGCATAGGTAGCTGCAGGGCAGACTTCCATTACATGCACGTAACAGGCACAGCATAGGCAGCTGCAGGGCAGACTGCCATTACACACAGGCAATGGGCTCAGTATAGGCAGCTGCAGGACAGACTTCCATTACACTCAGGTAACAGGAGCATCATAGGCAGCTGCAGGGCAGACGTACATTACACAGGTAACAGGTGCCGCATAGACAGCTGCAGGGAAGACTTCCATTACACAGGTAACAGACGCAGCATTGGCAGCTGCAGGGCACACTTCTATTACACAGGTAACAGGTGCAGCATACTCAGCTGCAGAGATGACTTTCATTACAGAGGTAACAGGCGCAGTATTGGCAGCTGTAGGGCAGACTTCCATTACACGCAGGAAACAGGCGCAGCATAGGCAGCTTCAGGATAGACTTCCATTAAACAGGTAACAGGTGCAGCATAAGCAGCTGCAGGGAAGACTTCCATTACACAGGTAACAGGCACAGCATTGGCAGCTGCAGGGCAGACTTCCATTACATGCAGGTAACAGGCCCAGAATAGGAAGCTGCAGGGCAGACTTCCATTACAGATTAACAGGCGCAGCATTGGCAGCTGCAGGGCAAACTTCCATTACATGCAGGTAACAGGCGCAGCATAGGCAGCTGCAGGGCAGACTTCCATTACACACAGGTAAGAGGATCAGCATAGGCAGCTGCAGGGCAGACTTCCATTACACGCAGGTAACAGGCACAGCATAGGCAGCTGCAGGATAGACCTCCATTACACAGGTAACAGCTGCAGCATAGGCAGCTGCAGGGAAGACTTCCATTACACAGGTAACAGGCGCAGCATTGGCAGCTGCAGGGCAGCCTTCCATTACACAGGTACCAGGTGCAGCATAGGCAGCTGCAGAGAATACTTCCATTATAGAGGTAACAGGCGCAGCATTGGCAGCTGTGGGGCAGACTTCCATTACACGCAGGTAACAGGTGCAGCATAGGTAGCTGCAGGACAGACTTTCATTACACGCAGGTAACAGGTGCAGCATAGGCAGCAGCAGAGAAGACTTTCATTACACAGGTAACAGGCACAGCATTGGTAGCTGAGGGCAAACTTCCATTACACGCAGGTAACATGCACAGCATAGGGAGCTGCAGGGCAGACTTCCATTACACACAGCTAACAGGCGCAGTATAGGCAGCTGCAGGGCAGACTTCCATTACACACAGGTAACAGGTGCATTATAGGCAGCTGCACAGCAGACTTCCATTACAGACAGGTAACAGGTGCAGCATAGGCAGCTGCAGTGCAGACTGCATTACACGTAGGTAACAGGAACAGCACAGGCAGCTGCAGGGCAGACTTCCATTACACAGGGAACAGGCGCAGCATAGGCAGCTGCAGGGCAGACTTCCATTACATGCATGTAACAGGCGTAGCAGAGGCAGCTGCAGGGCAGACTTCCATTACACACAGGTAACTGCCGCAGCATAGCAAGCCGCAGGGCAGACTTCCATTACACATAGGTAACATGGACAGCATAGGCAGCTGCAGAGCAAACTTACATTACACATTTGTAACATGGACAGCATAAGCTGCTGCAGGACAGACTTACATTACACATAGGTAAGATGGACCGCATAGGCAGCTGCAGAGCAGACTTCCTTTACACATTTGTAACAGGCGCAGCATAGGAAGTTGCAGGGCAGACTTCCAACACACACAGGTAACAGGCTCAGCATAGGCAGCTGCAGGGCAGACTTCCATTACACAGGTAACAGGCACAGCATTGGCAGCTGCAGGGCAGACTTCCATTACATGCAGGTAACAGGCGCAGCATAGGCAGCTGCAGGGCAGACTTCCATTACACGCAGGTAACAGGCGCTGCATAGCAAGCTGCAGGGCAGACTTCCATTACACAGGTAACAGGCTCAGCATAGGCTGCTGCAGGGCAGACTTCCATTACACATAGGTAAGATGGACCGCATAGGCAGCTGCAGAGCAGACTTCCTTTACATATTTGTAACAGGCGCAGCATAGGAAGTTGCAGGGCAGACTTCCAATACACACAGGTAACAGGCTCAGCATAGGCAGCTGCAGGGCAGACTTCCATTACACAGGGAACAGGCGCAGCATAGGCAGCTGCAGGGAAGACTTCCATTACATGCATGTAACAGGTGTAGCATAGGCAGCTGCAGGGCAGACTTCCATTACACACAGGTAACTGGCGCAGCATAGCAAGCCGCAGGGCAGACTTCCATTACACATAGGTAACATGGACAGCATAGGCAGCTGCAGAGCAAACTTACATTACACATTTGTAACATGGACAGCATAAGCTGCTGCAGGGCAGACTTCCATTACACACAGGTAACAGGCTCAGCATAGGCAGCTGCAGGGCAGACTTCCATTACACAGGTAACAGGCACAGCATTGGCAGCTGCAGGGCAGACTTCCATTACATGCAGGTAACAGGCACAGCATAGGCAGCTGCAGGGCAGACTTCCATTACACGCAGGTAACAGGCACTGCATAGCAAGCCGCAGGGCAGACTTCCATTACACAGGTAACAGGCTCAGCATAGGCAGCTGCAGGGAAGACTTCCATTACACCCAGGTAACAGGCGCAATATAGACAGCTGCAGGGCAGACTTCCATTACACAGGTAACAAGCACAGCATTGGCAGCTGCAGAGCAGACTTCCATTACACGAAGTTAACAGGTGCAGCATAGGCAGCTGCAGGCCAAACTTCCATTACACGCAGGTAACAGGCGCAGCATAGGCAGCTGCAGGGCAGACTTCCATTACACAGGTAACAAGCGGAGCATAGGCAGCCATAGGACAGATTTCTACCACGCAGGTAACGGGGCAGCATAGTCAGCTGCAGGGCAGACTTCCATTACACAGGTAGCAGGCGCAGCATTGGCAGCTGCAGGGCAGACTTCCATTACACACAGGTAACAGGTCCAGTATAGGCAGCTGCACAGCAGACTTCCATTACAGACAGGTAACAGGTGCAGCATAGGCAGCTGCAGTGTAGACTGCATTACACGTAGGTAACAGGAACCGCACAGGCAGCTGCAGGGCAGGCTTCCATTACACAGGGTACAGGCGCAGCATAGGCAGCTGCAGGGCAGACTTCCATTACATGCATGTAACAGGCGTAGCATAGGCAGCTGCAGGGCAGACTTCCATTACACACAGGTAACTGGCGCAGCATAGCAAGCCGCAGGGCAGACTTACATTACACATAGGTAACATGGACAGCATAGGCAGCTACAGAGCAAACCTACATTACACATTTGTAACATGGACAGCATAAGCTGCTGCAGGGCAGACTTCCATTACACATAGGTAAGATGGACCGCATAGGCAGCTGCAGAGCAGACTTCCTTTACACATTTGTAACAGGCGCAGCATAGGAAGTGGCAGGGCAGACTTCCAATACACACAGGTAACAGGCTCAGCATAGGCAGCTGCAGGGCAGACTTCCATTACACAGGTAACAGGCACAGCATTGGCAGCTGCAGGGCAGACTTCCATTACATGCAGGTAACAGGCGCAGCATAGGCAGCTGCAGGGCAGACTTCCATTACATGCAGGTAACAGGCACTGCATAGCAAGCCTCAGGGCAGACTTCCATTACACTGGTAACAGGCTCAGCATAGGCAGCTGCAGGGAAGACTTCGATTACACCCAGGTAACAGGCGCAGTATAGACAGCTGCAGGGCAGACTTCCATTACACAGGTAACAAGCACAGCATTGGCAGCTGCAGAGCAGACTTCCATTACAAGAAGTTAACAGGTGCAGCATAGGCAGCTGCAGGCCAAACTTCCATTACACGCAGGTAACAGGCGCAGCATAGGTAGCTGCAGGGCAGTCTTCCATTACACAGGTAACAAGCGGAGCATAGGCAGCCGTAGGACAGACTTCTACCACGCAGGTAACAGGGCAGCATAGTCAGCTGCAGGGTAGACTTCCATTACACAGGTAGCAGGCGCAGCATTGGCAGCTGCAGGGCAGACTTCTATTACAGGCAGGTAACAGGCGCAGCATAGGCAGCTGCAGGCCAGACTTTCCATTACACGCAGGTAACAGGCTTAGCATAGGCAGCTGCAGGGCAGACTTCCATTACACAGGTAACAGGCTCAGCATAGGCAGCTGCAGGGAAGACTTCCATTACACCCAGGTAACAGGCGCAATATAGACAGCTGCAGGGCAGACTTCCATTACACAGGTAACAAGCACAGCATTGGCAGCTGCAGAGCAGACTTCCATTACACGAAGTTAACAGGTGCAGCATAGGCAGCTGCAGGCCAAACTTCCATTACACGCAGGTAACAGGCGCAGCATAGGCAGCTGCAGGGCAGACTTCCATTACACAGGTAGCAGGCGCAGCATTGGCAGCTGCAGGGCAGACTTCCATTACACACAGGTAACAGGTCCAGTACAGGCAGCTGCACAGCAGACTTCCATTACAGACAGGTAACAGGTGCAGCATAGGCAGCTGCAGTGCAGACTGCATTACACGTAGGTAACAGGAACCGCACAGGCAGCTGCAGGGCAGGCTTCCATTACACAGGGTACAGGCGCAGCAGAGGCAGCTGCAGGGCAGACTTCCATTACATGCATGTAACAGGCGTAGCATAGGCAGCTGCAGGCCAGACTTTCCATTACACGCAGGTAACAGGCTTAGCATAGGCAGCTGCAGGGCAGACTTCCATTAAATGCAGGTAACAAGCACAGCATAGGCAGCTGCAGGGCAGACTTCCATTACACAGGTAGCAGGGGCAGCATTGGCAGCTGCAGGGCAGACTTCTATTACAGGCAGGTAACAGGCGCAGCATAGGAAGCTGCAGGCCAGACTTCCATTAAATGCAGGTAACAAGCACAGCATAGGCAGTTGCAGGGCAGACTTCCGTTACACAAATAACTGGCTCAGCATAGGCAGCTGCAGGGCAGACTGCCATTACACACAGGCAATGAGCTCAGTATAGGCAGCTGCAGGGCAGACTTCCATTACACACAGGTAACAGAAACAGCATAGGCAGCTGCAGGGCAGACGTCCATTACACAGGTAACAGGTGTCGCATAGACAGCTGCAGGGAAGACTTCCATTACACAGGAAACAGACGCAGCATTGGCCGCTGCAGGACACACTTCCATTACACCGGTAACAGGTGCAGCATACTCAGCTGCAGAGATGACTTCCATTACAGAGGTAACAGGCGCAGCAGTGGCAGCTGCAGGGCAGACTTCCATTACACGCAGGTAATGGGCACAGCATAGGCCGCTGCAGGGCAGACTTCCATTACATGCAGGTAACAGGCACAGCATAGGCAGCTGCAGGGCAGACTTCCATTACACGCAGGTAACAGGCGCAGCATTGGCAGCTGCAGGGCAGACTACCATTACACGCAGGTAATGGGCCCAGCATAGGAAGCTGCAGGGCAGACTTCCATTACAGATTAACAGGCGCAGCATTGGCAGCTGCAGAGCAGACTTCCATTACATGCAGGTAACAGGCGCAGCATAGGCAGCTGCAGGGCAGACTTCCATTACACACAGGTAAGAGGATCAGCATAGGCAGCTGCAGGGCAGACTTCCATTACACGCAGTTAACAGGCACAGCATAGGCCGCTGCAGGGCAGACTTCCATTACATGCAGGTAACAGGCGCAGCATAGGCAGCTGCAGGGCAGACTTCCATTACACGCAGGTAACAGGCGCAGCATTGGCAGCTGCAGGGCAGACTTCCATTACACGCAGGTAATGGGCCCAGCATAGGAAGCTGCAGGGCAGACTTCCATTAAAGATTAACAGGCGCAGCATTGGCAGCTGCAGAGCAGACTTCCATTACATGCAGGTAACAGGCGCAGCATAGGCAGCTGCAGGGCAGACTTCCATTACACACAGGTAAGAGGATCAGCATAGGCAGCTGCAGGGCAGACTTCCATTACACGAAGGTAACAGGCACAGCATAGGCCGCTGCAGGGCAGACTTCCATTACGAAGGTAACATGCGCAGCAGATGTAGCTGCAGGGAAGACTGACATTACACTCAGGTAACAGGCGCAGCATAGGCAGCTGCAGGGTAGACCTCCATTACACAGGTAACAGGTGCAGTGTAGGCAGCTGCACAGCAGACTTCCATTACAAACAGGTAACAGGTGCAGCACAGGCAGCTGCAGGGCAGACTTCCATTACACATGGCACAGGCGCAGCATAGGCAGCTGCAGTTCAGACTGCATTACACGTAGGTAACAGGAACAGCACAGGCAGCTGCAGGGCAGACTGCCAGTACACAGGTAACAGGCTTAGCATAGGCAGCTGCAGGGCAGACTTCCATTAGATGCATGTAACAGGCACAGCATAGGCAGCTGCAGGGCAGACTTCCATTACACACAGGTAACTGACGCAGCATAGCAACCCGCAGGGCAGACTTCCATTACACATAGGTAACATGGACAGCATAGGCAGCTGCAGAGCAAACTTACATTACACATTTGTAACATGGACAGCATAGGCAGCTGCAGGGCAGACTTCCATTACACATAGGTAAGATGGACCACATAGGCAGCTGCAGAGCAGACTTCCTTTACACATTTGTAACAGGCGCAGCATAGGAAATTGCAGGGCAGACTTCCATTACACACAGGTAACAGGCTCAGCATAGGCAGCTGCAGGGCAGACTTCCATTACACAGGTAACAGGCACTTGGCTGCTGCAGGGCAGACTTCTATTACATGCAGGTAACAGGCGCAGCATAGGCAGCTGCAGGGCATACTTCCATTACACACAGGTAACAGGCTCAGCATAGGCAGCAGCAGGACAGACTTCCATTACACGCAGGTAACAGGCACAGCATAGACAGCAGCAGGGCAGACTTCCATTACGCGCAGGTAACATTCTCAGCATAGGCAGCTGCAGGGAAGACTTCCATCACACGCAGGTTACATTCTCAGCATAGGGAGCTGCAGGGCAGACTTCCATTACACGCAGGTGACAGGCTATGCATAGACAGCTGCAGGATAGACTTCGATTACACAAGTAACAGGCACACCATAGGCAGCTGCAGGGCAGACTTCCATTACATGCAGGTAACAGGCGCAGCATAGAAAGCCGCAGGGCAGACTTTCATTACACAGGTAACAGGCTCAGCATATGTAGCTGCAGGGCAGACTTCCATTACACAAGTAACAGGCTCAGCATAGGCAGCTGCAGGGCAGACTTCCATTACATGTAGGTAACAGGCGCAGCATAGGCAGCTGCAGAAAAGACCTCCATTACAAAGATAGCAGGTACAGTATAGCCAGCTGCAGGGAAGACTTCCATTTCACAGGTAACAGGCGCAGCATTGGCAGCTGCAGGGCAGACTTCCATTACGCAGGTAACAGGTGCAACATAGGCAGCTGCAGGGAAGACTTCCATTACAGAGGTGTTAGAACTGGGAATCTCTAGTTGGCACAGGTATGCACTTGCGACAAGCAGGGACTCTCAATTCTAAGTCAGAGTAAGGGGATCACCCTTTCAAATAACCCCTGCTCACCCTTTAGGTAGTGTGGCACAAGCAGTCAAGACTATTCTCAGGGCGTCATAGGTTAAGCATTTGTGAACACATACAGTAATACAATGACACACCACAAATGGACACCAGTCAAGGTTATATCAAAAATAGGTTTCTTTATATAAGGCTTAGCACAAGACCAGAATAACGATTACAATGACCATAGTATTATTTTAAAGTTCAATGTTCTTGCAAAAAGGCTTAAAATGCAAAAATAGGCTTCTTTTAGTCAATTCTGCTTCTTTTCAGGCTTTGTACGGTTCGTACCTGGGTGTACGATTCGTCCGCATTGAAAACAAGTAAAGTACGAGTCAAACAATCGGTGCAGACTCCGTGGTCCGGGACGTGCACGCTGCGGTGCGAACAGAACAAAGTACCTTAAGTTCGTGGGGTCCGCGACGGACAGTGCGGAACAAGTTGATGGGTCCGGGTCGTAGTTCGGCAGCGTATTCGGTCTGGTCGTGTCGCAGCGTCGGGACGCGGCGTTGGTACGGGACCTTCAGGGATACGTGCGGATGGCCCGAATCAGCTTGCAGAGTCCGTGGCGTCGGCGTTCGAGCCGTACCTTCGGTGCGGATAGGCGGCGACACTTCTCAGTGCCGTACAGCGTACGGGGAGGATCAGCGTACTGCGGCTTCTCGGCTCTGAGTACGGCACGGTGCAGTACGTTAGCAGCGTATGGACCGTACCTGCTGGTCGATGGAGCTTGGGTCCGGCGTACAGGGTTCGGCAGCCAGTGTTGTACGTCTCGAATCGGCGGGGAAGGTTAGGTGCAATGAGGCCGGGAGGGATACGGCGCGTACTAGCGCTTTTGGATCAGCGTAGACGCACGGTGCCGGGCGGCAAAGATACGGCTTCGCGGCGGATGTGGTACGAGGCGTACTGGGGCCAAATCCAGCGGGAAACAAGCACAAATCGTCCAGACAACTCAATTTTGGAAGGCAGATGAGTCCAATGGTCCTGGGACTCAGTTCAGGGGGCAAGCTCTTCTTCCAAGCCCTTGGAGATAGTTGAAAAACAAAGTACAAAGTCTCTTTCAGTCTTTTCCTCTCCTTTCTCAGCAAGGCACCAACTGCAGGCCAATCCCCCAGGTCAGGGAAAGTTACTCCTCCTTCAGCTTCTTCCAGGTCCTTCTGGTCAGGCAGAGTTTCTTCGTGGTTCAATAAGGATCTGATTTCTTAGGAGCAGGGCTCCTACATTTATACCAAGTTTCTTTTGTCTTTACAGGCCAGGGGGGCCTTTGCATAGTCCCAGTCCAGTTATTTTCAGTGAGGAGCACTTTGTTGTTGGGACTCTGGCTTCTTCTTTCAGCAGGCAAGGCAGAGACATCAGACGCTCCCCAGGGGGTGGAGCCAGCATTGTGGGGGCAGAGCACTGCCCTATTCAGAGTCAAGGTGCACTCCTCCCACCCATCCTGGTGTAATCTCTCTATTCACCACCTGGCAGCCCCAGCCTGTCTCCTGGAACTTCCCAGCCCTGTCACTCAAGCTACACACAAAGAAGACAGCCCCTCCCAGCAGAGGCGGACTGAGATGGTTAGGCACGCAAAGGCTAACTTTCTAAAAAGTAGCATTTGCAAACTCGGGATATTAAAATAACCTTTACTAAAAGATGTATTGTATTATCCTGAGTTCAGGCATACTAAACATGAATTTCTACCATGCTTCCTGAGCCTGCTAGGATTATAGAGTGTTATAATCTAGCAGCCTATTCTGGCCTATGGAGAGCAGGTAGCCTTGCAATAGTGAAAAACGAAAATGGCTGTAATTCACTATTAGGACATGTCACACACTTCACGGCATGTCCTACCTTATCCTTACAATGCACCCTGCCCTAGGGCCTACCATAGGGGTGACTAACATGAAGGTAAGGGAAGGTTTAGGGACTGGCAAGTGGGGACAGTTGCCCAGTCAGCATGACAGTACCAGACTGCATGCAGGTTCTGCAATGGCAGACCTTAGACACATTTTACCAGGCTGCTTCTGTGGGTGGCACAACCAGTGCTGCAAGCCCACAGCAGCATTTGGATATACAAGCCCTTGGCACCCCTGGTGCACTCTACTAGGGACTAATAGTAAACCAAATAAGCCAAACATGGAAGTCAATTCACATAATACATTTTACCATAGGGAGAGCATATGCACCTTAGCACTGTTCAGCAGTGGTAAGGTGCCCAGAGTCATAAAACAGCCAACACCAGGTCAGAAAAAATACAGGAGGAAGGCAAAAAGTTTAGGGATGACCCTGCAAAAAGGGCCAAGTCCAACAAGAGGTAACAGGCGCAGCATTGGCAGCTGCAGGGCAGACTTCAATTACACGCAGGTAACAGGTGCAGCATAGGCAGCAGCAGAGAAGACTCTCATTACACAGTTAACAGGCGCAGCATTGGTACCTGCAGGGCAAACTTCCATTACACGCAGGTAACAGGCGCAGCTTAGGCAGCTGCAGGGCGACTTCCATTACAAAGGTAACATGCACAAAATAGGCAGCTGCATGGCAGACTTCCATTACACAGGTAACAGGCGCAGCATTGGCAACTGCAGGGCAGCCTTCCATTACACAGGTAACAGGTGCAGCATAGGCAGCTGCAGGGCAGACTTCCATTACACACAGGTAACAGGTGCAGCATAGGCAGCTGCAGGGCAGACTTCCATTACACAGGTAACAGGCGCAGCATTGGCAGCTGCAGGGCAGACTTCCATTACATGCAGGTAACAGGCGCAGCATAGGCAGCTGCAGGGCAGACTTCCATTACACGCAGGTAACAGGCACTGCATAGCAAGCCGCAGGGCAGACTTCCATTACAGAGGGAACAGGCTCAGCATAGGCAGCTGCAGGGCATACTTCCATTACACACAGGTAACAGGTGCAGCATAGGCAGCTGCAGGGCAGACTTCCATTACACAGGTAACAGGCGCAGCATTGGCAGCTGCAGGGCAGACTTCCATTACATGCAGGTAACAGGCGCAGCATAGGCAGCTGCAGGGCAGACTTCCATTACACGCAGGTAACAGGCACTGCATAGCAAGCCGCAGGGCAGACTTCCATTACAGAGGGAACAGGCTCAGCATAGGCAGCTGCAGGGCAGACTTCCATTACAGCCAGGTAACAGGCGCAGTATAGACAGCTGCAGGGCAGACTTCCATTACACAGCACTGGCAGCTGCAGAGCAGACTTCCATTACACGAAGTTAACAGGTGCAGCATAGTCAGCTGCAGGCCAAACTTCCATTACACGCAGGTAACAGGCGCAGCATAGGTAGCTGCAGGGCAGACTTCCATTACACAGGTAACAAGCGGAGCATAGGCAGCCGTAGGACAGACTTCTACCACGCAGGTAACAGGGCAGCATAGGCAGCTGCAGGGCAGACTTCCATTACACAGGTAGCAGGCGCAGCATTGGCAGCTGCAGGGCAGACTTCTATTACAGGCAGGTAACAGGTGCAGCATAGGCAGCTGCAGGCCTGACTTTCCATTACACGCAGGTAACAGGCTGAGCATAGGCAGCTGCAGGGCAGACTTCCATTAAATGCAGGTAACAAGCACAGCATATGAAGCTGCAGGGCAGACTTCCATTACACAGGTAGCAGGCGCAGCATTGGCAGCTGCAGGGCAGACTTCTATTACAGGCAGGTAACAGGCGCAGCATAGGCAGCTGCAGGCCAGACTTTCCATTACACGCAGGTAACAGGCTAAGCATAGGCAGCTGCAGGGCAGACTTCCATTAAATGCAGGTAACAAGCACAGCATAGGCAGTTGCAGGGCAGACTTCCGTTACACAAGTAACTGGCTCAGCATAGGCATCTGCAGGGCAGACGTCCATTACACAGGTAACAGATGTCGCATAGACAGCTGCAGGGAAGACTTCCATTACACAGGAAACAGACGCAGCATTGACAGCTGCAGGGCACACTTCCATTACACAGGTAACAGGTGCAGCATACTCAGCTGCAGGGCAGAATTCCATTACACGCCGGTAACAGGCACAGCATAGGCCGCTGCAGGGCAGACTTCCATTTCATGCAGGTAACAGGCGCAGCATAGGCAGCTGCAGGGCAGACTTCCATTACACGCAGGTAACAGGCACTGCATAGCAAGCCGCAGGGCAGACTTCCATTACACAGGTAACAGGCGCAGCATTGGCAGCTGCAGGGCAGACTTCCATTACACGCAGGTAACGGGCCCAGCATAGGAAGCTGCAGGGCAGACTTCCATTACGAAGATAACATGCGCAGCAGAGGTAGCTGCAGGGAAGACTGACATTACACTCAGGTAGCAGGCGCAGCATAGGCAGCGGCAGGGTAGACCTCCATTACACAGGTAACAGGTGCAGCATAGGCAGCTGCAGGGAAGACTTCCATTACACAGGTAACAGACGCAGCATTGGCAGCTGCAGGGCAGCCTTCCATTACACAGGTACCAGGTGGAGCATAGGCAGCTGCAGAGAATACTTCCATTCCAGAGGTAACAGGCGCAGCATCGGCAGCTGTGGGGCAGACTTCCATTACACGCAGGTAACAGGTGCAGCATAGGTAGCTGCAGGACAGACTTTCTTTACACGCAGTTAACAGTTGCAGCATAGGCAGCAGCAGAGAAGACTTTCATTACACAGGTAACAGGCACAGCATTGGTAGATGCAGGGCAAACTTCCATTACACGCAGGTAACATGCACAGCATAGGCAGCTGCAGGGCAGACTTCCATTACACACAGCTAACAGGCACAGTATAGATAGCTGCAGGGCAGACTTCCATTACACACAGGTAGCAGGTGCAGTATAGGCAGCTGCACAGCAGACTTCCATTACAGACAGGTAACAGGTGCAGCATAGGCAGCTGCAGTGCAGACTGCATTACGCGTAGGTAACAGGAACAGCACAGGCATCTGCAGGGCAGACTTCCATTACACATGGAACAGGCGCAGCATAGGCAGCTGCCGTTCAGACTGCATTACACGTAGGTAACAAGAACAGCCCAGGCAGCTGCAGGGCAGACTGCCAGTACACAGGTAACAGGCTTAGCATAGGCAGCTGCAGGGCAGACTTCCATTAGATGCATGTAACAGGCGCAGCATAGGCAGCTGCAGGGCAGACTTCCATTACACACAGGTAACTGGCGCAGCATAGCAAGCCGCAGGGCAGACTTCCATTACACATAGGTAACATGGACAGCATAGGCAGCTGCAGAGCAAACTTACATTACACATTTGTAACATGGACAGCATAGGCAGCTGCAGGGCAGACTTCCATTACACATAGGTAAGATGGACCGCATAGGCAGCTGCAGAGCCGACTTCCTTTACACATTTGTTACAGGCGCAGCATAGGAAATTGCAGGGCAGACTTCCATTACACACAGGTAACAGGCTCAGCATAGGCAGCTGCAGGGCAGACTTCCATTACACAGGTAACAGGCACATCATTGGCAGCTGCAGGGCAGACTTCCATTACAGGCAGGTAACAGGCACAGCATAGGCAGCTGCAGGGCATACTTCCATTACACACAGGTAACAGGCTCAGCATAGGCAGCTGCAGGGCAGACTTCCATTACACGCAGGTAACAGGCACAGCATAGACAGCAGCAGGGCAGACTTCCATTACGCGCAGGTAACAGGCTCAGCATAGGCAGCTGCAGGGCAGAATTCCATCACACGCAGGTTACATTCTCAGCATAGGCAGCTACAGGGCAGACTTCCATTACACAGGTAACAGGTTCAACATAGGCAGCTGCAGGGAAGATTTCTATTACACGCAGGTGACAGGCTCAGCATAGACAGCTGCAGGACAGACTTCCATTACACAAGTAACAGGCACACCATAGGCAGCTGCAGGGCAGACTTCCATTACATACAGGTAACAGGCGCAGCATAGAAAGCCGCAGGGCAGAGTTTCATTACACAGGTAACAGGCTCAGCATATGTAGCTGCAGAGCAGACTTCCATTACACAAGTAACAGGCTCAGCATAGGCAGCTGCAGGGCAGACTTCCATTACATGTAGGTAACAGGCCCAGCATAGGCAGCTGCAGAAAAGACCTCCATTACAAAGGTAGCAGGTGCAGTATAGCCAGCTGCAGGGAAGACTTCCATTACCCAGGTAACAGGCGCATCATTGGCAGCTGCAGGGCAGACTTCCATTACAGAGGTAACAGGTGCAGCATAGGCAGCTGCAGGGAAGACTTCTATTACAGAGGTAACAGGCGCAGCATTGGCAGCTGCAGGGCAGACTTCAATTACACGCAGGTGTTGGACAGGCCACACAGAGGGCTTGCTCCCTACCCGCACGACAGGGCCCGAGCTCCGGCCCACCAGGCATACCCCCGCGACAAGCACCTGTACCCCGTCTCCCGACGGATCTTCTGCCCTCGGACCACTACTCATCACGGGGTCCAGCCCCACCGGCTTCCCCGGCCGGGTCAAGCCTCCATCTTGGGCCCTGCACCACGCGGCCGCGTGGCCTCACCCCGACCCCAACCCCGGGCCTGGCCGGCCCCGACATCCCGGCACCACCATCCACCCAGGAGGTGAGCGGATCACTTGGCAGGTCAATGGGAGAAAGAGGTGTCAAAGGCTCTCCCTCGCCAGGTGCCGATCGCCCCCAGCTCCCCCAGGCACTGGCTCCACCCCCTGCTGGGTGTCTGGACACCTTCATCCCGGACCCTCCGACCTCCAAGTGCGAGGGTCCGGACATCAAAGGGCACCAGCCCTATAACTGGGGCAGCTCCGGAGCAGGAAGGCAGTTGTATCCTGGAGTCGAGAGACACCGAGTGAACTCAGCCTGGACGGTCTACTGGCGCTGCCGTAGCCCGCTCTTGTGACCCATCGTTCTGCCTGCTGGCGCTGCCGCGGCCTTCTGCAATCTCCATCTTCCTGGGACCTGCTGGCGCTGTCGCGGCCCGTTGTAACAACCATCTTCACCGGGACCTGCTGGCGCTGCCGCGGACCGTACATCGTCCATCTTCCTGGGACCTGCTGGCGCTGCCGCGGCCCGTTGTAACAACCATCTTCACCGGGACCTGCTGGCGCTGCCGCGGACCGTACATCGTCCATCTTCCTGGGACCTGCTGGCGCTGCCGCGGCCCGTTGTAACAACCATCTTCCCCGGGACCTGCTGGCGCTGCCGCGGACCGTACATCGTCCATCTTCCTGGGACCTGCTGGCGCTGCCGCGGCCCGTTGTAACGACCATCATCACCGGGACCTGCTGGCGCTGCCGCGGCCCGTACCACCTAACCACCAAGCTCGAGGATTGTGAGCTCATCATCTCATCCGAACTACCTGACTGGTAAACAGACTGTCCCGCTACCCCCTTTCCTACCTTGCGAGACTCGAACCGAGGGGACCCCTGAGTCCAGACCTCCTTGTACCATTCAACCGTACCTTAAGAAGTGCTTATAAAGAACACTGAACCTTATCCGTGTGTGGTATCTGTCTGTGGGGGGGAAGTTACTTGTCTGTACGATCGCTGGAGACGGTTCTCCCCGGAGACCTCTCCTACTGACCCCGGCCAACCCTCCCGGTCCGTCTACCTTTTCTAACATTGGTGGCCAGCGGCGCGATCCGAATCAACGCGTAATCGTACAGAGAGTAGCTCACCCCACGACAGAAACACGATGTCGACCAAAGATAGCAGCCCCACCGAGAAATTCCAAATGGAGAAATTAGAAGAATACAACCACCGCGAACTGAGACAATTTTGCATAGAACTTGGCATTGCTACCACCGGCCTAAGTACCAAGGATGATCTAAAGCGCGCCCTTGAGTCATGGACAGAAACTGGGGTCGCAGGATCCTCCGACCAAAGCAGCGTCACACCAGACCAAAACAGCATCACACCAGAGGGGAACGCCACGGCTCCCGAGGAGCGGGGAACGGGCCTCTCACAGGAGGAGATCCGAGAAAGAGACAGAATCAGATTACACGAGTTGGAGATGGCACGACTCAAGATGGATGGGGAACTCAAGTTAGCTGAACAGAAACTCAACCTCGAGCACATGCGGCTCCGAGATGAACGAGAAGAGAAGCAGAGACAGAGAGAGCTGGAGGAGAAAAAAATAACGCACGAGCGCCGACTAGCGGAGATAGAACTGCGAAAACAGAATAAGGAACTGGGGGTGCCTGAGCGACCACACACCCCGGGGCCAATTGAGAAAAAAGTCCATATCCCCTAGGATGTTGTCCGCGAATATGTCCGAGAAGACGACATACAGCAATGGTTTAAAGCCTATGAGATCGCCATGACCTCCCACCGGATCGACCGGAGTGATTGGGGAGCCGGACTTTGGGGGAGGTTTATCAACGAGGGTCGCGATGCCCTACTGCAGCTCCCAGATCACCAAATGTCATCCTACGACCACATGAAGGCTGCCCTCCTCACCCGCTACGGCCTCACACCCGAGATGTACCGCCAGAGGTTCAGAGATTGTACCCGGATCCCAGGTACAACTTGGGTAGAATATGTGAACTATTTCAGCCGTGCCTTCGAGGGTTGGATCAAGGGGAGTCAGGTCACCACCTACGACCAACTCTTCAACCTTATGGTATGGGAGCACCTGTCAAACAACTGTTTCGTCGAGCTCAGGCTGTTGTAAATTAGAACAGCAATGTGATTAAGCATTTACTGACGACATTAATGCTTTTCCTTTCGATCATGTTTTCTCCGTTATTTTGACCGAAATTTGGACTCCATTTTGTATTGTCATGCTGCCACGTGTTCGCCACGAGGAGAGTCCGACCTTTGTGTTAGTTGCTCTTGTAATCTGCCTAGTAACAGTTTATAAATAGCTCTCTTTTGTCCATTTGGCGCATGCCCAGACTTGACCACATCTGTTATAATTAGCTTTGCTTGACCATGTGTTTCGCGGGCTCAAGGAGTGTGTTGGCTCCGCCCATGTATTGATTCAGTATCGAGAATGACCATAAATGGTAATGTTCTTCGGCCTCATGTTGTATCCACCCACTTATGAGCCCCTCTGGTGTGTATAAAAGGGGACTGTGTACGCAAGTTCTTTGTGCTACTCTATGCAATACTGAAGAGTGTTGTGTGGATTGTAGGACCACCCTTAAGGGTTAATAAACCTCGTTTTTGTACTTTGCAGTTTCCGTGCCAACTTCCTTATAGATTTCCGTTACAGGAGAGCGAACCCTTGTGCCTTGCGGGCCTAGCTGGGGCCTGTACACATCAATTGGCGCCCGTCACGTGGGGCTCATCGGCGACTCGGATGCTCGAAGGACTGGTCGCGACGAAGGTGAGGAGTTTGGCCGGGGACGTGATCACTGCCAGCGGCGTTTTAGCCCTGGCATCCCGAGGTTTTTCTTCCTTCCCTTCCGAGCTGACCGTCTGGGTGGCGCCGGTCATCGACTGAGACCTCTTCTGTCGGTCCTGCCGTAAGAGCCGTTTGGGCGATTGTGGAGCTTGGCAGTTGGAATCTGGACTCTTGATTGGTAAGAACCGTTGTACGGTACTTGCTCCGAGTTTTTGAAGCCTGGGTTGGCTATTTGAGTTTGATTGATGATGACTAGTCATATTTTGGATTTGTCTTTGTGAATATATATGCGTTGCAACACATATAGGCAGGTAATGTGGAGAGATTTCTCCGGAGCTGTGTAACTTTGAACGGCGCAACGATTAAGTGCCATTTTTTATAATATTGCATATTTTGCATTATTTCTGAGCATGCCTGCTTTTAGCGCACTCCGTAAGTGGTGCTGCTGTTTTGGACACCGGTTGAACCTCGAGGAATCTGCTCCGGCTCCCCCAGAGGGGACGCCTAATAGGGATATGTATGTGAAGCATGGTCTTTCTTCCATAATGTACAGCACATTATGGAGGAAATACACAAAGAAGGATCCTGAGTTGCGATGGCCTTTGTATGGATCGTTTGATATACGTAAGATTGAGTATGTGGAACAGTGTATGTGTAAGCGACGTGCTCGTCAGGATATGTTTGAGTATGTGCGATTATGGGTGAAGGAAGTGCGTGAGCGAGAGAAGCGTGAGAAAGCGCTGTATGATAAAGACCAGCGAAAGAATGATCATGTGCGAGCACAGGAAGCGAAGCGTCGGGAGGACAAAGAGCAGGCGGACAGACAAGAGAAAGAGCGTAGGCTCCAAGTTTCGGGTCAATATGTTGTTCGCCAGCCACTTTATCCTGTCCTTAATAATCCTGATGATGATTTTTATTTGCTAGATCGCTCTCCGCCCCCTTATGTTGGCGCATCTGCTCCGCGGCCGCAAGATTCTGGCCCGGCCTCGGGTAAGGTAGACACACGCTCCATGTTATCGGCCGAGCATATGGCTGAGCTTAGGAAACTTTCCCTCCGTGCACTTAAGGGCAAGATGTCTAAGGAGGAGTTGTTCCATACTTGGGGGTCGTGGCAAGATAGAGAGAGGGTGTATTTTCTGTCTCATTTCGCGGATGAAGTAATTGCCACTTTCCGAAAATATTCTAGTGTCCTTGAGCCTGACGAAGTGTCTTCGGATGCCGGAGCATTACGTAATGGTGTTTTTTCTCCTTCTAAGGCTCCTGAGGCGGCTCGGCGGTTGTTCGCTTTGCGGGACGAGGTGCTGGCCCTTAGAGAGAAAGCACGCCAACAAACGGAGGAGGAGAAGCAGTCGGATTCGTTTGCAGCAGGGGGCCACTCATCCACCTCCCAGTCAGATAAGGATGACGTAGTGCATGCTAAACCAATGCGAGAGGCAGCGCCTTTGTATGTTCCTCCTAAAGGAGCAGGGACTAGCTCGGACATTACCTCCGCCGATGCTAAGGGATATTTCGTGTATAATTGGGTTTACACTCCGTGGCATAGGGCTGATGTTATGGCATTGAAGAATGCGCTGCCCGACCCTCGCAAGAATCCAGCGGCCTTCTATGAAGAAGTTGAGGGGGCCTTGAATTCTTGCGTTATGACTTTAGCAGACATAGACCTGTTCTTTGGCCTTATTCTACCACCGGATATGTGGCGATCTGTACGAAAGGTAGATGATATAGTTGCCTTTAAGGCCCGGTGGTCTGAACTTGAGGATGAAGACAGGGAGAGGAAGCCCGCGCAGAAACCGCCGCAGAGTATTTTAGATCTCCCTGCTGCTATTGTGACTAAGCTGAAGACGATTATCCCCCCTAAAAAGATTGACTGGAATATGTTAGCCGCATGTAAACAGAAAGTTGACGAGTCAGTTGCAGTTTTCTTCACGCGCTTTGAGGAAACGTTTCATGATTTTAGTGGCCAGTCGCTTACTGACGACACTGGCCGCCACCTTTTCGCGGACAAATATGTAGCTAATCTGCTACCGGCAGTTGCGGCCCGTTTAAAAGCGAGCGAGAGTTCCTGGTCCTCCGCGACGCCGACGGCCCTTCTGACTATCGCTCAGTATTATGAGCGTCAGGAGCACGAGGCGAAGGGCCAGGAGGAAAAGAAATCGAAAGATCTTAAGACTAAGGTAATGTTGGCACAAGTTTATGGCCCGCCCCGACGGGGTAATAATAGAGGAAGGGGAGGATCTTATGGTCCCCCTTCGGGCCGATCTGATTTGAATAGGAACCAGTGCGCGTATTGTAAGCAATTGGGCCATTGGGCCAGGGATTGCCCAGTGTTGCGTGCCTCGCGTCAGGGGCATACTCCGGGTGGCCCGAGAGGTAGAGGGGGTTCCTCGAACTTTAGAGGGAATTCTACCGATCATGTTCGTTTCGATACTGCTGGGCAGCACCGAGATAGCTCAAATGTTTTCGATCGCCAGCATCAGTATCACATATCGGAGATTGATCGGTCGGGATATCATGATTCGCAGCATGCATAGGAATGCGTTGGATGGGGGTCTGAATCAGTTGAGGTGCCGGTCGATCAGACGGGTCCTTATGTATCGGCTGAGGTTTTAGGTTCTACTGATCAGTTCCTAGTAGATACAGGAGCGACACGTAGTGCATTGTCTAGGTACTTGGTTCCGGGGGCTCCCCCATCCGGCTCAGTGGTTACATCGGTAGGGTTTGACGGTACACTCTCCCGAAGCCCTCTTTCACAGCCCCTTATATTTAAGGTTGATTCTTTTTCTGCGCCTTGTCCGTTTCTGCTTGCTCCGTATACACCGGATAACATTATGGGCCTTGATATGTTAAAGCACTTTAGGGCTACGATCCGCTGCTCCCCTGAGGGTGTGAGGGTGATCTTAAACGACAACTACCCCCGGTCAGAGCGGATGTGTACGATATCAGAGGATGCGTTGTTGGCCACCCTCCCTCGAGCTCTATGGGCGACTTCGGACACAGATGTGGGACAAATGGTGATTCCTCCGGTCCACATTAGTGTCCAGGAGGGGGCGGTGTTGCCGCGCCTCCCGCAGTATCGTATTTCCCAGGAGGGCGAGGAGGCTCTCATGCAGATTGTGCAAGATTTGATCGCAGTGGGAGTGGTGGAAGAAGTTCCTTATAATATCTGTAACAGTCCGATTCTCCCTATTCTGAAAAAGGACACGGATGCGAAGGTCTATCGGTTCATAATTGATTTAAGGGAGGTAAACAAGATCGTGATACCTCAGTACCCGGTGGTTTCCGATATCACGACGTTGCTTACCTTGGTCCCGCCTACGGCGACCATGTTCTCAGTGATTGATTTGAAAAATGCCTTCTTTTCTATTCCCATTCACCCCGATAGCCGATTCCTTTTTGGGTTCACATTAAACAATAGATCTTATCGTTTTTGTAGAATTCCCCAGGGCTACACAGAAAGCCCTAGTATTTACAGTCAGGCTTTGAAACGACAGTTGGATTCCTTTGTTTTACTCGAGGGGGTCGCCCTCATTCAATATGTCGATGACATCTTGTTGGCGGCTGACACCCTGGAGCTGTGTGAGAAAAGCACGCTATCCTTACTTTCCTTTTTAGCCTCACACAATCATAAGGTATCTCGGAAGAAATTGCAATTCTGTAGACCAAAGGTGACTTATTTGGGTCACCTTTTGTCTAAGGAGGGACGTGCACTCACACCGGATCGTATCCAAGTAATTTTGGATACACCGAGACCATCCACACAGAAGGATGTCCGTGCATTTTTGGGCCTCGTTTCTTTTTGTAGACAGTGGATATTGGGGTTTTCACACATAGCTAAGCCATTGTTAGCCCTTTTGACAAAGGATACACCTATCCCAATCCCTTGGTCAGATGAGTGTGATGCTGCTTTTCAGCAACTGCGACAGGCCCTTTGTTCAGCACCAGTGTTAGGGACCCCTGATTATGCAAAACCCTTTTCGTTGTATGTGCATGAGAAAGATGGATGTGCATTGTCAGTTTTAGTGCAGATGCACGGCGACAAGCAGCGCCCTTGTGCATATTTTTCGGCTGTACTTGATCCTGTCGCCCGAGCATTGCCTGGTTGTTTTCGCTCGGTTGCGGCGACAGCTGTGTCAATACGCCAAAGCGAGGGAATTGTGTTATCTCACAAGCTGTTGGTATTAGTCCCCCATGCTGTTGATGCACTGCTTAATCAAACAAAGACGCAGCATTTGACCAGTGCCCGTTTGACGGGATATGAGTTGACGCTTTTGGCTCCTCATATCACGTTGAAAAGGTGCGTAACACTAAACCCGGCAACATTGTTGCCATACCCCGAAACTCAGCCTGAGGCGCGGAAAGCGCATGATTGTATTCTTGTGACTGAGGAACAAACAAAGGGTCGTATTGATCTCCAGGATACGCCCTTTCCAGATGTAGATGGAGAACTGTGGGTGGATGGATCCTGTCTGAAGCTACCAGATGGTACGACTTCAGCAGCGTATGCAATTACCACATTACAAACAATAGTGGAGACAGCACGCATACCGCAGAAATTAGCTCAAGCAGCGGAACTGATAGCATTAACACGAGCATGTGAGCTCAGTACAGGATTATGTGTGAATGTTTACACAGATAGCCGCTATGCCTTCGGAGTAGCGCACGACTTCGGCCTACTCTGGAAGGAGAGAGGGTTTCTAACGTCACATGGGGCGCAGATAATGCATGGAGAGTTAGTTCACAATCTTTTAACCGCATTGACATACCCAAAGAAAATTGCCATTGTTAAGTGTAGCGCCCATAGGAAAATAGTTGATAAAGTTGGAGAAGGGAATGCGTTAGCAGATCGAGTAGCACGGGAGACTGCGATGCAGCCCGGTGCTACTGCCATGTATGTAGTAAAGTCACGGGTGGAAAGATGGCGTGATGCGAAGGAGGAAGTGCGAGAAATGCAAAGGACCGCTTCTGATAAAGAGCGGGAACAATGGGCTAGCGAGGGAGAGTTGGATGATGAGGGTTGTTGGAGAAATAAGCAGATGGATAGATGGAAGTTACCCACGGCTTTCGTACAACCTATGGTTCAGATGGCACATGGGCTAGCACATGTTGGAGCTTCCGCAATTGTGAAATTGCTTACTCAAGTTTGGGAGCATCCAGAGATTGCTAGCACGGCAAAGAGGGTGGTGCAGACTTGTATGATCTGTCTGAAGTATAACCCAGGAAAGGGTACTCGAACTCCAGCAGGAGGATTTGCGACACCTACTGCACCCTTTGAGGTTCTGCAGATGGATTACATCCAGCTCGAGCGCTGTAATAATCTGAAGTATGTTCTAGTAGTGGTCTGCGCTTTCAGCAAATGGGTTGAAGCGTACCCTACGAAAGACAATACTGCAATGACTACTGCGAAGCTGCTGTTGAAGGAGTTTTTCCCCCGATATGGCGTTTGTAGACTTCTGTGGAGTGATAATGGCCCTCACTTTGTAGCGGATGTTATAAAGTATGTCTTGAAGGGTCTAGGCATCACTCAGAAGTTCCACGCCGTGTTTCACCCTCAGTCTGCAGGCCTAGTTGAGAAGTATAATGGTACACTGAAGCTTAAGATAGCCAAAATTCAAGCTTCGACGTCTTTGACTTGGCCAGACGCCCTGCCACTGGCGTTATTGTCAATTAGATCAGTACCGCACTCTCGAACTGGCCTTACGCCGTATGAAGTGGTATTCGGACGCCCAATGAATATTTGGGGTCCACCAAGGCCTAAGGCTGTGTATGATGTACCTTGTGTAATGATGAGCGATTATCTGGCACAGTTAACCGATAACTTGGTTTCTATTCATCAACAGGTCCGAGAGGCGCTGCCTGATCGGTCTACCGGTGAAGGACATGGTCTCCGGCCTGGTGACCATGTGATGGTGAAAGTCTTTGACAGAACGAACAGCTTGGAACCGAGATGGGTGGGCCCTGAGCAAGTCCTCCTTGCAACGAGGACGGCTGTGCGAGTCTCGAACAGGAAGAATTGGATCCATTCCTTGCATTGTCGAAAGGTACCACCCGGATTGGTGGAGTCTGCCGTGCTGACCGATCAACGAGAAATCCTGGCAGCAGAGACAGGCCGTGCTGCAGAGCCAAGTGACACTGAGGAGCTCTTTCCGGACCACGCGACTTCTGGAGGAAGGCGATATCATCTTCGACCACGGAAGTGAGTTTTCCAGTACCGGGACACACTGTCAGAACGGCCCTTGGGTTAGTGAAACGGAGAGCCGATGAGGCAAGGGGGGGGGGGATCAGCCCTGCATTAGTGTAGCGACACCCGTCTTGGCCCGCTGGTGAAGAAATCAACCGCTGCCCAAGGGGAAGAGTTCTGACAGACTTTTTAGTTTCAGGAAGATATCAGGGTATTGTTTTCTTTGACATGGAGAAGAAGAAAATCCTTTGTGCGTTGGGGTTCATGCTAACAGTAGCTATTGTTGGGATAACAACATGGTTTGTAGAGGAGGTAACTCCTGCTCGGAAAACACTTGTGTTGACGACTCCGGTGCCTGCGGAGCACTACTTCTATACATTGCCGTATCAAGAGTTGAAGCATCGACAGTCTTATTTGAATAACACTTTCATTCAGATGCTGCATCATACCCACGTTGCTACGAACGCTACGAACTGTTGGATATGTGGGATGATGCCAGCCCATCAGAAGAAAGGAGGTACGCCATTCATACCACTTCCTTTCTCTCATAATGGCTCTTGTAGAGCATGGTACACCTTACTGTTTGCCACTCGGAAACCGGCAGTGGGACGATTGCTTTTTAGACTTAATAAAGAATGCCATCAAGACAAGAATGGGTATCCACAAGCGAATGGGACAATTTGGGAGTGGGAAGAGTACCGACCAGACAATGAATCCATTCCCTACATCTTCACGAATACCAGAGACACTGTGGGGAAGGACAAATTCGTGATCCAAGTGGCACAGGCTCAAGCGGACCTGTGTGTCCAGAGTGTGGGTTTTATCCCTGTTGGTGTCAGTGATTGCCTAACTGTCCTGAACATTGATGGGCTGAACAACAGTACCTTCCTAGCGTCCCATAATACCTACTTTGTGTGTGGAAATAAAGGTTATTACCGTCTGCCGGCTGGGTGGTCTGGGGTATGCTATGTATCATTCCTATTACCTCCTGTATTCCTAGCACCAGCATCTTACCATAAGGACTTGAAATTGTTGAATAATGTGACTGTAAATAGGTATAAACGTACTTTATCGATTGATGATGTGGATCAAACTGATACCAGCTTGCAGCAGTATATTGATTTTAACTTAGGACTGTTTTTCTTTGTTGGAGCCGCTTTGAATAGTAGGAAGATCAGAAGATTAACAAGAGTGGTAGAAGCTGTGACAAATCAGACTGCTGCTGCTCTTGGGAATCTTACGGAAGAGTTACAAATAACTAGGATTGTTGCATTGCAGAATCGTATGGTATTAGATGTAATGCTAGCTGATCGAGGTGGAGCCTGTAAAATTATTGGAAGTAGTTGCTGTGTGTTCATCCCTGATCATACGCCATCCGTTTATAACGCCATTAACAAGTTGCATAAAATAGCAGCTGAAATCCACACAGAAAACGGCACTTGGTCCTTTTCTGGATGGTTTTGGGCGTTGGTTACTGCCTGGGGATGGAAGGTCTTAACTGGTCTCTGTATTATTATAGCAATTCTGTTCTTTTTCTGTATGTGTGTTCAATGTGGACCATTGTTCTGTTCTGTATGCATTTCATTCTGCATTCCGGATAAGAAAGCTATTGCCGATGTTGCTCATCAGAAGCGTCTAGCTAAAGAGGTTAAAGGAATGATGATAATTGACATATATGATGATTTTTGGAAACCGGATGTCTTCAGTAAATGCTGAAAGGGTCGTCTGTTGTAAATTAGAACAGCAATGTGATTAAGCATTTACTGACGACATTAATGCTTTTCCTTTCGATCATGTTTTCTCCGTTATGTTGACCGAAATTTGGACTCCATTTTGTATTGTCATGCTGCCACGTGTTCGCCACGAGGAGAGTCCGACCTTTGTGTTAGTTGCTCTTGTAATCTGCCTAGTAACAGTTTATAAATAGCTCTCTTTTGTCCATTTGGCGCATGCCCAGACTTGACCACATCTGTTATAATTAGCTTTGCTTGACCATGTGTTTCGCGGGCTCAAGGAGTGTGTTGGCTCCGCCCATGTATTGATTCAGTATCGAGAATGACCATAAATGGTAATGTTCTTCGGCCTCATGTTGTATCCACCCACTTATGAGCCCCTCTGGTGTGTATAAAAGGGGACTGTGTACGCAAGTTCTTTGTGCTACTCTATTCAATACTAAAGAGTGTTGTGTGGATTGTAGGACCACCCTTAAGGGTTAATAAACCTCGTTTTTGTACTTTGCAGTTTCCGTGCCAACTTCCTTATAGATTTCCGTTACAGGAGAGCGAACCCTTGTGCCTTGCGGGCCTAGCTGGGGCCTGTACACATCAAGGCAGCACCTCCTCGACAGTAAGCTGACTGACCCCCGGCAGCTCGCCGCCGAAGCTGACCGATGGGAAAGCACCCGAGTGGGCCGGAAAGGGCCACACGACCAGAACAGAAGCAGCCAAGGCCAGCACCGTCCTCGGGGAGGAGGAGGGGGCCAGGGTCGAGGGAGAGACGCCTTGCCAGCAACACCCGTGGCCTACACCCCGCCTCCGGCCGGCCGGGGCAACCCCCCGTTGCGGCCCGGGTTCCGAGCCAACGTCACGTGCCACCGGTGCCAGCGACTAGGCCACTACGCCAATGACCCGAGCTGCCCGCTAAACCAAACACCCAAGCCCCGCCAGGTAGCGGCCGCCGCCCTGGGGGAAGAGCGATTATCGGAGGAACCCGAAGAGTATGAGCCGGCCCAGCAAGGGTGGGAACCGGCCGCCATGGTCCTGGCGTGCTTAGGGGGAAGAGACATGGTCCCGCGGGCTCCCCTACCCGCCAACACCAGGAAATACGGTCAGTGGGTGACCATTAATGGACAGAGGGCCGAGGCCCTGCGTGACACCGGCGCCAGTGTGACGGCCGTCCGCTGTCACCTGGTGAAGCCCGAGCAGATCCTGCCGAACATTCTCTGCCCCGTCCGCTCGGCAGATAACTCTGAGAGTATGTGTAAAATGGCCTGCGTCCCATTCGAATGGGGAGGGGTCTCCGGCCTGCTGAAAGTGACGGTCCGGGACGATGCCCCCGTGGACTGCCTCCTGGGGAATGATCTCGAGAGTTCCCCGTGGGCCACCGTCGAGAGAAGAGAGCACCTGGGGATGCTGGGCCTCCCGGACTGGGCCTGCATAACCACCCGGTCCATGGCCGCCCGTGCCGCCCCCCGATCAGAAGAACCCGAATGGCCAGCACCTCTGCCCCCGGTCGCCCCAGTAGAGGGCAACGGCGAGGCCGGCCTCCCGGACCCGACGACCGAAGAGGACGCGCAACCCCAGGACCTTCCGGATCTGGCTCAGTGGCGTCAGGAAGGGGGGCCCACCCAAGAACAGTTCCGCCAGGAACAAAAGACCTGTCCCTCCCTCGAGGGACTCCGCCAACAAGCCAGCGCCCAAAACGCAGGGGACGCCACCGGAACTCACTGGGTCTACTGGGATAACGACCTGCTCTACAGCGAGCAAAGAATCGCCGAGCTGGGGGCCGGTCGAGTTCTGGTGGTACCTCTCCGCTTCAGAGACTTTCTGCTCAACTTAGCCCACGATGTCCCTCTGGCTGGACACCTGGGCCAGGACAAAATGTACAGTCGCCTAGTGACTCACTTTTTCTGGCCAAAAATGAGGAATGACGTCCTGAACCACTGCCGATCTTGCCCCACATGCCAAGCCAGCGGGAAGAGTGGTCGGAAGCTGAAAGCCCCTCTGCAACCCTTCCCTGTGGTCACCACCCCGTTCGAGAGGGTGGGGATAGACATTGTGGGGCCTCTGGACCCCCGCACGGCACAAGGACACAGGTTCATCTTAGTGCTAGTGGACCATGCCACCCGCTTCCCCGAGGCGGTGCCCCTCCGGACCGTGACAGCTCCGGTGGTTGGCCGGGCCCTAATGGGGATCTTCTCCCGGGTAGGCTTCCCCAGAGAAGTCGTCAGCGACCGAGGCACAAATTTCATATCCAAATACATGAAGTCCCTCTGGCAACAATGCGGGGTCACCTACAGATTCACGACCCCCTATCACCCCCAAGGGAACGGACTAGTGGAGCGTTTTAACCGCACTCTCAAGGGGATGATTGGGGGATTGGAAGAGCCCCTCCGTCGCCAGTGGGATGTACTACTCCCGTGCCTCCTCTTCGCCTACCGGGAAGTTCCCCAGAAGTCCCTCGGTTTTAGCCCTTTCGAACTCCTGTACGGGCACCCTGTGCGAGGGCCCCTCAGCCTAGTCAAAGAAGGTTGGGAGATGGCCCCCCTAACAACCCCTCCAGACGTCTTCAAATACATCCTGGCCCTACGAAACCAGACCCGGCGCTTCAGGGAGATGGCCAAGGCGAACCTCGAGGCCAGCCAGGAGGACATGAAGAGGTGGTATGATCACAACGCCTCCTCCGTTGAATTCGAGCCTGGTCAGCAGGTATGGGTGATGTCCCCCACCGAACCATGTGCCTTGCAAGATAAGTGGACGGGGCCCTTCAAAGTGGTCGAGCGCAAAAGCCCCGTCACTTACCTCATCGACCTGGGGACCTCCCGGAACCCCCTTCGGGTCCTCCACACCAACCGACTCAAACCGCACTTTGTGCGCTCAGAACTCAGCCTCCTGATGGCTACGGACAGTGGGGCAGAGGAAGACTCCGAACCCCTCCCGGATCTTCTGAAGGCTCAGGAGAACGACGGCTCCGTGGACGGGGTCCGGCTCTCTGACGCCCTCACTTCGGAGCAACGCCAGGACTGCCGGAACCTCCTGCTGCAGTTCGCTGCCCTGTTCTCCCTCACCCCCGGGGTCACCCCTTGGTGTTTGCACGACGTAGACACCGGGGACAGTCCCCCTGTCCGACACCGGGCCTACCGCGTACCAGATCGGGTACGGGCCTGCATACAAGAGGAAGTGGCCAAGATGCTCACGATCGGGGTCATCGAGCCCTCGGACAGTCCCTGGGCCAGTCCGGTTGTATTGGTTCCCAAAGCCGCTGCCCCCGGCACCGCACCTGAACTGAGATTCTGCGTCGACTACCGGGGCTTGAACGCTGTCACCCGGACCGACGCTCATCCCATCCCCCGAGCAGACGAGCTGATCGACCGGCTGGGGGCCGCCCGCTACCTTAGTATCTTCGACCTAACAGCGGGCTACTGGCAGATCGGCCTCACACCCAGGGCTCAGGAGCGGTCAGCCTTCTCTACCCCCGATGGCCACTATCAATTCAAGGTCATGCCCTTTGGCATGAAGAATGCCCCCGCCACGTTTCAACGCCTTGTGAACCAGGTCTTGGCGGGGCTCGAAGAGTTCAGTGCTGCCTACCTGGACGATATCGCTGTATACAGCCGCCACTGGTCCGACCACCTCCGTCACCTCCAAGAGGTCTTACAAGCCCTCCAGCGGGCCGGCCTCACCATTAAGGCCGGCAAGTGCCAAATTGGCCAAGGGTCTGTGACCTACCTTGGGCACCAAGTGGGGAGCGGGCTGGTGGCCCCCCTACAACTTAAGATTGCGGCCATCCAGTCCTGGCAGCCCCCCGTCACCCAGACCGAGGTCCGAGCCTTCTTGGGGCTCACCGGCTACTACCGGCGGTTCGTGAAGGACTACGGCAGCATCGTGGGGCCCCTCACGGGTCTCACGTCCAAGAACCAACCGAAGCGGATTGACTGGACTCCTGATTGTCAAGCGGCCTTCGAGAAGCTGAAGGCCGCCCTGTGCACCGCCCCTGTGCTCCAGGCCCCCGATTACAGTCGGGAATTTGTGGTGCAGACCGACGCCTCCGACCACGGCATCGGGGCCGTCCTCTCTCAGTTGAACCCCGAAGGTCATGACCAGCCGGTGGCCTTCATCAGTCGGCGTCTCCTGGCTCGAGAACAGCGTTGGAGCACCATCGAGAGGGAGGCCTTTGCAGTAGTATGGGCCCTCAAAAAGCTCCGACCCTATCTCTTCGGTACCCACTTCCGGGTACAAACCGACCATCGACCCCTGCAATGGCTGATGCAGATGCGGGGGGAGAACCCAAAACTCTTGCGCTGGTCCATTTCCCTGCAGGGAATGGACTTCACCGTGGAGCACCGACCAGGCCAAGACCACGCCAACGCGGATGGCCTGTCCCGCTTTTTCCGCCTCGACGAAGAGAGTCCCCAAGGAGATGGGTGACTCTCCCCGCCTTCAGCTGGGGGGGACGCATGTTGGACAGGCCACACAGAGGGCTTGCTCCCTCCCCGCACGACAGGGCCCGAGCTCCGGCCCACCAGGCATACCCCCGCGACAAGCACCTGTACCCCGTCTCCCGACGGATCTTCTGCCCTCGGACCACTACTCATCACGGGGTCCAGCCCCACCGGCTTCCCCGGCCGGGTCAAGCCTCCATCTTGGGCCCTGCACCACGCGGCCGCGTGGCCTCACCCCGACCCCAACCCCGGGCCTGGCCGGCCCCGACATCCCGGCACCACCATCCACCCAGGAGGTGAGCGGATCACTTGGCAGGTCAATGGGAGAAAGAGGTGTCAAAGGCTCTCCCTCGCCAGGTGCCGATCGCCCCCAGCTCCCCCAGGCACTGGCTCCACCCCCTGCTGGGTGTCTGGACACCTTCATCCCGGACCCTCCGACCTCCAAGTGCGAGGGTCCGGACATCAAAGGGCACCAGCCCTATAACTGGGGCAGCTCCGGAGCAGGAAGGCAGTTGTATCCTGGAGTCGAGAGACACCGAGTGAACTCAGCCTGGACGGTCTACTGGCGCTGCCGTAGCCCGCTCTTGTGACCCATCGTTCTGCCTGCTGGCGCTGCCGCGGCCTTCTGCAATCTCCATCTTCCTGGGACCTGCTGGCGCTGCCGCGGCCCGTTGTAACAACCATCTTCACCGGGACCTGCTGGCGCTGCCGCGGACCGTACATCGTCCATCTTCCTGGGACCTGCTGGCGCTGCCGCGGCCCGTTGTAACAACCATCTTCACCGGGACCTGCTGGCGCTGCCGCGGACCGTACATCGTCCATCTTCCTGGGACCTGCTGGCGCTGCCGCGGCCCGTTGTAACAACCATCTTCCCCGGGACCTGCTGGCGCTGCCGCGGACCGTACATCGTCCATCTTCCTGGGACCTGCTGGCGCTGCCGCGGCCCGTTGTAACGACCATCATCACCGGGACCTGCTGGCGCTGCCGCGGCCCGTACCACCTAACCACCAAGCTCGAGGATTGTGAGCTCATCATCTCATCCGAACTACCTGACTGGTAAACAGACTGTCCCGCTACCCCCTTTCCTACCTTGCGAGACTCGAACCGAGGGGACCCCTGAGTCCAGACCTCCTTGTACCATTCAACCGTACCTTAAGAAGTGCTTATAAAGAACACTGAACCTTATCCGTGTGTGGTATCTGTCTGTGGGGGGGAAGTTACTTGTCTGTACGATCGCTGGAGACGGTTCTCCCCGGAGACCTCTCCTACTGACCCCGGCCGACCCTCCCGGTCCATCTACCTTTTCTAACAGCAGGTAACAGGTGCAGCATAGGCAGCAGCAGAGAAGACTCTCATTAAACAGTTAACACGCGCAGCATTGGTACCTGGAGGGCAAACTTCCATTACACGCAGCTAACAGGCGCAGCATAGGCAGCTGCAGGGCGACTTCCATTACAAAGGTAACATGCACAGCATAGGCAGCTGCATTTCAGACTTCCATTACACAGGTAACAGGCGCAACATTGGCAGCTGCAGGGCAGCCTTCCATTACACAGGTAACAGGTGCAGCATAGGCAGCTGCAGGGCAGACTTCCATTACACAGGTAACAGGTGCAGCATAGGCAGCTGCAGGGCAGACTTCCATTACACAGGTAACAAACACAGCATTGCCAGCGTCAGGGCAGACTTCCATTACATGCAGGTAACAGACGCAGCATAGGCTGCTGCAGGGCAGACTTCCATTACACGCAGGTAACAGGCGCAGTATAGACAGCTGCAGGGCAGACTTCCATTACACAGGTAACAAGCACAGCATTGGCAGCTGCAGAGCAGACTTCCATTACACGAAGTTAACAGGTGCAGCATAGGCAGCTGCAGGCCAAACTTCCATTACATGCTGGTAACAGGCGCAGCATAGGTAGCTGCAGGGCAGACTTCCATTACACAGGCAACAAGCGGAGCATAGGCAGCCATAGGACAGACTTCTAACACGCAGGTAACAGGGCAGCATAGGCAGCTGCAGGAGAGACTTCCATTACACAGGTAGCAGGCGCAGCATTGGCAGCTGCAGGGCAGACTTCTATTACAGGCAGGTAACAGGCGCAGCATAGGCAGCTGCAGGTCAGACTTTCCATTACACGCAGGTAACAGGCTGAGCATAGGCAGCTGCAGGGCAGACTTCCATTAAATGCAGGTAACAAGCACAGCATAGGCAGCTACAGGACAGACTTCCATTACACAAGTAACTGGCTCAGCATAGGCAGCTGCAGGGCAGACTGCCATTACACACAGGCAATGGGCTCAGTATAGGCAGCTGCAGGGCAGACTTCCATTACACACAGGTAACAGGAGCAGCATAGGCAGCTGCAGGGCAGATGTCCATTACACAGGTAACAGGTGTAGCATAGACAGCTGCAGGGAAGACTTCCATTACACAGGTAACAGACGCAGCATTGGCAGCTGCAGGGCACACTTCCATTACACAGCTAACAGGTGCAGCATACTCAGCTGCAGAGATGACTTCCATTACAGAGGTAACAGGCGCAGCATTGGCAGCTGCAGGGCAGACTTCCATTACACGCAGGTAACGGGCCCAGCATAGGAAGTTGCAGGGCAGACTACCATTACAGATTAACAGGCGCAGCATTGGCAGCTGCAGAGCAGACTTCCATTACATGCAGGTAACAGGCACAGCATAGGCAGCTGCAGGGCAGACTTCCATTACACACAGATAAGAGGATCAGCATAGACAGCTGCAGGGCAGACTTCCATTACACACAGTGTTAGACCTGGCACCTTGGCGTGAGTTTCTCTTCCACTTTTTGATGGTGTGCCTCGATTGTTTTTCTGGTGTTGTCCGCTCAGGGCGCTGCGCCACGGCTAATCCGTGCCGCAGCGCAAGTGCTCCCTAAAATAAAGTGTTCATCATTAGTATACATGATTGGTTTATGGGATTCACTGTCAGTCCCCAGTAAAGTGCACCCGGAGTGCCAGGGCTTGTGAATGCCAATGCCGCTAATGGGCTGCAGCGCTGGTTGCGCCACCCACACCAGCGGCCATGTAAAATGTGTCCTGGGTCTGCCACTGCCGGCCCCGCGTGCAGTCCCGTACTGTCACGCCTGCTGGGCAAGTGCACACACTTGCGAGCCCCCAGAACCTTCCCTTAGCCTCATGTTAGTCACCCCTATGGTAGGCCCGCGGGCAGGGTGCGTTGTAGGTGTAAGGTAGGACAGGCCCTGGTTGTGAGGCCTGTCCTAATAGTGAATCACCGCCATCTTCGTGGTTCACTATTGCAAGGCTACCTGTTCCCCTTAGGCCAGATGAGCTGCTGGAATTATTACAACCTATAATCCCAGCAGGCTCAGGGAACATGGTAGAGAGATATGTTTAGTATGCCTGAACTCGGAATGATAAAATACTTCTTGTAGTCAAGTTTATTTTACTATCCTGGGTTTGTAAATACGACTTTTAGAAAGTCCGTGTTTACTCGCTTAACCATCTCAGCCCGCCTCTGCTGTGCGTGTATCTGACTGTCTGGGCTATGTGAGTGACAGGGCTGGGGGGATGGCAGGTAGCGAATGGCAGGAGAGCACCTTGGTGGGAGGTGGGGGTGCCCCTTGGACTCTGAATAGGGCAGTGCTCCACCACCACAAAGCTGGCTCCGCCCCCTGGGCAGCGACTGATGACTCAGCCTGCACCTGTCCCCGGACGGGCGAAGCGCTGTCCACAAGGTGATCTTGAAAGTACTTGTCCCCTGAATGCCGGCTCCACCTCCTGTGGAGCGGCTGATGTGCCTGCCCCTCACACTGAAAGCAGAAGTCAGAGTACCCCAACAAAGTGCTCAGGACTGAGAACGACTATGCGAAGGCCCCCCTGGCCTGAAAGAACAAAAGAAATGTGGTATAACAGTAGGAGCCCTGCTCCTTGCAAATCAGAATCCTGTTTACCACAAAGGACCTCTGCCCGACTAGAAGGAGAAGAAGACGCTGGAAGGACTGGCCTGCTGCTTGCCTTCCTGAGAAAGGAGAGGAAAAAGACTTTCTGAAAAGACTTTGCTACTTTGTGCTTGAACATTCTCCAAGGGCTTGATCTGAGCTTGCCCCCTGAACTGAACCCCAGGACTAGTGGGTTCTCTGTGCTTTTGCTCGTCCTCCAATTCGAGCCGTGTGTGCATCCCGTTGGAAAGAGACTGCGCCCCTCATCGCCCCCTCCTAGGGCCGTGACACTCAGGAGCTTGCCTGCCTCTACCCCGTGAGAGCCCCGCTCCGTCCGGAGCCGCTCTCTGTCCCCGGGCTAGGTTGCCTGCACCCCTGTCATCGCCTGCCACTGGAGTGCGCTAAACGCGCTGTCACCCCTCCCGCCGGAAGCCATCCGACGACTGTGATCTACGCCGGGTCACCCAGCTGCACTGACCGTGCCCTGTGACCCCGCTTCGCTATCCCCGGACATCTCAGGCCGCGCCGCCCCCGCTGTGGAGACCCCCCTGCACCGCCGTGCTAAGGGTCGCTGGCCGCGCCTGCCTGCTGCACACACCCGCTGATTGAGGATCCAAAGACACTACCCCGAAGCCGAGAGTCGCTCCGATCTGGGCAACTCTCTCCTCGCAACAGTGCTACAGGAATTCCAGTATCGGGCTCGGGGCCCGCACCGCCTTACTTCCCCGTTAATCCTCACCGCACGCCCGTCTCACCGCCGCTGCCCGGGAGCCACCGGGAGGAGCTGTGCACGGCGCGAGCGCGCCCACGACCGATGTGTGAGCCGCGGTAAGCCTGAAGTAAGTCAAAGACTCGAATCTCCCAAGTGACATTGAAAAGAGACTAAAGAAGCATCCGCTTAAAGAACCGTTTACCTGCTTGATAATCTGGTGGCATAGAAACAACGTTACTGGTCTTGTGATAAATCTGCATAACTATTTTTATATACAGAACCGTATTTTCACATACCTAAGCCTGGTGTCCGTTTCTGGGGGGATTAATGTATTTACTGTGTGTGTGATTATAATTGCTTAACCAACAACGCCTGGAGAATCGCCTTGGCTGCTCACGCCACGCACCTAGAGGGTGAGCAAAGGTCATTCCCAAGGGGTTATCCTTTGCCCTGACAGGGAGGAGAGGGTCACTGCTTGACACAAGGACAACCTTGTGCCAATCAGAGATCCCCGTCTCTAACACACAGGTAACAGGCACAGCATAGGCCGCTGCAGGGCAGACTTCCATTACGAAGGTAACATGCGCAGCAGAGGTAGCTGCAGGGAAGACTGACATTACACACAGGTAACAGGCGCAGCATAGGCAGCTGCAGGGTAGACCTCCATTACACAGGTAACAGGTGCAGCATTGGCAGCTGCAGGGCAGCCTTCCATTACACAGGTACCAGGTAGAGCATAGGCAGCTGCAGAGAATACTTCCATTACAGAGGTAACAGGCGCAGCATTGGCAGCTGTGGGGCAGACTTCCATTACACGCAGGTAACAGGCACAGCATTGGTAGCTGCAGGACAGACTTTCTTTACACGCAGGTAACAGGTGCAGCATAGGCAGCAGCAGAGAAGACTTTCATTACACAGGTAACAGGCACAGCATTGGTAGCTGCAGGGCAAACTTCCATAACACGCAGGTAACATGCACAGCATAGGCAGCTGCAGGGCAGACTTCCATTACACACAGCTAACAGGCGCAGTATAGGCAGCTGCAGGGCAGACTTCCTTTACACACTGGTAACAGGTGCAGTATAGGCAGCTGCACAGCAGACTTCCATTACAGACAGGTAACAGGTGCAGCATAGGCAGCTGAAGTGCAGACTGCAGTACACGTAGGTAACAGGAACAGCACAGGCAGCTGCAGGGCAGACTTCCTTTACACACGGAACAGGCGCAGCATAGGCAGCTGCAGTTCAGACTGCATTACACGTAGGTAACAGGAACAGCACAGGCAGCTGCAGGGCAGACTGCCAGTACACAGGTAACAGGCTTAGCATAGGCAGCTGCAGGGCAGACTTCCATTAGATGAATGTAACAGGCGCAGCATAGGCAGCTGCAGGGCAGACTTCCATTACACACAGGTAACTGGCGCAGCATAGCAAGCCCCAGGTCAGACTTCCATTGCACATAGGTAACAGGGACAGCATAGGCAGCTGCAGAGCAAACTTACATTACACATTTGTAACATGGACAGCATAGGCAGCTGCAGGGCAGACTTCCATTACACATAGGTAAGATGGACCGCATAGGCAGCTGCAAAGCAGACTTACATTACACATTTGTAACAGGCTCAGCATAGGCAGCTGCAGGGGAGACTTTCATCACACGCAGGTTACAGGCTCAGCATAGGCAGCTGCAGGGCAGACTTCCATTACACAGGTAACAGGCTCAACATAGGCAGCTGCAGGGAAGATTTCTATTACACGCAGGGGACAGGCTCAGCATAGACAGCTGCAGGACAGACTTCCATTACACAAGTAAAAGCCACAGCATAGGCAGCTGCAGGGCAGACTTCAATTACATGCAGGTAACAGGCGCAGCATAGAAAGCCCCAGGGCAGACTTTCATTACACAGGTAACAGGCGCAGCATTGGCAGCTGCAGGGCATCCTTCCATTACACAGATAACAGGTGCAGCATAGGCAGCTGCAGGGCAGACTTCCATTACACAGGTAACAGGTGCAGCATAGGCAGCTGCAGGGAAGACTTCCATTACACAGGTAACAGACACAACAGTGGCAGCTGTAGGGCAGCCTTCCATTACACAGGTAACAAGTGCAGCATAGGCAGCTGCAGAGAATACTTCCATTACAGAGGTAACAGGCGCAGCATTGGCAGCTGTGGGGCAGACTTCCATTACACCCAGGTAACAGGTGCAGCATAGGTAGCTGCAGGACAGACTTTCATTACACGCAGGTAACAGGTGCACCATAGGCAGCAGCAGAGAAAACTGTCATTACACAGGTAACAGGCACAGCATTGGTAGCTGCAGGTCAAACTTCAATTACACGCAGGTAACATGCACAGCATAGGCAGCTGCAGGGCAGACTTCCATTACACACAGCTAACAGGCGCAGTATAGGCAGCTGCAGGGCAGACTTCCATTACACACAGTTAACAGGTGAAGTATAGGCAGCTGCACAGCAGACTTCCATTACAGACAGGTAACAGGTGCAGCATAGGCAGCTGCAGTGCAGACTGCATTACACATAGGTAACAGGACCAGCACATGCAGCTGCAGGGCAGACTTCCATTACACAGGGAACAGGTGCAGCATAGGCAGCTGCAGGGCAGACTTCCATTACGCAGAGGTAACGGGTGCAGTATAGGCAGCTGCACAGCAGACTTCCATTACACACAGGTAACTGGTGCAGCATAGCAAGCCGCAGGGCAGACTTCCATTACACATAGGTAACATGAACAGCATAAGGCAGCTGCAGAGCAAACGTACATTACACATTTGTAACATGGACAGCATGGGCAGCTGCAGGGCAGACTTCCATTACACATAGGTAAGATGGATCGCATAGGCAGCTGCAGAGCAGACTTCCTTTACACATTTGTAACAGGCGCAGCATAGGAAGTTGCAGGGCAGACTTCCATTACACACAGGTAACAGGCTCAGCATAGGCAGCTGCAGGGCAGACTTCCATTACACAGGTAACAGGCACAGCCTTAGCAGCTGCAGGGCAGACTTCCATTACATGCAGGTAACAGGCGCAGCATAGGCAGCTGCAGGGCATACTTCCATTACACGCAGGTAACAGGCGCAGCATGGGCAGCTGCAGGGCAGACTTCCATTACTCGCAGGTAACAGGCACAGCATAGCCAGCAGCAGGGCAGACTTCCATTATGTGCAGGTAACAGGCTCAGCATAGGCAGCTGCATGGCAGACTTCCATCACGCGCAGGCTACAGGCTCAACATAGGCAGCTGCAGGGAAGATTTCTATTACACGCAGGTGACAGGATCAGCATAGACAGCTGCAGGGCAGACTTCCATTACACAAGTAACAGGCACAGCATAGGCAGCTGCAGTGCAGACGTCCATTACATGCAGATAACAGGCACAGCATAGAAAGCCGCAGGGCAGACTTTCATTACACAGGTAACAGGCTCAGCATAGGCAGCTGCAGGGCAGACCTCCATTACAAAGGTGTTAGACCTGGCACCTTGGCGTGAGTTTCCCTTCCACTTTTTGATGGTGTGCCTCGATTGTTTTGCTGGTGTTGTCCGCTCAGGGCACTGCGCCACGGCTAATCCGTGCCGCAGTGCAAGTGCTCCCTAGGTAAAGTGTACCTGTAATTGATGTTCATGATTGGTTTATTGGATTTACTGTCAGTCCCCAGTAGAGTGCACCAGGGGTGCCAGGGCTTGTGAATGCCAATGCTGCTGGTGGTCTTGCAGCGCTGGTTGTGCCACCCACAGAAAGCGGCCGTGTAAAATGTGTCTAGGGCCTGCCACCGCAGACCCTGTGCGCGGTCTGGGACCGTCGCGCTGACTGCGCAAGTGCCCCCACTTGCCAGTCCCTAAACCTTCCCTTACCTGCATATTAGCCACCCCTCTGGTAGGCCCAAGGGCAGGGTGCATTGTAGGCATAAGGTAGGACATGCCCTGATGTGTGTGGCATGTCTTAGTAGTGAATTACAGCCATTTTTCGTTCTTCACTATTGAAGGCTACCTGCTGTCCATAGGCCAGAATGGGCTGCTGGAGTCACTACACGCGGTGACCCCAGGGGACTCAGAGAGCATGGTAGAATGTCAAGTTTAGTATGCCTGAACTCAGAATAATAAAATACTTCTTGTAGTCAAGTTTATTTTAATATCCTGGGTTTATAAATACTACTTTTAGAAAGTTAGTATTTACTGACCTGACCATTTCAGTCCGCCTCTGCTGTGTGTGTGTGTTCTGCCTAGCAACAGTAAGGAGCAGGGTTGGGGAATCCCCAGAGACAGGTTGGCTGCCAGGTGGTGGGTAGGGAGATGACACCAGGATGGGTGGGAGGAGTACACCTTGACTCTTGAATAGACCTGTGCTCTGCCACCACAAAGCCGGCGCCGCCCCCTGTGGGGCGGCTGATGTCTCTGCCCTACTGCTGAAAGGAAAGAGCAGAGTCACCATAACAAAGTGCTCCAGAACTGGACTGAGCCAGGCCTAGGCCCCCTGGCGCTAAAGAACAAAAGAATCATGGTATAAAAGTAGGAGCTTGGCTCCTAAGAAATCAGAATCCTGTTTTACCACAAAGAACCTCTGCCCGACTAGAAGGAGAAGAAGATGCCGGAGGAGCTGGCCTGCTGCTTGCCTTGCTGAGAAAGGAGAGGAAGAGACTACTGAAAAGACTTTGCTACTTTGTGCTTTAAACATTCTCCAAGGGCTTGATCTGAGCTTGCCCCCTGAACTGAACCCCAGGACCAGTGGGTTCTCTGTGCTTTTGCTCGTCCTCCGATTCGAGCCGTGTGTGCATCCCGCTGGAAAGAGACTGCGCCCCTCATCGCCCCTCCTAGGGCCGTGACACTCAGGAGCTTGCCTGCCTCAACCCCGTGAGAGCCCCGCTCCGTCCGGAGCCGCTCTCTGTCCCCGGGCTAGGTTGCCTGCACCCCTGTCACCGCCTGCCACTGGAGCGCGCTGAACGCGCTATCACCCCTCCCGCCGGAAACCGTCCGACGACTGTGATCTACGCCGGGTCATCCAGCTGCACTGACCGTGCCCTGTGACCCCGCTTCGCTATCCCCGGACATCTCAGGCCGTGCCGCCCCCGTTGTGGAGACCCCCCCTGCACCGCTGTGCTGAGGGTCGCTGGCCGCGCCTGCCTACCTGCCCACACCCGCTGATCGAGGACCCAAGACCACTTCCCAAGCTGAGAGTCGCACCGACCTGGGCCGACTCTCCACATCCCGAAAGAAGTTCCAGTATCGGGCTCGGGGACCGCAACGCCTTATTTCCCCGTTCGCAGGAGCCGATCTCTCTGAGTACTGGAACCACAAGTGACATTTGCAAGAGACTACAAAGTGTCCATTTGAAGCTGCGAACCACGAACATTTGCCTGCTTTACAACCTGGTGGCATAGCGAAAACGTTATTGGTCTTGTGATAAGTCTGCTGAGATATATATACCTATTTTTACATAAAGAAGCGTATTTTTCTACATATCCAAGGCTGGTGTCCGTTTCTGGGGGGATTGATGTATTTACTGTGTGCGTGATTGTAAGTGCTTAACCAACAACGCCTGAGGAATCGCCTTGGCTGCTCACGCCACGCACCTAGAGGGTGAGCAAGGGTCATTCACAAGGGGTTATCCTGCGCCCTGACATAGAGGAGAGGGTTCCTGCTTGACACAAGGGCAACCTTGCGCCAACCAGAGTTCCCCGACTCTAACATTGGTGGCAGCGGCTGGGATTTCGGATTTGCATTTATAATTTGCATACAGTGAATTATTAATCACCAGATAGTGAGAGCAGACCAAGTAACGCAGCCACAGGTTTTCATTTGTGAACTGTTGAGACATCTGCCATTACTGCAACCATGCCTGGCTCACTCTCTGCTGGAAGAGCACTCTCTGATTTCTGGAATGGATGAGGTGGATTGGGAGAGACTGGAAGGTTACACAGCGGAGCAATTGAAAGGCTACAGTGTAAAATTCAGAGTTCCCCATGCTGGATTCAGGAAGAAGAACCAGTACGCCAAGGCGTTGAGAGCCTGGAAGGAGTCACGAGACCCACGGAATGCGGGGGACATCGTTGCACCCGACAACCTTGAGGAGCCCAGCAGAGTCCGGTCGCCAGAGGAGCTGGCAGACAGGGCAGCAGACAGGGTGCATGCAATGGAGATGGCAAAGTTGGCAGGACAAATGGAAATGGAAAAGCAGAAGTTGGCCCTGGAGGCACAACAACGCCAAATGGATCATGATATAAGATTGAAGGAGTTGGAGCTGAAGGTGAAAAGTTTGGACACCGCTCCTTCTGGTGGCAGCACTCCACCGGTGCAGGTAGAGTCCAAGGTGTACATCCCCAAAGATGTAGTAAAGGAGTATTTTAGAAAGGATGACATAGGGCAGTGGTTTAGAGCCTACGAGGTGGCCATGTCTTCACACCGGGTCCCTGAAAAAGACTGGGGAGCGGGGTTGTGGGGAAGGTTCCTTGCTGAAGGGCGTGACACACTGTTAGATTTACCCTTAGATCTCCAAGCCTCATACCCCCATATGAAGGAAGCTTTAATGACCAGGTATGGGTTAACTCCTGAGCTATATAGACAGAGGTTCAGGGAGACTAAGAAGATCCCTGAGAGTACGTATGTGGAGTATGTAACCTTTTTCTGCAGAGCACTGGATGGTTGGGTGAAGGGTAGCAAAGTGAATGATTATCAAGGGCTGCTTGATTTAATTGCATGGGAGCACTTGTCCAGTCAATGTTTTCCTGAGCTACGCCAGCACCTGATTGATAGCAAGCTGTCCAACCCGAGGAAGCTTGCTGAGGAGGCGGACCGCTGGCTCAGCACCAGGGTCCACATGGGGCAAGTGGGAGACTCCGCCAAAGGTGGGCAGGGTCCCCAGCAGAAGAGTGGGGGGGACAGGGGTAAACAGAAAGGGTTCCAAAAAGGCCCCCAAAGTAATCCCCAAGGGAACCAGCAGAAGGGTTCTCAGCCTCCCCCACCCCCGCAGCAGAACGGGGCCCCGACAGGTAGACCTGTTCCAAAGGGGCCCTTCAATTGTTATAGGTGTGGTGACCCGGGTCACATTGCCTCTGATCCTAAGTGTCGCCTGTTTGGTAAGACCGCACCCACTGGTGCTCCACCCCGGCAAGTAGCTAGTGTTAACTTTGGGGAGGAGGTAGCAGTCCAGGAGGGTGGGGGTCCCGGGCAGATGACCCTAGTCTCGCTAGGAGACAGTGAGATGGTCCCTGAAACCTACTTACCCTCTAACACTAAGAAATATGGGCAAGTAGTGACCATCAATGGAAAGAAGGTTGAGGCTCTTAGAGATACAGGAGCCAGCGTGACCTCGGTGAGGCAACACCTGGTGTCTCAAGAGCAGATTGTACCCAATGCCTACTGTAGGGTTGTCAATGCTGACAACGTAGAGAGTCGTTGTCCAATGGCTCAAGTTCCCTTTGAGTGGGGGGAGGTCTCTGGTACTCTACAAGTCGCTGTGAGAACTGACATGCCTGTAGACTGTCTGCTAGGGAACGACCTGGAGAGCTCCCCTTGGGAAAAGGTGGAGAAGACCACGCATCTGAGGATGGTGGGTCTACCCGACTGGGCGTGCGTGACCACCCGGTCCATGGCAGCCAGTAGGGGTGTCGAGAGGGTCCTGGAGCCTGAGGGAGAGGTCCAGGAACCGGCCTTAGGGAGAAGGCGCAGGAGGCGCGGGAAACCGGCCCCCGAAGTTCCCACGGCCCAGGAGGAAGTAGACCCTGAGGGGGATGCTCTGGAGCCTACCGGGGAACAGATTGCCGAACTGGGAGACCTGCCTGAGCTGACCCATTGGCAGCAAGAAGGAGGTCCCTCCAGGGAGGAATTCTGCAGGGAGCAGAAAGAATGCCCTTCTCTCGTGGGTATGCGGCAGCAGGCTGCAGACCAGGCCAATGGTGTTCAGGCCAAAACACACTACGTGTACTGGGAGAGTGACCTCCTGTATTCCGAGCCTAAGGCTGCTGAACCTGGGTCAGCCCGTGTGCTGGTGGTACCCCAGAAGTTCAGAACCTTCCTACTGGGGCTGGCTCATGATGTGCCTTTAGCAGGACATTTGGGGATGGACAAGACCTATGACAGGCTTGTCACCCACTTTTACTGGCCCCAAATGCACAAGAATTCAGATTCCTACTGCCGAACCTGTCAGATTTGCCAGGCAAGTGGTAAGAGCGGAGGGAAGCACAAGGCTCCTCTGCAGCCCTTCCCCGTGGTCGGTACGCCATTCCAGCGAGTGGGTATTGATATTGTGGGGCCTCTGGACCCCAAGACAGCCCTGGGCAACAGGTTCATCCTGGTCTTGGTGGACCATGCCACCCGGTACCCTGAAGCCATCCCTCTGAGGACAGTGACGGCCCCCGTGGTGGGACGAGCACTGATGGGAATTTTCTCCCGAGTGGGATTCCCTCTAGAGGTGGTGAGCGACAGGGGGACCAATTTCATATCCACATATATGAAATCCCTGTGGAAGGAGTGTGGGGTAACTTACAAGTTCACCACTCTTCACCACCCCCAAGGAAATGGGTTGGTTGAGAGATTCAACCGAACCCTCAAAGGCATGATCATGGGCCTGGACGGTCCAATGAGGCGTAAGTGGGACGTCCTCTTGCCATGCCTGCTCTTCGCTTACCGAGAGGTGCCACAGAAGTCTCTAGGGTTTAGCCCCTTTGAGCTTCTGTATGGTCACCCGGTAAGAGGACCTCTGAGTTTGGTAAGGGAAGGCTGGGAGCAATCTCCCAGGAAACCTCCCCAGAATGTATACAGTTACATGCTGGCCTTCCGAAACCAGACTAGGCGTTTCAGGCAACTTGCTGAGGCAAATCTGGAAGCCAGCCAGGAGGAGATGAAGCGGTGGTACGACCGGAATGCCACTCTGGTAGAGCTTCAACCTGGACAAAAGGTGTGGGTCTTGGCCCCAGTGGAGCCTTGTGCACTTCAGGATAAGTGGTCAGGTCCATTTGAGGTTGTGGAGCGCAAAAGTCCTATCACCTACTTGGTGGACATGCAGTCTCCCAGGAACCCTTTGAGGGTCCTACATGTTAACCGCCTTAAGCCCCACTTAGAGAGGACCGAAGTGGGCATGCTGCTGGCCACTGATGATGGAATGGAAGAGGAGACCGAGCCTCTTCCTGACCTCTTAGTAGCCTCTGAGAAAGATGGGTCAGTGGATGGAGTTAACCTCTCACCCACCCTGACGCCCGAACAACAGGAAGATTGCCGCCACTTGCTGGGGCAGTTTCCCGATAGGTTCTCCCTGGTTCCTGGTGTCACAGATTGGTGCGTCCATGAGGTGGACACAGGAGACAGCTTACCTGTGAAGCACAAGGCTTACAGGGTAACTGACAGGGTCAGAGCTTGCATCAAGGAGGAGGTCTCCAAGATGCTTGCGCTAGGGGTGGTTGAGTCCTCCAGCAGTCCTTGGTCCAGCCCCGTGGTTTTGGTCCCCAAAGCTGCTGCGCCGGGAGCCACACCTGAACTCCGGTTCTGTGTGGACTACAGAGGACTCAATTCAGTAACGAAGACTGACGCGCACCCCATCCCCAGAGCTGATGAGCTCATTGATCGGCTGGGGGCTGCCCGGTTCCTCAGCACGTTTGATTTAACGTCTGGGTACTGGCAGATCGCCTTGACAGAGGGGGCCAAAGAGCGGTCAGCATTCTCTACACCAGATGGGCACTTCCAGTTCCGAGTCATGCCATTTGGGATGAAGAATGCCCCTGCCACCTTTCAGAGGTTGGTCAACCAGGTACTGGTTGGGCTGGATGCGTTCAGTGCCGCCTACCTGGATGACATCGCAGTGTTCAGTGCCACCTGGCCCGAACACCTGCGCCACCTCTGGGAAGTGTTGATGGCTCTGCGCCGAGCAGGCCTCACGATCAAGGCAAGCAAGTGCCAGATCGGGCAGGGTTCCGTGGTGTACTTGGGACACCAAGTGGGGAGTGGCAAGGTGGCACCCTTGCAACCCAAAATTGAGACCATCCTGGCTTGGGAACCCCCCAAGACGCAGAACGCAGCGAGGGCCTTCCTGGGGCTCACTGGGTACTACAGGAGGTTTGTCAAGGGCTATGGAACGATCGTTGCCCCCTTGACAGAGCTGACTTCCAAGAAGCAGCCCAGGAACGTGATCTGGACTGACACCTGTCAGAAAGCTTTCGACACCCTGAAGACTGCCATGTGCACGGCGCCCGTGCTCTTGGCCCCTGACTTCTCCAAGGAATTCCTAGTGCAAACAGACGCTTCAGAGCATGGTGTAGGGGCTGTTCTCTCACAGATGACTGAGGAGGGCTGGGACCAACCCGTAGCCTTCATCAGTAGGAGGTTACTTCCACAGGAAAGTAGGTGGAGTGCAATTGAGCGAGAAGCATTTGCTGTGGTCTGGGCGCTGAAGAAGCTAAGACCCTACTTGTTTGGGTCTCACTTCCGGGTTCAGACGGACCACAGGCCCCTCAGATGGTTGATGCAAATGAGGGGTGAGAACCCGAAGCTGTTGAGGTGGTCCATCTCCCTACAGGGTATGGATTTCACGGTGGAACACCGTCCTGGTACAGATCACGCCAACGCTGACGGTCTGTCCAGGTATTTCCGCCTTAGTGACGAGGAACCCCCTGGACAAGGGTAGTTCTCCCCACATTTCAGCTGGAGGGGACACGTGTTAGACCTGGCACCTTGGCGTGAGTTTCCCTTCCACTTTTTGATGGTGTGCCTCGATTGTTTTGCTGGTGTTGTCCGCTCAGGGCACTGCGCCACGGCTAATCCGTGCCGCAGTGCAAGTGCTCCCTAGGTAAAGTGTACCTGTAATTGATGTTCATGATTGGTTTATTGGATTTACTGTCAGTCCCCAGTAGAGTGCACCAGGGGTGCCAGGGCTTGTGAATGCCAATGCTGCTGGTGGGCTTGCAGCGCTGGTTGCGCCACCCACAGAAAGCGGCCGTGTAAAATGTGTCTAGGGCCTGCCACCGCAGACCCTGTGCGCGGTCTGGGACCATCGCGCTGACTGCGCAAGTGCCCCCACTTGCCAGTCCCTAAACCTTCCCTTACCTGCATATTAGCCACCCCTCTGGTAGGCCCAAGGGCAGGGTGCATTGTAGGCATAAGGTAGGACATGCCCTGATGTGTGTGGCATGTCTTAGTAGTGAATTACAGCCATTTTTCGTTCTTCACTATTGAAGGCTACCTGCTCTCCATAGGCCAGAATGGGCTGCTGGAGTCACTACACGCGGTGACCCCAGGGGACTCAGAGAGCATGGTAGAATGTCAAGTTTAGTATGCCTGAACTCAGAATAATAAAATACTTCTTGTAGTCAAGTTTATTTTAATATCCTGGGTTTGTAAATACTACTTTTAGAAAGTTAGTATTTACTGACCTGACCATTTCAGTCCGCCTCTGCTGTGTGTGTGTGTTCTGCCTAGCAACAGTAAGGAGCAGGGTTGGGGAATCCCCAGAGACAGGTTGGCTGCCAGGTGGTGGGTAGGGAGATGACACCAGGATGGGTGGGAGGAGTACACCTTGACTCTTGAATAGACCTGTGCTCTGCCACCACAAAGCCGGCGCCGCCCCCTGTGGGGCGGCTGATGTCTCTGCCCTACTGCTGAAAGGAAAGAGCAGAGTCACCATAACAAAGTGCTCCAGAACTGGACTGAGCCAGGCCTAGGCCCCCTGGCGCTAAAGAACAAAAGAATCATGGTATAAAAGTAGGAGCCTGGCTCCTAAGAAATCAGAATCCTGTTTTACCACAAAGAACCTCTGCCCGACTAGAAGGAGAAGAAGACGCCGGAGGAGCTGGCCTGCTGCTTGCCTTGCTGAGAAAGGAGAGGAAGAGACTACTGAAAAGACTTTGCTACTTTGTGCTTTAAACATTCTCCAAGGGCTTGATCTGAGCTTGCCCCCTGAACTGAACCCCAGGACCAGTGGGTTCTCTGTGCTTTTGCTCGTCCTCCGATTCGAGCCGTGTGTGCATCCCGCTGGAAAGAGACTGCGCCCCTCATCGCCCCTCCTAGGGCCGTGACACTCAGGAGCTTGCCTGCCTCAACCCCGTGAGAGCCCCGCTCCGTCCGGAGCCGCTCTCTGTCCCCGGGCTAGGTTGCCTGCACCCCTGTCACCGCCTGCCACTGGAGCCCGCTGAACGCGCTATCACCCCTCCCGCCGGAAACCGTCCCACGACTGTGATCTACGCCGGGTCATCCAGCTGCACTGACCGTGCCCTGTGACCCCGCTTCGCTATCCCCGGACATCTCAGGCCGCGCAGCCCCCGTTGTGGAGACCCCCCCTGCACCGCTGTGCTGAGGGTCGCTGGCCGCGCCTGCCTACCTGCCCACACCCGCTGATCGAGGACCCAAGACCACTTCCCAAGCTGAGAGTCGCACCGACCTGGGCCGACTCTCCACATCCCGAAAGAAGTTCCAGTATCGGGCTCGGGGACCGCAACACCTTATTTCCCCATTCGCAGGAGCCGATCTCTGTGAGTACTGGAACCACAAGTAACATTTGTAAGAGACTACAAAGTGTCCATTTGAAGCTGCGAACCACGAACATTTGCCTGCTTTACAACCTGGTGGCATAGCGAAAACGTTATTGGTCTTGTGATAAGTCTGCTGAGATATATATACCTATTTTTACATAAAGAAGCGTATTTTTCTACATATCTAAGGCTGGTGTCCGTTTCTGGGGGGATTGATGTATTTACTGTGTGCGTGATTGTAAGTGCTTAACCAACAACGCCTGAGGAATCGCCTTGGCTGCTCACGCCACGCACCTAGAGGGTGAGCAAGGGTCATTCACAAGGGGTTATCCTGCGCCCTGACATAGAGGAGAGGGTTCCTGCTTGACACAAGGGCAACCTTGCGCCAACCAGAGTTCCCCGACTCTAACAAAAGGTAACAGGTGCAGCATAGCCAGCTGCAGGGAAGACGTCCATTACATAGGTAACAGGCGCAGCATTGGCAGCTGCAGGGCAGACTTCCATTACACAGGTAACAGGTGCAGCATAAATAGCAGTAGAGAAGACTCTCATTACAGAGTTAACAGGCGCAGCATTGGTACCTGCAGGACAAACTTCCATTACACGCAGGTAACATGCGCAGCATAGGCAGCTGCATGGCAGACTTCCATTACACACAGCTAACAGGCATAGTATAGGCAGCTTCAGGGCAGACTTCCATTACACACAGGTAACAGGTGCAGTATAGGCAGTTGCAGGGCAGACTCCCATTACACACTCGTAACAGGCGAAGTATAGGCAGCTGCAGGGAGGACTTCCATTACACACAGGTACCAGGCACAGCACAGGCAGCTGCAGGGCAGACTTCCATTACACAGGTAAAAGACGCAGCATTGGCAGCTGCAGAGCAGACTTCCATTACACGCAGGTAACAGGCGCAGCATGGGTAGCTGCATGGCAGACTTCCATTACATAGGTGACAAGCGGAGCACAGGCAGCCGTAGGACAGACTCCCATCACGCAGGTAACAGGGCAGCATAGGCAGCTGCAGGGCAGACTTCCATTACAGGTAACAGGCGCAGCATTGGCAGCTGCAGGGCAGACTTCCATTACACGCAGGTAACAGGCGCAGCATAGGCAGCTGCAGGCCAGACTTCCATTACTCGCAGGTAACTTGCTGAGCATAAGCAGCTGCAGGGCAGACTTCCATTACACGCAGGTAACAGGCACAGCATAGGCAGCTGCAGGGCATATTTTCATTATACGCAGGTAACACGCTCAGCATAGGCAGCTGAAGGGCAGACTTCTATTACACAAGTAACTGGCTCAGCATAGGCAGCGGCAGGGCAGACTGCCATTACACACAGGTAACAAGCTCAGTATAGGCAGCTGCAGGGCAGACTTCCATTACACATAGGTAACAGGAGCAGCATAGGCAGCTGCAGGGTAGACGTCCATTACACTGGTAACAGGTGCCGCATAGGCAGCTGCAGGGAAGACTTCCATTACACAGGTAACAGGCACAGCATTGGCAGCTGCAGGGCAGACTTCCATTACACAGGTAACAGGTGCAGCATACTCAGCTGCAGAGAAGACTTCCATTACAGAGGTAACAGGCGCAGCATTGGCAGATGCAGGGCAGACTTCCATTACACGCAGGTAACAGGCGCAGCATAGGCAGCTTCAGGATAGACTTCCATTACCCAGGTAACAGGTACAGCATAAGCAGCTGCAGGGAAGACTTCCATTGCACAGGTAACAAGTGCAGCATTGGCAGCTGCAGGGCAGACTTCCATTACACGCAGGTAACAGGTGCAGTATAGGCAGCTGCAGGGCAGACTTCCATTACACACAGGTAACCAGCGCAGTATAGGCAGCTGCAGGGCAGACTTCCATTACCTCCTCGTCAGCCCTCCCCGTCCCAGTCCTAGCTACATGAGCATAGCTCCTTCCACCAAAAACTCCCACGCAACTAAAAACCCATCCCTTCGATGGGCGTGGCTTGGCTGCAGCGCAGAATGGCTGCCTGAAACCGCAGCTCCGCCGATCGAGCGAATTAATCCGACAATTATCGGCAATCCAGGTGCCAGAGCTCGGTCCTCTCGGCCCCGGTGAAGTGTACTGGATATCAGCCCTCCCCCACGAAACGCATGAACCCGTGGCTGGAACAGTGGCGGAGAGCAGCCCGGTGACTGGCGCGCGCCGGAGCGGCCTGCAGCGCGCACAGACGCCGGGGGCTGGCGTGAGACTGTACCCGTGGAGAAGACGCGCTGCGGAGCGGGGATTGCTGGGTCGGCTTGGCTCTGGGGGTCGGTCTCCTCACAATAACCCCCACCGGCGGAGACACGCTGCTGCAACGGAGTCAGTCCAGACCTGGTACATCGCTGGCTGAGATACGTTGGGGCGAGGAGGCGGTGCTGCGGCCGCCGGGCGCTGGGGCCTCGAGGGCTGTCGACGCATCGGACGGCCTGGGCCGGCGTCCTGAGTGGGCGCTCGCTGTGCACGTCCTGCCACGACAGAGCGCCGCTGAGTGCCCGCGCCCCGTTATAGATCCTGCAGACCGCCTGACCGAAGGGAGCTGCGCTGCTGCCAACTGCCGGAGTGTACCCTGAGGCAGGGACCTGGGAAGTGCGGTGAGCGGTCGGGACTTGCCGTTGTCCATCGAGGCGGCGCGGAGGGCAGCGCGCTGTGGAACTGTGTCCCCGGACGGGGTGGTGCTGCCGCTGACGTGGCCGGGCTGCGGCTGGCTTTCACAACTGAGGCCTGGGGCGCGGGCCGGCGCTCACTCGGCCCGGTAGATGCCTGCTCTGGGGCTCCAGTGTAACGCAAGAGGCGCCGCTGAGCGGAGGATAGGCCGCATCTGAGGATACACCCTGCGGCGGTCCCGCCCTGGTGGACCTGGTCTACTGCACTACGGACATACCCCGGTGCGGGGGCGGTGGCTCCCTGGCCTGCCGTGGTCGATTACCCTTCCTACCATCTGCTGCAGAGGCCTGGTGTGGGGCGCGCGGCGCCGTGGGGAGTCCTGTGTTTAAGTGGCCCCTGTCCGCTGGCGGTGAGGTGAGTCGGCCATGGGCAGGCCGGACACTCGCCAGCCCAAGCTCACATTCGACAAGTCCAAACAAAAAGCATCGGACCAGGATGGCCGAGACACAGAGGCCACACGCACGGAACAGAGCGGCCCATTGGATGCGGACATTAAAGCGATGTTTAAAGAGCTGAAGGAAGGATTGCGTGGCATAGACGGCAAAATGGACGCGCTGGCAGCACGCATGGACGGAATCACGACGCGTATGGACAAGCACGAAAGCAGATTGGAGGCGCTTGAGACACGCGTGGCTGACACGGAGGATGGCCAGACCGACTTGGTCAAACAACTGCGTGGAATGGACAAAGTCCTGGAGTTGATACAACAGAAGAACGAGGATTTAGAGGCACGCTCGAGGCGCAACAACATCCGCATCACGGGTGTGGCGGAATCGACAGACATCACTAATATGGAACAATACGTTGAACAGATGCTAAAAGACCTCTTTGGGTCGGGGCTATCCTTAATGTTCCTCATTGAAAGGGCGCATAGGACACTGGGGCCCAGGCCTAAGCCGGGAGCGCCGCCTCGGCCGATCATCGCGCGCGTCTTGAATTATAGGGACCGGGACACGGTATTGCGTATGGCAAGAGACATGAAAGATATGCAATACAAAGGTAATCACATTGCCCTTTACCCTGACTATACCATGCAAGTACAAACTGCTCGCAGAGAATTCATGCCTGCGAAAAAACTCTTCCAACAAACGGGTACGAAATACTCCCTGATCTACCCTGCGAAGCTCCGGGTGCAGGGCCCCGGAAAACCGACTTTCTTTTTGGATGCGAAAGCGGCCCTACAATATGCGAAACAACTGGCAAAAGAGCAGAAAAACCAACCACCTGCAGAGGGGCCGGAGCGACAGGACAGTGATATTGAGTGACTGCCCGTGGCTAATGTTTTTGCTATTTAGTTGTTTGCCCCCTGTCCGGGCCGCTTAGGGGCCTCTTGGTTGTCTACTGCGCAGGGGATTTATTCGCTTGCACTGGGAGGGCTGAGCATATCGATTTGGTTCCGGGGTGGCGGGGGACCTTGAGCCGGCACGCTGCTGCAGAGCTCGATCGCCCTGTCACGAGCACAGGGTTAGCAGGCGGCCAACCTGCGTACCTCAGGGGATGATTCCCATGTCTTGGTTACTAAAGTTGGGTTTAGTCATGGTTTCTATGGCTGGGTGGGTAACTTGGGGGGCTATGGCACAACCTGGTTGGGGGGTTGGAGCGGGTGGGGGGAGGGTTCACCGGAGTTTGGGGGGTGGATTTGGAGTTTGTTTGTTTAGTAGTGTTGAGTCAGGAGAAGCGAGCTTAACTGCTGTGCCATACACCGTATATTCCTCACTGCCCTGTCGTAAACTTTATTCCTTGATGTATTATGATCGCTTCCAAGTAATGTGGCCCGGTGGGTTGCGGGACTGTGCTGTGCACGTCGTCTGTTGGTGGTTGAGTGGATTATCACATGGCTTGAGCGTCTTGTTTGATCGTAACTTCTTCACGTCCCTACCGCCATGACGTGAATAACCTGCCTTACCTGGAATGTGCGAGGCTTGAATGACAGACGCAAGGTCAGGTTGGTTCAGGCCTACTTACTTAGAAAAGATATAGACATTTGCCTCTTGCAGGAGACTCACTTGACGGCTAATGCAGACCAGCTGCTTAAGCATAATCGATGGGGAGAGGTAGTTCACACATCTTATTCTAATTACTCCAGAGGGGTGGCGGTCCTGATACGAAGAGGTCTCAGGTGGACGACGCACGAGGTGCTCAGGGACGTAGGAGGCCGCTATGTGCTGGTTGTGGGTACGCTGTGTGGCATGCGACTGGTGCTGGTGAATGTGTACAGCCCTAACGATGACAACCCGGATTTCTTCGGGGAACTATGGCATGCGGTGCAGGCTCGTGGCCCGGCAGCAATCTTATGGGGGGGGGGACTACAATGTCGTACTCTCAGACACTATGGATAGGCAGGGCGCTACTAGAGAACACCACCCTAGGGCATCAGAGGCGCTTGGCTGTATCGTACAGGAGACAGGGTTGGTGGACTCCTGGAGGGTGTTACACCCAGGGGACCGCGCAGGCACATGTATAACAGCGCATAGAGCCGCCTGGTCCAGGTTGGATTACTGGTTGCTATCCAGAGACCTGCACTCGTCAGTGCAAGAGGTGATGCATCTGCCGAGATCGCTTTCCGATCATGCCCCGGTGCTCCTCACGTTATCCACTCCGGCCCAATATATACAGCCATTTAGCTGGCGGTTTCCGTCGCGGGCGCTGCGCGATCAGGTATTTCAGCAGGCACTGCGCGAAAAGCTCGAGGATTACTTTGCGATTAATGAGGGCACCGTGGACTCGCCGGGCATGCTCTGGGAGGCTTGTAAGGTGGTGACGAGAGGGCACTGCATGTCGCTGAAAACAGGTGTGCTGAGGTCAATTCGCGATTCCCTGAGCAAACTGGAAATAGACCTTGCGCGACTGGAGTCTGACCTGATAAATGCGCCGTCAGACAGAGTGCGTGCGGACCTTAGATCGCAGCTCACTCGGTAACAGGAAGAGGCGGACAGGGAAGTCGCATACCTATCTAAAGACTGTCGGGCTAGGCGATATGGCGAGGGTGACCGAGCCGGACGCACATTGGCGCATATGTTGCGCGCGCCACGAGGGTCGGACCATATACTTGAGTTGCAGCGTGCGGAGGGTGACGTGGTGCGTGAGCCGCCAGATATCCTGGACACGATGACGGATTTCTAAAGGGATTTATACACCACAAAGGTGACACCAGAGGAGAAAGTGCTCAGCAACTATTTAGACACCATTGCCTTAGCGTGGTTCAGCAATAGCGCCAGACAATACATGGACTTGCCGTTCACGCAAGACGACATACGGGCGGTAATTGCAGGCCTTCCGCCTTGCAAGGCGCCGGGCCCAGACGGGCTGACGGCGGCCTTTTACAAGGAATACGCAGACATCCTGGTCCCGAGGCTACATGGTGTGTTTGAGGAGGCAGTGGACAAAGGGATCCTCCCCCAGTCACTGCGGGAAGCACTGATCATCACGCTGCTTAAGCCTGGCAAGGACCCAAAGCGCCCAGACTCCTACCGCCCACTGTCACTAATAAACCTCGACGCCAAAATATATGCTAAACTGCTCTCTGACCGCTTAAAGTACATGCTGCCACAAATTGCGCTCTCTGACCAATCGGGCTTTGTAATGTGGAGGTCCACTTCTCATAACCTACGAGTTCTATTTGGGCTCTTGCATTATTTGGATCCCAAAGTCCAAGCCGCGGCGGCACTGTTAGATGCGACGAAGGCATTCGACTCTCTGGAATGGCAGTTTTTGCGGACGTTATTTACCCGAATGGGATTTAGTCCGCTATTTGCCAGGCGCATTGGCATATTATATAATGGTCCAGCGGCTAGGGTGCGGGTGAATGGCCAGACGTCTGCCCCTATCTCCATCACCAGAGGGACCCGACAAGGATGCCCACTGTCGTCGTTGCTATTTGCGATCGCGACGGAACCGCTGGCAGCCCGATTGCGACAACATCATACTCAACGTAGCATTGGCTATACGTCGCGCGGTCTGCTAATTTCTATGTATGCCGACGACATTACCATCTACATGATGAACCCGTCGGAGAACTTTGACCCGCTGATGAGGGAGGTAACTCGCTACAGTGGGCTCACCGGTATAGATATCAACTGGTCCAAATCGGCCATGCTACCCTTAACAGAGGGCACGCACAAGTGTCACACGGAATTCCCGATCGACTGGGTCACGGATGAGGTCAAGTACTTGGGTATAAGGATGAGCCGCTCAGTTCACGAAATACAGTTGGCCAACTTTGGTGTGGCCATGGAGTGGCTGGAGAGTAAAGTCAAGAGGTGGAAAGCGTTGCCGCTGTCGTTGACGGGCCGCATAGCCATTGCAAAAATGGTTGTGGCGCCTAAATTCCTCTACCTATTCGCTAACATCCCTGTACCGTTGACGATGGCGTTCTTCCGCAGACTTGGCTCCGCGATGATCGAACTGGTGTGGGCAGGTAAGCAACCCAGGGTGGCCTGGAACCTCCTTACGCTCCCCTTTCGGCAGGGGGGACTCGCAGCCCCGGACCTTGAGTTGTATGCGTATAGTGCACAGGCCCAATACTTGCACTATTGGCATCACCCCATTCCCTACCAGCCTCACGTGGCCATAGAGACAGACGTGGCGGATCCTTGTCCCATGCGGACAGCTGTGTACCAGACCTACAAGCGATCCCAGGACGACGTTAACACCGTAGAGATGGTGCGTTGGGCCTGGTCCAACATTGCGAAGCGTGCGGGTATGGTGGACCTATATGCCCCAAGTATGCCATTGGAAGCCAACCCTCTGCTGAGTCCGCTTACGGACGCGGCGGTAGCGCGACGAGCGCACGCATGTGGCTTGAAAGTGGCGGGGGATTTATATCCAGATGACTCTTTTCTTCCGATACAATCTCTGGCCGCGGCGCCTGAGCCGACAGCCTCTGAGCTCCTCTTGTACTACCAGTTGCGGTCGGTTTGCAGGCACAAATATCCCATGTTCCCGAGCGCCCCACCAACGCTGGCAGCTCTGGAAGACATTCTGTCAAACTCCTCCCCGCGTAAATTGATAACACGTATCTACAGGACCACACAAAGCACGGCACCCGTTGCGCACGTTGATTCCAGGACCTTATGGGAGGAGGACGCAGGCATACGTATTACAGAAAAACAGTGGGAATTCTGTTGCACCCAACTCGAACACCTGTCGCCTAACTATAGACTGAGACTGATACACTTTAACTATCTGCACAGGACATACCGCACGCCCATACAACTGTTCAGGATGGGCCTCCGTTCCGACACGACCTGTTGGAGATGTGGTGAAAGCAAGGCGACGTTCCACCACCTAGTTTGGACATGTGGACCAATACACAGATTTTGGGTTACAGTTTTCAACATTATAGGGGAAATAGTGGGAGTGGCATTGGTGCCAGACCCGCTTATGGCCCTCCTGGGGTTTGTGCTGAATGTCCCTAGGGCTTCACGTAAACTCACTGCCCTCTTATTATTGCTTGCCAAGCGCCAAATAGCGATTCATTGGAAGAAGAAGGCTCCCCCGAAGGCGTCTGGCTGGGTGGGATCAGCGGTATACTGTAGGGAGCAACTGACTGCGTACTGGGACCAGCTGCCGCAGCGTACATGACCTGCTGATGTGTGGCAGCTGTTGGTGGAGTGGCTTGCAGGAGCGGAAGTGGAGGGAGATGACTGAGTTGACTGATTAGAAGGCTGTTGATGAGATACAGACCGGTGATGGCTGTCTTGTGGTGCGCGATAGTGGGGAGGGCGCCGGCCTGGTATGAGCGCCATGTTAGCTGAACCTGCGTATAGCAGAGATGGGAGAATTAGTGTTTGTGCGGCTCTGACGGTGCGAGGTTGCAGGGCAAGGGCAGTTGGGACATTTGCCCTTCGTGTTGGTGGGCTCCTCCCTGACTCTCGCTCAAAGTTGGTATTGTTGGATTGTTCACTAAACTGTTACTATTTGCGTTGTACTCTAATATACGATGTGAAATCGCTCATGCGGCTCGCCGCACTGACAACATGCTGCCTGCCTCCGGGTTGTTGGCTGAATAGCAGTGTACAAATTGATGAGACAATAAAGGTTTTTGAAAATCAAAAAAAAAAAAAAACATCCCTTCCCTCCAGGCCACACTCACACTCTAAGGCATATAACCATGTGACTTGCCCATCCACATCCTGTTTGTTTTTTCTGAGGACTGACTTTCTGGCAACTTCGTCGTGGGGGGTGCCGGTCCTGGCCTCCTTTCGGGTAAGTGTGTGACAGTCTGCTTGGTGGCTGTTTTAATCCCCTTGCGTACCTGTTGTTTCATGTACGTTTGAGTCCCTGCTTTAGTGGGACCATGGGGTGGGGGGTCCGGACTGCCTTGTGTGGGGTGGTGACTCCCTGCTGCGGCCTCCCCTCTTCCGGGTACATTCCCTGCCCTAGCGGGAATGCCCAGGGAGGGAGGGGAGGTGTGTTGGGCGTGGCTGGCTTCTCTGCGCGCCAGGGGCGTGGCAGTTTGGCTCCTCCTCGGAGGTGTATTTGGAGGCTCTGTGCTCGTCTCGGGCCCGTGTTTCCCTTTTTGTTTTATTTCCTGATTTCAGATCTTGGTTTCTGAGTTAGTATTATGAAGGTGATGGTCTGCGCCTCGTGACACTTGCCCGGGGCTGGTGCTTTGGAAGGACGGTACTCTGTATGCCGCGGCTGCGTGGCCTTGGTTTCACCCTGGCCTCTTTCACCTGCCACAGGTCGCTCCCTGCCCCTTTTAAAGGGGATTGCTTTTTTTTATGGCTGTGAACCATTGTGGTAGTACAAGATATGGTGCATGTATGCTAACAATAGAAAGACCGGGAGTTTGTGTCCCCATCTCGGTATAGAGGCAGATTCATGTACTGGTGGACACTACTCTCTCTTTAAATCGTGTTGAGGGCTGCCTGTACTTTCGAAGGTGCGTTCTGTTTGTCATTACGTGTGGGGGCGCCCTGGTGGGGGGTTTTCCGGTCATTTGAATCCGTTTCTCTGATGTATCCCCCCTGGACATTGAGTCTCTGTGGCCTTGTGGTTATGATCCCTGACTCTTCCTCCACGGTTTATAGGTTCAGTTTCCGGTGCATCACTGTTTGTGAGTTTCTGTCACTAGTGAATGCACTCTTTCTTTAAAACCTGGTGTTTATTTTTTTGTGGCTTCTGAGCTTCATTTGTATATATATTGTATGGCCGTGCTCTGTGTGGGCTGGTTCCTGTGACTGGGGCTTCTGGGCTCCTTCGGGTTCCTTCCGGTTGGGGCCTTTTTTGTTTCTTTTGTGTTTGTGTCCGGGGTGGGCTGGCCTACTGTCCTGTTGGGGTTTGGCATTCCATGTTTGGCCCTTATGGAATTTGCATTGCTTGGTCTGGGGAAACTTGTTGGGCGCTGATTTCTCTGTTCTGTTCACATCATGGAGATGTGTGGTTTGGGTGTGAGTGGGCTCCTCTGTAAGGGGGAGGTGGTGGTCGCTGGGTCTTCCGCTGCTCCTTCCCAAGTGCATGGGCAGGACCTCTGCCGCATGGATCCGGACTTGGTTTCGGTTGAGACCGGGGGCAGACCTTCACGGTGTTCTGCTCTGTGTTCGGGAATCTTTTGGATTCCATAGGCCCTTGGTAGGTGGACGGTCAGCAGACTTTTTCACCTATCACCAGTTGATGGGGCTTGTAGGCCTCCCTTTTCCTAAAACTCTGTGAGTGCTGTGCTGGTTGGGTGTGGAGGGATGTTGTCGGACATGCCTTTCCCTGGTTTCTGGCGGTGGGGTTTTGTTAGACTTGGCCCTTTTTGCAGGGTCATCCCTGAACTTCTTGCCTTCCTCCTATATTTTTTCTGACCTGTTGGCTGTTTTATTACTCTGGGCACTTTACCACTGCTGATCAGTGCTAAAGTGCATTTGCTCTCCCTATTGTAAATTGATGTATGAAGTAGTGATTCCATGATTGGTTGGTTTGGTTTACCTGTCAGACCCTAGTACCATGCACCAGGAGTGCCCAGGGCTTGTAAATCCAAATGCTGAAGGTGGCCTTGCAGCACTGGTTGTGCCACCCACAGAAGCAGCCCGTAAAAGTGTGTCTAAGGTCTGCCATCGCAGAGCCTGCGTGCAGTCTGGTACTGTCATGCTGACTGGGCAAGTGCACCCACTTGCCAGTGCCTAAACCTTCCCTTTTCTTCATATCAGACACCCCTATGGTAGGCCCAAGGGCAGGGTGAATTGTATGTATAAGGTAGGACATGCCCTGGTGTGTGTGGCATGTTCTAATAGTGATTATAGCCATTTTCGTATTTCACTATTGCAAGGCTATCTGTTCTCCATAGGCCAGAATGGGCAGTTTGGTTATTACATTTTATAATCTTAACTGACTCAGAGAACATGGTAGAAATTCGAATTTAGTAGGCCTAAACTCATTCTGTGTTTGAAAATACCACTTTTAGAAAGTAGGTATTTCCTTGTCTAACCGTTAAAACCTGCCTCTGCTAGGCTGTGTATTCCCTGTCTGGAGTTTGAGTGACAGGGGCTGGGAAATTCCAGGGGGCTGGGGAATTCCCGGAGACAGGGTGAGTCAGCACAGGGCTGAATAGAGAGATCCCCATGTAGATTAGTGGGAGGAGTTGCACCTGGGACCTGACTAGGGCTGTGCTTTCCCTCCACAATGCTGGCTCCACCCCCTGTGGTGCGTCTGATGTCTCTGCCCTGCACTGTGAAAGGAGAGAAGGAATCATGTCAACAAAGTGCTCCAGGGCTGGGCTTTCCCTCCACAATGCTGGCTCCACCTCATGTGGGGCATCTGATGTTTCTGCCCTGCACTGTGAAAGGATAGAAGGAGTCATGTAAACAGAGTGCTCCAGAACTGGTTTGGACTGGGAAAAGGCCCCTCTCCCCTCAGAGGACAAAGGATTTTGGGGTATAAGTAGTGGGGCCCTGATCCCAAGAAATTAGATCACTTTTGGAACATGAAGAAACCTTTACTGAGGAGCGGAACCTGAAGAAACTGAGGAGAGACTTTCCCTAAGCTGAAGTGCTGCTTGGGGGATTGGCCTGCAGTAGTTTGCCTGACTGCCAAAGGAAGGAGAAGAGACTTTGTGTGCTTATTTCAACTTGTAAGGATCTCCAAGGGCTTGGAACAGAGCTTGCCTCCTGCTGAAGTCTAAGGGACAACATACTTCAACCACCAGCTCCCCAGAGTTCTTTGGAAGTGCCTGCTGCTGTTTTGGGCCTTCTGAGGAACTGCGTGTCGCAAGAAGCTGCAAGCGCGACTCAACGAAGCCGAAGCGTGTCGCCGTCGCAGCCATCGCACTTCTGAACAAGGGTGTCGCCGCTGGAGTTGTTGCACTGCACTGCATCGAGAGAAGAGTCTCGCATTGAGGAAGAAGCATGTCGCTGTTGCTGCCGTCGCACTTCTGAACAAGGATGTCACCGCTGGAACTGTCGCATTGCACCGCATTGGAGAAAGCGCCTCACATCCCCGAGAAGAGCGCCGCCGTCGCATTTCTGAACAAGGATGTCGCCGCTGTAGTTGTCGCACCGTGCGGAAGCTTCACGCATCGTGGGAGAAGTGTGTCGCAGTTGGAGCTGTTGCCGTCGCACTTCTGAACAAGGGTGTCGCCGCTGCAGTCCACACATCGAACCGAGAACTTCTCGCATCCCCGGAGAAGCGTGCCGCATCTGGAAGATCTTCACATCTTTATTTCTTTGCACCAGAACTTTGCCGCATTTCCATCGCTGCGACATTGCTTGTCGTGGAAGCGCAACACATCGTAAGGTACATTGACGCAAAGTGTTGCATCTTAAGAACTGAACTGAACTAAGCTAAAAACTACCATCTTAAAGTAATAGTATTGTGTACTTTTGTCGTTTGTGGTCTTGTGGTAAATCTATAGAAAGTATACTTATTTTTTATATAAAACCTGTGTGGTGTCCATTTGTAGTGTTGTCACTGGATTACTGTGTGTGGTCACAAATGCTTTACACACTGTCTCTGAGATAAGCCTTTCTGCTCGTGCCAAGCTACCAAGGGGGTGAGCAGGGGTTATTTTAGGAGTGTACCCCCTTACCCTGACTAGAGGCAAGGGTATCTATTTGTCACAAGTACCTACCTGTGCCAACTAGAAACCCCCAAATCTAACATTGGTGGGCAGCGGTGAGGATTCTGGACTTGCAGTTGTGACTTATGCGCAGTGATTGGTGGACACTACTTAGTGAGTGCAGACCATAACGCAACCACATACTTTTTGGTAGATTTCTTTTTGGGATTTTCTATTTTTGCCAAGAACTGCCAAGTAACCACCATGAGTAAAGCAGCATCCATAGCATCTGTTGATTTGTATTGGGAGGACAGAGAGAGATGTAGGATGCATGAAATGGAGCAGGCCAAGCTCAAGTGGAGTGGAGAACTGGAGTTGGAGAGTAGGAAATTGGCCCTAGAAGAAAAGAAAATGCAAATGGAGCATGACTTGATAATGAGGAAGTTTGATATGGAGCTCGAGAGGCTTGAGGCCATGAGTGTCTCAGCCCAGCAACAAGAAATTTGTGTAGCTCAGAGAGTGAGCTTTGCTGAGTTGGAGGTGGAATCCAACTCAGATAGTGGGAGCAATATTCAGCTATCTAGTGCTGGGAGAGTAGTACACACACCCAGAGACATGGCACCTGACTTGAAGGAGCGGGTTAACATACAGCAGGAGGTTCAAGGACCGGAGGTAGCTCCTGTAGTGCACAGTGTCCCTGAGGGGAATAGAGTAACTGACGCAGGGATTCATGGTCCTAGTGGTGGGAAGGACACTCTACTGACTCTAGATGAGAGGTGCAGGGAGAGGGGTTCCCCAAAAGTTGAAGTCCTGGCATGTGAGTGTGAAGACTGCCCAGAAGAGTGTAGGTTGTGTGACAGAGACAGTCAGATACTGTCTTGCCAGTCTCAGGAGAGTGGTGTGGAGTATGTGTGTGAGGCACTGGATGGTGAGGTGAAGGATAGTTTGGTTAACCCTGCTAGGGGGCTGTGTGATCCAATTGTGGGAGAGCATATTGTAAGTCCCTGTTTTCCAGAGTTATGCCAACACCTGTTGGAGAGTGAGTTCTCTGACCCCAAGGAGCTCACATTGGAGGCAGACCTTTTGGTGGATTCCAGAGAGTCTGAAGAGGCATTGGGGAGTGATCCCAAGATGAGTGGTTTAGGTATCTTCAAACCCAGTGTGGTGGAAGTGGCTCAGATTAGCCCAGCCAGGTCCTGTCATAGTGAGAGGGGTGTAGGGCCTCACGTCCTGACTTTAAGGGGAAGGAGTGAGAATGGGTTATGTCCCGGTAGTGCCCAACCTCAGGCTCAGAGCCTGGATGGTTCTTTAAGGGAACACCAGGTGGGGAGCCTAGTCTGTCCTGAGGGGCTGCCCATTGTGCGGGATCCCCTAGTGTCTGGTGAACGGGGAGTGTCTGTAAACAGGCCTCCCTCAGTTCTGGTGTCTGGCAGTACCGCTCCAGTTGGGAGAGTGCAGAAGTGAGGGGTGAGAGGGGGAAAGAGTCCCAAGTGGAAGAACCAGTGGGTCAGGGGTCAGCCAGAAGGGCTGCATCACCAGTGAATGACCATGGTGACACCACTTCTGTCCTGGGGGATCTTCGCGCACTGTCAGATGGACAGGGGTCAGGAGATCTGCACCAGGCAGACTGTCACACGACACATGAGTTATGTGTCACCCTCAGGGGGGGCATGCGTGCTCCCCGGGAAGTCCTTGTGTGCCAGGCGAGCGTTCAACCGTATGGGTTGGTCCCAGGGTTGGGAAGCCAGGTTCAGGTGTTGTCTGACCTGGAGGGAGGGACGACTGTAATAAGTGTCCTGACCCAGGTTGCTTCTAGGGGTACCACCCAGGTGGGAGGGTACAGCCATCTGGAAGGGAGTGCAGAGGGAGGGAGTCCTCGCCTCTGACCTCGGTTCAACTAAAGGGTTTAGCCCCTGGGTTGGAGGGCCAGGTTCAGGGTGTCCCCCCTGACCTGGACGCCCAGTTGCAGGATAGAACCCCTGAACTGGTGGGTGAATCGCGCAGGACACCTGCCACAGGTGCACTGGCAATTCTGGAAGGAGGTACCACTCCAGGTGGGAGTGTACAGAGCCCCAACAAGGAGGAGGAGGACCGGGTGTGGGAAAGCCCACCCCATTCTCCTGCCCAGCCGCCGGGTATAGGCCCGGGGCTGGTGGGTCAGTGCCCGGATGTCATTTCTGACCTGACAGGAGGGAAAATGGACAGAGGGTGCCAAGCACCAGGGGCTACTGCCCCCCGCTCTGTGACGCCACAGAGGTTTGAGAGCCCTAAGAGACATAAGGCCTGGGTCTCATCATTGAACACTGTCATTAGCCACTGGCATTTTTCTGTCTGTCTGTTGGGACACACCTGTGAGCACGTTTAGGTTGGATGTTGCACAGGTGGTGTCCACAGATGAGGGGAAGGGTTCCCAATTGGTTAGCTTGGTGGGCACTGAGAGTATGGACAGAGGCATTCCAGTAGGTTCAGATTGGCGTAGAACTGGAGTCTGTCCCTGCAGTTGCGGGCCTGGTCCAGGTCCGATCGCCCAAAGCAGGGAAGCCCATCAAGGTACTGATTGGTCTACCCTGCGTTTTGGCTGGAAGGGGGTTGTGTTGGACTTGGCCCTTTTTGCAAGGTCATCCCTGAACTTTTTGCCTTCCTCCTATATTTTTTCTGACCTGTTGTTTGCTGTTTTATGACTCTGAGCACTTTACCACTGCTTATCAGTGCTAAAGTGCATATGCTCTCCCTATTGTAAATTGAAGTATGAATTAGTGATTCCATGATTGGTTGGTTTGGTTTACCTGTCAGACCCTAGTACAGTGCACCAGGAGTGCCCAGGGCTTGTAAATCCAAATGCTGCTGGTGGGCTTGCAGCACTTGTTGTGCCACCCACAGAAGCAGCCTGTAAAAGTGTGTCTAAGGTCTGCCATTGCAGAGCCTGCGTGCAGTCTGGTACTGTCATGCTGACTGGGCAAGTGCGCCCACTTGCCAGTCCCTAAATCTTCCCTTTTCTTCATATCAGACACCCCTATGGTAGGCCCAAGGGCAGGGTGCATTGTAAGTATCAGGTAGGACATGCCCTGGTGTGTATGGCATGTTCTAATAGTGATTTACAGCCATTTTCGTTTTTCACTATTGCAAGGCTAACTGTTCTCCATAGGCCAGAATGGGCAGTTTGGTTATTACATTTTATAATCTTAACTGACTCAGAGAACAAGGTAGAAATTCGAATTTGGTATGCCTGAACTCAGAATGATGAAATACATCTTTTAGTGAAGTTGGTTTTAACATTCTGTGTTTGAAAATACCACTTTTAGAAAGTAGGTATTTTCTTGTCTAACCATTAAAACCTGCCTCTGCTAGGCTGTGTATTCCCTGCCTGGAGTTTGAGTGACATGGGCTGGGAAATTGCAGGGGGCTGGGGAATTCCCGGAGACAGGGTGAGTCAGCACAGGGCTGAATAGAGAGATCCCCATGTAGATGAGTGGGAGGAGTTGCACCTGGGACCTGAATAGGGCTGTGCTTTCCCTCCACAATGCTGGCTCCACCCCCTATGGTGCGTCTGATGTCTCTGCCCTGCACTGTGAAAGGAGAGAAGGAATCCTGTCAACAAAGTGCTCCAGGGCTGGGCTTTCTCTCCACAATGCTGGCTCCACCTCCGTGGGGCGTCTGATGTTTCTGCCCTGCACTGTGAAAGGAAAAAAGGAGTCAAGTAAACAGAGTGGTCCAGAACTGGTTTGGACTGGGCAAAGGCCCCTCTCCCCTCAGAGAACAAAGGATTTTGGGTTATAAGTAGTGGGACCCTGATCCCAAGAAATTAGATCACTTTTGGAACAAGAAGAAACCTTTACTGAGGAGCGGAACCTGAAGAAACTGAGGAGAGACTTTCCCTAAGCTGAAGTGCTGCTTGGGGATTGGCCTGCAGTGGTTCGCCTGACTGCCAAAGGAAGGAGAAGAGACTTTGGGCCCGATTCACAGAATTAACTTAAGACAAAATCCTAAACTTACTACCCTTTTGGTATTCACAGAATGCACTTACTACTTTTGGTATTCACAGAATGCACTTACTACTTTTGGTATTCACAGAATGGATTTACGACTACTAACTTTACGTCCGCACTCGGGCCGGAAATTCCGGCCCGGAGGCGGAGCTTCCAGCCCGGAGGTGGGGCTTCCGGGCCGGAGGCAGAGCTTCCGGGCCAGAGGTGGGGATTCCGGCCAGTGGCAGAGATTTAGCCATGGCCAAAATCTCCACCTCTGGGCCGGAAGCTCCGCCTCCGGGCCGGAAGCCCCACCTCTGGGCCGGAAGCTCCGCCTCCGGGCCGGAAGCTCCGCCTCCGGGCCGGAATTTCCGGCCCGAGTGCGGACGTAAAGTTAGTAGTCGTAAATCCATTCTGTGAATACCAAAAGTAGTAAGTGCATTCTGTGAATACCAAAAGTAGTAAGTGCATTCTGTGAATACCAAAATGGTAGTAAGATTAGGATTTTGTCTTAAGTTAGTTCTGTGAATCGGGCCCGTTGTGTGCTTATTTCAACTTGTAAGGATCTCCAAGGGCTTGGAACAGAGCTTGCCTCCTGCTGAGGTCTCAGGGACAACAGACTTCAACCACCAGCTCCCCAGAGTTCTTTGGAAGTGCCTGCTGCTGTTTTGGGCCTTCTGAGGTACTGCGTGTCGCAAGGAGCTGGAAGCACGACTCAACGAAGCCGAAGCGTGTCGCCGCCGCTGCCGTCGCACTTCTGAACAAGAGTGTCGCCGCTGGAGTTGTTGCACTGCACCGCATCGAGAGAAGAGTCTCGCAACGAGGAAGAAGCGTGTCACTGTTGCTGCCGTCGCACTTCTGAACAAGGGTGTCGCCGCTGGAACTGTTGCATTGCACCGCATCAGAGAAAGCGCCTCACATCCCCAAGAAGCGCGCCGCCGGAGCTGCTGCCGTCGCATTTCTGAACAAGGATGTCGCCGCTGTAGTTGTCGCACCGTGCGGAAGCTTCACGCATCGTGGGAGTAGAGTGTCGCAGTTGGAGCTGTTGCCGTCGCACTTCTGAACAAGGGTGTCGCCGCTGCAGTCCACACATCGAACCGAGAACTTCTCGCATCCCCGGAGAAGCGTGCCGCATCTGGAAGATCTTCACATCTTTATTTCTTTGCACCAGAACTTTGCCGCATTTCCATCGCTGCGACATTGCTTGTCGTGGAAGCGCAACGCATCGTAAGGTACATTGAAGCAAAGTGTCGCATCTTAAGAACTGAACTGAACTAAGCTAAAAACTACCATCTTAAAGTAATAGTATTGTGTATTTTTGTCGTTTATGGTCTTGTGGTAAAACCTATGTGGTGTCCATTTGTAGTGTTGTCACTGGATTACTGTATGTGGTCACAAATGCTTTACACACTGCCTCTGAGATAAGCCTGTCTGCTCGTGCCAAGCTACCAAGAGGGTGAGCAGGGGTTATTTTAGGAGTGTACCCCCTTACCCTGACTAGAGGCAAGGGTCCCTATTTGTCACAAGTACCTACCTGGGCCAACTAGAAACCCCCAAATCTAACAGGTTTCCTTTACGGTGGTTCCTTGGGGTATCTTGGCTGTGGTGCTGGTGGATACCGTCTGGCTGGTGTGGCATCTCGGAGCCTGGTGGTGTCCGTGGTTGTGGTTCCTTCTTCTCCTGTGGTCGTGCGGGATAGGGGGCCTTGAAGCGGGCTTTTGCTGCCTCTGGTCTTGCAGTCGGGCTGCGACTTGCCCCGGCTTTCGGGTTCAGCCGCTTCATGTGACTGTCCTGTTATTTTGGTGCAGTCTTGCTGGATATGGATCCCTCCGGCTCTTTTTCCGTGTTGGGACGGCAGTTGCGTTTCCTGGCGGATTTGTCCTTCGATTCCCTTAGTACGGCGGCGACAGCAGCTGGGACCTCTGTGGCTGCTCGGTGGCAGTTGTGGCTTTTGCCTTGGAAGGCGGTGCTGCTCAGAAGGCTACCGTGTTGGTGCTTCCCTTCGCGGGCTCTATAATGTTTGGGGGATCCGTTGGATTGTATGTGGGCTTTTGAGCAGCATTTCATTCTAGTTTGGCGGCCCAGCCCTTTCATGGTGTGGCTCAGGGCCTTGGTTTCCCTTCCTTCCTCTTGTCCTGGGGTCGACAGGGTGCTTCCACTTCTTCTTGTCCCTACTTGTCAGGCTGGGCTGCTGGCTGTGTTCTATGCTGCCCCTTTCTAAGTTCTCGTACACTGTATCGGGTTCTATTGCACCGATTTTGGGTCTTTTTTCCGATGGGGCTGTGTTGTGGGTACCTGTGAGTCGGCACGGTCGGGGGGTTTACTCATTCCTGTTTCTGTTCCGGGGACTGCATGGGGACTTCCGTCCTGCCCTGGTTATGAGGGCTGTACGCTTGTGTCTACCTCATCGGTTCCTCATGATGGTGTCTCTTCAGTGGTTTCTTCCCTTCCTGTGGGGGGAGGGGGTGGGGAGGGTTTCCTGGCTTCTCTGGTCCTCCGGGACGTCTACTTTCATGTGCCGGTACACGCGGCTTCGCGGTGGTTCCTGCGTTTTGGGGTGGGTTGTGTTCAATAGTTTTAAGTATTGCCTTTTGGACGGTCTGCATCTCCTCGGGTGTTTGCTGACGTTTTAGCGCCTTTGGTGGTTTGGTTGCCTGCTCAGGGGATCCAGGTGTTCCCTTCCTTGAACGGTTGGTGGATTCTTCCTCTTCTTTCCTTCCGGCTAGGGCCCTTTCACTGCATGTTTGCTGGCTCCTGCGTCGGTTTGGGCGGTTCTACACTTGGAGTATTCCAATCTTTGCACCACTCAGGAACTACTGTTCACTGGGGGTTTAGGCGCCTCGGTGGGTAATGTGTTCCTGTTGGTGCCCCACAGACTGGCTCTGTTGCGCGCACTGCGGTGGTTTTTGGGGGCTCGGTCTTCCACTCCTCCCCGGCGTCTCCATGTTCAGCGGCTGTTGTCTGCTGCTGTGGTGTTTGTTCCTTGGGCCCGTTGGCGCTTATTCCCCCTGGTGTGTCTTGCTCTGGAGCTTTGGGTTCCAGCATCTCTGGGTTGTCTGCTGTTGTTTCCGGGGGGTGTGGCCATTGGCCGCGGGTTGTCCTGATGGCTGGTGGTTCAATCCTCTTGCTGGGCTGTCCTTTTGTGTCCAAGGAGCGGTTGGTCCTGAGACAGTCTTGGGATTGATAGGAGTTGATTGACCTGGGAGCTATTTTTCAGTGGTATGTCGTTGGCCACTGCTTGCACAGTCTCACGCGGATCAAGGGTTCGTATCCTGCCTCTGCTTTCATTGTATCCCATGGTGGTATTGGTTCCTGCGGTGCTTTACTTTAGTCCACGGAGCTATAGTCGATGGTTCGTCTTGTGCCTCTGGTGGCGCAGGCTCGCACTGGTCATGGATTTGGATTCCACCTATGCTTTCTACGTGTCCCGTGGTCGGGTCGGTTTGCCTGTCCTCTTTCTGCCTTGGGTCCTCCTGAGGTTCGTGATGGTCCGGTCGGCCTGTGCGGTGGTGGTGTTATGTCATCCGCCATTGGCGTGCGGGGTTGGCTTCCCTTGGCGGCTCTGCTGTTATGCCGGGGGGGACAGAATCTTCCTTGTGGTCCCTTTGGGCTTTACGTCTGCCGGGGGTTTTTTCGTGGTGGCGGCTCACCTGCGTGGGGTGTTCCCTCCCTATCTGTGTTGGGCCTGTCGCTGACCTGGTTCGGCGTCCCACTTTTGCATCTCCTGGGTTCGCCTTGGGGTGAGGTTGTTTTCTGGTTTGGTCGCGCGCTGTCTTTAGGGTGGTTGCTGTGTCCTTCTGTTGTACGGGGGCCTGGTGTGTGCTTTTCCCCGATTGCACTTGATCCGCGGGTCCTGCTGCAGGTCGGACTGGGTCGGGCCTCGTTTGTCCTGGGGCTGTGGTGTGTCTGGCCCTCGTGGTTTTGGGGTGTTCTCATTCTGTGGCTGAGTTTTTTCCTCGGTCCGAGCGCCCTTCGACTCTCCTGTCCTATGCCAGTCAAGGGGTTTCTTTACTGGTTTGCTGTGCGTCGCATGGTGGTTTTGCGTTGGATTTCGGTGCATGTCTTGGATTCTTAGAGGTTGGCTACGACTTGGGTCTGGCTGTGTCCTCCCTGAGAGCTCTATGGGTGGCTGTGTGGGCCTTTCGGGGTTCGGGCTTTGTGCCGGTGGGCTCCTTGGTGTCCAGGTGGTTGTGGAGTTGTTTCCTCCTGAGTCCGGTCTTTCGTTCCTTTGCTCCTTGTTGGAGTTTCTGGTTTTGCCTGTTTTCTGTCCTGATCCTCTTTCTGGGGTTTTGGTGTGGCTGCTCTGTTTGGCCTTTGTGCAGACTCTGGAGGTGTGCTTCCTTCCTGCGGTGCATTTTCATAGGGTGGTTTCCCTTTTTGTTTCCTTTGGGCTGGCTGTTCTTGGTCCAGGGCCTTCTGTGGCGGCTCTCAGTCAGTGGGTATTTTGGCTGTGGGGCCGGCGTTTGGGCTTGTGGTGTGTTGGCTCCTGGGTCGATTCGAGGTAGCTCGGCTCGGGGTAGCTGCATACTGGGCTTGCTTCGGGGGGGCTTCCCTGGCCGTGTTCTGCATGGAAGCTGCTTGGTGTTCTCCTTGCTCTTTTATGTCCCATGATCATTGGGTGGTGAGTGGGATTGTGTCTCCTCGGTTTGGGGATGTGGTGCTGTGTTCTGCTCAGGTTGTGTGACTTTCGGCTTGTGCTGTTTACGTCTGTTTTTGCTACTGGGTGAAGTCGATTATTGCTTTGTCACGGCGGGTCACATGGTTATATGCCTTAGGGTGTGGGTGTGGTCTTGAGGGAAGGGATGGGTTTTTAGTTGCTTGGGAGTTTCTCGTGGGAGGAGCTATGCTCATGTAGTTAGAACTGAGACGGGGAGGGCTACGAGTGAATATTACCGGTGAGTAACCGGTCATTACACACAGGTAACAGGCGCAGTATAGGCAGCTGCAGGGTAGACTTCCATAACACACAGGTTACAGGCTCAGCATAGGCAGCTGCAGGCCAGACTTCCTTTACACAGGTAACATGCTCAGCATAGGCAACTGCAGGGCAGACTTCCATTACATATGGGTAAAAGGAGCAGCAAAGGAAGTTGCAGAGCAGACTTCCATTACACATAGGTAACAGGCGCAGCATAGGCAGCTGCAGGGCAGACTTCCTTTACACGCAGCTAACAGGCGCAGCATAGGCATCTGCATGGCAGACTTCCATTACGCAGGCAACAGGTGCAGTATTGGCAGCTGCAGGGCAGATTTCCATTACACGCAGGTAACAGGCACGGCATAGCAAGCCGCAGGGCAGACTTTCATTACACAGGTAACAGGCTCAGCATAGGCAGCTGCAGGGCAGACTTCCATTACACACAGGTAACAGGTGCAGCATAGGCAGCTGCGGGCAGACTTCATTGCCAAGGTAACAGGCTCAGCATAGGCAGCTGCAAGGCAGACTTCCATTACACAAGTAACAGGCAAACTATAGGCAGCTGCAGGGCCAACTTCCATTACACGCAGGTAACATGCGCAGCATAGGCAGCTGCAGGGCAGACTTCCATTACGAAGGTAACATGCGCAGCAGAGGCAGCTGCAGGGCAGACTGCCATGCACACAGGTAACACACTCAGTATAGTCAGCTGCAGGGCAGACTTTCATTACACAGGTAACAGGCGCACCATAGCCAGCTGCAGGACAGACTTCCATTACACAAGTAACAGGCTCAGCATAAGCAGCTGCAGTGCAGACTTTCATTACACGCAGGTAACCGGTGCTGCATAGGCAGCTGCAGGGCAGACTTCCATTACGAAGGTAACATGCGCGGTAGAGGCAGCTGCAGGGCAGACTGCCATTACACACAGGTAACAGGTGCAGTATAGGCAGCTGCAGGGTGACTTCCATTACAAAGGTAACATGCACAGCATAGGCAGCTGCAGGGCAGATTTCCATTACACACAGCTAACAGGCGCAGTATAGGCAGATGCAGGGCAGACTTTCATTACACACAGGTAACAGGCGCAGTATAGGCAACTGCTGGGCAGACTTTCATTACAAAGGTAACATGCACAGCATAGGCAGCTGCAGGGCAGACTTCTATTACACGCAGGTAACAGGCGCAGCATAGCAAGCCACAGGGCAGACTTTCATTACACAGGTAACAGGCTCAGCATAGGCAGCTGCAAGGCAGACTTCCATTACACAAGTAACAGGCACACTATAGGCAGCTGCAGTGCCAACTTCCATTACACACAGGTAACATACGCAGCATAGGCAGCTGCAGGGCAGACTTCCATTACGATGGTAACATGCGCAGCAGAGGCAGCTGCAGGGCAGATTGCCATGCACACAGGTAACAGGCTCAGTATAGTCAGCTGCAGGGCAGACTTTCATTACACAGGTAACAGGCGCACCATATCCAGCTGCAGGACAGACTTCCATTACACTAGTAACAGGCTCAGCATAAGCAGCTGCAGTGCAGACTTCCATTACACGCAGGTAACATGCGCAGTAGAGGCAGCTGCAGGGCAAACTTCTATTACACACGTAACAGGTGAAGCATTGGCAGTTGCAGGGCAGACTATCATTACACGCAGGTAACAGATGCAGCATTGACAGCTGCAGGGCTACTTCCATTACAAAGGTAACATGAACAGCATGGGCAGCTGCAGGGCAGATTTCCATTACACAAAGCTAACAGAAGCAGCATAGGCAGCTGCAGGGAAGACTTCCATTGCACAGGTAACAGAAGCAGCATTGGCAGCTGCAGGGCAGACTTCCATTACACGCAGGTAACAGGCACTGCATAGCAAGCCGCAGGGCAGACTTCCGTTCCACAGGTAACAGGCACAGCATTGGCAGCTGCAGGGCAGACTTCCATTACACGCAGGTAACAGGTGCAAAATTGGCAGCTGCGGGCAAACTTCCGTTACACGCAGGTAACATGCGCAGCATAGGCAGCTGCAGGGCAGACTTCTATTACACAGGTAACAGGCGCAGCATTGGCAGCTGCAGGGCAGACTTCCATTACACGCAGGTAACAGGCGCAGCATAGGCAACAGCAGGGCAGACTTCCTTTACATGCAGGTTAAAGGATCAGCATGGGCAGCTGCAGGGCACACTTCCATTACACAGGTAACAGACTCAGGATAGGCAGCTGCAGGGAAGACTTCCATTACACGCAGGTAACAGGCTCAGCATAGACAGCTGCATGGAACCCTTCCATTACACAAGTAACAGGCACAGCATAGGCAGCTGCAGGGCAAACTTCCATACGAGCAGGTAACAGGCGCAGCATAGCAAGCCGCAGCGCAGACTTTCATCACACAGGTAACAGGCTCAGCATAGGCAGCTGCAGAGCAGACTTCCATTACACAAGTAACAGGCTCAGCATAGGCAGCTGCAGGGCAGACTTCCATTACACGCAGGTAACAGGCAAAGCATAGGCCGCTGCAGGGCAGATTTTCATTACACGCAGGTAACAGGCTCAGCATAGGCAGCTGCAGGGCAAACTTCAATTACACAAGTAACAGGCTCAGAATAGGCATCTGCAGGGCAGACTGCCAATACACACAGGTAATAGGCTCAGTATAGGCAGCTGCAGGGCAGACTTCCATTACACACCGGTAACAGGCGCAGCATAGACAGCTGCAGGGAAGACGTCCATTACATAGGTAACAGGTGCCGCATAGGCAGCTGCAGGGTAGACTTCCATTACACAGGTAACAGGCGCACCATTGGCAGCTGCAGGGTAGGCTTCCATTACACAGGTAACAGGTGCAGAATACTCAGCTGCAGAGAAGACTTCCATTACAGAGGTAACAGGCGCAGCATTGGCAGTTGCAGGGCAGACTTCCATTACACGCGGGTAACAGGCGCGGCACAGGCAGCTTCAGGATAGACTTCCATTACACAGGTAACATGTGCAGCATAAGCAGCTGCAAGGAAGACTTCCATTACACGCAGGTAACAGGCGCAGTATAGGCAGCTGCAGGACAGACTTCCAATGCACAGAGGTAACTAGCGCAGTATAGGCAGCTGCAGGGCAACCTTCCATTACACACAGGTAACAGACACAGTATAGGCAGCTGCAGGGCAGATTTTCATCACACGCAGGTTACAGGCTCAGCATAGGCAGCTGCAGGGCAGACTTCCATTGCACAGGTAGCATTCTCAACATAGGCAACTGCAGGGCAGACTTCCATTACACGCAGGTAACAGGCGCAGCATAGGCAGCTGCATGGCAGACTTCCATTATGCAGGTAACAGGCGCAGCATTGGCAGCTGCAGGGAAGACTTCCATTACACGCAGGCAACAGGCACTGCATAGCAAGCCGCAGGGCAGATTTCCATTCCACAGGTAACAGGCTCAGCATAGGCAGCTGCAGGGCAGACTTCTATTACACACAGGTAACAGGCACAGTATAGGCAGCTCCAGGGCAGACTTCCATTACACAGGTAACAGGCACAGCATTGGCAGCTGCAGGGCAGACTTCCATTACACGCAGGTAACAGGCACAGCATTGGCAGCTGCAGGGCAAACTTCCATTACACGCAGGTAACATGGGCAGCATAGGCAGCTGCAGGGCAGAATTTTATTACACAGGTAACAAGCGGAGCATAGGCAGCCGTAGGACAGACTTTCAACACACAGGTAACAGGCGCAGCATATGTTGGTGCAGGGCAGACTTCCATGACACAGGTAACATGCGCAGCATTGGCAGCTGCAGGGCAGACTTCCATTACACGCAGGTAACATGCGCAGCATAGGCAACAGCAGGGCAGATTTCCATTACACGTAAGTAACAGGATCAGCATAGGCAGCTGCAGGGCAGACTTCCATTACACGCAGGCTACAGGCTCAGCATGGGCAGCTGCAGGGCAGACATCCATTACACAGGTAACAGGCTCAGGATAGGCAGCTGCAGGGAAGACTTCCATTACACACAGGTAGCAGGCTCAGCATAGACAGCTGCATGGAACCCTTCCATTACACAAGTAACAGGCACAGCATATGCAGCTGCAGGGCAAACTTCCATACATGCAGGTAACAGGCGCAGCATAGCAAGCAGCAGGGCAGACTTTCATTACACAGGTAACAGGCTCAGCATAGGAAGCTGCAGGGCAGGCTTCCATCACACAAGTAACAGGCTCAGCATAGGCAGCTGCAGGGCAGACTTCCATTACACACAGGTAACAGGTGCAGCATAGGCAGCTGCAGGCAGACTTCATTGCCAAGGTAACAGGCTCAGCATAGTCAGCTGCAGGGCAGATTTCCATTACGAAGGTAACATGCGCAGCAGAGGCAGCTGCAGGGCAGACTGCCATGCACACAGGTAACACGCTCAGTATAGTCAGCTGCAGGGCAGACTTTCATTACACAGGTAACAGGCGCACCATAGCCAGCTGCAGGACAGACTTCCATTACACAAGTAACAGGCTCAGCATAAGCAGCTGCAGTGCAGACTTCAATTACACGCAGGTAACAGGTGCAGCATAGGCAGCTGCAGGGCAGACTTCCATTACGAAGGTAACATGCGCAGTAGAGGCAGCTGCAGGGCAGACTGCAATTACACACAGGTAACAGGTGCAGTATAGGCAGCTGCAGGGTGACTTCCATTACAAAGGTAACATGCACAGCATAGGCAGCTGCAGGGCAGATTTCCATTGCACACAGCTAACAGGCGCAGTATAGGCTGCTGCAGGGCAGACTTCCATTACACACAGGTAACAGGCGCAGTATAGGCAACTGCTGGGCAGACTTCCATTACAAAGGTAACATGCACAGCATAGGCAGCTGCAGGGCAGACATCCATCACACGCAGGTAACAAGCGCAGCATAGCAAGCCACAGGGCAGACTTTCATTACACAGGTAACAGGCTCAGCATAGGCAGCTGCAAGGCAGACTTCCATTACACAAGTAACAGGCACACTATAGGCAGCTGCAGGGCCAACTTCCATTACACACAGGTAACATGCGCAGCATAGGCAGCTGCAGGGCAGACTTCCATTACGAAGGTAACATGCGCAGCAGAGGCAGCTGCAGGGCAGACTGCCATGCACACAGCTAACAGGCTCAGTATAGTCAGCTGCAGGGCAGACTTTCATTACACAGGTAACAGGCGCACCATAGCCAGCTGCAGGACAGACTTTCATTACACAAGTAATAGGCTGAGCATAAGCAGCTGCAGTGCAGACTTCCATTACAAGCAGGTAACATGCGCAGTAGAGGTAGCTGCAGGGCAGACTGCAATTAGACCCAGGTAACGTGCAGTATAGGCAGCTGCAGGGTGACTTCCATTACAAAGGTAACATGCACAGCATAGGCAGCTGCAGGGCAGAACTCCATTAAACACAGCTAACAGTCACAGCATAGGCAGCTGCAGGGCAGACTTCCATTACATAGGTAACATACTCAGCATAGGAAACTGCTTGGTAGACTTCCATTACACAAAGGTATCACGCGCAGCAAAGGCAGCTGCAGGACAGATTTCCATTACATGCGGGTAACAGGCACAGCCTGAAGAATGAGGGATCTCCTCAATGTCAAAGAACATTATCAATCCATTCGCCTTACATCTATTGATGTCCTTAAAAGGCAAGTGGCTTCCCTATTGAATTTAGGCAAAGAACAGGGATGGTTATGTGAAAATGAGTACAGATTTTTACTTAATACTCATCCTATGATACCAGCTATTTACGACTTCCCAAGATCCACAAAAACTGTACAGACCCACCCATGAGACCTATTGTGAGCAGTGTGGGATCCGTGTTGGAACCCCTCAGTAGGTATGCCGACCACTTTTTAAAACCTATAGTTCAAAAACAGAAATCCTATTTAAAAGACACAGCACATGCTATATCCATATTTGAAGGTCAGAGTTTTAATAGGGCAACCCAAATTCTTGTTACAATGGATATAGAAGCCCTATATACAAATATCCCTCAAGATGATACGATTGAAGTCATCTCCAACATTTTGGATGATGAGGATCTAAATGGGGCTAATAAGGGGTTCATCATGTCCTGCATAGAAATGGTACTCAAGAACAATATCTTTCTATTTAAAAACGAAGCGTACATCCAAGTGAAAGGTACCAGCATGGGGGCCACCTGTGCTCCCAGTCTGGCATGCTTGTATGTGGGTAACTTCGAATCCAAACATGTGTACAACGAGATGGCCCCTTATTTTGAAAATGTTGCCTGCTGGCACCGTTACATCGATGATATCATCTTCATTTGGAACGGTGCCAGCCAGGAACTAGATTGTTTTTTGGAATGGATCAACCTGGGGGATCCCAACCTAAAATTCACGGCCCATTATAGTGATTCTGAAGTAGAGTTTCTGGACATTAAAATTAAGAATGCTGATGATGTCCTTCATGTTGAATTATTTTCCAAACCTACCGATAAAAATACTCTCCTGCAATATGGAAGTAATCACCCTCGTTCACAGAAGGACAACATCCCCTTTGGGGAATTTTTAAGACTAAGACGCAACTGCACCACCCTTCCTGACTTTTACCATCACTCTGAAATCTTAAAGAAAAAACTTAAAGCCAGAGGCTATCCAGGTAAACTCATTAAACATTCTTTTAAAAGAGCGAGATTTTATAATCGTGATCATTTGCTCGAAGTGAACAAAGTCAAAAGAAAGGACAAATCAACAGGACGTATAGTTTTTGTGTCTCAATTCTCTAACCTGAGCAATCGGATAAAGAATATAGTCAACAAAAATTGGAAGATCCTTAACTATGGGTCTGAGACGACTCTGGAGAAGCCATTATTCTCGTTCAAACGCAATAAAACCATACGTAATGCATTGGTTAGAACCTACGAAGGTAAACACGAGATACAAACTACACTCACAGGAGATAAAGCTAGGGGCAACTACATATGCGGGACATGCTCCATTTGTCCACTGTGTCTAGAAGCTAAAAATGTGACGTATAACAACCGAAAAATCTGGGCCAAAGGCTTAAACAATTGCCGTAGTAAGAATGTAGTGTATTTATTGATTTGCCCATGTGGTCTCGGGTACGTAGGTGAAACGAGTAGGGAGCTACGTATCCGGATCTTAGAACACAAATCGGCAATCAAAACTAAAAAAGAAAACGCCCCGTTGACTGACCATTTTAATCAAATGAACCATACTTGTGATCAATTTCAATGGTTTATCTTGGAGAGAATATTTGTTAACAGAAGAGGTGGCGATCCTAATACCATTAGGAAAAAGAGGGAGCAGTGGCACATTTGTTATCTAAACACAGTGGATAGGGGACTTAACTCCAAAGAAGATTGGATGAGCATAATTTCCACATAAATACTATGATGAGAATTACAAAACCTGTGGATGCTATCTTCTTTGTTTGTACCTTGACTGTATTTCCCTCAGATGAAGTTGGTTGTAAAATGATCTGTACTGTATATACAGAAACTGTGGGGTAGTCTAAGAGAAATGTCCGGATGGTTCTTATTCAATATATTTAGTGGACTAGGTCATATATGTAATTTAAATGATGATTATAACTGTGTTTTACCCACTTGATGTGTGATCAATCTGACACTGTAATACACTCTTGTATTGATGTACCATTCTAAATATGTTGTGAATTAAGAGCTGTCAGGATAAATTGTATGTTGAAGATGTGAACAATAAAGTTGGATTTCACTGGCATATAGACCATAAGGATATACATGGGGTGTATGGAGATAGGATACCATAAAGAGTAACATTGCAATACATATGAAACATATGTCTACGAGCTCATATAGCTTTCCATAATAAGCGTGATACACACAATTCCCTATTAGATATATTATTGGGACTAAATTAAAATAACTAAAAAGTTCCTCTGACAGAGCTCGCAAATAGAAAGCCAATCAGAATCCCTATACTTGAATATACGATAGAACAACCACTCGTGGTTGCACCATGTGATCATTTGAGCCAATGACGAGAGTTTATTCTTCTCAGGGTACCATTTGAGCCAATGACGAGAGTCGAGTCATCTGAACAAATAGGCAATCAAGTCAGATAGTCTTAGAACAGACGTAGCAGGAAGACTACCATACCGGCGGATTGATCAACAAGCCTTTAGGTGAAAGTTGGTAACGTGCCAGACATAGGTATTCAGCGAGGCGGGACTGCCTAAATGTAATAGCGATACGGGCTATTGTGAGCGAGAACAGTTTGGTTCCGCTCGTAAAACGGGCTCCTTTTTATTTTTTAGAGGGACTCAATAGGTGACGCCATACAAGGGTGATACGCATGGACCCCCGTCTCCTCTGATTTTATTTATTAAGGAACACGCGCTTTTCGGCTTCAGCCTCAATAGCGGGTCGAATTTAACGGTAAGCATTTCTACAATGCAGCTTGATAATACTAATACGAGCCATTATAACAATAACGTTATGTCGTTATGTTATTTTACAGCAACTAATGTCGTGTACCTCGGCCAATTTAAACAAATACATTGCGCCCGTACAAAAAGAAAAATTTCTACAACAATCACACGAAGTGTGCTCTAAGCTGAGTGACAGACCCATTGAGGTGAGAAGTAGATATCTTTAGCAGTACACAAAATGGGAGATAGCTGTTTTGGAACCAGGTGAAGGCAGAGTAGACACATAAAAACATTTGCTTAGGGGATATACCCCATATAAGGCAGTATGTGGATTTAGTAACAGGAACAAACTAGACATTTATCTAAACTGTCGTGATTAAGCATATGTTCCTATGGGTATTCACTTGAATTGTACTGGATAGATTTACCGGAGAGGTGTCCATGAGGTACTAACACTGGGGTGAGCACCTTTGATAATGTTCTGCTATTATTTGGTCAATGTGATGAAAGAAAGGACATTTAGGGATAGATGATAATCAGTTAATTACCCGCTAATATTGCGGTAGCATCTTGTGTCTCTGCTAGTAGAACTTTTATCAAGTTCACTGATAGCATTTATGTCTTTATAGGTCCAAATCGAGCCGGAACCAATTAAAGCCTATAACCTGTCTTGATAAAGATGGCTGTATAAAGTAAAAACCATCGAAATGCGTCGACGCAAGGATACACACAATCCAAGAGACCGCCGTAGTACATTGGAGATAGTAGTGGGTTGTGCATATCCCAAACTACGGTGTTAAATCTATGGTCATTTAGGATGTGCCACTAATGACAAAGTTTACTGTCTGTTTTTGTTTTCTGTTATGCGGGCTCATAACAGTTGATGTGTTGTGATTTTTATTCGTATATGTATGGTATAAATGTTCAACTGAAGTGTTTTTTTAAAAAAATGTATTGTAAAATTTGAGGAGTAATTTTTATTGCGATTTATGTAAATTGTTTTTAATAAATGTGATATAAACTTGGTAATTTGATTATATGTGTGTGATACTTTACAATAGGAATGTACCATTGTGTAGTTATGTGGGGATTGCTTTGTTGATTCTTGTAATCGGTACCCCTTTCCCTTTATTACATGAGGGGTCGCTCTCAGTTCAATATACAGCGTAGGCAGCTGCAGGGCAGACTTCCATTACACAGGTAACAGGCGCAGCATTGGCAGCTGCAGGGAAGACTTCCATTACACGCAAGTAACAGGCTCAGCATAGACAGCTGCAGGGCAACCTTCCAGTACACAAGTAACAGGCACAGCATAGGCGGCTGCAGGGCAGACTTCCATACACGCAGGTACCAGACGCAGCATAGCAAGCCACAGGGCAGACTTTCATTACACAGGAAACAGGCTCACCATAGGCAGCTGCAGAGCAGACTTCCATTACACGCAGGTAACAGGCGTTGCATATGCAGCTGCAGGGCAGACTTCCATTACACGCAGGTAATAGGTGCAGCCTAGGGAGGTGCAGGGCAGACTTTCATTACACGCCGGTAACAGGCGCAGCATAGGGAGCTGCAGGGTGACTTCCATTACAAAGGTAACATGCACAGCATCGGCAGCTGCAGGGCAGATTTCCATTACACACAGCTAACAGGGGCAGTATAGGCAGCTGCAGGGCAGACTTCCATTACACACAGGTAACAGGCGCAGTATAGGCAACTGCTGGGCAGACTTCCATTACAAGGTAACATGCACAGCATAGGCAGCTGCAGGGCAGACCTCCATTACACACAGCTAACAGTCACAGCATAGGCAGCTGCAGGGCAGACTTCCATTACACGCAGGTAACAGGCACAGCATAGCAAGCCACAGGGCAGACTTTCATTACACAGGTAACAGGCGCACCATAGCCAGCTGCAGGACAGACTTCCATTACACAAGTAACAGGCTCAGCATAAGCAGCTGCAGTGCAGACTTCCATTACACGCAGGTAACTGGTGCAGCATAGGCAGCTGCAGGGCAGACTTCCATTACGAAGGTAACATGCGCAGTAGAGGCAGCTGCAGGGCAGACTGCCATTACTCAGAGGTAACAGGCGCAGCAAAGGCAGCTGCAGGACAGATTTTCATTACATGCGGGTAACAGGCACAGCCTAGGCAGCTGCAGGGCAGACTTCCATTACACAGGTAACAGGCACAGCATAGGCAGCTGCAGGGAAGACTTCCATTACACGCAAGTAACAGGCTCAGCATAGACAGCTGCAGGGTAGCCTTCCAGTACACAAGTATCAGGCACAGCATAGGCAGCTGCAGGGCAGACTTCCCTACACGCAGGTAACAGACGCAGCATAGCAAGCCACAGGTCAGACTTTCATTACACAGGAAACAGGCTTAGCATAGGCAGCTGCAAGGCTGACTTCCATTACACGCAGGTAACAGGCATAGCATAGGCAGCTGCAGGGCAGACTTACATTACACGCAGGTAATAGGTGCAGCCTAGGGAGGTGCAGGGCAGACATCCATTACAGGCCAGTAACAGGCGCAGCATAGGCAGCTGCCTGGCAGACTTCCATTACACAGGTAACAGGTGCAGCATAGGCAGCTGCAGGGAAGACTTCCATTACAGAGGTAACAGGCGCAGCATTGGCAGCTGCAGGGCAGACTTCCATTACACAGGTAACAGGCGCAGCATTGGCAGCTGCAGGGCAGACTTTCATTACACGCAGGTAACAGGCGCAGCATTGGCGGCTGCAGGGCTACTTCCATTACAAAGGTAACATGCACAGCATAGGCAGCTGCAGGGCAGACTTCCATTATACAAAGCTAACAGGCGCACCATTGGCAGATGCAGGGCAGACTTCCATTACACAAGTAACAGGCACAGCATAGGCAGCTGCAGGGCAGACTTCCATTACACACAGCTAACAGGCGCACCATTGGCAGCTGCAGGGCTGACTTCCATTACGAAGGTAAAATGCGCAGCAGAGGCAGCTGCAGGGCAGACTGCCATTACACACCGGTAGCAGGTGCAGTATAGGCAGCTGCAGGGCTGACTTCCATTACGAAGGTAAAATGCGCAGCAGAGGCAGCTGCAGGGCAGACTGCCATTACACACAGGTAACAGGCGCAGTAAAGGCAGCTGCAGGGCAAACTTCCATTACACAGGTAACACACGCAGCATTGACAGCTGCAGGGCAGACTTCCATTACACAGGTAACAGGCGCAGCATTGCCAGCTGCAGGGCAGACTCATTACATGCAGCTAACAGGCGCAGCATTGGCAGCTGCAGGGCTACTTGCATTACAAAGGTAACATGCACAGCATAGGCAGCTGCAGGGCAGACTTCCATTACACACAGCTAACAGGCGCAGTATAGGCAACTGCAGGGCAGACTTTCATTACACACAGGTAACAGGCGCAGTATAGGCAGCTACAGGGCACACTTCCATTACACACAGGTAACAGGTGCAGTATAGGCAGCTGCAGGGAGGACTTCAATTACACACAGGTTACAGGCACAGCATAAGCAGCTGCAGGGCAGAGTTCAATTACACAGGTAAGGTGCTCAGCATAGGCAACTGCAGGGCAGACTTCCATTACACATAGGTAACAGGCGCAGTATAGGCAGCTGCAGGGCAGACTTCCATTACACAGGTATTAAGCGCAGCATTGGCAGCTTCAGGGCAGTCTTCCATTACACACAGGTAACAGGCGCAGCATAGCAAGCCACAGGGCAGACTTTCATTACACAGGTAACAGGCTCAGCATAGGCAGCTGCAAGGCAGACTTCCATTACACAAGTAACAGGCACACTATAGGCAGCTGCAGGGCCAACTTCCATTACACAGTTACCAAGCGGAGCATAGTCGGCCGTAGGGCAGACTTCCACTACACAGGTAACAGGCGCAGCATAGCCAGCTGCAGGGCAGACTTCCATTACACAGGTAAAATGTGCAGCATTGGCAGCTGCAGGGTGGACTTCCATTGCACACAGGTAACATGCGCAGCATAGGCAGCTGCAAGGCAGACTTCCATTACACACAGGTAACAGGCGCAGTATGGACAGCTGTAGGGCAGTGTTAGACCTGGCACCTTGGCGTGAGTCTCCCTCCCACTTTTTGCCGATGTGCCTCAGATGTTTTTGTTGGTGTTAGCTGCTCAGGGCACTGTGCCACTGCCAATCAGTGCCACAGTGCAAGTGCTCCCTATGAAAGTGTACCTATAATTGATTTCCATGGAAGGAGTTTGACACTGATTTTAATAACGTGCTTTTAACGGAGGGGTCTATCCAAGGCAGAGCAGCGGAGGAGTCGCCTGAAATCCTCATTGGAGGCTGTCACCCGAGGAAGCGAGTGTAATGCGGGACTGCGAGGACCAGCAGCCCCGTGCCTGAACACAGCTGTGTCCTCTTCCCGTACTCCCGCCCTCCCGCCCTGACGCTATAACACTCCTCACGGCCCCCGCTTCGCGGGTGCCGTTCGTGGAAGGAGTTTGACACTGATTTTAATAACGTGCTTTTAACGGAGGGGTCTATCCAAGGCAGAGCAGCGGAGGAGTCGCCTGAAATCCTCATTGGAGGCTGTCACCCGAGGAAGCGAGTGTAATGCGGGACTGCGAGGACCAGCAGCCCCGTGCCTGAACACAGCTGTGTCCTCTTCCCGTACTCCCGCCCTCCCGCCCTGACGCTATAACACTCCTCACGGCCCCCGCTTCGCGGGTGCCGTTCGTGGAAGGAGTTTGACACTGATTTTAATAACGTGCTTTTAACGGAGGGGTCTATCCAAGGCAGAGCAGCGGAGGAGTCGCCTGAAATCCTCATTGGAGGCTGTCACCCGAGGAAGCGAGTGTAATGCGGGACTGCGAGGACCAGCAGCCCCGTGCCTGAACACAGCTGTGTCCTCTTCCCGTACTCCCGCCCTCCCGCCCTGACGCTATAACACTCCTCACGGCCCCCGCTTCGCGGGTGCCGTTCGTGGAAGGAGTTTGACACTGATTTTAATAACGTGCTTTTAACGGAGGGGTCTATCCAAGGCAGAGCAGCGGAGGAGTCGCCTGAAATCCTCATTGGAGGCTGTCACCCGAGGAAGCGAGTGTAATGCGGGACTGCGAGGACCAGCAGCCCCGTGCCTGAACACAGCTGTGTCCTCTTCCCGTACTCCCGCCCTCCCGCCCTGACGCTATAACACTCCTCACGGCCCCCGCTTCGCGGGTGCCGTTCGTGGAAGGAGTTTGACACTGATTTTAATAACGTGCTTTTAACGGAGGGGTCTATCCAAGGCAGAGCAGCGGAGGAGTCGCCTGAAATCCTCATTGGAGGCTGTCACCCGAGGAAGCGAGTGTAATGCGGGACTGCGAGGACCAGCAGCCCCGTGCCTGAACACAGCTGTGTCCTCTTCCCGTACTCCCGCCCTCCCGCCCTGACGCTATAACACTCCTCACGGCCCCCGCTTCGCGGGACGCGCGCGGGCGCGCGCCGGGCGAAGCCCGGGCCAAGGGCGGGCCCGTCTGAGCCCGTCCGAGAACGCCAGAGAACGGAACGGGACCCCTCTCTAACACCTGCTGCTTGCAACTCTGGGAGCCTGGTAAGTGCAAGCTTATTACAGCTCCTTTGTAACTCAGAGGGACTTTGTTTTAAAACGTGGTGACCAGATGACAAAAATGGATAAAACGCAGAAAAGGGATGGTCCTACCTTGCAATCGACTGGGGGTGCCCTAATGGGAACATTGGACAATTTCTTGGTGAGAGTGCAGACAGCCCTTGCTAAGGACATCGAATTAACTGAGAAAAGACTTTCATTAGACATTCTCTGTGACAAGAGGTCTTCTTTGGGGAGTATGGTCAACTCAAAATCACCTCCCTGTGGTCAGCCTGTAAGGTTGGATTCTTCGAGCCCAGTATCGCCCGTGTTGGAAGAACAAACTAACGAGTCAATGATTTGCCCCATGTCTTTGATTGAAATAACGGACGATAATGTTGATAATGTTAACATGGGTAATGGGGTCTCCACTTCTGAACCTTTGTTAGGTGTTAAGACTCGCTCAACCAGCAACCTAAATGCGGCTTCCGGCAAGCAACAAGCAGCCACCACCCTGAAAAAAAACTGTAGGGGTAACCAAAAGAAAGCCGCTGGGAAGATCGTTAATATTAAGGCTGGTCAATCCCTAGCCCCAGTTCCACCGAAGGCTATTGCCTCACACCCCAAACCCCAAACAACTGAATCAAGGTCACATCTATTACCATCGTTGGGGCCGGTGGATGTGGAAGTAACTGATACAGTATCTTTTTGGGTTAAAATGGAAAGTATTGTTAAGAAATTATGTGATCCCATCTACGAAAGATTAGGCTCTATTGAGAGTAGACTCGTATGTATGGAACTCTCACTTGCATCGGGTAATTCTCGGGGTGGCAAACAACACCTGAGCTCGTCAAAAGAGCATTCTGGTATAACAGGCCAACGGATTGTGACCAAACCTACTGCTAGTAATTTGGTTAACTCTACACTAGATAATCGACCTATCCCCCATGAGCCTGACCAGACCCCAGTAGTGGACACTAGGATAGTAGATGAACATCTTTCCCCACATCCGATACCAACTAGCCCTAGGGAAAGTAGAGAAGGAACTGGCAGGCAGTTTCCAATCATTCAGTCTGGAGCACAGACCTCTTCAGGCCTAATTGATCTACATCTACCCCCTGAAGCTGCCCCCTACGTGGTGATTTTAACTGGGGTTCCCAACCTGGCGAAGGGGGCAAGGGAATCCTATTGGGATTTAAAGAACAAATGCACGCATTGGCTTAATGCCAAACGACCACTGCCGGCCCAGATGAGTGCCGAGATCTTATATGCAAGGCGTGTAAACTGGGTGGGCAGAAATACCAAATCATCTAAGGGGGATTGTGTTGTTATTAATTTTAGGGATAGGCGGTGTGTGGAATACATTTGTTCCTGGCCCCAAAACGCTTCCGCTTCTTCTTCTATGATAAGTACAATGCCACTGTCTTACTTTTATGTATCCAAGCCACAGTTTACAGGTGGGAATACACGCAGGGGCCCCTTGACTAACGGAACCTTTTTTGAGGATATAAGATCGATTAACAGATTCGATGTACTCTCTGGGTTAGCGGACTGTGACTGACTGTTTAATGGTAGTATACACTCTAACGATGTTATACCATGTGTATCCTTATTATCATTAGGTAAATGTGGTAAAACAAATGTGCTCTTAATGGCAGATGAGGGTATGTGTGATAGCGATCCGCCTAATGGTAGTGATGTTAATACAACCCTTGTACAAGTAAATATGATAGGGACCAGTGTACAAGGCATCCCTGTTGAATGTCAGAACGAAATCTTAGGCATTAACCCCAGGCCCTGTCTTGGTCAAGATATAGTCCCTTCCCCTATACCAATCACAGGGAGTATGGAAGGGGGATCCAACTCTGCAAGCCACGTATTGTTTTTATCTTGGAACGTGGCGGGTATAAACTCTAAGCTATCATCTCCCCTTGGGGTGGATTTTATCAGTAAGCATGACATCTGTCTTTTTCAAGAGACATGGTCAGTGGACCCGGTGTTCATGCTGGGATATTTGAACTTTTTTGCTCCGGCAGTGAAAACGCCCAGGGGACGGGCATCAGGAGGCCTGATCATCTGGGTTAAACAGAACCTGGAATGCAAAGTTCAAATTATCCAAACACAGAACCCCGATATATTGGGAATTAGGCTGACTAGTCCGCAAAACCTTAAAATTGACATTTTCAATGTATATGCAAGGGGTTTACCAGGTGGGAAAAAATCTGAGGTGATATCTGCATTAAACATCATTGTAGAATCTAGCCCCTTTGATGTGCTCCCACTTATCGCTGGAGACTTTAATACGACCTTTGAGCCACTCGGGTCTCAAGACATGCTCCTGACAGAGGACGAGGATGCAAAATGGGGTGTCCCACAGCTTGAGGCAAAGACTGTCGGCAAATGGACTGAGGCGGCCCTGTACCTGAAAGGGTTCTGCCTGGGTAACCAGCTGAGGGCAGCCAATGGCAGAACCAAGTCAGATAGGATGTGTAACAAAACGTATAGCAATGGCACAAGGGCAAGTAATATAGATTACCTCTTAGTCCATTTGAGGATGTGGCATATGTTAGTGGATATGGTGGTTGAGACACGGATTGAAAGCGATCTCAATCCCCTAGTAGCTGCGTTTGATTTGAGAATGGGAGCTAGCAAAGATCAAATTCCCGATAAGAATGGTCCAGCGGTAGTTCTATCAAATAACGAACGCCACCTTAAATGGCGTTACGTAGTAGAACACCCAGATTTGTTGGATAGTATAGAGTCCCACGTTGAAGAGGCACTGTCGTCAATTACGGCAGTAGGTAATTTAGGACAACCCTCAGTAACATTTGAGGAAATCCATGGGAAGTTAGTTGGAAAACTAAAATCTTGTTTTTGCAAACCCCCCGTAGTGCTGAAAGCTCAAAGAAGCAAACAGGAGGGTTGGTATAACGCCTCCTGCAAACATGCTCGCACCGAGCTGGGACTTGCTCTAATATCAAAAGATCCGAGCAAGATTAAATCTGCTCGTAATATTCATAAAAAAGCCCTATGGAAAGCAAAAAAGGATTGGAACGAATGTGAGTGGCAAGACTTAAAAGCAGCATGTGCTTATAAAGACCAGAAAAAATTCTGGAACATTTTTAAATGGAAAAAGGGCGAAATAGTTGACAGCCCTCATAATCATGTACCACAGAGTTCTTGGGTAGATTTTTTTAAGTCTCAATATTCGATAGGCCCTGAGGAAGCTAGTAAGCCTTCTCAGGCAAGGCCGTTTTATGATACCAGTGTGTTCAGTGTCGGGGATGTTGACATTGCGCTCGATAAGGTCACCCAGGGTCGTGCGCCTGGCATGGACTGTATTCCGGCCGACGTTTTTTTGTACAAAAGAGAGAGGTGGTCATTATATATCATGCATCTAGCAAATGCTATTGCACAGGGAATGCCGATCCCGTACTCTTGGAAAGGTGCGGAAATCGTCCCAATATATAAAAAAGGGGATAAATCGTTGGCTTGTAATTATAGACCCATTAGCCTGATAGATGCTTTACAAAAGATTTTGGGCAGGCTGGTCTTGGGCAAAATCCAGACCTGGATGGAATCAAGTAATGTGCTAAGTCCATTGCAGGCGGGGTTTCGCCCTAAAACCAGCACTATAGACCAGGTCTTTAGGTTTATTGTCCTCTATTGGAGGACAGTGGTCCTGGAAAAAGGGGTTCTGTATGCTGTGTTCGTCGACCTGCGGGCGGCCTTCGACTTGGTCCCACGTGACAGGCTGTGGCAAGTGTTGGAGGGTTTGGGGATGGCTCCGGAGTTATTGGCATTGGTCGTCCGCCTACATGAGGGCAATTTTGCTCGGGTCCGGTGGGGAAGGCAGGGCGAGGTTACGGAGTCTTTCCCCGTGGAGCGAGGAGTGCGGCAAGGCTGTGTCTTGGCACCGACCTTGTTCTCGCTCTTCGTGAACGGGGTGGCCGAGTTCCTCTCCCGGGTCCCCTCAGATGCTCCAGCAATGGCCGGTACCCGCATTCCTGTCCTCATGTTCGCGGACGACACTCTGCTGATTTCGAAAACCCCGAGTGGCCTACAGCTGACCCTCCGGCGCTTTGAAGAATTCTGCTTGCTACGTGGTTTGGAGATTAACGTCTCCAAGACCAAGTTTATGGTTTTAAATGGCCCGAACCCGTGTAGATCGTATAAACCCTTCAGTAGCGTAATTGTAATGAATGGCTCCCCCCTGGAACAGGTGGATGCCTTCACCTATTTGGGAGTAACATTACAGAAGAATATGTACTGGAAAAGCCAAATAGACTCTTCTATTTTGAAGTTTAAACAGCAGACAGGTTTCCTTCTAAAAAGATTCAAAACCTCGCAGACCCAGCCAATAGCCCCACTCCTTGAGGTCTATACGATGAAGGTACGTAGCTCATCCTTATATGGTTCTGAGCTATGGGGATATGGAAGTAACCCAAAGCGATTGAACGCCATGGAGAGCGAGTTTATAAGGAAAGTCGTTGGCGTACCGCAAAGTACTCCTTTGTTACCCCTTTTCTGGGACCTAGGTTTGAAAACCATACAAGACACTGCCAATTTGCGACCATTGCTTTATTGGCGTAGGATCTGGTCAACTGAGGAGCTAAAGCATTATGCGTTGGGCCTAAAAGAAATAATGGAGAAAGATCACTTCCATAGAATAGACTGGTTGAGGTCCATTAAGGCGTTACTCTACAGATTGGGTTGGAACAACCTTTGGGATGATCCCCTAAATGCTGTTTTCCCCTCAAAGGAAATTGTCAAAACCAAGTACTGGGAATTTATTGCCATTGAATCTGCTGCAAAGGGGTGTACTTCCCAGCTAACAGCTAGATACCTAGAGATCAAGGCTCATCCCAGTCAGGAACGTTATTGGGATTTGATAGAAGCACCAACTGATCGCAAACTTTATTTTCAGTTTAGGTTAGGCACTCTCCCTATTACTTCATTTACATCAAAATGGACAAAAGGGTCCTCGGACAAATGTCCAAAATGTAGGGACAAGATCGAATCTTTGAGCCACTTTGTTTTCTTTTGTCCCCTTTATGAGCTCCCACGGAAAAAATGGGTATTACCTGTCTGTCGCCTCTTAGGCACCCGAAGACATGTAGAGGCATTAAGAATCTTGTGTTCTGATCCAAGCCCACTAATTGCAATTGCAATGGCAAAGTACATAAAGTGGGCCTGGATAATACGTTCCAGACAGACAAATATCAAAAGTGCCAATTTAGTAGCGCTGATTTGAAGTCATGTATAATGTATCTTTTATCTTTTAATTTCGGATTTATCTGTTTAATTTAAATTAAACTAGGAAGTTTTTTCTTTATTAACTGTTTCACTAGATATCATTGTTGTTTATTTAAACTGATGTTCAGTACAGGTGTAAGTCCGAAAATTATGTGTCCATGGAAATATGTTATGTATTGTCTTAATTTATGTTTTAGCATGTGTATGTAGCTGGCCAATGTATGATACTTTCATGACTTAATTGTCGAATAAAGTTTATTTAAATCGATTTCCATGATTGGCTTATTTGGTTTACTGTCAGCCCCCAGTAAAGTGCACCAGGAGTGCCAGGGCTTGTAAATACAAATGCTGCTAGTGGGCCTGCAGCACTGGTTGTGCCACCCACAGAAGCAGCCTTTTAAAATATGTCTAAGGTCTGCCATTGCAGCACCTGCGTGCAGTCTGGTACTGTCATGCTGGCTGGGTAAGTGCACACACTTGCCAGCCATTAAAACCTTCCCTTTACTTCATGTGAGTCACCCCTATGGTAGGCCCAAGGGCAGGGTGCATTGTAAGCATAAGGTAGGACAAGCCCTGATGTGTGTGGCATGTCCTAATAGTGAACTACAGCCATTTACGTTTTTCACTATTGTAAGGCTACCTGTTCTTCTAGGCCAGAATGGGCTGCTGGAATTATTACACTCTATAATCCCAGCAGGCTCAGGGAACATTGTAGAGAGTCAAGTTTAGTATGCCTGAACTCTGAATAATAAAACACTTCTTTTAGTAAAGTTTATTTTAATATCCTGTGTTTGCAAATGCTACTTTTAGAAAGTTAGCATTTGCTTGCCTGATTGTTCAGCCCGCCTCTGCTAGGATGTGTATCTGCTGTCTGGTTTCTGTGAGTGACAGGGCTGGTGGATTCCAGGAGACAGTCTGGGCTGCCAGGTGGTGAATAGAGGGATTACCCCCAGGATAGGTGGGAGGAGTGCTCCTTGACTCTGAATAGGGCTGTGCTCTGCCACCTCAATGCTGGCTCCACCTCCTGCGGAGCGTCTGGTGTCCCTGCCCTGCCCTGCACCTAGAAAGAAACAGCAAGAGGCTCAACAACAAAGTGCTCCAAAACTGGGTTGAACCAGGCTCAGGCCCCCTGGCCTGGAAAGACAAAAGAAACTGGGTATAAAGGTAGGAGCCCTGCTCCTAAACATCAGATCCTGCTGGTGAATCAAGAAGAACCCGCTATCTCGCTGAAGAAGAAACCCCCCAAAGACTTGCTGCTTTTGAAAGCCTGACTAAGCTCAAGAAGGAACTTGCACTCACCGCGATCTCCAAGGGCCTGGAAGTAAGCTGGCCCCCTGACCGGAGTCCCAGGAACATTGGACTCTGCCTGCTGCTGGAGCTGCGAATACATCGCCGACCTCTCCCCCTGCTGCTGGAGCCGCGAAGACATCGCCAACCTCTCCCCCTGCTGCTGGAGCCACCCCAAGTGCATCTCCTTAGCGCCGGACTGCCGTGAAGCCGACCTGTGCCTGTCCGCCCCCTGTGACCCGTTCTGACGACGAGCCGTGTCCACATAGTCTCGCTGGGCTGCCCACACCCGCTTTGCCCTCCGTGGAAGGCCGCACTGATCTGCCTCCGTGGAAGGCCGCACTGATCTGAGTCCGAGCAGTACGCCTGAAGCGTACTACTCAGCCCCCCTTGTCTCCGAGGCCGCGCCGCACGAAGGGAGCCGCACTGTACGTTGAGTACAGACCACCCGTGCCGCATTGCCACCTCTGGGGAGACCGGACCTCTGCCCAGTGCACCCCGGACCCGAGAGTCCGTTCGTGGCAGAGCCCCGCCTTGGTGTTTGCTGAAATTGACTTCCGTCACGTCCCGCACCATCGGGACGACGCGCACGAGCGCAGAAGAACCGCTTTCGCAACCTTAAAGGAGAAGAGACACATATTCGTGAGCAAGACGAGTTGGGGGCATTTAAAAACACGGTCCACGAGCTAAAGACCCTGCATAGGGAAGCCACACATCCCCGCATAAGAAAAGTATTGTGTGCAACAAAAGATAACACGTTATTTATGGTCTTGTACCTAAGTCTGCCTAAGAAAGTATATTTTTTACATAAAGTTTACATATTTTCATACAAATCACAGCCTGGTGTCCATTTGTGGTGGGGTCATTTGGATTACTGTATACATCTTACAAATGCTTAGCCTATGACGCCCAGAGATTATCCTTGTCTGCTTGCGCCACACTACCTAACAGGTGAGCAGGGGTTATTTGAAAGGGTGATCCCCTTATCCTGACTAGAGGAGAGGGTCCCTACTTGTCACAAGTGCCCACCTGTGCCAACCAGAGACCCCCAAATCTAACAGGCAGACTTCCATTACATATGTAAACAGGCGCAGTATAGGCAGCTGCAGGGTAGACTTCCATTACACATAGGTAACAGGCACTGCATAGGTAGTTACAGGGCAGACTTCCATTACACCCAGGTAAAAGGCGCAGCATAGGCAGCTGCAGGGCAGACTTCCATTACACGCAGGTAACAGGCGCAGCATAGGTACCTGCAGGGCAGACTTCCATTACACGCAGGTAACAGGCACAGCATAGGTAGCTGCAGGGCAGACTACCATTAAACGCAGGTAACAAGCACAGCATAGGCAGCTGCAGGGCAGATTTCCATTACACAGTTAACATGCTCAGCATAGGCAACTGCAGGGCAGACTTCCATTGCACATAGGTAACAGGCGCAGCATGGGTAGTTACAGGGCAGACTTCCATTACACCCAGGTAACAGGCGCAGCATAGGCAGCTGCAGGGCAGACTTCCATTACACGCAGGTAACAGGCGCAGCATAGGTAGCTGCAGGGCAGACTTCCATTACACAGGTAACAGGCGCAGCATTGGCAGCAGCAGGGCAGACTTCCTTTGCACGCAGGTAACAGGCACTGCATAGCAAGCCGCAGGGCAGACTTCCATTACACAGGTAACAGGCTCAGCATAGGCAGCTGCACGGCAGACTTCCATTACACACAGGTAACACGCGCTGTATAGGCAGCTGCCTGGCAGATTTCCATTACACAGGTAACAGGCGCAGCATTGGCAGCTGCAGGGCACACTTCCATTACAAGCAGGTAACAGGTGCAGCAGAGGCAGCTGCAGGGTAAACTTCCATTACACGCAGGTAACAGGTACAGCAGAGGCAGCTGCATGGCAGACTTCCATTACACAGGTAACAAGCAGAGCATAGGCAGCCGTAGGACAGACTTCCACCATACAGGTAACAGGTGCAGCAAAGGCAGCTGTTGGGCAGACTTCCATTACACAGGTAACAAGCGGAGCATAGGTGGCCGTAGGGCAGACTTCCACTATACAGGTAACAGGCGCAGCATAGGCAGCTGCACGGCAGACTTCCATTACACAGGTAACAGGCGTAGGATTGGCAGCTGCAGGGCAGACTTCCATTAAACGCAGGTAACATGCACAGCAAAGGCAGCTGCAGGGCAGACTTCCATTACACAGGTAACAAGCGCAGTATAGGCAGCTGTAGTGCGGACTTCCATTACACACCGGTAACAGGCGCAGTATAGGCAGCTGCAGGGCAGACTTCCATTACACAGGTAACAGGCACAGCATAGGCAGCTGCAGGGCAGACTTCCATTACACAGATAAAAGGCGCAGCATTGGCAGCTGCAGGGCGGACTTCCATTGCACGCAGGTAACATGCGCAGCATAGGCAGCTGCAAGGCAGACTTCTATTACACACAGGTAACAGGCACAGTATAGGCAGCTGTAGGGCAGACTTCCATTACATAGGTAAACAGGCGCAGTATAGGCAGCTGCTGGGCAGACTTCCATTACACACAGGTAACAGGCACAGCATAGGCAGCTGCAGGGCAGATTTCCATTACACAGGTAACATGCTCAGCATAGGCAACTGCAGGGCAGACTTCCAGTACACATAGATAACAGGCGCAGCATAGGTAGTTACAGGGCAGACTTCCATTACAACCAGGTAACAGGCGCAGCATAGGCAGCTGCAGGGCAGACTTCCATTACACAGGTAACAGGCGCAGCATTGGCAGCAGCAGGGCAGACTTCCATTACAAGCAGGTAACAGGCACTGCATAGCAAGCCGCAGGGCAGACTTCCATTACACAGGTAACACGCGCAGTATAGGCAGCTGCCTGGCAGATTTCCATTACACAGGTAACAGGCGCAGCATTGGCAGCTGCAGGGCACACTTCCATTACACGCAGGTAACAGGTGCAGCAGAGGCAGCTGCAGGGTAAACTTCCATTACACGCAGGTAACAGGCACAGCAGAGGCAGCTGCATGGCAGACTTCCATTACACAGGTAACAAGCAGAGCATAGGCAGCCGTAGGACAGACTTCCACCATACAGGTAACAGGTGCAGCAAAGGCAGCTGTTGGGCAGACTTCCATTACACAGGTAACAAGCGGAGCATAGGTGGCCGTAGGGCAGACTTCCACTATACAGGTAACAGGCGCAGCATAGGCAGCTGCACGGCAGACTTCCATTACACAGGTAACAGGCGTAGGATTGGCAGCTGCAGGGCAGACTTCCATTAAACGCAGGTAACATGCACAGCAAAGGCAGCTGCAGGGCAGACTTCCATTACACAGGTAACAAGCGCAGTATAGGCAGCTGTAGTGCGGACTTCCATTACACACCGGTAACAGGCGCAGTATAGGCAGCTGCAGGGCAGACTTCCATTACACAGGTAACAGGCACAGCATAGGCAGCTGCAGGGCAGACTTCCATTACACAGATAAAAGGCGCAGCATTGGCAGCTGCAGGGCGGACTTCCATTGCACGCAGGTAACATGCGCAGCATAGGCAGCTGCAAGGCAGACTTCCATTACACACAGGTAACAGGCACAGTATAGGCAGCTGTAGGGCAGACTTCCATTACATAGGTAAACAGGCCCAGTATAGGCAGCTGCAGGGCAGACTTCCATTACACACAGGTAACAGGCACAGCATAGGCAGCTGCAGGGCAGATTTCCATTACACAGGTAACATGCTCAGCATAGGCAACTGCAGGGCAGACTTCCATTACACATAGATAACAGGCGCAGCATAGGTAGTTACAGGGCAGACTTCCATTACAACCAGGTAACAGGCGCAGCATAGGCAGCTGCAGGGCAGACTTCCATTACACAGGTAACAGGCGCAGCATTGGCAGCAGCAGGGCAGACTTCCATTACAAGCAGGTAACAGGCACTGCATAGCAAGCCGCAGGGCAGACTTCCATTACACAGGTAACAGGCTCAGCATAGGCAGCTGCAGGGCAGACTTCCATTACAAACAGGTAACATGCGCAGTATAGGCAGTTGCCTGGCAGACTTGCATTACACAGGTAACAAGCGCTGTATAGGCAGCTGTAGTGCAGACTTCCATTACACACCGGTAACAGGCGCAGTATAGGCAGCTGCAGGGCAGACTTGAATTATATAGGTAAGAGGCGCAGTATAGGCAGCCATAGAACAGACTTTGACTACACAGGTAATAGGCTCAGCACAGGCAGCTGCAGGGCAGACTTCCATTACATGTAGGCAACAGGAGCAGCATAGGCAGCCGCAGGGCAGATTTCCATTTCACAGGTAACAAGCGCAGCATAGACAGCTGCAGGGCAGACTTCAATTACACAGGTAACAGGCACAGCATAGGAAGCTGTAGGGTAGATTTCCATTACACAGGTAACAGGCGCAGCATAATAGCTGCAGGGCAGACTTCCATTACACGTAGTTAAGAGGAGCAGCATAGGCAGCTGCAGGGCAGACTTCAATTACGCATAGGTAACAGGCGCAGCATAGGCATCTGCAGGTCAGACTTCTATTGCACGCAGGTAACAGGCGCAGCATAGGAAGATGCAGGGCAGACTTCCATTGTACGCAGGTAACAGGCGCAGCATAGGCAGCTGCAGCGCAGACTACCATTACACACAGGTAACAGGCGCAGCATTGGCAGCTGCAGGGCAGACTTCCATTACACACAGGTAGCAGGCGCAGTGTAGGCAGCTGCAGGGCAGACTTCCATTATATAGGTAAGAGGCGCAGTATAGGCAGCCATAGGACAGACTTTGACTACACAGGTAACAGGCTCAGCACAGGCAGCTGCAGGGCAAACTTCCATTACATGTAGGTAACAGGAGCAGCATAGGCAGCCGCAGGGCAGATTTCCATTTCACAGGTAATTAGCGCAGCATAGACAGCTGCAGGGCAGACTTCTATTACACGCAGGTAACAGGCGCAGCATAGGAAGCTGTAGGGTAGATTTCCATTACACAGCTAACAGGCGCAGCATAGGAAGCTGTAGGGTAGATTTCCATTACACAAGTAACAGGCACAGAATAGGCAACTGCAGGGCAGGCTTCCATTACACACAGGTAAAAGGTGCAGCATAGGGAGCTGCAGGGCAGAATTCCATTACACACCGGTAACAAGCACAGCATAGGCAGCTGCAGGGCAGACTTCTATTACACGCAGGTAACAGCCGCAGCATAGGTAGCTGCAGGGCAGACTTCCATTACACGCAGGTAACAGAAGCAGTATAGGCAGCTGCAGGGCAGACTTCAACTAGACACAGGAAACTGAAACAGCATAGGCAGCTGCAGTGCAGACTTCCATTACACACAGGTAACAGGCGTAGCATAGGCAGCTGCAGGGCAGACTTCCATTACACGCAGGTAATAGGTGCATACTAGGGAGGTGCAGGGCAGAATTCCATTACACACAGGTAACACGCACAGTATAGGCAGCTGCCTGGCTGACTTCCATTACACAGGTGACAGGCGCAGCATTAGCAAATGCAGGGCACACTTCCATTACACGCAGGTAACAGGTGCAGCATAGCAAGCCGCAGGGCAGACTTCCATTACACAGGTAACAGGCTCAGCATAGGCAGCTGCACGGCAGACTTCCATTACACACAGGTAACACGCGCTGTATAGGCAGCTGCCTGGCAGATTTCCATTACACAGGTAACAGGCGCAGCATTGGCAGCTGCAGGGCACACTTCCATTACAAGCAGGTAACAGGTGCAGCAGAGGCAGCTGCAGGGTAAACTTCCATTACACGCAGGTAACAGGTACAGCAGAGGCAGCTGCATGGCAGACTTCCATTACACAGGTAACAAGCAGAGCATAGGCAGCCGTAGGACAGACTTCCACCATACAGGTAACAGGTGCAGCAAAGGCAGCTGTTGGGCAGACGTCCATTACACAGGTAACAAGCGGAGCATAGGTGGCCGTAGGGCAGACTTCCACTATACAGGTAACAGGCGCAGCATAGGCAGCTGCACGGCAGACTTCCATTACACAGGTAACAGGCGTAGGATTGGCAGCTGCAGGGCAGACTTCCATTAAACGCAGGTAACATGCACAGCAAAGGCAGCTGCAGGGCAGACTTCCATTACACAGGTAACAAGCGCAGTATAGGCAGCTGTAGTGCGGACTTCCATTACACACCGGTAACAGGCGAAGTATAGGCAGCTGCAGGGCAGACTTCCATTACACAGGTAACAGGCACAGCATAGGCAGCTGCAGGGCAGACTTCCATTACACAGATAAAAGGCGCAGCATTGGCAGCTGCAGGGCGGACTTCCATTGCACGCAGGTAACATGCGCAGCATAGGCAGCTGCAAGGCAGACTTCCATTACACACAGGTAACAGGCACAGTATAGGCAGCTGTAGGGCAGACTTCCATTACATAGGTAAACAGGCGCAGTATAGGCAGCTGCAGGGCAGACTTCCATTACACACAGGTAACAGGCACAGCATAGGCAGCTGCAGGGCAGATTTCCATTACACAGGTAACATGCTCAGCATAGGCAACTGCAGGGCAGACTTCCAGTACACATAGATAACAGGCGCAGCATAGGTAGTTACAGGGCAGACTTCCATTACAACCAGGTAACAGGCGCAGCATAGGCAGCTGCAGGGCAGACTTCCATTACACAGGTAACAGGCGCAGCATTGGCAGCAGCAGGGCAGACTTCCATTACAAGCAGGTAACAGGCACTGCATAGCAAGCCGCAGGGCAGACTTCCATTACACAGGTAACACGCGCAGTATAGGCAGCTGCCTGGCAGATTTCCATTACACAGGTAACAGGCGCAGCATTGGCAGCTGCAGGGCACACTTCCATTACACGCAGGTAACAGGTGCAGCAGAGGCAGCTGCAGGGTAAACTTCCATTACACGCAGGTAACAGGCACAGCAGAGGCAGCTGCATGGCAGACTTCCATTACACAGGTAACAAGCAGAGCATAGGCAGCCGTAGGACAGACTTCCACCATACAGGTAACAGGTGCAGCAAAGGCAGCTGTTGGGCAGACTTCCATTACACAGGTAACAAGCGGAGCATAGGTGGCCGTAGGGCAGACTTCCACTATACAGGTAACAGGCGCAGCATAGGCAGCTGCACGGCAGACTTCCATTACACAGGTAACAGGCGTAGGATTGGCAGCTGCAGGGCAGACTTCCATTAAACGCAGGTAACATGCACAGCAAAGGCAGCTGCAGGGCAGACTTCCATTACACAGGTAACAAGCGCAGTATAGGCAGCTGTAGTGCGGACTTCCATTACACACCGGTAACAGGCGCAGTATAGGCAGCTGCAGGGCAGACTTCCATTACACAGGTAACAGGCACAGCATAGGCAGCTGCAGGGCAGACTTCCATTACACAGATAAAAGGCGCAGCATTGGCAGCTGCAGGGCGGACTTCCATTGCACGCAGGTAACATGCGCAGCATAGGCAGCTGCAAGGCAGACTTCCATTACACACAGGTAACAGGCACAGTATAGGCAGCTGTAGGGCAGACTTCCATTACATAGGTAAACAGGCCCAGTATAGGCAGCTGCAGGGCAGACTTCCATTACACACAGGTAACAGGCACAGCATAGGCAGCTGCAGGGCAGATTTCCATTACACAGGTAACATGCTCAGCATAGGCAACTGCAGGGCAGACTTCCATTACACATAGATAACAGGCGCAGCATAGGTAGTTACAGGGCAGACTTCCATTACAACCAGGTAACAGGCGCAGCATAGGCAGCTGCAGGGCAGACTTCCATTACACAGGTAACAGGCGCAGCATTGGCAGCAGCAGGGCAGACTTCCATTACAAGCAGGTAACAGGCACTGCATAGCAAGCCGCAGGGCAGACTTCCATTACACAGGTAACAGGCTCAGCATAGGCAGCTGCAGGGCAGACTTCCATTACAAACAGGTAACATGCGCAGTATAGGCAGTTGCCTGGCAGACTTACATTACACAGGTAACAAGCGCTGTATAGGCAGCTGTAGTGCAGACTGCCATTACACACCGGTAACAGGCGCAGTATAGGCAGCTGCAGGGCAGACTTGAATTATATAGGTAAGAGGCGCAGTATAGGCAGCCATAGAACAGACTTTGACTACACAGGTAATAGGCTCAGCACAGGCAGCTGCAGGGCAGACTTCCATTACATGTAGGCAACAGGAGCAGCATAGGCAGCCGCAGGGCAGATTTCCATTTCACAGGTAACAAGCGCAGCATAGACAGCTGCAGGGCAGACTTCAATTACACAGGTAACAGGCGCAGCATAGGAAGCTGTAGGGTAGATTTCCATTACACAGGTAACAGGCGCAGCATAATAGCTGCAGGGCAGACTTCCATTACACGTAGTTAAGAGGAGCAGCATAGGCAGCTGCAGGGCAGACTTCAATTACGCATAGGTAACAGGCGCAGCATAGGCATCTGCAGGTCAGAATTCTATTGCACGCAGGTAACAGGCGCAGCATAGGAAGATGCAGGGCAGACTTCCATTGTACGCAGGTAACAGGCGCAGCATAGGCAGCTGCAGCGCAGACTACCATTACACACAGGTAACAGGCGCAGCATTGGCAGCTGCAGGGCAGACTTACATTACACACAGGTAACTGGCGCAGTATAGGCAGAGGCAGGGCAGACTTCCATTACACACAGGTAGCAGGCGCAGTGTAGGCAGCTGCAGGGCAGACTTCCATTATATAGGTAAGAGGCGCAGTATAGGCAGCCATAGGACAGACTTTGACTACACAGGTAACAGGCTCAGCACAGGCAGCTGCAGGGCAAACTTCCATTACATGTAGGTAACAGGAGCAGCATAGGCAGCCGCAGGGCAGATTTCCATTTCACAGGTAATTAGCGCAGCATAGACAGCTGCAGGGCAGACTTCTATTACACGCAGGTAACAGGCGCAGCATAGGAAGCTGTAGGGTAGATTTCCATTACACAGCTAACAGGCGCAGCATAGGAAGCTGTAGGGTAGATTTCCATTACACAAGTAACAGGCACAGAATAGGCAACTGCAGGGCAGGCTTCCATTACACACAGGTAAAAGGTGCAGCATAGGGAGCTGCAGGGCAGAATTCCATTACACACCGGTAACAAGCACAGCATAGGCAGCTGCAGGGCAGACTTCTATTACACGCAGGTAACAGCCGCAGCATAGGTAGCTGCAGGGCAGACTTCCATTACACGCAGGTAACAGAAGCAGTATAGGCAGCTGCAGGGCAGACTTCAACTAGACACAGGAAACTGAAACAGCATAGGCAGCTGCAGTGCAGACTTCCATTACACACAGGTAACAGGCGTAGCATAGGCAGCTGCAGGGCAGACTTCCATTACACGCAGGTAATAGGTGCATACTAGGGAGGTGCAGGGCAGAATTCCATTACACACAGGTAACACGCACAGTATAGGCAGCTGCCTGGCTGACTTCCATTACACAGGTGACAGGCGCAGCATTGGCAAATGCAGGGCACACTTCCATTACACGCAGGTAACAGGTGCAGCATAGGCAGCTGCATGGCAGACTTCCATTACACAGGTAACAAGCAGAGCATAGGCAGCCATAGGACAGACTTCCACCATACAGGTAACATGCGCAGCAAAGGCAGCTGCAGGGCAGACTTCCGTTACACACGTAACAAGCGGAGCCTAGGCGGCCGTAGGGCAGACTTCCACTATACAGGTAACAGGCGCAGCATAGGCAGCTGCAGGGCAGACTTCCATTACACAGGTAACAGGCATAGCATTGGCAGCTGCAGGGCAGACATTCATTACACAGAGGTAACATGCGCAGCATAGGCAGCTGCAGGGCAGACTTCCATTATATGAAGGTAACAAGCGCAGAATAGGCAGCTATAGTGCAGACTTCCATTACACACCGGTAACAGCCGCAGCATAGGCAGCTGGAGGGCAGACTTCCATTACACAGGTAACAGGCGCAGCATTGGCAGCAGCAGGGCAGACTTCCATTACAAGCAGGTAACAGGCACTGCATAGCAAGCCGCAGGGCAGACTTCCATTACACAGGTAACAGGCTCAGCATAGGCAGCTGCAGGGCAGACTTCCATTACAAACAGGTAACATGCGCAGTATAGGCAGTTGCCTGGCAGACTTACATTACACAGGTAACAAGCGCTGTATAGGCAGCTGTAGTGCAGACTTCCATTACACACCGGTAACAGGCGCAGTATAGGCAGCTGCAGGGCAGACTTGAATTATATAGGTAAGAGGCGCAGTATAGGCAGCCATAGAACAGACTTTGACTACACAGGTAATAGGCTCAGCACAGGCAGCTGCAGGGCAGACTTCCATTACATGTAGGCAACAGGAGCAGCATAGGCAGCCGCAGGGCAGATTTCCATTTCACAGGTAACAAGCGCAGCATAGACAGCTGCAGGGCAGACTTCAATTACACAGGTAACAGGCGCAGCATAGGAAGCTGTAGGGTAGATTTCCATTACACAGGTAACAGGCGCAGCATAATAGCTGCAGGGCAGACTTCCATTACACGTAGTTAAGAGGAGCAGCATAGGCAGCTGCAGGGCAGACTTCAATTACGCATAGGTAACAGGCGCAGCATAGGCATCTGCAGGTCAGACTTCTATTGCACGCAGGTAACAGGCGCAGCATAGGAAGATGCAGGGCAGACTTCCATTGTACGCAGGTAACAGGCGCAGCATAGGCAGCTGCAGCGCAGACTACCATTACACACAGGTAACAGGCGCAGCATTGGCAGCTGCAGGGCAGACTTACATTACACACAGGTAACTGGCGCAGTATAGGCAGAGGCAGGGCAGACTTCCATTACACACAGGTAGCAGGCGCAGTGTAGGCAGCTGCAGGGCAGACTTCCATTATATAGGTAAGAGGCGCAGTATAGGCAGCCATAGGACAGACTTTGACTACACAGGTAACAGGCTCAGCACAGGCAGCTGCAGGGCAAACTTCCATTACATGTAGGTAACAGGAGCAGCATAGGCAGCCGCAGGGCAGATTTCCATTTCACAGGTAATTAGCGCAGCATAGACAGCTGCAGGGCAGACTTCTATTACACGCAGGTAACAGGCGCAGCATAGGAAGCTGTAGGGTAGATTTCCATTACACAGCTAACAGGCGCAGCATAGGAAGCTGTAGGGTAGATTTCCATTACACAAGTAACAGGCACAGAATAGGCAACTGCAGGGCAGGCTTCCATTACACACAGGTAAAAGGTGCAGCATAGGGAGCTGCAGGGCAGAATTCCATTACACACCGGTAACAAGCACAGCATAGGCAGCTGCAGCGCAGACTTCTATTACACGCAGGTAACAGCCGCAGCATAGGTAGCTGCAGGGCAGACTTCCATTACACGCAGGTAACAGAAGCAGTATAGGCAGCTGCAGGGCAGACTTCAACTAGACACAGGAAACTGAAACAGCATAGGCAGCTGCAGTGCAGACTTCCATTACACACAGGTAACAGGCGTAGCATAGGCAGCTGCAGGGCAGACTTCCATTACACGCAGGTAATAGGTGCATACTAGGGAGGTGCAGGGCAGAATTCCATTACACACAGGTAACACGCACAGTATAGGCAGCTGCCTGGCTGACTTCCATTACACAGGTGACAGGCGCAGCATTGGCAAATGCAGGGCACACTTCCATTACACGCAGGTAACAGGTGCAGCATAGGCAGCTGCATGGCAGACTTCCATTACACAGGTAACAAGCAGAGCATAGGCAGCCATAGGACAGACTTCCACCATACAGGTAACATGCGCAGCAAAGGCAGCTGCAGGGCAGACTTCCGTTACACACGTAACAAGCGGAGCCTAGGCGGCCGTAGGGCAGACTTCCACTATACAGGTAACAGGCGCAGCATAGGCAGCTGCAGGGCAGACTTCCATTACACAGGTAACAGGCATAGCATTGGCAGCTGCAGGGCAGACATTCATTACACAGAGGTAACATGCGCAGCATAGGCAGCTGCAGGGCAGACTTCCATTATATGAAGGTAACAAGCGCAGAATAGGCAGCTATAGTGCAGACTTCCATTACACACCGGTAACAGCCGCAGTATAGGCAGCTGCAGGACAGACTTCCATTATATAGGTAAAAGGCGTATTATAGGCAGCCATAGGACAGACTTTGACTACACAGGTAAGAGGCTCAGCATATGCAGCTGCAGGGCAGACTTCCATTACACGCAGGTAACAGGTGCAGCATTGGCAGCTGCAGGCTATATTTTGATTACATGCAGGTAACCGGCGCAGCATAGGCAGCTGCATGGCAGACTTCCATTGCACGCAGGTAACAGGCGCAGCATAGGCAGCTGTAGTGCAGACTTCCATTACACAGGTAACTAACGCTGTATAGGCAGCTGTAGTGCAGACTTCCATTACACATCGGTAACAGGCGCAGTATAGGCAGCTGCAGGGCAGACTTCCATTACACGCAGGTAATAGGTGCATACTAGGGAGGTGCAGGGCAGAATTCCATTACACACAGGTAACACGCACAGTATAGGCAGCTGCCTGGCAGACTTCCATTACACAGGTGACAGGCGCAGCATTGGCAAATGCAGGGCACACTTCCATTACACGCAGGTAACAGGTGCAGCATAGGCAGCTGCATGGCAGACTTCCATTACACAGGTAACAAGCAGAGCATAGGCAGCCATAGGACAGACTTCCACCATACAGGTAACATGCGCAGCAAAGGCAGCTGCAGGGCAGACTTCCATTACACACGTAACAAGCGGAGCATAGGCGGCCGTAGGGCAGACTTCCACTATACAGGTAACAGGCGCAGCATAGGCAGATGCAGGGCAGACTTCCATTACACAGGTAACAGGCGTAGCATTGGCAGCTGCAGGGCAGACATTCATTACACAGAGGTAACATGCGCAGCATAGGCAGCTGCAGGGCAGACTTCCATTATATGAAGGTAACAAGCGCAGAATAGGCAGCTGTAGTGCAGACTTCCATTACACACCGGTAACAGCCGCAGTATAGGCAGCTGCAGGGCAGACTTCCATTATATAGGTAAAAGGCGTATTATAGGCAGCCATAGTACAGACTTTGACTACACAGGTAACTGGCTCAGCACAGGCAGCTGCAGGGCAGACTTCCATTACATGTAGGTAACAGGAGCAGCATAGGCAGCTGCAGGCTATATTTTGATTACATGCAGGTAACAGGATCAGCATAGGCAGCTGCAGGGCAGACTTCCATTATATGAAGGTAACAAGCGCAGAATAGGCAGCTATAGTGCAGACTTCCATTACACACCGGTAACAGCCGCAGTATAGGCAGCTGCAGGACAGACTTCCATTATATAGGTAAAAGGCGTATTATAGGCAGCCATAGGACAGACTTTGACTACACAGGTAAGAGGCTCAGCATATGCAGCTGCAGGGCGGACTTCCATTACACGCAGGTAACAGGTGCAGCATTGGCAGCTGCAGGCTATATTTTGATTACATGCAGGTAACAGGAGCAGCATAGGCAGCTGCAGGGCAGACTTCCATTACACATAGGTAACCGGCGCAGCATAGGCAGCTGCATGGCAGACTTCCATTGCACGCAGGTAACAGGCGCAGCATAGGCAGCTGTAGTGCAGACTTCCATTACACAGGTAACTAACGCTGTATAGGCAGCTGTAGTGCAGACTTCCATTACACATCGGTAACAGGCGCAGTATAGGCAGCTGCAGGGCAGACTTCCGTTACACGCAGGTAATAGGTGCATACTAGGGAGGTGCAGGGCAGAATTCCATTACACACAGGTAACACGCACAGTATAGGCAGCTGCCTGGCAGACTTCCATTACACAGGTGACAGGCGCAGCATTGGCAAATGCAGGGCACACTTCCATTACACGCAGGTAACAGGTGCAGCATAGGCAGCTGCATGGCAGACTTCCATTACACAGGTAACAAGCAGAGCATAGGCAGCCATAGGACAGACTTCCACCATACAGGTAACATGCGCAGCAAAGGCAGCTGCAGGGCAGACTTCCATTACACACGTAACAAGCGGAGCATAGGCGGCCGTAGGGCAGACTTCCACTATACAGGTAACAGGCGCAGCATAGGCAGATGCAGGGCAGACTTCCATTACACAGGTAACAGGCGTAGCATTGGCAGCTGCAGGGCAGACATTCATTACACAGAGGTAACATGCGCAGCATAGGCAGCTGCAGGGCAGACTTCCATTATATGAAGATAACAAGCGCAGAATAGGCAGCTGTAGTGCAGACTTCCATTACACACCGGTAACAGCCGCAGTATAGGCAGCTGCAGGGCAGACTTCCATTATATAGGTAAAAGGCGTATAATAGGCAGCCATAGTACAGACTTTGACTACACAGGTAACTGGCTCAGCACAGGCAGCTGCAGGGCAGACTTCCATTACATGTAGGTAACAGGATCAGCATAGGCAGCTGCAGGGCAGACTTCCATTACACATAGGTAACAGGCGCAGCATAGGCAGCTGCATGGCAGACTTCCATTGCACGCAGGTAACAGGCGCAGCATAGGCAGCTGTAGTGCAGACTTCCATTACACATCGGTAACAGGCGCAGTATAGGCAGCTGCAGGGCAGACTTCCATTATATAGGTAAGAGGCGCAGTATAGGCAGCCATAGTACAGACTTTGACTACACAGGTAACAGGCGCAGCATAGGAAGCTGTAGGTTAGATTTCCATTACACAAGTAACAGGCACAGAATAGGCAACTGCAGGGCAGGCTTCCAATAAACGCAGGTAAAAGGTGCAGCATAGGGAGCTGCAGGGCAGAATTCCATTACACACAGGTAACAAGCACAGCATAGGCAGCTGCAGGGCAGACTTCGATTACGCGCAGGTAACAGCCGCAGCATAGGTAGCTGCAGGGCAGACTTCCATTACACGCAGGTAACAGAAGCAGTATAGGCAGCTGCAGGGCAGGCTTCAACTAGACGCAGGAAACAGAAACAGCATAGGCAGCTGCATTGCAGACTTCCATTACACACAGGTAACAGGCACAACATAGGCAGCTACAGGGTAGATTTACATTATACAGGTAACAGGCACAGCATAGGCAGCTGCAGGGCAGACTTCCATTACACGCAGGTAACAGGCGTAGCATAGGCAGCTGCAGGGCAGATTTCGATTACACGCAGATAATAGGTGCATACTAGGGAGGTGCAGGGCAGAATTCCATTACACACAGGTACCACGCGCAGTATAGGCAGCTGCCTGGCAGACTTCCATTACACAGGTGACAGGCGCAGCATTGGCAAATGCAGGGCACACTTCCATTACACGCAGGTAATAGGTGCAGCATAGGCAGCTGCAGGGTAAACTTCCATTACACACGTAACAAGCGGAGCATAGGCGGCCGTAGGACAGACTTCCACTATACAGGTAACAGGCTCAGCATAGGCAGCTGCAGGGCAGACTTCCATTACACAGGTAACAGGCGTAGCATTGGCAGCTGCAGGGCAGACTTCCATTATACGAAGGTAACAAGCGTAGAATAGGCAGCTGTAGTGCAGACTTCCATTACACACCGGTAACAGCCGCTGTATAGGCAGCTGCAGGGCAGACTTCCATTATATAGGTAAAAGGCGCATTATAGGCAGCCATAGGACAGACTTTGACTACAGAGGTAACAGGCTCAGCATATGCAGCTGCAGGGCAGACGTCCATTACACGCAGGTAAGAGGTGCAGCATTGGCAGCTACAGGCTATATTTTGTTTACATGCAGGTAACAGGAGCAGCATAGGCAGCTGCAGGGCAGACTTCCATTACACATAGGTAACAGGCACAGCATAGGCAGCTGCATGGCAGACTTCCATTGCACGCAGGTAACAAGCGCAGCATAGCTAGATGATGGGCAGACTTCCATTGTACGCAGGTAACAGGCGCAGCATAGGCAGCTGCAGAGCAGACTACCATTACACACAGGTAACAGGCGCAGCATTGGCAGCTGCAGGGCAGACTTCCATTACACACAGGCAACTGGCGCAGTATAGGCAGTGGCAGGGCAGACTTCCATTACACACAGGTAGCAGGCGCAGTATAGGCAGCTGCAGGGCACACTTCCATTACACACAGGTAACTAGAACAGCCTAGGCAGCTGCAGGGAAGACTTCCATTACACAGGTAACATGCTCAGCATAGGCAACTGCAGGGCAGACTTCCATTACACATAGGTAACAGGCGCAGCATAGGAAGTTGCAGGGCAGACTTCCGTTACACAGGTAACAGTCTCAGCAAAGGCAGCTGCAGGGCAGACTTCCGTTACACACAGGTAACAGGCGCAGTATAGGCAGCTGCAGGGCAGACTTCCATTACACAGGCAACAGGTGCAGTATTGGCAGCTGCAGGGCACACTTACATTACTCGCAGGTTACAGGACCAGTATAGACAGCTGCAGGGCAAACTTCCATTACACGCAGGTAACAGGCACAGCATAGGCAGCTGCAGGGCAGACTTCCATTACATGCAGGTAACAGGCATAGCATAGGCAGCTGCAGGGCAGACTTCCATTACATGCAGGTAACAAGCGGAGCATAGGCAGCTGTAGGGCAGACTTCCATTACACAGAAAATAGGTGCAGCATTGGCAGCTGCAGGGCAGACTTCCATTACACACAGGTAACAGGCGCAGCGTAAGCAGCTGCAGGGCAGGCTTCCATTACACGCAGGTAACAGGCTCAGCATAGGCAGCTGCAGGGCAGACTTCCATTACACACAAGTAACAGGCTCAGCATAGGCAGCTGCAGGGCAGACTTCCATTACACGCAGGTTACAGGCTCAGCATACGCAGCTGCAGGGCAGACTTCTATTACACAGGTTACAAGCTCAGCATAGGCAGCTGTGGGGAAGACTTCCATTACATGCAGGTAACATGCTCAGCATAGACAGCTGCAGGGCAGACTTCCAATTAAACAAGTAAAAGGCACAGCATAGACAGTTGCTGGTCAGACTTCCTTTACACGCAGGTAACAGTTGCAGCATAGCAAGCCGCAGGGCAGACTCATTACACAGGTAACTGGCTCAGCATAGGCAGCTGCAGGGCAGACTTCCTTTGCACAAGTAACAAGCTCAGCATAGGCAGCTGTAGGGCAGACTTCCATTACATGCAGATAACAGGTGCAGCATAGGCAGCTGCAGGGCAGACCTCCATTATAAAGGTAAGATGTGCAGCAGAGGCAGCTGCAGAGCAGACTGCCATTATATGCAGGGAAAAGACGCAGCATAGGCAGCTGCAGGGCAGACTTCCATTACACAGGTAATAGGTGCCGCATAGGCATGTGCATGGGAGACTTCCATTACATGGGTAACAGACGCAGCATTGGCAGCTGATGGGCAGACTTCCATTACACAGGTAACAGGTGCAGCATAGGCAACTGCAGGGAAGACTTCCATTACACACTGGTAAAAGGCTCAGTATAGACAGCTGCCTGGCAGACTTCCATTGCACAGGTAACAGTTGCAGCATTGGCAGCTGCAGGGCAGACTTCCATTATATGCAGGTAACAGGCACAGCATAGGCAGAAGCAGGGCAAACTTCCATTACATGCAGGTAACAGGCACAGCATAGGCAGCTGCAGTGCAGAGTTCCGTTACAAGCAGGTAACAGGTGCAGCATAGTAAGCTGCAGGGTAGACTTCCTGTACACAAGCAACAAGCTCAGCATAGGCAGCTGCGGGGCAGGCTTCCATTACAGGCAGGTAACAGGTGCAGCATAGGCAGCTGCAGGACAGCCACCATTACGAAGATTACATGTGCAGCAGAGGCAGCTGCAGGGAGACTGCCATTACACACAGGTAACAGGCGCAGTATAGGCAGCTGCAGGGCAGACTTCCATTACACAGGTAACAGCACAGCATTGGCAGCTGCAGGGCAGACTACCATTGCACATAGGTAACCGGTGCAACATAGGCAGCTGCAAGGCAGACTACCATTACACGCAGTTAACAGGCCCAGCATATGCAGCTGCAGGGCAGACGTGCATTACACAGGTAACAGGCACAGCATTGGCAGCTGCAGGGCAGACTTCCATTACAGGCAGGTAACAGGCACAGCATAGGCAGCTGCAGGGCAGACTTCCATTACACGCAGGTAACAGGCGCAGCATTGGCAGCTGCAGGGCAGAATACCATTACACGCAGGTAACAGGCACAGCATAGGCAGCTGCAGTGCAGAGTTCCGTTACAAGCAGGTAACAGGTGCAGCATAGTAAGCTGCAGGGTAGACTTCCTGTACACAAGCAACAAGCTCAGCATAGGCAGCTGCGGGGCAGGCTTCCATTACACGCAGGTAACAGGCACATCATAGCAAGCCGCAGGGCAGACTTCCATTACACAGGTAACAGGCTCAGCAAAGGCACCTGCAGGGCAGACTTCCATTACACACAGTTAAAAGGTGCAGTATAGACAGCTGCCTGGGAGACTTCCATTACACAGGTAACAAGTGCAGCATTGGCAGCTGCAGGGCAGACTTCCATTACACGCAGGTTACAGGCGCAGCATAGGCAGAATGTTGGACTTGGCCCTTTTTGCAGGGTCATCCCTAAACTTTTTGCCTTCCTCCTGCATTTTTTCTGACCTGTTGTTGGCTGTTTTATGACTCTGGGCACTTTACCACTGCTGATCAGTGCTAAAGTGCATATGCTCTCCCTATTGTAAATTGCTATGTTGGCTGGATTCCATGATTGGCTTATTTGGTTTACTGTCAGACCCCAGTAAAGTGCACCAGGAGTGCCCAGGGCTTGTAAATCCAAATGCTGCTAGTGGGCTTGCAGCACTGATTGTGCCACCCACAGAAGCAGCCTTGTAAAATGTGTCTAAGGTCTGCCATTGCAGAACCTGCGTGCAGTCTGGTACTGTCATGCTGACTGGGCAAGTGCACCCACTTGCCAGTCCCTAAACCTTCCCTTTACTTTATGTGAGTCACCCCTATGGTAGGCCCAAGGGCAGGGTGCATTGTAAGTGTTAGAAATGGGATTTCTGGTTGGCTAGGGCTTGCGCCAAAGCCAGGCAGAAACCACCACTCTAGTCAGGGCTGGGGAGTTACACGCCAAAGATAACCCCTGCTCACCCCCTTGGTAGCTTGGCACGAGCAGTCAGGCTTATCCCGGAGGCAATGTGTAAAGCGTTTTGCGCGTGCACCCAGCAACAACACCCAAGGCCCACCACAAAGGAAACTCCACACAAGGTATTATATAAAAATAGCCTTTGTATTATACCAAAACACATTAGATACTATTCACACAATTTACACTGTACCAACTGGCACTGGGCAGAATTTTACAGGGGACAGGGCCACATGGACCACTGTCAGGAATTAGCACTTTTAGAACTTAGCACTTAGGACATAGGATATAAAATTATTGTAGCACAAAATAACACATGTAGCACACAACCAGTAACTACTGGTAACAGGAAAGTACCACCTACGCAACCCTAACCACCTTAGGAGAATGTCACGCAGGGAACCAGGACCTCACTAGCACCACCTGTACTAGGGAGAATAACCACCTAAGTATTACAATACCTGTAGGGGTAGAAACACATTACACATGATGCATCACAACACATTCAGAGGTGTAGGTTGGGAACAATAGCGCAAAACTCACATTAGCCACCACCTGTGGCAGTCCCTAGGCCAACTGGCTTCGTAGGGGCTAGGACGCCCTGTGTCCCAATGTCAGGGGCCTAAACGGAGCAGCTGCCCACGAAGTGCTGGGCAGCTGTAGAACAATGGGGGGGGCCACCGCTGGAGCCTTGCAGGCTCTGGCCAACTGACTTTTCCCCTGAGCCCCTCTGGGCTCTAAACAAAGGACTGGCCCCTTTGAGCCTCACTGGGCTCAAACAACAAGAAATGCCCCCTAGAGCCTCCGTGGCTCTGAACTACAAATATGCCCTGGGGCAACGTTGGAGCCTCGTGGGCTCTAAACAAACAATGCGCCGTCGTTGGAGTCCCTCTGGACTCTGAGCAACAAATAATGCCCCCGGGGCTGGAGTCCTGCTCAGGGGCTCTGGACAGCTACTTCTGGCCTCGGGTGGAGCGCACTAGTGCTCTAGGATACTAACGCCTCTCCGGGGGCGAAGGGGCACTCTCTTCAGTGTTGCCCCCGTCAGAGCAGCCTGCAACTGCGGCGCCGCTGTGGGGGACAAGGAGGCAGAGACTACTACCACGTAGAGTCCCGCTTACCTGGGACTCCCGCGTTGTCTCCGCATGGTCTCCTCGCCGGCGTCTTCCCCGCCGCCGGTCTCCTCAGCCTGCAGTTCTCTTGGGGAGCCTCCGAGGCTCCAGGCACACCAGACTCTTTGGGGGCAGTACGACGGCCACCAGAGAGCTCCCGCTCCTCGGGGACTCTCTCCTTCGGGACGGCCTTTTTTCGCTGCGGGCACCGGAGCGTAGGGTGGGCTCCCGTCGACTTCCGTTTCGAGACGAGGCCCCGCCCACGTCCTAACGAGAACTGCCTGACTTCCTGGATGCCGCGGCGGTGATTTCAGTACGGCGGCAATGAGGGGTAGGCCCCCTCTTCTTTAAACATACAAGCGGGTTGGGCACCCGCTATGGGCGGCAATGCCCCTGGCAGGGTGGGCACCTGCCAGGGGGGCTTCAGGATCGACCAAGAACGGGGCAAATGCCGGGTGGGCACCGGCTTTCAGAAATAAAGCGCTCCTGGCGCTAAGGGTAAAGGTGAAAGCGCTCTCTGCGCTAAAGGCAAGTCCAGCGCTTCCAGGCGCTGGGGGCTTCAGCAAAGCACCAAGTAAAGCGCTCCTCGATGCTGGGGTCCCAAATAAAGCGCTCCTAGCGCTATAAGTCAAATAAAAGCACTTCCAGGCGCTTTAGGGGAGAATATAAAAGTCCAGCAAAGTTCTCCTCTGTATGCAGCAAGGCAGGGGGGGGGGGCAAGGCTGGACCCAGACCCAGATCACTGGGCCTCCAGGCAGGGAGGTAGTCCAAGTGGCGGTCCTCTGGTCCAGAAACAGCAGCAGCCCCCCTCAGGCAGGATCCTGGAAGAGAACACATTCATGGGGTCACAGTCCCTTTTTATACATAGCTTTCCTTTGTCTCAAGGTGCAGGGAAGGGGCGAACCAGTTACAACTGGTTCCTGAGCACTTTGTTTTGCTCAGCCCCTCTCCCTATTCACAGAACAGGCCAGGGTCATCAGTTGCACCACAGGGGGCAGAGCCAGCATTGTGTGGGGAAAGCCCAGCCCTATTCAGGTCCTAGGTGTACTCCTCCCACCCATCTGGCTGCTGATCTTCCTATTCACCACTGGGTGACTCCTCCTGACTCTGGGGATTCCCTAGCCCGTCACATGACTTCAGCCAGCCAATCACGCGACAGGCAGTCACTGCACATTTATGCCAGCGTCTAGAAGTGGCGCTTCCACACTAGCTACATGGACACCGCACACATCATCGCGCAGCATTTAATCACACGAGTCCGCACATACCAAACTCACACCTGCACTCCCCACGCATCAGGAACTACCAGGGACACATACATTCCCCCATGCATTCCTATGGGAGGGCAGGCCTATCTCACCACATGCACTCAGAGTGCGCACGCACTTTACTCTGGGACACAGGGAAAGTGCGCAGAAACCAAAAATCACTACCACCAGGTCACCAGTAAAAGCAAAAAGTTTAGGGGTGAACCTGCCAGAAGGGCCAAGTCCAACAGTAAGCATAAGGTAGGACAAGCCCTGATGTGTGTGGCATGTCCTAATAGTGAATTACAGCCATTTTTGTTTTTCACTATTGCAAGGCTACCTGTTCTCATAGGCCAGAATGGGCTGTTAGAATTGTTACATTCTATGGGCCCGATTCACAGAACAAACTTAAGACTAAATCCTAAACTTACTACCATTCTGGTATTCACAGAATGCACCTACTACTTCTGGTATTCACAGAGTGAACTTACTATTTTTGCTATTTACAGAATGAACTTAGAACTTTTGCTATTCACAGAATGCATTTACGACCACTAAACTTACGTCCGCACTCGGGCCGGAATTTCCTCCCCCGGAGCGGAATTTCCGCACTCGGAGCGGAAAGTCCGCTCACGGGCCGGAGAGTCCGCCTACATGCCGGAAAGTCCGCATACGGGCCGGAAAGTCCGCATACGGGCCGGAAATTCCGCTTACGGGCCGGAAATTCTGCACTCGGGCCGGAAAGTCAGATTTGGGGCCAGACTACATTAACTGTGGCCATTGATCATTTGAGCCAAGGGTAAACACCTGTCCAAGTCCCTACCATCCCCCACCATTCATCAGCTGACACACTCCAGCCAATCCTAGCTCTGCAGCACGTATAACTGCAGAGCAGACACACACACAAACCCTTACAACATGTCACTGAATTTGTTTGTTGCACTGCCCCTTGCCATGCGGCAAAACTACTTGAGGAGGAAGAGGAGGAGAACAGAGAGGATGTTCAGACAGAGGATCAACCTATTTGGAATTTCCAGTCAAGATGTAAGGGCCAGGTACCGTTTCCCTCCAGAAGTCATCTTGGATATGGTATGTGAGTGGGAGCAGGAACTTGACTCTGTGACCTGCTGCTCTCATGCAATCCCAGCATATCTCAAGATCCTCTCTGCGCTCCATTTCTTTGCCACTGGCTCTTTCCAAAGGGTCTCCAATGACCATGTGGGCATATCCCAGGCGAGCCAGTCGCGGTGCCTGCATCAGGTACTGAGATGCAACACTGCAAGATCCCACAACCACATACAAATGCCACGTACACTGGCCCTGAGACAAAGGGCAGCACGAGATTTCTATCTCATTGCACAATTCCCACGTGTGCTGGGTGCAATTGATTGTACCCATGTGGCCCTTCAGCCACCCCGCCACATTGCACACATCTTCTGCAACAGACACCGATGGCATTCCATCAACTTGCAAGCTGTCTGTGATGCCAGGGGGAGGTTCATTAATGTGCATGCGGTGTTCCCAGGCAGTACCCATGACAGCTTCATATTCCGCATGTCACCTCTTGCCCGGCGGATGCCTGCGGGAGAATTTGACAACATGTGGCTACTGGGTAAGTACCAAGCGTTAGAAATGAGGGAAATGTGTTTTGCAAATGTCTGAATGCTCCCCAACATTAACCATTGTACAATAAGAATCATAAAGCTACATACATGGCCCAACAGATACTGCATGTAATACAGTATAGATCATCTCCTGTGCAAGTCAAAGAGGGAAATGTAACCAACTGCCCTTTCCCCTTTCCTCAGGTGACGCTGGGTATGCACTCACCCCACATCTCCTCACCCCTTACAGGCGTGCAAACACAGTACCACAGCGTCGGTACAATAGGGCACACATACGGACTCGAGCCATCATAGAGCGCACTTTTGGTCTGTTGAAGTCGCGATTCAGATGTCTCGACCGTACAGGGGGGGTGCTGCAGTACTCCCCAGAAGTCGTGTGCAAGATCATATTAGCCTGTTGTGTCTTGCACAACATTGCCTTAACGCATGGCTTACACATACCGCTGGAACCTCGGCTAGCTCTGAATCTGGGAAACCGGGCCATGGCACATAACCGAGGTCAGGGCATGCAAGTCCGTGAGCAGCTCGTTGCCACATTTTTCACATGAGCAACCTGTAGTGGAATGGACTAAATGTGGATTGCTGTCTGTTGCCAATGATGAAACTTGGATATACACGACTGTGTAAAGAAATTCCTTCCTGAGACAACTTTGCAAGCCACACTAACTGCATGTTCATCACAGCTGGTGACAGTAGTCAAAAGGTTGAGCGTGCTTCAGCTCATGTGCCCATGTCAGCGATCAGTGTAGTGGATGTCCCGAAAGAATCTATTGACGCTGATGGAAAATGATACATGTACTGAGAGACCCAGCCGACCTCATGAGGATGGGTCACTTAATCAGAAAAGGCCATAACCATACCATTGACGGGCCTGTGCCATCAACATATGTGACTCACCCACAAAAGATGCGCCTACAATGTGAGTGATGTCATGGGTGAACCAGACACCATGGGGCAGATGAATACGCCCCGTGCACCACTTTTGCGCCCCCGTTGCGTCACTTTAGTGAGGCAGCAGCGGCGCGAAGACAGCGCCATGCTGCGGGCTATTTACAACGTTACGCATCTAGGGAGATGCGTCACGTTGTCAAGCTTGCGACACATGTGGGCGTACCTGCACAGGGGAGGGCCTTCTGGCGCAGGAACCCCTCCGAAAAGTGGCTGAGTGAAATCCACAAGATTTCACTCAGTCTTTTTTCCGGCCATGCTGCGTCAAAGCCCTGCGCCTGCTTGAAGCAGGCTTAAGGATTGACGCAGCATGTCAGGGACAGGGTCACCCTGAGCCTTGCTGGAGCTGTGTGGCGGTTGCGACGCAACTCCAGCAATGCGCCAACCTTACGGCAACAGATGCGTCATGCATCTGCTTGTCCTTGCGCCACGATGCACGGCATTGTGAATGCGGCGCATCTGCGGTGGTGCAAGGGCAAACTTGCGTGACGCATCTCCCATGGCGCATCCCTGCTGATTTGCAGGGATGTGCCAGGGAACATAAATCTGCCCCCATGTGTCTGTGATATATCCACACTTCTCCACCCCAATGTTACGTAACACATCACACAACTCTGCTACTGAGCACCCAATATGGACTACATGTACCATGATGCAAAGCATGAGAAAGTGAAACAGGGCTTTTATGTTGTGTCAGCCCCCCCGCCCATAAGTGCAGAAATGTCTTTAAATGGTCTCCTCCCCCCCTTGTTACATTTTAATAATTCTCACATGCACTGTCTTTTCTTTTTTATCCACAAGAGAACAGCAGGATGGCAGTAGATTAGATTCATGATTGTGGATGGATCTGGATGAATACAAAATGGCTGCCAACTATTTCCTGTGATGTATTTCCTGCCTCCCACTCCCTGTCAAACATATCCTGTATAAAATAATCTGTTCCGGGTCATTTTCGGAGTTTACGGCACAAAAGCGGAAGTCCCGATTACGGAGCGTACGGCGCGTGCGCGGACCCTCCGCTCCGGAACCGGAAACTGCGCTCGCGGGCCGGAAACTCCGAAAATGACCCGGAACACATTATTTCATTCAGGAAATGTTCTACAGGAAGTTGGAGGCAGGAAATACATCACAGGAAATAGTTGGCAGCCATTTTGTGTTCATTCTGAGTCATCCTCACTCACAGATCAGATCCTCTGACAGCCTGCTGCTCTCATCATTCTTATTATCCCCATAATGGCTGAGGGTTATGAAGAGAAGGCACCCCCTTTCACTGAAAGTGAGTTAGACATCTTGGCTGAGGGGGTGCTGGCCAAATATTCTCAGCTATATGGGGACCCTGAACACCAGCTGAGCAATGCAGCCCGGGCCAGGCTGTGGGCCATCATCAGGGAGCGCTGCAGTGTAGTGGGAGTCCACACCAGGAGTGCGAGGGCATGCCGCAAGCGCTGGGAAAACCTGAAACGGTGGTCCTGGCACAAGGCTGAGGAACTGGTGGGCCAGTCTTCCCAGCACCATGTGCATCGTCCTCGCCTATCCCCACTGTACAGGAGGGTCCTGCGAGCAGCTTGGCCGACCCTCCATGCTCAGCTGGAGGAGCGTGAGCAGCAGGGACATGGTAAGTGCATCATATGCTAAATGTGTCTGGGAGTACGATGTGAGTGAAACAGTGCTGTACCATTGTGTGTCCGATGCCTCCATTCACAGATTCTGTGTCCATGCAGCAGTCACCAAGCATTTTGGGAGTTGTAGTTTCGTCATGACAACTGGCTAAATGATTCTGATAGCTAGGGGTAAACCCAACAATTACACCATCCATTACCTGGGTAAAGTGAACACAATATATGAAGAAACGTGGTATGGAGGAAAAGATATAACAATATTTGTGAACAAGGACACTTTTAATGATCCTTTCACATGTGATTAAATTCACTTCTCATTTTCTTTGTATTTGTGCTGAGCATATACAAAAACATATATTTACAAAACATAACCTCTGCACATATAACACAAGTACGCTACTGTCCTAAACATTAATTTTCAATTGTGGGTCCACCCTTCAATAGTGTGGACAACCCCAGAGGGCATATACATTGCATGAGAAGTATCAATGTCCCCATAAATTCTAAGGCAATGCAATGCTAAGGCTACGCAAGTTTGTTCAGGAGAGCACTATCTGCAGCATATGCTGCAGATAGTGCTCTCCTGAACAAACTCGCGTAGCGAGAGTTAGCACCGATAGATGCGGAGGAGCTATCAAGGAGAGGGTAGAGAGGCAAGCGTGTAATCACGACGGAAGAAATCTTGGGCCCGATTCACAGAACAAACTTAAGACAAAATCCTAAACTTAGTACCATTTTGGTATTCACAGAATGCACTTACTACTTCTAGTATTCACAGAATGAACTTACTACTTTTGCGATTCACAGAATAAACTTACTACTTTTGCTATTCACAGAATGGATTTAAGACTACTAACTTTACGTCCGCACTCGGGCCGGAAATTCCGGCCCGGAGGCGGAGCTTCCGGCCTGGAGGCGGGGCTTCCGGGCCGGAGGCAGAGCTTACGGCCCGGAGGTGGGGATTCCGGCCAGTGGCGGAGATTTAAAATCTCCACCTCTGGGCCGGAAGCTCCGCCTCCGGCCCGGAAGCTCCGCCTCCGGGCCGGAAGCCCCGCCTCCGGGCCGGAAGCCCCGCCTCCGGGCCGGAATTTCCGGCCCGAGTGCGGACGTAAAGTTAGTAGTCTTAAATCCATTCTGTGAATAGCAATAGTAGTAAGTTTATTCTGTGAATCGCAAAAGTAGTAAGTTCATTCTGTGAATACTAGAAGTAGTAAGTGCATTCTGTGAATACCAAAATGGTACTAAGTTTAGGATTTTGTCTTAAGTGTGTTCTGTGAATCGGGCCCCTTGACTTTAGAACACGAACAGGGGGCCCAGCTCACTTTTCAATAAAGAGATGGAATAGGGCGTGGATCCCCTGCGTCCCACTCCTGGCTATTGTACAGTACTTACGCTTGGAATGCTGAGTAGAGGGACCAGCCTAAGATTGCTGCGGTTTTCCTTGTCCTGAAGAGGCCAAAAGGAATTGATTGGCTGAAACGCGACCGCGTCGACATTTTGGTTTTACAGAGGGACCCAAAAGATTTTGATTGTGTTGGGATTCAACAATCTTGCATTGCCTTAGAATTTATGGGGACATTGATACTTCTCATCCAATGTATATGCCCTCTGGGGTTGTCCACACTATTGAAGGGTGGACCCACAATTGAAAATTAATGTTTAGGACAGTAGCGTAGTTTTGTTATATGTACAGAGGTTTTGTTTTGTAAAGATATGTTTTTGTATATGCTCAGCACAAATACAAAGAAAATGAGAAGTGAATTCAATCACATGTGAATGGATAATCAAAAGTGTCCTTGTTGGAAAATATTTGTATTTCCTTTCCTCCATACCACGTATCTTCATAAACTGGCATAATGAGCCATAATAGTGCATTTATACTGAAATCTGCTTCTCCCACACCACTACAATTGGCACTAGGAAATCATGTGTGCATTGGATGAGCAATGGTACAGACACTGTCCAGTGTAAGCATGGCAGGCCAAAGGGCATTGGATGCTATGACTTGCATTGCATTTGTAGAGTTTGGGTTCCAATTGTGACAAATCATCATGTGCCATGGAGTCAAGACAGACTTTGACATCCTTGCATCACTCTGTGGTAAATAAAATCTTCTTTACCGGACTGAATTTCATACGGAATCTTAAAATAAAGTAAAATAGCTCAAAATAACAAGAGGCAGAATCCGTGGTATAAGAGGTTTTCTAAATGGGCTTTATTCCACTCAAAATGGCCGACTCGAGTCGCGGCCTTCAGGTTCCGTCACCACGAGGGTTCAGGAAGTGAAGTACAATACTTTATTGACAAGAAGTAACTTTTATAGGTTATACATTTACAATGAAACGAATGCAAAAAAGGCGTAACAATTGATAAGATAAATTAACATAGTGACACGTAATCGAAACTAGGCGTAATAAGGAGCAAAAAGAAACATGATTGGCTCTGATTATCTTACATAGGTGGATCTATACGATAATACTTAACATAGATGCGCGCGCAGCAGCATGACGTGTGATTGACGTGCAACTAGGGGGTGAAGGGACTTGACATTTAGCTCTACATGTGGAGACGAGAAGTCTGGGGGGTCAAGTCAACCTAATCCCAAATCATATCTAACATCCTATGTTTAAAGAACTATGTTATCCACAAGGAAGGACTCTCGGACAGAATCTAGTCTATACTGACTGTGTGCGTGCACAAACGCCTAAGTGTCTATATGAGATGCGAGAGGCAGAAAACTTTCCATGGCAGCAGGGCTATGAATCACTTGCAGGAGGACGGAAAGGCTGAGTCCTTTGCTTGTGAGCTAAAGGAAATGTTTACCTAAATCACTAGACAGGAATGCATCGGCTGGAGAGCAAAATAGATAATTCGAAGGTGAAATACAGCTTCTTGGCAGGCAGGCGAAAACTGGCCGAGGCAGGCACCGTTAGCTGCACAGGGAGTAGGACAAAGTTCATGGATACAGATGCGAGCTCAAGCTGAAGCTGTCAAAAGACAGAGAGCAGGGAAAGGCTTTGAGGACAGAATCGGGCCTACTTGCCTGAACTGTAAAAATGGAGTAACTTGGCCATATAAAGTCGGTGGCCTTTCATGCTTAGGAATCGAATATCCAGCCCATTTGATGGCGGATCTGACAGAGAACATGTCGACGGTAGACACACATATGTTTGCGTCTTAGAAACTGGAACTGGAGGGAACATACATGTACTTGTAACATGCATATAGAACCGTTGGGGTCCAAGATAGGGGACATAACTGATCAGGAAAATCCACATTTCCACATTCCCTCCTTGTCCCCTACTTGCCCTTCAAGAGATATCAATCTTCATCATTCCATCGATTTGCTCATGGAGCATCATTTCTTCTTCCTTCTTCTTCCGGTATTTTGAACGAGAACTGTGATATGGAATGCATGATGTGGCACACAGACCACAAATCGCTGGTCCACATTGCAGGCATAAACAACAACTGAAGAGCATAAGAAGGCCAATACCTAGGAAGGATAGAACTCTCCATCCCCAGGCTGATATCACACTCCAAAACCACCCGGACCACGTCCAAGTGCCTGGATTCTCGTGTATCTGGCTCACAATCTTATGAAGGCGTGTTATAGCTTTATATACAGATGGCGAATTTTCTGGTATAAATATGCAGCAGCTGGATCCGATGACCCTGCAAGCTCCGCCCCTATCGGCCAGGATGACGTCAAGGACAAGACGATTCTGGAGAACAACAATTCTCATCACTGATTGTTCTTCTGTCAGATTGCCTAGGGCGGCTATAGTCTCGTTTACTACAGCTTCAAGAGTCTTGGTTAGTCTGCGTATCAGCTTACTATTTGATATTGTACCTATATAGGGAAAGATACCTTTATTGAAATCTACATACTTGTCCCATGCCGTCTCAGTATAATCGACAACTGGGAGATCTCTTCGCTCTCTATTGTGTACTAAATGAACATTTCGATAATAATCAGGGGGGGCTAGGAAAACAGGTGGCAGAAGGAATGCTATGTAACAGGTACCATCCCAATCTAGAGGCAGACGCATATATGCCGTCTGACCACATATAAAGTAAGAATGGCGAGAAGCTCTAAATGAAGATTTACCTTGATCACGATATTCTACTGTAGTAACGCATTGGCTATGGCCCATATGTATGGAACCAACTTTTCTCACACATAATTCACCCTTAACTGGAAATACAGACATAGTGGGCAGAATTAGTTCAACTTCGGTTTTGACATTCAAAATCATAAGATTAGGCGTAAAATTACCTAATTTATACACTTCATTTTCTAAATCAGTTCCTGTTCTACTGGGGTGACCCTCCTTATTAGGGTGACAGACTTTGAATAAAACTAGATTCAGATTTCCCCATATCCAATGTTGTTGATAAACTGCTGTGTCTGGGTCTATGGAATTTAATAAACTAAACCATGCTCCACAGGAGCCATTGTGTGTGAACGGATGTGGAAAGAAAGGCAGAACTCCTTTGTTATTCTGATAGGGAGGGAGTCGGCCACACACCCAACAATTGGTGGCATTACTAGTCTGATGGGAATGATGTAACATACTAATGAATGTGTTATTGCGCAGCGCAAGTCTATAGGACAACTCATGTGGGGGTAGGTCACTAAAAGAATGTTCATCAGTTATATTGAAAGCACGTTTAGAAACAGGATAATACATATGCAACAATATACTTGCAGTAACTATTAAAAAACTCAAGGAAAACAAAATTAATAAAGTCACAATACAGTGGCTACACAGTAATTTACAATAAGCATGTCGTTTCATTATGATTCTGGACTCTACATCATTCAGACCTAAGGGATACATGTCGGGACAGATTCAACCGCTTCACCTTGGAGAGGACTTAAACAATCAAATCGTCCGACAGTTTGGATCTGGACCTGAGTTTCTGCTTATAGAGTTCGGTGCTACTGGCCTCAGCCAAAGGTAGCTTTGAGTCAATGGGGGAAGACACACGGGGAGTACTGTTTGTGTCAGGAGGAAGTCCATGAAATTTCTTGATATGGCTGGAATGCACCCAGCCTTTTCTCCCTTCGATCTTCACAGCTGTTCTGGTCGTCAGCAGGACCAACTTAGGAAGCCTCCACCTTGGCTCCAGTTGGGTTTTCCGATCGAAATTCCTGACGAGAACATAATCGCCGGGAATTACATCATGAGGTTTCACCTCGGTGTTGTCGGGAAAAGCTGCGACTACCTGTGAACGACAAGATTGTAGTGCAGACATCAAGGAAGCCAGGTAATCTGTCAGCATATTACAGTCAACATCAGTTATTTTACGGGGTATAGGCGTCCCCCACATATTCGGTGGTCTACCAAAGATCACCTCATAAGGGGATAGCCCTGTTCGAGAGTGTGCTACCATCCTCATGTAAAATAGCGCAACTGGTAAAGCTACTATCCAGTCCACACCTTTTTCCTGACATATTTTAGACAATCTGATTTTTAAAAGTTGATTATGTCGTTTCAGTCCATTTCTTTATTTCTTCTGCTGTGGCATGTGTCTGTATGTCAATTACGTCAAGTGCGGGATCCTTAATTGTCATACACTGTGTTGGTGTCTGAACTATTGGCTTTGTCATGTCTAATGTGCGATTCTGAGCAGTCTGTTTAGCTGTTCTGTCAGCTAAATCATTGCCTTGAGAAATGGTATCAGTAACCTTCGTGTGTGCTTTACATTTCATAATCGATATAGCAGTGGGTAGATGTATTGCGTCTAACAAAGCATGAATGAGGGGTCCGTGCTGAATGTGGGCACCATGGGAGGTTAAATAACCTCTCTCTCGCCACAGCACGCCGAAGTCGTGTACAACTCCGAATGCATAACGTGAGTCAGTGTATACATTAACTTTCTTATTTGTGGCTTGAATACAGGCTTGTGTTAGAGCAATAAGTTCTGCTGCTTGGGCTGACAAAGTATCTATACAATTTGTCTCAATAACTTCAGTGTCTGTTGTGACTGCATACGCGGCCACTAAATCTCCTGTACTTGTTCTCATGCACGATCCGTCTACATACAACGTCAGGTCTGGATCTAACAATGGAACGTCTGTCAAGTCTTGTCTAGGTTTCGTCTTTATTTCAATGATTTCAACACAATCATGAGCTAGTGGGTCTGTTCCAATTACAGGTAATAGTGTAGCAGGATTCAATGTATTACACCGTCGGATCTCTATGTGTGGTTGAAACAATGTCAGTTCATAACCGGTAAGTCTTGCTATGGTCAAGTGTTGTGTTTGTGTTCGGTTCACAAGAACCTCTACTGCATGTGGTACTTGTACTGTCAATGGATGTCCTAACACTATGGCATCGCTTTGTCTGATTGCTAAAGCTGTCGCTGCCACTGATTTCAGGCATGCAGGCAAAGCCTGAGCTACGGGATCTAATGTACTGGAAAAATAAGCACATGGCTTGCGTGATCCTGCTTGATCCTGAGTGAGTACTGACAAGGCAGTACCTTCGCGTTCTGTAACAAAGAGTGTAAAATGTTTGCTATAACATGGTGTTGCTAAAACAGGTGCTTGACATAAAGCTTCCTTTAGGCTTTCAAAAGCTTGTGTATGTTCCTGAGTCCAAGGGAGAACAGTCGATGTGGCTGCCTCCTGTGTGGTTAACTGAATGAGTGGTTTTGCTAGAAATGCGTACTGAGGGATCCACTGCCTACAATATGAAGTGAGGCCTATGAAAGCCCGCACCTCCTTTTGTGTCTGGGGTATTGACATGTTAGCAATTAACTGGATGCGATCTGGTGTAAGCTGCCTTCCCTCCTTGGACAGCGAATGACCAAGATAAATAACTCGCTGGACACAGAATTGCAGCTTAGAAGGAGACACCTTGTGCCCCTTGTCGGCTAGAAAATGTAAAACTGTCAGAGAAGCCTTTTCACATTCTGGCTCGCTTCTTGCGGTGATCAGCAGATCATCGACATATTGAAGCAGTGCAGTATTGACTGGCATGTGGATACTGTCAAGTTCTCGTTTCAGTGCTTGGCTGTAGATGCTGGGGCTTTCTGTGAATCCTTGGGGAGCGCGTGAGAATTTAAAACTGCGCCCATTTAAACTGAATCCGAACAAATATTGGCTTTCCGGATCTATTGGGACGCTGAAAAAGGCATTCTTGAGATCGATTACAGTAAAGAATGTTGCTTCGGAATCAATTGCTGTCAACAATGATGATATATCAGGGACCACAGGGAATTGTGGTACAATACACTTGTTTAGTTCACGCAAATCAATAACCAATCGGTACACTGGTGGGGCAGTGGGATCAGTTCGTTTAAGAATCGGAATTATCGGTGAATTACATACATTGGAGTCTGTTTCTACAACTACTCCCTGGGCAATCAGCTCATCAATGATTTTCAGCAAAGCCACTACAGCATCATGCGGTAACTTGTATTGTCGCATTCGTGGTAGTACCACTCCTGCTTTCAATGTGACTCGATAGGGTGTAATGTTCATGTAGCCAACATCCGTAGGGCCTTGTGCCCATAGATGTACTGGTAAAGTCTGTAGTCGGGGATCCATGTCTCTACACGCATAGTGACCTTTAAAATCACGTAGAAACAACCTTACTCCTTCCGGAGAACAACATATTATGGCTCCTAGTGCTTTCAGAGTTTTAATTCCTAACAGATTTTCTGGGCATGATTTAGTAAGCAATAAATCTGTAGTTCGTGTCAAAGGTCCTATCGTAAGTGGTAGAGGCTGTGATACTTCATTAACAATAGGTTTTCCCGAAAAACCAAGGGAAACATTTTGAGAGCCTGAGAGGGGTGCCCCTGGAACTTCACTACGTTTTATGGTTGTTCGACTTGCCCCTGTATCGAGTAAGAATTTTCTATCTTGACCTAATAATTCACTATGTACATAAGGTCCTTCTTGATCTACAGGAATCTCAATAAGCGGTAAGTCAACTTCCCTCTCTAGGCTGGTTCATGCGTAACGCTGATACTCAGGGTATTCATACTGTGCAGTCTGATACATTTGTCGTGTTGTGGTTTGTGTGGCAGTAGCAGGCAACGGTGGTGCAGCTGGCACAAACTGTATGGGTTGCTGTGAGACTGGCATGGACTGTTGTTGAACTGGCATGGACTGTCCATGCTGCATAGCTCTTTGTTCATTCTGATCTTGTCTAACTAATCGTGGTCTCTCCTTTGCAATACCTGTAGCTATATTACGTTTCAGGACTGGACAATCGTGTACATAATGGCCCAGTTGTTTACAGTAATTGCAGGTTCCCTTTACAGGAACTGCAGAATCACCAGAATGTGTCACACCCTTTTTGTGACCATCTGCTGGTACTGTCTGAGAAACTAGCATTTTCATTTTTGTATCCTTCATGCGTCTATGCTCGTGTTCTTGTTCATCCCTAATTCTATTGTGATGATACTGTAACATTTGTAGCATTTGCGACGGAGTGTTACTTTGCCAGGTACTCTCGAATTTCAATATTCTATTCTTTACTGGAGGCAATGCATTTTCCACTAATTTTGTCACAAATAAATGTGGATATGAGTCACTACTTGTTTTTATACCACTATTTATACCAAAACATTTTTCAAATCGAGCATAATAATCGCTTGTGTCTTCATCTTGCTTTTGTTTGCAGGCTGTGATTGCACCCCAATCTTCCTTTTTTGTAGTTAATAAACGTGGCAGTACCTGTACTAGTAAACCTGGTAACAGTTTAACTTTATCCCCGAGCCCTGAACCTGCAGTTCGGCCCCTTTCTTCCTTTTTCTTTCAGTTTTTCATAAATGCCAGCAGGCAAAAGCACCTTTAATATCATCATAATATCAGGAAAGGTGTACTCTCCCATCAGTAACATGTCTTTAATTTCTCGGTGGAAACCCGCTGGGTCTTTGTCATGACTAGGTACTACTTTCTTCATTTCCAATAATTCCATTTTTGATATGGGTGTGTAAACAAATACACGGTGAAACTCATTGTCTTCGCCTTTTATTGGGTGCACTTCTCGTAGGGGATTTTGTCTATCCATATAGTACGGCGCTCTTTCTCTGCGGGGCAGCGAGAGAGAATCCGGACTTACAAAAAGGACATACTGCTTACGTGACACTAATATCTCTTTAATTAGCTTGTTACTAGAACCTCTCCATCTGTTCGTGAGTAGTTCCGTTAATATATCAGGTAAAGGACCAGGGTCAGCATGTTGGCTCTTATATAATATGAGGAGTTGCTGAATCATATAGATTCCAGCTAAACGTTGTTCATCTGTACTGAGATTAAAAAACGTGTGTGCTACGGTCTCATCACCGTATTTTTCAGGACTGTCAATCCAGTGAACGGCTGATCTGGCTAATTCTTGCTCATCCATGGAATCGAGGAGGTGGTAACCCCTTCGTTCTCGTAGTATTTTATCTGCGGCTTGAAACGAATGTTCAGGAGACTTCAGATTTATTATAGGCGTCGGATACGTTCTGCTATTATTTGGGCATACAGAGTGTATGGGATCAGAAAAACATCTAGCATTATCACAGGATCTTCCTCTGCCTACATAGGCTATGGTCTCTGACTGTCTTGCGGAATTCCCTGATTCGGACACTTCATCTTGCTCAAACTCGTCTGTTCCCAATCTTTCTTCATGAATACGCTCTATTTCTTTACGGATTTTTCGGCACATGGCTATTATACAATTTTGCTTATCGTGTCTCCCTTCTGATATATTCTGACTCCATCTTGTAAGAATAAGCATTGTATTCGGGTCTACCCCCGGGCGGTCTTGATTTCTGATCACACAGTTTATGAGGAAACGTAACAGTTCCCCCTGTATCTCTACTTTCTGGAATTCCATAGCTCTGTTAATACATCCTGGATCTCGTCCTGTTTGAACAAAATGATATATGTTATCTAGATGCGTAATCATTCCTGGTAACCTTGCTAAATACTCTGCGGCTCGCCTGATACGTAATGATGCCAGGACCATTTCGTCCTCTTTACCAACCACCGGGTCATATCTACAATTTACAAGGAGTTCCTTAAGCGTACGTTCACTTACGAATTTAGGTGTACGTGAATGCGCTGACTCTTGAAAAACAAGTTTATTTATTCTGGGTGGTGTAAAGGTAATGCTAGCACCTCCCGTGGCCCCATCTGGGGCGTCGGGTGTGAATGGATTCGTTGAACGTGACACAGCAACTATGGGTGTCGATACCCCTGTAGGATCGACTGCGGAGACAGATGCGGAAACAGATGTGCTTGCCGAAGCTTGTGTCGGGACTTGTTGTTGCACGGGGACAGATACCTGATCCTGACGTTGAACCCCTACACCAGACGGTCTATGTGGTGCGGCGTTAGCATACTCGGGAGCTGCGTCGTCTAGATATGAGGAAAGAAAAACATCTTCTGCGGTTCTGGGATGCCCTTTTGGATGTACCTTAATTGGAAATAATGGGGGTGGCAAGTCTTTTGGCATCTCTGGAGCAGCCTTAGGTAGTCCTTCGGCTAGAAGGGGATACATACCATTCATAAGAGCATTTCTTTGTCTATTTACTTGTTCTGATTTCACTCGGATACCTTCCTCAATTAATAGATTTTCTTGAACTTTATTTGAACTTTCTTTACTCCTCTCTTCTTGTCTAGGTGCTTTTTCTGTACGTCTATGAGATTCTTTACGCCATAACTCAACAGCGTCTTTCTGTGACTGTCTGACCTTTCTTTTCCATAACTCTTCCTCTACTTTCATGATGCATTCTGCATCCCAGGTTCCCGCTACGGGCCACCTTTGACTTTCCGGCAATCCCTTGGTATAATCTACCCATAGATCAAGAAACAATATGGCATCTAAGCCATGCTTATGGTACATAAAATGCCCTGGAGTGTCCCTAGGAGGAATAGGAACTGCTTCTTCAAGCACCCCTTTTCTGGTAGTAATCTGTCTTAACTTCGAGAAGAGCGGCATATTGACAACTGATCTGATACTTACTCTTGAACTCACTTAATACGAAAAACACAATAATGAACAGTGAACAATGAACACTCATTCATACCACAATATTTGAACACTTTAAACATTAAACATTAAACATTTTAACAACGACCGACAATGATGACAGTCTGCCTAACTAATCACCACGCTGAATTCTTGACAATAACTGCATACTTCGGAATACTTGATATACTGCTAAACAGTACATATACACTGCTAAACAGTGCAGACCGGATTTGTGTACCCAAATCCGTCTTGACCGGCACAACCTATGTGCGCGTCAACACGCCTCCCCGGCGATGGTACTCACCGAGTAGCTCCTTGAAACGGAAGGCCTCAGAGAATGGACAGGACTCGATGACTACGGACAGCGGACCCTCTGGACATCGGGATTTCGAGAAACCTGGTGGGCCTCTGTATACCTCGGATCTTGCTCTCTCAGCTAGGCTCTGGTCGGGATACTTCGCACTTCTCACCGCCTCGTCTGGGTTGATCGCAGCCTCAGTCGCCCCCGCTTGACCGGAGGGAGCTTACAGGAAATCCTGCTGGTACGCGTTTATGGTCCGTCCAGTTGTGGCAGGAGACCGGGCCTGCAACGCACCGCCGGCGCGTGAGATGAGAAAGTGTCCCTATTCGGGCGCCATTATGTGGTAAATAAAATCTTCTTTACCGGACTGAATTTCATACGGAATCTTAAAATAAAGTAAAATAGCTCAAAATAACAAGAGGCAGAATCCGTGGTATAAGAGGTTTTCTAAATGGGCTTTATTCCACTCAAAATGGCCGACTCGAGTCGCGGCCTTCAGGTTCCGTCACCACGAGGGTTCAGGAAGTGAAGTACAATACTTTATTGACAAGAAGTAACTTTTATAGGTTATACATTTACAATGAAACGAATGCAAAAAAGGCGTAACAATTGATAAGATAAATTAACATAGTGACACGTAATCGAAACTAGGCGTAATAAGGAGCAAAAAGAAACATGATTGGCTCTGATTATCTTACATAGGTGGATCTATACGATAATACTTAACATAGATGCGCGCGCAGCAGCATGACGTGTGATTGACGTGCAACTAGGGGGTGAAGGGACTTGACATTTAGCTCTACATGTGGAGACGAGAAGTCTGGGGGGTCAAGTCAACCTAATCCCAAATCATATCTAACATCCTATGTTTAAAGAACTATGTTATCCACAAGGAAGGACTCTCGGACAGAATCTAGTCTATACTGACTGTGTGCGTGCACAAACGCCTAAGTGTCTATATGAGATGCGAGAGGCAGAAAACTTTCCATGGCAGCAGGGCTATGAATCACTTGCAGGAGGACGGAAAGGCTGAGTCCTTTGCTTGTGAGCTAAAGGAAATGTTTACCTAAATCACTAGACAGGAATGCATCGGCTGGAGAGCAAAATAGATAATTCGAAGGTGAAATACAGCTTCTTGGCAGGCAGGCGAAAACTGGCCGAGGCAGGCACCGTTAGCTGCACAGGGAGTAGGACAAAGTTCATGGATACAGATGCGAGCTCAAGCTGAAGCTGTCAAAAGACAGAGAGCAGGGAAAGGCTTTGAGGACAGAATCGGGCCTACTTGCCTGAACTGTAAAAATGGAGTAACTTGGCCATATAAAGTCGGTGGCCTTTCATGCTTAGGAATCGAATATCCAGCCCATTTGATGGCGGATCTGACAGAGAACATGTCGACGGTAGACACACATATGTTTGCGTCTTAGAAACTGGAACTGGAGGGAACATACATGTACTTGTAACATGCATATAGAACCGTTGGGGTCCAAGATAGGGGACATAACTGATCAGGAAAATCCACATTTCCACAACTCTTAAGCGCTTCTAAATTTGCAAGGGGTGTCCACTGACAGACGTCTCACCCTCAGTGGGCTGTTTGACATTTCACATGTACAGGTAGCTGTCACAACAATCCCCCACTGTTCAGCGGTGAACTGCATTACCATATCAGTCACCAAAGCCAATATGTTCCACTGGATTGTCAGATCATGTGTGGGGACAGCCCAAGGCTAGGGTCACAATGTAGCTACACAAATAGCCCAGAGCCTCAGTGGATGTGTGACCCCCATTCGCCACTTGTCTTGTCCCATACAATGACACAAAGCCGATGACACTTGTCCAGACCTTAAATAGCTGCGACTCCCTATGAATGGCCAAAATCCGAGAAATCAGGACTCTTCATGTTCTCCATTGGTGGACGGCTTTTGGAACCTGCACATGTAGCAGTGGCAGGACACACAGATCACCAGAATGCCAGGTCGAGGGTTGGCCAATACAGTTGTGTAAGCCACAAACAGCCACGTGAGATGGCCATGTCAGACTCAATCCAGTAAATGACAGTGAACATACACGTAATGTCAGCTCATAGACGCTGACAACTATAGAGTGTGATCAGAGGAAAATAAAGTCTGACCTTGGCTCATCTATGTGTGTGTCTCGTCCTGCATGACACAACCATAACATTAGGATTTTGCTTACATTTCTGCAGGCACAGCTGGCGAAACGGAAGGGCAGCAGGACCAGGTCCGGACCGCAAGGCCACCAGTGCGGCGGCGGCTACACCCTCTTTCCACCAGCAAGGAAGAGGAGGATGAGGAGGGACCCTCAACATCAAGAGGCAAGGGGATTGCGCCCACCCGGACTGACAAGGGACACCCTGATGCTGGTGCTACATCCCAGGTGGAGGCTGCAGACATTGAAGGGGGGGGGTGAACCAGACACCTCGGACCATGATGTGTTGGAGAGCTACTCTCCCCATGACTCTTCACCTGTGGGCCCTGAAGAGGTGTCCTCGGGGCAGGCCAACACACAACCTGGGCCTGCCATCAGCCCCTCCCTACCTCTAGAGTCCCCCATGCCATCGGGGGCTCCAGCTGAATCCCCTGCAACAAGTCCCCCTCATTGTCGCCGCCAGCTCCACAACATTATTGGCTCCGGACCACAGGCACCACATCCCTCCTGTCCCCCCCAGGCCCCTCCCGGTGTCCCTGTGGCTGTGCCAATGGACTTGATGTGGATGTGTGAGGGTCAACCAGACATGTCCGCTCGCATCATGCTACAAGTGTGTATGGAGGTACGCATGAGGCGAGAGGACATGCTCCGATCTATGGCCACCCTCGCCACCAGCATCAATTCACTGACCACAGTCATGTCGTCTTTTGTCTCCCCAATCCCTTCCCATACCACTGTCAATGTCTCCCCCTGTTCGTTGCCCCACACTGTTTCCCCCCATACTCCTCGTGTGTCACGAACACATGTGGTGCCTGTTACTGCACCTGCCAGACGTGGGCCTGCATCGGACTCAGAGGATCTGGACATTGTGGTCCTAGAGGATGACCAGAAGGACACTTGACTTTTGACGGAGACATTGACGTGAACAATTATTTCAGTTTCCCCTTGTAAATAGACTGTTTTCCCTGACGCTCCCTGACGTGTTATATTTTTGTTGCCCCACCCCAATCCAGGTTCCCTTCTCCCTCTGCATCAAGACCATCATTTGTTTTCCTTCCTCCCTTCCAAACGGACGGTTGTTCTGTTCATACCTAAATATATTTGAGGAATTCTAATTACTTCTACTTGTTTGACTTCATTTAGAATGTCGGGTTCTGAATAAGGACACATATTTGGTGAGTCATCTGCTATGCACATAATGGCTTGTTGCAATGATGGGTTACACTTGTAACTGTGTCACACACACACATACCTTCTCACATCTTGAGGCCACCTACATCGTTACACAGGACATGAGACACAACAGATTTTTTTTTTTTTAGGTCTTTATTTGGTGAACACACAATCACGTGGTTACATTGTCCTGGGTTCCTGTCACTGGCGATCGTGCTTGCGACATCGCAATTTTGGGGGGGAGGACCGCTCGGAGTGCTCAGGTCTGGGTCGCCGCCTACGTGGAGGTGGGTACTGTCCAAGGGACTGTCCAGGGTCATCTACATGTGCTGGGGCAGATGGTGTATGCACACTTGATGGTTGTGCCTGGACAAGGGCCGGTTGTGCACATGGTGGGAGTGCCTGTACAGGGGTTGGTGGTGGTTGTGCAGGTGGTGGGAGTACCTGTACAGGGGTTGGTGATGGTTGTGCAGGTGGTGGGAGTGCCTGTACAGGGGTTGGTGGTGGTTGTGCAGGTGGTGGCAGTGCCTGTACAGGGGTTGGTGGTGGTTGTGCAGGTGGCGGGAGTGCCTGTACAGGTGTTGGTGGTGGTTGTGCAGGTGGTGGGAGTGCCTGTACAGGGGTTGGTGGTGGTTGTGCAGGTGGCGGGAGTGCCTGTACAGGGGTTAGTGGTGGTTGTGCAGGTGGTGGAAGGGCCTGTACAGGGGTTGGTGGTGGTTGTGCAGGTGGCGGGAGTGCCTGTACAGGGGTTGGTGGTGGGAGTGCCAGTTCAGCCCGCTGTTGTGGATGTCTCCCTTTGCTCTGTTGCTATGCAGGTGGTACAGGTGTGGGGATGTGCTGTCCTGTGGGCAGATATGATGGCTCCCCTCCCTGCGTTGACCGTGAAGGGAAACTTTAGCTCACTTTCAATATGCCCTCCATCATCTTCATGGCCAAGGCATGGTGTCTTGCACCCTCTTCCCTTTGGATGGATAGCATGTCTCGCATATTTCTGGACATGTCCTGCCAGGTCCTATCCATCCTATCCAACACTTGGCTCAGCCTCTCCACCACCTGAGGGAAGTGGACCATGTCCTGCAAGGAGTCCGACATGTCAGACAGGGTAGCCCCTATGGCACAAAGGTCCTGCCTCACATCGCTCTGCTGTTGGTAGAAGTCCCGCTCCCACTGGCCATCACAGCCAGGTGCAGGCCCTCTCTGCAGCTGTCTGCCATGGATGGGATGAGCAGGTCCTACAGCAGGGGGGGGGGGGCAGGTGGGAGCCTGTGGGCAGGTGAATGGTGCCCAGGGGATTCCGGCAACACAACAGGGCTGGTACTACCCCCAGATGGTGGAGAGGATGGCAGGGATACACTGTCTAGGGAAGAGCGGGTAGGGGAACCACCATGTTGGTCCTGGACGTGAGGACTGTGAGGGAGTGATGTCTGTGTTGTGATGCATGGGTGCTGTGGCTGGTTTGCTCGAGGCTGGGGACAGGCCATGCTATGCTTGGGAGGAGGCTGAAGAACGTTGCTTGGCAGAGGATGTGATGCCCTGACCGATTTAGTCAATCTGGCACGATAGCGCGCATTGGCATCTTCATCGTCATCAGATATGTAGTCCTCATCATCCACCAAGTAGAGGTCCTCAGGAAATTCATCCTCCTCCTCTTGAGCAATGCTTGCAGCCGACATCACAGCTTGGAGGATCAGGGGATTCTCCCCTCTGATTCCCCGTCGACCCGCACTGGTCATTGGCCTGTCATCCTCGTCCTCAGCATCCCCTGGAACAGAGGTTGCAACCGTATTAGGGATTGACCTGGTATAACATGTGGTGCAACACAAGGGTTTGTATTAACTTAACTTTGCATCAACAGATGAGGATCATGTGACCTGTGTAGGGTACCACCATAGATGACAGCTCACACCACAGCACTGAGGTGTTACACAGATACAGGCAAACTCACAAGCTCCAGGCACAACTCTCTGTCCCTTGGTGTTCCCCCCTAGTGTCACCTGCTGGACCTGTCTCCTCACAGCTTTGGTAGGCCTAGCTGTCTCTGAACCAGCAGCTGTAGAGGGAAGTGACAACATTCTCAATGATCTGCATCACTAATTGACAGACAGGCACATGACACTCCTGATTTGTATTTCACTTTGTACACAACAACTGCTGATTACATGCAGAGGGGAATCAGGATCTCTGTCATGGCTTTGGAGTCGAAGCCAGTGACACACCTCATGCCAGAATTCCCTGAAGGACAGGTGCGCGAGGGTTGAACTGCTGCAGCCAGGATGTCATGCAGTCCCCAGGATGGTGCACGCTGCTGTGGCGTCATCCTGTCAGCAGCTGTGATCAGACATTTATTTATTTATTTATTTATTTTTGAGATTTATACAGCGCGTACAATTGCCCGTAGGCGTCTCGGCGCTAGAAACTTTGAAGGTATTCCCGAGGTTAAGCCGGTAACTATTCTTGATCAAACAGCCAGGTCTTTATCTTTCTACGGAAATGCATCAGGGATGGGCTGTCTTTGATGGATGCTGGCAGGGAGTTCCATAACCTGGGAGCTGCCAAAAGGGAGCGTCTATCGCCCCAGTTAACTGTTTTTGTTCGTGGTATTTGAAGTATTTTAAGGTTGTTAGATCGGAGCGATCTTATGGAGGACTGGTATCTGAGATGGGATTTCAGGAAATGTGGACCACAGTTGTGCACTACTTTATAGAGTATGCACAGCGCTTTAAACTTGATCCTGTTTCGAATCTTGAGCCAATGCAAGTCCCTTATAGTCTCAGAGATTGGTGAGAACTTAGGGATTCCAGACAGGAGGCGGGCTGCGGCATTCTGGATGGTCTGCATTTTGTTGGTCACTCTTGCTTGGGCGTTGATGAATAAGCCGTTACAATAGTCAAGAGATGACAGCACGAGGGCGCTTACCAGCGTCTTACCTGCTGAGGTTGGTAAAAACGGCATGATTTTCTTGATCAACCTAAGTTTGTGATGGGCTGTTGCTGCTATTTTATTTGAGTGGGCCATAAAATTTAATTTATCGTCAAAAATCACCCCCAGATTTCTGACGGTGATGGCTGGTGTAGGTGGTGTTCCGTGCGTGGGGGGCCACCAGGTGTTTGACCATCCTGGGGAGAGATGTCCAAATATGACGACCTCCGTTTTTTCGGCATTTAACTTTAGACAGTTAGAGGCCATCCACTCACCGATCGCCCGCATGCCCTCTTGAAAGTTTTCAGCTACCTTGTCTCCATTCCCGTTAATGGCCAACACAAGCTGGGTGTCATCCGCGTACGAAGTAAGGCTCATCCCATAGGCCTTCATGACAGAGGCCAGGTCCGACACGTAGATATTGAATAGTGTCGGACTAAGGGATGAGCCTTGGGGAACCCCACACGGTAGTGACAGCTTGTGCGATTGGAAGGGCCCCAGTGTGACCACCTGTGATCTACCGGCCAAGAAGGAGGAGAGCAGATTTCTAGCCATGTGGCGGATGCCCAGGTTTTCGGCACGGTCGACCAAGATCTTGTGGTCGACCGTGTCGAAGGCTGCCGACAGATCGAGCAGTACGAGTATTGCTGTACCTCCCTGGTCCCGGATCACTCTTATGTCCTCTGTAGCTTTTATTAAGGCAGTTTCGGTTCCGTGGAACTTGCAGAAACCAAATTGGGTGTTGTCCAGTAGTTGATGTTTTTCTATGAACTCTGAGAGTTGTGAGTTCATAGCCTTTTCCACTACCTTTGCTAAAAAGGGGAGACTGGCTATGGGGCGGTAGTTTTTTGGTTGGTCCTTGTCCAAATTAACTTTCTTAAGTAGGGGTTTGACCAAGGTATTTTTAAGGGAGTCTGGGTATATCCCAGTTCTGAACATTGTGTTGCAGATTGATACAATGTCAGGGGAGAGATAGTCCATGATCGGACGAATGACTTTTAGAGGACAAGGATCTAATGCTGAGCCTGATTTGATTGTGGCCGTTGTTTGCTTGATTTGTGTTTCTCCAAGGTCTAAGAACTGAGAAAGTTCGATATTGTTGGTCCCGTTGTTAGATATGGGGGGGCTGATTACTGTTTTTGTGGAGAATGCTTGATATATATAATTTACCTTTGTGAAAAAGAAATCAGCCAGAGAATCACAAAAGACTTGGGATTGTGGAGGATTCAGGTCCGGTGCGTTTCCCGCTAAGACCTTAGTTATCTCAAAAAGTTTTTTACTTGAGTTTTTAGCAGAATTGATTTGTTCAGTGAAATAGGATTTTTTTGTCTCAACAATAAGAGCTTTGTATTGTCCGAGTGCTTCCTTATAGCTGGTCTTGCTTTCAGCGCTGTAGGATCTGCGCCAATGTCTCTCCCTGTTTCTACAGAATTGCCTCTTAATACGGAGCTCCTCTGTAAACCATGGGGCTGATGGCGTTGCTCTATTTCTAGAGAGTTTTTTAGTTGGGGCTAAGGAGTGGGTGGCGGTACCTATCCACTCCTGAAATTGTCGTGTGGCCAAGTTTGGATCAAAAGATGAGTCAGGACGAGTTTTTTCAAGTAGGCTCGTTAGCTCAGCGTGATCGATGTCCTTCCAAACTTTGATGGTTTGTGGTTTCGGTACAGAGTGGGGTCTGAGTCTATTTAATGTGACTGATATTTTTATAAAAATGGCGAAGTGGTCGGTCCATGGCATTGGTAAGGTATCTATTATATTAACGCCTTGCATATTAGTAAAAATGCCGTCTAACGTGTGACCGGCTATATGGGTGGGGGTGGTTACCAGTTGCCGAAGACTCATGGTGTGCATGTCTGATATCAAGGACTGGGTATCTTTGTCAGATGCATTCTCAAGATGGAAGTTCAAATCGCCCAATAATGTAAATGAGTCTTCCAGCGCTGGAGCTTCTAGTATTGCACCCAGATTTGCTAGAAAGTTGGTGCGAGAGCCTGGTGGTCGATATAGTAGGATGCCTTTAAAATGAAATGATGGGGTGAGTTTAAGATCGAAAAGAAGGGCTTCGCAGGAGGTGGAGTGAATGTGAGATATTCTGACCGTTATGTGGTTGCGGGCAATGATGGCTAGTCCTCCTCCGCGCTGCCCCACTCTATCTAGGCGATAGGCGTTATAGGCTGGGGGGGGTCGCAACTGCCATGTCAGGATCGGATGCTCCATCCGTCCATGTCTCCGTGAGAAAGAGACAATCAAGGTTGTTGTTGATAATAAGATCGTGTATTTCTTGCCGGTGCTTGACAAGAGATCATGCATTGATTAGTGCAGCGGTGATGTCGGAAGACATAGATGCAGTGACAGCATGCGTTTTGATTTTTTCATTCATTATCTGTAGCTTCACGTTACAGTGGGGACATGTAAATTTTGTGGTATCTGACCATAGGTGTGGATTATATTGAGCGCAGTCGGTGTTAGGCGTGCGCAGTGCCATCAATGTAGATTTGGGGTGGATGTGGGGAGCCTGTCGCGGGGATTGATCAGAGGTTCTGGCCCCTGGCCCGGTCTCGGCACGGACGAGCACAGACGTGCTTGCCTTATGCGCGCCTTCGGCGCGCATTCGTCGCGCCCGCTGCGCTCGTCCGCTGCGCTTCCGGAACATGCACATATTTGTGGGGAGGGAGCAATGCGAGAGACGTGGCCTCAAGGTGGGCGTGTCCCAGTCAGGGAGAGGGGAATGAAGTTGGCGGGAAAACGGCGATTTTGCCCTTACCAGTGCTCGTTTTTCAGCAGGAAAGGGTGCCTGCACACTGCAGTGATGTGACAGGGAAGGTGAGTGATTTTAAAAGCAAAGTGAAATTTTACACTTTTAAAACAAAGTTATGCTCAGTTTTCCTTGCTACTCCCGGCTGTGCCTCAGGAGGGTTCAAAAGTTATCTAAAGCGCTAGTAGTCAGCGCGTCTTTTATAACTTTGAAGAGGGGGGCGTGGCCTCAAGGTGGACGTGTCCCAGTCAGGGAGAGGGGAATGAAGTTGGCGGGAAAACGGCGATTTTGCCCTTACCAGCGCTCGTTTTTCAGGTCTATATTTTTCAACCACAGATGGTAGCTCCGAGCCAACATGTCATTCTCAATGACCATTTGTGGGTAATCCTGAACAATGTGCAGCATGTTTAGCTCCTGAACTTTACATTTGGGCACCTGCTCACATGCAGCAGTTGCCAGCTGTTTCCTCCACAAAGCAGTGACATCAATAAGATGACACATCAACAGACACACCTCATGCTAGAATTACCTGAAGGACAGGTGCGCGATGGTTTCAACGCTGCAGCCAGGCTGTCATGCAGTCCCCGGGATGGTGCACGCTGCTGTGGTCTCATCCTGTCAGCAGCTGTGATAAGACATACAGGTCTATATTTTTCAACCACAGATGGTAGCTCTGAGCCAACATGTCATTCTCAATGACCATTTGTGGGTAATCCAGAACAATGTGCAGCATGTTTAGCTCCCGAACTTTACATTTGGGTACCTGCTCACATGCAGTAGTTGCCAGCCGTTTCCTCCACACAGCAGTGACATCAATAAGATGACACATCAACAGACACACCTCATGCTAGAATTACCTGAAGGACGGGTGCGCGAGGGTTGAACTGCTGCAGCCAGGATGTCATGCAGTCCCCGGGACGGTGTCCGCTGCTGTGGTGTCATCCTGTCAGCAGCTGTGATGAGACATACAGGTCTAGATTTTTCAACCACAGATGGTAGCTCTGAGCCAACATGTCATTCTCAATGTCCATTTGTGGGTAATCACGTACAATGTGCAGCATGTTTAGCTCCTGAACTTTACATTTGGGCACCTGCTCACATGCAGCAGTTGCCAGCCGTTTCCTCCACACAGCACTGACATCAATAAGATGACACATCAACAGACACACATGTATGGGAAGGTTACTGATAGGAAGGGATAAATGACCCGGAATCCTCCCCATTACACTGCTTTCACCTTTGCCATTCGAACTTACATATTTCCAGAGTCTCATGTTGTTTGTTGTCAAGTCAGAAAGGGTTTTATGTGCGAGGTTTGCAATAGTCAGGGACATGATGTTGCTCATTTGTGCTTCCCCACGCATGAAGTCACACATATTTGTATGAGAGAACACAGATGTCTTATGACCATCCTGTGAGTGTCCTCTCTTTGCATACTCTATTTCCAAGATCATGGTACTACTTAGCTGACGATTGGTGTCTTGTGCAGCAGACATCCAAACCTCATATGTCAAACACTCACCTATACGTGTGAATACGGTAGGAGAGGAGGCAAGCAGAATGTAACATTTGGTTTATACTCACACATTGCGGATAGGCTGAGAAGCTTCGATGCCTTCCGCCTGCACTGGATTAGCGTGTTACTCTTCAGCCTAGTCATTTTGCAGGTGTAACTGCATGAAGATTCACCTTAGCAGCCCCTACATTCATCTCAAAGGTACACTACTGGCATCAGTGTTGGCCTCAGCCATGCTATTTTCATCATGGTGTTTCCGATAATTGAATTGCAAGCCGGTTGTGTTTTGGTCACTTCATATGACTCATGGTACTATTGAATGTCCATTCTGCACTCACTTGGCATACATTTTGTGTCATCCTTTCATTAGCCACCAGGGTCTGATCTTGCATGGGTTCAAATGCCATATGTGAGCATATTGTGATGCAGGACAACAGTGTTGTACAACACATACAACATACAGCGGACGTGAAAGGCACATTTAATGAGCAGTCAGCCTGATATATTATTGGGTTCACTTCCCTTGGCCCAGCACCGGAACAGTGTGTGGGCCCTGAACAGATGTCACAGCCAACCTTGTAGCAGAAGTCAGTGTGTGTCTTTGATTCTGGGAGGGCCTCGTTGTACCTACAATGATAAGAGTGTTTTGCTACTTTACATTCCTGCAGCCACATGTGATGCACTAGATTTCTGGCACAAAGGATGAGCACAAGCAGTTGTGGGCACCAGCGTTGCTGAAGTGTGTTATACGTAATATCATGATTGATCCCACATAACTTCGAATGGGCCCACTACCTGGATGCAACCAATATCACAATGACATGTCTACGGATCCTGATGTGAGGTCCACTATCGTGTTTTGTTGATGGGCAACACAAAAGCCAGACAATGTAAGTGGTACATGATCAGCTGTGTGGACTGTGAATTTGATCTATATTGGAAACATTCAAAGTTGGGCAGTGTATGAATTGTCAATACTAATGACCCTGGGATCTCACTTGTTCATCATTGCCATATTTCTGCCAATTAGATTGATTGATTACGTCTACAGACACCATTACAACATAGTGGGGACACCCTTTTGAGTAGTTGTGGCACTCGATAACAGGATTGGATTGCCAGGTCTGGGGCTGTTGCTGAAAAACATGTGATGTTCCGCAATTACGAAGGTTTGATGAGCCAAGACATGTAATATATTGTCTTCAGCTGTTCACAATTATAATTATCTAAAGGTGGAAGTCCATTGACAACTCCAATAGTAATGCAGCTATTTGTTCATCTCTGGTTGACTTTCATATGTGGGCACTATATGTCCCTCGGTCACTCCTGACAATTTATGCATTTTGACCATCTCCTGGCCACTTTGACTTACCAGTCGGTGAGGGTGGTATGCCTATCACTGTATGGTGGCGATTCCTCCCAGTCGATGCAGGGACCTCTGCTGCCGCAGTTGTCTGTGCTCTGGCTGGATGTGTCAATGGGTGAGAAGAGAGAAAACTAAACATATGGAATATGTGCTTGTGGAACATTTCTGTGATTTCCCCATTTCTTCTGCATGCTAACAGTGTTGTGCAGTACTGCCGCAGACTGGGCAGGGAGGAGCAGTGGTGCATTGGGGACGTAATGGCGTGGCAGGGTGGGAAATGTATAACAGAATAGGTGTATGACTTTTTAGATCTGATGATTCTCTCACCTTCTGCTTTGTGCTTTAAGCTGGCACGGGGTGATTTACGTAGTAGATTTTTGGTGGCAGGTTTACACGCCCCTTGTAATACATTTACACCGCAGTTGCGTCACTTCTGTGACACAGCGGTGGGGTAATACAGGTGACACATTTAGACTTGTTCACAATGTTATGCATCTATGGGGATGCCTCACGTTGTGCGGTCCTGCGCAACATTAAACATGCATCAGCTGTGATGTAGGCAGGGTGTGCGTTTCTTTGGTTATGCCTCGTACAAGTGATGCATTGTAATCGACGGCATTTCACGTAGTCACTTTTCATAGGGTGGTGCCATGCAAATTTACACCAGCTTGAGGCACATGTAATGAGTGGCCCAGAACGTTAGGTGTAGGCGGTCCATGGACATTGTTGGAGTTGCGTCACACTTGCGACACTACTCCAGCAGAGCACCCCCCTAATGCCATCAGTTGCGACACACATCTGTCTATCCCAGCGCCACAGTGCACCGCATTGTAAATGTGACGCATCCGCGGTTGCACAAGAGTTGGATTGCGTGTCGCATTGTTACTGGCGCATCTCTGCTAATATTTGTCAATTGCTACTTAGCGGGCTGGTGTATTACTGCAACAGGACAGTGCCCATGTTTTCTATAGTGGGGGAGGGATTTGCCATTTCCATCGCTAAGGATTGTGGGACTTGTAGTGCTACATACAGAGGGTTACACAGGAGTCTCTGACTGATGGATTTTTTTATACTCTTTGGACTACTTCCTTATTCACACTGACAGTGCAACACAGACAATCTTTTCATGCACTTTTTCTTTTCATCCCACTTACCTGGTACCACGTAGCGGACGTCACTGACAGGCAGCCCATGGACCAAGTGGGGGTGTATCGTTGTCAGGATATCCTCCTCCAGTGGGGTGAGGCGGATGCGTGGTCCAGAGTATGCGGCTGGGAGGATCCGTTGTAATTCAATCCGGGAGTATTTCTCCTTTACCCTCAGCCGCTCATCCTGCCATTTTTTTTTTAGGTCCTGGACTGTGCGCCTCTCCTCCCCCAATGCTGTGACAGCAGTGGATAATTGCTGCCAGAGGGCTGCCTTCTGTGTCCCACTGGTGCAGTAGGGTGGGAGTCCATAGAGGCGTTTGTGGTGCCTGACAATGAACTCCACAAGCATGGTGGTCTCCTCTGCTGTGAAACTCCTCTTTCTTTTCAGGAGGTCCATTTTTCTCAGCCGGTGTCACTTGCAAAGACAAACTCTGTATGGCCAAACCTGTTCCTTCACTGTGTGCTGCTTTTAAATGTTTTTTGCTGCTGGTCAATGAGTGTTAATTGGCTTCAGCTGGATCATGGTGGGGGATGGTAGGCACTAGCAACATGATGGCTAACTGGAGCTGTTGGCTGGGATTGGCTGGAGTGTGTCAGCTGATGCATGGTGGGGGATGGTAGGGACTTGGACAGGTGTTTACCCTTGGCTCAAATGATCAATGCCCACAGTTAATGTGGACTGGTCCCAAATCTGACTTTCCAGCCCGAGAGTGGAATTTCCAGCCCGAGAGCGGAATTTCCGGCCCGTGTGTGGACTTTCCGGCCTGTTGGCGGTCTTTCCGGCATGTAGACCGACTCTCCGACCCGTGAGCGGACTTTCCGCTCTGGGTGTGGAAATTCCGCTCCGGGGGCGGAAATTCCGGCCCGAGTGCGGACGTAAGTTTAGTGGTCATAAATGAATCCTGTGAATAGCAAAAGTTCTAAGTTCATTCTGTGAATAGCAAACGTAGTAAGTTCACTCTGTGAATACCAGAAGTAGTAGGTGCATTCTGTGAATACCAGAATGGTAGTAAGTTTAGGATTTAGTCTTAAGTTTGTTCTGTGAATCGGGCCCTGTGATCCTAACAGACCCAGGGAACATGGTAGAAATTCGAGTTTAGTATGCCTGAACTCAGAGTAATAAAATACATCTTTTAGTAAAGTTTATTTTAATATTCTGTGTTTGCAAATATCACTTTTAGAAAGCTGATATTTGCTTGCCTAACCATTTCAGCCCGCCTCTGCTATGATGTGTATCTGCTGTCTGGTTTCTGTGAGTGACAGGGCTGGGGAATTCCAGAGGGCAGGGCTAGGTAGCCTGGTGGTGAATAGAGAGATTGACATCCAGATGGGTGGGAGGAGTGCACCTGGACTCTGAATAGGGCTGTGCTCTGCCACCACAATGCTGGCACCACCTCCTCTGGAGCGGCTGATGTCTCTGCCCTGCACCCTGAATGGAAAGTCAGAGACATGTCAACAAAATGCTCATGAACTGGTTCTGGCTGGGCAAAGGCCCCTCTACCCCAGAGGAACAAAGGAATTAGGGGTATAAGTATTGGGACCCTGCTCCCAAGAAATTAGATCCTGCTTGACAAGAAGAACCTCTGCCTGAGGAGAAGGAGCTGGGAAAGCTGTAAGGAGGATTACTGTCCCTGACCTGGGGGACTGGCCTGCAGTGGTTGCCTTGCTGCTGAAAGAGAGGAGAAAGACTATCAAAGACTTTATTTCAACTTGTGCTTAAAAAGATCTCCAAGGGCCTGAGTAGAGCGGGCCTCCTGTTAAGAAGTCCCAGGAACAAAAGGACTTCAACCCCAGCTTCCCCCTGAACTCTGCTGTGTGAGTTCTGCCCCTCCTAGAGTGCTGGAACCAGTTGTGGGGCCTCTGGGAGCTGTGCCTGCTGTTGGGAAGCTGGCTAATAAGAAAGAAACCAAAGATCTCCACTTTTTCACGCACAGCCGGCTTAGCGAGAAAATGTCAGTCGCACCGCTCGTTAGCGTGCAGAATTTTATCGCTGAGGAAATCGTCGCAGAGCCTGCTGCCGCTGAGCCCGAGCAGCGCTGGGAAAATCGTCACTCCCGCTCGTTAGCGGGCCGAAATTGATCGCTACCAGCCCAGATCCCCGCTGTGCCTGTTAGCGGGCAGAATTCTATCGCTGCGAACATCGTCGCAGAGCCTGCTGCGGCTGAGCCAGATCAGCGCTGGAAAAATCATTGCTCCGCTTGTTAGTGGGCCGAATTTGATCGCTGCGGACATCGCCGCACATCCAGCCAAGATCCCCGCTCCGCCTGTTAGCGGGAAGAATTCTATTGCTGCGAACTTCGTCGCAGAGCCTGCCACTGCTGTGTGAAATCGTCGCAGAGCAAGCCAAGATCATCGCACCGCTCGTTAGCGTGTGTAATTTTACCGCTGCGAAAATCAACGCAGACCCAACCAAGATAACCGCTGGTGAAATTGTCGCCCCGCTCATTAGCGGGACGAATTTTGTCGCATCGTGCCTTAGCGAGTAATTTCTACTGGATAAGCTACACCTTGATTTTCAACGCTGAAACGCCGCTAAGAACTTTTATCGCATCACCAGGTACTGTGGGTTAAAACTGACGCTAAGGTGAATGATTTTGTCGCTAACCTAAGAACTCTTTCTGAAATCATATTCTTGAACTGTGTATGTCAGTTTTGTCGTTATTTGGTCTTGTGCTAAGTCCTTATATAAAAGATCACTATTTTTTATATAAATCTAGTGTGGTGTCCATTTGTGGTGTTGTCACTGAGTTACTGTATATGTTCACGAATGCTTAACCTATAACGCTCTGAGATAAGCCTTGTCTGCTCGCGCCAAGCTACCTAGAGGGTGAGCAGGGATTATTTTAGGAGTGTACCCCCTTCCCCTGACTAGAGGAGAGGGTCCCTGCTTGTCACAAGTACCTACCTGTGCCAAACAGAGATCCCCAATTCTAACACAGAAGCAGTGCAAACTTCCATTACACGCAGGTAACAGGCGCATCACAGCAAGTCGCAGGGCAGACTTCCATTACACAGGTAACAGGATCAGCATAGGCAGCTGCAGGGCAGAATTCCTTTACACAAGTAACAAGCTCAGCATAGGCAGCTGCAGGGGAGACTTCCATTACACGCAGGTAACGGGCACAGTGTAGGCAGCGGCAGGGCAGACTTTCATTACACAGGTAACAAGCGGAGCATAGTCAGCCGTAGTGCAGACTTCCACTACACAGGTAACAGGCGCAGCATAGGCAGCTGCAGGGCAGACTTCCATTACACAGGTAAAAGGCACAGCATTGGCAGCTGCAGAGCGGACTTCCATTGCACGCAGGTAACAGGCACTTCATAGCAAGCCGCAGGGCAGACTTCCATTACACAGGAAACAGGCATACCATTGGCAGCAGTAGGGCAGACTTCCATTACACGCAGGTAACATGCGCAGCATAGGCAGCTGCAAAGCAGACTTCCATTACACACAGGTAACAGGCGCAGTATAGGCAGCTGTAGGGCAGACTTCCATTACATAGGTAACAGGCGCAGTATAGGCAGCTGCAGGGGAGACTTCCATTACACAGTTAAAATGCTCACCATGGGCAACTGCAGGGCAGACTTCCATTACACATAGGTAACAGGAGCAGCATAGGTAGTTACAGGACAGACTTCCATTACACCCAGGTAACAGGCGCAGCATAGGCAGCGGCAGGGCAGACTTCCATTACACGCAGGTAACAGGCGCAGCATGGGTAGCTGCAGGGCAGACTTCCATTACACAGGTAACAGTCGCAGCATTGGCAGCAGCAGGGCAGACTTCCATTACACGCAGGTAACAGGCCCTGCATTGCAACCCGCAGGGCAGACTTCCATTACACAGGTAACAGGCTCAGCATAGGCAGCTGCAGGACATACTTCCATTACACACAGGTAACAGGCGCAGTATAGGCAGCTGCCTGGCAGACTTCCATTACTCAGGTAAGAGGCGCAGCATTGGCAGCTGCAGGGCAGACTTCCATTACACGCAGGTAACAGGTGCAGCATAGGCAGCAGCAGGGCAGACTTCCATTACACAGGTAACAAGCAGAGCATAGGCAGCTGTAGGACAGACTTCCATAATACAGGTAACAGGTGCAGCAAAGGCAGCTGTTGGGCAGACTTCCATTCCACAGGTAACAAGCAGAGCATGGGTGGCCGTAGGGCAGACTTCCACTATACAGGTAATAGGCGCAGCATAGGCAGCTGCAGGGCAGACTTTCGTTACACAGGTAACAGGCGTAGCATTGGCAGCTGCAGGGCAGACTTCCATTACACACAGGTAACAAGCGCAGTATAGGCAGCTGTAGTGCAGACTTCCATTACACAGGTAAAAGGCGCAGGATAGGCAGCTGCAGGGCTGACTTCCATTATATAGGTAACAGGCGCAGTATAGGCAGCCATAGGGCAGACTTTGACTACACAGGTAACAGGGTCAGCATAGGGAGCTGCAGGGCAGACTTCCATTACACGCAGGTAACAGGCGCAGCATTTGCAGATGCAGGCTATCTTTCCATTTCATGCAGGTAACAAGCACAGCTTAGACAGCTGCAGGGCAGACTTCCATTACTCAGGTAACAGGCGCAGCATAGGCAGCTGCCGGGCATACTTCCATTACAAACAGGTAACAGGCGCATCATAGGCAGCGGCAGGGCAGTCATCCATTACAGAGGTAACAAGCGCAGCAGGACAAACTTCCATTACACGCAGGTAACCGGCACATCATATGCAGCGGCAGAGCAGACTTCCATTACACGCAGGTAACAGGCGCAGCATATGCAGCTGCAGGACAGACTTCCAGTACACAGGTAACAGGTGCAGCATAGAGAGCTGCAGGGCAGGCTTCCATTACCCAGGTAACAGGCTGAGCATAGGCAGCTGCAGGGAAGACTTCCAGTACACAGGTAACAGGCACAGCATAGGCAGCTGCAGGGCAGACTTCCATCACACAGGTAACAGGCGCAGTATAGGCAGCTGCAGGGCAGACCCCCATTACACAGGTTAATGGCTCAGCATGGGCAGCTGCAGGGCAGACATCCAGTACACAGATAACAGGTGCAGCATAGGCAGCTGCAGGGCAGACTTCCACTACATGCAGGTAACAGGTGCAGCGTAGGCAGCTTCAGGGCAGACTTCAATTACACACAGGTAACAGGCGCAACATAGGCAGCTGCAGGGTACATTTCCATTACACAGGTAACAGGCGCAGCATAGGCAGCTGCAGGGCAGACTTCCATTACACGCAGGGAATAGGCGCAGCATAGGCAGCTGCAGGGCACACTTCCATTACACGCAGATAACAGGTGCAGCATACCGAGCTGCAGGGCAGAATTCCATTACACACAGGTAACAAGCGCAGCATAGGCAGCTGCAGGGCAGATTTCCATTACAAGCAAGTAACAGTTGCAGCATAGACATCTTCAGGGAAGACTTCCATTGCACGCAGGTAACAGTCGTAGCCTAGGCAGCTGCAGGGCAGACTTCCATTGCACGCAGGTAACAGGCGCAGTACAGGTAGCTGCAGGGCAGACTTCTATTACGCAGGTAACAGGCGCAGCATTGGCAGCTGCATGGCAGACTTCCATTACACGCAGGAAACATGAGCAGCATAGGTAGCAGCAGGGCAGACTTCCATTACAAGCAGGTAATAGACGCAGCATGGACAGCTGCAGGGCACACTTCCATTACAGGCAGGTAACAGGCGCAGCATAGGCAGATGCAGGGTAGATTTCCATTACACAAGTAACTGGCACGGCATAGGTAGCTGCCGGGCAAGCTTCCATTACACACAGGTAACAGGCGCATCATAGGCAGCGGCAGGGCAGACTTCCATTACACAGGTAACAGGCGCAGCAGGACAGACTTCCATTACACGCAGGTAACAGGCGCAGCATATGCAGCGGCAGGGCAGACTTCCATTACACGCAAGTAACAGGCAAAGCATATGCAGCTGCAGGGCAGTCGTCCAGTACACAGGTAACCGGCGCAGCATAGACAGCTGCATGGCAGACTTCCATTACACATGTAACAGGCTCAGCATAGGCAGCTGAAGGGCAGACTTCCAGTACACAGGTAACAGGTGCAGCATAGGCAGCTGCAGGGCAGACTTCCATTACACGCAGGTAACAGGTGCAGCATAGGAAGATGCAGGGCAGACTTCCATTGTACGCAGGTAACAGGTGTAGCATAGGCAGCTGCAGGGCAGACTTCCATTACACACAGGTAGCAAGCACAGCATTGGGTGCTGCAGGGCAGACTTCCATTACACACAGGTAAAAGGCACAGCACAGGCAGCTAAAGGGCAAAATTCCATTACACGCAGGTAACAGAGGCAGCATAGGTAGCTGCAGGGCAGACTTCCATTACACACAGGTAACAGGCTCAGCATAGGTAGCTGCAGGGCAGACTTCCAGTACACGCAGGTAACAGACACAGCATAGGCAGCTGCAGGGCAGACTTCAACTACACACAGGTAACAGGAACAGCATAGATAGCTGCAGGGCAGACTTCCATTACACGCAGGTAACAGGAACAGCATAGGCAGATGCAGGAGAGACTTCCATTACACACAGGTAACAGGCACAGCATTGGCAGATGCAGGGCAGACTTCCGTAAACACGCAGGTAACGGCGCAGCATAGCCAGATGCAGGGCAGACTTCCATTACACGCAGGTAATAGGTGCAGCATAGGCAGCTGCAGGGCAGAATTCCATTACACAGGTAACAGGCACAGCATAAGCAGCTGCAGGGCAAACTTCCATTACACGCAGGTAACAGGTGCAGCATAGGCAGCTGCAGGGCAGAATTCCATTACACAGGTAACAGGCACAGCATAAGCAGCTGCAGGGCAAACTTCCATTACACGCAGGTAACGGGTGCAGCATAGGGAGCTGCAGGGCAGACTTCCATTACACGCAGGTAACAGACACAGCATAGGCAGCTGCAGGGCAGGCTTCAACTACACGCAGGTAACAGGAACAGCATAGGCAGCTGCTGGGCAGACTTCCATTACACGCAGGTAACAGGCACAGCATTGGCAGCTGCAGTGTAGATTTCCATTACACGCAGGTAACAGGCACGCCATAGGCAGCTGCAGGGCAGACTTCCATTACATGCAGGTAACAGGTGCAGCATAGCCAGATGCAGGGCAGAATTCCATTACACGCAGGTAACATGAGCAGCATACATAGCTGCAGGGCAGACTTCCATTGCATGCAGGTAATAGGCGCAGCATAGGAAGATGCAGGGCATACTTCAACCTCACGCAGGTAACAGTAACAGCATAGGCAGCTGCAGGGCAGACTTCCATTACACACAGGTAAGAGGCGCAGCATAGGCAGTTGCAGGGCAGACTTCCGTTACACGCAGGTAACATGCACAGCATAGGCAGCTGCAGGGCAGACTTCCATTGCACGCAGGTAATAGGCGCAGCATAGGAAGATGCAGGACACACTTCCATTACACACAGGTAACAGGCACAGCATAGGAAGATGCAGGGCGGACTTCCATTACACGCAGGTAATAGGCACAGCATAGGCAGATGCAGGGCAGACTTCCATTACACGCAGGTAACAGACACAGCATAGGCAACTGCAGGGCAGACTTCAACTACACGCAGGTAACAGGAACAGCATAGGCAGCTGCAGAGCAGACTTCCATTACACGCAGGTAACAGGCGCAGCATTGGCAGCTGCAGTGTAGATTTCCATTACACGCAGGTAACAGGCACGCCATAGGCAGCTGCAGAGCAGACTTCCAGTACACGCAGGTAACAGGCGCAGCATAGCCAGATGCAGGGCAGACTTCCATTACACGCAGGTAACATGAGCAGCATACATAGCTGCAGGGCAGACTTCCATTACACTGAGGTAATAGACGCAGCATAGGCAGCTGCAGGGCATACTTCAACCTCACGCAGGTAACAGTAACAGTATAGGCAGCTGCAGGGCAGACTTCCATTACACACAGGTAAGAGGCGCAGCATAGGCAGTTACAGGGTAGATTTCCATAACACAAGTAACAGGCGCAGCATAGGCAGTTGCAGGACAGACTTCCGTTACACGCAGGCAACATGCACAGCATAGGCAGCTGCAGGGCAGACTTCCATTGCACGCAGGTAATAGGCGCAGCATAGGAAGATGCAGGGCACACCTCCATTACACACAGGTAACAGGCACAGCACAGGAAGATGCAGGGCGGACTTCCATTACATGCAGGTAATAGGCGCAGCATAGGCAGATGCATTGCAGTCTTCCATTACACACAGGTAAAAGGCACAGCACAGGCAGCTGCAGCGCAGAATTCCTTTACACGCAGGTATCAGGCACAGCATAGGCAGCTGCAGGGCAGTCTTTCATTACAAGCAGGTATCAGGCACAGCATAGGCGGCTGTGCTGCAGACTTTCATTACAGACATGTAACAGGCACAGCATAGGCAGCTGCAGTGGAAACTGCATTACACGCAGGGCATGAAGGGCAGACTTCAACTACACGTAGGTAACAGAAATAGCATAGGCAGCTGCAGGGCAGACTTCTATTACACGCAGGTAACAGGCGCTGCATTGGCAGTGCAGTGTAGATTTCCATTACACGCAGGTAACAGGCACGCCATAGGTAGCTGCAGGGCAGACCTCCATTACATGCAGGTAACAGACACAGCATAGGCAGCTGCAGGGCAGACTTCAACTACACCCAGGTAACAGGAACAGCATAGATAGCTGCAGGGCAGACTTCCATTACACGCAGGTAACCGGAACAGCATAGGCAGCTGCAGGACAGACTTCCATTACACACAGGTAACAGGCGCAGCATTGGCAGCTACAGTGTAGATTTCCATTACACGCAGGTAACAGGCACGACATAGGCAGCTGCAGGGCAGACTTCCATTACACGCAGGTAACGGGTGCAGCATAGCCAGATGCAGGGCAGACTTCCATTACACGCAGGTAACAGGTGCAGCATAGGGAGATGCAGGGTAGAATTCCATTACATGCAGGTAACAGGCACAACATAGGCAGCTGCAGGGCAGACTTCCATTACACGCAGGTAATAGACGCAGCATAGGCAGCTGCAGGGCAGACTTCAACCTCACGCAGGTAACAGTAACAGCATAGGCAGCTGCAGTGCAGAATTCCATTACACGCAGGTAACAGGTGCAGCATAGGGAGCTGCAATGCAGAATTCCATTACATGCAGGTAACAGACGCAGAATAGGCAGCTGCAGGGCAGACTTTAACTACACGCAGGTAACAGGAACAGCGTAGGCAGCTTCAGGGCAGACTTCCATTACACGCAGGTAACAGGTGCAGCATAGGGAGCTGCAGGACAGAATTCCATTACACACAGGTAACAGGCACAGCATAGGCAGCTGCAGGGCAGACTTCCATTACACGCAGGTAACAGACACAGCATAGGCAGCTGCAGGGCAGACTTCAACTACACGCAGGTAACATGAACAGCATAGGCAGCTGCAGGGCAGACTTCCATTACACGCAGGTAACAGGCGCAGCATTGGCATCTGCAGTGTAGATTTCCATTACACGCAGGTAACAGGTACGCCATAGGCCGCTGCTGGGCAGACTTCCATTACACGCAGGTAACAGGCACAGCATAGCCAGATGCAGGGCAGACTTCCATTACACGCATGTTATATGAGCAGCATACGTAGCTGCAGGGCAGACTTCCATTACAATGAGGTAATAGACGCAGAATATGCAGCTGCAGGGCATACTTCAACCTCACGCAGGTAATAGTAACAGCATAGGCAGCTGCAGGGCAGACTTCCATTACACACAGGTAAGGGGCGCAGCATAGGCAGTTACAGGGTAGATTTCCATTACACAAGTAACAGACGCAGCATAGGCAGTTGCAGGGCAGACTTCCGTTACATGCAGGTAACATGCGCAGCATAGGCAGCTGCAGGGCAGACTTCCGTTGCACGCAGGTAATAGGCGCAGCATAGGAAGATGCAGGGCACACTTCCATTACACATAGGTAACAGGCACAGCATAGGAAGATGCAGGGCGGACTTCCATTACACGCAGGTAATAGGCGCAGCATAGGCAGATGCATTGCAGACTTCCATTGCACGCAGGTAAAAGGCACAGCACAGGCAGCTGCAGGGCAGAATTCCTTTACACGCAGGTATCAGGCACAGCATAGGCAGCTGCAGGGCAGTCTTTCATTACACGCAGGTATCAGGCGCAGCACAGGCGGCTGCACTGCAGACTTTCATTACAGACGAGTAATAGGCACAGCATAGGCAGCTGCAGTGGAGACTGCATTACACGCAGGGCATGCAGGGCAGACTTCAACTACACGTAGGTAACAAGAACAGCAGAGGCAGCTGCAGGGCAGACCTCTATTACACACAGGTAACAGGCGCTGCATTGGCAGCTGCAGTGTAGATTTCCATTACACGCAGGTAACAGGCATGCCATAGGCAGCTGCAGGGCAGACTTCCATTACACTCAGGTAACAGGCGCAGCATAGCCAGATGCAGGGCAGACTTCCATTACACGCAGGTAACATGAGCAGCATACGTAGCTGCAGGGCAGACTTCCATTACACGGAGTTAATAGATGCAGCATAGGCAGCTGCAGGGCAGACTTCAACCTCACGCAGGTAACAGTAACAGCATAGGCAGCTGCAGGGCAGACTTCCATTACACGCAGGTAAGATGCGCAGCATAGGCAGTTGCAGGGTAGATTTCCATTACACAAGTAACAGGCGCAGCATAGGCAGTTGCAGGGCAGACTTCTGTTACACGCAGGTAACATGCGCAGCATAGGCAGCTGCAGGGCAGACTTCCATTGCACGCATGTAATAGGCGCAGCAGAGGAAGATGCAGGGCACACTTCCATTACACATAGGTAACAGGCACAGCATAGGAAGATGCAGGGCGGACTTCCATTACACGCAGGTAATAGGCGCAGCATAGGCAGATGCATTGCAGACTTCCATTACACGCAGGTAAAAGTCACAGCACAGGCAGCTGCAGGGCAGAATTCCTTTACACGCAGGTATCATGCACAGCATGGGCAGTCTTTCATTACACGCAGGTATCAGGCGCAGCACAGGCAGCTGCACTGCAGACTTTCATTACAGACAAGTAACAGGCACAGCCTAGGCAGCTGCAGTGGAGACTGCATTACACATAGGTAACAGGAACAGCACAGGCAGCTGCAGGGCAGACTTTCCTTACACACACATAACAGGCACAGCATAGGCAGGTACAGTGCAAGCTTCTCTTACACACTGAGAACATGTAGCACAAGAACTGCTTACCCTCAGAGAAGAGGTACTAATCCGACAGCTGCAGTGCACACAAGGAACAGAACGAACTCAGACATCTGCAATGCAAGATCCCTTTACGCACAGAGTACAGAGTCGGCACAGACCGCAGCAGAGCAAGCATCTCTTACACATAGCCGGTACAACATAGGTAGCAGAAGTGTGAGATTCCCCTACATGCAGCTAACAGGTACAGTGTAATGTCCCTTAGCATTCACTGAGGAGCACAGTAAGCTGTTGTGCAAACTTCTCTCACACACAAGGAACAGGTACAAAACAACAAGAGACCCAGTAATCATACATTCAATTTTCTCTTCCACACAGACACATCCTGCAGCAGTTAGCCGGGTTGCAAGCTTCTCATTAATGCTGAGAACAGCCAAAACACAGAAAGCTGTGATGCAAGATCCCTTTACACAGAGAGGACAAGCATCGCACAGGCCTTCAGATACAGACAGGACTACCTCAGCACATCACTTCTTTGCCCATGGCTGGACAAGGAACAGCAACTAGCCGGGGGGCGTCGGGAGGGATTGGTGCTATTGAGAAGCATTGCTCCTGCCTTTACTTCAGGGGGCTGATATTGCAGCTTTGTTGCAAATCTGTCCCCCAGTAATAAAAAACTGGTCCCCGCGGGTACAAAACCGTCCCCCACACCTTCAGCCCCCTGGGGAAATGCCTGGTGCCCGTTACGGCCCATCTGTCCCTGCCTTTGCCCTTGAAAACCAAGATGTATATAACTGTACCTCAAGAATAGCTGTCAACTGGCCCTAAGTCATGAGAGGGATTTTTAGCCTGTCTGGACTTTTTTTACCACTCCGTTGAGCATATTGGGACTGTCTCGAGTTTTAGCCTCCACACTGCCGTCTGAGGATGGATGTAATGCTTTAGCTCAGTTCTTTTCTGACAAAGTGGCAACTATTTATGCTTATTTTCCAATAAAGTCTAGAGATGCTCCATGTCTCAACACCTGGTTTGAACCCTCAGACCAGATTTAGAGTGCTTCACTTCAAACCTATAGAATCTGAGGCGTTGTCTCCCCTTAGTGCATCTGTTAAGTCTGGCTCCCCTATTGACCCATTCTGGAGCGAGGGGCAGAAGTTGTATGTGAGAAGGTGGCCTGATATATGCTGACCACTAGTTCTAATGGGCACCTTGTATCAGGCCAAACATCCCCTTATGGTGATAGGTTAAAGACAACCTTTATTGAAAGCTATCCTACTGGTAGCTATGGAAGGAATGTAAAGCAGCTTGTTTTACCAGTCTATAATCTCCTGAATAATCAAATGAAAGGACACCACACCAGGTATATATTTAAAATATGTGTATTTAGGTTAAAACACACCCCTCTAGTCTCTTTATGAGACTGGAGTTCGAAGTACTTAAGTTACTAGTGAGCAATCATCAGTAATAGCACAAATACTCGTTTGGGCCCAAGGGGCGTACCAAACCATATACCAAAAAAGTGGTATAAGAACCACGACTGAACTAGACACAAGGTCTAGAACCTGTAGAATCGCTGGGATCCCAAGGAACCACCCAAGGTAGTGACACAGGGGATTCACGGGGACAGTATGCAGTGTGGGAACACAACCACGGGTTCCCGTTATCTTCTATGGGCAATGTCGCGGTTGGAAATTTAAAGATTAGGGACACTTAGAATCAAGTCAGGACCAAACCCTTTTGGACTTGAGAAGTTCTAGGGCTAGCACGCACGGGAGCACCGGAGTGCTCGAGTTACCTCACCCAGGGAAGCCGAGTGGATAGGTGTCATTTGGTGTTGGGTCGCGTCGTCGATTGCAATGGAAGCCTGCAAAGAACTGCTGCTGCCGTGAAGAGGAGAAGTGTCTGAAGAGATCCAAGCCTGGATCTAGGAAGGAAGGAACCAGAAAGCCAAGGGGACAGAGTCTGGGTCACTAGCCAGTGACTGAGGGCAGGATGGACCAATGCCCACAGATGTCGGGTGCTTCAGGTGTGTTGACGGGTGTCTTGACTCTTAAGCCACGAGGTCCAGGAAGTGTCGATGAAGTCCATGAGCCGGATTCGAGCTGTCCCACGAAGTCTGTCAAGTGCTGCGGTGTCAGCGACCAGAATGGACCCAACAAGTCTTGGCAATGGCAAGTCACTGGAATTCAGAGAAAGGACTGAGGTGCAGACCAGCAAGGTATGAGGGACTCACCCAGCGAGGTTAAGTCAGGGCACGTCTGGAGCAAGCAGGGAAGCCTAATTAGAAGAGGAGTTGCCTTCGTGGGGACCGGCTAGCCAATGGGCTAGTGATCGCAAAGGAGCCTCGAGCGGTTGCACTTGAAACTGGGCCATGGGTCACTTGTGGAGTGGAGGCCAGCATTTTCGGTGCAGGAGGTGCTCAAGGTTGGGGCTACTCAGAGCCCAAAGCACAAATTCGAGGATGTCCCAGAAGATAGTGTTGCTGCAAAAGTTCACGGTGTCCAGGTTTCACGATTCCACGTCACCCATGATAGCCACGGGCCTCAGCTTTGCTGTGGACTCAGGGTTGCCTTGGGGAAGTCGGGAAATCTACCTCTGGTGATGCAAAAACTTTGGCGTCTGGCGGGAGCTTCACCGATGCAGACCGGTCAGTTGCTTCTTTGGTGCCTGCCAAGCAGGGCAGTCACTCCTTGACCCCAAGGGAGATTTGTTCAGTCTTCTAGTCAGGATAGAAAGTCGAAGGTCCAGGATATATGTTGCAGAGTTTCGTCCAGGGTAATCTAAAGTCTCAAGGACTGGGTTCCCATACTTATACTAAGTTTGGGGGTTGGACTTACTCTAGGGACCCACCTATGGGAGTGTTTGGAAAGAGGGGTGGTTACACCCATTTCCTTTGTCTAGTTGTGTGCCAGAGCAGGGGCAGGTAGCCCCTGCAACCAGTTTGAACTGGACTATGCACAGGGACACCAAGTGTGCCCCCAGTGCAGAACTTCAAAGCACCAGAGAGTGCTCCCGCCAAGCCCCAATACACATCTGACTGTCTGGGGAGGTAGATACACCTCCCTTCGACAGGAAACCTATTGTCCAGGCCTCCCCTGCTGGAGTTTCGGTCAGCAGCAGGAGGCCAGACCTGTGTCTGTGGCAGAGACATTCATTTTGTGATGCCAGGGCTCAGGATAGTCCTACCGGGTTTGACCGACCAGTGTGAACATGTCTCTCCCTCTAGAAGGGTGGAATGCTAACCCCGCCGCCAGAACTGGGGGGGGGGGGTAGTATTCCAAAGCGTTTGACACCATACATGACATGTTTTGATGCAGCCATTCCAAAGTTAGCATTTACCGCAATGTTATAATGCACTTAAGAGTATATGGTATGGCTGTATCACAGAACAGCCTTAAGGAAGGATTTCCGAAAGCTGCAGAGGGGCTCAGCTCATGCAGGGGCACCCGCTCACACAAAAACCAAGCACTCTGCCTTCAGGATTGTTAAGGCCTGCCATAGGAGTGACTTATAGGTTTTATATGAGTGTGCAATGATTGTGATATAGGTAGCCTATACCACAGTAAGGAGTGCAAGCACACCCTTAACCAGGCTGCAGTAGCAGACCTGAGGTGCCATTTTGGAGTGCTTCCCAGGGGTGGCATAATACATGCTTCAGCCCCTGGTAGGCCTCTGAGGTACCTATGCCCTAGGTACATAGTATACCATATACTAGGGGCTTATAAGGCACTCCAGAATCCAATTAGATATGTACCTGATATACATGCAAACCATTTTAGAGAGGAAGCAGCTAGGTTGTGGTCCTGATTAGCAGGGCCACAGCCAGACTAAGGTCGAAAAACAGTGAAACACCAGCAAAAAGTGGGGGTATCCATGTGAAGCAGATCCTACTCTCCTACACAACCCCGCCCCAAATGCAGGGACATTAAACTAACCTTGACCATGAGTCTTCATGGTCTAAGTGGAAATACCTAGAGAGCCCATCTGCATTGGCATGGTTACTCCCAGGTCTATGTTCCACTGTAAAGTCCATCCCCTGTAGGGAACTGGACCACCTAAGCAGTTTGGGGTTTTCACCCTTCATTTGTTTTAGCCATAAGAGGGGCTTATGGTCTGTCTGAACAAGGAAGTGAGTACCAAACAAGTATGGCTTCAACTTCTTCAGAGCCCAAACCACAGCAAAGGCCTCCATCTCAATGGCTGACCAACGTTTCTCTCTAGGGGTCAGCCTTCTGCATTTGAAAGCTGCTGGCTGATCCTGACCTTCATCATTCATTTGTGACAGTACAGCCCCTACCCCCAATTCAGATGCATCGGTGTTGGACAATGAACTTCTTGGAGTAGTCAGGACTCTGCAGAATGGGAGCAGTGCACATGGCCTGCTTCAGGTCATCAAATGCCTTTTGACAGCTAGCTGTCCACTGAACCATTTTGGGCATCTTTTTAGAAGTCAAGTCATTCTGGGGCGTCACTATGGATCCATACTCCTTGACAAATCTCCTATAGTACCCAGTCAGGCCTAAGAAGGCTCTCACCTGAGTCTGGGTATTTGGAGCAATCCATTCCATTATGGTTTGGATTTTGCTCTGTAATGGTTGAACCTGGCCTCCACCTACAAGGTGGCCCAGGTACACAACCTGACTCTGCCCTACCTGGCACTTAGTAGCCTTGATAGTTAGGCCTGCTTTCTGCAGGGCCTCCAAAACATTCCTCAGGTGGACCAGATGATCCTCTCAGGTGGAGCTAAAGACAGCAATATCATCAAGATATGCTGCACTAAAGTCTTCCAGGCCTGTAAGGACTTGATTCACCAACCTTTGGAAAGTGGCAGGTGCATTCTTCAAATCAAAGGGCATTACCACAAATTGATAGTGCCCACTAGGGGTAGAAAATGCCGTCTTTGGCTTTGCATCATCAGCTAGTCTGATCTGCCAGTAGCCAGCTGTCAGGTCAAATGTGCTTAGAAACTTGGCTGAGGCCAAAGTATCTATTAGCTCATCTGCCCTGGGGATGGGATGGGCATCAGTCCTAGTGACTGCATTGAGACCCCTGTAATCTACACAAAACCTCATCTCTATTTTTCCACCACTGGTGTGAGGTTTAGGTACCAGGACTACTGGGCTAGCCCAAGGGCTAACTGAGGGTTCAATCACACGCAGATCGAACATCTTTTGGACTTCTGTCCTTATACAGTCCCTGACATGGTCAGGTTGCCTGTAGATCCTATTCTTCACAGGTAGACTGTCCCCAGTGTCCACTTCATGAGTGCACCAGGTGGTCTGACTGGGAGTCAGTGAAAACATATGTCTAAACTGGCTGAGAAGGTTTCTGCAGTCAGCTTGCTGCTGGGCAGTGAGGCTGCCTGCCAAGGCTACACCATCTACTGACCCATCATCAGGGTTCCGAGAGAGCAGGTCAGGGAGTGGGTCACTCTCTTCCTCCTGTCCTTCATCAGTAGCCATGAGGAAGCCCATGTCTGCCCTGTCAACATATGGTTTAAGTCTGTTGACATGAAGTACCCTGTGGGGACTCCTAGGGGTTCCAAGATCTACCAAGATAGTCACCTCCCCTTTCTGTTCAACAATAGTGTGGGGTCCACTCCACTTGTCCTGGAGAGCTGCTGGGCCCACAGGCTCCAACACCCACACTTTCTGTCCTGGCTGGTAAACAGTCAGTACAGCCTTTTGGTCATGCCAGGCTTTTTGCAGTTCCTGGCTAGCCTCAAGGTTTTTGTTTGCCTTTTTCATGTACTCAGCCATCCTGGAGCGGAGACCAAGTACATAGTCCACTATGTCTTGCTTTGGGGGCTTGAGAAGTAACTCCCATCCTTCCTTCACCAAACACAATGGACCCCTGACAGGGTGACCAAACAAAAGTTCAAACTGGCTGTAACCAACCCCCTTTTGAGGCACCTCCCTGTATGCAAATAAAAGGCAGGGCAATTGTAGGTCCCATTTTCGCCTAAGCTTCTCTGGGAGTCCTTTGATCATGCCCTTTAAGGTTTTGTTGAATCTCTCAACTAAACCATTGCATTGTGGGTGATAGGGGGTGGTGAACTTGTAGTTCACTCCACACTCCTTCCACATAGCAGTCAAGTAACTAGAAATGAAGTTTGCATCTCTGTCAGATACTACCTCCTTAGGAAAGCCTACTCTTGAGAACACACTCAAGAGAGCTCTTGCCACTACAGGTGCTGTAGTGGTCCTTCGGGGAATTGCCTCTGGGTACCTGGTGGCATGATCCACCACCACCAGTATAAAACTGTGCCCAGCTGCTGTTTGGGGATCCATGGGACCAACAATGTCAGTCCCTACCTGTTAGACCTGGCACCTTGGCGTGGGTCTCCCTTCCATTTTTTGCTGTTGCCTCGTATGTTTTGTTGGTGTTAGTTGCTCAGGGCACTGTGCCACTGCTGTCCAGTGCCACAGTGCAAGTGTTCCCTATTGTAAATTGATGTATGAATTTGTGATTCCATGATTGGTTGGTTTGGTTTACCTATCAGACCCTAGTACAGTGCACCAGGAGTGCCCAGGGCTTGTAAATCCAAATACTGCTGGTGGGCTTGCAGCACTGGTTGTGCCACCCACAGAAGCAGCCTGTAAAAGTGTGTCTAAGGTCTTCCATTGCAGAGCCTGCGTGCAGTCTGGTACTGTCATGCTGACTGGTCAAGTGCACCCACTTGCCAGTCCCTAAACCTTCCCTTTTCTTCATATCAGACACCCCTATGGTAGGCCCAAGGGCAGGGTGCATTGTAAGGATAAGGTAGGACATGCCCTGGCGTGTGTGGCATGTTCTAATAGTGAATTACAGCCATTTTTGTTTTTCACTATTGCAAGGCTACCTGTTCTCCATAGGCCAGAATGGGCAGTTTGAATATTACATCTTATCATCTTAACTGACTCAGGGAACATGGTAGAAAGTCGAATTTACTATTCCTGAACTCAGAATGATAAAATACATATTTTAGTGAAGTTGGTTTTAACATCCTGTGTTTGAAAATGCCACTTTTAGAAAGTAGGCATTTTCTTGCCTAACCATTCAAACCTGCCTCTGCTAGGCTGTGTATTCCCTGTCTGGAGTTTGAGTGACAGGGCTGGGGAATTCCAGGAGACAGGGCGAGGTGTCCCGGTGGTGAATAGAGAGATCTGCATCTAGATGAGTGGGAGGAGTAGCACATGGGACCTGAATAGGGCCGTGCCTTCCCTCCACAATGCTGGCTCCACCTCCTGTGGTGCGTCTGATGTCTCTGCCCTGCACTCTGAAAGGAAAGAAGGAGTCAGGTAAACAAAGTGCTCCAGGACTGACAAGAACTGGTTTGAACAAGGCAAAGGCCCCTCTGCCCTCGGAGGACAAATCATTTTGGAGTATAAGTATTGGGACCCTGATCCCAAGAATTTAGATCACTTTGGGAAACAAGAAGAAACTCTGCTGAGGAGAGGAACCATGAAGAAACTGAGGAGAGACTATACCCGAAACTGGGGGATTGGCCTGCAGGGGTTGCCTACTGCCAAAGAGAGGAGAAAGGAACTTTGTGTGTACTTTTGCTCAACTTGTGAAGGATCTCCAAGGGCTTGAAAAAGAGCTTGCCTCCTGTTGAAGTCTCAGGAACAACAGACTCCACCCCCCAGCTCCCCAGAGTTCTTTGGAAGTGCCTACTTCTGTTGTTGGGCCTTCTGAGGGACTACGTGTCGCAAGGAGCTGGAAGCGCGACTCAAGAAGGAGAAGCGTGCCGCTGTCGGAGCTGTTGTCGTCACATCGCGTAAAGTGTGTCGCCGCTGCAGCTGTCGCATTGAGCGGAAGCGTCTTGCATCATCGAAGAAGTGTCTTGCAACGCCGAAGAAGCGTGTCGCCATCGCAGCCATCGTAGTTGTCGCATTGCACCGCATCAAGAAAAGTACCTCGCATCCACGGAGAAGCGTGCCGCCGTCGGAGCTGTTGTAGTCGCACCGCGTAAAGTGTGTCGCCGCTGCAAGCTGTCGCATCGAGCAGAAGCGTCTTGCAAACGTGGGAGAAGAGTGTCGCAGCCAAGGCCGCTGTCGTCGCATCGCGTAAAGGGATGTCGCCGCTGTAGCTGACGCATCGAGTCGAGTCTTCTCGCAACATCGGAGAAGCGTGCCGCATCTGGAAGATCTACGTGTCACTTCTAAAAGGTACATTGACTTAAATTGTCGCAATTAAGAACTAAAGAGAACTAAGTTAAATTCTACCATCTAAAGTAACAGTATTGTGTATTTTTGTCGTTTAATGGTCTTGTGATAAATCTATATAAAGAATACCTATTTTTTATATAACACCTGTGTGGTGTCCATCTGTAGTGTTGTCACTTGATTACTGTATGTGTTCACAAATGCTTTACACACTGCCTCTGAGATAAGCCTGTCTGCTCGTGCCAAGCTACCAAGGGGGTGAGCAGGGGTTGTTTTAGGAGTGTATCCCCTTAGCCTGACTAGAGGCGAGGGTCCCTATTTGTCACAAGTGCATACCTGTGCCAACTAGAGACCCCCAAGTCTAACACTACCCTTTCAAAGGGCACCCCCACCACAGGTAGTGGTATCAGGGGGGCCGTTGTAGTGTCACCTGCTTTGCCACTGGCTTGGCAGGTTACACAGGAGTGACAAAACTCCTTTGTGTCCTCAGACATGTGGGGCCAGTGAAAGTGAGGGACAATTCTGTTCCATGTCTTCTTCTGGCCTAGGTGTCCTGCTAGGGGAATATCATGGGCTAGTGAAAATAGGAAACCCCTAAACTTCAGAGGTATAACCAACCTCCTGGATGCACCAGGCTTGAGGTCTCTACTCTCTGAGTAAAGGAGTCCATCATCCCAATAAACTTTATGGGTGCCACTAGCATTCCCAGCAGCCTCATCAGCAGCTTGCTTTCTGAGGGGTTCAAGAGAGGGGCAGGTTTTCTGCTCCTGGCTCAGATCAGACCTGGAAGGGCCCCCTGTCCCCAAGAACTCAACCTGGTCAGGTTCAAGCTCATCTGGGACAGTTCCTTCTTCAGGCTCAAGATCATCTCCCTGAGGAGACTGATCAGCATTCTGAGTCAGGTGGGAAGGCTCTGCCTTAACCCTACTGCTCCTCCTCTTGTGAGGCACCTGGTCCATTATTCCAGAACCCAGGGCCTGTCCAGCTTTAGACATTTTGGCCTGTGACCTAGTCACAGCAAAGACATGAGCAGGGATCCCTAACATTTCTGCATGTGTCCTAAGCTCCACTTCAGCCCAAGCTAAAGTCTCTAGATCATTGCCAAGCAAGCACTGTACTGGTAGGTATGTAGGAGAAGTTAACAACTGCCAGAGAATGGTCTGTTCTGACATTGCTAGCATTGGTCACTTGGTACATTTCACCAAGTATAATCTGCCCAGGATCCACAAGATCTTTTGTCACCATTGTGACACTTGCTCCTGTGTCCCTGAATGCCCAAGCCTCTACTCCATTTATCAAAGGCTGTTGTCTGTATTTGCCCAGATTACTGGGACTCACAGAGGGCGACATATTCATGCGCCTATCACAGACAAGCACAGCCTGAGTTGGAACTCTGACTAGGCCAGAGTCCATCTCAGAACCCAGGATCAACCCTACTTCACCCTTATTCGGTGTATTCTCACCACCAATTGTAACTGTACTAGGGGGAGAAGGTGCCTTAGGGCGATTGTTGGGGGCTGGAGTATTCTCTTTGGCCTTGGTGCAGTCACTGGTCCAGTGAGTTTTCTGCTTACAGATTTTGCACCAAGGTTTCTTTTGGCCTTTACCCTTACTTGACTGTGACTCCCCATTAGAAGAAGATTTTTGGTGCCCTTGAGAAGTGGTCTTTACCCTTGTCCCCACCCTTGTCAGAGTTCTTACAATCCTGCTTCTTTGGGTCACCACCTTTGTTCTGTACCTTCTGTCTCACCCTGGTTCTGACCCATTTGTCTGCCTTCTTTCCCAGTTCTTGGGGAGAGGTCAGAACAGAGTCTACCAGGTACTGGTGCAACAGCTGATTTTGACAGTTATTGAGAATCTGCTCCCTCATTATCAGATTGTACAATCCTATGAAGTCACACACTTTACTGCCCAATAACCAACCTTCCAGAGCCTTAACAGCACAGTCAACAAAGTCAACCCAGTCTTGATTTTGTGCTTTTTGGTGTCTCTGAACTTTAACCTGTATTGTTCAGTGGTTAGGCCAAACCCATCTATCAGTGCACTTTTCAAGACCTGGCAATCATCAGCATCATCTTCTCTTACAGTGAGGAGCTTGTCTCTACCTTTGTCTGCAAAGGAGAGCCATAAGATTGCTGCCCACTGACCTTGAGGGATCTTCTGTACTTTACAGGCCCTCTCCAAGGCAGTTATCCATTTGTGGATGACATCCCCACTCTGGTAGGGAGGGACAATCTTACTTAGGTTTCTATGGTCATAAGACCTCTCCCTATCTCTAGGGAAATTGCTGCCACCAAGGGACTCTAGTCCCTCCTTTTTACTAGCTCTGTAGAGCTCTAGGGCTTCCCTATCTAAGGCCATCTGCTGCTTTCTGAGGTTGAACTTGTCTTGCTCATACTTCAGCAGTCTCTCCCTCCTCTCCTGGGAGGTTTCCCTCCGTCTGTGAGAAGAGACAGGGGTCCCTATAGAGGAGTTAGACTGGACAGATCCTCTTGACAGAGATCTGTCCCTTCTAGCCCTACTTTCAGTTCTACCTGGAGGAATAAAGGAAGGAACATTGTTGTCATCCTCCTCATCCTCATCTAGGAGAGCTGGGTTCACCAGAGGCTGGTCATTGTCACCAGTCTGGTCAGCATTAGAGGTAGGGTCAGGGGAGTTTCCACCCCTAGGCCCACCCTCACCTGCTGCCCCACCCACACTGCCTACCCCATCAGACCCACTAGGCCCTGAGATATCATCCAGTTTAAGTATCTTTATGAGATGCTGGGTGGTTGGGCTTTTGCCTGTCTTCAGCTTCCTAATTGAACCTAAGGCCCTAAGCTGAGCAAAGGTGACATCCTCATATTTATAGGGAAGGAGCTCACTGGTTCCTGGTAGGGACCCACTGGTTCCTGGCTGGTTAGACATTACTAATGTGGTGTGGTGTATTGCACTACCTACACTAGTGAGGCCTACTAAACTCTCTTGAGTTGTAGAAAAGGTGTGCTATCCCTTACCACACAACTCTAAGTTCAGTAGAACTTACTGTAGCTAAACTTGATATTATATGTACCTAAGGTACCTTTAGTGGTTTTCAGTTGATCAATTCAATTGAGATTATCTGGTAAAACAATAGCAAGCTGGAATCCCACACGCTGCACACCAATGTGAGAAGGTGGTCTGATATATGCTGTCCACTAGTTCTAGTGAGCCCCTTGTATCAGTCCAAACAACCCCTTATGATGAATTGGTTAAAGACAACCTTTATTGAAAGCTATCCTAGTGGTAGCTATGGAGAGCAGCCTTCAGGCTAAGTCTTGAAGGAATGTAAAGTAGCTTGTTTTACCAGTCTATAATCTCTTGAATGATCAAATGGAAAGACAACCACACCAGGTATATAATTAAAATATATGTATTTAGGATAAAACACACCCCTCTAGTCTCTTTATGAGACTGGAGTTCGAAGTACTTAATTTACAAGTTAGCAATCAACAGTAATAGCACAAATACACGTTTGGGCCCTAGGGGTGTACCAAACCATATACCAAAAAAGTGGTGTAAGAACCACAACTGGAATAGACACAAGGCCTAGAGCCTGTAGAATCGCTGGGATCCCAAGGAACCACCCAAGGTAGTGACACAGGGGACCAATGGGGACTGTATGCAGTGTGTAAACACAACCGCGGGTTCCAGTTAGCTTCTAAAGGCAATGTCGCGGTTGGAATTTTAAAGATTAGGGACACTTAGAATCGAGTCAGGACTAAACCCTTTTGGACTTAAGAAGTTCTAGGGCTAGCACCCATGGGAGCACCGGAGTACTCGAGTTATCTCACCCAGGGAAGCCGGGTGCATAGGTGTCTTTTGGTGTCTGGTCGTGTCATCGATTGCAATGGATGCTTGCAAAGAACTGCTGCTGCCGTGAAGAGGAGAAGTGTCCGAAGAGATCCAAGCGTGGATCTAGGATGGAAGGAACCTGAAAGCAGAGGGCACAGAGTCTGGGTCACTAGCCAGTGACCGAGGGCAGGATGGACCAATGCCCACAAATGTTGGGTGCTTCAGGTGAGTTGATGGGTGTCTTGACTCTTCAGCCACGAGGCCCAGGAGGTGTTGATGAAGTCCATGAAACGGATTTGAGCTGTCCCACAAAGTCTGTCGAGTGCTGCGGTGTCGGCGACCAGAATGGACCCAACAAGCCTTGGCAACGGCAAGTCACTGGAATTCAGAGAAAGGACTGCGGTGCAGACCAGCAAGGTCTGAGCGACTCACACAGCAAGGGTAAGTCAGGGCACGTCTGGAGCAACCAGGAAAGCCCAATTATTTATTTATTTATTTATGGGTTTCTATAGCGCTGGAATCGACTCCAACCGGAGTATCTCTGCGCTGTGATACCAAATAGAGTCTAAATAAATATGCAGATGAGGGGCAGGGTCTAGATTTTATCAGTAAACAGCAGAGTTTTCAGTTGCTTCCTGAATTTTAAATGGTCTGTGCAGAGCCTGAGGGCCAGAGGCAGTTTGTTCCACAGTGTGGGCCCTGCAACAGATAACGCTTTCCCTCCATGTCTGGTTTTTTTTTGCACGAGGTACTGCCAACAGAAAATTCTCACTAGATCTCAACGATCTGGAGGGAGTGTAGGGGATAAATTTCTGCTCTAGGTATGTAGGGCCATTTCCGTTTAAGCATTCATGGATAATGCAACATATCTTAAACTTGGCTCTTTGTCGAATGCTCAACCAGTGTAGTTTCTGTAATAGAGGTTTTGATGCTGTTCTGGGGGGAGCATTTAGGACAAGGCGAGCTGCCGTATTCTGGACCACCTGGAGCCTATCCAGAACTCCTTCATTAGCAGAAAGGAGCAGTCCGTTACAGTAGTCAATACGACTCAATATAAGGGCTTGCACCAAAGTTTTTCTGAAGGAATCCGGTAGCAGTGGAAATATTCTGCGCATCATGCTGATGGTGAGGAAGCATGAGCCAGCTACCATGTTACTGTGCTGTTTGAGGGAAAGGTCGTGATCAAGGCGTATCCCCAGATTTTTGACAATCTGTTTGGGCTCCGGAACAGTGCCAAGATCAGATGGCCACCAGTCAGGAGTCCACAGTAATTTGGCATCTCCAAACAGCATTACTTCCGTCTTGTTGACATTGCACTGTAGGAAGTTGGTGGACATCCACTGTGCGACGGCTTTCATGCCAGCGGAGAAGGAGTTTCTTATTTCTGTGGTGAGATTTTGAAAGGGAAAGAGGAGCTGCGTGTCATTAGAAGAGGCGTTGCCTTCGTTGGGACCTGCTAGCCAATGGGCTAGTGATCGCAAAGGAGCCTCGAGCGGTCGCACTTGAAACTGGCCAACGGGTCACTCGTAGAGTGGAGGCCAGCAATCTTTGGTGCAGGAGGTGCGCAAGGCTGGGGCTACTCGGGAGCCCAAAGCACAACTTTGAGGAGGACCAGGAAGATAGTGTTGCTGCAAAAGTTCAGAGTGTTCAGGGGTCATGGTTCCACGTCACCCACGATAGCCACGGGCCTCAGCTTTGCTGTGGACTCGGGTAGCCTTAGGAAAGTCTGGAAATCCACCTCTGGTGATGCAAAGAATTCGGCGTCCGGCGGGAGCTTCAGCGATGCAGACCGGTCAGTTGCTTCTTTGGTGCCTGCCAAGCAGGGGAGTCACTCCTTGACCCCAAGGGAGATTTCTTCAGTCTTCTAGTCAGGATAGAACGTCGAAGGTCCAGGATATATGTTGCAGAGTTTCGTCGAGGATAATCTAAAGTCACAAGGACTGGGTTCCCATACTTATACTAAGTTTGGGGGTTGGACATACTCTATGGAGCCACCTATGGGAGGGTTTGGAAAGAGGGGTGGTTACACCCATTTCCTTTGTCCAGTTTCGCGCCAGAGCAGGGGCAGGTAGCCCCTGCAATCGGTTTGAACTGGACTCTGCACAGGGACACCAAGTGTGCCCCCAGTGCAGGACTTCAAAGCACCAGAGAGTGCTCCCGCCCAGCCCCAATACACATCTGTCTGTCTGGGGAGGTGGTTACACCTCCCTGGGACAGGAAACCTATTGTCCAGGCCTCCCCTGCCGGAGTTTCGGTCAGCAACAGGAGGCCAGACCTGTGTCTGTGGCAGAGGCATCCATTTTGTGATGCCAGGGCTCAGGAAAGTCCTACCGGGTTAGACCAGTGTGAACATGTCTCTCCCTCTAGAAGGGTGGAATGCTACCCCCTCTGCCAGAACTGGGGGGGAAGAGGGAGGGTAGTATTCCAAAGCGTTTGACACCAAACACAACATGTTTCCGTGCAGCCATCCCAAAGCTAGCATTTACCGTGAGGTTATAATGCACTTAAGAGTACATGGTCAGGCTGCACCACAAACAGCATCAGAGGAGATACTCCAAACTTTGCAGAGGGGCTCTGCTCATGCAGGGGCACCCTCTCACACAAAAACCAAGAACTCTGCCTTCAGGATTTTTAAGGCCTGTCATAGGAGTGACTTATAGGTTTTATATGTGTGTGCAATGATAGTGATATGGGTAGCCTATACCACAGTAAGGGGTGCAAGCACACCCTTACCAAGACTGCAGTAGCAGACCTGTGGTGCCATTTTGGAGTGCTTCCCAGGGGTGGCATGATACATGCTTCAGCCCCTGGTAGGCCTCTGAGGTACCTATGCCCTAGGGGCCCGATTCACAGAACTAACTTAAGACAAAATCCTAAACTTACTACCATTTTTGTATTCACAGAAGGCACTTACTCATTTTGGTATTCACAGAAGACACTTACTCATTTTGGTATTCACAGAAGTTAGTAGTCCTAACTTTAGGACTCCTAAATGCCTTCTGTGAATACCGAAAGTCTTAAAATTAGGATTTTTCTCAGTTTAGGAGTCCTAAAGTTAGGACTCCTAACTTTACTACTACTAAACTGAGAAAAATCCTAATTTTAAGGCTTTCGGTAGTCACAGAAGGCATTTAGGAGTCCTAAAGTTAGGAGTCCTAACTTTAGTACCACTAAATTGAGAAAAATCCTAATTTTAAGACTTTCGGTATTCACAGAAGGCATTTAGGAGTCCTAAAGTTAGGAGTCCTAACTATACTACTTCTAAACTGAGAAAAATCCTAATTTTAAGGCTTTCGGTATTCACAGAAGGCATTTAGGAGTCCTAAAGTTAGGAGTCCTAACTTTACTACTACTAAATTGAGAAAAATCCTAATTTTAAGACTTTCGGTACTCAAAGAAGGAATTTAGGAGTCCTAAAGTTAGGAGTCCCAACTATACTACTACTAAACTGAGAAAAATCCTAACTTTAAGACTTTCGGTATCCACAGAAGGTATTTAGGAGTCCTAAAGTTAGGACTCCTAACTTCTGTGAATACCGAAATGAGTAAGTGCCTTCTGTGAATACCAAAATGAGTAAGTGCCTTCTGTGAATACCAAAATGGTAGTAAGTTTAGAATTTTGTCTTAAGTTAGTTCTGTGAATCGGGCCCGGAGTATATAGTATACCATATACTAGGGGCTTAGAAGGCACTCCAGAATCCAGTTAGAGATGTACCTAATGTACATGCAACCATTTTAGAGAGGAAGCAGCTAGGCTGTGGTCCTGATTAGCAGGACCACAGCCAGACTAAGGTCGAATATCAGTGAAACACCACCAAAAAGTGGGGGTACCCATGTGAAGCAGATCCTACTCTCCTACAGTTCCTTGGGGCCCAAACGCTTCTAAAGGCTGTAGGCCTTGTGTCTAGTTCAGTCGTGGTTCTTATACCATTTTATTGGTATATGGTTTGGTACGCCCCTAGGGCCCAAACGTGTATTTGTGCTTTTACTGTTGAATACTGACTTGTAACTTAAGTACTTCGAACTCCAGCCTCATAAAGAGACTAGAGGGGTGTGTTTTATCTTAAATAGATATATTTTAAATATATACCTAGTGTGGTTTCCTTTCATTTGGTCACTCAAGAGATTATAGACTGGTAAAACAAGCTGCTTTACATTCCTTCAAGACTTAGCCTGAAATCTGCTCTCCATACCTACCACTAGGATAGCTTTCAATAAAGGTTGTCTTTAACCTATCACCATAAGGGGTTGTGTGGACTGGTATAGGGTGCCCACTTTAATTAGTGGATAGCATATACCAGGCCAACTTCTCACAGTTATAAAGCTCTGCGATGGGTTGATCCTTTCTACAGAATCTCACCTTTCTGGTGTTTCAAAAACCCTTCGTATTGCAAATCTTCTAACTGCAGCAAGGAGTGCCTGATGGCTCATCTTTGAGACCAACGCTATTTAACCAATGCATGCGTCCCCTGGCAGTGGTCATCGAGTGGCAATGTTTTAACATCATTATGCACGCAGATGATACTCAACTCATCATCATCCTGTCAAAAAACTGTCAACATGGCTATCACATTGAGATTTTGCCTTCCGTAGGTTACTTAGTTGATGAATCTTAATTGTCTCAAGTTAAATGCAGGGAAAACAGAGGTTCTTATCCTGGGAAAACAACCATCCATATGAATCACCGCATGGTGGTGAACTGTCTTGGCCCCTTACCCACGCCCAAGCCCAGGGTTAAGAACCTCGGCGTTTGATTCAATGAGAAGCTCTTTGATGGCCAAATCACAGCTCTGGCAGGGAAATTTTTGGGGTCTTAAAGACCCATAAAAAAATGTAGTTTCCTGCCAGTGTCTTAAAAAAAAACGTAGTCTAGGCACTGGGTATGTCTTGTATCTAAGGGTGTCCAAGACTAAGCTAAAACGACTGCAGCGAATGCGGAATGCTGAGGTCTGTCTTGTGTTAGATCTTCTCAGGTGGGCTTTTTTGGGGGGCTGCACTCTGCAAGCTTCTCTGGTCGCTCCTGATACAAAGAGTTTCCTTTAAAGCACTGTGCATTTGCTACAGGGCTTTCACAAATAAGGGTCTTCCTCATCTGCACTCTTTCATCAAACTTTATCTCCCTGCCATGAATCTCAGACCTTTGGGGGCACTGCTGGCCAGTATCCCCACAGTCAATAGAGTGCCTAATGGGGATGCCTCATCAGGTTGCCTAGCGCCAAAACTGTGGAACTCCTTGCCCCTCCAGCTTCAGTAGGCCCCATCGGAAGTTTTTTTTTAAAACTTGGCTATCTAGCCTCGGCTGAGTTTACGATACACTGGAAGTGTTCTGGACCTTCGGGACTTGGACTTCAGAACTAGGACACTTATTTTGATGTAGCCATGTGCTTCATAAGTCTCAGTATTATAATTATTATGTTGTACATACTTAGAATGTGGAAAGACAAACTATAAGCCTCAGTGTTGTAAGCCCTGTTGTCTGAAATATGCAACTGGCTGAAAGTCACACTTATGCCATGTGGCCAACAGCGAGGGCATTTGATTGCACTCTCCATTAGGTTTTACATACCATAGTACTGGGCGCATGTAACTTGATGTCTGTGGCTGTGCCTTATCCAATGATGTAGATACACTTCCCACGTTCACACTCCTCCCCTGCCCTTTTAATGGAGGGAGTCCCTACCAAAGACCACTAGTTATGTTATGTTAATAAAGCTTTTAGAGTGCATCTGTTTACCAAGGGTGTCCTGGCGCTGAGCACTTCCTAAATGGTTGCCAAAGATGACATAACTATTCCGAGAAAAGCCAGGTTTTCAGCCCCTTCCTGAAGGAGAGGAGCTCGGTAGAATTTCTGAGGTACATGGGTAAGCTGTTCCAGGCCTCTGCGGCACAAGTGAAAAAACTCCAACCACCCCAACTGGCTTTTTTAACACAAGTGACAATCACTTGTTTTGCCTCCGAGGAGCGGAGATAGATTTCGATTTTTCCACACGGAGGGCCTGATTTATATCTTGGTGGTGGGGAAACTCTGTCGCAGCGGCCACGTAGTATCCATAGTACCAAGATTGTGGTCCAGCTGCCTGACTTAAATGCTGGAGAACTCTTGGTTTATTCAGGGCAGAGCCAGATTATCTCTGCCGTGAATAAGGAGTAAGGTACGTCAGAGATTGACTTCTGATTCCGCCCATCTAATGTAGAGGCACGGAATTGAAGGTCACTTTTCACTGCCCATCATGAAAACCCTAGCATTAAGGGGCAGTGAAAACTGCAAAATGCTCCCCTCGCCATGGAGAAGACTCCAATGGCAAGAGGAGCATTGTCTTTTTTTATTTTCCAAAAAGAAATACCAATTCAGGAAAAATACAAGTTTGCATATGGCTCCATCATGCATGATGGAGGTGTATGTCAAACTGCAAAACGCATTGATAGGAACTGCCATGATAGCAGTTTCTGGCAGTGCTATAAGAAATGACCGCAGGCCTGGAAGTTATTTCATAATTTGACTGGCAAAGGTGCTGTCAAGGCGACGGAGTAAGTTATTCAGTTGCCCTGACCGCCAGACCTCCATCTTATTTACTTATTAATCGGCACATTAGTAATAAGAGTTGAAGATTGTTCTCCAGTAATATGCAAAACCTGCACAATGATGAGGAGGACCTTTAATATCTATTTGAATGATTGTGTAATTTCTTTTACTTATCCGGCTTTTTTTGTGCCATTTTAAACAAGCATTTGCAAAGACAATGGGCCCGATTCACAGAACTAACTTAAGACAAAATCCTAAACTTACTACCATTTTGGTATTCACAGAAGGCCCTTACTCATTTTGGTATTCTCAGAAGGCACTTACTCATTTCGATATTCACAGAAGTTAGGAGTCCTAACTTTAGGACTCCTAAATGCCTTCTGTGAATACCGAAAGTCTTAAATTTAGGATTTTTCTCAGTTTAGTAGTAGTATAGTTAGGACTCCTAACTTTAGGACTCCTAAATGCCTTCTGTGAATACCAAAAGTCTTAAAATTAGGATTTTTCTCAGTTTAGTAGTAGTAAAGTTAGGAGTTCTAACTTTAGGACTCCTAAACTGAGAAAAATCCTAATTTTAAGACTTTCGGTATTCACAGAAGGCATTTAGGAGTCCTAAAGTTAGGACTCCTAACTTCTGTGAATACTGAAGTGAGTAAGTGTCTTCTGTGAATACCAAAATGAGTAAGTGCCTTCTGTGAATATGAAAATGGTAGTAAGTTTAGGATTTTGTCTTAAGTTAGTTCTGTGAATCGGGCCCATAAGGTCTGGCTTTGGCCATTAGTCTTTTGGCAATTATTTTGTTTTGCTCTTTACTTTTTACAAAACTTTATTATTCGGGAATCTGCCAGGCAAAACAAGACATCGGCTAAGAACAAAAAATGTTTTGGGTCTCAAAAAGCATACATTTCCGTAGTGTTCCTTGGCATGGAAGGAAAACTACTTTGTGTGTGGACGTGCCCCTTGTGAAAGGTCAACATGCCATAACTCATAGTGATGTCGGTCAATGACTTAAGTGGGCTGACATATTGCATGCTGGCGTGAGTGGAAGAAAAATGTGACGGACAGAATCAGAGACTAATGGATGAAGCCTGGCTGTAAACTCCTGTAAGTAACTATGTTATACATACTTTTAATAACATGAAAAGGTCTTCGATAACGGACCTAAATAGCCAATTGGTCCGGCAGTCCCTTGCCTTTGAGAAAAAAAGTAAGAAAGTTGAATACTTTGTTTTGGTCTCAAAAAAGAAACCCATTACCATAGTACTTGCTGGCATTGAAGGGAACTTCTTAAAAAGTCAATCCATCTGACATTGTCTGCAAGCCTCCTGCATTTGAGAAAGGAAGAAAGAAAGAAAGAAAAAAAGAAACAAACAAACAAAGAAAGAACGCAAGAAAGAACGCAAGAAACAAGCAGAGAGAAATAAAGTAAAAATGAAGGAACGTGAAAAAAGAGAAAGATGGAAAGTGAAAGAAACAATGAAAGAGAAGGAAATAAATATTGAAGGAAAGAGAAAATGAAAGAAATGAGAAGGAAATTGAAAAGAAAGGAAAGAGAGAAAGGAGAAAAAAGAGAAAGAGAAGGAAAGAGAGAATGAAAGACAAAGCAGAGGAAGGAGAAAAAAGAATGAAAGAACATACAAATGAAAGAAGGGAAGAAGAAAAAAAGGAAAAAGATAGAATGAGACAGGAAGAAAGACTGAAGGAATGAAAGAGAAAGAAGGAAGGAAGGGAAGAAAGAAAGAAGGAAAGCATTTAGGAAAGAGAAAGAAAGAAAGAAAGTAAGTTAGTTAATAGAGGTTAACTTAAGACCGAGCAGATTACCAGACTGCTCACCGGACTCTCTGTGCTTTCTGGCTTCGGTGGGACTATATCCTCAAGGTCCATCCTTGGCCCTCACTTGGAGGAGGGGACGCTCACATACTGCATCCTGCAATAGCACTTAAAAGTAACCCTGGGCTGTGAACTCCGCACTGCTCGCGGAGTTTGCAGAGTTTTCCGCACTCCGTGTTATGCGTAGCTCGCATGATGCCGTTCACAGTGATTGCACAGTGCAGACGAACATCCGGCACTGAAAATCACCGATAACAGCATTTATGTAATGCACTATGCCGCTTGCAGAGCTTAGCGTAGCGCAGCTGAGTGTTTTTTTGCACTTGCGGAGTTCTGCTACCTGGAACTCCAGGAACTCCGCCCAGGCTTATTTAAAAGTGCTCTAGAACTCTTGCAGCATGACTGCTTACCGGACTCTCTGTATCCCTTGGCTGTGGTGGGACTAGGTCGCTCAGCATCTCCCTTGGCCCTCAGTTTGAGGAGGGGACAGACTGCATGCTACACACCACAGTAGCACTTAAAAGCGCTCCACAATTCCTGCAGCGTGGGCTGCTTACCAGACTCTCTGTGTCTCCTGCTGGGGTATGATTACACCACCCAGCATCCAACCTTGGCCCTCAGTTGGAGGGGGGGGGTCGCTCACACACTGCGTGGGTGGCTAAAAGGGCTCTGCAATTCCCACAGTGCGAGACACAACCGGGCAAGACTGGATCAAGAGCGGGCCCATCTGCGCCCCTAAGTGGCCGGAAGATGCCAGGCTTGCCCACCTTTCTTGGCCCCGTTTTTTTCATCATAGTACTTTAACCCCAACTTCTGAGAATTTAGGTAGCCCAGACACCCTCTGCTCAGTTTTGTGGTCCTCTGTGAATCACGGGGAAAGAAAGGCTGTACCCCATAAATAAAATAGTAGTGACCAATCTGTACAAAAGTCTTCTATTGTCAAGTCCTTGACCATGGCGATGGGGCGGGGTGGGGGAGTGTCGTGTCTACTCACTTACAATGACGACAGACACGGAGGGTTCTCTATTCATGTGCTTTATTGCGTTCCTTACACCAGCATGTCTTTCCCTCAACTGCTGACCTGACCTCCCCACTCCGCCTCTTCCTGTCACCCCAGTCCTCCCCTATCTCCGCCCATACTGCTCCGCCCACACAGCCACTAGACCCCTCATCTCTACATCTCCCCCTTTGTTAGCAACGAACGGGGTCACCAAGAGTTACATCTCCTCAATCAGCCGCTTGGGCTGACGGATAGTTTGTCGTGGACGGAGTGTGCGGCCTTCAGGCACTGTATCTGATTCGGTTCCGGGTGTCTGCCCCACTGGACTGTCACCCTTGCTCTGTGCCTCGGGTTGCAGAGTTTTTGAAGGTGCAGGTTGCGACTCTAGAGTCTCTTGCAGAGCCGGGCTGCACTTCTGAAAGTGAGACACATTCCGGGTTACACGCCTGGTGTCTGACTCTGCTGTCAGCATGGTGCCTTTCTGACGAGTGACCGTCAGAGGTTCCGCTCTGAACCTGCTGTCTGTCTTCTTGGATTGTTCTTGCTTGACAATCACGCAGTCCCCTTCGTGGAACGAGAGAGAGCGAGCCCGCCGTCTGCCATCTGCGTACGCTTTCATGCTTTCTTTGCGAGCTTTGTCGGTGGCTTCAACCTCCCGATGAATACGGTTGGGAGAAATGGGTCGCAGCGCTCCCTCCCAAGTGGGTATCCGGGTCCTGACCGGGCGCCCCAACATAAGTGTAGCAGGGCATTTGCCTGTGGTGGCATGCGGCGTCGTCCGGTAGGCTCGGAGTACATCATTGAGGGCTGCCTGCGGGTCTCTTTTGTCCAGAGTGGCCTGTTGGAATGTCCTTTTTAAAGTGGCCATGAACCTCTCCGCTGTGCCGTTGGCCTGCGGCCATAGTGGTGTGACCCGTCGGTGTCGCACATTCATGAGCGTCAGGAAATCACTGAATTCCCGGCCATTGAACGGAGGCCCATTGTCTGTTTTCACCTCCGCGGGTAGGCCCCAGGCTGCAAAGACTTCATCCAGAACGGTGAGCGTGGCAGCTGCGTTGGTGGATGGGACGAACCGGGCGATGGGGAACCTTGAGTACTCATCTATTATAACTAACACATACTTGCCCGATGACATGGGGCCGTAGAAGTCCATGGCCAGTTCTTGCCATACCCCTGGTGGCAGGGGCGTCATCTGGAGTGGAGCGGGTGGGTCTCCTTGCCTTACCACTTGGCACTGCAAACAGTCTTTTAGGGTGTGCTCTACCATTTTGTCTAGGAAGGGGAACCAGACACGTTCACGAAGCGCTCTTTTCGTCGTGACTACTCCTCGATGACTTTCGTGTGCCAGGTTGACGACTCCCTGTCTCAGTTGTTGGGGTATTACAATTCGAATGTCTCGCAGCAGTAGGCCATCAGGTGTGACGGATAGTTCTTCGCACACGTTCCGGAATGCTTGCCACTCCTGACGCCTTGTGGTATCACCCTTTTCGTCCTCCGACTCTTCGTGCCGCCACCTGTTCGTTCGGACCCTTCGGATCACCTGCTGCAGCATGGTGTCTTGCTGGGTGGCGTCCAGGATGGCCTCTAGGGGGACCGCCGGTGGCCGCGCTTGGTCCACCACAAAATGGACATACTCGTCTGCCATGGACGGTGTGTGTCGCTGTGAGTCTTCCGGGTGGCGCGACATATAGTCAGCCGGGTTGGCAGCCTTCCCTGGCTTGTGCACGATTGTGAATGTGTATTCTTGCAGACGGAGTCCCCACCTCTCGATGCGGGGTGGCATCTTGGACCGGGGGTTGCCATAGATGGTGACGAGGGCTTGGTGGTCTGTTACCATGGTGAAATGCTTCCCGTAGATGAACACGTGGAAATGCTCACACGCCCACACCACCGCAAGGCTCTCCTTTTCCGGTTGGGAGTAGGCTTTCTCCGTGTCGGAAAGGCTCCGGCTGGCGTGCGCCACAATGTGGCGGTGGTCCGTGTCCTTGTCATATTGAGCCAGGATGGCTCCTAGCCCGACGGGGCTTGCGTCCACTGTTATTTCTGTCTTGCGATCTGGGCTGAAATAGGCCAGGCTTTCCACCGAGCCCACCGCTCTCTTTATGTCCTGGAAAGCCTGCTCGCATTCGGGAGTCCACTCAAAGGCCTGTCCTTGCTTGGTGAGCGTGCAAAGTGGGTGACTTATTGTGGCATAGTCCTTGATATACCTTGAACAGTAACTCGCCATGCCAAGGAAGGATCGCACATCACTGACGTCAAGTGGACTCTTGGTGCTGTTCAGAGTACTCACTTTGGCAGGGTCTGGTTGCATTCCGGCTCCTGAAAAGATGTGGCCAAAGAATTTCAGTTGCGACTGATGGAACTCGCATTTCTCCTTATTGAGCGTGAGGTTAGCCTCCAGGAGAGCATGGCAAACCCTATCTAGGGCCGTGTCGTGGACCTGGAGCGTCGCCCCGTAGACTAGAATGTCATCGCTGTAGTTCAGCGTATTTGGGATGTGATGTATCGTTTGCCGGATAGCTTCTTGGAATATTTCAGCGGCTGATGAAATGCCAAAATTCAGTCTCTTGTATCTGAACAACCCTAGGTGCGTTGCAAATGTTGTGATATAGCGGGAGCTCTCGTGTAGTTCCAGCTGATGATAGCCTTTGTTTAGGTCCAATTTAGAAAACACCCTCGCCCCATTGAGGGCGGCAATCATGTCACTTAAATGAGGTCCGGGATGACGCTCTCTCTCAATGGCGGTGTTGGGCATTCTCATGTCCACACAGAGCCGCACTTTCCCGGGTGTGCCTTTCTTTGGTACGATCACGACGGGAGATACCCACGGTGTGGCGCCCTCCGTCCGTTCGATGATGTCGGCGTCCAGCAGGTCTTGTAGCTCATCCTCCACCGCTTGCTGGAGGTGGAACGGAACTTTCCGCGGGTGTTGGGCAACCGGGCGGACCTGGTCATTTATGTGAAGGCGGATCTGGCCTCTGTTCATTTTCCCGAGTCCAGAAAACAGCTTTGGGAACTTGTGCACGGTGTCATTTTCACCAGTGACGCGGTACAGGATTTCCACCAGTTTCAACCGTTCAGCGGTTGGCAGACTGAGGAGACAGTCAGCTTCCGGTCCCTCGATGACGTGAATCACGGCCGGAATAGATGTTGTTCGATGCCTTAGTGTCGTTGAAAACTTCCCCAAGCATGGGAGCGGCTTCCTGGACATCCAGGTGTAGACACGCACATGTGCGGGGTCGAGCCGAGGCCGAGGGTTCATTTTCTGGTATTCGGTCACTGGGATGTAGTTGAGGGATGCCCCGCTGTCCATCACGAACTTTGTGGGATGCGTGCCAACGCAAATGTCCAACCGAGGGTATTTTTTGAGCTGATCGGGATCGGCAATCATGTTTGCATATTCTACAGAGTATTCGTGTTCACTCGAAGGTGATTCGGAGTCTCTTGATGGTGATCTTCTAGACCATCTTGAAGACCGTGACTCCCTGCTGGACTGGGAGGATTTGGAGGAGGACTTCCGGCGGTCACGTACCGCTCGCGCGTGGTGGCGGCGTGTCTCACCTCTTGGTGACCTCGTGGAGGCTTTTTCTTTCTCCCGGCGGTAGTCTCCGCACATGGTCTCAAAGTGATTGTTGCGACCACACTTGTGGCACTTCTGTCCCAGGGCCGGGCACGCTCCGATGTGTGGGAAGTCGTACCCGCATCGGTAACATCTTCTCAATGGCGCCTTCTTCCCATGATCCTGGCGCCTGCTTCTCTTCCCCGAATCAGGCCGTCGATGACCGGGGCGACGGTGGTGTCTCGATGGCGGCCGAGCTTGTCGTTCCCGCTCTCTCGACCACCGGCGAGGGCGGTCGGTGCGTACTTGACAGAATACCTCCTTGCGGTCCACGCGTCCTGCCTCCATTGTCTTGGCTTGCTCTTCAGTCTGATCATGGAGCCTCGTGATCTCTTCTATTTCATCCAGCGTGTGACTCTTTTTTAGTAACTTCCTGCGTAGCGTCTCCGACTGGCAGCCGTCGATCACCCGTAGGCGAATGGCGTCGTCCGTCGAGAACTCGTCGAACTCACAGTGGCGCGCCAGGCGCCGCAACCTTGTGATGTATGAGCCCATGACTTCATCTTTTTCTTGTCGCGCTCTTTGGAATACGTATCGTTCATAATCTACATTCTTCTTGTGCACAAACTTCCGATCCAGGGCTGCGCGCACATTCGCATATGTTCCCGCGTCCGCGGCGGGGAGTTCCTTTATCATCTTGCTGACATCCTTGCCCACGAGGTTTCGAAGTGCGATCAGTTGATCCTCGTCCCCTGTCACCTTCGAGCCCTTAATGTAGTCCTCAAAGTCTTCAATCCACTCTTCCCAGCGAGGGCCCATGCTGCTCCCAACCACGAGCGCTAGGGGTTCTGGGGGGCGCAGGTGCGACAGCCCCATGATGATTGGCTTCGCATCTTGGCGCGCTGGAGAATGGGCTGGGGACCCATGATTCGACATCGCGGTGTGCGTGTGATGCGCGCAGCGGCAGCGCAGAGCAGGCCCAGGGAATCCCTCGTGGAGTCTTGCGCTGTATTTAGGTAGGTCCCCACGTTCGTTTTTTTTTTTTTGTATTTGCCTGTGCTTGATGAAATTTCAATGTTGCCTGGCTTCAAAATGGCCGCCCGGGCCTATTTGCATGGGGCGTCTGAGAGTCCGCCTGACTTTAAGATGGCCGCCGGCTGGGGAGCGTGTGTAGACGTCCCACGTGGTGCCGGGCTCTCGAGTCATTCATTCCGGGGGCAGCGCGCTGCTTGGACGGCCCCTCTCATGGTCAGTTTCATTTATTATTATTCCTTTTCACTCACGGCTTCACAGGCGGGCGGGCGGGCGGAGTCCTCACATTCACTGCTCCGATCCGGCCTGGGAGACACGCGCGTCGGCGCTTTCACTTTTTCTTTTGCCTGTCACGGCGGCGGTCCTCTCCACCGCAGAGCGCTCGCTCCTTCAGCTGCTTGCCACGGCGGCGGTCCTCTCCACCGCAGAGCACTCGCTCCTTCAGCCGCAGGCTCTTCACACGCTGTCACGGGTGGCGGCGCTTTCGCTGGTTACTTGCTACCAGCCCCTCGCCAGCTTACTCGGCGTGCTGGTGTTTCGGGAGAGCATCCAGCTCCATCCCACCCTCGTCGCCAGCTGTCGTGTCTACTCACTTACAATGACGACAGACACGGAGGGTTCTCTATTCATGTGCTTTATTGCGTTCCTTACACCAGCATGTCTTTCCCTCAACTGCTGACCTGACCTCCCCACTCCGCCTCTTCCTGTCACCCCAGTCCTCCCCTATCTCCGCCCATACTGCTCCGCCCACACAGCCACTAGACCCCTCATCTCTACAGGGAGGAGGCTAAAAACATCAGAATTTGAAAATGTCCAGGAGAGGATTGATAATGTACAGAGGCAAGTCTATGAGCCCCCCACCCCCTCGTGAACCTCAGGCCGTTGTTACTAAACATGGGGGGCCAATTATCTAGAATGCTTTACCTCAGCTACAAGAAGAACAGGGACGAGGAGTAAGTGCCCAGCATTATGGCGATTTACCCCGTAATTACCCGCCAGGGCCGGTTTTAGGGCAGTGTGACTTGTGCGGTCGCACTGGGGGCTGACCTGTGAAGGGGCGCCAACCTCAGGGGCGGGGGGGGGGGGGGACACTGTGTTTAGCAATAACTTGATTGCAGAGATGAGGGGAATTTTTGCCCAGTGCTAGTGAGAGAATACGAGAAGGGATCATGGGGGAGCAAAAAATGATTGTCACACGGGGTGCCACCAGCTCTAAAGCTGGCCCTGTTACCCCCAAGCAAGCATATAGAGGGAGGATCCACAAGGGGTTAATGTTTCGCTATTAGAGAGCCCACCCACCCAAAAAAAGAGAAGGGAGGCTAAGAATAGATTATAAGAAAAATGACAGCTGGGAATATTTCGTTGGTATGAGGCAAAAGGGAGGTGAAATCTACAGAAGGGCACAAATTCAGAGAGTGATATTAAATCACTTGTTATAGAGACATTGAAGCAGTTTATACTGAAAACAGAAGCCTTGCTTTCAGATTTTTGTAACTAAATCAAATTTACGATTATGTCAGCAATTAAGCAGGAGTTGGCTTTAACGCCTCGGCGCACATCACCCCAGGTCCATACCAAAATGGGGCCCACTGGCAGACTTTGGATATACCCACACCCTCAAATAATTTTGAGGGAGAGGGAATTGCTCACATTGGTACTCAAGAAATGGTGAACCACCCTCATCAAGTTCTAGGCAGAGCTAAAGAACAGGCCCTACATAAGGAGAAGAGTCAGCTGGTTGTAAATAATAAGGGACCGATAATGCATGGCAATACTCACTATAAATGCACAGAGACCCTCCAGCTGCCTTCCAGGGTGCACACCCTATGCAATTGTTTCGGTGAATGTTCATCCACGGTTAAATGGGGCGATGGAAACACTGAGGCCATTGAACGGAAGTCTGCTCCTTGGAGGTGATCGAATGCAGGGTACTTTGATGATTTCAACAACAAGATCCTATTGGCACATAGATTTTGGATGGATTGATCCTTCAAGAAAGAATACTACCAGGGAATGTATGGTGGTTAATTTTAAAATGCCTGATCTTGTGAACATTCTGTTAGAGTATTTACAGTATCTGACTAAAGACCAGGAGGGAATCACGCCCAACCTCTTGGGTTTTTTCAACAGATCTGCACCATTGTCAGTGCTCAGCAGCTTCCTTGTGGGGAATCAAACAAGCGCCCATGGAAATATGTCTCAATGGTTCAATGTTTCTGTTGGAAGGCGGACCCCGAGGAGTCGGCGAGACCACCAAGGGGGGCCCTCACACTGTACGAAGTAGCCGAGCGCTGCCGAGAAGTCTCCTGAGAGATCCTTCTCCTATCACGTACTAGCCCAGTAACACCACCACACAGGACTCAAGGAGGTTGTCTCAAGACAAGCAATTCTTTATCAGCAATAAAAAGGTTACGAGGTCAATATTTACACAATGGGATCGCGGGATCCACCAAAAGTCTCAGTGTCTCTTTGGAAGGGTAGGGGTAGCGGGACAGTCTTTGGCAGGAGTGCGGTACGAGGGTACCTGGGGCCCAGTTCTTATCCTCAAGCTGGAGGACCTCCGGATCTCGGAGGGGTCGAGCCGCGACGGCGTCAGCAGGGCTCTGGCGTACAGTTCGTGGAGAGCCGCGATCCAATCAGCAGGGCTCTCAAGATGGTTTCTGCTCAGCTCGAGCCGCGACGTCGTCAGCAGGGCTCCGAGGGAGGTTTCAGCGAGGTTGGGCCGCGACAGCGTCAGCAGGGCTCCGATGTTCCAGGTGGCTTCAAAGTGTTCACAAGAAGGAGCCGCGACGCAGTCAGCAGGGCTCGTGATGGTTCCGACAAGAGTTCTTCTCCGTAGGGTCAGCCGCGATTCAATCAGCAGGGCTCTCGACTCCGGGATACAACTGCCGATCTGTGGCGGGGTCGCCCCAGATATAGGTCTGGAGCCCTTTGATGTCCGGACCCAGGCGCCCGGTGGGGGCGGAGAGGCCGGGTGGAGGTGGCCAGATGCCCAGCAGGAGAGGCGCCAGGCCCAAGGGAGTTGCAGGGAGATCACACCTCGAGAGGGGAGGACAGTTGGGGGTCCCATCGATACTGTCCGCCGGGGGCGATGAATGGTTCCTGCGGCACCCCCTGGCCAGTTCGTGGTGCCTCGATGTCGGGGCTTCGCTGGGGTCGAGGCCGGGTTGAGCGGGGTCGCGCTGGCTGGTGCACAGAGTCACGTGGGTGCCGACAAGATGGCGGAGCCACGAGGGGTATGCGACCTCGTGCAGCTCAGGATGAAGGGCCTCGGTGCAGTTCAGAAGGGTGGCCCGTGAAGGCCGGGGCGGGGAACGGGCACAATCCACGGGGGTAAGGACCATGCCACGAGGCCGGGTCCAACAGGCGTCCCCCCCAGCCGAAGGCATGGAGAGTCACCCATCTCCTTGGGGATTCTCCTCGTCAAGGCGGAAGAAGCGGGACAGGCCGTCGGCGTTGGCGTGGTCATTGCCGGGCCGGTGTTCAACGTCAAAGTCCATCCCTTGTAGCGAGATGGACCACCGCAGCAGCTTGGGGTTCTCGCCCCGCATTTGCATTAACCACCGCAGGGGCCGGTGGTCAGTCTGGACCCGGAAGTGGGTACCGAAGAGGTAGGGCCGGAGTTTCTTAAGGGCCCACACCACAGCGAAGGCCTCACGCTCGATGGTGCTCCATCGTTGCTCCCGGGGCACTAGCCGTCGGCTGATGAAGGCCACTGGTCGGTCGAGCCCCTCTTCATTGGCCTGAGACAGGACGGCCCCGACCCCATACTCGGAGGCGTCCGTCTGTACCACGAACTCCTTATTGTAGTCAGGGGCCTGTAGCACCGGGGCAGTACACATTGCGGTCTTTAGGGTGTCGAAGGCTGCTTGGCAGCGGGGTGTCCAGTGCACCTTCTTGGGCTGCTTTTTGGACGTTAGCTCTGTGAGGGGGCCAACAATGCTCCCATAGTCCCGGATAAACCGCCGGTAGTAACCAGTGAGACCCAGGAAGGCCCGGACAGCGGTCTGGGTAGTGGGGGGTTCCCAGGCCTGGATGGCATCTATTTTCGGTTGGAGAGGGGCCACCTGCCCGCTCCCCACTTGATGGCCCAGGTAGGTCACGGATCCGTGGCCGATCTGGCATTTGCTGGCCTTGATTGTGAGCCCGGCTCGCTGGAGGGCGGCCAGGACGGCTTTAATGTGAAGGAGGTGCTCTGCCCAGTGGTTGCTGTACACGGCAATGTCATCTAGGTAGGCCGCGCTGAAGGCCTCAAGCCCGGCCAAAACCTTGTTCACCAGTCTTTGAAAAGTGGCCGGGGCGTTCTTCATTCCGAAGGGCATCACCCGAAAGTGGTAATGCCCATCTGGGGTCGAAAAGGCGGATCTTTCTTGGGCGCCGGGGGTGAGCTGGATCTGCCAGTACCCGGCGGTGAGGTCCAGCGTGCTCAAGTAGCGGGCGGCCCCTAAGCGGTCGATGAGTTCGTCGGCCCTGGGTATGGGGTGGGCGTCCGTCTTGGTCACAGCATTCAGGGCTCGGTAGTCCACGCAGAATCGCAACTCCGGGGGGTGGCCGGGAGCTGCGGCCTTTGGCACCAGGACGACAGGACTGGCCCACGGGCTGTCGGAGGGTTCGATGACCCCCAGGGCCAGCATCTTCGTTACTTCGGCCTGGATGCATGCCCGCACTCGGTCGGGTACCCGGTAGGCTCTGTGTCGCACGGGGGGGCTCTCCCCGGTGTCGACGTCGTGGACGCACCAGTGGGTCACCCCCGGGGTGAGGAAGAAGAGGGCTGCGTAGTCCTGCAGCAGTTGCTGGCAGTCGTTGCGCTGTTCCGGAGTCAGGGAAGAGGCGAGTTGGACACCCTCGATGGTTCCATCATGGACGTTGGACTGCAAGAGGTCGGGCAGGGGCTCGGAGTCGTCCTCGCCCCCCTCGTCGGTCGCCAGTAGCAGGCTCAGTTCGGTCCGGGCAAAGTGGGGTTTTAGCCTGTTAGCATGTAGGACCCGGAGGGGGTTCCGGGGGGAGTCCAGGTCGACCAGATAGGTGACGGGACTTTTCTTCTCCACTACCTTGAAGGGCCCGGTCCACTTGTCCTGGAGGGCGCCGGGTTCAACCGGGGCCATGACCCATACCTTCTGACCTGGCTCGAATTCTATGGTAGAGGAGTTCCGATCGTACCACCGCTTCATGTCCTCTTGGCTGGCCTCGAGGTTGGCTTCGGCAATGGCTCGGAACTTGCGGGTCTGGTTTCGGAGGGTCAGGAGGTATCGGTAGACGTCAGGAGGGGCGCCTTGGGGCTTCGTCTCCCAGCTCTCTTTGACCAGGCTGAGCGGTCCGCGGACCGTGTGTCCGTACAATAGTTCAAACGGGCTGAACCCCAGGGACTTCTGCGGGACCTCCCAATAGGCAAACAGGAGGCACGGCAGCAGGACATCCCATCTCCGCCTGAGGGGCTCTTCTAGCCCCTGGATCATTCCTTTTAATGTTCTGTTGAACCGCTCAACCAGTCCGTTCCCCTGAGAGTGATAGGGGGTCGTGAACTTGTATGTGACCCCGCACTGCTGCCACAGGGACCGCATGTATCTGGAAATAAAGTTCGTGCCTCTGTCGCTCACCACTTCGCGGGGAAATCCCACTCGGGAGAAGATCCCCATTAAGGCCCGGCCTACCACGGGGGCCGTTATAGTTCTTAGCGGGACCGCCTCCGGGTACCTGGTGGCGTGGTCCACGAGGACCAGGATGAAGCGGTGGCCCAGGGCGGTCTGGGGGTCCAGGGGCCCCACGATATCGATTCCGACCCGTTCGAACGGGGTGCTGACGGCTGGAAAGGGTTGGAGGGGGGCCTTGACCCGACCCCCCGTCTTCCCGCTGGCTTGGCAGGTCTGGCAGGACCGGCAGTGGTTGTCCACGTCTCTCCGCATCCGGGGCCAGTAGAAGTGGGTCACCAGACGGCTGTACGTTTTGTCTTGTCCCAAGTGTCCGGCGAGGGGCACATCATGTGCCAGGTTGAGCAGGAACTCCCGGAAGCGGAGGGGGACCACCAACACTCGGCTGGCCCCGAGTTCTGCCACTTTCTGCTCACTGTAGAGCAGGCCCTCGGCCCAGTAGACCCAGTGGGTGCCGGTCTGGTCCCCGTTGGTTTGGGCGGACGCTTGCTGGCGGACCCCTTCGAGAGTGGGGCAGGACTGCTGCTCGTGTTGGAACTGCTCCCGGGTGGGGCCCCCTTCGTGTCGCCATTGTGTCAGCTCTGGTAGGGCGCACGGGGAAGCCATCTCTTCGGGGGAGGATTCACTAGGTCCTGGGTCGGTGTCCGCCTCCCCCTCGCTGCTGGCGGGAGGTGGTGCGAGCCCCTCGGGCTGGGCGGCCCCGGAGGCTGAGGATGAGCGGTGGGCCCGGGTGGTCATGGACCGGGTGATGGCACAGGCCCAGTCAGATAGTCCCAGCATTCGGAGGTGCTCTCGTCGCTCTACTTGAGCCCAGGGGGAACTCTCCAAGTCGTTCCCCAGGAGGCAGTCGACGGGGGCGTCGTCGCGTACCGTCACCTTCAGCAGGCCCGTCACCCCTCCCCACTCGAAGGGGACCAGGGCCATCTGGCACAGGCTTTCGCTGTTGTCGGCCGTCCGGACGGGACACAGCACATTCGGTAGGATCTGTTCGGGGGTCACCAGGTGGCAGCGGACAGCGGTGACACTAGCGCCGGTGTCACGAAGGGCTTCGGCCCGTTGTCCATTGACCGTGACCTGCTGCCGGTACTTCTGGGTGTTGCTGGGGATGGGGGTGCAGGGTACCATTTCTCGGCTACCCAGGCAGACCAGGGACATGGCTGCCGGCTCCCATTCAGTGGTCCCTCGGTCGAGGGTCTCCTCTTCCTCTTCTCCTTCTCCCAGGGCGGCGGCCGCCAGCTGTCGGGGCGGGGGCCCGCCGGCCCCGTTTCTTCGGTTCAGGGGGCAGACCGGATCGCTGGCATAGTGTCCGGTTTGTTGGCAGCCGTAGCACGTTACTGGTGGCCGTGGTCCGGGTCTGGCAGGGGGCGCCCCCCTTCGGGCCAGGCTCGGGGAGAGTTGTTGCTGCGGTGGCCCTCAAGGGGGGCTCCTGGGGGCCCCGGCAGGAGGGTCTTGGTTCCTGTTCGGCCCTCCACCGCGTTGGCGGGGGGGTCCGGTGGGGTTCCTCTGGTACTCCCCCATTGAGTTCCGGGGGACCCGGGAGTTGACCCATCGATCGGCCTCGATGGCGAGTTTTCGCGGGTTGGTCATTTTGCTGTCGAGGAGGTGCTGTCTCAGTTCCACGAAGCAATTGTTGGAGAGATGTTCCCACACGATGAGGTCGACCAGCTGCCCGTAGGTGGTTACTTTGCTACCTCTGATCCACCCTTCTAGGGCCCGACTGAAAAAGTCCACATATTCCACCCAGGTGGTGCCCGGGATTTTCTTGCAGTCTCTGAACCGCTGGCGGTACATTTCTGCGGTTAGCCCGTAGCGGGTGAGCAGAGCCTCCTTCATGTGATCGTAGGAGGTCATCACCTCCTCCGGCAGATGGAGCAGTGTGTCTCGACCCTCGCTCAGGAACCGCCCCCAGTCTTTTCGGGGCACCCGATGAGAGGTCATGGCCACCTCGTAGGCCTTGAACCATTGTTGGATGTCGTCATTCTTGTAGTACTCCTTGACGACCTCTTTCGGGATATGTACCTTGGTTTCGGCAGGCGGTAGAGTGCCTCTAGTACTGGGGGCGTTGGTCCCTCCGTTCTTGGCCTTGATTTCGAGCTCCTTGAGGCTGCGCTCGTGCTCAAGGGTCAGTTACTTTTCCTCCAACTCCCGGTGTCGCCTCTTCTCCTCTATCTCCTCTTGAAGCCGTAGCTGTTCTAGGGCCAGTTTCTTTTCCGCCAGCTGGAGTTCGCCATCCAGCCGCAGTCGTGCGAGCTCTAGCTCGTGGTTCCGGACCTTCTCCCGCTCTCGCATTTCTTCTTCGGAGAGGCCGGTTTCCAGGCTCTTTCTTCCTCCGGTTGCCGGAGTCAGTGCGGTTGATATGGTCTCAGTCAGGGGCAGGGGACCTTCTTCCTGGGAGGGGCCTGCCCCGGCCTCCAGCCATGTCCTCAGAGCTTTCTGCATGTCCTCTTTGATACTTAGGCCGGTGGTTGCAATGCCTTTGTCTTTGCAGAACTGTTTTAACTCTTTGTGCGTATATTCTTCCAGCCGTTCGGGCTGGAACTCCATTGTCGCATTGTTTTCCTGGCTGCTCATGATTACTGTCCGTTTGGATGGGTAGCTAGTGGGTACTGGCTGGTACGTACTGGGTTCGGCTCGGATCCCGTCGCTGGCCACCAAATGTTGGAAGGCGGACCCCGAGGAGTCGGCGAGACCACCAAGGGGGGCCCTCACACTGTACGAAGTAGCCGAGCGCTGCCGAGAAGTCTCCTGAGAGATCCTTCTCCTATCACGTACTAGCCCAGTAACACCACCACACAGGACTCAAGGAGGTTGTCTCAAGACAAGCAATTCTTTATCAGCAATAAAAAGGTTACGAGGTCAATATTTACACGATGGGATCGCGGGATCCACCAAAAGTCTCAGTGTCTCTTTGGAAGGGTAGGGGTAGCGGGACAGTCTTTGGCAGGAGTGCGATACGAGGGTACCTGGGGCCCAGTTCTTATCCTCAAGCTGGAGGACCTCCGGATCTCGGAGGGGTCGAGCCGCGACGGCGTCAGCAGGGCTCTGGCGTACAGTTCGTGGAGAGCCGCGATCCAATCAGCAGGGCTCTCAAGATGGTTTCTGCTCAGCTCGAGCCGCGACGTCGTCAGCAGGGCTCCGAGGGAGGTTTCAGCGAGGTTGGGCCGCGACAGCGTCAGCAGGGCTCCGATGTTCCAGGTGGCTTCAAAGTGTTCACAAGAAGGAGCCGCGACGCAGTCAGCAGGGCTCGTGATGGTTCCGACAAGAGTTCTTCTCGGTAGGGTCAGCCGCGATTCAATCAGCAGGGCTCTCGACTCCGGGATGCAACTGCCGATCTGTGGCGGGGTCGCCCCAGATATAGGTCTGGAGCCCTTTGATGTCCGGACCCAGGCGCCCGGTGGGGGCAGAGAGGCCGGGTGGAGGTGGCCAGACGCCCAGCAGGAGAGGCGCCAGGCCCAAGGGAGTTGCAGGGCGATCACACCTCGAGAGGGGAGGACAGTTGGGGGTCCCATCGATACTGTCCTCCGCCGGGGGCGATGAATGGTTCCTGCGGCACCCCCTGGCCAGTTCGTGGTGCCTCGATGTCGAGGCCTCGCTGGGGTCAAGGCCGGGTTGAGCGGTGTCGCGCTGGCTGGTGCACAGAGTCACGTGGGTGCCGACAAGATGGCGGAGCCACGAGGGGTATGCGACCTCGTGCAGCTCAGGATGAAGGGCCTCGGTGCAGTTCAGAAGGGTGGCCCGTGAAGGCCGGGGCGGGGAACGGGCACAATCCACCGGGGTAAGGACCATGCCACGAGGCCGGGTCCAACAGTTTCCATGAGGAATCGTTTTTAGGTCGAGCCTGGGTAGGGCATGCACTGCAAGGCATGCTGTATTCTAGTAGGGACTTGAAGCTCCGCCCACTCTCCGCCAGTTTTTTTAATGGGCTTGTGTCATTCTCCACTGTAAACTGTGGCTATTCATTGGTCAATAGGCTTAGTAATCCCTCCTTACTACCTCCTATTACATGTGTAGTTACTCTGTAGGCTTTAATTTCCGTCTCTGAGCACTATTTTTCTCCTAACCCTTTTTTTTACAAACTTTATAGGACGGGGGGCTGGCATTTGCAATGCAATAGAGCTCGCATTTGAGAGACTTTAAGCTATTGGCATTATAAATGAGTGTGCCTTTTATTTATCTGTTTTAAAAACGACACATAAATAAAAAGCATTGTCATTTACAATTCCAATAGCTCCAACTCTAGTAAATGCGACATCTATTGCATTGCAAATGCTTATTATTTATTGACAGTATGGCTACTATCAAGTGACTGTCCGCTCAGGACAGGCCTGACCTAGAGTGACAGTTTTCAAGGGCCGTCAAACAGTGGACTTCTTGGATTTATTGGCTAGCATGAAGGGTTTGAGTCTCATTTCTTGGAACATTTCAGGTGCATGCTAGAAAACTTCAAATCTGGACTGGATTGATTTTGGGCCAGATGTATGACCATTTCATTTAGTGCCTCGCAATTTGCGACACATTACGAGTCACAAATTGCGTGGCGCTCAATGAAATCTACAACAGTGTTTTTAACACTGTTTGCGATTCCCAATGAGGTCGCAAATTGCGAGGCTCATTAATATTAATGAGCCTCTCGCAATTTGCGAGCCCAGTGGGAATGCCAGCCCTCTCAGGGATGGTGGCCTGCTGTGCTCAGCAGACCACCATGTCTGGGACTGGTTTTAAATAAAGCAGTATTGTTTTTTGATGCAGCCCGTTTTCCTTAAAGGAAAACGTTTGAGGCAATAGACCTGGAAGATTTGTTTGAAAACCCTCAAGCGATCACTCCAAAATGTAAAGAGGAAGTCAAACAACGTTTTCTTAATCATCACAGGGATTTGAAGTTGCAGAGGGTCCAGGCCTTGGTGTCAGTAGAAAGATATGCTTTAGTTTCAAATACAAGGAATTTAGAACCTTACCTACCCTGGATAACAAACCCCACCTACAGCTGCTGTCTTATATTTATTAGATTAAGTATTATTCATTTAAAAGTGCCATTCCCTTAGCAATGTGTTTGGTCACATGATTTACCCACATGCCATTGGGATAACGTTATTAATCAAAACACTTGTCACTTAGGGGCCGATTCCGATAGCCAGTCGGACAGCTGTCCGTAGCCTTACCGGGCGACCGACACGTACCCGGAGCCGGTCCGTCCTGTAGAGTAAGTACGATGCGCATAACTGCCAAAAACCCCACCGACACGTAGGCTGTGATTGAAGCTCCATTCTCCATCCGAGCCATAACTCCTAACTCTGAACCGAGTCGCCTGGAAGCAGTATCCATAGCAGTTTCCGGCATGACAAGTATGATGCGTACTTCCTACGCGCCGGACGGGTCGCCACGTACGGCACATCACAGCATCCGGAAAACAAGCATATCAGCTACGATTCGCGCCACAACTCAATACATGGCTACGAGACAGACCAGCTTGCAGCGGGTACGAGACGGAGCAACAAGCAGCGTGTACGACACAAACACATCATGAATCCCATCGCGCAGGTCATACCAGTACTCTACATCTATGACTGGATCAGGAACCGGCGCAGGCGGTAAGTCAGACACCTACCACATAAACAAACAACACGTACCCGCAAAATGGCACACACACACAGCGGATCCACATCCTGGCCACTAACAACAGCCCACCATAGGGGTTACATGGCCAGCACCACTAACACCCCCACCCATAGGGCTTATGTTGCCCATCACTACTGCCACCCCCAGCCACAGGGCTGATGTTGCCCATCAACCCAGCCACCCCCACTCACAGGGGACCTGTTGCCCATCACACCTGCCACCCCCACCCATATGGCTTATGTTGCCCATCACTACTGCCACCCCAGCCATAGGGCTGATGTTGCCCATCACCCCTGCCATGCCCACTCACCCCTGCCACCCCCACCCATAGGGCCTATGTTGCCCATCACTACTGCCACCATCACTACTGCCACCTCCAGCCATAGGACTTATGTTGCCCGTCACTACTGCCACCCCCAGCCATAGGGCTGATGTTGCCCATCACCCCTGCCACCCTCAGCCATAGGGCTTATGTTGCCCATCACTACTGCCACCCCCAGCAATAGGGCTGATGTTTCCCATCACCCCTGCCACCCCCACTCACAGGGGACCTGTTGACCATCACCCCTGCCACCCCCACCCATATGGCTTATGTTGCCCATCACTGCTGTCACCCCCAGCCATAGGGCTGATGTTGCCCATCACCCCTGCCACCCCCACTCATAGGGCGTATGTTGCCCATCACCCCTGCCACCCCCACTCATAGGGCTTATGTTGCCCATCACCCTTGCCACCCCCACTCATAGGGGACCTGTTGCCCATCACCCCTGTCACCCCCACTCATAGAGGACCTGTTGCCCATCACCCCTGCCACCCCCACCCATAGGGCACCTGTTGCCCATCACCCCTGCCACCTCCACTCATAGGGCGTATGTTGCCCATCACCCCTGCCACCCCACTCATAGGGGACCTGTTGCCCATCACCCCTGCCACCCCCACTCATAGGGGACCTGTTGCCCATCACCCCTGCCACCCCCACTCACAGGGGACCTGTTGCCCATCACCCCTGCCACCCCCACCCATATGGCTTATGTTGCCCATCACTGCTGTCACCCCCAGCCATAGGGCTGATGTTGCCCATCACCCCTGTCACCCCACTCACAGGGGACCTGTTGCCCATCACCCCTGCCACCCCCACCCATAGGGCTTATGTTGCCCATCACTACTGCCACCCCCAGCCATAGGGCTTATGTTGCCCAACACTACTGCCACCCCCAGCCATAGGGCTGATGTTGCCCATCACCCCTGCCACCTCCACTCACAGGGGAACTGTTTGCCCATCACCCATGCCACCCTCAGCCATAGGGCTTATGTTGCCCATCACTACTGCCACCCCCAGCCATAGGGCTGATGTTGCCCATCACCCCTGCCACCCCCACTCACAGGGGAACTGTTGTCCATCACCCATGCCACCCCCAGCCATAGGGCTTATGTTGCCCATCACTACTGCCACCCCCAGCCATAGGGCTGATGTTGCCCATCACCCCTGCCACCCCCACTCACCGGGGACCTGTTGCCCATCACCCCTGCCACCCCCACCCATATGGCTTATGTTGCCCATCACTACTGCCACCCCCAACATCAGGTATGTCAGCAAAATACAATCCCCCTAACATCATGTCAACAGTGTGTAGTCTGTGACAAATGCCCACAACAGTGATTATGGCTACGAACATACAATGTAAGTAACAGCACATGTGTGACCAACACATGAGTGTGACATACACAAGGCAAGCATCACCATAGCACTGTGGCAATGTAAAAATAACACCCCCTCACTATGTAGAGCAAAAGTTAAGTGTGGGCTTCCAAATTGCAGCAGATGTTGAGCATTGTGGTGATGGGGACTAAAGCCCCCTTATCACAGCGACCAAAAGGTAAGTGTCATCATGGTCAAAGCTGCAAATAACAAACAGCATGTATGATCCCTGCTCTCAACACATTAAACACTTCTGGGGCAAACTAGTGGTTGTGTCCCATACACACAGAGATGTGGTGAGGCTAACAGTGCTGTGAAAACATAACACACTCTCAGCCATGTGCAGACAAGCACCACACATGGGGGCTGACAATGCATACAGTGTACAATGACACAAGAGCAGAAGTGACCATCACCAAGCATGCACACATCTCGAAAATAGACACACCAATCAAAACAACATGTGTAGACTGTAGGTGTCAGCTCACAAACTCACATTCCATGCCAGCAATGGCACCTAACAACCAGGATGAATGTGCACAATGATGTGATATGACTCACAGGGACAGCAGACAAAATCATAGAAACAGCATCCAGACAAAGGCCCACAACAGCAATACCAATGCACTGGTGCTGATGCACAAACACAAGCAGGCAAACTCACACTGCACATCAGACACAGCATGTGTGTGTGTGTGTGTCACCGTATCCCCAGGCAACTGCACAACACATGAGGGGGGCAGAACCACAGTGACACAGATGTGGACACAGTGCCATACAAAAGTAAACCATCATTGGGACACCCTCAGTGGGCAATCAGGCATTGGGAGATGAGAGGAAGCACAACAGACACATGTGACACAAGCTGGAATGAACACCAACTAACACAGCAAGAGACTGACACACAACAGCACTACCCCCAGGGACCAGACATTGGGGTGACACAAGCATGCATGACACCTCCACTGTGATGACAAAGGCAGATATCGTACAAACTGGGAAACCCAGACATGTGTCCTGTGCCACAAACGTACATCACACATACACAAACACAAATCACTCAGCATGGCCCCTCATCCATGGACAAACGGGAGCTAGGGGACCATCCATGCAAACATTCACATCAGTCCACCTTCAACACCACACACCCTGAACTGCAACAATGTGTATCTGTGAAGCCCACATGCACATGCACCCATGACAAACATAGGAATGTTGGGAGGAACTAAGGTGCACAGACACATCACATAAGGACAGTTTACAAACCTGGGGAATGACAGACAAACTGCACAGTATGCGGTACATGGCCATGACCTCAAAGCTCACATAACCTTCAGAATCCCTGTCACAGTCCCAGGACAATGCAGAAGCCAAGGAGAACCACAAGGCACACATGCTGACATCTGCCAGCTTCGCAGCCATGAACCCGACATGTGGGAGCACACATCCAAATGTCTCAGGGCCTGATTCACAGAACTAACTTAAGATAAAATCCTAAACTTACTACCATTTTGGTATTCACAGAAGGCACTTACTCATTTTGGTATTCACAGAAGGCACTTACTCATTTACAGATGTTAGGAGTCCTAACTCTAGGACTCCTAAATGCCTTCTGTGAATACCGAAAGTCTTAAAATTAGGATTTTTCTCAGTTTAGAAGTAGTAAAGTTAGGACTCCTAACTTTACTACGACTAAACTGAGAAAAATCCTAATTTCATGACTTTTGGTATTCACAGTAGGCATTTAGGAGTCCTAAAGTTAGGAGTCCTAACTTCTGTGAATACCGAAATGAGCAAGTGCCTTCTGTGAATACCAAATTGAGTAAGTGCCTTCTGTGAATACTAAAATGGTAGTAAGTTTAGGATTTTGTCTTAAGTTAGTTCTGTGTATCGGGCCCCATATCACTGAAAACTACCACCCAGGGACAACTACATGATTTAGCAAATAAACAGGTGCCTTGTGTCCCATCTGTGTCTGACAACATAATCACCACTCAGAACTGACAAATCCCAATGATGATACACCAATTAACAGTAGTGTGTCATGCACCCACACATCTGGTAGCCCATTGGAAAAGTAGTGGGGTGAACCCAGTACCACTCAGCAAGCATCAACAACAGGAACATATCAAGGGAACACTGTGTATGAACAGGGATGTGGACACACACACATGCTCATACAACACACACCATGGGCCCAGGCCATGTCACTGGACAACACACTTACTTGAGGGGACTCAACTCCTGTGGAAGCCCAGCTGTGCCAAACATATTCATCGCAAGTCTCACTCATGTCTGCAGAACACTTGGTCAGTCAGCCATCAGTTACCACACAATGAAGGCTCTGGTCACAACAGCCTAGGTACGTGAGTCTCCCCTAAGTCATCTGCACATACCCAAAACATATGTCTAGCAAGTTGCACAGAGGACCCAGTTGCTCCTATAACAATGATGCCCACACCTGTAGGTCCAGTGTTGATAAGCACAAAGTCTGTGGAAGTGACAAATTGGACAATGGGAAGCACATCATATGTGCAAGGGTGCAAGCCAGAGATGTGACCATGCAAATGAAATGCTCACAGAGAGATGTCCACAAATAGTTGATCGTGACACACCCAGGTGGCTGCAAAGGATGACATGGATACCCACCAGAATAGGATACATATCTCATGGACCACAGGGAGTACCTCACAGCAACACATCAGTATTCAACATGTAAACAAAGCATCACAGGTGCAAGGTCATGTTAACGATCATCAACATAATGTGCAGCTAAATCTAGTTCACAGGGATAAAGGAAAAAGCTTTATTCAGCATTTTAAAAGTTAAACGTCTGTTCAAACAAAAGGCCAATGGCCAGTCCATGTCCAAATGCCAAGGAGTGAAGTAGAGTGACAACTGTCACACCTTGCTTGCCTGCACTGCTAAGGACCTGGGTCATCCCCTCGGAGGGGCATACATGGGGGCAGGCCAAGCACCGCAGGGACAGGATCAGGGCGCAGCAGAAGGAGGCAGAGAATAGGTGGTGGATGCAGGTGAGACACTTGCAACTGCAGTGGAGCTGACTGAAGTGGTGGGTGCTGTCACAACTGTGGGGCACAAGTCAGATGGTGTGGGTGCCGGCACAAATCGAGTGGGCAGGTCAGATGGAGTGGATTGGCTCACCAGTGCAGTGCCCAAGTCAGATGGGGTGGTCGTGGACTCCAATGCATTGCCTACATCCATGGGAGCGGAATGGGGGGCAGGTGAGGTCGGCAGGGCAGGGGGGGGGACACGGTCCCCACATCAGTGGCACTAACCGTCTGACCAGGTGTGGAGGAGCAAGTGCTAGGGGGGATGGCCTTAGCATTTTGGGGATGGTGTATCTGTGGGTGGGGGAACACGGGGCAGGGAGTGGCGGGGGAACCTCTGGAGTGGTGGCCTGGGGGATGGAGGATGGAGTCTTTGCCTTGGAGCTTCGTGGTGGCGGAGGGGTCTTGCTCTTCCGGCGCCGGGGGGACTTGCGGGTGGGGGTCTCTGTCTGACTGCGCCTGGGGTGGGTGTCCGGGTGTGAGGGGCACTCCCCTCTGTGTGTGGGGACTTCCTCTTCCCCTTGTAATCAGGATCTGCTGGGTCGGTGGGGAAGAGGCCAAGGTCACAGAGGAAGAGCTTCTGGGGAGATGGGGTTGCAGGTAAGGGAAGGGGGCTGGGAAGGAGAGGTCTCAGGGGACTGCGGAGTGGTTGTGGATGACTGTGTGTGTGTCTGCAAACCAGACCCTGTGAGTGTGGTATCAGTCCCCTGCGCTTGCTTGTGTGCACGTCTAGACCTTGGTTTGGGGGTTTCTGTGCTTGGGACACGTAGGGTGCTAGGAATCGTGGGTGGTGCAGGGTAGGAGGGGTGCAGGACTGTTGGAGGAGCGAAACTGCTGCCGTCAGGGAGGAGGCCACGGACTGATTGGTCCTCTGTAGGGCAGACATGCCCGAGGAAATGCCCTCCATGAATGACACCAGTTGTGTCAACAGACCTGTGTGTGCATGTCCATTGCTGTGCTGATGTGGCAATACAGGGACCCTGGGTTTCTGCATGGCAAAGATCTGTGATGCCTGGGAGACATGAGGCCTCAATTGTCACTGTGGTGTGTGTTTGGAACGTTGCAGCAGCACATAGGTTGGGTGACACAGCCAGATGATTGGCCATTGCACTACATGGGACTCATGTGGACATGTGGAATTGAGATGTGAGGTGGTGGTCTTGTAGGTGACATATGTGTCCATGACCAACAGCACAAACCTCAGTACATTGTGTAATATAATGAACTAGCATGTGATATTGATCGTGGTCATGGCCACATGGGTGGATGAACTGACAATCTTCCTTTGTGCATCTCTGTACTGCAGGGCACCAGCTGCCCATCGGCCGTTCCCAGACCTTGCAACCATGCAGGAACGCGATTGCATCAGACGGTACCGCTTCACCAGGCCACTGATTGTGGAGTTGGCGGAGCAGTTGGCGCCACATCTGCTACCTGGCCGGACATACCCTACAGCACTGACCCCAGAGGTGAAGGTGATGGCAGCCCTGCACTTCTTTGCTACTGGTACCTTCCAGTACACTGTGGCTACTGCTGGTGGGATGTCACAAACAATGTTTAGTCGGGTGCTACGCGATGTCTTGGAGGGGATGTTGCAATTCCTCGACCTGTATATCAAGTTCCCGAGCCCTGCTGAACTCCCTGAAATAAAGGATGCCTTTTATACACTGGGGAGGATGCCGAACGTCATCGGATCTTTTGATGGGACACATGTTGCCCTGATACCACCACAGGCACATGAGCAGGCATACCGTAACAGGAAGCACTACCATTCGATCAATGCTCTGGTGGTCTGTCTTGCTGACATGTCGATCACACATGTGTGTGCACGGTTCCCTGGTTCTGTGCACGATGTCTACATTATGAGGAGTAGTCGCATTGCAACGCTGATGTCACAGATGCCAGCTCAGCATGCCTGGCTTGTTGGTGTGTACTGACTGTTTCTCATTGTGTGTGTTTGTCAATGTTGTATTCCGCACTCCTACAAAACTCAGCTACTTGTTCATTTTTGTGTGTAGGTGACTCCGGATACCCCAACATGCCGTGGTTGCTGACACCCCTCAGGAACCCTATGACACCAGCCGAGCTGCGCTACAATGAGGCACATGGTCGGAGCAGGAGGGTGATTGAGCAGACTTTCGGCCTCCTGAAAAGCCGCTTTCGCTGCCTGGACAAGACCGGAGGGGCCCTCCCATATGAGCCTGCAAAGGTGTGCAAAATAATCCTTGTCTGCTGCATGCTACACAACATGGCGGTGCGGAAGGAGGTGCCTCTCATCCAGGATGACGATGACGATGACCAATGTCCGGCACCTGTGGAGGATCCCGGCAAGGGCCAAGATGCCAGTGATGATGAAGATGATGGTGACGTCCGCTCACAGCTCATCAACAACTTCTTCACCTGAATGTGAGTTTCCAGGGTTGTTATGTGAATGTATGGAGGTAGCCTGGAATGTGTTGTGCCAGCTCTGTTGCTGTCTGAGTGTGTCTGTGTGCCACTTGACTGGATGTGTCCATTCAGGTGGTGTGTACTCCACAATAGGGTAGTACTGCTAACTAGTGTTTCTATAGGTGTCTTGCAACATGTTTTGTGCATGTGTATTGCATTTCTCTCCTGTTCTACTGTGCTTTTGACTGTATCTTGTCTGTCCTTCCCAGGGTACTTTGCCTGTTGTGTGGTCAACACTGACCCCCAACACCCAGAAGCCAACACCAGTGTGGAAGTTGACAATTCCCATCAACTGATGTACCACACATCCCTGGACTTCCATTCTCCAACACATTGGGAGCGTGTGTCCACTGTTACTTAGAATTACCATGCAACTAGTATGGAATAAACGTGTTGCTGATGTGTAATGAACCTGTGCTACGCTTTGTTATGTGCGTTGTCTGTCCTCCCACATCTCAGTGACATCTGCTTACCTCACCTGTGGACTTGTTACCACTGACTGGGGTTGGTGTTGTGTCTGTGCATGCCAATGCGTTTCAGGTCAACATCATTGTGTGTGATGAGTAACATGGCCATGGTGAGTATGTTTTGTGTTGCCATAGTGGTGTGTCTCCCTCACATGTGTCACATCCCCATGACTCACCTTACTTTGGTCACATTGTTGCAGTATTTGGCATGCACTGTGTTGTGTAGCAGATCGACATCTCCCTGAACATGACAAGTTGGAATCACAACAGAGGCAAGTATGGTGTACTGGTGAGTTTATTTACAAACATGTGTGAGGGAAGTGCACAGGATGGTGGGTGCTGTACATTGGTTTGGGAATCCAAAGTTCACATTGGAGTTGGAAGTGCTGGTAGATGAAATGTCCAGAGTAAAGTTTACAGTCATCTGATACATTGGCCCAACATGAACCCTCTATGTCATGTGGGCGAGTTGTGTGCGATTGGACAAGGTGTACAGGTTGCGCACAAAGGCCCTGTGGGATGTGCTGGACATCTGCCTCTCACATGTCCTTCTTCGTACGACCCCTCTTCTTCCGGGGGGGGGGATCCTCGTGTGCAGGCCTCTGCGCTGCAGGGGACTCTCCGCCAGAGTCCTCCTCCCTCCCTGTGGCGCTGGCAGATGGTATTGCGACAGATGTTGTGGGCACACAGGGGGGTGTGGACAGGTTGGTGTTGATCTGGCGGAGGCATTGTAGTATGTCCCGATGCACCGCAGTAATGTCATCCCACTTGGCCTCCATGCGGGCATGGTGGGCGACCTGCTCGTGTTGCATGTCCTAGAGGATCCTCACTACCTGGCCAAATCCTCTGGTGCTATCCTGGTGCGCATCTAAGATGCGTGCCAGTAGGGGGTCATCATGCAGTCCAGACCCCTCGGCAAGGCGCGCCCTGTGCCTCCCACCCCTCCCAGCACCCCTCTCCACACAGGCAGGACCAGCGGCGGGACCCACAGGTGACACTGGGACCCCTTGGGTGGTGTTGCTGGTGGTGTTTGCTGTTGCTTCCAGGGGGTCCTATGTCCCTGTGCTGTGGGTGTTGATTGGCCTTTGTCTGTCCGTGTTGGCGGGGGTGCCCTGTCGGTGTCCAGATGCTGGAGGCGTGGGTACAGGGGGTGCAGATGTTGATGCTGCTGGTGCTGCATGATGGCTCACACCGGAGGGGCCAGGTTGGTCGTCGCCATCCGAAGAGGACAGTGAGAGAGTCAGACCAGAGAGCTCAGTGTCCACCAGAGTCTGGGACTGGGTATCCTCATCATTTGGTGCTGGGTGCCCAGCACCACCTGTGTTTGGAAGAGACACACAATGTGATTTATGTTTCTACATGCATCGTTGGTTCACAAACATGACTTTTTCTACTTTTCGAACAGATGCCTGCCTGCACACTGCTTTTTCCCAGCTTGTCACGGACAGGGTTTGATATTGTTGTTGGCCATTTCCCAGCATGGCCTTGTGCTCCCCACAACAGAGCCCAGTGTCAGACTTCTTGTCAGTCCCTTCCCACCCCCTGTGAGGCGAGTATGGTTCAGTTTGATCTTGCTGGGCCATGTGGGTGGGTGTAGGTTGTCTGTGACTGAGAGTCACATCATACTCTTGGCTACACCCCCCTTCCCAGCATGCACATACTTCCTCCCTCTTGACTCTGCTTCCCTGTGAGGGGGTGTGACAGCAATGGCAAGAGGGCTGACTGTGAAGTCCTGATGTTTGTTGTTGGCCATTTCCCAGCATGGCCTTGTGCTCCCCACAACAGAGCCCAGTGTCAGACATCTTGTCAGTCCCTTCCCACTCTCTGTGAGGTGAGTATGGTTCAGTTCGATCTTGCTGGGCCATGTGGGTGGGTGTAGGTTGTCTGTGACTGCAAGTCCCATCATACTCTTGGCTACACCCCCCTTCCCAGCATGCCCATACTTCCTCCTTCTTGACTCTGCTTCCCTGTGAGGGGGTGTGACAGCAATGGCAAGATGGCTGACTGTGAAATCCTGGTGTTTGTTTGGCTACAAGTCCAAAGTGAGCCCCTGTGCTTCACACAGCAACACCCAGTACGGGGTATCTTTTGCTGATATTTCAATGAGGTGTGTGTCAATGCATTGTGTGGAGTTTGTGTTGAGGGGGGGGGTGTCTCCCCATGCTGATAAGTATGGTCAGGGCTGTCAGTCCTCCTTCCCATCATGAAACGTGCTTCCATTGTAGGGCGTGCAAGTTGTCTTTCAGGATGTCAGTCAGTGGTGTCCTGCTTTTGATTTGCACACAACCCCGAGCAGGGCCCTGTGCTCCCCACAGCAGGACCCAGTGTCAGCCATCTTGTCAGTCATTTTCCACTCCCTGTGATGTGGGCATGTTTCAGAGAGGTCATGATGGGCCAATAAGGAGGGGAAGCATTATCTGTGACATAAGCCATAAGTTGGCAGGGTATGCTCAGACGTGAGTCCCTTGCTCACTTTGCCACTGGATTCAAGCAAGCCTGGCTGAAGACGGCTGAAATGCCAGAAACCGGTCCTAGGAAGCTTGTTTCCGGTCCAGGGAAGACATGGCTTGGCAGTTCGGGCTGGACTGTTCCCATGAGGCACAGGGTCAGACTGATTTGCATATGGCCATGTCTGAACTGGGGTGGCAGAGTGGGCTAAAGAACGGTGGTGGATTAAACGCAGATCAGTTGACTGGGGGTGAGTGCTTGCAATGTTCAACACTCCGTCCATCATTTCCTTTGGTTTTGCTTTGTTCGCCATAAGTTGGCGGGGTATGCTCAGACGTGAGTCCCTTGCTCACTTTGCCACTGGATTCAAGCAAGCCTGGCTGAAGACGGCTGAAATGCCAGAAACCAGTCCTAGGAAGCTTGTTTCTGGTCCAGGGAAGACATGGCTTGGCAGTTCGGGCTGGACTGTTCCCATGAGGCACAGGGTCAGACTGATTTACATATGGCCATGTCTGAACTGTGGTGGCAGAGTGGGCTAAAGAACGGTGGTGGATTAAACCCAGATCAGTTGACTGGGGGTGAGTGCTTGCAATGTTCAACACTCCGTCCATCATTTCCTTTGGTTTTGCTTTGTTCGCCATAAGTTGGCAGGGTATGCTCAGACGTGAGTCCCTTGCTCACTTTGCCACTGGATTCAAGCAAGCCTGGCTGAAGACGGCTGAAATGCCAGAAACCGGTCCTAGGAAGCTTGTTTCCGGTCCAGGGAAGACATGGCTTGGCAGTTCGGGCTGGACTGTTCCCATGAGGCACAGGATTAGACTGATTTGCATATGGCCATGTCTGAACTGGGGTGGCAGAGTGGGCTAAAGAACGGTGGTGGATTAAACCCAGATCAGTTGATTGGGGGTGAGTGCTTGCAATGTTCAACACTCCGTCCATCATTTCCTTTGGTTTTGCATTATCTGTGACTACAGGGCCCATCATGCTTTTGGCTACACTCACTTCACCTGTATCCCCACTATTCCTTCCTGACAGTCAGCTGCACTGTGAGGTGGTGTGTTTGTGGTGGCAAACTGTCTGGCAGGGTCTATTTGGCTTTGTGCCACTGGCTTGCTCTATTTGTTTATAGGTTGGTGCATGTCATGACACAGTTCCCAGTCACTATGAGATGGCAGGTATTGTGTTTGTCTGACTGGCATACACATCTTGGGCTGATTATCTATTGGTTAGTGTAGCTTTCCTTGTGGTGCATGGTTTCACTGTCCCCTTGCCACACAATCTTGGGTATGTTGTTTGTGTAGTCACCAGGCTCTGGTATGTCTGTTAGGCCATGGACGCTCTCTGGTGGTAGGATGTCCCGCACCTTCTCCTCCCAGGTTCTGAAGTAGACTGGTTTGGCAGGAGGGCCACCGCCGGTGCACTGACTCAGGGCGTGATCTTTTTCGATGAGTTTCTTGACCCTCCTGCGCACGTCATACCACCTGTTCTCGATATCGTCCTTTGTGCGCCTTGCTGGTGCTTGGGCGTTCACCTTGTCCACAATCCTCGCCCACAGACTGGTTTTCTGTGAGATGGGGGCCGTTTGGACAATGTACCAAACAAATGTGGCTCTACTGAGATGATCTCATCTACCAGCACTTCTAACTCACTATCTGTGAACTTTAGATTCTTCTTTGGGGGCATGGTGATGGGTGGTGGTGGTGGTGAGGGATGTGTGTGTGAGGGTGCAAGTGAGGGTGGGTTGGTGGTGGTTTTGCTGGGTGTGTGTGTGTGTGCTTTTGTATGAGGTGCTGATGGTGTGTGAATTGTGTGATGGGTGAGTTGTGAGTGTGTCTGTGGTTGCTGTGTACGGGTGTTTGCTGCTGGCTGTGTCTCCTGTTTGCAAGGGATGATGGTAGTGATTGTAGTCCTTTATATAGTTGGAGTTGTGGGTGTGTCTTTGTCCCATGTTTTTTTGGGGGTATTTATTGGCTTTGTCATTGCTTGTTTGGTCCTTTTTTTGTCTTTTTTCCTTTGTGTTTTGTAGGCATGAAGGAGACGTTCATGTGACGGAAACGGACGCTGCTGTTGTCTCGTGCAGGCTTCTCCGCCTCGTTCACGCTGCCTATCTTCTGTGTTTTGTACGCGTCTGTCGCGGCGGTCTCTATTGCTTGTGTGCCGGGTTGTCTGTGCGTGTCGGTCGTGCGGCATGGTCTCCGTGTGATTTGGTCTGATTTTACACGCATTGCATCGTACTGCGCAAATCGTACATCGCGGGTACGGGTTGGTCGGCTTCATTCCGGGTGCGTGTCGGTCGGTGATAATCGCGTCGGTTTTCCGGACGGATCACTATTTTCCCTACGGCTCGGTCGTAAGGCTTGTCTTCCATACGTGTCGGTTGTAATTCACACGCGTTGCATCATACTGGACAGGTCGTACAACGCTGGTTCCTGTTGGTCGGTATTCGGTCCGGGTCCGTGTCGGTCGGTTCGTTTTGCGTCCGGAATCGGATTCGGCCCCTTAATAATGTTTTGCCATCTATATGCAGAGCCTAGGCGCTCTTTTTTGGTCCCCATTCTGTGCAGATCAGAACTGAGACAAAACAAGGAAGGTTTGGTGTTTTTGCAAAACCTGTTCACTATAGAGGTTTATCAAAGTATCAAAAGGGAGTGGGATCAAGCATTATGAAAGGATGTCTTATGGAAAATTCAGTGGGACCTTTAACAGTTATTTTTGGTCAACGGTACATGTTTTCCACTGACATACTAGTAACTGGTAGCTTCATCATCAGATCTCAACCTTCACCAGCAGGTTATCTCTCAAATCAAAGAGATTGTGTGGGATCCATGTAAAAAATTGCTCTATAATGATCTCCTATCCAGAGTTGGTAGATGTATTAAAATCTGGTCATGGGTAAGGCTAAAAACAAACAGGGATTTGTGCAGGGAAGTATTAGGTGTCCTCCAAATCATCAAGTATAAGACAGGTCTACATGTTTCAGACTGTTCGCGCACCGGCGGGTCGGTGGCTTTCGTCAGGACCAAAAATGATGGTGGGATTCCTTTTTCCAGCCTGTCGGGAAACAATCCCCTGGCTTTGAACTTTATGTAGATGAGATCACTCCATTAGAATGCTAGAGAAAACTCACTTCTTCTCTTGTTTTGACTCAGATAGGCCCCATAGGTTATGGGAGGGAGGTGGGGTGACAGCACTTATTGGGTACAGCGTGTTCGTGTTTTGGTGAGTCCCTCCCGTCCTGCACTATAGCGAACTGTCATGCAGTTTTAAACTTCATTAGAAGGTACGAGGTGTTTGATTGTATTACTAACTTTGTTATTACCTTGCATCGCCTTTTTATGAATTATTTACCTACTATGTTGCATCGCCTTTTTATGAATTATTTACCCACAACTTTGAAATTAAGAGTCGGTCAGACAGTAGAGAATACAAACCAATATATTTATTCAGATACACTTGAGTGGAGCCTACTCTGCGGAGTCTCTGGATTGCTGCAGAGGGACTGACATCAGCAAGCATAACGATACATTATGTACATCTCAGAACTAATTAAGGCATGCCCATAAAGAAATGTTCCAGGCAGATGCAGCTACACAAAGAAGTACAGAAGGATAAGTTTCAATCCTGAGGCCGTGCACACTTTATCGCTAGACTAGTGGGAGAAGGCCTCTATCTAATGGGAAAGGTATGCGCTAATAAGAACAGTATATTCATAGAGAATTAACAAGGCCCAACGTTGGAGAAACAAGAGTTTCCAAAGCTGCGTTTGTAAGAAGGGGAAGATTAGTTTCAATCATGGTTCAAAATGGCGGGCAAACATAAAATGGTGCCACAAATGTTAACTTACATAGAACAATATATAATCAAAGCAGGGAATTTTTTTTTATTCTAACACATATTTTAGGTCCTTTATGGCTTATGCTACATAAAGTTTTGAACACAAACGGATTCAATTGGACACAATCTGGTATGCTGTAAAATAGTAGCAGTCAGAAAAGCAAAACGCTCCCGAAGGAGTTTACAAAATCACTGACAGAAAATGGGATCTGATAAAGATGGAATGTGCATCAGAAGAGTCCTTTTATCATATCAGGATCTAAACACAAAGGCAACACTAAATTAATTGTAAAGTTAAAATATAAACACTAGCACTGATGGGAACAAGCTTGTGCACAGATGTGCTCCTTGTTAGAGAGCCAAATGGAGTCACTCAGAGTGAAGTTAACCACTGGCTTAAGTAGACTGGCCCACTGCCCCATGGTATATTCTGTAGGGTGCGGAAGCAAAATCTGAAGTTTATTGAATGAAGATAGGTGGCTGAAAACCCTGAATTGTACATATATTAACATATTTTAGGAAAATCAAAAGGTCTTGGCTAGTGACAGACCTAAGAAGGGCATGGATCACTGACAGGTAAATTGAATACACAAATATTGTGTTACCAAAATATCGGGACATAAATATAGTTGTAAAAAATATCGACATCCTATCTTTATAATGGTAAGTACTAAAATATCGAGAAAAAATACATAGGTGCCAATTCCGATCCGGTAAAACCCGGGTACGAATGGTCGTACGGAGCGTATTCTCCGTCCGACTCGTACCCGGGGTAAAACACCTTACAAACCCGCAAGTACGATTCGTACAGAAATACAATTTCCGTATGAGTCGTACAAAACACCGACCGGCAAAAAAATACCCACAATTCCGATCCGGGACACCGCGTACGTGACGTCCGGACGGAGTCAGGCAGCGTTTTACGGACCGGCAAGTACAATCCGTGCCTACGTCACTCCGCACGGCTCATATTTTACGGCAGCCAAAAACTCCCGGGAAATTGAGGACGACGCAAAGAAGGAGCACAGGTATGCGACGGACAGCCATGGACCCCATCCTATGTGTCATCCCGGCCCTCATAGGCTACGACCTTGTGTACAGAAACCGCCGCAGACGCCGCAGAAGGTCAGAACAACCCCCAGGGGCAAAGGGGGGGGGTAGGGGCGAGGGGCAGGAAACATAATCCACACCCAACAAAAAACATATATATCCTGCACATAAATTACCTCCATGGTCTGGTCACTTCGGGGGGCGTGTCCACCAATCCCACGTACCGCCACAACGGAAGTGGACGTGGACGCGTACCCGTCACCACCACAAGGGTGGTACGGCCCTTACCTACGCCCCCCAGAGCGAGGGTACGGTCCGTACCACCATAGTAGTGGTGACGTAGGGGTACGCGTGGTATGGACCGTACCCATGCTCTGGGGGGCGTGGGTATGGGCCGTATCATCATTGTAGTGGTGATGTAGGGGTACGCGTGTACGGACCGTACCCACGCCCCCCAGAGCGTGGGTACGGTCCGTACCACGCGTACCCCTACGTCACCACTACAATGGTGGTACAGACCGTACCCACGCCCCCCAGAGCGTGGGTAAGGTCCGTACCACCATTGTAGTGGTGATGTAGGGGTACGCGTGTATGGCCCGTACCCACGCCCTCCAGAGCATAGGTACGGTCCGTACCACCATTGTAGTGGTGACGAAGGGGTACGCGTGGTACGGACCGTACCCACGCTCTGGGGGGCGTGGGTATGGGCCGTACCACCATTGTAGTGGTGATATAGGGGTACGTGTGTACGGACCGTACCCACGCCCCCCAGAACGTGGGTACGGTCCGTACCACGCGAACCCCTACGTCACCACTACAATGGTGGTACGGACCGTACCCACGCCTCCCAGAGCGTGGGTACGGTCCGTACCACCATTGTAGTGGTGACATAGGGGTACGCGTGTTACGGACCGTACCCACGCCCCCAGAGCGTGGGTACGGTCCGTACCACGCGTACCCCTATGTCACCACTACAATGGTGGTACGGACCGTACCCACGCTCAAGGGGGCGTGGGTACGGCCCGTACCACCATTGTAGTGGTGACGTAAGGGTACGCGTGGTACAGACAGTACCCATGCTCTGGGGGGCGTAGGTATGGTCCGTACACGCGTACCCCTACGGCACCAGTACATTATGGATAAAAGGCGTACACACGCCACAAATGTCTGACTACGGCCTGGACCAGCATATTAGCAGTAGATTTGGGTGGGGGAATATGCCCAGGACAGCAGTGTACTGCACCAAGGGGGTGGGTGGGTGGCTGCAGAGGTCTCCCAGCAGTGTCCACACATATGAGGTGTGGGTGCATATCACTCCCAGCAGTGTCCAGACCTATGAGGGGTGGGTGCAGAGGACTCCCAGCAGTGTCCAGACGTAAGAGGGGTGGGTGCATATCACTCCCAGCAGTGGACAGACCTATGAGGGGTGGGTGCATATCACTCCCAGCAGTGTCCAGACATATGAGGTGTGGGCGCATATCACTCCCAGCAGTGGACAGACCTATGAGGGGTGGGTGCATATCACTCCCAGCAGTGGACAGACCTATGAGGGGTGGGTGCATATCACTCCCAGCAGTGTCCAGACATATGAGGTGTGGGTGCATATCACTCCCAGCAGTGTCCAGACATATGAGGTGTGGGTGCATATCACTCCCAGCAGTGTCCAGACCTATGAGGGGTGGGTGCAGAGGACTCCCAGCAGTGTCCAGACCTATGAGGGGTGGGTGCAGAGGACTCCCAGCAGGGTCCAGACCTATGAGGGGTGGGTGCATATCACTCCCAGCAGTGGACAGACCTATGAGGGGTGGGTGCATATCACTCCAGCAGTGTCCAGACATATGAGGTGTGGGTGCATATCACTCCCAGCAGTGGACAGACCTATGAGGGGTGGTTGCATATCACTCCCAGCAGTGGACAGCCCTATGAGGGGTGGGTGCATATCACTCCCAGCAGTGTCCAGACATATGAGGTGTGGGTGCATATCACTCCCAGCAGTGTCCAGACCTATGAGGGTTGGGTGCAGAGGAGTCCCAGCAGTGTCCACACATATGAGGTGTGGGTGCATATCACTCCCAGCAGTGTCCAGACCTATGAGGGGTGGGTGCATATCACTCCCAGCAGTGGACAGACATATGAGGTGTGGGTGCATATCACTCCCAGCAGTGTCCAGACCTATGAGGGGTGGGTGCAGAGGAGTCCCAGCAGTGGACAGACATATGAGGTGTGGGTGCATATCACTCCCAGCAGTGTTCAGACCTATGAGGGGTGGGTGCAGAGGAGTCCCAGCAGTGTCCACACATATGAGGTGTGGGTGCATATCACTCCCAGCAGTGTCCAGACCTATGAGGGGTGGGTGCATATCACTCCCAACAGTGGACAGACCTATGAGGGGTGGGTGCATATCACTCCCAGCAGTGTCCAGACATATGAGGTGTGGGTGCATATCACTCCCAGCAGTGGACAGACCTATGAGGGGTGGGTGCATATCACTCCCAGCAGTGTCCAGACATATGAGGTGTGGGTGCATATCACTCCCAGCAGTGGACAGACCTATGAGAGGTGGGTGCATATCACTCCCAGCAGTGTCCAGACATACGAGGTGTGGGTGCATATCACTCCCAGCAGTGTCCAGACCTATGAGGGGTGGGTGCAGAGGAGTCCCAGCAGTGGACAGACATATGAGGTGTGGGTGCATATCACTCCCAGCAGTGTCCAGACCTATGAGGGGTGGGAGCAGAGGAGTCCCAGCAGTGGACAGACATATGAGGTGTGGGTGCATATCACTCCCAGCAGTGTCCAGACCTGTGAGGGGTGGGTGCAGAGGAGTCCCAGCAGTGTCCAGACCTATGAGGGGTGGGTGCATTTCACTCCCAGCAGTGGACAGACCTATGAGGGGTGGGTGCATATCACTCCCAGCAGTGTCCAGACATATGAGGTGTGGGTGCATATCACTCCCAGCAGTGCCCAGACCTATGAGGGGTGGGTGCAGAGGAGTCCCAGCAGTGTCCAGACCTATGAGGGGTGAGTGCATATCACTCCCAGCAGTGGACAGACCTAAGAGGGGTGGGTGCACATCACTCCCTGCAGTGTCCAGACCTATGAGGGGTGGGTGCAGAGGAGTCCCAGCAGTGTCCACACATATGAGGTGTGGGTGCATATCACTCCCAGCAGTGTCCAGACCTATGAGGGGTGGGTGCAGAGGAGTCCCAGCAGTGTCCAGACCTATGAGGGGTGGGTGCATATCACTCCCAGCAGTGGACAGACCTATGAGGGGTGGGTGCAGAGGACTCCCAGCAGTGTCCAGACATATGAGGGGTGGGTGCATATCACTCCCAGCAGTGGACAGACCTATGAGGGATGGGTGCATATCACTCCCAGCAGTGTCCAGACATATGAGGTGTGGGTGCATATCACTCCCAGCAGTGGACAGAGACATGGGGGTGTGTACATCATCCTCAGATGACCACAACTCCATGGGTGTATGAACGCATCCTCAATGTGCAACTATGTTCAGAGTGCCATAACAACACATCACTGACAGCAGTGTCCCACTCCCATAAGGATGCATGTCTTTCCCGCACTGCATGACACACCACATGTGGGTGTGAGGACAAATGACACATGCATACCCACCCCTGGCGGATGCAGCATAATACACGCACAGAGATCATGTCACAAGACTGTATAATTATGTTAAAGCCTACTAAACTAAGAGAGCCAACGGGAACACACACTGTCACGCACATTCCAGGACTGATAGGAATGTACAGGTGCTGGGACAGCAACAAAGTTGTTGTCTCCCATGGAAGGAATTGGGTGGACTTCACACAGATACAATGCCCACAATTGTGAGTCAGCTGAACAAAAAACCTGCAGAACAAGTACCATATGTGTGCTAGGCTGGGAGGACACACATGCATAGTGTGGAAAAGGGACAAATTCTACATGAAGGCATGGCAACATACTCTATACACAAGTACAGTGACTACCAAGGATGGCACAGACGATGCAGCCGGAGACATTGCTGAGCAGGCATGGCCATAGTTGAAGGGATCCGTCACCCACCAAGGAAATGTAGACACAGGTCAGCAGAACAATTGTGCAACTCCCTGCAGGGAAGATGTCAGGTGCCACAGAGGAAGGAACACTCCTTGGGACAATGTCTCCAAACCCCAAGAGCATACACGACCAAAGATTACTTTCAGAGACCTTGTGATGCGACGCAGATACCAGGGTCCACCCCATGAGCAGCAGACTACAACATTTCCCAAACACATAACACATGATCACCACCCCAAGCATCAGCACCAACATCAATACCTGGTCAAATGAAAAACAAAATGCTTTATTCATCATTAAAAAAAGATTTGGAAAACGACAATATGTACAATGGCCATAGGCCAGTCCAGATGCGTAGTCCAGATGCGTAGTCCTGGGGGGGGACACATGTCAATGCGTCTCCCCGAGCTTGCCTGCACATACTAAACCTCTGGTTCAGTGACGGGGGGGGGCATCATGTGGGGAAGGACCAGGCACCGCAGGGACAGAAGGGGGAAGGGTAGGTGTTGTGGGTGCAGGGACGGACGATTCCACCACAGGGGGTGTGGCAGCGCCAAAGGTGGAGGACAGCATGGCGCTGCACACGTCCGCAAGTTCCTCCAGCGTCTCCCCTGCACCCGAAGGAACAACAGGCCCCAAGGAGGCGGGGGGGGTCGGAGGGATGGGTTGCAGCGCTACTGGGGGAGGTGGTGGACAGGGGTGGGGACTCAACTCCCCTACCCGTGGAGTGCCTCGCCCGTTTGCGTGCTGGTGAAGCAGTGGGGCTGAGGCCCAGCCCAGCCAAGTAGGCCTCTTTCTCGGACTGTGGGGCAGGGGAGCCGAGGGGAGTCACATCGGAGGGACTGGGGAGTGAGGCATGCGGACTTGGACTCTGGCTGTGTGTCTGCCTGTGTGCCCTAGACCCAGTGGGTGTGCCTTCTTCCCCTGGAGTGTGGGTGACAGGAGGTGTGCGCTTGCCCTTCCCTGTTGGTGTGCTGCCTGTGTCTGGTGGGGTGTGTGCCTGTGAATGTCTGCGTGTGCTTGGGACAGGCATGGGAGTGGGAAGTGTGGATGGTGGTGGGGTAGGGGGGGGGACGCAGCACTGCAGGAGACTCACTGCTGCCATCAGTGACAAGTCCATGGACCTCAGCAACATGCGTTGGTCAGACATCGCTGATGACACGCCCTCCATGTACGACACCATCTGTGTCAGCAGTCTGGTGTGGCCATGGAGGACAGTCAGGATCGATGTCTGCCCAACTTGCAACTGCCGCTGAATGTCCACAGACTCAGCAGTGAGGGCAGCAGGGGAGACAGGGGCAGGGGGTGCGGTGCCTGGCACGAAGGAGACACGTTGTTGCCTAGCATGGACAGAAGGGACCCGAGCAAGTGGGAGGGCGGTGATGGGAATGGAGGGGCGGTGACAGTTGGAGTGCTGCTGCCAGCTGTTGGAGCAGCCTCCGCCCCCTCAGGGAGCTCAGCTTCGGACCCGTCAGCATCGTAGTCAGTGTTGGTACTGGACAGGTCCTCCGCCTGACTCCCCTCGCCCTCCGTGCCACTTGATTCCGCCAACTCCTCAGCAGTGGTGGCACCGGCGCTCGATCCCTCCTCATGGTCCGTGCCGGTGTCTCCCTCAGTGTCCCCCAACGATGCTGTGTGCAAGGTGAAGAGACATGAAATAATCAGTCACCAGTGTACATCTGATTAAGTCTAATTGGTCGCACACTGCTCCACCTACCAAGCGTGTTACCCCAATGAAAAATGGTCCCTGAGGTCAGCGTCGGCGAGTACGCCTATGCCCGTGTAATGCATGCAAGTATGAGTAGCGTTAGCCATCCCTGGACACGTGTTTCGAGGTAGTTGCCTCTCGTCAGCAGGGAGTAGGAAAGTGTGTAGGGTTGCTGTGTAAGCTGCTAAAATCGTTATCAGGTAAAGTACCTCTCGTAGCGCGCAGGTGCGTAACCATGAGCCCGTCGGCTCCACCGGCTCAAGGGAGCCTGAAATAAAGTTAAGTCTAATTGGTCGCACACTGCTCCACCTACCAAGCGTGTTACCCCAATGAAAAATGGTCCCTGAGGTCAGCGTCGGCGAGTACGCCTATGCCCGTGTAATGCATGCAAGTATGAGTAGCGTTAGCCATCCCTGGACACGTGTTTCGAGGTAGTTGCCTCTCGTCAGCAGGGAGTAGGAAAGTGTGTAGGGTTGCTGTGTAAGCTGCTAAAATCGTTATCAGGTAAAGTACCTCTCGTAGCGCGCAGGTGCGTAACCATGAGCCCGTCGGCTCCACCGGCTGAAGGGAGCCTGAAATAAAGTTAAGTCTAATTGGTCGCACACTGCTCCACCTACCAAGCGTGTTACCCCAATGAAAAATGGTCCCTGAGGTCAGCGTCGGCGAGTACGCCTATGCCCGTGTAATGCATGCAAGTATGAGTAGCGTTAGCCATACCTGGACACGTGTTTCGAGGTAGTTGCCTCTCGTCAGCAGGGAGTAGGAAAGTGTGTAGGGTTGCTGTGTAAGCTGCTAAAATCGTTATCAGGTAAAGTACCTCTCGTAGCGCGCAGGTGCGTAACCATGAGCCCGTCGGCTCCACCGGCTCAAGGGAGCCTGAAATAAAGTTAAGTCTAATTGGTCGCACACTGCTCCACCTACCAAGCGTGTTACCCCAATGAAAAATGGTCCCTGAGGTCAGCGTCGGCGAGTACGCCTATGCCCGTGTAATGCATGCAAGTATGAGTAGCGTTAGCCATCCCTGGACACGTGTTTTGAGGTAGTTGCCTCTCGTCAGCAGGGAGTAGGAAAGTGTGTAGGGTTGCTGTGTAAGCTGCTAAAATCGTTATCAGGTAAAGTACCTCTCGTAGCGCGCAGGTGCGTAACCATGAGCCCGTCGGCTCCACCGGCTCAAGGGAGCCTGAAATAAAGTTAAGTCTAATTGGTCGCACACTGCTCCACCTACCAAGCGTGTTACCCCAATGAAAAATGGTCCCTGAGGTCAGCGTCGGCGAGTACGCCTATGCCCGTGTAATGCATGCAAGTATGAGTAGCGTTAGCCATCCCTGGACACGTGTTTCGAGGTAGTTGCCTCTCGTCAGCAGGGAGTAGGAAAGTGTGTAGGGTTGCTGTGTAAGCTGCTAAAATCGTTATCAGGTAAAGTACCTCTCGTAGCGCGCAGGTGCGTAACCATGAGCCCGTCGGCTCCACCGGCTCAAGGGAGCCTGAAATAAAGTTAAGTCTAATTGGTCGCACACTGCTCCACCTACCAAGCGTGTTACCCCAATGAAAAATGGTCCCTGAGGTCAGCGTCGGCGAGTACGCCTATGCCCGTGTAATGCATGCAAGTATGAGTAGCGTTAGCCATCCCTGGACACGTGTTTCGAGGTAGTTGCCTCTCGTCAGCAGGGAGTAGGAAAGTGTGTAGGGTTGCTGTGTAAGCTGCTAAAATCGTTATCAGGTAAAGTACCTCTCGTAGCGCGCAGGTGCGTAACCATGAGCCCGTCGGCTCCACCGGCTCAAGGGAGCCTGAAATAAAGTTAAGTCTAATTGGTCGCACACTGCTCCACCTACCAAGCGTGTTACCCCAATGAAAAATGGTCCCTGAGGTCAGCGTCGGCGAGTACGCCTATGCCCGTGTAATGCATGCAAGTATGAGTAGCGTTAGCCATCCCTGGACACGTGTTTCGAGGTAGTTGCCTCTCGTCAGCAGGGAGTAGGAAAGTGTGTAGGGTTGCTGTGTAAGCTGCTAAAATCATTATCAGGTAAAGTACCTCTCGTAGCGCGCAGGTGCGTAACCATGAGCCCGTCGGCTCCACCGGCTCAAGGGAGCCTGAAATAAAGTTAAGTCTAATTGGTCGCACACTGCTCCACCTACCAAGCGTGTTACCCCAATGAAAAATGGTCCCTGAGGTCAGCGTGTCCAGGGATGGCTAACGCATACACATACTGTTCTATTTACATTTTGTGGCATAGGCGTACACGCCGTCGCCACTACATTTCCCACAGTCCTTTGGGGCAACTTGCTGGTGTGACGAGCGGTGTGCGACCTACTTTTCCTCAATTTAAACGGCTTCCTTAAGCTAACGGGCTGACGAGCCTTGAGTCTGCACCTGCGCGCCAGGAGAGGTACTTGACCTGCTTTTAATTACATTTGGCAGTCCACGCGGCACCCCTTTACATTGACCTGCTCCCTGCTGACGAGAGGCAACTACCTCGAAACACGTGTCCAGGGATGGCTAACGCATACACATACTGTTCTATTTACATTTTGTGGCATAGGCGTACACGCCGTCGCCACTACATTTCCCACAGTCCTTTGGGGCAACTTGCTGGTGTGACGAGCGGTGTGCGACCTACTTTTCCTCAATTTTCACCAGTGTACATCTGACACATGAGTCCAAACAAAATAGGTCACAGTGCATATCATGAAATGCATCATGAGTAACATCTAGAATACTCCGCACATATGTAAGCCCTGCACTCCCCATTTGGTCCACCCACCCTGCTACCTGAAAAAATTAACATCAGGACACAACAGCAAATAACTCGATATCCAATTATACTGAGAAGCTAGTGTCAGGGAACAGTGGAGCACAGACAGACTATGAAGGCATGCCACCTCTTCTTCACTGGAAAGAAACAGTGTTGGTGCACCCAAGGCCAAATAACAGACGCCAATGCTGAAGGTGTCCCCACACTCAGAGACCTGTGAGTACTTTTGAAACCCTAAAGAAATACATTGTGATCCCTTGGGAATCACAACACTTTACACAATCGACATGTTTTGAATGTGTGAATGTGCCACTTTTTGAACAGAACACACATGTACCTGGATAACAGAAGTCACACAAGGAGGTGCACAAATAACTACATTTACACAGTCATTGCATGAGCTGACAGCCTAATGCAAATAAGCCACTGTTAAGAAGAAATGTGATATCAGAAAGTACATATACATGGCACCACGGTGGTCTGGATGACTTGACACCCGTAAGTTGGTATCAGCAACAACCGAGGACTAACCCAAATGCAATCACACTGTGGGAACATGTATAATCTCAAATCAATTTCATGTACAGAACTGTGCCTTTGTGTGAAATGTGCCTGCATGTCCACCAACAGTGTAATGGCGATTTGTTGTGCACTTCCTTTGGAGACATCTGTCATGCAGGCACATTATTGTCCTTCAGATCCAAAAATCAAAGTCAAGCATTAAAACATTGGGACATGTTGACAAGTGTAGTGAGTGCCAAAGCACAAGACATCTTGACTAACAACTTGAATCATGCCACCTGTCACATGGCCATCCGTACCATGATGACACAGTTGGCAACACATCTGACCCACTACCTGTCATGTGGAGTGGCACACATGTCCAGACACAGGACAATGCATTAGCTAATGGCCTTGCAATTGTGTTGGAATAAGGAGCACCTGCACTGAGGAGACACTCACATGGGAACCAAGAATGTCCACAAAGATGTCAGCACACACAGACGAAACTACGTAGCATCAGGAGCACACACCGGTGCAAAAAAGGTATGAGCAGGAAACATGTCTTTTAACTTTTGACACATGCTGCAAAGCACAAACATTACACCCTGCACAACATGCCTGGGCCACTGCCCGTTGAGTGTCTGTCCAGACAATTATCACACACAGGTCAGACCTGGCAAGGAGACAATAAGGTTTGGACATGTAGGCCTTTCCTGCACAAACACCCCCTACCTGAGACAATGTGATTGAGACAGAGTAAGTAGTTACACCTCTTAATCGGGGTTCACCAATATGTGCATCAAGAAATCCTATATGTACTCAACATCAGCTCGTGAGGCTGACCGCACATATTTGTGACAAACAACCATCAACAGATAGTTGTATATAGACACACAGGCACTGCCCAGTGTGAGGATGCACAAGCCTAATGGGGTCACCCTGGACAGTGGACACATGTAGCACACTTTACGTGAATAAAAATGAGGCCATGGAACAATGCAACAGAGGCCAACCTATGCTGAACACACAGAGAATGGGCACAGTGTTTGATGCCACACATGATTCCTAGGAAAAGGTGTCTCAGGGGACTGTAGTGGGCACACTGCTCCATGGTCCTGGAATTATCTGACTGTAACAGGAGCAACCGTCCCAGCACTATGCATATCTCCCACTCATGCACATCATGTCTGAGGCCACTACATCTGCCATGCATGCTGCAAGTCTGTTCATTTGAAACCTCACACTCCTATGTTGAGACTCAGGACAGTGCCAACAATTATGGGCCCCAAAATGAGTGAACAGGACAGGGCACAGGCAAGGTACCAACACATGTCACAGACCCCCCCCCCCACATGATGCTGAAAGCATTGTGCACCTTGATTAACTTGCAGCCTAGATGACCATGTGCAATAGTGATTACACACAGACCAGGGAACACATGTCAAGGAGGGGAAGGGAGGAAGAACAGCACCGGTTGACTTTGGGGAACAGGATATGCACTGCACAAATAAACCTTGGCAGTGTATCCAGGCGACTGAGCACTTCCAAAACACACATGTACCTACCCACTTCCTGCTACTGTCTCTCCTGTAACCGCCTATCCATCTCAGGGAAGACCACCGCCAGGACACGCTTCATTTGGTGGGTCAGTCGCCGGCACCCGCCATGCTTTCGGGGTGGTGAGTCGTCCAGCAGGACCCGGGCGATCCTCCTGGTCCAGCACCGGATGTCCTGCCAGCGTTTCCTCACTTGTGGCAGGCGCCGACTGCGACCCTCAACCATATTCACGGCCCTGACAGCCCTCTTCCAAAAATTCTCCTTCTGGGAGGCGGTCACCTGTGAGGATGAGAAAGTGAGACTACATCACTACACCTGCACCATGTCACAGAGACACACATTTGAACATCTTTGATTTCTTGAACAGGGCATAGTATGCTGCCAACTAATAGCACGTTTGTCATAGTAACATTCGCCTCTGTGTAAGCCCCAATGCACTACATGGCATTGAAAGTACACAGGTGGCATGAGGGGTTCGACACACTCCCTGATCATGGCACACACTGTGCATCACAAGCAACACAAGGATGATGGACAGCACCTCCAAGCAGTCACATGCCCCAGGCCACTGACGCAACCTCAGCAGTGTACACAGACACACACAGGCACAGACCAATCACCTGCCATTGGCAACAGCGGATACAAACCTCACTCTGCACATGTGCCACTTTCCCGGGGGGTGTCACAGGCGTGGGGCTAGCTCAGCAAGTCAGACACACAGCACGGCTTACTTCTCACATCAGATGGGTAGAGCTGTTGCCTCCTCCATGCAGCTGTGGTGCAACACTCCACATAGACACTCACCCACATGACAAGGAACATTCACACACATCAATGTCCAGGGGGCGTACACATCATTTGGACACTCTCACCACAGCTCCACTTAACTCACACACATCTGTGGGTACAGTCACCTGTCACACCAGGGGGACCACTGATTCACCTCAGGACTATAGAACAAGAATGCACAAGAGGATTAGCCACGCTGAATGTGCCATGCACCATGCAGTGAATGTCACAGTAAGCACAATGCAAGTGAGGAGTGCACACATGAAGCACATCATGCTCTGCATGAGAGACATGAGCCATTCCCCCCACCCCCTGGGACCCACTCTAAACAACATAGCATGTCTGTCCCACCTGGACACAGTGCCAGAAGTGACAGTCACAAAAAAAGGGGGCACAGTCCAAGGTAGTGGAGTCAGCACTCACCTGCTCCCCTGGTCTCCCATACAGGCTGGGGTACTGTGGGAGGATCACGTCCAGCAGCGCCTCATTCTCCTCTTGGGTGAAAGGCTGGGCCCTCTCCACAGACCTGGACATGGTGCCAGAGGAAGCAATGACAGCAGCAGTGTTCATGAATCAGAGGTTGTGCAGGCAAGTGCCCTCTCATGGGTTCTGCCTGACTTATATCTGCCTTGCTGGCCTATTTCATTTACAGGAGTACAGAGTGATTGGTCAGACTCATTTGCATCCTATGTTTCCTCCAATCCCTTTAAACATACACCAGTGACAGCATTAGCATCTTTCAAATTTACAGCAGCATCTCAAGTCAACAACCACTTTGCAACAATGTATAATGTGGCCAACTGCTTTTTCCAGACCACATGATGGAAAAATTTGAACTTGAAACTCGGTATCCATGACAACCAGCATGCATTTAGGCCATAATACTTGTCCCTTCTGTGTCCCCATAGCAATTTTCTAATCCCCACACAGGTACGGTGCATTTCACACGTACCCCTAGGGCACCACTACTATAGTGTTACGGCCCGTACACGCATGTGTAGGGTCGTACCACTATGGCGTACACCTATGCCAACACCACTATAGGGATACGACCCCTACACGCGTGTGTACGGGTCGTACCACTATGGCGTGCACCTACGCCAACACCACTATAGGGATACGACCCCTACACACGCGTGTAGGGGTTGTATCCCTATAGTGGTGTTGGCGTAGGCGTACGCCATAGTGGTACGGCCTGTACACGTGTGTGTACGGGTCGTACCACTATGGTGTACAACTACGCCAACACCACTATAGGGATACGACCCCTACACGCGTGTGTACGGGTTGTACCACTATGGCGTACACCTACGCCAACACCACTATAGGGATACGACCCCTAAACACGCGTGTACGGGTCATACCACTATGGCATACACCTATGCCAACACCACTATAGGGATACGACCCCTACACACGCGTGTACGGGTCGTATGCCTATAGTAGTGTTGGCGTAGGTGTACACCATAGTGGTACGACCCGTACACACGCGTGTACGGGCTGTACCACTATGGCGTACACCTACGCCAACACCACTATAAGGATATGACCCCTACACACGCGTGTACGGGTCGTACCACTATGGCGTACACCTACGCCAACACCACTATAGGGATAGGAACAGTGTGTACACGTACGTGTACGGCCAGTGTGTACACGAACGTGTACCACCAGTGTGTACACGTACGTGTACACATTGGTCATACACGTACGTCTGTACGGTCCATACACACACGCGTACTCCTACACAACCCCAATATAGTGATAAACGGTGCGTTTCACAGCTTACACTGGTGATATGAGGCGCACAGGCAAGGAATGGAGGTGTCAGACTCGCACAAGGCTGTACATCAAGTCATTGTCAGTGCAGTCCTTCATGTGCAGGGCCTAGGTGTGTCAGGCAGTGATGTGGCACATGTCTCCTCATGTTGTGGCACAATAGATGTGTGACGACCTGTGTACACAAGTCATGTGTGATGGGGCACTACGTGGCACACTTCCCCTTCACACTTTGCACATGTGTGCATGTAGTACAAACGTGTCAAGCACTGCATCTCTAGTATGGCACAGTCACCAACACCCGCAACTGTCCCCTGATGCCAGGTACACAGATAAATACACCTGACATGTAACTACTAGCGTGCCACGATGTGACTATGTCATGTGTGTGTCATGTGTTCCCATGAGCCTGCAGTTGGTGTTCCGTCAACTGCATCTGCTGTTGCTACATCCAACATGTGTCTGTGTGTAGGTGTGCATGGCACACAATTACGCACACCATGCCACATGTTGAATCCCACGTAACGTGTCTGTATGCATCGAACATGGTATTTCGACCTGAGGACATATCTGCGTTGTCTCAATGCCTGTGTTATCAGGTTTTGACATGTACCCCTTCATGGAAATGTGTGTGATCTGTCCTTTTTAAATGACATGTGACCTGTGCGTCTAGCTTCCCGCCAGCTGTCTGTATGAGATAACATCCTTCAAATGCAGATATGTGGATGTCTGTCACTCCTGTAATGTGTCTGGCTGTTCACTTACACTGGCCCACAGCTCGTTTCATGGCATGTCACGTCAACCTTGCCAATCAACTATTGTAGCTGGCTCTTCGTAGGAGTATCACCTGGCTGGCATACGTGTCCTGGATGTATTGCACAGACCAGACTCTGTATTTAGCAGATGTGTATTAGCTGTTGAACATGTGCTCAGTTCATTGACATTGGTGTTGTAATGTACTCACTCTTCGTTATTCCTTCCAAATCTCTGCAGGGCACCGCCTCTCCCCCGACCAATGCCAGACCTGGGTGCCATGCGTGAACATGATTGCATCCGAAGATACCGCTTCTCGCAAGAGTTGATAGAGAACTTGACCGCCCGGCTGGAACCACACCTCCAACCGCGACACAGGTATCCTACTGCTCTGACCCCCAAGAGGAAGGTGATGGCAGCCCTACATTTTTTTGCGACCGGTACGTTTCAATTCACCATAGCTGATGTTGGTGGCATGTCCCAGACCATGTTCAGCCGTGTCCTGCATGATGTTTTAGAAGCCATGTTGGAGCACCTGGATGAATTCATCCATTTTCCCACTCGTGAGCAGTTGACAGGTGTCAAGGGTGAGTTCTATGCCCTGGGAGGAATGCCTCATGTAATTGGGGCCATTGATGGGACACATGTGGCTTTGGTACCACCACAGGCACAGGAGGTAGCCTTTCAAAACTGCAAACATTATCACTCTATTAATGCCCTTGTGGTGTGTCTACCGAACATGTTGATTTCCCATGTCTGTGCCCGTTTTCCAGGGTCAGCACACAATGCCTACATCATGAGGCATAGCAGGGTGCCAGAAATTATGCTGAGGCTGCACGACGAATGAGCATGTCTTGTTGGTGGGTATACTCTGTTTGTCCTCTGTTTAGCGGTATCTTTGTATCTTACGGCATCTCCTGACCCACTTCTTCACATGATGTTTCCATGTGGGGGACTCTGGCTATCCCAACATGCCATGGCTGATGACGCCTCTCCGCAACCCCAGAACAGCTGCAGAACACCGTTACGACGACGCCCATGGGCAGACCAGGCGCATGATTGAGAGGACGTTTGCACTCCTGAAGAGCAGATTCAGGTGCCTCCACAAAACCGGCGGGTCCCTCCCATATGCCCCGGTGAAGGTCTGCTAAATCTTCCTTGTGTGCTGCATGCTGCACAACATGGCAGTGGAGAAGGCAGTGCCACTCATCCTGGATCCGGATGAGCAGGAACATCCACCCGTGGAGGATGAAGGGCTTGGGCACGAGGAAAGTGAGGAGGAGGAGGAGGAGGAGGAGGACATCCGGAGTCAGCTCATCCGCAACTTTTTCTCAGAATGGTGAGTCCGTGTGTCTGAGTGTGCACGCTTTGAGCCTTGTGTGGCATGTGTTGCAATGTGTGTGTCCAGCTGACTGTGTGCTAAGTGACTTGGAGGTGTGTTCTGATGTGTCATTCAATTGATGATGTCATTCCACACATTTTAGCTGGGACACTAATTTATTAAATAGCATGGTGACAACATCATTCCTGTAGATTACATGTCCATGTCTGCGGATAACTAGCTCTTCGCTGACTTGTGGTGTGTCTGTCATCCACAGGTTCTTGCGCCTGTCGTCTGCTCGTGTCATCGTTGGGCTCCTGCTATTCCTCATGAGTATTGCAATGTGTGCTGAATCAGCGTTCCATGCACGGACATGGAGAAAAGTCATTTTGGGTAGGGAGTGCAGCAAGGCATTTTGTGGGTGGTACGTGTTTGGGATATGTGGGGACTGCTCCTGTGCATGTTGTGTTACCATGCATACATGTCGACTCACCATGGGGCACATGACATGTAGCATGGCTCCCATGAATTGATAGTCACCCTTCCTGACAGTCATCTGTAATGGTTTGTGGATTCTGATGAAGGCATCAATGTGTGTAAAACGTCCCTCAGGAACATACGGGATGCTAATGGTGGACATAGTGTGGGACATCCCCATAAGAGGCTCAATGGTGAATTGCAGACACTCCGTGTGCAGCAAGGGGTGTTTGGCTCACCCACTTCACTTGTGTGCCAGCTCAGTAGGATTTTACACATCTGTGTGTTGAAGGGGGTGTCCAGTGTAGGTCCCACATGGTCAGAGAAATGACCTGTGAGTCTGTTCAAATTGATGCATTTCCCTTAGTGTGAGCCTGAGTAATAAAGGTGTTCCTCACACTCCAAGGTGCCTCATCTCTGTCAATGCAGGTCTCTTGCCACTTTGCATGCGGCATCTCTGGCATAGTTGTGAAAGATTGTGCATAGGAGTCCATGTGTAGTTTAGCAACATGCATGCAGTTCTTCGTGGATTATGATCCCTATTGTGCATGAAGTACATTTGTTGTGTATGTATTTTGGCATGTTGGCCCACACAATGGGCCATCAACACCTGCTGAGGGTGTGTCTCCTGTGCACAGCTCGGCCTTCAGTTTCCTGATCCGGTGTTATTCATCTTTGGTGATTGTGCATGCATTGTCTCTGGGTGTGCCATGTAAAACCGGACACTCCTTCCTTTACACACGCCTGTTGCAGTTGTCCTTCTGACATCCTAGTCTTTGTGTGCAAATTGTGGCATATTTTCAAGGACATGCCGCCTGCTGCCGCGGACCCTGCAGCAAGGGCCCACAGAGTATCCAGATTTGGCAACACACACGCCTCAAAGATTCTCCTCACTTCCTCCCTCCACCCATTCATTTGGCTGTCCTCCGCTTGTCTATGCCACTGTTGCCGCCACGCGGTGGCAAAGGCTGGACCATGAGCACATGCAACGTGCACATTGCACGACCCTCATGTCCTTGCATAACCCACATCACACTACAGTCTGATGTAGCAGCCACACTCCAAGCAATGTCCGTACGCAAATCTACCGCCTGCTGTCAGACATACCCTAAGCGCACACACGACACCTTTGCATGCTGAGTGTGCAACTCCAACTGCCTACACAGCGCTGCCACGCCTTCCAGGCCCTGTCACACCAACCAGGTCATGTCCCTCCTACTCCCCACCGGCTCTGTACCCCAGCAAGGCCATGGGAGTGGGACTCAAGTCTTCAGCATGTAGTATGGTGTCGTCGTCTGGCACATGGCACAGGTATCATCTCTCAGCGTGTCAATCTACAATGTGTCCAGGACCCCCCTCTCCACCATCACATGCGCACAGCACCTCATCAGCTCGTATGCCATTGACAGCCAGGTGCTCCTCACCCTCACCAAACATTGCCAGTTCCATTATTCAAGAATGCATGAGATCCATTAATGAATGGCTGAACATGAGCCACCTGAGGCTGGACTTGTACAGGACTGAGGTGATCATCTGAGGATTGTCCCCTTAAAGCTGGGTCAAGTGCTTGTGTCCCACCCGCAATAGCCCGGCACAAGCACCCAGTGGTCACACACACAAGATGGTGTGCATCATGTATTGCTCGCTCACATTTGCCATGCTAGTCCACAGCATCTGTACCTCATGCTGCAACGCCCTCTGCATTATGCACATGATCCCCAGATAGATCCACTCCAAGGAAAGACAGCCATCCCCCAGGTCCATGACAACATCCGTGTCAAATACTGCCCTGCCCTCTACGGAGCAAGTACATCCAAACTCCCGGGAAACTTGTCCACATCCAGGGTGCATCTGCACACCTCAGCTTCAACATCCTGCGCCCCAGCCACATTACCGTCCACCATAGATAGCTGCAATGGATCACTGTCTGCTGCAGGATGACCTAAACACTCCCCACCCACACTCAGGAGGCAGTCCACAACCCCGACACAAAATCAACCTTGTACGTCTGTCATCCGAGACCCCGTTGGGCCATCTCCGTGCATCCGACCTTGCCCTAGCCACCATTCTTCACATCCACCGTACTCCAGCATGCAGGACATAGTTCTCCCACCTGCCCACACATACCTGGGACTCCCTCCCCGGGGATCTCCACATGAGCCATGACCTCTACGCCTTAATGATAATCTTCAAAATAGGTCTGTCCGCACAGTATTGCAAGCCCCCCCTCAGCAGCTTGTGGCCATCACAGGTGAGTGTTGTGCTCCATGCCTGCATTGAATGATACCTTGTGACCCATGTGTGTCCTGTAACAGACTCAGATCCCAGGGTATGGATGGCTGGAGTTAGTTCAACACTCAGGCATAGTTTGACATTTACACGCACATATGTTGTGGAATTATGCAAAATGACAGCAGCGTCTCATGAACAAAATAATATTTTTATTTCCGGTGGGGTACGTGTTTGGTAGGTGAAATTAGGTGCTCTACCGGGGGAATAGAATCCCAAGTTCACAGGGGGAGATGGTATCCTTGGCATTGGAAGTCATCAGAGTCCAGAGCACAGTGTTGGTCATCATTGGACAGACTGTGACCAGCAAGTCCATGTGGCAGAGAATGTCATTGGATGAGGTGCTGCTGTTGCGCCAGAGGGCCAGGTGCCAGGCCAGGTGACCTGGGAGATGTGGATGGTCCGCTGACTCTCACGGTCTTTTCTGTGGACGACCCACCTTACTCCGGGGACCCTCAGATGCAGGCCTTGACGATGTTTGGGACGCTCCGTCGGATGAATCCTCCTCCTCCTCCCTCCCTGTGGCTGGTGCTAGTCTGCGCCTGGTGTCACAGGGAGGGTTACCCATGTTGTCGGTGATCCGATGGAGTGAATGGCTCATGTCCCTTTGCACCGCCAGGAGCTCAGCCTGTCTTGCCTCCATCCGTCCTTGGTGTTGTTGTTGACTGGCATGTTGCTCGGCCTGCAGGTTCTTGATCTCGTTGAGGGTCCCCTGCATCTCTGTGAGTCTTGACACTACTTGGCTGATGCCCCTGGTGTCACGCTGGTATGTGTCCAGGATGTGGCGTATGTGTGACATACCGGTTCCCTCAGCTGGCTGGTCAGGTTCGCGCCTCCGCCTGCCTCCACTCCCACCACCCCTGCCCACTTGCCCTACCCACTTGAGCCTGGCCTGCCGTTGTGGGCACATTGGGTCTACGGGACCCCTGAGGGATGGCATTTGCGGGGTTGCCTGCCTCCTCCTGGGTGCCCGGAGAACCTTGTCCCTCCTGGTCAGACTGGCTCTGTTCAGTGCGAGCAGGGCTCCTGGGTGTCTCCTGGGATGTGGCAGGAATGGGGGTGGTGGTTGGCACAGATGTACCTGACGCAGGTGCTGCAGGGGCTTGGGCACCAGAGGGGCCAGGTTGGTCGGGGTCATCCACGGAGTGGTGAGAGTCGTCGCTGCCAGTGGGATCATCTTCACGCCGAGCCTGGGACTGTGAATGTTCCCCCCCAGTGTTGGGGGGAGATCCACGACGTTGCCCTCTGTGTGAGAGAGAGACAATGTTAATGCTGTTTCATGCGACATCCATGTTTCATACATATTCAAGTTGTCACAGTTCCTCCAGGTAGTTGGATGCTAGCATTCCTCTCAATGTCCACTTGGGGCTGGGTATGTTGCGGGGGACAGATTGAGATGTTCTCCTGAGTGTTTGACCTGTAGAATTTTGGCTAGGATGCTTATTTGGCTATGGATTGGTCTTGTTGTGTCACATGTCCAGTGTGAGAGTGTGTAATTCCGTAGCCTGCCCCGGGGGTGTGTGCTTGTGTAAGGGGGGGGGGTGTGACCGGGCCTGCTGGTGGGTGTAGTGTGAGTTGGCATTGGGTCTCCCAGGTGATGTGTCTGTCCCCTCATGGGGAATGCTGGCATGACAGTGAGTGTGAGTTCCTGTGCTAGATACCTGTGCTTGTGGAGTTGGTGTTTGAGTGTACAGTGGTCCCAGGAAGGCCTTGTGCTGCATACAGCAGGGCCAAGTGTCAGCTACCTTGTCAGTACTTTGCCAGTCCCTGTGCATTGTGCATGGGTATGTACCTATGCCATATGGGCTGAGGGCATTGGTGTCTGCTTCTCATTTTCACAATGTGTTGTGTGAGGCCGACCCTCCCAGCGTCCCGGATATCCAGTCTTGGGTTTGTGGTTGGTGTAGCCTGGGACATGGCATTGCCTTGATTTGTGAATGGTGCATGGAGACGTTAGTGGCATGAGCGTGGTTTTTGAGTGTGGTTGTGTGCGGTGAGTGCTTGGGGGAAGTAGCGTGCATTTGGTGTATTTGTGGTGTGGACCCCATTGCCCCCATGTTACGTAAGTTGTTTGTGTACTCACCAGGCTCTGCGACTCCTTCATCTCCGTATACTCCCACCACCGGAAGCAGGGCCATCACCTTCTCCTCCCAGGGATGGTAGTGTACGGGTCTGCGGGGCAGCCCACCTCCAGTGATGTTACTCTGGGCGTATTCCTCATTCCTTTTCCTCTTGACTGCCCTGCGCAGATCGTACCACCTGGCTTGGCATTCATGCCTGGTCCTTCGGATGGGCGCAACAGCATTCACCTTATCGACGATCCTCTGCCACAGGCTAGTTTTTTGGGCTATGCTGGTCTGTCTGACCAATGTTCCAAACAGCTGTGGCTCAACTCTGATGACTTCGTTGACAAGGAGCTCCAGCTCCGCCCTTGTGAACTTTGGATTCTTGTCTGTGGGCATGGTGTGGGGTGTGGGTGTGGATGGTTGTGGGTGTGTGGGTGTGAATGTGATGGTGTGTGTGTGAATTTGAAGAGGGGGTGTTTGTGAAAGAGGTTGTGTGTAAGTTGAGGTGTATGGGTGCAGTTGTTTGTCTGTGGGGCCTGGCAGCAGTGGGTCTATTGCAAAGGCTCATGGGTTGTGTGGTCCGTTTGGGTGTGGCTGTGTTTGAATTTTGGTGGGTGTGTTATAAGAGGTGGTTGTAAATTTGGGCCTCTGTTTGCCTGTTTGGATGTGCCAGGTCAGTCATTGAGATGTATTTTGTCATGTAGACATGTTTTGTGGTGTTGTGCGAGTCAAATTGACCCTCCTTTTGCTGTTTTACAGTGTCCTGGTTCTGTACAAGTCTTTTTCGCATAGGTACGGTCCGTACATACGCGATGCTGGGGTACGGTGTTGGGGTGCAGCGCGTACATACGGTGGGAGTACGGCGCATACAGGTGCGGACCTGGGGTACGGCGCATACATGCTGTGGGGGTACGGCACCTACAGGTGCGGGCCTGGGGTACCTGCGTCCATGGGGGGTACGGCGCGAACATGCGGGGGGTACGGCGCGTACAGGTGCGGGCCTGGGGTACGGCGCGTACATGCGGGGGTACGGCGCGAACATGGGGGGTACGGCGCGTACAGGTGCGGGCCTGGGGTACCCGCGTACATGGGGGGGTATGGCGCGTACATGGGGTGGTACGGCGCGTACAGGTGCGGGCCTGGGGTACGGCGCGTACATGCGGGGGTATGGCGTGTACATGGGGGGGTATGGCGCCTACAGGTGCGGGCCTGGGGTACCCCCATACATGGGGGGGTACGGCGCGTACATGCGGGGGGGTATGGCGCATACAGGTGCGGGCCTAGGGTACGGCACGTACATGCAGGGGTACGGCACTTACATGGGGGGGTACGGCGCGTACAGGTGCGGGGCTGGGGTACAGTGCGGACAGGGGGGTGTACGGTGCTGACATATTGGGGGGTGGGGGGTTGTACGGCTCAAGTTTACCCATGTACATGTGTGCTACTGCGTTGGCTCCATACGGGGCATTTTAGATGCGATTGTGGGGCCGATTCCGATCCTGGAGAAACCGGGTATGAGCGTTTTCTCCGTCCGACTTGTACCCGGTAAAAACACCATACAAACATGCAAGTACGATTCGTACGGAAACACCATTTCCGCACGAATCGAATCGTACAAAACACCGACCGACACAAAAATACATAAAAATGTGATCCGGGACAGCGCATACGCGACATGCGGACGGAGTTAGGCAGCCTTTTACGTACCGGCAAGTACGATTCGTACAGACAGCACTCCGGACGGCAATATTTTTACGGCACCCAAAAAGTGCCGGAAAAGCTAAGTACGCCGTGAAGCGTGAGGGAAAGGGGGCCCGGTATGCGCCGAACACCACCCCTAGCCCCCCGTATGTATGCGCCGGACCCCCAGCCCCCCCGCGGACGGACGCGCCGGACCCCCAGCCCCCCCGCGGACGGACGCGCCGGACCCCCAGCCCCCCCGTGGACGGATGCGCCGGACCCCCAGCCCCCCGCGTATGTACGGCGCGGACCCCCACCCGCGTATGTATGGCACTGTAGTAATCAAGCCATGATCCAGGATGTAGTTTCATGTAGTTTTGAGGTTGATTACAGGTTGTAAGATAGATGTAAATAAGCCAGTATTAAGCAGGTAATTAACAGATAATTAGCCAGTAGATAACCCCACCAGGAGCAACCTTCCAGGTGCTCAGCCCATCTCCAACTGTCCATTCCCACTCCCAACATTCCATCCAGCATCACACTGTGAGCATTCCATTGGCACATCTTAACCATACCAGACCAGGATACTACATATCCCCCTTTGTTCCAACAAAAACAAAAAGGAACGCCAAAATCTAGAATGACAAGAGAGAAAAAGAACAGAATCTAGACACAGAAACGAGAAGACCAGAAAGCACGAGAAAACAGAGGAAGAATATACTGAAAGAAGACGAGAGAGAATAACGCAAATAAAACCCATCTTCCCTTCCAAGGAATACAACCGAACAAAAACACCAAAAAGAGATAAAGATAAAATATAATGAAAAAACATAAGAAAGGAAAACGTAAAACACACATCTTCCCTTCCAAAGAATAAAAGAAGAAAACATCCATTAATGACTGTCCCCTGCATAACCACTGGCCAGGTAGAAATACAAGAACACAGCTCACATCAGGAGAAAACAAGACGACAGAGAAAAAGCGGAAACCTAATGCTCACTCTTCCCTGACGACAGCAAGAAAAAGAAATTACAATAAATAGAATACAACTGGGCTACAGCGTAAAACTAAACTAAGACAATTGAAACGCCCAGAGTAACATGACCCATGCACTGTGGCGACTTGAACCACACACCCTCCAAGGGTAACAACATTCGATTATGCATGGGCAACCTCGAGTGGAGGTATATGTGCACTAATTGAAAACAAAACAAATGCCAGCACTAAACACCTTAAGAAAGGTAACACGTGCACTACAGTGAAGGCAATAAACAATGATGTGATGTCCACCTGCGGACGCACCTCGACTAGAGGTAAAAAACATTATGCACCAGATAATGGGGAAAGACCCCAAAACACACCTCCGGAGAGGTCAAGAATTTGTGCATTTGAACACGGGACACACGTCCGTGCGACACACCTCAACTGGAGGTCAACTGGTATGCACATGAGCTAGGGACATAACCCTAAATACACCTCGCAGAGAGGTCCTTAGATTACCATGTGCGAGTGGGACAAGAATCCACACCTAACATTGTATACATTAGACACTGTACACTCTAAGGGTAGTGAAAACAACACGAGGAACCTCGTATGGGGAAAACAACATTGTGCACAAGTGAAGATAAAACAAATTTTGCAGTATACAAGCTCAAAAATATTGTGCACTAGTGAACATACAACAGAAAGTGCACTATACAAGTTTAAAAATATTGTGCACTGTACAAAAGGGACGACGCCCATAGAACATACCCCGTGTGGAGGTCGGAACGTTGTGCACTGATAAAAAACAAAGGTAACTTGCGGACCTATATAATTGCCCTACCCCTGAAAAACGTGGTTAAAACAAAACTTAAACATAATGCAGTCTTCATAACACTATAGGGCAACAAATCATATGCACAGTCAGCGACGTCCTGTAGTTGAAATGAAAAGTCTAGAAAACTATTTCCCCACCAGATGGCAGCGTAAAATATTTCCCCAGCAGATGGCAGCATAACTCTGGCATAGTACACAGAAGCATTAGTATTACACAAAACAAAATCTCACCCCACCATTTAACATCCACGTTGCACTAGAACCCATGTTCATGTCTACACATCACCGTTGCACTAGAGCCACTGTCCATATCTAAATATCGCTGTCGCTCTTCCACGTCGGTTCAAATCTTTAAAAAACTTTATTGCTCTAATGTGAAAAAAGATTGAACAGGACAACTCGTGGTTTGCCAGTGCGATCGGGAATCAAGTCTCTTGAGTCAATATGAACTGCCTGGGATGCACGGAGCTTCAAGTTCCAGCCACAATATGGCGGCACGTTTTTTCACGCAGTGCCGGCTGACTCCCGGCACGCTGAGGCAGCTGCACATCAATGAGCAGGAGCGGAGACGACTTCCCTGAGGAGAGAGACGTCACAAATGGAGCAATGAACTAATCGTAGACGCGCTGAATGCAGGTAAGGATGCACGCGCTGCGCATGTATTTTAAAAACAAACAGTAGCGGTTCTACTGTAGCAGTAACGATCACCAAAATGTCAAAGCCCAACATTTTAAATGAAATCCAAACTCACAGTCACGGCCCTTAAAATCAAGAAACTATGAGGTTGCATGCGCTCTGTGAAGGGAAGAACGCTCACCATAAACAAGTGAGGTATGATCCACATGAATGCGCATGAGTAAGTCACCGCGCTGTGTGCTGCACTCTTGAATTGAAGACCATGCAGATAAACTGGCGCTAGTTCAAAAGAGGTTAAGACACATTTTTCTCATTGTAGTTTGTTTGGAATGCTAGGGTAATACTTAAAAAAAACGTGCCTCACCAAAATGAAATGCCGCAACGTTTCAGACAGATGCAGTTGAAAACAAATGGATAATTGAAAATCCCCATGAGGCACATGTCAATATGCTTGAGCTGCATCTGATGAATAACTGTAAATCCTTGTTCCTTGCATGTGAGACGCTGAAGAATAACAGGCTTACCCTCACTACCTTGAAGGCACAGCACATGATGTTGACAGCACACGATGCAGGAGTTGACAGTCACAGACGATGGCAGGTTTGAAGAACGCCAGGCTTACCCTGTCTTGAGAGCACAGGCAGAACAAAACGTAGTAAAGTGCTAAGCTTACAAAGGCGTCGGGCTTACTCTCTTTTGAGAGCACAGCAAAGGCAAAAGCTTGCCAAAGGGAATTGGCACTGAAGCGTGGAGGGCGACCGTTGTAGGGGTCACTGGTGGGGCTCTGGTGTGCCAGTTAGTTGAATATTCGCAGCTGTAGTTACTTGAGTTGCTTTAGCTTGATAGTAGGTGCTCTAGACTTGAAGTAAACTTGAAATTGAAGGTTACAGAGGTAGCAGACGCAGGTTCTTTAGTTCAAATCGTCGCCATAAGATTGTAGTAATCAAGCCAGGATCCAGGATGTAGTTTCATGTAGTTTTATTGAGGTTGATTACAGGTTGTAAGATAGATGTAAATAAGCCAGTATTAAGCAGGTAATTAACAGATAATTAGCCAGTATATAACCCCACCAGGAGCAACCTTCCAGGTGCTCAGCCCATCTCCACTGTCCATTCCCACTCCCAACATTCCATCCAGCATCACACTGTGAGCATTCCATTGGCACATCTTAACCATACCAGACCAGGATACTACAGGCACGTACCCCCACCCACGTATGTACGGCCTGTACCCCCACCTGCGTATGTACGGCGCGGACCCCCACCCCCGTATGTACGGCACGGACCCCCACCCCCATATGTATGGCGCGGACCCCCAACCCCGTGTGTACAGCGTGGACCCCCACCCCCGTATGTACGGCAGGTACCCCCACCCCCGTATGTACGGCGTGGACCCCCACCCGCGTATGTATGGTGCGGTCCCCCACCCCCGTATGTACCGCGTAGGACCCCCACCCCCGTTTGTACGGCATGTACATACGCGGGTGGGGGTCCACGCCGTACATACAGGGGTGGGGGTATGCACCGCACAAAAGCGGGTGGGGGTCCGCGCCATCCGTCCGCAGGGGGGCTGGGGTTCTGGTGCATCCGTCTGTGGGGGGTCTGGGGGTCCGGGGCGTCCATCTGTGAGGGGGCTGGGGGTCCGGCGCGTCCGTCCGCGGGGGGACTGGGGGTCCAGCGCGTCAGTCCGCGGGGGGGCTCGGGGTCCGGCGCATCCGTCCGCGGGGGGACTAGGTGTCTGGTGCGTCCATCCGTGGGGGGGCTGGGGGTCCGACACGTCCGTCCACGGGGGGGCTGGGGGTCCGGCACGTACATCCGCCGGGGGCTGGGGGGGTGTTCGGCGCGTATGCGGGCACATGTTTGGACGTCTCCATGGTTGCTATAGAGGTTCGCTCCGTACGGTGTTTTTACCATACGGTTGTGCATTCAGACGGACGGGACTGATCGTACTTGCGCGTTCGGACTTCGGTTTCCCGATTCGTAGGTAAAACTGTCCGGGGACGTGTCGGACACTTTTTCCGACCCGAGGACGTGTCGGGGAATTTTCCCAATGCGATTCGTATGGAGTTTTTCCACATACGAATCGTACTTGCCAGTTTGTACGGGACTTTTATGATTCGTACATAAAAAAATCCGGATACGATTCGTACGGGGAATATTTTAAACGGATCGGAATCAGCCCCTTGTATTTGGACGGGCGGTACGGATCGCACTTGCGCGCTCGGACTTCTGTTTTGCGATTTGCACGTAAAAATGTCCGGCTCCCTCTCGTACACTTTTCCCGACGATATTCGGACGTAAAAATTTCCGACTCCCTCTCGTACACTTTTTCCGATGCTATTCGTAGGTATTTTTCACGTACGAATCGTACTTGGCCGTTTGTACGGTACTTGTACGATTCGTACGTAAAAAAATACGGATATGAGTCGTACGCAACATGTTTTTACAGGATCGGAATCGGCACCATAGTTGTTAAAAATATCGTTAGAAATATATTTTTTTAATGTATAAAAAATAATGTAAAATAAATTAAATAATACATACAATTTGAAAAAAAAAAGATTAGTAAATGTTAAAAATTATAAGTAATAAATATAATGTAAAAATAAATTAAACATACATATATAAAATATAATATATATATTTACTTAATAATATTACTAAATTATTATTTTAATACATTATAAAAACATATTAAAATTATAAATACATATATATATACATACACTTGTAACATAAAAATAATAATAAAATATATATATTAAATTTAAATATATATGTATTTTTTAAACTACAGGTTACACTACATTAAGCGCAACAATAGGAGAAATGTTGGATAGCGGAGGGGATAAAAATGTATATTCCCACTCCAGGGAGTGCAATAGTAGGATAAGTATTGGATAGCGGAGGGGAATAATTTACTATTCCCACTCCAATGAGTGCAACAGTAGGGAAAGTGTTGGATAGCAGAGGGGAATAATGTACTATTCCCTGTCCAGCAATTGCAACAGTAGGGAAAGTGTTGGATAACGGAGGGGAATTATTTATTATTCCCACTCCAGCAAGTGTAACAGTAGGGAAAGTGTTGGATAGCAAAGTGGATAAAACCAATATAACAGCTATTGAACCTAAATACCCAAACAAAATAAAAACAAAACAATTTCAATAAATATTTATCAATTAATAAATGAATATTAATGATCAACTAATGATTAATTCATTTAAACTAAATTACTTTCACCCTCTACCCAAATAAACGCCAAAACACACACCTAAAAATGTTTCCATAATTTCCATAACTAAGTTTACATTAATAAATAAATAACAATTAACAACAAATCATAATTTTTTTTTTACTTCTACCCAACATTTACAGCCATAAACCCCACAACTCACAAATCAAAATTATTCCACAATCAGCATATTTAATATTTAGTTAATTAATTATTATTCTCCTATAAATGACACCACCAATGTCGTAAAACAGGCCCACATTAACATAATTAATTAACAATTAATTAATTAATAAACACCAAATAAGGAAATTAACAATAATTAGTAATAAATTAATTTCCACAATTAACAATATAAAATATTCAATACATAAATATTAATTAATAAACACATATTAATTAATTAATTATAATCAAATTACTTCCCACCCTATTCCCGTATAAACCCACAACCCACTCCTAAAAAATAATACAATTAACTTAATTACCAATTAATTATTAATAATTAACAGCCAAGTAATAAATAATTAATAATAAGTGAATTACCACAATTAACAATATAAAATATTAAATACATAAATATTAATTAATAAAAATAAATTATTAATTAATTTATTATAATTAAATTACTTCCCACCCACAACCCACTATGGAACTAAAACACAAAATTAACTTAAAAAAAAAAAATAACTTAAAAAAAATTAACGCATATATTAAAAAACAAATGCAATACTTAGACAAAAAAATAGAACACATACATTTAAAATACATTCTAAAATACATAACTCTAACCAAAACAACAATATTTTTAACAACTATATTTTTGCAAATGATATTAATGACTTAGATATTGTTGAAAACGATACTACTTACCCTAAACTCGATATTCTTGACCACCATATCCTGAATTTTTGTATCACGATATTTTGCACTCGATATTAGTGCAAGTCGACATAAATAACTCGATATTGTGTCTGTTTACTGACGGGCATATCCCTACCAAAGAAGAACATATTTACATATTTACATTTAAATGATGCTCTTTCCATCTAGAATTGAATTACTTAATATAATTGACAAATCTTTTTCATATTTCTTAGCTACACAGGAAATTGGGTTGTGTGTAACATACTACTATGTTTTAGCTAAAGTAAAATTACTTTAAAAAAAAGATTTTTATGGATTTTCAAACAGAAGGCAGAAGTTCCCAGGTACACAATCATTCATCTGTCTATATGGGCACTTGCCACCTTAATGTAAATCTTAAAATGCACTTACATTATGCTTTCCTCAGTTTTACATTCTCCAGCGGGTCCCAATCCTTTTCTCATCTTCCTCCCCTTACTACCTGGATAGGGCTCTCCCATTACATGTATTGTATCCATCTCACAGTCACAGATCAAGATCCATTATGAATCACCTTGAAAGTCCTTCCAAGGACTTCACATTTTTGCTAAGTTCCACAGGTACCTCATGCTGTAAGCAACGATTCTTCTGCCTGCATGCACCAGTCCATATTTGTAAGAAACTGGGTTATCGGTTGAGGGGAGTGGGAACCCTTATCAAGCAACTATCACAATCCTCGTGAGGGTGAACCATAAAAGTCACTAAATTAACCAGTGTGTAACCCACTGGGACATTGGCACAAAAGCAGGAAGGCTTCACTTTAAGAGTCAGAGGTGCCGATCACGATCCGGCAAAAACCGGGTACGAACCGTCGGACGGAGCATAATCTCCGCCCGACGCGTACCCGGTCGTCAAATTTTACAAACAAGGAATTACGATTCGCACAGGTACACCATTACCGTACGATTCGTAAAAAAGCCCGACCGAACAAAAAACACCTACCAATGCGATCCGGGAAAGCGCCGACCTGACGTCGGGACGCACGCAGCCAGCCATTCACGACCCAGGAATCACGATTCGCACCGACGTCACCCCGCACGGTGAATATTTTGCGGCAGCCAAAAACTGCCGGGAAATCAGGACGACGCGAACAAGGACCACCAGTACGCGACGGACAGACGACGCCGCGAACAAGGAGGACCAGTACGTGACGGACAGACATGGACCCGAACCTACGAGTCATCCCTGCCCTCATAGCAGTCCACCTCCTCTACAGGTTACGACGCAGACGCCGCAGAAGGTCAGAATAACTAAGGGAGGGGGGAAAGTGGGGTGGGGTGGGGGTGGCACGACCAGGGCAGGCCACAAAACAACCACATGAGTCACACACCACACATGGCCTGGACATACCTGACTCCCATGCCCTGGTCACCACGAGGGGGTGGGGGCGTGTCCTGATAAGCCAGCGACCGCCACAACGGAAGTCCGTCACCACGCGAACCGGCAACACAACCAGACAGGTACGTCCCGTACCCACGCCTGAAGAGCGTGGGTACGAGTCGGACCACGCCCACACACGTCACCCCAACAATGGCGGGACGGATCGCACCCACGTGGCAAAGGCCTGGGTACGGGCCGCACAAACATCACAAAGCGTGGGGACGGATATGTATGGACCCTACCCCCACCCCGTATGCAAGGAGCGTACCCCCCACCCCAACAGTGCAAGTACGACCCGTACCCCCACCCGCGTATGCAAGGAGCGTACCCCCCATGCCAACAGTGTAAGAACGACCCGTACCCCCACCCGCGGACGTACGGAGCGTACCCCCCATGCCAACAGTGTAAGTACGACTCGAACCCCCACCCACGAATGCAAGGAGCGTACCCCCCAGCCCAACAGTGTAAGTACGACCCGTACCCCCACCCGCGTATGCATGGAGCGTACCCCCCATGCCAACAGTGTAAGTACGACTCGAACCCCCACCCACGAATGCAAGGAGCGTACCCCCCTGCCCAACAGTGTAAGTACGACCCGTACCCCCACCCGCGAATGCAAGGAGCGTACCCCCCATGCCAACAGTGTAAGTACGACTCGAACCCCCACCCACGAATGCAAGGAGCGTACCCCCCTGCCCAACAGTGTAAGTACGACCCGTACCCCCACCCGCGAATGCAAGGAGCGTACCCCCCATGCCAACAGTGTAAGTACGACTCGAACCCCCACCCACGAATGCAAGGAGCGTACCCCCCAGCCCAACAGTGTAAGTACGACCCGCACCCCCACCCGCGTATGCATGGAGCGTACCCCCCATGCCAACAGTGTAAGTACGACTCGAACCCCCACCCACGAATGCAAGGAGCGTACCCCCCTGCCCAACAGTGTAAGTACGACCCGTACCCCCACCCGCGAATGCAAGGAGCGTACCCCCCTGCCCAACAGTGTAAGTACGACCCGTACCCACACCCGCGTATGCAAGGAGCGTACCCCCCATGCCAACAGTGTAAGAACGACCCGTACCCCCACCCGCGGACGTACGGAGCGTACCCCCCATGCCAACAGTGTAAGTACGACTCGAACCCCCACCCACGAATGCAAGGAGCGTACCCCCCAGCCCAACAGTGTAAGTACGACCCGTACCCCCACCCGCGTATGCATGGAGCGTACCCCCCATGCCAACAGTGTAAGAACGACCCGTACCCCCACCCGCGGACGTACGGAGCGTACCCCCCATGCCAACAGTGTAAGTACGACTCGAACCCCCACCCACGAATGCAAGGAGCATACCCCCCAGCCCAACAGTGTAAGTACGACCCGTACCCCCACCCGCGTATGCATGGAGCGTACCCCCCATGCCAACAGTGTAAGTACGACTCGAACCCCCACCCACGAATGCAAGGAGCGTACCCCCCTGCCCAACAGTGCAAGTACGACCCGTACCCCCACCCGCGAATGCATGGAGCGTACCCCCCATGCCAACAGTGTAAGAACGACCCGTACCCCCACCCGTGGACGTACGGAGCGTACCCCCAGCCCAACAGTGTAAGTACGACCCGTACCCCCACCCGCGAATGCAAGGAGCGTACCCCCCTGCCCAACAGTGTAAGTACGACCCGTACCCACACCCGCGGACGTACGGAGCGTACCCCCACCACACCAGTGTCAGTAGACTCGTACCCTCACCTCGAATGCATTGTGCGTACCCCCACCGTGTATGTGCCAAGCGCACATATCCAGAAATCGGAGGTGTGTGTGCAGAGTCCACCCAGCAGTGCCCTGAGACAGGAGTGGTGGGTGTGGAGTCCTCCCAGCAGTGCCCTGAGACAGGAGGGGTGGGTGCAGAGTCCTCCCAGCAGTGCCCTGAGACAGGAGGGGTGGGTGCAGAGTCCTCCCAGCAGTGCCCTGAGACAGGAGGGGTGGGTGTGGAGTCCTCCCAGCAGTGCCCAGACACAGGAGGGGTGGGTGTGGAGTCCTCCCAGCAGTGCCCTGAGACAGGAGGGGTGGGTGCCTATCACTCCCAGCAGTGCCCAGAGACAGGAGGGGTGTGTGCAGAGTCCTCCCAGCAGTGCCCTGAGACAGGAGGGGTGGGTGCCCATCACTCCCAGCAGTGCCCAGAGACAGGAGGGGTGTGTGCAGAGTCCTCCCAGCAGTGCCCTGAGAAAGGAGGGGTGGGTGCCTATCACTCCCAGCAGTGCCCAGAGACAGGAGGGGTGTGTGCAGAGTCCTCCCAGCAGTGCCCTGAGACAGGAGGGGTGGGTGCCCATCACTCCCAGCAGTGCCCTGACACAGGAGGGGTGGGTGTGGAGTCCTCCCAGCAGTGCCCTGAGACAGGAGGGGTGGGTGTGGAGTCCTCCCAGCAGTGCCCTGAGACAGGAGGGGTGGGTGTGGAGTCCTCCCAGCAGTGCCCTGACACAGGAGGGGTGGGTGCAGAGTCCTCCCAGCAGTGCCCTGAGACAGGAGGGGTGGGTGCCTATCACTCCCAGCAGTGCCCAGAGACAGGAGGGGTGTGTGCAGAGTCCTCCCAGCAGTGCCCTGAGACAGGAGGGGTGGGTGCCCATCACTCCCAGCAGTGCCCTGACACAGGAGGGGTGGGTGTGGAGTCCTCCCAGCAGTGCCCTGAGACAGGAGGGGTGGGTGTGGAGTCCTCCCAGCAGTGCCCTGACACAGGAGGGGTGGGTGTGGAGTCCTCCCAGCAGTGCCCTGAGACAGGAGGGGTGGGTGCCCATCACTCCCAGCAGTGCCCTGACACAGGAGGGGTGGGTGTGGAGTCCTCCCAGCAGTGCCCTGAGACAGGAGGGGTGGGTGCAGAGTCCTCCCAGCAGTGCCCTGACACAGGAGGGGTGGGTGCCCATCACTCCCAGCAGTGCCCTGACACAGGAGGGGTGGGTGTGGAGTCCTCCCAGCAGTGCCCTGAGACAGGAGGGGTGGGTGTGGAGTCCTCCCAGCAGTGCCCTGACACAGGAGGGGTGGGTGTGGAGTCCTCCCAGCAGTGCCCTGAGACAGGAGGGGTGGGTGTGGAGTCCTCCCAGCAGTGCCCTGACACAGGAGGGGTGGGTGCAGAGTCCTCCCAGCAGTGCCCTGAGACAGGAGGGGTGGGTGCCTATCACTCCCAGCAGTGCCCAGAGACAGGAGGGGTGTGTGCAGAGTCCTCCCAGCAGTGCCCTGAGACAGGAGGGGTGGGTGCCCATCACTCCCAGCAGTGCCCTGAGACTGGAGGGGTGTAACACATGTGTGTGAGGCCAGAATTATCCACATGCATACTGGCTACAAGGGAACATGTCCCCATGAACTCATGTCAACAGACTCCACACACAAGTACAGTGATCACCAAGGATGCCACGATTGTCGCAGGTGGAGACATGGCCCTGCATGCATGGCCAAAGTAGAAGGGCTCCGTCACACACACAGCTCATGTAGACACAGCTCTGCGCTAAACATTGGGAACACCCTGCAGGGAAGAAAGCTGGGTACACAGAGGAAGGAATACACCCTTGGACAAGTGCACCATGCAGTAACTGCCTACATGAACAAAGAAAGTTAGCCAACACCTTGTGATGGCACACAGATCACAGGGTCCCACCAATGAGCAGTACACTACTACATATCCCACACACCCAAACCCTTACACACCACCCAAAACCATGTAGCAGCCCCACCAACACCAATACCAGCATAGCAGTAGTGTGATAATGAAAACAAAATTAAGCTTTATTCAGCAGGAGCACAATGTCCGTGGATCGCAGGCAGTTCAATCTTCACAAAGCCCATAGGGCAGTCAATGATTCTCAGCTGGATGGGGGACACAGTGGGATGCGTGTCCCCTACCTTGCCTGCACAGTCAAATGGCATCGTCTTCCACACTGGTGAGGGCATCAGGGGGGGGGGGGAGCAACAGGCACCGCAGGGACATCAGGGCAAAGGGGCGGCGTTGTGGGTGCAGGGATGGAGGAGTCCACCACAGGGGGTGGGTCAGTGCCAAAGGCGGAGGCCAGGATGGCACTACACACCTTTGCAAGGTCCTCCAGGGAGTCCCCTGCACCCGAAGGGACCTCAGGCCCCAAGGAGGGGGGGGGGTCAGAGGGATGGGTCGCAGCGCCACCGGGGGAGGGTGGAGACAGGGGGGGAGACTCAACCACCCTGACCGGGGACCTCCGTGACCGCTTGCGTGGTGGTGTAACTGTGGGGCTCAGGGACAGAGCGGCCATGAAGGAGTCCTTGGGGGAGATGTGGCCAGGAGAGCTGAGGGGAGGGGATTTGGAGGGAGTGGACTGGGTGGAATGCGGACTCCCACTATGGCTGCGTGTCACACGTTTGCCCCCCGACCCAGTGGGTGTGCCTACCTCACCCTGTGTGTGCGTGTCAGGAGGAGTGCGGTGGACCTTCCCTGCTGGTGTGGTGCCCGTGTCCGTTGATGTGGGTGCATGCCGACGTCTGGGTGTACGTGTGACAGGCATGGGAGTGGGAAGTGTGGATGGGGCAGGGGTAGGTGGGGGGAGGTCGCGCTGCAGGAGACCCACTGCTGCAGTCAGTGTGGAGTCGATGGACCTCAGCAAGTTGCGTTGGTCAGCCTGCGATGAATGAATGCCCTCCAAGAAAGCCTCGATGTTGGTGAGGGTTTTGCCGTGGGCATGGAGGACATTAAGGATCGCAGCCTGACCAACCTGCAGTTGCCGCTGGATGTCCACAGACTCTGCATTGGCGGCAGCAGTGGAGACAGGGGCAGGGGGCGCGGTGCCTGGCAGGAAGGAGACATGCTGTGACCGGGCACGCTGGGAAGGGACACGAGCAAGTGGGAGGCGGCTGGTGGAAACTGAGGGGGCGGTGCGAGGTGTTGTTCCGCTGTCAGCTGCTGGTGCAGCCTCCGCCCACTCGGCGACATCGTCCCCAGACCTGTCAGCGTCGTAGTCTGATGTGCCAGTCGACAGGTCCTCGGCCACACTCTCCTCCGCCTCTGTCCCACTCGATGTGCCAGACCCGATGTCACGGCTGGCACTGGTGCTCGGTCCCTCCGCCTGGTCTGTGTCCATGTCTCCCTCTGTGTCCCCCGACGATGCTGTGGGCAGGGTGGAGAGACAGAAATTATTCAGACACCTGTACACATCTGTCACATGAGTCCAATCTACATAGGTAACATTGCATGGCCTGAAAAGGAAGATCCCTAACATCTACTGAACAGGGTACCGATGTAGGGCATGAAACACACAGTTGGTTGAGCCACCATGCCACTGAAATACCATGGAGAGCATGAGACAATAGCTAAACACAGGAAAAGGAGTCTGACATAGCACCCAGGTCCTGGGGACAATCCAGCACTGCATCTGCACCACACAGCGTTGGCGAAAATACCGATGACCAGGGACCATATCCATGAACTTGAGACACATGCTGCATAGGTAATGCTGAAAACATGCACAACATGACTCGGTCACTGCACATTGCGTGTGTGTCCAGGCACATCACACACTGCCCAGACCCAGCAAGTGGTAATCAGGATTTAACACATAGGCATTGCCCGCCCCAACAAGACCCTACACGAGGCAAATTGTGGAGACACAGGTGGCACCAACATCTCATGGTCTGGGTGATACACACAGGGGCAGGCAAAAAGCAAGATTGGACGCCAAACAGCCAAGGTGCGCCTGTACAAATAATGAGGTACCAGTGCCCATCCTCAGATGAGTATAACAAGACACACAGGCACTGGCAACTGTGAGTATGAAGAAGGACAATCAGGTCAGGCTGCACAGTGGACACCTGTACAAATTAGCACGTCTATATACATGGTGACAGGGGACAATGGCACAGAGCACAACTTACGCTGTAGACACTGACAGTGGCCACGTTTATGATGACACATACACCACTGAGGAAAAGGTGCCCCAGGGGACAGTAGTGGGCACGCAACTACATGCTACTGAATGGTAATGACAGCAACACACGTCACCATCCCTGCACTATGTGTATCGCACAGTCATGCACATCATGTCACAGGCCACTACATAGGACATGCGCGCTGTAAGGCATGACACATGAGAGACCAACTCCCATGTCTGGAGTCAGCATCAGTGCCAACTGACATGGAACCCACATGCAGTGAACTTGACAGTGCACAGGCAAGGTCCCACAACCTGTTACACACCACCCCCACACATGATGCTACAGACATTGTTCCCGTGGACAAAGCGCCAGCCTACATTACCCTGTGAAGGAGTGACTACACACAGACCAGGGAACACATTGCAAGGAGGGGAAGGGTGGCAGGGGCACAGCGCTATACTGGGGCAAACAGGATCTGCACAGCACCTTTAAACCCTGCCAGTGGATTCATGCTACTGTGCCCTTACAAATGCCGGTGACACACAACAAACACACATGTACCTACCCCCTTCCGGCTGCTGCATCGCCTGTAAGCGCCTCTCAAGGTCTGGAAAGACCACCGGCAGCACACGCCTGTGGAGGTGGCTCAGACGGCGGCGGCCGCGGTTCTTGTGGCTCTCAGGTGAGTCCCCCAGCAGGAGCCGTGCAATCCTCCGCGTCCAGCACCGGATATCCTGCCAGCGTTTCCTCACCTGGGCCAGGCGCCGCCTCCGACCATCCACACCCCTCACGGCACTGACGGCGGTCAGCCAGATCTGCTCCTTGGCAGTGGCGCCTACCTGTGAGGAGGAACAAGTGACACCACATCAATACACCAGCCACATGTCACAGAGAGACATATGGGTACAAATTAGCTGGTAACAACAAGGCATGTCATGCAGCCAACGCATTGCACCTTTGTCATAGGGACATCATCCCCTGGTGAGGGGAAAAGCACTACGTGCCACAGTGGGTACACAGGTGGAATGATGGCAATGTCACAATCAATGATCTAGGCTCACACTGTGCATCACACCCACCCCTCCTGGCTCAGGGCACTGCTGTGAGGACTCCACACCCACCCCTCCTGTCTCAGGGCAATGCTGGGAGGACTCTGCACACACCCCTCCTGTCTCGAGGCACTGCTGGGAGGACTCTGCACCCACCCCTCCTGTCTCAGGGCACTGCTGGGAGTGATGGGCACCCACCCCACCTGTCTCAGGGCACTGCTGTGAGGACTCCACACCCACCCCTCCTGTCTCAGGGCAATGCTGGGAGGACTCTGCACACACCCCTCCTGTCTCGAGGCACTGCTGGGAGTGATGGGCACCCACCCCACCTGTCTCAGGGCACTGCTGTGAGGACTCCACACCCACCCCTCCTGTCTCAGGGCAATGCTGGGAGGACTCTGCACCCACCCCTCCTGTCTCAGGGCACTGCTGGGAGGACTCTGCACCCACCCCTCCTGTCTCAGGGCACTGCTGGGAGGACTCTGCACCCACCCCTCCTGTCTCAGGGCACTGCTGGGAGGACTCTGCACCCACCCCTCCTGTCTCAGGGCACTGCTGGGAGGACTCTGCACCCACCCCTCCTGTCTCAGGGCACTGCTGGGAGGACTCTGCACCCACCCCTCCTGTCTCAGGGCACTGCTGGGAGGACTCTGCACCCACCCCTCCTGTCTCAGGGCACTGCTGGGAGGACTCTGCACCCACCCCTCCTGTCTCAGGGCACTGCTGGGAGGACTCTGCACCCACCCCTCCTGTCTCAGGGCAATGCTGGGAGGACTCTGCACACACCCCTCCTGGCTCAGGGCACTGCTGTGAGTGATAGGCCCCCACCCCTCCTGTCTCAGGGCACTGCTGGGAGACATCAGGCACCCCCCCCCCTGGGACCCCCCCGACAGTACATGGCATGTGTGTTACACCTGGACGCAATGGCAGAAGTCACAGTCACCACATAGGGACAGTCTGTGGCAGTGGCCTATGCACTCACCTGATAACCTGGTCGCCCATACAGCATGGAGTACTGTGGGAGGATCACATCCAGCAGAGCCATGTTCTCCTCCAGGGTGAATGGCTGTGTCCTCTCCACAGCCCTTGACATGGTTCCAGGGAATCAGTAGCAGCAGCTGGGTCGACGAATGCAAAGATGTGCAGGCAAGTGCTCCCTCATGGGACCTGGCTGCCTTATATGTGCCCTTCTGCCCAGTCTCATGCACAGGAGTACAGAGAGATTGGTCACTCACATTTGCATCCTATGTTTCCACCAATCCCTTCAAACCTAGCAGTCTGTGGGTTCTCTATCGGTTTCATTCTCCTGCATGATGTCAGCCCCACAAACACATTGCAACAAAGTAGACAAATCCCAACTGACTTCTGCTGTGCACCTTCCAGAACAATTTCGAATTTTGAACTTGGTCTCCATGACAACCAGCATGCATGTAGGCCTTAATACTTGTCCCCTATGTAATTTGGAGCATCACACACAGGTACGGTGCGTGTGGGGGCCCTAGGGCACCCCAAATGCATGGCAACGGCCCGTACATGCATGCCTACGCTCTCCATCACTTTTGGTCTGCACGCGTATGCGTACCCGTAGTGGTACGGACCGAACACTCGCATCTACGCTCACTATCACTATGGGTCTGCACGCGTATGCGTACCCGTAGTGGTACGGACCGTACACTCGCATCTACGCTCACTATCACTATGGGTCTGCACGCGTATCCGTAGTGGTACGGACCGTACACTCGCATCTACGCTCACTATCACTACGAGTACGCATACGCGTGCAGACCCATAGTGATAGTGAGCGTAGATGCGAGTGTACGGTCCGTACCACTACGGGTACGCATACGCGTGCAGACCCATAGTGATAGTGAGCGTAGATGCGAGTGTACGGTCCGTACCACTACGGGTACGCATACGCGTGCAGACCCATAGTGATAGTGAGCGTAGATGCGAGTGTACGGTCCGTACCACTACGGGTACGCATACGCGTGCAGACCCATAGTGATAGTGAGCGTAGATGCGAGTGTACGGTCCGTACCACTACGGGTACGCATACGCGTGCAGACCCATAGTGATAGTGAGCGTAGATGCGAGTGTACGGTCCGTACCACTACGGGTACGCATACGCGTGCAGACCCATAGTGATAGTGAGCGTAGATGCGAGTGTACGGTCCGTACCACTACGGGTACGCATACGCGTGCAGACCCATAGTGATAGTGAGCGTAGATGCGAGTGTACGGTCCGTACCACTACGGGTACGCATACGCGTGCAGACCCATAGTGATAGTGAGCGTAGATGCGAGTGTACGGTCCGTACCACTACGGGTACGCATACGCGTGCAGACCCATAGTGATAGTGAGCGTAGATGCGAGTGTACGGTCCGTACCACTACGGGTACGCATACGCGTGCAGACCCATAGTGATAGTGAGCGTAGATGCGAGTGTACGGTCCGTACCACTACGGGTACGCATACGCGTGCAGACCCATAGTGATAGTGAGCGTAGATGCGAGTGTACGGTCCGTACCACTACGGGTACGCATACGCGTGCAGACCCATAGTGATAGTGAGCGTAGATGCGAGTGTACGGTCCGTACCACTACGGGTACGCATACGCGTGCAGACCCATAGTGATAGGGCCGTACACTCGCATCTACGCTCTCTATCACTATGGGTCTGCACGCGTATGCGTACTCGTAGTGGTACGGACCGTACACTCGCATCTACGCTCGCCATCACGATGGGTACACATACGGCAGCACTCCCACAGTGATTTGGGAACATGCACAGGCCCTCTCAGCAGCAGTACGGCGGATTTTACACATCACTGTGGTGATAGGCGACACACATGTCGGAATAGGGCGGACATACTTGTCCATGGATGGACATACTTGTCCAGGAATGGACACCAAGGCATCGTCTGTGCATTACCACATGTGTGGGGCACAGGTGTCACAGGCTGTGATGTGGAACATGCCTCCTGAGTGGAGAAGGCACCAGATGTATGATGAGATGTGTACATGTGTACTGTGTGAGGGTGCAATGTGTGCCAGGCATGCCCTTGACTCCTTTGACATGTGTGCATGTGGGACTGCGCACTTGGGGTGAGCGTCACTGGCATGGCACGGACACCAACACACGGAAGTGTCCCATGATGCCCGGTACAGGGGTCATGACACATGACTCATCACTACCCACAGTGCACAATGTGACTATGCCATATATGTGTCCGGGATTTACATCGGGTTGATGTTGTAGCACCCTCAAAAGCTGCAGCCGTTGCAGCAACCAACATGTGGCTGTGTGTAGATTGTCATTGCACACTGTTCCCAACACCATGCCACATGTGTAATCGGATGTGAGGTGCACATGTATGCAAGGGACACGGAGTAGCGTGACAAGGCCATGTCAGCAAACTCACAAGGAATGTGTGGGGAGTCATGACATGTGCACCTTCATGGCAAGGTGTGTGGGCTGGACTAGTGTAATGTCATGTGACCTGTGGCTCAAGTGTTCCGCTGCCAGTCTCTGCAATCAGCATCACACTTCTGCTGATGTGTGGGTGTATGTCACTCCTGTCTTGCGTCGGCCAGTGCACTTGCACTGGGACACAGCTATTTTCATGGCGTGGCATGGGGAGGTTCTCAATCACCGTGTGTAGCTGGGTCTTGGAAGGAGTGTCACCTTGCATCCATACGTGTCCTGGGCATGTAGCACATGCCTGACTCCCTATGTGGCATGTGTGTATTGCCAGATTTACATGTGCTCAGTAGACATGAGTTGTTCTCGTAGTGCACTCACTCTTCCTTGTCACTTCCAAATTACTGCAGAGCGCCTCCTGTTGCCCGAAGAATTCCAGACTTGGCCACCATGCAGGAGAATGACAGGATCCGGCTCTACCGCTTCACCCAACCGTTGATTCTGGAGCTGACGGCGAGACTGGCACCACACCTGCAACCGCAGCACAGGTATCCTACGGCACTGACACCCCAGCTGAAGGTAATGGCTGCCCTACATTTCCTTGCCACGGGTACCTTCCAATATACCATAGCTCATGTTGGTGGCATGTCCCAGAGCATGTTCAGCGGTGTGCTGCATGATTTCTTGGAGGCCATGTTGATTCACCTGGATGACTTCATCAAGTTCCCAACCCCTGAACAGATGACTGAGGTCAAGCGTGGTTTCTATGCCCTGGGAGGGATGCCCCATGTCATTGGGTCCATAGATGGGACACATGTAGGTTTGGTACCACCACACGCACGGGAGGTGGCGTACCGCAATCGGAAGCACTACCACTCCATCAATGCCCTTGTGGTGTGTCTGTCCAACATGGTGATTTCACATGTCTGTGCTCGTTTTCCAGGATCAGCACACGATGCCTACATCATGAGGCGTAGCGGGATGCCTGATATGATGATGCAGCTGCGCAACGAACGGGCATGTGTTGTTGGTGGGTACAGTCTGTCTGTCCTGTATTCTGTTTGGCCGACCAGCACTACCGCTTCGCCAGTTCTAACGATATCCATGTGCTTTCCATTTAGGGGACGCTGGCTATCCCAACATGCCTTGGCTGCTGACACCTCTCCGCAACCCCATCACGCCGGCCCAGCTCCGCTACAACACCGCCCATGGCCGGACAAGGCGAGTGATAGAGAGGACGTTTGGCATGCTGAAGAGCCGATTCAGGTGCCTCCACAAGACCGGCGGCGCACTCCCATATGCCCCGGCGAAGGTCTGCAAGATCTTCATGGTCTGCTGCATGCTGCACAACATGGCAGTTGAAAGAGCTGTGCCCCTCATCCTGGATCAAGATGACGAGGACCATCCACCCGTGGAGGACGAAGGGCTTGGCAATGGGGCTAGTGATGTGGAGGATGTGGAGCCGCAAGAGGACATCCGGACTCGGCTCATACGCGACTTCTTTGCTTAGTGGTGAGTACCAGGGTCTGAGTGTGCATGCATTGGTCCCCGTGTGGCATGCGTTGTGATGTGTGTCTCCACCTGCATGTATGGCATGTGGGTCAGAGGTGTGTGTGGGTGTGTCACTGGAGTGATGGTGGCAGTGATGGTAGTATTTCCCCAGGCATAATTGTGACCTAGCATGTTGTCATCCATACATGTGTCGAGTAAATGCACATGCAAGTGGCTGTGCTTTTTGTGGCTGACTTCTTGTGTGTCTCTCTTCCCCAGGTACCTGCGCATGCCGTCTTCTGGTTGCATTGTTGTGGCACTGCTATTCCTCATGGACATGGCATCGTGGGCTGACTCAGCGTTACAGGCACGGACACGTTTGGAAGTCTCCATGGGGTAAGGGATGCATCTGGGGTGTATTGGGTGTGGCAGTTGTTCACGATGTGTGCACACTGCCCCGGTCGGGGTTTGGGTCCTCTGCAGACATGTGGCATCCCCATGGGACACGACATGCAGCTGGGTACACCTGAATAGATGGGCTGCCTGGTTGTCAGTCATCAGTGATGGGATAGTGGATTGTGATGAAGGCATCAATGTGTGTGACACTGCCCTCGGACACATACGGTTAACATTGTCTTGACATGGCGTGGGACTTCCACATCAGCGGATGTATGGTGTATGGCAGTCTCTCCGTGAGCAGCTGTGGGTATTTAGCTGTTATCCGACACTTGTGTGCCAGTTCCATGGCTATCACGCATTTGTGCTGCAGAAGGGGGGTGCCAGTGTTGGAGCCACATGTTACTCCACATGATGTGTTCATGTGTACTTCAAGTTGCCTCTGCAATCCCAAACACATGACTATTAAAGGTGTCCCTATGCCTCCAAGGTGCCTCTTCTCAGTCAATGCTGGTGTGTTGGCACGGTGCATCCTGCATGTCTGGCATGGTATTCCCTGATTGTGGCTATGTGTCAATGTGTCGAGTGGCAAGATGCAAGCTGTGTGTGTGTGCTGAGACTGTGTAATGGGCATGATGTCCATGACTGTGTGGGTATTGTGACATGTGCCATCCCCATGCATCCAACGTTGTCCATGACCCCATTCTCTGCATCCACCGGACTCAAGCTTGCAGGACATGGTTCTGCCACCTGTCTACACGTACCTGGGTGCCCCCCAGGACACGGGCCAGGATCCCTGACCTCTGCGCATGACTGTTGCTGTACTCAATGTGTCTGTCAGCACGGTTGTTCGGCCACCCCCTCAGCTGGTTCTGACCATCACAGGTGTGTATGGTGCTCCATGTCTGTCTTGCCTAGAAAACTGTGACCCATGTGTCCTGTGCCAGACTCAGGCCCCAGGGTGTGGATGGTTGAAGTGAACAGATGACTCAGGCATGTTTAGACTGTACAAGACACATGTTAGGTAATAATGCTACCAGCAGGCATCTACTCTTAATAGTGTGATTTATTATTGGGGGGGGGGGGGGCAAAGTGAGGGCCTTTCCGGGATTAGGGAATCCAAAGTTCAGTAGGGGAGTTGGTGTCCTTGCCATTGGAAATCCTCAGAGTCCATGCCACAGTCTTTGTCAACATTGGTCAGCCAGTGACCAGCAGGGCCATGTGGCAGAGAATGTCTCTTGATGCTGTGATGCTGTTGCTCCAGTGGGCCAGGTGCCAGGCCAGGTGTCCTGGGAGATGGTGATGTAGCAGCCACCCTCACGGTCCTTTCCGTGGACGACCCGGCTTCCTGCGGGGAACCTCAGCAGCAGGCCGTGACGACGTCTGGGATGCTCCGTCGGATGTTTCCTCCTCCTCCTCATGATCCCTCCCTGTGGGTGGTGATGTTCTCCGCCTTCTGGCACAGGGAGGGTCGGCCATGGTGTCGGCCATCCGACGGAGTTCAGCGTGAATCCCCTGGGACGCCGTCACTTGCTGAGCCTGTCTGTCCTCCATCCTCCGTTGGTGTAGCTGTAGACAGGCTATTAGCTCCGCATGTTGCTGGGCCTGCTGGACCTTGATCCCCTCGAGGACGGACACAACCTGGGCCATGCCCGTGGTGTCCTGCCGGTATGAGTCCAGGATGTTACGTACATGGGAAAATACCGGATCCCCAGCCAACTGGTCAGGCTCGCGCCTCCGCCGTCCTCCACTCCCACCACCCCTGCCCACTTGCGTCTGGCCTGCACTTGTGGGCACATGGGGTCTCCGGGACCCCTGAGGGGTGGCATTGGCGTTGTCGCCTGCCTCCTCCTGGGTGCCCGGGACACCGTGTCCCTCCTGGCGAGCCTGGCTGCATTGTGGTGTTGGGGCAGGGATCCTGGGTGTCTCCTGGGATGTGGCAGGAGTGGGGGTGGTGGTTGGCACGGTTGTACCTGATGCAGGTGCTGCAGGTGGTTGGACACCAGAGGGGCCAGGTCGGTCGGGGTCGTCCGCAGAGTGGTGAGAGTGGTCGCTGCCGGTGGGATCGGTCTCCTGCAGATCCGGGTCCTGTGAGTGTTCCCCCCCAGTGTTGGGGGGTGCAGCACGACGTTGACCTGTGTGTGAGAGAGACAATGTTAATTTTGATCCATGCAACATCCATGTTTCATCCGTTACAAAGTTGGCACATTTCCTCTTGGAATTAGGATCTGTCTTGCATTCCACTCACAGTGCACTTGTGCATGTGTGTGTCCCTTGGGCACCAATTTGGCCCCTTTAACTATGTGTGGCACAGTCTTACTTGCTGCGTCAAGTGTGACTGCAGTCAGCAGTGGAGTGTGCATGTGTGCCGAGCTATGCATTTGCGCCTTCCTTGTAGCACTGTACATGTGCACATGGAGTGGATCCACACACTCATATGATGCAGGTGGCTGTCCTTGTGCTCGTGTACAGGTTGTAACATGGCCCTGCGTTTTGCCATGATGAAGAGGGGGGGTTCTGGCACTGGCCACCCTTGTCTACATGCACGCAGTCCACCTGCTGACGAGCAGACATTCCCACACACCAAAGGACTGATTTGCTCTCCCTGTGTCTCCCTCCTTCTCTGTCCCCCTCTCCCTCCCTCTCTGTCCCCCTCTCCCTCCCTCTGTGTGTCAGCCTCCTCCCTGTGTCCATCTTCCTGTGTCTCCCTCTCTCTCTGTCCCCCTCTCCCTCCCTCTCTGTCCCCCTCTCCCTCCCTCTGTGTGTCAGCCTCCTCCCTCTGTCCGTCTCCCTCCCTCTCAGTCCCCCTCTCCCTCCCTCTCTGTCCCCCTCTCCCACCCTCTGTGTCCCCCTCTCCCTCCCTCCGTGTGTCAGCCTCCTCCCTCTGTCCGTCTCCCTCCCTCTCAGTCCCCCTCTCCCTCCCTCCCTGTCCCCCTCTCCCACCCTCTGTGTCCCCCTCTCCCTCCCTCCGTGTGTCAGCCTCCTCCCTCTGTCCGTCTCCCTCCCTCTCAGTCCCCCTCTCCCTCCCTCTCTGTCCCCCTCTCCCTCCCTCTGTGTCCCCCTCTCCCTCCCTCCGTGTGTCACCCTCTGTCACCTTGGCCCAGCTTCCTGGGCACACACTGTTAGCAGATCTTTGAGTGGCCCTTGGCCTGTTGATGTGAGTTTGTTTCTGATCTCCAGGCACCCATTTTGTCTGCTGTGTGTCTGTGCGCTGCTGCTGTGGTGGTGTGTGCTGCCACTCTTTCACACTGTTGGCTGTTCATTAGCTGCTGGCATGTGCAAAACAGTGCCTTCACCCCCATGTGTTGATGCAAGGCGTCCGCCATTTGCTGGCAAGTCATTCCTGTGTTGGGACACAGTGTTTGTCTGGCTGTGACCTAGGCCATATGGGCAGAGGGCATTGTTGTCTGCTTTGGAGTCGCACTATGTGATTCTTGGTGCCCAGCCTCCCGCCATCCGGGTTACCGTGTCATGTGTTGTTGTCTTCTGTGGCCTGTGACTTGACATTGTCCAGCTGGGTGCATGGGGCATGGTGGCAGCAGTGGCATGTGCCTGCTCATGGAGTGTGGTTGAGTAATGCGATGGCTTGTGGTGGTTGCGTGCCTGTTATTAATTTTGGTTGTGGTTGCAGTTCCCCCCATGTGAGGTGCGTTGTTTGTGTACTCACCCGGGTCTCGGAGTCCTTCTGCTCCTTCAACTGCCTCCACCGGCAGTATGGCCATCACCCTCTCCTCCCAGGGATGGTACTGTACGGCTCTGCGGGAGGGCCCTCCTCCGGTGGCGTTGGCCTGGTCGTGTTCCTCCTGCCTCTTGGCTCTGACCCTCCTCCGCAGATCGTACCACCTGTTCTGGCAATCCTGCTTGGTCCTCCTGGTGTCCGCAACAGCATTCACAGCATCGACGATGGTCTGCCACATGGCTGTTTTGGCTGCCTGGCTGGTGCTTCTGACCAATGTTCCAAAGATCTGTGGCTCGACTCTGAGGATTTGATCAACAAGGACCTCCAACTCTCGGTGACTGAACTTTGGATTCTTGGTAGTGGGCATGGTGAGGGGTGTGGGTGGGGATGGTGTGGGTGTGGGGGGGGGTGTGGTTGTTGGGGGGGGTGTGGATGGTTTTGTGTGTGTGAATGTGATGAGAGGGTGTTTGTGAGGGTGGTCGTGTGAAGGTGTGCAAGTGTAAGGTGTGGTGTAGCTTGTAGTCTGGTTCTGTGGTGTCTGGCAGCAGTGAGTCTGTTGCAAAGGCTCATGGTTTGTGTGTGTGGGCCCTTTTTATTGGTCCATGGGTGGGTGTGGCAGTTTTTGAATTTTGGGTGGGTGTGTTATAAGGAGTGGTGGTGTATTGGGCCTCTGTTTGTTTTTGGCAGTTGCAGGTCAGTGATTGTGTTATTTTAGTGGTTGTTGGCCATGTTTAGTGGCTGTGTGCCTTTCGAACGGTGTATTCTTGTGTTGTTTTATTTTGTCCTGGTTGTGTACGTGCGTTTTGAGCGTGTGTACGGTGTGTACATGGGCCATTTGGTTGTACGATTTTGTCCTTGTGTGTGGCTTTGTAAGACTCGTACATGCGGTTGTGATGTTGGGGCATGGGGTGCGCTCCGTACTTAGGAGGTTGTGTTGGGGGTGCGCCAGGAACGTACTGGGGTGGGGGTACGACTGGAACGTACTGGGGTGTGGGTAGACGGGGCTATGACACGTCCTGGGGTGGGGGTACGACTCGAACGTACTGGGGTGTAGGTTCACGGTGGTACGACACGTCCAGGGGTGGGGGTACGACTGGAACGTACTGGGGTGTAGGTACACGGGGGGTACGACACGTCCAGGGGTGGGGGGTGTACATTGACGGTGGTACGACACGTACTGGGGTGGGGGGGTGTACATTGACGGTGGTACGACACGTACTGGGGTGGGGGTACGACTGGAACGTACTGGGGTGTAGGTTCACGGTGGTACGACACGTCCAGGGGTGGGGGTACGACTGGAACGTACTGGGGTGTAGGTACACGGGGGGTACGACACGTCCAGGGGTGGGGGGTGTACATTGACGGTGGTACGACACGTACTGGGGTGGGGGGGTGTACATTGACGGTGGTACGACACGTACTGGGGTGGGGGTACGACTGGAACGTACTGGGGTGTAGGTTCACGGTGGTACGACACGTCCAGGGGTGGGGGTACGACTGGAACGTACTGGGGTGTGGGTACACGGGGGGTACGACACGTACAGGGGTGGGGGGTGTACATTGACGGTGGTACGACACGTACTGGGGTGGGGGGGTGTACATTGACGGTGGTACGACACGTACTGGGGTGGGGGGTGTACATTGACGGTGGTACGACACGTACTGGGGTGGGGGTACGACTGGAACGTACTGGGGTGTAGGTACACGGGGGGTACGACACGTCCAGGGGTGGGGGGTGTACATTGACGGTGGTACGACACGTACTGGGGTGGGGGGGGGGACATTGACGGTGGTACGACACGTACTGGGGTGGGGGTACGACTGGAACGTACTGGGGTGTAGGTTCACGGTGGTACGACACGTCCAGGGGTGGGGGGTGTACATTGACGGTGGTACGACACGTACTGGGGTGGGGGTACGACTCGAACGTACTGGGGTGTAGGTTCACGGTGGTACGACACGTCCAGGGGTGGGGGTACGACTGGAACGTACTGGGGTGTAGGTACACGGGGGGTACGACACGTCCAGGGGTGGGGGGTGTACATTGACGGTGGTACGACACGTACTGGGGTGGGGGGTGTACATTGACGGTGGTACGACACGTACTGGGGTGGGGGTACGACTGGAACGTACTGGGGTGTAGGTTCACGGTGGTACGACACGTCCAGGGGTGGGGGGTGTACATTGACGGTGGTACGACACGTACTGGGGTGGGGGGGTGTACATTGACGGTGGTACGACACGTACTGGGGTGGGGGTACGACTCGAACGTACTGGGGTGTAGGTTCACGGTGGTACTACACGTCCAGGGGTGGGGGTACGACTGGAACATACTGGGGTGTAGGTACACGGGGGGTACGACACGTCCAGGGGTGGGGGTACGACTGGAACGTACTTGGGTGTAGGTACACGGGGGGTACGACACGTACTGGGGTGGGGGGGTGTACATTGACGGTGGTACGACACGTACAGGGGTGGGGGGTGTACATTGACGGTGGTACGACACGTACTGGGGTGGGGGTACGACTGGAACGTACTGGGGTGTACCTAGACGGGTGGGGGTATACATACACGGGGGGTACGTGTCGGACGTACGGGGGCTGGGGGGAGTGTTGGGCGCGTATGCGGGCACATGTCTCCATGGTTGCTATAGGTGTTCGGTGCGGACGGTGTTTTTTCCATACGGGATGGATCGTGATTCCTCGGTCGGACTTGGCTTTTCACGTTTGTAAGGTAAATCGTCCGAGGACGTGTCGGACACATTTTCCGACCCGAGGACGTGTGGGGAATGATTCCCAGTGCGGTTCGTATGGACTTTTTACCATGCGAATCGTGATTGCCAGTTCGTACGGCACTTGTACGATTCGTACGGTAAAAAGACCCGATACGAGTCGCACGGGGGAATTTTTTACCGGATCGTGATCGGCACCAAAGTGTAAAGTATTTATGAAGCACACAAACAGTAACCAAGTGAAAAACAACGCAAGAAAAAAAATCTCACAACACTTTAGAAGTACAATTTAATAAATAGAATGATACCAGAATGACAAAAAATGCAATCAGTTTAGTCAAGAGTGACTCAGGAGGGTCCAATATGTATACCAGGTGCCAGCCTTGAAGTGGGAGAACATTGTGGCTAAATCCACATCTGGTTCTTAAAAGTCCTTCCCTTTCCCTGCCAAGACTCCAAGTACTCTGGGGTGTTAAACGACTGGTGTCAGGTTGCTTTGTGTGTTTGCTGGAGGTAGCCCTTTGAACAGGGAACAGCTCTGCCCCACCCATCCTGCCAACACCTAGTTCCACTTTGTCAAAATATCTGGGAGGAATACACAAAGTACAATTTCTAATCTATTCACAGTAATATGACCCAACCCACAGTCAGCAGGCACCAAATTGTTAGAACAAGAAAATTCCACCTTCTATAGAGGTGACATTTTCAGATTTGTGACTTAAAATCCGATTTTACCACTAAAGAGGATTTTGAACAACAATTCTTTTGAGTCCAAAATTGACTTTCCCATCTGTTCCCGATCAAAAGTTAATGTGTATTAAATGTAATAGGGTAACCCACTGTCAGGATTGTCGTGTGCAGGAAGCCGTGATCCGTGACTGTACCCGTGCGCATGCGCCTTAACGGCGAAACTGTTGAAAAGCCGTACACGCAATGACTCGAGGCTTCGCGTTCTAGTGTTGCCCCGTAGTTGTGACGTCCATTTCCTGTTTCCTGTTTATGCTTCCTGGTTCTGGATTCTAAACGCCTTCGCGGCGTTCGCTTGCCGGAGACTCTAATTTTGGACTGAAGACTACCTGTTAGCCTTTTTGGTATTGTTACTCCTCGTACTTTTGCCCCATATTCTGCTCGCCTGCGTGGATTGGTCTTCCCGAGGCAGGGCGGGCTCTCTGTTGTCTTTCGATTGCCGTGATTCAGGCATTTCCCGTCTCACCCTTTCCCTCCTCTGTTGACAGCCCCGCATACCCAGCGCTCGTCCCGCCTTTCCGGAGCTGCATCCCGAGGGCAGGCCTGGTGTCTGGGGTGCTTTCCCTCCTCTGGAAACAGTATCGCATACCCAGCGCTCCGCCCGCCTTTCCGGAGCTTCTTCCCGAGGGCCGGCCGGGTGTCTTGGGGTGCTCTCCCACCTTGTTGAATATCCCTCGCTCCTGTTACTATCTCCGCTGGTGCCACTCTCGCTGGGCATTGTGTCCTCCTTTGGCCTCTCTGGAGTTGAGTATCTGAGGCTTAACAGGGCAATCCTAGCTGCCAAGGGTGAATGAGAAGACACCACCTACTCTGTCTGCTTTCGGAGACCTGTTGACACAGACTGGGACTTCTTGGAGCAGCGTGACTTCTGATCATCGCCCTGCTTGCATATCTGGTAACGGGGATGAGCATGTAGAAAGGAAGGGGGAGGCGATTGGAGAGTACGGGATCTCACACATGTTTGTTTCCTATGTTCTAAGTTTCGGCTATACATTATAGAAGACTTCGCCCTAGATTGCCCTCTTGAAGCATACTGCCATCCTACAGCAGACCCTAGGTATTCCTTTATGCACCTTCCTTATTTATGGTGAACACCGTTCCACTTTATATCCACTTTATATCTGCTTTTCTTAGTCTCTCCCCTAATTCTGACATTCCTTTTTAGACACGCTATCCAGGGAGCTCCACAGAGACCTGATACATCCGTGTTGAGACATCCAGAAAGAGCAGTGGACTGTGGCTGCGGAGATCTCTTCCCCTCTTTCCTTGTTTTGTTTCCCTGCTTTCCCCTAGTGCCTGTGCTCTCTAGGGTCTGATAGAGGCATTAGGTGGTGGGGGAAGGCAGGGGCTAGCAACAACATCATCACAGACTCCGTGACGCTCCTGCAGAATCCCTTACGGGTAAGATCTTTACACCCACTGTTATGAAATGGGAGGGATAGGCCTTACAGCAGTAAAAAACGAATTTAAGAGTTTTTCACTACAAAGACATTTAAAACACGTCTTCACATTTAAATACAATGCACCGTGCCCTCTGATCTGTTCAGGGCCTACCCTGGGGGTGACATATGTGCTGTAAAAAGGAAGGTTTAGACCTGGCAAAAGATTTATTTTCCTGGGTCGAATTGGCAATTTTAGAACTGCGCTACAGGCTGTTTTAAAATGTTACCTAAGTGGGCGGCACAAAGTGCTGTAGGCCCACTAATAACACTGAATTTACAGGAGCAGGGTACATGTGGTACCATATACTAGAGACATATAAGTAAATGTAATATGCCTATCAGGTATAAGCCACTTGTATTGTGTTTTAAGTAAAGAGCACAAACACTCTAGCAATGGTTAGCAGTGATGAAGAGCAGAGTACTAATGACAACAAGCATTTGCAATGCAATAGGTTTCGCATTTACGCGAGTTTGAGCTATTGGCATTGTAAATGACAATGCCTTTTTATGTTTTGGTTTTTAAAACATAAATAAAAGGCATTGTCATTTACAATGCCAATAGCTTAAACTAGGGTAAATGCGAGACCTGTTGCATTGCAAATGCTCATTTAAATGGGTGACTATGTCAGGATAGAAAAAAAGAGAGTTACACATTCTCCCACCCTTGCAGAATTGTTAAACGCAATAACAAAGGGTTCTTCATCCAAGATGGAAAGTGCTGGAATAGTAAAAGATTTCCAAATATGTACAAGCTTGTGAGAATGAGTATGAATGTGATGGGGAAGTTTCTATGAACGTGAGACGCATTGGGGAAAGATGAGCCGACCACCAACGTGGCCCGAACTTGGAAATCGGGAGTTTACCGAGAACATTTCCAGTAAGCATTGTGATACATTCTATGTTGAGAATGATTTGGAGTGTAATGGTTGCCTTGCCACAAGACAGAAAATATTTGCAAGTACTAAAACACTATATTCGAGAATCACCCAAGAATCGGTTTGTTTGATGTCCTATCCAGTAGAGAGATGTGCTGTACACTATCCATGCACGCCAAATAGTCCGGATTCAGGTTGGAGACTCCTGATATTTGGAGGCCAAATTGGCTTTATTTTAGCTTTCTCCCATCTGAAATTGCCTCTGCTTCAATTCATTCTCCTGATTTGTTTTTCAAAATCTCCCACTTATCTGTTCTAAAATGTTGGCATGTATTACTACCCCTCTCTCTATTCATACCAACCCCGCCAATTGTTGTGCCCACAGAATAGAACCTCACAACTGTTCTAATTGCTTGCTTGTTGGTTCCCAGCCCAATTACAAGATAAACCTTCGTGTGTATTGGTGCTCGTCTATTTATATACACTAATAAATCTTAAATAGTTATTAGGCCTCGTAGCCTTTAATGTATCACTAAGTTAAACCAAGCCCTTTATTAATGTTACTAATGAAAACATCTTTGCTCTTTATTATACGCTATTAAGTATGATTTGGAGTGAATGGAGGTCATCCCCCTTTGCCGCTTGCCTGCGCATCATGCTCGTCCCCCCCCACACACACACACACACACTTGCTCACCTGAGTCTCAGTAATGACGCAACTTCCGTAACTCCAGCTGGGCCGCATTGAGGAGCTGTGACGCAACGCTACGCTGGGCTTTGGCTCTCCGATGGAGTATGTGGGATGGCTGTCTGTCGGTGGCGTGGTGTTGGCTCTAACCCGAGCGGGTACCGCACAGTGGAGTCCTAGGTCTTGTCGGGTGGTTGTGGCTGTGGGTCTAGGGTCCGCTGGCCGTGCCTGCTTCAGCGTACAACATTCCCGTTGTTCCTGGCGCAGCCGTGCACCCGGCCCTGCACTTCAACTAAGGGGGGGGGGGAGGGTTCAGGGAGGAAGCACTACAGACCGTGCACGGAGGAGCTCCTTCAGAACCCCCAGCACATGGGATACTGTTACACACACTAGCTAGATTACTAGTTAGCTAGCACTGGAGCAATAACTGCTGATCTGTCTGTGCACGTCAGTGATTTGGAGTCAGAAGAAATTTACTGCATTGGGACTGTAAGTAAGCCGGTACCACTCTTACTAACCCGTATATTTCAAGAGAAAAAAGGAGGAGAGCTCGGAAAAATCGTGCTGCTTGAATGAGCCGACTACGATAAAAACATTAGCCTTCGGTTAAACGTGAACCTTGATCCAGACAAACCATCTCTCTTCATCTCTTTTTTACTGACCGGATAACTCAAGGGGTAGTAGCAGCGGTGCGCATAAATTACAGCATAAGACCAGGGAGGAGATACGGTTATAATATCTTATTTTGCATTACGTTGCCTCCTCTGTGCCTTTTAGGCGTCAAAAACTGCAGATCTTACTAATATCTTACTAATGTCTAAACGTAGGGGCAAAAGCAAACCAATGCGTAAAACAACCTTTCTATTACTGCTGAACTTATTTAACCACCTTGGTGGCTAGAAGCTATCCTATAAGAGCTTTAAAACGAGGCGGCGGTGGCGACGTGTGTGCACGCGTGTTAGGCAGCCGGGGATGTGGTGAGGGGGGGGGGTCGGCAGCGGCGGAGTGTGTGCGCGCGCGTGTGTCTGTGGGTGTGCGCGTCTTAGAAGCGCGTCCACAGACCCCGATGGCTGCGCGGGCCCTGGTCTGTCTCCCTTGGGAGCAAACACGGCAACAATAAGTCTCGTTGGCGGCAGCGCTTTGCGCTGCAACGCCAGCGAGACCTAAAAAGCACAACATTTTAAAACAGGAGTGATGAAGGCAAACGGTTTGGGGTGACCCTGCAGAGAGGGCCAAGGCAAACAATATTCTAGAACCATTATTCAATTGGCGGAGGTGGCCTACTTCCCCAAAGTATCACAATGCCTCTTCTTGCCACTATTAGTGCTATATTACAAAAGAGCTGCGCATATTTCAGTGGTGTATGTTCTGTCCTAATCCCTAATAGGATCCCCCTTGTAATATGTTGACCAATCCCTAATCAAATACATTGCAGACAACCCCATAATGTGTGAAGTTATGTGCCAGCCTGACTATAGCCTCTCGGGCACCTGTCATTCTCTGTCCTGCCCGTTTTTAGCAATCAGGTTCTAATATAAAACGTTCGGTGTAATATCTTCACCAGCCCAAAGCCAATTGTAATTGCCCCTCTTCAGGGAATGTAGACGCCTCTCCCCTGAATTTTCCTTGAATATCCCAAAGTCTTGCACCCATTTGTTCTTGAGGGTGCTAAGCAGCCGCAGGTAACTGTCTGCGTGGCCCATATTCAGCGAAATATCATGCTTATGAATAGGGCTGCCAACACCCTATAATCCAGTGTTTAATTAGTGCATATTTAACTTGAAGGTATTTGGATCTCTGGCTGTCCGCTAGTTCGAACTGGCGTCGAACAAAGTTCAAACTAAGGGGCAAGAGCCCCTTTGTTCCTCATATATCCCCCAACTTAGAGATGCCCAGATCCAACTTCTTGAAACCATCTAGTCTGTTCAAATGTACCAGTACCCTGGAGGCCCATAGTGGCATCTCTAGAGTGAGCCTCCCATCCCATCTCTCCTTCGGTTTGCCTTCTGCCATGTGTAGATCACTGCTGTGGTCAGTGAGGGCCATGATCTAGGTCCTCTTCTAGCATACAGTGCCCTTGATTACCCTCTGCTTCCTGCTATGAGGCGAACACCAGCTGGGAAGCCCATTAGTACAGTTTCAGGTCTGGAAGGGCGATTCTGCTCTGGAATGGGCTCCTGCTCAGGGTTGATCACGCGACCCTGGGGGGCAGCATCACTCCACAACAGTGATCGTGTCACATTGTCTGATCTGCAGAAGAACATATTTGGAACCACATGTGAAGTGTTTTGGAGCATGTACAGGAATTTGGATAGGTAATCTTCTTGCACAGCTTGGCTCTGCCTAGTAAAGAGATCAGACATTTTCTGTAATGTCCTGCATCTGTTTTGTATTCCTTCACATTTCTTACCAAGTTATGTTGCATAAAGACCTCTGTGTATTCAGTTATATGTATATCCTCAAGCATTTGAACCCATCTGGTGCCCATTTCAATTGACAAGTCCAGACTGCCAGAGGTTAGCAAAGTGTTATGGGAAACACAACTGATTTATGCGAGTTCATGGACATACCCGAGTAATCTCCAAACTTGTCCAATATTTCTAGCGTCCTGGGTAGTGGTGGCCGCAATAAACAAAGGGTTGTGGGGCTAGTGGGATCGCGCGTGCAGGGGGGGAATACACCGGGGTTGCGCCGCCTCTCCTCTTCCTGCCTGCTGATCCCTGCAGCCCCAGGGACAGAGTCCCTGTCCAATTCCCGTGCTGCAGACCAGTGCAGGTCTCTGAGCATGCAAGTAAGACACCCATCTCAGACCAGAGAGTCTTTGGGTTATCTCCAGCCCAGTATCTCAATGCAGCTGGGCTGGAGAAAAACTAAGTGTGCACGTGTGTTTTGGTTGGCCTGAGATGGCCGGCCAAAACACATATGCGCACTTAGGGAGTGGAGTGCGTGTAGCACTCCTCCTACCCCCTCCTTAGCCTCGGCCGCGTCCCTCCCAACACCGCTGGCTAAAAGCCGGCAAACGCATATTAAAACAATGCGAGAACCTTTCACTGAATCACCATTCACAAACAAGCACAATTCAAGTTTCTCATTCACACTTTAAATACACTGCATAACACTGGCCCAGCGTACCTCAACAATTGCATCTGCTTTTACAAACCTTCCAGATACCCTTGTTCATCCAGATTACTACTTGTACAAATCCCACGCATATGGAAAACCAGATCTGGCTGTCAAGCCTTTTCTTACATTTCTGCTAAAATGTGGTACAGCCACCCATAAGTGCCTCCACCTCGTTTCTTGAATTCTGCAAAAAAACGAGGATATCGCTTTTGTGGGAGTCACACTAGGCCCAAGGTGAGGCTAGACCCACACCTGCTCAGTGTCAGGATACCTTCCCGGGTGATAGTGTACTCTGCAAATCTGCATGACATAAAATAAGATAACATAAACATAACATATTGTACTTAGGGCATCACAGCAAGGAAAACAACTAATAATCTCGAACACATTTCTATCCATTGTCTACCTGAGCAGTTATCAGTGACTCAGATTAATTTTTCCTCAGTGCAATGGGTACACCAAGACGTTGGTCCCATTCTCACTGTGCCATTAGATTTAAGCTGTACCTCACTGATGCAGCATAATTAGGCTTAAACATGTCTGGGGTTGCTTGTGTATCCATCTAGAGGTGACGCAGTCTCTGGTCTGGGAATTCGGTTTGTACTGATCCAATTGGAGCAGGCCATGGCTGATTTGCATGTGGCTGGTCTATGACTGAAGTGGCAAAGAGCACAAAAAAATATGATACTGAATGTGACGTGGAGTGTGCACCAGACCAGTGCCTTTTTGTTTTCTCCGCTGAACTGTTTTGGCACTTTCTGGCTAAGCATATATATATATTACTTTAGCAATGTCACCGCTTATTTAAGTAAAAAGTTTGTTTGTTGTTCATGAGAAACATCCACTCATTGCACTTCCTTAATCAATGAACTCACGAGTGGGGAAACCCTAGGCACTAAAGGTCTACGAGCAGAATTATTTAAATATCTGAGTAGCAAACTGGGATGATGATGAGGGTGATAAAGAAATTTATAGCAGGCACAGCTACCCCATGGAGAGTATCGGCACGAAAAGCATAGGTCAGACAGGGAACAACAGAAGTTAGTCCTGCAGAAAAAGCCAAGTTTTAAACTTTTTCTTGCACACTGCAACATCACTCATTGCGACCAACTCAAGAGGTAGCTGATTCCAAGCAACTGAGCCCAGATAAATGAAAGGCCTTGCATCTGCTCTTGCATGCAGAATTCTGGGGATTGCTGCCAAAGGTTTGTTAGCAGATCTCAACTTTCTGGGAAGGTTATAAAATCCAAATTTGGCTCTGAGATAAGAAGCCCCAGTTTGAAACAGGGCATCATGCCCTAGAACAAGAGCCTTAAATCTAACTCTTTTCATGAGGGGCAGCCAGTGTAAGGTCCGCAAATAGGGTGAGATCCATATTCACACATTTAACTGAAGGCAGGTAGACACATTTTCAACCAATTGGTTATCAGACCCTGAATAAACCAGTTTGGTTTTTTTGCTGGAAAGGAAAAAAGGGAAGAAAATATTTTAGGGACACTGTGAGGTGAAAACAACTTTTACTTGAAGCTTTAAGGACAAGATGTTATCAAATTTAATCCTCAGATTTCTAAGTATGCCACTCTCAGGTCTGGGGTGGGAGGCATGGCAGGGCCAGAAATTCAGCAAGACGTCTGGTGGGATGTTACCAAAGAGCATTTCCGTTTTCTCTTCATTACATTTGAGCTGATTCGTTGCTAACCAGTAAAAGACTGTTGTTAAACAGATTTTAATCTATGTGCCTATCAACTCTTCTCCCTTGCCCCATGAAAATAGCAGTTGCGCCTCATATGCATAAGAGATCACTTTGGCTCCGAGGTCTTCTGCAAGTTGGGCCTGAGGCATAAGGTAAATGCTAAAAAGGGTAGGACTTAGGGCAGAGCCCTGGGGGACTCCCACAGACAATTTGCATGAAATGGTGGAACAGGGGGGATTCAAACTTGTTGACTTCGATTTGAAAGAAAGGATGCTAGCCAGTCCAAGGCCTGCCCTTTTACCCCAATGGCCTGCAGTTTGGGATGGGAAACAGTGTTGAATGCTTCTAATAAATCTAACATAATCAGTATAGCATTTCCCCCAGTATCAATAATGCCTTTAATATGGTCTGAGACCTCCAACAATGCTGTGCCAGTACTATAATGGGGTCTGGAGCCTGACTGGCAAGGATGTAGCAGATTTTTGACTTCCAGATAGCTGGAAAACTGTTTATTCACATGTTTTTCTAGTATTTTAGATAAAGCAGGCAGCAGATAAAAGGAATACTAGGGCCTATCAAACACATGCTATACAATACCAATGAGGGGCCTGCCACAAGGCCTTAGAACAGCCCCCATAAACCTTACTCAAAAAAATGAAAATTTGCAGGAGGAATGTGCCTCATATAGGCTTCTCTCTTTGCTCAACGAAGAGACCAACATTTTAGCAAACATTCTTGCTGGCCTCTCCCAAGTAATCGACAAACTAACGACCGTAGAACAGTCAGGATTTATTCCTGGTGCCACAACCTCAGAAGTTTGCATGAATGCCTGACTAGAGTGGATACAATACAAGAACCTGCAGTGCTAGCTGTGCCGGATGTTAAAAAAGGAATTTGGTTGATTATGTTATGTAATGTATGTTTGTAAAGTTCACTCTCAACGGTGAGGTAGCGAATGACCATACGTCCAAGTGGTGTTGACAAAACCTGGGTTTGGCTCCAATTTCTTGACATGATTCTGGCTATTGTACACTATATCAGCGGCAGGGGTCCAATTTAGTGGTACCCTCTCAAGGTCATTTCAGATGGACTGGGCACGAGACAGCACTGCCCCTCTCCTTCTTCCTGTTAGTTCTGGCGATGAAAGCCCTGGAGAATTGGGTGGCAGAGCCTGTCCTGATCTGAGGGGTCAGATGGGACCTAGATTGGGAAGACATAATTACCCTATTAGCAGAGGACACGCTCCTCAATTTAGTGGACCCTTGAAGACCAATACCCAGGCATAGTGGCGGCTCCTAACCAATGGCAGAGGAGCGTTGCCCCACTGCCTGGCTCAGAGCCAGCAAATGTAAATTAGCTGGCTCCTTCACATGTGGTGTTATGTGAGTGCAGTACGGGAGGTGGAGAGTGATTCTGGCCACCATATTCTGAATGGTCTGTAGCCTTCTGTTGATTCTTTTGTTGACCCCGGCATAGAGGGAATTGATGTAGTCTAGCTTGCTTCTGATGGTTTTCTGCTGATTGGGAGCCATTTGAAAATCTTTTTTCAGCATCTTCAGGTATGGAAGCATGAGGTGCTGATGGTGCTGACTTGGGGAGTCATATCAAGGTTCTTGGCTTGGGTGGTGGATGGCAGTCCTAGCTTTGTTGGCCACCAGGTGGAGTCTCAGTGATGTGCTTTTCCTGAAGATCATGATTTTGGTCTCCTCAGTGCTCAAATTGGTAGATGCCTACTGGTTGAAGACAGTTGGTCTTCAAAGAGTGGGCATCTTCTCTCTCTGGGAGAGAATGAGTTGCGTACCATCAGTGTGAGAGAGGACATTTAGAGGAATCATATATGCATTGAAGAGGGTTTGGCTCAGGGTGGGTCCTAGTGGAACTCTGCAGATGAGGTCGCAGACATCCGAGGTTTACTGTGCCAGGCTGACTGTCTAGATCCTTCTAGTCAGGAAGTAGCAGATCCATTGGAGTGCATGTCCATGGATTCCAATGTCATGTAGGCATTGGATGAAGATGGAGTGGGAAACTGTCTCAAATGCTGCAGAGAAGTCCAGGAGGAAGAGAGCTGCCATGTCTCCTCTGTCTAAAATTGTGTGGATGTCATCTGTAGATGCGATGAGGGCAATTTTCCACTCAAGTACTCCTACAAGTTAGATGCGAATAACGTATCATTTGCTCGGGATCCCGAAGTGGGGGATAGAGTAATACCAAACATGGATCATAGATTGGGCTTAATATTAGCTGCACATGAGGGTCTGGGTTCTGCACACGCAGGAGATACAGCGACAGTTTCTTCACTAAAACAATGCTATTGGTGGCCAGGGTAAACAAAGCAGACCAAAGATAATGTCTTAAAGTGTGTCATCTGTCAACAGATGAAGGGCTCCACCATAACATGTCCAGCGCAGACACCATTGTTGATATCAGACAGACCACTCGCGTGTGTCTACTTGGACCACTGCGGTCCCTTACAATCTGATGGGGTTTACAAGTACATCATGGTTGCAGTGGATTCCTGTTTGAGATTCCTTTGGGTATGGCCTCAGCGCTCGGCTGACGCTCAAACTGTTATCAAAGATTTGCGAGTCTTCATAGGGACATACGCAGTTGGCACATTACATTCTGACCGTGGTCCCGCGTTGAGCTCTAGGGCTTACAAGGAAGCCATGGGAGGTTTGGGTGTTGCACTGCGGTACTCCTCTCCATACCATCCTGAGGGAAATTGCGTTGCGGAGAGGAAAAAACAGGACTTAAAGCAATCTTTAATAGCTAGAGTATTAGGCGCGGGTGGCAGTTGGGTCAATCACTTATATAGGGTACAGCGGGCCTTGAATAACATGCCAAGAAGTCCTCTAGGGGGTGTCACTCCTTATGAGGTCCTATTTGGGACAAGAATGTGAGTACCTGACCTTGATTGTGAAGGCACAGTGGCGCATGAGAAACCTTTTGACATCATTAAACGTTTGGCTGTTTTACAGGATCTGAATGAATCCAGAGCACTACAGCGTAATGTGCAGGTAAAGCAAACCGCCACTGGGGGAGTCAAGGCAGTCACGGCAAGACCTGTCTGGATTCCTATAGTGGGGGATCTGGTCAGGGAAAAGAGAGTGGCCAACAAATAATTTGGGCCATCATACAGAAAGCCTGTACCTGTCCTGGCCATCGAAGGAACAAGAACTGTACTTCTGCCGCCTCTTGCCGGGAAAAAAGAGATTTGTCTCCATTGACCTAATCAAACCACACTATGTGGCCGATACTGAACAGTAGGGCTAGTGGGCTCCTGGGTAGCCAACGCCCTCCTCTCACTATGATACAGGAAGTTCAGACAGGAAGGCTCATCACTTTCAAAGAGCCTCCTATATGGAATGATGGACTATGAAACAATCAAAATGAAAACTAAATTTCAATTCGACCTAACACTGATGTCTACATAAATATGCCTCAACAAGAGCCATCTACAAGCTCAACAAACTTGTTGTGCTACCCAAAATAGATCGAACTGCATATGGCTATTTCATCGACTTCTATACCTTTTCCTTGGATCCGAGTAAACCTGAAACAACGCCCGCCCCAATATCACGTCAACAACAAATCAAAGACTTCTTCATTTTTCTTAAAAAGACTTACCTGGTGTCACCTTGGATAGAACTTTGGATAATCACTGGGATTCTTTTCTTTCTATTCTGGATAGGCTTAGTAACTGTCTTCTGCTTACTTATTAATGGAACTTACCTTCGCCAAAGCTCTGCAGCATCAAAAGTGAACTTGCTTCTGAAACCTCATGTTTCATCACATCGTGAACAAAGGGCAACATGCATCAAACTCCCAAACTGCGATTTCTAAATTACGATATTTAATAAATCGCTATTTGGTAATCCCATAAGTCTATGCATTAAAAAAATCAAAAAATGTTTGTGAATCAGTAAAATATGCTATCGCTATGAGCGATTGTGTATTACCGAATCGCAAAAGGCGAATCCGCTATTACCGAATCGCAATTAGCGATTCATAAATATCGATGCAGCATTATGACATCACAACCATGAAGTGATGCTGGAATTGCTCACACCTGTGTACTGAGAGAGACAGAGTAGGAGACAGACTACTGGAGCAGAGCAGAAGGAAGCATTTTGGAGAGCAGAACCTGTGCAAGAACACCAGCATGGCTCCTGGAACAGGTGACAAGAAAGCAGAAGGGCGCAAGAGGAAGCTGAAATTCAGCGACAAAGAACTTGAAGTCCAGAGACACGACAAACTGTTTGGCAAGCAGTCACTCCAGGCCACAGAGTCGGTGAAAAGGAAGATATGGCTTGGGATACAATCCAGGATCAATGCTTTGGGGGTCACACAGCGCTCCATATCAGACCTGCGCAAGCGCTGGTATGACCTGTGGAGCCGTGCTAAGGAAAGGGTGGCCACAAGGCTTGCAGATGCCAAACAGGCAGGAGGGGGACCATCAACAGAACCTGCCAACACACCCCTGGTGGAGGAAACACTGCACCCAGAAGAAGTAGTTGGCGTAACACAGATCGACACCCCGGAACAGGCCGGGACTTCACATGGTAAGATCCATGCAAATTATCATTCATTGTTAAATCTTAAAAATCTCCCCTCAATGCAGATCAGGCTTAGAGTAGCAAATCTGACTCCAGTTCACATTTTACTTGCCACACCCAAATGCATTATGGTATTAGCAGACAGCAAATACAATATGAACGGCATGGAGGGATCAAAACAGAATTAGTGCACCATATGTCAACAAGCAAGTGAATCAACTAGACATCGTGTGTAACTGAATAACCTTATTAAGCAATGCCATGAGCAATGTGACATACATGTACACCAAAAATACTTAACTTGCACTGTTTAACATCACAGATGCAGCTGCGCAGGAGTCTGACGGTGGTGAAGTCCATGAAACCTAGGATACTGAAGCCCAGTCAAAAGAGGAGACACAAGTTGCACCAGCAACACCAATACCTGCATCCACTAGACGTAGGACCACAGTGCCACCACTGCCAGATTTTGAAAGTGAAGAGGAGGGCCAACCGGACCCTCCAACATCACAGACTGGCCATACCCCCACAACAAGAGCAGAGGTACTGATGCGGCGCAGAACCATCTATTTACGTAGGAGCAGGGCAAGGGCACACATGGCAACTGCAGGAGATGATGGGTCTGCTGTCTGGGGTGGCCTGGGGGGACAGATGTTGAAGGTTCAGCGCCTACAATGTAAGAACATGCGCTTAATGCAGGCACAACTAGGTAAATTGGCCACATACATTGGAGAAATCAAGGACTCTATGAAGGAGCTCACCACTGCAGTTGTGAAAGGACAGAGGGCCACAAATGACAATTTCACGAATGTCACCAAAGCCATGCTTGAGTTGTGCAGGGTGATGCAGGATGACCATGCATCACAACGTAAAAGGCATCATAATTTGATGGTGCGCCTAGATGGGTACACCAGGGCCATCAATCGGCTGAGCACAACCACAGCTCAGCTGTCCCGTCGTGTGGCGGGTTGCAAGTGGAGATGACCCATTGCTGTGGGGATGTGGCCAGGGCCCTTATACAGGTCACCAATGCGGTGGAGCAACTCCAGACTGCTGTAGTTGGTGGCAACAATGTACGGGGGGAGAGTGAGGAGGCCTCCAGCCTATGTAGTCTCCTGGCACAAGTAACCACAAGCAGGAGGCGCAGTACTCAGAGCAGAGCCCACAGAAAGGCCCCCGGGAGTGCGTGGTCGCACAAAGTAAAAGTGGGACAAAGTTAAATCTGTGAGGTAACCAGTAGCATGCAAATTGTCTACACAGTCATTAAAGTACCATGGCAATGTCAAGTTGTTTAATTTTATAAGACACAATGCTTGTTTGCACCTGGTATGTGAGCATTACCACTACCACATTTTGTTTAATTGAACAGTTGAGCATTTAGTGTCTCGTCTCATCATTACCCACCTCAAAAAAATGCTGTGTGATTTCTGCACGTCTCTGCGTCCCCTCTGCTGCGCTGGGACCACGTGCTGCTTGTGGTGCTTGTCCTGGCTGATTGTCTTCCTCAGGCTTGCTGTCAGAGAGTTCCAGGGCTATGTCTCTAGTAGTAGCAATGTTGTGCAACATGGCACAGGTGGCCACAAATTTGCAGCAGGTACCTGGCCTGTACTGCAATGCACCACCAGTTTTGTGGAGGCAGCGGAACCTAGATTTCAGTAATCCAAATGTCCTCTCAATCACGTTGCGGGTGAAAATATGTTCCTCATTATATCGCTGCTCACTTGAGGGACTTGGATTTAGGTATGGCATCAGTATGAAGGAGCGCACAGCGTATGCCCTATCACCTACAGGGTGTAAAACAAAAACATTACTCACTGCTATGTGTCACCATGGCCAAAGAGTCACCAATACAGTATTACATATGTTTACCAAGCAGGTATCCTTCGCCAAATTCACCAACAAGGAGACGTGTGTGTATGCCACTTTGCCTGAAGATGTAGGAATCATGTGTGCTGCCAGGGTAACTTGCCACTATGTCTGCGATGATGTTTTTGGAATTGCAGATGACTTGTATGTTCAATGAATGCTATGATTTTCTGTTCTTGTAAATGTACTCATTCACTGAGGGCGGACAAATGGCTACATGCATCCCTTCAATGGAACCAATTTCTTGGGGAAAATGGGCTACCTGATAGAAATCATATTTGGTTTTCTGCAATTCCTGTGGTGTTGTGGGAAACCTTATGTGGTGGTGTATCCTCTGCAACATGGCATCAAGGAATGAGTTCAAAAAGAGCAATAGGGCACTTTGGGAGACACCTCCAGTTGCAGCTACTACTCCCTGGAAGCTACCTGACACTAGGAGATGCAGAGAGCATAGGACCTGCACATGAGTGGGGATGGCATGAGTCCTGGGAGTCTGACACTGCAGTTGTGGATCTAATTTAGCTACGAGATCAATGACCATGTGTGCATTCAACCTATATTTGTCATATATCTCTTTCTCTGTCTGCCTCAACAATGTAACGCGCACTCTGAAAATGCACTCCTGTTTCCTCCTTCTTCTCTGTGCAGCTGCTCGTAGCCTCATCCTCCTCGCCCTGACGTAGAGTGCTGCCATTGTGAAACATTCTGAGGCCTTCCGGGCCTGCTTAAGTAGTTTGCCAATTGTTACCACCTGATCTGTTAACTTTGAAATGGTTACCACCTGATTACATTTGGTGGTATTTAGCAAATGCAATTTGCGATTCGCAGCTGATTCGCAATTTGCGAATTTTTCATGCATAGGTTTGCGATTACCAATTAGCGATTACCTATTACGGATTCGCTATTTGAGAATCGATATTTAGCTAATCCCTAAATTTTGCGAATATGTGGAAGATTCTGCAAATTTGCTTCATGCATTGCTTATGGCTATTACAATCGCAAACAGCCAATTTTTGTGATTCGCAACGTTTGCGATCACAAATAGCTTGATGCATGTGCCCCAAAGATACTTGTCATCAGTGAACATTACAGCAGTTCCTATACCTGATGGTATAGTATGGGACAAGGTTGATTATTATATATTTGATCCTACTGAACTTTTAAAAATACCTAATTTATTTCAAATGTCCTTAAATAATATCATTACCTCCAGTACATTTTCTGATGTTTGGGATTTTGAAACTGTAAATAATATGTTGTCTGATTTAGAACAATCTGCTGCATTTTCTAGCAGTGAATTGTTAGAGGACGCATCAGACTTTGACATAATGTATTGTTATTAACATTATGGTCATCATTTCCTACACAAATCAAGTACCCTAGAAATCTTATCACATATCATCAATGGGAACATTGCCTAAAACCACCAAAAAGTAGTTAAATAACCTTTGAACAGAAATTTTCATATTTTTCAGGATTTAACAATTCTGACCCAACCTCATATTACTGTAAGGTTGCACCAACATCCGCACAGAAAAATATGCTGACTAATACCAAACAGATTTACTCTACTTCTTTTATTACACAACTGTCTGAACAGGGTTTCGACTTATGGAAGGACACTATAGACTTAAAATCAGTCAGGGGTTCTAGAGACTGGCAAGTCCAGGGAACAGAAGCACTATTTAGAGCATGCCTCATTTCTCAGCAGATTATATTTCTAAACGATACTGTGCAACAGACTGCCTGCCTTCGAATAGCCAAGAACAAGGATCTGAACACACTTCGGATTCCAACACTCTCACAGGCCGAGGGTAATTTTACATCACTAAAAGGAGCTACATTAGATGACATTTTACAATACAATAGATCAGACCCCAATTGGCAGGGATGGTTGGTTTGTCCCACAGACACTAATAGAGGTCGGGAATGATTCAGGGGTACCACCGAAGGGTACAGTATCCATAGGCCAGACCCACGCTATGTACAAAGAAAACATCCGGGGGTGGTGACATGATACAGTGGTGGGAAGTTATGCCTCGATTGGCTAAGAACCTCAACACTAAAACAGGTGAAACAACACTAATCCTTACTCACAGAGGATGTGGTCACGGAAAAAATGTTTCTATTATGCTGTCTATAATGAAATTTGGAAAATCTCCCAACAAGAAGCAGCGGAGAGACTACGAGAAATAGATTGGATCAATTTAAGAAAAGGCATTATCTGTAGTTGACAATGGTATGACCACATTAATATCCAGGATTTATTCACTGGGCAACATTGTATCTTCTGCTATTGACGCACTAGAATAAGATTTGTCCATACTACAGCACTGACAATCTCAATTACGTTCTATTATGTTATTGAGCTGGACGTTGCAATCATTGCGCGCAGGTTAAGTGTCTTGGCATTTTATCAACAGTACGTCACTGTTTTCTGCATACAATCTAATGGAAAACAGATGAAAATGGCACAGAGGGGAGCAAAATATACAATGCTGCGCATTGAAAAACTGGACAGATTATCTTTTACTTTGGCAGAATCACAGAATGGTTGATCCATGGCCATATAACATTGCCGGTCACAACTTTCCAGTTTCAGTACTGCCTAGAACAACAACAGGCAGGCAGATAGGAAGAAATGGGTAGAGAATTCATCAAGGAATCTTGGGAATTACCATACATATTTTGGTGCAGGAGTGGTGATCGAGAAGTGTTTGTAAGTGGTACAAAGTGCAAAAACGCTCTAAGTGGATCTCTCATATGCTAGGATATTATGCTGCACGGGGTCTGCAATGGTTCAGTAGCGAACCTATCCTGTCACTTGAGGGGTACCCCAGCAGCCGTGATTACCCCGGTATTCAAGCTACTTTCCAATGGGAGTTAGTTGATGCTGAATGATCAAGTTTGTTGTGGGATACTTCCGGGGATCGCTTACCTAGTCACTGTGAGCTCCAGGGTTACTTGCTGTATGCAAGTATTGTTTCCACCGACGCACACCGTCAGGGATTCGCAGCGATGGCCTTTGTTGAATGTTTCTTTTATACGGATTGATACTCAATATACAGTCTGGAGTGTATCCAAGTACATGTCAATATATTTTAGGGAGAAAACAGATAGACTGGGGTCCTGATTAGCAGGACCACAGTTAGGCTATTCAAAAACAGTCTAACATCAAGCAAAAAGTGACGGTAACCATAATAAGCAGATCCTACTTTCCTACATAACCCCCCATAACCGTAAGGAGATGAGACTAACCTTGCCGAGTTGAGTCTTCATTTTCTAATTGGAAATATCTTGAGAGTCCATCTGCATTGGCATGGTTACTCACAGGTCTATGTTCCACTGTATAGTCTATCCCTTGTAGGGAAATGGACCACCTCAAAAGTTTGGGGTTTTCACCCTTGTTGGACTTGGCCCTTTTTGCAGGGTCATCCCTAAACTTTTTGCATTTCTCCTAGCTTTTTCTCTGACATGGTGTTGGTGGTTTTAGGCCTCTGGGCACTTTAGCACTGCTGTCCAGTGTAAAGTGCGTGTACTCTCTGTGTTACATATGGTAAGATTGGTATACACCTGTTTGGCCTATTTAATTTACCTGTCAGGCCCTTGTAAAGTGGTATCTCAGATACCCAGGGCTGGTAAATTAAATGCTACCAGTGGGCTTGCAGCGCTGATTGCGCCACCCACCAAAGTAGCCTTTCAAACCTATCTCAGGCCTCTGCCATTGCAGGGCCTGTACGCGCAGTGCTACTGCCGCTGTGACGTGGCACCTAAACAGTGTGCCATGTCTGTGACCTCCCCTTTTCCTACATGTCAGTTCCCCCTAAGGTAGGCCCTAGCTAGCCCTATCGGCAGGGTGCATTGTAGGTAAAATATAGGACATGTGCCTTAAGTGTGTGACATGTCCTGGTAGTGACAAACAGCCATTTTGTTTTCTCACTGCCCTCTCATAGGAATGTATTGGGGATTCCCTGATAAGTGTTTCAGTGGTAATTCCTGATATGAGCGGAGCAACGTGGTCCAGTTAAGTATATTTGTAATTGTCATAATAAATGCTGCGCAATGGTGTGCACAGATTTATTATAACTATTTTAGAAATGCCACTTTTAGAAGTTGGCATTTCTGTGTGCTATGTGTCTGCCTGCCTGATGTGAATTGCATGTCTTGCTTTTGAGTAACAGGGGCAGGGAGGTGTGTGTGGCTCCATAACCTTGTGTGGAGTTCCTTTTGTGGTGTGTCTAGTGTGTTGCTGCTATGTGTGTGTTGCACAAACACTTTACACATTGCCTCTGGGATAAGCCTGACTGCTCGTGCCAAGCTACCAAGGGGGTGAACGGGGGTTATCTTCAGCGTGTAACTCCCTTGCCCTGACTAGAGTGGTGGTTTCTGCCTGGCTTAGGTGCAAGCCCTAGCCAACCAGATATCACATTTCTAACAACCCTTCATCTGTTTTAGCCATAAGAGGGGCTTACGGTCTGTCTGAAAAATGAAGTGAGTGCCAAGCAAGTATGGCCTCAGCTTCTTCAGAGCCGAAACCACAGCAAAGGCTTCCCTCTCAATAGCTGACTAACATTTCTCTCTGGGGGGTCAACCTTCTACTAATAAAAGCTACTAGTTGATCCCGACCCTCTGCATTAAGTTGTGACAACACAACCCCTACCCTCAACTCAGATGCATCTGTTTGGACAATACATTTTTTGGAATAGTCAAGACTTTGCAGAATGGGAGTAGTGCACATGACCTGCTTGAGATCATCAAATGCCTTCTGACAGCTAACTGTCCACTGAACTTTCCTGGGCATTCCTTTTTAGGTAATATAATTCAAGGGAGTCACTATAGACCCATATCCTTTCACAAATCTTCTGTAGTATCCAGTAAGGCCCAAGAAAGCTCAGATCCGAATCTGGGTAGTGGGAGCAACACAGTCGATGATGTTCTGGATATTGCTCTGCAATGTTTATACCTGGCCTCCACCCACAAGGTGGCCCAGGTACACAACCTTAATCTGCCCTATCTGGCACTTGGTGGCCTTGATAGTCCTGCTTTCTGAAGATCCTCCAAAACATTCTTCAGGTGGACCAGGTGATCCTCTCAGGTGGAGCAAAAGACAGCTATATCGTCAAGATATACTGCACTATAGGCTTCCAGGACTGTAAGGACTTTGTTCACCAACCTTTGGAATGTGGCAGATGCATTCTTCAAGCCTAGGGGCATCACAATAAATTAATAATGCCCACTAAGGGTTGGAAGTGCTGTTTTTGGTTTGGCATCCTCAGCTAGTCTGATTTGCCAATGTCCAGCAATAGGGTCAAATGTGCTCAAGAACTTGGCTAAGGGCAAAGTATCAATAAGTTCATCTGCCCTAGGAATAGGGTGAGCATCAGTCCTAGTGACTGAATTGAACCCCTGTAGTCCACACAACACCTCATTTCTCACTTACCACCCTGGGTATGAGGTTTGCCTACCAGGACCACTGGAGTAGCCCAAGGGCTATCTGAGGGTTCAATCACTCCCAATTCCAGCATCTTCTGGACCTCAGTCCTGATGCAATCTCTGACATGGTCAGGCTGTCTGTAAATCTTATTTCTAACAGTAGACTCTTCCCTGTGTCCACTTCATGGGTACACCAAGTGGTCTGACTAGGAGTCAAAGAAAACATGTGTCTGTATTGATTGAGGACCTTCCTGCAATCAATCTGCTGTTGCTCAGTGAGGCTAGCTGCCAAGGCTATACCATCAACTGAGCCATCATCAGGGTTCTGTGAGAGGAGATCAGGGAGTGGGTCACTCTTTTCCTCCTGTCCCTCATCAGTAGCTATGAGCAAGCCCATGTCTGCCCTGTCCACATAGGGTTTGAGCCTGTTTACATGGAGCACCCTGTGGGAGTTCCTGGGAGTTCCAAGTTCCACCAAGTAGGTGACATCTCCCTTCTGCTCAAGAATAGTGTGGGGTCCACTCCACTTGTCTTGGAGAGCAGCTGGGGCCACAGGCTCCAACACCCATACTTTCTATCCTGGCTCATAGATAGTCAATACAGCTTTTTGGTCATGCCAAGCTTTTTGCAATTCTTGACTTGCCTCAAGGTTTTTGCTGGCCTTCTTCATGTACTCAGCCATCCTCTTCTCTAACAGTGAGGAGCGTATCTCTACCTTTAACTGCAAAGGAGAGCCACAAGATAGCTGCCCACTGCTCTTGAGGGACCCTCTGAACTTTACAGGCCCACTCTAAAGCAGTCATCAATTTATGGATGTCATCCCCAACATGGTGCATCTTGCTCAGGTTCCAATTGTCAAAAGAATGTTCTTTAACTCTAGGGACATTGTTGCTGCCACCATGGGACTCTAGTCCCAACTTTTTTCTACCTCTTTGGACTTCTAGGGCTTCCTTGTCTAGGGTCAACTGCTCTTGCCTGAGCCTAAACCTAGCTTGCTCAAGTTTGAGCAGTTGGTACTTCCTGTCAAAGGAAAGGTCCCTCTTGCTAGATACATAGGTCCTTATGGACTGTCCTGAGTGATGTGACTCTGCAGAGGGAGATCTAGATCTCCTTGGTAAACTCTGCACTCTTCCTGGAGGGGTGAATAGAGGGTCATTTTGGCCTTCCTCACCATCTCCTTGTTGATCTGAGATGTCCAGGTGGGAATCATCTTGTTCCTCCTGGCCAGGGTTTGTGTCTAGGTCATAGTAGGTGTCATCTCCTGACCTGTCCTCATTCCTTCCCACACCCACTTTCACCTGTTCATCTGACCCAGGGGTCTTCCTAGGGTCATCTAGCAGCAAGGCATCTGTGAGGCGGTGGGTGTTTGCAGTTCTCCCTCTCTTCAGCTTTCTAGAGGCACACAGGGCTTTCAATTCTTGGAATGAAAGCTCACTGGATCTAGAGTGAAGAGAGCCACTGGCATCCTCTTTAGAAGACGTACTAAGTGTGGTGAGGTGTTGCACCTACCTAACCTACTGTGAACAAAACTCTCTGAGATTGGAGAAAGGGTGTGCTAGATCCTTGACTTACCCAACCCTAAGTTCAGTAGAACTTACTTATTCTCAGCTAGCATTATATGTACCTAGTACTTAGTGGTTTTCAGTTAATCAACACAAAGATTTATCTGGTAAAACAATGCAGGCTTGAATCCCTACCGCTGCACACCAATGTGAGAATTTGGCCTGGTATATGATGGAGAGCAGCCTTCAGGCTTAGTCTTGAAGGAATGTTAAGCAGCTTGTTTTACCAGAATGCAACCTAATTGTTTTGGTTAAATGAAAGGAGAACCACACAGTAGTTATAAGAATATATATTTATTATTATAAAACCTTAAATACCTCACAGTATCTGCTACATGCAGATAAACACAAAGCACACAATACTTTAGCACAGAAACAATCGTAAGTAGCACTAATATACTATGGGCCCCATGTGGAGACCAAACCATATACTAAAATAGTGGTATAAGAACCACGACTCGAGTCACAAGACAGTGTCCACAATGTGTAGAATTGCTGGGACCCCAAGGAACCACCCAAGGTGAGTGAGTAGGGACCCCACGGAGGACGGGTGCAGTGTGAGAACACGATCGTGTGCTACGTATAATCCAATGAGAGAGTCGCGTTTGCAATTTTAAAGTTAAAGGACCCATCCCAGTGGATTACAAGAAAACCCTTTCAGAACATAGAAGGTTGGAGAGCCACCCCACCCGTGAATACCAAAGTACCAGAGTTACCTATCCCAGGGAAGACGGGTGCATAGGTCTGAAGTGGCATCGGAAACCGCTGTCTTTCTCAATGGGAGTCTTCAAAGGAATACCACTGCTGGAAAGAAGAAAAGTGTCCAGTGGAATCCACAGGTAGATTTTTGATGGAAGGAATCTGAAAGCAGAGGGGACAGAGTTTGGGTCACTCAGTAGTGACCAGGGGCTCAGTAGACGAATGCCCACCGATGTCGGGTGCTTCAGGTGCGAAGAAGGAGACCTTGCCTCTACAGCTGCAGGGACCAGGAGATGACGAGGATGACCAGGAGCCGTATACGAGCTGTCCCACAAAGGATGTCGAGTGCTGAGGGGTCGGTGTCCGGTGGGAGCACCAACAAGCCTTGGCAACAGCAACCCACGAAGAAGGCCAAGAAAGATTATGGTGTGGCCCAGCAAGGACCAGAGGACTCACCACAGCAAGGGAGGTCAGGACAGGCCTGGAGCAACCAGGGGAGACCAGGAAATGCAGTGTTGTCCATCAAATGGACCCACAGACCGAAGGCACAGGAATCGCAAGGGGACCTCTAGCAGTTTCACAAAGCAACAGCTTGCAGGGCACAGAGAGCAAGGAGGCCAAAGTCCTTTGTAGGAAATGTGCGCAGAGGTGAGGGCTATCGACAGCCCAATGCACAAAGTTGGGGAATGCCAACAAGCATATGCAATTGCAAAAGTACGCGGTGACAAGGTGTTCCGGTTGTGCGGTCCCCAGAAGAGATACTGGCCTCAAACTTAGAGGGCAGCTCAACCTCAAGCAACAAAGAAACCCACCTCCTGTGTTGCTGGAGCCTTTGGTGTCTGCAGGAGCTCAGGATCAGCAAACCGGTCAGATGCATTACAGTGCCTGCGTTTGCAGGGGAGTAACTCCTTCACCCCAAGTGAGATTCTTCTGTTTTCTTTGAGGACCACAGGGTCCTGCACGGAGCATGTATGGATCACGGACAGTGGCAAGACTGGGGAAGGCAAGGGAAGATGAAGTCGAGCCCAAGGGAGGTCCAGCGAAGTCCAGCGTGTCCAGACAGTCGAAGTGTAGTGGTATCTTCTTGCAGAATCTTGTCCACATAAAATCTAATGTTCTGTAGCCAAGTAACCCATTTTATACCCACGGAAGAGGGTTGGGCAGATTCTAGGGACCCTCCTAGGAGAGGGACAGGACAGGGGAGGCTACTCCCATGTCCTTTGTCCAGTTTCACGCCAGAGCAGCAGCAAATGACTCCCGAGACTGGTTTGAGCTAGACTATGCACAGGGACACCAAATGTGGCCCTGAGCCATACTTTCTGGCACTGAGACAGTGCACCCACCCAGCCCCAATACACTAAATCCTGTCTGGGAGGTGGTAACACCTCCCCATGACAGGGTGCCTATTGTGCTGCCTTCCCCTGCTCGAGCTTGGCTCAGCAGCAGGCAGGCAGACTCGTGTCTGTGGCTGGCAGCATCCATTTTGTGCTGTAAGGCTCGAGAAAGTTGGTACCGATAGACTTAGGTACCCCCAGAACCTCGGTTCTGAGGGGAGGAATCATACCTCCCACACCAGTTACTGGTGTGGAGGTATGATTCCAAGATGTTTAACACCAAACACGACATACTTCGTTGCAGTCGTTTTCGAGATAGCATTTACCGCGAGGTTATAATGCACTGCTACCTATATGTCTGGTAGTATCACGTACAGCCCAGGAGAATGGACTTCGAAGACTGCAGAGGGGCCCTGCTCATGCAAGAGCAGCCTCTCACATAAAACCCAGCACCCTGCCTTCAGGATTGTTAAGGTCTGCTATAGGGGTGACTTACGAAGTTTTAAGTGTAGTGATATATGTAGATATAGTGAACCTATATCTAACATAAGTGGTGCAAGCACCATCTTACACAATATCTAGATGAGATCGAACCTGCACTGGCTAGGAAGATATTTATTCAGTTCAGACTCTGGACCCTGCCCCTGCACTCATTTACTGCTAGCTGGGCCCACTCCAGTAGAACAACTGAGTAGGCATGTCTGTCCTGTGGAACTGCAAATGAATCAGTAGAACATGCCCTTTTCTTTTGCACAACGTGTCAGAAGGCCAGGGCAAAATGGTTAATTCCATGTCGGATTTTAGGAACCAAGCAGCATATGGAAGCTCATACAATTTTTCAATCTGAAACAAGTTAACGCCTAGTATTTGCTGTACTAAGGGACTTATAATCAATGTGACGATTCAGTCAAAAACTTAGTTTGCCAACAACCAACTCAGGTGACATTGAGGTTGAGCCAGCATATTGTTAACCTCTCATTTAAAAACAAATCTATTATGCGCCTAATGTAGATGGGAAGATCTTTATTTCTTCTACTTTCATTGTTAAGTAAATGTGTTGCAACTGATTTGCCTCTTTTACCTAGTATTGGACTTTACGAAGACGGGGGAACATTGCACACTGCATAACTTTGCACAACTTTTTTACTGATTTTGGAGCCCAGACCATAGCTCACCCACGCCCAGTCGGGGGATTAAGTGCTCTGCATACTGAAATGATTTCATTCTCCTTTTCTCTATTGACTTTTTCTAATAATTAAATCTGTTTTTCTCTATTCTTTTACGGCAGCTTGCCGAAATAAAGATAATTTGATTCATTGACTAATCATATAAAAGTAGATAAATAAACAACATTGATGAAGTAACTACAAAAATATAGAAATTATAAATCAAGTAGGAAAAAATTAATAAGAATCAGCAAATTCATTCCATCCAAATTTTAAAGGTGAAGTTCTGACTCTTCCATTTTGTTTTAGTCTTGCAGTAATAGAATCTCTTTCCAAATAAGTGTGTGACCTAACAATTACTTTATCTGTACTCAACCTCACAATGGGTTGAGTGTCCACACCATCCAGAGACAACTCTGCAACATTTGGTACTCCAGTCAAATCCAGACAATGTACAGTACTACTTTAATCTCTCCTCTGACTGCAACAGAAGTAAAACGTCTTTAACCCACCTCTAAAGAGTTTGATTGTAATTTTACCTCAGACTTATTTCTTTCCTCATCCCTCCTCACAACACGCTTCACATTCCACACAAACCCACAAATATTCCACTGTGAGGGTTGACCTTAAACACTTTGGTAGGCTTGCCAAACTTGGCACAACCTTTTTGGATCCAACCTGGTTCAAAATGTTCACTAAGTCTCTCTCCATGGACTTAAGTTACTTCACTTTGTTAGTCAAATCCTGTTTCTGCTTAATTATTTCCTGTTTGTCCTCAATATTTTACTAGCTTAATAATTAGAGACTGCAATTGAACCCACCCTTCCAGTACTCCAATATGCTGATAATATCTTCTCTACCGCTGTGCAACCTAAATAGGCTCACTTTGGTTAGACCGTGTGGAGAGTCTTAATATATCCAGATCTTTTCTTTCACAATCTCTCACCACTCTACACTATAACTGCATGCTCCAACCACACAATATTTGAGAATCATATTAAATCCCCACATCTGAGCATTACCGTTTGTTGTAAAAAGCTGTAGTAATATGTCTGTCTCCATACCCATCCAAATACTCCTTCATTTCTACAGACATCTATTGTACTCTATTGTTAGTGACAAATTCCCTAAGATGTTCATCCTCACGAACAACCTCCTTAAAAACTTAGTCACAATAGCTGCTGTTCGCCAGGTAAGAAATTTCACTTTCAGGCCATTTCGAGTGATAATCTACCAAAAATAGTGCATACTGAAAATAACCAACATTATAGAAAGGCCCAGCGATATGGAAAGCAATTTTCCCTTGGCTGTTCTGGCCAAGGAACAAGATTAAGTGGAGACGGTCTAACCTATCACAAGTTCCACAGTCAGCACATTCTTTCACCCATCTGGCTGCCATTAAATCCTGCCTACCAACTCGACTCTCCATGGACGACATCACTAGTTGATCTTTGTGAGGTAATCTATCTTTTATCACAAATGGCAAATGGGGAAACATATTTCCTGGTTTTAAACACTAATATCCCTTCTACTTCTAGTTCAGTGGCCACACTCAAAATACAATATTGTCTCTAGAGGTAACTTTTTGCGATTTGACCAACTCTCAATTGTCACTTTTTTGACCCTACAAAGAATTACACCATTCTCATCAGTGTTTCTTCCTCTGCTTCTGTAACTGTACTCATAATGAGTGATATACCCACCCCAAATTGGCCACTGCTTGTACGTCTCTCTTGCTGCCTTCTGGCAATAATCAGAATGCAGAGTTTTATCAACGAGAATCCTTCAATCAAATGTTACATTGACTTTGCCTCGGATGTACCTCACCCAGAAGCCTTACTTCTGAGGTATTGGCATTTCCAACCACTACCCAGAGATGGAATGAGAATCAATGGGTTATGGTACACAGGAGGAAACAACAAAGACAATTATGGAAATGTTCTACAGCCATACAGTCACCAACAGTGACCGCTCAATCATGTCATATCATCTTTCAGTGGCATTCAGAGCAGAATCCTGGAAGCAAAAAACAAAACACATTCCACTCATTCTTTCTAGATAAAGATCAGCCACCCACATCGTAAAAATGTGTTTAAGGTAATCACCTGTTCTTTTCCCATACAAAATGTCTTGAGAGAACATAATATATCTGATTTAGCTTATTCAATAGCCTTCTGCTACACATCAGTCCACAAAAATTGGTATTCTTTCTTAAAAATATCTCAACGTATCAATTTTTTTCTGCACAATTGTTGACAAATCACAGTACCTGCAGAAAATTGTGAATGAGAGCATTTTTTATTTGTTATTCAGGGCTGGAACTTTGTGAATGCATGTACCAATAACGATTTGGAAAATAACCTTCCTCAGATATTGTTTTACGTAAATATTCTACTTTGTTCCAGAGAATCTTCACTGTTCACTTCTCATGGTGATACCTTTCTCCTTCAGAGGTTTGCAAACCTCTTTCATGTGTTCCATGATTTCCCTTCAGTTTTGAAAAACACTAAGATGTCATCCTGAAGCACTACACTCACATATGTATCTACGTCTCAGATTATATGTAACATGTCTCTCTGAAAAACAGGGCTGCTGAAGTCAATCTGTGACAAAAGGTGTGAGAAAAGCAGAGGACTGTTTAGAATCTGGGGTAAGTAACACTTGAGGATACACAGTGAGCAAGTGTGGAACACTGCTTAGGCCCTGCCAGGGTAGACACCAGCTCGATAATATTTCATAAAAGATGACAAATAATTACAATGTTGTTTTTATGAGCTCTAAGGTCGACACACGGCCTCAACTTAATGTCTGCTTTATTGGCTAAAGCAGTCAGAGAAACCCACTCAGGAGAATCTGCTTCCTTAATAACACTGTGTTTGACCATACTCTCTGTAAGATCCTTCATCTCTCCCATCACACTCCGTGGTAACCCTCTCAACTTCTGTTTTACTGGTACAGCTTTATTTTTCAATTTGATTTTGTGTGCGAAACCTTTCAATAATCCAAGATCTTTGGAGAATACCTCTTGAAAATTGATATTTCAGCCATTGTTCTCTTCCAGACCCTTTCACAACTAGAACCTGTTAATTGGTCCTTTATTCAGGATAATACCAGTCTTCCACATATCCTTCCGTCCGAGAACATTCATCCTTTTGAAAGTGAAATACATCTTTATGTTCGCACTCCTTATCTGAAAACTCAGACTCGCCCTGGCTAAGGCCATCATGTCAATCTTAACACCATAAAAGACTCTGCAACAGTATCTGATGGTTCAGGTTTATGTTACAGAAGGTCACCAAACATTTCTTCAATCAAACCTCTAGTAGCAATGACCCACGGAGACCCAGAAACTGGCATATTAGCGAATGTATTTCCTAGAACTGACCAACGACACATTGAAGGTGCCCTCACTTCAGTACTCTCAGTCTTACTGCAGCCTTCCTTACCATAACTAACCAACAGTACAACCCCTTTCACATAATCAGAAGTACACTATATTCAGTTGAATCATTAGGCTGAACTATATTCTCCTCACTCTCATTCAAATAACCATTAAAGATAATGGGGTAACCCAGTGACCCTCAGAACCTGGGTAAGTACGTGAAACTAAAACAGTGGTTCTGTTGGGAATACACTTAGTTTATAATGCACTAAATGCATATGATCAATGTTCCAATACTCATTAAATGCAATTATATATACACACACATATACAACAATTTGAGAGACGCAAAAAACGATTTTCGTTTTGCTATATTTGAATCCAAACAGATATTCCTTAACGAATTATTATATACAGGACTAACCAACATAAAACCAAAATAACATACAACATTTGGTGACTGATCGTGCTTGGTGACAAAATGTTTAAACACAAATCAATGTAAATAACATACATTTACAAAGACGATTACGATTTAAACAAAAATAGTCCAACATCAGAAGCATATACCACAACAACACATATTATTCAGTATTCTAATGGTGGAATTGCATGGACCAATTGAACAGGCAACGTCGACGTTTCCACCCTATGAAGAAGTGCAGCTTTGTACGCATCTAAAGCGGGTCTTCATCAGGACAAAGAGGAAAGTATGGCAGCCTGTAAGTGCAAAAATTAGATCAGAACTACGTGTGTGTAATATACTTTAAAAGAGACTAAAACTTATTGTCAGTGGCTCAATGCTCACCTGGGATTTAGGAAATATACGATTTATAATCCTAAAGTCACATATAAGGGGATGTCAGCCGACACCTCTCTCAATCGACCCAATTGGTTCTGCAGCAAACAAGGGAGATTATAATAATATAAAATCTTCCCTATATAGATACCCGGTATGTTGTAAAGCCAGGAAAACACATACCTTGAAAGTTATTTAATCCCGGCAAATAAAGTGGTGCCGTCGTAACGATCACCCCAATCTGTGAACGGAAGAACATTTTGATCCTATTATATAGTTGAATACGCTTAGTCTAATAAAGACAATGATTGGCTCATGAATTACACCCGAAACGGTATGTACAAATTATTAAGAACAACACCCGTGAAACAGAGGGTTTTTTTTATTCAAAAGTACATGCTTCCACCCGCGACTTAATCAAGCATCCGTTAAGGGATGAGATTATTTATATGTGCAGCACATAACAAGCCTAAATGACGAGAATGCTGCAGCAAACACTGAAATTATCTAGTAATGCAATGCAGCTCTCGAAGGAGTTATTATAAGACACACGTAAACACAAGGACGCTTTAAGTCCAAGAAAGCCACCAATCGTAACAGTTCCCAATTCAAGCTAAACAAATCATTTAAAGGAACTGTAAAAAACAGGAGGGGGGGAAGAGGGAAGGGGAGGGTGGGAAAGGCGGGGGGAGGGGGACATTACATGGAACAATTCTCTGTTCGTATAATTGAAAAATCCCCGGTGTAGGTGCAACCTTCACATATTACCGAGTAAGTGCAATACCTCATAAGGCTGGGATTGGTAAAAGGACTTACTTAGTGCATTCTCGATGGACGTCCGATTTCTTTAAACACTCGGCAAATAATGGCAACGCGCGGGTTGTGCAACCCGCTATTTCACGTAATCACGCGAGGCCTGTGAGTGCATTAGCCAATCACATCCTCTCATGGTGCAAAACATGTATGGATTCTCAAATCCACAATCTCTGTAGCCAGGGAAACCTAACGAGAAGGTCTCACGGAGAGAAATCCTTGTTAACACAGAGTAGGGCAGAGATGTCTATCGACGTTACTTGTTCATGTCAGTCAACGCATCGAATCATACAGTATGTAATTGATGTGCCGTAGTAGCGTAACCTAATCACATATTTTGTGATGGGATGTCTTAAAACCTTAATTTTTCATGCGGAAATACAATGGAATCATCCAAGAATTACGCAAACAAACCACAACATATTGCTTATGAACAACATTTGGCTCATCCTTATCGATAGTATGGTACAATGTGATGGTATGAACAAGCGTAACAATACACACAGCCGGATGGGCATATTTGTATCAAATTAGTACATAGTTGGCAAAGTACTAATAAAAAACATTCAGGATGAAAAATATTATACATATTGTAAGCACATAAGGTTAATCAATGCAACACCAGCATGTAGATCTCATGAAAGTACAATCCTAGTTGGAAATTTACATAAAATACAACATTATTGCAATTTTTACTGGTCAAAAACACATAGACCTAACAGTAATATAATTACAATTTGCTCATTTGAATGTAAGTCTCTTCATGTTCATTGAGGCCATGACTGATAGCCTCAAGAGTATGAATCCAACGGCATTCTTTGTAGTTGAGGGAGGAAGCAACATTACCTCCCCTCCGATGCAGTATGATTTTTTCTACAACCCACCATTCAAGATGTTCATGGGTGTGGCCTGCCCTTCTGTAATGTTCTACTAGGGGTGCTCCCTGCGTCTTACATTTTAATCTACTTTGATGCTGTAGGATTCTGTTCTTAACTTTCTGGGTCGTCTGGCCTACATAGATCAGTTGACATGGATATCTAATAGCATAAACAACATTCTGACTATTACAATTAGTAAACTGATTAAGGCCATATGTTTTTCCCCGGTGTATAAACATACTTCCAGATTTGGTAATAAGAACATCTATTCAGATCTAAATCCCTATATCAATAATATATCTGCTTGGAAGCGATATATTGATGATATCCTTATGCTGTGGTCAGGTACTTTTGACCAATTGATGTCATTTTTAACCTGGCTGAACTCCTGCAGTGTTGATATTCAATTTACCATAACTCATAGCAATGATTCAATTCCATTCTTGGACTTGATACTGGAAGAAGAAGATGGCAGAATAGTGATGAATCTATATAAAAAACCTACAGACAGAAATACCCTGTTACAGTACAATTCCCATCACCCTAGGAATCTTAGGGATAATTTACCGTATGGGCAATTTTTGCGATTGCGTCGCAACTGCACTAGGAGAAAAGATTACTTCAAAGAATCTGATATTCTCATCACTAAACTAAGGGATACCGGATACCCTAAGGACTCCTCAATAGAGCCAGAAAAAGAGCCTGGTATAGACCACGTGAAACCTTACTTGAAGTACAACCGAGAAACCAAGAAATGGAAAAATTGGTATGTGTAACAACTTTCAATACCCGAAGTAATGAGATCAAAAAGGTTATTAAAAAATATTGGAACTTGGTAGGTCCTGAAATTTGCATGACTGAGGCACCTATGTTTTCATTTAAACGTACCTAGAACCATCTCCTCTGCCTGATATTAGATCACAACTCACAACTCAATTTGCCACCTATAACGGGTCATCGTAGGTGCAGTCACTGTAAAGCATGCCAATATACCATATCTGGAAGTATGTTTATACACCGGGGAAAGTTAAGAACAGAATCCTACAGCATCAAAGTAGATTAAAATGTAAGACGCAGGGAGCACCCCTAGTAGAACATTACAGAAGGGCAGGCCACACCCATGAACATCTTGAATGGTGGGTTGTAGAAAAAAGCATACTGCATCGGAGGGGAGGTAATGTTGCTACCTCCCTCAACTACAAAGAATGCCGTTGGATTCATACTCTTGAGGCTATCAGTCATGGCCTCAATGAACATGAAGAGACTTACATTCAAATGAGCAAATTGTAATTATATTACTGTTAGGTCTATGTGTTTTTGACCAGTAAAAATTGCAATAATGTTGTATTTTATGTAAATTTCCAACTAGGATTGTACTTTCATGAGATCTACATGCTGGTGTTGCATTGATTAATCTTATGTGCTTACAATATGTATAATATTTTTCATCCTGAATGTTTTTTATTAGTACTTTGCCAACTATATTCTAATTTGATACAAATATGCCCATCCGGCCGTGTGTATTGTTACGCTTGGTCATACCATCACATTGTACCATACTATCGATAAGGATGAGCCAAATGTTGTTCATAAGCAATATGTTGTGGTTTGTTTGCGTAATTCTTGGATGATTCCATTGTATTTCCGCATGAAAAATTAAGTTTTTAAGACATCCCATCACAAAATATGTGATTAGGTTACGCTACTACGGTAGATCAATTACATACTGTATGATTCGATGCGCTGACTGACATGAACAAGTAACGTCGATAGACATCTCTGCCATACACTGTGTTAACAAGGATTTCTCTCCGTGAGACCTTCTCGTTAGGTTTCCCTGGCTACAGAGATTGTGGATTTGAGAATCCATACCATGTTTTGTACCATGAGAGGATGTGATTGGCTAATGCACTCACAGGCCTCGCGTGATTACGTGAAATAGCGGGTTGTACAACCCGCGCGTTGCCATTATTTGCCGAGTGTTTAAAGAAATCGGACGTCCATCGAGAATGCACTAAGTAAGTCTTCTTACCAATCCCAGCCTTATGAGGTATTGCACTTACTCGGTAATATGTGAAGGTTGCACCTACACCGGGGATTTTTCAATTATACGAACAGAGAATTGTTCCATGTAATGTCCCCCTCCACCTGCCTTTTCCCCCCCCACTCCCCTTCCCCCTCCCCCCCTCCCGTTTTTTACAGCTCCTTTAAATGATTAGTTTAACTTGAATTGGAAACTGTTACGATTGGTGGCTTTCTTGGACTTAAAGCGTCCTTGTGTTTACACGTGTCTTATAATAACTCCTTCGAGAGCTGCATTGCATTACTATATTACTAGATAATTTCAGTGTTTGCTGCAGCATTCTCGTGATTTAGACTTGTTATGTGCTGCACATATAAATAATCTTTTCCCTTACGGATGCTTGATTAAGTCGCGGGTGGAAGCATGTACATATGAATTAAAAACCCCCTCTGTTTCACGGGTGTTGTTCTTAATAATTTGTACATACCATTTCGGGTGTAATTCATGAGTCAATCATTGTCTTTATTAGACTAAGCGTATTCAACTATATAATAGGATCAAAATGTTCTTCCGTTCACAGATTGGGGTGATCGTTACGACGGTACCACTTTATTTGCCGGGATTAAATAACTTTCAAGGTATGTGTTTTCCTGGCTTTACAACATACCGGGTATCTATATAGGGAAGATTTTATATTATTATAATCTCCCTTGTTTGTTGCAGAACCGATTGAGTCGATTGAGAGAGGTGTCGGCTGACATCCCCTTATATGTGACTTTAGGATTATAAATCGTATATTTCCTAATTCCCAGGTGAGCATTGAGCCACTGACAATAAGTTTTAGTCTCTTTTAAAGTATATTACACACACATAGTTCTGATCTAATTTTTGCACTTACAGGCTGCCATACTTTCCTCTTTGTCCTGATGAAGACCCCCTTTAGATGCGTACAAAGCTGCACTTCTTCATAGGGTCGAAACGTCGACGTTGCCTGTTCAATTGGTCCATGCAATTCCACCATTAGAATACTGAATAATATGTGTTGTTGTGGTATATGCTTCTGATGTTGGACTATTTTTGTTTAACCCCTTGGATGCCCGCCCCTTTCCCCGCCCAGTGCCGCGCCTTGCATTAGCGGGCGGAGTTCATGACGAGCTGGACTCGTCATGGGCACAGCGCCACCGCAGCCCATGACGAGTCCAGCTCGTCATGGGCACTGAAGGGGTTAAATCTTAATCGTCTTTGTAATTGTATGTTATTTACGTTGATTTGTGTTTAAACATTTTGTCACCAAGCACGAGTAGTCACCATATGTTGTATGTTATTTTGGTTTTATGTTGGTTAGTCCTGTATATAATAATTCTTTAAGGAATATCTGTTTGGATTCAAATATAGCAAAAAGAAAATAGTTTTTTGCATCTCTCAAATTGTTGTATATGTGTGTGTATATATAATTGCATTTAATGAGTATTGGAACATTGATCTCATTCAAACAAGGCATTCTTGTTCTTCTTGTGATACTGTTCTTCTTCGAATCCCTGCAATCTAGCAAAATGTCCAGGTCTACCATAACTTTTACATTCCTAGACTATCTCCGGACAAAACTTTGATGATGCTAGGAGGTTTACACTACCACATTGGCAGTAAGTAGGACTTCTGTCATCTTTTTCAAATGTTTTCAAAATTGTTGTTGGACGTACTGATACTACATGCGCCTGCACACTTCTGCTCATTCATCTACTCGTTCACTGTCCTCATCCATTTTGGAATTGTGTAATTGCTTTTGCAGTAGTAATTGCATTCTGCAATTTAGATTTGCTGATGACACATAGTTGCTGCTGAGAATTTTTGGACCTAACATTTACAATAATCTAATCCCTGATAATTTCATCAGTCATTGACAGAAAATTAGGTGACATAGAGAGAGCTTTCAAAGCAGTTGAAAAATGATCAACAGATTTAACCTTCTCACTGAGCTCTTGTGTAAAAATATCTATCTAACAAGAAACAAACTAACATTGGGCCTTTAAGTTTCCTTTAATTCTCAACATGGCTTAATTGAACTTATATCTCCTTCTCATTCCAACTTCTCATTCATCATCCTTACTTCTCATCCATCATCCCTACTTCTCATCCCTGCTTCTCTTCCATCATCCATACTTCTCCTCTCCCATCCCTGCTTCTGATCCTTCATCCCTACTTCTCATCCCTAATTCTCTTCCATTGTCCCTACATATCTTCCATCATCCCTGCTTCTTAGCCCTCTTTGCTGCTTCTCATCCTACTTCTATCCATTATCCCTACTTCTCAATCATCATCCCTACTTCTCATCCCTGCTTCCATTCCTACTTCTCATTCATCATTCCTCCTTCTCATTCATCATCCCTACTTCTCATCCATCATTCCTACTACTCTTCCATCACCCCCACTTCTTATCTATAATCACTAGTTCTCACCCATTATCACTACTTCTCATCCCTACTTCTCTCACATCATCCCTACTTCTCATTCTTCTTCCTTACTTTTCATCCATTAACCCTACCTCTCATCCCTACTTCTCATCCCTACTCATCATCCATTATCCCTACTTCTCATTCCTTGTCCCTCAGTCATGCCAATACACATTCAATGTTGTGAAACACACCTTAACACGGATAGGTTTGCAACAGCCAGAGTTAAGAGAGTGAGCTGCATTTGATTTGTCCAGCCACTGCAACAAATAGCCTTCTCATTTTCACAGTGCAGTTAGTTTCCAGTGAATCCAAGGCTGTACAGCATTTCATTTTGTTGAAGTGCTTTTCTATTTATACAGGCCTTGGCAGAAAGCCCCAATGATTTGGGATAGGCAACGGTCCTGGCTTGCGTCATGAATCAGGGATTGTATACAGGGATACAGAGGTCATCAGAAACCTTGTCTGATTTTAGTTTAATATTGTAACAAAGACAATGTTTGTAATCATCTCTTGGAGACAGGGTAATAGAGTTAATCAGAAACCTTTTTTGTTTACAATTTAATTGGAACCTAGAAACTTAAAAAGGTTTTAGTCTGAGGCTGCCTTTATCTTTGAGAGCTACTATTCTTTTTCTTTCCTTGCAGTTTGCTGATTTCAGGGGCTGGGCTTCAGTTGTGCAGGAAACCAGAAAGAGCAAAGCCTGGACAGAGTTGTTACCTATACAACTGAAACCAGAAAATGTTTTGTATAGCCCTCTCTCCCAGTAGCGGCTGCTACTGAGTGCAGGCGCGTGTGGGCTAGCAGAGGGCGGGGGGGGGGAATGCAAAACAAAATTAACTTACCTGGGTGCTGCCGCCTCTCTGTCATCTTCTGGCAGAAACAGCTCCCCAGAATCCCCTGTCCATTCACAACGTTGCCTTACAGCAGCGTTGTGATTGGTCTGAGCGCCATGGTTCGGAGCTCTGACTGGGGCTTGGAGGCTGGGCATGCTCCCCACTAGGATGTGTAATGCAGCCCGGTGGGAAAGATGCAAAGTGCGCAGGATTGTTTGGCCAGCTTGCTTTGCAGTGAGTCTCAAAGCAACTCACTGAAGGAAGCTGCAGAAAGTAAGAAACAAAAAACCTTGAAAACATCCCTCTCAAAACGGGAACGAAAACGCTTGAGGAAAGCAAGGAAAATTAAATTAAATAAAGTCATTCCACAACCATTATTGACACCCACCCAGAAAAGACAAGACAAAAGTGATGAAAGTAATAGCGAAATAGTCAGTACTCTGGATCATAACAACCCGGCAATAAAGGAGGCAGCTGCTTCAAGGTACCACGAAGCTCAAAAAAAGGAAAATTTGTCAACAAGTAAAATATATGACATATTCAAATCCTTGGTTAAGAAGGAACAAAACAACGCAAAAAACAAAGAAACCGTAAAAACAGAGACAATTCAAATATCACAGAACTCAAAGATAAAGACAAGCGAAATCGGCGTGCAGGACGTAGCACTAAGTGGGAAAGGAGCACCACAGGCACGGACCGCCAAGATTAAAATTAAAACCAATTTACAGCCCCAGAGGTTTGGAGAGCCCATTGAAAACATACAACAAGACCAAGTCAAACATATCCATCACGTTGAAATACATCACCAAGACCCGATAGAAGCATCAAAACGAACCCCGATCGACCACAGCAAAATACAATTGCTGACTACTCAAGGCCAGAATTGGTCCCACATTATAAATCGAGGGGAGCCCACGATATACATAATCGAAGCGCAATAATAAGGTTACTCAAATCTATTCCTCCCCTGAGACATATTACATCCAGTGACCTGAAAAGAACCCCAACCAAATAGGGCCCGAAATAACAACAGCTACTTGGATAAATCACTCTCTCATTGAACAGATCTTCAGGCACAAGGAGGTATTTGCAGCATGGGGTACAGAACTAAAAAAGGTGTAACCTCCTCATTATCCGAGTCCCCAACAACACCCCCATTGCACAGAGGGCGTATTAAAAGGAGCGAAAGGCCCTGAGAACCTGGACCAAACAAAGGATGACGCCCAATTTACAAGACATATCACGATTACAATTTCACACTTAGAAACAGCTAATGAAGAGGACGACCAGAATTGGAGATCCCTAAACACACAACAAGAAGCAGCATGAATAAAAATCCACAAAAACCCAAACACATTGCAGGACTATAAAATATGTTCCTAGAACGTGAATGGCCTAGCCTCAAAAATAGAGGAAATAGATTTCGCTGACTTCATCCTACAGTACGATATACTGCTATTACAAGAAACTTGGCAGATAACACATACCCCAATTGTAGGTTACAAAGAACACTTTATCCCAGCTATAAAGGAGTCAGCATACAGAAGAGCCAAAGGCGGCCTATCAATCTACATCTCTACAGACATTTTATGGGAAGAAGAAAACATCGACCTAGTCTCCTGTTGGATGCAATGTATTAAACTTACAGTCTCCATCACCTGCATCTTATTCATTTTGAACATCTACATGCACCCAGCTAATAGGCATAAGGGGAGAGATATCCAACAACTGGTAGCTGCCATTAAAACCCTAAGGCTAATCTACCCACACGCCAATATAATACTGTCTGGGGATTTTAACATGAATTTGATGCAAGCCCAAGAAAAAAACCTATCCACCAATATAATGACACGAATGACAACACAACTAGACTTGATACTTCGGGTCAGTAATGAGCTGCACTATTGGATAAACAATCATTGTACACTTTAAATGGTCGAGGCCCACAAGATAGCCCGGCAGCTTTTACAAGAGTGACGGCAAAATCAGGAGCAACCATCGACTTCACTCTAGTAGACCCAGACCTATTTCCCTTCATTACGAACTTTCAAATAATAGAAAGAGTAGATAGTGACCACTATCCTCAATCTTTTATATTAACCAACTTCCGAGAAAAATCCTGGCCAACCAGTGCCCTGACACAACTCACCCAATTGTACAATATAAACCGATTAACATGGAACGATAATACCGTAGATGCAATCATGGAACTTTGCTCAGCCTCATTGGCCGCCACTGATGCAAAACCATTAGGGATAGAGGCCTGGCAGTCTCTGATCAACAACCCGAACAGAAAGTTTTCACACAGTTCTAGAAACCAAAAAACTGTCAGGATTGGCGGGTCAGAATGGTACACTTAAGCTCTAAGGATAAAAAAAGAAAACTAAATAAAGCTCTCAGACAAATGCGAACTCATGGCCAACAACCCTCTCGGCAGGCCCTGACCATAATTAAACAAATGAAAAGCGACCTAAAAAACAGAGATTCGTGCAGCAAAACGCACATATAACTAGCAGTTTTGGATAAAAATGCTTCATGTCAGCCGACAACAAAATTCTGAAGAGTTTTGGGCACAAATCAATGTCTTATCAAACGGAAAAAATTGGCATTACAACTCCGACATAACCGAGCATGCATGGAGAGCTCACATAGAAGCTACATATAATCCCCAGAAAGCCTCCAGGGTTACCGCCAAAAACGACACATTGAAGGCGAGGCGGTTCAGCACCAGTGCCTCCAGAGATACTCCAATTAGAGAGCATTGGACGGCCGAGACACCAACACCAACCTCTCAGGCCCTAGATTTCACAACTTGCAAACTGAATTTGAAATACCACAGTAACCTACAACCCAAACAAACTGAAGGTAAACCTCAGCAAGGCAGTTCTGATACACCAGGGTCAGATCAATCAACCATCAATATATAGATCAAACAAAAACAAGTACTGAACGCCATATAATAACAGAGGTCTGACGGGGCGCCGGGACCAAATGGCTTGCCCAACACCCTATTTAAAAAAGACTCTGCATTTTGATCTAACCACCTAGCAATTCTGTTTGCCCACATTTTGGAATCTCACAATATCCCAGATTCTTGGCGAGGAAGCATATTACACCCAATATTTAAATCAGGGGCTCGTTCAAATCCCTCAAATTATAGGCTAGTAGTCCTCATTGATGTTGAGGCAAAAATCTATGCTGCAAACTTGCTGAAAGACCTAGAGGATTGGATAGACAGCATTAAATTGATCCCCAAGACACAGACAGGCTTCCGAGCTAGAATGGACACTTTAACAAACATATCTGCCGTTACGCTTTTGGCTAATCAATCCATTGCCAATTCAAAGGTTCTGTACACATGCTTTGTGGATCTCAAGCCAGCCTTTGATAAGGTCCCCAGACAAGCCTTGTGGGCAAAATTGGAATCCTGGGGAGTCCCCACAACCTTACTGAACGCAATAATTAACCTTTATTCGAAAACATGGGTTCAAATAAAAATGGGAGACTGTCGAACTTTAACAAACAAAATTACCACCACCAACGGTTTAAAACAGGGGTGCATTCTAGCCCCCTGTCTATTTAATATATATACAGCCGACCTAGATAACAACTTACGTTTGACATTAGGGGACCCCCCAAAACTGGGGAATGCAAGAATAGCAAGTCTGCAATATGCCGATGACATTGTGCTGCTATCTCAAACACCCCGTGGCCTCCAACGATTGATAAACAAACTAGTAGTATACATAGCTTCAAATCAACTACATATAAACTTTAAAATAACAAAGGTTATGTGTTTTTCGAGCCCACACAAAAAAACAAAAAAAATTTACTTGGACGATCAACAGCGACTGCCTGGACCAGGCAGGAACATATAAATATCTGTGAGTAACTTTGGATCGCCACCTTAATTACAAGCAATATATAGAACAGGGGAAAACAAAAGCCAAACAGCTATTATTTGCATTAAAAAGCTTGCAAAAAAAACTCAGTTCGACGACCCACCTATTAAAGGTTGTGGCAGCAAAATGTTACCTTCAATTACTTACGGATCAGAACTCCTAAACACAAAGGATGCAATAACTCTGAACATTGTCCAAACCAGTCTCTTCAAAAATCTATTATAAATTCCGTGACATATTTCTCAAGCCCGGATCAGATTAGAATTTGGGTTAAAAAACCAGATCATGTCAAGACAAGGAGCGCTGGTAAAATACTATTGGAGAATGCGGGCAGCAGAGGAAGCGTCTCTGGCACATTATTGTTGGCTGGAGAATGAAAGGCAATCTAGATTGAGTAATTTGGTTTATCCATTCTTAAAGCAATCAATAGAAGCCTTAAAGTTAGAGGAAGCCTGGCACACACTGTTCCAATTATTATTATTATTATCTGGCATTATTATCCAAACGGAAAGAACTTTTGCGGCCATTAATGAAAAAAGAGCAAATAAGGACTTGCTGATCCGCCGTAATAAAATGTTTAGGAGGCTCAACAGTACAATTGGCATGTAAAGCAATAAAGTTCTTGAGTTTAGCTGCAAACGAACTAGAAAAGAGAGATAGAGAACTTGAACCGGCAAATCATGTTAAGTGAAAAAGTGTAGATAATCAGCCCGAAGCCTGTATAAGAACACCATATCTCCTAATCAGACTCCCTATTACAAGACTGAAGGAACCAATTGCACTCTGTTTTTTAAAAACAGAGTGCAATTGGTTTTTTAAAAAGATTTTATCACAAATTTTAACGAGAATTTATTAATTAATCTGTATTTTGCTCATGAATTTTATGTGTTTTTGTGGTTAAGCCGCTCTTTTATCATTTAAATTAAATCAAATAAAGAAATTCTACCCTCTGTATCAAATACCATTGTACCACATGAGGTGGGACTTACATTTTTTGCAGACTCCTTAATGGCTGGGCCATTGGTATTATGGGCATCAATTTGGAGACGGGAAAAGACGGCTTTTACCAGGTCAATTATTTTAAACTGTTTAAATTTGAATGAGGTTTTAAAAATTCTGTGTTATCCTATATTAATGCCACATTAGGAAATTTGTTTAATATATCTATATGGTTGGACCCTACAAAAATATTGTCCTTCACCAAGAAAGAGATTAAAGACTCCTTCCTCCTACAAAGGCAGGATCTTAGAGCAAAATCGGAGCTAAATAAACCGACCGTCACCTTAAATAAATCTTCAATGTTAACGGAGGGAGCCAATAACTATTTGTCACATGTGACTTATGTACAGCACCGTTTTGTGCTATTGAGAACTGAGATGTGGTATTGCCCATTATTTTGTCGCATTTCCCAAAATGAAATCACACCCACCAGATTTGGTACCATTTCCATGTGACAACAAGGGTAAACAAAGCACATTAAACTGTCTATTATTCTGTAATTTTGATCGTAATGTTAGTTGTTTTTATCTTAAGCCCCTGCAGCATCCATTTTGTGCTATAAGGCTCGAGAAAGTTGGTACGGGTAGACTTAGGTACCCCCGGAACCTCAGTTCTGAGGGAAGGAATCATACCTCCCACACCAGTTACTGGTGTAGAGGTATGATTCCAAGGTGTTTGACACCAAACATGACATACTTTGTTGAGGTCGTTTTCAAGATAGCTTTTACCGCGAGGTTATAATGCAACTCTACCTATATGTCTGGTAGTATCACGTACAGTCCGGGAAAATGGTCTCCGAAGACTGCAGAGGGGTCCTGCTCATGCAAGAGCACCCTCTCATGCAAAACCCAGCACCCTGTCTTCAGGATTGTTAAGATCTGCTATAGTGGTGACTTACTAAGTATTAAGTGTAGTGATATATGTAGATATAGTGAACCTATATCTAATGTAAGTGGTGCAAGCAACATCTTACACAGTACCTAGATGAGATAGAATCTCCTCTGGCTAGGAAGATATTTATTCAGTTCATACTCTGGACCCTGCCACTGCACTCATTACTGCTAGCTGGGCCCACTCCAGTAGAACAACTGAGTAGGCATGTCCGTCCTGTGGAACTGCAAATGAATCAGTGGAACATGCCCTTTTCTTCTGCCCAACGTACCAGAAGGCCAGGGCAAAATGGTTAATTCCATGTCGGATTTTAGGAACCAAGCAGCATATGGAAGCTCATAGTATTTGCTGTACTAAGGTACTTATAATCAATGTGACGATTCAGTCCAAAAGTTAGTTTGCCAACAACCAACTCAGGTGACATTGAGGTTGAGCCAGCATATTGTTAACCTCTCATTTAAAAACAAATCTATTATGCGCCTAATGTAGATGGGAAGATCTTTATTTCTTCTACTTTCATTGTTAAGTAAATGTGTTGCAACTGATTTGCCCTCTTTTACCTAGTATTGGACTTTACGAAGACGGGGGAACATTGCACACTGCATAACTTTGCACAACTTTTTTACTGATTTTGGAGCCCAGACCATAGCTCACCCACGCCTGGTCAAGGGATTAAGTGCTCTGCATACTGAAAGGTTTTTATTCTCCTTTTCTCTATTGACTTGTTCCATTAAGAAAAAAAGATTTTTCTTAATGAATATAATTTATTATAGATTTTTTTATGTTTTAGTGTACCATTTCTGTTTTTCTCTATGCTTTTATGGCAGCTTGACGAAATAAAGATCATTTGATTCATTGACTAATCATACAAAAGTAGATAAATAAACAACATTGATGAAGCAACTACAAAAATATAGGAATTATAAATCAAGTAGGAAAAAATTAATAAGAATCAGCAAATTCATTCCATCCAAATTTTAAAGGTGAAGTTCTGACTCTTCCATTTTGTTTTACTCTTGCAGTAATAGAATCTCTTTCCAAATAAGTACGTGACCAAACAAAAATTACTTTATCTGTACTCAACCTCACAATGGGTTGAGTGTCCACACCATCCAGAGACAACTCTGCAACATTTGGTACTCCATTCAAATCCAGACAATGCACAGTCCTACTGTACTCTCTACTCTGACTGCAACAGAAGTAAAACGTTTTCAACCCACCTCTAAAGAGTTTGATTGTAACTTTACCTCAGACTTATCTCTTTCCTCATTCCTCCTCACAACAAGTTTCACATTCCACACAAACACACAAATATTCCACTGTGAGGGTTGGCCTTAAACACTTAGGTAGACTTGCCAAACTTGGGACAACCTTTTTGGATCCAACCTGGTTCCAAATGTTCACTAAGTCTCCCTCCATGGACTTAGGTTCCTTCACTTTGTTAGTCAAATCCTGTTTCTGCTGAATTATTTCCTGTTTGTCCTCAATATTTTACTAGCTTAATATTTAGAGACTGCAATTGAACCCACCCTTCTGAGGAAATATGAATTTTTATGGTCAATTGTGTCCCCTATCTAGACCCCAACGGCTCCATGTACATGCTACAAGTACATGTATGTTCCCTCCACTTCAAGCTATGAAGACGCAAATACAATTGTGTCCAACGTTAATATGTACTCTTTCATATCTGCCATGAATGGGCCAGATATTCCGTTCCTAAGTATGCCTTGCCACCGTCTTTATATGGTATACTTTTCACGTTTTCCAGTTCTGGCAAGGTAGGCCCTGAATTCTGCCATCGAGCTTTTTCCTGCTTCTGCCTCTGAATGCTCCAGCTTGGACCTGCATCTGTATCCATGAACTTTGTCTTACTTCCTGCGCGGCTAACGGTGCCTAGCCCGGCCTGTTGCCTGCCAAAACTGTATTCAGCCTTCAAGTTATCTGTTCCGCTCCTCAAGAAATGCATTCCTGTCTAAGTAACTTAGGTAAACATCCCTCCAGCTGCAGAGCAAAGGGCCCGGCCTTACTGTCTCCGTGCAAGTAATTCATGACTCTCGTTACCATGGTAGGCCCATGCCCCCCTCGCATCCCATGTAGACACTTAGACGCTTGTACACGCACTAGCAGTCAGTATAGAATAGGATCTGTCCGAGAAGACCTTTCCTTCTAGATAATATAGTTCCTTAAACACAAGATATTAGATATGATTTAGGACTAGGTTGTCCTGACACCCCAGACTTCTGTCTCCTCATGTAGGGCTAAATGTCAAGTTCCCTTCACCCTCTAGTTACACGTCAATCACACGTCATGCGGCTGCACGCGCATCTCTGCCATGTATTTTTGCTGACTTTGCAGGATTCTCTTATGGATCCACCCATTTGTGTCACCATCATAATGACGTTTTTAGTATACGCCTCTATGCACGCCTATTGTAACGCCTTTTCTATTACGTATGTGTATTCTTATCAGTTGTTACGCCTCCTGCATCTGTCTTCACTGTAATGCATCACTATATATGCCATAACCTGTCAATAATGTATTGCTGATCCCTTCCTGAACCTTCGTGGTGACGGAACTCGATTGCCTGGTTCGAACCATCATTCCTTTGTAAGGAATAAATACCCTATTATACCCTCGAATACCACGGATTCTGCCTCTTATTTTTACTGAGTTATTCGTATTGTATTTTACCGCATAAATTAAGTCTAGGTAATTTAAATTTACCACATAATTGGCGCCCGAACAGGGACACCTCTCACACCCCACGCGCCGGAGGTGCGTTGCAGACCCGGTCTCCTGCCACAGCCGGACGGACAATTACGCGTACCCGCAGGATTTCCTGTATCTCCCTCAGGCCAACGGGGGCGACTGAGGCTGCGATCAACACCCAGACGAGGCGGTGAGGAGTGCGGAGAATCCCGACCAGAGCCTAGCTGAGAGAGCAAGATCCGAGGTATACAGAGGCCCACCAGATTCCGAAGTTCCGAAGTATCTAAGTCACGAGTCGAGTCCAGTCCAGTTTGGTCTAGTCCAGTCCAGACTTCCGAGGCCTTCCGTTCCGTGCTTCCCGGTGAGTACCGTTGCTGAGGACGCATCTAGACGTGCACATTAGTTTGTGCCGGTCAAGACGGGTCTGGGTACACAGACCTGGTCTGCACTGTTTTAGCAGTGTATCTGTACTGTTTAGCAGTACATACAGTATATTTAGTATTATGCAGTTAACTACTTTTATTCTAATTATTATTATTCGTTCTAAAATGTTTTGATATGTTTTAAATGTCGTGGTATGAGTGATTGTTCGATCTTCATTATTGTGTTTATTGTAATTATTGTGTTAAAAAAAACGAGTAAGAATTAAGTAACAAGGTTCAAGATGCCGTTATTTTCAAAATTAAGACAGATAAAAACTAGAAAAGGGATACTCGAGGAAGCTGTTCCTATCCCACCTAGGGACACTCCAGGGTACTTTATGTACCATAAACATGGCCTAGATGCCGTATTATATCTTGATCTATGGGTGGACTACACCAAGGATTTGGCAGAGAATCAGAGATGGCCCGCTGCTGGAACAAGGGATGCAGATTGCATCATGAGAATAGAAGAAGCGTTATGGAAAAAGAAAGCCAGACAGTCACAGAAAGATGCCATTGAACTATGGCGTAAAGAATCGCATAGGCGCACAGAGAAAGCGCTCAGAAAGGAAGAGAAAAGTAGGGAAGATTCAGAAAAGGCCCGAGAAAACATATTAATTAACGAAGGTACCCGAATAAAAACAGAACAAGTAGACAGACAACGAAACACTCTTATGAATGGTATGTATCCTCTTCTGGCCGAGGGTTTGCCTAAGGCCACCTTGGAGGTACCAAAAGATCTGCCACCTCCGTTACTCCCGATTAAAGCACATCCCAAGACCGCAAAAGACATTTTCCTTTCTTCCTATTTAGACGATGCAGCCCCCGAATATGCTAATGGTGTGCAGCCACGCACACCACCCGTTAACGACACTCAACCCCAAAATCAGCTGCACTCACCTCTGCAGCAACAAACTCCTACTCAAGTTCTAACAATTCCATCTGTCTCTACAGTCCTTCCTGCACCGACACTCTCTACCCTGCACCCAACAAATCCTTTTGGACTTGGCACCTCAGGGGGTGCGACAGGAGGTTTTTCCACGCCACCGCCAAACACTAGATTGACTTATAGAGATTTAGCATATCGACGTACACCCCAAAGAATATCAGACAATATATTAAACGAGCCTCTTTCCGATTGTAGATATGATCCAGTGCCAGGAAAACACGACAGAATGTTGCTGTCTTCAGTACGTTTGCGACGAGCTGCAAACTATTTAATGACGTTACCAGGAATGGTTGAACATCTAGACAAAATATATCGCTTTATCCAATCAGGGCAAGGTCCTGAAAGTATTGCCGAAGCCATGGAATACCAGAAAGTAGACATACAAAAATTACTGTTACGTTTTTTATAAACTGTTTGATCAGAAATAGAGACAGGCCTGAGGTAGATTCGGAGGAAATGCAAGCACTTACCAAATGGGGTCAGAATATAACAGACGGGAGACATGATAAACAGAAGTGTATAGAAGCCATGTGCCGAAGGATCAGAAAAGAAGTAGAACAAATACATGAAAACAGAGTAGAAGCAGATAAAACTGAATCAGAGGAAGAGGAGGAGGAACAGTCAGAAATGAACACAGGACAATTTGAATTACCAGCTAAACAAATGATAGCTTATGTAGGAAAAGGAAGATCTTTTAATAAAACAATACGTCCGATACATCCAGAATGTAACAGAATTTTTCAAACAGTTATTACCAATCCAAGGACCCCTGAACATTTATTCCAGGCTACTGATAAATCACTTCGAGAACGAAGGGGGTACCATGTGCTCGATTCTATGGATGAACAAGAATTAGCCAGGTCAGCAGTACAATGGGCTGACAGCTCTGAAAAATACAGTGATGATGCGCTAGCACACACGTTTCTGAATCTCGCCCCAGACGAACAGCGTTTAGCTAGTATATACATGATACAACATCTCCTTATATTATATAAAGGCCAACACTCCGATCCTGGTCCCCTACCTGATATATTGATAGAACTGCTCATGAATAAATGGAGAGGTTTAGGTACCGATCTAATTAAAGTAATTCTAGAATACAGACACAGATATAGTGCCTTTTTGTGCCCAGAACATGATCCAGCTCCTTCCATGGAGAGAAAACCGTTTAACATAGACAGACAGAATCCCTTGCGCGAAGTACACCCAGTCAGGAATGATGACAATACGTTTAGACGCGTGTTTGTGTACACGCCCATAACTAAAATAGAACTATTGGAAATGAAAAAATTAGTGCCCAGCCATGACAAAGATCCAGCAGGTTTTCACCGTGAACTAAAGGACATGCTACTCATGGGTGATTATACCTATCCTGACATTATGAAAATATTGAAAGTATTATTGCCTGCCGGTATTTATGAGAAACTCAAGGAAAAGGAATGGGAGGTGGGAGACCAAAAGATTGATTGGACCGCATTAGAAAATGAAGAAAATAACCGAACTGCAGGCGTAGGGCTTGGGGACAAAACAAAAGCATTGCCAGGTCTATTGGTACAAGTATTGCCGCGTTTGTTAACTACGAAAAAGGAAGATTGGGGAGCAATCTCAGCCTGTAAACAGAAACCCGAGGAAGACACCAGTGATTTTTATTCCCGATTTGAAAAATGTTTTGGTATTAATAGCGGCCTGAAAGCAAATAGTGAGTCATATCCACACCTTTTTGTAACAAAACTAGTCGAGAATTCACTGCCGCAGGTTAAAAACAGAGTATTGAAAGTTGAGAGCACTTGGCAAGCTAACACTCCTTCACAAATATTACAAATGTTACAGTATCACCAGAATAGAATTAGAGAAGAACAAGAACACGAACAAAGGCGTATGAAAGACACGAAAATGAAAATGCTTGTCGCTCAGTCAGTTCCAGCTGACGGTCATAAAAAGGGTGCGACACAGTCCAGTAATTCAGCGGTTCCCGTTAAAGGGACATGCAACTATTGTAAACAGCCAGGTCATTATATAAACGATTGTGCAGTTCTGAAACATAATATCTCCACGGGTAAAACCAAGGAGAGACCACGTCCGCCTAGACAGGATCAGATCCAACAACAAGTACCTCAGAATATACAGCCTATGCAAGCTGCACAACAGACCGTACCACAACAACAGCCACAGCCTATTGCCGCAACACAAAACACGACACAACAGATGTACCAGTATGCACAAAATGACTATCCAGAGTATCAGCGCTACACATGAAATAGCCTGGAGAGGGAAGTTGGCTTACCCCTTATTGAGGTTCCTGTAGATCAAGAGGGTCCGTATGTGCAGAGTCAAGTATTAGGGAAAGACAGAAAGTTTCTACTTGATACAGGGGCAAGCAGAACAACTATAAGTCACGATGAAGTCCCAGGGGCACCCCTCTCAGGCTCACAAAATATTTCCCTTGGTTTTTCAGGAAAGCCCACTATTAACGAAGTATCGCAACCACTTGCATTCACAGTCGGTCCATTAACACGGACTACAGATCTATTGCTTACGAAATCATGCCCAGAAAACTTGTTAGGTATAAAAACATTGAAAGCTCTAGGAGCTATAATATGCTGTTCTCCGGACGGAGTACGACTATTTTTGCGTGACTTTAAAGGTCACTACGTGTCTAGAGACATGGATCACCGGTTACAGAATCTACCTGCACACTTATGGGCACAAGGCCCCACTGATGTAGGTTGTATGCACATTACACCATATCGAGTCACACTCAAAACAGGAGTGGTACTACCACGAATGCGACAATACAAGTTACCACCAGATGCTGTAGTGGCTTTACTGCAAATAATTGACGAGCTCCTTGCACAAGGAGTAGTTGTAGAAACCGACTCCAATGTATGTAATTCTCCGATTATTCCGATTCTTAAACGAACCGACCCAAAAGCACCCCCAGTATATCGATTAGTTATTGATCTGCGAGAATTGAATAAATGCATTGTACCACAATATCCCGTGGTCCCAGATATCTCTTCATTACTGACAGCTATTAATTCAGAGGCAACGTTCTTTACTGTAATTGACCTCAAGAACGCCTTCTTCAGCGTCCCAATCGATCCGGAAAGCCAATATTTGTTCGGATTCAGTTTAAATGGACGAAGTTTTAAATTCGCACGCGCACCTCAAGGATTTACAGAAAGTCCTAGCATCTACAGCCAAGCACTGAAAAGACAACTTGACAGTATCCACATGCCTGTTAACACTGCACTGCTTCAGTATGTCGATGATCTGCTGATCACCGCCCGAAGCGAACCCGAATGTGAAAAAGCATCACTGACGGTTTTACATTTCCTAGCCGACAAGGGGCACAAGGTGTCCCCTTCAAAGCTGCAATTTTGTGCCCAGCAAGTTGTGTACCTAGGGCACTTGCTGTCCAAATGGGGGAGACAGCTCACACCTGATCGTATCCAGTTAATTGTAAACATGCCACCACCCAAGACACAAAAGGAGGTACGGGCCTTCATAGGCCTCACTTCGTACTGCAGGCAGTGGATTCCCCAATATGCATTTTTAGCTAAACCACTCATTCAGTTGACAACCCAGGAGGCAGCGACATTGACTGTCCTCCCTTGGACTCCAGAACATACACAAGCTTTTGAAGACTTAAAGAAAGCTTTATGCCAAGCACCTGTTTTAGCGACACCATGTTACAGTAAGCCTTTTACACTCTTTGTTACAGAACGTGAAGGTACTGCTTTGTCAGTACTCACGCAGGAACAAGCAGGATCACACAAGCCATGTGCTTACTTTTCTAGCACATTAGATCCCGTAGCTCAGGCTCTTCCTGCGTGTCTGAAATCAGTTGCAGCGACAGCTCTAGCGATCAGACAAAGCGATTCCATAGTATTAGGACATCAATTGACAGTACAAGTACCACACGCAGTAGAGGTTCTCTTGAACCGGACACAGGCACAACACTTGACTATAGCACGACTGACAGGTTACGAACTCACATTGTTTCAGCCCCACATAGAAATCAGACGCTGCAGTACATTAAATCCTGCCACACTTTTGCCATTAAGTGGAACAGACCCACTGGCACATGATTGTATTGAAGTCATTTCTATTACGACGAAACCCAGACAAGACTTGACAGATGTCCCATTACCAGATCCAGACCTGACACTTTATGTAGATGGTTCATGTATGGGAACAAGTACAGGAAAGTTAGTGGCCGCCTATGCAGTCACGACAGACACCGAAGTCATTGAAACAAATTGTATCGACACATTATCAGCTCAAGCAGCAGAGCTTATTGCTCTGACACAAGCCTGTATTCAAGCCAAGAATAGAAAAGTTAACATATACACAGATTCACGTTATGCTTCCGGAGTCGTACACGACTTCGGAGTCCTTTGGCGAGAGAGAGGTTATTTGACTTCTCACGGTGCCAACATTCAACACGGTCCCCTCATTCAAGCTCTATTAGATGCAATACATCTACCTACTTCAATATCTATCATGAAGTGCAAAGCCCATACAAAAATCACCGATATTATTTCCCAGGGTAACGACCTAGCAGACCGAACAGCTAAGCAAACAGCACAGAATCAGACTCATGCAACTGACTTGACAAAGACAATAGTTCCGACGCCGACACACTGCATGACAGTTAAGGATCCCGCTCTTGATGTAATTGACATACAGACACATGCTACACCAGAGGAAATAAAGAAATGGACTGAATTAGGAGGGATCCAAACCGATCAGGGATGGATGACGAAGGGAAAATCTATATGGTTTCTCCCCGACTCAATGGTTCAAGTTATCATTAACACAATACATAGTCCAGCACATCTAGGAGAAAAAGCTATGTTAGACAGTATTCAACACATTTGGTTCAACAAACACTTACGAGCTGCAGCCAAACAGAAAGTCCGAACTTGTATGATTTGTTGTCAGTTCAACCCAGGTAAAGGCGTACCTGTAGAGCAGGGTGGATTTCAACCTCCCGATCACCCTTTTGAAGTCCTCCAGATGGATTATATCCAGATGGAACGATGTCGAGGATTCAAATATGTCCTCGTAGTTGTATGCGCTCTTTCCCGTTGGACAGAGGCGTATCCCGTCTCAGATTACACTGCCCCGACTACTGCCAAATGATTAGTTCGTGAATTCTTCCCACGGTATGGTTTGCCCCGTATCGTGTACTCAGATAATGGCCAGCCGTTCTCATCCGAGCTAATGAAACACATTTCACTCTTGTTAGGCTATCAATGGAAATTCCACTGTGTCCGACATCCCGAGGCAGCAGGTCTCGTGGAACGCCATAATCAGACCCTGAAAATACGACTTTCCAAAATCTGTAGAGAGAAAGGTGTCGACTGGATAGTAGCCTTACCGGTTGCACTATTTTACATGAGAATGGTAGCACATTCTCGCACAGGGCTATCCCCGTGTGGTAAATATTTAAATTACCTGTACTATTTTTTATGCGGTAAAGTCTAGTAAGAATAACTCAGTCAAAATAAGAGGCAGAATCCGTGGTATTAGAGGTTCTGTAAAGGACTTTATTCCTTACAAAGGAATTATGGTTCGAACCAGGCAATCATATTCCATCACCACGAAGGTTCAGGAAGGGATAGGCAATACATTATTGACAAGTAAATATATATATATGAAAAGCATTGCATTAAGACAGATGCAGGAGGCGTAACAGCTGATAATGCAGATAAGAATACACATACGTAATGAAAATAGGCGTAATAATAGGCGTATACTAGAAACGTCATTTAAAATGATGTCACAAGTGGGTGGATCCATAAGAGAATCCTGCAGTGTCAGCAGAAATATTTGGCAGAGATGCGCGCGCAGCCGCATGACGTGTGATTGACGTGCAACTAGAGGGTGAAGGGGAATTGACATTTAGCTCTACATGTGGAGACAGAAGTCTGGGGGGTCAGGTCAACCTAATCCCAAATCGTATCTAATATCTTTGTTTAAGGAACTGTTTTATCCAAAAGGAAAGGTCTCTCGGACGGAATCTATTCTATACTGACTGTTAGTGCATGTACAAGCGTCTATGTGTCTACATGGGATGCGAGGGGGCAGGAATCTTCCATGGTAACAGGGGCTATGAATTACTTGCATAAAGACAGCGAGGCCGAGCCCTTTGCTCGGTAGCTGGAAGGATGTTTACCTAAACTACTAGACAGGAATGCATTGGATGAGGAGCGGAGCAGATAACTTGAAGGCTGAATACAGTTTTTGGCAGGCAACAGGCCGCGTCAGGCACCGTTAGCCGCGCAGGGAGTAGGACAAAGTTCATGGATACGGATGCAGGTCCAAGCTGGAGCATTTTAGAGGCAGAAGCAGGAAAAGGCTTGATGGCAGAATTCAGGGCCTACTCGCCTGAACTGTAAAACATGAAAGGTGAACCATATAAAGCCGGTGGCCAATCATACTTAGGAATGGAATATTCGACCCATTCATGGCGGATCTGAAAGAGGACATGTTGACGTTGGACGCACATGTATTTGCGTCTTCATAGCTGGAACTGGAGGGAACATACATATACTTGTAGCATGTACATGGAGCCGTTGGGGTCTAAGATAGGGGACATAACTGACCATAAAATTCATATTTCCTCATTCCCTCCTTGTCCCCTACGGACCCTTCATGAAATATCCATCTTCATTAATCCATCAATCTGTTCATATAGCATCATTTGTTCTTCTTTCTTCTTCCGGGATCTTGAATGAAAATTTGAAGGCGGGATACACGATGTGGCACACAGACCACAAATCGCTGGCCCACATTGTAGACACAAGCAGCAACTGAATAGAATGAGAAAGCCAATACCTAGGAAGGATAGGATCCTCCATCCCCAGGCTGACAACACGCTCCAGAACCAACCGGACCAAGTCCAGGTGCCTGGATTCTGGTGTATCTGGCTTACGATCTTATGAAGGCGAGTTATGGCTTTATATACTGACGGCGCGTTTTCTGGTATGAAAACACAGCAACTTGATCCGATGACCCTACAAGCTCCGCCCCTATCGGCGAGAATGACGTCAAGGACAAGACGATTTTGAAGAACAACAATCCGCATCGCAGACTGCTCCTCTGTTAAGTTGCCTAAGGCGGAAGTAGTTTCATTCACTACTGCTTCAAGGGTTCTAGTTAATCTACGTATCAGCTTACTATTAGTGTCTGTACCTATGTAGGGAAAGAAACCTTTATTGAAATCGGTGTATTGCTCCCATGCTGTTTCGGTGTAGTCGACAATCGGGAGATCTCTCTGCTGTCTATTGTGTACTAAATGGGTATTCCTATGGTAATCAGGCGGGGCTAGGAAAACGGGTGGCAGAAGGAATGCAATGTAACAGGTACCATCCCAATCTAGGGGTAGGCGTATGTATGCGGTGTGACCACAGATGAAGTAGGAGTGACGAGAAGCTCTAAATGTAGACTTGCCTTTATCACTGAATTCTATTACCGTGGTACATTTACTATGGCCCATGTGTATTGAACCATTCTTTCTTACACATAATTCGCCTCTAACTGGAAATACTGACATAGCGGGCAAGATTGGTGTAGCTTCGGCTTCAACATTCAGGATCATGAGATTAAGTGTAAAGTTACCTAATCCATATACTTCATTTTCTAGATCAGTTCCTGTTCTTTTGGGAAGACCCTCCTTGTTAGGGTAGCAGACTTTAAGTAAAACTAGGTTCAGGTTTCCCCAAACCCAATTATCTTGATAAACTACTGAATTTGAATCTAGGGAATTAATCAAACTAAACCATGCTCCACAGGAGCCATTGTGTGTGAATGGATACGGAAAGAGGGGCAGAACTCCCTTGTATTTCTGATAGGGAGGGAGTCGGCCACATATCCAACAATTTGTAGCATTGCTGGTCTGATGAGAATGATGTAACATACTAATGAATGTGTTGTTGCGCAGCGCAAATCTATAGGACAACTCATGCGGGGGTAATTCGCTAAAAGAATGTTCGGCAGTAGCATTGAAAGCACGCTTGGAAATAGGGTAATACATGTGTAATAATATACTGACAATAATAATCAGAAGACTTAGAAAAAACATAATTAACAATGTCACTATGCAGTGACTACGAAGTGATTTACAGTACGCATGTTTCTTGAGCTGTTTCTGTCTATTTCTCTCTCTATTTCGGTCTAGAGGATACATGTCAGAGACAAATTCAACCGATTCACCTTGGAGAGGACTTAAACAATCAAATTGTCTGACTTGCTAGACCTTAGTTTCAGTTTATAGTTTTCTTTTTCTGGCTTATCAACCAGGGGGAGTTTTGAGTCAGTCTGTGAGGGAATGCAGGGCTGAAAATTTAAGTCCGATGATAGTCCATGAAATTTTTTGATATGGCTCGAGTGCAACCACCCTTTACGTCCCTCAATCTTCACAGCTGTCCTTGTGGTCAATAAGACAAGCTTAGGCGACTGCCAGCGAGGCTCCAGCGGGTTCCTTCTGTCGAAGTTCCTTACAAGCACAAGGTCCCCCGGAACCATGTCATGGGGCTTCACCTCAGTGTTATCGGGAAAAGCTGCAGCTACCTGTGAACGACAAGATTGTAGTGCAGACATCAAGGAAGCCAGATAATCTGTCAGCATATTACAATCAACATCAGTGATTTTACGAGGTATAGGCGTCCCCCACATATTTGGTGGTCTACCGAAGATCACTTCATACGGGGATAGCCCTGTTCGAGAGTGTGCTACCATTCTCATGTAAAAGAGCGCAACTGGTAAAGCTACTATCCAGTCGACACCTTTTTCTCTACATACTTTGGACAATCTAATTTTCAGAGTTTGATTATGTCGCTCCACGAGGCCTGCTGCCTCGGGATGTCGGACACAGTGGAATTTCCATTGATAGCCTAACAGAAGTGAAACATGTTTCATTAGCTCGGATGAGAATGGCTGGCCATTATCTGAGTACACGACACGGGGCAAACCATACCGTGGGAAGAATTCTCGAACTAACTGTTTGGCAGTAGTCGGGGCAGTGTAATCTGAGACGGGATACGCCTCTGTCCACCGGGAAAGAGCGCATACAACTACGAGGACATATTTGAATCCTCGACATCGTTCCATCTGGATATAATCCATCTGGAGGACTTCAAAAGGGTGATCGGGGGGTTGAAATCCACCCTGTTCTACAGGTACGCCTTTTCCTGGATTGAACTGACAACAAATCATGCAGGTACGTACTTTCTGTTTAGCTGCTGCTCGCAAGTGTTTATTGAACCAAATGTGTTGAATACTGTCTAGCATAGCTTTCTCTCCTAGGTGCGCTGGACTATGTATTGTGTTAATGATGACTTGAACCATGGAGTCAGGAAGAAACCATATAGATTTTCCCTTCGTCATCCATCCTTGATCCGTTTGGATCCCTCCTAATTCAGTCCATCTCTTTATTTCTTCTGGTGTAGCATGTGTCTGTATGTCAATTACATCAAGGGCGGGATCCTTAACTGTCATGCAGTGTGTTGGTGTCGGAACTATTGTCTTTGTCGTGTCAGTTGTATGAGTCTGATTCTGAGCAGTCTGTTTAGCTGTTCTGTCAGCTAGGTCGTTACCCTGAGAAATAATGTCAGTCACTTTTGTATGGGCTTTACACTTCATAATCGATATTGCAGTCGGCAGATGTATTGCATCTAACAGAGCTTGAATAAGGGGACCGTGCTGGATGTGGGCACCGTGAGAAGTTAAATAACCTCTCTCTCGCCAAAGCACGCCGAAGTCATGGACGACTCCGAATGCATAACGTGAATCTGTGTATATGTTGACTTTCTTATTTTTGGCTTGAATACAGGCTTGTGTCAGAGCAATGAGCTCTGCTGCTTGAGCTGACAAGGTATCGATACAATTCGTTTCAATAATTTCAGTATCTGTTGTGACTGCATAAGCGGCCACTAACTCTCCTGTACTTGTTCTCATGCATGAACCATCTACATACAATGTCAGGTCTGGATCTGATAATGGAATATCTGTCAAGTCTTGTCTGGGTTTCGTCGTAATAGTAATGACTTCAATACAATCATGTGCCAATGGGTCTGTTCCACTTAATGGCAAAAGTGTGGCAGGATTTAATGTACTACAATGTCTGATTTCTATGTGTGGCTGGAACAATGTCAATTCATAACCCGTCAGTCTTGCTATAGTCAAGTGCTGTGTTTGGGTCCGGTTCAAGAGAACCTCTACTGCGTGTGGTACTTGTACTGTCAATTGATGTCCTAACACTATGGCATCGCTTTGTCTGATTGCTAGAGCTGTTGCTGCGACTGATTTCAGGCACGCAGGAAGAGCCTGGGCTACGGGATCTAATGTACTGGAAAAATAAGCACATGGCTTGTGTGATCCTGCTTGTTCCTGCGTGAGTACTGACAAAGCAGTACCTTCACGTTCTGTAACAAAAAGTGTAAAACGTTTGCTGTAACATGGTGTTGCTAAAACAGGTGCTTGACATAAAGCTTTCTTTAAGCTTTCAAAAGCTTGCGTATGTTCCTGAGTCCAAGGGAGGACAGTCGATGTCGCTGCCTCCTGTGTTGTCAACTGAATGAGTGGTTTTGCTAGAAATGCATATTGAGGGATCCACTGCCTACAGTACGAAGTGAGGCCTATGAATGCCCGTACCTCCTTTTGTGTCTTGGGTGGCGGCATGTTAACAATTAACTGGATACGGTCGGGTGTAAGCTGTCTTCCCCCCTTGGACAGCAAGTGCCCAAGGTACACAACTTGCTGGACACAGAATTGCAGCTTCGAAGGGGACACTTTGTGCCCCTTGTCGGCTAAGAAATGTAAAACCGTCAGTGATGCTTTTTCACATTCAGGTTCGCTTCGGGCGGTGATCAGCAGATCATCGACGTATTGAAGCAGGGCAGTGTTAGCTGGCATGTGGATACTGTCAAGTTCTCTTTTCAGTGCTTGGCTATAGATGCTGGGGCTTTCTGTGAATCCTTGAGGTGCGCGTGCGAATTTAAAACTTCGTCCATTTAAACTGAATCCGAACAAATATTGGCTTTCCGGATCGATTGGGACGCTAAAGAAAGCGTTCTTGAGATCAATTACAGTAAAGAACGTTGCTTCTGAATCTATGGCTGTTAGCAATGAAGAGATATCTGGGACCACGGGGTATTGTGGTACAATGCATTTATTTAATTCTCGCAGATCAATAACTAATCGCTATACTGGTGGTGCTTTTGGATCAGTTCGTTTAAGAATCGGAATTATCGGGGAATTACATACATTGGAGTCCGTTTCTACAACCACTCCTTGTGCAATGAGCTCGTCAATGATTTGCAGTAAAGCCACTACAGCATCTGGCGGTAACTTGTATTGTCGCATTCGTGGTAGTACCACTCCTGTTTTGAGTGTGACTCGATATGGTGTAATGTGCATGCAACCAACATCAGTGGGGCCTTGTGCCCATAAATGTGTAGGTAAATTCTGTAACCGGTGATCCATGTCTCTGGACACATAGTGACCTTTAAAGTCACGCAAAAATAGTCGTACTCCTTCCGGAGAACAACATATTATAGCTCCTAGAGCCTTCAATGTTTTTATACCTAACAAGTTTTCTGGGCATGATTTTGTGAGCAATAGATCTGTAGTCCGTGTTAATGGACCGACTGTGAATGCAAGTGGTTGCGATACTTCGTTAATAGTGGGCTTTCCTGAAAAACCAAGGGAAATATTTTGTAAGCCTGAGAGGGGTGCCCCTGGGACTTCGCTGTGACTGATAGTTGTTCTGCTTGCCCCTGTATCGAGTAGAAACTTTCTGTCTTTCCCTAATACTTGACTCTGTACGTAAGGACCCTCTTGATCTACGGGAACCTCAATAAGGGGTAGGCCAACTTCCCTCTCTAGGCTATTTCATGTGTAGCGCTGATACTCTGGATAGTCATTTTGTGCATACTGGTACATCTGTTGTGTCGTGTTTTGTGTTGCAGCAATAGGCTGTGGCTGTTGTTGTGGTTGTTGTTGTGGTGGTGGTGCAGTCTGTTGTGGAACTGGCATAGGTTGCGCATGCTGAGGTACTTGTTGTTGGATCTGATCCTGTCTAGGCGGACGTGGTCTCTCTTTCGTTATACCCGTAGAGATATTATGTTTCAGAACTGCGCAATCGTGTATATAATGACCTGGCTGTTTACAATAGTTGCATGTCCCTCTAACAGGACCTACTGAATCATTGGACTGTGTCGTACCCTTTTTATGACCGTCAGCTGGAACTGACTGAGCAACAAGCATTTTCATTTTCGTGTCTTTCATACGTCTTTGTTCATGTTCTTGTTCTTCTCTAATTCTATTGTGATGATATTGTAACATTTGTAACATCTGTGACGGTGTGTTACCTTGCCAAGTACTCTCGAATTTTAATACTCTATTCTTAACTTGGGGCAGGGAATTCTCAACTAATTTTGTCACAAACAGATGTGGATACGACTCACTACTTGCTTTTATGCCACTATTAATACCAACATTTTTTTCAAATCGGGAATAGAAATCACTAGTGTCTTCATCTTGTTTTTGTTTACAGGCTGAAATTGCACCCCAGTCTTCCTTTTTCGTAGTTAATAAACGTGGTAGTACCTGCACTAATAATCCTGGTAATGCTGTAGTCTTTTCCCCAAGCCCTGAACCTGCAGCTCGGGCCTTTTCTTCGTTTTCTAGTGCTGTCCAATCTATCTTTTGGTCTCCCACCTCCCATTCCTTTTCTTTGAGTTTCTCGTAGATACCGGCAGGCAATAGAACTTTCAATATTTTCATAATGTCAGGATAAGTATACTCTCCCATGAGTAACATGTCTTTTATCTCACGGTGGAAACCTGCTGGGTCTTTGTCATGGCTAGGTACTACTTTCTTCATTTCTAATAATTCAATTTTAGTTATGGGCGTGTACACAAACACGCGTTTAAAAGTATTGTCATCACCTCTGATTGGGTGCACTTCGCGTAAGGGATTCTGTCTGTCTATGTGGTACGTTCTTCTTTCCTTGGGGGGAACTGAAACATGTTCTGGGCATACGAAGACAATGTACTGGTGTCGATATTCTAGAATTTCTTTAATTAAATCAGTACCTGAACCTCTCCATTTGTTCGTGAGTAATTCTATCAGTATATCAGGTAGGGGACCAGGATCGGAGTGTTGGCTTCTATATAATATAAGGAGGTGTTGTAACATTTATATACCAGCTAAACGCTGTTCGTCTGGGGTAAGGTTCAAAAACGTGTGTGCTAGCGCATCATCACTGTATTTTTCAGAACTGTCAGCCCATTGTACTGCTGACCTGGCTAATTCTTGTTCATCCATAGAATCGAGCATGTGATACCCCCTTCGGTCTCGAAGTAATTTATCAGCAGCCTGGAATAGGTATTCAGGGGACTTCGTATTTAGCATAGGGGCTTGAAAATGTCTGTTGTCTGGACGTATCGGACGTATCGGATCATTAAAGTATCTGGTATTGTTACAAGGTCTTCCCCTACCTACATAAGCTATCGTTTCTAATTGTCCTGTGGGCATTTCTGATTCTTCCTCTTCCTCTCCCTCTGATTCAGTTTTGTCTGCCTCCAATCTGGCTTTATGTATTCGTTCTACTTCTTTGCGGATCTTTCGGCACATAGCTACTATACACGTCTGTTTATCATGTTTTCCCTCTGATATATTCTGACCCCATCTGGTAAGTACTTGCATTTCATCCTGATCTACCTCGGACCTATCTCTGTCTCTGATCAAGCAGTTTATGAAGAAGCGTAACAGTAGTCTCTGTATATCCACTTTCTGGTATTCCATGGCTTCGTCAATACTTTCAGGGCCTTGCCCTGTTTGGACAAAGCGATATATATTGTCTAGATGATTAACCATTCCTGGTAGTGTCGTTAAATATAGTGAAGCTCGTCGTATACGTAGTGATGATAGCAGCATTCTGTCATTTTTACCGGGCACTGGATCATATCTACAATCTACAAGATGTTCCTTAAACATGTCGGACGTTGCTATTTGGGGTGTACGTTGGTTTGCTAAATCTCTAAGAGACGATTTACTTCGTGATGGTGGCGTGGCGAAAATTGCTGCCGCACCTCCTGTCGCACCTTCTGAGGTGCTAGGCACAAAAGGATTTGTGGGATGTAAGGTAGAAACTGTGGATGCAGGAAAAGTGGTGGAAACAAATGGACCTGTTGGATTGTGCGGAGGAGTTTGTGGTTGCGGAGTTGGGGGCGGATGATCTCGGGGTTGAGCACCATCGACAGGTGGCGTGTGTGGTGGAACATTAACATATTCGGGAGCTACATCGTCTAAATAGGAAGAAAGGAAAATATCTTTTGCGGTCTTGGGATGTGCTTTAATCGGGAGTAATGGGGGTGGCAAATCTTTCGGTATTTCCGGGGTGGCTTTAGGTAAACCTTCGGCCAAAAGAGGATACATACCATTCATAAGAGTGTTTCGTTGTCTGTCTACTTGTTCTGTTTTTTCTCGGATACCTTCCTCAATTAATATATTTTCTCGGGCTTTATTTGAGTTCTCCCTACTTTTCTCTTCCTGTCTGAGCGCTTTCTCTGTGCGCCTATGCGATTCTTTACGCCATAACTCAATGGCATCTTTCTGTGACTGTCTGGCTTTCTTTTTCCATAATTCTTCATCTACTCTCATGATGCAATCTGCATCCCATGTCCCAGCTGCGGGCCACCTCTGACTTTCTGCTAGATCCTTGGTGTAGTCCACCCATAAGTCAAGATATAATACGGCATCTAGGCCATGTTTATGATACATAAAGTACCCTGGAGTGTCCCTAGGTGGAATGGGAACAGCTTCTTCGAGTACTCCTTTTCTAGTTTTGATCTGTCTTAATTTTGAAAAGAACGGCATCTTTAAACCTTGCTACTTGATTCTTACTTGAACTGGACTTGAACACAATTAATACAATAAACACAATAAGGAACACTCATTCATACCACAATTTTTAAACACAATAAAACATTTAACATTTAACATTTAATATTTAACGAACAATGATAATTAGAAGAAAACTAGTCACTGACATAATACTAATACTAGATAATACTGAATTATATACAAAACATACTAGATATACTGCTAAACAGTACAGATACACTGCTAAAACAGTGCAGACCGGATCTGTGTACCCAAACCCGTCATGACCGGCACAAATTAATGTGCACGTCTAAATGCCTCCCCAGCAACGGTACTCACCGGGTAGCACGGAACGGAAGGCCTCGGAACTGAACTGAACTGGACCGGACTGGACTCGACTCGACTCGGAACTTCGGAACCTGGTGGGCCTCTGTATACATCGGATCTTGCTCTCTCAGCTAGGCTCTGGTCGGGATACTTCGCACTTCTCACCGCCTCGTCTGGGTGTTGATCGCAGCCTCAGTCACCCCCGCTTGGCCGGAGGGAGATACAGGAAATCCTGCGGGTACGCGTTTTTGTCCGTTCAGCTGTGGCAGGGGACCGGGCCTGCAACGCACCTCCGGCGCGTGAGATGAGAAAGTGTCCCTATTCGGGCGCCAATTTATGTGGTAAATATTTAAATTACCTGTACTATTTTTTATGCGGTAAAGTCTAGTAAGAATAACTCAGTCAAAATAAGAGGCAGAATCCGTGGTATTAGAGGTTCTGAAAAGGACTTTATTCCTTACAAAGGAATTATGGTTCGAACCAGGCAATCATATTCCATCACCACGAAGGTTCAGGAAGGGATAGGCAATACATTATTGACAAGTAAATATATATATATGAAAAGCATTGCATTAAGACAGATGCAGGAGGCGTAACAGCTGATAATGCAGATAAGAATACACATACGTAATGAAAATAGGCGTAATAATAGGCGTATACTAGAAACGTCATTTAAAATGATGTCACAAGTGGGTGGATCCATAAGAGAATCCTGCAGTGTCAGCAGAAATATTTGGCAGAGATGCGCGCGCAGCCGCATGACGTGTGATTGACGTGCAACTAGAGGGTGAAGGGGAATTGACATTTAGCTCTACATGTGGAGACAGAAGTCTGGGGGGTCAGGTCAACCTAATCCCAAATCGTATCTAATATCTTTGTTTAAGGAACTGTTTTATCCAAAAGGAAAGGTCTCTCGGACGGAATCTATTCTATACTGACTGTTAGTGCATGTACAAGCGTCTATGTGTCTACATGGGATGCGAGGGGGCAGGAATCTTCCATGGTAACAGGGGCTATGAATTACTTGCATAAAGACAGCGAGGCCGAGCCCTTTGCTCGGTAGCTGGAAGGATGTTTACCTAAACTACTAGACAGGAATGCATTGGATGAGGAGCGGAGCAGATAACTTGAAGGCTGAATACAGTTTTTGGCAGGCAACAGGCCGCGTCAGGCACCGTTAGCCGCGCAGGGAGTAGGACAAAGTTCATGGATACGGATGCAGGTCCAAGCTGGAGCATTTTAGAGGCAGAAGCAGGAAAAGGCTTGATGGCAGAATTCAGGGCCTACTCGCCTGAACTGTAAAACATGAAAGGTGAACCATATAAAGTCGGTGGCCAATCATACTTAGGAATGGAATATTCGACCCATTCATGGCGGATCTGAAAGACGACATGTTGACGTTGGACGCACATGTATTTGCGTCTTCATAGCTGGAACTGGAGGGAACATACATATACTTGTAGCATGTACATGGAGCCGTTGGGGTCTAAGATAGGGGACATAACTGACCATAAAATTCATATTTCCTCACCCGTACGAGGTGGTCTTCGGTAGGCCACCAAATATGTGGGGGACGCCTATACCTCGTAAAATAACTGATGTTGATTGTAATATGCTGACAGATTACCTTGCTTCCTTGATGTCTGCACTACAATCTTGCCGTTCACAGGTAGCTGCAGCCTTTCCCGACAACACCGAGGTAAAGCCCCATGAAGTAGTTCCGGGAAATCTCGTTTTCGTCAGAAATTTCGACAGGAGGAGCCCGTTGGAGCCTCGCTGGCTACAACCGAAGCTGGTTCTCCTAACGACGAGGACAGCAGTGAAGGTCGAAGGTCGCAAGGGTCGGTTACACTCGAGTCATATCAAGAAATTTCATGGACTACCATCCGAACTGAACTCTCAGCCCTGCCCCCTTCCAGAGACTGATTCAAAACTCCCCCTGGTTGAACCGACCGAATCTCAAACCTATAAACTGAAACTAAGGTCTAGCAAGTCAGACAATTCGATTGTTTAAGTCCTCTCCAAGGTGAATCGGTTGAATTGAGTCTTTGACATGTATCCTCTAGATCGAATGAGAGAGAGAAATAGACAGAAACAGCTCAAGAAACATGCATACTGTAAATCACTTCATAGTCACTGTATAGTGACATTGTTGATTATGTTTTTCCTAAGTCTTTTTATTATTGCTGCAAGCATACTGTTACATATGTACTATCCTATTTTCAAGCGTGCTTACAATGTTACAGCTGAACATTCTTTTAGTGAACTACCTCCACATGAGTTGTCCTATAGATTTGCGCTGCGCAACAACACATTCATTAGTATGTTACACCATTTCCATCAAACCAGCAATGCTACAAATTGTTGGATATGTGGCCGACTCCCTCCCTATCAGAAATACAAAGGAGTTCTGCCTCTCTTTCCATATCCGTTCACACACAATGGTTCCTGTGGAGCATGGTTTAGTTTGATTAACTCTTTAGATTCAAACACCGTAGTTTACCAGAGCAGCTGGGTATGGGGAACCTGAACTTAGTTTTGCTTAAAGCCTGTTATCCTAACAAGGAGGGACTTCCCAAAAGAACAGGAACTGACCTAGAAAATGAAGTATATGGATTAGGTAATTTTACACTTAACCTCATGATTCTAAATGTTGAATCTGAAGCTACACTAGTCTTGCCTGCTATGTCCGTATTACCAGTCAAAGGTGAATTATGTGTAAGAAAGAATGGTTCAGTACACCTGGGTCATAGTAAATGTACTACTGTGATCGAATTCAGTGATAAAGGCAAGTCTACATTTAGAGCTTCCCGTCACTCCTACTTCATCTGTGGTCACACCGCATATATACGCCTACCCCTAGATTGGGATGGTACCTGTTACATTGCATTCCTTCTGCCACCTGTTTTCCTAGCCCCTCCTGATTATCATAGAAATACCAATCTAGTACACCATAGACCCCAGAGAGATATCCCGATTGTTGACTACACCGAAACAGCATGGGAACAATATACAGACTTCAATAAAGGTCTCTTCCCTTACATAGGTGTTGTCTCAAACAGTAAACTGATACGTAGATTAACTAGAACCCTTGAAGCAGTAGTGAATGAAACTACCTCTGCCCTAGGCAACTTAACAGAGGAGCAGTCTGCGATGCGGATTGTTGTTCTTCAAAATCGTCTTGTCCTTGACGTCATCCTAGCAGATAGGGGCGGAGCTTGTAGGGTCATCGGATCAAGTTGCTGTGTTTTCATCCCAGAAAACGCGCCATCTGTATATAAAGCCATAACTCGTCTTCACAAGATTGCAAACCAGATACACCAGAATGCAGGCACCTGGACATGGTCCGGTTGGTTCTGGAGCGTGTTGTCAGCCTGGGGATGGAAAGTCCTATCCTTCCTAGGTATTGACCTTCTCATAGTATTCAGTTGCTGCCTATGTCTACAATGTGGACCAGCGATTTGCGGCCTGTGTGCCACATCGTGTATTCCACGTTCAAGTTTTCATTCAAGATCCCGGAAGAAGAAAGAAGAGCAAATGATGTTAAATGAACAGATTGATGGATTCCTGAAGATCGATATTTCATGAGGGTCCGTAGGGGACAAGGAGGGAATGAGGAAATATGAATTTTTATGGTCAATTGTGTCCCCTATCTAGACCCCAACGGCTCCATGTACATGCTACAAGTACATATATGTTCCCTCCACTTCAAGCTATGAAGACGCAAATACAATTGTGTCCAACGTTAATATGTACTCTTTCATATCTGCCATGAATGGGCCAGATATTCCGTTCCTAAGTATGCCTTGCCACCGTCTTTATATGGTATACTTTTCACGTTTTCCAGTTCTGGCAAGGTAGGCCCTGAATTCTGCCATCGAGCTTTTTCCTGCTTCTGCCTCTGAATGCTCCAGCTTGGACCTGCATCTGTATCCATGAACTTTGTCTTACTTCCTGCGCGGCTAACGGTGCCTAGCCCGGCCTGTTGCCTGCCAAAACTGTATTCAGCCTTCAAGTTATCTGTTCCGCTCCTCAAGAAATGCATTCCTGTCTAAGTAACTTAGGTAAACATCCCTCCAGCTGCAGAGCAAAGGGCCCGGCCTTACTGTCTCCGTGCAAGTAATTCATGACTCTCGTTACCATGGTAGGCCCATGCCCCCCTCGCATCCCATGTAGACACTTAGACGCTTGTACACGCACTAGCAGTCAGTATAGAATAGGATCTGTCCGAGAAGACCTTTCCTTCTAGATAATATAGTTCCTTAAACACAATATATTAGATATGATTTAGGACTAGGTTGTCCTGACACCCCAGACTTCTGTCTCCTCATGTAGGGCTAAATGGCAAGTTCCCTTCACCCTCTAGTTACACGTCAATCACACGTCATGCGGCTGCACGCGCATCTCTGCCATGTATTTTTGCTGACTTTGCAGGATTTTCTTATGGATCCACCCATTTGTGTCACCATCATAATGACGTTTTTAGTATACGCCTCTATGCACGCCTATTGTAACGCCTTTTCTATTACGTATGTGTATTCTTATCAGTTGTTACGCCTCCTGCATCTGTCGTCACTGTAATGCATCACTATATATGCCATAACCTGTCAATAATGTATTGCTGATCCCTTCCTGAACCTTCGTGGTGACGGAACTCGATTGCCTGGTTCGAACCATCATTCCTTTGTAAGGAATAAATACCCTATTATACCCTCGAATACCACGGATTCTGCCTCTTATTTTTACTGAGTTATTCGTATTGTATTTTACCGCATAAATTAAGTCTAGGTAATTTAAATTTACCACACTTCCAGTACTCCAATATGCTCATAATGTCTTCCTGTGTGCAACCTAAATAGGCTCACTTTGGTTAGATCGTGTGGAGAGTCTTAATATATCCAGATCTTTTCTTTCACAATCTCTCACCACTCTACACTATAGCTGCATGCTCCAACCACACAATATTTGAGAATCCTATTAAATCTCCCCATCTGAGCATTACCATTTGTTGTAAGAAGCTGTGGTAATATGTCTGTCTCCATACCCATCCAAATACTCCTTCATTTCTACTGACATCATTGTACTCTATTGTCAGTGACAAATTCCCTAAGATGTTCTTTCTCATGGACCACCTCCTTAAAAACTCAGTCACAATAGCTGCTGTTCGCCAGGTAAGAAATTTCACTTTCAGGCCATTTCGAGTGATAATCTACCAAAAATAGTGCATACTGAAAATAACCAACATTATAGAAAGGCCCAGCGATATGGAAAGCAATTTTCCCTTGGCTGTTCTGGCCTAGGAACAAGATTAAGTGGAGACGGTCTAACCTATCAGAAGTTCCACACTTAGCACATTCTTTCACCCATCTGGCTCTCATTAAATCCTGCCTACCAACTTGACTCTACATGGACGACATCGCTAGTTGATCTTTGTGAGCTAGTCTCAGGATCTTATCACAAATGGCAAATGGGGAAACATATTTCCCGGTTTTAAACACTAATATCCCTTCTACTTCTAGTTCATTGGCCACACTCTAATACAATAATGTCTCTAGAGGTACCTTTTTGCGAATTGACCAACTCTCAATTGTCACTTTTTGAGACCCTGCAAAGAATTACACCATTCTCATCAGTTTTTCCTCCTCTTCTTCTGTAACTGTACTCATAATGGGTGATATACCCTCCCCACATTGGCCACTGCTTGTACGTCTCCCTTGACTGCCTTCTGGCAATAATCAGTATGAAAAGTTTAATCAACGAGAATCCTTTAAGGAGAATCAAATGTCACATTGACTTTGCCTCGGATGTACCTCTTTTTTTAAAACTTTATTATAATTTTTTTTATTGGGAAAGGTACATACTTAGATCACATTCGTACACAAGAGACATTGGTTATTCGACAAAGAAATCTGTTGCCAACATGTTCTATACATAGTCACATCGCTACACAATAGTTTGTGGATCATCCCTGTTCGTTGTCCGACACTCCTGAACGTGGATGTAGCATTATAAAGTATTTGAGGGGGGGCTGCGCTTCTGTATCGTACGTTTTTCCAGAAATAGCCATCTCCAGAGGGGCGGGGAATCTACTGCGACCCGATCTACATGGGCGCATCCTGGGTACCAACAGCCGGGTGCGCCAGTAAATATGCCCGAAGCGGGTCCCATATATCCCGCGGGCGTGAAGCAGTTGGGAGCAACTCCGCATATATGCATGTCTGATCTTGCCACAAAATCATATCTTTGAGCCAGTTCTTAAATTTGGGTGCCCTCCCTCTACCCCATCGACATGCCAGCCGCGGTTTTGCCAACATGAGGCCAAATGACAGAGCTGTGTGATGTTTTGCCGGAATCTGGTCTGTATAGCCAAGCAGCGCCACCAAGGGGGACCTCGGAATGTATATTGGGACCATGCGGGCCAATGCAGTTAAGACCATGGACCAGTACTCATGTACCTCCGGGCGCAACCAGGCGAGATGGAGAAAGTCAGCAGAGTCCGCCCTGCATCTGTCGTACCTGTTCGTAGCCCATATCTGTGTAGCTGTAGTGGGGTGTAATAACTGCGTTGAAGAAATCTATAATGAATAATGCGCAGTCTGCTGTTTGAGGAAATCTGTTCAGTGTGCTTGCAGCAAAAACCCCACTGCTCGTCTGTGAGAGGTTGATCCAATTCAGCGGACCATTTGTCTCGGGCAGCACACGCTGAGTATATTGTATCAGTGTACATAGTGCGGTATAATGCGGATACTAGGTGTGCAGCTGTGGGTGTGCGTAGTATATGGTGCAGTGGTGCAAGTGTCTCGGGCTCATCTGGATATTGTATTGTATTGTAGGCGGTTTTGTATAGCGCGCAGTTACCCTCGGGCATCCCAGCGCTTGATCAGTCATACCCTAACCAGGAACAAGAAGGCACATCAAAGAGGGAACAGATAGGTTTTCAGCAGTTTCCGGAAGCGCAGGGTGCCTGTTTCTGAACGCAACTCGAGCAGGAGCGCATTCCAGAGGGTAGCGATATGCACTGCGAATCTTCTGCCACCAGTGCGGGCCTTACACACCCTGGGGACCTTGAGAAGGGATTTCTGGTCCGAACGCAGGGGTCTAGAAGCTTAATAGGGTACCACTAATTTAGATAGAATAGGGGGGCCCTTGCCCTGCAGGATTTTATGGGCAATACAGAGGGACTTAAACTTCACTCTCTCTCGTACTGGGAGCCAATGCAAAATCTTCAAGGTTGGTCTGGCTGACTGCCTCCTAGGAGCATTGGTTAGTACCCTGGCCGCGGCATTTTGCACTTGTTGGAGCTTATTCAGCGTGGCTTCAGGGGCACCAAGGAAGATCGCATTACAGTAATCTAACCTAGATGTAATCAGCCCCTGAATAAGTAGCTTCCTGGAAGTAGGGGGGAGAAGGGGCAGGACCTTACGGGCAGAGCGAAGAAGCCCAAAACAGATCCCTGCCGTCTTCTTTGCCTGCGTCTTGAAGGTAAGGTCCTGCTCCAACCAGACTCCCAAGCTCTTAATCTCCTGTTTGGAGCAGGGGAGATCTCCCAGGCAGCTAGGCCAGCTGGACAGAGGGAGAGGGGGAGCCTTGTGCCCCAGTAGCATAATATCAGTTTTAGATCCGTTGAGTTTCAACGCTGAGTCGCACATCCAGGTGTATACCTGAGACAGGCATTGGTGCAAAACCTCCGGGTTCTTCATCAATTGGGAGAGAGCCACCACCAATTGCGTGTCATCAGCATAGCTGACGATTTTTATCCCGAAAGGTGCAACCACATCCTCCAGGGGGGACATATACACATTAAATAAAGTGGGACTCAAGGAGGAGCCCTGTGGGACCCCACACTGGAGGGGGATAGGAGAAGACCGCGCACTACCTTCCCATACCTGATAAGTACGGCCAGTGAGAAAGGAGTGCAGCCACTGCAGCACAACACCTCTTACTCCCACGTTGGACAATCGTTGGATCAATACTTGATGGTTAACAGTATTGAAGGCAGCGCTAAGATCCAGGAGGATCACTGCCACTGACCCCCCCCGAATCCAGCATGCTTCTGGCTTCGTCCACAACTGCTAGGAGGGCGGTGTCCGTGCCGTGGCCTGGGTGGAAGCCGGTTTGGGTTTCTCGAAGCAGCCCGTTGGACTCCAGAAAGCTGGAAAGTTGATAGTTAACCAGCCTTTCTGCGATCTTACCAAGTCCCGGCAGAAGAGAAATAGGCCTGAAATTAGCCAAGTCCGAGGGATCCAGACTAGGCTTTTTCAGGAGGGCCTTCACCACAGCCCTTTTCCAACCTGAGGAACCACCCCTTGAGTAAGGGAAAGATTGATGAGGTTCGTGATAGGGGCCGTGATAACAGAGGCTACTTGTTTGAGGAACCTCATTGGAGCAGGGTCGTCTGGCGAGCCGCTCTTCATAGAGCTAAGTTCCCTTGTCACTTCCATCTCAGTTATCGGGTCAAAGGAGTCAAATAGAACGTGAGTGCCTTTTCCTTGATCTGCTACATAAGTGTTCTGTGTGGCCCGAGGTAGCAGAGAAAGAATATTCTCGATTTTGAGATGGAAGTAGTCCGCGAGTTCCCTGCACTTTTCCGCGGGATTGTCGTGGATGACTGGCGGCTCAGGGATTTTGAAAAGCTCCTTAATCACTCTGAATGTCTCTCTAGAAGAGTTGGAGGCGCTAGTAATTTTTTCCTCAAAAAATGTGGCCTTGGCAGCGCGAAGGGCTTTCTTATATGACCTCATGGCTACCCGATAGTGCTCTCGACTGGCCACCTCCCAATCCCTTCTCCATGTCCTCTCCAGCTTCTTACAGCATCTCCTAAGGGTGCGTAGTTCAGCGGTGTACCAAGGGGCCGAGCCCGTTCTGCTCCGACTCTTAGCCACTCTCTTTTTTGGCAAGATGGAATCTAGAGAGTTGGTAAGCCATTGATCAAAGGCCAGGTCAGCCGTGGAGGGATCATCGGCCAGGGGAGGGAAGGAGCTCTGGAGCTGCGCTGTCCAGCTTTCAAATGAAAGTTTAGACCAAGCCCTTTCCAAAGAATAAACTCCAGGGGACGGGATGGACCTGGGGTCACATTGCATGGAAAAAGGTATCAAAAAGTGGTCTGACCATGGCAGGGGGCAGGCCGGTAAAACTTCTACATGCGGGATATTAGAAAAGATCGGGTCGAGAAGATGACCTTTAATGTGAGAGGCTCCCTGATTGCTAAGGGTCAGATTATAAACCTTCAAGTCCGAACCCAAGTCAGTGGCTGTAAAGTCGGAAGGATCATTAAAATGAAGGTTTAAATCCCCCAGTACCATAAAATTGGAGGTAGAAGTGGCCATCTGCATAACGGTTTCCAAAAGAGAGTTAATAAAGAACCCCGAAGGACCTGGGGGGCGATATATTAGCAGACCCGATGCTGTCGTGGTAGGGGAAATCCGTAAAGAGAACTGGCAGCTTTCACAGTCCTGAATCTCACTGTTAGAGGCCCTGCATACAAACACATCTCTATAGATGATGGCTATGCCTCCCCCTCGACCAGAGGGTCGATCAAGATTGTAAATGAGAAAGCCTGGGGGGAGGGCACGTACCACGTCCGCCCCTGAATTGGGTGTGATCCATGTTTCAGTTAAGAACAGGATGTCTAGATCGTATCAGGAAATTAATCTCTACTGCATGACATGGCAACGAACGACAGTTAAGCAGGGCCATTGCCAGTGTAAGCTTGCCCCTGTCCGCTTGTGTAGTGTTGCAGGTCGAGCAGACAGTGAAGGGGTCAACCCCCTTATGCACGTACTTACATGCAGCACTTTTCGGGGCGCGCAGTGACAGCATTTCCTCCCCGGAGTAGAACAGACGAATGTCTGCGGTAGGAAGCGAGGGTCCTCGCCCTCGGCCCGTCCTGGCGCGGACGGGCGCAGACGGGCTTGCCTCTGGCGCGCCTCCGGCACACCATCGGTGCGCCCGCGGCGCGCGCGCGTGCTGCGCGCTTGCATTGGCCTGATACAAATAGTCTCCTCCAGGGACCCAATCAAAGATGGCGACCAATGATAGGCACCGGAACAAAGGGGAGGAGTCTCGCAAAGTGAGTGAATGGCTTCGAGTTTTAAGGTGCAAGTAAGAGGGCAGAACGATGAATTAAAAGAAAAAGCAACACTATAAAAGGTAAAGTTGTTTAAAAAATTGAACCACACAATTACAACATTAAAATACACAGAAATAGCAGCAGAAAAAAAGATTAGAACACAATTTTGGGCTAACGAGCCCTCGCTGCTGTCGCTGAGCGAGGAGAAGCGTTTATGTGGAACAAAATGCTCGTAGAAATAGTATTTCCGATCGTAGGTATACAGTCTTTCATTCCATGTCGTAAGCAAGTGTATAAAAAGGTTTCCATGGTGGTGGGTGGGGCATCCGAGAGGAGTTGGTTTAGTGTGTGGAATTTACCGTTTAAAAAGAAAACGCCCTGATGGTGAATATTACGGGCCCTTATCACTTTGTGGAAAACACCCCTTCCTGCAGCAGGGGCATCTGTGGGTGATATACCAGTGGGAGAAGTGCCGAGAAGATGCACGTTACTTGTGCTGTATGAGCGATGTGTTGCCAAGCTTTGAGTGTACATTCCACAGAATTGGGCCGTGGCTCTCAAGGTCTAGTTGTCGAGAGAAGTACACCATCCAGCGGTGTGGGGTGCTCAAGCCAGTGCTCCGTTGCTACATGAGATGTGTAGCGCGGGGGGTTGAACCAGAAATGTGCAAAATGTGCCTGAGCGCATCGGTAGTAGAGTTCGAAATTGGGGATGTCAAAGCCCCCCTGCGCGTATGGACGCACTAGCATGTCCCATTTTATCCGGGGTTGTTTGCTTCCCCATACCAGTCTAATGAGCTCGGTGCGTAGGCTAGCAAAGAAATGTCGCCCCGGGTCATATGGAATATTCAGGAATAGATAAAGAATTTTCGATAATATCACAATTTTTATTAGAGAGATGCGGCCTGCCATGGTCAGTGGGAGCGCATTCCATCGGGTCACACATCCAGTAATGTGGTCCATGGAATGTCCATAGTTCAGTCGCATTAGCTCCTCCCGATCTGCTGTAATCGTGATACCCAAATACTGCACTTCACCATCGCACCAAGCTATGGGCTAGTCTATATCAAAAGATGTGGCAGCCGCTGTCAAAGGAAAAAACTTGGAATTTAGTCCAGTTTATATGTATCCCTGATTTACCACCAAATCATAAGAAACACCGCAGCCCTTTCTCAGCATGGTGCTGTCTGAGTTTGGCAGCTAATTGCTCCATTGCAAGGGCAAAAAGTAGGGGGATAGCGGGCATCCCTGATGGGTGCCCCTTGATAACGCGATGGGTGGAGAGAGAGGCCCATTTATTTGTACCCGAGCTGTTGGTGCTGTGTATAAGAGCTTGATATAGGTCATGAACCCAAGGGGGAGCCCCATATTTTGGTGTATGTTGAATAGGTATCCCCACTCTACTGAATCAAAGGCCTTCGTGGCATCTAGGAAGACCGCCGCTAGGGCCAGTTTAGGGTCGACATTTTGGAGTATGGAGAACAAAGTTCGCAAATTATGAGCAGTGGCTCTTCCAGGGATGAAACCCGCCTGGTCTGGGAGGACCAATTTTTCCATAAGGGGCGTAAGCCGGTTTGCGATTAACTTTGCCAATATCTTGGTGTCGGTATTTATTAGTGAAAGAGGGCGATACGACTTGCACTTGTCCGCAGATTTGCCTGGTTTTAAGAGTGAAATTATTAGTGCCTCTCTCATTGATTCAGGAAGGAGCCGCAGTTCTTGCGCCTCCAAGAACACCTCTTTTAAAACCGGGAGAAGTTGGTCAAGGTATGTGTTGTAAAACTCGATCGGGATGCCATCGGGTCCAGGGGCCTTCCCCGATGACATCTGCATGATTGCTTCGCGGAGCTCATCATCTTCAAACAGGGCCTCTAGGAACTGCCTCTGACCATCCCCCAGCCACCTCAGCGTTACATCTGCAAGGTACTGTGTCAAATCCGGAGGGGCGTCTTGACGTGTGGTGTATAAATCTGCATAGCAGTCGGTGAAGGCTCGCAGTATGTCCCAGCTATCCCTATGTCTTGTCCCGTCTCCTCCCACCACCTCCAACACATAGTTGGAGAATCGAGGTGGCCTGATCTCCAACGCCAGCGCTTTCCCTGGCCTTTCTCCCTCACCGTACCGCCGTGCTGTGAAATATTTGCCTTTAAACCTGGCCTCACGCTCCACTGTGTCCATATATTTGGACATTTTTTCTCGGAGGAGCGCCCTCTTGGCACCCGATGCCTCCATCCACATGTTTTGCTCCCATGTTTTTAGGTCTATTTCTAATACGCGTAGTGTGCGCCTTAATTCCCGAAGCACTCCGAAACTTTTTGACATGCATATGCCACGCATGGTCACCTTAAAGGCTTCCCATACCGTGTACGCGTACTCAACCGAGCCTTTATTCCTGGCGAAAAAGTCAGTAATCTCTTCGCCTACCTCCGCTTGGAACACTGAGTCCAATAACGCTCCCGGTTCCAACCTCCAGCACCGTTGTGACGTAAGCAAGTTGGGTGGCATGATTGTCAAACACACAGGGGCATGGTCGGAATGTGTTCTGGCCAAGTGCTCAACCGATTGTATCCATGAGCTGACCCCCCTGGAACAGACCCAATAGTCTAGCCGTGACCAAGTGTGATGTCCAGCCGTATAATACGTGCCTTCTCTAGTAGCTGGGTGGGTGTATCTCCAGGCGTCTATAAGTCCGTGGTCTGAAAATAATTGTGATAGGGTATCTTGTGTGTTGTTATAGTGCTGCGGGAGGGGATTGGACCTATCTAGCGCGGGATGCAGTGCAACATTAAAGTCTCCTCCCCATATGATGTGAGTGGACCACACTTTGATTACTTGTCCCCAGAGGGTGGTGAAGTAGTCTGGAGTGTCTATATTGGGGCCATAACAGGAAACCAAAGTAACTGACTGGGTGCCTAATGTGCCCCACAGGTAAGGAGGTGCCTTCAAGGGATTTATTCGAATACTTAGTTGTATAATTCTTGATCTTAGTTATAGGTAAGATTATTATATGCTTACAAACTTAATTCTTTTCACAATTTGTACTTTAGACAATATGGATCTGTCCAGTTATACATCAATCATATGCATATATATCCATCAAAAACATAAATGAAGAAAGAAGGATAAGAGAAGAGAAAAGATGGGTGTATATAAAAATAAAGTTTATCAACAAATTTCAAAAAGGGTACCTAGGATAAGAGCAGTTACAGTTATATTGGAAGGGAATATTTCAATTACTCATGTCTTCACTGTAGTATTTCTCAAACACTTTTTCACAATTACAATCAGTTATTTTGCAGGGAAAACAGTGTGAAAGTCGATGTTTCGGTCTTTAGATTTTCATTGTTAAGACCATCTTCAGGACTAGTAAATTTAAAAGGTTGACCCCTAATAAAATATAGAAAGAATTTCAAATTATCATAAAAATATATATTCAACACCTGTGTAAATAATACTATTTCTCAAAAATCATTTCTTAATATATCAAGATCTAACAACTCATTTACGATCTAATATGAATGTCTATATTTTCATTTTCAGTCATTGTATCAACAGACTTTGATCAAAGGAACCAAAAATGTATATATTATCTGTGAGAATCTATTACAGATATTGTACTCAATCGCACCAAATCCATAATTGGTGACGAAAACTTTATTGGTGCATCGCTTGTGTTAAATGACATAGAATTCTATTTATCTCTATTTTGTCTCAGTAACAGTTTGCTGTTTATAAACAGTCTATGTCATCTATTTAACACTTAACAGTTTAATCTTGGTCCAATTAAATAAAAAATAGAAAATAGTTGCAGCAGCATAAAGTACTAACAATTAGAGTTATTTTATCTACTGGACAAATTCAATCATACAGAGTGAGAGCAGCGCTAGCGTCTTATTCACGGTTTAAAACACGAGGAGATTGCAACATTTGTACCTGGATATATTTCTTTTATAGTTTACAAACAGGTAATGGAGACAACTGCCGTCGTTATTTAGCAGTTGTTTCTAAGCTCTATAGTGTTGATCTAATTAGAAAAACATAAGGAAATTTAAAATGGATTTCATTTCTTATAAAGTGAAAAACCAGGAATTCAAAAGCGTGTTACCTTGGCTTTCAAACGAATTAGCGAAAAAGAATGTATTCGATGGGCTCCGTTTAGTTATTAGGAAAGACCCAAGTGGCTTAGTATCCCAGTTAAGAATTAAAGGGACGTATTGACGCTCGCTTCTCAATCTAAAATAGAGATATTTATAATTATGCAAAGGCTTCCTAAAGAGTTATTAAATTAGAGCAACTTAATTCTGCCCCTTCAAACCTACCTGAGGTCTCTTTCAATTTCTTTCAATGTTATACGGTCGCGTAAACGGCATACTAGCTTGCGCATTTGTGTGTTACTGTTCACGCTATTTAACTCGTTTGGAAAGCGAAAGCGGGCTGACGTATGTATGTCCATTAAAGGTCCTAAATTTCGCGGCCATCTTGAAGTGGTTTATCATCTTTTTATCTTTCTAGTATCAGAATTAGAGCCTCATAAATATATACATTTAATCATATAGAGATGAGGCCAAATCATGTAGTTTGCACAATTTATAAAATACCAAAAAAGCGTATTAACTTAAATCTTGTCAAAACAGAAAAATGTATACAACAATTTCGATCTCATTTTCAGAGGCCATCTTGGCACGAGTTTTAATCATTTAATACTATATATTTATAGACGACAAATGCAACTTATTTTTCCTTTCGGCATTAAGTTGTTAAACTTTAAACAGTTTAGATTATTGGATCACACAAATCCAAACTGAACTTTATGGCAGACATCATTTCTCATTATTAGAAAGACAATCACATACAAAATGATATCAAACTTTGTAATTCATATTCATTGTTCCGATTGATCTCCAAATACAGGAAACATTCATTGCGTATATGGAATACAACTCATAGAACATGGCATATTTAACATTGACAATTGGAAAGCAATGTAGCGATTTAGCATCAAATCATAGACCAACTAGGACATAAATCAAATCAAATTAAAAATATAAAAAAAATTTAAGCATCTCTTGCTAATGATATCTAAATAATTCTTTTATACATTTAGAAGCATGTAATCAACAATCGCACATTTATTGTAACAAATAACACTTAAAGATGGCCTGCCCTTTGGGCAATTCCTGCGTTTACGCAGGAATTGTACCTTCAAAGAAGATTATTTTTTAGAGGCAAAGAAATTGAAAGAAAAACTTAAGGTTCGTGGATATCCATCGAAACTACTCAAAAAATCTATGAAACGTGCGTGGTACAATGACAGGGATTCATTATTGATGGTTAAGGATCGTCCTAAAAACCCGCAAATAGTCTGTGTATCCACATTTGGGACCCACACAAATGTTATTAAGAAAATTGTGAATAAACATTGGAATCTCTTTAAAAAATTGCCTGAATTTTCTGAAAAACCTTTATTTGCTTTCAAAAGGGGCACCAATCTACAAGATAGATTGGTTCCTTTGATCAAAGTCTGTTGATACAATGACTGAAGATGAAAATATAGATATTCATATTAGATCGTAAATGAGTTGTTAGATCTTGATATATTAAGAAATGATTTTTGAGAAATAGTATTATTTACACGGGTGTTGAATATATATTTTTATGATAATTTGTTATTCTGTCTATATTTTATTAGGGGTCAACCTTTTAAATTTACCAGTCCTGAAGATGGTCTTAACAATGAAAATCTAAAGACCGAAACATCAACACTGTTTTCCCTGCAAAATAACTGATTGTAATTGTGAAAAGGTGTTTGAGAAATACTACAGTGAAGGCATGAATAATTGAAATATTCCCTTCCAATATAACTGTAACTGCTCTTATCCTAAGTACCCTTTTTGAAATTTGTTGATAAACTTTATTTTTATATACACCCCGTCTTTTCTTTTCTCTTCTCTTATCCTTCTTTCTTCATTTATGTTTTTGATGGATATATATGCATATGATTGATGTAGAACTGGACAGATCCATATTGTCTAAAGTACAAATTGTGAAAAGAATTAAGTTTGTAAGCATATAATAATCTTACCTATAACTAAGATCAAGAATTATACAACTAAGTATTCAAATAAATCCCTTGAAGGCACCTCCTTACCTGTGAATTAAATTTGCCCGAGCCCTCAAGGGTAGATTGGGTTGTCCACTATATTTACCAGTTTTAATGGGCCCCACAGCAGACAGCTGCGGCCTGAGGGATCACTATAAGTGCCACCGAGTATGAAGGGCGTGCCTCTCTTGATTAATATGAGTGTACCTCGTGAATATGTAGAGTAGGAAGAGAAAACCCTTGTGGAGGCCTTCCTACTCCCGAAACATGACCCTCGGCGGGGATCTATATGTGTTTCTTGCAACATCACTATCTGTATGATGTGCCTGTCCAGGTACGCCAGGATGTGACGTCGTTTGCGGGGGTCGCCCAATCTTCTTACATTCCACGTGAGTGGTATAATTTGTACAGATTCAGTGTGTGTCGCCATTCCGAATGGCTGACAGAAAGTTTGGGTAGTTAGTGTTGGCAACGCACGTAACCTCGAGTTTGCTTGGTGCATCTGGTCCTCAAGTGTCAAACATGCCGGGCATTCTTAGTCTCTTGATACCGATATAATTTCCTAGCAGCCTCCGCCCAACCTTCCCCTCCCCAACAGTACCCCAGCCCTCGCCAGTTAGGCGAGCGTCAATGCCCCTGCCCACCCCCTCCCACAACAGCACCCCAATCGTGCCGGTAATAAGATACCCTCCCATCCCCCCAAATAGCCCCAAAATGTTCAACCCGTGCTATGTAAAGTCCCAACTGTAACCCCGTATAGGCGGAAGTTACACTTTATAGAATGTAGGGTGAAAATAAACAGAAATTGGGATCTCCCATACAGAGGGGCGCCAGTGTGCGACAACAACCCTTCCCACAGTTCCGCTCCGCTGCCGTGCACTACCCACCAGGTCCCGGAAGGTGGTGGGAAGGGAGTGTTAATGGAAAGGGGCCTGGCGATCGGTATTATCGTATGACCACTATCTTTCCTAAATTAACTTCAGGGATCTACAATTATTAAACGTAAGTAACCAATAGCTCTGCCAACAATCCTAGTAAACTAATAACATCTTTCGCCCAAAGGGGCACTTAGCTGTTCACAGTAGTCTCAATCTGGAGGCAGTGCCGGTAACTGAAAGGTGTTATTCAACTCCGGAGGTCCCACAGCAGCAGCCAGGCCATTCGAATTGCAGCAACCCAGCGGGTTCTTTCACTGTTCCCTTGCTTAGTGAGGGCAAACCCCCTCCCTAACCCAGCCAAATTGAAGAACACATCACATTCTGGTTAATCGTCCGTTAGAGAGGGTGATCTGGTGAGGCGTGCCTGCTGCGGCGATTTCCGCTGTATGGCTCTGAGAAAGTCTTCCACTTGCTGGGGATTGTTGCAGATAATCTGTTTGCCATCATGCAATATCCGAAGCCTTGCAGGATACATTAGGTCGTACTCAATTTGAGTCTTACGTAGTTTGAGCTTTACGGGCAGAAACTTCCTCCATGCTTCCTGTACTGCCATCGTAAAATCTGGATAGATGGTGTAGGTGCTCCCTTTGAAGTGCAGCTGTTTTGTTTCATGAGCTTCCCGGAGGGCCACGTCTCGATCCCGGTAATTTAGCAGATGTGAGATTATGGGTCACAGGGCGCTTCCCGTGGGTGGCCGATGACCCAGGGAGCGGTGCGCCCTCTCCACCACCATGTGAGCCGAGAATGATTCCACTCCAAATGTAGTGACCAGTAGCCGCTCCACAAATTCTTCCAGACGGCCTGTATTTGTACTTTAGGGTATTCCAAGAATACGAACATTGTTGCAGTGACTTCTGGCCTCCAAATCTTTGTTCGTTGCTGCTATAACCCTTAAAATGTTGTCCATGTGCGACACTTGCTTTTGTATCTGGGCTGCGGCATCCTCATTATCTGATATCTGCCGTTCCACTTCCTTCAGTTGGCCGTCATGCTTGTCTACCATTTGCACTAGGAAGTCAAGTCTATTATTCATAGTGTCCATCTTTCCTGATACTTCACTTGGACTATGTTTCATGGCAAGGAGTAGTGTCTTTATGTCATCTTCTGGAGGTGGCGGGAGGTGTGAGGCTGCTCCATGCTGGTGGATTCGGAATCCGCTGAGTTGGACCTGGTGGAGGTTTTCTTGTTGTCAAAGTTGAGACGAGTCTGGCGACCATCTGGTTTTCCCATTCCGTAGGTAGGTGGTACTAGCCACCAGCCCTGCCGTCAGAAGATGCCTAGGCGCAAGTTGTTGGTGCCCGTCCGCCGACGGCTTCACCGTTTGATAGTGGTATGTTCTATTGGCTCTGGCCAGCAGTTTCCAAGTCAGTTGTAACGTCTGAGAGGGGGCTGGAGGGCCCGAAATGACAACCACCGTCAGATAGGGTGTTGGGTCTGCTGCACCGCATGCAAGCACGGGGCCCAAGGTCAGAATCAGAGCCTCTCCTTACCCAGCTGTGGCAGTCACTTATTACTCATTTATGCAGGGGGGCCACTTGTCGTCTGTGGAGGGCCGTTATATCTGTGCGCTGCTTCTGTGTCCATCAGCGACTATGGTACGCCACCTCTACCGCTTTTTACCATGTGATTTGCGTAGTGCGCAGCACTCAGGCTCTGTCCGCCCGCTTCCCTGCGCGTTCAGGCTCTTCCTGAAGAAATTACCGTGTGCCACTTTGTATAATCCACGGCAGTTGGCGGTTATGCTGCAGTGGGCCCAGTGCAGTCCCGGAGGGTAAGTTATGAGTGAGCACAGCGGGGGCCCACGCTGTACCGAAGTGCAGAGCCACCTACCTGGGAGGGCAGATCCCGCTGCTATCTCATAGGGCCTAACTTGCTTAGCGGTCAAAACAGTCTCATGCGAGGGGGGGGCAAATTTCGCAGATCGGGGGTTCCCCCACCCCAGCCTCTTGCCCACACCCCGGGCTGCTGGTACAAAAATGGCGCCAAGTTCTTTGTGGATATTCTGCCTCCGACTCCTTCCCCCTGCCTCACCCGATTTGTGGCTCACCCCTGCCTATCTTCCAGGCGGATCCGCAGCCAATTGTGTTTCTGCTCTCCGCCCAACCTCCGCAGTCCTGCAGCGTTTGCAGACCTGCCGATGCGAGGCGAAAGGGCCCAGCACCACGTGGGATCCCACGGGGCTCCCGTAACACAGCAATCCATCCCAGGGAACCACGGGCACAGCGTCCCAGTCCCCCAGCAGCTTCTACACGCACTTGTCACGCCGCAGCTTCTCGGTGGGTCGGGATTCTTTTTACTACAGCTGCCCCTTCACTTCAGCAGACAGATCTCCGGTTTTCAGGCCGATCTTTAGTGGTGCTGGAGGATAAATAACGGATCTAATTCGCCAGGCCACCAGAGCCTCACAATAGTGCAGCCTGTTGGACGTGCATCAACTAGCGCCCCCCCTTGCCTCGGACGTACCTCACCTAAAAGCCATACTTCTGAGGTAATGGCATTTCCACCCACTACCCAGAGATGGAATGAGAACCAATGGCTTATGGTACACAGGAGGAAACAACAAAGACAATTATGGAAATGTTCTACAGCCATACAGTCACCAACAGTGACCGCTCAATCATGTCAGATCGTCTTTCAGTGGCATTCAGAGCAGAGTCCTGGAAGCAAAAAACAAAACACATTCCACTCATTCTTTCTCGATAAAGATCAGCCACCCACATCGTAAAAATGTGTTCAAGGTAATCACCTGTTCTTTTCCCACAAAAAAATGTCTTGAGAGAACATAATGGGCCATATGTAGGAAGCCCAATACCGGTCGGTAACGGCCGATTTTCGGTAATTATCCCGTTACCGACCGGTATTCAGGCTTTTGGTATGTAGGGGGCACATTTCAGGATTCGGTAATTTACCGAATCGGTAAAATTACCGAATCGGTAATTTTACCGATTCGGTAAATACCGAATCCTGAAATGATATGTAGGGGGAGTGTGTGGATGTTGTGGGGATTCGTTATTTACCACCAACTAAAAGTTGGTGGTAAATGACGAATAGCTGGAAAAAAGCATTTAATTGCACTTTGAAGTGTGCAATGTGGCAGACATACATGCCCTTAGGGCATGTATGTGTGCCACATGTGCACACATGCAGGAATCAGGGGTGCAACAGGGTGTCACTGTGACACCCTGCCACCCTTGTATATGCTCCCCCCATTACCGAATCGGTATTTACCGATTCGGTAATGGTAACTGGCTTCCCATTGATTCCTATGGGCCTCCTGGCCCATAGGAATCAATGGGAAGCCAGTTACCATTACCGAATCGGTAAATACCGATTCTTAATTACCGACTTATTCCGATTCGGTAAAAATTACAGATGGATTACCTACATAGCATTTACCACTTCATAAATACCGAATCGGTAAAATTCGGTATTTATGAAGTGGTAAATGTTAGGCTACCTACATAAGGCCCAATATATCTGATTTAGCTTGTTCAATAGCCTTCTTCTACACATCAGTCCACACAAAATTGGTATTCTTTCTTAAAAATATCTCACAGTATCCATTTTTTTCTGCACAATTGTTGACAAATCATAGTACTTGCTTGGGAGGACACAATCTTGGTGATCGACACCAGGGCAATAAGCGATAAACACAGCTATCTCCAGAAAGCGACACTGGACAGCAGGGATCACGCCACTCTAGCTAGATTCCCTTCGCTCACATCATCCAGCTAATGGTATACCTGGATACTCATATATTTAAAGGTCACAGAAGACCAAGTAATCCCTGCTAGGAGATCTATTAGTGCAGGAGTATCTCCATAACAGGGGAACACACATGTTTTCGATCTGTCCATTTTCAGCCCAGATTTTACCTCAAAATCATCTAGATGCGTGTTTGCTTCTCTGGCACCAGCAGAGCCTCCAAACTAATAAAGAAGGAGTTATCTGCATAAAGAGAGATAATATGTTCACGGCCCTCTACTGAGATCCCACTGCCCTTCCCCTCTTTCCGAAATACTTCCATCACTGACTCAATAGCTAGTGTGAAGAGCGGGTGTGACAGAGGACAGCCCTGTCTGGTGCCACGGGAGATAGCATAGGAAGCAGAGATGGTAGTACCTGTTTTAACACACACGGTTGGTCTCATATATAGTAGGGATACCCATCTGATCCAGGCTTCGCCCATACCCAACCTGTGCATAACCTCATCTTAATAGTCCCATCTCGCCGAATCTAAGGCCTTTTTGAGGTCCACCGACATAAGTAACTCCCCCGTTTGAGCTTGAACCTCAGGGTGCCAAAAGAGATGATAAAGCCTTCTAAGATTTAGGGACTTTATTACAGAAGAGGATGAATCCATTCTGGTCTTCACGTGCCATGTCTAGCATGTGGAGGAGCTGTCTAGTAGCCAGAACCTTACTCAGGATTTTCAAATCCATATTAAGCATGGACAGGGTGTGGAAAGAGGTAACTGGCGCCGCAGGGCTTTTCTTTTTAGGAAGAGGGATGACGGTCTCACTTTATGAAGTATCTGGTATGCAGCCATCCCTCATGGATGCTGCATATAGCGCCACCAACCTAGGGGTCCCTAGACTTGCACTTGTCACATAGAATTCTGCTCACAATCCATCTAGACCCAGGGTCTTGCCAGTGGCTATTTCTTTAATAGCCACTTTAATCACCTGCGTAGTCACTGAGCCTCCTATGGTTTCCTGCACCTCTCATGCTAATGTAGGGAGAGAGAAGAGGTCTAAGAACGCAGCTAGCAAATTGTCCTGGACGGCTGCTGGGCTAGCATAAAAGGTCTCATGGTATTGTTTAAACTCATCATTTATACCTGGCGGGGAATAAACAGGTGTCCCCATCTCTGATGTCAGGTGTGTGATGGGTGCACCTCACAATTCAGGGTGAATCAGCCATACTAAAAGCTTCCCAGATTTGCCTTCCTCATTGTGTGTTTTCTTGACATATGTCTTGGAGTCATGACAGTACAGTCTCTCTAGGATGGTGTGGTACTGCTCTTCTGTATCACGTAATAGCTGGTGGTAGGCCGGGTCCACCCCCAGGGTGTTTTCAATCGTGGGAAATGTGGCGTCCAGTGTACACAATTCCGCATTAAGTTCCCTAATAACTCCTAATCTGTACCTATGATTTTTGTCAAAGTATTCCATTATAACTGTCTGTAACATTTCCCTTTAGCACGGGTCTTCTAGCGCCACCAGTTGTAGGCGCCATGTCAGGGTTGCCGGCCTTCCATTTGACAGTACAAGCCGCAAGAGAAAGAGGCTGTGATCAGAAAGAGTGCATCCCAGGTACTCTGTGAAAGTGGCGTGGTGGCTCAATCCCTCTGAGCAGAATTATTGGTCTAATCCTGCTATCTACCATGCTGTGATCGCCAGATGTCTGTATGTTGGAGCCACTCCCGCAAACCCGTCACAATCTTATGGACAGGTATCCCTGGTAATGGGGAGTAGAGTGGTCTAAAAGGACATCGGCCACACAGTTACAATCCCGGAGTCGTCAGTCCCCACTCCGCTGGAAGCCTGGCCAGTTTCTTAGTGGTACTCCTACTCCTGGCTTCTGAGATCTCTTCCTTGGTCTATCTGTGTTTTCCTGTGTTTCACTGCAGGAATCCGCAGAGGGCTGACCCTCTTTTCTAAGTGTCAAACAAATCTCATGCTGCTCTAGGGTCTTCATTAAAGTGGGTCTTACCATTGAGCATAATTTTCAATTTAGCCGTAAACATCAGGGAGTATTGGATCCCCTCGACACACCTCCACAAGCCCCACCTTCTTCACACTGTCAGCGAGTTTGTGAGGTTCCGCTCTGAGGAGGTCCAACCCCACAGAGATGGCGCCAATGTCCTGCTGGAGTGTGGCCTTTGTGTCAGCTATGGCGGCCAGTATCCTATCAAATTGCAGTTGTAGGGGAGGAGCCGCTCCTTCAGAATCCTCTGTGGCTCCGCTATGACACCCATCTGCCTAGTTTTAGGTTTCCCCATATCTGTCTAGCAGGACACAAATCAGGCAGTGTGCCCCCAGTCATGTGCAGGCGCACTAGCCCAGTAAGGGAGGCCCCGTGTTGTTCACCCTTAGTAGAACCTATGCAGATCGATCATCAGTGGACTCTCAACCACACTGGTAAAAGCAGTCCCGCAGTGCTTCCCCTCAGGTCCCAGGGGGTATGCAGCACCACAAAAAAGGCAGTCTATCCAGCCCAGTGTGCCTACATGGAGGCACTGCCAGTACCATCCAGGTCAGCCTTGCAGCAGTATGTTCTTCTGCGGTGCTGAAACTACACCTCCAACAGCACGACTGCAAACCACAGGGTGGCAGGTCAGTCACTGTACCTCTGTCCACACCATAGATCCCAGCTATCAGGCGATGGCCCTCAGCTCACCCAGCTGGGTCATCAATGTGGGGTGCAGCTGCTTCACATCCCAACAGCCTCAGGGACCAGAGAACTCTCACCTGGTTAACCAGCGGCAGGGCCAGCAGCAGCTGTAGCAGTGGTGCAGTGTAGAGTTGAGGGGCACAGAGTGCAGTGGCATGGAGTGCTGCAGAGTAGAGTGGCGTATAGTGGTGCAGAGTAGACGATACCGCTGTAGAGTGGAGTGATGTAGAGTGGAGTGCTACAGAGTGCAGTGGCATAAAGTGGAGTGATGCAGAGTAGAGTGCTGTAGTGTGCATTGGCAAAGAATGCAGTAGTACAGAGTAGAGTGGCATAGAGGTCAGTGCCATACAGTGCTGTGTTGCAGAATAGAGTGCCATAGAGTGCCGTGATGTAGAATGGCGTAGAGTGATTTGGCTTAGAGTACAGTGGCATAGAGGGCAGTGGCACAGAGAAGAGTGCAGTGGCAGAGAGTGCAGTAGAGTAGAGTGCAGTGGTGCAGAGTAGAGTAATGCAGAGTAGAGTGCAGGGGCGTAGAGTGGTGTGGACTGGTGTAGAGTGCACTGATATGGAGTGCTGCAGTTTATAGTGGTTTAGAGTGCAGAGGCGTAGAATGGAGTGATGCAGAGGGCAGTTTTGTAGAGTGCAGAGATGCAGAGTAGAGTGGCAGAGAGTGCAGTGATGTAGAGTGGAGTAGAGTGCAGTGGCACAGAGTAAAGTGGCGCAGAGAGCAGTGACATAGAGTACTGTGGTGCAGAGTAGAATGCAGGGACACAGAGTGCAGTTGTGTGGAGTGCATAGGCATACAGTGCAGTGGCGAAGAGTGCAATGGTTTAGAGTAAAGTGGAGTATATTGCAAAGGCACAGTGTGGAGTGGCGTGGAGTAGAGTGGCATAGAGTGCAGTGGAGTAGAGTGCTGTGTCACAGAGTACGTTGTTTCAGAGTAAGGTGAAGTTGCATAGAGTGGAGTAGTGCAGGATAGAGTGCAGTGGCGTATAGTACAGTGGTGTACAGTGCAATAGCATAGAGTAAAGTGGTGTAGAGTGCGGTGGTACAGAGTAGATTAGAGAGGCATACAATGGATTGACGTAGAGTGCAGGGGCGTAGAGTTGAGTGTTACAGAGTAAAGTGCATTGGTGTAGATTGTATTGGCATAAAGTGCAGTGGTGAGGAGTGTAGTGTTGCAGAGTGGCATAGAGTGGAGTGGTGTAGAGTTTAGTTTTACAGAGTAGATTGGAGTGGCCAAGACAGGAGTAATGTAGAGTGCAGTAGTGTAGAGTAGAGTGGCCTAGAGTGCATTGGCATAGAATAGAGTGGTGCAGAGTAGAGTAAAGATGCATAGAATTAATTGGTGTAGAGTGGAGTGGTGCAAAGTAGAGTAGAGCGCAATGGCACAGAGCACAGTGGCATGGAGTGGGAAAAAGTGGAGTGGTGCAGAGTATAGTGGAATATGCATGGTGTGGCAGCCCACTGCCATTACGAACAGCACATTTTCCATTGAAATGACAATTACATTTGCACAGATATACAGTTTCACTAACAAAACGATACAGCACAGAAACGATAACATGTGGAAATGGCATCACCTAGTGTATTCATTTGTTTTTATCATCTTAAAGTATTTGTTTCCAACACACTTCAGATTTAACCAAAAATGTGCTTCATTTGTACGTTCCTATTTCTAATATATTCTGAAATACTCCCACAGTTCATTTAAATGTTGTTCTCTACTAGAAAAAAACCTTTACTACCACCAGTATCCAGCAAGATTGTCACATAAATCCTCTCACTTTGAAGTCAGAGAAAGACAAGTAAACAGAAGAGAGGGCCTGACATTTGACCTCTGTCTTTGAATGCACAGCAAACGTGACAAGATCAGAACAAGATTTACAGGCCTGTTTACAGAAAGGAGCACTCCTGGAGGAATACAAGGGGGGTTGGTGTGAAAAGGCTTTGCTTCTTTGAAGGGACAAACTCAAGCTGGGCAGCATAAAACAAATAAAGCCATCAAATAGAAGGCCAGAAAATGTGAGTTGCAAACCACAAGGCCAAAGGTGAGCAATGGACAGAATGCATTCCCAGGGAAGCTTTCTGAATGTCCCAAGATGTCTTCAGGCTTCAACCTAAAAACCACAAGGTACAGACAAAGCACAGAAAGCGTAATGCGGAATACGGAAGCAGTCTGTGTGCAATACTACTTTGGCTGTCATCTGTGGCTTTTGTTGTCACCTCTTTTACTGTTACCTTTTTAGCCCTCTTTGGTTGATGCCTACACTGTTGAAGCATGTGCTGTATCCGTTCAGTGTGCAGGTGAAGCTTGCAGCGTACCAGGGCATTATGAACTGCTGTGAACTGTTCCGTCCCTTTCACCTTCTCTGTGTGTACAACTTACAATTGACCTCAGTAATAATGAGTTCCAAGCGCGAATGCCACAGATAAAACAACCTATGCAGATTAGAATACTAAGGCGCCAAATTATCATTTGATAATAGGAAGTCAAGCCCACACCTTTCCTGTGTGTGAGAAAAGCCTGCTTTGCTTGTACCCTGACCTTTGTGTTTGATGGAAATATGTGATGTTACAGACAGTGCTGTAACTAAAAGTAATCATGTATGAAGCTTGCACAGGTGCTAACCACATATTTGGCAAAAGGAAAACATAGGCAGCACATCTCTGCAAGTAAATTGAATCTAAATTAATATTAATCACTGATAGGTGCAAGGCAAAGTGAGGGTATTCAGTTGTCATGAAACGCCCTGCAGTTCTGTGATAGATAATAACACTTTTTAGCTACCATAATTTACCGTTCATAAAGTTCCTAGTAAGGCAGGGTTCACAAATTCATCAGTGTGCATCATTATTCAGTTCCCCACATTGTCAAGGTTTTCAGCTTCTAGATCAATCTTCCTGATAAAATGTCAAACATTCCCCTCCAAGATTGGCAATTTTCCTGCCACCATACGTGTCAGCCCATGTACAGATAGTGATCCAGGACTTCCTCAGGGCTCCAATTCAAAATGTATTGCATCAAATTAAACAGAGTATATGTGTTCAGTATTTAGTGCAGCATTTACCAGCCAGCATCTTACAAGTCCTAATATCCAGAACTGCTTCTAAACCACAGCGATGGGAGTGAGACCCCCCCCCCACCCAGCACTTTGAGACCCTTACAGGTGAGTAGTTGCGCTCTACAAGACACTTGATTGATTGATTGATATGAGGCATACATTTGTGGTGTTCACTGCTCCTCATTTTTTAAAAGTGTTCTCGGTGTGACTAAAGGCTACACCGCTGCTGCCAATATAGTATGAACCTTGCGCTACTGGAAGGCTTGGCTTAGATTCAGGAGATGTGTGGTCAATGGAACAATGTACGAGTGATCATTTCAGTGTTTGTGTGTGTGCACGTGTGCCCGTGCACATGCATGAGTGAGTCTGTGATTCACTCCATGAGTAGCCCAGCATGTGAGACTGAATCAGTCATTGTAAGTGTGCAATCGAGTATTTGAGTGTGTGGGGTGGTGTCACTGACTTCATATAGTGCCAGGACACCTCTTCGGAGGTAGCTGTTTGCGCTCTACAAATGGCAGTATTATTATATCTGAATGCAGCTACGTTAATGAATTAGTGTGAGGACTGGCTTTGGGAGTGCCTGGGCTACACAGTAACTGAATATGCAACTTTGTGTGTGCATTAGCTGTTGTGTCTAATAAAAAAACAGAGAGTGGCTTAAGGAGCTCATGAGTGTGTCAATTGATCGGTGAGTTACCTATTGCTAGTCAAACAATTAATTGTTTCAATGTGACAGCATATTTTATATCCTGTTTTAATATTTAAATAAAAACTGATAGAAAAACAAAACTATTTTAGTTGAGAACTTTTGGTCCATAACTCTACTGAAAAGATTGGTTGTGTAAGCCACCTGTTGCTGAAAACTGCCATCAGAGTACTGCATTTTTTTTGCATTGGGTTATTATATGTTCTTGCATATGGAGAGGGAAGTGGACAGTTCACCATACGCCTATATGGTGATGTGTTTACAAACCCACCCAGGCCTGGCGCACTGGAAGATTTTACCTTTTTGACGGATGTCAGAGCGGCTCCCACTCCCTCTGGGAAGCCCTTCAGCTACTCTTTGCAGCAGGACTCATGAACATTGCATTACCCTCTGGATCAACAGCCAAAGCCTGACAGATGTGGAGCGCTGTGGAGCAAGTATCTACGGTTAAGCTGGGGCCATTGGAAAGAAGGAAAGGCCAATCAAACAAAGTGACAATATGAAACCAGTATAATGCCAGCCAGCCATATCAAAGAGCAGCTTTGCAGGTGTGTTCTCAGGCTCCCTACACCAAAGTGAGGAGACTTGCCAACTGATCGGAAGGGGGGGCGGAGCCTGGGACATTGCAGACTAGACACGATATTTAGGGTTGTGGTAATATTGGGCAGATCTCGAAAGGAAACGACTGAGAGAGCCAGAGCAGTTTATGTCGGTGCATTACACCAAGGTGAGGGATGAGTGTGACTGCAGCTCCCAGGTGTGATGTGCGGCCGAAACACAGGTTAGCCGCAGTGGTAGCCGAGCAGCATAGACGACATGCACACATAGTGACTCGCTCGACAAGTGACCTCGAGCGATCACCGCCCCTTTATATATCGCCTTGAACCGAGCCCAGTCACGAGGGGTGTGAAATTATATATTATCAGGGAGAGGCTGGGTGGCTCTCTACATCCCTCCAGTCTTTTAATCAAAGCATATATATAAACAAAACTATTACACTTATTGAAAAACAAAAGACGCTTAGCTTCTGGCTGGGCGCCAGTTCGGGTGCAGTTGATAATGCTGACGTCTAGGCACCAAACGTCGCTCTTGCTCACCGGCAGGATCTTCGTCCGATGCGCTCCTGGGATGTGTCATCTGACTCTCTCATGGCTGATTGCCAAGTTCCTCATCTCCAGATGGTCCTCACGTTGCTGGCTGGGGAGTGAGCAGTGCTCTCTCTCTGTCTGCCACTCTGGGCGAGTATTCTTCATCTTCCTGGTTGCTTACTGCCCAACTCCTAATGATGGAGGGTGCAGTGTTCGAGGAAATCTCTTTGAACCAGGCCACATTCCTCACGACCGTGTGTCGGCCTCGCCTGGCGGTTACCATTGTTCCATCGACCTGTACCACTGTCCATACCTCGGGTTCATAGGGTGTGCAGAACTTCCACCCTGGGTGGCGGTCCTTGATTACCGCTTGTGACCCCACTTGTAAACGTGAAACCTTTGCATGATGTTCTTGGGAGGCCTTCATGCTCGGTGGTACCCAAACGGAGTCTTCCGAAATGACATCCCTGGGCGGCTATTGGAACAGGAGGGTTGTGGGAGCACACTCCGTGGTGGAGTGTGGGGTATGCAGGTAGGCCAGGAAAAACTGGTGAAGACATACTTCAATGTCTTGGTTCTAGTCGACTCCAACCCTGAGGGTGATTCTCTGATGGTGGACTGTCTTTTGTGTCAGAAAGTCCTGAAACTCTGGCCCTTGGAACGGGGCGCTGTTGTCAGACTTCACTTCTCCCGGCAGGCAAAACTTTGCAAAGGTCTTCTCTAGTGCTGGTCGCACATGGACGGAAGCATTGGAGGGTACTAGCTCTTCTACTGGAAACTTAGAGAACGAGTCTATGATCACCAGAGTGTTCCACCCATCGGGAAAACTCCAAATGTCGACACTGACCCTTTTCCACGGAGTGAGACATGGTGCTTCAGTCAGTACGGGCTCTGGAGCCGGGTCCTTCACAGTGATGGTGCATGAGTGACAGTGCCTGAGCTCTTAGTTCACAAGCTCATCCCTGCCAGGAAACCACACCTTCGCTTGGAGCCTCGCCTTGGTCTTGGATGCTCCGTGGTGGCCTTGATGGGCGAGCGTGATCATCAAACCCTGGAGGCTCTTGAGGAAGATGATCCTCTGCCCTTGCAGCACCAGGCTGGATCCACTCATGCCTAATTCATGCCATACCCTCCAGAGCTAGTGATGCGTTTTTTTGCTCACCGGCTACCATCAGCTTGTATCCTTCAAAGAACCTGTGCCATTGTCCCTTTTCCGAGGCTTCTTTCACCTTCCCAAGGGTTTTGTCAATGTTGGTGGCTTCCTTTATTTTTTCCCGGGTGACAGCCACCGGACAGGCGTGAGTCTCACCATGTTCACAAAGCATTCAGTGCGTTCTTCATCCAGGGTTTGTTCTCCCGGAGTGTATGGTGAGGGGTGGCACGACAGGAATTCGGCTGGGTTGTTGACTCCGAGCCTGTAAATTAAGTGAATGAATATGCTTGGAGTTGTATGGCCAATCGCTCTATCCGTGGGGGAGCCAAGCGGGACGATCCACTGCACTGCGGCAGGAGTGGCTTGTGATCCCGCACTACCCTGATGGGCGACTGCACAGATAGAGGTGGGAGTGTTGGCACGTTCATCTGATGGCCAGCGCCTCGCGTTCTATCTGTGCGTACCTGGTTTCCGTCAACAACAACACTCAGATCACGTAGGCCACGGGGACACACTCCTTCAAGTGTCTTCCTGCAGGAGAACGGCTTCAAGTCCCACAGGGCTGGGGTCGACAACCAATTTGGTTCTCTTCCGTGGGTGGAAGTAGGCCATCGTGGTCTGATCCAATAGTGCTTTCTTTAAGTTCTGAAATGCGACCCCCTACTTGGCACACTACCCCTCAAGGCATACTCATCTTCGTGAGTTGGCGCAGTGGATCCTTTAAAGTGGCCAGGCTTGGTCTGAATCTTCTGCAGTATGTCACCATGCCGAGGAAACTGCGCACTTCTGACTGGTTTTGTGGCACGGGGCACTCCGGATGGCTTCCACTTTCAGACATTCACGGGAGAAAATGTATCCAAAAGAAATCAATGAAATTCTGATAAAACTAACACTTTTTCCGATGAAGGGTGAGGCCACAATCCGTGAGACGCTGTGGTGTGGCACCTAGCCGCTCATGGGGGCCAATTCACAGAACTAACTTAAGACAAAATCCTAAACTTACTACTTTTGGTATTTACAGAATTTAGGATTTTGTCTTAAGTTTGTCTTAAGACAGACTTAAGACAGACTTAAGACAGACTTAAGACAAACTTAAGACAAAATCCTAACTTCTGTGAATACCAAAAGTAGTAAGTTTAGTATTTTGTCTTAAGTTAGTTCTGTGAATCGGGCCCATGGTGTTCCTCCAGTCTCTGGGAATATATGAGGATGTCGTCACTCAAGTTTATTACGCCCACCAGCTCTGAGAGGGTTTCTTTGATGGCATTCTGAAACACCTTCACTGCTGGAGAGACACCGAAACTGAGTCTGGTGTACCACCGAAGTCCAGTGTGTGGAGAAAGTCATGATGCAAGCAACCTTCGGGTGCCAGCTCCAGCTGATGGTACCCAAAGTTCAGATCTAGCTTAGAAAACCACTGTGCCCCATTTAGACCTGCCACAATGTCATCCATTGTGGGGGTCACATGTCTTTCCTTTTGGATAGCCTAGTTGGGGAGCCTCATGTCCACACAGAGCCGGACGGCCCCAGGCTGCTTGGATTTTGGCGCGATAACCAGGGGAGAGACCCATGGGGTGGGACCCGACACCTTCACATTTACCCCATGGTGTTCCAGTTCTTGCAACTCTTTCTTAACCAGAGGGCGGGGATGGAATGGGACGCGCATATGCCTAAGTGCTGTGGGCTTGATGGTTTTGTCGATGTAGTTTTCTAAGCCCTTGGAACAGTTGAGGGAAATGGTGGAGCAAGTCTTCTGTATGCAAGTCGTGTATTTGCTCCAGATTGTCGGCGGTATGACAACTAAGCAGCATGCCCTTTTGACCTTCCGTTATGTGAACCTTGGTCTTGACGATGTGGTCGGTAATTGCGACATTCACCTCAATCATGCCCAATAGTGGCAGAGGCTCCATACCCCCGTATGTAACGATTCTGGCCGAGCTGGGGGTGAGAGATGGATGGGTAGCTAGCCTTTCGTAGTGACTTGAGTCCATCATGTTTACAGAAGCCCCAGTGTCGATTAGGGCCTGATTCGGGACGTTATTGATGCGCGCTGTGCACATCGGTGGGGGACGCCTCTTGCAACCGGAGCGTCCGGAAAAGAGATCACAAAGATGTTGTCAACATCATCTTTTAAATGGGCTGCAGCCCCTTGGGGGAGCAGTGTCCCTGGGTTGACGGGGCTTTCGAGTGTCAAATGGTGGAGTCACGGTGTATCCTCTTGAGCTACCTCCTCTTAGTTGCCCTTTTCCGCTTCAGCAAACAATGGCGTAGTGGTTGATCTTGCTGCACTTGGAGCATGTTTTCTCTCATGCGGGGCAGTGGTCCTCTGGCTTGTGGTTGAAACCATAGTATCCGTATATTTCTGGGTGTTTCCCCGAGGTACTTCGCCTTTGAGCTGGGCCCGGGCGCCATTGTATGGTGTCTACCATTTGCTCTTTAATGGAAGCTGTCTTCATGGTCGATGAGGTGTTAGCTTTCCTGACCATTTCATCTGCCAGGCTGTTGTAAAGTTCATTTGAACGTGCGAGAATCTGAATTCCATCCAACGACATCCCTGGTTGGAGGAGTATTTGGCATGAGAGTGAGATGGACTTACATTACTGAATAATCTGTGTGCAGATCTCCCCATGTTGGTCGATGTTCATGCACGTGCGTCCAAGCTACTGCAGGTTGGCTTAGAATATGTCTATCGACTCTGTGTCCGTCTGCTTGGTGTAGCATGAAACGCTCGTAGTCGGGATTCATCTGGAGGTCGAAGTGTCCATTCAGGACTTATACTGCTGCATTGTAGTCATCCTCTTTGCTGGTGTTGGGTAAGGTCTCGAAAGATTCGTAAAGTTCTTCTTCCCCAAAGTGCATCAGTAGCAACTGTTTCACAGCTCCGTTCATTTCTCGTGTGCCATGAAAGCAGTGGTTGAGACAGCCAAGCCATAGCTTCCGTAGAGGCGCAGCCGTTGCTGGGTCATCTAGCTGGCTGAAAGGTGGCAACGCGGTGATGGAGGCATGCGAGTATGGCAAGGGTAGTGCCTGGCCCATTGCAGGTGGCTGCGGAGGTGGTGTATCCCCATTAGCGCTGTGATCTAGACAGCGGTGCAACTGGGATGGTGGATGGTAAGGGTGCGTACTGGTCGCTGGTGATGGAGCCTTGCTGCTGAGGGTATTCTTCTTGACATGGTACTTGAATGCCGGATGGAGGGTAGTGTGTTCAGCTTGCAGCCTTTATTGTCTGCTAATGGGGGGAGGGTCCCTCTGGAGGATCACTTGACTGCTATTATCCCCTGTGACACCTCTCCTCTAAGTTTGACACGTCTCAGCTCCTTCCCTTATTTTTTAGAATTGTTCATGTTTCTTTTTCTTTTCTTAGAAAGCAACAGGCTTGGAGGTATGGGGCCTCTTCATCTCACCTTCACTCTCTCAGGCGGTAAGGCATGAGCACAGGCATTCCCCGCAGCGTTGCTGGCTGGAGAGGACGATGCCATCTGGAGCAGGGTGCCGTGGAGGCCGTCTTTGCAAGGCCATGCCCCTTGTGGTACGGCGTGTTGAAGGCCGCAGGCAGCTGGCAGTTACAGCAGGCTGGGGCAGTAGCACTACAGGTGAGAGCTGCCCCGCAGGGGTCCGCATTGTTGCAGGCGTTGTTGTGGCACCGGATGGCGGCAATGAGAGGAGTCGCTGGGCGGATGCCTTTGATGGCGGCAGACGTTGCAGCACAGCAATGAGGCGGCAGCCAGGTAATGGCTAGGGAACGCCACTCCCTCATCGCCAATGTGAGGTGCGGGCCGAAATACAGGTTAGGCCGCAGTGGTAGCTGAGCAGCTCAGACGAGACGCACACATAGTGTCTCGCTCAGCAAATGACCTTGAGCGATCACCGCCCCTTTATTTATCCCTTCGGACCGAGCACAGTCACGAGGTTTGTGAAATGAAACATTATCGGGGAGAGGCAGGGTGGCTCTCTACACCAGACCGGAAATGGTTCCTCTACTCTGATCTCCAGGATGCAGGCTGCATGGGCTAAACTAAGGCCCATATTATCCCATGAGCACCACTCAGCCAGCACCAACCGACAGCACAATCAGACATCATGCACTCAGTGGAATGGAAGTACACTAGTTATAGGGGACTGTGGTCAGTAACCCCTCTTCCAGCGCTACAACTAAAGAGGCCTGTAGAGTCAAGCCAGCCACTCCCAATCATGCTTATCACATAGTGCCGGTTACGGTCCAATAGCCAATCAGCCCTCTCTCCAGCAGAGAGGGAGCACCTCTGATTGGCTCAAAAATCCACTGGGTCCGGCAGAGGCACACCGGTAACAAGGCTTCTACATGCGACTATTATGTGATAGCCAACCATACGGCAGTCTTCTGTCGCTTGGCAGGGAGAATATGGAACAATGTGTGTGTTGTCTTTCGCCATCAGAGTTGTGTGCGCTTTAGCAGAGCAGCAAAAATGTGAAGCCGCTAGTGGCCTCTAGGATTTGAGAAACTGAAGGGAAAAAACACAGGGGGGCAGATTTACTAGACCCTTGCGAGACATTTGCGCCGCCGTTGCGTCCCTTCTGTGACGCAGCGGCAACGTAAACCATGCGCCATGTTGCGCCTTATTTACAACGTGACGCATCTAGGGAGATGCGTCACGTTGTAAAGCCCTGTGCCACATTAAACCTGCGTCAGGTTTAATGTATGCAGGGTGGGCGTTCCATCGGAAAAAGCCTCGGAAAAGTGACACTGTAAAATCTACAAGATTTCACTGAGTCACTTTTCCGACGCTGCTGCATCAAAACCCTGCACCTGCTTGAAGCAGGCGAAAGGCATGACGCAGCATGTTCGGTATGGGCAGCCCCTGAGCATTGCTGGAGTTGCGTCGTGCTTGCGACACAACTCCAGCAATGCGCTGCCCTTATGCCATCAGATGCGTCACGCATCTGTTTATCCTTGCGCCACGATGCGCTGCATTGTAAATACGGCGCATCTGTGGTGGCGCAAAGGTAAACTTGCGTGACGCATCTTTCCTGGCGCATCCCTGCTGATTTGCAGGGATGCGCCAGGAAACATTAATCTGCCCCAGTGAGTCCAGAGTTAGAAAAAAAGGGTATGATGACATGAGTTCTCTGGCAAGACATGGAGTGGATTAAATCTCTCAGCAATACTCCGAGTTAGTTTTGCTGACGCATCCTTTCCTGTGCAGTTATTCATATGTTTGTATGTTTTTTTTCATGGACGGTGCTCAGAAAGCAAGGTGTGTCTTCAAATCATGACCATTATGAAAACCTGGGCCAAGTGCACCTTTGTCACGTGCCGTGCCACGTAACTGCCGGTGCGACACTTGGTAAATGTAGGCCAGTATCTCATGACCTCTTGGACATGAATACCAACAAAACCTGCTCACTGGAGCATGGACTCAACCTCATCAAATAAAATGCAGGAATTGAGAAAATCATTGGTAGAAGCCCGCAGGAAAACAAAAAGTATGTTTAGAAATGCATCACTGCAGAAAGAAACGAACATGTGGGTGGTTTGTCTTTTTAAACCATCATTTACAAAAAGTGCTCAACTTGCAGCATTCCTCGCCTGGGATGGGCGGCCTTCGTGACACCCAAGAAAAGCCGAGGGCCTTTTCAAGTGACAGGTTTTTCTTCTGTTGAAGGCATTGATCCGTGACTTTTGTGACCCATTGTCTTTATTGGCATTTCTTGATATTTTTCCTTGCTATACTTCCTTGTAGCATTTTCTCATCTAAAAGAGATTGTTGCAGTTTCCGTCCTCATTTTTGGGATTTTTCTCTCTACATCTCACTTCTTGCCCTTTTTGTTTCCCAATATAATGTCTTGTGACTTGGTGATACGGTGTTCTCAGGGGTTCTAAAGTTTCCAAACCGTGCTGTTAAATTAGCAGAGTGTAGTCCTTTCTGTAAATCCGGGAACCCCAATTCAGGACCTCACTCATGCGGAGCGTTCAAAGGGACCAACTTGTTTGTGGGGTGATATCACAGTTCACGAGCTGTAGCCTATGGGCATCCACAGAAACAGTATACCCCATGCAGGGTCGGATCGGTAAGGCAGGCGCTCTGGCAAGGGCCGAGGGGCCCGTATCCGAGTTTCAGCCGTGGGCTGCATTTTTGGGCAGCCTTGGGGGCCGATTTGGGTGGTGTTTGTGTTGTTCGGATGCCGCCAGCGGTCCAGTGTGTGTCCGAGTGGCCTTTCTGGAGGCATACGGGCGTTCATTACCTCCCTTTTATCAACGGGCAGAGTGTCACTCCCTTTCTCTCGCTGGGCCGGCCCAATAATGTATGCATACTGGACGGGGGCAGGGGGCCTGAGCAGAAGTGGCCTCACTTGTTTTCAAGTGTGTTTCACCAGTGTGAACTAATCTGTGCATTTTTTTTAATCTATGTAAAGTTAAGAAAACATGCCTCTGTCAGAGACCCTCCCACCCTTCTTTTTATAAAACTTTGCCAAAGCGGTTTTGTGCAGAAGGGCAATATGCAAATATGGGCCACTTTTTTTAGCGTGTCCAGGCCGATTTTTAATCCCAATCCAACCCTGATCCCATGCTAGGTGGGCATGCCCATCACAATGGAACCAACACCCGCTCAGACCAGGTACACCTATCACACGTGTTGTCAAGTGCCATTGGCTCATGTCAATGGTTCACATTAACGCAATCCCATTTTTTATTTGTATTTTTTTAATGAGTTTTATATAGCGCGAACTAGACCCAAGACAGCGGGTATCAGAGCGCTTTACACGAGCACCAGTTTCATTACAGAACACATTCATTTTTGTTAGGCACAGAGAGATTAAGTGATTTGCCGAGAATCACAGAATGTTGAGCGACGCTGTTGAGACTCGAACCTGGTTCCCCAGCTTCAAGGTCAACCGCTCTAGCCGTGAGGCTCATCCTCTCCCCATGTTGATTCTTAGAACTAAATCAATGTCTATTGATTGATGGGCAGGAGCGAGGTGGGTGGTGGGCCGAGAGAACTTCAGTGGGCTATACTTCAAAGTGAGCCCAGATTGTTGCTACTTCATAGCACCGAAGAAATTGGCAGAAACTGCTAAAAACAATGGGGCAGATTTATGTTGCACTTGCGCCACTTTTGCGCCGCCGTTGCATCACTTTTGTGACGCAGCAGCGGCGCAAATCCTGCGCCATGGTGCGGGGTATTTACAACGTGACGCATCTGGGAGATGTGTCACGTTGTAAAGCCCTGCGCCACATGTAGGCGTTCCAGGGCAGGTGGGGGCGTTCCGGCGCAGGAACGCCTCCTAAAAGTGGCTGAGTGAAATCTACAAGATTTCACTCAGTCACTTTAAGGCCCATGCTGCGTCAAAACCCTGCGCCTGCTTGAAGCAGGCGTAAGGATTGACGCAGCATTGTACAGATAGGGCCCCCCAGAACATTGCTGGAGCTGCGTCGCGCTTGCGACGCAACTCCAGCAATGCGCCACTTTAACGGCACAGATGCGTCACGCATCTGTGCCGTTTTTGCCCCATGGTGCGCCGCATTATAAATGCGGCGCATCCATGGTGGCGCAGCTGTGGCGCATAATAACTGGCGCATCCCTGCTGATATGCAGGGATGCGCCAGTTAACATAAATCTGCCCCAATATCTGTTGTTCCTGGGCCTAACATTGGCCAAAAGGACATAGCCCAGAAGTGGAAGGCGATTCATCCGCTAAGTTTGGGGGAATGGAGGAAAGCCATAGACAGATGTATGGGAGCTGAGATTGTGGTCTTCAAGGCTCGAGGCTGCCTGCAGAATGGCAGAAGGATCTGGTCTGGCTTGGCAACATATGGAGGTATAGAGCTGCCCCCTGTGCCACATCCCGACCCTCCATACTGTCCCTAGAAACTTTGAGTGTGGATTGATTACACTACACGCTGCTGCGAGCAATTAGTAGAGTTAGGGGCGACCTGTTGGTTGATTGGCCTGATGTTTTACACACCAAATTGTTGTGGACTTTAAAAACATGGTATTCTCAATGTTGCATGTTATTTGTAAAGTATATGTCAGGCATTGACCATTTGCACCTATAAAAATGAATACAACTTGTTGTGAAAAAATAAATAAGAATTAGTGGACAGAATGCAGAACAATGTCATATATTCACCCCAGTACAGAGATCTGGGCCTAAATCAATCATTTTTCTTCTCCCCATGCCATTCCAGTTTGAACCCAGCCATATGTAAATCAGTCTTGACCCTGATCCCTATGGGAACAGTCCAGCCCGAACTGCAAGGCCAGGTCCTCCCCGGACTGGAAACAAGCATCCTGGGACTGGTTTCGGGGTAACACCACTCATCAGCCAGGCTAGTTTGACTCCAGTGGCATGGAGAGCACTGGACCCATGTCTGGGCATACCCATCCCACTAGGGCTGACAAATGCAAAAAGGACAATTGATGGACAGAATGCAGAACAATGTCATACATCTACCCCAGTACAGAGATCTGGGCCTAAATCTGTCGTTTTTTTACTCCCTATTCCATTACATTTTGAACCTAGCCACATGCAAATCAGTCTTGACCCTGCTCCCTATGGGAACAGTCCTGCCCGAACTGCAAGGCCAGGTCCTCTCCGGACTGGAAACAAGCATCCTGGGACCGATTTTGGGGTAACACCCCTCATCAGCCAGTCTTGCCTGACTTCAGTGGCATGGAGTTGCCACTGGATTCAAGCTAGCCTGAAACCGGTCCCAGGATGCTTGTTTCCGGTCCAGGGAAGACCTGGCTTGGCAGTTCGGGCTGGACTGTTCCCATGAGGCACAGGATCAAGACTGAGCTAGGTTTGAACTGGGGTGGTGAAGCGAGCTAAAGAACGATGACGGATTTAACCCAGATCTGTGACTTGGGGTGAGTGTCTGAAAAGTTTCAGTGCGCCATCCATCATCTCCTTCTGTTAGCTTTCTAAAAGTGGCATTTTACGAATTTGTACTTAAAATCCAAATTACTGTTCCTTGGATACCAAACATGAATTTCCTACCGGCTCCTGAAAAAAACGTCATCACTTATGTAATAAGGTAACCCAAGTGTATCCTATTCGAGAGTTTGACCTTGCAGTAGTGAAAAACAGATGTATGAGTTTTTCACTACAATGGCATGTACACTTTAAAAGTGCATGTCCAACTTTTTATATGCACTGCACTCTGCTTTGTGGGCTGTTTAGATCCTATCCTAGGGGTGGCATATTTATGTATTAGAAAGGAAGGTTTAGGCTTGGACTCCCTCACCATCTTTGTGGACCGAGGAATCCCTGCAGGAAGATCCCAGTAGACCGCGTTCCATCCACAGCATCCTTTTCAGAATCCTTCATCCCTTGCATTAGGACCATATCATAGGAATCCATTGCAACATGCAGAAGCACTGATTCTTCTGTAAAGGTAACTGTTCTTGAGGACCTTGCTGGTCTTCCTGACTAACTCCCTGCCAGAGTTGAAACCGACCGCATTGACACTTACCTAAGTTGTCCTTGAAAAAGTTTCTAGTTATCCAATTCATGGACTTTGCCAAGGCCGTCCAGAGTTGAGCGAAATTGCTTTGATTTATCATTGCTTGTACATTTTTTATGACAGGAACCCTCTAATAGATCTTTTTCATTATAGGGCCTAAATTCTTTAAAAAAAAACAGTTATTTTTAGAAATTGGTGTCTGATTTCTTGAATGTTGTGTCAATTTATTTATCAATGGTTTTGGTACTGTTTGAATGATTTACACGTGTTCCTCTGCATAAACCTTGCTCCTCAGTGCTATAGCTACCTTGGGTTGTGCTGAGGGTTTTCCAGACCAAACCTACTGGGCCTAAAGAGATTGGTAATTGTATTATAAGGTGAGAGTTCACCACCACATCATAAAATACACCTTGTTTCCCCACAATGGTACCTAGCGGTGAGATCCAGAACTTATGTTTAACAGTACCATACAGTACAGGAAATAAGTCCATGTGTTTCCCAAGTAGTTGTAGAGTTCCAGAGACTTCAAAGACGTTGGGGCCGATTCACAGAACTAATCTGAGACAAAATCTTAAACTTACTACTTTTGGTATTCACAGAAGGCATTTAGTAATAGTAAAGTTAGGATTTTGTCTTAAGTTATGATCTTGTCTTCGACCGAGTCCGCCCTTCTCCTGGCCACTGAGACCATTCTGCAATTTATGGACGCGGGTCAGACTGCAGCCCTGATCATGCTTGATCTCAGTGTGGCCTTTGACACGGTGGCCCACAAGATATTGGTTGACCGTCTGAAGAGGGGAGGTGTGTCTGGGAGGGCCTTGGGCTGGCTCACCTCTTTTCTGAACAATTGTAGCTTCCAGGTGAGGCAGGGTAAGTTCTACTCGAAAGTGATGGCACTGCAGCAGGGGGTCCCTCAGGGCTCAATCCTAAGCCCCACCCTTTTTAATTTTTATGTGGCTCCCTTGGCTGAGATTGCTGAAGGTTTTGGGATTGGAGTGGTATCCTATGCCGATGACACCCAGTTGGTTGTGTACCTGACTCAGGATCAACAATCGGCAGCTCCCAACTTGGTGGCGTGCCTTCAAGAACTTGCAGCCTGGATGGACATAAACTGCTTAAAACTTAACGGCAATAAGACCGAAGTGCTGGTAGTGGGAAAAGCTCCCTCTGTCTGGTCGTCCGCGTGGTGGCCGCAGAATTTGGGCCCTACTCCTGTTCCTTGTACCCAGGCAAAAGACCTTGGGGTCTGGATAGACACCCACCTCTCGTTTGATTATCATACCAGACGGGTTGCGGGCACATGTTACGGAGTTCTAAAAAACTTAGGAAAACTCTGGACATATTGCCCGCTGCGGCCAGGAAGACCATTATTCACGCACTTGTGACATCCCGTCTTGATTATGGGAATGTCCTCTTTCTGGGTGCTACAGAAAGGTGTATACAGAGACTCCAATGCGTGCAGAACGCAGCGGCCCGTCTAGTCCTGAAGCGTCCAAGGAGAGCACCCTCTAAACCGGCTTGTACTTCCTTACACTGGCTCCCTATCCGGGAACGAGCTCGTTTTAAGGCACTATGTGTATGCCACCGCATTATACAGGGAACCTCTCCAGTCTACCTGCGGAACCTTCTCACCCCCTACACTTCCACCCGCCGCCTCAGGTCTGAGGGGCTGGGTTTAGGGGGCCGCTCCTTTCGGTTTTTGGCAGCCCAATCCTGGAACAAACTACCAGTTTGCCTTCGATTGGAGCCCGTTGAAGGCATTTTTAGGAAGAAATTAAAGACTCTCCTGTTCCCTCCTGAATAGACCTCAGTACCTGCTCTTGCTGCCTCACCGCAGCGCGGGGACACACTGTTCTAAGTGTAACCATGCGCTCTATAAGATTCGTTAACATAACATAACAAGACAAACTTAAGTTTATCTTAAATTTAACTTAAGACAAAATCCTAACAAGACAAAATCCTAACTTAAGACAAAATCCTAACTTAAGACAAAATCCCACTGTTTCCAAGGAGTTGCTGAATGTTCAAAGGAGTTTTTGAAAAGTTGCTGTAAGTCTCTGTGTGCAAGTAAAACATGGAGCTCGACATGGCCAATCTGCCCACCCACAAAAAGAAGGTTCTGATGAAGTTGTGTAAATCCACAAGGATCCACAAGGATCACTGTGGGAAAGAGGCAAAGAAAGAGGATCTGGTGAAGGCCCTCATGGCTTGGGACAAGACCTACAGCACTAGAATAGGAGATAAGCCAAGGTAGTGGGGAAGAAGAAACAGAGGAGTCCTCCACCTTGACACTAGGCCAAATGTACACTCTACCGGCAGCAATGTGGGGAGCTCACATAGCAGCAGGAAACCCCTTTAAGAAGAAGTGGCAGCCCTGGATCTGGACCCAAGAGAGAGCTCGGCCCCAGGGTCCATAATGAATTAGGACAGAAGCTTTGGACCGTTAGACTAAGCGATATCATTTCCCAAGAAACCTACATAGATTTGGCCCCTGAAAGCAGGAGATGTCAACAGACGACCATTAACATATTTTTTTGACTGGGATCCTGAAAGACAAAGAAAGAAAAAAAGAAAGAAACAAGACTACAAATCGCAGGTTTCCCACAACGTCACAGGTATGACGTCACCATGGGCGCACAGAGGCACTTGCTGTCCCTACTTATACTGTCTCCCGAAATCAGTCCGGCACTGGGCGGCAGACAAGGAGATGTTTAGGTACACAGGTGGTGCTCAACCTTTGACGAAGTAAGTGTGCGTGTGAAATCCAGGATGCATGATATGAAAAAGGAGCTTGCACGAGAGTGCGGGTAGGAGAGAGTATGCCGTGATTACATCGGCGGCACGGAGTTATAAGAATTTACTTATCTTGACTTACAAGCTCGGCTTAGCCGATCATGCCTAATAGGAAAAAAAAACTTATTTTGCTCCCAAAAATGCATTCCTTGTATCTGATGTATTTAGACTACCAAGGCTAGTAAAATAAATAACCTGAAACGAGTTTGGTCGTTCAATACACTTTAGTCACATAATTTAGAAGGCGGGTGAACATCAACACCAGACCCACATATATGGCCCACAAGGAATACTTTATAATATTGAGGGCCCAAGTCCGATGTTGTTCAGAAGTCAGCCGAATTGGATTTGGCTTACCCGGATCCGATTTGTAGCCCTTGTTTAAGAGTGAATTTTATGCAGGTCCAAACTAACAAGCACGATGCAAAGATCGCATACTCTCTGACCGTATCGTTTCCGGGACCTGAACCAGTCCGTACAACTCGTTCGTATCTGAATCGTGCTGTGACTTAGAGCCGAATTACGACCGAGCGAGTATGGTCCACAATTCAGACAGCCGCTTCACCTCAGTCTCAGTGAGACGGAACGGCTGTCAGAGGCGAACTTCGGGGGACATGGCAGGCCCCACTTCACTTGAGGCCCTCCGAATCTGTCAAGGGGGTGTGCCCATGGGTCCCACCGATCAATACATGCAGAGTGTGGCGGGCACCATGGGGTGTCCGCCACAGGGTCTACGTTTTTCCCCACCCGCCCCTTTTCTGCTATGCGAGCCTGTGTACACGTCTGTACATGGGCTCTGATAGAGTTCAATGGGAGTCCGACCGAAAAAAAGCCGTAAGCATACAGCAGCATCGTACTCGCTCGTTCGGACTCCCAGAGCACATCTCGCTTGGAAAGCCCTCCGAATGAGTCCTACGGAGGGCTTTCCTAGCGAGATTGGAATCAGGACCTAAGTCTATACTTACCAAGGGGGTAATACGGCAAAAGAAAAAACTGAACCACACAAGAAGTCAAGAACCCCTTCCACACGGTTCTCAAAACATGCGTCAACAACCCACTGCTTACATGTCATACATCTACCCCAGTACAGAGATCTGGGCCTAAATCCGTCGTTTTTTTACTCCCTATTCCATTACATTTTGAACCCAGCCACATGCAAATCAGTCTTGACCCTGCTCCCTATGGGAACAGTCCTGCCCGAACTGCAAGGCCAGGTCCTCTCCGGACTGGAAACAAGCATCCTGGGACCGATTTTGGGGTAACACCCCTCATCAGCCAGTCTTGCTTGACTTCAGTGGCATGGAGTTGCCACTGGATTCAAGCTAGCCTGAAACCGGTCCCAGGATGCTTGTTTCCGGTCCAGGGAAGGCCTGGCTTGGCAGTTCGGGCTGGACTGTTCCCATGAGGCACAGGGTCAAGACTGAGCTAGGTTTGAACTGGGGTGGTGAAGCGAGCTAAAGAACGATGACGGATTTAACCCAGATCTGTGACTTGGGGTGAGTGTCTGAAAAGTTTCAGTGCGCCATCCATCATCTCCTTCTGTTAGCTTTCTAAAAGTGGCATTTTACGAATTTGTACTTAAAATCCAAATTACTGTTCCTTGGATACCAAACATGAATTTCCTACCGGCTCCTGAAAAAAACGTCATCACTTATGTAATAAGGTACCCCAAAAGTATCCTATTCGAGAGTTTGACCTTGCAGTAGTGAAAAACAGATGTATGAGTTTTTCACTACAATGGCATGTACACTTTAAAAGTGCATGTCCAACTTTTTATATGCACTGCACTCTGCTTTGTGGGCTGTTTAGATCCTATCCTAGGGGTGGCATATTTATGTATTAGAAAGGAAGGTTTAGGCCTGGACTCCCTCACCATCTTTGTGGACCGAGGAATCCCTGCAGGAAGATCCCAGTAGACCGCGTTCCATCCACAGCATCCTTTTCAGAATCCTTCATCCCTTGCATTAGGACCATATCATAGGAATCCATTGCAACATGCAGAAGCACTGATTCTTCTGTAAAGGTAACTGTTCTTGAGGACCTTGCTGGTCTTCCTGACTAACTCCCTGCCAGAGATGAAACCGACCGCATTGACACTTACCTAAGTTGTCCTTGAAAAAGTTTCTAGTTATCCAATACATGGACTTTGCCAAGGCCGTCCAGAGTTGAGCGAAATTGCTTTGATTTATCATTGCTTGTACATTTTTTATCACAGGAACCCTCTAATAGATCTTTTTCATTATAGGGCCTAAATTCTTAAAAAAACACAGTTATTTTTAGAAATTGGTGTCTGATTTCTTGAATGTTGTGTCAATTTATTTATCAATGGTTTTGGTACTGTTTGAATGATTTACACGTGTTCCTCTGCATAAACCTTGCTCCTCAGTGCTATAGCTACCTTGGGTTGTGCTGAGGGTTTTCCAGACCAAACCTACTGGGCCTAAAGAGATTGGTAATTGTATTATAAGGTGAGAGTTCACCACCACACCATAAAATACACCTTGTTTCCCCACAATGGTACCTAGCGGTGAGATCCAGAACTTATGTTTAACAGTACCATACAGTACAGGAAATAAGTCCATGTGTTTCCCAAGTAGTTGTAGAGTTCCAGAGACTTCAAAGACGTTGGGGCCGATTCACAGAACTAATCTGAGACAAAATCTTAAACTTACTACTTTTGGTATTCACAGAAGGCATTTAGTAATAGTAAAGTTAGGATTTTGTCTTAAGTTATGATCTTGTCTTCGACGGAGTCTGCCCTTCTCCTGGCCACTGAGACCATTCTGCAATTTGTGGACGCGGGTCAGACTGCAGCCCTGATCATGCTTGATCTCAGTGCGGCCTTTGACACGGTGGTCCACAAGATATTGGTTGACCGTCTGAAGAGGGGAGGTGTGTCTGGGAGGGCCTTGGGCTGGCTCACCTCTTTTCTGAACAATCGTAGCTTCCAGGTGAGGCAGGGTAAGTTCTACTCGAAAGTGATGGCACTGCAGCAGGGGGTCCCTCAGGGCTCAATCCTAAGCCCCACCCTTTTTAATCTTTATGTGGCTCCCTTGGCTGAGATTGCTGAAGGTTTTGGGATTGGAGTGGTATCCATTGGCGATGAAACCCAGTTGGTTGTGTGCCTGACTCAGGATCAACAATCGGCAGCTCCCAACTTGGTGGCGTGCCTTCAAGAACTTGCAGCCTGGATGGACATAAACTGCTTAAAACTTAACGGCAATAAGACCGAGGTGCTGGTAGTGGGAAAAGCTCCCTCTGTCTGGTCGTCCGCGTGGTGGCCGCAGAATGTGGGCCCTACTCCTGTTCCTTGTACCCAGGCAAAAGACCTTGCGGTCTGGATAGACACCCACCTCTCGTTTGATTATCATACCAGACGGGTTGCGGGCACATGTTACGGAGTTCTAAAAAACTTAGGAAAACTCTGGACATATTGCCCGCTGCGGCCAGGAAGACCATTATTCACGCACTTGTGACATCCCGTCTTGATTATGGGAATGTCCTCTTTCTGGGTGCTACAGAAAGGTGTATACAGAGACTCCAATGTGTGCAGAACGCAGCGGCCCGTCTAGTCCTGAAGCGTCCAAGGAGAGCACCCTCTAAACCGGCTTGTACTTCCTTACACTGGCTCCCTATCCGGGAACGAGCTTGTTTTAAGGCACTATGTGTATGCCACCGCATTATACAGGGAACCTCTCCAGTCTACCAGCGGAACCTTCTCACCCCCTACACTCCCACCCGCCGCCTCAGGTCTGAGGGGCTGGGTTTAGGGGGCCGCTCCTTTCGGTTTTTGGCAGCCCAATCCTGGAACAAACTACCAGTTTGCCTTCGATTGGAGCCCGTTGAAGGCATTTTTAGGAAGAAATTAAAGACTCTCCTGTTCCCTCCTGAATAGACCTTAGTACCTGCTCTTGCTGCCTCACCGCAGCGCGGGGACACACTGTTCTAAGTGTAACCATGCGCTCTATAAGATTCGTTAACATAACATAACAAGACAAACTTAAGTTTATCTTAAATTTAACTTAAGACAAAATCCTAACAAGACAAAATCCTAACTTAAGACAAAATCCTAACTTAAGACAAAATCCCACTGTTTCCAAGGAGTTGCTGAATGTTCAAAGGAGTTTTTGAAAAGTTGCTGTAAATCTCTGTGTGCAAGTAAAACATGGAGCTCGACATGGCCAATCTGCCCACCCACAAAAAGAAGGTTCTGATGAAGTTGTGTAAATCCACAAGGATCCACAAGGATCACTGTGGGAAAGAGGCAAAGAAAGAGGATCTGGTGAAGGCCCTCATGGCTTGGGACAAGACCTACAGCACTAGAATAGGAGATAAGCCAAGGTAGTGGGGAAGAAGAAACAGAGGAGACCTCCACCTCGACACTAGGCCAAGTGCACACTCTACCGCCAGCAATGTGGGGAGCTCACATAGCAGCAGGAAACCCCTTTAAGAAGAAGTGGCAGCCCTGGATCTGGACCCAAGAGAGAGCTCGGCCCCAGGGTCCATAATGAATTAGGACAGAAGCTTTGGACCGTTAGACTAAGCAATATCATTTCCCAAGAAACCTACATAGATTTGGCCCCTGAAAGCAGGAGATGTCAACAGACGATCATTAACATATTTTTTTGACTGGGATCCTGAAAGACAAAGAAAGAAAAAAAGAAAGAAACAAGACTACAAATCGCAGGTTTCCCACGTCACAGGTATGACGTCACCATGGGCGCACAGAGGCACTTGCTGTCCCTACTTATACTGTCTCCCGAAATCAGTCCGGCACTGGGCGGCAGACAAGGAGATGTTTAGGTACACAGGTGGTGCTCAACCTTTGACGAAGTAAGTGTGCGTGTGAAATCCAGGATGCATGATATGAAAAAGGAGCTTGCACGAGAGTGCGGGTAGGAGAGAGTATGCCGTGATTACATCGGCGGCACGGAGTTATAAGAATTTACTTATCTTGACTTACAAGCTCGGCTTAGCCGATCATGCCTAATAGGAAAAAAAAACGTATTTTGCTCCCAAAAATGCATTCCTTGTATCTGATGTATTTAGACTACCAAGGCTAGTAAAATAAAAAACCTGAAACGAGTTTGGTCGTTCAATACACTTTAGTCACATAATTTAGAAGGCGGGTGAACATCAACACTAGACCCACATATATGGCCCACAAGGAATACTTTATAATATTGAGGGCCCAATTCCGATGTTGTTCAGAAGTCAGCCGAATTGGATTTGGCTTACCCGGATCCGATTCGTAGCCCTTGTTTAAGAGTGAATTTTATGCAGGTCCAAACTAACAAGCACGATGCAAAGATCGCATACTCTGACCGTATCATTTCCGGGACCTGAACCAGTCCGTACAACTCGTTCGTATCTGAATCGTGCTGTGACTTAGAGCCGAATTACGACCGAGCGAGTATGGTCCACAATTCAGACAGCCGCTTCACCTCAGTCTCAGTGAGACGGAATGGCTGTCAGAGGCGAACTTCGGGGGACATGGCAGGCCCCACTTCACCTGAGGCCCTCCGAATCTGTCAAGGGGGTGTGCCCATGGGTCCCACCGATCAATACATGCAGAGTGTGGCGGGCACCATGGGGTGTCCGCCACAGGGTCTACGTTTTTCCCCACCCGCCCCTTTTCTGCTATGCGAGCCTGTGTACACATCTGTACATGGGCTCTGATAGAGTTCAATGGGAGTCCGACTGAAAAAAAGCCGTAAGCATACAGCAGCATCGTACTCGCTCGTTCGGACTCCCAGAGCACATCTCGCTTGGAAAGCCCTCCGAATGAGTCCTACGGAGGGCTTTCCTAGCGAGATTGGAATCAGGACCTAAGTCTATACTTACCAAGGGGGTAATACGGCAAAAGAAAAAACTGAACCACACAAGAACCCCTTCCACACGGTTCTCAAAACATGCGTCAACAACCCACTGCGTAGGAGCAACTTTGGCATACTAAAAGAATGTATATGGTAAAAAGCATCGACATCAGGCTGATTTTGCAGGATACAAAACTAATACCTTAGAGCCCAATATAATAAAAAAATTGGCTCAATTAATAGGGATTGGTTGAGTAATATGAACGGTGTTGGAAATGGCGCTTTTTGCATGGTTATCCTCAAACGTTTTGCATCTTCCTCCTTTGTTTTTTCTGACCTGTGGTTGTTGGCTATAGAACTCTGGGCATTTTACCACTGCTGATCAGTGCTAAAGTGCATATGCTCTATGTGTAAATTGTTATTGTGATTGGTTATCCATGATTGGCATATTTGTCTTACCAGTAGATCCCTAGTAAAGTGCACGGAGTGTGCCAGGGCTGGTAACTCAAGTGCTACTAGTGGGCTTGCAGCACTGATTGTGTCACCCACATGAGTAGCCTTGAAAGAGGTCACAGGCCTGCCACCGCGGTGCCTGTGCGCAGTTTGTCAACTGCAATTTTTACCTGGGCAGTGTACCCACTTGCCAGGCCTTACCCTTACCTGGGCAGGGTGCAGTGTATGTGAAAGGTAGAACATGTACTGATGTGTGTAACATGTCCTGATAGTGAAATCCTGCCAATTTCGTTTTTCAATCAATCAATCAAGATATTTGTAAAGCGCGCTACTCACCCGGAGGGTCTCAAGGCGCTAGGGGAAGTGGGGTCCGCCACTGCTGGAACAGCCAGGTCTTGAGATGCTTCCTGAAGGAGAGGTGGTCTTGGGTAAGACGGAGGTGGATGGGGAGGGAATTCCAGGTCTTGGCTGCCAGGTAGGAGAAGGATCTTCCTCCCATGGTGGCTCTTCGAATGCGTGGAACGGCGGCGAGGGCGTGGCTGGACGATCGTAGCTGGCGGGTGGGAGTGTAGAAGGTCAGGCGGTTGTTGAGGTACCTGGGGCCCAGGTCGTGAAGGGCTTTGTGTGTGTGGGTGAGGAGTCTCTTGCTGACGGGGAGCCAGTGCAGGTCTTTCAGGTGTCCGGGGATGTGGCTGTGACGGGGCATGTCCAGGATGAGTCGTGCGGTGGCGTTCTGGATGCGTTGGAGTCTTTTCTGTAGTTTGGCTGTGGTTCCGGTGTAGAGGGTGTTACCGTAGTCCAAGCGGCTGGTGACGAGTGCCTGGGTGACTGTCTTCCTGGTTTCGGTGGGGATCCATCGGAAGATCTTTCGGAGCATGCGCAGGATGTTGAAGCATGATGATGAGACGGCGTTGACTTGTCTGGTCATGGAGAGGGAGGAGTCCAGGATGAAGCCCAGGTTGCATGCGTGGTCCGTTGGTTTGGGTGCGCTGACCAGGGCAGGGGGCCACCAGGAGTCGTCCCAGGCAGAGGGTGATGGTCCAAGGATAAGGACTTCCGTCTTGTCTGAGTTCAGTTTCAGGCTGCTGTTCATCATCCACTCGGCTACATCTTTCATCCCTTCGTGTAGGTTGGTTCTGGCGGTGGCTGGGTCGTTGGTGAGGGAGAGGATCAGCTGGGTGTCGTCGGCATAGGAGATGATGTTGAGGTTGTGTTGGCGTGCGATGGCTGGGAGGGGGCTCATGTAGACGTTGAAGAGGGTGGGGCTGAGTGATGATCCTTGTGGTACGCCGCAGATGACTTCGGTGGCCTCGGATCTGAACGGGGGGAGGTGGACTCTCTGGGTTCTTCCGGCGAGGAATGAGATGATCTACTCTAGAGCTTTCTCTTGGATTCCGATGTTGCTGAGGCGCTGCACTAGGGTGCGGTGGCAGGCAGTATCGAACGCTGCGGAGAGGTCTAGTAGGATGAGGGCCGCTGTTTCCCCGTTGTCGAGCAGGGCTCGGATGTCGTCAGTGGCTGCGATGAGGGCGGTCTCGGTGCTGTGGTTGGCTCGGAAGCCGGACTGCGAGTGGTCGAGGGCTCCGTTCGTCTCGAGGAAGGCGGCGAGCTGTCTGTTGACGGTCTTCTCGATGACTTTGGCAGGAAACGGGAGGAGCGAGATGGGGCAGTAGTTCTTGAGGTCGGTGGGGTCTGCTGATGGTTTCTTCAGGAGGGCGCTGAGTTCGGCATGCTTCCAGCTCTCCGGGAAGGTGGCGGTGTTGAAGGAGCAGTTGATGATGTCTCGGAGTTGGGGTGCGATGAAGGAGTCGGCCTTGTTGAAGACGTGGTGGGGGCATGGGTTGGTTGGTGATCCGGAGTGGATGGTGTTCATCGTTTGGACGGTGTCTGTGGTGCTGACCGGGGTCCAGGCGCGGAGGGTGGTGGTGGGGGGCGTCGGTTCGGTGGTTGGGTGCGTGGTCTGTGTGCCGAAGCTGTTGTGTATGTCGGCGATCTTGCGGTGAAAGAACGAGGCGAGTGAGTCGCAGAGGTCTTGTGAGGGAGTGATGTCGTTGTTTCCGGCGCTGGGGTTGGAGAGCTCTTTGACGATGCTGAAGAGTTCCTTGCTGTTGTGTGCGTTGTTGTCTAGTCGTTCCTTGAATGCTGTCCTCTTGGTGGTGTGGAAGAGCTGGTGGTGTTTGCGGGAGGCTTGAGGGCGTTCATGTTGTCTGTAGTCGGGTTTTTCGCCAGGCTTTCTCGAGGGTGCGGCAGTTCTTCTTGGAGTTCTAGAGGTCGTTGTTGAACCAGGGGGCTGTCTTGCCTTTGGGCCTATTGGGATGGTTTTTCAGAGGTGCGAGGTCGTTAGCGCAGTTGGTGATACACTGTGTGAGGTTGTTGGCTGATTGGTTGGGGCCCGTTGAGCTGGCGGGAGGGTTCTGGCTCAGTACTGTGGAGAGCTGGTCGGTGGTGATCTTGTTCCAGCTCCTGCGGGGAACCTGTTGCTGGTGGTGGTGAGTTGTGGTTCTTCTGAAGCTGAAGTGGACGCAGCTGTGGTCTGTCCAGTGGAGTCCGGTGGAGTGGCTGAAGGATATGTGCTTGCTGGAGGAGAATACTGGGTCAATCGTGTGTCCGGCGTAGTGGGTGGGGGGTGTTCACCAGTTGCTTGAGTCCGAGGTTGGCGAGGTTGACCAGCAGGGTGGTGGTGTTGTTGTCGCTGTTGTTCTCCAGGTGGAAGTTGAGGTCCCCTAGGAGGATGTAGTCAGCGGAGGGGAGGGCGTGTGGGCTGATGAAGTCTGCGATGTCTTCGCTGAATTGTGTGCGGGGTCCTAGGGGTCTGTAGATGAGGGTGCCTCTGAGTGTGGTCTTGGGGTCGGTGTGAATCTGGAAGTGAAGATGTTCGGCGGCTGTGAGGGTGTCGTCGGAGTTGGTCGTGATGCGGATGGTGTTCATGTGGATGATGGCGATGCCTCCTCCTGTCTGGTCAGCGCGGTCCCTCCGGGTGATCTTGTATCCATCCGGGATGGCGATGGCGATGTCGTGCGCTGAGGAGGCATTCATCCATGTTTCCGTGAGGAAGGCGACGTCTGGAGATGTGGTGTCGAGCAGGTTCCAGAGTTCCACGGCGTGTCTGTGGACGGAGCGGGTGTTGAGCAGGATGCACTTCAGGTAGTTGCTGCTGGTGCTTGGCTTGGCGGGTGCGGTACGGGTCCGGATGCAGGAGAACTTGCAGGATTGGCAGGTGAAGGGTCCGTGGGTGTGTCTTGGGGCGGCTCGGCAACAGCCGGGGATCCGGCCGGTGTTGAATGCGATGAGAGTGGCGGCGTTGTAGGTCTGGCGGGTGGGCTGGCGTCTGCGGGGGCCAGGGGGTCTGGTGCTGGGCGCGGTCCAGGCACGGACGGGCGCAGACGGGCTTGCCTCAGGCGCGCCTTAGGCACGCCAGCGGCGTGCCCACTGAGCGAGGCCGCTGTGCGGCCGCTGCGCGGCCTCCATATGAGTGGAAGAGGGAGGGAGGAGCAGCTGGGAGGTGGGAGCGGGGCGGCCAATGGGGTGCGAGGGGGCGGAGCTACCGGGACGCGACGGCGGGAAACGGGCGGCGAGGGGGTGACACGGCGAACAGGGGAAACAGAAAGAAAAAAGGGATCACAATCAGGGCAAAAGGTGAAGGGAGCAAAATCCGGGCAACAAAATGACACAGGTACAAATGAAAAGGTGGACACAGGCACTCACTCGGGGTACAGAAGAGAAAGGGGGCACTGGCAGTCGGTCACAGGCAGTCAGGTTACAGCAGCGGGAAGCGGTCACACAGGGGGCTGCGTGGCGGTGACGGGAGCGACCTGCCTGGTAAACAGGGTCAGAGGTCGCTCTCTCTACCGCTGCGCGGCCTCCATATGAGTGGAAGAGAGAGGGAGGAGCAGCTGGGAGGTGGGAGCGGGGCGGCCAATGGGGCGCGAGGGGGCGGAGCTACCGGGACGCGGCGGCGGGAAACGGGTGGCGAGGGGGTGACGCAGCGAACACGGGAAACAGAAAGAAAAAAGGGATCACAATCAGGGCAAAAGGTGAAGGGAGCAGAATCCAGGCAACAAATTGACACAGGTACAAATGAAAAGACGGACACAGGCACTCACTCGGGGTACAGAAGAGAAAGAGGGCACTGGCACTCGGTCACAGGCAGTCAGGTCACAGCAGCGGGAAGCGGTCACACAGGGGGCTGTGTGGCGGTGAGGGGAGCGACCTGCCTGGTAAACAGGGTCAGAGGTTTTTCACTATTGAAAGGCTATCTTGCCCATAGGACAAAATGGGGGATGCTGTGTAACAGTTTTACAAGCATATCTTCCCATAGGTGTATGATAAGAAATTAGAGTCTGGTATACCTGAACTCAGAATCTAATAACACATCTTTTAGGAAGGACGGTTTTTTAATTCTGTGTTTGAAAATAGCACTTTTGTGTGCATCTGCCTGTTTGTGGATTGATTGTCTGGCTTGATAGTACAGGGGCTGGGGTGGCCCTAGGTGTCTGGGTGAGTCAGCACTAGGCTGGATAGGCTGATCTGCATTTGGAGTGCAGGGAGGAGTAGCACCTGGGCCTGATCAGGGCTGTGCCTGCCTTCCACAATGCAGGCTCCACCCCTGTGGTGTGTCTGATGGCCCTGGCCCACACTAACAAAGGAAGAAGTTGTGCACTAGCAGAGTGCACCCAGAACTGGTTTGGACTGGGTCCAGGTCCCCTTACACCTAGAGAACAAAGACTTTTGGGGTATAAATATGAGAGCTAAAACCCCTGAACTTTAGATCATCCTGGAATTCAAGAGGAACCTTTGACAAGGAGAAGAGTCGGAGAAACTGAAGAGAAGGACTGCCTTTGCTGTGTGTTCTGGGGCTAACCTGCAGTTGCTATTCTGCCAAGGATAGGAAAAGGACTTTGCTGTGTGGTGTGTCCCCTGCATAAAGAAGATCTCCAAGGACCTGAGGAGAGCTGGCCTCTGTTTTGATGTCCCAGGAACAAAAGGACTTCACCCCCAGCTCCCCTGAACTCTTCTGTGTGAGTTCTGACCCGCCTAAAGTGCCTGGCCCAGTTGTAGGGCCTCTGGATGTTGTTTGCTGCTATTTGGAAGTTGGAAGAAGAAGCTTGAAAAGAACTGCAGAACCCGTTACACAGCTCTTCCTGCAGCACGTTTCACCGGCACATCTCGACGGCGCGAGAAGATTTGCTTTGCCACTGCGAAGATCGTCGCAGCGCCTGTCGCCGCTGCAAGACCCGCCACATCAAGGCATCGCAGCCGAAGAGGACTGACACCGCGCTGTGCAATGCCGCTGCATCGATCGCTATCGCATCCCGAAGATCTACACATTGTGCCTGTGCGAGACGCTTTCCCGATGCATTACTTGCGAACCAGAACCGACACGAAGACTCAACACATTGCTCCCCCTACAGACAGGACTTGACGCAACCCGTCTGCTGCGTGCAGCGGGGCTGTCGCATTGCCTCCCCAGGGTCTCAGGAGTGTTGCATTTCTTTGTTTTCTGATGCTGCAGCTGTTTGGCTTGGGAACTTTTGTTGCATCTACAGGTACTCTGGTGCAAAGTCATGCATCCATAGATTTCTATGGTACAAGTTCTTAAATCCTTTTTAAAGTCATATTTTTAAATTGTGTATGTTGGATTCTTGTCATTTTGGTCTTGTGTAGTTTAGATAAAGATACTTTATTTTTCTAAACTGGTGTGGTGTCCATTTGTGGTGTTACTGTTTTCACTGTGTTACTGTGAGTGTTGGTACAAATACTTTACCCATTTCCTTTGGGATAAGTCTGTCTGCTCGTGCCAAGCTACCAAATGGGTGAACAGGGGTTATCTAAAGTGTGTATCCCCCTTACCCTGACTAGAAACAATGGTCCCAATTTTGTCAAAGGTATCTACCTCTGCCAACTAGAGACCCCCAGTTCTAACAAACGGAGTACGTTACTTCACCCTAATGAGTGTGACGATGAGACGGAACCTCTCTCCAGGAATGCATGATTCATGAAATCACAAAAACAAGGGTAAGCATAACAACACTAGAGAATGGTTTTTCGCATGTTTTTATCTCACAGTTGTCACCAAACTTTTGTTCACAAGGGTTGTTTGTTAATAATTGCATCAGAGGTATAGGATACATCCTGGAGAACTAATCGTTGGTCTTTAGAACAAAAAATGGTTTTCAATCAATGATACCAGTGAACAAATTCCTCTGTAGCTATAGCAACAACATAAACATATCTACATTGAGAATATTTGGCAGCACAATTCTCACATCTGTATTCCCATTTATTTATTTATTTTATTTTTGAAATTTGTACAGAGCATAGCTGCCCCAGTGACGGGGCGTCCCAGTGCTACCTAAACAAGAGCCAATAGACCACTCTAGAACATAGAGAGTAACCAATGCTGGGAAAAGACAGGTCTTTAAAGCCTTTCAAAATGCCAGATGGTTCTGAAGTCCTCTAATTGGGGTCGGACAGGAGTTCCAGAGGTGCGCTGCCTGAACCTTGAAAGAGCGACCAACTGCTCTGGCTCTATGAAATCGGGGGGTGCAGACCGAACCAGAGCTAGCCGATCGCAAAGGGCGATTTGCCACATATTGGACCAGCAGATCCGCTAAAATCGGCGGTCCTTGTCGTGTCAAAATTTTATGGGCCACACACAGATACTTAAAATGGATTCTTTTCGCTATCTGCAACCAATGAAGCTTAGGCAAAAGGTTCGCAACCGAATACGATTTGGGAAGTGCTAGCAGGGCACGAGCTGCAGCATTCTGAATTCTTTGGAGGCGAGCAATACAAGATTTATTGGCGCCTAAGTAGAAAGAGTTTCCATAGTCCAACCTCGATAAAATTGTGGCCTGAAGAATAGTTTGGCGGACCTTTGGTGCAAAATAGCCAAGTAACAGTTTCAACCCTCTTAGGAGACCAAAACAAGATCCTGCTAAAGCCTTGGATTGTGCATCGAATGAAAGCTCACTATCTATCCGAAAGCCTAAGTTTTTTACTGCCTTTTTTGGCAAGGGTGCAGGTTTCAATTTGTCAGGCCACCACTGTTCAAACCAAAGAGCACTGTCTCTCCCCATCACAAGAATTTCTGACTTGGCAGCATTAAATTGTAAACAATTTACTGTCATCCAGTCAGAGATGGCTAACAAGTCCTCTTTAAATTTAAAAAGATTATCTTGACATTTGTTTGAGAAGGCGATGATTAGCTGGGTGTCATCGGCATAGGAAAGCAATGACAACCCTCTACTTTTTGCTAACAGAGCTAGGGGTTTGACATAGATGTTAAAAAGTGCAGGGCTCAATATAGAACCCTGAGGGACCCCATGTTTGATTGCATGTGTCTGAGAGTGGTACGGTGGCACAAAAACTTGAAAGGTTCTACCTTCCAAGAAGGATTGGAACCAAGCCAAGGCCAGCCCCCGGACCCTGATATCATGAAGTCTGCCTAGAAGAATATCATGGGAAACAGTGTCAAACGCGGCACTTAAAGCTAAAAGAATTAAGGCTGCCAAGTTCCCAACATCTAGGCTACACCGGATGTCCTCTGTTACTGCTAACAGCGCCGATTCGGTGCTGTGACGGGGACGAAAACCATTTTGTGAGGGGTCAAGAGTTTTGTTGTGCTCTACAAATTCAGTCAAGACTGAGTTAACATATAACTCTGTAGCCTTAGCTAAGAAAGGGAGCTGGGAGATCGGATGGAAATTGCTCGGATCCAACGGCTCCAAGGACGGCTTCTTTAAAAGAGGTATAACTTTTGCATGTCCAGGTCCAGGAGGATGAGGGCCGCTGTTTCCCCGTTGTCGAGCAGGGTTCGGATGTCGTCAGTGGCTGCGATGAGGACGGTCTCGGTACTGTGGTTGGCTCGGAAGCCGGACTGTGAGTGGTCGAGGGATCCGTTCGTCTCGAGGAAGGCGGCAAGCTGTCTGTTGACGGTCTTCTCAATGACTTAGGCAGGAAACGGGAGGAGCGAGATGGGGCGGTAGTTCTTGAGGGCGGTGGGGTCTGCTGATGGTTTCTTCAGGAGGGCGCTGAATTCGGCATGCTTCCAGCTCTCCGGGAAGGTGGCTGTGTTGAAGGAGCAGTTGATGATGTCCCGGAGATGGGGTGCGATGACGGAGTCGGCCTTGATGAAGACGTGGTGGGGACATGGGTCGGTTGCCGATCCGGAGTGGATGGTGTTCATCGTGTGGGTGGCGTCATCGGTGTTGACTGGGGTCCAAGCGCGGAGGGTGGTGGTGGTGGGCGTTGGTTCTGTGGTTGGGTGCGTGGACTGTTTGCCGAAGCTGTTGTGTATGTCTGCGATCTTGTTGTGGAAGAACGTGGCGAGTGAGTCACAGAGGTCTTGTGAGGGAGTGATGTCGTTGTTTCCGGCGCTGGGGTTGGAGAGTTCTTTGACGATGCTGAAGAGCTCGTTGCTGTTGTGTGCGTTGTTGTCTAGTCGATCCTTGAATGCTGACTTCTTGGTGGTGTGGATCAGCTGGTGGTGTTTGCGGGTGGCGTGCTTGAGGGCGGTCAAGTTGTCTGTGGTCGGGTTCTTTCGCCAGGCTTTCTCGAGGGTGCGGCAGTTCTTCTTGGAGTTCTTGAGGTCGTCGTTGAACCATGGGGCTTTCTTGCTTCCGAGCCTGCTGGGCTGGGTTTTCAGGGGTGCGAGGTCATCGGCGCAGTTGGTGATCCACTGTGCGAAGTTGTGGGCTGCTTGGTTGGGGTCCGTTGATCTGGCGGGAGGGTTCTGGTTCAGTGATGTGGCGAGTTGGTCGGTGGTGATCTTGTTCCAGTTCCTGCGGGGAACCTGTTGCGGGAGGTAGCGAGTCGTGGTCTTTGTGAAGCTGAAGTGGACACAGCTGTGGTCTGTCCAGTGGAGTCCGGTGGAGTGGCTGAAGGAGATGTGCTTGCTGGAGGAGAAGATTGGGTCAAGCGTGTGTCCGGCGTAGTGGGTGGGGGTGTTCACCAGTTGCTTGAGTCCGAGGTTGGCGAGGTTGTCCAGCAGGGTGGTGGTGTTGTTGTCGTTGTTGTTCTCCAGGTGGAAGTTGAGGTCCCCTAGGAGGATGTAGTCAGCGGAGGGGAGGGCGTGTGGGCTGATGAAGTCTGCGATGTCTTCGCTGAGTTGTGTGCGGGGTCCTGGGGGTCTGTAGATGAGGGTGCCTCTGAGTGTGGTCTTGCGGTCGGTGTGTATCTGGAAGTGAAGATGTTCGGCGGCTGTGAGGGTGTCATCGGAGTTGGTCGTGATGTGGATGGTGTTCTTGTGGACGATGGCGATGCCTCCTCCAGTCTGGTTGACGCGGTCCCTCCGGGTGATCTTGTATCCGTCCGGGATGGCTATGGCGACGTCGGGTGCTGAGGAGGCGTTCATCCAGGTCTCCGTGAGGAAGGCGACGTCCGGAGAGGTGGTGTCGAACAGGTTCCATAGTTCCACGGCGTGTCTGTGGACGGAGCGGGTGTTGAGCAGGATGCACTTCAGGTGGTTGCTGTTGGTCCTCGGCTTGGCGGGTGCGGGTGTGTTGCAGGTCCGGATGCAGGAGAACTTGCAGGGTTGGCAGGAGAAGGGCCCGTGGGTGCGTCCTGGGGTGCCTCTGTGGCATCCGGGGAGGCGGCCGGGGTTGAGTGCGCTGAGGGTGGCGGCGTGGTACGTCCGGCGGGTGGGATGGCATCTGCGGGGGCCAGGGGGTCTTGCGCTGGGCGCGGTCCAGGCGTGGACGGGCGTAGACGGGCTTGCCTTTGGTGCGCCTTCGGCGCACCATTGGCGCGCTCACTGCGCGTGAACGCTGCGCACACGTGCGGACTCTGCCATAAGTGGAGAGTGTAGGGGGAGTGTAGGGGGGGCGGAGCGAGGGAGGAGCAGCTGGGAGGTGGGAGCGGGGTGGCGAATGGGAGGGTCGAGGGAAACCAGCAGGAGTGGGGGCGGGGGCCGCGGGGGAGCAGCGGCAGGGAGCGGGTTGGGCAACAGCGGGGACAGAAGCGCTAGGGCAACAGGAAGAGAAGACTACAATCAGGGCAAGACTACGGCGAAACAGGGGGCAGAACAGTACACAGCACAAGGCAACAAGAGCAGACAGAACAGTACAAATCAGGGCAATACTACGGCGATCCTACAAACCACAGTGGGGGCACAATCAGGGCAGCGATGCGAGCGGCGGCGGCAGCAGGGAACCGGTGACTTCCTGGAGGGGCCACGTGGTGGGTAGAGCGACCGGCACTGACGAGGTCAGGCTAGGTCACAGCTCCCCGTCGCCCGGTCACTCCATTAAGTAATCAGTGGGAGGGAGGAGCAGCTGGGAGGTGGGAGCGGTGTGGCGAATGGGAGGGTCGAGGGAAACCAGCAGGAGTGGGGGCGGGGGCCGCGGGGGAGCAGCGACAGGGAGCGGGGTGGGCAACAGCGGGGACAGAAGCGCTAAGGCAACAGGAACAGAAGAGTACAATCAGGGCAAGACTACGGAGAAACAGGGGGCAGTACAGTACACAGCACAAGGCAACAGGAGCAGACAGAACAGTACAAATCAGGGCAATACTACGGCGATCCTACAAACCACAGTGGGGGCACAATCAGGGCAGCGATGCGAGCGGCGGCGGCAGCAGGGAACCGGTGACTTCCTGGAGGGGCCACGCGGCGGGTAGAGCGACCGGCACTGACGAGGTCAGGCTAGGTCACAGCGCAGTGGCGCTTACTGGAAGCACCTGGTGGCCTATTTCGCCCCCAGGGTCCCTCAGGATTGAAAGGGAATTATTTCCCCAACTTAAAAGGCGCCATAGGGCGTGTTTGCACACATCACCTCAGGCCCCGTCCCCACCCTTCACCACTGTGTAAACATGCCCTGTGGCCATTCTAAGTTGAGAAATTAAGTCCCCTTAAATCCTAAGGCTCCCTAGGGTCAAACTAGCCCACTAGGTACCTCCAGTAAGCACCACAGAGCTGCGTTGAAGAGAGGTGTAAAAAGGGGTGTGGCCTCAGAACACCTGTCTGCAACGCAGCTTCCTGGTGCATACTAAAGATACCTGTTGGGCTAGTTGACCCTCAGGGACCCTCAATATTGAAGGGGAATTAATTCCCCAACTTACAACTCGCTAGGGGGCGCGTTTGCAGAGTGCTGCAAGGAGGGGGTGAGGCCTCCGGCGCGATACCGGTCTTTTATATATATTTATTTTTTAAGAAGGAGGCTGTGTGGCCCCCCTTCTTTTTCTAATTTGTTGGCCCTGGGGACCCCATCCCCCAGGGCCTGCCACCTAATTTCTTTTATTTTTTAAGAGAAAAAAATTGGATGGCGGACGTGTGGCCCCACTCCCTAGGCCTTAATCGGCCTCGGGGACCCCAACCCCTCGGGCACGGGCTTTTTTTTTTTTATTCTTTAGAATGAGGCTGCATTGCTCCCCTCCTCAGGCCACTTATGGCCCAGGGGACCCCATCCCACGGGGCCGGCCTTTGTTTAAAAAAAAAAAAAAAATTACAATATATTTATAGAAACACCTAGGACATGCTGGACAAACCGTACGTACCTATCACCATGACGATTTGCGTGATATTCATTAAAAGGAGACTACATACAATGAATACACGTGGAATGTATTTACACCACTAGTGAAGCTCTGACGTGTCTGACGCCCTATCGTGCCTAATCCCGGTGCCCCCGCCATTGGGTACTCTCCAAGTAGACACCCTTGTCGTTTATTTATACAAACATGGGTAGCTATTGACGGGCACATTTAATACACACGCACACCAAGCCATTCAAAGGGGATTCGACAAAAATTCGACCAAAACTATGCAAGAAACCCCCCCTCACGGTTAATAAAACACACATCCACCGCCGGATGTGTAATACTTTTTATTTTACTCTCTGGAAAGGAGACGAACCTCACTTGAGAGTCACAGCGTGCTCCTGGCTGAGCCCAATGCTGTGTTACACCGACCAGTGCCCGCTGAGTGTCACACACCTCTGTGTTGTATTCCACCAGCTAGTGCTTATGCTATGACACTCTCTAGCCCATGTGCACTGTAACAACACCCCGTGAATATGTCATGCCACACTTGCCTTCGCACGGGTTATATTGCCCCATCTAACGTGCCTTCCTCGATGCCTATGTTATAATGCACAGCGCTATGCCATACGTATTACAATCGGGGATCCATACCTGTGTCACAGTGCATATGCAACGTTACACTCCCCAGCACATATTTTATATTACAACTTTAGAGACTAGTTAGGTTACACAACACTCCCCCGTGCATATTACGCTCCAAGGTGCATATCGCATAGCACGCGCTAGTGCCTGTGCTATCTCGCACTCTCCAATGAATCTGTCATTGCGCACAATGTATCGCATATTATATTTCACGCTCCGGTTCATCTTATATCATACTTTTTGGTGCATAATTTATACCATACACTATATCTAGTTTTCATTTTCAATCGTGCTCTCAGGACTATATTCTTTATAGCACTGCATTCACCTACCCTTTTCATGGGCATTATATTTTGCAATGGGGGGTGGAGGGTCAGGGGGTGTTTCTGCCAAGTGAGCCCGGAGTCAAAGTCACAAACGTCCTCTTCTTCCTGAATAAAAGTGAGATTATGCTGCATACTTGTTCATATTTTAAGTAGTTCGCACAGACACACATTTTAAAAACAATAAAGCTCCTAATACCCGCCTTCTCTGAACAGTTAGCTTGCTACCCCATCCACCTCCTCCCTATCCTCTGTTGTCTGAATCCATTGACTAGCCTCCTCCCTCCTGCCATGCATGGTCTGGTGTGCTGCCACTGCCCTCCATTTAGCATGATGTACCAGTCCACTCCTCCTGCCCTCAATTGCCCAATTATATGCCCCATCATTGACCTCCTGCTTAGCCTCTGTGCTTAGCTTGCTGCCCCTATTCTCTTTCCCCCTGCCCTCCGATGTCTTTGTGCATGCCCCTGCTCCATCCTTTTTGCCCACCATGTTTTATGGACCTGCCACTCCTATCTACTTTGAGTGTTCTGTTGAGCTGTCACTCCCCTCCCAACTGCCTAGCATTGTCAGATGACTGTAACCTGTCACTGCCACTTCCACTCTGCCTGTCCACATTCCATGCCCCTATCCCCTTCCTCCTGTCCTCCATGGTCCATTTTACTGCCACACCCTTCTGCCCTTCCTGGTCTGCTGTGCTGCAACTGCTCCTCCTGCCTGCCCCACGTGGTCTGTTGTGAGGCACCTTCCCCTGAACTCTCTTGTCTGTGCCCAGGTCCTGACCCTCTCTTTTATCCTCCATGGTCTTTTGTGCATGCCCCTGCACCCTCCTTCTTGCCCATCATAGCCATTGTGCTGCCACTAACCCTCCCGCTTGCCATGCATGGTCTTCTGTGCTGCCACGGCCCCTCCCATCTTCCCTGTGTGGTCAGCTAGCTGCCCCTGACCCCCTCCCACCTTCCCTCCATGGTCTGTGTGTATGCCATCATAGTCTCACTGTTGCTCTCCATGGTGTGTCTTGCTTCTAGTGCCCATCCTGCCTGACCTCCATGGTCATCTTGCTGCTCCTGCCCTGCCCCCCTGCTCCCAGCCCTCTGTTTCCATGTGCAGACCCCTATTCCCTCCCTCCTGGCTTGTCTGTTCCATTGTAACGCCCCTGATCCGTCCCTCCTGCCCTTTAAGGTCTGTTATGCTGCAGTTTTCTCTCCTGTCTGTCCATTATGGTCAGATAGCTACCATTGCCTCTTTCCCCTCTGTTCTCTGTTGTCCATGTGCATGGTCCTGTCCCACTCCCTATTGCTTTCTATGGATTGTTGTGCTGCACTCCCGTCCCGCATACTCTGTGTGGTGTATTGTGCTGCTGCAAACCCTGATGCCTGCCCTGTAGGGTCAGTTTGGTGCACCTCTCCATGTCCCTCCTGTCCTCTGTTATCCGAGTCCATGTCCCTACCCCAATTCCTCCTCCCTTCCATGATCCAATGTACCATACTTGTGATCATTTTGAACTTGGTAAGAGGGAGATTTTGAAAAGAAACTGGGGTATTGATTTTTCCCTTGGAGTTACTTTGAAAAAGAGGAGATTGTAGACAGGAGACAGATCAAATAAAGCCCATTTGAACTTAAAAACATTGGACGTTTCCTGGCTGAATCGGGTCTGTTAGCATGTATTGTTGTACTATCACTGTCTCTTCCTTCTGCCCACAATGGTCTATTATATTGCCACAGCCTCGCTTGCCTGTCCTGTATTGTTGGTTTGTTGCCCCTGCCCCCCTTTCCACTGCCCTCCATAGTCTGTTGTGCTGCCACTGCCCTTCCTGCTTGCCCAGTGTGGTCAAATTGTTGCCTCTGCACCCTCCTACCTGCCTTCAATTTTCAGAGTCCGTGCCCCTGGTCTCTGCCTCTCAACAGTATCCTAATGAACAACTAGATTGCTAACATTCTATATTTATTACAAAAGTGTGGAACGCCTGAAGTCATCTTGATGTAATCAAAACTGTAATACCTAGAGCATTTCCTTTAGAAATTACATATATGAGAGGGTCTTATTTGCATCAAAATTATGGTTAGTGCTCTAAAAAACTAAAATGAGGACATATTTTCTCAGTTTTCAAATAGCGACAAAGCACTTTTAAATTATTTGTTATCTTTATGTTTTCTTATCCAGTTGACCATTTGATTAAATGTTGCACTTAGTGGAGATGATGTGGTGTTACTTTCAGAGCTGCAGACTTTGCAACTGGGGAACCAGGTTGGAGTTTCTGCTTCAGCTCGACATTCTGTGATTCTGGTCAAATCACTTAATATCCCCATGTCTACAACCAAAATGAATTTGTTCTTGTATGATGTAACCAATGCTCATGTAAAGCACTCCAATACCTGACAAATCTGCACTACAAAAATCTGCAAAAACACAAAAAATAAAAAGTGTTTTGCACACTTCTGTCATTGGGCTACATGTGGGCTACATCTGGGTGATATTTGTGCTGCATTTGGGCTCTTTTGTCTCTGGTGGCCATCTTGGGAGATTTATTTGTTATGAAGTTTCCTAATTTCCTCATTTACTGCAGTCTCCTCAGTAGGAAATGCTTTGAGTTTTTTACTTTGATTCCATCAAGAAGGTATTCAGATATGTCACACATTTGCCATAAATTCTGAATGTTAGCAGTCTCGTTGCTCATTAGATCACTGTAGTAAAGCTACTGCTCACCACGGAAGTCTGCTGCTGGTATTAAAAGTGCATGTTTCAGTCTGCATGTCAGAATTTGTTAATGAAATAGAAGAGGATATGAGAAGTCACTCAAAATGTGCCCTAATTTTTCTTTCTTCAGCAGTAATGATCATTTCTATGGCAAAATGAACCCCCTCATTTTGTTCCTTTTTAAATTAAATGTTTTAAGAGTTACCACTTTATTCCAATCAAGATGACTTCAGGTGTGCAATACGTTTGTCATAAGTAGGACTGTTAGCACTCTAGTTGTTCTTTAGAACACTCTGGGAAGCTGCAGTAGAACACAAAGGACTCAACTGACAGTCTCTGCCCTTGTTGGATGTACATGTTTTACTGAGAATGTCAGACTTTATTCTCACAGGACTGAGAATGATAATGTGAACTTACAGAAAATATGCTCTCAGTTTAGCTTATAAATCACCTTACAAACCTCTGTGGGAAAAGCATGAGAAAATAGTTTTCTCCCAAACATGATTCATGATATCCAAGCAGAAGGCTTTTGCACATGGTAAAATCACCTTAGAACACACCACAATTCCTAAAATAAGTATGGTTCCATCAACAAATGATTTAAAATGTAACTAAAGTCTTAAAACCTTCTATTAACTGCAATGCTTTTTAGGTCTCGCCTGATCCACAACATGCGCTGGTCTGGCCGAGACATTTTGTATGCGGGTTTTCCAAGTGCTGCCTATGGCCTAAAGCTTGCGTGCACGTGAGCGTGCATGCGCGCAGCCGCCATGTCTCTTACTCCGCAGTGCTTGATCACGTCCGCGATCACGATCACTTTCGCGGGCATGCTTGTTTAGGACATGTGCCATGATCTCCATTGAGCCCTTAGGCAAGCAGCTCATAGCGCTTCCATTTAAAAGCCTTCAGCATGTAGCTCATAGCGCTACCATTTAGCCTTCGGGCCAGGTGTTCTTCTCGTTATAATGAGCCTTCATAACCTGCAGTCTGGTTGCAGAGCATAGGTCTGGGCACTCATGTTCTGAGTACATAAGTGTAAGGACAAACCCCCGATAAACACGCAGAAAGCATGTCAGTACATCTTGCAGAAAGAGAGTACGTTGAGGCACTTGCGCAGAAAGTTGCCAAATGTTAGGTATAAGTGGTTTATTCGAACTCTTTTTTTTTTGCATTCTATTTCCTGTAGGCTTCCTTCTATGAATCCAGAATCACATGTTTCAGGGTGTTAGTAAAAAAGCAATCATGCCTGGATAAGCTCCAAGCCTCTGGCCAAGGGCAGCTTGCGTGCTACGTCATTCTCCTCACGCGCTACGTCCACCCACCTCAGATGACGGATGTGCCCAGAAGTTCACTGTACTACGATCAACTCCCCCAGCGTGCACCAGTTCACTGCACGCTGCAGGGATACACTGGGCACAACTGCACCCCACGCCACTACTTCTCCACAGGCCACATTTCCCAGCACACCCCTATATTGTGCCCAACAGCACTCTCTACCACAGCACTATGCTGCACGCCAAACCAGGGCGCTGCACGCCATGACCTCCAGCAAGATCGAGATGCTCGGAGCGGTGAAGACAGACCATGCGGCTCTGATGGCCTCGCTGCACCTGCTGCCCTCGCCCACGGCCAACCTGGAGATCCGGCACACCAAGGTAAGAGGTTACCGGGTCTCACGGGAATGGGGTGGGGGCACTGGCTTCAGTGCCTGATGTCCGTCCACACGTGGGCAGCTCCGTAGCCCTCACGAGCTCCCGGACTGTGGTAGTTCTGCAGACTTCACCAGGTCTGAAGTTGCTTCCCACGTAGCACGAGCTCCCAATCTCCCGCACACTGGCCCGCACAAGCTCTGGTATGTAGTTGCACCGGGGCCTGCCCTACCTACCCTTCCACCACCACCAAAAAAAACTGGCTTGCACGACAGCCGAGCCAGGGGTCCCCCCCTGCAGGTCAGTAATCGCCTCCATCATACACACTGGTTGGTAGAAACGTCATACCCCATAGTTGCCCCAGCCTGCACTGACCCCTCAGACACACACCGGCCTGCATGCGCTTCCTACCCTGCATATGCTCTGTGATCTGTTGGTCGTCACGAACTCCCCGCCCAGCCTGCAGTTAGCTTCATGGGCTGTACTGAGTACTTAGCTTCCACCAGATTCCAGCCTGTCCTAGCTCCCCACCCTTCATTGGCTCCTTAGCCTGCACCAGATCCCAGCCTGCCCTAGCTTCCCACTCTTCATTGGCTCCTTAACTTGCACTAGATCCCAGCCTGCCCTAGCTCCCCACCCTTCATTGGCTCCTTAGCTTGAACCAGACCACCGCCTGCCCTAGCTCCCAACCCTTCATTGGCTCCTTAGCTTGCAGTAGATCCCAGCCTGCCCTAGCTCCCCACCCTTGGTTAGCTCCCCTTTCTGCACTAGTTCCACGCCCTGTAAAAACTGCTCACCCGGAGTAGTTCCTCTGCCTGTACTTGTTGCCCCCAAGCATGCTCTGAACCTCCCAGTTGGACTGCAAGCACCGCAGGCATTGCATCTGACTGCAGCCGGTACTAGATCCCACGCGGCACTAGATCTCCGGGTGCATTGTATACCTAGTCAGTTCTACATAATCAGTCATCCACGGATCACCTGGTGCATCACTTGTACTGCATCCCGGGCTGCTCTAAACACTCCGGATCTACATGTGTGTATCTGGGCCGGCCAGGCTGCACGATATCTCGCGATCCATTGGATCTGTAGCCTCTTGTGGCCCCACTAGGCTTTCAGCATGGGCTGGATTATTTCTGCTGCATATTATTTGCAGTCTGCACAGGATTCTCACACTCACTTGATCCCCAGCCAGCAGTGGATCCCCATCTCGCACCAGTCCCTTACAGCATGCATCAAAAGGACTCGATCTCTGGCCCACTCTGACTCCCCAGAGTCTTCTGGATCCAGATTGAGTCTGCCTCAGACCCAAGGCCTTTACTCCTTCCCCTATCTGCCTTTACTCCTTCCCCTATCTGCAATCTCTCCAAATCCTGCTCTAGAATACATTATCCCTCAGTCTGTACTGACATCCCCGTCCTGCACCATTTCACGTCCAGTGCCTACACTCTTGTAGCTTCCTTGCCTGCCTTAAAACCTCCAGTCTGTACTAACAGCACTACCCTGCACTGTTATGTTTTTAAATTGTTTCTTCTTGCAATATTTTTCGTTTTTGAATATATATATATATATATTCACTGAAAAAACCATAGGTTTCACACACGTTATAGTTAGGAATTAGCATTTAAAAAACCTTGAAAATTCAGTGAAAAAACCATAGGTTTCACACATGTTATAGTTAGCTGGACATTTTACTGATAAAAAACCAATGAAATTCCCCCGTTATAGTTAGTGCAGGCAACTATAACTCACGCGACCGCAATCCTCTGCTGATGCTAATACTGTATTTAGACAATTATTTGCCCATGTCTTCTTCCATTTAATTTTAGCTATACATATATTACAAATATTTTTTTTTCATAAAGACACATATGTCATCAGCAGAGGATTGCGGTCGCGTGAGTTATAGTTGCCTGCACTAACTATAACGGGGGAATTTCATTGGTTTTTTATCAGTAAAATGTCCAGCTAACTATAACATGTGTGAAACCTATGGTTTTTTCACTGAATTTGTAAGGTTTTTTAAATGCTAATTCCTAACTATAACGTGTGTGAAACCTATGGTTTTTTCAGTGAATTTGTACGTTTTTTTAAATGCTAAGTTACTTTACGCCATTCGTGGCGTGCGCGCCACCTTAACGCAGTTCGTTCCGTGCGCGCACGGTGCGCTTCGCGCACCGTGCGCGCACAGTGAGCACAAGGTGCGCTTCGCGCACCGCGCGCCCACTTTACGCAGTTAGTGCCGTGGATGGGCCATGTACGCACGATGCGCATCGCGCACCGTGCGCACATGGAGGACACATTATGCGCTTCGTTGTGAAAGGTAAGCTTTTAACTTTCCATTAAACGGCCATATGCCATGCACAAATGGTGCCCTGCGGGCACCATTGGCAGGCGGGGTGGGGAGAATGTGGATAATTTTTTTATTAAATATTTTATTTGCCGTACGCGTACGGTAAGCGTAGTCGGCGATTTTTCGTGAAAAATAAAAAATGATTTTTTGCCCTTGGGGGTTCTTAGGGGGCACATTCATTATGGCTAGGTGGTTAGGAGCTGTCTAAAAAGTCCTATTACATGTTTTTTCCCTTTGTTTTGCTTCCCCCCTCCTCAGAGTGCGAGAGAGAAAATGGCGGCTGCCGCTTCCTGGTTTCGAACGATTCGATTGTTTACTAAGATCTAACAGCCAATCAGAATCGCGCTCTCTCACGGCACCGTACGCGTACGGTAAGCGTACCGTAAGCGCACCGTAAGCTGGCTCAGATATATATATTGATTTAAATGCTATTTTCTCAGGAACTACTGAACAGATTTACACCAGACCTACAAAAGGCACTTTCTTGACCTGAGGACTACCTCTCTGCCAAATTTCAAGTAACTCTGTTCAGCCGTTCGGGCTGTAGCTGTGTCTAAAGGTCCTATGGAAAAATGCATGGGAAAAACGCGTTTTGGGACCCCCCTTTTATCTCAGCCCCCGCTTGACGAATCCCCCCGAGACTTTCAGGGTAGGAGCGGAGCGTAGCGCCCCATTAGTTTTGAAAATTTCGCCAGGATTCGTCGACCGGCGCCAAAGTTATTCAAAATAGAATGTTGCGGTTTTCCTATGGAAACAGGGTCCTAACTATAACTATCTACTGGCGACCGCCAGTAGATAATATATATATATACATATATATATATCAAAATAACCACCTCCACCAGCTTCGATAATCCTGCTGACGCTTGCGAAGTTAGTACACGAACCAGTTTAAGGTGCAATTTTTCATTCATTTGCCCAGAGCGACGGCCATAACGTTTCGGCTCTCCTAGAGCCTTGTTCACATGACAGCGTTGTGCTCACAGAGCCACATATTTAAAGTGCTAGTGCTGGCTACGTTCAACATCACGTGGGGAGGTCACATGGGGGGGTTTTTCTCATAGACATAGAAGAGAAAATAGTAATTACATACACAAAGTTTGTCACTGAGTTACCACATAAGAGGGGCGATAATAAGAATAATTGTAAATAGTATAAATATGTCTTTAAAATAGTATAAGGTACATCATATTTACAAAGTAGCAGCATAAATGCCCAAATATCCTCAACCTAAATTGTAAACAATTGTTACCAAAGTACTGCGGTAAAACGAATAAAAACAAACTATTGTTCAAATTTCTTTGTAGTACCATGGGTGAGAACAATACATTTGGTATAATTACAAATACTAAACAACGATATGTATGTACCCCATAGTAGATGTGCCTGAAGGAACAATGTAGCTCTAAAAGTAAAGTGTATTAGCGCCAGTGTAGATAAAAAACTAATAAATGATGGATGTTCTATATATCCATGATTCGAAATCGGTCACTCCCTCCGGAGTACCACAAGTAGGACAATATCGTTTTGAATGATTGCGGACACTTCAAGCTATGTGGAGGTTGGAGTACAATGAGATTAACGGTTCAGTTGGTGATAGGATGGAGGGATGTGGGTTAGGAAGGTTCAACAGCATGAGGTGCTTGTGCAGTGTCTCCAAAATATTATTATGAAGGAATGATTGACGAATACAGATGTGCATATATATATATATTTTTTTTTTTACAGATGAATCATATATGGTGGACTTGTGTCCGATGAGGTTTGAATAGACTAGTGTGCATTGTTAGTAATGGATTACATAGGATAGTTGCCAGTTAGCCCCTGTTATGGCTCTGTGGAACATTGTCTGCAGAGGCCTGTGTCAAAGCACATTGGGAGGTTATGTTTTGAGTCAGTTTTAGCTTTTTCTATTTGAATGGGGCATAGCTATTAATAGGGCAGCAGGTGCCGTGGCACCAGGGCCCCTATAGTACACCAAGTGCCTGGCACAGTTAGGCATGTAACACAGTGTCTGGAACTTCCCGAAAAGGGTATGTTATGTTCTCAGGCGGTGAAACCCAAACTTTAACGTAATTCACCTACTGTGCGGGATACTGAAGCGAGCATGCCTGTTGGATTTTGAAGTGAAAGATAGGTTCTTGTTGACCGGGATCGAGATGGATTGATGCAGTCTTAAAAACTACACTACAAAATTACAGAAAATCAACGTTATCTTCTGGTGCAGACCCTGCTCCCCCAACACACTTTCTAGGGAGAGTCAGATACCCTCTGCAGACCACGAAGAACTGGAATATTTGTCAAGCATCCCTTAAGTACTGCCTCAGATCCTATCACCTAATGGTTTTGTCACCTCAGAAATCTGCAAGCACTTCTCCTTTCATTCCTTTTTTTTTGCATTATGTAGCGCGAATAAAGGTATCACATCACTTTACATAAGTACTAATTCCATTACAGAAATGTGCCCGGTGGGTGATAATGTGTTGCATGACTAAACACTTACAAGGTCCCAAAGGCGAGACCTATTGGCTATGCCAATGCTTGTTAATGAGGTGCTATCATGTATATTGGGCCCAAGATGGCTGCCAACACTTCTTGGATGAAGTGCTGACAGCCAATCAGATCTCACGATGAGATGTGTGGTTAGGCTCCGCCCAGATATATATGTGATTTTACTTTTGATTCTCTCAGGAACTACTGAACAGATTTACACCATTTAACCAAAAGGCACGACTCTGAACAAAGGGCTACCTTTTTGCCAAATTTGGTGTAATTCCATTCAGTAGTTCGTGCTGTAGCTGCGATTAAAGGTAAAAACTGGCAATCCCTCGATCATATGGATATAAACAGAGTCTTTAAAATGAGATCAAGGGAATAGGATGCTGTGTTTGGTCTCTCCTAGCAGTCCCTTGATGACCCAGGAATTGACTAAATGATCTAACACACTACAATCATTATATACACAAATCAGTTAAAAAATTCATTTACATTTATTTGATAGACACATATAGTACATTCAGTTAAAAGCCATAATTCGCCATGGTCCCTGTTTTGCTCTTATTGACACATTAAATCACAATTTACAATACAAAACAGAAAACTTTAAAATGTATATCACACAATTACATGAACAGAATTTCTTACTAAAGAAAGGGGAAAGCAAACATTCAAATATATTGCATCATCCTGTTATGAACCTGCATGACAGAGAGAATACAAAAGAAAATAAAAAGACACTACACTTTGTCATTAGGTACACATCCACTATCAACTACTTAAGGGATTATACACTTGTGGGATCTGACTCTAATTATCGCTACAAGTGAATGCCCGGTACTTTGGATTGTGTCAATTCCTGTGCGTCGACGCGTTTCGCTGGGCTGTATTTATGCCGCTATCTTTATCAAGACCAGTGATAAATGTTTCTCTCTCAGTTCACATTTGAATAGAGTTTCCAGCTATGGGAGAAAAGATATTATGATAATCAATTAGATAGTTCGAGTCTGTTTGATATCGACTCACTTCATTTTAAACAGTTAGTTGGAGCTATCAGGACTCCCTCCCATTTTTATCCACTTTACTCTGTTTGTAACTTAGTTGTCTTAAAGGGTAAATGGTTATCTGAACTCCACGTATCGCTGCTCTGGGAGCCCACCCTTAGAATAGTCACTCTTCCCTTTGTGTACCTGTTTCTAAAATTTATCAAATGTTCTCACCTGAATATCTGCTTTTTACTCTACTTGTTGTAGGTTTCCACTAAAATAAATGGATAGTTCTTGTGGAAAGCGCACGATAAGTTGTGGTCCTTCATGCGATCTCAATGTTCTGATCTGTGAAGAGATTTATGTCCAAAATTACCCATTCAGGGTATAATTCTGTAAACTGCGTTTTTTTGTATGCCTAACTGCCTAGGTGTAATACAATCTATTTGTTCTCACCTTGTCGTTAAAGCCGGTCGTATTCTCTATCTGCTTTGTTTCCTTAAGGTGTAGATATAGTGTACTATTTCTGAATGATTGGCCCAACCGTTGTTGTCCTTCGTTTGTACCTGTAATATATACAAATATCACTCTGTAATATTGCCACCTCAATGCCTGCTCTTAACTCAAATTATGACGGCTTTGACCGTACCTGGTGATGATTGCTGTCAGATGTCCTGCATGTAGAATTTTTCTCTTTTTGGCCTCTTTATTCTTAGATTAATCTCGAAATCTTAAATGGACCCGCAGTTAGTGAAGCGTCCTCGGGGTTTCTCAAATACCCTGTTCTGTAGAGGGACAAGGAAAAAATGAATAGTCCCTCGTATATGTTAATCCGGAATGTTCCTACGAACACCGGTTCCTCCCTATGTCGTGGAGACGCTATACCCGGTTTGCCCTACGCTCTTATCTCAATTCTTACCTCGCAAGCTGCAGGCTGTTACGTCCATGCAGGAAGACTTCCGTGATGCGGTTTCTGATTACCGCTCTGTGTGTTTGACGCCTTGCATTTGTTTAAAAGAGCCACACCTTCCTATTGGTTGTCTGTGTCAGGTGGTTGCTTCGCGGCCAATCGTACCGTTTTTCCCATAACGCTCACTCTCTTTTGTGATTCCACCAATCATAGCGTACAGGTTTGGCGATATTTTGTTTACATCGTGTTTATCCAGTCCCCTGATTTGTTCTAATCTGTCTAAGGCCCGCCTGTCATATTATTGATCTTGCTGATGCATCTTGTTATGTTTTATTCATTTATTTAATTATATTATTTCACCCGCATACGTTTTAACATGAATCCAATTGTTCTCTGTTGCTGATTTCTTATACTACCAGCGCCCTGTGATGGCTGAATAATGCAAAAGGTATCTCAGTGTGGGAGGATGTCATGTTCATAAAATAAAACTTTATTGACATATATTGTAATGACAGTGGCATTACGTCTTTCACTCATTTGTTCCTTATTATTAGTTTCTTTTGCTACAGACGGCCATGAATGGCTGAATGATGCATGTAATCCCCATAGGTCTACAGGTTAGGAATGAACCAGGACTCTTTACAGAGATTCCGAAATTTATAGAAACTTGGACACATATAGCCAATCGCTGCAGCAGAGATTGGCTTATTTTGATCATTGAAACAGCCCAAGAACTAATTGAAATAGAAAGGAAACAAATAGATGACCTGGAGACAAACCTGAGACAAAGCACAGCCTTAGAAGAAGCAAAGAGAAAAATGGAGGAATTAGAGAGTGAAACTAATAGCTATCGTGACTATCTCACAAATAAAAAAACGAAAAAACTCAGAAAAGATATAGACAGATATAGACAGATGCAGGACCTTCCTGCACAAAAACAATCTCACCACGACACAGGCATCCTTGCACCATGGTGCAAGGGTGCCTGTGCCAGCGCATGGCTACAGTTTGTGCGCCAGTGCAGAGGGAAGCACAGAGATGCGTCATATTCATGTAAATATGTCACATCCCTGTGCTTTGGAAGTGCTGCAGCACGGTGCAGCAAAAGAGCTTGCAGTGCCACGCTACAGCACTTCCTCATACATCTTGCCCTATAAATTCACCATACACTACTAATGCTTTCTTTCAGTCAATCATACTCTACACATATATTCAACCAAACTTTTAGACATTACTATGCAATTGTTTTTCTTTTTTTAACCGGATAAGGTAGTTCTGACAATACTTTTTTTTCTTCTTTTTTCTTTTGTATTTTTCTTTATTTTTTTAACAATTTTGTATTTTTTTTTGGTGTTTTTTCAAAACTGAACAAAAAAAGGAACCAGGTAAACAGGTAACTTTTGGAATTAGTTATCATTCCAAAAACAATTAAAAAAACAAAAAATTAACACTGGTAGTTGCGTTGGGCTCCACAAACCGCATCTACCGACTGCTCGCCATAGCAGATAATTTTTTGGCACTTCACACAGTGCTGATCCAAAAATGTAAATTCTGCCCTTATTTCCATAGGAGATGTAGGTTGTGACGCTCCTGAGGTGCTAGCAACTGCTGGTGCTGGATTTTCCGCGCTCGCCTCATTTCCTCCTGAGCAAGATTCCGAGGATGTATTGTACGCACATGTTTGTACATGCTGGCAGTGCCACATGAATACTTTTTGTTAGTTCCTCTTGAGAGGACCTTCCCGCAATTCTTGCATGTTACTTTAGTAGCATTAACTTTTTTTTCACCTTCAGGAAAAGTGAAGAACTTCCAGACCACAGATTCTGGTCTATTTTTGGGTGGGTCTACCGCCAACAATTCTTCTTCTGAAGATAGTTGTACCAGCTGCTGTTCTCCAGATGCCATTTTGGTTCAGACTTCTCAAAAAACACCAAAAATCAAACAGGTTCAAGTTGGAGAAGAGATGTTTCTCTGAAGATGCTCTAAGATGAATGATTAAAATGGGTGGGGTCCTTCAACATTTACAGTGGGAAATGTTATGAACCAATCAAATCCTTTTTTTTAAGGTCACATGGGAGTCGCGCACACTCGCTCACAAAGAACGCACCCGACGCGACTCCGCGAAAATATATTTAAAAATAATATTAGTTTATTACAAGTAGAAATATATTATTTTTATGAATACCTTAGATAATCTCTTGCCCTAATACATACATTAAAGACATATACATATCATTTTAATATATAAAAACTTTCGCGGGAACCGCGCACCCAGCGTGCCCCACATATGACGTCACACAGGGCCCGCCACTGCGCAAACGTCGCGTACCGTAATGCGCATGTGTCGTGAATATGCAGGAGCAGGAGTCGCGCAGCGGTCACATACCAATCGTGCAAACCACGTAATATTATACGTATATAATGTAACTGGAAAACACGCACCCGTCGCACACCGTACGCGGATCCTTCATGACTTTTCCAAAATGGCGGCTTTAATACGTGCACCCATCGTGTTAGGTACGCTTTGGGTGCGCGACTCCAGAAATAAAAATAAATAAATAAAAAAGAAAAGAATATAAATATATTAAAATAAAAAAATAAAACAAAATAATTATAGTATATTTCAGTTTAAATTTAAAAAAAATATTTTTTACAATTTTCTGAAAAGTATATAATATTATTTAATAAATAATATATTTACAAATAAACAGTTAACAAAAATCTACAAATTCAGTACAAAAAGCATAGATATAACTACTATTATACTTAAAAATCAGCATTTAAAAACCTTTGAAATTCATTGAAAAAAACCATAGGTTTCAGGGACGTTATAGTTAGAAACTAGCATTTAAAAAAACCTTTGAAATTCACTGCAAAAACCATAGGTTTCAAGGACGTTATAGTTAGAAATTAGCATTTAAAAAACCTTAGAAATTCACTGAAAAAACATAGGCTGCAGGGACGTTATAGTTAGAAATTAGCATTTAAAAAACCTTAGAAATTCACTTAAAAAACCATAGGTTTCAGGGGTGTTATAGATAGCTGGACATTTCACTCGTACAAAACCATAGAAATTCTGCCGTTATAGTTAGTTCTGCCAACTATAACTCGCGTGCCCGCAATGCACTGCTGATGATGTCACATATTACATCATTCATGACATGGTCAGTGACATCATTCATGACATCACTGATGACATCTCAAATGACATCACTGAAGACATCACTGATGACATCATCCAGTGAATGTGGTTTTGTTTCAAATTTAAATATGTATTATATACATACTAATCTGTATTGAAGAATGAGTGGATATATAAGTGTTTGGATGGATTTAGTAATTCTGTGACTGACTGTTTAAGTGAGTAATTAAAAGTGTCTTACTAAATACATTGGTTAGTGACTAAAGTGTTTAAATGTCTGTATCACTCTGTCTGTTGTTGTGTAATCTGCTGTTTCAGTTGGTCACTAGCCACATGATTGTCTATATTAGTTATTGATTAGTGGGCTCAGTATTTGTATGGGAGACTGAGTGTGTGTGTGGTTGGGTGGGGGTGTGTGACTCTGTGCATAGATGTGTGAGTGGTTGATTGACTAGGTGTATAAGTTTAAGAGTGCATGTGGAAACAGTTTTTTTGGGTGACTGGGTGTGTTTATGGGTGTGTTGGTGAGCGAATATATGTCTCACTACTATATCTCCAACGAAGACCAAAAATAAAAAGCATTGTATGTGAGAGTTGGTGTATATAAATAAGTATACATAATAGTCAGTGATTGTGATAGTGACTGTATGGATGAGTGTATAATTGTAATGGTGATTTTATAACATAGTAACTGTGAGTTACTATGTATATGAATAAATGAGGTGTTGTAGGTATAACTGTGTAGGTGAGTAAATGTAAGTGTTATTGATTCTTTTCATGAGTGAGTAGGATGACTGCATAACCGACTAGTATGACTGCTGATGTGTCAATGTCTATATAGGTTTATGAGTGCATTTGATAGTGTTCTATTGATCAGTGACTGTATGTTTAAGTGATTCTGTGAGTGAATGGGTAGTTGTGTGTGTAGACTTAGGAATCAGTGAGTGGGTATGTAGTAACTGGTATTGGCGTATGAATGGTTTCAAATATGGTACTCTGTATTTTACAGTGAGTGATGAAAGGTTATACTAGTGTGTGATGAGGTGTATCAGATTGTCACATGGATGATGTCATCCGTGATGTCATTTGAGATGTCATCAGTGATGTCATCAGTGAGGTCACTGACCATGGCATGAATGATGTAATGTGTGACATCATCAGCAGTGCATTGCGGGCGAGCGAGTTATAGTTAGCAGAACTAACTATAATGGCGGAATTTCTATGGTTTTCTATGAGTGAAATGTTCAGCAAACTATAACACCCCTGAAACATATGTTTTTTCAGTGAATTTCTAAGGTTTTTTAAATGCTAATTTCTAACTATAACGTCCCTGAAACCTATGGTTTTTTCAGTGAATATATATATATATATCAACGCTCAGTGGGGTGACCAAAAGGGAAGCAGCACTCAAACACAACACTCTTTCCCCCAGTAAAAGCAATTTAATTGGTATGTACAGCTTCCTTTCTCAGTTACTGCCAGCGTATGACTGCCACCTGACGCGTTTAGTATTCCATTTCCTCAGAGGCACAGCAGTTGAAGGAAGCATCAGGCTCCACAAATAAAGTACCCCCATGCAAACTCACCTATTTGAGGTAGCACCTCTAGGATAAGTACATTGCACAAGAGTCACCGAAGTGCTAAAACACCTCACAGCACTACATTGCTGAAATTGCATCGGTAATTGTCATGCGAAGGGACATTATTGAATTCTGCCCGTAATTCTGAAATGTATGTGTCATTACGACTGACTAGGCGAATGAACGCCCGCGTGTTTGCGGCGATATCAGTGCTCAGCCTGGCAGAAGAGTGAAGGAAGCAGAGCTTGGCCCAGAGTTAATCCATTCATGAGTCATAGTTTCAACTATTCTTAAACAACCTAATTGGATCTTAACACTTCTCAGCGCTATGTAAAGCACACCGACACCTGCATGTTTGGGTTGCAGTGGCAAACGTGCACGCCTCTTCTGAACAATATTCCCTACTCTACTGCATTTAGTTGAAAAACCTTGGTATTGGAGAACTGCAAAGGCCTGATTGGAGCATGTTGGAAAACAAGCTCTATTTCCCTATCTTTTGTTGAAAGCCCAGGCGCTGATAGGGGCATTCATAGAAGCGACAACAATCGCCTGTACTAACGCCTGTGTGTGTAAGGGGGTATGGACGGGGGCTGACCTGCCGCTGCCTACAATGGAAGCGAGTATTGAAAAGGTGTGAACATTCCGGCCTCCTCAGAACCATTTGCAGGACAAAGTTGTCACCCTCCCCACAAACGTTTATCTATTAGCCCATTACCATTGTTAATGCGCGGGGGCGTGCCCCCTGGGGCATTTCTAATCCTCTCTTGCTGCATTTTGTTTCTTTGCTGGAATGCCCAAGATACCAAAACACAATTAATCACCCTGTAATTCCAAATCAGCACATTTAAAGGGCTACACAGCTATCTGCGTAAGTGTCAAGATATTGGCACACCATTATCTTTAAGAGTGTCAGTAGGTTACACCCAGTGAAGTATTATATGGTATTCAACCATAACTTGTTAGTAGGACGGCCCACGTGAGGTACATATGGGAACATACAAACAGGGAGAGATTCCATTCCGCATTTTCAGAGGTTAAAAGAGGAAGTGCGGATTAAGACACAGGTCTTTTATCTCCAAACCAGCTGTTTGACCGACTAGGAAAGATATTTCCCCACTACTAGGAGTGGCATTCCAACGGAGACCCCTAGCCTCTTCAGGGGGCCAAATAAAAACAGCGAGACAATTTTTTTTCCCAATCTGTTTTGTGCTAAATGTAATGTTTTTTGTGCTCCAGAGCCAAGCCCCCAAACCTTGTTCGACCCAGTCATTTTCATTGGGTGGTGCTAAGAAGCTCTCCTGCAAGTGCCACCCACACACCCTTTATAGACTCAACTGATTTCTGTTTCATACTCATCAGAAAGAGTCTAGCTTGTTTGTAAATATCCTCAAATCTGACCTTCAGTGAAATAGAGGGACAATGAGGTAAACTGACCGTCCCAGGATCACACAATTTGGTTAAATGGCACCTCAGTTCCTTCGTTACACAGAAACAGATGGGGCAGCAAATACTCATGGGTGAATTAAAAGAGGAGGCCTGCCCAGCAGGAAAGAAGTGAGGCACAACTGGAGAGATGGCAAGACACTGAGCTCAGCTAGGTGCCCCGTTTCCCTCCCTCCCCATATTTTTCCATATGCACTGATCAATTATTCAGCGGCGCGTTTATCTACTGCGCAATATGGCGACTTCCTCCTCATATCTCGGTTTGAAGGCCTGACACTGATGAATGGAGTGCGTGCCAGGGCCGCGCGCAGGCTTCCCTTTCTCTATGAATCACGCCGTGAAGTTCCCGTCGCCCTTGCTGGTGTTGGGGTCGCTCTGCCTGGGATGGGGAGGGGGGAGCCCCCCACAGCCGAGGCCTGGTGTTGATATGTTAAACAGACTCTTGTTTAAATAACTGATGGCCAATTACTGGCAGTAACAGCTCCTATTCGTTCAATCAGAGTAATTGCCTTGAGGGACAATTGATGCCTGGAGCTGGGGCAGGTGGGCACCTGTACCCCTGCCTTGAACATGGCTCTCCTCCCGCACCCCCGCTCCCCTCTCAAGGACCCTGGCGCGAGGCCGCCTGCAGTCCTACCTGGGGCTGCAACACCGCTTTGCTTTCTCCTCTTTTATGGTGACAAAATGAATTCGGTAACAACCCTGCAAATCAAGTTACTTAATGAGCAATAAACTCGTTTAGGGTAGATGAGACCATAATTATGTTGTCACTTTCGGCTAATGCTGCCCGAAGGGGACAGAAATGATGAGTCGGGGAGGCGGGCGTATGGCTGCTCTGTATGGGGATTGGCGAGGGAATAGGAGACCTTCCCTTTACATTTACTAGCTTAGAACGCAAATATGTATTAAGAAATTGTGTGAATATATATATATTCACTGAAAAAAACCATAGGTTTCAGGCACGTTATAGTTAGAAACTGGCATTTAAAAAACCTTTGAAATTCACCTAAAAACCATAGGTTTCAGGCACATTATAGTTAGAAATTAGCATTTAAAAAACCTTTGAAATTCACTGAAAAAAACATAGGTTTCAGGCACGCTATAGTTAGAAATTAGCATTTAAAAAACCTTAGAAATTCACTGAAAAACCATATGTTTTAGGGAAAGTTCTAGTTAGTTTGAAATTTCACACGTACAAAACCATAGAAATTACCCTGTTATAGTTAATTCAGCTAAATATAACTCACGCCCCCGCAATGCACTGCTGATGACGTCACATATTACATCACTCATGACATGGTCAGTGACATCACTGATGACATCTCAAATGACATCACTGATGACATCATCCAGTGACTGTGTGTTTCTGTAAAGTTTAAATATGTTAAATATATATAGGGAAAGGAATATTGAAGAATGAGTGGGTGTATAAGTGTCTGAATGGATAATTTAGTAGGTGCGTGACTGACTCTATAAGTGAGTGATTAAACGTATCTTACTGAATGCATGGGTTAGTGACTAAACTGTGTGAATGTCTGTATCCGTCTGTCTGTTGGTGTGTAAGCGGCTGCATGGGTTTACGAATAGCTACATGAGTGTCTATATGGCTTATTGATAGGTTGTCTGAGTATTTGTATGGGTGCCTGAGTGTTTGTGTGGGTGGGGTGTGTGTGACTCTGTGCATAAATGTGTGAGTGGGTGATTCAGTGGGTGCATGGTTTCAAGAGTGCATCTGTGATGGACTATATGGGTGGGTGAGTGTGTGTATGGGTGTGTTAGTCAATGAATGTATATCTCAGTGGTACATGTGTGAGTAACTACACATGTGAAAGGCAGTATATATGTGTGTTGGAGTATATAAATGGCTATAAGTGAGAGTGTGTGATTGTGAGAGTGGCTGTATGGATGAGTGTGTGCTTGTATCAGTGATTGTATAAGAGCATAAGAATGTGCTAGTATTTGTATGAGTAATTGAGCTGGTGTGTGTATAACTGTATAGATGATTAAATGGCAGTGTGATTAATTATTTGCATGACTGACTAGGTGTGGGAGTACCTCTATGGATAAGTGGCGGTGTGTGAGTGTCTATGTAGGTGTATGATTGCATATGATAGTCGTGTACTGAGTGACCATAAGTATGAGTGACTGTACGGGTGAGTGAGTGGATGTGTGTGTAAACCTAAGAATCAGTGAGTGGGTATGTAGTTATTGGTGTTGGAGTGTCTATGGTTTTGAGAATGGTAGTCTGTAATTTAGAGTGGGTGTATCAAAGGTTATATTAGGGTGTGAGAAGATGCATCAATTTATCACATGGATGATGTCATCAGTGATGTTATCAGTGATGTCATTTGAGATGTCATCACTCATGACATGGTCAGTGATGTCACTGACCATGTCATGAGTGATGTAATATGGAACGTCATCAGCAGTGCATTGCGGGGGAGCGAGTTATAGAACTAACTACTAACTGGGGAATTTCTATGGTTTTGTACGAGTGAAATTTCAAACTAACTATAACTTTCCTATGGTTTTTTCAGTGAATTTCTAAGGTTTTTTAAATGCTAATTTCTAACTATAACGTGCCTGAAACCTATGATTTTTTCAGTGAATATATATATATATATATATATATATATATATCAACCAGATTTCCGCTCGCTTTGACTTTTAAATCCTTTGTCAGAAGCAGGCGGGGACCACAAGGTTAGTGCAAAAGTTCCTTCTTTATTTGTCACCCATAACGCATTTCGGTCCAGCCGGACCTTGATCACATGACAATGCCCCCATAGTCTTTTCCCTTTGACGTGTGCATAGAGTAAACAGTGACTAGGTATAGACATAGAAGAAATACCACAAAAACATTTGTATTTGTTGACCATACACTCAATAGTTGACTATCAGCCGCAATTTGAATTAAAATGTGATAATTTCAATGATTATAAAACAATCCGTATGTAAATATATAGACAAATACATCATACTAATAAATATCTTTTTTCAAGCAATACTAGCTGTAGGAACAATAAATATTGTAAAACAGTTTCACTTGCTTTTATGGAGAGGGTGCATTTTTGTAAATCATTGCATAATGCGTTATTGCATCCCTGTAACTCTTACCCCTTGTTTCCGGCCTTTGTTAGTACATAATACTAGTTTTTCATAACTCTCTAGTTGTAGTTTGTCAAACCTGTCTACTGTAAAAACACCCAGAGTTAAAGTGCTGGCGCAGTGTTAATTAGTGCAACACATCCCATTATTAAGTGATGACCTGTCTTAGTCATAAAGTGCAAAAGTGCTGAAATTTATTTAAAAACCATTGTATTCATGGTTCAGGTCGGATTGGCAGCTTCCTACTGTAAACATAGGAATTTTTTATGTATTCTCTCTATGAATGTCTTAAATAGGTTGCTCTTTATCTGTGTGAGCCTTCCAATCAGTTTCTTCTAAACCCACCTATGAGCAACCTGCATCTGAGTATTAGTGTGTTTTGTCACTCTCTATATGTAAAGCACCGATAATCTTACTGCAAAGAGATGATACTGCAAGAATCTTTCACTGCCTGGTTGCTGTCAAGGATTACCTCCTTTGATCATGAGATATCTAAAATGGTTAATGGAAAGTAATTATTCCTTTTTGTTAGTGGAGGCAGGTGAATAGGTGCTCTGTTGTGTTTAGGCCCCCCGGAAACTTACAATTGAGGTTTAAGATTTATCTGGTCTCCAGTTTCCTGAGGGTTTCCTCTCTGTCTCTTCCCCGCCTATTAATTGGTACAGCATCTATTAGGTAGTATGATAGATGCTCCAGATTATTTTTGTGTATTTCTTTAAAGTGGCGTGCCACTGGGTATGTTGGATCCTGATTAGTGATGGCACGTATGTGCTGCAAAATTCTTTTGTTTGCCGGTAACTTGCTGCTTCCTACATATTTTAAATTGCAGGAGCATTCCAGCACATATATGGCATGGTCAGTTTTGCAGTGTAGGGGTTTAGTTATTTTGTGCTCCCTTTCACAGAATGGAGTTTTATATGTTGTCTTATTGATTCCATACTGACACGCCTTACAGCTCTTACATTTAACAAAGCCGTTGCGTTGCCTCAGCCAAGTGTGATGGTCTGTTGTTTCAGGACTGCTCCTGACCAAGCATGAGCTCATGGATGGGGCACGCCTGTAAGTGATTCCCAAATTATGTGGTAATGTCGCCCCTATAACTGGATCACTTTGAACAATAGGCCAATTGTGCCTCGTGATATTTCGGATTTTTTTGTCTTGCTTATTGAATGCCAAAATTAGTCTCAACTTCATAGGGTCTTCTTTTTGACTACTGTTTTTGTCTTTGACTTTTAGGAGATTGGATCTATCCAGGCAGCCAATAGTTTTATTTATGCCCGCATCAACTGTCTTTCTGGATTATCTCTGAGCTAAGAATCTCCTTTTGCTCACTTGTTGTGCTATTTGTAATTCTTTAGGGTTACTGCACACTTGCTGTGGCTTTGTTGCGAGCTTCCTAACTGCCAGTGGTGCGGGTCAGAGGCGAATACCATGCACGCCTCTTAAGTATCAAAGCACTCCCCTCCAATTCAAAAGGAGCCTGCACTCGAGTATGGAGAAATTCTTTATTCAGCAACACTTGCAAAACAGGAATGCGTTTCGGCTGCCTTTACAGCCTTTGTCAACCTGAAAGTGCGAGTTTACATCAGTGCATTTAAATACTGCCCACACGTGTTGCACCGACACCTAAGATGGTGGCCAAGAAGTGATATTTTATCTGGATGGCGCAGTCCTCTCATAGCCCTCTGCTTCCCTTTAATAGGAACGTAATTGGATGGATTTAAAAGCATGATATCCGACCATGTTTGTTTTATGTTGCAGCAACTGATAAGGGCATGTGAGCTGAAACGCGTCTTGCTGTAGTTGAATAAATGATGGATTGTGAATTAAGAACATGCCTGTGAGTCCCGTGATTTCTCCTTCCCCGGAGAGTTTTCATTTGAAATGCGTAACGTGAGTGCCGGTGTTGTGTAATATCTGGTATCCCCTCGGAATCGTGTATCCCCTTGCCTTCGGCAGAATCCGGAGATCCTGTCTATTGGACACCTCGGACGCAGCAGTGGCTCCAGCATTAAAGAAACGTGAGATAATTTATAGCGTGAGCCTGGCTGGTATCCCAAGAAATCGTGTATCCCTGCACTTGCAGCAGTGGCTTCTGTATTAAAGAAACGTCTGGTATCCCATGAAATCGTGTATCCCTGAACTCAGCCCGAGCAGAGATCGACTGCTTCTGTCTGATCCTGTTCGGGCTGAGTTAATTCTCCGAAGACGGCCGAAGAACAGGGGATACCAGATCCCAAGGGGATACCAGATATTACACAACACCGGCGAACCCACCGAACAAGTGTTTAGCGGCAATTTGATGGAACTGTGTAATGGACATATACGGATGCCAGAACCACAGCATTCGGAGAAAATGACATGTGACAAACAAGAGTGTGATTTTAAGATAGCGTGAGTGTTCTACATTGTGCCAGAACCATCGCATCTGGATGAGCAACTTATGGAGGTTATGAAGTATATATTTGAACTGCGGCTGAGGTGAGGGACACTGTTCTTGTGATTAGTAAATCATGTAAACAACTTGATAATTAGCTGCTTTGGGCCAGCAGGATTAAGCGCTTGTGTCCAAGGGATATTGAATGACTGTAAAATAACAGCTCCTATGGGCAACGGAGGGCCGCTCATACAGAGCAAGATTTTTTATTGTGACTCAAATATTGGGCCAGTCTGAGGTGAAATGAATGATGTTATACTGGCTTGATTATATTTACCTATTATAGGTTGAATATTAATTGTAATATAAAGTGGATTTACATCTATAAAGCAGCCGTTATAGCACTATGTTGAATATATGTATTGTACACCTAAGATGGCGGCCAAGAAATTGTATTTTACCTAGATGGTGCAGTCCTCTCATTGCCCCCTGCTGCCCTTTAATAGGAACGTCATTGGATAGATTTAAAAGCATGATATCCGACCATGTTGTTTTTATGTTGGAGCAATTGATAAATGCATGTGAGCCGAAACGTGTCTTGCTGTCTCTGAATAAATGATGGATTATAAATTAGGAATGTGCCCGTGAGTTCTGGTGATTTTTCCTTCCCTGGAGAGTTTTTGTATGAAATGAGTAACGTGAGTCCATACTCACAAATGGCGAACCCACCCAACAAGTGTTCGGCAGCATTTTGATGGAAGTGTGTCATGGATATGGAGTTAGTGCTGGGTGCAGCTTGCAGGGGTGTGTCAGTTGGCCCTGCTCGTCCCACTACCCAGAGTTTTGTCCTGTTCTATTCTGTCCTTCTGAGGCGCCTAACCTCAAGCCTGCATCTCCGATGGACAAATCGAACCTCCGGTAGTCTCCGATAACCTCACATGGTTAAGTGGTGGTAGTGAGTTGTGAGTTGATTATTTATTGGCCCTTGTCTCCGTCCTCCTGAGCTCTTGTGCTGACACTGCTTTCAACTGCCATTGGTCTCATGATTCCTCGGAAGTTCTGAGCCGGAGCACATTTTATCCTTAGGCTGAGGAAGTTCAAGCAAGAGAGCAACATACAAGTGGCAGCAAGGTTTTAGCAGTATATTAGCAACGACGAGGATAGTGCATATTGACACAAATTGATCTATACACTGAGTATCTTGGGCACTGGAGAGGCCTAGGCCACAATCCATCTCCTTGGTGGCACGGAAGCGGCCAGCTCTAGCTTGGTGCCGCCTGGTCCGTACCTATTTTACTGTAGGTTTCTTGCCTTCTCATGCCCTGTGAATTTCCGCTTTTACCAATAAGGAGGAAATGTCGGATTGAAAAGGAAAGCGCTGCTAAGTGAAGGGCAAAGAGCACTAGCGGCACTCATGACACCTGCGGACGAATAGTAAGGTTGACATTCATGGTTGACCTGCTCAGTCTTCATAGGCAGTAGATGCCCTCTAGGTGTTTGTGATCTGGTCACTTAATTACACTGGCAGGACCAGAGTCTGCCTCAGGATCGGTTGGAACCGTACTCAGCTACTTTAGTTCCCCCAAATTAATAAAAACTATCAGGAGGAAGAAACCCTAAATCCATCCGTGCCATTTGAAATCTCATCCCACAGTATTATTCATGTTTTCGAAGGGTTTGAGGGGTAAAACACTAAAGAATAATGAAGGGGGTCTTTCCCTGGTGCATTTAATGTGGATGAGTTGGGCTCAGATACGGTCCTCTCACAGTTGATAGGTCCGCACCTTTGTAAGTTTATTACACAGAACTTACTAGAACCCTCTCTTTGCACTCAACTTATTCAGCCTACTGACCAATGCCCTTCAAACATAGTAGTTGAAGAAATGGAAATGACATGGAAGTTGTTAAAGTAATTTTTTAAACAAATGACGTCGGCACTAAGTTGTTGCCCGAGCCTGCGGTTTCTCTGAAGCCAATGAGCCCAGTGGTTATAACTGGCACCTTAAATGCTGCGGAGTCAATATTAGGACTGTCTTTGCTTAGAGATCTCTATCTAGTGCCTCAGAGGGAACAACGTGGGGGCGATTGCAGCTTTGACCCTGGGGATTTAGAGGACTTTACACTACCTGATATTGCTATACACATGGAAAAAAATCATGTAATGGAGACCATTTAAAAAACATTGCTTGCCCAAGAATCCATTTTGAGACTGTCGAGGGATTGTCCCTTTAGTTGTACATGTATGCCAGCTTTGTACGGCAGTGCTCCGTCAAGTGTTTTTCTTTCTCGTTCATTGGGACTATCGAAACCAGAGGCAACCTAAGTAAAGGGGCAAATGACATATGGCAACTAATGAACGAGGTTGTAAATGAAAACGAGGGTCTAGATGAGAATGGGGGAGGGAGGCATACTTTTGATATATTGAATGCTCTAGAGAGCATTCTCTCATCAATTTGAACTTTGTTAGAAACATCTACTGTTAATTCTGATCACGTGTTGGATGTATTGGCCCCAATTTTAATGGGTGTGCAGTACTTCTGCCGGTTGTTGAGGAAAGGCAGAAATGGGTATTGATTCGAAAACTCAGGCAACCCAAACTAACATAGTGGCGATGGAAATGAGAGTCCAAGTGGGAACTTTGGATGGCGCGGGGACTCCTTCAACTGAGCTGCTTTGAGATATCTCAGCATTAAATAATATGTCTAAACTGCCCCCCCAAATCAGACGCCAGGGGATCTTCATCAACTCGCCGTTGCAAGGAGAAAAAAAAAGGTATCAGTACTTAAGAACTCTTCGTCCATCTATCCCATTTTAAAAAAAGGGACCACCTGTACATCTGGTGATATGGCTTTAATAAATGTTCCTCTCTTTGTTAAAAATTCTTGGGTTAAAACCGATGTTGCTCCCCCAGAGAAAGTGCCTCTCAATCTGATTATAACTGGGTAAAAGCACCGAAGGAAAAGAAGAAAAAGTTTTGGTGTATTAAAAAATGAAACCCCAAAAAACAGAGGTATTTGGAGGTCCCTGAGGAACCCTATAGTGCCATTTTGCCCCAAAATGGAAAAGAGTTTAGGGGGCATATGTACAAGCCCCTATCACAACCACGACGTCACTTCTACCGGCTTTGTGGTGGCAATAGGGTCTGCGCCCTATGTACAAGTCACTGTTAAGCCACTTAACGTGGCTTAAGGCTGCCTTGTACATAAGGCCCCCTTTCAGTTATGGTTAGCGTGAAAGGGGTGGGCAGTGGGTGTTGCGATGGGCGTTCCACCACAACACCCATTCATTTTGACATTAAGACCAGGTAAATCCTGGTCTTAACTTGGCGAAACAAGGAGAAATGCATTATTTCTCCTCATTTTTGTTTTCTCAATGTGTGCTGCCTTGTGCAGCACACATGAAAAAAGCAAAATGCCATGGTTTGTTTATGTACAGGAAGGTGTCCCTTCCTGTACATAAACAAACCTTTAAACAAATGCCATTTTGTCACTTTCATGTGTGCTACATGAAGCAGAACACATGAAAGTGAAAGAAATGCTTATTAAGATTGTTTATGTGCAGGAAGTGACACCTTAATATAAACAATCCTCCCCTGTACACAGACACCCTTGCACTATTAGATAGAAGTACCTATATTGGGGGAATTTGGGCAGGAGGAGGGGCTTGAGGTATGAGGATAACAGGCTATAATGAGGGGGAGAGGTTTAGGATCTGAAGGGGAGAACAAAAAAAAAAGGATAGATTTGGTTGAAATGGAGAGTGTGGTAGCAAAAATAACAATATCCTGTCAGAGGTAGGGCGGATTGTGGATAGTTCACCCCAAACCTTTCCCGTATGGACACTCTCCATGCACAATAGTTCCTAAACAAGGAAGGTTTTATGAAGGAGGAGCTGGTTTTACCTCCTTTTTAGCACAAACTGTGGAATTGGGGGCTGATCAAAAGCTTAGTGATAGGGTATCTGTAGGGCGTGAGTCAGGACAAGTATCCAATACTCAGATCTTTGCTTCCCTGTTTGATAGAGAACTGTGCCCTCTCAACAGAAGTTTCCTCTTACAGTTATTATCCAAAATCGAGGACCTAATATTAGTAACAAGTAGAGATATTGACCGGGTTTTATTAGACCATCGAAGTGGACTGCCGAATTCTAAAGTTACTTTTAGCTCTGGGATAATCGCAATGTTAGTCCTGGCAAATGCTGATCATTTTAGAAAAAATTGGATCAATTTTTTTTCGTATGAGGAGCCAGCAGTTCCAATAGGAAAGACTGCCAGGGCTCAGGTAGAAAAATATCCAATAGTATGGGGCTTGTAAACCTGAAAGATATTACAATTTCGGTTGGTAGTAACATCGGAAAAAGAGTGATTAACATTGCAGGATATATGGGCCAAAGGGCTATCAAACCCAGTGGGGAAGTTGAATTGGCCCAGTGGAGTTGGGTAGCTGGTTCACTGGATGCTTCTAAAGAAAATATAAAACTCCTAATGCTGCAGAGGTAGCCCCGTGGGATCGTTCTGTCCTGGAGCGTGGCAGGTGTAGGAAAGCTTTAAACTGAGTTCTTTAATGACATATGATCAAAAGATAATCTGCCTTCAGGAAACATGGAGTTGTATAGATTTCAGCTGTGAGAATATTTTTGTCTTTTGTTGTGCAGCAAAACCTTCATTAAAAGGCCATGAAAGTGGAGGTCTAACTATTTTAGTTGGCAGCAATATAAACTGGAATCCCCTAGTTTTTATCCGTCCATCAAATCTTTGTATGTGTTTAAAACTGACTTTGGGTAATGTAACACAAGGTCAGTACTCAACCCTTTTATTGGTAAACATATACATCCCTCCTGGGAGGGCTTCTGATGTTCTTGTTGATTCCATTTTCTCTTTTATGCATAAAATTAGTTCCTCAGAAAAGTGCACATTGATAATTTTGGTGGGTGATTTTAACGCTAAAATCTCAAATTGTTCCTCTCTGGCCATACTAGATTGGATAGGTGAGGGCTGAGTCTTTTGGATTGTCTGAGAACTACGATCCTGTCATATTAAATGGGAGATTCCCATAAGACTCCCCCGCCTCCCTTACTTTTCATGCCACTGGGGGGGTAAAATTGACTATATGGTGGTATCATATCAACTCCTTGCAGCATGTACTCAATTTAAGATACTGAGGACAAATCTGATCACAGTATTTTATCAGTGGGTGTCAATTTGGAACACAAGGTGCTTGAGTTTTGAGCGAAAATATTATGTACAATAAAACAAATGGGCCTACCTTCTGATCTAATAAAATCTGACATTCTTAGGGAGGCTTGTTAAAAATGCGAGCTCTGGACCCAGTCAGGAAAATCCTATTATCTGGTTTGAGAAGCATTTGGCTCTATTAAGATCATGTGGAAGTATAAATCGAGTTAACAGCATTAACCTCCTGGTGGTTATTTCTTGGAAGGTAAAAAAGTTAAACTGGGAACTAAATGCCTCAGTAAGGGACCAATTTAAGCAGTCATCACTGACTAGGCAAAGGAAAATGTATAGATTAAAGCAGGTAAGAAACAGATTGAAGGCTTCTGAATGTAGTTGGGTGGAGGATTCAAAATGGATTACATTGAGAGAGGTTGCACAACCCGGTGATTAACGTAAATATTGAGCTTTAATAGCTGAATACTGTCACAGTCTCAATATCTGATGCAGAACGGGCCCAATATATTTTACAGTAATATGCATTAAATACTAGGAACAGGTTCAAATTGAAGTCAATTACTGAGTTTTCCCAAGGGAACGCATATGGCCCTCATTCTTATAAGGAGATAGAGAGTTTTATTAAAGGGTCAAGGTACTCTGGTGCGAAGGGCCCAGACGATTTACCTATAGCTATTATTAAATAAGACAGCCTCGCATGGGCTCATTTCCTTTACCCGGTGTTCTCTTACTGCTATGCATACGGGATTATTCCATGCTCTTGGAGAGGAAGCATAGTGGTTGCACTATACAGAAAAGGCCCTAAAACGTCTCCTGCCAGCTTCAGGCAGATTGCATTACTGGATGCAACTGGAAAACTGTTTGCTAAGAGCAAACTTCTTTATCTCCAAGATTGGGCTTTTGGTAATGACCTCATACTTGTAGAGTAAGTGGGGTTCCGTAAGCATAGTGGTACTTTACATAACATCTCTGCTCTATAAAACCTTGATTGGAAAATATCCAATAGGCAAGGGAAGAGCCTTGTATGCAGCCTTTATAGATTTCTCCACGGCCTTCGACCTGGTTGACCGGTGGATGCTGTGGAGGAAACCGGCCGCAATGGGGATTCCGGTGCATTTGCTAAGACTGATCATTGCATTGCACTCCTTAAATTGGACACAGGTGCTGATGGGAGGCAGCCAGGGCCTGTCAAGTAAAGTAGAAACTCGCAATGGGTTGAAGCAAGGGTGCTTATTAGCCCCTCTTCTTTTCTCTTTCTACATTAATGACTTGCCAAGGAGGGTGGGGCACTGCAAGGAGGACTCACTGAAATTAGGAACTATAGAATTGAGTTGTCTACTTTATGCGGATGACGCCATCTTATTGGATTTAACCCTGAAATGTTTACAATGGCGACTTAACAAGCTAGGTCGTTACTCTAATGATCATTAAAAATATATATATATCTTAAAAAGTAAAACTATGGTTTTTAGGTCTCAGGGATGTAGGGTTAGGAAAAATATGCATTGGTTCTTAGGGAAAGATGAACTTGATGTAGTGAAGCTATACCCATATTTGGGAAGATGTTTTTTCGAGCAAGTGCTCTAGCAGTGATCACATCTACTAGTGCAGAAGTAAGGCAATATCCCAGGCCTCTGCACTTGGTAGGCTATACAAACACTGTGGGCAAAGACATTTTGCACATGTTTAATCTATCTACAAAGTTAAATTCCCGCCAGTATTGAGTACGCATGTGAATCAGTAGATGTATAGCAGTGGGACTTTTTTGAGAAGGTAAAAATGGGCATTTGGTGCCAAATTTGTAACCTGAATTGTGCAGCCCTCCAGCTCAAATTCGGGCTTCTCTCAAATTATGTATCTGTCATGGTGGCATGTTTATGGCAGCCTGAAGGGAAAAAGTGTATTCTTCCGTAATTATGAGAAAAACTTAGACCTGTTTGAACTCGGGCATAGTGGCGCATACCCTCTTCCAATATATTGAAAACTCTAATCAAAAAAATTATCTTTGAAGTCAGTTACAAATGTTCAGGGCATTCTAGGAATTACACAATAGTAGGGAGTAGTATGTATTTAAAAAAACAGTTGTACGTCTTATGGAACATCCCCAATGGAGAGCGTAGAACCATCCTGCTTTAAGGTTGAACTTGCTCCCTTTGCGATTTTTAACAGGGCATGGGAGGGATTACCTAGGGAGGACAGACTTTGTAACCTATGTAGAAATTGGGTGTAAGATTTAAATCACGTGTTGTTTGTCTGTCCCCTACTACAGCCATTGCGACGTTGCGTATTAAGACCAGTATTATTAAAGCATAACATCACTACTGCAGAGAAGGACCGGAACTCTTTTGGCCTCTCCCCCTGAACCAGTATGTTTTAATTTGTTTTGCTTTTTTAAACACATTTTAAATATGTTTTAGAGGGGATTATTCTGCTGTGTTTAGTTTTGGTATGTTGAACATGGTCCCTGCTGGGTAGCCTATTTTGCACATTATAAGCTGAAACGTAGGGCACTTGAATTGTATAAATGAAGTTGTTAGAATATTTAATTGGAATAAAGCCATTTGCAGATTTTGGACTGTATTATAACTGATTTGTGCAATGGTTTATACATATGCGCACTTGCACTTTATACATCATGTGCTGTAATTATATAGGGAGTTATTCTTAGTTCCTTTTAATGCTGATATTAATTTTGTATTGCATAACTAAATTCATAATTGTTTGGCCCTCAAATGTATTAAATCCTGTTACTAAGAACTGTATGATACGGTATATTGGAGTTTTTTCTATTTGTATATCTTATGTGGAACTCCTTGGAGTCCTTAATTGTAATAAATTGAATTGAATTGAATGAGGAGGTCTACGATGTGGATTACTTACTCATTTTTGTCTTTGAATCATCCTTCTTACATTTGCTTTGAAAGGTATGCCACTAGCAATATGTAATGGAGTATTTTGTACTACTGTCTCAACACTGAGCCACAGGGTTCACTGGTGGTGGCACTTAAATCTTTAATTTGTTGAATTCTTCACTAACTTCAATTTCCTTTGCAGAGGCAGAGTGTTTATGCTCTGGTGTCCTTAAAGCAAGGCTGCAAAGCAATCAACACATCCAGCGTCTCCTGGGCTCAGTTTCTTTCTTTTTAAGCAAATTTAACCTATATAATTTAGTAGCCTATTTCCTATTTTTCAAAAATTCTAGGTTGCCTCTCGTAATTACTCCATTTTCAGTGAAGCGGTAAGGAAAAAAAGTAATTCTTTAAATGTTTTGAAATTCAAATGACTATCCTTTTAACTGCAAATTTTTCCTGTTTTTCCCCTTGTCAGGTTTAATTATAGTAAGTAAGACTCTTACCCACTGTCCTCTTTACGGTCTTTAGGTCACCTGCACTGGACTTAGAAAGTAAATGTACACTGTATTCACTCTTTAGCACCATCCCTGGGGTTCTTCCTGACTGGAGTTAGAATACTAAATCTACCCACTGTCCAGCACCTTCGCTGATGTTAGACCTGACTGGAGTTAGAATAGTAAATCTGCCCCCCTGACCACTGTACAGAACTGTCCCCTATGGTTACCTGTCTTTGGACTTAGTGTAGTAAAACAGAATTTTCACTTTGAAACCGATGACTCCTATTTCAACATTCTCATTCATATTAAATAAAAAGAAGGTTTATATTTTATTAAAGATGGTTTGTTTTGAATAACATTGTCCGACATGATTGCTTTTTCTTTTAATGTTGCTTGCTGTGAGATGCATTTGCTTTTGGTTCTGGAGCAGGGTGAAGGTGCATTTAATGTGCCCTAGCAATGTGGGCTCTGTGTAGAACTGAAAAGATTTAGAGAAATGTTTAAATGTTTATTTCAACTGTTATATTTGAATAATGTTTAATTTCGTTTAATGCTGTTTATATTTTTTTTAATTAAAAAATGTTGTAGGCCTCATGTGAGTAAAATTAATAATTGTACCTGTACCCACTGTCTAGCACATTCTCCAAGGTTAGCCCTGAGTGTAATTAGAATAGCAAATCTGTTCCAATGCCCACTGGCCAGCATCTCCCCTCAGGTTAGCCCTGACTAGAGTTAGAAGAGTAAACCTGCCCCCCTGCCTACTTTTCAGAACCTTCTCTAGGGTCAGCCCTAATCTGCTGTATATTAGAAACATTCCCTACTGGTTAATGTGCAGCACCCTCCCTGGGGCTAGTCCTGACCAGAGTCATAGAATGTGCCCCTGCACATTCTCCAGCACCTTCCTTACGGTCATCTGTGACTGAATTTACAATGATAAATCTGCCTCTAGTACATGAGCTACCTTTTTTTATGTGGTAAGACCTGAGTTGTGCTTATTAGATCATTTTTTGGATAGGATTCATTATTCTAGTAATTGCAAAACATTCTCATTATTTTGTATTACTTACTGTATTTGGTATTGTTTCAAATCTTTTGATGTCTACTTTGGTAATACTTGGATTTTCCTCACTTATAGTTTAAAATAGGACTCAATCTGTGAATGTCATAAAATATTTTTTTAAATATTCTTCAAAACACAATAGTAGGTTCTACTGCTAAATTATTGTATTATTGGTATCAATACTTTCTTGTGTCAGAAGGTGGCAGTGTAATTCTGTGAGAGAAACTGCTTTACTGGTTTGCACGTCTGATCACCTCAGAGGGTTGTAAGGCAATGGTCATAAAATGGTGGATGGGCGATTTATAGTGTAAGTGATGTACAACTACTTTTTTTTAAATAAATTATTTCTCAGAAATCATTTTTTGTAGATTTAAAGTACGAGTGGACTATTAATTTAACATATTTTTTTGCCAAACAAATGTGACCTATGAACACGACATCCTCCAACTTGGCGGAGGAAATGATTTGAGAACTAAAAAACATAGGGGTAGATTTGCAAGAACTGGTGCATCCGTGCATATAAAAATATATTGTTTTAACAAGAGCCTATGCCTTTAAATATAGTGTTACTGTAATCGGGTATTTCAGTGTGCTTTTTTCATGTGTTTTGCAAATCTTATAACTCATTTCGAAATAGCAAAATAGTTGCATGCATGGTAAAGGTTTGCGTTGTAAAAGTATTTTTCATGATTGTTAATGTAAGTGCGTGGTGAAATGTGCCGCCTGAATACTGCGTTGTGAAAACGTGTGTCGTAAAGGCACGCATGGTAATGTACTACATCCGTCTTTAGCCGGGTTTTAAGGTTGGCCAGAGCAGGTAATCAGGCCGTTAGACAGAAAAAGCTGCTGGCAGCCTTTGCTAAAATAATCCCGGGGTATTTATTTTATTAAACTTGTTATGCTGACATTGGGTGAGATATTGAAATGAGCCCCCAATCTTTCAGGCAGAATTATCTAAAAGTATTTTAAATAAATCTTCTATTATGTTATGACAATTCCCTTAAACTGAAAGACATTGTGAAGAAAATATATTACTAACATCATATTTGTGCATCACATGCAGACATGTAGGCTTCTATTTCTAAAGGAAACTATTTTGGGAACATATGGAGCTGCAGGGCCCTCCAATAAAAACAGGCATTGCTGGATCGAATAGGTCTGGCTTTAATGTGCATGCCTGTATTTGCATGTGTTACCATTTGAAGGCCAGAACTATTGTCAGTGCTTGTTTGATTTTGTCTATGGAGGGTCAGGGCCTTGCTGTATAGCAGGGAATGAGTAACTTATGCATAGTATAAACATCCACTGTTCTAGTTATATAGGCTGAAACCCCTCTTCAGTGTTCAAAGTGGGGGGATCTGAGAGACACAACGTGTCCTTGCTTTTTTAATTTTAGAAAAACAGTTCCCTTACTTTTTGTGAGAAGACAACCGTCCCAGGACAGTTAATACTGACAGTTGAACTGCATCATCTGAATCTAAGGCAGAGAGCCTCCTTTACTGTGAAACAGATGGAGGAGCAGACAGCTAAACCAGCCTTCTTGCCAGGGGGCTTGCTTCTCTGAAAGAAATGTAAATGTGCACAACTGGTCAGTCTGTTAAAGTAAAAGATGCTTAGAAGCCAGCTTTGGCTTGAATTGATGAAACCTCTTGAAGCTTCCTGATGACACACATTTATTCTTCTTGCGAGGTATTGTATGGGAGTATCAGCTAAGCTGTGAAGTGTGTGCCTTTACAACACAATTATAAAAAAAGGTTGCACTACGTACAGTCTGGGTATTACAAAAATCTATATTTTGGAAGCACTATTTTATCGTAAACGTTTTTTGCCCATTTTGTACAAGTCTCTCTCATCTGTGAGTAATGCAAGTTTTATAATAATTACTTACATGTTCACAGTGCTTTGTCACAGACTGGGACTGCAGAACTAATCATACACAAGTCACTATTGTCCGGTGCAACAACCAGGATTCAGTTCAGTGCCATAGCCAAGAGATATTACGCATTCCTCTCTTTTTCCCCTGCGTTGGTGCCCAATGGGCTGGCATGCACCAATGCAGGCACCCTTGTGCCATGGTGCAAGGGTGTCTGCATAGTAGGGGTGATTGTTATTGTGTAGGAATGTTGCAAAGTTATCCTGTGCCCTGGGTGCACCTGTTTTGCTGACTGGTACTGGTGGTAACTGACCATGGGCTCTGCCTAACCAGGACACACAATGGGTTCAGCTTCTCCTGTGATGGGCATAACCTCCCCTATAAGGCCCTAGTACATATAGGGCAGGGGGATTGAAACTTCCTTTAAGTCTCTAGTATAGCATAGAGCATGATAGTTTAGAGTCCAGTAGCCTTTTCTGCACTTGCATTTGTCCACTGCTGGAGCCTGGGTCAGTACAAAAACAGCCCTGTGTTGCAGGACTGCTTTTAAAATGCAAATTGTGCCCAATCTCGACTTTGGTGTTTGGGGCACTTAAAAATGGATAAATTAAATGTTTGGGCATGAGAAGTACCCCCAGGGTCTCCCCTAGGTGTCCCAGGGATGGGGGGGGGGCAGGTATAAGGAGAATCGTTTTAAAAAGGTTGTTATATGCCCTGGGGTTAGTGAAATTGCATATTTCACTCCTCACAATGTAGTAAATTGTTTCCCAAAATCGACTTTTGTGCTAGGAGCACTGTGAAGGGATCTGCAATATTTTTATATATTCAGAACCCCTAAGGTCTGTCCTAGGTATTTCAGGGATGGGGAGGTCCTGTAGGTATAAGCAGGGTCCTTATAAAACCTGTTTTATATGCCCTGGTATTGGAGAAATTGTCCAGTTCTTTTCTCCATTGTAGATCCCCAGCCCATAGGTTAATATTGGAAAAGGTTATTAGTTAATAACTGGACAAAGAAAATACATAAAACTAGGATTAAAGGACTCAGTAGAATGGTAATGATAAATCCAACAATATGGTATTGTTGAATGTATTCTAAAATGTACAGACAAGAAGTTATAAGACTTTCTTGCGTGTAAGACAAAATTCAGCCCTCTATTGCTCTGCCTTGATTGGTCCGAGATAAGGGGGTAAGCCTGGCTGCTTTGAAGAGGTGATAAATGACCCCTGGGGTTAGGAATCCTCTCGGGAGGAGAGGTTGCTGGGCATAGAAATGCCAGAGCCAGGGAGAGGGATAGTAAATAATGATCTTCAAGGGAAGGGAAAGACAAGCTAAAGACATCAGTTTCATTTACAACTCTCCTCTTTGGACCAAAGGCAGATGCTAGGCTTGAGAAAGAATGAGCAGATGCAAGGGGGGAGAGACTACGGAGATTAGCCATCTCAGGGGTGTGTTTAGCCAGCTCTTCTCCCTCTGCTGAAAAGTCTGACATATTGAATTTTGGAAGAATAGTGGTTTCTGGGTTAGCATTTTGCAACACTTTGGAGAAGGTGGTCATGTTTTGGGGTGTTGCCCTGCACCTAATTGGACTGAATAGGTATCTGAGAGGGGCGGTGCGGCTCAGATCTGCTGCTTGAAACTTAAGAGAATCAGAAGGGCCCACACTGAAGAGTTTGATGTGCATTCACCAGGCCTGCACTCTGAAGATTGCGCTTTTTGCACCATCTGAAACTACAACCATGTGGATCAAACCTGCTTGAAAAGGACTAAAGAGTGGACTCCCCGCAAGCTACAGGTTACCAGAGCTCACCTGGACACCACCACAAAGAATCCCCAGCCTGGAGTACTACCTGTGGATTTGTAAGGGTTTTGTGCAAGTGGATTATAGGAATTGAAGTCTCACATTTTCACAAGGACCCTCTTGGAGATTCCAGAACCTTGTATTGTGTGTTGGACACTTTGGGACCCGCAGGAAGAACTTCAGGAATGAGTTCTAACAGGATTCAGCCTGCTGAATGGGGGCTGCACAAGACTGGTGAGAGATCCTCCAGAACAACTGCTAAATGTGGATGTGTCCCTGTCAGAGGCATCAACATGACCAAAAATGGCAATGTTGGTTTCTAAGCACTAGAAAGTGACTAATCTTTAAAAATACATCTTTTTCATTTTGGTGTCATTTAAAAGATAACAATTATTCCTATTTTTATAAACTAGTGTTGGATTTGTATTGTGTTTTGTGTCTTAATTATTTACAGAGTTTTTTTTAATGCTTCACATACCTGTTTTTGAAGTTAAGCCTGCCTGCTCGCAGCCAAGCTACCAAGGGTTGAGCATGAGAATAATTGTCTAAGACCTATTCTGAGATCTATATCGTGTCAGTGGTATTATTGCCAGTAGTGAATGCATATCTGTCACTACTAATAATCCACTTTCCAACAAGAAAGGAACACCTTCCTGCACAAAAACAATCACAAGAGGTGTTTTCCTCTTTCTCTGTGTGTTGCAGAATGCAGCACACAGAGACAGAGGAAAAAACAAGGAGAAATAAGGATATTTTTCCTCATTGTGCCTCACCAATGCCAACCCTGGAGTGGAGTTAGAACCTGACGCATTTCCCAAGTTTACGATTCCTTGTAAATCTCGGAACGCTTCAGATTCCATGAGTGGTGCGTGGGAACACCCACAGTGGTCGAAGTGGGGAAAAAAGTAGGGGAACTGTGGCTGGAGAATCAAAGGGTGGGAATAAGCCAATTAAAATCTTTGCAGAGACTGTTAGTATGTGTAAAAATTTCAAAATAATAAGATATCAGCAAATGTACCGCATTACACTGCAGGCTTTTTTTTCCTGCATAATTGAGTCAACATTACAACATAATTTTGTCTCAATGCAGCACACATAGAAACAGCAAAAGCTAGGAGAAATTAATCATTTCTCATCGTTTCACCATGTTAAGACCAGGTTATTTACCATATTTACGCCACCCTTGTAAATCGGGGGCAGCATCAAAATCAATGGGTGTTGCGGCAAAACGCCTACTGCAACACCTATTGCCTGCCCCTTTCACACTATGGGCCCCATTAGGATGGCGGGCCGACTTTAGTCTGCCCGCCACCCTAGCGGTGCTGGGACCGGCCAGTCCTGCACCGCCAATTAGGATGCGACCACCACCCTGGCGGTCGCATCCCGCATCTTTGACATTGCGGCGGGCGGTGCTGTAAGCAGCATCCGCCGTAATGCCAAAGAGGCATGCTGTGCATTGCCATGCACAATGTGACAGGCACCGCGCAGTGCCTGCCAACTTGTGTATGACAATGTAGGGGGGCTACCATAGGTATCCCCTCAGTGCAGCCCCCCCCCCCCACATTCCCAGGGGCCTGCAATGGGCCCTCCGAATCATTTCCTGTATGCCTTTCCATGGCTGAGTCTCCGCCATGGAAAGGTATGTCCACCGCATACATCATAATATGGATGACGGTGCCTGCAAGGCACCGCCACCATATTGTGGGCTTTTTCTGCCCGGCCCGCAATCGTGGCGATTGCCGACCAGCGGAAAAGCAGCGGACGGTCTTCCCGTCCGCCGCGTAATCCCCGCCATACTAATATGGCGGGGGTAAATCAGGTACAGATGGCAGGCGGAACGCCACTGCAGGCCCGGGGGTGGCAGTCCGCCCGCTATCATCATAGGGCCCAATGTGTAGTCTGAAAGGGGGCCTTATTTACAAGGAGGCGTTAAGTCACGTTAATGGGGCTTAAAGCCCCCTTGTAAATAAGGTGAAGGGTTTATCGCCACAGAACTTCACAAAAAGTGACTCTCCTGTAGCGATAAGCCCATGTGCAAATCCTGCTTTGTTGATCCCTGGTGAGTTTCACTACTACTGCTGAAACAAGGCCAACGGAGGTACCAACGCGTGAGTCGGATTGGCCTCAAGGGTCCTGTGATCTCAGTGATAGAGTCACTGTTGCTCTAGCGTGTGCTGTTTCGTAGACCTGCCTGCAAAACGAGCTGTACTTCAGTATGGTGTACAGGCTTTCAAGATTAACCCACACTTGCCATTAGGGTCCATCTGCTGGTGCTAAGGCACCAGGTCTTCTATGGTCTAGCGGGACACTTTAAGGTCTAGCATGGGAATCTGCTCCCTCAGGAGAGTGGTCTGGTGGACTGGTCATGAAGGCTGAACCTAGTTCCCCAGTTGCAAAGTAGGCAGTTCTGTCCATAGTGCCACATCCTCTCCCTTACTGAGCAACAATCTGGCCCACTGAGAGAAACTCACACTGCTTATAAGCTAGAACCCAATTGTGCCAGCTACAAACACCTGGATGAGACTGAATTCAAATGTTGCACTGGGCAAGAGTAATATGCTGCCTGAAAGAAAAAGTAATAACATCCTGGGAAAAGCAAATGCTCACAGGGAATGCAAGATTAAGTAAAGCATGTTAAATGTAAGCAAGAAGAACATGGGGGCATATCATCAAGGGCCTTATCTCCGCTTTTTTGGCTTTAAAAGCCAAAAAAGCGGAGATAATGATTTCGCCCTATTAACAAGGCAGTGCTAATATGCATTAGGGTATGTTAGCAGCCTTGTTACCGACGCCTTGCTTTGTATCTCTAATGAGATGCAAAGTGGGCGTTTCATCTCAAAATAACACAGAAAATGTCACTAACTGCACTTCTCCATATTACCAAGCCCGCCCAGGACACCCATAGTGATAAAAAAAGCAGCGCTAACCGCGGTTATCGCCGGAAGCTAACACCTGCAAAATGTCAGACTTAGCTATAAAGGGAGGTGGATTCTGTGGCTAAGTCCATATCTCCCTATTACCAATGATTCCCTTATCGCCGCATTTGTATTGCTGGATTTCCAGCGATGTCCCCTTATTTTGCCGCTATCGCCGGAATTGTTATCGCTGTGGAGATAAACGTTGGTGATGACGCGTTATCTCACCGATTTATTCCGGCGATAGCCGGCAACATAAAAAATAGCGCTAATCGCGCTCAGCGATATTTATCGCTGTGTGTTGTTAATATGACCCATGGTTCCTTAACACTTTTACACTCATTCTCAGAAATCATTGAGTGGTTTTGCCTGAAAAGTTAAGGACATGACTACATGGCACAGAAGGGACCTGTTACAATGCCCATTGCTTATATCCTTCCAAAACTTAAGCAGTATGGTTTAAAAAGACCACATCCCTGACCAGAGAGTCGCGGTACACGTTTTATAAACGAAAATAAGGGAAAAAACTGATAAGGCTCAAGTTAAGTGCTTTCCACTCCACGCATCAACCAGGTATTGCAGTACCTCCAGGAATGGTGCACTTCCCCACCCGAGGAAAACAATGTTCACATAAAGACGAGAAAACAATAGTAGCGCTTCACTGGCAAACTCTGTAAAGTGGAGAAGTGGAGCTAATGTGTTTGGGTGTGAATAAATCCAATTTGGCCATATTGCGACCACTCTGTCTTGCTTTATTTAGTTATTTAGGGGCATATCATCAACGAGGCGATAAAAAATGATCGCAGCTTTTGCGTCCGTTTTCAGGTGAAAAGCGGCGATAATTTTAACGCCCTATTAGCAAGGACACGCATGAATCCATGCTTCGACGCCCTTTCCCTTAACGCCCAGCTTTGCATCTCTAATGAGATGCAAAGTGGACATTCCTCCCCAGAACAACGGTCTGCGACATTTCTCCTATTATCAAGCCTCACGCTAAGAAGCATAGTGGCAAGAAAAGTAGCGATAACCTCTGTTATCGCTACTTTCTTTACACCTGCTTTGAAACTGACTTAGCCATGATATCCTATGGAAGGTGGATATCATGGCTAAGTATGCCTTGTCCTATCAGCAAGCTGTCACCAAACCCTGTGCGATTATCACTGTATTTCCAGCGATAATCTCACAGTTGGCAGCTTGCGCTCTGAATTTTATCGCTTTGGAGATAAGCGTTGCTGATAGCACGCTATCTCCGCGTTAAAATTCAGAGTTGGCCAGCGATAATTATCCTCGCGCTAAGAGCGCTGAGCGATAATTATCACCTGGCTTTGATAATATGCCCCTTAGTTATTTTTCGTATTTTGAACCTTTTTCACTCCGTTCCAAGGCTGTGCTTTGGAGAGGGAAAATGTCAGAAAAAGACATCGGCGGCAAAATTGTTTCTTTCTTTTTTTATCCATTCCACAGGGGAACTGATGAAGGAAAGGAGAGGATAGAGAGAATAAGAGCCATTTCTTGAAGTCACAGTTTTCAATCAGCAAGTGAGGAGGAGCGAGGCAGAAACAAAAAGAGAGGGAATAAGAGGAAGAAGAAGAAATAGAAGGGGGGCAGCTGCCAGCGGCAGAGGAGGAGAAGTGGACGCCATCCTTGTTTTCTCTGGGGAAGAAGGAAAAGACAAAGCCCTTTTCCTTTTCTTCCCACCCCGCCCGTCCCCAAACGGCCACCAAAGGCCAAGCCTTATCTATAGGCCTTGGCTATTTTTGCAGTCATGGGATGCGTTTTTAAAATAAAAAAATAGGGGAACGGATGCTATTAAATTGAAAAAGTAAGGGGCATGCCGTGATCTACCGATCCCACCCACTTCAGCCACTGCATGGAACTCTCCTTTCACACAGTGTTCTGGGTGAAAGGGGCATATATTTTCAAGGCCATGAAAGCCATGCAAAGTGACTTTGCGTGGCCTTGTAAATTGCAGCACATTGCACCACCAGAGCGACAAAAAAGTCATGCTCTGTGTTAGACCTGTCAGCCCTTTGGGTGGTCCCTCCTCATCATTATTTATTTTGTCCCACTTTTGCCTCAAACCCTGTTAGCATTTTTCCTTTTTGGGAACCACCAGACTTTTTAGTGTTGATGCAGGGTCAGGGAGCCATTTTCCCTACCCCTGGAACTTCTGTCTGAGGGCCTGAGACACAAAATGGTGGCCACCCATTGTCACCTGTGACATCACCAGAACCCACTGGAGGTTTCCAGAACATTCTAGAACCTTGTGACAGAGGGAGAGGCAGTTTAGAATGTAGGGAGGCCATCTCAGAGTGGCAGTTGGCATCTGACTAGAGAGGAGAGAGGACCAGTTCAGAAGGAGGTCGGAGTAAGGCAGCAGGGGTGGAAACCAGTGCTTGGAGTGGGGTCAAGAAACCCACCCTTGATGCTAGTCCCTACTGACCAAGCCCAGCCTAGAGCCCTGTGTGGGACCAAAACCAGAAAAACCATCTTAAGGACCTAAATATTGTGAAGAGGCCTTAAAGAAGAAGACCAGCAAGCTCCTGACCTGTTTAGCGGTGTCCTCCTGGAGTCCTGACGTCGACAAGCCTGGAGACCTGAGGCGGAGAAGCGGCGCTGACAGAAAGCAGACGTCGTACCCGGAGCCGTCAGAGGTCGAGAGAGGGCGCCGACGGAGGTCGTGGAGAGGCACCGGAGGTCGAGTAAGGAGTCACCTGAGGTCGAGGTGAAGCGCGCCGGAGGTCGGGAGTGGAGATCGCACTCCGGAGTCGCCGGAGATCGAGGTGAAGCGCGCCGCATGTCGGGAGTGGAGATCGCACTCCGGAGACGCCGGAATCTGAGGTGAAGCGCGCCGGAGGTCGGGAGTGGAGGTCGCACTCCGGAGACACCCGGAAGCGGGGAGACCGTGACCCTGCGACGCCGGAAGGCGACATCGAGCCGGAGCAGCCCAGCGACATCGAGCCGAGGCCGCCCAGCGACATCGATCCGGAACAGCCCAGCGACGTCGAGCCGAAGCCGCCCAGCGACACCGACCCGGAGCCACCCAGCGACATCGAGCCGGAGCCGCCTCACGACATCGACACGGCGCCGAGCGGAGCCGATCATCGTGAAAAGGGCAGTAAGTGGTAGAAAGGGCATCTGAGGCCCTGTGGGGCCCTAAAAGACCATTCTAGGGGCTAGAGGGGTGTTAGAACCAGCCTGGGAGTGCCAGGGGTGAACTGAGACTGGTGCAGTGACCTCTGTGAGGGGTTGTGTATTTTGGGAGAGCCAGATCCTTAGGTTACCCTTATTCTACCTCAGTTCAGGCCCTGCCTTAACCAATCTAGGTGGGACACCCCCCATGTCATCCAAATGACCACAAGCTGTACTTGGGCAAAGTAAAACCAAACTACTTCGTGAAAGGGTTGTGAACTGTAATTGTCATTAATTGTGTTATTTAAGTTATTGAAGGTGCTTTATTTATTGACTGTATTTATTGTCTGACTGTATTTATTCCTGCATTGTATTTATTGTCTGACAGTATTTATTAGCCATTTGAATTTATTGCACCCCTATTTATTCCTTGCTTATTTATGACCTGATCCTATTTATTGAAACCCCACTGTGGTATTATTTATTTGACTTGCCCTTTTAAAGGAGAATCTTATTGTCTTGTATTTATTTTATGAACCCTGCAACTAAGAGAAAATAAGATAAAGACAAACTACTTTCTTTCATAATTTTTACGGTGTAGTGTCGTTTTTGGAACGGATGAACGCATGGTTATTGTGAGGGTGTGACGTACGCTTAACACGGTGCCTGTACCCCAACCGCTCGAGCCAAGCTACCGTTGTGCTGGGAACCTGGTGACTGCTAACCCGGTTGCCCGGTTTCCAACATAAAATTGGTGTTCAGCGGTGGGATAGAGCTGTGCTTGCGTCTACTCGACAATAACTGTGGGTAGTCCATAGGCCTACACCGGGAGTTTTCTCCAAGCGGACTTCCTAATTTTGAGTTTTGTTTTTTCCAAATTTACTTCTGGTGGTGGGAGGAGGTATTACAAAAGGTACCCCCCCTGCATAGCTTCTGTAAGCAACTGTCTTCTATCCTGAGTGGGCAAAATGGAGTTTGTATTGGAAGATGTGGAAACTTACACTGTGGCCCAACTCAGAGAGTTTTGTGAGCGGGAGGGGGTGTTTTGTCCCCAAGGTGCAAAGAAGGGTGAGCTCCAGACCAGCTTAAGGGCTTGGGGGGAGGCACGACGAGAAAGTAAGGTTGAGAAGGAGGACAGGGATGGAGAGCCTGACAGCGAGGGGGCTGGTCTGTACCAACCTGAGGTGGGGAACCTAGTAGCGGGGCCCAGAACACTTTCAAGGAAGGGCAGCAGTGTCTCTAGCAACGGCTTATTAGAAGCAGAATTCACTGACCGGAGGGAGAAAAGACAGCTCACATGGGATTTGGCGAAGCTGGAGAACGAAAAGGAGGAACGGAGGATGGCTCACGAGTTGAGGCTCAGGGAGATAGATCTCCAGATCCTACGGGTCGGGGCACACCCTGTTCCTAGTGGTGGCAGCGAAGAAAGAGAAATCACCAGGGAATCCAAACCCTATCTGCCGAAAGACATAGTAGCTAGCTATAGTGTGGGTGATGATATCGCCAAGTGGCTGGCGGCCTATGAGATCTCATTAAGAGTCCATGGGGTACCAGAGAAATATTGGGGAGGGGGATTGTATAAATACATGCCTCCAGCTGGCAGGGATACATTATTGGCCCTGGAGCAGGATGAGCAGACCCACTACCCCGCCATGAAAGTGGCGCTCGTGAGGAAGTTTGGACTAACACCCGAGAAGTACAGACAGAAGTTCCGGGGTAGCCACAAACTGGGCACACAGAATTGGGTGGATTTCCGGGACTATGCAAAGAAGGCACTAGAGGGTTGGATACAGGGCAGTGAGGTGAGGGACTACGAGGGGTTGTTTGATTTGATGTTGAAGGAACACCTGCTCGAAAAATGTTTCCCTGAACTGCGTCAACACCTGGTGGATAGCAAGCTGACCAATCCCAGGAAGCTTGCTGAGGAGGCGGACATTTGGGCTAGTACCCAAGTGTCCACAAGGGGGACTGGAGGGGACTCTCAAAAGACCGGACAGAGCGCCCCCCAGAAGAAAGAGGGAGGGGAAAAGAAAACGGAGTTCTCTAAAGGCCCCCAAAATAGTTCCCAAGGGAAGGGAACGGGATTCACCCCTAGGGCTAACCCACCCAGAAACCCTAATCCTGGCCAGAGTCAGCAGCCAAGGGTTGTCCATTGCTACGAGTGCGGTGGTGTCGGACACTATAAGGGAGATGTGAAGTGCCCGAAAAGACCACCCCCTCCCATCGGAGGAAAGGCCCCCGGAGTAGCTAGTGTAGTGCTCGGGGAGGAGATGCCCTTAGATAAGGGAAGGGAGTGGGCGGGTGTCACTTTAGTGTCCCTGGGAGAACGGGAGATGGTTCCTAAGATCCAGGTGCCCGCAAAAACCACAAAGTATGGGCAATGGGTCACCATCAACGGCCAAAGACGGGAGGCTCTGAGAGACACAGGAGCCAGTATGACTATGGTACGTAGCCAACTGGTGTCTCCAGAGCAGGTGATTCCCCATGTGCTCCACCCTGCCGCGATGGCTGACGGCAGAATGGGCCACTATCCGGTGGCCGAGGTTCAATTTGAATGGGAAGGGGTTGCAGGTTCACTTCGAGTTGCCGTAAGCCCTGCCGTGCCAGTCGATTGTCTGCTGGGGAATGACATGGAGCATAATGCTTGGAAGGAGGTGGAATACCGGACTCATGCTGAGATGCTGGGTACACCTGACTGGGCCTGTGTCAGCACAAGGTCTGCGACAACCCGGAGGGGGAGTTCGTTTAGGCGGGAGCCTGGAACAAAGGCACCGCCGGCTGCCAATCAAGGAAAGAACCGAGGACAGGAGGAGCCTGCCTCGGCATCCGCGCCCCGTGTGACGGATAGGCCACCGGAGGTGGTGGACCAGGAGTCCGCGGAGGGGGATGTTACCAAACTGGAGAACCTACCCATCCCGGCCGAGTGGCACGTGGAGGGAGGGCCGACCAGGGAGGAATTATGCAAGGGCCAGAGGGAGCGCCCTACCCTTGAGGGACTGAGGCGACAGGCCGAAGCCCAGGCAGCAGGTAACGTTGAGGGGAACTAACACATTTACTGGGAGGATGGCCTCCTCTACAGTGAACCCAAGGCACCCATGCACGGATCGTCACGGGCCTTGGTTGTCCCCCAACGTTACCGAGCCTTCCTTCTGGAATTGGCTCATGAAATCCCCTTGGCAGGACACCTGGGGCAAGACAAGACCTTTGCCCGGCTTGTCCCACACTTTTATTGGCCTCAGATGAAAGTGTCGTCCGACACCTACTGCCGGACGTGTGTGTCTTGTCAAGCCAGTGGGAAAACAGGGGTGAAGCTGAAAGCTCCCCTGGAACCACATCCTGTCGTTAGCACCCCCTTTGAAAGGGTGGGCATCGACATTGTGGGTCCATTAGATCCGCCTACTACAGCTGGTCACAGGTTTATCCTGGTTCTGGTGGATCATGCCACACGGTACCCAGAGGCTATACCTCTGAGGACCATTACTGCACCTGTTGTGGCTAGGGCCCTGATGGGAATCTTTACCCGAGTGGGTTTTCCCAAGGAAGTTGTGTCCGACAGGGGGACCAACTTCATGTCAGCATACATGCGGGCGATGTGGAAGGAGTGTGGAGTGACCTACCGGTTCACCACTCCTTACCACCCCCAGACCAATGGTCTGGTGGAGAGGTTCAATAAAACCTTGAAAGGCATGATCAGAAGTCTGCCTGAAAGCCTGCGGAGGAAATGGGACGTCCTCCTACCCTGTCTATTGTTTTCCTACAGGGAAGTGCCACAGAAGGGAGTGGGCTTCAGCCCCTTCGAGCTTTTTTTTGGGCACCCTGTGCGTGGACCTCTCAGCCTGGTGAGAGACGGATGGGAAAGAACTCCCAGAAAGCTTCCCCAGGACGTGGTGAGCTACATGCTGGCCTTCCGGAGCCAAATGGCTAAGTTGTGGAAGCAAGCTTCTGACAACTTGGAAGCCAGCCAAGCAGTGATGAAGGCGTGGTATGACCACAATGCTCACCCGGTGGAGTTGGAGCCTGGCCAGAAGGTGTGGGTGATCGAACCAGGAGAGCTTAGCGCCCTCCAGGATCGCTGGTCAGGACCCTTTGAGGTGTTGGAGAAGAAGGGTAAGGCTACCTACTTGGTGGATCTGAAGACCCCTCGTCAGCCCCTACGGGTGCTGCATGCCAACCGCCTCAAACCCCACCATGAGAGGCCCGAAGTCATATTGTTAATGGTGACTGACGGAGCAGAGGACGTGGAAAGCGAGCCTCTCCCCGACTTATTTGCGTCTCAAGAGAAGGATGGGTTGGTGGAGGGAGTGATTCTCTCCCCGTCCCTAACTCCTGAACAGCAGGAGGACTGCCGCCAGGTCCTGGGGCAGTACTCTTCGTTGTTCTCCCTTGTTCCGGGTAGGACTCACCTGTGCGTCCATGACGTGGACACAGGAGACAGCCCACCTGTGAAGTCCAAGATCTACCGGATGACAGACAAGGTGAAGGCCAGCATTCACAGTGAAGTCACTAAGATGCTGGAGCTAGGAGTGATTGAACCTTCTAGCAGCCCCTGGTCCAGTCCGGTGGTATTAGTACCAAAAGCTGTACCATCGGGTGCCCAACCGGAACTGAGGTTCTGTGTGGACTACCGGGGACTGAATTCAGTAACGAAGACTGATGCTCATCCGATCCCGAGGGCGGATGAACTGATTGACCGGCTGGGAGCTGCCCAATATTTGAGTACCTTTGACCTTACATCCGGGTACTGGCAGATCTCTCTGACTGATGGAGCTAAGGAAAGGTCAGCCTTCTCCACGCCCAAGGGCCACTACCAGTTCTGCGTGATGCCCTTTGGGCTCAAGAACGCCCCTGCCACGTTTCAGCGTCTGGTGAACCAGATCCTCGCTGGAATGGAGAGTTTCTCTGCTGCTTATCTGGATGACATTGCCGTCTTCAGTAACAGCTGGGAGGATCACTTGCGTCACCTGCAAACTGTTCTCCGGGCCCTGAAGCAAGCTGGGTTAACGATCAAGGCCAGTAAATGCCAGATCGGGCAGGGGTCGGTAGTGTACCTTGGACACTTGGTGGGTAGGGGAGCGGTGCAGCCCCTCCAGGCGAAAATCGAGGCAATCATGGCCTGGGAACCCCCCAAGACTCAGACTGAGGTCCGAGCTTTTCTGGGCCTCACCGGATATTACCGCCGCTTCGTGAAGGGGTACGGGACCATTGTGGCCCCCCTCACGGAGCTTACGTCCAAGAAACAACCTCGACGGGTAGTCTGGACGGAGGCTTGTCAGCAGGCCTTTGTGAAACTGAAGCAAGCCATGTGCGAGGCCCCGGTCTTAAGGGCCCCAGACTTTTCCAAGGAGTTCATTGTCCAGACGGATGCATCGGAACATGGCATTGGGGCAGTGTTATCGCAACTCAATGAAGAGGGTCTGGATCAACCCGTGCTCTTCCTATCCCGGAGACTACTTCCCAGGGAACAGAAGTGGAGTGCAATAGAGCGTGAAGCCTTTGCAGTGGTATGGGCTCTGAAGAAGTTGCGGCCATACCTGTTTGGCTCGCACTTCCTAGTTCAGACCGACCACAGACCCCTTCGTTGGCTGATGCAGATGAAGGGGGAGAATCCCAAGTTGCTAAGGTGGTCTATTTCCCTACAGGGAATGGACTTTCAGGTGGAACATCGGCCTGGAGTGGACCACGCCAATGCAGACGGTCTCTCAAGGTATTTCCGCCTTAGTGATGAGAACTCCCAAGGGGTTGGGTAGCTCTCCCCACTTTCAGCTGGGGGGGACGCGTGTTAGACCTGTCAGCCCTTTGGGTGGTCCCTCCTCATCATTATTTATTTTGTCCCACTTTTGCCTCAAACCCTGTTAGAATTTTTCCTTTTTGGGAACCACCAGACTTTTTAGTGTTGATGCAGGGTCAGGGAGCCATTTTCCCTACCCCTGGAACTTGAGGGCCTGAGACACAAAATGGTGGCCACCCATTGTCACCTGTGACATCACCAGAACCCACTGGAGGTTTCCAGAACATTCTAGAACCTTGTGACAGAGGGAGAGGCAGTTTAGAATGTTGGGAGGCCATCTCAGAGTGGCAGTTGGCATCTGACTAGAGAGGAGAGAGGACCAGTTCAGAAGGAGGTCGGAGTAAGGCAGCAGGGGTGGAAACCAGTGCTTGGAGTGGGGTCCAGAAACCCACCCTTGATGCTAGTCCCTACTGACCAAGCCCAGCCTAGAGCCCTGTGTGGGACCAAAACCAGAAAAACCATCTTAAGGACGTAAATATTGTGAAGAGGCCTTAAAGAAGAAGACCAGCAAGCTCCTGACCTGTTTAGCGGTGTCCTCCTGGAGTCCTGACGTCGAGAAGCCTGGAGACCTGAGGCCTGAGGTGGAGAAGCGGCGCTGACAGAAAGCAGACGTCGTACCCGGAGCCGTCAGAGGTCGAGAGAGGGCGCCGACGGAGGTCGTGGAGAGGCACTGGAGTTCGAGTAAGGAGTCACCTGAGGTCGAGGAGAAGCGCGCCGGAGGTCGGGAGTGGAGATCGCACTCCGGAGTCGCCGGAGATCGAGGTGAAGCGCGCCGGAGGTCGGGAGTGGAGATCGCACTCCGGAGACGCCGGAATCTGAGGTGAAGCGCGCCGGAGGTCGGGAGTGGAGGTCGCACTCCGGAGACACCCGGAAGCGGGGAGACCGTGACCCTGCGACGCCGGAAGGTGATATCGAGCCGGAGCAGCCCAGCGACATCGAGCCGAGGCCGCCCAGCGACATCGATCCGGAACAGCCCAGCGACGTTGAGCCGAAGCCGCCCAGCGACACCGACCCGGAGCCTCCCAGCGACATCGAGCCAGAGCCGCCTCACGACATCGACACGGCGCCGAGCGGAGCCGATCATCGTGAAAAGGGCAGTAAGTGGTAGAAAGGGCATCTGAGGCCCTGTGGAGCCCTAAAAGACCATTCTAGGGGCTAGAGGGGTATTAGAACCAGCCTGGGAGTGCCAGGGGTGAACTGAGACTGGTGCAGTGACCTCTGTGAGGGGTTGTGTATTTTGGGAGAGCCAGATCCTTAGGTTACCCTTATTCTACCTCAGTTCAGGCCCAGCCTTGACCAATCTAGGTGGGACACCCCCCATGTCATCCAAATGACCACAAGCTGTACTTGGGCAAAGTAAAACCAAACTACCTCGTGAAAGGGTTGTGAACTGTAATTGTCATTAATTGTGTTATTTAAGTTATTGAAGGTGCTTTATTTATTGACTGTATTTATTGTCTGACTGTATTTATTCCTGCATTGTATTTATTGTCTGACAGTATTTGTTAGCCATTTGAATTTATTGCACCCCTATTTATTCCTTGCTTATTTATGACCTGATCCTATTTATTGAAACCCCACTGTGGTATTATTTATTTGACTTGCCCTTTTAAAGGAGAATCTTATTGTCTTGTATTTATTTTATGAACCCTGCAACTAAGAGAAAATAAGATAAAGACAAACTACTTTCTTTCATAATTTTTACGGTGTAGTGTCGTTTTTGGAACGGATGAACGCATGGTTATTGTGAGGGTGTGACGTACGCTTAACACGGTGCCTGTACCCTAACCGCTCGAGCCAAGCTACCGTTGTGCTGAGAACCTGGTGACTGCTATCCCGGTTGCCCGGTTTCCAACACTCTGGCAGCGCAAAAGTGCTGCTAGGGGCCCCGTAAATGAGGACCACAGACTTCTACAGTACATTAAGTAACGGAGATTTTATAATATACGACAGTGCATTTCCCACTGCTTAACATAACTTGCATTTAATTTCCATTTAAGCTGTGCGTTATATGCAGTTACCTGAAGGTGAAAGACCGAAAAAAGGTCCAGAATATTTTGTTTTTTTTCCATCCACGCCTTTGATCCCACACGAATTTGATGATGTTTAGAGAAACAGGACACCACTTGTTTGTAGTGAAACTCAATCTTATTCATTCGAAAACTCAATCTCTGGAAATATCACGCTGTTTCACCGTGCGCAACAAAGGGAACCAAAAACTAGCTTATTACCGAACCGTTACATTGCTTAAATATAAAATTGTCAGACCCTATTACTATTTTTCTGCTGCTCTCTAGTGATCAGTGTTATTAATTAAATGAGTGTCAGAGTTTAATATATGAAAAGGTCATGTTTGGTCCTCTGCTGCTCTCCAGTGGTCAGTAGTTAAACTCACGGTTTAGTTTTCTTTGTTTTGCTGTCGCTGGGTTTGCTCAGACTCGCCTTTGAGTCCCAACAAAAGAAACAAGCACTGGCAATGCCAATTGATTTATCAAAGGGGTGGTGCACGGAGATCACCTGAGTGATGGAGAAGAGAGCTTACGTGAAGAATTTAGTTTGAATTTAAATATTAGCCCTGGAAGAGTGTTCAATATAAAAAAAAAATGGGTCATTATCGATTAATCATAGGCGTAGTTCATAGTTGTGGTAAGGTGTCACCCGAGGTGCCACATTTAAGACATGGAATGTAACACATAAGTGCATTGCAAACATGATAATGACACATATAAATAAACAGAAACCTTGGCAGCCCTGAACGCCGAGAGAAGTTAGTGCAGGAAAAAGAGTCCCGAACTAGAGTAGGTTATACGAAAATACAATTCAAATATTACTGATAAACTTCAAAGTTTGCAGTTGGCAGAGGCCTAAAAGTAACCATATATAGGGGCATATCAACAACAACCGGAGATAATTATCGCTGAGCGCACTTAGCGCCAGGATAATTATCGCCGGCTAGCGCCGATTTTTATCGCTGAGATAGCGTGCTATTAGCAACGCTTATCTCATCAGCGATAAAAATCCTAGCGCTAACTGGCTAACGTGAGATTATCGCTGGAAACCCAGCGATAATCTCACGTTAGCTAGTTGATAGGGACTCACAAACTTAGCCATGATATCCACCTTCCATAGGATATCATGGCTAAGTCAGTCCTGAAGCAGGCGTAAGGAAAGTAGCGATACCAGGGGTTATCGCTACTTTTCCTGACGCTATGCTTCATAGCGTTAGGCTTGCTGATAGGAAAAATGTCGCTTAGCGACATTTCTCCTGTCATGCCAGGTCAGGAACGCCCACTTTGCATCTCATTAGAGATGCAAAGCTGGGTGTTAGGAATCCTGACGCTAAAGCAAGGTTTCACGCGTTAGCGTGACCTTGCTGATTAGGCGATAAAATTATCGCTGCTTTTCGGCCGAAAACGGCCGCAAAAGCGGCAATAATTTCTTATCGCCTGCTTGTTGATATGCCCCATAGTTTTTTTTTTTACATGCTATTAGAGTGCCTTCGTCTACTCAGTAGCAATTCCTCTCCTCACTTGCCGGTATACATGACAGTTCACAAATGATTTGCAAGTATTAGGGATGCATACAATCTTGGACATAACACAATAAATGCTTATTACACAATAATAAAAAAAGAACACATTTATTGCTTTAACTGCTCTTGCGTATGATCACTAAAAAACATGTTTTATGAATTTTCACTATTAGTCTATGAAGAAATTCACATAATTCAGGGTTGATGTTGAAAAACATACATGGTGGATCTTTGAGGAACAGGACATGTGTTTGTTGACCAAAAGGCAGCAGGGGGGCGCACTAGAACCCATACCTAAGCAGCATGCGTACTCCACTGCAGACACGCAGCTTTACTGTGATTCCGCAAGCATGACCTGATTAGAAATGCAGACATGACCAGTGGTGGTTTAAAGAGGCTTTTCTCTATGTCATTGTAAACAGTGTACACAAACATCTTTGTTTACGTGCTGGTGACTCACTGAGCTCTCCTTCTCAATCTAGCTAGAAACAGCCAACAGCTAATCAAATAAACTTAATTAAAGCAAGTTAACCAATAGTAAGCAATGTGTCTTTAATTGTATAAGCAAATAAATGTGAAGTAGTTAAAGTGAAGCAGTCTTGGTCTCCCTTTCAAACCAAAGATATTACTTGCCTAAGGAGACTCCACACACTCTGATAACCACATACATTGTATTCCTAATTAACTCAATGAAACTAAACTCCTGTGATCCCTTTCAATCCAGAGGCCAGAACAGCAAAATATCAAATTGCCGCCCTCATTGCAGCACTTGGGAAAATAGGTAAGGTCTCACTCGGAGGGTTGAGCTGGCAATGGGCAAGAGCACCATACATTCAAGGCAATGTATAAGCACCTAACTGAGTGCCACCTAGTGGCTTACAAACAGTGTCAAATGCCACAAGATCAAAGGCTTATGCTTTTTTACTGTGAAACAAACAGCACCGTACTAGCTTGCCAGCTGTGTCGTTGCCAGTGGGGGTTGCCCTGAAGGGGGTTTTCGTGGGGTGGACACTGGAATACAACCCACAGCTGAACATGAGCCAGGACAAACAGATGGACATCCAGAAAAAGCCTTGAGGCTGTGATGCACAAACGGGAGGAGGGGCCATTGCACACTGTGCCAGGAGGAAGCGTGAACGCGTTGCGACAGCCAACAGGAAAACTAATCAATTACTGAAAACACCTTGGAGGCACCCAAGCTCCCAAAGAAGGGACAATTACAGCAAATGCACTAATAAAATGGCAGCATGTCTGAATGGCACAACAAAAAATGAATGGCAGTGATAGGCGTGCCAGAAGCCCACAGAGGAGTTACAACATGTCCAAGCAAGTCAACGCCGTCTCCTCCTCCTGCTTCAACACCCTCCACATGCTCCGCAAGATCTACAGGTGTATCCCGACAGATACAAGAAGAACAGTCACCCAGGCCCTCGTCAGCAGCAGATTTGACTACGGAAATGCCCTCTACGTGGGAGCTCCGGCCAAGCTCATCAAACGACTGCAACGCATCCAAAACGCCTCGGCACGACTGATCCTCAACGTACCACGCCACGGCCACATCACCCCCCACCTGAGAAACCTGCACTGACTGCCCGTCAACAAGAGGATATCCTTCAAGCTCCTCATCCACGCACACAAGGCACTGCACTAGACCGGCCCAGCCTACCTCAACAGACGACTTTCCTTCTACATCCTCAACCGCCAGCTCCGCTCCGCCAACCTCGCACTCGCCACCGTCCCGCGCATCCGAAGAACAACCACCGGCGGGAGATCCTTCTCCCACCTCGCCGCCAAGACCTGGAACACCCTCCCACTGAGCCTACGAGAGACCCAAGACCTGCTGACCTTCAGGAGGCTACTCAAGACCTGGCTGTTCGATCAGTAGCGGCCCCCTCCCAGCATGTTGAGACCCTCACGGGTATGTAGTGCGCTCTACAAATGTTTGATTGATTGATTGATTGATTGCAAACAGAGCATTCACTCTGCCTAAGCTTGGCACAATAAACCAGTATACCAAAGCTGATAATTCTCAGCTATAAAAGGCCAAGCTAATGGCTTTGCTAATGTTTTTTGCCAATTGTGCGTGAGTACATGGGCACACATGGCTTGCAGTGTGTTCTTTAATAAAGCCTACCGATGTATATGCATGCTCTCACGCCTGTCTTGACTCTCGTGTGTGTATATGCCTCTATTTCTATACCTCAAGAAACATAGAGAGATAGAAATACCTAGCAACATTCAAAGAGAATTATTTACTACCATAACTAAAGTCCTCAAATATTTGAAGAAAGGTTTTGTGATTATTGTCATACTTCTGGCAAACGTGGAGTGAGAAATCTGCACATTCATTAACATACACACTGGAGATGGTAGTGCTGTAACAGAGAGGGACGTTGAACAGATGGAACATCAGCATCTTATAAGTTACCATTCTAACATGGTGGACGAATATGTTACTATGATAAATTCAAATGTAAACAAGCATTTGCAATGCAATAGGTCTCGTATTTGCAAGAGTTAAGCTATTGGCATTGTAAATAACAATGCCTTTTTTTTATCTGTTTAGATAATTAACACTTAAATTAAAGGCATTGTCATTTACAATGCCAATAACTCAAACTCTTGTAAATGCAAGACCTATTGCATTTCAAAGAAGCGTCTGTCATTGTCCCGTCTGCTTGGAAAGTGAAAGCGCACATGGCTCGCTGAATGTTGCAGGAAAGCATGTTGTGCCTGCAATAGGAGAAACTCATTAAAGAAAATAGTGCTTATTAGACCATGTAACAACCAAAGTAAAAGGGTTAGTCCTCATGTGGGGTTACAATTGAAGACAAAGTGGTACTAAGGAGGGACTAACATGCCTAATAAAGGATCAGAAGCCAGCATTTATGAAGGACAATGACACGAGCCAATCAAAAATATGGGCGGAGAGTGGGCGGGGCTTCAAGTCCACATTCGAATACAGCATGCCTCGCAGAGCAGTGCATGCGCTACCCACGCTCGACCTAAAAAACGAAGCATGACTTTTTTTTTCTTTTGCTCTGTTTTTTGGGCTCTACAGTGACAAGCAGAAAGGAGATATTTATGTCAACATGTTTATTTTTGGCACTCCTTGGATAAATATAGTAAAGTTAAAATCTTTCTGCGTGGAGAAGTGTGGCTCACTGGTTAGAGGAGGCATACCCTGAAGCAGAGGTCAGACCCGGGACCAGGGTTCAATTCCAGACGCGGCAGGGTCTGAGCCCAAATGTCCACGGACTCGATAATTCTCACTTTGGTGCCTACTCGAATCATGGGTTCACACTGTGCAACTCTGGGCAATAGCTTGCTTAATCTCCACTACGGCCCCCCCCGCGGCGGGATGCCTGGCTTTCACCTTGGGATGCCCAGTACGGGTTATCTCACAGGGAAAGAGCCAGGACGGGTTCCCAATGCAAGCGCCGAGATGCCCAAGGGTAAGTCGAGCGCTATATAAGAACTCACATACATACATATTTCTACACGTTCCAAACTAATACAGATTTGTTTGTTTTTTAAACTGACTTGTTTTAAACTGTAAACTGATTCCAATATATTTTTTGATATGTTTAATTATGCACTACAGATTCTTTTTGTTTTCCTTACACAAGCAACCATGCTCTCTCTTTCAGATGAAAGAGCTACACACCAAACATTTAAGTGGTTTGTGCAATTGGTGATAGTGTGACCATGTGTTATGGAATAAAGTAACCCCTGCCTGATGAGGATATTGCCAGTCACCTCAGTGTTCCATAACCCTATAAAGGGACATGGCTTTCGGCTTTGTTCCTCTATAGAGTTATGGAACTATTCGGTGACTTGCCATATCCTTATAACTTTATCCAATATATAATGTATGGCAGGAGTTACTTTATCCCATTAAAACCTACCATGTAGGGCCTGATGTGGAAACATAATACACTTGGGTGCCCTAACGACCTTCCAATGCCTATTTTTACACAACGCAGTAATGCCACCTAGAAGTCACTTCACAGCACTTTGTTGGTGTGCAAAATGACCTCAAATGAATTTTCTGCGGGCATTTTAGTGAAAATGCAGATGCCATATTACTCCCTGAATTTCAGAATGAGCTACATTTTATAGGAAATTATAAACTTTGTTTTGTTTAGTTTAAATCAGATTTAGCAACTGTTAAGGAAAAACACAGGTGACGTGTGCCGAAGGAGTTTAAACTGGATAAGTAACATCAGGTTGAATCTTTGATGCGATTATATAATTAAGAGATTTGTAGTAGAACTGGGAATATAGCAGTCATAGCAAAAACCAAAGGAAATGATGGACGGAGTGTTGAACATTGCAAGCGCTCACCCCCAGTCAACTGATCTGGGTTTAATCCATCACCATTCTTTTGCCCACTCTGCCACCCCAGTTCAGACATGGCCATATGCAAATCAGTCTGACCCTGTGCCTCATGGGAACAGTCCAGCCCGAACTGCCAAGCCATGTCTTCCCTGGACCGGAAACAAGCTTCCTCGGAACGGTTTCTGGCATTTCAGCCGTCTTCAGCCAGGCTTGCTTGAATCCAGTGGCAAAGTGAGCAAGGGACTCACGTCTGAGCATACCCTATAGCAGTCATCACAGATAACTCTTCTTCCCTTTTAAGTGTGCAGTAGTAAGGCGTTCTTACAGAAGCAGAAAGAGAAAAATTGTAAAAAGAAATGACTGAAAAAAGGAGAGTATTCTCCTTCGAAAATATAGTACCGTTTGATGAAGAGGCCGTAGAGCACCTGTGAAATGACTAGATAGTTGCCATGTTTTCTCTATAAAGTATGACATTATAGCCTGATGAAATTAATAAAATTCAAATCTTATCTGGTGAATTTAAAAAAAAAACGTCAGAAACTAGGGGGGTGAACACAACTAAAGCCCTACTACATGTTGGTATGCACACAGTAATGTGTGAGTGACATTGTGAGACCTATGCAGCACAATATCCTTGGTGCAACAACATTAACTGTTGCATGGCTAAACACTTATAAGGTCCCAAAGGCAAGACCTCTTGGCTATGCCAATGCTTGTTATTTCTACGTTCTGTTATTTTGAGAAATATCTTGCAGAGGCTTGCCTTTCAGACATTTCAATTTTTTGAACGTGCTCATCCATGATCATAATGAGGTTCTTCATTCATTCTGGAGATCTCTTGAGTTGTTGGAAAGTTTAGAGGACTCAAGGAGATTTTGGCAGAGAGGAATCTAAGTTGATGTCTTCATATTCCCTCATCCAGTGCTTGGGTTTCCACTGTTCTCCTTTGGTGGTTATTTGTATAGACCAGGTGAGAGAACATAGTACCAGGAGATGATTTGACAAGTCAGAACGGTTAGGAGGATCACCTTAATAATATCACTGTGGCAATTATGAGGTTAAGAATTTCATTGTTCTTGTACGTAGGAGTGGTAGAGTGTTGAACAAGATCATTGCTGTTCAAGAAAGAAGACAGTTGTTTGATGTAGTATTATTAAGGACTCCCCAGTGTAAGTTTTATTTAAGGTTTGGTGGTAATCTCCTGGGGTGGTAAATAAGGTGAAGTTTAATGGGGTTAAAGTCAGTTGTTTTGGTTTCAATTGAGAGGCACTAGAAGAATGAGAATTGTTCATCTGCCTATGAAAGAAATGTAGATCCCTGCACCACCCGGGATGATGGAGGTGACCCTCCCCTTGGAGAGGGAAGTAATTTTTTGGGCCACTGGTATTATGCAATTGTACGGTCACAGTGATTTTCGCATAATTATAGATTTTCCGCTTTTTCCACGTAATCCATCATCTGCCGCACAATCTGCAGATTTTAACAAAAAAAAATGTTCTACCTCAAACGGTTCAATAGTTACTCAAAACACAGCGACACATGTTGCAGCATAGCGGAAGCCCTTTACAAAGGTTGACGGGTCCCCTTTCAGTTGCTTGTTGCTATATTTGAGTTTCAAAATTGTACTAATGAGTTGCAACCAATTTCAGACAGTGTAATCAAGTTTGAAAGTGACAAAATAATGAAACAATACTAACACAAAATGTGCCACATTACACCACATACTTTGCCTTTTCTTGCCGCATAATGTATTCAATCCTGCCACATAACTTGCCTCCTCCCACCGAATAATTCCAGTGGCCCTGGTATTATTGCATTAGTGTAAGTCATGAAGGTCTGTGTGATTGAGCATGAGGAAAGTAATGTGCGTGCTCCCCTGAATGAGTGTGATGTGGTTACCTGATTCCTCTACTCAACCATGGTAATGTAGTTAGTTCAGATTATCTTAGCCGTGCTGTGGCAGCCACTGAGGTGGAAATAAACTTTAGATTTTGTTACAGTTGTTGAGCATGAATTGTTCCTGGACCCAAGAGTGGATCATGTAAGATTTTCTGGACTGCTGTAGTCAGATGGACTCAGAAGTACATGTATGATGGTATTTCATTATACTTTATTTCGTGTTCACACTTTGGGGCCGATTCCAATCCTGGAAAAAGGCTGTACGAATCGTTGTATGGAGCGTTTTCCCCGTACGACTCGTACCCGGTAAACTTTCCGTACAACCTAGGAAGTACGATTCGTACAGAAAGCCTACTTCCGTACGTTTCATACAAAAGCCCGTACGGGTAAAAAAAAACTACGATTCTGATCTGGAACAGCTTGTACGCGACGTCCGGACGTATTCAGGCAGCGGTTTCCAGCCCAGCAAGTACGATTCTTCCCTACGTCACTCCGTACAGCTCTTTTTTTACGGGAGCCAAACACAGGCGGAAAAGCTGAGTCCTACGCGAACCGCAACGCAACGGAGCCCCGGTACGCGACGTACACGCCATGAACCCTGTCGTACGTGTCATCCCGGTCCTTTTGGCCTACGACCTAGTGCACCGCACCCGACGTACACGCTGCAGAAGGTGAGAACAAAACCCAGGGTCCAGAGTGGGGGTGAGGGGCAGGAAACATACCCCATACTCAAAGCCAAACCTATAATATGGAGGCCATACATTACTACCAGGGTCTGGTCACTTGGGGGGGCGTGTCCAGCAACCCCTGCGTACCGCAACAACGGAAGTGGACGTGTACGGTGCGTTGTACACGTACCCCTACGGCACCATTCGAACAGTGATACGGACCGTACACACACAATGAATGCGTGGGTATGGTGCGTATCACACGTACCCCTACGGCACAGTAGAACAGTGATACAGACCGTACACACACAGTGATACGGACCGTACACACGCAATGAATGTGTGGGTATGGTGCGTACCACATGTACCCCTACGGCACAGTAGAACAGTGATACGACCATACACAAGCAATGAATACGTGGGTACGGTGCGTGTCACACGTACCCCTACGGCACAGTAGAACAGTGATACGGACCGTACACACGCAATGAATGCGTGGATATGGTGCGTACCACACGTACCCCTACGGCACAGTAGAACAGTGATACGGACCGTACACATGCAATGAATGCGTGGGTACGGTGCGTGTCACACGTACCTCTATGGCACAGTAGAACAGTGATACGGACCATACACACGCAATGAATGCGTGGGTACGGTGCGTACACCGACATTGCTATGTATGGTGCGTACACCGACATTGCTATGTACGGTGCGTACACCAACATTGCTATGTATGGTGCGTACACCGCCATTGCGTATGTACAGTGCGTACACCGACATTGATATGTACGGTGCGTACACCGACATTGCTATGTACGGTGCGTACACAGACATTGCTATGTACGGTGCGTAATACAACTTTGGTGCATACAACAACATTGCCGTATGTACGGTGCATACACCGACATTGCATATGTACATGTCATTCCCCATGTACGGGACGTTTTCTGTCCGATTCGAAAATCGGAAAGCCGGTCCGGATCGTACTTGTACGCTCGGACTGTATTTTTAGGCTTTGTACGGAAGAGTGTCCGGGTCCGTCTCGTACAACTTTTCCAGATACAATTCATACGGATCGGCCCGATCCGTATGTATTTTTCCCGTATGAATTGTACTTCACGGGTCAGACGTGACTTGTACGATTCGTACAGAAAAAATTACAGATACGAGTCGTACGGGACAAAAAAATACAGGATCGGAATCGACCCCTTTGTGTAACCGACCAGGGATCTGTGCCTATTGCTGTAAGGATCAGCTCCAACCTACCATCATGTTGTGTGGGTGGTGCAAATAAGTAAAGTAGTTATTCTAGGACACCCATGGAACACCTGTCAAAAAAAACTTGCACTTTACAGGTTACGAGCCTTTCACAAGTCTGTACTTTCATGGACTCTTGAAGCCCTTGATAAATGCACTCATTTCAGACACCAACTGTAGTTTTGTGCAAACCTCAGGCATGTCTAGCTCCTACAATTGCAGTGTCCTGTGAAAAGCGTTAGCTATCTTGTCGCGGCCAAAAACAACTATAGAACCTTGAAATACCTCCTGGGACACAAACTGGTATGAAATGTCGAACTAATGTGGTCTTTGATATGCAAAAGTGCAAAGTGTAACAGAAGCAGGGAAGTGCTTCAGTCAGCAGTTATGGATGAAATATTGTGACGGGACGATGTTCAGGAAGTGTCTGTCGCTTTCATAATCTTTGGCAGTAACCGTTTTTCGAAAATGCCATTAAAAAAAGATTCCAGGTTCCATCTGCACACGTGTGAAGAGGAGCTTAAAAGCATTGGTGCAGTGTATTTGCATAAAGCTCTGAGCCCGCTTTCCCAGAGCCAGCAGCTTCAGAATTGATTAAAAACTATTTCACCACTCGCGTGCATCAGGAGCTCGGCCACGTCCTCCAAGTGCGTAATAGGGGCTCCGTCCCCGAACATCTTGTAAATAGAAAGCTCCCTTCCCCTCCTCCTCTGAAAACGCATTACATGGAATTCATCGGGAGGCGCTCCTTTCTCCTGTTAAGGATGTTCTTTTTGATGCAATATGTAATTGTGCAACAGCTTATGTACTTCAACAGCAGGAGACGGATTTAGCTCAATGCACGTACTTTTCACGGAAAAAAGCGGCGGTCTTGAACCGTGCCCTGCTGCACAGTGAAACCACAAATCACCCTGCGTTGAAAGGAGGAGCTGCATTTCTGCAAACATACACTTCTATTACCCAGCGGAAACTATCAACATTCCACTTGGGCCTCCTTTCATTCCTGTGGATGAAAATGCGAAACAAGCGCGTGCCTCGCGCAACAAGTGGGAGGGGTGGGAGAAGTGCCAGAGCACACACAGCGTTTCCCTTCCAGGAACGATCCAGGGGCACCATGTGTTTGTAAGTTAATTGCAAACATATGGTGTCAAGCTCGCTCCCGCAAGGCAATCGCCATACGTGCACGCGTTGCCATTGAAGGCAATGCAACGCGTGCACATTTTTAGGGCAAAAGCTGCATCGATGGCTAAAGGTCTTTTTCCAAGCAGCGCATACACGCTGCTAGGCGAGACCTAACTAGAGGCTTCACATGAAAGGAGGGGGTGCGCAGACAGAATATCGAGCTTTAAATGTCGGCATACACAAATATCGATTTGGAAATATTTTGATGCAGAAATATCGACAGCAAGAATATCGTGGTCAAGATATCAACTTGGATTTAAGAAATATCGTTTTTGAAAATATTAAAGTCATTAATATCGTTTGCAAAAATATAGTTGTTTAAAATATCGATGTTTTAATTAGTGATGTATTTTAGTATGTATTTTAAAAGTATGTGAACTATTTTTTGTATAGGTATTACTTTTGTTTTTTAATATATGTGTTACATTTTTTGTAGTTAATAATTTTATTTTAATTCAATTTTGCATTTTTTTAGTTCTGTAGCAGGTTGTGGGTTTATAGGGGAATAGGGTGGGAAGTAATTTAATTATAATAAATGTATTAATATTTGTTATTTATTCAATTTACATTTTATAGTGTTAATTAATTAATCTATTATTAATTATTTTTATTTGGTTGTTTATTATCAATTAATTAATTGGTAATTATGTTAAATATGTAATTTTTATAGGAGCAGGTTGTGGGTGTAGAGGAGAATAGGGTGGGAAGTAATTTAAATATAATACATTTATTAATATTTTTTATTTAAATTAAATTTTACAGTGTTAATTGTGGGGATTCATTTATTATTTGTTAATTGCTTATTAATTAGTAATGATTAATTATGTTAATGGTGTTATTTTTTTTAGGAGCAGGTGGTGGGGTTTATAGGGGAATAGGGTGGGAAGTAAATTATTTATAATTAATTAATAATTATTGTTTAATTAATGCTACTTAATTAATTTATATAGAAATATGGCAATTGTATAATTAATTTTAGATGTGAGTTGTGGGGTTTATGTTGTTAAAGGGTGGGTAGTGATATCTTTTAAATTAATTAATAAGTTGTTAATTGATATTAATTTATTAATGTTAAGCTAGTTATGGAAATTGTGTAATGATTTTTAGGCGTGGGTTGTGGTGTTTGTTGGAGTAGAGGGTGGAAAGTTATTTATGTTTAATTAATTTATTATTAATTGATCATTACTATTAACCCCTTCAGTGCCCATGACGAGCTGGACTCGTCATGGGCTGCGGTGGCGCTGTGCCCATGACGAGTCCAGCTCGTCATGAACTCCGCCCGCTAATGGAAGGCGCGGCACTGGGTGGGGAAAGGGGCGCGCATGCAAGGGGTTAATTCATCAATTCATAAATATTTATGGCAATTGTTTATTTTTATTTTGTGTGTGGGTTTCGGTTTTATAGGGGTAACATTTGGGGAGTAAATAAAATGTTATCTATTTTAATTTGTTTTTTAATTATATTTTATTAATTGATAATTAATTTAGTTTATTATGGAGGTACATTTTTTTTAAATTCAGATGTGTGTTGTGAATTGTGTGGTGTTATAGGGTAGGAAATAAAAAAGATTACATTTATGTAATAATTCATGTTTTTATTTATAAATAGTTTCTATTAACCCCTTGCATGCCCGCCCCTTTCCCCGCCCAGTGCCGCGCTTTGTATTAGCGGGCGGAGTTCATGACGAGCTGGACTCGTCATGGGCACAGCGCCACCGCAGCCCATGACGAGTCCAGCTCGTCATGGGCACTGAAGGGGTTAAAAATAGTTATTTGTAAATTATTATTATTTTTGTTTTAAATAAAAAAATCTTTCTAGGTATTTGTTAGATCTTTGTAACATTATTATATGTTTTTAAGTTTTGTACATTTTTTTTTATATTTTTATATATGTTCTCTTTTTTGTTTTTTTACATCTTATGTGTTGTAGTTGATATTTTGTTTGATTTTAATTTTGAACTGAGACCAATGGGAATATTAATTTTTACCCCTCTGCTATCCAACACTTTCCCTACTGTTGCACTCACTGGAGTGAGAATAGTAATTTTTACCCCTCCGCTATCCAACACTTTCCCTACTGTTGAACTCACTGGAGTGGGAATAGTAATTTTTACCCGTCCGCTATCCAAAACTATCCCTACTGTTGCACTCACTGTAGTGGGAATAGTAATTTTTACTCGTCCACTATCTAACACTTTCCCTACTCTTGTACTCACTGGAGTGGGAATAGTAATTTTTACCCATCCGCTATCCAACACTTTCTCTACTGTTGCACTCACTGGAATGGGAATATACATTTTTACCCCTACGCTATCCAACATTTTCCCTACTGTTGCACTCACTGGAGTGGTAAAAGTAATTTTTACCCCTCCGCTATCCAACATTTTCCCTCCTGTTGCACTCACTGGAGTGGGAATAGTATTTTTTATTCTTTCACTATCTAACACTTTCTCTACTGTTGCACTCACTGGAGTGGGAAAAGTAATTTTTAACCCCTCCGCTATCCAACACTTTCCCTACTGTTGCACTCAATGGAGTGCAAATGTTAAGTTTAAAGACTATTAAAGATGTTAATTGTTTAATTTATAATATAATTTATTTTTATTAGATTTTATGTTATAGTTGTATGTATATATGTCTCCATTCTTGCTCTGTTCTTAAGAACGCACTCACAGCAGACCCAATTCAACTGAATTCTTTATTCTGGAGGAACCGGAAACATGTATCACTGATTGCTTGCACCTGACGCGTTTCGGGTCCTCCAGCCCCTTATTCATAGGTTTAAACAGCACCTGCACAGAAATGCTACCAACTCCCATTTAATCATACGCTGAAAATTCATACCCTCCCGTGGGTTTCAGGTAAGTACCTTATTGCAGTGCATGATGGAGTTTGTAGTGTTTAAAACAAACAAGTTTCCCTTTGGTGGGTTTCTACGTGGCTGCTCTGCTTGTCAAATGAAATTCTTCAAGCTCTCCAGTGGGCCTCAGTGAAAGCAAGTGTCCGGTTAAAATCAGAAAGCAGCTATGCCACTCGGGGGTTAAAGCTGGTTCCAACCCTTGGCCTCATATATCCTTCAGTATGATGGTGCACTCCTCCACGGTCAGAGCAGCCGTGATTAATGTCTCCATTCTTGCTCTGTTTTTAAGAGCGCACTCACAGCAGACCCAAGTCAACGGAATTCTTTATTCTGGAGGAACCGAAAACATGCATCACTGATTGCTTGCACCTGACGCATTTCGGGGCCCCCAGCCCCTTATTCATAGGTTTTAACAGCACCTGCGCAGAAATGCTACCAACTCCCATTTAATCATATGCTGAAAATTCATATATTCATGTATGCATATATATATATATATATATATATATATTACTGCTCCCAAGGTGCCCACGTGGCAGGAAAGCACTCCAGAACCAGCGATGCCTCTCGATGCCCCAGCAGAGGAAAAATGCGGCCAGACGCGTTTCGAGTTCCCATCTCTTTTTCAATGGCCGTTCACCTGTTTCCTGTGGCCAAGTCCCGCCTACATACTCTGCTCCTGCCTCCTGATAGGCGAGTGTGTGACTGGCAGTTCCCACAGAATTGTGGTTAATGTAGTGCGGCACCAAATAAAACCCTGAATGGGTGCCAAAGGATAAGGATCACTGATGCACGCCCTGAATGGGCTGACCCCTCTGTAAACTTCTTCTTGGCTTAGATTCCCTCGAGGAACTGGGGAGATCCCCAGCTGACGACCCGCTTTTGTTAGAGCGGTGGTGCTCTCCTCGCGGCTGGACAAGCCGCGTGTAAATTACTGCTCCCAAGGTGCCCACGTGGCAGGAAAGCACTCCAGAACCAGCGATGCCTCTCGATGCCCCAGCAGAGGAAAAATGCGGCCAGACGCGTTTCGAGTTCCCATCTCTTTTTCAATGGCCGTTCACCCAACAGGTGAACGGCCATTGAAAAAGAGATGGGAACTCGAAACGCGTCTGGCCGCATTTTTCCTCTGCTGGGGCATCGAGAGGCATCGCTGGTTCTGGAGTGCTTTCCTGCCACGTGGGCACCTTGGGAGCAGTAATTTACACGCGGCTTGTCCAGCCGCGAGGAGAGCACCACCGCTCTAACAAAAGCGGGTCGTCAGCTGGGGATCTCCCCAGTTCCTCGAGGGAATCTAAGCCAAGAAGAAGTTTACAGAGGGGTCAGCCCATTCAGGGCGTGCATCAGTGATCCTTATCCTTTGGCACCCATTCAGGGTTTTATTTGGTGCCGCACTACATTAACCACAATTCTGTGGGAACTGCCAGTCACACACTCGCCTATCAGGAGGCAGGAGCAGAGTATGTAGGCGGGACTTGGCCACAGGAAACAGGTGAACGGCCATTGAAAAAGAGATGGGAACTCGAAACGCGTCTGGCCGCATTTTTCCTCTGCTGGGGCATCGAGAGGCATCGCTGGTTCTGGAGTGCTTTCCTGCCACGTGGGCACCTTGGGAGCAGATATATATATATATATATATATATATATATATATATATATATATATATATATATATATATATATATATATATATATATATATATATATATATATATATATATATATATATATATATATATATATATATATATATATATATATATATATATATATATATATATATATATATATATATATATATATATATATATATATATATATATATATATATATATATATATATATATATATATATATATATATATATCCTGTCAGCCCTTTGGGTGGTCCCTCCTCATCATTATTTATTTTGTCCCACTTTTGCCTCAACCCCTGTTAGCATTTTTCCTTTTTGGGAACCACCAGACTTTTTAGTGTTGATGCAGGGTCAGGGAGCCATTTTCCCTACCCCTGGAACTTCTGTTTGAGGGCCTGAAACACAAAATGGTGGCCACCCATTGTCACCTGTGACATCACAGGAACCTACTAGTACCTTCCAGAACATTCTAGAACCCTGTGACAGTGTGAGGCAGGTTTAGAATGTTGGGAAGCCAGCTCAGAGTTGGCAGTTGGCACCTGACTGGTGAAGGGAGAGCAGCACAACACTGAAGGAGGAAGGAGTGAGGCAGCAGGGGTGGAAACTTGTGCCTGGAGTGGGGTCCAGAAACCCACCCTTGATACTAGTCCCTACTGACTGAGCCCAGCCTAGAGCCCTGTGTGGGATAAAGTCAAGAAGAACCAACTCAAGGACCTGAACAGCCGGAACAGGCCTTGGAAGTAAAGAACAGCAAGTTCCTGACCTGTCTATTGGTATCTTCCTGGAGTCCGACGCCGAGAAGCCTAGAGACCTGGGGCCGGAGGTGAAGAAGCGGCGCTGACTGGAAAGCAGACGTCGTACCCGGAGCCGCCAGAGGTCGAGAGAGGGCGCCGACGGAGGTCATGGAGACACCAGAGGTCGAGGAGGAAGTCACCTGAGGTCGAGTGTGCGGCGTCGACGGGGGAGTGAAGTCCGCCCTCCGGAGTCGCCGGAGACCGAGGTGAATCGTACCGGAGGTCGGGAGTGGAGATCGCACTCCGGAGTCGCCGGAACCTGAAGAAAGGAGCACCGGAGGTCGGGAGTGGAGATCGCACTCCGGAGTCGCCGGAACCTGAAGGGAAGAGCACCGGAGGTCGGGAGTGGAGGTCGCACTCCGGAGACACCCGGAAGTAGGGAGATCGTGTCCCTGTGACGCCGGAGACCGACATCGAATCGAGGCTGCCCAGCGACATCGAGCCGAGGCCGCCCGCCGACATCGATCCGGAACCACCTCACGGCGTCGACAGGAACTGACATCGAGCCGAGGCCGTCCGCCGACATCGATCCGGAACCGCCTCACGGCGTCGACACGACTCCGGTGGAGTCGGAAGTTCATAAAGAGGGCAGTAAGTGGAATAGAGGGCGCCTAAGGCCCTGTGGAGCCCTAAGAGACCATCCTAGGGGCTAGAGAGGTGTTAGGACCAGCCTGGGAGTGCCAGGGGTGGACTGAGACTGATACAGTGACCTGTGTGAGGGGTTGTGTAGTTTGGGAGAGCCAGATTCCTAGATTACCCTTGATCTACCTCAGTTTTAGCCTCAGCCTTATCCAAGCTAGGTGAGACACCCTCAGGCCATCCACATAACCACAAGCTGTGATTGGGCCAAATCAACCCATAGTACCTCACAAATGTGACCGGATTTGAAAGGGTACTGATGGCTTATATTTATTGAGAGTATTGTATTCTTTGTATTTATCCTATTTATTGTCTCACAGTATTTATTGTCTCACAGTATTTATTGTCTCACAGTATTTATTGTCTCACAGTATTTATTCCCTCACAGTATTTATTTGCCTATGTATTTTATGCACATCTAGTTATTCATTGATTATTTATGATCTGAGCTTATTTCTTTGACCTACCCTTTTTACAGAAGAGGCTTTGTGTACTGTAAGGGTGTTATTATTTATTTAACCAGCAACTAAGAGAAAACAAGATAAACACAGATATATTTTCATACATTTTTACGGTGTAGTGTCGTTTTTGGATCGGTTGCACGCATGGTTATTGTGAGGGTGTGACGTACGCTTAACAAGGTGCCTGACCCCCGACCGCTCGAGCCAAGCTACCCCTTGTGCTGGGAAACACCGGGTGACTGCTAACCCCGGTTGCCCGGGGTTTACTAACATAATTGGTGTTCAGCGGTGGGATAGAGCTGTGCTTGCGTCCACTCGACAATAACTGTGGGTAGTCCATAGGCCTACACCGGGAGTTTTCTCAAAGCGGACTTCCTAATTCTGAGTTTTGTTTTTTCCAAATTTACTCTGGTGGTGGGAGGAGGTATTACAAAAGGTACCCCCCTGCATAGCTTCTGTAAACACCTGTCTTCTATTCTGAGTGGGCAAAATGGAGTTTGTGTTGGAAGATGTGGAAACTTACACTGTGGCCCAACTCAGAGAGTTTTGTCAGCGAGAGGGGGTGTATTGTCCCCCAGGTGCCAAGAAGGCTGAACTCCAGACCAGCTTGAGGGCTTAGGGGGAGGCACGACGGGAAAGTAAGGCTGAGCAGGAGGACAGGGATGGAGAGCCTGTTAGCGAGGGGGCTGGGTTGTACCAACCTGAGGTGGGGAACCTGTTAGCGGGGCCCAGAACACTTTCCAGGAAGGGCAGCACTGTCTCTAGCGGTGGCTTATCAGAAGTAGAATTAACTGACCGGAGGGAGAAAAGACAGCTCACATGGAAGTTGGCGGAGCTGGAGAAAGAGAAGGAGGAACGGAGGATGGCTCACGAGTTGAGGCTGAGGGAAATAGATCTCCAGATCCTACAAGTCGGGGCACACACTGTTCCTAATGGTGGCAGCAAAGACAAAGAAATCACCAGGGAACCCAAACCCTATCTGCCAAAAGACATAGTAGCTAGCTATAGTGCAGGGGATGATATTGCCAAGTGGCTAGCGGCCTATGAGGTCTCTTTAAGGGCCCATGGGGTGCCAGAGAAGTACTGGGGAGGGGGATTGTACAAATACATGCCTCCAGCTGGTAGGGATGCATTATTGGCCCTAGAGCAGGATGAGCAGACCCACTACCCCACCATGAAAGTGGCGCTCGTAAGAAAGTTTGGACTAACACCCGAGAAGTACAGACAGAAGTTCCGGGGTAGCCACAAACTGGGCACACAGAATTGGGTGGATTTCCTGGACTATGCAAAGAAGGCATTAGAGGGTTGGATTCAGGGCAGTGAGGTGAGGGACTACGGGGGGTTGTTTGATTTAATGTTGAAGGAACACCTGCTCGAAAAATGTTTCCCTGAACTGCGTCAACACCTGGTGGATAGCAAGCTGACCAATCCCCGGAAGCTTGCTGAGGAGGCGGACATTTGGGCTAGTACCCGGGTGTCCACAAGGGGGACTGGAGGGGATACTCAAAAGGCCGGACAGGGCGCCCCCCAGAAGAAAGAGGGAGGGGAAAAGAAAAAGGAGTTCTCTAAAGGCCCCCAAAATAACTTCCAAGGAAAGGGAACAGGATTCACCCCTAGGGCTAACCCACCCAGAAACCCTAATCCTGGCCAGAGTCAGCAGCCAAGGGTTGTCCATTGCTTCGAGTGCGGTGGCGTCGGACACTATAAGGGAGATGCGAAGAGCCCGAAAAGACCACCCCCTCCCATTGGAGGAAAGGCCCCTGGAGTAGCTAGTGTTGTGCTCGGGGAGGAGATGCCCTTAACTAAGGGAAGGGAGTGGGCGGGTGTCACTTTAGTGTCCCTGGGAGAACGGGAGATGGTTCCTAAGATCCAGGTGCCCGCAAATACCGTAAAGTATGGGCAGTGGGTCACCATCAACGGCCAAAGAGGGGAGGCTCTGAGAGACACAGGAGCCAGTATGACTATGGTACGTAGCCAACTGGTGTCTCCAGAGCAGGTAATTCCCGATGTACTCCACCCAGCCGCGATGGCTGACGGCAGAACCGGCCACTATCCGGTGGCCGAGGTTCCCTTTGAATGGGAGGGGGTTGCAGGTTCACTTCGAGTTGCCGTAAGCCCTGCCGTGCCAGTCGATTGTCTGCTGGGGAATGATATGGAGCACAATGCTTGGAAGGAGGTGGAATACCGGACTCATGCTGAGATGCTGGGTACACCTGACTGGGCCTGTGTTAGCACAGGGTCCGCAACTACCCGGAGAGGGAGTTTGTTTCGACTGGAGCCTGGAACAAAGGCACAGCCGGCTGCCGACCAAGGGAAGAACCGAGGACAGGAGGAGCCTGACTCGGCATCCGCGCCCCGTGTGACGGATAGGCCACCGGAGGTGGTGGACCAGGAGTCCGCGGTGGGGGATGTTACCAAACTGGAGGACCTACCCATCCCGGCCGAGTGGCACGTGGAGGGAGGGCCGACCAGGGAGGAATTCTGCAAGGGCCAGAGGGAGTGCCCTACCCTTGAGGGACTGAGGCGACAGGCCGAAGCCCAGGCAGCAGGGAACGTTGAGGGGAACTACAACCTTTACTGGGAGGATGGCCTCCTCTACAGTGAACCCAAGGCACCCCTACATGGATCGTCACAAGCCTTAGTAGTCCCTCAACGTTACCGAGCCTTCCTACTGGAATTGGCTCACGAGATCCCCTTGGCAGGACACCTGGGGCAAGACAAGACCTTCGCCCGTCTTGTCCCACACTTTTATTGGCCTCAAATGAAAGTGTCGTCCGACACCTACTGCCGGACATGTGTGTCTTGCCAAGCCAGTGGGAAAACAGGGGTGAAGCTGAAAGCTCCCCTGGAACCACTTCCTGTCGTTAGCACCCCCTTTGAAAGGGTGGGCATCGACATTGTGGGTCCATTAGATCCGCCTACTACAGCTGGTCACAGGTTTATCCTGGTTCTGGTGGATCATGCCACACGGTATCCAGAGGCTATACCTCTAAGGACCATTACAGCACCTGTTGTGGCTAGGGCCCTGATGGGAATCTTTACCCGAGTGGGTTTTCCCAAGGAAGTTGTGTCCGACAGGGGGACCAACTTCATGTCAGCATACATGCGGGCCATGTGGAAGGAGTGTGGAGTGACCTACCGGTTCACAACTCCTTACCACCCCCAGACCAATGGTCTGGTGGAGAGGTTTAACAAAACCTTGAAAGGCATGATCAGAAGTCTGCCTGAAAGCCTGCGGAGGAAATGGGACATCCTCCTACCCTGTCTATTGTTTTCCTACAGGGAAGTGCCACAGAAGGGAGTGGGCTTCAGCCCCTTCGAGCTTTTGTATGGGCACCCTGTGCGTGGACCTCTCAGCCTGGTGAGAGACGGATGGGAAAGAACTCCCAGAAAGCTTCCCCAGGACGTGGTGAGCTACATGCTGGCCTTCCGAAGCCAAATGGCTAAGTTGTGGAAGCAAGCTTCTGACAACTTGGAGGCCAGCCAAGCAGTAATGAAGGCGTGGTATGACCACAACGCTCACCCGGTGGAATTGGAGCCTGGCCAGAAGGTGTGGGTGATCGAACCAGGAGAGCTTAGCGCCCTCCAGGATCGCTGGTCAGGACCCTTTGAGGTATTGGAGAAGACGGGTAAGGCTACCTACTTGGTGGATCTTAAGACCCCTCGTCAGCCCCTACGGGTGCTGCATGCCAACCGCCTCAAACCCCACCACGAGAGGCCCGAAGTCATTTTGATGATGGTGACTGACGGAGCAGAGGACGTGGAAAGCGAGCCTCTCCCCGATTTATTTGCGTCTCAAGAGAAGGATGGGTCGGTGGAGGGAGTGATTCTCTCCCCATCTCTAACTCCTGAACAGCAGGAGGACTGCCGCCAGGTCCTGGGACAGTACTCTTCGTTGTTCTCCCTTGTTCCGGGTAGGACTCACCTGTGCGTCCATGATGTGGACACAGGAGACAGCCCACCTGTGAAGTCCAAGATCTACCGGATGTCAGACAAGGTGAAGGCCAGCATTCACAGTGAAGTCACTAAGATGCTGGAGCTAGGAGTGATCGAACCTTCCAGCAGCCCCTGGTCCAGTCCGGTGGTGCTAGTACCAAAAGCCGCACCACCGGGTGCCCAACCGGAACTGAGGTTCTGTGTGGACTACCGGGGACTGAACTCAGTAACCAAGACTGATGCTCATCCGATCCCAAGGGCGGATGAATTGATTAACCGGCTGGGAGCTGCCCAATATCTAAGTACCTTTGACCTTACTTCTGGGTACTGGCAGATCTCTCTGATTGACGGAGCTAGGGAAAGGTCAGCCTTCTCCACGCCCAAAGGCCACTACCAGTTCTGTGTGATGCCCTTTGGGCTCAAGAACGCACCTGCCACGTTTCAGCATCTGGTGAACCAGATCCTCACTGGAATGGAGAGTTTCTCTGCTGCTTATCTGGATGACATAGCCGTCTTCAGTAACAGCTGGGAGGATCACTTGCGTCACCTGCAAGCTGTTCTCCAGGCCCTGAGACAAGCTGGTTTAACGATCAAGGCCAGTAAATGCCAGATCGGGCAGGGGTCGGTAGTGTACCTTGGACACTTGGTGGGTAGGGGAGCGGTGCAACCCCTCCAGGCGAAGATCGAGGCCATCATGGCCTGGGAACCCCCCAAGACTCAGACTGAGGTCTGAGCTTTTCTGGGCCTCACCGGGTATTACCGCTGCTTCGTGAAGGGATACGGTACCATTGTGGCCCCCCTCACGGAGCTTACGTCCAAGAAACAACCTCGACGGGTAGTCTGGACGGAGGCTTGTCAGCAGGCCTTTGCAAAACTGAAGCAAGCCATGTGCGAGGCCCCGGTCCTACGGGCCCCAGACTTTTCCAAGGAGTTCATTGTCCAGACGGATGCATCGGAACATGGCACTGGGGCAGTGTTATCGCAACTCAATGAAGAGGGTCTGGATCAACCCGTGGTCTTCCTATCCCGGAGACTACTTCCCAGGGAACAGAAGTGGAGTGCAATAGAGCGTGAAGCCTTTGCCGTGGTATGGGCTCTGAAGATGTTGCGGCCATACCTGTTTGGCTCGCACTTCCTAGTTCAGACCGACCACAGACCCCTTCGTTGGCTGATGCAGATGAAGGGGGAGAATCCCAAGTTGCTAAGGTGGTCTATCTCCCTACAGGGAATGGACTTTCAGGTGGAACATCGGCCTGGAGTGGACCACGCCAATGCAGACGGTCTCTCAAGGTATTTCCGCCTTAGTGATGAGAACTCCCAAGGGGTTGGGTAGCTCTCCCCACTTTCAGTTGGGGGGGACGCGTGTTAGACCTGTCAGCCCTTTGGGTGGTCCCTCCTCATCATTATTTATTTTGTCCCACTTTTGCCTCAAACCCTGTTAGCATTTTTCGTTTTTGGGAACCACCAGACTTTTTAGTGTTGATGCAGGGTCAGGGAGCCATTTTCCCTACCCCTGGAACTTCTGTTTGAGGGGCTGAAACACAAAATGGTGGCCACCCATTGTCACCTGTGACATCACTGGAACCTACTAGTACCTTCCAGAACATTCTAGAACCCTGTGACAGTGTGAGGCAGGTTTAGAATGTTGGGAAGCCAGCTCAGAGTTGGCAGTTGGAGTTGGCAGTTGGCACCTGACTGGTGAAGGGAGAGCAGCACAACACTGAAGGAGGAAGGAGTGAGGCAGCAGGGGTGGAAACTTGTGCCTGGAGTGAGGTCCAGAAACCCACCCTTGATACTAGTCCCTACTGACTGAGCCCAGCCTAGAGCCCTGTGTGGATAAAGTCAAGAAGAACCAACTCAAGGACCTGAACAGCCGGAACAGGCCTTGGAAGTAAAGAACAGCAAGTTCCTGACCTGTCTATTGGTATCTTCCTGGAGTCCGACGCCGAGAAGCCTAGAGACCTGGGGCCGGAGGTGAAGAAGCGGCGCTGACTGGAAAGCAGACGTCGTACCCGGAGCCGCCAGAGGTCGAGAGATGGCGCCGACGGAGGTCGTGGAGACACCAGAGGTCGAGGAGGAAGTCACCTGAGGTCGAGTGTGCAGCGTCGACGGGGGAGTGAAGTCCGCCCTCCGGAGACCGAGGTGAATCGTACCGGAGGTCGGGAGTGGAGATCGCACTCCGGAGTCGCCGGAACCTGAGGAAAGGAGCACCGGAGGTCGGGAGTGGAGATCGCACTCCGGAGTCGCCGGAACCTGAAGGGAAGAGCACCGGAGGTCGGGAGTGGAGGTCGCACTCCGGAGACACCCGGAAGTAGGGAGATCGTGTCCCTGTGACGCCGGAGACCGTCATCGAATCGAGGCTGCCCAGCGACATCGAGCCGAGGCCGCCCGCCGACATCGATCCGGAACCACCTCACGGCGTCGACAGGAACTGACATCGAGCCGAGGCCGTCCGCCGACATCGATCCGGAACCGCCTCACGGCGTCGACACGACTCCGGTGGAGTCGGAAGTTCATAAAGAGGGCAGTAAGTGGAATAGAGGGCGCCTAAGGCCCTGTGGAGCCCCAAGAGACCATCCTAGGGGCTAGAGAGGTGTTAGGACCAGCCTGGGAGTGCCAGGGGTGGACTGAGACTGATACAGTGACCTGTGTGAGGGGTTGTGTAGTTTGGGAGAGCCAGATTCCTAGATTACCCTTGATCTACCTCAGTTTTAGCCTCAGCCTTATCCAAGCTAGGTGAGACACCCTCAGGCCATCCACATAACCACAAGCTGTGATTGGGCCAAATCAACCCATAGTACCTCACAAATGTGACCGGATTTGAAAGGGTACTGATGGCTTATATTTATTGAGAGTATTGTATTCTTTGTATTTATCCTATTTATTGTCTCACAGTATTTATTGTCTCACAGTATTTATTGTCTCACAGTATTTATTGTCTCACAGTATTTATTGTCTCACAGTATTTATTCCCTCACAATATTTATTTGCCTAAGCATTTGAAAAATCTTTTGGCTTGGAGTGCGTTACCGTCTTTGGGAGGCTAAAGAATTTGGTTTTGGATATATATATATTCACTGAAAAAACCATAGGTTTCACACATGTTATACTTAGCGGAAATTTTACTGATAAAAAACCAATGAAATTCCCCCGTTATAGTTAGTGCAGGCAACTATAACTCACGCGACCGCAATCCTCTGCTGATGCTAATACTGTATTTAGACACTTATTTGCCCATGTCTTCTTCCATACATTTTTAGCTATACATATATTACAAATATTTTTTTTTCATAAAGACACATATGTCATCAGCAGAAGATTGCGGTCGCGTGAGTTATAGTTGCCTGCACTAACTATAACGGGGGAATTTCATTGGTTTTTTATCAGTAAAATTTCCGCTAACTATAATATGTGTGAAACCTATGGTTTTTTCAGTGAATTTGCAAGGTTTTTTAAATGCTAATTCCTAACTATAACGTGTGTGAAACCTATGGTTTTTTCAGTGAATTTGTACGTTTTTTGAAATGCTAAGTTACTTTACGCCATTCGTGGAGTGCGCGCCCACTTAACGCAGTTCGTTCCGTTCGCGCACCGGGCGCGCAGAGAGAGCACGCGGTGCGCTTCGCGCACCGCGCGCCCACTTTACGCAGTTAGTGCCGTGCACGCACGGTGGGCACGCGGTGCGCTACGCGCACCGCGTGCCCACTTTACGCTAGATGGGCCATGTACGCACGATGTGCTTCGCGCACCGTGCGCACATGGAGGACATATGATGCACTTCGTTTTGAAAGGTAATATTTTAATTTTTCGTATATTTTATAAGCCATGCACAAATGGTGCCCTTCGGGCACCATTTGCACACGGGGTGGAGAGAGTGTGGATAATTTTTTTTTTTATTATTTTTTTTAAAAATATTTTAGTTTATCACAGGTGTAATAAGCCATGCACAATTGGTGCACTTCGGGCACCAATTGCACACGGGGTGGAGAGAGTGTGGATAGTTTTTAAAAAAAATTTTACCGTACGCGTACGGTAAGCGTAATCGGCGAAATTACCGAAAAAATAAAAATTCAGTTTTTGGCCTTGGGGGATCTTTGGGGACTCCCTCAACATGGCTATGTGTGTGGGAGCTGTCTAAACAGCCCCTTTACATGTTTTTGGGCTTTATATTTTAAAAATCACTCTCAGTGCGAGAGAGAAAATGGCGGCCGCCGCTTCCTGGTTTCGGCCGATTCGAATGTTTACTTAGATCTAAGAGCCAATCAGAATCGCGCTCGCGCACGCCACCGTAAGCGTACCGTAAGCGCACCGTAAGCTGGCTCAGATATATATATTGATTTAAAGGCTATTTTCTCAGAATCTACTGAACAGATTTACACCAAACCTACAAAAGGCACTTCCTTGACCTGAGGACTACCTCTCTGCCAAATTTCTAGTAATTCTGTTCAGCCGTTCAGGCTGTAGCCCTGTCTAAAGGTCCTATGGAAAAATGCATGGGAAAAACGCGTTTTGGGACCCCCCTTTTATCTCAGCCCCCGCTTGACGAATCCCCCCGAGACTCTCAGGGTAGGAGCGGAGCGTAGCGCCCCACCTATTTTGAAAAATTTGCGAGGATTCGTCGACCGGCGCCAAAGTTATTCAAAATAGAATGTTGCGGATTTCCTATGGAAACGTGGTCCTAACTATAACTACCTACTGGCGACCGCCAGTAGGTAATATATATATATTTATTTGTAAATTGTTATATATTTATAACATTTAAAAATAAATTTTAATTAATAAGATAAGCTGGGACCCCAGGAGAGTGGCGCACACACACCAGCGGAGCACACTGCTGATTCAATTCCTAATGCTTAGCGTAGATCAGGGCACTCTCAGTAACACACAGAATCCGTCAAAGTACCAATACACCATTTATTCCACAATGCGCTTCCATTCCAAAGAACCTTGATCACGTGAAACATACACCAAATCGGTGAGACTCTAATAGCACGTAGTGCAGAAAGTGAGAAAGGACCAATGAACAATTCATGGCAGACATGTTGTAGTGGCACCCTAGTCAAATATATATATAATACATTGAAAGTATAAATATTTACAATATGAACACTTAGGTGCCAATCACGATCCGGTAAAAACCGGGTACGAACCGTCGGACGGAGCATATTCCCCGTCCGACGCGTACCCGGTCGTGTAAATATACAAACATGGAATTACGATTCGGACGGAAACACCTTTTCCGTACGAATCGTACAAAACACCGACCGACTAAAATAAACCTACAAATGCGATCCGGGAAAGCGCCGACCTGACGTCGGGACGCACGCAGCCTGCCATTCACGAACCAGGAATTACGATTCGCACCGACGTCATCCCGCACGGTGAATATTTTCCGGCTGCTAAAAACTGCCGGGAAATCAGGACGACGCGAACAAGGAGTACCAGTACGCGACGGACAGACAGGACGACGTGAACAAGGAGTACCAGTACGCGACGGACAGACAGGACGACGCGAACAAGGAGTACCAGTACGCGACGGACAGACAGGACGACGCGAACAAGGAGTACCTGTACGCGACGGACAGACATGGACCCGAACCTACGTGTCATCCCGGCCCTCATAGCAGTCGACCTCCTCTACAGGTTACGACGCAGACGCCGCAGAAGGTCAGAACAACTAAGGGAGGGGGAAAGGGGGGGAAAGGGGGGGGGCAGGACCAGGGGCAGGCCACAAAACCCCCACCATAGTCACACAGCACACATGCCCTGGACATACCTGACTCCCAGGCCCTGGTCACTACGAGGGGGTGGGGCCTTGTCCAGCCAAGCCAGCGACCGCCACAACGGAAGTCCTTGACGACGCGAACCTGCAACACAACCAGACAGGTACGTCCCGTACCCACGCCTTAAGAGCGTGGGTACGAGTCGTACCACGCCCACACCGACGTCACCCCAACAATAGCGGGACGGCTCGTACCCACGTGGCAAAGGCCTGGGGACGGCCCGCACAGCATCACATAGCGTGGGGACGGATATGTACGGACCGTACCCCCACCTGCGGACGTATGGAGCGTACCCCCCACTCCAACAGTGTAAGTACGACCCGTACCCCCACCCGCGGACTCATGGAGCGTACCCCCACCCCAACAGTGCAAGTACGACACGTACCCTCACCCGCGGACGTATGGAGCGTACCCCCACCCCAACAGTGTAAGTACGACACGTACCCTCACCTGCGGACGTATGGAGCGTAACCCCACCCCAACAGTGCAAGTACGACACGTACCCTCACCCGCGGACGTATGGAGCGTACCCCCACCCCAACAGTGTAAGTACGACCCGTACCCTCACCCGCGGACAAATGGAGTGTACCCCCACCCCAACAGTGTAAGTACGACCCGTACCCCCACCCGCGGACTCATGGAGCGTACCCCCACCCCAACAGTGTAAGTACGACACGTACCCACACCTCGAATGCATGGAGCGTACCCCCCACCCCAACAGTGTAAGTACGACCCGTACCCCCACCCGCGGACATATGGAGCGTACCCCCACCCCAACAGTGTCAGTATGACACGTACCCTCACCTCGAATGCATGGAGCCTACCCCCCACCCCAACAGTGTAAGTACGACCCGTACCCCCACCCGCGGACGTATGGAGCGTACCCCCACCCCAACAGTGTAAGTACGACCCGTACCACCACCCGCGGACTCATGGAGCGTACCCCCACCCCAACAGTGCAAGTACGACACGTACCCTCACCTCGAATGCATGGAGCCTACCCCCCACCCCAACAGTGTAAGTACGACCCGTACCCCCACCCGCGGACTCATGGAGTGTACCCCCAACCCAACAGTGCAAGTACGACACGTACCCTCACCTCGAATGCATGGAGCCTACCCCCCACCCCAACAGTGTAAGTACGACCCGTACCCCCACCCGCAGACGTATGGAGCCTACCCCCCACCCCAACAGTGTAAGTACGACCCGTACCCCCACCCGCGGACGAATGGAGCGTACCCCCAACCCAACAGTGTAAGTACGACACGTACCCCCACCTCGAATGCATGGAGCGTACCCACATCCGTGTATGTAATGAGCGTACATGTTGTGAAATAGGAGAGGTGTGTGCAGAGTCCTCCCAGCAGTGCCCAGACACAGGAGGGGTGTGTGCAGAGTCCCCCCAGCAGTGCCCAGACATAGGAGGGGTGGGTGCAGAGTCCTCCCAGCAGTGCCCAGACACAGGAGGGGTGGGTGCCTATCACTCCCAGCAGTGCCCTGAGACAGGAGGGGTGGGTGCCTATCACTCCCAGCAGTGCCCAGAGACAGGAGGGGTGGGTGCAGAGTCCCCCCAGCAGTGCCCTGAGACAGGAGGGGTGGGTGCAGAGTCCTCCCAGCAGTGCCCTGAGACAGGAGGGGTGGGTGCAGAGTCCTCCCAGCAGTGCCCTGAGACAGGAGGGGTGGGTGCAGAGTCCTCCCAGCAGTGCCCAGAGACAGGAGGGGTGGGTGCCTATCACTCCCAGCAGTGCCCTGAGACAGGAGGGGTGGGTGCCTATCACTCCCAGCAGTGCCCAGAGACAGGAGGGGTGGGTGCAGAGTCCCCCCAGCAGTGCCCTGAGACAGGAGGGGTGGGTGCAGAGTCCTCCCAGCAGTGCCCTGAGACAGGAGGGGTGGGTGCAGAGTCCTCCCAGCAGTGCCCTGAGGCAGGAGGGGTGGGTGCAGAGTCCTCCCAGCAGTGCCCAGAGACAGGAGGGGTGGGTGCCTATCACTCCCAGCAGTGCCCTGAGACAGGAGGGGTGGGTGCCTATCACTCCCAGCAGTGCCCAGAGACAGGAGGGGTGGGTGCAGAGTCCTCCCAGCAGTGCCCAGAGACAGGAGGGGTGGGTGCCTATCACTCCCAGCAGTGCCCTGAGACAGGAGGGGTGGGTGCAGAGTCCTCCCAGCAGTGCCCTGAGACAGGAGGGGTGGGTGCAGAGTCCTCCCAGCAGTGCCCAGACATGAGAGGGGTGGGTGCAGAGTCCTCCCAGCAGTGCCCTGAGACAGGAGGGGTGGGTGCAGAGTCCTCCCAGCAGTGCCCTGAGACAGGAGGGGTGGGTGCAGAGTCCTCCCAGCAGTGCCCTGAGACAGGAGGGGTGGGTGCCTATCACTCCCAGCAGTGCCCAGAGACAGGAGGGGTGGGTGCAGAGTCCTCCCAGCAGTGCCCAGAGACAGGAGGGGTGGGTGCCTATCACTCCCAGCAGTGCCCATGGAACACAAAGGGTGGAGTAGCCACAGATACCATGCCCACAAATGTCAGTGCACAAAGACCCTGCAGTACATGTACCACATGTGTGCGAGGCTGGGAGTATACGCATGCATAGGGCCAAAAAGAAAACATGTCCACATGAAGTCATGTCAATAGTCCACATACACAAGTACGATGACTACCAAGGATGCCACGAATGATGCAGGTGGAGAATGGCTCAGCATGCATGTGCAAAGGTGAAGGACTACGTCACACACCCAGCTAATGTACACACAGCTCTGCGCTAAAGTCAGGGGACACCCTGCAGGGAAGAAGTCAGGGTACACAGAGGAAGGAATACACCTTGGGACAATTGCAACATGCAGGAACTGCTTACATGAATGGAGAAAGCTAGCTGACACCGTGTGATGGCACACAGGTCCCAGGGTCCCCCATGAGCAGCCCACTACTACATTTCCCACACACCCAACACATGACCAACACCCACAACCATGTAGCAGCCCCACCAACAGCAATGCCAGCAAAGCAGGAGTGTTCCAAGGGAAAAAAATAAATAGCTTTATTCAGCATGAGCAAAAAACTGGTATGAAGTAAGTCCAATATTTACAAAGCCCATAGGGCAGTCCAGGAGTCACAGCTGGATGGGGGACACAGTGGGATGCGTGTCCCCTAGCTTGCCTGCACAGTTACAAGCCGTTGTCTTCCACAGGGGTGAGGGCATCATGTTGGGGGGAAGGAACAGGCACCGCAGGGACAGGAGGGCGAAGGGTAGGCGACGTGGGTGCAGGGATGGAGGACTCCACCACAGGGGGTGGGGCAGGGCCGAAGGTGGATTCTAGGAGCGCGCTGCACACCTTGGCAAGGTCCTCCAGGGACTCCCCTGCACCCGAAGGAACCACAGGCCCCAAGGAGGGGGGGGGGTCAGAGGGATGGGTCGCAGTGCCACTGGGGGAGAGTGTGGACAGGGGGGGGGGACTCAAGCACCCTGACCGTGGACGTCCTTGACCGCTTGCGGGGTGGTGTCACTGTGGGGCTCAGGGACAGAGCGGCCATGAAGGAGTCTTTGGGGGAGATCTGGCCAGAAGAGCTGAGGGGAGGGGATTTGGAGGGAGTGGATTGGGTGGAATGTGGACTCCCACTCTGGCTGCGTGTCACACGTTTGCCCCCCGACCCAGTGGGTGTGCCTACTTCACCCTGTGTGTGCGTGTCAGGAGGTGTGCGGCGGACCTTCCCTGCTGGTGTGGTGCCTGTGTGTGTTGTGGTGGGTGCATGCTTACGTCTGGGTGTATGTGGGACAGGCATGGGAGTGGGAAGTGTGGAAGGGGCAGGGGTAGGGGGTGGGACGTAGCGCTGCAGGAGACCCACTGCTGCAGTCAGTGTGGAGTCTATGGACCTCAGCAAGTTGCGTTGGTCAGCCTGCGATGAATGAATGCCCTCCAAGTATGCCTCCATGTTGTTGAGGACCTGGCTGTGGCCATGGAGGACATTAAGGATCGCAGTCTGACCAATCTGCAACTGCCGCTGGATGTCCACAGACTCAGCATTGGCGGCAGCAGTGGAGACAGGGGCAGGGGGTGCGGTGCCTGGCAGGAAGGAGACATGTGGTGACCGGGCACGTTGGGAAGGGACACGAGCACGTGGGAGGCGGCTGATGCCAATGGAGGGGCGGTGCAAGATGTAGGACTGCTGTCAGATGGTGGTGCAGCCACCGCCCACTCGGAGAGATCATCCTCGGACCCGTCAGCTTCATACTCTGGTGTGCCAGTCGACAGGTCCCCGGGTTCACTCTCCTCCGCCTCAGTCCCACTCGAAGTGCCAGCCCCGATGTCACCGCTGGCACTGGTGCTCGGTCCCTCCGCGCCGTCTGTGTCCATGTCTCCCTCCGTGTCCCCCGACGATGCTGTGGGCAGGGTGAAGAGACAGAAAGTAATCATACACCTGTATACATATGTCACATGAGTCAAAACTACTTAGGTTACAGTGCATAGCCTGAAACAAAGGAAGAGTTACAATTCCAAAACAAGGTACATATGTAGGCCCTGCAAGACACAGTTGTGTGACCCACCATGCCATGGAAAAACTATGGAGAGCATGACACAATAGCAAATGAGATGACATGGAATTTTGACTGAGGAGCAAGGCCCTGGGGACAATACAGCACTGCATCTGCACCACACAGCGTGGCAGGAAATAGGGATGAGCAGGGACCATATCCAGGAACTAGAGGCACATGCAGCATAGGTAATACTGAAAACATGCCCACCCTGACTGGCACACTGCACCTTGAGTGTATGTCCAGACAAACATCACACACTGGCCAGGCCCAGCAAGGAGATTACAGGTCTTGACATGTAGGCCATGCCCGCACCACCCACCCCCTACATGAGACAAATCTGTGGAGACACAGGAAGCACTTACATCTCTTAGTCTGGGTGAAATACACATGGGATGCAATAATTCAAGATTGCACACCAAATACCCAAGGTGCGCCTGTCCAAATAATCATGTACAAATGGGCATCATCAGATGATTGCAACAAGACACACAGGCAATGGCCACCGTGAGTATGAACAAGGAAAATCAGGTCAGGCTGGACAGTGGACACTTGTAATACATCTCACGTCAATAAACATGGTGCCAGGGGACAATGGCAAAGAGCACAACCCATGCTGTAGACACAGAGATTGTCGACATTCTCGGATTACACACATGATACCTAGGTACCTAGGATTTCCTTACCCCAATCCTGAGGCGGAAGCCGGGAGGTGGCGGTACGATTTCTTGTTTCTTCCTGGTTTTAAAAATTGTATTGGTGTCACTTAATTTGTTATGTTTTAATTGCGCACTGACAATACAAAGCTTACCACCCCCATTACTCTGGTTGGGGCAGCAGCCATTCGCTCCTTCTTCTCACGCACAGCCGATTTGAACGCTGTAGAGTTTGTTTGTTTACTCGAGCGGCCGCCATTCCCACAGGCGTGCTCGCTGACCACGCCCCCTTGAGGCCACGCCCCCCTGCACAGCCTATAAAAACGCTGATTACTAGCGTTCACGTCGATTTCCTCACCCACTCCTGAGGCGGAAGCCGGGAGGTGGCGGTACGATTTCTTGTTTCTTCCTGGTTTTAAAAATTGTATTGGTGTCACTTAATTTGTTATGTTTTAATTGCGCACTGACAATACAAAGCTTACCGCCCCCATTACTCTGGTTGGGGCAGCAGCCATTCGCTCCTTCTTCTCACGCACAGCCGATTTGAACGCTGTAGAGTTTGTTTGTTTACTCGAGCGGCCGCCATTCCCACAGGCGTGCTCGCTGACCACGCCCCCTTGAGGCCACGCCCCCCTGCACAGCCTATAAAAACGCTGATTACTAGCGTTCACGTCGATTTCCTCACCCACTCCTGAGGCCGAAGCCGGGAGGTGGCGGTACGATTTCTTGTTTCTTCCTGGTTTTAAAAATTGTATTGGTGTCACTTAATTTGTTATGTTTTAATTGCGCACTGACAATACAAAGCTTACCGCCCCCATTACTCTGGTTGGGGCAGCAGCCATTCGCTCCTTCTCACGCACAGCCGATTTGAACGCTGTAGAGTTTGTTTGTTTACTCGAGCGGCCGCCATTCCCACAGGCGTGCTCGCTGACCACACCCCCTTGAGACCACGCTCCCCTGCACAGCCTATAAAAACGCTGATTACTAGCGTTCACGTCGATTTCCTAACCCACTCCTGAGGCGGAAGCCGGGAGGTGGCGGTACGATTTCTTGTTTCTTCCTGGTTTTAAAAATTGTATTGGTGTCACTTAATTTGTTATGTTTCAATTGCGCACTGACAATTCAAAGCTTACCGCCCCCATTACTCTGGTTGGGGCAGCAGCCATTCGCTCCTTCTTCTCACGCACAGCCGATTTGAACGCTGTAGAGTTTGTTTGTTTACTCGAGCGGCCGCCATTCCCACAGGCGTGCTCGCTGACCACACCCCCTTGAGACCACGCTCCCCTGCACAGCCTATAAAAACGCTGATTACTAGCGTTCACGTCGATTTCCTAACCCACTCCTGAGGCGGAAGCCGGGAGGTGGCGGTACGATTTCTTGTTTCTTCCTGGTTTTAAAAATTGTATTGGTGTCACTTAATTTGTTATGTTTCAATTGCGCACTGACAATTCAAAGCTTACCGCCCCCATTACTCTGGTTGGGGCAGCAGCCATTCGCTCCTTCTTCTCACGCACAGCCGATTTGAACGCTGTAGAGTTTGTTTGTTTACTCGAGCGGCCGCCATTCCCACAGGCGTGCTCGCTGACCACGCCCCCTTGAGGCCACGCCCCCCTGCACAGCCTATAAAAACGCTGATTACTAGCGTTCACGTCGATTTCCTAACCCACTCCTGAGGCGGAACCGGGAGGTGGCGGTACGATTTCTCGTTTCTTCCTGGTTTTAAAAATTGTATTGGTGTCACTTAATTTGTTATGTTTTAATTGCGCACTGACAATACAAAGCTTACCGCCCCCATTACTCTGGTTGGGGCAGCAGCCATTCGCTCCTTCTTCTCACGCACAGCCGATTTGAACGCTGTAGAGTTTGTTTGTTTACTCGAGCGGCCGCCATTCCCACAGGCGTGCTCGCTGACCACGCCCACTTGAGGCCACACACCCCTCAACTAGATATGTGCATGCATAGGAAGCGCAGCGGACGAGCGCAGCGGACGAGCGCAGCGGGAGCGCCGTTTGCGCGCCGAAGGCGCGCCTAAGGCAAGCCCGTCTGTGCCCGTCCGCGCCAAGTCCGCGATAGGCGCAGGAAATTCTGTCCTAACTCCCCCCTTAGTAAGGTATCTGCCTAACGAATTATACCGCCTACGCGGGATGTGCAATTGCAATTGCAAACCTGACATGAAGAACCTATATGGTCCCTTCAGCTGTAAACTCTGCCGTTGGTCCTCTGACAGCGACCCAGCTAAATCACCTACCTCCGTAACCAACTCCACGGATAACTCACCACACTTTAAAGGAGGGCTGATCAACGCTCGCTCCATGTGTCGGCACAGCCAAGACATAAGGGACCTTATCCAAAATGTAGATCTTGATTGCCTCCTGATTACTGAGACTTGGCTAACGGACGATAGTAACCCTGATCTAGCCATAGCCCTCTCCCAGGGCTTTTCCATCTTTAGGCAAGACAGACTGAAGGGAAGAGGTGGTGGTGTCGCTGTAGTAATCAAAAACAGCTTCAACTGCCACACGTTTAACTTAGACCCCCTAAAAGACATGGAAGGTCTTGGCTTCTCTATCAAACTTAACGACTCTTCATCCTTCTCCGGAGGATTGATATATTGCCCCCCTGGTAATGCCACCAGATTCCTAGACTCTTTGAGTGACTCCTTGGCTCACCTCCTCCTCAGATATCCACATTTCACTCTCGTTGGGGACTTTAATCTACACCTTGAGTCCAAAACCGATGTACAAGTCAACAACTTTCTTCACACCCTAGAAATCTTTAATCTCCATCAAAGAGTTAATCAGCCCACTCACTTACTAGGGCATACACTTGATGGGGTTTGCACTAACCTCTCCTCTCTAACAACCCTACCTCCTGTCCCTCAAATATGGACTGATCATAGCCTGATCCCGTTCCAAATTAAAACTTCACGCATGCTAACTACCAGTAAACCTAGCTCACACCCGGATAACCTCGTTAACTGGAAAAAGGTACAGGAAAACATCGACCTAAATCCCATCACCAATTCTCAGACCCCTAACTTTACCGGTAACGTCGAACATGACGCTAACCTTTTCCACAGTTGGATTCGTCAGGAAATTAAAGCTCGTGAACCTCCCAATCGTCCCTGAAGAATAGAAAAAAAATCTAAGACCAGAGCCCCCTGGTTCACCCCAGAGCTAGCAATAGCCCATCTAGCTTGCAGAAAAGCTGAACGCAAATGGCGTAGAATGTACTGCATGGCAGACAAACTTTCATATATCCAGCTGAGGAAAACCTATCATTCCAACATTAAAACAGCTAAAAAAAATTGTTATACAAACGCCATTAATGAGTCCAAACATAAACAAAAAACATTGTTTTCAATTGTGAAGACGTTCACCCAGCCCAGAGCGTTACAATCTGAAATTCCACCATCCCAAGAGTTTTGTAACCAAATTGCCGATTTCTTCGAGGAGAAAATAGATGCCATCCAAAAAAATCTTCCTCCTCCCCAAGTAACACAGCCCTTAAGTAAATCCGCCCAGAAAGAAATTCCTGTTGGAAGTCTTAAAAACTTCACTCCAGGTAATTTAGATCAAACTAGAGAAATTATCTTGGCATGCAAATCTGGTTCGCCCTCTGACCCCTGCCCCCCTAGAATACTCCATCAAATCATTGACGGGGTGAACCCAATTATTAACAAGATTGTTAATTCCTCTCTTAGCACTGGAATTGTACCTCGCCTGTGGAAACAGGGAATAGTCAAACCCCTGATGAAGAAATCTAACAAATCCCCCTCTGAACTTACTAATCTCCGCCCAATATCGCTCCTTCCAGCACTAGGAAAGATCACCGAACAAACGGTTTATAGAGAACTTAAAAGGTATCTTGAAGCACACAATGTACTCCATCCCCAACAATCAGGCTTTCGCCCCCATCACTCTACAGAAACTGCACTGATTGAGTTAACAGACTCTATAAAGCTGCTGCAGGATCAGAAGAAGAATGCCGTCCTCATTCTTTTAGACCTTACGGCGGCATTCGACACCATCTCGCACTCCATTCTGATTAGCAGACTGACAGATATTGGTATCTCAGAGGTGGCTCTAGCTTGGATAACGTCCTTTCTAACGGACAGATCGCAAACGATCGCCCTAGGTCCTTTCCTCTCCAAAGAGAAGAGGGTCTCATCTGGAGTCCCTCAGGGCTCCATCCTGAGCCCTCTCCTCTTCAACATTTACCTAATTCCACTCATCTCTCTGATTGAGTCATTCGGCATACTCGTAACATCGTATGCCGATGATACGCAACTCATTGTGCCCCTAGAGGAACACTCGACTGAGGCGGAGCAGAACCTCAAATGCTGTCTGAAAGCTGTTTTTCATTGGATGGATCTAAACCATCTAAAATGTAATTCCAGCAAGACCGAGATCCTCCCTATGGGAAAAAATGTCAATTTTTGTCCTAGCCTATGGTGGCCTGAAGTCTCAGCTGTTCCCCCCCAGACTGTAACAACTGCAAGGAACCTTGGAGTCCTGTTTGATACTGATCTGTCTTTCGACCAACACGTGAGGACTGTGGCCGGCCGTTGTTTCGGAATCATCAAATCTCTAAAAAAGTTTTTTGATTTTTGACCAATAGACTCTAGAAAAACCGTCGCAGTGGCCCTAGTTCTTGCTCACTTGGACTACTGCAACGGTCTTCTAGCTGGCGCCAAGAAAGCTACACTTAAAAAACTCCAAAGCGTACTTCACTCTGCAGCCAGATTAGTTCTGAAGTTACCCAGAAAATCTTCAATATCCGCTGCTTTAAAATCTTTACATTGGCTCCCACTGCACAAAAGAATATTTTTCAACATTCTTATTGTAGCATTTCGGGCATTTAATCACTCCTGCCCAAAATATCTTATCAAGCGTTTCCTTCACTACAACCCTAGCAGATCCCTGCGTTCCTCTAAGGACAATCTAATCCTTCCTACTAGGTTCTCTTTGAAAACCAAAGGTGGCAAAACCTTAAATCATCTTGCCACTAAAGCTTGGAACAGCATGCCCAAATTCCTGAGGTCCTTAACCCAAGAAAAACACTTCAGGAAAGCACTAAAAACTTGGATTTTTAATCTTCCCGACGACTACATCATGGCAGCCCTCTAACCTTTCTACCTTTAAGAAGTTACTTGATCTTCTACCTGGAATCAGCGCCAAGATGCTCCTTCCGGAGCGCCCGTTGCGCTCTACAAATACCCTCACAAATTACAAAATTACAAATTAGGTAAATATGCCCCTGGGGACAGCTGCGGCCACACAACTCCATGCTCCTGAATGGGAATGACTGCAACACACGCTAACATTCCTGCACTATGCGTAACGCACACTCATGCACATCATGTCACAGGCCACCACATGGGACATGCCTGCTGGAAGGCCTGGCACTCGAGAGATTAACTCCCATGTCTGGACTCAGCATTAGTGCCAACTGACATGGAACCCACAAGTCCAGAACTGGACAGGGCACAGGCAAGGTCACAAAACCTGTTACACACCCCCCCCACACATGATGCTGCAGGCATTGTACACTTGGAGAAGGTGTCAGGCTACATAACCTTGTGATGGAGTGACTACACACAGACCAGGGAACACATTGCAAGGAGGGGAAGGGAGACAGGAGAGCACTGCAATACTGTGGGGAACGGGATCTGCACAGCACCATAAACCCTGGAAGTGTATCCATGGAACAGTGCGCTTACAAATGCTGGTGAAACACAACAAACACACACATGTACCTACCCCCTTCCGGCTGCTGCATGTCCTGTAGCCGCCTGTCCAAGTCTGGAAAGACCACCGCCAGCACACGTTTCTGGATGTGGGAGAGACGGCGGCGCCCGCGGTTCTTATGGCTCTCAGGTGAGTCCCCCAGCAGGACCCGTGCGATCCTCCGCGTCCAGCACCGGATATCCTACCAGCGTTTCCTCACCTGGGACAGGTGCCGCCTCCGACCATCCACACTCCTCACGGCGCTGACGGCGTCCAGCCATATCTGCTCCTTGGTAGAGGCGTCTACCTGTGAGGATGAACAAGTGACACTACATCAATACACCTGGCACATGTCACAGGGACACAGATTAGAACACATTTTCTGTCTACAACAAGGCATAGTGTGCATCCAACGCATTGCACCTTTGTCATAGGGACATGATCCTCTGGGGGAAGGCCAAAAGCAGTACGTGCCATTGAAAGGACACAGGTGGAATGAGGGCAACTACACAATCAATGAGCCAGGCTCACACTGTGCATCACACCCACCCATCCTGTCTCTGGGCACTGCTGGGAGGACTCTGCACCCACCCCTCCTGTCTCAGGGCACTGCTGGGAGGACTCTGCACACACCCCTCCTGTCTCAGGGCACTGCTGGGAGTGATAGGCACCCACCCTTCCTGTCTCGGGGCACTGCTGGGAGGACTCTGCACACACCCCTCCTGTCTCAGGGCACTGCTGGGAGGACTCTGCACCAACCCCTCCTGTCTCTGGGCACTGCTGGGAGTAATAGGCACCCACCCCTCCTGTCTCGGGTCACTGCTGGGAGGACTCTGCACCCACCCCTCCTGTCTCAGGGCACTGCTGGGAGTGATAGGCACCCACCCCTCCTGTCTCAGGGCACTGCTGGGAGACATCAGGCATTCCCCCCCCTGGGACCCCCCCTACAGTACATAGCATGTGTGTCACACCTGGACACAATGGCAGAAGTCACAGTCTCAAAAAAGGGACACAGTCTGTGCCAGTGGACACTGCACTCACCTGATAACCTGGTCGCCCATACAGCATGGGGTACCGTGGGAGGATCACATCCACCAAAGCCATGTTCTCCTCCAGGGTGAATGGCTGTGACCTCTCCACAGCCCTTGACATGGTTCCAGGGAATCAGTAGCAGCAGCTGGGTCGTGGAATACAGAGATGTGCAGGCAAGTGCTCCCTCATGGGACCTGGCTGCCTTATATCTGCCTTGCTGGCCCATCTCATGCACAGGAGTACAGAGTGATTGGTCACTCACATTTGCATCCTATGTTTCCTCCAATCCCTTCAAACCTAGCAGTCTGTGGGTTCTCAATCTGTTTTTTTCTCCTGCATGATGTCAGCCCCACAAACACATTGCAACAAAGTAGATTCATTCCAACTGACTTCTGCTGTGCACCTTCCTGAACAAATTCAAAATTTGAACTTGGTCTCCATGACAACCAGCATGCATGTAGGCCTCAATACTTGTCCCTCATGTGTCCCCTATGTAATTTGGAGCTTCACACACAGGTACGGTGCGTTCCGGGGCCCTAGGGCACCCCAAATGCATATCAACGGCCCGTACACGCGTGCCGACGTTCACTATGACTATGGGTGTCCTCGCGTATGCGTACTCGTAGTGGTACGGGCCGTACACACGCCTGTACGCTCCCTATCACTACGAGTACGCATACGCGAAGACACCCATAGTGATAGGGAGCGTACAGGCGTGTGTACGGCCCGTACCACTACGAGTACGCATACGCGAGGACACCAATAGTGATGGGAGCGTACAGGCGTGTGTACGGCCCGTACCACTACGAGTACGCATACGCGAGGACACCCATAGTGATAGTGTGGTACCACCACACGCACGGGAGGTAGCGTACCGCAATCGGAAGCACTACCACTCCATCAATGCCCTTGTGGTGTGTCTGTCCAACATGGTGATTTCACATGTCTGTGCTCGTTTTCCAGGATCAGCACACGATGCCTACATCATGAGGCGTAGCAGTATGCCTGAAATGATGATGCAGCTGCGCAACGAAAGAGCATGTGTTGTTGGTGGGTACAGTCTGTCTGTCCTGTATTTTGCATAGCCTACCAGCACGACCGCTTCACCAGTTCTAACGATGTCCATGTGCTTCCCATGTAGGGGACGCTGGCTATCCCAACATGCCATGGCTGCTCACACCTCTCCGCAACCCCATCACACCGGCCCAGCTCCGCTACAACACCGCCCATGGCCGGACAAGGCGAGTGATAGAGAGGACGTTTGGCCTGCTGAAGAGCCGATTTCGGTGCCTCCACAAGACCGGCGGCGCGCTCCCATATGCCCCTGCGAAGGTCTGCAAAATCTTCATGGTCTGCTGCATGCTGCACAACATGGCAGTTGAGAAAGCTGTGCCACTCATCCTGGATCAACATGACGAGGACCATCCACCCGTGGAGGACGAAGGGCTTGGCAATGGGGCTAGTGATGTGGAGGATGTGGAGCCGCAAGAGGACATCCGGACTCGGCTCATACTTCTTCGCTTAGTGGTGAGTACCAGTGTCTGATTGTGCACGCATTGGTCCCCGTGTGGCATGTGTTGTGATGTGTGTCTCCACCTGCATGTATGGCACGTGAGTCAGAGGTGTGTGTGGGTGTGTCACTGGAGTTATGGTGGCAGTGATGGTTGTATTTCCCCAGTCATAATTGTGAACTAGCATGTTGTCATCCATACATGTGTCGAGTACATGCACATGCAAGGGGCTGTGCTTTTTGTGGCTGACTTCTGTGTGTCTTCCATCCCCAGGTATTTGCGCATGCCGTCTGCTGCTTGCATTGTTGTGGCACTGCTATTCCTCATGGACACGTCATCGTGTGCTGACTCAGCGTTACAGGCACGGACACGTTTGGAAGTCTCCTTAGGGTAAGGGATGCATCAGGGGTGTATTGGGTGTGGCAGTTGTTCACGATGTATGCACACTGCCCCTGTCAATGTTTGGTTCCTCTGCAGCCATGTGGCATCACCATGGGACACGACATGCAGCTGTGTACACCTGAATAGATGGTCTGACTGGTTGACAGTCATCAGTGATGGGATAGTGGATTGTGATGATGGCATCAATGTGTGTAACACTGCCCTCGGACACATACGGTTTGCATTGGCTTGACATGGTGTGGGACTTCTACATCAGCGGATCAATGGTGTATGGCTATCTCTCCGTGAGCAGCTGTGGGTGTTTAGCTGTTGGCCGACTTTTGTGTGACAGTTCCATGGCTATCACGCATTTGTGCTGCAGAAGGGGGGTGCCAGTGTTGGACCCACATGTTACTCCACATGACGTGTTCATGTGTACTTCAAGTTGCCTCTGCAATCCCGAACACATGACTAATAAAGGTGTCCCTATGCCTCCAAGGTGCCTCTTCTCAGTCAATGCTGGTGTGTTGCCACGGTGCATCCAGCATGTCTGGCATGGTTGTCCCTGATAGTGGCCATGTGTCTGTGTGTCGAGTAGCAAGATGCAAGCTGTGTGTGTGGGCTGAGACTGTGTATTATGCATGATGTCCATGGGTGTGTGGGTATTGTGACATGTGCCATCCCCATGCATCCAACGTTGGCCAGTCCCCCATTCTCTGCATCCACCAGACTCACGCTTGCAGGACATGGTTCTGCCACCTGTCTACACATACCTGGGTGCCCCCCAGGACACTGGACGGGATCCCTGACCTCTGCGCATGACTGTTGCTGTACTCAATGTGTCTGTCAGCACGGTTGTGCGGCCACCCCCTCAGCTGGTTGGGCCCATCACGGGTGTGTATGGTGCTCCATGTCTGTCTTGCCTAATACACTGTGACCCGTGTGTCCTGTGCCAGACTCAGGCCCCAGGGTGTGGATGGTTGAGGTCAAAAGAGAACTCAGGCATGTTTAGACTTTACTAGACACATGTAAGGTAATAATGCAACCAGCAGGCATCTTCTCTTCATGGTGTGAATTTTTATTTTTGGGGGGGGGGGGGTGTATGATGAGAGGGGCTTCCCGGGAGTTTGGAATCCAAAGTTCAGTAGGGGAGTTGGTGTTCTTGCCATTGGAAATCCTCAGAGTCCATGCCACAGTCTTTGTCCACATTGGTCAGACAGTGACCAGCAAGGCCATGTGGCAGAGAATGTCTCTTGATGCTGTGATGCTGTTGCTCCAGTGGGCCAGGTGCCAGGCCAGGTGTCCTGGGAGATGGTGATGTAGCGCCGACCCTCACGGTCCTTTCCGTGGACGACCCGGCCTCCTGCGGGGACCCTCAGAAGCAGGCCGTGACGATGTTTGGGATGCTCCATCGGATGTTTCCTCCTCCTCCTGATCCCTCCCTGTGGGTGGTGATGTTCTACGCCTTCTGGCACAGGGAGGGTTGCCCATGTTGTCGGCCATCCGACGGAGTGTATCGTGAATCCCCTGGAACACCGTCACTTGCTCAGCCTGTCTGTCCTCCATCCTCCGTTGGTGTTGCAGTAGACAGGCATGTAGCTCCGCATGTTGCTGGGCCTGCTGGGTCTTGATCCCCTCGAGGACGGACACAACCTGGGCCATGCCCGTGGTGTCCTGCCGGTATGAGTCCAGGATGTTACGGACATGGGAATATACCGGATCCTCAGCCAACTGGTCAGGCTGGCGCCTCCGCCGTCCTCCACTCCCACCACCCCTGCCCACTTGCACCTGGCCTGCCCTTGTGGGCACATCGGGTCTCCGGGACCCCTGAGGGGTGGCATTGGAGTTGTCGCCTGCCTCCTCCTGGGTGCCCGGGACACCGTGTCCCTCCTGGCCAGCCTGGCTGCTTTGTGGTGGTGGGGCAGGCATCCTGGGTGTCTCCTGGGATGTGGCAGGAGTGGGGGTGGTGGTTGGCCCCGTTGTACCTGACGCAGGTGCTGCAGGTGGTTGGACACCAGAGGTGCCAGGTTGGTCGGGGTCGTCCACAGAGTGGTGAGAGTCGTCGCTGCCGGTGGGATCGGGCTCCCGCAGATCCGGGTCCTGTGAGTCTTCCCCCCCAGTGTTGGGGGGTGAACCACGACGTTGACCTGTGTGTGAGAGAGACAATGTTAATTTTGGTCCATGCAACATCCATGTTTCATCAGTTTCAACGTTGACACATTTCCTTTTGGAATTAGGATCTGTCTTGCATTCCACTCACAGTGCACTTGTGCATGGGTGTGTCCCTTGGGCACCACTTTTGCCCCTTTCACTATGTGTGGCACAGTCTTACTTGCTGTGCCAAGTGTGACTGCAGTCAGCAGTGGAGTGGGCAGGTGTGGCGAGCCATGCATTGGCGCCTTCCGTGTAGCACTGTACATGTGCACATGGAGTGGATCCACACACTTATATAATGCAGGCAGCTGTCGTTGTGCTCGTGAACAGGTTGTGACATGGCCCTGTGTTTTGCCATGGGGAAGAGGGGGGGTTCTGGCACTGGCCACCCTTGGCTACATGCACGCAGTCTACATGCTAACGAGCAGACATTCCCACACACCACACGGCTGATTTGCTCTCCCTGTGTCTCCCTCCCTCTCTGTCCCCCTCTCATCCCTCCGTGTGTCAGCCTCCTCCCTCTGTCCGTCTCCCTGTGTCTCCCTCCCTCTCTGTCCCCCTCTCCCTCCCTCCGTGTGTCAGCCTCCTCCCTCTGTCCGTCTCCCTGTGTCTCCCTCCCTCTCTGTCCCCCTCTCCCTCCCTCCGTGTGTCAGCCTCCTCCCTCTGTCCGTCTCCCTGTGTCTCCCTCCCTCTCTGTCCCCCTCTCCCTCCCTCTCTGTCCCCCTCTCCCTCCCTCTGTGTGTCACCCTCTGTCACCTGAGCCCAGCTTCCTGGGCACACACTGTTAGCAGATCTTTGAATGGCACTTGGCTTGTTGATGTGAGTTTGTTTCTGATCTCCAGGCACCCATTGGGTGTAGTGTGTGTCTCTGCGCTGCTGCTGTGGTGGTGTGTGCTGCCACTCTTTCACAATGTTGGCTGTTCATTAGCTGCTGTCATGTGCAAAACAGTGCCTTCACCCCCATGTGTTGATGCAAGGCGTCCGCCATTTGCTGGCGAGTCTTTCCTGTGTGGGGACACAGTGTTTGTATGGCTGTGACCTAGGCCATATGGGCAGAGGGCATTGTTGTCTGCTTCTGAGTTGCACTATGTGAATTTAGTGGCCCACCCTCCCGCCATCCGGGTTACCGTGTCATGTGTTGGTGTCTTCTGTGGCCTGTGACTTGACATTGTCCAGCTGGGTGCATGGGGCATGGTGGCGCCAGTGGCATGTGCGTGTTCATGGAGTGTGGTTGAGTCATGCGATAGCTTGGGGTGGTTGCGTGCCTGTTAGTGATTTTGGTTGTGGATGACGTTCCCCCCATGTGAGGTGCGTTGTTTGTGTACTCACCCGGGTCGCGGAGTCCTCCTAATCCTTCGACTGCCTCCACCGGCTGTATGGCCATCACCCTCTCCTCCCAGGGCTGGTAGTGTACGGGTCTGCGGAAGGGCCCTCCTCCAGTGGCGTTGGCCTGGTTGTGTTCCTGCAGCATCTTGGCTCGGACCCTCCTCCGCAGATCGTACCACCTGGCTTGGCATTCATGCCTGGTCCTTCTGGTGTCTGCAACAGCATTCACAGCATCGACGATGGTCTGCCACATGGCTGTTTTCGCTGCCATGCTGGTCTGTCTGACCAATGTTCCAAAGAGCTGTGGCTCGACTCTGAGGATTTCATCGACAAGAACCTCCAACTCTCGGTTACTGAACTTTGGATTCTTGTTAGTGGGCATGGTGAGGGGTGGGGGTGTGGATGGGGGGGGGGTGTGGATGGTTGTGGGTGTGTGGGTGTGGTTGTGCAGGTGTGTGTGTGTGTGAATGTAATGAGGGTGTGTTTGTGAAGGTGGTTGTGTGAAGGTGTGCAAGTGTAAGGTGTGGTGAAGCTTGTAGTATGGTGCTGTAGGTTGTCTGAGGGGTCTGGCAGCAGTGAGTCTGTTGCAAAGGCTCATGGTTTGTGTGTGTGGGCCCTTTTTATTGGTCCATTGGTGGGTGTGGCTGTGTTTGAAGTTTGGGTGGGTGTGTTATAAGGAGTGGTGGTGTTTTGGGCCTCTGTTTGTTTTTGGCAGTTGCAGGTCAGTGAATGTGTTGTTTTTGTGCTTGTTGGACATGTTTTGTGGCTTTGTGCCATTCGAATGGTGTATTCTTGCGTTGTTTTTTTTTGTCCTGGTTGTGTACGTGCGTTTTTAGCGTGTGTACGGTGTGTACATGGGCCATTTGGTTGTACGGTGCTGTCCTTGTGTGTGGCTTGGTACGACTCGTACATGCGGTTTTGATGTTGGGGCCTGGGGTGCGCTCCGTACTTAGGAGGTTGTGGTGGGGTTGCGACTCGAACGTACTGGGGTGTACATTGACGGTGGTACGACACGTACAGGGGTGGGGGTACTACTCGAACGTACAGGGGTGTACATACACGGTGGTACGACACGTACAGGGGTGGGGGTACGACTCGAACGTACTGGGGTGTACATTGACGGTGGTACGACACATACAGGGGTGGGGGTACGACTCGAACGTACTGGGGTGTACATTGACAGTGGTACGACACGTACAGGGGTGGGGGTACGACTCGAACGTACTGGGGTGTACATTGACGGTGGTACGACACGTACAGGGGTGGGGGTATGACTCGAACGTACTGGGGTGTACATTGACGGTGGTACGACACGTACAGGGGTGGGGGTATGACTCGAATGTACTGGGGTGTACATACATGGGGGTCGGACACGTACAGGGGTGGGGGTACGACTCGAACGTACTGGGGTGTACATACATGGGGTCGGACACATACAGGGGTGGGGGTACGACTCGAACGTACTGGGGTGTACATACATGGGGGTCGGACACGTATAGGGGTGGGGGTATGACTCGAACGTACTGGGGTGTACATACATGGGGTTGGACACGTACAGTGGTGGGGGTACGACTCGAACGTACTGGGGTGTACATACACGGTGGTACGACACGTACAGGGGTGGGGGTACGACTCGAACGTACTGGGGTGTACATACATGGGGGTCGGACACGTACAGGGGTGGGGGTACGACTCGAACGTACTGGGGTGTACATACATGGGGGTCGGACACGTACAGGGGTGGGGGTACGACTCGAACGTACTGGGGTGTACATACACGGTGGTACGACACGTACAGGGGTGGGGGTACGACTCGAACGTACTGGGGTGTACATTGACGGTGGTACGACACGTACAGGGGTGGGGGTACGACTCAAACATACTGGGGTGTACATACATGGGGGTCGGACACGTACAGGGGTACGACTCGAACGTACTGGGGTGTACATACACGGTGGTACGACACGTACAGGGGTGTACATACACGGTGGTACCACACGTACAGGGGTGGGGGTACGACTCGAACGTACTGGGGTGTACATTGACGGTGGTACGACACGTACAAGGGTGGGGGTACGACTCGAACGTACTGGGGTGTACATACACGGGGGTAGGACACGTACAGGGGTGGGGATACGACTCGAACGTACTGGGGTGTACATACACGGTGGTACGACACGTACAGGGGTGTACATAGACGGTGGTACGACACGTACAGGGGTGGGGGTACGACTCGAACGTACAGGGGTGTACATACACGGGTGGGGGTGTACATACACGGGGGTACGTCTCGGACGTACGGGGGCAGGGGGGAGTGTTGGGCGCGTATGCGGGCACATGTCTCCATGGATGCAATGGGAGTTCGGTGCGGACGGTGTTTTTTCCATACGGTTGTAACATCGGACGCACGGGATGGATCGTGATTCCTCGGTCGGACTTCACTTTTCACATTTGTACGGTAAATCGTCCGAGGACGTGTCGGACACATTTTCCGACCCGAGGACGTGTGGAAAATCATTCCCAATGCGGTTCGTATGGACTTTTTCCCATGCGAATCGTGATTGCCAGTTCGTACGGCACGTGTACGATTCGTACGGTAAAAAGACCGGATACGAGTAGCACGGGGAATTTTTTTACCGGATCGTAATTGGCACCATAGTGAATGCATATGCAAAAATCCTCACACGAGGTAGAGCATCGGTCTGTTTGTTAACAAATGTCAAAACAAAGAACAAACGGGTACCCAGTCGCGGTACACGTAGGTATTGCGTGTGTCAAAACTTTATCAATGTCATAGGTACAGACATATGACAGGGCAGGTGAGAATACAGTGACCTGATTCATGCAGTATGGCCAGGTGCTAACAGTCCAAGTGGACAGTGACATCCTATGTTATACCAATATTCTAAGAGCAGCTCATTTGTATGTCCCTGAAAAGACAGCTGTGATGCGGTTATAACCCAAGTGCGTCTTGTTGTCAGGCCCAAATATTAACACAGGTGGATTTGCCTGCATTGACACAAGAAGTCAGTTTGGACAAGTGCCCTAACTATAGACCGGTGCGTGACTAAGTAACGGGTCAGTGCAGACATGTTGTAGGGGCACACTAGTCAAATAAATGTATAATACATTGAAAGAATAATTATTTACAATATGAACACATGGTGAATGCATATGCGCAAAATCCTCACACGAGGTAGAGCATCGGTCTGTTTGTTAACAAATGTCAAAACAAAGAACAAACGAGTCCCCAGTCACGGTACACTTAGGTATTGCGTGTGTCAAAACTTTATCAATGTCATAGGTATAGACATATGACAGGGCAGGTGAGAATACCATGACATGATTCATGCAGTATGGCCAGGTGCTGACAGTCCAAGTGGACAGTGACATCCTATGGTATACCATTATTCTACGAGCGGCTCATTTGTATGTCCCTGAAAAGACAGGTGTGATGAGGTTATAACCCAAGTGCGTCTTGTTGTCAGGCTAAAATATTACCACATGTGGAATTGCCTGCATTGACACAAGAAGGCAGTTTGAACAAGTGCCCTAACTACAGACCGGTGCTTGACTAAGTAACGGGCCAGTGCCCTAAGACTAGTGTGGAGAAAGTGAATACAGTGTAAAAAGTCCATTCATTTCAAAGGTCCTACTGTGCTCAGTGATGGAGACAGGGCCCTGTCCCCATTCGATCCAACGCACACTTATGCCGGATACAGTCTCTCTGAGATGCTGAAGTGCCCAGATGTGAATGAGAGGGTAGAAAGGGTAGGCGGCCCGTGCAGATGATTACAGGTGAGTGGGCCCCTTCCTTCCTCCTAAGTGAGACAAGAACAGAAAACACAGAATTAAAAGAGTGTGGATACCAATTTCCACCTCATCAAAAGCAAAACTTACATCCATGACAATGTAAGACCGATAAAATCGATATAACTGTTCAACTGTTGTGAAGGAGGAAGTCAAAGAGGAACAGAAACAGCATGTCAGTACAGTGCAAGCACTATATATATGGGAGCGTATGTTATAAGCCACATGGCTCAACAAGTTCAAGGTAAGATAGATCCTCCACGGTGTGGAGGACCTGACGTGCCTTTGACGAGACATTATTCCTTCAGATGTATGGCTAATTCTTCGTCCTGGTTGAGTCCTCCAGGAGTCTTTGTTTGGAAGTTAATTATAACTGAGTGTAAGGACCCTGTTCCCCCCACGGGGCCCTTTGTGCACCTGTTCTATGATGAGAAAGCAGCGACTATTCACGTTAGAAAAGTGTCTATCTTGAAAATGGCGTGCAACAGGGTATTTCTGGTCACAGTGAATGATTGCTCTGTAATGCTCTAAAATGCGTTTTTTGGCCATCAGAGTGGTAGACCCGATATACCAGAGATTGCAAGAGTATACAATCGCATAAACGACAAAAGTGGAGCAGCGTGTGAGGAATTGTGTTATTTCCTTCCTCACCCCATTGTATTCTACATAATTGCAGAATTTGCTGTTCTTACAGGCCTTACAATGGCCGCAAGGGAAGAAACCCTGCAGGCCATGAAGGTCAGGATAGATGGTGTTATCTCTGTGCACTAGCTGGTCCCTTACACTTTTTCCCCTCCTGTAGGTTATGCTCAGTCTGTTCGGCAGAGTGTTGCCGATAATGTTGTCAGTTTTAAGTATCTTCCAGTTCTGTCACAATCAGACCCCCAGGATATTGCGGCATAGATGTGCAAATTTAGCGGCACAAAAATGGAAATTTAGCGGCACAAAAATGGAAATTTAGCGGCATTATTGCGACACTTTATTTTACTCGTAATCATTCCTTTTCAGCCTTAAATCAATGTAAACTGATTTAGCAAGGTATTCCACTGTGAAACTGGCATTTTTTAAAGTGTTTGCGGCTCTACAGAAGCACAGCTCCAATCAGCACCTCGTGAGAGGGGGCCCTATTTCTCCCTGGGGTGTTCTAGCACCCATGTATGCACCCCTGCCGGGGCACTGCTACCTCCTGGACCTGTCCATTTTAAAAAACTGTAATTTCTATCACCCTTTTTAACATTGAAAATATATTGATAGGTGCGCGCGCTTGGCAAGATGGCGGACTGACCTTGACGAGGGCTGCTGTGGCTCCTCACTCTGAGTGCTTTTTCTTAGCCGGCGCAATAGCGGTATGCCGAAGAACTGTCTGTAATGCTCCTAATCCGGTAGCGGCAGCAGAAAAGTCTCCCTGCGATGCAATATGAGGCTGATTGGTGTCCGTGCCTTGTTTAGACACCGTTTTCTTTCTGTAGTTACACATTTACCTATCCGTTGCTCCCGGTCCTCCTGGTCTCCTTCCGGCATGTCTTCGATACTGTGCCACTTTGGAAGACGGATTATGGCGCCAAAGATGGAGAAAGCGGCGAAAGGAGCACATAAGGACGCTATGATGGCTTCTGGGGGTGGCCGGGGAGCTCCTGACTCCAAAGCGCCTGAAACTGCCACTATGCCCGCGCGCTGGCTTAATTCAGGACGGAGGGGTGGTATAGTAAAAAAAAAATAAAAGGCAGTGTCATTTACAATGCCAATAGCTTAAACTCGCGTAAATGCGAGACCTATTGCATTGCAAATGCTTGTTATTATAGGGGGGGGGGGGCTGAAAGTCTCCCGCTCCAAATCTCTTTTCACATTTTTTCTCCTCTAAACTTTCCCTTTGCATTTAATGAAAAGCAGATGTGAGCTGGGAGCAGAGAAGGGGCAGGGGTAGGGGGTGTCCCCTTCTTAGAGGGGCGGCCACTGACTGCCAGGGGTGCACACATGCACACTCCAGTGATACAGTGACATTGGGTACAGGCAGTGAATATTCAACATCTGCGTTGCTGCTGGCGAACTAAAGCGAAAATATAATCATACAGATCGGGAAAGAAAAGAAGAGCGGACCCCGCTCTGCAGCTGGGTTGTTAGATTGTGCAGAAAGTCTGGTGGAGTGACGGGGCGGATAAGATGAAATGGGGGACTTTTGGGGGTCTCGAAGAGGGACTGGCGGGGAACGCTTTGGTGACACAGGCTTGTTACAAAGCCTCTCTCCCAGAACAGATTAATTCCCCTCATAACTTGTACACACCATTTAACCTCTTCTCGAGGACACCGTATATTCAGTCCAGCTGTGGAAGTACTAGATCGCGCCGTTAATGTGTCTGTCAGTGAAAACGAAAAAAACAGCCTTTTAACCCAATCCCGCGCCACCCTCAGAAACCATGAACAAATCATGTCCATTTCTCGGTGGAGTCTGGCTACGTTTTAAGCCTAGCTGTGACGTCATTCACTAGATGCCTTGAATAAACTGTGTCTCTTGTGGCAAAAATGAACAAGCTGCAGTCTAATCATTTAGGAGGCGTGGGGGTTGTTTAAACTGCATAGGCCACTCTAAGGGCAGTCTGGGATCCCCTTCGTGGAGGGCCGCCTTTCATGTTGAAGAGCAGAGGGCATACTCCAGCCTGAAAGGGTCGGGGAGAGCTGCTGATCTAACGGAAACGGCCCTAGGAGGGAGGATTAAACGGAAGCGGAGCCACGGCCGCTCGTAACTGACCAAAGTAAATAAAAATTAAAAAAACGCCACCCGCAGCCATGCTAACATCTAGTAGCAATATAAGAGAACATATGCCCACATTTTACAAATTAGAACCAACCGGATTACAGAATAGAATATCAAATGTATTTACCTAAAACTATCCGCCCAGCCATGCCCCCTGCCAGAGGGGTTATCACAGGCGCAGCCTCTCAGAGCGCCGACATTTTACACATATCTGTAGTCGACGGGAACACTGTCGGGCCACGCATATCCTCCCGCCAAGGTCCGCGATGATGGGGGCTACTGCCGGCTGCCGTGAGGCACCAGGGGATATAGCAGGCACCGGTTAAATAGATAAGCTGTCTCTGGGCGGCCGGTGACTCAGCCATGCGGTAGGTAGCCGGTGCCAGCCCTAACACCAGGGCCTCATGCCGCCTTGTTTATTTTGTGTAGTCTAATCATTTAGGAGGCGTGGGGGTTGTTTAAACTGCATAGGCCCCTCTAAGGGCAGTTTGGGATCCCCTTCGTGGAGAACCGCCTTTCATGTTGAAGAGCAGAGGGCATACACCAGCCGGAAAGGGGTGGGGAGAGCTGTTGATCTAAATGAAACGGCCCTAGGAGGGAGGAGAAAACGGAAGCGGAGCCACAGCCGCTCGTGACTGAGCAAAGTAAAAATTAAAAAAAAACGCCACCTGCAGCCACTAAAGTAAATAAATAAACGGAGCACGGTGTCCCTAAAGTGGGCGCCGCGCTCCGATGTAAAAGTAAACAAGCATTCGGCCGCGCGGCCGAAAACGAAAGTAATAGCGATCGTGATCAAAGCGAAAGTGATCGCGATCGCTTGGACGGGAGCGCTGTGTGGCAAGCACGCGAGTGGTGCGCGCGCAGCAGTGATTGGCGGCTGCGCGTGTGCACGTTCACGTGCACTGTAGCTTTAGGCCACGGCAGCACTTTGAAAATCCCAGTTATAAAATGTCTCTTCGAGCCTTTGGCTCGCGATACCTAAAAACGGATGCCACCGCAAAGGAGATCGGAGCAGCGTGATGGACCCGGCTTCGGATGGCGGTGGCTGTCGCAGAGGGATCCCGGCGGGAATCGACAGTCGCAGAGGCTTTTCCCATATTTGCACTGGCCACACCTGCCGTGTTGGGAAAAAAAAATAACAAAAGAGAAGGAAAAGCTGGCTGGCTCTGTGGGCGCTATTGCGTGTGGTGGAGCTTCTGGGTTGGAAGCAGGGTTGTCGGTACATCCTGGACCGGAACAGGGTTTACAGGCGGATCCGGACCTTCCCCTGGTTCTTCAGAAAGAAGCACATCGATTTTTTTGCATAGTCAGATGCCGCCTGTGTTTGCTGGACGAATCTTAAATGTTAATGTAAGCGGCTCGAGTGGGGTAACGGTAGATCAACTGTTTCTTACTTGTTATGTATTTGCCGTATATTGATTATTTGCTCTATACTATTGGGTGGGGGTGTTACAGGGGTTCTTTTTTTTGGGCTGTGGTGGTATATATTAGCACGGGGGAGGGGAGTACATAGAAGCTTGAGTAGCGTGATCAGCTGTCACACATAGGTCATGGTTGACCTATTTGCCCATACGGGATGTCATGGGGGGAGGGGGTGAAAGGAGATTTAGTTCAGGGGGGGGTTTGGGGTTGGGGTTGGGGTGGAATATGGGTACAGCAGAGCATTGTTCTTCAGATGAGGATATTTGGTCTCACAGGATGTAGAAAATATATCGGAAATTACTATTTAGTACAAAAAAGGAGTTCAGAGTGGTTTCAAGTGAGGGGAAATACAGGAAAATTCATGGCTAAGGAAAGTTATTTAAAATTATTTTATGAATCCCATTTATCTTAGAATTGCTACCATAAACATTTGCGGGCTTAACGACCAGGCTAAGCGACAAAGGGCGTCTGTCATCTTGAAATCTATGAGGGTGGATATCTTATGCGTCCAAGAGACTCATATAGAGGGTAGTAGAGAAGGGGTCCTAGAACAACTCGGATTTCGTTTGCTGGGAGCTACTAAACAAGGGACTAAGACAAGAAGGGTTGCTATTCTTACTCGTAGGAAGGATATAATTGTAAAAAGAAAGATCTCAGATAGGTGGGGTAGATGGATGGTAGTGCACTGTGGTTTTGCTGGGGAGCATTTTACTTTGTGTTCATTGTATGGCTCCACTGCTGATGACTCAGAGGCCTTGGAGCACTTAGACGATGAACTAGCAAACTGGCCCATCCCACTGTTATTGTGTGGTGATTTTAATAGCAATGGGCTTGGTGGGTTGTGGGGTAACACTGGCGATCTATATGTTGGTCGTAAAAAGAAGGTTTTTAGGGCCTTAACAAATATAGTAAGAAACCACAGGCTTGTAGATCTAAACGCCCAGGACCCTGGTAGCACTTTCTTTTCTGCTCCACACCAGTCAGTTTATAGACTTGACTATTTTTTTGTGGCACAATCTTTGGTGTATCGGGCTAAAATAGAGAAGTACCATAGGATACTATCTGATCATAATCCCCTCGTCCTCACTTTGATATTTACAAAAGGTGGGCGGGCTGAGCGTACTTGGACTTTTGAAAGAGGGTTATTGTTAGATCCAGGTTATGTCTCTCATATGAAAGGCTGGGTAAAGACCTATTGGGAAATAAATAGATATAGCGCTAGCGTCGGGGTCGTTTGGGACGCTTTTAACGCGGGGCTTAGAGGGGAGACAATTAGTTTTAGTGTGTCCCGACAGGCGAAGGAGGCGCATAGGGTGGAAGCGCTATATAAAAATTTTGCTTTGACCTTTGACCCTGTCACCAGGCAGGTCGCTCCCCCCATCCGCCACGCAGCCCCCTGTGGGTTGAACCTCCGTTGCCGCTTTTGCCGCCTGACTGCTCGCTCCCTTTTTTATTCTGTACCCCTGCGCTTGGCTTTCTGTGCCACTTTGTTTTTTCATTCTGTGCCCCTGTGTTTTGCTTTCTGTACCCCTGTGCTCTGTTTTCCCTCTCCCGCCGTCTTTTCCCGCCGTTTTTTCCCCGGGTTTTTCGCCCGCCGCTGAGCCTCTGCGGCCCCGCCCCCTTCACTCCCATTGGCGCCCCGCTCCCACCTCCCAGCTGCTCCTCCCTCCCTCTGCCCTCATATGGAGGCCGCGAAGCCGGCGCGTAGCGGCCGCGCGTAGCGGGCGCGCCGCTGGCGAGCGCGAAGGCGCGCCTAAGGCAAGCCCGTCTGCGCCCGTCCGTGCCTGGACCGCACCCAGCGCCAGAACCCCTGGACCCCGCACCCCCCTCAACGCCAGACTGCACTACGACGCAAGCACCCTCCACGCACTCAACACCAGATGAGACCACCCCTGCTACCGGGCCACCCCGAAACGCACCCAGGGGCCTTTCACCTGCCGGAACTGTTTATTCACCAGCATCCAACCCTCCACACCACCAGCCAGAGAACACAACCACCTCCGCTGCATCCTCCTCAACACCTTCTCCGCTCGCAAGCACGCCATCGAACTCTGGGACCTCCTAGACTCCACCGCCCCCGACGTCGCCTTCCTGACGGAGACCTGGCTGAACGCCACCTCAGCACCAGACATCGCCATAGCCAACCCACAAGGCTACAAGATCTCCCGCAGAGACTGCACCAACGGAGTGGGAGGAGGAATCGTCATCATCCACAAAGACTCCATCAAAATCTCACGAACACCGATGACACCCTCACCACCGCCGAGCACATGCACTTCCAGATCCACACCGACCCCAACACCACCGTCAGAGGAACTCTCATCTACAGACCTCCCGGACCCCGCCCACAGTTCAGTGACACCATCGCCGACCTCATCAGCACCCACGCCCTCGCTTCCACGGACTACATCCTCCTCGGGGACCTGAACTTCCACCTCGAGAACAACAACGACGCCAACTCCACCGCCCTGATCGACAACCTCGCCAACCTCGGACTCAAACAGCTCGTAACGACGCCTACTCACGCCGCTGGACACACGCTCGACCCCATCTTCTCCGCAAGCCCCCACTTCTCCTTCAACCACACCACGAACCACACTGGACCGACCACTTCACCTTCAGAAAACCCACCACACACCACCGCACCCAACAGCTACCACGCCGCTGCTGGGGCAAGGTCACCGAGGACCAACTGACTACCGCCCTCGCCCTGAGACCACCTACCGACCCCACCGACCCAGACACCGCCGCGACCAACCTCACACAGTGGATCAACGACTGCACCAACACCCTCGCCCCTCTCAAGACCTCTACAACCAACCACACCAACAAGAAAGCCGCCTGGTTCACAGAGGACCTTTGGATCTCCAAGCACACCTGTCGGAAGCTGGAGAAGAAATGGCTCCACGACCGAACACCAGACAACCAAACAGCCCTCAAGAGCACCACCCGCAGACACCACCAACTCATCAGGACCGCCAAGAAGACCGCCTTCAAGGACCGCCTAGACAACAACGCACACAACACCAAAGAGCTCTTCAGCATCATGAAAGAACTCTCCAACCCCAGCTCCAACACCAACGACATCTCGCCATCTCAAGACCTGTGCGACACCCTGGCCACCTTCTTCCACCGCAAGATCACCGACATCCACGAAAGCTTCAACTCCGCCCCCCCGCACCCACCACCGAGTCCACCACCCCTGCAACTACCACTCGCATCAGTCGCCTGACCGTCTGGTCCAGCGTCAGCGATGAAGACACCATCAAAACCATGAACTCCATCCACTCCGGATCCCCATCGGAACCCTGCCCTAACCACGTCTTCAACAAAGCCAGTGCAAGCATCGCGCCCCACCTCTGGAAAACAATCAACTGTTCCTTCGAGACAGCAACCTTCCCAGAAAGCTGGAAGGACGCCGAGATCAACGCCCTTCTGAAGAAGCCCAAGGCGGACCCCAAGGACCTCAAGAACTTCCGGCCCATCTCCCTGCTCCCTTTCCCGGCAAAAGTGACCGAGAAGATTGTAAACAAACAGCTGACCCCCTACCTCGAAGTTAACAACATCCTGGACCCTTCCCAATCCGGTTTTCGCAGCACCCACAGCACCGAGACCGCCCTCATCGCCGCCACTGACGACATCCGGACCCTGATTGACAAAGGAGAAACAGCCGCCCTCATCCTCCTGGACCTATCAGCAGCCTTTGACATGGTCTGCAACCGCACCCTATCAGCACGCCTCCTTGACGCCGGTATCCAAGAGAAGGCCCTGGCCTGGACCACATCCTTCCTCTCCGGCAGAACCCAGAGCGTCTTCCTCCCACCCTTCCACTCCAAAACCACAGAGATCATCTGCGGAGTCCCAAAGGGATCCTCCCTCAGCCCGATGCTGTTCAATATCTACATGGCCCCCCTCGCCCACGTCGCACGACAACACAACCTCAACATCATCTCCTACGCCGACGACACCCTCACCACCGCCGAGCACATGCACTTCCAGATCCACAACGACCCCAACACCACCGTCAGAGGAACTCTCATCTACAGACCTCCCGGACCCCGCCCACAGTTCAGTGACACCATCGCCGACCTCATCAGCACCCACGCCCTCGCTTCCACGGACTACATCCTCCTCGGGGACCTGAACTTCCACCTCGAGATCAACAACGACGCCAACTCCACCGCCCTGATTGACAACCTCGCCAACCTCTGACTCAAACAGCTCGTAACGACGCCTACTCACGCCGCTGGACACACGCTCGACCCCATCTTCTCCGCAAGCCCCCACTTCCATTTCAACCACACCACAAACCACACTGGACCGACCACTTCACTTTCAGAAAACCCACCACACACCACCGCACCCAACAGCTACCACGCCGCTGCTGGGGCAAGGTCACCGAGGACCAACTGACTACCGCCCTCGCCCTGAGACCACCTACCGACCCCACCGACCCAGACACCGCTGCGACCAACCTCACACAGTGGATCAACGACTGCCCCAACACCCTCGCCCCTCTCAAGACCTCTACAACCAACCACACCAACAAGAAAGCCGCCTGGTTCACAGAGGACCTTTGGATCTCCAAGCACACCTGTCGGAAGCTGGAGAAGAAATGGCTCCACGACCGAACACCAGACAACCAAACAGCCCTCAAGAGCACCACCCGCAGACACCACCAACTCATCAGGACCGCCAAGAAGACCGCCTTCAAGGACCGCCTAGACAACAACGCACACAACACCAAAGAGCTCTTCAGCATCATGAAAGAACTCTCCAACCCCAGCTCCAACACCAACGACATCTCGCCATCTCAAGACCTGTGCGACACCCTGGCCACCTTCTTCCACCGCAAGATCACCGACATCCACGAAAGCTTCAACTCCGCCCCCCCGCACCCACCACCGAGTCCACCACCCCTGCAACTACCACTCGCATCAGTCGCCTGACCGTCTGGTCCAGCGTCAGCGATGAAGACACCATCAAAACCATGAACTCCATCCACTCCGGATCCCCATCGGAACCCTGCCCTAACCACGTCTTCAACAAAGCCAGTGCAAGCATCGCGCCCCACCTCTGGAAAACAATCAACTGTTCCTTCGAGACAGCAACCTTCCCAGAAAGCTGGAAGGACGCCGAGATCAACGCCCTTCTGAAGAAGCCCAAGGCGGACCCCAAGGACCTCAAGAACTTCCGGCCCATCTCCCTGCTCCCTTTCCCGGCAAAAGTGACCGAGAAGATTGTAAACAAACAGCTGACCCACTACCTCGAAGTTAACAACATCCTGGACCCTTCCCAATCCGGTTTTCGCAGCACCCACAGCACCGAGACCGCCCTCATCGCCGCCACTGACGACATCCGGACCCTGATTGACAAAGGAGAAACAGCCGCCCTCATCCTCCTGGACCTATCAGCAGCCTTTGACATGGTCTGCAACCGCACCCTATCAGCACGCCTCCTTGACGCCGGTATCCAAGAGAAGGCCCTGGCCTGGACCACATCCTTCCTCTCCGGCAGAACCCAGAGCGTCTTCCTCCCACCCTTCCGCTCCAAAACCACCGAGATCATCTGCGGAGTCCCAAAGGGATCCTCCCTCAGCCCGATGCTGTTCAATATCTACATGGCCCCCCTCGCCCACGTCGCACGACAACACAACCTCAACATCATCTCCTACGCCGACGACACCCAGCTGATCATATTCCTCACCGAAGATCCCCACACCGCCAAAGCTAACTTCCACAGAGGAATGAAGGCCGTAGCCGACTGGATGAAGGACAGCAGACTGAAGCTGAACTCAGACAAGACGGAGGTCCTCATTCTCGGACCCACCCCATCAGCCTGGGATGACTCTTGGTGGCCCACGTCACTAGGCACAGCCCCGGAACCCACGGACCACGCACGCAACCTGGGGGTCATCCTCGACTCCACTCTCTCCATGACCAGGCAAGTCAACGCCGTCTCCGCGTCCTGCTTCAACACCCTCCGTATGCTCCGCAGGATCTTCAAATGGATCCCACTCGACACGAGAAAAAACGTTACCCAGGCACTCATCACCAACAGACTCGACTACGGGAACGCCCTCTACTCAGGAACTACAAACAAGCTCCTGAGACGACTCCAACGCATCCAGAACGCCTCGGCCCGACTCATTCTCGACGTCCCCCACCGCAGCCACATCACACTCCACCTGAGAGGCCTGCACTGGCTCCCCATCAACAAAAGGATCACCTTCAAGCTCCTGATCCACGCACACAAAGCACTGCACAACACCGGACCCACCTACCTCAACAACTGACTCAGCTTCCACACCCCCACCCGAAGCCTCCGCTCAGCCAACCTCGCCCTTGCTACAGTCCCCCGCATCCGAAAAACGACCGCCGGCAGCAGATCCCTCTCCTACCTCGCCGCCAAGACCTGGAACACTCTCCCCACCATCCTACGGCAGACCCAGGACCTGCTGGCCTTCAGAAGGCTCCACAAGACCTGGCTCTTCGACCAGTAGCACCCCCCCCCCCGGAGCCTTAAGACCCTCTCGGGTATGTAGCACACTTTACAAATGCAGTGATTGATTGATTGATTGATTGAGCTAGTATTGAGAAGGAGTTGGTGGTAGATTTAAATTCAGGCTCAGCAACGGAAGATGTCCTGCTCAGGCTTGCCTGGGCTAAGGCTGGAATCGGAGATCGTGCTGCCGAAAAAGCAGCCGATCTTTTTTTTAGCTAAAAGGGAACACTGCCATGAATTTAACGAATGGGTTGGCCACATGTTGGCAGTTAGACTCAGACAAAAATGGGCAGTGAGCGAGATAAATGAGATCAGAGATGTACATGGTAAGATAGTAATAGACCTCTGTGAGATTCAGGAAGTATTTCGACTTTTTTATCAACAGCTATATGATGCCGGCCCCCAGGGACAGACGAAGTTAATCCACGACTATCACAATAGTGTACCATTGCAAGGCATTGAGCACGTGGATAGTATGAAACTCGAAGCTATTTTGAGTTAAAAGGAGATCTATTGTGCACTGAAAAACCTTCCTTTTGGTAAGGCGGCGGGACCTGACAAGATTCCTTTGGAATTGTATAAAACATTTTTGGAAGAAATTGGACCATATTTGGTCAAAATAATACAACTTGCACAATCAGGGGGCTCGGTCGCTGATTCTTGATCAGGTGCAGATATCATAGTAATTTAAAAAAAGAGTAAACCACCCCAGGATCCTGGCTCGTATCGGCCAATCACTCTTATAAATGCTAATGTAAAGATCCTGTCTAAAGCTCTCGCTACTAGACTTAATACCATTATCGGAAGAGTAATCCATCCATTCCAACAGGGTTTTATCCCGGGGAGAGGGACCACCCAGCACATCCGCAGGGTAATAACATTATTCGATGCAGCAGAAGTCTCAGGAGACCCTATGGCTATGCTGCTTTTGTATGCAGAGAAAGCTTTTGATAGGGTCTCCTGGGATTATTTATGGGAGGCAATGAGAGGGTTTGGGCTAGGGCAAGGGTTTATTAAAGCCATCAGTAGTTTATAAAGAGCACCAACTGCCCGTCTTAGAATTAACGGGAAATACACTGCACCTTTTGGGATTAAACGAGGCACTAGGTAGGGGTGTCCTTGTTCACCCCTCTTATTTGCGATATATATAGATCCTTTATTCTGGCAACTCGAGTCTTCTTCGGAGATTTTGCCTATGATTTACCACGGGCTAGCTCCAAAGGTTCTTGCATATGCGGACGATGTAGCTTTGGTTACTCCTAATCCTCTAGCTGCAATAATTGCAGTAGAGGAGATAGCCTCGGCTTTTGGCGAAATCTCAGGATACGCCCTGAATAAACAGAAGACTCAGATAGTAGTGAATGGTGCGATTAGCCGCTCTGATCCACGCATGATAGATTCAGCTGTATATCTGGGGATTACTATAACCTCAGATTTGGACAACTTAGTGGATGTAAATACTGACCCTGTGGTTCAAAAGGCCAAAACAGACCTCGATAGATTTCATAATCTACACTTGTCATTGGTTGGCCGCTGTAATGTGATCAAGATGGTAATTCTACCAAAAATATTGTATCTGTTTAGGGCAATACCGTTAGAATTTGAGAAGAAATGGTTTATGGTTTTAGATAATATGGTCAACCGATTCATCTGGGCACATGGCAAAACAAGGAGGGCCCTACGCTTTATGACTCTACCTCCGGATAGAGGGGGCTGGGCAGTCCCAGACTTTAAATTTTACTACTGGGCTGCAGCCTTTCAATACATGTGTGAGATGCTTGAAGGTAAACCTGAATATCCTGCTACTGAATTTATGATCCCAGATGTATATAGGTTACTTTTGGGGGTAGATGCAGAAAATTGCTTTTTGAAATTTAGTGAGCCTAGCTATTTTAAGAGAACCAAATTCAAAACTTTGCAGGCAGCTTTTAAAATCTGGAATGCCTTTAAGAAGAAGACTGGTTTGGGTCGAATGAATTTCTATACTCAGTTATTCGGCAACCCTTCGTTGCCAGAAATTTTTTCGGATCAAATTATGGCGGGCTGGGCTGAACGTGGTCTTACGAGAATTGGGGATTTAACAAGGTCAGATTGATTTTACCGATTTAAGGAAATTCAGGACAAATTTAGCATTGATATTAGGAATTTCTTTAAATATCTGCAAATCAGAAGTTTCTTAAGTAAAAAGTTGGGTTGTTCTAATGGATTTGGAAGTGTAAAAATCATGGATGTCATAAGTAGCGGGGATGGCTGTACTGTTAAGGGAATCTACAGCGAATTAATAGCATCTAAATTGGATGATTTAGAAAAACATGGTAGAAAATGGGAAGTGAGGCTGGGTACTGATATAGACAATTTTACCCAATCCTTAGTCTTGGGTCAGACTGTTTTATGCTCTGCGGGGCTTCAGGCCCAGCACTATAAAACAATCTTTTCCTTATATTATACCCCGGCAAAGATTTCACAATGGGGGGGGCAGCAGGGCATTAGATGTCCACGGTGTAATTCTTTAAATGCCGATCTAGTCCATATGTTTTCTATATGCCCTCGCCTAGATACGTTGAAAACTTCCATCTCTACATTCTTTGAGTCCACCCTGGGCATTAAAGTCAAGTTAACATCAGTCCTGATACTTCTTGGGGTTGATAAAACCCAGACTTAAACCGTCTCTTACCGTTTTCTTTTTCTCGCCATGGCAGTGTTACGAATCTGTGTAGCTTCGGCCTTGCTCGACCAAGCAGTCCCAACATTCCAGCTGTGGCTTGCTCGGCTCCTCTCCGTATTTAATCTTGAGAGGGGAATTTACGAAAAGAAAGGCAAGAGAGCAAAAATACGCGGTAGACAGATATGGGCTCCCATTTACATCTGAAGGGAAATGCTGATTCATACTGGGCCATAGTTTTTTTTGCGTTGGATATACTAGGAAAATCTAAATAATATAATTTATTTATTTTTTCTGTTTTTTTATTGTTAAATACAACGTAGATTGATTTCTCTTCCTCAGTTGTAAATTATATGTTATTTCAATATGCTGTGCTGTACTTAGAAAATGAAATAAAAATATTTAAAAAACAAAAAAAAGAAAATATATTTATAATACCAATTTGACCCATACAGGAAGTCCTTCTTTGCTGCTAGAGCGCTTTACTAGAAAGTAATGCAACAAATTAAGAGTGGCAATTTAAGTGACCCTTTGTGAGTGGACAAAGGCAAGGAAATTCATTAAAAAAACTATCCTCTTATCTGAAACCCAATGGTCTAAAAAGGGACTTAAAATATCCCCCGCAGTTCTGAAGCGCTGCTGCTGGGTACATAGCTGCCAAGGTTTCAGATGGCTTATATGTGAACTTTTCATAAATTCAGTGTAAATATGACTGACATTCAATGACTATGATTGACACTTTCTCCTGAACAAAATCAAGCAATGAAGTCTAGGGAAACAGATAAATATTAGAAATTACCCCCATTTGAGCAATTAGAAACTCTAAGAATATCTTGAAACTGCAGCAAAGTACCAGAAATGGAAGGACACTAGCCTAGTGCCTTTGTAACCTGATTCACATACTTTGCAGAATGCATATTAATCCTCTGCCCTATTTTATCATGACAAAACGCTGATCTCGCAACAGCAGGAGCATTATTCAGCAGTTAGACAAAACAAAGATCTCGCCACCAAATGTGTTAACGTCCAGAGTTTTTTCATTATTATTATTCCCTGGGATCTAGTGGGCACACAAAGGCCTCTGCAGCAGGTGTGTTAACCCCAAAAGATAATTTAAAATACAGACTTTGCAACCAATAGGACAGAATAGATTTACTACCACATTTCTTCTTGTTGCCAATTTCATTGTTGCAGAGGTTTAAAAACAAAATGTGTAAGTTGAGGCCTAGATTTTGTCTCAGGGTTGCGTCACTTTTTTGTCACAAACCCAACACAAAATCTCCTAATGCGCTTAAATGTACTTTAGATAGACCTGCTCAACATGTGTGAGGTCTGAAGATCTGATGTCACTTGTGATATCACTTCCTGTGAAGTCATGGGCTGTATGATGCCACACATCATGTCACTTGCATACTGCCCAACTTGGTTGGTACCCCACTTCTATTTTTTAGGACTTATGGCCTGGAGCAAGCAAACAAAACATGTAAATGGACCGGTGGAACCACAATTCCTACAATTCAGAAATTGAGCACTTGTTCCATTATATGAGCTAGCAAGCGTGAAATGCACGGGAGGCACCGGGTCAGCCTGACATGCTTCGACGTCTTGCATACTTGAACTCTCAACCTCATGCATGAAAGGCGGGGACTGCTGCTGAGCTAGTTCCAACTGTTCAAACATTGCGCTCTCTTCTGTATAACATATAAGAGATAACCATTTATTTTCCGCTAGGGGGTCGCTATTGTAATGATAATGAAACTATGCATGCCCTTCTGTTTTTGCCGAGCTGACGTTTTCTTAACACGGCGCTGCTTATACGTCTACTCATTTAAAACAACACTGTATTTGAGAGCATTACTTGCAGTGACCCAGCATATGTTAATTTTTAAACGAAGCTTGTAAAGCCTGTCTCGACTTCGCTTTTCAGATTATAAGTAAAGTACAGTGCGAACAAGCAGTGCTTCGATAATATTACTCCTTCCTCGTCTACCAGTTCAGAATTGCAAGCTAGATTAATAGAGAAATTCAAAACCACAAGCAGAGCAGCTAGATGCTACCCATAGAGAAATGCACATTCCCGGACCTGAAGGCGAAAGAATGCCGCTCCCTGAGACGTGTGTTGCTTCAACTCAGGATAGCTAAAGGCTTGGATCTTGGCCAGGAGAAAGCAGGTATTGGACGGCGTCACGTAGTGATGTGTACGCCCACAGCCAATGAAAGAGTATTGTGTTTTGCTGACACTTTTTTGTAAATATCGCTGCAATAATTGTAAATATCGCGGCCATTGCGCAAGTAATCTGATTTCGTGAATATTTCGTGAATCGCGAAATACTGGAGGGTCTGCACAATGCGTTTGATGCCTCTAGAATCTGAGCTGAAGGTCATAATCATTCTAGTGTTTTCACCTTCACTATTCGTGTCACGATCTGATGTGTCAGCTATCGTCAGAGATCTATCCAAAGCGTCAGCCCTCTCTTTCTCTTTCTTGAGCACCCAATTAGGATATCTCCTCTCCCTGAAGCGTTCAACCATCAGGTTGCTTTCAAGTTGGTATCCCTCATCAGTGTTGCAATTTCTCTTGGCCCTCAGCAGCTCTCTATTGGGGATGCTCCATTTAAGGGCCTCAGGGTGGCTGCTGAGGGCATGAAGCACACTATTCCCAGCTGTCGATTTCCTGTAAAGGGATGTATGTACTCGATGGTGCTTGAATTCTAGTTCAACATCTAAGTACTCCATCTCTTTGTCACTGATGTTGCCGCTCAGTTTGATGTTCTGGTCATTGATATTGAGTTTGTCAATGAACATTTGTGCCTCATGTTGTTGACCTACCCAGATGATAAACAAGTCATCGATGTAGCCACATCGATACATGAGTGAGGTCATTCTGTAACCTGGGGTTTGGGAAAATCTCTTCCTCCCAGCTTCCCATGAACAGGTTTGCGAAGCTGGGAGCAAAACAAGATCCCATCGCGGTTCCAGTAGTTTGACGGTAAAGGGTACCATTGAACATGAAGATATTGTTTTTGAGACAATAATCTATCATCGCCAATACCATTCTACTATGTTCCTGAAATCTCAGGGGTCTTGTCTCAAGATAGTGTGCACAAGCCCTTAGTCCTTGCTGATGGTCTATGATGGTATAAAGACTATGCACATCAAGGGTGATGAACCAATGGTCATCCCCCCACTCAATGTTGTCAATCCTCTTGAGAAAATCTTTGCTGTCTCTAATATAGCTCTGAAGTGTGCAGACATGGTCCCTGAGAAAATTATCCACATACTTCGAGATGTGTTCTGCTACACTCCCACGTGACGAAACGATGGGTCGCCCTGGTGGGTTGCAGGGATCCTTATGCACCTTTGGTAGAAGGTACAGGACAGGGAGTACTGGATGATCTTTCTTTAGATAACAATATTCCTCCCACTCTAGAATGCCTTTATCCCTCCACTCTATTAGGATATCCCAGAAAGTGGTGATACTAGTGTTGTATTCATCAAAGCTAATGGGCATGTAGTACTGGGTGTCCTCAAGTTGTCTGTGCGCCTCCGCTATATACAGACCTCTATCCAAGATGATAACATTACCGCCTTTGTCAGCCGGATGGATAGCAATGCTGTCATCCTCAGAGAGAGACCTCAGTATCTGTCTTTGTTCAAAATTGAGGTTGTTGTAGTTGTTATTTTCCCTCCTCTTGCTTTGGTGTCTGAAGTTGTTGAACGCCCTACATACAACCTTCTGGGATGTATCAATGCTGTTGTGTGGTAAATTAGGTAGAGATCTGTTTGGTTTGTGATGTTGTTGACCTTAGTGGCCCTGTTAGTTTTGGTCCTCTTGAGTGTGTGAAACTTTTTCAGTTTTAATTTGCGGACAAACTTAAAAAGGTCTATTCTGGCACATGTGTAATTAAAGGGGTAGGCAGGACAGAACGAGAATCCTAGGCATAAAGTTTGTTTTTCAACATCATTCATGGGTCGTTTAGAGAGGTTAATTATAGTTCTATTGACCGTGTTTATATCCATTAGAAGGCTTTTGTGGCGTGTGTTTGATTGCTTCCCATGCCGCCACGTCCCCTGCCTCTTCTGCCAACGTTGTTGAATTCTTGCTCATCTGTTCCCGCGTTTCCTTGACCTCTGCCACGTCCTCTTCCTCTCTGGCCCCTCGTTTTTGGGATCGGGGTGTCCCTTGTGGTTTGATGACCCTGGCGTGGGGTCCGGTATTCGTCTAAAAAAGTCTGTTTCCGGGGTAGTAGGTTCTGTATTGGCTGTTGTGGTATCATCCACTGTGGCTTGCTGAGTGTAGAGGTAGTCATATTTTCTACTAAACTCCAAGATTCTGCCACTTTCATAATCGTCATAGTCCTGATTGAGCTTCCTTTGCTTACGAGCCTTAATGTCCTCCTCATATTTCTTGAGGCGCTCCTTCATGCTCAAGAGGGATTTGCTCACTATCTCCTTCTCCACCTGCTTTGTAAGGTCCTCCATCAGTTCTTTGATTTGTTCCAAGATCCCTTCGCGATCTAACCACGCATACTTTATCAGGATTTCTAACATCCTTTTTGAGCTTTGTGAGGAGTTATCAGACCACTGCTCCAGCATTCTGGGATTGGGTGTCTCGTATGAGGGTGTCGTGAAAATTCTTAGTCCTCTTGGTACCGTAGCTTGATCCACATAATTTTGTAGCGATATGGCTTCCCACCATTTGGATGTTTCTGCCCTTTTAAGTTTCTCCAACTTTCATAATGTTTCTTCAATTGGTTGTATAGGATTAGTTGTAATGCCACTTCTGGATGTTGGCATTGTTTTCCTTGTGAAAATAGCCCGGGCTGCTTCCCTTCGTTCCTCCTCTTCCTCCATGATGCACTTAGGTTTGGTGCATAAATGTCTGTTTCTATGCAGATTTTGTGTGTTCCCCCTGTGTACTGTCAGGTTCTCTCTGCTTATACAATCCAAGCCTGAAGTCGGTATCTGAGCGTCTGCTGCAAACATATACAATTTAATATAGATACATATTTATGTATATATATATATATATTACCTACTGGCGGTCGCCAGTAGGTAGTTATAGTTAGGACCACGTTTCCATAGGAAAACCTCAACATTCTATTTTGAATAACTTTGGCGCCGGTCGACGAATCCTCGCGAATTTCTCAAAATAGGTGGGGCGCTACGCTCCGCTCCTACCCTGAAAGTCTCGGGGGGATTCGTCAAGCGGGGGCTGAGATAAAAGGGGGGTCCCAAAACGCGTTTTTCCCATGCATTTTTCCATAGGACCTTTAGAACGAGCTACAGCCCGAACGGCTGAACAGAATTACTAGAAATTTGGCAGAGAGGTAGTCCCTAGGTCAAGGAAGTGCCTTTTGTAGGTTTGGTGTAAATCTGTTCAGTAGATTCTGAGAAAATAGCCTTTAAATCAATATATATATCTGAGCCCGCTTACGGTACGCTTACGGTACGCTTACCGTACGCTTACCGTAAGCTTACGGTGGCGTGCGCGAGCGCGATTCTGATTGGCTCTTAGATCTTAGTAAACATTCGAATCGGCCGAAACCAGGAAGCGGCATCCGCCATTTTGTCTCTCGCACTGAGTGTTGTTTATCAAACATGATGGCCAAAAACATGTTACGGGGCTGTTTTGACAACTCCCTCCCACATAGTCATGTTGAGGGAGTCCCCAAACATCCCCCAAGAGCAAAAACGGTTTTATTTTTTTTTCGGCAATTTCGCGGGGTACGCTTACCGTACGCTTACCGTACGCTTACCGTAAGCTTACCGTACGCTTACGGTAAAAAAATAAAAATAAAAAAAACACTATCCACACTTACCCCACCCCCTGTGCTTTTGGTGGCCGCAGGCCACCAAATGTGCAGGGCTTATTAATAGAGAAAAAAAACGTAATTTTGGCAACATGAAATTATAAAATCGAAATAAAAAAAACACTATCCACATTGACCTCACCCCCTGTGCTTTTGGTGGCCGAAGGCCACCAAATGTACAGGGCTTATTAAAGTTGATAAAAACCGTGCACGGAACGAACTGCGTTAAGTGGGCGCGCACGCCACAAATGGCGTAAAGTAACTTAGCATTTAAAAAACCGTACAAATTCACTGAAAAAACCATAGGTTTCACACACGTTATAGTTAGGAAATAGCATTTAAAAAACCTTGCTAATTCACTGAAAAAACCATAGGTTTCACACATGTTATAGTTAGCTGGACATTTTACTGATAAAAAACCAATGAAATTCCCCCGTTATAGTTACTGTAGGCAACTATAACTCACGCGACCGTAATCCTCTGCTGATGACATATGTGTCTTTATGAAAAAAAAATATTTGTAATATATGTATAGCTAAAATTTAATGGAAGAAGATATGGGCAAATAAGTGTCTAAATACAGTATTAGCATCAGCAGAGGATTGCGGTCGCGTGAGTTATAGTTGCCTACAGTAACTATAACGGGGGAATTTCATTGGTTTTTTATCAGTAAAATGTCCAGCTAACTATAACATGTGTGAAACCTATGGTTTTTTCAGTGAATATATATATATATATATATATATATATATATATATATATATATATATATATCCAAACGAATCGTTATACCGTTTTTTTCAAGAAACGATGCAATGGCCACAAACTTTTCTCAGCGTGCATTTATTTTGATGGTTTTGTCACTCTACGCGTTTCGGAGAAACACCTCCTTGATCACGAGTAAGAGCGTCAGTGAAACAACGTCTTTAAATATATCATGTGACACCACAGTGATAGACAGTGAAAACAGAATCTACATATGTAATGGTTTTTTTGAGTTAGGAAAACAGACTGTGTTTTTAAACTACAAAATAAACATGAGCAATGCTCACAACTGAATAACACATTTTACCAATTGCCATCTATGGCAGAGAAGTGCAGTTCTCGCATTATAATTGAACACTCATATGATTATATCAAAAATAAACTTCAAGCCCAAGTGGGCATACATATGAATAAATGGAACACAATATAGATTGAAAAAATCAAAAGCACAGTATAACTCATTGGTTTTGATAAGATATCGTTTCCATTTGCGACATTCCCAATATTGACTCCGAGAACCGAAGTAAGGTTCAAAACCTATTAATGCCCCCGTGGGTAACCCAATCAATTTAAATGATCTTATAAGGGATTTATTTAATCATAGGTTTGACCAAATGAATAAACGGGTTATTGATAAGTTCAGCCCAAGTGGGCATACCCATCACAAGTATCTGTGTCTTAACAAAAAATGAAAAATAACCAAATATTTCCATTAAAAAGATATAACATGTCTTCTGAGATGGTATTTCGCAAGATCTGCACTCGATAATAAGTCAATTTAGTCGTGTCCCACTCTCTTTCAAACCACATTAGAGACCTGTGAAACATAATAGAACAAGGTGCAATTAAAACAAAAGTAAATATTTGTTGTTTACATAGCTATTTTGTCTTTTAAAAGAAATGAGCACTAAAAACACTTAAAAGGTAAGCATCATTCTTCTTAATACACTAAGGCTTGAAGTTATTCAGAATTTCAAGATATGCTGATAATCATAATAGATTACCCTAAATGAACTGATAACCCTTCATCTCCATTGTGTCCTGAAGGCTGCATGGTGTGGTATTTAATAATCATTCTAGATTCTAAACGTCTTAATTCTTGGGTTCTGTCACCCCCTCTTTCTCTCATGGGTATACTGTCTAGAACACAGAAAGACAGTTTAGAACTGTTTTGATTGTGGCAGGCTGTGAAGTGTCTGGCAATGGGGTATTGCTTGTCATTGTTCTTGATTGCCCTCAGATGTTCCAAGATACGTTTTTTGGCTTTATGGATGGTACTTCCAATATAGTATTTGTCACAGGGACATCTGAGGGCATAGACTGCATATTCAGTATTGCATGTGTAGTGTTTTAAAATTTTGAAGGGTTTCATTTCTTGCGATAGTGATACCTCTTTACAATTGGTACTGTATTTGCAGGCTTTACATTTCCCACAGGTATAAAACCCTTGTATCGTGCTAGTTTTGTTGTCAGTGGTTAGTAAAGTCCTGCAAACAGTATCTTTAAGGGACTTGGATTTTCGGTATGTGATCTGGGGAAAATCTTCGATACATTTAGCCAGATCCTTGTCAAGTTTTAAAACTTCCCAATATTTATTGAGTGCAGTTCTGACTTCAAAAGATCTAGTGTGAAAAGTCGTGATGAATCTTATACTAGATGTTTTCTCATCCTCTGTTGCTCTAGAGCAGTTATTGAAAAGCTCATTTCTGGGTCTTCTATCAACATCTGTGCATGCTTTGTTGATGCAGGTTTTACTGTAACCTCTTGTTTTAAAGCGTTCGCACATTATTGTTTTCTCATTCTCATACTCACTGACTGTACTACAGTTTCTTTTGGCTCTGAGAAGCTCTCCAAGAGGGATGCTATTAATTAAACTTCTTGGATGACAGCTGTCAGCATGAAGTAGGCTGTTTCCTGCAGTGGTCTTCCTAAATAGTACAGTAGAGAGTTTGTTATCAGCAATTTTAACTTTCAGGTCAAGAAAATCTATACTTTCTGCATCGATATGGCTCGATATGGCTGAGTTATACTGTGCTTTTGATTTTTTCAATCTATATTGTGTTCCATTTATTGATATGTATGCCCACTTGGGCTTGAAGTTTATTTTTGATATAATCATATGAGTGTTCAATTATAATGCGAGAACTGCACTTCTCTGCCATAGATGGCAATTGGTAAAATGTGTTATTCAGTTGTGAGCATTGCTCATGTTTATTTTGTAGTTTAAAAACACAGTCTGTTTTCCTAACTCAAAAAAACCATTACATATGTAGATTCTGTTTTCACTGTCTATCACTGTGGTGTCACATGATATATTTAAAGAAGTTGTTTCACTGACGCTCTTACTCGTGATCAAGGAGGTGTTTCTCCGAAACGCGTAGAGTGACAAAACCATCAAAATAAATGCACGCTGAGAAAAGTTTGTGGCCATTGCATCGTTTCTTGAAAAAAACGGTATAACGATTCGTTTGGATATTGGGAGTCGCTTTCCCGCCGTGGCCCGCTACTGCAAGCGGCTCTGGTCTTCGTAGCGAAACATGAGAAGAGCATGACCCACTCGCTGCAGTTTGGACCTACAAAAGGTAATGCTAAACAGCAAATCAACTGTCAGCTGTGGAAGGGATTTGATGTAGGAGCAATCCCTGCATTAATCGCTCTGGGGACGTGAGCTCTTGAAAGAGAACGATAATATCCAGCAATGTGCTTTTAAAATCGTAATTTCCGTGACTGAGACACCATGAAATAGACATTTTTGCACCAGCACTTTGCAAAGAGCGTGTTATGAACTGCCTTTAGAACGTGAATTAATTCCGTGTATTATCAGCAAGCAGATATGTGACCAGGATGCATTGTGGGATGTGTATTTTTAATCAGTCACGTGATGCCAGATACTATAAAAAATGCGTGCACACATGCACTTGGTGATTCAGCTTCCTGTCCGTGAACAAGGCAAAACGCTGAAACATGTTGGAGAAATGGAAGCCTAATCGTGCAGCCTATCTCTGAATAAAGCTGCTGTCCCCAGAAACGGGCCTCTTTGTTTGTTTCATTGGCGTGATGAGGTGATGGGCTGCTCCGTGCCTGTCTGCAGAGGCCGCCCTGAAGGGTCAGAGGCTCCTTATTCGGAGGTTTCTTGGTTTGGATTAAAGAAAGGAGCATGACCCACTCGCTGCAGTTTGGACCTACAAAAGGTAATGCTAAACAGCAAATCAACTGTCAGCTGTGGAAGGGATTTGATGTAGGAGCAATCCCTGCATTAATCGCTCTGGGGACGTGAGCTCTTGAAAGAGAACGATAATATCCAGCAATGTGCTTTTAAAATCGTAATTTCCGTGACTGAGACACCATGAAATAGACATTTTTGCACCGGCACTTTGCAAAGAGCGTGTTATGAACTGCCTTTAGAACGTGAATTAATTCCGTGTATTATCAGCAAGCAGATATGTGACCAGGATGCATTGTGGGATGTGTATTTTTAATCAGTCACGTGATGCCAGATACTATAAAAAATGCGTGCACACATGCACTTGGTGATTCAGCTTCCTGTCCGTGAACAAGGCAAAACGCTGAAACATGTTGGAGAAATGGAAGCCTAATCGTGCAGCATATCTCTGAATAAAGCTGCTGTCCCCAGAAACGGGCCTCTTTGTTTGTTTCATTGGCGTGATGAGGTGATGGGCTGCTCCGTGCCTGTCTGCAGAGGCCGCCCTGAAGGGTCAGAGGCTCCTTATTCGGAGGTTTCTTGGTTTGGATTAAAGAAAGGAGCATGACCCACTCGCTGCAGTTTGGACCTACAAAAGGTAATGCTAAACAGCAAATCAACTGTCAGCTGTGGAAGGGATTTGATGTAGGAGCAATCCCTGCATTAATCGCTCTGGGGACGTGAGCTCTTGAAAGAGAACGATAATATCCAGCAATGTGCTTTTAAAATCGTAATTTCCGTGACTGAGACACCATGAAATAGACATTTTTGCACCGGCACTTTGCAAAGAGCGTGTTATGAACTGCCTTTAGAACGTGAATTAATTCCGTGTATTATCAGCAAGCAGATATGTGACCAGGATGCATTGTGGGATGTGTATTTTTAATCAGTCACGTGATGCCAGATACTATAAAAAATGCGTGCACACATGCACTTGGTGATTCAGCTTCCTGTCCGTGAACAAGGCAAAACGCTGAAACATGTTGGAGAAATGGAAGCCTAATCGTGCAGCATATCTCTGAATAAAGCTGCTGTCCCCAGAAACGGGCCTCTTTGTTTGTTTCATTGGCGTGATGAGGTGATGGGCTGCTCCGTGCCTGTCTGCAGAGGCCGCCCTGAAGGGTCAGAGGCTCCTTATTCGGAGGTTTCTTGGTTTGGATTAAAGAAAGGAGCATGACCCACTCGCTGCAGTTTGGACCTACAAAAGGTAATGCTAAACAGCAAATCAACTGTCAGCTGTGGAAGGGATTTGATGTAGGAGCAATCCCTGCATTAATCGCTCTGGGGACGTGAGCTCTTGAAAGAGAACGATAATATCCAGCAATGTGCTTTTAAAATCGTAATTTCCGTGACTGAGACACCATGAAATAGACATTTTTGCACCGGCACTTTGCAAAGAGCGTGTTATGAACTGCCTTTAGAACGTGAATTAATTCCGTGTATTATCAGCAAGCAGATATGTGACCAGGATGCATTGTGGGATGTGTATTTTTAATCAGTCACGTGATGCCAGATACTATAAAAAATGCGTGCACACATGCACTTGGTGATTCAGCTTCCTGTCCGTGAACAAGGCAAAACGCTGAAACATGTTGGAGAAATGGAAGCCTAATCGTGCAGCATATCTCTGAATAAAGCTGCTGTCCCCAGAAACGGGCCTCTTTGTTTGTTTCATTGGCGTGATGAGGTGATGGGCTGCTCCGTGCCTGTCTGCAGAGGCCGCCCTGAAGGGTCAGAGGCTCCTTATTCGGAGGTTTCTTGGTTTGGATTAAAGAAAGGAGCATGACCCACTCGCTGCAGTTTGGACCTACAAAAGGTAATGCTAAACAGCAAATCAACTGTCAGCTGTGGAAGGGATTTGATGTAGGAGCAATCCCTGCATTAATCGCTCTGGGGACGTGAGCTTTTGAAAGAGAACGATAATATCCAGCAATGTGCTTTTAAAATCGTAATTTCCGTGACTGAGACACCAGGAAATAGACATTTTTGCACCGGCACTTTGCAAAGAGCGTGTTATGAACTGCCTTTAGAACGTGAATTAATTCCGTGTATTATCAGCAAGCAGATATGTGACCAGGATGCATTGTGGGATGTGTATTTTTAATCAGTCACGTGATGCCAGATACTATAAAAAATGCGTGCACACATGCACTTGGTGATTCAGCTTCCTGTCCGTGAACAAGGCAAAACGCTGAAACATGTTGGAGAAATGGAAGCCTAATCGTGCAGCATATCTCTGAATAAAGCTGCTGTCCCCAGAAACGGGCCTCTTTGTTTGTTTCATTGGCGTGATGAGGTGATGGGCTGCTCCGTGCCTGTCTGCAGAGGCCGCCCTGAAGGGTCAGAGGCTCCTTATTCGGAGGTTTCTTGGTTTGGATTAAAGAAAGGAGCATGACCCACTCGCTGCAGTTTGGACCTACAAAAGGTAATGCTAAACAGCAAATCAACTGTCAGCTGTGGAAGGGATTTGATGTAGGAGCAATCCCTGCATTAATCGCTCTGGGGACGTGAGCTCTTGAAAGAGAACGATAATATCCAGCAATGTGCTTTTAAAATCGTAATTTCCGTGACTGAGACACCATGAAATAGACATTTTTGCACCGGCACTTTGCAAAGAGCGTGTTATGAACTGCCTTTAGAACGTGAATTAATTCCGTGTATTATCAGCAAGCAGATATGTGACCAGGATGCATTGTGGGATGTGTATTTTTAATCAGTCACGTGATGCCAGATACTATAAAAAATGCGTGCACACATGCACTTGGTGATTCAGCTTCCTGTCCGTGAACAAGGCAAAACGCTGAAACATGTTGGAGAAATGGAAGCCTAATCGTGCAGCATATCTCTGAATAAAGCTGCTGTCCCCAGAAACGGGCCTCTTTGTTTGTTTCATTGGCGTGATGAGGTGATGGGCTGCTCCGTGCCTGTCTGCAGAGGCCGCCCTGAAGGGTCAGAGGCTCCTTATTCGGAGGTTTCTTGGTTTGGATATATATATATATAAATATATATATATATCCTAACAGTCACCAATGCGTGCTTCCTTTGATCCAAGGATACAAAAAACACTGGAGCCGCGGCCTCTATTGAAAGTGCGGTTTATTTTGTCAACTGTACGTCCTATGTCACATGATCGGCACCTTAGCACTTTATAACTAACTAAACAAACACAGTCTATTGCCGTGATGAAAGAGTGCTGTTAACTCTGAAACGCGTAGGACGTAGTGTCGACAAAATAAACCGCACTTTGAATAGAGGCTGCGGCTCCAGTGTTTTTTGTATCCTTGGATCGAAGGAAGTACGCATTGGTGACTGTTTGGATTTAATGGGGGTGGCTACCCCTGCCGCGTGCCCGCCGCGTTAGAGGTTCGGAACGAAGCCAACCTTGGTTGTGGATAAATATATATATATATATATATTAAATTGTATATGTTTAAAAAAAAATACATTTATTTCTTATATTTGTTAAAATGTACATTGAATCCAAATTATTTTTTTAAAGTAAATTTTATTATTTAATATATTTAACATGATTTTTTCCATATATATTAAAATCGATATTTTCTACATCGATATTTTTTACATCCATATTTCTTTTTCGATATTTTTATACTTACCATTATAAATATAGGATGTCGATATTTTTTACATCAATATTTATGAGTCGATATTTGTGTATGGGGATATTTTGGGCCTATCAGTGAACCAAAGGAGGGAAAGGTAAAGCAAAGCTGCCTACGTCTCTAATTTGTTAAACAACCCCCAGTTTCATTTTACCTGGTCTCAGTATACACAATTATTGTATTCCAATGCCTTATAAGCCTGACTATCAATGGCTCTACGACACCCCTGCTCTCCTAGATAAAAACCACAGGCAACAAACAATCAGGAAGGCATAGAGATTGCTTACTCACGTTCCAGCAGCTCAGACTCCTTGGCAGCTATTCACTTAAAAGGGGGCCCCTGAGTATGAATTAAAGGGAGATGGTGCAGGGGTAAGGAAAGACAAAATACTACTAGAGAACAACCACCTGCCTACAAACTGAAGATATATATAGGCCCAAAAATTGGGCCAAAGCAATATACAAAACACCACCAAAGCTGACAATGGGGCAAGATCAAGGCAGGATTGCAAACAAAATGTAGATTACAAAATAATAATTTATTTAAATGTGATAATCCCAAAGAATAACTCAATTTATATCAGTTTTCTCATAACAGTGAGATAAATACATAATACAGAATTTTTTTTATATAAGTCCCACACTAAACATTACACAAAGTCAGACATACCGACATTCATTCACACAAACATACTCATTTATTCAACATTTACTCAAAAATGTCATGGGGGCCCAACTGAAAGGCTGGCAGAATATGTGGACCTCTTTCTCCAACCCTTGGTACAGAATCTCCCTTCACACATCAGGGACACCAAACATATCTTGAGCATCTTAGCCAATTTGGCATGGGAGAAGGACATGATTTCAGTGACACCAGCATTAACCCAATCCTAGGCTTGAGGGCGATGGAATGTTATCTCCACAGAAGACCAGCCACTCAGTGTCAACATACCATGATGCTTATGACAATGATGGAATTGTTTTTGGACAATAACGTCTTCCTCTTCAAGGGTAAATGGTATAGACAAAAGAAGGGTGTGGCCATGGGATCTACGTTCGCCCCCTTTTTTGCGAACCTGTTCATGGGTAGCTTAGAGGACGAATGGAATTGGGGCCTTAATGGAGGCCCTTGGAATGACTCAATCATTATTGGGGTCGATCTATTGATTATTGATTATTACTGTGGTCTGGCACTCCTCAGAAGCTTAAGCAATTCTGTGATTTTTTCAACACTAACACCCTAGATATTAGATTCACTTACCAATACAGTAGTCTGAGCATAACATTCTTAGACATTGAACAGTATATCAAGGACAATGAGCTTCACAGCAGATTACATCGTAAACCTATGGCATGCAACTCCATTATACACGCTAACAGTGCACATCCACCTCACCAAATATAAGCCATCCCATACGGGGAATACACGAAGGCTAGGAGGAACTGTAGTGAAGACGTAGAATTTCAAGCATGCTTGGCTAGCATGAAGACCAGATTCAGGGTGAGGGGCTATGAGCCACAGATTTTTGGCAAGGCAGAAAGTAGAATCAGAAAGATACAGAGACATGACACACTGAAGGAAAAAAACAAAGAAAAAGCACCTGACGCAACAAGTGAGACTCATAGCAAACTATAATTGTTTAACAAAAGTGTTGGTAAAAAGCTTGAATTAACACTGAAACATACTAAAGGCAGACAAATCACTTGACGAATTCACCACTGCCAGACCACAGATAACCTATAGGAAAGGCAATACTCTGAGGTCTATTTTGAGTCAGAGTGTACCACGGATTCGGAACCACTCCAATTGGCTTACCCAGCAATCCCTAGGATTTCATAAGTGTGGGTCCTGTGGGGTGTCTAGATGGACCGCTGGCAACACAAAGGAGTTTGTAGGCCATGACAACAGGAAATACCTGATCAGGCACAATATCAACTGCAACACCAGATATGTGCTTTACATTATTGAATGCAAGTGCAAGCGATTATATGTGGGAGCACCATTAGAGCCATAAAAGACAGGATTGGAGAACATGTAAGGGCACTTAAAACAATGAGAGGAGTGATACCCTATGGCAATACACGCCATAGAATGCGTGGCACAGGGGCCTCACAAACAGTTTGCTTTCTATGGGATTGACATAGTAGCTCAAAGCCCTAGAGGGGGTAACAGGGAATTAAAACTCAGACGTAAGGAAGCATTGTGGATCATGCTTCTGAAAACTGTGGGACTTGGTTTGAACACTGCCCATGAGATGCAACACTTTTTGGGAAACTAAATGAGTAGATGCACATTAGTCTTGTGTACCACCAGCATGATGGGTTATTTCATGATGAGTTGCTGTCACCTGGTGATCATAAAGACTAGAGTTTCAGTATAAGTACCTGTCTGTTTTGAATCACACTGGATTGTACAGTCATGGATTTTATATATCCTGTTGGGTTTTCACAATGAGATGAAATGTTTTCACCAATATTGCACCTATGTACTGTGGTACATTTGTAGATACATACACTTGTTATATTGTTTCTAGCCCTGCAGAAGTCATGGGGTCTCCCCCATTTGACGAAACACGTGTTGGCTGGACGTTGTTGTATTAAAAGAAAAGAAAAGACAACAGAACTTTATTCCTCTTTTGTTCACACCTACTGTTTTTATGAAACTTCACTCGTAATCAGACCATGTGCATGGGGTAAGAATTGTCGTAAGATTGACCACAGGGTCTAACATTTCGAGGGTCTACGGTGTTTCCCCTCACCTTTTGCACCGCATTGAGTATTGGGACCTAATACTGATACATACTCCATAGGCGCCATTTCTCTTAGTGAAAGAAACCCCCCAATTAAAGTACTATAGGTTACAGTAGGAGAGGCAGCCTTAGCGTAGTATTCTTTAAATTATTGTAGCGATTGTTATAGATATGGATAGAGACGAAGTAGCGGAGGAGCTTTTTGAAAGTTTAGCTAAGGGTAGCTGTACTGTTACCTCATCATCAAGTGGAAACCCTCAATGTAAGGAAGGTCTTAGAGAAAATTCATAAAGTTGGAAAGACTAAAGAAAAATGAGAATCTCAAGTGGTGGGATGGGGTCACACTTAGACAATACCTGAGGCCCAAAAGAATCCCCAGAGGTCTCAGGGAACAGATTTTCCCAACATACAACGATCTTGATGAGGATCTATTAAAGCAATGGGAAGAGGCACTCACCTCCAACTCCAATACATTGATGGGAATCTTCATTGAAAATTCAGAGCGTAAAGTATCCAAACTCCAGGCAGAAGTAGATGTCTTGGAGGGAGAGATCAGGCATCTAGACTTAAAAGAAGCCACAGAAAGTTTTTTTGCTATCTTAAAAGACATCTAACAAAGACACCAGGATGACCTAAAACAGAGGAAGGCCAGGAAACTCAGAGGAGACAAGATTGACTAAAGGGAGGGTCGAATATCTACATTCGCTAGAAAATATGATCAATTACTACATGCAGATCAGGATTGAAGTACGTCTCTCAAACCTGAGACTATCTCGATCTCTTCCAGTTCAACTTCCTTAAGTGCACCACTCACAAGTAACAGTGAACTGGACAGTAATGCAGATACATCGGGGACATGAGACAGGGAAACTCTTTTTAAGATAGGTTCAGAGAATCAGAAGAAGCAACAAAACGCAACCCAGATGTGTGGATCAGGTAAAAAAAAAACAGTAGAGGCAAAAGAGCTGGGCAAAGAAGAAGAGAGAATGAAATTAAGATCAGGGGACAAGGGGAATTAATAGAAGACCAGAACAAGGGGGTGGAGGTGATGAATCTCTCCACCAGATTACTTACGGGTGACATGATTTTGTTGCTAGAGAAAGGCTTGACCTATAGCCCTACTGAGGAAGGCGATCTCTGTAAACTTAATCTGTTTTGAATGGTGCGATTCAGAGCTTAAATACTTAGGAGTTCATGTCACAACAGACCGTGCCAAATTGATGCGCTTAAATAATGGTAGAGCCTTGGAAAACATCACCAGCTGTGTCATAAAATGGATTGCGCTTCCATTATCTATGGCAGAAATAATATCTCTCATTAAAATGGTGATACTCCCCCGACTCCTATATTTATTTTTAAATATCCCATATTACCTGGGTAGGCATTTCTTTGCAGCGTTACACACTGAAATGATAAGGCTTCCATGGGGTGGTAAGCAGCCTAGACTGAGGTGGGATGTACTGACCAGACCATATTCCCAGGGAGGTTTCGACATTCCCAACCTGAAGTATACTATATTTGTGCGAAGCTCACTATGTGCATTATTGGTTTCATCCACCTAAATACATGCCACATGTGGCAGTGGAACATTGGCTAGCAGACCCAATACCCCTGGAGGGTGCTATACCTGGTACATGGAAACCTCAAGAAGCTGACCCTACATCCATCTCCTGTATAGTGACAGCTTGGAAGCGTATAGCTGAACTGCTAGAAGCCCCTATGCTATACTCACCTCTGCTTCCTCTAGTGTACCATCCAAAGATGCCGGTACTACAGGAAGGCGCCTTTAAAAAACCAAATCAAAGTTTGTTATAGCGTGTTGGCGAGACCTATATCTGAATGGTAAGTTCCACACCACGCAGCAAATTTTCACTAAAACAACACGCTCCCCTAAGGACATTTTTCTATATGTTCGATTGAGACAAGGTATTAAGGACTACACTCCTAATTATCCACAAGAACCACAAGAGTTAACCCAGCCGTGGATGATGCTGAGATGTGAAACGGCATCACACACAATATCCACATTATACCACAGTATTTACACCACACAAACCCTGGAACAATGCGCCGCTAAAGGCAAATGGGAGGCAGACATAGGGCAAGAAATAGCAGACAAACAATGGGGTTATTGCTGTGCACAAACAGAGCAGGTCTCAGCAAGCTGCCGTCTACACATTATTCATTATACATTTTTACATAGCACTTACTACACTCCCGTTAAAATGCACAAATTCAAGTTACGAGACAATAATAACTGTGATAGATGCGGATGCTAGAGGCAGGTTTTTTACATCGTGCCTGGAGCTGTAACAGCGTTCAGGAATATTCGAGACAATTTTTTCAGCGTTAGAGTAGATGACCTCTCCATCTATTGCAATGACACCTATAGTTGGCCTACTGAGAGATACAGAAAATGTTGAAGTTGGTGCAGACGTTTGGTCTCTTTGGGACTTTTACTTGCCAAAAGGAGACTTGCATGCAGATGGGGCCGTGGGAGGGTACCAAAGTTTAAGGATTGTATCAGGGACATGATATTCTGGCAGGATCAAACACTTACCTACGCTGAGTTACTCCCGCTGGCTTCGCACCTCAGAGATATATGGGCCCCTCTTCAAACATATCTCTTGTCCCATCCAGTTGACATCATGCTGAACAACCAGACAGGATAGTTATTACACTTGCAACATATATACCATGGATGACTGGGGATTGGAAGGAAACAGGATAGTTCAGAGATATAACGATGTAACCTCTAATGTGATGATTAGAAGTATGTAGAAAAAGTTTCTGTGGATAAAAAAAGTATTGCAAACACATGATGTAAACTGTTATGAATATCATAAGAATGTACACAATGTATAGGTATATATTGGCACATGTACCTCATGTATCGATATTAATATATGTTCGATAAATACAAGTTTTTTTTTTAAAAAGGTGGATCTATTCATGTTTGTGAGAAGTCTGAAGTTAAAGAAGTTCTTCAGCAACCATCCCATGACTAATAAAGGCAGTAAACACATTCCAACAGGTGTGGTGCCAGATGTCTTAAGTATACAGGATGTTTACGATACACAATTACTTCTGTCATTTACGGTTTTAGAACAGGCACCCAGTAATATGGATAGACTTCTAGACGAGCTGCATGTGGATAGTGACCACACAATAGCTTGCGGACTTAGAACCAAATCCAGATGGACTCCAGCCCTCCCGGGGGGCAACACTATAGACACCTTTTACAAGCTGGTGTTGGACGATATAGACAAGTTTGGTGACAAGAAGGTTACCAGGAAACATAGCTTTCAGGACAATCTGTCAAGCAGGGAATGAAAGGCACTCAAGGAACTGACTACTGACAATCACATTATAATTAGAAAGGCGGACAAAGGGGGTAACGTAGTGGTCATGAACAACAAAGACTACAATTTTGAGATTACAACACAGTTGGGCGACATGGCTTGCTATAAGAAACTGGCTTCTAACCCCCATTGGACCATTGACGATCAAAATCAATGACAATTTAAAGAATTGGCATGCGATGGGTCTTCTAGATGATGACAAGCACTTGTACCTTAAGGTGTTCAGACCCACATTCCCATACCTGCACACTCTACCCAAAGTCCACCATCACCTACCGTGCCCACCCGGGAGACCGATAGTTTCTAGCATTGGGGGCCCAACTGAAAGGATGGCAGAATACATGGACCTCTTTCTCCAACCCCGGTACAGAATCTCCCTTCACACATCAGGGACACCAAACATATCTTGTGCATCTTAGCCAATTTGGTATGGGAGGATATGATTTTAGTGACACTAGACGTGGTGTCCTTATACACCAGTATTACACCAAATCTAGGCTTGGGGGCAGAGGTGGAGGTGAGGGCACTGGGTGGGGAGCATATGGGATAAAACTTGAAAAAATGTCCTTATTACCTCAGATATTTTAGAGATTTGTGTTTGTGTTGTGTGTCAAGGTTGCAAAGGTAACATTCTATGAGTTGGGAAGAAGAAAGCTTTAGTATGGCTATCCCTATAAAAATCTTATCTTGGAACATAATTGGGTTACAGTTAAGGGGTAGACAGGATAGGCTGCTGGAAAATGTAAAAGACTCTCCAGCCCACACCATCATCTTGCAGGAGACACACTTCACTGAATCAGAGTGTACAGATCTTTTAAATCTAAAAAATGGCCACAACAAATGGTTTGCACTAGTCATAATGTTGGAATGAAAATTGCAGCTATTCTGATTTAGAGGCATCCGAAGTTGGCCAGTAAAGAGAGTGTCACAGATAAGGCAGGTAGATGGGCCATTTTGAAGTTATTAATGTACGATCAAACATATACCCTTACAGCCTATGATGGTCCCAACGTCGATGACACAGAACTCCTAAAGGAAATGTTCTTGAGCTTGCTGTGTTTCACTGATCCCACCATTTTAGCAGGAAACTTTAATGTAGTTTTGAATAATGCTTTAGGTAGGTCAGCAAAAAGTAAATCGAGGGTAAATGCGAAAATGTTATCTCTGATAAAAACTGTAGTGAAGCAGCTGCGGCTATGTGATGTATGGGCCGAGAGGGGGGACAAAGATGAGGATTTGCTTATAATAAAACAAAAATATGGTCACCGGTTCAGAATTGACTATTTTTTAGTAGATCAGAAATTAAGGAAGCGGGTCCAAGGTATTCAACATCTATGGGCCCTGTTGTCAGACCATTCTGCAATTTGTCTTGACTTTTAAATTGATAATATGGTTGAGCAGCGGAGGGGGACATTAGACTGCATACTCCTGCTGGATGCTTCAGTTGGAAACAGGAGTTTTTTCATATGAATTTAGGTTGCACAACTTTGCGCATGGTATGGGACTCCTTTAAGGCATTTTTGAGGGGTCAAATTACCAGCTTAGTTTCCTTTAAAAAAAAGAACTATAACATGGAGATTGAGAAATTGGAGTCCAAAGCTCGGGGGCAGAGGGGAAATTGACCCAACATAACTTTAATCCTAGTGAGGTAGAATCACTGAAGGAGTTGGTACAAGCAATAAAGGATAGGTTGGAGGCATTTGTGGAAGCTAGTGTCAGGAAAATGTAGGAAGCCAGCAAAGTAAACCACTTTGAGTACAGAGAAACCAGTGGGAAATTATTAGCCTGGAAGACAAAATTAGATTTGGTTAGGAATTCTATTAGTAAAATAAAATGTAACAAGACGGGGACCACTTTAAAGCGTAGTGGGAACATTAATAAATGTCTTTTGTCTGTTCTTCGAAGATCTCTACTCGGAAGACCTATCAGTTACTGAGGACAGGGGGAGATGTTGGGTCTACGATGATGATGTAAGTATGTTAAGTGGTGATCAGAACATTTCACTTATTGAAGTCAAAAGGGCTATTACGACTAGCAAATCAGGTGAGGCAGCAGGCCCAGGCGGTCTTCCTCTTGAACTATATAGGGCACTGGGAGATAATGTATTGCCAGTTATGACTAGGTTATTCGGGGAAATCTTTGAGGATGGGATCCAGTTACCCCCATCTTGGAATGAGGCCATAGTTACACTACTTTTGAAGCGAGGGAAGTGTCCAAGTAGTTGTTACTCATATCGACCCATCTCATTTTTAAACTCTGACATTTTTGCCACGGTTTTATCCAAAAAGCTGGGTGGCATAATCGGTGGTCTCCTGCATGATGATCAGAAGGGTTTTCCTAAGAAGAGACCAGTGCATGAGCTGACTAATTGCTTGATAGGCTCGATAGATCTGGCTGTGACTTATAAGGCACCTTTGGCTTTGATAACGTTGAATGCCACAAAATCATTTGATAGAATGAATTGGATCTATCTGCTTACTATGCTTAAGCTCTTTCACCTGGGAGAGAACTTCTGTAGGACAGTAAAAATGATCTATCAGAACCCCAGTGCTAGGGTTCTGGTCAATGGGAGTCTGACTTCGCCCTCCAAGATAACTAGGGGAACAAGGTATGGGTGTCCATTATCTCCTCCATTGTTTAATTTGTATATTGGGACATTAGCCTGTAAAACCAGAAAGGAAAAGTGCATCCCCCCTTTCAGCGGTAACAGTTGTCAAAAGAAGGCCACCCTTTATGCAGATGATCTTATGGTTTTTGTCTGTGCTGCAGCATACTTTGCCAACTTTAGAGAAGCTGGCCACAGATTTGGGGCAGGATGCAGGGTATTCAATTAACAACTCTAAGACGGACGTTATATTCTGGAACATAGTGAAGGAAATTGGGTTAATTAAAGAGAAAATTTGGTATCTGGGGTAAAAATTACATAGGAGCTATGAAGGAGTCGTGCAGTCTGCTAAAGGGTTGGGGACATCTGCTGCTCATATTACTAGGCAGAGTTAACATGATGAAAATGGGTATTTTACCCAAATTTATATTAATATTTAATGCCATCCCTATGATTTTTAAGAAGTGGGTTGACCAGTTACAGGGTAGGATTAACAGTTGCATCTAGGCCTCGAAAGGGGTATGTATTACGTGGAAAAGGTTGCAAAGAAAAAGAGAAAAAGGGGGTCTGACACTTCCAGATTTCCAGTATTATGCATGGCTCTGTTTATGAAAAAATGGAAAGATGTTGTTAACTAGCTCAGACACCTCTGAGATAGGTAGTCTGTTTAAGGAAATGCTGACAGGCATTCAGGGCAGAGATTCAGGCTTTATGTATAAATTTGCCGATCCTAAATTTTACAAAAAGGTGAGGCTCAAGGTGCTGCAGGCTATGGCAGAGCTATGGGATTGTATTCGGAAGGATACTTGTCCCTCCTACTTTAGCAGATACACACCAATTTTGGACTGCCTAGGCATCTCAGACTGGACTAAGGATAAATTGGCATTTTCCATTAGAGAGGGGAACTTTTCAAACTGGGGCCAACTGTTTCAGGAGGACATGCTGTTAATCTGGGATGAGCTTTGGGAAATAGCGGAAGGAAGAATATCAAGGTTCAAGTGTATCCAAGTTAAAAGCTGGTCTCTGGCTCAGGGCACTGAGGTAGGGGGCTCAAACGATCTGGAAGAGACTCTAGCCTGGGAGAAACTAAAGAAGAAGGAAGTTGAGAGATGATACTGTCTGATGGAGGACCTAGCGGATGGAGGCTTCTTATTACCAGAGGAGCTGTGGGGAAAATACTTGCCGGGGATGCAGCTAAGAGATATATGAATCCACCCGACACCTCCGGGCATCCCACCTTAGACTCTTGGACCTCTTGCTCATGTAAAATATATATACTTGTTTTTATCCCAAATCTTTTCACCCCATTCCTAAGTTCTTGTTACACAAATGTAATCCTGTAAAGCACTCTGACCCATATTGGACCCTGGAAAGACTATTAAAAATGAGTTACGGTGGAATGGTGAATTGCAAAAAATGTGGGCTTGAGAAAGCAAATGATATTTATATATTTGTGGAATGCCCAGTGTTGTAATATAAGTTGTAATTAACTTGACTCCTATCCTTGTTTTCCCTCTCCCAACCTTTTCCCCCTCCGCTCTTATCCCGTTGGTATCCCCCTCCTTAAAATCTTGGCAGTGAAGCTCAACTTAGAATGTTGGAACTCTGCTTGTCAGTTGGTGCTAGAGAACCAGATAATAAAGGACGCCACTTACCTTCTGGAGTCTTCATCATTTTAACATTTTGGCGATGATTCTTCTTCTTCCATACTGCGCTGGGGGCAGTTTCTGGTTCTCTCCTTTACTATCTTCTTCACCAACTACTTCTACAGAGTCCTGCCTTGCTGATTTTCCAGTCCACGGAAAATAATTCACTCATATCAAACAAGCCATCTCTGATGCTCCTTTGTTAAGCATGTTTAATCCCAATGCTAAAACCTTTTTAAGCACTGCTGCCAGCATGAAAGGATTAGGAGCATCCCTCACTCAAAGTGTGGATGGGGAAGAGAAAGTTATAGCTTTTGCCATTTTTTCTGTGGGGCATTCCATTCTCTATAGGGACTGATCACAAACCCTTGGTACCTCTGTTCTCCACAAAGTCTATCGAGAAGGCCACAACCTGCATCTCCAAATAGGTGTTGGGTTTACAAGGGTTCAATTACAATATTATTGTTGTACCAGCTAAAAAGAATCTGGTTGCAGACTGTCTATCCAGACTTCCTATAGAAGCTGAGGATGTCCTTACTGAACTCTCGGACTGTACCATTCTTGCCATTGACATTCCTGCAATCAATAAAGAAGAATGGACAAATTGTAGCCGAGATGATGACACTTTTGCCCCTTTCAAAGAATTCATCTGTAAAGGGTGGCCTAAAGACATCAAAGATGTTCCAGAGAACCTAAAGCCTTTTTGGATTGTAAGAGACAAACTATCCATAATTGGTGAAAACATACATCGATGCAATAGAATTTTACCACCGAAGGGCATGTATTAACGTATTATTCAAATTGCTCACGAAGGTCACCTCGGCAGAAGTCTAACCAAAAGCAAGATTAGGAAAGACTACTGGTTTCCCAACATGGACTCTTTATCAGAAAATGTGGTAAAGGATTGCTTTGCATCTGGATCAAGTGATAAAACCAAAATCATTCCCAAAGCTTCTTTCCTCCCCATTCCTGTTCCTTCAAAACCGTGGGACAAGTTAGGACTTGATATTATAGGTCCTCTCAATACACTTAATCCACAGCAGAGATTCATGTTTGTACTTATCGACTATCATTCACATTGGATTTGCACAAAATTTGTCACTTCTATCACCACTGCCCCTCTCATTGAATTCCTTAAGGAAGCGTTTTTCATTGAAGGGATTCCTAACCCCATTGTCACCAACAATGGTGTTCAATTCACTTCTGAAGATATGAGACGTTTTATGAACATGTTGTCCATCTCTCATATTAAATCACCCATCTATTGTCCCAAGGCCATTGGATTAGTTGAAAGGACCAAGAGAATGATAAAAGACACCATCCAATTGGCTTGTATCTCTAAAGAGGCAGTTGACGAATCCATAAAAATAGAAGTTATGGTCCTACCATACTATCCCCAATAGCGTTTCTGGAATCTCTCCTTTTACTTCTCTCAAAGGGAGGATTCCAGGTTCCAAGTTAACTCCTAACTGGCTTAATGGGGGATGTCCGGTGTGGGTCTGATAGATCAGCTGTTTCAGACAAAGTTGCTGGCCATCAATCTGAGTACAAAGCCAAATATGATCAAAAATGGGGAAGGAGTAACAGAGATTTGCACACTGGTTAATGGATGATAATCAAAAGACCTTATGCGGCTCGTTCTAAGACCTCATCTTTCTCCAAACCTTTGAGAATCAAAAAGTTAACAAAAACTCTGTTCTACTGGAAGATGGAAGTACTTGGAGCATGGACAATGTAGCGAATTGCCCCAATGCATTCATACCTGACAACAACAGTCCCAAAGAGCCTGGGGCACTTTTCCTATGATCAAACCACCCAAAGATGTCAGGAGTCGCTGTCCTCCTTGTTGGCAAAATGACTATGACACGTAATTTCTTGCACTGCATTTTATTATTGTGTTTTTCTTGTTCCTTTGCCTTCCCTTGTAAGGGAGATCTGTTGTAATATAAGTTGTAATTAACTTGAGTCCTATCCTTGTTTTCTCTCTCCCAACCTTTTCCCCCTCCACTCTTTTCCTGTTGGTATCTCCCTCATTAGAATGTTGGCAGTGAAGCTCATCTTAGAATGTTGGCACTCTGCTTGTTAGTTGGTGCTAAAGAACCAGATAATAAAGGATGTCACTTATTTCTGGAGTCTTCATCATTTTAACTCCCAGGAATTTCTAGGTACTGGGAGGAAAGGTTTAATGCTCTAAGATTCTCACTGTTAAAATTCAGGTAAGACTTTCCCTAGTGATTTGGAACCTGGAAGCGCCAGGACGAGCTAAATAAGGATAGAGTAAAATTGCTATTTTATATGATCCTCCTGCCTCGGAGGGGGATCTGTAGGAGGTGGCTTAGCGATAACCCACCCTCATACATTGACTTGCTGGGGTCAGTCACATAAACATTTCAAATGGATGCAACAGAGCTGGAGTAGAAGATATAGGTTTTGGCTCCCATTGGTCAAAGGCCTAGAAAAAAAGGGTGACCGGAAGGGCAAGAATCCAATGAGCACTAGGATTCCTATTTTCTGTCCTATGGTTACATCCATTTGCTGTTTCAGCACATGGATATGGGGCCGAAAGGCTGTGGTGTACCGAAGAGTCAGCAAGTTACTTCCCAGGTGGGGAGTCAATGGGGCATATCAACAACAACCGGCGATAATTATCGCTGAGTGCATTTAGCGCCAGGATAATTATCGCCGGCTAGCGCCGATTTTTATCGCTGAGATAGCGTGCTATTAGCAACGCTTATCTCCTCAGCGATGAAAATCCTGGTGCTAACTGGCTAACGTGAGATTATCGCTGGAAACCCAGCGATAATCTCACGTTAGCTTGTTGATAGGGACTCACAAACTTAGCCATGATATCCTCCTTCCATAGGATATCATGGCTAAGTCAGTCCTGAAGCAGGTGTTAGGAAAGTAGCGATAACAGGTGTTATCGCTACTTTTCCTGACGCTATGCTTCATAGCGTTAGGCTTGCTGATAGGAGAAATGTCGCTTAGCGACATTTCTCCTGTCATGCCAGGTCAGGAACGCCCACTTTGCATCTCATTAGAGATGCAAAGCTGGGCGTTAGAAATCCTGACGCTAAAGCAAGGTTTCACGCGTCAGCGTGACCTTGCTGATTAGGCGATAAGATTATCGCCTGCTTGTTGATATGCCCCTATATGCCACTGAGATAAGGGTGCACACAAGGAAGAGATCGTAAGTAGGGCAAACTGAAGTGAATGAAGACAAACAAAAAAAGGAGGAGGGCTAAGAGCCTACCTTATTTTAGATGGTTTCTCTTTAATAATAAGAGAGGATGTACCTCTTTCGGCGCCCATCAGAACCGTTCAGCTGTTCTATTAAAAGAGTAAGAAGGCAGCCAAGAATTTCAAGAGCTACTAATTTGCGCCAGTTTGTCAGCCTACACGGCCAAGGGCTGTTGAAAATGCAATAAAGGCCAGGTAGACAGACAGGCACATGGTCCTGACATTTATCAGGTTTTGCATTCACTGCAGGAACATAAGCTAAAATTAGCTCTAATGCCTGATTGATCCCGGGGTAGGATGCCTTTTTCTGCGACCCTCGCTTTGAGATAAGGCTCTTGTGAAAATAACTTTCCAGCAGCGTCTAGCAGGGCTATCTGCGTATAATGCTGAGGATCATTACTTAAGCATGTTTTATGCATAAGCATAATTATACTGCCTTTCCAGCTATACGGGGGAGTGCCAGACATATAAAAGAAATCAAATCCTGGATTTAGGACTTATCCCTAGAGTCATAACAGATATTGAACCTTGATCGGAGCTCATAGCATCAGAAACCCTACATGAAGAAACGTGTTGGGCAATCTGGTTCCGCCAAGGGTGTTGAAAAATTAGGTAGTGTGATGATGGAGATACAAACAAATTAGCAATATCATCAGCAGTGTTCATGTTAGCTGCATATACATCAGGAACATAGTATATCCATTGAATTATGGGAACAGATACTGGTCTAGATTTCCTTTTAAGCAGCAGTATTTTTGTATTGCTTTCTCCTGCTGCTGTTTGTAATTCATTACATGCTTGATCGTATATAAATGCTGGTTTTGGTGTCTACACATTTCTTTTTCTCAAAGAGCTTACACATTTTTCTCTTGCTGGAAAATAGTACTTGTATTGCCTTCGGATTCATTGTATTTTTTGATCAATATTATTGTTTTTCTTGATTTGCCTATGAAAAATACTGTTTTTATTCGAGAGAATTTTCAAAACAAAGTGTAACACAGACATTTCCTAGTATAAGACTAGTTTGTCAGAGGAAAGTACAGAGGAGAGATTTCTTAACATACCATTATTTTGGATTGTATTGTGTAGTGAAAAGATAAACCCCGGGTACCAGTGCAAAAACTGCTCGTCGTTTCCTCTGTGTTCCGCCTTTCAAACTCCCTGATGAGCTGTGAGTGGTGGACAGGCCGAAGTCGAATTGCAGGAGGAAGTGGCCAATATATTAGTTTGCAGACACTTGGAGCTCGGTAGCACAAAATGTTTTATATGATGAAATTACACATTCTGTTGTTGAGGAGCAGGAGGACCCTTCAATACTAACCAGCCAATTTCTCTTCAGCTATCTAGCAAAAGTAGAACACGCTTGTCTGCTTCATGATTAGCTTGATACAATGCTCAAGGGATGCCTTAGGCCACTACTATATCTATGGACTGAAGGTGATTCGATTCTTTCGTTTTTTGGCCTCTCGTAATTTCAAGGCAATCTGTTTTCTCATTTTGCACTGTCCTTGCCATTTAGTTGCAGGACTGCAATTTACACTATTATTATGTTGACTACCTAGATGGATATAAATGTTAAAGAGCAACAGAGAGTTTGACTGATTTTGAGTTTACTAGTACAGGCTTAGAACAGCATAGCATGATTATCAGCGGATTTTTTTGCTGGATTACTGATAGCACAGTAACCATTTAAATCAAAAGAGTTCGAAATAAGGGATTTCAGTGCTAGAATGAATTGTTCTTTGAGATGCTGTGAGTCAGTTAGTAATAGGAATTTGTACACTTCGATTGAACCTTGTGTGTCATTTGTTCGCAGTAAAGGGAGCAAAATCAATTCCCCTGTGTTAGACCTGTCAGCCCTTTGGGTGGTCCCTCCTCATCATTATTTATTTTGTCCCACTTTTGCCTCAAACCCTGTTTGAATTTTTCCTTTTTGGGAACCACCAGACTTTTTAGTGTTGCTGCAGATTCAGGGAGCCATTTTAGCTACCCCTGAAACTTCTGTCTGAGGGCCTGGAGCACAAAATGGTGGCCACCTGTGACATCACCAGCACCCACTGGAACCTACTAGCACCTTCCAGAACATTCCAGAACCCTGTGACAGTTGGAGGCGGTTTAGAATGTTGGGAAGCTAAGACAGAGAGTTGGCAGTTGGAGCTGGCAGTTGGCACCTGACTGGTGAAGAGTGAGCAGCAGAAACCTGAAGGAGGAAGGAGTGAGGCAGCAGGGGTGGAAACTTGTGCCTGGAGTGGGGTCCATAAACCCACCCTTGATACTAGTCCCTACTGACTGAGCCCAGCCTGAAGCCCTGTGTGGGAAGAAGCAAGATAAACCATCTTAAGGACCTGGACAGCAGGAACAGGCCTTAGAATCCAAGAACAGCAAGATCCTGACCTGGATACTGGTTTCCCTGGAGTCCGACGTCGAGAAGCCTGAGACCCGGAGCCCGAGGTGGAGAAGCGGCGCTGACTGGAAAAGCAGACGTCGTACCCGGAGCCGCCAGAGGTCGAGAGAGGGCGCCGACGGAGGTCGTGAGGAGTACCAGAGGTCGAGGAGGAAGTCACCCGAGGTCGAGTGAGCGGCGTCAACGGGGGAGTGAAGTCCGCCCTCCGGAGTCGCCGGAGACAGAGGTGAAGCGTGCCGGAGGACGGGAGTGGAGATCGCACTCCGGAGTCGCCGGAACCTGAGAGAATCGTGCCGGAGGTCGGGAGTGGAGGTCGCACTCCGGAGTCGCCGGAACCTGAGGAGAGGAGCACCGGAGGTCGGGAGTGGAAATCGCACTCCGGAGCCGCCGGAAGTCGACATCGAGCCAAGGCCGGCCGACGTCATCGAAACTGAGGTCGCCATCGGACCGGAGCCGCCCGAAGTCGACATCGAGCCAAGACTGCCCGACGTCATCGAATCGGAGGTCGAGATCGAGCCGAGGCTGCCGACATCGAACCGGAACCGCCTACCGGCGTCGTCAAGAACTGACATTGTGCCGAGGCCGCCGACATCGAACCGGAACCGCCTCACGGCGTCGACACGACTCCAGCGGCGTCGGAGCTTCAGAAAAAGGGCAGTAAGTGGAATAGAGGGTGCCAAAGGCCCTGTGGAATCCTAAGAGACTACCCTAGGGGTTAGAGAGGTGCTGGAACCAGCTGGACTGTGCCAGGGGTGAGCTGAGACTAATTTAGAGGGGTTGTGTAGAGTGAGAGAGCCAGGTCTCTGGTATTCCCCCCTTGATCTACCTCAGTTTAGGCCTCAGCCTTGTCCAAGCCAGGGAGTAGACACCCTCAAGCCTTCCACATCCCCACAAGCTGTGCCTGGGCCAAATCAGCCCATAGAAATCTAAATGTGATCTGATGCTATAAGTGTCACTGTCAGCTTTTAATTATTTATTGAGGGCACTGTATTTATTGGATTTAACCTATTTATTGCTTCACTGTATTTATTGTTCCACAGTATTTATTGATGCACAATATTTATTGGTTTGCAGTATTTATTGCCTCAGAATATTTAATTGCCTGTATGTATTGCACTTATATTTATGCCTTTATTATTTATGATCACCCCTATTTATTGAATCATTAAGACAGTATTTATTTGACCTGCACTATTTTAAAAAGCCTTGTATATTGTGATTGTGTATTATTTATCTAATCAGCAACTAAGAGAAAAAGAAGTTAAAGAAAGATATTTTCATAATTTTTACGGTGTAGAGTCGTTTTTGGAACGGATGCACGCATGGTTATTGTATGGGTATGTCGTATGCTTAGCACGGTGCCTGATTCCTGACCACTCGAGCCAAGCTACCACTGTGTGTCCCTGAAAATACTCCGTTACCACCAACCCTTACCGGTGTGGGAGCGGAGTAGATTTCTAACATAATTGGTGTTCAGTGGTGGGATCGAGCTGTGCCTACGTATACTCAACAATAACTGTGGGTAGTCCATAGGCCTACACCGGGAGTTTTCTCAAAGCGGCCTTCCTAATTGTGAGTTTTTGTTTTTTCCAAATTTACTCTGGTGGTGGGAGGAGGTATTATTAAAGGTACCCCCCTGCATTGTTACTGCAAATAACTGTCCTCTGACCTGAGTGGGCAAGATGGAGTTTGTACTGGAGAATTTAGAAACGTACACTGTGGCCCAACTCAGGGAGTTTTGCCAGCGGGAGGGGGTGTATTGTCCCCCAGGAGCAAAGAAGGGTGCACTCCAAACCAGCTTAAGGGCTTGGGGGGAGGCACGCCGAGAAAGCAAGGCTGAGGAGGAGGACAGGGATAGAGAGCCCGACAGTGAGGGAGCTGGTTTGTACCAACCTGAGGTGGGGAACCTGTCAGCGGGGCCCAGGACACTTTCCAGGAAGGGCAGCAGTGCCTCTAGCGGTGGCTTGTCTGAAGTGGAGTTAACAGACCGGAGGGAGAAAAGACAGCTCACATGGGACTTAGCAAGGCTGGAGAAGGAGAAGGAGGAACAGAGGATGGCTCATGAGATAAGGCTGAAAGAGATAGATCTTCATATCCTGAGAATCGGGGCACACCCTGTACCTAACGGTGGCAGCGAAGAACGAGAGTACACCAGGGAACCCAAACCCTACCTGCCAAAGGACATAGTAGCTAGCTATGGGGTGGGCGACGATATCGCCAAGTGGCTAGCGGCCTATGAGGTCTCGTTAAGGGCCCATGGGGTTCCAGAGAAGTACTGGGGAGGGGGATTGTACAAGTACATGCCTCCAGCTGGTAGGGATGCTTTATTGGCCCTCGAAGAGGATGAGCAGACCCACTACCCCACCATGAAACTGGCGCTCATAAGAAAGTTTGGACTAACACCCGAAAAGTACAGACAGAAGTTCAGGGGTAGTCACAAACTGGGCACACAGAATTGGGTGGACTTCCTGGACTATGCAAAGAAGGCACTAGAGGGTTGGATTCAGGGCAGTGAAGTGAGGAACTACGAGGGGTTGTTTGACCTAGTACTGAAGGAACACCTGCTTGAGAAATGTTTCCCTGAACTGCGTCAACACCTGGTGGATAACAAGCTGACCAGTCCCCGGAAGCTTGCTGAGGAGGCAGACATTTGGGCTAGTACCCGCATGTCCACAAGGGGGACTGGAGGGGATACTCAAAAGGCCGGACAGGGCGCCCCTCAGAAGAAAGAGGGAGGGGAAAAGAAAAAGGAGTTCTCCAAAGGCCCCCAAAATAACTTCCAAGGGAAAGGAACAGGATTCACCCCTAGGGCTAACCCACCCAGAAACCCTAATCCTGGCCAGAATCAGCAGCCAAGGGTTGTCCATTGCTACGAGTGCGGTGGCGTTGGACACTACAAGGGAGATCCGAAGTGCCTGAAACGACCACCCCCTCCCATTGGAGGAAAGACCCCCGGAGTAGCTAGTGTAGTGCTCGGGGAGGAGATGCCCTTAACTAAGGGAAGGGAGTGGGCGGGTGTCACTTTAGTGTCCCTGGGAGAACGCGAGATGGTGCCTAAGATCCAGGTGCCCGCAAATACCGTAAAGTATGGGCAGTGGGTCACCATCAACGGCCAAAGAGGGGAGGCTCTGAGAGACACAGGAGCCAGTATGACTATGGTACGTAACCAACTGGTGTCTCCAGAGCAGGTAATTCCCGATGTACTCCACCCAGCCGCGATGGCTGACGGCAGAACAGGCCACTATCCAGTGGCCGAGGTTCCCTTTGAATGGGGGGGGTTGCAGGTTCACTTCGAGTTGCCGTAAGCCCTGCCGTGCCAGTCGATTGTCTGCTGGGGAATGACATGGAGCACAACGCTTGGAAGGAGGTGGAATACCGGACTCACACTGAGATGCTGGGTACACCTGACTGGGCCTGTGTTAGCACAAGGTCCGCGACTACCCGAAGAGGGAGTTCGTTTCGGCTGGAGCCTGGAACAAAGGCCCAGCCAGCTGCCAGTCAAGGGAAGAACCGAGGACAGGAGGAGCCTGCCTCGGCGTCCCCACCCCGTAGGACGGATAGGCCACCGGAGGTGGTGGACCAGGAGTCTGCGGAGGGGGACGTTACCAAACTGGAGGACCTACCCATCCCGGCCGAGTGGCACGTGGAGGGAGGCCCGTCCAGGGAGGAATTCTGCCAGGGCCAGAGGGAGTGCCCTACCCTTGAGGGGCTAAGGCGTCAGGCCCAAGCCCAGGCAGCAGGGAACGTTGAAGGGAACTACAGTGTTTACTGGGAGGACGGCCTCCTCTACAGTGAACCCAAGGCACCCCTACATGGATCGTCACGAGCCTTGGTAGTCCCTCAACGTTATCGAGCCTTCCTTCTGGAGTTGGCTCACGAGATCCCCTTGGCAGGACACCTGGGGCAAGACAAGACCTTCGCCCGTCTTGTCCCACACTTTTATTGGCCTCAGATGAAAGTGTCGTCCGATACCTACTGCCGGACATGTGTGTCTTGCCAAGCCAGTGGGAAAACAGGGGTGAAGCTGAAAGCTCCCCTGGAACCACTTCCTGTCGTTAGCACCCCCTTTGAAAGGGTGGGCATCGACATTGTGGGACCGTTAGATCCACCGACGACAGCTGGTCACAGGTTTATCCTGGTTCTGGTGGATCATGCCACACGGTACCCAGAGGCAATACCTCTGAGGACCATAACAGCACCTGTTGTGGCTAGGGCCCTAATGGGAATCTTTACCCGAGTGGGTTTTCCCAAGGAAGTTGTGTCCGACAGGGGGACCAACTTCATGTCAGCGTACATGCGGGCGATGTGGAAGGAGTGTGGAGTGACCTACCGGTTCACCACTCCTTACCACCCCCAGACCAATGGTCTGGTGGAGAGGTTTAACAAAACCTTGAAGGGCATGATCAGAAGTCTGCCTGAAAACCTGCGGAGGAAATGGGACGTCCTCCTACCCTGTTTACTTTTTTCCTACAGGGAAGTGCCACAGAAGGGAGTGGGCTTCAGCCCCTTCGAGCTTCTGTATGGGCACCCTGTACGTGGACCTCTCAACCTGGTGAGAGACGGATGGGAAAGAACTCCCAGAAAGCTTCCCCAGGACATGGTGAGCTACATGCTGGCCTTCCGGAGCCAAATGGCTAAGTTGTGGAAGCAAGCTTCTGACAACTTGGAAGCCAGCCAAGCAGTGATGAAGGCGTGGTATGACCACAACGCTCACCCGGTGGAGTTGGAGCCTGGCCAGAAGGTGTGGGTGATCGAATCAGGAGAGCTTAGTGCCCTCCAGGATCGCTGGTCAGGACCCTTTGAGGTGTTGGAGAAGAAGGGTAAGGCTACCTACTTGGTGGACCTGAAGACCCCTCGTCAGCCCCTGCGGGTGCTGCATGCCAACCGCCTCAAACCCCACTACGAGAGGCCCGAAGTCATCTTGATGATGGTGACTGACGGAGGAGAGGACGTGGAAAGCGAGCCTCTCCCTGATTTGTTTGCGTCTCAAGAAAAGGATGGGTCGGTGGAGGGAGTGATTCTCTCCCCATCTCTAACTCCTGAACAGCAGGAGGACTGTCGCCAGGTCCTGGGGCAGTACTCTTCGTTGTTCTCCCTTGTCCCGGGTAGGACTCACCTGTGCGTCCATGACGTGGACACAGGAGACAGCCCACCTGTGAAGTCCAAGATCTACCGGATGTCAGACAAGGTGAAGGCCAGCATTCATAGTGAAATCACTAAGATGCTGGAGCTAGGAGTGATCGAACCTTCTAGCAGCCCCTGGTCCAGTCCGGTGGTACTAGTACCAAAAGCTGCACCACCGGGTGCCCAACCGGAACTGAGGTTCTGTGTGGACTACCGGGGACTGAATTCAGTGACCAAAACTGATGCTCATCCGATCCCTAGGGCGGATGAATTGATTGACCGGCTGGGAGCTGCCCAATATCTAAGTACCTTTGACCTTACTTCTGGGTACTGGCAGATCTCTTTGACTGATGGAGCAAGGGAAAGGTCAGCCTTCTCCACGCCCAATGGCCACTACCAGTTCTGTGTGATGCCCTTTGGGCTCAAGAACGCACCTGCCACGTTTCAGCGCCTGGTGAACCAGATCCTCACCGGAATGGAGAGTTTCTCTGCTGCTTATCTGGATGACATAGCCGTCTTCAGTAACAGCTGGGAGGATCACTTGCGTCACCTGCAAGCTGTTCTCCAGGCCCTGAGACAAGCTGGATTGACGATCAAGGCCAGCAAGTGCCAGATCGGGCAGGGGTCGGTAGTGTACCTTGGACACTTGGTGGGTAGGGGAGCGGTGCAACCCCTCCAGGCGAAGATCGAGGCCATCATGGCCTGGGAACCCCCCAAGACTCAGACTGAGGTCCGAGCATTTTTGGGCCTCACGGGATACTACCGCCGCTTCGTGAAGGGGTACGGTACCATCGTAGCCCCCCTCACGGAGCTCAAGTCCAAGAAACAACCTCGACGGGTAGTCTGGACGGAGGCTTGTCAGCAGGCCTTTGTGAGATTGAAGAAAGCCATGTGCGAGGCCCCGGTCTTAAGGGCCCCAGACTTTTCCAAGGAGTTCATTGTCCAGACAGATGCATCAGAACATGGCATTGGGGCAGTGTTATCGCAACTCAACGAAGAGGGTCTGGATCAACCCGTGGTCTTCCTATCCCGGAGACTACTTCCCAGGGAACAGAAGTGGAGTGCAATAGAGCGTGAAGCCTTTGCAGTGGTATGGGCTCTGAAGAAGTTGCGGCCATACCTGTTTGGCTCGCACTTCCTGGTTCAGACCGACCACAGACCCCTTCGTTGGCTGATGCAAATGAAGGGGGAGAATCCCAAGTTGTTGAGGTGGTCTATTTCCCTACAGGGAATAGACTTTCAGGTGGAACATCGGCCTGGAGTGGACCACGCCAATGCAGACGGTCTCTCAAGGTATTTCCGCCTTAGTGATGAGAACTCCCAAGGGGTTGGGTAGCTCTCCCCACTTTCAGCTGGGGGGGACGCGTGTTAGACCTGTCAGCCCTTTGGGTGGTCCCTCCTCATCATTATTTATTTTGTCCCACTTTTGCCTCAAACCCTGTTTGAATTTTTCCTTTTTGGGAACCACCAGACTTTTTAGTGTTGCTGCAGATTCAGGGAGCCATTTTAGCTACCCCTGAAACTTCTGTCTGAGGGCCTGGAGCACAAAATGCTGGCCACCTGTGACATCACCAGCACCCACTGGAACCTACTAGCACCTTCCAGAACATTCCAGAACCCTGTGACAGTTGGAGGCGGTTTAGAATGTTGGGAAGCTAAGACAGAGAGTTGGCAGTTGGAGCTGGCAGTTGGCACCTGACTGGTGAAGAGTGAGCAGCAGAAACCTGAAGGAGGAAGGAGTGAGGCAGCAGGGGTGGAAACTTGTGCCTGGAGTGGGGTCCATAAACCCACCCTTGATACTAGTCCCTACTGACTGAGCCCAGCCTGAAGCCCTGTGTGGGAAGAAGCAAGAAAAACCATCTTAAGGACCTGGACAGCAGGAACAGGCCTTAGAATCCAAGAACAGCAAGATCCTGACCTGGATACTGGTTTCCCTGGAGTCCGAAGTCGAGAAGCCTGAGACCCGGAGCCCGAGGTGGAGAAGCGGCGCTGACTGGAAAAGCAGACGTCGTACCCGGAGCCGCCAGAGGTCGAGAGAGGGCGCCGACGGAGGTCGTGAGGAGTACCAGAGGTAGAGGAGGAAGTCACCCGAGGTCGAGTGAGCGGCGTCAACGGGGGAGTGAAGTCCGCCCTCCGGAGTCGCCGGAGACCGAGGTGAAGCGTGCCGGAGGACGGGAGTGGAGATCGCACTCCGGAGTCGCCGGAACCTGAGAGAATCGTGCCGGAGGTCGGGAGTGGAGGTCGCACTCCGGAGTTGCCGGAACCTGAGGAGAGGAGCACCGGAGGTCGGGAGTGGAGATCGCACTCCGGAGCCGCCGGAAGTCGACATCGAGCCAAGGCCGGCCGACGTCATCGAAACTGAGGTCGCCATCGGACCGGAGCCGCCCGAAGTCGACATCGAGCCAAGACTGCCCGACGTCATCGAATCGGAGGTCGAGATCGAGCCAAGGCCGCCGACATCGAACCGGAACCGCCTACCGGCGTCGTCAAGAACTGACATTGTGCCGAGGCCGCCGACATCGAACCGGAACCGCCTCACGGCGTCGACACGACTCCAGCGGCGTCGGAGCTTCAGAAAAAGGGCAGTAAGTTGAATAGAGGGTGCCAAAGGCCCTGTGGAATCCTAAGAGACTACCCTAGGGGTTAGAGAGGTGCTGGAACCAGCTGGACTGTGCCAGGGGTGAGCTGAGACTAATTTAGAGGGGTTGTGTAGAGTGAGAGAGCCAGGTCTCTGGTATTCCCCCCTTGATCTACCTCAGTTTAGGCCTCAGCCTTGTCCAAGCCAGGGAGTAGACACCCTCAAGCCTTCCACATCCCCACAAGCTGTGCCTGGGCCAAATCAGCCCATAGAAATCTAAATGTGATCTGATGCTATAAGTGTCACTGTCAGCTTTTAATTATTTATTGAGGGCACTGTATTTATTGGATTTAACCTATTTATTGCTTCACTGTATTTATTGTTCCACAGTATTTATTGATGCACAATATTTATTGGTTTGCAGTATTTATTGCCTCAGAATATTTAATTGCCTGTATGTATTGCACTTATATTTATGCCTTTATTATTTATGATCACCCCTATTTATTGAATCATTAAGACAGTATTTATTTGACCTGCACTATTTTAAAAAGCCTTGTATATTGTGATTGTGTATTATTTATCTAATCAGCAACTAAGAGAAAAAGAAGTTAAAGAAAGATATTTTCATAATTTTTACGGTGTAGAGTCGTTTTTGGAACGGATGCACGCATGGTTATTGTATGGGTATGTCGTATGCTTAGCACGGTGCCTGATTCCTGACCACTCGAGCCAAGCTACCACTGTGTGTCCCTGAAAATACTCCGTTACCACCAACCCTTACCGGTGTGGGAGCGGAGTAGATTTCTAACACCCTGCCTCATAAAATTTCTGCATTCATCATTGTCAGGGGAAACCAGTTTAGAAATAAATCCTACTCTTAGAATCAGCGCGTGGGGCCATCTAGTATAAACATTACCAGCTTAATATCACTATAAGACAAGGATCTTAACTGAGAAATAGTTGTAATATGTTTATAATTTTTTATCCATTTAAAGAGGTTGCATCATCTGAAAAAAACATTCTTTTGAGAGAGACTTCTAACCGCAGATTCCTCACCTTTTGAATACTCCCCAGGCAACACACTGGTAATCAAAACAACCAGCTTCACAATTCATTCTGTCATAGCATAATGAGGTTATCGCACAGAAATAGTGGCAAGATATCTCACCCCTGACACCGGATACAGACTCGTAGACTTGGCACTTTAACGGCCAATCCATTCCTGGCACGTTGTTCAACATTTTTCCCAGTTGTTGAGTATTAGTGTTCCTTCTGTCTGCCCTTGGGGCAAACTCTGTGCCCAATCCCTCCTTCCTCCTGCTTAAGTACTCACAACTGGGGGAGTGTAGTGAAGTCTCAATAACTACAACTAAAAACCTTAATACCCCAAACTCCCCAAACCCACTACTCTGCTTAGTGGAATTTGAACTGCCCACTTACCCAGCTTGCAGAGTGCCTGTCACCCCAACTTAGCATCTAATAGCGGGACGTGGTGCAGCAGCCTCAATTATAGCCTGATGGATAAGTTCTTCATCTATTGTGGGAAAACAGCCTCTCAACACTAGGAGTTAACGTCCGCCCTTGTAAATATCTGCCCAGTATAGTCTCCCTTCATCTACATTTGGTTATGCGGGTGGTACACCGGTATCCCCTCTTTCCAGTACCCCTCCACCCCATTGCTCTAGCATCCCAGCGCTAAGTTTCAGTAAATTACTCTCCCACAGTTCTACCAGCAGAGGTGCTCAGTTGTTCCTCTCAGGGGAATGTAGATCGCAGGGGCTGTCCCGCAGAGGTGGCTCCCCTTTCGCCAGGACCCTTTGCAGTGTCTTTTTTTCTGTCTCTGGGGGCTCCTTTGCCAACCACTCTCCACTCCTCGAGCCAGTCCCATACTTCTTCCGGAGTTACAAAGTGCAAAGTCTTTCCATCTGTGATTACTTTTAGCTTCCTTGGCAAATAGTTTTTTTATTACTTCATAAAAGCTTCTGTGCTGGGCATTTGACCTAAAAGGAGAAGTCTGGGAAAAAGCAGATTTCTGCATTATCCACATGCAGGTCTCCATGTGCCCGTGCTGTTTGGAGATTTGCATCTCAGTCTTTATAGTTCAGTATTCGGGCAATAACAGTATGCGGGGGGCCCAACTTTGGCGCAGGGGCAAAGCATCCTATGTGCCCTTTCCAGGAGAAGAAGGTTAACAGGTGCTTAGGTTTTATCTTGTTCAAGATCAGGTCCTCTGAAAACAGGTCTACAGTGGGGCCCTCAGAACCCTCTGGGACCCCCACCACTCTTATCTTGGTTTGCCTCGCCCTTCCCTCCTGGTCCTCTAACCTGGAAGACATGTGCATGCTTTGCTGTGTTAGGCTCTGTACCTGTTCTTCTAACCGTTTGGTCATGGAGAGTATTCTGTTTATGTGTGTTTCACCCATTGCCACCTTTTTAGACATTTTGTGGAAGTCTGCTTGGAGCAGGTTAACCTCCACCGTTAACAATTCTAACTTGGGCTCAATCGGGACAATGGAGCTCCTAAGCTCCTGGATGGCGGTCATTATTGTTCGCATGGAGGGATCGCATCTGGCGCGATGGTCTACCTGCGAGGCGGAGGTCCCAACCTCCAGGATCGCCGATCCAGGCGTCGTCATCTTCACCGAATAGCTGTCCAGATTGTTCTGCTGCACGGATTTCTGAGGGCGGTCCTTCATCATTTCAGGAGTCTCCACTCCCTTTGCTGTTTCTCCCCCTCCCTCTATTGTGATTTCTACTTGATTTCCTTTAATCCCCGGGGGCCCGGTAGTCCGCATCTCTTGTGGGTGGCCGGTGGCCTCTTATTCACCGCTCAGGTCTTTGATTTCAGTGTGGCTGGACATAACCCCCAACTACATCTTCAGGGCCAGGCCCTTGTTTTTTACCTTTCCCCTGCAAGTCCCAGGACTGAGCTCCTCATTTCAGTTGGCCAGAGTACCTTGGTGTGGTCCAAAACTTCGTCTGGGACCGGAGGTCAGCACCTCAACCACTCTACTGGTCTAGACAGTGGACCGCAACTCTGTTCTAATCCATCTAGCACATCTGGGGTGGGAGGCAAGAAGGGGGGGCAAGAAAGGCCTGTTTTATTTCATGGGTCCCAGGCCCTGGGCTGCATCTTACTCCTGGGCGGCCCACCGGCCATTCCGCTGCCTATATGTATATTGCCTTCTCCGGCCGTCTGATGTGTCTAAGGAGAGGCTGCGGGGGCCGTCCCCCTATCAGGATCGCAGGCTCGTCCCGATGCACTGAGAGGAACCGCTCACCTGCCGCACTCTCTGCGGGAACCTTCGCAGAGAGCCGTTATTTCTCCAGGTTGGTATGTGTTGTGCAGCTTCTAGTGACCACTCACTCTGCTGCAGGTCGCGGCACTCCTCTCGTGGGCAGGCAGCAGCGAGGGGAGGCCTCCCGGGCAACCGCCTCTGTGGTTGCTTGCTTCTGCAGCAGGGCTCCCCTGCTCGAGGCCCGCAGCGATCTTCCGGTGCCCTACACGGAGGCTGTGTCCGCGTCTCGGTGTCACCTTCAGTCGGGCGGGGCACCCTTGCAGTCCACCTTCCGGCCCGATTCGGGATCCTCAGCTACAACAGTCTGTATCAACCACAGCTAGAGGGAAAGGAGAACGGAGGGATCGCATTGCTCGATCTCGGCCAGGTCATCACTACTTAGGTGCCATCTTGCCCGGCCGTGCCCCGGCACAGTCGATCGCTCTCTTTGTCACCCCACAGGACCTCACTGGCCTGAAGCCCCCCTTTGAATCACTGGTGGGGGATCACATAGTCCCTCTGCCATTCCACCAGGTCCATTTCAATGGATGAATGTGATGGATATTGGGGGATTTACTCCAGGTGGTACAGAGCTTCCTTAGAATGCAGCCATTTCCTTTGGTGCTAGCCACGCCCCCATCGAATCCAGAAAATGTTAAGCAGTACCCATGCGACAAGTGGCACCACGGGCTCTGTGCCGATGTCCCTCTGCTCCAGAAGTGACACATGGAGTCCTATATAGTTGCTACTCACATAAGCTCACATAAGTTCCTTTCTTTTCACACCAACAAACGCGGACCCAGAACTACCTGTCATCTCTCCGTGACCACTGTTTTTTTCAGTAAATCCTAACAGTTTGTAAAGGAAATCAACTTCCCAAATGAACATGATTCACACCCTGTGAGGAATGTCACAAACATGGTTTGCCTGTGGGGCCTGTTGGTGAACCATGGCTCCAAGAACTGCAGCAACTTTGCATTGATATACCCCAAGGAGATCCAAGACTGAGAAGCAAAGCTCTTTGTGGCAAAACAACACAAGACCCAATGTTGGGAACAGTTGATGCCCAAAAGCATGTCCCATACCTGCTCCCAAGGCCATTCCTGTGACAGATGATCATCATGGAATATATTTCTTGGTAATTCCAAGAAAAAATGTAAGAAGTCCAAGGGAGACTCTGCCTCGGCTCACCACTTTCCATCTCCCCAGTAGGCATGATGGCATTTATGCCTCCAGGTTGTGCCTGAAAGGTATTCGACTTTGGAACTGATTCTGAGGTGAGCAATTGGATGGATTATAATTGCCTGAAGCTGAATGCCTCAAAAACCGAGGTGATCATCTTCGGCAACAAACCCTCTCTCTGGACACCAGATTGGTGGCCACCCGAGCTAGACACACTGCCCATACCCTCTACCAAGGTAAAGAACCAACCTGGGAGATGTGCTAGACAGCGAGTTAAAATTTAAAGAGCAAGTTAACAAAATAACATCTGCTTCTTTTTGTTACATAAGGATGTTAAAAAAAAAATCAAAAAGTATCTACCCCCTGATCTTTTTAAAACAGTGACCATGGCTTTGGTTCTTACATGGATAGACTACTGTAATAGTCTCTATCTCACCTTGACATCAGGCCTCCTGAACAGACTCCAGATTCTGCAGAATGCAGCGGCCCGCTTCATTTTTAAAATACCTAAATATGAATAATAGTCTCTATCTCACCTTGACATCAGGCCTCCTGAACAGACTCCAGATTCTGCAGAATGCAGCGGCCCGCTTCATTTTTAAAATACCTAAATATGAATCAGCAAAAGAAGCCATCAGAAGACTACACTGGTTGCCAGTTAGACAATGTTGTAAGTTTAAAGCCCTCTGTTTGGCGTTTAAGGCTATACCGGCTTATGAAAAGATTTAAATGGTATATATCGGCAAGAACACTGCGTTCATGCTCAGCCAAGAACATGGTGGTCCCCCCATTTAAAAAGAGCACATTGGGGGGAGAGAAGTATTTAAAGGGACAACAGCGAAGCTTTGGAATTATTTGCCACTTTCTCTAAAAACTACTTCTCTTTTAAGATTCAAGAAGTCACTAAAAACGTGGCTCTTCAAACAGGATAGAAAAAGTTTTCTCGCTCCCATCTACCATAATGTCCAGCTCCGCTGTCCTTTTGATTAGAATACTACAGCGCCAAGACGCCTGTGGGCATAAGCTGCGCTTTATAAATTAATTTTACATTACATTACCCTTGTCCTGTGGCAACCTGAGTTTGCAGGTCCATCAGTGACACTGCAGCAAATTGAGCAATTTCGTGAAGAAATGCTGCAACTTTTTGCCACGTTACTGGCTTCCTTTGGCACACCTTCAAGCACGAAGGACTCGAGAGGCCTCCCAACTAGGCTTTCACTAGCCGGACCGCCCTTGGCACATGGAGGCCCTTTGGCTTCGCTACGTGTTCTGGACCAATTTTGGTGTCAGTTCCCTCTCTGGTGCATCAACCTATTCTGGAAAGCAGCTCATCAATGTCGATGCCAGCACAATGGACTCTGAACTACAACCAACCCTGTCCGACGTCAACATAACGGGGCTGCCCCAACTTTCACCGAGGCCTTGCACAGCTTCAACTGAGCCGCCGGATTCTGCCACTCTTCTGACATAATGCCCATGCCCTCAGAAAGGGCCTATGTCTTCCACTAATTGTTTGCACAGTGAAGTAATCTAATAGTAATCCCAAGGGCCACACTTACCAGTGGCCCGCAATATCAAGTCAATAATAAGCAGTTGGCAACGTAGAAGGTTCAAGCGTTTATTGGCCACAACAGAACTCTACATAGAGGAGCCTCATCGAACCTCACCCAGCAGGTGTGCCGAAGAAGACTGCTGGCTCCTTGACAGAACAACACTTATATACATTACGGTTTCAGCACACAAAGCATTGCAAGTGGAAAAGTACCAGTTAGTCCTAGAGCTCCTAAAATGAGCTCATACCATCTGCACGTATAAGGTTACTATCTTGTTCAAAGAAGGTCGGCCGGGTGACTCCCTTTCGTCTCGGGCACAGAGGAATTTAGCTTAGTACTCCCTTCCGCAGATGTGACCTTGGGCCTCAGCCGTAAATACAATTCACCCTGTCTTTAGGCTGGTACAAGCTAAATCATACAGATAGTGTTTACAGAGAGTCACGTGACCTAGGCCTAGTCAGTCGTGATCCAATATGGCTGAACTGTGGCTTTTCGGCCCTTTCCATCATGCAGCATACTGTAAAGAATAAGCCATCTTAGGAAGCAGTTCTATGTACATTGAGGGAGACACAACCCTAGATACGTTATGCTAACTTTATATACTGGCCTGAATCCCACAGAACGGCCCTTTTTAGCATAATGTAGCTATTCACGGAACTATTCTTCGAAAATTCCCTCCTCTATTTGCATTATGTCTTGTATCTCTTTCTGAACTAGTTGAGCATTCATCTTACTGGGATTTACTTTAGGAGTGGGTAAGGCAAGGCAGACTTGGGTGGCACAATAGGAACAGCAAGCGGGCCCACATTGGATGCAGATACAACAAGTGAACAGAAAACCTCCTATTCCTAGAAGGCACATGGAGATCTTCCAACCCCAAGTGGTAAGGAGATCCCAAAACCAGCCTGAAATAGACCAGGTTCCGGTCTCCGTGTGCATCTTGGATGCCAACCGATGTAACTTCTGTATGGCCAAATGGACTGAGGGGGCGGAGTCAGGTATATATACACAGCAGGAGCTGCCAATCACTCTACATGCTCCCCCACGATCGGCTAGGATGACGTCTAAAACAAGGCGGTTCTGAAGCGTCACAAGTCGGGTCGCTTGAAGCTCGACTGTGATATTGGTCAGTATACCAGCAGTGGTATTTATTACTCCTTCTAACTTCTTTACTGGTCACAATGGGTCCCCACATAGGCAGAACTCCCTTTATTATATCGACAAAATGTTGGGCAGGGGTATCAGTCTGGTCAGTGGCATCTCCGTCAGTTTTTACTGAGTTTAAGCTTCGCCGGTTCAGTGAATGAGACCGGTGATAATCAGAAGGTGCTATATAAACAGGAGGATATAAGAAGGACAAGTAACATTTACCTGACCATCCTCTCGGAAGCCAAGTGTAAGCATTTTCTCCACATACAAAATATACATTCGGGAGGGTGAGTATAGGCGGGCTGCTAAAAGTTTGTAATCTATAGGTATAGTTACATCTACTGTAACCAACAACTAAATGGCCAGTACCATGTATGCAAAAGGAGGATGTGCTATTCAACACAGGGACCGGGATGACTTTTTCATTTGACACATTTCGCTCCTGGAAATATCTAAAATACTCAGTAAAGTTGAAGGACACGAAATCTGCTACCTCATCCCTTAACCAAGTGTCATTCTCATGTTCAGTATATACATTCATACAAGCGGTAGGATCCAGGGTACCGTCCGTACCGTCGGCGTTTGGGGTGAATCCCTGATGTCTTTCTATATAGGCCAGAATCAAATCATAATCCTTCTCTGAAAATCGGTGTCCATCAACAGCATAATGTTCGTACATCATTGACAATAATCTAAACCATGCTTCACAACTTCCTAAATATGACAATGGCATTGAAATGAACAGATCATGTTTGTGCATTACTGAGGGGAGGAGCCCACATACCCAGCAGTTTGTGGTATTCGGTGAACTGTGGGTTTGGTGCAACATTTCAATGAAAGCATTGTTTACATAGGTCTGGCGGTGCCTTTCTTTATGCGGGGCAAAAGTCTGAAAATGGTGCTCCTTGGGGACGGGAGTGGTAGCTATCAGGGTATGTACAGGATAACGGAATTCTAGATAAATGAATATTCCTAAACATAGCATTAATGAAACAATTATTATGACAATAAAAAGAATCTTGGCACGCAAGCTCCAAGTTGAAAACATTGGCAAATGTGGATGCAAAGGGCGGTGTACTATGGGACGCTCCTCTTCAGGGACAAAACGGCCAAAAGGGTACATTCTCACTAAAAGTCCAGTTATAAGCTCGGGAAAACAGAAAATCTACAAGCAGTCCAACCTGCCGGAGGGTGCTTCTTTCCTGTGTCCGTTATAGAGCCTCACAGGCAGACTCCTATTGTTCCAGGTAATTTCAAAGAAATGAAAACTCCACCTGGGCCCCACTGGTCTACCAATGTCTCTCTCTTCTTTCTGAACAGAGCAATATCAAAAAGTTCCAAAAGTTCCAAGCTCTCAACGGGTTCAGTCCAGTGTTTTTACTTATTCCCGGAGGCTACCCAGATCTCTCGCTCTCATTCTTTAGCCTGAGCCTGGGATCTTTGCTTTTGGTCGGGGCCGCAGGTGATAGCGAACGTGACCCGGTGTTTCAGGATTAATGAAAAGAACAGGCACAGTGGGGTCAGGTAAAGGATTGGGTGCGTGACTTCTCTTGTCACCCGTTGTAACCCCAGATGCCTGATTACCTTTTACAGATGTCGCCGAACTTTCGACACCCTCCTCTCGCCCATCCGTTTCTCCTCGGGCGTCCGGGGAAGGTGACTCTTCGGCTGACTCGTCGCTTTCGTGTCTCAACACCTCGCTTTGGTCCCGCTGGTCATCAGGCAAGGGAAGGGGGACCTTCTTGAGGTGAGACACATGAATCCAATGCCGCTTCCCATCGACCTTCACAGCCGTCCTTGTGGCCAGAAGTACCTGGAAAGGCTTGGTCCAGCGTGGGTCTAGACTCGATTTCCGTTGGTAGTTCCGAACCAAAACCCACTGTCCAGGCTCCACACCGTGTCCGGGACCCTCCGGCAGAGGCTGCAGCACTGCTGTTGTCTGTTGGTGAATGGAACGAAGATCTTTAGTTAGTGCATAAAGGTAGTCTGCCAACATAGGGTACTCGATGTCTCTAAGGGATTTTGGTCGCGGCACGCCCCATACATTAGCGGGTCTACCAAATATCACCTCACATGGCGATATTCCACTACGGGAGTGAGGAGTGGTCCTTACAGATAGTAAAGCTAGAGGTAAGAGATCGGGCCACTTTAGACCTGTGGTGTCCTGTAACTTGGCCAGCTTTAATTTAAGGATTCCATTATATTTTTCCACCAATCCTGCTGATTGGGGATGGCGAGCCGCATGAAACTTCTGCTGTATTGCCAGGCACTTGCAAACATATTTAACCAGATCGGCATTGAAATGTTTCCCATTGTCACTCCAAATCACCCGGGGTACCCCATAGCGGGGAAAGAACTCTTTTACCAAGGCCTTCGCAGTGGCTAAGGCAGTATTTTCCTTGGTAGGGTACGTCTCCACCCACTTGCTAAACGTACAGACCACCACCAAAACGTACTTAAGATTATTAACCCGTTCAAACTGAATGAAGTCCATTTGTAGTACCTCAAAAGGTAGGGTGGGTGGCGCAAAGCTACCAGTCAAAACAGGGATGCTACCCCCCGGGTTATGCCGTAGACAGATCATGCAATTTTGAACTAGATGCTTCGCAGTCCTGTGAATGTTGGTATTATACCACACAGGATCCAGGATTGCGCAAATGCCTTGAATTCCCACATGTGCCGGACCGTGTGCCATGGACACAACTGCAGTCACAAAGGCGTTCGGTAGCAGCCACCTACATCTTTCAGACAGATCAACCCAACATCCATTGTCATCCAGATTCCCTATCTGTTCTTGCCAGTATTGTAGTTCTTCAGGGGTTGCTTCTCATTGCAATTCTCTTACGCTGTCTATAGTGTTACTGAATGCCTCCGCCTCTATCATCCCGTTATGTGAACTTGTTACAAACATGGAAGTGGTATTGGATTGGGCAGTCTCTTTAGCGATTCTGTCTGCAAAGGAATTACCTTTACCCACATCATCAACTATTGCTTTGTGCGCACTGCACTTAACAACTGCTATAGCTTGGGGCAGGGTCAGGGCGGCTAACAATCTCAACACCAATTGACCATTCTGTATCTTTTGTCCATGGGATGTAAGGAAACCTCTCTCCGCCCACAATCTTCCAAAGCTATGTGCTACGCCGAAGGTGTACTGGCTATCGGTGTAGACATTTATCCTCAACCCTTCACCCAATTCACAAGCCCTCAGTAGTGCGACTAACTCAGCAGCCTGGGCCGATCGATAAGGTACCTTGGCCGTCTCAACTACTGTTTGCAACGTGGTTATCGCATAAGCAGCAGTTGTAGTGCCATTGGGTAGCCGAAAACATGAACCATCAACATACAATTCCCCTTGAGGGTCAGATAAAGGAATGTCTGTCAAATCTATCCGCCCCTTCGTTTCCTCTTCTGTCCGAAATATGCAATCATGTATATCTTGACTATGATCCTCCGGGGGAAGGAGTAGTAGCGTAGCAGGGTTCAAGGTGACACAACGTTTTATAGTAATGTGTGGTGCAAACAGGGTCAATTCATACCCCGTAAGACGCGCACTAGTTAAGTGCTGAGTCTGTGTCCTGTTCAATAATACGTCCACAGCGTGGGGCACCATCACTGTCAGGTCCGTATTCAGGACGAGCCCTTCCGATTGTCGGATCGCCACAGCAACCGCAGCCGTGGCTCTCAGACAACTGGGAAGTGCCCTGGCGACATTATCCAATACCGCCGAAAAGTATGCACAAGGTCTTTGCTTACCACCAAATCCTTGTGTTAACACTGAAAGCGAGCAACCGTCCACCTCATGCACATAGAGTAATCCGGTAATCAGGGGTGCCAAGCACAGGAGCAGAGCAAAGAGCAGATTTCAGAGCAACAAAAGCATTCGGACATTCAGCTGTCCAAGGTAAAGGTTCATGCACGTCTTTAGTCGTTAAATGCAAGAAAGGTTTAGTCAAGAGGGAATAGTTAGGGATCCATTGGCGACAGTAAGAAGTTATTCCAAGCAAAGCACAGACATCACGTTGCGTGCAAGGAACAGGCATGTTAGATATGGTTAGAATACGATCAGGGGTTAGTCGTCGTCCCTCCTTTGACAGGAGATGACCGAGATAGGTCACCTCCGGTCGACAATATTGAAATTTAGACAACAAAACTTTGTTACCGTGGTCCGCCAGGCGTTGTAACAAGGCAGACGTCGCCAGTCGGCAACCATGCTCCGTATCAGAGGCCACGAGAAGATCATCCACATACTGCACCAAAACGTTACCGGGTGGCAAGGTTAATGTATCCAACAATGTTTTAAGCGCTTGGCTATAAATACTAGGACTCTCTGTATAGCCCTGTGGGGCGCTACAAAATCTGAAGCTGCGACCCCCTAAGGAGAATCCGAAAAGATAACGGCTATCTTGATGTATGGGAATACTGAAAAAAGCGTTCTTCAAATCAATGACAGAGAAAAATCTAGCCGTCGGGGGAATCATAGTCAGGATAGTAGTGATGTCAGGCACTACAGGATATTGGGGTACAACAATCTTGTTGATTTCTCGCAGGTCGATCACAAAACGATAAGTATCAGCATAATCAGGACTCTGATCTATCGGGGCACGTTTAAGAATAGGAAGAATAGGGCTGTTGCATGTGTTAGAAACCGTCTCTTCCACTACCCCCATGCGGATCAAATCGTGGACAATGGAGAGTAATGCCCGTTCTCCCGCGGGGGCAATTTTATACTGCGGGACTCTGGGTAATCGAGCATTTTGTTTCAGAGTGATCGAAATGGGTGGTATGCTTAACAACCCGACATCAGTATCTCTAGTAGCCCAGAGACTCTGTGGAATCTTGGCGAGCTCAGGGGGCAAAGGGTCCGTTTTAGAGAAACATTGTGCAGAGGGAGGTTAGGGTTTCCTAATCGTTAAGTAGACACCATCAGGAGAGCAATAGATGCGGGCATACAGCCTCTTCAGTATGTCCATACCCAAAAGATTCTCCCCACATTGTGAGGTCAGAAGGAAAGGTGAGTCAATTGAAATCGGCCCCAAGTTAAGAGAAAGAGGTTGGGAGATGGGGCTTACCACTGGAGTTCCGGAGAAAACAACAGACACATTATTCTGGCCAGACAGAGCAGCCCCAGGGACGAGGGCGTGTGAAACAGAACTATTCATAGCCCCTGTGTCAACTAAAAACTTACCTGATGCATCCATTAGACGAGCATGTACATAAGGTCCGTTTTGATCGATCGGAATTGACACGCGTCCCCCACTCTGTCCTCGGCTTCTCTATGCCTCACTGTAGCCTGCCGTGTCATTACTTACACATCCTTCGTTATAGTACTGTTTTCCTCGCCCATGATCAAAACAATTCTGGCTATCCTCACCTTGCTCAGCTCCGTCTTGTCTCGTATATCCACCTCGACGACCACCTCCGCGGCCTCTTCCTTGACCCCTCGAAACCCCGTTTTGCGCCTGCAGCAACGGACACTGAGCTCGCCAGTGCCCTTCCTGCTTACAGAATGCACACTGATTTATTCCTAAATCAGTTCGTCCCCCACCATGTCCGAGCCCCGCCCCTCGGGGGGCGAAATTCTGTGTTCCCCTACCCCTACCGCGTCCCCTCTCAACTTGCTGTAACAAAACCCTAGTTTTCAAGTCCTTTGATCTCTTTTCCGTCTTTTCCTTACTCTCATTCTCCCGAAGCTCATAGTATTGGGCCATGCTCAGAATGGTCGAGGGGGTTGATGTAGTCCAGGTACTCTCCGCAGCCTGAAGTCGGGCCGATATCTCAGGCAACAGATTAGTTACAAATCTGTTGACAAACAGACGTATGCCACCCTCCTTGGACAGGTCTTGCCCACTAAAATCAATAAAAAAACCCTCGAACCTCGTGAAGAAGTCGGACACGTTCTCGTCTTTCTTCTGCTTGCAAGCAGTCAATTTGTCCCAATCCACCTTCCTGGGGGGAATTAGGGAATGCATATAGGTTATTATTTTCTCCGGTAAAGTCAATATCTCATTTCTAGGCTTATCTCCTGGCTTACGATCCCTGTCCCAGTCTCTCAATTGTTCCCATGTTCCTCCGAACTCTGCCACATGATCCTGGTCGTGTACCTGCCGCCATATGTCCACCGGTACCAATAGAGCAAAGAATAGCTCAATGTCAGCCAGTGTCATTACTGCCGAGGAGGCGGCTTCTGTCAGTTCCTTATAATATGCGGTAGGGTTCTTCCTGGGGTCAGGCAACTGAGTTTTCAAAGAAAGTACCTCACTATGTTTCCAGGGGGTATATAACCATTGTTCCTGAAAACGGGCGGCTACCCTGGGGCGTCTATTATCTCGGTTACTTCGGGGTGATAAATACGGTGCACCTCACGCATCGGGAATTGCTGTACCCCTATAGAGCTAGCTGTGGGCAGGCGCATTCTGTAATTGACTAAAGTGTTCACGTTCCCACACACCGCTTCTGGACTCAGCTGCGATCTATGGGCCTGAGTGCAAATATCATACAGGATGGCCGGAGCTCTGTCCCCTTTATAGGCTTGTTCCCACAAGGAGATGAGGCGTTGGGCCATATGAGCCAGCGCGTGTTGCTGCATTACTGGTTCATAATCTCGCACAGTGTTCCATATGTCGGTCAGGGTATAGATGGGTTGCCGCATCCACTGGGATGCCTGGACTGCAATGGCCTCCTTCTCCTCGGTTCCTAAGGCTGATCGAGTGAACAACTTCCTACCATCTAATGAACCGGTCGGATGTACTGGAGTCGAAACAGCTGCGAAAGGGGTTGCGCTCGCGGAGGAAGTGGTCAGGGCGGAAGGGGAATACATGGCCCCCAGAGACAGCTGTGTAGCTTCAGCTGTCGAGGCCGACAGCAAATTGGGCCATAGGGCCATACTGTCCGAGACAGAAGAAGACAGCCGGGAATGATCAAGGACCGGCGCAAGAGAGGCGGGCTGAGGCGCTGACGCGACTGAAGTTGCTAGAGAGGCAACTGGCGCCGGCGCGGGGTCAACAGCCTGTGCCCCGGCTGATACGACAGCAGCTGTTACCTCCGGACACAACCGTTGCGGGACATACGGGGGCGGCGGTCGTATGTCCAGCAGGTCTTCTATCTCATCTTCTGCATTGGGTCGGGCCACATAACTTTTGTCAACTTTTAACCTAAACTCCCGATTCATACAATCGATTCCTTTCTCTACCCTTGCTCTGTCGTAGGCTACAGCTTTCTGAGTTACGGTCTGCCCTGCCTTGGCTCTTGCCAACTTCTCTCCCCTCATTTGTCTTTGCTTGGCCTCTTTCTGCCAGGCGTTTAAGGCATCAAACATAGATTGTCTACTGCGCCTGGAGAATAGTTGCTCCTGTAAGAAGGCAACTTTCTTTTCGTCAAAGGAACCAGTCTTCGGCCACTGCAACTCTTCATTACCTTTGGTATACTTGTGCCACAGGGTGTTAAACAATATGGGGGCAATTCCGTGCTTCACATACATGAAATGGCTGGGACTGCCCTCCGGAGGGGCAGGCTAACTCTGGGCCAACCGAGAGTCGCTGGTCCGACAACAACAACCAAACCAATTCAATTTGCTGAAACATGACATGTTGGTTAGTTAGACAAACACAAATACCATATAACAAACTCTACACCACAAATAACATGTATGTGGACATTACTTTCTGCAGTTCACCCTACCAACATTTGATGCATCCAAACAAACGAACAGAGCCCGTCGACTCCCGTTAGTGGAGAATTATTCAAAAAGGATCACCACGATCACAACAAGCCGTATTGGCAGGAGACAGTCAGACAGGGGTAACCACGGACTGGATTACGGACCATCCCATGACCTCCCTGGTTCACCACCGAGACTGTTCTGATGTAGACCAAGCCGTACTTCAGATGTGTCTCATGGCTACCCAGTTATAGCCACAGGCGTTTCCGAGTGCAATTCGGCCACGTATTACTCACAGGTAACAACGAGGCATCTGATCAGTATCTTGAAATATCACAAAAGATCCGTGGAGTCTCTACAGTCAGTCCCTACCGGACCACCCTGCAAGACCTCCGTAATTCTCCTGGGGTACTCACGACCCCTCAAATCAAATACAGTTAACTGTTCCAGATGCACCGCTCAACAGCGCGTGCTTCAAACCAATGCACCGCTCAACAGCGCATGTTTCAAACAAACAAATTACTCACCGGGTGCACCCAGGTACGAATGCTCGTTCTACGCTGCCAACTTCTTACCACCAATACGGTCAGCTCCTGGGTCAAGCCCGTAGGACCCCGGTGAAGGGTCACTAGCAGCAGAGGGTGCCCCGAGCGGGAGCGCGGAGCGGACGTAGACTTCCCTCCGCCCACCCGGCCAAGACGCCCCCGATCCTCTCACCCGCTTATGGGGAGGGAGAAGACCCTGTCACGGGGTCCCTTCGTGGTCGCAAACTGAAGTAATCTAATAGTAATCCCAAGGGCCACACTTACCAGTGGCCCGCAATGTCAAGTCAATAATAAGCAGTTGGCAACGTAGAAGGTTCAAGCGTTTATTGGCCACAACAGAACTCTACATAGAGGAGCCTCATCGAACCTCACCCAGCAGGTGTGCCGAAGAAGACTGCTGGCTCCTTGACAGAACAACACTTATATACATTACGGTTTCAGCACACAAAGCATTGCAAGTGGAAAAGTACCAGTTAGTCCTAGAGCTCCTAAAATGAGCTCATACCATCTGCACGTATAAGGTTACTATCTTGTTCAAAGAAGGTCGGCCGGGTGACTCCCTTTCGTCTCGGGCACAGAGGAATTTAGCTTAGTACTCCCTTCCGCAGATGTGACCTTGGGCCTCAGCCGTAAATACAATTCACCCTGTCTTTAGGCTGGTACAAGCTAAATCATACAGATAGTGTTTACAGAGAGTCACGTGACCTAGGCCTAGTCAGTCGTGATCCAATATGGCTGAACTGTGGCTTTTCGGCCCTTTCCATCATGCAGGATACTGTAAAGAATAAGCCATCTTAGGAAGCAGTTCTATGTACATTGAGGGAGACACAACCCTAGATACGTTATGCTAACTTTATATACTGGCCTGAATCCCACAACAGAATCTGAAAATGGCTGGAGACAAATCTGCCCAGTCATATCTGGAGGGTAACTGCTATGAAGTGGTCTGTATGCTTCTCCAGACTACGGATTGATCTTGCCTCCTTTGTTATGGTTATGCAATTGGAGGCAGAGATTCCGGATCTTCAACTTCCTTTTCAGTAAGTAAAAATCAATGTCTTGATGGAGCTGTTGCATCCTGGCCAAACAAGTTCTCAGGCCTTCCTTCCACTCAATGAGGCTCTTACCAACACGCTATTGGGGACCGGGCCAAGCTTCACTCAGGCCAAACTATTAATCAACAGTTCCCCAGGTGCCATTGCCCTGCATTGGGCGACCCACACTTTCTTACCCAACACCCTATGCCTGAGAGCCTTGTGGTACAGACTTCAGTCATCAGCGTAAAGTCTAACTCATTCCTCGCAACTCCCCCTGACAGGGAATCGAACTCAGTGGCCAAGGTGTTGCCCATAGCCCCATAAGAAGCCTTTACCAACTTTTCTAAGAACCTACAGGATGTCTTGATGTGGGTACGTTCACCATTTGGTAAGGGTTAGGCACCACTGATTCCCTTGGTAGGGCCACTGGCACCAGCGTGGCACTATGCAGGCCTAGATGTAGTCAACTGTTGTTTGGGAGATGTCCAGGGCAGTCTTATTTGACGGTTCCTGACTTTTCGGCAAAAAGCAGAGCAGACTCAGCCCTGAAGCACTTCAAAGATAGCAGGACCACAGCACTGTCCCTGGGCCTCTATGCCTCGACCCACCAGTTCCATCAGCAATTTCGCCCACTGTGTGGCTTTGTTAAGCGTTTCTCATATCGCCAACAACCTCGGCCCGTACATCAATCACCCCAGTCTTTACGGGCAGAGGCTGCAGTGCACACAGTACAGGGCAACAGGGACAGCATGCAGCCCAGTCTTGTACCACCTCACCAAGCAGCCATACTCCCTAACCATTCCTTAGCATGCCTTTGATGAAGCAAAGACACCATGTCAGAGGCAGGATACAAAATTTTCTGCCAGGATAGCAAGCAATAACTTTGGGAAAGTGGGTTGTGCAAATTGCCCAGCTGGCTTATGCATTACCATTTCTCGAAACCCCCACATCACCTTCCACCATCCTCAGAGCAGCTGAGAGAGAACCATATGTCTCTCTTAAAGCAGGAAATGCAGGCTCTTTTGGCCAAAGGAACTGTAGAGATTGTATCCAATACCAACAGTTGGTGGTGGTTGTTATTCCCGTTACTTCCTGGTGCCAAAAAAGGATGGGGACCTCTGTCCCATTTTAGACCTTTGCCCTCTCAATACCTTTCTCCGGAAAGACAAGTTCAAAATGCTCACTCTGGCCCAGGTCTTGTCTGTCTTTGACCCTGTAGACTGGATGGTAGCATTAGACCAGCAGGAAGCTTATTTCCACATACCTGTCCTGCAGGCCCACAGGGGTTGCCTGCAGCTCACGGCAGGCTACAAGCATTTTCAATTCTTTGTGCTCCTGTTTGGCCTTGCCAGTTTCCTTTGGGTGTTCATGAAAGGGATGGTGGTGGTAGCAGAACATTTTTGGAGGTCAGGGGTCCCAGTCTAACCCACTCCAGGACATTCGGGGTCTGATCCCGATGTTTCAGCCTCTGTACTGGATCTCAGTGAGGAAGAGACTGAGGCTGCTGGCAATAATAGCCTGGTCTATCCTGCGGTGAAGCACACCTGAATACACACGTGGACTCTGTAGTCCTATTGGGCATAGCATCAGTGGGATTTCTCCTATTGAGTCCAGATTTCAAAGGAGACTTCAAAGACATGCAGTCATGGTTGCTGGACCCGGAGGGGTCTGCCAACGACAGACCCATCTTCCTAACTTACGCTGAGCTGACAGTAGTGATCGATACCTATCTCCTTCGCGGCTGGGGTAGCCACATGGGAAATGTGGAGATCAGAGGCTTCTGTTCTCCAGAAGAGGATCACCTGCACATCAATCGGTTGGAGCTACAAACCATGCAGTTGGCATAAAGGCTTTCTTTCCTTCAGTCAAGGGAAAGCTGGTGATCATAAAAAACACGACCGCTATGTGGTACTGCAACAACCAGGGCAGGTTGGGGTCATGAACTCTGTGGCATGGCTACAATGTCAGATTTTCTGGTGGTACATCACTTTGCAGGATCTCTCAACACCAATGCGGACACACTCAGCTATCAACCCCTGATGGGTTACGAATGTCAATTACACTCAAAGGGGCTGCTGGGAGTCTTCCACAAATGCAGAGAACCTTGGATTGTTTCTCAAACGCTGAGAACACGCAATGTCAGCACATTTGCATGTTGGAGTTTCCAACGCATCCCTTGTTCAGAGTGGAGGTCAGGACTCCTGTATACCTCTCAGTTTATACATTTACAGCCCTGATGTCTGAAGATTAGGATCGATCGGGCCCAAGTCATCCCAGTGGCACCGGATGGGCATGGAGAGTATGGTATCCCAATCTCCTGGGCATGAGCTTCTGTCCTCCAATCAGGCTGCCTCTTTAGTTGGATCTCCTGTGGTAGCTAGGCACCTGCATATGCTCCATCTCCATGCTTGGAGATTAAGCAGTGGGAATTAAGCACTTTTGACCTTCCTCCTGAAGTTGTTGAATTCACCTTGGCAACTAGGTGTTCATCAACCAAGTTTGAATATTCTTGAAGCAGAAAAAAGCTTGTGGCTTAATGTGCTACCAAGCATATTGTCCCACTTCATGCTAAACTGTTCAAAGTGCTGTTGTTTGTGTTGTCCTTCACCCAGCAAAGGCCTGCACTGGGTCTTGGTTAAAGGGTAACTGCCAGCTCTTTCTGCCTTTTTTAATGGCTGTTGGACATGCCTTCTCTGTTTCAATCACCAAAAGTGAAGCATTTTCTAAAAGGTTTACAGTATATGCTTACCCCTTCTCTATTTATTATATCCCAATTGGATTTGAACTTGGTGCTTTACTTTCAAACCTCTCCACAGCTGTCCTCTTTGGCTCCTCACCCTAAAAAGCCTTTCTTTTTGCCATAACATTGGCATAGCGGGTGAGTGAGCAAACTACATTTCCTCTGCGTCAACTCACCTTACACCACTTTTTACCCTAATAAACTGTTTCTGCGGACTTAAGTCTCTTTCCTCCAGAAGGTAGTGACTCCATTGTAGTCGAACTTAAGAACAATCTTCAGGCATTCTTTGCTTCTCTTCACCTTACTAAGGAGGAGGAGAGGCTCCATCGATTGGATCCAAAGAAGACTTTTAGTTTCTTTATTGATTGTACTAGAGTGGATTGGGTTGGCAACTAGCTAGAGCAAAGAAAGTAAAGGCAGTGCAGAAGAGGGCTATATTTCGCTGGATCATGCTCTGCATTAAGATCTGCTAAGAAGAAGCCCCTGGTAGGCTTATGGATCCACTCCCTAAGAGCTGAGGTTCATATCATATGCAGGATGCCTGTCCGGTCATTTGCAAGGCAGCTATGTGGGCATCCCTTCAGAATTTCACAAAGCACTATTGTCTGGAAGTCAAGTTTTTCGATAAGAGCACTTTGACGGCTTGGTTATCCAGGACGTTTTCATTTGAGTAATGTGAGAAATTGGGTTAGTGGTTGACAGGGGTAAACCCCTACTCAAACAGCAATCACAATCCTTGTCAGGGTGAGGCACACAAAAAAAAAACAAATTATCCTGTGCTCAACCCCATGGCAGCTTGGCACAGAGCAGTCAGGCTGAACATCGAGGCAATGTGTAAAGTATTTATGCAGCTCTTAGACAGTAATAAAGTCAAAACACAAGAAAATCCTACACCAATCTAGAAAACTAGAGTAAATCTTAATAAATTAATTAAGATCAAAAACGACAAACATTCAATTAGTGGAACCGTAGATATGAAATTCAGAAAATATAGCGACAAAAAGTCCAACATGCCAAATGTGGATATCTGGTTGTGCAGGACTGGGACAAAGTCACAAGCTCACGTCAACCATGATGGAGCATGGAATGGCTAAAAGGACTCAGTTAGGCCAGCTGAATAAGAGGACCTTAAATGCTAGTTGCAGAGCGTTGCGACGTCCCACATTGAGGATGAATCATGCAGATGAGGTGATGCGTCGGTACCGAGGAGCTGCGAAACTGCGATGTGTGGTCCTGCGTCATCATTGTGACGATGCGCAGTCTGGTGTTGAGAATGTGTTGTGCAGTTGAGGCGATGGGTCTGTTCCAAGAGCTGCGAGGATGCGATGCAAGAACTTGCGTCATCATTGACGCTGTCATCGATGAGAGATTTGAGAAGCAAGGGAGTGTGTTGGTGAAGCTTTGCACAGCAGTGGTTCTGAAGCAGGACGCAGCGTCAATGCCTTTCGCTGGGAGAATCCCCACAGCAGAAGCAATGCAACAGTTCTCCTATTGATAGCGCTGCGCAGCAGAGGAGATGCTTTGGTACTGCTGGATCCAAGGATGGGCTGGCAGAGCACCTTCAGGTCCACTTCCAAGGGTCCAAGACAGGGTGGCACCACTTGGCAGGTAGGACTCACAGATGCAGAGTGCAGGTGCTGGGGTTATAGTTGTTGGAACCTTCTGTCCCTGAGGCTTTAGTTAGGCCGGTCAACTAGCCCTTGGAATCACTCTGGGAACCTGGGCCCAATAAATGCAGTCTTTCTCACTCAGGCAAGAGGATAGCGGGTCAGTACTACAGGGCAGCATTCTTTCGGAGGAGTAGACCAGTAGAGTCTAATGTTCTAGTAGTGACTAATGTGCTTTTCTGCCCTGCTGCTAGTGCTCAAAGCACCATGAAACCTATCGGTGAAGGTGCACTTTAGAAGTCCTTTATAACATAACAGAGTGGCAGTCTTTTCAGCAGCAGAGCAGTCCTTTTTCCTGGCAGAGTATCTACAGATCTAGAAGTGTACTGAAGAGATGGTGTCTTGGGTCCAATACGTATACCTGGGTCTTCCTTTGAAGTGTGAGACAATTCTAAAGGTTTTCCTTTTAGCTCCACAGGACTCCACCTTCCCTGTCCTGGCTATAGACTAACTACAGGAGGTATACAACCCTTTTTGTGGTGGCAGGATACAGCTATTTAAGTGTAAGTAGGGCTGTGCACAGCTTTGCCCTCCTATCCTTTCAGTGATGACTCATCCAAGCACACCTAAGCTCTCTGTTGTTTGAAGCTGTCTAGGAGGAATACCATCATCATATACTTTATTTTCGATCACAAAGATCTTTTAAAGTACAAAGTGCCATACAATATAAAAATAGTACAAGCATTTAGAAAAACAATTTAAAAGATAAAATGTACAGCAGTTATTAAAACAGCACAAAGTTAAAAATCAGTATCCATAAAATAGCCCGTTTGATATTCAAAAGATTAGGAATCTATGTAATACATTTGGAACGTTTGACCTATAATGCATGCCAAAATCTGGCCAGACCAAATACCACCACCCTGCATATATCGATGGCTAGGATTCTCAAAGCCTCTAGGTAATGCCCTGGCCTAATCAATTTACACAATGGCACAATCCACTTGCCCCGCAAGTTTTTATAGTAGGGGCAGATGAATAACAGGTGGACTATTTACTCTGGGAAAGCCTTACATGCAGGACACTGATCATCTGCGGAGGGTATACAACGTTTACAACGCAACTTTTACACCGCACTACCATTACAACGAAACTGTAACAACGCGAAATCTGTTACAACGCATGCCATTACAACGCATGCCATTACAACGAAATGCACTAGATGGCGTGCTAACATTAGAAATAGTGTAGTTTTACTATCCAAACACCTTCCCTACTGCAACGTGGACTGGAGTTAGAATAGTAAATTATACATTTCTAATGTCAGCACTCCATCTAGTGTACGTCGTTGTAAAAGCATGCATTGTAAAGGCTTGCGTTGTAACAGATCTTGCGGTGTAAAAAATGCGTTGTAACGGCATGCGGTGTAAAAGCATGCGTTGTAACGTCATACATCCTCTGCGGAGGCATTGTTACACCACTTTTTACAAAACAGTTTGGTTGGTAGAGTTTTAAAACGGTATTGTATAAATCATTTCCGTGCCACCGGTGGTACAATTTCGCCAATGGTTTCCTCATAAAAAGGGGCACATTTAAAATTGGTAAAATCTTGGGTCAGAATGCCCACCAGCTTGGCCATCTCCTTTTCAATAATAGTATCCCAGTATATCTTTTTGACCCAGCATTTTGGGATAAGACCCAGGGTTTCTGGAGTGGACCAATATTCCTCCATCCCAAGACTCTTCATGAAATTCTTCAGGGAACTAAACCACGGGATAGAGTTGACCTGGGATCACTTTAAGACATCAATCGTCTCTAATCTGTATGGGGTGAGCTCATTTACCGACCACAGGCGGTGCCAAAACATTAACTGCTTGTAGCCCATCTTGTGCAATATCATTTTTTGGCCCAGGTCCAGAAATATAGGAGCCAGGGGGGTACTAGTGGGGATGTTTAACATTGATCAAAGAAACTGGTTTTCTAATGAAGTGAGGGAGTTTGTATTTCCAATGCCCCACAATTCGGCCCATCAGAAGGCTTCCCCCAATATTTTGGTATTATAGATTTCTAATGCTAGGGCCACTTTCGTGGACACTGTTTTTTTGTGCATCTTACCTAAATGAGCAGTTTGTTGAATTAGTGATAGCTGGGCTTTTTCGATGTGAGATGCCCAGCTTAGGTTTGAGGTTAAGTGAATACCCAAATAATCAAATGCAAAAACGTGCTCTAGGGGGCTATCTCCTACATTCATTTGCCTTTTGGATGGCTTTGAATTCCCCTTCGAGAAAACACTATATTTTGTTTTTTCCTCGTTTAGTACCGGGCCATGCTCCTTCCAGAATTCAATAAAATTATTCAACAGCTGTTGCAAACCAAGGGGGGATTTGGAAATTGATAGGGTGTCATCTGCGCAGAGTAGGGCTGGTACTCTTCGCTCCCCAACCTTTGGAGCGTCGCATCCATCCCTGTCTAAATAATCAATCACGCCATTAAAAAAAGGGAGAATAGTGTGGGCTCTAGGACGCACACTTGTCTCACTCCACATTTGACAGGGAATTGCTCAGTGAGTGGAATACTATCCCCCCACCCAACTTGTGCAGTGTTTGAAGAGTGCAGCCTAGGAGGAATACACAAAGGCCAACTGTCAGCTACACCCAGTCATGTGACCCAGAAACTGGTTAGGCACTAAATGCAGTCCCCCGTTTCTATAGAAAGTGGTAGGGCCGCAGGGGGATATAATATAAAAAAAGAACTTACCTGCCGCTGTTAGGATCCACCTTCATCCACAAGCGCAGTCCATCTCCCAGACTCCCCATCCAATCCCGGCGCTGCTCTCATGCTATTACCCAGCATGAGAGCAGCACTGGGATTTGGCTAGAGCGGGCTGGTTTAATGCTTATTCAGGCACAGGGAGTTGTGGCTTTTCTGTAGTACAGCTGGGTTGGAGAAATGTAAGTGTGCATGTCGGTTTGGCCATCCTAAGATGGCCGGCCAAACTGCCATGCACACTTACGGTGCCCACCATTTCTACTCCCTACTACTGTCCCTTGAGAATGGCTATGCCCCGCCCTAGATTCAAGTCACTCTGCCGACTAAGCATAGCCAGGAAAATAAAATAAAATACATTGTTCTATTATAATTTTATTTTAACTTTTTAAAAGTGACTATTTAAAATTGTAATTTAAAATCCAACTTCACAATGAGAAAGGAGTTTTCATTACAATTCCAAGACACCAAACATGAACTGATTGCCTGCTCCCATTTGAAAATTATCACTTACTAAATGTAATAAGGTAACTCCAATGCCATCATCCTGGAGTGGCAGGCTTGCAGTAATGAAAAACTAATGTAATTGTTTTTTACTACCAGTACATGTAAAACAAAAAGTACATTTCCAGAGTTTTAAATACACTGTGTCCTGTCCTCTGCGCGGTCCAGGACCTACTTTAGGGGTGACTTATATGTATTAAAAAGGTTTTGGCCTAGAAAAAGGTTTATTTTGCCAAGTCAAAATGACAATTTAAAACTACACACACAGGCTGCAATGGCAGACCTGAGACACGTTTAAAGTGCTGCTTAAGTGGATGACACAATCAGTGCTGCAGGCCCACAAGTGGCTTTTAATTTACCAGGCCTGGGCACAGGTAGTGCCACTTTACTAGGGACTTACAAGTAAATTAAATATACCAATTTAGAATAAGTCAATTCTACTCTGTTTTAAGGAAAGAGTAAACACACTTTAGCACTGGTTAGCAGTCCTAAATCTAGCAAAAACAAAGTCAGCAACGCAGGAGGGTTGAAGGCAAAACGTTAGGGGAAAAACCACATCAAGGATGTCAGGTCTAACAAGTTGGTTCACAAACCCACCACTGGGGAATTACTGCTACGGTCACTATTAAAAAATGTAGGAATCTGTGGTTAGAACTCTCTGTCAGAATAAGCTACTTACATTTGGTAGCACTCTTTCTGGTTTAGACTCTATCTCACTGCAGATTCCTCACGGCCCTCACTTACTCTGCATTCTTGGAGCTAGGCTCTTCCCATTTAAAAAGGTCTCAATTGGAGATCCGCACACTGGTCACTATCAATCTGGAGTTGTGTACCATGTCTGAGGGCCTGGAAGGATCAGAAAGCAACCAATGTCAGCACACACAGGTGGCGCCTATATAGGACTCCACACATAACTTCCAGAGAGGAGCCCAGTGGTGCCACCTGTTGGTATGCAACGGTACTTCTTAAGATTTTTGAGATCCAGGTTGACACCTGGGAGTATTGAAAAGGTCAGAAATCTGCAGTTAAGAGGTAATACAAGAGAGATGAATTGTAGCAATGTGGGCAATATGGATCTGGACTTAAAGCTGGATTATGGAATGACAGTGATACACTTCGATTTGGCTTTGATACTGGTAAGGCAAACGTTTTACTGTTATCATGTAAAATTGCAAAAAAAGTTTCTATAAAAAAAACCTGCAGTTAAAGGGGCTGATCTAATAATTGGTAGATGGAGTACTTTACTCCAACCATGGTAAGGGCACTTTTCCTGCCATATTTAGAGATGTATGCCACCCCTATGGATATCTCTAGCATTACCAGAAACTGCAGTCATAGACGTTCCTAGAAATGCATTGTAAGTTTGATGGACGGCTCGGTCAACATGAGGGAGCCGTACATCAAACTTACAACTTTTTTTTATTTTCAAAAAGAAAATCCCAAGGTGGGACTTTCTTTTTGAAAATAAAAAGAATAAAGACCCCCTTGACATGGGAGCACTCTCCGATGGAGTGGGGGTCATTTAATATTTTCACTGCCTTTTACTGCCACATTTGTCATGGTGAGGACAGGGAGTTAAAGCTGCCCATCTGTCCACCCAATCACAATATGGCGTGCAGACGCATGGTCAAACCTCCGATGGCCCTTTGAGGTGTTGGAGGTGTGTGTAGGCAGTGGAGATAGGATAGTCTCCACCGTCTATACCCTGAAAGTCCACATGAATCTAAATGAGGCAGGTGGACCTTTATGCTAGTGGAAAGGGTATTCCATTGCCATCTTATAAATCAGGCCCAGAGTCTCTCCCAGAAGGAGCATTTTCTGAAGAAAAGTAACTTGTTCATCAGATTGATATGGACATAGAAGTATCCCTGTAAAATACTATAGCTTTTGAAAGTACCCATTTCGGGTAATTTTCAGTACGATCAGTCACCTGGTAATTTTATTGCCACTTTTGTAGAAGCTACAAGATGCTACCTCCCACTGAAATCATTAATGGACATGTGGAAGAGAGGAGTCACAGTTTTTTCCTGGTGGTTATTCTTTGGTGACTAATGGCTACTGACCACCTTCAGTCAAGCCCTGTGCCCAACCCGCTGTGGGAAGAAAAGTCTTCAACCTCCTTAGTCTATATAGTCAGAGATCTCCTTGATGACTTTCAATATCCTTATAAATATATTACACAAATGCTGGAAGACTGTAAAGGAACATATAGCACAAGCCACCTGTTATGTATTTTGCATATTATATGTTTATTTAGGTGTTATTAGCATGACATTTTTTGATTTTGAATAGGAAATGTATTGAAACAGTGCACTACAATTGTATTGAGAAAAGAAATTGTTACAAATGTAAGATTTCAAATACACCAAGTTTACGTCCTTAAAAAACACGTTGGCTTTAGAAATCAGAGCTGTATGAGCAGAGCTAACAATGGCCACTGTTTGCTATCAGAATGTACAGCTTTCATCTACAGAATGTTGATTAAGCAAGAGGTAGCGCTTATACTCAAATTGTGGAAGCTGGGCAGCACAGCAGGGCTAACAATATGCCTTGACTACATTTAGACTGTTATGGATTTGCTTGGCTTTCACAAACGTATTGCAAATTAATTAATAAGCTATCGCTAAGCTCAGAGGCAATCACTATGAAGTAATTTCTCTGAAATATGGCAGTTAAATCATCGGTCTGGTGAGGAGAGTGGCCATGACTCAAAAGAGGTGAAGGTATGTCAAAAACCAGGATACGTTCTGGGAGGCAGATTTCACTGTGTCAGTTTCACTGTACTTAGATAATAAACTGCAATCGGACCTCAGCACTGTAGTTATAAATGTATGAATGTGTATTTTTTGGTACAGTTGATGTTAATAGCACATGCTACTCTGCCACATTTATATGCTGTGGCCTGTACATACACATGCATTCATGCACATGTACGCACAGCCGACACCCAAATAGTCCTCCATGTAAAACACAATGCTGCGAAAAACTATCATCAGGCTTTTCTAAGCAAGAAAGATGTAGCTCCCTCTACCTTGGCCTCCAAAACTATGCATTTTGCCTCATAAAGCAGCCAAATTAGGTGCATAAAGAAAATTATCTCTCACCGTGGCAAGCATTTTAGTGTCTTCAATGGCTCTTTTCTTCAAGGGCTTACATGCAAACACTCCAATGACTAAACTTGGAGAAAGATCTCAAACTCAAAATATCACTTAAAGACTGAAAATGATTATCCAGACTCTTCATTATAAGCAGTGTAGGAACAATACATGATCTCTTTGTTACAGGGATAATATAAAAGTATAGGCATGAAAAAGAATTCTTAGCACTGTGTTTAGCTAAGTGAGAAAAAAAATACAAAATAAATATTAATACCTCAAATATATATTTTTATTTAATACAATGCCATTAATAGACAATATTTCTGGTCAAGCATGTCCACTTTCCCTGGTAATAGCTATTTCCTAGCTATAATCTGCAATTCTTCTCTGAAGATGCAGGCCTTTCTGATCTTTTGGCGAGTTGTTTGAAACTTGAGCCTTGTTAAGACTTTCAATCGCTTTCCTGTGTCCTAAAAGATATGGCAACAATATGAAAAAGTTAAACAAGGAACAAGGTACAAACCAACAGATTTAATTTCAATTTACCATTTATGCTCTTACTCAAACATTGGAATTGTCTAAAAAATGCACTTACTTTTAAATTTTACCTGCAGTCAGGTGGGAGGTCAACACATATCATGAATATTTTCTAGTCCTTAAGGTCAACCATTTTGTTAAGACCACGAAAGCTTTTGAAAAAGAAAAACCATCACCAATTGCTGCAAAATTTGGCAGTTTTTTTAAAATAAAAAAATAAATATAAAGAATAGATAATAAGGGCCAGATGCATCAAGCATTTTTCTCCTTGCAAACGGACTGATTCGCAGAATTGGCCTGTTTGCGATCACAAAAAAATGTGTTTGCGATGCATCAAACCCAATTTTGTGATTCGGTAACCTGTTACCGAATCGCAAAATGGGTTTGCGATTCGCTATTTGGAAGAGGCGTATTTAGGGCGTCCCTTCCAAATTGCAAATCCTAACAGTATGCATAAATGTTTTGTGAATGTGGTCGCAAAACATTTGCATACTACCACCTACTTCAAGTAGGTGGTAAGACATTCGCGGACCACTGCCTGCTCTTACAAAATGAAAAGAAAACTTTTAATTTTTCTTTTTGTACAGTATCTCGTTTTCCTTCAAGGAAAACTGGCTGCTTTACAAAAAAATAATTATTGCTTTATTTAAAAGCAATCACAGACATGGTGGTCTGCTGATCTCAGCAGGCCGCCATCCCTCTGATTTTTGCGATTCCTAGGGGGTAGCAAATTACGACCTTCCTCATTAATATTCATGAGGTGGGTCATTTGTGACCCCTTAGGAATTGCAGAAAGTGTACTACACACTTTCATCCATGCGGTTTTGCGATTCCCTAATTGCGAATCACAATCGCAATTAGGGAATCGCAAAAAATGTTTTTGATGCATCTGGCCCTCAGTCTTGTATTCCTAGTCCTACAGATTGCATCTGGTCAGACTAATAGGATTTCCTGAAAAGGTCTAAAATACTTCCCACAAAAACAAGCATTGACCAAGCCAACTGGTCTGGGTTTAATGGGATAGTGGATGCAAAAGAAGACATGCACAAATGCGGTTTGCACAAGTTAACACGTTCTAAAATAGCAAAAATAACCATTGTTAGAGGTAGATTTTGTACATAAGTCCAGAGGTCTCTAAACCATTCAACTACTTTTGATCAATGAAACCTATCCTGACCTACTGCACAATATTTGAATTATATACGTGTATATGAACGTCAGGCTACTTAAACACTTCCTCTAGAATACTAAGCCCTGCTGTATGTATTGACATAAAAACCATATCATGTAGCATCCACAAGGATCTGCTTTGTAGCCTGGGGCGGTTTCTCTCATGAAACAAAACTTTCATGCAACAGTTACTTGACTCCAGTGTCGTTCTTACCACTTTGTGTGTGATGATGAGCGAATTTGTACCCAGCCGCTTGGAAAATGATGTGCCCCGGGGGAAGTGAAAGTCGAAGACTAGTCATCCCCTGGGGTCTTTCGCGCTGGGAGGGCCAGGCTGGGGGTTAAGGGGTGTGGTTTGGGGGGTGGGTATAAGAATGCAGGGGAGGAAGGCGACTTCCTCTTCCTGAATTCTGGCATCGCCGGGTGGGATAGTTTGCAAAGGGATTAGGGGAGGGCCTTGTGTGCAGGCAGTTGCTGGAGGTCTCGGTGGGGCCCATTGGTCGGTTGTGCCGTGGGAACAGAACGACGTCGGAGCGGTGTGCGGCGGTCGATCTCAGTTCTGGTTGCTATGGCCGACGTGTCTGCTGAGCAGGTGAGGGAGGCCCTAAGGGTGCTGGGGCGGGCCGGCCGGGAGGACCTCCTCCTGCCCGGCGTTTTAGAGCAGGCGTGGGTGGGGCGGCTTCGGTTGGTGTGTCAGCGGTGGTGGTGGCATGTATGGATGAGCCACAACCGCCGGGGAGAAGCGCGTCAGGCAGGGGCAAAGCAAGGAGCAGCACGCGGAGGCGGCGCAAGAGCCTGCCTCCGCGCCTGGAGTCAACGGAGCGTTCGGTGGGGGGGCTTCTCGAGGCGGCGCACGGGGCAGGGCCCAGGCTTATGATGAAGCGGGAGTTGGCAGCTGGGAGGGGGGAAGGGGGGGCCCTGTTGATCGGCAGCGCTGCAGTGCAGGGAACTGGTCAGCAGCCAGGGGGAAGAGGGGCTTGTCAGTCTGCCCCTTGTAATCGAACCCTTGGAGGTGCTCAGCGATAGGGGTGAGCCAGCATGTGAGGAGTCTGGGGGCCAGTGGGAGGACGCCCCAGTGGACCTGTCTAAGGGAACGCGGGCTAACAGCTTGGTGCCTTTGGGGGGTGCATTGGCAGGACAGACTGCGGTTTTGGGGGCTGGGGAGTGGGGGGGCAGCCAGTGTGACAGAGGGACTCCGTGGGTGCACATGCAAGGCGTGGGGCCAAGGGGGTACTGCCCCCCTTTGCTCCCCAGGTGGGAAGCTTTATCGTTGGAGGACAGGATCAGGGAGCAGCTCCTGCTAGTTCAGGACTCGGAGGCGCGTTGGGCGGAATTGGAGGCAGTCAGGTCTGGGACAATTTGGGATGAGGAGGCAGTGGGGCCCCCCACGCCCACCTCAGAGGAAGAGTGGTGGGCGGAGCAGGAGGATAGGGAGCGTGCGGACAGGGTTAAGAAGGAGCAGGCATGGGGCAACTGGAATACCTTTCGGGGAAACATATGTGCCCCACCACCTGAAGACTCAGAACCGGACTTGAGTGACTAAATGTTGATGCTGTGCTACCCATTGGGGGTCTCTTTGGGGGGAGGAAGGTGGCGATTTATCGTATTGTAAGAGATCTGATTTAAATATATTTCAATTTACACCTTGGAAAGTAAATGAATAGCGCGAGGTATGTGATGTTAACCAACAACTGTATTAATCATGATGATGTATGGCTCGAAATGTTGTTGTTCTTATTAATGGCAATAAAGAAAAACAAATAAAAAAAAAAAAGAAGGAGCAGGCAGGTGGCAGAGCCTGCCCAGGTTGGAGCGACCAGGGGGGTCGCGGGGATTCCAGCTGGTGGAAGTCAGCACGGCGGGGCGCAAGACGGCCTCAGGACGCCGGCTTGAAGCAGCAGGTGGGTCCGCGGTGGCTTTCCCTCCAACACGAGAGTGGGCAACAGCGCCGTGTGTGGGGCGAGAGAGTGGTGATGGTGTGAAGGTGAATAAGGGTGTGAAGAGAGCGGTGCGTGAGGTTGCGTGGAAGCCTGTGGAGGATGTACCGGAGTTGGAACTGGATTATGGTACGTAGAGTGATGAGTTGGAGGATGGGGAGGTGCGGGATGATTATGACAGGACGGGGGGGTACGGAGCAACAGTGGTCTTGGTGTTTCACAGGCACCACAGAAGAAGACGGGTAAGGCAAAGCCAGATACCACCAAAGCTGGCAGCTCCAGAGGACGGTCGGGAGAGTTGCGGACGACCTTGACAGGTGAGGAGACTTGGTGGTCAGCTTGGGACGAGGGGCCAAAAGGAGGGAGGAAGAAGACCTGCAGGTCAGTGGGTGTGGGAGATGGGTCAGTGAGGGAGGTGGGGGTGACTGCTCAAGGTGCTTCTGTGGTAGGTACGGACACAGCACGGGTAGGTAAGGTTGTGGTGACATCGGGGGTCCAGACTGATGTTACGGAAGGGAAGGACGACAAGGGTGAAAAAGGAGAGGATAAACGGCAGAAAAAGCTGCCGTATATGAGTTTGGCTATGCCCCTGGGCTCTCATTTATCGGACAAGATTAAGAACAGGATTTGGAAGCACGAATACGTAGATGTATTCAAATTGTTGCATAGGGAGGTGCAGGCTAAGGAATGCTCAAAGGAGGAGGAATGGGAACTTACGAGGCGGCCTAGGGTGCCGGTGAACATGGAGAATTGTTATGTTATGGTATGTTATTGAATTTTTATAGCGCGCACAGCTACTCCTAGGAGTGTCCCGGCGCGAGCCTGTGAGGATCCAGAAGGGGGGAATTAAAACAAGAAAGTTTTAAGCTGCTTTTTAAACTGATTAATCTCTTTGATGGCGCGTAAAGAGACGGGAAGTAAGTTCCAGGCCGTAGCCGCCCTAAAAGCAAAGGATCTGCCCCCCATTCTCTGGAGGCGAACCCGAGGAATTTTTGCAAGCAGCTGAGAAGACGATCTCAGATGCCTAGTAGGCACATAAAAAGCAAAACGTTTCCTGAGATATGGCGGACCACCAGCATATAAGGCACGATGAGCTATCACCAGAGCCTTAAACTCCACCCGCTTCCTGATCGGAAGCCAGTGAAGCGCGCGCAGGTGATGGGCCATACTCGACCTCGCCGGAATATTCAAAACCAGCCGGGCTGCCGCATTCTGGACCACCTGCAATTTTTTTAAGATATAATCAGGAAGGCCCAGATACAGCCCATTGGCATAGTCAACCCAGGAGAGGATCAAAGCCCGAACCACTGTTTCCTTCGCTGGTCTTGGGAGCAGTGGAAGGAACTTCTTACGAGACTTAAGTATCCCAAAGCAGCTCCCCGTCAGTCTTTTAATCTGGGTTGAGAAGGACAGCTGCTCATCGAACCAAACCCCTAGATTTTTTGCTGGAAGACCTAAGCACAGGGGTAGGGGAAAGTCAGAAGGCCAAAGTGATTCCCTAAAGCGAGGAGGAAAATTACCATAGAGAAGGATTTCAGTCTTCTCTACATTACATTTTAGTTGAGCCGCCGAGAGCCATTGAAAAACGGCTGTCAGGCACTCCTGCACCATTACGGTGGAAAAATCCGATTTACCCCAGGTAAACAAAAGCTGGGTGTCGTCGGCATATGCCACAATCTTAGCGCAACATGCCTCCGCCAAAAGGACCAGAGGGGTGACATATATATTAAATAACAGGGGGCTCAAAGAGGACCCCTGTGGAACACCCGTGGTAACCAGCTGCGGAAGAGATGAAAACGGCGGCAACCAGACCTGTTGCGACCGTCCCTCCAAAAAAGACTCCAGCCACTTCAAGGCTCGTCCGGTGACACCAATGTCTGCTAGTCGAGACAAGAGCAGAACATGAGGGACAGTATCGAACGCAGCCGACAGATCTAACATTATGAGGGCTGCGCTACCTTCTGAGTCTAAACACTCGCGAATAGCTTCCGAAACCTCTAGCAAAGCAGATTCGGTACTGTAAGCGGCTCTGAAGCCCGACTGGGCTGGATGGAAAGGCTAGAGCCCTCTACAAAGTCAGTAAGCTGTTTATTAACAGCTTTTTCACAAATTTTTGCAAGGCAGGGAAGCAGAGAGATGGGACGATAGCTCCCTGGGACTCCCGGATCCAGTGAGGCCTTTTTTAACAGTGGAAGGATTTTAGCTTGTTTCCACTCAGAAGGAACAACAGCCTCTTTAAGGGAGAGGTTAATAAGTAAATTAACCTCATCATTCACTACATCGGCAATAGAGGCCAGTAATCTAGCTGTACACGGATCCGCCGGAGACCCTGATTTCATAGATTTCAAAATTCTCAGGGTCTCCGACGGGTCGACAGAGGCGAAGGCAGAAAGCGTAGGGGCAACTATAGAGGCCGCACCCAAAAACAGGTTCTGGCCAACAAATGTCCCCTGAATGGCCCGTATTTTATCAATAAAATAAATTGAAAGCTGTTCACACCAGGCATAAGAAGCCGGGAATTTAGACATCATAGCCTTAGGGGCCATAAAGCTCTGAACAATAGAAAAGATTTGACTCGAATTATTATGGGCCGACTCAATACAGTCAGCATAATAGAGACTTTTAGCCTTTCTAATGGCCTGGTAATACACCTTCTGAGCTTCTCTGAGAACCTTTTTTGCCGAAGCACAAAAATCGACACGCCAACCACGCTCGAGCTTTTTACAATGTTGTTTGAGCAGTCTAAGTTCGGCTGAGAACCATGGTTTAGAGGGGGTATCCCTCACGCGATGGTGGCATGAGGGAAGAGAAAGAGTACCCACAGCCTGCTCAATCCAAACTGTAAAGCAGGCCAAAGCCCTGCGCAAATCTGCAGGGAGAACGGTTTTTGAAATCTCAAGCAGATTCTTGAAGGCAGCCGGATTAATTTTAGCAGTGGCAGGCCGCAAATAAGCCTGACGCTCCACAGTCTCAGCTCCCAGGGACCACGTGAAGCAAGAGAAAAAATGATCTGAACGGGAAACTGTAAGAGGATTCTCCATGTGGATGGGGAAGTTGGAACAAACCGGATCTAAAATATGGCCCGCTATAGGTTGGGTGTTTAACCCATTGAGAAAGCTGGGCCAATTCTAAAGAATCTAGAAAGGACTGGGTATGTACCGAATCCATCTGATCTAGATGAATGTTAAGGTCACCCAGAAAAAGATATTGGGAAAAACGCAGGGCTCGAGGAATAATAACCTCCTCCAGACCATTAAGTAAAGGACCCGCAGGGCCGGGTGGTCTGTACACCAGTGTCCCCCCAACGTAAAGTGGGCCGAAAAAACAATAGTAAAATCCAAAAATTCACCCTGCCCCAATATAATACTAGAGCCTTGGGAATCCTCCCACACATCTCTATACACTATGGCAACGCCACCCCCCCTACCACTAGGGCGATCTGCCTGAGAGATTCGATAGCCTGCTGGAATAGCCATTTGAACAGTGGAATAAGAAGAGGTATTCAGCCAGGTCTCGGTAATAAAGAGGAGATCCAGCTGATGGTCCAATATAAGATCAAAAATGTCTTGATAGTGTCTCACCAGCGACCTACTATTGATCAAGCCAGCTCTGATAAGAGGGCGCCCTGTAAATTCCTGTAAAGGGGTGGACCCGAACTCTGATCCCTTCAAACCAGAGCCTAGATGAAAATGGCATTCTGGACAAACTGAGCGCCGAACAGAGCCGACATCCCAGCTAGAAGGTGCAGAACAACTAGCGGGTCTTAATGACAACAATTCCCCCCAAGTATACCCAATGTTGGCCACCAAGGCCACAGAACTTCGGACAGCATACCTGGCGCTTGGCGCTTTCGGGACGCTGACGGGTGCAGACGGGCTTGCCTTGTGTGCGCCTTTGGCGCGCCCGCGGCGTGACCGCTGCGCGCGTCCGCTGCGTGTCCGATCGGCGCGCATTAAATAATCCCGTGTGCCTGAGAGCTAGACCGCCAACAAGCAGGAAAATGGCAGCTCTCACGGCAACACGGAAGCGCAGGGAATGTGGTAGCGTGTGTCCCCACCGAGCAGCCCCTCGTGAGTAGGCAAAGTCAATTATATTTCAAGATAAAATATGATAAAACAAAGTAATCAGCAATTTTAAAGTGCAAGTATGAGGCCAGTTCAATTAAAAGCAAGGAAATGTGCAAAGTAGCAAAGACAAACAGCGTTTTTAAAACAGCAAAGGCGGACCTTCAAGCGCTGCACGTCCGATGGGCGCGCATTAAATAATCCCGTGTGCCTGAGAGCTAGACCGCCAACAAGCAGGAAAATGGCGGCTCTCACGGCAACACGGACGCGCAGGGAATGTGGTAGCGTGTGTCCCCACCGAGCAGCCCTTCGTGAGTAGGCAAAGTCAATTATATTTCAAGATAAAATATGATAAAACAAAGTAATCAGCAATTTTAAAGTGCAAGTATGAGGCCAGTTCAATTAAAAGCAAGGAAATGTGCAAAGTAGCAAAGACAAACAGCGTTTTTAAAACAGCAAAGGCGGACCTTCAAGAGCTGCGCTTCCGATCGGCGTGCATTAAATAATCCTGTGTGCCTGAGAGCTAGACCGCCAACAAGCAGGAAAATGGCGGCTCTCACGGCAACATGGAAGCGCAGGGAATGTGGTAGCGTGTGTCCCCACCGAGCAGCCCCTCGTGAGTAGGCAAAGTCAATTATATTTCAAGATAAAATATGATAAAACAAAGTAATCAGCAATTTTAAAGTGCAAGTATGAGGCCAGTTCAATTAAAAGCAAGGAAATGTGCAAAGTAGCAAAGACAAACAGCTTTTTTAAAACAGCAAAGGCGGACCTTCAAGCCGTCAATTGGACATCGGCTTTTCTAATTTACATCAGTATTTATTGCGAAAAACACGTGGATAGGGCCATACCCCTTTTGAAATACATGGATATTATACGAAAGGCTCAATTGCAATTCGGGGGGCTTGCCTGGCAGAGTTACGACGAGGAGTTCCGGGCCTGGGTCAGTGTGAACCCAGACAAGCCATGGGGAGAAATTGATCAGGAACTTTGGATGCAATGGATGGCGTTGACGCACTCGTCAGCGTCTACACACACAGCCAGTGGTCTGCCTGTCACGTACTGGTACTTTCTGCCGCAGCCCGCCCAATCTGGGGCAGGGGGGTCCACTGCACCCACTGGAAACGCCAGTCAAACGGCTAAGCCAGGCAACAGCCAAACAGGTGCGTGTTGGAGCTACAACAGGGGATATTGCTCTCGGTACCCCTGCAAGTTCAAACACGAGTGCTCCAAATGTGGAGGTCAGCATGCCCTTACACAATGCTTTACCTTGGTCGCGCCTTCAGGGCAGTGGCGAAATTCGAAGGGAAGGGGACAGCCTGGACACCGGTTAAGGTGGAGGCGATGGCCCCGTGGCTCTCGTGTTACCCGGACAGGGAGGCGGCGTTGAAGTTGCAGTGGGGTTTCGCAGAGGGTTTCCGTGTGGGCTATCAGGGACCTCGGGCGCAGAGACGGGCGGAAAATTTGAAATCGGCCAAAGAATTGCCAGGGGTGGTTGCAGCCAAATTGCAGAAGGAGGTTGTGGAAGGCAGGATAGCGGGCTGTTTTTCGACTGGCCGCTTGACGATTTGATTGTCTCCCCGTTGGGGGTGGTGCCAAAGAAAGAGGAGGGTGAGTTTTGCATGATCCATCACCTCTCATGGCCGGAAGGACAGTCTGTGAATGATTTAATCGCAGAATCAGACTCGAGGGTGTGCTATGCATCAGTGGACGATGTGATCCGTTTAGTACGGGTGTGTGGGCCGGGAGTGGAAATGGCAAAGTGCGATATTAAATCTGCGTTTCGCCTGCTGCCCATACACCCTGCGGATTTCTCTCTTCTGGAGATGCAGTTTGCGGGGGCCATCTACATGGACAAAGTCTTGCCCATGGGGTGCGCCATTTCGTGCGCACTTTTCGAGATGTTTAGTACATTCTTACAGTGGACTTTTACGCAGATCAGCAGGCATCGGGATGTGAGTCATTATCTGGACGATTTCCTCTTTCTGGGGAAGGCTCGGTCTGGGGACTGTGGCAGGGCCCTGTCGCAGTTCCAGGAGATGACACGGCAGTTCGGGGTCCCTCTAGCACCCGAGAAAACAGCTGGGCCCAGCTGCTGTTTGACGTTCTTGGGAATTGAGCTGGATTCCATTCACTGGATAGCTCAGCTCCCTGAGGCAAAAGTAGCAGAAATACAGGCGTGCCTCTTGTGGGCGATTGGAGAAAAGGGGATCGCTTTGAGGGCGGTGCAACAACTGTTGGGTTTTCTGAATTTCGCCTGCAGGGTGGTGAGGGCTGGACAGACGTTCTGCAGACGGCTCGGCATGGTCATGTGGGAGCAGTTTTACCGTACCACAGAGTCAGGGTTTCCATGGGAGTTCGGGCAGATTTGAGGACATGGCTGACATTCTTGACTGATTTCAATGGGGTGTCACTGGACTTTGAGGACGAGAGGATGGTTTGGCAAATACAAATTTATTCTGACGCAGCAGGGGCAGCAGGTTTTGGCATTTTTTGGGATGGCAGGTGGTGCGCTGAGGAATGGCCGGCTCATTGGGTGAAGCAGGGGAAGAGCATTGAGTTTTGGGATTTTTTTCCCTTGTTGATGGCACTGGAGGTGTGGGGGTCGGAGTTTCAGAACAGGTCAGTGATGTTCCATGTGGACAATATGACAGTGGTCGAGTTGGTCAACCAACAGAGGGCAAGGGATCTGAGAGTGCTGCGTTTGTTGCGGAGTTTCATGCTGAAATGTCTGAGATTGAATGTGGTTTTTCGCGCTAAACACGTCCCTGGGGCGAATAATGACATTGCGGATGCTTTGTCTTGTTCGCAGTGGCAGCGTTTCCGGAGCCTGGTGCCTGGAGCGGATCAGTTCAAGATCGGGTTGCCGGCCGACATCTGGGCCTTGGGGTTGTGAGGGTGTTAGACCTGGTGGAAAAGTCCATAGCTGAGTCAACGAGACGGACCTACAGACTGGCGTGGGCGGAGTTTGTATCCTTTATGGGATGGCGAGGGGAGGCTGAATTTAGAGATTGTTCATCTATGGATCAAGGAGTGTTGCAGTTTGTATTGCATTGCATTGACAAAGGGCTGTCTTCAGCGACCACTGCAGGAAAATTGGCAAGGCTGTCCTTTTACTGTAGTTTGTTTTTTGGTTTTGACCCTATGAAGGATGTGATTATCGGTAGGGTGCTCAGAGGTTGGGGCAGGGAGAAAAGGGGGGGAGGAGCGTTGCGGGAGGCCATTACCTTTGAATTGTTTGTCATTTTGGTCGAAGTTTTGCCGTTGTGTTGTTAAGATGGTTTTGAGGTTCGGGTTTTCCGATTGTGCATGGTATGGATGTCTTTTGGAGCCTTTCGAGTCTCCGAGTTGCTGGGAACTAAGGCGTTCTGCAGCAGGAGGTCAGATTGGATGCGAGTCGCCTGGGGATATGGTTGGGGCAGTCCAAAACGGATCAGCTGGGGAGGGGTAAGTGGGTTTGGTTGAGTGAGAATGGTTGTGGGGGAGTGTGTCCGGTGGCTGAATGGAGGGACTTTCTGCAGATCACAAGGACCATGTCTGGGGCGAAGGTGACGGCGGCACAATTGTTGGCAGTTTTGCGCATGGCATTGGCCCGATTAGGAGTGAATCCGGCGTGTTTTGGGATGCATTCTTTCCGCATTGGGGCGACGACGGCAGAAGCACGGCTGGGCTGGTCTTGGGATAGGATTTGGCAGATTGGCAGGTGGAGGTCTAGGTGTTGTGAGCGTTATCTCCGTAAATGAAGCACCCCCTCCTTTGTGCTGGAGTTTTTGTCACTACGGGGCGGGAAGGGGGGGGGGGATTGAGGGACGCTGTGTTTCAGGATGTTTTTCTAATTGCTTTTTCTCCTCCTAGGTTGAGTGGGTGGACCAGGGGCCAAGAGGGTCACATGGATCGTGGGGCATTCGTTTGTGCACTGGGCCTCCAAGTATGCGGAACGACAGGTGTACTGTCGTAACCTGGGACTCAAAGGACAACAGCATGAGGTGCATTGGTGGGGAAAAGGGGGGATGTGATGGGCGGTACTATTGCCCTGGCTCGCGAAGATGGTTCCTCAGAAAGGATGCCCTGACTTGTTGATCATCCATTTGGGTGAGAATGATTTGATTCGGCTGTCGGGTTTGGAGCTCTTACAGCTGATGCAAAGAGACTTGGAGGTGCTGAAACACAGACTGGCTGGGACTTGTATTGCTTGGACGGAATTTGTCCCTAGGAAGGTTTGGAAGGGGACTATCAAACACGGGGACATTGAAAAGGCTCGCCGGAAATTAAACAGAGCTATGAGGGTTTTCTGTGCAGAGAAGGACATTAAAGTGATAGCTCACCCTGGACTGAGACTGGAAGAACCGCTACTCTTTAGGGATGACGGTGTGCATCTTTCGACAATGGGGAATGCGTATTACATGATGGAGATGAGAGATGTTGTCAGCAAGTTGTGGAACGAGGCGATATGGTGTCACAGGAATGCTTGAGTGGATTGGGGCGATAGATGCACAGTGGGACCCTGGGGGGGGGGCAGGTAACCGCCTTAAGGGGGTTCCCTGGTTGGCGGTACTTGGGAGAGGTGGGGGAGCTACTAGCGGGCGCACCCATCCCTCGGGGGGGGGGAGAGTGAATGATGGGGGGGGACTGGAGGCATGAGTGTAATGCCAGGTGATACCGGGGAGGATGATAAAAGAGATATGAAGAAATGGATGAAGAACGGAGTGGGTCATGGAGTGGAATGGAAGGTGAGTCGAGTGTATGGAGGTGGAGTTGATGTTGGGGGGTTGTTGTTGGTTATTGTTATTTGGTTGTTGTCTATGTTGTGCAGCCTGGTCCTAATAAATGGCCTTTTACGCTTAAAGACATCAGTGTGGCCTGTTTATTGCACGATGATGTGCCCCGGGGGAAGTGAAAGTCGCAGACTAGTCTTCCCCCGGGGTCTTTCGCGCTGGGAGGGCCAGGCTGGGGGTTAAGGGGTGTGGTTTGGGGGGTGGGTATAAGAATGCAGGGGAGGAAGGCGACTTCCTCTTCCTGCATTTTGGCATCGTCGGGTGGGATAGTTTGCAAAGGCCACCCACCCACCCTACAGTTATTAGGGTTCAGGGGTAGGGTTGGCAGAGCGTGCCAGTTTAGGACGGGCTGCGGTTGGCAGTACTTGGGAGGGGTGGGGGAGCTACTAGCAGGCGCACCCATCCCTCGGGGGGGGAGAGTGAATGATGGGGGGGACTGGAGGCATGAGTGTAATGCCAGGTGATACCGAGGAGGATGATAAAAGAGATATGAAGAAATGGATGAAGAACGGAGTTGATCATGGAGTGGAATGGAAGGTGAGTCTGGAGTGTATGGAGGTGGAGTTGATGTTGGGGGGTTGTTGTTGGTTATTGTTATTTGGTTGTTGTCCATGTTGTGCAGCCTGGTCCTAATAAATGGCCTTTTACGCTTAAAGACATCAGTGTGGCCTGTTTATTGCGCGAAAACCAACGTGTACCAGGTGGTTATGAAGAGGTGTTTTTCTCCATTAGCCCGGGGATATTCCTGAGATGCCAGGAGTATAGCCACCCTCGACTCGTCGGAAGGCAACAGGAATTGGATTTCTTCCGTAGAGGGACCGCAACGCATGCGGACGAGAGGGGCAGAGACAGGTCCAACGTTAAACACACCCGGAGGCTAGCTTGAGCAAAGCAGGCTCATGCAGTTAGCTCAGCAGGCCTGTGTGGGCCAATTACATTTAAATGAAGCTTTGGAGGGAGGGATCAGACACTGCTGTGATTCACTCAGGCTGGGATGCGCTAAAACCAACACAATAACCCGCTGTGCCAGTAACGTTTTTGTTTAAAAGCGCAAAGGTCATTCATACTGCGGTGAGTTTGAGGGCAATTTAATAGTAAAGAAACGCTCAACCATTTCACTGCATTAGATTCTTAGACACTGGTTCATCTTGTAACAGCAGTTGGCCCTTTTACATAATTAATAAGCGCGGGTAAAATGGGTTACCACAACTTTTACTTTGTTTTCTCTGCACACAGTGATGTGCACACTAATTTCAACAGCGATTGCACTCTTTACTTATGTGAACAGCATGCCTTACAGTACTGTGAACATGTTCCTCCATAAGTAACTTTACATTCTTTGCACACAGTGATGTGTACACCAGTTTTGTAAGCGGAGAGAATTGTATCTCATTATGATTGCATTTAGTAGCCTCTGTATTGGCGTTGTATTGGTCATTGCAGAGCATGCTCGCCTATGAATTCTTCTTTGCTCAAAGGAAGTGTGTCCTTTTCTAAGTGCTTTTGGAAATACCCTTCGCATACGGTGATATTCACAATTATGTATAATGTCATAGTCTCATAGTATTTACAGAAATATCTTGTGCAGGTCGTTTTTGGACCACAACTAACACTGCGTTGGCACACAGTGATGTGCACACCATTCGCACACAGTGATGTGAAAGCTTTTGTATAGTGTCATAATCTATTATCACCTTTTTTGGCTGCTTAACTACAGTATAATAGCAGAGTACTTCTGAAAGAATGTTCACCTTTGGGTTGCATCTATTATAGCGTATTTCAGTTGCAGTGATTAGAGGAGACATGCAAGCGGTTTCACCACCACCTCCATTTTTAGGCACTCCAGCGGAGCCACATATTCCATGGAGGCAGTGGTCTGACGCTGTTGAAACATATCTATGGGCAATTGGTGCTATGAGATTCAGACCTGAGAGGAAGAAATGTTCACTGCTTCATTTCCTAGGATTCGAGGGTAGATCGACGTACACACATCTACCTAGATCTGCCAGTCCAGAGAGATGAAGAAATAAAGCATTACCAAGAGGCTGTGAAAACATTAATAAATAGATATGAAGTTCTTCCGAGTTTGGTGGGTTCCAGACATAAGTTCTTTAAGAGGTCACAACAAAACACTGAAAACGTGGACACCTATCTCAGCTTTACGGAAAATGGTGGCTGAATGTGACTTTGAAAATTTCAGTGATCAGCTTTTAAGGGATCAGTTTATTTGTCAATGCACTGATAAAACTATATGCCAGAAGCTGTTGCCCTTTGGTAACCCTTCACTTATTGAATGTATTAGGATTGTAAAGATAAGGGAGTTTCAAAGAAAATCCAGCAATCGTGTGGCACAACTCAATCCAATTAGTTCTTTAATCAGTCCAATACATGTTTCACGTGTGGTAATCCAAGTCATGAGAAAGTGGGAAAACCATGTCCCACCAAAAATACATCCTGCAGATTGTGCAACAAAATTGGACACTTTGCAAAGGTATGCTAAAGTGCCAAACGTTCTAAAGTTAAATTTATGGCTGTGCAGACTAAGGGATGCTGTTTCAGAAGATATTGCTTCTGAAATGCAGGACATGGTTCTAGCAGTGGGTCAAAGTGATGTGAAAAGTGGTGACCCTTCAAATTGCACTGACCCGTATGTAGACAATAAGGTGGGAGACAAACTGTTGCATCTTGTGGTTGACTCAGGTGCCCGCATTATCATGATCCCTAACAAATTGTTCCTGTCTATCAGGGATGACAAAACACTTCTACCTCCTGATGGCTTACCAGTATCCTACGAAAAGATGGAAAATCGATTTGTTAGATTACTTTGAAGATGTAATGTGTTTCAAAGGGAGATGCATCAGTGCACATTTTATGTAGCGGTCAAGACACTAAATATCCCTAGGTGGTTTCACCAAGATTTGTTTGGTATTGTGTTAAAGCCTAGAACCGGAGAACAAGTGATGGTCATAAGATTTTCTGGCATAGCTGAGGATTTGTTAAATGTTTACCCCAGAGTTTTTTCAGGTAAACTGGGAAAGATCAAAGGGTTCAAGCACAGAATTAAGGTTAAGGAAGGGGCTATCCCTATAAAACATACGCTGAGGGGGAGGTCTTTGAGTGTCCATGATGCTATAGAGAAGGAATTAGAAATGTTGGTGAAGAAAGGGATTATTGAAAGCTGTAGCTAACTCCACTAGTAGTTGCACATAAGAGCAATAGAGGTTTGAAGGTATATGCAAACCTTTGTGCACTCAGCAAAGAGATTTATTGGGTTGATTCCCATTAAACTCCTAAAATCAATGAGACGTGTCTTCAGTTGCCGGAGCTAAGTTTTTTTCTAAACTAGATTTAGATTTACTATGTTTGTTTTATTCTGGGGAACACCCTGGGGAACAAAACAGTTTTGCCAGATGCCATTTAGTTTGGCATCAGCAGCTTCAGTGTTCCAGAAGGTGATGGTGACACTTCTTAGAGAGATAAAGAATGTGGTTATTTTTCAGGACGGTGTTTTAATATTTGCTCATAATTGTCAAACACATGACGACACACTAAAATAATATCTTTCAGTTTTACACCAACAGTGAGTTGTGTTAAAAAGAGAGAAGTGTGAGATGTTGAACAATAATGTGGAGTATTTAGGCCATGTGATCTCAAGCTCTGGCATCAGTCCTAAACCGGGGCTGATTAATGCTATTTTACAAGCACCACCACCCTTGGATAAGTGTGGATTAGAGGTTTCCTAGTGTTTTATGTACGTTGTTGGAGCCGGCCTCGTGGCGTGGTCCTGTTCCCCCTCGCCAAGCCGCACGAGGTCCCCTGCACCTCGGGGCTCCTCCATTTTGGATTGTACGTGACTCTGCGCACCAGCCTACGTGACCCCGCTCAACCCGGCCTCGGCCCCAGCAATCCCCGACATCAAGGCGCCAACAACTGGCCAGGGGGTACCATGTGAACACTTCCCCACTCCCGGCGGAGGGCAGTATCGATGGGACCCCCAACCATCCTCCCACACCTAGGTGCGATCGCCCCACAGCTCTCCTGGGCCTGGCGCCTCTCCTGCTGAGCATATGGCCGCTCCCGACCCGGCCTCTCCGCCCCCCCCGGGCGCAAGGGTCCGGACATCAAAGGGCTCCAGACCTATATCTGGGGCGACCCTGCAACAGGACAGCAGTTGTATCCCGGAGTCAAGAGCCCTGCTGATCGGATCGCGGCTGACCCTACGGAGAAAGACTCATCCTGGAACCACGCTCTGAGCCCTGCTGACTACGTCGCGGCTCCACCGTGCTTAAAGACCTTCACGAACCCTTGGGGCCCTGCTGACGCTGTCGCGGCCCAACCTTGTTAAACTTGCCATCAGAGCCCAGCTGACCTCGTCGCGGCTCGACCGAAGCGGACCTACCACCGGAGCCCTGCTGACGGTGTCGCGGCTCGACCCAAGCGGAACTACCACCCGAGCCCTGCAGACCCCGTCGCGGCTCTCCACGTCCGAGCTGCTTTGAGACCAGCACCTGCCGCTCTGGTCCCCGGAGCCGCCTTCGGCCTAACGCAAGGTCTGGCGCAGAGCTTCCCCGTACCAGGCTGGTACTAAGACTGTCCCGCTACCCTGTCCCTACAAAGACATTGAGACTCTTTCTGGATCTCTCGATCCCCCTGTAAATATTTCGAATGTACTACTATTGATAAAGCACCTAGACAAGCAACTGATACGGAGTCCTGTGTGGTGGTGTTACTGGGCCTAGTACGATCATAGGAGAAAGACCTCTCCTAGGAGGCTTCTCAGCGGCGCTCGGCTATAACTTTGCGGTAGGAAGGTGCCCCGGAGTAGGCCCCCTGACCCCCCGGTGGTCTTCCCTCCAACATTTGGTGGCCAGCGACGGGATCCGAGCCAGACGCAATCGTACAGGCAAGTAACGCACCCGCTGCCTAACCAGACAGAAAAAGAAAGAGAACCATGAGCAGCCAAGAAACAACCGTGGCCGCAACCTTCCAGCAAGAAAGGTTGGAAGAATACACCCACAAAGAATTGAAACAATTCTGCAAGGACAAAGGGATCCCAACCACAGGATTGGGCACCAAGGAAGAAATGCAGAAAGCCCTGAAAGCCTGGGCAGAATCCGAGGCCACTCCACCCCAAGGCGAAGGGACCTCGGCCCGGGACGGAAACCGGCCGCCGACCATGACCCCGGCAGATGGGGGACGAAGCATCCCGGAAGCCGGCCTATCCCACGAAGAAATGCGAGAACGGGAGAGGGTCCGGACACACGAATTGGAACTCGCACGACTCCGGCTGGACGGTGAACTCCTGCTGGCGGAGAAAAAGTTGGCCTTGGAGCCGCAACGGCTGCAGGAGGAAATCGAAGAAAAGAAACGGCATCGAGAACTAGAAGAGAAACGGCTAACCCTCGAGCACGAGAGGGGCCTCAAGGAACTCGAACTGAAATCCAAAACGGGGGATACCAGCACCCCCGGATCCCGGGACGCTCTGCCACTAACCGAGCCAAAGGTTCATATCCCCAAGGATGTCGTCAAGGAGTACTATAAAAACGATGACATCCAGCAATGGTTCCGAGCATACGAGGTAGCCATGACCTCCCATCGGGTACCCCGGAAGGATTGGGGTACCGGCCTATGGGGGAGGTTCCTCAGCGAGGGCCGGGATACCCTGCTGCAACTCCCCGACGCGGTGATGACCTCGTACGACCACATGAAAGAGGCCCTACTCACCCTCTACGGACTATCAGCCGAGATGTACCGGCAGCGCTTCCGGGACTGCAAGAAGCTCCCCGGTACCACCTGGGTCGAATATGTGGACTTCTTCAGCAGAGCCTTTGAAGGGTGGATAAGAGGGAGCAAGGTCACCTCGTACAACGAACTGTTCAACCTCATTGTCTGGGAGCACCTCGCCAACAACTGCTTTGTCGAACTAAGGCAACACCTCCTTGACAGCAAACTGACCGAGCCCCGGAAGCTCGCCGCCGAAGCCGACCGATGGGTCAACACCCGGGTCCCCCGGAACCCCGTGGGGGACTACCAACGGAGTACCACGGGACCTCCTCGCCAGCGGGGCAGAGGAGGAGGGTCCCACCGCAGTCGAGAATTCCCGGCCGGGCCGCCCCGAAGCCCGTCACGAGGCCAAGCCGCCAACCACACGTCCCCGACCCTGGTCCGTAGGGGGACCCCCATCGCCAGGCCTGGACCCCGACCAACAGTGACCTGCTTCGGCTGCCAACAGACAGGCCACTATGCGAGCGACCCGGCCTGCCCTGTGAACCGACGAAACGGGACCGCTGGGCCCCCTCCCCGACAAATAGCCGCCACAGCCCTGGGGGAAGGAGAAGAAGAGGAGGAAAACCGCGACGTCGGGTCCCCCGAGTGGGAACCGGCTGCCATGTCACTCGTATGCCTGGGCACCCGAGAAATGGTGCCCCGAGCCCCCATCCCGAGCAACACCCAGAAGGACCAGTAGTGGGTCACCATCAATGGGCAACGGGCCGAAGCCCTCCGTGACACTTGGGCCAGTGTGACCGCTGTCCGCTGCCACCTGGTGACCCCCGAACAGATCCTGCCGCATGTCCTATGCCCTGTCCGGACCGCGGAAAACACCGAAAGCATGTGCCGGAAGGCCCTAATCCCCTTGGAGTGGGGAGGAGTGTCAGGCACCCTGAAAGTAACTGTCCGCGACGACGCTCCAGTGGACTGCCTCCTGGGGAACGACCTGGAGAGCTCCCCCTGGGCCCAGGTGGAGCGCCGAGAGCATCTGGGGATGCTAGGGCTGCCCGAATGGGCCTGCGCCACCACCCGGTCCATGACCGCCCAACCAGCCGCTGCAGCGGCCCCCATCGAGCATGCGGGTCCAGAACTGCCACCCTCCTCCGGCACGGAGGAGCCTGACGATGAGGCCGGGCCATCCGAACTTTCCCCCGACGAGGCCGCCTCCCTCAGCGAGATCCCCGAGCTGGCCCAGTGGCGCCACGACGGGGGCCCCACCCGCGAACAGTTCCAACAAGAACAGAAGGCCTGCCCATCCCTCGAGGGGGCCCGACAGCAAGCGGCCGCCCAGGCCACGGGGGACCCCACGGGAACCCACTGGATCTATTGGGACAATGACTTGTTATATAGCGAACAGAAAGTCGCCGAACTAGGAGCCGGCCGTGTGTTGGTGGTTCCCCTCCGATTCCGAGAGTTCCTCCTGAACCTGGCTCATGACGTGCCCCTCGCCGGACACCTCGGGCGAGACAAGACCTACAGCCGCTTGGTGACCCATTTTTATTGGCCCCGAATGCGGAGAGACGTGGACCACCACTGCCGGTCCTGCCAGACCTGCCAAGCCAGCGGGAAGACTGGGAGTCGAGTCAAGGCCCCCCTCCAACCATTTCCAGCCGTCCACACCCCGTTCGAACGGGTAGGGATCGACATCGTGGGGCCCCTCGACCCCCGAACCGCCCTGGGCCACCGCTTCATCCTGGTACTGGTCGACCACGCCACCCGATACCCAGAGGCCATACCCCTCCGAACTGTGACAGCTCCAGTGGTGGGCCGGGCCCTGATGGACATCTTCTCCAGGGTGGGGTTCCCCCGAGAAGTGGTGAGCGACAGGGGTACGAACTTCATCTCGAAATACATGAGATCCCTCTGGCAACAATGTGGGGTCACCTACAAGTTCACCACCCCTTACCACCCCCAGGGGAACGGACTGGTCGAGCGGTTCAACAGAACCTTGAAAGGAATGATCAAGGGCCTGGAAGAGCCCCTGAGGAGGAGATGGGACGTCCTGCTGCCATGCCTCCTGTTCGCCTATCGAGAGGTTCCACAGAAATCCCTGGGCTTCAGCCCCTTCGAACTGTTGTATGGGCACCCCGTCCGAGGGCCCCTCAGCCTGGTCAAAGAGGGCTGGGAGGCGAGCGTCCAAGATGCCCCCCCCCGACGTCTACAGGTACCTCTTGACCCTGCGGAACCAGACTCGGAAGTTCCGGCCCCTGGCAAAAGCCAACCTCGAAGCCAGCCAAGAAGACATGAAACGCTGGTATGACGAAAATGCCTCGACCATCGAGTTCGAGCCGGGCCAGCAAGTCTGGGTCATGTCGCCCGTGGACCCCTGCGCCCTTCAGGACAGATGGACCGGGCCCTTCAAGGTGGTTGAGAAGAAGAGCCCCGTCACCTACTTGGTCGACATGGAGTCCCCAAGGAACCCCCTCCGGGTCCTACACGCCAACCGGCTCAAGCCCCACTTTGCCCGAACCGAACTAAGCCTGCTGCTGGCTACCGACGATGGGGGCGAAAGCGACTCCGAGCCCCTACCCGACCCCCTGGGGTCCTCGGACCGAGACGGCTCCCTGGAGGGCGTCAAACTCTCCACCACCCTGACCCCAGAACAGCGCCATGACTGCCGGCAGCTGCTGCAACCCTTCGCTGCCCTCTTCTCTCTCACGCCCGGGGTGACCCCCTGGTGCGTCCACGACGTGGATACCGGGGACAGCCCCCCTGTGCGACACCGCGCCTACAGAGTGCCCGACCGGGTCCGAGCCTGCATACAAACGGAGGTCTCCAAGATGCTCGCCCTCAATCATCGAGCCATCCGACAGCCCGTGGGCCAGCCCTGTGGTCTTGGTGCCGAAGGCCGCCGCCCCCGGCACCCCCCGGAACTCAGATTTTGTGTGGACTACAGGGGCCTAAACACAGTCACCAAGACCGATGCCCACCCCCTGCCACGGGCAGACGAGCTGATCGACTGCTTAGGGGCCGCCCGCTACCTAAGCACTTTTGATCTCACCGCTGGGTACTGCCAGATCAGGCTCACCCCCGGCGCCCAGGAACGATCCGCCTTCTCCACCCCGGATGGGCACTACCACTTTCGGGTGATGCCCTTCGGTATGAAGAACGCCCCAGCGACCTTCCAGAGACTGGTGAACAAGGTCCTGGCCGGACTAGAAGCCTTCAGCGCGGCCTACTTAGACGACATTGCAGTCTTCAGCAACCACTGGGCCGCGCACCTAGGACACCTCAGAGAAGTCCTGGCCGCTCTCCAAAGGGCCGGGCTCATGATTAAGGCCAGCAAATGCCAGATCGGTCAAGGATCAGTGACCTATCTGGGCCATCAGGTGGGGAGTGGCCAGGTGGCGCCCCTCCAGTTGAAGGTCGATGCCATCCAGGCGTGGGAGCCCCCCGCCACCCAAACAGCTGTCCGGGCCTTCTTAGGCCTCACAGGCTACTACTGGCGATTTATCAAAGACTATGGCAGTATTGTGGGCCCCCTCACGGAGCTCACTTCCAAAAAGCAGCCCAAGACGGTGCACTGGACACCCCGCTGTCAGACCGCTTTTGAAACCCTCAAGGCGGCAATGTGCGCTGCCCCTGTACTACAGGCCCCTGACTACGGCAAGGAATTCGTGGTTCAGACAGATGCCTCGGAGTACGGGGTTGGGGAGGTCCTCTCCCAGATGGACACCGAGGGCCTCGACAGACCTGTGGCCTTCATCAGCCGCCGACTGCTGCCCCGAGAACAGAGGTGGAGCACCATCGAGCGGGAGGCCTTCGCCGTGGTATGGGCTCTCAAAAAGCTCCGGCCCTACCTTTTCGGCACCCACTTCCGAGTCCAGACAGACCACCGGCCCCTGCGGTGGCTAATGCAGATGCGGGGCGAGAACCCCAAATTGTTGCGATGGTCCATCTCGCTGCAAGGGATGGACTTCACCGTAGAGCACCGGCCCGGCAACGACCACGCCAATGCCGACGGCCTATCCAGATTCTTCCGCCTCGGCGAGGAGAACCCCCAAGGAGATGGGTGACTCTCCCTGCCTTCAGCTGGGGGGGACGCTTGTTGGAGCCGGCCTCGTGGCGTGGTCCTGTTCCCCCTCGCCAAGCCGCACGAGGTCCCCTGCACCTCGGGGCTCCTCCATTTTGGATTGTACGTGACTCTGCGCACCAGCCTACGTGACCCCGCTCAACCCGGCCTCGGCCCCAGCAAGCCCCGACATCAAGGCGCCAACAACTGGCCAGGGGGTACCACGTGAACACTTCCCCACTCCCGGCAGAGGGCAGTATCGATGGGACCCCCAACCATCCTCCCACAAGGTGCGATCGCCCCACAGCTCTCCTGGGCCTGGTGCCTCTCCTGCTGAGCATATGGCCGCTCTCGACCCGGCCTCTCCGCCCCCCCCGGGCGCAAGGGTCCGGACATCAAAGGGCTCCAGACCTATATCTGGGGCGACCCTGCAACAGGACAGCAGTTGTATCCCGGAGTCAAGAGCCCTGCTGATCGGATCGCGGCTGACCCTACGGAGAAAGACTCATCCTGGAACCACGCTCTGAGCCCTGCTGACTACGTCGCGGCTCCACCGTGCTTAAAGACCTTCACGAACCCTTGGAGCCCTGCTGACGCTGTCGCGGCCCGACCTTGTTAAACTTGCCATCAGAGCCCAGCTGACCTCGTCGCGGCTCGACCGAAGCGGACCTACCACCGGAGCCCAGCTGACGGTGTCGTGGCTCGACCCAGGCGGAACTACCACCCGAGCCCTGCAGACCCCGTCGCGGCTCTCCACGTCCGAGCTGCTTTGAGACCAGCACCTGCCGCTCCGGTCCCCGGAGCCGCCTTCGGCCTAACGCAAGGTCTGGCGCAGAGCTTCCCCGTACCAGGCTGGTACTAAGACTGTCCCGCTACCCTGTCCCTACAAAGACATTGAAACTCTTTCTGGATCTCTCGATCCCCCTGTAAATATTTCGAATGTACTACTATTGATAAAGCACCTAGACAAGCAACTGATACGGAGTCCTGTGTGGTGGTGTTACTGGGTCTAGTACGATCATAGGAGAAAGACCTCTCCTAGGAGGCTTCTCAGCGGCGCTCGGCTATAACTTTGCGGTAGGAAGGTGCCCCGGAGTGGGCCCCCTGACCCCCCGGTGGTCCTCCCTCCAACATACGTTTTAATTATGATTTATCAAGGACTTTGATCCAAGGTTAGACCTATCTCAAATCTCCTGAAATAGGGGGTAGAGTTTTATTGGAGTGAAGAGTTTGTGACTGCTTTTGAATGGATCAAGTCACAGTTGACGAGTGTTAAGACTCTCAAGCCATATGATGCTGCACTTTAAGAGTGTGCTGACAGTTGATGCCAGCAACATTGGCCTTGATGCTATTCCTACTCAACGAGGAAATGTAAAAATACTTTCGGTTTTGCATCAACGGTTGTTCATGAACCGGTGCGTCACTACTCAGTCATTGAGAAGGAGCTATTGGCAACACTCCAAAAATCTTGCACTCACTTGTGAGGAACCCGGTTTTTGCTTTAGACTGATCACACGCCGTTAGTGTACATTCTAGGTGGAGACAATGTCAAAAACCACACACCTAGAATTGCAAGATTTTTAGCCCATGTGTTGCAATTCCATTTGATGTTGAGCATATTCCAGGAGGGAAAAATGAGAGAGCTGACTATCAGTCTCGTTCTCCTGTCAAAGCTAACACAGTGGATAATGTACTTTATGGTCTTGAAGACAAGAGCTGCTTGGTAGTCTTATATGAACTGGGTAAAGTGGGACCATTTTCTGAAGTTGAGTGGAAGGCGAGCACGCATGATGATGTGGTATTGGGTGAAGTCTCTAAGTATTTCATGGTAGGTTGGCCAAAGGAAAAAATGCTGGGGCCAAGTATCCACCCTGTCAGAAAAGTTGCTGAAGAGTTGTCTCTAGAAGGTGAGTTGGTAATGAGACTAGACAAACTTGTGCTCCCTCTCACTATGATAATATTAATTTTGGAACAAGCCCATGATGGGCATTTGGGTGCCACTTTTACAAAAAATTAGGGTACGGTTTGCATTCTGGTGGCCTCACATAGAGAAATAAATTGACATGCTAGTCAAAGATTGTGTTGCTTGCACCACTAGCGACAAGGCATTGAAAACAACATCTCCTCCCTTAACTCCCAATGAACTATCTTCTGGACCATGGGTAAAGCTTGGAATTGATTGGTGGGGCTGTTTAGTTCTCTTCCTTCTCATTCTAGGTTTGCTTTGGTGTTTATTGATTATTACACTAAGTGGCAGGAAGTAAGATTCATTGAAGAAATGATTCTAAAACAGTGATAAAGTTCTTAAAAGATGTGTGCACAAGGGAGGGGTTCCCGGGGCTGTTAGTTTCACATAATGGAGTACAATTTGTCTCCCCTGAAGTTCATGAGCTTCTTGATGCTAGCAGCATTAAAAATTGTAGAAGCTTACTGTACCACCCTCAAACGAATTGACTTGTTGAACGCTTCAACAGAGTGTTGGGTGAGTGTGTACCTTGGGTGTTGCAGAATAAGTGCATTTTCATATGGCTATCCAAACCATGTTGTGATTTTATCTTACAACATCTCAGTCCTCTACCTTGGTTCCTCCCTTTGAGCTCCTTCGGGGCAGGAAACCTGCTACTGATTTCAGGCCTGCATAGATGTTGAGATGCCTGAGACAAAAATAGATGTGGAAAATATGAATACTCTTGTGAGGAAGAATGTATCTTTTGTTCAGCATAAAAAAATCTATTATGATACTATGAAAAAAGTTGTGGACAAACCTGGGCGACTACGTGAAAATAAAGAAAGGTGTCCATGTAATAAAAGGGGATTTAATATGTACCACACCAGTAAAAGTGGACAGCAGTGGAGAGCAGTTGTGGCAATACTGTTTGAGTGAAATTGTTCAAAATTCTTTAGAGTCTTTCCCCAACAGTATAGTTCATATCCTAATGAGGGTAAAAATACTGCAGTCAAACGATTGCTCACACAGAAAGACAAGGTACTTGATGGTTTCCAAACTATTCCCAAGATAACTGTTGAAAATTAAGACCTGCATATACGGAGGAGTGTTTGCAAACATAGAATTCCGGTCAGGTACAGATGTCTTTAACATTTTATAATATTCTAATGCATAGCTGTTTTAAGAGACGTTCATGTGACTATCTTACATTTCATAACAAGCTTCTGCTGTGTTATTTAGTTGTGCATAATTATAATGTGCTGCCTTGAATCTATTCTGTCAATGTTTTGAAGGTTACTTCTAGGTTGTTTAGCAATTTTAGGAGAAGTCTTTATGAGTAGTTCCATTAAGAGTTATTTTTATTATATTGATGGCTATATATTTATATTAATTCTGTTCACTATTTTCTGATATCTTTTTACTGTTAACATGTGCTTGAAGAGAAAAACGAATGTAGTACACTGGACATCACACCCACACACAATGCTGCTCTTAGGCTTGCAACACTGCTTGTGGAATGCTGGCGGGAAAGCAGGATTTTGTGAATGACGGTTTAATTGTCACTCTGCCATGTTCACTGAGGCTGGCGTTGCTGTCGTGCCTAGCTGCCTGGGGTGGTTTCTCTCATGAAATAGACCTTTCATGCATTAGTAACTTGGATCCAGTGTTTTTGTTACCCCACTCTTGCTTAGGAATCACCTGTGATACGTGGGAATCTCTCTGTCATGAACAACACTGTTCTCACTATGAGAGGTAATACCCAAAAGTCTTTCATTATCATGCTAATTAACCTTAAAAACATAGGTTGATATCCAGAAAATAATGCAAGATTAAAAATACCGTTTACTGGTGGCAGGTATGAGACAAGTATTCCAAGGTTCGTGCACACACACACACACTAAATCATAAAGGGCCTGATTTTGATTTAGGTGGACGGTTTACACAGTCATACCAATGACGGTTATCCCATCCGCCGAAATGTAAATCCCATAGGATATAATAGGATTTATATTTTGATGGACTGTCTATCGGTCACCTTTGTGATGGAGCAACTTGTCCGCTAAGATTCAAATCAGGCCCTACGTTTTTTAAAATATACATTTCAAACTTAACTGTGACTAGTAGTAATATATAGATGCAGGGCCTCATTCACAAAAGTAAACTTACACTTTGTGTAAGTTTACAATTGTTTGCTATTCACCAAGGGATTTAAAAGCAGTATCTTTACAAGTGTGGAGTCTCAGCACATAAAAAGTTAGAACAGTCCTTTGTGAATCAGGCCGTCATTCTTTATAGTAAACATATCTTTGCAGCCATCCCCATATGCATGGGTGTACATCTGAGGCAAAGAAAAAACACAAATTATGGAATAAAGAAAATTTCCTCAGAAAGTTAAGTGCTCTTGAAGAAAGGAAGAATAGAAAGAGAATAAAGAACAGAGCGGAAGAAAGAAAAAGAGAAAAGTGAGATAGGAAAGAAGTTAGAGAACAAAGGAAAGGAGGAAACGGAGAATGTGAGAAAAGGAAGAAAGAAGCAAGGGACAAAAGAGGCAAAGTAAGAAAGGAAGGATGAAGGAACAGAGGGAGGAGGTGAGGGAAGAAGTAAAGAAATAAGCCAGACCAATAAGAAAGAATGGAAGGAGGAAGAATAAATGGAAAGGAAGAAACAATACAGAGGAAAGGAGGAGAAAAAGAAAGGCAACACAAAAGGAGAAAAAGGAAAGAAGCGACAAAGAAATCAAAGAGAAGAAACAAAAATGAATGTAGAAGAGAGGAGAAGAAAAGAAGGATCGAAAGGAGGGAGAAAAGGAAATAAAGAAGGGAAGAGGGAAAGAGAAGGAAAGGGGGAATAATACTGAAAAGGGGGAAGTAAAAAAGACCCGAAGAAGTCAATGAACAAATGTGAGATGGTGACAATGAAGGGGAAGTAAAGAAAGTAAAGAATGAATGAATGTAGGAGAAAACAGTTGCACAGCAAGAAAGGAGCAAAGGACAGAAGTTCCGAAAGAGTGAAATAAAAATAAACATATGGAGATGAAAGACAATAAAGAAAGAGCAGTGAAAAAAGAGAGAAAGGGAAAGAAAGAAGAGGTTGACAGCAATAAACAGCAAGAAGGAGAGGAAGAAAGTAAGCGAGGATAGAAGAATAGGAAAGAAGGTCAGGAGCCAGCAAAAAAGACAGAAAGAAAAAAAGAAAAACAACTCGGAAAAATCTTCTTTGTATACAGCATAATAACACTCCAAATATTTTACAATAGTTTATTGAAATAGTAGTTCATAGAGGCAATATTTATTAAACTGAAAGTTTACAGAGTGTGCTCTTATCTGCCACATTTATTTATGGGCAGGTCTTTTCCTAGACAGTATACACAGGGTTGTTTAATTAAAAACAGGGTGGGTTGTGCACTACTCCAATCACCTTCTACTGCCTCATAGGATCAGAGTTAAAAAATGCAGGATGGGGGCGTGGCCAACCAATATAGTCGATCGGACGTGACTCCGATCGGCTCCTTCCCAGGCTCTGGTGCACCTAGGACATAAGTCACCTTTCGAGGCACCATGAGCACGGTCCGGCGCAGAGGAGGATGTGGTGACGATCCGGAGTGGTTTTTGCGACTTTGGGGACCTCCGATGCTGAGGTAAAGCCGAGCCAGTGAACAGCGGGAGGCGTGATGGTGGTGGGAGAAAATGGCGGCCTCGCGAGCGCCTAGCTCCGATCTACTAAGTGACTGAGTCCTTGCTCTGTCTCGGGGCCCTCGGAGATTCTGCCAGTCGGGAAGCTCACCTTAACGGAGCAGCTCCCTCTCTGCCACCCGGGGGGTTGCTGACATCGGCACGGTGCTGCTATCAAAGACAGTTTACAAAATGGAGGTCTGCATATGCGGAGCGGTTGCGACCCCCCAGGATTCAAGGCCTTGAGTCTGGTGGCCCCCCTCCTATACTGAGAGCTGCCCCTGCTGCCTCGAGGTCGCTTCAATAGTGATTAACTGTTGCGGGGCAGGAATCTGCTTCGGGTCCCTCTCTGGCGGCTGCGGTGAAACCTTGGCGGGCGCATGAACCTCCGATGCTGCTGCAGAGGGGGGAACGTCTTCCTCCCTGCTTTGGAGCTGTGATCCCCAGGAGCTTTGTCCTGCTGCAACTTAGGGAAGCGCCAGGGATTGAAACTCCATGTGAAATGCTGCCAGCAGTTCCATGCCTGACCTTAACATGGCCGCCAAGGGGATCCCTTCTATGAATACATACCCATCACGAGAGGCTGGTGCGGAGAGGTTTGGCACTGTTGCAGGAGACCGCTAGATAACTCAAATGTCCGGCAGCACTTCAACGTCACCATCTGGTCTTCTGGCTTTCCGCGCAGCTCTACATGCGACGTCTGGCTGGGAGCCCGGAATGGTCTAGTCTGCCAAGGTGCCTGGAGGTGAGACTGTTGGTGGCCTCTGGGGCAGCGCAGGTGGGGCCCCACACGCCGATGCCCGAAGCACATTGGTTCTACATGAGTGAGGAGGCAGGCCGGTGCTGACCAGGTACTGACTACCCATATGCCACCCAAAAGGACCCCCAGCAACAAGGTGTCCAATTATTTTGTGTCTGCTGGAACAGGGGCAATAGAGTACGAGACAACGCCACGACCAGCAGTCATGACGCTGACTAGGGAGGACCTTCTGTCTTCCCTGATTACAAGCAGGAATTACGAGCTGACATAAAAGCCTGCATGGAGGCTTCCTTTGAAACATTCCGCAATGAGATGAGAGAGAAACTGGTGTCTATACAGGCGGATGTCCACTTGGTGGGTACGTGTACCCTTGATCTTGAAGCGAAACAGCAGGAGGTGACTGACAAGATTAAGTCTCTGGAGGACGGAACCGCTGAACTGCGTGGACAGCTGCGGGCTTTGCTGCTCAAGTGCGAGGACCTGGAAACTTGCTCCCGTCGCGACAACATACGGGTCCGAGGTCTGATGGAGGATTGTGAGGGTCCGGACCTGGAGGCGTTCATGGTGGGCCTCTTCTCCTCAACATTAGGGGAGGATCGCCCCGAAGTTCGCTTGGAGAGAGTGCACAGAGTTGGTCCACGACTGCCGGGGGAGAACCGCCGTCCGCGGGACGTCTTGGCAAAGTTCAGCTCCTTTAAGATCAAAGAAATGGTCCTTCAGAAGGCAAAGGCTTCCGACAAGGTCACCTTCCAAAATGCCTCCTGCACGCTCTACCAAGATGTAGCTCAGGCCAAACTTCTGTGACACCAGCGGTTCGGCCCGATCACATTGGGGCCGATTCACAGAACTAACTTAAGATAAAATCCTAAACTTACGACTTTTGGTATTCACAGAAGTTAGGATTATCTTAAATTTGTCTTAAGACAAACTTAAGACAGACTTAAGACAAACTTAAGACAGACTTAAGACAGACTTAAGACAGACTTAAGACAAACTTAGGACAAACTTAAGACAGACTTAAGACAGACTTAAGACAAACTTAAGACAAAATCCTAACTTAAGTCTGTCTTAAGTCTGTCTTAAGTTTGTCTTAAGTTTGTCTCAAGTCTGTCTTCAGTCTGTCTTAAGTTTGTCTTAAGTCTGTCTTAAGTCTGTCTTAAGTATGTCTAAAGTTTGTCTTAAGACAAAATCCTAACTTCTGTGAATACCAAAAGTAGTAAGTTTAGGATTTTGTCTTAAGTTAGTTCTGTGAATCGGGCCCTGAGTATTTACAGGAGAAGAAAGTCAGATACCGTTGGACGTACCCCTTTGTGATCACTTTCCAATGGCGCGACAAGCAGCATCACTGTATGGAGCTATCGGAGGCTGCAGATCTGCTGGGTTTAGAGCTCCCTACAGCCTCATCCTCTCAATTTAGTAGTCCTAAGTTAGATTTAGGACTACTAAATTGAGAAAAATCCTAATTTTAAGACTTTCGGTATTCACAGAAGGCATTTAGGAGTCCTAAATTTAGGAGTCCTAACTATACTACTACTAAACTGAGAAAAATCCTAATTTTAAGACTTTCGGTATTCACAGAAGGCATTTAAGAGTCCTAAAGTTAGGACTCCTAACTTCTGTGAATACCGAAATGAGTAAGTGCCTTCTGTGAATACCAAAATGAGTAAGTGCCTTCTGTGAATACCAAAATGGTAGTAAGTTTAGGATTTTGTCTTAAGTTAGTTCTGTGAATCGGGCCCTGAATCTTTTGATCACTGGACCCGAGAGGATCTTCACTTCGTCCTGGTTGGAGTGCAATCGACCGAGGGTCCCTCGAACTGGAATCTTCAGGAACGCTGACGGGGCTCTACCCCCCTTCCCCTCGTCTTCTACTTGGGGGACACCACGCCGAAGAGATGGAGAGATGGATGGAGCAGAGGACTTGCAACGTCCGTCCTTAGAATGGGCCCAGGAGCCTGGGCGCTACACGATGCCTTGAACTCAGCGCTTAGCTTGGGCGTCTTGTGAGAACAGTATACCTGCTGTGTGAGGACATGGGGACTACTCTCTCTCCGCTGTGGTGAGGGGGTTCCGGGTGGTGGTTGAGTATGACTTGCAATATCCTGATCATTTGGGTTGCAAATGAGGTTCCTCTAACAACTTGTTTTTTCTGGGGATCTCAATCCATATGTTAATTGTTATCTAGCTGTCATTCTCATGCAGCATATGCCTTGATTTCTGAAACGATAAGGGCTGGGGGATCGGAAATGGTGATCTTCCCCGAGTTTATCTTGGTACAGGGACTCCCCTCTAGGACGGGGTTCCTACACACTCGTTGTAAGTCTTTGTTCTGGTTTGCCTATTCAGTTCGATGTCATGGTGCCCTTTTTTCTTCTATTATTTTTGGGCGTGGAAATTTGAGGGTGGGTGGGTCACTAGGTTTTTTTAAGCAGAGTCCCTCGGTGGGATGGCAACATTCTTTTCCAGAAGACCACGGCGGTTAGGAATTTCACTTGGAACGCTCGGGGTCTGAATTCCCCTAATAAGCGCCAGCACTTGTGGAAATACCTGCTAGATCACAATGTTCATGTAGCGGCTCTTCAAGAGACGCACCTCAAGAAGTCCGATGACCACCGGCTGCGCCATAAAGCTTATCCCCTTATATTTAGGTCTTCACATTTCTTGAAACAAAATGGGGTGGCGCTGTTGTTCCACTCAGGGGTCCCCTTCCAAGCACAGGACACCAAAACAGACAAAAGTGAGAGGTTCCTTATAGTCCGGGGGGAACTTAGAGGCTGCCAATGCACTTTCGCAGTTCTTTATGCACCTAACATGGGCCAACAAGACTTTATTCTCTCCTTCCTTATGACTCTGGAGGATTTCGCTCGGGGGACATTCTGCTCTTGGGAGACTTCAATTTAGTCTGGGACCGGGACATGGACACGACATACTCATATAGAGCAGTGGGTGGGACATTCAGCAAGGCGCTCAGGACACAACTTCAGCTCTTGCGGTTGGTGGATGTTTGGAGGGATGCTAATCTCATGCTACGTGACTACTCGTTCTTCTCTCACTCCCACAGAACTTACTCCCGTATTGATCACATTTTCATAGGCCAATCCCTGCTCCTTTTGGTGTTACAAACCCATTTTCACCCAATTTGCCTATCCGATCATGCCCTCCTAGAGATGTCGATCACTTGGCCGAACCCACGCCCAAAACATGCAAGATGGTATAACCCCAATTTCCTCTGCAGGGATAGACTTTTACGTGACGACCTTAGGAAGACCTTTACACAATTCCTTGAGCAAAATGACCCTGAGGCTACTTCCCATGCAACTACCTGGGACGCCCTCAAAGCAGTAGTCCGGGGTAAGTGCATTGAGTTGGCCACTACATTAAGAGCTCAGCAACGCGAAGAACGTCTTCGGCTAGAACAAGACTTAGTGTCTGCGGAGCAGGCCCATAAGGCCAGCCCCTCTGCTCAGGCACTGCAAAAAGTCACAGCCCTAAAGGGAAAACTACAGGCTATCTATACTAATAGGGCGGAAAAACACATCTTACGTCTGCAATCTAGGGAATATGAGGGCGGGAACAAAGTGGGATCGTTGTTTGCTCGCCAATTGCGAGCTAAACAGGAACGAGAGTATATCTAACTTATTGTGGACGAGGAGTGCGTTTCTCACAAGACGGAGGAGTGTAAAGTGCAGGCCTTTGAGAAATTCTACAGAACTCTTTACACTTCTGAACTCCCGAGGTTCTATGACCAATCGGGTTATCTGGATCCCCTCGACCACCCGCAAGTCAGGGCTAAGTCTAATGAAGATTTGGCGAAACCCCTATCCGCTGAGGAAGTGCAGAAGGCAATTGACTCCCTTAAACTCCAGAAAGCTCCTGGGCCGGATGGCTTCTCAGCCCACTTCTATCGCACCTTCGTGCCGGAGCTTGTGCCCTTTTTAACTATTCTATTTAATATTATAGCTTCTACGCAACAAGTCACTCCCTCCATGGGCGAAGCGATAGTGGCAGTGATTCCTAAGCCTGGTAAGGATCCTACAGCTTGCTCTTCTTATCGCCCGATTGCTCTTCTAAACCTAGATGCTAAAATCTACTCTAAGGTCCTGGCCACTCGTCTCGAAGCAATTCTCCATGGTCTTATAGATCCGGACAAATCCGGATTTATTAAGGGACGACAGACCCACGATAACCTGCAACGTATCATCCATATCATTGAAAAGGCCCGTAAGAAAAACATTCCAGCTATGCTTCTCTCGCTAGATGTGGCAAAAGCATTTGATCACGTGAAATGGTCTTTTTTGTTTCAAGTGCTCCAGCGCTTTGGTTTCAACGAGACCTTTATAGGGATGATTCACGCCAATTATCACTCTCCCAGCTCTGGGGGGCTTGTTAAGGTAGTTGCTTCTTCCCCCTTTGGCCTGGCTCGCGGGACGAGACTGGGCTGCCCCTTATCCCCCCTCCTCTTCGCTTTGAGCATAGAACCCCTGGCACATAGGATCAGAGGAAACCCAGAGATTCGTGGGATACGTTTTGGTACAGACGACCATAAAATTTCGCTATTTGCAGATGACGTGCTTCTCCAAGTCTCCGACCCCTTTGTCTCTCTACCGGCCATCCACAGTGAGCTGAGGTCGTTTGAAAGGGTGGCGGGGTTTAAGATTAATTTGGCCAAATCCTTCTTACTGAACCTAACAATATCAAAAGAAGAGTGGCGACAGGTTGAAGGGGCGTTGCCTTTTCGCTGAACTACTAAAGAGATCACCTACCTAGGTGCTAAGCTCACCCCTCATATACAAGATCTCTATAAGGCTAACTCCCCCCCCCTTCTTTGGCAACTGAAGACTGATCGGGGCGAATGGAGTATGACATATACCACCTGGTTGGGCAGGATTAACGCCATCAAGATGAATGTTTTCCCACGCCTGCTGTACCTCTTTCAGGGGTTACCTATTCTGATGGAGGGAGGTTTGTATAGGAGCTATGATACATGATTCTCAAATTCATTTGGCAGGGAATAAGGGCACAACTTCCCTATAATCTGCTCCTAAAACCGTGCAAGGAGGGCGGATTAGCGTTACCGGATTTCTAGTCCAATTACAGAGCGGCACAATTGCGGGTAATCACGGAATGGTCGTTGCGGGCTTCGGAGAAGCACTGGCTTCATATAGACAGACAGATAACAGGGCGCACCATCTGGGATCTTCTGTGGAAGCCAAAGCAGGACAGACCACTTAACGCTTGTATTAGCACGCCTACATCCACCACCCTAAAGGTTTGGGGTATACTTACTAAGAGACTGCATCTAACGATCTTCCCCTCTCCCCAACACGCCCATACATTTTAACGCTGGGTTCCCCCCTGCGCTACCAGAAGGTACCTTTGAGGCTTGGAGGGTGGGGAGTTGCCACATGATATCTCAACTGTTTGACAGTGGAGAGTTCCTCTCTTTTCAGGAATGTAAGAAGCAATTTGCATTGACTGCTAAGGAAGAATACCACTATTTACAGCTCAACTACTGGATGCAGCAGCCCCTGGTGCGGCTGGCCGCCACCAGGGAGCTGCTCCCTATCGAGAAGTTTGCTCAGTCTGGATCCACTTCCAAGGGTTGTATCTCCTTCTTATATGCTCTCACACAAGCAGCGAGGCCCAGATCGACCCCACGTTTTAACCACTTTTGGGACACGCTCTTGGCTACCCCCTTAGCAGATAAACACTGGGAACATTTAGGTAGAGATATAGTGAAATTCAACCGCTCAATGTACCTCTGGGAGGCACACTATAAAATCATGTATGATTGGTACCTATACCCTCAGAAACATCACAAGATTTTTCCCACTCGTTGGACAGATGCTGGAGTCATATGTGACTTTCGACACATATGGTGGGACTGCCCCTCTATACAACCTTTCTGGAAGCAAATCCTATCCCAGATTAAGCTTATCCTATTCTAAACTCTATGGAACATGTGTAATTAGGGGTTAGAGACCCAACTTTGAAACGCCAAACACAGAGTGACAAATCTGTTCTGGGGCTTTGTTTAGGGGCGGCCAAGATGGCAGTTGCCGCTGCGTTGAAAAAACAAGAGGCCCCCTCTTTAACCCAATGGCATGCGAGACTATGAAGGGCTTTGGCGATGGAGCGCATGGCTGACATAGTGGATGACACCAGGAAAAGCTTCAAATATATTTGGTCTCCGCTGGTGAACTACTTATCGGAAGGGCTCCCTTTGGTAGCCTGCCCTCCTCGGCTAAGGGCCCTCAACCTATTCCACATCTAATCACACTACCGCTGCTGGGGCATGACCACCTGAGCAGATGCCCCAGTAACCCAATCCTTATGCTCAACTTATCTTAATTTGCACCATGGCATCATAGTTACGTTCTTTAGGTCTCGCGAGCCAAAGGCTCGAAGAGACATTTTATATGTGGGCTTCTCAAAGTGCTGCCGTGGCCTAAAGCTACAGTGCACGTGAACGTGCACGTGCGCAGCGCCATGTGTCTTTCTGCTTGCTTGATCGCACACCACTCGCCTGCCAGCCTGCTTTCACTTTTGCGCCTCAGTCACTCAGCCTCTATCCCGTGTGTGTGCTGCGTCCCCTTCGCATCCCTCTTCCTTGCTCTCTGTATTGCCCCAGGTTCATTTACTCCAGCCCCCACCCTTACCTGTCCTGCTTAGCTTTTTTTAAGCCCCCTTCCCCCCGTGGCTCCTCCCTTTCTCTCTTGTCTCTCACTGCTTCCTATCTATCGGCAAAGTTCACTTGATCTTCCATCAGGTCCCTCCGTTCCTCATCTGCCCCTGGAAGTCGACGCTGTCTCGCTGCACTGCGCGATTCCCCTACACAGCCCTCCTGAGGAGAGTCCGATCCACCCACGCACACTGCCCCCCCTCCAGCTCGATCGTCCTCCCACGCAGCCCCTTCGTGGCTTGTTCTCTCTGATACACAAACACAGGGACTCGGTGTATCTTTGTTACGTTCTCTCTTACCTATCTTTCTCTCTAACGCACACACACGTCCTCACTCTCACTTTCTGTCTTTTTCTCTCTGACACATACTCTGTCTTTTCTTTCTCTCCTTGTTGACAGTGGAGCGTAGCATTATGGGACAGGTAGTTTTACTGTTTTTTTAACGGCATGTTGTGCCCCGTCCCAGAATGAAAATTGTTACTGGAGTAAAAGGCTGCTATAACAGTGGGTGTCACACTTTCAAACAAGGAAATGGTTTTACTGGCAAAAAGCATGTGGCTCTTTTAGAAACATTTTTTTTTTTTTTTTTACAATAGTGATTGCGAAACGATCGCTTTCAGTGCCGCTTGTTGTGTGTTTGCTAAGTAGACCGACCTCAGTCACAATTAATTCCTTTTTAGCAGGGATGGGGGAGTGCGGCAGTCACTGGGTGCCCATGGCTCCTCAGTGAGGGGAGGTGGGCACAGCGTCGATGCTCAAGAAGCTGATTGTGTACGTCTTCTCCTTCCTGTCTGCGCCTGACTGACTTCATGCCTCGGCCGCCTGTTCACAGTGGCAGGACTATCTCCTCTAACTAGCGCTTTGGCCCGAACTTCAGCTCAGGTACCCCCAGCCCTTCTTAAAGGTATTGTGATTGAGGTCGGTTTGAAAACACGGAAAATGTAATTCCTAGAGGCTGGTTTCAGTATTATTTTTTTTAATAGCACGAACTTCACCCGAAGGTATCAGGTATCAGAGCGCTATACATCAGCACCAGTTGCGCTTCACAAGGACACATTCTAATTTGCCTTCCTCTTTGAAGTCTGTTTCTGTGTCTTGACTTACCTATGCAGGATGTTGGTTCTGCGTCTTGCAGCCTCACATAGCGCCACCCTAGGCTCTCACTGTGCTTGCTAGTTTTACCAGCTAAAAGAGGCTGTCTATCACCAAGTATATGCACACAGGTCGGTAGCACAATGGCAGAAAAGTTAAAGTCAGGCAATGCGTTGCTTTAGTTCCTTATTAACACTTATGGTCGGCACCTATTTTAGTTTTGGTTGCCAACTTACTGGCTTCAGTTTTGGGCATGCAATAATTGTGTTGTTTTGTTGCATGCTCGTAATTCTTAATCTGGTCCCCATTTGAAATCCGAGCTAAAGGCGCAGTTGGCTCTCTGGGTGCATGTATGGGAAGTGTGGAGAGTTATCAAAGCGTGCCAATCACAGACAGAAATGCTTGCCTTGTTAACAGTACGATGGTAAATCAAGATTCGTGAGTTACCACTAGAAATTATCGCATTGCGTATGCCACAATTCTACCACTACTATCCCATGTGCAGTAACACCCCATGTGTTAGTTTGCCTAGTTTAAATCTGTCCAACGAACCCTAAAACTGACTAAAGTACCACTTAAACACGACCGAAAGGCAGGTGGTGAACACTTGCATTATTAAAACCAACAGACACTGCCCACGTCACATGCAGTAACATTTTGCCAATTAGGAAGTTCAGGATAAGTGAGAAGTCACAATTGTCTCTCTAGCGACGCAGTGTATATTCTCACAAGATTATAATGTATGATAATGCAGACACTGTATGCTAAAGCATGCAGTAAAACGGCTGCAGTGTTACCACTTCTTTCCACTCACATTTTATAACGTCCCTTGCAGACCTTATAAATACAGCAGCACCTGAATGCTCCAGTGTTATCACCTTGTGGGGTCTTTCTTTCCAGAATGATCAGTTTCTATATGCAAGGGTCCACTGACCACGTTGTGTGTCATGCTTTATACAAAACACCCCATCGCCACACCTGCCCACCGTTCGCTTTCTGGGAGCTCATTTAGCCTCTTTCCTGCTTCCGAGGAACTGCGTGCAGACCCCCTCCCCCATTTGATCCCCGCATCCCAAACACATATAACCAAAGCTTTAAACACCATCCGAAATGCCCTCTTAAATATCAGAAATTGCAACGGTCGACATTTGAATACAAGTGTATATGTGAGATAGGATGCATGTAACAGCAATGCAATAAATTCTTTTTAAAGCCGTTTTTACCACAAGCCATTTTACATATGAAATTCCAAACATGATCCTTGATATCTTGAGGTCTCAGCTGTTGGAATATTATATGTCGATGTGTACATTCCAGTCCTTCATAGCAGCATTCAAAATGTACTTCACAAGAAATAGCTAGATAAAAAAAATATACATATTCCTTCTTTAGCCAAGAAGCACTTCCTCTGTTTCCCACGTGCTGTGTTTAAACTCGATTGCTTCGCAGTGACGTAACAAGAGGCACCTGAGCAGTAATGCAGGCAAGGTTCGATGGTAGCAGGGGTGTGATGCAGGCCCTTATGGTGCCAACACCATTCAGAAGGCCCTTTCAACACAAGGCCTGGGAATATACATGACATATGAGAGGCAGGGAGTCCCCGACATTTCGTTTTACGCCAGTGGCTGGTAGAGTAGTACAACATATGCTTAATTGGGGTGCAGTGGACCCCTCACACTCCCGACTCAGTGCTTTTCTGTCCTTGGTCTGTTGAAGGCACACACACCTTGTCCTTGCTCACAGCTCCACTCTAGCGAGCCTGCTTCATTCATAGACTATTACTGTGTCCACTAAAGGATCCTGAAAGAGACGCCATCCTGCCTCTTTAATTTTTTCTGGGGGCAGTGTCACTAAGTGCTTGAAAGATGGGCTGTGTGAGTGCTAAAAAGGAACTTGTAATGATCATGTTAATCTGAACTGTAGTGATGTGACTGGTTATAGATGCTGGTAGACAGCCCAAGACATAAATCGATAAGCATAAAGCTCATACAATGTGAGTGCACATATATATACCCAATAAAACGTGGTATGTAGAACAAGTGTGCTCAGGCTTCTTTCTACAGTGCAAGCGTCAAATTCCATATTTTTACCATAGTGCAACCTTAATAACTTGGAATATCAATACTTACAGCCTCACAGATTCATGCTGCAATCACTTTACACAGGAAACTAAGGAGTCCTTACTCATAAGGCGTATTTAATGACATTTGTCTCGCTGGATGGATTTAAGTCCATGTGCTCATGTTACCAATGTTTGTTTATTAATTGCTGTACATGATGAAACTGATGGTACAAGCCTTATATACAGACCTGTAGCCAGTAGTACGCTCTTTGTTACTATAATTGAGGGAGGAAAAGGGCCATAATGATGCGGCCTTGCTGCTCTTATACATAGACCCTTCCGACATTCAAAAATGCTTTTTCCTCAATACTCAAGACTAAACAAGCATTTGCAATGCAATAGGTCTCACATTACTACAAGTTTGAGCTATTGGTGTTGCAAATAAATAAAGTGCTGCCGTGGCCTAAAGCTACAGTGCACGTGAACGTGCACGCGCGCAGCGCCATGTGTCTTTCCTCCGTAGCGATCGTAATCACGATCACTTTCACTTTCGCGGGCTCCTCTGTTGCTGACATTCCCCCCTCCCTTCTCGCCCAGCCCTTCTTGTCACCTCGGCTTGTTTATAGCGCGAACTCGACCCGAACGAAGGTCGAAGATAAAAAGCGCTTTTACGCGAGCACCAGTTACAGTACACAAGGACACATTCATTTTTTGCAGGCACGGGGAGATTAAGTGATTTGCCCAGGATCACAGGATGTTGAGCCGACGCCGAGACTCGAATCTAGCCGCCCCCTCCCCCCACACGCAGTTCCAAAGCAGGCAGTTCTGGCCATTCATTACGCCATCTCTTCGTCTGTCCCCGGCGATTTAACCCAATTTCTGTCCCTTAATCATCGCTTCTTTCCTCTTATGTATATCACAACCTATTTTTTTTTGTGGCTCAATCTGTTCTTGTCTGTCCCTACCTGGTCCTATGCACACTGTTTTTTTCCCATCCGTGCCTGAGACTGTTTCCCTCACGTGCTAACCACTTCTACACATCACCGCCGCTCTCCTTTTCTAAAACGTCTCGCTCCCCGGAACTTTTTCTCTGACTGTCAAAAGGGAAAGAAATTGAAAGTGTCTGGTAGAATAAGGCAATGGACTAGATTACGTATGAGGAGAGCATGCCCCTCGTCACCCTGTCTCTCCGGCATTATATCCCATCGAGACTGTCAGCTGTCACTCCCCCACGACACCCCTCAGCTTATCTGTTTATAAAAGCGTCTGCGAGAAGGGACAGCAGGTGCGTGCGTCTGTGTAATCGCGCGCACTTTACCCATGATCACCCGCGGAGGGCGCGCGCGACTCGCTCAAACAAAACGGCTTGATGTATTAACTTTTCCATTGTGTGTGACTACAGACCGCGGCGCGGGTTCAAATCCCAGGATAGTTTTAGGCAATGAGCCCTGTCTGCTAGGGGTGGCTGCTTGGTGGGTCTGAAGGAAAATGTTGGCCACTCGTAAAAATTTAGGTCACAGGGTCGAAATGAGAGCACAAGTTAATATTTACCGATCTGCTGCACACTGCTGCATTACTCACTGCTGCATGCTGCACAACACTGCTGCACGCAGCACACTGCTGCACGCCGCACACTGCTGCACGCCGCTGCACGCCACACAGTGCTGCATGCCTCACACTGCTACACGAAACACTGCTGCACGCCACACGCTGCTGCACACCGCACACTGCTGCACGCCGCACACTGCTGCACGCCTCACACTGCAGCACGCCGCACACTGCTGCACGCCGCACACTGCTGCACACCGCACACTGCTGCACGCCGCACACTGCTGCACTCCACACACTGCTTTTATGCGAGTTTATGCTACTGACATTGTAAATGACAATGCCTTTTATTTGTTTTAAAACCAAAACATAAATAAAAGGCATTGTAATTTTACAATGCCAATAGCTCAAACTCTTATAAATGCGAGACCTATTGCATTGCAAATGCTTGTTTTTAGGTATGTTTAAGTTTTCTTTTCATGTTACTCTCTTGGGAGGGTAGACTGATGCTCACAAACATTGACGGGAAGCATCATGTTTTGATGACACTGTTTTTTTCCTACAACGTTTATTCGCCACGGACCTTGTGGAAAAGCTGTAACCTTCATGTGAGAACTGTAACTCCAGGCTGAATCTTCTTATGAATGTTGTTGCCTATGTAATGCTTATAATCTCACTCTCCAAGGAAAATTTCAATAAACAGATTTTGAAATAAAAAATGCAGCATATTCTCAAAATTCAATTCACAGGAAATAGCAAGCTACTCCAGGACTGGCAATGAGCTACTCGTAGCTCATGATCGATGTATGGGAGAGTCCTGTTGTGTGTCTCGCTGGTATATGTGTGATTAACTACATATGTTAAAGGCAGTATAAGTGAGTGTTGGAGTATATAAATGACTATATGTGAGAGTGAGTAATTGTGAGAGTGGCAGTATAAATGAGTGTGTGCTTGTGTCAGTGATTGTATAAGAGAGTAAGTATATGTTAGTATCTGTATGAATAGGTGAGATAGTGAATGTATAACTGTTTAGGTGAGTAAATGGTAGTGTTATTGATTCTTTACATGTCTAGCTAGGTGTGTCAATAACTATGGATGAGTGGCGGTGTATGAGTGTTTGTATAGGTGTATGAGTACATATAATAGTGCTGCATTGATGAGTGACTGCATGTATAAGTAACTGTATGGGTGAATAAATGTGTGTGTATAGATAGGAATTAGTCAGTGGGTATATCGTAACTGCTATTGATTTGTCTATGGTTTCAAAAATGGTAGTCTGTATTTTAGAGTGGGTGTATCAAAGGTTATATTAGGGTGTGAGGAGATGCATCAGATTATCACATGGATGATATCATCCGTGATGTAATTTGAGATGTCATCAGTGATGTAATATGTGACGTCATCAGCAGTGCATTGCGGGGGCACGAGTTATAGTTAGCTCTACTAACTATAATGTTCGAATTTCTCTGGTTTTGTATTAGTGAAATGTCCAACTAACTATAATGTCCCTGAAACCTATGGTTTTTTCAGTGAATTTCTAAGTTTTTTTAAATGCTAATTTCTAACTATAACGTCCTTGAAACCTATGGTATTTTCATTGAATTTCAAAGGTTTTTTAAATGCAACTTTCTGATTATAATGTTCATTAAACCTATAGTTTTTTCAGTGATTTTAAATTATCATTCCATTCTCAACCTGGTGAAAACAGCCGATATCGCCACAACTAACGCTAATAATATGCAGAGTAGGCGTTCCTGTGCAAAAATAACACCAAAACACCACTTCCCGATATTTTCAACGAGCAGCCAAATCTGCTTGTGCGATCCAAAAACAGGTGATAAGCTGCGTTAGCAGTAGGAATGTAACATCTGCCTTTTACTGGAGTAAAGTAGGACGACCACCTACAGTGTAAAAGGGAGCCCAGCCCAAAATCACATCTGAAGACCAACACATGTCATAGAGCTACTGATCAAGCCCATCCGACCCCCAAGAAGGCCACAAAACCCACTGCCACCACACTCAGGACCTCCCCCCTGACCACCCCCCTACTATCACCGAGGTAGCGCACAACAGTACAGCGGACTTTCAAAAAACGGCATGGCCCCTCAGCTACACAATAGCTGAATGTTGGGAGATGTAGCAACCAAACATGTGTGAAGGACGCAAGTCACCCACCAATAATAATGCACACAATACCAAGTGTAGCGGTGATGTGCTGGACAGACCTCACTATGCAGAGCACAAACCTCTCCATGTGTACAAATACTGCTGGTGTTTGTAGTGTTGTGGACAGTAGACGCAACCATGTTACCTCAGGCAGTGGGGATGATCTCGGTCATGTACCTGTATCGTTGGCCCCTGTAAGCGGAAGCACAGTGGGCTGGTCCAACATACGCCACTCAAGCGTAGAAGTGTGAATAAATAGGCTGGGGCTCTGGGAGTGGTTCACTTGTGTGAAGGCCAACACGTCTGCCAGAGCAGCGTCCCTCACCCTGCCACGTGGCTGCTGCCATGTCCGCCGGCCTCCTCGACACAGGCCACCTGCGAACACCACGGCACAGCACTGCAGAGTTATGTCGGTAAAGACTACTGCCTTCGAACTACACTGCGGACAGCAGGGCTCACAATTTCAGATGGAGTGGCGATTGCAGATGACACAGTCCAGTAGGCAAAACACATTGCTCCCAGTGCAGCCTGGCAGGCTGCGTACACGCTGAGCACCAGAGGTACCACTAACTCAGTGCACCACAAGTCAATGCCACGTGGCCTTATTAAGGCATAATTCATTAGACAAAATACATTGCCACCAGTGCGGCCCGCCCGGACCATGCATCATTGCCGGGTGCGCACATGCTGAGTGCTTCAGGTGCCACTAACTCACTGCACCACAAGTCATCGCCACGTAGCCTTATTAAGGCAGAATTAATTAGACAAAAGACATTGCTACCAGTGCGGCCCACCCGGATCACGCATCACCGCAGGCTCCGCACATGCTGGTTACTTCAGGTGCCACTAAGTGTGCAGCACAACTCAATGCCACGTGGCTGTGGGCCCTTGCTGACCGCTGCCTCCGGCCTACACTGCGGTCAGCAGGGCTCACAATTAAAATTGATTCTTGATTCAATCAATCAATCAATCAATCAATCAAGTATCTTTATTCGGTTACTTTAGAAAAATAACCATAAAAGCACAATACAATTCATAATAAAAAGTAATTTCAGTGCCACGTGAGTATATAATTACAGTTCACATAATAATCGATTTCCGAAAATTAAAAACATTTTTTTTAAAAGCAGTAACAGATGCAGTAACAAATTCATTTTCTAAAAATTGCAAAGCTATAAATGCAGGTCGACACTGTTTGAGTCTAAGGTTCTTTAAAACAGGGATAATCCATCTCCTTGATTCATTAATTACAGAGTCCAGTAGGCAACTAACTACAACGTCTTCGAAACCTAAATAATATCCTTTTAGTATCCTTGCTTCAAGAACTTTTTGATATCAATTATAGCTTTAGTACAATGACCAAATTCATCTTGCAAGTCCAAAGGAACACTGAATGGCATTCTACACTGCGGACAGCAGAGCTCACAGTTTGAATTCAGTTTTGATTTATTTATTGCAGAGTGAACTATACTCTATGTCGTTGGATTTTCTCAAGAGGAAGTCATAAAAATCATTCCTCGATGTCTGTGCTGACTACTGCCTTCGATCTACACTGCGGACAGCAGGGCTCAAAATTCAGATGGAGTCGCGGTTGCAGATGACGCAGTCCAGTAGGCAAGAGACATTGCTCCCAGTGCAGCCCACCCACACCACTCATCATCGCTGGCTGCGCACACGCTGAGCGCCACACCTACCACTAACTCTATACAGCTCAAGTCAATGCCACGTGGCTGTGGGCCCTTCCTGACCACTGCCTCCGGTCTACACTGCGGTCAGCAGGGCTCAAAATTCAAGATTAGTACCGATGCAAATTGTGTAAGAGACTATAATCGGTTAAGAAAACCAAATACTCCCAATCTGTCCAGCTAAAGTCAACGCCACGTGGCTGTGGGCCCTCGCTACCCACTGCCTCCGACCTACACTGTGGTCAGCAGGGCTCACAATTCAAATTCAGTCTTGATTCATTAATTTCAGAGTCCAGTAGGCAACTAACTATAACGTACCCGAAACCTACACATTTCGACAATGTATTCCATACATATTTCATGTTTTGTTACCTACACTGGGGTCAGCGGAGCTCACAATATACATTGAGACATGATTTATTAATTGCAGACAGAATTGTACTCTATGTCCTCGGAGTTTGTCAGGAGGAAGTGACAAAAAGCATTCCTCGATGTCTGTGCTGACTACTGCCTTCCATCTACATTGCGGATTGCAGGGCTCACAATTCAGATCGAGTTGTGATTGCAGATGACGCAGTCCAGTAGGCAACAGACATTGCTACCAGTGCGGCCCTTCCAGACCACGCATCTTCGCTAGCTGTGCACACGCAGAATGCTTCTGATGCCCCTACCTCAGTGAACCACAAGTCGTGAACCCTTTTACGATAGAATCTTTCGTGTATTATTTCACATCTGCTGCCCCTAACATAGTGCAGCACAAGTCATGGACCTGAAAGGAACCAAAACCCTAATTTAGATTTAGGACCTAATTATTCAGTTTTATCTGTCAGTTGCCCACAAACTGTGAAATATTATGTAAAGACAGAAAAACGGTATAATGCTGTTCAAACGTGCATGTTCAAGTTGCACAATTGTATCTGGAAATAACTTACAGCCTGCTTTAAAAAAAAAAGGTCTAAATGCGGTCTGGTTTAAGTGTTTTTTCCTCTTCATTGTATTCGAGCTGAGAACGTCCTGCCTAGGATATTTAACAAGAAATTCAGAGCAGCAAGAATGTTTTCCATTGTAGTCTGTAAATTTGGCGTGAGAAGTCACTAACACAGGAAAGAGCTGTTCTTGAAATAAATGTATGTAATCTGGGTGGGACAGAACGGAAAAGCAGTAAGCTTTTTCTATAGTGAACATTGAATTAAATATGGATCTAGGCCAAAATTAGTATTATAAGAAGTAGACTTGAAGTGTATGTAAGTTGAGACTGACTTGTGCTTCGCTCATAGCATATCACTCTCCCAGCTGAATTAACCTGGCATGTACAATAAACCTTTTTGTACTCCCTTTTGTTACAGATGTGGTGATTAAATGATTTGCACTGCTTAAAGGATTTTTTCCCGACAGACCCTTTATGATTGAATCTCTATGTGTAATCAGATGATTACTGTTGTACTTGTTACCAGCACCAACCATTCCCGGAGGGCTGGCTTACACTCACCCCACATGCATCCAGCAAAGACATCACTGGACATGTGACACTGGTAAAAAAAAGAAGTCGAGCGCATGTGCCCGTACCCAGTTCCACTATCTATCTGTGTCCGAGTCTTCATTATGTATGCAAGATGCTGCCCCTGGGCCCTACCACATTACATTGTGCTGTGGACAGCGTATGCAACCATGATACCTCTGGCAGTGGGGGAAAACTTTGCTTATGTGACTTTGTCTTGGTCATTGTACAAGTACGTACGTAGAGACTGGATCATTAGAGTACTGCAAGGAGAGTGTATAGTGAATTTATAAGTGCTTGGGGATTGGCGGAGTGATTGTATAACTACATATGTTGGCGCAGCCTAACTCCGAACACAAACATGGCTCTAATTGGCTGCGCTCCATGTGCCAAAAACTGAAACTTGAACTTTCCATGGCCCTGTATTGCTACAGCTGCAACACTCCACTGAATGTGCAATAAACATTCATATCCACACAAATGTGTCATGGCCACCATCTTTCATGTGTGGAACTATGGATGAATGTAGGGTCAGTGATTTTCCGTACCTTCCATGTTGGCCATGTTGTGGGACTTGGCTCACAGAGTGACACATTGGTGCTTGTGACCCGGGTGATGGCAGCACTACAACACGGACACCCGCACCAGTTGATTCCTCATACAGCTCACAACGGAGCCAGGCCAGTAGCTCCGGAGTCATTCTTCACAGCCTCATGCAGGACTGGCATACGCTAGGCCAGCCCACTCCACTTACGCTTATAGGGAAGGACAATAATGCTACATGGCCCAGGTTTTCATTGCAGTGATCTGCTGGTCACAGGCCTAGTTGTCAGTACGCCACACCCACTCCCTCACGGCTGGTATACACCCACACCACACCCATCCAGCACAGACGTCACAGGACACGTGACCCTGCCATTAAAAAAGACCGGGCGCACGTGCTCTACGCCATTTTAGAGTTGCTCGCACCAGATGCACTGTGGCCGGCACAGGCACACCGGGACGGTGGCTTTCGGTCCAATGAGGTACGGGTACCATAACTACTGAGCAGGTGTGCAGCCTGCGGTGATGGCTCATCCCAGCGGTCTGGACAGCTTAGGTTTTGTGTGCCCTGCTGGACCGCAGTGTAGGCCTGAGCCATCACACAGCACAGGGCTACCGCCACGTGGCGTTGTCTCGCTGGTCACTGAGTTTGTGGCACCGCAAGAGCTGAGCGGGTGTGCAACCTGCGATGAAAAAACAAATACACTGGCATGTCCTCTGCTATGGCAAAATCAATACTCAGCACCAAATGTGAGACCTGGTGTCCTTTGGAGCGGGGCTGCATGATATGGAGGGTGCCCTGTCCGCGTGCCCCGGGCTTGGGGCTTGCAGCAGCACATGGTAGGCCCTCTTTTCTACACGCAGGTTGCGAAAGGTGAGCAGAGAGGCTTGTTTGCACAGCGGCGGGCAGTCACCTCCTGGTAGTGGTAGTGCATGGGGTGCAGCAGCCTGGGTGCGCAGTGGCGGGCAGTCACCTTCGGGCAGTGGGAGTGGATGGGGTGCAGCAGCCTGGGTGCTCAGCAGCCGGCAGACACCTCTGGGCAGTGGAAGTGGATGGGGTGCAGCAGCCTGGGTGCGCAGAGGCGGGACAGCGATTTAAGTGTGCGCAGTTGTATGTACTCTGCCATTACTGATTCCATACTACGTTTCAGATGAGTAAGCTTGAGTGCTCCACTATGTCCCAGCACGTGGTTGGAGACACACCAGTGGCAGAAAGGTGAGCTGTGAGGGTTTTGTCCACATTGTGGGCACTCATATCCCCTCTATATTGCTTCCTTTCTCTACCTCACACTCTTTCTCCCTCTCTTCCTCTCTCTCTCTCACTCTATCTCTTCCTCTCTCTCACACTGTTTCTCTCTTTCTCTCTCTCACTCTTCGTCTGTTTCTCTCTTCCTCTTTCCCACACTGTTTCACTCTTTCTCTCTCTCTTCCTCTCTCTCACTGTTTGTCTCTCTCTCACTCTTTCTCTCTGTCTTCCTCTCACTCTTTCTTTCTTTCTTTCTCTCTCTTCCTCTCTAACTCTTTCTCTCTATCTCTCTCTCCTGGACGCATGACACACAACCTTATCTTGCTTTTTGTCTAGCAGGTCTGCGATGATGCGTGGCCATCCTGCAATCAACACTCACCCTGAATTGTGAGTTTGGCTTCACCGCGTGTACACAAGGGGTGAGGAGGTTGCTTCGGCACGTGGTGGACCCTCTTTGACAAACGCCGGTGGCGGAAGTTGAGCAGAGAGGCTTGTTTGCGCAGCAGCAAGCAGTCACCTCCGGGCATTGGGAGTGGATGGGGTGCAGCAGCCTGGGTGCGCAGCGGCGGGCAGTCACTTCGGGCAGTGGGAGTGCATGGGGTGCAGTACCCTGGGTGCGCACCGGCTGTCAGACACCTCTGGGCAGTGGTAGTGGATGGGGTGCAGCAGCCTGCGTGCACAGCGGCAGGCAAACACCTATGGACAGTGGGAGTGGATGGGGTGCAGCAGCCTGGGTGTACAGCAGCGGGCAGACACCTCTGGGCAGTGGAAGTGGATGGGGTGCAGCAGCCTGGGTGCGCAGAGGCGGCACAGCGATTTAGGTGTGCGCAGTTGTATGTACTCTGCCATTACTGATTCCATACTACGTTTCAGATGAGTAAGCTTGAGTGCTCCACTATGTCCCAGCACGTGGTTGGAGACACACCGGTAGCAGAAAGGTGAGCTGTGAGGATTTTCTCCACAGTGTCAACACTCACTCTCCCTCTCCATCTCTTCCTTTGTGTCACTCACACTCTTTCTCTCTCACTCTCTATCTCTTCCTTTCTCTTTCTCACACACTCTTTCTCTCTTTCTCTGTCTCACTTTCTCTCTCTCTATTCCTCTCTCTGACACTGTTTCTCTCTCTCTTCCTTGTATCTCACTCTTTCTCTCTTTCTCTCTTCCTCTCTCTCTCACTCTTTCTCTCTTACTCTGTCTTCCTCTCTCTGTCTCACTCTTTCTTTCTCTCTCTTCCTCTCTCTCTCTCACCTTTCATGGACGCATGACGCACAATCTTATTTTGCTTTTTGTCTTGCAGGCTGTGATTCACAAATGGTCCAGGGATGACTCGCTATGGCTATACCTAGTTTTATTTGTTGTTTTGTTTAAATAAAATGTTTTATATGTAAATCCATACATGACTGTGATTCTTATTTGTCCAACCTCACATTCATGTTCTTGATTCTATTTGTGCGACATCAGCCAATTTCTTATGTTCCAGATTTCTTAATGTTGCTGTCACATTTGTTTTGGGGGGAGGGGGGGGAGGGGAGTATGGCGGACAAGGGGCTGGTGGCAGGGGGGTGTCAGAGCAGTGTTGGGTATCCGAGCTGCATGATCGTTGGCTCCATTGTATCTGTTGTCGTTCAGCTGTGGCTCTGGTCTGGGCTCCCTTTCATCTTTTAGGTTGTAGTCCAACTTTACACCAGCTCGGAGCAGGTGTAAACTTCCTGCTACTAACGCAACATATCACCTGTTTTATACTCTCTTCGACGATCTTGCTGGTGGTTGAGAAACTTGCGAAGTGATGTGCTCATTGCTCTCTGCACGGGAACGCCTACTCTCCATCTCATTAGCAATATTTGCCGGGGTCATCCGTAATGATGCTTTTTGAGACTGCTATCACTGGTTTGCTCCAGCTTGTGAATGGTGCGTTAAATTTATCACCATTTTGGTTGTGAAAAAGTGCAGTTAACTTGGCGATGTATCCTTGAGAATATACCCCTTAAGAAGCACTCGAGTGCCGCGCTGAGAGCTGCGCACCCATCACTTTCACACGGGGGGCCGCACTGAGAGCCGCGCTAGTGTCACGACAAAAAAAAAAAATTCCACTTTCACTAATTTACATTCGCCTCAGGGACCCCATCCCCCGAAGCATGTCGACATGTTCATTATTTGGAGAAAAAAAACATGAGAAGAGGACCTCGTCGGCCCCCCTCACGTGGCCAATTACGGCCCGAGGGCCTAGCCTCACCGTTGGGGACTGTGGGGGGAGCCCCAATGCCCTCACGGTCCCACCGGCTCCCCACGTCCTGTCGGAAACGGCACTGCTTTTCCACACGGGGTGCTGCTGACATGCACCTCTCCGTGAGGACAAGCAATCAGCTTTGGATTTTGGAAGCAAGAGCAGGTTCCCAAGCTCTCGCTTCCAAAATCCAAAGCAAGTTTGCTATGACAGGGCAGAAGCCGCACGGCTTCCGCCTTGTCATGCAAACAGCACTGTTCCGGGGGTGGGCACCCCGGGACACTGCACGAGCCGGCCCTGGGGGGTGGCGGTCCCCAGGGCCATCACGGGCCCCCCTCCAAACATGAGTTAAACCCCGCAGACGTGGTGGTCCCCGAGGCTGTGGGGGCCCCCGCTATTATTTTTTAAGAAATGTCCCCGGCCCTAGCCCACCCGGGAGCCTCATTAAAATAAAACGTGGGAACCCGCGCTTCATTGTTTTTGAACAATTTCATCGAAATTCGCTACCCCAGCACGAATTGCGCCGATTTAAAAAAGAAAATGCTTTTTGTGGCCCTGGGGGTCCTTCTGGGACCCCCTGAGCAGGCCTAGGGGATCAGGGGGTTTCAACCCTGCCCCCTTCTCTTGTTTTATATCTTTGTTTCTCTGTTTTCTGGTGACTTGCTTGTACCGAGTCACAAGATGGCTGCCAACACTTCCTGGTTTGGAGTGCTGACAACCAATTAGAATGAATCTCGTGGTCGTGGTAGCCAATTAGAATGAAGCTTGTGGTCAAGAGGGTTCGCGACTCCACCGCTGCCCTAGATATCAAAACTTTTATTTTTTGAATTTCCCAACAACTACTGAACAGATTTACACCATTTAAAAAAAAAGGTCGCTTTCTGAACCAAGCTCTACCTTTTTGACAAATTTGGGGGTAATTCCGTTCAGCAGTTCGGACTGTAGCCCGTCTCAAAATTTCCGATGCAAATTAACATGGAGAAAACGTGTTTTGGGACCCCCCATGTTTCTCATCCCCCGCTTGATGAATTGATGCTTGATGAATCACCCCCAAACTTTCAGGATAGGAGCTGACCTGGATATACTTTTTTTGGGAGAATTCCGCGAAGATTCGTCAAACGACGCTAAAGTTATTAGCAAAACAAAAAATGCTTTTCCTATGGAAACTAGGTTCTAACTATAACTACCTACTGGCGACCGCCAGTAGGTAATATATATATATATATATATATTTTTTTTAATTCTATTTCCTAACTACACTGTTTTTGCGATGACTCTGGTAACCGCGAAGATCGCGCCATTTTTAGGGAGTGCAAAACACGTATATGCACACATATGACAGTATTTTAGACAGTAGGGGTTTATTACTGAACTGTTTAAAGTAATATTTATGTAGGGAGTTTGCAACCATTTAAACTGATTTTCTGTTTTTGCAGTGAAACCAGGAGTCGTGATGACATCGGTAGATGCAGTCACCACAAATATGTCGCGGAATGACAAAACAAATGCAGACATTCAGTAGCCACCACCACACTCAAAACTTTATAACTGCAAAATGTATTATAACCAACACATTAAACACATTACTATCTAAACGACTGTATAATAGCATGTACCACTCCCTTTTTTTTTTTTTTTTTTTTTTTTTTAAGTTTTGAAAACCTTTATTGAGCTATTACGATACACAGCAAAGAGCCAACAACCCATCGGGCCGGCCGCGAAAAACACATTTGGATGAATATCTGATCACACAGCCCTATGCCGTCAACCCGGAGGTACGGCGGCGTTACGGAATGCACAGGTACCGTGAGGTAAGAAAGAGTGTTATTTGTCTCAGACTTAGCAAACAATCACGGCGGAAGGCAGATTGCCAGGAGGTATACAGTGCAGGGATTTACCGACTCCCCCCCCCCCCCCCCCGAAACGTCGATCAGCACTGCGTTTTAATATGCGCCCTTGGCGAGCCAGCGCTCTCCATCCCCTCTCCAGCTCCCTAAGTTGCGGTGAGACGGGTCTAAACGTCTCCCGGATCATCCTGCACAATGGAGGGAGGCTCGCAGATTCCTCCCCTAAAGTCATTCCACTTGGACCATACCTCGACCCACTTGCGCGGGCACCCCCTAGCCACATACACTGTCTTTTCGTGCAGCATGCACCAGTCCATGTCGCTGGCCCAGTCGGAGAGTTTCGGTGGAACAGCACTACCCCAGAGCCTGGCAATATTCCGTTTTGCTATCATTTGCCCAAGTGTAACCCAGATCCTCCCTTTTGGCGACAGGTCAGTTGGTTCCCATATGTTGAGGAGGCACCTCTTGGCCTCCGGGCGTATCCCCACCTCCCACACCTCTTCCATCTCCCGCACCACCCTCCTCCAGTACCTCTGAATCTTGGGGCAGTCCCACAGCACGTGGAAAAAGGTTCCAACACCCCCGCACCCCCTCCTACATAGCGTTGTGTCAGCCCTGCCCATCATATGTAATCTAGTGCAAGATATATAAACTCTGTGCAGGATCTTCAATTGGATGAGCCGCAATCTGGCCGATATCGCGACCTCACGCGGAGAGGCCAAAGCGTGCGTCCACTCCTCGTCATCTATTTCCAGCCCTTCGGCGATCCACTTGTCTCTGAGGGGGAGGAGCAGGTCTGGGGGGTTGTTAATAAGCTTTTTATAGGTGAGGGATATGGCATGTTCCGCGAGGAGCCCGTCAAGTAATCTATCCTCGAGCGGGGAGGCTGGCGGCAGCTTGACCGCCGGTGGGATATTTGCCTGCAATGAGTGGCGCACCTGCAAGTTTCTATAATGTTCGGCATCTGCCAATTCGTAGGCTTCCTGCATTTGGGCGAATGAGCGGACCCCGGTGGGTCCCCACATATCTTTGATTTGAGAGATGCCGATAAGGTCCCACTCACGGAATCCTTTGGTGCGCTGCAGGTTACCCAACGCGTCCGAGGCCCATAGTGGCGTGGCCATCGTAAGGACTCCGGACCATCCGAGCTTTTTCTGTGCGATGTGCCACAGCTGTACCGAGTGCAGCGTCGGGCCGGTGAGTGTGCGCGCCCCCCGCCTGGAGTAGAGCGCTATTTCGTAATTGCCTCCGGGCAGCAGCCATCTATCCATCCCGTAAGCCGGGTCATTCCCGTCCCCGTAAGTCCCTTGGTTGATTGCGGATAGGTGGGCCGCCCAGTAGTACTTGCGAATGTCGGGGAGAGCGATGCCGCCGTCGTACCACCCCAGTGTTAGTTTGGCCAGTGAGATTCGTGGCTGCCCGGCCCAGAGGAGTTCGCGGAGCGCCGCTTCGATTGCCAGAAAGTAGCTGTTTGGGACCAGGTGCGGGTAATTTTGAAGCGCATATAGAAACCGCGGGAGCGAGAGCATCTTAAATAGGGCTGCCCTGCCCAGCAATGACAGGGGCAGATGCTGCCAGGACTTCGCCTCCCGTTGAAGCCGAAGGAGCGGCGGCTTGAGGTTGTGTTCGTAGAGCAGAGCTTTATCAAGGGTAATATACACTCCGAGATATTTAAACCCGTCCTCTGCCACCCGAATAGGGCAAGAGGCAGGGAGCCTGGGAGGGTCCCCACGGAGGACGTATAAATGCGATTTGGCCCAGTTGACTCGGAAGCCAGAATTGCGGCCGAAACTGTCCAATATATTCAGCGCCGCGATCAATGACCCGCGCGGCTTTGAGAGGTAAAGAAGTATGTCGTCGGCATATAAAGATATCTTATCCTCCCATCCCTCCGTCCATGTTATGCCCTGCACGGTGGCCACCTGTCTTATCCAGGCCGCGAGCGGTTCAAGGGAGAGGGCGAATAGGAGGGGGGACAGGGGACAGCCCTGTCGAGTTCCTCTGGCCAGCTTGAATACTTCAGACACCTTATTATTTACAAGCACCTGCGCCAGGGGTTCCGCGTAGAGTAGACGCACCCAAGCGATAAACTGGGGTCCAAAGCCCAACTTGCGCAGAACTGCGAACATGTAGGGCCACTCTAGGGTGTCGAAGGCCATGGTGGCATCCAACGAGACCACCACCGCGTCCTCTTGCAGACTGTGGCACTGCCCCAGCACCCCATGCAATCTTCTGATATTGAGGGCCGTGTTGCGGTGGGGCATGAATCCCGATTGGTCAGGGTGTATTAGCGACGAGAGCACCGGCTTGAGCCGGTTGGCCAGCGTTTTGGCAAGTATTTTAGGTTCCGCGTTTAGAAGCGAGATGGGTCTGTATGATGCGCAAGCGTCTTTAGGTTTACCTTCTTTCGGAATCGCGACTATGGTCGCCAACCGCTGGTCCCGGGGCAGCCGCCCTTGTGTTTTACAGCTATCGAACATGAGTTTGAGGTGCCTACTGGTGACGTCTGGCTGGAGTTTGTAGAGCTCTATAGGTATGCCGTTCGGTCCGAGCGCTTTACCAGGACGGAGGTTACCGATCGCCTGCTGGAGCTCAGTCTCGGTGAGCGGGCTGTCAAGAGCCTCCCGATCCGTGTCCGAGAGAGTAGGCAGTCGTATGTCCGCGAGGAGGTCCATGGAGTCCTCCTCCGGCCTGTCCGACTCTCGCCTGTACCCCTGCCGGTAGTAGTCAGCGAACTGTTGTACTATTTCCCGGGGTTCCGTGAGCACTCTCCCCGAGTCAGTGCGCAACTCCGGCACCACCCTGCTGGCTTGTTGTTTCCGCTCGAGCCAGGCGATAAGTTTCCCGGCTTTATCGCCCTGGTCATATATCCTGCCGATCCTATGACGAGCCACCGTCTGGGCCTCCTGAGACACCAGCTCTCTGTACTCCGCCGCCTTTAGCTGCATCGCGTGCCTGAGTTCCCGGTCGCCGCTGGTCGGTGCCTCCCTTTCAAGTTCCCCGAGTTGCTCCTCTAGCGCTACGGTCTGCTGGCTACGTTCCCGGCGCCGAGCCGCGATAGCCGACAGAGCCTCGCCTCGCACCACAGTCTTAAACGCCTCCCACAGGGTGGCAGGGGAGGCGACCGACCCATCGTTCTCCATAAAGTAGCGCGAGATTGAGGTGGATATGTGTTTACTAGTGACCTCGTGTTTTAGGTGCCAGGGATTAATGGGCGCAGTGCAGCCCTCCCGTCTATTCCCGAATATAATCTGTGCAAGGAGCGGTGAATGATCGGAAATACCCCGGGGTAGGAGTTCGGCCTCTAATATCGCCATGTCGTGTTGGAGCAGGGTGAGGATGTAGTCCAGCCGCGAGAAGGAGTGGTGTGCGCCGGAGAAGAAACTGAAGCTACTGTCAGTGGGGTAGAGTAGGCGCCAGACGTCCGTCAGCCCGAAGGACTCGAGGAAGTCCGGCAGCCACCGTTGCCCCTGGGGCAGGTCTCTAGGTGGCAATCTGTCTTGTGTTCCCGATGCCACAGCATTCAGGTCCCCTCCCAGAACGAGCCGACCATCGGGTAGCGATAGTAGGAGTGAGCCCAGGTCTTCGAAGGCCCGGGCCTGTAGGCCTGGGGGGATATAGACTGAAAGGAGATTGAGCGCCTGGCCCTCCCAGCGCCCCGACACTGCCGCGAAGCGGCCCTGCGGGTCGGTCTTGGTGGTGTCTACGTGGAGAGGCAGGGAGCGGCGCAGGAGTATACCTACTCCTCGCGATCCAGTGGTGAAACCGGAGTGCACTACTAGAGTGTACCCATATCTATTTAGAGCGTGACAGACATTCCCCAACAGGTGGGTTTCCTGCAGAAGCACCACGTCTGGCTGGTGCCGTTTGAGGAACTGCAGTACTATAGTACGCTTGAGTTTGTCCCCTAGACCGTTGACGTTCCAGCTGAGAATCTTGAGGCTTTTTTCCCACCGTCTAGTCATGGCCGTGTCGTAAGAGGGTGTCTTGTCCCACCACCCGGGCAACCGTCGTGTGATAGCAATGTGCGTGACCGTAAAGGATCCCCAACTCCCACCCCTCCCTGAGTCCCACCCCCCAATAATAAATCAGACATATAACAACAATCCCAACAAGTCTGACGTTAAACTCCCTCCCTCCCGGGGCTGGCCCCAACCTCCCAGCTCCCCCACTCAAACCCAACTCCCCCCACCCTGCCCCCTGCTCCGCGGGTCTAGAACTGCCCACCACCCCAATTAGCAGAGCGCCTGTCGCCCCACCCCCCCCCGGTGAACCCACCGAGAAACTCAACTTGGGAAGTTCGTGGGCTAGTCCCCTGTGGTCGCCCTTCCGTAGTGTCCCAGTTCGTGCAACCCCCTTATTACGGAGTCACCCATAGAGGGAAGTCACCCATGTAGGCAGTGAGGCGGCCAAGGCACCCCAGAGTTATTAACAAGTCTCAAAATAAAGGCACGTGAGGTATACATACTGTCTGGCATCTTCAGCGCTATTACTCAAGGCCTCAGCGCGGCGTCCCTTCTCTGGAAGAGCCCCAGCGGGGACTGTTGGACCTGGAGCGCCAGGACCGCTGACTCGGCGCACCACCCTCGGGCCGGCCTGACGCCGATTCCGTGACGGGCTGGTCCGCTTCTTGCCGCTGTAATTCGCCACCACGGGAGTCCTGCGTCGCCTCTCCCCCATCCAGCCACTCCTGCACCGCTTCCGGCGTGGTGAAAAAGAGGGATCTCCCACCGGTGATGACCTTCAGTTTGGCGGGGAAAAACATCATATATTTGATCCCACGCTCGCGGAGCGCCAACTTAACCCCTTGGAAGGAGCGCCTTTCCCGCTGGACCTGGAGCGTGAAATCGGGAAAGAATCGGACTGTGGCCCCCTCATATCGCAGGTCACCGTGCTGTCTCGCCGCCTGAAGTATTGCGTCTCGGTCCCGGAAATTCAGGATTTTGGCAATGATCGTACGTGGCATGGCTCCAGGCTTGGGTCGTGGGATAGGGGCCCTGTGCGCCCGCTCAATGGTGAAGAGTTTCGAGAGACGCTTGGGTTTAAGATGCCGTAGGATCAGATCCTCCAGGAATAGCTCCACACTGTCTCCTTCAAGGCCTTCCGCCACACCCACGACGCGGATATTACTTCTCCGAGCCCTCCCTTCTTGATCATCGAGCCGCAGGGCCATAAGGCGGTGCTGGTGTATTAGTTCGTTCACCCGTCCCTCAAGTCGCTTCTCCGAGTCCTGTAGGGCCTTAATATCGACTTCGTTAGTCTTGGAGCGGTCAGTAGTTTTCCCGAGGTCCGCTCGTAGCAGGGCCACTTCGATAGTGATCTTATCCATCTTGGTTTCCAAGTTCGTGCCCAGGGTCTGAATCGCAGCCATGATGGACTTCAGGGAAGGGTCCGCGGGGTCCGCGTCTTCCTTCGGGGCCCTCTCCGCCGGAGGTGGCGCCTTGGCTACTGTGTATTGGTCTAGCTTGTTGGCCTGAGTTGCGGCTCCGCTCTTGGGTCGCATGGCGGTCCGGGCACCCTGCGGGCCGCAGGCGGCACCGCCCTCCGCAGCTCCGAGGCGTCCCGCGGTCCGATCAGCGCTCACAGTCACAGCCCCTGGGCCCCGCTTGCGCCCCGGGATTAACAGAGGAAGGAGACCTCCGCCGCCACCAGAGAGGCCCAGGATCCGCTCAGTACCCCGTCTCGCTCCGGGTCAGCCAGGCGGTGTGCAGTTCCAGTCGCGGCTGCGGCCTTACCGGGTGTGTGGGCCGGGCGCTCCCAGGCAGCAGACAACCTACTGCTCGGCTGTGGCCCCAAATTAGCGTCCCCTCCTCTGCCCGGGGACCACTCCTCCGCAGCCCCAGTCACGGGCGTGCTCCTTCTCCAGGACAGCCAGGGGCCCCCTCCACAGCGCCCAGGCGCCCCCGGATTGGGTCGATGGCCAGAGGCTGGAGCTTAAGGTAGTCTGCCAGGGAGCGACAGGGGGAAGAGGGTCCCCGTCGCCACCAGTCGGGTCCGAGGAAGGGTAGAGCTTCCGTCTCTCCTCCCAGCCAGGCGGTGCGCAATCAAAGGCGCGCTCCGAAGTCTCACCGGAGGGCAGGGCAGGGCGTCCCTCGGCTACAGGCCTTCCTCCGCTCCCCTGCGGTCGATAAATGGCGCCCTCCACACGGCCAGGGATGTAGTCCGTCGCGGCCCCAGTCGCGATCCACAACTGCTCCGGTGCAGCCGATGCTTTCCGGCTCCGATCCGCGACGTCAGCCGCTTTTTCCCAACCGCGTTGCTTTGTGCGCGTCAGCGCGTAGGCCCTCGCCGGGGCCTCACGTATCCTCAGGAGCCGCAACAGAGTTCCGGAGTCAGGGCGTCCGGCCGCCGTCGACCTCCGCAGCCACCCACCTTGGTCGTGTGGGCGTCACCTGGGGCCACCGAGCCGCCCCTCCGGGCACTTGGTCAGGGGGAGCCGGGGGGGTTCCACGGGGGCTCCCCACGGCGCGGATTAGGTCCGGATTTCAATGGGACATCTACGGTCCCGGCGGAGCTCCGGGATCAGGCGGCCATTCACATCGGCGCCTAGCCACGCCCCCTACCACTCCCTTTTTATCTCTATAACACAGTGCATAACTTTTTCATTTGAATCTATGACTGCATGCATCACAGCATCACTAATTCTCTCATTCACTAGTTAAGTATTTCAGGGGCTCCGTGAGACAATGCATCACTCTATCGATATTTCTGTAACGAAATGCATGACTGCCTCAGTAAATCTATGAGTGGGTGCATCAGTGTCAAAATGGGTCTGTGATTGGTAGCGTAAGTCTCTCATTCATTCTGTGAGTAGGAGCATGAGTGCCTTTGGGCATTTGAAAGTAAGTATATGACCGTCCCACTGGATCAGTGAGTGGATACATGAGTGTCTAAGTGGGTGTCTGAATGGGTGAGTGAGTGGGTGCATGAGTGACTGGATCTGAGAGTGAGTGAATGAGTCTCTCAGTGGATCTATGACTGTAAGAGTGAGTGTCTGAGAGGTTCTGTCAGTAGGTGCGTGGGTCTGTGAGTGCAACTGTATGTGGGTACGAGTCGTGGGTACATGAGTCTCTGAGTGTATAACTAACTGGGTGCATAAGTCTCTGAGTGGGTCTAAGAGTGGTTGTGTGAGTAACTGTATGGGTGTGTGAGTGGATGTATGAGTGTCTGAGTGGATCTGTAAGAGGGTGTGAGAGTGTTTCGATGGGACTCTGAGTAAGAGTATAAGTATCTGAGAGGGTGAGTGAATGGGTGCATGCATGAGTGTCTGACTCAGTCTGTGACAGGGAGGGCGAGTGTCTGGGTGGGTCTGAGAGTGGATGCATGAGCCTTGAGTGGGTGGGTGAGTGTATATGAGTGAGTTTGTAAGTGGCTGTGTGAGTTTCTGAGTGTATGAGTGACTGGCTAGGTACATACGTGTCTGTGACTGTATATGAGAGTGACTGTATGGGTGTGTGTGTGGGTATATGAGTGACTCAGTGGATCTCTGAGTGGGTGTATGAGTGTCTCTGTAAGTGGGTGCGTGAGTCTCTGAGTGGGTCTGTGCATGTTGCGTCCCTCTCACAGTAAGTCTGTAAGTGGGTACATAAGTACCCCAATGGGTATGTGAGTGAGTGCATGAGTATCTGAGTGAGTAAGTGACTGGATGCATAAGTGTGTGAGTGGATATGTGAATGGGTGTATAAGTGTCTGAGTGAGTTTGTACATGAGTGGGTGACAGTGACCGGTGAGTGTGTACAAACAGATATATATTTTTTATATTTTCACCAATATTCACAAGGACTTTGCTATAGTCACGAGGTCCCAGCGATGATACACGGGGACCATGCTGGCAGTTGTGGTGTAGTCGCGAATATTGTACAAGATAAAAAAAATCTATTTTGGACACAACTTTTGTCACTAACACCCCCATTTCTCAAACATAGGGTAAGAGCACCTCTACTCTGACCCCTTGTGTTAGCTTTTTCAGAAATGTTCAGCCCCAGAAACCATTCCTGATTAATAAAATGGTGGCCACAACTTTCTGTTCAGGTTTCTTCCATCCAATCACAGTATTCCTGTTGACGCGTGCATTTGCGAAACCGTCACAAAATTTCTGCGACCAGAGATATCACTATCATTTTTGGCTTTTATTTTGCAAAAACTACTGAACGGATTTACACCAAATAGGCAAAAGACGCTTCCTTGAACTGACATCTACCTCCCCGCCAAATTTGGTTTAAGTCCGTTCAGCGGTTCTGGCTGTTGGTGTGGCTAAAGGCGCCAATGGGAATTAACATTACAAACACACCATTATTTTGTGTCACAAACACTCGGTCCCCACTGCAGGGATCACCCCAAACCTTCCATGACAACCAGAGCCTACCTTGACACTTTTTTGGGGAAGATTTCATGAAGATTGGTCAAAAAACGACAAAGTTAATGACAAGCCATAAAATGCTTTTCCTATGAAAACTAGGTTCTAACTATAACTACCAACTGGCGACCACCAGTAGGTAATATATCTGTATACTGTTTTATATGCCTGCATATATACATTGGTTTAGCAAGATGGTGGAACTTTTTGTTCTGTTCACTGTCGTTATATTGCTAATCACTTTTATCTGCTTCGGTCTATTGATCATAGCAGCACATATATTCTATACAACGATAAAGTTGGCTAAATAAATATTGAAACGCCCCATTGTGCATTTCTTGTATAATTCTCTGAGAATGGGAGAGCACGAGTGGCTGAGCGAAAATGTTCTAGATTTGTTACCACAAGCCCTGAGGGTGGTTCAGGGATATGTATTTAAAGAAGGGTATGCAGTTCCTAAGAGTAAAAGACATATAAGGTCAGAAATATACTAGGTTCGATATGTAGGATCAACAAGTGAATCCTATTGTTCAAAGTGAGAGGGGGCAGACCCCTTTTCGGAACTGGAGCCCTCACACACCCAGCAAGCTAGGTGTCATGCTTCATCATATTGGCTTGCTCCTCGTCGGGCCAACACTGCAATGCCCGACCGGAGATTTTTCGGAGATCTATTGTCCCTGCCGTTTGGTGCAGTGGGGGTGAGGGGCCCTGTAGAGTAGATGTAGTGTGAGTGAGTTAAAACAGGTCAATTATTCCTTGAATTATATGTATTCTGGTAGGTAAATTGCCTGATTAAAAATCAATAGAGTAGCGTAAAACTAGGGGTTATGTGCCTAGATGCCTACGTCCTACTCTAATTAGGTCGACATGTTTCTTGCTTTTGTTGTCAGTAAGATCATGGGCAATTCTTCAGGACCAGGGTACCAAATGCTATCTACACAAATTGAGAGGGGAAACCTACCTCCCACATCGCAATACAGTGGGCAATGTCCCACTGTTGTCATGGAACCTAGATCGGAAAAATGTGGCAGATAATATATTGGCTGTATGGGTCCTCGAAATGCATTTTGTGACTTATATGCCTTGTGACAGTAGCACACAACATATTAGAAAGGTGTGCATATTCAAGTGATGTCTCTCACAATTAAAGTGTCTAGGTGCTATATACAGTGAATGGACCAAGCACTAAGGGCCCGATTCACAGAACTAACTTAAGACAAAATCCTAAACTTACTACTTTTGGTATTCCCAGAAGTTAGGATTTTGTCTTAAGTTTGACTTAAGACAGACTTAAGACAGACTTAAGACAAACTTAAGACAAACTTAAGACAAACTTAAGACAGACTTAAGACAGACTTAAGAGAGACTTACGACAAACTTAAGACAAAATCCTAACTTAAGTCTATCCTAAGTCTGTCTTAAGTCTGTCTTAAGTCTGTCTTAAGTTTGTCTTAAGTTTGTCTTAAGACAAACTTAAGACAAAATCCTAACTTCTGTGAATACCAAAAGTAGTAAGTTTAGGATTTTGTCTTAAGTTAGTTCTGTGAATCGGGCCCTAAGTGTTTAAAACCAAATGAAACATAAAAACATAAGCAAAGCAGTAGTGGAGCATATTTTTCTAAAATGCTCACCTAAGTGCCTAAATAGTTTGGCCTCATCAATTTCCGGCGGGATAAAAAAAGGACACCTACAGTTAGTGTCCTGTCGAATGAAAATAAAGAAAGAAAGGTACATTTGGACCGGTGAGTAAATGAATCAATACCCCTCCATTGGTGCTCACAAGAGAACAGTGTTGTAACGTGGAGGAGGAAAGGAGACATTGAGGTGGATCACCAGTACACCCTCTGTGTGTCCCACATAAAGCCTGGCTCACAAGGGAACACAAAACTAACAAGGCGCTCGGGAAACACAGCGTTAGTAGTCATGTCTCGGGTGCGGCTTAGTGTGCCGGCGCACAAATGGGCATGGAGAGCACCTAGAAGTCTCAGCCCCCGAGGCCAATGTAGAACAGCATCGAACAATGCGAGCTGGCGGACGAGTCTTGCTATCACTTACCGGCACTCCAGAGATTGTGTGCAGGCTCACCTACCCTCGCCGCCAGAATCGGGTGGAATGGGCTGTCAAACTAGTCCCAAGTTATACCAAACCGATGCAATGCAGATGGGGTGGGCGGGGCTATGCATCACATGTTGTACATGGCAGTGATTCAAAGATGGACTACCACGTCAAAAATGGTGGCCATCTTGGCCTAGTCTTCGTTATAGTGGGGAATAGATGAATGGTGGCCATCTTAGACTGTTGTCGAGTCATGTGTATTAATCTCATGCATTCCCAATTTAAATTCAGGTTAGTAATACAATCAAGGGAGAAATTGGCAGTCATATTCGTCACTAAATATTCCTGCCCGGTGTTGTGCAGTTGGTATGGGCGGGGATATGCACCAGCCAGGTGTCATGCAGTTAGTGTGGGCGGGGGTAAGTATCACATGTTATTCATGGTGGTGATTCAAAGAAGGACTACTAAGTCCAAAAACGGGCGGCCATCTTAGCCTGGCCTCAGTCATTGTGAATACTATAGATGAGTGATGGCCATCTTGGACTGTTGTCGAGTTAAATGTACTGAACTAATACAATAACTAAAATTGCTCTGGGTAGTAGTAAGGTGGTAATCAACACTGCCCACTTGAGTACAGTTGGATATGTATGTGAAGTAATGGGGGAAATCCCGGACCGTTCTCTAGTCATTAAAAGTCAAGCAGTATGTCACTTCCCTTGTAATTAATTTCTGTCGTTCACTAATTTGGAATTACGATGGTAAGAATCAGTGTTACAGCTGGGAGGGCCTGGTATTTGTATGCAGAGTATCCTTATTTGCAAAGGAAATCACGAGTTAGCCAAGCTGGCCCAGGGGATGTCATCATTGAGTCCCCTGCTGTCAGTAGACAGTCTGTGGACCCATTTCTCTTCAATTATTCTCTTCAATAATTACGAGCCCTCCATGCCCGTTTGTGCGCCGGCGCACTAAGCCGCACCCGAGACATGACTACTAATGCTGTGTTTCCCGAGCGCTTTGTTAGTTTTGTGTTCCCTTGTGAGCCAGGCTTTATGTGGGACACACAGAGGGGGTACTGGCGATCCACCTCGATGTCTCCTTTCATCCTCCATGTTACAACACTGTTCTCTTGTGAGCACCAACGGAGGGGTATTGATTCATTTACTCACCGGTCCAAATGTACCTTTCTTTCTTTATTTTCTTTCGACAGGACACTAACAGTAGGTGTCCTTTTTTTATCCCGCCGGAAATTGATGAGGCCAAACTATTTAGGCCCTCTTACAACAATATGCTCCACTACTGCTTTGCTTATGTTTTTATGTTTCATTTGGTTTTAAACACTTAGGGCCTCATGTAGGTATCTAAATACCGGTCGGTAACGGCCAAAATTCGGTAAATATCCCGTTACCGACCGGTATTTAGCTATTTGGGATGTAGGAGGCATAATTCAGGATTCGGTAAATTACCGAAACAGTAAAATACCGAATCGGCAAATACCGAATCCTGAATGTAGGGCGCACTCTAAAGAGTGCAAATTAGAATTAAGAATTCGTTATTTACCACCAAATACAGGTTGGTGATAAATAACGAATACCTTGCAAAACGCAATATTTTGCAGAGGTAGGAGTGCCATGTGGCAGACATACATGCCCTTAGGGCATGTATGTGCGCCACATGTGCACACATGCAAGAATCAGGGGTGCAACAGGGTGTCAATGTGACACCCTGCCACCCTTGTATATGCTCCCCCCATTACCGAATCGGTATTTACCGAATCGGTAATGGTGACTGGCTTCCCATTGATTCCTATGGGCCTCCAGGCCCATAGGAATCAATGGGAAGGTATGCCCCATTACCGAATCGGTAAATACCGATTCATATTTACCGAATTTTTCCGAATCGGTAAAATTTACCGATTCATTACCTACATCACATTTACCGATTCATAAATACAGTGCTTGGTACATTCACTGTATATAGCACCTAGACACTTTAATTGCATGAGACATCACTTGAATATGCACACCTTTCTAATATGTTGTGTGAGACTGTCACAAGGCATATAAGGCACAAAATGCATTTCGAGGACACATACAGCCAATATAATATCTGTCACTTTTTTCCGATCTAGGTTACGTGACAACAGTGGGACATTGCCCACTGTATTGCGATCTGGGAGGTAGGTTTCCCCTCTCAATTTGTGTAGATAGCATTTGATACCCTGGTCCTGAAGAATTGCCCATGATCTTACTGACAACAAAAGCAAGAAACATGTCGACCTAATGAGAGTAGGACGTAGGCATCTGGGCACATAACCCCTAGTTTAACGCCACTCTATTGATTTTTAATCAGGCAATTTACCTACCAGAAAAAATATAATTCAAGGAATAATTGACCTGTTTTAACTCACTCACACTACATCTACTGGTCCCCTCACCCCCACTGCACCAAACGGCAGGGACAAAAGATCTCCGACAAAGAACCCCATTTATGGGAGCCCGTCGGGCATTGCAGCGCCGGCCCGACGAGGAGCAAGCCTATATGATGAAGCATGACACCTAGCTTGCTGGGTGTGTGAGGGCTCCAGTTCCGAAGAGGGATCTTCCCCCTCTCACTTTGAACAATAGGATTCACTTGTTGATCCTACATATCGAACCTAGTATATTTCTGACCTTATATGTCTTTTTACTCTCAGGAACTGCATACCCTTCTTTAAATACATTGCCCTGGGCACGTATGCTGGACCTAGAAAAAAGCCCTATTGTCCCTCCTCTTGTTGTTTCATGGTGGTTCAGGGTTGTCATGTTCTGTGGTTGCCAAAACCATTTGCTACCTGTCTAGGGGTGTATATGGTGGCACTAGCTAGCTGGTCTCTAGAACAACATATCTTGCTGGGGTGCACAAAATCAGTCGGGCACCATCTATGCGTTTATGGTGCCTGACAAAACGTGCCGGCCCTACATGGAAGTGGAGAGCTACGAAGTATAGCCTCACCAACATTGGTAAAATTGGTTCTTATTTAATGGATTCCCTGAGTAGTGTATTGTGCCTTTCTCAGAGAAATCTACTTACCTCCTAACTGGAGACATCAGTGGTGGTAGGTCCTCCTCAACTGAGTAGATAACCCCTATGTATTGGCTGTGTTACCCTTTCTATAATCCATTCCATGCATTTTAAGGATGGCTGATCAAGTACAGCACTTAACATTGCTGAAAATGGCAGATATGCAGTTACTCGGAAATTCTTACAACACAGTTTTGAAGCTGTGAGCGGAGACATTGTCTTCGTGGTTGAGGCTTACAACGCATTTAAGACAAAGGCATTCTATTCCTGGGTTACATTCCCGGCTGCAAATGAAGACGCATGATTATTTCACTCTTACAAACAGGGTGAAGTACCAGATAATTACAGACCTTATGAAGAATTAGAAATACCTTTAAATTATCAAGAACATATAAAATGGTTTACTGGCGCCCTGCCACACACAACAGAAACGTTAGACTCGGTCCTCTCAGAAATGAGGGAGCTATATGGCCAATCTTAGCCGGATACCCACTGCATCCCCATTACTCACGACGCTCCCACCTCAACGGACTACAATCTCCTCTGCAACCTCAATTTCCACCTGGACAACCTCGAAGACCACAACACCTCATCCCTACTGAAGAACCTCACCACCATCGGACTCAAACAACTGGTCACAATGCCAATCCACTCAGCAGGACACACGCTCAAGTCAATCTTCTCCGCAAGTAGCAACATCTCTGTGAGCCACATCTCCGAACCACACTGGACCGACCACGACTGCGTCCATTTCTCCTTCACCAAACCCACTGTACACCACCACACCCACCACAATCCTCGCAGAACCTGGAACCAGGTCACTGAAGACCAGCTCACCAACTCCCTCATCAAGACCCCACACCGACATCCACGGACCTAAGCATGCAACCTTTCCCACTGGAACTCCAACTTCACCTACACACTGGCCCCCTTCAGGGAACCCTCAGGCAAACAGCACCCAAAGAAAGCCAGCTGGTTCTCCCCTGCCCTCAAAGAGTCCAGTCGCACCTGCAGATGGCTCGAGAAAAGATGGAGAAGCAGCAAGATCACAGCAGACCACGCAGCCTTCACATCCGCGTCACAGCACACCACCGCCTCACCAGAACAACAAAGAAAGCAGCCATCCAATAACGCATCAACGCCAACACACACAGCAGCAAACATTTATTTGCTGCAGTCAAAATATTCGCTTAACCCAGCACAGAGACAGCAGACATTACCCCGTCTCAAGACCTCTGCAGCAACCACGCCACCTTCCTACACAGCAAGATCAAGGAGATGTGGAGCAGCTTCTTAGCCCAAGATCCACTCACCCACCTGCAACCACTGCACCCAATGGCTCCAAACTCCGGCAGACCTTGACCAGCTGGACCATCCTCACCTCTGACAACACCCTCAGGAGCATGAAGAGCATCAGTCCGGAGCCCCCTCAGATCCCTGCCCTAACCACATCTTCAACCGAACCGGCAACTCCTTCGCACCTGAACTCTGCCTCACCATCAACTGCTCCATCAAGTTTGCAACCTTCCTGGAAGACAGGAAGCATGCAGGTATCAACTCCCTGCTCAAGAAACCATCTGCCAACCTGACGGACCTCAAGAACTAAAGACCCATCTCTCTGCTCCCCTTCCCAGCCAAAGTCATCGAGAAAGCCATCAACCCCCAACTCTCTAAGTTCATCGAAACCAACAACATCCTGGACCTCTCCAGATTGGGCATTAGAAGCAACCACAGCACAAGACCGTTCTCCTCACAGTGACAAATGACATCCAAACCCTCCTCGACTGCGGCGAGACTGCTGCCATCATCCTCCTGGACCTTTCAGCCACCTTCAAAGCGGCTCCCACCACACCCTCTGTGCAAGACTCCACACCGCCAGCATCTGTGAAACAGCCCTAGAATGGATCCGCTCCTTCCTCACAGGCCAAACGCAGATAGTCAGACTTCCACTGTTCAACTCATAACCCACAGAGATCAGCTGCGGAGTGCCTCAGGGATCCTCCGTGAGCCCCTCCCTCGTCCACATCAACACAGCCCCACTTGTAGCCATTGTCAGAAGCCACCGACTCAACATCGTCTCCTATGCCCGCGACTACCAGATGATTCCCTCCCTCACCGACATACCCACAGCCACCAAGAGCAACTTCCGCAATGGGATGAAGGAAGTTGCCACCTGGATGAAGGACAGCTGCCTCAAGCTTAACTCAGACAAGACAAAAGTCCTCATCCTGGGCTCTTACCCCGCCACCTGGGACGACTCGTGGTGGCAGGCAGCGCTCGGAACCCCCCAACACCCATGGGCCAAGCACCAATCTTCGACATCATCCTGGACTCAGCACTCTCAATAAACTGCCAAATCAATGCCGTTTTGTCCTCCTGCTTCCACGCACTCTGCCTGCTTTGGTAGATCTTCAAGTGGATTACCATCGGGTCCAGAAAAACGGTCACCCAAGCACTTGTCGGCAGCAGACTCGACTACGGCAACGCACTCTACGCTAGCACCACCCAGAACCAAAAACAAAACCTACAGAACGTCCAGAACGTATCTGCCAGACTCATCCTGAACATCCCACTAGTCAACCACATCACCAGCCACCTGAGAGACCTACCCTGCCTACTTGTCAACAAAAGAATCACCTTCAAGCTCCTCACACACAGCGGTTGCTCCAACAGGTAAGAGAGGTGGGGCCGGGTAGGGGGGATTTTGACAGACGATAATGAGGGAAAATTAAATAAGAATTTACCCTGTCGAAATCCCCCTCCACCCGGCCCCACTGCTCTTACCTGCATGTGACACTGCTGCTCACAACACCTACAAAGCCCACCACAATGCCACGCCTGCATACCTCAATCACCACATCTCCTTCTACACTCCCACCAGACATCTCTGCTCTGCCCAACTGACACTGGCCACCGCCCCACGGATCCTCATGACCACGGTTGGAGGAAGATCCTTCCCCTACCCGCTGCAAAGATCTGGAACTCCCTGCCTCTGCACCTTAGGCAATCACTATTGCTTCGTAGTTCAGGTAGTACCTCGCGACCTGGCACTTTGACTGAACCTCAGATGCCCCTCCGCCCAACTTAGCATCTTGAGATTCTCACAGGTGACTCGTTGCGCTTTATAAGATGACTGATTGATTGATTGATTGATCCTAATTTTGACAATCTAACAGCAGCACAGGTGCAAACACTATAAAAACAGACGTAGTAACAATATACAGATTTCTCACACAGTTCTTCATGCGATCACTAACACTAAAGTCATTAACCACAACTGGTTACACCAGGCATCAGCCCACAAACACTAAATGCAGTAATGTGAAAAGTTCCCATTATACGGGAAGAGACTCCGTTCTGGATTTCACACAAAAAAACAGCTTGAGGCGGTATTTCCCAATACGGGCCCACCGGAAAAACACAAAATTTTGACAATATGCTTGTCGATGCAGGATGGCTCCTCTTGTTGAAGATTACATAACTTGGGGTACAATTTTTACTGCACGATATACCAGAAAACAATGGACCCCTTCACTGGCTGTTTTATCATAACAGCTAAAAACAGATTCAGAATGAGTACGGCGCAGCACCTGCCCTGTACCTGGGGATGAAACTGATGGGCAATATTGCCGCAGTGCCCGCCATAACGTTAAGCAATATCAAAGGGGAAGCAGCAGCCCTGGCTATCCGACAGCGCATACAGGATTTTACTCCTGAACAGCAAGAGCACAAACTACCTAAAATTATCAAATAAACCTATAATACGCTGGATAGAGATCATTTGGAAGCCAGACCTGGCAAACCACAATTAAAGGGTAATTCAGAAAAGGATAACTCTAAGCAAGCACCCGAGTCTTCTACAAAGAAGAAGTGGAACAATAAGAAAAAAGACAAGACTAAGTCACTGCGTGGGTTTTCTCAACAGGAAACCACTGAGAAGTGCTATAACTTGCAAAACTGTGATAATATTAGACTGCCTGACAGGTATCAGGATAGTGATACACGTCTGTCTTGTTCTTTTCAGGATACATGCAACAAACATTCAGAGAGAGGTGGAGAGTCAGAGCAAAGACCAGGAGAACATGTGAAACCGAAGGACTCACAACGCTCGTCTGATTACATAAATAAACAGGAAGAAAAACGAAAGCCTACCGAACCTTAATTCTTAAAGAAGAAGGTGGCTGGACTCAATGTCAGGCATGCCCCATATATTGAGGACTCTGCTTCTGAGCGGGGAATGGGCAGTGACCATGCTGGGCAAAGCGGTAGAAGTCACAATAGTTTGCCACAACCTGATGGATTGCCTGGTGGGAGTAGTGAGTATATCACAGCGGAAACACCTGATACCATGGTAAGTGTCCCACATCATTGATACAAGCTACAACTCCAACTGGAGGAAGATATACCCAGATATATCAATGTTCTCTTTTGGGGGGACTTAACCCAAGGTTATGATATTCTTTTGGCTGAAAAGGATTGGCCACCTGATTTTGTAATGGAGTACCTAAACGGAGTGACAGTAATTTTACCTGCGTTTTCTGACCTTGTTCCAGAATCAGTGAAACACTCATATGCAACGGAGTGGGCGCTAGCGCTAGCTCCTGCGTTATAACGCAATCAGATGGAGTGGAATGACAGTTCCACTTATCATGAAATACCATTGAGGACAAACAGTTGGGTTCATCATCTACATTGGGTCCAGAGGGCACTCAATAACCTGCCTAGAAAATCCCTAGGTGGTAGAACCCCCTATGAAATCTTGTTTTGGGTAAAGATGTGGGTCCCAGACCTCAACACTCCCAGCACAGTGTTGGCGGAAATACCATCTGACATCAATGAACATTTGCCTGTTTTGCAGGAACTGAACGACTTCCTGGACGGACAGAGCAACGTTCAAGTAAAACGCACCGCCACTGGGGAAGTGAAGGAAGTACTGGCAAGGCCTGGCTGGTTTCCCAAAGGTTGGGGAAAAGATTGTGGACAAAAAGGAATTTGGACCATCTTACAGAGCGCCTGTACCTATCCTGGCTGTTGAGGGTAGCAGAACTGTACTTCTCCCACCCCTTACCGGCCGCAGAGACAAAAGATTTGTCTCCATAGATCTGATCAAACCACATTATGTGACCAATTCTCAACAATAAGCCACAAGGGCTCCTGGAGAGCTACCAGCCTCCTCTCGCTACTGTGCGGGAAGTTCAGATGGAAGCTTTAATAACAAATGAAGCATTCTTTCCTTAATAAGAGACAACAATTATCAGCAACAAAGTATGTCTTCTACATTTTGCAACAGTTACACCAACCATACAGTCAACTAGTAAAAACACAGATTTCAATTCAAAAACCTGAAAAGGACAGAGTCTACGTCAATGTACCACAGATCAAGTCATCTTCCAGTTCTACAAAACCAGCTGGGCTGCCAAATATAGATTGAACAGCCTCCGGCTACCTCATATACTTTGATGACTTCTCTTCCAATGCATCGTGTCCATCACCACCGCTACCTCTACTATTTAGGCTGAAAGTGTGTGTTTTCTATCTGAAAAGGACATATTTTGTTTCTCCTTGGTTACATTTTTGGATTATAATTGGATTACTTTTCCTGGTTTTTTGGATCAGTTTGGTGACAGTCCTTTTCTTGCTCCTGAATGATCTGCAGTACAACTGGTGAACTTGGTTCTCAAACCACCTGGGTCATCACACTGAGAACAAAGAGACCTGTCCCTGGTGAATATTTTGGCTGTTCCAGTTCCTGATAGGATTGTTTGGGATAGGGTATCGCGTGACGTATGGCTGCACTGACTGTTACAAATTCCACATTTGTTTAAATTAATATTGAACTATATCATTATCGCTTCTACTGTTTCTGGTGATTGGCACATTCAAGCAGTGCATGAGATGCTAGAAGATCTAGAGCATTCTACTGTATCTTCTTCTGATGAATTGTATGATGGTACATCTAATTATGACAAAATGTTTTGTTTTCAATATTATATTATATAATATTGGTGTGTTGTTTTTGTGTCCATGTGAAGTTGCATGTGAAGTTGCCTATGTCCAAGGTTTTTGTGTGCCGGGTAGAGGCACATGTGTTACATCCGCTACATGGATAGTGTCCTGTCACAGCAGGAAGGTTCCATAATGTCGCTTGTTTGGGAGTTGTATTTGGCCGTGGTCTAGTATGGACCAATAGATCCCTGAGATTCTGTGTTCTCTTGAATGCAAAGCGAGGACGTGCCAAGTCTAGATTGCCTGTGACAACCAGAGATAGGATCCAATGGTTGGTACCACCCTACTAGAGGGGGATCACTCTCCACTCAACTATATTGGGAGGGGGACACTCATTTTTCACTATACGCAATTTTTCTGGTCCTGAAGAAGCACCATGGAACTCCGTCCACAACCATTAGGGGCGTGAAACATGCTGACCCATTAAATATTTTCACTTACATTAACACCTGACTACTAAAGGACATTATAACACACTAAGTTGCATCAACCCACCTGTTTTGTTAATCTGACAGGGGAATCCACCCATTAAAAAAACATAGTACTGATATCCCCTCACTCACTTCCTTATGAGCACTCACTCATACGCATCATGTGGTGAGTAAATTAAAAAATCTCCGCTAAAGTGACCCTTCGGGGGACCCATAGGGCATTTCAGTGCTGGCCTGATGAGGAGCATCCGTCCTATGATGAAGCAGGACATCCCTTGGGGATGTGTTAGGGCACCAAGTAACAGTCTTGTTGATTGTCCAGCACAATCTTATCTACAACCTAGACCCTTCTCTTTCTTTTGATCCTATGCAGGAACAATGACCTTTATTTGGAGAATACTTACCTTTGGAGCACGGGCACTGGACCTTTATTAGCTCCTACTCCCCCCTTCTCTCTTTTCTTCAGTTAGGTGTAGGGGATTACCAGTTCTCTTGTCCGATATGCTCTGGGGAGCTCAGCCGGACAACCATGGACTGCTACAGTTGCCATATCCCCAGCCGCCCTTCAGGTACAAGTAATTCAGGACCCACTGTGGCACTGTCTATAGGTTGTCTGCCATTAGAAGGGTGATGGGTGGCACATTGTCAGTGTTAGACATCTAAGGTTTGGAGTCCGTTCCCTTTCCAGAGTTCTCAGGATCCCGTCCTATCAATGCTGGTGGGTTGGTCCCATCCAACCAGCCGTGTTGCTGCCTTCAGTGCTGCTGCCATCCTCTCTTGCTCTTGTTCTCTTGATGGATTCTTGGTGCCTCCTCTGCAGTTTCTTTTTTGGGGGGCGGGTGTCTGCATTTCCGTCTCCTCTGTGGTGTTGGGCATCTTTCCCCATTTTTCGGCTATGTAGTGGTCCAACCATGCTCATGTTTTTGCTGCACTGGTAAAAAAATAGATTTTGCAATCTAGAAGGACTTTTAGCTTGGTCGGGTATATCAGCATGTATTGCAGACATTTGTCCCTAAGCGCCCATTTGACCCTCTTATCCCCTTCTGCTTGCCAACTGTAAGGGTATAAAATATAACTTAACAACAGGAGAGAGAGGGAAATTATTTGGAGCCACTCTTAGTCCCCCAGGGCTAGTATAAGTAAACAAAAGAAGAGTGTATCCGTCAAGGCTGAATAAGTGAAAAGTGTTAAGAAAGGTGAATCACTGTGTTTTAAAAGAACCCTCACTCACCAACCTAGTTGGTGACATGATTCATCATTGGGTTCCCACCGGAGAGACCGAATGTCTCCCCGGTGTGCTACGACGCCTGATTTACAGCGGAGCTGGTTTTTTTGTATAGAGACAGTGCAATATGTGAAGGTGCTGGTTTTAAAAAGGTGTCGCAATTTTAACTAAGAGGTAGCTTTAATGGTGGTAAACTGGACACGGTTAAAAGGGGTGAGGTAGACGTGTGAACTCTGGTGATAATTAGACCAGCTACGTCCTAATTAAGGTGCAAAATGGTCAACATGTTTCTGCTTCTAACGATACTACATGAAGCATTCTTCAGGACCTAATTATGGACAACCACGGAGGTATACGCTCGCTAAGGCGCACCCTAACCAGTGGTGTCTAGAACCGCTAACACTTACGGTTATGGAAAAAGGCCTTCATGATTTCTGAAAGCTTTCAATTCTGTTGAAGCAAAAAAAGGATGAGGAGACAAAACAAAACAAACAGTGATTCACAACATACATGTATATTAACAGAAAACAAGGCAAGAAAAAATTCGAGTTTGTGAACAAACTTCACGTACACAAATAGTGAGTTGTCATTGTACCTGGACAGGTGGGAATAAACACTCGTATCAGCCCATGCCGGTATAGTGAGTTATCGTGGCACAATTGTGGTGATGCTAGTAAAACTAACAAAGAAGCTACTGTGCAAGGAGAGCTACACCCTACTTGGCAGTGATTACGACAGAGGTGAAATTTTCACGTGGCGTGCACTCTATGCAGATAGAAATGGCCATCAGACTATGAATCAGCAACAAACTTTGGCTGACTGTAGGAGGCAAAAGAAAACACTTGGATGTAGAAATGGAGAAAGGAGACTTATCCCACTGATCCACAAACACCAAAACGGAACAATGAGTTTGGTGATTGATGCTTACGTGATGTTCGATTGAACGTCACAGCATGAGTCCGGGTGGGGGGCGAGACTTATAGTCAAACTCTAGGTGGAGAAAAGTGAGTAGTAAAGTTAGACATAACTTACGGGGCAATGGCGAAACAGCAGGGTAAGGAAAACCGGAGCCTCTACTTACTACGCCAAAGCCTCCAACCCACAGGAAACGTACTTGTCCCTCCTTCGGACTCGAATGTTATCATTCGTCCCGTGAGCGATGCAAATAAAGGAAGTGCTTTGCTCCGGAGACGCATAGCGTTATCACGCTTGTCACGTGGTGTGTTTAACGTGAGACCAAAGACTAGACTGCTAGGTGGCCATTGGAGGCGGTCTCGTAATCGGGGCTTTGCTACCGTAACTAAAGGAGCAATTGGAAAAGAGAGAAAGTTCTCATCAGAACGGAAAAACACCAAGAGGTCCATGAGTGTCTATTTGTATTCTTTTTATGGGGGGGCTACAGTGTAAGCATAACGACATCGCGTTAGTCATGAGGTATGTCTAACAGACAATGACTATTGGGGGTAGTCTTGTAGTCAGAGTGTACGCTGTCATGACTAATAAAGCTTTGACTGTAGGAGGTGGAAAAAAAAGTGTGTTTTCCTTATAAAAATTATGAATTAAGTACCAACAGGAACTGCAGCTGTTATGAGCTATTTCTGAAGGAGCAATTGTGAAAGAAGGGTTTACACCCATGATCATGAAAGGCAGAAGGTTTACACCCATGATCATGCAAGGCAGAAAATCTGCGATGCTTCATACAAGATCAATAAAGCATCATTGTGATTTGATCCCTTTCTGCACGTGGAAAGATGAATAAAGCTTGCAAAAGGTTAAAAGAGGCCATGGTATTCACGCCAAAAGTGACGGTATCGTTAGTGTAGGTCAGATCAACCCATTACGTTGTTGATCACATTATAAGATCCAAGTATGTTAAATGAGTTATCAAATTGAAAATTATGGAATTCTTGCACGCTGGTGCCTAAACATTTAAAGGTAGTGCAATGTTTAGCATTTAAACACCGTGCCCCAAGGGATGTTGTCGATAAATCCCATAGTGTGAGTAGAAAGGCGGTAAATCCATCTTTGTTCTTTTTCGAACAAGATGTTCGCTGACCTATTTCCTGGTCTGATTTGTTCAATTACTGTCCAGTTTAGATCGTCTGGGGTATGTTTAACACGTGCATAGTGTTCAGTCAGTTTGGTGATATTTTTCCCACATCGGATGTTGCTCCTGTGTTCAACAATACGCTGTTTTATTTTGCGTGTAGTCATACCAACGTATCTTGTACCGCACGGGCATGTTAACAAGTAAATTACGTTGGATGAATTGCAATTTGTATGTGCACGTTGAGTCCAAACTTTGTCTTGTTCAAGGTGTAGGGTTTTACTGGCTTTCATAAGGTGACATACACTACACAGACCGCATGGAAAATGGCCTGTCATTTTTGGGAGCCCCCAGGCCTGAAGTACAGAGGGAGTATTATCATTTTGTGCTGGCCTTGGTGTACAAGGGCATCCTTGATACTTCTTGCTTTCTTGAACGAGAAAAGGGGTTTCTCCCACTTCAAGTTGTTGCTTACAAGGATGCCCCAATGCTTGCGGATGGATTTGGTCACAGCATTAGATGCAGTGCTGTAAGTAGTCACACATGTCAGTGGGACTTCCTCCACTGGTCTTACTGATTCCTCAAGGAGGGCTTGTCTGTGTTGGTTCTTTGCCCTCTTGCAGCTCCGTTTGAGGATTTTATCAGGATAACCTCTGTTTTTCAGTTTTTTAGATGTAAGGGTGCCAGCTTGTCTTGCCCCCTGCAGGATCAAATCCCTAACTTTGCAGTTCAGGAGGCGCGTTAGTATAGGCCACTGCACCAATCCTAGTAGTGGCCATTTGACTGGCACGTGGTGCGCTCTATCTAGAGTGAAGAATTGTGAGAGTTCCATTTCTTTCAACCATCCTTCGAGGTATTTCACTATGTCTCTGCCCTACTCACCCTTGGGCAGGCTCACTCTTCTTTCCCTTGGAAGCCTTGGGCAGTGCGGCCGGTGGGCCTAGTTGCTGGAACAACCTAGGGCAGTGTTTGGGGCTCATTAGGATGCAGAGGGAGTCACCGCCTGGGGCCTGGTTCCCGCTGGTAGTTTATTATCGGTGCGGCATATCTGTGTCTCTCATCTCGCTGTAGCAGAGGTAGAGGCCAGAATCCGTACTGCTCTGAGGTATTATACAATAGATGTGTGTCCAGCGTGCAGACACGCCAAAGCACACCAGTTATCTCCTTGGCTCATGTCCCAGAAGGTGCAGGTTTTCCCTGGAGATAGCTAGACCGACTGGCTAGTCACTCTCAATGTGGGGAGCCGGCTGGGGCTGCCGGGGGCTGGGGATCCCCCCTGCATCCTTCCAACATGTTGGTTGGTGGCCTGTTATGAATAGGGGTCGAGGGGATGGGGTCTACGGGGCCAAAATAGGCTCGGGAGGGAGGCCTCTTGGACCCCTCCCCTTTTGAATAAGGTACCACCCTGGGAGATAAGGTCCCTCGAGCCTACAAAGGCATGGGGAGGAGGGCCACAGAGCTTGCCTGTTCTTTTATTTACATTTCGGCCCAGGGGATATATCAATTATTCACATATATTTGTAAAGCGCATAGCTGCTTCATCAGAAGCATCCCGGAGCTCACGGCTTACAGAGACTGACTACAAATGGTAACAAGCAGAGGGGAATTATTCTTTCTCAAAAAGATGGGTTATTAGTTCTGTTTTAAAGATAAAGATAGAGACAGAGGCAGCCCTACAGAAGTTAACAGGGAGTTAACAGTAATGTAAAAGTGCTTATAGGGTCAGAGTCTGTTTATGGGGACCCTGGGCCCTAATTAGGCTTTGGGAGTGGGATTGCACAGCTGGCCTCCCATTTTATTTACATTTTGGTACTAGGGGATGGTGTCCCCTGACCCTAATTAAGCTAACAGAGGGGGGGCACGCCCCCCTCCCATTATTAATTACCTGGCCCCCGGATATGGGGCCCCCCAGGGCCTAATAAGGCTTGGAGAGGGGGGCATCTGGCCCCCTGCCCTTTAAAATAACGTATGGTCGCAAGGGCCTAAAAAGGTTCGGGGAGGGGGAGCAGCGTGGCTCTGGCTGTGCTGCCTCCCGCTCCTTTTATTTACATTTCGACCTCGGGTTATGTGGTCTCTGGGGTCTAATTAGGCTCAAGGATTGGGCCATGACCCCCTTCCTTTATTAATTACTCAGCCCAGGAGGATGGGCGCACATCAGGCCCTGTGCCCATACCATCGCCGCACACCGCCAAAGGCCGTGCACAGCGTGGAGGTGGCTTAATGTGAGGGTGAGCTACAGGGCTGGGCCTCAGGCCAGGCCTGTAGCTGCTGAAGACCCTGCGCATCGTGGGGTTGGCAGTTTTTCAGCGGAAAACCCCCATGCGCACATCCAAAGGCTGTGTGCAGCGGGGGTTGGCTTTACGTATTGTAATAAAATATTACTTCATGTTAAAAAAAAACCAAAGTTTAAAGTAACGCTAGAGTTAGGTGAAATGTTCTGTAACAGTGTAATATTTTGAGTGCTAAATATCATAGAAATTCACCACTTATATTTACAGTTATCTCAAAAAACTATAACTCGTGCCCTAAGGTAACTTTAACTCATACCCTAGGTATGTACTGCTAATTACCCCACATAATGCATCACTCATGACATCTTCTGTGATATCTTTGATAATATCACTTCAACATTTGAAATTAAATTATTGATGAGAAAACAGTTTATGCTGGGGCGCAAGTTATAGCTACCTTAGGGTACAAGTTATAGTTACCTCAGATAACTATAACTGGTGAATTTCTGTGGTTTTTAGAGTTTAAAATGTTACATTGTTACTGAACATTTCACCTAACTATAATGTTACTTTAAACTTTTTTTGCAGTGAATTCACAAAAAACCCACAAAGGTTACAGGGACGTTATAGTTCGGAAATGGAATTTAAAAAAAACAGAAATTCTTTGAAAAAAACAAAGATTACAGGGACGTTATAGCTAGCCTCAGGCTTCACTCATACAAAACCAGTGAAATTCAGCAGTTATTTTTAGATGAGCTAATTATAACTTGCGCCCCCACAACGCACTGCTTAATACCTCACATATTACATCCCTCATGACATGGTCAGTGACATCAGTGATGACATCACTGATGACATCTTAAATGACATCACTGATGGCATCAATTGGTGACTGTGAGTGTTTGAAAGAAGTTTGTGAGTGTCAAATATATATACCAAGAGGTATTGGTGAATCAGTGGGTGAATGAGTGCCTGTATGGATGATTCAGTGGGTGCGTGACTGTTGGAAACCGGGCAACCGGGTTAGCAGTCACCAGGTTCCCAGCACAATGGTAGCTTGGCTTGAGCGGTTGGGGTCAGGCACCGTGTTAAGCGTACGTCACACCCTCACAATAACCATGCGTTCATCCGTTCCAAAAACGACACTACACCGTAAAAATAATGCAAGTCAAGTTGAAAATATATATGTCTTTATCTTATTTTCTCTTAGTTGCAGGTTTCATAACAGAAATACAATACACTAGGATTTTCCTTCAAGAGAGCAGGACAAATAAATAATACTACATTGGAATTTCAATAAATAGGTTCAGGTCATCATTACGCAAAGAATAAATAGATGTGCAATAAATACAGATGGCAAATAAATACAGGCAGACAATAAATATAGTGCAAGAATAAATTAGTGGAAGACAATAAATAAAGCACCCTCAATAAATAAGGAAAAGCAATCAATGACAGTTACAGATCAGATCCCTTTCATGAGGTAACTTGGTCTTACTTTGCCCATATACAGCTTGTAGTCAGTTGGATGGCATGGGGGTGTCCCACCTAGATTGGTCAAGGCTGGGGCCTAAGCTGAGGCAGAATGAGGATAACCTAATGATCTGGCCCTCCAAACTACACAGCCCCACACAGATGTCACTGCCCCAGTCTCAGTTCACCCCTGGCACTCCCAGGCTGGTTCTAACACCCCTCTAGCCCCTAGAATGGTCTTTTAGGGCTCCACGGGGCCTCAGACGCCCCCTCTACCACTTACTGCCCTTTTCACGATGATCGGCTCCGCTCGGCGCCGTGTCGATGTCGTGAGGCGGCTCCGGCTCGATGTCGCTGGGTGGCCTCGTCTCGATGTCGTTGGGCGGTCTCGACTCGATGTCGCTGGGCGATCTCGACTCGATGTCACTGGACGGCCTCGTCTCGATGTCGCTGGGCGATCTCGACTCGATGTCGCCTTCCGGCGTCGCAGGGACACGGCTTCCCCGCTTCCGGGTGTCTCCGGAGTGCGATCTCCACTCCCGACCTCCGGCGCGCTTCACCTCAGTTTCCGGCGACTCCGGTGGGCGGACTTCACTCCCCCGTCGATGCCTCACCTCGACCTCGGGTGAATCTCCACTCGACCTCCGGCGCCTCTCCACGACCTCCGTCGGCGCCCTCACCTCGACCTCGGGTGAATATCCACTCGACCTCCGGCGCCTCTCCACGACCTCCGTCGGCGCCCTCACCTCGACCTCTGGCGGCTCCGGGTACGACGTCTGCTTTCTGTCAGCGCCGCATCTCTACCTCAGGCCCCAGGTCTCCAGGCTTCTCGATGTCAGGACTCCAGGAGGACACCACTGAACAGGTCAGGAACTTGCTGTTCTTCCTCTTTAAGGCCTGTTTCAAATGTTCAGTTCCTTAAGATGGTTCTTCTGGTCTTGGTCCCACACAGGGCTTTAGGTTGGGCTTGGTCAGTAGAGACTAGCATCAAGGGTGGGTTTCTGGTCCCCACTCCAAGCACTGGTTTCCACCTCTGCTGCCTTACTCCGACCTCCTTCTATCTCTGTCCTCTCTCTTCTCCAGTCAGTTGCCAACTGCCACTCTGAGATGGCCTCCCAACATTCTAAACTGCCTCCCAATGTCACAGGGTTCTAGAATGTAGCAGAAGGTTCTAGAAACCTCCAGTGGGTTCTGGTGATGTCACAGGTGACAATGGGTGGCCACCATTTTGTGTCTCAGGCCCTCAGACAGAAGTTCTAGGGGTAGGGAAAATGGCTCCCTGACCCTGCATCAACACTAAAAAGTCTGGTGGTTCCCAAAAAGGAAAAATTATAACAGGGTTTGAGGCAAAAGTGGGACAAAATAAATAATGATGAGGAGGGACCACCCAAAGGGCTGACAGGTCTAACACGCATCCCCCCCAGCTGAAAGTGGGGAGAGCTACCCAACCCCTTGGGAGTTCTCATCACTAAGGCGGAAATACCTTGAGAGACCGTCTGCATTGGCGTGGTCCACTCCAGGCCGATGTTCCACCTGAAAGTCCATTCCCTGTAGGGAGATAGACCACCTTAGCAACTTGGGATTCTCCCCCTTCATCTGCATCAGCCAACGAAGGGGTCTGTGGTCGGTCTGAACTAGGAAGTGCGAGCCAAACAGGTATGGCCGCAACTTCTTTAGAGCCCATACCACTGCAAAGGTTTCACGCTCTATTGCACTCCACTTCTGTTCCCTGGGAAGTAGTCTCCGGGATAGGAAGACCACAGGTTGATCCAGACCCTCTTCATTGAGTTGCGATAACACTGCCCCAATGCCATGTTCCGATGCATCCGTCTGGACAATGAACTCCTTGGAAAAGTCTGGGGCCCTTAAGACCGGGGCCTCGCACATGGCTTGCTTCAGTTTCACAAAGGCCTGCTGACAAGCCTCCGTCCAGACTACCCGTCGAGGTTGCTTCTTGGATGTAAGCTCCGTGAGGGGGGCCACAATGGTCCCATACCCCTTCACGAAGCGGCGGTAATATCCGGTGAGGCCCAGAAAAGCTCGGACCTCAGTCTGAGTCTTGGGGGGTTCCCAGGCCATGATTGCCTCGATTTTCGCCTGGAGGGGTTGCACCGCTCCCCTACCCACCAAGTGTCCAAGGTACACTACCGAACCCTGCCCGATCTGGCATTTACTGGCCTTGATCGTTAAACCAGCTTGCTTCAGGGCCTGGAGAACAGTTTGCAGGTGACGCAAGTGATCCTCCCAGCTGTTACTGAAGACGGCAATGTCGTCCAGATAAGCAGCAGAGAAACTCTCCATTCCGGCGAGGATCTGGTTCACCAGACGCTGAAACGTGGCAGGTGCGTTCTTGAGCCCAAAGGGCATCACGCAGAACTGGTAGTGGCCCTTGGGCGTGGAGAAGGCTGACCTTTCCTTAGCTCCATCAGTCAGAGAGATCTGCCAGTACCCGGAAGTAAGGTCAAAGGTACTCAGATATTGGGCAGCTCCCAGCCGGTCAATCAGTTCATCCGCCCTTGGAATCGGATGAGCATCAGTCTTGGTTACTGAGTTCAGTCCCCGGTAGTCCACACAGAACCTCAGTTCCGGTTGGGCACCCGGTGGTACAGCTTTTGGTACTAATACCACCGGACTGGACCAGGGGCTGCTGGAAGGTTCAATCACTCCTAGCTCCAGCATCTTAGTGACTTCACTGTGAATGCTGGCCTTCACCTTGTCTGTCATCCGGTAGATCTTTGACTTCACAGGTGGGCTGTCTCCTGTGTCCACATCATGGACGCACAGGTGAGTCCTACCCGGAACAAGGGAGAACAACGAAGAATACTGCCCCAGGACCTGGCGGCAGTCCTCCTGCTGTTCAGGAGATAGGGACGGGGAGAGAATCACTCCCTCCACCAACCCATCCTTCTCTTGAGACGCAAATAAGTCGGGGAGAGGCTCGCTTTCCACGACCTCTGCTCCGTCACCATTAGCAATATGACTTCGGGCCTCTCATGGTGGGGTTTGAGGCGGTTGGCATGCAGCACCCGTAGGGGCTGGCGAGGGGTCTTCAGATCCACCAAGTAGGTAGCCTTACCCTTCTTCTCCAACACCTCAAAGGGTCCTGACCAGCGATCCTGGAGGGCGCTAAGCTCTCCTGGTTCGATCACCCACACCTTCTGGCCAGGCTCCAATTCCACCGGATGAGCATTGTGGTCATACCACGCCTTCATTACTGCTTGGCTGGCTTCCAAGTTGTCAGAAGTTTGCTTCCACAACTTAGCCATTTGGCTCCGGAAGGCCAGCATGTAGCTCACCACATCCTGGGGAAGTTTTCTGGGAGTTCTTTCCCATCCGTCTCTCAACAGGCTGAGAGGTCCACGCACAGGGTGCCCATACAAAAGCTCGAAGGGGCTGAAGCCCACTCCCTTCTGGGGCACTTCCCTGTAAGAAAACAATAGACAGGGTAGGAGGACGTCCCATTTCCTCCGCAGTCTTTCAGGCAGACTTCTGATCATGCCTTACAAGGTTTTATTGAACCTCTCCACCAGACCATTGGTCTGGGGGTGGTAAGGGGTGGTGAACCGATAGGTCACTCCACACTCCTTCCACATGGCCCGCATGTATGCTGACATGAAGTTGGTCCCCCTGTCGGACACAACTTCCTTGGGAAAACCCACTCGGGTAAAGATTCCCATCAGGGCCCTAGCCACAACAGGTGCAGTAATGGTCCTCAGAGGTATAGCCTCTGGGTACCGTGTGGCATGATCCACCAGAACCAGGATAAACCTGTGACCAGCTGTAGTAGGCGGATCTAACGGACCCACAATGTCGATGCCCACCCTTTCAAAGGGGGTGCTAACGACAGGAAGTGGTTCCAGGGGAGCTTTCAGCTTCACCCCTGTTTTCCCACTGGCTTGACAGGACACACACGTCCGGCAGTAGGTGTCGGACGACACTTTCATTTGAGGCCAATAAAAGTGCGGGACAAGCCAGGCAAAGGTCTTGTCTTGCCCCAGGTGTCCTGCCAAGGGGATCTCATGAGCCAATTCCAGGAGAAAGGCTCGGTAACGTTGAGGGACAACCAAGGCCCGTGACGATCCGTGCATGGGTGCCTTGGGTTCACTGTAGAGGAGGCCATCCTCCCAGTAAATGTTGTAGTTCCCCTCAACGTTCCATGCTCCCTGGGCTTCGGCCTGTCGCCTCAGTCCCTCAAGGGTAGGACACTCCCTCTGGCCCTTGCAGAATTCCTCCCTGGTCGGCCCTCCCTCCACGTGCCACTCGGCCGGGATGGGTAGGTTCTCCAGTTCGGTAACATCCCCCTCCGCGGACTCCTGGTCCACCACCTCCGGTGGCCTATCCGTCACACGGGGCGCGGATGCCGAGGCAGGCTCCTCCTGCCCTCGGTTCTTCCCTTGGTCGGCAGCCGGCGGTGCCTTTGTTCCAGGCTCCCGCCTAAACGAACTCCCCCTCCGGGTAGTCGCAGACCCTGTGCTGACACAGGCCCAGTCAGGTGTACCCAGCATCTCAGCATGAGTCCGGTATTCCACCTCTTTCCAAGCATTATGCTCCATGTCATTCCCCAGCAGACAATCGACTGGCACGGCAGGGCTTACGGCAACTCGAAGCAAACCTGCAACCCCTTCCCATTCAAATGGAACCTCGGCCACCGGATAGTGGCCCATTCTGCCGTCAGCCATCGCGGCAGGGTGGAGTACATCGGGAATCACCTGCTCTGGAGACACCAGTTGGCTACGTACCATAGTCATACTGGCTCCTGTGTCTCTCAGAGCCTCCCCTCTTTGGCCGTTGATGGTGACCCACTGCCCATACTTTGTGGTATTTGCGGGCACCTGGATCTTAGGAACCATCTCCCGTTCTCCCAGGGACACTAAAGTGACACCCGCCCACTCCCTTCCCTTATCTAAAGGCATCTCCTCCCCGAGCACTACACTAGCTACTCCGGGGGCCTTTCCTCCGATGGGAGGGGGTGGTCTTTTCGGGCACTTCACATCTCCCTTATAGTGTCCGACACCACCGAACTCGAAGCAATGGACAACCCTTGGCTGCTGACTCTGGCCAGGATTAGGGTTTCTGGGTGGGTTAGCCCTAGGGGTGAGTCCCGTTCCCTTCCCTTGGAAACTATTTTGGGGGCCTTTAGAGAACTCTGTTTTCTTTTCCCCTCACTCTTTCTTCTGGGGGGCGCCCTGTCCGGTCTTTTGAGAGTCCCCTCCAGTCCCCCTTGTGGACACCTGGGTACTAGCCCAAATGTCCGCCTCCTCAGCAAGCTTCCGGGGTTTGGTCAGCTTGCTATCCACCAGGTGTTGACGCAGTTCAGGGAAACATTTTTCGAGAAGGTGTTCCTTCAACATCAAATCAAACAACCCCTCGTAGTCCCTCACCTCACTGCCCTGTATCCAACCCTCTAATGCCTTCTTTGCATAGTCCAGGAAATCCACCCAATTCTGTGTGCCCAGTTTGTGGCTACCCTGGAACTTCTGTCTGTACTTCTCGGGTGTTAGTCCAAACTTCCTCACGAGCGCCACTTTCATGGTGGGGTAGTGGGTCTGCTCATCCTGCTCTAGGGCCAATAATGTATCCCTGCCAGCTGGAGGCATGTATTTGTACAATCCCCCTCCCCAATATTTCTCTGGAACCCCATGGACTCTTAAAGAGACCTCATAGGCCGCTAGCCACTTGGCGATATCATCTCCCGCACTATAGCTGGCTACTATGTCTTTTGGCAAATAAGGTTTGGGTTCCCTGGTGATTTCTCTTTCTTCGCTGCCACCATTAGGAACAGTGTGCCCCAACCTGTAGGATCGGGAGATCTATCTCCCTGAGCCTCAACTCGTGAGCCATCCTCCGTTCCTCCTTTTCATTCTCCAGCTTCGCCAACTCCCATGTGAGCTGTCTTTTCTCCCTCCGGTCAGTTAATACTGCCTCTGATAAGCCGCCACTAGAGACACTGCTGCCCTTCCTTGAAAGTGTTCTGGGCCCCTCTAATAGGTTCCCCACCTCAGGTTGGTACAAACCAGCCCCTTCGCTGTCAGGCTCTCCATCCCTGTCCTCCTTCTCAACCTTACTTTCTCGTCGTGCCTCCCACCAAGCCCTCAAGCTGGTCTGGAGCTCACCCTTCTTTGCACCTTGGGGACAAAACACCCCCTCTTGCTGACAAAACTCTCTGAGTTGGGCCACAGTGTAAGTTTCCACATCCTCCAATACAAACTCCATTTTGCCCACTCAGGATAGAAGACAGTTGCTTACAGAAGCTATGCAGGGGGGTACCTTTTGTAATACCTCCTCCCACCACCAGAAGTAAATTTGGAAAAAACAAAACTCAAAATTAGGAAGTCCGCTTGGAGAAAACTCCCAGTGTAGGCCTATGGACTACCCAAAGTTATTGTCGAGTAGACGCAAGCACAGCTCTATCCCACCACTGAACACCAATTTTATGTTGGAAACCGGGCAACCGGGTTAGCCGTCACCAGGTTCCCAGCACAATGGTAGCTTGGCTCGAGCGGTTGGGGTCAGGCACCGTGTTAAGCGCACGTCACACCCTCACAATAACCATGCGTTCATCCGTTCCAAAAACGACACTACACCGTAAAAATAATGCAAGTCAAGTTGAAGATATATATGTCTTTATCTTATTTTCTCTTAGTTGTAGGTTTCATAACAGAAATACAATACACTAGGATTTTCCTTCAAGAGAGCAGGACAAATAAATAATACTACATTGGAATTTCAATAAATAGGTTCAGGTCATCATTACGCAAAGAATAAATAGATGTGCAATAAATACAGATGGCAAATAAATACAGGCAGACAATAAATATAGTGCAAGAATAAATTAGTGGAAGACAATAAATAAAGCACCCACAATAAATAAGGAAAAGCAATCAATGACAGTTACAGATCAGATCACTTTCATGAGGTAACTTGGTCTTACTTTGCCCATATACAGCTTGTGGTCAGTTGGATGGCATGGGGGTGTCCCACCTAGATTGGTCAAGGCTGGGGCCTAAGCTGAGGCAGAATGAGGATAACCTAATGATCTGGCCCTCCAAACTACACAGCCCCACACAGATGTCACTTCCCCAGTCTCAGTTCACCCCTGGCACTCCCAGGCTGGTTCTAACACCCCTCTAGCCCCTAGAATGGTCTTTTAGGGCTCCACGGGGCCTCAGACGCCCCCTCTACCACTTACTGCCCTTTTCACGATGATCGGCTCCGCTCGGCGCCGTGTCGATGTCGTGAGGCGGCTCCGGCTCGATGTCGCTGGGTGGCCTCGTCTCGATGTCGTTGGGCGTTCTCGACTCGATGTCGCTGGGTGATCTCGACTCGATGTCGCTGGACGGCCTCGTCTCGATGTCGCTGGGCGATCTCGACTCGATGTCGCCTTCCGGCGTCACAGGGACACGGCCTCCCCGCTTCCGGGTGTCTCCGGAGTGCGATCTCCACTCCCGACCTCCGGCGCGCTTCACCTCAGTTTCCGGCGCCTCCGGTGGGTGGACTTCACTCCCCCGTCGACGCCTCACCTCGACCTCGGGTGAATCTCCACTCGACCTCCGGCGCCTCTCCACGACCTCCGTCGGCGCCCTCACCTCGACCTCGGGTGAATCTCCACTCGACCTCCGGCGCCTCTCCACGACCTCCGTCGGCGCCCTCACCTCGACCTCTGGCGGCTCTGGGTACGACGTCTGCTTTCTGTCAGCGCCGCTTCTCTACCTCAGGCCCCAGGTCTCCAGGCTTCTCGACGTCAGGACTCCAGGAGGACACCACTGAACAGGTCAGGAACTTGCTGTTCTTCCTCTTTAAGGCCTGTTTCAAATGTTCAGTTCCTTAAGATGGTTCTTCTGGTCTTGGTCCCACACAGGGCTTTAGGTTGGGCTTGGTCAGTAGAGACTAGCATCATGGGTGGGTTTCTGGACCCCACTCCAAGCACTGGTTTCCACCTCTGCTGCCTTACTCCGACCTCCTTCTATCTCTGTCCTCTCTCTTCTCCAGTCAGTTGCCAACTGCCACTCTGAGATGGCCTCCCAACATTCTAAACTGCCTCCCACTGTCACAGGGTTCTAGAATGTTGCAGAAGGTTCTAGAAACCTCCAGTGGGTTCTGGTGATGTCACAGGTGACAATGGGTGGCCACCATTTTGTGTCTCAGGCCCTCAGACAGAAGTTCCAGGGGTAGGGAAAATGGCTCCCTGACCCTGCATCAACACCAAAAATTCTGGTGGTTCCCAAAAAGGAAAAATTATAACAGGGTTTGAGGCAAAAGTGGGACAAAGTAAATTATGATGAGGAGGGACCACCCAAAGGGCTGGCAGGTCTAACAGTGACTGACTGTATAAGTGAGTGATTAGGTGTCTCAGTGAATGTATGAGTGAGTGACTGGCTGTGTGAATGTCTGTATCAGTCTGTCAGCTGGTGTCTAATGGACTGCGTGGGTGTGTAAGTGGGTATGTGAGTGGCTGTATTGCTGAATGATTGTCTGACTACCTGTATGGTTGTCTGAGTGTCTGTGTGGGTGGCTGGGGGTGTGTGTAATTGACTGTATGGATAAGTGAGTGTGTGTATGGCTGTGTGGGTGAGTAAGTGTATGTGTCAATTGTATACAGGTGAGTAAATGGGTATGTGAAATGCAGTATAGGTAAGTGATGGGGTATATGAGTGACTGCATGGGTGGTGAGTGAATGTGCGAGTGGCTGTATGGGTGAGTGTGTGTTTATGTCAGTGATTGTATAGATGATTGATATGTATTAGTATTTGTATGAGTAAGTGAGTGGATGTGTGTTTATCTGTATGGCGAGTAAGTGGCTGTGTGATTGACTGTCATGGGTGAGGGACTAGGTGTGTGAGTAGCTCTATGGGTGATTGACTCAGTGTATGAGTGGATATGTCAGTAACTGTATACGTGACTGAGTGGGTGTATGATTGGCTGTATGGGTGAGTGAGTGGATGAGTGTGAAGATCTATGAATCAGTGAGTGGGTGTGTGAATACTGGTATGGGTCTATGAATGGGTTTGTGAATGGTTTTGTGAGAGTGGGTGTATGAAAGGTTCTATGGGGGTGTAAGTGGTTATGTCAGGGATTCTGTGGATGTCATCAGTGATGTCATTTGAGATGTCATCAGTGATGTCACAGACCATGTTGTGAGTGATGTAATGTGTGAGACCATAAGCAGTGCATAGCTAACTATAACTGCTGTTTTCACTGGGGTTGTTTGAGTGAAAACGTGAGCTGAACTATAACGTCCCTGTAACCTTTGTTTTTTCAATGAATTTCTAAGCTTTTTTTATTCTAATTCTGGACTATAATGTCCCTGTAACCTTTGGTTTTTTTCAGTGAATTTCGATGATTTTTAAAGTAGTAGTTGCATTTGCAGAGTGGTTGAGAAAGGGGGCTGGGCCTCCAACCAGCTCTCAGGAATCCCGCTGTTTAGGGCTTACAGGAGGTACCAGGAGGGCTTTTTGGCCCCCATGTTCCCTCAGGAGTAAAGTTGCTTCATCCCCCAACCAGTGGTGCACCAGAAGGATGCGTTTGCAAAGTGGTGGAGGAAGGGTGTGTGGCCTCTGAAGACCTTTAAGTAATCCAGCTGTGTGGGACTTATTGGAGGGAACAGAAGGGGTAGCTAGCCCCCAAGGATGTCCTTAGGGGGCAACTACCCCTCCTGTAACCTCCAGTAAGTCCCACACAGCAGGTTTGCTGAGAGGTTGTTGATACCCACGCCCCCTTTCACCACCACTCTGCAAATGCATCCCCTGGTGCCCTACTAGTAGGAGGATGAAATCCACTTGGCTATTGAGGGTCCTTGGGGGCCAACTACCCCCTCTTGTTACCTCCAGTAGGTCCCACACAGTGGATTTGCTGAGAGGTTTTTGGTGGCCACACACTCTTTCTCCACCACCCTGCAAACACACTAGTTGGGGGATTTAGTCCCCTTGACTTTTGAGGGTCCTTGGGGACCAACTACCCCTTCTGTTACCTCCAGTAAGACGCACACAGCTGGATTGCTGAGGTCATCAGAGGCCAAGCCCATTTCTGCACCACTATGCAAATTCACCTGGTGCACTACTGGTTGGGGGAAGAAGGCCACTTTAGTCCTGAGGCCCTCAGGAGTAAAGTGGAATTAATTCCCCAGCCAGTAGTGTGCCAGGAGGCGTGTTTGCAGAGTAATGGAGAAAGGTGACATGGCCTTAAAAGACCTTGCAGCAAAGCCCCTGTGTGGGACTTACTTGATCTAACAGGAGGGCTTGTTGGCCCCCAAGGACCCTCTGGAGCCAAGGGGACTTCATTTCCAAACCAGCAGCACCCCAGGAGGCACTTTTAAGAGTGGTGGAGAAAGGAGACGGGGCTTCTAGTGAGCTGCCGGGCTTTATAAAGGAAACATTTCCGTTCTTTTGCTAGGGAAGGGGGACCGCGTAGCCCCCCTTCCCTAAGCAGATTTCAGCCCCAGAGACCTCATACCCCAGGACCAGTCCTTTATAAAAGGGGGCTGGGGGCCATGCAGCCCCCCCTCCCCAGGCCAATTTTGGCCCCGAGGACCCCATTCTGCATGGCCCAGCCTTCCTTTTTTTATGTATGGGCTGCACAACCCCTCTCTGGGTCTATTCTAGTCCTGGGGACCCCATCCCTGGGGCTTGCAACTTTTTTATTTATTTATTTGGTTTAAAAGGGAGGGGGCAGTGCTGCTCCCTTTCAGGGTCACGTGATCCTCCTCCCAGGCCGATTACAACCCCGGGGACCTCGTCCCCTGGAGCCAGGGCTCTACTGTGCGTGCTCTGGTCCCACCCAGGTCAACCACTTTCATCGGTTTCGACCAAGGGGGGAGCCTCAAGGTCACTGCAGTCCCTACCAGCTCCCAGCGTCCTGCGGGACTCATCAATGCTTTTGGACAGAGGTAGCTGCTAACATGAGCGCTCTCTGTCCAAAAGCAATTGTGCTATGATTCGAGTAAGCAGGAGCATTTTACATGCTCTCGCTTACTCGAAGAAGCGCAGAGTTTGCTATGGTTTGGCGGGAGGGGTGCAATGGTGGGCACTCCTGAACATTCCTGTGGCGGCCCTGGGAGTGGAAGACCCCAGGGCCATGTATGGCTCCAGGTGCTGGGTCGCGCGGCTTCCCTCCCATATTCTCATTAGCCCCTAGATGGTGCTGGTCCCCTGCGCCGGGGGTCCACGACGGACCCCCTGCATAATTTTGTTATATTTGCCCCGGGGAGGTGTGGGTCCCTGTGGCTGTGGGGGGCCAAGTGGGCCCCCCGCATTTGTATATTTAAGTGCACCTGGCAAGTGGCGGTCCCAGGGGCTTTACTAAAGCCAAGGTAGGGGTCCCATGAGCCTCCCTCCTTAATTGTAACATGCCCCCAGGATTTGGCCCAACTGGGGGCTTCTTATAAAAGACCCATGGGAGCCTGTGTGTCTTTTAAAAAAAAAAATCCCAGTAATCCAGCTGAGAATTTGCAGCAAAATAAGAATGGAAAATTAAAAACATTTTTTTAACCCCTGGCGGGGTTGTCAGGGTTTTCCTTCCCTGCCCTCTTTAGGTTCTTTTAACTTTTTTGTGTGGGACTCGGCTTCAAGCTGAGTCCCAAGATGGCTGCCAAGACTTCCTGGTTCAAGTGTTGGCAGCCAATCAAATTTCAGAAGGAGGGATGAGTCCACTGCAAGGATCCGTGTCCCTAGATAAGTAGATTTTTTTAACTTAAATATCTTTGTAACTACTGAATGGATTCACACCAAATCACTAAAAGCATGATTTTGGACCAACATCTAGATTTCTGCCAAATTTGGTGTAATTCCATTCAGCGGTTTAGTCTGTAGTTGTGTTAAATAAATGACAAATCCTAATAGACATAACATGGGGAAAATGCGTTTTGGAACACCCCTTTTATCTCGATCCCGCTTGACGAATCACCCCAAAACTTTTGACACAGCAGCTGAACCAAAACAAAAACGCTTTTCCAATGGAAACTTTGGTCCTAACTATAACTACCTTCTGGTGACCACCAATAGGTTATATATATATATATAAAATGTATATATATTACCACCAAATGGCTCCACTTACAGCGCGCTGTCACGGTCGGTGCCGGCTTTCGGGGTGGAACCATGCCCTGCATTAATCTCTCCCGTTAGGTGATGGTGTGTTAAAATAAATATATGACCAAAAGCAACTCCTGAAGTGCGCCGTATAAACTTGTTGGGGATATATATATATATATATATTCACTGAAAAAACCATAGGTTTCAGACATGTTATAGTTAGGAATTAGCATTTAAAAACCTTAGAAATTCACTGAAAAAAACATAGGCTTCAGGGGTGTTATAGTTAGCTGGACATAGCTGGATATTGTTTTTTTATTTTTCAAATTTTTGGGGGGAGTCGCGCACCCAAAGCATACCTTTCTCGATCGCTGCGCGGAACCTAGCCGCCATTTTAGGATTGTTGTGTAGGATCCGCGTAAGATGTGCGATGGGTGCGTATTTTCCTGCGCGATTGCTATGCGACCGGTACACGACTCCAGGCGCAAACGCGACACATATGTATTACTGTACGCGACGCTCGCGCGCTTGCGCATGATGTCATGTACGTGTTCGATGCATTAGGAGTCACGCACCCAGCGCGTGCACACCAGGGGGCCGCGCTGAGCGATGCGCTGGGTGCGCGACTTCTAATTTGCCCTTAAAAAAAAATTAGCACCTATGACTAATTTCGATTCTCCACGGGGACCCCATCCCCTGGGGCCAATATACAACGTTGGGGACCGTGGGGGGAGCCCCAATGCCCCCACGGTCCCAGCCGGCTCCCCACGTCCTTCGTGACCCGGCATTGCTTTTCCACACGGGGAGCTGCTAACATGCAGCTCCCCACGTGGAAAAGCAATATGGTTTGCATTTTGAAAGAGAGAGCAGATTTCCCTGCTCTCTCTTTCAAAATCCAAACCAAGTTTGTTATGACAGGGCGGGAGCCTCGGCTCCCGCCCTGCCATAGCAAACAGCAGTGTTCTGGGGGTGGGCTCCCCGAGACACTGCAGGAGCCGGCCCTGGGGGGTGGCGGTCCCCAGGGCCATCGACGGCTCCAGGAGGGGTGCCACGCGGCCCCCCTCCCACAATACAAAAAGCCCCGGGGGGTGGTGGTCCTGGGGCTTGCGGGGCCTTTGAGCCCCCCACCCATTTTTTTTAAAGCCCCGGGGGGTAGTGGTCCCCGGGGCTGGGGGGGTCTTTGAGCCCCCCCACCCATTTATTTTGTAGCCCTGGGGGGTGGCGGTCCCCGGGGCTGGGAGGCCCGTCTGGGCCCCCCTTCAAATTTAATATTTTTGCCCCCGGGATTTGGCCCCCCCGGGGGCTACTTATTAAAGAAGCGCGGGAGCCCGCGCTCGGTGCGCAGAGGGTGCACAGATCCTCCGTTTGCTATGGCAGGGCGGGAGCCTCGGCTCCCGCCCTGCCATAGCAAACAGCAGTGTTCTGGGGGTGGGCTCCCCGAGACACTGCAGGAGCCGGCCCTGGGGGGTGGCGGTCCCCAGGGCCATCGACGGCTCCAGGAGGGGTGCCACGCGGCCCCCCTCCCACAATACAAAAAGCCCCGGGGGGTGGTGGTCCTGGGGCTTGCGGGGCCTTTGAGCCCCCCACCCATTTTTTTTAAAGCCCCGGGGGGTAGTGGTCCCCGGGGCTGGGGGGGTCTTTGAGCCCCCCCACCCATTTATTTTGTAGCCCTGGGGGGTGGCGGTCCCCGGGGCTGGGAGGCCCGTCTGGGCCCCCCTTCAAATTTAATATTTTTGCCCCCGGGATTTGGCCCCCCCGGGGGCTACTTATTAAAGAAGCGCGGGAGCCCGCGCTCGGTGCGCATAGGGTGCACAGATCCTCCGAGGCCATAGATATATATGTGATTTTACTTTTGATTCTCTCAGCAACTACTGAACGTATTTACACCATTTAACCAAAAGGCACGAGTGTGAACCAAAGGCTACCTAAGTCTTTGCCAAATTTGGTGTACTTCTGTTCAGCAGTTCGGGCTGTAGCTGCGATTAAAGGTTCCTATGGAAAATTGCATGGGGAAAACACGTTTGGGACCCCCTTTTTTCTCGGCCCCCCGCTTGACGAATCACCCCGAGACTTTCAGGATAGGAGCGGACCAGAGCACCTCACCAGTTTTGAAAATTTCGCTAAGACAGAATGTTGCGGTCCTAACTATAACTACCTACTGGCGACCAATATTTGCGGTTTACGTGTTAGAGTGTACCTGTCATTTGAGATATGTGGGGAGCACTAAATTACCGGTTTTCAACCGCATCTTACAACATCTTCGTGCGATTGTCAACTCGGACCCCACATATCCCGTTGCCCGTCATTTTAAAGCTATTCATGCCAACAAGGTCAGTGACTTAACATATTATGTGATTGGGGCGGTACCACCTTCAATTCGGGGGGGTAACAGAGAAAAACAACTACGCCAGTTAGAATCCTCCTTCATCCTATTATTGGATACCAAGATGCCAAATGGGATGAACACGAGTGAGGATTTGCATAACTTTCTGTAAAAATATGTTTCATTGTGGTCTTTATTCTTTACTCTGAATGTAGTTATTCTAACAGTACTTACAACTTTAAACTAGCGGTGTTTTTGTTACTGGCAGTCTCTTACAGTTTGAGTATTCACTCCAATGCTTCTTGCTCTAGTCTCTTTTTTTCACTTCCCTTTTTGTATTTATTATTTTTTTCATCCCTATTCATGCTTTTTAACTTTTAATTTTTCTTTTATCTTCTTTCATTGCTCCTTTTTTGTTGGTCTTATCTTTACAATTAATGATCAAGAGTGTGTTATGTTTAGATTCTAGAAATGAATTATTGTTGTTGTTTCTTTCTGAAACATGCAAGCCGTGGTTATGATTTGTAAATCAGCATTTCAGCACTTAGGGGCACTTGCCCTGTATTCTATTTGCTATGAACTGCTTTGTTGCATTTTATGTATCAATTTGATTCATTAACCCGGTTACTTATGTTTCTGATTGATTTTCGGCACTCCTTTAAGAAAACACACTCTAAGTTGTAGTATTTCAGTTATGTCTATCAACACTGAGCATCAGGATTGGGTGAATCTGATTTTAAATTGGATGGTCCGGCACCAGCACGTCAGGTGATCAAGATCGCGGAGGCGATCGAAACGCGTCTGAGGCGGACACTTGTCCGACAAATGAATTAAACGTCAGAATTGAAATCTTGGAATCGTTTGCTGTCTTTACTTTTTGGACGTCAGCATTGTGCATGGTGGAGAGGTCCTTACCTGCCTTCAGCTCCCTTTGTTTCATTGGGGAGTTCAGGACTTTGTCTTTATATATATATATATATATATATATATATATATATATATATATATATATATATATCCCTCTAAGTAGCTCTAAGTAGCTCCTTCCGAAACCACCAGGACTCGTGAGAAGTGGCGCACACGCCGGCAGAGCTTACCAGCAATTATAATCTGCAAAAGTCCAAGTTACGTGTGCTCTCAGGATAAAAGGGATCCGTGACAGCCGCCGTCTTGGTCATGCGCTGTGTAATTATATGCTTTTCGCAAGTTTACTCCCTCGCAGCATTTTTCTCGTTTTTAAAGTGATACATACCACGTGATATTCACAACATCATAGACATAAACGAAATTCACTATGATTAGGTACACTTCGTAATTAGTGCCTATCAAAGTCCGTCATTCAAATGTAATACAATATCATGTATTAAATCAATTTTAAGACACAATAAATGATATTAAAATCATCGGTGTATGTATATTACCTTGGTCACAATGTCCATATTTTTCTCTGCTTGATCCCAAGTAGGTATATAAATGTTGTCTTATATGTAAATATGTGACCTTTCTCATTGTGTTTGCGAGTATGGTATATAGCCTTATTGTTAGTATATCTTCAAGTTCTAATGGATATTCCATGGTTTATGTCTGATGTATTGTAACTTATCTGTTACGTGTTGTGATTAGCTTATGCAAAATATGAATAGTGATAATGTGTGTAGTGAATAAAGTGCTAGTGCATTCATGGTATATTATTCAGTTGCTGGTCAGAAAAGATGTTAAAATACTGGCATAATGCTTGTTTTAGCCTTGTTACGGTAAAATACCCAGACATAAAATCTATTGTGGACAATGTATGGTGTGTTATTTCGATATTAATCGAATTCCCCTTCACTCATAATAATCTTCTTGTGTTACCCCAATTAGGATTCACCCGCCACTAATATTTATAAGGCTGACCTATTCATTAATTGCATTTGTAATTGTAATTATATTTACCATTCCTGACTATAAGATCCTGGATATAGGGTTCATTATTATATCAAATTCATTATATTAACGAGTATATCCTAATTTTATGGATATATATAATGTACTTGAGATAATTTTGTTATATGCAAATATATTAATGTAATAGACATATTCCAATAGTGTCAGTGTCCTAAGTTCCATGTGTCCCTGTACATTGATAAAAGAGAGAGATAAAATGTCACAGACATTTCCTCCTGAGATGTAGATAATATCAATCCTAAAAACATACATTTACAATTGCATAAAAATATAAATATACATATAAAAACACAGTTAAAGGTAAACTGTTTGAATAAATAATATATGTTAGAAAAACACTCCCACACTGGAAGGGTGGTGGTGTTCTCACAGACATACACTGTGGTAGCTTGGCTCGAGGGGTCAGGGATCAGGCACCGTGCTAAGCATACGTCATACCCACACAATAACCATGCGTGCATCCGTTCCAAAAACGACACTACACCTTAAAAATTATACTGAAAATATATCTCTTTATCTTCTTTTCTCTTAGTTGCTGATTAAATAAATAATAATACAATCACAGTACACAAGGCTTTTCCTGTGGAAGGGTAAGTCAAATAAATAATACTTCAACGATTCAATAAATAAGGTAGATCATAAATAATCAAGGCATAAATATAAGTGCATTACATATAGGGCAATTAAATATTATGAGGCAATAAATACTGCGAGACAATAAATACTGTGCGACAATAAATACTGTGAAACAATAAATACTGTGAGGCAATAAATAGGATGAATACAATAAATACAGTGCTCTCAATAAATAATAAAAGCCAACAGTGACACTTGAAAATCAGTTCACATTCCTGAGGTACTATGGGATGATTTGGCCCAATCCCAGCTTGTAGAGTTTTGGATGACCTGAGGGGTGTACTACTTGGCTTGGACAAGGCTGAGGCCTAAACTGAGGTAGAACAAGGGGGAATCTAGAGATCTGGCATTCCCACACTACACAACCCCTCTGTATTAGTCTCAGCTCACCCCTGGCACTATCAAGCTGGTTCCAGCACCTCTCTAGCCTCTAGGATGTTCTCTTAGGGCTTCACAGGGCCTTAGGCGCCCTCTATTCCACTTACTGCCCTTTTTATGAAGTTCCGACGCCGCCGGAGTCGTGTCGACGCCGTGAGGCGGTTCCGGTTCGATGTCGGCGGCCTCTGCTCAATGACAGTTCTTGTCGACGCCGGGAGGCGGTTCCGGTTCGATGTCGGCGGCCTCGGCTCGATGTCGACTTCAGGCGGCTCCGGTTCGATGACGTCGGGCGGCCTTGGCTCGATGTCGACTTCCGGCGGCTCCGGAGTGCGATCTCCACTCCCGACCTCCGGTGCTCCTTTCCTCAGGTTCCGGCGACTCCGGAGTGCGATCTCCACTCCCGACCTCCGGTGCTCCTTTCCTCAGGTTCCGGCGACTCCGGAGTGCGATCTCCACTCCCGACCTCCGGCACGCTTCACCTCGGTCTCCGGCGACTCCGGAGGGCGGACTTCACTCCCCCGTCGACGCCGCACACTCGACCTCAGGTGACTTCCTCCTCGACCTCTGGTGTCTCCACGACCTCCGTCGGCGCCCTCTCTCGACCTCTGGCGGCTCCGGGTACGACATCTGCTTTCCAGTCAGCGCCGCTTCTTCACCTCCGGCCCCAGGTCTCTAGGCTTCTCGACGTCGGACTTCAGGAAGTTACCAGTAACCAGGTCAGGAACTTGCTGTTCTTTACTTTTAAGGCCTGTTCCGGCTGTCCAGGTCCTTAAGATGGTTTTTCTGGCTTTCTCCCACACAGGGCTCCAGGCTGGGCTCAGTCAGCAGGGACTAGTATCAAGGGTGGGTTTCTGGACCCCACTCCAGGCACAAGTTTCCACCCCTGTTGCCTCACTCCTTCCTCCTTCAGTTCTGTGCTCCTTTCTCTTCACCAGTCAGGTGCCAACTGCCAACTCCAACTGCCAACTCTGAGCTGGCTTCCCAACATTCTAAACCTGCCTCACACTGTCACAGGGTTCTAGAATGTTCTTGAAGGTACTGGTAGGTTCCAGTGATGTCACAGGTGACAATGGGTGGCCACCATTTTGTGTTTCAGGCCCTCAGACAGAAGTTCCAGGGGTAGATAAAACGGCTCCCTGAATCTGCATCAATACTAAAAAGTCTGGTGGTTCCCAAAAAGGAAAAAATACTAACAGGGTTGGAGGCAAGAGTGGGACAAAATAAATAATGATGGGGAGGGACCACCCAAAGGGCTGACAGGTCTAACAATATAAATATTCATATACAATATATCACTGTATGTACTTATATGGGACATATAAATATACTTCTGACTGGAGGAAAAGAGTCTTATTGAATCTGGTATCATCTTATCACCATTACATTGCAACATCAGGTATCTTGTTAATATATTTCTGGCTAATGTTACTCTTATGAAATTAGAGAAATGTTGAGAAACGTTTGCAGTTTCAATTCTTATATTACTTTCTGCTGTTGTTACTCCAAAGGTGGAGCTTACACATATATCCTTCTTAATCTGTATGGGTTCAAATGGCTCAGGTTCAACACTAGACCATGTTTTAAGCCATCTCAAATAACGTTAGTTTATTCTCAATCATCTGATCGTATTGGCTTAAAAACTATGGAAATCCTTTCATGTGGAATATTATAGACAAGTATATAGGTCCTCAGATATATTAAGGCCATTTGGATGTTTAGTATCCAGTGCAATAATGTAGCATGTTTCCAACTTTCTCAGTGCTCTTTCTCGATCCCCACCATGTCTACTTGGTGGGATAGCGTCAATTACATAGTATTATTTAAGATCTTTATTGTTAGAATTATGGAATTCTTTAAAATGACGTGCCACCGGGTAGGTGTTGTCCTGGTTGCTGATAGCCCTGAGATGTTGGAGTATGCGCTTATGCACTGCTAATTTAGTACTACCTACATATAGGAGGTTACAAGGACATGAGAGGACATACACTGCATGATCTGTCTTACATGTAAGCAGTTTATTGATGGTATGTTTTTTACTGCTGAATGGAGTGCAAAATTCCGTCTTGTTCTCTCCGTATTGACATGCCTTGCAGGTCTTGCACCGGATAAAGCCTTTCCTGTTTTGTAGCCAATTGGTCGTGTCAATAGTTTCGGGGCTTGTTGTAACTAGTTGATCCCTGAAAGAGGGACCCCGACTATAGGTTAATGACACTTTCTGGGGTAACTCTGAACCAATTATAGGGTCACTGAGCACTAATGGCCAGTTTTTTTGTATTATAGTCCGTAATTGTTTATGTTGGTTACTATATTGGACTATAAGTCTGAAGCTCTTATCCTTGGATGTCATGTCTGCACTACTAGGGTCATTATCTTGTACATTGTTCAAGTCTGTACTTTTAAGTAACTCCTCTCTAGTTTTGCTCATAGACTTACTTATAGCAGACTCAATGATCTTGCCAGAGTATCCTCTTTGTCTGAATCTTTTCCTACATTCTGTCTGTGCCTTAATGAGGTCCTCTTGATTACTATGAAGCCGCCTCATCCACAGCATCTCGCCATAAGGAATACTGTTGACGAGGTGCCGCGGATGTGCGCTATCTGTATGTAGGGTGGAGTTCCCTGAAGTGGGTTTCCTAAAAAGTTTGGTTTCAATTTTGTTATCAATGATATAGATTTCTATATCTAGGAAAGATATGGATGTTTCACTCAGTGTGTCTGTAAACTGTAGATTGATCTCATTTTTGTTGATGTTCTCTACGAACTCAAAAGCTGTGTCTCTGTTACCATCCCATATTACAAAGAGGTCCTCAATGTATCGTAGCCACGATACAATTTTGTTGTTATCTATCATTAATGTATTGAGGACCAGCTCCTCCCAGTAGCCCATATGTAGACAGGCATAACTTGGGGAGAAGCTGGCCCCCATAGCTACTCCCCTAATTTGCTGGTATAGGATGTTGTTGAACATAAATACATTGTTCTCAAGACAAAATGAAATCATATCTACAATCATTTGTTTGTGATCCTCTCCATGTTCAGAGTCTTTGTTCAAATAGTGCTTGATGGTCTTGATACCGTCAACATGTCCAATACTTGTATATAATGATGTTACATCTAAGGCCATCATTAAGCATGTATCTTTCCATTGAATATTCGCCAACTTGTTCTGGAAATCACTAGAATCTCGGACATATGATGGTAGGGCTTGGACATGTGGTTGCAGAAAGTAATCAACATATTATGAAGTATGTTCCAATAGGCTATTACGGGCCGAGATTATGGGTCGGCCCGGAGGCTTGTTTATGTCCTTGTGGGTTTTGGGAATGAAATACAAAGTTGGTATTACTGGATAATCGTTTTTCAAAAATCTCCATTCCAGTTTAGTGATTAATTCTTTTCTCTGCTACACATTGAGCATATGATGATATCTTGTATACACAGTTTTGTACTCCGTGCTACTTATTCTGGCATAGCAAGCTCTGTCATTTAACTGTGTATATGCCTCTTTATTGTAGTCGTTTTTAATCCAGATTACAATGTTGCCACCCTTATCAGAATTCCTTACAATAATGGTCTTATTCTTTTTTAGTTTATTGATTAGATCAGAGTATTTACGATCCTGCCATTTGTATCGGTGTCTTCTACCTTGAGTTATGAAATGTAATTTCTTAGGGGCATATCAACAAGAAGGCGATAAAAAATTATCGCCACTTTTGCGGCCGTTTTCGGCCGAAAAGCGGCGATAATTTTATCGTCTAATCAGCAAGGTCACGCTAACGCGTGAAACCTTGCTTTAGCGTCAGGATTCCTAACGCCCAGCTTTGCATCTCTAATGAGATGCAAAGTGGGTGTTCCTGACCTGGCATGACAGGAGAAATGTCGCTAAGTGACATTTCTCCTATCAGCAAGCCTAACGCTATGAAGCATAGCGTCAGGAAAAGTAGCGATAACCCCTGTTATCGCTACTTTCCTTACGCCTGCTTCAGGACTGACTTAGCCATGATATCCTATGGAAGGTGGATAATATGGCTAAGTTTGTGAGTCCCTATCAACTAGCTAACGTGAGATTATCGCTGGGTTTCCAGCGATAATCTCACGTTAGGCAGTTAGCACTAGGATTTTTATCGCTGATGAGATAAGCGTTGCTAATAGCACGCTATCTCAGCGATAAAAATCGGCGCTAGCCGGCGATGATTATCCTAGCGCTAAGTGCGCTCAGCGATAATTATCGCCGGTTGTTGTTGATATGCCCCTTGATTTGTTCCGTTACAGATTCATGAAAGATATCGATTGAGTCCCTTAACATCACTGGATTAAACGTCGATTTTGGTTTGAAATTGGTTAGATGTTTGTTCTTTTGGGGAATCCCAGTGTCAACTGTCTGATCCGTTGTCCACATCTCTGTATCCATTCCAATCTGTGGTTGCATCCATAGTTCGTGAAGAGTATCTATCAATGGCTGATCTGACTGAGTCAGGGCTCCAAATGTTGCTGTAGTTGAGATAGATTCTTGTTGTTTTTGTCCTTCTGTCTTTCTAGATAATTTGTGAAATTGCTTTAATTTTAGTTTTCTCACTGCCCTGTATATATCCAATCTAGTGTTGGTGTAGTTGAAATCTGTTTTGGGGCAAAAGGAGATTACCCCGGCTCGTTTCTCTTCCTCATTAAAATTCACGTTAGCCAAATCAATGATGGTGTTGTTCAGTTCTTCCGTGGTAACATTAATTATTTGTTTTGCCATCGACCCCCTCTGGTTTTCTTTGGTTTGTTTCTTTCTTCTGTTCGCTTTTCTCCTCTGCCGCCTCCTGTTGTTGTTGTGTTTTCTTCGTTGTGCCTCGGTTTCCTGGGGCGCAATGTCTGGCGGCGATCCTGATATAAAAAAGATAATTCCTCTACCAGTGTATTTGTGTGACTTTGTACTGCTCCCACCGGACCACTGTTTTCATTTTCCGAACCACTGTCCCCTGCAGAACTCAAATCTGAGAGTGTCGAATTTGAACCCGTGGCCCCCCCACAAAGGGCACCTTCTCTACACTGGACTGTTGGTTTATTCTTGGATGAACGTATTGCTTCATACTTTTTGGCAAATGTGAAAATTTGTCCACGTTCATAATCCATTTTATCTAGGTGGAATTTGTACTTTTTTCTTTCTTTGATTATATCTTCTTTCTTTTTCAATCGGGTCATCATTTCCTTGCGCAATTAGTCTCTTTACTCACTCGTACCCATCTCCTCTATCTCTTCATTAAGTTTGTTAATTTCTTCTAACAGGGTTGCTCTGTCTATATCTGCGTATTTTATTAGTATTAGGACCAAACGTTTGGAGGAGTCCAAATTGCATTCTGCCCATTCACGCATCATGTTAACATTGGGATTCTCATAGCTTGGTGCAAGGAAAATTCGCAGTCCACGTGGATTTCTTCCGACATCTATATAACGTTGAAGGGAACGTGCTTCCCACCATTTGCTCTGTTCTAATTTACATTTCTTTTCAAGAGTTTTGAATTTGTCCTTTAATGTAGCTGCCTGACTTTCACTGATTATACTGTGTTACGCTGATGCTGGCTGGCAAATCATCGGCAAACATTAATAGTGCCGCCGCTTCTCTGCTTCATACCGTGTCGTCCGACATGGCAAAATTTGAATTAGGTAATTGATGTTGTGGGGGCAACTAAAACTGTATATTTAATATCCGTGAGCTCTCCCCCCGAAATAGCACTCCTCCCCGTCCCAGTTAATGCCTCTTTAATCCCTACCTGCTTCACAGCGAATATATATATACTACTTATATAATACATTGTTTTTATAAACTATTAATACATCAAAGAAAAAATTGAAACAATAAAAAATAACAATCTGAAAAAAATAAACACTAACAAAAAGAGGGGTGACATTTACTATGCCTACTTCAACATAAGCAAAAACAGGGACAGTCCTAGATTTTGGAGGGGTTAGATTTACTAATCCCAAGCCAATGTAAACAAAATTATAGAAAGTGTTGCATTTTTGCAGCATTAGATTAACTATTCCCATTCCAATCTATGCAACAGTAGGGAAAGTGTTAAAATTTAAGGAGTTAGCTTTACTATTCTTACTCCAATCTAAGCAACAGTAGAGCAAGTGTTGGACTTTGAAGGGGCTAGATTTAAGATTTCCACTCAAATCTAAGCATTGGTTGGGGAAAGTGTTGGTATCTTTGAGGGGTAAAATTTACTATTCCATCTTCAGTCTAAGCAACAGTAGGATGGATGTTGGACTTTGGAAGGGGTAGATTTACTAATCCCACTCTAATGTAAGCAAAAACAGAGTAAGTAATGGACTTTGGAGAGGTTGGATAAACCACTCCAATTCCTAATATGTTCTTAAGAACATTTAAATACCCAACAACATATATACTGAAACATATTTTGAATTAAAAAAATGGGCATTGTAAATAAATAAAATTAAAAGTCTAAATGTAATGGAAACAAATGAGAAATAACAGTATAAAAATATTTTAACAAATATAAAACGTTTTTTTTAAATAAACAGACTTACTTCCTTACTGCCCAAATACACCACAAACCAAAAAATTCAAAAGGAACTATAAATGAACATTAATAAGATTAAAATAGTAAATACATAAAACTAATAAGATTAAAATAAATATTAAATAAAATATAAAAATAAAAATTAGAAATAAAATGATTAATATTTTCAGTAAATTCGTACCCTTATCCTCAACAAACCCAAAAACTCACCATAAAATTATAAATTAGCAACTAAACATTAGAAAACTTAAATTACATATTACAAATTACAAAATACACTTACATAGTTGAAATAACCATTAACCAATAAAATAATTAACAAAATTACAATTTAAATATTGAATTAACATGTAAAATAAATTTGAAATAAAAAGCAATCATTTATCCTTTAAATATCTTCCCACTCTTTTTCTCTACAAACATATCATATAACACAAAATACACTCAATTAAAATAATAAAGTAAACAAATAACTAACTTCCTAACCTATCCCATTGAAGCCAAACAAACCACTATCAAAATTATAAATTACTAAGTAAATGTAAAAAGCTTCAATTACACATTAAAACTTTCAAACCATATAGAAAAACATTATAATACTAAAAGCCTAAAAAAAGATATTTGTTAAATGAATAAAACAATTTTTTTTTTTTTAAACTATATGGTATACCTAAGAAAATAATCTTCTTACTTTCTACTTTCTGTCCCACAATATCTTTGACTTGACAACATTTTTAACAATATTGTACCACCACAATATTTTGTAAACATAATTTAGGTAATTCACAATTTTGAGGATTTCTCAGCACCAATGTCCCCCAACTCCTCCCTTTCCCTCAGCTAATTAAGCTAAACCTAGCACTGAAGGGGCCTACTTGAGTTTCATAGATAATCTAAATCAGCATACCTTTCCAGAACAATAGAAGCAGTGTTAATTAAGGAGACAGCAGCTCCTGTTCTTGTATTTCACATCTCTGAAGCTATGCTGTCCTTGAGCAGGCAGATAAGCCTGTTGGAGGACTTGATGTGCCTATTCTTTGGCTTTAAGCAATTAAAAGTGTATACAGCTACTGGACGGCCCTCATCCTGGAATCCCTGGCTCAAAGCTCCTCTCTATCTAATAATGATTTTTTCAAGTTCAAAATAAACAATGAATAATGAAGCCCCTCTGGCCTTTCAACTATTTAAATTCTGTGAAACATTGTGCTCTGCTTAAAAATGATAACTGAAAAATCTAGATAATCATTTCTATGGAACCTTGTTCACTATTTAAAAGCAATAACCAGAAAACAATTCAACCCATGCTAAAATAAAACATGAATAATTTGAGTCAGCTAAACTATCAAGCTGCAATGAAACACATTTTTTAATGACAATAGTTGTGCATTTATATTTAAAACATATACCTAAATAAATAATCCAAAAGGGGGTTCCCTAAAATAGAAAATATGTGAAGATTATAACAAAGTATCTAACAAGCACCTAAAGATTGAGCTCTCTGCACTGGAAATAGGTGAGGCTTATACTAATTCAGTGAAACCCCAAGCTTGTGCAAAAAAAGTATTGTAACGTGCAGGATTTTGCAACTACAACTCTGGCTTAACTGGCTTTTGGAAGCCAGTCATGCAAATATAGCAAAGTGAATGCGCTGTTAATGGGGATGAGCTACCACTATAGCTAGAACTGTTGTAAATATTTGAGGGGCTCAGCCCGGTCCAAAAGTAAGCACAGAAAATTAGTAATGTTAACTTACAACAGAAAACCACCAGAAAATTCTGTACCTTTGGAAAATTGGAATATGAACATAAGTATCTTGAGAGTCCAACAAAACGAACCAATGCTGGCTCTACCTCGATAGCTCCATCTGCTAAATGTTCTACTATATCTTCCATTAGGCTGCTAGTATAAGGGTGGAAGAGGAATGTATTTGGCAGAACAGCTGCAATAATTTGCAAGACCCCTTGGTATGAGGTTATCTTCTTCCATTGGCTCAAAAACCTCAACAACTATCCTACGACCGGCATCTCTGATGCTGCAATACTTGGAAACCTTAACAGGCGGAGCAAACGAAGAAGACAACTTCACAATGATGTCTGCCTTTTCCTCTAAAGGATAAGGAGGCTGCTGCAGTTGTTGGTACTGCTGTTAAATGTGTTGTATTTGTTTTCTGCCAAAGTGATGACCCTAACTCTACATTTTCTAATATCAATAGTGAAATTTCTTAACTGCGAGAAAAGTCCCAATGTCCTTGCACTCCAAGTAGTAGCTTTACTCTGCTTCACTCTTTCCAATGAAGCATCAGACTTTCTCTATAAATAATTGATGATCGTCAAAAGGCATGGCGAACAACTGCAAATAGGCATCCTCTGAAAGACCAGTTGTGCCTATTGAGTGCCAATTCAAGATAAGGGCTGACCCTAGCAGGAGCCACTGAGGCAACTGTATCCAGTCTACTCTGCATCAACTTTCATGCATGCATACCATCCTTCCACAGCAAATAAAAATAAATTATGAATCAGGCATGGCTGGAACCGCTAAGCTGCCATCACAAAGTATTGATGTACCTTGCAAAGGGACAGTCCACAATAGATTTTAATGCAGGGCTGGCAACAGCAAACACCTTCTGTTGTTATGTGTCCAGTTTCCTCAAATGCCTATCAGATGGGATAGCAGGAATTGTAGCCAACTTCAATTTTGAAGCTGACGCCTTCGCAACCAAACTCCCAGGAGTGGGAAGAGAGTCTAAATATGATGGACCAGAAGAAGTAGCTTTATATTCTTTAGCTACCACGATTTGTGCTCTAAGGAATGCATCTGAATTGCAAAGCATTCTACAGTTGTTTTAATGATCTCTAAAAACTGTACTTGTGCAGCTATATCAGGTAACCCTGGAACTGGAAACATAAGCACAGGGGACAAGTCAAGTCCATAGCACTTTGCAGTAAATCACCAACAGACCAGTATTACAGTTGAACTGAGGAAGCAAATTATCTCCCTCACTATCCGTATCCTCATTGCTTCCTCAAGCACAACCTGACATTTGGATAGGATTAGAATATGATACAAATAGTTCCTATATTCGCTGCATAGACTCTATATTAGTACGTGTAGGCATTTCATGTAGGATTCCGCTTTCTATCTTGCAGAAAACAATACAGGCTCAGACTTAAACTGAGGCAACAGGCATATGCTAAAAACTGTGCACTCGAAAACGCCCAAAGAGTTTTAGGGGTGGAAGTTAGATTCGATCGCCAGCACCCCACCCCACTCTGACGGCCGCCGTTGGGCAGCAGAGGCTAGGACCGCCAATGGCAGCAAAAGACCTAGCTACGACACTGATGATGGAGCTCCCCCCCCCCTCTTTGATGCCAATATTGGATTTGGACCAAAAGAAGTCACTGAAGCAGTTGAAGAATGTCAAAACTGGCCCCCAGAGTAACCTACACCACTCGTTTTAGTAAAAGCACACATTCTTTAAAAGCCCCAGAGATTTAACATATTCAGAGGAAGAAAAAGGGCCTTCTTTAAACCTTTTTCTTTTGTTTTCATGAGAATATATGTTTAAATCTTTCTTATCCTTCTTGCATCTCCAAGATGGAGAATGTCAATGAGAGCAAGAATGGGTGTGAGGTCTTTCTCATTGGGGGAGAGGAGACTTGATTTTCATAGAAGACGCTATGAATCTGGTCTCTCTTTTAGGAATCACACTCGAGACCTCAGCAACAAGCAGCATTCATGGAATGGCCTACACACTATACACACTTCAAATACAGATCCTAGGCCAACATCAGTTGACAGCAACTTTGAAGGACACAGTGACTAAAATCACAAAATATTCAATTATGTTTACTGTGTGTGATTAATTAAAATCTTTACAATAAAACCATCCTTTAAAAGACCTTATAGAAATGACTATTTTGAGACAAGATCTTTACAATAAAATCAGTACTTACGAATTTAATTTCGAATGTCAGTTAAAAGACTGTGCAAAATGCGGCGAGCAGCAGTTGTTACATTACTTGTGATATATAGGCCCGATTTATATTAGCAGTGGAAATCAAACTTATGGTTAACGACGCAGGAAAAAAACGTAGAAATGGTGGCTTTAAAACGAAGTCTTTACAATAAACCTAGCACTTAAGTGTTTCATTGAGAAGTCAGTTAAAAACATCCATAGAAGGCGCAGCGAGCAGCGGTTAGTGCGTTTATTTATAATGTAGGCTAGGTTTGTACTGAGAAGAAAAAGTTAAACTTTTGGTTGGAAGTATAATAGATGGTTAGGAAGTCCAGTACAAAAGGAGATGGCCCGCTATTTCTACATTTCTTAAGGGACAATCCCAATGTGTAAAAGCCACCACAAGTAAGCCAGGGTGCTGGCGGGGCACAGGTTACTGGGAGGAGAAATCGTGGAAAATGCCAGGATTGAATATGGTGGCTAGGCCTTGTGTGCTTCTCAGCTCCACTGTCCTGCTTGCTTGAGGGCCTTCTCGGCCCCTTGTATATACTTAATTGTCCTGGTGATTGAGCCTTGGTCGCATGTTATGTTATGTTAAGTGATGCTTATAAAGCGCACTGACACCGAAGCTTCCTGGCGCTGGTAGACAGAACAGAGTGAGGGGGAGGTAGAGGAACAGAGTCTACGTGGGGGTGGGAAAGAGGTGAGTTTTTAGCATTTTCCTAAATTGCAGAAAAGAGGAGCAAGATTTAATAGAGAAATGAAGGAGGTTCCAGAGCCCGGGGGCTAAGTGAGAGAACCGGCGTCCGCCGAATCTCTTAGTTTTGCTCCTGGGGATGATCAGCAAGTCGCGGTGGGCGGATCGAAGATTACGTGTGGGGCAGTGAGGACGGATGGTAGATTTTAGGAAAGCAGGAGAGGGGCAATGAAGTGCCTTAAAGGTGAGACAAGCCACCTTAAATGTGTTGAAGCAGGACAGGATGGCTTCCCTGCTGGATCCGTAGAAGCCGTAGGTGTTTGCGCCACAAGTCCAGTGTGTTGCTTCAAAGACATATGGTGTGAAACAGGTTTTTTCTTGCCTTCCCACATAGTCTGCTGGTTGTCCCCTTTGGTGCCCTTTGGTCTCTCAGTCGGTAGCTTAAAATCTTTTTTTTTAATCCTGGAATTTAATTAATTGCCCAATACATCTGAGCTTTTGGTGTTATGAAGCTCTTTAGCACCACCCACACCTGCAACCTTCTGGATACAGTAGGTCTGTCTTCGAGTGATAAGATTTTTAAGGATTTGAAGGCTATTTTTTTAATTTGCCTTGACTGACAGTTTTCAACCATAATTCCCCCAAGGTTAATGTATCGATGGTTTCATTGAAGTACTTGTTGGCTGATAAGTGTGTTCCCTTTGCTATCTCTTCCCATACATAATGGTTCATTGAGTTTCCATCAGAGTTTTTCTATTTGAAACATAGGAAGCAAAGGACGCCCTTCTGCGTGTGTCTGTTTTGTTTGCTCCAACATGAGACTAATTTGGGCTCGGGAGGTACAGCACGGGAGTTTGAACATTTGCCTATATATTCGATTCACAGCTTTGTCCAGTGTTAAGATGTCTTTCCCGAGATGGGCTTCACTGCCATAGGCCAAGGTGGGAACTACCTTGGCTCTGGTGATTTCAAGAATCGGGGCATGTGAGGGGGCGTTTAAATGCTTTGATATTATTCCAAAGCCAGCTGCGAGGGCAAGGCCTTTCTTTTTGAATTCTTTGTGCAACCTAAAAGAGCCATCACTGTATAAAATAAGCCTAAGATATTTGTAGCTTTTTGTTTCCTTGATCCTGTCCCCCTAGTTCTCAGTTGACTTTCCCCTTCAGTGTTTTTTTTGCGTGAAACATGATTTTAGTTTTTTGCTGTTTATTATCATCCAAGTTTGTATCAGCGAATTCCTCAGTTGCTTTCTTAGGTGCTTCATTCCCACACGTGATCTGTTGAGCAGCACTAGGTCATCTACATATAATACATTGGGTATATGGAATGACCCTAATTTGGCGGCATGTGAGTTGCTTGAGGCGAGTACTGGTGGAAGGTCTGCTAAAAATAGATTAAATTGCATGGGTCCAAGCACTTACCCCTGTTTGAGCCCTCTTGTTGTGGGTATGGCCCTTGACAGATTTCCTCAGTTGCCTAATTTGACCCTGACTCAGGTATTGCAATATAATGTTTCTATTGGGGATGAATTTGCCATTCCTCCAATTTTGCCCACAGTTTGTTCCGGTCAACTCAGTCAAAGGATGCCTGGTATTTAAGGGGAGTTTGAAGGCTTTTGAGGAGCTAACTATTAACGATAGAGCCATTATATTTGTTATCGTCCTTGAGCTCCGTGTGAACCCTGTTAAGTTTAGGGAATTATTGATTTGGTTTCAGCCCAGTCCCTCAGATGCTCGAGGAGAACAGCTGCATAATATTTAGCCTCATTATCGATCAATGCAATCAGCCTATAGTTATCTGGTACTAGTTTGTCACCCTGTTTATGGATGGGGGAAATGATGGATCCTCTCCATGATGGTGGAATAATGCCCCCGGCAGAGTGTAGTTAAAGAGTGGTGTTAACACTCTAGCCCATTTTGCTGGGTTCGATTTGTACAAGGCCCGAGCGATGCCATTTGGTCCTTGTGCCCCAGTGGTCCGCCCCTTTGATATCTGTTACTGTACCTCCTTCGATGTAAAAAGGATTGTGCCAGGCATATCAGTCCCCTCCTCTGGGTCCTGTGAGGGGCTTACCTGCTCCAGATTGTGTCTGGTTGTGTCTGGGCCCTCTTGTTCACAAAAGTGGGCTTGCAGATGGATTGCCTATTCGCCTTCCGAGACGTTTGAGCCAGGCCCTCCGGTGAAGGGTTTTTTCTAGGGTGTTTGTGGTCTTCCAGAAGTTCCTTAGGTTGGTATGTGTTGGACCTAACGTCCTGGGGTAGCTTGGCTAAAATGGAAAGGCCTATGACCGAAAAACATTTTGTGGCTGCATCACACTCATTCCGCACTTCAGCATACCACCACTAAGAATGAGACTACACCAATTGATTAGTAAAGGTAGAAAAGCTTTATCTTTATCTTTCCTTAATTCATGTACTTCTTGTCTGTCAAGCAGATTCAACCATTGCTTAGATATTCACATCAGGTATAGAACATTTCACTGTGGCCTGAATTAGCAGTACTCTGTCAAATGACGTGAATCACTACGTTTATATTTTACATCAGAAATAAGCATTACATTGAGGCTTGAATTAGCAGTACTCTATTAAGCGACATCAGCCAATACTCTTCCCAGTATATGTGGAAGTTCCCCGAATCGTTACCCGCTGCCTGGGCTTCGGCCTGTCGCCGTAAACCCTCAAGGGTAGGGCACTCCTTTTGGGCCCAACAAAACTCCTCCCTAGTGGGTCCTCCCTCCACCTGCCAGTCTGCAGGGGTAGGTAAGCCCTCCAGGGAAGTCACACCCCCCTCTGTGGACTCCGGGACCACATCAGTTGTCCCCTCCACCGTCCGAGGTGCAGATGTCGGGGCAGGCTTCCCCTGACCCCGCTTACCCTTTCTGGCAGCTGGTTGGGCCTTTGTCCCAGGCTCCAACCTCTGTGAACTCCCTCTTCGGGCAGTCACGGACCGTGTGTTGGCACACGTCCACTCAGGTGTCCCCAACATCTCCATGTGGGCCCTGAACTCGACCTCCTTCCACGCCGAATGTTCAGGGTCATTTCCCAACAGACAGTCGACCGGCATGGCAGGGCTTTTCGCAACTCGTAGAGGACCCGCAACCCCTCCCCACTCAAAGGGAATCTGGGCCACCGGATAGTGACCCTCTCGGTTGTCAGCCATCACAACCGGGTGGACTACATTGGGAACCACCTGCTCTGGGGACACCAGCTGACTCCTTACCATAGTCATGCTGGCTCCTGTGTCCCTCAGAGCCTCCACCCTCTGGGCATTGATGGTACTTAGTAGTATTCGAGGGCACCTGGGTCTTAGGAACCATCTCACAATCCCCTAAGGACACTAAGATTAGCCCTACCCACTCACCTCCCTTATCAAGGGGCAACTCCTCCCCGAGCACTACGCTTGCCACCCCAGGGGTCTTTCCTCCAATGGGAGGGTGTGTCTCTTGGGACACTTGGCATACCCCTTATAGTGCCCAATCTCGCCACACTCATAACAACGAACAACCCTAGGCTGCTGACCACGGTCAGGATAAGGGGGTTTGTGGGGGCCAACCTTAGGAGGGAATCCTACTCCCTTTCCTTGTGAACGCTTTTGGGGGCCTTTAGAGAACTCCTTCTTTTTGTCTCCCCCCTCTTTCTTCTGGGGGGCGCCCTGTCCAGCCCCTTGGAAATTCCCTCCAGTCCCTTTTGAGGATACCCGGGTACTTGCCCAGATATCCGCCTCCTCTGCAAGCTTCCTAGGATTAGTTAGCTTGCTGTCCACCAGGTGCTGACGCAGCTCCGGAAAACTTTTCTCGAGGAGGTGCTCCTTTAAAATCAGATTGTACAATCCCTCGTAGTCCTTTACCTCACTGCCCTGTACCCAGCCCTCCAAAGCCTTCTTGGCGTAGTCCAGGAAGTCTACCCAATTCTGGGTGGCCAACTTTTGACTGCCCCGAAACCTCTGCCTGAATTTCTCAGGGGTCAACCCAAACTTTCTAACTAGGGCGACCTTCATAACGGGGTAAATGGTCTGATCTTGCTGTTCCAAAGCTAACAGGGCATCCCTCCCCACCGGAGGCATATACCTGTATAGACCACCCCCCACTGAGCTTTGGGGACCCCATGGGCTCGTAAGGAGACCTCATAGGCAGCCAACCATTTTACAATGTCATCCCCGACACTATAGCTGGCGACTACATCTTTTGGCAGGTAGGGTCTGGGCTCCCTGGGGATCTCTCTAGGTACGCTGCCACCAACGGGACTGCTCGGGGTTCCAAACTGTAGGGCTTTGAGTAACAATTCCTTTAAATGGAGCTCATGGAGGAACCTCCTCTCCTCCCTCTCTTTCTCCAAACGTGCCAGATCCATTTTGAACTGCCTCTCCTCCCTCTTGTCAGCTAAGTCAGCTGATGACAGGCTTCCCCCCGAGGCGCTACTACCCGCTCTTGAAGGGGCACTAGGTCCTACGTCCATGTTGCCACTCCCAGGGGGGAAAAGTAATTCTGTTTCTTCTGTGATGTCCAGTCCTGGTCCCTCCTCCTGTTTCCCGCTAGGGTGGGCCATAACCCAGGCTCTCAGGCTAGTTTGGAGTTCTATTTTCTTCGCCCCCTGCTTGAAAAATACCTCCCTCTCCTGGCAGAATTCTTTCAGTTGGGTCACAGTATATTCTTCCAGCCTACCCAACTCGAACTCCATCCTACCAGGTGGGACCCCAACACAGCAGAAACAAGCTTCACAAGAAGAGACCCTTCTTTTAAGAGGAAGTACACCAGGACAATTTTGAAAAACTCCAATCAGGGAGACAACCTGGAGAAAACTCCGGTAAAAACAATTAGGTGTAGGTTGTGGTGCGCGCCAAACTACTAATGAGTGGATGCAAGCACAGATTCTGGATCCCACCGCTGAACACCAACTTGTTGGACCTAACGTCCTGGGGTAGCTTGGCTAAAGTGGAAAGGCCTATGCCCGAGACACATTTTGTGCCTGCATCACACTCATTCCGCACTTCAGCGTACCACCACTAAGAATGAGACTACACCAATTGATTAGTAAAGGTAGAAAAGCTTTATCTTTATCTTTCCTTAATTCATGTACTTCTTGTCTGTCAAGCAGATTCAACCATTGCTTAGATATTCACATCAGGTATAGAACATTTCACTGTGGCCTGAATTAGCAGTACTCTGTCAAATGACGTGAATCACTACGTTTATATTTTACATCAGAAATAAGCATTACATTGAGGCTTGAATTAGCAGTACTCTATTAAGCGACATCAGCCAATACTCTTATACTCTACACAGAAATAAGCATTACATTGAGGCTTGAATTAGCAGTACTCTATTAAGCGACATCAGCCAATACTCTTATACTCTACACAGAAATAAGCATTACATTGAGGCTTGAATTAGCAGTACTCTATTAAGCGACATCAGCCAATGCTTCAAGTATGGCCTGTATGGCATTACCCTTAAGCCTGACACCTGGCTCCTTATGACTCGGCCAACTCCTACAATGTCGTGAAGCTCTAAAGGGTTGTTTCCCTAGATCGTTAGGATTTGGGACTCCTAGGCGGGCTACGTTACCCCTAGAGTCTGGGCTGTTGGCACTCACTCTCAGTCAATATTTTTAGGCTGACTGAAGCCGGGTTAGCCAGTTCACACTTTTCCTCACAAAAAACCCTCTCCTACTCCAGTGCCTCCCCCGCAGTCCAGACGAAGGGTGTATTGATTCTGTTTTCCCCTCCCCAGGGGAGGGGCGTGCTCCGGACCTCACTCGGGTCTCCCGCCCTCCCCTGGGGGTTACCTTATTCTTCGACCCTTCCTCAGCCTTCACGAGCGTTCTTTGGCCTCCCGGCGATGTCCGGGCCGAGGGCCTTGGCACTCAGTCAGAGTTCAGCTGAAGGGGGTGCTAATGTGCGGAGCTCCGCTCCCTTCACTCTTCCAGGGTTCACGCCGCGGTCGCGTACAGCAGCTCGACCTGCGAAGACGCGACCCGCTCAGAGAATCGTGCGGCGGCGGGGGCCGCGTTTCGCAGTTGCCCCCGTCACGTGATCTGAGTTCCGGAGCCTCAGGCCGGGCGCGGCCTTTGCGGAACTTCGGCGCCTCTCGCTCCTCACAAGGGCTGCACTACCAGAGCTACAACGACCACGATGGGGCCCCCATTCCTCCTCACAAGCTCCCAGACAGGAGGGACGTTCCCACGGGCCTCGGGCTACAGCGGTGAGAGGTACCTTAGGGGGGGGTCTCCAACGGGGGCGGCCCAAGTTAAGGGGGGGTGACCTACAGCTCAGAGGCAGTCAACCCGGACAGCAAATGTCCCGGATCTGTGGCGCTGGTCACATTCCTTATTCCTCATCAGTAGAGAACAGCTGTCAGTTCTGGGTTTGACAGGACTCTGGGCAAACGCAGGAAGGTAGATGATTTGGCCAGCGAGGATGACTCTTCCCCCCCCCCTATTCCCTTCAGGGGTCCTGACCAGGCATGGAACTCATAAGATTGGTGTGGCCCCAGGGTCAGAGGCTACAGGCAGGGTTTGGTGGTCACCAGGTAGAGGGCAGCGTCAACCAAAAAGGGGGGAAAAAGCAGGCCCAAAGTACAGTCAATTCCCCTCCTCTAGCGCTCCTACCTCCCCACTCAGGTGCCTGGCTCCTGACTACCCCACCTCACACCTACTACCTCTTCCAAAATGGCCGCCCTGCCCTCACCTCTATTTATCACCTGGGGCCTGACTGGCCAGAGTGGCCCAGAATGTTCTGGAACCTCTCATGGCAGTCTATGGCCCAGGTGCTGAGGTGACAGTTGGAACCACCATTTTCAAACTTCCCTCTTCCTACGTCTACAGTGAAGCACCTTGCGCCTCTCCCTCACATAGTAAGATGAAGGCGCCCAGAGCCTCTACATCAACACCCAAAAAGTTGTTAGTGGACATGAAAAATGAGAAGGGGGAGGGACGAAAAAAAATAAAATGAGGAGGGAACTGCCAAAGGGCTGACAGGTCTAACAGTATGTTTGAGGTCCCAGTTAAGTTTTGCCCAGAGTGAATCACACCTTTCTCTTTTGGTGTACCAAATTACAAGCCTGAGGCTACGCTTTGAGTCCCTAAACGTGATAATGTTTAAGGGGTTCCTTCCAAGGGCTCTGATGGCTTTGATCACTTTCCAACTTAAATTTTTAAGTTTTACTGGCTTGTGGTAGTTGTAGCTGAGTGGACTAACATGCCCAGATTGAATACTCCCATTTTTTTACTTTTGTTGAAAACTGATTTGTCAATTATTGTACCCTGCAACTGTTTGGCACTTTGCTGGTGCTTGGTTGCATCTCGTTCCAAGTGCTCAATTGTATTGGATGACCATTTGATCCTTTGAGATTGATTGAATATGTAGTCCTGGCTACTTTTGCAGTATTTTTGTTTTCTATTGGGAACATAGTCAGGTCCATCTCCTGAGGTAGATGATCACTTTCCCTTCTCGGATCCATCTGTACATCTTCACAAGGTGTAGCAAGGGAAGTAATACCAAGGTATGATCTATTAATGAACTCCCTGATTGAGAGTGGAATGATAGTGCCGGGTGGGTGTCACCTTTAGTTTGGCCATTGAGTGCGCGTAGCCCCAGGTTGTCCAGTTTCCCGGGCAGGGCAAATTCCTGCTGATCTTTTCTACCTTTGATAAGTTGGCTTTGTGTTTGAATAGCCAACTCCCATTCCTGGGCCTCTAGTATTTCGCTACTGGTGTTTTGGCCTATCAAATTCATGTTGAAGTCCCCTGTCACTATCAGGGAAGTTCTTGGATGATCTCCCTCTAGGCGTATAATGTGATTTATTAGCTTTCTGGATAGCTCTCGGCGGGCTTTCTTAGTTGGAGCCAATTGACCAGAATAAGCCGTTGTTTCTTCCCCTTGAGTGATATTGATAATTGCGCTATTTGAATCCAATCTTGGTTTGTGGTTTCTACCCTGCATTTTGTCTTTACTGCTGTTGATGTGTAAACTCCTAGGCCACCTGTCCAACACCCGAACTTGGCCTCTCATGTAGCTGCTGTAGTGGCATGGGTGAATCCCGTAATTGGGATTGATTCAGGTACCCAAGTCTCTTGGTGCGCGATTATGGCGAATGTATTAAAATAGCTCAGTATGTTGGGGTCGTTGATTTTAGCCTTCGGGCTGTGAATGTTCCAGGAACACAACCTTAGGTTGGGGGCCGCCTGGTATTTTCCGGTCCCCCATGCCTTTACTCAATCTGTCGCTGGTCGTTAGTTGATTACGCCTGCCACCCAACACCATTTGTCCCAAGTGGACTCTGCCCGTGGTTGTCCCCCTGAGCTGGCTATCTGGTCCACCCATTACCCTTGGATGCTCCGTTTTGACGAAGTGCCAATTGCATTCCTCAGAACTGAATGTGGTGTGTCTAGGGATGTTGGTTTTTTAAACAGGTCACAGTTGTGGGTATCCTGAGTCAAAGTAGTTTTCTACAAGGACCCCCCAGACCATAAACTGGTTCTTTTCATCCATTATTTTTTGAGCAATTTTTGATGAGATCAGGATGACCCTAGTTGAGGTGCTGTGTTGCCCCGGGACAGCATTGACGAACTGAACCAATTCTATTTCGGCTGAGGAGATCCCCGACAGTGAGGGGATTTGATTCATGAGCCTCAGTAGATTCCCTCGATTTAGGATGTCTTCTTGACCCCGTGAGTGATATTTTGGGTGAACCAAGGTGGCACTTTGTGACTTGCGGATGCTGTCTGCTAGTGTGTCCCGCACGGCTTGTGTTATCCGGTTTGGTGTCTGGGTCCTTTGAGGGACAGCTGAACTAGCGTGGTCTGCGCTATTCATCCCAGCCCTGGTTTGCCAACTCCCAAGTGTTTTGGCCCCCTCAGTAGTGTCTACCTTTATGGGTGGTGCTTTACCCAGATCCTTTTGACTGGTAGTGACTCCCACACTGCAGTCCGCTACTTGGTTTTTGTGATGTTCCCTTGGGCCTGTGTTTTGAAAATCATTGTTTTCTTTATCCCCTAATGGGGCGTCTGCCCATGCCCTGCTTTTGCTTTCTGCATTTACTGGGCACAGTGGTGTCGAAGAGTCTGGCTCTGCTTGCCATCCGGTGCTTGTAGGACTTTGGGGTTTGTTCCTTTGAAGTCTATTGAGCTCACAGGGGGTCCTTTTATAGCTGCTTGTCCTCTGGTCATGCTTTCTGCTTTGTATTTTCTGCTTTTGTGCCCACCGCCTCAGGTTGGGAGATGAGGAGTCTTTCTTGTTGCATGACTGCACTCGGGGCGTGGTCTCTAATGCCGTGATTGAGCTGTTGCACAGATTAGTGGTTGCGGTGTTTTTTCCTCCATTAGTTGGTTTTCGTACCTTGCTTCGGGCTCTAACCTTTGAAGGTCCTGCCTGTCTCCCTGGTGCTTCTATCTGCTGTACTAGTTCTGTTGTAAGTATGGGAGGCAAATTCCATTCCATTTTTGTGTCTGGATTTCCTTTTTAAGTCGAGCCTAGCGCAGTGCGCATGCACTGCTCTACGGGAGGCTTCTTGTGAGAACTTCTCCGGGTTGGTCTGACTCCCCCCACACATAGGATTGGCTTTTGCGTGTGTCTTTCACTAATGAAAGCACCCAAATGGCTAAAGGCGGGTGCATGTCCCACCTTCTTTTTTAATGTTCACTCCCACGGTGTTTTGCTCTCGGGAGAAAGCAGGGGTGCGCAGGGTGGCAGCTGCATTCCTCGTGGGTCAGGTTACACACAACGCACCGTGCTTTCGCTTTTGCTTGTTTCTCTCACATCTTCACTACAGAGCTACAGGTCTCAAATTGCTGGCACACATTATTTACGAACACCACTGTTTGTACGAGCCAACAATGGACCTATAAGATGCACCGGACTGTCACCCGCTTGTTTTGAGGAGATTCACTTTATTGTAAACATTTTGCTGGTGTTCTGTAATCTCTTGTCAACTTCTCAATAAAGTCGTTTAAAAAAAGGGGGAGTGCGCTTTTCGATCACTGACATTTCAGCGCCTCGTCAGGGGCAGTAAGCGCTATGAAAATCTACAATAAAGCTATGTTTTGGCTTTTAAAAGTCTTTATCCTGAATCAGAATGGGCTTGCATGTATTTATTTGTTTTTGCAGTTTTTATATAGCGCTAACTCGACGTTATCTGAGTGGTTTACATAAGTTCCAGTTTCATTACACACAGTCACATTCATATTTTCGGAGGAAGTCCAGGATTGGGAAAATTAAGTGATTTCCCAAGGATCACAGGATGTTGAGCTGAAGCTGAGACTCAGACCTTGTTCCTCAGTTTTGAAGTCCACATCTCAGGCCGTTACACCGCAACCTCTATTAAATTATTATGGGTACAACCCCCAGCCTGCCCCTGAGGGTCATCTAGAGTAGTCACAACTCGCTTTTGTGTAATGAAGCAGCGTAATTCTCCTCTCTATTCTAAGTTAGTCATGGTCCTGGCCTGGCATCCTTCAGCCATTGAAAGCTACCACACACCCTGACACTGAGGAAGTGGTTGGCACAGGGACCAGCATTCCAGTAGATGACCTCATCGGAGATTCTTCTGGAACAATGCGGATATATCTTCTTGCCTGACAGAGGAATTATTATGGTTGAGAATAAAGCACCTGGTGGGTGGTTTAGGCCAGCAGGCAGTATCGGAGTGGGATATCTGTTGCGCTTCCACTTCATGCGTCTGATCCCCTAAAGAGCTGCATTGGTGATGCTCCTGTGTGGCTGCTGAAGCAGGTATGTGTATGTCGTTGAAGCACAACCTAAAATGATTTTGACTTTTTGTAGAGCCGCTCCCCGCAATATGTAGTGCCATTATCCATTTCCATGTCAGGAACCTTAAACCACTATAGTGCAATATCTTTCTACTTTGCATCAGCTTTTGCTGTCAGGTTTTTGCTAGTACCAATTCAGCAACAATGCAGCACCACTTCAGCATCACTGCAGCACAACCTCAACAACAGGGCACCATCAGCACAGCACCAAATCAGCATCACTCAGCACCACCTGAACTCCAGCTTAGCACTACCAACAAAGCATGATTCAGGACAACCTCAGGGTCACTCACCATCACCTGAGCACCACCTCAAATCAGCACAGCTCCATCTCAGCACCACTTCTGTATCAGTGCACCACCACCAGCGCAGCACCGACTCAGCAGCAGCGCAGCTCCACCTCAGCACCAGCCCACCACCACTGCAGCACCAGCGCAGCACCACCTCAACATCAGCACAGCACCATCTCAGCATCACCATAGTACCACCACGAGCACAGCCCCACCTCAGCATCAATTTAGCACTAACGCAGCACCACTTCAGCATCAGCACTACCGCCGCATCAGCACAGTATCACCTCAGAACAGCACCAACTCAGCACCACTTGAGCACCAGTGCAGCACCACCACCTCAGCTTGACTTAGCACCACAGCATCACTCAGCACCACCTAAGTATCACCCAGAATCACCTCTGCACCAGCACACCGCCACTTCAGTACTACCTCCACATAATTCAGCACCACCTGAGTATCATTTACCATCACCTCTGCATCAGCACACCACCTCCTCAGCACCACTCAGCACCACCTCAGTCTTCCCTCAGAATCTGCCAGCTGTTGATTATCTCCTAAAGTCTGTCTACTGCTAATGTTGTAATTCTGGTACTATTAACGAGTCTCCAACCTCCCGATGTCTATGTCCCCACAATACCAAAAAATAAAACTATAACAAACAAGTATTAGAACAGGCAGGAAGAAGTTGCTAGAATTGAAAGGACAAAAAACTAGAATACCTTTTTTAAGTTAATTCTTTTTTAATTGGTTCGTTCAGTTGTACATAATGTCTTCTTGGTTAGATAAATATGTATATATATATATATATTCACTTAAAAAACCATAGGTTTCACACATGTTATAGTTAGCTGGACATTTCACTCATAAAAAACCAATGAAATTCCCCCGTTATAGTTAGTGCAGGCAACTATAACTCACGCGACCGCAATCCTCTGCTGATGACGTCAGATATTACATCACTGTATTTAGACACTTATTTACCCATGTCTTCTTCCATTAATCTTTAGCTATACATATATTACAAATATTTATTTTTCATAAAGACACATATGTCATCAGTGATGTAATATCTGACGTCATCAGCAGAGGATTGCGGTCGCGTGAGTTATAGTTGCCTGCACTAACTATAACGGGGGAATTTCATTGGTTTTTTACGAGTGAAATGTCCAGCTAACTATAACATGTGTGAAACCTATGGTTTTTTAAGTGAATTTGCAAGGTTTTTTAAATGCTAATTCGTAACTATAACGTGTGTGAAACCTATGGTTTTTTCAGTGAATTTGTACGTTTTTTTAAATGCTAAGTTATGTATTTATTTATTTTTCAGGTTTTTCACCGTGCGCGCTGTGGGTGCTCGGTGCGCTTCGCGCACCGAGCGCCCACGGTTCGCCGTGCGCGCAACGTGCCCGCACCTCGCGATTTGGTAAAAAAAAAAAATAATAATTTTCGCCCTTGGGGGTCCTTCTGTGACCCCCTGACCAAGGCTAGGGGGTCAGGCACTGTCCACTCTGCCCCCTTTTCACGTTCTCCACCTTTTTTTCCAAACACCCTCAGACTGCGAGAGACAAAATGGCGGCCGACACTTCCTGGTTTCGACCGATTCGAATGTTTACTGACATCTAACAACCAATCAGAATTGTGCTCGCGCACGGCAGGGTGCGCGCACCGTGCGCGCACGGTGCGCGTGTATAGATATTGATATGCTTTTAAATGCTATTTACTCAGGAAATACTGAACAGATTTACATCAGACCTGCAAAAGGCACTCCCTTGACCTTATGGCTACCTCTCTGCCAAATTTCACGTAATTCTGTTCAGCCGTTCGGGCTGTAGCTGCGACTAAAGGTCCTATGGAAAAATGCATGGGGAAAACGCGTTTTGGGACCCCCCCTTTTTCTCGGCCCCCGCTTGACGAATCACCCCGAGACTTTCAGGGTAGGAGCTGAACGGAGCGCCCCATTAGTTTTGAAAATTTCGCGAATATATATGTAGTAACAAAAATGCTCATAACACTTGTTTATTACAACTTTTCAACATTCTACATAGTAACCGCAATCCTCTACAACATAGCTTAAAGACATTGACAAAGCCAATATCTCTGGCTAACTTCTTATAAGGTCCCAAAGGCGAGACCTATTGGCTATGCCAATGCTTGTTTTACTTCTTTTTGATTTTGTCTTGTTTCCCTAGTGGCAGGTATTTTGTTTGCCCTCTTGTTCAGGTTTATGTGTCTCTGAAGAGGTTGGCGAAGTACTTATGGGCCCGTGTTTGGCATGTGGCTTGTTGCGAACTGTGTTTTTATGATCTGCCCTTCATACATGGGGCTTTCCTTGGTGTTGATGGCTCGATTGCCTTTGAGGAACGTATCAGGGCTTTCGGGCTTTGATTTTATGTCTGGAGTTGATTCACTGCCATTCCATGGTGGTGTGGCTTCCCCCGTGGCTACAACATTTTCCTTTCTGGTGTTGTTGGAGGCTTTCCGATCCTACAAGATCTCCATGAGGAGTTTAGGAAGGGAGCTTAGTTTTTCCAAGATTGGAGAACATGTGCATGGTGTTCTCTTGTGCTCTCTTAATCAGCTCGTTCAGTGTGGCAATTTTTTAGTCGATCCCAGCCATTTGGGTAGCAACTGTATTAAGCACCACTGTCTGTATGTCCTTTTTGAGTAAATGGTATGTTAATGCATTCACCATTGACTCTATGGTTTTTATCAGGGAGGGCCAGATGTCATTATCCTTGAGATCCGCTGCCTTTTTTGGATGTTGGATGTGGACTCCCCTGGTTTGGGGCTGTGCCGTCTGGGGCATTAAAGCCTTTAATGTGGCTATCTGCCTGATCGGTTTCAGATATGTAAGATGTCAGAAGTGCATTTGTGGGACTTGGCCCTTTTTGGCTAAAGTTCCCTAAAATTTTTGCTGTTCCCCAGACCTTTTATCTGACAAACGTTGCCACCTTAGAGGCTCTGGACACTTTGCCACTGCTAAACAGTGTCAAAGTTCAAGTGTTCGCTGTGTAAAGTGTAAAGGTGATTGGTTGTCCATTATTGGTATGTTTGCTTTACTAGTAAAGTCCCTATTGAATTGTACTATGTGTGCCAGGGCTAGTAATGCAAATGCTACTGGTGGGACCGCAGCACTTATTGTGCCACCCACTCAAGTAGCCTTGGAAAGAGAACTCAGGCCTGCCATTGCAGGGCCTGATCGCAGTTTCCTAAACTGCCATGTTGTTCTGGTAAGTGCACGCACTTACCAGACCCTGCTCTTCCCTTTCCATACACATCAGGCAGCCCTATAGTAGGTCTAGGGTACCCCCTGGACAGGGTGCAGTGCATGTGAAAGGTGGGACATGTACCATGGTGTGTGCCATGTCCTGGCAGTGAAATAATCTCCATTTCGTTTTCACTGCTGAAAGGCCATATTGCACATTAGAATAGAATGGGGAGAAGGTATACTATGTTTTCCAGCCTATCTCCCCAAAGGCTTAAGATGAAAAGGTGAAGATTAGTATGCCTGAACTCACCCTGCAATAACACATCTTTTTATGAAGTTGGCCTTTGCATTGTATTTTTGTAAGCCACTCTTTTAGAAGTGGCTGGGTTTTTGTGCTTTAAACATTTCTGTGTGTCTCTGCCTGGTTGTGGATTGACTGGCTAGATTTGAAAGCCATAGGATCTGGGGAATGTCTTGACCCAGGGGAGGAGGTGAGACAGCACAGGCTGACCTGCATCTGGTGTGTATGAGGAGGAGTAGGCCTAGAGGTGAAGAGGCCTGGGCTGGTGCTATAAAACAATTGTCCCATCTCCTGTTGAGTGATTTAGAATCCAGACCCCCACTAATCAAAGGGAGGTGTCACTGGTAGGGAGGCACCCAGAACTGGTGTGAGCAGGGGCCAGTGCCCCCTGTAACACAAAGACTTCAAAGCCATTGAGGGGTATAACTATGCAAGCTGAAGCCCCTGAACTTTGGAGAATTGCCTGATCAAGTGTGAAAACAACAGTTGATGGACAGAATGCAGAACAATATCATACATTCACCCCAGTACAGAGATCTGGGCCTAAATCCATCGTTTTTTTGCTCACCATGCCATTCCAGTTTAAACCCAGCCATATGCAAATCAGTCTTGACCCTGTGCCTCATGGGAACAGTCCAGCCCGAACTGCCAAGCCAGGTCCTCCCTGGACTGGAACCAAGCATCCTAGGACCGGTTTCGGGGTTTCACCCCACTTCAGCCAGGATAGCTTAATACCAGTGGCATGGAGAGCACGGGACTCACGTCTGAGCATACCCGTCCCACTCGGGGTGACAAATGCAAAAACAACAGTTGATGGACAGAATGCAGAACAATGTCATACTTTCACCCCAGTACAGAGATCTGGGCCTAAATCAATCGTTTTTTTTCTCACCATGCAATTCCAGTTTGAACCCAGCCATATGCAAATCAGCCTTGACCCTGTGCCTCATGGGAACAGTCCAGCCCGAACTGCCAAGCCAGGTCCTCCCTGGACTAGAACCAAGCATCCTAGGACCGGTTTCGGGGTTTCACCCCTATTTAGCCAGGATAGCTTAATTCCAGTGGCATGGAGAGCACAGGACTCACGTCTGAGCATACCCGTCCCACTTGGGGTGACAAATGCAAAAACAACAGTTGATGGACAGAATGCAGAACAATGTCATACATTCACCCCAGTACAGAGATATGGGCCTAAATCCATCGTTTTTTTGCTCACCATGCCATTCCAGTTTGAACCCAGCCATATGCAAATCAGTCTTGACCCTGTGCCTCATGGGAACAGTCCAGCCCGAACTGCTAAGCCAGGTCCTCCCTGGACTGGAACCAAGCATCCAAGGACCGGTTTCGGGGTTTCACCTCTCTTCAGCCAGGATAGTTTAATTCCAGTGGCATGGAGAGCACGGGACTCACGTCTGAGCATACCCGTCCCACTCGGGGTGACGAATGCAAAAACAACAGTTGATGGACAGAATACAGAACAATGTCATACATCAAGTGTGAACAAGACTGGAGCTACTTTGTGGATCAAGGGGAACTTTTGCAGAGGGAGAAACAACTGAAGAGATGGCTGGATAGGACTGCTCTTGTTGTGGGATCTGGGGCTGGCCTGAAATTTGCTGTTTTAACTAAGGGAAGACTGTAGGGACTTTGCTGTGTTCTGTGTCCCCCCTGCTTGAATGACTTTGCTGTGTCCTGAAGTAACTATCCCCAATGGCCCAAGGTGAGCTGGCTCCCTATTTGGAAACACAAGAACACAAAGGTTTCCAGAGAAGAATCAGATACGCCGTGGGTGCATGTGCTCTGTCTAGCCTCAGACCTTCGCAAGTTGTGTCCTGTGATCTTGGGCACCTGGAGTTCCAAACAAAACTCAGAGACGCGGTGTGAGTGTGCTCTGTCTAGCCTGAGTCCTTCGAGAGGATCGTCCTGTGAATGTGTGTACCGAGGAGCCAAGTAAGTCTCAGCGACGCTGTGTGCATGTGCTTGGGGGCAGCCTGAGACTCTCGCTGGAGGCGCCCTGTGATCAGGGCCACCGGAAGATAAAGTGTGTCTCAAGCGACGCTGTGTGCGTGTACGTTCTACTGCCTGAGACCTGCGCAAGAGGTGCCCTGTGATCAGGGCACCGGAGGATAAAGTGTGTCTCAGCGACACGGAGTGCGTGTGCTTTCTACTACCTGAGACCTGCGCAAGTTGCGCCTTGTGATCGTGGGCACAAGAATATCAAGTGTGTCTCAGCGACGCTGCGTGCGTGTGTCGTGTGAAGCCTGAGACCCTCATGAGGAGTTGTCTGGTTAATGTGCACCTGGAGTTCCCGTGAGCCTTAGTGACTGTGAGTGCGAGTGTAGTGTGCAGCCTGGGATCTTCCCATTGCCCAGACAGCCAGAGATTGCATCGGAGGCCCAAGTCACTGGATGAGGAGAGGAGAGTGGGTTCGCCCCCCCAGGTAACGTGTGTCGACTCCTGGGGCGGGGCATGGGCTCGGAGGGAGACGCTCTTGGCCTCTCTCTGTTCTGCAGTGCGAGCCTCTGCTTCGGCTCGGATTAAGGCCCGTGTGCCAAGGGAGTGACAGCACCGGGGCCTGAGTGCGAAGCTGCATTTACTGTGTTCTATCTTACTCGTGTGTAGGGGGGCAACTGTGGCTGGAGACTAACCGCAAGCCAGCACGAGTGGCGGAGAGACCTCCGGAGGCACCGTGAATGATGCTGGAGTAACGTACATATTGCATTACTTCTGCGTAGCGGAGTATCTGATGTTTGAATACCGCATAGCTTTATTTCTGCACAACGGACTGCCTGTTTTGTTGTATTGCCCATTGTTTTAGTTTGCCTAACGATCTGCCTGATAGGTGTGTTACGCATTGCACTAGCTTTGCATAATGAACTGCCTGATAGATGTGTTATGCCTTGTCTGAATCCTGCACCACGATCTGCCGGATTGTCATATTACACATTGCATTATTGTTGCATACCGAACTGCCGGATATATGTGTTCCACATTTCATTAGTTTTGCATAACAAATTGCCTGATAACTGTATTACACGTTGCATTGCCTTTTCCTAACAGAGTATCTGAAGGGGGATCGTACGCATTGCAATACGGGGACATAACAGTTTACCACATTGTTGCTTTACGCATTGCATTACAGTGACAGTACAAATCGCCAGATAACCGTATTACGAGCTGCATTATTCTTATGTTGTGAAGTACCTGACTGTTACATATTGAACTGCATATTATGACATTAGGATTACGTAGGATTGTTTAGTTTAGCTCAATAATAATAGGCCAGGGGGAACATTACCCCAACGCATATGTTGGTTTAGTATTGTGTGGTCGCATCGTATATCGTTTTATAAACATATACTCGTTTTCTATGAAACTCGTGTGGAGTCTATTTGTGGTGTCATCATTGGATTGCTGTGAGCGTAGTTGCAAAAACTTTACACATTAAGCCTTAAAGATAAGCCTGGCTGCTCGTGCCAAGCTACTAAGGGGGTGGAGCAGGGGCTATCTCTGGAGGCGACCTGTGTTTTTCCCTAACGTTGGAGCTCATGGGTACCTGCTTGGCCTGCGGTACCTTTCTCAGCCAACCAGGGATCTTGGGGTTCTAACAGCATTCTATTCTTCCGATGAGATTTCTGAGTGTTCCAAGTTGTCTCCTGTTTTGGAGGTGTTCTGTCCATTGTATTTGTGTTCTTTATTTATGTCCCACAGTTCATCTCCCCTTGCATTGCTACCGGCCCCTAGGCCTGACTCGTCCTTTGTTGTTCCTTGACTTGAATCGGATGTCAAGTTCAGAGGCGATTGACCCCCGCATTCTCCTGATCCAGTATCTTGATCCTGGTCCTGGGGTTTATTTGAGTCCTGTCCAGGATTCCCCTGCGGTGATTGCACAACCATTTTTGTTGTAATTTGGTTGTCAGATAATGTAGCTTGTGTGGCCTTCGCTGACTTAAAATGGTTGGCCCCTTTGAAAGTACATCCTTTGTTGTTGAAATTTAGAGATGTCTTGCAACGAGAGAATATATTTTGGACATGAGGATCAACTTTGAGTGCTTCTAGTTTAATCGGCTTTTCCCTCTCAGCGCTTGGTTAAATGTTTTGGTAGGCTATTTGAGCTGTAAGTTTGATATTGCCCACAAGCTGCGCCGTTGTTTGGCCCTTGGTCTGTATGAGGACTGTTGGTGTCAGTGGGACCAGGAGCTCATCGGTTTGCGGAATGGTTGAAAAGATGACTGCCCCGGGATCTTTTAGAAGCTGAAATTTAACTGAGATTTTTGGTTGATTTTTCTTGGTGCTTGGCGTCATTGAGTACTTGACTTAGACAAGTGGAGTTGGGGTTTTTTTAGTCAGTTTATTACTTTGTTTTCATGTCCTCATTTTTCCAGATCTCATTTTTGATTTACTTATTCATTTGTACAAAAGCTTATTCTAATTAGGTTAGGAAGGTGTTTTATTAGGCTTGGTTAGGGCTTTGTGTTGTGCCCTATACTGAGGCCTAGAATCCTGCTTTGGGATTCTATTTGCTTTTGTTATTGCTGTTGTTGTTCCTTTTGGAGTTGCTTGGACTATTATGGGTTTGTAGGCTTGAGGCTGCTTGTAACTGCCGTATGTTGGCCTTGTGGATCTCGGGGGCTGCCCCCCTTCTCTTTCTGTTTCCCACTGTAACTCTCCTTGAGGTGCCCCCTTTTTTTGGTCTGGGTACTGATGGTCTCCTTTTTGCACTTCCTCGCTTTTTGTGTTAGTTTTTTTTTCTTTCCAGTCAACAGGCTTTTTTATTTTTGTCCTTCCTGTCTTTTTGCTCTGTGGAGCTCCTCTTTGATTGGAGCTGGCTGGCTACCCTGCCGCCCCGTACCGTTACTTGATCTGGTCTTCCACCCCCTGACTACCTGATGCTACCCAGCACAATCAATCAAGTGGTGTGGGAAAGCAGTTCTGGGAGCAGTGGTCTGAAGATGGTTGGGTTAATGATGCAGAAGGATAATGGGCAGGGTGGTGCTGAGGCCTAGCTAGCATGCTGTAGCTGGTTGTGACAGCTGCAATGAGGGCAGTGAAGGCAGCGGCAGCAGCACAGACATGTGTGGAAATACAGAAGCACGGGGTAGCAGGATGCCAGGAGTTGGCTTGACCGTGGAACAAGCCACACCGGCCTAATGCCGACCGCTTCCGTTCACAATGACCCTCACCTTCTAGTACCTAGCATGTCTGTCTGCTCACCCTGCTTTCATCAGTCTCGTCACTTGCCTCTCGAACGACTTGCCTGCCGGCCCAAGTTCTAAATGTGGGCAGAGGTAGCCGGGCCAGCTGTGACTATGGATGCTGTGGCTGCTGTAATCTGGCTGTGGTTGTGTGCCATACTGGACCAGAGCCACCGAGCTAGGACTAGTAACCAGGAGCCTCAGAGCTGGGATTCGGGAGCTGCAAGCCCATAACCTGGGGAGTTAATAGGGTTGCTGGCTTGACCGGTCTTGGCTGGCTGGCCGACCCCCGCCTTCTTCTACCTGACTTTTTCCCGGCTCACTTTGCTAGCCGTGTAGCGGTTCCGCTGCTCTCCCTGCTTGCTCTGCTTGTTATCCCTGCTTGCTGCTCCGCTGCCTGCCGCGCCGTAAGTTCTGTCATCACTTCCCTTTAGACCTTTTTCTTTTGTTACCATGAGAATATCTGTTTAACTCTTTCTTAACCTTTTTGCATCTCCAAGATGGAGAAAAGCTATGAGAGCAAGAATGGGTGTGAGGCCTTTCTCATTGGTGCAATGGACAGTCGATTGTCATAGAAGATGCTATCAATCTGGTCTCTCTTTTAGGAATCACACTTGAGAACTCAGCAACAAGCAGCATTCATGGAATCTTTTCTGAGATTTCCATTAGCTCTTCTATACTCCATAGGGTTTATCTTTGCCTCCATTCTCTGCAATTCACCAGTTCACCATCACAGTCCTATTCGGAGTACACTGGCCTCTTTGGGGTAGAAGAATTGTTTATAAGGTGAATTGATAAAGATATGAATTCCTGGAGAATGTTAAGTGACTACTTGTCATTATACTTTTCAAGCAATGACATCTAGATTATTCACCAACACCAGATGGGATAGTAAACATATCATTTCACTAATACATATTTTACAAGCCCTCATATAGCAGCACTTTTTTTCTACACTTTGATTCTTCACATCTCCCTCACTATTATAGTCACTTTACCATATAAACATGTTACCAAGGACAACCTGTTTGAAGAAGGTATGATGGATCACATGAGAATCTCTAAACACTGAAAAAAGGGGGCATGGCCGAGGAGGCCAACATGGCGGCCATCTCTAAGAGAGTTCCTGGCCCCCAGCTCCGGTGGCTCCCTTAAGGCAGAGGAGCGTCGCTCCACTGCAAGGAAGCAGCAAAAGAAAGGAAAAAATAAAATGATATTAACTAATGTTATCATTTTATTTTGTCCTCGTGCTTCGCCAGCATGTGTGAGGGGGTGGGGCTGCAGAGTAGATGAGGAGTGGTAGAACATTGTGCACAATGACTGTCTCGGGCCGCCCAAAACAGTCATGCATTACAGCCTACATGGAGAACATGTCCTGCCCCTGACTGAGCACCGTGATCACAACGCTGCATTGCAGCGTTGTTATTGGCTGCGGGGAGCGGGGGAGCCCTGGTGCTTCCTGCTTCTCACAAGAAGCCAGGAAGAGGACGAGATGAGACACAGGAGAGGCGGCGGCAGCCGGCCAGTCGGCTGGCCGGGAGGTAAGTGATTTTTTTTTATGTTACCCAATTCCCCCCCTCCCCTTTGCCCCCACCCGAACCAGTCCTGCTTCTAGGCAGCAGCAGCGACTGCCCAGCTCATCAGATCAACATTCATCCTATTGCTGGCTCGAGTTTTATCAGTGCAGACCCTTGCCTTGACAGTGGTAAGGGCTGAGATCGACTTAAGGGGGCTGTTTCAGGCCCTTGAGGTACACGGACATCTGGATCGCGGCCGCCCTCAGAAAGGCCCATTAGGCCACGAGGCAGAGCGGCCATGTAGCCAGGCCAAGAAAATGCCCTGTGCCGCAGTTCACGCACCAGGTTTGGCCGGAGAGGACCGGGCTCTGCTAAAGACCGCCTGGGCAATGTGGATTAGCGGCCATGCCGCAAAAGATCAAGGGGGCAATTGCCAACCTCAGCGGCCCATGTGGTGAGCCCGGCTACCATTCTGAGGCAGCACAGCTGGCCCCCAGAGGGGCAGCAGTACGGCTCTGATATTAAGGAAAGGAGCAGCTGCAGAAGATACAATGCAGCACCAAAATGAAACTGACTTTTGGGGGAATACGAACTGGACCACACCTCTCCTCCCCTGGGTGACCTTATTAGCTACCGTGGGCTTTGGAAGTGGACAAGCGGGGGTCTCCGCGGCCTTCTCCTGTGGACAGGGTAGGGCTACCTCTGTGAGGGACGGAAATAGGGCCTGGCTGCTCTCAGTGCAGCCTTCGTGCTCAGGGGTCAGTGCCCCTGAGCCCTATTGTACTGCTGGGAAAGGAGCCCCCATTGGCCAGCAGGGGAGCAGTCCCCCAATGTAGTCAGAAGCATGCAACAATAGTGCCGTCAGAGCAGGCTGAGCATACCATAGACTACTGGATATGCCATTGGGAAGATGGGGCTGTGAGGCTGCAGATACACTTATTGTGGAGCCAGGGGCTCGTGAATTGCAGTGGCGGGTCCTTCTATTGAGAGGGTTTCCAACTACCATCTGAAAGGAAAGAGACACTACCAGACCACCCTCACAGGGACATCCTATCATGGGGAGAGGAGGGTCCACCCGGAATCGGGCCAAATCAAAATCGACAAATTCACTGCCCCTCCAGAGGTGACGGGCAAACCAGGGGGAGATGGCAATACTTCATCACGCTGCTCTCGCTTTCCAAAAGCGACGGAGATTCTGAACACCATGCAAGCATCACGCCAGGCATGGGAGACCAAAATAGGGAGGTAATTGAGGCAGTTAGAAAGATGGGATGGGGCCAGGCCTCAATACCGCAACAAAACCCAGCAGTTCCACAGGAAGCAGGAGCACACTTGACTGCCCCAGGAGAGAGATAGGGTTGAACTGTGGACAGGCTGTGGCCCTGTGGACTCTTAAGAGCGATGCAGGTCCGGGCGGATCTGAAAGGATGGAGGCCGGCATACACGTACCGGAGGACTGAGGCTGCAAGCTATCTATTTAACACTTATGTTTGGAATTTGTGAGTGGCACCGCGCAAGTCACTTCCAGCTCTGACGAAGCCACATACAGGCAAACAGGGATGCTACTCACGAACAATGTCTGGATCCAGTCTGACGCCTGGTGTCGTGATAATTCTGAGGTAAGGAATCTGTGGCTAGAAGTCTCTATGAAATATGCTATGATTAAGCTGGGGAGTAGTTGGGTACTATATGCCTCATCTGTACCAATTGTTTGGGGGGATATTTAAACTTGGGGTGACAGATGCTTCTGGGGGATTGGAAGTATGGGGTGTAGGGAATTGGGAGGATTTGTTGGGGAAAGTTTGGCCCGATTGGCCACAGGGTACACCACAGTGCACAATGAATTCACAGTACAGAACAGGCATACCCCAACAGTTAATAAGTGGGAGGACAGACCACCATGACTGGTAAGAACCAGGGTAACACCCTCCCGGGGCAGGGACTCAAGGTTAAGACATGAAATGTAAATGGACTGCTTGACTGTATTAAACAGGGCGCAGTCCTTGGATACAAAAAGAGACAGGGCCTAGATATCCTTCCACTAAAGGACACCCACCCCCTAGGCAACAAATGCCCTTTCCGAGCTAGATACAGACATGACAGAGTGTTTAATGAGTTTATGACCGGGTTTCATGGGGGGTAGCTATTCTTTTACATAAAGGGTGCCTTTGATGATTTCTCACATGGAGTCTGACCCTGGTGATAGGTATGTCGCAGTAGAAGGGGTGCTTGCTTGGCAGATACTTAATCTAGTTAGTCTGTACGTTCTGCCAAATCTCACCGGGGACACTGTGGATACGTTGAAGACCATACTGGTAAAATAGCAAGCTTATGGTGAATCTGTATATAAAACCTACAGATACAAATACTTTGTTACATTTCTTGAGTGCACATCCTCGCTCACTCAAGGAAAATTTGCCCTATGGACAATTTCGAAGAAAAATGAGAAATTGTACAGAAAAATATTATTTCAATAAATAATGCTAATAATCTAAGCATCAAACTAATGGAACAAGGCTATCTAATGAAACTGTGAAAGCTGCACTTAAACGAGCCTGGAACACCCCTTGAGAGACACTTCTGATCCCTAAATATACGAGTAATAACACACTCCTGATGTGCATACGTACATACAGTACTCCAATAGAATTAGACAAATCACTGAAAATAACTGGAAGTTACTTCATAATTTATAATTGCCTGATCCTTTATTTTCGATTAAAAGAGGAGAAAACATCAGGGAATATTTTGTGCATGCAGCCAGACGAACCAACAAGGCAAAACAAGATTTAAGATCTATGCTGTCACTTGCACTAGCTATTTACAACACACTTAAGAAACACATTCCAGGATTGCAATCAAGTATCTCTGACCTTCCTTTAGTCACTTGTAGACATAGTAGAACAATCAAAGAAATGATTAGCCCGAATTGTACTCCCCGACAGTTGTTCAAAAAATTGGTTAAAACCACCACAAAGCTTCTATAAATGTGGTTAATGCTCTGTATGCAAGCTGGGTTTGAATAAAACTATAGAGTTTACACATAACAGTTCTGTAAAATACAAAAATCAACAGCTTTATAAACTGTTTGAGTATGTCTGTTGTCCATGTTATTAAATGTAAACGAAGAAAAAATTACATTGGAGCACAAAACAAGAACTGAAATCAAGAATTTTAGAGCATGTAAAAATAAGGATTTCCTATATCCTTGAGTTACTCATAAGTACCATTTTAAAGATATTGAGGATCACTTTTGTTTCCATGGTATTGAGCACCTTGGTAAACATCCTAGACGGTGAAATAGGAAGCTAATTCAATCAATCAATCAGGGGATTTGTAGAGCGCACTACTCACCCGTGAGGGTTTCAAGATGCTTGGGGGGGTGGGGTGGAGTGAGCAGCTCCGTTAGGGTCATTCGAAGAGCCAGGTCTTGAGGTCCCTCCTGAATTGGTGCAGTGTTGGGCTCCGTCGGAGGTGAAGGGGGAGTTTGTTCCAGGTCTTGGGTGTGAGGTAGGAAAATGATCTTCCACCAGCTCTGGTCCGGGTAGAAACGAGGAAATGTAGCTAGGGCGAGGTCGACAGAGCTTAGGTTTTTCTTGGGGGCGTGGAAGGAGATTCTGTCGTTGAGGTATTGGGGTTCAGTGTTGTGGAGGGCTTTGTAGTCATGTGTGAGCAGCTTGGAGGTTTTTCTTTTTTCGACGGTGACCCAGTAGAGGTTGCGGAGGTGTTGGGTGATGTGGTCGTGTACGATTTTAGGAGACAATCTGAAGCAAGATGGATCACTAGACTGCAGTCTGCTGAATGTGGTCTTAATAGGGATCACAACTTTCTAATAGCTGTAGATTTGGCTGTAGTGAGAATGAGAGAATTCTGTACGATGTTATCGCGACTAGTGTCTTGATATTTTACTTTAGGTCGCCAAGTGAAGTACACTACTCTTTTTGTAGTGTTCATCATTTTCCTGTAAGCTGTAAGGATTGTTGACTTATTTGGACTGTGATAATATTGGATGTTGTACAGGAAAAGGACTTGGCTGCTTTCTTCCTGTCCTATACTTGTTAGACATTATCACAATGTGCCTATGTCTACAATGGATAGCCCCATAATGTACAATATCTAGCTTAATATTCTAATATGTACAAGTGTATGTAAACTGATGACGTATATCTATTTCAGTGAGCACTGTGAGTCTGCTTTCATTTTCAGTAGTTTACGCACATATAAATAAAATGGCCAAAATGATGCTGGTATAAAACGTCAGTTAAACACGCACATTTGCAAGTAAGTCCCTGTTTAATCTCAATTAACATACCTAACATGGAAAAATAGTAGTACAACATGGACACCAAGGGCATATATAAATAAAAAGTCCAACACAGAGCCAGTAAAACATGTACACTGTAGACATCATACCCAACATGAAGAATGCTATTACAACATGGGTAACATGGCTTCTGCATATATACATAAAATACCAGTAAAATTGTTGTGCTGTGGACATGCATTTGTAAATACTGCGAGTCCCCTTTCTTGTTCAATGACACCTTTTGTATAAAAAGAAGACCCAACTTGGCGCCCATGTAAAACGCCAGGAATCCATGTGTGTGGTCGTTATAGGATGATCAGGTATTATTTCCCCTGGAACTCTTTGGTTTAAATAATGTTTCATAATTATGATTAAATCATGAGATTAGATGACTGAACCCCGCTTGCACAAATACAATGCAGTTACTGTTTAGTGCCGTTTATTTGTCCTGCATAATTCATGAAGTCGATATAAGGGGGAAGAAAACTCGTAATTCTATGCTGTTAGGAGTGATGTGCAAATTGCATAAATAACGCCACAGGCATGGTGTTATTACTGATGCAATGTCTAAACAATGTAGAGATCACTATAGGATTAGTATACAGGTTCCAAATAAAGTGGGGCCCACAATGAAAATACTTTAATTGTATTTTTCTCGCTTCTTGCTCTGAACATCCTTAAAAAATGGGTATAATGCGTATTGAAAAACATCCAAACACTGTGCTGTTGAAGTGATGAAGTAATGAAGTAATGATGAATTATTAATTGACTGTTATAAGTTCAATTTGGCATGTAAGGCTAGGACAGTGACAAAATGATGACTCTGTACCTCATTGCAAAGTGATAGATTTTCGGGAAAGGGCGCCCAGTGGCAATAATTCTCCACAGGAATCCCCGGCTATGAAATAGCTATCAATTAATTGGCGGGAATCATGTAATTGGTGAGATGATTGCTATGAATACGTAAGTGTACGTTTTGAAATCTCATGGGTAGACATTATGCCACTAAACAAGGATGTCATTATTAATTTGACCTTTAGAATTAGATATATGATTGAAACTGAGAGGATGAACCGGGGGCAATGAGGTGTTGGGTTACATAGCAGAAAAACGTTTGCCAACTAAATTAGAAGGGTTGATGATACATTTGATAGATGTCAATGCTCTTTGTTGTAGTTCAGAGCAGACTGGCCTGACAAACATTAAACAAAAGGAATATGAATTTAAAACTTCAATTTAAATGATTTTTCATGGTAAGCAACTAAAGATATTTAAATAATTAAATGTTTACAAGTCTGACTAGAAATTTATGTAAATTGGGTATTTTCCGTTTAAGATAAAAAGTGATATAGAAGAGTGGCCAGTTTCCCTATATTGTATATAGAATAACTGAGAGATAAGATGTCATGTGTATATAAATTGTGTTGTTTTTATAAATGGTGACTCCACAGATATTGCCTGGTAATATTGATATATGTGGTTTCTTTGTGGTACATTTATTTCTAATTGTGGAAAACAATTTGGGTTATTGTGATTGTATGAAAATGTATATATTACCTACTGGCAGTCACTAGTAGGTGGCTACTGTTAGGACTTGATTTCTATTAAAAAGCAGTTTTTATAAAGCAAAGAATTGACTCTCGCTTCAGCTTGTGTCTGGAAAGGTTCGGGCAGGCACATCAAACAGGGGCCGAGAGCACATTTTCCCTATGTTAATTTCCATAGGAGTTTTGAAAACGACTACAGCTCAACCCGCTTGATGGTTTTACACCAAATTTGGCAAAAAGCTAGCTCGGTGGTGCAGAGTACATGCTTTTTGTGATTTGGTGTAAATCTGTTCGGTAGTTTCTGAGATATTAACAAAAAAGAAATTTGCATATAGGGGCGCAAAAACTTGACAGATTCGCCCTCAGGGGAACCACGGATTCATGGCCACGGCAAACTCCTGATTGGCTGGCCACATCGTCAGAGAAAAGTTGCAGCTGCTATTTTGTTTGTTGGGAAACGTCCCCGGGGCTGAAAAGTTGTTTGTATATTGAATGAAGGGATCAGGTGAGATGTTTCCTGCCCCTTTGTGTATGTTATAAAAGAGGGCTGAGCATGTGTACTGGGATCAAATATGTGAAGAACGATTTTTTGGGACACTGCGAAATCCGCGGATTCCTCACGGGGCTCAGTGGGGCCCACCATGCAACTCAGATGGGGATTGCAGATTTAGTGCGGTTTGAAAAAAAATACATATTTTTTTGTACACTCCCTCTTACTCTCACACCCACGCACATATCCATAAAATACTGTCATACCCACTCACATATCCATACAGCTACTGTCATACACTCTCACATACCCATTCACAAACCCATACAGACTCATCACACACACACACCTATATAGACACTTTTACATTCACTCACATACCCATTCAGACACTCTCACACCCATTCAGATATCTTAGAGACACTGTTACACCCATTTGCAGCTCTATAGACTCTCACTCCCATTCACTAACCCATACAGACCCTCTCACACCCATGCAGACAGTTACATCCATCCAGACTTTCACACCCACTCACATATCCATACAGACTCTCACACCCACTCTTATCCCTATATAGACACTTTTACATCCACTCCCATACCTATACAGACACTGTCACACACATTCAGATATCCTACGTACACAATTTGCTCAGACAAAGCAAACTGGTTCTATATTTGTTGTTGACGCACTCACTACAAAATGCAAACTAGCAATGTAGTTGTGTACTCTAAAGCTGAAAAAGAGAACAATGATTAGTGGCAATAATTTGGTGCATATTTATTCGTTGAGGAAAGATTTGATTTGTCCACAGCAGATTATATGTAAGTTAGAAAATAATAAAATGCAAGCTAGATCCATATATAATGCGTTAGAACTGGTGTCTGTTCCAGAAGAGCTTAAAGTATTAAATGTTTATGAATCAAATTCTGATACAGTGTATACATCCATTCCAATCCGTAGTTCGTATGGAGCCAAAGACAGGAAAATTACCTCCAATTGAGCTGCAGAAAGGACTAAAATGAAGAGTTGTGTATTTACCTATAGATTTTTAAACACAATATTGAAACTATATGGGTAGATAAAGATATTGAAGAACCACTTACTATTTTAGTAAATAGTGTTCCAACAAAGAGTAGAAAAATATGGCAAGAGTTAGTAGATGTGAATAAAGTCAATAAAGCAATATTATATTTAGCAAAAAATTATGTTTACTGTATAAATTCTGATGTTGCTGAAAATGTAAGTTGTGCAGAGGATGAAACACTAGCATCAAGTGGACAGATTGCAAAAGTGGATCAATCCAGATCGGAACAAATTTATGAATGCTACAGCATCCATCCTCTGCATTCTAAAAAATCATTGGTGATGCTATATTGAGCTGTTTCAAATTAAACAAGGTAAAGGAGCTCCCTTGAGTGTATGGGAAAAAAAGGTTTAGAGGCTCACTGTTTTCCCCAGCTACTTCCCATTGGAGAAGGAGGCCACTATGATGACCATCTTGTATATCTACTAGGAGCTGAATACTGCTCAGCACAACTATATTCAGAGGATCCAAGATGAACTAATGATATAAACGGATCCCACCTACATTTTTAGACTAAATGGAAGCCAGTGTACAAATTAATGAGTCGCTGTCTTCAAGACTGATTGAGCAAAATTAGCAATTGTGAACGGAATAGGAGTAAGGCTCCTGCTGATTATCTCAAGAGTCTGAAAGATGTGCTTGATTATTATTCTGGTATTGCCCAGGTTAAGAAGAATACTAAGGAGACTATTGATAATGCCTTTGTTCAGGGTTTGCTGCAGGGTACAGGAACACTGTTGCACCATTTAAATCTGGTAGCAAACTAATTTCAGCAAACTGCTGCTAAATTGCCAAATCAAAGGACCAGGGAGGTATGGGGAGACAAAATGATGTGGGAGGGCAGTTGGATAGGAAGCTGGATGTCAAGGAAAAATCAATGGAGGAATGTAGATGGTTTAGCTCTGATCGGTAGTTACTCATGTTTCAAATGTGGACTGATGGGACACTGGAAACGGAATCCTCCTAACTTACCCTCCAGCACACACCTCCAACCCAACTTTCCAGAATTTGCCCACATTTCTCAAAATCAATACCCCACCTTTAAGGACAACATGAGAGGAACTGACTGCAATGCAAGCACTTTGATTCTGGCAGATATAAATATGGCATACATGCAATGAGTTATTAACGGGAAGTCCACCTCATGTCTTATTGACACAGGTACTTCCCTAAATCTTGAATGTACTTAGATGCAGTTGAGATTTGAAACACATTCATCCCACTCCATATAACCGATCCCATGCCCATAACCCTGGGTCTTGTTACAGATCAATATGCTTTTTTGTTGAGCCTCACCTCTCCAGCAAACATTTTGGGGAGAAATATTTTGTCTAAATGAACTGCACTGGATATTGTACTAGTGGTGGTGTCTATTTGAATGTATTGAAAACCAATGAAAATACAGTTTTAGGTGCTCTACGTGAAACTAAGAAATGAACTGGAGATATTGACAGTAAAAATCCACTACCAAAACCTATCTTTGATATACTCAATTAAGCATCCTGTGGCTTAAGATTCAAACATACAAATGATGAAAATTGTGTTCTAACCACAGAATATGTAAATTCTAAGGTAAATCCAATGAAGAAATTCTCTTGTATTCCACAGTATCTGTAATGCCTTGAGGCGGAATCGGGAATCTGATCTGTCACTATTGCTCTGATTAAACAAGGAGTTCAAGTGCCACTGTATGTAACGCTCCCAGTTTACTGATAAAAAAGCCTGGTTTTATGTATAGAATTATGCCCATAAGCTGTTGAACTAGCTTGTTTTCCTCATCCTAAACCTGCTACCACATTGTCCTGTAGTCCAGCCACCAAATGATTTAAAGTAGTGGATAATTGATTGCACTGGCTTCTCCTCATCTTCAGGGGGCAACTCATAGAGTGTTGCTTGCCACAATAATTCACTGTGTCATCATCATTCTTTTCTCCAGCACTCCAGACAGATTTGGACAAACTTGTCTTCCCAGGACGATCTGCTTTAGTTCAATAAGTAGCTGATTCCTTAATTGTGTCTGAGTGCCAGGACCAATGTAACATTGACTCTCTGTATCTCCTCACTGAATTAGCAAAGAAAAATGACTAGCTCGGTTCACTATCTAGGTCATGACATCTCAGCAGTGGAGAGTGACCTGCCTGAACACAGTACAAAAGACATTCGTAAGTTGCTTAGATCAGTCACCATCTCTTAGAGGCCCAAATTTGTGGGGATGGAGGGCTATTGCAGGCAGTGAACATTATGGTTTGCGACTATTAATAAACCTCGCCAGTATTTTGTAAAGTCAATACACCCCAAAGTCGCTGCATTGGTCCAGGGAGGCTGAACATGCCCTTGTGACTTAAATACAAGCTCTAGGACTGCCTGACTACAATAAACAGTTTATGATGTACTGTCAGGCAGGGTGTCTGCTATGCTACTAGGCTATAGCGATAGCCTCCCACCTAGTGGAAGCTTCTGAAAGAAAAAATTAATAGTTAGTTCAGCTTTGTAGGACACTTCATGTACATCATAAACGCTAGCAAAATTTTACTCTGCCTGCGTGGACACTGGTGCACTTTTCATAGATGTATTATCCACTGAACTATAATGATATTGTGCCAGTTCCATATGATTATACATTGAAATGCACCCCTTAGGGAGTTCAGAATAGCCAATGTCATACCTGCACTGCAGAATCTCTGGTGTCATAAACATTGAAAGTGTAAAGCAGCAAGGAAAAACTTAATCGTAAAGCATAATGTTCCTTTAAAATTCCAGGATCTTACCCTGCCCATGATGCATTGTACTGGCAGTTGACTTACAGAGATAGTTCTTTTTTATGGAAATTGTACCTTAATTGATGTTCCTAGTGTCCAATCGCAGCCAATCAGGGAGGTGGCCTTTTTTATGGCTTCAATGAAGATTCTTATGATACCGAACTAGGACTACAAGTACTTTCCTAATCATAGGATTTTACCTGAAAATAGGTGGTAGACTAGAAGAGCAAGCTGAATTAAGTTGCAATGAGCAGTTGTTGGGCAATAAAAAATACAGTATGCGAGATAGACTACTCTTAGCGAGAAAGGGATTTGTCACTGGAATAGGTTTTGAAGTGTTTCTTCACCTATTCCCACATCAGCTTGAGTGTCAGAGTCTGGGTAGTAGCGTCTAGTGAATGTATGCACTTACGCCCATGTTCCTGCTTTGCAGTTGTCAGTAATTTGACCATTCCTAAACCATTGTGTAGTAGATTCTTTCCCTGTGGTACAGTGTGCTGGAAACAATTTGCTAAACATTGTTTAAGATGGGCCACAATTTACAAATAGCTGATTTGATCTTCTCATATCCTTAGTTTTGTCAAGATAGAGGATCCTTCAGTTGTCTAACGAATAAAGAGAGAGCTCATCTGGTGTGGTTGGATTCAGAAGGTAAGTGGGAGTGCTGTCCTTATTAGAGTTTTACTGAGATCTGCTACACTGCACACAGATATGTGTAGCATTTGCAGCAACTGGAACAATCTCACTAACTAGCAAGGAAGCTTTTAGACACAAGAGAAACCTCACAAGATGTAGTAGAGTGATGCTATCACTATCCCCAGCTTTGTGGATGTCCTCGGGTTAGATAATAAATGAGTGAGGCAAGATTCCGTGGCTGACCAACCTGCATGGGTTATTAAAAGAGGTACATGATGGTGTATGTGTAACCAACCCTGTTATTATCTTACAATATAGTAATAATTAAATGACATGTATGTTAATTAATAATATAATGGCTGTTAGAGAAACCAGAGAACATGAAAAACATTCTGTAGCGTAATATATGCTAGGGCCTGTCAGGAGTCAGGAGTGCAGGGGTAGTTGGTAATGGTTACAAACACCCACCAGAGATTTTATTTAACAAGGATGCGGTTGGGTATCCTTCACCACCTTGTAGCATTCCTAAAAGGGGATGCATGTTCAAAATAATTTACTCAAATGCCCCTGTGATGGGAAGGCTATACACCCAAATGCATCTCCTGTTGTTTGGCGGATTGTAAAGAGACATCAGAAAGTGTTTGCTAAGCCCCCTATTTTTCGCGGAGAAATTCCTGTTTTATTAGGATGCTTTTAACTATTCATGTAACTTAGAGAATGAAGCGATCTGTTATACTGTTTACACTTTTGTTATGTGTGTAATTAAGAGAAGAAATACACTGATCTCCTTGGATAATTTGAGGCATGAATATGACTAACTGAATATTTTGATCCGTACTATGAGTCTGGATATGACTTTTTATAGCTGTATAGTTTTTCCTTTTTAATTGATCTAATGAATTCAAAGTACTATTTGCATTAATGTTGGTCACATTATTGATTAATACAAGATTTTCACAAAGCATTCCTTGCATAAGTACTGTTGTACTCCGCAATGACTACTAACCATCTTGTCATGGCAACATATTGACCTTGTTAATTTCCAAAGCGCTTTTGCACAATTATTGTTTTGTATTTTTAACTGGTAATTGTATGTACATGGTGTTTTTAAATAAGCCTTGCCTATACTGCATGGATATTTTCTAATTATTTTTATGGATCTCACAAATCCGAATAAATAAAAATAAATCTGAGTGAGGCAAGAGTGCGAGGAACTGACGGAAAGAGGCAAGGTGACTAAGAGAAGGAAAAACACAAGAAGCTACCAATAAAAAAAACACCTGGTTGGATTTCTAGGGAGAAAATGATAAAGGAAAGGTGGAAGTGATATAAGAAGGTATGAAAAAAGGGAAAGAAGGATAAGGAAGATTTCAGACGAGCTGCACTATAGGAAGCTAAAGGGGGAAAGAAGAGAAGAATGAATGAAGTATGAAAGCTGTGGAAGGAAAAAGGAATACAAGGGAGCAATTAAACGAAGAAAATGTGATGAAGAAAATGTGGTGTAATGGACAAATAACCTAGGTCATAAACTAGGCTCTACTCCTGAGTAACAAACTTGACCATTGTGATTTCTTAGGTAAATCTTTTGACCGGATTCACAAACCTTTTTGTGCACATAAGTGCACAATAAAAGAAGGATTGATAGTCAAGAATTCTCTAACCCTGAATAGACATTTCGGATCATAGATCGGCTATACAGATAAAGTCAACAGGTCACCAGTATGGCAGATTGTTCACCACAGTAGGTGATATGGGTGTAAAAATTGGATTTCCAGGAGCCGAGCATCCAAAATGTTATCAATACCTACATCTTCATAAGCATATAGGTGTTCCCAGTTTGCAAGTGGGAAGGGAAAATAACATGGCACTATTTCATAGAGTCTAGGGAGGTAAACAATTAATAAAATATGTTTTTATTAAATGTGCTGTTGCACATTTCCATCATGCATTGTGGAACAGACAGTAGATCATGTGGACAAATTACTGATTTTACACACTGAGAACAGGCAGGATGACTGGAAATACCATCATTTGCACTGACTTCTATATATTGTATGCTTGAATTTTGTGCATCAGCAAAATATTGTAATTATACGCAAACTGTACACAGAAGTCTATATTACTGCTACAGTTAGGCAATTGAATAAATCGAGTCAGGTTTCCCCTGCTAATGCCTCAATACTGCCCAATTCACTAAGCCGGATTCACAAAGGCGAACTTGCACTTTAATTTAAGTTTATAATTGTTTGCTATTCACAAAGGGATTTGAGAGCAGTATCCCACATAATGTGGGAAGACTCCACACATGTAGCGATACTACTCGTAAATACCTCTTCACTCGTAAAGATACTATTGGTAAATCCCTTTGTGAATAGGAAACAATTGTAAACTTACACAAAAGTGTAAGTTTACTTGTGCGACTCAGGCACTGTGTGATTAGAAACATGCTCAGCATCACTATATAGGACTACATTAAAGCAAATGTTTTGAAGAGCTAGAAATAATTGTCACTTACCTTATTAGTTTCTAAGCATGCATATTATTTGACTCAATTTTAATGCATTCTAGTCACTGCAAGTGAAACGTGGAGGGTCTTTTTTTTCTTTTCTATATCGTTATTTTAATTTCCAGATTAACCAATACAAACAAGCATTTGCAATGCAATCAGTCTCGCATTTGCGAGAGTTAGACCTATTGGCGTTGTAAATGACAATTTCTTTTACCCATGTGTTTTGGTTTGGAGTGGAGTGGATGTATGAGTTCAGAGTGGAATTATGTGGGTTGAATTGAAATTGTTGTTGAATTGTGTGGTGTGTTGTGTATTTGTGTAGTGGAATTATGTGGCATGATTGTTAGACCTGTCAGCCCTTTGGGTGGTCCCTCCTCATCATTATTTATTTTGTCCCACTTTTGCCTCAAACCCTGTTAGAATTTTTCCTTTTTGGGAACCACCAGACTTTTTAGTGTTGATGCAGGGTCAGGGAGCCATTTTCCCTACCCCTGGAACTTCTGTCTGAGGGCCTGAGACACAAAATGGTGGCCACCCATTGTCACCTGTGACATCATCAGAACCCACTGGAGATTTCTGGAACCTTCTGCAACATTCTAGAACCTTGTGACAGAGGGAGAGGCAGTTTAGAATGTGGGGAGGCCATCTCAGAGTGGCAGTTGGCATCTGACTAGAGAGGAGAGAGGAGCAGTTCAGAAGGAGGTCGGAGTAAGGCAGCAGGGGTGGAAACCAGTGCTTGGAGTGGGGTCCAGAAACCCACCCTTGATGCTAGTCCCTACTGACCAAGCCCAGCCTAGAGCCCTGTGTGGGACCAAGACCAGAAAAACCATCTTAAGGACCTAAATATTGTGAAGAGGCCTTAAAGAAGAAGACCAGCAAGCTCCTGACCTGTTTAGCGGTGTCCTCCTGGAGTCCTGACGTCGAGAAGCCTGGAGACCTGAGGCCTGAGGTGGAGAAGCGGCGCTGACAGAAAGCAGACGTTGTACCCGGAGCCGTCAGAGGTCGAGAGAGGGCGCCGACGGAGGTCGTGGAGAAGCACCGGAGGTCGAGTAAGGAGTCACCTGAGGTCGAGGTGAAGCGCGCCGGAGGTCGGGAGTGGAGATCGCACTCCGGAGTCGCCGGAGATCGAGGTGAAGCGCGCCGGAGGTCGGGAGTGGAGATCGCACTCCGGAGACGCCGGAATCTGAGGTGAAGCGCGCCGGAGGTCGGGAGTGGAGGTCGCACTCCGGAGACACCCGGAAGCGGGGAGACCGTGACCCTGCGACGCCGGAAGGCGACATGGAGCCGGAGCAGCCCAGCGACATCGAGCCGAAGCCGCCCAGCGACACCGAGCCGAGGCCGCCCAGCGACATCGATCCGGAACCGCCAGCGACACCGATCCGAAGCCGCCCAGCGACACCGAACCGGAGCTGCCCAGCGACATCGAGCCGGAGCCGCCTCACGACGTCGACCCGGCGCCGAGCGGAGCCGATCATCGTGAAAAGGGCAGTAAGTGGTAGAAAGGGCATCTGAGGCCCTGTGGAGCCCTAAAAGACCATTCTAGGGGCTAGAGGGGTGTTAGAACCAGCCTGGGAGTGCCAGGGGTGAACTGAGACTGGTGCAGTGACCTCTGAGAGGGGTTGTGTATTTTAGGAGAACCAGATCCTTAGGTTACCCTTAATCTACCTCAGTTCAGGCCCAGCATTGACCAATCTAGGTGGGACACCCCCCCATGTCATCCAAATGACCACAAGCTGTACTTGGGCATAGTAAAACCTTGGGCATAGTAAAACCAAACTACCTCAGGAAAGTGATGTGAACTGTAATTGTCATTAATTGTGTTATTTAAGTTATTGAAGGTGCTTTATTTATTGACTGTATTTATTGTCTGACTGTATTTATTCCTGCATTGTATTTATTGCACCCCTATTTATTCCTTGCTTATTTATGACCTGATCCTATTTATTGAAACCCCACTGTGGTATTATTTATTTGACTTGCCCGTTTAAAGGAGAATCTTATTGTCTTGTATTTATTTTATGAACCCTGCAACTAAGAGAAAATAAGATAAAGACAAACTACTTTCTTTCATAATTTTTACGGTGTAGTGTCGTTTTTGGAACGGATGAACGCATGGTTATTGTGAGGGTGTGACGTACGCTTAACACGGTGCCTGTACCCCAACCGCTCGAGCCAAGCTACCGTTGTGCTGGGAACCTGGTGACTGCTAACCCGGTTGCCCGGTTTCCAACATAAAATTGGTGTTCAGCGGTGGGATTGAGCTGTGCTTGCGTCTACTCGACAATAACTGTGGGTAGTCCATAGGCCTACACCGGGAGTTTTCTCCAAGCGGACTTCCTAATTTTGAGTTTTGTTTTTTCCAAATTTACTTCTGGTGGTGGGAGGAGGTATTACAAAAGGTACCCCCCTGCATAGCTTCTGTAAGCAACTGTCTTCTATCCTGAGTGGGCAAAATGGAGTTTGTATTGGAAGATGTGGAAACTTACACTGTGGCCCAACTCAGAGAGGTTTGTGAGCGAGAGGGGGTGTTTTGTCCCCAAGGTTCAAAGAAGGGTGAGCTCCAGACCAGCTTAAGGGCTTGGGGGGAGGCACGACGAGAAAGTAAGGTTGAGAAGGAGGACAGGGATGGAGAGCCTGACAGCGAGGGGGCTTGTCTGTACCAACCTGAGGTGGGGAACCTAGTAGCGGGGCCCAGAACACTTTCAAGGAAGGGCAGCAGTGTCTCTAGCAACGGCTTATTAGAAGCAGAATTCACTGACCGGAGGGAGAAAAGACAGCTCACATGGGATTTGGCGAAGCTGGAGAACGAAAAGGAGGAACGGAGGATGGCTCACGAGTTGAGGCTCAGGGAGATAGATCTCCAGATCCTACGGGTCGGGGCACACCCTGTTCCTAGTGGTGGCAGCGAAGAAAGAGAAATCACCAGGGAATCCAAACCCTATCTGCCGAAAGACATAGTAGCTAGCTATAGTGTGGGTGATGATATCGCCAAGTGGCTAGCGGCCTATGAGATCTCATTAAGAGTCCATGGGGTTCCAGAGAAATATTGGGGAGGGGGATTGTATAAATACATGCCTCCAGCTGGCAGGGATACATTATTGGCCCTGGAGCAGGATGAGCAGACCCACTACCCCGCCATGAAAGTGGCGCTCGTGAGGAAGTTTGGACTAACACCCGAGAAGTACAGACAGAAGTTCCGGGGTAGCCACAAACTGGGCACACAGAATTGGGTGGATTTCCTGGACTATGCAAAGAAGGCACTAGAGGGTTGGATACAGGGCAGTGAGGTGAGGGACTACGAGGGGTTGTTTGATTTGATGTTGAAGGAACACCTGCTCGAAAAATGTTTCCCTGAACTGCGTCAACACCTGGTGGATAGCAAGCTGACCAATCCCCGGAAGCTTGCTGAGGAGGCGGACATTTGGGCTAGTACCCGAGTGTCCACAAGGGGGACTGGAGGGGACTCTCAAAAGACCGGACAGGGCGCCCCCCAGAAGAAAGAGGGAGGGGAAAAGAAAACGGAGTTCTCTAAAGGCCCCCAAAATAGTTCCCAAGGGAAGGGAACGGGATTCACCCCTAGGGCTAACCCACCCAGAAACCCTAATCCTGGCCAGAGTCAGCAGCCAAGGGTTGTCCATTGCTACGAGTGCGGTGGTGTCGGACACTATAAGGGAGATGTGAAGTGCCCGAATAGACCACCCCCTCCCATCGGAGGAAAGGCCCCCGGAGTAGCTAGTGTAGTGCTCGGGGAGGAGATGCCCTTAGATAAGGGAAGGGAGTGGGCGGGTGTCACTTTAGTGTCCCTGGGAGAACGGGAGATGGTTCCTAAGATCCAGGTGCCCGCAAATACCACAAAGTATGGGCAATGGGTCACCATCAATGGCCAAAGAGGGGAGGCTCTGAGAGACACAGGAGCCAGTATGACTATGGTACGTAGCCAACTGGTGTCTCCAGAGCAGGTGATTCCCCATGTGCTCCACCCTGCCGCGATGGCTGATGGCAGAATGGGCCACTATCCGGTGGCCGAGGTTCCATTTGAATGGGAAGGGGTTGCAGGTTCACTTCGAGTTGCCGTAAGCCCTGCCGTGCCAGTCGATTGTCTGCTGGGGAATGACATGGAGCATAATGCTTGGAAGGAGGTGGAATACCGGACTCATGCTGAGATGCTGGGTACACCTGACTGGGCCTGTGTCAGCACCAGGTCTGCGACTACCCGGAGGGGGAGTTCGTTTAGGCGGGAGCCTGGAACAAAGGCACCGCCGGCTGCCAATCAAGGGAAGAACCGAGGACAGGAGGAGCCTGCCTCGGCATCCGCGCCCCGTGTGACGGATAGGCCACCGGAGGTGGTGGACCAGGAGTCAGCGGAGGGGGATGTTACTGAACTGGAGGACCTACCCATCCCGGCCGAGTGGCACGTGGAGGGAGGGCCGACCAGGGAGGAATTCTGCAAGGGCCAGAGGGAGTGTCCTGCCCTTGAGGGACTGAGGCGACAGGCCGAAGCCCAGGCATCAGGGAACGTTGAGGGGAACTACAATATTTACTGGGAGGATGGCCTCCTCTACAGTGAACCCAAGGCACCCATGCACGGATCGTCACGGGCCTTGGTTGTCCCTCAACGTCACCGAGCCTTCCTTCTGGAATTGGCTCATGAGATCCCCTTGGCAGGACACCTGGGGCAAGACAAAACCTTTGCCCGGCTTGTCCCACACTTTTATTGGCCTCAGATGAAAGTGTCGTCCGACACCTACTGCCGGACGTGTGTGTCTTGTCAAGCCAGTGGGAAAACAGGGGTGAAGCTGAAAGCTCCCCTGGAACCACTTCCTGTCGTTAGCACCCCCTTTGAAAGGGTGGGCATCGACATTGTGGGTCCATTAGATCCGCCTACTACAGCTGGTCACAGGTATATCCTGGTTCTGGTGGATCATGCCACACGGTACCCAGAGGCCATACCTCTGAGGACCATTACTGCACCTGTTGTGGCTAGGGCCCTGATGGGAATCTTTACCCGGGGGGTTTTCCCAAGGAAGTTGTGTCCGACAGGGGGACCAACTTCATGTCAGCATACATGCGGGCGATGTGGAAGGAGTGTGGAGTGACCTACCGGTTCACCACTCCTTACCACCCCCAGACCAATGGTCTGGTGGAGAGGTTCAATAAGACCTTGAAAGGCATGATCAGAAGCCTGCCTGAAAGCCTGCGGAGGAAATGGGACGTCCTCCTACCCTGTCTATTGTTTTCTTACAGGGAAGTGCCACAGAAGGGAGTGGGCTTCAGCCCCTTCGAGCTTTTGTATGGGCACCCTGTGCGTGGACCTCTCAGCCTGGTGAGAGACGGATGGGAAAGAACTCCCAGAAAGCTACCCCAGGACGTGGTGAGCTATGTGCTGGCCTTCCGGAGCCAAATGGCTAAGTTGTGGAAGCAAGCTTCTGACAACTTGGAAGCCAGCCAAGCAGTGATGAAGGCGTGGTATGACCACAATGCTCACCCGGTGGAGTTGGAGCCTGGCCAGAAGGTGTGGGTGATCGAACCAGGAGAGCTTAGCGCCCTCCAGGATCGCTGGTCAGGACCCTTTGAGGTGTTGGAGAAGAAGGGTAAGGCTACCTACTTGGTGGATCTGAAGACCCCTCTTCAGCCCCTACGGGTGCTGCATACCAACCGCCTCAAACCCCACCATGAGAGGCCCGAAGTCATATTGTTAATGGTGACTGACGGAGCAGAGGACGTGGAAAGCGAGCCTCTCCCCGACTTATTTGCGTCTCAAGAGAAGGATGGGTTGGTGGAGGGAGTGATTCTCTCCCCGTCCCTAACTCCTGAACAGCAGGAGGACTGCCGCCAGGTCCTGGGGCAGTACTCTTCGTTGTTCTCCCTTGTTGCGGGTGGGGCTCACCTGTGCGTCCATGATGTGGACACAGGAGACAGCCCACCTGTGAAGTCAAAGATCTACCGGATGACAGACAAGGTGAAGGCCAGCATTCACAGTGAAGTCACTAAGATGCTGGAGCTAGGAGTAATTGAACCTTCCAGCAGCCCCTGGTCCAGTCCGGTGGTACTAGTACCAAAAGCTGCACCACCGGGTGCCCAACCGCAACTGAGGTTCTGTGTGGACTTCCGGGGACTGAACTCAGTAACAAAGACTGATGCTCATCCGATCCCGAGGGCGGATGAACTGATTGACCGGCTGGGAGCTGCCCAATATCTGAGTACCTTTGACCTTACTTCCGGGTACTGGCAGATCTCTCTGACTGATGGAGCTAAGGAAAGGTCAGCCTTCTCCACGCCCAAGGGCCACTACCAGTTCTGCGTGATGCCCTTTGGGCTCAAGAACGCACCTGCCACGTTTCAGCGTCTGGTGAACCAGATCCTCGCCGGAATGGAGAGTTTCTCTGCTGCTTATCTGGATGACATTGCCGTCTTCAGTAACAGCTGGGAGGACCACTTGCGTCACCTGCAAACTGTTCTCCAGGCCCTGAAGCAAGCTGGTTTAACGATCAAGGCCAGTAAATGCCAGATCGGGCAGGGGTCGGTAGTGTACCTTGGACACTTGGTGGGTAGGGGAGCGGTGCAGCCCCTCCAGGTGAAAATCGAGGCAATCATGGCCTGGGAACCCCCCAAGACTCAGACTGAGGTCCGAGCTTTTCTGGGCCTCACAGGATATTACCGCCGCTTCGTGAAGGGGTACGGGACCATTGTGGCCCCCCTCACGGAGCTTACGTCCAAGAAGCAACCTCGACGGGTAGTCTGGACGGAGGCTTGTCAGCAGGCCTTTGTGAAACTGAAGCAAGCCATGTGCGAGGCCCCGGTCTTAAGGGCCCCAGACTTTTCCAAGGAGTTCATTGTCCAGACGGATGCATCGGAACATGGCATTGGGGCAGTGTTATCGCAACTCAATGAAGAGGGTCTGGATCAACCCGTGGTCTTCCTATCCCGGAGACTACTTCCCAGGGAACAGAAGTGGAGTGCAATAGAGCGTGAAGCCTTTGCAGTGGTATGGGCTCTGAAGAAGTTGCGGCCATACCTGTTTGGCTCGCACTTCCTAGTTCAGACCGACCACAGACCCCTTCGTTGGCTGATGCAGATGAAGGGGGAGAATCCCAAGTTGCTAAGGTGGTCTATCTCCCTACAGGGAATGGACTTTCAGGTGGAACATCGGCCTGGAGTGGACCACGCCAATGCAGACGGTCTCTCAAGGTATTTCCGCCTTAGTGATGAGAACTCCCAAGGGGTTGGGTAGCTCTCCCCACTTTCAGCTGGGGGGGACGCGTGTTAGACCTGTCTGCCCTTTGGGTGGTCCCTCCTCATCATTATTTATTTTGTCCCACTTTTCCCTCAAACCCTGTTAGAATTTTTCCTTTTTGGGAACCACCAGACTTTTTAGTGTTGATGCAGGGTCAGGGAGCTATTTTCCCTACCCCTGGAACTTCTGTCTGAGGGCCTGAGACACAAAATGGTGGCCACCCATTGTCACCTGTGACATCATCAGAACCCACTGGAGATTTCTGGAACCTTCTGCAACATTCTAGAACCTTGTGACAGAGGGAGAGGCAGTTTAGAATGTGGGGAGGCCATCTCAGAGTGGCAGTTGGCATCTGACTAGAGAGGAGAGAGGAGCAGTTCAGAAGGAGGTCGGAGTAAGGCAGCAGGGGTGGAAACCAGTGCTTGGAGTGGGGTCCAGAAACCCACCCTTGATGCTAGTCCCTACTGACCAAGCCCAGCCTAGAGCCCTGTGTGGGATCAAGACCAGAAAAACCATCTTAAGGACCTAAATATTGTGAAGAGGCCTTAAAGAAGAAGACCAGCAAGCTCCTGACCTGTTTAGCGGTGTCCTCCTGGAGTCCTGACGTCGAGAAGCCTGGAGACCTGAGGCCTGAGGTGGAGAAGCGGCGCTGACAGAAAGCAGACGTCGTACCCGGAGCCGTCAGAGGTCGAGAGAGGGCGCCGACGGAGGTCGTGGAGAGGCACCGGAGGTCGAGTAAGGAGTCACCTGAGGTCGAGGTGAAGCGCGCCGGAGGTCGGGAGTGGAGATCGCACTCCGGAGTCGCCGGAGATCGAGGTGAAGCGCGCTGGAGGTCGGGAGTGGAGATCGCACTCCGGAGACGCCGGAATCTGAGGTGAAGCGCGCCGGAGGTCCGGAGTGGAGGTCGCACTCCGGAGACACCCGGAAGCGGGGAGACCGTGACCCTGCGACGCCGGAAGGCGACATCGAGCCGGAGCAGCCCAGCGACATCGAGCCGAAGCCGCCCAGCGACACCGAGCCGAGGCCGCCCAGCGACATCGATCCGGAACCGCCAGCGACACCGATCCGAAGCCGCCCAGCGACACCGATCCGAAGCCGCCCAGCGACACCGAACCGGAGCCACCCAGCGACATCGAGCCGGAGCCGCCTCACGACGTCGACCCGGCGCCGAGCGGAGCCGATCATCGTGAAAAGGGCAGTAAGTGGTAGAAAGGGCATCTGAGGCCCTGTGGAGCCCTAAAAGACCATTCTAGGGGCTAGAGGGGTGTTAGAACCAGCCTGGGAGTGCCAGGGGTGAACTGAGACTGGTGCAGTGACCTCTGAGAGGGGTTGTGTATTTTAGGAGAACCAGATCCTTAGGTTACCCTTAATCTACCTCAGTTCAGGCCCAGCATTGACCAATCTAGGTGGGACACCCCCCCCATGTCATCCAAATGACCACAAGCTGTACTTGGGCATAGTAAAACCAAACTACCTCAGGAAAGTGATGTGAACTGTAATTGTCATTAATTGTGTTATTTAAGTTATTGAAGGTGCTTTATTTATTGACTGTATTTATTGTCTGACTGTATTTATTCCTGCATTGTATTTATTGTCTGACAGTATTTATTAGCCATTTGTATTTATTGCACCCCTATTTATTCCTTGCTTATTTATGACCTGATCCTATTTATTGAAACCCCACTGTGGTATTATTTATTTGACTTGCCCTTTTAAAGGAAAATCTTATTGTCTTGTATTTATTTTATGAACCCTGCAACTAAGAGAAAATAAGATAAAGACAAACTACTTTCTTTCATAATTTTTACGGTGTAGTGTCGTTTTTGGAACGGATGAACGCATGGTTATTGTGAGGGTGTGACGTACGCTTAACACGGTGCCTGTACCCCAACCGCTCGAGCCAAGCTACCGTTGTGCTGGGAACCTGGTGACTGCTAACCCGGTTGCCCGGTTTCCAACAATGATGAATAGATAGGAGTGGGCACTGCATAGAATAGATAGAAAGGAAGGTAGAGAGCAATAGCTAGTTTGTGAACGAAGTGGTGAATGAACTCCAGACAGAGGAGCGGAAAGAGTGTGTGAGAAAGAGAAAAAAGGGGAGGACAGGCCACAGACGTATAAAGAAAGTGAGTGTGCTTATGTACGCAGTAGACACCCAAAGAAGAAGAAGCGTGGATTTGAGGAATGGAAATTTTTAAAAGACACAGGAAAGAAACTGTGTCCGAAGACCTTAAATGAACCAATATGAGACTGTCAGGAAGAGTGCATGAGAGAGATAGAGAGAGGTGTGAGAGAGAGAAGGATGAGTGGGAGGTGCACCGGGGTGGGGGTGAAAGGTAAACCAGTGCACAGCCCTTGCATTTATGTGGGGTGTTTTTATGTTGCATAGTGTACAGTGTAAATATGTGGAGTGTGCTAATATGGACTCCCAGCCATGCTTTACAGACATTCCTCTTTTCTAATGAATTTATCCCTCTAACAGCCGCGCATGTCCACAACTCCTAGTAGGATCCCACATCTTCCCTATTATTAATCAACTTTAATTAATCTAACCCTCTTTACAAGAGTAGAGTAAATGCACAAGATCTCCATGGCACAAACCTAACCTTAAGGCAGCTGATCCTACAAGGAAAAAGAAGCACATTATCCTATCATTCACGAACCCTGGGATCCAGAGTAATGTGCTACTAGCTGCAGAGCTCTCCCAGTGCCTTATTTAGGCTTGTAAGCATTATGTACATATAATTTACAATATAAGAACTCTAAATATTCACATATTAAAAACCTATCATAACAGTTAATATTTTAATGTGGCACAGCAAGTATCCTTAGTGCTGCGAGGTGTCAAAACACATATCTCTCATACGTGAAAAGAATCAACACATCTCCTCCAAGTAGCTTTCCAAATCCACAATATGCAATTTCCACAAGAAAATATGAGGATCAAATTAATGCCTTGTTCCAGGGGTGAGAGGCGTCAGCTGATAATAATACAAGCAGGTTAGTTCCCCTTCCTTATAAAGGCCTTTCTATTCACTCAAAGGAGCTACAATGCGCTGTCAAAATAACTAACACTGACTACACTGCATCTCGGCAAACTGTTTTTTTCTGTCTTTTTTCCAGCCTCGGTGTAGGCATCATTATCAGTGGCACAATCTGCATTATTGTTAAATACAGGCACCTGCTGAGTACCAGCACTAGTGCCAAGCTTACAAGATACTAGAACACGCCTTAGAGCAAGGATCCAATTAGCATTATTACTAGTGCAACCTTGGAGGCCCATCCACCTGTACACTACTATCAAGAACGAACTGCTCGTGAAGACGGTTATCAATGCCAGCCTTACCATGGGCATCCTCTGGCCATTAATACCCTTGCCAGCCTTATTCTCTGAGAACTATTTGTAACAGCAGCAGCCTTCATGTAAAAAACAGTTGAGCATCGCGATGCATGCTAGCATTAAGCGGGAGGGCAGTTACTTGGCAGAGTATATAACGTCAGCCGCAGTGTGGGGCACCATCATCTGAGCCTGCCTCAGTGTTGGCATGTCCCTGGGCATTGTTAACAGTAGTGAAGACATCACCCTGCGAACTATCATTAATGCCAACCCTGGTTTTAGCACAATTTCTAATGGTACCCTTAACTAGAGTGGGCATCCCCTGGATGCCTATTTCTCAAACTCCTAATGTCAAGCCATTCACCAACCTGACCTCCCTGTCACCCCATCACCGCATGCTGTGCCAATCGGCATCGCTATTGCAGAAGCTGCCAGTACAGCCCAGCAAACATTTGGCACTCACCCACAGGTGACACGGAAGCCCGAAGGTGCTGAGAATGTCTGCCATAGCGCCCAGCATCTGTTCGGTTCGTCCCAGGGTCTTCTGAGGTGCCTTCATGGTTCCCACACCCCTAGGGTACCCAGCTGCCCAGCGCTGACATCAGCAACACAGACCCCGTCAATGACACCACTCGTAGGCACCCCTGGTGCCCTCGACCAGCTCAGACAAGAAGGTATGGCTTTACCCACTGCCTCGGTTGGGAACCAGTCCTCCCGGCCGTACGCCTCCAACTCCAGTGAACGCACAAATAACTCCTGGGCAGGAAGAGGCAGGCGCAGTGCAGACCCAGGCGTGGCCACAAGAAATAAATTGACAGTCATGATGGGCCGGGCCCGCGTGCAACGTCTTTCAAACTTTCCACATCATAATACGCCCAGCTGAGACGGAGCCTTTCCCAACTCCACAACTCACGCCCCCACCAGCGTGACGAGAGCCATATGTTCCGGGGAACTTCCGTAACTCAAAGCTGCGAGCCGCCGGCGCAGGAGGGTCTCATGGGCAGGGATGGGCACTGGAGGTGTGAGTCGGGAAAGGTGCCACAGAGAGCACCTCACACGTCAGACGGAAGGGTGCTTGAGAGCTCCATATGCATGACAGCACATGGGAGCATTGACAGAGAGCAAAACATGCGTCAGGCCATGACGAGGGAAGGCACAAAGGCGGGAGGGGGCAGAGGGCACGGGAGAAGCCATTGGACCGGGAAGAAAGTAGTCTGCAGTAAAGGGGCCAACAGCCATGGAAGGACTATAATGATGACATGGCCAATCACAAGGCAGCATTTACGACACAAACCAATGAAAAATATGGGCGGGGAGTGGGCGGAGCTTCCACGAAGCTTCCAGCTATAGTGTATACTGCATGCCTGCAAAGCAAGAAGCACATGCGCTGCAACGCTATGCGAGACCTAAAAAGGGCCAAACCATGCTCATGAAATGCATCAGTAAATCCAGCAGCAGGGCGATACATACAACATTATTATAGCACTTACAGTTGGTGACCAAACATAAGAGTATACAGGTATTAAAGCACTTTCCCACCCATTCCCAGGGGCATTTGCTATTCTTTCTACCTCAAAATCTCAGATCGGGTTGTATACATTTCGTCTCCTTTTTCTGGTATGAGTGGTGGTCTATTTTGGGATATTTCTTTTGCATTTTCAGTGACAGTGGCGTGAATTTTGTTCATCAGAGTTTTCTTGAGGTTGCATCCAGGGAATTTAATAACCACTGCGATAGCTGCATCTACAATAGGCAGTCTTCTTCAAGGTGAGCGTCTTTCTTGCATGCATTTATAACTGGCTATTGATCTGAGATCTTTTACACTAGTTTATGATTGGTGTTCCTATGTTAAAATTGGGGCCTCACCAACACTGGAAATGTCTGGTCTTCAGCCAGTTTGCACGTGACATGTCATCATTGGTGTTGCTATGTTAAAACTAGTGCCTCACCAATACTGTAATGTCTGGTCTTCAGCGTGCTTGACAGTTTTGATCTTTGATTTAAGGGAAGTCCAGAATAATATGTTCACAGAACTCTAACTCTAAAGTAACCAATCAAATTCTAAATGGCTCATTTAGAGAGATGATTAATTCTAGCCATGCGTAACTCATTTTAGGAAGACAGTGTTTCTACCAACATTTGGTCCACTACACTATTTAATGTTAGGCCGAGGGAACCACCAGCACTTATTTTATGGGTCTGGACCACTTTGCCATGTCTCACACAGTCTGCATCTGCTTTAATTTGCAGTGCAGACGGGGACAGGAAATCAGACATTTTATTTTGAAAATGGTTGGCTGAAATTAGGACTGCCGCTACAGGGAACCTTAGAGATTCTATATATTGATAGCACTCTTCAATTTCTGCAAACAAAAGAAGGAATGAGGCCTTCCTTACAGAGAAGGTGTATGCCTCTCTCCAGATGGACAGGTAGATGCCAGGGAGTTTCACGGGACCCAGGTTCATGGAGTGATGCAGGTCCTGTGGAACAGGGCAGAATAGAAAAACGAGTAATGTAACACCTGCTCCCTGGACTAGTGCCTCTCCTCACTCAGCTTCCTTAATACAATTATAGGGCCCAACACTTATATTTTTTGTAAATAAGCACTGGTATGATCCAAAGCAAAGAAAAACATTAAAAATGCACCCCATAGTGATATCTGGACTAAAGCTCTTTCTTAAGAATGTTCTGAGAAAACACTGAAACAGGAATGGCTATAGCCTAGATCAAGTATGGGTTTAATTGGGGAAGAAGTAGCACAACATGTAAATTTGCAAAGTGCACATTTCACCCAGAAATGTATCTTGGCGCTGAATAACAGATGTTTATGTTACTCAACTCAATGGTACTCATTTTATTGACTTCGGAAGGATGAAAGGCTGAGTGAACTTGCCAGAAGGTGAGCCCGTGAGTATGAGGTTAAACACAAACCCCTACAGTGGATGCATTAGTTCACTGAGCCACCAAATCCAGCTACAAAACACAGGGCTCACTCTTTATAAAGTTATTGTTTGTGCCCTTTCCCGGCGATAACATGTTTTTCATACAGCCCTTCATTGTCTACTGTTGCTAAGTACTGCAAATACCAGATGTTGCTGTTAACAAATGTAAAGGCACTCAATTTACCAACCTTAAAATGATGAAAGAATGATCTGACTTAGCTTAGCTTGTATTCTAAATCGTGGTCCACAGATCACACCCACTATTAGAAGCATTTAACTTACTGAGTCACCTTGCCATCTTACCTTGGGTCAGTTCGGGATGCCGTATGTTTGTGTACAGCTGACGCGGGTGCCCCTTCTGTGGGTGAATATCTGACATTTTAGGTGCTTCCTCAGATGCCTGGAGGCACTGTTGGTCCCCTGATGCTAAGCTATTTTCACTGCTGCTTGTACTGGCATGGCGATCTTTCTTGGGCGGACTCAACTTACTTCTGCTCCGACGCTTAGCTGCTGCTAGTACTGCACCAGGGTTTGCTGCCAGTGGGGCCATCTGCTGCTTGGAGGCAGTGTTCTGTGCTGGCGACATTGTTTGTACCTGGCTCCCATGGTCACGCAAACAATACCTCAGCTCTACATTCTCCTGCATCAGAGCCACCATCTTCCGGAGCTCACCATTTTCAGACAGAAGTCGCGTGTTCTCGTTGCGCAGACTCTCCACCTCACGAGTCTTCACAAATGAATCCATTCTTTCGGAGGGGACCTGTCTACATTCAGAATAAAAGAAACAGGCACATCAAGCCAAAATGCAGAATATTACCCCATGTAGCAACTGTATCATCTCATAAATATGCATTTCCCACACCTACTAAAACCTTCTAATTCATGGTAGGAATGAGATTTCAAAATACACATTATTCATTTTTAAACGTTGCAATTTTAGTAGATTATATTTTAGGAAAATGGCTGATTTGGGTCAGGTTCAACTTCAGAAACATTTTGCAAAAAAAAGTAAACATATGTAATTCATAAAGCAATTTGTTCAAGCAAATTCTTAACAAGCAGTCATTAAAGAAAAGACACAAGTCATTAAAGAAAAGACATACATTTGTAATCACCTTCACCTTCACTTGCGACATCCAAAAAGCCTACATAACATTCTCCAAATCAGAATAATCAAACTGCCCATAATCAATGTGAACTGGACTTTTCCAGAAACTACATAATCACCAAACTCTATATAATCACAAAACCCTCTCTTCAATTTCGAATAGGTAAAGTCAATGTCTACTACTATTAAAGCAACTCTGGTTTTGTAATTCAAGTGCAACATAGCAAAATCTTATCGCCCACAATAAAAACAAATCATTTTTTAAAGCCCTCAGTAACTTATAGCACAGTTCATGAACACTGCTGCCTGTCTTTGTTGAGGCAGAGAAACACAAGCACATTTTCCTAGGTCTCCAGAAGCCTTGTTTCTAATAGAGGAAAAAACATCCAAGGTGCTTAGTCATGACCTACAAAATCCTGCACCAGTTTGCTGTCAAATTTCATAACTCTTACCTATGTCACTTCTCACACAGTAAGGTTTTCTTCCCTCTTGTTGTTAACCATTCTCTACTTCCAAAAAGTAAGCAGAGGGAGGTTATGCTTTTTTAACCAGGAACACTTCTTATATATGTAAGCTACTATGAATGACCACTAGCCTTCAAATGCAATCCGCAAACTTGGCCTCAGTGTTTTGATTGGTTCATACATTCTTCCACTACTGATGCAAGACCTAGAATTGCAGTGCATGTCAGGTACTAGCTTGTATCCCTCTATATCCCTACTTCCTTTACTCCCTGTCTTTCTACCCCCCTCTTTTTAACTCCAACCCCTTTATCACCCCCAACACAACCTTCTTTAATCCCCATCGCCTCACTAAGTTTTCACTGACTGCCAAGATAACAGGGGCGGCTATATTAAAGTAGATTTTACCCCACCGAAGATGATTGATTTAGCATGCGCACGCAGCTGGCATCTTTAAATGTTTTTTTTTTCCACAAATCCAATTCAGACCTGTCCACCGTAGATGCGTCTCTGATACAAGTGCTTTACTCTTGTTGGCTACCTGATATCACTCAGCACCCCTCAGTGAAAAACATCCTGTTTCTTTACGCATCTTAAAGTCTGATGTTTGAATATTTTGAAAATTACCCAATCTCCTTTATTGCGCAGCTCACAGCAGCAACAATGAAGAGATCTAGAACTTCAAAACATTTTAACACAGTATATAGTCCATGTGCACGTAGTCTTCTCCCTTCTTTGTTGCTGCTGGTCAAATGTACTCCTACTTTCTTTATCCTTGATGCGTGCCTGTTTGAACATGTTGTTTGTTTAGATTGGAGTGGGTGGTGGCTGATTGGGTGACTGTACCCTCTACCCCCTCCCCACCCACTTCGCAGCACTGAATTTAATTAACATTATTTTTTAATGTTCTCCTGATATCTTTTACAATATTGTGCTATACTGCGGGCGCTCTTATTGATTGTGCCTGCCTTCTTTATCCATGACTGTGCCTGCCTTCTTTAAAATTCCCCCCTCGCCCCCTCGCACTGTTTTTCAAATCCTATTTTTATCGTCAACGAGGTGGAGAGCTTCCGCCTCCGCCTTCTGATACTTGTACCCTTAGGGAGTCAGACGGAGACATTCTCGCCTCCGACCGACTCTTTTTCGTAACTTTCTTTGGCTCCTTCAGGCCGAGGAAAGCTCTTCTCACACGGGACCGGCGTCTTTCAAATGCCGATCCCGTGCTGAGAGACGCGCTGTTACTGAGTCTCCATGGTAACCCTGCGGCCTCAGCTGAAGCTCGGCGGGGGCTGCGCAGGGTTACCGTGGTAACAGGACACAACGGAGATCTCCGTACGAGCCCTATTAAGAAACGGGCTCTTGGAGGTCTCGTTTAAATAAATCCAAAGGCTTTTCTCCAAGCATATAAAAATGAATAGCCTGACTAACCTGATTTCATGCTTACGCCACTAATTACCATCCGGGCTGCTCTATCCACATTTAAAAAAAATTTTAAAAAGGGGAAAACAGGTCAAGGACCATAGTAACAGAGAAAGGACTAAATCCATGAACACCCTCAATTAGAGGAGAGATCCTTACTAAACCATAGAAACAGAGAAAGGACCTACATAATAATCCCTGAATACCCTCAATTAAAGGAAAGATCCTTAGCAAACCATTTTGTTGAACCAAGTTAGGTTACCATAACAATTAAGGCAGCCATTTCATGCGCTTAACACTCCCACCTGTTTTGACAGTTGGAAGTTCACTAACGCTGTAGCAGTTTTCTGTGTCTGAGCTTAACCTTAGTTATGTCTTCAGAACCTTCAACCAGCTCCATGAATAAAACAAAAAAATGAATGTGTGTCTTCATGTAACGTAACTGGTGCTCTGTAAAGCGCTCTGATACCTGATTGGATTCGGGTCAAGTTTGCGCTATATAAAACTATAAAACTCTGCAAAAAAAAAAAAAGATAAACTAGAAGGTCTTATTAATAAGGCCCTAGATAGGGTAATGGGGTCTCTTGATGACACCATGAATAAAAAACTAGAAAGCCTATCTAAAAGAGGCTGGCCATCCACAAGACCTCAGGAGGAGCCCACAGAGCCAACAATGGCGCAAAGGAAAAGGCCAATTAACGACAACCCTCCAAAAGGTACCAAAAAGCCTAAGAACTCCAACCCTACCGTTTTGACCTCATGCTCTAGCGGTGACAATGACAGTGCCTCGGGCACAATAGATGGGCAGCATAAAGACCCGGCTTTACATATCCCTATTGACAGTGATGATGGGCAGGAGGATGAGATTGATCACTCCGACTCCTCTGAGGAGGAAGGTGACATTTTGGATACTTCAGGTGAGGCATCAAGGGCCTCAGGGTCTAAAATGGGTATTGTTGACCCCTTTGGAGAGTATATGTTCGACCCCCTCCTCATAAAACATCCCCTCTCTCCTGAGTGGGTCGAGCTAGCTAACAAAGAAGGGGGAGCTTCCTCTTAAGGCCTCCTCTTTGGGGAGGAATTTATCAAATAAATGGCTAAATATGTAGGAGTTTTCAACTCCATTCAAAAGTCTCAAAAAGATATTTAAAAAGTCTTCAACAACAGAATTTTTGGAAGGGCCGGGAGAATACGGGGTCAGTTCCCCGGCCGTGTGCATTTTTCATCAAGACCCTTCATGGCTTGAGGAGGAAGATCCTCACAATCTGGATTTGGAGGTCAGTGTCCTTCTATCCCCAAAGACAAAGATTCTGAGGAAGAGGTTTCAGGGGTGAAAGAAGGCAAAGAGGTTTTTCAGCAGGTAAGACTAACCAAAGAACTTTCAGATACCCCTATTAAGGGAGGCTAGGCCTTTTTTGTGGGAACTGGAACATAGTGAGCCAAGACCCTCGGGTATTAGATACTGTCAAAGGTTACAAGATAGAATTCATAGATTTACCCATCCAGGAGAGACTCCCTCAAGAAATACGGTTCTCCCAAAAACATTCAGCCTTGGTGACTTAAGAGGTAAAAGACCTGTTTGCCAAAGGTGTAATCCGAGAGGGAAAAGACATTCACATCGTCAGCAATGCCTTTCTAGTAGAAAAGAAGGACAAAAAGATGAGACCCGTTATAAATCTAAAAGACTTAAACCAATGCGTGGTTTACCGCCATTTCAAAATGGAAGGAATCCACCTCCTCAGCGATGTTTTAAGGAAAGGGGATTGGCTTACTCGCCTAGATCTGAAGGATGCTTATTTGACCATCCCTATCTGGCCCCCGCATCAGACGTTTCTACAAGCTAAGGCAGTTTTGCAGCCTCCCCTTCGGTCTGTCGTCAGCCCCTTGGTGCTTCACCAAGGTACTGCACCCAGTGGCAGGTTGGCTAAGAAGCAAAGGAGTAAGACTAATTTTATATCTGGGCGACATTTTGATACTGGCTCAATCCAGAGAGGTGGCTTTCCAACACACAGACCTTGCAATAAAACTCTCAGAACACCTGGGTTTCGTTATAAACACCAAAAAATCTTCTACAACTCCAAGCCAGGACACACAGTTCATGGGTTTTACGGTTAATACAGTCCAAGCAGATTTGAAATTACCAGGGGAAAAACTAAGGAAGGAGTCAAGGAAAATTCTAAAGATCCATTCTTTCCCACTAAGGACTTTAGCAAGAGTACTGGGCCTGTTGTCCTCGTCTATCCAAGCCATATATCCGGGACCCCTATATTATCGGGCCCTTCAGAGACTCAAAGCCAAAGCCCTCAGAGAGAACCCATCCTATTCTCAGATAGTTTACCTGGACTCAGACTCCAGGAAAGAGATACTCTGGTGGTTGAGAAATGCAGAGGCCTGGAACGGCAGAGCGATCTTTGGGGAAGAACCAGACTTAATAATAGACTCAGATGCAAGCCTAGTGAGATGGGGTGCCTCATGCGGCAACTCATCGACAGGGGGGCTCTGGACTCCCCAGGAGAAGGAACTACATATCAACTGCCTAGAACTACTGGCAGGATCCTTTGCAATCCAGAGCTTTACCAAGGATTTGATGAAGTGTTCAGTCATGCTTCACATGGACAACGTATCTGCTGTGAGATACGTGAAGAAGATGGAAGGCCCTCATTCCAAAGGGCTCTCAGACCTAGCCAAGAATTTCTGGGTGTACTGCCTCAGCAAGGGCATCTCAGTGATTGCCGAACATATTCCGGGCTTGAACAATGGGGTAGCAGACTGGTTCCCCAGGAATTTCAAAGATTCGAGCAACTGGAAACTGGACAGAGAGGTTTTTCTAACCATCCAGTCACTATGGGAACCCTTTGGAATAGATCTGTTTGCAGACAGAGTCAACACTCAACTGCTGAAATTTTTCAGCTGGAGGCCGGACCCTCTGGCCTTAGGGATAGATGCGTCCTTTCAGAATTGGATTGGTATGAGACCTTTTCACTTTCCTCCTTTTGCCATGCTTCCATGTCTACTTCTTCGAGTTCGAAGAAACAAGGAGATCCCAGGCATGGTTCCCCATCCTGATGGAGATGAGTGTGGATTTTCCAATTCTCATTCCAACCTTCGAGAAAATAATTACAGGTTCTCAGGGAGAATGTCATCCCCTTGTTCTTCAGGGCCTCCTGTCATTGATGGCATGGAGGATTTCAGGAGACAGTGGCCACTCCCGGGACTTTCGGAGAGCGATTTCAGACTCATTTTAGAGTCCTGGGCACCTGAAACAAGGAAAGCCTATAGATTGACTTGGCGTAAATGGGTTTGTTGGTGCCTTCGACGGAATTACGATCCCATTTCAGCTGATGTAGTTCAGGTTGTCAATTTCTTTGCATCAGGCCTGGCTTATCGAACTGTTAATGTCTATAGATCGGCCATCGCAGCAGGGCACTGCTTGGTAGATGGTACCTCGGTAGGCCAAAACTTATTAACTAAAAAGCTCACGAGAAGTATGCATGTTTTAAATCCACCTTTGCCCAAATATTCTGCCCTATGGGACGTAAGGGATGTCCTTAGAGTAATTGCCGATTGGGCTGAGAATTCTACTCTCTTACTAAAGAAACTGTCCTGTAAACTGACTGTTTTACTGTGCCTTGTCTCTTTCAGACGTACGTCAGATGTTAAAGCCTTAGATATCACCAGTAGGGCTTATCAACCTGAGAGAGTTTGTTTTTTCCTAAAGAAACAAACTAAAACTATGTCATCTTCTGTTTTCCACCCGTTTTTTTCCACAGAACGAATGTTTGTGTGTAGTGAAGAGCTTGTTGGAGTACGAAAAAAGAACCTTAAGTTTAAGAGGTCTTGTCGATCAATTATTAATATCTCACAGGATTCCCCATAGAGCAGTTTCCTCTCCCACCTTAGCAAGATGGGTTAAGGATGTTATGAAAGAAGCTGGAATTGATATTTCCATTTTTGGTGCTCATTCTCTTAGATGGGCCTCGGCTTCCAAAGCCTTTATTCTGGGTGGTGGCCTTCAAGATATCCTTAGGGCTGCGGATTGGTCAAATGAATGCATTTTCAAAAGATGTTATTTGAAACCTGTATCTAATGTTATTGATAATGTGTTGAACACACTTCAAACTTGCATAATATTGGCCTCCGTGCCGTGCCATAAAATTAAGATTTTTCACAGCCTGGTGGGCAGAAAATCTGGATTTTATTAAGGACACGGAGGCTAAGATTATCCCTCCTCTATTGATCCCACCCTGGGAATATAATTTATTTTTGTTCTCTTGTCTTGCAGATTAAATGTTTCAGAGACCTTTTTGATGTCTTCAGTAAAGTTTTTCAAAAAGAATTCGGAAGTTTTCTTGTTCGCTGCACAAAGAAGGGAGAAGACTACGTGCACATGGACTATATACTGTGTTAAAATGTTTTGAAGTTCTAGATCTCTTCATTGTTGCTGCTGTGAGCTGCGCAATAAAGGAGATTTGGATATTCTTAGCCTCCGTGTCCTTAATAAAATCCAGATTTTCTGCCCACCAGGCTGTGAAAAATCTAAATGTGCCGATGATTTAGCTAAATGTTGCCTGCTGTTAACTTGCTTGATACTGACTTGATGAGGGGTCAGTAGGTTTGTAGTAAAGAGACAGCATGGACTGATGCAATGTACCAATTCAGGACAAGTGCTGTTGCGAATTGGCCTCATGATGCAGGCGCTCAACTGATATTCATTGGTGCCTGTGGCACACTGACACTGGCATCTATGACTAGCGGTGTGAACCAGTGCAGAGCAGCTAAAAAAATAAGTATCTGCAAAAAGCTGGACTCACTTCACCTTGGTCTAGACTGTAGACCACCAGCTTTGTTAGAAGCTGGAGGAACAGAAGCAGCAAGATTAGGAGGGTATCAAAGAAGAAAATGCAAGTTGGCTCTGAAGACAGAAAGAGCAACGGTGTTGTAGTGTGTCTTTACTTTCAATGTGGTTAAAGTGTCACAGCATTCTTATTTGCCTGTCATATAATTCTTGTGAGTAAGAAGGTTCCACTGTTGTCCTGTAGGGCAGTCAACCTGGAGTTTCTGACTGGACTACAGTTGACCCTTTGAGCTCCTCATAGCGCTCTTTGTGGGCTTAAATGCATTTTAGCTGGCTTTTTCTATTAAACTGATTGCCAGCAAAATCACTACGCTTCCTGCCTCATTGGATTACGTCAATTGACAAAGGAGAGGGCTGGCAGAAGGAGGGAAAGAAAACGTAAGCAGGAGCTCTCTTTTTTCCAGTTCCGTATGTGAGTAGATCATCCAGGTATTTTTCCCTTTCATTTCAGGGATCAGTGGTGATAAGTATCTCATAATAAACCAGGACTACAAGTCTCAGAAAGAAAAATAAATCTTGACTGGATTAGCTTCTTATGCATAGTCATGGAGAACTTGAGAGGCCTGCTCAAGAGTACATTGTGAATCAAAGTGATGGGAACTTATTTGGAACTAAAGGGCTGAACAGGAGGGGGAGCAAGCAACATTCAGGCGAGAAAGAATATCTGGGATTAAAGAAGGGAGAAGAGCCTCAAATTTCAAAGGAATAAGGTTCCGTAAAGCAGAGAAAGAAGAATTGAAAGAAGAGATGGGGTGCTTGGTTCAAGTATGGAAAGGAGACCCTGGATGAAGAAGGGAAAGAGTAGACTTGATAAAATGGGGAATTGAGAGCCGGGATGAAGAAGGGAGAAGAGCACTCTATTTTGTATGGGTGGACTATATTCATGGTTAACACGCACCTTCATGTATTCCTATGGTTTGCAGTTTCTAATGATTATTAATATGTATTCAGTAGAATCATTCAAACATTCACTATAGTGAAGTGTTATAGTATGATTATGTATGTATCATCATGCCTGCATATACAGAGAGCAGGACAGTCTTACAGCCACATAATGTAACTGTGTTTTGTTTAAGTTGCCCGAGATCTTAGGCCCAAGACTGTAGTTGTTTTTGCACATCCTTTGCTTCTCAAGAAATAAATAATTAACTGCATGTTGTTTTCGAGAAATAGCAGTGTTTTCATCCTACTGCAGGTATTGGAATGCCAACTCGTTAATTTCAGATTGGAAAAGATACAACGAATGCTTTGAAGACAGTTGGAAGCGAGAAAGGAGGACGCCTTTCATGCCTGGCTGGCCTGGGAGCCAAGGTCGACTTGGTGAACAAAGAAAATTAATTAATAGATCATGAACCTCCCCACATAGAAAAAGTTGCAATGGAAAGTTTTACCAGGATGTCTCAGAAAATCTAATTCTATATTGCATGATGAGCAGGGACAGAGACCCCAGACTTCTGCTAGCTTTCGGAGAGAAGGGAGCATTTTAGAACAAGCTCCTAACCTTAAGCACTTTAACCCATTTGACGTGAGTACTTCTCAGGAAGTTAACACATGCTGACACCTTTGGGAATAGATGGAAAGGTATTAGATCTTAGATAGCATCTCCTTTTAGTATAGTGTAGGGACAGATTTGTTTTATTTCTAATGAAAAGAGATTTGGACTCTGCCTCCATCTTGAGTTGCATATTGATTCTGGAATTTACCATTGTATTCCTTTGATGGCGAATCACTTATATTCGTAGAATCGGCTCTGTATTGATTTTTATATCTATATATGTTAATTTTGAGATGTGTATACATCTTATTATTCTTGGCTTTTTAATAAATTGACAACCCCAAAGTCGGAGTCTGTGGTCCTTTCAGGTATGTTATATTGATGTATTGTTATGAAGTGTTTCTTCCCCTCCATCACTTTTAGTAGGTAAATAAAAGACCATTGGCGCTAAATTCTAAGAAGACCAGGGTGTAATTTAGCTTAATCAATACCAATTGAGTTTGAAGAGCCAGTTTTTTAAGCTAACAAACATACTGTCATGTTATCTTTCACCCTCTTAGAGTCTCCTTCAGTTTCTTTCCCCGATTTGTTTAGCTAAATCTCCCCATTTGCTTGTTCCCAAATGTTGCCATATATGACTCCCATTGATGGTCTTCATTGCACCACTCAATTATCAACCTCTTTTGCTCCTGCAAAGTCGACTGGTATAATTATCCTAGAACAACGGTGAGACAGAGTAGTCACTAGTCAGAATTATGAAACGATATACTTTAAAACATCAGATAAATAAAATTTCAAGCGACAGTAAAATGTTACAAAAAAGAAACACCGGCAATAATAAATATTCGTAATATCAGCAGGAAAACGTAACATGCCCACGAGGTCCGGTCTACATAGTCTAAAAAGAGCATAAAAGGCAACAAAAATGCGTCTGAAATGTCGCTAAAGTGACTCAGATTCCTTTGAAAATACTTCGTTATTAAGACATTCATAATAAAACACAACAACCAAACACAATTGGTAAAATAGCTTTAGAAGGGCCCAAATATCGCAGCTTTCCTATTTCTCTTACCTGGAGAGCTATACCCGGAGCGGACCGGCGGAAGCTGCCTTTCCCCCTTCGGAGGTCGGCGTAAGGGGGAGCCGCAGGGGAGGACACACTGCGGCCGCTCTGTCCAGGGACGAACTGAACTCCAACGGCAGCAGGCATTGGGTGTTCTCAGCCCCTTCAGACACTCTGTACTGTGACGTCACAGGCACGTTCTTGGCTCGTGGCGCCGCGTGCCCGGATAATCTAATTGAAAATGGCATTTTCTCGTACAATTCGGACACCGATGAGTAGCTGAGCAACTCTGCAGAAGGCCAAAAGGTGGTGGTAACGAGAGTGTACTTAGTCCCCCCACTACTTTTAGAGAGGACAGGTTGCTCTATTAGCCCTTGGAGGCCTCTCCTTCCATGTGAGCCGGCGCACTGCAGGCTGTCGTGATGTGAGCATATTGTTTTCTCGCCAGGAGCGTTGTGGCGGCTGATAAGGGGTGTTGTGTTAGAGAATCAAACTCTCTATTTTAGTTGCTCACGATTGCCATGAAGTGTCCGCAATTCAAAGGCTGTCTGATACCACCCTTCCCTTTGAACCCTAAACTGCTTATTCAGGATGATTAAAGAAAGTATAGTGAGAGCATGATTCTGGGTGCTTTTTGGTGTAACCATAGCTGCCAAGGTTTCAGATTGCTGTGTGTGACTTTTTCATAAATTCTGTGTAATTATGTGTGACACTTCAACTATGAGTGACACTTTGTCGCAACCAAAATCAAGCAATGAAAACCAGGAAAACATATAAATATGAGCAGTTAAACCCATTTGAGCAACAAGACATTCTAAGAAGATGTTAAAACTGCTGGAAAGCAAAGCACCAGAAACCGAAGCACCTAGTTCTCTTCTAAGCTGATCATGCTGTCAAACAAAACGAGGACTCCGGTCTGCACCAGTCATGTACAGTGTGCGCCGCGCCACTGCAAACAAAAGAATGTTTCTGTAAAATGACCCGGTCAGTTATTGTAATAGGATTAGATTATGTTTTTCAAAAAACGGCGCAGTTTGCTTGCCACTTGCTCACCTCAAGTACAGAGAATAACATGACTGCTGTAGTGGGGGATAAACAGAGAGGGAGGCGGATAAGGACTGTTTTCCATGGGTCTCCTCACTTGAAAGCACACATCCACGTTCGCTAGGGTACGGAATGCAGCCACGGTGCACTGCAGACTCCACTACCGAACCTTTGATCCGGTGTTCTTCTTTAATTTCTTCTGCTCTGACGTAAAATAACAAGCTTTACCTAATCGCTTTCTTGACTGCTCAGTTATAAATCTGGCCTAATCAATGAGTAAAGGGACATCCGTTTTATTTAAGAACACTGATAGTTTTATGAGTTCAGAGTTTTCACTTACTTCAATTCGAGGCAGGCGACGAGCGAAGATGACGCCATGGCAATAGGTGCCTCCCCCCGGGCTGGGACATGCTCTCACAGCTGCCGGCAGCAGCCCTCCAGCAGGCTCGGGTCGGGCCCGAGTTGGTTGAGCCCTATTCCAGGCCAGGGATCATTATTTTACCCTGCAGCAGCTATCGCTACAGGGCGGCAGCAGGCTCACAACTGAGTCAGACCCCACTGCCGCCAAGGCTGGTGGGGTCTGGTGAGCCTCTGGAGGCTGAGGCAAGCCTGCGGTGGTGCGAGGGTTCACGGCACGGGTCACAGTGGCTTGCGCATAACCTCAGCTGGCTCTACCAAGACAGAGCGCGGACCCATCTCACTGTCCAGTGACATCAATTATGGACAAGTCACCAAAATAATTATTGCGGAGTGGCGGGCAGCGGCGGCAAACTAAAAAAAAGCATAACTGCCGCACACTCAGAGTGATTGTGGATACACTGTTGCAATCACGTGATCACGTCACGTGAATGCCATGCCCCTGGCCGGCCTGCAGCAGCTGTGCTATAATGAATGCTTAGTGGTGCAGCCAACGCAGCAATGAGCCACCTAGTCGGCGCAACACTCCTGACCTGCCAGCCATTCTAGCTCACTAGACTATGCACGACACTCTGCCAGTGCAGCATGCGGTCCGCCGCTGCTTGCTCATCAGAAGTATTTGGCCATGGCGGCAATTTAGGTCCTGCTCGTCTCTTTCTCTACACTGGGGGAGGTATCAAGGAGGCGCTACAAATGCGTGACCTGGCATTTTATTGTGGTGATGCGGACCACTGCCCAAAAATGCGTTAGTATCACGCCTGATGCGTGATACTTGGCAGCGCTGTGTAACTAGTATAGCTGTAGAATAGGACTGGTTCCGCGGCAGCTCATCAGAGGCGCAACTAGAGCCAAATTTCTGGAGTGGGGGCTAATTCTTCCAGCAATAGGCAGAGTGGATATGCAGGGAACCTAAGAAGGGGTGAAAAAACAACAAAGCCTCGTTAACCCCTTAACTGCAGGGCCTTTTCCCCCCCAGTGCTGAGCCCTTTTTTGGCTATTTGGGGTAGTTCGCGATTAGGCCTCTGTAACAGTTTGACCACATTAGGTATCCACGTCAAATTTGCGTCCTTTTGTTCCAACATGATGGTGATTCTAAACGTACCCAGGGTTTGTGGGTTCCCCTGGAGGGGATCCAGAAATTAGCCAAAATAAATGTAAATTCTTTTTTTTAGTTGGGAAAATGGGGAAAAAAAGGGCTACAAATGAAAGCGTCTGTTTTTTTCCCCTGCAAATGGTATAAAAAAAAAGGTTGTGGTGGTGAAATCACCATTATTCCAGCTTTCAGGGACAAGCAGACTTTTGTCAGAAAACCAACATTTTTACACAGTTTTGGTATTTTTCTGGGACGTAGCCCATTTTTGCTATTTTTTGTGCTTTCAAACTTTTTCCAGCTAATGGTAGAAATGGGTGTGAAAGTAATAATGGATCCTGGAAAGCTATACATTTTAGAAAAGTAGACAAAATTCTAAATTTATCAAGGGGTCATTTGTGTATATCCTTCAAGGTTTCTTTATAGAAACTAACCATTAAATATAAGAAAATTGAAAATTAGTTGAAAAAAACAGACATTTTTGTCAAAGTTTTCACCTGTAACTTCTTCTAATTATGACAGTTGTTTGAAATCAATATACCGTTGCATCCGCTGGACCCAGAGCCAACAACTGAGAAGCGTCTTGCAATGGTGTTTTTTATTATGTACCGGGTATTAAGCAATTAATTTGGGTAACTATATACATGGAAAAATCTGTATGAAAAACACCTATGTATTTCTGAAATTGGAACAAAATATAGAGTTTAGTAACAGTGGATATTGGCACATTTTTGAAATTGTGAGTACCCATACTAGCATGAGAATTATAGGTCATTTTTCAAAACAACTTCTTTTTTATACATTGTCTTTCATTTGGAAGGCAGAAATGCATTGAAAGTCAATATGTAATAACAGTTGCTCTACAATTCTGTGTTACCCTAAGTCTCCTGATAAAAATGGTACCTCACTTGTGAGGGTAGGCCTAGTGCCCGCGAAATGGCCCAAAATGCAACGTGGACACACCACATTTTCGCAGTGAAAACAGACACTTTTTTGCAAAGTGCCTAGCTGTAGATTTTGAACCCTAGCTCTGCCGGCACCTGGGGAAACCTAGTAAACCTATAAATTTTTCTAAAACTAAACACCCAGGGGAATCCAGGATGGGGTGACTTGGCTGGCTTTCACCAGGTTCTGTTACTCAGAATCCCTTGCAAACCTAAAAAATTGTCCAAAAAACCACATTTTCCTCACATTTCTGAGGTGGAAAGTTCTGGAATCTGCATGTATCCACAAAATTCCACCCACCCTGCATCCCCCAAAGTCTTCCAAGAAAAATGGTACCTCACTTGTGTGGGAGGCCCAAGTACCCGCGACAGGAAACAGACCAAAAAGCAACGTGGACACACCACATTTTCGCAGTGAAAACAGACCCTTTTTTTGCAAAGTGCCTAGCTGCAGATTTTGAACCCTAGCTCTGCCGGCACCTAGGGAAACCTAGCAAACCTAAACATTTTTAAAAACTAGACACCCAAGGGAATCTGGGACAGGGGGACTTGGCTGGCTGTCACCAGGTTCTGTTACCCAGAATCCCTTGCAAACCCAAAACATTGTCAAAAAAAACAATTTCCTCACATTTCTGAGGTGGAAAGTTCTGGAATCTGTGTGGATCCACAAAATTCCATGCACCCGCGTTCCCCAAAGTCTTCCTAGAAAAATTGTACCTCACTTGTGTGGGAGGCCCAAGTACCCGCGACAGGAAACGGCCCAAAACGCAATGTGGACACACCACATTTTCGCAGTGAAAACGGACCCTTTTTTTGCAAAGTGCCTAGCTGTAGATTTTGAACCCTAGCTCTACCAGCACCTTTAGAAACCTAGCAAGCCTATACATTTTTGAAAACTAGACACCCAAGGGAATCCAGGATGGGGTGACTTGGCTGGCTCTCATCAGGTTCTGGTACCCAGAATCCCTTGCAAACCTAAATATTGTCCAAAGAAAACACATTTTCCTCACATTTCTGAGGTGGAAAGGTCTGGAATCTGTGAGGATCCACAAAATTCCACCCACCCCGCGTTCCGCAAAGTCTTCTGAGAAAAATGGTACCTCACTTGTGTGGGAGGCCCAAGTACCCGCAACAGGAAACGGCCCAAAACATATTGAGGGTACATCAAAATTGCCTATCACAAAACAACCTGGTTTTGCAAGGGGGGTCACCTGGGCTTTTGGCCCTGTGCTTGGCGGCCGTCTAGGGAAACCTACCAAACCCACACATTTCTGAAAACTAGACACTAGGGGGGTTCCGGTGAAGTATGAATTGCGTGGATCCCCCAATGCTTTCTTACCCAGAATCCCCTACAAACCTCAAATTTAGCAGAAAAAAATCACCTTTTCCACACATTTTTGTGTGGGAAAGTTGTGGCATCACCGGGTAGACACAAATTTACCGAGCTGACCCCCCTTGCAAAACCAGGTTGTTTTGTGATAGGCAATTTTGATGTCCCTTCAATACGTTTTGGGCCCTAGCCTGTCGCGGGTACTTGGGCCTCCCACATGAGTGAGGCACCATTTTTATCAGGAGACCTTGGGGAACGCTGGGTGGTAGGAAATTTGTGTCTGCCCAGTGATGCAACAAGTTTTCCACACAAAAAGGTGTGGAAAAAGTGATTTTTTCAGCTATATTTGAGGTTTGCAGGGGATTCTGGGTAAGGAAACGTTGGGGGATCCACACAAGCCATACCTCCCTGGAACCCCCCACGTGTCTAGTTTAAAAAAAATATGGGTTTGATAGGTTTCCCTAGCTGGCCACTGAGCACGGGGCCAAAAACCGAGGTGACCCCCTTGCAAAACCAGGTTGTTTTGTGATAGGCAATTTTGATATCGCCTCAATACGTTTTGGGCCCTAGCCTGTCGCGGGTACTTGGGCCTCCCACACAAGTGAGGTACCATTTTTATCGGGAGACCTGGGGGAATGCTGGGTGGTAGGAAATTCATGACAGCCCAGTGATCCCACAACTGTCCCACACAAAAATGTGTGGAAAAAGAGGTTTTTTTCAACTAAATATGCGGTTAGCAGGGCATGTTGGGTAAAAAAAAAGCAGTGAGAGCAACGCAAGTCATTCACCCTTGTACTTCCCCCTTTGTGTACTACTAAAAAATGTGAAGGCTTGCCTAGGTGATGACTGAACTACGGGAGAATGTCCCCTGCTACCCATTTTGACAATAAAATAATCTAAGGCCATTAAACCGCCACAAATATAAATCTAACACTAATTTGATAAAGCTAATCCACCACTTACACTGGTTGGTTTTAGCACCTCCAAGAAACGCTGGCTTCAAAGCACAAATACTTATCAAAGTATAAAAATATTGAAGCCAAGCCTTCTGAAGGTGAGCCACAAAGCCACTTCACGGCACCAACCGCTTTATGGTCCATTCACACGCCATTCACACACCACACACAAGACTTCCATACCGCCAGCCACGGGCCCAAACAACCAAATCACTTCCACTCACACAAACATACCGCCGCCATGCAAGGGCTCATCACATTCATATACCACAAGACATAATGAGTTTGACTGCATTTTACCACCTGTCATGTCTCTCCCTCCTTCTTCCTGAACGTTACCGAACGCATGCCGAGTGAGCCTTTAATACTGGCTTCCAAGACAGCCACATGAGGCTCAGGAAGACATGTCTTTCATGCGCCTTTGGCGCACTCACTATGCTAAATCCAACTCCTTCCAGTTTGTGGATGCAAGTTGGGGGGGTGTCCGATTATCCTTATAGGCCATATCTCAAACTGAGTGAGCATATCTACCTTTGAAACTAAGGCAGACATGCTGGAACTTTTCAAAAGATAACATCATAAACTATGAAGGATGGATGAATGTGAAACAATGGTACTCCGTGACAACGTAGCATATGTCCAATCCACCGTTATGTGCAGTGACTGTAATGCACTTATCATACAGCAAACTGACCATCTACTAAGTTCTAACGGAGGATGAACATGGCAAGCAGCATTAACCCATAAGTGCTACTGTAAATTCAGTGTGAGTGTGGCAGCAATGGATTTGAATCTATGGGTGAAGATGAAGTCAGGACGTGTATCTATACTACCTTTACTATCTGCCTTCTACCTTTGCAATATTCCTCGGAAAGCGCACCTACCGTAAGCTGTTCTAACCCATTCGTGTGTCTGTCCTCAGAGTCCTGACTAATCCTGTCCAATTGTTAAGAGACCCTATACTAATGCCTTCCATCTCTAGCTACTTGAAGCTTGAGTGAACATTTCTGTCACGTGCTATCAATGCTCTCACAATGCTCTATCCAACTCCTTCCAGTTTGTGGATGCAAATTGGGGGGTGCCCGAGTGGGCTGCAAAAACATTTCTCGAGCTGAGCAAGCATATCTACCTTTGAAACTAAGGGAAACATGCTGGAAATTTTCAAAAGCTTCCTAAAGAGAACATCATAAACTACAAAGAACGGTTGAATGTGAAACACGGGTACTCTATGACAACGTGGCATATGTTCTGTCCACCAGTATGTGCAGCGTGGGGACTATAATGCACTTTGTCAATTGGCGAACAGAACAACTATCACGTTCTGAAAGCAGATAAAGGTGTTGAGAAGTCCATGATTTCCTGAAGTAGAGGAAGAAATATTCTGCACCTGCTTGCGTAGTGAAGGAGTGGCCCACAGACAGTAGGTATCCATTCACACCAATTGAAAGGTTTACCTATTGGCAGCTCCACCTCAGTCAATTTCCTAGTATTTTGCTTTAGTGTGATACAACATAAAGCAAGTGGGAAAACAGAAGGCAGGCTTACTTGGGCACTGGGGACAGTAAACACAAGTCTCCTGCCTCTTTCCCTGCATCGAGCACACTTTACAACGACGACATAGTCGCTCCTTTTTGGGTGTTGCAGGAATTTTATCAGCAAAGTGTCACTCCTGCAGCCTTGCCACGTCCTCCAGAACACATGAAGTGGAGGCTGCTGCTTCTGTAGTAGTGAGACTTTCAGTCACAGACAACTGAAAGTCAAGGAAAGACATGAGTCTTCCTGTGGTGGTCTCACGATAAACAACATACGCATTGTATGTTGCCATCTGGATCAGGTGCGTAAACAGTTTCTTATACCAAGGGCAAATTTTACGACTCGCGTTGTATGGCTGAAGAACCTGGTCGTTCTTGTACACTCCGCCCATGTACTTGTTGTAATCAAGTATACAGGTGGGCTTGTGGACTTCGGCCATCTGACCCCAAACCGTGACTTGACCGTGCTCTTAGCATGAATTGTAGTGAGCACGTACATGTCACGCATTAGTATGACAGTTTATAGCCCAATGTTCTACATTAGCATTTTTTATCTTTATTGTTGATGGTTTTGGGGTCGCTGCTTTCTCACTTTTTAGGCCCCACCACCCTCCGAGCATACACAGCCCCTGCAGCAGTCTTCTTTCACGCTGTCGCTGTTTCAATCCCCTTCACATTATGAGCCCTCCCCCCACCTTCCGAGCGCACACAGCCCCTGCAGCAGTTGTCTTTTACCGTGTGTAATTTTTTATCTTTGTTGTTGATGTTTTTGCCGTCCCTGCTCTCCCACTTTTGAGCCCTCCGCCCCATCCTCTGAGCATACACAGCCTCTGCAGCAGTCTTCTTTTGGCCTGTCACCGTTTTGAATCCCCTTCACATTATGAGCCCTCCCCCCCACCTTCCGAGCGCACACAGCCCCTGCAGCAGTCCTCTTTTCCTGTGCATATTAACTTTTTAATCTTTATTGTTAATGTTTTTGGCGTTGCTGCTTTCCCACTTTTGATTTCCCATTGTGTTATAAGCCCTCCCCCCACCCTCTGAGCATACACAGCCCCTGCAGCAGTCTTATTTGTCTGTCATCCTCGGGGCACAGAAGGTCCGAAATACATGCTTGTCTACACATTTGTTACAAAATTGTAGCAGTTACTTCTTGTTAGCACTACGTTGCACATGGAAGGCACAACAAATACCGTTATTGGCATGCTTGGACAACCCCCCCTCTCAGAAGCGTTTTGGTACCGCAAGTCTGAATGCTTCAGTTTTGAATTTGTAAAACAGTCACACTTTGGGATACAATTTGTGTATTCATGCTCATGTATAATTTTTTAAAGCCTGTTTTACAGCAAAACATTTCTATTTTGCGCACATCTCAGAATCGAGCAACACAATACACAAGCAAACAAGTCCACACCCCCACCACTCTGCCTTATTTTTAGTGATCCGAGGTGCGATTATGCCCGCCAGGCAGAAATCAGATTGGTTTTCAGCCTTGAAGTGGGGATTTTGCATCTGATTTGCTGTTTCTCAGAAGTGACGTAGTGCAATGCGTTAACTAGTTATTAATTTTATTCTTAAATAGAACACGTTGCAAGTTAAATAACAAGTCAAGACCTACGAGTTGCTTCATCCTCGGACCTCAAATAAATGCTGTGGTTAGTCAACTGTCTAATACTTCTTTCTAGCAACAAAAGCCTCATTTTTTACTTACAATTGCAGTCCAACAAATGCCGGTCTTCCTCCCCAGTAACATTATAGGCACGCAGCAGGGCTCTTTTACAATTTCCAGCTCATTTTCACATCAGTGCTCCTGTGGGAATTTGATTATTGTTTGCCTTTGCCTATAACATTTACTCATTTGTTAAAGTTAGAGCTGTTGTCTTTAAAAATACCAACGGCAATACTGCTTTGCAAATACATTTATTCCACTGCATATAAAAAACAAAAGTAAAAAATGATCATTTTAAACGCCAACAGCTCTAACTTTTACCAACTCGAGACCTATTGCATTGCAAATGCTTGTTTTGGATGCTATGGCGAAGTAGCTCAGTGCTATCTGTGATGCCATTGGTTAGTCCTGATATTCCAGCCAACAAAACTATGTATTCTGGGGAAGGTAGCTGTTGCATGGTACGCAAAAGACAGACAGTTGAAGATTAACATTTTTAGTTTATTCTCTTAAATAGAGGGAACAGCACACAACGTTACTTGGTAGTCACCTCCCCCTCCAGCCAACAACTCACTGGAACACTACCAAGCGACTCAGAGTTAAAAAGAAATACATCAGATAACATCAACATATAAAACACCCTGATATACTACAGAATATATCAAGGGTACATATCAACAAATACCTTTTCAGGTTAACACATTATCATTTAAATACCCCAAAATGCCTCTCCGTCTCCTAGGTCTGCCCACATTCAAACTAGAAGAGGCTGAAGAGGATTCACCTGTGACTGAATTACTGTTGCTTACTATCGTGGAAACCCAATCCCCTCTTGGCCCCAAACCTCCTGAAGAAGAAGCCACAGGATCAACCACAACATACGGACTGGCCTCTGCATCCGTACACCATATATATCACACAGCCACCAGTCATTTTCCTCTGCAGCTATTGACACACCACTGGACAACATGATCTCACTATCCTTCATGACCGATGCAGCACTTCTCTTGCTCCACCACTTACCAATTTCTACTAATAGCATGTCTGGATACCTTCACAACTCAAGTATTGGGTGAAAATTTGAATTTACCACTACCTGCGCCCAAAGGTCTTCTGATTCCTACCAAATTGTTTGTTATATCTCAATTTATTTTTGGTTTCTGCCTACTCAACTTTCTGCCTCAACTCATTCAAAGTAATAACACCACAATCTGTCCATGTGCTACCTAAAACCCGTCTTGGGCACAATTCTTTAGATGAGTCCTACCTTTCAACAAAACAAATGGAGCCACACCTGTTGAAGGTTGGGGAGTGTTATAATAACTCCACAACCTCTTCCATACCACATAACTGACATCTAACCCTGAAGCTAAATCCAACTGTATAGAGTCCTTCACCATGCAGTTAGCTCTCTCTACCATGCCATTCCCATGTGGACTATACAACACTACTGACAAGTACTTTATACCATGCAAAACTAAAAACAATTCTGTTGGAAATGGCCCTTTTTGCAGGGTTATCCCCAAACGTTTTGTTTCTACCTCCTAGTTTTTTCCTGACCTGTGTTTGTTGGCTTTAGGACTCTGGGCACTTTACCACTGCTGATCAGTGCTAAAGTGCATAAGCTGTGTGAATTGTATTGTGATTGGTTATCCATGATTGGCATATTTGTTTTACCAGAGGTTCCCTAGTAAAGTGCACTGAGTGTGCCAGGGCTGGTAACTCAAATGCTACTAGTGGGCTTGCAGCACTGATTGTGCCACCCACATGAGTAGCCCTGAAAAGATGTCTCAGGCCTGCCACCGCAGTGCCTGCGCGCAGTTTGTTAATTGCCATGTCGACATGGCCAGTGCACCCACGTGCCAGGCCTTACCCTTCCCTTTTCGTACACATGGGACATCGCTATGGCAGGTGTGAGACCGGCCTCACGGCGTTGCCCTCTCCATCATCCAGCCCACCTGCAACCACCCTCAAGACACGACATCTCCGACTCTGGCCGCCCCAGCCACCCCCGATCCGCGGGCCGGCCAGAGGCCTGACAGACTCAACACCCTACCACGCATGTCCAACCGAGGGAGCGGGAACCCTCGAGCCAGACCCAGAGGCGCCAGCGCAGTCACACCTCGGGTCGCCTTCCCCGGGAGGACTCAATCGGCCACCAGGCCCCTGGGGAGCAGGCGCCTCCCCTGCCGAGCGTCTGGGGTCCCTCCCAGACCCACCTGAAAAAACCAAAGAAGTGAGCGGCAGGAAATCCCGCCGGACCCCCTCCGTCACCCCAGTCCCCCCTCTGCGAGCACTCCGGACTTCAAAGAACCAGCGGAGTATAACAAGGGGTGCCGGAGAAACGAGGGGAGAGAAGACCTGGAACCATCCGAGCCTGCAGACGCTGTCGCGGCTCCTGAATGCTGAAGTCACCTGGGCCTGCTGAGTGACTCGCGGCCTCTTGCTATTGAACCATCTGAGCCCTGCGGACGAGGTCGCGGCTCCCGAACACTGAACAACCTAGGCCTGCTGAGTGACTCGCGGCCCCCAGCTATTGAACCATCTGAGCCCTGCTGACGGAATCGCGGCTCCCGAACTCCGACCACCTGTGCCTGCTGAGAGACTCGCGGCGCTCCCCTTGAGGACGACTCGGTAAGAGATCGCCCAGAGACATGACACCCTCCAGCTCGAGGATTGTGAGCTTTCCGCAGGGTATTTCGCAGAGACACTATCTTGAAAGACTGTCCCGCTACCCCCATTCCCCACGACTGATTTGTGGTACGTTGTATCACTGCTGTACTGCTTGCATCTTGGATCATAAAGATCCCTTGAAATCATCGATAAAAGAACCTATCGTCCTACAAAGAATACGTGTGGTGTCACTCTGTTCGTAGTGTATCTCAGGGTGTGCGCGCCTGGTTCGGCCTACTTGGGAGAGGTGGGTCAAAGGGGTGGGCAAGACGTGTATCGAACCCCCCTCCGGCGAACGCCTTTCCAACAGTAGGCCCAAGGTACCCCCCTGGGCAGGGTGCAGTGTGTGTAAAAAGTAGGACCTGTACTGGTGTGTGTAACATGTCCTGATGGTGAAATACTGCCAATTTCGTTTTTCACTTGTGAAAGGCTATCTTGCCTATAGGACAGAATGAGGAATGCTTTGTGACATTTTACAAGCATATCTTCCCATAGGAATAAGATAGAAAAATGGAGTTTGGTACCCCTGAACTCAGAATCTAATAACACATATTTTAGTAAAGATGGTTTTTAAATTGTGTGTTTTCTAAAATACCACTTTTAGAAAGTGGCTATTTTCGTGTTTAACTTCCTGTGTGCCGCTGCCTGTTTGTGGATTGACTGTCTGGCTTTGGAGTGACAGGGGCTGGGTTGGCTCCAGGAGTCTGGGTAACTCAGCACTAGGCTGAATAGGCCAGAGCTGCATTTGGAGTGGTGGGAGGAGTAGCACCTGTACCTGAATAGGGCTGAGCCTGCTGTGTGTCTGGAGCCAAGGCTCACACTAACAAAGGATGTTGTAGTGCACTGACGGAGTGCCCCCAGAACTGGTTTGAACTGGGCTCAGAGCCCTTTGCACAAAGACATTTTGGGGTATAAGAATCAGACCTTAAACCCCTGAACTTTAGCGTGAGAAGAATTTCCACGCATCGCTGTGCTGCTGCGAAAACCGTCACATGAGCTGCTGACGAAGAATCGACGCATCACTCCCCCTACAGACCAGAATTGATGCAACCCTTCCTCTACGTGCTTGCGGACAGTCGCATCGTCTCCTCAGGGTCTCAGGAGTGTCGCATCTCTTTGTTTTCCGATGCGATGGCTGTTTGGCTTGGTGAACTTTGATGCAACTACAGGTACTTTGGTGAAAAGTCACTCATCCATAGTTTTTTATGGTAGAAATTGTTGAAACCTTTTGAAAGTCATATTTTTAACTGTGCATGTTAGCTTTTTGTCATTTTGGTGTGGTTTAGTCTAGATAATGATACTTTATTTTTCTAAACTGGTTTGGTGTCCTTTGTGGTGTTTTAACTGTATTACTGTGAGTGTTGTCGCAAATACTTTACACATTGCCTTTGGATAAGCCTGTCTCCTCATGCCAAGCTACCAAGGGGGTGATCAGGGGTTATCTAAAGTGTGTATCCCCTTACCCTGACAAGAAGCAAGGGTCACTATTTGGGCAAAAGTACCTCCCTCTGCCAACTAGAGACCACCATTTATAACATTGGTGGTCAGCGGTGAGGATTTGAACCTGTATTTGTACTTGACCCACAGTGATTGATGTACACCATTAGTTTAGTGCAGACCACTACGCAACCACATACTGTGTTTTGTTTTTTGGTTCTATTTTTGAGTGTCCCTTAAAGTATCCATATCCACGCATCATGTCTCAGAAGGGTCACCAGCAAGTGAGATGACAGAATTGGAGTTTGATATTGAAATGTTGCATTCCTACAATGCAGATCAGCTCAAACAATTTTGCAAGGATTTGGGATGTCCCAGGAAGAGCAGCTCCAGGAAGGATGAGCTACAGAAGCCTTAAGGGCCTGGTGGGAGACCAAAGAGGCTGGGGAGACAAGGGATGCAGAGGTTGATAAGGATGCACAAGGGAATGGTTTCAGGTCAAGAGGGCAAAAAAGAGTACAGTGGCAGGAACAACCTGCGAGAGCAGTAGAGACCAGGAGCCAACGAGGGGGAAGAGAAACTAATCATTAACCTCTCATCCAGGGTCCTCACTTCCATTAAGGAAAGGGTCCTTCAAAAAGGTTTAGGTTTCATACCCACACCCAAGGTTGACAAATTCCGTGACATTTGCGAGGTCCAAGGCTTCTTTCGGAAGATCAGAATACAAGCTTTCTTCCAGGACCGCCCACCACCCCTGATGGAAGACTCTGGTCTACACAAACCATCTACTTTCACTCCCAATAGTAGTATGGTACCCAACGAAGTCCTGACGTTTGAGCAGGTAGTTCTCAGGGATTTGAACAAACCTAGCACCGACACCCCCTACCACAACCTGTCCGCCACTGAATCCGCCGCTATCAGGGATCTGGCTAATGACAAGGACATCACGATTAAACAAGCCGATAAGGGTGGTGCCACAGTGATTATGTCCTCTTTGGACTATGATACTGAATGGCGCAGACAATTGAGCGATAGGAGGTACTATACCCTATCAAGGAAGATCCCACTCCTAGGTTGAGCAGGACTATTTCCACGATAATCTTCTCTGCAGAAATATGAGGTTGGATTTCCAAGAAGGAAGCGCATTTCCTACTAGCAAAGGAACCCAAGACACCGTATTTCTATTGCCTTCCTAAAATACATAAAGGAACTACCCCAGTTCCAGGTCGCCCCATCGTTTCAGGGATCGGATCCATCCTGGAACCATTGTCCCAATTTGTGGACCACTTCGTCCAACCATTAGTGAAAGCCACACCCTCTTTTGTCAGGGACACTACTGACATCCTCCGCCTGTTGGAGGGGGCCCCACATCCAGAAGAAGTTGACCTCCTGGTCACCCTGGATGTGGAAGCCCTCTACACCAACATCCCACAGAGGGCAACCCTTGAGGTGATAGAGGATGCCCTTGGTAATCAAGAGTGGTCCTCACCGACACCGGTGCCCTTTGTGATGGAATGTGATACTTTGGCATTAACAGAAATCTTTTTTGAATATAACACCCAACTGTATCACCAAACGCAGGGCACGTCTATGTGCAGCACGTTCGCACCGAGTCTGGCATGTATGTACATGTCAGCCTTTGAAGACAGAGAGATTAACAACCCACGTAATCCCTACAGGGCGAGCGTGCTGCCTTGGAGACAATTCACAGGCAACATTTGGATCCTCTGGAAAGGAGACCGCACCAAGTGTGAAGAATTCTCCAATTGGATCAATACACTGAATCTATATTTGCAATTCACCCACACGGTTTCAGCCACTGAAATCCCCTTCCTTGACCTACTGATTAAACTGGACGGAGGTCAGATTACGACCACCTTATATCAGAAACCCACCGATAAGAATAACCTGTTGCTCTTTAGCAGTCACCATCCTAAGGCGTTGTGACAAAACTTACCCTTTGGGCAATTCCTGCGCATCAGAAGAAATTGCAGCACCTTGACAGACTACCAGCGGGAATCAGGCACCCTTCTGAGAGATCTGATCAGACGCGAATACCCTAAACAAACAGTAGCCTTGGCACGCAAACAAGCAAGATATAACAATCGCGAGAGACTGCTTGAGGACGCCACGAGAGAGCCAGACAATGCCATCACATGTGTTACCACCTTCACCTCAGATTCCAATCGGATTAGGAACATAATCCGCAAACATTGGGACATCTTGAACACAGGCACACTGTCCTTACCTACTCCTAGGTTTGCATTTTAGCGGACTAGCAATCTTAAAGATCTGCTCATACACACCAGACCTAAAAAGCATAATACCAACTCACAGAGAACCCTTTGGAGTCTGCCGCCTGTAATGGGACACTACCCCTGCGGCTCATGCTCTGTATGCACCCAAACCAAGATTACAAATCAACTGACCAGTGGCGGCTCCCCCATTGGGGCGTGGGGGCGTTGCCCCACTGCTTCCTCGCAGTGCGAGAAGGCAGAAACATAAACGGTATAAACTACCATTTATGTGTCTGCCTTCTCGCATTGCGAGAAAGCAGAAGTGCCTCTGTGCCTGGTTGGGGGTGGGGGGTGGGCGGTCCTGCTCGAGGGCCGGGGGGAGTGGCTTACCCACTGTTGTGGGTACTGACTGTTTGGTCGGCCCTGAGCCGACCAAACAGTCAGTACCCACAACAGTGGGTTAGCCACTCCCCCCGGCCCTCGAGCAGGACCGCCCACTCTGCGTCTTTCTCTATGCAGAGAAAATGTCCCGGCTGGGGCGCTCTCCCCTGCACCTACCAGCATTATGATTGGCTTCCCTTGCGTTGCATAGTGGAGGGAAGCTGCCCGCTTCCTGCGGCAGGAACACGCCTACCCACCATACCAGGCCGGAGCGGAGGCAGTGCGGTATCCCGGCGGCACTCAGGTACGTTTACTTTTATTTTAATTCATTGTAATTTGTTTTATTCCCCACCCGCGGGCCGCGACCCCCCCCCCCCTCCGTCGAGCATGTCGGCTGCTGCTGCATGAAAGCTGCTGTGAAGTGGCCTAGAACTCGGCTGGTGATGTGAGGCAGCCAGCGAAGGATAGGCATGGCTGTTCCTGTGCCTGTGTGAGGCGATGCCCACCACCCTTATGGAACTTGCTGAGGACGTTCCCGCCAGGCCGCCACTGAAAGTAATAGGCCAGCACGAGCACCTGCAGGGAAAAGGACAGCAGTGAGCAATGAGGTTGCCAGGTGCGTGAGAGGAGTTGGAGAAGCCTGAGGCGGAGCGTGATCCGGAGTGTGGAGAAGTTGAGCGGAGGAAGGAAAGCTTTCTTTATTTTAATTACCGTCCCCCGCGCAACACTACTACCCCTCCACCCGCCCATCATGCCGGCCGCAACTGCATGTGCCAACAACATTACGGGCCTTCACGCAGCTCATTAATGCTAAATAATATTAGTTATTGACTGGTGCTGCTGCTGGGAATACAATAATGTTATAATCTAAAGCCCCCGGCCGCCACTTTAAATGGACATTAGAAAAAGACAGAGAGCACTCGTCTGCAGCTGTGTGCATTGTGCTTGTGTCCATTAGTACAGTAAGATTCACAGCGAGTGCATTCATTGGAGACCACTTTGGCTTTTCCGGGAGGCTCCTCTAAATTAAAAAAACTATACATTATTACTTCATGGAACCATCTGAAGCTCGAGTGACATGGGGTTTGGCAGGCCGAGCTGATGTAATTTCCTGGGGAAGTGGGTTAAGTTAAGCTTTGGACATATTTACAGGTGCATGATCAGGTTTCAGTCTTCATTTCTCTTTAGGTTTTGTGGCAAATCTTAGGCAGTGTAGACATTTTCAACTAGTGTGGTCAGTTTCAAATTGTGGCGACTTTTCAGTAGCGTGGTTAATGTCACATATTGTGGACCCTTTCAGTTAGTGTGGGCAGTTCTGGCAACTGTGCTAAGTACCAGTTTCATGGTCAAGTTCAGTATTGTGTTTAGGTTCATGCAGTGTGGTCGATTTTGTAGCATGGTCACTAACAGGCAATCTGGGTAGTTTAAGGCATTGTGTTCGGTTTTAGGGTGCATGGTTGTTAGACCTGCCAGTCCTCTGGCTGTCCCCTCCTCATTTTTTCTTCCTTTACCCTCTAATTTTTCTGTCCACTAGTTTTTTTGGTGTTGACTTAGAGGCTCTGGGCGCCCCATTATCACTAATTGATGGTGTGGCGCAAGGTGCTTCACTAAAATGGAGGAAGGGAGAGAGCTCTTCCACAAAACGGTGGCCTAAAACTGTCACCTCAGAACCTGGGCCATAGGCTGGCATGAGGAGTTCCAGAACCTTCTGGACCACTCTGGAAAGTCAGGGCCCAGGCTATATATCGAGGTGAGTTGCGTCGGCCATTTTAGGTGGGGTAGAAGGTGTGAAGTGAGGTGGTCAGGAGCAAGGCACCTGAGTGGGGAGGTAGGTGCGCTGGAGGGGGGGAGAACTGACTGTTCTTAGGGCCTGCTGTTTCTCCCCCCATAGTTGATACTACCCCCTACCTTGTGACCTAGCCTTGCCTTCAACCTCTAACTCTGGGATCACGTTAACCGTCTGTGTTTCCCACCTAGTCAGGACCCCTGAAGAGAACTGAGTGAGAGAGTGACCTTCACCGACCTTATCCACCATTTCCCTGACTTTGCTTAGCTGAGGCGACCCTGTGAGAGTAGGAGGCGCTGGGTGTCAAACTATTCACCACCCCTCAAACTGTAGGCCTGGCCTTAATTTCTACACCCCCCATTGAGGAGATCCTTAAAGAACTCACCACTGTGGCCTGGGGGGCAGAAAGATTGTCCCTGCTATTGCTGGGGCCCACGGAGAAGCCCAGGGCCCTGTCGCTGCCGTCACAGCTGAGTTTGCGTGGTCCCCAGGGCTGAGGAGGCCGCTAGAGTTCAGGGAGGGCCTTGTTAGGCCGAGCAGACTAATCGAGGCCGCGTAGGCCTGAAGCCGGTGTCTCCTGTCATCTGACGGGGGCGGACTGTCAAGCGCCGCCCCCGCCGCTTCACCTGTCGCTGACTGGGCCGCGCCCCCGCAGGCCGCACTGTCATTGGCGGCTGCGGGTGCGCCTTGGCTGTGGTGCGTCGTCAGTGCGGAGCCTCGAGAGGTGTGACCGACCCGGACATCGCCGGGAAACCTGCACGGCTGACGGAGGATCTTCGCAAGGGCCGGTGAGGCCGAAGTCTGATGTAAACCCTGGGGAGGAGGGCGGGAGGTCTGGGAGAAACCCAGTGCACGCCCCTCCCCCGGGGAATCTGATTGTCGGGCCGGCTTGGCCCTGCAACTACTCCGGAGTGGGGAAATGGTCGAACCATGGCCCAGTGAATTCGTGCCAGTGTAATACTAAACGTTGGCCCAGTGGAAATAACTGCCTCCCCAGTCAACATGAGTCCCCTATGGAGGTAGCCAGTTCAATGCTCAGCGCTTTGTCTCCTTGATGAAAAGCATAAGTGAAGCGCTATATTTAATGACTCTACTAAAAGTACTATGTGATCGCTAAGAGAAACACTATGTTTAATGTCTTTACTTGAAGTGCTATGTGATCCATAAGTGAAGCGCTATATTTAATGACTCTACTCAAAGTACTATGTGATCGCTAAGAGAAACGCTATATTTGATGTCTCTACCCGAAGTGCTATGTGATCTATAAGTGAAGCGCTATAGTTAATGACTCTACTCAAAGTACTATGTGATTGCCAAGTAAAGCGCTATGTCTGAAGACTCTATTTAAAGTGGTAGGAAATCGCTATGTGAAGTGCTATGTTTAGACACCCTATTTAAGGCGCTATGAAATCGCTATAGGTAGTGCTATATTAATTGTCTCTATCCAAAGCACTATTGAATTGGCAGTACTGTGATTGATCATCAGGTGGCGTGCTTGATTTCGTAACAGATTTAAAATGTCTATGCAATGTCAATCTGGTCACGAAGAAATGTTTAGACCCTAATGTGAAGCGGATAAAAGCTAATTAGGGCCATTTGAAAGGAAAGGAAAAGAATGATAAAAGAGAAGATAAAGCTTTTCTAATTTCTCTAAATTCCTTGGTGTAGTGTCGTTTTTAGTGGTGGTACGCTGGAGTGCTGAGTTGAGTGGAATGCAAGCACGACATTATACTTCGGAATGAAGCCTTATCACCTGAGCCAAGCTACCAAAGGTCTTTAGGTCCAACAAGTTGGTGTTCAGCTGTGGGATTCTGAGCTTGTGCTTGCGTCCACTTATCAGCAATTCAGTGTGCGCCACGCACCCTACACCGGATTTTTGTTTTTATTGGAGTTTTCTCCAGGTTGTCTCCCTGATTTGATTTCCTGAAATTATCCCTGTCCTGTGGTGTGGCTTTTTCTTGAAAGAAGGTTCTTCTTACCTTCTGAGTCCTTTTCCGCATTGGTTAGGGCCCCATCTGGCAGGATGGAGTTTGAGCTGGGTAGTCTAGAAGAGTACACTGTGACCCAGTTAAAGGAATTCTGCCAGGAGAGGTGGGTATTTTTCAAGCGGGAGCAAAGAAAGAGGAGCTCCAGACTAGCTTGAGAACCTGGGTGATGGCCCACCCTAGCTGGGGACAGGAGGAGGAGGGACCAGAACCGGACACCACGGAAGGGACAGAATCACTTTTCCCTCCTGAGAGCAGCAATATGGATGCAGGACCCAGGGCACCTTCAAGGGCCGGTAGTAGCGCTTCAGGGGGAAGCCTGTCTTCGGCTGATTTAGCCGACAGGAGGGAGGAGAGGCAATTCAGGATGGAATTAGCCCGCTTGGAGAAGGAAAGGGAAGAGCGGAGGTTCCTTCATGAGCTCCATTTGAGAGAATTGGATCTCAAGGCCCTTCAGTTCGGGGCCCCTGGTAGTCCTGCTGGTGGCAGCGTACAGAAAGAAGTCACCAAGGAACCTAGACCCCACTTGCCAAAGGACTTAGTTGCCAGCTACGGTGTTGGGGACGACATCGCCAAGTGGTTGGCTGCCTATGAGGTCTCCTTACGAGCCCACGGGATTCCGGAAGCTCAGTGGAGGGGTGGTCTGTACAGGTACATGCCTCCGGTGGGGAGGGATGCCCTTTTAGCCCTAGAACAACGGGAGCAGACCAATTACCCCACCATGAGGGTCGCCTTGATTAGAAAGTTTGGGCTGACCCCTGAGAAATACAGGCAGAGATTCCGGGGTAGCCAAAAGCTGGCCGCCCAGAATTGGGTGGACTTTCTGGACTACGCCAAAAAGGCTTTGGAGGGCTGGGTTCAGGGCAGTGAGGTGAAAGACTACGAGGAGTTGTATAACCTATTTTTGAGGGAGCACCTCCTCGAGAAAAGTTTTCCGGAGCTGCGTCAACACGTGGTGGACAGCAAGCTGACTAATCCTAGGAAGCTTGCGGAGGAGACGGACACCTGGGCTAGTACCCGGGTGTCTTCAAAAGGAATTGGGGGGAATTCCCAAGGGACTGGACAGGGGGCTCCCCAGAAGAAAGAGGGGGGAGACAAAAAGAGGGAGTTCCCTAAAGGCCCCAAAAGAATTCGCAGGGAAAGGGATCAGGATTCCCTCCTAAGGTTGGCCCCCACAAACCCCCTTATCCTAGTCAGCAGCCTAGGGTTGTCCGTTGTTATGAGTGTGACAAGATTGGGCACTACAAGGGGGATACCAAGTGTCCCAAGAGACCACACCCTCCCACTGGAGGAAAGACCCCTGGGGTGGCGAGTGTAGTGCTTGGGGGGGGAGTTGCCCCTAGATAAGGGAGGTGAGTGGGCAGGGCTAACATTAGTGTCCCTGGGAGATTGCGAGATGGTTCCTAAGACCCATGTGCCCTCGAATACCACCAAGTACAGGCAATGGGTCACCATCAATGCCCAGAGGGTGGAGGCTCTGAGGGACACAGGAGCCAGCATGACTATGGTAAGGAGTCACCTGGTGTCTCCAGAGCAGGTGGTTCCCAACGTAGTCCACCCGGTTGTGATGGCTGACAACCGAGAGGGTCAGTATCCGGTGGCCCAGATTCCCTTTGAGTGGGAAGGGGTTACGGGTCCTCTACGAGTTGCGGTAAGCCCTGCTATGCCGGTCGACTGTCTGTTGGGAAATGACCTTGAACATACGGCCTGGAAGGAGGTCGAGTTCAAGGCTCATATGGAGATGTTGGGTTCGCCTGAGTGGACTTGTGCCAACACCTGGTCCGTGACTGCCCGGAGGGGGAGTTCACAGAGGTTGGAGCCTGGGACAAAGGCCCAACCAGCTGCCAAAAAGGGTAAACGGGGACAGGGGAAGCCTGCCCCGGCATCTGCACCTCGTAAGGTGGATGGGGCAACTGAGGTGGTCCCGGAGTCCACAGAGGGGGATGTGACTTCCCTGGAGAGCTTACCTACCCCTGCAGAATGGCAGGTGGAGGGAGGACCTACCAGGGAGGAGCTTTGTCGGGCCCAGAAGGAGTGCCCCACCCTTGAGGGCTTACGGCGGCAGGCCGAAGCCCAGGCAGTGGGTAACGATTCGGAGAACTTCCACATATACTGGGAAGATGGACTCCTCTATAGCGAACCCAAGGCTCCGGTGCATGGATCATCCCGGGCCTTGGTGGTTCCCCAGCGTTACCGAGCCTTCGTTTTGGAATTGGCTCATGAGATACCCTTGGCAGGACACTTGGGACAGGACAAGACCTTTGCTCGGCTTGTCCCTCACTTTTACTGGCCTCAGATGAGGATTACATCCGACCCTTTTTGTAGGACGTGTGCTACCTGCCAAGCTAGTGGGAAAACAGGGGTGAAGCTGAAGGCTCCCCTGGAACCACTGCCTGTCGTTGGCACCCCCTTTGAAAGGGTGGGCATCGACATTGTTGGGCCATTGGATCCACCAACGTCTGCCGGTCACAGGTTTATCCTGGTTCTGGTGGATCATGCCACCCGGTACCCAGAGGCTATTCCTCTGAGGACCATTACCGCACCTGCGGTGGCACGGGCCCTGATGGGGATTTTCACCCGGATGGGGTTCCCCAAGGAAGTTGTATCTGACAGAGGTACCAACTTCATGTCAGCATACATGTGGGCTATGTTGAAAGAGTGTGGAGTCACTTACCAGTTCTCCACCCCCTATCACCCCCAGACCAATGGTCTGGTGGAGAGATTTAACAAAACCTTGAAGGGCATGATCAGAAGTCTGCCCGAGAGCCTGCGGAGGAAATGGGACGTCCTCCTGCCTTGTTTGCTGTTCTCCTACAGGGAGGTACCACAGAAGGGAGTGGGCTTCAGCCCCTTTGAGCTGTTGTATGGACACCCTGTTAGTGGACCCCTCAGCCTGGTGAAGGATGGATGGGAAAAGACTCCCAGAAAACTTCCCCCGGATGTGGTGAGCTACATGCTGGCCTTTCGTAGCCAAATGGCTAGGTTGTGGAAGCAAGCTTCCGAAAACCTAGAAGCCAGCCAGACGATCATGAAGGAATGGTATGACCAAAATGCTCACCCGGTGGAGCTGGAGCCTGGCCAGAAGGTATGGGTCATGGAGCCTGGGGAGCTTAGCGCCCTCCAGGATCGCTGGTCAGGCCCCTTTGAGGTGATTGAGAAGAAGGGCAAGGTCACCTATGTGGTGGATCTTAAGACCCCCAGGTAGCCCCATCGGGTGCTCCATGTCAACCGCCTCAAGCCCCATCAAGAGAGATCAGAGGTCACTTTGATGATGGTGACTGATGGGTCAGAGGAAGAGGAAAGTGAACCTCTCCCTGATCTTTTCGCGTCCCAGGAGAAGGATGGGTCGGGTGAGGGAGTGATCCTCTCACCATCTCTAACTCCCGAACAGCGGAGAGACTGCCGCCAGGTCCTGGAGCAGTATGCTTCACTGTTCTCACTTATCCCGGGAAGGACTCATCTGTGTACCCATGATGTGGACACAGGGGACAGCCCACCTGTGAGGTTCAAGTCCTATCGTTTGTCGGATAAGGTGAAGGCTAGCATCCATGGTGAATTCACCAAGATGCTGGAGCTGGGAGTGATTGAACCTTCAAGCAGTCCCTGGTCCAGTCCGGTGGTACTGGTACCTAAAGCTGCCCCACCGGGCACTACCCCGGAACTCAGGTTCTGTGTGGATTACAGGGGACTGAACTCTGTGACGAAGACCGATGCTCATCCTATCCCGAGGGCGGATGAGCTCATTGACCGGCTGGGAGCTGCCCAATATCTGAGTACCTTTGACCTTACATCCAGGTACTGGCAGATCTCCCTGACAGATGGAGCAAAGGAAAGGTCAGCCTTCTCCACACCTGAGGGTCACTACCAGTTCTGCGTGATGCCCTTTGGGCTCAAGAACGCCCCTGCCACTTTTCAGCGGCTGGTGAAACAGGTCCTCTCCGGGATGGAGGCTTTCTCGGCTGCTTACCTGGATGACATCGCTGTCTTCAGCAGCAGCTGGGAGGACCATTTGTGTCACCTTCAGGCTGTCCTTCAGGCCCTGCAGCAGGCAGGTCTGAGGATTAAGGCTAGCAAATGCCAGATCGGGCAGGGGTCGGTAGTGTACCTCGGTCATTCGGTGGGTCGGGGCAAGGTGCAACCCCTCCAGGCCAAGATCGAAACCATCATGGCCTGGGAACCCCCCAAGACTCAGACGGAGGTCCGAGCCTTTCTGGGCCTCACCGGTTACTACCGACGCTTCGTCAAGGGGTATGGTACAATCGTGGCTCCCTTGACTGAGCTTACATCAAAGAAGCACCCTCGACGGGTAATCTGGACCGAGGTGTGTCAACGAGCCTTTGACACCCTGAAACAAGCAATGTGTGCGCCGCCTGTCCTCAGGGCCCCTGACTTCTCCAAAGAATTCATCGTCCAAACGGATGCGTCGGAGCATGGCATCGGGGCAGTGCTGTCGCAGCTCAATGAAGAGGGTCTGGACCAACCTGTGGTTTTCCTATCTAGGAGACTACTTCCCCGGGAACAGAGGTGGAGTGCGATTGAGAGGGAGGCTTTTGCGGTGGTGTGGGCTCTGAAGAAGTTGCTGCCATACCTGTTTGGCTCGCACTTCCTGGTTCAGACCGACCACCGACCCCTCAGGTGGCTGATGCAAATGAGGGGTGAGAATCCTAAGTTGTTGAGGTGGTCCATCTCCCTACAGGGAATGGACTTTAGGGTGGAACATCGGCCAGGAGTGGACCACGCCAATGCTGATGGTCTCTCCAGGTATTTCCGCCTTAGTGTAGAGAACTCCCAAGGGATTGGGTAGCTCTCCCCACTTTCAGCTGGGGGGGACGCGAGTTAGACCTGCCAGTCCTCTGGCTGTCCCCTCCTCATTTTTTCTTCCTTTACCCTCCAATTTTTCTGTCCACTAGTTTTTTTGGTGTTGACTTAGAGGCTCTGGGCGCCCCATTATCACTAATTGATGGTGTGGCGCAAGGTGCTTCCCTAAAATGGAGGGAGGGAGAGAGCTCTTCCACAAAATGGTGGCCTAAAACTGTCACCTCAGAACCTGGGCCATAGGCTGGCATGAGGAGTTCCAGAATCTTCTGGACCACTCTGGATAGTCAGGGCCCAGGCTATATATAGAGGTGAGTTGCGTCAGCCATTTTAGGTGGGGTAGAAGGTGTGAAGTGAGGTGGTCAGGAGCAAGGCACCTGAGTGGGGAGGTAGGTGCGCTGGAGGGGGGGAGAACTGACTGTTCTTAGGGCCTGCTGTTTCTCCCCCCACAGTTGATACTACCCCCTACCTCGTGACCTAGCCTTGCCTTCAGCCTCTAACTCTGGGATCACGTTAACCATCTGTGTTTCCCGCCTAGTCACGACCCCTGAAGAGAACTGAGTGAGAGAGTGACCTTCACCGACCTTATCCACCATTTCCCTGACTTTGCTTAGCTGAGGCGACCCTGTGAGAGTAGGGGGCGCAGGGTGTCAAACTATTCACCACCCCTCAAACTGTAGGCCTGGCCTTAATTTCTACACCCCCCATTGAGGAGATCATTAAAGAACTCACCAGTGTGGCCTGGGGCCCAGAAAGATTCTCCCTGCTATTGCTGGGGCCCGCGGAGAAGCCCGGGGCCCTGTCGCTGACGTCACAGCTGAGTTTGCGTGGTCCCCAGGGCTGAGGAGGCCGCTAGAGTTCAGGGAGGGCCTTGTTAGGCCAAGCAGACTAATCGAGGCCGTGTAGGCCTGAAGCCGGTGTCTCCTGTCATCTGACGGGGGCGGACTGTCAAGCGCCGCCCCCGCCGCTTCACCTGTCGCTGACTGGGTCGCGCCCCCGCTGGCCGCACTGTCATTGGCGGCTGCGGGTGCGCCCTGGCTGTGGTGCGTCGTCAGTGCGGAACCTCGAGAGGTGAGACCGACCCGGACATCACCGGGAAACCTGCACGGCTGACGGAGGATCTTCGCAAGGGCCGGTGAGGCCAAAGTCTGAGGTAAACCCTGGGGAGGAGGGCGGGAGGCCTGGGAGAAGCCCAGTGCACGCCCCTCCCCCGGGGAATCTGATCGTCGGGCCTGCTTGGCCCTGCAACTACCCCGTTGGGAAGCGGTCGAACCATGGCCCAGTGAATTTGTGCCAGTGTAATACTAAACGTTGGCCTCCCCAGTCAACATGAGTAAATGTAAATGTTGTAGACTTGTAAAGCGCACTGCCCCAGCAACGGGGCGTCCCGGCGCTGTAGCCCGCTGGGGAACCCGTCCTGGCTATCCCTGTGAGATGGTCCCTTTCTGGGTATCTCCAAGGTGAAACCAGGCATCCCCGGCGTCTGTGGGGGGCCGTTGTAGAGATGAGGCAAGCTTAATGCCCAGAGTTGCCGAGTGTGTTCCTGGTTAGAGTAGGTACCGAGGCGAGAATTATCGAGTCCGTTTTGACCCTGGTCCACGACCCTGCCGCGTCGGGAATTGAACCCTGGTTCCTGGCCGATTCTCTGCTTACGGGTCTGCCGCCTCTAACCAGTGAGCCACACCTCTGGAGGTAGCCAGTTCAATGCTCAGCGCTTTGTCCCCTTGATGAAAAGCATAAGTGAAGCGCTATATTTAATGACTCTACTAAAAGTACTATGTGATCGCTAAGAGAAACGCTATATTTAATGTCTTTACTTGAAGTGCTATGTGATCCATAAGTGAAGCGCTATATTTAATGACTCTACTCAAAGTACTATGTGATCGCTAAGAGAAACGCTATATTTGATGTCTCTGCCTGAAGTGCTATGTGATCCATAAGTGAAGCGATATAGTTAATGACTCTACTCAAGTACTATGTGATTGCCAAGTAAAGCGCTATGTCTGAAGACTCTATTTAAAGTGGTAGGAAATCGCTATGTGAAGTGCTATGTTTAGACACTCTATTTAAGGCGCTATGAAATCGCTATAGGTAGTGCTTTATTTAATGTCTCTATCCAAAGCACTATTGAATTGGCAGTACTGTGATTGATCATCAGGTGGCGTGCTTGATTTCGTAACAGATTTAAAATGTCTATGCAATGCCAATCTGGTCACGAAGAAATGTTTAGACCCTAATGTGAAGCGGATAAAAGCTAATTAGGGCCATTTGAAAGGAAAGGAAAAGAATGATAAAAGAGAAGATAAAGCTTTTCTAATTTCTCTAAATTCCTTGGTGTAGTGTCGTTTTTAGTGGTGGTACGCTGGAGTGCTGAGTTGAGTGGAATGCAAGCACGACATAATACTCCGGAATGAAGCCTTATCACCTGAGCTAAGCTACCAAAGGTCTTTAGGTCCAACAGTGGTCAAGTGCTATAGTCAATTTCAGGTACAGTAAGACATTGTGATTAATTACAGTAATTACGATTGCTCGAGGTATTGTAGTCTGTTGTAACATAACATACATTTTTTTTAAATTAATTTCTTATAGTGAAGTTGGTTTCTCATGAACCCAAGTGCACGTGGCATGTTGACAGGCAGTGGGGCTCTCAAGGCGTGACAGCAACTCACCCAGGTGCCTGCAGCATATTAAAATGCAGCAAGGGCCATGATGGGGTGAGAAAGGTCAATACAGTGAAGTGCATACAGCAAGAGTTCGGAGAACGGAGATCACTGCATGACGAGGCACAGCAAATCGCACATGTGCCTGCAGCTGATAAACAAGGAGTAAGGCTCATTAAAAAGAGAGGTACAGCAGTGTACTCAAGTGCGTGCAGACGGCATACAGGGAAGGAAGATCATTACCTTGAGAGGTACAGCCACGCACTCAGGTGCATGCTGCAGCGCATGCAGGTATACTCTGAGTGGTGGTTAGTAAAGGGTAAGGTACAACAATGAACTCAAGTGAACGCAGCAGGTTCACGTAAGTTTGTCAGTCCAACCCAAGTGTCTGTTCACTGTGTGCCAGATGTTTATGGTGTGCGATGCTGGGCCTATAAGGCTACGGGCTTTCGAGCCAAAGCAGTCTTGCTTAGTACCCTAGCCCTCTTCAGAAGTCAGACTTGCTAGGCAACCCAGATTCTCTGAAATAATATATGAGTTTTCTTTTATGAATGCCTAGAAGAACTGAATTTTTAGTCCATTTATCACAAATAGTGCTGAAAATCGCACCAAAAAGATGCCAATTTAAAAAAAATTCTTCACTGGGGAGGACCCCCGAATTCCCCTTATTGCCGTCAGGCTTGCTCGCTGTGCTCGCTTGCATACGTTGATTCGTTCTGCTTTCACCTCACCAGTTTCAAATACCACCAGCCGCCACTGCAACTGACATTCCCCAATGGGGTCACTGATTATGACACACACAAATTGTAATTCATCCAACTGCGTGTACGTACTGACCTGTCCTTGCGGTCTCCTGTATATAGGGATGACAACAAGACAGGTTAAGGTGCGCATGATGGAACATAAGAGCAATTTTAGGTGCAACAGAAGCAACACCAAGATGACTGCACACTACCTTGAGAAATACCATGCCCACGATTCATTTAAATGGGCTGTTCTTGAATCACACCCAGGTATGTCTAAAAAGTAATGGTTCCGCCTTGAACAAAGATGGGTCCTGCGCCTGTCTACTGACAAGCATGGTCTCAATGAGGATATACCCTGGAGCCTCTTGACGTAATCAGTAACAACTGGTGCTCATACAAGCAATCAATAACACCTGAACATGACCTTGTGATAAACTAGAATACTGGCATACCACATGAATGTTAAGGCCACCTTACTAATGTCTGTGGAAAGCTAACTAGCAGACATTGCAATGCTTGATGCACCCCATTGTAGCCCATGCGACCATGAACTTCCCCTGTGTGGGTCAATGAAACCAACCCCACCCCACAACCAACTCTCGACCCGCATCCTGCCTAAATTCCCTGTAAACAACATGAATCCTGGTACTAAATAATCACAGATAGGTCACCGCACATCCACCGGTACCTTAGCCACGTAAATTCTTGCTAACCTTGTCATACCCGATCATGCATATCGTTGCCAAATACACTGCCAACGGGGACTTTACGCCCACACGAGCCCGTTTTTGAAGCCGCCTCCATCAGTCCCCGTTACACTCACACCTTAGGTCCCTCTACACATTATAGGGACATTCACCCTTCATTACTGACCCCACCAGGTTTGTAGAGACAGCCGTGGGACTGGACTGGTGATCCATCATTCTCAGCACCGCTCTACTCTGGCGGTTGTTCGTCATCTCTACGTGATAACCCAAGATGGCGCCCAGGTAACCGGGTCAGCGGTCTAGCCCACTGACTTCACAGCTTCTGGTAGCTCCGGAAGTTCCACACCCTGTTGCCGGCTCCCGCTGGGTATAACTGCTCTAGTTTCCATGTGAACGGAGCGACCTGGTCTGGTAGCAGCGCAGGGGTAGGGATACGGAAGGTCCTTCACACCTTAAATTGTAAGTACTGGCGAGCATGCTTTGCTCCTTCTATGACTCCCCTGAGCGTGGAAGGTGGCAGGACAGGTTTTGGATCCTTGAGACCGCCGCACTTTTCGGCTACTAGACACTTGATGCGAACGGTGCTGGTAAACATTTAGGCCAGCGGCGAATGCTTCACTGGCATCCCTGTGTCCTGCATGTGTGCTCCAGCCGCCGCTCGGGTGCAAGGGAGCAGTTCCCACTAATGTGGTTGATCCTGGTTCTGGCACTACGTTCAGTCATTTGTTGATACGAAGCCTTGCACACACCATGGTGTGCCAGCAGCTCTCCATCAACCTACAATGTGGGTTGTTGGGACGCGAGCGACCAAACTGAGGCGGCAGGCTCCCCATCCTTTCAACATGTGGCCACGATGTGTTTTGACTGTTAGAGGTTTACGCGGACCCACATGGCCTGGGGGAGGCCTTGGGCATCATCAGTAGGTACTGTGTTGATGACGACACCACCCTAGTACCATTTGGAGATTTTGGCCTCACAGTCTTGTTTTTACTTTGTTTTTACCCTGTCTCCACACAACAGGACACTTATTATCAGTGTCTGCCTCTACCAGCACAGGATGTCGTAAACTCATGACTCAAGTAGGGTGAGTTAACCAGAACAGGCTTACTGTTGATACTCCACGACTCCATATGTTGCTAAAACGTTTCTGCTGCTTTTTATATGCCTTTTATATGTTAACCCTTTATTGTTTTTAATGTTGATAGAGTGTATTAAGTAATACACAGATCACAGATGATGCATGCCACAGCTCACCTGTGTTCCGCACGTGTGCTTTACACCATGTTTGCTGGATGGTGCACGTTGCATACGGTTATTAGACAGATATGATATCTAACTACTGTCATATTATGTTTTCTTTTGCAGGGTGGGTTTTAGATCTGCCATCACCACTTTTTAGGGTGCTATATTGGTGGTCACATATGTACTTCAATGAGGTCTTGACCACCACCAAAAAGTGTGGGTAGATTCCTTTCTTCGGTCCTGAAGAATTGCCATCAATAGATACACAGGCAAGAAACATGTTGACCCATTACACAGGCACATATCCCCACATACCTTAGAGTGGGAGTGTGCGTTTTTCTAGTTTTAACCAGGGTAGTGACCACAACTCATTAAAATTGTTCTGAGTGGACCACTATTCCCTGTTTTAAATCACAAACACATAGTTTCACCACCTACACTCTTATTTCACATTCGGGCCCTCACACACACTGCACCCAACGGCTTACGGAATAAAGATCTCCACCAAGTAGGCCCCATCATGGGCGCCTGATCGGGTATTGCAGCGCCAACCCGAGTAGGAGCAGAACCAATGATGAAGCAAGATACCTGCTTGTTGGGTGTGTGAGGGTCTCTTTCCGATAAGGAGGAATCCTTTCTCATGTCTCTGTGAACACCCATACACTAGGGTTCACTTGCAAGATCACATACCCCCACCTGCGTCTTCTCGTTAGGAACTGCATACCTTGTTGGTTACAATGGTTTTAGGTCACAGGATCTGCCTGTGTCAAGAGCAGCCTCCAGGGCTGGCAGCAGCCATTCCACTGGAAGTCTTTCCCCAGAGGAACGGGAGGAGAACCAGAGGGTCAGAGAGCATGAGCTGGAGGTCATGAGGCTCCAGGCCAAGGCAGAGGAGAGCAGGAGAGTTTGATGAGGAGCTCAAGAGGCTGGAGCCCATGAGTGTCTCAGCTGAAAATGAAATGTGTGCAGCTCATGAAGTGAGCCTGGCTGGGTTGGAGGTGGAGTCCAGCTCAGATGGTGACAGCAAAATGGTATTATCTAGTGCTGAGGAAGGAGTACACACACACAGAGACGTAGCGCCTGACTTGAGGGAGGGGGTTAACATACACCAAGGGGTTCAGGTTTATGAGTTAGCTCCAGTGGTGTACAGTGTCCCTGAAGTGGATTGTGGAACTGACACCGGGGATCATGTTCCTAGTGGTTGGAGGGACACTCTCATGACTCTAGATGAGAGGTGCAGGGAGAGGGGTTCCCCCATGTTGGAAGTCCTGGTATGTGAGTGTGGAGACTGCACAGAAGAGCGTGAGTTGAGTGACAGAGACAGTCAAACACTACCTTGCCAATCTCAGGAGAGTGGTGTGTGGTACTTGTGTGAGGCACTGGATGGTGAGGCAAAGGGTAGCTTGGTTAAAAACTGTGGTGGGCTGTGTGATTCAATTGTTGGAGACCATATTAAAAGTCCCTGTTTTCCAGAGCTATGCCAATACCCATTGTAGTGTGAGTTCTCTGATTCCAGGGATTTTGTGACGGAGGCAGACCTTTTGGTGGATTCCAGAGGGTCTGAAGAAGCTTTTTGGAGTGATCCTGAAGGGGGTGGCTCAGGTTGACCCCAACCAAGTGGGTTAGGGGAGGTTTGTGGTAGCCTAGATAGGTTCCAGTGTAGTGGGAGGGGTGTAGGGTCCCACGTCCTGTTTCAGAGGAGAAGGAGTGGGAGTGGGCTGTGTCCCAAGGTGCCCAAAACCCAGTCCCAGGACCTAGTTGGTTCCATAAGGTAACACCGGGAGGGGGGCCTAGTCTGAACCGGGAGGCCATTTTCTGAGGGGGATCCCAAAGCAACAGGTGGACTAGGGAGGACTGCTGTAACAAGTATCCCATCAGTTCTGGAGACTGGCAGCACCTCTCCAGTGGGAGCGTGCATGAGTCCAGAGAAAAAGGTGAGGGGGAACGCAGTCCCCAGTGGAAGTACTAGTGGGTCAGGGGTTGCCAGCTCTGAGGTCAGAGCACCCCATGACTTACCCTGGTGAGGCCACGTCTGGCCTGAGGGGTCTTCATGCCCTGTTAAGTGCACCGGAGGCTGAGGACCTGCACCAGGCAGACTCTCGTACCACTCATGAAGAGTGTGTTTCCCTTGGGGGGGTGGTTGGTGTACTCCCGCAGAAGTCCTGGGTTGCCAGGCACAGGTCCAGCCTAAGGGTACAGACACTGGGTTGGAGGGCCAGGTTCAGGGTGTCCCCCCTGACCTGGAGGAAGGGGCGACGGCTAACAGTGCCCCTACCAAGTTGTCTTGTGGGGGTACCGCTCTAGGTGGGAGTGTGCAGAGCCCCAGGGAGGAAGACAGGGTGTGAGAGAGCCCACCCCAGTCTCTTGACCAGCTGCAGGGTACAGACCCGCTGTCAGGATGCCATACCAGACTTGGCAGGAGGGAGAGTGGAAAAAAGGTGCCAGGCACCTGGGGTTACTGCCCCCTACTTTCTGACGCCACTGAGGTTAGAGAGGCCTGAAAGGCATGAGACCTGGCTTTCATCACTGACAGCTGTCAGTGGCCACTGTGACTGGCTGTACTGGTGGACTGAGTTGCCCCTGGGAGGGGGCAGGAGTCACACCCCGGGGTGGACTGGGCCACACCTCTGTGTTGGCCATGTGGGTACTGTCTACCTGTGCGGACACATCTCTGAGCAAAGTAAGTTTAGGCAATGCACAGATGGGATCCCCAGGTGAGGAGGAGGGTCCCCCATGGATTAGCCTAGTGGGCCCTGAGAGTATGGATTGAGGGATCCAACTAGGTTCAGGAAGGCGTAGAACAGGAATAGACCCCTGCTATTTGGGCCAGGTTCCATGTTCTGCCACCCCAAGCAGGGAAGCCCATCAAGGTATTGATTGGTCTACCCAGGGTTTAGGCTGGAAGGGGGTTGGGTTGGAAATGATCCTTTTTGCAGGGTCATCCCCAAACCTTTAGCTTCTTCCTCTTATTTCCTGACCTGTGTTTGTTGGCTTTAGGACTCTGGGCACTTTACCACTGCTGATCAGTGCTAAAGTGCATATGCTCTCTTTGTACATTTTTATTGTGATTGGTTATCCATGATTGGCATATTTGTTCTACCAGTAGGTCCCTAGTAAAGTGCACTGAGTGTGCCAGGGCTGGTAACTCAAATGCTACTAGTGGGCTTGTAGCACTGATTGTGCCACCCACATGCGTAGCCCTGAAAATATGTCTCAGGCCTGCCACCGCAGTGCCTGCGTGCAGTTTGTTAACTGCCATGTCGACATGGCCAGTGCACCCACTTACCAGGCCTTACCCTTCCCTTTTCTTACAAATAGGACACCCCTATGGTAGGCCCATGGTATCCCCTGGGAGGGGCGCAGTGCATGTAAAAGGTAGGACCTGTACTGGTGTGTGTGTAACATGTCCTGATAGTGAAATACTTCCAATTTAGTTTTTCACTATTGAAAGGCTATCTTGCCCATAGGACAGAAGGAGGGAGGCTTTGTGACATTTTACAAGCATATCTTCCCATAGGGATACGATAGAAAAATGGAGTTTGTACCCCTGAACTCAGAATTTAATAACACATTGTTGCCAAGTCATCCTGTGACCTGGGCACTCCCCAACTTTTTGCTGAATGATACTGGTGGTAACTGACTCTGACTGACCCTGGGCTCTGCCTAACCAGGCCCAGGGCCAGTGCTATGCTAAAAGAGACACATTTAGAAGACAGTGAAAACACCTGCATACACTAGGGTACACTAAGGGTTGGCGAACACCTGTGGTTGTCATGGCCTACCCTATCAGACCCTATTAAATATTAGGGCAGGGGGATTAAAACTACCTAGAAGTCCCTAGCCCACAAAAGGGCTTGGCAGTATAGAGGCCAGCAGCTTTGTTTCTGCACTTGCATGTGTGCACTGTTGACGTCCGAGGTCAGTTTAAAAGTAGCCCTGGGTGGCACTACTGCTTTTAAAAAATGAAATTGTGCTCAAACTTTACTTTGGGGTTTGGGACACTTAATAATGGATAACCTACAATGTTTTGGCATATTAGGAACACCCAGGGTCTCCCCTAGGTATCACAGGGGTGGGGGGTTCAGGTATTTATAAGGTAGACTCTTATAAAATGAGTTTTATATGCCCTGGGTTAAGTGAAATTTCACATTTCACTGCCCACATTGTGATAAACTGCTGCCCAAATTCGACTTTGATGCTGGGTGCCCTTTGGAGGGAGAATCTGCAATATTTCTACAGATTCAGAACCCCCAAAGTCTCCCCTAGTTGTCCCCTGTATTTAGAAGCTAAGTACTTATAAAATATGTTTTTGTAAGTCCTGGTGCTGGAAAAATGGCCTAAGACCGTTTTCCCATCGCAAATCCCCTGCCACATAGGTTAACATAGCAGGAAGTTATTAACTAATAAGTCTTGATAGGAGAGGGCTAGAAGTACCATTCAAAGACTTCCCCAAATTGTATTAATAAACTCAAGAATATGATATGGTTGAATTTCTCCTAAAGTGTACAAGAAGTTATAAGACTTTCTTGTAAGTCCAGATTCAGCCTTTCAGTGGTCTGTCCCGATTGGTCAGAGTTAAGTGGATTAGACAGGCTACCTTGAAGAGGTGATAAAGAGGCCCTGGGGTTGACCAGCTCTGCTGGGAGGGCAGTGTGCTGCTACACAGGAATGCCAGAGCAGGGGGAGGAGTCGTAAACCATGGTCTTCAATGGGAAGAGGAGGCCTTAGTGTCATTTGCAACTCTAAACTTTTCACCTCAGCCAGAGCTAGGCTTATGGAAGGAATGCACAGATGCAAGGGGGAGATTTTATGGAAAGTAAGCCATCCTAGGGGTGTGTTTAGCTAGCTTTTACCTCCCTGCTGGAATATAAGCCAATATGAATTTGGAGGATTTGGTGCACTCTGGGACAAAATATTGCCATACTCCACAGGATGTGGTCATATTCTTGGGGAGTTGCCCTGCTCCCATTGGTCAGCAGTGACCTCCTGCTTGACCCAGAGAATTTGGATTAAGTATCTGAGAGGGGAGGAACCTCTCAGATCTGCTGCTTGAAACTTAAGAAAGCAAGATGTTGCCATGCTGAGAAGTTGGGGTGCAAAATTCTAAGGCCTTTCCTCTGAAGATTGCAACAGCTGAAACTACAGCCCTGTGGATTACCCTGCTGAAAAAAACTAAAGAGCGGACTCCCTGCAAGCTACAGGTTAACAGAGCTCACCTGGACCATCCCCACCAAGGATCCTCAACCTGGAGAATACCAGTGGATTTGTAAGGGTTTTGTCCAAGTAGATTGTGGGAAATGAAGTCCTCAACTTTCAAGGACCATCTTGGAGCTTCCAGACCCTTGGTGTGAGTTTGAGACACTTTTGAACCCTTTGGGGAACTTCAGGAAGAAGTTCCAGAAGTTTGGAGCAACTTTAAAAAAAGATCCATTAGGGTGTGAGAAGTTGGCCTGGTATATGTTGTCCACTAGTTATAGTGGGAACCTTGCACCAGTCCAAACAACCCCTTATTGATGATAGGTTAAAGACAACCTTATTTGAAAGCTATCCTAGTTGTAGCTATGGAGAGCAGCCTTCAGGCTAAGTCTTGAAGGAATGTAAAGCAGCTTGTTTTATCAGTCTATAATCTCTTGAGTGGATAAATGAAAGGAGACCACACCATGTATATATAAAAAATATATGTATTTATTCCTAAACACACCTTACTAGTCTCTTTATGAGGCTAGAGGTAAAAGCACATATGTTGCACTTCAAATATCACAGTAAATTAGCACAATATACGTTAGGCCCTAGGGGCGAACCAAACCATATATTAAGAAAGTGGTATAAGAACCACGACTTGACTAGACACAAGGCCTAGAGCCTGTAGAATCGCTGGGACCCCAAGGAACCACCCAAGGTAGTGACACAGGGGACCCACGGGGGACGTGTGCAGTGCGAGCTCCCGTTAGCTTCTATGGGGAAAGTCGTGGTTAGAATTTTAAAGTTTAAGGACACTTAGGAGTGGACTAGGAACAAACCCTTTTGGACTTAGATGGTTCTAGGGCCAACACCCACGGGAGCACCGGAGTACTCGTGTTACCTCACCCAGGGAAGCCGGGTGCATAGGTTTCAAATGGTGTTGGGTCACGTCGTCGTTTTCAATGGCAGCTTGCTGAAAGTGCTGCTGCCGGGAAGATGAGAAGTGTCCAAAGAGATCCAAGCCTGTATCGAAGATGTGAAGTACCTGAAAGCAGGGGGGACAGAGGTTGAATCACTTGCCAGTGACCTGGGGCATGATAGACGAATGCCCACCGATGTTGGGTGCTTCAGGTGCGAGGAGGGGAAGCTTGACTCTTCAGCCACGAGGACCAGGAGGCATCGAGGACAACCAGGAGCTGGATTTGAGCTGTCCCACAAAGGATGTCGAGTGCTGCAGTGTCGGTGCCCGGATTGGACACAAGAAGCCTTGGCAACAGCAACCCACGCAGGAAGAGGAAAGATGCTTTGTTGTGGACCAGCAAGGTCCTGGGGACTCCCCAAGCAAAAGAGAGTCAGGGCACATCTGGAGCAACCAAGGAAGCCCAATTAAAGTAAAAGTTGCCTTCACAGGAACCCACCAGTCAACGGACCAGGGATCGTGAAGGAGCCTCGAACAAAAACACAAAGGGCGGGCTCACGGAACACTCGTGGAGTGTAGGCCAGCAATCTTCAGTGGAAAAGGTGCTCAGGGTCTGGGCTACAAGTAACCCAATGCACAGCCTCAAAGGACGTCGAGAAGCTGATGCACTTCCAAATGTGCACGGTGTCCAGGGATTCCAGTTCCACTGTACCCACGAGGGCTACGGGTCTCAGCTTTGCTGGGGACTCGGGTCAGCCTCTGGGAAGTCTGGAAACCCACCTCCTGTGTTGCAAAATCTTCGGTGTCCGGCGGGAGCTTCGGAGATGCAGACCGGACAGATGCGTCTTTGATGCCTGCCAAGCAGGGGAGTAATTCCTTTACTCCAAGGGAGATTCTTCAGTCATCTAGTCGTGGATCCATAACCTTTTACAAATCTTCTTTAGTACCCAGTCAGGCCCAAGAAAGCTCTGACCTGAGTCTGGGTAGTTGGAGCAACTCAGTCCATTATGGTCTGGATTTTGCTCTGCAATGGTTGAACCTGGCCTCCACCTACAAGGTGGCCCAGGTATACAACCTGACTCTGCCCTATCTGGCACTTAGTAGCCTTGATAGTTAGGCCTGCTTTTTGCAGGGCCTCCAAAACATTCCTTAGGTGGACCAGGTGATCCTCCCAGGTGGAGCTAAAGACAGCAATATTGTCTATCTCTGCTGCACTATAGTCTTCCAGGCCTGTAAGGACTTTATTCACCAACCTTTGGAAAGTGGCAGGTGCATTATTCAAACCAAAGGGCAGTACCACAAATTGTTAATGCCCACTAGGGGAAGAAAATGCTGTCTTTGACTTTGCATCATCAGCTAGTCTGATCTGTCAGTAGCCAGATGTCAAGTCAAATGTGCTCAGAAACTTGGCTGAGGCCAAAGTATCTATAAGCTCATCTGCCCTTGGGATGGGATGGGCATCAGTCCTAGTGACTGCATTGAGATCCCTGTAATCCACACAAAACCTCTTTTCTCTCTTTCCATCTTTGGTGTGAGGTTTAGGCACAAGGACTACTGGACTAGCCCAGTGGCTATCTGAGGGTTCAATGACTCCCAAATCCAACATCTTTTGGACTTCTGTCCTGATACAGTCCCTGACATGATCAGATTGCCTGTAAATCTTATTTTTAATAGGCAGACTGTCCCCAGTGTCTACTTCATGAGTGCGCCAGGTAGTCTGACTTGGAGTCAGAGAGAACATATGTCTGAACTGGCTGAGAACATTTCTAGAGTCAGTTTGCTGCTGGACAGTAAGGCTGCCTGCCAAGGCTACACCAGCTACTGATCCATCATCAGGGTTCTGAGAGAGCAGGTCAGGGAGTGGGTCACTTTCTTCCTCCTGTCCCTCATCAGTAGCCATGAGCAAGCCCATGTCTGCCCTGTCAACATATGGTTTCAGTCTGTTGACATGGAGTAGCCTATGGGGACTCCTGGGAGTTCCAAGGTTTACCAAGTAGGTAACCTCTCCCTTCTGTTCAACAATTGTATGGGGACCACTCCATTTATCTTGGAGGGCTGCTGGGGCCACAGGCTCCAACACCCACACCTTCTGCCCTGGCTGGTAAACAGTCAGCACAGCCTTTTGGTCATGCCAGGCCTTTTGTAATTCCTGGCTAGCCTCAAGGTTTTTAGTTGCCTTTTTAATATACTCTGCCATCCTGGAGCGGAGACCAAGTACATAGTCCACTATGTCCTGTTTAGGGGGTTTGAGAGGTAACTCCCATCCCTCCTTCACCAGACACAAAGGAACCTTAACAGGATGGCCAAACAAAAGTTCAAAAGGGCTGTAATCATCCCCCTTAAGAGGCATCTCCCTGTAGGCAAATAAAAGACAGGGTAAAAGGATGTCCCATCTGCGCCTGAGCTTTTCTGGGAGACCTTTGATCATGCCCTTTAAGGTTTTGTTGAACCTTTCAACTAAACCATTGCATTGTGGGTGATAGGGTGTGGTGAATTTATAATTCACTCCACACTCCTTCCACATTGCAGTCAAGTAACTAGACATGAAGTTTGCACCTTGTCTGATACTACCTCCTTCGGAAAACCCACTCTTGAGAATACACCCAAGAAGGCCCGTGCCACTACAGGTGCTGTGGTGGTCCTAAGTGGAATGGCTTCTGGGTACCTAGTGGCATGGTCCACCACCACCAGGATAAATCTGTGCCCAGATGCTGTTTGAGGATCCATGGGACCAACTATATCAATCCCCACCCTCTCAAAGGGAACCCCCCACCACTGGTAGTGGTATTAGGGGGGCCTTTATGGTTCCACCTGCCTTCCCACTGGATTGACAGGTTACACAGGAGCGACAAAACTCCTTGTTGTCTTCCGACATGTGGGGCCAATGAAAGTGAGGAACAATTCTGTCCCAAGTCTTGTTTTGGCCCAGGTGTCCTGCTAGGGGAATATCATTGGCGAGTGTCAATAGGAAGCCCCTAAACTTCAGAGGTATTACCAACCTCCTGGAAGCACCAGGCTTCGGGTCTCTACTCTCTGAATATAGGAGTCCATCATCCCAATAAATGTTATGGGTGCCACTAGCATTCCCAGTAGCCCCATCAGCAGCTTGCTTTCTGAGGGGTTCAAGAGAGGGGCAGCTTTGCTGCTCCTGGATTAGATCTGCCCTGGAAGAGCCCCCTGTCCCCAATAACTCAACCTGATCAGGCTCAAGCTCCTTTGGGACAGACAGTTCCTTCTTCAGGACTAAGATCATCTCCCTCAGGAGGCTGATCGGATCTGTATTCTGAGTCAGGGGGAAGGCACTGCCTTAAGCCTACTGCTCCTCCTCTTGGGAGGCACCTGGTCTATTCTTCCAGAATCCAGGGCCTGTTCAGTGTTTGACATTTTTTACTGTGACCTGGTCACAGCAAACACATGTGCAGGGATTCCAAACATTTCTGCCTGAGTCCTGAGCTCCACTTCTGCCCAAGCTGAAGTTTCTAGATCATTGCCAAGCAAGCATTCAACAGGGAGGTCTGCACTTACCACAACTTTCTTAAAGCCAGTTAACCCTCCCCAGGAGAAATTAACAACTGCCAAGGAATGGTCTGTCCTGACATTGCTAGCATTGGTCACTTGGTACATTTCACCAAGTATAATCTGCCCAGGATCCACAAGATATTTTGTCACCATTGTGACGCGTGCTCCTGTGTCCCTGAATGCCAAAGCCTATTTTCCATTAATCAAAGGCTGCTGTCTGTATTTGCCCAAGTTACTGGGACTCACAAAGCAGGACATATCCAAGCCTCCATCACAGATCAGGACAGCCTGAGTTGGAACTCTGACTAGGCCAGAGTCCATCTCAGAACCCAGTGTTAACCCTACTACACCCTTATTCTGAGTACCACCAATTGTAGCTGCACTAGGGGGCAATGGTGGCTGGAGTTGAGTCTTTGGACTTTGTACAGTCACTAGTCCAGTGGGTTTTCTGTTTACAGATTTTACACCATGGTTTCTTTTGGCCTTTACCTTTGTTAGATTGGGACTCCCCCCCCCAGATAAAGATTTTTAGGGACCTTGAGAAGACTTCTGGTCTTTACCCTTTTCCCCACCCTTGTCGGAGTTCTTTGAATCTTGCTTCTTTGGGTCACCACCTTGGTTCTGAACCTTCTGCCTCACCCTGGTTCTGACCCATTTGTCTGCCTTCTTTCCCAATTCTTGGGGAGATGTCAGATCAGAGTCCACCAGTACTGATGCAACAGCAGTGGCGTCACTAGGGTTGGTGTCACCCGGTGCGGGTAACTCATGGTGTCACCCCCTCACGACTTACCGCATGGACCTCCTCCGCCCCGAGTCCGCCAGTGGACACAGTTGGCAAATAACGGGACCATACAGAATCCTTAGTAACGTTTGTAAATGTAGGTCCTATATTTACAAAATGTGCCTGTTAACAACAGTGTGATAATGATTCATTAATCAGGTTGTACAGTGGGCTACCTGCTAGTCAACAGTTTATTGGAATTTATAATATCATAGGTATGGTACTTTTTACTGGTGTGGTGTTCCCACTATCCATCAACACGATATATCAGTGGTCGAAGTGGGGGAAAAAAAGTAGGGGAACTGTGGGCGGAGAATCAAAGGGGGGGAATAACCCAAGGATTGGATCAGTGGGCAGAGCCAGAGGCGTGGCCAGAATGCGCAAACATCCCAATTTTTTGTTTTTGTTTGGTTTCACTGCCCAGTTTTATCAACCAATGGATACACATGATTATTTAAGGTTATAATGAGTTATTGACAGTAAAATGTGTTCACAAAGTGGGATATGCTTCTAATCACAGAATGTCCCCAAATACGATAAAATGTGGAAGCACAAGCCATTTGTCTCCGAGCCATGGAGTTTCTGTCATCAGCACTTCTCCCTTTACCAAAACAGCAGTTCAAACATGAATTGCTAAAAATCCTAGTTTGCAAATGTTTTCTAAATAATAATGGCTCTGCCATATTTGCCTCATAATGCAAGATCTGCAGCATGATCTCACCATTTAAACTAATAAATTGTTTGTTGCTCAAACGTATCAAAAGTTAATAAAAAATTTGAATTGTGTTGCTGCGGAGTAGATGACAGTTAATAGCTCACTGTTCTATGTTAGGATTTTAATTTATAAACTGCAAGTAACAAAAGGATCTCTCTGACAAAAGCAGTAGCCCACTGGCCTATTTACATTATGTGCACTTTGTGATCTGCATGGTACATGTCCTTTGCAGCAGGTACATTAACCCTCTGAGCTACCTTTCCATGAGTCAAATCTTCTATTAGACAAAATTCCGATCTCTCTCTAGGAAGAACATTAATCACCAGAGTCATCATGACATTTTTATTGTTACCGAAAATTACTGGAGGCCAGGAAGGAGGCAGCAAGCGCTTTTAAAACCATAATATACTTGCAAAAATGATGCCTCCACCGAAAGTGAGCACCTGGTGCGGTTGCACCGCCCTAGAGCTGGCCCTTCTCAAGGGTCCTGTGATCTCAGTGACAGGGTCACTGTTCTAGGGTGTACTGCTTCATAGGCCTGCTGCAAAACTGGAGGTGAACTTCAGTATGAATAGTGGTGGACAAGCCTTGAAGGTTAACCTACACTTGTCATGCTAGGGTCCACCTGCTGGTGCTACGACACCGGGGCTTCTAATGTCTTGCGAAGCCTTCTAAGGTCTAGCATGAGATAGAGCTCTCTCAGGAGAGTGGTCTGGCGGACTGGTTATTAAGGCTTCCTGGTTCCCCAGTTCCAAATTCAGCAGCTCTGGCCATAGTGCCACATCCTCTCCCCCACTGAACACCATACTGCCCCACTGAGAAAAATTCAGACTGCCTTCAGCTACAACCCAATTGTTGCCAGCTATAAACACCTGGATGCGGCTCAATTTAAATTACGCACTGGGCAAGAGCAATATGTGGCCTACAAAAAAAAGTGACAGCATCCTGGAAAAAGCAAACAATCATAGGGAATGCAACATTTTGCAAACCATGTGAAATGTAAGCAGGAACAACATGGTTACCTTAACGCGTTTACACTCACTGTTCAGAAATCAGTGAGTGCTTTTGCCTGAAAAGTTAAGGACATGACAACAGGGCCCTGAATGGACCCATTTCAATGGCCATTGCTTATATCCTTACAAAACGTAAGCAGTATGGTAAAAAAAGACAACATCCCTAGATACAGAGCAGCAGTACAAATTTTGTTTTTCAATCCTCACATTGCAGTACCTCCAGGATTGGTGCACTAGCTCCAAGCCCAGGGAAAACAAAGCCAAGACAACAAAAATAGCGCTTCACTGGCAAACTCTGTAAAAGTGGCGCTAATGTGAATAAAAATCAATCTGGACAGTTTGCTACCACTCTGTCTTACCTTATTTAGTTATTTATTTTTCATATTTTTAGACTTTTATTCCTGATGCTGCATTTTGGAATTAAATGTCAGAAAAATACGACATTGATTTCCAGCAAAAGTGATTTTCTTTTTTGGATCCATTTCACAGGGAAGCAAATAAAAGAAAGGAGAGGAGACAGGGTGCACTGCGCACAGGCACGTCCTCTTCCTAAAAGGTTAGGTTGCTCTGCGCACACGGGCCCCAGGGCCGGCTTTAGCGCTGGTGGCGCCCTGTGCGACAATGTTTGTTGGCTCCCCCCCAATGACCACCTCCACCACGGATTCTCTCACTAGCACCCTTTAACAGTGACCAAGTCACCATAACCACACTCTCTCAGATGCATTGAATTAGTTACATAGCGCCAGTCATACCAGTGTAGGGTGTCCGAGCACTTTGCATCACACACACATTACACAGAGACAATCAATCATAGGTGTGTAAATCCGTGTATAGGAAATGATACATAAACCAAAGGACTGAAAGTGTAGGCGTCACATGTCATCCATACTGGTAGGCAGTATAGTGCTTGGTGTGGAGAAGCACAAACGCAGAGTCGAAAAAGAAACAGCATAGTTGGGAGTTTTCTTTAATAATAAGAATCTATTTCTAGCCAAATTAACCCTTTTTGCAACATTAATCAATGTTCTAATAATGTATATTTTGAGGTGTGTATGCAGTTCTAGGATGAAAGTTAATAGCTCACTGTTGAATATTAGGACTTTAAGTTATAAATTGCAACAAAAGGATGTCTCTTCTGAAAGCAGTAACCTGCTGATCTGCACTCTGTAATCTACTTGGCACACGTTCTTTGCAGCAGGCATATTAACCCTCTGCACTACCTTCACCTAAGTCAAAACCTCAACTTTACAAAACACTGATCTCTCTCCAGGAAGATAATTAATCACACCAGTTATCTTGATATTTATGTGAGGCCTGGTAATTGCTGGCGGAAAGAAACGCTGCAGCAGGTGATTCAAAAGCATAATAAACTTTCTAACACGGCGCCCCCAGGAAGCCTGCACCCGGTCGCACCGCCGTAAAGCCGGCCCCTGACGGGCCCTGTTGGTGTCACCCCACTTGAGGGTGTCACCCGGTGCGGTCCGCACCCCCATAGTGACGCCGCTGTGCAACAGCTGATTTTGACAATTATTAAGTATCTGCTCCCTCCTAATTAAGTTGTACAATCCTTTGAAATCACACGCCTTGCTGCCAAGCAACCAGCCCTCCTGAGCCTTAGTAGCACATTCTACAAAGTCCACCCAGTCTTGATTCTGTGCATTTTGGGTATCTCTGAACTTTAACCTACATTGTTCAGTGGTTAGGCCAAACCCTTCAATCAGTGCACTCTTCAAGCTTTGGTAATCATCAGCATCCTCTTCTCTTAGAGTGAGGAGCTTATCTCTACCTTTGTCTGCAAAGGAGAGACACAAGATTGCTGCCCACTGCTCTTGGGGGACCCTCTGTACTTTACAGGCCCTTTCCAGTGCAGTAATCCATTTGTGGATGTCATCCCCACTCTGGTAGGGAGGGACAATCTTGTTTAGGTTTCTATGGTCATGAGACCTCTCCCTAACAATAGGGATGTTGCTGTCACCATGGGACTCTAGTCCCAATCTTTTTCTAGCTTTCTGAAGCTCTAGGGACTCCCTTTCTAAGGCTATCTGCTCTCTTCTGATTCTAAGTTGAGCTTCCTCATACTTCAGCAGTCTCTCTTTCCTCTCACGAGAGGATTCCCTCCTATGAGAGGAAACAGAGGCCCCTATGGAGGTGTCAGAATGGATAGACTCCTGAGAAGGAGATCTGGACTTTCTAAGCACACTCCCAACTCTTCCAGGTAGAGTAAAGAGAGGGCCATTGTGGCCATCTTCATCATCTTCTGGAGGAGTTGCATTATCCAGGTTAAGATCATTGCAATCTTCCTGGCCAGCTTCAGAGGTTAGGTCATGGGTATCTTCACCCCTAGGCCCTTCCTCATCTGCTTACCCACTCTGCCTACCCCTTCAGGCCCTGAAGGCCTTCTGAGATCATCCAACAGCAGTACCTCTATGAGGTGTTGGGTGTTTGCACTTTTCCCTGTCTTCAGTGTCCTAGTACTACACAATGCTCTCAATTCCAAGAATGGGAGTTTTTCATACTTAGATGGTAGAAGCCCACTGGCTTCTGGCAGGGACCCACTGGTTCCTGGCCTTGAAGACATCACTAGTGAGGTGTGGTGTATGCACTACCTAAACTCTCTTGAGTTGTAGAAAGGTTGTGCTAAGCCCTTGACACACATCTCTAAGGGGCATATTATCAAGACAGGCGATACAATTATCGCCGTTTTAGCGGCAGAAAACTGCCGCTAAAATGGCGATAATGAGCTTGATAATATGCTCTATGGAATTCCAATTGAAGCCCATGTTAGACGTCCTTCACATCTAACATGGGCTTCAATTGGAGTTCCATAGTGCATATTATCAAGCCCATTATCACCGTTTTAGGGGCAGTTTTCTGCCGCTAAAACGACGATAATTATTTTGCCTGTCTTGATAATATGCCCCTATGTTCAGTAGAACTTACTGTAATGTAAGCTTTATTTATATGTACCTCAGGTACCTTTAGTGGTTTTCAGTTAGTCACTCACTTGAGATTATCTGGTAAAACAATGGCAAGCTTGAATCCCAGCCGCTGCACACCAATGTGAGAAGTTGGCCTGGTATATGCTGTCCACCAGATATAGTGGGCACCTTGCACCAGTCCAAACAACCCCTTATTGATGATAGGTTAAATATAACCTTATTTGAAAGCTATCCAAGTGGTAGCTATGGAGAGCAGCCATCAGGCTAAGTCTTGAAGGAATGTAAAGCAGCTTGTTTACCAGTCTATAATCTCTTGAATGGCTAAATGAAAGGAGACCACACCAGGTATATATAATATATATATATATTTATTCCTAAACACACCCTACTAGTCTCTTTATGAGGCTAGAGGTAAAAGCACATATGCTACACTTCAAATATCACAGTAAATTAGCACAATATACGTTAGGCCCTAGGGGCGAACCAAACCATATATTAAGAAAGTGGTATAAGAACCACGACTTGACTAGACACAAGGCCTAGAGCCTGTAGAATTGCGGGGACCCCAAGGAACCACCCAAGGTAGTGACACTGGGGACCCACGGGGGACGTGTGCAGTGTGAGAACACAGCCGCGAGCTCCCGTTAGCTTCTATGGGGAAAGTCATGGTTCGAATTTTAAAGTTTAAGGACACTTAGGAGTGGACTGGGAACAAACCCTTTTGGACTTAGATGGTTCTAGGGCCAGCACCCACGGGAGCACCGGAGTACTCGTGTTAGCTCACCCAGCGAAGCCGGGTGCATAGGTGTCAAATGGTGTTGGGTCGCGTCATCGTTTTCAATGGCAGCTTGCTGAAAAGTGCTGCTACCAGGAAGATGAGAAGTGTCTGAAGAGATCAAAGCCTGGATCAAAGATGTGAAGAACCTGAAAGCAGAGGGGACAGAGTCTGGGTTATTTGCCAGTGACCTGGGGCATGATAGACGAATGCCCACCGATATCAGGTGCTTCAGGTGCGAGGAGGGGAAGCTTGACTCTTCAGCCATGAGAACCTGGAGGTGTTGAGGACAACCAGGAGCTAGATTTGAGCTGTCCCAAGAAGGATGTCGAGTGCTGCAGTGTCAGTGCCCGGATTGGACACAACAAGCCTTCGCGACAGCAAATCATGCAGGAAGAGGAAAGATGCTTTGGTGCGGACCAGCGAGGTCCTGGGGACTCCCCAAGCAATGGAGGGTCAGAGCACGTCTGGAGCAACTAGGGAAGCCCAATTAAAGTAAGAGTTGCCTTCAAAGGGACCCACCAGTCAATGGACCAGGGATCGCGAAGAAGCCTCGAACAAAAACACAAAGGGCGGGCTCACGGAACACTTGTGGAGTGTAGGCCAGCAATCTTCAGTGGAAAAGGTGCTCGGGGTCTGGGCTACAAGTAACCCAATGCACAGCCTCAAAGGACATCGAGAAGCTGGTGCACTTGCAAATGTGCACGGTGTCCAGGGGTTAAGGTTCCACGGTACCCACGAGGGCTACGGTTCTCAGCTTTGCTGGGGACTCGGGTCAGCCTCTGGGAAGTCTGGAAACCCACCTCCTGTGTTGCAAAGTCTTTAGCGTCCGGCAGGAGCTTCGGAGATGCAGACCGGACAGATGCGTCTTTGATGCCTGCCAAGCAGGGGAGTAACTTCTTTACTCCAAGGGAGATTCTTCAGTCACCTAGTCGTGTAGATCACCAAAGTTCCAGGATTTCCGAAGCAGAGTTTCGTCCAGGTGTAATCTAAAGTCCTGTATTCAGGGGTTCCTTCTTTATACCCAAGGAAGGGTTTGGACTAACTCTGCGGATCCACCTATGGGAGTGTTTGGAAAGAGGGGTGGCTACACCCATTTCCTTTGTCCAGTTTCGCGCCAGAGCATGGGCTGGTAGCCCCTGCAACCGGTTTGAACTGGACTATGCACAGGGACACCAAATGTGCCCCCAGTGCAGGACTTCAAAGCACTCTTGGAGTGCACCCACCCAGCCCTAATCCACTAAGGCCTGTCTGGGAGGTGGTAGCACCTCCCTGTGACAGGAAACCTATTGTCCAGCCCTCCCCTGCCGGAGTTTTGGTCAGCAGCAGAAGGCCAGAGTTGTGCCTGTGGCTGGCAGCAGTCATTTTGTGAAGCAAGGTCTCTGTTAGCTGGTACCGGGTATACCAGTGTTGTCATGTCTCTCCCTCTAGAAGGGTGGGATCATACTCCCACACAAGTCCACACCAGTTACTGGTGTGGGGGTATGATTCCAAGGTGTTTGACTCCAAACAAGACATGTTTCCGTGCAGCCAGTCCAAAGTTAGCATTTGCTGTTTGGTTATAATGCACTTAAGAGTATATGGTCAGGCTGCATCACAGACAACCCCGGAGAAGAGATTCTGAAGGCTGCAGAGGGGCCCCGCTCATGCATGGGCACCCTCTCACACAAAACCAAGCACCCTGCCTTCAGGATTGATAAGGCCTGCCACAGGGGTGACTGGTTTATATGTGCAGTGAGAGGGTGAGATATAGTGAACCTATATCTCAGTAAGGGGTGCATGCACCACCTTACCCAGGCTGCAGTAGCAGACCTGTGGTATCATTTTGGAGGGCTTCCCAGGGGTGGCATAATACATGCTGCAGCCCCTGGTAGGCCTCTGGGGTACCTATGCCCTGGTTACATAGTATACCATATACTAGGGACTTATAAGGGCACCCCAGAATCCAATCTGTGGTGTACCTAAGGTACTAGGAATCAATTTAGAGAGGAAGCAGCTAGGCTGGGGTCCTGAATAGCAGGGCCCCCGCCAGGCTATAGTTGAAAAACAGTGAAACATCAGCAAAAAGTGAGGGTAACCATAAGAAGCAGATACTACTCTCCCACAAAGGGGACCGACTCAACCTGGCCAGCCAAGCCGCGTGCCTCAAACCGCGTGCCGGCCAAGCCATCCAGGTTCGTCCCGCTATAAGCTCCGTAGGTTCGACTTCCAGAGTTTGACCGGGAGTAGGCTGGGGAACCCTCACCAAATCCGGCCTGGTGAAGAGCATCGAGGGGCCCCGGGAGAAAAAGCTCAGTAAAAGTTTCCAATTTCGAACGAAGAAAAGGTGACCCGGAGCAAACGCGAAAGCCAAGCTGCCTGCCTTCAGCCGTGTGTTGGCCTGGATCCTGGGTTTGTCCAGCTGGAACGCTCCCGAGGTCGAACTTACATAAGTTTGACCAGGAGCTCATCGCAAGGCAATCCATCGAACCATCACCGAATCCGGACTGGCTGAGAGCTTCGAGGGACAAAACGTGAGACCTAAACATAATGTTCTCCTCTCAAGAATGGACAGGGGGCAATCAGTGAGGTTAATGATGGTTTTATTTACTGTTTCGTCATCCATTATGACTTCTTCTTGGAGCTTCCTGCTTTGTTTCCCACATGCGCCTTTCCTTTTTCTCTTTTGGTCCCTTTGTTCCCGTCGTCTTCTCCTTGGCTTGCTCCTACCTTGCCTCTTCCCCTTCCACGTTGTCCTTATCCCCTCCCAGGGTTGTTGATATTGGGATGCCTCCCACTGTTTGCCGGCCCCTCCTGAGGAGCCATTAATCATCTAAAAAAGCAGTGGGTTTTCACCTGAATTCGTTACCTGAAGTGGAACTTGCAGGTGTTGCAGACGTGTCGGTATCGGTGTCGCTGCTGTTAGAAACTGGAGCTTCATTTCACTCAGTGGTGATCACATTGGTGCTGTCTTCTGGTACTTGTACATTGTAGAGATACTTGTGACTATAGGCAAGTATTCTGCCGCTCTCGTAATCACCATAGTCTCTATGTAACTTTCTCTGCTTTCTTGCTTTTATGTTGTCTTCAAGTTGTTTTAAACGACCCTTTAAATCCTCCTTAAATTTGATGATTTTCTCTTGTTCATTGTTCTGTTTAAGTTCTTCTTCAATGGGTGTCAGTTCCTGTGATATTGCCTCCCTGTCTTGCCAGGCATATTTCACTAGGATGCTGAGCATGTTCTTTGAGCTCTTAGCTGAATTTTCAGCCCACTCCTCCAGCATCTGGGGGTTGAGTGACTCATAAGATGGTGTTATGTAAATTCTAAGCTCTCGTGGCACCATGTCTTTATATAGTCCTGTAGGTAAATAGCTTCCCACCATTTCAATGTTTCCAATTTTTTCAATTTCTCCAAACGCTTAAGTTTGGGACTTAATGAAGTATCTTGATTTTTTATAGCTGTAGACACTTGTCCCTCGCCAGGTACCTGTGTGAACAGTGTTAGTGCTGCCACACGTCTCTCTGTCTCTTCTTCCATTTTAACAGTTGGTCTCTTCCTCATAGAATGATACAGTGTGCGGTTTGTGCTTTTGAAATAAACGCCATAGGTTCATGGAAAAATGAAGTTGTCTGCACCTCGGATGTCTTCCCCATCTCTGACCCTGAGAGGTTCCTTCTGCCGTCAACAAAAAATCAACGCGCTGTAGCGTATGCCCCGGTTGACACAACTGGCAATCGGCTGAAATTTAGCTATAGCCAAAACACGCCACGAACGCCAGCCAGAGACACAGGTGTCGTCTTGGATAAAACAAGCAGGGAGATCGAGACGCAGCGCGCGTCCCTCGATACGTGTACACGTCGCTGCCCGAAACGTTTCTCAAGTTAAACCTGCCTCTGGAACGCGATGCGGTGCTCTTAATGTCCAAATCAAAACATCCTCCTTTGATTGGAAGACGGCCGGCCAATGGGTTCCTCGTACGAATCCAAACAACACAATGCTCCTTCCCTTGGCCCACGGGAAAGTGGTGCACTATGCCGGCAGAGCCTGCCAGTCAATAATACACACAAAAAATCCAAAATAAAGTGCACACTCTGGGAATGACACAAAGGGAAGGTTTAATTAGTCCAGTTACGCGTTTCGACAGCAAGCACACAAAGACTAAAGGGTGAGGTTCAATACATAGTCATCCTGAAATGGACAAAGGACTTCATCTGATACATGCAACAGTTTCAATACATTGATGGAGGCCATCTTCGAACATGTTCCTAGTGTAATGCAACAATGGAAAACACCAACTTAACCAACATCTAAGATGCTCAACTGTCTACGTGTAAGGTAAAGTACTATTATGATTGCAGAGAGCCTATGTTGAAAGTTGTAAATTAATATGCACTCACACACTACAACATGAACAGAGGGATTACATCAGTTCCTGTAATGTAAAGTACTTCACAGAGCTGATTTTACAAATTATAGATAAGTACGTACTCAGTCAAGAAATCATGAAACATAGATCGCGTGAATAATTAATATCCAGGTGCGCTAGTGGCTGCGAACACATATCTGTTGAATAAAATTAATACCTAAACAGAGCTTCAGAAAATTGCCACCAATGCAATTATATCCAAAGTGGGTTCACACAACAGGCCATAGTTAGGGAAAGCTGAAGAACAGCTAACGTTCTTAAATTGGTTTGTACTTGTAGATGTTGGTTAGGTCAGTGTTTTCCATTGTTAAATTTATGTATACTTTAAATCTTATAAATCAATAATTTACCAATTAACAAAAATAATATGAACAATAACATAAAAATGAAAACTAACAAACATACATTAACAAAAACACATATCACTCTTAATTAAAAAAATACAATGAATTAAAAAATGATACCTTACATGAGAAATTACAATTCTTTTTATAAATAAAATAAACATTAAACAAATATTGATACAAATTATTGCCTTCTTTTAAAATGTTGATATTTTTATAATTCTGTTTTATGCTAAGGTTTTATGTTATGGTTTTAAGTAACCAGCAATAAAATGTATTCATTCATTCATTATTGATACAAATATCAGAAATCAAAAATAAACAACACTAGCAAACGTGTTGGACTTTAGAGAAGTCAGATTTTCTAATATCACTCCAACATAATCTAAAGCTGGTAAAGTGTTGGACTTTGAAGGGGTTAGATTTACTATTTTCACTCCAATTTAAGCAACAGAAGGGAAAGTTTTGGATTTTGGAAGTGTTACTAATACTAATACTACTCCAATCTAAGCAACAGTACAGAAGAGTTAGACTTTTGAGGAGTTAGATTTACTATTTCTACTCCAATCTAAACAACAGTGCTGGGCTGTCAAGGGATTCAATTACTAATTCCCATTCCAGCAAAAGCAAAATCCTAGAACTTTTTGGACGTTGGAGGGGTTAGGTTTACTATTCCAGTTCCAATCAAAGAAACAGTAGGGAAAGTGTTGGGCTTTAGATGGGTTAGATTTACTGTTCCACTCCCACATAAGCAATAGAAGGGAAACGCTGGATCTTGAAAGGATTAGGCATGCCATTCCAATTCTTTATCATTTGAAAAAAAAAAAATGGAACTCAATAATATTAACCATACTCTACATGATGAGAATCCCTGCAATAACTGCAGGTGAGAGACCTAGAGGCCCACATTCTTAACTTGGAGCATCAGGTCCATGACTCCAGCACAAATTACATGACTAGCCTACTATGAATAACATGGTCTGAACTGCGACAGGCCTCCCTTGAAGAGGCCAAGCAGTGCTAGAGGGTCTCGACCCAATGGGTCTATAAATCGGGGCACAAATCTGGGAAACCGCTATATTGGCTGGCGACTTGCAATGTCTCTGAGAGAAAAATGTCCACCCTATGAGACTTAGGGCCTTTTTATGACTTAGGCGGTCCTCCAACGGATGGTGCAATGTGTCCACTGTAGGACTGCCAAAGCTGTAGTGCTGCTGCCCGCCAGATTAGGAGTTAAATCCTGGTCTGGGGGGTGGTGTTTCGGTGATCTTGGTGGCAGTCTGTCAGGCTGAAGAGCCTGACATGCAGACCACCATTCTCAGAGCGCTGACTGCACCTTCCTGCACGGTGTGGCATAAATGCATGTACCATCAACAACATAGACACCCACTAACAGTCATGCTACAGACAGAATCCCACACCTTTCCCAGATGACAACCCACACACTTTCAACACCCCTCTTAGACTGGCAGTCACATTACAGAGCACACTCTTGCACCCCTCAAAGACAAAACGTCACACACTGCTTGCAGCACTCACATAGCTCTCATAAACCAGCAGCTTCACTCTTTAAACTAGCACACCCATCCTAAATAAGCAGCTACACTCACACCTCTCACTACCAAGAGTTTTCTTATAACTTTCACAAACTGTCACACACTAACAATAGTAGTCTAATACTTCTCACACACTTGCATTGTCACACTTCCAGTGCTCTCTCGCACATCCAAAAGCCTAGTAATTTCACAATAGAAACAACACTCACATCTCTCACAGACTTGCTATCTCACACTTAAAACAACACCCTCACACCCCTCACAAAGTAGCTATCTCTCACTTTAGGCAGCATTCTCAGACACCTCATAGACTTAAAGTCACATTCTACTAACATCACTCTCACACACCTCACAAAAGAGTAGGTTCACACTACCAAAATAGAATAGCATCCCACACAACCAACAGCAGCTACAGGAATGCTCATGGTATTGATAGTATTCTTACACTTCTCACACACAGGCAGCCACACACTCCCAACACTTTCATGTCCCTTACAGAGTGGTACTCACTCATGCAACTTAAAAGACGAGCAGCCATTCACACAAATGACAGCACTCTCACACCCCTCACACAGTAGTATTTACCACTGCAACAACACTCTCACTCCCCTCCAAAACTAGCAGTCTCACACTACCAATAGTACTCTCACACTCCCAGAATATCTAGTATTTCACACTGTCAAGAGAAACTCTTCTGCCTTTTCTATCTTGCAGACTGCTATTCTGACACTACCAGTAGCACTCCCACAATCCTCACAGAGTAGCAGCTGCACTCCACTAACAACGCTTACACACCCCACACACTACTGACAGCACTTTTGAACCCCTTCTGGACCAGCAGCGAAGCACTTCGGACAACACTCACACTCTCCACTTAGAGTAGCAAATACACTAAAGAGAGCACTCTCCTTGTCAAATACTAGCAGTCACACACTACCTGTTACACGCTCACACCCATCAGACTGTCATAGTTACACACTGCTGATATCACGTTCACGCCCCTCAAGGAGTAGCAGTCACATAACATAAAGCACTCATAGAATAGCAATCACATAATATCAACAATATGATCACATCCCTCACAGAGTAGTGGCCCCACCTGTCACAGAGTAGCAGTCCCACACAACCAACAAAAATCTAATAACCGTCACAGAGTAACTGTCACATGCTACCAACAGCACTCTCACATCCTCACTAACAAGAAGTCACACAATACCGAAAGCACTCTTGTACTCATCACAGACAGTGCAAGAGTACAAGAAGCACTCTCAAACCTGTCAAAGACCAGCAGCAAAGTAAATAGGTCTGCCTTATAACTGATTGGTGGAACTTTATTGATTGGTGTGTTTGTTTACTTGGTATTGGGGATGGGGTGAATGAGTGCATACAAGCAAAGGTTAAACCATACAGTAACCAGACAAAGTGTTAGACCTGTCAGTCTTAGGGTGGTCTTCCCCCAAACCTTTTGTCTTACTCCTCCATTTTCGCTGATCTCATTTTGTTGGCCTAAGTTCTAAAGTCCGTGGACTGTCCTTTAAACATGGTGAATTGGTTTACATCCAAGCCCCACATTTAATTCACTTGTAAGTTCCCAGTATAGTGATGCTACATGTACCCAGGGCCTGCAGATGAAATGCTACCAGTAGGCCTGAAGCACTGATTGTGCCACCCACTTAAGTATCCCCTTAAAACATGTCTCAGGTGCCATTTTGACGTGGCAAAACAAACCTTTTGCCAGGCCTATACCTTCCTTTACCATACATATGTCACACCTAGGGATGTATGTCGTTACAACGCACACTTTTACAACGCATGCACTTACAACGCATTTTTTACAACGCACAATCCATTACAACGCATGACATTACAACGCATGACACTACAACGCATTTTTAAAAACTACCTTTACAACGCATTCCATTACAACGCATACTACCATTACAACGCATACCATTACAACGCATAATATTAAATTGCATTTAAGGTAAGTATTAGATAGTATAGGGTTAAAAATTACTTTTCTAACTCCAGGGGGTGCAACAGCAGGGTAAGTGTTGGATAGTATAGGGGTAAAAATTACTATTCTAACTCCAGGGGGTGCAACAGTAGGGAAAGTGTTGGATAGTATAGGGGTAAAAATTACTATTCTAACTCCAGGGGGTGCAACAGTAGGGTAAGTGTTGGATAGTATAGGGGTAAAAATTACTATTCTAACTCCAGGGGGTGCAACAGTAGGGTAAGTGTTGGATAGTATAGGGGTAAAAATTACTATTCTAACTCCAGGGGGTGCAACAGTAGGGAAAGTGTTGGATAGTATAGGGGTAAAAATTACTATTCTAACTCCAGGGGGTGCAACAGTAGGGAAAGTGTTGGATAGTATAGGGGTAAAAATTACTATTCTAACTCCAGGGGGTGCAACAGTAGGGAAAGTGTTGGATAGTATAGGGGTAAAAATTACTATTCTAACTCCAGGGGGTGCAACAGTAGGGTAAGTGTTGGATAGTATAGGGGTAAAAATTACTATTCTAACTCCAGGGGGTGCAACAGTAGGGAAAGTGTTGGATAGTATAGGGGTAAAAATTACTATTCTAACTCCAGGGGGTGCAACAGTAGGGTAAGTGTTGGATAGTATAGGGGTAAAAATGACTATTCTAACTCCAGGGGGTGCAACAGTAGGGAAAGTGTTGGATAGTATAGGGGTAAAAATTACTATCCTAACTCCAGGGGGTGCAACAGTAGGGTAAGTGTTGGATAGTATAGGGGTAAAAATTACTATTCTAACTCCAGGGGGTGCAACAGTAGGGTAAGTGTTGGATAGCGTAGTGTAATATTATGCGTTGTAATGGTATGCGTTGTAATGGTAGTATGCGTTGTAATGGAATGCGTTGTAAAGATAGTTTTTAAAAATGCGTTGTAGTGTCATGCGTTGTAATGTCATGCGTTGTAATGGATTGTGCATTGTAAAAAATGCGTTGTAAGTGTAGTGCCTTGTAAAAGTTGCATTGTAAAGGTTGTTCCCCCACACCTAGTGTTAGTCCAACACAGTCCAGAGGTAAGGGTGCAATGTATTTAAAAAGTTGGGCATGTACCTTTAACTTTTACATGACCTGGTAGTGATAAACTCTTAAATACGTTTTTCACTACTGCAAGGCTTGCCTCTCCCATAGGATAACATTAGGTTAAAGTATTACATTTATTAAGTGATATCTTTCATTTCAGGGCAAGTAGGAGTGTTGAGTTTGGTATATAAGGGATTGTAATTTAAAACCCTCTTTAATGGCAAAGGTGGATTTTAAGTCACAATTCTGGAAATGCCACTTTTAAGGGTCCACATTTGGTGCCTACAGTCTGTATGCTGGGTCACACAACTAGGTCTCCGGGAGACCTAGTCATGTGACCCAGCATACACACTGTAGGCTTTCACATTGCATGCCCCAGGTCAACAGCATCCACAGCTGTGACTCAGGACACCTTATCCCTGCATCGCGGCTTCTTTCGAACCACTGGTGTGTGATGCAACTTCGACACAGGACTTTGCATAATAAGCCCCCTGTCAACGGCATCCTCAATGACGCAGGACTCTGCATTGCAGGGCAGCAGCTTCCTCAAAACCGCCACTGTGCGAAGCATCCTTGATGTTGGATCTTTCAAGGCTTCTCAAACAGGTTTTAAGGGGCTTTGTATTGCAACCGGCCTGAACTTGTGACTTTGTCCCTGTCCTCCAGGACCAGATAACCACAGTTACTTTTCTCTGGTTCTATGGATTTAATTTTTGTCCTATTGGTCACAAATAATTTATTTGAATTTACTCTATTTTTCCAAATTGATGTGGTATTTTTTTGTGTTGTGTTTTCACTTTATTATTGTTTAAAATGCTGCATAAATACTTTACACATTACCTCTAACTTAAGCCTGCCTGCTTGTGCCAAGCTACCAGAGGGTTATGCAGTGGTTTGTTTGTGGTTAGCTTGTGACTTTACCCTGACAGAGATTGTGATTGCTTCTTGAGTAAGTTTTCACCCCGCTTCCCAACCAGTAACCCAGTTTCCAACACCAACTATATTGATAATGAGTGATTCAGTGCATAGACTGATAGATGAGTGACTGCATACATAGAAGCATCCAGGACTTTTAGCTAGACCCGTTGGCTTCCCCATCACTTGTTAGGTCTGACAGAGACAACTTTAACTGTTTGACAGAGTTCACATAATTTACACAAAAAGGGCGGACAGTCTATGCCCTCCAGTTATCGGTAAAGCAAGGTGTCATTCTTATATCGATCAGCCCACATTATATAGCCATTGGTTAATGGGCATTAGCATTATAGTCATATAGAGCTTTTACACCACACTAATTATGGTATGCATGCAGCCATTCCATTGTTGCAGCAATTTGATAAGTCCATACACAGAGAAAGAGACACTCTTTCTTTAACCTTTTGTAGTGTGCAGCAGTAGAGAATGACCAGCTGTCTAGAATCTCCTGGGACAGTTCACTATTTCCATCCTGACTTCTTTTGATGTATTTGTGTGAATAGAGATTAGTGCTCACAACCTACTAGGTAAGAGAAAACATATTGTAGTAGTGATGGAAAAGCATGATCAACTTAAATTGGTTGGGTAAGTTCCGGTTATGGGATTGGTTACGAAAGTTCTCATTGTTCTTTGAACTCTTGCACATTTTTCTGCGACTTGAGAATGGCTGGGGTTGGTAGAATGTTTACCAGTTCATTGCCATTTGTTTCCCAGAGGGTACAAATCTCATACTGCCAATCAATGACTGGGCTTCCTGACTCTGCACCGGTGTCCCAGAGGGTACACATCACACACTATCAATGGCTGGGCTCCCTGACTCTGCACCGGTGTACCAGAAGGTACTCATCTCATACTGTCAGTGTCCCAGAGGGGTACACATCTCACACTGCCAATGGCTGGGCTCCCTGACTCTGCACCGGTGTACCAGAGGATACACATCTCATACTCTCAATGGCTGGGCTCCCTGACTCTCCACAAGTTTCCCAGAGGATACACATCTCTGACTATCAAAGGCTGGGTTCCCTGACTCTCCACAAGTTTCCCAGAGAGTACAAATCTCTTACTACTTACTATCAATGGCTGGGCTCCCTGACTCTCCACAAGTTTCCCAGAGAGTACACATCTCTTACTATCAATGGCTGGGCTCCCTGACTCTCCACAAGTTTCCCAATGGGTATACATCTCTTACTATCAATGGCTGGGCCCCCTGACTCTCCACAAGTTTCCCAGAGGGTACACATCTCTTACTATCAATGGCTGGGCTCCCTGACTCTCCACAAGTTTCCCAGAGGGTACACATCTCTTACTATCAAAGGCTGGGCTCCCTGACTCTCCACAAGTTTCCCAGCGGGTACTCATCTCTTACTATCAATGGATGGGTTCCCTGACACTCCACAGGATTCCCAGAGGGTACACATCTCTAACTATCAATGGCTGGGCCCCCTGACTCTCCACAAGTTTCCCAGAGGGTACACATCTCTTACTATCAATGGCTGGGCTCCCTGACTCTCCACAAGTTTCCCAGAGGGTACACATCTCTTACTATCAAAGGCTGGGCTCCCTGACACTGCAAAAGTTTCCCAGAGGGTACACATCTCTTACTATAAATGGATGGGTTCCCTGACTCTCCACAAGATTCCCAGAGGGTACACATCTCTAACTATCAATGGCTGGGCTCCCTGACTCTCCACAAGTTTCCCAGAGGGTACACATCTCTTACTATCAATGGCTGGGCTCCCTGACTCTCCACAAGTTTCCCAGAGGGTACACATCTCTTACTATCAAAGGCTGGGCTCCCTGACTCTCCACAAGTTTCCCAGCGGGTACTCATCTCTTACTATCAATGGATGGGTTCCCTGACACTCCACAGGATTCCCAGAGGGTACACATCTCTAACTATCAATGGCTGGGCCCCCTGACTCTCCACAAGTTTCCCAGAGGGTACACATCTCTTACTATCAATGGCTGGGCTCCCTGACTCTCCACAAGTTTCCCAGAGGGTACACATCTCTTACTATCAAAGGCTGGGCTCCCTGACACTGCAAAAGTTTCCCAGAGGGTACACATCTCTTACTATAAATGGATGGGTTCCCTGACTCTCCACAAGATTCCCAGAGGGTACACATCTCTAACTATCAATGGCTGGGCTCCCTGACTCTCCACAAGTTTCCCAGAGGGCAAAAATCTCTTACTATCAAAGGCTGGGCTCCCTGACTCTCCACAAGTTTCCCAGAGGGTACACATCTCTTACTATCAATGGATGGGTTCCCTGACTCTCCACAAGATTCCCAGAGGGTACACATCTCTAACTATCAATGGCTGGGCTCCCTGACTCTCCACAAGTTTCCCAGAGGGCAAAAATCTCTTACTATCAAAGGCTGGGCTCCCTGACTCTCCACAAGTTTCCCAGAGGGTACACATCTCTTACTATCAAAGGCTGGGCTCCCTGACTCTCCACAAGTTTCCCAGCGGGTACTCATCTCTTACTATCAATGGATGGGTTCCCTGACACTCCACAGGATTCCCAGAGGGTACACATCTCTAACTATCAATGGCTGGGCTCCCTGACTCTCCACAAGTTTCCCAGAGGGTACACATCTCTTACTATCAATGGCTGGGCCCCCTGACTCTCCACAAGTTTCCCAGAGGGTACACCTCTCTTACTATCAATGGCTGGGCTCCCTGACTCTCCACAAGTTTCCCAGAGGGCAAAAATCTCTTACTATCAAAGGCTGGGCTCCCTGACTCTCCACAAGTTTCCCAGAGGGTACACATCTCTTACTATCAATGGATGGGTTCCCTGACTCTCCACAAGATTCCCAGAGGGTACACATCTCTTACTATCAATGGCTGGGCTCCCTGACTCTCCACAAGTTTCCCAGAGGGTACACATCTCTTACTATCAATGGCTGGGCTCCCTAACTGTCCACAAGTTTCTCAGAGGGTACACATCTCTTACTATCAATGGCTGGGCTCCCTGACTCTCCACAAGTTTCCCAGAGGGTACACATCTCTTACTATCAGAGGCTGGACTCCCTGACTCTACACAAGTTTCCCAGAGGGTTCACATCTCTTACTATCTAAGGCTGGACTCCCTGACTCTCCACAAGTTTCCCAGAGGGTACACATCTCTTACTATCAGAGGCTGGACTCCCTGACTCTACACAAGTTTCCCAGAGGGTTCACATCTCTTACTATCTAAGGCTGGACTCCCTGACTCTCCACAAGTTTCCCAGAGAGTTCACATCTCTTAATATCAAAGGCTGGACTCCCTGACTCTCCACAAGTTTCCCAGAGGGTACACATCTCTTACTATCAATGGCTGGGCTCCCTGACTCTCCACAAGTTTACCAGAGGGTTCACATCTCTTACTATCAAAGACTGTAATCCCTGACTCTCCACAAGTTTCCCAGAGAGTACACATCTCTTACTATCAATGGCTGGGCTCCCTGACTCTCCACACGTTTCCCAGAGAGTTCACATCTCTTACTATCAAAGGCTGGGCTCCCTGACTCTCCTCAAGTTTACCAGAGGGTTCACACCTCTTACTATCAAAGGCCGGACTCCCTGACTCTCCACACGTTTTCCAGAGAGTACACATCTCTTACTATCAATGGCTGGGCTCCCTGACTCTCCACAAGTTTCCCAGAGGGTACACATCTCTTACTATCAATGGCTCGGCTCCCTGACTCTCCACAAGTTTCCCAGAGGGTTCACATCTCTTACTATCAAATACTGGACTCCCTGACTCTACACAAGTTTCCCAGAGGGTTCACATCTCTTACTATCAAATACTGGACTCCCTGACTCTCCACAAGTTTCCCAAAGAGTACACATCTCTTACTATCAAATGGCGGATTCCCTGACTCTCCACAAGTTTCCCAGAGGGTACACATCTCTTACTATCAAATGGCGGATTCCCTGACTCTCCACAAGTTTCCCAGAGAGTACACATCTCTTACTATCAATGGCTGGGCTCCCTGACTCTCCACAAGTTTCCCAGAGGGTACACATCTCATACTGTCAATGGCTGGGCTCCCTGACTCTCCACAAGTTTCCCAGAGGGTACACATCTCTTACTATCAATGGCTGGGCTCCCTGACTCTCCACAAGTTTCCCAGAGGGTACACATCTCTTACTATCAATGGCTGGGCTCCCTGACTCTCCACAAGTTTCCCAGAGGGTATACATCTCTTACTATCAATGGCTGGGCCCCCTGACTCTCCACAAGTTTCCCAGATTGGTGCACATCTCTTACTATCAATGGATGGGTTCCCTGACTCTCCACAAGATTCCCAGAGGGTACACATCTCTTACTATCAATGGCTGGGCTCCCTGACTCTCCACAAGTTTCCCAGAGGGTACACATCTCTTACTATCAATGGCTGGGCTCCCTAACTGTCCACAAGTTTCTCAGAGGGTACACATCTCTTACTATCAATGGCTGGGCTCCCTGACTCTCCACAAGTTTCCCAGAATGTACACATCTCTTACTATCTAAGGCTGGGCTCCCTGACTCTCCACAAGTTTCCCAGAGAGTTCACATCTCTTAATATCAAAGGCTGGACTCCCTGACTCTCCACAAGTTTCCCAGAGGGTACACATCTCTTACTATCAATGGCTGGGCTCCCTGACTCTCCACAAGTTTACCAGAGGGTTCACATCTCTTACTATCAAAGGCTGTAATCCCTGACTCTCCACAAGTTTCCCAGAGAGTACACATCTCTTACTATCAATGGCTGGGCTCCCTGACTCTCCACAAGTTTCCCAGAGGGTACACATCTCTTACTATCAATGACTGGGCTCCCTGACTCTCCACAAGTTTCCCAGAGGCTTCACATCTCTTACTATCAAATACTGGACTCCCTGACTCTACACAAGTTTCCCAGAGGGTACACATCTCTCACTATCAAAGGCTGGACTATCTGACTCTACACAAGTTTCCCACAGGGTTCACATCTCTTACTATCAAAGGCTGGACTCCCTGACTCTCCACAAGTTTCCCAAAGAGTACACATCTCTTACTATCAAAGGCTGGGCTCCCTGACTCTCCACAAGTTTCCCAGAGGGTACACATCTCTTACTATCAAATGCCGGATTCCCTGACTCTCCACAAGTTTCCCAGAGAGTACACATCTCTTACTATCAATGGCTGGGCTCCCTGACTCTCCACAAGTTTCCCAGAGGATACATCTCTTACTATCAATGGCTGGGCTCCCTGACTCTCCACAAGTTTCCCAGAGGGTACACATCTCATACTGTCAATGGCTGGGCTCCCTGACTCTCCACAAGTTTCCCAGAGGGTACACATCTCTTACTATCAATGGCTGGGCTCCCTGACTCTCCACAAGTTTCCCAGAGGGTACACATCTCTTACTATCAAAGACTGGACTCCCTGACTCTACACAAGTTTCCCAGAGAATACACATCTCTTACCATCAAAGGCTGGGCTCCCTGACTCTCCACAAGTTTACCAGAGGTTTCACATCTCTTACTATCAAAGGCTTGACTCCCTGAATCACCACTGAGTGAATTCCAGTCCCTCTCAATGAAATGGCTCAGTCAGACACACACTTGTGGCAGCTGGAAGACCCTGGTGCCTGTGAACAGTATAGTTGCTGGTGAGTCCACCAGCTGCCCAAGTGTAACGTAACTCCGACTCGGTCCTGTATCGAGTTATTACAAACGCATAATGAAATGGTAAAATGGAAGGCAAACACTTTAGGAACTGATTTCAACAAGGGAATCCTTCCTGAACAATAAGAGTATGACCATGTCCCGTGAAGTGGCAATTCTTGCTCGAAGGGAAACTTAATAAAGGCCTGTGCAGGACACTTAAAGAAATATTTTACACAGCCCCTAGAAATTTCAAAAATAACATAGATACAGAAAGTCTTTGAAGCGGTTTACAATCAAGTAACAGTATATTTAACAATTTGGGAATGAATGAATCAAGATATTCTTCCTAAGTCTGAGGTATGAATTTAATTTATTTTTAACAACACTACACTTAATGTTGTAGAGAGTACAATCCTAGTTGATACCCTTAGAGATTCCAGCAATGCTTCTCGATGAACATTAGATGCTGAACAAAAACAGTTCAATTGTGAATATGCCAAGCCCAGATTCAAGAAATTAGAACTTCAATATGTGGTGGCGTTTGATTGCCTCACATATGTCCTCACTGTGCTGATCACCAACTGGCCTGCATTGTCAACAAACCAGTGTGGGTTTGAGCTGAAAAACACGTGCTTTCCTCGGTAGGTAACCCACACCTTTTGTATTGTAGGAATGGGTATACTAATGTTAACACAAACATACAGTCCATCTACAACCTTACCTGCAAGCAATTGAATGTATACAGAAACATTCATGCTTAAGTGCGTTTATAGAACAATGCAAGAATCTTTTGGAAGCAATGGATCATTTACACCACTGGCGACCTACTTTAAGCTGGTCACCTAAAATGTTTTCATTACTTTGTGGTCTGAATGTGATGGACTCCCAAAGGTGGAGATACTATTCACTCACTGACAGTACAAATAACAAGTTGGGCTACCCCCTTGCAATCTCTTTTTTTACCCATTGGGTCATGTTCATGTATGGGGTCAGTTCAAAGGAACAGTCTCAGGCTTCCATGTTACAGCTATTAGTTCACTCTTCTCAGCCCCCACTGCAGATTTGTTAAACGATAAATGACAGAATGAACTAGCTGTAGCATTTACAGAGAAAGACTAGACCGAGATAATAACTCAACATGTTCAGGGTCTCAGAGAGGCCATCTTAAGTCATTTTAAAATCCTACATGAATGTCACTGATCAGCTGAGAGGCTCCACTGTATCAAAGTCAGTCCAGCTTCACATTGCTGGAGGCGTAGCCGACCAGACTGTGACGCGCTGCATATCTTTAGGTCCTGATTGAACGCTTAGTAGATTTTATCATCGGTGAGATGATTCTATGGGTCCCCACTCCCAAGTGTCAGCCTCTGTAGTCTTTCTGCACAATGTGACAAATAGAGATGGCATACACTCCTACTGGATAAGGTGGCTTGTGACTCCCTTGGCAGTTGTAAAGCTGTGTATCCTGTGGAAATGGAAATCACAAGCTACACCATGCCATTCCCATTAGACAATCTTTGAGAAAGTATGGGCTCCTTTTCTGGCACCGTCCAAGGTCCTTAATCTCATTATGAATCTTTTTGAGTCCCTCTGAGTTCTACTTTGCACTGTTCTTCTCATGAATGCTAGCCTTCTATGTGGATTATATGTAGCATCTCCTGAACACTGTTGGAGAGCGCATCATGTCTGCCTCCTTCGGAGCTAGTATACATCATTTCCCAGTTTTTTTTAAATGTATATGTCCTATTGTTTGTTAGAGAGTTGGAGGTTATTCCCACAATTTGCATCAGCCATGTCAGCCTGTTATCTGGGCACACCTTCATTTGCTAGACGGATGAGTCAATCAAATAATCAACCAGGTATCTGTAAAGCGCGGGGGTGGAATATGACTTGTTATTTCGCATACCCTTACTTCGCAGCTTTTTACTGGTATGTTTTTAGTTCGCATACCTTTACATTGCAAGTGTTAATGTATGCGAACTAAAAACTTGCCTAGTAATAAAAACAGGCGAATGTTAAAAAAAACAACACTACACTAAATACTAAATACAAATACACTACCCTACACATCACAAACTCTAAAACACTACCCAAACCCTCAAACACTACACTGCCCTACTCTACTCAAACACCACTACACTACCCTAAACCCTAAATCACTACCCCTGGACGACCCTCCCTCTTCCCCCAGTCCGCTCCCTACACTCAAACACTACCCTGCACGCACCCCCGACACTACCCTAATCCCAAAAACAACTACCTACACTACACAAATACCACAACACTACCCTAAACCCTAAATCACTACCCCCAGCATGACACTGCCCCTACCCTTACCCCCATTCCTGTCTCTACTCCCAAACAATACTCTGCACGCACCCCCAACGCTACCCTAAACTCTAAAACACTACCCTACACTACACAAAAACCACAAACACTACCCTAAACCCTAAAACACTACACCCAGCACGGCCCTGCCCCTACCCCCAAGACTGTCCCTACACTTAAACACTACCCAGCACGACCCCCCCGACACTACCCTAAACCATAAAGCACTACCCTACACTAACACCACAACACTACCCTAAACCCTAAAACACTACCCTACACTAACACCACAACACTACCCTAAACCCTAAAACACTACACTACACTAACACCACAACACTACCCTAAACCCTAAAAAATTACCCCCAGCACGACCCTGCCCCTATCCCCAAGACGGTCCCTACCCTGAAACACTACCCTGCACGACCTGCCGACACTACCCTAAACCACTACCCTACACTACACTAAGACAACAACACTACCCTAAACCCTAAAACATTACCCCATCACGACCCTGTCCCTACCCCCAAGACTGTCCCTACATTTAAACACTACCCTGCACGACCCCCCGACACTACCCTAAACCCTAAAGCACTACCCTACACTACATTAACACCACAACACAACCCTAAAACACTACCTTACACTAACACCACAACACTACCCTAAACCCTAAAACACTACCCTACACTACACTAACACCACAACAATACCCTAAACCTAAAACACTACACTACACTAACACCAAAACTCTACCCTAAAACACTACCCCCAGCACGACACTGCCCCTACCCCCATTCCTGTCGCTACTCCCAAACACTACCCTTCAAGACCCCAGACACTACCCTAAACACAAATACACTACTCTACACTACACAAACACAACTACACTATCCTTAAACCAAAAAGACTACCCCCTGCATTACCTTCCCCCTCCCCAAAACCCTTAAATACTACACAGCCCCTCTTACCTCTCTCTCCTCGGTTCCTGTCTTCTACGGCTTCCTGCGTCGTCGTCGTCCATTTCCACACAATGGTGTGGATAGCCTTTGCTTCACAAGCATTACAATGCATGCGATGTATCAACTTGCATAGTAAAGGCTACGCTTTGTTACAGCGCATGCGTTGTAACGCTTGCGAAGTAATGGTACGCGGTATAACAGCCGCATACTAATGGGTGTTTATCGCGGGTGTGGATGCCATGCAGCTCCGTCTTACCCAAAGAGCCAGGTCTTGAGGCTCTTCCTGAAGACTTGCAGAGTGAGTGAACGTCTGATGCTGAGCGGGAGTTGGTTCCAGGTCTTTGCCGCGATGTGACCCCCTCAGATTGGTTAATGAGGTCTTAGCTGAAGTCGTGGACATGATATGAACACATTGCATTTAGGATAGCCTGGTTCACACCAAGACTTTGAGTGTGACCCTACTGCCTTTAAGTTATGTCAAAGTATTGTGAATTGTGTACCTCACCATTGTGGAACCCTCATTTTGATACATCTCTAGTTTCAATGAGCAAACAATTCCCTCAACGTCCCCGCTAGAGACTCTAGAGGCAACCTCTGTCTTTCTCGTGAATGGGCAACCTCCATAATACTGGCATTTCCACTCAACAATGTAAATAAGAATGAAAGAAATGAGTGAACAGTTCAGTCACATGAACACCTTCACTGATTAACATTCCAGGCACCAATCCTAACCAGAAGCAACCTGGCACTGAAGCAATAACAGCATTTCTGTAAAGAAAATGCCTAGTTTCAAAAGGCACACTTCATAAAAGGAAGGATTATGCAAGCATGTGCACCATATCAAGCCCAGATGAAGCAGTTTAATTTATGATATCACTCATACATGGACACCTGAGGATCTCCCCTATATCAAAGGTGTAAATGTAACTGCCAACACAAGAGAACTTAAAATGCTGAAATGTACAAACTAATGTGTAACCAAGCGGCAGAGCGCTCCAGCCCACCGATGGTAGTGATGTATCTCCTAGACCACTATTCTGATATCTACATCGAAAAGAAAGTAGAAAGGACCAGAGACCCTACTACCGCAAGAAAGTTACCCCTAAATCGGTATGTCCAAACAATAACCCTGTAACCTCTAACAGCTAGTGGGTTGGAGCACCTTTGAAGAAGTGTGATACCAAAAGGATATCAGACTTTCTGGACTGCTGCCCTAAGAGTTGGAGCACAGTGCGGTAATATTACCTGACAATCCTAGCACACAACTCCTATCTGTATGAAAGGGGCACTGCCAAGTGTTCCTTAAGTCTAAAGTCTACTGCTGCAATCCAGCTTGCCCAATGAGAGCATGCTGCAACATGTATTTGTACTTCTGATTAGGAACTAATCTGAATAGTACACATTCATCAATCATGAAAGGGAGTTCTGTGCATTTAACTCCTAAATTCAAGAGCAGCAGCATTCATGTGACAGCTGGCTTCCTGTGAAGGAAGGGTTCATCCATCAGGACAAGAGATGTACCTGCTGAAGGGAATAGTAATGTAAGACCCTGCAGGAGGGAGGCCACCAGATCCTAATGTGAGCTGTAACTGAGCTCCCACAAGACCCACGCGATCTGGCCCACAGAATCAAGCTGGTTTCTTAATCAATGCTTTGATTGTATTATGTTACTTGACTGAAGCAGCAATGTTTTCTCCAGCTAAGACAAAGTGTGTGTTGCTGGGTCATAATATGTAGTGATGTAGTGTGGTATGTATACAACAACTGTCCAAACAACAATACAGTCAGGGAAAAAAGAACTCAAAGGTCCAAAACAAGTTAAATAAGAAGGTATAAACTTAATGAAAGAGCTAGCATCACAAATTATAGAAAAAGCTTGAAAAAAACTTCAAAGGGACTTTGGAAAATCAAAAACAATCACAAATATTCAAATCGAATCTAGAATTTGAAGTCAGTTTGAAGTACAATTTTAATTCAGATCAAAGGACTGAGCCACGCATGATCTGTTTAAATGGTTTTGAGTCCACGGGAGCTGCCACGACAGTTTGAAGAGCAGGAGCTCCAACTCAAAGATATCAGATGGCAGGTTCAAAGGTTTCAAGTCACTTGACAGGACATGTCAACACAATGGCAATATATTGTTGTCAAATTCCCAACTCAATCAGTGCCACTATGTTGAGGCACCAAGGATTCTGTGTTGAATGACTTTTGAACCATAGATGGAATTGGTTGATGCACGATCAATCCTGGGTGCTGGTGGCCTCTAGTTTTCAGGGATCTATGCAATGCTGTCCAACTTTGACTAGGGTCCTGCATGGCCTCAACAACCTGAAAAGAGGAGTTCACTAGGTTTCTCTAAGCAATACTTGTCTCGTCCTTGTTAGTTTGGCTCAAGCAGCAATGGTTTATTCAGTGAAAGAGCATGTGGCTTGAGTACAACAAATGGATGAATGAAAGAAAATGATTTGCAATCCTAGCCAAATAACAATAAAGTCTTGATTTAAAGAACAAACAGGTTAGATAAAAATAATAAGATAAATGAAGCATGAAACAAATTCAATTACACACAAGGGAAATCGATAAGAATATGTTGTAAAATATAAAAATAATTAAGAACGAAATGAGACTCATGAGAATCCAAAATAATATAGAGTTTAAATGAGCAAGACCTCTGACCTCCTGGTCAGGGAACTCTACTCTCCCCTCGCGCAGCTCCGCTGTTGCACCGCTGCCCCACCGCTGCCCCCTGCACCTCTCTAGTGTCAGGTAGGTGTTCAAGGCCCTACTCCATCCGCAGGCCCCTGCCCGCACCTCATCCCTGGTGGTCCAGTGGGAGAGCCTTGCTCTGCTGCTGGTCCGCTCGGCCAGCCGTCTCTGTCTCCTGTTTCCATCTGTCTTTTCTGTCTGTCTGGTCCTGTTTGTTGTGCCTATTCTCTGTCTATCTATTGTCTTTTAATCTTTTTTCTCTTTATTGTGCCTTTGGCAACCCCCCACACCGACGGACCACGCCCGCAACCTCGGCATCATACTCAACTCCTCCCTCAGCATGACCTTACAGATCAACGCCGTCTCCTCCACGTGCTTAAACACCCTCCTCATCCTCCACCAGACCTTCAAATGGATCCCCCCCCGAATCCAAGAAAACCGTCACCCATGCACTCATAACCAACAGACTGGACTATGAAAACGCCCACTATGCCGTAATCAACAAATCCGCTCTGAAAACTCTAGACCATCCAGCACACTGCTGTCAGACTCGTCCTCAGCATCCTACAACATGACCACATCAGCCAGCACCTACGAGACCTCCACTAGCTCCCCATCGAGAAGAGAGTGTCTTTCAAGATACTCACTCACACGTACAAATCCCTCCACAACACTGGACAACAATACCTCAATGAAATAGTCTCCTTCCATGTACCCAAAAGAAACCTCTGCTCCGCCGACCTCCCCCTTGCCGAAACCCACGTATCCACAGAGCCAGAGCCGGTGGAAGAGCCTACTCCTACATCACAGCAAAAACCTGGAACGAGCTCCCGCTCAACATCAGACGTTCCCCTACCCTGCACACCTTCAGGAAGAGCCTCAAGACCTGGCTCTTTGGCTGAATTGGAGCTGCATGCCCCCCCCCCCCCCTTCCCCAGCTCCTTGAGACCCTCACTTGTGAGTAGCACGCGTTACAAATCCCTGATTGATTGAGTTTAAACAACCTATTGAATTCAGTTCAGCTGCCACACTAATTGATGAAGTGTTGAATTCACAGTGAGCCATCTGCAGTGTTCAAAGTCACATGTTACGACATCAGAAATCCTCAGAGAAGTCAAAAGGGTAGTTTAAAGGTGTAAACATGAACACAAAAGTGATGCAGCATCACCAATCCGTAGGTACATTCTAAAAGGACGACATCATACAGAAAAAGGGAAAAAATAACCTGGCTTCCAAAAATGACCATTATTTTCAGTTTTTTTCACAAACTCTGGCAAAAAGCGCAACTGACATCATTGTGCATCTGTGTCAAGCACTCAAGCACTGTAGTCATTCAGAGTGATGCAGGTTCACTTGACAAATGCCCAGTATTATTCCATTGACTAGCAGGTAGTTGGCTTCAGGGCACCAAAGGATATGTGCTTTCAAACTTTAATAATAGTTGGGAGGAGGACATGAATCATCTCAGAGAACAAACTGTTCTATGCAAGAGAGTGTGCTTGTCCTCCTCCTGCTCCCCTCTCGTACTGTGTAGCTGCTATATTATTTCATTTTTTATTTTCACACACAGCCATTACCTATACAATCCTCGGACATGATTCTCAAGAAATCTGTAATCAGTATCATCCCCTTCCAGTTTACATTGAAGTAGTTTCACACTCCACCAGGATAGTTCCTCTTGGGCACAAGCTTACATTTCAATACTTATGCTGGCAATTTAAGCCACAGAAAGTCAGTTTGAATTGAAGTAGAAAATGGAATAGTTTGACCAAACACGAGGATCAGAGTTTAAGAGGGAAGTTATTGTCTCCCTTGAACCAGATCTGGCTGTGGAATTGTAATGAAAAATCCTCTGTCATGTTAAAGTCAGATTTTAAATTACAATTTTCAAGATCCCAATTTTAGAAAGATGGCATTTTCCTGTCCTAGCCATTTGGTGCCTGCAGCCTGTCTCTGGGTCACATGACTGGGTGGAATTGACAGTGGGCTTTGTATATTCCTTCTAGACAGACACACACAATAGGGAGCTTAGTTGTGACTGAACAAGACATCACTGGCAGGATGGGAGAGAGCAGCTGGACTAAGCCCCAATTACACTTAAATATGCTCTGTCCTGCCTTCACACAAAGGGCTGATTACCCCTTGTAGTTAGTGTGGAGCATGGGCAGGGAAGGCAGGGCACCTGTGCACTTCAAAGAGATGCCTCTGGAAACTTGTCCTAACTTCAGTGACACATAAATAAATACTGGACTTAAAACACCAACTCTTCAGTACACATCTGGACCTGGACATGTGGATACTCTGCCAGGAAGCAGGAATGCTGTTCTTCTTAAAGGACTGCACCTCTTGAGAACTACTGCCCTGCTGTGCTGGCCTGCTGCTTGGTGTCCTCTTGCCTGGGTGAGAAGAACTGGGCCTGCATCTGTTGGACCCAGGACTGCAAGGGCTAGTTTGCTGGCCTATGACTTGCTTTTCAGGGACAGAAGGGTTCAACAACCTCAATCCCAGCACCTGGACTCTGCCATCTGTGAGTCGACCCTGCTTAGTGGTCCCACTCCAGTCCTCAACCTGTGGAAGTGGGCCTGAAGTGTTCTGCCAACCTCTGTGGATCCAGTGGAACCAATGCATCTTCTCTGCTGTGCCCCGCAACCCCAAACAGAACCGATGCATCATCACCGCCACGTGGAGCTTTCCCTTTGCAAACTGTTGCTGTGTAACACATCCTTGGTGCAGGCCCTTGCATTCCTTATCGACGGCAGCTTCGGCGAGAATACTGGGCTCCTCAATGCAGCCTTGGAGCTCCTCGGAACTGACGTATCGTCCCAGCTGCGCGAAGCATGCTTGACACCGAACTTCGTATATCAAGCCCTCGTCGACAGGACCATTGATAGCTATGCAGGCCATAGCGTCGCAGCCTCTCTGCTTCTTAGCACCGATGCATCATTTTGGATGGGTGACACATCTTCGACGTGGACTCTTGCAACACTCAGCAAACCATAATTTAAGGTATTTTGTTCAGCCGGCCTAACTGGGTCCCTGTAGACAGCGTGTGTTCCATTGCAGCTGGCCTGAACATGTGACATTGTCCAGGTCCGGCATGACCAGCTATCCACAGTTGGCGCTTTGTGCTTTTTGGCACTATTTTCACTGAGACATTCATATCTCCAGTTCTACTAATTGGATGTTTGTTGTTTTGGTCCTGTTTTATTTATAATATACTCTATTATTCTACCTTGGTGTGAGATTCTTTTTATAGGGTGGTTTTCACTTTATTACTGTAAGAAGTTTTCCATAAATGCTTTACACATTGCCTCTGAGTTAAGCCTGACCACTCTGTGCCAAGCTACCAGATGGTTAAGCACAGGTTAGTTTAGGGTTGTCTTGTGCCGCACCCTGACAAGGATTGTGGTTACTGCGCAACCAAGGCTCACACCCCAGTCAATCAACAACCCCAATTTCATACAATCAGTTTCTGTGTCACATATGTTAGGGTTCCCAAGTGGGTTAAACAAACCAATTTATAGAGCTGTCTTGCCTGTATAGGGTGCTAGTTCGGGGTGATCAAGTAGGCAAGATCTGGTAAAGTTTTGTCATGCCTGTTGCCGGCTAGAGGGACAAAATATAGCTTATGTAATATAATGTAGCAGGAAGGTTCCACAATCTTGGAATCCTCTTCAAAAGTCTCAGTTGATATTTTGTCCGTGTGGCCAATGAGTTGATGTGTGCTTGTAAGTTCAAGCGCTTGTCCAGGTGAAAGCAGAGGGATTTCACACACTCCATTAGGAAGAGTTTAACGGACCTATGAGTGGAGTCAGGTTTTTTACCAGGAAAGAATAGTTAGGATGGAGATCAGGAGAAAGTCAGTTCTTAAAGAGTTGAGATTTTGATGATATTGAATCACGTAATATTGTGTGACCTAAAACATGGGCTGTATATTCTGTGCCTTTAAGGGGGTGATTTTTAGGTAGTGTCATCAGAATACCTGGCTTGCTGAATAATGGATATCCCTTGATTAAATAACAGAACTTTTACTGTCAAATAAATGGCATGATGATGCCTATATGAGATGCAGAACTCCCAACCGGTAAACAGGCTTTATGAAAATTACACATTTGGCACCATGCCTAGTAATTAACGCAACATCCAGGGTGTGGCTGTGTGTGTAGCAGATTAAGATGAGAAAGCACTTTCAGTATGTCACAATCAGGGGGTCAGCTGGAGAGCAGCTATACCAAAATGCAAATTGTAATTCCTCTACACTGGTTACTGGCACCAATGCATGAGCACAGAGGGCAGTTAGACAGAATATCGGAAACAAAAATATGAGAGTTGGAAAATGGCCCTCCCTGAAGGGTCACCCCAAACTTTTTACCTTCCTCCTCTATTTTTTCTGACTTTCTTTTTGTTGGCACTGGGACTCTGCTAACCAGTGCTAAAGTGCATGTGCTCTCTCTGCTAAACATGGTATTTGTTTACACCTATTTGGCATATTTGATTTACTTGCAAGTCCCTTGTAAAGTGGTGTAACATATACAGAGGGCCTGTACATTAAATACTACTAGTGGACCTGCAGCACTGATTGTGGCACACACAGAAGTAGCCTTTCATACCTGTCTCAAGACCTGCCACTGCATGGCCTATGTGTGCAGTTTACTGCCACTTTGACTTGGAATTTAAAACTGCTTGCCAACCTTGAAACTCCCCTTTTATTACACATAAGGTAGGTATAACGGTAGGGTGCTGTTTAAATGAAAGGTATGACATGTACTGGTATATTTTTCTTGTCCTGCTTGTGACAAACAGCCTATTTTGTTTTCAATATTTCAAGAGGCCTACTCCTGTCATAGATTAGCATTGGGAATTCTTTGTTACACTTTTAGGCTGTAATTCCTGATCAGAGAAGAGTAGCTTTTTCATGTTTCATATGTGTGGAATGGTAATGACAAATCCTTCTTACAGGTGAAGTTGGAGTTAAAATTACTGTTTTATAAATGCTGCTCTTACAAAGTGCACATTTTTATTAAAGGCACTTTGGATATTAAAACTGGGTCTCTGTCCCCTTAAAATCAGACACTACTGGACTTGAAACTGAAGCTCCTCTATAAGAATGTCTGTACTTCTTAAAAGACTCAACTGGACTCCTGATCTAGAGGGCCCACTTTTCTGTTTGTTGCCCTGCTGCCTGCTGTTCTCTGACTCTGCTGAAAGAGAGCTGGACTCTGGCTTCACTCCAAGTGATCTCCAAGGGCTTGTTGGCTTGCCTTCTGCTCGTTGAGACTCAGGGAAATCAAAGTATCTACCCCTGCTCCTGTGCCCGGCTCACTGGAAGTGGGACAGATACTTGCACTACGGATTTCAACACATCTCCTGTCAGTGTGTAATAGAACCGGCGCATCGACCTGGTTGTGGGAGCAAAAGTGGCGCATTGCATTGGAACCAGCGCTCTGCCTCCAGAGAACAACTCATCGGACAGCGTACCACCACTGCTGCAGCTTGGTGTAAGCAACACATCCCCTTGACTGCATAGCAGGATCCGTAGAATTTCTCAGCACCTCTCAACTGAGGCTGACAAAGCCCTGGCTGAGGAGGGGATGAGTGAGGCTAAAAGGGCCTTAGCCAGAGAAAAAACGTGCTCTTGAGGAGAAGAAATTAGCACATGAATGTAGTGGGAGGGAACTGGACTTGCAAGCAAAGCAAGTAGAGTCCAGTGGTGCCAGCAAAGCTACAGTTTCCACTGCTATCAATACAGTCCACATACCCAGAGACTCGGTGCCTAGCATCAAGGAGGGGGGTGACATACACCAGTGGTTTTAGGTATATTAGGTAGCTCTAGAGGTGCACAGGATCCCTGAGGAGTATTGGGGAGCTGGCATATGGAATCATAGTCCTGGTGGAGGTCTACTGACCTAGAAGAGGTAGGCTGAGGTATATCCCCATGAAGGAGGCCATGGTTAAGAAGTTAGTATTCACCCCAGAAGACTGTAAGTTGAGATTCAGGGGCAGTCAGAAACTGTGCCACCAGTACTGGGAGGATTTTGTGGGGTACTGTTGCGGAGCACAGGATGGTTGAGTGAAGGGTAGCATGGTAAACACTTTTGAAGGGCTGCACAATTTGATTGCCAGGGAGCACATGTTCGGATATTGTTTTTCAGGACTATGCTAACACCTTGTGGAGTGTAAGTTCTCTGACCCCAGGGAACTTGCAATGGAAACAGATCTTTTGGTGAGTACCAGAGTGTCTGAAAAGGCATTAGGGAGCGATCCTAAGAGGTTTGGCTCAGGTTCCCCTACCCAAGAGAATGGGAGGTTCACACTAACCCAGACACGTCCCAGTGTAGTGGGGGAAGGGTGAAGGGTCCCATGTCCCTTCTCAGAGTAGGAGAGGTAGGGGAGCAGAGACCAAGGGTGCCCTATTTCCAGCCCCAGAGCTTTAAGTGTTCCCTGAGGAAGCACTAGCATGGGAGCCTTGTCTAAACCAAGAGACCATCCACTGTGCAGAACCCCACAGTGTCAAGAGAACTTGGGGGGTGCTGGGTAGCTGCCACAAGTGCCCAACCAGTTCTGGTTTCTGGCATTACTACTCCACAGAGGAGGGTACAGAAGCCCAAATGGAGGGCTAAGAGGTGAAAACTGTTCACAGTAGGGGGGCTGGAAGATCAGGGCTTGCCAGCTCTGAGATCAGAGCACCCCAAGACTGACTCTATTGAGGCTTCTTCTGGGCTGCGGAGGGTTTATGCACTGTCACAGGGACTGAGGCATGGAGACCTGCGCTATGTAGACTCTTGTACAACACATGCAGAGTGTGTTTTCCTTGCAGGGGTAATTGTACTCCCCTGAAACTCCTGGCTTGCCAGTCTTATGTTCAGCCTAAGGATACAGACCCTAGGTTAAAGGGCCAGGTTCAGAATATCACCCCTAAACTGGTGGGAGGGACGGCTGCCACAAGCATCCTGACAGTTTTGTTTTCTGGAGGTACCACTCCCAGAAGGAGGGTACGGAACCCCAGATGGAGGGGCAGGGGTAGGAAGTACTCACCACTAACTCCTGTTCAACTAAGGGTACAGACCCTGGGTTGAAAGAGCAGTTGTAGGATACCACCCTGGACTGGTGGGACATAAACATTATGCAGGGCACCTGGGGCTACTGTTCCCCACACTGAGGAACCACAGAGGACAGAGACCTTTGATTGGCCTGGGGCCTGGCTCTTGACACTGACAGCTGTCAGTTGCCTCCGTTGGTTGCTGTCCTTGTGGACAGAGTTTTCCTTGGGTTGGGGACAGCAGTCAGACCCAAGAGGTGGAAAGGGCAACATCACTTGGTTGGCCATGGGGGTATAATCTGCCTACTGGAATGCATCTGTGAGCCAGTTAAAGTTAGGTGCTGAACAGATGGGTCCACAGGTAAGGAAAAGGATTTCCCATGGATTAGCTCAGTGGCCACTGAGGACGTAGACAGAGGGATCCAACTGGGTTCAGAGAGGCTTAGAACTGGCAAGTACCCCTGCAGTAATGGGCAGGTTCTATAACCCTAAGTAAGGAAGTCCATCAAGGTATTAATTAGGCCACCCTGGCTTTAGGGTGGGGTTGTGTTGGAAAACATCCCTCTCTGAAGGGTCACCCCAAACCTTTTGCCTTCCTCCTCCTCTTTTTATGACCTTCTTTTTGTTGACTTAGGACTCTGCATACTTTACCACTGCTTACTGTTTTTATTAAAAGCTCTGACTTTTAAAACTTTTAAAACTTTATACTGTAGGAATTACATGTGGCGGGAGGGTGGAATCGAACCCTGTGGTGTGAGCGGTCTAGTTGTCAATCCTGGGATCCTTAAGAAGAGACGATGCGCGAACACACAGCATACATGCGCAGTGGGTGCGCCGCTGGCACGCCTAAGTCAAGCCTGTCTGCACCCGTCAGTGTCCCGGAGGTGGCCAGTGCTGGCCATGCTGCCGGTCGGCCCTACGGACTGAGATCCCACTAAGCTACAGTAGAGCAGAACGGCTTGACATAGGTAAGTGTCTGAACTGCTGCTACCACTCTATTCCTTATCCCGGGGCGAACATAATTGATTGCAAATATTGTAATTGGGAGTCCAACCCCTCCCATAGGATGATTAATGAGGGAAGTGAGGTCAGGAACATTTCTAACACCCACCTGGATCAGCCTTTTGGGGAGGGCGGCTAGCTTTAGGCCCTGCTGCTGAACACCCGGTCCGTTAAAAAAAAAAAAAACACGAGCTATCACTCTATGACCGCCCGCAGGATAATAACCCCCATTTAATGTTTCTAACGGAAACGTGGTTTAATGAAAGCTCTAATCCTACTATTACAAGTTCCATTCCCCCAGGCAACAGTATTATTAGAAAGGATCGGTTAAAGGGCAGAGGGGGCAGTGTTGTCATCATTTTTAGAAATACCTTTTCTTGCTCCATATTACCCACTGAGGAAACAGAGGGGGCTGAAGGCCTCGGGTTTCTTTATGTGGTGTTTCCACATCAATCTGTCGCGGGCATACTCATCTATAGGCCCTCTGGCCCGGCTGGAAAGTTTATCGAGTCGATCAGTCACGTCATCTCCCCTATTGCTACCAAATACAAGCATTGTTTGGTACTTAGAGACTTTAATATCCATATGGACAAATTTGGCGTACTGGAGCCTATTATGCGACTGGAATCTCTAGATATTTTCAAACTGGCCCCTTACATCCACATTCCCACCCACGAGAAAGTTCACATCTTAGATCAGATTTTCTCCAATGTTAGAATAGGAATTGATGCACCTCTCCCATTAGTGTGGATTGATCATTTTCTCTTAGGTTTTAGAATCCACAAGGAGTATTTTTGCCCACCCTCCTACGGCAAGCCCCACCCTAATATTTTTAGATCTTTCAACCACATTACTCCAGAGGCTATGAACGCCACTCTTAGGCAGCACCATATTCCCTGGAGTGACAATCTGGAGACGGACGTGCTCAGCCTCAAGAATTGGCTGGACCACCGTGCCTTGGAGATGGCTCCCTCCCCACTACGCGTGTGGCTAAGATTGGCCGTGTCTCTGCCCCTTGGTTTACAGAAGCTCTTAGGAAGAGCAAAAGGGCCTGCAAATGCTTGGAGAGAGTGTTGCGGATTAATTTTAACCCTGGGGACAAAACTAGTTATAAACAGGCCATGAAAGATCATTATAAGAAAATCAGTGAGGGAAAGAAACAGTTTTTCGCTTCCAAAATTGAGTCAGCAGGGAACAAAAGCAAGGAAATCTTTAATATTGTGAAAGATTTTGCCTCCTCCACTTTCACGATAAAATCAGAATTATTCAAAACTCTTTTGAGACTATGCCTTTGGCGAATGAAGTAATCATAGTGCCAGCATCCGCGGCTAACCTGGAAGCATGCTCTGGCCTCACCCAGTTTCCTCCGGTCTCCTTGGAGAAATCACTGGAGATAATGAAAACTCTTAAGTCAGGCTCCCCTACAGATCCCTGCCCAGCCAAGGTACTGTCCTCTATAGCTGGGACTATTAATCCAGCGGTCAACACGCTTTTGAATACTTCTTTGCTAAAAGGGCAGGTTCCGGATGGATGGAAAGATGCCAAAATCCTCCCTCTACTTAAGAAGCCTCCGCTGATCCTGCGGTGGCCTCAAACTATAGGCCAATATCTATACTGCCCTACTTTTCCAAAATTTGGGAAAAATCTGTGAATTTTATTTTCACAGAATATTATGTGGAGGCTAACCATGTATTACATCCTAGCCAGTAGAGTTTTAGAGCTAATTTTAGCACCAAAACGGCCCTATTGGAGGTCTCCGAAGCCATCAAAGAGACATTGGACGAAGGGGGAAAAGCAGTGCTGATACAGTTGGACCTCTCCTCGGCGTTTGACACTGTGCCCCATGACCGGCTCTTACAGAGACTCCATGAGTGCGGCGTTGGGGGCACGGTGCTCAAGTGGTTTTTCGTCCTTTCTTAGTGACCTCCTGCAAAATATCTGGCTCCCCCTTTTGCGGCCCCCATTCCCGCTATGAAGGTGGGGGTTCCGCAAGGATCTATTCTGAGCCCGTCACTCTTTAATGTCTATATGGCTCCCCTCGCGCTGCTAGCCGAGGCACATGACGCTAAAATAGTATCATATGCAGATGATACTCAACTGCTGTTCACCTGCGAGAAGGGTGCTGATTTCAGAGGTGGAGAAATCAATATTTGCCTGACGGAGTTCTTCTCCTGGCTGAATCGGAACCAATTAAAGTGTAACCCAGAGAAATTTGAGATCATTTTCTTTGGCCCCCCTCCTTTCGAAGTATGGCACCAGTGGTGGCCGCAAGACAGGTCCCCCCCTGTAGCTTCAGTGAGCACTGTAAAGAACGTGGAGGTCAAGTTAGATGCTCAACTATCAATGAAGGCCCAGATACAAACAGTGGCCGGCACCTGCTTTGGCCTGCTAAAAATGTTAAAAAACGTTCTTCCCCTGCTGCCCGGTTGCGCACAGGAAAACGTTAGTCCAGTCCCTGATCGTGTCAAGGCTCCATTACATCAACGTCATGTACCTTGGCCTAGCAGAGTACCTATTAAATCATGTGCAGGTGGTCCAGAATGCAGCGGTTAGAGCTATTCTCATGGTTGGGCCCAGAGCACGAATGTTCACACATCTGAAGTCCCTGCACTGGCTGAAATGATTCAATTTAAAGCTTTGGTCCTGGCTTTCAGGGCATTCCATTACAAGGGCGCCATCTATATTAGGAATAGGATTCATCAATATGTGCCGCAAAGAGCCCTAAGATCTTCACAACAACTTCTGATGTCAATTCCCAAGTTTTTCCGCGTCTGATTAGGCGGCTGCTCTTTCCAAGTGCTGGCCTCCCGGTTATGGAACAGCCTGCCTCTACCTCTCAGGCAGGTCCAGGATTTGCTCTCCTTTAGGAAACAGTTAAAAACCTGGCTGTTCCAGCAGTAACAGTCTACAGTACTTGTCCGATACTGGCTGGTCTTCTGTCATGTGGTCCTTAGCGCCGGAACACTCTGTGGAGTAGCCATGAGCTTTACAAGTACCCATTTACATTACATTACATTACTAGTCCTAAAGTGCATGTGCTTTCTCCTCTGAACATGGTATAATTGGTTTACACCTGTTTGGCATGTTTGATTTACCTGTAAGTCCCTTGTAAATTGGTATACCATATACGCAGGCACTGTAAATGAAATGCTACTAGTGGGCCTGCAGCACCGATTGTGCCGCTCACAGAAGTAGCCTTTCAAACCTATCTCAGGTTTGCACTGCTGGGCCTGTGTGTGCTGTTTACTGCCACTTCGACTTGGCATTTAAAACTACTTGCCAAACTTGAAACAACCCTTTTACTACACATACATCACACCTAAGGTAGGCCCTAGGTAGCCCTAAGGGCAGGGTGCTGTGTCAATGAAAGGTAGGACAGGTACTGGTATGTTTTGCTTTTCCTGGTGGGGACAAACCGCTTATTTAGTTTTTCACTACTGTGAGGACTAGTGCTTTCATAGGTTTCCATTGGGAATTCCCTATACACTTTTAAGCTGTAATTCCTGATCAGAGAAGAGTAGCTTTTTCATGTTTCATATGTTTGGAATGGTAATGGCAAATCCTCCTCACTGATGAAGTTAGATTTAACATTATTGTTTTAGAAATGCCACTTTTAGAAAGTGTTATCAACAATAGAGGGTTCTGGCCCATAATCAGTAAGGCTAGGCCACTTTTCATAAGCTAGCAACAATACGCATGCCAATACTGATACTTGATCAACAAATTACTTCATCAAATCACACGTGACACTCATAGTGACTGAAAAAAACAACTTTTAATTCTTTTAATTCTTTGAATTTTGAAATTCAATTTTATCAAAAAACTTTATCAGTTCCTACTGTAGTCCATTAATCATTTTGCATTGACCACACTAGTTCCATCACATATATAACATGTATAACATATGATATTTGTCACAAATATTAGAGGAAACGTGACATAACGTAGACAGAAAATTCATACAATAATAATAGATGAGCAAGCTCAGATTCCAAACTTTACAAAACGTAAAAGGTGACAAAAATGAAAAACAGAAAAAGGAAGTAAAAAGCCAAAATGGGTTGGAAGTTATTTTAGAAATGCAGTGTTTCTTTTTTTTAAAAAAAACAGTACAACCCCAATAAGGGCACTGACCAAACAGTGTGTTATTCAGGTAACAAAGGCAATTATGTCCATAATGGTTCAAATGATTAGTCACAAGTATACAAAAAAGGGTTAGCCTGATCATGAATCCATTTTCACTTGTTTGGTCAGAATTTAGGTCAATGCGTTTCGAACCCCTAAACAACTTTGAGCTGGGTTCGCCTCAGGACCTGGAACACAAAAGAGCTGAAAAGAGAAAGAAATGAGAAAAAAGTGCTCGTGTTATCACTTGCAACACCAATTATACCTGCCCTATAAATTCTAGCTCTGATTTACCTTGTGTGAGATTATCTAGTCTCTTGAAAACCAGTTTGTGTGGTTGAAACTTTGATTATGTCCCAGTCCAGTGCAACCTAAAGTAACCTTTTTAGTGCTACTTGCTTCTAAGTGCTAAATTGCATTTATTCTTTTACAATTCAATATCTCAACTTTTATACATTGGATTTTTGTTTTGATCTTGTTTTGTTTATAATATGATAATATATTTTTATAAACCTGTTTGTGGTATATTCATTGTGCTACTGTGTGTGTGTTGCCCACCACAACACCCGCTGCATGCCCCTTTCACACTAACCATTGCGTGAAAGGGGGCCTTATGTACAAGGCAGCGTTAAGCCACGTTAAGTGGCTTAACGCTGCCTTGTACATAAGGCGCAGCCCCTATCGCCACCATAATGTCAGTAAAAGTGACATTGTGGTGGTGATAGAGGCTTGTACATATGCCCTCCAATTTCTAACAGTGGGATAAAATATTGTATAAAGATTATAGAGGAAAAAATTATAGTAAGTAAGTTCTTATAGGTCAGCAAAGTTTCACTATATATAACTCCTCATGTATGTAGCTTAACGATATACAATATTCTGTCCACAAAATGTCTTCGTTTCCAATATTCTGTTATTAATCCGTTTGATCAGAAATCTAACTAGATCACAGAAACATCACAGGCTTCAATTGGTGTATCTAAAATCGCCTTACATTTTCAGGTCAAGGGTCTATTAAGATGCTCTTTATTACAAAATGTTTTTTTTAAAATAAGGATTAGAATTGACCGTCATTGTAGAGGTAGCATCTATAGAGTTATGTTTGAATACTGTAAATAACCCATCATTCCTAGGGCTGGCTATTCACAGATGCACCATTGGAATGTTTCCTCCATCCCACAGGGGAAGCAAAAACTGCAGATTTCCATTATTCTTTAAAGATAATTTCACCTGAGACATAAGAACAATTTATTGTTGTTCAAAGTGGGGATTAGCAAGTGGATAGGATGATAGTCTTGAAAACCAGGGAGATTGAAATGTCAGTAGTCCAAAGCCAATGAATCATCTTCAATTGTAAGATATGTCTTCAGAGCGTTGCCTGACCCTGCTTGAATGCCTTACCTGCTTGCCTCTGCCCTCAGGCCAGGCCCGGGTCTTTTGGACACCACATCACCCTGCTGCATCAACTTGAAGCCCCCTGTCTGCTTTCTTGTTACTCTCCACCTTTTGCCTCCTTACGATTCTGCTCTCTTCCTGCCACTTTCCACTTCTGCCTCTTTTCGCTTTCAACCTGTTTCTTGCAGCTTTTGCCTTTTGTCTAGTACCTTGTTGTCTCTTTCGGCGTTTTTATATTTTTTTGACTCTTTTTGTCTCTAGTATAGCTGCTTTTGCCTCTTTCTTTCACTGTCCACTTCAACCGCTCCCACTTGCACTCTCACTAGCAATGTTAACCTGCTTTGCTTTTGCACTTTGTCTCCGTTTTTCAGTTCTTTTTCTCTTTTTTCCTTCTTTCGGTTTCAGCCTCTTTTGCTGCTTTCTTGATACTTTTTTCATCTTTCTTTCTCCTTTAGATTCTTTTTTTGGCCCCTGTACAGGGCCCACACCTGCTCCATTAGGCTGCTGTTTCCCACCTCCTGGGTTCTCCTGCTACCTCCTGCTGCACTGCCCATCGCCACCAGGACCTCCTCCCCCATCCTGGTACTTCTTCATGGTGGCCGCTGCATGGATGCTCACAAACCGTGTGCTGGTGTGAGCAGCAAGCCCGTCTGCACCTGTCTGCAGCCTGCATGCATCCAACTGAATCTATCACCTTCTGCGAAGACACCCTGCCCCGCTCTAAACCCCCACAAATTCATGGATAAGATCACAGGCTAGCTGATACATGGATGACCTATGACGTATCAAGCATCATTGCAAAAACAGGAGCACTTATGGAGACCCACCTTTAACAACAAAAGACCAACCTCAGCCCTCCAGCACTACCACCAACAAACAATTTGGATCCATCGAACGTGCAGTACTGACTGAACAAATCAACAACAGCACCAATAACCAGAAACACATTTTCTCCATAGTGAAATATTTAACTTCCCCTGCCCCTAGCTCCATGACTCTTACACCCTCTCAGGAACTCTGTTGCCAGCTCGCTGACTATTTCAGGAACAAGATCAGCACAATTATGGCAACTCTGCACCCCAACTGGACCTCTCCATATTGGCAACCCTCCAATATGAGTAACATAAACGGCCCTGACTGACATACTGGCCCACCATCTCCCACACGGAAACCACAGCCACCATGTGCTCGAGCCACTCAGGAGTACCCTTGAACCCTTGCCCGCACCTCTCCAAGGGACTCGAGGTCATCTGCACTGCAGTCACTCACATCCTCAATTACTTTCTCACCACTGCTACCTTCCTGGACATCTGGAAATGCACCACCATCCTGCCAATGTTAAAAAAGTTCATAGCATACCCCAATACAATGGCAAACTAAAGTCCCATATCCTTACTATCCTACCTGGATAAAGTTCTGGAAAAATGCATCAACAAGCAACTGGCCGAGCACCTGAAAGTCATCCACCTCCTGGACACATCTCAATCCAGATACAGACCAAGTCATAGCACCAAGACTGCCCTCCTCACCACAACCAATGACATCCGCCTCATCGTGACCTAGGGCAACAATGCAAACCTCATTCTTCTCAACCTCTCAATGGCCTTTGGCATCATTGCTCACCCGATCCTCATCCAATGCCTCCATGAAACAGGTATACGCAGAGCTGCTCTTCAACGGCTCAGCTCCTTCATCACTGGGCATACTCAATCTGTCAGCCTGGCCCCGTAAACCTACTCATCTACCAACCTGACCTGTGGTGTTCCCCAAGGTTTCTCAGTCTCTCACTCTTCAATGTCCACGTGACCCGCCAACCAGCAGTGTACAAGCCCATTGACTCAATGTCATCTTGCATGCCAACAACACCTAGCTCATCCTATCTCTCTCTGATGACGCCCTCAGCATAAAAGTTTCTTTAGCTTCATGTCAGAAGTTGCACATTGGATGTCTTCCAACCGCCTGAAGCTCAACACTAACAGGAGGTAGTACTGTCGAGAAAGACACCTCACTTTGGTTCTCGGCTTGGGGGCCCTCAGAAGAAGGACCCACACCCACTCTGTCAAGTCAAGCTGTGATTGACAACAAAATCTCAGTGACTGCCTCTCAACACCCAGCAATCCACCTACCAAGCCTTTATCACCAACAAGCTGGACTACGGACACTCACTCTACGGTGAAATCACCTCATAACTCAGCAAGAGAGTCCAGACAACCCAGAACGCAGCAGCCAGACTCATTATCAAACTACCACCCCACATATCAACATTTCCACACCCCTCAAAGACCTCCATTTACTACCCATTCTCAAATGTGCCTTGTTCAAACTCTTCAGGCACACACACAAAGCACTGCACAACCTATGACCTGAGCAACCGCATCACCTTCCAAACCGCTACCAAACATCTTTGCTCCACTAGCCTACTGCTCACTCATATCCCTGGCACCCAAAGAGCCAGAACCAGCGGGTGCGCCTTCTCACCCCTTCCAGACATCTTTGCTCCATGAGCCTACTGCTCACTCATATACCTGGCACCCAAAGAGCCAGAGCCAGCGGTTGCACCTTCTCATACCTGGCTCCTAAAGCCTAGAACGAGCTCCCCCTTCACATCAGAGCCAAAAACTCAGTCCTATAATTCAGAAAGAAACTGAAAACATGTCTCCTCAATAGGTTCCAGTTAGGGCAGGTTCCATCCTTCTCTATGTGTCAGGATACCTTGGAAGTGTCAGGATACTCTTGGATGATAGCACGCAATACAAATACACATAACGTAACATAGGCCTAAAGATGTTAGTAATATTTACAAATGTAGTATTGATGTAATACAACAACATTTACCTTTCTTGGCCTTGACCTTCATTACGGGTGATGGGGAAGATTACCCTCTACAGTATGGCACTCATTTACCATACAAGTGCCAACAGGTCAGTATGCTCTCTTCGATTTTACAACCCCCCGCATTAGACAGTAGCACCCATGGCCATAATTTAAATGTTGCAAAAGAGTTTCTCATACCATAATTCTTGTAACATTTTAGGCTTTATTTGCAACCTTGTTGATGTAATTAATAACAAATTTGATCTACCAAATTTAGGGATGCCTTTCCTCATTGTAGACTGTTGCTCCTAAACTCAATGTTTATTAATATAGCCCATTTTTTTGAGAAACTGTTCGAAGAGTATGATATACTGGATCTGAATTTCTCCTTGAAAACAAACATCCTTACTGTAACCAGGGAAATAGAAAGTGATCCCTTACATTAAAGGTCTCCAACCTTTCATAGGCATTTAAGCAACATTTGTGTGTTGGTGGTAATGATGAGCACCATCTGAACCATCATTGTGAATTTTACAAGGCATTGGACCAGACGCACTGGTCAAGATGGAAGGATTTATAATTGTGTCTTGTCAAAGATCATTGTTGCAAGTGTCACTGTATTTGGAACACAACATTTTGAAAAAGTGGTGGAACCCTACAGTGATCTTTATTATTGATAGAAATCAGATTGAAATAGAATAATTGCAAGACATGTTCTTTGTTTGTTTTGTGACTTGACGGAGCTTTTTTCTGAACAAAGGCTTGAAAGATATTGGAAGGATTTAAAGACCATTCTTCACCTAAGTTGTCCGCTCTCCCCAAAGGTTGTTTGAGAAATCAGTGGCTAATGGTGATTCTTGAAGGCTATTAGGGAAGTGGCATAAGTATAAACCTTTTTACATTTGGGTACCATTTTACAAGGCAGTTTGGGATTCTCCCACAGGGAACTGTGGGAAAATGTAGTGGCAAATGTTATATTTCAAACACATTGTGCACCAAAATTGGTCAAACTTTGGTAGGATTGAAAGATTACATACCACAGATGGGGTTGGGTGTACTTCTTAAGGAACAATTGGTAAATGTAAAGATAATGATGCATTTTAAGTTATAGTTTTGTAACATTAATCATAATGTGGTAGAGAATAAAGACAACTGTACAGAGGGTTTGGATTGTCTCCAACAATGATTGGGCAGTTCCTTCATAAGTGGTGCATTTTTGGGCACTTTAGGAAACTAACATTGTTAGGTCTTGGTAGAGTATATGACTGCCTTAAGCTCAGGTCCTAACACACTTTGTCATTTTTCATAATGCCCTAGTCATCACATTTTGTAATTTTCATAATGCATATTTTAACACAGTGTTCTCCACAAGTTTCCTTGATTCCGCCAATGTGCAGACTTTGCTAATTCCATAATTGCTGTATAGGCATACCCACAGGCAGGTTCTAACATTCTGTGGTCCATATTTAGATTTTGTTTTCTTTACAGCTCCTGCATCAGAGCTGTAAGAAGTTAGATTAGCTTTATAATGTGTAAAATTGATTATGAATGAAAAATTTCTTAGTAGCCTGACACAAAGTTTCAAATCTATTAAGAACTTGCAGGCGAGGATTATGCAGTAACTTCTTTTATTCTATACTTCAGCAGCATTTTAAGTACAAATATTTCATTAAAAAAGTATCCTCAAAACAAGAAGAGGAGCAATGATTACAGCTCCCAGGACCGACTGCCCCACAATCCACCAAGCAGAGGGCTCCCTTGGGTCCAGCATCCACTCCCCGAGAGCTCTTTTCTTCTTTATAAGAGCTGCACCTCCACTGAACACTCAAATGCCTTAATCTTGCTCAGCTTCTTTACCTAATAAAATAGAATTGCAGTAATCACGATCTGTGCTGGTTCCACAGGGTCAATCATGAGTGATTACTTTAATGGCTATAGCAACAACATCATTATAATAGCATTATTATACTTAAACCTTACGTAGGAGTCTCTGGGAGGGCAGGCTGAGTAAAGCTGGGCGGGATAATCCTTGCCTTTATATAATTGATAGAATGGGAACTTTCCATCACGAAAGTTAGGAACTTTAAATTCTATGTAAGGAAGGAAGGCAAAGATTATGCATGTTTAAAGCTTACTCACAACCAGATAAGCCAAATCCTGAAACTGCTCACAACAGAATTGCTTCATGGTAGAATCAGTAGGCTAACCAACTGCATTCATAATACCCTTTAATCTACCCCCAAGCAAAAAGGCCTTGGAAACCATGGCAACTCTGAGTGTGCACCAAAGTATGACGTGTCAGAGCCCACCTCGGACATGACCCGACAAGAACACCTCACAATAGTGAAGAAACTGGTCCAATGGGTCTCCTTATGAAAATTGGAAGTTGGTCCACCCCTACTGGTTGAATCTCAGTCAAGTGTGCACAGACATTTCACTATTCACAGCTTGGGGCGATCTGGAAAAACATGATAGGTTAATGACCTGGTACTATATTTAGTTCTTCTGGTCAAATCCAGGCCTGCATGTCCAATACCTGTCTACATGAGACCAAGTAGAGGAACTCCAGAGGTGGACGAAACGCGTCGGCTGCTTTGGCTGCTTTGGAAGTTTTTATAATTGCATGACTTACTGCATAATAAAGAAGAACTTTTTGAAAAAGAAAAACCCTAAGGATTTGGACTTATTTGAATCATATTGTATAAGTATAAGTGGTGCATCTGGTGTTGTTTTTGTACATGAGTTGGAGAGACCTTTCCAAAATTAATCAGCGAGGCTGGCTCCAAGAATCTATCTCTCTGAATGTGTGAATCTCTGAGTAGTAGGATTTGAGAATCCCAAGATAGTTCCTGTAGAACTGAAAACCACACTTCCGATCTTCATATCAATGTCACCAGGACCAAGTAAGCTGATTGTCTCTTCACATAAGCTGCCTTGCTTGTTATCAAAAAGAATTGTGAAAAAGCATACTTCTGCATCCCTGTCTAATCCTGCAGAAAGGCAACAACCTCTCTGACCTCTGGATCAGGTCGCCAACTGCAAAATTTCTCCTACTGGTGATGCAGGTAAAAAGCAAAAAGATCCGCTTCACAAGCACTCCATCTGGCCATCGGCTCCAGAATAGTTGCCAAGGCAGTGATTTGGAGAGTCGATTCCTCCTCAGATTAAAGGCCACCAGTAGAGACGGTGCCACAATGGACACTCCAAATTGAAAGGCTGGTGTCCAATTCTATAATCAGGTCTGGTACATTCCCAAAAACGGCCCTACCATTTCAGGCCTCCATGTGGTCAAGCCACAGCTGCAACACCTCCATCCTAGAAAGATTTGTAGGTCAGACCCCTCCTAAAAAAGCCCTCAGCCGACCCCAGTGACCTAAAAGATTATCTACCAATCCCCCCGCTCCCCTACCCGGCCCTTTTACTTGAGAAAGCCATCAACCTACAGCTCACCGAATACCTGGAACTCAACCACATTCTCGATGCCTCACAATCAGGATTCCATGCCAACCACAGCACTTAGACTGCGCTGATTGCCACCACAGACGACATCAGATCTCTCCTCGACTACGAAGATATGGTAGCCCTAATCCTCTTCAACCTCTCTGCCTTTTTCAACACCGTCTGCCACCAAACCCTCATCGACAGACTCCACAATGCTGGCATACAGTAAAATGACATCAAATGGATCCCTTCTTTTCTCTCAGGACACACACAGAGCATCCGGCTGCCTCCCTTCACCTTCGCACCCAAGGACATCACTTGTAGCATACCCCAAGGATCATCCCTCAGCCCCACCCTGTTCGACATCTACATGACCCCCCTTGCAGACATCATCAGATCCCATGGCCTCAACATATTCTCCTACACCAGTGACACTCAACTCACCCTCTCACTCACCGAAGACCCTACCAATGCCTAAACCAAGTTCTGCAACTCCATGACTGACGTAGTCAGACCAAAACCCACACCTGTATACCATGCACACAACCTCAGCATCATTCTCGACAGCCAACTGGCCATGAAACGACATGCCAACGCAGTCGCCTCTGCCACCCTCTTCACGCTCTGCAGAATCTTCAGATGGATCCAAATCAACATGAGGAAGACCATCACGCAGGGCCTCGTCACCAGCCGCCACATGCTTTATGCTGGAATCTCCACCCAACTCCTCAAAAGACTCCAGACCATACAGAACACTGAAGCCAGTCTCATTCTGGACCTCCCCAAGTGGACCCGCATCAACCCCCCCCTCCAGATGCTGCGCTTATAGAGGACTGCATATTACCTAGATACAACCAACATGGTGCAGAGAACGTTTTTAATGTTATTATTCTGCAGTGTCAATGTCAGACCTTCTCAGACAGCCAGGCCCACCCTGAAAGAGTCATGTCAAGCCATTTTATAAACTACTAGTGATTGTACCCCTTCCTTAGCAGAGGTCACAATTACATGGTTCAAAACGAAAAATAAATGTATGCTTTTTTCATCTACTGTGTCTCAGATTTTGCAATGTCCAGGTGGCGCACTTTTCAGTTCCTCAAATAGCAAGTTAATTTTGCAAGATTCCATGATACCAACTGTATATATTGCCAGCCAATTCCTCAATGTGCATTGAGCTCCTCCCAACATTAAATATTTACATAGCAAGCACAAAGTTTTCATTATGTCCTAATGGTACATTATTGCACTTCTCCGTAAGGCTCCTTCAAGCACACTTTTGTCTATATATCTCGCAGTATGCACACTTCACAAACTTTAAAATGTTATGTGTCACAATGCATTGTGTTGTCTTGACTCTGGGTAACTGGGCCATGGGTTCACCGGTGTAAGCAGCTATACTGTGGTGAGCCTCTTTTTGCTGTTGATGTCTCATTTGGACCATAGAGCATACTGCTTGATCTTCTAACAGAGGAGAAGGCATCACCATTGTCAGGGCAGGCAGTGCCTGACCCAACACCAGCAGCTGGAATGACAGGGTGTGTGGGGCTATTCAGTCAGGGTCTGGCCGGAGTAGGGTCATTTTGCCTCTGTTTTACCCTCCCTCATCAGCTGCCACCTGATGCAATCTGCTTTTGACTCAAATGGGGGCTGGCAGCATCCTTACCAAAAATGAACCCGCTATTAAAGAGATATCATTTTTCAGTCCTGATGAACAAGTGTCAAGAAAGTAGCAGCACTGAAGGCAACTAATAAGGACAGCCTTCTCACTCTCCCTTCAAGAGAAGAGAAATGCTCGTCCTGTAAAACAATGGCAAGAAAACAGACGGAGAGGTGGAAAGATCGTTATGTGAGCGACATTTTAGCGTCTTGTGAGCAACATTTTGGGTACCACTGACTTGCAATAACAGCCACATGCAACATGCAGCTGGAATCAACCCGAATGTTCTCTAGTGAAGGACGGCCATGCCATGTACTCAGGCTTTTGAGATATTGCTCCCTCTTTAGCAGTTTTATATAGCAGCGAGTAGACCTAAGGGGTGACAAAGCACCGTTTGAAATAAGTTAACAGGTTACAGGTTACAGGACTAGGTGATAAGTACAATATATAATGCAAAAAAACCATGTTTTAAAATGCCAATTAATATAAGTTCTGGAGAGCAAATATGGTCAGAAGCTAGCTATATAGATATATGAGTTCAGAGAAGAGTGACATAATAATAACGAAAAACAACAAGCAAAAGAAAGATTCATGATATCTAACTGGGTAGGTGATAGATACATCGCACAGCCCTTACAAATTGACAGGTGCCTTATGACTACTGAGTGATAGTAAAGACTCAATGATTCCATGCAGCTAATTCCCTGGGTCAGTGGATGGCATGTTCCCCTCCCATCATGGCTGCCTCAAAGCCTCGTGAGAATTAAATTGACCAATGTAGCAAATTGTTTGAAAGGTAGGTGCGCGGTCTAGTTTTTTTTTTAGTGTGTGGCAACAGCCATCGCTGTCTCCAGTTGATTTATTATATACATATCTCTATTTCTACTGAGAGACTGTTCTTGTGTAGTGGCTGAGGCAGTGAGGGGTGGAAGTCATGACAACCGGCCACACGCTTCCTCTTCTTATGCAACCCCACCCATGTTGGGCTTCACCCTCATTACCCTACTCCCAATATTTCCAGGGATGTTGGAGGACATCCGTCATGGGTACTATGTTTTGGACCGCTGTGCTCGAGTTCCAAATACTCTAAAAAGCCCTTGGCTACACCAAAGCGTGATTCTAATGTGCCCTTCATTCCAGGAATATAGGAATACCAAACTGACCCCTTTACTCATGGAAATTCCTTTTAGAAAATACAAACACTATACAGCAGATTTATCCAGCATTTAGAAAATATGCATTTCAAAAAGGCTTTCCAAAAGAATGAAATTTACATTTTAACACCAGAAATTAGAGGAAGCACTTTCTGATTCTTTGTTCTTGGCTGATGATGTATTAATGGAATATAGCTGGGTTACTATTAATTTAATTTTAAGGACTTGTTGGATTGTAAGGTTCAACAGTCAGTACTGACTGTGACCGGTAAATGTTTTTTAGACAGTAAATGTGTAGTGAAGGTGTAGAGAGAAATAAAAAATGATTGTTTTCGATTTCTTGGAATAATTCCGCTGATGGCATTTTTCATGGTAAGAGGGCACATGAGCACCAGTTTGCTGGAAGAAACTATCAGGAGTCAAGAATGACAGGGGCTCTTTCTTTTCCCTGATCCCACTTGTATACTGTGCCCATGTTTAAAGGGGACATCCAGTGAATGATGTCACAATCGATCTCAAAAACCCATCAACCTCATCACACAAAGTCAATTCTCAAATGCCTGTTAGAGGTGCAGCGCTGGGCAAATAAAACAGTTTTTTTTGCCACACTGGGCGGCTTCTTTAAAGGAAGAAAAAACAGGCCATGAGACTTGCCTTAGAACTAAGGGTGCCAAGTAATATGTTCTGGCCAATTTTCAGCTCTTGCAAGTTCCCTGCAGTGAGTGAGGCGCTGACGCCTCAGTAATTGCTGCTCAGCCACACACATGCGGAGGTGAGCTGGATAATGGGTATGTTTGCTCTTTAATCTGTTGCTTAGGGAATTGCTTTTGAAAGGTTGAGGGTAGACTCATGTTATTCTCTTAATATTAACTGTTTCCAGTGATTGAGTTGCTGAATATTGTTTATCTGCTGTATATTGAGTGCTTGGTGTTTTTTGTTCATAGGCTTATACCCAGGTTCCCTTTGGCAAAAATGGGTCCCTCTCGTATGGTCTAACACCTGGGGAGTGCTGCGGCAGGAGATCCGCGTACTATTATACTTATTTGACCTGGTTTCGGAACAACCTTTTCCGGCACACAGTGAGAGATGACCCAAGGATTTGAATGCCAATTCCAGCAACATACCTAGTTTATTCATTTGTGGATATATACCCAAAACATTTTCAAAAAATGGAAATGAACTTATAGACATATGCCCACAATGTGAGGAGATTTCTGAATTTAGGGAGTCACAAAAATCCTAGGGAATACTTATGGGAATCTATGTAAACCACACATTTCCATTTATTCTCTGTCCCCTACACTTATTTTCCAGGTTGTCCCCAGAAGCACCCTTCAAATAGAAGTGTATCTGGTTCAAGCTGGTGTTACCATACCATCTCCGGCTTCACCTGTGTCTCATACAGATTTCATGGTACAAAGTAGTTTCAGATACCTCCCCATCACCCAGCATCTGGTCCTGTTCAGTCAGGAGTAACAGCAAGTCGAAGACAGTGGCAGGAACATAACATGTCACTGCCTCTTACTATGAACACCTCTCCTGGAATGATCCACAGGTTGGTGATTTTCCATTTCAGCTCTCTAGCTTTCTGGCACCTGAATCGCTGTCCATGATTGTGCTGTGCTCACACGTGTGTACTCTATTGAGCTAGGCATGTGGGTCCACAAGAATTTTCACCATGTGCTTAGTATAACTCAATGCAGAGTTCTATTCCTATGATTTTAAAGTCTGCTTATCTACTTGAGCAACACCTATGAATCTGTGTACGAGTGCATGCTTCTGCTATTCACTCGTACTATCCACTCGCGTACGTGTCTCGCTTGCTGGGCTAGGAATGTGGGTCTACAAGTATTATGTGCAGCCACAAGGTAGTAATATTTGATCCAAAGTTCTATGCTTATGGTTTGTAAGGCTTAGCAACGTTCCACATTGTTCCATGCATCATGCATCCTGACAACTGTGATAGGTCTTTCTTTCTGCGGGCCATCTTACACTATACCTAAAAAGGTTTGCATGCACTCCTCCTACCTACGCATATGTTCTTAAAAGTCATCCAAAAGTGGCCTTTACCAAACATTACAAATTCATATTTGTTTGCATCTACTCCTTCCTGTCTTCTTTTTTAGGTTTAGCGTTAGCCAAAATCTTTTGATTCTACTAAAATTAAACATATGATACAGTTAAAGGAGCTTTCAGCCAGCTCTCTACCATTGATCTGTTGTGTCATTCACATTTTACTTCCTCCCACTGCAGCACAAAGCATAGGGAAGTGGGTCAGCCTACTTCAACCACTGCCTAACTGCACTTTGAGTGACTGCATTTTTCTCTTTCACAAAGAGAACATCCAGAAGTTAGTTCCCTTCAGTGCCAATCTTTTGTTTTCACTTTTTAGGTTTCACCTGACCAGCACTTGTGCTGTGCATGTAAAATCTATTGTATTCAATATAATTATTAAAAGGGGCTACTTCCCTCCCCCTTGCTTTTCATTGGTTCCTGTGCTTGCCACTTGCTTTTACTCCGTTTCCATTGGCTTTAGCATGTATTTCCTGTTGTTCCGCTGTGTGTTTCCCCTATCAGTCTCCCATCGGCCAAGTACTGTGTTGATCTGCTTTGGTGGAACATCTGCTAAGCATCTCAGCATGCTGTCACTACAAAAGCTACACCCTTGGTTTAAAGTTACTGCACTGCCTGAGTGCCATGAGCTCAGCACAAAGAGACCTCGGTATCCCAGTTCTGCATGCTGGTTAGCCAAACTCTGATCGCAACTGCACTGACCAGTCCCCCCTGGGGCAACACACACTCACCAGTCCCCTGGGCGAAAAAGATAACCGCTCTAGTTGTTTCCTGATCATTGTTTGTTTTGAACCTGTTTGCCTACTGCAAAATGCACTTATCTTGTTTCTTTTGTTTGAGTTTTAAGTGACACCCAGATTGCTGTCTCCCTGGATGATAAGATTTGGTAAGTTTTGAAGTGAATTCCTCTTGCTAAATTTTGGGGTTGTGGGCAAAACTTGGGAGGTCTGTTATAATGATTCTGTATATTTATATATTAAAAGCACTTCTGGGAATGCTTTCATCAGTGTGCGCTTGAAACACTTCTTGGCATCCACACATATTTTAGGGTAATGATTACAAAGCCAATTTCTGATGGGACCTGATTGCCTATTTCACATGTGCCTCAGTAGTGAATGGTTGTAATCGAACTCTATTTTGTGGAAGCATGTGCCCATCGACTCTGCTCTGGATCTCTCAGGATTAGCTGGTGGCAGCAGCAAGTCGACTACGTAGCATGCTGAATCCTGACAGTGTTGTCAGTATTGTGAGTGGGAGTCTGTGAAACTTGATGAGTGTAAGGAATCCGAGAAGCCTGGGGAAGCACTGCCCACACCCATTATAGGTCTCATTTGTGTGGATTGCGATGGTGTTAAATCACAGCGTTGATTTACTAAAACCACTGAAACTCTACTGAAGAAATCCAGTGTGGCTTCCTTGGGAGCTCACATTTGTTTTTAGACTTTTGTCCTACCTGTCTGGTTTGGCTTGTTTATCTTTTTTTAATTCAATTGTACTTGCTTTATCTTAATAAAGTAAAAAAGGAGCCTAATAAGCTGGTAAATGGTTTATTTATGCAACAGCACAGCAGGAGACCATTTTTTATCTGGATTCTAGTATTCTCTCATTTTAGCATTTTTCTCGCAGAAAAGGCCTTGCTCGAGACTAAGAATCCCTGACGCTTAGATCCAGCAATCTAAGAGGAATTGTCAAGGTCAGCCGATCAAATTTCCACCCTGCAGTGCTTGTATTAAGTGTGTTTCCGGAGTAAAAGATATTTATAACTGGTCCTGAAAATATCTGACTTACAGCCTCAAAGTATATTAGATTGGTTTTATTGTCCTCTGGAGAAAGTGATTTTGGACCCATTAGGCAATTTTCAGAATGTATTGCATTGCTGGAGAGGAGGTCAACAGGACTTGGATTCAGTGATGTGCAAAAACCTGCGACCTAATCAATATATATCACAAACACGCACCTATGTTTATTTTAACTCTTAGTGGAACAGTAAATTGAGATGCCTAGCTAAACATAACTAGCTAATGTCACACCATTGTGGAAGGAATGGTCATGAATTGTAATTCACAAGTCAATAATATAGAGCTACCAGCAGATCAACAGAAAAAAAACACCAAAGAGTGACTCTTTTTCGTTTCCAGTCCAGTGGTTTATACCAACAGTTCCCATGAATCCTCCTCTGCAACAATTTCAACTATTTTAATCCAATCTGGGATTCCATGCAAGATAAAAAGCCTGCCCCTCCCTGTTAGAAATGGGGGTCTCTAGTTGGCAAGGGCTTGCACCTTTGTCCAAATAGGGACCTTTCTTCCTAGTCAGGGTAAGGGAGTTACACTCCTAAAATAACCCCTGCTCACCCCCTTGGTAGCTTGGCAATAGCAGTCAGGCTTACCTTAGAGGTAGTGTGTAAAGCATTTGCACATAACCAATAGTAATACAGTGTAAGCACTACAAAAGGACACCACACCAGTTTAGAAAAATATCCAATATTTTTATATGCTTGAAACAAGACCAAAATGATAAAAATCCACAATACAGTACTTAAAAATCTTCAGTTATCAAAATAACCTTGAAAAACAGTTCCTTGATGTCGATATCTCCGTCCGGGGCTATCACGGCGTCGTGAGCAAACAAATCCAAACAGTTCTAGCTGACCGCTGCGTCGCGGGCCAGCTACGGTGTCGGGAAGACCCGCAAACTGTACCTTTCAGAAATGCAGGGCATCAATGACTTCTTGTTGAGATTCCAAAAACACGGCGTCCGCAGGCGTCGGTTCCGGAGGTCGGTGCAGGGGTTGCCGGGGCCCTCGAAGTCACACGTGTTGCAGATCGAACTCCTCTTTGTTGAAGTCAGGAGCGCTGGTGTTGGCAGGCATCGGGTGCTGCAGTGCGAAGTGCGGTGCCCTCAGGTCGTGGTGCGAGCAGTGGCTCGGTGGTGGCGTCAGAAGGCGTCATCGGTGAGACCAGGGTCACGGTGCGAGATGAAGGTGGTGCTCATCAAGGTGCTGGCAGGTCATAGTGCAAGCAGCGTCGTCGTTGTTGCTGAAGCGTTGTCACCGGCTGACGAACTGGAGTCAGTTGCACTGGCATCGGTAGGCCAAGGCAGCGGTGCAGGATTGAGGTTCCATGTGGGACGGAACGACACTTTTGAGTGGTGACGAATATGGATGAGTTGGGTATCTACGAACCGCAAATGACGAGTATAGTGGGTGTACGCAGTTTCGCTACGCAACCACGTATGGTTCGTCTTATTTTTGGGTTTATTCATCTGAACCCTCGGGTTCCATTTTAGATACGGCATCCATTTTGTTTCTTGCCCTCAAGTAGCCAGCGAACGGACTTTTGTCCGCTTCGTGACCTTGGGACTCTCAAGCTTACGCGAGAGACACGTGTTCCTTTAAGTATGACTTTTATGATGAGGGAAACGACACGACGAAGGCAGATGGCCCCGCTCGAGGTTCATCTTGCCGTGCCGGTTTATTGTTTCAGCCATGCATACATTAGACACGGTATCTCTGATCCCGTTATCAAGTTTCCTTTATTACTCCTAACACTCTTCTTTAACCTGTTGTGCATCCTTGTTCTTCCTTTGCATCTGTTTTTGTCCCTTCTCCTAATGTGTTTACGATCAGGATGGAATGTGTTTTATATGCTTTTACAGTTGGGAACTGGCAATACTGTGGTAATCATGTTCCGGCCTCCTGAAACATGAACGCGACCCTTTTTGAAGTTTATTGTGGGAACTGAGTTGTAATCTTTGTTCACTATATTGGGCTATGGGAAAAACGTGTATAAAAGGAGCGATCCACTTTTGCAAATTGAAGCAGTCTCCGAGAACCTACACGCTGTGTACTTCTTGTGACCTCTGTATCCCTGCAGTAAAATAAACGCTGATCTCTCACGCCGCTGGAAGTGTCCCGTGTCTCTGTGTTTGGTACGCCAGAACAGGTAACCCACGAAGGTTTCAGGTGTTGTTCCCTGGCACCGCTGGGTCTTAGAAAAACCCAGTCCTTCAGTTGGCGCCCAACGTGGGGCGACATCAGCGGTACCGGTCCAAAGCCCGACGATCGTGAGGAACTTCGTGTGAAATCTCCGAGGGAAGGTGCACCCCGCTTCATCGATCCAGTTGTCGAAATAAGTGGCCCGACGTCTTTTCCCGCGAAGATCCCCGCCTCCTGACGGCTGCGACGGACTGATGCCCTGACTGTCGACCTGTTTTTGGCGCCTGGCGTAGTCCTTTGTACGGCGAGACGATAGATGGGCCTTCCTGGTGACGCCATTGTTCTTTCAGTTAAGTATTTGTGGGTCGCTCCCTGTGTTCCTTTGTTGTTTACATGGTACCATAGCATTTGTGGTTCTTAGTTGTTGGGTTTTATTTGACGATTGCAATTGCCAAAAACCGAGGGTCTCGCAAACTTTTTGCGAGGATATCGTAAATTCGATAGCCCTTGAAGTTTGTAAACTCGGTTAGTGTGCGCGATGCCTAGCCGTAGTACTTTGTTTGGGTTTCTTAAATGTTGCAGAATGGATTCCCGGCTGGAGGATTCATGTCCGATACCTCCGGTTGGAACTCCGATTTATGAGCTCTATAGTCGCCATGGCGTAGGTCCTATCGTGTATAATGAATATTGGGTCCGCTACACTAAAAATGATGGCGTTCTTAGTTGGCCATCTCATGGTAGTTTTGAAACTGCCGTTTTAGATAATTTGGAAGCTAAACTGTTTAAAAAGAAGGCTAGGCCGGCCATGTTTGATTCCTTCCGGTTGTGGCGGAAAGAGGCCAAGCAGAAAGAAATCAAGCAGAGTAAGAAAAGTAAAAGAGAAGGCGTTATCGCGGTGATGCGAGATGCTGAACAGTATCAGCGAGACAAAGATGAGAAAGAGCAGGAAGTTAGTGCTCGACTTCATCATATGGTGGTGGATAAGTGTTATCCGGTGCTACCGCCTAACAATGATAAGTCAGGAGAAGAAGCGGTAGAGGATTCGCTATTGTCTTATCTGTTGAAATCACCACCCCCCTATGCTCCCGATACTCTGGGTCCTGTGATTCTACCTCTTCCTCCACCTGCTGTTTTGGCGGCTGCTGGTCAGCCCGCTGTTCCTCCCGCTCTCCCGAATCCCCTTGTGCCACAGATCGTTCCTCCTCTTTTACCGGCTTCTCTTCCTACTGCGCCTTTTCATGTCCCTCCTCAGTCTGTTGTTCCTGCTACTCCTGGTGCCGCGTCAACTTCTATTGCCTCTACCCCTACTGTCGCCGCGCCTGGATCTTCTTCCTCTTCTCCTTCTGTTCGTAGTCGTCTCTTGACTGCTGTTGCTTCTCTTTATTCTCCGCATTTTGGACCAATACTCGGCTCGACTTTTTCAGATGTCGCTCAGAGGCGCAGCCAGCTTCCTGACGATAGAGAACGCGAATCGCTGGTAAAAATGGCACGTAAATGGATTCGTAATCCTGTTAAATATCCTTCGCGTGTAGTGTTTGACACATTTTCTCAGTTTAATGCGCCCACTCAACGATTCGTGTTTGAGGAATTGTGTAAATCGTTGAAGGAGGAGTGGGATCACGATGTGGTAGATACTGTACCGTCTGAGGTTTCTGAGCTCCAGCATCGGTTCACAACTGGTGTGATTGTAGGTGACAAAGTTCGAGAAGCTCTAGAACGTTTGTTATCCTTTCGATGTACAGTGCAACCTCGAGCATTGTTTAAGGAGGAGACGGCAGCATGGATGGCGCAACCTGGTCAATATCCGATGCGGGAAGTTCCCCCAGTATGGATGCCAGGCGATCCTAATGCTAACCCTGCTGTCCCAGGCCGTTTTCAGAGAGTGTGGATACACCTCCCTTGGAAAAGATCGGAAGTCTTACAGGTGAAGCAAACTTTGCCTGATCCCCGTAAAAATCCAGCAGGTTATTATAAGGAGTTGTCCCAATTGGTGGATGCTACTGTTATGAATCTAGCTGATATTGATATGTTGTTTGGCAATGTAGTGCCTCAGCCGATTTGGGCGAAAATTCGTCACGAGAATCACGCGGCTGAGTTAGGCGGTGACTGGGCTGCCCTTACAGCGGCAGACGCTCAGCAAGTCGGTGGGGCTAAGCCTGAGCAGCTTATTGTGGCATTGCCCCAGAGGATTATTACCCTCATGAAAACGCTTATGCCAGCGATGCGCGTTAATTGGGACAAGCTGTCCGCGTGCAAGCAAAAAAGGGATGAAAGCGTCTCCGACTTCTTTACGAGATTTGAGGAAGCATTTGTCGATCATAGTGGCCAGGACATGGGCTCAGAGGGTGGTCAGCGGCTGTTTGTTGACAAGTTTGTGTCGAACTTGTTGCCCGAACTTAGTAATAAGTTGAAAAATTCTGAGAGTTCGTGGGCCGTTTCTACCACTGCTCAAATATTGGCTACGGCCCAATATTACGAAAATAGGGAAAAGGAGGAAAGTGAACGTGCAGATAAGAAAACAAAGGATCTTAAAACTAAGGTCTTATTGCAGCAAGCGTATCCTCCGCGCTCGAATTTTAATGATTCGCAACAGCCAAATAGATCGCAATCACAGTTCTCTAGATCTCAGACGCGAAATGACTCTCCCGCACCCCGTTTTGTGTTGGGATACAATCAATGTGCGTACTGTCGAGGGGAGGGCCATTTGAAGTTTAATTGTCTGGTTCTCCGTGATAGGAATAATGGTGTGTCAGCTCGAGGAGGACGTGGTGGTCCTCAACAAGCTTCACGTGGTAGAGGTCGTGGAGTTACTCAGAGTCAGGCCGAGCGTTTTGCCACTTCCTCAGACTCGCAGAATTGTTTCGATCGACGTGAACCATCGTCCGGTAGATCTGCACAGTATCATGTGGATGACTGTTACGTTGAGCGTGATGTTGATATGGATGGTATCTACTAGGACAGCCATAGACGAAGGAAGGGAGAAGTATCAGTTCCGGTTGATCAGAGAGGGCCTTATGTTGACGTAGCTACATTGGGTATCGTCGAGCCTTTTCTGTTGGACACTGGTGCAGCAAAAAGTTCCATTATGCATTCGAAACTCCCTGGCGCGCCTTTGTCTGGCTTAACGAATGTTTCCGTTGGATTCTCTGGCGCCCCCGTTAGCAATCCAGTTTCTAGCCCCTTGCCACTTACGATTGGGTCTCATGAGCTAGAAGCTCCTTTGATTTTGACTACTGGTTGTGGTGAGAATCTTTTGGGTTTGGATTTGTTGAAGAGGTTACATGCGACTTTGTACTGCTCTCCTACGGGTGTGGAGCTCACGTTGGGTGAGAATGTGATTTCCCCTATGTATCTATCGATCGATAAGCTCCCACCGGAATTGAGTTCTCTTCCAGCTTCTTTGTGGGCAACAGGTCCCAATGATGTGGGCCTGTTGGATATCCCACCTTATGTTGTTCAATTGAAAGTTGATGCGCGCTTACCACGCATACCACAGTATCGAATTTCTCTTGATGGTGAACGAGCACTATTAGCGATCATTTACGATCTGATCGGTAAAGATGTTATCGAGGAGACACGAGGTAACGTGTGTAATAGTCCCGTGTTGCCTATTCTGAAACGAACTGATCCGTCCAAGCCTCCCGTGTACCGTCTAGTTATCGACTTACGGGAAGTCAATAAAATTGTTGTCCCACAGTTTCCTGTGGTTCCAGACATTACAGCTTTACTGACTCTGATTCCAGCCTCTGCATCATGGTTCTCGGTAATAGATCTGAAGAATGCGTTCTTTAGCATTCCGATTGCTGAGGAAAGTCGTGATTTGTTCGGATTTTCGTTAGGAGGTCGCAGTTTCCGGTTCAAACGCGCACCTCAAGGCTATTGTGAGAGTCCATCGATCTACAGCCAAGCTCTTAAGAGTCAACTGGATGCATTTGTACTGCCGTCTGGTGCGGCTTTGATTCAGTACGTTGACGATCTGTTGGTAGCCGCAGATACTGAACAAATTTGCAAGACTGCTACTGTGTCACTGTTGCAGCATCTCTGTGACTTACACCACAAAGTGTCACCTTCTAAATTGCAATATTGTTGTCAAGAAGTTACCTACTTAGGTCACTTATTGTCAAAGGCGGGAAGAAGGTTGACCCCTGAAAGAATCGCAGCAATTGCTCGAATGACTGTGCCAACAACTCAGAGAGATGTGCGTGCCTTTTTGGGTATCACGTCGTACTGCAGACAGTGGATTCCGAACTTTTCACTGTTAGCGAAGCCATTGATAGCTCTCACGTGCAAGGATGTTTCGACTCCTTTGCCGTGGACGGAGGAATGTCAGAAAAGTTTTTCTGAACTACGTGATGCGCTGTGTTCGGCTCCCGTGTTAGGTACTCCTGATTATAGTAAGCCATTCACATTATACGTTCACGAGAGGGAAGGTTGTGCGTTGAGTGTTTTAACGCAACAATTTGGCGACAAGCAGCGCCCGTGTGCATATTTTTCCTCGACCTTAGACCCGGTAGCTAGAGCGTTGCCAAGTTGCTTGAGGGCGACAGCGGCAGCAGCGGCGTCTATACGACAGTCCGCAGGTCTTGTTATGGATAATATGCTCATGGTGATGGTTCCGCATGCAGTTGATACTCTCTTGAATCGGACAAAGACTCAACATCTGACGAGTGCAAGGTTGTCTGGGTACGAGCTGACCCTTTTGGCAAGTCATATACAGATCAAACGTTGTAATGTACTGAATCCAGCGACATTGTTGCCGATTAATATGGAATCAGATGATGTGCCACCACATGATTGTTATTTACGAACTGAGGAGGAAACAAAAGGTCGTGTGGACCTGAAAAACACTCCCTTGACAGATCCCGATGGTACCTTGTATGTGGATGGGTCGTGCTTTAAATTGCCGAATGGTGATGTGACGACTGCGTATGCTGTAGTAACGTTGAGCACGATTGTGGAAACTGCGAGATTGAATCAGAATTCAGCACAAGCTGCAGAGTTGATCGCATTAACAAGAGCGTGCGTTTTGTCTAAAGGAAAGCGAGTGAATGTGTTTACCGACAGTCAGTATGCATTCGGTGTTGCGCATAACTTTGGAAGATTGTGGAGAGAAAGAGGATTTATGACATCGCATGGTACGAAGATCCAGCATGGACAGCTCGTGAATGACCTTTTGGATGCACTTACACTGCCTAAACAAGTGGCAATTGTTAAATGTAGTGCACATCGGAAAGTGACGGACGATGTCGGTCGTGGTAATGCATTTGCGGATGAGATTGCTAAGGAAACGGCTAAGGATCTTGCGACCCGAATGTATGTCACGAGTTCAGTAAGGTGGCCGACAGAGACTGGTATGTGTGAAAATACTATTGAGAGTGTGAAAGCAATTCAGAACGAGGCTACCAAAGCTGAGAAGACTAAGTGGAAAGAAAGTACGGGAAAGTTGGATATGAATGGGTGTTGGGTTGACCTGACGGAATGTCAGAGGTGGATGTTACCAGATGCGTATGTATTAGCTGTTGTGACGATGGCTCATGGGTTGGTACATATCAGTGCGAAAGGCATATGCAGGTTCTTGTCCCCTGTATGGAGAAATGAGGGTATTGCTAAATGTGCCGAGAGAGTGGTTAAGAATTGTATGGTGTGTTTGATGCACAATCCTGGCAAGGGTACCCCCACTCCACCTGGTCATTTTGCTCCTCCTGTTTGTCCCTTTGAGGTTATCCAGTTGGACTTTATCCATATGGAGAGATGCAATAACCTAAAGTATGTTTTGGTTGTGGTTTGTGCGTTCTCCAGATGGATTGAGGCCTATCCTCTTAAGGATAACACTGCCCTGTCCACAGCAAAAATCCTGCTGAAGGAATACTTTCCTCGGTACGGAATGCCACGGATTGTATGGTCGGATAATGGGAGTGAGTTTGTGGGAAGTGTAATGCAGAGTGTGTGTAAGGGCCTTGGAATTTGTCAGAAATTCCATAGTGCTAATCATCCTCAGGCAGCGGGTTTGGTTGAAGGGTACAATGGTACCCTGAAACTGAAACTCGCCAAGATTCAAGCTACGACTGGTTTATCGTGGCCTGATGCCTTGCCTCTGGCCCTCCTATCGACCAGAGCGACCGTACACTCTCGAGTAGGGCTTAGCCCATATGAGATTGTGTTCGGCCGCCCTGCGAATATTTGGGGGGTTCCGAGACCAAGGGCCTTTGATAGTCTTGAGTATCCAATGTTAATTGATTACTTGCATGATTTGACCACTAAACTACGGTTAATCCATCAACAGGTCTTTGAAGCTCTACCGGCGCAGACAGAGGGTCCTGGACACCAGCTCCGGCCAGGGGACTGGGTCGTTACCCGAAATTTTGGTCGAAAGCGTAACTTGGATCCAAGATTTGTAGGACCCTTCCAAGTCTTATTGACGACAAGGACTGCGGTTCGACTGGAGGGCAGGAAGAATTGGGTACACGCCAGTCACACGAAGAAGGTGCCGATCCCCTTACCAACGGATGGTTGGGTGAGGACTGGGATTTCGGCAACAGAAACTGAGACTCCTTTGCACTTTGTGCCGTTTAGCGACGCTCAACCTAGGGGCAATGATTTGTCACTGCCAAACCCACATGAAGAGTCATCGGTAGCAGAGAACCAAAGGTCTGACTCGTTGTCCATTTCATCGAACACTGTTGCGCCAGCTGAACAATTGTTTGTAGAGCAAACTCAACCTGGAAGAAGCCGATATTTTCTTCGTTCAAGGACTAACAAAAATTAGTTATATATATATATATTTTTTTTTTTGTTGATGTTATGAACATTATGGACAATTATATCCTTTCTTTTTGAGTTTTTATGTGCTGTCCCGCGGCTAAGAGATTTGTGATTTGAGTTTTTTTTTTTTTTTTTGCGAGGAAACCTCTCCATCCGGGTCACCGTAGGGCCGTGTGGGTACTCCTTTCTGTTTAGCAGGTTTCTGACGCTAGGTCGGTTACTTTTGTCGATTCCTGAGAACTCCTGGGGATTGATAATCGCTTCTCAGAACGAAGTGCGTCAAGTACGTCACGGACGGTTTGTAGAGGATGGCATTCTCTAAGCTATTGGAAGCAGAAAGGATGTCGGCGCAGAGATCAGAATTAAGAAAAGTTGTATGTACAAAATGTTTTTTGTTTCAGGTGTTCCTACTGTTCCTGACCGTATCTATGTTATTGGTGGGTGGAGTATATTTTGGAGTACAGTTGTTATTACCCTCTGTTTCACCTACCCTTTCTCCTAAACTAAGCTCCCTCACCACTGTTTCCCCACATTCTTTTCATCCTCTGCCTCAACATGAACAGGTTAGACGTGCGGAGTTCATGAACAACTCCTTTGTTCAACTTCTACATCAGCATCAGTTGGTGATGAACACTACCAATTGTTGGGTGTGTGGGTTAATGCCACATACCATGGATAGGGGTATTCCGTATATGGTTCTTCCCTACAGCTCCCAGGGTTCGGCTCGAGCATTCCAAACTATGTTCCGTAGTGCACTAGATTCCTACCCCAGTCGAGAGCCACGTTCTGCCAATTTTGGTCCTGGGCCGTATCACAAACCTTTGGCGATAGCGATAGCAGATTTAGATAGAGATGTTTTTGATGCATCGCTTATCCCAAGTGAGGAGGTACAGGCTTACAAGGATCTGAGCGAGGCTGAGTATAGTACGTCAGTGGGTGATAGACAGCTTAAGAGCTCGCCCCCAATATGGATTGTACCACACCTCGGTAATTTCTGCTTGAAAGGTTTGGGTCGAAATCCGAGAGCACAACTTGGGAACAGTGCTTGCACCGACACGTATGTTCTGCCGATGCTCTCTTCCCCTGTTTTTCTGACCGCCAAGGGCACTTATTTTGTATGTTATGAACGCGCATATACATGGTTACCCCGTGATTTTTCGGGTACCTGTTATATTGCGAATCTTCTACCACCGACTTTCACTGTCGCCTCAGATTATCACAAAACTAGAGTTGTGAGAGGTGTTATTAGCAAAGAGGATACTGCCGGTCAAGAAGCAGGAGACTTCTTTAAGGGTTTCCTGCCGTTTTGGGGACCTATGGTTAATAGTAGGAACTTAAGACAACTGACACGTGTAGTAGAGTCGACTGCTAATATTACTGCAAGTGCCCTTGGTAATCTCACAGCTGAACTTCAGGCGGATAGACTCATGACGTTACAGAACCGTATGGTTCTAGATGTTGTTCTCGCAGATAGAGGTGGTGTGTGTAAAGTTATCCATTCGAGTTGTTGCATTTATATTCCTGACAATGCTCCAACTGTTTACCAAGCCATCTCGAAGTTGCACAAGATCTCCGAGTCCATACACGTGGACGAAGGTAATTGGACGCTCCTAGGATGGTTTTGGGGCCTGATGTCAACTTGGGGTTGGAAGATTCTGATGATCGTAGGGGTTGTTGTAACGTTTCTGTTCACGTGTTGTCTTTGTGTACAGTGTGGTCCTGCCTTATGTGGCCTATGTGCTACAACGTGTATAAGACGACCATCTGTTACCAAGGAAACGTTGATGAATAGAATGATGTTCCAGCAGCAACTGAACGACCTGATGAATATTGAAGTAGATTCTGATCTTGACTAGTGCTTGCCTACATGAGGGCAAAAGGAGCGTCTGAGGTTCCGTGTGGGACGGAACGACACTTTTGAGTGGTGACGAATATGGATGAGTTGGGTATCTACGAACCGCAAATGACGAGTATAGTGGGTGTACGCAGTTTCGCTACGCAACCACGTATGGTTCGTCTTATTTTTGGGTTTATTCATCTGAACCCTCGGGTTCCATTTTAGATACGGCATCCATTTTGTTTCTTGCCCTCAAGTAGCCAGCGAACGGACTTTTGTCCGCTTCGTGACCCTGGGACTCTCAAGCTTACGCGAGAGACACGTGTTCCTTTAAGTATGACTTTTATGATGAGGGAAACGACACGACGAAGGCAGATGGCCCCGCTCGAGGTTCATCTTGCCGTGCCGGTCTATTGTTTCAGCCATGCATACATTAGACACGGTATCTCTGATCCCGTTATCAAGTTTCCTTTATTACTCCTAACACTCTTCTTTAACCTGTTGTGCATCCTTGTTCTTCCTTTGCATCTGTTTTTGTCCCTTCTCCTAATGTGTTTACGATCAGGATGGAATGTGTTTTATATGCTTTTACAGTTGGGAACTGGCAATACTGTGGTAATCATGTTCCGGCCTCCTGAAACATGAACGCGACCCTTTTTGAAGTTTATTGTGGGAACTGAGTTGTAATCTTTGTTCACTATATTGGGCTATGGGAAAAACGTGTATAAAAGGAGCGATCCACTTTTGCAAATTGAAGCAGTCTCCGAGAACCTACACGCTGTGTACTTCTTGTGACCTCTGTATCCCTGCAGTAAAATAAACGCTGATCTCTGACGCCGCTGGAAGTGTCCCGTGTCTCTGTGTTTGGTACGCCAGAACAGGTAACCCACGAAGGTTTCAGGTGTTGTTCCCTGGCACCGCTGGGTCTTAGAAAAACCCAGTCCTTCAGTATGAGGGCGGTGCGTCGTGTAACTTTACGAGCGGTGCCCTTGAACCACGGTGCAAGCAGTGGCGTTGATTCCGGTGTGGAGCGGTGTCATCGGGGATACCAAGACTTCCTCATGAAGTGAGGCGGTGCGGAGTGCGGTTCCCATAGGTTGCGGTGCGAGTGGCGGCTCGGTGACTGCATCAGCAGGCGTTGTTGGTGAGACCAGGGTCGTGATGCAGCGTTGCGGCGGTGCCGTCAGGACACGGAGTCGGTGGCGGTGTCATAGATGTCGTTGAGTTGCTTTTCTTCTGTTGCAGCACAAAACACACATTCCCCAGTGCTGAGGGCAGAAGAGCTTGAAGTCTTTTCTGTTCCTGAGACTTCCTGAACAGGGGGAAAGCTCTACCTCAAGCCCTTTGAGAAACTCTCAAAAGTAGATTGCAGAAAGTTCAGTCCAGTCCTTTCACTGCCCAAGTCAGAAGCAGCCATTGCAGGCCAACACAGCAAAGCACACAGCAGAGTGGTAGTTCCTCCTCTCAGCTTCTCCAGCTCTTCTTCTTGGCAGTCTTCTTGATCCAAAAGAGTTCTAAAGTCTTGAAGTCTGGGCCCCAATATTTATACTAGCAAATCCTTTGTCCTCTGAAGGTAGAGGGTCCTGTACCTAGCTCAAGCCAGTTCTGGGTGCTTTCTGCCAGTGTGCACCTTCTTCCTTTGTCAGAGTGGGCCAGGGTCATCAGACGCACCACAGGAGGTGGAGCCTGCATTGTGGAAGGCAGGCACAGCCCTATTCAGGCCCAGGTGCTACTCCTCCCACCACTCTACATGCAGATAGGTCTATTCAGCCCTGTGCTGACTCACCCTGTCTCCTGGAGTCTCCCAAGTCCCTGTCACTCGCAAACCAGACAGACAATACACAAGCTAGCAGAGGCAGGCTGTATCGTTCGGTAAGAAAATACCTACTTTCTAAAAGTGGTATTTTCAAACACAGAATGTTAAAACCAACTTCACTCAAAGATCTATTTGATCATCCAGAGTTCAGGCATACTAAACTCGAATGTTCCCTGGGTCAGTTAGGATTATAAGAGGTTATAATCAAACTGCCCATCTTGCCTATGGGGAAAAGTAGCCTTGCAATAGTGAAAAATGAAAGTGGCTGTAATTCACTATCAGGACTTGCCACACACACCAGGGCATGTCCTACCTTTCGCATACAATGCACCCTGCCCGTGGGGGTACCTTGGGCCTACCTTAGGGGTAACTAACATGTAGAAAAGGGACGTTTTAGGGACTGGTAAGTGGGTGCACTTACCAAGTCGACATGGCAGCCCTAGGCTGCACACAAGCTCTGCAATGACAGGCCAGAGTTACACTTTACGTCTTTTTGCATGGGTGGCACAATCCAGTGCTGCAGCCCATGAACAGCACTTGATATATAGGCCCCGGCACTCGCAGTGCACTTTACTAGGGACTGACACATAAATCAAATAGGCCAATCATGGAAACAACAATCCATAACATATTTTACTACAGGAGCCCTTGCACTTTACCACTGGTCAGCAGTGTGAAAAGTACGCAGAATCCTTACACCAGTCAAAACCGGGAGGTCAGAAAGCAAAACCTCAGGGGAAACACGCCAAAAGATGCCAAGTCTAACACTCCCCCTTAGCCATCGTGTGTCGTAGGTGCCAATTACAGACTGAACAACACACATGCATCAGCCATTACTTGAATGAACATGTCAGTCTTGAGGAAAGGCATTTGAGGTGGCGAGACATGGTAGTGTCTGTGTTATGGCGGCACCCAAAATAAATACATTTCCATTCCAAACTACCAGGGATTCATACTCCGTAGGCTAACACATTTGTATGCTGGATGTCACATCCAGCATACAAATGCTGGATGTCACATCCAGCATACAAATGTGTTAGCCTAAGGAGTACTTTCATTGCAACACATGGTGGACAAGCATCCTCCGCAGCTCTCAACTCAGCCTACATGCCACACTTTATTTTTTTTATAAACAGGTTGCAAGGTGACATTAGCTGCTGTGCAACATGGCTTACAGCTTTTAAAAGAATGCTATGACATAGCCAGAGTTGATTTCATCTTAGAGATTTTTAAAAAAATATTTAAGCCATTCTGCACAGCAGCCTGCGCTGCTGTGTAACATGTCTATCAAAATATTGACAATACCTAATATCCATAATTTATATTACCACTAGTTACTGAACAATATATTGCCTTTCTCAATAAAGAAGTCATAACAACTTTAGTAAGTTATATTGCACAAACGCTCACCAAGCTAAATTATACAACAACGAAAAAATGTATTATTATTCACATAGGCAAAACCTAGTGCATTTACCAATGCTTGTTTGTTTGGTGTTGCCTTTGTGTTTACAGCCTGGTGTGATAGCAGGATGCTAACAGATATGAGCACAGACCGCACTCCAGCTTTATTAGTTCCTGTCTTCTGCTAATGCTGTTGTAAATTGTTTTTGAGTGGTCTTTCCTTACCTGACTGCTGCTGTTTCACAGCATGCCAGATTGTGCCCATTTGAACGTTTTCTGTATAAAGTAATTCTCTTTTTAATATGTGCGCAATTAAATGCATTTATAATTGCACTCTTGTATGACATGTGGGTATGTATTTTATTTAATGGCTACAATTATACTTGTAAACAAATTTAGCTGGGTTGTTCTACTTGTATGGATTTCTAGTTTGCTTTCAGTGTCCTTTTATGTTGTGCTTATCTAAATATTTCATTATTATATTGCTAATTACAGCTGTGCCATTTATTCCAATGATCGATCGATCTATCTATCTATCTATCTATCTATCTATCTATCTATCTATCTATCTATCTATCTATCTATCTATCTATCTATCTATCTATCTATCTATCTATCTATCTATCTATCTATCTATCTATCTATCTATCTATCTATCTATCTTAGCAACCCTATCTATCTTTATCTATCTCAAATTAATCTTTTCAACCCTATCTATCTCAAATTAATCTTTTCAACCCTATCCATCTTTTAGCATACCTATTTAGCTATAGCTGTCTTTGCAAATCTGTCTGTCAGTCTTTGTCAGCCTCTCTATCTGTCTGTCTGTGCAAGCCTCTGTAATAATGGTTTACAAAATAATTATTTAAAAAAAAAAAAGAATTTGCAAAGGCAAGAAGCTAGCAACCAACGCCAGACTGATTGGCTTTTCTAGGTCTGGTGTTAGCCAAGACGTTGTGATATAGTATAGTTGTTGGAAATGGCCCTTTTTGCAGGGTCATCCCTAAACTTTTTGCCTTCCTCCTGTATTTTTCTGACCTGTTTGTGTTGGTTTTATGACTCTGGGCACTTTACCACTGCTGATCAGAGCTAAAGTGCATATGCTCTCCCTTTGTAAATATGATATGTGAATTGGTATATCCATGATTGGCTTATTTGGTTAACCTGTTAGTCCTTAGTAGCGTGGCCTGTGTGTGCCCAGGGCTGGTAAACCAAATGCTGCTGGTGGGCCTGCAGCGCTGGGTTGCGCCACCCACAGAAGCAGCTTTAAAGTGTGTCTCAGACCTGCCATTGCAGAGTCTGTGTGCAGTCCAGAACTGCTATCTTGGCTGTGAAGTGCACCCACTTCCCAGCACCTGAACCTTCCCTTGGCATCATGTAAGTCATCCCTATGTTAGGGTGCATTGTATGTGTAAGGTAGGACATGCCTTGGTGTGTGCAGCATGTCCTGGTAGTGAATTAAACCCAATTTCGTTTTTCACTACTGTAAGGCTACCTGTTCTCCATAGGCCAGAATGGGCAGTTTGACTATTACATTTTATAGTCCTAACTGACACAAAGAACATGGTAGAAAAAGGAATTTAGTATGCCTGCGCTCAGTATATTAAAATACATCTTTTAGTGAAGTTTATTTTTATAGTCTGTGTTTGAAAATATCACTTTTAGAAAGTAGGAATTTTCTTGCCTAAGCCTTCCAGTGTGCTCTGCTGTTATGTGTATTGCCTGTCTGGTTTTGGAGGGACAGGGCAGGCTGAGTAAGACCTGGGTTGAATAGAAAGATCTGCATTGGAGTATGGGGAGGGGTAGCTCCTTTACCTGAATAGGGCTGTGCCTGGCAAGGTGAATGCTGGCTCCACTACCCACTGTGCATCTGATGGCAGACCCCCTCTTTCTGAAAGGAAGGATACAGCCTGGTAAACAAAGTGCTCCAGGACTGGGCAGAACTGGTTCTGGCTGGGTTCAGTGACTTGTAGATTCTGAGAACAAAGACTTTTGGGGTATAAATATCTGTGCTGAAACCCCTACAATTTGTATTGCTCCTGGACAACAAGAAGAACCTCTGTCTGTGTAACTGAAGGGATCTGCAGGAGGTGACTATCCTTGTGCCTGTGTGCTGTTCCTTGGACTGGTCTGCAGTGGTTACTACTGGACTTGGAAGAAGAGGAAAAGGACTTTGAAGGAACTTTTATTTTATCTTGCTACAGCAATCACCCAAGGGCTAGAAGAGAGCTAGCCTCCTGCTGGAGTCTCAGGCACATCAGACTCCACCACCAGCCTCCTGTTTCCTCCCAGCGAGGATTTCTATCTGCAGGTGAGGTTCCTGTGAGTTCCTGGGCCTCTAGTTCTACTACAGAGAATGAGGAAATATGAATTTTTATGATCGATTGTGTCCCCTATCTTAGACCCCAACGGCTCCATGTGCATGCTACAAGTACATGTATGTTCCCTCCACTTCAAGCTATGAAGACGCAAATACATATGTGTCCAACGTCAACATGTCCTCTTTCAGATCCGCCATGAATGGGTCGAATATTCCGTTCCTAAGTATGCCTTGCCACCGTCTTTATATGGTATACTTTTCACGTTCTTCAGCTCTGGCAAGGTAGGCCCTGAATTCTGCCATCAAGCTTTTCCTGCCTTCTGCCTCTGAATGCTCCAGCCTGGACCTGTATCTGCATCCATGACCTTTGTCTTACTTCCTGCGCGGCTAACGGTGCCAGGCCCGGCCTGTTGCCTGCCAAAACTGTATTCAGCCTTCAAGTTATCTGCTCCGCTCCTCGAGAAATACATTCCTGTCTAGTAGTTTAGGTAAACATCCTTCCAGCTACAGAGCAAAGGGGCCGGCCTTACTGTCTCCGTGCAAGTAATTCATGGCTTCTGTTGCCATGGTAGGCCCATGCCCCCTCGCATCTCATGTAGACACGTAGACGCTTATACACGCACTAGTAGTTAGTATAGGATAGCCTTTGCCTGAGAGACCTTTCCTTCCAGATAATACAGTTCCTTAAACACAAGATATTAGATACGATTTGGGATTAGGTTGTTCTGACATCCCAGACTTCTGTCTCCTCATGTAGGGCTAAATGTCAAGTCCCCTTCACCCTCCAGTTACACGTCAATCACACGTCATGCTACTGTGCGCGCATCTCTGCCAAGTATTTCTGCTGACTTTGCAGGATTCACTTATGGATCCACCCACCTGTGTCATCATCATAATGACGTTACTAGTACATGCCCTCATGCACGCCTATTGTAACGCCTTTTCATTACGTATGTGTATTCTTATCTCTCTTCTCAGCTGTCACGCCTTCTGCATATGTCTTCACTGTAATGCATTTACTATATATATGATAACCTGTCAATAAAGTATCGCTCTATCCCTTCCCGAACCTTAGTGGTGACGGAACCCGATTGCCTGATTCGAACCAATTCCTTTGTAAGGAATAAACCCATTTTAAAACCTCAAATACCACGGATTCTGCCTCTTATTTTTACTGAGTTATTCTTATTGAATTTTACCGCATGAATTAAGTACAGGCAATTAAAATTTACCACATAATTGGCGCCCGAATAGGGACACCTCTCACACCCCACGCGCCGGAGGTGCGTTGCAGACCCGGTCTCCTGCCACAGCCGGACGGACAACTACGCGTACCCGCAGGATTTCCTGTATCTCCCTCAGGCCAACGGGGGTGACTGAGGCTGCGATCAACACCCAGACGAGGCGGTGAGGAGTGCGGAGGATCCCGACCAGAGCCTAGCTGAGAGAGCAAGATCCGAGGTATACAGAGGCCCACCAGATTCCGAAGTTCCGAAGTATCTAAGTCATGAGTCGAGTCCAGTCCAGTCTGGTCTAGTCCAGTCCAGACTTCCGAGGCCTTCTGTTCCGTTCCGTGCTTCCCGGTGAGTACCGTTGCTGGGGACGCATCTAGACGTGCGCATTGGTTTGTGCCGGTCAAGACGGGTTTGGGTACACAGACCTGGTCTGCACTGTTTCAGCAGTGTATCTGTGCTGTTTAGCAGTACATCTAGTATTATGCAGTTAACTAGTTTTATTCTAATTATTATTGTTCGTTCTAAAATGTTTTAATATGTTTTAAATGTCGTGGTATGAGTGATTGTTCGATCTTCATTACTGTGTCTATTGTATTAATTGTGTTCAAGTCCGAGTAAGAACCAAGTAGCAAGGTCCAAGATGCCGTTATTCTCGAAATTAAGACAGATAAAAACTAGAAAAGGGATACTCGAGGAAGCTGTTCCCATTCCACCTAGGGACACTCCAGGGTACTTTATGTACCATAAGCATGGCCTAGATGCCGTATTATATCTCGAATTGTGGGTAGACTACACCAAGGATTTAGCAGAGAATCAGAGATGGCCCGTTGCCGGGACATGGGATGCAGATTGCATCATGAGAGTAGAAGAAGCATTATGGAAAAAGAAAGCCAGACAGTCACAGAAAGATGCCATTGAATTATGGCGTAAAGAATCGCATAGACGCACAGAGAAAGCGCTCAGAAAAGAAGAGAAAAGTAGGGAGGATTCAGACAAAGCCCGAGAAAATGTATTAATTGAGGAAGGTATCCGAGCAAAAGCCGAACAAGTAGACAGACAACGAAACACTCTTATGAATGGTATGTATCCTCTTCTGGCCGAGGGTTTACCTAAGGCCACCCTGGAAGTACCGAAAGATCTGCCACCTCCATTGCTTCCGACTAAAGTGCACCCCAAGACTGCAAAGGACATTTTCCTTTCTTCCTATTTAGATGATGTAGCCCCCGAATATGTTAACCCTCCGCCGCCACGCACACCACCTGCTAATGGCGCTCGACCCCGAGAAAATCTGTCCCCACTTCCGCAGCAACATACTCCTCCGTCCGTTCAAAACCTTCCGCCCGTTCCTTCACTTCTCCCTGCATCTATTCTTCCTACCTTACACCCAACGAATCCTTTTGGACCTAGCACCTCAGGAGGTGCGACAGGAAGTTTTCATACGCCGCCATCAGTGCGTCGATTGACTTATAGGGATCTAGCACACCAACGTACACCTCAAACAGTGAATTATGACATATTTAAAGAGCCTCTTACAGATTGTAGATATGATCCAGTACCCGGTAAAGACGACAGAATGATGCTATCATCAGTACGTCTACGACGAGTTGCGAACTATTTAATGATATTACCAGGAATGATTGAACATCTAGACAAAATATATCACTTTGTCCAAACAGGGCAAGGTCCTGAAAGTATTGGCGAGGCCATGGCATACCAGAAAGTGGACACGCAGAAACTGTTGTTACGCTTCTTTATAAACTGCCTGATAAGACACAGAGATAGGCCAGGTGTAGACGCGGAAGAAATGAGAGCCCTTAACAAATGGGGCCAGAATATAGCAGACGGAAAACATGATAAACAGAATAGTATAGAAAGTATGTACCGAAGGATCAGGAAAAAAGTAGAACAAATATGTGAAAAAGAACAGCCTGAAAGAGAAACAGATGCAGATAAAACCGAGTCCTCAGGGGATGAGGAACAACTAGAAATGACAACAGGACAATTACAATTACCAGCTAGAGAAACGATAGCTTATGTAGGAAAAGGAAGATCCTTCAATAATCCAATACGTCCGATACGTCCAGAAAGTAAGAGAATTTTTCAAGCAGCTATGTCAAACCCAAAGACCCCTGAACATTTGTTTCAGGCTACTGATAAAATACTTCAAGAACGAATGGGGTACCATGTACTCGATTCTATGGATGAACAAGAATTAGCCAGGTCAGCAGTACAATGGGCTGACAGTTCTGATAAATATAGTGATGATGCGCTAGTACATACGTATTTGAATCTTTCACCAGACGAACAGCGTTTAGCTGGTATGATACAACATCTCCTTATATTATATAAAGGCCAACACTCCGATCCTGGTCCCCTACCTGATATACTGATAGAACTACTCATGAATAAATGGAGAGGTCTAGGTACCGATCTAATTAAAGTAATTCTAGAATATCGACACAGATATAGTGCCTTTTTGTGTCCAGAGCATGATCCAGCTCCCTCCATGGAAAGAAAGACGTATTACATAGACAGACAGAATCCCTTACGCGAAGTGCACCCAGTTAGAAATGATGATAATACTTTTAGACGCGTGTTCGTGTACACGCCTATAACTAAAATAGAACTATTGGAAATGAAAAAATTAGTGCCCAGCCATGACAGAGATCCAGCAGGTTTTCACCGTGAAATAAAAGACATGTTACTCATGGGTGATTATACCTATCCTGACATTATGAAAATATTGAAAGTATTATTGCCTGCCGGTATTTACGAGAAACTCAAAGAAAAAGAGTGGGAGGTGGGAGAACAAAAGATTGATTGGACCGCATTGGAAAACGAAGAAAATGCCCGAACTGCAGGCGTAGGGCTTGGAGACAAAACTAAAGCATTACCAGGATTATTAGTACAAGTATTGCCACGTTTATTAACTACGAAAAAGGAAGACTGGGGAGCAATCTCAGCTTGCAAACAGAAACCCGATGAAGACACTAGTGATTTTTATTCCCGATTTGAAAAATGTTTTGGTATTAATAGCGGCCTGAAAGCAAGTAGTGATTCATATCCACATCTTTTTGTAACGAAACTAGTCGAAAATTCCTTGCCTCAGGTTAAGAACAGAGTATTGAAAGTAGAGAGCTCTTGGCAAGCTAATACCCCGTCACAAATGTTACAAATGTTACAGTACCACCAGAATAGAATTAGAGAAGAACAAGAACACGAACAGAGACGTATGAAAGACACGAAAATGAAAATGCTCGTCGCCCAGTCAGTTCCAGCTGACAGTCATAAAAAGGGTGCGACACAGTCCAGTAATTCAGCGGTTCCTGTTAAAGGGACATGCAACTATTGTAAACAGCCAGGTCATTATATAAACGATTGTGCAGTTCTGAAACATAATATCTCTACGGGTAAAACCAAGGAGAGACCACGTCCACCTAGACAGGATCAGATCCAACAACAAGTTCCCCAGAATGTACAGCCTATGCAAGCTGCACAACAGACCGTAGCGGTACCACAGTCACAGCCTATTGCCGCAACACAAAACACGACACAACAGATGTACCAGTATGCACAAAATGACTATCCCGATTATCAGCGATACACATGAAATAGCCTAGAGAGGGAAGTTGGCTTACCCCTCATTGAGGTTCCCGTAGATCAAGAGGGTCCTTATGTACATAGTCAAGTATTAGGGAAAGACAGAAAGTTCTTAATTGATACAGGGGCAAGCAGAACAACTATAAGTCACGACGAGGTTCCAGGGGCACCCCTCTCAGGCTCACAAAATGTTTCCCTTGGATTTTCAGGACAGCCTATTGTTAATGAAGTATCGCAACCTCTGCCTCTTGCAGTTGGTCCATTGACACGGACTACAGATCTATTGCTTACAAAATCATGCCCAGAAAACTTGTTAGGTATAAAGACACTGAAAGCTCTAGGAGCTGTAATATGTTGTTCCCCGGAGGGGGTACGACTATTTTTGCGTGACTTTAAAGGTCACTATGTATTTAGAGACATGGATCACAGGTTACAGAATGTCCCTGCACATTTATGGGCACAAGGCCCTACTGATGTAGGTTGTATGCATATTACACCATATCGAGTCACACTCAAAGCAGGAGTGGTATTACCACGAATTCGACAATACAAGTTACCTCCAGATGCTGTAGTGGCTTTGCTGCAAATCATTGACGAGCTCATTGCACAAGGAGTGGTTGTGGAAACCGACTCCAATGTGTGTAATTCTCCTATTATTCCAATTCTTAAACGAACTGATCCAAAAGCACCCCCAGTTTATCGATTGATTATTGATCTGCGCGAATTGAATAAATGCATTGTACCACAGTACCCCGTGGTTCCAGATATCTCTTCATTATTGACAGCTATTGATTCAGAAGCAACGTTCTTTACTGTAATTGACCTCAAGAACGCCTTCTTTAGCGTCCCAATCGATCCGGAAAGCCAATATTTGTTTGGATTTAGTTTAAATGGACGAAGTTTTAAATTTGCACGCGCACCTCAAGGATTCACAGAAAGCCCCAGCATCTATAGCCAAGCACTGAAAAGACAACTTGACAGTATCCACATGCCTGTTAACACTGCACTGCTTCAGTATGTCGATGATCTGCTGATCACCGCCCGAAGCGAACCCGAATGTGAAAAAGCATCACTGACGGTTTTACATTTTCTGGCCGACAAGGGGCACAAGGTGTCCCCTTCGAAGCTGCAATTTTGTGTTCAGCAAGTTGTGTACCTTGGGCACTTGCTGTCCAAGGGGGGAAGGCAGCTCACACCTGATCGCATCCAGTTAATTGTAAACATGCCACCACCCAAGACACAAAAGGAGGTGCGGGCCTTCATAGGTCTCACTTCGTACTGTAGACAATGGATTCCCCAATATGCATTTCTAGTAAAGCCACTCATTCAGTTGACAACCCAGGAGGCAGCGACTTCGACTGTCCTCCCTTGGACTCAGGCACATACACAAGCTTTTGAAGACTTAAAGAAAGCCTTATGTCAAGCACCTGTTTTAGCGACACCATGTTACAGTAAGCCTTTTACACTCTTTGTTACAGAACGCGAAGGTACTGCCTTGTCAGTACTCACTCAGGAACAAGCAGGTTCACACAAGCCGTGTGCTTACTTTTCTAGCACATTAGATCCAGTAGCTCAGGCTCTGCCTACATGCCTGAAATCAGTCGCAGCGACAGCTTTAGCGATCAGACAAAGCGATTCCATAGTATTAGGACATCAATTGACAGTGCAAGTTCCACACTCCGTGGAAGTTCTTTTAAACAGAACTCAGACTCAGCACTTGACTATAGCACGACTGACAGGTTACGAATTAACATTGTTTCAGCCACACATAGAAATCAGACGCTGTAGTACATTAAATCCTGCCACACTTTTGCCATTAAGTGGAACAGACCCATTGGCACATGATTGCATTGAAGTCATTACTATTACGACGAAACCCAGACAAGACTTGACAGATGTTCCATTATCAGATCCAGACCTGACACTTTATGTGGATGGTTCATGCATGAGAACAAGTACAGGAGAATTAGTGGCCGCTTACGCAGTCACAGACACCGAAGTTATTGAAACAAATTGTATTGACACATTGTCAGCTCAAGCAGCAGAGCTCATCGCTCTGACACAAGCCTGTATTCAAGCCAAAAATAAGAGAGTTAACATATACACAGATTCACGTTATGCATTCGGAGTTGTACACGACTTCGGAGTCCTTTGGCGAGAGAGAGGTTATTTGACTTCTCACGGTGCCAACATTCAACACGGTCCCCTCATTCAAGCTCTGTTGGATGCAATACATCTGCCTACTTCGATATCTATCATGAAGTGCAAGGCCCATACAAAAGTCACCGATATCATTTCCCAGGGTAACGACCTAGCAGACCGAACAGCTAAGCAAACAGCACAGAATCGAACTCATGCAACTGACTTGACAAAAACAATAGTTCCGACACCGACACACTGCATGACAGTTAGGGATCCCGCCCTCGATGTAATTGACATACAGACACATGCTACACTAGAGGAAATCAAGAAATGGACTGAACTAGGAGGGATCCAAACAGATCAGGGATGGATGACGAAGGGAAAATCTACATGGTTTCTCCCTGACTCAATGGTTCAAGTTATCATTAACACAATACATAGTCCAGCACATCTAGGAGAGAAAGCTATGTTAGACAGTATTCAAAACATTTGGTTTAATAAACACTTACGAGCTGCAGCCAAACAGAAAGTCCGTACTTGCATGATTTGTTGTCAGTTCAACCCAGGTAAAGGCGTACCTGTAGAGCAAGGTGGATTTCAACCTCCTGATCACCCTTTTGAAGTCCTCCAGATGGATTATATCCAGATGGAACGATGTCGAGGATTCAAATATGTTCTCGTAGTTGTATGCGCTCTTTCCCGTTGGACAGAAGCATATCCAGTCTCAGATTACACTGCCCCGACCACTGCCAAGCAGCTGGTTCGTGAATTCTTCCCACGGTATGGTTTGCCCCGTATCGTGTACTCAGATAATGGCCAACCGTTCTCATCCGAGCTAATGAAACACATTTCACTCCCGTTAGGCTATCAATGGAAATTCCACTGTGTCCGGCATCCCGAGGCAGCAGGTCTCGTGGAACGTCATAACCAGACTCTGAAAATTCGACTTTCTAAAATCTGTAGAGAGAAAGGCGTCGACTGGATAGTAGCCTTACCAGTTGCACTATTTTACATGAGAATGATAGCACATTCTCGAACAGGGCTATTCCCGTACGAGGTGGTCTTCGGTAGGCCACCAAATATGTGGGGGACGCCTATACCTCGTAAAATCACTGATGTTGATTGTAATATGCTGACAGATTACCTTGCTTCCTTGATGTCTGCACTACAATCTTGCCGTTCACAGGTAGCTGCAGCCTTTCCCGACAACACCGAGGTGAAGCCCCATGAAGTGGTTCCCGGAGATTTTGTTTTCATAAGAAACTTCGACAGGAGGAGCCCGCTGGAACCTCGCTGGCAAACGCCGAAATTAGTACTTCTGACCACGAGGACAGCAGTGAAGGTCGAGGGTCGCAAGGGTTGGCTACACTCGAGCCATATCAAGAAATTTCATGGACTACCTTCTGATTTGAACTCTCAGCCCTGCCCCCCTCCACAGACTGATTCAAAACTCCCCCTGGTCGAGAACACTGCTGCCCAAAACTATAAACTGAAACTAAGGTCTAGCAAGTCAGACAATTTGATTGTTTAAGTCCTCTCCTAGGTGAATCGGTTAAATTAGTCTCTGACATGTATCCTCTAGACCGAAATCGAGAGAGAGATAGACAGAAACAGCTCAAGAAACGTGCAGATTGTAAATTACTTCATAGTCACTGTATAGTGACATTGTTGATTATGTTTTTTTCTAAATCTTCTGATTATTGCTGCAAGTATACTGTTGCACATATACTATCCTATTTTCAAGCGTGCTCATTCTGCTTACAATGTTACTGCCGAACATTCTTTTAGCGAATTACCTTCACATGAGTTGCCCTATAGACTTGCGCTGCGCAACAATACATTCATTAGTATGTTACAACACTCCCATCAGGCCAACAACGTTACTAATTGTTGGATATGTGGCCGACTCCCTCCCTATCAGAAATACAAGGGAGTTCTGCCTCTCTTTCCGTATCCATTCACACACAATGGTTCCTGTGGCGCATGGTTTAGTTTGATTAATTCTTTAGATTCAAATACTGTAGTTTACCAGAGCAACTGGGTATGGGGAAACCTGAACTTAGTTTTGCTTAAAGCCTGCTACCCTAACAAGGAGGGACTTCCCAAAAGGACAGGAACTGACCTAGAAAATGAAGTATATGGATTAGGTAACTTTACACTTAACCTCATGATTCTGAATGTCGAATCTGAAGCTGCATCAGTCTTGCCTGCTATGTCCGTATTACCAGTCAAAGGTGAATTATGTATAAGAAAGAATGGTTCAGTACACCTGGGTCATAGTATATGTACTACTGTGATCGAATTCAGTGATAAAGGCAAGTCTACATTTAGAGCTTCCCGTCATTCCTACTTCATTTGTGGTCATACCGCATATATACGCTTACCTCTAGATTGGGATGGTACCTGTTACATTGCATTCCTTCTGCCACCTGTTTTCCTAGCCCCTCCTGACTACCATAGAAATACCCATCTAGTACACAATAGACCCCAGAGAGATCTCCCGATTGTCGACTACACTGAAACAGCATGGGAACAATATACAGACTTCAATAAAGGTCTCTTTCCCTACATAGGTGTTGTCTCTAATAGTAAACTGATACGTAGATTAACCAGAACCCTTGAAGCAGTAGTGAATGAAACTACCTCTGCCCTAGGCAACTTAACAGAGGAGCAGTCTGCGATGCGGATTGTTGTTCTCCAAAATCGTCTTGTCCTTGACGTCATCCTGGCCGATAGGGGCGGAGCCTGTAGAGTCATCGGATCAAGTTGTTGTGTTTTCATTCCAGAAAACGCGCCATCCGTATATAAAGCCATAACTCGTCTTCATAAGATTGCAAGCCAGATACATCAGAATCCAGGCACCTGGACATGGTCCGGTTGGTTCTGGAGCGTGTTGTCAGCCTGGGGATGGAAAGTCCTATCCTTCCTAGGTATTGGCCTTCTCATAGTATTCAGTTGCTGCCTGTGTCTACAATGTGGACCAGCGATTTGCGGCCTGTGTGCCACATCATGTATTCCACGTTCAAGTTCTCATTCAAAATCCCGGAAGAAGAAAGAAGAGCAAATGATGTTACATGAACAGATTGATGGATTCCTGAGGATCGATATCTCATGAAGGGTCCGTAGGGGACAAGGAGGGAATGAGGAAATATGAATTTTTATGATCGATTGTGTCCCCTATCTTAGACCCCAACGGCTCCATGTGCATGCTACAAGTACATGTATGTTCCCTCCACTTCAAGCTATGAAGACGCAAATACATATGTGTCCAACGTCAACATGTCCTCTTTCAGATCCGCCATGAATGGGTAGAATATTCCGTTCCTAAGTATGCCTTGCCACCGTCTTTATATGGTATACTTTTCACGTTCTTCAGCTCTGGCAAGGTAGGCCCTGAATTCTGCCATCGAGCTTTTCCTGCCTTCTGCCTCTGAATGCTCCAGCCTGGACCTGTATCTGCATCCATGACCTTTGTCTTACTTCCTGCGCGGCTAACGGTGCCAGGCCCGGCCTGTTGCCTGCCAAAACTGTATTCAGCCTTCAAGTTATCTGCTCCGCTCCTCGAGAAATACATTCCTGTCTAGTAGTTTAGGTAAACATCCTTCCAGCTACAGAGCAAAGGGCCCGGCCTTACTGTCTCCGTGCAAGTAATTCATGGCTTCTGTTGCCATGGTAGGCCCATGCCCCCTCGCATCTCATGTAGACACGTAGACGCTTATACACGCACTAGTAGTTAGTATAGGATAGCCTCTGCCTGAGAGACCTTTCCTTCCAGATAATACAGTTCCTTAAACACAAGATATTAGATACGATTTGGGATTAGGTTGTTCTGACATCCCAGACTTCTGTCTCCTCATGTAGGGCTAAATGTCAAGTCCCCTTCACCCTCCAGTTACACGTCAATCACACGTCATGCTACTGTGCGCGCATCTCTGCCAAGTATTTCTGCTGACTTTGCAGGATTCACTTATGGATCCACCCACCTGTGTCATCATCATAATGACGTTACTAGTACATGCCCTCATGCACGCCTATTGTAACGCCTTTTCATTACGTATGTGTATTCTTATCTCTCTTCTCAGCTGTCACGCCTTCTGCATATGTCTTCACTGTAATGCATTTACTATATATATGATAACCTGTCAATAAAGTATCGCTCTATCCCTTCCCGAACCTTAGTGGTGACGGAACCCGATTGCCTGGTTCGAACCAATTCCTTTGTAAGGAATAAACCCATTTTAAAACCTCAAATACCACGGATTCTGCCTCTTATTTTTACTGAGTTATTCTTATTGAATTTAACCGCATAAATTAAGTACAGGTAATTAAAATTTACCACAAGAAGAGAGTGCTGAAAATTGTCGCTAACGCCCATTTGCGAGCCACGGCAGCTGAAGAGCATAAGAAAAATCATCGTGCTGCTGCCGCTGAGGGCTCGCTACCGGAAATCATCGCATCGCACGTTTGCGGGCTGCCAAAGGCTTGCTAACCCAAAGATCATCGCATCGCATGTTTGCGGGCCTCCAAGTGCTTGCTAACCAAAGATCATCGCATCGAGTTCATCACTTCACGACATCGCAGCGCGGACGCCGGGCGTCTGCCATTTTCATCACATCGCACACGGATCGTCGCTCCCTCGCGGAGCGGCATTTCTTCTCATCGCAACAGGGTCGCACATGACAACAGGCTCGGCGCATCATCCTCCCTTGCGGCAAGGATTTCAACGCATCACCGGCTTAGCGTAGAGAAGTTTGTCGCTTTGTCCAGCACGCATCTGTAGATCAGCACATCATCCTCCCTTGCAGCAAGGATTCAACGCATCGCTGGCCTCGCGTGAGGGAAATCATTACTACAGCTCCTTTGCGACATTTTGGTTGTTTTGCTACAGAATCCAGGTACTTTGTACGTTAAAGGGTCGCAGAGACCACTGCTTTGAACTGAACTCCTCTTTGCACCCTTTGAACTATTTTTGCAGCATTTCAAGAATAATCCTATTTTGCAGTAATGTGGCTTTTTATTGTTATTGGTCTTGTGATAATTCTATATATAAAGATACTTATTTTTCTATAATTACTTGAGTGGTGTCCCTTTGTAGTGTTCTTCACTGTGTTACTGTGTATGGTCATAAATGCTTCACACACTGCCTCTGAGATAAGCCTAGCTGCTCGTGCTACGTTACCACAGGGTTGAGCAGGGGTTATCAAAGGGTGTAGCCCGCTTACTCTGACTTAGGAAGAAGTGTCCCTACTTGGACAGAGGCCAGCCATTGCCAACTAGAGACCCCCATTTCTAACAATAGTATTGTTATAAGTTTTTTTTTTGTCAGACGTCCTTCATTAGTCTGTTGTTTTGTCATTCACATTTTACTTTCACCCACTCCAGCATGAATCAGGGAGCAGTGGGGCAGTCCATTTTAGCCATTGTCTAACTGCACTGTAAGTTATGTCATTCACAAGGAGCACAGCCACACAAAAACTAGTTCCCTTCAGTGTCAAGGACCTCTATGGTAATTTTATGCTTTTTCGAGACGAAAAAATATATTTTTCCCTTTAGCCAATTTTTGTAGATTGGTGAGGGCCTGACAGCTTCCCTGACAATTACATTTTGCAAAAACCGTTAGAGATCAAAATAAGAGTTTTCAAATGGCTGGCTGGCAATGCCAGGCCAATTGGCTTTGCCAATGCTTGTTTCTTTGTGTCAAGCAACCTGTTTGTCTGCATGAGTGTTTTAAAAAATCAGTACAGGGCAGCATATTTACAAATAATCTGTGTAGCTGAATTCCCCAACAACTGAAGATTTTTTCACATTTTTCTAGGAAAGCTAGAGTGCATTACAAAATTAAAATCTTAAAATGCAGTTGATCAACTAAGGTAGGGTGACCAACGGTCCGTAAATTTCACAGACCATCCGTAATTTGGATCTCACATCCGTTGTCGATGATGCTCCCTTTCACTGACACCTTTTGTCCTGAATTTTGGGCATTGCAGGGACTGCACTGTTCCCCTGTGAAAAGCCTTATCTGCCTGATGAGGCCGTCTCACACTCATTCTCTGAGCACAAGAGCAGCCCGACCCGCCCATTGTCATTCTGTATGCCAGCTGATGATTGTCACATACAGAATAAAAATAAGCCAGTCTGGGCTGTTAAAGCATGTGCGGCCTCCTCCAGCCTCGGTCTAGGGCAGGGCATTCTGTGAAATGGAAGAAATGTACAAAAACGCCCATGCTGTTGTTTGAGAATCCAGTTCATCAAAGGAAGGCGGTGAAGAAGTTAAAAAGAAAGGGTTATAGTTCTTTCACAGTCTCATCATTTTAGAACTGATGCATTTTCAATATTATATTCAACGAAGCCATGGTTGCTGCTTTTTTATTTTATGCAACTAACAACCATTGACAAAGCCAGTTATTTTGGCTTGTTGTAGGTGTAACGTTACTTGTTGTTTTATATATCTGGATACAATGACAGAAGAGGCAAAATACCAGTCGGGCGGTACACTATACCAAGCACAGATTTTTAGCTTAGGTGTTTTAAGCCACACCCTTAATTGCAACAAACACATCCTTTGGACAGACGCCCCAGTTTTTTCATCCCACTTAAAGACCATGAAACAACACCATGTCACAGGCACCACTTCTCCTGGCTCTGTGCATCATTCATAACTCATGACTTCCACTTTTTCTGATTGCCCATGTGCAGGGGATTAGTGAATCCCTCCTCCCCTGCCCTCCCCCACCCACATCCTACTCCTTGCTTTAGGAACTACAGCAATGGTGAAAATCTTGATGGGCCTTTTCTGTCTGCAACTATGCAAAGGTTCAGCTCATAATTATAATGAAAAGGTGGGTGAGTAAGTAAGTGAAGGGATGGGTGGATGGATTCGTGAAAGGGTGAATGGATCAATTAAATGGTGAATGGATGGATAATGAGAGAAAGGATGGATGAGTGAGTGGAAGGATGGATGAGAGAAAAGGTAAATAGATGGATGTATGGGTGGAAGGGTAGATGGATGGGTAAAATGGTGTATGGATAAGTGAAAGGATGGATTAGTGAAAGGGTGGTTGATGGATCAGTGAAATGATGGATGGATTGATGAACTGATAAGTGAAAGGGTGAATGGATGGATAGATAAGTGAAAAGGTGGATGCACGGATGGATGAGTGAGTGAAAGGGAGGGTAGTGGACAAAAGGATGGATAGATGAGTGAAGGAGTGAAAGGGTAGATGGATGAGTGATATGATCAATGGATGGATTCATGACTGGATGGGTGGGTGTATGGAAGAAAGGATGGATGGCTAAGTGAAAGGGTTGATGGAGAGAGAAAGGGAGGATAGATGGATGAATGAAAGGGTGAATGGGTAGAAGGATGAGTGACTGGGTGGATGGCTGAGTAAGTAAAAGGATGGCTGGATGGGTAAAAGGGTAAATGGCTGGATGGATGAGTGTACAGATGGATAGGTGGAAAGGGTGTATGGATGGATAATGGATGGATGATTGAAAGGGTGGGTGGATGGAGGGATGGATGAGTGAGATGATAGATGGAAGGATACATGTTAGATAGGTTTGCAAATGGTTGAATATGATTGGATATGGATGGGTACACACATGTAAGGACAGAATGAGTGGTGAAAGACTGAATGATGGATGAAAGAATGATTACACTTTGGCCCCCTTTATCTTACGTAACATTTCCCATAAATAGACTTACATGGACTTTCATATTTATATGTGTCATTGCCTCTATATAATATGTGTGTGATGTAATGCCCTCCAACACCCTGCCCTACATACTTTGGATGAGTAGCACTATAAAAGAAATTAACTACACATGTGAGAGAGGGTCTATCTAAAGATGAGGGGCACCATTGAAGGGTGGTAGCAAGGCCGGAGTGCCTGGACCGGACATCAGACGTTTCCTTGGGAGGCTGGAAAGGTGGGGGGGGGAGGTGTCACTAGGGGCTGGCACTGCAAAGTTCCTTGTGTATCCAGCAGTTTTCAGGCTACAATAAAAGCAGCCTCACTTATATTCAGGTGTGGTTCACCAGTGTCTGGTGACTAATGTACCTGCTGGAGCGAGATCGGAGTTTTGAATCATCTACGGTAGCACAGAGGGTTAATATGCCTGCTGTAACGAATGTGTACCATGCATATCAAAGAACAGTATTTTATGTGAAGAGCTCAGTAGGTTACTGCTTTTGTCACTGAGATTATTTGTTACTGTGAAGTTTATAAGTTACATACGTAATCTAGCACAGTGAGCTATGGACTGCCATCAAAGAGCTGCATGCAAGCTGCATGATACAGGTTACAAAGTTATGTTTCTTTCTCAGTCTTTCATTATCCTGATGTTGCTAAAAAAGGTTTTTTAGGGTAGGAATAAAGTCTTATCATTAAAGTTAACCCTAACCACGGTGTTATGTCCCGAATCCTGAGTTTGTGCTTCTTCAGACCAAGCACTCTTTGCGTAATGTAACAAGTTCTATACACTGATTTACACTCGTATGATTCATTGTCTCTGTATGTGTGTGTGATGTAAAGTGCTCCGACATCTTATACTGATTCGAGAAGGGCCATAAAACAAATGAAATACATGAGAGAGAGGGGCAGTGGAGAGATGAGAGGCACCGTTGGAGGGTGATAGTGAGGGAGCCCCATCAAAGATCGTCGTATCCTGGTGCACAGTAAAGTCATTATTTACTATGCTTTACAAGCTAATATCATTGATTTATAATTACAAATGTCTTGTAGAATGCACCATGTTTTCCCAAATTGTCTTGGGGGGTGCGAAAACAAAGGCTGTAAGCTGTCAGTTTGTTTGTAACACACAAGAACTTTTACATATCTGTAAATAAACTGTGCAAATGTTTCAAAACATATCAGAAGTTAGGAAACCACAAATGGACCATTTGCTTGGTGATGTTCAAATGATACATATTTGCTGAAACCACATTTCCACAGATTAGTATGTGTGCGCTATACAGATTTACCAGTAAAACTGCATGATGGTGTTTTGCTTCCATTTCAATAGAAAATGTTCTGTATGTAAAAGACAGTGCCTCCTTCTGCCCTACAATAATGCCTCAACAGCGTATACAGTTTCTAGTCTGTAGCACACCTCTGTGCATCAATGAGAATCTGCTGTTTACAGCTCACAGAACTGAAACAGCCCAATCAGTATACCATTTCCAATATACAGCTAAAATAAGGAGGGCTGGTATATGGCGAGCTAGGGCATGGTATAGTAATGTCAACTCCTATCTAACCTCTCTGGCCCACAATAATACCATAACACTCAACAGTGTACAGTCAATTATAACTCATGCAGGCTGGTTAATAACTCCCTTTTCCTGCTTAATGCTCTTACCCTCACACAAGACTCTCTACTATGGGTCTTAGCCATCACTCCGTACTGTACCAGCCCCTAAACCAGTCTTCACCAGCTGAACAGACATGGCATACCTGAAGCGATCTGACACATAAAGCTGGCCACTCTAGTCCAGTACTGCAGGTCCCAATGAGCTGCATCCTATGTGTGCTGCTTTACATCTCACAATGTCTATCCGAGTAGATCTTCCCGAACATTTCTCTCACCAAACATGCCTGCTCAGGACCATGAATTGTACAATAAATATCAGTCTGGACAACCCAGTGCAGTAGCCATATAAATAGCTTATTATCATATAAAATACCACAAAAAGACCTGCACAGTTGCTCAAAACAGAGTGCATACTGAAAAACTGTGACGTGCACGATTGACTCAACCTAATACAAACTTATTGTGACTTGTACTTAAGGGGTTGTCTATTTACTTATATACTATTGTGCGACCTCTTCTGATGTGTCTGTAAAACTTACTTTTTGTCCCAAAGATTTGTCCAGAATTTTGACCCTTTGTCCTGAATTTTTACACTCACCGTCCTGAATTTGCAACCATGCCAGCTGGTCACCCGAAACTAAGGTCTTTTTGTTGCAGGCACAAACACAACTTTGGGTAATATGTGTGCTCTCCAGCTCTCTCCCTCATGTACATTTCTCCCACCATGCTCCCCGCTACTTTCTCTTTGGCATGTGTACTTTTCTTCCCCCCCCAACCCCCGAGCTCCGCCTTGTGTAATTTTTCACTTGCGCTGTTTTTCTCCCCCTTACGGGCTTCTCCTCCCACCCTCCATGTTGCTCTGATCCTCATGTGCTGCTTTTCCCCCCTCTTTCCCTCTACAGCTTTATTTTGCCTCCCCGAACTGCTTCTCTTGTGCACCCCGCCCTCCCCCCCCCCACCCCTTGTATTAGCTGTCTGTTTTTAAATGAATTTTCTGGGCAGGCCAGGCAACAAATTGCTGGAAAAATGCGCTTTTGTGCTACTTTGTTTCTTTCTTTACTTACCGATGTATCTTGGATTGGTAAAATAAAAATATCGCTCAGGTTTGCTGGGTGGGAATGCCTTGTTATTCAAGAACATGCCCACAAGATGATGTGGCCACCGGCAACCTCTTCATCGCTCCTTTGTTTCCCTCTTTTGGCCATCTTGCATAGCATCGCCAAGAAATGCTTATTACTGATGCAGAACAGCATTGTCAGAAGGTATTGCCATAGATAAGGTCCAAACGCGTGACCTATTGAATTTGCCAATGTTTGTTCTCAAAAGCGGTCTATTTAGGTCACTCCCGAGTGTTTTGTCTTGTGAATGACTCGAAAGAAGAGACCTTGTTTGCCACGTACAATGTCCATAGGGTTTGCGATTACTATAGGTAATATGTGAGGAGAACATTATGCAACTTCCAAGAACATCTCAGCATCTTGTAACTTCCCTACCAAAAGTGACACACAAGTCTATTCACAGCACCCAGGGTTTGTTACAGAGAAGACAGCTTTAGGGAACACTCACATTAAACCTTCTGTAAGGAGTTGTGTTACCATTAAACACACTTGGGCCTGATTACAAGTTAAATGGTAATGTTGAGATGGTAAATTGTTAGCCCACAATTACTATTTGTATCTGGTATAACCTGATCATTACTGAGCAATGTCAAGTTTCAGGGTTTGTAATTATGGCACCTGTTTGTGCATATTTCCCCCATAAACCAGGACAAATACAGAACATATATTCCTCCTTCTTTTAGCAGCTGGAAGTGTGTTTGGATTGTTCCACGCAGGGTAGTCCTGGGTATGCTAATCCTGCACCACTTGTAAACTCATTCTGAGTGTAAATGGGAATTTTCGATCTGACCTTTTCCATACTTCATCAAATTCCTATTCAATTAATATAGTCTTAACTCCATCACCCAGAATCACTTTAACCCTTAACCTGAATCAAGCTCTTGCACCAACTCAAAACAAACATCTGGAATTCAATAGGTCTCACATTTACTCGAGTTTGAGCTATTGGTATTGTAAATGACAATGCCTTTTATTTATGTTTGGTTGTTAAAACATAAATAAAATGCATTGTCATTTAAATGCCCATATCTTAAACTATCACAAATGCAAAACCTATTGCATTCCAAATGCTTGAAGGCATGGCTGAATTGTGGCCTTCTGTCTCCCATGGCCCGTGAAGAGCTCCCCGTTTGCTACGAGTTATATAAACAAGCCAGTGGTCACGAGAGACCCTCCTGCAGTAAGAGAAACTCTTTAAAGAAAATAGTGCTTGCAGACTAAAGAAGACGTACCGTGTAACAACCAAAGTAAAAGGGCCAGACCTCATTGGGGGTTACAAATGAAGACAAGGCGGTACTAAGGAGGGACTATCAAGCCTAATAAGAAACAGAAGCCAGCATTTACAAAGGTCAATGACACAAGCCAATGACAAATATGGGCGGAAAGTTGGGCGGGCTTCAAGTATGATACTCCAATACATCATGGCTCACAGAGCAGCGCATGCACTGCCCAGGCCCCACCTAAAACTAACCTTAGATCTATCAGTGACCACCCATCTTTTACTTTTCTTCATTGTAGCTATATCGGAACTCTGAAATTCATCTAATCCTTAAACTAAGACAGTACTGATACCCTTGCACTGTCAAGTGGCTCCCGTCAACACCAGAAGGACCGTCACGCTGGTCTTCGGCACCAACAGACTGGATTACAGAAACACACTCTACTTAGGAATCACTGCATGCCACTTGAAGAGACTCCAGCCTATACAAAATTCAGTAGCAAGACTTAACCTCAACTTCCCCAGAAGGACCCACATCACACCCCACCTCAAGGAACTACACTGGCTTCTGATCCAGTTCAGTTCAGTTCATGAAGCTTTATTCGGTTCATAACATATGATGACCATAAAAGCGCACAGCAAAACACAGAGATACAAAGATACAAACTAATAAAGAAACACATTTAAAAGATCAAACTTTTCCTATAATAAATAGATTTACAAATAAAACTTGCGGTATAAAAACATATATCAGGGGAATTCATATTAAAAAGCAACCTCATTGCATCTTCCGTATTAAAAATACCATATTTTAAAAACATGGGTTTTAAAAATGTAATCCTTACATTCAAGAACAGAGTGCAAATAATGTCCTAACCTTAATCTGGTTAGGACAAATCTATGCGCTGGGCGGGTTACCATATTCAAGTACTACTGAAAACCCTCATTTTCAGTATATTTATTATATAGTTGTCAGTAGTAGAGGGACCAGACTCAACTAAACGTTTTTGGGTTCTAGACAACAAAAAGGATTTTTTCATGTCGTATTTGACTAGAACTCGTGGGGAATAAAAATCCAATAACAAGTTCAACCCAAAAATAGCCTGATAGCTCTCAACAACATACTTAAGCCATGGGATTTTCATACAGTTATCTAATTTAAGACAGTCCTTGATAACGAGTTGGTTGAACTCAGTCTCTTCCTTATGCCAGATTGCTCTGTAAAGTGACAAAGGCCTAAGTGAAACAAGGTCACTCAAATAGGCAGCCCCAACCTCTTTGTGAATTACCTCTGTTGAGGCAGAAGCAGGAAGACACATAAGTTTCTTGAGGAAGGTGTTTTCTTCCCTCTGAAGACAACCAACATTAGAGTAAATCCACAACCCTGCCCCATATAGGGCAATGGAGACACTTTTGGCCTTGTATATCTCCATCATATCTCTTATTCGTCTATCCCCTATTTTTGCGGCAAATTTAAATATGCCATAGGAACTTTTGGCCATTTTAGTTCTTACACTTATTAAGTCCTGGGCCCAACTACCGTCGCGCGAGAAAGTGACACCCAAATAGCAGAAATTTCTTACTTGCTGCACTTTCACTCCTTCTATAAAAAAGGCGTGATTCTTGCTAGTCTTAGCCCCGCAAATCATAATATGAGTTTTACTTTTATTTATCAATAGCTTCCTCTCCCCTATAAATTCGGAAAACCGATCCATCAGGCGCTGCAAACCAATAGGTGTCCGAGATAGGAGCACAGCATCATCCGCGTAGAGCAGAACTGGTACACTAATCCCGGCAACCTGAGGAGCATCAGCCTTAACTGTTTTCAGGATGGTTTCCACCCCGTTAATAAATAAAATAAACAGCAAAGGGGCGGGGACACAGCCCTGTCTAATTCCTCGTTTCACACTAAAATTCGGGGTACACTCCCCATTGACCCCATATCGAACGCTTGCTTGCATCTTGTTGTATAATCTAGCAAGGAAGAAAATAATTTCCTTGGGGGCGCCTAATTCTAACAAGACTGACCAGAGAAGCGGATGATTAACTGGGTCAAAAGCGCTACTTAAATCGGCAAAGCAAAGATACAGATTGCCACGCATAGCCTTGGTATACTTGCCGATTAATAGTTCTAAGTTCAGGCACTGATCCAAAGTCCCACGACCCTTTCTAAAACCGTATTGGGAGTTGGCAAGAATCCCATTCTCCTCTGCCCACGCTTCCAATCTAAACAACAGCACCCTGCTCATAATCTTGACCGATGAATCCAACAGGCTAATCGGTCGATAATTACAAGCTAAAGCCTTATCCCCTTTTTTGTAGATAGGGACAATAATTGAGTCTTGGGAGTTGGCAAGAATCCCATTCTCCTCTGCCCACGCTTCCAATCTAAACAACAGCACCCTGCTCATAATCTTGACCGATGAATCCAACAGGCTAATCGGTCGATAATTACAAGCTAAAGCCTTATCCCCCTTTTTGTAGATAGGGACAATAATTGAGTCTCCCCATGTGGGTGGAATCAAAGTGGTTACCGCTGCATTGAGGACCAAGGTAAGTATCGGTCCCCAAATCAGCGGTTCGGCCTTATAAACATCGATAGGGACTCCATCGGGCCCCTGAGCCTTTCCCCCCTTGCTAGCCTTAATACTGCATTCCACCTCACCTAGGGAGATGTCTAGTGGAAGCATGGGCCAATGCCTTTGCTCGTTGCCAGTCGAGACACTATCTTGAAAAATAGATGAGAAATGGGACACCCAAGCCTCACTCCCCACATGAGAAGAGAGTTGGGGGATTATGTCATCGTGTAGGAAGGGGGAATTAATAGTAGACCAGAATAAGCGGCTGTCCAATGTTTCTACCGCCTGTGTTAAGTTATCCCAGGCTTCCTGCTGTAGTTCTTTTTTCCTTCTAGTAAGTGCCATTTTGTAATCATATCGTAAAAGTGTGACTTGATTCTTCTCCCTTGGGGTAAGGGCTAGCGCTTTTTTAAGTTGGCTCCTGATCCAAAAGAGATGCCAGTTCAAGATGCTGACCCACGCTTAAAATGCCTTGCAAAGCGAAGGACCAGAATACATAAAATAATACCTGACCTTCCACCAATCGATCAGACACCTTCAATCGGCTTCCCTCTCCCTTGCAGACACCCCACGGATCCGCCGAACCAACAGTGGATGATGGTCGTTTCTTGCACCTGGTGACCAAGGCACGGAAAAACCTTCCACTGCCCCTCAGGACCGCAAAGTTGCTCCAACAATTCAGGAGAGAACTCAAAATCTAGAGGTTCCAATGATCAACCCACGGCACAGCAGCCAACATCTCCAGCACCTTGACACCCTCAGAAGTGATTTGCCATGCCCTACAAATGATTAATTGATTGTCGCGAAACCTTTATCCAATACCTTAACACTAATCCTAAACAAAGTCTAATCCAATAATTTACCTTGTGTATAACTCAATAACCCATTGCCCTCAATGCTAATGAAGCATTCCTTTCATCATCTGCCAAAACATTTCTTTGTAATGACTTGTTATTGTAGAGAACTGGTTGAAATGATGTTCTTTGTTCTGGATTCGTTGTCATTTCACCGCCCTGCTCCCCAGGCCTGAGGACCCAATAAACAGGGGTCTAGCAGAGATGAGGGAACAATGAGCAGATTCTCGTCATGTTCAGGCCATATGCAAATCTGCCTAAGCCAAAAGCAGAGAGCAGCACTCTGCGTCTCCCGTGTCCAGGTGGCCAGTCGAAAACCCCATGTGAAGAGGTGACGTCATCTAGGTGACTCACAGCCCTCGGTTCGAATCCCGACCTCCCCGCTGAATTGAAAAAAACATGTAGTTCTTTCTAGGCAGATCACTTCATATCTCTGAGCCTAAAATTGTAAATATGTGAAATGTAGGTGTGTCATTAAAAAATATCTAACTTCTCGCTTGATATACACGACCTTGTATCTACTCTCACCCCCTAGTGCAGGTCTCCGTTGGTCTCCAGCTAGGTTTATGCTATATAAATACACGAGACACGCGTAGATATTGCACAATCTAGGAGCTAAAAGTACCTGTACGCTCTTTCTCAGGCAGCCAGGGGGGTTTTGGCAGAAAACAACGGTTATGTAAAAGTGGCGTGAAGAAATATGATTTCATCACTTTTTCACAAGAGCACTGGAGCAACACCTGTGCCTTATCCCTTAGCTCTCACCCTGCGCTCAATTACGTTCTGTTCTTCAGAACTGCCGCAGGGCAGTGTGGGCTATTTGTTACATGTGCTGGCTGATTATGTCTTGTTGATTTAATATCTTATTTCCAAGTGAGCTCAAGCACATCTGTGGATGCACGGAACGCCTCGTCATCATTACTCGGGTTGTTCACAGATTGAAATAATTTCTTATTTTAGGCTGCACCAGTCGGAAATGCAGACTGGCCCACCAATGCACAGACGTAAATTGCTTATAGTTTTGGGGTGGGTGGGGCGGTGTAAGCAGAGAATGTGTAATAGGCAATATTTAGTAAAGTCTAACTTGTGAAGGACTCAACTTTGAGAGCTTTGAGAATTTACTCTGGGGCAGATTTAAAAGCCCCTTGCGCCACTTTTGCGTCACTGTTCCCATGTTAAAAGTGACGCAAAAGTGGCGCAAGGGGCTTGTAAATCTGCCCCTAAGTGTGCAAAGCCGCTTAGGAGGCGCTGCAGTTTTTTATATTTTATTTAAGCAAATTGATGCAAAGCATTGCGTTGGTGTCCACTATGCAGGCGCTCGTGCAAAACCTTAGTGTTGTCCAAAATATTATTCTTCACTCAAGTTTTTGTGTCCGGGACAAGCCAGCATTTTCACGAAATGGCAAAGTTAGTCATCAACGCACATCATATTATGCGTGTGAAGTGTCTAAAAAAACCAGAAAGTTTTCAGGCAGGTATATTTGGGAAACATTGTGTGTCAGTTCACCCAAAAATGAATTATTTGCAGATGTTTTCCTTTTCCAGTCCCTACTTCTTTGTAATATTAACCACTGTTACTTCACCAACTTCGTAAAGATTGTGACGTTTAAAAAAAACTTAGAATCTGACTTGGAGTTTGGCACTTGGAGTTTACTCCCTTGGAATGGAGAGGAGAATACCTCAGCCATCCCAAGGGACTTCTGCCCAAATTTAGATTTGTCTAATACCCCGGAGGACAACTCCCTACTTTGACAGGAACCGACGTCATGGCTGTTTATGTCAATGTACGAAAAGTTTGATGGACGGTACCATCGGTCATACTTGCCACCTTTCAAACTGTTTTATAGTCTTTAGTATTCACAAATAAACTCCCAAAGCAGGAGTTGGTTTTTGAAAAACAACACTTGAATGGCCCCCAAGTTTGCGGGAGTTTGCTCCCAGGATGTCCGGGTCGTTATTCTGTTTTTCTAGTCCTTTACTGCCAGGTTTAACCTGGTGGTGACGACTGGAAGAACAAGCATTGGCATAGCCAATAGGTCTCGCCTTTGGGACCTTATAAGTGTTTAGCCATGCAACAGTTAATGTTACTGCACCAAGGATATTGTGCTGGATAACTAAACACTTAAACGGTCCCAAAGGCGAGACCTATTGGCTATGCCAATGCTTGTTAGCATTTGAGTGTGATTATAGAGGTATGGGCGAAACCGTTTAGGGCCGTTCCGTCCAGAATTTGATGGCCTGTGGTGTTGAAAGCACTGCTAGATAACAAGGGTATAAGAAGTCGGGAATGGGCACAAGTGAAGGGTATGACATGAAATTCCAAATGTCAAAATCATAAAATGTGTGATTTAAGATATGCATGTCGTTTAAGAACAAATGTGTTATTTTCTTGAAAGTTAAAAACAACCAATAACTGCATTGTAAATAGAGACACAAGTTTTCCATTTTTACTATAAATGCTTCCCTCTCTTTATTTTAAAAATCACAAAGAAGTAGAGGTTAAGGGTCTGATTTGCAAAGGGACTTACGTGTAGTAAAGGTACAAGTGTGGAGTCTCTGCACTCTGGGCAGCCTCTCTGTCCAGCGCACTGCAGTGAGTGCAGTGCGGAGATTCTGCCATGAGTGAAGAGACACATAACTTTATTGCATATTAGTCCCTTTGTGATTTGAGCCCTAAGCCTTCATTTAAGGATCTCACCATATGTTCAATCATGTCTGCTAGATCAAACGTTATGCATATAATCAGAAGCCCTAGTATTAAAACATGCCATCTTGTAATGTGCCATACATTGTCATTACCTTTCCTGTTTGCGAAAGGCACCAGTTATCGAAAGTAGTAAAATAAACTTTTACTAAACTCACCTTGGTGAAACTGCAACGATTGCTGCTGCTTATTGAGGAGCATAAGGGCTGGTACCCAGCTAATGCCCCGTGCGCTCATTGAGAAAAGTGTGGGGTGACCATCAATATCAAAGGAGAGGCAGAACGATCTAAGAGTATGAGCATAGACAAGAACAGAGGAGAGGATAGGATAGTGGAATGAAGGGTCCCGAACACAGGAGAGGCTTGTGTAGTCGGTTACAGGACAGGCAGTCAGTGCGAAGGGAAACGCAGGGGAAACTGTTGGATGAAAGAGGCAAAGATTTGATGAAGGGAGGACAAAATGGTTACAGGGGGGGCACAGGGTGGATTAGCTACTTTCATAAGAGGAAACGTTTGTTAGGAGGATGTTGTGTTAAATCGTAATAATGTAACTTCGCAGGGTTGAGGCGAGTGAGGACTTGAGCACTGTGGACTAATTATAGTGTTAATCTTGGAGCAGATGTAGCAGGGCGAAGTCAGAAGTCTGAAGGTTTGCACAGAGCGCTTGTGGATGATGAGGTAATGAGGTACTGGAAGTAGATAGATTTGACACCTCCTAGATCATTATGCAGTGTATGAAGGGCTTGCTTATTAACCAAGAAGTTAGCAGTGAATATGTGCTTTCGCCATTTATGTACTGCTGCCCTCATTTACTGTTATGCGCTCTTATTTCAAGTGTAATTCATGGCTGAGGCCTATCTTTGGTGCAAGGTGGATAATGAAGCAGTTGTATGAGCTGTAGTGCAAGACTGAAGTGAGGTCTTTATGAAGATCACGTGGAAAGCAGTGAGAGCAGTGGGGTCCTGTTTTCTACAGCAGATGGATACGAGCGATCTACAAGTAGGCGAAATGATTTGCATGTGAAATGTGTGATGTCAGATGGAGCGATGATGGGTTTAGATTTGGATAAAGTGTTTGAAATTAGCATAAAATTGAGTGGCTTACCTTGCTTGTGGGTGGGATTAAGGAAGGTGTCATTTGAGGAGTGATCAGACAGAAGTGGAGACACTGCCGAAAGCATCCGTAAAATATTTTGGCAAGTTATGGTCACACCAGTGAAAGCAGAATCGTTTGGTGAAGGCAATAAATAGGTGTGTAGCATCATTTCCGCCAGCTGTAACTGAAAGCCATTACTATATAGTTACAGAGACGAATGCGTTTCCAGATGTTTGGAATGAAAGAGGCTTATGGTGCGAGTCCTAATGAGAAAACATCTTGTCATCCATAATAAAACACTGACCAAGGAGAGTAAGATCACATAGGTATGCATTACTAAGGTAATACCTAAAACAAAACAAATGTTAGATTGGTTTTGAAATAACAGTAAAATCATGAGTCTGAGTCTTAGGACCTGGAAGGCCAGTGCAATCAGGAGTGAAATATGGACAGTATTGGAGCATGCTAGTATAAACTATGTTCAGGATCCTTTGAGACACCTTTAAAAATACATTTTAATACAAGTAAAAGGGATAGCTCCTTTCCGCTCCTAAAGCGTCTTTTTTTTAACGCAGAACAAAATGCTGTATGGTGCTCTGTAAAACACGTTAGCGCCACCTGGTGTATTTCATGCAATACGGCCCCAGAAATGTTCTGCCAAATGCAATGGATCTCCGTCACATAAACAAAGGCAATAAAAATCAAACATCAAAGCGGCGAAAGTGGAAGTAATCGAGCAGAGCATCAAAGGGCTGGGTGAGAAGGGAGGGGGGAATGCAAGGGTCAAAGCGGCTAAAGTGAAAGAAAGCTATAGAGAAGGGAGGGGGGAGTGGGAGCAGCTGTGCACGTGCATGTGATCGTGCACTCAAGGTTTAGGCCAGCCAAAAGACTGTGGGTAGCACTTTGAAAATCCCACATACAAAATGTCTCTTCGAGCCTTTGGCTCAGCGAGACCTAAAAACCGTTACACCGTCTATCCTAAATAGGCTGGATGGTGTAAAGTCCTTCCTCTGTCGGGCCCTACTCTGTTGGGCTGTCGGAGGAACTATTCTGTTGAAAGATCCAACCGGTATATAACTATAGAGGTTTTTCACGGATTTTCACCTAAATATCAAGCAGTGTAACCTACAGCTTTCCCCTACTCATCAGGCTGGCAACTGCCCATTGCCGTCCTTACTACATAAACCTCAACGGGACCTTACCAACTCCCCCGGGCCTATTACAACGCAAGTCACAGCACCTGAGGCCGCCTCTCTAGAGGTGCTTAGTTTGAATATAGCTGACCCCTTGTCGCCCTTACCTTATAACTCCCTACGGGTTTCCTCTAATTCCCCTGGTCCTGCTATAATGCAAAGCATAGCACCCGCTGCATCTACCCTAAAGGTACTTAGCTGGAATGTAGCTGGTCTCTCCAGCAAACTTGATCTACCTGATTGGAATTCCTTAATAACATCATACTCCATTTGCATCTTCCAGGAGACATGGAGTATAGTGCCCCATCATATGGTCGGTTTTACCACCTTTTTTATACCGGCCATTCCACCGGCAACAAGAAAAGGTCGCCCTTCGGGAGGCCTCCTGATTTGGGTTAACATCTCCATGGGGTGCTCTGTAAGGCAAGCCTGTACTATCTCTCCTGACATCCTAAAATTAACTCTAGGGGGTCCTAATGGAAGGAAGTCTATTGTGATCTTCAATGTTTATGCCAGGGGCCTTAATGGTGGCGCACTATCTCCTGTATTTCCACTTCTGGAGAGTGAACTACGCAAGTGCCACCACATACCACATACATTAATAGCTGGCGATTTCAACTGTTGCTATGAGCCCCTTGCTTCACTGGACCTCCCTGATCTTTTTGAGGATGATTCCAAAAGAGGCATCCCTTTGCTATCCCTAACTCCTATCAAGAGATGGACGAAAATAGCTATCTTCCTAAATACCATGTCACTTGAGTTTGGTTTAAGGGCTACTAATGGTAGAACATCTTCTGACCTTCAAGGCATGCACACTTATAATAGGACCAACCATTCCTCTCGGATCGACTATATACTACTTGATCTAAATCTCTGGGCATACGTGATAGATATGGTAATACTCCCTTCACATGATAGCGACCACAACCAGCTATCCCTTACCATAAAACCATTGTGGGAAGATTTACATGGACCTTCAGCTCTTTCAGCATTTAGCACCATGCAAACCCACGAGGTACGTCCTGCTAATTGCGAGAGACGCCTCAAATGGCATAATGTGAGCCTAGATGATGCAAAAATTAATTTAATTAGATCAATATTAAAGGAAGTACAAGCCGACCTGGTTCCATTAAGCGACCTTGTGTCAAACCGAGATAAAGCCCCCTTGATTTTCCAAGATACTATAAGCAAGCTGGGCAATCTATTTCGTATAGAGGGCAAGGGCGGCCCACCCCGTGGTAGGTCCAAACGTATTCCCCCCGATGGGTGGTACTCATCAACGTGTAGGAAGAAAAAATCTGCTCTAGTTGCAGCCATAAAAATGAGGGCTATACCCGAGATTCAGCTGGCCAGGAAGGTCTATAAGGCTACCATCTTAAATGCCAAAAAACTCTGGGAAGAGCAGTTTTGGCAGGCACTTAGAGAGGCTTCTAACAAGCGGGATTCTGGTTCCTTTTGGGAAATAATCAGAAATAAAACCAGGCCAACCCACATACTTCTAACATGTAACATCACGGCCACGGCATGGTCCGAACACTTTTCCAAACTTTACTCCTTCCAACCGGAAGAGTTGGGGATACCCTCTATTGACAATGCCCCCCTTCTTGCAATAGTTCCAAATCACACACCATTTACCGAAAGGGAAGTAGCCCTCGCTATCAAGTCTATTGTCCCCTCGAAAGCTGCTGGCCCAGACGGCATTCCTGGAGATGTATTAAAACTTGAACCATCCGGGTGGGGGAGGCTTCTCTCTATCTTAATCAATGCCATCGATAATGGTGCCTCGGTTCCCAAGTCTTGGAAGGGGGCGGAGGTTGTTCCCATATTTAAAAAGGGAGCTAGGGACGATCCGGCGAATTATCGCCCGATCAGTCTTATTGATTCATCCCAGAAGGTGATCGGAAAAGTGATCCTGGAGAGGATTCTATCCTGGGCCAATGAGAACAATATTATTTCTGACTACCAAGCAGGCTTCAGGGTCGGAACAGGCACTATAGAGCAGGCTTTTAGGCTGTTTCTTCTCTATTGGAAGGTCGTACTCCTTGGAAAGGGCAGTCTCTATCTTGCCTTCATCGACCTGAAAACAGCTTTTGACCTTGTCCCCCGCAACACCTTGTGGCGAGTGTTGGCCAACATGAATATTCCTTCCTATCTGTTGGCTTTACTTAAGAAATTACATGAGGGAAACTATGCCCAAGTGCGCTGGGCGCCCCAGGGCCAGAAAACGGAGAGAATCCCAGTGAACAGGGGCGTCCGCCAGGGATGCGTCCTTGCCCCTACACTATTCTCATTATATGTGAATGGTGTGGTGGAGCATCTGAAAAAAGTTCCAGCTGACGCCCCATCCCTGGCGGGCGATCGTATTCCAACTCTCCTGTTCGCGGACGATACTCTCCTGATATCTAAATCGCCAAAGGGTTTACAAATCCTGCTTGACAGCTTTCAGGCTTTCTGCAGTGCTAGAGGCCTCATTATAAATACCTCTAAAACCAAGTACTTGATTCTTAACCCACCGAGGAAGTTAGGGCGGCCACCAGTCCTGAACTCTGTCCCCCTTGAGCGGGTGAAAGAATTTGACTACTTGGGTATACGTATTTCGGATACGATGTCCTGGTCATCCCATCTTCAAAAAATGCTAATATCCCACAAGAGGGTCACTGGTGCCCTCCTCAGGGAGCACCGATCTTCCACATCCCGGCCTATAGTTCCTGCTTTGGATATATATAAAGCAAAAGCTGTGAGTTCGGCACTTTACGGTGCTGAACTATGGGGCGTAACTAATATAGACGAGCTTGGCAAGTCCGAATCCAGCTTCTTTAAAGAATTACTGGCACTCCCACAGAGCACACCCTTGGTTCCGTTATTAATGGACTTAGGGTGCAACTCAATCAAAGACTTGGCTAAATTACGCCCCTTACTCCTATGGGCCCGGATTTGGCGGATCCCTGAGTTAGCCAAATACGCAGAGGGTCTATCTGATATTTTATCTATCCCTTCTTGGCATAAAATTAAATGGTTGAAAGAAGTCAAGACTTTACTTATGGATCTTGGCCTTAAAGAAGCATGGGACAAGAAAATTTCCCCCCCAAAAGCCGAACTCAAGAAGCTTTATTGGAGATGGGTGTTTGCAAAAAGAGACTCTAATCCTTCTGGTGGCAGTAGAATTACTGAATTCCTCACGTTCAAAGATGTAGTGTGTTATGAACCCTACTTTGATGTAATACAAAAGCCGTATGACCGATCCCTCTATATTAAGTTTAGGATTGGTACTCTTCCGGTCCGTGAGTTGACTGCGCGATGGAAACCCCCTTCTCAGACATCTCCATACTGCCCTTTCTGTGAGTCCTTGATTGAATCGATCGCGCATGTTTTATTTGCATGCCCGAAATACAGAAACCCAAGATCCTATTGGCTCACTCCGTTATGTAAAACTTTGGGAACACTTGACCACCGCACAGCTTTGCGTATTCTTAAATCAGATGCTCGACCCTTATATGCCTGTGTTCTGGCAAAATTCTTGAGGTGGTCCTGGCTGTTGAGAACTAAAGCCCTCACAGACTCTAGCTAAGCTGGACGACTGATCCCTTTATGTATATACTCCATCATTTTTCAAATTTTTAAATTGTCTTATTTATTGTGTTTATATGTATTTTTTAATTTTTTAAACTTCTGCTGTATAACTTGGGATCTATGGATGCTACTGTACTTTTCTGGTTTGTGCTTATTTTGTATGTTACATTTGTATGTGCTTTTTAAGATATCTTTTTATCGAAATAAAGCTTATTTCAATTCAACTATAGAGGTTTGCCCTAATCTTCCCACTATGAACTGGGCATGATGCAAATGACAAAAAAAGGGGAGGGTTGACTGGTGGGAATAAATATGTTAAACAACTTAACCAGTAGGCTTATGAATTGGTCACTGTTTTGGCATACAATTCCAAAATGCTATTTATTAGCCTTATTTTTAAGCAAAAACCCCAAGCTCCTAGCTGGGGTGAAGGAAGAAGTGTTTCTACATGCAACAGATGTCTATTGACATAACAACCTAGGACATTTCTTTTATACAAACAACATCTACTACCAAAATACAAATAAGCAAGATTTGTTAATTGTTACAGTACAAACACACACATATACAAAGTCCCACAAACAATGGGAACCTTCTCTCTACATACATACAGCCGCGGCCCGTGGAGGGAGTTCCGTGGGGCGGGGGAGGGGCGGGTGGGGGGTTCTAAAAACCGGAATATGGATAATTGCAGGTAAGTAAACAATTAAATAAATAAAATGAATTTCGTAGCGCGCGCTGCATCGCAAAATGCGATGCAGCGCGCGCTACGAAATTCGTGTTATTTATTTAATTGTTTACTTATCTGCAATTATCCATATTCCGGTTTTTAGAACCCCCCGCCCCGCTTTACCGCCCCACGGAACTCCCTCCATGGGCCGCGGCTGCATACATATAAATGGCAGCGAATTCTAAAAATCATACGCACCGCATATGGGAGGTAGTCCTTTATGAAGACACCCATGAGGGACCGTCCTGCCCTCAGACATTTCTGTGTCCCACATATTTATAAATAAAATGTAAATTTGTATCAGACTCCTCCTGTCAAAGGAGTTGATGCCCTTAGAGTTGGGACTCTTCAAGACATAGGAAGATGAGAAACAAAAATCCTAAAGCAGAACCTTCCTGTAGAAAATACTATGCTCGAAACAAGGGAAAGCTTTTCCCACGTTGCATGTGTGCTGCACAGTGCAGCTCACATGCAAAGACAGAAAAGGAAGGAGAAATGAAAGCATTTTTAACTTCCTTGCGCCTAGTTCAAAAGGGCGCAGTTTTCTCACACTAAACTCTATCTACTTTTTTAAGTAAATTGGGTTTTGCATGAGAAACCATGGGTGGTTGCATGGGAACACCCATGCACCACCCTTGGTACGCCCTCATGGCGCAAAGTAACGCGAAGCAGCGCAATTCCCTGCTTTGCATTAATTTTACGTTATTTCCAGCACTAAACAACTTCAGCGCTGGAAAGTAAATTATAGAAAAAAGGTTTTGCGTCATTTTGCGTCAATTTTGTGATGCAAACACAGCGCAAAAGCTTATTAAATCTCCCCCTCAGTGTCTTGCTGCTTCCAATCGCATGCAAAACAAAGGTGTGCCTGCTGTTTTCTGCCTGTGCATGGGCCATGGGTCATCACCCTCCTAATCATAGCCAACATGTCAGATCATGTACAGCTTCCCAATACATATACAGCGGTTTCATGACCTGGAAAACCCCCACTGTTTTCAGCTGTCCGATTCAGCGGACTTCTGCGTGGAAACGGGTCAAAGAGCCGTAGCCACACTGATCCCTTGTAGTCATACCCAAGCGGTCCGATCGACATGGGGGAGAATGCTTCCTCCTCGCGGTCGACCGTCAATGAGGGCTCAGTCGACGGAATACTTATGGTCTCTAAATGGGGTGGGGGACCGAGGGTTTGTCTGTAGGGGTACACAGTTGCGATTGTGATGGAATACACTTTCCACCAAACTTCAGTCCCTTAGAAACTATCTGTTTGATGTTTTGAAATATGAAGGATGAATAAAGAGTATATGTTTTGCCCACATTCCCACCCAGATCAAATGCACTCTTCTTTTACCACACTCAAACTAGAGCCCCAAATTAGATTCAAAGGTTAACACATTTAATTTTCAAGGGCGTCTGTGTCATGCTTCTTGCGCAAATCAGGTTTTCCTATCTGACAAACAAAACCCAGGATGGTAAACTCCTCTGTGTAGCAGAGCAGAGTTACCAGTCAAAGGAAACCCACGATAATGTACCATCTGTTCAAGAAACTCACTGCTGATCCTATAGTACTGGTCACCCAATGACTGGTTTCCAGTATGCTGCACCTCAGCAAATTTCTCAAATGACTAGAAAAAGATTGACTCCAAAAATCAACTCAACAAAATCATCTGCTAATTCACTTCAAATCAGTGTAGCAAATGGAGACAGGGAGGAATCAGCTCTGGCTGACATTATAGAGGAGCTCCTTATTGCACATGGTGAAGCCCAGCAAGCCGCACTGATTCTCTGCAGCTTACAAGACAATCAGTCATAACATACTGGGATGTCTGGGACCGCATTAGATTTGATTAGTTCCTCAGTGGTTTGTTTAAGGAAGTATGCTTCAGATTTTGAGGATTTTCCTTCTGCGGCTTACCGTGTGCTGGTGGCCAAGGCTCTGATGCTGTGTAACTACCACATATGACTTCTTTCTCAACAACTACCTCAGCACAAAATCCACTTCCAGATGTATGACAACTTCAAAGTACATCCCATAGAATGTGATTCAAAATGAAAAGCACAAATCAGCAATTCCTTATATGCAATCCTGGATAAGTGAAAGCTTTCTTTCAATAAGTGGAAGAAAAATAGAAATCCTAGCCCTGGGAGGACATTATACCAACTCTCTTCCTACCCACTAGCCCTCTGGCTTATGCCCAAACCACATCTCTACTCTGAAATCGTAGAATCTGTTAATCTTCTCTCATTTGGCCATCAAACAGTGGAAGCTGGCACTTGTATCAGTGAGACTGATGACCCCGTCCCACTCTGTGACGAGTTGTCACTAATTGACACTCGGCCCTGGGCCTGAAAAAAGGTGCGTACCGACGGCCGCCGCTGCCCTAACATCAACTGTGTGTTGAAGAGTGTCAACCTTTAACTCTCCAAGCTTCATAAAACTCCTCTTCTACAAACCTTCCATCAGACTGAGTCAATAAAATGTCTTATCTTGGAGTACATAGGCCTTCATAATGAGTGTTTGGATCAATATTTATCGCACCCAATAAAATATTATATAATACTGCTGGGTCGGAGTTGATCAATAAAATAAAAAGGCCCCAATTATGAGTTTGCCCTTGATAATAAGGAATAACATGCAGATCATGGTGTTTCCTTAAGTAGTTATCTTTCATTGTTCCCCTGATTAACTTTGGCAGGGTTGAGTTGCCGAAACGTATCTAGGGAAAACTGGTGGACTGCGGTTTTAGCCGCCAAACTCATAAACTAGGAATGTGTAGTAATAGTAGTTACAGCACATACTGGAATTATTTGGGATACCTCTAAGAAGGACACATACAATTGCAATGTTATATAGGGTGCCCAAACATACTGACACAAATAAAAATAATGCAAAATCGAGCTGCCAAATGTGTCTGAATTTAAGATATTTGCCCATACTAAAGCAACTCTGAAAGCACTCTTTTTGTTCGCATTAATATGTATATATTATTAAGAGAGTCAGAGAAAGTGGCTCTGAAGGCAGTGCTCAAACCCACTTTCTATCAAGATATCATTTTTTTTAATCCCTTATAATTATGGCCTCATTTGATGTTGGTGTGTAGAACATCCACGAAAAGAAATCTGCTCGCCTATCTTTGCCCTTCAAGTATTTTGTTGTGAAGATTGGTCTATTCGTTTACAAAGAGTCGTCGCAAATTATGTGTTTACCAATAAAAATGCTATAGAGATTTTTGATATAGTGCAACACACAAGCATGTTTTTTGTGTTGTGTAAATCCATTTAGTATAGTTAGTTGAATGCTCCAGTTTGAAAGGTTTAGGTATTCAAACCTTATGCAGTCTTGCTGAATAAGTATTTGTACCACTCTAATGTTTGGAGGGTAGGGTGAATCACCTTTCTGTCAATAGCATCTGTCTTTCGGGTCTTAGCAGCATCTCACATCAGGGGATTGATCAAGGATGGGGAGCATTTGGCCATCTGGGAGGACATGGTAAAGAGATCTGAATCACTCTATAACACATTGGCGTCAGCGTGGGACATGGCTATGCTTCTTCTTGGAGAAGGGGAGAGTATTTGATCTTTTAGAAGTTAAGAAGGTTGGCCCTGCATATGATACTCCTCGGGAAGAGAGACCTGTGCCATGAAAGTAAACAGTGAGAGTTCTCTGACCTGAACCTTCACAGGTGGCTTCGGTAGAAAGACTTTTGTTGAGATCGAGTGGACGATGGCAGTGTCTCTGATCGTCAAATGCAAACGTTTGGCCAGCAGGCTACAAATATGTCACATATGTACATCTGACAGAACAAAGTGCAAATCCTCATTCAGGGACCTCACAACCTGCTTGGACTGTCACAAAAGAAACTTCTCCCACCTCAGTCTTTTGTCTTTAGGCTTACTCCCTTCTGTTCCACAATGTGAAAGACTGCAATGTAAAACCTTCACCATCCAATCTGCAAATAAATCACAAACAAAAATTAGTTTCTGGAAAGTCCTTTAGATGTGATTCTGAGTTTTTGAGGGATTTGTGGTCCATTTGAATTTGAAGCTGAGAAGCAATTCAAAGCCTACAAAATGTAAAGCACTCTCTTTGTCAGTAGTTGCCCAGTTCATTTCACTGGGAAGGAAAACTTGACTGATGAAATCCACCCTACCGCATCCCTTCTCAATCAGTGCATACGTTATTAACCCCAAATCAATTGATGGAGACATCGGTCAGTATTACCAGACGATGGATTAAAGGTGTGAGTCATCATCGCATGTGATTTAAAAGGGTTCCCACTTAGCATGTCAAATGCCTTTCAAAAGAAACTTTCCAGCAGCTTCTTAGAGGTCAGGGAAATTAGATACCACCCAATAGCTGAATACTGGGCACTGCTGAGGTGTGCTCAACTTCCTGATAAATGGTTCACTTTAAGGCAACTGGCATGCACATGGGCATCTTATGAAAGAGCACTACAAGGGCAATGGTCTGTTATAGGCCAGAGTCTGATGTAGAGTCACTGCCAATTGATCCCACAATACCTTAATAAATGTCCACTTCAGGGTGCCCCCTAAGATTGAAACCACCTCTATGGAGAAATAGGTCTTGGGAACAGATCCCAAGCTGATGTCTATCAACTGCAGGGGCAGTATGGCCCCACATTCCTAAGAAGTATCCTGTGGTATGATCCATCCAGGAGTTTTTTTTTCACTGAGGTAGTACGAGTCTCAAGAGGCTCCACGTTGTCGCTCAATTCTTAATAGGAACCTAACCCTATGGAAGCCACCCCACAAGTTGAGCAAAGCCTGTCACCTCCTATGCCAATGCCAGACCAACGTAAGAGATGCTATTTTTCCTCTTCAACCTTAGTGACCGAGTCAACGGTATCTTATGTGGCAGTTACAACAGGAAGTTACACTGCAGTCATTGGGCTACCATAATCTTACTGGCTCTATGTTCGAGAGCAGAAATCCAACATAGAGCAGTCAATAGTCCCAAACATCTTAGAAGCATTCTGCCTCCTCAACATGAGCTAATCTGCACAGCCCTTTGAGAGTGGGCCACCCTAAATGAACCTTTTCTAACTCAACATTGTACCTTCGGCAGTTACCATGTCTGCCAGGGCCATGCATGCATTGTCCGATCTCTTTTAGATGGCGTATGCTCCTGTTATTGAAGAGATGATAGCTCTGACTGCTGCACTGAAGACTTGGCCATGAATGCTCCCTTCTGGAGTTCACCCACTCTCCTGCGTGGGAGTCTTTTCTCAGGTGTCTCCTCCTGTGAGGAATCTCCAAGGTGCCCTGTATGAGACGAGGTCTGAACAGAGTCTATCATCCCCAACTCCTTCAAGTAATTACCCTATTAGACAATTCATATTAAGGTCGCCTCTCACATCCACTATAATTTTCCTCACCTTCATACCTACTTGCAGTTTCACCAATGCAATGGCCAACCGATTAGCTATTCCCTTAAAAGTGGGAGAGCAATGTCTGTGATCCCTGCTGTGATAAAGAAGGGCTCAACTGCTCTATGGTCACCATGTTGATAGAGACAAGAGTCTCTCAAAGGCCATTAGTCATCATCTGTCCTTAAGGTCAGAGGGACCCGCTCCCCCACATGTTTGTAGACCTGAGCAAAAGTCAGCCTAATGGACACTATTCATGTGCAGGTCAGGCAGCCAAGTGCCCGACATGCATTAAACACATCTGCAAGAGCTGAATTTTGCTAAGCTGAGGGATTCAAAGCCCTGTGCGTGTGACCTCCTCAGCAAGGTAGTCGCCTCGAGGTCTTGACGAGGGGACGTGTCACAGTTTTAAGCACTGGAGTACTGTGTTTATGTATGAGCATGTGTGTGTAAATATGAATGTGTGTGTATGCATGTAAGAATGAATGTGTAAAATGTGGGTTGTGAATAGGTGTGTGCATGTGGATGTGCTTGTGCATGGTGGGTGTTTGTGTGCGTACTTGTGAATGTATGGGCATGACTAGTTGTGTGTGTGTACGTATGTGTGTGTAAGTGTGGCACACCATCCCCCATCTGCTAAAATTACCAGCCGCCACTGAAGGCCAGTGGGACACATGCTATCCACATAGACCATTTAAAGGTTTGGTATTTGGGAGAGATGTGCAGAACTGTTCGCAATACCCATAAATTTGTAGGGGTGGGCGGAATTTGCGAAAGCGACTTTCGCAAATTATCGCGAAAATGTTAAAAATCTTCGCAAACAAGCGGAAATATCGCGAAGATGCGGAAGTTTTTTTCCCGCCCGTTCGCGATATTTTCTGCATGGTTGCGGGTCGCTAACTTACCCCTGCGGTTGCTCGCGGGCGCGGCCATCTTGTTGTCAGTTGTCTCGCGGTGCATGATCGCGAGAAGAAAGACGTGATCGCGTGACGCATGACGTCACTGCGGACGCGAACTGTCGCGAGACAGCGCAAATGACTAAAACAATAGAACATCTCATGGAGAACGCGACCGGATCGGGAAAACTTGTCGGCGAACGCGGGGATTCAGGTAAGGCGATCGCGCGCGCGCGAGAATGTATTATTTTACAGCGCGAGCAAGAACCAAATTATCGCAAAGCTGCGGAATGCGGAAATTTTTACATTTCCGCGCTCTCCGCGGAACGCGGAAATGCCAAATTATCGCAAATTCCGCGAACGGAACGGAAATTTTGCCCAGGCCTATAAATTTGTCTCCTTAAGTGATACACTCTTCTGTGAGATCTCTTCTGATCTCAAAGCAACAAGTATGAATCCCAGCAAGGCCACCTCCGCCTTCCGTTCTTAGAAAAGGGCCTGTTATTTAAAGTGCATATAAGTGGCAGAAGAGTGCTATATAAAAATGTATTCTTGTTCTTCTTTTTCTTCTTCTTGTTTTTATATTATTATAAGTAGTAATAATCCTAATAATGATAATAATCGTAACCAATAATAATCACTAGAAACCAATATAAATAATAATAATCATAATTATCGTCATATCCACAAAAATAATATTAATGCTGAGGACTTTTCCCAGAATGTCATGTGAAAGTTTCAGTGAGACCTCTGTTGTGGATCCGAGTGTCTGCAAAGTTCAGGCTTCCCAGATTTGGGCAAACTTAATACAGCTGCAAGTCTGGGCTTAATGTTTGCTAATCGCTTGATTTACCCTCAGGCAGGCAAAAATATTCTTAAATTGAAGAAACTGAGTTAAAATTAATACAATAAGGGATGCTATGTCATGGAGTAAAGCAGAGCCCATGGCAACCAGCTATACATGTAACAGGGGCCAACCTTCAATCAATCAATGAGGATTTATAAACCGTGGCTAATCACCCAATAGGATATCCAGGAGCTTGCAGGTCCTGGAGGCTTATTCGAACAGCCAGATCTAGAGGGCCATTCGGAATTCTGGTAGTTAAGTGATGGTCCGGAGGTGAGTGGGGCGTCTGTTCCAGAACTATGCTGCGATGTGGAAGAAGGAATGTCTTCCACTTCTGCTTCGGTAGATGCGGGGAGTGTGGGCGAGTGAAAGGGGAGTGGAGCGCAGCCTTATCGATGGTTGTTGGAAGTACAGGTAGTGCTTAATGTAGGCGGGTCCTTGGTTGTGTAGAGCTTTGTGTGCATGGGTCAGTAGCTTGAATTTGGATATCTTCTGTACGGGGAGCCAGTGGAGTTTGAGGAGGTGGGGCGTGATGTGGGGTTGTCAGGGAAGGCCGAGGATAAGTCTGGCTTTCAGGCGTGTTTAGGCATCTGCCCACACCAATGTCCTTGTTACACCCAGACTAGAAGTGAGACAGGTTGGTCAGCAGGAAAATCTTTCTGAATGGCCAGTGTCAGGTCCAGGACACATTGACTGTAGATATTCATATGGTTCACGATACCCAATAGCGGAGGTAGGATTAACGAGAGGGCTTGGTCTCTCTCTTTCACTGGTATCTGTACTTAGTTCAGTGACAAGGTCTATGAATCTGATCACAGGATCAAATATAACTATAAACCATCAAGTAATGGGTAGTAATGTTGGGGTCAGATGACACTTATAGAGATGCTGGAGCAGACATACGCTCAGATTATACTATATTCGCCTTAGACAATACTACTCTTCTGAGCCAGTCCACTACTTGCATTTCTGGCCTTATGGATGCCAAACCCTGACGGACCTTAACAGGCTGTTCAAATCATATAAAATTGATGATTATTTCCGTATCAAAGAGAGGCGAGTCAGGAGTCTCAATTTCTCCACAAAATGGTGCCATGGGCAGCAATTGTCACTGTACTGCGAACAGTGTACACACAGGCAAGTATATTGAAGTACTCACAAAAGACAGCTCTTCAAGTGTTCCGTGTCCTGAGGAGAACCCTTCAAAGAAATGTAATTGGGTTCGAAATGCATCAACAGCTCTTTCATTGGCCAAATAGGTTTTCAGGTTGATGTAACACCACTTTTGCTCACAAATCACCCTTCTTTGTTCTGGCAAAAATAACTAGAGTGAGCATAGGAGGGTCACCAGTTGGTCACTACCCCTGAAAATAATCAAAATACAACCAAGTGAGATAGTAGCCAGAGGTATTGGTTGTTAATGTGATTGTGTTTGAAAAACCTATACAGAACCTGAGCTATATATGTGGTTATGTTATTTGTCTGTAATGTGATGTTTTTGTGTATTGACAATGTATTGTGTCATTTAATGTGTGTCTATTTTTTCTTGGTCTGATTCAAGTGTATGTCTAAATACCTAAACATTGTTGTATGTACCAAAACAAAACAAATGTTCTAAAACAAGATGAATTCTAAAAAAAAAAGAAAAAATCAGAAGTAAAGAAAACAAAAAAATTGTTTTCAGATCATAGCGATTAGGTCATGTGATCTTTGAATGAAAGTTTGAGTGAATGTTCATCAGTATTGGCACTTCTTGTGTTGTGTTCTAGTCCACTACCGAAGGCATCTCACCCATCCACTCCAAGAGGGCTGTCGCATGCCCATGCACTGAGCAGACCCAAATGTTTAGTCTACAGGGACAGGAGGTGTGACATGGACCTGTGACTCGAGTGGTGATTGTTAGATGCTAGAAAGTGAATGTGTTGATGAGGGAGAGCTGAGGTTAGAAAATAATTAAAATAATGACAGAGGTAAGGGTTATGGAGGTCATAGGATGATGGGATGGGTGCTGGCATGTGGTTGGGGACTTGCACGCAAGTGGCTGTTGGGTAAACCAGGTGACAAGATGAGAAGGTGGGGTTCGGGTCTTGCAAGTGAGTAGGCTATGGGTGAATGTTGGTTTTAGCTAGTTTTTTTTAATGAGTTCATACTTTCAGTCTCAAGGGAGGCACCAACAGTGAATTTCTTTCTTCATAACTAGGACTATCCATGGTGATGGAGCAAGGTTTCGTATTAAAGAAACTTGCTTGTATGCAATCCTCTCAAATAACATGTAATCATGTAACCAATATGTTTTGTAAATACTAATATTGCATTATACACGACACACTGTATCTAGGGGAAGCTTTCCTATGTGTATTGCTAACAAATAACCCGAGTGTCTTACAATGGCCAAAAACGCGGGAACTTCATTGCGCATGCATCTACTACATCTCGTAGTGTGACGCCTTCTATGCATGGGGGAAACTTTGCAGCTGCGCAATAGCTTTAATATGGCCGCTTGAAACTCAAGCACACGCTATTGCTTAAACTAAACCTTATAAGTTCTACTAAAAACGAATGCGAAAGATTAAAATAAGTAAATGGGGATAGAGTAGAGACAAGTGGTATACAGTGAAATCATTTATTTTCGCATTCTAATGTGTCTTTTTCTGACTTTATTATTAGTTCATATTTGGGCCTCGGAGGGTGACTGAAATCCCTACTTAGCTGTCCAGCGCGCAGGCGCACAGAAACTTGCCGGAAACCATGATGGCACAACTTGAAACCCAGCCAAGGCCACACTGGACAGAGACGCCTGAGAACTCAATCTATTGACCCGGACAAAGGACGAAATAATGAATAATGTTTCAAAATGCATTAATCATAACGTGAAATGCGGGTGGGAATAAAGCTTTGGGAAAGTAAATTAAGGGGTGGAAACATAGAACAATGGTCCAAAGAGAAAATATTACTTTTAGTATGGCGTGATGAACTCACCTCCTTGTCCTGTCCTATCAGAATAGTGGAAAACACGGTTATTGAAACTTTTGGGGGTGGTACACGAACACAGAATAGTATAATTGAGGTAAAGTTAGTTAGTTTACTGTTAGATTCGGACCCGACATGTATGCTGCCACAGACTCTGTCCGAGACGCTGTCTTAGACCCTGCAGATACCAGAGATCCTCATCGAGAGACCGAGATACTGATCGATAATCCAATCATCTAGAAAGGGGATTTCGGAAGAGAAATTTGAGGAGAGTACCACCAGAGAGGGGTGTGACGCTGGCGTTGCACTTACAAGAGGTCACCTTCCCAGATCTGAGCCTGTCCTGATCCTTAGTCTGCCACCTGTCCCGGTGGACTCCATCTAGCCCTGTCCCTTGGGCTGAGTGGTCGCTCCCCTGTGTCTCCTGCATCACTCGGTATCGTTGCTTGGCTGCCTATCTGCTATTTGCCTCATTATTGCTGCCTGCTGTGTGCCTGGTTGCCGCGCTGAACTTTTTGCATTTATTTAATTTAAAAGCGCCGCTTTTACAGCATTTGCGCATTTCCGCTGGGCTCCCCCCTCCGCCTCCATTTTGCCTGTGTTGTTGTTGTTGTTGTGCTCATCTCTAGCCTGCCCCGCCTCCCAGCTGAGACGCCCTCCCACTGACCAGAACAGCGCTCCAATACCGGAAAGCGCCGTGACTCGCTCCTGTCCCTTGGGCTGAGTGGTCGCTCCCCTGTGTCTCCTGCATCACTCGGTATCGTTGCTTGGCTGCCTATCTGCTATTTGCCTCATTATTGCTGCCTGCTGTGTGCCTGGTTGCCGCGCTGAACTTTTTGCATTTATTTAATTTAAAAGCGCCGCTTTTACAGCATTTGCGCATTTCCGCTGGGCTCCCCCCTCCGCCTCCATTTTGCCTGTGTTGTTGTTGTTGTTGTGCTCATCTCTAGCCCGCCCCGCCTCCCAGCTGAGACGCCCTCCCACTGACCAGAACAGCGCTCCAATACCGGAAAGCGCCGTGACTCGCTCCTGTCCCTTGGGCTGAGTGGTCGCTCCCCTGTGTCTCCTGCATCACTCGGTATCGTTGCTTGGCTGCCTATCTGCTATTTGCCTCATTATTGCTGCCTGCTGTGTGCCTGGTTGCCGCGCTGAACTTTTTGCATTTATTTAATTTAAAAGCGCCGCTTTTACAGCATTTGCGCATTTCCGCTGGGCTCCCCCCTCCGCCTCCATTTTGCCTGTGTTGTTGTTGTTGTTGTGCTCATCTCTAGCCCGCCCCGCCTCCCAGCTGAGACGCCCTCCCACTGACCAGAACAGCGCTCCAATACCGGAAAGCGCCGTGACTCGCTCCTGTCCCTTGGGCTGAGTGGTCGCTCCCCTGTGTCTCCTGCATCACTCGGTATCGTTGCTTGGCTGCCTATCTGCTATTTGCCTCATTATTGCTGCCTGCTGTGTGCCTGGTTGCCGCGCTGAACTTTTTGCATTTATTTAATTTAAAAGCGCCGCTTTTACAGCATTTGCGCATTTCCGCTGGGCTCCCCCCTCCGCCTCCATTTTGCCTGTGTTGTTGTTGTTGTTGTGCTCATCTCTAGCCCGCCCCGCCTCCCAGCTGAGACGCCCTCCCACTGACCAGAACAGCGCTCCAATACCGGAAAGCGCCGTGACTCGCTCCTGTCCCTTGGGCTGAGTGGTCGCTCCCCTGTGTCTCCTGCATCACTCGGTATCGTTGCTTGGCTGCCTATCTGCTATTTGCCTCATTATTGCTGCCTGCTGTGTGCCTGGTTGCCGCGCTGAACTTTTTGCATTTATTTAATTTAAAAGCGCCGCTTTTACAGCATTTGCGCATTTCCGCTGGGCTCCCCCCTCCGCCTCCATTTTGCCTGTGTTGTTGTTGTTGTTGTGCTCATCTCTAGCCCGCCCCGCCTCCCAGCTGAGACGCCCTCCCACTGACCAGAACAGCGCTCCAATACCGGAAAGCGCCGTGACTCGCTCCTGTCCCTTGGGCTGAGTGGTCGCTCCCCTGTGTCTCCTGCATCACTCGGTATCGTTGCTTGGCTGCCTATCTGCTATTTGCCTCATTATTGCTGCCTGCTGTGTGCCTGGTTGCCGCGCTGAACTTTTTGCATTTATTTAATTTAAAAGCGCCGCTTTTACAGCATTTGCGCATTTCCGCTGGGCTCCCCCCTCCGCCTCCATTTTGCCTGTGTTGTTGTTGTTGTTGTGCTCATCTCTAGCCCGCCCCGCCTCCCAGCTGAGACGCCCTCGCCCCTCCCCCTCCACTACCCATATATGACAACAGTTCCCGCGCGCAGCGTCCACGCGCAGCGTCCGCGCCCAACCCGCGCCGAAGGTGCGCCAAAGGTAAGCCCGTCTACGCCCGTCCGCGCCTGGACCACGCCCAGCGCCAGACCCCCTGCCCCGCGCGCTGCCCAGCCCTCCCGCATTACCTACGATGCCACCACCCTCCTAGCCCTTAACCCCGGTCGCGCCCCCAACTGCGTCCAAGCCGCTCCTGGACAGACCCATGGACCTTTCTCTTGCTACTCCTGCAAATTCATCGGCACCGACAACATCTCCGCTACTACCACACCACAGATTCCCGACCCCAACCACCTACAATGCATCCTGCTCAACACCCGATCTGTACACAGACACGCCATTGACCTATGGAATCTACTAGACACCACCTCCCCGGACGTCGCCTTCCTAACGGAAACATGGATGAACGCTTCCTCCGCCCCAGACATCACCATTGCCATCCCTGAAGACTATAAGATCACTCGCAAAGACCGTACCAGCCACACAGGAGGAGGAATCGCGATAGTCCATAAGAAATCAATCCGCATCTCAACCAGCTCTGACGCCAACCTCGCCAACTCCGAACACCTTCACTTCCAGATCCACATCGACCCCAAGACCACACTCAGAGGCACCCTCCTCTACAGACCACCAGGACCCCGCGCAAAATTCAGTGAAGACATCACGGACTTCATCACTCCACTCGCGCTCCCCTCCAAAGAATACATCCTTCTGGGTGACCTCAACTTTCACCTTGAAAAGATCAACGACCATAACACCACCACCCTCCTGGACAACCTCGCCAACCTCGGACTTAAACAACTGGTCACTTCGCCTACCCACATCGCAGGTCACACACTCGACCCCATCTTCACTTCCAGCAATCATGTCTCCTTCAGCCACACTACGGATCTCCTCTGGACTGACCACAGCTGCGTTCACTTCACCTACAACAAGCCCAAACCCACCAACCACCTCCAACCGACTCTGCAAAGAAACTGGAACAAAATCACCTCCGACCAGATCTCCTCATCACTCCTTCTAAACACCCCAGCCCACCCCTCGGACCCAAACCTAGCCGCCGCCAACTTCACCCTATGGCTATCCAACACCGCAGACACCTTAGCACCTCTGAAAAAACGTCAAAGCAAACCTGGCAACAAGAAGGCCTCATGGTTCAACGATGATCTTAAGAAGTCCAAGAAACTCTGCCGCACCCTTGAAAAAGCGTGGAAAAAAGACCCAACCACCAACACCAAGGACGCCTTCAAAAACGCCACCCGCACTCACCACCAACTAATCCGAAAGGCCAAGAAAACAGCATTCAAGGACCGACTCGACAACAACGCCCACAACAGCAAGGAACTTTTCAACATCGTCAAGGAGTTTTCCAATCCCTCGGCCAACTCCAACGACATCACCCCCTCTCAAGCCCTCTGCGACTCCCTAGCCTCATTCTTCCACAACAAGATTGCAGACATCCACAACAGCTTCGACAACCAACCCGAGGCCCAACCCACCCAACCACATGCTGAACACTCTCCCCCCGTGAACACCCTTAACGACTGGAACCCAATCTCCACTGAGGACACCATCCGCCTAATGAACTCCATCCACTCAGGATCCCCCACAGACCCATGCCCTCACCACATCTTCAACAAAGCAGACTCCGTCATAGCACCGCACCTCCGAGACGTCATCAACTGCTCCTTCAACTCCGCCACCTTTCCGGAAACCTGGAAACACGCTGAACTCACCGCCCTCCTGAAAAAACCCACAGCGGACCCCACCGAACTCAAAAATGACCGCCCCATCTCGCTCCTTCCATTCCCGGCCAAAGTAATCGAGAAAGCTGTCAACAACCAGCTCACCGCTTTCCTCGAAGCCAACAAATCCCTCGACTCCTCACAATCTGGCTTCCGAGCAAAACACAGCACTGAGACCGCCCTTATCGCAGCAACAGACGATATTCGAACCCTACTGGACAATGGAGATACAGTCGCCCTCATCCTCCTCGACCTCTCTGCTGCCTTCGACACAGTCTGCCACAGCACCCTTTTACAACGCCTCACCAACATCGGAATACATGGAAAAGCACTTGGATGGATCACCTCGTTCCTCACCGGACGAACCCAGAGAGTCCGTCTTCCACCATTCAAGTCCGAGGCCACCGAAGTCATCTGTGGCGTACCACAAGGATCCTCTCTCAGCCCCACCCTCTTCAACGTATACATGAGCCCCCTCGCGACCATCGCCCGCCAACACAACCTCAACATCATCTCTTACGCGGATGACACTCAACTGATCCTTTCTCTCACCAAGGATCCCAGCACCGCCAAAACTAACCTACACGAAGGAATGAAAGAAGTTGCTGAATGGATGAAACATAGCCGTCTGAAACTGAACTCGGATAAAACAGAAGTCCTCATCCTAGGTACATCCCCCTCTGCATGGGACGACTCTTGGTGGCCGGTAGCCCTTGGAAAAGCACCCATCCCGACAGACCACGCACGGAACCTAGGCGTTATCCTGGATTCTTCACTTTCAATGAACAGACAAGTCAGCGCCGTATCTTCATCTTGCTTCAACATTCTTCGCATGCTCAAAAAAACATTTCGATGGATCCCCACCGAAACCAGGAAAACAGTCACCCATGCTCTAGTCACGAGCCGACTGGACTACGGAAACACCCTCTACGCAGGCACTACCGCTAAACTCCAAAAGAAACTCCAACGAATCCAAAACGCCTCAGCCAGAATCATATTAGACATCCCACGCAACGAACACATCTCTGGCCACCTGAAAGACCTCCACTGGCTACCCGTCAATAAGAGAATCACTTTCCGACTGCTAACCCTCGCACACAAATCACTCTACGACATCGGACCAGAATGCCTCAACTCAAGACTGTCCTTCTACACCCCCTCCCGCCAACTACGTTCCTCCAGCCAAGCCCTCGCCACCGTGCCTCGCATCAACAAGACCACCATGGGAGGCAGATCCTTCTCTTACCTGGCTGCTAAAACATGGAACTCACTCCCCACTCACCTTCGCCTTACCCAGAACCACCTAGCTTTCAGAAAGCAACTTAAAACGTGGATTTTTGACAAGTAATCTTCCCCCCCCCCCTCCTTAGCGCCTTGAGACCCTCTGGGTATGTAGTGCGCTTTATAAATTCTCTGACTTGACTTGACTTGACTCTTCAAGGAGTGGGTTCATCTATCACCTTAGGTAAATATAATTCTGTGAAACCTGTCTTTGTACCTGCTCTATTCCCCCCCCCTTTTACAAGTACTGTCATCATTAACCTTTTATTGTGACTAGTTTTATTTGAATTTTAAATTCTTCTTGAAGGAAGAAGGTGTTGACTGTAATTGATTATGACTCACAAAATTATTGATTAGCTAAAGATTTTAAAACTTTTTGAGTTTGTAGTCATTTCGAAGGAAAGTAAATGTCATTTCTACCTTAAACTAACTCGGCAACCTGATTCATTGAGTAGAGGAAATTTATTGACAGGAAGATCGAGTTGGTAAGATTTGGTAAAGGTGGATATCAAATTACAGGTAAAATCTCAAAATTGATGACAGCGGGTTTTTACCAGCTTATCTGTATGAATGTTATGGGCCCATGTGAGTATTTGGTATGTGTGTGTAACCTGAGCTGGTAACCCGCTCCATCAGTTTTTATTGTTAGCAGAGGATGGTTAGGTAGAGAATATTGTGGATTGTATTATTGATTTATGCATTAACAACCGTTATTTGTTTGTGTATTGTTTCATGTAGTCTTGAAATTCCCGGGAATATTGAATAGCGGTTGGCGAATGAAAGCCACACTGCAGTGAGGTTACTTGTCTGGATCAGGAAAGTGTTGAAAGTTATGCAGGACTAGAAGCACTGATTTAGGGATTATTTTCTTCTGTATGAAAGTGAGAGTAATTGATAGCATAGGAGTTTGCTGGTGAAACTTTGGTCTTATATCACCTAGAAAGGGTAATACTGAAGGAGTAGCAGGTTCTCTGATGCTTGAATGAAGAGTAAGCGGAAAGGTTTTACTCGCAGTGTGTGAAGAGTAAGTGGAAAGGTTTGCTCGCAGTAAAAGGTTTGACTACTCTTTCAATTTAGAGGATCAGACACAGTAGCGAATGTTTCTATGTTGTTGATTAATGAAAATTGCACATAAAAATGTGAGAAAATACGTTTTTGCATTACCTTGTAAAGGAGGGGTCAGTTACGAGTGCTGCACTGACATCGCAAAGAGCCGCGCTGGGATTGGTTAGAAACAGCGGGTGTGTGACTGACGTGAAATATTGTAAAGGAGGGGTCAGTAGTGAGGAGTGATACTGACGTCACTGAGAGCCGCGCTAGTATTGGTGAAACGTATAGCAAAACACATTTCGATTGGTGAAGAGAATAAGAAGATGCACTTGTATTGGAAAATCATTAAAGTAAGAGCTGATAATTAATTGGTCATAACCATAGAGTCCCCAAGAATAATAATAATAGATACTGGAACTTGTATGGAGGATCCAATATTAATAGGGACTCGCCCAGACAGTAGATATTTAGGTTTTGCCCACGAACAGTACATAAAAGGAAGATCGCACAAAATGTATGGAGAGAAAAGAAAAATGTCATTTATGCATAAAATCAACAATTATTTTAAAAAGGATAAACTCATTAAAACTAGAGAAGGAATTCTCATTCCTCCTCCGAAAACTCCAGCATCCTACATGATGGTAGAAAGAGGATATCATACTTGCGGGTGGTTAGAAAATTGGATAGAATATACAAAAGATGATGGAATACTGGCTTTTCCAGAGTACAGAACCTTTAATGGAAGAATTTTACATAATTTACGCACTAGAATGAATGAATTAGAACCAAGACCCAGATTAACTCAGTATGAAGCACTATAAGAATGGGAGACTGAGGCATTTGAGCGAGATAGACCAAGAAGTGACAGGAATTTGAGCAGATTTTATCCAAAATTACCACGTGAAACCCGAGATAAGCAGATGAAACAGTGGAGGCAGGCCATGTTAACTGAAGGGTTATATCCTGTATTGATGGCTGAAGAACAGATAGGAGGAAAATGCTCAGAAAAGAAAAAGCATTTAACAGTAACAGTTTGCAAAGACTCAGAAGATGATTATTTAGAAGATATTTTAATGAAAAATCCTCCGCCTTATCAAGAAAGACCTTATAGAACTACCCCGAGTGCTCCGATTCTAGACATACCCTTGGTACCACAAATAGTACATGAGAGAACAATGGAAAGGGTACTTCAGAAAAAGAAAGGGAAGCGATAAATAAAAATAGAAGTAAATTAATACACCAAATTACTCAGTTAATCACGCATTCTGAGGCACTAACTATACAAGTGACTATAGGTCCTGTTGTCCCATTGTACGGGGATAAATCAAATTGTCCTAAAACGCCTGTCATGACCACAACCATTATTGAGCCATGAAAAGAGAAGATAATAGTGGATGGCCAAGCTAGTGACTGTGAGTCTGTAATTTCATTAATGGACTTGCCGATAAGAGGGAAAATAAATGACACACCCAGAAGAGACACACAAGGTTGCTCAAAAGAGGTACGAATAGAGACATCCATAGGATCAAAAAGTGCCACGATAGTAACCTCAGAAGAAATAGAAAGATGGACACAAGAAATAGAGAAACCAAACCCACCACCGAAATATTAGATCTTGTTAAATTAAGAGTTGAATTAGAAGAAATGATAGCTGGAAATGCAGGACTAGATAAATTAAACACCTATAGTGAGGAAAAATTGCTGTTCATTTGCAGAAGCATAACTCGAAACACAAAAACATTTCATGAGAAACTGGTAAATTTAGCCTCTGAAATAGGAATAGACATAGGGCGATCCAAAGTACTCCAAAAACCTTATAGAGCAGAATTTTCTGATAAAGATTTGGAAAACATGAACATGTCAGGAAGAAAATTGCAGGTAAAAGACTTAGGGCCTCATGTAGGTAGCTAAATACCGGTCGGTAACGTCCGAAATTCGGTAAATATGCCGTTACCGGCCGGTATTTAGACAAGTGAGATGTAGGAGGCCAAAAACCGGTTTTCGGTAAATATGAAGCGGTAAATACCGATTCATAATTACCGAATTCAAAAATACCGATTCATATTTACCGAATACATATTTACCGATTCGGTAAATATGAAGTGGTAAATATGAATCGGTAAATATGAAGTGGTAAATATGAAGTGGTAAAACTGAAAATGACATGTAGGAAAAATCGGTAATTAAGAAATCCATGAAATTCGGTAATTAAGAGTCAGTAATAAACACTGAGTGAAAGCAGGTGGTAACCATCAACAGACCATATAAGCAATCCCAAAATGCAACAGCGTGGACAACATGGCCGCTCTGTATGTCATTGCAAGGCGCCTACGTCTACAGGAAGCAGGTCTGAGGATATGGAGACGGGAGGAACGCATCTACAGACAGCGCATCACACTCTTCCAACTGACTGATGCAGAGATACATGAAAGGTACAGGCTACACCCCCAAACCATCATGGACCTGATAAGGGACCTGCACCCACTCCTGGACCAGCCAACAAGAAGGGCGCATGCCATACCACCACATGTGCAGGTGCTCTGCAGCCTACATCTACTGGCATCTGACAGTTACCAGGGGGTGATAGCTGCGGTGGGCGGTTTATCCCAGAGTTGCCTGTCCCGTTTCTTCAGGAAGTTCCTGGATGCCATGATGCAGAGAATGCACCACTACATCAGCTTCCCAAACACACAGGCTGAACTGCAGAAAACTAAAACTGACTTTTATCACATGGCACAGTTCCCCCATTTCATTGGCTGTATTGATGGCACACACATCCCAATCTGCCAACCAGCTGACACAGAGCACATCTACAGGAACAGAAAGTCCACCCACTCCATCAATGTGCAGGTGATCTGTGATGCAGGGAACATCATCACTGATATTGTAGCGATGTTTCCTGGGAGCACCCACGACTCTTACATCTTCCAGAACAGTGGGATCTACACACGACTGATTGCCGGAGAATTTGAAGAGGGATACCTGCTAGGTAAGTAACAGTGACGCCCCATGAAACCTGCAAATCATAGTGTATAGAGGCATGTGACTGATGGTTCCCTTTTACTCACCTAGGCGACAGTGCATATGCCTGCCGGTCATTCATCCTCACTCCCTACCTACACCCATCAACCCAGAGTGAGAGACGATACAACGTGGCACATAAATCTACACGCAATGTGGTGGAGCGCACGTTTGGACTACTGAAAAGCAGGTTCCGCTGCCTCCACAAGAGCGGAGGCGCACGCCAGTACACACCCATCAACTGCTGCAAGATCATTGCCACTTGTGCAATGCTGCACAACCTTGCCACGAAGAGAGGTACAGAGGTGGAAATAACAGATTTTGAGGACAACGAGGAAGAGTCAGGCCAGCCAGAGGGCAACGCAGCTGGAGTGCCAACTGCAATAGATGGGAGAGAGAGACGGGCAGAGATCACATGCAACTATTTCTGAGTAAGTAAGGGGACACAGCCAGTTGTGGTATGTCATGACGTAGTTTTAATGCGGCACTACGCCATGAAAACAAGATCAAGCCAATCTGACAACATAGCATATTTACAAGGAGTAAGTCCAGGGTTACGTCACCCATTGGGAATTGGCTACGCAGGGCTGCATCAATGTTTGCGCATACGCGCTGCAGTGTGGGATGGCACGGATTGAGCATCCTCACTACAGCCAACCCCAATCCGCCTGGTGCTCCTGCGTGCTTCTGGGACGGGGGGTGTGATGCTGCTCCTGCTGCTGGAGTCGATGCTCTCCCCAGCATCCCCTGCAGCAGTTGTCGCTGCCTGACTTGTTAATAGCACCTCTAGTGCACTTGTCACCTGCACCATCCCCCGAGACACGTCGCTGCAGCAGTGTGTCAGGCCCTCCTGCATCGACACAGAGCGCAGGCAGAGTAGAGAAGTGGCAGTTGCCAGACGGTTGAGTGCCCTGGTGTTAGTGTCCCTCCTCTGCCGTTCCCGGCGCCGTGCATCTATGTCAGCATCTAATTTGCTGCACAACTGCTGGATTGACTGGGACATGTCCCGAATGCCCGCTGCCATTGCGCTGATGTTATTATCCATGTTGACAAATGTAGATTTCATGAACCGCATATGCCTCTGGACTGACATGACTGCCTTTGTTTGCAGGCGCTGTTGTTTTAACATTTGGCCCTCGAGCCCCGAGAAGACACCATGGCTATCAATGTTTGCTGGTGGACTCTGGACACACGACCTGCGGCGCCCTCTTGCACCCGTCTGTTCTGCCTGTGAGGAGTAGGGCACAGTGGCATGGCTCCCATCCTGGGGCATAGTAATTTGCTCAGGGCCCCTGCTGTCGTCAGACGAGGTGTCTAAGGCTCGCAGCCTGGCGGCAGGACGCCTCCTCATTCTCACACCTGCAGGCGGTGATGTGGCCGGTGACTCAAACATGAGTGGCGATGCTGGCTCTGGGTGAGGTGATGCTGGCTCCGGTTGAGGTGAAGCTGGCTCTGGTTGAGGTGAGGCTGGCTCTGGTTGAGGCGAGGCTGCCTGTGTTAGTGGTGCGGCTGCCTGTGGCACTGCTCCCTGGGATGAACTTGTGCTGGCCAGAGCTGATCTGTGTGGCCGGTGTGCCCTCTCTCCTGCAGCATGTCCTGTCCTGCGCGATGTCACATCTGTGGACAGAAATGCAACATCGGCTCAGTGTACCTGAAGGGCTGCATTGCAAGCATCACAATAAAATCATGTTACACTCTAAATTTGTCCTCTGCCTCCTTGTGCCTAATGTGTGTAACATGCCTTGTTGTCCTGTGCTATTTACTTCATGGTTGGGGTTTCCCTGACTACATCTCCCAGAATGCATTGCCTGTCTGTACTAACACATGGACTGGAGTGGGATACTCATTTCACAATGGGGGATGTGGGATAGGGGTAGGGGGGGCTACATTGCTGTGCATTCGTCTTACCTTGTTGGGTGGCGGCTCTGGCAGAGCTGTCAGCATCCCCAAGGCCCACGACGCTCTCATTCTCGATTGTGGCCCCCACCTGCTCCTCCAGTTCGGTGAGGGCAGGTGCCCTGTTGGTTCCACCTCCAGTCTGGCTGGCCTCCTTCTGGATTTCCCCCATCTTCCTCTTGGTTACAATCCTCAGGTCATACCAGCGCTTTTTGAGGACCTCTATGTCCCTGTGGGTCACTCCCACAGCATTGACCTGCGCCTGGATGGCCAGCCAAATATTGCGCTTTTCAGCCTCAGGCACTTGCAGGGACTGCCTCCCAAACAGCTTCTGGTGCTGCTTCACCACCTCCTCCACCAGCACCTGGAGTTCCTTGGGGCTGAATTTCAGCTTCCTCCTCCTTTCCCCTCCATCTCTCTGTGTCCTCTGGCTGGACATGATGTTTTTTTGCTGCACAAACAGGCACTGGCTCCCTGCCTCTCCTCTGCACTCCAAGCCTCTCCAGAGTCTGTTAATTGTGTGCACCTGCCTGGGTGTGGCCACTTCCTGGTTGGGTGGGGTGTGGTTGCACAGGATTGGCTGTTTCATCAAGTCATGTGATTTTTTTCCCGATTCGGTAAATACCGATTCGGTATTTACCGATTCGGTAAATACCACCTCGGTATTTACCGATTCGGTAAATTCCGATTATTGATTACCGAATGTTACCGATTCGGTAATTATTACCGAATTTTTACCTACATATAACTTACCGATTCTTAAATACCGATTCGGTACGGTTCGGTATTTAAGAATCGGTAATTTTTATTTACCTACATGAGGCCCTTAATGACAATATTGCAGAAATGGGGAGATTTAGACAGATGGAAAGCTCGGTGGACAAAGCAAAAGGAAGAAGCACAGACAAATCGATCGACATCCGAATATTTAATGAAAGAAACAGAGAAGGCTGAAAGATTGTACCCAATGAGAGAGGTTCCAGGAGGGGGATATGTACATTTCGCATGGACCCGACAGGATATTTTGGCATTTACAAATGATTTCCCAAAATTAAGAGAAAAACCAGTGGATTGGTATAGACAGGTTGAAAGGTTTGTGAAAGTTTCAAAAGTTTTGTTGAAGGATTTAGATGGTCATTTTGACATAGTGGTGACTGCTGATTTGTGGACTGAATGTAAAATTACAATTGATTGGCCTAATGATGAGTACCCAAGAAATGAGAAAACAGGAGCCCCGTCAGAAGAGGTTATGAAGAAATATACAGGTAATCACTTTCTTAAAAGGGAAAATTCCCCCAAAAGAAACCAATTGGATAAAAATAGATAGAACAACCCTTATTAGTTCTACTAAAAAACTAATGCGAAAGATTAAAATAAGAAAATGGGGATAGAGTAGAGACAAGTGGTATCCAGTGAAATCATGTATTTTTGCATTTTAACGTTTCTTTTTTCTGACTTTATTATTAGTTCATATTTGGGCCTCGGAGGGTGACTGAAATCCCTACCCACCTGTCCAGGGCGCAGGCGCACAGAAACTTGCCGGAAACCATGATGGCACAACTTGAAACCCAGCCAAGGCCACAATGGACAGAGATGCCTGAGAACTCAACCTATTGACCCGGGAAAAGGACGAAATTATGGATAATGTTTCAAAATGTATTGATCATATTGTGAAATGCGGGTGGGAATAAAGCTTTGGGAAAGTAAATTAAGGGGCGGAAACATAGAACAATGGTCCAAAGAGAAAATATTACTTTTAGTATGGTGTGAAGAACTCACCTCCTTGCCCTGTCCAATCAGAAGAGGGGAAAACACGAATATTGCAACTTTTGGGGGTGCTACACGAACACAGAATAGTATATTTGATGTAAAGTTAGTTAGTTTACTTTCAGATTTGGGCTCGTCATAGAGTCAGCGCGAGATCATGTCTGTCAGACTCAGACCCGACACGTATGCTGCCACAGACTCTGCCCTAGATGCTGTCTCCGACCCTGCAGATGCCAGAGACCCTGCTCGAGAGACCGAGATACTGATCGATAATCCAATCATCTAGAAAGGGGATTTCGAAAGAGAAATTCGAGGAGAGTAGCACCAGAGAGGGGTGTGACTCTGGCGTTGCACTTAGAAGAGGTCACCTTCCCAGATCTGAACCTGTCCTGATCATCAGTCTGCCACCTGTCTCGGTGGACTCAATCTGGCCCATCTTCAAGGAGTTGGTTTCATTTATCACCTTAGGTAAATATAATTCTGTGAAACCTGTCTTTGTAACTGCTCTCTTTTCCCCCCTTTTACAGGTACTGTCATCATTGATCTTTTTTATGTTTGAAATGCTTTATTTGAAGAAAAAGCATAGTGAGCAACAAATACAGGTCATATAAAGAACATTGTCATACAAAATCAAAAAGAGAAAAATAATAAAGGGTCATCATGCGATAAACATAAGAAACCTGAGAAAAAATTCAAAAAGCATTTTGTAAAATTTTAAAGGCAACCAGAGGGAAAAAAGGGGGAAAAAGGAGAAAAGGAGAAAAAGGGGAGGAGAAAGGAAGGAAGGGAGAGGAGAAAGAGAAAGGTAAATATGAGGCGTTAGGAGAAGAATAGATGATGTGGTCAGAGAGAAAATATAGGTAGAATAGAAAGAGCAAATAAGCCAAGGGTAGGGAATAGTTGAAAGGCAGGCGATGAAAAATGCAAATGTAAAAAAGATAAAAGGAGTAGAGAGGAAGAAAGGAAGAGGAGGGGCAGAGCAAAAGTCACTCATGGGGGTTTGAAATTCTCAGAGGATAAAGGAGAGATAGATTTCGATTTCAGAGCCATGCGGTCAAGGTATGCTGTGAGAGGGAACCAGAATAAATCTCTATTGAGGGTAGGAGTGGAGGCAGCAGCAAAACGAACATCAAGTCTGTGATAGTGACAGAGAGAATTCCACCAACATTGTATAGAGAGCTTAGAAAGATCCTTCCAGTTAGAAGAAATGTGTTGGAAAGCTAGAGCCAACATAAGATCTAGTAGACCAGAGGAGCGAGAGGGAATATCAAGAGTGTCAGAGATACTGCCTAAAAAAAGGAGAGGGATAGAGTATGGGATAGAGATAGAAAAGAGACGAGAGATATAAAACCACACCTGAACCCAGAGTGCGAGAACAGGAGGGCACAGAAAAAGTAAATGAAAAAGATCAGCATTAGGGGCAGAGCAGGTCCAGCAAGTAGAGTCCTTATCAGGAGAAAAGCGAGAAATAGAAACGGGAGAGAGATAAAGTCTATGGTATAGAAAGAACATAGATTGAGTTAGTGAGGCGGAACGGGAAATTTTTAAGGACCTGGCCCAGACTTTGTCCCAAACGGCTATAGACCATTCACAGCCCAAATCAAGCTCCCAAGCAAGTTCCAATTTAGATTTCGGACGGGTCGGATTGGGGGAGGAGAAAAATTTATAAATAAGAGAGGCTTTAGGGAGAGTGGACAGGATCTGAAGAAGCGGGGAATGGGAAACAGAAGAGGATGATAAGGGAAGAGAATAATAGACATCAAGTATGATGGCCATTAAGACAGTGAATCTATGGAAAAAAGACTGGGGACAGTGAAACAGAAGTCGGAATCGAGGAAAAGAACATGGGAGAAAACCGTCGAAAAGTTGGTTAACCCATATCAGCCCCTTTGATCTCCATGCAGTCCAACAAATAGGACGATTATGGAGGAGAATAAGTGAATTGTACCAAATAGGGGAGGCCAAAAAGGATTCACGGGAGACCAGGTCAGGACGGACCAGAGCATGTAGAAGAGAAGAAGTATGCTTAAACAGGGGTAGAGGGGTGGTTAAATTCTTAGCGGTGAAATGTACAATTTCAGATAGGGAAAAAGGGGAGAGAAGTGAGCGTTCAATAGAGAGCCAAAGAGGAGCAAGAGGAGAAGGTGCAAGAGCAAGCCAGTTAGAAGCCTGACGAAGAGAAAAAGATTTATGATAAAGGCGGAAGTCCGGAAAGTTGACTCCACCATTGGACTTCGGTTTACGAAGGGCAACGAGCGCAACTCTCGATTTTTTATTATTCCAGAGAAACTTAGAGAGACAGGAATCAATGCGCTTGAAATAGATATCAGGGATATGAATGGGGAGCATGGAAAAGATGTATATAAGAATGGGAGATATCATCATTTTGATCGAGTCCAGCCGACCCCACCATGAGAGAAAGAGAGGATTCCAAGGAGAGAACAACTTATCCATGCGGGATAGTACAGCAGACATGTTCAACCGAATAGATGAAGAAATAGAGTTAGAGAACCAAATTCCAAGGTACTTAATTTTAGAGGAGTTCCATGCAAAACCAGTGGTCGAAAACTGATGAGGGAGACAAAATTTAGTAAGAGGAAGGATCTCAGTTTTATTAGAGTTAATCTTGTAACCAGAAACTTGGGAGAAGGAGTTAAACTCAAGTAGCAAGGCCGGAATGGATTGGTCAGGATCAGAAATAAACAAAAGAATGTCATCTGCATACGCAGAGAGTTTCAAATGAGTCTTGTCATAAGGGAAGCCAGAAATAGAAATGTTGTTTCTAATAGATGTAAGAAATGGCTCTAAAGCTAGGACAAAAAGTAAAGGGGACAAAGGACAGCCCTGACGGACTCCACGCTGCAAGGGAAAATAGGGGGATAGCCGGCCATTAACTAACACAGACGCTTTAGGAGAGGAATAAAGTAAAGAAACAAGAGAAATAAAATTAGGACCAAAACCGTGCCAACGAAGGGAGGCAAAAAGAAAGGACCAATCTACTCTATCAAAAGCCTTTTCGGCATCAACTGATATAGCAGCTAGAGAGAAGTTGAGAGAAGGTACCTTATTGAGAACATTGAGAAAAAGGCGGGAATTATCTGAGGTGAGTCTGCCCTTTACGAAACCACATTGTTCCTTACCTATAAGGTGTGGGAGGAAAGGATCTAAGCGCCGGGCAAGAAGTTTAGCAAATAATTTATAGTCTACATTGACAAGGGAGATTGGGCGATAATTTTTACAAAATTGCGGGTCGCGACCCTCTTTGGGTATTAGGCAAATCGTGGCCTCGTGAAAGGTACCAGCAGCTGTGCCGGAGGTGAAGAAGGATTGAAAGAGGGAGAGAAGTTTAGGAAGCAAAAGATCTGAAAAATGTAGATAAAATTCCACAGAGAAACCATCCGGCCCCGGAGATTTACCCTTGGTTAGAGATGTTAAGGCGCTATCCAGTTCGGTAATAGAGAGGTCAAGTTCAAGATCAGGGAAATTAAGATAAGAAGTGGAGGGGGCAGGAATTTTGTCCAAGTAGGATTGAATAAGAGCAGCTGAAGGGGGGGATTCAGGAGTATAAAGAGATTGATAGAACTGTTGAAATTGGGCGAGTATATCCTGCTCCTTATGTAGGAGAAGATTATCGGTGGAATATATTGAATCAATCAGGTTGCGCTCCTTGCGGGACTTAAGATAATTGGCCAAAAGTTTACCTGACTTGTTGCGACCTCCGTAGTAGCGGGCGCTGCTGCGGAGTAGTGATGAGGAGGCGTTATCAGTAGAGATTTTGTTAAACTCGAGTTTGGCGCGTATAAGGTCTGGTACAACCGTTGTAGTAGAAGAGGTGTAGAATTTATGCTCCAGGGATTTAATATGGGAGAGAAGGTCTTTCTGTTTCTTAAGATAGGACTTCTTTTTCTTTGAGACAAAGTCGATCACAAAACCGCGAGCGGTAGCCTTAAAAGAGTCCCAAATAACATGAGGGGGTAAAGAAGGATCAGAATTGAGTAGGAAAAATTCCGTAGCGAAGGAAAGAAAAGAAGAAGAAAAGAGGGGATCCAGGAGGAGAGAATTATTGAAGCGCCAGCGGGAGGATTTGGGATGAGGAGGAAGAAGGTCAAGAACAGTGACAATGGGAGCATGGTCTGAGATAAGTATCGGCTCTATAGATGAGGAAAGAAGATTTTGAGAGAGAGACTGAGAAAGGAATATGTAGTCAATCCGGGAGAAAGAGGCATGAGGAGGTGAAAAGAAAGAATAGTCCAAAGAGTCAGGGTGGGACAGTCTCCATGAGTCGAGAAGGTGAGATTTAGAGATAGTGTCAAGGAATTGTGTATGTGATTTGTGAGGGGTGAAGCGGGCAGAGGATTTGCGATCAAGAAACGGGTCAACAATTTGATTACAATCCCCACCCAGAATGAACAGGGAATCACTGTATTGAAAACACTTAGAAGTTATTAGAGGCCAAAAATTACAATCAGGATGAGTGGGGCCATATACATTAAAAACAGTCAAGGATACAGAATTGATTAACAGCTTAACTAAGACCCAACGACCCTCAGAATCATTTTCTTGAGAAAGAACTTTACATTTGAGCTTCTTGTGACACAAAATGGCCACACCGTTCTTTTTGTTAGATGTAGGAGAAAATAAAACCGTTCCCACCCAGCCTCTTTTTAACTTAAGAGACTCCGCCTCAGAGAGATGGGTCTCTTGTAAAAGAACTAAGTCAGGAGTGTAAGAGGCTAGATGGGAAAGCACTCTCTGCCGTTTAATAGGGCTAACAAAACCTTTCACATTCCATGAAATAACTTTGAATTAAATCACAATAAAATGTGCTAGGAACAGAGAAAAGAAATAGAACCAAAAACGCCACAAAGGAGAATAACAAGCGAGTGAAAGGAAAGAGCAGGACAAAAGAAAGTCAAAGGACATAGTAAAAAAGAACAAGGAAAAAGGAAAGGAAGGAAAGGGGAGGAAGAGAGGAGAAGAAGAAGAGACAGTACATATCCAAAACGGACGACTGAGGAAAACATACCTGAAAGGGGAAGGGAGATGACAAGACGACGAGATGACGATGGGGTGTGGGAGGATTCGACAAGAACAGCCCCCCAAGCCGGAGAGCAACACACCGCACCGGGACGGAATATGAGTAGAGCGGATCATATGGTACGAAGAGGACTACAAGAGGGTTGATCAAACAAAAAATCTGAGGGAGGGAAAAAGAAACATGTTATGCAGAAGTCATGGGGAGGTAAAGAGTACAAAAACAGAAACAGAGAATTGTATGCAGAACAGAAAACCCAAACAACAACCATTATATAATCACATCAGGCAGAAGAAGGATCAAACCTAGGAGGGAAAAAATCCCAGCACGAACCTGTAAGAAGAAAAAACCAAACAGATAAATAATCAACCAGTAGGAGGAACGGATGTGTCCATGCCAACGTTAGTGTGAGTGTGAATGAAATTCTTAAGTTCAGCCGGATCTTGGAAAGTCCAGGTGTTGTTCTGATGAGTTACCTTGAAGGTACAAGGGTGAAAAAGGCCATATCTGGCACCCATAGAGCGCAGAGGAGCACGAAGAGATAAAAATTCTTTTCTTCTGGCAGCAGTGGCATTAGAGACATCCTGAGAAAGAAAAACTCTCTGACCCATCCAGGACACTTGGCGCTTCGCTCGAGCTGTGGAGAGGACCAAAAGGAGATCTGTAAATTTGAGGAAGAGGATGATGACTCCTCGCGGTTTGGTCGAGGAGGAGGAGCGAGGGCCAAGTCTATGGGCACGTTGGATACTGAGAGGGGTAGTAGCAGGAAGGTCCAGCAACTTCAGGAGGAAAGAAGAGAAAAACGTGACAGGATCATCTCCCTCCAAGGATTCCGGCAGGCCGTAAACGCGCAGGTTATTCCTCCTGTTCCTGTTTTCCAAGTCTTCAGTGTGCTGTTGAAGGGCAAGAAGAGACTTCTCCAAAGAGGAGATGCGTTGAGAGTTTGACTGAATTTCTGGAACCTGCTGCTCAACAGAAGAAACACGAGCCTCCATAGTGGACCACTTGGCCTCAAAAAGCTGCATCTTAGCATTAGTCTCCTCCACGAACGGGCGCAAGGCGCGAATCTCCTCAAGTATCAACTCCATAGATATAGGAGGTGGAGAAGACTCGGATGGAGGTGGAGAGGAGTCCTGCTTCAAGCGCTTAGGTAAGGAGGCAGGAGGAGAAGATTTACTGGGGGTAAGTTGTGATGGAGAAGAGCGGGTGGAGGCTGATGACGCCATTTGATCCGTGGAAGGAGGATGAGGAGAATGACCTGTTGATGAGGAGGAAGCAGAGGAAGGTAGAGTCTTCGAGGGCACAAAAACAAACTTTGGATTGCGTAGCTTGCCCATAGAAGCCTAAACGTGCCAGTAACAGTGACAGGAAGGCAAAGAAGCAAATTAACAGAACAACCTGCACTCAAAAAGCAGAGAGTGCCAATATATCCGGTCCGAAGAGCCCAGCAATCAGCAGGAATAGCAGAGGACACTTGGAAAAATCATGAGGAAACTCCAGACCTGAAGGAATGCCAGCAGAAGTTAGAGGGTACTTCCAGTAGTAACCAGGAGATCACTAGTGGGCGTGAAAGCCATGCGCACTAAAACTTGGTAGGCATACTTGCAAAAAAGAATTAGAAAAATAAGTCACATGCCTTGGAACTGAGGTAGGCTATCACTGAAAAGCACAGCGTGTGTGGCATATTGCAAGGAGAGCATGGAGGCAGAGGTCTCAGAAAAAGGAGCGCCAACATGAGGAGTAAGCTGGACGAATAGCGCACTGACAGGGCGCAGTCTCAAAAGCTGGCAATAATAAAGAGACCAAGTGGGCCAAATGGCATATCCCCCTGACACAGCCACCAGAGGCAATTCATATAGGATTGGGGATTAAAGAACGTAGTCTAATAGTAGAATTGGCGCCATGAGAGAATTGACTGAGAGGAGACAAGTTGCAATATTTCATTAAAATTATTTAAATGTCACAGCAAGAGAGTCTCTGGTGCAGAATCTATCTTTATGCGCCCACATCATGTAAAGATCAAGTTGATTCACCTCTCAGAAGCGTTGAAGGAGATATGACAGGCTGAGGAAACAGCAGATAGTTACAGCAAAAGCAGTCCCCTCAGACGTGATGCCTTCGTGAAATCATCTCAAAATGGCGGACGCGCTGAGGCGATTAACAAATTCGCCGAAAATGAGGTATTTTCCAGAGAAAAGCGGACCCCCAGACCTCACCAGGTACACATTGCGCTCCGGTGCTAGGAACCGCCAAAAGAAACGAAAAAGATGCCGGAACGCCTCCGTACGGGATGAAAGTCCGTCCCGGTGTTGCGGAGCTCCGAAGTCAGGCGGCCATTGCCGTCGGCGTCCAAGCCACGCCCCATCATTGATCTTTTTATTGTGACTAGTTTCATTTGAATTTTAAATTCTTCTTGAAGGAAGAAGGTGTTGACTGTAATTGATTATGACTCACAAAATTATTGATTAGAAAAAGATTTTAAACGTTTTGAGTTTGTGGTCACTTTGAAGGAAAGTAAATGTCATTTCTACCTTAAACTAACTCAGCAACCTGATTCATTGAGTAGAGGAAATTTATTGACAGGAAGATAGAGTTGGTAAGATTTGGCAAAGGTGGATATCAAATTACAGGTAAAATCTCAAAATTGATGACAGCGGGTTTATACTAGCTTATCTGTATGAATGTTATGTGCCCAGCTGAGTATTTGGTATGTGTGTGTAACCCGAGCTGGTAACCCGCTCCATCAATGGGTATAAAAGTGATCAACTTCATTCTGCCTGCATTGTCGCACAAGTGATCATGCAGTCTTGTGGATTTAGATCACTAGTACTAGATCCTTTTTCTTCCACTAAGCATTCCTCAGCTTTAAAAAAAAATTCTGTACATAGGATGGGATCTTGAACCCTGGAGGAACCACATGTTTGACTGAATGGTGTTGTTATAGAAATTAATCTCTCTTCCGGAAACAAACTATTTTATTCAGCCAATGAGCCTAGATAAACATCTCCAGAACCCTGGTGATCTCATCTTTCAGCTTGCTGCCCTCTTCCATGCCAGGCTGATGCCAGTCTTTTGTTCCGAAGCCACCTGCTTGAAAATCTATACAGCACAGATCCACATCAGGGAGGAAGAGTTGGAAGAAATCACGAACACTTAACCCCAAGAGAGAGTAAACATTGATTAGCATGGGGCTTTACCGCTGGAGTTCTTTGCCAAACAGGTCATTTGTACAACAATATATTAAGCTGATTGCCAAACAGGCATCTTATGTCAACACAAAGAAAGCATTTCAAGGTATTGAATGTGCACTTTGCTTTATTTTCATATGTGTGCAGCCCGCCAGCTGTCTAATCCCCAGAGACTCTCCTGCACGCTCACAGTGTGTTCAAATGAGTGTTTTGTGTTCTTTCCTACTATTATTTAATAAGATAAGATCAGGAACTTCTTGGGTGCGTCGTTGTGCTCTACTTGTCACCCGTTCATCTTGAAAGGTATTGAACACGCCTGTGATGCAAATAACTCACTTTTCCAGTTTTCTTCTGCCTGAACGTCAGTTTAGGAAAACCTCTTATTCTGCAGTTCTTTTAAAAACTCCTATAAACTCCATCCTGTATTTTGCTTTTCTTTGATAAAGAGGTTCTAGTAAAATAAAACCATTAAGAATTAATCAGGCCCTAAACAGTGCACATTGTATAGTTATTGTTAAACTATCAATTTTCTCTCAGTGACGGTTTTGCCTCAATGGCTCTCAACAACATGGAGCTTCCTAAAACAGGACTCCACAACACGTTGCTCTGGAAGGACAACATATCTCTTTGACTGCAGGTGTAGGAAACCTTCCACCTGCATAGCAAAAGGAAAAAAAGAGTCCCCCTGTTACAGCTTGAAGTGAAGCTCTCACCAATGGGAGCTAAGACCCGCCTCCCCTGGAGCGCCCATGACCACATAATGACTTGCGTCAACAGCTCCTGGTCTACCCAAGAACACCCATTGAACCCCACCCAATCAAAGTACATCTCTAGTTTGCACTCTGCCACTCAAGTCCCTCCTCCCATGTGATCCATCTCCAGAGGTACCTCTCTGCTTATCCCTCATCCTGGGGCAATCCTCTCACTTGCCTCCTCAGCCACTCTTGCTTGCCACCTTCGTCGAGGCATGCCCATTTATCCCCTCCATGTGGCGCTCTCCTCTGCCCCTTCTTTCATGATGGAGTCCTGGCCAGAGATAAACATCCACCTGAGAGAGGGAGAGGAGACCCCCAGAACACTAGACAGAGTCATTTGTGTCTATGTTTCCACACAGTGGTAAATCCTGTTGGCATTGTGAAATGCTTGCCACACATAATGGTGGTAATTCTTGGGAGGTTGTGACCAATACTGGGATGATGCCCTTTCCTAACCCTTGCAAATTACTGACCTTAGCACAATGATGGTAATTTATGTTGACATTTGTACGTTCAGGGGATGATTTCCACTGCTCCAGCTTGCAGAATACTGGCCCTAGGAAAATTGAGGTAATTCTTGGCACCTTGTGGGCATACATGGGATGAGGCCCATTACCCACTCCTTGTACATTGCTGTCTCTCACATAACAGTGCCCACTACTAATAAATGCTGGTGCAGGCATAATGGTTGTAAATTTTTTTAACTTATGGGCATCTATGGCAGGATGCCCACCCGTGGCAAATTCCCAATCTTGCCAGCATGATGTTCTTTCTTGACATATAGTGCTTGGCCATGGCACTGTGGTTCCCACCCATGGCATGATCCTGGCTGTACGGTTGTATTTCTTTGAATATTGGTGACATCCACTGCACAAAAGTACCCTCCTGCATAATATTCAACCTGGCACAATGATGGTAATTGCCTGCATTTTGTGGGCACCCATGATACAATAGTGGTTCTGACATTACAGTGCTAATTTCTGGCATTTTATGGGCATCCGTTGCACACTAATTAATGCTTGGGCTATTGTAGCCATCCATTGCCCACACACCTGCCACAATGCTGGCATCTGTATTGTTGTGGTAATTCAGCACCTTCTCTGGGCATGCATGGCATGTTGGTGAACACCTAGGTCTTCTAATAATGGCAGTAATTCCTGGCATTTTGCTGGTATCCATGGTTAGATGATGCCAAAAGCACAAATTATGAATAATTTTGAATACAGTAGTTTAACGTTTAAGCAGATCCAGAGGAGAGAGGAACCAGTGCAAGGCAGACCTCCCATCTAGGGTGACCACCTGGCACGGAGGCAAATTCTGGGCAGTGCGTGTAAAAAATCAAGGAAATGGTCCAACGTCAGGGCAAAAATTCAGGACAAAAGTTCAATTTTACAGGCGCATCTTAGGAGGTAAAGCAAAAATATTAAAGTAACTAAAAAGCTGTCTGACACAAGTACAAGTCAAAATAGGTTTATGTCCTTTGATTTATAGACTGTTGCCCGTGTATTGTCACTGGTGCGGTATCACTGGTGCCCGTGTGGTGGCTCACTCATAGAACATTATTTCGAAATGTTCATTCTAACATGGGCAAAGTGTTAGCAGCATCGCCTGAAAGAGGCAGTGCACAGGAAGTAGCAAGAGAAGCAAACCCTGCCATTGCAGTGGTGGAAAGCTGTCAGATGGTCTTGTAGGCCCTCTTGCAATCTGAAGCAGGAGCTGCTGAGATAGCCACCTCTATGCTACTGCTTATGCATCAGTCCTGCCAATAAGAGTAATCAGAAGCAGCTGTGTTGACACAAGGCAATTATTAGAACCTGCAGAGTTTGCATGAGTGGATGCAGAAGTCACAAGGATAGAGGTACAAACATTTAGGTTTTATCTGTGGATGCCAATTTGAAGTATTTCCAGTTGAGCGGGTGTGGCACTGGAAGATGAGGTCTCAGTAGCACGTCATCTGGGAAGGAGGGAGCTGTAAAATTGAAAAATACTGAGGCTGGGCCATGCAGCTCTCTATAAAGTGACACAAGAACACAAATCAAACTTCCTCACTCCCACATGTTTACTTCTAGTGCTACTGATGATGAGGATGATGACTAACATCAAGACTGTCCAGTGAGGAGGAGGAGGAAGAACATCACAGTGCACCTCCTAATCCACTGATGACCAGAACAAGCATTACCTATCGCCAAATGGTTGAATGAGAGACATCATCCTGGAATCTTCCCAGCCTGGCCCCACTTCTGCAGGAACAAAGAATACTGTTCTTTTTACACATCGTGGCATAGGCGTACCCGCCGTCGCCACTACATTTACCACAGTCCTTTGGGGCAACTTGCTGGTGTGACGAGCAGTGTGCGACCAACTTTTGCATAATTTATTACGGCTCCCTTGAGCCAACGGGCTGACGAGCCTTGGATCTGCACCTGCGCGCCATGAGAGGTACTTGACCTGTTTTAATTACATTTTGGCAGTCCACACGGCACCCCTTCACACTGACCTGCTCCCTGCTGACGAGAGGCAACTACCTCGAAACACGTGTCCAGGGATGGCTAATGCAACACATACTGTTCTTTTTACACATCGTGGCATAGGCGTACCCGCCGTCGCCACTACATTTACCACAGTCCTTTGGGGCAACTTGCTGGTGTGATGAGCAGTGTGCGACCAACTTTTGCATAATTTATTACGGCTCCCTTGAGCCAACGGGCTGACGAGCCTTGGATCTGCACCTGCGCGCCATGAGAGGTACTTGACCTGTTTTAATTACATTTTGGCAGTCCACACGGCACCCCTTCACACTGACCTGCTCCCTGCTGACGAGAGGCAACTACCTCGAAACACGTGTCCAGGGATGGCTAACGCAACACATACTGTTCTTTTTACACATCGTGGCATAGGCGTACCCGCCGTCGCCACTACATTTACCACAGTCCTTTGGGACAACTTGCTGGTGTGACGAGCAGTGTGCGACCAACTTTTGCATAATTTATTACGGCTCCCTTGAGCCAACGGGCTGACGAGCCTTGGATCTGCACCCGCGCGCCATGAGAGGTACTTGACCTGTTTTAATTACATTTTGGCAGTCCACACGGCACCCCTTCACACTGACCTGCTCCCTGCTGACGAGAGGCAACTACCTCGAAACACGTGTCCAGGGATGGCTAACGCAACACATACTGTTCTTTTTACACATCGTGGCATAGGCGTACCCGCCGTCGCCACTACATTTACCACAGTCCTTTGGGGCAACTTGCTGGTGTGACGAGCAGTGTGCGACCAACTTTTGCATAATTTATTACGGCTCCCTTGAGCCAACGGGCTGACGAGCTTTGGATATGCACCTGCGCGCCATGAGAGGTACTTGACCTGTTTTAATTACATTTTGGCAGTCCACACGGCACCCCTTCACACTGACCTGCTCCCTGCTGACGAGAGGCAACTACCTCGAAACACGTGTCCAGGGATGGCTAACGCAACACATACTGTTCTTTTTACACATCGTGGCATAGGCGTCCCCCGCCGTCGCCACTACATTTACCACAGTCCTTTGGGGCAACTTGCTGGTGTGACGAGCAGTGTGCGACCAACTTTTGCATAATTTATTACGGCTCCCTTGAGCCAACGGGCTGACGAGCGTTGGAGCTGCACCTGCGCGCCATGAGTGGTACATGACCTGTTTTTTTTTTGTTTTTTTTTTTTGAAACCGTTTATTACAAGTCTTAAGAGTATACAAGTATGGGCCTACAACCTTCCGGCCGGCCGCTAGCAATGATAGGAACATACGACATACATTTATGGAACACGTGGTGTTACGAAGGAGCATTTCTCAGTAGGTAACAATGTCAAAAGCCACATCATCCAGACCCCATTATGCGGTTTCATTTTAAATTAAGAACAACAAGAAAACCACACCCACAAGGCAACCCACAATCGAAAATAGCAGCACGTGCTCCCCTAGAGGGGGGATCCCAACTATCCACAGAAGTCTAAAGAGGGGGAAGAAAACAGAGCGAGGACTGGGGGAACCCAATGCCCGGCAGCGGGGGAGCGAGTCGGCTAAGGGGATGGGGCTGGCGAGGTATCAGGCAGCAACGGTGGTGCACAGATACCCCCGCGGTAGGCGTTCCAGGGGCCCCATACTTTCACCCATGTCCCAGGCTTACCCCTCGCCACATACACCACCTTTTCTCGAAACATGCACCAGTCCATGTGTTCTTTCCAGGCCAAGACCGTCGGGGGCCTCTGGGATCCCCAGAGTTGAGCAATATCACGCTTGGCAATCATATATCCCAGAGTCACCCACCACGTCTGCGGCGCCGAGTAATCAGTCGGTTCCCACACATTCAACAGGCATCTCCTCGCTTCAGGCAACAGCGCCACATGCGTAACCAGTCGCAGCACCTCATGTACACCACGCCAGAACCCTTCCACCTCCGGGCACTCCCATAAAATATGCAAAAAGGTCCCCAAAGCACCACACCCACGCTTACACAACCCATCTCCAGCATAGCCCATACGCAGAAGCTTTGGCCCCTACTTGACCTGTTTTAATTACATTTTGGCAGTCCACACGGCACCCCTTCACACTGACCTGCTCCCTGCTGACGAGAGGCAACTACCTCGAAACACGTGTCCAGGGATGGCTAACGCAACACATACTGTTCTTTTTACACATCGTGGCATAGGCGTACCCGCCGTCGCCACTACATTTACCACAGTCCTTTGGGGCAACTTGCTGGTGTGACGAGCAGTGTGCAACCAACTTTTGCATAATTTATTACGGCTCCCTTGAGCCAACAGGCTGACGAGCCTTGGATCTGCACCTGCGCGCCATGAGAGGTACTTGACCTGTTTTAATTACATTTTGGCAGTCCACACGGCACCCCTTCACACTGACCTGCTCCCTGCTGACGAGAGGCAACTACCTCGAAACACGTGTCCAGGGATGGCTAACGCAACACATACTGTTCTTTTCACACATCGTGGCATAGGCGTACCCGCCGTCGCCACTACATTTACCACAGTCCTTTGGGGCAACTTGCTGGTGTGACGAGCAGTGTGCGACCAACTTTTGCATAATTTATTACGGCTCCCTTGAGCCAACGGGCTGACGAGCCTTGGATCTGCACCTGCGCGCCATGAGAGGTACTTGACCTGTTTTAATTACATTTTGGCAGTCCACACGGCACCCCTTCACACTGACCTGCTCCCTGCTGACGAGAGGCAACTACCTCGAAACACGTGTCCAGGGATGGCTAACGCAACACATACTGTTCTTTTTACACATCGTGGCATAGGCGTACCCGCCGTCGCCACTACATTTACCACAGTCCTTTGGGGCAACTTGCTGGTGTGATGAGCAGTGTGCGACCAACTTTTGCATAATTTATTACGGCTCCCTTGAGCCAACGGGCTGACGAGCCTTGGATCTGCACCTGCGCGCCATGAGAGGTACTTGACCTGTTTTAATTACATTTTGGCAGTCCACACGGCACCCCTTCACACTGACCTGCTCCCTGCTGACGAGAGGCAACTACCTCGAAACACGTGTCCAGGGATGGCTAACGCAACACATACTGTTCTTTTTACACATCGTGGCAGAGGCGTACTCGCCGTCGCCACTACATTTACCACAGTCCTTTGGGGCAACTTGCTGGTGTGACGAGCAGTGTGCGACCAACTTTTGCATAATTTATTACGGCTCCCTTGAGCCAACGGGCTGACGAGCCTTGGATCTGCACCTGCGCGCCATGAGAGGTACTTGACCTGTTTTAATTACATTTTGGCAGTCCACACGGCACCCCTTCACACTGACCTGCTCCCTGCTGACGAGAGGCAACTACCTCGAAACACGTGTCCAGGGATGGCTAACGCAACACATACTGTTCTTTTTACACATCGTGGCATAGGCGTACCCGCCGTCGACACTACATTTACCACAGTCCTTTGGGGCAACTTGCTGGTGTGACGAGCAGTGTGCGACCAACTTTTGCATAATTTATTACGGCTCCCTTGAGCCAACGGGCTGACGAGCCTTGGATCTGCACCTGCGCGCCATGAGAGGTACTTGACCTGTTTTAATTACATTTTGGCAGTCCACACGGCACCCCTTCACACCGACCTGCTCCCTGCTGACGAGAGGCAACTACCTCGAAACACGTGTCCAGGGATGTCTAACGCAACACATACTGTTCTTTTTACACATCGTGGCATAGGCGTACCCGCCGTCGCCACTACATTTACCACAGTCCTTTGGGGCAACTTGCTGGTGTGACGAGCAGTGTGCGACCAACTTTTGCATAATTTATTACGGCTCCCTTGAGCCAACGGGCTGACGAGCCTTGGATCTGCACCTGCGCGCCATGAGAGGTACTTGACCTGTTTTAATTACATTTTGGCAGTCCACACGGCACCCCTTCACACTGACCTGCTCCCTGCTGACGAGAGGCAACTACCTCGAAACACGTGTCCAGGGATGGCTAACGCAACACATACTGTTCTTTTTACACATCGTGGCATAGGCGTACCCGCCGTCACCACTACATTTACCACAGTCCTTTGGGGCAACTTGCTGGTGTGACGAGCAGTGTGCGACCAACTTTTGCATAATTTATTACGGCTCCCTTGAGCCAACGGGCTGACGAGCCTTGGATCTGCACCTGCGCGCCATGAGAGGTACTTGACCTGTTTTAATTACATTTTGGCAGTCCACACGGCACCCCTTCACACTGACCTGCTCCCTGCTGACGAGAGGCAACTACCTCGAAACACGTGTCCAGGGATGGCTAACGCAACACATACTGTTCTTTTTACACATCGTGGCATAGGCGTACCCGCCGTCGCCACTACATTTACCACAGTCCTTTGGGGCAACTTGCTGGTGTGACGAGCAGTGTGCGACCAACTTTTGCATAATTTATTACGGCTCCCTTGAGCCAACGGGCTGACGAGCCTTGGATCTGCACCTGCGCGCCATGAGAGGTACTTGACCTGTTTTAATTACATTTTGGCAGTCCACACGGCACCCCTTCACACTGACCTGCTCCCTGCTGACGAGAGGCAACTACCTCGAAACACGTGTCCAGGGATGGCTAATGCAACACATACTGTTCTTTTTACACATCGTGGCATAGGCGTACCCGCCGTCGCCACTACATTTACCACAGTCCTTTGGGGCAACTTGCTGGTGTGACGAGCAGTGTGCGACCAACTTTTGCATAATTTATTACGGCTCCCTTGAGCCAACGGGCTGACGAGCCTTGGCTCTGCACCTGCGCGCCATGAGAGGTACTTGACCTGTTTTAATTACATTTTGGCAGTCCACACGGCACCCCTTCACACTGACCTGCTCCCTGCTGACGAGAGGCAACTACCTCGAAACACGTGTCCAGGGATGGCTAACGCAACACATACTGTTCTTTTTACACATCGTGGCATAGGCGTACCCGCCGTCGCCACTACATTTACCACAGTCCTTAGGGGCAACTTGCTGGTGTGACGAGCAGTGTGCGACCAACTTTTGCATAATTTATTACGGCTCCCTTGAGCCAACGGGCTGACGAACCTTGGATCTGCACCCGCGCGCCATGAGAGGTACTTGACCTGTTTTAATTACATTTTGGCAGTCCACACGGCACCCCTTCACACTGACCTGCTCCCTGCTGACGAGAGGCAACTACCTCGAAACACGTGTCCAGGGATGGCTAACGCAACACATACTGTTCTTTTTACACATCGTGGCATAGGCGTACCCGCCGTCGCCACTACATTTACCACAGTCCTTTGGGGCAACTTGCTGGTGTGACGAGCAGTGTGCGACCAACTTTTGCATAATTTATTACGGCTCCCTTGAGCCAACGGGCTGACGAGCCTTGGATCTGCACCTGCGCGCCATGAGAGGTACTTGACCTGTTTTAATTACATTTTGGCAGTCCACACGGCACCCCTTCACACTGACCTGCTCCCTGCTGACGAGAGGCAACTACCTCGAAACACGTGTTCAGGGATGGCTAACGCAACACATACTGTTCTTTTTACACATCGTGGCATAGGCGTACCCGCCGTCGCCACTACATTTACCACAGTCCTTTGGGGCAACTTGCTGCTGTGACGAGCAGTGTGCGACCAACTTTTGCATAATTTATTACGGCTCCCTTGAGCCAACGGGCTGACGAGCCTTGGATCTGCACCTGCGCGCCATGAGAGGTACTTGACCTGTTTTAATTACATTTTGGCAGTCCACACGGCACCCCTTCACACTGACCTGCTCCCTGCTGACGAGAGGCAACTACCTCAAAACACGTGTCCAGGGATGGCTAACGCAACACATACTGTTCTTTTTACACATCGTGGCATAGGCGTACCCGCCGTCGCCACTACATTTACACATTCTTTTGGGGCAACTTGCTGGTGTGACGAGCAGTGTGCGACCAACTTTTGCATAATTTATTACGGCTCCCTTGAGCCAACGGGCTGACGAGCCTTGGATCTGCACCTGCGCGCCATGAGAGGTACTTGACCTGTTTTAATTACATTTTGGCAGTCCACACGGCACCCCTTCACACTGACCTGCTCCCTGCTGACGAGAGGCAACTAACTCGAAACACGTGTCCAGGGATGGTTAACGCAACACATACTGTTCTTTTTACACATCGTGGCATAGGCGTACCCGCCGTCGCCACTACATTTACCACAGTCCTTTGGGGCAACTTGCTGGTGTGACGAGCAGTGTGCGACCAACTTTTGCATAATTTATTACGGCTCCCTTGAGCCAACGGGCTGACGAGCCTTGGATCTGCACCTGCGCGCCATGAGAGGTACTTGACCTGTTTTAATTACATTTTGGCAGTCCACACGGCACCCCTTCACACTGACCTGCTCCCTGCTGATGAGAGGCAACTACCTCGAAACACGTGTCCAGGGATGGCTAACGCAACACATACTGTTCTTTTTACACATCGTGGCATAGGCGTACCCGCCGCCGCCACTACATTTACCACAGTCCTTTGGGGCAACTTGCTGGTGTGACGAGCAGTGTGCGGCCAACTTTTGCATAATTTATTACGGCTCCCTTGAGCCAACGGGCTGACGAGCCTTGGATCTGCACCTGCGCGCCATGAGAGGTACTTGACCTGTTTTAATTACATTTTGGCAGTCCACACGGCACCCCTTCACACTGACCTGCTCCCTGCTGACGAGAGGCAACTACCTCGAAACACGTGTCCAGGGATGGCTAACGCAACACATACTGTTCTTTTTACACATCGTGGCATAGGCGTACCCGCCGTCGCCACTACATTTACCACAGTCCTTTGGGGCAACTTGCTGGTGTGACGAGCAGTGTGCGACCAACTTTTGCATAATTTATTACGGCTCCCTTGAGCCAACGGGCTGACGAGCCTTGGATCTGCACCTGCGCGCCATGAGAGGTACTTGACCTGTTTTAATTACATTTTGGCAGTCCACACGGCACCCCTTCACACTGACCTGCTCCCTGCTGACGAGAGGCAACTACCTCGAAACACGTGTCCAGGGATGGCTAACGCAACACATACTGTTCTTTTTACACATCGTGGCATAGGCGTACCCGCCGTCGCCACTACATTTACCACAGTCCTTTGGGGCAACTTGCTGGTGTGACGAGCAGTGTGCGACCAACTTTTGCATAATTTATTACGGCTCCCTTGAGCCAACGGGCTGACGAGCCTTGGATCTGCACCTGCGCGCCATGAGAGGTACTTGACCTGTTTTAATTACATTTTGGCAGTCCACACGGCACCCCTTCACACTGACCTGCTCCCTGCTGACGAGAGGCAACTACCTCGAAACACGTGTCCAGGGATGGCTAACGCAACACATACTGTTCTTTTTACACATCGTGGCATAGGCGTACCCGCCGTCGCCACTACATTTACCACAGTCCTTTGGGGCAACTTGCTGGTGTGACGAGCAGTGTGCGACCAACTTTTGCATAATTTATTACGGCTCCCTTGAGCCAACGGGCTGACGAGCCTTGGATCTGCACCTGCGCGCCATGAGAGGTACTTGACCTGTTTTAATTACATTTTGGCAGACCACACGGCACCCCTTCACACTGACCTGCTCCATGCTGACGAGAGGCAACTACCTCGAAACACGTGTCCAGGGATGGCTAACGCAACACATACTGTTCTTTTTACACATCGTGGCATAGGCGTACCCGCCGTCGCCACTACATTTACCACAGTCCTTTGGGGCAACTTGCTGGTGTGACGAGCAGTGTGCGACCAACTTTTGCATAATTTATTACGGCTCCCTTGAGCCAACGGGCTGACGAGCCTTGGATCTGCACCTGCGCGCCATGAGAGGTACTTGACCTGTTTTAATTACATTTTTGGCAGACCACACGGCACCCCTTCACACTGACCTGCTCCCTGCTGACCAGAGGCAACTACCTCAAAACACGTGTCCAGAGATGGCTAACGCAACACATACTGTTCTTTTTACACATCGTGGCATAGGCGTACCCGCCATCGCCACTACATTTACCACAGTCCTTTGGGGCAACTTGCTGGTGTGACGAGCAGTGTGCGACCAACTTTTGCATAATTTATTACGGCTCCCTTGAGCCAACGGGCTGACGAGCCTTGGATCTGCACCTGCGCGCCATGAGAGGTACTTGACCTGTTTTAATTACATTTTGGCAGTCCACACGGCACCCCTTCACACTGACCTGCTCCCTGCTGACGAGAGGCAACTACCTCGAAACACGTGTCCAGGGATGGCTAACGCAACACATACTGTTCTTTTTACACATCGTGGCATAGGCGTACCCACCGTCGCCACTACATTTACCACAGTCCTTTGGGGCAACTTGCTGGTGTGACGAGCAGTGTGCGACCAACTTTTGCATAATTTATTACGGCTCCCTTGAGCCAACGGGCTGACGAGCCTTGGATCTGCACCTGCGCGCCATGAGAGGTACTTGACCTGTTTTAATTACATTTTGGCAGTCCACACGGCACCCCTTCACACTGACCTGCTCCCTGCTGACGAGAGGCAACTACCTCGAAACACGTGTCCAGGGATGGCTAACGCAACACATACTGTTCTTTTTACACATCGTGGCATAGGCGTACCCGCCGTCGCCACTACATTTACCACAGTCCTTTGGGGCAACTTGCTGGTGTGACGAGCAGTGTGCGACCAACTTTTGCATAATTTATTACGGCTCCCTTGAGCCAACGGGCTGACGAGCCTTGGATCTGCACCTGCGCGCCATGAGAGGTACTTGACCTGTTTTAATTACATTTTGGCAGTCCACACGGCACCCCTTCACACTGACCTGCTCCCTGCTGACGAGAGGCAACTACCTCGAAACACGTGTCCAGGGATGGCTAACGCAACACATACTGTTCTTTTTACACATCGTGGCATAGGCGTACCCGCCGTCGCCACTACATTTACCACAGTCCTTTGGGGCAACTTGCTGGTGTGACGAGCAGTGTGCGACCAACTTTTGCATAATTTATTACGGCTCCCTTGAGCCAACGGGCTGACGAGCCTTGGATCTGCACCTGCGCGCCATGAGAGGTACTTGACCTGTTTTAATTACATTTTGGCAGTCCACACGGCACCCCTTCACACTGACCTGCTCCCTGCTGACGAGAGGCAACTACCTCGAAACACGTGTCCAGGGATGGCTAACGCAACACATACTGTTCTTTTTACACATCGTGGCATAGGCGTACCCGCCATCGCCACTACATTTACCACAGTCCTTTGGGGCAACTTGCTGGTGTGACGAGCAGTGTGCGACCAACTTTTGCATAATTTATTACGGCTCCCTTGAGCCAACGGGCTGACGAGCCTTGGATCTGCACCTGCGCGCCATGAGAGGTACTTGACCTGTTTTAATTACATTTTGGCAGTCCACACGGCACCCCTTCACACTGACCTGCTCCCTGCTGACGAGAGGCAACTACCTCGAAACACGTGTCCAGGGATGGCTAACGCAACACATACTGTTCTTTTTACACATCGTGGCATAGGCGTACCCGCCGTCGCCACTACATTTACCACAGTCCTTTGGGGCAACTTGCTGGTGTGACGAGCAGTGTGCGACCAACTTTTGCATAATTTATTACGGCTCCCTTGAGCCAACAGGCTGACGAGCCTTGGATCTGCACCTGCGCGCCATGAGAGGTACTTGACCTGTTTTAATTACATTTTGGCAGTCCACACGGCACCCCTTCACACTGACCTGCTCCCTGCTGACGAGAGGCAACTACCTCGAAACACGTGTCCAGGGATGGCTAACGCAACACATACTGTTCTTTTTACACATCGTGGCATAGGCGTACCCGCCGTCGCCACTACATTTACCACAGTCCTTTGGGGCAACTTGCTGGTGTGACGAGCAGTGTGCGACCAACTTTTGCATAATTTATTACGGCTCCCTTGAGCCAATGGGCTGACGAGCCTTGGATCTGCACCTGCGCGCCATGAGAGGTACTTGACCTGTTTTAATTACATTTGGCAGTCCACACGGCACCCCTTCACACTGACCTGCTCCCTGCTGACGAGAGGCAACTACCTCAAAACACGTGTCCAGGGATGCCTAACGCAACACATACTGTTCTTTTTACACATCGTGGCATAGGCGTACCCGCCGTCGCCACTACATTTACCACAGTCCTTTGGGGCAACTTGCTGGTGTGACGAGCAGTGTGCGACCAACTTTTGCATAATTTATTACGGCTCCCTTGAGCCAACGGGCTGACGAGCCTTGGATCTGCACCTGCGCGCCATGAGAGGTACTTGACCTGTTTTAATTACATTTTGGCAGTCCACACGGCACCCCTTCACACTGACCTGCTCCCTGCTGACGAGAGGCAACTACCTCGAAACACGTGTCCAGGGATGGCTAACGCAACACATACTGTTCTTTTTACACATCGTGGCATAGGCGTACCCGCCGTCGCCACTACATTTATTTATTTATTTCATGTGACTTGTATAGCGCACTATAACCCAGGGGTCTCTAAGCGCTTTGTTAGGATCAGCTACACAATAAAAAGATGCATCAAATTAAAAATTTAGCGGCCACCCCACGCTTGCTGGAAAAGCACAGTTTTTAATTGCTTGCGGAAGGGCATTAGTTTCTTTTCATTGCGGAGTTTCAGCGGTAGTTTATTCCACATAGCTGGCAAAGTATGTGAAAAAGCGCGCCCACCCACAGTGGTCAGTCTACAGCGTGGCTGAACCAGATATATGGAATCAGCAGATCTAAGCACCCTCCCTGGTTTGTAAAGGGACAGGCGAGATTTCAGATAGGTGGGTGCTCTGCCATGAAGCGCTTTGTGTACAATGCAGAGCCCCTTGAACATTAGCCTCTGCCTGACTGGCAACCAATGGAGTTCCCGCAGGAGGGGGGATGCCTGGGTACTCCTCGACTTCTTAAAAATGAGCCTGGCAGCATCGTTCATGACCGTCTGCATTCTGTTTAAAAGGCCCTGTGGGAGGCCTATATACAATGAATTGCCATAGTCCAACCTAGCCAAAATCATTGCAGAGACCGCGCTCCTGAGGGTGGAAAAAGAGAGCAGCGGGGAAACTTTCCTGAGTTGGCGAAGGAGGCCGACGCAACAGCCCACCACAGCTGTGACTTGCTTTTTCATGGACAGCTTGCTGTCCACCTGGATGCCCAGGCTCTTAACCACCTCAGCCGGTTCTGGGGGCGTGCCCAACTCCCCAGGCCAGAAACGGTCACACCAAGGGTTGCCAGCGATGGTAATCGGCAACACCTCGGTTTTGTCCGGATTGATTTTTAGGGAGTTGCCGGACATCCAGTTAGCTGTACTTCTCAGGATATTTTGCAATCTGGTAAAAGCATTCTGGCTATCCTCCAGCTGGATGATAATCTGGGTGTCGTCTGCGTAGTTATATACCTGACAGTCCATTTGATTAAGCATTCGAATCAAAGGCTGTAGGTATATGTTGAACAATAGGGGTGACAGAGCGGACCCTTGTGGGACTCCGCAAGTGATCGAGGTTGCGGTAGAGAGCATGTCACCTAATTGCACTTTCTGCACCCTCCCTTGAAGGAAGGATGTGAACCATGCCAGTGCTATGCCCTGAATGCCGAAGTCCCTCATCCGCGACAGTAGTTGTTCATGACACACGGTATCAAATGCCGCGGAGAGGTCCAACAGCACCAGGGCCCCCGGGATTTTCTTGTCCGCTCTGTTCCTAAGTTCGTCTACGATTGACAACATAACCAGCTCCGTGCTGTGATTCGCACGGAAGCCTGCTTGATTCGGCTCTAGCAGCGTGTTGCTTTCCAGATGTTCTGAAAGGGTGATAAGGACATGCTGCTCCAGGACCTTCGCCAGGAATGGTAACTGGGAAATTGGTCTGAAGTTCTTCAGGCATTTTGCGTCTGCCCCCGGTTTTTTTAGCAAGGGAATCAGACGGGCTTCCTTGAAGGCAGATGGCACTTGACCAGTTTGTAGAGAGAGGTTCAAGAGACTCAGCACATCGTCCTCAATGCCCGGGAGTGCGAGTTTGAAGACTTCAGGTGGACATGGATCCGCCCTAGAGCCGGACTTGACCCGTCCCGAGAGGGAAACTAAGCTCTCCTTTGTAATCAAGGATAGATTAGAGAGCGGAATTGTAATTGGTGGTATGGCTGGGATATCTACCGGTGGACAGTCAATTTGCGGGGTTGCCGTAATTTCAGTGACCAAATCAATAACTTTGTTGGTGAAGAAGTCCTGGAACTTCTGACAGTCCTCCTGACTAAAATCCGGGGGCTGTTCCTTGTGGCTGTTCCTTGTTCTTCCTGAGCTCCGTGAGGACTCGGAAGACTTCTTTCTGAGGGTTCGTGGCCGTAGAGATCCTCACCTCGTACCACAGTCCTTTGGGGCAACTTGCTGGTGTGACGAGCAGTGTGCGACCAACTTTTGCATAATTTATTACGGCTCCCTTGAGCCAACGGGCTGACGAGCCTTGGATCTGCACCTGCGCGCCATGAGAGGTACTTGACCTGTTTTAATTACATTTTGGCAGTCCACACGGCACCCCTTCACACTGACCTGCTCCCTGCTGACGAGAGGCAACTACCTCGAAACACGTGTCCAGGGATGGCTAACGCAACACATACTGTTCTTTTTACACATCGTGGCATAGGCGTACCCGCCGTCGCCACTACATTTACCACAGTCCTTTGGGGCAACTTGCTGGTGTGACGAGCAGTGTGCGACCAACTTTTGCATAATTTATTACGGCTCCCTTGAGCCAACGGGCTGACGAGCCTTGGATCTGCACCTGCGCGCCATGAGAGGTACTTGACCTGTTTTAATTACATTTTGGCAGTCCACACGGCACCCCTTCACACTGACCTGCTCCCTGCTGACGAGAGGCAACTACCTCGAAACACGTGTCCAGGGATGGCTAACGCAACACATACTGTTCTTTTTACACATCGTGGCATAGGCGTACCCACCGTCGCCACTACATTTACCACAGTCCTTTGGGGCAACTTGCTGGTGTGACGAGCAGTGTGCGACCAACTTTTGCATAATTTATTACAGCTCCCTTGAGCCAACGGGCTGACGAGCCTTGGATCTGCACCTGCGCGCCATGAGAGGTACTTGACCTGTTTTAATTACATTTTGGCAGTCCACACGGCACCCCTTCACACTGACCTGCTCCCTGCTGACGAGAGGCAACTACCTCGAAACACGTGTCCAGGGATGGCTAACGCAACACATACTGTTCTTTTTACACATCGTGGCATAGGCGTACCCGCCGTCGCCACTACATTTACCACAGTCCTTTGGGGCAACTTGCTGGTGTGACGAGCAGTGTGCGACCAACTTTTGCATAATTTATTACGGCTCCCTTGAGCCAACGGGCTGACGAGCCTTGGATCTGCACCTGCGCGCCATGAGAGGTACTTGACCTGTTTTAATTACATTTTGGCAGTCCACACGGCACCCCTTCACACTGACCTGCTCCCTGCTGACGAGAGGCAACTACCTCGAAACACGTGTCCAGGGATGGCTAACGCAACACATACTGTTCTTTTTACACATCGTGGCATAGGCGTACCCGCCGTTGCCACTACATTTACCACAGTCCTTTGGGGCAACTTGCTGGTGTGACGAGCAGTGTGCGACCAACTTTTGCATAATTTATTACGGCTCCCTTGAGCCAACGGGCTGACGAGCCTTGGATCTGCACCTGCGCGCCATGAGAGGTACTTGACCTGTTTTAATTTCATTTTGGCAGTCCACACGGCACCCCTTCACACTGACCTGCTCCCTGCTGACGAGAGGCAACTACCTCGAAACACGTGTCCAGGGATGGCTAACGCAACACATACTGTTCTTTTTACACATCGTGGCATAGGCGTACCCGCCGTCGCCACTACATTTACCACAGTCCTTTGGGGCAACTTGCTGGTGTGACGAGCAGTGTGCGACCAACTTTTGCATAATTTATTACGGCTCCCTTGAGCCAACGGGCTGACGAGCCTTGGATCTGCACCTGCGCGCCATGAGAGGTACTTGACCTGTTTTAATTACATTTTGGCAGTCCACACGGCACCCCTTCACACTGACCTGCTCCCTGCTGACGAGAGGCAACTACCTCGAAACACGTGTCCAGGGATGGCTAACGCAACACATACTGTTCTTTTTACACATTGTGGCATAGGCGTACCCGCCGTCGCCACTACATTTACCACAGTCCTTTGGGGCAACTTGCTGGTGTGACGAGCAGTGTGCGACCAACTTTTGCATAATTTATTACGGCTCCCTTGAGCCAACGGGCTGACGAGCCTTGGATCTGCACCTGCGCGCCATGAGAGGTACTTGACCTGTTTTAATTACATTTTGGCAGTCCACACGGCACCCCTTCACACTGACCTGCTCCCTGCTGACGAGAGGCAACTACCTCGAAACACGTGTCCAGGGATGGCTAACGCAACACATACTGTTCTTTTTACACATCGTGGCATAGGCGTACCCGCCGTTGCCACTACATTTACCACAGTCCTTTGGGGCAACTTGCTGGTGTGACGAGCAGTGTGCGACCAACTTTTGCATAATTTATTACGGCTCCCTTGAGCCAACGGACTGACGAGCCTTGGATCTGCACCTGCGCGCCATGAGAGGTACTTGACCTGTTTTAATTTCATTTTGGCAGTCCACACGGCACCCCTTCACACTGACCTGCTCCCTGCTGACGAGAGGCAACTACCTCGAAACACGTGTCCAGGGATGGCTAACGCAACACATACTGTTCTTTTTACACATCGTGGCATAGGCGTACCCGCCGTCGCCACTACATTTACCACAGTCCTTTGGGGCAACTTGCTGGTGTGACGAGCAGTGTGCGACCAACTTTTGCATAATTTATTACGGCTCCCTTGAGCCAACGGGCTGACGAGCCTTGGATCTGCACCTGCGCGCCATGAGAGGTACTTGACCTGTTTTAATTACATTTTGGCAGTCCACACGGCACCCCTTCACACTGACCTGCTCCCTGCTGACGAGAGGCAACTACCTCGAAACACGTGTCCAGGGATGGCTAACGCAACACATACTGTTCTTTTTACACATCGTGGCATAGGCGTACCCGCCGTCGCCACTACATTTACCACAGTCCTTTGGGGCAACTTGCTGGTGTGACGAGCAGTGTGCGACCAACTTTTGCATAATTTATTACGGCTCCCTTGAGCCAACGGGCTGACGAGCCTTGGATCTGCACCTGCGCGCCATGAGAGGTACTTGACCTGTTTTAATTACATTTTGGCAGTCCACACGGCACCCCTTCACACTGACCTGCTCCCTGCTGACGAGAGGCAACTACCTCGAAACACGTGTCCAGGGATGGCTAACGCAACACATACTGTTCTTTTTACACATCGTGGCATAGGCGTACCCACCGTCGCCACTACATTTACCACAGTCCTTTGGGGCAACTTGCTGGTGTGACGAGCAGTGTGCGACCAACTTTTGCATAAGTGATTCTATGATTGGTTGGTTTGGTTTACCTGTCAGACCCTAGTACAGTGCACCAGGAGTGCCCAGGGCTGGTAATCCAAATTCTGCTGGTGGGCCTGCAGCACTGGTTGTGCCACCCACAGAAGCAGCCTGTAAAAGTGTGTCTAAGGTCTGCCATTGCAGAGCCTGCGTGCAGTCTGGTACTGTCATGCTGACTGGGCAAGTGCACCCACTTGCAAGTCCCTAAACCTTCCCTTTTCTTCATATCAGACACCCCTATGGTAGGCCCAAAGGCAGGGTCAAGGAAGGATATGCCCTGGTGTGTGTGGCATGTTCTAACAGTGAATTACAGCCATTTTCGTTTTCCACTATTGTTCTCCATAGGCCAGAATGGGCACTTTGGTTATTACATCTTATAATCCTAACTGACTCAGGGAACATGGTAGAAATTCGAATTTAGTACGCCTGAACTCAGAATGATAAAATACATCTTTTAGTGAAGTTGGTTTTAACATTCTGTGTTTGAAAATACCACTTTTAGAAAGTAGATATTTTCTTGTCTAACCATTCAAACCTGCCTCTGCTAGGCTGTGTATTCCTTGTCTGGAGTTGGAGTGACAGGGCTGGGGAATTCCAGGAGACAGGGTGAGGCAGCCCAGTGGTGAATAGAGAGATCTGAATCTAGATGGGAGGGAGGAGTTGCACCTGGGACCTGAATAGGGCTGTGCCGTCCCTTCACAATGCTGGCTCCACCTCCTGTGGTGCGTCTGATGTCTCTGCCCTGCACTCTGAAAGGAAAGAAGGAGTCATGTAAACAAAGTGCTCCAGAACTGGTTTGGACTAGGCAAAGGCCCCTCTGCTCTCAGAGGACAAAGGATTTTGGGGTATAAGTATTGGGACCCTGATCCCAAGAATTTAGATCACTTTGGGAAACAAGAAGAAACCTCTGCTGAGGAGAGGAACCAAGAAGAAACTGAGGAGAGACTGTCCCTGAACCTGGGGGATTGGCCTGCAGTGGTTGTCTACTGCCAAAGAGAGGAGAAAGGGACTTTGTGTGTACTTTTGCTCAACTTGTAAGGATCTCCAAGGGCTTGGAAAAGAGCTTGCCTCCTGCTGAAGTCTCAGGGACAACAGACTTCAACCACCAGCTCCCCAGAATTCTGTGGAAGTGCCTGCTGCTGTTTTGGGGCCTTCTGAGGGACTGCGTGTCGCAAGGAGCTGGAAGCGTGGCTCAAGGAGAAGAATCATGTCGCAGTCACAGCCGCTGCCGTCGCATCACTGAACAAGGGTGTCACCACTGTAACTGTTGCATTGCACCACATCACGAGAAGCGCCCCACAACACCGAAGAAGCGTGTCGCCATCGCAGCCATCGTAGCTGACACATTGCACAGCATCAAGAGAAGAGTCTCGCATCGAGGAAGAAGCGTGTCGCCGTCGCAGCCGCTGCCTTCGCATCTTGAATGACGCCGTTGTACCTGTCGCATTGCACCGCATTAAGAAAAGCACCTCGCATCCACGGAGAAGCGTGCCGATGTCGGTGCTGCAGCCGTCGCATCTCTGAACAAGGGTGTTGCCGCTGTAACTATTGCATCGAGCGGAAGCATCTCACATCGCTGGAGAAGAGTGTCACCACCAAAGCCGCTGTCGTAACATCACTGTACAAGGGTGCCACCGCTGTAGCTGACGCATCGAGCAGAGATCGCTCGCAACATCGGAAAAGCGAGCCGCATCAGGAAGATCTTCACATTTTTATTTCTTTGCACCAAACTCACTCCACTCACATACCACTCACATCTTTCGATCTTTGACAATACTTTAGTGATGTGTGTTCGTCTCGTAAGCATCCATGCTGGGAGCATTTGTGATAAAACTTTACATAAATTCCTTTATGGTTCTATTTCGCTATGTATATATGGGATCATTGCTATCTGCTTTGTTCCTCCACTTGATGTATGTTTTTGGTACATAACACTGCTTATATTTGAAGTGGTTTTTGTGATAAGATTGTTGAGGTATTATACAATCATCTACCTCACTGTGAATTGAATATATTGTAATGACTCTACTTAAAATTAGGTTGAGGGTATCACCAGCCTGTTATTCTCTGTAAATAGGATTAATTATTGTGGTGTTGTGTTTTTTGTATGGAATATTTATTTTTTATATATCCACTTTTCCAGACTTGAAAAAGTCTGTGTACAGACGAAACACGTGTCGGCTAGATCGTGTGCTGGGAATTCTTTTGAAATTAATAAAGGCGAGAATCTGCGAAATTGACTTGGTTTGGACTTTCTATTGGATATGAAAACTATTGATTGACCTTTTCAGATTCATATGTACCAATAAGTACATGTTCTTTGTGTATCAACTCATACTAATGTTGGACTGATCAATTAATATAAGGGTGTGCGGTTTAGGCTTTTTTTTGAGTTCTGAAAGATTGATCACCAGCCTGGCGGTATACACCGACCAAAACCAGCTAGAGATCAATCTGAAGAAAACAAAAGTATTCCCCTCAAATCGGCATATCTCCAACCAGGGCAAACGTCTACTTCAAGGGTTATAGATAGAAGGAACAACCACTTACACCTATCTTGGTGTTAAGCTGGATTCAAGGGCCTCCTACATGCCTCAAAAGGAGGTTATTTGAGATAAATCAATTGCCCTAAACTTTGCCTTTTCAACACTAGCGAAAAGTCTATGGGGACATAACCTCATGTCTCTTATTGAGGAGAGCAAGTTGAAACTGATTCTGACTTTATCGTATGGAGGCAAGATAATACTTGGTCTTGATGCAAACCTCTAGGATTTGCTCATAACCCAGACCTAAAAATTGCACTTTTAACTGCCAAGGTTAGACACCAGTGTTCCCTCGTACCACCTCTTTCACCCCGAGCACGCACTGTCCTATATGAAGCGCGCACATAGCCGATCCCTCGAGCAGCTTGCAGCAGGGGCATAACTCACTCAGCTCGATCTGGGCTGTCAAACGTAACACTCACTCTGCGACATTCCGGCGCGGCACATTCAAATTCACTAGCACCGATGTGACAATCAATTAAGCAGCCTATTATGATGCCTAACGACGCTCATCAGTCATCCACGCAAAGACCACCCACTCAGCTGTCCATCTCCTAAACGTAGCACATCCACCATTGCGACCTTTCAGAATGGAGACTGCCCCGCAGAAATGTTTGAATCTCCGCTGACCATACAATAAAAGTAACAAGTCAATGGTCTTTTAAAGACCTGTGAAGTATTCTGGTGCGGCTGGCAGCTGAAAAACTGCCTGTGCCCGGGAAGCTGTCTCAGCCCGGGCTGACACACTCGACGGGGGAGGTGGTGGTGGTGGTGGGGGGCAGAGGGAGGTACCAGATGGAGCCTTTCCGTGCGATAAATGATACATATTTACATAGCAACTGATGTATGTGTTTGGGTAAACTACTAAAGAAAAAAGGATAAAGTTACAGGGGGAGAAGGACTGAAGTGAGAAAAGCATTTCGTAAATAAAGGAAAGTGAAATGGAGGAGAAGCAAGAGTATTGATGAAAAGTCGAATGTGAATTAACCAATAAGAAACTATAAAATCAAAGAAAAACGAAGAGGTGATTTGTAGTTAATTACACCCAGTGTAGCCTTTTACTAGCAGATTTGATAGGGGTGGGAAAGAGATGGGAGGAACAACTTCTATTGTGTCTATGGACCACTATGCAAACCCAAAGGCTGTTCGTAGCGCTCACTATTGTGACCAACCGTCCGTAAATTTCACGGACCATCCGTAAATTGGACCTCACGTCCGTTGTCCGTGGGGATCCCTTTTATGGATGCCTTTTGTCCATAATTTTGGGCCTTTTAGGGAACAGAGCTGTTCCCTTGTGAAAGGCCTCCACCCCTGATGTGTCCGCTTCGCACTCCTCTGAGTCAAGAGCAGCCCCACCCGCCCATTGTCATTCCGTGTGGGGCTGATTGCCACATACAGAATGACAATGGGTAAGTCTGGGCTGGCACAGCATGTGATGGCCTCCTCCAGCCTCAGTCCAGGGCAGGGCATTCTGTCCCATAGAAGTGCAAAAACGCCCATGCTGCTGCTAGGTGAGAATCCAGTTAACCAAAGGAAGGCGGTGAAAAGTTCAAATTAAAGGATTATAGTTCTCTCAAAGTCTCATCGTTTTAGAACTGACGCATTTTCAAAATTATATTCAAGGAAGCCATGGTTGCTGCTGTATTATTTTATGCAACTAACAACCATTGACAAAGCCAATAGTTCTGGCTTGCTGTAGGTGTAACGTTACTTGTTCTAGGTGTAACGTTACTTGTTGTATTATATATCTGGATGCAATGACAGAAGCAACAAAAAATACCAGTCGGGCGGCACATTATACTAAGCACAGATTTTTAGCTTATGTGTTTTAAGCCACACCTTAATTACATCAAACATCCTTTTGGCGAGACGCCCCTCGTTTTTTCATCCCACTTAAAGCTCTGGAAATAACACCATGTCACAGTCGCCCCACGTCCAGGCACTGTGCATCATGCATGACTTATGCCTTCCACTTTTTCAGATTACCTATGTGCAGGGGCATAGTGAACCCTGCCCCACCCCACCCCTTGCTTTAGGAACTACAGTGAGGGTGGAGTTCTTGATGGGACTCTTCTGTCTGCAACTCTGCAGACAAAGGATCAGCTCATAATTAATGTGAAAAGGTGAGTGACTGAGTAAGTAAGTGAAGGGATGGGTGGATGGGTGGATGAGTGAAATGATGGATGGATGAGTGAAAGGGTGGATGAAGGATGAGAGAATGAGAGAATGGGTGAATTGATGAGTGAAATGATGGATTGATCAATGAATTGATAAGTGAAAGGGTGGATTGATGAATTGATAAGTGAAAGGGTGAATGGATGGACGGATGAGTGAAAGGGTGGATGTAAGGGCTTGTAGATGGGCAAAAGGATGGATATATGAGTGAAAGGGTGGATGGATGAGAGAAAGGATGGATGAGTGAGGTTCAATGGACGGATTCATGAGTGGATGAGTAGATGGATGGGTGGGTGGATGGAAGGATGGATGGCTAAGTGAAAGGGGAATTGAGAGAGAAAGGAAAAATGGGTAAATGGATGACTGAACGGGGGAATGGGTGGAAGGATGAGTGACTGGGTGGATGAATGAGTAAGTGAAAGGATGGCTGGATAGGTGAATGGATGGGTGGAAGAGTGGATGGATGAGTGTACGGATGAATAGGGTGAAAGGGTGGATGGATGGATTGGATAATGGATGGATGAGTAAAAGGGTGGATGGAGGGATGGATGAGTGAAATGATGGATGGAAGGATACGTGATGGATAGGTTTGTAAATGGTTGAATATGGACATGGATGGGCACACAGATGGAAGGACAAAATGAATGGTGAAAGACTGAATGATGGATGAAAGTATGATTACACATTGTAAGCCTCATTATCTTAAGCAACATTTCCTATACATTGACTTTAACATTTATATGAGTGATTGTCTCTATATAATATGTGTGTGTTGTAACGCACTCCAACACTCTACCCCACATACTTGGGATGAGTAGCACTATAGAAGAAATTAAATACACACGAGAGAGGCTCTATGTGAAGATGAGGGGCGCCATTGGAGGGTGGTAGCAAGGCCGGATCGGCAGGACCAGGCATCAGGCGTTTTCTCTAAGAGCTGGAAAGGTGGGGGCGGTTTTGTTACCACAAAAAGACCTGCACATTTGCTTAAAGCTGCGCGCATACTGAAAAACCATGAAGTGCACAATTGTCTCAACCTAATATAAACTTACTTTCACTTGCACTTTAGTAGTTGTCTAGTTACTTACTTATATACTATTGCGCAACCTCCTCTGATGTGTCTGTAAAACTTACCTTTTACCTGAATTTTGACCTCCTGTCCTGAATTTTTGTCCTGAATTTTGACCCTTTGTCCTGAATTTTTACACTCACTGTCCTGAATTTGCACCCATGCCAGTTGGTCACCCTAACAGAAACTTAAGCATGGTCTGGTGGAAAGTCAAGCACTGGACACTGCCAAAGTTCATGTGAACCTGTTTCAGTCGCACAGTCAGACACAAAGTCGGCACCCAGAACCCTTGATAATTCCTCACCGTCCAGAATATTCTGGTCATTTACATAGGTTCAGTCTGACAAATACTTGACCAGCTGCACACAACAGGGAAATTAAACAAAACAAATTAGATCATGTCCCGTCTTCTGGTGAAGTTGGATTATTGTGGCGCCCAACTACATCTTTGAAGTCCTTTCGACATACACATGGTAAATGCCTTCAGAAGAAAAAGAGACCACCAGCTTAAATTTGATTTAAAATCAAAAGCTCGTGGGAGGGATCCAAGTTGACACAGTGAGCATGCACCTTGGAGCATTGACATCAACAGCCCCCCAGTGCACCACCCCTTACCTCGGGTTAGTTCAAAGCAGAACAAAAGCAAGCACACAGCTGTTTCTTTATTAGCGTTTACTTGTCTTGAAGTTCCAGCTTAGTCTGGGAGACCGAGGACGCCAGCAATACGGAGGCCAGAGTCAGACTGGCAGCATTGTGAGTGCAGCGATTTCTGGCTCCTCACATGCTCCCAGCCTCGCTCACTGCCCACAATCGCCATTTCAGATTCTGGCTACACCCCTTCTTCTCCTCCTCACCCCAGCTCCTCTGCTTTCCTCAAAGGCACTGGTGGTGTATAGTGCACGTGCTGGAGCAGAGTTTTCTGTTGAAAATTTATCGAGTTTTTAAGCTCCAGTTTTGTCTATATGTTATGATTTTAAAATGACTAATTTGTAACGACTAATTAATAGTTTGCTTTGTCTGGACTAATCAATATTACTAATGAGAGAAACTACACGTGGGATGCATATATGTTGCTTAATAATAGTGTGCGGTTTTATTCACAAATGCTATTTTTTTTGTGTGTTTAAAATAACGTGTACTAATGCTTTATTGTGTCGCAGAAGGCTAGATAAGTACATACACATAAGGGTGTTAGAGGGGTTTAACACTGTACAATCATTATGATGTGGTAACGTTGTTTTTGTCTCTTTTAATTAAGATGGTCCGTTTTGGCCTAAATAAAGATGGCTGCCATTTACAGCCTGCACTCGAGTGATTGAATTTTGACGAGAGGCCTTGCTGAACATGGTCGAGAGTCACCTGACCACAGCCTTTGCCTGGTTAGAAAGTTTTCCGTGAGGACAGCAGCTCCGGGAACGAATCCAACTGTCCTTGGACAAGGATAAAGTCACAATGAACAATGACAATGCTGCGGTGGCTCTGCTAAGATATCAAGGAAGAGCATTTTCGAAAGAAACATTTGCAAACTCGAGTTTCCTTCTTCCGTCTTTTTATTTTTGTGATTTTTCCTGAGCGGAGGTTTTCTAAATGTAACTAAGAGACTTCCTTTCCTGCTCGCTCTGCTCAGTGGCTCAACGGATATCTAACATTTGTTTGTTATTTTTATTTTGCTACTTTCCCTATAAATATGTGAGACTAGAGAGGGTCCACGTTCATTCATTTGTTCGTTCGCTGGTTCATTCTTTCATCGCGTTTGGACGTTTCCTATGCTGAGGACGGCGGCTCGAGAGACTTTACCGAGAGACCTGTCCTGTCCCATTTAGCTAGAATAGGTAACTATGAGAATAACGATTTTGCTAATGATTGACTTTACTTTTGAATTAATTTTAGATAAACAAGCATTTGTTTGAATTACAGTGTCGGGTGTTTATTCTTTGTCATTTATTGAGTTTCAAATGTATTTCTTATGTTAAAAATCATGACTCAAGGCAATGTCATTAAGGTCGCGTTGACCTCATTGTAGATGCAGTTTGGTTTAGGTTTTCTCTCCTATATTCAGTGTGGATAGAGTAATTGTGTGAATTTAGTGATATGGGCCCTAGCCTATGATGTGTGACTGCGTGTGTGACTGTAGATTTACTCTGTCCGTGGAAGCAGGGAGAATTTATATCTGCCGATCTGCAGCAGTTTCCTGGTAGCAGAGGATGGTTTCGATCCATCGACCTCTGGGTTATGGGCCCAGCACGCTTCCGCTTTCCTGGTAGCAGTATGATGGTTGTGATCATTGTCTTGATCTGATAGATTGCTTGTACATAGGCTTTTTGATTTATTTATTATTGATTGAGGTTGGTATATGTACTAATACTATATGTTGAGGTCGTCGTGTTGAGTTCTATGTAGTGTGTGCGGCTTCTGGAACTTGGGAGCTGGTGACGGTTCCGTAGTAGGGCTGAGGGAAGAAAGTGCTGCTCTCGGGAAAAACGGGATTGTTGGCCCTGTACGTATGCGGGGAAAAACGTGTGACAATTGAAGTTGCGCGTCACATTGTCTGGGTTTGGAATCAGTGACATCGTCGTGTGTTACTATTAGGGACATATTTTCGGTATAAAAGGAGTGTGTATGGTAGCGAAGGTTATCTGTGAAACTCTGGTCTTAAGTCCCAGGGATCCGTAAGGTTCGCTGTTAAAGCTTATTGCTGGAGAGGTAATAGGTATTCTCTAAGCTTGTTTGAAGGACTGGGCAGAGGTAAGCTGCTTGGTTAACGTGTGTTATAATTCTGTAGCGGGACAGATTGTTCGCTGTTCTCGGAAAGGGCAGGATTCTGTGTGCATGTGCTACATTTTCTGGTGTGAAAGTGCGTGAATGTATGAGCATTTAATTGATTGTAAGACTCTTTGGAGCAGTCCTAGAGGAAACAGTTAATGGATGCATGCTAGAAGGGCAGAGTAGAGGGATGTGCTACTGTGTCAACGAAAGTAATTATTCCGTGGTGGAGCAGAGGTAAGCGCTGTTCTAGAAAGAAGCGGAATTTTTGTGAGAAAGATTTTCTTTACTATTCTGTGGTTAGCGAGGCAGACAATGGAGATGTTTATATGTTGTAACTAATAGATTTTGTAGAATCTGAAACGAAGCCTACTGAGAAGGCTTTGTAAAGGAGGGGTTGACGAGTAACAGGAGACAGAGCAGAAGCGACTGCAGCTACTGCTGACGTCATTCAGACCGCGCTGTGATTGGATAGTGACTCAGAACAGTGCTCACGCTAGGATTGGTGCGTTGGTGTGAGCCGCGCATGGATTGGAAGGGGGTACAGAGTGACGTAGACGCTCCAGGATTGGTGCGTTGGTGTGAGTCGCGCTGTTATTGGATCCGCAACTGTACGGAAGGGAATAGAGGATATTGGTAAACGTTAAAATGTATTACCAACCGGAGGAAAGGAAGAAAAAATCTTTGTTCGGTAAAATAAAGAAGTGGTTCGACAAAGATAAAAATGTAATAACTAGAGAGGGTGAATTGTTACCTCTGACGAGAACTCCTGCATCCTTCATGATTGCAAAATATGGGTATCACACCTGTATATGGTTGGATAACTGGGCTAAGTATACTAAGGATGATGGTGTCTTAGCGTTCCCAGAACATGGTTCATTTAATCTGGCCGTGTTGAGAAATTTACGGGAAAAGATGATGTGTCTAGAGCCTAGACCAAGGCCGACACAGTTTGAGGCGTTGGTGGAATGGGAAGATGAGGTGCATGAGCGAGAAAAGCAGAGAAGTGGAGGAAATTATAGGTCCTTTTTTGGGAGGAAATATGATCGTGAAACTCATCATGATCGAATGAGGAGATGGCGAGATGCTAGTATGTCAGAGGGATTATATCCTATGAGGACTGTTGAAGAAGCGGAAGGGAGGAAAGGTGCAGGAAAGGTGCCTGATACAGAACTGAGAAGGTATGGGGCTAATGATTATGAGGATGAGGTCTTGGATGACATGATTTACAAGAGACCACCTCCGTATAGACCAGAACCAGAAGAGAGTACGCCAGTTTCTACTCCAGTAAGAGATACTTTGCGAATTATTAAAACTGAAGTTGTGACACCTGATCTGAAAAGCGATGGCTCTTTCATGGATAGGGAGAGAGAGAGAGAGCGAGAGAGAGAGAATCGTGTCAGTGAAGAGAAAACAAGAGAATTAGCCAGAACAACATCTGAGCTGACTGAGAAAATCCGCGAGCTAACAAAAAATCTTGAAGCAGTTACAGTGCCTGTAACTATTGGTCCGGTTGTGCCTATTTTTGATAAACAAAGAATGGGTGAGAATAATTTGACAGTTCCTTATGTCGGGAATGGTTTGGTTGGTACTTGTACTTTGGAGGAAACAAGAATGAGAACAGGAGGAAATGATTCGAGGCAGTCGAGACATGACACATGTAGTGGAGGATTAGATGTGCAGCCTAATTCAGGACTGAATACTGGTTGTTTGGGAGGAACAATTTTGGAACCACAGAGGATGACAGAACAAGTGGGTGCAGTGAAAAAGTCTACTGAAATAACAGCTGAAGATTTGAATGATTGGTTGAAAGTTCTTCAAAAGAAGGATAAAGATTCACAGGCAATTGATGTAGCCAGGTTGCGCATGGAATTGGAGGAGCTTATTGCAGGGACAATTCCTACAGATATACTCAAAACTCATCATGATGGGGAATTGTTATTTATGTGTAAGAGCATCACCTGGAGGGCTAAGAATACACATGAAAGGTTAAGAGCAATAGCGAGTGAACAGGGAGTTGACATGGATAAGGTGAAAGCTTTGCAGAAGCCTTACAGGGTGGATTTTACAGACAAGGATATTGAAAATCTAAATGGTGCTGGCAGAACAGGACAGATTAAGGAAATGATTGCCTTATTGCGAAAATGGGGTGATGTAGAAAAGTGGAAGGATAGGTACAAGAAAAGGGAAGATTCAGTGGACAGGACTTATTCAGCTTTTCCTGTAAGAGAAAAGGAGAAAACAGTGGATGCTTATCCTATGAGAGAGATTCCTGGAGGAGGATATGTACATGTCCCATGGACTAGACAGGATATTTTATCATTTACGAATGATTTCCCTCGACTGAGAGAAAAGCCCGTCGAGTGGTATAGGCAGGTAGACAGGTTTGTGAAATTGTCAAAAGTGCTGTGGATTGACCTGAATAGTCTGTTTGATATAATTGTTCCAGCAGACTTGTGGGCTGAGTGTAAAATAGTTGTAGATTGGCCTGCTAAGGAGTATCCAAGAGATCCAAAAACAGGAGCACCAGATCCAGAGGTCATGAAGAAATATGAGCAGGTAATTGTATTCCTGAAAAATAAAGTACCCCCGAAAGAGACAGACTGGGTTAAGATAGATCGAACACATCAGGAAGCAAAAGAATGCTTTTTACGGAAGGCTGATACTGGCTTTTAAACAGTTCAGTGGAGATGAACACCTGGGTGATAAGGATTTGAGTCATTTTGTTTACAGGTTTGTATATGGCCTGAGACCTGAAATTAGTGAAAGAATACGTGAGCATACAGTTGACTGGCAGAGTAAAAAGATTGATGAAATCTTGAGACATGCAAAGTACTTCAGTGATGAGATTGAGGCATAACAGAGAAAGCTGAAAGAGAAAGCAATGTGGGCACAGGTGAAAGTTGCTGAAAGGCAAGAAGCACAGTTGATGGAACAGGCAAACAATCCAGGAATTAGACCCAGATATGCGGGAAAAGGAAAGGGGAATTTAGAGGAGGCTAAAAAGAAATTCCCTTGTCACAACTGTGGACAATTGGGGCATTGGAGATCCTAGTGTACCAATCCACCATTAGTGAGTAATGAAAGTAAACCCTTAAATCAACAGGTGCAGAACGAGGGGTGTAATCAACAGCAGCAACAGCAGAAGGTTGTCAGACAGCAGAGTCAAGAGCCAAAACCGCCCTTGCCGCAGAATAGAGGGTCCCAAAAGTATAACCAGGACTCAGGATTCTACAATGATGAGCAGGTAAACAAACCGAGGCGTTCTAACCTGGTACAACAGTACTGGTTAAAGAATGAGGGGAGTGAGTCTGAAGGGGACTATTGACGGTGCCGAAGAGAGGAGGAAGAGTGCATACTTGGTGCAACTCTAGAAATAGACCAGGCAGGACCATTTGTAGATGGGAAAATAAATGGGGAGAGTGTTACTTTTTTGGTAGACACAGGAGCGACGAGATCAACTGTCAGGTCAGCAGATATTAGAAATCTTCCTCTCTCGGACGAAGCAATCCAAGTAGTTGGTGTAGCCAATACACAGATTAAGACTCGTCTTACTGAACCAGTAAGGGTAAGAATAGGGACATTTTCAGACATGCACAGATTTGTGGTCTGTGACACCAGTCCAGTGAACTTGTTAGGTAGGGACCTATTGTGCAAAATGAATTGTACGATTTTTTGTACTCCGGATGGAATAGCTTTTGAGACACCGGATGAGGATGTTTTGTACCGGATGACTCTACACAATAGAGAGAGTGAGATTGTTGGTACATATGCTGTGTTTAATCCAGATGATTTGCCTCAGGAGTTGAGACACACAGTGAAAACAGCAGTTTGGGATTTTACTGGAGAAGATGTGGGATTGATGAATAATGTAGATCCAGTGAAAATTTCAGTGAAAGAGGGAATCACTTACCCTAATATCCCACAGTACAGACTGACACCAGAGATAATTGAGGGAATAACTCCTATAATTGACAAGATGATTCAACAGGGTGTTTTGAGAGAGTTACTGAGTAGCCCGTGTAATTCACCGATAATGGGGCTGAAGAAACCTAATGGAAAGTTCAGGATTGTGCAAGATTTGAGGAAAGTTAACAAAATTGTGGTGGCATGTTGTCCCATTGTGCCAAATCCTTCAGTGATTTTGTATCAGATTCCACATGATGCTGAGTGGTACACAGTGATTGATTTGTGTCATGCTTTCTTTTCAATTCCATTGCATCATGACAGCCAGCCGATTTTTGCATTCCGATTTGGCCAGCGTATTTTAGCATGGTGTCGTATCCCACAGGGGTATACAGAGAGTCCTTCGATTTTCAATCAATTATTGAAAAAGTCATTGGAGAGTTTGATCATGCCTGAAAGCTCAGTGCTAGTGCAGTATATCGATGACTTACTTGTGGCATCAAAGACACGTGAAGCTTGTGAAGTAGATACCATAGCTTTACTGAATCATCTGGCAGATGGAGGGTTAAAGGTATCTCCAGCCAAATTGCAATTTTGCAAGAAAGAGGTGCATTATCTTGGACACAATATTGAAAAGGGTCTGAGAAAGGTGACCAATGACAGGATCAAAATTATCAGAGGAATGAGAGCCCCGATGACCCAGAGAGAAGTGAGGATGTTTCTGGGGATGGTGGGTTATTGTCGTCAGTGGATAAGTAATTTCTCCCTGATAGCAAAGCCACTGATTAAGTTGACCAAAAGTGAAGTGAGAGACCCATTGGAACTGGATGGAGAACAAATGGCAGCATTTGAAGAGTTAAAGAGCAGAATGTGTGAAGCCCCTGCTTTGGGAATGCCAGACTATGAGAAAGAGTTTGAGTTGTACTGTAGTGAGAGAAATGGATGTGCACTTTCAGTGTTAATTCAGAAGCATGGACAACTGAGAAGGCCGATTGCGTACTTCTCATCGACACTTGATCCCGTAGCTGTGGGTTTGCCAGGTTGCCTGAAAGCGGTAGCTGCTACATGCAGAAGCTTGGAACAGAGTGAGGGTATAATAATGGGATATCCTGTAAGGGTGTTCGTACCTCATGATGTGGCAATTCTTTTGACAAGAAGCAGGACTCAGTACATGTCACATAGTCGGTTGACTAAATATGAGAAAATCATTCTGGGAGCATCAAATGTGACTCTTGAGAGATGTGTGAATGTGAATCCAGCAACGTTGTTACCAGATGCTGACAATGTGAATGTGGGAGATGATGTTGATCATGATTGTTTGGATGTGCTTGATTACTGCACAAAACCAAGACCAGACATAAGAGATTTACCATTGCCTGAGAGTGATCATGTGCTGTTTGTGGATGGATCATGTCTAAGAACTGATGATGGTGTGCTGAGTGCAGCATATGCAGTGTGCAAGGTTTCAGAAGTTATGGAAGCTTTGCCTTTGAAAGGAGTGAGATCTGCTCAAGTGGCTGAATTGGTGGCATTGACAAAAGCTTGCAAGATTGGGAAGAATCTGAGAGTGACTGTGATGACTGATAGTCAGTACGGATTTGGAGTCGTTCATGACTTTGGCCAGCTTTGGTTACAGAGAGGTTTCTTGACATCGAGTGGGACTCCAATAAAGAATGCTGAAGTGATTGGAAAATTGCTTGAGGCGATACAGCTGCCTAAAGAGTTAGCAGTTGTGAAGTGTGCTGCTCATGGACAAGGAGATGATTTTGTTACTCTTGGTAATAGATTTGCCAATGACATAGCACAATATTGTGCTAAAAACAATCATTCGATTAATAGGGCACGAGAGAGGAAAATGTCTTTTTGTTCTGTGATGTTTACTAATGTCCTAGAAACGTGGGATGAAGTGAAACAGTTGCAAGATGAGGCAGGAGATGAGGAAATGAGAGATTGGATCAAGGCAGGATGTGCCCCAAGAGAAACGGATCATGTTTGGAACTACAGAGATGGTAGACCAGTCATGCCCAACTCAATGCTGTCGACAATGGCGAGAATGTATCATGGCCAAGGACATCTGGGGAGGGATGCAATGATCAGGTCTTTTAAGCAGACCTGGTACAATGCAAAGTTCAGGTTGATTGCAGAGAGCATCTGTCAGAGATGTTTGATTTGTCAGCAGTTCTCAATACTGGGAAAAAGACGGTGGTGAGCCTAGGAACAATAGGCAGAGAAGGAGGTCCTTTAACCAGAATGCAAATAGATTTCATTGAAATGCCCCAAGTGAACAAATTGAGGTATGTTCTAGTGGTAGTCTGTTTGTTCTCAAGATGGGTGGAGGCATATCCGACTAGGAGAAATGATGGAATAACAGTTGCAAAATTACTGTTAAGGGAGTTGATTCCTAGGTACGGGTTCCCAGTGACCATTGAGTCTGATAGAGGTGGACACTTCATGGGTTTAATTTGTGAAGCATTGAGCATACAGCAGAAGCTACATTGTGCATACAGACCAGAGGCTTCTGGGGTCGTGGAGCAGATGAATGGCACAATAAAAAACCGAATTGGTAAGATGTGTTTAGCCACTGGAATGAAATAGCCTGATGTCTTGCCTCTAGTGCTGATGACTATTAGGTCTACTCCAGATAGAACCACAGGTTTGAGTCCGCACGAAATCTTAATGGGACGTGCGATGAGACATGCATTTGTGCCTGTCAACAAGTTGATGACAATAACTGATGACATGATTTTGGATTACTGTAAAGGCCTGGCTGACGCAGTTCATTCTGTGTTTCACCAGGTTGGAGAAGACGCTACCACACTTGAGAAGAAGCAAGCCCATGATCTGAGTCCAGGGGACTGGGTGAGGATTAAGGTGCACAGGAGAAGAAATTGCTTGGTTCCAAGGTGGGTAAGGCCAAGACAAGTCATTCTGACTACGACAACTGCAGTGAAGTGTGCCGGTGTGAAAAACTGGGTGCATGCGAGTCATACTCTGAGAGTTCCAAATCCAAAGGATGGGACTGGTAAGGAGTATTTTGAAGAGTCTGATTCGAGTGATGATGCAGAAACTGAACCAGTGAGAAGGGGGAAAAATCCTGAAAGGGGTGAAGGTGAAAAAGAGTTGAGTGATTCTTTCCCTTTTCCAAGAGAGGCTTCAAGAGAAACATTGAGAGTCTCAGAGGGGAGATCGGATTCTGTAAGAGTGCCTGAAGTTCCAACAAGCAGTAGAAGAGAAAGGAGTAATTCCACAGAAACTACACCTGAATCAGATGAGGAGGTTGAAAATCCACTTGAGAGTATACCTGAAGAAACAGGGTCAGTAGAAGATAGAGAGGGACAGATTGCGGAAGACCCCCGAGGAGGTGTAGGGAACATTCCTAATAAGCTAGGTGAAGGGACAAGTAGACAGCAAGAAGATTGTGTGTCGGAGACCCGAGGAGGGACAGACTTAGGGAAATCTCAATCGGTGGTGGAAAAGACTGTGGAGCGAAAGAAAATTGTTGAGGAACGAGAGGCAAATGAGACAGAATCAGATGAGAGTGACAATGAAAAATCAGAGGGTCGAGTTCTGAGAAAGAGAACTTGGATTGGAGAAAGAAATAACAAGGAGGTGAGACCAAAAAGGGTTGTAAGAGGAGATCTTTGGCCCAACAGAATAAAGAGATTAAGATACAGACTGACACGAGCGAGTTCATCGAGAGCTGAACAAGTGAACGAGGTGTCCAGTCAGAATCAAACAAAAGGTGAAAAACAAAAGGTTACAAAAGAACCAGAGGAGATCAAGAGAATCAGAAAACCTAACCAGAAGTATAGGTCACCGGAATGGACGTACGTGGCACTGTCTGAAGGTGAAGAGGCAGAAAGTCAAGGAAATCCAGAGGGGACCGTACGAGAAGTGGTTGAGGAGAAAACTGTTGGAATTCTAAAAGTAATCCTGACTGACATTGGAGAAGAGTTGGATGCACAGGATATTGTTGATGATCTGATACAATTTGATGTTGCAGAAGAAGGAGTGAAAAGTGATGAAAATCCAAATTGAGTGAACTAAAGGAGTCACTTGGAGAAAAGTGAAAAGAGAAAATCTGAAATTAACTGTTTGAAATAATCTAGTGTTCTAGTGTTTCAGTAGTGGAGTAGAAGAGGCTAAGTCAAAAGACACTGCCAAAGTAGTGAAATGGCTAACACAGAGAATAATCAAAGTAGATGTGCCTTCTTGAAAAGATGGTGTAAAATGTGCTGCTGCTGTACTGGATTATTAATGCTATTATGGGTTGTACTAGCTTTATTAATTACTTTTAGAGTTACAATAGACGCTTTAGAAATACATACTGAGAAGGTGACTAATGTAAGGAAGAGTTCACAAAAAGTAGTTCCAACTAGAATTAGTAATACTTACGTGCATAAAGATAGGTCAATTAATGATTTTTCTAGTAATGTTTTTTCAAAGTTGTTGTATGAATACGTAAAGACAATGGAAGTTAGGGATTGCTACGTTTGTATGCAATTACCTGCGTCCGTTTCAGAGGGTGTTACTTATCACCATTTACCAGCTACGTATGGAATTTCATGTAGTGTGCTAAGTAGTGTTTTTTATTTGTTAGGGAACATAGATTATGAGATGTCTAACAAAGATAACATTTTTGGGCAATTGCCTATGGATGAAAGGCTGAATCCAGCTAAAGAAGCTAACATTTTTGGTGAGATTTTTATTGAGAAAGAAGAATTAACCTTAGATTAAATTTTTAGAAACAATTTAACTTGCAGTCTGAAAGAAGAGGAGAAGGCTTTCCTAGACATGGTAGAGGAAAGGAGAAAGAACATACATGAGAAGGCAGGGAAATATAAAGTGAGTGAGACAATTTGGGACATTGAAATGGGAAAGGAGTTGAAGAGTGGGGCCAGTCCAACTTTGGCTTTAGATGCACCACAGAAGGGTAAACTATGCATTACTAGGAAGAAATCCCAATATGATACATATTTTGTTGGGACTAGTGAGTGTCATGATACATACTTCATTGCGACAGGATGGGGTTTTAAAGGTGGTGAAGATCCAGTTTTCCCAGGAGTGTATTATGTTTGTGGGAACAAGGCTTATTACAAGTTGCCTGACCATTGGTATGGCACGTGTTATGTGGCCTGGTTTTTCCAAAGATTTTTCATATAGATAGGATAGAAGATGTAGAACACATTAATTTACTAACACGTTTTAAGAGAGAAACTTGGTCAGAGATAGTGGGTGACATTTTTGGTGCTTTAATTCCAGCAGTGGGAATTTCTTTGAATGCATATGGGATTCGGAAACTGTCAACAGTGGTGGATCGCTTATCGACAAGTACCGCTGGAGGGTTTCTTTTGGTAAATATGGAGATGATTGCTGTACGTGCCATGTCTATGCAAAATCGACTTGCCCTTGATATTCTATTGGCCAAAGAGGGTGGAGTTTGCGGAATGCTGAAAGTTCAACATTGTTGCACTTACATTCCTGACGAAAGCAAAGATCTAAAGGTCTATATTAAAAATATTACTGATTTGCATGAAGAATTAGTACCACTTGAAGCTGAAAGTGTCTGGACTAAAATAGCTAATAAAATAGTTGCTGTTAAGAGTTTTATTGCTAAGATAGGTAGTACCATTATTGGTAAAATATTGTTTCCTTTGACATGTATAATTGTTGCTTTATTGACACTAAGATTGGGGTGTTTGTGTTGTAAAAACAGGGGAGGGAAAAAGAGAATGATTAGAAGCAATGCTGAAAAGAAACAAAAGAGGTCAAGGAGAGACCCACAAGAAATAGAATTAGAGGAATTGAGGGAGACTGTGTACTTGGAGTCAAGGAGGGATGATGTGAGAGAATCTGGTGTTTAATGTTGTGTCATAAAGACATTTTCAATTTCTCCTAAAAATTGGGACTACATTTTTCTTTTTGGGTGGTTTTTGTGGTGATAAGATATCACCAAAGGGGGGGTTGCTGGAGCAGAGTTTTCTGTTGAAAATTTATCGAGTTTTTAAGCTCCAGTTTTGTCTATATGTTATGATTTTAAAATGACTAATTTGTAACAACTAATTAATAGTTTGTTTTGTCTGGACTAATCAATATTACTAATGAGAGAAACTACACGTGGGATGCATATATGTTGCTTAATAATAGTGTGCGGTTTTATTCACAAATGCTATTTGTTTTGTGTTTGTGTGTTTAAAATAACGTGTACTAATGCTTTATTGTGTCGCAGAAGGCTAGATAAGTACATACACATAAGGGTGTTAGAGGGGTTTAACACTGTACAATCATTATGATGTGGTAACGTTGTTTTTGTCTCTTTTAATTAAGATGGTCCGTTTTGGCCTAAATAAAGATGGCTGCCATTTACAGCCTGCACTCGAGTGATTGAATTTTGACGAGAGGCCTTGCTGAACATGGTCGAGAGTTACCTGACCACAGCCTTTTTCTAAATGTAACTAAGAGACTTCCTTTCCTGCTCGCTCTGCTCAGTGGCTCAACGGATATCTAACATTTGTTTGTTATTTTTGTTTTTCTACTTTCCCTATAAATATGTTAGACTAGAGAGGGTCCACGTTCATTCATTTGTTCGTTCGCTGGTTCATTCTTTCATCGCGTTTGGACGTTTCCTATGCTGAGGACGGCGGCTCGAGAGACTTTACCGAGAGACCTGTCCTGTCCCATTTAGCTAGAATAGGTAACTATGAGAATAACGATTTTGCTAATGATTGACTTTACTTTCGAATTAATTTTAGATAAACAAGCATTTGTTTGAATTACAGTGTCGGGTGTTTATTCTTTGTCATTTATTGAGTTTCAAATGTATTTCTTATGTTAAAAATCATTACTCAAGGCAATGTCATTAAGGTCGCGTTGACCTCATTGTAGATGCAGTTTGGTTTAGGTTTTCTCTCCTATATTCAGTGTGGATAGAGTAATTGTGTGAATTTAGTGATATGGGCCCTAGCGTATGATGTGTGACTGCGTGTGTGACTGTAGATTTACTCTGTCCGTGGAAGCAGGGAGAATTTATATGCGCCGATCTGCAGCACACGCTCTCAGGGTAGGAAAGAAACGGAAAGTGGTTCATGTTGACTTTGTGCCAATGTGAACCTAACCAATCCTGCAGCTGCTCTCAGCATGAGAGAAGCCCCAGGATTGGTTTGAGCAGGCTAACCTAGTGCTCCTTTTGAGCCTAGGTCCCTGTGCCTGCAATACCCGTCACGTTAACACCAGCTGTGCGTTGTGCAGTGTGAAGTGCGCATGTCTAGCTGGCCGTCGCAAGACGGCCGGCCATTCTGACATGCGCACTGGGCAGCCTGCTTCAAAAATCACTCCGATCCTGCTGCTGCCAGTCTGACTGCCCTGAAACTCTGACACTCGCCACTAGAACAGCTTGCACGTGCCAGACTGCCTGTGATAATTATAAAGTGGTAACAATGGTATGGTCTAGAGGGTGGGGAGAGTCACCACAGGTGGGGCAACGCTCCTCCACCCTTTAAAACGAACCACCCGGGGGTCATACTAGAAACAGTGCCCTGGGGGCCCAACTCGCGCTTGTGCACGTTTTCTTCACACAGCGCCGTATTATTTTAGGCCAAGCGCCTGTTTGTTTTTAGTTCGAGCCCGGGTAGCGCATGTGCTGCTCTGCGAGGCATGGTTGAGGTATGGCATAGAAGCTCTGCCCATTTCCCACCCATCTTGTCTGCATTTGTATTCTCTCATAACGACTGGACTTTTTACTTGTGTTGTTACACGGTCTGCTTTATCTAGTGGGTGAGCACTGTTTTCTTTAATGATCTTCCCTATTCCACCCAGGATGTTGCAGCACGCCGCCACCTTTTATATTATGTCATTTACTCATGTATTTTTTCATTTCTAGCGCAGTCCGCTTTACCTACCGTGGCCGTGCGGTCCGCTTTCACTTGAGCAGCTGAGCCTATTTATTTATATAATTTACAGCGCAACCGCTTTTACTTTAGTGGCTGCGCTACAAAAGCTTTCTTTCTTTCTTTTTATTGCACTTTGTGTAAAAGTGCCCCATAGGCACTTTCACTTTAATGTTGGCTGCGCCCCTTTCTTTAGACGCTGCACCCACACACGCGGTCTGGTTCCTGGTGCACATAACCTTGGCTGCAGCGCACAGAGACCTTACACTGCCGCACACAGAGGAAAAAAATTAGAGGGAACATTGTTAGCCACGCCTGCGTAAGTCAGACTCAAATTCTCCCTGATAAAGCAATCTTTAGCCAGGCTGGGGGCTGTCATAAAATGATGTCACGCAATGAGACACGCCCTCTAAGATCCCTTGGCTAATTATGTTTGGTCTGAAATCAACTTACAAAGAGGGAAAGATTGCTATAAAAAGTATCTGCAGGATAGTATCGGGGCCCTTGCCCTCAGTGGATCATGGCAGTGAGCAAGGGCCCGATTCACAGAACTAACTTAAGACAAAATCCTAAACTTACTACCATTTTGGTATTCACAGAAGGCACTTACTCATTTCGGTATTCACAGAAGTTAGGAGTCCTAACTTTAGGACTCCTAAATGCCTTCTGTGAATACCGAAAGTCTTAAAATTAGGATTTTTCTCAATTTAGTAGTCCTAAGTCTAAATTTAGGACTACTAAATTGAGAAAAATCCTAATTTTAAGACTTTCGGTATTCACAGAAGGCATTTAGGAGTCCTAAAGTTAGGAGTCCTAACTATACTACTACTAAACTGAGAAAAAACCTAATTTTAAGGCTTTCGGTAGTCACAGAAGGCATTTAGGAGTCCTAAAGTTTGGAGTCCTAAATTTAGGGCTACTAAATTGAGAAAAATCCTAATTTTAAGACTTTCGGTATTCACAGAAGGCATTTAGGAGTCCTAAAGTTAGGAGTCCTAACTATACTACTACAAAACTGAGAAAAATCCTAATTTTAAGACTTTCGGTATTCACAGAAGGCATTTAGGAGTCCTAAAGTTAGGACTCCTAACTTCTGTGAATACCGAAACGAGTAAGTGCCTTCTGTGACTACCAAAATGAGTAAGTGCCTTCTGTGAATACCAAAATGGTAGTAAGTTTAGGATTTTGTCTTAAGTTAGTTCTGTGAATCGGGCCCCAAGTCTTTAGGAAAGTTGTGAACTAATGTATCAGACTGAAAAGTCAGTGGGAGGACAAAACGATTACAAACTATCTACAGCTCCTGCTCCATGGATGTTTGCGGAAATTACAATATAGTCGGTCCCTCCTGCACAGTTAGTTCTGTATAAGTGGATTAGGTTTGGCTTGCAATCAAACCTTTGGGAGCGTACATCAAAGCTTTATGAATTTGGAATATTGACCAGTGCAGTGTTTGACAATCACTACTATCATTCGGATTGTTCATTGGAGGATAAAATGACACTGGCCAAGCAAGCACATTGGCGGCTGGTGTTAAATTCTTACAATTTCCAATATGAACAGTCCTACTTCGGAGCTGCTTACTCTGTGAACATTAAGAAGAAATGTGTGGCAATGAGACTGGGGCTGTTCCCTACCCTAGATTTCAAGCCCAAGTGGCAGTAGGAGGGATAACCGGAGGGCAAGAGGTGCTGTTTATGCCAACTGACAGTCCTCTGCCTCTGTCCATGCCAACTTGTATATTGGAGGGTCCTGCTCCGTAATGAGATAACAGCTTTAAGAATTAGAACTTGCAGGTCAGTGGCCATGGAGTCTCTAAATCTTGGAAACATCATGTTGGACATTTGGCCGGTGCAGTTTCATTACATTTTTAAAAGTTTTGTTAAAGCCAAAGACTCTCCCCAATAGAGCTCCAGATTTTCTGTATCTGGAAGGTGCCAATGGCAGCGCGTGGTTCTGCACAGAAGACGCCTGAAAGATGGGCTGCTTGGGGGTACATTAGGTCTGAGAGCGGTAAGAATACGGCACCCCCATTCCGTCTGTGGAGGTACGAAGGGTAATAGGGGCATACTAAAAGCCCCACATGTCTTCCAGCTGTAGGGGGCAGAAGCTCATGCCATGGTCAGACCCCGTCTCTCAGGAGGGGATCTGGTTGCACCCTACACCATGCTCTTTATAGCTTAACGTCATGTGGTGATGTTCTGTTATGATGAGGAGAGCGAACCCGATGGCACTTCTGTTTTGGCCGACTTTTTATTATTTTTTATATTTGAAGTGAATGATTAGGCTAATCCGTCAGGAAACTGCCATGGGTGTCTACCAATTCATGGTTAAATCTCGCTGTATATGATGATGTGAGCACAGGAGGGGAGTAGGCCGCACCTTGCACTTTTGCCTATGCACTTTACAGAATGACAGGTTTTTAAATCCTCACTGCTATTATGGGGGGGAGAAGGCACCCTCAGATGCACACTCTACCATGCATTATGCAGTTTACCGACAACAGATACGCGGCCGCGCCCCAGGTTTTCTAATTGCCACTGCTATCAAAGGGGGAGACCCCCCCCAGGTACTTTCATGTCCAGGCTTAAATGCTGGTCAATTCTTTTAACCTTCTGTTTGTTTCACATTTTTATATTTCTTATTGAATGGTCATGACAAACTGTTTGAAGTATGTTTTTATGTTTAGGGTTTTTATTAACTAATAAACTAATTTCACACATTTCAGTGATAGCTACAAAAAAATGCTGGCTGAGAGTAGTAAATTAAGCTTATGGAAGACCCAAACCTACACTAGGAGTGTATCAGGTAGACGGTGACCACTTCACCCCAAGCCATTATGGACGCTGTTTCCAGTTCACATTTTTCACCTACAAATCATTGGTTTCAGGTTGTTGATTTTATTACTTCAGTGACAGCTAAAGAAGATTACAAAACTCAGAACGCATTAGACAATCACACGGAAGTCCAGGGCTGGTAACAATGTCTGTAGTGACCTGGAGGGAGGTGGTCAACCTATCAACATATTCAATGCACACATTGTATGTGATAAGGCATAGCCTGACTCAGAAGTATGGACTGAGCAGTGTAAACATGTAATACGCTTCAATAAAAAGGAATCAAAATCCATGAGAAGGTAAGAGAACAAATTGCACTGGGGAGAGCATTGAGGGGCTACAACAACTAAATACCATTGTGGTACTGATAGGTCTGATTGTAGATCTTAGTGAATGGCATGAAGTCGATTACACTGTACCCGTGTGCTGTTAACAAGTCATGGTGGTCTGTGTCAAAAAATGGAGAAAATGGAATTTACTTTTGCATACTGAACAAGCATTTGCTATGCAATAGGTCTCACAATTTTTAGAGCTAGAGATATTGGCGTTGTAAATGAAAATGTCTTTTACCTATGTGTTTTGGTTTGTAGTGTAGTGTATGTATGAACAGAAACACAGCTGCAGCACTGTCTAGAGGACGAAGAATGGTGAATTACCACTGGGATCGGAAACACTACTTCAGCACTGCCTAGAACACTTAAAATGCTGGAATTTCTGACTGGACCAGAGTAGCAACTAGCAGCACTGTCTAGAGGACTCACAATGAGGAATTACTGATGGGACCAGAGAAGCAGCTAGACCTAATGAATAACAGAAACTCACCCTGAGAACAGAAATCCAGCTGGATCACTGGCAGATAGTGGAAAAACACTGAAACAAACTATTAGAGGCAGAGAAGCAGGCCCGGTGATTATATTTCACTTTTTAATGAGGACTTATCTGTGCCGAGATTAGGAAACCTGTTTTACCACATTGCAAACACCCTCTGTTTATATGCAGCTGAGCCAGGGCTAGCGCCTCGTTCCCTAGGGTTGGAGGAGAGAGGGCTGGGGTGCTGAGAATAGGGAGGAAGAGGACGAGAGAAGAGACTGGACTAAAGAGGTGGGGGCAAGAGGTAGAGCAAGAAGATGCACAGGGAGATGAGGAAGTTGTGCTGAGTGCATTAGCAGAGGGGAGAAGTGTCTGTATGGGAGAGATGTAACATCCTGGGGTAGAGAGGCTGCAGGAAACAGGGGGTTGTGGTCCTAGAGGCAGGAGGGGCTTGAGAAGGAGAGAGGGCAGCAAGGGGCCATGAGGGGGAGAGATGTAACAGCCTGGAGGGAGAGAGGCTGCAGGAAGCAGGGGGTGGTGGCCCCAGAGACCGGAAGGACTGGAAGAGAACTAGAGAGGACAGCAATGGGCCATGAGGTGGAGAATGGGCCACAAGATGGAGGGCAAGATGATGTGCAGGTCGGCTGGGTGAGAGAAAGACACACATAAGCAGAGCTTGCAAATGAGACACCAAACATCGAAGAAGAGGTTAGAGGTGGAAGAGAGGGTGGGATGAGTAGGGTCAAGATGAAAGACGACAGAAGCCAGGTAAGGATTTAGAGATTGAGGCAGGGACTAAACACCTTTTAGACTACAGAGAGTGAGTGAGATACAAAAGAGGCAGACTAGAGTGTGAGGCGGTATTAGAGGGACAGGAGAGTTTACAAACACTGACTGTAAGACTAGAAAGAGATTGAGGTTGAAGGGTGAAGAGGCGACCGGCTGCACAGCGGTAGAGTTGAGGCAGGGGATAGAAGCAGCGGGAGATGATAGAGGGGGAGGATAGAGAGACACTGAGAAGAGATTACAGAGCAAAAGAGTGAGCAAGAGAGGGAGAGAGAGAGAGAGAGAGAGAGAGAGGGGGAGAAAGAGGGAGAAAGAGAGAGGAAGGGAGAGCGAGAGAGAGAGAGGGAGAGACAGGAGAGAGAGAGAGAGAGAGAGAGAGAGAGAGAGAGAGAGGGAGGGAGGGAGGGAGAGAGGCAAAAGAGAGGAAGAGAGAGAAGATGGAGAAAGAGAGAGAGCGAGAGGGAGAGGGAGAAAGAGAGAGAGGAAGAGAGCGAGAGAGAGAAGTAGAAAGAGAGAGAGCAAGAGAGAGCAAGAGAGCGAGAGAGCGAGAGAGGAAGGGTGAGACTGAGAGAGGAAGGGAGAGTGAGTGAGGGAGGCAAAAAGAGAGAGAGTGATCCAGCAGAAAGGGGGGGGCAGATTTGTATATCCTCCCTGCGTCACAGACCCGTTGTCACACTTACTCATTCACACACGCATTCATTGGTGGGGCCCATAACACCAACACTCATACGTTTCTTTCACGAGTCTGCACACAGGAGGGATGAGGAATCTGCTGGACATGTGGGGGGGTACCTTATTACTTATAGGGAAGAAAAATGTATTACAGAATATACATATTTACATCAACGCCTATAGGATCCTAACCTTAACATCAAGGCACTCCACCACTTGGTTGATGGGCCAATTAGTTGGACTGGTTGATGGTGATTTAGAACCAGCTAAAACACATTAAAGCTTCACAATCCTTTTAGTAACCTACTTGAAAAACCACAAACTCATTTTCTTGTAATCAACACTTAGTTTATCTAATTTCTTGCTTTCAGTTGCATAATTAGCATTTAGGTCAACAAATACTCAAATATTCTTATTCCGCACAATTTAGCATGACATTTATATTTACCTATTCTCGCTATCGGGTCTTTTCTAATTCAATTGGCACTGCATAACTAAAATCCTTTGAATAATTGTCCCAATAAGTCCGAGAGTTCTTTTCGCTCAGTACGGCACAGTCCTACAGATATCCAATGGACCAAGCAATCATGCAAGCAATTCAGGACACCTCTCTGGAACGCACTAACACCTCCGGGATGCACGCTGTACGCTGTACACTGTACGCTGAAAACTCCTCCCTATTCTACTACTCTTTTATAATAATATTTTGGGTAACATGAAACATTTATTGAGTTGGTGCCGCTCATCTTGAAATCACTCTCTCTGCCATTAGGAAGGTCCAGGAAACGCTGCCAACAGAGGACGCACTGCTATTTGTTCCGCTAAGCAGGGTCGTGCCGCTGGTGGGAGCTTCTCCGCATTCGGCGGACAGCCTGCACGCTCCCAGCGTGCACTTGACTCCAGGGCTACCTGTTGCCTTTACCGGGGGACTGCGAGGACCAGCAGCCCCTACATCTAACAGCTGGTGCCTCTTCCCCCGGTGGCCACGCCCCCCTCAGCCGCCTACTTACATTTCGCGACACCCGCTTCGCGGGTGCCGCTCATCTTGAAATCACTCTCTCTGCCATTAGGAAGGTCCAGGAAACGCTGCCAACAGAGGACGCACTGCTATTTGTTCCGCTAAGCAGGGTCGTGCCGCTGGTGGGAGCTTCTCCGCATTCGGCGGACAGCCTGCACGCTCCCAGCGTGCACTTGACTCCAGGGCTACCTGTTGCCTTTACCGGGGGACTGCGAGGACCAGCAGCCCCTACATCTAACAGCTGGTGCCTCTTCCCCCGGTGGCCACGCCCCCCTCAGCCACCTACGTACATTTCGCGACACCCGCTTCGCGGGTGCCGCTCATCTTGAAATCACTCTCTCTGCCATTAGGAAGGTCCAGGAAACGCTGCCTACAGAGGACGCACTGCTATTTGTTCCGCTAAGCAGGGTCGTGCCGCTGGTGGGAGCTTCTCCGCATTCGGCGGACAGCCTGCACGCTCCCAGCGTGCACTTGACTCCAGGGCTACCTGTTGCCTTTACCGGGGGACTGCGAGGACCAGCAGCCCCTACATCTAACAGCTGGTGCCTCTTCCCCCGGTGGCCACGCCCCCCTCAGCCGCCTACTTACATTTCGCGACACCCGCTTCGCGGGTGCCGCTCATCTTGAAATCACTCTCTCTGCCATTAGGAAGGTCCAGGAAACGCTGCCAACAGAGGACGCACTGCTATTTGTTCCGCTAAGCAGGGTCGTGCCGCTGGTGGGAGCTTCTCCGCATTCGGCGGACAGCCTGCACGCTCCCAGCGTGCACTTGACTCCAGGGCTACCTGTTGCCTTTACCGGGGGACTGCGAGGACCAGCAGCCCCTACATCTAACAGCTGGTGCCTCTTCCCCCGGTGGCCACGCCCCCTAACTGTCTTATTATAAATTGACCAGCTCCAAACGCAACGCGGGACGCGCGCGGGGAGAAGCGCGGGCGAAGCCCGGGCCAAGGGAGGGCCCGTTTAAGCCCGTTCAAGACCGGGCAGGACTGGACTGGGCCACCCCATTTACAGTTGGTGTTTTAATATTCTGCCATTGATATTTCATATTGATTTTATTAATATTGGCTTGAGAATATTCATTGTTCCTTAATATCGTAATAACTGTTCATGATACAATGTCTCCGAGAACCACTAGGAACACAGTTAAAAAACAGGCTCAATCCGCTGGTGAGGTCATTGGCCCAATTGACCAATTTATAACTAAAGCCAACGATGCTATTGAGCAGGGCATTATCTTACTGGATCGAAGGATTTCACAGGACCTGACGATTGCCAGACGCTCTTCGATGGGCCTACTGGGCACTGCAAAAACCCCCTTACGTCCTGTTGTTCTACCCCCTCCAGTGACAGTGCATGCAGAAACGCACATCGTTCCCTGCACAGTGGACCTTTCTGCATCTTTGGTCTTGTCTGATTCCCATCTATCCCTGGAAAAATCTCCTGTTATTTTTGCTACCCAACCAGATAACACCCCCTCCTCCTCAATGGCTAGAGGTATACGAGAAGGAGCTATCCCTAAAAAATCAAAGAGGAAGACAACCACTAAGCTTCCTCGTTCCACTATTCCTTCCGTTACAACCATCTCTGTAACTCCTTTTGCCTCTAATTCTCCCCCGCAAAACCTTAACCCTTCCCTCCATCATTCTCCTTCACTGTCAAATGTTCAAAAAGAGGACTCTATTCCTGCTAATTTGAACATTAGCTCCACCAGCTCAAGTAGCATTTACAGTGGAGGAGATATGGTGCATGGCAATCTTACAACCAATGCATGTACCAACGATAGCCTATTGCTCACCAGAATTGGTGATCTATTTAAATTTCACTTGGAACCCATAGAAAAGGCTTTACATATGGTGCAGTCTCAACTTACCCAGCTGTCCCTTGTACTATCCCAAAGTACAGGTAAAAAGAAGGATTCCAACTTGGTGAAAGGCAGGCCCATTACTTCAAACACTCCAAACGCCAAAGCATCAAAACCAGGAACCTCCGCGCAGAACCCCAATTCTAATAAACAGAAACTTTCCGAGAAGCCTACTCAAAATCATTCCCTAATATCAACAAACAAGCCGCAACCACCTCCTAAATCCTCTAATCCTTTACCACCCCGCCCCGTAACCAATCCTAAATCAACAGTACTTTCCCTATCAAACCCTCCTTCTTCCCTTTCCACCTCAATAGGCCCCACTCCCGCTCCTGTCCACTCCAATATTGCTACTGGATTCAACACCATTCCTAATAATCGTAATAGAAAGATTCCCCCCATCCATCTTCCACCCGAGGCCTCTCCATATGTAGTAATAATGACTGGGGTTCCGGAACTCCCCCCAAATCAGGACGAACCGATTTGGTCCCTAAAAAATAAAGTAATCTTCTGGTTGTCCAACAATAGACCGCTTCCAATCTTTATGGACAACAGAGTTACTACAGTGCGTAGAGTGCCTTGGTTAGGCAACCAACCAAAAAACATTCAGGGTGACTGTATAATAGTAAATTTTGAAAATCCTAATACAGTCGAGCATGTCTGCTCTTGGGGTGATCAAACCTCTACCGAAGGGATAGCTACCCATAATTTGTCGTACTTCTATCCCCCTAACACACGACGTAACGCAGGCCCTCCGTGGTCCTGGACGAGGGTAGGAAACTGGGGCGGAATCAGAGACCGAAACCAGTGGTCGGGGTATGGCCTTAGCAACCCACCACCAGGCCACTTTAGTAACTGGAGAGGTCCACTACTATCCAATCGATATGATTGCCTGGATATGGTGGATTGACTACCATCTCTACCCATGATAGACAGCAGCTACAACAGCGCCTTTCCTAACCCAAAAGACCCCTGTAAGATCATTCGGGCGGCCGGCTCCTTCTCGTCATCTTCGTATGGTACCCAGTCTGACTCTTCCCCTCCCCAGTATACCCCGATCCACCAGCAGTCATCTTCTCCTCACCAGGTCACGTGTTACACCATGTCAGCTACCCCCGCAGACCCGCTCCCAAATCTACAATCTACTACCCCCCAACCCAGTGAGTTTAAACCCAACCCTCCTCTTTCTGCTATAACCACCCAGCCCCTGTCCCAACTCCCACATCCCTCTGCTGAACCTCAGCCTCTAAATTCTACTTTACTATCAACCCAGGACCTTCCAATTATATTCTGGAACGTAGCTGGCCTAAGATCGAAAATCCATCTTCAGTCCTGGGTGGAAGTAACTAACAAATTTAAGTTAATCTGCCTAGAAGAAACTTGGGCAATTGACCCTATTCATATTCAGGGTTTTAAAACATTTCACCTTCCTTCGTTACCGTCCACTCATGGGAGACCTAAGGGCGGCTTAGCCATCTATGTTTCCAATTTAATTCCTTTTACGATCACGGAAGTTCAGTCAGTTTCGTCAATTTTTCAAATCCTTAAAATAGTTCCAGACAATAACTCCTGTTATTATCTCATCAATATGTATAATAACTCTCCACCCAACGACTGTGTAAAATCTCTGTCGGAAATTACTTCGTATTTACAAGACCAAAAAGCTATGAGTCAAGAGTTAAATTGTCATATTGTATGGGGTGGGGATTTCAATGTGTATCTGTGTAACAATCATGGCAAAGGTATTTGTGGGCTTTTAGACGAGCATGATGTCCCCCTGGCCCACTTCACCCACAGTGCAGTGGGTCATGCACTAAACACCTGTATCTTCGCACTAGAACTTGAATTTGCGAACATTTTAGTATGTCCTGCTGTAGAGTTCAAGACGACTTTTCATGGTAGAGGTGCTACTACAACCATCGATTTTATCTTATGCTCTCAACCCTTAAAAAACCGATTGAAGCAATTTATAACTGGCACCGACCCCTCAAGCGACCACTACTCAAATAGCATAACAATAGTATTAAATACTCCATCCTCAGCCCGCCCAAAAACAAGCCTCTTAGCGCAGCACTCTCTGGAGATGAATAAAATCAACGGTTATACTGTCAAGTGGACGATGATCAATCCCACAGAGATCACTAGTAAGATCATCCAAAAAACTCTTCCTTTTATCCACCATTGTTTGGAGACGTCATCTTCCCCCAAACTGATCCTCTCCAGCTTCATTAAGATATTAGAAGTTATCAGACAAGAGCTCACCCGTCCTCACAGGACTCGTGACAATGATAAGGATTCAAGAGGGTGGTTTGATTTCCGCTGCCGTAAAGCGCAGCGTGCATTGAAAAATGCTCTACGCAAACAGACTAGGGACCAGCCCCAAATTGCCTCCCTGAGGAAACACTATAAGATGGCACAGCAATCCCGTAAACGGGAAATAAAAAAGAATCTCTGGGCCCAACTACACCAGAGTGCTCTAACCAAGGACTCCACTATGTTCTGGAGAACAGTTAAGGCCCCTTTTCTAGCTGATGAAACTGCGATACAGCATCTAGATGTGGCAGTACCTGCTGATAAATGGGTAGCACACTACTCGCAGATCTTTGCGGATAACTCTTTGACAACGGAGGTTCCCAGACCAGATGTGGAAGCTCCTACTAGTAATAACATCTTCCCCATTGATCTCCACTTCGATCTAGAGGAGATAATCGCAGCACTGACTGCTTCAAAGACCGGTAAGGCGCCCGGTCCAGACGGGGTCCCTTTAGACATATTTGTGAGCAATATAGATCTTTGGTCTCCAATTGTCACACAGGTCATGTCTGCAGTTACCCAGATCGGCCTTATTGATTCTTGGTCTACCTCTGTGCTCCTGCCCATTTTCAAAAAGGGAGATCGGGACAATCCAGCCTGTTACAGGCCCATCTCCCTTTTGGATTCCCTAGGCAAGGTAGCTGGCAGACTAATTCTGGAGCGATTAAGGGACTGGGCTACAGAGAATAAGATCTTAACTGACTTACAGTTTGGGTTTCAGGAGGGCCTGGGCACTGTGGAACAGGCCTTAAACCTGACTTTACTCATAGGCAAATACGTTGGGGCCAAAGGCGGTAAACTTCATCTAGTCTATGTGGATTTGAGTTCCGCATTCGATTGCGTAATCCATTCCAAGCTATGGGCGATTTTGAAAAATCTGGGCATAGATCTCGCACTTCTGAACTTTCTCCGAGAGCTATACTCGGATGCAAAAGCTTGTGTGAGATACGGTACCAAAGGGGAGCTTACCGAACCCTTTAATATCGAAAAAGGCGTAAGGCAGGGATGCGTCCTTGCTCCATTCCTATTCAACATCTATACTAACGGACTGGAGCAAGCGATGTTGGTTGATAGTAAAGATCTACCCTGCATAAGCTCCCGCCCTATCCCTGCATTATTGTATGCAGACGATTCAGTTATCCTAGCAAGGACACCCAATCAACTTCAGATCCAACTAGAAAAATATTGCGAATTTATGTCTTCTCTTGGTCTCAAAGTCAATAAATCTAAGACTTTTGTAATGAATATAGGGAAGAGAGCCCAAAAATGTAAATCACTCTTTATTGAGAAGACCAGACTAGAAACTGCCACTACCTACCCCTATCTAGGTATTCTTATTGATAACCATCTGTCCTGGAAATCTGCTATATCCAGCAAAAAACTGCAGTTTCAACGCACAACTTCTGCACTGACTTCGTTCTCTAGGAAACTGGGTAAGCCCGCTCCTACTGTGCTTTTGCAGATCTACCAAGCTAAATGCATGAGTGTGGCTACATATGGTGCCGGAGTCTGGGGCTATGTGTCTACAGATGAGTTACAAATTATAGAAAACTACTTTCTGAAATACATATTAGCCCTCCCCCGTAGTGCTCCTACATTCGGCACACATGTGGAACTCGGTCGGGAGTATCTGACTGATATCATTAGCTACCAGCCGATTCTACTATGGCACCGTATATGGACTCAGGAGCAATGTCATCTAACTAGGTCATTAATATCTGACTGTCTCACTCTGTCCCATTGGAAAAAGATTCCTTGGCTGCTATATGTTTCAAGATTTTTGACAGATTTGAATCACCCTGCTTATTTTACTGACCCTGAATCCTTATCGGATATATCTAGAAAATCCTTGAAAAAGCTATGTGCTGACCACTTAAGCAATCTTCGTTTGTGTTCTGAACTCGTCAAAAAGTCTAATGCTCATTTAACGATGGTCCAATTTCCGCATGGCATTCAACTTTCTTTGTCATTTTTTCTGTCAAACTATGAGAGGTATGTTTTAACCAGATTTCGGTTTGATGTGTTTTATCGCCTTGTCTTTTTGCCTGTACCCTTAGACTGGTCACGGGAACCAACAAACTGTCCCTGTGACGGTCTTACTCGCCAGTCAACTCTGCATGTAACCTTTTTCTGCGGTTTCTATAAGTCCCCGCGGAAACGATGGCTGGTTCCATTGCTCCGACACTTAGGACTGAGAAGATGCAGACCGGCTCTTTTGGCACTTCAATATCTAGATACCCCGTACGTTGCCAAAACCGTAGCCTGCTTTCTCAAAGCCTGCTTGAAAATTCATTCCCTACTATTGGCAACTGTTCCCTAAGATTTTATTGACTATTCTGTTATTATTCTTGTATATAGAGTGTTAGCGTTTACTTCTAAATGCCTGCTTTCCTTAACAGCCACTGAGCAAACCAAATTTCTACTTTTTTACTGACTACTGTGTTATTATCTTTGTACTTAGAGTGTTAGTCCTTATATATAAAATGCCTGCCTTTCATAGCAGTCAATGAGCAAACCGATTTTTATACTGTTGTACTGTTTTAAATGTACTTTTTATGATTGTAAATTCAATCGAAATAAAGAAACATTGATGATGATGATGAGTTGGGAAGAACTATGATTGGTCCATCTGGCAAAATTGTTATATGGTCCAGTTTTCTCACTGTCTTGGGTTCTCAGAGAATTAGCTGGGTCATATTCTCAGTTTATGTCATGCTCATGCAACAATGTTGATTCTTTATTATAGGTGACTATTGTTTTCTCCGGGTAAATTTTACTGAGTGAAATCTGGCAGTCCTCCATGTTCCTATCCTTGACCAGGAACACTGTGCTCTGAATTGAGGATGCCTGGAGATCTTCGGAGCCATCCGAGTCTGCGCAGAAGACATCGCGCTCCCAAGACGGTGGCCACTTCCGAAATCCATTTTGAATATCATGGCTTGGTAGGCCTGAATGCCAACTTAAGCAAAACAAACACAAAAGAATAATTAATATGCGGAAATGAAGATTCTAATGTTAAACCCACACTAATCCCTTTATATATTAGTATTTTCCTAGCTTATAGCGACATTTAAAGCAATAAAACTCACCCTTCGGCCCTAAAAGAAACGCAAACGTCACTAAAGCAACACAAATCATGCAATATTCTATCACCACACCTTCTATTGTTAACAGGCGTGCCACAATTAGTCATTAAAGTTATTCTGCCATGCAAATAGCAATGAGTCCCACGTGTAATTTGTGTTTATCAAAAAATGCACGTTGTTGATTAATATATCACAGCACACAGTTAATTCAAATTAATATATAAATTGATTACGTCATTAGTATTTTCATGCAAAATAGAAAAGGTATACAAAATTTTGCTTTACCTGCTCTATCAATCCCCCCTTTGGTGATTTTTAATATCACCACAAATTCCCTTAAATTTTGATAACATTTTCATGGATGATGAATTCAGTTCTCTTAAGTTTTGTTATGTCACATGATTGTTTTCCCTGTTTCATCCTCTCTTGTTTTCTCATACACATTCTCTTTCCATTCTTCTAGTTCTATATCTTCCATTTCTCTTTCCTTTCTTTCCTTCTCTCTTTTCTTAGCAGCTTCTCTTTTTATGTGATTTTGTAATTTTCTTCTTTTGCCATATAAACATCCTAGTCTCAGAATTAATACTAAAAATATCACACAGGTTACTGGAATTAGAATCTTACCAATAAATGTACTACCTAATTTTAATTAAAAGTTTTTAATAGTAGAAAACCCTTTTCCAATCTTCTCCCAAACACTTTCAACCTCCAATGGAACAATCTCCTCGTGCAAGTCAGTTATATTTTTAATATATGTCTTCAAATCTTGACTTTCGTCTGGAATATAAGTACAACAATGTTGCACCTTCAGCATTCCACAGACTCCTCCCTCTTTGGCCAAAATAATATCAAGGGCAAGTCGATTTTGCATCACCATGGCTCGCATGGCAACCATTTCTGTATTTACTAATAAAAACCCTCCAGCTGTGCTTGTCGATAAGCGATCCACTACTGTAGACAATTTTCTAATTTTGTGTGCATTCAAAGATATTCCAATGGCTGGTATCAGTGCTCCAAAAATATCCCCTACAATTTCTGACCAACTTTCCCTCCTTCTACGTGTTAGTTGTCTACCTATCTCATGCGCACCATCTTTTCCTCTTCCCACATGAAATATTTTTGGGAAGACCAGGTCTAGGTAACATGTGCCATACTAATCGATAATAAGCTTTGTTCCCACAGATAAAATATAATCCAGGGAATACCGGATCATTTCCTCCTTTAAATCCCCATTCTCCCATGATTCTATGAGTATCATGGCAATCACTCGCACCTATAAAATAGTTATTATACACAGTTTGATTTCTTCTAATACACAATTTTCCTTTCTGAGGCCAATCTAACCCCATAGCTGGACTAGTTTCCCCTTTCAAATGTTTTTCGTTTTTAACGTCCCAGACTGTCTTTTCTTCCTTTCCCTCAGGTATCTTCTTTTGCATCTTGATTTTCCATTCTTCTACCATGTCTAAAATAGTCTTTTCTTCCCTTTTCAGACTACAAGTGAGATTATTTCTAAATACTGATTCTAAAGTGAATTCTCTAGTTTCTAGGAAAAATTCACCCAAAACTTTATCAGGTTTTACCCTATTCAATTCCGGAACTACAGGTACTTGTGAAAAAATGTTATCTACATCCGAAAAATAATATTCTAGTTTCCCTGTTTTATAAAACAAACTCGCTAATACACTACATGTTATTCCATATGTCACTGGAAGGTGGTGGTATGTAACTCCCTCAGACACTGATGCAGGTAACTGCATGCAGACGTAGCAGTCTCTCACATCCATGTTTTTTACATATTCTTACAAAAATTTTGAGAAGACATTGTTAGGAAAATCAGTTATGGACCTATCCTTATGTAAGTAAGTTCTATCTATTTCTTTAGTTGGATGAATATCATGAATCTTTTCTACATTAGACTTATTTTCACTATGACATTCTATTGTTTCAAACGTTACTTTAAATGAAACTATTAAAGCTAATACACTCCACAGAAGCATTAGTAATCCTGTACAACAGCAACACACCTTGCACCTTCTTTGAAGGAACACACATGTAGATTTTCTACCTTCTGTGTTTGCCATTTCGGAAAATGATCAGTGACTTAGCCTCGTCTACTCACAACTAGTTTTGTCTAAACCCAAGGCTCTAGGCGCCTACTTGGTTCCTTTCGGATATGTCTCTTATTCAGTATTTTTCAAATTCTTCTCTTCTGGAACACTTTGGTTTCCTCAATTTGGCATTTGATCATCTTTTACTTTACTCTCACAGTCTTGGTTCAGAATTTCCTGAACATCCGTCTCTTCTCCGATGTCGGACAAGATAACTCTCAGGATTTCCGAATCTTCGTCTTCCTCAACCACTTCTGGTATAGTCACACCTAGATCCCCTTGGCTGTCTGCTTCCTCTTGTACTTCAGGAAGTGTCACGTATGTCCATTCTGGTGATTTCTTTATTTACTTTAATGTTTTATAGAGCCCGAACTTGACCCATGAGGGTATCAGAGCGCTTTACATGGTTAACAGAGAAAAACAATAGAAAAACAGCAAAGTCTCAAGAGCAGAAATATATAGGGGGGAAGGGTTGCAGGAAGCATTGGGGCAAAAGGGGACACACATGTGAGGTTGCAGTTCAGGTTAGGGTTGGTGAAAACCGTAGCCCCACGTGTTCTCGTTGGTGTGAGGTTGTTGAACTGTGGGAGAAGCAATAGTCTTGGATTCAACCAGCATGTCATAGTGGCTGAGAGAGGGTCTTAGATCAGGAATTTACCCATGAGGAAGGTTTTGGCCTCCTTCTTGAAGCGTGCTAGAGAGGGGATTCTTCTGATGTCAGGTGGGAAGGAGTTCCAAATTCTTGGTGCTGCCCCGTAGAATGCCCTACTGTAGGTTCTTTTTTTACGAAAATGGGCAGGTCGGAGCAGGAGATTTTTGGTGGATCGGGAGTTCCTGTTTCCTCCTGATAACACAAGTTTCTGTGCTAGGTATGCAGGGGAGTTTGCGTATAGGGCCTTGTGTGTAATGCAAGCCAACTTCAGCTGTATTCTGGCCTCTAGAGGGAGCCAGTTTAGAGCTTTCAAGTGTTGAGAGATGTGGTCGAATTTCCTGGTGCCTGTGAGTAGTCTGGCTGCCGCGTTGAGACAGGCTTTTAGAGGTGCCAGGGAGATCTTGGGTAATCCTATGAGGGTGGAGCATCCAAATTCCAGTCTGGAGATGACTAGAGCTTGGACTGCCATTTTTAAGTCCGGAGCATCGATGAAGGGTTTTAGTTTCCAAAGGTAGCTCAGGTGGAATCTGGCTGACTTGGCCATTGAGTTAATGTGGCCTCGCATGTTCAGGTTGCAGTCGAGAAATATGCCCATTGACTTGGCAGAGTCCACAATGGTCAGCGGGCAATTTAAGGCTGTGATGGCCTTGATCCACACCTGTATCTCCGGGTTGACTTTAGGGGGGGAGATCAGGAGAAATTCCGTTTTCTTAGCGTTGAGTTTTAGTTGCTTAGTGGCAAGCCACTGGACAGTTAGTTTCAGGGTTTCGTTCAGGGTGAGGATCTCCTCAAGTGATGAAATATTGATGTAAATTTGGGTGTCGTCCGCGTACATATGGTAGGAGATATTGGCGGAGCGAAGAACTTCAGTGAGTGGCTCTAAGTAACGATTAAAGAGGGTAGGGGACAGGGTTGAGCCTTGGGGGACTCTAACCATGACCGGGGTGGGAGCTGATAGGTTGCCGTTAATGAGGAATCTCTGAGATGGGTTATGGAGGAAGGACCTGAACCATTCTAGGACAACGCCGTCAAACCCATCCTGAGTTTTAGGCGTTCGAGTAATTTTTCATGATTGACCGTATCGAAGGCGGAAGATAGATCTAAAAGGATTAGGAGGCTTGTTTTGCCTTGGTCAAGGGCTTGGAGGGCGTCGTCCACAATGTGGAGCATAGTCGTTTCCGTGCTGTGCCCCGGTCTGAATCCGGATTGGAAGTCATTGAGTAGGTGGAAGTGGTTGATGTATTGACTTAGTTGGTGTTGTACGCACTTCTCTAACACTTTGGCTAACAAAAGTATATTGGAGATGGGTCTGAAATTGTCTGGTGAGGCAGGATCCAGCGTTGGTTTTTTTAGAATAGGGAGGACTTGGCCGGATTTCAAGGGGTCCGGAATCGATCCCTGCTGGAGAGAGGCGTTGATTATCGCAGTCCAGCAAGGAACAATGGCATGGGAGGCAGCAGCAAGGCAGTTGGATGGTAGCGGGTCATTGAAGTGGTTATTTGGGTTTAAGGAAGAGAGGATTTTAGCAATGGAGTCTTCGTCAGTATTCGAAGTCAGTCCAGCAAGCTTCATTTTTAGGTGAGGTCAGTGAGGGTAGTGCAGATAGAGGGGGTTGGTCATGAGGGGGTTGAGAGCAAGAGGCGGTACTGAGTTCGATTCCTAGAGAGGCGATTTTCTCAGCAAAGAAGGAGGAGAATTCGTCCGAAGATATAAGAGACTTAGGGGATTCTTTAGGGGTTTTGATTGGTGTTTGTCCAGTTCAAAGAGCTTGCGGGGTCTATTCGTGGCTTTCCCCAATTCCGATCTGAAGTACTCTTTTTTAGAGTTGAGGATGTGCTTGTTGTAGGAGTTTCTTGCCTGCCGGAGAAGTTTAAGGTGCTCAGTAGAAGGGTGCTGTCTCCAGAGTCTTTCAGATTGTCGTAGGGATATCCTCTATGAGTTGAGGGAAGCGGAGAACCAGGGGTTTCTGTCTTTGATTTGTGTTCTGTTTAGTTTTAGAGGGGCAAGGTCGTCTAGAAGGATCGATATAGACGCCGAGGTTGGGTTTCTTAGTCCGTTTTCCCTTCTCCAAGGGTGTTTGATCAATGTCTTTTGATTTCTCTTGGCTAGACACCTCATTCACTTGTTCAGCTCTAGATGACTTTACTCGTGTTAATCGGTATCTTAATCTCTTTACCTTGTTTGGCCAAACTTCCTCCTTCGCTGGCCTTTTCAACTTACTTCCTTTTTCACTTCTCTCAGTTCTCCATGCTCTTTTCTCAGAACTCGACCTTCTTGTACTTCTTCGTCACTGTCCTCAGATTCAGTTCCACCTTGACTCTTACCTTCGGTAGCTTTTCTTTCCACAACTTCCTGTTCCTTATCTACTTCTGTCCCTCCTGGTGTTTCTTCCACGCAATCTTCCTGCTGACTAACTGTCCCTCCTTCTACCTGGATGTGTGGTTTCCCTACACCTCGTAGGGGTTCTTACGCAACAATCTTTCCCTCTCTCTCTGAATCTAGTACCTCGCCATCTACTTCTGTGACTTCAGGTGGAATTTCTCTTGTTTTTACATATGGAGCTTCTTTATCGAGAATTTCTTTGACAGTCTCTTCACTGTTTTCTTTTACTCTTTCATGTACTTGTACTTGTTCAGCATCCGACTCTGAGCTAGTGTCAGATATCTCCAATCTCCTTCTTAATGGTAGATTCTCTGGTGCTATAACTGGATTTTGATTCTAACTCCCCCCTTTCAGGAGTTGGTCTTGTTCTCGTTTCTTCTGAATCTGACTCGGAACTGGTATCAGATTCTTCAAAGTATTCTTCTTCACTATTATTCGCTGGATTAGGAATTCGCAAGGTATGACTAGCATGAATCCAATTCTTCACTCCTGCACATTTCACAGCTGTCGTCGTGGTCAAGATTACTTGACGCGGTTTACCCCACCGTGGGACCAGAACATTTCTTCTTCTATGCACTTCAACTCTCACCCAGTCTCCTGGACTTAGATCATGAGCTGGCTTCTTTTCAAGAGTGGTGGCATCCGATCCAACCTGATGAAACACAGAATGAACGGAATCAGCCAGCCCCTTGCAATAATCCAACACCAAGTCATCAGATATAGGCAGTAGTTTGTTGACAGGAATTAAAACATGTCTCATTGCCCTCCCCATCACTTTTTCATGGGGACTCAATCCAGTATTTCTATCAGGGATAGATCTAATAGTCATGAGCACTGAAGGCAAGACATCAGGCCATTTCAAACCTGTGGCTAAACACATTTTTCCCAATCTATTTTTAATGGTGCCATTCACTTGTTCCACCACACCAGAAGCCTCTGGGCGATAAGCACAATGCAGTTTCTGCTGTACATTCAATGCTTCACAAATCAGTTTCATGATTTCATTTTGAAAATGCTTTCCTCTATCTGATTCGATCGTGGCTGGAAAACCAAAACTGGGAATAAATTCTCTCAATAGTAGTTTTGCTACAGTTATTCAATTACTCCTTCTAGTTGGGTATGCTTCTACCCATCGTGAAAATAGGCAAACTACCCCTAGAACATACCTCAGTCTGTTGGAGGGGGGCATTTCAATAAAGTCAATCTGCATTCTGGTGAAAGGCCCTCCTTCCCGTCCTATTGTTCCTAGGCTCACCACTGTTTTCCTCCCAGGATTGTATTGCTGACATTTAAGGCATCTCTGACACAGGCTCTCAGCTACAAGTCTAAACTTGGCATTATACCATGTCTGTTTGAAAAGCCTAATCATAGCATCCCTTACTACATGTGCTTGTCCATGATACATCCGTGCCATGGTAGAGACCATGCTATCAGGCATGACTGGTCTTCCATCCCGATAAACCCAAACGTGATCTGTCTCTCGGGGTTCACATCCTGATTGTATCCACTGTTTCCTTTCCTCATCTCCTGCTTCTTCTTGTAACTGCCTCACCTCCTTCCATGTATTCACAGTGTTAGTAAAAAGCAAGGGACATGAATTCATTTCCTTTTCCCTGCCTCGATTAAACGAATTCTGGTTGTGTGCACAATATTGTACCATGTCATTGTCAAACTCGTTCTTTGAGTGTGCAGCACATTTTACTACTGCCAATTGCTTAGGCAGCTGTATCGCCTCAAGCAATTTTCCAACCACTTCAGCATTCCTGATAGGAGTTCCACTCGATGTCAAAAATCCTCTTTGGGACCAAATTTGCCCAAAGTCATGCACCACACCAAAGCTGTACTGACTATCGGTAATCACAGTGACTCTCAGATTTTTCCCCAACTTGCACGCTCTTGTTAATGCAAATAGTTCAGCAACCTGGGCTAATTTTACTCCTTTTAGACAAGATGCATCCAGTACAGCTGCTACAGTACATACTGCATATGCTGCACTCAAAATCCCCTCGTCTGTTCTCAAGCATGACCCATCCACAAACATCACATAGTCACTTTCTTTCAGTGGTACATCTTTTATATCAGGGCGTGGCTTATTACAAAAATCAAGCACTTCCAGACAATCATGATTAACATCATCCCTGACTTCCACATTCTCAGCATCAGGTAACAATGTTGAAGGGTTCACATTGAGACATCTCACAAGGTTCACATTCGTTGCACCTAAAATGACCTTCTCATACTTAGTTAGACGACTATGCGTTATACACTGAGTGCGACTCCTAGTTAAAAGGATCGCCACGTCATGAGGCACAAACACTCTCACAGGATATCCCATCACAATTCCTTCACTCTGTTCCAGGCTCTTACAGGTAGCTGCTACAGCCTTCAGGCAACCAGGTAATGCCACAGCTACCGGATCTAGTATAGCTGAAAAATATGCAATTGGTCGTCTCAATTTTCCATGTTTCTGTACTAGTACAGAAAGCGCACATCCATTTCTTTCGCTGCAATAGAGCTCAAACTCTTTTTCATAGTCAGGCATGCCAAGACCTGGGGCTTCACACAAACCATCTCTCAGTTGTTTAAAAGTCTTCAACTCCTCCTTATTCAATTCAATGGGGTCTTTTACATCACTCTTTGTCAAACGTACCAGAGGTTTGGCAATCAGTGAGAAATTACTGATCTACTGACGGCAGTACCCAACTATTCCAAGAAACATTCTCACCTCTCTTTGAGTCATTTGGGCTCTCATTCCTTTGATTATTCTGATCCTATCTGCAGTCACTTTTCTCATTCCTTTGATTATCCTGATCCTATCTGCAGTCACTTTTCTCAGTCCTTTTTCAATGTTATGGCCTAAGTACTGTACTTCTTTTTGGCAAAACTGTAATTTTGATGGGTGTTGGACCTGGCCCTTTTGGCCGGATGGTCCCTAGACTTTTCGCCTTCCACCTGTACTTTTTCTGACCTGTTGTTGGCTATTCTATGACTCTGGGCACTTTACCACTGCTGTTCAGTGCTAAAGTGCATATGCTCTCCCTATGTAAAAAGTATATGTTGGTTGGATTCCATGATTGGTTTATTTGGTTTACTGTCAGACCCCAGTAACGTGCATCAGGAGTGCCCAGGGCTTGTAAATACAAATGCTGCTAGTGGGCTTGCAGCACTGGTTGTGCCACCCACAGAAGCGGCCTGGTAAAATGTATCTAGGGTCTGCCATTGCAGAACCTGCGTGCAGTCTGGTACTGTCATGCTGACTGAGCAAGTGCACCCACTTGCCAGTCCCTAAACCTTCCCTTAACTTCATATCAGTCACCCCTATGGTAGGCCCTAGGGCAGGGTGCATTGTAAGCATAAGGTAGGACAAGCCCTGATGTGTGTGGCATGTCGTAATAGTTAATTACAGCCATTTTCGTTTTTCACTATTGTAAGGCTACCTGTTCATTCCGGAAGTGTCTCGCAACGCCGAAGAAGCGTGTCGCCATCGCAGCCATCGTAGCTGTCGCATTGCACCGCATCGAGAGGAGAGTCTCGCATCGAGGAGGAAGCGTGTCGCCATCGCAGCCATCGTAGTTGTCGCATTGCACCGCATTGCACCGCATCCAGAAAAGCGCCTCGCATCCACGGAGAAGCGTGCCGCCGTCGGAGCTGCCGTCGTCGCATCTCGTAGAAGGGGTGTCGCTGCTGCAGCATCTTATCGAGCGGAAGCGTCTCGCAACGTCGGAGAAGAGTGCCGCTGCCAAGGCCGCTGTCGTCGCATCTCGTCTAGGGTGACGCCGCTGTAGCTGACGCATCGAGTCGAGCCTTCTCGCAACATCGGAGAAGCGTAACGCATCTGTAAGATCCCGTCTTTATTTCTTTTGCAGCAAGAACTTCAACGCATCTGCATCGCTGCAACACTTTCGTTGCCCTGCGTGTCGCATCTAAGGTACATTGACTTAAAGTGTCGCATTTAAGAACTTAAGAGAAACTAAGCAATCTTCTGCCAACTAAGCAACCGTATTGTGTACTTTTAATCATTTAATGGTCTTGTGATAATCCTATATAAAGAAACCTTATTTTTAATATAAATACCTGTGTGGTGTCCATTTGTAGTGTTGTCACTTGGTTACTGTATGTGTTCACAAATGCTTAACCTATAACGCTCTGAGATAAGCCTTGTCTGCTCGCGCCAAGCTACCTAGAGGGTAAGCAAGGGGTTGTTTTAGTAGTGTAACCCCTCATCCTGACTAGAGGAAAGGTTCCCTGCTTGTCACAAGTACTTACCTTTGCCAACCAGAGAACCCGGATTCTAACAATGGGGATACCTTAAGTCCTCTATCCGCCAAATGATTCAGTAGAGCTACAGTATCCACTACACAGGCCTCTCGAGTTCTCGATGCCACCAGTAGGTCATCGATATATTGGGCTAGTACTGAACTTTCAGGCATTTTAAAATCTTCTACAGATTTCTTCAAAATCTGATTGAATATCGATGGACTTTCCGTATAACCCGATGGGATTCGGCACCATGCCAAAGTACGTTTGCCAAACCGGAACGCAAAAATCTATTGGCTATCAGGGTGTAATGGAATGGAAAAGAAAGCGTGACACAGGTCAATGACTGTGTACCTCTCTGCATCATGTGGAATCTGGTATAGAATCACAGAAGGGTTTGGTACGATGGGACAACATGATACAACAATTTTATTCACCTTTCTCAGGTCTTGCACTATCCTGAAAGTTCCATTAGGCTTTTTCAGACCCATAATCGGTGAATTACATGGGCTGCTCATTATTTCTCTCAAAATACCTTGTTCAATCATTTTGTCTATTATAGGAGTAACCCCTGCAATTATTTTGGGCATCAATTTACACTGCGGAATATTTGGATAACTTGTTACTTCTTTTACAGTGATTTTTACAGGGTCTACATTTTTCATTAATCCCATAACCTCTCCTGTGAAATCCCGCAACTCGGGTCTCACTGTTTTCCTTAATTCTTAAGGCAATTCCTCTGGGTCAAATACCGCAAAGGCTTCAGTAACCTCCGGTCCCATATTTGCTATGGTCATTTTGTACAATACATCATTATCTGGAGTTTCAAAAGCTATACCATCAGGAGTACAGAAAATTGTGCAATTCATCTTACACAACAAGTCCCTTCCTAACAAATTTACAGGACTTGTATCACACACAACGAAACGGTGCATGTCTGAAAATTTCCCTATCTTAACTTTAACTGGTTCAGTAAGGTACGTTTTTATCTGTCTATTTGAGACTCCGACTACTTGGATTGTGCCATCCGAGAGAGGAAGATTTTTAACGTCACCTGATTTAACAGTTGAACGAGTAGCACCAGTATCTACTAGGAAAGTAATGTTTTCATCATTTATCTTTCCATTCACAAAAGGGCCTGTCTGGTCTACTTCCAGAGTTGCGCCAAGTACACACTCTTCTTCCTCCCCTCGGCACCGTCAATAACTCTCTGCTACTCACTCTCATCGCGTTGCAGTCAATACTGCGAAACAGCACTAGCGCGCGGCAGCTTAGTTACCTGTTCTTCGGTGTAGAATCCTGTCTCATTACTGTATATCTGAGGGTTTACACTCTGTGGAAAAGGCGGTTTTGGCACCTGACACTGTTGGGCAACAACCTGCTGCTGTTGCTGTGGTTGACAACTCACCTCATTCTGCACCTGTGGATTTAATGATGCATTATCGCCATTAGCACCACGGGTAATTTAAACTCGGATTTCCAATGCCCTATCTTTCCGCAGTTATGACATGGCCACTTCTTTTTGGCTTCTTCTATACTAATCTGTCCTTTTCCCTTCCCAATGTTGGGTTTTTGTTTCAAATGGCTCATGCCATTTGCCTGTTCAATCAGTTGGGCTTCTTGTCTTTCTGCCACTTTAATCTGAGCCCACATGGCCTTTTCTTTTAACTTACGTTGCTTGGCTTCAATCTCATCGCTAAAATACTTTGCATGCCTCAGTACTTCATCTATCTTTTTATTTTGCCAATCCACAGTATGCTGTTTAATCATTTCACTTACTTCAAGACGCAACCCGTACACAAATCTAAATACAAAATGACTTAAATCTTTCTCACTCAAATTTTCATCACCACTGTATTGTTTGAAAGCCAATAACAATCTCTCATAATAAGCATGTACAGATTCTCTTACTTCTTGGTGAGTTCTATCAATCTTTACCCAATCAGATTCTTTTGGAGGAACTTTATTTTTCAGAAAGGTAACTACCTGTTCGTATTTTCTCATTACCTCTGGATCAGGGGCACCTGTTTTAGGATCTCTAGGGTATTCCTCAGTAGGCCAACCTATTGTAATCTTACATTCTGCCCATAGATCTGCTGGCAAAATTATGTCAAATAGACTGCTCAAATCAATCCACAGTACTTTTGATAATTTGACAAACCTGTCTACCTGCCTATACCATTCCACCGGCTTCCTCCGAAGACGGGGGAAGTCATTTGTAAATGATAAAATGTCCTGTCTAGTCCAAGGAACATGCACATAGCCTCCTCCTGGGATCTCCCTCATGGGACACTCAGTCACCACTTTCTTTTTTCTCTTACTGGGAAAGCTGCAAACGTTTTGTCTGTTACATCGTCTCGTTTCCAAAACCACCTGCTTTTCCATTTATCTACATCGCCCCATTTTCTTAGTAAAACAATTAGCTCTTTAATTTGAGCTATTCTTCCTGCAGTATTCAAATTCTCAATGTCTTTTTCAGCAAAATCTACTCTGTATGGTTTCTGTAATTACTTTATTTTCTCAAAATCGATACCCATTTCACTCGCCACTTCTTCCAATTTCTCATGCAAATTTCTCGCCGTCCATGTTATACTTTTACATAGAAACATTAGCTCTTCATCCTGATATGCTTTTAACTTTTCTGTGGGAAGAGTCCCTAGTATCAATTCTTCCAAAGTTATTTTTAATTTGGCCACATCTAACGGTCGAGGTTCAGCATCTTTTTGCTGTTAGCTCCTTAACCACTCACTTAGTTCATCAGAAGTGGGACCTACAGGAATTATTTCATTCCTCACTCGATATAGACTCTTTAGTGATCCTGGTACTGATTCTGTTGTCATTAGTGTTTTATTTGTTGGACTTTGATTCACTGTCAAATTTTTAGGAGTACTTAACCCAGAAGTTCCTACCAATTGTCCGCATGGATTTTCTCCGGAATTCCTTTTTCCCGTTTCAACTTGTTAATTACTGTTGTAAGGGATCGTTAGACAATGCTCACTATCCTTTTGCTTATCAAAAACAGGCCTCACTGGTCCTATTGTTACAGGAACAGTCACAGCTTCCATATTTTTGGTCAATTTCCTAATCTTTTCGGTTAATTCCAAGGTAGTTCTGGCTAATTCAGCTGAGTTTTCATTTGTCATTCTACCAGGCTATGTATTTTCTAATTCTCTAAAGGGATTATTTTTCCCTACCTCAGGTGGCATTGGCTCAAATTTTATATTTTGTGGTGCCTCTTTTACTGGCGCACTCGGTGTCAACAAAGTAGAATTTGGTTGGTACGGGGGAGGATTTTTATAAAACATGTCCTCGAGTACATCATCCTCCAACTCATTAACACCATACTTGTAGCCTTCTGATCCTGTTTCTCTTTTCTGTACACTTTCTACTACTAGTCTCTAGGGAATATTCCATCAGCCATATTTGCACTCCGCCATCTCCTCATTCTGTCATCATGATTTTCCTGTGCACACGGTCTACCAAACATGTATTTATACCTTCCGCCACTCCACTGTCTCTCCCTTTCATACATCTCATCTTCCCATTCTGTTAAAGCTTCGAACTGAGTAGGTCTAGGTCTTGGTTCTAATTTCATCATACTTTCTCTTAAGTTCCTTAATACTGCTAAATTAAATGAACCATTTTCTGGAAACGCTAAAACTCCATCATCTTTTGTATACTTTGCCCAATTATCTAGCCAAATACAAGTATGATACCCATATTTTGCAACCATGAAGGATGCGGGCGATTTCGGTGGAGGAAGCAACTGTCCCTCTCTAGTCACAATCGGCTTATCCTTTTAAAATAAATTCTTGATCTTTCCAAACCATGACTTTTTCTCTTTCTCTAGTGGATCGTAATACATAATTTTCCTTATTCTATATCGCTAGATTTCCTCTACGACTGTTCTGTGGTTTTATCCAATCGTAGCGTGATTCACACTAACGCACCAATCCGGAGCGTCTACGTCGCTTTTGTAATTCTCCAATCCCAGCGCGACTCACACTAACGCACCAATCGGGAGCGTTCACGTCACCCTGTCACTTCTCCACTCCTAGCGCGACGTACACTAATGCACCAATCCGGAGCGCCAACGTCTCCTAATGGCTGGCCAATCCCAGCGCGGTCTTTCCGACGTCAGCTTTTCTCGCTACTCCTGCTTCTGCTGACCCCTCCTTTATAAAATGTATCGGCAAACTTTCTCTTCGTTCTTTTCACCAAAAATCTGTTAGTAACGACATAAAAACACCACCATTGTCCGCTTCGCTAAACCAAAGAAATAGTTTTGACCTTTTACACAAGAATTCCGTATTTCTCTAGAACAGCGCTCACCTCTGCCCTACAACGGAATTATTCTACTCGCCGATAAAGTAGCACTTCCCTCTACCTTACCCTTCTAACAAGCATTAGCTAACCGTTTCTCTGGAGATAAAACACATGTGGAGACTACACTGCTCCTGAGAATTAAGGTCAGAGTTTCACGATAAAACCGAATGCTATTTCACTTACACACGTTCATACGGTAAATGTAGTCCATTTACACAAGAATCCTGTATTTCTCGAGAGCAACGCTTACCTGTGCCCTTCCACAGTATTATTTTGTTCGTTGATAAAGTAGCACTTCCCTCTACTTTACCCTTCTTACAAACTTAGGGGAGACCTATTACCTTTCCAGTGATAAGCTTAATCTAAGCTCACAATTGACTCCTGTTCTTAAGTCCGAAATTTCACAGGTGGCCTTCGCTATCCATACACCACTTTCACACAGAAATGTCCCTACCGATAACACACGACGATGTTACCAATTCGAACCCAGACAATGCGTTGTGCAACTCCAATCGTCACACGTTTTCCCCATGTAGCTACAGGGCAACAAGACATATCATCGTGCGACTTCACTTGCCACACGTTTTCCCCGTGTACCTGCAGGGCATCCTACATCCCAGAAGTCTTCAAAAACAACATAAAACACGACGCAACTCAACATAGAATGTTAGGACATAATTCAATAACCAATCAATCATTCGATCGTCAAAAGTCAATAATCAGTAATCACCAAACCAATGCAATAAAACCATCAATCTGCTACCAGAAAAACAGATCCAGCGTAAAAGGGGGGGGGGGCAAATTTACATATCCTCCATGCGTCACAGACCCGTCGTCACACTTACTCATTCACACATGCATTCATTGGTAGGGCCCATAACACCAACACTCATACGTTTCTCTCACAAGTCTGCACACAGGAGGGATGAGGAATCCGCTGGACAGGCGGGGGGTACCTTATTACCTATGTAGAAGGAAAATGTGTTACAGAATATACATATTTACATCAACGCCTATAGGATCCTAACCTTAACATCAAGGCACTCCACGACTTCGTCGATGGACCAATTACTTGGACTGGTTGATGGTAATTTAGAACCAGCTAAAACACATTAAGGCTTCAGAATCCTTTTAGTAACCTACTTGAAAAACCACAAACTCATTTTCTTGTAATCAACATTTAGTTTATCTAATTTCTTGCTTTCAGTTGCATAATTAACATTTAGGTCAACAAATACTCAAATGTTCTTATTCCGCACAATTTAGCATGACATTTATATTTACCTATTCTCTCTATAGGGTCTTTTCTAATTCAATTGGCACTGCATAACCAAAATCCTTTGAATAATTGTCCCAATCGAATGCAGGCCAAGCTCAATAAGTCCGAGACTTCTTTTCGCTCAGCACGGCAAGGTCCTAAAGGTGGACCAAGCAATTGTGAAAGCAATTCAGGACACCTCTCTGGAACGGACTAACACCTCTGGGACGCATGCTGTACGCTGTACACTGTACGCTGAAAACCCCTCCCTATTCTACTACTTTTTTATAATGAAATTTTGGGTAACATGAAACATTTATTGAGCTGGGAAGAACTATGATTGGTCCATCTGGCAAAATTGTTATATAGTCCAGTTTTCTCACTGTCTTGGGTTTTCAGAGAATTAGCTGGGTCATATCCTCAGCTTATATCATGCTCATGCAACAATGTTGATTCTTTATTATAGGTGACTATTGTTTATTCTGGGTACATTTTACTGAGTGAAATCTGCCAGTCCTCCATGTTCCTATCCTTGACCAGGAACACTGTGCTCTGAATTGAGGATGCCTGGAGATCTTCAGAGCCATCCGAGTCTGCGCAGAAGACATCGCGCTCCCATGACGGTGGCCAATTCCGAACTCCATTTTGAATATCATGGCTTGGCAGGCCTGAATGCCAACTTAAGCAAAACAAGCACAAAATAATAATTAATATGCGGAAATGAAGATTCTAATGTTAAACCCACACTAATCCCTTTATATATTAGTATTTTCCTAGCTTATAGCGACATTTAAAGCAATAAAACTCACCCTTCGGCCCTAAAAGAAACGCAAACGTCACTAAAGCAACATAAATCATGCAATATTCTATCACCACACCTTCTATTGTTAACAGGCGTACCACAATTAGTCATTAGAGTTATTCTGCCATGCACATAGCAATGAGTCCCGCGTGTAATTTGTGTTTATCAAAAAATGCACGTTGTTGATTAATATATCACAGCACACAGTTAATTCAAATTAATATATAAATTGATTACGTCATTATTATTTTCATGCAAATTAGAGAAGGTATACACAATTTTGCTTTACCTGCTCCATCAAGAGCAAGACAGGGAGAGAGAGAGGGAGAAAGAGTGGGTGAGAGAGAAAACAAGAGAGAGAGGGAGAAAGAAAGGGAGAGAAAGAGAGAGAGAGAGAGCGAGAACGAGAGAGGACGAGAGAGAGGGAGAAAGAGAGAGAGAGGGAGAAGAGACGGACAGAGAGAGAAAGAGAAAGAGAGAGGGGGAGAGAGAGAGAGAGAGAGAGAGGGAGGGAGGGAGGGAGAGAGGGAGAGACAGGAGAGAGTTGAGGGAGAAGGTGGGAGAGACAGGAGAGAGAAAGAGAGAGAGAGAGAGAGAGAGAGAGAGAGAGAGAGAGAGAGAGGGAGGGGGGAAGAGAGAGAGAGAGGGACAGAGTACGAGAGCAAGAGGGAGAGAGAGAGCGGGTGAGAGAGAGAGAGAGAGAGAGAAGGAGAGCAACAGAGAGAGATAGGGAGAAAGAGAGAGAGAGGGAGAAAGAGAGTGCAAGAGAGGGAGAAAGAGAGAGAGGAAGGGAGAGAGAGGGAGAGAAGCAGAGAGAGGGAGAGAGAGGGAGAGAGAGTGCAAGAGAGAGGGAGAAAGAGAGAGAGAGGGAACGAGAGAGAGAGAATGAGAGAAAGAGAGAGCGGGGGAGAAAGAGAGAGAGGAAGAATGAGAGATAGAGAGGGTGAGCGAGAGAGAGAAAAAGAGAGAGAGGAAGGGAGAGAGCAAGAGAGAGAGACAGAGAGAGAGGGAGAGAGATGGAGCGAGAGAGACATAGGGAGAGAGAGAGAGCAAGTGAGCGAGGGAGAAAGAGAGCGAGAGGGAGAAAGAGAGCGAGAGGGAGAAAGAGAGAGAGAACGAGAACGAGAGAGAACGAGAGAGAGGGAGAGAGAGAGAGAGGGAGGGAGAGAGCGAGAGAGAGCGAGAGAGAGGGTGATAGAGAGAGCAAGAGAGGGAGAGAAGGAGCAAGAGAGAGAGAGTGAGAGAGAGGGAGATGGAGAGGGAGAGAGCAAGAGCGAGGGAGGGAGAGAGAGGGAGAGAGGGAGAGAGAGAGAGAGAGAGAGCGATAAGAAACTGAAGACATTTGAGACAGTAGACAGAAAAGGGTCCGGGGCCTGAGGTTGGGGGAGCCAGGAGAGAGACTGGGAATAGCAGATGACGGATACGTTACTAAAAGAACGGCGGTGGCAGAGGGAGGAGTGGAGATATGTATGACTGAGTGAGTAAATGCAAGTGTAGAGGCGAAGGGGCATATTATCAAGGACGGCATTAAAAATTATCGCCGGTTTAGCGGCAGAAAACTGCTGCTAAAGCGGCGATAATGAGCTTGATAATATGGCCTTGAGAATTCCAATAGAAGTCCATGTTCTGGTGTGAACATGGGCTTCTATTGGAATTCTCCAGGGCATATTATCAAGCCCATTATCGCCGCTTTAGCGGCAGTTTTCTGCCGCTAAACCAGAAATAATTTTAACGCCGTCCTTGATAATATGCCCCGAAGTGAGGGAGAAGTTAGTAATTGAACGAGGCAGAGACTGCAGTCAAATGCTAGAGGCTGAAGAGTGAGAAAACTGCATAAGGGAGATAAGAGGGTATGAGACTAGAGCAGTGGGGAGAGAGAGGGGTAAGACAAAGAGCAGGTGAGAATTTCAAGAGGACACAAGAGACTGCACTGAGGGGAAATGTGAGGGGCATGGGATCCCTTGATTCCACTCTTTTTTCAGACACTCCAAGCTTGAGGAGGATGGAGGGCGGGAGACTGGAGCGAGCAGAGGAAATGGGGTTTGAAGTGAGGGGACTGTGGAGAAAGAGGAGGACCACAGTTTGGGAGTAGATGGTGAAGGCTGCGAGAAGCAAGATGTCCTGGAGTAGGAAATGAGTCTTTGGAAAGATTTAAGACTGGAGTGTGTGTGCAGAAGTAAGATTGCGGAATCAAACAAAATATTATGAAGGGAAGTGGCAGGGCAGAGAAGGGCAGAAGAAAGAAAAGAAAATGTTTTGAAGGGAGATGGAGCGAGAAAGACAAATTAGGATGTGGCAAAGGAGAGAAGTAGAAGAGGAAAAGGGACTGGAGGGCAAGAGGGAGGCATAAGTGGAGAACAAAACAAACCAGAGACTGCAAAGTTCCAGAGAAAGGACGCAAGTTTATTTAAAATGAAACTAGAGTGCAGGTGATGTTTTTAAAAGATGGAAGCACATCTATGACATTGTGATATTTGAACATTGCCCATTTGTGAAGTGTGTGCCGCTAATAACACTGAAGTAGCGCAGCTGCACATGCATGCAAATTTAATAAAAATTCATTTAAAAATAAAACAGAGTGTGAATAAAAGGAAAAAGCTGACAGGATATGCAGTATGCCTTGGTAAACCCATGCGTACCATGATATTTTCAGTTTTGTATTTGTGTTGAAGGGTGGGCGGAAGCATCAACCAGTATGCCATCTGTTTAAGGGAAACGCTGTGTTTGTGTAGGAGGGCAGAAACAGGGACGGGAGCAAAGTCAGTAGTCACCATTTCAAAATAAAGTTACCATACTCAGCTCCGTAGTCCAGCTAACCGCTGCTCGCCTCTCACAAGTTTCTGCAGAGCTCAGACAGGCTGATGATTTTGTTATCTGGTGAGAGTGGAATGCGGGCAGTCTACACTGTGATAGGTGAACATCGCGCATGAAGCGCAGCTGCACACGCAAATATAATAAAAATAAAAACAATGTCTTTGGTAAATACGGGTGTAGTTTGACGTTTGTACTGGTGCATTTGTGTTGAAGGGTCGGCAGAAGCACTGACGGGCTCAAAGCAAGCATTTAAAAATCAACAGTTCTGTAGTGCAGCTCACCTACCGCAAAAACCTGTTGCTCGCCTCTCACCTCACAAGTTTCTGCAGAGCTTGGATAAGCGGAAGAGTTTGTTCTCTGGCGAGCATGGAATGCGGGCAGTCCTCACGCAAACAATTATATACAATGTCTTTTAAATCCAGGTGTAGGTTGATGTTTGCACTTGCTGTATTGTGTTGAAGGGGCGTTTGTGAAGTGTGTGCAGTTAATAACACTGAAGAAGCGCGGCCACATATGCATGCATATGTGGCCGCGCTTCTTCAGTGTTATTTCATTTAAAAATAATTTACAAAATAGAGCGGAGTGTGAATAAAAGAAAAAAGCGGACGGGATATGCAGTATGCCTTTGTTTTCAGTTGCTGTATTTGTTTTGAAGGGTGGGTGGAAGCAGTGATTGGCGCGCCGTCTGTTTAAGCTCCGTAGTACAGACACCCGCTAATAACCTCTCACAAGTTTCTGCTGAGCTCAGACAAACCGATTATTTTGTTTTCTGGAGAGCGCGGAATGCGGGCAGTCTACACTGATAGGTGAACATCGCGCATGAAGCGCAGGAGCGCACGCAAATATAATAAAAATATAAACACTACACTGTGATAGGTGAACATTATGCGTGAAGCGCGGCCGCACAAACAAATATAATCAGAACAAAAACATTGCCTTTTAAACCGAGTGCCGGTTGATGTTTGCACTTGTTGTACTGCATTAAAGGGTGGGCGGTAACAGCGACAGCTGAATTAAAAAACCATGAAAGCCAGTGCCCTGCTCAAACAAAGCCCGGCGCCCGTCCACATAAAAGTGAGTAAAAAAAAACCACATGAAAGCACGAAAAGAAATAAATAGTCCCAAAACCAAACACATAAAGGCCTACAGTAGTTGGGCTTTACTGTAGTTGGCCGGTGCTCCTTGCCAGAGAACGGAAGTGATGTATCGGAGCATAAACCAATAAGAAGCCAGGACAGAAGAGAAACACAGAAGTGAACCAATAGCAAGCAGCAGGCAGGATTGCCCTCCTGTATACTGATTACAACAGGTCTTGTAGACAGTGCATGCACGCTGATGCTCCACCTACAAATTGGGTGCCGCAGATCAAACTAAAAACCTAGAGAAATCGGTATTTGCTGACTATTAAAAATAGTAAAAGGAGCACTTTTTCTGCTCCAGAAACCTACTGGAGATATTTATTGCACTTTGGTGGGGACAGTAACTTTAATTATACACCTGCCAGAACAATATAAAGAGAACAACTGATTCCTTGTGAAAAGATACAGTTTGTCGTATGACTCCATAATTACATATATACATTTCCATTCCTGGGCTCTCCTATAACATTCAAATATATTCTGGGAGTTGTAGTGTTGGTTCTTTTCCATTGAAGAAGCACCTGAAAACATTTATTTCTACAGCTCCACAACACCCTACTCCAATGTATGCCCCTACACTCAACACCCCTCTCCTCTATACCCTCTACACCACTTCACACCACTCAGCTCTACTCCACAGCACTCCACAAACCTGCTCTCCACTGTACACCACTCCACCACACTCTATGCCACTTCGCTATATGACACTTTACTCCACTTCACCACACTCCACGCACCTCTCTTCGACATCACTAACATTTAGCTATGCTGACCAGCAGCCAAACTGGTGTACAACATGGCTAAGTACATTGGCAAAGCCAATAGCTCTTGCTTTGGTGAGATCGATTGGCTTTCCCAATGCTAGTTAAGAAGGTTTCTGTGACCAGCTGCCTCTTAGGCGCTATATTAGAAAAAGTTGCCAGAGTGTCATTGAGCACAAGAGAATCAGGGGTGTGGTGCTGGAGAGGGCAGCTTTCATGGGGCTCCCTTTCAACCCAAGGCTATGAGTATCTGCGAGATCTTAGTCTCAGGGGACCCTCATCATATTATACTGGCGGAGGGGAATGTTTTTTTTTATTTTATTTTATTGAGAGTTAAATTTTCAGTTGTTCATATACACATAATTGATATCTTAGCTACTAATGACGGACAACAGAACACTCAGATTTTCCTTGGGAACTTCAACCTCCATTGGTATGACCTTGACGACCCAGAGGTCAATAGCCTCAACGCCTTTCTATCCGACCTTAACTTGTCCCAAATCTGTGACAGCCCCACCCATGAAAAAGACTCAACCCTGGTTCTAGTAATTTCCAAAGCGGACTCCACCCATTTGGAATCGATTCTCCACTATTGCTGGTCTGAGCATCACATCATCACTTGCCATATCAATGAAGCTATTAAACTACTCTCTGCCCAACCCACGAAAATGAAAATCTGGAAGAGAAATCTAAATAACGTAAATCCTGTCTCACTCGCAACCGCTAGTCCTACCCTCTTGCCCCCATCTGATGGATTAAAGGATGTTCATGATCTGACTTATCACTACTTCCACGCTATGAACTTGGCATTAGACAATCTAGCTCCCCTACAATTGAAAAGAGTCACCTCTATAGTATCAAACCCCTGGTATGATGGTAGGCTAAATGAAGACAGAAGATCACTTAGTGCAATTGAACGACAATGGAGAGCTGCACCATCCTCCGACCACCTCAAACTACTAAGAAGCACGAGAAACTCCTATTACAGAAAGATTAGATGATCTAAAGCTGACTTCATTAGTAAACAATTAGACCAGGCCAAGAATCGTCTTAAAAGATTATTCAAATGAATTAAATCTCAATCTAAGGGCGGCTCCAACTCCCCCTAAGTCAATTCAGAAACACTCCCCAATTGCAGGGAATTTTCTTCCTTTTTACAACCAAAACCGATAACATAAAGACTGAGCTTCTTAACGATCCTTTATCCCATACTGACCACACATGATCACCTCAATGACCACGCTGACGACCTCGCTTAGTATTTCCGCAAAGCATGACCTAAAAAACAATGCCTCCTGGGTCGCCTTCAACCTCTACAGCGAAGAAAATATCCTAATAACGCCGAAATTCGGTAAATTTCGACGTTACCGACCGGTATTTAGCAATTCCTAATGTAGGTAAAAATCGGTAAATACCGATTCCTTCTTTTGATCTTGCATTCAAGGAATCGGTAATACCGATTCCTTAAATGCAATGTAGGAAGCACATTAAAGAGTGCTTTTGAGCCTTACGAAATCGGTAATTACCACCAACTTCAAGTTGGTGGTAATTACCGATTTCCTTTAAAAAATCACTTTTTTGTTTTATGTTAAGTGCCATGTGGCACACATTCATGCCCTTAGGGCATGTATGTGCGCCACATGTGCACACATGCACATTTCAGGGGTGCAACAGGGTGTCCATTTGACTCCTTGGCACCCTTGAAAGTGCTCCCGCTATTAGCGATTCGGTAATACCAAATCGCTAATAGTGAATGTCTTCACGTTCATTCCTATGGGCCTCCAAGCCCATAGAAATGAATGGGTAGGTATTCCTTATTACCGAATCTCAATTACCGATTCGGTAATAAGGAATATTAAGGATTCTGTATTTTTTACAGAATCTTTACCTACATAGGAAATACCGATTTCTTAATAGCGGTAAAATTCGCTATTAAGAAATCGGTATTTCAGATTTACCTACATCTGGCCCCAAGTACCTTAACTCAACGCTACAGAAAACATAGACCTGGCTCACCAAAAACCACTTAAAGCTAAACACCCTCAAAACAGAATTCCTCTTAATCGCCCCCCCTCACCCAAACAACCATCATCCGCAAGTGGATGAAGCACCTAACTGCACTCGACGGCCAACCTCGAATTATAGACTCTGTGAAATCGGTAGGAATAACTCTGGATAATAAGCTTAATATGCAGAATCACATCAGCGCAGCAACGAAAGGAGCAAATTTTCAGATGAATACCCTGAGAAGACTGAAACCCTTCATACCCGCAAATGACTTTAAACATGCAGTTCAGACTCTTGTAATCCCCAGAGTGGACTATGGGAGTGTCACTCTCTGCGGCCTTCCCAGATCTACGACAGCCCCCCTTAGAGCCTCAATCAACTCAGCCACTAGACTCATCACAGGCTCCAAAAGAAATTGTCACATCTCCCCTGACCTTCGTGCCCTCAATTGGATACCTCTCGAAGCCAGAATCCAAATGAAAGTTGCATGCATGACACACAAGGTACTGCACCACAAAACCCCAAGATATCTAGCGGAGAAATTGGTACCATCGGTGGCATCAGAACCACTAGGAGTTCCGATAACCTTCAACTGAAACCACAATGATTCTCCAAGAAGAAAACATACAACCGTACCTTCTCAGGAATGGCCCCCAGGATATGGAATGCCGTGCCTCCAGACACAAGACTGAACCCGTCCACTAAATTTTTCAAAAAAGAAGTGAAAGCGATTCTTTTGGCCAAATTCACTTGAACTATTTTTAACATTCATGTATATATGTGCCAATCTATATTAGTTAACATTTCTGTATTAATCTAACTCACAGTATATTTATGCTTATGTCTACCACCATGCCTTGTAAAGCGCTCTGAAACCCGCAAGGGTCTTGTTCGCGCTATACAAAACACTCAAAATAAATAAAACAAATTAAAGTGCTTACGGTGATCAAATTAAATTTTTGTTGACACATTCATACAGACATGGTCCATCCTCAAAACATATAACTATCAATAATGACATTAAAAAGTACATAAAAGCACATCTAAAAAAGAAAAGCCACATATTGCACAATTTCCCTTGAACATTCCATTTTATCGAATACGCCTCCAGCGTTTCTCGAATTTTATAAGTGTGCCTGACCTTAGGGAGTAGTGTCTCTCCAGCTCTTTAACTCTATGCGGTTTAGCCTGCCAGGCATGGAAAGTGGGTACAGTATTACTTCACCAATTCTGGAAAATGAATGGTCTTGCCACAAGAGCCGATATACATAAAAATTCCTCTTGGGTTTTATTTGTTGTTATGTTTGGTGAACACCCCAGAATTGCAATATGCTTGTCAATGGTTAATGCTGTCCTATAATCGTTCTAAGGTGTTTCTCAATTGCTTCCCATAGTTGCTTGATCTTTGGGCAATCCCAAACAATATAAGTCCAGGTACCATCTCCCTCTTCAGAACAGCGGAAACCTCTATCCTCAATCTGAGGGTATATATTATGGAGAGAAGATTGAGTCCTGTATATTGACCATTTTGCATAGAATTGCATTCTCCTAAAATTGGAGCCTCTTATTATTGTGGCATTAAAATTGTTGATTCAATCCAGACCGCTCTTGAGATCTGGAGGCCTTCTTTCACCTGCAATTTGTCTCGGGCTTTATCATAGACAGTAGAGGTCCTATTTTCATTAACCATTTTCACCCAGCTACTTTTTGACTGCTTGTGCGGTGTTTCTAGTAGCCCCTCACTTAGTTCTAATCTTGCTCTTAGTGCTGTTGAGTTAATATTGTCTATAAAGTGCTTGATTTGAATAAACGACCGCTTAAACATATCTATAGAATGAAGCAGCCCATTCTCTAGCTATGGCCATTTTTTCCAGGAATCTGAGTTGAGAAGTCTCCCAAGTGTCTGTACCCATTCTCCTCCCCCTTCTTTAATACGCCAGGTTGCAACAACCTTTCTTCCACAGGATATAGATCAGCCAAACATGTAGAGCTGTTTCTCCGAGGAATTCCATAACACTTTGACAGTTGGGCCTTTTGTTTTAGAAACCACTGAAGAACCTTGTATCATACTTTCTTAGGGTTCTTCACTATCCTCATAGGATCTGCAATTTTATATTTGTTCAATATTTTTATCATAAAAAAATTATCAATATCTGGCAAATGTTATGGAATCTGTGCTTATTATGTGCAAACTTTGCGTACTAGTATTCCCTTAGGTTTGGGAGAGCTAACCCTCCATCCTCGTTTGGGTAGCTTAAAGTGGCTACTGCTAGTCTTGGTACCTTTTTGGCCTATAGGAAAGATGAGAATAGATCATCTCGTTCTTCAAAAAAGGACATTTGTAGTGCACATGGGAATGATGAAAATAAAAAATTAAATAGTGGTAAAATTGGCATTCGTAAAAGTGCTACCTGGCCTATATTGAAATTGGAAGTTGATTCCAATTCGCTAATAGACGCGTAACGTTTTGCATGAAAGGGACATATTTTAATGTATATAATTCATCCACTCTTTCCGAGACATAGATCCCTAAATACCTCTTGGGCCTGGACTTATATAATAACTGGAAACTTGGTAGTTGTTTCTTATCTGAGCAATTACATAACAACATTTCTTTCTTAACATTATTTATTTTATAGCGCTTTTTGCCTGATGTCTATTGACAGGGGCTCTATGAATAAGGTAAAAGGAATTGGAGTTAGGGGACACCCCTGCCTTGTGCTCCTACTTATTCTACATCTGCCTGCATTTCTAGAATTAATTATTGTTTGTGCCACCGAGTCCTTATACAGACTTTTCACTATATGTATAAACTTTCTGGAAAACCAAATCTAGTGAGAATTAAAAAAAGTATTTCACAGGACAACAGATCAAAAGCTTTCTCACCATCTAAAAACCACACCTGCTCCTCTATTTTATTCTCCGCAAAACAGTCCAAAGCTTCTATCTGAAATGTTCTATTCGAGGAGAGTTGTCTACCTGCTACAAAACCGCATTGATCCCCATGAATTACTGATCCCACAATTTTATTGAGCCAATTGGTGAGGAGCTTTGTAAAAATGTAATAATCAGCGTTGAGAAGGCTTATTGGGTTGTAGGAATTGATGTTTTCCCCTGTTTTTGTCCTTCTTCAAAATGCTAACTACCACTGCCGTATGAAAGGAGGCCGGAGGTTCACCCCCTCTTAGTATATAGTGAGCAAGATTAAGCAGTTGGGCATTTAGAGTTGGGTCGAACCTTTTATATAATTCTACTGGCAGTCCATCCTCCACAGCTGCTTTGCAATGAGTCATTGAACTCACAACTGTATCCATTTCTTCAAGAGAGAATTCTGCTGTTACTATTTCGCTTTGTTCTTTGCTCATGGATGGAATTGGTAGTTTGTCTAGGAAGCTTATAATACAGTCAGGCATTATTTGTTGATCTGTCTGATATACTTTCTCCTAATGTCTGAAAAAGGCCTCCTCGATCCCCAGGGGACTGGTTGTCTGTACTTTAGAATTCTCATCTATCAGCGGTCCAATTCTATTTTGGACCTGTTTCTCCTTTGCCTGCCACACAAGTAGTCTCCCCGTATATACGCTCTCCTTATATGTCTTCTGGAGGTAGGCCGTATTAGCCATGTCTCCTTGTAGATAGTAATTTTCCTGCATTTCTAACTTCGCCTGCAGCAACTCCTGTTTTGTTGCTAGGTTTCTATCTTTAGTGTACTTTCTATTTGCTTGCTCCAGCCTAAACTCAAATTCAGATCTTTTTTCCCTTTTTGTCCTTTGTTTGGGGATTTCTTTAGACGTAATAATCCCCCGTAGTGTAGCCTTAAAGGCATCCCACACTATGCTTACCGTGGCAGTATTTGTGTTGTTAAGGAAACAACTATTGATTTTGTTTGCTACCTCTGTGCACCATTCCTCTCTCTTTAAATTAAGCTTATTAAAGTACAATCTCCTAGGTGTTCTTTTAGGTCCTACCCCGGCTACTACCATTCTGACTAGCGCATGGTCTGAAAAGAATGTAGCCATGCATACTCATTTTAAGACCATTCGAGATCAGAAAAAAGGCTATTCTTGAAACTGTATTATATTTTTCTGAGAAACATGAAAAAGCGTGTTTCCCAGGGTGACGGAGGCGCCATAGGTCTACTAGGTCTTGGGCCCTTTTGCAGCTAGCCACAGCAATGGCCACCTGTGGCTTATTTTGTTTTCGGGCTTTAGTGGAAGAATCAGCTAGTTGATCCTGATGGAAACTGAAGTCGCCCCCCATTATAATAAAGCCAGATAAGCTGGTTAGAGCCTGTTTGCGCTGAAGCAAGGGGTGAGGGTTATCTAAAACTGGTGCGTAAATCGTTGCTTTGATGAGATTTGATTGGTTTAATCTCCCATGTACAAAGACCCATCTCCCTCCTGGGTCTGCCTGCGGGACTTTTGCTTGGAATGGTAAATGCTTGCCTACGTAGAATCCCACTTCTTCTGTGCACAGCCAGCGTTTGACAAGCAGTAGAAGGCAGCCCACTGCTGCAAAATCCTACTCACACTTTTTAAATTCTTAAAATTAGTTTCCTGTAACAGTATAGCGTCCGGGTTGTGGCTTTTGAGCCAGCTCTCTATTGCATGAGTTTTACGTTTGTTGTTGAGTCCATTTACATTAAGAGTGCGTACTGCAAGTTCTTCTTTACCTATTACTTACTGGTAGCTGAACTAAAGTGACTTGTGCTGTTATGAATAAATACTGTAAACACATAGACCCCCAACCTCTCAGAAAGTGCTGCGTGCAGGGCCGGACTGCCTACCGGGCGTTTTGGCATGCTGCCGAGCTGGGGGCTGATGTCACTGCAGTGGGGGCTAATTTAGTTGATGGAGACCTGCGTGTGCTTACAAATAAACAAAGCAAAACGAATTTCATTCATCACACGCAGGTCCCCATCAACGAAATCTGCCCCCAGCTCGGCAGCATGCCAAAACGCCCGGTAGACAGTCCGGCCCTGGCTGCGTGCATGCGAAGCTTCATATTTTGAATAAATTCCATCCAGTTAAATACCATAGAAGCTGAGATACAACCAATATAGGTCTCTAAAGAGCATCTAAAATTCATAAAGTGACTTGTGCTGTTGTTAACAGATACCTTAAAAACATAGGGGCAGATTTATATTTCCTGTCGCATCCCTGCAAATCAGCAAGGATGCGCCAGGAATGATGCGTCACGCAAGTTTACCCTTGCGCCACACATGATGCGCCGCATTTACAATGCGGCGCATCATGGCGCAGGAATAAACAGATGCGTGACGCATCCGATGGCGCAGGGTTTTGACGCATCAGCGTTGGGAAAGTGACTCAGTCAAATCTTATAGATTTGACTGAGTCACTTTTCAGGGGCGTTCCTGCTATGGAACGCACCCCCCTCTGTCGACACGCCCACGTGAAACCTGACGCAGGTTTTACTTGGCGCAGGGCTTTACATTGTGACGCATCTCCATAGATGCGTCACGTTGTAAATATGGCGCAACGTGGCGCAGGGTTTACACCGCCGCTGCGTCACAAAAGTGACGCAACGGCGGCGTAAAAGTGGCGCATCTCCAATCTAGATCTGCCCCATAGACCCCCAACCTCTTAGAAAATGCTGCGTGCGTAGCTTCATATTTTGATTTAATTACATCCAGTTAAATACCATAGCATGGGTGACATTTTTGAAACACAACTGAATAGGAAGTCCTGGAATAAAGGAGTCTGCACGAAGGCCCCGAGACCAGCAGCGCAGAGGGACATAGAGGGGCATAGAGGGACAGGGGCATAACTGGGCTTGATGCCCTAAGATCGTTGCTACACCATGAGTGGTGTAACACACAATGACCCCCCATACAAAAAAAAGAATGATCTAGAGGATGAGCCCCTGAGTCTCTGATATCTCACAGATATTAATTGACCTTGGGCTGAATGGGGCCCCATTAAAGGGTTGTGGTCCCCTGGGAGGTTGCAGGGCCCACAAGTACCCCAGGGATTTCAGGGGTCTGAGTAAGGCTCCTGACGCTATGTCCTTTCAGTCCAGGGCAGGATCAGAAATGCCATTGATATCTGGGGTCGGATCCAGTAAGGGGGCGACAATGAACACAATAAGCAGAGATCGGAGTCAGTTGTTCAAATCCAGATTACACTGTTTCAACAAAATACATGAGGCCATTTATATACCTTCCGACTCACATGGGGCTAGCATGCGTCTCGCGGCATCGGCTCCCTGCACAGGATCACCCGGTCGGGAGCCGCTATCACACTGCGTGCACACAATTAACCGGAGACCCCTTCAGAAAGCGGGTGTCCAGCTAATTCTTTGGAAACTCCGCAAGCTCTAGTCTATTACGGGGCGCGACACCTCCAGGGAACCAACTTGGTGAGTGAAAGTGCCTGAGGCTGTATTCGGCCCAATGCCCCGCCCCTCTTCACGGTGAACTATTTTGAATTGGCAAGTCTGTGACAACAATAATATTTTACTTACCCTCATTTGATGCTTGACCCATATGTAAAAAAACACAGCCCTCGTTGATAAATTCAAAAGAGTAATGGTTTATTGTCTATGGAGCTTGTAATAAGAAAGCATGGGTTTGGTATATAAGTAAAACAACACCAAAATAGTGTAAAAGAATGTCGCTACACTGGTATTTTTTCATCCTGCCCTACCACTGAAGAAGCGCGATAGAGTGTCGGACGGCTGAGAAAGTATGCCTGGTTTATTTCCAGCCATTGGCAGGCTACATTCTGATGTCCTGCGACTAATGAATACAGCCAAGTTTCTTCTGTTTTTTATTACATGTCAGAGAAGGCATGTATACATAAAGGGATTATCCAGGAATGAAGGACAAAATGATGTGGCATGTTGGCAAAATTATGCAGCAAGATAGGACATTAAGCGGAACGCTGTGCCAGTCTTCTGTTGCCATTTTACCACAAAAAACAGTGTCTGCAAAAGACTCCCCGTATTTGTACTAGTTTATCACCCAAATACAATAGTGTTTAATAAACTGTACTAAGCCTGTACTCAATTGTTTTTGTATACGGTGCAGAGTGAGGGTCAAAGGTCACTTCCTCTCCACAAGGAGGGCTCAGCAGGCTGATCACGGGAACTGGGAATATAATACTTTGAGCACAGGCTTCGCAGGCATGGGTTCCCCCTGCATGTGCTGGTCTAGTCTACAGAACAGTCTTCACCAGGCTTTGGCGAAGGAGGGCGCTCCATCCAACGTTTTGGTAATACAGGGGAGCAATGACTTCCGAACCCTGCTCCAGGCCGCCAGGGCCACCCTCAACCACATCAGCAGATTGGGTGTCCCTGTGAGATTGTATGGTCTTGCAGAATACTCCAGGCCTGAATAAAACTGGACTAGAGTACAAAACAGAAACACCACAGGCAACTCTTCCTATGGTGACACATCCCACAAGACACATACTCAGGGGACCCCACATCATATGTGAGCTGTTCAAACAAACCTAGAATGTAAGCCAACCAGTTGCATTCTGGGACTTGCAGTCCTTCTTTTTTTGTTTAATATTGCATGTGTTGTTTCGAAAGTCACAGCATGAAAGCGGGTTGGCTAAGAAGGGTGGGTTGATAGATGGTGCCACACATGAAATGCAGCCACTTGACAGCAGTGTATAAAAATTGGGGGCCACAGATCATGCAAAAAACCTAAAGAAAGCGGCATATGCTGACTATTTAACATAATGAAAAAAGCAATATTTCTGCCACAGAAACCTATTTGTAATGCACCTTTAGCTTTCATTATTCACCTGCTCGAACAATATAAAGAGAACAGCAGAGTCATCGTGAAAATATGAGGTTTGCCAGATGACTCAATAACTATATAACACCAGCGTCACCATCTCCATTTCTGGGCTCTCCTACAAAAATCAAATGTATTCTGGGAGCTGCAATGTTAGTTCTTTTCCATTGAAGAAGCGCCTGAAAACATTGCTTTGTTAAAGAAATGGACTGCATTCTGGTGTCTGATGATATGGAGTCATCGAATAACCCCAACATACGGCGATCCACAAGTACATTCCAAATACGAGTTAGCTCTGCGCCTTGAAAGTTTGTCATGGGACTAAAGCCGACCAGACAAATGCCCTCTGCCTCCCTGTTTGGCGAGGAAAGGCAAATATAATTGGGGTACAGACGGTCCCTCAAACCCCTGGTCCAGGGTTCACTGCACCTGCTTCTCTAATGACATGCACGCCTTTGCCTACATATGAACCTTTCATGGTTCGCTCTGAAAACCACCTGACATGGTTCACGCTACATAGAAATTCAATTTAAATAAATAAAGTCATCTCAGTTTACATATCACTTCAATTTCAGTAAGGGCATCTTAGTTTAATAAACACTTCAATTTAAATGAAGACACCCTAAGTTAAAGAAGTGTATCCAGTAACAGGGGTATCCCTCTGAGTGCGAACTCGAACCACCAGAGATATTACCCGGTTTCATAGTTTTATTACAGCAGGTTTCGAAAGGAGGTCACCGTTAGCCCAACATGCTGCTTGTAACCTTTCCGAAAGGGGAGTTTAGGGCTTAGAGAGGGAAAGGGGGACAGGAATTGGGAGTCGCTGCTAAGGCAGGCAGCCCGGAGGCTACCTGAGTTGGGGCATTGGGCCCCCAATATCAAACCAAGGAAAAGGGGACCCATATCCCTTGCTAGCACTGCGGTCCCTGGCACTCCTGCCACGTCACTGTCTTCTGCGGGACGCAGAGACCTTTTGAGAACTAAAACAAAGACAAGACTATGCCTCAGCCTTGGGGAAAACCATGTCATAGAGATGGCGGCCAAGTAGGCCTCCGCGTGTAGAGAGAAGAGACATAAGATCAAGGAACCTGCTGCTGCCACCAGGTGCCGGCCATCTGCACGTCTTCAATTTGCGGGGGAGAGTACCGGTATTTCTCATCACAAACGAGAATTCTGGGATACTGGGGACCTGTGTTTTCATATTTCCATTTCAGGCCTTGGAATAGCTGCGTTCTGCAGGACACAGGTTAAGGAAGGAAGTGTACCAAATTGCCATTTACTCACCTCGGGGTGCACAATGCTTGCTTTCATCTGTTTGGGTTGTAAATCACGCGTGTCTTTGGCTATGATCCTGCACACGGGGCCCACGTGCACCCCAAAGGGAGCGGTGGATGCCTGTCCTAACCGAACCACTCATCTTCACCGATTCACAATCTGTTTGCAGGTAGATGGGCATGCTCCCTTTTACAGATCCCGGGGCAGGGAAGGGGTGGAAATTCCCAAACAGATGGCCCTATAAGAAGGAGCAGGGGCAGTCAGTGCAGGCAGAAGATTGCACAGTACCTGAAGCCCATTGTGCCTAGGGCGTGGTACAGGCCAGCAGCTGGCCACAAAATCCTTATGGACCCAGGGCCACAGGACCACCTCTGAGGAAACAGACAGAACCTCAAACAAGTATTTAGGGATTTCAGGAGAGCGGGGAAAGCATTGGCACCCGAGCAACAAGATATAACTGGAAAACGAGCACTCATAGGCTGCACTGCACTTAGGGACTGCGTGTGCGCCGCTGCTTGCTCCCGCGGCAATACTCCGTGGCAGTAAACTTTTCAGAAAAGGTGGGATATACACCCACCATTAGCCATTTGCAGGTTGAGATTTTTAACTAATATACACAAAAGCCAATCCAAAGCATGGAAGGAGTCAGACCCCACAAAGTACAGACAACAGATCGCCAAGTAGCGCAAACGCAGTATAGGCTCAACCTAAAAAGGGAAATTTACTTTTTGCACCTTTACCCGGTGAAGAGTTTTATGTTCAGACTTAATCACTTGGCAACACACCTTTGTCAGATTGATTTGGCATCTCTATCCCGGTCCTCTGGAGGTCTTTGGAGCTAAAAAGTTGCTAAATCCCAGGTTTTGAGGGTCAAGACTCACTCCAGCAGGAGCCACCAGCAAGATCCTGTTGGAACTGATCAGCTATACTCTTTAGGAAATGGGTATTATGCAGCTTGTGGTGTCCTGTAGCTTAGTACTGTTGGTTTTTGTCCCTAATAATGGCAGCTGGCGTGCCCCTCTTAAGAAGGGCATTATTTCAGGATCCATCGATGTGCACCCCATTCTTCTTACTCTCTCGGTTGCTCGCTCAGCATCCTCCAACCGGGTCCTTTGGGGCCCTGGGGGGTCCCTCCAGCCCATGCTCAGCCTCCCCTGTGCTCTACACCTCCGGACACAGCTCTCAGCAGGCGGCACCAGCGCATCGCTCCTCCCGTCTCTCAGCCGAAGCAACCAGTGCTGCCTCTGGCTAAGAGCAGGCAATACTGCCGGCTCCGACGAGCAAGCACAACAGCGTACCAAAACACGCCAGATGACGCAAAGCCAGAACATGCCGAAACCACAGAACGACAGGAGTATGCACTGGCATCAGAAATCTCCTACCGAATCCAAATCAGGGTATTTATCTCTTTGCTTTACTCTTCGCTATCTAGTTTAATTATTTCTTACATTGCTAGTTTTGTTTTTTTCTCTATTTTAAGCCGTTGGCTCCTCTTGGTGCTGTTGTTATTTTTTCGGTCCAAACTGTTTTTTCTGCGGGTTGTTCAATGATTTTCGTTGTCACTCAATGAAGTTTAATTTTCCAACATTTTCTTGTTTTCTTAAATTAAATCAATAGCATAGGGAGCTAAGCACAACATCTGTACAACAATTTGCATTACCGTGGCGAGCACAGCTGGTTTTCTAGGACTAACCTTTTTCTATGATTGAGTACCCCCCATTGTATCACCTGAAATATCCATGTGAAGCACTTTCCACATCTGCATGCTCTTCATAGAGTGTTAATAGGACTATGCTTACTAGGTGCTATAGTTGTCAGTCAACATAAGGTTTCTCCGTCACTGCCTTACCTGCTTTTCAAAAGCATGAACCAGACGTGTTACTCCACTCACCCGCCCAGCTCTCTGAAATCGTCACTTGGCGCCGAAAGCGTCTCTATATGTCTCTCCATACCATAATAGATGACCAAAATTACTCCTTGGTCTGAATAAAACGGTTATGCACAGGAACGTATGAACAGCTTGCGACATGAGGTTGTGAAATTATACGTATATAATATGCAAATCATTTCTTTACAAAACTAACATGTATGGATAATTGCTCAAATATGTAACGTGCACCAAAAAAATACCCAATAAATTTTGTCTTAAAAAAAAAAAATCATAGATGGCCAAAGCCATTTCATACATTTAGAGTTCCTTACGGTATGACTAGAGAACAGTGCAATGGGTTCATCCCTGTCTCAGTTGGTTCCCAACACCTGCACACGGAGTCAATCTGAATACTGAACAGGAGGCCTTCTAGGAGGAATGCTAACCTATTCTGGGCACGCTAGTAGTTTATTAAACGAAAAATCAGATTTCCTGAGATAAAACATTGACTATTACATCTACCGTGCACATCTGGACAAGGGATGAAGGCATGAAGGCAGTGGAACTAGGATAGGAACAATGAAAAACAAGCATTGGCATAGCCAATAGGTCTCGCCTTTGAGACCTTATAAGTATTTCGTTATGCAGTACAATATCCTTGGTGCAACATCATCAACTGTTGCATGGCTAAACACTTATAAGGTCCCAAAAGGCCTGACCTATTGGCTATGCCAATGCTTGTTTTCCTGGGTATAAGTAGGAGCAGGTCCAGCCTTTCCTCGTCTTCTCATGGATATCAACAGCAGGTGAAGTCCTTCTTCTGTCTTCCACCTGTTCATTAGTGTTCTGAAGAGGGTGCCTAGGGGTGCCACATTTCTGCCTGTACTAGTTTGTGGGTTAGGGAGACTCTGGACCCTCCCTGATCAAAAGGAAAAAGTTCCCAAGGGAACCATACTGATGTTTGCAGCAGTTTCTATTTGCTTTTCAGTTTATAATCCCACACTGGATCTGTCTACCTAAATCCAATATAGCAGTCCACTTTTTTCCCTGTCGAGAGCCTTTGTACCCATCCACAGGTGTGGTCATGATAATGGTAGTCCCCTCCTTCTTGGTCACTCTAAAGCCATTCATGGGGCAGTTTCTCTCCCTAAGGGATTAGTGTTTACCTGACTAGGTGGACAAAGGAAGGGGCTGGCCCATGTGTTAGCTACATCTGCTTGTGACAAGGTATGACTCTTTGAAGATAATCAAGATCCTTGGACCAGCCCACAGGCCATCCTGTCAGCGGGGAAACAACACCTCCCCAGACTCAAGATTTTTGTCTCAGCTCCAGGAGCAGGTTCACCCATCATCAAGGGGGATATTCAGCTCTTAGGTGGCAGATAATGAGCCTCCAGAGGCTCTAGTCAAGGAAAAGGTAACTTTCTAAAAGTATTTTCCTTAATAGTGATACGAAATTTGACTTTTCTATACAATTGGATTTTGAATAACTATTAAAATGAGCCTTTGAAATGTATGTCCAGCTGTTTCCTTACCAAAAGTAGCACTATTAGCATTATTAAATGTAAAATTGGAATCCAGTGCTTGCCTATAGAACAACCAGCCCTGCTACAGTAAAATAGCTTTTGTACTTTTCACTTTAAGCTTTGCACAGGCATGCATATGGTGACTTGTTATTATTTAAAATGAAGGGGTAGGACTGTCAAAAAGGGTTATTTTGAGAGATTGAATTTGCATTTTTAAAACTGCACAGCCAGGCTATAATGGGAGGCCCTATAACTGTAGTGTGTTGCCGCAGTCCACTAGTGACTTAACTTATCTGCCCTGGGTACCATATACTAGAGACTTATAGGTAAGTTAAATTTGACAATTAGGAGTATAGACAATTTTTACATGTTTTAGGGGTCAGAGCACATGCACTGAGGCCTTGTTAGCAGAGTCCCAGTGCACAGTACAAAAAAACAGCTGCATCAATCCCAAAAAATGGGGGGGGGGGGTGCTCATGGAAAAAAGAGGCAATTGTCTGTAATTAATAAATATTTTTTATATAAAACCATTTTAAATGTTATTTTACACAACATTTTAATACAACACAGTTTAAATGCTAACTTAAAAAAATAAATTATATCACAAATAAAATATTTCTTAGCTCGCATCCAATATTTTGACACAGTCAACACAAATGAGATTGTAAGGATCTTGGGGACAGGGAATTGAGATTTAATCTAATGTAATAAAAAATTATAATTAAAATTAATTGAGATAACATTTAAAGATATGTTATGTTTTAGTGCAGGTGTGCTGTCCCTTTTAACTGTGGTAATCCTAAATGAATAGGAGTTAGGGAAATATGTTTAAATATGTTTTAATAAACTATTTATTTTTTTATTTCAATTTCATTTTCTCAAAATTCCCTATTAATTTCTATAGAGAGAACACCACCCTGGTGGCAGAGATCTCCACCAAGAGTCTAAAGTTACTAACAGTACATGTTCGTCTGAATATTCAGTTGAGGGGTCTACATCTCAGTGTAAACCTATACACGGAAATGTTGAATTCCAACCATTATGTGAATAAATAGCTGTATGAATAAGATCCTGGTACTTTGCAGAAATAATTCCTGGCTACCTTGTTTGTGCGCTGCTAGGCTCAGACCTTTATTCGGATGAATGAGAGCACCTTGTACAGCGCACATCCTGGGATCACGTATTTCGAGGCGCCCTGATATGTGCCAATGACTTCATTAGCACACATTAAAGTGCTTGTAGAGGTTGGCAAGCCAACAAATTAACAGGGAGAGACGAGCTGGATCAATGCTCTAAAAGCCAGTGCACAACTGGAGACTTAAAAATATCTGGCATGTAAATCATGTAACAAACATAATTATTGAAAATTATTTAAAAAAGTGTAGTTCTTTTACATGCAGAAGCTTTTCATCTTAGTAAATCAGATTGTTTCTCTGCATTGTGAAGTATTTATTGAAAGTGAGAGGATTTAAACATGAACTGAGAAACACTCCTTCCCCAGCCCTGATGAAAATGCTAATTGTGAACTAAAAGGCACGTTAGGGGTCATGTGCACTCCATCCATGGCCTAAATAAATACATCAAACACAAGAGAAATGTTGTACAGGGCATATCTGGAACATATGTATTTCAAAGTGCTCTCATATGTGATAATGAACAAAAAGGAGGTTCGGTGAAATAAAGTATTTGCCCAGGATCCCACAATTTGGTCAAGCACGGAAGCTGGGATTGATCAGAGATCTTCCAGTCTAACACTGTGTAATTCAATCACTAGATGGATAGCTCTTCTGACATCAAAGGTTGGTGTGTTGTCCCTAATTCTTGGAGACAATAATTCAGAGTGGGTGTTAAGCAGAATCCACATTTTTGGGGCATTTTTACATAGGTCGATTACCCAACAGACTAGGTTACACCTTTTTGTTTGGCACAAAGACTGGGATTTGCCGGGATTCCCAGGATGCTGAGCTGAGGCTAGATTCAAGCCTAGTTCCCATGCTGCACATTCAACAGCTGTTAGTCATTGATTCATATTGTTTCCCGTGAAAACCTGTTTTGTTTATGACTCTCATATTTCAAGGCGCTATCATACTGGGCGTGAGTGTCTGGAGAGTTTCAGCGCTCCGTCTATCGTCGCCTTGTGTTTGCTTTGAAATATACGTGAGCTCAGGATGCACAAAAAGGAATCCTTTTCGTACAGCACACATGTTGTGCTTACATATTTAAAGAGCTCCCGTGTGTGCAACTAACTTCATTAGGACATATGAGAGGGCCGAGGGCCGTGTACAGCACACATTCTGGGCTGTCGTACTTTACGATACTCTCACGTGTGCTAATGACTTCATTTGCGCGCGAGAGCGCCTTGAAATACATGAGCTCGGGAAGCGCGCTGTGCAAAAAGAATTCTTTGAAGGCAGGCAGCATGGCATCGAAGGCAGCCTGTCACCCCAACCCTTCCCAATTTGTCAGAGGCTGGGGTGGGGTCAGTAATGCTTGGTGACCCCACCCTGTGATGGCTTGGGATAGGCTGGGGTGGTGAGACAGCTCCAGGAATAAATGACAAGGGCTGACACCCTTCACGCCCAGGACTGCTCGTAAAGTGTGCCTCTACTGCATGTCATTACTGCCAAAACTGCATCTGATCTTTGGAAACGAACTGCTTTGGGGGGCTTTTGCATTTAGAATCACTAATTTTAACTCATTTTAAAACGATTTTCTGAACGGAACGTTTTGAATGTGTGTACTGTATCTGCCCATTTTAAAAAATATATATTCCTGCACTTTAGGAACTGAATGAAAAGTTTTAATATGTAAATTGTGCTGGCCATTTTGAACGCACTATTGCACTTTAGGAGGCACAGTGGAAACCTGGTTTATTTACCTTCCTGCTACCTCCACGTAATCTAGAGGGCTGGGACAGTCCCGCCCTTTGTTAGCGGGCCGCCATTTTGGATCGGGGTCAGCACTCTAGCGGTTGTGCTGCCTGCCTGACGCCACCATAAAAGGCATGCTGTCGCACCCGCGCAGCGGGCGCGCCGAAGGCACGCCAAAGGCAAGCCCGTCTGCGCCCGTCCGCGGCCGACCTGCGCCGTGCGCCACCCCCCCTGACCAAAATGCCTGTATTAAATATGATATCGAAACGTTACTGGAAATCCGGAATAATGTTAATAATGAGCAATGCTGTCCTATTTACCCTAACAATGGGTTCCAAGATGTTAGCTGTCCAGCATGTCATTTTGACCTGAGAAACGGATATCACACCCCCCATCTGCAGAATGAGGTGGGTCACTTTCGGTCCGGCAAACATCTAGGTAATGAGCGTGCCCTGATGGCTGTCCTTCTGAATGTTAGATCCCTCCCTAAACATAGCCATGAATTAGCAGATTTTTAAGATCTTCATATGCCAGATATAATGTTTCTCACTGAGACTTGGACCCATAGCCCATCCGAACCGGATCTAAACGTGGCGATACCCCTGGCTACAACATATTTAGAATTGACAGGATAGGTCAAAGAGGGGGAGGGGTGGCTATTGTATATCGTTCCCACCTCAAAGCTACCTTCTCAGCTACACCGCAGCTTAAAGAGGAGGCTATTCTCTTCTGCTTTAAGACATCAAATACGGATGTTTTCAACGGACTTCTAATTTACAGGCCACCTGGGCCTAGAAACACGTTTACTGAGGCCATTATGAGGGTAATGGGATCATGTATGGGACAATCTAATTTTTCGGTGCTGGATGATTTTAATTTTCACCTGGAGGCATCAGATAACACAGATACTATGGAGCTATTGGGTCGATTTTTTAGTTTAGGTCTGAAGCAAATTGTCACCTGCCATACACACACGGCAAATCATACCCTAGATGGCATCTTCACAAACCACCGTCAGACAAAACTGATTAAAACACTAGCTCTACCTTGGACTGATCACAGTGCTGTCTTTTTTGAAGTCTCTATTAAAGGACTCCAAGACAGAACTGTAGGACCAAAGAAAACAGGGATCGAGTATGCCTGGAAACAAATAAATAGTCTCGATCTTGAAGCCAGTCTGCTTTCACAGAAACCCAAAATGATTTTTGAGACTGACACTGACTTGGATCAAGCAGTAACACTCTATTACCAACCGATTGAACAAGCGGTTCAAAACCTAGGCTTGGAAACTCGGACACGGGCAATTACTAAGCGGATTTCAGCCCCTTGGTATAATCCCGACCTAAATAATTTAAAGAGAATCTGCTGAGCCAAAGAACGACTCTGGAGGAAGGAATACTCAGAGATCGATAAGATGTGCTACAGAGAGGCACTGACAATATACAAAGAGGCCATATTTGAGGCTAAATCTAGATTCTTTTCAGAGAAAATTATGGCTGCAAAAAATATTTCTGGGGAGTTATTCAAGACAGTTACAAAATTGGCCACTTTCGGCAATGCAAAGTCAGTAAAGACAACTAAACAATTTTGTGACAATCTTGCTAATTTCTTTTATGAAAAAGTGATCAAAGTCTATGATGAATTCTCCATAGGTGGCAATAACATCAGGCAAGCCGTGTCCATGATGGATGAATCTGACAATAAAGTCTTGTTAAGAAATTTCTCCTCCCTTACACAGGATAGAGTTGAGAAAGCTATCCTCGAAATTAAATCAGGCTCCTCCCTGGATCCATGTCCTGTTATGGTCCTCCACATGGTTCCTAACACAATAGCAACAATTCTAACACCTCTTTTGAATAATATCCTCACATCTGGGTATTTCCCAGAAGAATGAAAAATTCTCTGATTAGGCCTTTTATAAAAAAAGCAACTCTTGATCCTCTCGAAGTGGCCAACTATCGTCCCATTGCTAGTCTACAATTTCCCCTCCAAAGTTCTAGAAAAGGTGTTAAATGAGGAACTCCGGTCCTACATAGAACGTAATAATAAACTAGATATAGCGCACCTTGGCTTCAGGCCACACCACAGCACTGAGTCTGCATTAATTGCAGCTACTGAAAGCCTACGACTGCAACTAGATCAGGGTGGAAAGGCTATATTGGTAATGCTTGATTTGTCCGCCGCGTTTGATACGGTGGATCATCATATTCTCCTTCAGCGTTTGGCTGACTATTGTAATTCACCCTATATTGGAGCAAAAAAAGTGTAATCCAAAAACTCCAGACCCTGCAGAATATGACAGCCCGGCTGTTATTGGATTTGCCTAAATTTAGCCCAATTAGCCAAATTACTCGCGAACAACTACATTGGTTACCCATATCCGCGAGGATCCAATTTAAATCAATGTGCATATTACATAAGAGCTTGCACAGGCTAGGACCGTCGCAGATAGGTCAATACTGCAAACAGTATACCCAGCCGCGGTCGGTAGTAGGTGTAACTGCAGGGCGGTGACGTGGGGAGGGTGAGGGGCAGGGTGGAGGGTAGTAAACTATGGATTATGGAGGTTTACAGGTAAGGTAACATATAATTCAATAAAACGAATTTCGTTGCGTGCACTGCATCCCCAAATGCGATGCTGTGCACGCAACAAAATTCGTTTTATTAATTCACATGTTAATTTACCTGTAAACCTCCGTAATCCATAGTTTACTACCCCCCTCCCCCTCCCCACGTCACCGCCCTGCAGTTACTCCTACTACCGACCGCGGCTGAGTATACCCCTCTGAGAAGTCTACGTTCTGCGTCAGCCCACCTGCTTGTGGTGCCAAAAGTAAGGACTTTGAAGTGGGGTGGCAGAAGTTTTCGGCACCTGGCTCCTAAATTCTGAAACACTATGCAGTTGCATCTTAGAATTCAAGGTGATCTACTACAGTTTAGAAAGGGACTAAAAATGTGGCTATTTACATGTATCCCCACAAAATCATAAGTTTCTCAGATCTGGATGTAATGGCAGTAAGCACTAAGACGCCAAGGCAAACACGCGCTCTACAAAAAACAATTTTCATTTCAATTTTCATTAGTGGGTGGCCTCTGAGGACCCCCATTATAGCAGGCCAGCGTGGTGCTGCCGGGTCAGCCATTCTCAGTGAAACAAAAATAAAACATTACCTGGCGCGTGCACCGAAGAGCACCTGCCTCTGGACACTGCCTGGCTGCCTGACCCTTGAGTGAGCAAAGGGGAGAGAAAGGCAGCCAGGCACCGAGGCACAGGCCTTGTTTTGTTCTGCATCTTAATGGTAATTGCTGCTAGCAATTACCATCTACATGCCTCACGAAATTGGAAGAGCAGAGCCAGGACGCCCAGGCACATTAGCCGCCCCTTCTTGCAAACAAATCGATGAAGCCCAGTTGGGGTTGTTTGATAATAAGCTCTACAGCAGTGACTTCTGACATGTGCAAAAATATAACATTATTGTCACCCCAACAACGGTTCAGTCCCACCTTCATTTTTCTCGGACCCTTGCTTCGAAGTGGTTTATTTTTTTTTTTAAACAAAATCATAAGCATTTAAATGCAAATACACAAATAGTTCATTATTATACAGCTATCGAGAAGATAAGCCAACTTTTCAATAAATGTATTTCTGAGTGTAGGTGAACTGTTCAAAACCAAATGTGTGGTCAGACTTTGGAAGAGCACCACTGGTATCAAACTCTCCAGTTTTTCTGAACTTTCTAGGCTAACATGCTTTTTTTTTTTTTACTGTAATGTACTTTAGGGAAAACAGTATAGTTCCAAATGGAGGCCACACAGCTGGACATCGCCCCAAGCTATTTTTACTAAGATCCCCAGGGTACCTGGGGATACTATTTGAGAAATAGGAAGACAGAGAAACAATGAGAAAGGGAGAAATCAGGAATAATAAATAACCAGCAAGAGTGAAATAAAGGCAAAGGCAGTGGAATGGTGATGGAAGGAGACAAGAGGTGGAATAAAGACTATGTAGCATTGGAATTCTACAGTCCCGACATTTCTTCAGCAGGAACTGCAGGCCTCTGAGAAAAGCTTTGTGAACCAGCACTTATTAGTTTACAAATTAAGCACCGTGAAGGGCACAGCTTTCTGTGACTGTAGTGTGGGAACTGAAGTGAAATCGAGTTGTCGTAAAGTTGAAGGGTACTGTCAAAACCCTGTTCAGATGGCATTGGCACAAGCAGGAGCTACAGGTCCAAACTTAGGGGTTCTGGCCTCTTGCACCTATTATATCAGGGCCAGCACTACTATGGGCTCTCAGTAACGAGGCCAAGTTATACCCCTACAGCACTCTCAGTGGGGTCGAGCATTCCAAGCCTCTTCAGGGGGAGGTAAGTGCAAGGTATGTAAGGGCTCAAAACTCAAAAAAACCACTACCCACAATGTCCCCAATAATGTGATTCTTTTATCCAATACTGATATTAGTATAAAATCAGTATTCATTATGCACACAGGACATGACACATTAAATAAATACACAGTCTCCTTTTAAGAGTAGCTCCCTAGAGCTCAACCGGGCTGTATTCCCCCGCCCTCCCCCAACGGGTCCCTTATCCTCTCCTCTTCTCCCCACTCTGACCCTGCGTCCCCAGATGGAACTTGAGAGGATGCCCAGGTGCGTCCCACACTAGTAGTGTGCAGGGTCGGATTGGCAAGGCAGGCACTAGAGCAATGGCCGAGGGGCCGGTAGCCGAGTTATAGCTGTGGGCCGCTTTTTGGGCAGCCTGGGGGCTGATATCGGCGGTATCTGTGCTGTTCGGAGGACGCCAGCGGCCCAGTGGGTGCCTGAGTGGCCTTTCTGGAGGCAGAGGGACCTCCATTACATTCCTTTAGCCAGCGGGCGGAGGTGTCACTCCCTTTCTCTCGCTGGGCCGGCCCATTAATGTATGCAGATTGAGCGGGGTAGGGTTCCTCATCTGTTGTGGCCTCACTTGTATTCAGGTGTGTTTAACCAGTGTGATCTAATCAGTGCATTTTTTTTGTATCTAAGTGAAGCTAAGAAAACATGCCTCTGTCAGAGACCCCCCCCCCCCCCTCTTTTCATAAATCTTCCCCGAAGCAGTGTTGTACAGAAAGGCAATCCACAAATGTGGGCCACTTTTTTTTTAGCGTGCCCGGGCCTAATTTTGATCCCAATCCAACCCTGCTAGTGTGTGCTTGAAAGTCTGACTTTGGCCTTAAAAGTCATCTCTGGTCGTTGCACCATCAAGTTAGCACAAGTCTCCACGAAAGGCCCGCAGCCCTGCTTCAGTCTTTTTTGACCGCAGTCTTTGAAGTGTCCTGGAGCCGAGGCTCTACTCCTTCTGTGCTCCCAAAGTGAGTATGTGCAGTGTTCAGTGAGGGCAGCGCTCATGAGGCGGTTGCAGATGGCAGCGGCCTGTGGGTGCTGCACCTCCATCTTTGCAGTTCTCCCAGGTAATTGGAAAAAGCAACAGACTTCGTCAGAGTGGCTTTTGATCTTGTTTCAAAACCCCTGTCAAGTACGGGGACACCGCTGACGTGGCAATAGGCCCAACCGTCCTATTGGCCCCTCTTACCCCCTGGCTGCCACAGGCAGCATGGACAACAGTCCTGACCTAGTCGGATCTTCCAGGCGAGGGCCCCTCCATTCTTCTGTGGCACCCCATCCTGGCACACGAGGGAGTGTAGGAGTCAGTTGCACAGGTGATTACCCTAGCATTATTCTGTGGCCCACTCTTGGCATAAGGAGGACACAGACATGGGTGACAGCCCCAATGAGATAACTGCCACTTGGTGAGGGCTCGCAACTTATTGGCAGCCCTGACGGGGGTTATGGACTTCTGCCAGAGAGCAGAGAGCTCTCCTCCAACTGGACCACTTTTCTCATACTCTGCTCACCTGGATCTCCTCTCCAGGGCCCCCACTGGGTCCCACTCCTCCATCTGACAGGATCCACTGGTCTTGGCAGGCAGGCCCACAGGCTTCTAACCACCCTTCTCTTCACAGAGGCCACTGGTCTTGGCCGGCAGGTGCTCCAGGCACACCACAAGTGTTCTTTGCTACTGGGTGATGGCCTCTTACACAGATGGGAGACTGGCAGACCTTGGTCCCCAATGCTGGTTCCAGCAGCTCCTGATGAGGCGGTGCTATTAAAAAAAGTATGGGCAACGTGCTCCCATCTTTTATAGTCCAAATCTGGACACATTTGTAGTTAGCGTCTCTGTCCTCTGACTGCCCACTGTCAAAGGGGAAGTTTACCACAGCAGGAGGGGCTCCACATCTGAGAGACCCACAATAGAGGCCAAAAGAGAACTGAGGGATCATACCTGGCTGGCAGCTTCCACTGCAATATGCCTCATAAAGGTCAAATTAAGTCTTCCTTTCTATCACATTCCCTGCTAGTGCCACTCTTATCAGCCCCACCATCTCTCTGACAATGAGCCCAGGCCCCTCAGACTAGTAACTCTTCCTGGAATCAAATAGCCCTTTGCAGTGCAGAGAGGATGCTTAGCTCTCTGCTGCTCTCCCTTTAGTTTGTGTGTTCCACTCCAGCCCTCCAGTCCAGGGGTTGCAGTCACTTCCTCTCCAGGCCCTGCGCTTCCAAAATGGAACCTACAGGTCTCCATGTTATGTACCATCCCCAGGCACACACATGCAACCCAGCAAGCTCACAGGAGTATCACGCACAGTCCTGCACTACACACACTCTAAACAGGTTAAGGGAGAGTTAAGTACACAGCCACAAAACTTTACATGAGTAGGACAGTATGCCGCACTTCATTGACACAGGTAGAAAGACCTGTTCAAATTAGTGATTCTACTGAATACAACACTGGTATGCTTCCATCACAGTGCCTGTGTCACTTAACTCCAGGTAAGGGCAGTAACGCTTTCCCCACATGAGGGTAGCACTTAGTTTACACCCCTCGGGTATAAGCAGACTGCCTTACCGTTAGACAGGCCATGGTCTGTGTTCAACCATGACCAAAAATTTGGATCCAGATTTCGACTCAGCTGAGGCACTCAGGGCAGGGGTGCACGTCTGTCACCATACATGGGACTTTTCTGTCACAACAGGTACCATATATGTCATATGTATATGTCATCTCTATGTTCAACTCCTTCCCCCTAACGAGGATACCCAAGTACCTCTACTTGGTGTTCTACCATTCTAGACACTGGGTTATAGTATAGTCCATTCCACTCCCTCAGGAACCACAGCCACAAAAATGTGCCTGCCTTTTTCTTTTTATGCTACTGTCTGTGTCTACCTTCTGCAGTCCCTCTGGGGCAATATAACGAGGTATGGTCTTCTTAGAGGGATTCTACATAACCAGGCCTATCTGGATGTCAGCCATACCTGCTCTCTTGCAGAGAACCTCGTTCTCTCAGATCTGTCCCTACCAGCCTTTGGCAGGACAAGCATGCCACCCAAGCATGCAGGTCAATCCAGGCTACCCTTGTGACTAACATATGTTATAGGCCCACCCAGTAGTAAGGTAAATGAGAATAGTTCTACAGGAAAGGCTTTGCAGGCGAGAGAGAACACGTCATCCCTTCACTGTGGGAACCAACACTGGGCCTGCTGGTCCTCTCATAACATTAAGGCTCATGCAAGCTCAAGACACTCCCATCCACCCACTTGGCCAATTATATACTCACATTGAAGGCAGCACATGTACTTTTTAACTACACCTTACCTTTTGTTTTGCAACACAATGACCTTCCTTCTTCCATGCTCAAGGTTGCTCCCCTGAAATAAAAAACAAAACAAAATATGGTACAATGCTTATCTGAATGACGAAGGGAGATTCTTCTCCCCAACCCCATGACAGACACAGGGAGGTTGAGGGAGGTTGGAGGCTGAAGGGGTAGTCTTTTTCCTCAGAGTTCAGCATGCACCCAGTAACATTCAAACTACTCAAACATCTTGTCATGCACTCACGCCCAGGGCATGAACACAAAGAAAGGGAATTCTGAGGAAGTTAATACAAACACTTGTATGATTGCCACAATTTCAGGGGGCTAATAAGTGTCACGGAGGATGGGCAAAACCAAAAGAGTAGGGACACCTCCATCCCTTGCAAAAAAGAAGATAAGTCCTGGCCTAGACCGAAATCCTCCAAAAATAGTGACTGGTCGATTTCTTGCATTTAAAAATGATGCCTGAGAGCAACGAAGACGCAAGACATGGCGATAAAAGGGACTGGATTGCCAACTACTCAGAGGGTGACCAGGATCTACACCTGATGATGACACAGCCAAGTCTCTTAGATTTACCGTAAACTCCCCCTTTAATCGTAATGGTATGGTCCACTTTACATTGGTTATTAAAGCTGTTAACAAAAGCGGCGGACAGAGACCATACCTACAGCTCTTTGCCCACTCTTGGGTTCCTTCCTGGTAACTGCCAGCTGAGAGGAGACTAAACTCTGAAAGAGAGTTGGGAATACACTTAGGAGAAGTGGAGCCTTCTCAAAGGTAACTTTACTCTTCTTTTATATCCAGACTCTATCTGATCACTGGGTCATCCTCCCAGGGGATCATATGAAACCTGTGTGTGTTATTATAATAGAGAAAAAAGCAGATCTCCATGTGCTTGTCAGGTTGGATCCATCCAGAAAGAAAATAAAAGCTGAAAATGTGTTGTTACTCACTGGTAATCTTCATTACCCTGATTAGGGTACTCCTTGTACCTTTCCTTACATTAGTGAGGCGATCCTGCATCCTGACATGCCTGTGGAACGCTAGTCTTTTTTATTTTTAGTATATAACCCCCTCCCACCATCCGCCATGCCTGCTAGTAACAAGACCAGACACAACAACAGCAGGAGGAATGGAGAGAGGAACAGGACTGGGATGAGGAGGACCTTAATTGGGGTGATGAAGATTACTGGTAAGTAACAACACATTACCCCCTCATAGGACCTCCTTGTCCCATTTCTTACATTAGTGAGGATCTCACAAGCCAAAACACAAAGACAAAGCATGACACCAAAGATACATGCTGAACACAAAGTTCAATTAAAACAAGCTTTAAGACATAGCTGCATTCATGGCGCCAACAGTAAAATTGTCCACAGAAGTATGCAACACAACGAGACGATAATGCTTGATAAAAGTGTGGTGCGACTGACAGGTAGGCACCCTAAAATCTATGGGGTAGAAACACCTGCTGCCTCAGCCAGGAAGTGGACACAGACCGAGTGGAGAGTCCCTGGACATGAGTTGGAGGAACCAGCTCCATAGACTTATCAGACTGGTCAACTGTCAAGTGCACCCACCTACTGATGGTGGACATAGACGCCTTCTTTTTCTTAGCCACTCCCCGACAGGACACAAACAGAGCAGGGGAAAGATGAAAGCCTTGGGTAGGCTGCAGATAAATTTGAAGAGCCCTCAGAACATCCATACCGAAGGAACCAGGGACTATCCTCCCTGGAGAATCTGGAAGAACAACCTCCTGCTGTGACTGAAATTTAGAGGAGACCTCAGGGAGAAAGCGGGATCCAGCTGCAAAACCACCCTTTAAGGCAGAAACTGCAAATAGGGAAAACATATAAGCAAGGCCCCCAATTCAGCCAACCTCCAAGCCGAAGTAATGGCCAACAGGTAGGCCAACTTAGCAGACAACCACAGCAAATTGGTCTCGAACAAAGGCTCAAAAGGGGACAATAGGAGACCCTGCAGGACATTCAGCAGATTCCAAAAAGGTACAATTGCTGGAGTGACTGGGTGATGAAGCCAAAACTTCCACAGTAGCCGAACCACCAAGGGAGCAACACTATCCTGCACAACCCCCGAACACATACAGGCACATAGCCGCCCATTGAGTAGCCAAAGTAGAGAATTAAAGATTCTTTAAAAAAAACATCCATGAGAAATACACAATTTTTTGTTGGCTCCCCAGCATCAGAAACCACTCCATGAGAGGCACTCCACTGGACAAAAGAGCCCCAATGCTTATTGTAAGACTTAAGGGTGGAAACGTTAAATATCCAGCAACACTAAGAAAGAACAATCGAAAAACTCCAACGTCAAACGTTCAAGAGCCAGACCATCCGTTTCAGCTGACAGAGATGAGGCAACGACAGAAGGGGGAATTGAAGCCAGACGAACCTGTCCTCGGACAACCTCAGCAACAGCAAGAACCAGAGGTGGTGAGGCCAAAAAGGAGCAATCAGGAGAACAGACACCCACTCCAACTAAATCTTCAGCAGCTTCCTTGGGAGGAGAGGAATTGGAGGAAAGGCATACAGAAGGCCTGAGGGCTAGGGGATCAAAAGGGCATCTCTACTGCCCACGCCTGAGGACACACCACTTCAGAACAGAAACGTGGAAGGAGGGCCTTGTGAGGAGATGGATGAGGTCTATCCTTGGCTCCCTGAACCGGAGACAAATGTCCCTGAACAGGGGTACTGACAGATGGTACAGAACTGAAGAAGAAGGCAGGTTGCGACCCAGACTGTCCACGTGAAAGTTCAGCTGACCCTGAATGTAAACAGTCTTCAAGGCCCTGAGGTGTGACTGCCCGGGAACAAATCAGAAAAGCCAGATGATTCAGAGAGGCGCTCCTTGCCCCCCCTTGGCAATTCAAGTAACAGCGATGCACTTGGTCGTCAGTGCAAACCCAGAGGTTCACCCGCTGCAGCTGAACCTGAAAGAACTGCATGGCCTGCCAAATGGTTGCAAATTCTCATCAGTTCAAGGAGCGGGCACTGTCCTCCCGAGACCAATGATCCTTGGCCTCCAAGGACCTCAATGTGGGCCTAATCCCATAGACTGGAATAGGTTGTTAGCAAGATAGGAAGAGTAAGATGGAAACTCATCTCCTTCCACAGGTTGGGAGTGTGGAGCTACCAACCCAATTCCTGGATCAGAATGTGAGTGAGAGGAATCAGAGAATCGTAATGTGCCCAAGAGGGGTCCCAGTGAGACAACAGATGATTCACCAGAGGCATGAAATTCAGATGAGTCCAGGGAACCACAGCCGTGATAGCAGCCATCAGCCCCTGAACCCTCATCCAACTTAGTACATGGACTGACTGCTAAGTCAAGAGCTCAAGAGAAGATGCTGCAGTGTAGCAATGTGAACAGGAGGGAGAGTAAGTGCAGTCTCTAAGCAGGGGACAGATGAGATTTCAACAGATTCAACTTTAAGCCCAGGTGGTGGAACATGTCCATGGTCACTTCCACTGCCTGCAGAGCCTTAGGAAGAGAAGAAGCAGAAATCAAACAATCATCAAAATAGGGAAACACAGGGAAACCTCAGAGCTAAAAACTCCCCACAGCCGGTGCCAGTACCTTGGTAAAAGTCTGGGGAGCGGTGAAGAGTCTGAAAGGCAACACCTGAAACTGGTAATGAACCCTGTCCACAGCAATTCTCAGAAACTGCTGACTTTTTGGATAAACAGGCACGTGAAAATATGCGTCCTCCAAATCCAAGGTTGTCAAAAAGTCATCCTGTGGGTTAAGTGGAATGAGGGACTGCATGGTGGTCATCTGAAAAGGATGCAGCTTTACTTTTCTGTTCAGAGCCTTTAGACTTGGATTAGGATGGTAAAAACCATCTGGTTTGGGGACCAAGAATAGAGTTGAGTAGATGCCCAGGCCCCTCTCCTCCTCTGGCACCCTGATAATAGCGCCCTTTGTGAGCAATTTCTACCCCTGATAATATAGCAGTCCTCTTCATGATGTTTCCTGACAGTGGAGTATCAAAAAATGAGTCTGAGGAGGACGGCCCTGGAATGGAATTTGGTACCCATGACTGACAGCTGACAGAACCCACTGGTCAGAAATCAAGCTAGACTCGATCCTGGAACAAATTGAGCCAGGCTCCCATCCAGGTATAGTCACTTCTGACCAGCCCCCTTGGACTGCTGATTCTGGGGTCGGGACTTGTTGGTGAACGCAGCCCCCCCAACCGCGGGTTCATCCACGAAAGGGCTGAGAAGAGGAGAGTACTCCCTGGAAATAAATTCTGTTTATAGAAAAAATAATGTTACTTTTGCAGACCGAAAAGGATTCAGCAATTTTTTATCCTCTGCAGAATGCTGTACTGTTGTGTTCAAGTCATCCCCAAATAGTTTGGGACCTCCAATGGGCAGGTTACGAATCAAAGCCTTCTGTGCCACTTCCATACACCATTGCTTTATCCACAGTGACCGTCTACCAGCCACCATTGTCCATGCCAAGGAGGAGAAAGCCCAGAGGATGTCAAATGTGATATCAGACAGAAATTAGGCCGACACCTCCATCTGCGCCAAGATAGGAGTTAGATCCCCTTGATTCTGAAGACAATCAAGCAATTTCTTGAAATCTTTAATGGGGACTTGCGAAGCATATGCAGAATAAGTGCTTGCCTTGAACCCAAAATTAGAGGAGCTGAATGCCCTCTTCAAGGCAACCTTCACCTTCTTCTCACCTGCATCGGAAAGGGAAGCCTCCTTTGAAGGCAAGGAACAGGAAGAAGCCGTAGAGAACAAAATTGAATTGACCTTAGGATTTGATGAATTGGTCATCAAACTGTGCCAGGTGATACCTCTTGCCCAGAAAGTGCGGAATCCCATGCTTATCAATATCTTTCCATTCCTTTACCAGGATCTCCATTATGATATCATGCAAGGGCAAATCATCCACCACTGAGACACTATACTGGGAATAGAAGCCTTCATCCACCTTTACCCATTACATATTTGCCTTTTGGGGAACTGTCCAGTTTTTCCGTCACCATCCCCTTTATGCTTTTTTGCAGAAGGCTCAGTCAATGCAGCCTGAACCACAGAATTAATCAAGTCTTATAAGTCAGCCCTGGAGACAGGGCCGGACTGGCTACAGGGCTTTCCTTGATAAACAATGCAAAACAAATGTTTTAAAAAGTATGATTTAAAGCTATTTGTTGTACATTGTTCATTTAGAAGCGCCGGCAGCTCCCCAGCAACAAAATCAGCCCCTCACCAGTGAACCTTGACTCCACCCTGTACCCCCAGCAAAAAACGCCCGGTAGCCAGTCCGGCACAGACTCTTCATCCCCCATGATTGTAAGAGTCAACCAGGAACTGACCATGAACTCCTAGCAACTAAGTCTCAACCCTAACGAGACTTTGGAAGCTTAAAGACAGCCTTGCTGACTCCCCTACAGCCACATACAATGTAGACACACGCGCGGGGCCAGGTGCTGCTAGAGTGTCCCAAGCACCTGAACAGCTTGCCCGCAACCGCCCAGAACGCTCCCTGCCCCAGCCAAGAACATGTGCGGGAAGCGTGGATGTGAGCAGAGTAAGTACTCGTAATACCGAAACATACTGTAAGGACAGCATGATCCACAAAGAATGGCACAAATATAACAACAAGCACAGCGAGTATGTGAAATGGCATCCTCTTTAGGAAAAAACAAAGTTGTATTCACAGCACATCGCGTTCCAACAGCCCATCTAGGGACGGGAAAACAAGCAGGCATGGTGGAGGTCGGAGGAGTTTATATACTAAAAATAAAAAACAGACTGGCTTTTCAGAGGCCTGTCGAGAGGTGGGATTGCCTCACTAATGTAAGGACTAGGAAGAGGAGGTCCTATGAGGGGGTAATGATATTTTAGGCACATTGTCTTCTCTAGAACGTTTCAACAGTTGTATTCATTTTTACTACCCTTCTAATTAAGACCTAATACTTATTTGTGAGATTTTTGTATTGTGAGTTTCACCCTCTACACACTCTATATTATATGGGTCAAACCACTTAGAGGTTAATTACGATCTCGCTAGGAAGGCCTCCGAATCGGATTTGGAATTGCAGAAACCGACCCGGTGCCCTTGTTCCTGACCAAATTGCCCCCCAGTCTGAACGACCAAGTACGATGTGAATATCTCATCAGCGTCGACCGAATCATTTCCAAACCCGATCCTGTCAGTTCAACTCGATCGCAGTTAAATTGTGCCGTGCAATGGAGCCCGCTTCCGAACGAGTGAGTACGATGCACAATTCGGACAGCCGTATTGACTCAGTATTGCAGAGGCCAAACGGCTGTGGGAATTGGATTTTGGGGGCTGTAGCAGGCCCCCCTTCACTCGGGGCCCACAGAATCGGTCCATTGGGGGTACGAATGGGTCCCCACTTTCCGTGCATGCACAGTGTGGCGGGCACCATGGGGTGCCTGCCACAGGGTGCATGCTTTTCCCAACCCACCCCTTTTTACAATGGGAGACTGTGTAAGCGTTTGGTATACAGGCTCCCATAGACTTTAATGGCAGTCCCAGCGCACCAAGTCCATCACTATACGGATGCATTGGAATCGGTCGCTCGGCCTCCCGGAGCGTGATTCGCTGTGAAAGCCCTCCGGATTCGAGACGTATGGAGGGCTTTTCTAGCGAGATCGTAATTGGCCCCTAAGTGTGAAGGGCTGGTACTATCAGACTGATATCACTTGAGGTTAGGTCCCTGTGGAGTAAACGTGTCTCTGGGTGGCATACTGAAAGGTTTAGGTATGTGAACCAAGCGTGTTATGCAGCCCCATGTTTGCACAGTCTAAGGCTGCACGGACTGGAGAAAATAAAAAAAGCACCTGCTCACCCTTGGTCATGAAAACGTTACTTATGTTCAGATACTCTATTTAACTGCCGATTCCTCAGCTTTTGAATATCAACGAGCTCCAGAATGGATCCAGAATATTTTTCAGCAGTGAGCCTGTGTACTGATAGGTGGCATTGTGTGGCTCTGCACAGGTTCCATACCACCCTGGAGGTGAAGGAATGGAGCCACATATAAGCGCCACCTCTGCGGGCTGAAGTCAGTTTCCTAGCTTTTCCCTTTATGCACCATCAGGAGCAGAGCATTAAACAATTGCTGGGAACTGCTCCCTAACTTGGGACCTTTTTGGATGTTAACTAGAGACCGCTCCACAGAATGGGGAGGTAGTAGAGCAATGAGGAATCTACGGTTAGCTAGAGCATCTACCAGTAAGAGTGTTACTGAAGGTTAGTTACTTCTTCTGATGGATACTACTGAGTGCAGATTCCTCCCGCTTTGAATAGTAAAGCTGTACCTTCTAGAGGTGGAGGCCCGGTGAAGGCTCCGTGGAGGCTCGGATGAGACTCAGTGGAGTGGACTCAAATCTTGATGGATGACGCAAGTAAAATGTCCTTCCCACCTGTCAAAGCAGTAGTACTTTGTGAATGTATGCACTGATGCTGACATTGCAGCTTGCAAGATGTGAAGAACATGCCCCCCTCATGCTGACTCTGTCATAGAAGCCTTGACTTTGGTAGAATGTGATCTTAGATCCTCATGGAGTTATTTCTTAGTCAGTGCACAGCAGATCTTGCAGCAGAGGACTATCCACATTGACAAGGTCCTCTTCTGCAGAGCCTTCTCTGTCTTCACTCCAACCCCTCCCCCCCAAATAATTGATCGTTGGCTTGATTGGTACAGTCAATATAAAAACTGAAAGTTATGATAGGAAAGCCTTCAGGGACAAATGATTGGCCCAAAGCTCTAGTAGTTATAATCCATATTTGTAAAGCACAAAGATATCACCCCTTAAGGCTTCAAGGTGCTGTTGGGGAGATTAAGTGTCACATGATGCTGAGCTGAGCTGCCGCTGACACCAGGGATTGAACCGTGACCCCCCGCGCTCCGGAGTCAGCCACTCTGGCTTCTGTGCCACACCTCTCTCACGAGATAGTAGTTAGATGCGGAGCTGGCTCTCTGCTAGAGATGACCCTACCAACCCAGGAGCAATGCGTCGATCGCCACTGTAAGTTCTGGGTGGGAAAGGGAAACAGTCTGCCACAAGAGAAATTGTGACCATTCAGGCACTATTTCAGATCCTGGTCCGCCTCCTTCAAAATGTTGATGGAGTTAGAGAAAATGCCTTGATGCTTGGTGTGAGAAGTTGGCCTAATATATGCTGTCCACTAGTTCTAGTGGGCACCCTGTATCAGTCCAAACAACCCCTTATTGGTATAGGTTAAAGACAACCTTTATTGAAAGCTATCCCAGTGGTAGCTATGGAGAGCAGCCTTCAGGCTAAGTCTTTAAGGAATGTAAAGTAGCTTGTTTTACCAGTCTATAAACTCTTGAATGATCAAACAAAAGGACAACAACACCAGGTAAATATTTAAAATATATGTATTTAAGATTAAACACACCCCCCTAGTCTCTTTATGAGGCTAGAGTTTGAAGTACTTAAGTTACAAGTCAGTTATCAACAGTAATAGCACAAATACACGTTTGGGCCCTAGGGGCGTACCAAACCATATACCAAAAAAGTGGTATAAGAACCACGACTGGACTAGACACAAGGCCTAGAGCCTGTAGAATCGCTGGGACCCCAAGAAGCCACCCAAGGTAGTGACACAGGTTGGAAATTTAAAGATTAGGGACACTTCTAATCGAGTCAGGACCAAACCCTTTTGGACTTAAGAAGTTATAGGGCTAGCACCCACGGGAGCACTGGAGTACTCAAGTTACCTCACCCAGGGAAGCAGGGTGCATAGGTGTCTTTTGGTGTCGTGTCGAATCGTCGATTTTAATGGAAGCCTGCAAAGAATTGCTGCTGCCGTGAATAGGAGAAGTGTCCAAAGAGATCCAAGCCCGGATCTAGGAAGGAAGGAACCTGAAAGCAGAGGGGACAGTCTGGGTCACTAGCCAGTGACCGAGGGCAGAATGGACCAATGCCCACAGATGTCGGGAGCTTCAGGTGAGTTGATGGGTGTCTTGACTCTTCAGCCACGAGGTCCGGGAGGCGTTGATGAAGTCCATGAGCCGGATTCAAGCTGTCCCACAAAGTTTGTTGAGTGCTGCGGTGTCGGCGACCAGATTGGACCCAACAAGCCTTGGCAACGGCAAGTCACTGGAATTCAGAGAAAGGACTGCGGTGCAGACCAGCAAGGTCTGAGGGACTCACCCAGCGAGGGTAAGTCAGGGCACGTCTGGAGCAACCAGGAAAGCCCAAGAAGAAGAGGAGTTGCCTTCGTGGGGACCTGCTAGCCAATGGGCTAGTGATCGCGAAGGAGCCTCGAGTGGTCACACTTGAAACTGGCCCACGGGTCACTCGTGGAGTGGAGGCCAACAATCTTCGGTGCAGGAGGTGCTCAAGGCTGGGGCTACTCAAAGCCCAAAGCACAACTTCGAGGAAGTCCAGGAAGATAGTGTTGCTGCAAAAGTTCACGGTGTCCAGGGGTCATAGCTCCACGGCACCCGCGATAGCCACGGGCCTCAGCTTTGCTGTGGACTCAGGGTAGCCTCGGGGAAGCCTGGAAATCCACCTCTGGGGATGCAGAGACTTCGGCGTCCAGCGGAAGCTTCAGAATTGCAGACCAGTCAGTTGCTTCTTTGGTGCCTGCCAAGCAGGGGAGTCACTCCTTGACCCCAAGGGAGATTTCTTCAGTCTTCTAGTTAAAGTAGAACGTCGAAGGTCTAGGATATATGTTGCAGAGTTTCGTCCAGGGTAATCTAAAGTCCTAGGGACTGGATTCCTATACTTATAGTAAGTTTAGGGTATGGAATAACTCTAAGGCCCCACCTATGGGTGGGCTTGGAAAGAGGGGTGGTTACATCCATTTCCTTTGTCCAGTTTTGCGACGGAGCAGGGACAGGTAGCCCCTGCAACCGGTTTGAACTAGACTATGCACAGGGACACCAAGTGTGCCCCCAGTGCAGGACTTCAAAGCACCAGAGAGTGCTCCCGCCCAGCCCCAATGCACATCTGCCTGTCTGGGGAGGTGGTTACACCTCCCTTCGACAGGCAACCTATTGTCCAGGCCTCCCCTGCCGGAGTTTCAGTCAGCAGCAGTAGGCCAGACCCGTGTCTGTGGCAGAGGCATCCACTTTGTGATGCCAGGGCGCAGGAAAGTCCTACCGGGTTTGACCAGTGTGAAAATGTCTCTCCCTCTAGAAGGGTGGAATGCTACCCCCGCCGCCAGAACTGGCGGGGGGGGGGGGGTAGTATTCCAAGATGTTTGACACCAAACACAACATGTTTTGATGCAGCCATTCCAAAGTTAGCATTTACCGCAAGGCTATAATGCACTTAAGAGTATATGGAATCACAGAACAGCCATAAGGAAGTATTTCCGAAAGCTGCAGAGGGGCTCAGCTCATGCCTGGGCACCCTCTCACACAAAGCCAAGCACTCTGCCATCAGGATTGTCAAGGCCTGCCATAGGAGTGGCTTATAGGTTTATATGTGTCTGTATATATGTGCGGATATAGGTAGCCTATACCACTGTAAGGGGTGCAAGCACCACCTTACCCAGGCTGCAGTAGCAGACCTGTGGTGTAATTTTGGAGTGCTTCCCAGAGGTGGTATAATACATGATCCACCCCTGGTAGGCCTCTGAGGTACCTATGCCCTAGGTACATAGTATACCATATACTAGGAGCTTATAAGGCACTCCAGAATCCAATTAGATAATGTACATGGAAACCATTTTACAGAGAAAGCAGATAGATAGGTCCTAAATAGCAGGATCCCAGTCCAACTAAGTCATAAACCAGCAAAACAGCAGGGAAAAAGTGGGGTAACCATATAGTCATATTCCACCTTCCTACACTTGGCCCACTGGGATTTTAGGTTCTATTGCAGGGCCCGCATGTGCCACCTGGCATTGCTGACAATCAGGATGCAAAAGGCCAAGAAGCCTTACAGATATCTTCGCCAAGGTCCAGAACTAAACCCAAAATATCAGAACATATGGACTTGCTGCAGTGGAGGAAAAGCCTTGAACCTCACCATATCCAGGATGGCCCCAATTACTGGAGCCTCTGTGAGTGAATGAGGTGGGATTTTGGCTCGTTTATAGTAAAAGCCAAAAATGTTAAGAGTACCACCATCCTCCAAAGGTGACCTATGACCGACTGCGGGAAGGCTACCAACAACAGCCAGTCCTCAAAGTACAGGAATACAGGAATTTCCAACTTCCGAAGATGGGTAGTGATCACCACCATCACTTTTCTGAGCACCCGAGGGGCGTAGGTGAAGCTGAATGGAAGCATTGCAAATTGAAAAACATCCTGACCCATCTTGAACTCCAATTTTACTATTTGAAAATATGCATCCTGCAAGTCCAGGCACACCACCCAGACTCCCGGGTGCAGAACCAATAGGATCTGAGCAAAAGCGAACATTTTGAATGTGTCCTTCCACAGAAAGGCTTTCAGGGGCTAAAGGCACTGGAGAGACTTGAAGCTCCCACCCTTTTTTTGGATGAGAAAGTAGCACAAATTTCAACCCTTGCCCCCTCCGAGTCTGATACCCATTTGATCGCACCATTGGATATCAAGAGGTGTAACTCTCGCAGCAGGAGGAATAGTTCCTTTGAAATTTGTTCTGGTGTGGGAGGAAGGTGGGGTGGGAAGGAAGTGTAAGACAGGACATAGCCCCATTGAACAATCTGTAAGACTCATCTGTTGGGCGTGATGGATTGGCAAGCTGGGAGGAAATATTAAATCTGGACCACTCTAGTTGGTTGCGAGTCACTGAGGGCAAATTAACATGGTGTGGATGCCACTGTACCAGGGGTGAGGAGTTTGAAGATTGATGCTCCTGTCATCTGGTACAATGTCTGCCGGGGCCACATCTGCGGCTCCAAAAGGACTGGCCTGCCTGCTATATCACTGACAGAAAAGGATACCATTGTCTTTGTCCTAACCCCTGGTATAAACCCTACACTTGTGGAATTGATCTGGGAATTGTTTCACAATATTCAAAATCACCATCAAATGTGCTATGGCCCTGACTTTAAACCATTATATTGCCATTTCGTTTTTCCAAAGAGTCTAGAACCATCAAAAGGCTTGTCCATCAGCAATGCACGCTTATCACCAGCAAATCCTGTTGACCTCATCCATGCATGCCTACGATGCAGGACACTGATAACAACTGCTCTACCAATGCAATTGTGTTGTCCAGGTTTGTGTGGATGATGGATTTCACTACATCCTGCCCATTATGGATAGTCTAAGTTTCCACGGCGGCCGGCAAGATCACACTGGCCATCTCCCATAAGGCATGCATGTAGCGGCCTAACAGACATACTGGGTTTATGGACCCAAGTGTCAAGCTTGCAGAAGAAAACATCAATTTGCCAAATGCATCAATCCTGTTTGGTTCACCGATTCAGACCTATGCCTCCTGTCCACTTTCGGACTAGCACCTAGACAAGAACATGGTTTTGACCAAGTAGCCATCAAGGCATCTGTGAGGGCACAATTAAATGTCAGCAAAAGTTAACATGACTTGGTGGGTTTGGAAAATCTCTATTAAGACATTTGTCTTAGTCAGATAGAGGGCAACTGCTATTCTAGTACCTCAGCTGCCCTCTGATCCACCACTGTAAATGAATACCTTCCTTCCTTTGGTGGCCCAGGTGTCAAGATAAGCTCCATTTTAGGAGAGGTGGGAAGCCCACAGGCATTTTGTGAGACAAGGTATATAAGACATTATCTGTACAATGAGGGGGTAGCAGGAATTTCTCCTCCCTATCATCATCAGTATCTAGGGACGCTCCCTGTTTTGGTATGGGATCAGATCATAAAAGGAAATGGAGCTGCTGCAGAGAAGGATGTCAGAGGCACTAGGTCACTAGGCACTAGGTCAAGAAGCAAGATACCTGCTTGTACTCCAGATACTTTGTAGTGCAACTTCGAGCAAACTTGGGCTGGCGCCGGTTCTGGCTTGAGCATTGGGACTGGGACATCGATCGGCGCAGATGGAGCTACAAATGGCATTGGTGCAGTGGAAACTGGCAAGGACCATCCGCCATAGTGGAAGCTTGTACTGACACCAGTATGGGCCTGGTACCAGGTACCAAGGGCCAGATGGACTCAACTGTAGACCCCCGCCGCTCAATGGAGGAAAAGAGCTGACACCACATAATCTTTACCAAGAAATACCTGTGCCATGCAGCCTTTACCACACATGCCTTTACCACGCATATGTCTTTACCACCCATGCTTTTACCGTGAACACTTTTACATGTGGTTTGAAAGAAATTCAGGAATTCCAAGTCTATTAATACTCAGGTATTACCCAACAATACCGATGTATTTAATATGTAATTCCATTTATTTATTTTTACATTTATTTTAATAAAAAAAGCAGTAATGCAGTAACATGTTTTAGGGTTGGAATGCAAGAGATCTATAGGTATAGGGATGTTTATTAATACTCAGGCATGCATTAACATTCCGAGTAAAGAAATGTACGTTTTAAGTAATGATAATTTAAATCAGTAAGTGTTTATTAAGTTAAAAAACTATTATAAATTTTAGGGACAGTATGCAAGGGATATGGGGACAATAGGTAGGTATAGATACCAAGGTATTAAATATTTATTTTACATCATTTTTTAATTATAAAATAATAATATATATTTGAAACAAGCAGTAACATTTTTAAAGGGTGGTATGTAAGGGTATAGGGCTAATGGATATGGTTCTATATTAATACCCAGGTTTTATTTGCAATGGGTGTGTTTAAAATATTAAAGCTAATTTAATAATATTTAGAGTAATATAAACAATTCTGTTTATTGATTATTACAAAACAAAATATAGGTTAGGGGACAGGATGCAAGGAATGTAAGAGAAAGGTGGGAGAGTACATTAATACTCAGATATAATATTAATATCTAAGTATTACATTTAAATTTAAATAATATTTAACTTGAAGTCATATACATGATACTGGCTATTGATTTAAAAATAAAACTTAATTTATTAAGGAGTAGATGTACAGGATATGGGGTAATAGGTGGGAAGTGTAATAATACCCAGGTAATAAATATAGCAAATGGGCATTAATCATTGAATGTATTGGAAAATTACAGAAATAAAATTTAAGGTACAAACAATTTTGAACATTTTAATAGTTAAAGTATATTTACCCATATTTTAAATAAATACAAAATAACCTATTAATTTAAAAGGCTTCAATAGAAATTGTTGTACAATAATAAAAACACAAAACAATATTTGATTATATTAAATCATTTTATTTAATGTAGTTTTGAAAAAAAAATATATAATTATTTTATTGATAAAAAATGTTATTTATAATAGTATAGTTATTAAACATTTAACACACAACAGAACTGTGCATGTTTACTTTTTTTTCCCCACGCTTTCCCATTCATTTTAATGGGTAAATTCTCCTGTTGTAGTTTTTACTTTTCAGGTTGAAGTTCTATGTTGTACGTCTGTTTCTGCAATCAGTGGAGAGTAGCGGGCAAGATCAGAGGCATAAAGGATCTGCAGGCAGGTAAAGTTTTTTTATTTACTAAACACAACATATAGGTAAGGCACTTTATTGTGAGTAGAGCAGTAGGGAGGTAGTTAAATGTTAAATGAGGTTTACATTTATGTGTTTTTACTTTATTGAAGGTTTAAAAAGAAGAATAGTCAAATTTGTAGGTTTAAAAACAAGAATCCAATTTAAAATATTTCCATCATTCAAATGTCACTATTCAAAAGGTGAGGAATCTATGGTTAGAAGTATCGATCAGAATAACAGATGATTATTGTTGTCTAACACTAAGGTACTCATTTTGTTGCCCTCAGGAAGATGAGGACCCTGGGATTTGAACCTGTGACCAAGTGGTAGTCGACAGATCTCTGCACTGTCTGCATTAGTCCACTCATCTATTAGACCCATATAGAACTGATAACTGGGATAGGAAGAGCATGAGCTGCGTCTTCACTCACCTTTGCAGTGTTGAAAAGTTAGTGTAAGTTTAATACTTGCTATATGTATCAGAAGCATTTTGTACATGCCACATATTTGGCAGCTATTTGTTGTCAACCAATTTTTAATCTCCAACTGACGTGAAATCTCAGGAATATTAAGGCTGGCTTTTGGAAGCATAAATGTTGATCCTTGTTTAATCACTTAAGTTTGAAAATCTAATTTACTAATCGGATTTACCATAAGTAAAATGGAATTTAAGACACTAAGGGGCCGGAAACACCATTTCCGTATGAATCGTAAAAAACACCAACCGGCAAAAAAATACATACAAATCGGATCCGGGACACCGCGTACGCGACATTTGCACGGAGTCAGGCAGCGTTTTACGGATCAGCAAGTGCGAATCGTACCCACAGCACTTCGCACGGCAACATTTTTACGGGACCCAAAGTGCCAGAAAAGCTAAGTACGCCGCGATGCATGACGAAAAGGGGGCCCGGTATGCACCGTACCCCCATCCCTACACATCCGCACCGTACCCCCAGCCCCCCGTACGTCCAGAGCGTACCCCCAGCCCACCCCCGTAGGTACGCACCGTAACCCCAGCCCACCCCCGTAGGTACGGAGCGTACCCCCACCCCCGTAGGTACGGTGCGGACCCTCAGCGCGTAGCGCTTGGGGTCCGCACCGTACCTACGGGGGTGGGGGTACGCTCCGTACCTACGGGGGTGGGGGTCCGCCTACGGGGGTGGGCTGGGGGTACGGCGCGTACCTACGGGGGTGGGCTGGGGGTATGCTCCAGACGTACGGGGGTCTGGGGGTACGGTGCGGACGTGTAGGGATGGGGGTATGGTGTGTACATGAGGGGGTGGGCTGAAGGTACGGCGCTTACCTACGGGGGTGGGCTGGGGGTACGGCGCGTATGCGGGCACATGTTTGGACGTCTCTATGGTTGCTATGGGAGTTCGCACCGTATGGTGTTTTTTCCATACGGGTGTGCATTCGGACAGACGGGACGGGACGGATCGTACTTGCGCGCTCGGACTTCAGTTTCCCGATTAGTACGTAAAACTGTCCGGGGACGTGTCGGACACTTTTTCTGACCAGAGGACGTGTCGGGGAATTTTCCCAATGCGATTCGTATGGATTTTTTTACATACGGATCGTACTTGCCAGTTTGTACGGGACTTGTACGATTTGTACGTAAAAAAATCCGGATACGATTCGTACGGGGAATATTTTTAACGGATCGGAATCGGCACCATAATTGTGAGTGAGAGCCACAATTATATAATGTAGGTGTTTTTATTGGGCAGAGAGCTTAATCCAATAAAATGTATGTTAAGTAGTCCTGTGACCTACTGCCAGGCCCAGGGAGCTCTTCAAAGGAAGCAGGAAACATTGGGAAGAAGTGAGGAGAGATTTCTCCTGATCTAGCCAGGAGAGTTAAGAACATGATAATAATTACCTGTGAGTAAAGTGTTGCACTCTTGCCACAGGCAGTTTCTAAGGTAAGAAGGGTCACTACAGTCTTTTTGCCTATGGGATTCCTCTGCTTGTAGATTCACAGGCCCATGTTAGCTTTTTTTGTTATAGACTGGAGAGATCTAATTTCTGTGGGAACAAAATAAAGGGGAGGGTGGGCAGAGAATAATGGAGGTCTGCCTTAACGAATTTAAGCTGGGGAGCACACGCCAAACAGGACTGCCAAATAGTAAAACACAATCCACCTATAAAAATATTTCCATGCTAAATGACACCTTTTTGAGTAAAGTCATGTTGAGGAGGTGCCAAGAATATAGAGTGCAACACTCTACTGCGAGTGATCATCATCCACTATCCATCCTTGTGAACACAAACGTCGCAACGCAAATACTCACCGCAACCAGCGACTCAGCATTAATAAAAATAATCAAATGGGGACTCCCCTGCTGGGCCAACTATATATCCAATGGAAGCAGGTTATATCCACAACTGCCATTGGGACAAACTGAACGGAAATAATGGTTTCCATATTCAACGTTCTGAGTGCAGGAAATGCACCCTCATATAAAGGATGATCCATCGGAAAGGGGCCTATCCCCTTCTTTGATAACAAAGAATTAAACGCAGAAAGAAATAAGTGTCGTCAGGCAGAGTCACAGCACAGGTGAAAAAAGTGCACATGGACAAAAAACAAATCTGCAAACTGTTAGAAAATGACACAAAAAAACGATCTGGCAGCTGAAACACACTCACACAGAGGAGGAATTGAAACAATTGTACGCCTTACTAGCGCCTAATAAAAACTGGGAATTTTGGAGATACTTCAGTAGCCTTCTGGGGGAGTACACGCAGAGAATGCTGTACCGGCCAATGAATGGGGAGCCCATGCAACAAAGCTCTATGTCGATCCAGACAATCATTGGATAATCCCATGGAGGTGGAGGGATATCACCCTGGTGAACCCAAGGTAGCCCACACGGTGACAACAGAAAAAGAAACCCTCTCCATACTGAAGGGTATCCGGAAGGATGGGACCCAGGACCAAATGGCCTTCCGGGTAGTATCTTCAACGAAGACCGAGAATTCTGGGCCCCTTCCATGTACAGTTTGTTTAGCCAATGCTTTTTCACATCGGTAGTCCCGGAATCATGGAATGGCTTCCATCTACAAAAAAGGGGGATGCATCACAACCGGAGAACTACAGACTGATCGCCTTGATGGGAAAGCATTCGCAAAAGTGATCTTGAAAGAGCTAGAGGCCTGGATAAATCAAAATCACATTATACGTCAATACCAGATAGCATTCCAGCCCAACTCATCTACGCTGGACAATGCCATCGCCCTGTCACATCTGGCAACACGGGCCACAGAGGTCGCCTCCCCACCGCTCTACGCCAGCTTTGTTGACTACAGTGCTGCCTTTGATGGCATCGACATACTCTGGGCAAAACTTGAAAAGTGGGGCATCCAGAGGAAGCTAATGGCGGCCATCATGACGCTGCACACGGGCACATGGGTTTGCACTAAGCTCACGCAGACCAATGTGACGGCCAAGATCTATACCAACAAAGGGCTAAAACAGGGTTGTGTAATCTCTCCCACCCTGTTTAACCTATACACTGCGGACCTGGGGGAGGCTCCATTGAAAGTCAACATCTTTCCACCCAAATTAGACCATCTTAGACTCCCAATCATGTAATACGCGGATGACCTGCTACCACTGGATCATACTAGAATCGGTATGAAAAGGGCATTGAAGGCATTACATCTATATAACATGGAAAACAAACTCCAAGCCAATGCCACGAAAATGAAGGTCCTGGTCGTCGGCCACAAACCTAAAAAGCACCTGCTGGAATGGCATCTTGGCCCGCTAAGGATCACCACTACCAACAAATACAACTATTAGGGAATACAATTCATAGACAATGGAAGACCGAACTTGCAGGCCAAGGCACTCATAGCGAAGGCGGCCAGGGTCACATATGGGTTATGCAAACTAAATTATAACCTCCCAAGTCATTATGAAGAGGGTATTTGACGGGTCATGCAAGCAAAACGAATCCCCACACTGAGCTATGGCTATCTCGTCTTCCGATCAACTCAACGAAAAACTGGAGCAACTGCACATATTGGCCTACCGAAAGGTATTTAACCTTACGTATTCAACTAGGCGCACACTGATTCGGTTGGAGCTTAGCATTTCAACGATAGATATCGAATGCAAAAAAGATATCATCAAATTGCACCACCAGGTGACACAATTAGGGAAGCACTAAAAGCAGTTTTTCAGCACAACAAAAGTCTTTGGGATAGGTACCTCTCAAAGGCACATGAGACACTGGCCTGACCCACAGACACCATAACTGACACATCTTTAACAATGGCCTACCTGAACAGCTTGCTAAAGAAACAGGGCAAGCGCATCTCAAGGTTACAGGACCTTGAACGAATCAGGTAAACCCCTGACGCAAAGGGCCTCGCCTACTCACACGAAATTACGGTAAGTCAACCATATCTGAAAGCAGGGATGGGAAGGACAGCCCTACAGAGCGTACTAAGAACTAGGCTCCTTACACTGCCAATATGGGACTACAGGAGCCACTGGAAACATGGACTGCATGGAAACAAGGGATGTCGCCTGTGTCAATATCACACAGAATCAGCCGACCACATCATCTGCTGCTGCCCAGTTCTGCTGGGACAAAGGCGATTATATTTAAGATCACTGTTTCTGCAAAATGGCATGAGAACTTGCAAAGAGTCCCTAACACGTGTTCTTACCATCATGGCACCGTCAGCCCTCGCACGAATCAGCAAATTCTACGCAGAAGCAGCAAGGACTTTAAGAACAACGCCAGTAACTGAGACAAAAGTCCGCAACTTCCAAGCCGCCGATCGCTAACCGCCACAGTAACACCTTTTGGAGAGGCATCCCATACGAACTGGCTATAATGTCCTCACTCAGGCACCGCCCATTTCTGAACTCTAAGGTCCACACTGGCATGAATGAAGGACGCACTATTCTAGGGGCCCACACACGGTCTGATTTTCCATCTAGCACCGTATTTATTTCTAGCATAATCTTCTGGTGGGGCCCTTCCATGCGCCATACTGAACCACACCTTATATAGCATGCATATGATGGTTCTAACATCAGACTCTTATTGACCTGGGCAGAGTATCATTTTCTTTCTTCCACAAATATCGTACTAATCGTGACACATGCCCACGTAAAACTTAACCCCATGCATGCTTGCACAATACAATATTGCATGCCCGCGCACTCCACAGCTCTGGCCTCGCGTAGTGTCGTCTCACCCTGTACTCGCTATATAAATCACTGTTGACCCCATATCTTGGGTTTACCCTGCTTGGCAATAAACGCTGCAACACCACTAACTTTTATATGGCGTCATTTCACGGCACAATTTATATTGTCCTTTTATATTTTTTTTAACTTAGTGACTTTATATGCTATTGCTTTTGTAAAAGATTTTAGGTAATCATACAATAAAGATTTACCTACTTAGTTTCTGTGGGAAACAAGGTGCAGATAGTGTCATTCTGGATTAAGTAAGGAATGAACTTAGTTTCCAAACAAGTTTCTTCTAACAGTTCTAACTCCAAAGGACTGAAATGTATCAATGTTTATGGTTAAAGTAGAGAATACCTGAAGAACCAGGATACAACAGAGGATATCCATGTTAGAGTTAATGTCACCTGCTCAAGGGCTAGTGCCTAGAAGCTGTGGGCTGGTCCAGTAAGCTGCTATCCTGAAACATTGAACTAGCTCAAGAAGAAGAAGGGCCCTTATGTGCTGTCTGTGAGGAAGATTTGGATCCACTAGGGTGATAGAAACAGGCGACCAGGTCCTGTGCTAAGGACCATTTCTTTACTCTGCTTGAGGGTCTTGTACACTTAAGAACTCACCCTGAAGAAATAGCCCAAAAGAGCTGTGTAGTACTTCCACGTTCAACTAGAACCTGTGGATTTCATTTTAAACATATCGTCGGTGAAGACATTTTGACCTAAAGAAGCTGCTGTGGGTTTATGACTTCTTCAGAGCCATAAATGATTACACAGCTAACCCCCTTAAGCCTTTTTTGCTTTTTGAGATAAGAACTATAGGCCTTATGTACAACGCCCTTTAGCGGTTGCTTGACCATTCACAAAATTACAGGCTGTGCAACTGTAAAAGGGCTTTTTACAATGTACAAAAACACTTTTATGAGACCGAAAAGTCTTTCCAACACATCAAATGGGCTTTTTGGCCATTTCTTAATGTCAAATAAGAGTGGAAGTACAATTGGTGTCCCGCCCTCCTAATTAGGGACACATGTTGGGATGGAAACTGATTTCATTACAAGACCGGAGGCTACATTATGCAATAACTTTTATTGCTGCCCAAGACATGAAGCCCTTCAAAGTGTAACCATTACATCATAAATAAAAACATTCCAAGCAACATAACAAGCGCCATAGCAACTAACTATCTTCCTCTTTTATTCGCTGCCCACGGACAGTTAAGTACATAAGTACAACTTCTTTTTGTCTCTCATGACTGATATTTAAAAGTGTTTTATTTGCCTTTCATGGCGCCAGTTTACATATTCACAGACATTTGAAGTGTTTATACTACTTTTTTATAACTGACTGTGCCTTTTTGTCTGTTAGATCTTGCACTTTTCTTTTCTTTTCTTACAAAGGTAAGTTTTCTCTTCCTACCTTTCAGGATACCCTTCCAATTTACTGTTGGGGCCTTTATCATCCTCATCTTCTTGTATCCTTCTCTTTTTATACCCGATCGCAATTTGTGCCATCGGAGAACTCCCTTTCTCTCCGATCGTTCTTTTGGTTTATTCACCGAGGCATTAACGAAACGGAACAAGCCTCAGATTCGGGACTTTATGTCCTCTTTGACACAACTTTATGTCCCCTTTGACGCGACTCGGTGTTTACATTTAAACAACATTCGCGCATCTTGAACGGGACACAAGCTTTTGGATTTAATTAAAAGCGGCTCCCCCGGAGGAGACCCGCTTAACAATTTAAGAGCTCCGTGCTCTTATTGTGACCCGCCAAGCAGAAATTTGGCAAAATGAAGGTCTGACTCTGACTCGCGTGCTGTGCAATAAGCGACACCATCTTTGGCTGCCTCTTCTCATATTGTTGACTAAATTATTCAATAAATTTGGATTTTAACACAAACCAAATAGGAAAAGACCCCCCTTTATCATAACTTCTTCTCCAAAAAACAGAAAAAAAAGGGGGGAAAGAAAAAGGAGATTATTGAATACATTATTTTAATTAATTATTAACTACATTATGTCTCAAGATTCTCAACCTAACAATTAGACTCCCCTCACTGAGACCTCCCTGATGAACCTCTTTGAGAGGCAATTAAAGTCCTCCCTTAAGGAAGCTGTGGAAGCAGCACTTACAAAAAGAAAAAGGGATACTTCAGGTGAACAAACAGTACTCTTCCGATCCGAAGCCACAGACATCATCCCAACGCTGTTCAACATCTACATGGCCCCCCTCGCACAAGTGGCCCGCCACCACAACCTCAACATCATCTCCGACGACACTCAGCTCATCCTCTCCCTCACCAAGGACCCACGCACTGCCAAAACCAACATCCACGACGGAATGAAGGCCATCGCCGACTGGATGAGGAGCAGCCGGCTGAAACTGAACTCGGACAAGACGGAGGTCCTCATCCTCGGACCCAACCCCTCGGCCTGGGACGACTCCTGGTGGCCGACCACTCTGGGGACAGCACCGACACCCACCGACCACGCACGCAATCTAGGATTCATCCTCGACTCCTCCCTCTCCATGTCCAAACAGGTCAACGCCGTCTCCTCCTCCTGCTACAACACCCTCCGCACGCTTCGCAGGATCTACAAGTGGATCCCGACCGAAACAAGAAGAGCGGTGAGACAGGCCCTCATCAGCAGCAGGCTGGACTATGGCAACGCACTCTATACTGGAATCCCAGCCAAACACCTACGACGACTACAGCGCATCCAAAATGCCTCCGCGCGACTGATCGTCAACGTCCCCCGTCACAGCCACATCACCCCCCACCTGACAAACCTACATTGGCTCCCCGTCGACAAGAGGATCACCTTCAAACTCCTCACCCACGCACACAAAGCACTCCACGACACCGGACCAGCCTACCTGCTCAGCAGACTCAGCTTCCACACCCCCACCCGCCAGCTCAGCTCCACCAGCCTCGCCCTCGCTGCCATCCCCCGCATCCAATGAACAACCTCCGGCGGCAGATCCTTCTCCTACCTTGCCGCCAAGACCTGGAACACCCTACCTACCCTCCTACGGCAGGCCGAAGACCTGCTCGCCTTCAGAAGACTCCTCAAGACCTGGCTCTTCGAGCAGTAGTGAAATTCCCCCCCCCCCCCCCCCCCCCAGCGCCTTGAAACCCTCACGGGTGAGTAGCACGCTTTACAAATACTATGATTGATTGATTGATTGATTACTCTCTTCGGATGAAGAAGTGGACACCCTCCCCAGAAAAGGCGGTAAGGTGTTAAAAAAAGACTAAGCATATTGAGCCTCAAGGTAACCTACGTGCTACCAATGACAGGATTTTATCTATTTATAGCCTCTGCATTACAAATGATATAGGTGTCCGGAGCGGCACAAAAAGGATGAGCGACCTTAATGGCGCAAAAAACACAGGTGCCCTTTGTGGCACACAGAGATTAGGTGCCCATCGCGGCACAATAGACCTCATCGAAAATGACGATGATTCCCTGTCCCCATTTGATATTGATGACGAGGCTGATGAATATGTTTTTGACCCCCAGGAAAAATTTGACGATGCCCTCCTTGATGAGGACCTGGGTCAATCTAGGAATAACTCTGATTCTATTACAGATCCTTCAGGGTCTGAGATGTTTAATCCCTCGAAGATCACCCACCCTAGAGGTTCTGAGTGGTGACCCTTAGATCACGTTTCAAAGTTCATTATGGCATGGATTAGAAAGCCACTGGAAAGAGATTCACGTAATCTCATGAAATCTGAATGTCCAAGACCCTTTTTGGATAACAAAGCAGGGATGACTCCCAACCTTGACCCTGAACTTCTGACATTCTTATTCAAAACTGGCTGAGATCCCCGCAAAGGCCTGGAAGGCTGCCTTAAGCAGTGTCAAGACAAGCTGTTAGACACACTTGGTCCCCTTGCCAGGATCTTGGACCTAGCTGAAGAGTCCTCTATGAATGGGACTCCGGTTGACAACGTGCTATCTGCCTTCTCGGAAACGCTAACGCCAACCTAACCTCCGAAAGGCGAAGAGCGATATAAATGCGTATGAACCCAAAATTGGGAGATTTAGCAAACAAAGACGATCAAGGAGACCCAAACGGTCTTCTTTTTGGAGAGACCTTTATTAAGACACTTGGTAAATACGTCTCCACATTCTCCGCATTTAACAAAGCCCGAACAAACATGAGACGTATGTTCGGAGGCAGGTTTTTTGGAAGGGCTGACAGGGGAGGACCGGCTGCCAGCCGTGGAAATAACTGGACCCATTATCAACAAAACCAACGTGGTTATTCAAGATACTTCCGGGGGAATAACAGCTTCTTCCCCCAGCGGGGCCGCAACAGTCGAACACGAGGCGGAAACAACCGTGGAAGATTCCAAAGTCAAGGACAAGGTAAGGTCCCCTCCTCCTCCTGGTTCTTCCCTTCCAAAGGTAGGGGGAAGGCTCTCCCTTTTCAGTCACATTTGATCCTCTATAACCAACGATGCTTGGGTTCTAGAGACTGTAAAAGGCTTCAAAATAGACTTTGTTACTATTCCTTATCAGACCAAACAACTCAGAGAACTTTCCCTAGACCAGGAACAGTCAAGTCTAGTAGATGCAGAAGTGAGTCAAATGTTAGACAAAGGTGCGATTCGCATCGTTTCAAACAGTGGTCAGGGTTTTGTGAGCACAATCTTTATGGTGAGAAAGAAAGAATAGGGCTGGCACCCCATTATAAATCTAAAGGAATTAAACACCTTCCTTGTGTACAGACACTTCAAAAGGGAGGGTATACACCTTCTGAGAGATCTTCTGCAAAAGGGAGATTGGCTCATAAAACTAGATCTCAAAGATGCATACTTTACAATCCCTATGGATCCAGATTCTCAGAAATACCTAAGGTTTGTATGGGGGAATAAAACCTACCAGTTTCGCTGTCTTCCCTTCGGGATATCCTCAGCCCCTTGGTGTTCCACCAAGGTCCTGAGGCCTGTAGTTACCTCCTTAAAGAGAAGAGGAGTTCGCCTGATTATCTATCTAGACGACATCTTGCTGATGTCTCAGAGCCTGGAGGAACTCCTAACTCACATGAATTGGATGGTGGATCTCTTAGAGAGTCTTGGTTTCATCATCAATGTAGAGAAATCGATTATGACCCCTTCGCAAAACCTAGAGTTTCTGGGTTTTCAGGTGAACACACCCTTAACTCAATTACAACTTCCCACGAAGAAATTGTCAAAAATAAAGAAAGAAGTCTCATATGTTTTATCCAAAGACCAAGTGAGCTTGAGGGAGCTAGCAAGGGTAGTAGGGCTATTATCTTCATCCATTCAAGCTATTTCTCCAGGCCCCCTTCACTACAGGGCCTTACAGAGACTAAAATCCTCAGGCTTGAAGAAAGGCCTTTGGTACTCGGACATCGTCACCCTGTCCCCGGAAGCTCAAGAGGATCTCCTATGGTGGCGCAACAACTTAGACAGTTGGAATGGAAAAGCAATATTCACGAATACCCCGGATCATACAATGGAATCCGACGCGAGCAATCTAGGCTGGGGTGCCAGACTAGGGAAGATAGAAACCGGGGGGAAATGGTCGAAAGAAAACTCCCCCTTCACATAAATTCTTTGGAGATGTTAGCCTGCTTGAACGCTGTTATGAGCTTCACATCTATCATCAAAAACAGTGTAGTTCCAATCAAACTAGACAACTTCACAGCCGTCTCTTATATCAACCGATTAGGGGGAGCAAGGCCAAAACCTCTAGCAGATCTAGCCCAAAAGGTTTGTTATTTCTGTTGGAACCACAAAATAACTCTAAGGGCAGAATTCATCCCAGGTCACGTAAACACAAGGGCAGATTGGAACTCAAGGTCCCTAAGAGACTCCAGCGACTGGAAACTGAATCCTTCAGTCTTCCAGAAAGTTCAAGATCTATGGGGCCCTTTCGAGATAGATCTTTTTGCAAGCAGACTGACTTTTCAGATAAGTCATTTCTTCAGTTGGAGACCAGACCCGCTAGCATCTGCAGTGGACGCTCTTCTCCAACCTTGGGACTCTCTGAACTCTTATGCCTTCCCTCCCTTCGCTCTAATCCAGAGAGTTCTCTTGAAAATTTGAAGGGAACATTGCCGCACTGTCCTAATTACCCCTTTTTGGAATTCTCAAATATGGTTCCCAGGGTTGATGGAATTGGCAGTAGAGATCCCTTGCCTTATCCCAGGGAGTTTAGACCTCCTTCAGGGTCCCGACGGAGAGGTACACCCTCTTCTCTTAGAAGGAAAGATGAACCTCTTGCCTGGAAGATTTCAGGGGATCAGGAAGATACTATGGCCTTTCAGGAGAGGCTAAAGATCTTTTGGATGAGTCTTTGGCTCCGGGAACAAGGAGAAGATACATCGGTTCATGAAAAAAGTGGTGTGGTTGGTGCCTGGACCGGGATTTGGATCCAGTGGACGCACCTGTTGTGGAAGTAGCAAACTACTTAGCAGACCTTTTTAAATCAGGACTTTCTTATAGAACAGTTAATTGTTACAGATCTGCAATCTCTGCAGGACAATCCTTGTTAAATGATTTCTCTATTAGTACTCACACCCTAGTTCGTAGAGTGATGAAAGGAATAAGACTCAAACGTCCTCCTAAAGCTAAATATGATTCTCTATGGAACGTAAATCTTATCTTCAAACTTTCTACTTCCTTTCAAGGAAACAACTTTTTATTAAATTAGCTACACTACTTTGCTTAATTTGTTTTAGACGTGTATCAGATGTTAAAGCTTTAGAAATTTCTAATAGAATGTATTCACCTGATGGTGTGTTGTTTGAGATATGGAAAAGAACCACAACAATGTCAGAAAATATTTTCTATCCTTTCTTTTTTGATTGTCCCAAACTTTGTGTGGTAAGTTGCACGAAAGTTTATGAACAGAAAATGAGTGTTTTTAGACCTTTAAATGAAAATCAACCACTGATTTATTTTGTTAAACCCTATAAAGCAGTCTCTTCTGCTACTATTTCTAGATGGGTTAGAACGTTTATGCTGGAAGCAGGTATAGACTTATCTAAATTCGGTACACATTCTTCCAGGGGGGCTATGACCAGCAAGGTTTTCTGGGGTGGAGGTTCACTTTCAGATATCCTTAAAGCAGCAGATTGGTCAAATGCTTCCACTTTTGTTAAATTCTATCTTAAGCCTGTAGAACATGTAAGCAATGTAGCATTGCAAAGCTTTAAACTTGCAGAATATAGCCTCCGGTCTTGTAATGAAATGACGAGTCTCCAATTATCATGCAGAGAGAATCTTGATTTCATTAAAGACAACGGAGGCTGACATTATCCCTCCCACCACTCCCTGGTGGATGAATGATTTTTTGTTCTTCAAATATGTTATTCTACCAGTACTCTTTTCTTTTTCAGACTCAACTTCCCAATAATTTCAGAAGGACGTCTAACGTGGAAGAAGTTGTCCTATCATTTCTCAGCTCTAAGAGGAAGATAGTTAGTTGCTATGGCGCTTGTTATGTTGCTTGGAAGGTTTTTATTTATGATGTAATGGTTACACTTTGAAGGGCTGCATGTCTTGGGCAGCAATAAAAGTTATTGCATAATGTCAGCCTCCGTTGTCTTTAATGAAATCAAGATTCTCTCTGTATGATAATTGGAGAATCATCATTTGCAAAGGGGAAGATGTCATTGTGAGAATCCTGCTGGTGGCCTCAGAGGAAGCAGGCATTGTTCCAGAAGACTGCTGCCTGTTTGCATATGTCTTCCCAAAGAGGTCATATTTTTCTTTTAAAAGTAGCACCTGTTCCTTTAATAGACACTAGCTGCTTTTAAAAAAAATTTTTTTTGCTTGGCTATGGAAATACATAGAAGGAGGTCTGATGACCCATTGTATAGCCCCCTACGAATAGACAATTTTACAATGTAAAGTGTTGGTGTGTAGATTGTGTTGCAAAATTACCTGCATAGCATTTCCCAGATTACTTGCAGTTAGTTAATCTCACTAAAAACACAAGTCGATTTTACTTGTGTCCCTTGGACAAGCTCAGACCAGTAATCAACTTCACGCGAGAGGAATGTGCACAACCTGAAAAATGAGGAGCACAAAGTCAACTAAGACCAACTAGTGTGTGATGAAGATGTTGTGATACAAAGAGTATCTATATATCCCCGCACTTACCACCGCTCTTCACTCCCAGGCCCTCTAGAATCTGTTCCTCCCATGTACCCTCTACGACTAATTATGGCCACCTTTCCATAACCTTCCATTGTATGTACACTTCTCGCATGCTTGATAATGAGGTACAGTCTCTATAAATTCCATTTTTTAACACGTTCAAAATAGCAGATTAAATTATGTGGAAGATGAGGTAACAAGGTGAGGGTCCCTGGATTGTTAGTGGTAGTGTAGGGAACAGCCTTGCATGTTTCTTGACGGATTAGATCTCAAAGTTGCATGGTTTGATTACAGCCACTAAGGGTCAGAAACAATAAGTCTAAAAGGATTCTGACTATATTTGGATTTCTGAACAATATGAGAATCTTACATTGACATTGATTGAAAAAAATAAGAGGGCAATAAAAGCGACACCATAAAGCCTTTGACTCCCTGATGAAATCAGAAACCCAATATCTTGGCAACATCCTCAACTTCCTCAAAGCCACCTCTGAAGAGAGGATGGTTTACCCATGCCCTTCATCAAAGCCCTCTCAAGAGAAGCCCTCTCATCCCTACTCAACCCTCTAGGCGTCTTTCCAGAAACTCTAAAGACTGAATGGATTCTCCATGTTCTGCAAAAATGCATATCCCCTGATGCTCTTGCCAGTTAGATGTCCTTCACATGTTCTTCCCTTCATAAATAAAAGAATAAAATATAGAAGTCGCCTACGCACAATTTTAAGATCACATCAACATGGCAGAGTGGAACAAGCAAGATGGAGGTCACTCTTCTTTGAACTTCCTCTCGGCTCCAATACTGCCCATTAATATGCCGGTGCTGGCGCACGGAGCGGACCCCCCGAGTAGTACCCAGTCCAAGGGGCCTTTGGACGACTGCTGGGGATTCCCGGTGGTGCTTTGGCTCAGCAGTAGAGCAGGTGAGCGGCCAGAGGACACAGTAAAATGGCGACCTCTAGCTTAGCTGAGCCGGCGTCGGATTTCCCCCAGCCAGCCTCAAGCTCATGTTCTTCCCTTCATAAATAAAATAATTAAAAAAAGAAGTTCACTATGCACAACTTTAAGATCACATCAACCAGGCTGACCCCGATAGCCAAGTTTATGGTCACGCTTCTTTGAGCTCCCCCACAGCTCGGATACTGCCCATTCATTTTCTGATGCTGGCATGCGCGGTGGCTCTCCCGGGTGCTACCCAGTCAAAGGAGCCTGCAGGTGACTGCCTGGGAGTCCCGGCAGATCGGCTGGGGCGCTCTGGCCCAGTGGTAGAGCAGGTGAGCGGCCAGAGGACATGGTAAGATGGTGACCTCTGGCTGAGCTGAGCTGGTGTCACGATTTCCCCCAGGTCACCTCAAGCTGAGCAGCCGCGGGGCAATTTAGAGCCACTTGGGAGCCTAGGGAACAAGCAAGAGCCCCACATGTGCTGGAGACCCCGGGCTGATTCTCCCATTGTGGCCATGGCACGCCTTCCTCTGGGAGAGGATGGTGCGGAGAACAACTTCACCAGCTGATCCGACATCGTATTGAGCCGTGAGAGCAATGGCTGAAACAGAGAAGTGGCTCCCCTCCCCACGAACGGATGGAAGAGGACACCCTGCTGGAGTGGACCCGTTCGGGCCCCAGGGGACCTTGCTAGATGATACCCTGACTCTGAGGAGAACAGACGCAAGGATTGGAATAGCATCGGCTCACCAGGGGAGGTCCGCTACCTGCTTCATGCGCCCTAGGGCATGCTGCTTCCACAGCCTGGAATGTTTCCTCCTGCTCAACCTGCCATGTGGACTGCTCCCTGCAGGGCCCCGACTTGAGTTGGGCCTTCAGCTTCTTTGTCTCCTTTCTGCGGGGTCTTCTTGCAGATTTCCAGGACCCATTTACTCGTGCCCCTCGCAATGACCTCGCGAAGGAGCAGGCAGGCTGGTTCTGCACCATGGACCATCTGCATGGCCCTAGCCAAATGTTGGGGTTATATGGTGCTTCAGGTATTGGGCTGAGGCACAGACTGGGATTTGTTCACCATGAAGAGAGGTGATTGGAGTTGCCCTCCTTTATCTATGCTGCTCATGCCACCCACACCAGGCAGGTGGTGGGGCAGTTGGGTTGGGAGGGGCACCTCTCTTCTCTGAACTAGATCTACTTTGTGAGAATATCAGCTCCCACGACTGGCCAGGAAGGGCCGCAACAGGCCCCCGGCCGCCCCTGCCCAAACCAAAATCGTCAAATGTATGATGTTGGTGGGGGGATGGAGGGTTGTGGAGTAGATAACCCCCGGAGCTATGACCCGCAGGGAGGAGGAGACACTACAGTGATCCTACAGAGGATTCAGGACTCACCTTCAGCTCTCAAAACTAAGATTGGTGAGGTCCGGGTAGACATCGCCCTCCTGCATCAAGATCTGCAAAATACCATGGCTACAGTAACTGAGGCAGAATAGAGGATTTCCAAGATGGAGGATACAGTCCAGGATCTGTAAACTGAAGTGTCGTGCTTGTCTACAACTTCAAAGGGACTCAGCGACTGGGTTGAAGATGCGGAAAACAGGGCTCCCAGATGTAACCTCTGCTTTGTTGGGTTCCCAGAGGGGGCAGCACCAGAGCAATGGATGTCATCATGGATTAAAGACAACCTTCTGTTGAACTGCTTCGTGGTGGGGAAGGTGCACAGGTCGCTAGCCGAGAAACCTCCTCAGGGGGCCCCACCCCACCCAACGATTGCCAAAATACTCAACTACCGCGATAGGGACACTATCCTTCTAGGGGCCAGGATGAATGAGCAACTCATGTATTATTAGGGCAGCTGTGTGCTGATCTTCCCAGACTACACCGGCCGAGTTCAACTCCAATGGAAATCTCATGATTAAGTAAAGCTGAAACTCAGAGCTATGGGCCTACAGTACAGGCTCCTGTTTCAATCAAGGCTGAGAGTAGTTGACAACAGGCAAATCGCACTTCTTTGATAATCCTGAAGGAGAGTGGAACTAGCTAACGGAGCAGAAACACTTGCAGCCAAATGTAAAGCTGCTGTGGTCAGACCAAGTGGAGGCCAGTGGTCGCCCCCACCATGGGAAAATCTACCAAAGAGTGGAGAGGGAACCGATTGATTTGTTGTGCTGCTTGTTTTGGTTTTAGGTTTTTAGCCACACACCTCAGTGTTCTTGTCCAACGTGGTCCTGACGGTCCTCTGTCTCTTTTGCTGGTGCATGGAGGGAGGGACACTGGTGGTGATTTCTTAGGGGTGGACCCCTTCACACCCTATCCACACATGCTTACCTTTACATCGCTGTTTAAGCCTCTATGACCCATTTTATAGTCCTGACATGGAACATCAATGGGCTCCCCGACCATATTAAGAGGAGAGCAATTTTCCTTCACCGTCATGGGCCCCACCGTGTTCTTCTCCAAGATACTCATCTTTTTCGAGTTACAATGCTATGGTAAAGACTATAATAAGGTGTACCAAGTGAGGTTCACTCGAGGGTCCAAAGCGAGTGGCCATCAGGAACGGCCGGTGCAGGTAAGAGCGGTGGGGTGGGGAAGTAGACAGTCAGCAATGCATCGAGCGCAAGGATGTGGTTTTCTTTTTTTTAATGATTTTTCCCTCATCGTCTGTCGACTCCACCCCGCCCTGTACCCCCACCACACAAACCAGCACCTGGCGCACATGGTGGCCTTTATGATCCATAAGTCCCTTCATCTGCTGGTCTCCCGTGTGACCTGGGATGCTCTTGGGAGATATATGCTGTTAGAGGGCTCGATAGATGGGGCCATCTACAATTTTTTAATTGTCTATGTAATCCCACAATTGGCCACCCCTACACTGAAGATGCCAAGGGACATTCTGTTAAAACTTTCCCCGGGCAAGACAGTCATAGGGGGTGACATATTGGGTCCCCTGGATTCTTAGTGTGCCCCGGGCATTGAAACTAGAGACGGAAAGGGGCTGCACAGTTGGACAATGCGCCTTGGTTTATGTGACGCCTGGAGGGAATGGAATCCAAATAACAGGGAATACACCCATGCATCAGCAGTGCACGGCTCCCTATTCTGCATTGATTACCTTTGGCTGCCCACATCTGATGTTCCGCATACGCGGGTCACATCCTGGGCAGAGTCCTTTCAGATCACTCACTCATGCTGCTTTAGCCAACATACCACTTCTGGGATCGGGACATCAGATTTTTTTCCAGGATCTAACTTTTCTCCGGTCCTTGCAGGCCCAACTGAATTTCTGAATGTCAATCATAGCACAGTGCACTCAACGGGGACAGTGTGGGGAGCATGTAAGGCCACTATGCATGGTAACATACGATCAGATATCAGGGGCCACACCCGCGAGGCGCAAGATCGAATGATGCGATTCAAAAGGTCCATTCTAACCTCGGAGAATGAGAATCGGGGTAATCTGACTGAACTGCTTGGCCGATGCTTGGCTTTGAAGAGTGCGTTCATGCACCAGCTGTGCTTAGATGAGGCCTGCCGACATTGGGAGACATTGACCAGACATATTTATAAATAGGGGGCAAACTATTCCACTGGCTAGCAACTAAAGAATTAGAATCTATGGTGGTGCCCAGTGTGGTGCTGGAAGATGGTACTTGAGCTTTGACGGGCCCTTACAATGCCCTTCCATATGCCCAGAACACAAGCCCGGAGTGGGAGAGATCCACCCCAGTCATTGATAACATTCCGCTCCCAAGCCTCTCCCTCCTAGAATGAGGGTCCCAGGACCAGCTTTTGAGCAACAAGGAGGTCAACTATGGTCTCACCGAGCTTAATTCCAGTAAGATCCTGGGACTCAATGGATTCCTGGTGAAGGCCCCTGCAGCTCTATGGGGGGAAACAGCTGATACCATGTAATCTTTACCAAGAAATACCTGTACCATACAGCCTTTACCACACATGCCTTTACCACTCATATGTCTTTACCTTGCATGCTTTTACCATACATGATTTTACCATTCATGTAGTTTGAAAGGTATTTAAGAATTCTAAGTGTATTAATACTCAGATATTACCAAACAATACCTGTGAATTAAATATGTAATTATATTAATGTATTTATTTAAAAATGGATTTTAATAAAAAAAATAGCAGTAATGCAGTAACCTATTTTAAGGGTGGAAAGCAAGTGATATATAGGTAGAGGGATGGTTATTAATACTCGGGCATTAGTTAAAACTGAGTAAAGAAATGTACATTTCAATTAATGATAATTTAAAGCAGTATGAATAATTGTGTTTATTAATTTTAAAAAACTATTCAACATTTTAGGGACTGGATGCAAGTGATGTAGGGGCAATAGGTAGGCATAAATACCCTGGTATTAAATATTTACTTTACATGATTTTTTAATTATAAAATAATCATATATATATATATATAGGGGTATAGGGCTAAAGTGTATGGGTGTGTATTAATACTTAGGTATTAATTGCAATGGGTCTGTTTTAAATGTTAAAGTTAATTTAATATTATTCAGAATAATAGAAACAATTCTGTTTATTGATTAGGGGACAGGATGCAAGGAATGTAGGAGAAATGCATGGGGAAGTCCATTAATACTCAGGTAGGACCTGGCTTGGCAGTTCGGGCTGGACTGTTCCCATGAGGCACAGGGTCAAGACTGATTTGCATATGGCCAGGTCTAAACTGGGGTGGCATGGTGAGCAAAAGAATGATGGATTTAACCCAGATCTCTTGACTGGGGGTGAATGTTTTGATTTGTTCTGCATTCCGTCCATCAATTGTGGGTCTATTGTGATTTTTCAAGCAGCCTGTCCATTTGGCCTAGGAATGCCTGTTGTGCGTAACCCGCTATTGATCTAATTTTACATTGTATGCCCCTTCTTATTGGCACCGTCGTTGGACTTTGCAGCTTCCCATGGAGCTGCATAAGGCGTAAATTGTCTACTGAACTTTTGACTTCCATTTTTGTAGATGTAAGGTCGCTTTCTCGGAGTCGCTGAGCCATGCCCCAAGATAATTTTATGTTCGTTGGTGGAAATTGTCTGATTACCCACTTTCCATTTGAGTAATGCTTTTTTTGCACAATGCCCAAAGACCATCACTTTGGGCTTGTAAGGATTTATGACCAGTTCATTAGTTTCATTGTAACTATTGAGAGTGTTTAATCCCCTTTGTAGGCCAATTTTGGTATAGTCCATGAGGTCATCTGCATATTGTAGGCTTTGGAATCTGTTGGGGCCTATTTCAGGAGTTACGAGGCTAGCATTTTGAAGCGTCTTCACCAAATCTGCTCTATATAAATTAAAAAGAGTTGGGGCACGAACGCAGTCCTGTTTTAGGCTGCGGTCTGTATAGCACTTTTTTGAAATTATATTTTCTGCTAGTTTGACTCTTACCCAGGTTTTGTTATATACAGAGATGACTGCATTCAAGAAGCCTACTGGGGAGTTCCAATTCCGTAGCTTATTCCAAAGCTAATGACGAGAGACCCCATCGAACGCTGCCGGGTAGTCGACAAAGAAGGCAAAGGCTGTTTTTTTGTTTTTGATATTTGCTTTCTGGCTCAAATAGCATAAAGCAAACACACGGAGATGATGGATGGAGCACTGAAACTTTTCAGATACTCACCCCCAGTCACAGATCTGGGTTGAATCCATCATCATTCTTTAGCTCACTTTGTCACCCCAGTTGAGACCCAGCTATATGCAAATCAGTCTTGACCCTGTGCTCCATGGGAAACTTGAAGTTACCTGACTCATACCTATTCTCAATAATTGGCGAATAATAAAGTTCGTATTGGAACTACATGGCGGGTCTCATCACTGCATACTTCCTTATTGTTCGTGCAAACCGCAATAGTGTCGTCGGGCCCTTCTTGTTCAGAGAGCCGAGCACGCACATCTGACATATACTTCTCAAATTTGGCCAGTTCAGTTGGTGCAGTGCAAGAGAACAAAGCAGATATTGCTTCTTTGCATGTCCCGACCCCTTTAGAGAGATGCATCGGTCATAACAACTTCCGACGTAGCGGTAGCAGGCCAGGACAACAAAACACCAAATGCAGCTGGGACTCCTTTCTGTACTTGCAGATTCTGCACCTGCTTATGGGGCCCAAGGATTTCCACCCGGGATTTAGTTATTTTATTGGAAGGGGCACACGCCTAACCCATTGAGTATCTTTTAGGCACTTCATCCCCAGTGTTTGCTTCAGATACGGCTGTATTCTGCGCTCCTTGTATGATGTAATCAATTCGGAATGGCCTCCCCTGGATGTATAGTTTTGAAAATCTGCTTCCCGTGATAATTGCTGGATTTGTTTGTTCAGTGAATTTTTGATTGCCGCACAACTTAGCCCTTCCGGGCCCCTGTTTTGTGTCACTAGGCCAAGTGTTACCACCGTGTTTTGCAGATACGTTTTCCATGGATTAGTTGTTCCGTCATAGAAGGGTTTGAGCGTGCTCTTTACGCTTCCAAGAGGTGCTTTATGAACTTGGGAGTAGTATTTTGTCTGCTTTCCCAGCCATTCATAGTTTTGCGGCACCAGGCAGTACTCCAGGTGAATTAGGGTATTGCCGGTATGCTCTAGTAGAATGAATATGCGTTTTTTACGCCTGACATTGTTATTTTTCAAGCAACCTGTCCATTTGGCCTAGGAATGCCTGTTGTGCATAACCCGGTATTGACCTAATTTTACATTGTATGCCCCTTCTTATTGGCACCGTCGTCGGACTTTGCAGCTTCCCATGGAATTGCATAAGGGGTCAATTGTCAACTGAACTTTTGACTTCCTTTTTTGGAGATGTAAGGTCGCTTTCCCGGAGTCGCTGAGCCACGCCCCAAGATAATTATATGTTCGTTGGTGGAAATTGTCTGATTACCCACTTTCCCTTTAGAGTAATGATTTTTTTGCACAATGCCGAAAGACCATCACTTTGGGCTTGCAAGGATTTATGACCAGTTCATTAGTCTCATTGTAACTGTTGAGAGTGTTTAATCCCCTTTTTAGGCCAATTTTGGTATAGTCCATGAGGTCATCTGCATATTGTAGTATTTGGAATCTGTTGGGTCCTATTTCAGGAGTTACGAGGTTAGCATTTTGAAGCGTTTTCACCAAATCTACTCTATATAGAATAAAAAGAGTTGGGGCACGAATGCAGTCCTGTTTTAGGCTGCGGTCTGTGTAGCACTTTTTAGGTCTCGCCTGACCCAGCGCATGCGCTGTTCTGGCGAGACTTTTAGTGAGGGCTCAAAAAATGCTACCATGGCCAGCCTTGAGCTACAGTGCATGTGCGCGGGCGCGCGCTTAGGAGCAGAGGCACCACATGGCAAACCTCATCATGCTCATTAAGCGCCCGCGATCACTTTGACTTTTGCCCACAATCACTTTCGCGGCGCCCCTTTGATGTTCTTGTTCAAAGAACATCAAACATCAAAGAACATGTTGTTGTGTTAATGCTTTGCTGTGCCTGTTTGACTTACAATGTGCTTTCTCTTTCCACAAACTCGATGTTTGTGTTCCTTTATTTTGATATGCTTTTAGTATTACTGTCACACACACAACCACAACCACACACGCAACCACGCACACAACCACAACCACATGCACAACCACACACACAACCACACATACAACCACACACATACACACAGCCACACACACACACACACACACACACAACCACACCCACAACCACACACACAACAACCACACAACCACACACACAACCACACACACAACCCCACACACAAACCCACACACAATCACACACACAACCACACAACCACATGCACAACCACACAGCCACACCCACAACCACACACACAACCACACACACAACCCCAACCACACACACACACAACCACACACACACACAACCACACAACCACACACACAACCACACACACAACCACACACACAACCACACACAACCACACACACAACCACACACACAATCACACACACAACCACACACACAATCACACAAACAACCACACACACAGAGCCACACCCACACACAACCACAACCACACACAACCACACCCACAACCACACACAACCACAATCACACACACACACTACCACACACACACACAACCACACAACCACACACACATAACCACACACAATCACACTGTTATAAAGAAGAATCCAACAGAAAGGTAAGTGTAGAGTCCTTTATTCCTTGCTCCTCTGTCCATCAATCACTGTCTGTCACCAACATTCTAATGTCCCCTTCAGGGACTTGGAACAAACCATAAACTGTGGGGGTGGTTCGGAATGTACCAACTAACGGTACAGGTGATAACATGGCGTTACCTGGCATATCTTATAAATACATCGTAACACATCTTCCCCCTTAATGCAAATGAAAAAAAAAACTAACATAACTGGCTAGACATTCTATTTATACCTAATAAAGTCTTTGTGCCACCCCGGAGCCCTGCATGTTCTACGTGTGACAGGTAACCCCTCGATGTCAAGGTTGTGTGGCACCTCTGCTTGGTCATCAGGTTGGTTGTGTGTGCTTTGCGTTTTCACCAACCTGTCCATGCTCCAAATTTGGTCATTCTCTAATATGGCTGTGTTGTTACTTACACCCTTGATGCGCATAGGTTCTGAAAACTTGGTTTCCCCCTCGCACCTCCTCGGCATCCTAACACGTACCCAGTCCCCCACTTTCCACAATGGAGCCTTGGTCCCATGTTTGGTGTCATATTTTGTTTTGTATCTACTTTGATGTGCATCGATTTTGTCCCTGAAAGCGTGCTTGTCCCTTGTGACATGGGACCCCCCTCCTAGCCAATACGGGAAGAATTTGGTACCTGGTTTCCTCCCTCTCAGAGCTGAAAAAGGAGAGACTCCCGTGACCGAATTAGGAGTGGTGTGATACGCCCACAACATTTCCTGTAACGCCTGTTCAGTGGGTATTCTGTTAACCATCGCCAGTTGTATGCACCCTTTAACCATGCGGTTTATCCTCTCCACCAAACCATTTGCCCTGGGACAGTATAGTGCTGTTCTCAAGCGTGTTATGTTAAGTTTACACAAAAAGTCTGTCATGGCATGGGACGTGAACTGGACCCCGTTATCCGTTACCATTGAGGACGGTATGCCTTCTTGTGCAAATGTGTCCTTCAGAAACTGAATTACCGATATGGTCGTTATCTGATGGACCATTTTGACCACCGTCCAGTGGGAGTGGAAGTCGACCAGCACCAGTGCAAATTGTTTGCCCACCCTTTTGAAGTTGAGGGGACCAATGATGTCTAACGCAACCTTCTCCCATGGTTTGTCCGGTACAGATACGGGGGACAAGGGTGGCTTCCTGGTCGTTCTAGTCTTGTCACTGTTAGAACATGTGACACAATCTTTAACTTTAGCCTCCACTAGTGAGTCCATCTTGGGGAACCAATATCTTTCCCTCAACCTTGCCTTCGTTAAGCTCCTGCCCAAGTGGCCCTCATGTACTAGGTCAATTATTCTGTCCCTCATGGTTTCTGGTGGAATTATTTTGTCATTTCTGAACAGGATACCATGGTTCACGCTCAGCTCCATACGTACCTCCCAGAATGGTTTCAACTCTACCTTCACCTGATCGGAGGAATTGGGCCAGCCCTTTATTGTGAGGTCAATGATCTGTGTCATGTTGGTGTCTGCGCTCATGCACTCTATCCATTCCTGTGTGGTGATAGTGTCTAAACTGAGCTGTAAGACCGGGTACTCAGGAGTCTCAAACTGCTCCTCCTTGTCAATGGGGCTTCTCGATAAGAAGTCAGCTGCCGAATTTTGGACCCCCGGGACATATCTAATCGTGAAACAGAAACCCTCTAAACCCAGCAGCCACCTAGCAATGCGGGGAGTATTACAACAGCTATTCTTCGGGTTGAACATGAAAACCAGGGGCTTATGATCGGTGCGTAACCAAAATTGAATGCCCCACAGAAAAAACTTGAAGTGTTTCACTCCCAAAAAACAAGCCAATGCTTCCCTTTCCACCACCGAATAGTTCTTTTCAGCCTTAGTGAGGGACCTTGAAGCAAATGCAACGATTCTCTCCTTTCCCTCTATAATTTGTGAGAGCATTGCTCCTAGTCCCTTCCCACTAGCGTCCGTTGTAAGAAATGTTCTCCGGTTGTGTTCAAAGTTACACAAAAACGGAGCCGATAGTATGCCCTTCTTCACTCTTTGGAATGACGTTTCATGTTCCTCTGCCCATCTGAATTGCGTGTTGTTTTTCGTGAGATCCCTCAGGTTGGCAGTTATATCCGCAAAGTGGTTCACATATTTTGCCATGTACTCGGCCAACCCTAAAAATTATTTAAGTTCCTCTTTGTTCGTGGGCGCAGGTGCATCTCTTACTGCCTCCACTAGGCAATGTTTAGGTTTGAACCCATCCTTAGAAATGCAATGTCCCAAGAATTCCACTGACTCCACGCCAAATTGACATTTCTCCCTTTTCAGTGTAAGTCCTGCATCTCTGAACCTGTACAGGACTTGTCTCAAGATATTGTCATGCTCTTCCACACTGGCCCCGTACACTAGGAAATCGTCTTGGAAACAAAGCGTTTTCGGCACCCCTTTTAAAATATGCTGCATTGATGAGTACAGGCCCCAGCTAGGCCCGCAAAATACAAGGGGTCGCTCTCCTGTAACGAAAGCTAGAAGGAAGTTGGCACGGAAACTGCAAATACAAAAACAGAGTTTATTAACCCTTAAGAGTGGTCCTACAACCTACACAACACTCTTCAGTGTTGCATAGAGTAGCACAAAGAACTTGCGTACGTGGTCCCCTTTTATACACAACAGAGGGGCTCATAAGTGGGTGGATACAACATAGAGCAAAATTCATTACCATTTATGGACATTTTCGATACAGGATCAATATATGGGCGGAGTTGACAATTTCCTGAGCCCGCGAAAACATGGTCAAACAAGGACTAACTGATAACAGATGTGGTCAAGTCTGGACATGCGCCAGACAGACAAAGGAGCTATTTATAGACTGTTACTAGGCAGATTACAAGAGCAACTAGCGAAAAAGTAGGACTCTTCTCATGCAAAGCACGTGGAGACATGACAATACAAAATGGAGTCCGGACATTAGTCAACATAAGACAAGAAACACATTTTAACTGTAGAGAATTCATGTCTTCAGTGAATGCTTAATCATATCGCTGTTTTAGTTTTCAACAGACGACCCTTTCAGCATTTACTGAAGACATTCGGCTTATTAGGATAATCATCCTATATGTCAATTTTCATCATCTCTTCCACCTCCTTGTTTAAGTGTTTCTGATAGGTGACATTGGCAATAGCTTTCTTATCAGGAATACAAAATGACACACATAAGGAACAGAGTAAAGGACCACACTGAACACAGATGCAGCAGGAAAACAGAACTGCTACAATAATACAGAGACCAGTTAAAACTTTCCATCCCCGTGTAGTGATCAATGCCCAAAACCATCCAGAAAAGGTCCAAGTGCCATTTTCTGTATGGATCTCAGCTGCGATTTTATGCAATTTATTAATGGCGTTATAGACTGATGGCGTATGGTCAGGAATAAATACACAACAACTACTTCCGATAATTCTACATGCTCCACCTCTGTCTGCTAACATAACATCTAATACCATACGATTCTGTAACGCAACAATTCTAGTGATTTGTAATTCTTCCGTAAGATTCCCAAGAGCAGCAGCAGCTTGATTTGTTACAGCCTCCACAACTCCCGTTAATCGTCGAACTTTCCTACTATTTAGAGCAGCTCCAACAAAGAAAAACAATCCTAAGTTAAAATCAACATACTGCTGTAAGCTAGTGTCAGTTTGGTCAACATCATCAATAGATAGAGTACGTTTATACCTATTTACAGTTACATTGTTCAATAACTTCAAGTCTTAATGATAGGATGCAGGCGCTAAGAATACAGGGGGTAATAAGAACGCTACATAACATACTCCGGACCAGCCGGCTGGTAAGCGATAATAACCCTTATTCCCACATACGAAGTACGTATTATGGGAAGCTAAGAAAGTACTATTATTTAATCCATCTATATTCAAAACAATAATACAGTCACTAACACCAACAGGAATATGACCCACACTCTGAACACACAGGTCCGCTTGAGCTTGTGCCACCTGAATTACAAATTTTTCATTTCCGACAATGTCTCTAGTGTTCGTGAAGATGTAGGGGATTGATTCATTATCTGGTCGATATTCTTCCCACTCCCATATTGTCCCATTCGCTAGTGGATAGCCTTCTTTATCTTGATGACATTCCTTATTAAGTCTAAAAAGTAATCGTCCCACTGTAGGTTTCCGTGTGGCAAAAAGCAAAGTGTACCATGCTCTACAAGAGCCATTATGAGAGAAAGGAAGAGGTATAAACGGCGTTCCTCCTTTCTTCTGATGAGCTGGCATCATACCACATATCCAACAGTTCGTAGCATTTGTAGCAACATGGGTATGATGCAACATCTGGATAAAAGTATTATTGAAATAAGACTGACGATGCTTCAATTCTTGATACGGAAGGGTGTAAAAGTAGTGCTCCTCAGGCACTGGAGTAGTCAAAACAAGCAACTCACGGGCAGGAGTCACATCCTCAACAAACCACGTGGTTATACCAACAATAGCTACAATGATAATAAAACTTGTCACACAAAGAATCTTCTTCTTCTCCATTTTGTAGTAAAAGTCAATATCTTCCTGAAACTAAAAGGTTGTCAGAACTCTTCCCCTTAGGCAGCCGTTGATTTCTTCACCAGCGGGCCAAGACGGGTGTCACTACACTAATGCAGGGCTGATCCCCCCCCCTTGCCTCATTGGCTCTCCGTTTCACTAACCTAAGGGCCGTTCTGACAACGTGTCCTGATACATAAAGAAATCACTTCCTCGGTCTGAGATGATATCTTCTTCTTCCAGGAATCGCTTGGTCCGGAAAGAGCTCCTCAATATCGTTCGGGTCCACAGCACGGCCTTTCTCTGCAGTCAGGATTTCTCGATGGTCGGTCAATACAGCAGGCTCCACTAATCCAGATGGCACTTTACGAGTGCAAGGAGTGGATCCAGTTCTTCCGATTGGAGACTCGCACAGCTGTCCTCGTTGCGAGCAAGACTTGCTCAGGACCAACCCATTCGGCTCCAGACTGTTCCTCCTTTCAAACACCTTGATCATAACATGGTCTCCAGGCCGGAGGTTATGTCCTTCACCTGTGGACCGATCAGGGAGCGCTTCTCGAACCTGTTGATGAATAGAAACCAAATTATCCGTTAACTGTGCCAGATAATCATTCATCATTACACAAGGTACATCATACACTGACTTCGGTTTCGGTGGACCCCAAATATTCATTGGGCGTCCAAACACGATCTCATATGGCGTGAGACTGGTCCGAGAATGCGGTATCGATCTAATTGACAATAATGCCAGCGGTAAAGCGTCTGGCCAAGTCAAAGAAGTCGAAGCTTGGATCTTAGCGATCTTAAGCTTCAAAGTACCGTTATATTTCTCAACCAATCCCGCAGACTGAGGGTGAAACACTGCATGAAATTTCTGGGTAATTCCCAGTCCTTTCAGGACATACTTGATAACGTCTGCTATAAAATGAGGTCCGTTATCACTCCATAACAATCTACAAACACCATATCGAGGGAAGAACTCCTTCAATAGCATCTTGGCTGTAGTCATTGCAGTATTGTCTTTCGTAGGGTATGCCTCAACCCATTTACTGAAGGCACAAACCACTACTAGAACATACTTCAAATTGTTACAGCGCTCAAGCTGAATGTAATCCATCTGCAAAACCTCAAAGGGTGCAGTAGGTGTTGCAAATCCTCCTGCTGGAGTTCGTGTACCCTTTCCTGGGTTATACCTCAGGCAAATCATGCAAGTCTGCACTACCCTCTTTGCCGTACTAGCGATCTCCAGATGCTCCCAAACTCGTGTGAGTAATTTTACAATTGCGGAAGCTCCGACATGCGCTAGTCCATGTGCCATCCGAACCATAGGTTGTACGAAAGCTGTGGGTAACTTCCATTTATCCATCTGCTTATTTCTCCAACACCCTTCATCATCTAATTCTCCATCATTGGACCATTGCTCCCGTTCCTTATCGGAAGCGGTCCTCTGTATCTCCAGCACTTCTCTCCTAGCATCGTGCCATCTTTCTGCCTGTGACTTCACAACATACATTGCACTAGAGTCAGGCTGCATCGCAGTCTCTCGTGCCACCCGGTCTGCCAAAGCATTCCCTTCTCCAACTTTATCAACCACCTTTTTATGGGCACTACATTTAACTATAGCAATCTTCTTTGGATATGTTAATGCAGTCAAAAGGTTGTGAACTAACTCTCCATACATTATCTGTGCTCCATGTGACGTTAGAAACCCTCTCTCCTTCCAGAGTAGGCCAAAGTTGTGCGCTACTCGGAAGATATAGCGGCTATCTGTACAAACATTCACACACAATCCTGCACTGAGCTCACATGCTCGTGTTAATGCTATCAGTTCCGCTGCTTGAGCTGATTTCTGCGGTATGCGTGCTGTCTCCACTTTTGTTTGTAATGTGGTAATTGCATATGCTGCTGAAGTCGTACCAACTGGTAGCTTCAGGCATGATCCGTCCACTCATAGTTCTCCATCTACATCTGTAAAGGGCGTATCCTGGAGATCAATACGACCCTTTGTCTGTTCCTCAGTCACAAGAATACAGTCATGTGCTTTTTGTGCTTCAGACTGAGTTTCCGGGAACGGCAACAATGTTGCTGGATTTAACGTTGCACACCTCTTCAACGTAATATGAGGAGCCAAAAGCATCAACTCATATCCCGTTAAACGAGCACTGGTCAAATGCTGCGTCTTTGTCTGATTAAGCAGGGCATCAACAGCATGGGGAACTAATACCAACAGCTTATGAGATAACACAATTCCCTCACTTTGGCGTATTGACACAGCTGTCGCCGCAACCGAGCGAAAACAACCAGGCAATGCTCGGGCAACAGGATCAAGTACGGCCGAAAAATATGCACAAGGGCGCTGCTTGTCGCCGTGCATCTGCACTAAAACTGATAATGCACATCCATCTTTCTCATGTACATACAATGTAAAAGGCTTCGTATAATCAGGGGTACCTAACACTGGTGCTGAGCAAAGGGCTTGTCGCAATTTCTGAAAGGCAATTTCACAACTATTTGACCAGGGAAGAGGAATTGGGGTATCTTTTGTCAAAAGTGCTAACAATGGCTTAGCTATGTGTGAAAAACCCCAATATCCATTGCCTACAAAAAGAAGCAAGACCCAAAAATGCACGCACGTCCTTCTGTGTGGAAGGTACTGGCGTGTCCAAAATTGCTTGAATACGATCTGGTGTGAGTGCACGCCCCTCCCTAGACAAAAGGTGACCCTAGTAAGTCACCTTTGGTCTACAGAATTGCAATTTCTTCCTCGACACTTTGTGATTGTGAGATGCCAAAAAGGAAAGCAAGGATAACGTGCACTTCTCACATAGCTCAGGAGTGTCGGCCGCCAACAAGATGTCGTTGACATATTGTATAAGGGCTACACCATCAGGCAGAACAAAGGAATCCAATTGTCTTTTCAATGCTTGACTGTAAATACCAGGACTCTCTGTATAACCCTGAGGGACTCTACAAAATCTATAAGACCGATTATTCAAAGTGAAGCCGAAGAGGTACCGGCTATCAGGATGAATAGGAATCGAAAAGAAAGCATTTTTCAAATCGATAACCGAAAATGTGGTCGCCGTTGGCGGGACCAGAGTAAGCAGCGTCGTGATATCAGAAACCACTGGATACTGAGGTATCACTATCTTATTCACCTCCCTTAAGTCAATAATAAAACGATAAACCCTAGTATCGGTATCTTTCTTCAAAATGGGTAAAATAGGACTTTTGCAGACATTGTAGGGAACTTCCTCCACTACTCCCACCTTTATCAAATCCTGCACAATCTGTATGAGTGCCTCCTCCCCCTCCTGGGAAATACGATATTGGGGGAGGCATGGTAACACAGCACCCTCCTTGACACTAATGTGGACAGGCGGAATCACCATCTGTCCCACATCAGTATCCGAAGTGGCCCACAAAGTACGAGGGAGAGAAGCTAATACAGTATCCTCTGCAACAAACACACATCCGTTCTGTCATAGGGTGATTATCGTTTAATATCCCACGTACTCCAGTAGGGGAGCAGCGGATCGTAGCTCTGAAGTGCTTAAGCATATCAAGACCCATAATGTTGTCTGGCGTGTTCGGAGCAAGCAAAAACGGACAGGGTGCAGAAAATTGGTCAACATGAAATGCAAGGGGTTGGGATAGAGGGCTTCGAGAGAGTGTACCATCAAACCCTACCGATGTAACCATTAAGCCAGATGGGGGAGCCCTCGGAACCAATTGTTTGGACAGTGCACTGCGAGTAGCTCCTGTATCAACTAGGAACCGATCAGGAGAACCCATAACATTTGCTGTAACATAAGGACCCGTCTGATCAACTGGCACTTCAACTGGTTCCAACCCCCACCCAACGCAATCCTATGCATGCTGCGAATCATGGTACCCAGGGCGATCATTCCCAGACATTTGATACTGATTTTGCCGATCAAACACATTAGGTCTATCTCGTTGCTGCACGGTAGGCTCAAAGCGAGCACGATCATTGAAATTCCCTCTAAAATTCGAAAAGCCCCCTCTACCTCTCGGCGGTCCCTGACCACGTCCCTGACGGGGTGCATATAATACCGGACAATCCCTGGCCCAATGACCCAACTGTTTGCAATACGCACATTGATTTCTATTAACATCCGTCCGACCCGAAGGGGGACCATAAAATCCTCCTCTACCTCTCTCAACACCCCGACGAGGCGGACCATACACTTGGGCTAACATCACCTTAGTTTTCAAATCTTTCGATTTCTTCTCCTCATGCCCCTTCGCTTCTTGTTCCTGACGCTCATAATACTGAGCCATAGTCAGGAGGGATGCCGGAGACGAGGTGGACCAAGAACTTTCACTCGCTTTTAATCGAGCTGCTATTCCCGGTAATAAATTCGCCACATATTTATCAACAAAAAGATGTCGACCCGTATCATCCGTAAGTGACTGACCACTGAAATCATGAAATGTTTCCTCAAAACGCGTAAAGAAGTCTGAAACCGATTCATCAACCTTCTGTTTACACGAAGCTAATATATTCCAGTCAATCTTTTTAGGGGGAATAATCGTTTTCAACTTAGTCAAGATAGCAGCAGGAAGATCTAAAATAATCTGGGGCGGTTTTTGCGCGGGTTTCTCTCCCTATCCTCATCCTCAATCTCAGACTACTTGGCCTTAAAAGCGGCTTGATCATCCACCTTCCGCACAGATCGCCACATATCCGGTGGTAAAATGAGCCCAAATAACAAATCTATATCTGCTAAAGTCATAGTACAAGAATTCAAGGCCCCTTCGACCTCTTCATAAAAGGCCGCTGGATTCTTGCGGGGGTCAGGCAATGCATTCTTTAATGCCATTACATCAGTCCTATGCCAGGGAGTATAAACCCAATTATACACAAAATATCCCCTAGCATCAGGGGAAGACATGTCCGAACTAGTTCCTGCTCCTTTAGGAGAAACATACAAAGGTGCCACCTCTCGCATTGGTTTAGCATGCACTAGTTCAGTCTTATCTGAATGGGAGGTAGACGATTGTTTCCCTCCGACGTGTGGATTCGATTGCTCCTTCTCCCCTGTCTTTTGGCGCACTTTCTCTTTGAGTTCAAACGCCGCGTCCCGCAATGCAAACAGCCGTCGGGCCGCATCGGGTACCTTAGAGGGAGAAAAGACACCGTTACGTAATGCTTTAGAATCTAATTCTATATCATCAGGCTCAAAAACATCAGAATATTTCCGAAAGGCAGTAACCACTTCATCAGAAAAAGTTTCAACAAAATATAACTTTTCTCTATCCTGCCAACTTTCCAAAAATTCCAATAATTCAGGAAGAAATAGCTTGCCCTTAAGCGCACGAAGAGAAATTTTCCGGAGCTCACCCATACGATCAGTTGATAACATGGACCGCGTGTCTACCTTATCCGAAACCGATCCAGAATCCTGTGACCTCGGGGCAGACGCGCCAACATAAGGGGGCGGAGAGCGATCTAATAAATGAAAATCATCTTCAAGATTAGTAAGGACAGGATAAAGTGGCTGGGGGACAGCATATTGACCCGATACTTGCAGCCTACGCTCTTTCTCTTGTCTCTCCGCCAGTTCTCTTTCCTCCCGACGCTTCGCTTCCTGCGCTCTCACATGATCATTTTTCCGTTGCTCTTTATCAATCAGCGCTTTCTCACGTTTCTCCCGCTCACGCACTTCCTTCACCCATAACCGTACACATTCAAACATGTCTTGCCGAGCACGCCGTTTACACATACACTGTTCCACATACTCAATCTTACGCATATCAAACGATCCATACAAAGGCCATCGTAACTCAGGATCCTTTTTGGTGTATTTCCTCCACACTGTGCTGTACATTATAGAGGAAAGACCGTGCTTCACATACATATCCCTATTAGGAGTCCCCTCTGGGGGGGCTGGAGCAGATTCCTCAAGATTTAACCGGTTTCCAAAGCAGCAGCACCACTTACGAAGTGCGCTAAAAACAGGCATGCTCAAAAATAATGCAAAATATGCAGTATTATCAAAAATGGCACTTAAACGTTGCGCCGTTCAAATTTAAACAACTCCGGAGAAATATCTCCACATTACCTGCCTATATGTGTTGCAACGCATATATTCCCACAGTAATCAATACAAAATATGACCGGTCATCACAACTCAAACTCAAATAGCCAACCCAGGCTTCAAAACTCGGAGCAAGTACCGTACAACGGTTCTTACCAATCAAGAGCGTCCAGATTCCAACTGCCAAGTTCCAAAATTCGCCCAAACGGCTATCATGCGGCAAACCGTCAGAAGAGGTCTCAGTCGAGGACCGGCGCCACCCAGATGGTCAGCTCGGAAGGGAAGGAAGAAACCTCGGGATGCCAGGACTAAAAGACGCCGCTGGCAGTGATCACATCCCCGGCCAAATTCCTCACCTTCGTCACGACCAGTCCTTCGAGCATCCGAGTCGCCGATGAGCCCCACGTGACGGGCGCCAATTGATGAGTACAGGCCCCAGCTAGGCCCGCAAAATACAAGGGTTCGCTCTCCTGTAACGAAAGCTAGAAGGAAGTTGGCACGGAAACTGCAAAACAGAGTTTATTAACCCTTAAGGGTGGTCCTACAACCTACACAACACTCTTCAGTGTTGCATAGAGTAGCACAAAGAACTTGCGTACGTGGTCCCCTTTTATACACAACAGAGGGGCTCATAAGTGGGTGGATACAACATAGAGCAAAATTCATTACCATTTATGGACATTTTCGATACAGGATCAATATATGGGCGGAGTTGACAATTTCCTGAGGCCGCGAAAACATGGTCAAACAAGGACTAACTGATAACAGATGTGGTCAAGTCTGGACATGCGCCAGACGGACAAAGGAGCTATTTATAGACTGTTACTAGGCAGATTACAAGAGCAACTAGCGAAAAAGTAGGACTCTTCTCGTGCAAAGCACGTGGAGACATGACAATACAAAATGGAGTCCGGACATTAGTCAACATAAGACAAGAAACACATTTTAACTGTAGAGAATTCATGTCTTCAGTGAATGCTTAATCATATCGCTGTTTTAGTTTTCAACAGCATGATCTTTTGAAAGACCCCTGCCGCAGAGGCCAACCCGAATGGCATGCGACAGAACATGAAGGTGCCCATGGGTGTGGTAAAAGCCGTGAGCTATTTGGAGTCTGGATGCAACTCCACTTGGTGGTATGCCATGGAGAGATCCAGAACACTAAAGCATGTAGCCTCACCCATGGTGCTCAACATCTCGTGGATGCGGGATAAGGGGTGTCTTTCCACTAATATGTTGTTATTCAGATCTCGTAGGTCAATGCACAGCCGAATGTCCTGACTATGACCCTTCTTGGCAATGACAATCGGTGCAACCCATTCAGAACCAGCCGCCGGCTGGATGATGTTAAGTTTCTGTAGCCTGTCTAGCTCCTTCTTCAGCGGTTCCCACATCAGATTTGGAATTGGTCTTGTTTTGTGAACCACTGGGGTGGCGTTCCGTTTCAATTGAATTTTGTGTTGGAAGTTCTTGAGCAACCCTAAAGTCTCTGAAAATACTTCCGGAAACTCATTTGGAACGTTTTCCCCCTGACCTGAAGGATTTACCACCAGAACTTGTTCCAGATTGTTCGGGTCTAATTTGATTCCTAGTTCTCTTTGATGTTGCCATCCCAGTAGGTTTGACCCATTCTCCACCACATACATTTTTCCTACAGTGCGACGGCCTTTAAAAGAAATCAACGCTTTAAACATTCCTTTCATAGGTATAGGATCCCTATTGTATCCGCTAGGAGCAATATCCGCCTCATCCAGCTTGTCTTGCCCCTTTTTTAAAACAGCTTGGAAATCCGCGAAGTTCACCAGGGTGAATGGCAAGCATGAATCAGCAAACATTTTAACACTGTTTCCATCGACAGACACCTCACATACAGGGTACCCCTGCTGCTCTTGAACATTCACCTCCTTGACTTGTAATACAATTTTCTTGACCTGCGTTGGCGTTGCGGTGACTTGACTCGTCATTTTCTTTGGAAAGCACCCACAGACTCTAGCAAGATGCCCCTTCTTGTTGCATTTCCTACACCAAGCATGTCTGGCCTGACAGTTGAGATCATTCGCCAAGTGGTTACTGCTGCCACAACGATAGCATTTCAGCTTCCCACTCTCCGCGTCCACTGCTTGGTTTCGCCAATTGTAATTTCTCTTTAGCGGTTCATTTTTGACCTTGTACACCTCAGATTCCCCCTCCAGAGCAGCTATTTCTGACACTCTCTCGTTATTCTCCATTGAATTTATTTCTTTCATACAAACAGCCGTGTGTTCAATGGATTTCGCATTTTTAACTGCTTCCAGAAGATCCGGTTGTCTCTCCAATAATTTCCTTTGTATTTCTTTGTTGTTTGTACAGCGTACTAATTGATCTCTGATTAGTGAGTCATTGAGATCATTGAACGCACAAAGTCTGCTCAAACCTCAGAGAACTGCAATGTAAGTGGAAACATTTTCTTGCTTGCCCTGCGCTCGACTGAAGAATTTGTGTCTTTCCAAGACTATGTTAATTTTGTCCCCAAAGTGACTTCGCAATTTAGACAACGTTGTTTCATAAGCATCTTCATCCTCTTCTTCTACCTCAGGTTCCGGTAGTGACTCTAAAATTTTCCTACCACTTGAACCCAAGTTGTGTAGCAATATGTGCTGTTTCCTGAAAGCACTGAACTTTTCCCCTCCTATTGCCACCAAATAAGATTCAAACACTTTCTCCCAATCTTCCTACGGAATGGTTGGTTCCCCCATTTCGTTCAAGAACGGCGTCGGTTGTAGCATGCTGGCCGCCGCCATCGTGGAAGGGAGGGGAAATTCGTGACGACACCTAATACTGTGAAGAGACACTGATGTTGCGCAAGTGTAAGGTCTAGATGGGCTATAGTTGGGCAATGTAAACAGCACCCCAAGGTAACCCGCAAGATTATATATGTGCAAGACTAATATTATTATTACACAACGAACCCACATTCACTTTCCATGAAACATATTGTGCATCAACATTGTACATTGGAACATCCCCAATTGGTTGTAAGCATTTCCTAGCTGGGGGCGACAGTGTCAGTGCGCTGTCAATATTCGTCACTTTTGCATGACAAAGATATAGAAGTATATGTCTGCTATGCGCGATTATCAGTTCTACACAGCATTAGACTGGCTGCGTGGATTTAAAACTGCCTTCCTCTACTTGTGTGCGTGTCACCGATACTGGCAGCCTTCATGACACATGTTAGAATTGCATTTTCGTCAGTACACTTATTAGCGAGTTCGTCAAGATTCAGAGAGACATTATTGCATGACAATCTCTTGAAACTGTATATATCCCTTTAAAACTATTGTCATAGAGAACGTCTCCTCAGAATACCCTCCGACTTGCGTGATAAGATTAGCCCTGGACGTGACCTGCTCTAACTTAGTGAATATTTATTCATAGGAACGATTGCCTCTTGCCGCTGCACTGGTGTGCGTGTCACCGCTAGGCTGCCTCGACACGCAATGGAGTGCGTGTCTCCGCAGAACCTGTTCCTTGAAATTATATATTAGCGTTAACCTGTCTCATAGTTAATGGTGTGCGTGTCACCGAAACATTACTGAGACACGCCAAGGAGTGCGTGTCTCCGAAGTTCACCTTACCGACACCAGAGCACGCAGGCTGACTCGCTGCACATCGGCGTCTCGAAAAGCTTCCTGAAGTAGCTAGGCAACCGGGTCAGGCGGTGACTAGTGTCTCGCAGTTGCTGGTGCGTAGACAGACTCACTCCCTCAGTTCCCCGGCGCGTTGACTGGAATTGAACACGGTGCGCCACAGCAAGTAGAGTCGGCATGTCTCTGGCTGCCTGGAATTGAACACGGTGTACCCAGCTCTTCCCAGTCATAAGCGACCACCTCGAAGTTCCTGACAGGAACTTCCTCTCAGGATGACAATACGCTCCGTAGGGGGAATGGAGTACTCCGGCCTCTTCTTGGTGATGATACAGCAACACAGCCCCACACAAGATAAAATTACTTTGACCAGCTACTCGGTGGCAGGCACACGGCAGGTTCTTCGCTCGTGAATTATACTTCTCGCCAGGCGCCGCGAACCAAGGTGTGTAGTATTATTACAAGGGCAAGGACAAAGGCCACAGGTCACTACGCAGGATCATCAATCCGTCCTTGTACAGAATTGTCCATGCAGATTAAGGGTGGGCGTAGTTCGCGAAGTAGCACTTCGCGAAGCTACGCAAAGTGAAGTTCGCACTACGCGAGCTACGCGTAGCACTTCGCGAACTGCGTAGTAACATGTTCGCACTGTGCAAGATGTTGTTTTCAATGATTGCACCGTGCGGACAAGCAACCGGCACTGTGCAATCATTGAAAATGGCATCTTGCACAGTGCGAGCTGTAGTTTTCTGCTGCTCGAGTAGATTTTTACTCGAGCGGCAGCTTTCTCAACGCGAACTGGTAGTTTCTCATCGCGAGCGGTCGCGAGCATACGCGACCCCTCGCAATGAGAAACTTGACCTCCTCGCGTTGGGAATCTCGCCAGGAGGTTTATTTTCCATGCTCGCGATCGCGAACAAGGAAAAAGTCTCGCCGGGATGTCATTTTGCTTGCTCGCGGTCGCCAACTTGACGTTGAGGACCGCGAGCAAGCAAAAAATGACCGCAGCACTACGCAACACTACGCTACGCGTGTTCGCACTGTGCTACGTGCAGTTCGCGTAGTGCGAAGTAGCGCGAACTTCGCAAACTACGCGAGCGTAGCGTAGTGCTTCGCCCAGGCCTAATGCAGATACGAAGTCCAGAATACTCACAGGAACAGCTGATGGAGTATATGCAGAAGGGGAGGAGCAAGACACATCTGTCCCCTTACACAGATCATCGCCAGTGTATTCCTTGCTCCTCTGTCCATCAATCACTCTGTCACCAACATTCTAATGTCCCCTTCAGGGACTTGGAACATACCATAAACTGTGGGGGTGGTTCGGAATGTACCAACTAACGGTACAGGTGATAACATGGCGTTACCTGGCATATCTTATAAATACATCGTAACACACACACACACAAACACACACCACCACACACACAACCACAACCACACAACCACACACACAACCACACCCACAACCACACACACAACGACAACCACACCCAACCACACCCACAACCACGCACACACAACCACAACCACACACACACAACCAGACACACACAACCCCAAGCATGCACACAACCACACACACAACCACAACCACACACACAACACACACAACCACACACACAACACATACAACCACACAACCACACACAACCACACATACACACAACCACACACAGACACACACACAACCACACACACACACACAACCACACACAACCACACAAACAACCACAACCACACACACAACCACAACCACACACACAACCACACACACAGCCACACACAACCACACACACAACCACACACACAACCACACACAACCACACACACAACCACACACACACCCCACACAACCCCACACACTACCACACACACAACCACACACCCACAACCACACACACACACACACACAACCACACACAAACACAACCACACGCACAACCATACAACCACACCCACAACCACACACACAACCACACACACACAACCACACACACAACCACACACACACAACCACACACAACCACACACACAACCACACCCAACCACACACAACCACACACACAACCACACATAACCACACACACAACCACAACCACACACACAACCACATCCACAAACACACCCACACACAACCACACACAACAACACACACAACCACACACAACCACACAAACAACCACACACAACCACACCTACAAACCCACCCACACACAACCACAACCACACCCAACCACACCCACAACCATACACACAACCACACATACAACCACACACACACAACCACAATCACACAGACACACAACCACACACACAACCAACCACACCCAACCAAACAACCACACACAACCACACACAAAACCCACACACACAACCACACACACAACCACACATACAGCACACACAACCACAACCACATACACAAAACCATACACACAACCCCACAGACACAACCACAACCACACACACAACCACACATACACAACCACAACCACACACACAATTACAACCACACACACAACCACACGCACACAACCACACACACACCCACACAACCACACACAACCACAACCACACACAACCACACATACAACCACACACAAACACACACAACCACACACACACAACCACACACACACACACACAACCACACACACACAACCACACACAACCACACATCCACACACATACCCACAACCACACCCACAACTGCACCCACACACAACTACAACCACACACACAACCACAACCACACACAACCACACACAACCACACACACAACCACCCACACACACACAACCACACACACACACACAACCACACACACACAACCACACACAACCACACACAACAACACACACAACCACAACCAACCACACACACAACCACAACCACACATACAACCACACATGCAACCACACATACAACCACACACACACAACCATACACACAACCACACACACACAACCACTCACACAACCACATACACAATCACACACAACCACAACCACACACAAAACCACACATACAACCACACACACACACACACACACACAACCACACACACAGACACACACACAACCACACACACAACCACACACACAGCCACACACTCAACCACACAAGCACACACACAACCACACACACACATAACCACACACAACCACATACACACAACCACACACACACACAACCACAACCACACACACTCAACCACACACATAACCACACACACACAACCACACACAACCACACATCCACACACACGCTGACAACCGCACCCGCACCCACAACCGCACCCGCACACACAACCGCACCCACACACACAACCACACCCATACACACACAACCACACCCACACACACAACCACACCCACACACACAACCACACCCACACACACAACCACACACAAAACCACACACACAACCACACACACAACCACACACACACAACCACACACACACAAACATATACACAACCACACACACAACCACACCAAGTATTGGCAGAGCCAATAGGTCTCGCCTTTGGGACCTTATAAGTGTTTAGCCACGCAACAGTTGATGTGGTTGCACCAAGGATATTGTGCTGCATAACTAAATACTTAGAAGGTCCCAAAAGCGAGACTATTGGCTATGCCAATGCTTGTTTGAAATTGTATTTTCTCCTAGTTTGACTCTTACCAAGGTTTTGTTATATAAACAGACAACTGCATTCAAGAAGCCTACTGGGGAGTTCCAATTCCTTAGCTTATTCCAAAGCTTATGACGAGAGACCCCATCGAACGATGCCGTGTAGTCGACAAAGCAGGCAAAGACTGTTTTTATGTTTTTGATATTTGCTTTCTGGCTCAAATAGGATAAAGCAAACACAAGGAGATAATGGACGGAGCGCTGAGACTTTTCAGACACTCACCCCCAGTCACAGATCTGGGTTGAATCCATCATCATTCTTTAGCTCACTACGCCACCTCAGTTCAGACCCAGCTACATGCAAATCAGTCTTGACCCTGTGCTCCATGGGAAACTTGAAGTTTCCTGGCTCATACCTATTCTCAATAATTGGCGAGTCGTCTATCTTTGTGGCCAAGGGGCACTTTTTTGCTGGTCTAAGTTTTGAGTGGACCCTTATTACATCTTCTGCTTCCTTACCTGCTAGACTATGCATTTGTAATATACGGCCTTTTGCAGACTGTAGTGTCAGATTCTGTTTTGGCAATGATTGAGTTTTGGTGATATTGACTGGAATTTAGGGAATCTCTAATTACTTCGTCTTCTCCCTTGCGTGATTAATTTTTAGGTTGTAATACGTAGCCTTTTGACAAGACAAAGCCTTTTGAGACAGGTCCTGTTATGACATTATTTGGATTTTGCTGGCAGGGCGGATTAAGATTCCTTAGATGATTTATCATTGTTAACAGGATTCCTGGAAGTGTTGTTAGTTTGTATACAATGTTAGTACAATCGCACTCCCTGGCTTTAAGCCCCTCCTCTATATCGTCAAGTTTGGCTGAGGTTTTTACAATCGCTAAGGCTATTGTTTGAATTATGTTAATTTGGATTGCCAGGAGAGAGCGTTAATTGCTGTCATGAGGGTCGTGTTTATGGAGGACAGCAATTTGTCTTGGCCATTGATAAGATCTAAGCTTAAAACTGAATTGTCCTTCGAGGGGTTGCCGTATAGGTCTATCATTTGTCCCTGCAAAAAATACAGATTTCGTGAGGCTCAAAACTGAGACCATTGAATTCTGTAGAAAAATCAGGCTGAAAACATTTTTTGCCACGAATCCATATACTGAAACCATAGAGAATACTGGCCTAAAGAAAAAATCGTGTTTTTGTCGTCCGACTAATAAAATCCCCAAGGAAGTAGTAATCTTTGAAAAAACTGTTTTATCAGCAATCGCAGAAATGGAAAACAAAAAAAGATGGGTTAAATTCAATACATCTAAATCCCAAATAGATGCATTATCTAACCTTCAAAATGATAACTCTATTATAATCAAGCAAGCCGATAAAGGCGTATCGATTGTTGTATGGGACACGTCTGACTATACATCTGAAGTAATGAGACAGTTGGGAGACATAGAATGTTACAGAAAAATCAATAAGGATCCAACGTTTGAATTACAAAACTTACTATTTCCGATACTTGAAAAAGGATTCCAGCAAGGATTTCTCACTAAAAAAGAATATGAGTTCTTGCAAAATAAAAAACCCCGGATACCTCTATTTTATGTGCTTCCAAAGATACATAAAAATGAAACAGTACCGCCAGGCAGACCTATTATATCAGGTTGTGAATCTCTGATGGAACCAATTTCCAAATTCGTTGACTATTTCTTAAAACCTTTCATTCATGAAGTTCCATCTTTCTTACGTGACACGACAGATTTCATCAACAAATTAGCTTCAGTAAGCTTTGAATAAGATATACATCATTTGGTCACATTCGATGTAGTGTCCTTATATACACAGATACCCCAGGATGACGGCCTGGCAGTGATCTGCTCATATTTGGAAAGCAGATCAAGACTTACAAGAGTTCCAACAGAGTTCATTATGGAATTAGCAAGCTTTGCTTTGAAGAAAAATTACTTCAATTTTAATGGGGACTTCTATTATCAAGTCAAAGGTGTAGCAATGGGATGCCACTTTGCCCCAGAGCTAGCGGTACTCTTTATGGCTAAATTCGAGGACAAATTCATTTACAACGAGAATCCTTTTTAACAATTTATTGGAAAATGGACCCGCTATATCGACGATTTATTCATGATATGGACTAGTACTGAGGATAATCTTGAAAAATTTCATCATTGGTTGAATAAACGTACTGAAGATGTAAAATTCAGCTTGAATCATTAAAAAATAAAGATTCCATTCCTAGACATTGAGATATATCCAGCTGAAAATGGACTGGTCACTACTTTATTTAAAAAGTCGACTGATCGTAACAAGGCGTTGCACTTTACAAGCAACCACCCTAGGAATTTAAAAGAAAATTTGCCCTATGGGCAATTCCTACGAGTGAGACGCAATTGTTTTTTCAAAGATGAATATATGTAACATTCAACAAAACTACTTGAGAATTTGAAAAAAAAGAGGCTACCCCAAAAAATTGTTAAAAAGGGCGATGAAAAGAGCATGGTGGACCCCACGAGAAGCTCTACTTGAAAAAAATGAAAAACCACTACTAGAAAGGATCGTCTGTGTCTCTACATTTTATCCAAATTCAAACATTCTGAAAAAGTCATCAATCAAAATTGGCATTTAATAAAGAACTTAGACGATTCACTAAAGCTTAATCCGCTTTTTTCTTTAAAAAAAGATCACAGTATAGCTAACCAAATAGTGCGAGCAGCAATGCCAACAATAAAACAGAACACCCTACGAGATTACGTAGGACTTCCACCAGTACTTGGTCACCATAAATGTGGTACTTGTATTTGCTGCGAGTCCACAGAAGAAGGGGCTTTGTTCGAACACAATTCCATCTACTGGAAACATGAATCTTTTACTAATTGTAAAAGTAAATATGTCATTTGTGGGATCCGGTGTCCCTGTAACCTATTGTATATAGGTAAAACGAATCAAGAGATCCGAATAAGAGTGTCTCAACATAAATCCAGGATCAATAAAAATGTCCAAACAGCGCGATTGGTCAATCATTGGAAAGCTAATAATCATTTAATTAAAGATCTAAAATTGACAGTGATCTCGAAAGTTGAACAAGATGAAAGAGGAGGAGATCTAGAGTCAAAATTGTCAAAAAGAGAAGCTATGTTGATAGTAAAATTCAATACAGCCACTAATGGATTGAATGAGCTCTCAGAACTCTATAAATTGGGTTAATTTCAATAAGTGTCGTTCACAGGCTAAACAACTGATATACAAAGACCAGTCTGCCCTCAGAACTCTATAAATTGGGGTAATTTCAATGAGTGTCGTGCATAGGCAAAATAACTGATCCACCAAGATCAGTGATGTAATGTTTCAATAAAGTTTTTGGATTCAAACTAGGATTACGAACCAACTTTTTCCATCTGTATATTCTATATTTCATTATTTCAAACCAATTTGAAATCAGTATTTACAAATGATAACTCACAGCTTTTTCCAAAAAACAACTTTATAAAACGCAATTGAGTTGATTCCAACTATGCACATATAAATAAAAGAGAGAGTCTCTCTTTTTCTATTAAAACTACAACTCCCGTGAACAAACATAACACGTTCCGTTACGCAGACCGACGTGAACACAATTGGCGAGAGCCAGAGTAGTATCAAATACCGAAAGGAGTCAGATACGCTTATTATACATGGGTTGCATTAGAAATATTTACAAGTTAAAAGTCATGGAGATAAGTCCAACCTTGTATTTTTATAGTTGAGGAAAAAGCAGAAATAAAATAAAAGAGAGAGTCTTTTCTCATCTTCTATTAAAAAACTACAACTCCCGTGAGCAAATATAACACGTTCCGTCACGTAGAGCGACGCGAACACAATCGGCATGAGCCAGACCGCCGAACATAGCAAGAAAGAATAGCATCAAATACCGTAAGGATTCAGGTACGTTTATTGCACATGTATTCCATTGGAGCCAAATATAGAAGCTAAAAGTTATGGAGATAAGCCCAACCTTTGTATTCCTATAGTCGATGACAAAGAGCATAAACACAGCCGAAGACAAGTCAGCCCGCCGGACATAATAATAAGAACTAACATCTGCCGGCTAAAGAATTAAGGTATTTTATCTAGACATATACCCCATCAAAAAAATCGTCTTTTGGCTATTGGAAAAGAAATATACTTAAGGCCTGTCCGTATCCATCTTTTACAGCTGGCAATAAGATCGCAACTTTGAACTGATACAAACTACCTTGCACTGACGTTTTTTCAAGTAAGTCGTGGCATAAAAAAACGACTCATTCGATTAAATCTTTCGGTAGAAGTGGAACTAAGAAGTTCTTTTTCACTTTGCTCCAGGCATTGAAATAACAAAAGACACGCTCCCATATAGAGAAAGAAAATAAACTTACAATGTAAGTATTAAATGATTGTATCAGAGTGAATGTGAGGCTATAGCTTGATGTACAATCAATGTTTGACTCTGGCCCTCCCCTGTTTTGTTTCCAAAATTTAGATTTCTCCTGGTTTTTAGATCGGCTGATCTATCCACCGTCTTACTGAGGTAAACTAAGTTGTAAAGAAGGACTTTACTTTGCATTAAGAGGAATTGGACGTCTAGCAATACTGAAAAAGTTTCTTTGTTTTCAGTTTACAGGTCCTGATGAGAGCCCTGTGATTGAAGGGGTCTTGAAACGCGTAGACCTTTATTTTGGCCATAAGAATTATGAATGTATTTAAAAAGTGTTGAACATAGTGACGATTCTGTTTAGCATTGTTTCTGTGGCTTATATGAAAAGATTTTTATAAGTTTTCAAATGTTATTATGGAGAATTGAGATGATGTATGTTTTGAATGTTTGAGATGTATGTGTGTAATGACAGATATGTATGAATAGAATGTATGAAGTGAGGAAAGGATGGAGCTGTTTTTGTAGTATAACGCATTAATGGTTTGTTGAGGTTTGATAAAGTACTAAAATGGAAGGTGTAAAAAATGCAAATTGAATAAAAGAATTTATTGATTAATTCGACGGAAAGAGAGGTCTAAGGTTCATGTTGTTTCCTTTCAAGATGTTCCCTCGCAATTAAGTACGAGTACAAAGAGTAGCTACAGTATTGGTATTGTTGTTGTTATTTACTATGTCGGAGGCCTAACCTTACTGTTTAGAGCCCAAACCCAGTTTTGCTATTGGTATAGTTTATCGGGCATGAAGATCTAAGAACTTGGGCTAAGATCTCGCAGGTATTGCCTCCTGCCCCTGTTGTGGCGGGTCTAGGCTTTCAGTATCACCTATACTCGAGGGTGCTGAAATGTTGATATCCAGGTGGCCCCCATCGGTATCATACACATACACTTCCGCTCCTACAGATATCAATCCCTTCATATTCTGCTGTTGTTTTATGTTCTTTCAGCCACAGTCCATGCAGGTGAGAGTGTTTGGGCTGTGGGGCAGGGTTAGGGGGGATTTAAATGGACGACGACGTGGGAAAATTACTTATTTAATACATTTTCCCTCATCATCGTCTGTCGAAATACCACCCCACCCTCCCCCACTGCCCCACTGCTCTCAACTGCATGGGCTGCGGCTGTGTTCTCTGTGGGGCAAAGCTCCTGCTGGTCACTGCTGCTCCAGCTCTTGGAGGAAATTGGAATTGAAGATAGCTTATTTGAAGAGATTGTGTTTATTTTTGTAATTTTCCATTACATTCAATGATTAATGCCCAGGTATTATATTTATCACCTGGGTATTATTATATTTCCTTCCCATTACCCCATATCCCTTACATCCACTCCACAGTACTGAACAGGCGCAACATGCAACACACACATGTAGCATGTTGTGACGTGGAGCAGGGAGTAGGGAGTGGAGTAGCCTCCGCCGAGATCTATCTGAAGCGGTTTGGGACCCGCGTGGATCATGACCCTAGCAGGATCCGCCGGGCAGAGTCCACGGTAGCTGCGTCTCCGTGCCTCAGCCCTAGCTCCAGCTCACTACCAGCCCAGGCAAGTGTAGCATGGGCGTCGGCATCGGTGCTGATACCCGTTGGTGCCGGTTGGAACTCAGAGGGGGCAGGCAGAGTACCTTAAAAGCCATCCGAGGTCGCGAATGGCTGGGGCACCCAGTTCCAGCCCTGCCCCAAGCTCCCGCCCAAGCAAAAAAAATAAAAGAAATCAGTAAAAAACCTGAAACGCGAGCGCAACGGCTTTAGCTAGCCGCTGCAGAGAGTGTGTCTTGAGGGGTTCGCGGAGGCTTATGGGCCTCCTCACAGTGCCTAGCTCATCACACACACTACATCGTTTTACTCCATCTTATGCACGGCGAACCTGAGACAGACAGCAGGTCCACAGCAGCTAAAGTCTAAAAGATCAGAGCAGCTTGATAGTCCAGAAGCAGCCCGAACCCAAAAGTCTTGGACAAAGGTTGACGCTAGGGCATCCCTCCCAAAGCTGGAGGGGCAGCCGCCAAAAGTAGCGGACATCTAAACCAATCAGCACACAAAGTCAATAAAAAGAACGAAGGGATTAGATTTACTCATATTTTAATTGAATAATAAAATAACCTATTCATGTAAAAGACTGAAATAAATATTGTTGAACAATAATAAAAACCTAAAACAATATTTCATTATATTCAACAATTTTATTTAATTGTAGTTTTGAAAAATAAAATATATATAATTCTTTTATGGATACATTTTTTTATTTATAACAATATATTTATTAAACATTTAACATACAACAGAACTGTGCATGTTTACTTTTTTCCCCATGCCTTCCCATTCATTTCAATAGGTACATTTTCCATTTGTAGTTTTTAATTTTCAGGTTGATGTTCTTGGTTCTGTGTCTGTTTCTGCGGTCAGGGGAGAGTAGCGGGCAAGATTTTTTTATTTACTTAACACAACATATACGTTATGCACTTTATTGTAAGTAGAGAGGTAGGTATTTATGTTAAAAGAGGTTTACATTTATGTGTTTTTACTTTCTTGAAGGTTTCAAAGGAAGAATAGTCAAATTTGTAGTTTTAAAAAAGAATGTGAATCAAATTTTAAACATTTCCATCATCCAAAATGTCACTATTCAAGAGGTGAGGAATCTATGGTTAGAAGTATCGATCAGAATAACAGATGATTATTGTTGTCCAACACCAAGGTACTCATTTTGTTTCCCTTAGGTAGATGAGGACACTGGGATTTGAACCTGAGACCAAGAGGTAGTTGACAGATCTCTGCAATGTCTGCATTAGTCCACTAATCTATTAGACCCATATAGAACTGATAACTGGGATAGGGAGAGCATGAGCTGCGTCTTCCCTCACCTTTGCAGTGTTGAAAGGTTAGTGTAAATTTAATACTTGCTATATGTATCAGAAGCATTTTGTACATGCCACATATTAGGCAGCTGTTTGTTGTCAACCAATGTTTAATCTCCAACAGACGTGAAATCTCAGGAATATTAAGGCTGGCTTTTGGCAGCATAAATATTTGATCCTTGTTGAATCACTTAACTTTGAAAATCCAATTTACTAATCGGATTTACCGGTAAAATGTGAGTGATAACTACAATTATGTAATGTAGGTGTTTTTATTGGGCAGAGAGCTTAATCCAATAAAATGTATGTTAAGTAGTCCTGTGACCTTCTGCCAGGCCCAGGGAGCTCTTCAAAGGAAGCAGGAAACATTGGGAAGAAGTGAGGAGAGATTTCTCCTGATCTAGCCAGGAGAGTTAAGAACATGACAATAATTACCTGTGAATAAAGTGTTGCACTCTTGCCACGGGCAGTTTCTAAGGTAAGGCATGGGTCACTGCAGACTTGTCTTTTTCCCTATGGGATTCCTGTGCTTGTAGATTCACAGGCCCATGTAAATTGTTTTTGTTCTAGCATGCAGCTTCTCCCCTGGATAGTGCCAGGTGCAAAGAGCCTGATGGCGACTGCCCAGGAGCCCCGGTGGTGCTCCGGCTCAGCGGTAGAGCAGGTGAGCGGCCATAGGACACGGTAAAAAGGCAACCTCTGGCTTAGCTGAGCTGGTGTCGGGATTTCTCCCAGCCTGCCTCAAGCCGAGCTGCCGGAGGGCAATCTAAAGACAATTGGGAGCCTGGGGAACAAGCAAGGGTCCATAGTGATGCACTGGAGGCCTTGGGAAGATTCTTCTATTGTGGCCACAGCGCACCTGCCTCTGGGAGAGAAAGGTGCGGGCATGACTCCACGAGCCACTCAGACATTGTATTGGGCCTGTGAGAACACTGGCTAAAACAAAGAAGTGGCTCCCCTCCCCGCGATTGGGCGGAAGAGGATGGCCTTCTGTAGTGGACCTTTTTTGGCCCCAGGGGTCCTTGCTAGATGACGCCCTGGTCATGAGGGAAACAGCCGCAAGGATTGGAATTTTCTCTACCCACTGGGGGAGGCCCGCTACCTTCCTCCTGGGCCCTGGGGCATGCTTCTTCCACAGAGTAGGTGGGGGCCTAGAGGGTATCCTCCTGCTCAAACTGTCATATGGACTACTCCTTTTGGGATCCCTATCTGAGGTGGGCCTTCAGCTTCCTTGTCTCCTTTCCAGGGGGTGATCTTGATGGAGCAGCCGTCCTCTCTGAGACCTACTGTATCTAAACTACGTGCTGTCAACATCAGACAAGTGGTGGGGCAGGTGGGCCGGGAGTATCACTTTTCTTCGTAGCACTCGATCTACTTTGTGAGAAGACCCACTGTCACAACAGGCCAGGATGGGCACAACAGGCCCCTGGCACCCCCTGCCCAAACCAAAATTGTCACATTTTCGATGCCCGCAGGGGGGGACGGAGGTGTGTCGGAGGAGACAACCCCCAGAGAGATGACCAGCAGGCACTTCAGACCTCACCTTCAGCTCTCAAAACTAAGATTGGTGAGGTTCCGGTGGATGCTGCCCTCCTGCGGCAAGAACTGCAAAATACCATGGCTAGAGTAACTGAGGCAGGTCCGATTCCCGAGCTTGATGATACAGTCCAAGATGTCAAAACGGAAGTGCTGCACCTGTCTACTACTTCGAAGGGACTCACCAACCAGGTTGAAGATGCGGAAAACAGGGCTTACAGACCTCTGCTTTATTGGATTCCCAGAGGGGGTAACAATTGAGCTTTTTTTGGAGCAATTGTTGTCATCATGGATAGAAGGCAACTTTCTGTTGAACTGCTTCGTGTTAGAGAGGGTGCACAGATCGCTAGCCAAGAAACCTCCTCAGGAGGCCCCACCCCGTCCAACAATTGTCAAAATGCTCAACTACCGCAATAGGGACACTATCCTTCTAGGGGCAAAGGCGAAGGAGCGACTCATGTATCAGGGCAGCCGTGTGCTGATCTTCCCTGACTACACCCACCGAGTCCAACTCCAGCGGAAATCATATGACCAAGTAAAGTTGAAACTCAGAGCTATGGGCCTACAGTACAGGCTCCTGTTTCCAGTGAGGCTGACAGTAGTTGACAACAGCAAATCACACTTCTTTGATAATCCTGAAGGGGCGTGGGACTGGCTAACGGGGAAGAAAGACTTACAGCCAAATCTGCCGCCGCCATGGCCAGACCAATTAGGGGTAGGTGGTCCCCCCCCACCAAGGGAAACTATACCAAAGAGTGGATTGGGAATTGATTGATTTGTTGTGCTGTTTGTTTTGGTTTTAAGTTTCCAGTCACACATCTCACTGTTCTTGTCCAACGTGGTCCTGACCATCCTCTGTTTCTCTTGCAGGTGCATGGAGGGAGGGACAGTGGTGGGAATTTCTTGGGGTGGATCCCTTTCGTACGCTTTCAACACATCCTTAACTTTATATTGCTGTTTAAGCCACCATGACTAATTTTACATTCCTGACATCGAGCATCAATGGGATCCTCGACCGTATTAAGATGGAAGCCAGCATGGGCCCCAACTCACTTTTGAGGTCACAATGCTCTTTCTAGCCAGATTGGACCATAATAAGATGTACCATGAGTGGGTTCACTCAAGGGTCCAGGGGAGTAACCATCATGATCCATAAGTCCCTTCTGCTGGTGGTCTCCCGGGTAACCTGTAATGCTCTTGGGAGATATGTGCTGTTTGAGGGCTCGATAGATGGGGCCCGATACAATGTTTTAATTGTCTATGTGTCCCCACAATTGGCCGCCCCTACACCAAAAATGCTCAGAGACCTTCTGCTAAACTTTCACCCGGGCATGATGTTCCTAGGAGATGACATACTGGGTACCCTGGATTCTTTGAATTCCCAGGCCTTTGAAACTAGAGACGGAAAGGGGCTGCAAAATTGGGCATTGGGACTTGGGCCTTAGTTTATGTGATGCCTGGAAGGAATGGAATTCCAATTCCAGACAATACACCCACACATCGGCAGCTCACAGCTCCCTATCTTGCATTGATTTTGTTTGGCTGCTCACATCATGCATACACTGGCCACATCTGGGCTAAGGTCTTTCAGATCACTCACCCGGGCCTCTTCAGCTAGCAGACCACTACTGGGAAGGAGGCATCAGATGTGGTGCCTTAATGCCTGGTTTCTCCAGGATCAGACTTTCATCCGTTCCTTGCAGGCCCAACTGAAGGAATTCCTGAATGTCAATCAGGGCACGTGGACTCACAGGGGACGGTGTGTGGAGCATGCAAGGCCCCCATGCATGGTAATGCATTAGCATAGATTAGAGGCCATGGCCGCGAGGTGCAAGACTGAATGATGCAATTGGAAAGGTCTATTCTAACCTTAGAGAGCAAGAATCGTGGTATTCTGACCAAGCTGCTTGGCTGATGCTTTGCTTTTAAGAGGGCAACCCTGCTCCAACTGTGTTTAGAGAAGGCCCAACTACATTGGAAGACATCGACCAGATGTGTCTATAAATGGGGGGCAGACAAATCGGGCAAACTCCTCCACTGGCTAGAGACTAAAGAATTATAATCTAGGGTGGTGCCCAGTGTGGTGCAGGATGGTACTCAAGCTGTGAAGGGTCCTGACATGGCCTCCTCATTTGCAAATTTACTATGCTCTTTTCTATGTCGAGAACAGGCGCTCGGAGTGGGAGATGTCAACCCCGGTCATTGCTGACATTCAGTTCCCCAGCCTCTCCCTCCTAGAATGAGTCTATCTGGACCAGCCTTTGACCATTGAGGAGGTCAAAGAAGGTCTAACAGAGCTTAATGTCAGTAAGGCCCTAGGGCTTGATGGGTTCCTGGTGGAATATTACCATAAGATGCGTCGTGTCATTTCACCACCTATCATAGACATGTATCTTTAAGCTATTGACTGGGGGCGTTTCCCCACGGAGACGGACTTAGCCACCATTGTGGTGTTATTGAAACCTGGCAAGACGCCAGATCAGTGTGACTTCTACCAGCCCATCTCTCTCATTAATACGGAGGTTAAAGGTTCATTCACATCTTGACCAGGCTGGTTCACCCTTCTTCAGGAGAATTCATCTCGCCCTGGCCCACTTTCGTTCATTGCACTGCACCACTACCCTGCTGCTTCTTAACTTCTAGAAAACATTTGACTCCCTGGACTAGATTTTCCTATAGGAATTCCACGTGAACAAGTGCTTCGGCACGCAATTTCAATTCTATATTTGGGTCTTGTATGCTGAACCGTCGGTGAGTGTGAACAGAGTGGCATTCCCTGCGTTTCCAATTAGAAGAGATATAGAGCAGAGGTAATTACTGTTACCACTGCTCTTTGCGCTAGCAATTGAACCATTAGTGATGTGGATAAGTTGCAATGCCCAGGACTGGAAGTTTGACTGGGAATTCACTGTAGAGGACAGAATAGCGCTATATGTGGATGATCTCCTCCTGTTTCTGGCCTGTCCGGCAGTGACCGGATCCCACCTCCTCTCTATTTTAGACATCTTTGTGTCATCTTTCGGGTTGAAGGTAAACTGGTCTAAATCAATACTAATCCCTCTGCGGGGTGACAGGTAAGATGAGAACTGCCATCCAGGCCTCCCCCTAAAGCACCTCCATTTTCGGCACCTGGGGGATTTAAATGTCCTCGGACCCATACTTAGCTTGGAGCCTTACGCTCAGACCCATAGCCCAACAGTAATGCTAGACTTAGACAGGTGGACCAAGCTACAGCACAATCTATTAGGGAGGGTAGCCCTGTACAAAATGATGACCCTTCGATGCCTTTTGTTAAACCTCCGAAACAACCCCTTTTCAGTTCCAAATCACTGTCTGGCCATCATTAAAGCCAAAGCCCGTAACTTTATATGGTTGGGCAGCCTTTCAGGATCTCCTTTCCCAAGAGTGTCAGATCGCCATTCGACAGACGCTGGCTACGGCAGATATTCAGCTCTACTACTAGGCTGCACATACATTGGTGGTGAACGACTTGGTGCATGGAGGGTGGGCAGAACCGACCTTCAGGATGGAAATTGCATTTCTAGGCCTGGAGAACCTCACAGGTCTCTTATATGGGACACTCATAACGCAGTCCTTCCCGGAGGTGACCAAGGTGGTGCTCCAAACCTGGAGGACCACATTGCACTGTATGGGTTGGGACTTCAGGGTCATGCTGGAGACGCTGCTTTGAACAGGCCAGTAGCTGACTCAGGTGACACATCTGGAAGGCTTTAGAGACTAGAATAGGATAGGGGTGTCAAAATTGGGCAATGTGTGGGAAGATCAACTAAAATACTTAACTAACCTTCAAATGGAATTCTCTCTCCACAAGTACCAGATGTGTCTATAAATGGGGGGCAGACAAATCGGGCAAACTCCTCCACTGGCTAGAGACTAAAGAATTATAATCTAGGGTGGTGCCCAGTGTGGTGCAGGATGGTACTCAAGCTGTGAAGGGTCCTGACATGGCCTCCTCATTTGCAAATTTACTATGCTCTTTTCTATGTCGAGAACAGGCGCTCGGAGTGGGAGATGTCAACCCCGGTCATTGCTGACATTCCGTTCCCCAGCCTCTCCCTCCTAGAATGAGTCTATCTGGACCAGCCTTTGACCATTGAGGAGGTCAAAGAAGGTCTAACAGAGCTTAATGTCAGTAAGGCCCTAGGGCTTGATGGGTTCCTGGTGGAATATTACCATAAGATGCGTCGTGTCATTTCACCACCTATCATAGACATGTATCTTTAAGCTATTGACTGGGGGCGTTTCCCCACGGGGACGGACTTAGCCACCATTGTGGTGTTATTGAAACCTGGCAAGACGCCAGATCAGTGTGACTTCTACCAGCCCATCTCTCTCATTAATACGGAGGTTAAAGGTTCATTCACATCTTGACCAGGCTGGTTCACCCTTCTTCAGGAGAATTCATCTCGCCCTGGCCCACTTTCGTTCATTGCACTGCACCACTACCCTGCTGCTTCTTAACTTCTAGAAAACATTTGACTCCCTGGACTAGATTTTCCTATAGGAATTCCACGTGAACAAGTGCTTCGGCACGCAATTTCAATTCTATATTTGGGTCTTGTATGCTGAACCGTCGGTGAGTGTGAACAGAGTGGCATTCCCTGCGTTTCCAATTAGAAGAGATATAGAGCAGAGGTAATTACTGTTACCACTGCTCTTTGCGCTAGCAATTGAACCATTAGTGATGTGGATAAGTTGCAATGCCCAGGACTGGAAGTTTGACTGGGAATTCACTGTAGAGGACAGAATAGCGCTATATGTGGATGATCTCCTCCTGTTTCTGGCCTGTCCGGCAGTGACCGGATCCCACCTCCTCTCTATTTTAGACATCTTTGTGTCATCTTTCGGGTTGAAGGTAAACTGGTCTAAATCAATACTAATCCCTCTGCGGGGTGACAGGTAAGATGAGAACTGCCATCCAGGCCTCCCCCTAAAGCACCTCCATTTTCGGCACCTGGGGGATTTAAATGTCCTCGGACCCATACTTAGCTTGGAGCCTTATGCTCAGACCCATAGCCCAACAGTAATGCTAGACTTAGACAGGTGGACCAAGCTACAGCACAATCTATTAGGGAGGGTAGCCCTGTACAAAATGATGACCCTTCGATGCCTTTTGTTAAACCTCCGAAACAACCCCTTTTCAGTTCCAAATCACTGTCTGGCCATCATTAAAGCCAAAGCCCGTAACTTTATATGGTTGGGCAGCCTTTCAGGATCTCCTTTCCCAAGAGTGTCAGATCGCCATTCGACAGACGCTGGCTACGGCAGATATTCAGCTCTACTACTAGGCTGCACATACATTGGTGGTGAACGACTTGGTGCATGGAGGGTGGGCAGAACCGACCTTCAGGATGGAAATTGCATTTCTAGGCCTGGAGAACCTCACAGGTCTCTTATATGGGACACTCATACCGCAGTCCTTCCCGGAGGTGACCAAGGTGGTGCTCCAAACCTGGAGGACCACATTGCACTGTATGGGTTGGGACTTCAGGGTCATGCTGGAGACGCTGCTTTGAACAGGCCAGTAGCTGACTCAGGTGACACATCTGGAAGGCTTTAGAGACTAGAATAGGATAGGGGTGTCAAAATTGGGCAATGTGTGGGAAGATCAACTAAAATACTTAACTAACCTTCAAATGGAATTCTCTCTCCACAAGTACCAGAATTATATCTCCAGTTTATTAATGCCTTGGAGGGCAACCGGAGGCCTTCATGGCGCTCCCAGGATACAACACACTGGAGGTTTTATTACTCCTGGGACCAATGAAGAAGTGACACATTTTTCAGGTCTGTAGAGCCCTGTTTGACCACTCACCCTGTAACCTTTCATGGCTGAGAGCCCGTTTGGTGGTCTGAGTGGTACCTTTGGAGGACGCAGAGTGGACTGAAGCCTGCATGGTACCGCGTGCCTTGGCAATGTCAGCTAGATTACGCCACAGTCAAATACATTTTCTATACTGCACCTATTTTACACCCAGAGGCCTATGGAAAGTGGAGAGAATCCCTTAGCCCACCTGCACCAGGTGTCAGGACAATACAGAAATTTGCTCTTTATGGTGTGGGGATGCCCTCCTCTACAGCGATATTGGCTTGCCATCTTCCAGACTCTTTGCTGTTCCGGGACAAAGAATCGAGGCCTCGTAAAACATTACTGAGGATACTAGATGAGTTGGAGGGACCCAGGGGAGACCAAAATGTGGTGAGTTAGTGGACGGTCTTGGCAAGTAGAGGCATTGCAAAACACTGGAAGAGATTGTCAGCCCCATGGCTACGAGAGTGGGGATGGACAATGCGCAAAGTTGAAGGAACCAATTTATATTGTGCAGGGATGCCAAAAGTTACATGCCAGAGTGTGGGGAAAATAGTGGTCCTATTATGGTCTTGAAGGGTCTTGAAAGTCTGGGGGGGAGAGGGGACGGGGGTCAAAAGTATACATTATCTGTCATGGATTCTTGTTGCAGGTTTCCTGTGTAAACCAGCAAACAGTGTGTTGTTGTTTTATTTGTGTTGGAAAACTAAAAAAAAAATTCTATAAAAAACAAAAGCCACGTCATCATCAATCTTCTCCTGCATGACTCCAAACCAAGCTTCAGCTCTGAAACAGGTGTATTACAAGTCCTGGACAATGCCCTCTTGAACATAGATACAGATGACGCCTTCTCCTGATACGGCTGCCGCTATCGGCTGCATTCAAAACCATCAACTATCGCACCTTTATCCACCAGTGCATTTTTATGGTCTCCTCCAGATCTCAAAAGTTCCCCATCACCTGTGGAAACTCCAGAATCCCTTTTGTCCCCCGTGACCTTCAACCTCTACATGGAACCCTTTGGAATACTACACACTGATAGCAGCCTCAACACCCATCAATATACTAACACACAACTATATATGGTAGGGTCCCCTGCTCAAGACATTTAATGACTGAACAATGCCTACTCTTCCTTCAGACCTATATGTCCCGCACCCACCTCAAACTTTGCCCCACAAAACCCAAATTTGTCTTTTTCGCCATCAGTAACAAGCAAAAGAGAGTTTAATCCTGGCTGTTGAACATGAACCTGGCTGATTCAAAGTCTAACAATCGACTAATGCAGGATAACTAAAATTCACTCTTGACACCAACCTGACGCTCAAGGAACATATCGCCATGAAGTCCAGCACAGCTTGCTACTATATAATAAAGAAGGTGAAACATTTCTCCTGGAAAGCAACTTCAGAACAGCCAATTAAGTCCAGGCTACTCTTGCATCTGGAAGGTGTCAACGCCCTGTTTGACGTCCTAGCAGACTTCAAAGGGGGCCCCCTAAGGTCCTCCTAAGCACCCCAGCACACCTCTTCAAAGGCCCGAAGAATCATGAACACATCACCCCACCCATATAGCCTGCACCAACTCCAAGGCCTTCTCCATCGTCTACAAAGCCGTCATGACTGGTACCCCCACCTATCAGGCTGACAAACTCACCATCTCGGGTGGCTTTCAGCAGATCCGTAGCCAGGACGCTAACAGAATGAGGATAAAGACACTGTCTCCAGCCTGAGACTCTTGAAACACTCAATACTTCTTTTTCTTAACCACAGAGGATAGTGGTAGCAAGGGCAGTGTTTCTTGAACCAAAGGGCAAGCCCGGGATAGAAGCCACTACTCCTGTCTATTCCTAATTGATGTTAATGGATCTTCCCAGACTGGAATCCAGAAACGACTAAAGAGTGATCAGTTTGCAGAAGATGAAAAGGGGTTTCAGAGTCAAGGCACCTGCAGGCCTGATGCAGTATCAAGAACTGAGGATCAAATGAAGGACACCAGGGGTGTCTACCATTGAACCACTGGAAGGCACACACATTCTTTAAATTGATGACTGAAATGATGGAGTGACCAGGAAGGGGTAGCCAGCACTGTGTGTCAAACTATTTAGAATCCCCAGAATGACCTCTTCCTGGCCATTTAGATCCTCAGATGGCCAATGCAGGCGAAAAATCAGATTTCTTCTCTCTAACATTTCCAAAGCTACACACTTTTACAAACCAGATCGCCTGATAATGCAGCAAGCTTTTCCTCTGGGTGCTTTAAATTGTAATGCGTCTGTATTGTGAAGAAATGGAAATTAAGATGAAGTTAAAACACAGACAGAGTCCTACCAGAATGGAGGGTCTGGCAGCCCTCAAGAGTCTCTGGTCCTGCTTTCATAATGGGATAAACAGGGCTACAAGTCTCAGATTGCAAATGCGAAACCAAAAACTGGGCTTGATCGATTACTGGCGCACGGGCCTGGGAGACTGGGAGCGCCGGAGAAGGGCCCTGCGAGCAGCTGGTTGCACCGTCAGACGTGCTGAACACCCTAATCCGCCCTGGCACGGCTTGGCAAGCGAGCGGCACCGCGATCACGTGCCTTGATGTGCCGGAGTGGGAATGCATAATCCGTAAAGTGCCTGGGTGGGCCGCCCGGTTTAATATTAGTGAGCGCTGACTCATGTTACCCGACCATCCGGTTCATCTCGCTCCTGTTCTTCCATAGGGTTGTTGATTTCTCAGCTGCGCACTGGGTCTGAGGAGGGCACAGGTAGAACCGACAGCCGGACGGTCCTTGCCATCAGCTCCCAGCTCCCACGGGTCCCCTGGAGATGAAGCGCTTTCTGCTCCCCTTCCTGGCAGCAGCGCTGTGCCTGGAGCAAGGTGAGACTTCCCATTCATTTACCTCACGGGCAGACGTAGGCACAGACAGAGGTTTTCTTTTGTAGTGCACACTGCGAGCCGAATTGCCTTTAGGCGCTTTAGTAAATGTACGCAGTGTGTTTTGTATTTGCCAGAGTTGAAGGTTCTGGAGCTGCCGTCTTCCCGCTCAGCATAAAACGTTTTTTATCATTTGGAATTCAACCTTGGATGTTTATACTTTCATATAATTTTGGGATGAAAATCCCTTCAAATTTCCAGTCCTTGGCTGTCATTTGTCATACTATTCTGGGAGTTGAAGTCTTCTTCAAAGGACGTAATTGAACCGACGCACCGGATGATTTTTCTGCCAGAAAGACACTCCAACACAGAGATAGAACTTGCACGTCCGCAGATTCGATCATATATTGGAGCTGTACATTCTACTTTTGTTGGCCAATATCTTGTTTTATTCAGGTTTTTTTACTCGTCGCTAGATGGCAGGAATCCACTTTTTCAGTCCGGGGCATTTATGCAGCTTAATTGATGGGACTCAAGACGTAGGCGCCTGGTTCCAGTTGGTTGTTAATTGAAAACCCTCAGATTTTTTAAGAGGGTTTTAAATTAGTGTGAATGCCCTGCTGGAATGTCCTGCATCTAACTATCCACAGTGGCCGAAATTCCACTAATTGGTTCAGATTGTCTCCCAATTAGAAGAATTCCATGTACATACCTGGGAGACCTGGGCAGAGGCGGTGATCAGGACAAGATGTGTCCTGCACACTGTACTATGGCAATACTGTGATCATCAGTCACACCAATGAGGCTCCAGCGTGCATCGCCTGCTGAAGTAGCCAGTTTCCCATTGGTGGAAGCAGACATCTTGCTGCTCTGATGCAGTGATACTGCCATGAGTCTGCAGGGTACCAGACTTCGAGGCTTTAATGAAGTTGGCTGACCTGGCATTGGTCATATTGGCGTGGAATGATCTAGCAACCATAAGTTCTTGATGATGCTATTAATTAGCCAATGGTATTAGAAAGTAGTCGCTCTCCACACTAGGAGAGGCCGACGGTGAGTTGATGGGTGTGTTCTGATATTTTTAGGCTTGGTGAGATTTAATTTGGCAGGTCTCTCGATTCCAGAGCTTTCTCTAGTGCTGGTGTCCGTCCCAAAAACACAACTCAAACTTAGAGAAGTTTCGGGCGCTTTCTGTGTTTTTTAGGGTGGATTATCTTGAGCCCCAGAATAATTAGACTTGGCAGGTTCAAGCATCTGGAGGAGAGTGTGAAGCTCGGTTGGACTGCAGATGGAGAGATAAGGTATGTGTTGTAATCTTACTGTAAGGTAATATTCCTATATTGGTGTGTTCCACCACCCCCTCCCTGACTAGCACATGGTATCCCCATGGGAGTTCATGTTAGAATGTTGGTGTTCTAGTTCAGAAAATGCGAGAGTGGATGGTCAGAATAAAGGTTCTTGGACTTACCTGCATTGAAGTCTGACTCCTTTTACACTTTTAACACTGGCGACGAGCTGTGAAAGGGGCAGCTGACCATCTCCCCTTTGTGTATTCTCTCCTGGTAATGGACTTTCAGTGAGTACTTTACGCTGGAATTTGTGGAGTCGGCCGTTGGCAGTATTGCGCAAATCCAAACAGTACAGGTTCAAGGATCTTTTAATTAAGTATTCCTACTATCCAGAAGGTCTGAAGAACCCTTATGGTGCGTGAGCTGCCAAGTTTCAGAGTGGTATTTTATCTCCAAGGCTTCAAAATACCTCTTATCTCCAAGGCTTCAGCTGCATAGTTGGGGCCATCGAGGATCGGCACTGGCGAGCATCCTGTGTGGAGTGTCTGTATTGGACGTGAGTGTTTTATAAGGAGAACCGGTTCCGGGTTCTGACTGAATTTTCCACTACATCAGTGTCCTTTCGAGTGTGGTGGTGGGTACCGCGTTAAAGTTCTCCTTCCTGCTTCGTCCTGCCTCGCTAGCTGTCAGAGTGCATATCCTCGAGCCGTGTGGTGGTCTACCGATGTATATGGGTAGCGGTGTGGTGGATTGCTGATCCTTGTGCCTTCAACGGACAGGTCGATCGTTCCCAGTCAGACACCATCAGCCCCAGTGCTGAGCTTCCTTCTGCCTGCTGTATGCGACGTTAGAGTTGTGCTTCCTGTCGGGTGTAGTCCGGCGCTCCAACCGCTTGTGGGCCGTCATTCCTTTGATTCTCCTCAAGGGGGATTTTCTTCCTGCTTTCGGGCCCGGCGCGTCAGCCGCTCGAGGGCCGTTCTTCAAAGAATCTCCTCAGCAAGTGATCTTCTTCCTGCGGCGAGGCCTAGCGCTCCAACCGCTTGGGGGCCGTTTCCTCTCAGGATTCACCACAGCGCCTCGCATCAGCTGGGTCAGTCGAGCATTGTGGCTTCTCAGCGCTGCGGCAAGAATCCTGCCTGGGGGATTTCAGCCTCCTTACATCTTATTGCCTTGGCGGTACATTAATTTGGGACATCAGCCTTCAAGTAACGTTTACATTTTTGTGTGTGTGGGTCACGTACTGCTGGTAAATCGTTAACTAGTACGTAACCTGAGGCAGTTCATGTGCCTCCAAACTGGGTTTTCCCCTTTGTGTTGCCTACAGGGAAAGTCTTCCACACATGGTTTCCTCAGATTGATAAGCTGTGGGGAGTCCAGATAACTGTCCTTGCTGTAGCCGATGACTTTTAACTTTTCCAATAATCTGTGCCTGTGAATTTGGTGTTCCCCCTTGTGAAACATATTTCAGCAGCATTCTTAAACATTGTACCTTGAGGATACTTATATTTTTGTTTTATATAATGGGCACTCCAGGTATTAGCCAACCACCGTCCTTTTTAAATGACTGTGGAGATCCAGAGATCCACTGGAAAGATTGGACTAAATTATTTGAATCATATCTAATCGCTATGGGGGGTGAGAAATTCTCAGCTTTGCGGAAACAACACATACCACTGCATAATTTAGGCATTGATGGGCGTAAAGTGTTTGAAACCCTACCTGAACCTGAAGTAGATGATGAGGAGGAGTATGATGTATATGATATTACTCTTATGAAACTAGAGACACACTTTGGAGACAAAGTCAATGTGGTTCTGGAACGCCATAAATTCTTCAGCAGAATGCAGGGGAAGAATGAATCTATTAATAACTATATTGCAGCCTTAAGAGGACTCCCTCAGTTATGTGAATTCGGGGATCTAAATGACTCTCTCATACGAGATCAACTAGTTAGATGCACGAACAACAGCAGGGTTCAAGAAAAACTTCTAGCTAAAAATCCCACTCTTAGGGATGCCATTTCGATGGCACAATCTATTGAACATACTGCTAGGTGTGTAAAAGAAATGAAGATTAATGAAGAAGTGGTGGCCTCAGTACAAGTAGAAGCAAATAACAATGAAGTACTTAAAATGTCTGACAAATGGGACAATAAGGATATGTGTCAATCGCCAAATCTACCAAGGAGGTGCATAGTTTGAAATGTTTTAGATGTGGCAGTAGCAACCATCTTGCAAACAACCCTTTGTGTACAGCGCGTAGTGTCTTATGTAAAAAATGTAATAGGAGAGGGCACCTAGCAAGGGTGTGTAGAGATGGCTTGAGTAATACGGTCAATGTGATCAATACAACTGAAGAACCACAGGCAAAATTTGTGTTCCAATTGAAAGATAGTGATGCATGTTCTAAACCTAATTATCCAAAGTGTGTTGTCCTATTTGACAGTAAACCGTTAGAAGTTTACGCTGATTCATGTTCACCATTCACGTTGATAAATATAAAAGATTTTGAGGAGTCTCTTGGGCGTTGCAAAGAGATGTTAAGTACTCCTGATATTTCACCAGAAGGGTATACTAGAGATCCTATTCCTCTTGTTGGCATGATAAGCAGTCACATAGACTTTAAAGGGAGATCCACGGTAGGAAATGTGTATATAGTTGAAAGTGGGGCAAATCTTCTAGGGTGGCAACATCAAAGAGAACTAGGGATTATTTTGGATCCCAATGATGAGAATCAAGTCATTCTTGTTGATATACCCAACAGTAACAAACATCTGCAGAATACATTTCCAAGGTTTTCATTGATAAATTGGGCAAGTTTCAGCATAAAATCAAAGTCAGGCAAGGTGCTAAGCCGATGGTACACAAAACACGCCCTGTACCTCTTCGCCATAGAGAAACGCTAAAAATGGAGTTGAATAAGTTGTGTGAAATAGGGGTCATCCAACCCATTGAAGCTACAGAATGGCTTGCACCATTAGTTCTGGCGTCTAAGGGAAATGGACAAGGTATTCGTCTTTGTGTGGACCTCTGCTCCTTAAATGAAAACATTTGGGTAGAGAGATTTCCTCTCCCCAATATAAATGAGATGTTAAGCACTATGGGTAAGGCTTGTTTTTTTTCGGTTATTGATTTATCCATGGCCTATCATCAGGTTGAACTACACCCTGAGTCAAGACCTTTGACTGCATTCACTTCACCATTTGGGGCCTATATGTTTGTAAGAATGCCCTTTGGTCTTGCCTCAGCGGTGTCCATTTTTCAAAAAATAATGCAACATGTCTTAAGGATGTCAAAAATACCCTCTGATTCCAGGACGACATACTTATGTATGAGGCGACGGAGGAAAAACATGATGTGACCCTCAATACAGTGTGTCACAAACTCTCAGATGCAGGGTTAACAGTTCAACTTGATAAGTGCAAGATTAAAGTCACGTCAGTTGATTATTTGGGGCATACCATCTCCAAGGAAGGTTTTAGGCCCAAGTTCAGCTTAATCCAAGCAGTCAAGGATGCGCCGCATCCAACGTACAAAGAGGAACTTAAATCGTTCCTTGGTTTAGTGGAATATATGTCCAAGTTTGTAAGAAATTGTGCTGACCTGTGCGATGGCTTACGTGAACTCCTCAAGAAGAACACTACATTTGAATGGGAAAAGAGACACAGTGAAATGGTTGAAACGATAAAACATTGCATTTTGGAGTCTCCAGCTCTGGGTCCGTTTGATCCTAGGAGGAAAACTATATTCACGATGGACGCATCAAGTAAAGGGTTAGGAGCAATGCTTTCTCACAAGGGGGATGGGGAAGAAATTGTCATAGTGTTTGCATCCCGGACCCTGAGTGCATCAGAACGCAATTACTCAGTTATTGAAAGGGAGGCGTTGGCATACTTTTGGGCTGTGCACCATTTAACATTTTTCTTGTGGGGAACTAAATTTGTTATACACACAGACCACAAACCATTAACTTTCATGTTTTCATCTAAACATTCTCAGAATATGTCTCCCCGTATAAGTAAATGGGTTCTGGGTCTAGAGAATTTCTGCTTTAAAGTAGAGTACCTACTGGGTCCAGAAAATGTGATCGCTGACTACTTATCTAGATCACCCCTCAAGGGCAACCATAGCGAGGAAGTGTTAGATGTACCCATCTTTTCAATGCACTTACCCTCTATAACGGATGTTGAATGGGACAAGGGCATGAAGGAAGATAGAGCCATGGAGACTCTAAAATAATTCATCATTAAAGGATGGCCTGAGAAAATTTCGGGAGTCCCTGACACTATTAGAGATTTTTGGGAGGTGAGACTTGAACTATTTCTCATTTCTGGTCGCATACATCGTGGTGATAAAATCATTCCACCCATGGATTTGAGAAATAAAATAATTGAACTAGCCCATGAAGGGCATTTGGGCTAGTTCACTAAAAACAGGGTGCAAAGCTGCTTTTGGTTTCCTAAAATGGATTCCATGATCGAGATACAAGTTAAAGAATGTATCAGTTGTGTGAGAAGTGACAAAAGCAAAGTTCTCCAAAAAGCTCCTTTGGCGCCTGTCAGTGTGCCAATGATTCAGTGGACCAAGTTGGCTATGGATATCATTGGCCCTATGGAGGTTCTGGGTCCTCAGAAGAGGTTCATGTTCGTTCTTGTTGATTACACCTCCCGTTGGGTCAACTTCAAATTTACGTTATCCACCACAACGAACAACCTCATCTCCTTCTTGAAGAACATTTTTGTCTATGAGGGTATCCCTTCAACACTTGTGACAGACAACGGTGTGCAGTTTGTTTCTGAGACAATGAAGGAATTCTTGGAAGAACTTAACATAAGGCATGCAAAGACTGCACTCTATTGTCCAAAAGCTAATGGTTTAGTGGAAAGGGTGAATCGCATGGTGAAGGAACACATTCAGCTTGCTATCACAAATGGATTCAATGTTGAAGACTCTCTAAGGGAATTTATATGGGCATATCACACCACTCCCAATGTGGTTACTGGAGTATCCCCTTTTGTGTTTCTGAGAGGGAGGGAACCTAGTACCAAAATGAATCCTGGATGGTTGAGAGGTGGAAAAAGTGTATCGCCTGATCTAAATCAGAGCAAAGAGAGAGTAGAGTTACATCAACAGAAATACAAGACTTGGTACGATGTGAAACATGGTGCACAAAATGTGGAGTTTAAAATTGACACTCCAGTGATAGTAAAGAAGCCTGTTCATGTGCAACCAGGGTCGAGCAAGTTTGGTGCTCCCCTATGAGTGGACAAGATAGGTAAGAATGCAGTCCGCTTGCAAAACGGACAAACGTGGAGTAATGATAGAAGTGTGAACATTTCTTGAAATGAATGAATCGAGTAATTTTCCCTACATAGGGAGATGTGTTGTAATCTTACTGTAAAGGTAATATTCCTATATTGGTATGTTCCACCACCCCCTCCCTTACTAGCACATGGTATCCCCCATGGGAGTTCATGTTAGAATGTTGGTGTTCTAGTTCAGAAAATGCGAGAGTGGAGGGTCAGAATAAAGGTTCTTGGACTTACCTGCATTGAAGTCTGATTCCTTTTACACTTTTAACAGTATGTCTCTCCCATTCTTAGATCTCTGAGCAAGAAAACACCTGTATACTCTCTGTGTCTCTCATCAGAGGATGAGACGTGTGCAGTGGTGCTCTGGCCTCAAGGTTTACATATATGGATCGAGGCATACCTGCTTGTTCGTCTCCAAGAGAAAATGGATCGTGTCCCAAATTGTCACAATCCATTAAGGTTTCCGTGTACTCCTTGCACTGCGGAAAGAAGAATGAAAATTAATTCACCCCAAAAAGAGTGTTTTAGGAAACCTGTCTGAGAGCAGATGCGCATAGGGAAGTTGACATAATACCAAGGGTGAAATATATTTTCACCGTATCTATTACAAACTATTAGCTTCTGGAATGACATAACCATAATGACTTTATGGCAGGAATTCCAAGCAGAAAACAATTCACCGGGGTTACCCAGTTTAGGTCCAGGGGAGCTTAATCTAAACCAGACTTTCAGGATATTCAGATAAAATGCATTTACATACAATAGATATCAGAGGAAATCATTTGTATCAATAGCGGATACTCTGAAAGTCTGACATGAATTGGCCCTCACAGACCTGCACGGTGCACCTTCGTGATGGAGCAGTAAAACTGGTGGCATAGAGACCATCCCCAAATTATTGAAGATTGAGAAGATCTAAAATCCACACACCAATCCGATGGATAAATAAACCCATTAATGGCTTGCAAAACATTACTACATTTTCAGACCATGCAGAGAACATGTTCTACTTTTTATAATCTGTCTGTGGTAACATAAGAAATACCTTCCTAATGATATCTGAAATTCAATCATAAATTCAATTCGAGATTTAAAACCAACTTTTTACCATAAATATGCCATTCCTTCATATTTTTTCGAACAGAAATTTCCTTTGTTCACCAATCTCTATTGTTGTTTAGTAAAGCTTTCCTCAAATAGGATATCTGATCTGACTCACTCAAAATGGACTGGATTACCCATTTCTAAAACAATCATAGGCACAACTGAACAATCAATCAAACTTTCAAGCCATGATCAGCCTTCCTTGGTTTCAAAAGATTCCAGAACAATGTGCGGGTATTCAGCTCCATAAACAAAGAAAACAAAATAATCTACTGTCTCTTTATCAATCTAGTTTCAGGTGTGGATGTAGCATGGAAACAACCACTCTTAAAGGCCTCATTGGCATCCACTCCATTCTCTGAGATGCTGTGGTCGGTCCATTCATCCTGTGTACCTGTTGATGCTGTTTGACACAATTGATTGCTAGAGGCTATTGGAGACCCTAGAGTAATGTGTGTGTTTCGAAGTTGTAATGCTGAAATGAATTGCTTCCTTTTTGACTATTCGAAGACACTTGGTCAGGGAGGTAAACGTATATCCAAAGCTCCACTGGAAATTTATAGAGTCCTTCAAGGCTCAAGCCCAGCTGTTTAATCTCTACATGGAGTCTCCGAGAATCCTAATGGGGGAAGCGCTGGAGGTCATTCATCAATACGCAGAAATTACTCAAATGTTCCTGAAGATCCCAACAATTCGCAAAACCCATGAAGTCCTGTCTTTAAAAATAAAAAAAACTGGATATCTCTTAATCTCCTGAAGCATAACCTTTAAAAAACTGAATGGTTCCTTATTAAAATCCCTCACAACACTAAATAAACGAGGAGCGTCTCAGTGAACCAGCAGTGGTTCCCAAGGTGAAGCCCTGGAAAATGGATCAGCTCTAATTTATCCATGAATTGGGCACAACTTACTGCTGACCGAGCATCTTTAGACGGCGTCATTTTTTAAAGAATTATTTCAGACTATTATTTTCAAATTGGCAGACCAATCATAGGTTCTTTTCAAAACTGACTATGGGAACTCTGTTTTGGTATGAGTGCCTTCCTCTATGTAATGCCCATTAAGGCTGTAATACATGCTGTGCCCAGAATAATCTCAGGCAAAAACTCATGAGCCACAGTGTCCCTATCCTCAAACACTTTCACTAGGTCCTGCTAGAAGCCCAAGTGAAATGCAAGTTGTCTTGCTTTACCTACACCTCAACAATTCCCCATATCTGTTCTGTGGCATCAAAAAGACCTGAATGCACCAATACAACTAAGGTGTTTGCAAAACCTCACCCTAGAAACCAAGCAAGTAGGAGCACAATCACAAACCTTTCCGGTGCAGCAACTAAGTAATGCAACTCATTATCCATTGAACTAAAAAAGTCCAAATCCTTACCTAACTTTTTAAAGAATTGAAATCCTTCCTGTTAAACCTACGTCTAATCGAATGCGTTTCTCTTGTATCCCTCACTGTAGCTTAAATTCAAGAAATCAATCCCATATCCCTCCTCTTATTGTTCCTCCCCATCCCTGATCCCTCTCCCCAGAGTCACCTTCTATTTGGCACCCTCCCCTTTAGCATCCTACATGTTTTTTGAACAACTCTTTCCCATTCAATAGGCTGCCTTTTCCACTCCTGTCTTTCCCACCCAATGTCTTCTGACTCCTTGACTTGCTCTTCTACATTGTATCCCTAATCTTTAGTGTTGGTGCTAATCTGCCATCAGTAACACAACCAATTTGGTTGTTATCCTTTGTTCTTTGTGAACTTCTCCCAGTTGTAAGTACAACTCACCTGGTGCACTTCCTAAGAAACATAAGTAAATAAAGGTTTGTCTAGTAAACATGTCCTACATTTACAGAGAGCTCTTGCCTTAGATAAGGCTCTGATTTGAAGGCATAACAAATGGCTCTGATATACTGCTTATGTACGGAAAATAATGCGCCATAGGAGATTTATGCTTGTAATGAATATGTTTTATATAAGATAAATAATGCATACCTTATTTATTTTGTATATATGTTTAGATATTGTGAACAATACATAAAATGTAAGTTCAGCTATAATACAGATATTTGGCATGTTTTAACTTACAAAAATCAGGTATGATAAAAATGTAAATTTGTGAAGACAGAAAAGTTAGGATTGGCCGATAAACAGTCAAAATTGAAATTAAAAGTAAGGGAAGACATGGAGAAATAGCACATTGATAGGAAAAATCAAGAATTGTACAAAATTCCTACAAATTCGCAAAATAGAAATCAATTAAAAATTTTCCCAGAGAAAACATGGAAATATAACAAAAAAGGGGAAAAAGATTCTGACAAAAATGGCCAGACTTCTTTCATAGGTTGTTCAGAGTCTAGTCATTTAGGGGCTGAATAGGAGACTGCCATACCGTTAATGGCGGTCTGACCGATGCCTCCTTGGCAGTCCAACCGCTTGATTATGAGAATGTTGTCGGACTACCGCAAGACTCCTGCGAAAGCCAGGATCTTGGATCCCACGGCGGTGGGAAAAAGCAGCACTCTATGGTGGCGGTGATGGATGCTGACCACAATCTGCCTTTCCACTGACCTTTTCATGGCGGAGACCCCGCCCTTGGGGCTCCAAACTGGGGCCGAGGGATATTTTGCACACTGGTGACTATGCATGGGGGCACATGTGCCCCCATCTGTTTGCACTGCAGTGCATGCTCTGTGTGGCATGCATGACATGGTGTATGGTACACAGTGCACCATGATGCAAGTGGCGCTGCACTGTGGCGGCAGGTGATTCAGGCAGGGCCAGACTGGCCGTAGCGGGCACCGGGTGTTGCCCCGGTGGGCCACCAGGGTGGGGGCCGGTCTTTGGCCCCATGGGGGCCATTTTTGTTAACCCCTTCCCTGCGGGGGTAATTCCCGCATTGTGCGGGGGGAGAGGGGTCCGCGGCACCGTGGTTGAGATGAGCGCAGCTCGTCATGACTCACAGTGGAGCTGTGCTCATGACGAGCTGAGCTCGTCACAACCGCACAGGCGGGGAATTTATCGCGTGTGGGCAGGCCGCAGCCGTTATGACGAGCTCAGCTCGTCATGAGCACAGCTCCACTGTGACTCATGACGAGCGAGCATGGAAGGAGTTAAAGGGCCATTTTTGCAGCATAGCTGCAATATCGCCCCCTGTAACAAAATCGGACAAAACCGGCCCTGGCACACAGCTCAACAGCACCCCCCAACTCCCTGGTGGGGCTGGCCGAGCACTTTGCCAGGGCCTGTTTTGGTTCCAAGTCCGGCCCTGGATTCAGGCCCTTTCTATGAGCTTAAGTATGCAGCAGCCGTGGCACCGCCGCCACAACACTGCCAGCCCATTCTCACGACTGCCGCAAAATCAGTACAACGAATGCAGTTTGTGCACAATGCGCCCCTTTGGCATAGCAAAGAGATCAAAAGGTTAATTATTTTTAAAGCAACAGGGAGGACAGCGCCACCTAGTGGACTCGAGGTGGTTCGATTCTGCCTTGAGATTTCTTGGGATTGCCAGAGAATGGGTTGCTGAGCAGCCAGTTTCTGGCCTCTGCATCTCAGAATTGTGAAGTGGCGAACTAATAACTGATTACGATTAGGCGATGGCACTATTTTTGTGGTTGAATGTCTCCTGTTAGTTTAAGAATACTAAGAGAATCAGGTCTGAATTAATAGGAAACCTTTGGTTTGGTATTGTAAACAACTTCAAAACAAAATAAATGTTATGAGTGGATAAGTTTAAATTTAAACGTCTAAAGTGCCATCTGGCCATGAAGCAAGTGCTCCGGCTGGAGGCTGAGCAACGCTATTTCTCATAAATTCACACCATACAACTGCACCTGCTGCTCTCTTCCCCTTTCATAGTTCATACAAGGGCATGGAGTCCCTGCCAGATGGTGGCTCACCTTTTCTTTCTTTTCTGTACTGTCACGTGCACTTCTCCTCTTGTGTTTTGCATGTTGTGAAGTCCATCCCTCTTTCTGGCTGCGATTCATGCTTAACTCATTCTCTGTACATCTCTCCCCCCTATCGGGCCATGCCTTACAAAGAACCTAATGAGTCTGGGATTTTACCTAATCAAAGATAATCTTTCGGGATTCTGTTCAGCAAACCAATGATATTCACAAACAAAAAAGTGCCTTCATATTGTCACTGGCAAAGGTCCTGACACAGCTTAGTGCCCTAATATTGAATTAGCCTTGACACTAGTTAGTTCCTTGACTCGTGTTTATATCTTAGCGCTAGCTTTTGCCCACGCAATTGTTGAGGCCCCGACATTGAATAATGTCATGTCACATGTTAATGTCCTACTGCAGGTGTAGTCTCCTACATTGGTTAAGCCCTCGACACTGCCTAATGACCTGGCACTTGTAAATGCTCTAAAACCGGTTAAACCTTTGAACCTAGTTAAGGTTCTGAGGCTGATTAATGCTCGAACACTGTTGCCAGCCCTGGTATTAGTTAAGATTTTGATACTGGCTGAGGCTCTGATACTGGACAATGCCTTACCAATGGTTAAGTATCTTGACACTGGTTGGGGCCTTTAACACTGGTTGAAGTTCTGACAGTGGTTACGTTCCTGATACTGGTTAAGGTATGAAAGATCCTAAACTAAGAATTATCACTCCAGTAAAGGTCGTCATTCTCCTAGGATCCTTACAATGGGAAAACATTTGATTCTGGTTAAGGGCTAATCTTGGTCTGTGTCTCCTGGTTTAACATTCTGAGGGTGGTTACCTCTCCAATAAGGATTGGACTTTGACCTTTTTCAACATTTGACACTGGTTATGGTGCTAATTATGGCAAAGGCCATACAACTGGTTAGTGGCCAAACACTCTCGAAGGTGCAGGCACCTTCTAAGGTTCTGTCAGGTCTTATGTTTGTGACCCTAGTTAAGAATCTTGCAATAGTTGAGAAATTGAAAGAGATTAACACCCTATACTGTTTAAGCTCCTGAATTTGGTTACAACCATCACACTGAACTTGTGAAGGCCTTCATATGGGTAAAGGCTTGAGCAATAATGAACTGCCCCAAGCCATCACAATGGTTAAGGCTCTCACACTAGTGAAGGCCATCGCATGAGTGACGGCCGTCTTACGGTCCTTGCACCAGTTAATGTTTTTTCACTGGTTAAGGCCCTCAACAGCTCTCAAACTCGAAATGCACTCACTCTGATTAAGGCCCTGTAGATGACTAACCTGCTCACACTGGTAAAGGTTGGTGCATTGTGAAAGGCCCTCAGACTGTTTAAGGTCAATACATTGGTTGAAACCCTCATGTTGTGCAAGGTGCCACAATGGGTATGGCCCTTACACCTGTTAAAGGTACTTGCCACAATTAGAGCCCTTTTACTAGTTAAGGCTCTCACACTATTGGCCCTGACACCAGTTAATGTCCTTACACCTTTTAAAGCTTTCACACCAGTGTGGGCTTTGCACCAGTTGGGGATCTCTTACTTGTTAATGCTATCTACAGATTAAAAGTGTCACAATAGTTACAGCCCTTTCACTGATAAAGCCACACACTGGCCACAACCTTTGCCCTTGTTAAAGTCCTCACACCAATTACGTTGTTTTCAGTAGTTAAGGACTGCATTGGTCGAGGCTTACAGAACTTGTAATTACACTTGGACAAGTTAAGGCCCGCTCACTCGTTAATGCCCTTGCACTTGTTGAGGCTGGTAGCCAGGTCCAAGCCTTCACCCTGGTCAAGGCTCTAAAACCAGTTAATCCTCTCACGCTGGTTAAGTCCCTCATACTGACTAAAACCCCCACAGTTGTAGTTAGTACAGTGGTCAGTGTCATTGCACCTGTCGAAGCGCTAACACTTGTTACCCACCCAGGGAACTGGTCAAGGCCTTTACACAAGTTAAAGCTCTCACAATAGTTAGACCCTTAAACTGGTTCAGGCCTACACATGCGCTTAGATTATTGCACTGGTTAATGCAGTGGCACAAGTTAAGGCCTTAAGACAGGTTAAAGCCCTTAAGTTGGTCTAGGCCCTCACACTGGTTAAGGCTCTCAAATTGCTTAAAGCCCTGTCAGGTTAAAGTCCTTCCATTGGCGAGGGTCCTCACACTCTGTAGGCCCTCACTCTGATCAAGACTCTACAACCTTCAAGGCCTTTGCACCAGTTAAGCACCCCTGCACCAATTATAATGGTTGAGGCCACTGAAACTGGTAAAGGCTGGTTGGATCTTTCACACTAAACAAGGCCTTGACAGTAGTTGAAGACCTCGTGCAGGTTAGAGCCCTCACACCCTTTTAATAACCTTTGAACTTTGCTAACCTCACGAGTTTGAGAAATTTAAAACACGTATCTGGTGAGAAACAACCTAACCTGAGCTCCAGAGGGAGAATACAGCAAATCCTCCATTTTATGTGGAAAAACTATTTAAGAACAATTTTTCTGATAAATCGTTGCCCACAGGAAACGTTTTTCAAAGATAAATATGCCTTCGACTCTGTCAAACGCCAAAGAGAGCTCTTTTGCAAAACGCTGCAGGTTACCGGGTTGAGGCTCTTGGATGGATTGGTCCATGCACAGGTTGAGGTTCTTGCAGTGATTAAGGCCCCCCGCAATGGTGAGGACACCTATACTGGTTAAGGCCCTTCCACTGGTTAAAGCCTTCATTGTGGTTAAATCCTTGCACTGGTTATATAAATTATAACCAGTGTAAGGATTTAACCACCTAAACCAGTGGGAGGATTATAACGTACTCACACTGGTTTAGGTTTCCACATAGCTAAGGCCCCAACACTATTTAAGGGCCTCCCACTGGTTAAGGCTACTACCCTGGTTAAGGGACTAACACGGATTAAGACCCTCCTACTTGTAAAGTCCTTCACACTGGTTAGATCCCTGCACTGGTCATTATCCTGCCACGAGTTTAGGTTCTAACACAGTTACGGCCCCCAAACTTGCTAAGGACCTCCCACTGTTCAGGCCGTCGCACTGGTTGAACCCTTGCACTGGCTCAAAGGCCGTCAGACTGATGTAGAGTACCCCCCTCCCCCCCATGCTCTGTCCTTCACACCATCTTGTGTCCTCTCACTGTGCGTGCCGGGTCGTGCATTATTTCCTTATCTGTTCTCATTCTTTACATTGCACTACACTCGACCTCTTAACATTCTGCTCTGTTTATCCGCCACTCCCATCCCTTTTAAATCCAATCTGTTGACACCTTGTTTTATCATCTTGCCTAATTGGTCATTTGCTTGGCTGATTTCTAATGCTGCTTTTCGGCTCAGCGGTTCCTGTTCTGTTCTACAGGTATGTGTGTACGTCACTCTGTTGGCCGGTGTTACACAAGGGCTTTAGGCAAAGATTAGCGTGGAAGTGCTCCAGTTCCTGTCCTTTCCTGTCAGACCGTCACACTGCACTGTCCTGCTGTTTGCTGTGGCGCTGTACAAAGCACCCTGTATGGATAGCTCAGTTTTCACCCTTTAGAGAATGCTGAGTATTGCTCAGCCAATCAGAATGCTTTGAATATTGGCACTAAATATTATTGTTTACTTGTATGGTAAATTCAGTTAGAGTGTGAAGGGGTGAGGTGGAGCAGGAAAAGTCTGCTTACCTGCTTTCCTACAAGTTCTGTGTAAGATTATATGGATCAGTACAAATGGTTCTATTACTCTCAAGATAAACCCAGTTTTGTATAGTGAGGGTACTAAGCAGTCCTAAAGTCATCTATCCTTATTATCATGTGACAATGCTCTAACTCTGATGTTAAAAAAAGCTTTAATTTAGAGAAGTTATTAACGTGATAATGCACTCAGATGCCAAACCCATACTCATTTATTTCGAAATAGTGCTTTAACAACAGTTTAAGAACTAACCCCCACATGCATCAAAATAGCCAATAGCGAATCCTTAATTGCGATTTTTAAGGAATCGCAAATAAAGATTAGCTATTGGCTCTGCATGTAGGAATTGCAAATTAATTAGCGATTCCTACAAATTCCTTAATTGCGACTCGCAAATTGAGAGTTGCAATTAAGCAATTGCTTCCCATTCATTCCTATGGGCCTAGAGGACCATAGGAACGAATGGGAATTGCATGCGTAATTTGAGAGTATCCAATAGGTACTTGCAAATTCCACATGCAATTTTAAGGGTGCTAGGGCGCCAAGATGACACCCTGTAGCACCCCTGAAATTGCTACATGAACCCATGTTGCGCACACACATGCCCCAAGGGCATGTGTATGTGTAACCTTGAGCTTTGAAAAATGCTTTAATGCATTTTTCAAAGTTTTCGCTAATTACCATCAAGTTTCATATGACGGTAATTAGTGTCCCCTAATAGCGAAATCGCTATTTTAAATATCATCATGCATTTCATTCAAGGCATCGCAATTTGTCATTCCTTAAATGCAATCGCAATTTAAGTAATCGCAAATTTGCGATTCCTTAAATTGTGATTTTTGCATTTGGGATGATGCATCCCAAATGCAAAATTACTGGTCGCAAAGGGGCATATTCTGTGAATCTGCCCGTTTGCGACCACTTGTTAGTTTGATGCATGAAGCCCAAAGATTCTTTGAGGCAGGCTTCCAGGTGACCTGGAAGCTGTGGGAATTCTCTAATTTTTGTATACAATTAAATTGCACCAGAAATCTAGTTTGGTGGCAGGAGGGCTCTAGGAAGAGTGTTTGTGGTCAGGAAAGGGGATGAGCAGCTGGGTTTGAGATTGAAAATAACATTGGATACCACCTTTGTCACCAAGTGTGGGGATCGAACAAGTCCACTGAAGAACAAATTATAGGTTCTTTAAGATAAATTTATGAGAAAAAACCACCAGCAACTTGCACCCAATTCCCTGCAGAGCCAACACTGACTAAAGAACAATTCTGTGGAACATACATAACAATTCCAAATCACATTTCAACGCTTGGATCGAACCGTGTTGGATAAGAGGGGAATAAAGGAGATACCACACAAATACCTTTTGTTTTCATACAAACCTGGATCTAACACAGGAGATCAGACTCACTGCACCAGCAGCGGGGTGGATTCTGTAGAGGTGCAGAAGCATACAAGTATGGTTTTTTGGTTCTTGCCAAATCACAGAGGATATCCTGCTCTGTTAAATGTGTTGTTATGTCTGTGCCTGGAAGACAAAGGGCTCTGGGATTTTGCATTTGCTGAGAATGTGGTGTAAGAAAACCTGAGCCGAGAGGAGTGTGGTTGCATCTGGTGAAATGAAATGAAGGTTGTGCTCTCTAGGGTCAGAAAGGTTGAGAACCATTCACAGCTCAAATCAGGCTATGATAAGTGTAGGACATTGAGTTATTGGTTGAGGGGGGTGAATCCCTATAAAGCAACAACAACAGTTCCTGTCAGAGTGAAGTTGCAAGCAAACTCCAAATTAACCTGTTCTTAACACTCTGGTAGCCTGGCACAAAGCAGCCACGCTTAACTTTGAGGCAATGTGTTAAGTATTTATATAGCACTTCCAAAAATAATAGAGTGAAAACACAACACAAAAAAATCCCACACCAATTTAGAAAAATAGTTAAATGTAACAAATTATTTGAGACCACACAACAAAATTCCAATAAGTAGAACCAGAAATATGCAATTTTAAAGAATTAAGTAAAAATAGTGCCTAAAAGCGCAGTGCGCCAACTGTGGTTATTTGGGTGCACCAGACCAGAACAAAGTCACAAGTTCTGTCCGACCACAATGAAACGCTGGCAGGATACACAGACCCAGTGAGGCCCGCTTAACTAAGGGGCATATGTATCAACATCACCATTTGCGATTCTCAAATAGCGATTTTTAAGGAATCGCTATTTGAGAATTGCAAAACGGGATGTATTTAAAAAATTGCAAACTTTTTGCGATTTCTTAAAATTCCTTAATTGCGATTAGTAAATTGCGAAATCGCAATTAAGGGATACCTGCCCATTCATTCCTATGGGCCAGGAGACCCATAGGAATGTATGGGAAGTAATTCTCAAATTGCGAATCGCAATTTGCTAATCGCAATTTGAGAATAATTTCAAAGGTGCAAGGGTGTCAAGATGACACCCTGATACACCCCTGAAATTAGCATGTGTGGTCATATGGCGTACATACATGCCCTAAGGGCATGTATGTGTGTCACGTGGCACTTTGTAAAATTACAAAACGTGCATTTTTAAAAGAAATCGCAAATTAACACCAACTAGTAGTTGGTGGTAATTTGCGATTTCTTAAGGATTAATCGCAATCCTTTGGTGAGTGTTACATTTCATTTAAGAAATCGCAATTTGCGATTTCTTACATGCTTACGCAAACTTAAGAAATCGCTAAATTAGCGATTCCTTAAATTTGCGTTGGTATTTGCCTAATACATCCCGTTTTGCGATTTTTTAATCGCAAACGCTGTATTTTGCGATTCGCAGCGTTTGCGACTAAAAATTCGCTTGATACATATGCCCCGTTGTACCTTAAATCCTGACTGCTGAGCAACTTTGAGGATGCATCGTGCAGCAGCGGTTCCGAAGTGCTGCGAACGGTGATGCAAGGTCCTACATCAGAGATGTGTCACACAGTGGTGGTTCCGATAGAGACATCGACAGGGCTTACGATGTACTGTCCTGTGTCGTTGTCAAAGATGCCATTGGCAAAGGCTTGCGCTGTGGATTCCTGTTTTGAGGATACATCATACAGTGGTGGTTCTAAGGAGCTACAGGCTATGATGTGAGGTCTTGTGTCAAGGATGAGTCACTCAGCTGTGGTTCTGAAGAGCTGCGGATTGTAATGCGAGGTGCTGGATCCAGGATGCGCCATACAGCTGTGGTTCCCATGTAGAGCGGCGAGGAGATGCCTCATGATGTGCCGGTTCTGCCCAAGAGACCTCAGTTAGGCTGGCAGAGCATCTTCAGGCCCACATCCAAGGGTCCAGGTCCTCTGTGCAAGGTGGTCGGAGCATTTTCTGTCCCTGGGGCTCTGATCGTTGGAGTCACTCTGGTGGTCCTGGGTTCAAGATGCAAGTCCAGTTCTTTTCACTCAGGCAGTAAGGCAGCAGAGTAGCAGTCCTTCTTGCAGCAGATCAGCACAGCAGTTTTTTCCCTGAGTATTCCACAGATCCAGATGTGTACTGAAGAACTAGGTCTGAGGATTCACTATTTATCCTTGGTGCCAGCTTTGAAATATGAAAAGTTTGAGTTTCTAGAGGATTCAAACCCCAGAAGTGTTTGGATTGTCTTTCCTCCTTGCCCTGGCCCAGCTTCCTTTGGGGGCAAAATAGACTAGTTTGAAACCCTTTGTAAGTGTGCTGAGGCAGATCCTTTATGATATGCATATGTGGTAGGTGACAGCTCCTTCCCCTCATTGAGATGACCCATCCTGTCAACACCTTTTTCCCCTGCCAAGTAAGAAGTGGCTCATCATGCCAACATCTATTCCACCTTTGTCCCACTGTCTGGGAGTAATACACAAAGGCCCACAGCAGGTACATTCAGCTAGCCATGTAACCCAGGATGTAGGCTGCAGACACCAAATGACTGGGACTAGAAAATGGCAACTTTTTAAAAGCTGCAGTTTCAGAAGAGTGACTTAAAACCCAACTTTACCAATAAAGAGGGTTTTCAATTATAATTCTTTAGATACCAACCTCGAAATTCCTACCGGCTCCCAATTGAAAGTTATCACCTAATAAATGTAATAAGGTGACCCAATGCTATCCTATGGGAGAGGCAGGTCTTGTAATAGTGAAACATTAATGTAAGAATTTCTCACTACCAGGACATGTGAAAGTAAAAAGTACATGTCCCCATTTGTAAATACATGCACTCTTCCCCATGAGCTGTTCAGGGCCTACCCAAAGGGTGACTTAATAGTATTAAAAAAGGAAGGTTTAGGCCTGGCAAAATGTCAGGTCGAAATGGCAGTTTAAACTGGACACACAGTCTGCACTGGTAAGCCTGAGGTAGGTTTCACAAGGCTACTTAAGCACATGGCATAATAAGTGCTGCAGACCCATTAGTAGCATTTGATTTACAGGCTCTGGGTATATGTCAACATTTACTAGGGACTTACAGTAAACTAAATGTGCCAAGAGGGTGTAAGCCAATTTGGCCATGTTTAAAAGATAGAGTATGAGCACTTTAGCACTGGTTTGCAGTGGTAAAGTGCGCAGAGTCCTAAAAGCCAAAACCAAACGGGTTCAGAAAACAGGAGGGTGATGGCAAAAAGTTTGGGGATGACCGTGCAAAAAGAGCCAAATCCAACAAAGCATTATTATCTTGTGTGTGTTTACACTGCACCTCATGACTGTCGAAATAGTCAGAAGAGCACTCGTTACCTGGATCGAATCCCACTCCTAACTGGTTCAGGCATGTTTGTAGCACTTTCAAAGTGTACAATCAGGATTTCTGCATTTGAAAACTGTAGAAGTTTACTGCTGGCCTGGGCCTCCGTTTTTACTTTAGTCCCAGTATGTTTTTCAGTCAGATTGCTGATTGTGATGCTTTTGACAGAGTTTGGTTTATCTTTGTGATTGCTAGGAATGCTTTCACGGAGGGGGCTTTCTAGTGTGAGGCATCCCTTTTCCTGCTGCCCCTATTTTTTTAAGCATTTTTTTCTATCCCACTTCTTCCCCCCCACCATCAATTTCCTCCCCCTCCCTTGCCTTGTGTCCATAGTTAAACTTACTTGTTTCCCACCATGCTGTCTTTGTCTGTCTTGTCTGCCTTCCTTCCTTGTTTCACCCTTTTACATGGGTCAAAATATTATCAAAGTTAGTCCACTGCGAACCATTTTTACAACCTAAACTGACTCGTCCCCATATTACATCATGAATTAGTAAATTTGGTAGCATTCAATTGCTGTTTTGGAACATTTTTGTTGTGCTTTATTTGGCTCTCATTTATTAGTTTTACAGTGTTCAGCCTGAAAGAGATGCAGCCTATTCCAATAGAGAAGATTGCACTTCATATACACATGGTCAATCTAATTGCCTGTGGTGTTTGGTTTACATTCCTTTGTGATAACAGGCCAAAATGAGCCACAAGCTACCTGGATCCTGCCTAGATTGACAGCAGACCACTTCAAGCTGCCAACACCCATCTCTTCCACACCCAAGGATGCCAATCCCTGTCATCCTGATCCTACTCACCTCCTCTCCCTTGAAGCATCACAGGCAGTGATCATCTTGCCTGCCACTTATCTCCATCACCCTTAAATACAACTATATGCTGTTTTTATCTGATCAACCCCCACCCCAAATATGGCTCCTACTTAGTTGTCCTTCCACTTGCACGCCTGCCTGCTCCCAGACCTGGTTGTCGTGACACTCTGCGTGGCCAGACTTTCCAATATGAAGTTCATGAATCAGAAGATTTAGAAAAGCAGGGGTCGCAGCACAGCCCTCCCACCCAAGCACCACGGTCACATACCTGTCATCTTAACAGCCCGATCACCTGAGCCCCACGCTTGGAAACATCTCATGTCCTGCAACACACACAGGCCCTTATCTGGCATCCAGCCATATGCCTGAACACTGTTGCTCCACAGCTGGCGTCCTTCAATAATCTCTGTTCAAAGCATCACAGCCTCAGACTGACGCACCATCAAACACAGGTACCCCCCCAGGTTCAAGGAAGCTCCGGTGATGCTGGCGGATTAGAATGTAAGGTCTGGGAATGTCAAAGAGTAGAATGCCCTGGTTACTTACCAGTAATCTTCATTACTCCGAGTCCTTGTTTTGCTTGATGCAGTCCTGAGTCCCAGCCTCCTGCCTGGGCATGGGGGTTGACTATTTCCTGTGTCACTGTTTGTCTTGTGGCATTTGCATGGAATGCTACAGGAAGTGCTTCTCTAGTTCCTCCTTTTTTTGATGGCTCCTGAATAACGGGGTCCAACTTGGGGAAATTTTTGGGTTTCAACTATGGAACTGGTTCTGCCAGAAAGGATAAGTATCTCATGCGGAAGGACTGCATCCAGGAAGAAGGACGAGGAGGTAATGGGTAGAATATTTCAGGAGGGTCGTAGATGGGAATGATGAGGCCAGCAGTGCTCCTGTCACTTGCTCAGTGCTACAGTAAAATGCTCATTCACCTATATTGTGAAATAAATCCACTTAGACAAAGGGTGCTTTGTGGTCTTAGAGGTTCTTATTCTTGAAAAAAAGGAGGACCCCTACAAAACAAACAAATTATACTTGCTATGTGTAGGGAAGTTTAGACGTTTTGTAAAAAGACCAATAGCAAGCTTCTATTTAAATCAAACACAGTCTAGGTGCAACAAAGCAGTAACCACAAATACAAAAAAATGTGAAAAACAACAATATTTTAGAAAAATATATTTTCAATTTATTTTCTTCAATTGTAATAAAGCTTAATTAACTCATTCATTTAGATTATTCTTATTCAAAACAGCTACTATTCTAAAGACAGCAAAAATACATAAGCCATAAATAGTGACAAAAGAGATTTCTTCTTGATATTGTCCAATTTAAGCATGAGATGATAATCGGTAATAGTCCTGAATTTATTTACTAGGACATTCAAGAGATGACAACTTGATGAGGGCAAGCGTTAGATGGGAACTACGCACGTTTCGGCACTACTACCTTCATCAGGGAGCCGTCTATGGGAAAAAATGTATAGAGAAGAAAGAAGACAATCCTATAAATTATACTGTTGTTGATCCTGGATGATACGCTAGGTATCCGATATATGACAGTGTTGGGTCCTCTTACTTTAAGGATTTAAACACTTCTCTTTGTCCAGCTGTTCCAAAAGAATTTAATTCCTCTCACGAGTGCCGGATATGCACTACACTGGGTAAACAGTCAGTATCTATGGCATTGACGCTTTCCTAATACTTAATTTTTTTTCTTATGGGAGTGGAGTTATGACCAGAGCTGCTGGCTCATGTAAATTGTGGAGGGTGTGCTATGTTTTACAAAATGCACTAAGAGATGAAAACAAAGCCTTAACATAGAGAAAGACAAATAGCAAATAGATACCCATTTACTGGCTGATTTGTTCAAAGTGAACCCATAAAACCTGGATAAATCGGGGTCCCCTGCTTAAATTGTGTGATCATAGTCAAATGTTGTATTTCACCAAACTCTCTTTTCTTTATTATCACATGTGAAAGCATTTTCTGGTATGGGAGTTTAGACTACCAGTTGTACAAAATTATCATTTTTAAAAAGTAGTTCCCAGTCCAGTGCTATAATGTACCCTATTAGTGTCAAAGCTCCAGGTGTTAAAGAAAAACACTTGAAGAGCCTTTATCATATATTACGTGGTTTGTTTTCTGAGTCACACACAAATATTTTCAGGGCTTGGCTCGTGCACAGGTTCTAGGATCCGAGCCAGAAACCTGGCTCAGTTCTGGCTCAATTTGTTGGCTCGCCCACCTCTACTACACATCTGATAGTTCTCAAAGCGCCTTCTCTTGTCAGTTTAAAATCCAAATGGGATTCATATCTATTAATCTGAACATTATCAAACACCGCCACCTAGTGTACAAACCTACAATTCTGAAGACAATTTGCACAAAGTAATCCATAGATGTTTATGGTCTGGCTTGATTATGTGAGGATCATTAGAGAGAGACTTTGACTCCTCCTACATGTTGGGAGCCAGGAGTACATGTTTTGATTAGGCAGAAGTTGTGTGCTTCCACAAAAAAGTGCTTGCCCTTCACACAGCTGTAATCATTTCGGGCCACATTTATGAGGCCCCTGGCACCGTTGGAACATCACTTTTTGTGACGTTCTTTGGCGATGGAGCCTGCTCCATATTTACGAGGCAGCACTAAGCCTCTTTTTGTGCTGCCTCATAAATATTGTCCCCTTTAATGCAGTTTTCTGCGTTAAAGGGGCGTGCAATGCGTGTTGCACGGGCATTCCCTGCATCATCCATGGCATTTTAACACTGCCCCAGATTTATGAGAAATCATAAATTTGAGGCAGCCCCAAAAATGTACGCCTCCCCAAGGGAGGCTCAAGGGAGGCACAACGAGGAGAAATACCTTTATTTCTCCTTGTTTTTCCTTTTTCTATGTGTGCTTCAGAAGAAAAATTAAAAATCCTCTTCTGATTGTTTTTGTGCAGGAAGGTTACCCTTACCGCAAAAAAACAATCATTCCCTCAACGCAGGCACCCTTGAACCACAGTGGAAAAGTGCCTGTGTTGGCACACGGCAGCCCATTGTGCGCCGGTGCAGGGGAAAAGGACAGGAATGCGCTGTATCTCATAGATACAGTGCTTTCCTGCCCTTTTCTTTTACTGTAGGGCAGCGTAGAAGGGAGGCCTTCAGTGCTGCCCTACGGTAAAACCTCATAAATGAGGCCCTTTGTTTATTTATCTAGCTGCCTGAGCTGAAACTTTCAGGGGCATACACATGACATTGTAATGCTGTAAAACTGCCTTTAACAACGATATAATGTTGAACTTGTAGGGTCATCCTAAACATGATGCCTTCTTTCCTAATTTTTTTGCTGAATTCCTTTTTGTTTACCTCAGGACTCTGCACTGCTAACCAGTGTCAAAGAGCTTGTGCTCTCTCCTTTGATCATGTTGAAATTGGCTTACTGCCAATTGGCACCTCTACTGTACTTGTAAGTCCCTAGTAAAATAGTACTACATGTTCCCATGGCCTGTAAATTAAGTGTATTGCGACACCCACTTAAACAGCCTTTTAAACATGTCTTAGGCCTGCCAATGCAGCCTGTTGGTAGTATCAAACTGTCATCTCGCTCTACCAAAAGAAACCTTTTACAGGCCTAAGACTTCTGTTTTTAATGCATGAAAGTCACCCCTAGAGTAGACCATACACAGCCCAGAGGACAGGTTGCAGTGTATTTAAGATGTACAACGTGTACTTTTAAGTTTTAAATGTCCTGGTAGTGGAAAACTCTTAAATAAATGTTTTGCTACTGCAAGGCCTACCACTCTCATTCCATAGGATAAGTTTGGGTTACTTTATTACATTTGATAAGTGATAACCTACAATTGGCAGCAGGCAGAAATATCGTGTTAGGTGTCCAAAGAATTATAATTTAAAACTCTCTCAAATGTTAACTTTGGATTCTAAGTCCTAATTCTGAAAATGGCACTTTTCGAAAGTTGTCATTTTCTTGTCCCAACCATTTGGTGCCTGCAGTGTGTATCCTGGATCACATGACTAGGTGTAGCTGGCATTTGCTATTTCTGTATTGCTCTAAGACAGTGAGGTATTTACAGGATGGGTCATCTCTGACTTGATACGGGGGAGCAGCTGTCACCTACCACACTTGCACATCACAAAGGTGCTGTCTCAGCACACTCACAAAAGGTTTCACACAAGTCTTTTGTGCTTCCCTACAAGCTGGGGCCAGCACAGGAAGGCTGAAAATTCACCAACACCTCTGGAGGTGAAAACCTTTAGAACCTTCTCCTACTTCAAGGTTGGCACCAAGTATAAAGATTGAACCCTCAGACCCAGCTCTTCAGATCACTTTTGACCTGTGGACTCTGCAAGGAAGAAGGACTTTGCATCTTTGAGGTCTGCTCCACTGACCTGCTTACTGACCGAGGAGTGCTTTAGTGTCAAGGCCGGCTGTTGCTTCAGCAAGACTCTTCTGTGCTGTGAGCTGCCTGCTGAATCCAGGCTGCCTGTTTGTGTCCAGAACGCTAGTAAATGTCCAAGGGTTAATTGTCTGGCCCCCTGTTCAAAGCCACAGAGACATAACAGGCTTCTTAGATGTCAACTTATCCCCACGCATGTCGATGCATTGCCACTCAGCATGCCATCAGCTCTGGCCCAGGGCGACACAGCTCATCCTCGACGCCAATGCATCTCATCACGTCTTCACAAGCACGGGCGGCTGCTTCAATGCTAACACCTGCCCAGCATGAAACATCCCATCGCCTGCGCCGACGCATTGCAGCTCAAGTCTCTGCAGGGCCCACGAGTGTCCTTGACGATGCTGGACATCTCGCATCGCTGCTCATCGACGATGTACAGAGACTCCGTCACTGCGCAAAGCATCTCGATGCCGGACCTCGCAAACTAGCTCCTTGTCATCGGCTTCTTGAAGCCAGCCTGTGCATCTCAACACAAATACTTTGCATTTCGAGCCCCAGGCTACCAAGGTGCTTTCTCATTGGGACTGAACTTGGTCCCAATATGGCTGGGACTGAACTGGGTGGGACTGAACTTGGACCCAATATGGCTGGGACTGAACTGGGGTGGAGAAGTGAGCTAAAGAACAATGATGGATGAAACCCAGATCTGTGACTAGGGGTGAGTGTCTGAAAGGTTTCAGCGCTTCATCCATCATCTCCTTGTGTGCACTTTGTTCACCCTAAGTTGTCAGGATATGCCCAGACGTGGGCCCCTTGCTCACTTTGCAACTTGACTCCAGCTAGCCTGGCTGATGAGGGGTGTTATCCCGACCCCGGTCTCAGGTTGCTTGTTTTCGGTCCAGGGAAGACCTGGCTTGACAGTGTGGGCTGGACTGTTCTCATGAGGCACAGGGTCAAGACTGATTTGCATATGGCTGTGTCTGAACTGGGGTGGGGAAGTGAGGTAAAGAACGATGATGGATTAAACCCAGATCTGTGGCTGGAGGTGAGTGTCTGAAAAGTTTCAGCGCTCCGTCCATCCTCTCCTTGTGCTTGCTTTGTTCGCCCTAAATTGGCAGGGTATGCCCAGATGTGGGTCCCATGTTCACTTTGCTACTGGATTCAAGCTACCCTGGCTGAGGAGGGTTGTTACCCTGAAACCGGTCCCAGAATGCTTGTTTCTAGTCCACGGAAGACCTGGCTTGGCAGTTCGGGCTGGACTGTTCCCATGAGGCACAGGGTAAAGACTGATTTGCATATGACTGTGTCTGAACTGGGGTGGTGAAGTGAGCAAAAGAACGATGATGAATTAAACCTAGATCTGTGACTGAGTGTCTCAAAAAGTTTCAGCTCTCCGTCCATCATCTCCTTGTGTTTGCTTTGTGCAACTCCTACGAAAAACCATGAGTATAGGCATTTTGCTCTGTGAGAATCCTTGTTTAGCTCTGTAAAGAGAGATAGTATTTAGATTTGCCAACTGTAATTTTGTGTATATTTGCAATTTTGTTAGTGTATGCCTCATTGTTGCCTTGTGGGAAAGCTTATGCTCAGTACAGTAGGTCTGAGTTAGTTATTATGACAAGCCAAGGAAAAGGGCAATAGTCGTAAGTGGTGTACAGCGAATTGTTATGCCAGATGCCATAGGCCTTGCCTGTTTATTATTAAAAGTTATTACAAAGTCAGCAGACTTAGCTGATTTATTGTGAAAACCTTATGGTTAACCTCATAGGCCTCTAACAGCGGGTTGTTGTCACATTATGTCATAGGTCGTGGAAAGGTATTTGGTTCCATGTAATCTCACAAATTACCATAGTAGTCAAAGGCTTTGATGTTGATCATTCACTCTGACAAATCCAGGGAGAATCATGTCACTGTGAATATTTTTGTTAGGTCAAATTGAGAGGGGTTTTATATTGATTGCCAACTGTGATTTTGTAAATATTTGTAATTTTGCATGCATAATAATTGCCAGTTCATGCACACGTCAGTAGGCATGTGCTGCATGTGTTGCATATAGTGTCAAGCCATTGGGAAAGGTCTAGGAAAGGTTTTGTCAGAGTCCTGAGGTGTGATCTGTTTATAAGGAAAGGTTATGTCAAAGCAAGTAGGCCTTACTCATTGTAAAGAGCATGTGTTAAAGGCAATAGGCTTTTGAGGACAAGTCGTTACATTGTGCTAAATCCTGGAGCCAATATGTTGTTACATGGAATCTCACACATTACCAAAGTAGGCAAAGGTTTTGGTGTTGGTAATCCACCTCAGCAAACCAGGAGGATAGATGATTTGCACAATGGTAATCCTTATTAGGTTCTATTAGTAGGGATTTTATATTGCATTTTTCATATATATCCACTATATTATTTTAGTTACCTATTATCCTTATCCGGCGTCACCTGGGAAGGGCCAATTGCACCAATATCAGAATGTTAGGCGTGCAGATTTTACTAACTACAAATCTTTTTCTGTATGGCTGTCACACAACTTTTCATCAATTCGGCCTGCATCCGGTCAATGCAAAAATGCATCCACTGGCTAATTGAGCTGTGTAATGACCTGCGTGTCATCGTTACTGTTGCATCTGTTTATATGAGCATCCTACTTCACAGTGTAGCTGGGGTTCCTCATTCTAGAAGCTTGATCTGCTTGAGTTGCTCTAGAATGTGGGGGATTTCAGTTGCTGCCAGGGCTGTGTGGGTGAGACGTCTTGCCTGTAGGTACTCGTGATCCAGAATAAACTTCCTCGTTCAACTTCTACCAGTGTGCTGCTGCTGTGCTTTATTACAAGCTGTTAGCTTTAAAAAATTGACATCGTACAGTATTGCAAAGGTTGCTCTCTCTGCTAGGTTCTTGTGGTGGTTAGAGGTATGGACTCAGCACGGCTGAGTTTCCAGTAGTTCTCCGAATGATATTTGCATGGCAGTCACACGGGCACCTGACATACACTTGTATGTCATTATTGCCTAAAGCCTTTGGAGACTATGGGATCTGCTTTTGAGGTGTTCGCCCTGTATCTCCACATACCTATTTATAGCCATCAGCCAGTGCTTACTTTGTAAAAAAATAAGTGCCGGAACCCTCGACAGGAGGCCACTGCAGTTTGCACCACACATTGCCACTGTACTTACACAACTACCAACCATCACAATGAAGTGTGACAATTCAGACTGTTCGAGGCCACCAAAGCTTTAAGTATGGTTTGGGTGGCCGGTATTAGTTGCTGTTAAAGTATATTGAATTAACAAACAACTGTTTTTCTTTAAATGACACTAACAGCATCATCATGTGGCAGCTGTCATAAGTGCAAATTCAGGCAGTTAGGTGCGTGTGCCGTCAATTAAGTGCCCTGTACTGAGCACCGGAAGCCTCCATCAAATTAAGCAATGCCATCAGCTACTTCCTAATTTAGTTCATCAGACTTTTTTTCAGTCTATTCATCCTGCCACCTAATCCATTCAGACTTGGCCCTCCCTTGGTACTTACTTTCTGTTCCCTCTTTTTCTCATTCCACTCTTACTTCTTTAGCTCTCCCTCCCTGACCTGTCACTATTTTTAGGTTACGCCTGCACAACGCTTGCCTTGTACTTGTGAAATCTCTTGTATATAATATATCTTAAAAGGGGGCCCTTATCAGTTTTCATAGCCGAATTACTGAGTTCAATCATTTTTGTGTGGAACTTTTTTGTTGTTGTCAATTTCTCCTGGCTGCACGCATTTACAATACTTCTACTAAAACTGTTGACACTGTTTAAGCTCCATTCACTGTCAAGACAAGATCTATTCCCACGTAGAAGGAGGACAGCTTCTAACAGTATGCTGGAATGCTTCCTTTTTATTACTTAGTTGTGTGGAGCAAATGCTTTAGCCTTAGAATGTTTGTGACATTTCCTATTCATGCCTCAGTACCTTTCCTTGCTCTTTTTAGGCATCATCAAAGTGATTTTTTCAACTTAATCTATTTGATCATTATGATCAAATTCTAAATGTAATAAATATGTGCATTAAAATATAAAGTTAATATACAAGACCTATGCTATATTTTACTACTATACAGGCAGCAACAAGTGCAGTTACCTTGCAGACAACAGGGTCATGATTTGAATGGTGCAGTAGCAGCGGGGCCAAAACTTGTCAGACTTCCTCTAAACACATAATTTTGCTTTATTTGACTACTAAACAGGCAGTCACAATTATAGTTACCTTGCCGTTAAAAGGGACTTGATTTGTACGGTGCAGCAGTTGCAGTGGCACCGGGGCCAAAAGCTCTAGGAACTCCACTAAACACAGATTATTGCTAAAATTTGAAACTAAACAGGCAGTCACAAGTGCAGTTACCTTGCAGACAACAGGGTTATAATTTGAATGGTGTAGCAGGTGCAGTGGCACTGGGCCCAAAAGTTGTCAGTACTCCTCTAAACACTTAATATTGCTATATTTTACTACTATACAGGCAGTCACAAGCGCAGTTACCTTGCAATTGAAAGGGGCTTGATTTAAATGGTGCACCAGGGGCTGTGGCACCACGACCAAAAGTTGTCATAACTCCACTAAACACCAAATATTGCTATATTTTACTACTAAACAGGCAGTGACAAGTGCAGTTATCTTGCAGGCAACATGGTAAATATTTGAATGGTGCAGCAGGTGCAGTGGCGCTGGGCCCAAAAGTTATTATAACTCTCCTAAACACCTAGTATTTCTGTATTTTACAACTAAACAGGCAGTCACAAGTGCAGTTATCTAGCAAGCGCTATGGTCATGAATTTAATAGTGCAGCAGGTGCAGTGGCGCCAGGTCAATAATTTGTCTGAACATCACTAAACACGTAATATTGTTATTACATCAATTAATTCAATTATTTCCCTCTTTCCTTTTTCAAAATTTTGCTATTACTTATCCACACTGTACCACTAGTAATAGCATAGTATATCGCCTTTCTGTACATAAACAAGTCATAACACTTTAATAGACTGCCTGTAACTGACATTGTACAACTGGTCAGCAAGCTAAAACTCACAACAAAAAACACATAGACAAAACCTAATGCATTTACCAACGCTTTTTCCGTAACCATTCACTCTGCCTTTAAATGAGTTGGTTGAAATACTTGTATTAATCTTCACTTTCCGGCTCTGATTTACCAAATCTTGTCTTTATATACATTCTTGTCATTAATACTTATGTACGAAGCCCTACATTAATTACCTCCTCCTCTGTGTTTGTCGTTCCAGTCATTACACCGTGAGCTATGACCACCACACACACACGTAATTAACTAACATTTCCCTTTTTTAGGTCTTGTCTAGGCAGCGCTTGCACTGTCTCGTTGAGACATGCAGTATATACTATAGCGTAGAACTTTTCTGGAAGTTCCGCCCACTCTCCGGCCATCTTTTTGCTTGGCTTACATCCTAAATGCTGCGTCACTTCTCGCCCCCCATTACCCCCTCCACTCCCGTTCGTGCCTTCTTAAATGTCCGCACTCCCATTTGTAATGCAATACGTCTCGCGTAAATGCGAGTTGTATTGCATTGGAAATGCTTGTTTTAAAGTAGTACGCATTGTGGTTGAGCGGGAGCCCATGCCGCATTCTATGTCCCTTGAGGCGGGAGTCCACCCCGCAGTTGTGCTCAGTTGAAGGCAGGAGCCTACCCTGCACTTTGGAGCCAGAAAAAGCAGCGTGACCCGGAAGTCAGGCGCACATGCCTGGCTGTAAGCGGGGCCAGAAAAGAAAGCGCAAAAAACGGAAGTCAGGCGTCTTGCGCCTGAGTGTGGGTGTTCGGTTTGGTGGTCCTGGAAATAGAAAATGAATCCTGAGGGCTCGCCACTATGCACCCCACTCTAGAATTTAGTCTGGGGCAGTGTCAGTGAACTCTTAATGAAAATATGGTCACGTGGTTGCGTGTAGCTGCTCAGGGCCTTTCCTCTAAGCAGAGCCTGTCTCCTGTGGCGGGAAAAGGTGGTGACGTAAGTACGGGTTTTCTTACTGTGACAGTTAAGGCGCTTCTCCCACGGTGTGAACGGTTTCAAAGCGCCTTTTTCAGTCACTTATGAGGGAGGGAAAGATATGAGCCCCCGACTCCCCAGTCCCTCCAGCGGAAAGGGCAGCTCTATCCCTGGGTGAGAAGCCACACGCTTCCGCTGCCCACCCTCACCTGAAGTACCTTTTCTCCAGAGAGTCCGGGGAAGGCCCGGCAGGAACTATACATGTGAGGCCGAGGTCCTGCTGCCCGGAACAGTGGTGGAGAGGGCGACTACCCGTCCCACCCAGGAGCAGACAGCGGTAACCCCAGAGGAACAAGCTGTGTGTGCACACAGGGAAGTCTTTGGAGACAAACGGCTCCGAATCTTTCTTTATCTTAGCCCCCTCCCAGTACCAAGGTCACTGGTGCATTCTGGGCAGTGTAGTTTTGTGCTGGTGGAGTTTGGACTAAGGTTCTATCTCACAGTTTGTTTGGAAACTGGGACAGGAATTCTGTGTCTCTGGTAAACTTGTCTTCCAGTTAGTGGCTATATCCTCCTCTATCGAGCTGCCAGGTCCACGCGTGACGAGTTGCTCCACTCCAGGGTTTTTCTATACTTTCTAGGACTTCTAGTCTTGATTATTCCATCGTAAACTCATGACTACAATTACCAGTATTCAAAGAAAATAGATGGACTGGAGTATCTAGTTACGCGTAGAAAATTAGGCCGCAAAGTGTACAGGGTGTTCATGTCTAAACCATACCTTCACCTACTTGCTGTCTGAATTTAAAGCAGTGAAAGTAGCTTAAAAAATAACTCTAGTTGAAAAAATAAATGCATTTGTAAATATTTAATCATGTTTATTATGAAATCGTATACAAAGGAACTAAGGGGCATATTATCAAGAAACGACTTTAAAATTATCGCCGCTTTAGCGGCAGAAAATTGCAGCTCAAGCGGCGATAATGGGCTTGATAATATTCCGCAGAGAATTCCCATAGAAGCCCATGTTCTGGTGTCAACATGGGCTTCTATGGGAATTCTCTGCGGCATATTATCAAGCCCATTATCGCCGCTTTAGTGAAAGCGGCAATAATTTTAATGCCGTGCTTGATAATATGCCCCTAAGTAGCCTCCTTACTCTGTGAGTGAAACGTCAAAAGAATTTGACTTTTTTAAAAACATTTTCACACACAAAAGGCTAAGACTTGGTAGATTTAAAAAAAAATCATCTGTTTTTAGTGTATAAATAAAATGTGTTCAACTGTTTGGTGTTAATGCTTTTGCTTCCTGCTGATGTTTGTAACCAGCATCAATTCGCATAAGCTTCCCCTTCACGCCTTGTAATATCACCTAAGGGGGAAATGGTGAAAGATGGGCATTTCCCTCTTCATTTAACAAGCTTCAAAAGATAACCCTGTCCTGAACCATTCCTGCTCGTAAGGAGCTAGTTTCCTGGGGGTTTAGGCTCCCCACACCGAGGCCACGATTCAGTTGTATGTAAACTGAGCACAGTGTTTTCAGTTAGAAAAAGAAGCGCCAGTGGCGCTCAGAAGGGTTTCTTTAAAAGTACAATTAAATTGGCCTTCGATCCCCCTATGGCAAAAGGGAGCGGAGTCGCCCCCCTTACATTTTGGGGGATGATGGTTTGCATCAATGAGGACACCTTATGAAGGACTGCTTTCTCAGCTCTCTGTGCTTCTAATGGAGTTGATTGTGGCAGTAGGTTCTTTAATGAGATAGGTTGCTGTTCAATGGGGTATATAATGAAATGAGGTCATACGTCTTGGCTCCAACAATAAGACCGCGGTGCCACTTAAACATAGGGATTTAATAGAGAGGCTGTGTGCTTCAGTGCGAGGTAGTTAGTTGTCAAGTGCAAATCTTACTTCTACTTTAAATTGTGGCTATGATGTAGAGGAGGCCAAATGCTCAGCCAGTTGTAGAAATTAAAAAAGAAGTGATAACTCACAATCACTGCTCATAGCCCTAGAGGTTTGTGGTAGAAGAGGTGTCGAGTCATAGGGGTTTATGGGTCTAGAAGTGAGTGGCCACACCTTTTATGAGTGCAAAGTGTGTTGGTTGGGTTGCAAGTCAGTTGAACTCTAACCAGTACTGCAGTTTGGTCGTGTGGTATCTCTTGGGAATATTTTATGCAAATAGAAGGTGTACCCAACTATCTCCTGAGGTCTGTTTATTCTTCTGGCCTGGAGTCATTGAAGCACATGCCACAGAACTCATTTAATTGACCACATTACGGTGATTAACTTTCACATTTCCCTGAATAGGTCTGTGAAGCAGATGTCTTGTTAAAAAAATCGTTTTTCAGTGCTATGGTTTTGGAGTCCACTACTAGCACTTCAGATTTCTCATGTTCTGTAATTCACAACTTTGTGTTACTGCTGTAGACTATACCTTGTATAAGACCAGAAATCCTAAGAAAAATAGTGTGTGTGTCTATATCCATCAACCGCGCATCTTGCCCCTCCCCTTTCAAATAATCTCCTGACCCACTGGTCCACCCTGACCACTGATTCTTACAATTCACTCACCTGCTTCCACATTCCAGAACTCCTCCACTACATATCCAGGCCCATTATGCAACCCCTCCTTGTCTTTCATTTCAACTCTCTCTACCCAAGAACACCTCTGGCCACAGACATATAATGCAGTATTTCTTTCACAGATTATTTATTACTTCTGCTCCATATACAAGTTCTTTCCAAGTTGTCAGAGAATGTCTTCAAAACGAAAGCGCCACTACTGTTGTCTCCCACAAAATCCGAACCAGGCCAGCATGTCACAAACTCAGTAAAAGACATTATAGTTTACAATGCCAATAGCTCGAACTCTAACAAATACGAGACCAATTTGTATTGCAAATGCTTGTTGTACTTTCTGAGCGCCCTGTTTGGCGAAAGAGCGGGAGCATTCCACATGCATACACACAAATCACACATGATGCACACTTTCACACTGTATTATTATTATTATTTATTTAGTTTCTAGCTTTTGGGCATCGAAATGCGCTGATGTTATTAACTTATGTGATGAATTAAATATTTGCAATCAAAAATTGCACCAGATGCTATCATGTTCTTGAGAGAAAGGAAGACCTTTTTGGGATTTCAATAACAGCACGAGGCACAGCACTGAATACATGCACCGCTGGCAGCTTAAGGCCACCACGCCAAAACCAGGTGAAGGATATATAGATATTTATATGTGTGTGTGTATGTATATATATGATTGATTAAGAGACGTGTATCAACACTGGACATATTTGTGGTGGCTAATGAACAATGTGATATTCACACATATATCACCACAACATGTACATGTTTGTAAGAGAAATTCCACTTTGAGTTGGTACCCAATATTACATAGGAAAGTATCCTTATATATACAACGCAATTTCTCAGTAATTTTATTGCACAGATGCAATAATGATTACGTTATTGGCTTTGATGTACAAATAATGGCATTTATCCATTATATCACTATAAGCCTTGATCAACATGTTATGATTGTTTACAGCGCTGTATTTGCACAAATGCGTATTTTGCACTAATAATGCATATGTTTTTGCACTCAAATTGCATATTTGCACAATTAATGTGACTGTCTGCATTTTAAATAGCCACAGGCCAGCATTAGAAATAATGAACCATTAATTTTTCGAGTTCATGTATTCGTTATCGTTACATAATGCTGCAGTATGTCTTTTATCTCTATTGCCAAACTTGTCACATGGTCTGTTTCAACCATTGCACTGTCACTTTATAAGGAGGTTTTTGAATGGCTCACGTTGTCATGTGATCAAGGCTCGGAGGAGCCAAAACATTATGGCGGCAATTTGCGCAGAATAAAATAATTGCACTTACTTCAATGGTCCGTGTCCATGAATGCTGGGGAAGTGGCGAAGATTGAGTTACTGCCCATCTACGGAGTGTCTAATATATATATATATATATATATATATATATAAGTATGTATTGTGGAGTCGTGGAATTGCTGGAATGTAAGTAAATCACGCTTGTGTAAGCAGATAAGCCGCGGCGTGTTTTGTTTTGACTCACTCAACAAGTCGGATGGAGTTGTAGGGGCTCGCTACTCTGCCACCAGCTTACAGTTTGCAGTGGCGCAGGTGATGTGATCGTTTACTGGTAGTGGAATATATATTACCTACTGGCTGTCGCCAGTAGGTAGTTATAGTTTGGTCCTAGTTTCCATAGGAAAAGTGTTTTTTTGTTTTCCCAATAACTTTGGCACCGGTTAACGAATCCTCGCAAAAGTTTCAAAACTAGTGATCGGCTCCAATCAGCTCCTGTCTTGAAAGTTTCGGGGTGATTCGTAAAGCGGGGGCTGAGATAAAAGGGGGGTCCCAAAACGCATTTTCCCCATGTTATTTTCCATAGGAAACTTTAGACAACGGAATTACACCAAATTTGGCAAAACGGCAGCCCTTGGTTCAGAAAGAGTCCTTTTTTGTTAAATGGTGTAAATCTGTTCAGTAGTTTTTAAAATATTAAATGAAAAAGAACTGTATATATCTGGGCGGAACCTAACCACACATCTCATCGTGAGATCTGATTGGCTGTCAGCACTTCATTCAAGAAGTGTTAGCAGCCATCTTGGGACCAATATACATGATAGCACCTCATTAAAAAGCATTGCAGTGAATGGAAGGTTCTGAGGGTCACCAAAAGGAGATTGTATAAAGGGGGATAAGACTTTAGTTATATTATAAATCATTTCTTGATGGTACAATACTAATTTTAGGAATTGTGGTGTGTTCTAAGGTGATTTTACCCTGTGAAAAAGCCTTCTGCTGGGATATCATGAATCATGTTTGAGAGAAAACTATTTTCTCATACTTTTCCCACAGAGGTTTGGAAGATGATCTAGAAGGTAAAATGAGAGAACATCTTATCTGTAAATTCACATTATCTTTATCAGTCATGTGAGAATGAAGTCTGACATTCTCAGTAAAACATGTACATCCAACAAGGGCGAGACTGTCAGTTGATTCCTTTGTGTTCTACTGCAACTTCCCAGAGTGTTGTAAAGAACCACTATAGTGCTCACAGTCTTACTTATGACAAAAGTATGGCACACCTGAAGCCATCTTGATTGGAATAAACTGGTAACTCTTAAAACATTTAATTAAAAAAAAAAAAACAGAATGAGGGGGGGGGGTTTGCCATAGAAATTATGATTAGTGCTGCAGGAAGAAAGATTAGGGCACATTTTGACTTCTCAGAACCTCTTCTATTTCATTAGAAAATTCTGACATGCAGACTGAAACATGCACTTTCAATACCAGCAGCAGATTTCCCTGGTGAGCAGCAGTTTTACTACAGTGATCTAATGAGCAACTACAGTGCTAACATTCTGAATTTACGGCAAATGTCTGACACATCTGAATGCCTTCTTAATGGAACCAAAGTAAAAAACTGAAAGTATTTCCTACTGAGGAGACTACAGTAAATGAGGAAATTAGGAAACTTAATAACAAATACGTTTCCCAAGATGGCCACCAGACACAAAAGGGCCCAAAAGTAGCACAAATATCATCCAGATGTAGCCCACGTATAGCCCAATGATAGAATGTCCCAGAGTGTTCTAAAGAACAACTAGAGTGCTAAGAGTCTTACTTATGACAAAAGTATGGCACACCTGAAGCCATCTTGATTGGAATAAACTGGTAACACTTAAAACATTTAATTTAAAAAGGAACACAATGAGGGGGTTCATTTTGCCATAGAAATTATGATTAGTGCTGCCGAAAGAAAAAATTAGGGCACATTTTGACTTCTCAAATCCTCTTCTATTTCATTAAAAAATCTGACATGCAGACTGAAACATGCATTTTCAATACCAGCAGCAGACTTCCCTGGTGAGCAGTAGCTTTACTACCGTGATCTAGTGAGCAACTAGAATGCTAACATTCTGAATTGATGGCAAATGTGTGACAGTCTGAATGCCTTCTTGATGGAATCAAAGTAAAACACTGAAATTATTTCCTACTGAGGAGACTGCAGTAAATGAGGAGATTAGGAAACTTCATAACAAATAAATCTCTCAAGATTGCCACCAGGGACAAAAGAGCCCAAATGTAGCTCAAGTATCACCCAGATGTAGCCCTTGTGTAGCCCAATGACAGAAGTGTGCAAAACACTTTTTTTTTGTTGTGTTTTTGAAGTTTTATATAGTGCAGACTGGTCAAATATTGGAGAGGTTTACATGAGCATTGGTTACATCACACAAGGACAAGTTCATTTTGGTTGTAGGCATGGGGAGATTAAGTGATTTGACTAGAATCACAGAATATCGAGCTGAAGCAGAAACTCCACCCTGGTTCCCCGTTTGCAAAGTCTGCAGCTCTGGAATTAACACCACATCCTCTCCCCTAAGTGCAACATTTAATCAAGTGGTCAACTGGATAAAAATAATATAAAGATTAAAAATAATTTAAAAGTGCTTTGTCACTATTAGGCCTGGGCAAAAATTTCGTTCCGTTCGCGGAAATTGCGATAATTTGACATTTTCGCGTTCTGCGGAGAGCGCGAAAATGTCAAAAATTCCGGTTTCCGCAGCTTGGCGATAATTTGTTTCTTGCTCGCGCTGTAAAATAATACATTCTCGCGCGCGCGCGATCGCCTTACCTGAATCCCTGCGTTCGCCGACAAGTTTTCTTGATCCGGTCGCGTTCTCCATGAGATGTTGTATTGTTTTTAGCCATTTGCGCTGTCTCGCGACAGTTCGCGCCCGCAGTGACGTCATGCGTCGCGCGATCACGTCTTTCTTCTCGCGATCATGCACCGCGAGAACAACTCAAAACAAGATGGCCGCGCCCGCAAGCAACCACATGGGTAAGTTGGCGACCCGCAACCATGCAGAAAATCTCGCGAACATGCCGGAAAAAAACTTCCGCATCTTCGCGATATTTCTGCTTGTTTGCGATAATTTTAAACATTTTCGCGATAATTTGCGAAGGTTAATTCCGCAAATTCCGCCCACCCCTAGTCACTATTTGAAAACTCAGAAAATATGTCCTCATTTTAGTTTTTTAGAGCACTAATCACAATTTTGATGAAAATAAGACCCTCTCATCTACGTAATTTCTAAAGGAAATGCTCTAGGTATTACAGTTTTGGTTACATCAAGATGACGTCAGGCGTGCCACACTTTTGTAATAAATATAGAATGTTAGCAATCTAGTTGTTCATTAGGATACTGTTGAGAGGCAGAGGCCAGGGCCACGGACTCAGAAAAGTGAAGGCAGGTAGGAGGTTGCAGGGCAATAATTTGACCACACTGGGCAGGTAGGAAGGCCAGTGGCAGCACAACAGACTATGGAGGGCAGTGGAAAGGGGGGCAGGGGCAACAAACCAACAATACAGGACAGGCAAGAGAGGCTGTGGCAATATAATAGACCGTTGTGGGCAGAAGGAAGAGGCAGTGATAATACAACCATACATGCCAACAGACCCGATTCAGCCAGGACACGGCCAATGTTTTTAAGCCCAAATGGGTTTTATTTGATCTGTCTCCTGTCTACAATCTCCTCTTTTTCAATGTAAGTCAATGGGGAAAATCAATACCCCAGTTTTTTTTCAAAATCTCCCTCTTACCAAGTTCAAAATGTTAGCAAGTATGGAACATTGGATCATGGAAGGCAGGAGGAATTGGGGTAGGGACATGGACTCGGATAACAGAGGACAGTAGGGACACGGAGAGGTGCACCAACCTGACCATACAGGGCAGGCATCAGGGTTTGCAGCAGCACAATACATCACACAGGGCATGCGGGATGGGAGTGCAGCACAACAATCCATAGAAAGCAATAGGGAGGGGACAGGACCATGCACATGGACAACAGAGAGGGGAAAGAGGCAATGGCAGCTAGCTGACCATAATGGACAGATAGGAGAGAAAGCTGCAGCATAACGGACCATAAAGGGCAGGAGGGAGGGATCAGGGACATTACAATGGAACAGACAAGCCAGGAGGGAATAGGGGTCTGCACATGGAAAACAAAGGGCAGGGGGCAAGGGGGCAGGGCAGCGGCAGCAAGCTGACCATGGAGGTCAAGCAGGATGGGCATTAGAAGCAAGACACACCATGGAGAGCAACAGTGAGACCATAATGGCATACACACAGACCAGGGAAGGTGGAAGGGGGTCAGGGGCAGCTAGCTGACCACACAGGGAAGGTGGGGGGGGCTGTGGCAGCACAGAAGACCATGCATGGCAAGCAGGAGGTTTAGTGGCAGCACAACGGCCATGATGGGCAAGAAGGAGGGGGCAGGGGCATGCACAAAGGACCATGGCGGATGGAAGGGAGGGGTAGGAGCTGGGCACAGACAAGAGAGTTCAGAGGAAAGGGCCTCACAACAGACTGCGCGGGGCAGGCAGGAGGAGCAGTTGCCTCACAACAGACCAGGGAGGGCAGAAGGCTATGGCAGTAATAGGGACCATTGAGGACAGGAGGAAGGGGATAGGGGCAGGCAGGGTGGAGGTGGCAGTGACAGGTTACTCAACCAAATCTGGAGCGACGTCTCACTCCAGTACTGGACGCACAGCTGAATCAGTAACTTCTGACAGAAGATTCCACAAATGTATCCACATTCAGTATCTGTTTATTCCTTGTATTCCAACATCTTTATCAATTTTGCTCATATCAATTCTTCGTGTCACATGAGGGACAAAGCATATATTTCAGATATGCCATTCCAGGCCTTTTTCGGAAGCAAGAATTAATACGCAAATCATCCTAAAAGTTCTTCCCAATGCATTTCGGGCATATTTTTTGCCCTTCGTCAGGGGTTCACTAAAAATTAAACAAAATCGACATTTAGGTTGTATGTCCAGAACTATATATTTACAAGCAACAATGCTATTCTCAACCCCTTCTCTGATTTTTAACGCTAACCCATAATCAACGTTATCCCTCTAGTTGCATGATTACGTGCTACCTGGTAGCCAAACAGGCATCCCCTGACTTACTTACTCTCTACCCTGTTTACTTTCCATATGCCGTTAATACCCTTCAAGATTAGTCCCCACCAACTTGTACCACACTCCAGTGTAATCATTCCACTCTCCTAAGAACGTCAACATACCCCTAAATTTTCAACCACTGTCTGCATCGGCTCCTTCCCACTTTACTTGCTCTTGCCCTCACTTCAACACTTTCACAACCTCATTGGCATTACACTCTACCTTAATCATCAGTTGCCCGATTCTCAGTCCCTTCATCCACTTTCCTGGCGCGAAAATAAGGACGCGCACTCTTTCACCTCCTCCCTTTTTAAAATGCAAGAGAACTACATACCACCCCTCCCAATTAGCCTATGATGTGCACTGCCGTCATCCTTATGCCTACAACTCCCATAACCCTCCCATTAACATCCTTTCATGAACTGTACCATAAGCATATAGCCCCACCAAGTTCATATCATAAACTCACTACCTCTGAATAAAACCTTTCTACTTTACTCTCTCGATTACCCCACCCACCCGCTGCTGGTATCCAAAACGTCGATCATGGTCATCACTGATGACATATGTGTCTTTCTGAAAAATAAATATTTGTAATATATGTATAGCTAAAGATTTATGGAAGAAGACATGGGTAAATAAGTGTCTAAATACAGTGATGTAATATCTGACGTCATCAGCAGAGGATTGCGGTCGCGTGAGTTATAGTTGCCTGCACTAACTATAACGGGGGAAATTCATTGGTTTTTTACGAGTGAAATGACCAGCTAACTATAACATGCGAGAAACCTATGGTTTTTTCAGTGACTATATATATATATATATATATATTTATTACCTACTGGCGGTCGCCAGTAGGTAGTTATAGTTAGGACCACGTTTCCATAGGAAATCCGCAACATTCTATTTTGAATAACTTTGGCGCCGGTTGACGAATCCTCGCGAATTTTTCAAAATAGGTGGGGCGCTACGCTCCGCTCCTACCCTGAAAGTCTCGGGGGGATTCATCAAGCGGGGGCTGAGATAAAAGGGGGGTCCCAAAACGCGTTTTTCCCATGCATTTTTCCATAGGACCTTTAGACACAGCTACAGCCCGAACGGCTGAACAGAATTACTTAAAATTTGGCAGAGAGGTAGTCCTCAGGTCAAGGAAGTGCCTTTTGTAGGTTTGGTGTAAATCTGTTCAGTAGATCCTGAGAAAATAGCATTTAAAAGCATATATATATGTGGGCGGAGCCTAACCACACATCTCATCCTGAGATCTGATTGGCTGTCAGCACTTCATCCAAGAAGTGTTGGCAGCCATCTTGGGACCAATATACATGATAGCACCTCATTAAAAAGCATTGCAGTTAATAGAAGGTTTTAAGACTTTAGTTACATTATAAATCATTTGTTGATGGTACCATACTCATTTTAGGAATTGTGGTATGTTCTAAGGTGATTTCACCATGTGAAAAAGCCTTCTGCTGGGATATCATGATTGAGAGAAAAATATTTTCTCATGCTTTTTCCACAGAGGTTTGGAAGGTGATCTATAGGCTAAACTGAGAGCTTATTTTCTGTAAATTCACATTATCTTTCTCAGTCATGTGAGAATGAAGTCTGACATTCTCAGTAAAACATGTACATCCAACAAGGGCAGAGACTGTCAGTTGATTCCTTTGTGTTCTACTGCAGCTTCCCAGAGTGTTCCAAAGAACTACTAGAGCGCTAACAGTCCTACTTATGATAAACGTATGGCACACCTGAAGCCATCTTGCTTGGATTAAAGTGGTAACTCTTAAAACATTTAATTTAAAAATGAACAAAATGAGGGGGTTCATTTTTCAATAAAAAGTATGATTAGTGCTGCAGAAAGAAAAATTAGGGCACATTTTGAGTGACTTCTCAAATCCTCTTCTATTTCATTAAAAAATTCTGACATGCAGACTGAAACATGCACTTTCAATACCAGCAGCAGTTTTCCCTGGTGAGCAGTAGCTTTACTACAGTGATCTAATGAGCAAAAAGAGTGCTAACATTCTGAATTTATGGCAAATGTGTGACACATCTGAATGCCTTCTTGATGGAATCAAAGTAAAAAACTGAAAGTATTTCCTACTGAGGAGACTGCAGTAAATGAGGAAATTAGGAAACTTCATAACAAATAAGTCTCCCAAGATGGCCACCAGAGACAAAAGAGCCCAAATGTAGCCCAAATATCACCCAGATGTAGCCCAAGTATAGCCCAATGACAGAATGTCCCAGAATGTTCTTAAAAACAACTAGAGCGCTTACTGTCTTCATTATGACAAAAGTATGGCACACCTGAAGCCATCTTGATTGGAATAAACTGGTAACACTTAAAACATTTAATTTAAAAAGGAACACAATGAGGAGGTTCATTTTGCCATAGAAATTATGATTAATGCTGAAGAAAGAAAATGAGGGCACATTTTGAGTGACTTCTCAAATCCTCTACTATTTCATTAAAAAAATTCTGACATGCAGACTGAAACATGCACTTTTAATACCAGGAGCAGACTTCCATGGTGCAGTAGTTTTACTACAATGATCTAATGAGCAACTAGAGTGCTAACATTCAGAATTTATGGCAAATGTGTGACATATCTGAATACCTTCATGATGGAATCAAAGTAAAAAACTGAAAGCATTTCCTACTGAGGAGACTGCAGTACATGAGGAAATTAGGAAACTTCATAACAAATAAATCTCCCAAGATGGCCACCGGAGACAAAAGAGCCCAAATGTAGCCCAAAATCACCCAGATGTAGCCCAAATATAGCCCAATGACAGAAGTGTGCAAAACACTTATTATTTTGTGTTTTTGCAGTGTTATATAGTGCAGACTTGTCAGGTATTGGAGTGCTTTACATGAGCATTGGTTACATCACACAAGAACACATTCATTTTGGTTGTAGACATGGGGAGACTAAGTGATTTGACCAGAATCACAGAATGTCGAGCTGAAGCAGAAACTTCAACCTGGTTCCCCAGTTGCAAAGTCTGCAGTTCTGGAAGTAACACCACATCATCTCCCCTAAGTGCAACATTTAATCAAGTGGTCAACTGGATAAAAAAACATAAAGATAACAAATAATTTAAAAGTGCTTTGTCGCTATTTGAAAACTCAGAAAATATGTCCTTATTTTAGCCTTTTAGAGCACTAACCATAATTTTGATGCCAATAAGACCCTCTCATATATGTAATTTCTAAAGGAAATGCTCTAGGTATTACAGTTTTGATTACATCAAGATGATGTCAGGCGTTCCACACTTTTGTAATAAATATAGAATGTTAGCAATCTAGTTGTTCATTAGGATACTGTTGAGAGGCAGAGGCCAGGGGCACGGACTCTGAAAATTGAAGGCAGGTAGGAGGGTGCAAAGGCAACAATTTAACCACACTGAGCAGGCAGGAAGGGCCGTGGAAGCACAACAGACTATGGAGGGCAGTGGAAAGGGGGGCAGGGGCAACAAACCAACAATACAGGACTTGCAAGAGAGGCTGTTGGAGGCAAGATCTATTACGGGTCAAGGAAGCTAGGGGCGGTCCCCAGATCCCCGGGAGCCACCACAGAACTGAGCAGGAGAGTGAGTCAGGGACAAAAGGGGCACCTTAATTTGAGCCGGGGTGCTTAGGAACGCTTGCTCCAAAAATGAAGAAAACAGACATATGAGACATGGAATTGGAGGCAGAATACAATGGCAGTTTAATGAGAAGATGCAACTTCAAAGAAACCGCAGAATAGAGACATAAAGTACAAAATACAGAATCCAGATAATCATACAGCTGTCATGATATTCTCTGTATCTCAATTAATGTACTGACAGAGAGAGAGAGAAAACACATCTATAAATGCATCATGAGAAACAAGTTACACCAAGGAAAATGTTACCTAGGAACACTCACGTTTACTCTTAGAGCAAGCATTCCTGCAATTACAATACAAAATCTTTTAAATGCAAAAGTAAAGAGAACAATGGTTAAACATAACATGACATTTCATATAGGTAAAATAGAATAAGATACTTCAAGCAAAGCAGAGCAAGACATTTTAAGCAAAGGAAGACAAGAGCTCCCAGCTCTTGGGGAAAACCTGCACTGCCTGTTAACCTACATACAGACGGCGAGGTAGTCCGTCGATATCTGTGGGTGCTCCCTTTTTATATCATTTTGTGGGCTCCTTTGCACGCTACATCTACCTACGTATGCTACCCAAAAGCTTAGTCTGCAGATTTTACCAGACATTTCGTCATTTACCCACTTAATGCTGACAATGGACTGGGTGAAAAGGTCAGTCTCTCAGGCCAATCGCTTATCGTAAGTTCCATAGAGCAAGCAGAAAATAATGGGTATTGTATGGGAATTCAATATATTCATGTATAAAATCTCCTCAGTTCTCCTAACTTGACGCTCTGCGGTTGCCACTTCCTTAAAAGCGGGAAACCTGCCCAGGAAGCAAGTACCAGTCCAGGATGCAGCCTACTGTATGTCGACAGCTTCAGGGGGATGTTGAACTTTGATACCGAGCACGGAGCACTCGGGTAGGGTGGGGGCTACTGGTTTGGAGCAGAAGGCCTCGCAGACCTGCCTTCAGACTGCTATACACTAAAATTGCAGAGCTATAGTCAATTTAACAAAGAGGCCTACATATTGAACAGAAGGGCCTACACAGGGGTTTTATACTGGCTGAGTGGTAAGGATGTCTCAGGATAATTATATAGCAACACAGGACCCGCTGGTCAATTTAATACGGCCTACAAATGCAGCTGGCAGGGCAAGGACAAGGGTCTCATACTTCAGGTGTGGACAGAACGGGCCAGGGGCCCCCTGTGATACAAAATCTACCCTCCTTCAAGCCTGTGGCAATGTAATAGACCATTGTGGGCAGAAGGAAGAGGCAATGGTAGTACAACCATACATGCCAACAGACCCGATTCAGCCAGGAAACGTCCAATGTTTTTAAGCTCAAATGGGCTTTATTTGATCTGTCTCCTGTCTACAATATCCTCTTTTTCAATGTAACTCAAAGGGGAAAATCAATACCCCAGTTTTTTTTCAAAATCTCCCTCTTACCAAGTTTAAAATGTTCGTAAGTATGGTACATTGGATCATGGAAGGAAATGGGATAGGGACATGGACTTGGATAACAGAGGACAGGAGGGACATGGAGAGGTGCACCAAACTGACCCTGCAGGGCAGGCATCAGGGTTTGCAGCAGCACAATACACCACACGGGAGTGCAGCACAACAATCCATAGAAAGCAAGAGGGAGGGGACAGGACCATGCACATGGACAACAGAGAACAGAGGGGCAAGAGGCAATGGTAGCTAGCTGACCATAATGGACAGACAGGAGAGAAAGCTGCAGCATAACTGACCATAAAGGGCAGGAGGGACGGATCAGGGGCATTACAATGGAACAGACAAGCCAGGAGGGAGGGAGTAGGGCTGGGGGCAAGGGGGCAGGGCAGGAGCAGCAAGATAGCCATGGAGGTCAGGCAGGATGGGCACTAGAAGCAAGACACACCATGAAGAGCAACAGTGAGACTGTGATGGCATACACACAGACCATGGAGGGAAGGTGGGAGGGGGTCAGGGGCAGCTAACTGACCACACAGGGAAGGTGGGAGGGGCCATGGCAGCACAGAAGACCATGCATGGCAAGTGGGAGGGTTAGTGGCAGCACAATGGCTATGATGGGCAAGAAGGAGGGTGGAGGGGCATGCACAAAGGACGATGGAGGATAGAAGGGAGGGTCAGGACCTGTGCACAGACAAGAAAGTTCAGGGGAAGGGACCTCACAACAGACCACACGGGGCAGGCAGGAGGAGCAGCTGCAGCACAACAGACCAGGGAGGGCAGAAGGGTGTGGCAGTACAATGGACCATGTAGGACAGGAGGAAGAGGATAGGGGCATGGCATGTGGACAGGCAGGGTGGAGGTGACAGGGACAGGTTACAGTCATCTGACAATGCTAGGCAGGTGGGAGGGGAGTGGCAGCTCAACAGAACACTCAGAGTAGATAGGAGTGGCAGGTCCATGGGACATGGTGGGCAAAAAGGATGGAGCAGGGGCATGCACAAAGACATCGGAGGGCAGGGGGAAGGAGAATAGGGGCAGCAAGCTAAGCACAGAGTTTAAGCAGGAGGTCAATGATGGGGCATAGAATTGGGCAATGGAGGGCAGGAGGAGTGGACTGGTACATCATACTGAGGGCAGTGGCAGCACATCAGACCATGCATGGCAGGAGGGAGGAGGCTAGTCCATGGATTCACACAACAGAGGATAGGGAGGAAGGGGATGGGGCAGCAAGCTAACTGTTCAGAGAAGGCGGGTATTAGGAACTTTATTGTTTTTAAAACATTGTGTCTGTGCGAACTACTTAAAATATGAACAAGTATGCAGCATAATCTCACTTTTATTCAGGAAGAAGAGGACGTTTGTGACTGTGACTCCGGGCTCACTTGGCAGAAACACCCCCTGACCCTCCACCCCTATCGCAAAATGTAATGCCCGTGAAAAGGGTAGGTGAACACAGTGTTATATAGAACATAGTCCTGAGAGCACGATTGAAAATGAAAACTAGATATAGTGTATGGTATAAACTATGCACCAAAAAGTGTGATATAAGATGAACCGGGCGTGAAATATAATATGCAATACATTGTGCGCAATGACAGATTCATTGGAGAGCGCGAGATAGCACAGGCACTAGCGCGTGCTATGCGATATGCGCCTTGGAGTGTAATATGCACAGGGCAGTGTTGTGTAACCTAACTAGTCTCTAAAGTTGTAATATAAAATATGTGCTGGGGAGTGTAAGGTTGCATATGCACTGTGACAAAGATATGGATCCCAGATTGTAATATGTATGGCATAGCACTGTGCGTTATAACATAGGCATCGAGAAAGGCACGTTAGATGGGGCAATATAACCCGTGCGAAGATAAGTGTGGCATGACATATTCACGGGGTGGTGTTACAGTGCACATGGGCTAGAGAGTGTCATAGCATATGCGCTAGCTAGTGGAATACAACACAGAGGTGTGAGGCACACGGCAGGCAATGGTGGGTGTAACACAGCATTGGGCTCTGTCAGGAGCGCGCTGTGACTCTCAAGTGATGTTCGTCCCCTTTCCAGAGAGTAAAATAAAAAGTATTACACATCCGGCAGTGGATGTGTGTTTTATTAACCGTGAGGGGGGTTTCTTGCATAGTTTTGGTCGAATTTTTGTCGAATCCCCTTTGAATGGCTTGGTGTGCATGTGTATTAAATGTGCCCGTCAATAGCTACCCAAGTTTGTATAAATAAACGACAAGGGTGTCTACCGGGATTAGGCACGGTAGGGCATCAGACATGTCAGAGCTTCACTAGTGGTGTAAATACATTCCACGTGGATTCATTGCATGCATAGTCGCCTTTTAATGAATATCACGCAAATCGTCATGGTGATAGGTACGTACGGTTTGTCCAGCATGTCCTAGGTGTGTCTATAAATATATATTTTTTAAAAATAATAAAAAACAGTGGCCGGCCCTGGGGATTGGGGTCAAAAAAATATAATTAGGAGACTGGCCCTGGGGGATGGGGTCATCAGGGCCAATAAATTAGAATAAGAAGGGGAACCAAACAGCCCCCCTTCTTAAAAAACTAAAATAAATAAAAGACTGGCATCGTGCAGGAGGCCATGCCCCCTCCGTGCAGCACTCTGCAAACGCGCCCCAAACAGGTATCTCCAGTATGCGCCAGGGAGCTGCGCTGCAGCCAGGTGTTCTGAGGCCAAGCCCCTTTTTACACCTCTCTGCAACGCAGCTCTGTGGCGCTTACTGGAGGTACCTAGTGGTCTAGTTTGACCCTAGGGACCCTTAGGATTCAAGGGGACTTAATCTCTCAACTTAGAACAGCCACAGGGCGCGTTTACACAGTGGTGAAGGGAGGGGACGGGGCCTGAGGTGACGTGTGCAAACACGCACTATGGCACGTTTTAAATTGGGGATATAATTTCCCTTCAATACTGAGGGCCCCTGGGGGCTAACTAGCCCACCAAGTGCTTCCAGTAAGCGCCACTGAGCTGCATTGCAGAGAGGTGGTCCAGGCCGTGCCACTTTTTACACCTCTCTGCAACGCAGCTCTGTGGCACTTACTGGAGGTACCTAGTGGGCTAGTTGGACCCCAGGGACCCTCAGGATTCAAATGAACTTAATCTCCCAACTAAAGATGGACACAGGGCGTGTTTACACAGTGGTGAAGGGAGGGGACGGGGCCTGAGTTAACGTGTGCAAAAACGCCCTGTGGCCTGTTTTAAGAGGTAGTTTTAATCCCCATGCCCTCTTATATACTAGGGGCTTACAGAGGAGGTCATGCTAATCACAGGGGGACCCCAACGCATAATGTTCCCTAGTGTATGTAGGTGTTTTCACTGTATTCTAAGTGTCTTTTAACATAGCACTGGCTCTAGGACTGGTTAGTCAGGCTCAGTTACCACCAGTATCCGTCTGAAAAAGTTGAGGGTACAGGATGATTTTGCAACAAGGCTTCTTTCTGCTCTTCTTTTTGTTCTTTCTGCACGTTATCCTTCTTCCTGCACTTATCTTCGTATTTGAGGACTTCTGTTGCTTCTTTCTGCACTTCTTTTGTTTCTTTCTGTGCATTTTTTCTTCTTTCTTCACATGTCCTATCTCTGTAGGCATAGTTAGAAATTAGCATTTAAAAAACCTTTGAAATTCACAGAAAAAACCATAGGTTTCAGGCACGTTATAGTTAGGAATTAGCATTTAAAAAACCTCAGAAATTCACTGAAAAAACCATAGGTTTCAGGGGTGTTATAGTTAGCTGGACTTTTCACTTGTACAAAACCATTGAAATTCCCCCGTTATAGTTAGTTCAGCTAACTATAACTCGGGCGCCCGCAATGCACTGCTGATGACGTCACATATTACATCACTCATGACATGGTCAGTGACATCACTCATGACATCACTGATGACATCTCAAATGACATCACTGATGACATCACTGATGACATCATCCTTGTGATAGAGTGGCAGACCTCCTCTCACCCTAATATAACCTTTGATACACACATTCAAAAATAGAGACTAAAATTTTCAAAACAATGGACATACCAATACCAGTTACAACAACCTCTTCAGTAATTCTAAGATCCACATACACATCCACTCATTCACCAACAGTCCTATACAGTCACTCATACATGTACTCACTCATCATATGTACTCATACACCTATACATCCTGTTACACAATGCCACTCATCCATAGAGTTACTCACACACATAGTCACTCATGCTAATAAAGAATCAAACATACATTTACTTGCATATACAGTTATACACACACCACCATACTTACTTCTACGGAAACTTACACATACTTAGTCTTTTAAACAATCACTTATAGAAACACATACTTATTCATACAGGAACTCTTTCAATCTCTCACTCTCACATATACTCACATATATACACCAATAGTCACATATACTAGTTTAAAACATATGTAGTTACTCATAAAGACACTATTGAGACAGTCATTCACTCACTAACACACCCATACACACACTCATCCACCCATACAGTCCTGCACACATGCTGTGTTCAACACATACAAACAGTGAGTCACTCATTCATGCACCTATGCACTACGTAATACCCCCCACCGAACCATGCAGACACTCAGACTGATACTGAAAAAACCAACTAATAACCTATATAGACACCCATGTAGCTACTCACCAACCCATGCAGCCACTTATACACAAAGTGAGAGACTGATACAGATATTTACATATTTAAACATTACTCACTAAGCCATGTATTCACTATGATACACTTAATCAGTCAGTTACACAATCAATTTTTCAAAAACAAATCATCCATTTAGACACTTATATACCCATTTATTCTTCCATCGACCTTGAGATATACATATATAAAACATATTTAATTTTCAGAAAAACACACATTCACTGGATGATGTCATCAGTGATGTCATCAGTGATGTCATTTGAGATGTCATCAGTGATGTCATGAGTGATGTCACTGACCATGTCATGAGTGATGTAATATGTGACGTCATCAGCAGTGCATTGCGGGCGCCCGAGTTATAGTTAGCTGAACTAACTATAACGGGGGAATTTCAATGGTTTTGTACAAGTGAAAAGTCCAGCTAACTATAACACCCCTGAAACCTATGGTTTTTTCAGTGAATATATATATATATATATATATATATATATATATTAAAAAAACATATTTATACTTTACAGAAACACACAGTCACTGCATGATGTCATCAGTGATATCATCACTGATGTCATTTGAGATGTCATCAGTGATGTCACTGACCATGTCATGAGTGACGTAATATGTGACGTCATCAGCAGTGCATTGCGGGGGCACGAGTTATAGTTTGCACAACTAACGGTGGGGCATATCAGCAACAACCGGCGATAATTATCGCTAAGCACACTTAGCGCTAGGATAATTATCGCCGGCTAGCGTGGATTTTTATCACTGAGATAACGTGCTATTAGCAACGCTTATCTCAAAAGTTTTAAAAATCCTAGCGCTAACTGCCAAACGTGAGATTATCGCTGGAAACCCAGCGATAATCCCACAAAGTTTGGCGATAGCTTGTTGATAGGGCCTCACATACTTAGCCATGCTATCCACCTTACATAGGATATCATGGCTAAGTCAGTTTCAAAGCAGGCGTAAGGAAAGTTGCGATAACAGAAGTTATCGCTACTTTTCTTGTCGCTACGCTGCTTTGCGTGAGGCTTGATAATAGGAGAAATGTCGCTTAGTGACATTTCTCCCGTTATCCTGGGGAGGAACGCCCACTTTGCATCTCATTAGAGATGCAAAGATGGGCGTTAGGATTTCAGGCGCTAAGGCAAGGTTTCACGCGATAGCGTGACCTTGCTAATATAGCGATAAAATTATCGACGCTTTTCGGCCGAAAAGGGCCGCAAAAGCGGCGATAATTTTAGACCGCCACCTTGCAGATATGCCCTGGTAACAGCCGAATTTCTCTGGTTTTGTACGAGTGAAATATCAAACTAACTATAACGTCCCTGAAACCCGTGGTTTTTTCAGTGTGTATATATATATATATATATATTCACTGAAAAAACCATAGGTTTCACACACGTTATAGTTAGGAATTAGCATTTAAAAAACCTTGCAAATTCACTGAAAAAACCATAGGTTTCACACATGTTATAGTTAGCTGGACATTTCACTCGTACAAAACCATTGAAATTCCCCCGTTATAGTTAGTTCAGCTAACTATAACTCACGCGCCCGCAATCCACTGCTGATGACGTCACATATTACATCACTCATGACATGGTCAGTGACATCACTCATGACATCACTGATGACATCGCACCGTGCACGCACCGTGCGCGCACGGCAAGTCATGTGATTACGAAACAACACTTTTCATTGGTTCATAGTAGTTTCAGTTCCAGAATCTTTAAACACCACACCCACTCCCCTCATTATTTCTTCTTATTTTCTGGGAGAAGGAGCTGAGCAGCAATGGCAGAACAGCAGACTTCTTCAGAGAGTGAGGAGGAGACCTTTGTGGCAGCAAGGCAGAGGAAACAGAAGGACTCCTTCATCTGGAAATTCTTTACTTTTCCAGAGGGTCAGAAGAAGGCGAATGCCCCAAAAGTCACATGCACTGTTTGTGGAGTTGTTTTGTCTCGAGGAGATCCTAAAAAAAAATACTCCTTTAGTATTTATACTATGTTGAGGCACTTTCAAACAATGCATCCTGTGGCTTATGCACGTGAGTGTAGAACAGCCACAAGAGCCAACCCTCCAGGCCCTCAGCCGAGCACATCATCTGCGGCCGCAGAATCACCAGGTTCCAGACCTCTGGATATCCACCCTCTGTTCCAGAGAGTTCATATCCGGTGCAATGAGTGCAATGTTGTTCTCTGTTATGGTGAGAGCAGCATTAACCTGATAGAGAATAAAATCCAACAGCACAAATGCACCACCCCATAATTATTATTTTTTGTTCCTGGTGAACAGTTTTTCATTTTTTTTTTTTTTTTGCTGCTCCACCCCATATTTTTTTTTTTTTTGGTCCTGGTGAACAGTTTTTCTTTTTTTTTTGCTGCTCGACAAAAAAAACAGTTCTTTTCAGAACTCACTTCACTTCTCCAAGAAGAGCTATATTCTTAATATGCTGTGTTGTAATTTTATTGAATGAATGTGTAGTGTATACATGAATGATTGAAATGATTGAAATGACTGAGTGAAGAGGAGGAAACGACTGACAGAATGAGTGAGAAAAGGAAAGTATTATCAGTCATGAAAGGGAAGTGAAAGACTGACTGCAACAAAAGGACTAAAGGTAGAGGATACAGGTAAGAAGAGTGAATGAGTAAGGGAATGACAGTGAGTAATGGAGAGTGAGGGAGGGGTAAGTGAGAAAAGGGGAGTAAGGGACATAGATAGGAAAAGGGAGTAACAGATGAAGCGGATGAAGTACAGCAGGGTAAAGGGATTGAAAGTAAGAGAAGTGGAGTGATGGTGAGATAACAGGTATGAGGATTAGAAAAGGGGGTGAGGGAAAGTGAGAGATGGGGAGTGAGGGGATGGAGGGATTTAGGAAACTGGAGTGAGAGAAAGGTAGTCAGGATTTCAATGAGCAAAGCAGAGTGAGGGAGAGTGAAAGAAAGAATGTGAAAAGGTGAAGGGGTGTGAGATACAGACAGGAGGAAGTGAAGTAGGAGAATAGGAGTGACTATGAGAAAAGGATAGTGACAGTTAGGGAAGGTGAGGGAAGGAGAATGACAGAGAAGGTTACAAAATTAACATAGATGGAAAATGAGTGATGGAAAGAGGAGGAGTGGTAGAAACAGAGGGGCAGATTTATAACAAACTAACGTAGCACGGTGCAGCAAGTAATTTTGCTGCGCCATGCTGCGTTAGTTTCGAAGCACAGAGATGTGACATATTTACAAGAATATGTCGCATCTCTATGCTTCCCCTGCGCTGGCACACAAACTGCAGCCATGCGCCGGCGCAGGCTCCCTTGCACCATGCTGCAAGGATGCCTGCATGGTGGGGAGATTGTTCTTGTGCAGGAAGGGACATCTTCCTGCACAAAAACAATCACAAGAGGCTTTTTCCTCTTTCAATGCGTGCTGTAGCATGCAGCACGCACTGAAAGAGGAAAAAACGAGGAGAAATGAAAACTTTTCTCCTCATTGCGCCCCTTCAACGCACAGTGCTGCGTGTGAAGTGGCTGTATTTACGAGGAGAGGAAAAGTCACGCAGGGTGGCTTTTCCTCTCCTTGTAAATATGGAGGAGCCCCCTGCGCCACCAGTACATCATGAAAAGTGACGTACTGGTGGCGCAGGAGGCTTGTAAATCTGCCCTAGAGATGTTAAGGAAATTAAGGGTAAGTCAGACAAAGGGAGGGAGACAGAAACCGAGACGGAGAGCAAGGAACTGAGAAGGAGTAAGGCAGTTAGAATGACTGAGACATATGGAGACAGGGAGAGAAACATGGTTGAAAACATAGTGATGGAGGCAGTAAACCTAGGGGAGTAGTAGAGAAGGAGTGAGGGAGTTACGAAAGAGCAGTAAAGGAAGAAGAGAGAGGGAAGGGGAATGAGAAAAGCAGAGTGAGGAGAAGTGAAGAAAAGGGAGCATGAAAGTGAAGGGGTGAGAAATACAGATATTTTAAACTTACCTGACCAACAAAATAACTTAATTAGAAATAAATGGGTTTTTTTAATTACAAGAAAAATGGATTCAATTACCTAAATTTTCTTTCTAGATCTGAAAAAAAGAAAAAAAGTAGTAATATTTAACAATACATTTTAGAATACAGTACACATATTTTCATAATTAAAAAAGTAATTTTTTGCCCTTTTTTGCTGTTTTCAGAATATATTGAATTTCACTGAAAATAGTGATATCAATTGCATTCATCACTTAGCAGCGGGCAAAAAAATTAACAATCTGAAAGATTGTTTAAAAAGGCCCTGAACCTATCCTCAGTAAAACATACCTTGATAGAAATGTAACATTTATATTTAAAATATCTTCTAAGAACAATAACTATTTGCAATAACTACCGTCTGTAAATCTTGTTGCTTAAGCACATACTCCAAAATAATATCGGTCAAAGAAGTCCACAATAGAAATTTTTACCTTTCCATGAGGCCAAATGGTAATTTTTAAGCCCTTTTTAGGTGAAATATCCAATGGTAATCTTATAAAATCGAAATAATGGTTTCTTCAGATGGTGCAATTTGTATCTAAAATTTTGGTTTTAGAAAAATTAAGTAGGAATTTGGCAATTCTGCAGGCAAACTTTGCTTGAAAATCAATTGAGAATCATTACACAGTGTCCAGCCTTTTTCACATTTTAGATAAACTGTGTAATGACCAAACGTTATAGAAGGTCCATCATGGAAAATTATTGCAACTGCAACAAAAGTCTTTCCTGATATTGATAATTGATTTCCTGTAAACTTCTTTATTAAAGTGTCCAATTTTGTGCCATCAGCTCTACAACGTTGCATCATTAAAATTATATACTGTCCATATTTCTTTAAAAATAACGTTGATAACATTTCTGATTTACATTGAGAACATTCCATGTTGTGATTTGCATCTTTAACTAATTTACTAAAAGTCACTGCTTTACTCTCTGGTAATGTTAAATGTATGAACCTTTCAGAATCAATATTAGTGCTGCATGTTTTCATACAGTTTTCACAAGAATGGTCCCATTTATAAGAGAGACCAAACATATTTTCTATTTCTACTCCTTCATCTTCCAGTACCATAAGCATATACATTAAGAATTCCTGTGCATCTTGCTGGACATTTTCAGTAAACTGTGTACATCCAGAACATACATCTAAAAGATTTCTAACATCAGAAGCACTTTCTATTTTAGTTTTATCATTACTCAGCTTCTCATAAAGGAAACTCAGCAGAGAACACATTTTTTTTTCATGATTTAGTATTATCTGCTCTTGCAAACTTTCAAGATAAAATACAACATTCAGCACTACATTAGCGTAGCAGTTGACACCAGAGCTATTTTCAAAATGACAACCAACAACCTCTTCAACATTGTCCTTTTTCTTTTTGCTTGCAATCACATCACTCTCCTTTGTTTTCTCTTCTGTATATCCTCATTACAGATATTCTCAATTCTCCTTTTCCGACAAACAACACGTTTTTCAAACAAAGGATACTGACCTAAATGAGGAGCATAGCTTCTTCTTAATCTATTATACTCCTTTACACAATTTGCATCAGCACTAACTTTTGAGTCATCAAAGTCTATCATGAATAAACCAGATCATTTTTTCACTCGTGACAAAGCAACATATGCCATACCTTCTTTAAACACACTAGATCCAATGTTTACAAAGCACTATCCACAGTTAATCCTTGAGATTTGTGAATAGTTACAGCATATGCTAGAGAAAACGGAAACTGCTTCCTACGTACATATAAGTCTTTCACAAGCAAAAAACGAACTGAACAACGACTAATGTCTTTAACCTCTTCAATCTGATCGAATTTTATTTTTAAAAATTCAATTCCATCTTTTTTCTGGTAGTTAACAAAACCCACAACTTTACCCATAGCTACATTCACTAAACCTTTTTCTACATTCAAATTACGTTTTAAAATTACTCGACAGTTCATACATACATAAAGATTCTTTTCTAAACCAGCTGTTTTCGTTATGTTTTTCTCTAGAGAATCCAATTTAGTTTTCAATTTGCCTGTCAATGTAATAGTTATTCCTTCATGCTGTATTTTATCCACGGCTTCCATTTTCATAATCTCCTCCTTTTCCAATTTCAAAAGTTCTTCATTGAATATAGAGCATTCATGTAGTGTTGGCATTAAGCAGATTACAGTGTTTCTTCTGCAATTTTCTTGTAAATTTTCTCTGGAACTATTTGTTCTGTTGGAAACAAATTACATAGCAATCGACTCTGTAAAGCTTTTCTGCCATTTTCTGTGAGTAGTCCAATTCTGATATCCTTGAGAATACTTGCATAATCATTTGCTTGCCGCATATTGGTAATGAGTTCTTTGTACTCAAAGTATGACCAAATATTCACATTACCTATACTTCCTAACGACTTTTTCGTGTCTTCATGTGTAACAGTATTAAATACTGGTTGTCCTTTAACTGGAGTGAGCTGCAGTAGGTCCCCAAAAACTATAACATGTTTTCCTCCAAATAACACGTCATAGTCTGTCTTTAGAATTTGCTGCATTCTTAAATGCACAAAGGCAAGCATTAAGTTTGATACCATGCTTACCTCATCAATAATGAGAACTTTCATTTTCTTCAACAGTCTTGAAACTTCAAAACATGCTTCTCCTGTTAGCTTATGGTATTCTATTTTGTTCTCATACTCTACTGGAAACATTAGCAAACGATGTAAGGTAATTCCTTTTATGTTATATGCTGCAAACCCAGTTGGAGCAGTAACAACACAAGACAAAGGTGAATCAGTTTTTTTCTGTAGGTAGCTTCTAATTACTTTAATTAAGAAACTTTTTCCAGTTCCAGATTGTCCACTCACATACATTCTGATTGGTTCAAATGCTGTGCATGAGCACTCTTTATTTTCATGTAGTAATCCATGATCAATTTGTTTTGTGACTTCTTCATAAATTTGTTGTTGTTCATCATTCAGTTGTTGTTCCAAATTTGGTAAGTCTATTAAATCTTCCTGAGCTTGATTCATAGCTGTTTCCAGCTGTTTCCACTTCAGTCATGGCTATTGCAGCTTCATTTTCTACGATTGGTTTTCCTAGGGGATCTTGACTGAGTGTACCAGAACTTTGACTGTCTTGAGAACTGTCTCTAGCTACTTCAGCTGCAATTGTAGCTTCTTGTTCAATTTCTGCATTTAACATTTGTACATAATTTGAGAAAGTACTGCATTCTATGTTATCTTAGCATGCATTAAATGAATCTTCATAGCTCTGAAAATCTCCAAGTAATTCATCCTCTGAACCCCATGGTTTAAACAGCTGTAAAAGTGCTAAGTAGTAAAATTCCTTTTTGTCAGTAGTGTCGCAACTCAGCTTCCTGTGATTAATCAAACTTCCTTTTGTTTGTTTCACCAAACATCCTTCCTCACCAATGACTTTATATTTTCCATTGTTGATGTCTTCTGTGGCATTCCGTTTATAAATGTAGTTCTGCAGCACTTCATAGAGACACATGTTCTCAAGATGATGACTTCTGTTTGGGTAATATGTGTCCAACATATTTCTTTTCAAAATGTCTGTAGTTTCTGGTTCGTTCTCTGCTAAATATTCAATTTCTCGAATAGATTTCAGTACCCGATTTCGCATTCCTGCAAGGCCTAAACTTACCCAAATTATTCTTCTGGATTTGGAGTACAGACTTGCAGATGATCACCTATCTAAGCATTCGTATGAGCCAATTTCTCGATGCGATAACATCTTTAAACTGAAACTGTATAGCTTTTTACTGACAGTCTTCTCGTGAGAAATCTCTTCCCACATTTCTTTCAATTCCGTTTTCTCAGATTTTGTGATGTAAGATGTGACATACCGAGCAACAGCAATAGAATTGTCAGCTACATACTGAATAGCCATGTTAGCATTCCACATGGATAAAATGACTGGGTTGTAGTCATTTATATATTTTGACTCTTCTTTTCTTCTTAGGTTGTAGGTATTTTTCGGAGATTTTCTTGCAATACTATGTCGTACAGCTGACATAAAACTGTTTACTCTTCCTTTTGAAAGAACAGGTCGTGGAAATCCAAATCGACATTTTGTGTAGAATTTATCTTTACTCTTGTACTTTCGTCGACAGTATTTTCCACACCGATGACTTTGGAAATGTAAAACTTGCTCTTTTAAGTTTTTTTCTTCTGTGCTTTTAGGTATAGCACATGTTGCATATTCTTCAATGAAAGATAAAACTGCATCATCAGAATCTGTCCCAATTTTGGGGCATCCTTGATCCACAACAGCATATGAACATGAGGAGCACCTCTTGCTTGGTACTCTTTTCTCCAAAAGAAATCCACAACTTCTCCAAGAGGTGGATTTTTTTTATTGCAGATGAAGGACATCATAGCCTCAAATCTATGATTGAAATATTTGCAAACATTAACCGGATCCAATGAGCCACAGCTTAGGGTAAGGAACCATGTAGGAGTTCCTAAATTCCGTAACATACATTTCAATTCTCCATGGCGTCGGTACCAATATTCATTAGTTCCACGCTGACAAGCCATCAGATTAATCAATTGAGATTCCAAATGATCATCTCGCTGTTGCACTTTGTTCATAAAATCCTTTGCAGACACATTATGTAGATGTACTCCAGTTTTTAAAATGTGATTTACTGCATGAGATAGTGCAGACAAGTCACTTTCAAATAAAAGATGGAACAAAGAAGGAATACTTTGACGAAATCTTGGATCTTCTGCATATAATCTTGTAGTCCAATACTCAGAAGCAGGAATCTGTACTGGAAGTTCATCATATCGTCCACCTTTTCCTAGAGGAAACAGCTGGGGAAAACAACGAGCTTCCAAGCTCTCCTCCCATACACTCACGGGAGTTCCTTTTTCTTTTTTCATCTGAAACAGATCAATAGTGTTTCCCATAACTTCTTTAGAATGAAGAGGATGTATGCTGAAATGTTCATAAATTTCTTCTTCTTTTGACTTATCCACTTTTTCAATTTGCCCAGTTGGTATTCCTGTGTCTGCTAGTAAAACTTCTTCATCTTCATTCATATAAATTGATTCATAGTACTTATTATAAATTTGCTCTTTGTACTTTTCGTACATCTACTAGCTCCTGCCAAATTTTCTTATTCTTTGTAGGTACACCATTAACCAGAATAACTAATGGTTCAGTTTCCAAACTATCTGCATCAATTGTTTCAATATTTTTTTACAAATCTAATGGCAAATAGACAACTCTTCCTTTTAAACCTCTTTGTAAATCTGAAGGAGGTAATTTACCTGTTTTGGGCTCCGTACGAACTATAGTCTGAAACGGATGGACACATTGAATGAGTATAGACTAAGTTCTGCAGGAATATCAATCAATTCTAAATTATTATGTACAGCTCTAGCTGGCATTTTATTTTCTTCTAACTTGTTATAACAGTATTTACAAATACGCTGATCTTCACCCAAATCAAAACAATTTTCCAGAAACAAATATGTAGCAAAATCCTTCCACTCATAATTATTTTCTTTTTCACTTTTTTTTATAGAGATCAACATTCCTTGTTTGAGTTTTATAATGGCTTCTCCGGCAACAAATACAAGTAATATTTGGTCTTTCATTAGAGATGATAGTAAATTTTGTCATTTGATCTTCACATTTTTTACTAACAATGGGATCTACATTCTCTTCCACATTTTCTTCAATAACTGTGTCATTTCCTGCACTTTCTTGCTCTGGACCAAAGTAACAAAACTCAATATCCTCACAAACCTTCTTCACATCTGATACAGATCCACGGAACAGAGCACTATTTAACTCATGTAACTTTAGTGCTGGACTTTTAGCAAAATACAATCTTCTCACAAACTTTCTCATTTCAGTATGATGAACTGCCAGCATCCTAAAATGGTGAAAAACACTTTGACAAACTTTCCTAGAAAGACAAGCCAAAGAATGTCTTGCAAACCAGTATTCTTTCTCACTCTGCATGGATTTAGTCTTTGAAGCACCTGTTCTGCTTGGGTTTTCGGATCAGATAGAACCCGCTCATCAGAGCCTCACTAACCCAGCCAGAACGTTACCCCCTCCCTAGAACCTATTTACAATCCTACAACCACATATATCTATCACCTAAGGACAGGGGATTCCCACTATGCATACCAAGATCTCACAATCGGCGGCCTCGCGATCCCATACGGATCCAGACCTTTCTGCCCATACGACAGTATCACAAGTGGCGGCCTCGCGGTCCCATACGAACCCAGACCTCTCTGCCCATACGACAGTATCACAAGTGGCGGCCTCGCGGTCCCATACGAACCCAGACCTCTCTGCCCATACGACAGTATCAGCACAATCGGCGGCCTCGCGATCCCCTACGAATCCAGACCTCTCTGCCCATACGACAGTATCACATGTGGCGGCCTCGCGGTCCCATACGAACCCAGACCTCTCTGCCCATACGACAGTATCAGCACAATCGGCGGCCTCGCGATCCCCTACGAATCCAGACCTCTCTGCCCATACGACAGTATCACAAGTGGCGGCCTCGCGGTCCCATACGAACCCAGACCTCTCTGCCCATACGACAGTATCAGCACAATCGGCGGCCTCGCGATCCCCTACGAATCCAGACCTCTCTGCCCATATGACAGTATCACAAGTGGCGGCCTCGCGGTCCCATACGAACCCAGACCTCTCTGCCCATACGACAGTATCACAAGTGGCGGCCTCGCGGTCCCATACGAACCCAGACCTCTCTGCCCATACGACAGTATCAGCACAATCGGCGGCCTCGCGATCCCCTACGAATCCAGACCTCTCTACCTAGACGGCAGTCTCATACGACAGTTCATCCTATGATCACCATAACATACAAAAAGGGAATCAGTCTCACTATTCATCAGATCACACAATGATTGCCAGTTCGGGCATAGCCTGTTCTCAGGTTTGAGGGGCTCCTCTTTCCCTTATTCAGTTACCACTTACCTGATCAGGGTTAACATCTGTTCATGTAGCCGCAGCTGACTAGAAGAAGAGGCTACCCTCTTATACAAGAACACGCAGCACATGTTGGTTCACTACAAACTGGATACTTTATTACTCATTACATACACAATCACATAACATTACGATATAACACATAACCTGCAAAGAAAAGTGAAAGATTAAGTTGTACACTCTAATAAGAAAGGGTCGACATCACCTTAGTGGTATGTAGCCTGCACTCAGTGGTCATCTAGGCTCCCCTCTCGTCTGTGCCTCGGCTCGCCTGGAATCACCCTTCTCCGAGTCACTGGGACCTCTTCCTTATCGGCTACTCTCTCCTCTCTGGCTATTCTGTTAGGAAAGCATCTGTCTCTCGGTTCTTCTCCGCCTTCAAGATGGCGTCTGTCTTCCCTGGAATAAGTAGTAGCTTTACTGCTAACGGCTAGATGCCGCCTACGGACTGAACATGTAACTGCCTCAGACTTTCACTAATATAGAGGTGCATTTCCTCATGGAAAATTCCGGCCCGTAACCTGCCGCCCACCAAATTCTTGTACCTCCCCGTACCAAGGACACGTTCCCAGCCGGCCGGCCTGATGTAGTGTCTTCGGCATGAAGAAAAATACAATCCTTCGATAAGGGCCGGCCTGAACCGGTTCTCTCCAAGCGAATAACACCTCATAACTAAAACATTACTCTTGGCCTAGAAGCATCCCAAGCTGCCGAAGCAGAAAGAAAGATGGAGTCTCTCCCGTTTGAGGCCTACCAGGCCTGAATTCAGCACAGCTCCATGAAATACCCTCACTACAGGACAGGTTATCCCTAATACTAACAAATCTATCCCCTAGGCTATGTGTGCAAGCCCTGATCTATGGGGAAGAGCACAGAATCATGTCGAAGTGCCTAGTAAATAGGCTCCATTCACTACTCTAACCCTTAGACTTGAATGGTAAGAGACTGAAGTCACATTCAATCACTTGTTAACACAAGAAGGCCGGGAAAATCGAGCAGAACATTTCACCCTTGACTTCAGTCTATTATACAATCATTAAACAGAACTAATATCTGTGGAAGAATAATATGAAACAAGACTAACTGATCTATGTCTAGTACCAGGTGTGCAGAATTGAAGTAGTGAAGGAATACACTGAATAAAGCAACAGATAGAAATCAAAATGCCGATAGTAATCAGAATACCTCCTAATATTTGACGTAACAAATGCAAATCAGGTAACCAATTAAAGAGCCAGTCAAACCAGCCCTGGTCAATGTGTTTTCTAACTTCTTCTGTCGAATCATGTAATTTGTCAATGTGAACCTGAATGGATTTTGTATGATCCGACAAGTTAAAACAACAAAGACCCTCAAAATCAGAACAATCGTGTCCATGTTTAAGCAAAAGATAATCAATGGCCGCTCGATTTTGTAAGATAGCCCTTCGTTCACCCTGGGCGTCTAATAGCATGTCAGACAGGATTGTAGAAGTATGATTGATGGATTTTACCATCCAGCAGGCCATTTTCCCAATAGATTTGGCATTATAAACTGCCAAAGCAGGAACACCAACAATTGAAACAGCCAGGCTAAGGTATTCAGACTTGGAATATAAATGCAAAGATGAGTCACAATCCTCCGGTAACCTCACTGTATCTCGGATCACACGAGAGTTGGCATTTGGATGTGACGAGAACATGAGTAAGCTCAGTCTAGTAATGGCACAAGGGCCTCCAGAAATATTTGCGGGGATATATGGCCAGGAAGTATTACCACATGAGAAAAGCCATCCGGCAGGTAATAACATCGTGCGATAGTGACTGGGGGTAACTACCATACTCTTGCAAGTCATGTTATTCTGAACAGAAGTACATGTTTTCGGTGTCCTTTGGAAGCACAAAGTTCGTTCATGATCGGTGAATGAAGTGGCACCTTTCAATTTTAAACGCATACATTCAGAAATCGCACTAGGATCACAAGTAAGGAAAAAACATAAATCACCTTGTGTGATATTATAGGTAACTATTTGGGACTGGACAGGCGGTATCGGGTCTGACAGTACAGTACACAAGGGGCAATACTCATGGGCAGCGAAATCGCCCAGAAGAACATTGGGGCGAGCATTTGTTATATTAAAAATATGAGTCAGAGTCTCCAATGAAGCAGGGACAGCAACCAAACAAGTTGCCAATATATCAGTTACCGATCTCATCGGTGTCAAGCAGAAATGAGGGGTCTTCGTCACTTGCTTGGCCAATGTAACCCAAAAGTTCGGGGACGAATCCCACGCAGCGAAGGAACGCGACACTCGGGTTCTCAACTCAGCCCGGGTTGATGGGATCCCTCCTCTCTCGTCGTACCATCCAAAAAGGAGTCCAACGCCGACACATCCTGCAGCAACAGTCCAAAGAATGATCTGAAAGAGAATCAAATACAGGCATTATTCATTCTCGTAAGTAACATTTGTCAGCCGGGACTGCTTCCCAGCTATCTTTCCCTGGTCTCATAACTAAAATGGTGTTGTCTTGACCGGTTGCAATCACTTCTGCTTGTTCAGGGGGATTCTTAGGCGACTGCACCCAAACTCTGGCCCCAGGATTATCTGTGGAGCCAAAACCTTTCTGGCCTCGTACAGTTAGCAACGTTGGGGCAGTGCCTTTTGTAATCTCACCACTGAAAACAGGCATTATCAGCAATTGAGCCACCTGGTCAGTTTTATGTATCAGTAAGTCAATCTCACTGCTATTCAGCAGGAGCACCTTAATCTCTCCCTGATAATCACTATCAATTATTCCTCCAAGCACCTGAATGCCTTTTACAGCCAGCCCCGATCTAGGGGCAATTAATCCGAAATTTCCAGGTGGTATCTGAACACCAACACCTGTTTCAATGATGACTCGATCTTTACTTTTTATAATGGTGTCATCCATGGCATGCAAGTCTAAACCTGCCGACCCTGGGGTCGCTCTGCATGGAGCCAAAGCTCCGGGAGTAAACTCCCAGTACATCACAGTCTCTCTGATCTCATTGGGTTTAGCATTAACATTCGGAGGAAACAAACGCATAAGTGGGGATTCAGCATTTAGAAAAGGACGGTTATTCAAAATCAATAGCGCTTGTGGCAAAAAATCTCGCCAATTCTTATACTTGTCATCTGTTAATTTGCGCAGTTGGTCTTTTAGCAGGCCATTCAACCTCTCCACAAGACCCGAGGCCTGTGGATAATATGGTATATGAAACACCCATTCAATATTGTTTTCCACACAGAATTCCTGTACCAATCTTCCACGAAAATGGGATGCATTATCAGATTGAATTTGGAATGGCACACCATAATACATCATAATCAATTCCAATGTTTTAATAGTATTCAATTGGGTAGCTTGCTTACAGGGAAGGGCCACCAACAGGCCACTGTATGTATCAACAATGGTGCAAACATATTGACAATTCCTACTCATAGGAAGTGGACCAATGTAATCAATCTGCCAAATTTGAGCGGGCAATTTCCCGCGATGTAAATGACCTTTAACAATTTGGGGCACTTTGCGCTGCCTGATATGCTGACAAATGGGACAATGTAGAATAACATTTTTAATTAAATCTAGGGGAATATAAATTCCTCGATCAGCAGCCCACCTGCTAGTGGCTTTTTCTCCAAAGTGTCCTGCTTTCTGGTGGGCCCATTTCGCCAATCCCGCAATATCAGAATCTTGCGTGTCCACCACTGCCTCAGCAATTTTAGATTTCTCATCTGCAATGTTATGAAAGAATTTGTCAAGAGAGTCTATCGGGGTATGAGCATCCACATGGAAGATTGTAACAGTACTCTGTGGGAGCATTTCCCAAATCTCCTGCCATAATTCTTTTCCCCACAATTCTTTGGAATGGATTTTCCAACTATGGGAATGCCAAGTCGGTAACCAAACTGCCAGTCCATTGGCAGTAGACCAAGAATCTGTAAAAATATGACATGTGCCAGGTAACTCTTGTTTCAGAACTTGATAAACAGCATAGAGTTCAGCAAATTGACTGCTCTTACCCTCACCAGTTGTACTCAGCAATTTTTATGTGATCGGATTATAGGACACTGCCTTCCAATGCCGTTTCGTCCCTATGAACCTTGCTGAACCATCCGTAAACCAGACATGGTTTCTGTCCTCTGCGGACAAATCATCAAAAGGTTTACCCCACTTAACAGGAGACTCCTGTACTAAAGGTACGGAACATTCACTCTCAGTTTCAGTTGATGGCGCCCGTGCCACCTGCTCATGCAAAGATGCAACTCCTTTTTGTCCCACACGTGCCCTGTCTTGTATATACCATTTCCATTTAATCACACTCGCCTCTTGAGCGTGTCCAATCCGGTGAGTTTTCGGCGAACTCATAACCCACTGCATGATAGGAATTTCAGGTCGCAAAACTATATCATGTCCCTAAGTCAATTGCTCGGTATCCACCAGAGCCCAATAACATGCAAGTAACTGTTTCTCAAAAGGTGTATAACGCTCACCAGCATCAGGTAACTTTTTGGTCCAGAAACCTAACGGTACTCTACTCTTGCCTTGTTTCTGCCACAAACTCCAATTCGCATAAAGGCCTTGTACAGACACATTCAAATCCACATCACCATCACATACAGGCCATAAGTCCAGAGCATGCTGAATTGCTTCTTTTGCCAGACTGAACGCATCTTGCTGTGGTTTACCCCATTCAAATGCATTCTTTTTACGAGTGACCTGGTACAAAGGGGCCAATATTTGACTCAAATGAGGAATATGCTGGCGCCAAAAGCCAAACAAACCAATGAAGCTTTGGGCTTCTTTCCTATTTCTCGGAACTGCAAAATCAAGAATTTTCTGTTTAACCTGAGGGATCACTTCTCGGTGCCCTTCATGCCAATTAATACCCAAAAATTTCACAGCCTGGGACGGACCTTGTAATTTATCCGGGTTGATTTCCCAACCTTTCTCACGCAAGCACTCAATGACTCTATCCAATTGGGTCTGAACTTCCTCTTGTGATTCACCTTGGATCAAAATATCATCAATATAGTGACATATCTGAATTTGTGGATGAACTGGTACCTCAGCCAGATGCTCTGCCACCAGCCGGTGACATATCGTAGGACTATGCACATAGCCCTGAGGAAGACTTCTAAACGTCATCTGACGCCCGTTCCACGTAAAACTGAATTGTTCCTGACACTCAGGGGCAATCGGAATCGAAAAGAAAGCATTAGCAATATTAATGGACGCATACCATGTACCTGGATGTTTCTGGATTCTTTCAATTAAGGTAATAACATCCGGTACTGCAACAGTCAAAGAGGGTGTGTGTCTATTCAATTCTCGATAATCGACAGTCATGCGCCAAGAATTATCACTCTTACGTACAGGCCAAACAGGATTATTCCAAGCAGAAGTAACTGGGGTTATAACTCCTGCATCCACCAACTCCTGAATAGTGGTACTAATCTCTTCATGACCACCTGGAATACGATACTGCTTCTGACGAACCACTTTTGTCGCCTGGGGAACTTTTATGGGGGCATTCTTAAACGACCAACCCGTACAGGCCTGGACGATATATAATGTTTAGTTCCAAATTGGTAACATCCATCATCTAAGTGCAAAGTCATTCCTTTCAAAATATCAATTCCAATTATGAATTCTAAGAGTGGCACCACTAATACAGAGTATTCTTTTCTAGGAATTCTACCTATTCTCATTTCAAGTAAGGTTTGAACTGCGGGAGTTTCCTTTCCACCTAATCCGGTAATTGTAAAAGGCTGACCTTTAAACTTCTTTGATTTTCCATGAATAAGAGTGGCCTCCGCTCCTGTATCTACCAATGCTCGGGCCCTTTGGATATTACGATGTCTCCAATAAATATCAATATCTACATAGGGTCTATTATCTCTGTGAGCCCATCTGTGTACTGGAGCTTGACCTATTTCCTAGTCCTTTTTATTATGTTCTGTGTACCAGGATAAATCAGGATAAAGACTCTCACGGTTCCTAGGTATCGATACCTCCTGTTCATATCCATCTCCATTACGAAATGGATTACTGTTCCCTGCATTGTACTGCGGGTTTCGATCGGCCAATATGTGTCGATCCTCTCTCCTTCTCAACTCAGGGGATTGATCCCTATCATCTCTACGTCTGCTGTTAACATAATCATCTCTCCCCCTCTCTCTTTCCCCCTCTCTCTCCCTGTCTCTCTCACGACGGGGGGACAAATCACGCTCATAACGTCGATCATCACGACGATCAGAGCGCCCACGGCGGTCGTCATCACCGCTACCGTCAGAAAAACCACGATCACACTCAGTTGTTCGAACACGCCGGGCACCCTCCTTTCGATCCAAGCCACGTTTGCGAAACATTTCCCACAAACGAGAAGTAGTTTCACCATCAATGTCCTCCTTTCGCACACCATCGGCCATAAGACCAAAAAACATATCACGTCTAGTAAGTTTATTGTCACCAGGAGTACGAGTGTCAGGCCGGGATTGCCGTTCAGGTTTAAACCACTCACCCAACTCACCGAGTTGGCGTACCGATTCCAGCACCACAGATAACATGTTACCAGTCTGATTAATCAATAAAGTCATCATGACCTGCTTATAAGCAACAGGGGAAGAACGAATAATACGATTCCGCACAGAAGATGTCAAGAAACCATCAAGCAACCGGTCAGCAGTATTCAGAAAAATTGCCGTTTTCATCACCTCCTCTTTGAGACGTTGCGCAGCATCGCGCAAAGTATACCACGGTTTGTCATTCAGAGGCCAGTCAGACTCAGTAGGATATTTTTGATTACAACCCTCAGTCGCCAATTGAAGCAAAGAAATTTGACCACCACCATTAAAGTTACGAAAATGATCCTGTACAGTAGAATCCGAACTCAAGGAACAAAACTTCAAACAATCGCCAGCATCCAACATAATGCCAGCAGCGCCCAGTTCATAAAGGCGCACCATCCATGTGAGCAAGGGCTCACCAACTCGCTGCCGAAATTGCTGCAAAATATCACTAATTTCTTGTTGAGTAAAATCCTCCAAAGAGTCTAAAGCAATACCATTCGGAGCACCGGGAGCCTGCTGCACCTTCCGTCGAAAAACTGGATGCGCCGAGACCGCGGGATGAGCATCACAAGGAGCTCGACCAGTACACGTAGAGGAACAATCAGTGGAAGAAGCATCGACCCCGCTCGAAGGACGAGCGCAATCACGGGGTGCACCATCAGAGGCTCAAGAAGCAGATTTACAAGCACGGCCGGAGCGAGAGGACTCGCGCTTGGCAGACTCCTCACCCGAGGAAGGAGAATCACTCGAGTTCCAGATATTACCATCCCATTCATCAGGATTCCAATCCAGTCCGGCTTTCGCCACGACCAGACGCACCTTCTGCGTCGAAACCCGACCACGCCGATTCTTGTATTTATAACGAGCAATCCGCACAGCCGCCCTCTCGGCAATAGTTTGGTACGTCTCAAGTTTATCAGCAAGCAACTTATTTTGACACCGCAACAAAGTATGAGCATTCTGAATCTCAACAAAGTTCGCTTCCAAATCCTTATGCAAGTTCTGCAACTTCAACAACCTCTCATGCAGGATCCTGTACGCAGACAGAACAATCCAACCTCTGCGCCCCAAAACGGGAAGCTCATCACCCTTAGATACCGGCGCCTTCTGTAAACAAGTAATCACATTAGCCGGCTCCGCCAGCTCCAAAAAAGAATTCCAATTCTCACTCAAACCAGTAGAATCAGCCCACTCACGGGCTAAGGCTTCATAAGGCGTTGAATCCCAGCCGGGAATATCAACGGGCAACTTAAAAGTAGATTTCGACTTTCTAGAAAACATCTTTGAAAAGAAAAAAAAAGAGAAAAAGAAAAAGAAGAAAGAGAAAAGAAAACTACACGCAGGTATATACAAATAATATAGAAACAAAACCACGCACGCGCCGAAGGCAAACACGATACAACCACAACGCACACAGGTTTCGTAAACGGTTCGTGACGCCAAATGTTCTGCTTGGGTTTTCGGATCAGATAGAACATGCTCATCAGAGCCTCACTAACCCAGCCAGAACGTTACCCCCTCCCTAGAACCTATTTACAATCCTACAACCACATATATCTATCACCTAAGGACAGGGGATTCCTACTATGCATACCAAGATCTCACAATCGGCGGCCTCGCGATCCCATACGGATCCAGACCTTTCTGCCCATACGACAGTATCACAAGTGGCGGCCTCGCGGTCCCATACGAACCCAGACCTCTCTGCCCATACGACAGTATCACAAGTGGCGGCCTCGCGGTCCCATACGAACCCAGACCTCTCTGCCCATACGACAGTATCACAAGTGGCGGCCTCGCGGTCCCATACGAACCCAGACCTCTCTGCCCATACGACAGTATCAGCACAATCGGCGGCCTCGCGATCCCCTACGAATCCAGACCTCTCTGCCCATACGACAGTATCACAAGTGGCGGCCTCGCGGTCCCATACGAACCCAGACCTCTCTGCCCATACGACAGTATCAGCACAATCGGCGGCCTCGCGATCCCCTACGAATCCAGACCTCTCTGCCCATACGACAGTATCACAAGTGGCGGCCTCGCGGTCCCATACGAACCCAGACCTCTCTGCCCATACGACAGTATCACAAGTGGCGGCCTCGCGGTCCCATACGAACCCAGACCTCTCTGCCCATACGACAGTATCAGCACAATCGGCGGCCTCGCGATCCCCTACGAATCCAGACCTCTCTACCTAGACGGCAGTCTCATACGACAGTTCATCCTATGATCACCATAACATACAAAAAGGGAATCAGTCTCACTATTCATCAGATCACACAAGGATTGCCAGTTCGGGCATAGCCTGTTCTCAGGTTTGAGGGGCTCCTCTTTCCCTTATTCAGTTACCACTTACCTGATCAGGGTTAACATCTGTTCATGTAGCCGCAGCTGACTAGAAGAATAGGCTACCCTCTTATACAAGAACACGCAGCACATGTTGGTTCACTACAAACTGGATACTTTATTACTCATTACATACACAATCACATAACATTACGATATAACACATAACCTGCAAAGAAAAGTGAAAGATTAAGTTGTACACTCTAATAAGAAAGGGTCGACATCACCTTAGTGGTATGTAGCCTGCACTCAGTGGTCATCTAGGCTCCCCTCTCGTCTGTGCCTCGGCTCGCCTGGAATCACCCTTCTCCGAGTCACTGGGACCTCTTCCTTATCGGCTACTCTCTCCTCTCTGGCTATTCTGTTAGGAAAGCATCTGTCTCTCGGTTCTTCTCCGCCTTCAAGATGGCGTCTGTCTTCCCTGGAATAAGTAGTAGCTTTACTGCTAACGGCTAGATGCCGCCTACGGACTGAACATGTAACTGCCTCAGACTTTCACTAATATAGAGGTGCATTTCCTCATGGAAAATTCCGGCCCGTAACCTGCCGCCCACCAAATTCTTGTACCTCCCCGTACCAAGGACACGTTCCCAGCCGGCCGGCCTGATGTAGTGTCTTCGGCATGAAGAAAAATACAATCCTTCGATAAGGGCCGGCCTGAACCGGTTCTCTCCAAGCGAATAACACCTCATAACTAAAACATTACTCTTGGCCTAGAAGCATCCCAAGCTGCCGAAGCAGAAAGAAAGATGGAGTCTCTCCCGTTTGAGGCCTACCAGGCCTGAATTCAGCACAGCTCCATGAAATACCCTCACTACAGGACAGGTTATCCCTAATACTAACAAATCTATCCCCTAGGCTATGTGTGCAAGCCCTGATCTATGGGCAAGAGCACAGAATCATGTCGAAGTGCCTAGTAAATAGGCTCCATTCACTACTCTAACCCTTATACTTGAATGGTAAGAGACTGAAGTCACATTCAATCACTTGTTAACACAAGAAGGCCGGGAAAATCGAGCAGAACAGCACCTTAATCTTCTGTTTAACACTTTTTTTACTATATTCTCTTAGAAAGTCACGTAATTTATCAATAGATTCTTGTCATACTGTACAAATACTACTACAATTCCAATTGTACACTGGGGCTTTAGGACGTTTCCCCATAACCTCATCTGCTAACACTTCTTCCTCATTTCTTGGAACCATTTTCTCCTTTTCCATTACACAACCATCCTTAACTTCATAAGCTCGACCACTGGTGTCAACTGCATGCAGCAAACTATTACTTTGAAGATAACTCTCTTCATTAAAAAATGGTTCAGTACTTGAACTATGCTTCCATTCTCCTAAGAACACTTTACAAAAGTTATTTTTTTTCACTACTCTTTTCCTTTTGTTTTTTGACTTCATTACATTGTCTATTTTATCTAATGTACGGATCCTGTTCAAAATTAAAATGAATAGTTTTCTTTTTAATTCCAAAGCCTTTGCAACAATTGATTCAATATGTTTCTTTTTCTTATAAAATTTTGCTTGCTTCCTATATTTTTTGACATCCTTTAGCAAATTGAACATCACTCTTCTCTGAAACATTCTTTCCTGCTTCTGATTGTACATTAGCATTTAGTATTTTCTTTCTATTGTGTTGTTGTTTTCTACTTGAAACACTATTTGCAGTGGATATATTTTTTACATTTTTTCTATGTTTGAAGATATTTTTAAAAAAAATCCTTAGTCTGCTTACCAGAAGACTTTTTCTTTTTTCCAACATGAGGTTCTTCAACTAATTTGTGTTGTCCAGTTGTCTTCAAATATAGATGTTTTTGCTGTTCTTTTCTCTTTCTTGATTTTATAGGCATGTTTAATTTATTTCAGTGTTGTTCACCAATACCTAAAAGAAACTAAAAAAAAAAATACCTTTATGTAATTTAAATATATTACTATATTTTTTTTGAGCTTTTCAAATCCTATCATATGAGCTGCCCCTTTCCTACGAGTGCAAATCTTACAGAACAAGAGCAACACGAATTAAATCTCTGACAACAATTCCTGTGTACACACAGACTCATGGTGTGATTCTAGGCAGAAAACGATATTTGATTGGCAATTGTTTCTAGAGAATGTGTATTGTCAGGTGCAAGAGAGATCTGCATGGACACTTGCACAACTGCATGAAGACTGCAGAGATGTAAGTAAGAGTACATGTGTGGTAAGGGTTAATTGGAGTTTTGAACATGTAGGATCTACCTCACCCATTGCAGGAGTGGAACGAAAATCTACCATGTTGATTTCAAATGTGTTAGCATTTGCCTCTCATTTGTGAGATAGTGATTTCTGCTGAATGCTAACCATCACAGTTCAAGAAAACAAGCTGCCCCTTTCCTACGAGTGCAAGTCTTACAAAACAAGAACAACACAAATTAAATCTCTGACAACAATTCCTGTGTGCACACAGACTCATGGTGTGATTCTAGGCAGAAAACAATATTTGATTGGCAATTTCAAAGCACATTTACTACTGTGGTAGAGCAAGTGATAATTACTGTAGCAGCCTGACACATTTTCCTTATAGTTTAGAGAGGCAGAAAAGAGCACATGTCCTAACAGCTACTTGAGACCATGAGCATGTGGAACCTGGGTGAGTGATTAGACTAGAGCAAAGGAAATGAGCCTTGGTGATGTTGAATGTGTTAGCGTTACACACTGCTATCTGAAATACCACACAGTGCTGAATAGTAAGCATGGGAGTGCAGGAGAAACAACTGGCTGTGTGCTAAGAGTGTGTTTCTGGAGACTGTGTATTGTCAGGTGCAAGAGAGATCTGCATGGACACTTGCACAACTGCATGAAGACTGCATACATGTATGTAAGAGCACATGTGGTAAGGGTTAATTGGGCTTTTGAACATGTAGGAACTACCTCACCCATTGCAGGATTGGAAGGAAAATCTACCCTGTTGTTTCCAAATGTGTTAGCATTTGCCTCGCATCTGTGAGACAGTTCAAGAAAACCAGCTGCCCATTTCCTACGAGTGCAAGTCTTACAGAACAAGAGCAACACGAATTAAATCTCTGACAACAATTCCTGTGTGCACACAGACTCATGGTGTGATTCTAGGCACAAAACAGTATTCCTGGGTGATACCAGTACACCTTAACTTATGGTGAAGACATACTCCATAATATCTTACAAGTTCAAGGCAGTTCAATATCTTCCAAAACATAAAATGTAAAACACAACTTTAAAGGAAGAAACACATTTCTATTATTTATATCAAAATACACCACATACATCCCCTCTCAAATTCATAACTCACCTTTAAAAGTAGTTAGTTGAGAAAGAAATGTGGCACTCACACAGCAGATTATCAGAGCCAGAATCTCTGAACTGTACACCTCTCACCAGAACCAGTAAATGGCAAACTTTCCCTCTCTTTTTTCACACATATACATGTTAACTTCAAATCACATTGCTTCCCACATTTTTTCAAATGGAAACACACATTTCTATTGGTTGCAAATTTCAACCCTTTTCCAAATCATTCCTACCCCCAACATGACTTCTGCCTGCTACCATAGCAACAGGTCATGGAACACTGGTGTGAGCAGAGAGGTCAGAAGTTTAGCACACAATGTTTCTAATCCAAACAGCAAGAGTGCTTGACTTTTCCAACCTAACAGCAAATCCAAAGTAATGTTCTGTGGGAACACATTTTTCTGAACCAATACAAAACATGCTTTAAAAAAGGTAAACATACAGCCTAGTTTTTAGTGTAGAATGGTGTGAAACAGCCAATGAGTTCTTTTTATTAAAAAAAAGTATGTAAGCCTCCATTTCACAACTAACTTTCTTTTCATATTGCCATTCTACTGAAAGACACCTTCTGAGTGCATCCAGATCTCCTTGAAAGATGTTTACAGTGTGGATTGTAGATCATAGCTATGTCTTCTGGAGTGAAAAGTATGCAGAAAAAAGAGGTATTGTGAAAGACCTTGCTTTGCCAAATGTAGACATTAAATGGATTGGTCAGAGAGGGTTAAAGTGGCACCAATTAATGCCTTTGGTGAAATCCTTTCTACATCTCTCACAGCCTAACCTTATAATTGTGCACTGTGGTGGAAATGACCTAGGCACTTTAACTGGGGTAGGTCTGGAAATGCTTGTTAAGGACACCTTTGTGCAATTGATGTCACTTTTTCCACAAACTACCTTTGTATATTCTAATATATGCCAAAGGCAAAAGTGGAACTGGTCCAACCAATATTGTCCGCAGATTGAGAAAGCAAGAAAGCACGTCAATAAGTCTGTTTCTGCTTTCCTCAGAGACTATGGTATGGGTTCTATATACCACAACAACTTGCGTTACAACATGCAAGGCATTTATAGAGGAGACGGTGTACATTTCACAGATGAAGGGAACAGAGTCTTCCTCTTGAACTTTAGACTGTGCATTGGTACTTACTTGTAGGTACCAAAAAACACTCAATGAACACAACGGCTCTTTTTAGAGCCAACCAACATCTAAACACTTAAACTTGATTTTTAATTCTATTTTTTTTTTTAATTTCCGCCGTGCGCGCACCGTGCGCGCACCCCGCGATTTTTTGAAAAAAGATAAAATGTTTTTTTCACTTTTCGGGATCCTTCAGAGACCCCCTGACAAAGGCTAGGGGGTCAGGAACTCTCTACCCTGCCCCCTTTTCACGTTCTCCACCTTTCTTTTAAATGGAAACACACATTTCTACTGGTTGAAAATTTCAACCCTTTCCAAATGATTCCTACCCCCAACATGACTTCTGCCTGCTAGCATAGCAACAGATCATGGAACACTGGTGTGAGCAGAGAGGTCAGAAGTTCAGCACACAATGTTTCTAATCCAAACAGCAAGAGTGCTTGACTTTTCAAACCTAACAGCAAATCCAAAGTAATGTTCTGTGGGAACACATTTTTCTGAACCAATACAAAACATGCTTTTAAAAATGTAAACATACAGCCTAGTTTTTAGTGTAGAATGGTGTGAAACAGCCAATGAGTTATTTTTATTAAAAACAAGTATGTAAGCCTCCATTTTACAACTACCTTTCTTTTCATATTGTCATTCTACTGAAAGACACCTTCAGAGTGCATCCAGGTCTCCTCCTCACTCCCTGAAGAAGACTGCTGTTCTGCCATTTTCAAGTAAAATTGATAGCTGTTCACCTCCTTGTCCCAGGAAATAAGAAGAAATAGTGAGGGGAGTGGGTGTGGTGCTTGAAGATTCTGGAACAGAAACTACTATGAACCAATGCTTCTGAGTGGCATTTATAGAGGAGATGGTGTACATTTCACAGACTTCTGAGTGCAACCAGGTCTCCTCCTCACTCCCTGAAGTAGACTGCTGTTCTGCCATTTTCAAGTACTGGAAAAGCTGTTCAGCTGCTTGTCCCAGCAAATAAGAAGAAATAGTGAGGGGAGTGGGTGTGGTGTTTGAAGATTCTGGAACAGAAACTACTATGAACCAATGCTTCTGAGTGGCATTTATAGAGGAGATGGTGTACATTTCACAGATGAAGGGAACTGAGTCTTCCTCTTGAACTTTACATGTAGGTACCAAAAAACACTCAATGAACACAACGGTTCTTTTTAGAGCCAACCAACATCTAATCACTTGCATATGATTTTTAAATCTCTGTTTTTTACGAATTTTTTGCCACCGTGCGCGCACCGTGCGTGCACCCCGCGATTTAAAAAAAAAAAAAATGTTTTTTTCACCCTTCGGGGTCCTTCAGGGACCCCCTGACAAAGGCTAGGGGGTCAGGAACTCTCTACCCTGCCCCATTTTCATGTTCTCCACCTTTCTTCACATACAAAACGCACAAAATGGCGGCCGACACTTCCTGATTTATACCGATTCGAATGTTGACTGACATGTAACCACCAATCAGAATTACGCTCGCGCACGTTATGGTGCGCGCACGGTGCGCGCACGGTGCACGCACGGTGCGCGCTTATAGATATTTATGTACTTTTAACTGCAATTTTCTCAGGAACTACTGAACAGATTGACACCATATATGCAAAAGGCACATGCCTGACCTGAGGACTACCTCTTTGCCAAATTTCAAGTAATTCTGTTCAGCCGTTCGTGCTGTACCTTCGACTAAAGGTCCTATGGGAAAATGCATGGAGAAAACGCGTTTTGGGACCCCCCTTTTTTCTCAGCCCCCGCTTGAAGAATTACCCCGAGACTTTCAGGGTAGGAGCTGAGCGGAGCGCCCCATTAGTTTTCACCCTTCGGGGTCCTTCAGGGACCCCCTGACAAAGGCTAGGGGGTCAGGAACTCTCTACCCTGCCCCTTTTCACGTTCTCCACCTTTCTTTTTCACTGTCACACACAAAACACACAAACTGGCAGCCGACACTTCCTGATTTCGACCGATTCGAATGTTGACTGACATGTAACCACCAATCAGAATTACGCTCGCGCACGTTATGGTGAGCGCACCGTGCGCGCACGGTGCGTGCTCATAGATATTTATGTACTTTTAACTGCAATTTTCTCAGGAACTACTGAACAGATTGACACCATATATGCAAAAGGCACATGCCTGACCTGAGGAATACCTCTTTGCCAAATTTCAAGTAATTCTGTTCAGCCGTTCGGGCTGTACCTTCGACTTATGTATGAGTGTGTTAGTGATTGAATGTATATCTCAGTTGTACATGTGTCAGTAACTACATATGTGAAACGCAGTGTATATGTGTATAAGAGTATATAACTATCTATATGTGAGAGTGTGTGATTGAGGGAGTGCCTGTATGGATGAGTGTGTGCTTGTATTAGGAATTGTATAAGAGTGTCAGAATGTGTTAGTATTTTTATGAGTAAGTGAACTTGAGTGTGTTTAACTGTATAGGTGAGTAAATTGGACTGTGTTTAATTATTTGCACAACTGACTAGGTGTGTCAGTACCTCAATGGATGATTGGCGGTGTGTGAGTGAGTGTCTATATAGGTGTATAAATGCATATGATAGTCTTGTACGGAGTGACTGTAAGTATGAGTGACTGTACAGGTGAGTGAGTGGAGGTGTATGTAGACCTAAGAGTCAATGAGTGGGTATGTAGTTATTGGTATTGGAGTATCTATGGTTTTCAAAATGGCCGTCTGAAATTTAGAGTCAGTGTATCAAAGGTTATATTAGGGCAGAGGTCTTCAATCTGTGGGGCGCGACCCATAGGGGGGCCCTGGAGTCATGGAAAGGGGGTCGCACATTTCCAGGCCTCACTTCTGCCTGAAATCCAAAATGTGCTTTTCCTTTTGGAAAAAGAGAACGGTCCGAGTGCTTCATTCTGAAAATGCTTCTGCTGAAGTTAATTGCTGAAGTTAATTGAGTCTCCTGTGCTGTGAAAAAATAGAGGCCAGGCAGACAAGTAAAACAATCCTTCACACCAGGATGCCTGCTTGGCTGAAGATGCAAATGCAGCTGTGAGTTAAAATGCAAACGTAAAGGGTGCTTGGGAGCAGTAATCACTCCAAGCATTGTGATTGCAAAGATTTGTTTTTTTTTCATTGGTGGTAGGAAGAGTTAACACCTGGGCTGTGAAGTCATGTTTTTAATTGTAACTGTATTTACACAGTGTTTAGTACCCCTGAGGAGGGTTGAAGGGACAGTTATGCAAAAAAATATAAAACAAATTGCATCACTTATGTACTGGTATTACTAAAATCTACATTTTGGAAGCTCCATTGTATCCTAAAATATTATTTAAAAAATGACTTACGCAGAACAAAATATTTTGGGGCTTACGAGATGCTGTGCCGCTGGAGCATCACTTTATAAAGCTTCGGCAGTGCAAGCGTCTCAATTATAACTATGTGGCACCGCAAAGTCACCCAGCGTGGCTTTGCATGGCCTCATAGATATGGAGTAAGACAAAGCAGTGCAAGTTGCTGCGATGCCTTAATCTGTGTCAAGTAGGTGTACCATGGGCATTGCGGTGGGTGTTCCCACGCAACGCCAATGGATTTTGACAATGCCCCAGATTTACAAAACCATGTAAACCTGGGGCAGCGCCAAAACCTTACGCCTACACACAGCAGGCATAACAGGGAGAAATGTTTTCATTTCTCCTCATTATTTCCACTTTCCATTCTGCAGCACACACAGAAAGAGGAAAGTCCCTCTCTGGATTGTTTTTGTGCAGGAAGGTGAAAACAATCCTGCTTATGTTGGCACAAGGCAGAAATGTGTGTGCCAACGCAGGGGGAAAGGGCAGGAATGTACCATATTTAATAATACGGTGCATTCCTGCCCTTTCACATTGGCATAGGGCAGCACAGCAAGAAGACTTGCGGCGCTGCCCTACGCCATTTCCTCATAAATGAGGCCCTTTGTTTTTAGCCACACCTTTGACCATGCCCCTACGATCACTAACCTTTGCTATGCTAAACACTGCTTAATATTTTCCCACTGTAAATATAATTTTTTGTGGGAATTGGGGGCATTTATGGCTATCGATAGTTGTCAATGATGAGGTGTATCAAGTTCTAGAAATTTTTGTCAGGAGGGGTCCTTACGCCGAAAAGATTTTGACAGGGGGTCTCGGCATCAAAAAGTTTGAAGACCTCTGTATTAGGGTGTGAGAAGATGCACTAATTTATCACATGGATGACGTCATCAGTGATGTCATTTGAGATGTCATCAGTCATGTCATCAGTGATGTCACTGACCATGTCATGAGTGATGTAATATGTGACGTCATCAGCAGTGCATTGCGGGGGCGCGAGTTATAGTTAGCTGAACTAACTATAACAGGGGAATTTCTAGGGTTTTGTATGAGGGAAATGTCCAGCTAACTATAACGCCCCTGAAACCTATGGTTTTTTTAGTGAATTTCTAAGGTTTTTTAAATGCCAATTCCTAACTATAACGCCCGTAAAACCTTTGGTTTTTTCAGTGAATTACAAAGGTTTTTTAATTGCCAATTTCTAACTATAACGTGCATAAAATATATGTTTTTTTCAGTGCATTTCAAAGGTTTTTTAAATGCTAATTCCTAACTTATCTCTGAAGATATTATGTTTAATGATTTTGATTGGATTTCTATATTTTTCAAATTCAGTGTGTCAATTTCATTAATTATCTTTTTTTTAAAAGACTTTTTTATCACCATTGTTTAAACCTTTTTTTTCAATTAATTCTTTTAAAAATTAAAAAATATAATTTGAACTTAATGGGTTTTTCAAACATATTTTTTAATATTTTTCAAAATATTTTTTTAACTATATGTTCAAAACTGTATTTTATATATTTTTTTCAATGTTTTTGGATCCGCGCACCCTATGCGCACCGTTCTTGATCCCTACGCGATAGCATCCGCGCATGGTATGCGTTGGGTACGTGTTTAGTGCGCGATCGCAATGCGACCGGTACGCGACTCCCAGCCTATACGTTCGATGTACGTAACGCGACGGATCCCGCGAAGTATTTAACATTTTAAAAAACATATGTATGTATTTCATGTGAATATTACTTGAAGACAAACTCTAAACTAGTCTTAAAACTAAAATATGTTTACATCTAGTCCTATAATTTTTTTTTATTCAATTTCGCGGATGCGCGCTGGGTGCATGCTGCGTAAGCGCAGGGTGCGCGGATCCCATGTGACCTGCAAAAAAAGATATTTGATTGGTTCAGTACACTTCCTCTTCTAACTATTGAAAGACCCCACCCATTTCAATCATTCTTCTTTGACCTTCTTTAGAGCACCATCTCTTTGGAGAGAAGAAGATTTTTTAAACTAAGTTTACACTTAGCTCTAACTTTTTTCAACCAAAAATGGTTTCAGGGCATCACCTGCATCACCTCATACTTCTGAGGATGAAGTTTTGCCGGAGGCACCACCAAAATACGTTCTTCTTCAGTGGTGTGGAAATGTTTTACTTTTCCCGAGGGGCAGAATAAGACCAATGCCACCTTGGTCACGTGCAAGATTTGCAAAAGAGTCCTGTCGCGAGAGGATCCTAACAAGAAATACTCTTGCGGCACGGCAAGTATGATGAAGCACATGAGGACCCTTCATCCGAACAATCTTGCACAAGAAGAGTGCTGACGGATGAGAAACACTCCTGCTCCTGCGCCATCCACCTCATCGCAGCCAAGCACATCAAGAGTACATCCATCAGCCCAAACCTTGGACATCCGTCCTCAATTTCAATTTTTAAAAGTGCTCTGCACTAAGTGCAATAAGACTTTGTGCTATGGTGAGCAGTCGATCGATCTGATCTGCCGCCGTCAAGAAAGTCACAGTCAATTAGGATTTTTCTCAATTTAGTAGTCCTAAGTTTAGACTTAGGACTACTAAATTGAGAAAAATCCTAATTTTAAGACTTTCGGTATTCACAGAAGGCATTTAGGAGTCCTAAAGTTAGGAGTCCTAACTATACTACTACTAAACTGAGAAAAATCCTAATTTTAAGACTTTCGGTATTCACAGAAGGCATTTAGGAGTCCTAAAGTTAGGACTCCTAACTTCTGTGAATACCGAAATGAGTAAGTGCCTTCTGTGAATACCAAAATGAGTAAGTGCCTTCTGTGAATACCAAAATGGTAGTAAGTTTAGGATTTTGTCTTAAGTTAGTTCTGTGAATCGGGCCCTATATGCATAGTGCATACTACTTTGAAGCAGTTCATGCCCTAAAGCCTACCTCACTAAAACTCTACATGCTAACTGACTAAATGATTACAGTACTATAAGGAGACACACTGGGTGAGTGACAGGGTGTTTGCTAGAAGTGTATGAATACTAACTAGGGAATTGAAGGTGTGAAACACAACTGTGTAGGTGATTAGAGGACTGCATCCATACTGCATAGGCATTTAAAGCAGTCCATGTGCTAAGGCCTGGCTCACTGCATGACTACTTGGATACTCACTGAATGATTAGAGTACAGCAAGGAGAGTGCCTAGGTGAATTTATAAGTGCTAGGCTTTTCGCACAGGGAATGGATTAGTACTTGGTACTGAATGGGTCACTAGAGGAGTGCAAAGGCAGTGACAAGAAAGTGTGAAAGACAAGTGTCTAAGTGGTTAGAAGACTGCATACATAGTGGATAGGGGTTTGAAGTAGGCCTGGGTGGCAAATTCTGTACCGCTCGCGGAATTTGCGGAATTTCGGTAATTTCGCGTTCCGCGGAGAACGCGAAATTGCCCAAAATTCTGCTTTCCGCGACTTCGCGAAAGTTTTTCTTGTTCGCGTTCTCAAAATGCGTGTTCGCGAGATATTTCTCCCCGAGCACGCAAACAGCAACTGTGAACAGGAAAAAAGCATCGCGAACAAGCAATTCCGCGTGATCGCGGAATTTCTGCATGTTCGCGGAGATTTTTTACGGTTTCGCGGAGATTTGCGTAACGCGATTACGCGAATTCCGCCCACCCCTAGTTTGAAGCAGTCCATGTGCTAAGGCTTGGCTCAGTGCATGAATACTGAGGCACTGACTGAATTATTAGAGTAATGCAAAGATAGTATCTTGGTGAATTTATAAGTGTTTGAGTTTTCGCACAGTGAATGGATTAGTACATGATGCTGAATGGGTCACTAGAGGACTGCAAAGGGAGTGACAGGGTGTTTCCTGGAAGTGTATGGATACTGACTAGGGAATTGAAGGTGTGAAAGACAATTGTGTAGGTGGTTAGAGGACTGCACGCATAGTGGATAGGGGTTTGAAGCAGTCCATATGCTAAGTCTTGGGTCACTGGATGAGTACTTGGGAACTGACTGAATAATTAGAGTACTGCAAGGAGAGTGCCTGGGTGAATTTATTAGGGTTTGGGCGCAGTGAATGGATTAGTACATGATGCTTAATAAGGTCACTAGAGGAGTGCAAGGGGAGTGACAGGGTGTTTGCTGGAAGTGTATGGATACTGACTGGGGAATTGAAGGTGTGAAAGACAAGTGTGTAGGTGGTTAGAGGACTGAATGCATAGTTGATAGGGGTTTGAAGAAATCCATGTGCTAAGGCCTGGCTCAGTGCATGAATACTTAGGCAGTGACTGAATCATTAGAGTACTGGAAAGAGAGTGTCTTGGTGAATTTATAAGTGTTTGGGTTTTGGCACAGTGAATGGATTAGTACATGGTGTTGAATGGGTCACTAGAGGACTACAAAGGGAGTGACAGGGTGTTTCGTGGAAGTGTATGGATACTGACTGGGGAATTGAAGGTGTAAAAGACAAGTGTATAGTATGTTAGAACACTACATGCATACTGCATAGACATTTGAAGCAGTCTATTTGGTACTTAGAAACTGACTAAATCATCAGACTACTTCTAGGACAGTGCTTGGGTAAAACGTTAAAATTTTCAGTTCTGCCACAGTGAAGAGACTAGTACATGGTACTGCACCTTAGTGTCAAACCCTGACTCATTTTATCAATGCATAAGCAAAGACTAGCTTCTAATGCTACTAAAACTTGACAACATGACAGGTTTTAAAAGAGTTATCTGCTAAAAATACACGATGTTACCAAATGCTTCTCTCACAGTGGTTCCCAAATGCACACAAACTCACAGTGTGATTCTAGACAACAGCCACTATACCTAGGAGTTTACCAAAAATCATTCACTACTGTGGAAGTGGTAAGGGAACTGCACACAATCTTCATATTTCAGGACTGCACTTTTGTGTCAAAGCCTGACTCATTTAATCAAAGCATAAGCAAAGACTGGCTTCTAATGCTACTAAAACTTGACAACATGACCTGTTTTAAAACAGTTATCTGTCAGCAAATACACGATGTTACCAAATGCTTCTCTCACAATCCTTACCCAAATGCACACAGACTCACAGTGGGATTTTAGACAAGCAACACTATCCTAGGAGTTTACCAAAACTCATTCCCTAGTCTAGAAGAGTTAATGGTACTGCACACAATCTACATATTTAAGTACAGCACATCAGTGTCAAAGCATGACTCATTTAATCAACGCATAAGCAAAGACTGGATTCTAATGCTACTAAAACTTCACAACATGACAGGTTTTAAAACAGTTATCTGTCAGCAAATACATGATGTTACCAAATGCTTCTCTCACAGTGATCCCAAATACACACTAACTTACAGTGTGATTCTAGACAAGCACCACTATCCCTAGGAGTTTACCAAAACTCATTCACTACAGTGCAAGTGGTAAGGCAACTGCACACAATCTACATATTTCAGGACTGCACTTTTCTGTCAAAGCCTGACTCATTTAATCAAAGCATAAGCCATAACTGTCTTCTAATGCTACTAAAACTTCACAACATGACAGGTTAAAACAGTTATCTGTCAGCAAATGCACGATGTTACCAAATGCTTCTCTCACAGTGGTTCCCAAATGCACACATACTCACTGTGTGATTCTAGACAAACAACACTATACCAAAACACATTTCTTCATCTAGAAGAAGTACTACATTTTAGTATAGAAACATAACATAACTCATTTCACAAATTCATGAACAATGACTGGTTTCTAATTCTGCTAAAATATAAAAACAGCACAGTTATCTGTCTGCAAACACATGAAAAACACAAACGCTTATCACAGAATGGTTTCTACATGCACACACACTGTCAATAAGATTGTATAGAAAAAAAGTACTCCCTACACTTTAGCAGGAGAAATACATTAGTCTGATTAAAATCAAAATAGTCTACATACATCCCCTCACAATTAAATAACTCATCTTTCAAGTTCTTTTGTAGATTAAGAAGTATATCAGTCACTCACCATATTTTCTAATACAGAATCTCTGCACTGTGCACCTCTCAGCAAAAACAAAGAATGTAAAAGTTTCCCTTTCATTTTCCACACATATACATGTAAACATCAAATCACAATCCTTCACACATAAACTGAAAAGCAAACACACATTTCTATTGGTTAAACATTTCAACCCTTCCAACTGAAATACATTTCAACACTTCCCCCAATCTGCCTTCTGCCTGTTACCATAGAAACAGGTCATGGAACACTGCACTGAGCACACAGGTCAGAAGTTCAGCGCACAATGTTGCTACAGAAGAGAGGAAGTGTGCTTCACTTTTCAACATATCAGCTAATCATATATAATGTTCCTTACAATCTGTTTTTGTTAACCAATAAGAATCATACCTTTAAAAAACAGAAATATACACCCTACCTTTCAGTGTACAAAGTAGTCATACAAGCAATAATTTCTTGACTTTTTAAAAAACAAATTCCATGGATCCGCGCACCCAACGCGTTAGGATGCGCTGCCGTTTTTTTTTTTTTAAAAGGGGGCCCCAGGGGGTCCTTCTGGGACCCCCTAAGCACCTCTAGAGGGTCAGAGTATTTCCACTCTGCCCCCTTTATATTTTTTACCCACTTATTCCCCTTGCTTCTTCAGCCTCGCTTCTACCGAGGCAGAAAATGGCCGCCAACAGTTCCTGGTTTCGAATGTAGAGAGACACTCGACAGCCAATTAGCATTCAGCGCGCAATCGGGAGGGTGCGTGCTCGGTTCGGGGAGGGTGCGCTCACGGTGCAGGTAGGGTCCGCGGATCCTCCCCGGCCATAGATATTTATGTACTTTTAACTCTAATTTTCTCAGGAACTACTGAACGGATTCACACCATTTATGCAAAAGGCACGAGTCTGAACTGAGGACTACCTCTTTGCCAAATTTGGTGTCATTCCGTTCAGGGGTTCGGGCTGTAGCTGCGACAACAGATCCTATGGGAGATTGCATGGGGAAAACGCGTTTTGGGACTCCCCTCTTTTCTCTGCCCCCGCTTGACGAATCACCACGAAATTTTCAGGGTAGGAGCGGAGCTGGCCAAAAGTTTGGAAAATTTCATGAGGATTCATCAACCGGCACCAGACTTATTGGGAATAGAATGTTGCGGATTTCCTATGGATAATAGGTCCTAACTGTAACTACCTACTGGCATAGCTCCGGTCCGTTCCTATCCTGAAAGTCTCGGGATGATTCGTGTGTAGCGGGGCCGAGAAAAAAGAGGGGTCCCAAAACATGTTTTCCCCATGCAATTTCCCATAGGACCTTTAGCCGCAGCTACAGCCTGAACTGCTGAACGGAATTAGACGAAATTTGGCAAAGAGGTAGTCCTCAGTTCACACTCGTGTCTTTTGGTTAAATGGTGTAAATCCATTCAGTAGTTTCTGAGAAAATCAAAAGTAAAATCACATAAATCTGGGCGGAGCCTAACCACACATCTCATCGTGAGATCTGATTGGCTGTCAGCACTTCATCCAAGAAGTGTTGGCAGCCATCTTGGGACCAATATACATGATAGCACCTCATTAAAAAACATTGCAGTTAATAGAAGGTTTTAAGACTTTAGTTACATTATAAATCATTTGTTGATTGTACCATAATCATTTTAGGAATTGTGGTGTGTTCTAAGGTGATTTTACCATGTGAAAAAGCCTTCTGTTGGGATATCATGAATCATGTTTGAGGGAAAACTATTTTCTCATGCTTTTCCCACAGAGGTTTGGAAGGTGATCTATAAGCTAAACTGAGACCATATTTTCTGTAAATTCACATTATCTTTCTCAGTCATGTGAGAATGAAGTCTGACATTCTCAGTAAAACATGTACATCCAACAAGGGAAGAAACTGTCGGTTGATTCCTTTGTGTTCTACTGCAGCTTCCCAGAGTGTTCTAAAGAACAACTAGAGCGCTAACAGTCCTACTGATGACAAACGTATGGCACACCTGAAGCCATCTTGATTGGAATAAAGTGGTAACTCTTAAAACATTTAATTTAAAAAGGAACACAATGAGGGGGTTCATTTTGCCATAGAAATTATGATTAGTGCTGAGAAAGGAAAAATTAGGGCACATTTTGAGTGACTTCTCAAATCCTCTTGTATTTCAATAAAAAATTCTGAAAACATGACTGAAACAATCACTTTCCAAACCAGCAACAGACTTCCCAGGTGAGCAGTAGCTTTACTACAGTTATCTAATAAGCAACGAGAGTGCTAACATTACGAATGTATGGCAAATGTGTGACATATCTGAATGCCTTCATGATGAAATCAAAGTAAAAAACCTGAAAGTATTTCCTACTGAGGAGACTGTAGTAAATGAGGAAATTAGGAAACTTCATAACAAATAAGTCTCCCAAGATGGTCACCAGAGACAAAATGTAGCACAAATATCACCCAGATGTAGCCCAAGTATAGCCCAATGACAGAATGTCCCAGAGTGTTCTAAAGAACAACTAGAGCGCTAACAGTCTTACTTATAACAAAAGTATGGCACACCTGAAGCCATCTTGATTGGAATAAAGTGGTAACACTTAAAACATTTAATTTGCAAAGGAACAAAATGAGGGGATTTATTTTGCCATAGAAATTATGATTAGCGCTGCAGAAAGAAAAATGAGGGCACATTTTGACTTCTCAAATCCTCTTCTATTTCATTAAAAAATTCTGACATGCAGACTGAAACATGCACTTTGAATACCAGCAGCAGACTTCCCAGGTGAACAGTAGCTTTACTGCAGTGATCTAATGAGCAACTAGAGTGCTAACATTCAGAATTTATGGCAAATATGTGACACATCTGAATGCCTTCTTGATGGAACCAAAGTAAACAAGCATTGAAAATGCAATAGGTCTTGCCCTCGTTTAAGTTAAAGCAATTCTGTTTGTAATTAGGTAGCTTTTTATCTCTGCTTGTATTAGTGCTTTTCAAACTTTCATGTACATAACATGCATATGTATGCATATATGTATATGTATATGTATGCATGCATTTATATTTGTATTTATATAGATATGCAGATTATATATATGTGTATGTATGCATATATAGATATACACATACATATATATAAATGCATATGCATATATATGCATATATGTATGTGCATATGTGTGCATGTAGAGAGAGAGAGGTAGAGAGGTAGAGGTGTAGAGGTAGAGGTGTAGAGTTAGAGAGGTAGAGGTAGAGAGGTAGAGGTAGAGAGGTAGAGGTGTAGAGAGGTATAGGTGTAGAGAGGTAGAGAGCAGTAGAGAGAGAGAGGTAGAGAGAGGTAGAGAGTAGAGAGTGAGTAGTAGAGAGTAGTAGAGAGTAGAAGAGAGAGTAGCAGAGAGTGAGTAGTAGAGAGTAGTAGAGGGTAGAAGAGAGAGTAGCAGAGAGTGAGTAGTAGAGAATAATAGAGTGAGTAGTAGAGAGTGAGAGTGAGCAGTAGAGAGAGAGTAGTAGAAAGTGAGTAGTAGAGAGTGAGTAGTAGAGAGTAGTAGAGAGTGAGTAGTAGACTGAGTAGTAGAGAGTAGTAGACAGTGAGTAGTAGAGAGTGAGTAGAAGAGAGTGAGTAGTAGAGAGTGAGTAGCAGAGAGAGAGTAGTAGAGAGTAGTAGAGAGAGAGTAGTAGAGAGTCGTAGAGAGTGAAAAGTAGAGAGCTGTAGAGAGTGAGTTGTAGAGAGTAGTCGAGAGTGAGCAGTAGAGAGTAGTAGATAGTGAGTAGTAGAGCGTGAGTAGTAGAGAGAGAGTAGTAGAGAGTAGTATATTAGTAGAGAGTGAGTTGTAGAGAGTAGTGGAGTAGTATCGTGAGTAGTAGAGAGTGAGTAGTAGAGTAGTAGAGAGTGAGTAGAAGAGAGTAGTAGAAAGCGAATAGTAGAGAGCAAGTAGTACAGTGTGTAGTAGAGAGTGAGTCATAGAGAATAGTAGAGAGTGAGTAGTAGAGAGAGTAGTAGAGTAGTAGAGAGTTAGTAGTAGAGTTAGTAGTAGAGAGTAGTTGAGAGCGAGTAGTAGAGAGTGAGTAGTGGAGAGTGAGTAGTAGAGAGTGAGTAGTGGGGAATGAGTAGTGGAGAGTAGTAAAGAGCGAGTAGTAGGGAGTGAGTAGTAGAGAGTGCATAGTAGAGAGTGAGTAGAAGAGAGTGATTAGTAGAGAGTGAGTAGTAGAGAGAGAGTAGTAGAGAGTGAGTAGTAGAGAGTAGTAGAGTGAATAGTAGAGAGTGAGTAGTAGAGAGAGTAGTAGAGAGTGAGTAGTAGAGAGTAGTAGAGAATGAGTAGTAGAGAGTGAGTTTTAGAGAGTAGTAGAGAGTGAGTAGTAGAGAGTAGTAGAGAGTAAGTAGTAGAGAGTGAGTAGTAGAGTAGTAGAGTAGTCAGTCAGTGTCAGCCAGTCAGTCAGTGTCAGACAGTCAGTGTAAGTCAGTCAGTCAGTGTCACTCAATCAGTGTCAGTCAGTGTCAGTCAGTCAGTGTCACTCAATCAGTGTCAGTCAATCAGTGTCAGTCAGTGTCAGTCAGTGTCAGTCAATCAGTGTCAGTCAGTCAGTCAGGGTCAGTCAATCAGTGTCAGTCATTGTCAGTGTCAGTCAATCAGTGTCAGTCAATCAGTGTCAGTCAGTGTCAATCAGTCACTGTCAGTCAGTCAGTGTCAGGTAGTCAGTGTCAGCTAGAGCAGCTCTGCTGACCTGGTTCTCTGGCTCTAAACCAGCTCTGCTGACCTGGTTCTCTAGCTCTAAAGCAGCTCTGCTGACCTGGTTTCTCTGACTCTACAGCAGGTCTGCTGACATGGTTCTCTGGCTCTAGAGCTGCTCTGTTGACCTAGTTCTTAGGATATAGAGCAGCTCTGCTGATCTGCTTCTCTGCCTCTACAACAGCTCTGCTGACCTGGTTCTCTGGCTCTAAAGCAGCTCCGCTGACCCGGTTCTATGGCTTTAAAGCCTTTCTACTGACATGGTTCTCTGGCTCTAGAGCAGCTCTGCTGACCTGGTTCTCTCCCTCTAAAGCAGCTCTGCTGACCTGGTTCTCTGGCTCTAAAGCAGCTCTGCTGACCTGGTTCTCTGGCTCTAAAGCAGCACTGCTGACCTGGTTCTAGGGCTCTAGAGCAGCTCTGCTGACCTGGTTCTCTGGCTCTAAAGCAGCTCTGCTGACCTGGTTCTCTCCCCCCTAAATCAGCTCTGCTGACCTGGTTCTCTGCCTCTAAAGCAGCTCTGCTGACCTGGTTCTCAGGCTCTAAAGCAGCTCCGCTGACCTGGTTCTCAGGCTCTAAAGCAGCTCCGCTGACCTGGTTCTCTCCCTCTAAAGCAGCTCTGCTCAACTGGTTTCTCTGGCTCTAGAGCAGCTCCGCTGACCCGGTTCTCAGGCTCTAAAGCAGCTCCGCTTTCCTGGTTCTCTGGCTCTAAAGCAGCTCTGCTGACCTGGTTCTCTGCCTCTAGAGCAGCTCTGCTGACCTGGTTCTCTGGCTCTAAAGCAGCTCTGCTGACCTGGTTCTATGGCTCTAAAGCCGCTCTGCTGACCTGGTTCTCTGGCTCTAAAGCAGCTCTGCTGACCTGGTTCTCTCCCTCTAAAGAGCTCTGTTGACCTGGTTCTCTGTCTCTAAAGCAGCTCTGCTGACCTGGTTCTCTTGCTCTAAAGCTGCTCTACTGACCTGGTTTCTCTGGCTCTACAGCAGCTCTGCTGACCTGGTTCTCTGGCTCTAGAGCAGCTCTGCTGACCTGGTTCTCTGGCTCTAAAGCAATTCTGCTGACCTGGTTCTCTCCCTCTAAAGCAGCTCTGCTGACCTGGTTTCTCTGGCTCTACAGCAGCTCTGCTGACCTGGTTCTACTAAATTGAGAAAAATCCTAATTTTAAGACTTTCGGTATTCACAGAAGGCATTTAGGAGTCCTAAAGTTAGGAGTCCTAACTATACTACTACTAAACTGAGAAAAATCCTAATTTTAAGACTTTCGGTATTCACAGAAGGCATTTAGGAGTCCTAATGTTAGGACTCCTAACTTCTGTGAATACCGAAATGAGTAAGTGCCTTCTGTGAATACCAAAATGAGTAAGTGCCTTCTGTGAATACCAAAATGGTAGTAAGTTTAGGATTTTGTCTTAAGTTAGTTCTGTGAATCGGGCCCAAATTGTTTAAAACCTGTTAGTAGCCGGACAACCGTGTTGAGAACTGTTCTTAGGGGAAAAGGTAAGTTTTCAGAGTTCCTGTGAGGATGGCGTGCCCATAATCCAGTTTTGAGAGGACTAGAAATTACACTACCATCTTCAAACGATCAGGCAGAATAAAAGTTTTGATTTTCTTTGAGGTGTTTAAGAGTGTACTGCGCTCCTTTGGCTGAGTTGTTGATGTGGTCCTTCAGTGACAAGTATTTGTTCAGAGCGATGCCCAAGGATTTTACGGAGTTGAATAGTGTAAGAGAACAATTAAGGGCGTCCAAGTTCGTGAGCCAATCTTGGATTGGCAGAGGGTTGTTTATAGGGGAGAAAAGTAGTAGTTCAGTTTTGTTGGGGTTTAACTTTAAGAGGTCGGCATTAAGCGAAGTTTGCATCTTGATTAGTGTTTCGATCAGTTGTATGATGTCACTGGGTGATTTAATATTGCAGTAAAAATGAGTGTCATTGGAATATAGTTGATATTCAACCTCTGCTTGGTTCAGGATAACAGTAAGGGGTCCCATGAAGAGATTAAAAAGGGATGGGGAGAGAGTTGAGCCTTGGGGGGCACCATGAGGAACTAGTGTTAGTTTTGAGAGACAGTTGTTGATTTTGATTTGTTGGGAGCAATGTTGCAGGTACAATGTGAACCATCTAAGGACTGTGCCATTGATACCAGTGTGGTTCTTGAGTGTCTCGAGTAATGCTGGGTTATTTACAGTATCAAAAGCTACCGATAAGTCAAGTAGGATTAGGAGGCATGCATCACCTTCATCCAAGGATCTGTGAATGTCATCCGATCGACCAATCGACCCCAGACCACACCACAGATGAGCTGACCTCCTGAGGATCCCACAGGACCATGGGTGGTTGTCCCCATCTCACCACAGTCCTGTATATATATATATATATATATATATATTACCTACTGGCGGTCGCCAGTAGGTAGTTATAGTTAGGACCCTGTTTCCATAGGAAATCCGCAACATTCTATTTTGAATAACTTTGGCGCCGGTCGACGAATCCTCGCGAATTTCTCAAAATAGGTGGGGCGCTACGCTCCGCTCCTACCCTGAAAGTCTCGGGGGGATTCGTCAAGCGGGGGCTGAGATAAAAGGGGGGTCCCAAAACGCGTTTTTCCCATGCATTTTTCCATAGGACCTTTAGACAGGGCTACAGCCCGAACGGCTGAACAGAATTACTAGAAATTTGGCAGAGAGGTAGTCCTCAGGTCAAGGAAGTGCCTTTTGTAGGTTTGGTGTAAATCTGTTCAGTAGATTCTGAGAAAATAGCCTTTAAATCAATATATATATCTGAGCCAGCTTACGGTACGCTTACCGTAAGCTTACCGTACGCGTACGGTGGCGTGCGCGAGCGCGATTCTGATTGGCTGTTACATCTAAGTAAACATTCGAATCGGTCGAAACCAGGAAGCGGCGGCCGCCATTTTCTCTCTCGCACTCTGAGGGGGGGGCTGTAAACAAAGGCAAAAAACATATAAAGGGGCTGTTTAGACAGCGCCCATGCACATAGCCATGTTAGTTGAGTCCTCAAAGATCCCCCAAGGCCAAAAACGGTAAATTTTTATTTTTTGAAAATTTCGCCGACTACGCTTACCGTACGCGTACGGTGCGCTTACGCTAAAAATTTTAATAAAAAAAAAAAACACTCTGTGCATGGCATATTATTGTCATCACTTACAAATTAAATTTAACAGATTACCTATCACAAGGAAGCGCATAATATGTCCTCCATGTGCGCACGGTGCGTAACGTGGGCATGCGGTGCACGTAGCGCACTGCGTGCCCACCTTGCGTGTACGGCACTAACTGCGTAAAGTGGGCACGCGGTTAAAAAACCTTGCAAATTCACTGAAAAAACCATAGGTTTCAGACATGTTATAGTTAGCGGAAATTTTACTGATAAAAAACCAATGAAATTCCCCCGTTATAGTTAGTGCAGGCAACTATAACTCACGCGACCGCAATCTTCTGCTGATGACATATGTGTCTTTATGAAAAAAAAATATTTGTAATATATGTATAGCTAAAAATTTATGGAAGAAGACATGGGCAAATAAGTGTCTAAATACAGTATTAGCATCAGCAGAGGATTGCGGTCGCGTGAGTTATAGTTGCCTGCACTAACTATAACGGGGGAATTTCATTGGTTTTTTATCAGTAAAATTTCCGCTAACTATAACATGTCTGAAACCTATGGTTTTTTCAGTGAATATATATATATATATATATATATATATATATATATATATTTAACCAGGGAGGTAAGCCTAGTTGATTATTAGCATGACTGGTCAATAGGGAGAAGGGTGGGAATGCAGTTGTCACTGAATTTTACTCAGAGTGAGTGAGTGTGTGTTTATGTGTGTATGTCTCATATCTCAACCCTGGTGGAGCAGAGCACTTATTCGAGCATGAGGTACCAGACTTTCAAGTACATCACACACGAAACCGCTCTCATGCAGTAGCAAGGAACTGCTCACTTAGCGCGCCAATGCTCAACCATTTATTTCACCTCAGGTTTTATAGCATTCAAATCAACTGTGGCATAACACCTTTCTCACAGATAGCAAGTATGGAACCCACATGACATTTTATTTATCTATATACTAAACATTCATGAAGGGTTTAATGTGTTGGATAGTTTGCATATTAAGTGCAATCTTAGACTTGTTCTTTTATGGAAAGAGGTAGGTAAATCTCCTCAATTGGTTGATTATTCTGAAGTTTTTTCAGAAGGCCTGAATAAATGTATGAATAATCTTTATGTAAGAGACTAAATATCAGTGATAGTAATTGTATATTTACTCTCGCATATTTCCAGTGACCATCGGCATGCTGAGGCATGCTACCATATCGTATTATAGTGGGCAATTAATACTCATTGGGGCCTATGCATCAACAATGCCATTTGCGATTCCTTATTAGCGAAAAATAAGGAATCGCTAATAAGGAATAGCAAAAGGCTATGCATGTAGGAATCGCTATTCAAATAGCGATTCCTTAATATTCCTTATTACCGAATCGGTAATACCGAATCGGTAATAAGGAATACCTACCCATTCATTCCTATGGGCTTGGAGGCCCATAGGAATGAATGTGAAGCCAGTCTGTATTAGCGATTCGGTATTACCGAATCGCTAATAGCGGGAGCACTTTCAAGGGTGCCAGGGTGTCAAAAGGACACCCTGTTGCACCCCTGAAAATGATATGTGCACATATGTTGCACACACACATGCTCTAAGGGCATGTGTGTGCGCAACATGTAACTTTGAAAAATGCACAAAAGTGCATTTTTCAAAGTTTTTGCAAATTACCATGCAGTTCATCTTCATGGTAATTTGCTCCCCCTATTAGCGAATTCGCAAATTTTTTAACTTTGATGCATTGCATTTAAGGAATCTCACTTTGGGATTCCTTAAATGCAATCGCTATTTAAGGAATCGGTATTTAAGGAATCCCTATTTAAAGAATCGCTATTTAAGGATTCCTTAAATAGCAATTTCTGCTTTTGGGTTGATGCATTGGGATTGGGTATTTTTTACTTAATACCGGGAGCTATTACCGAATCGGTATTTTACCGACTGGATTTTGGGTTGATGCATGAGGCTGTCTGTCAATAAATGGTTACCTTCCCAATGGGCTCACGGAAGCATACAAAATATGTAATAACAATACACATCCTGAACATCTTGCACCAATGGGCTTAAAATTGTTCACAATATTTTATCCTGTTTTACCAGTCCTACTTTAAAAGTGAATTTTCAGGAAAAATATTGGACAGATTAAGCCATCACTGTGGTGGGCTCACAGTCCATTCCATTAAGTGTTCTCCATCAAGAAAAAAGAGCCCAGTTCTCTCATCCCTGTATGCACAAAATAGCAACAATTTAAAATATATACTTATTCTGAACTCCCTCATATTAAAAACATTTGTACATATGTACAGTGCAACCTACACAACAAGACAGTCTATATTAACCTACATGTATGTGTAATTGTTTGATATTGAGACTTTTTGGAAACTTTTGTGTCCTAATTAATGATATCAAGATTCTAAACCTCTCAGATGCAACTTTCAATCCGCTCCGAGTTTGTTAGGTGGTTTTCTGACCAGGGCAAACTATTGGAGTGGTTCCTAGCTCCCTCCTTGTACTCTTGAAAATGTCCATCTACAGGGTAGTATCTGTCTTTTTTATTACTAGATTTCAGTTGTTGAAGTATACTCTTTCTGACAGGATGTATGGTGATCCCTATATATTTCATGTTACTCAGAAACTCAGCATGTCAGGCCATATATGACCTAGTCTGAGCCACACATAATGAACTGTTGTATACCTTTCTTTCTTTGACCATAATCAATATATCAATCAGGTGTTTGTTAAGCGCGACTACTAACTCGCAAGGGTCTCAAGGCGCTGGAGGGTGGTGGGGGGTGTCGCAGGTTCCAGTCCATCAAGGAGGGGGTCTGTCGAAGAGCCAGGTTTTGAGGTTTCTTGCGAAGATGGGAAGCCAGGCTCTGGCCGCGGCGAAGGAGAAGGAGCGGCCTCCCGATCAGGTCTTTCTGGTGCGGGGTACCACGGTGTAGGAGAGCGGGGCTGATCGTAGGGTCCTTTGGGGAGTGTGGAATTTGAGTCGGCTGTTCAGGTATGCTGGTCCGGTGTCGTCGAGGGCCTTGTGAGCGTGGGTTAGCAACTTGAAGGTGACTCTAGCTTCGATTGGGAGCCAGTGGAGTGTGAGCAGGTGCTGGGAGATGTGGCAGTGTCTTGGCAGGTTGAGGACCAGTCTTGCGACGGCGTTTTGAATGTTCTGTAGCTTGCGGGTGAGGTTTTTGTATCATAAGGTGTTTCATATTCTCTTGAACTTTTGCTTTTCTTGCAGGCTTTGCAATCCCTACATTCATGGAATCCCTACCGCTGTATCTCTGGGGTCTCATTAGTACCAACCACATCACATTTAACGAGTTTGTACCTGAGTGATTGACTGTTTCTTTATATTATTTGAGGGGTCTTACTACTTGATTTTCCAGTCACATTAGCACATTTCATGATTTCCAGGTACTTTTCAAATAACTTTGTATTTTCTGAGATTGTCAGTTGAATGTTGTAATCAACCTAACTTCATTATTTTCTCAATCAGCTCTGCTCTCATTGTTCCCCCATACAGAGCCTAATCTCTAGTTTTCAGATTCACTCTCTCTGTTGCTTTATCTAATACCCACTTGACATACCCTATTTCTTATAATCATTAGAGCATTTTTATTTGTCCCTCTTTGAAGAATACCTCTTTGTGTCAGTTACGTCTTGCCCGCAATAGTTCTCCTTATGGGATGATCCACTTGAGGGGATTTGGGTGGTTACTCTTAGCAAGCAGGAGGCTTACAATGGAGTTTGGTAGATAAACGTTACTCTACCACTAATATCACTACACCAAGGTATACTGTCCTTACTGATGGTACTTGTGAATCCTAAATTGTATTAATTCATATTCATCAGTTAAATAAATCCTCTTGCTTTTATTTTGGGACCCTTCAAAATAATGGAAAGGCAATCTCTTAATCTTGGCCTTATGGTCACATAATTCATATACTACATTAGCTCCTTTGATTAGGACACCCTTTTCTCCCACTAGCCCAACATTAAATTGGCATAACAGGGGAACAAGAGGATGCCTGTTGCTTATATTATTATTATTATTATTATTATTAATACATTTATAATGCGCATGGCTGCCACAGCAACGAGGCGTCCCAGCGCAGCAGCAAGAACCCGGGAGCGAGAACCGGAGCAGGTCACAGAGGGTTAGATGATGGAAAGGGGAAAGAGCCACGTCTTCAGGGCCTTGCGAAAGGTCAGATGGCTAGGGATAGTTCTGACTGAAGACGGGAGAGAATTCCATAATTTTGCTGCCAGGTGTCGGAAAGAGCGCCCCCCTGCTCTGGCCCTCCGCACCCGAGGGACACAAACCAGGGCATGGTCGGCAGAGCGGAAGGAGCGCGTAGGAACATAAGGCTCCAATAGATCCAGGAGGCCTGGCGGGGCCTGCTTTGCAAGAATTTTATGTGAAATACATAGTGCTTTAAATTGAATGCGCTTACCCACTGGCAACCAGTGGAGTTTCGGAAGCACCTGGGCAACCGAGCAATGCTTGGGTAGAGACACCAGAACCCTAGCTGTAGCATTCTGGATCCTCTGGAGGCGGTTTATACTAGCCCTTGTTGCACCCAAGTAAAGGCAATTCCCATAGTCCAATCTGGCAAGAACAGATGATTGGATAATGGACTGCCGCACCGATGGGGGAACGAACCCAAGCAGTGGTCTAAGGCTCCGCAGGAGACTGAAGCAGACCCCCGCAACAAACTTGGTTTGTTTTTCGAAGGTAAGACCGCGGTAAAACCAAATGCCAAGGTTCCTTACAGAGTCCCTGGGGACTGGGGCAGGCTTCAGACGTTCCGGCCAAAGAAGGTCCGTCCATAACTCCCTATCCTTACCGAAAAGCAGAATTTCGGATTTCCCGGAGTTCAGCTGAAGGCAGTTTGCTGCCATCCAGTCGGAAATAGCCAATAGATCAGCCCTGAAATTGTTTAGGTTGGCGGAGCTTTTTTTAGAGAAGCTGATCATTAATTGGGTATCATCGGCGTATGAGACTAGTGAAAGCCCCCTTCTCTTGGCAAGTGGGCTAAAATACAGATTAAATAGAAGTGGGCTTAGTATAGAACCCTGTGGTACTCCCTGGTGCAATGCACAATTTTGTGAGGAGAAGGGGGGAGCCAGGACCTGAAAAGATCTTTCTGACAAGAAAGATGTAATCCAGGCCAAGGCCGAGTCCCTAACCCCTGTAGGCGTCTCAGAAGTATTTTGTGAGATACAGTGTCAAAAGCGGCACTTAAATCCAATAGGATCAAGGCCGCGGAGTCACCTGCATCTAGATGACTTTTAATGTTTTCAAATACCACCAGGAGCGCGGATTCAGTGCTATGCCGAGGGCGAAAGCCATGTTGAGTAGGGTCGAATAAAGCGTGTTGCTCGACAAAGCCTGCCAGGATAGAGTTCACGTGTGCCTCCGTCACTTTGGCCAAAAAGGCAGTTGTGAGATGGGACGGTAATTACTTGGGTCGGATGCGGCTAAGGATGGTTTCTTCAAAAGGGGGATAACTTTGGCATGCTTCCAAGCTCGAGGGACTGATGCCGTGAGTAGTGACCGATTGACCACTTCAAGGCACAGTTCGAAGATAGAAGGATACAAAAGACGAAAACAGGTGGGAGTCACTGGGTCCGCTGGAGAGCCTGACTTGATTTTGGAGCTAAAAGACGCAAACTCCAAAGCCGTGATGGGAGGAAATACCCCCAAGCTATGGCCATTCAAAATCTCACCCTCAGATGGGTCCAGCTCTTCAGACAGGGAAAAAGTTTGTGGAAGTCCCTGGTAAATCAGTTCCACTTTATTAATAAAATATGTGGCTAACGCACTACACTGGTTATTAGAGGTGATTGGAGAACCCTCATCACTACCGGAGTTCTTCATATTGCCCAATAAGGAAAAGATTGTCTTAGTAGGGTTGGAGCTCACCATAATTTTATTGGCCACAAAGTCGGCCCGCGCTCTGAGGATCTCTTTATGATAGGACTTAAGGGCTGCTTCATATTCAAGTTTTTACTACAAACAAATGATGGACGGAATGCTGACAATGCAGACATTCTCCCCCAGTCAAGAGATCTGGGTTAAATCCATCGTTCTTTTGCCCACTACGCCACCCCAGTTTAGACATGGCCATATGCAAATCAGTCTTGACCCTGTGCCTCATGGGAACAGTCCAGCCCGAACTGCCAAGCCATGTCTTCCCTGGACCGGAATCAAGCATCCTAGGACCAGTTTCTGGCTATCAGCCGTCATCAGCCAGGATAGCTTGACTCCAGTGGCGTAGTGAGCACGGGTCCCACGTCTGGGAATACCCATCCCACTTAGGGCGAAAAGCGTTACAACAAACAAATGATGGACGGAATGCTGACAATGCAGACATTCTCCCCCAGTCAAGAGATCTGGGTTAAATCCATTGTTCTTTTGCCCACTACGCTACCCCAGTTTAGACATGGCCATATGCAAATCAGTCTTGACCCTGTGCCTCATGGGAACAGTCCAGCCCGAACTGCCAAGCCATGTCTTCCCTGGACCGGAATCAAGCATCCTAGGACCGGTTTCTGGCTATCAGCCGTCATCAGCCAGGAAACCTTGACTCCAGTGGCGTAGTGAGCACGGGTCCCACGTCTGGGAATACCCATCCCACTTAGGGCGAAAAGCGTTACAACAAACAAATGATGGACGGAATGCTGACAATGCAGACATTCTCCCCCAGTCAAGAGATCTGGGTTAAATCCATTGTTCTTTTGCCCACTACGCCACCCCAGTTTAGACATGGCCATATGCAAATCAGTCTTGACCCTGTGCCTCATGGGAACAGTCCAGCCCGAACTGCCAAGCCATGTCTTCCCTGGACCGGAATCAAGCATCCTAGGACCGGTTTCTGGCTATCAGCCGTCATCAGCCAGGATAGCTTGACTCCAGTGGCGTAGTGAGCACGGGTCCCACGTCTGGGAATGCCCATCCCACTTAGGGCGAAAAGCGTTACAACAAACAAATGATGGACGGAATGCTGACAATGCAGACATTCTCCCCCAGTCAAGAGATCTGGGTTAAATCCATCGTTCTTTTGCCCACTACGCCACCCCAGTTTAGACATGGCCATATGCAAATCAGTCTTGACCCTGTGCCTCATGGGAACAGTCCAGCCCGAACTGCCAAGCCATGTCTTCCCTGGACCGGAATCAAGCATCCTAGGACTGGTTTCTGGCTATCAGCCGTCATCAGCCAGGATAGCTTGACTCCACTGGCTTAGTGAGCACGGGTCCCACGTCTGGGAATACCCATCCCACTTAGGGCGAAAAGCGTTACAACAAACAAATGATGGACGGAATGCTGACAATGCAGACATTCTCCCCCAGTCAAGAGATCTGGGTTAAATCCATCGTTCTTTTGCCCACTACGCCACCCCAGTTTAGACATGGCCATATGCAAATCGGTCTTGACCCTGTGCCTCATGGGAACAGTTCAGCCCGAACTGCCAAGCCGTGTCTTCCCTGGACCGGAATCAAGCATCCTAGGACCGGTTTCTGGCTATCAGCCGTCATCAGCCAGGATAGCTTGACTCCAGTGGCGTAGTGAGCACGGGTCCCACGTCTGGGAATACCCATCCCACTTAGGGCGAAAACCGTTACAACAAGCAAATGATGGACGGAATGCTGACAATGCAGACATTCTCCCCCAGTCAAGAGATCTGGGTTAAATCCATCGTTCTTTTGCCCACTACGCCACCCCAGTTTAGACATGGCCATATGCAAATCAGTCTTGACCCTGTGCCTCATGGGAACAGTCCAGCCCGAACTGCCAAGCCATGTCTTCCCTGGACCGGAATCAAGCATCCTAGGACCGGTTTCTGGCTATCAGCCGTCATCAGCCAGGATAGCTTGACTCCAGTGGCGTAGTGAGCACGGGTCCCAAGTCTGGGAATACCCATCCCACTTAGGGCGAAAAGCGTTACAACAAACAAATGATGGACGGAATGCTGACAATGCAGACATTCTCCCCCAGTCAAGAGATCTGGGTTAAATCCATCGTTCTTTTGCCCACTACGCCACCCCAGTTTAGACATGGCCATATGCAAATCAGTCTTGACCCTGTGCCTCATGGGAACAGTCCAGCCCGAACTGCCAAGCCATGTCTTCCCTGGACCAGAATCAAGCATCTTAGGACCGGTTTCTGGCTATCAGCCGTCATCAGCCAGGATAGCTTGACTCCAGTGGCGTAGTGAGCACGGGTCCCACGTCTGGGAATACCCATCCCACTTAGGGCGAAAAGCGTTACAACAAACAAATGATGGACGGAATGCTGACAATGCAGACATTCTCCCCCAGTCAAGAAATCTGGGTTAAATCCATCGTTCTTTTGCCCACTACGCCACCCCAGTTTAGAAATGGCCATATGCAAATCAGTCTTGACCCTGTGCCTCATGGGAACAGTCCAGCCCGAACTGCCAAGCCATGTCTTCCCTGGACCGGAATCAAGCATCCTAGGACCGGTTTCTGGCTATCAGCCGTCATCAGCCAGGATAGCTTGACTCCAGTGGCGTAGTGAGCACGGGTCCCACGTCTGGGAATACCCATCCCACTTAGGGCGAAAAGCGTTACAACAAACAAATGATGGACGGAATGCTGACAATGCAGACATTCTCTCCCAGTCAAGAGATCTGGGTTAAATCCATCGTTCTTTTGCCCACTACGCCACCCCAGTTTAGACATGGCCATATGCAAATCAGTCTTGACCCTGTGCCTCATGGGAACAGTCCAGCCCGAACTGCCAAGCCATGTCTTCCCTGGACCGGAATCAAGCATCCTAGGACCGGTTTCTGGCTATCAGCCGTCATCAGCCAGGATAGCTTGACTCCAGTGGCTTAGTGAGCACGGGTCCCACGTCTGGGAATACCCATCCCACTTAGGGCAAAAAGCGTTACAACAAACAAATGATGGACGGAATGCTGACAATGCAGACATTCTCCCCCAGTCAAGAGATCTGGGTTAAATCCATCGTTCTTTTGCCCACTACGCCACCCCAGTTTAGACATGGCCATATGCAAATCAGTCTTGACCCTGTGCCTCATGGGAACAGTCCAGCCCGAACTGCCAAGCCATGTCTTCCCTGGACCGGAATCAAGCATCCTAGGACCGGTTTCTGGCTATCAGCCGTCATCAGCCAGGATAGCTTGACTCCAGTGGCGTAGTGAGCACGGGTCCCACGTCTGGGAATACCCATCCCACTTAGGGCGAAAAGCGTTACAACAAACAAATGATGGACGGAATGCTGACAATGCAGACATTCTCCCCCAGTCAAGAGATCTGGGTTAAATCCATCGTTCTTTTGCCCACTACGCCACCCCAGTTTAGACATGGCCATATGCAAATCAGTCTTGACCCTGTGCCTCATGGGAACAGTCCAGCCCGAACTGCCAAGCCATGTCTTCCCTGGACCGGAATCAAGCATCCTAGGACCGGTTTCTGGCTATCAGCCGTCATCAGCCAGGATAGCTTGACTCCAGTGGCGTAGTGAGCACGGGTCCCACGTCTGGTAATACCCATCCCACTTAGGGCGAAAAGCGTTACAACAAACAAATGATGGACGGAATGCTGACAATGCAGACATTCTCCCCCAGTCAAGAGATCTGGGTTAAATCTATCGTTCTTTTGCCCACTATGCCACCCCAGTTTAGACATGGCCATATGCAAATCAGTCTTGACCCTGTGCCTCATGGGAACAGTCCAGCCCGAACTGCCAAGCCATGTGTTCCCTGGACCGGAATCAAGCATCCTAGGACCGGTTTCTGGCTATCAGCCGTCATCAGCCAGGATAGCTTGACTCCAGTGGCGTAGTGAGCACGGGTCCCACGTCTGGGAATAACCATCCCACTTAAGGCGAAAAGCGTTACAACAAACAAATGATGGACGGAATGCTGACAATGCAGACATTCTCCCCCAGTCAAGAGATCTGGGTTAAATCCATCGTTCTTTTGCCCACTACGCCACCCCAGTTTAGACATGGCCATATGCAAATCAGTCTTGACCCTATGCCTCATGGGAACAGTCCAGCCCAAACTGCCAAGCCATGTCTTCCTGGACCGGAATCAAGCATCCTAGGACCCGTTTCTGGCTATCAGCCGTCATCAGCCAGGATAGCTGGACTCCAGTGGCGTAGTGAGCACGGGTCCCACGTCTGGGAATACCCATCCCACTTAGGGCGAAAAGCGTTACAACAAACAAATGATGGACAGAATGCTGACAATGCAGACATTCTCCCCCAGTCAAGAGATCTGGGTTAAATCCATCGTTCTTTTGCCCACTACGCCACTCCAGTTTAGACATGGCACAGGGTCAGACTGATTTGCATATGGCCATGTCTGAACTGGGGTGGCAGAGTGGGCTAAAGAACGGTGATGGATTAAACCCAGATCAGTTGACTGGGGGTGAGTGCTTGGAATGTTCAACACTCCCTCCATCATTTCCTTTGGTTTTTGCTTTGTTCGCCATAAGTTGGCAGGGTATGCTCAGACGTGAGTCCCTTGCTCACTTTGCCACTGGATTCAAGCAAGCCTGGCTGAAGACGGCTGTAATGCCAGAAACCGGTCCTAGGAAGCTTGTTTCCGGTCCAGGGAAGACATGGCTTGGCAGTTCGGGCTGGACTGTTCCCATGAGGCACAGGGTCAGACTGATTTGCATATGGCCATGTCTGAACTGGGGTGGCAGAGTGGGCTAAAGAACGTTGATGGATTAAACCCAGATCAGTTGACTGGGGGTGAGTGCTTGCAATGTTCAACACTCCGTCCATCATTTCCTTTGGTTTTTGCTTTGTTCGCCATAAGTTGGCAGGGTATGCTCAGATGTGAGTCCCTTGCTCACTTTGCCACTGGATTCAAGCAAGCCTGGCTGAAGACGGCTGAAATGCCAGAAACCGGTCCTAGGAAGCTTGTTTCCGGTCCAGGGAAGACATGGCTTGGCAGTTCGGGCTGGACTGTTCCCATGAGGCACAGGGTCAGACTGATTTGCATATGGCCATGTCTGAACTGGGGTGGCAGAGTGGGCTAAAGAACGGTGATGGATTAAACCCAGATCAGTTGACTGGGGGTGAGTGCTTGCAATGTTCAACACTCCGTCCATCATTTCCTTTGGTTTTTGCTTTGTTCGCCATAAGTTTGCAGGGTATGCTCAGACGTGAGTCCCTTGCTCACTTTGCCACTTGTTTCAAGCAAGCCTGACTGAAGACGGCTGAAATGCCAGAAACCGGTCCTAGGAAGCTTGTTTCCGGTCCAGGGAAGACATGGCTTGGCAGTTCGGGCTGGACTGTTCCCATGAGGCACAGGGTCAGACTGATTTGCATATGGCCATGTCTGAACTGGGGTGGCAGAGTGGGCTAAAGAACGGTGATGGATTAAACCCAGATCAGTTGACTGGGGGTGAGTGCTTGCAATGTTCAACACTCCGTCCATCATTTCCTTTGGTTTTTGTCATATTCAAGTTTAGCAGTCATATCATATGAGCGCCTCCAAGCTTATATATGTGATATTTATACATATGTGTACACATATGTGTCTATATTTATATACATCTATATATATAGACACATATTTACATAAATGTATACATATGTGTGTGTACAAATATATTTAATTGTATATGTAAGTTTTTTAATTTTATATACAATTATTACATATTAACCAAATATTAATTTAGTTGGAATTATTAGTTATTATTGCTTTCAAATAGATTATATTTTATTAATTAAATATTTATATTTAGGTAATATATAATATAATATAATTCTAACCCTGAACCATAAAAACCTGTTACAACCCCTATACCGTACCCACCCCTGGACCCTGAAAACAGGATACTATACATATAATGTGCCCACTAGGAACACTAAACTTCCTTTATTAACCAATCATTACCAGTCCATGGACCCTACAATTATCTTACCTGCCAGAAACATAATATTTAAATTATGAAATATATATATATTTTTTAATATTGTGTACCAAATTGTGTATTTAATATTGTGTAAAAAGGTAAGATTACTCAATACTTATTAACTAAAAATACATTTTTTAATTACCGAATATCTAATTTACTAAATAATTTACATTACCATTGTATTAATGTATTAGTTTTAAATTTAAAAATGTATTGATTATATTACTTAAATGTTTAATTATAAATACAGTAACAAAACCATATTGATTATAAGATAATTTTACGTTCAGCTCTCCTCATCCTTATACATGTGTCAATGTTTGTAGTTATTTAATCATATATATATTACCTACTGGCGGTCGCCAGTAGGTAGTTATAATTAGGACCTCTTATCCATAGGAAAATAGTAACATTCTTTTCCCAATAACTTTGGCGCCGGTAGACGAATATTCGCAAAATTGTCAAAACTAATGGCCTGTCCCGGTCAGCTCCTATCCTGAAAGTTTGGGGTTGATTTGTCAAGCGGGGGCCGAGAAAAAAGGGGGGTCCCAAAACACGTTTTCCCCATGTTATTTCCCATAGGAAATTTTTGACACGACTACAGCGCAAACTGCTGAATGGATTTAGAAAAGAGAAAAATAAACGTGCAAAACATGAAAAGGGGGCAGGGTAGGAGATATCTGCGGATCCGGCTGCGAAAAAAAAAATGAAGCATGGGCTCCCGCGCTTCGTTATTATTTAGCCCCTGGGTGGGCCAAGTCCCGGGGGAAATCTTTATATTGTAAGGGGGGCCCAAAGGGGCCCTCCAGCCCCGGGGACCGCCACCCCCCAGGGCTTGTGAATTAAATGGGTGGGGGGCTCAAAGACCCCCCCATGCCCCGAGGACCGCCAGCCCCCGGGGCTTTTCTAAAATATTTGCAGGGGGGTACATGGCCCCCCCTGCAGCCCCGGGGACCGCCACTCCCAGGGCTTGTGTATTAAATGGGTGGGGGGGCTCAAAGGCCCCCCACAGACCCAGGGACCGCCAGCCCCAGGGGCTTGTTTTTTTAAAAAAATTTAAAAACCTGTGTGGGGGCTCGAGCCTCCCCCACACGCCCCTTGGACCGCCACCTCCCCTGGGCACTAAGTATGCAAATTGGAGGGGTCCGTTAGGGACCCCCCAGCCCCAGGGACCACCACCTCCCGGGGCTTTGTAAATGGTGGGAGGGGGGCCACGTGGACCCACTCCTGGAGCCCTTGATGACCCTGGGGACCGCCACCCCTCAGGGCCAGCACCTGCAGTGTCCCGGGATGCCCACCCCGGGACACTGCAGTTTGCTATGGCAGGGCGGGAGCCTCGGCTCCCGCCCTGCCATAGCAAACTCTGCTTTGGTTTTTGGAAGAGAGAGCAGGAAACCTGCTCTCTCTTCCAAAAACCAAAGCCGATTGCTTTTCCACACGGTGAGCTGCATCTTAGCAGCTCCCCATGTGGAAAAGCAATGCTGGCTCCCGCAGGACGCAGGGAGCTGGCGGGACCGTGGGGGGATTGGGGACCCCCCCCATGGTCCCCAACGGATAGGGCCAGCCCATGGGGATGGGGTCCTCAGGGCCAGAAGTGGCTCGGGAGGAGGGCTACGCCACCCCCCTCCTCAAAAAAAATAAAAAGTTAAAAAAAAAAAACAAAGGCCTGCCCCGGGGGATGGGGTCCCTGGGGCATTAACGGCCTGTGGAAGGGGGCAACGCAGCCCCCCTCCAGATAAATTAAGAAAAAAAAATTGCCATACCCGGGGGGATGGGGTCCCGGGACCGCTTATGGCCTCGGGAGGGGGGCCACGTGGCCCCCTTCCAATTTATAAAAAAAAAAAAACATAGGGTCAGGCCATGGGGGACGGGGTCCCCAGGGACAGTAAAATAGGAAAAGAAGGGGGGCCACACAGCCCCCTTCTTAAAAAAAGAAATAATAAAAAAAGACCGGCATAGCGCCAGAGGCCCCGCCCCCTCCCTGCAGCACTCTGCAAAAGCGCCCTCCTGGCGCATTTGCAGATAGGGAACTAATTCCCCTTGAATACTGGGGGTCTCTGGGGGCCAACTAGCCCACCTGGAACCTTCAGTATGCGCCAGGAAGCTGCGTTGCAGAGAGGTGTTCAGAGGCCGTGCCCCTTTTTACACCTCTCTGCAACGCAGCTCTGTGGCGCTTAATGGAGGTACCTGGTGGGCAAGTTGCACCCCAGGGACCCTCAGGATTCAAGGGGAGTTAATCCCCCAACGTAAAACGCGCCACAGTCGCGTTTGCACAGTGGTGAAGGGAGAGGGCAGGGCCTGAGGTGACATGTGTGCAAACACGCCCTGTGGCACGTTTTAAGTTGGGGAATTAATTCCTTTTCAATCCTGAGGTCCCCTGGGGGCCAACTAGCCCACCAGGTACTTCCAGTAAGCGCCACGGAGCTGTGTTGCAGAGTGGCGCTTACTGGAGGTACCTAGTGGGCTAGTTGGACCCTAGGGACCCTCAGGATTCAAGGGGACTTAATCTCCCAACTTAAAATGGCCACAGGACGTGTTTACACAGTGGTGAAGGGAGGGGACCGGGCCTGAGGTGACGTGTGCAAACACGCCCTGTGGCGCATTTTAAGTTGGGGAAATAATTCCCCTTCAATCCTGAGGGGCCCTGGGAGCCAACTAGCCCAGCAGGTGCTTCCAGTACGTGCCACTACACTGCGTTGCAGAGAGGTGGTCCAGGCCGTGCCCCTTTTTACACCTCTCTGCAAAGCAGCTCTATGGCGCTTACTGGAGGTACCTAGTGGGATAGTTGGACCCTAGGGACCCTCAGGATTCAAAGGGGCCTAATCTCCCAACTTAAAACGGTCACCGGGCGTGTTTACACAGTGGTGAAGGAAGGGGACGGGGCCTGAGGTGACGTGTGCAAACAAGCCCTGTGGCGCGTTTTAAGTGGGGGAATTAAGTCCCCTTTAATCCTGAGAGTCCCTGGGTCCAACTAGCCCACCATGTACCTCCAGTAAGCACCACAGAGCTGCGTTGCAGAGAGGTGTTCCAAGGCCATGCCCCATTTTACACCTCTCTGCAATGCAAGTCTATGGCACTTACTGGACATACCTGGTGGGTTAGTTGGTTCCCAGGGACCCTCAGGATTCAAGGGGACGTTATCCCCCAACTTAAAACGCCCACAGGGTTTGTTTGCACACATGTCACCTCAGGCTCCCCCCTCCCTTCACCAGTGTGCAAACGCACCCGTGGCGCGTTTTAAGACGTAGTTTTTATCCCCCTGCCCTATTATGTAGTAGGGGCTTACAGAGGAGGTCATGCTAATCACAGGGGTAGCCCAATGCATAGTGTTCCCTAGTGTATGTAGGTGTTTTCACTGTATTCTTAGTGTCTTTTAGCATACCACTGGCTCTAGGCCTGGTTAGTCAGAGTCTGTTAACACCAGTACCCGTCTGAAAAAGTTGTGGGCACAGGATGATTTTGTAACAAGGCCTATTTCTGCTCCTCTGTTGGTTCTTTCTGCACATGTCTTGCTTTTTCCTGCACTTTTCTTCGTCTTTGAGGACTTCTGTTGCTTCTTTCTGCATTTCTTTTTTTTCTTTCTGTGCGTTGCTTCTTCTTTTATCACATGTCCTACCTCTGTAGGCATAGTTAGAAACTAGCATTTAAAAAACCTTTGAAATTCACTGAAAAAACCATAGGTTTCAGGGGCATTATAGTTAGGAATTAGAATTTAAAAAACCTTTGAAATTCACTCAAAAACCATAGGTTTCATGGGCGTTATAGTTAGTTGGACATTTCACTTGTACAAAACCAGTGAAATTCCCCCGTTATAGTTAGTTCAGCTAACTATAACTTGCGCGCCCGCAATGCACTGCTGATGATGTCACATATTACATCACTCATGACATGGTCAGTGACATCACTCATGACATCACTGATGACATCTCAAATGACATCACTGATGACATCATCCTTGTGATAGAGTGGCAGACCTCCTCTCACCCTAATATAACCTTTGATTCACACACTCAAAAATAGAAACTAACATTTTCAAAACAATGGACATACCAATACCACTTACAACACACCTATTCAGAAATTCCAAGATCTACACACACATCCTCTTCTTCACCAACAGTCCTATACAGTCACTCATACATGCACTCACTCATCATAATTACTCATACACCTATACATCCTGTTACACACCGACACTCATCCATAGAGTCACTCACACACATAGTCACACATGCAAACAAAGTATCAAACATCCATTTACTTGCATATACAGTTAGACACACACTACCACGCACACTTCTACAGAAACTTACACATTCTTACTCTCTTAAGCAATCACTTATAGAAACACGTACTAATTTATACAGGAACTCTTCCAATCTCTCACTCTCACATATACTCACTTATATACACCAATACTCACATATACTAGTTTAAAACATATGTAGTTACTTATAAAGACACTATTGAGACAGTCATTCACTCACTAACACACCCATACACACACTCATCCACCCATACAGTCCTGCACACATGCTGTCTTCAACACATACAAACAGTGAGTCACTCATTCATGCATCTATGCACTATGTAATACCCCCCACCGAACCATACAGACACTCAGACACTCATACTTATACTTGAAAAAACAACTAATAACCTATATAGACACTTATGTAGCTACTCACCAACCCATGCAGCCACTTATACACAAAGTGAGAGACTGATACAGATATTTATATATTTAATCATTACTCACTAACCCATGTATTCACTAAGATACACTTAATCAGTCATACAATCAATTTAAAAAAAAAAAATTATCCATTTAGACACTTATATACCCATTTATTCTTCCATCGACCTTGAGATATACATATATAAAACATATTTAATTTTCAGAAAAACACACATTCACTGGATGATGTCATCAGTGATGTCATTTGAGATGTCATGAGTGATGTCATGAGTGATGTCACTGACCATGTCATGAGTGATGTAATATGTGACGTCATCAGCAGTGCATTGCGGGCGCGCGAGTTATAGTTAGCTGAACTAACTATAAAGTGGAAATTTCACTTGTTTTGTACGAATGAAATATCCTACTAACTATAACGCCCCCTGAAACCTATGGTTTTTTCAGTGAATATATAATATATATATATATTCACTGAAAAAACCATAGGTTTCACACACGTTATAGTTACGAATTAGCATTTAAAAAACCTTGCAAATTCACTTAAAAAACCATAGGTTTCACACATGTTATAGTTAGCTGGACATTTCACTCGTAAAAAACCAATGAAATTCCCCAGTTATAGTTAGTGCAGGCAACTATAACTCACGCGACCGCAATCCTCTGCTGATGACGTCAGATATTACATCACTGTATTTAGACACTTATTTACCCATGTCTTCTTCCATTAATCTTTAGCTATACATATATTACAAATATTTATTTTTCATAAAGACACATATGTCATCAGTGATGTAATATCTGACGTCATCAGCAGAGGATTGCGGTCGCGTGAGTTATAGTTGCCTGCACTAACTATAACGGGGGAATTTCATTGGTTTTTTACGAGTGAAATGTCCAGCTAACTATAACATGTGTGAATCCTATGGTTTTTTAACCCCTTCCCCGCTCATGACGGAACCGTTCCGTCATGAGCCACGGTTGCCATGTGCTCATGACGGAACGGTTCCGTCATGCCACGACTGTTGGCGGCCGCTCCGCCCACGCGGCGCTGTTTCCCCGCCTGTGCGGGGGGACAACGCAACTGGGCGGAGTCATGACGGAACCGTTCCGTCATGAGCACAGCTCAACCGTGGCTCATGACGGAGCGGCTCCGTCATGAGCACAGCGCCACCGCGCTGCCCCCCCGCACCCCCCAGCGCCACGGCGGAATTCCCGCGGCGGCGAAGGGGTTAAGTGAATTTGCAAGGTTTTTTAAATGCTAATTCCTAACTATAACGTGTGTGAAACCTATGGTTTTTTCAGTGAATTTGTATGGTTTTTTAAATGCTAAGTTATGTATTTATTTTTTTTTTTTTCAGGTTTTTCACCGTGCGTGCACCTCGCGATTTAAAAAAAAAAATAAAATGTTTTTTTCGCCCTTGGGGGTCCTTCTGTGACCCCCTGACCAAGGCTAGGGGGTCAGGAACTGTCCACTCTGCCCCCTTTTCACGTTCTCCACCTTTTTTTTTCACCCCCTCAGACTGCGAGAGACAAAATGGCGGCCGACACTTCCAGGTTTTGACCGGTTCGAATGTTTACCGTCATCTAACAACCAATCAGAATTGCGCTCGCGCACGGCAGGGTGCGCGCACAGTGCGCGCACGGTGCGCGCGTATAGATATTGATATGCTTTTAAATGCTATTTTCTCAGGAAAGACTGAACAGATTTACACCAGACCTGCAAAAGGCACTTCCTTGACCTTATGGCTACCTCTCTGCCAAATTTCACGTAATTCTGTTCAGCCGTTCGGGCTGTAGCTGCGACTAAAGGTCCTACGGAAAAATGCATGGGGAAAACGCGTTTTGGGACACCCCCTTTTTCTCGGCCCCTGCTTGACGAATCACCCCGAGACTTTCAGGGTAGGAGCTGAACGGAGCGCCCCATTAGTTTTGAAAATTTCGCGAGGATTCGTCAACCGGCGCTAAAGTTATTCAAAATAGAATTTTGAGATTTCCTATGGAAACTAGGTTGTAACTATAACTATCTACTGGCGACCGCCAGTAGATAATATATATATATATATATACACACACACACACACACATACATAAACATATGTATTATGAACATATACAAATATGTAGTGGCTTTTAACAATTAAAAATACTGAGATGTAAAGTACTGAAAACCCTATCTGAGCTGAAAAGACCTCGATATACCTATCTGCGATGAAAAGTCCCACGGAGTACAATCTGCCAAGTAATGGTACCACATTGCTGGGCAGAAGCGGGTCTGAAAGAAACGCATTCAGCAGAAGGCATTCACAGTGAACCTTCAGTGAGGCAGTCATCAACTGGCAGAGTGCAGCGGCCTTTCCTCTTGATTACCACCACAGACTCCTACAAGCAGAACCTGAGCCAACCTGTGCGTTAAGAGATACAAACAGGTGAGAGTCAAAAGGCAATGTTTTTCTATGCACAAGGATCGCAAAGAAACAGCAGTTTTCAGATTTCCTCTGCTCTTTTTGGAATTACTAACACCCTTATGCATCAAGCCAAAATCCAGTCGGTAAAATACCGATTTGGTAATAGCTCCCGGTATTGTGTGAAAAATACCCAATCCCAATGCATCAACCCAAAACCCGAGCAAATAACGAATCGCTAAATAAAAACCTCGAACATACCGAATCGCTAATACCCAAAATGCTAAGTTACCGAATCGCTAATACCCACAATGCTAATTTACCGAATCGCTAAATACCGAAATCGCAATTACCGAAATCACTATTAGCTCCCGGAAATTGCCAATAGCAAATAACGATTCGCACCCCAATGCAACAAAACTCGCTAATAACGAAAATCCCAAAAATCGCTATTTTGACAGAGCTAAATAAGGGGAAGCAAAACCTGGAGGTAAAGTCACAAAAAAAAAAAAAAAAAAATTTAAAAAAATTCCCCACATGTGCAAATGATTGAGGCAATCACTAAACCCTTAAATTTGGCCCAGGAGACCCTGTTGGCTCCCACAAAATGGCTGCCCTCTACGTGCTTGCAAGGAGGATGCGGATCAATGCAGCAGGACAGCGCAGGAGAAGGGTCCAGGAGCGAGTGTTCAGACTGCGCATAACCCTGCTCGGCCAGAATGAGGACGAGGTGTACCAGAAATATCGCCTCAATCGCGCTATGATCATGCGCCTGATTGCAGACCTGGAACCATTACTGCAGCACCAGACCCACCGGACAAATGCAATCCCTGCGCACGTTCAGGTACTATGCAGCCTGCACCTACTGGCCTCAGGGAGTTTCCAGGGGGTAATTGCGGTTGCCGGAGGTGTTTCGCAAAGCGCACTGTCACGCTTCTTCCAAAAATTCCTAGATGCCATGCTGACAATGCTCCACAGACACATCAGCTTCCCCACAACCCCACAGCAGTTGGACCGCACCAAACAGGCATTCTACCAGGTGGCACAATTTCCACATGTGATTGGATGCATCGACTGCACGCATATCCCCATATGCCCTCCGTCAGCAAATGAGTACCTTTTCAGGAACCGCAAGTCATACCACTCGATCAACGTGCAGGTTGTGTGCAATGCCAACAACATCATAACGGACCTAGTGGCACAATTCCCAGGGAGCACACACGACTCATACATCTTCCGCAACAGTGGAATGCACAGGCGACTACTCAATGGCGAATTTGGAGAGGGACTCCTGTTAGGTAAGTAGAACTACGCTTCCCCACACCAACACCACACATGTATGTACATCACCAATGCTAAGTCTAGGCTTCTATCTCCTAGGTGACAGCGCTTACGCCCTGCGGGAATACATACTAACCCCATACCTAAATCCAGCAACCCCGCAGGAACATCGCTACAACGCTGCACACATCAGCACGAGGAATGTGATAGAGCGGACTTTTGGGATTCTCAAGAGCCGCTTCCGTATCCTCCACAAGACTGGCGGCGCAATGCTATACCAACCAGACACATGCTGTCGAATAATTGCTGTATGTGCAATGCTGCACAACATTGCCACCAGAAGGGGGATACCCATGGAGGTGGACAGGGATGACGACCCCCAGGCTGACCAACCACCCGCCCAACGACGACCGGCACACATCCCAAACACAGCAGAGGGCCATAGGAGGCGGACAGACATAACGCAAAATCATTTTTGACCCTGGGTAAAATGAGACATTACAAGTTGGTGTTGGGTGCAACTGTTTAATGCACAGTAGCACTGAGGATTGTGCAACAGAACTAGCATTGTGAATCATGCTCCGACTGCATAAATGTAAATAAAAGGTTCCTTAAAGTCAGGCCTGTGCAAACAGAATAATTGGATGGCCATGGTTGCTCCACCATGGACCTGCAGCATGTCCAAATTTCTAGTGGCGCTTGCCACGTACACCAAGCCTCCGCTCAGGTGCATCCAAACCCTCACCACGGCCTGTCCCCGTGGAGGCACGCGAACTTCGGCGCCTGGTGCTGGCCTCTGCCAGTGACACGCTGCTGACACTGGAGGCAGCCTCACTGGTGTCATCCCCTCCCAATGCTGCAGCACTGCATGTGCTGCTCTGAAGTTGTTCCACAGCAGTGGTGATGTGTCCCAGTGACTTGGCAACATCACCGCAGAAGTGCCCAAGGTCCACCTGCAGGGAGACTGTGCGGCGTGCCAACACAGCAGTGCAGTTGCTGAGCCGTTGTATGGCCTTGGTAGCGGCGGCAGAACGCAACATTAGCTGCCGGTTACTCCTCCTCTTGGACTCATGGCCCTCCCTGATGTCACGTACCTCCTCCCTCAGCTGAGCATTGCCATCAGCAACCGCAGTGGTCTGGTCCCTGACCGCCGTTCCCATGTCCCTGACCGCGGAGCCCATGTCGGTGACTGCTGCAGTCATGGCGCGCATCTCCCTCGCTAGGCGCACGATGTTGCAGCTGATGCTAGCCACATGTCTTCCCTGCAGGTTCTGTGTGCGCAGCATCCTCTCCTCAATTGCAGAGGTTGTTGGGACATCCTGGTCAGCTGAGGAGACGGAACTGCGACGGGCCCTGTGACGCCGTGCGTGTCTTGAGCCTCCATGTGGTGCAGCAGGTGGTGTGGATGTGCGCTGCGTGGGTGCCAATTGCGGGGGGGGGGGGGTTGCCATCTCCTGCAAGGGCGCAACTTGGTGCCTGTGCCTCTGCGGTATTGTGGCTGTACTGGCTGCAGGCTGGCTTGCTGGTGCCGTTGCTTGTTGCGCAGGTGGTGGTGCCTTGGCTTGTGGCGCAGGTGCCTTGGCTTGTGGCACTGGTGCTGGTGCCGATGATTGTGGCGCTGGTGGAGGTGGTGCTGGTGGGGTGGCAGGTGTTGGCGGTGCGTGCGCATCCTGCACAGTCTCCTGGTCTGACTCCACGGGTGTCTCAGATATGATCAGCTGGTCGCTGTCGTCAGAGTCCCCAGGTGATGCATCTGTGTGTGAAACAGTGCATGATTAGTGGGATGATTACACCTACATAGTGTTGTACCCATCAATGTCCCTCTGTGGTCCAACAAATGAACAGTCTACAGCCATGTACAAAATAAGTGTTGTGTGAGGATTTACGCCTGTACCTGCACTCTGGGCTGACTAGACTACAACTCCCAAGATGCAGTAGTGTCATGTGTGGAACTGTCTGTGCCAGAGCTGCAGACACAGTGAGATTGGGCTGGGGGCATGGGTATGGATTTACGCTATGCTGGGTGTGGCACAGGCATGCATCTTACCTTGGGCACTTGTGGCTGCGCCGGACGTATCCATCTGGACCACCCCCACGACGGCTTCCCGCTCTATCGTCCCTTCCACGAGGTCCTCCAGGGCTGTGTTGGATGGTGCAGTGCTTGTTCCGCCTCCAGTCCTTCTTGCCTCCCGGAGCCTCTCAGCAATCCTCTCTTTTGCGCGCTTCCGGAGGTCATACCACCGTTTTTGCAGGTCGTCGATGCTGCGGCTAGTGACGCCAACCGCATTGACCCTCTCACGGATGCGCTGCCAGATGCGCCGCTTCTCGGTCTCAGGCACCTTGAGGGACAGCTTGCCAAAGAGGCGGTCGTGTTTGCTGGACACTCCCTCGATGAGGTACTCCAGCTCCCTGTCTGAAAACTTCTTCTTGCGCTTGCGTGCAGATTCAGCGCTGGATGGCACTTCCTGCGACATGATGGATGTGTGCTGTGACTGGCAGAATCTGTGTGGCCTCACTCTGCACAGCCTGTCCTTCTTTCCAGCTCCTGTCTGCTCCTCTGTCGAGGCTATGTGGGTGGGGCAGCAGTATTTCCTGGTTGGTGATGTCATCAGCCTGTTCCCGGAGCGACGCGGCAATTTGCGATTTCGCTATTACCGATTCGGTAATTGCTAATTCGGTATTACCGAACTCGCTATTAGCCAAATCGGTATTACCGAACTCGCTATTTGCTAGTGGGGCCGTTTGCGTGCCCCGCTATTAAGGAATCGGTAAATTTAGCGATTTTTAAGGAATCGCTAAATTTAACCGAATCTGTTGATGCATGCCAATTACCGATTCCTTAATGGCGATTCCTTATTTTTCGCTATTAAGGAATCGGTATTAGTTTGGTTGATGCATATGCCCCTAAATGGTTTGTGCTCCAAGACTTGTTTGTTTACTTTTTAAATGCTCAGCAATAGCATTTAATAGACCTGCACATTTTGTAGTGTTTAAGGGAGTCTTCTTATGAACATTACAAGGAAGAATGGCTGGACCAGCCCTGCTGGCAATCAATCATTTGATCTTCATATCACTCACACACCCACTTGCATGCACCCACACGCACACTCACGCACTCCTCCCTTTTTCGCACATACACTTCAACATGTTCTTAACTCATTCTCACACATTATCTGTGTGTTTTCTGCGACATGAGTATTTTTGAACCTGCAATCTTGGTTTTGATGAAGTTATTAAGAAGGTTACCACGTCAATTTCAACCAACCAACTTACTTTATCCCTGCATTTTCTTGTCCAACCTTTACCACCCCTCATCTTCCAATTAATTTACATATAAGCTCATCTAATGAAATTCCATCGCTGGTAATGACCCATGGACCAGTCCTAAAAAATGCCTTTGCCAGCATTATGAAAGTGGAAGGGGCACTTTGGGAGCCCCTTCCCATTTGTGAATGAGAGAACACCTCCTTGAAGGGGTCTGTAACCTGTTAATGGTTTATGACCATGACTGCAGACAAAAAACATTGATATATACCTTAAGGAATCACTAATAGGAGGGGACGCCCTAAACACACCCCTTCCAAAGTGTGATTAAGCATGTACTCGAAAACCTTTTTTGCGATTCGACAATGTGTTACCAAATCGTTATCTGGGTTTTGTACATACCCAAAAGCTATATTATATATATTTATTTATTGTGCAGTTAATTAAAACCATTACAAAAAAAAGATCATTAAAAAAAAAAAAGTAAAAGAAACGTAGTATCCATCATAAGATGAGAATGGCTGTATATTTAAAAACTGCATTCAAATTTTAAGAGTCCTAAAATCAGTTCCAGTGCTGGGGGAATATAAAGAGTGCCGAGCTAAAGCAGTTCTCGCATATCCAGTAGGCTTTTCAGGCTTGACCTGGTTAGTATTACTCTGTCAGAGTTCGGATTGTGTTGTGTCAGTCCGTAATGACAGTATTGCGAGGGCGTGTTCTCCACACGTTATTATATTATGTCCTGGTTTGGTAGTCTCACTGCTCCGTAGTAGTCCTTAATGACCAAGTTTTGTTTTCCCACTGAAGGGTCAGATGTAGAGCTGGTTTCCTTTTGTGTATTTTCCTTTTATCTTCAGGATTATGCCTACTCCCTTCTTAGAAATTTGCAGGCTTAGGTATGTTGTGAGACCTAATTACAGTTTTTCTTGGTGTTCTTTCGTTTTAAATCTGATTTCTGCAATTTCCAGGAATTTTACAAGATGGCAGCTCAGTTGGACATTGTCGCCCGAGAAGCATGCCAAGACAGCTTGCCTACAAGTTCTTATTCGTTTTTCATTACAGATTGGCTTTAGAATTGTTCGGCGCTCTTGTAGCAGAACCTTGCAGTTGGTGATAAGGTGTAAGATGTTTTCTGCACCATTTCCACAAAGGCGACATTTTGCTGGCAGGGCAGGGCGTAACCATGGCGCTATGTGGGTTGCCGACGGCAGTAAACCTAAATGAAATTTTAAGAACTTTTCTTTTGGTGAAACAGGATTGCAGGTATTTTTGTGGACTAAGGCTGGTGTATGTTTGTGTGGTTAACCAGCCATGCGCTCGCTCCACCAGTTGAATCTTGTCCTGCAAAAGTGATTCCTTTTTAGCGATGTTATTTACCGCTTTTTTGAGGCCCGCCACTGGTCCTCGTTGATTCCATAGTTGGTGCAGCCCCAGTGATTCTAATGCATCCTCCAAGAAAAGCCTTGCTGGACAATTTTTTCTGTATTGCAATTCCTTCCAAAGAAGGGCGTTTAGTGTGTTTTCTTCTCCCTTGGAAATTTTGTACCAGCTTGTTAGATATGCTCCTTTGCGGGCAAGATCTTCCCTGGTAAGACCAAATTCAAGCCTAATTTGCGCTGGTGATGTATACCTTGATAAGCCGAAGATCATACGCACTGCTTTAGTTACTGTTCCATCTATAACCTCTTGAACCCTTCCTCTCATTGCTTCAATGCCGTAGGTGATAGATGGTATCAGTTTTGCCTGTATCACCTTTAGTAGAGGAGAGAGGGTTGGTCCAGTGATCTTATTTTTAGGTTTCTTAGGGATACTGCTGTCATTAGACCTCTCTTTTTTATTTCCTCGCGTTGAGGTATAAAACTTCCCTTGGCGTCTACGATGACCCCCAAGTATCTGTATTTGGTGGTAATATCCAATTTTTTTGAATCCATGAACCAGTTGTTTGTTATCTTCCTTGTTTGTTTAGTAATACACATAACTTTGTTTTTTTCGTAGTTGATTTTGAGTTTGTTTGTGATAGAATACTGAGATGTTATGTTTAATAGTCGCTGTAGGCCTATCGGGGTCTGACTAATTAGCACCAGATCATCCGCGTAGAGTAAGTTTGACATCTGTGTCCCTCCCAGTTTTGGCACGTGAGAATTGCTTTTGTTCAGCAGGTTTGATAATTCGGCCAAGAAGAGATGAAATGACATCGATGCTAGGACACATCCTTGTTTCACTCCAATGCTTGTAGGAATTTTTTTGGACAGAAAGTCTCCTTCACCTAATTTAACCTGTACCCAGGTGTTACTATACATAAGGATTAGTTGGTTCAATATCAGTGAGGGAATTCTCATTTTCTTTAATTTTTGCCAGAGGATGTTCCTGTTTACATGATCGAAAGCGGAACTATAATCAATGAAGCACAGAAATAGTGGTTGTTTTGTGATGAGTGCATGGTCAATCAGAAGTGATAAAGAAAGTATGTTTGTCGTCGTTCCCATACTTTTGCAAAAGCCGGTTTGATTGAATGGAATTGTTTTTGTGTCACCCGCCCATGCTGTTAGTTCCTCGAGTAAAAGGCCTGCATAGTATTTTGCCTCATTGTCGAGCAGGGCTATGAGGCGATAACTTCCTGGGTTGCTCCTATCACCTTTTTTGAAGATTGGGGAGATTATTGCCCCCCTCCAAGACTCTGGAATTGTTGATGTCTGCAGGATTTTATCAAATATTGTTATAAGGACCTTAGCCCAGTATTCAGGGTCTTGTTGGAAAACCATAGGGGGAATGCCGTTGGGACCTGGTGCACCTTCGCGTCTCCCTTTAGAGATTCTTTTACGGATCTGTAAGTTGTTTAGCACAATTCATTCGTTTTGAGCAGAGCTGTCATTGTGTAGTAGTGCCCATTCATCTGTATCCTTTTTAGGGGTGTGAGGCCCTTTCCACCCTTCCTGGTCTTCGTTTAGGTGTTTGCCAAGAAAGTTTGCCCAAGCTTCTTCTGTGGGGCAGGATTCAATCCCATTGTTTCGCTCGCCAATCCTGTTATTGATCTTTTTCCAGAATTGTACATTGTTATTTGTTTTGGCATCATAGAGGAGTTTTCCCCAAAAGATTTCGTCTGCTTCTTTTCTTAATCGCCAGATTAGTTTTCTGCGGATTTCTTTTTGCAGTTTTAACTCATGGCTTGCAGTGGGTACCGTCCTCACTTTACGTAGGAGGTGGTTAATCTTACGCTTTAAGGTTTTGACCTGAATGTTGATACTAAAATTATAAACGTTCTTATTTCTTGGTATATTAATCTTGCATTTTTTCCGAGCATTTTTGTCTGTTCTGGCTCTTCCGCATAATGTTTTCGTGAACCGCTTCCACCTCTCAATTGGGTCTATGCATGCTATTTGTGCCTCTTCAAATGCTTGTTTTGCTTGCATTTGGAGTTTTTGCGGATTTGTAATTTTACATTTTATCCTTCTGTCAATGAGGGTGTATTCTGAGCCAAATGTGTTGACGGCCAAAGGATTTAATTTCGCTGGAATCCCAATAGTGATTTCCTGGGGGAGGTGGTTGCTGTAATCCATCATGCCAATTCGGTAATCACTCACCATTTGAAACATGTTCCGAGAGAGGAATGTGAAATCTATTGTAGAGCTGACCTTTGAATTATGAAATGTGGCCACTTGTGGGCGGTCTCCTGGAAATCTGCCGTTAAGGGCACGTAAGCCCAACTCTTCTAATTTTTCCAACAGTCTTCCCGCTATTTTGGAGCTGCTGCCGCCAGAGGTGTTATCTTGTTCACATGGTTCCCATGCAAAGGTGTCCTCACGTACTGTAGGCGCTGCAGCTTGATTATTGAGCATGTTTAAATTAAAATCCCCACTAACGATAAGGTTGTTGGAATTTTCAGTTTCCAGTAGTTTTGTTAATTCTTCCTTCAGTTGCTGTGCTCCCTTATTTTTCTCCTTAGGGTGTAAATAGAGACTTGTTAGGAGTATGTTTTCATTTTTTTGTTCACGGATTGTCAGAAGCAAAGTCAGTATTGCGTTTGGGGGAGGTAAATTGTATGCCAAGGGTACTGCTGCAAAGAAGGTCTTGAGCGAGCAGTATATTGCAAGGCCTCCCTTCTTGTGGCCGAACGGTGAACTCTGTGTGGCGGGCAGGAAGTTTAAGTTATATCCCGGAATGGTCGGGGCGAGTCAGTCCATGTTTCTTGTAATATAATGATATTGAATTTGTGCAGGTATGTTATTAGTTCTACATCCAGGAATTTGTCACCTATGCCATTAATATTCCAGGAACACAGATTGAGGTTGTCGTGTTCGTTCCCCTCTATTGCATTATTGTGTCATTGGTTTTTAGCGTTAAGGGATTTGGAAAGTCAATTCCAATTTTGCAGAGTTGGGCTGTTAGTAAAGGTTTTTTTTTTTTTGGGCTGGTCCTGATGAATTGAGTTCTCGGGGGTTTTGCTCCGAGCTCCTCGAAGTACTGAGATCGTCGAGGGGTATTTATTAGTTTTGTTTTGTAAGCTGTCAAGGATCAGGGGGCCCGGATATTTTGGTTTAGGAGGTTGTCGGAGTTTTATGCCCCACAAGTTGAACTTTGCTTCTTCTTTTAGCAGTCTTTCGGGAAATTTGGCCGTTGCCCATACTGTTTTTGTTGCTTCTACCCCTGATTTTTCTAATGATTCTATGAACTCAACTGACTCCAGATCGCTGGAGCGGATGTCTTTTAAGCTGTCAATGGTTTTAAGTAAACAGAGAATATTTCCCCTGTTTAAAGTGTTGGTTGTGCCCCTTGATTTGTACTCCGGGTAGAAGACTAGCATGGAGGTGCCTATTACCCCATCTGCTTCAGGTGGGTTATTATGCTGGAGGTTTGGTTCATCACCTGAGCCGTCGATTTCTTCCTTTCCTCCAGCTTGTGTGGGAACGCTCATTTCTGTATTTCTCTTTTTTCTCGTTGTTGCTAATCCTGTGGGGCTAGGTGTTTTTATTGTGGTTCGAGTGCTTTGAGTACCCCCTTGGCAGTTTGTTTTCGTTGCTTTCTCTGTCAGGAGGGGTTTTCTTAAGGGGTCTCTTTCTGGAGGTTCTTTTCCTTCGTGTATTTTTCCTCCATCCATAATACCCCTTTCTTGGGGGTTGTGTTCCTCTTCCGATTCTTCTACCAGTTTGATCTGGATGGCTTGCAGTGCAAGAGGTGAGGTTTTCGTGCTGTTGTTGCCCTTTCCCCAGGCTAGTGCGATTGTTTTCTTTTTTTGGTTTCTACCTTTTCTTTTCTGCTTCCTCCCATGTTTCCCAGGTAGAGTGTCCTCCATAGCAGATTCTTTTTGTAGGTTTTTTCCTGGCGGCAGAGGTGTTAGAGTTAAGGGTAGTTGAGCTCCCTGGTTTTGATGGCTTCTGTTCGGCGCTTTATTTTTCTCATCCATGCATGGATCGGAATCATGGGGCAGTTTTTTGCTATCATTTGTTAGGTACTGGGGCTCCTGTAACGGAGGGATACGTGCTTCTGCTCCCTTATTTGTCAAAGTATCTGGACGGTTGTTTTTTACAGCCAGCCTAATATCTGAGAGAAGATGATCCATAGCCGTTGGGAGTATTGCCAGTTTGTCTACTATTGTTGCGCAGGAACAGTTGAGTTGTGTAAATTGGGTCTCGGTTTGAGCCCTTTTGACAAGGTTGTTTAGTTCAGCTAACTTGCCGTCAATGTTAGATACGAATATTGACAATGAATTAAGGACAGAGAGTTGAAGGTCCATTTTATCTGACTGGTATTGAATGGCATTTACAGATAGTTGCATTGAGTGTAGGAGTGAGGACCAAATGTCTTCTTTTGTTTCGGTTGTTTCCCTTCTGGGGGTTCCCATATTGGAGAGACTGACCCCTCTTGACGGGTCTTCCAACTTAGGGACCGAATATGAGACTACAAGCTCTTCCCACTCCTCTGGGGTGAGGTATGAGGTTTCTGGGCCACTGTTCAGTGTTGATTTTGCCGATGCACTGATTGAGGGACGTGGACTGGAAGGGACTGAGTTGGTGTCTTTTTGTTTTCTTCGCACTACTTTTTCCTCAAGCTGGTGGACATCTATATTAGTTGTTTTCTCTCCCCACCCATTGTCATCTTGGTTGGGTGAGGGGTTTGGGTACTTCGAGTCTACTTTTTCTGTTTGTTTTCCGGTTATTCCTAGACTCTTCTGTCTCTTAAGTTCTGGTGACCCTAGCAAAAACTCCTCTGTCGTTAGTGTGTATTGACGAGCGGCTGATTCTATTTGCGTAGGTGGATCTTCGCAATGCAGGTGTTCACCATTACACATGTTACCCTTGTTCTTGCCTTTAATGATGTCTTCACACTTTTGAGAGTGGTGCCAAGGTGGAGTTGTCGTGTTGCCCTCCGTTCTTTCATGTCTTTTTAGTACTCTGTTTACTTTTTGGCCGCACTCTGCGGTTCCACAGAGATCGGAGAATTCAGCATCAGAGGAGTCTTTGTCTATATTTATATGATGTCCACTCAAGAACTTCTTCGAGTTTTTTGTCGTTATTCTGAGATTTTGAGTTTTTGTCACTTCATAGTCCACCGCTCTATTCTCCTCTGGGTTTTTGGGTTCTCCCCCTTGTGGTTTGGTGTTCTGGCTTACAGATGAGTTCCTCTGACTGCATCCTTGTGCCAGACCCATGGCCTGCATGTTTTGGTTCCCAGAGCCCCTCCTTCCAGGACCCTTACTCGAGTCTTCTCTCCTAGCGACTTTACTTTCTGCTACGCTGTTCCGTTCTTTACTTATGAGAGTTGCGTCATCGCTTGATCCCTCCCATGATGGTTGTAACAGGGAAACATCCATACTTGCCTTGCTTGGTTGTAATGGAGTTGGTAAATCGCTCATACTAGAGCTTTTAAAGCAGAGAATGGATCCGGGATCTTTAATAAATGAGAATTTCGTATAGATTTTAGGCTGGAGGCTGGATGTGGTCGCGGAAAGTGTGCTTGTGGCTCCTCTTCTCTTGGCGTTTGGGGAGCTTATGGGGCTTGTAAACAAGGGTGATATCAATGAGAATTCCCCCTCTGCTACGTTCCTCCTCCCCTCTGATGTCACATCTCCCTCGTCGCCAACCTTCATTTGGTCGCCCTTTTGATTTTTCTTCCCTTTCCTTGTTCTCCTCAGGCGATCGGTGGGTGCCGTATTCCCGGATCTCATTACACAGCTTTGATCTCCCTCCTTCTTTCCGTTCTTTCTTTCTTTCACTTCTCCCTTGGTGTATCCTCCTTCTGGAGTGCGCCTTTCTCGATTTCCTTTCTCCCTATGCCTTGTCTGTATCTCTTCCTTCTTTTCACCTTTTCACCTTCCTCTCCTTCCTTTCCCTCCTTTACCTTTAGAGGAAGGCAGTAGATTTTTTGTTTTTATTTTGATGGATTTATTTTGACGGAGATAAAAAAACAAAATAGAAAAACAGACAGGATCGGAGGGGTTTTTCGGCAGCACCCCAGGCCCCTGTTGCTAAAGCTCCCTGGTTTTGTCCTGGGTAAGACCTCTCAGAAAGGAGTCACGGTGAGCGTGCAAATGCTGTCCGTGCTCTCAGTGTTCCCAACACCAGGGTTTTTTTTATGATGATCTTATGAGACCTCCGTACAGTCCAGGGCAGGCCCGAACTAGGGCAGACCAAGATCAAGTTCAAGACCGGGACAAGGACTTTCCTCCTGGACTCCTCCCAACTCCCAGTTCCTGGCTCCTGTGTGCGTGCGTTGCCTCTGGATGCCGGGGGGAGGAAGCGGGGGGGGGGGGCGCTGGAGGCTCTCCCCTGTTTTTAGCAGGTCGACCCAGCAGCACAGGTGCACCACTACCTGCTGCCGGCAGCCCTTGCCGGGCTCAGCTGATCGAGCCCTCTCCTGAAGGCAGGCAAGGTATTAATGCCCTTGGCGATGCTTCGGGGGGGGGCTGCAGAGAGTCACAAGCAGAGCAGGGGGAGGCGGCAGGAAGATTAGACGACCAGGGCCGCAATTGAGCGCTTGTGTTTGAAGCCAGTCACGCAGGTGGGGGCTGAACGCAGAGGGTGAGGCACCAGCCGGCAGGCTGCTTTTTGGAGAGGCGAGCGACCAAGCAAGGCAGGCAGAAAGTCGTTTTTTTTTCGGTGAAACACCTGTCGTCAACCCCCTGCCACCGTCTCGCCGCCAAGCTCTCACCTTACTCTTGCCTTACTCTCGCCTCGCCTCGCTCATTGTTCCCAGCTCCGTCTGGCTCCGTCTGACTCTCCGGCTGACTCTCCTGCGGGCTCCGGGTCAGTCACAGCCGACGCTCCACACGGCACCTCACAGCTGCACGGTCTGAGCGGACTAATCGCACACAGTTTCGCAGCTGTAGCGCCACCTGCAGTTCACTGATGGACTCTGGTGTCTTGCGGTCAACTCGATCTTCACTCTTCTAGTTCATAAATAAAATTGCCACACGTTCATCTGCTCACATCTAGCTATATTGCGATTACAAATGGTCAAATTTTGCAAATCGGAGCCTTTGGGACTGCAAAGAGCTTTTAGGCCCTTAGTCACAACAAGATTGTAACTTGTCTCCTTATATCATACGCTATCACTCTAACTATGGGATCTGCCACTTTGGACATTGTCATCTAGACAGCTTTCAAAAAGACAGTAAAGATACCTAACAAGCCCATTATAAATCATGAACAAATCGTATTCCTGGATTGGATTTGACAGTGGTACCATTAGTACTCATTCCTCTGAAACAAGTAGCCACCCAGATCACACAAACTCTCTGGTTTTTCTTTCTCTCTTACTGACTCTTGAATCCTCTGCCCCTGGGGTAAAAACCACCCTGGAGCTGATGCCTTATACCTTGTCTCTGACCATACTGTACCTATGTGCTGGGGACTTTCTCTGGTACTCCAATCCTTTAAATAAGGCCTCTTAAGTATTTACATTGTAGATTCTTTGCATTCAGAGTAAATTACATATAGGACCCGCTGTACCATGTTTACGTACAGGTACAGCAAGTAAACAAGCTTCTGTCTAAGAGCCTCATTCACAAATATTTTTGTGCAACTAAGTTGCATATAGATGTGCACAAAGTGGCATCTGCAGGAGTAATAGCCCTAGGCCAGATTGCATTTACGACTCTGGCAGCTTTTCCAGAACTGTAGGGTGGGAACATTGGCCTTCCCAGAGGAGGGCTTGATGACTGTAGGTTCAAATATTAGGGTGGGGACATTGGTCTTCCCAGAGGAGGGCTTGATGACTGTAGGTTCAAGTATAAGGCTGGAAACATTGGCCTTCCCAGAGGAGGGTTTGATGGTGGTGTCCTTTGGAAAGATGATGGATATTTACAATCATTATAATGCATGGGTTCTGCAATCCCTCTTTAAAACCCATCTCTATTTGTTCATAATAGACAACTTGTGACATATCTAGTCGCTTATTATAAAGAAATGATGTCAGAACTCAACTGTAATTATTTATTACAGATGAGTTCTGATGTCACACTGCCTGTTGCCAACAGCCAAGGGGAAAGGTAGATCAGTCCACGGATCAAAAACTATCTGTTTAACCCCTTGTGTGCCCATGACGAGCTGGACGCGTCATGGAGCACAGTCGCGCTGTGCCCATGACGAGTCCAGCTCGTCATGAGGCATTCCCTGGGGAATCCCCTTTTAGTGAAAATAGCCTCGGTAGCTGGGGAAGAGCTTCCCCAGCTCCCGGCCCCCCCCCCCCTGCTTTCAGTGTAATGACGATCGGCGCACACGTCGCGCCGATGTCATTACACTGAAAGTGAAACTGAAATGAGCCAAGAGACTCATTTCTGTTTCTCTTTCTACTTGCTCAGGGGGCTATCTCAGCCCCCTGAGCATGTAGAAAGACGGGAGAGGTATCGTTGGAAAGGGGAGAATCTCCCCTTTCCAATGGTACCCCTCCCCAGTGGATCCCTGCTTGGCCCATGCCCCCACCCCACCCCCCAATTATCACAGTCTTTCTGCCCCCTGGGGGGCAGATGGGGCATTGGCCCCTAATCTGCCCCTTTGGGGGGGCAGAAAGCCCACTATACACCAGGGATTTGTTTTCAGTTTGTTTTAGGGTGGGGACTGCCCGAAACGGGCACGCCAATGCCCCCACCCACCCGCCACCATTACAGCCTTTCTGCCCCCCCGGGGGGCAGATGGGGCATTGGCCCCCAATCTGCCCACCCGGGGGGGGGGGCAAAAAGACCACTAGACACCAGGGAATTTTACAAAAAATAAAAATAGGGGTGGGGGCTGCCCAAAACGGGCAGGCCCATGCCCCCACCCCACCCCACCCCCAATTATTACAGTCTTTATGCCCCCCCTGGGGGGCAGATGGGGCATTGGCCTCTAATCTGCCCCTTCGGGGGGGCAGAAAGCCCACTAAACACCAGGGACTTTTTTTGGCGCAATTGTTTTTAGGGTGTGGGCTGCCCGAAACGGGCACGCCAATGCCCCCACCCTACCCCCCACAAAAATGACAGTCGTTCTGCCCCCCAGGAGGCAGATGGGAGCTGTAGCCCCCAATCTGGCCTCCCCTCGGGCGCAGAATGCCCACTGGAAACCATGGATTTTTTTGTTTTATTAGTGTAGGGGTAGGGGCTCCCCAAAATGGGCATGACAATACCCCACCCCACCCCCAGAGAAATTCCAGTCTTTCTGTCCCCCCGGGAGGGCAGATGGTGGCAGTGGCCCCTGATCTGCCCCCTGGGGGGGCAGAAAGCCCTCTAGGCGCCAGCGAGTACACAGGCTTTTTTTATGCGTGGGGGCTGCCCAAAATGGTCATACCAATGCCCACACCCCCGCAAAAAATAGCCACAGTCTTTATGCCCCTTTAGGGGCATATCAGGATGAAACCCCCTTCCCCGATTCCCCCCCAGGGCGGCAGAAAGCCCACTGGGCTCCGAATTTTTTTTAGCAATGTGCATACCTGTGGATTTTGGGCCCTAGCGCAGTTGGCACGTAGGCAAACCCAGCAAACCTGTACATTTTTTTAAACTAGACACCGAGGGGAATCCTGGATGGGGTGACTTCACTGGCTCTCACCAGGTTCTGTTACCCAGAATCCATTGCAAACCTAAAAATGTGTCCAAAATAACACATTTTCCTCACATTTCTGTGGTGGAAAGTTCTGGAATCTGCGTGGGTCCACAAAATTCCACCCACCCTGCGTTCCCCAAAGTCTTCAGAGAAAAATGGTACCTCACTTGCGTGGGTAGGCCTAGTGCCCGCGTCAGGCAAGGGCCCAAAACCTATTGAGGAGACATCAAAATTACCTATCACAAAACAACCTGGTTTTGCAAAGGGGGTCCCATGAGTTTTTGGCCCCAGGCTTGGCGGCCATCTAGGGGAACCTACCAAACCCACACATTTCTAAAAACTAGACACCCGGGGAATTCCAGGGAGGTATGGCTTGCGTGGATTCCCCAACGTTTCCTTACCCAGAATGCCCTGCAAACCTCAAATTTAGCTGAAAAAATCACCTTTTTCACACACTTTTATGAGGGAAAGTTGTGGCATCACCGGGCTGACACAAATTTCCTACCACCCAGCATTCCCCCGGGTCTCCCGATAAAAACGGTGCCTCACTCGTGTGGGAGGCCCAAGTACCCGCGACAGGCAAGGGCCCAAAACGTATTGAGGCGACATGAAAATTGCCTACCTCAAAACGACCTGGTTTTGCAAGGGGGGTCACCTGGGTTTTTGGCCTGGTGCTCGGCGGCCACCTAGGGGAACCTACCAAACCCACACATTTCTGAAAACTAGACACCCAGGGGATTCCAGGGAGGTATGGCTTGCATGGATCCCCCAACGTTTCCTTACCCAGAATGCCCTGCAAACCTCAAATTTAGCTGAAAAAATCACCTTTTTTACACATTTTTGTGTGGGAAAGTTGTGGCATCACCGGGCTGACACAAATTTCCTACCACCCAGCATTCCCCCGGGTCTCCCAATAAAAACGGGGCCTCACTTGTGTGGGAGACCCAAGTACCCGCGACAGGCAAGGGCCCAAAACGTAGTGAGGCGACATGAAAATTGCCTACCTCAAAACGACCTGGTTTTGCAAGGGGGGTCACCTGGGTTTTTGGCCCGGTGCTCGGCGGCCACCTAGGGGAACCTACCAAACCCACACATTTCTGAAAACTAGACACCCGGGGATTCCAGGGAGGTATGGCTTGCGTGGATACCCCAACGTTTCCTTACCCAGAATGCCCTGCAAACCTCAAATTTAGCTGAAAAAATCTCCTTTTTCACACATTTATGTGTGGGAAAGCTGTGGCATCACCGGGCTGACACAAATTTCCTCCCACCCAGCGTTCCCCCGAGTCTCCCGATAAAAATGGTGCCTCACTTGTGTGGGAGGCCCAAGTACTCGCGACAGGGAAGGGCCCAAAACGTAGTGAGGCGACATGAAAATTGCCTACCCCAAAATGACCTGGTTTTGCAAGGGGGGTTACCTGGGTTTTTGGCCCGGTGCTCGGCGGCCACCTAGGGAACCCTACCAAACCCACACATTTCTGAAAACTAGACACCCGGGGGATTCCAGGGAGGTATGGCTTGTGTGGATCCCACAACGTTTCCTTACCCAGAATGCCCTGCAAACCTCAAATTTAGCTGAAAAAATCACCTTTTTCACACATTTTTGTGTGGGAAAGTTGTGGCATCACCGGGCTGACACAATTTCCTACCACCCAGCATTCCTCTGGGTCTCCGGATAAAAACGGTGCCTCACTCGTGTGGGAGGCCCAAGTACCCGCGACAGGCAAGGGTCCAAAACGTAGTGCGCCTCAACAGGCAAGGGTCCTAAACGTAGTGCGCCTCACTACGTTTTGGTCCCTTGCCCGTGGCGGGTCCTTAGGCCTCCCACACGAGTGAGGCACCGTTTTTATCAGGATACCCAGGGGAACGCTGGGTGGTAGGAAATTTGTAAATGCCATTCAATACCAGTCAGATAAAATGGACCTTCAACTCTCTGTCCTTAATTCATTGTCAATATTCGTATCTAACATTGACGGCAAGTTAGCTGAACTAAACAACCTTGTCAAAAGGGCTCAAACCGAGACCCAATTTACACAACTCAACTGTTCCTGCGCAACAATAGTAGACAAACTGGCAATACTCCCAACGGCTATGGATCATCTTCTCTCAGATATTAGGCTGGCTGTAAAAAACAACCGTCCAGATACTTTGACAAATAAGGGAGCAGAAGCACGTATCCCTCCGTTACAGGAGCCCCAGTACCTAACAAATGATAGCAAAAAACTGCCCCATGATTCCGATCCATGCATGGATGAAAAAAATAAAGCGCCGAACAGAAGCCATCAAAACCAGGGAGCTCAACTACCCTTAACTCTAACACCTCTGCCGCCAGGAAAAAACCTACAAAAAGAATCTGCTATGGAGGACACTCTACCTGGGAAACATGGGAGGAAGCAGAAAAGAAAAGGTAGAAACCAAAAAAAGAAAACAATCGCACTAGCCTGGGGAAAGGGCAACAACAGCACGAAAACCTCACCTCTTGCACTGCAAGCCATCCAGATCAACCTGGTAGAAGAATCGGAAGAGGAACACAACCCCCAAGAAAGGGGTATTATGGATGGAGGAAAAATACACGAAGGAAAAGAACCTCCAGAAAGAGACCCCTCAAAAAAGGGTTTGTGGGGATGAAATCACCATTTTCCCAGCTTTTAGGGGATACCAGACTTTTGTCAGAAACCCAAAAATGTTTTACACAGTTTTGGCATTTTTCTGGGACATAGCCTATTTTTGCTATTTTTTGTGCTTTCAACCTCCTTCCAGTTAATGGTAGAAATGGGTACAAAAGCAATAATGGATCCTGGAAAGCTATACATTTTAGAGAAGTAGATAACATTCTGAATTCAGCAAGGGGTCATTTGTGTATAGCCATCAAGGTTTCTTTATAGAAACTAACAGTTAAATAAAGGATAAATTGAAAATTTGTTGAAAAAAAGCGCCTTTTGTGTCAACGTTTTCACCTGTAATTTCTTTTAATTTTTACAGCTCTTTGAAAGCAATATACCGTTACATCCGCTGGACATTACTGGTTGTGGGGATATATAGGACTTGTAGGTTCACCAAGAACCCGACGAACCCAGAGCCAAAAACTGAGTAGCAACTTGCAATGGTTTTTTATTATGTACCGGGTATACAGTAAATATTCTGTAAAAATGTGTACATGGAAAAATCGGTATGAAAGACACCTATGTATTTCTGAAATGGAAACAAAATATAGAGTTTAGAAACAGTAGATATTTGCACATTTCCGAAATTGGGATACTCATACTAGCATGAGAATTATCAGTCATTTTTTAGAATGACTTCTTTTTTACACAATGTCTTTTATTTGGAAGGCAGAAATGCATCGAAAGTCAATAGGTAATAACAGTTCCTTTACAAATCTGAATTACCCTAAGTCTCCAGATAAAAATGGTACCTCACTTGTAGGGGTAGGCATAGTGCCCACGACAGGAAATGGCTCAAAACCCAACGTAAACACACCACATTTTCACAATGCAAAATTACCCTTTTTTAGCAAAGTGCCTAGCTGTAGCTTTTTAACCTTAGCTCTGCCGGCACCTAGGGAAACCTAGCAAACCTATACATTTTTGAAAACTAGACACCCAGGGAAATCCAGGATGGGGTGACTTGACTGCCTCCCACCAGGTTCTGTTACCCAGAATCCCTTGCAAACCTAAAAAATTGCCCAAAAAAACACCTTTTCCCCACATTTCTCTGGTGGAAAGTTCTGGAATCTGCGTGGATCCACAAATTTCCACCCACCCCGCGCTCCCCAAAGTCTTCCAAGAAAAATGGTACCTCACTTGTGTGAGTCAGCCTAGTGCCCGCGACAGGAAACGGCGCAAAACGAAAGGTGGACACACCCCGATTTCGCTAGGAAAAATTACCCTTTTTTGGCTAAGTGCCTAGCTGTAGTTTTTGAACCATAGCTCTGCCGGCACCTAGGGAAACCTAGCAAACCTATACATTTTAGAAAACTAGACACCCAGGGCAATCCAGGATGGGGTGACTTGACTGCCTCCCACCAGGTTCTGTTACCCAGAATCCCTTGCAAACCTAAAGAATTGCCCAAAAAATGAATTTTCCCCATATTTCTCTGATGGAAAGTTCTGGAATCTGCGTAGATCCACAAATTTCCACTCACCCCGCGTTCCCCAAAGTCTTCCGAGACAAATGGTACCTCACTTGTGTGGGTCGGCCTAGTGCCCGCGACAGGAAACGGCGCAAAACGTAACGTGGACACACCTCAATTTCACAGCGAAAAATGACCCTTTTTTGGCAAAGTGCCTAGCTGTAGTTTTTGATCCATAGCTCTACCGTCACCTAGGGAAACATAGCAAACCTATACATTTTTTAAAACTAGACACCCAGGGGAATCCAGGATGGGGTGACTTGACTGCCTCCCACGAGGTTCTGATACCCAGAATCCCTTGTAAACCTAAACAATTGCCAAAAAAAACAAAATTTTCTCCACATTTCTCTGGTGGAAAGTTCTGGAATCTGCGTGGATCCACAAATTTCCACCCACCCCGTGTTCCCCAAAGTCTTCCGATAAAAATGGTACCTCACTTGTGTGGGTCAGCCTAGTGCCCGCGACAGGAAACGGTGCAAAACGCATCATGGACACACCTCAATTTCGCAGTGAAAAATGAACCTTTTTTGGCAAAGTGCCTAGCTGTAGTTTTTGAACACTAGTTCTGCCGGCACCTAGGGAAACCTACCAAACCCACACATTTCTGAAAACTAGACACCTGGAGGATTCCAGGGAGGTATGGCTTGCGTGGATCCCCCAACGCTTCCTTACCCAGAATGCCCTGCAAACCTCAAATTTAGCTGAAAAAATCACCTTTTTCACACATTTTTGTGTGGGAAGGTTGTGGCATCACCGGGCTGACACAAATTTCCTCCCTCCCAGCGTTCCCCCGGGTCTCCCGATAAAAACGGTGCCTCACTCGTGTGGGAGGCCCAAGTACCCACGACAGGCAAGGGCCCAAAACGTATTGAGGCGACATGAAAATTGCCTACCTCAAAACAACCTGGTTTTGCAAGGGGGGTCATCTGGGTTTTTGTCCCGGTGCTCGGCGGCCACCTAGGGGAACCTATCAAAGCCACACATTTCTGAAAACTAGACACCTGGGGGATTCCAGGGAGGTATGGCTTGCATGTATACCCCAACGTTTCCTTACCCAGAATGCCCTGCAAACCTCACATTTAGCTGAAAAATTCACCCTTTTCACACATTTTTGTGTGGGAAAGTTGTGGCATCACTGGGCTGACACACATTTCCTACCACCCAGCGTTCCCCCTGGTCTCCCGATAAAAACGGTGCCTCACTCGTGTGGGAGGCCCAAGGGCCCAAAACGTATTGAGGCGACATGAAAATTGCCTACCTCAAAACGACCTGGTTTTGCAAGGGGGGTCACCTGGGTTTTTGGCCCGGTGCTCGGCGGCCACCTAGGGGAACCCTACCAAACCATTGCATTGAGTGTAGGAGTGAGGACCAAATGTCTTCTTTTGTTTCGGTTGTTTCCCTTCTGGGGGTTCCCATATTGGAGAGACTGACCCCTCTTGACGGGTCTTCCAACTTAGGGACCGAATATGAGACTACAAGCTCTTCCCACTCCTCTGGGGTGAGGTATGAGGTTTCTGGGCCACTGTTCAGTGTTGATTTTGCCGGTGCACTGATTGAGGGACGTGGACTGGAAGGGACTGAGTTGGTGTCTTTTTGTTTTCTTCGCACTACTTTTTCCTCAAGCTGGTGGACATCTATATTAGTTGTTTTCTCTCCCCCCCCATTGTCATCTTGGTTGGGTGAGGGGTTTGGGTACTTCGAGTCTACTTTTTCTGTTTGTTTTCCGGTTATTCCTAGACTCTTCTGTCTCTTAAGTTCTGGTGACCCTAGCAAAAACTCCTCTGTCGTTAGTGTGTATTGACGAGCGGCTGATTCTATTTGCGTAGGTGGATCTTCGCAATGCAGGTGTTCACCATTACACATGTTACCCTTGTTCTTGCCTTTAACCCCTTCGACGCTTATGACGGAACGGTTCCGTCATGCACGTCGGTTGGGCTGTGCTTATGACGGAACCGTTCCGTCATGGCCCCGCCCGCGCTCAGAACCTTCAGCACTGCGCGGAAATCCGCGCAGCGCTGAAGGGGTTAATGATGTCTTTACACTTTTGAGAGTGGTGCCAAGGTGGAGTTGTCGTGTTGCCCTCCGTTCTTTCATGTCTTTTTAGTACTCTGTTTACTTTTTGGCCGCACTCTGCGGTTCCACAGAGATCGGAGAATTCAGCATCAGAGGAGTCTTTGTCTATATTTATATGATGTCCACTCAAGAACTTCTTCGAGTTTTTTGTCGTTATTCTGAGATTTTGAGTTTTTGTCACTTCATAGTCCACCGCTCTATTCTCCTCTGGGTTTTTGGGTTCTCCCCCTTGTGGTTTGGTGTTCTGGCTTACAGATGAGTTCCTCTGACTGCATCCTTGTTCCTGTGCCAGACCCATGGCCTGCATGTTTTGGTTCCCAGAGCCCCTCCTTCCAGGACCCTTACTCGAGTCTTCTCTCCTAGCGACTTTACTTTCTGCTACGCTGTTCCGTTCTTTACTTATGAGAGTTGCGTCATCGCTTGATCCCTCCCATGATGGTTGTAACAGGGAAACATCCATACTTGCCTTGCTTGGTTGTAATGGAGTTGGTAAATCGCTCATACTAGAGCTTTTAAAGCAGAGAATGGATCCGGGATCTTTAATAAATGAGAATTTCGTATAGATTTTAGGCTGGAGGCTGGATGTGGTCGCGGAAAGTGTGCTTGTGGCTCCTCTTCTCTTGGCGTTTGGGGAGCTTATGGGGCTTGTAAACAAGGGTGATATCAATGAGAATTCCCCCTCTGCTACGTTCCTCCTCCCCTCTGATGTCACATCTCCCTCGTCGCCAACCTTCATTTGGTCGCCCTTTTGATTTTTCTTCCCTTTCCTTGTTCTCCTCAGGCGATCGGTGGGTGCCGTATTCCCGGATCTCATTACACAGCTTTGATCTCCCTCCTTCTTTCCGTTCTTTCTTTCTTTCACTTCTCCCTTGGTGTATCCTCCTTCTGGAGTGCGCCTTTCTCGATTTCCTTTCTCCCTATGCCTTGTCTGTATCTCTTCCTTCTTTTCACCTTTTCACCTTCCTCTCCTTCCTTTCCCTCCTTTACCTTTAGAGGAAGGCAGTAGATTTTTTGTTTTTATTTTGATGGATTTATTTTGACGGAGATAAAAAAACAAAATAGAAAAACAGACAGGATCGGAGGGGTTTTTCGGCAGCACCCCAGGCCCCTGTTGCTAAAGCTCCCTGGTTTTGTCCTGGGTAAGACCTCTCAGAAAGGAGTCACGGTGAGCGTGCAAATGCTGTCCGTGCTCTCAGTGTTCCCAACACCAGGGTTTTTTTTATGATGATCTTATGAGACCTCCGTACAGTCCAGGGCAGGCCCGAACTAGGGCAGACCAAGATCAAGTTCAAGACCGGGACAAGGACTTTCCCCCTTGGCCTCTTCCCAACTTCCAGTTCCTGGCTCCTGTGTGCGTGCGTTGCCTCTGGATGCCGGGGGGAGGAAGCGGGGGGGGGGGCGCTGGAGGCTCTCCCCTGTTTTTAGCAGGTCGACCCAGCAGCACAGGTGCACCACTACCTGCTGCCGGCAGCCCTTGCCGGGCTGAGCTGATCGAGCCCTCTCCTGAAGGCAGGCAAGGTATTAATGCCCTTGGCGATGCTTCGGGGGGGGGCTGCAGAGAGTCACAAGCAGAGCAGGGGGAGGCGGCAGGAAGATTAGACGACCAGGGCCGCAATTGAGCGCTTGTGTTTGAAGCCAGTCACGCAGGTGGGGGCTGAACGCAGAGGGTGAGGCACCAGCCGGCAGGCTGCTTTTTGGAGAGGCGAGCGACCAAGCAAGGCAGGCAGAAAGTCGTTTTTTTTTCGGTGAAACACCTGTCGTCAACCCCCTGCCACCGTCTCGCCGCCAAGCTCTCACCTTACTCTTGCCTTACTCTCGCCTCGCTCATTGTTCCCAGCTCCGTCTGGCTCCGTCTGACTCTCCGTCTGACTCTCCTGTGGGCTCCGGGTCAGTCACAGCCGACGCTCCACACGGCACCTCACAGCTGCACGGTCTGAGCGGACTAATCGCACACAGTTTCGCAGCTGTAGCGCCACCTGCAGTTCACTGATGGACTCTGGTGTCTTGCGGTCAACTCGATCTTCACTCTTCTAGTTCATAAATAAAATTGCCACACGTTCATCTGCTCACATCTAGCTATATTGCGATTACAAATGGTCAAATTTTGCAAATCGGAGCCTTTGGGACTGCAAAGAGCTTTTAGGCCCTTAGTCACAACAAGATTGTAACTTGTCTCCTTATATCATACGCTATCACTCTAACTATGGGATCTGCCACTTTGGACATTGTCATCTAGACAGCTTTCAAAAAGACAGTAAAGATACCTAACAAGCCCATTATAAATCATGAACAAATCGTATTCCTGGATTGGATTTGACAGTGGTACCATTAGTACTCATTCCTCTGAAACAAGTAGCCACCCAGATCACACAAACTCTCTGGTTTTTCTTTCTCTCTTACTGACTCTTGAATCCTCTGCCCCTGGGGTAAAAACCACCCTGGAGCTGATGCCTTATACCTTGTCTCTGACCATACTGTACCTATGTGCTGGGGACTTTCTCTGGTACTCCAATCCTTTAAATAAGGCCTCTTAAGTATTTACATTGTAGATTCTTTGCATTCAGAGTAAATTACATATAGGACCCGCTGTACCATGTTTACGTACAGGTACAGCAAGTAAACAAGCTTCTGTCTAAGAGCCTCATTCACAAATATTTTTGTGCAACTAAGTTGCATATAGATGTGCACAAAGTGGCATCTGCAGGAGTAATAGCCCTAGGCCAGATTGCATTTACGACTCTGGCAGCTTTTCCAGAACTGTAGGAGGAGGGCTTGATGACTGTAGGTTCAAATATTAGGGTGGGGACATTGGTCTTCCCAGAGGAGGGCTTGATGACTGTAGGTTCAAGTATAAGGCTGGAAACATTGGCCTTCCCAGAGGAGGGTTTGATGGTGGTGTTCTTTGGAAAGATGATGGATATTTACAATCATTATAATGCATGGGTTCTGCAATCCCTCTTTAAAACCCATCTCTATTTGTTCATAATAGACAACTTGTGACATATCTAGTCGCCTATTATAAAGAAATGATGTCAGAACTCAACTGTAATTATTTATTACAGATGAGTTCTGATGTCACACTGCCTGTTGCCAACAGCCAAGGGGAAAGGTAGATCAGTCCACGGATCAAAAACTATCTGTTTAACCCCTTGTGTGCCCATGACGAGCTGGACGTGTCATGGAGCACAGTCGCGCTGTGCCCATGACGAGTCCAGCTCGTCATGAGGCATTCCCTGGGGAATCCCCTTTTAGTGAAAATAGCCTCGGTAGCTGGGGAAGAGCTTCCCCAGCTCCCGGGCCCCCCCCCCCCTGCTTTCAGTGTAATGACGATCGGCGCACACGTCGCGCCGACGTCATTACACTGAAAGTGAAACTGAAATGAGCCAAGAGACTCATTTCTGTTTCTCTTTCTACTTGCTCAGGGGGCTACCTCAGCCCCCTGAGCATGTAGAAAGACGGGAGAGGTATCGTTGGAAAGGGGAGAATCTCCCCTTTCCAATGGTACCCCTCCCCAGTGGATCCCTGCTTGGCCCATGCCCCCACCCCACCCCCCAATTATCACAGTCTTTCTGCCCCCTGGGGGGCAGATGGGGCATTGGCCCCTAATCTGCCCCTTTGGGGGGGCAGAAAGGCCACTATACACCAGGGATTTGTTTTCAGTTTGTTTTAGGGTGGGGGCTGCCCGAAACGGGCACGCCAATGCCCCCACCCACCCGCCACCATTACAGCCTTTCTGCCCCCCCTGGGGGGCAGATGGGGCATTGGCCCCCAATCTGCTCCCCCGGGGGGGGGGGGGCAAAAAGACCACTAGACACCAGGGAATTTTACAAAAAATAAAAATAGGGGTGGGGGCTGCCCAAAACGGGCAGGCCCATGCCCCCACCCCACCCCACCCCCCAATTATTACAGTCTTTATGCCCCCCCTGGGGGGCAGATGGGGCATTGGCCTCTAATCTGCCCCTTCGGGGGGGCAGAAAGCCCACTAAACACCAGGGATTTTTTTGGCGCAATTGTTTTTAGGGTGTGGGCTGCCCGAAACGGGCACGCCAATGCCCCCACCCTACCCCCCACAAAAATGACAGTCGTTCTGCCCCCCAGGAGGCAGATGGGAGCTGTAGCCCCCAATCTGGCCACCCCTCGGGCGCAGAATGCCCACTGGAAACCATGGATTTTTTTGTTTTATTAGTGTAGGGGTAGGGGCTCCCCAAAATGGGCATGACAATACCCCACCCCACCCCCAGAGAAATTCCAGTCTTTCTGCCCCCCCGGGAGGGCAGATGGTGGCAGTGGCCCCTGATCTGCCCCCTGGGGGGGCAGAAAGCCCACTAGGCGCCAGCGAGTACGCAGGCTTTTTTTATGCGTGGGGGAGGGGGCTGCCCAAAATGGTCATACCAATGCCCACAAAAAATAGCCACAGTCTTTATGCCCCTTTAGGGGCATATCAGGATGAAACCCCCTTCCCCGATTCCCCCCCAGGGCGGCAGAAAGCCCACTGGGCTCCGAATTTTTTTTAGCAATGTGCATACCTGTGGATTTTGGGCCCTAGCGCAGTTGGCACGTAGGCAAACCCAGCAAACCTGTGGCTGGTGTGGATCCCACAACGTTTCCTTACCCAGAATGCCCTGCAAACCTCAAATTTAGCTGAAAAAATCACCTTTTTCACACATTTTTGTGTGGGAAAGTTGTGGCATCACCGGGCTGACACAATTTCCTACCACCCAGCATTCCTCTGGGTCTCCGGATAAAAACGGTGCCTCACTCGTGTGGGAGGCCCAAGTACCCGCGACAGGCAAGGGTCCAAAACGTAGTGCGCCTCAACAGGCAAGGGTCCTAAACGTAGTGCGCCTCACTACGTTTTGGTCCCTTGCCCGTGGCGGGTCCTTAGGCCTCCCACACGAGTGAGGCACCGTTTTTATCAGGATACCCAGGGGAACGCTGGGTGGTAGGAAATTTGTGTCAGCCCGGTGATGCCACAACTTTCCCACACAAAAATGTGTGAAAAAGGTGCATTTTTCAGCTAAATTTGAGGTTTGCAGGGCATTCTGGGTAAGGAAACATAGGGGGATCCACGCAAGCCATACCTCCCTGGAATCCGCCGGGTGTCTAGTTTTCAGAAATGTGTGGGTTTGGTAGGTTCCCCTAGGTGGCCGCCGAGCACCGGGCCAAAAACCCAGGTGACCCCCCTTGCAAAACCAGGTCGTTTTGAGGTAGGCAATTTTCATGTCACCTCAATACGTTTTGGGCCCTTGCCTGTCGCGGGTACTTGGGCCTCCCACACGAGTGAGGCACCTTTTTTATCGGGAGACCAGGGGGAACGCTGGGTGGTAGGAAATGTGTGTCAGCCCAGTGATGCCACAACTTTCCCACACAAAAATGTGTGAAAAGGGTGAATTTTTCAGCTAAATTTGAGGTTTGCAGGGCATTCTGGGTAAGGAAACGTTGGGGTATACATGCAAGCCATACCTCCCTGGAATCCCCCAGGTGTCTAGTTTTCAGAAATGTGTGGCTTTGATAGGTTCCCCTCGGTGGCCGCCGAGCACCGGGCCAAAAACCCAGATGACCCCCCTTGCAAAACCAGGTTGTTTTGAGGTAGGCAATTTTCATGTCGCCTCAATACGTTTTGGGCCCTTGCCTGTCGTGGGTACTTGGGCCTCCCACACGAGTGAGGCACGGTTTTTATCGGGAGACCCGGGGGAACGCTGGGAGGGAGGAAATTTGTGTCAGCCCGGTGATGCCACAACCTTCCCACACAAAAATGTGTGAAAAAGGTGATTTTTTCAGCTAAATTTGAGGTTTGCAGGGCATTCTGGGTAAGGAAACGTTGGGGATCCACGTAAGCCATACCTCCCTGGAATCCTCCAGGTGTCTAGTTTTCAGAAATGTGTGGGTTTGGTAGGTTTCCCTAGGTGCCGGCAGAACTAGTGTTCAAAAACTACAGCTAGGCACTTTGCCAAAAAAGGTTCATTTTTCACTGCGAAATTGAGGTGTGTCCATGATGCGTTTTGCACCGTTTCCTGTCGCGGGCACTAGGCTGACCCACACAAGTGAGGTACCATTTTTATCGGAAGACTTTGGGGAACACGGGGTGGGTGGAAATTTGTGGATCCACGCAGATTCCAGAACTTTCCACCAGAGAAATGTGGAGAAAATTTTGGTTTTTTTGGCAATTGTTTAGGTTTACAAGGGATTCTGGGTATCAGAACCTCGTGGGAGGCAGTCAAGTCACCCCATCCTGGATTCCCCTGGGTGTCTAGTTTTAAAAAATGTATAGGTTTGCTATGTTTCCCTAGGTGACGGTAGAGCTATGGATCAAAAACTACAGCTAGGCACTTTGCCAAGTCAGTGGAATAAGTGGATCATTGACAAAGGAGGAATGGGAAAGACGAGGAACTAAGAAATTATGCCTTTTTAGGAAGAGTGGACACTTCTTAAAGGAATGTCCCACAAATCCCAAAAAACATAGCCAGCAATTGCGGCCTTAGTAAAATGATGATTTCGGAAACTCGTGTGGGAGGCCCAAGTACCCGCGACAGGCAAGGGTCCAAAACGTAGTGCGCCTCAACAGGCAAGGGTCCTAAACGTAGTGCGCCTCACTACGTTTTGGTCCCTTGCCCGTGGCGGGTCCTTAGGCCTCCCACACGAGTGAGGCACCGTTTTTATCAGGATACCCAGGGGAACGCTGGGTGGTAGGAAATTTGTGTCAGCCCGGTGATGCCACAACTTTCCCACACAAAAATGTGTGAAAAAGGTGCATTTTTCAGCTAAATTTGAGGTTTGCAGGGCATTCTGGGTAAGGAAACATAGGGGGATCCACGCAAGCCATACCTCCCTGGAATCCGCCGGGTGTCTAGTTTTCAGAAATGTTTGGGTTTGGTAGGTTCCCCTAGGTGGCCGCCGAGCACCGGGCCAAAAACCCAGGTGACCCCCCTTGCAAAACCAGGTCGTTTTGAGGTAGGCAATTTTCATGTCGCCTCAATACGTTTTGGGCCCTTGCCTGTCGCGGGTACTTGGGCCTCCCACACGAGTGAGGCACCTTTTTTATCGGGAGACCAGGGGGAACGCTGGGTGGTAGGAAATGTGTGTCAGCCCAGTGATGCCACAACTTTCCCACACAAAAATGTGTGAAAAGGGTGAATTTTTCAGCTAAATTTGAGGTTTGCAGGGCATTCTGGGTAAGGAAACGTTGGGGTATACATGCAAGCCATACCTCCCTGGAATCCCCCAGGTGTCTAGTTTTCAGAAATGTGTGGCTTTGATAGGTTCCCCTCGGTGGCCGCCGAGCACCGGGCCAAAAACCCAGATGACCCCCCTTGCAAAACCAGGTTGTTTTGAGGTAGGCAATTTTCATGTCGCCTCAATACGTTTTGGGCCCTTGCCTGTCGTGGGTACTTGGGCCTCCCACACGAGTGAGGCACGGTTTTTATCGGGAGACCCGGGGGAACGCTGGGAGGGAGGAAATTTGTGTCAGCCCGGTGATGCCACAACCTTCCCACACAAAAATGTGTGAAAAAGGTGATTTTTTCAGCTAAATTTGAGGTTTGCAGGGCATTCTGGGTAAGGAAACGTTGGGGATCCACGTAAGCCATACCTCCCTGGAATCCTCCAGGTGTCTAGTTTTCAGAAATGTGTGGGTTTGGTAGGTTTCCCTAGGTGCCGGCAGAACTAGTGTTCAAAAACTACAGCTAGGCACTTTGCCAAAAAAGGTTCATTTTTCACTGCGAAATTGAGGTGTGTCCATGATGCGTTTTGCACCGTTTCCTGTCGCGGGCACTAGGCTGACCCACACAAGTGAGGTACCATTTTTATCGGAAGACTTTGGGGAACACGGGGTGGGTGGAAATTTGTGGATCCACGCAGATTCCAGAACTTTCCACCAGAGAAATATGGGGAAAATTAGTTTTTTGGGCAATTCTTTAGGTTTGCAAGGGATTCTGGGTAACAGAACCTGGTGGGAGGCAGTCAAGTCACCCCATCCTGGATTCCCCTGGGTGTCTAGTTTTAAAAAATGTATAGGTTTGCTATGTTTCCCTAGGTGACGGTAGAGCTATGGATCAAAAACTACAGCTAGGCACTTTGCCAAAAAAGGGTCATTTTTCGCTGTGAAATTGAGGTGTGTCCACGTTACGTTTTGCGCCGTTTCCTGTCGCGGGCACTAGGCCGACCCACACAAGTGAGGTACCATTTGTCTCGGAAGACTTTGGGGAACGCGGGGTGAGTGGAAATTTGTGGATCTACGCAGATTCCAGAACTTTCCATCAGAGAAATATGGGGAAAATTAGTTTTTTGGGCAATTCTTTAGGTTTGCAAGGGATTCTGGGTAACAGAACCTGGTGGGAGGCAGTCAAGTCACCCCATCCTGGATTGCCCTGGGTGTCTAGTTCCAAAAATGTATAGGTTTGCTAGGTTTCCCTAGGTGCCGGCAGAGCTATGGTTCAAAAACTACAGCTAGGCACTTTGCCAAAAAAGGGTCATTTTTCCCAGCGAAATCGGGGTGTGTCCACCTTTCGTTTTGCGCCGTTTCCTGTCGCGGGCACTAGGCTGACTCACACAAGTGAGGTACCATTTTTCTTGGAAGACTTTGGGGAGCGCGGGGTGGGTGGAAATTTGTGGATCCACGCAGATTCCAGAACTTTCCACCAGAGAAATGTGGGGAAAAGGTGTTTTTTTGGGCAATTTTTTAGGTTTGCAAGGGATTCTGGGTAACAGAACCTGGTGGGAGGCAGTCAAGTCACCCCATCCTGGATTTCCCTGGGTGTCTAGTTTTCAAAAATGTATAGGTTTGCTAGGTTTCCCTAGGTGCCGGCAGAGCTAAGGTTAAAAAGCTACAGCTAGGCACTTTGCTAAAAAAGGGTAATTTTGCATTGTGAAAATGTGGTGTGTTTACATTGGGTTTTGAGCCATTTCCTGTCGTGGGCACTATGCCTACCACTACAAGTGAGGTACCATTTTTATCTGGAGACTTAGGGTAATTCAGATTTGTAAAGGAACTGTTATTACCTATTGACTTTCGATGCATTTCTGCCTTCCAAATAAAAGACATTGTGTAAAAAAGAAGTCATTCTAAAAAATGACTGATAATTCTCATGCTAGTATGAGTATCCCAATTTCGGAAATGTGCAAATATCTACTGTTTCTAAACTCTATATTTTGTTTCCATTTCAGAAATACATAGGTGTCTTTCATACCGATTTTTCCATGTACACATTTTTACAGAATATTTACTGTATACCCGGTACATAATAAAAAACCATTGCAAGTTGCTACTCAGTTTTTGGCTCTGGGTTCGTCGGGTTCTTGGTGAACCTACAAGTCCTATATATCCCCACAACCAGTAATGTCCAGCGGATGTAACGGTATATTGCTTTCAAAGAGCTGTAAAAATTAAAAGAAATTACAGGTGAAAACGTTGACACAAAAGGCGCTTTTTTTCAACAAATTTTCAATTTATCCTATATTTAACTGTTAGTTTCTATAAAGAAACCTTGATGGCTATACACAAATGACCCCTTGCTGAATTCAGAATGTTATCTACTTCTCTAAAATGTATAGCTTTCCAGGATCCATTATTGCTTTTGTACCCATTTCTACCATTAACTGGAAGGAGGTTGAAAGCACAAAAAATAGCAAAAATAGGCTATGTCCCAGAAAAATGCCAAAACTGTGTAAAACATTTTTGGGTTTCTGACAAAAGTCTGGTATCCCCTAAAAGCTGGGAAAATGGTGATTTCATCCCCACAAACCCTTTTTTGATAACATTTGCAGGGAAAAACCCAGATGCTTTAATTTGCAGCCCGTTTTTCCCATTTTACCAAAAATCCCCTACATTTTGCTGTATTTTGGCTCATTTCTGTGACCCCTCCAGGGGAATCCACAAACCCTGAGTACCTTCAGAATCCCCATGATGTTGGAAGAAAAGGACGCAAATTTGGCGTGGATACCTTATGTGGTCAAAAAGTTACAGGGGCCTCAGCGCGCACTACTCCAAATAGCCAAAAAAGGGCGTGGCACAGGAGGGGGAAAAGGCCTGGCAGCGAAGGGGTTAATGTATCTGTTTAATGAACCATACAAAACATTGTGTTTCTTTCTTCTGTTTTTTTATCTGTACATTGATAAGCAAAAAGGAGATATTTATGGCAAGATGTTTCTTTTTTTTCTTTTTTATGCTCCTTAGGTAATGATAGAAACGTTTGAATCTTTTTGCATGTTTCTACAAATTCCGAGCTACTTCACCTTTAAAAAAACTTACTTGTATTTTACTGAGTTTAATATCTTTTTGCAACAAATATCTAAAAGCTTTTTTATGTGTTTAATTTTGCACTAGAGATTCTATTCGACTTTGAGTGGTTTGTGTGAAAGGTGATGGTGTGACCATGTATTAAAGGAATAAAGTACCTCCTGCTGTACATGATAAAGATATTGCAAGCCATCTTGGAGTCACATAACATTTTAAATGAACTCGGCCTTATAAATGGTCATGGGCATCTCAGTGACTTGCAATGCCTTTATAAAGTATGGAAGGGGGTACCTTATCCCAAATCTCACTAATTAAAAAGGTTGCAGTAAGTGTTCTAAAGAAGTTCAAACATTCCCCTGGCAATCCCATATCTTGGCCGATGCAGAACCTGGTATTTCCACAGTAAGAAGAAAGGAAACATGCATTAGCAAATGCAACCTGTCTGGCTTACATTCTGACTACATGTCTGTAAAATATAGAGTACGCTGCACGGTGACCCAGTTTGACCATGCCTTAAATTGTATGCATTAGTTCATTTATCATTATGTCCATAATGTTATGTTAATGGTACAGTGTGTAAATATGTAACCATTCACAATATGCCAGTGTGTTCAATCAATCACAGTTTTTGTAAGCGCAACTACTCATCCGAAAGGGTCTGAAGGTGCTGGGGGGTCAGGGGTGAGGGTCGCAGCTTCCGTATGTTCACGGTGATTCGTCGAAGAGCCAGGTTTTGAGGTCCTTCAAAAATTTGGAGAGTGTTGGTGTCTGTTGGAAGTGGAGAGGGAGGATGTTCCATGTCTTTGCCGCGAGGAAGGAGAAGGATTAACCTTCTGTTTTGGTCCTCTTGATGTGCAGCACCGTCGCTAGGGAGAGCTGGGCTGAGCGGAGGGATCTTTGGGGTCCGTGGAACGAGAGGCGGTGGTTTATGTTGCCGGGTCTGGTGTTGTGGAGGACTTTGTGGGCATGGGTGAGAAGTTTATAGGTGAGTCTCGTCTTGAAAGGGAGCCAGTGTAGTGTCTGCAGGTGTTGGGTGAGGTGGCAGTGGTGTGATAGGTTGAGGACAAGTCTGTCAGAGGTGTTCTGGACATTCTGGAGTTTGCAGGTGAGGTTCTTGTTGATCCTGGTGTAGAGTGTATTGCAGTAGTTCAGTCTGCTGCTGATGAGGGCGTGGGTGACAGTTTTCCTGTGTTCGAGGGGAATCCAGTTGAAGGTCTTTCGTAGGAGACAGAGGGTGTGGAAACAGGAGGAAGTGACAGCATTGATTTAGCGGTCCATTTTGAGTTCGGAGTCCAGGATGATTCCGAAGTTGCGTGCATTGGCAGTGGGAGAGGGTGGGTTCCCGAGGGCGAGGGGCACCAAGTGTTGTTCCAGGCATCGGGGTGTGGGCCCATGATGAGTACTTCGGTTTTGTCCGTGTTTAGTTTTAGGCAGCTTTCCTTCATCAACCTGGCGACTGCTTCCATTACTTCTGAAAGTTGTGTTTGGGGATGTTGGGTTCGTTGGATAGGGTGAGGATGGGTTGGGAGTTGTCTGCATACAATACGATGTTGAGTGCGTGGGATAGGATGATGGACGCGAGCGGGGCCATGTAGAGGTTGAACAGGGTAGGGCTGATGGAGGATCCTTGGGGGACTCTGCAGGTGGTCGGTGTGGGATCCGAGAGGAAGGGTGGGAGTCTGATCAACTGTGTTCTGCAAGAAAGGAAAGAGCAGATCCAGTCGAGGGCCTTGTTCTGGATTCCTGCATCGTAGAGACTGTCGGCTAGGATGCCGTGGGAGACTGTGTGAAAGGCTGTGTAGAGGTCCAGCTTGATGAGGCCCAGAGTCTCTCTTCTTTTGAGGAGGGAGCGGATGTCGTCTGTCACGGCGAGGAGGGGCTTTCCTGATGCCTGATTAGGAGGGGTCGAGGATGTTGTTTTCTTCTATGACTGAGGCGAGCTGACTGTCGACGGCTTTTTCAATGGCTTTTGCTGGGTACGGCAGTAAGGAGATCGGTCTCAAGTTCTTGAGGTCCGTGGGGGCCGCCGAGGGTTTTTTGATGAGAGGGTTGATCTCAGCATGTTTCCAGTCATTGGGGAAGGAGGCCATCTCGAAGGAGGGGTTGATGATTCATCGAAGCTCGGGGCAATGATGTCTGTGGCTTTGTGGTAGATGTGGTGGGGGCAGGAGTCCGTGGGGGTCCCGTAGTGTCTGGCATTGCTGGTGGATGGCCTTAGCACTTGTCAGCAAGAGCTGCCTGTAGCAAGAAGCTAACAAGTAACTTGTGCTCATTTGCATGCAGGAGTAAGTACTTAAAATTATAAAAAGTGAAAATTCAATTTTTCAATTTTCAAGTTAAATAGGTTTGCTTGTGTAGCAGTGGAGATTGTTGTGAATCCAGAGGAGTAGGAAATGCACAGTGATTGGAGGAGGAAACCTTTTATTTTTTAATGACAAGATTTATTGTGTGAATAAGCCTCTATTTTCATATAAGAAAAATAAAAGGTTAACAACCGTAGAAGGGTTGCTGTTGTGGAGCATTGAAACCTATACCAAACATAACAACGCATTTGGCTATGTATGTCTCTGTCACTATATAATGACTGCTATTGGCCAATCAGGTTATCTTGCACTCATTCACTGTGATATTTTGGCGTATGTAAAGTAGGACTCTTTAATGTACGATTACATGCCTTTGTAAATTGGTGTCAAAACATTTAAAATGGGAATAAAATAGGAATATTCAGGGAATATTCATATAGAATCAGTAAAATCTAAAGGACTCTGCCTCTTTGCTCTTTTACTAATAGTGAGTTGGAATGTTTTAGGACTGAATCACCAAGATATACGGGTACATAGTAGAATATTCCTGTAATAGTACTTCTTCCTGTACTCAGTAATGCTTTTGTGAATAAGCCCATGAGCGATTTTCCAACTACAGGCAGCTGTGTGTGTTTGCTCGTTTGCCTGTTACACTTAAATGTCCATTTCTAGGCTTATGGCGCCCTCTTCTGTGCATGTTGCTACCACACCACGCACGAGAACAACACGGATCTTTATCTATTCTGTAGAGTTCAGTAAATCATCACTTGTAACACTGAATTTATGCATATTCACCTTTTGTTGCCAGGGCTTTCACACTGCCAATACAACTGCCAATACTACACTGACAAAACAACAGATATTTGTTATTTTAAGTATTGAAGAGCTTACTCTTTTTAATAATGCCTAGATGATCTTCTAAAGTCCTTCAACCATCAGAATGACTTGTCAGCATTCATCCTGTGTTTTAACATAACTATTCATAGGTGTCAAGTGACCCCATGTCACGTGTGACACAATTACCCAGTCCTGATATTTTAGCTAACGGCACTTTGCATTCTGGTATTTGTTGTTATTGGCCGTACATGTAATAGTAAGGGGCACAGGACAAGTCCGCGCATACAAAGTGCGGTTGACTATACAGCCAGTGTGGGCTGTTAGTTGGCTTGGCATCATTACAGGATAATAAATCCATAACGATTAAGCAAGCCGACAAAGGCGGAGCTGTGGTGGTACTCAATACTAGTGACTATGAGGCGGAGGTTTTAAGACTTTTGGGTGTCCGCACAAATTATCATCCTTCGATGCAGGACCCCACACCCGAACTTTTTGATACCATCAAGACCCTGGTGGCGGATGCAGTAGGAAAGAAATGGATAACATCTAAAGAGGCGGATTTTATTATTTTTCAGAAACCGCGGGTCCCGGCATTTTACATTCTGCCTAAGATCCATAAGCCACAACGTCCGCCCCTAGGGCGCCGTATTGTTTCGGGTATTCAGTCAGTCATGGAACCCTTGTCCCAATTTGCGGACTTTTTCTTGAGGGAGGCAGTCATTACACAACGTTCATACGTGCAGGACACTACTGATATATTGAACATTCTTTAGACAGTGGAGTTTGACCCTGAGAACCAATTGCTAGTCACTATTGATATTGAATCACTATATACCAGCATCCCCCAGGACGCCACGCTGGTGGCAGCAGCGCGGGCCCTGGGGGCGCTTGAATGGTTTTATGACTCCCCCCAGTCATTTGTCCTGCAATGCATTGAACTGGCGCTCACAAAAAACTTTTTGGAGTATAAAAATCAACTGTACCTGCAAGTGTCAGGGACTTCAATGGGGGCTACATTCGCCCCAAGTCTGGCCTGCATTTATGTAGGCCAGTTTGAGGAGAATGTTATATATCATACCTCCAATCCCTTCAGAGGGAATATTTCCCTGTGGAGGAGATATATTGATGATGTCCTCTGTATCTGGACAGGTACAGAGGACCATCTTTTGGCGTTCTTGACATGGCTGAACCAGGTTGATGAATGTCTCCGGGTCACGTGATCGATCAGTAATACATCTGCTGTATATCTGGATGTGGATATTACAGCTGTGGACCAGAGGCTGGCCACTAATGTTCATCATAAGACAACAGACAGGAATTCCCTTCTCCATTATCACTCATTCCATCCAAGAGCCCTAAGGGATAATCTCCCGGTGGGACAGTTTTTGTGATATCGTTGCAACTGCTCCACGACTGGCAAATTTATGGAACAATCGGAAGAACTGGTGTCCAAACTAAAGGAAAGGGAATATCCTATCAAAGTCATTAAGCAAGCACGCAAGCGGGCTTTGAACACTCCATGTGAAGCTCTGTTGGAGAGAAGTGCTAAGGAAAGGAAAGAGTGTCTCGCAGTTGTCACGGCATTTGATCCATTGTCAACTAAAATGAGACAGATAGTGAGGAAACACTGGTCCATTCTTGACACTGCCACAAGCAAAATGCCACCTCCACGGTTTGCGTTTAACAGAGGGGCTAACCTGAAAGACAAACTTCTTCACACTCGCACCCCCATAACAACACAGGTAACCACCCCTCCATCTGGTCATTATCCATGTGGGGGGTGTTCGGTATGTAATCTCACTCAGGTGACTAAAAGTGTGACTTTGAACAATGGTAAAACGTGGTTTATAAACAAGTTCAGTAATTGTAATACATCCAATGTTATTTACAGACTGACCTGTAGCTGTGGGCTGCACTATATTGGTCTAACCTCACGGAAGGTGAAAGTGCGCATACAAGAGCATTTGAGCACTCTCAAGGCCAAGAAGTTAAGAACACGGTTAGTGCAACATTTTAATGAGAAACAACATGATCCCAGGGACCTGAAATGGACTGTTCTTGAAAGAGTGTTGGGTGAAACACACAATGTTGAATCCATTTTGGCTAGGAAAGAAGCCAAATGTAATTTTTCAGAACGAGCTGATCAGGACGGACTGAACGATTCCATTGAATGGAACAGAGTCAGCAGACGTTAAAGGGTGTGCGGCTAGCTGTGTGATTATAAGACACCAAGATTCGTACACTTTGAGAGTCCCCTTTCTACATCACAAGGCGGTGAGAGCTAGTGGTGTAGGAATAAGACTAGTGGCAGCAACACATAGATGGAGCCTCTGAATTTATTTAATTGGTGGGACCATTTAAGAATAGGCTTTGTTCCCCCATCCCCCGTGATTGCCCACTTTAGCTGATATTCTTCTGGGGGGTGAATAGGATGTTGCATTTAGACATCTTGTCAGACCAGTAATTTCTTATGACATCAAATGCCACATTTGATACAGAATGTGATTAACTGTTTTAAACGCTTCGTTAACCCACATCTCACTATGAGTGATGATGGACCAGTATGGCCCGTTTGGTAGTGAGGGAACTTCATGGAACATTGAGTCTGTGGAGAGTATTGATTGGGGTGGTCAGAATGGGGGAGATCGCCCTTTTGATGGATGTTGAGGGAAGTGGGAGCATCCACTGTGGAAGGAGATTTGCGCTGTGGATTCAGTGGAGGGATCGTTTTGTGGATATGTTGTAAGTTCACTTTATCCAATTCAAAACTTCATTTTTGCCGCTTTGTAGTCCCATTTTAAAATGGCCGCCATTCACGATCAGCGGAGGTCTACCCCGGATGTTTACGTGCTGGAGGGGTGGGGCTTAGAGTGCCTTTAACCCACGCAGGTGTTTCAGCTCGTTGTCAGAGCTTCTAACACGCCGGTAGGGGTAAGCGGTATGCATGCGGGAGAGAGAGAAGGTGTGCATTGCTGGAAATCGCTTAAGAATTCAGACTTAGACTATGACGCGCACTGTTAGTTGTGAATGCACGTACCAAGACCGTCGAGTACCGGTGGGGATGTCGACATTGCAGTGTGTATGGAATTTGGATGACAATGAAACCGCACACTTGATTACATGTTGGTTATATTAATAATGGGAGCGCGTTGGGAGATTGGTGATTCAAAACATTTATATACCCAATGTCGCTCTGTATAACTGAAGGTTTGGAAAGGGAGTGTTACAGCGCGGAAACCTGGGTAACGGGAATCAGAACAAAACCCCGTACCAAAATCCTCCCTTCATCACAGACCAAATACCACATTAACACATTCACTCATACATTCATTGGTGGGGCTCATAACACCAACACTCACGCTACACTTCTCACTGGTCTGCACTTACAGTAGAGATGAATGTTCCAAGCGCTGACATGGAAGGAATACCTTATAACCTATAAAGAGAACATTATTTACATATCTATACACTAATATTTTTATCTCTACACATCTTAAACCTAAACATTAAGATACTCCTCCCACGTGATCAATGGACCATTTAGTTGGATTGGTAGGGTGATTTAGTCCTGCTTAAACACACTCAAGATCCTGATCTATCTTCTCTCAATAAACGACCAAAACACATTTGCTTGTTGATCATAATTTGTTTATCTAATTAATGCAAGAATTTAGATCCATCTAGTACATTTATTAGTCATTACACAAATCACGGAACACCATATTTACCTAATCTGGCTATCGGTCGTCCTCTAAGTCATCAAATTTAGTCGTCAATCAGTCAGAATTTGAAAATTCTCCATGCAGCACGCTACAGTCCCAAAGATTGGGTCAAGGACCCGAGACGTGCAAGCATCGAGCAGTGCCCATAAATTTTAGGAAGTCCTCAGTTCATCCAGAAATTGGGCAGCATTCAGTCTGTCAAAGATTCAGGAACGCAGCAGTCACGTAGCGTCACCGTCTTCTCCGTCAGCAAAAAGGGAGAGTACGAGAGAGATAAGAGATCCTCTCTATTTTAACCTCATTTTATAATGAAAGTAAAGAAAAGACGATACATTTTACAAAATTTGGGCTTATCCCATTGGTTGGTTGGGATCATTCGGTGAGGTTTCACACAGTTCAGGAGGTTATGTCATTATACATGATCCATCCGGTTCCTTGTGTCTGTCCATTGTTAAAATGCTTGGCAGGCTTCCCATTGTGACCTTGCTTGGGCACAGCGAGTCTAGGGTCAGATCTAGGCCACTGGTACATGTCGTTGCGCAGGCGCACTTTGCCCGAAACCTCGTGGAATGGTGGCCATCACATTGTGTCAATTTGGCAGCCATCTTAGTTTTAGGCCCAAAGGACAACTTAAGCGAAACAAACACAAAAGAGTAATTAATACATAGAAATAATGAATAAAATGTTAAACCCTCAATAATTCCCCTATGTGCTTGTAATTATCTAGCGTATGGCGACATTCAAAGCGTTCATATTCACCCATTGATGTCATCTGGTGCGACATTACGATAACGTCACAAAAGCAACATACATCATGCGATATTCTATTTTCCTAGTATTAGTATGCGTACATATGTTAATTACAAATTATATAGCCATGCAATTAGCACATCCCACATGTATTTCGTATATTAGTAATGTTGATTAAATGTCAAACAAACACATTAATATTATTACAATTAATAGATTATTCTAATTAGTGTAAACATGCAAAATGGGGGGGGGGTATGCAAAATTTTGCACTACCCGCTCCATCAATCCCCCCTTTGGTGATTTTATCACCACACCATTAACATTTTTTATCACTTTTCATGGAGTCAAAATGAGTTCTTGCTTTTATTTACATCTCAGTCTCCCCAATCTCTTCTCTTTTTGCTGTCTTATACATATTTTCCTAAACTTCCTCTAATTCTATTTCTTCAAATTCCCTCTCTTGTTTCTTATCTTTTCTCCTTAAATTTTCTTGTTTTAACTTTTCCTGAATTTTCTTCTTTTTATGACAAAGGCATCCTAATCTCAATATTAATACTAGGAAAATCACACATGTTAATGGAAATAAGATTTTGCCTAAAAAGGTACTACCTAGGTCTACTCAGACATTTTTAATAGAAGATATCTTCTTTCCAATCTTTTCCCAAACACTTTCAACCTCCAGTGGTGCAATTTCGTCATGCAGATCAGTTATATTTTTTATATAAATTTATAAATCTTTACTTTCATCTGGAATGTAAGTACAACAATGTTGAACTTTCAGCATTCTACAGACTCCACCCTCTTTTGCCAATAATATATCAAGGGCAAGTTGATTTTGCCTTACCATGGCACGCATGGCAACCATTTCAGTATTTACCAATAAGAATCCTCCAGCGGTGCTTGTTGACAAGCGATCCACTACTGTTGACAGTCTTCTAATTTTGTTTGCATTCAGAGATATTCCCACTGCTGGTATCAATGCTCCAAAAATGTCACCTACAATTTCGGACCAAGATTCTCTTTTACTACGTGCTAAATAACCACCTAACTCATGTATACCATCTTCTCCTCTTTCCATGTGAAAAATCTTTGGGAAAACTGGCCTACGTAACATGTGCCATACCAATGGTCTGACAAACGATAATATGCCTTGTTCCCACAAATAAAATATAATCCAGGAAAAACTAGATCTCTTCCTCCTTTAAATCCCCACCCACCCATGATTCGGTATATATCATGGCACTCACTGTTACCTAAAAAATAATTATCATATGCTGTTTGATTCCTTATAATGCACAATTTCCCTTTCTGAGGCCAATCTAAAGTCATGGTTGGACTAGCTTCTCCTTTCAAGTGCTTTTCCATTTCAACATCCCAGACTGTCTTTTCCAATTTTCCCTCAGACGTCTTCCGTTGCATTTTCAATCTCCTCTCTTCAACCATATCCAAAAAAGTATTTTCTTCTTTCTTTAAACTGCAAGTCAAATTATTTCTAAAAATAGATTCCAATGTTAGTTCTTAAGTTTCTAAGAAAAATTCACGTAATACCTTTGCAGGTTTCACTTTGTTTAGCTTGTTAATTGATGGTACTTGTGAAAATATGTTATCTACACCTGAAAAATAATATTCTAGCTTCCCTGTTTGGTAAAATAAACTAGCTATCACACTACATGTTATTCCATATGTTACTGGAAGGTGGTGATAAGTCACTCCCTCCGATATAGATGCAGGTAACTGCATACAAACGTAGCAGTCCCTTACATCCATTGTCTTTACATATTCATACAATAATTTTGAAAAAACATTGTTAGAAAAATCAGTTATAGATCTGTCTTTATGCAAATGATTTCTATCTATTTTAGTCGGAACTACCTTTTGAATCTTTTCTATATTAGTTTTTTTTTCACTATGTCCTTCTATTGTTTCTATGGTAACCTTAAATGAGATCATCAGAGCCAGTGTACTCCACAGAAGCATTAGTAATCGTGTACAACAACAACACATTTTACACCATCGCTTCAAAAATATACATCTACCTTTTCTACTATCTGTGTTTGCCATTTCTGTAAAAATGAGCAGTGTCTTTTGACTTAGCCTCTTCTACTTCACAACCAGTTTGTCTAACCCAAGGCTCTAAGCACCTACTTGGTTCTACCAGTTTTGTCTTTTTCCTGTATTTTATTGTCTTTCCATTAGCAGCTTTCTTGTCTCATTCAGTTTGGCATCTCATCGTCCTTCACCTTTTCTTCGTGACCTGAATACAAAATATCCTGAACATCCGCTTCTACTCCAATATCGGACAAGATAACTCTCAGGATTTCCAATTCCTCGTCTTCCTCAACCACTTCCGGTACAGTCACCTCTGGGTTTCCTTGGCTATCCGCCTCTTCTTTTATTTCAGGCAGGGCCACATACGTCCATTCTGGCGACTCATACTTCTGGTTAGGTTTCCTCGTCCTTTTGCTTTCTCTAATTACAACTATTTCTTCGTCTTTTGATTTTTCTTGACTTGTTACTTCATTCACCTGTTCAGGTCTTGGTGAATTTACTCGTGTCAGTCGATATCTCATCCTCTTTATTTTATTCGGCCAAACTTTGTCTTTTGCTGATCTTTTCAGTTTACTTCCTTTATCATTCTTTTCAGTTCTCCAAGCTCTCTTTCTTAGGACTCGATCTTCTGGTACTTCGTCTTCGCTTTCCTCTGACTCTGTTTCAACTTGCTTTTTACTTTCAACAGCTTTTCTTTCCACCACTTCTTTTGTTTTCCCTACTTCTGTCCCTCCTCGGGACTCCGGCACGCAATCTTCCTGCTGACTACTTTTCCCTTCCTCTAACTGGATGTTGGAGTTCCCTATACCTCCTCAGGGGTCTTCCGCATGAATCTTTCCTTCTCTCTCTGTATCTGGCACCTGTTCATCTAAATGTGTAATTTCAGGTGGAATTTCTCTCAATTTTTCATCTGAAACTTCTCTCTCAGCAATTTCTTTAATTGTCTTTCGACTGTCTTTTTCTTTTCTCGAACGTGGAGTTCCTTGTTCAGTTTCTGAGTCTGAGCTGATATCAGAAATCTGTAACCTTCTCCTCAGGGAAATACTTCTTGGGACAAAAGTTAGATTTGACTCTGATTCCCCCCTTTCAGGGTTTTCTTTTGTTCTTGTCTCTTCATCATCTGATTCAGTACTAGATTCTGATTCATCAAAATATTCTTTTTCTGTGCTATCCACTGGATTTGGAATTCTCAAAGTGTGACTTGCATGAATCCAGTTTTTCAATCCAGCACATTTCACAGCTGTTTTTGTGGTCAAAATCACTTGTCGTGGTTTTCCCCACCTTGGAACCAAACAGTTTTTTCTTCTGTGTACTTTGATTCTTACCCAGCCCTCTGGGCTTAGATCATGTGCTTGCTTCTTTTCAAGGGTGGTGGCATCCGCTCCAACCTGATGAAACACAGAATGAACTGCGTCAGCCAAGCTTTTACAGTCATCCAATACCATGTCATCAGTTATAGGCAACAGCTTGTTGACTGGTATGAACACATGACGCTTTGGTCTACCCATGAGAATTTCATGGGGGCTCAACCCTGTAGTTCTGTCTGGAATTGATCTAATAGTCATGAGTACTAGAGGCAAGACATCTGGCCATTTCATACCTGTGGCTAAACACATTTTTCCTATCCTGTTTTTCATAGTACCATTGATTTGCTCCACCACACCAGAAGCCTCTGGGCAATAGGCACAATGTAGTTTTAGTCGTACATTTAATGCTTCACAAATCAATTTTATGATCTCATTATGAAAGTGTCTGCCTCAATCTGATTCAATTGTTACTGGGAACCCAAATCTGGGAATGAATTCCCTCAAAAGCAATTTTGCCACTGTGATTCCATCATTTCTTCTTGTTGGGTATGCGTCTACCCATCTTGAAAACAAACAGACCATAACTAGAACATATCTCAACCGGTTACATGGAGGCATTTCAATGAAATCTACTTGCATTCTGGTAAAAGGCCCTCCTTCTCGACCTATTGTTCCTAGACTCACCACTGTCTTACTTCCAGGGTTGTATTGCTGACATATAAGACATCTCTGACAAAGACTCTCTGCTACAAGTCTAAGTTTTGCATTGTACCAGATCTGCTTAAATGACCTGATCATGGCATCTCTCCCTTTGTGTTCCTGACCATGATACATCTGTGCCATGGCAGACATCATGCTATCAGGCATAACTGGTCTTCCATCCCGATAGACCCACACGTGATCCTTTTCCCTTGGTGCACATCCTGCTTTTACCCACTGCTTCATTTCCTCATCTCCTGCTTCTTCCTGCAATTGCCTTACTTCCTCCCAGGTACCCACAATGTTAGTAAACATTAAGGTGCAAGAACTCACTTCCCTCTCCTTCACCCGATTTATAGAATTCTGATTACGTGCACAGTATTGGGCCATATCAGTGGTATACTTGTTGCCGATGGTGATATAATCGCCAGACTGACTATGTGCGGCACACTTCACAACGGCCAACTGCTTAGGCAGCTGTATCGCCTCAAGCAATTTTCCAACCATTTCAGCATTCTTAATGGGAGTTCCACTTGAAGTCAAAAATCCTCTCTGTAGCCATATTTGGCCAAAGTCATGCACCACACCAAATCCGTACTGACTGTCCGTTATCACAGTCACTCTCACACTCTTCCCAATCTTACATGCTCTAGTTAAAGCAACCAGTTCAGCTACTTGGGCTGATCTTACTCCTTTCAGGTAGGATGCTTCCATTACTGCTGCAACCGTGCATACTGCATATGCTGCACTCAACATTCCATCATCTGTTCTCAAGCAAGACCCATCAACAAACATCACAAAATCACTTTCTGGTAATGGTACATCTTTTATGTCAGGACGTGGTTTGGTACAGAAATTGAGTACATCCAGACAATCATGATCTGCTTCGTCTCTGACTTCCACATTCTCAGCATCAGGCAATAACGTTGAAGGATTCACGTTCAAGCATCTCACAAGACTCACATTCATTGCACCTAATATGACTCATACTTAGTCAGCCGACTATGTGTCATGTACTGAGTGTGACTCCTTTTTAAACGGATTGCCACATCATGAGGTACAAACACTTTCACAGAATATCCCATCACAATTCCTTCACTCTGTTCCAAACTCCTGCAGGTAGTAGCAACTGCTTTCAAGCACCCAGATAAGGCTACGGCTACTGGGTCTAGCATCGATGAGAAGTATGCAATTGGTCTGCTCAGTTTTCCATGCTTCTGTATTAATATAGAAAGTGCACATCCATTCATCTCACTGCAATACAACTCGAACTCCTTCTCATAATCAGGCATACCTAATGCAGGTGCTTCACACAACCCATCTCTCAGTCGTTTAAAAGCTGCCAATTCCTCTTTGTTCAAATCGATGGGGTCTCTCACATCACTTCTTGTCAAACGTACTAAAGGCTTTGCAATCAGGGAAAACCGGCTTATCCATTGCCATCAGTATCTAACCATTCCAAGAAACATTCTCACCTCTCTTTGCGTCATAGGGGCTCTCATTCCTTTTATGATTCTGATTCTGTCTACCGTTATTTTTCTCAGTCCCTTTTCGATTCTATGGCCTAAGTAATGTACTTCCTTTTGGCAAAATTGTAACTTTGATGGTGACACTTTAAGTCCTCCATCAGCCAGATGATTCAGCAAGGCTATAGTGTCTATTTCACAAGCTTCACGAGTTTTCGACGCCACAAGAAGGTCCTCGATATATTGGACTAACACTGAATTCTCGGGCATCTCTAAACTTTCTAAGGGTTTCTTCAATATCTGATTAAATATTGAGGGGCTTTCTGTATACCCCTGTGGAATTCGGCACCAAGCCAAAATACGCTTGCCAAAACGAAACGCAAATATTTGCTGACTGTCCTGGTGCAATGGAATGGAAAAGAAAGCATGGCATAGATCAATCACAGTATACCATTCTGCATCATGGGGAATCTGATACAAAATCACAGATGGATTTGGCACAATGGGACAACACGATACAACGATTTTGTTTATCTTTCTCAAATCTTGCACTATCCTGAACTTTCCATTAGGCTTTTTCAGTCCCATAATCGGGGATTTGCATGGACTACTGATTATTTCTCTCAAAATGCCTTGTTTTATCATTTTTTTCAATCACAGGAGTAACTCCCTCAATTACCTCAGGTGTCAATTTATATTGAGGGGCATTTGGATAGCCTATTTCTTCCTTCACTGTTATTTTGATGGGGTCTACATTTCTCACTAGTCCCACATCTTCTCCTGTGAAATCCCAGACTTCTGCCTTTACAGTCTGTTTCAATTATTTAGGTAATTCATCAGGGTTAAACACAGCATAGGCTTCAGTAACCTAAGTTTCCCTGTTTGCTATAGTCATTTTATACAGCACATCTTCATCAAGGGTCTCAAATGCTATACCATCAGGTGTACAGAAAAGGGTGCAATTCATTTTGCACAGCAAATCCCTACCTAACAAATTCACAGGACTTGTATCGCACACCACAAAGCGGTGCATTTCAGAGAAATTCCCTATGCTAACTTTCACTGGTTCTGTAAGATAAGTTTTAATCTGTCTGTTGGATACACCAACTACTTGGATTGTTTCATCCGAGAGAGAAAGATTCTTAACATCAGCTGACCTAACAGTTGATCGAGTAGCACCAGTATCGACTAAGAAAGTAATACTTTCATCGTTTATTTTTCCATTTACAAATGGGCCTTTCTGGTCTACTTCTAGAGTTGCGCCAAGTACGCACTCCTCTTCCTCCCTTCAGCACCGTCAATAACCTTCGTCTGATTCGCTCTCATCGCGTTCTAGCCAATACTGCGAAACGGCGCTAGCGCACGGCAGCTTAGTTACCATGTTCTTCGTTGTAGAATCCTGTCTCATTACTGTATTTCTGTGAATTTTTGCTTTGTGGAAAAGGTGGTTTTGGCACCTGATTCTGTTGGGTAACAACCTGCTGCTGTCGCTGCGGTTGACCACTCACCTCATTCTGCACCTTTGGATTCAAGGAGGCATTTTCATTATTAGTACTTGGGGGAAATTTACACTCGGATGTCCAATGCCCTATCCTACCGCAATTATGGCACGGGAATTTCTTTTTAGCTTCTTATATATTAAAATTTCCTTTACCTTTCCCAGGAGTGAATTTTGATCTGGGTCCTGTGTTACTTGCTTGTTCTGCTAACTGAGCTTCCTGTCTTTCTGCCACTTTTACTTGTGCCCACATAGCTTTCTCTTTTAACTTACGCTGTTTGGCTTCAATCTCGTCACTGAAATATTTTGCATGTCTCAATACTTCATCTATTTTCTTGTTTTGCCAATCTATAGTATGCTGTTTGATCACCTCACTAATTTCTGGACGTAGACCATATACAAATCTGTATACAAAATGACTCAAATCCTTTTCACTCAAATTTTCATCACCACTGAACTGCTTTAAGGCCAGAATAAGCCTCTCGTAATATGCATGTACCGACTCCTTACTTTCCTGATGAGTTCTGTAAATTTTCACCCAATCTGTCTCTTTGGGAGGTACTTTATTTTTCAGAAAGGCAATAACCTGTTCGTATTTCTTCATTACCTCGGGGTCAGGGGTTCCTGTCTTTGGATCCCTAGGGTATTCCTGTGTAGGCCAATTTATCATTAATTTACAATCTGTCCACGAATCTGCTGGTACTATTATGTCAAATAGACTATTTAGATCAATCCATAATACTTTAGATAATTTTACAAATCTGTCCACATGCCTATACCCCTCGACAGGCTTTTCGCGTAGTCAAGGGAAATCATTTGTAAATGACAAAATATCTTGTCTAGTCCATGGAACATGAACATATCCTCCTCCTGGAATTTCTCTCATGGGGCATTATGTCACTACCTTTTCCTATTCTCTAACAGGGAACGCTGCAAATGTTTTTTCTGAGGCATCATCTCGTTTTCGGTACCACCTACTTCTCCATTTATCCACATCTCCCCATTTTCTAAATAAGATAATTATTTCCTTAATCTGACTTATTCGTCCTGTGGTATTCAAATTTTCAATATCTTTCTCAATAAAATCTATTCGATATGGTTTTTGTAAAGCCTTCACCTTTTCAATATCTATACCCATTTCATTTGCTACTTCTTCTAATCTTTCGTGCAGATTTTTTGCTCTCCATGTTACACTTTTGCACAGAATCAGTAATTCTTCATCCTGATAAGTTTTTAACTTCTCTGTGGGGATAGTTCCTACTATTAACTCTTCCAGTACCATTCGTAGTTTGGCCACATCTAATGATTGGGATTCTTTGTCTTTTCTCTGCAAACTTCTCAACCATTCGCTCAATTCCTCTGAAGTTGGACCTACTGGTTTCTCTACATTACTTCGTTCTAAGTCCCTTTGAGTCTCTAATACTGATTCCATTGTCATTGTATGTCTTTCTGCTATATTTGGGCCTAGAAATGGGTTATTAAAAACATTTGGCTCGATCGTACTCATTGTCTTTCTCCATGGATTTTCGTTTAGGCTTTGCTTTGGCTTCTCTGTCTGTTTATTACTGTTATACGGAACTGTTAAACAATGTTCACTATCTTTCTGTTTATCAAAAATAGGCATCACAGGGCCTATATTCACTGGGACAGTTACAGCTTCTAAGTTTTTAGTCAATTCTCTTATCCTTTCAGTTAATTCTAAAGTTGTTTTTGCTAATTCTGCCAATTTTTCACCATTTACTTTAGTATCTGATGTTTTCTCTATCTCTCTAATGGAATTATTTTTCCCTAATTCTTGGGATACTGGTTCAGTCTTAATGATTCGCAAAGTTTCTCTCATTGGGGCACTTGGTGTCAACATTTCAGATTCTGGTTGATACAGAGGTGGATTTTTATAAAACATGTCATCAAGAACATCATCTTCCGCTTCATGCACTCCATACCCTCCTGATTCTATATGATGTCTCTTTTCTGTACATTTTCTACCTCCTACTCCTTCCGCATTTCTCACAGGAAACAGACCTTCAGTCATACTTGCACTCCGCCATCTCCTCATTCTATCATCATGAGTGTCATGCCCATATCTACCAAACATGTACTTATATCTTCCGCCACTCATCTGTCTCTCTCTGTCATGCATCTCATCTTCCCATTCTGTCAGTGCTTCAAACTGTGTTGGTCTAGGTTTTGGTTCTAGATTCATCATTTTCTCTCTCAAATTTCTCAAAACCGCTAAATTAAACGAACCATGCTCTGGAAATGCCAAGACTCCGTCATTCTTTGTGTATTTAACCAGTTATCTAACCAGATACAAGTATGATATCCGTATTTCGCAACCATAAAGGATGCAGGAGTTTTCGGTGGGGGAAGTAACTATCCTTTCCTAGTCACAATCGGCTTGTCCTTTTTAAACCACTTCTTGATTTTCCCAAACCAGGACTTTTTCTCTTTTTCTGGTGGATCGTAATACATCATTTTTGTCTTCCGTGAATCACTAGTCTCTTCCTTCTGACTATTCTGTTGTTTTAACCAATCGTAGCGCGACTCACACTAACGCACCAATCCGGAGCATCTACGTCACTCTGTAATTCTCCACTCCTAGTGTGACTCACACTAATGCACCAATCAGGAGCGTCTATGTTTCTAGCTGATTAGCCAATCCCAACGCGTACTTTCTGACGTCAGCTTTTCTCGCTGTCGCGGCTCCTGCTCCTGTTGACCCCTCCTTTACAAAATTCCCTCTGTAGGCTTTTTACTTTCTTCAAATTCAAAAAACTGTTAGTAACGACATAAAAAACGCCACCATTGTCCGCTTCACTAACCAAAGGATAGTTAATGATCTTTTTTACAAGAATTCTGTCTTTCCCGAGAGCAGCGCTTACCTCTGCCCTACTACAGAATCGTTACTTCCGTTGATAAAGTAGCACATCCCTCTACCTTACCCTTCTAACAAGCTTTAGCTAACTGTTTCTCCAGAATTAAGACACCTAATTGGAGTCCCAATGCTCCTGAGAAATAAAACCAGAGTTTCGCAGTTAACCCGAATGCCTTTTCATTCACACACTTTCACACAGACAAATGTAGTACAGTCACACAGAATTCTGTCTTTCCCGAGAACAGCGAACAGTCTGTCCTACTACAGAATTATGACACTTGTTAACAAAGTAGCACTTCCCTCTACTTTATCCTTCTAGCAAGCTTAGGGAACACCTATTACCTTTTCAGTGATAAGCGTTATCAGAGTACCTTCGGGACTCCTGTTACTTAAGACTAAAATTTCACAGGTGACCTTTGCTACCATGCACTCCTCTCATACAAGAAATATCTCTAATGTCAACACACGACGATGTTACCGAACAGAACCCAGACAATGCGTCATGCGACTTCAATCGTCACACGTTTCCCCCGTGTGCCTACAGGGCAACAACAATTTCGTCTTTCCCGAGAGCAGCGCTTACCTCTGCTCTACTACGGAACCGTTACAAACTTCCGACTTCCTACATCCCAGAAGCCGTGCGAACAACATAGAACTCAACGCGACTCAACATAGAGTGTTAATACATAAACCAATACCAATCAATAATCAATAAGCAATGTACAAGCAATAATCACCAAACCAAAACAATAAAACCATAACTCTGCTACCAGAAAAACTGTTGCAGCGCGGAAACCTGGGTAACGGGAATCAGAACAAAACCCCGTACCAAAATCCTCCCTTCGTCACAGACCAAATATCACATTTACACATTCACTCATACATTCATTGGTGGGGCCCATAACACCAACACTCACGCTACACTTCTCACTGGTCTGCACTTACAGGAGAGATGAATGTTCCAAGCGCTGACATGAAAGGAATACCTTATAACCTATAAAGAGAAAATTATTTACATAGCTATACACTAATATTTTTATCTCTACACATCTGAAACCTAAACATTAAGATACTCCTCCCACGTGATCAATGGATCATTTAGTTGGATTGGTAGGGTGATATAGTCCTGCTAAAACACACTCAAGATCCTGATCTATCTTCTCTCAATAAACGACCAAAACACATTTGCTTTTTAATCAATAATTTGTTTATCTAATTAATGCAAGAATTTAGATCCATCTAGTAAATTTATTAGTCATTACACAAATCACGGAACACCATATTTACCTAATCTGGCTATCGGTTGTCCTCTAAGTCATCAAATTTAGTCATCAATCAGTCAGAATTCGAAAGTTCTCCATGCAGCACGCTACAGTCCCAAAGATTGGGTCAAGGACCCGAGACGTGCAAGCATCGAGCAGTGCCCATAAATGTTAGGAAGTCCTCAGTTCATCAAGAAATTGGGCAGCATTCAGTCTGTCAAAGGTTCAGGAACGCAGCAGTCACGTAGAGTCACCATCGTCTCTGTCAGCAAAAGGGAAAGTACGAGAGAGATAAGAGATCCTCTCTATTCTAACCTCATTTTAGAATGAAAGTAAAGAAAAGAAGATACATTTTCCGAATATTTGGGCTTATCCCATTGGTCGATTGGGATCGTTTGGTGAGGTTTCACACAGTTCAGGAGGTTATGTCATTATACATGATCCAGCCGATCCTTGTGTCTGTCCATTGTTAAAATGCTTGGCAGGCTTCCCATTGTGACCTTGCTTGGGCACAGCGAGTCTAGGGTCATGTCGAGGCCACTGGTACATGTTGTTGCGCAGGCGCACTTTGCCCGAAACCTCGTGGAATGGTGGCCATCACATCGTGTCAATTTGGCGGCCATCTTAGTTTTAGGCCCAAACGACAACTTAAGCGAAACAAACACAAAAGAGTAATTAATACATAGAAATAATGAATAAAATGTTAAACCCTCACTAATTCCCCTATGTGCTTGTAATTATCTAGCGTATGACGACATTTAAAGCGTTCATATTCACCCATTGATGTCATCTGGTGCGACATTACGATAACGTCACAAAAGCAACATATATCATGCAATATTCTATTTTCCTAGTATTAGTATGCGTATATATGTTAATTACAAATTTTATAGCCATGCAATTTGCACATCCCACGTGTGTTTCGTATATTAGTAATGTTGATTAAATGTCAAACAAACACATTAATATTATTACAATTAATAGATTATTCTAATTAGTGTAAACATGCAAAATGGGGGGGGGTATACAAAACTTTGCACTTCCCGCTCCATCAGGAGCACGACGGGTGTGTGCATACTACACTTACAAGTGGCAGAATAGCATGCAGGTCTGCAGTTTGTTGTTTATTATTGCGCGAAAGACAGGATATCGATTGAGATACAAAGGAACAATATAGCATATCTTTTTTGAATGTCCGTAGGGGGCTAGATATTGGGCAGTCACCCCAGGGACACGTGATCAGAGGACGCGTGCACCATTGTGAAGACGGTTGCAGGTACGAGGAGGCTTCGCAACCGCGAGGTAAAGATGTGATTATGTATACTATTTGAAGCAAACCGCTTGGCTAAAAAGTGTTTGAATTCATTATGTCTTCTTGTAAGGCAGATGGATGTTACAACTGGCATCGAGTTTGTGTTTTTCAATGGTACCATCAAAGGAATCTCGAGTGAAGTTGAGAATTGGAACCCCTAACAGCCCTGAAGAAGTTGCGTGACGATTCAGCAACAAAACATGTTGGCAGTACAGAGTTGATCATGGTTTGACGAAAACCATTTTTAATTGGGGAAGCTTGCAGCATTTAATAAAGCTGTGTCAGGCCAACAAGCTTCACCGGTTTTTAATGGTGAGAATTACATTTTCAGATTCTCACAGGAGTCTAATGGGCACATTAAAAAACACTAGGCACTGATAGTTTATTTCCATTTAAGTTTCACTATCACTCTTAATCTATTGGTTTGAGATTCTTTCAAAAGGAGAATTTACACCTATCTTTTCTTCGCACAGAGAGAGAGTGACTGATGATGATAAGTGGGTATGCTGGCGAGAACCAGCAAGCAGCCCTCTGGTTGCTACTACCGTGAGGTACTCTCTCTCTTTTCTCACATTTTTTAACATTCCTTTGGTTATTTTCAGGTGGGGTTTAGCCTCTGATGGTTTTTAAGACATTACATTGATACACCATGATAAGTAGTGATAGGGCACACACTCTAGGGAATTGAAAAATATTGAAAACCTGTTGTCATAGTCTAAGGATTGGGTGTAGTGTAGGCGAGGCCATTTGTTGTTTATAAGACTTTGAGTGGGGGGCGGCCTGGCCTTCATTTCCCCCTTGACTCCTATTGTGTTGGTGTGTTGGCATCTATGTTAAAAGATAGTAGTGTTACAGACAGCAGCCCCTCACTCAGTCTGTTCAGTTCGCCTGGCTTTGAAAGGTTGGTCTACCTTCAATTCTTTACAGAGGTAAACTGGACTGCAATCCTGCAAAATTCTACGAATCAGGTGTTAGACTAACGCATTTTGGGGCATATCAGCAAGGGCTTATCTCCCAAGCTACAGGAATCCATGCGTTAGCTGGAAAACAGTGTGATTATTGCTGGAAATCCAGCGATAATCGCACTGCGACCAGCGATACCTTGCTGATAGGGCAGGGTGGTCTTAGCCATGTAATCCCCCTCCCATTGGATTACATGACTAAATCAGATTACAAGCAGGCGTAAGGAAAGTAGCGATAACTGTGGTTAGCGCTACTTTTCCTATCGCTCTGCTTGCTAGGCGTGTAGCTTGATAATTGGAGGAATGTCGGTTAGCGACATTTCTCCAGTTATTTTGGCACGGAACGCCCACTTTGCATCTCATTAGAGATGCAAAGCTGAGCGTTGTTGTAAGGGGCGCTAAATCAGCAAAACACGCAATAGCGTGTCTTTGCAGATAAGGCGATGAAATTATCGCCGCTTTTCGCCCGAAAACGGATGCAAAAGCGGCGATAATTTCATAGCGCCGCCTTGCTTGTATGCCCCATTGTTGCTGGTGTAAGTATCACCACACTAAAATGCATTAGATGCACATTATAGCGCCCTTGGGACCACCCTACGATGAGGCACGTTATAACTCCAACCCAGCTGTTAAATATAAAGCAGCCTGCCCATGAGCTACCACTGACATGCTCTGTCTGAGACATTCACTTTTGTCTCACTAGTTGCTTCTGAAATCATTTTTGGGTCTGTTGTGGCAAGCCCGGGCACCCTGAGCTTCAAGTCGCTGATAACTCAGCCTATGGGCTAAACCACGTGATCCAGTCAGCACCTCTAGTGAAAGAATGACAAACACCCCAGCCGGCAGTAGCACATGAATGACTTGGGTGGTGCAGCCCTGCCAAGTACCACGCATCAGGCGTTAGACTAACGCATTTCAGTGTGGTGATTCGCATCATTGCACTGAATTGCAAAGTCAGACATAATAGGCATAGTGCCTGCCTCAGCTGTCAAGCTGTTAGCGCTATGCTGACTGAGCTGGAGTGGCAGCACGGCTGTCATGCGTTCTGCTCCCGGCAGGCTTGGGCTTGGTTGAGCCGCTAGCTGCTACTGGCTACAATGAAAAAGGAAGGATTCCGGCGGCACAGCATTGATTCTGACTTACTACTGACGTCAGAGGCAGTGCCCAGTAGCTACTAACGAGACGCAGGTTGTGAGTCCGAATGACACAGTGACTTTAATAGGTGCGGGACGTCTGCGTCGTGGCCAGGATTCTGACGAGAAGGCAGGCGGCCAGAAAACCGAATTGCTGCTCGCTTGTTCTCTCGCTGTTGAAGTAAGTGAGTCTCAGACTGTGCGTCTATGTGTTAATCTCTCAATGATTCCTCAAAAATGTGTTTATAGCACTTGGTGCACAGTCAACCAGCTGCCTGCCCTGCGTTAGCTGAACTTGAGGTTCTACAGTCACACACTCAGTCTCATGACTCTGGTCACACAAACTTTAGTTTTCACAAGCCATGCAATATAAACAGCACCCTGGCTTCCTCTCAGAAAGCCATCCAGCAAGTTGTGTCTCAGCCAGAGACTTACTCCTCAATCAGTGCCCGGTGCTGACATGGCAGCTGTCCATGAGTTGTGTGTGTGTGTTGACTTAGGCATTTGTGCCACTGGCTGCAGGACTGGTAGGCTAACTGGGGTGGACTGCTTGCTGTTAGGATAATTTTAGGGTTGAGAGGGTAGTTTTTGAAACAACACTACAGGCTGCCCGACAGTGACTGACTCAAAGTGCCCTTCCATTTCTGGTGGTTTGCAGCAGTTTTAAGATCTTCTTTGAGTATCTCATTTCTCAAATGTGTGTAATTTCTGATATTTATATGTATTTATATGTTGCCCTCATCTTCATTGCTTGATTTTACTAGCAAACATAGGGCCTCATTACAATGTCGGTCAGAAAGCATTCCGACCGACTCCTTGTCATAATCATTTCCAACTGACTTGGGTTCAAGGAGTCCAACCGACCGATTCTGAGGTTTCCGGTCTGACGCCCATTGACTTCAATGGGAGCCTGTTTTCCGACCGACAGCACAAGTTCCTATTGGAAAAATGGGTGGTTGCTGAAAACCTTGCACCCTGTGGCAGGCACCCCATCATGGCTGTCACACTGTGCATGGTTGTAAAGAGGGGTCCCATGGGTACTGCCATGGGCCCCAACCGGAGGCCTCCAGGTGAAGGGTGGCCTTCTACGGTCCTCCAAAGTCAGTTTTTGACTGCCGTTTTGTGTCGGACGGACCGATTCAGAAAGGCTGTCCGAATCCATCATCGTAATACGTTGGTCAGAAACCCTGTCCGTAGAACTGTACAGCGTCTCCGAATGCCGGTCAGAAAGACCGAATGATTACCTTCTATTGTAATCGGTCGGTCAGAAATGTTCCCGAATCGGTCGGAAACATGTTTTCTGACTCAGGTTAGGACAATCCGAAGCCCGTTTGGCGGCTTTACGACCAACATCGTAATCGGCCCAAAGTGTCACTCAAAGTCATTGAAATGTCACTCATAATTACACTGGTGGTCTTTCCCTACATGATTTCCCTTTTTTCCTCGTACTTGACCACCATTTTTTTTGTTGGAAATAGGACTCTGGGCGCCTTACCGCTGCTAAACAGTGCTGAGGTTCAGGTGCTCTCTCCTAAAAACATGGGGGCATATGCATCAACCAAACTAATACCGATTCCTTAATAGCGAAAAATAAGGAATCGCCATTAAGGAATCGGTAATTGGCATGCATCAACAGATTCGGTTAAATTTAGCGATTCCTTAAAAATCGCTTAATTTACTGATTCCTTAATAGCGGGGCACGCAAACGGCCCCACTAGCAAATAGCGAGTTCGGTAATACCGATTTGGCTAATAGCGAGTTCGGTAATACCGAATTAGCAATTACCGAATCGGTAATAGCGAAATCGCAAATTGCCGCGTCGCTCCGGGAACAGGCTGATGACATCACCAACCAGGAAATACTGCTGCCCCACCCACATAGCCTCGACAGAGGAGCAGACAGGAGCTGGAAAGAAGGACAGGCTGTGCAGAGTGAGGCCACACAGATTCTGCCAGTCACAGCACACATCCATCATGTCGCAGGAAGTGCCATCCAGCGCTGAATCTGCACGCAAGCGCAAGAAGAAGTTTTCAGACAGGGAGCTGGAGTACCTCATCGAGGGAGTGTCCAGCAAACACGACCGCCTCTTTGGCAAGCTGTCCCTCAAGGTGCCTGAGACCGAGAAGCGGCGCATCTGGCAGCGCATCCGTGAGAGGGTCAATGCGGTTGGCGTCACTAGCCGCAGCATCGACGACCTGAAAAAACGGTGGTATGACCTCCGGAAGCGCGCAAAAGAGAGGATTGCTGAGAGGCTCCGGGAGGCAAGAAGGACTGGAGGCGGAACAAGCACTGCACCATCCAACACAGCCCTGGAGGACCTCGTGGAAGGGACGATAGAGCGGGAAGCCGTCGTGGGGGTGATCCAGATGGATACGTCCGGCGCAGCCACAAGTGCCCAAGGTAAGATGCATGCCTGTGCCACACCCAGCATAGCGTAAATCCATACCCATGCCCCCAGCCCAATCTCACTGTGTCTGCAGCTCTGGCACAGACAGTTCCACACATGACACTACTGCATCTTGGGAGTTGTAGTCTAGTCAGCCCAGAGTGCAGGTACAGGCGTAAATCCTCACACAACACTTATTTTGTACATGGCTGTAGACTGTTCATTTGTTGGACCACAGAGGGACATTGATGGGTACAACACTATGTAGGTGTAATCATCCCACTAATCATGCACTGTTTCACACACAGATGCATCACCTGGGGACTCTGACGACAGCGACCAGCTGATCATATCTGAGACACCCGTGGAGTCAGACCAGGAGACTGTGCAGGATGCGCACGCACCGCCAACACCTGCCACCCCACCAGCACCACCTCCACCAGCGCCACAATCATCGGCACCAGCACCAGTGCCACAAGCCAAGGCACCTGCGCCACAAGCCAAGGCACCACCACCTGCGCAACAAGCAACGGCACCAGCAAGCCAGCCTGCAGCCAGTACAGCCACAATACCGCAGAGGCACAGGCACCAAGTTGCGCCCTTGCAGGAGATGGCAACCCCCCCCCCGCAATTGGCACCCACGCAGCGCACATCCACACCACCTGCTGCACCACATGGAGGCTCAAGACACGCACGGCGTCACAGGGCCCGTCGCAGTTCCGTCTCCTCAGCTGACCAGGGTGTCCCAACAACCTCTGCAATTGAGGAGAGGATGCTGCGCACACAGAACCTGCAGGGAAGACATGTGGCTAGCATCAGCTGCAACATCGTGCGCCTAGCGAGGGAGATGCGCGCCATGACTGCAGCAGTCACCGACATGGGCTCCGCGGTCAGGGACATGGGCACGGCGGTCAGGGACCAGACCACTGCGGTTGCTGATGGCAATGCTCAGCTGAGGGAGGAGGTACGTGAGCTCACCCGTGCCATCAGGGAGGGCCATGAGTCCCAGAGGAGGAGTAACCGGCAGCTAATGTTGCGTTCTGCCGCCGCTACCAAGGCCATACAACGGCACAGCAACTGCACCGCTGTGTTGGCACGCCGCACAGTCTCCCTGCAGGTGGACCTTGGGCACTTCTGCGGTGATGTTGCCAAGTCACTGGGACACATCACCACTGCTGTGGAACAACTTCAGAGCAGCACATGCAGTGCTGCAGCATTGGGAGGGGATGACACCAGTGAGGCTGCCTCCAGTGTCAGCAGCGTGTCACTGGCAGAGGCCAGCACCAGGCGCCGAAGTTCGCGTGCCTCCACGGGGACAGGCCGTGGTGAGGGTTTGGATGCACCTGAGCGGAGGCTTGGTGTACGTGGCAAGCGCCACTAGAAATTTGGACATGCTGCAGGTCCATGGTGGAGCAACCATGGCCATCCAATTATTCTGTTTGCACAGGCCTGACTTTAAGGAACCTTTTATTTACATTTATGCAGTCGGAGCATGATTCACAATGCTAGTTCTGTTGCACAATCCTCAGTGCTACTGTGCATTAAACAGTTGCACCCAACACCAACTTGTAATGTCTCATTTTTCCCAGGGTCAAAAATGATTTTGCGTTATGTCTGTCCGCCTCCTATGGCCCTCTGCTGTGTTTGGGATGTGTGCCGGTCGTCGTTGGGCGGGTGGTTGGTCAGCCTGGGGGTCGTCATCCCTGTCCACCTCCATGGGTATCCCCCTTCTGGTGGCAATGTTGTGCAGCATTGCACATACAGCAATTATTCGACAGCATGTGTCTGGTTGGTATAGCATTGCGCCGCCAGTCTTGTGGAGGATACGGAAGCGGCTCTTGAGAATCCCAAAAGTCCGCTCTATCACATTCCTCGTGCTGATGTGTGCAGCGTTGTAGCGATGTTCCTGCGGGGTTGCTGGATTTAGGTATGGGGTTAGTATGTATTCCCGCAGGGCGTAAGCGCTGTCACCTAGGAGATAGAAGCATAGACTTAGCATTGGTGATGTACATACATGTGTGGTGTTGGTGTGGGGAAGCGTAGTTCTACTTACCTAACAGGAGTCCCTCTCCAAATTCGCCATTGAGTAGTCGCCTGTGCATTCCACTGTTGCGGAAGATGTATGAGTCGTGTGTGCTCCCTGGGAATTGTGCCACTAGGTCCGTTATGATGTTGTTGGCATTGCACACAACCTGCACGTTGATCGAGCGGTATGACTTGCGGTTCCTGAAAAGGTACTCATTTGCTGACGGAGGGCATATGGGGATATGCGTGCAGTCGATGCATCCAATCACATGTGGAAATTGTGCCACCTGGTAGAATGCCTGTTTGGTGCGGTCCAACTGCTGTGGGGTTGTGGGGAAGCTGATGTGTCTGTGGAGCATTGTCAGCATGGCATCTAGGAATTTTTGGAAGAAGCGTGACAGTGCGCTTTGCGAAACACCTCCGGCAACCGCAATTACCCCCTGGAAACTCCCTGAGGCCAGTAGGTGCAGGCTGCATAGTACCTGAACGTGCGCAGGGATTGCATTTGTCCGGTGGGTCTGGTGCTGCAGTAATGGTTCCAGGTCTGCAATCAGGCGCATGATCATAGCGCGATTGAGGCGATATTTCTGGTACACCTCGTCCTCATTCTGGCCGAGCAGGGTTATGCGCAGTCTGAACACTCGCTCCTGGACCCTTCTCCTGCGCTGTCCTGCTGCATTGATCCGCATCCTCCTTGCAAGCACGTAGAGGGCAGCCATTTTGTGGGAGCCAACAGGGTCTCCTGGGCCAAATTTAAGGGTTTAGTGATTGCCTCAATCATTTGCACATGTGGGGAATTTTTTTAAAATTTTTTTTTTTTTTTTTTTGTGACTTTACCTCCAGGTTTTGCTTCCCCTTATTTAGCTCTGGCAAAATAGCGATTTTTGGGATTTTCGTTATTAGCGAGTTTTGTTGCATTGGGGTGCGAATCGTTATTTGCTATTGGCAATTTCCGGGAGCTAATAGTGATTTCGGTAATTGCGATTTCGGTATTTAGCGATTCGGTAAATTAGCATTGTGGGTATTAGCGATTCGGTAACTTAGCATTTTGGGTATTAGCGATTCGGTATGTTCGAGGTTTTTATTTAGCGATTCGTTATTTGCTCGGGTTTTGGGTTGATGCATTGGGATTGGGTATTTTTCACACAATACCGGGAGCTATTACCGAATCGGTATTTTACCGACTGGATTTTGGCTTGATGCATAAGGGTGATGGTTGCTACAGGCCCGTGCTACTGTGATGAGGCCACTGTCCTGTCTGCGCACTAGTAGTTGGAATAAGGCTGGGACTGAATGCTAATGTAACCCTGATGGCCCCGCCTCTTGTCACCATAGACGGACAGGGCAGAAGGGACAAGGAACACTACAGAGCCCCTAGATTCTTCCAGAACCTTCCAACCCCCCAGGTTGCCCCCAGAACTTGCCGCCTTTTTGGTCACCTGACTTAAGGGTATACAAGGAAGGGAGGGAACCCCAGATCGCTGTTACACTACTGGACCTGGGAACTCTCCGCTGGAGTGACGGCTGCTGAGCTAGGGGGATTGCTACACTACTGAGGCTGACTGAGCCTAGGAACTTCTGCGCCAAGTTAGCTGAGTTACCCTGCCGGCCTGCTGACCTTGCCCTGTGGGAGGGGAACCAGGGATACCATCCCCAGTGTGTCTCCACCATCCAGGCTAACTGACTGCCTGATCATGGGACTCTGAACCAACTGCATGGACTGTCACTGCAACCCTGCCCGAGGTAACTGACCTGGAGTCTGCTACAGCGCTGTGGCTGTGTAGCGCCGTGGAGGTGAAGCGCTGTGTGCTCAAGACCACCGCTGGCCCAGGCCCCCGACTGCCTGGTGAGCTGCAGTGCTGCGGAGAAAGCGCTGAGTGTGCCCAGGGTCAGCAGGAGCTGTGGGAGCGAAGGGCAGTGAGGATGACGCGCTGTGTTGCCTTGAAATCACCGCTGCAGACCCGGGTCCCCAACGGTATTGCCACCCGAGGTGCTGGTGCCTCGAAATCATAGCTGCAGACCCGGGCAGCACCGCGAGGAATCCCCAGCGACACCAGGAGAGCGCCACGCTGGGATTGGTGCTCGCGGGAAGCATCCCCTGGCAACCGGGATTCCATTGAGGCGCGCCCCCGCTGACGTCAGCATCCAGTGGGGAGGGCCGTGCCAGACCTCGGAGGAAGAGGGAGATGCTGAGCCCAAGTTGGTCGCAGGGCGGGGGCAGCCGCCTTTGCCCAGATCGCAAGGAGAGACCAGAGGAGCCTCGGCCCCCCTCCCCAGCGCCAGGTAACATCCCGGGCGGGAGGCTATTCTTGATAGAAGCGGGGCTTCCGGGGACTGAGTAATGTGTGGAATGGCAGCTCCGTAACCGCGCGCCTGCCGAGTGGGATGTGGGCCAAACTACTGGGGCCAATTAACTTCACATCTCCTGCCCCCAGGTGGTAGAAACACGCCCCTACAGAGGGACCGGAATTAGTTCCCTACGTTTGGAAGCTGTCGTTGTTTGCCCCAGACCTTCGCATTTAAGAGACGTGTACCACGAAGCTTGAGGGGCAACCTCCTCAGAGACATTGTATTGGAGACGTTAAAACAGTCCAAGGGAAGCCCTGAAAACCAGTGCATGTTGTGTCTATTGACCTAACTTGCCCACCGACATTTCTGTTACTGAGAAACCTTGATTACCAAGAGTGGGTTTTTGCCATTTTGAATCTTGCCAAAGTTTTAGATAAAGCTTCTTTCATCTTGATATAAAAACAGGTGTGGTGTCCTTTTTTGAGTGCTTTTACTCTGTCAGGGTGGATGCGTGCTGCACAACTACTTTACACATTGCCTCGTGCGTGCCTACCTGCCTCGCGCCAAGCTACCTTGTCGGAATCGGTGGTCCCTACTTGGACTTGGGTGCAGGCTCTGGCCAACTGGAGACCCCGGTTCTAACACACTGACATTATGAAAATGTCACAAATAGAAATCTGAAACCTTGGCAGCTATGGTGGTGCCAGCATTGCCTTGTTGTTTTCCGACACCGCACAAAGGTCAGGAGATTATCATATTGGCTTGGAGCCAGATGGCCGGCTGCAACTTTGTTTTTAATTTGCCACACCCACTGCTAGTGAAAGAACTGCCTGGGGCCCTTCCGGTATAACGAGCAACCCCCTCTCACAGTGCTCACTATGGAGGAGAGGCGGTCGTGGGCTGTAGGTTTGTATTTGTACGTTTTCTTGGCACTAGGCAGGCCAGGGTTTGCTCGCTGCCTGAAGCGTCTCGCGTCCTGCTGACCCCTTCCGCAGGCCCCATGGGGCCTGGCCAGACATAGCCCCAGGGCATGGGTGAGAAGTGATTTCTGTTATTCATTGCTTTCCATGCACTTCAGTGCTTGGTTTTACTCATGAAAAAGTCTTGTTCAAACTGTCACACATTTGGTTGTTGAATGTCATTCACAGTACACTGAAACCATGGAAATGTCACGCATAAGCAATCTGAAAACTTGGCAGCTATGGGACTGCCTGAAACTCTGCATCGCAGATCTGTATAAGGACAGTGTGGTATGCATGGATTTATTGATTGTGTGTGAGAGTGCCTTTAAATTAGTGGTCGAAGTAGATAAAGAAAAGTATGGGAACTGTAATCCTTTGTACAATGGGGCATGGTAAGCAAGTGTGGGGCGGGCCAGAGGTATGGCTAAAAGAACACAATATTCTGTAATATTTTTGTTGGCCTTTCACCTACAGCTTAAGGTATATCAAATATAATGCACACACCTTAAATGAAAAGTAAATTAAACTTGAATTCATTTGTGGGAAATTCCTTTTTCTAGTAGGACTGATTGGTTGGTTATTGCGAGGACTTCAAATGGTTGTAAGTTTAAACAGAAGGTCACTGATTTGCTGATTAACCAATTGAACATATTTACATTCCTTTCAGGTAGTAGTTACCTTAGAGATGAAGGCTTATTTCTTCGTATGCTACCTCTCCCTTCTCTCACTTCACTCCCCTTACAATGCAATTCAACCATCTAGGAACATAAACAAAAAGTATGGAAAAAATTTTGATCAAATTAATAAAGCTTGGGAACGTCATTCCCCCATTCCCTTGCCCACTTCCTACTCTCTGCTTTAAGTGCATTTTCACTGTGCAGGTGCTTAAAACTCTGTCATAGAAACCTATTGATGAAGTTTCTGCCTCGAGAGCAGTCTGAGTGAGAAATGGTGCAGAAGATCTATTCAGTGGTGCTGAAACTATTTGCAGAGTGGGGGGTGCCATCAGTGTTACATCAATGAAGTCATAAGGATTGCAAAACATCCAATTGTCGCAATGACAACAGTGTAGCTCATGAGAGTCTACCATTCAGGAGTGTGGTATGTAGCTGGTGGTGAATTTTGGAGCACACTGCAACACATATATTTCTAAAATAGTCTGGTAACACACTGTCATTTATGGAAAGCACATTTTCCATTGAAACGGACCCTATAGGGCTTATTGCGATGTCGGTTGGAGTTGCCTCTAACTGACACCATCTCGGTCTCTGGACTGACCGACCTCCTGATTATGATGCGACCGAACACTGTTCGGTCGGATACTTACATTTCTCTATGGGAGCATGTGTGAGGGCCGTAAACCAGCAGTAATACAGGCTCCCATAAGGAAATGGGTGTGTGTGTAAAACCCTGCACCCTGTACACGGGGCACCCTAGGTACCCCCTCGGCCACCAACCATAGGCCGCAGAGGCAAGGGTGACCAACTCTGGCAGGGAACACAAAGTTCCTCAGAAACAGTTACCTTGGCTGGAGAAGCAGTCTTCATGCAGTTCCAGGCTACACACTTGTGGAAAAACATGTTTGACAACTGACTTCCCCTTCCCTGTCCCTCGTGCCAACCTGTCTACCTCGATAACAGAGCAGCCCCTCTGCCAAGCGTTTCCCCATGTGCCCCATGTGACCTTCTCATTTGAAGGTTTCGCTTTGGGCTAACACCCATGTGGCTGCCTATGGGAGGGAGGTAACACCTCTCTCTGAGCAGGACCCTGTGTCCTGTCCTAGGAGTCATTAGCATGCCTTCCCAGAAGGGAAGAAAGCGGTCTGCAGAACAGACCCCGTGCACAACAGTGAACGGGCACTGGAAATCTTGGGCAACTAAAGTGGAAACTTCTAAAGTTGCACTTTGCCCATCAGTAACATTAAACTCGATTCAACCACTGATTATTTTGATAGCTTACAGTATCAACTTTAGTAGTCCCAATCAGACATTAGCAGGGGTGAAATGCCAGCCTGTAACTCTGCACTTGCCAATGGGGCTACCAGCCTTTCCACAGGAAAAATAAAAAAGACAATTTAGTTTTACCGCTTGAGCATTGAAAAGTACATGTTCCACTTTTTGACAGACAGCACCCCGCCTTAGGGCTCACAAGGCCTACCTTAGGGGTGACTTGCATATATTAAAAAGGGAGGTTTGAGCTTTGAAATTACTTTCAATGGCAAAGTTGAGTTAGCAGTTTTAAAACGCCCTTCCAGTCTGTGGCCAGAGTGGGAGTCATGTTTTACCTTGTCGTACTAGTGGTGGCACAACAAATGCTGCAATCCACGAGAGATGCTTTAACTTACATGCCATAGGTACCCCATGCCCTATATAATAGGGACTTACAAGTAAGTTGGGCTATGCCAATTGGGGACAAGCCAATTAAACATGCACCATTTAATGGCCAGAGCACATGCACTGAGTCCTGTTTAGCCAGTCTCAAGGTATTTCAAAGTCATTACTACAGTAATTAGTGGGCAAAAAGGAGGCACAAGTGTGGGCAAGCCTGCAAAAAGCCTGTTTCCTTATACAATGTTAATGGCCTAATATGTCAAAAGATGCACCATGTGCACTACATTGTCCCCAAACAGCTTGGAAAAGAAATGCCATACGCCATCCTATAAGGTTGTATACATGTTACAGCCCTGATTTCTAATTTAAAACATTTCTAAAGCGCAGCGTACACCATTCGGTTTCTTGGCGCTAGTAGGCAGGATCGGCAACTGAGGGAAAAGACAAGAGTGATAAGAATGAAGAGCTAAGCGGGGAAAGCCTGATTGAAGAGGAAGGTTTTTAAATCTTTGCGAAAAGAGAGGTACTGGGTAGCAGAACGGAGATGGTCAGGAAGGGAGTTCCAGAATGTTGGAGCCAAGGTGGAGAAGTTGGCCCCACCCCACTTTTTACGTGTGAAGCGGGGGATCTGAAGAAGGGACTTAGAGGAAGACCGGAGCTCTCTTGTGGAAACATAGGGTTTTATTAAAGAAGAGATAAAGGCGGGGGCAGTGCCTTGGCGGGCCTGGAAGACCATGCAGCCCGTCTTAAAAAGGGAGCGTTCTTTTACGGGAAGCCAGTGAAGCTCCCTGAGAAGGGGGGTGGAATGGTGATAGCGTGGGAGGCCGTAAACCAGCCGGGCCGCCTGGTTCTGGATCGACTGAAGTCTTCGCAGGCTGTAAGCTGGAATGCCATGATAGAGGGCGTTGGCATAATCCAGCTTTGATATCACCAGGGCGGCCATGATGATCTTGAGTGCCTGAGGGGAAAAGAAGCGGGAAACAGAGCGGATGGTGCGGAGAGTGAGGAAACAAGAGGAGACCACGGAGCTGATTTGTGGGTGAAGGGTGAGCTGATTATTCATTTTGACACCCAGTGTTTTGACCGTGGTTGAGGGGGAAGGTGCGGGCCCAAGAGAGGGGGGCCAAAAAACAGAGTTCCAGGGGCTGGATGAACCACCGGTGAGAACCAACTCGGTTTTATCCGGGTTCAGCTTAAGGTGGTTGTGGTTCATCCAGTCCCTGATGAATGTCATGGTAGACTGGAAATTAGAGACAGAAAGGGGAGAGGAGGACAGATCAAAGATGAGCTGGAGATCATCCGCGTAGTTGTACACGGTGACCTCCAGCTGCTGAAGCGCGAAGATAAGAGGGAAGATATAGAGATTAAAAAGCAGGGGGGAAAGAGAGGATCCCTGGGGAACGCCGCAAGTGACAGGGAGGGGAGTGGCAGAGAAGACGCCTAGCCGCACTGCCTGGGTGCGGTCCCTCAGAAAGGAGGAGAGCCAAACCAGGGCTGATCCCCCGATTCCAGCCGCCCTGACACGGGACAGTAAGATGGTATGGTCCACCGTGTCAAAGGCGGCGGACAAGTCAAGGAGGACCAGTGCCTGGTGTTTGTTATCATCCATACCCTTTCTGAGGTTGTCTAGGACTGAGACCACAACCGATTCAGTCGAATGTCTGGGACGGAAACCGGCCTGGCGAGATGCCAGCCCCCCATTGGTCTCAATATGGGCGCTGAGTACCACGGTGACGTGGCGTTCCATCACCTTGCCCAAGAAGGGCAGCAAGGAGATGGGGCGATAGTTGGCCGAGATGGAAGGGTCCACGCCAGGTTTCTTCAAAATGGGTACTATAGTAGCTGCCTTTAGCGCGGGGGGCACTACACCCTGTGCTAGGGAGCTGTTGAGGAAGGCGATGGGGGGTTCAGAACAGCAGGAGTAAATTTGCTGCAGAATACGTGCCGGGCAGACATCCGCCGGAGACCCCGACTTCACTTTGGGAAGGATCTCCAGAAATGATTCCTGAGAAAGGGGGGGAATGGAGGTGAGAGGGCATTGAACGGTGGGAGGGGAAGAATCAACGAATGCAGGTGAAGGTGGTGGAATGTTGGCCTTGATGGTAACAATCTTATCCAGGAAGTAGGCGTTAAGTTGATCACAAAGAGGCTGGGAGGGGGGGATTTGGGGTAAGGTTCGATCTGAGAATGCCAGGTCATTCACTATGCCAAAAATTTCCCTGGGTTTATTTTCAGCGGACGTTATTTTTGCAGAGAAATGGGTGGTTTTTGCGGCGAGAATTGCTATTTTATATTTGGCCAGTGATGTGAGGAAGTGAGTTTTTGATAAAGGACAGTAATTTTTCCTCCATTGCCTCTCCGCCCGTCGGACGCTCAGTTTAAGCTCTTTCAGGTGGTCGTTAAACCATCTGTTGGAATCCTTAGGTCGACGAATGGAAATGCGACGTAAGGGAGCCACTGAATCACAGCCACCAGCCAGCCAGGTGTTTATGGCCTTGGCTTGAGAGGTAGATGATAAGCCGAAGAGGGTGGGAGTGGAGTTTCGAAGCAGAGAGGTCAGGGAGGGAAAATCCAGTTTGTTCCAGTTCCGCGCCCAGGTGTTTTTGGCATGCGGAGTTTTTGATACCGGGTTGCGGAGAATGGAGAGGGAAATGAGGGCATGGTCAGACCAGGGGCAGGGAGAGACTGCTGCCGAAGCCACTGGGAGGTTGAGGGACCAGACCTGGTCGAGTATATGCCCATGGGAGTGAGTAGGGACAGTTATATGCGGAGCAAAGTTGAGAGACAGGAGAGATTCTGTGAATTCTTTAGAGGCCGTACACTCATGTGGGTCTGAGGGCCAATAATTGAAGTCTCCCAGCACCAAGACCGAGGCGTAGTTGACCACCAAGTTGGCCAACAGGTCTTGAAATGCTGGTAGGAATGAGGGCGAAGGCTGAGGGGGGCGGTACATTAAAAGGCAAATAATAGGAGGGGAGGATAGAAGAGAACGGACAACCAAAAAGTCAGCAGAGGGGATAGGGGAAAAGGGAAGTGATTGAAAGTTAAATTCCGACCGGGCGATTAAGGCGACCCCACCACCGGCCCTGCCTGCTGGGCGGTCGGCACGTAAGGCCACATAGGAGGGGGGTAGGGTGGCCAGGAGAACAGGAAGGGAGGAATCACAATACCAGGTTTCGGTCAGGAGCAGTAGGTCAGGTTTCTCTGAATCGAGTAGGACGAACAGCTCGTGGTGGTGCTTGACCGCTGACCTGGTGTTGAGTAGGAATACAGACAAAGGCGGGGTAGTGGGGTGAGGGTCGGGTGGGAGGGGACATGGTGACGGGGGGGTATGCAACGGAGGGTGTGGTGTCGTGGGGGAGGAAGAGGAAGAATCGAGGCCTAATGCGGAGACGAGCCTGCGGATGGGATCGGGAAGTGGCCAGTGGCCTTGAAGGGCGATGAGTTCTTTTGAGGAATAAGACATCATTTTGGCATAATGTCGTGCCCCTAGCCCCGTCCGGCCGCGGACGGGCGCAGACGGGCTTGCCTTAGGCGCGCCTTCGGCGCGCAAAAGTCGCGCCCGCTGCGCTCGTCCGCTGCGCTTCCCACTAAGACACATGCTTTATGCCGGTGGGTCGGGAGGTTGGAGGGGGCGTGGCCAGCCGAGGGGGCGTGTCTCACCTCGCCCTCGGGAATGGCGGCTGAAGGCAGGGAATCGTTGCAGCGAGTAGCGCTGTTTGTGGGAAGCCAAGAGATGCTGGTAGGTGAAGATGCCAGTTAAAAACACAATATAAAAACACAATAATTTTAAAAAGTAGTTTGCCCCTGCTCCCGGCTTTTCGCCTCAGGAGCCAATCGTAAATGCGACGCCTGGCACCGGCGCGCTCTATTTGTAGGTATGGCGGGGGGGCGTGGCCAGCCGAGGGGGCGTGTCTCGCCTCGCCCTCGGGAATGGCGGCTGAAGGAAGGGAATCGTTGCAGCGAGTAGCGCTGTTTGTGGGAAGCCAAGAGATGCTGGTAGGTGAAGATGCCAGTTAAAAACACAATATAAAAACACAATAATTTTAAAAAGTAGTTTGCCCCTGCTCTTCGCCTCAGGAGCCAATCGTAAATGCGACGCCTGGCACCGGCGCGCTCTATTTGTAGGTATGGCGGGGGGGGCGTGGCCAGCCGAGGGGGCGTGTCTCGCCTCGCCCTCGGGAATGGCGGCTGAAGGAAGGGAATCGTTGCAGCGAGTAGCGCTGTTTGTGGGAAGCCAAGAGATGCTGGTAGGTGAAGATGCCAGTTAAAAACACAATATAAAAACACAATAATTTTAAAAAGTAGTTTGCCCCTGCTCCCGGCTTTTCGCCTCAGGAGCCAATCGTAAATGCGACGCCTGGCACCGGCGTGCTCTATTTGTAGGTATGGCGGGGGGGGCGTGGCCAGCCGAGGGGGCGTGTCTCGCCTCGCCCTCGGGAATGGCGGCTGAAGGAAGGGAATCGTTGCAGCGAGTAGCGCTGTTTGTGGGAAGCCAAGAGATGCTGGTAGGTGAAGATGCCAGTTAAAAACACAATATAAAAACACAATAATTTTAAAAAGTAGTTTGCCCCTGCTCCTGACTTTTCGCCTCAGGAGCCAATCGTAAATGCGACGCCTGGCACCGGCGCGCTCTATTTGTAGGTATGGCGGGGGGGCGTGGCCAGCCGAGGGGGCGTGTCTCGCCTCGCCCTCGGGAATGGCGGCTGAAGGAAGGGAATCGTTGCAGCGAGTAGCGCTGTTTGTGGGAAGCCAAGAGATGCTGGTAGGTGAAGATGCCAGTTAAAAACACAATATAAAAACACAATAATTTTAAAAAGTAGTTTGCCCCTGCTCCCGGCTTTTCGCCTCAGGAGCCAATCGTAAATGCGACGCCTGGCACCGGCGCGCTCTATTTGTAGGTATGGCGGGGGGGCGTGGCCAGCCGAGGGGGCGTGTCTCGCCTCGCCCTCGGGAATGGCGGCTGAAGGAAGGGAATCGTTGCAGCGAGTAGCGCTGTTTGTGGGAAGCCAAGAGATGCTGGTAGGTGAAGATGCCAGTTAAAAACACAATATAAAAACACAATAATTTTAAAAAGTAGTTTGCCCCTGCTCCCGGCTTTTCGCCTCAGGAGCCAATCGTAAATGCGACGCCTGGCACCGGCGTGCTCTATTTGTAGGTATGGCGGGGGGCGTGGCCAGCCGAGGGGGCGTGTCTCGCCTCGCCCTCGGGAATGGCGGCTGAAGGAAGGGAATCGTTGCAGCGAGTAGCGCTGTTTGTGGGAAGCCAAGAGATGCTGGTAGGTGAAGATGCCAGTTAAAAACACAATATAAAAACACAATAATTTTAAAAAGTAGTTTGCCCCTGCTCCTGACTTTTCGCCTCAGGAGCCAATCGTAAATGCGACGCCTGGCACCGGCGCGCTCTATTTGTAGGTATGGCGGGGGGGCGTGGCCAGCCGAGGGGGCGTGTCTCGCCTCGCCCTCGGGAATGGCGGCTGAAGGAAGGGAATCGTTGCAGCGAGTAGCGCTGTTTGTGGGAAGCCAAGAGATGCTGGTAGGTGAAGATGCCAGTTAAAAACACAATATAAAAACACAATAATTTTAAAAAGTAGTTTGCCCCTGCTCCCGGCTTTTCGCTGATGTGCTTGTGATTCTCTGTTTATAATAATACTTCCCAAATATTATTTTATTTTAAAGAATTTTCAATCACTGCTGCATGATAGTTTGTGATATAAATAGGAAATCAATGTATTCTTAGTATATCAAGCAACACCCCGATGTTGCAGTTTTATAGCAGATAGTATTATTACCCAATATGAAGGTATTTGATTCATTGACCTTAGAAGAGTGAAAGACTGAGCTGGACCTTCCTGGATTTAGACGTTACTCTAGGTCTCAGAACGATGATAGCAGCCAGCCTTTACCCTACCATCTTGATATCCATTCATTCAACTATTTTCTACATGGAGTGTAACCAAAATAAAGGGAGTAGCAGTGAACAATTTACATGCCTATAGAGAAAGAGGTGGTGTAAAATATGTCTCATCAACGACACCAAAATATCACCAGATAGCTCGGAATTTACCCCACTTTCATAGATGCTGCCTCCCAGAACACTAGAACATTGTTTGGCAAGCCGGTGGCCCAGGAGACAGGATCAGCTGGCTTGTCCTAATTTTCCAGGGAGGCTTTCGAATTAAGAGAAATTTGTGTGAGTTTCATGGTGCCCAAACAATCACCGTGATTGTCTCGAAGGATAACTGCGATTTGTTAGGTTAATTTCATAGCAGTTTTGATCAGGCCTATCCATGTAGTGTATATGATCCTGTGGCAGGTTGAAGCACTCCCCGCCCATATGTAAATACAGCTAGAGCCACCTAGACTCCCACAAATTTTGAGCACTCTGTGTAAATGTCACATGATATGCACCCACAATGTATGAGCTTTTCCAGATATGTGTATGGGAATCCAGTGACACCGATTCACCTGCTCTGTTTCCAGCCCAGTTCTCTCTGCAAAGGCTTGTAATATAGACCTTTAGACTAAATTGTTCTTTTAAAGTTAATAAAGAATACAGCTGCCTGAATGTACTGGATTGCTAACTGAAAGCCCAAGATGGGAATATGAGTTCCTGTGGTGACATGGAGTCATGTGGTCACCTTAACAAGGTAATTTAGGGAGGGCATTCTGATTAACAAAAAATATATGTCCATACAGTAACGGACCGAAAAATTAAAATAATGTTTGGTTTTGAAAAACAAAACGTTTGGTGGGTGGCTGGCAAAACCGATGGCAGGTGTCCACCAGACAATTGGTACCTTTAGAGGAACCAAAGTGATAGTAGTTCCTCAGAAGGTACAGAGATCACCGCTTGGCCAGCAGAGATCTATAAACATAGCAGTCCTTTGTCCATCATGGTGGAGGCCATAATTTCTCTCCCATCCTGATGGATAAAGATTAAACACCAACTCCTAAATCAAGCCCTGTCTCTTTAAACCAGGAGAGGGAGTGGAAATCACCCACAAAAGAGGCCTAAATGTACTGTCATCCCCTCTCCAACATTTGAACTTCTGCAAGCTGAACTCAAAGTCCATATTATCACCAAACTGAAATTTGGTTTAATCTATCACCTTAGGAGAACATTCTGCATTTATCACTAAGATCATTGAATGCATGTACCTTCTTCTCACGTTTGACTCTATCCTATTAGTTGACTTTAATACAAGTAGAATACATTCACATACACTACCATGTCAGAAGCACTAAACAGCCAATAACCCTACACAACAGTGTCTGAAACTTATGCAAGGTGAGGGATCAATTATTGATCTCACTAGTGCCAAGCAAAACTCTATCCAAACCTCTGACCTATTCAAATTGGACTCGACTGGCCACTTCCTTATTCCTTTATTCCTTTCTCCATCTCCAACCTTCTAACCCTTACGTTCAAACAAAAGAAAATACACTTGGACTTCAGTTTACAGTAAACTAGACAGGGAGAGTTGACCACTCCTCCTCTTCTGACCTACCTCTAGACCATATTGACACTAATATTTCCTTCACAGCTTTAACTCTCAAAAACACCACTGATGAGTGCATTCCTTGATCTAAAAAAAAATGAATATAAACAAATCAGCAAAATGGTTCTAAGAATCAGTAGATGCTTTCCTTGAGAAGTTGAAAGAATTTGGAGGGTAAAGAAACACCAATCTCCCATGACCAGCTAAAAATGTAATGAAAATCTGTACCAATCACTGCCCTTTCCACTAACATTGCTTGCCCAAATTCCCAAATTAACTCAGTTAAGAGCATACCCAGAAAACTATTTGAAATCATTGTGTCCCAAACAAGCCTGCTAAATCAAAATGACCTAGATGCACTGAATTTGCATCTTTGTTCTTTATTAAAAATCACCCAAATTAGAGAAGAACTTTCTAAACCAAGGAAAATTAGCAAATTCACAGAACAAGTAAAAAAGGACTATTGCATAGGTTCTTCCTCCTCATACTACTCCAACATAACCACCACAGGGAGCCCATTCTCTTTAATCTCTGAGGAAGACCATCTCTCTGCAGTCTCCGACACTAGCCCTCTTCATAGTCTGAAGATCCCGCCCTGCCTCCTCTGGCTAAAAAACTATAACTAACATATCACCTCCCTCCCATAATGGTGTAATGCTGCAGGGTCTCAGGGATGCTTTTGTCAAACCACTCCTTTAAAGAAGAACCTCAGCCCCGCTGTGTTTGAGAATCTCCGGCCTTACCTTCCTAGATCATTGAGAAATGTGTTGCTTCACAACTAAAAGCACATCCGGTATAATGAACATCTCAATATGTTCCAACCCGAATTGAGGATGGGCCGTAGTACAAAATCAGCAACACTAGTTGTGTTAGGTAACATTCTCTGTTTCTTTGACCAAGGCCACTCTGGCCTTCTCATTGTTCTGGCTCTCACAGATGCATATGATACTGATCCAGCATTTTCTGGGCCCACACGTTTATGACATACTCTTACTCTTGGTCCTCCGATAGACCTTCCTTGTGTGCCCTAGTGGTGTACTTTCATTAAACAGTGCAATCATTTTACTACCCAATGAGGACCAGGAATCGGTAGTTTAACAGGATTTATTACAAGTTAGCAAAAAGGTTCAGATAGATCACTCTCAACAGCATACTATTGAGATACCTGAAGAATCCTCAAGAACAGACTACAGGATACTCCGGTAAGTTTCCTTATTTTATTAGTTCCAGGAGATACAGGATTAAGCTGCCTAATCAAGCATGAGCCCAACTGTCCTTCTGAGGAATCTGGACCACACATGCTGTGTTCCAGATTCCACCTAAGAACTGAAGGATACCACACATCCCCCATCTTCACAGAACATTAACACAATTCAATGAATACAGAAAGCTGAATGAAATGTATAACATGTAATCATGAAACTCCAAGTACAATAGAGCAAGACATGAATGAATTGGATAAATAAAAAAAAAACATTTATAACATAAAACTTATACAGTCATATGATAATCTTTGCACTATATGGGTGTCTGTCTCACATCAACATGACTTCTCCCATAGATGGGATGTCAATGAATACCTTTCCGCCAGTTCATATTTTCACGCGGTACCTTGTGGTCATGAAAAGGCTGAAATCCATAGTTAGCATCATTCGGAGAAAGCCACTTTGGAACTTTCACAACTTTGGAAAAACTCCAAACATTTCCATTGGTCAACTCCACTACTTGTCTTCCAACCCTAAAAACCTTCATGGGAGCAGAAAACCGAGACTCACCTTTCCTCACAATTCTCCCTTTTTTCACACGCACCCAATCATTGACTTGCAAGGAACAAGAGGAAACATTGTCTGAAACTTTGTCCATAACACTGGAATGATCTATAACAGGTTTGCTGATTACATCACCTGTGTACACTAGATCCTCATCCATCTCTGACTCAAATTGCATACATTCTTCCTACCTCTCAATTTTTCAAAGGGAGATATATCCCCTTCACTTCTGGGTGTGTTCCTGTAATTCCAAAGTAACTTTTTAATGGCATCATGGCAATTTTTTACATTGCTAATGGCAAGCTGTAATCCTTCTTTCAATACTCCTATCCATCTTTCTACAATTCCATTGCTTTGGGGATAGTAAACTGAAGAACGCTTATGTGTGATACCATGACTCTCAAGAAATGACTTAATTTCCACAAAAGTTAATTGCACCCCATTGTCAGTTAGTAAAGAATCAGGAAAACCTTCCTTCTCAAATACATCATTTAAAAACTGAATAACAACTTTAGAGGTAACCTGTGGGGCCAATTTAACCTCAGGCCACTCAGACAATTGATCAATCAAAACAATAGCATACAAAGGATTATGACCCAAACACATTGGTCCAGCTATGTCAAGTGACACACATTCCCACACTTGTGTGGGTCTCGAAATAGGTGAGTGATGATAAACAAGTGTTTTTGTGATTTGTCACTAATACTGCATTCAATACAAGATCTAACTTTTCTTTCAATGCACCTGTCAACAGCAGGCCACCAAAATTCACTCCTAATTCTCCTCTTCATACTGGTCATACCAGGATGTCCTTCACGTGCCATATCTAAAACAATTTCTATGAAATCACGAGCCACAACCAACTGTAGACCCCTCATCAAAATGTCATCCTGAATGGACAATTCTCGTGCAACCTGATAAAAAGGTAATAGACTTTGAGACAAATCAGCTTTCTTGGGCCAGGAAGCTCTTACAAAAGACATAAGTTTGCTAATATCCTCATCATTATTGCACGACGTTCTCCACTGATTTTCTTTTATGCACCCATTATACACTTCACATATGGATACAACTTTTTCGCATTCACCATCGTCGATAATGACACTATCCTCTTTCTCAGGCAATCTTGACAAACAGTCAGCCAGTACATTTTTTACCCCAGGAATATATTCTACCTTGAAGTGAAATTCTTCTAATTTGTATTGCCATCTGGCGATTCTGGGCATTGCTTTCCCACACCCTTTAGTTGTAAATAAGTCTACCAAAGGACGATGATCAGTCCTAACTTTAAATACCTTACCATACACATACTTATGAAAATATTCAATGCCCCACCAACAAGCAAGTGTTTCTTTTTCAAGTGTGGAGTACTTATCTTAAGCACCTCTTAAGGGCTTGATGCAAATGTAAGGGTGACAAGATGCCCCTGCATAAGCACTGCTCCAATACCAACGTTGCTGGCATCCGAAATGATGACAGATTCACAAGAAGTGTCAAATGGAGACAAGGCAGGTGCTGAAGCTATGCATTGTTTAAGAAGAGAAAATTCATCAGTACATTTCAGATCCAACCCTCGGATACAGGATACTCCGGTAAGGTTCCTTATTTTATTAGTTCCAGGAGATACAGGATTAAGCTGCCTAATCAAGCCTGCGCCAACTGTCTTTCTGTGTAATTTGGACCACACATGCTGTGTTCCAGATAACACAAAAACCACATGACAACAGGGAGACCAAGTCTCCTGAAGAAATTTAGGTGAGTCAGAATTAAACAAACAAGAAGCTCAACAGCTGCTATGCAAATTACCACAGCTCTATTGCTTGATTCAGTTGTTTAATGAGTCTCAGTAGTCAAAGAGTTCAATATGATAAAGCAAAGCATGGCACAACAAGTATGAAAGAACAAGCATTTGCATTGCATGAGCTCTGTCAAGAGTCCCCAGGGCATCAACTAAGTCTCAGCCTCAGCCACACTTAAAGTAGAGTCCATAAGAATCATTTTAGCTCTAAACGTTTCAAAGTCCATTTAAGGGGCAGTTAAGAATCATGAAAAGGATCTGCAAAGGGCTTAAAGGAGACCTCTTCATCGGGCTGCAGAAGGGGTTTGGCAGGGAAGTCGATGAGAGTCCAGGGACAAGAGTTTAGCTCTCGTTCAGGGAAAGGAAAGTCTGAGCTTCTCATTCCGGGCAAATGGTAGGTTATAGTCCGTAAAACCAGAATCAACACCCCTTTAGTTGCAACATTCTGAGAAATCAATTGTCGAAAAAGGTTCACACTTTGCAGGCTGCAACAGTTGTCGAAAATCCCACATTACAAATGGGAACAGCGTCTCCTTTTCATCCCAGGTTTGGGATCCCTTGTGTATTCATCAACATTACAGTTCCTATGTGCTCTCCATCAGGTCCTTTTCCCAGTGCATGCATCTATCGCTAATACAAGAATGCAACTATTCTAAATTAGCAATGCATGTGAACACCTGTGAGAATTGGTTAAGTCAGCAGAAACAGCATACAGTGAAAATTAATATGCAGCTTGTTAAAGTACAGGGCCCACAGAATCATGACAGTTTAAAACGATTAAATCAAGAGTTGCACGTTTAATCTACGTGTGCACAATTAAACATAAATGATTATACTTTCTTTAGTAATTTAGTCATGAAGTATTAGAATACAATGAATAATCACATTTCTCAATTGTAGGTGTGACTGAGAACTATATTTAAAAGTACCTATGTGTAACATAAACATATATTGCACAATTAATTTTATTTTGTATTAAAATCATATGTTACACTTGACCAGGGCATGGAACTAATAATTGTGACACTAAAGGGTTCCATAGGCAATTTTGTGCACGTTTAGGCTTCATAAACCATGTGTTAATCATAAAGCACAATAACGTTAAGGAAACAATTCTTCTCATTTATTCAAATGCTTATTTCTAAATCAATCCTAATGTATGTCTATTTATTAAGGACAGTCTCTAAATTAATATTTGAATTACATGATTAAATACTCGGATAAATTCACACATTCTAAAATGAAAGCACTCTTTCATAGCAATGTCGAGTGTGTCGTCTCATTCATAGTTGTGTCACGTAAGACACGTGCAAGTTTCAATCAGGTATCTATTTACATTTTCTGTCATGATCTATGACGTGTAGAGAATAGGCAACTTTGTGCTGCACCAATACTATTGTCCACTATGTGCTCTTTTAGACTCTCAAAAACAGGATTAGTCTAGATGGTTGATGATTTGGCCACCCATTTCTTTCTAAATTTTGAGCCACTCGGAGAACTTCTCAAGGATTTAGGGGCATCCTATCACTAGTAAACAGACGACACCCAAATCCATCTCATGTTGAATTCTCCTGAATCTGTTTATTTTGTCAAACCAACATTTCACACCATACTTAGATGGATAGATTAGACATTCCTAAAGTTCAATTCCTCAACTATCAAATTTCCCTTATTCTCCCCAAACCAAACTGTAACAGGAGACACATCTGGTTAGATGCCATAAAAACGATATTAGCCCAAAACTTGCTCCCACTACCAAATCAATTGGTTACTCTCAGATGAAAATGCTCTATTTGCACAGTCAATATATGCCTAAAGGTTCTAGAAGTTAACTACATAACGTCTGAAATAAACACGCTTTGCATAATTAAAAATGATGGTTATGCATGTCTGCAGGCTCTCAAAACAAAATATATTTCTGTTACCCTTAATTTAAGATGCTCGCAGTGCACAGATCCTTCATGGAATATGCTCCCATCATTTGGAACACTGTTTCAGTACACATCAGAAACACCCCTCTTCCCATGCTTTCAAATACCTTCTGAAATTGCTTATGGAGAAACATCTTTTAGATTGAACAAGGCCCATTCTCACTGCTTTATTTGTAGTCGTTTTGCTTCCTGAATGCTGGTCTATTCTAATAGATTTTTAATTTAACTCTGCTACCCTCCCTATCCATGACAATTCCTCATATTAGATTCCTATAGTATTTACTCCTACATCATACCTGATCACATAATGCTGATATTCTCTGTATCAGATGCCAGTTTATCAGACATCCGCCTCTTTCATCATGCCTGCATATGATTCCGCTACATTAATCTTGTGAACACTCTCAAACAGGAAGTTACGACAGAAATACCCCCAATCTTGTATTGCTCTGGTGACTTAATACCATGCTAGTACTTCTGCTCTTACTGTCTCACCTCAATGCTGTTTCTACTTTGTGTATTAAAGGTTGGTACAACTTTTGCAAGAGAGTGTAGTATATGCTTCCATTGTTCTTGTAATAGCAAAGGCACTTTCAACTAGGCTTTGTTCCTCTCAATTATTGATTTAGGTATTACTTCAAACAATTTTGATTGCACTCAGAAATAGTTTTTCACCTTATGCTTATTATTCCAACACTCTGTACACCACTCTTTAACCCAGATGGAGTACATGTTCTAAAAAACAACAAACAAATGAACAAACAAATAAAAATAAACAAGCAAATACAGAAATGTATAAGTAAACTTGTAAATAAATCAATACAAACAATTATCTTGTTGCAGAGTTGTATTCTCTTCCCTCTTCTACCCCCCCCCCCCCCGGCACTTTACCTCATAAGATCCTGGTGTACTGCCTGGTTCCAGAACATCTGGTTTTTAGATGTTGTCTGATCTTCCCTATTGCTCCAGGGCTCTCATACTCTTGTCAATGCCATTTTCAAACTCACCTTACATCACCTGCAAACATCCCCTTTTTCTGGTACACCGCCAACGATTGCTCTTTTGAGTTACTCATAACTCATTCATGTGCTTTTGTTGAAAGCCTATAATTACGGCTGGAGTACCTTCTAACTCAATATAGGTGTTTTGCAGCTATTTGCTGATTAGAATCATATTTGCGTATTAACCCGATTCCTTTTGTGATTGAAGCGATAATGCTGTAATATACTGTACTATATTTTTCTGGCATAGGCAAAACTAGGGCTCAATTTGGCCTCAAATCTGTCTTGTTTCTTGGAGCATTAGGCTCATCTTGCTTATTTCTCATTGACAACCCACGCGGCAGAATGTGCAGTGATGCCTGTGATGACATGCTTTAATTCTTTTCAAGGTCTTCCTGCTTGCTCACAGTAGGTTATTCATTCATGAGACATGTCATTGTTTATGTACCCATAATTGTTCTGACACTTTCGAAGACCTTAGGTGAAAGTGAACTAATTATTATTCATTGAGGGGGCTAGTGCTAAGATGGTGGCTATATATGCCATTCAGTAATGCTGTATTGTGATTTGACAATGTGTTGATGCATTTGCTCACCCCATGCTGACTATAGGATTTCCATTGCTTCCCATTGCAAAATGTATTAGAAAAATCCCTGATTTGGGGGGAAAGCAACATTCTTTTCAGTCTCTGCTAAGGGTACTGCCTCATTGATTTGCTGCACACTCTGGATTTAGTCTAATTTCCGGACTTTTCTCATGCTGCATGTATTTTAAATACTAAGACGCTTTATTGGCAATATGATGAAGTATAGGCTAAAGAAAAGGTTTATTAAAATTTGAAACATTGTAAAAATATTTTATGTTAAATATTATTTTGTATATATTTAGAAAAAATGCTACAGCATTAATAATTACATTTCAAAACAAATCTTTAATTAATGTTAACATCTTAAATTACATTCAAATTATTTTTCTCAATTTTAAACTAAAAAATATGTTCCTACCTAAACCAAAAGTATACTTTTTTACTATGCATTAATAATTGTAAACTATTTTGTATACTTTTGAAATGAATATAATTATATTTAATAAAAGTTATTGATGCATTCGTTTTACTATGCAAAAAAAGTATTAAAGAATTTTATACATAAATAATACATATATGCTATTTATATATATTTTTTCAACATTACATTTTTATGATTTATATTTTGTAGCTATTTAAATTAATGTACTTTAACATTTTATTCTATGGGGTTATAACTCCCTTGATTGCTATGGAACGGTGTTGTAGAACCAGTGGTTGGCTCTCAGTGGTGCTGGACTTATTCATTTATGTTGTTCTAGTGATTCCACGCGTAAAAGAACGCCGACTATATCTTTTAGTTTGCTGTTGAATATAAATATGAATATATCTTTTCTACTTTCATTATTGCATGCTTGTCATTATTGCTGGTGTATTTTCTACATTCAAGATGCAAGCTATGATACCTCCACCAATGTTCTTACAGGGTTCTAGTGAGCCGATGATGAAGAGGGGCGATTGAAAGTAGGCCCTTAAAACATATGCATATTTAGAAGCTGTAGGAGCTGATGTTTTTGTAGCCAAGTCAAAATATAACTTAAGAGAGAAAGGTAGAGAAATATTCAAAACTCTGCCTGTACCAAAGAAGCCATGTGAGTGGCTTCATGGAAGGAGGAAAACATGAGGCAGGTTCAGAAAATTATTGGAAGAAATTGGACACTGTAGTAGAGAGACATACATGTTTCCCGCATGCAAATTTGTGTGGTGAAAAGTAGACCTTTATGTGACAGCTTTATTCACTTTAGTTGCATTGAAATTATTAAAAGAACTCCACGGAATAATCAAAAGAGATCAATTGATTAATAAAACCAGCATATTAAAGATAATGGAAAAGTTATTAAGTGGGATTATGCCTAGCCTTGAGAAGCAGCAAATATTACAAAATGTATAGCAAGCAAATCATGATACTGAAAAGAGCTAAGAGCCAGAAGCACTAAGCATTTCAACGGTTGCAAATGCTCCAGTCCGATGTTTATAACTGTTAAAATGCTTTTTTTATGTAGTAATCCCATTTTAGGAATCAGGAGAGTTTTCGTAGCTCCCAAAATGGGAGTAAGAATGGATACCAATTTGGCATCTGGACGGAGCATGTTGTAGGCACAGCTTTCAAATGCAGAACTGGTATTATATGTATCAATGTTTTTGCAACCAACATCCAGTCTAGAAATATTGAAATTTTACAGACACCTCGAAGCAGGTAGTAACCTATTTGTAAAAAGGAAGTAGTCCCATTGGCAATTTGCAACCTATATTTTGCAAGCAATTAGTCATATATCTGGGACCGTATTATGATATTGGCACACTTTCCCTGTTTGTACCATGGCACATCTCCCAAAAGGTGTGCCCAGTGCAAATAGGGACAGTACACCCTGTTAGAAAAAATCAACAGCCCCCAGGGCAGCCGCAAACTCGTGCTGCCCTTGGGGCAGTGCATTCAAGTGAAATATGGAGCAACTGCCTTAAAGCCGCTCTGTGTTTCACAGCACAGGTGGCATGCTGCATGCACTTAGAAGAGAAAAGAGAGATCCCCTTCCAGGCAGATGTAGTGAGTGACTGCACCCACCTGGGACCCTCTTTCTCCCCTCCAAAGGGCTGCTTTGAGGAGGTGCACTGAAAGTGAACCACATTTTAGTGACACATTTTTAGTGCACCTATTAAGGGGTTGTTTGCCTCTGCAACCATAATACATCACGGGTCAGAGGCATAGTGATTCCTTCATTTACATGGGGCCATTTCCCCATGCAAATGAGGTAACACACTCTCATGATAGCTCTGGCGCTACATGTGACCCAGTGCCTCCAGTATTACAGAAGAGGACGCAGAAGCATATGCAGCCACTTCTGTAATACCACTATGCCCTGGGGTGCACAAAGCATGTGTTCAAGCCCATTGCACCCCCCGGACACAATTTATAATACGGTCCCTGGTCCTATATCCTATTAAATGAAGAACAAGAAGGCTTGACACAGAGGATGATGAGGAAACACATATTGTGCATAGGATGAAACAAAACAAAAAATGGAGTGAGCTTAAAAATATTCAAGGATAGTGATTGTGACGAATTATGTTTTAGATGTGGTTGTGTGAAACATTTAGCACCATTTAATATTTGTTCTGCTGCTAAATTAATATGCTACATGTGCAAGAATGTATGGCACTTTTCAAGGGTGTGTAAGTTTTAACCTGAGAGCGGAAAGGAGACTGTAAATACTGTGCAATTAGATGAAGTGGAAAGTAATGAAGATGATGACTAGGTTTTGGTGGTGGGTGCCGTGGAGCCAGAGTATGAAGGATATGCACATAGCAGGTTGGTTTCACATCATCCTGTAGGGGGAACAGTGAGAATACAAAGTTTTGAGATATACATGTGGCGATTTGTGTTCTTTGTCCCTTTAATAGACATGGATATCTTCAACAAGTTCAAAGGTGTGGTGTTTAAGAGGTAGGATATTTTTTAATGATGTTTAACTACAACGAAAGGGTGACCCAAGGATGGGTGTATGTCATGAATAAATGGAAACCCTGTTGTATGTAGAGAATAGCAGAGTTTGGATATCGTATAGTACTGCACGATGCAGCACATCTAGTGACCAGTGGTTCAGAAATAAATGTGTTTCCTGAAGTGTTTAGGAGGAACTGAGATGCTCAAAAAGGATTTCCACCAATTGTTCAGAGCATCAGAATTAAGATATCCACTGAAGAATGAGACAGACATAATTGACCCTTTTGAAACAATGGACTCGATGAGTCCAGTTGTGTTGACATGTAAGCAGAATGTAAAGTTGAAAATGCCCATAAACTTTGGAGAGTTGAACAATAGCATTTAGGAGGACAATCTTTCCTTGCCCAATGTTTTTGAAATACTAGCAGTGGTAGGAGATATCGAAGGGTGTTCAATCTTGGATGTGTCCTTTGCTTATTATCTGATGCTGGTTTTAATGTCTAGTTATATTGTTTTATTTGTAACACCTGAGGTCAGCTACCATTTCTTAAGAATGACGTTTGTGCTGGCAGCAGCTTTGGCTGTGTTGCATCGATTGTTGGAAGGTGCTCCTTCAATAGCTTATTTTCAGGATGATATGTTGGTTTGCGGGTCACACATGAAGGTGCTTGATAAGCTGTTGAGGACAGTGTTGAGTATACTCAAGAAGGCTGGTCTTACGGTAGTGTAAGAATTTGGGTTACTGGTTGTGAGGGTGAAACCCTTCTGAAGTAGCAACCACAAGGTTTGTCAGAGTGAAGTCACAAACAAACCCCAAATTAAGCTGTGCTCAACCCTCTGGTAGCTTTGCACAGAGCAGCCAGGCTTACCTTAGAGGTAATGTGTAAACATAACACAAGAAAAATCCCACTCCAATTTAGACGAAATAGAGCAAAGGTTAATAAATAATTAGCCACCAAAACAACAAAAATCCAATCAGTGGAACTGGAGTTATGAATTTTAAAGATTTAAGTGAAAATAATGCCAAAAATCTCAAAGCACCAGTTGTGGCTATCTAGTGTGTGAGATACGTAGAAAGGCAAAAATTCAATAAATGGACTGTGGGTTGATTCCAGGGACTGGGTTAATCCCGCTGAAAGAGTTACCTTCTTAGTCCAGCACCAAGAATTCTATTCGCGGTGGAAGGGGCTGTGGGGAGCCGGGCAGAGTATTGCGGGTGTCTGTTGGAATAGCCCTAACAGCCACCTGGGTGTTGTGGTGGTCGTTACTGTAGCACAAATACCCTGTCGGCATTGGGCTGGAACTTCGCCTTAGCAATCACCACGGCGGTCAAGGCTGTAGCACGAAGTTCTCTGGAATATCTCATTGGCAGTTGTCACCGGAAGCAAGGTCTTGGTGTGGGCAGGCCTATTCAGGGTCATGGAGCACCCAAAAACTTCAGAGGAGCTCAACTGAGCCACACCAAGGGCTCAGGACATGATGAGTACCATTTGAGGGTCAGGAACTTACTCCAGTGAGGCCAGCAGGGATCAGGCAGTTCCAGTTGTAGGTCCAGTTTCAGGTTCAGTCAGCAGGTCAGCTGGGCAGTTGCAGGGAGCCTCTGTAGCATGTTATGTCCCTGTTGCTGAGAACAGGAGGCCATCTGGTTGACAATTGAAGCCACTTTAGCCTGGGATGAAGGGTGCAGGTCCAACCTTTCATCTGAGCAAGCAGGGCAGTAGATCAGCAGAGTAACTGAGAAGCCGAGTGGCAGTCCTTCTGGCAGCAAAGAAGCAGAGCAGTCCTTCTTCTGTAAGATTCACAGGTCCAGGAGTGTACTGAAGAGTTGGTGTCTGGGGTCCAATATTTATATTGAGTGTCTTCTATGAAGTGGGAAAAACTTCTAGAAAATTTCCTTTGAAGAGCTCAGGTTTCCTGCCTCTTCTGCCCTGACTCCAGACTAGGTACAGGAAGTGTGCAGTCCTTTGTATGAAGGCCGGAAACTGCCTATTCAAGTGTAAGCAGGGCCATGCCCAACTCCACCCTCTCATTCGGTAAGTAATGGCCCATCGAGGCACACCCGATCTCTCTACTGTGTATGGCTGTCTAGGAGACATACACAAAGCCCAAATGCCAACTACACCCAGAGACAGGTTGCTGGCCCTAAATGGCTAAGGGAGGTAAATGCCAACTTTCTAAAAGTAAAAATAACAAGGTGATGGATGGAATGCTTCAATTAACCAATGGCAATCGTTCGGGCCACATCCCAATCCATAAATTCTTGCCCACCATGCCACCTTAGTTTTAACCCAGCCATATTAAAATCAGTCTCAACCCTGTTCCTCAGGGCAACAATTCAGCCTGAACTGCCAGGCCCAGTCCTCCCTGAACCAGAACACAAGCAACCCAGGACCGGTTTCACCCTTGTTATGACCTCTTCAGTCTGGTATAGCTTGGTTTACCAGATGCAAATAGGACATCAAAAGCAAATACAACAAGGTGATGAATGGAATGCTTGAATGAATCTCAGCCACTAGCAATTGCTAATGCCGAATCCCAATCCATCATTTTTCACCTCAGTTTGGACCTAGACATGTGCAATCAGTCTTGACCCTGTTCCTCATGGGAACTGCCAGGCCAGATCCTCCCTGAACCCAAACACAAGCAACACAGGACCGATTTCGCCCTTGTTGATGGCTCTTCAGCTGAGTTGCAGTGGCATAGTGAGCCCGGGACCCAAGTCTGGGCATACCCGGGGCACTTAGGACTTCAATTGCAAAATGTCTCATCTGCAAATACAAGTGGCAGTTTCAAAATTGGAAGTTACCCCTCATTAAATGTAATGAAGTAACTCATATGTCATCCTATGGGAGAGGCACACCTTGCAGTAGTGAAAAACAAATGTAAGAATTTTTCAGTACTAGAACTTGTAAAATGTAAATGTACATGTCCAAAATGTGTTTTTTAAACTTCTTTTTATTAAATAGTTGTCAGCATCCATCAGTATTCAGATAATCATAAAATGGGCTACACGCATTTTCAGTGGCATACACATTCTATGATTCATAAACATATTGTGGTAATAATGGTACCCTTGGAGTCCACCTGTCAAATTCAGCTAATCCCCGCGTACTCCCCACCTAAGTATTCAGTGACCCCTGGTAATCTTCCCACCGCTGCCAAACTTTCTCCCATTTCTTGGGGCATCCCCGACTTTCATAGATTGTCTTTTCCGCCGTACTGCATCAATTCATGTCTTTTTTCCACTGAGAAATGTTCGGGGCTGAGTTGCCTCCCATGCCCTCGCAATGTTCCTCTTAGCAACCATTGCAGCCACCTGCAGGCAGATTCTCTGATATTTGGGCCAATTCTGTTCCCCAGAAACACACAATATAATATGCCACCTAGCGTCCAGGGAGATTTCCTGCTCCAACACTTCCGACATAGTCTGAGCTACATTCTTCCAGAATTTCTGTATAATCGTGCAGTCCCACACGATATGGAAAAATGTACCCTTCTGAGTACACCCCCTCTGACATTCCTCAGTTGTTATGTGCCTTAATTTGAACATAAGTGTGCTGGTGTAGTAGGACCTGTGCAGTATCCACAGCCGGACTAGTCTAAATCGTGCCCGGATCATCATCCTCTAGTAGTCCCACCTTGGATTCCCACGCCTCCCGCAACTTGATTAGTAGATCTAGGGCCATATGTAGGAAGCCAAATACCGGTCGGCAATGGCCGATTTTCGGTAAATATCCCGTTACCGACCGGTATTTAGGCTTTTGCTATGTAGGGGGCATATTTCAGGATTCGGTAATTTTACCGATTCGGTAAATACCGAATCCTGAAATGATATGTAGGGGGAGTGTCTCGTTGGTGTGTGGATTCGTTATTTACCACCAACTAAAAGTTGATGGTAAATGACGAATACCTGTAAAAAAGCATTATTGTGCAATTTGAAGTGTGCAATGTGGCAGACATACATGCCCTTAGGGCATGTATGTGCGCCACATGTGCACACATGGACGAATCAGGGGTGCAACAGGGTGTCAATGTGACACCCTGCCACCCATGATACTGCCTCCCCCATTACTGATTTGGTATTTACCGAATCGGTAATGGTAACTGGCTTCCCATTCATTCCTATGGGCCTCCAGGCCCATAGGAATGAATGGGAAGCCAGTTGCCATTACCGATTCGGTAAATACCGATTCTTAAATACCGATATTTACCGAATCGGTAATTATTTACCTACATTACATTTACCGATTCATAAATACCGAATCGGTAAAATTCGGTATTTAAGAATCAGTAAATGTAATTTACCTACATATGGCCCCTAGTGAGTTGTTCAAAATTTTCTTACATGTACAGGATAGTGCCTTCTCCGGGATTGGGTCTAGCAATAGCATGTCTTCTAATCTGGTCCCCATCTTTGAGGTGGCTAGCCAGCGCATGCTTCAATTGTAGATATTTATAATGTTCCGTGGGCGCTAAATGACATTCTGTCTGCAGTTCTTTAAATGACAACACCGCCTGTCGCCTCCTCACATCTCCTAAGCGTACAATATCTATTAGTTTCCATTTCGAGAAACCCTGTAGTCGACCCACCTCCCCAAGCATTGCGCTAGTCCACAGAGGAATCTGTTCTGTCAGCCAGCAATCCCAGCCCAGAAATTGGTTAGCCTTAGCCCATGCCGTCATCACTGTTTTTGTATGTGGGGGCATTCCGCCCCTGCCTCTCCCGGCCATAGCTCCCTTAAGTATCCATCGGCCCCCATCGCCCAGTGATCAACCCTGTACGCCGGATTGTTCCTATCCGCAAAAGCCCAGTCGTTAATAACCATTAGGTGCGACACCCACATGTCCAACATTTTAAATACAATGCACCCTGCCTTCTGAGCTGCCCAGTGCCTACCTTAGAGGTGACTTATGTGTATTACAAAGGAAGGGTCGGGCCTGGCAAAAGGTTTATTTTGCCAGGTCGAAATTGAAGTTTGAAACTACTCACAGAAGCTGCAATGGTAGGCCTGAGACAATTTTGAAAGGGGTAATTAAGTGGGTGGCACAATCAGTGCTGCCGGCCCACCAGTAGCATTTCATTTACAGGCCCTGGGTACACATTGTACACCTTTACTAGGGATTTGAAATCAAATTAAATGTTCCAATTAGGTATAATCCAATCTAATCATGTTTAGAGGAGAGAGCAGAAGCACTTTACCACTGGTTTAGAGTGGTAAAGTGCACAGAGGTCTAAGGTCAACATAAACAAGATCAGCAAAAAATGGAGGAGGAAAGCAAAAGGTCTTTGGATGGCCTGGCGGAAAGGGCCAAGTCCATTAAGTAGGTGTAGAAAAATGCAGATTTCTGTCGATAAATTTGAGCATTTGGGTCATACAATGCCGGGAAGCAGTACCAAACCTGAGATGAAATGGGTGATCGAAAAGACACCTAGACAAAAGCATAAGCAGCACTTCAAAAAGTTTCCTGGTATGATGGAAGTTTTATGCCATGTCTGACGTTCAATTTCACTGAAAGAGTGCAATTGATGAGAAGCTCACTCAGGAAGTGACATTTGAGTGTCAAGATGATGTAAGCTAACGTTTGAGGATATACATAAGTGTATAGAAGAGAGAGTAGAATTAAAGTTTAATGACTCTAAGGAATTAAACCCGTCATAAGGCTTGGTGCATGATGCAAGAGAAAAGTTATCAAGAGAGCGTGATTGAATTTGCTTAGTTGAGATTCTAAGGTGCAGATGGTAACTATTTGGTCACTGCAAAGAAGACATTTGCAACATTTTTGAGTATATATTCGGCTGACCTGCAAACTGATCTTATGCCTTAGATAGAGTTATTTTCCACAAAGGAGGCAAGTAGGGAAATGTCTTGATTTGTGAAATAGTTATGGAGATATCAAAAACACAAGCTCGTTATCAAGTTTGTATTTGTTTTGCCTAATGTGAATGCGAACTGTTTGTCACAAATACGACTGCAGAGTTGTAATAAAATGAGATAGGACAGTTTGCTGAAAGCGAGTCGGTGACTTGAGATGGAGCAGTTACAGCAGATGAGTGGTAGTCTGATGTGTATGAAGATGAGAAACTTAGTGCACTGTAAGACTAGGATGGCAATGGGTGACTAAGCAAATTGGCAACTGTTGTTTTGGGGGAAATTACAAATTGGTATGGTCTGATTTGTCTGAGGCCAATGGGATAGTGAGCAGAAGAGAAAAACTGGTAGTACCAAAGTACTTAGGATAAAGCTGCAGAGTATGCTGCATGAGGGATATTAGGTAAAGTTGAGTAGAAAGAGAAAGGAAAGAGCTGTTTCTTGTGATCTGACATCAACTGAGACATTATCAGGGGATGCCTCAAATTGAGCCATGAATGATACATCGTACAACAGATGCACCAATTTTTCCCATTACATTTTCCCACTGTGCACTCCAGAAGCTAGGGTTGGCCATAAGTCCAAGGGAAAGGAAAGTATGCCATGGTCAGAACCAATGTTCCCTTTAATTTTTTCCCTCTGTGTGCGGCAGAGTAAAGTCACTGCGCGCTGAAGCCAAGGATATGTGCGCCAGGAACTCGACCACACGTGTGGGTGCAGCGACAAATATCAGTGCAGATTGTGTGAGTATTAATGTTAATTGCAGCGCCAGTCATGCGCTGCAATTAACATGAATACTTTCTCAGTGGCACACTATATGCCCCGCACAGGGCCGGCATTAGCGCTGGCGGCGCCCTGTGCAACAATGTTTGTTGGCGCCCCCCAATGACCACCTCTGCCAGTGATTCCCTCACCATTACCCTTTAACAGTGCCCCTCAAGTCTCCATTACAACTCTCTCTAAGATGCATTTAATTTGTTTTATAGCGCCACTCATACCAGTGTAGGGTGTACTTTACAGTGCACACACATTAAACAGAGACAATCAATCATCGGTATGTAAATCAGTGTATAGGAAATGTTACATATGACAGAGGGCTGAAAGGTGTAGGAGTGACATGGCATTCATACAGTTAGGCAGTATGGTTTAAGAGTGCTTAGTCTGGAGAAGCACAAACTCGGAATTTAAAATGTAACACCATGGTTAGGGTTTCTCATTAATAAGAATCGCTTTGTGCCCAAATGAACCCTTTTAGCAACATTAGGATAATGAATGGCTGGGGAAAAATCATAACGTTCTAATCCATACCTTGCAGTATGCATGAAGTTTATTGATGACAGTTAATAGCATATTAACCCTCTGTGCTACCTTAAAACTTACAGTAGAGAAAATTCCGCTCTCTCTCCAGGCAGAACATTAATCACTATAGTTATCTTGACATATTTTTTATTGCCTGAAAATTGCTGGAGACAAGGAACTTGGCAGCTGGTCCTTTTAAAATAATATTATACCTGCAAGCAGGGCGCCCTCACCCAAAGCTTTTCGCTGACACATGAAAGTTTTTCATTTTTGACAAATACATTCAAATCACATATAAGCTTCTCAATTATGAGGAACAATACATTATTTATGCCTCTTAATACCAATTTACCGTTTTAGTAAGATTACAGTTTGTCTTTTTTCCTCAAGTACTCATATGTATAATTGCCTCTCATGGCAGATTCTACCTGACATGGTTTTAAATCTCTCTCTTGCCACTGGTGTTGTCCCAATTAAATGGAAACAGGCTGTCGTAACACCTATTCTGAAAAAGCCCACAATGGACCCCTCGAAACTCGAGAGCTACCGCCCGATCTCTCTCCTCCCTTGGGCTTCTAAAGTTGTTGAGTCCCATGTGAACGAGGTGCTGACCGAACATTTTGTAAAGGCAAATATTCTGGATTCTTCCCAGAATGGCTTCCGGGCTGGTCACAGCACCGAGACCGCCTTGCTCTTTATGACAGAACATCTGCGCACTATGCTCGACTCGGGTCAGACTACGGCACTGATATTATTGGATCTCAGTGCCGCATTTGACACGGTGTCGCATGGGATTCTACTTCAACGGCTTAGGGAGGCGGGTGTTATGGGCATTGCTCTCGATTGGTTCCGTTCTTTTCTAACTGGTCGGACCTTTAAGGTTGCCACGCTGCCTTTTGAGTCCAAGTTCTACTCGCTGGAGATGGGTGTGCCTCAGGGTTCGTCGTTGAGTCCCACTTTATTTAATTTATATGTGAGACCACTAGCGGATGTCGTCAAGCACTGGGGCTTGACTATGGTCTCCTATGCGGATGACACGCAGCTGGCGGTTGTCCTGAGTGGTGACTCCCACCTTGATGCCCCCAGATTCCGGGATGGGCTCTCGGCGGTGGCTAGTTGGATGAATGCCAACTGCCTCCAATTAAATGCTAAAAAAATTGAGGTCGTGATTGTGGGCAAGCGGACGGATCTTTGGGGCGATAGGTGGTGGCCTCCGGAATTGGGTGTGACTCCTGTGCCAGTGTCAGAAGAACCTGGGGGTGTGGCTAGACTCTGTTTTGAGTTTCAGTGTCCACACAAAAAAAGTGGCGGCCACCTGCTTTGGCATTCTGCGAGGGTTGCGACCCATCCTGAGGTTCTTTGATGCCCCTACCAGACAGCTGGTTATTCAGGCATCCATATTATCGCGGCTTGACTATGCCAGTTCGCTCCTGCTGGGGGCTAATCAGGTCGAAATTGCACGGATGCAACGTGTTCAGAATGCCGCAGCAAGAGCCCTGGTAGGTTTACCGAGGTTCTGTTATGCGGAAAGTACCATCCGTGCTTTGCACTGGCTGCCTATGGTACAGAGGATCCATTTTAAGACTTTGTGTCTCTCGTTCAAGATCCTCAGGAAGGCCTTCCCCCAGCTCCTCTCCACTTTTTTGGTGCCCTATGTGCCTTCGCGTCCCCTTAGATCTCTAGGTCAAAACCTGGCAGTGGTTCCTCGGTTCAGGCTATGTAGGGCCGGAGGCCGGTCCTTCCGGGTCTTGGCCGCAAAGTTGTGGAATTCTCTTCCACCCCACATGCGTGAAATGGATGAGCTTCTGAAGTTTAGGAGGGCCATTAAGACGCATCTGTTTCCTCTCTCACGTAAGTATTCTGTTCTGCGCGTGTCTGCCCTTTCTTAGCTTTGTTGTGTTGGGACCTTTTCTCCAAGCGCCGGGACGCCCCTTTGCTGGGGCAGCTGTGCGCTATAAATGTGTTTTTAACATAACAACATAACATGTGCAACCATATCTGGGCAGGGAAGGCCACCATAATTGTAAAAATGGCTGCAAAATGCAAAGGTTAGCCTCCATTATTCCAGGGCCACCATTATGCTGGTGGCTAACAACATAACTCCTGGGATTTTTAAGGATGACGATCATCATGCCAGGGCAAGCCATATTTTGGCCAAGTATGCCACCAGCATGCAAGGAGTGACCATCCCTATGACAGGCTAACACCTTATTTATTTATTTATTTATTTATTTTTATTTAAAGAGTTTTATATAGCGCTGGCTAGACCCGAAGGTATCAGAGCGCTTTACATTAGGTTCCACAATGTAACAGAAAATGATCACAATTACACATTACGTCAAAAAATAAGCAATACATTGAGAGAGGAGAGAAAGGAAAGAAAAAAAAATAGTGGAGGGGGAAAGGGGAGGTGAGAAGAGGGAGGATGAGGGAAGAGACAACAGGAGAGGTGAAAGGAAGTCTGTCTAAAGACCGACTGGGTAGGTGACGTCCAAGGAGGGAATCCACGGCCCGTCTCCCCTTTAGCTAAACAAGGTAACTCCATCGGGCATCAGTCAAAATAGCTAGGTCTCAAGTGGCGAGGGAGAAGGTTCACAGATAAACAGGGTGAGAACTAAGGGCAAGAACAGGTGAGGGCAAAGGTCAGTAGCAGGAAAGAGGAGAAGAGTAGAGCGGAGAGGGGTAGAGGGTAGGGGGAAGGGGGAGGGGGGAGATAAGGTCAGGAGCGACTCAGGAGAGTTTGCCCAAAGTCCGGCTGGTTAGGTGATGGCCAAGGAGGGAATCTCCCCTTTAGCTCGTGAGGTAGCTCCACTGGGCATCAGTCAAAATGGCTAGGTCTCAGCTCTCTAGGGAAGATCGCAGAGTAAAGGTCCTGGTGGGTAGGCAGGAATAGGGTCAGGTGAAGGCTGGTCGAGGTCCAGGATGATCAATGATTATGGACCAGGGGAGGAAAGAGTATCGCATCTAGAAGTCAGGCAAGGGGGGCGAGTCCTTGAAAGTTCGAATTCAGTCGGCCCCATGAATCTCCATAGCCCAGAAGGGAAGTGGGAGGGCGGCCATCTTGAGATCAGGTCTAAAACGCTGGGGCAGAGACATTTGAGCCACTTGTTAATTTAAAGATCGTCATGGAGACAAAATCGTCCCCTCAATGAGACGCTCCTCTTAATCTGCCGGCACAGGTTCAGCAAAGAATTGTCCAAAATGCCTAGGTCTCTTCGCGCAGCACCCCAGGAGAAGGAAAGATGCTCTTCATAGTCCTTATTTAGCCGCCATTTTAGGGTCCGGCACTATATACAAGGAGATCGCCGTGGAGATGAAAACGGCTTTGCAATGAAGTGCTCCTCATAAATTAACTGGCAGCATCAGCGCAATTGATAAAATCGCCCAGACCTAAACGTGCAGCACCATAGGAGATGGTAAGCTGCTCTCCGTAATTCTCATAAAGCATGGTGAATAACGTGGTAGCGCGCCCCTTCTCACCAGCACTGAGGGAGTTCTCACCTCTGTTATTCCCTGTGTTTACTTTAGGTGCCCCACTCGTCCTGCTGTTTTTTTTGTACACTGCAATTATTTATTGTACACATGCATATGACAACAAGATGCTAAGGCACTGGAAAATACATCACATACGCAAAGAGGTAGAGGCAAAATGGCAAAATAGAATTATTTGCGCAGCAATGAAAATAAATATATCACCAAAGTACAAAAAGTGCTGCTAAATACAATATTTGCCCTTCAAAAGGCCTCCCAAGTTTCAAATGGTCAAAGTAGAAATGTGTGATTTACAGAGGGAGATCAATGTAAGAGGATATTGCTCTTATCACTATATTGGGTTATAGTAGTGATCAAGATACAACGGTGCACGAATCTAGAAGACCAGTTAACTTCATCTTCTGCACAGGAAAAACTCCATCAAAATTTACCACAAAGAAAGACTCAGCACTCACTAGTTATTATGGTTTCGAATGATATGTAAATCAATTCAAAGTTAAAGAATGAAATCACAGCTCAATCACATAATGCACAGACTTTATGCTACTTTTTCTTTACATCTTACTTTCATTATTCATGTTCTTCTCAATTTCAAACAGTTCTTTTTATTTTGTCATAGCCAACTCGTTTCATCCCAACAAGACTTCTTCAGGGCTTGTGTTAATGTCCCCTGCCCCTCCCTCTTAGCCCATACCTCCTGTCTGTCTCTTTCCGCCTCCCTTCCTAGTGCATATCCTGCTTTTTATGGTTTTCTTCTGATCAGGATGCACATCAAATTGGGGTAATTGTACAGTTTTTGTGAAAAATATCCTCAATACAAAAATTAACAATTGCTTGTTTGGGGCCATCAGACCGGTTTCCACACAAAGAGATATACCTTTGTGAGAGCTTATTAAAACAGGCTGCATTAACCTTATCTTTACATAAGCGAGGAACCTGGAGATTTGTGCTGTTGAAACTGATTTTGAAAGTGAAAATTGACCACACCAGTAAACTGACTGTGATTTTCAAAATTGACCAATTGTGGGGTGCAGTGCGTTCGATTTTAGCATTCAAATATAGTAAATCGCCCTAGGGAATGGTTTTTAAATATGCAGTTTTTAGAAAAGATGTCCTTTTAAACACAGATCACTCACTGTCAGCAAATGTGCAATTATAAAAAGCGGTTGGTCAAACAAGTGTCTCACCTTCAGAACTTCCAGCGAAATGTCCCCAAATCTTCAAAGACTTCTAAGTGGTTACCACACCATGGCTTTAAATCAGAAAAAAGGTTTCACTGCACTTCCTGCAGGACCACAACACAAAGTCGAGTTCCCAATGACTTGCTGTTTTCTTCCAGACTGCTCCATCTCACTCTTTTCTTTGGACTCTCTTTTCTTTCTAGCTTTAAGAAACGTTAGTCCACAATAGAAGTCACTCTTGGAAAAGTCCTAAACTCCTCTGCTTGTCAGGTTAGCCTTTCAGTGTGCACTATACAAAGCAAGGATGTTATTGTCCTAAATCCCTTCCAGGGCATGCTGGGATTTTCCAAAAGCAGCCTCATTCCTCTGTTATTCTGGTCTTCTTGGTTGCCTGGAAAACTCTGACTTCAAGGCGGGGGAAGCAGTACTTCCTGATCCCAGTAGTGATTAGTGGATTAGTGGATCAACCTAGGTCTGTCATAGGAGAATTCTCCCTCCATTTCCTTCTACGCACTTCTAGAGCCTTCTGGCAAAACCGCGCCTACGAAGACACATTATTCAATTTCACAAAGCGCCAGAGAGTCTTCTATAGTTTCTTCTTTGTCTCTCTAGTTTCTGCCTCAAGTCCATTCATGCCAGATTTGGCTAAACCTCCCTTGAACATAACATAGTCATCCTTCATCCTTCTGTCATTCGTCCCCTGGTTTAAGATCTCCTTCAGGTTGTTCCCTTTTCACACAGAGTTGGTATAACACATGGTGAGACACTTCTTTTAGTGTGCTGACAGGTGGAAACCTTCCTCTGACAGAAAGTTCCCTTGCCTGCAAGCAGATACCTTTGTTTAGCCAGGTCTTCCGTCAATGACATGTGCTAGTAACCCAAGTAAAACAAGGAGTGGGCTGTTAGGGAAGTAGAAGGCTGAACTCAGGATGAACATTGTCCTGGGAGAGACACTTTTTAGCCCTTTCAAGCCACCGAGCACATTCCTGAGCTGAAAGTTTCAAGGCATCTCATTGAAATGCACTGCAGAAAAAGCCAATACAACTGCCTCACGAGCCAACTTGATTTTACAACTGATATGAGAAAAACAGTAAGTTAGCACCATTTCTGGAAAATTTTCTTATGACGTTTATACAATACATGTATGCTCCACAATAATAACACATCACTTTATGAATCTGTGCTAACATATATATTAGTAGCTGTGCAGACTTCTAAAAACCTTTGCCCATACTTTTCAATCAATACATTTAAATAGGCAAAATTATGTAGCAGGATCTTGAGGCTTCAAACTGATTTACTTAATATCAGATTAATGTATTAAATGGCAAAACCTGGCTCCTTTTACCATTACAACACTAAGATCTAAACCATAATGTAACAAAGCTGTTTCAAAGCCCAGGCTTTTTGGTAACTGGCTTTTACACCAATTGTACAGTTTGTGCACACTTTCCTGTCATTTTACAGGAAAGTCAAATATGCAAATTAGCTTGTGCAAAATAGTTACCATATTTAATGGGAAAGTTACATGCAGCAAGGGAGGACTGGGAGCCCAAAGTAGCACTGGCAAATTTAGTCTGACCAGCACCCGTAAGGTGTGTAGCAATCGAGCGCTTCGAACAAGACTGACCACTACAAGAGGGTTTAGCGAGGTGTCCCCCCCCCCCCAAAAGAAAACTGGGAAAACATGGAGCATTCTACTACACTTTTTTCATTATATATTCAATTGTATCAGCTTTTAAAGCATAGTAAATGATGACCTGACAGTGCACCAGGATACTCAGTCATACCCACAGACATCTTACGGAGGACACAAAAACTAAGATGTCAAGCATGAAACAAGAATTCAAATACAACTTAAGTGTACCCATACATTTTTGAGCACAGACAAAAAGCTGAGAAAACAATGAAAGACCATTTCGAGGGATGTTAGCATCCTCCACCTCTATAAGCAGAATCGCAGGGCTGGCATAAGCGCTGGTGCCGCCCGGTGTAACAATATTTTTGGACACCTACCAAATGACCTCCCCATATTCCCTCGCCATCACTCTCCAAAAGTGACCCTCATCTCTCCATCGCCCCCTCTCACATGTATTTCATTTATTTAATAGTGCCTCTCATACCAGTGTAAGGTGTCAGAGCACTTTACATCACAAATAGAGACAATGAATCATATGTGTGTGAATTAGTGTATTAAAAATGTTACATAATGCAAAGGTCACTACAAGGTGTAGGATTCAAATGTCATCCATACTGGTAGGCATTTTTTTAGTGCTTGGTCTGGAGAAGCACACACTCAGGATTCAAAACTTAGGGCAGTGGTTAGGTTTGGCTTTACTACTAATTATTTATTTCTACCCAAACAAACCATTTTTAGCAACATTAGGAAAGTGAAATACTGGGAAAACCAAATTTTCCTACCTATTTCATTCGGTTTGCATGCAGATCTTTGATGGCGGTTCATTGCTTACTGTGCTATATTACGATTGAACTGCAAGTTAAAAAAAGATCTCTGTGACAAAAGCAGTAACCCACTGAGCTACCCACATAAAATACTGTTCTGTGATCTTCATGGGACACGTTCTTTGCAGCAGGCATGTCAACCATCTATGCTACTTTAGATGAGTCAAAACTGCTACTAGAAAAAACTCCGATCTCTCTACAGCAAGTACATTAATCACCAGACTTATCCAGAGGTGCTTGGGAAAGAAACACCAGGATAGGAGGGAGGTGCCTCTCTCAGCACCAAACACAGCTTTCTTAAGACAGCTAGGTTAGAGAAGTTTAAAATGCACATGACTGGCTGGCCATCGCAAGACAGCCGGTCTAAAAGACGTGCACGCTTTAAACTGAAGTGCACAGATCCCTGCTGCCACTCAGCAGCAATGGCCCACCCTGTCCTGATGCTCAGTTCACGATGGGAGGATGGAAAACAAAATGGAAATAAATTAACTTTATTACCATTTTATTTTTCATCCCTGGGGGGCATTTTGGCCGGTGGGGTGTCCTAATTGAGGAGCCGCTCCTGGAGCTAGTATAACATTTTAATTGTTGTCTGAAAACTGCAGGATATAAAAGGAACTCTGCAGTGGGTGCTTTTAAACCCATAACAATTTTCAAAACGCAGTTTTCCCCCAGCTCAGTGATAAACTGGCCCCTAGTAACAAAACCGGTCCTCAGGAACAAACAGGGGCATAGCTTCAGGGGGGTGTTTTGGGTGTCACACTCCCCCCTGATAAATGTATTCTCTAGTAAATAGTTGGGTGCAGGTGCTTTCCGTTGGGTATGGTGAGGTGTTTCTAAGATTTTACTAAGCACGCACAGTCAAAAACACGCATGCGCACACACACAAAAACGCACGCACACACACACACACACACACACACACACATACTCCCTCTCTCTCTCTCCTCTCCGTTTTGAATTTCCTAAAACTGTTAGTTATTTCACAACATATTGAATTTTTAGTAACCCTAACAATCCACATTGTTCTCCCTATACCCCGGCCCCTTAAGACATCTCATGGCCTGAATTTCAAGATAATGAATTCTACCATGATATGCCAGCGTCATTGTTGGGCAGTATGAAGTTCACCCCCCACCCCAATATTACTGACCAAGCAAAGCCCCTGAGAACAAAAGTGGGCCCCAACCCTTCCAGCCTCTCGGGGAAACGCCAGTTGCCGGTACATCCAGCCTGGCCTTCACTGTGGACTGTCTAGCTGTGTCTGACTTCCTGAGGTCCAAAATGGCAGCAGTTAACATTCATTGTGCCATAAAAATCAAATAATCCGGAGAGGATGTGAGAAAGAGGTGTGCAAGTACAGAAACACTGTTTTATTTACAAACAGCTTACATGTAGGGATCCAAAAGTATACTCAATACTCACCAACAGGAACCTATATTTTAGTAGGGCCAATGCTACACTTAAGGCACTGCAGATAGATGCCTTATGGTGCCACCACAAATAGGCACAAGAGGTCCCCAAACTGCAACCCTGTCCATAAAAAATCATTTTGCTTCAGAACAAGGGGCACTCAAGTGTCATTATCTGAACCCTTACACGGGAGGTGTTTGAAACACTCAGCCGCGGTTCCAACTGGATACCACAAGGTCCTGCAGGGAGGAGCAGAAGGAATGTATGGGAGGCAATCATCAGGGCAGCACATCTACATTTCTGCCCTGTAGCTTTACACACTGAGATCTAAATCTGTCATACATTTTTATCGTGCATGTATATGTGTAAGGCATAGCACCCATGGGTTTCTTGGTGCCCAGTAAAAGATGTTTATTGTTACTAAGCTCAAAAGGATTAGTTTTAACAACCCTGGTAGGATGAAAGAAAGAGCAGGTCTGCCTGGATTCGAACCTGTGACGATGGAATCAAACATGGACTCCTGCAGTGGATACAGTAGTCCACAGAAGTGTCAGATGTAACTTTTCATTGCAGTTCAAGAAAATCATAATTGGAAAAAGCGTCTGCATGCATCCAAAAATTGTATATTGACTGCTGGCTAATGAACCAGCCCTTCCTGTTGTTCAGTTCACTGAGTCGCTGAGGTTGTCTCTTTTTTTCTGCAGCTGCTGCACTGCAGTGCTACACATGTGATGCTATCACACCCAGCAGCGATTGCAACTTTGTGAAGAACTGCTCAGAACAAGCGACATTTTGCAAGACTACGGTGTATGCAGCAGAGATGGGTAAGAGTGATTATTGTATGAAAAGATATTAAAATCATGTGCTATTTACACTAGTCTCAGATTAAATGGAGACTCATCTGATGACACGGATTTCAAAGAAGAGCTAAACTGCACTTTAGCATGATCAATGTTTGTTGTGGTCACCACAAAACGTCTTAAGAGGTCTACTCCTATTTGCTCTTTGCAGTATCATAATGAAACTTGATACACCCTAGCTAACTCCATTAGGAGATACAGAAACTGAAAGTAACCACTGTGGCCAGTATCTCTCCATGAAAGTAATCACAAGGCAATCCCCCAGAAATGGGGACCTGCTGCACCCAATTACAAGGTCCTTTCATGCAGGATTTCTCTCATTTCTGGGCGTTTAACATTGATATTTATTATCTGCTCTGGGCAGGTGGTAAAGGAAGCTTTGTCTTCTCTAGTTGTGTTGCTGGAGAGCACCGGCGGGGCCAGGTTATGCTTCTGCTTCAGTCTGAAGCCGCTTCTCTTTTCAGCCTATGGTTTTACCTGGTGCAGATGCAGACCTGTTAAAACTAGGTCTGGTTTTGCCTGAGACTGTATCACCCTGGGAATATCGCTTTGAGCAATTCTCTAGACCTGTGATTATACAAACTGTTAGAAATTGGTGTCTCTAGTTGGCTGTGGTATGCAACCTGGCCAAGTAGGGACCCTTCCTTCTAGTCAGGGTAAAAGTTCCACACCCAAGATAACCCTTGCTCGCCCCCTCAGGCGCATGGCGCAAGCAGCAAGACTTATCTCAGAGGCAATGTGAAAAATATTTGTACATAACACACACTTAGTAACACAGTAAAACACTGCAAATGGACACCACACCAGTTTAGAAAAATAAACAATATTTATCTGAACTAAACAAGACCAAAATGACAAACATCCAACATACATAACTCAAAATATAACTTTGAAAAGGTTTAAGCAATTCTGTCCATAGAACTCTCTGGATGAGTTGATTTTAGCACAAAGTACCTTTGATGCGCCAAAAAAACCAAGATAAAAAACAGCTGCTAAGGAGGAAAGCATCAGAAAACTCAGTAATGCGCCGGCTCTTGAGTCCCAGGGGAAAGGATGCGTCAGTTCTGCTGTACGCAGGAGAAGTGTTGCATCGATTCCAGACTGCGAGAAGAAGCGGTGAGTCGATTTTCAGAGGTGATTCCTTTCTGGGGGCTAATTGTTGGAAACTTTGGCGCACAGGTGCGATGCGTGGAAATCTGGACACGTTGGAAGTCAATACGGTGGCGGCCAGACAGGCGCTGCGTCAATTCTTTCAGCTGTGGACCAGTGATATGTCAATTCTTTCAGCCACTCAGGAAGGTCTGGTTTGGAGCCAGAGCCGAGGTTTTGAATGTCAGAGACATGGTGCGCTGGACTCAGGCTGCGGCGGTTGTTTGGGCTGCAAACAGGTGCTCCGTCAATTGTTTCAGCCGCACTGTGGTGATGCGTTGGTTTTTCAGCCGCACACACCAAGCTTGCAGCAGGAAAAACAGCACTGAAAGGACGATGCATGGATTTTTAAGTCCAGAAACAGCAGAACCACCTCCAAGAGCCGAGAACTGGAATTGTCACCACATGGCAGGTCAAAACTTCAGGGATTCTGCAGGTGAAGTCCCTGAGACTTCTTAACAGGAGGCAAGCACACACAAGCCCTTGGAGAGTCTTCTCAAGCAGGATACCAAAGCAAAATGTAGTCTTTGTCCTCTCCTAGACAGAAGCAGCCACTGTGGGGTTATATGCCCATACTTCAAAGGAAATCCTTTCTTGTCCAAGAGATCCCGCCTTGGCTCCAGACACACTACAGGAGGCTGAGACAGCATTGTGCGAGGCCAGGCACAGCCCTATTCAGGTATCAGTGACAACTCAATCAATCAATCAAATAATTTGTAAAGCGCACTACGTACCCGGTAGGGTTTCAAGGCGCTGGGTGGGGGGAGGGGTTGTGCTGTTACTGGTCGAAGAGCCAGGTCTTGAGTTGTCTCCTGAAAGATAGCAAGTCTTCGGTTAGTCGCAGGTCCTCCCACAACCCTAGCTCATGAAGCTCATGAAGGCCCATCAGCCTGGGATGGGCCATCAGGGTATGCAGGGCAGACCTCAGCTCTCTTTGTGTGACTGTCTAGAGTGACTGCACAAACAACCCAGCTACCAGTCTAAACCAGATGTTGGTTCCACAGGCAGGCAGAGGCAAAGGATGGTAAAGCAAGAAAATACTCACTTTCTAAAAGTGGCAGTTTGAAACGCACAATTTCAAAACCAACTTCTCTAAAGATGTGTTTTTAAATCCTGAATTCAGGAACCCAAACTCCAAATCTTCATCTTTTCCCAATTGTAAGATGTTACGAGGCAACTCCAATTATAACCTATGGGAGGAATATTCCTTACAATAGTTAAACATGAAATGGGCAGTATTTTACTATCATGACATATAAAACACACCAGTACATTTCCTCTCTTTCACATATACTGCACCCTGCCCGCTGGGGTACCTTGGGCTACCTCAGGGGTTCCCCTTTCATGTAGTAAAAGTGAAGGTTTAGGCATGGCAAGTGTGTGCACTTGCCAGGTCGACATGGCAGTTTGTATCTGTACTGGCAGACACTGGCAGGCCTGAGACATGTTTACAGTGATACTCATGTGGGTGGCACAACCAGTGCTGCAGGCCTACTAGTAGCATTTGATTTACATGGTTTGGGGTCTCACAGTGCACTTTACTGGAGACTTACCAGGAAAACAAATATGCCAATCATGGATAATCAATCATTTTTTTTTTGTGAAACATTTTTTTATTGTTTTCATAGCATCAACTCAATACAAGCCCCGCTACCTCCCCCTTCAAAAGGAATACTTGACATACATTGTTGCCATCCAGTATCCAGGAGAATAGTCATCCATCACATGCGCGTCCCCCCCCTCCCTCCCCACCCCATGTCAGTGTGCCCCCCTCTGCCTTCCCCTCTCCTGGTGTGCCCCTCCCCTACAATAAATCATGCACGGGTGCTCAACCTCTTCTAGGGAACCAAGGCTTTCCCTCATGCCTAGCTACGTTCATGCTTCCAGTGCTCGCCACTGCTCCCCTCCTACTCCCCGTTCAACGCCTCCTCCTGCCTGTCAGATGTGTCCCCCGCTCCCCCGGTGTCAGACATCAGCCCCTGAAGTTCCACCACCAGCGCCTCAATCATAATCACAATTTTTGCAGGGAGCACTTGCACTTTATCAAGTGTTGACTAGTGTTTTTATTAGGTCTGACGTTAGCCAAGACCTTTTGATTTTACTAAAATGTAGCTTTCAGCCACCTCTCTTCATTTACTGGTCTGTTGTTGTGCCCTTTTTATAAATTCCATAGTTGACATAAATTTAGATGCACCATCTAAATACTTTGATTCTGTGATACCCCCAAACCATCGACTGATGGAAGATGAAAGATTTAAAATATGCACTACAATGTAAATCTTGCAGTACAACTCAAAGGTTACTTACATCAGTTGCTTGCACAAAGTAGCTGGATGATCAAACAGTCATAGCTCATACAAGCTAACTTAGAATTCACCGTGGAGCAGGAAGGGATGCTGGCTAGGGGAAGCACCATAGTGGTGGAAGCCACCCATAGGTCAACAGAGCATAATTAATAAAAAAATAAGTGTCAGGGCCCTCTTCATGAGGCAACAGTAGCATGAACCACACATTGCACCTCCCTGCACTGCCAGTGGCAGTGCCAACACAATTACTAATCATCACACTCCTACAAGTGTGACAGTTCAGCCTATTCCAGGCCCCCAAATCTACAAGAATGGCTTGGACATTGAATTCATTAACGACTGTTGTTGTGCTCAACTTTAAATTGGACAGACAGTGCCACCAAGACTGTTACAAGCCTGGTGTTGGCAAGGAAGTGTCGGTGCCGGGCACCGGAACCCACCGGCTCAAATTAAGGACTGCCTGCCAAGTGACTGCTGCAAGGCTGTACACCGCACGCCTGAAAGGAATGAGGTAGCACAGGAAGCTTGGATTCCTCACACCAGCCACACCCGCTGTAAAGTGCGGAGACGTGGGGAACAGCAGCCAATAGAGAGACTGGACTCCATTGGGAGCTGGAGTGCCATACATGGGAGACAATGTGAACGTGCTTCTCACTGCCACCTACAAAAGAGCGTCACAGGGAGCAGGACAGAGACGCATTGGGCTGCAGGGCTCGGCTGTAGGGGGTATTTGCAATGAAAGGATGAGTGAGGGGTGGAGAAAGGTAAATAGTGGAGCATTAAGGATGAATCTTTGAAACTGAAAGTGCCTGATCATGAATGCAACGCACGTTGCAGTATCGTATCTAAAGACTGTGAAACCAACATGGTCTTCTGTGTGGGGAAAAAACAAGAATAGAAGGGAAAGTCATCCAATCAGGAGTTAGGATTTGAAATAGACATGCAAGTCATTCAATCATCAATCATTAAATATTAAAATATCTACTGTTTTCAAGAAATAAACATATCGGGCCCGATTCACAGAACTAACTTAAGACAAAATCCTAAACTTACTACCATTTTGGTATTCACAGAAGGCACTTACTCATTTTGGTATTCACAGAAGGCACTTACTCATTTCGGTATTCACAGAAGTAAGGAGCCCTAACTTTAGGACTCCTAAATGCCTTCTGTGAATACCGAAAGTCTTAAAGTTAGGATTTTTCTCAGTTTAGGAGTAGTAAAGTTAGGACTCGGGTCTCCCAATCCCCTGACATTCCAAGAAATAGCGGTGAGCAGTCCCCCCCCACCTGGCTCAGTGTGTGTGGCGTGCCCTAGGTCCTTGGACACGGGAACCCCAGGTCACTAAATCCACCCGGCGGCTGTCCCAGACATGCAGCCAGATAGTAAGGGCGGCATACTGTGCTATATCAACAAATATGCGTGCAATGCTCATGCTGAAAAAAAACAACAAACTTGTAACGAATCCCTGAGAACCCACCCACCCTCCCACTCCGACATCCCAATCATGCCGGGCATCTTCCCCACCCCTCACAAACCTACAATGTTTTGTCATTCACTCATTGAGGAACACCCAAGTGGGGGACACCAGGGGTCCAGACCCGCCATCCCACTCCCCCGATATCGCACCCACTATCCCCCGGAGCCTAGACCCAGTAGAGAAACACGGGAGGGGGAGGTTGGTGCCAGGGCGCAGTCAAGTTAAAACATCGTCAAGGAACCATCAAAAAATAAGGGAGGGCAAGGACTGATAGGTGGTAGCTCCACCATAACGGCGAGCGCACAGAGTCACATATGGAGCAGCAATTTAACTTCACAGAAAAACAGGCAGAGGCAAAACAAGTGTACATCAAAAGAGTAACATAAGCGGAGCTTAACGGCAGCTGGAGATCCCCAGTCAGTCAAGGGCAGAAGTGGGTGATCGGGATCTCGCACTCCCCGAAGGGAGTGAGCCAGTTCAGTAGATCTTTTGTGGTCTTTCAGAAACAGTTCAACTTGGGCAGGATCCTGAAATATGTGGGGCTTGCCATGATGGACAACCCGTAGCCGGGCCGGGTATAACATGGAGTATTGAAGTCCATGTTGATGCAGTCGTTTCTTGACCTGTCCAAATTTGCGACGTGCATCTTGTACAGATTGTGTAAAGTCTGGAAAGAAGGAGAGCGTGGTATTTTCGAAGAGGACTGGTTGTTTTTCTCTGGCGAGTCGTAGAAGGGTGTCCCGATCCCTGTAATTCAAAAAACGGATGACTATAGGTCTTGGGGGCGCTCCGGGCACGGGGCAAGGGCCCAAAGTGCGGTGAGCCCGTTCCACCACCAGCTGGGGAGAGAAGGCGTCCGCGCCGAAAAGGTCGGAGAGAAGCTTCTCGATGAAAAGTTCCATCTTGCCCACAGAGGTAGTCTCTGCCAGACCAATAAGGCGTACATTGTTTCGGTGCGATCTCGCCTCTAAATCCTCATTTTTGTCAGCGATTACCTTCAGCAATCGCTCCATCTGCGATACCTTGGACGTGGTGGCCGTTGCGCCATCTTCCAACCCGGAGACCCGCTGTTCCGCCTCCTTAAACCGCTCCTCGTGCTGGTCCAGTCTATGCACCACTGAGTCCAGGCGGCGCGACATGCCATCGATCTTGGCGTCAATGGAGGTGAGGCTGGTCTGCATGTTCAGGAGGAGCGCTTTCCAATCCACCTCTTCTGTGCCGCCTCCCGCAGAATCACCGTCTCCCGGCGGAAGGGCGTGGGATTTTTTGGTTGGAGCCTCGAATGGAAGCCGGGATTGTTTGGCGTGTTTGGCATCCGTCTTCCCCATAGTGTCGGTCGGCCCCCCGGCCTCGGAGCCCGATCCCCAATACGGAGCAGCCCCACCAAGATAGTTAGGGCCTGGACGTGTATGGCAGGGAGAGAGCCGCCTGTACCCTGGTTACCACCGACAGCGACCCGCCTGCGAAGCCTGCGAAGCCTGTGAAGTTGGTAAGTCGGAGGGCCCACAGACATCCACCATGCGTCAGAGGCAGTAGTTCTTGCCAGGCGAAGGGCCATGAGCCCAGGGGGCAGTCTCAATCAGGCGCCTCCTGCACTGATAGTATCGCGGAGAGCCAGGACAAGTAGCGGAGTCCTCGTGTCGTGCCCTGTGGGGGGGGGGCATCAACAGAAGAGATAACGCACCCCCCGCCGCACCCAGGGCAGTCCGGAGCTAGATGGGGCACTCCTCGCCAGCCCCGCAAGGCATGCTCCGGCCCACGATGGTAGCCCCGCAGCTCCGCGTCCCCCTCCGAGCCTCAGCTCACCCTCGCCTTACCGGTGTGTCTGGAGGTCGGCGATGGGCAGGGGGAAGCCACCGCAGGAGCGTCCGGCGCCGGTATCTGCTCTCAGCCTCGGCCGCGCTCTGCGGCCTAGCGCGCCCGTCAGATCCCCGCTGCAGCGTGTGCGCGGCAGCCGGCCTCCTCGCATCAGCCGAGCAGTCACAGCGGCCGCGGGGGATGTCGGCGGTCTTTGCTGGCGAACCACCGGCCAGAATGTTCTCTAAGTCGGTGAAACTGTTCCGCGTCCACTGCCCATCAAGTAGGGCTGGTCAGAGTCGTGTCCCTCAGACGTAGGATGGGCTAATGGAGATTCAAAGCGCCCGGCGGGCGAGAGCCTCACGGATGTGCGGCCATGTTGGTCTGGCGCCCTCTAGCGCCCCCTAGGCAATAGCTTGTTGACAGGGATGAATACATGTCTCATTGCTCTCCCCATCACTATTTCATGAGGACTCAAACCTGTATTCCTATCTGGAATAGATCTAATAGTCATGAGTACCAGAGGCAAGACATCAGGCCATTTCAATCCTGTGGCCAAACAAATTTTTCCCGATCTGTTTTTAATGGTGCCATTTACTTGTTCCACCACACCAGAAGCCTCTGGGCGATAGGCACAATGCAGTTTCTGCTGTACATTCAATGCTTCACAAATTAATTTCATGATTTAATTATGGAAATGTTTTCCTCTATCTGACTCTATCGTGACTGGAAAACCAAATCTGGGAATGAACTCTCTCAATAGTAGTTTTGCTACTGTAATTCCATCACTTCTTCTTGTTGGGTATGCTTCCACCCATCGAGAAAACAGACAAACTATCACTAGGACATACCTCAACCTATTGCAGGGGGGCATTTCAATGAAGTCAATCTGCATTCTTGTGAAAGGCCCTCCTTCTTGTCCTATCGTTCCTAGACTTACCACTGTTTTTCTTCCGGGATTGTATTGCTGACATATAAGGCATCTCTGACAAAGACTCTCGGCTACAAGTCTGAATTTTGCATTATACCATGTCTGTTTGAAAAGTCTGATCATAGCATCTCTCCCTACATGTGCTTGTCCATGATACATCCGTGCCATGGTAGAAACCATGCTATCAGGCATGACTGGTCTTCCATCTCTATAAACCCACACATGATCTGTCTCGCGTGGTGCACATCCTGCTTTTACCCACTGTCTCATTTCCTCATCTTCTACCTCTTCTTGCAACTGTCTCACTTCTTCCCATGTATTCACAGTGTTAGTAAACATCAAGGGACATGAATTCATCTCTTTTTCTCTACCCCGATTTACAGAGTTCTGATTTCGTGCACAATACTGAGACATGTCTTTGGCAAACTGATTCCCCGCTGAAATGTTCTCAGCAGACTTTGAATGTGCAGCACATTTCACGACTGCTAACTGCTTAGGCAGCTGTATCACCTCAAGCAATTTTTCAACCACTTCAGCATTCCTTATAGGAGTTCCACTCGATGTCAAGAACCCTCTTTGGGACCATATTTGCCCAAAGTCATGCACAACACCAAAGCCATACTGACTATCGGTGATCACAGTCACTCTCACATTCTTTCCCAACTTGCATGTTCGAGCTAATGCAAAAAGTTCCGCAACCTGGGCTGATCTTAATCCTTTCAGACAAGATGCTTCCAGTACAGCTGCTACCGTACATACTGCATATGCTGCACTCAAAATTCCCTCATCCGTTCTCAGGCATGATCCATCCACAAACATCACATAGTCACTTTCTGTCAAAGGTACATCTTTTATATCAGGACGTGGCTTGGTACAAAAATCAAGTGCTTCCAAACAGTCATGATCCACATCATCTCTGACTTCCACATTCTCAGCATCAGGTAACAATGTTGAAGGGTTCACATTCAGACATCTCACAAGGCTCATATTTGTTGCACCTAATATGACTTTCTCATATTTTGTTAGACGACTGTGTGTCATAAACTGAGTGCGGCTCCTAGTTAAAAGGATTGCCACATCATGAGGTACAAACACTCTCACAGGGTATCCCATCACAATTCCTTCACTCTGTTCCAAACTCTTACACGTGGCTGCTACAGCTTTCAAACAACCATGCAATGCCACAGCTACAGGATCTAGTATAGCTGAAAAATATGCAATTGGTCTTCTCAGTTTTCAGGGCTTCTGTATTAATACTGAAAGTGCACATCCATTTCTTTCGCTGCAGTAGAGTTCAAACTCTTTCTCATAGTCAGGCATGCTAAGAGTTGGTGCTTCACACACACCATCTCTCAATTGTTTAAAAGCCTTCAACTCTTCTTTATTTAACTCAATGGGGTCTTTTACATCACTTTTTGTTGTTAGGCGCAATAACGGTTTTGCAATCAATGAGAAATTACTTATCCACTGGCGGCAATATCCAACCATTCCAAGAAACATCCTCACTTCTCTCTGAGTCATTGGGGCTCTCATTCCTTTCATTATTCTGATTCTTTCTGCAGTCACTTTTCTTAGCCCCTTTTCAATTTTATGGCCTAGATATTGTACTTCCTTCTGACAAAATTTTAATTTTTATGGGGATACTTTAAGTCCTCCATCTGCCAAATGATTCAGCAGTGCAACAGTATCCACTACACAAGCTTCTCGTGTTCTCGATGCCCCAAGCAGGTCATCGATATATTGGACTAGCACTGAACTTTCTGGCATTTTTAAATCTTCTAGGGACTTTTTCAGGATCTGATTAAAATCGAGGGACTCTCTGAATACCCCTGTGGGATTCGGCACCATGCCAAAGTACTTTCGCCAAACCGGCTGTCAGGGTGCAAAGGAATGGAAAAGAAAGCATGACACAAATCAATCACTGTATACCATTCTGCATCATGAGGAATCTGATATAAAATCACAGATGGATTTGGTACAATGGGACAGAATGCTACAACAATCTTATTTACTTTTCTCAGGTCTTGTACTATCCTGAAAGTTCTGTTAGGCTTTTTCAGTCCCATAATTGGTGAATTACATGGACTGCTCATTATTTCCCTCAAAATACCTTGTTCAATCATCCTGTCTATTATAAGGGTTACTCCTGCAATTATCTCAGGTGTCAATTTGTATTGTGGGATATTTGGGTAATTTACTCCTTCTTTTACCGAAATGTTTACAGGATCTACATTTTTCATTAATCCCACATCTTCTCCTGTGAAATCTCATACCTCCGTTTTCACTGTTTTCTTCAATTCTTGAGGCAATCCCTCAGGATCAAATACAGTAAATGCCTCAGTGATTTCAGGTTCCATATTAGCTATAGTCATTTTGTACAGTACATCCTCATCAGGAGTCTCAAAGGCTATTCCATCAGGAGTACAGAAAATTGTGCAGTTCATTTTGCACAGTAAATCTCTCCCTAACAAATTTACAGGGCTTGAATCGCACACGACAAAACAGTGCATTTCGGAAAATTTCCCTAATTTAACTTTAACTGGTTCAGTAAGATACGTCTTTATCTGTCTGTTGGATACTCCAACTACTTGGATTGTTTCATCCGAGAGAGGAAGATTTTTAACATCAGCTGACCTAACAGTTGAACGAGTAGCACCAGTATCTACTAGGAAAGTAATGTTTTCGTCATTTATCTTTCCATCCACAAAAGGACCTGTCTGGTCTACTTCTAGAGTTGCGCCAAGTACGCACTCTTCTTCCTCCCATCGGCACCGTCAATAGCTTTCTTCTGACTCACTCTCATCACGTTGTAGCCAATACAGCGAAACAGCACTAGCGCGCGGCAGCTTTGTTACCTGTTCTTCTTTGTAGAATCCTGTCTCATTACTGTATTTCTGAGGATTTACACTCTGTGGAAAAGGCAGTTTTGGCACCTGACACTGTTGGGCAACAACCTGCTGCTGTCGCTGCGGTTGACATCTCACCTCATTCTGCAAATGTGGATTCAATGATGCAATATCACCATTAGTACTTGGGGGAAATTTACACTCGGTTCTCCAATGCCCTATTCTTCCGCAATTATGACATGGCCACTTCTTTTTGGCTTCTTCTATACTAATCTGTCCTTTCCCTTTCCCAATATTGGGCTTTTGTTTCATGTTCGTACCATTTGCTTGTTCAATCAGTTGGGCTTCCTGTCTTTCTGCCACTTTTACTTGAGCCCACATAGCTTTTTCTTTTAATTTACGCTGCTTGGCTTCAATCTCGTCACTAAAATATTTTGCATGTCTTGGTACTTCATCTATCTTTTAATTTTGCCAATCTACTGTATGCTGCTAAATCATTTCACTTACTTCAGGATGCAACCCATACACAAATCGATATACAAAATGACTCAAATCTTTTTCGCTCAAATTTTCATCACCACTGCATTGTTTAAAAGCTAACAACAATCTCTCGTAGTAGGCATGTACAGACTCTTTTACTTCCTGGTGAGTTCTATCAATTTTTACCCAATCAGTTTCTTTAGGGGGCACTTTATTTTTCAGAAAAGTAACTACCTGTTCATATTTGCTCATTACTTCTGGATCAGGAGCACTTGTTTTTGGATCTCTAGGGTATTCTTGAGTAGGCCAACCTATTGTAATTTTACACTCTGCCCATAGGTCTCCTGGCACAATTATGTCAAATAAACTATTCAAATCAATCCATAGTACTTTTGATAATTTTACAAACCTGTCTACCTGCCTGTACCATTCAACGGGCTTCTCGCGCAAACGAGGAAAGTCATTGGTGAATGATAGAATGTCCTGTCTGGTCCAGGGGACATGCACATAGCCTCCGCCTGGAATCTCCCTCATGGGACATTCAGTTAATAACCTTTTCTTTTTCTCTTACTGGGAAAGCTGCAAATGTTTTATCTGTTGCATCGTCTCGTTTCTGAAACCACCTACTTTTCCACTTATCTACATCGCCCCATTTTCTCAGCAAAGCAATTAAATCTTTCATTTGTGTCATTCTTCCTACTGTATTCAATTTCTCAATGTCTTTCTCGGCAAAATCTACTCTGTATGGTTTTTGCATCGATTTAATTTTTTCAAATTCGATACCCATCTCACTTGCCACTTCTTCCAATCTTTCATGTAAATTTCTTGCTCGCCAGGTTATACTTTTACATAAAAACAATAGCTCTTCATCCTGATATGCTTTTAATTTTTCTGTGGGGATAGTCCCTACAATTAATTCTTCTAAAACAATTTTTAATTTTGCCACATCTAAAGGTTGGGGTTCTGCATCTTTTTGCTGTAAGCTTCTTAACCATTCGCTTAATTCATCAGAAGTGGGACCTACAGGAATTGTTTCACTTCTCGGTGATCCTGGTACTGACGCTGTCGTCATTAATGCTTTATTTGCTAGGCTCTGATTCATTGTCAAATAGGTGTACTTAACCCAGAAGTTCCTGTTACTGGTTTCCATTGATTCTCTCCTTAGTCTCTTTTTCCTGATTCAGCTTGCTTATTACTCTTCTAAGGAATCGTCAGACAATGCTCACTATCCTTCTGCTTATCAAAAATAGGCATTACGGTTCCTAGTGTTACAGGAACAGTTACAGCTTCCATATTCTTAGTCAATTCTCTAATCTTTTCAGTTAACTCTAAAGTGGTTCTGGCTAATTCAGCTGAGTTTTCATTTGTCATTTTACCAGGTTGTATTTTTTCTGTCTCCATAAAAGGATTATTTCTCCCTACCTTGGGTGGCATTGACTCAAATTTAATAATTTGTGGTGACTCTTTTACTGGGGCACTTGGTGCCAATAACGTAGAATTGGGTTGATACGGGGTGGATTTTTATAAAACATGTCCTCCAATACATCATCCTCCGACTCATGCACACCATACTTGTAACCTTCTGATCCTGTATTATTTCTCTTTTCTGTACATTTTCTACTACTGGTTTCTTCAACATTTCTCATAGGGAACATCCCATCAGTCCTATTTGCACTTCCCCATCTACTCATTCTATCATCATGATTCTCTTGTCCGCAGGGTCTACCAAACATGTAGCATACATCTCATCCTCCCTATTCTGTCAATGATTCGAACTGCATGGGTCTAGGTCTCGGTTCTAATCTCATCATTCTTTCTCTCAAATTCCTTACTAACGCTAAATTAAATGAACAATGTTCTGGAAATGCTAAAACTCCATCATCTTCTGCATACTTTACCCAACTGTCCAACCCAATAAATGTATGATACCAATATTTTCCAACCATGAAGGATGCAGGCGATTTCAGTGGAGGAAGCAACTGTCCCTCTCTTGTCACAATCGGTTTGTCCTTTTTAAACAAGCTCTTAATTTTTCCAAACCAGGAATTTTTCTCTTTTTCTGGTGGATCGTAATACATCATTTTCTCTTCTTAGTTATCGCTAGATTTCTCTTACGACTATTCTGTTGTCTTAACCAATCGTAGCGCGATTCACACTAACACACCAATCCGGAGCGTCTATGTCACTTTTGCAACTCTCCAATCTCAGCGTGACTCACACTAACGCACCAATCCGGAGCGTCTTCGTCACCCTGTTACTTCTCCACTCCTAGCGGGGCGCACACTAACGCACCAATCCTGTGCGTCTATGCCACCCTACAGCGGACCAATCCCAGCGCGGTCTTTCTGACATCAGCTTTTCTTGCTACTCCTGCTTCTGCTGACCCCTCCTTTACAAAATTTGTCGGCAAACTTTCTTTTACACTTCTTTTTACTCGAAATCTGTTAGTAACGACATAAAAACGCCACCATTATCTCTTTCGCTAACAAAAGAATAGTTATTGACCTTTTTCACAAGAATTCCATCTTTCCCGAGAACAGCACTTATCTCTGCTCTACTTCAGAATTATAACATTCGTCGATAAAGTAGCACTTCCCTCTACCTTACCCTTCTAGCAAGCATTAGCTAACCGTTTCTCTAGATATAAAACACCTGTTGGAGACGCACTGCTCCTGAGAATTAAGACCAGAGTTTCACAATTAAGCCGAATGCTATTTCAATTACACACATTCATTCGGAAAATGTAGTTCATTCACACAGAATCCTGTCTTTCCCGCGAGCACTTCCCTCTACTTTATCCTTCTAGCAAGCTTAGGAAGCACCTATTACCTTTCCAGTGATAAGCGTAATCAGAGTTCACGTGGACTCCTGTTACTTAAGACCAAAATTTCACAGGTGGCCTTTGCTACCCATGCACCTCTTTCACACAGAAATGTCCCTAACGATAACACATGGCGATGATACAAAATCGAACCCAGACAATGTGTCGTGCAACTTCAATCGTCACACATTTTCCCCATTTTCCCCGTGTACCTACAGGGCAACAAACAATTCACCATGTGACTTCACTTGCCACAGGCCATCCGACTTCCTACATCCCAGAAGTCTTCAAAAACCACATAGAACGCAACGCGACTCAACACAGAATGTTAGTACATAAATCAATACTCATCCAAACATCCGCAATCAATAATCAGTAATCAAAAATCAAAAATCAATAAGCAATAATCACCAAACTAGCCAATAACAACCATCATTCTGCTACCAGAAAAACTGATCCAGTGCAAAACTGGGGTGGGGACAAATTTACAAATCCTCCCTGCGTCGCAGACCCGCTGTCACGCTAAATCATTCACTCACGCATTCATTGGTGGGGCCCATAACAGCAACACTCATACGTTACACTTCATGAGTCTACACACAGGAGGGATGATGCGCTGGACATGTGGGGGAGTACCTTATTACCTATAGGGGTGAAAAGTTAATTTACAGAATATTCATTAGCATCACCACCTATAGAATCCTAACCTTAACATCAAGACACTCCACCACTTGGTCGACGGACCAATTAGTTGGACTGGTTGATGGTGATTTAGAACCAGCTAAAACACATTTAAGACTCAGAATCCTCTACTCTCTTCATTGAAAAACCACAAACTCGTAATTTCTGTTTAATTAAATATTTGTTTATCTAAATATATTGGTTGCAATTAATATTAGCATTTAGGTCAATCAAAGTTTAGAATTTTAATAAATCAGCACAAATCACAGGACATTTTATATTTACCTATTCTTGCTATCAGCTTTTTTCTAATTCAATTGGCTCTGCATAAATAAAATTTAGCTGTTCGATTGTCCAAATAAAGCAGGCCAAAGCTCAAAGTCTGGAAAGTTCTTTGCTTAGCACGTTACAGTCCCAAAGATCTCCGAAGGAACAGAAATTGTGCAAGCATCAGTCATCGCCTGTGGGGTCGGTAAGGGTGTGCGGTCATCAATCGAGCTCCGTTCTAAACTCCTCCCTATTCTACTGCCCTTTTTATAATGAATTTGGGATAACATGATACATTCTTGTACCAATACTAGGATCCGATTGGTTCATTTGATGAGTATTTGTTATATTTTCCGATTTTCCCACTGCTTGGGGTCTCACGGATTTTGCTGGTTCATTTCCTCCGTGTAAGACATCTTTATGCAACATTGTTGTTGCTTGCTTGTATATGTCCATTGTACGATTAAACCAGTTTCTACTGACTGAAGTTTGGCAGTCCTCCACGTTCCTATCCTTGACCAGGAACACTGTGCTTGGGGTAGAGGTTGCCTGGAGGTCTACAGAGCCACCCGAGTCTGCGCAGTAGGCATCGCGGTAACGAGACGGTGGCCACTTCCGAACTCCATTTCGTACGCCATATTTTGGTAGGCCCAAATGTCAACTTAAGCAAAACAAACACAAAAGAATAATTTATAGACGGAAATGAAGATACCAATGTTATAGCCTCACTAATCCCTTTATGTATTAGTATTTTCCTAGCTTTTCAGCAACATTTAAAGCAATAAAACTCACCCTTCAGTCCTCCACGGGAATGCAAACATCACAAAAGCGACATAAATCATGCGATACTCTATTACCACACGTACTATTATTAATATGTGTACCACAGTTAGTTATTAAGGTTATTCTGCCATGCAAATAGCAAAAAGTCCCATGTGTAATTGGCGTTTACAAAAGGGTTCAAATAGTTGGTTAGTATAACACAGCACACAGTTAATTCAAGTTATTATATTAATCGGTTAAGTGATTAATATTTTCATGCAAAATAGAGGAGGTATACAACATTTTGCTTTACCTGCTCCATTACAAGCCTCACTCACCTCACCAACAAGCATCCTTAGAAGGCCGCCCATGAGGTTCAACCCACTGTATAGCAAGCACCTCTCCTCTTCATCCATGCTAACTAGATCCTTATGAAAACAGAAGTAGCCCTGGAAAAGACCACATTCGGTACCCCGCCTCCAAAAAAAACCCTCCAGCTGGAACGACACACAAATGAACCCTTCTAATGAGTCCTATTCTAAGGCGTTTTCACCCTCCCACCTAGGTATTGCTGTGAATTTTCCTAATGTCATCAATAGAGGTGAGCGAGCCTCTTAAAGCAGGAGCCAATCTCAACAGTACAGACCGGGCTGTGGCTGAGCTCGAAGTCTTCTTGGACCCTCAATCCCAAAAAGACCTGAGCTTTAATGTGGCTTTTGTCTGCCACACACATACTCTATCATCACAGCCAATAACAAAAAACTAAAAAAATTCATAAACCTTTTTTGTTGAAACGAAGGGAAAGAGGTAGCCGTCTAGTGGGTGAGTTGTATAATCTGAAGCCACAGAACTAATGTGTGATCCTAGGCAAATGTTTTATAGAGGCTCCTGATATATAATTCCAGGATGTGAACAGTACAAAAATAAATTTTGTATTAAGGTGAAACACTTCTGCAAGTCAAAGAAATGTATTTTTAATTTTAAAAAGATCTTTATAATTTCATATGAATTTTGCATTATTTAAATGCCAACTACTTTCACAGCTCACCTTTTGTTTGACCTCTTAGAGGCAAGCCAGACCCTGGGCTCAGTTCTCCATGTTGATCTGCTGGCTTTCCCGCCTACAGTGTGAGCCTACCATTTCCAGAGTATTTATTGCTGTGTGCTGAAAAAAAGCAGAACAGTCTGAAACCTGTGAATTTTGGTTGGTTTATACCTATGAATGCAATTGCTTTAGTCACATGCAAATAGCCTACGTTGCTTTTGAAAGTGCTTATGTGTGTATATTAACTACTCAGGATTAACCTAGCACACATTAACGTTTACCAGGCATGCAAGAAGTCATGGCATCAAAATCCTTCAATCCAAGGAAACAATTTAACACCGCTTTAACTGCTGTATTACTGGGGTGTTCATCTTTTAAGTCACATTCCCACGAGATGCACGAATGAGTGAGCCATAGTTAAAGTACTATTTTCTTGTAAACAGTGATGGGACTGCTTCAGAGTGCAAATAAATACCCTAGAATGATCCCGGACACTTTCCCTACTTGCGATACATCAATACCACAGGTAGTATCCCATGATGCTTTGCAGATCACGCCATCTAGTCAGCCCACCTCCTCTTCGGTAACTTCCATTAGGTAGCAATGCTCCCAAACTTTGGCTAGATGACCTTGATTTCCAGGCTTGCTCCGATGAGAAAGTACAACAGTTCTCCATTATCAGTATCACCACTTAATATATCCTCTTCTCCCTAAGCCTAACTCCTAAAACAAAGACATTATTCTAACTAACAAGGATGAATCTTCTGCCTGTAACAGAAACATGAGAAAGAACAAATCCAACGTGCACATGAAATTCAACTATTAAATCTAATGCAAGATCTTCCAGGGAAAATGCATTGCAGGCCTACAGAAATCAGCCAACATAAGAGAAAAGCACACATGCCTCACAAAATTAAATACAATGAACACTTTGACTGAGTACTTCTAAATTAACATGTTACATAAAATGCCATATACGTAAATAATTGTCAACAACATACATGATTTCTGCGCAGTAATGTTTTCAGCTAAACATATGTGAATTCAATGTCAATCTTTGCCAGTTTACATAAAAATATACCTAACACCCCACAATTGGGCTACATCACATGCGTTGGTAGTTCTGCTTCAGAATAAACATTTACTTAATCCTTTTAAGCCTGAGCATTATCGCCTGATCTCTTTGTTGTCTTTCTATGCTAAAACTATGGAGAGGCATGTTAAGAAACAGCTGTCAAATATTTTGAATTTTATCCACTGGTCTCAATCGGGCTTCTGCCCATCCTAAAGTGCAGAATCAAACGTACTGTTAGCTATTGAAACTGTGTGTTCCATTTTAGATCTCGGAGGATCTGCAGCAGCGATTATGTTAGAGCTTAGTGCAGCTTTCAACACATTTTCCTACAAGATAAATGATTGCAGGAATGTGGTATTGGCAATGAGGCTCTATGCTGTGTTGCCTCCTGATTACAAGGTAGATGGTTTCTAGTACCCTTCAAACAGTTTCAATCTAAGGTATTTGCCTAGCAACAAGAAGTTCCTCAGGGGCCCTCACTAGTCCTACTCTAGTTAATGTTTTTGTCCGGCCACTAGCTGATGTCTTTGAAGGGTTTGGTTTTTCCATAATTTCCTACACGAACGATATAGTTAATTATCGCTCTATCTGATAGTGTTAGCATGACTGCCCCCTTACTTAAACTATATCTTATGGAAGTTGCAAAATGGATAGATTACAATTGGATAAAACTGAATAGGGATAAGGCTGAGGTCTTGATTTTATGCAACCAAACTAATATTTGGTCACCCATCTGGTGGTTATCTTGTGCGGACCCTCTGCCCCATGCAAAGCATAACATTCAAAACCTAGACATCTGCGTAGATCAAAAGCTTACATTTGATGACAAAGTAAATTCTCTAGCAAGCAAATGAGTGGGAATTTTAAGGGCTCATAAAAAGATATTGGGGCTTTAACCCTTTTCAGACCAGAAAACCGTAATTCAAGCATTGGCCATCTGTCGCCTAGACTATTGTAATGTAGTCTATTTAGGTCTCTCTCAAATGAAAGTCAACTGACTACAGAGAATTCAAAATTCAGCAGCAGTGTTGCTAATAAATATCCCTAGACACGCTTCCATCAGGGTTGGTCTGAGAGACCTGAATTGGTTGTTAATTAGGAAGCGAAAACCAGCTCAAAGCCATATGCTATTGTCATAGGGCTTTGTTGATTTTGGGCCTAACCTATCGTCAATCTTTAATCAAACCCTGCACTTCTGTTAGGGATTTGAGGTCATGCAGCACCAGGTTAGCGCAGACCTCTAAGGACCACAAAACCAGAATAGAGTTCAGCTTCTTGACATATCTTGCGCCTAGATTTGGAAGAGTTTGCCTGTAAATCTTCGGCAAACACTCTTGGAAGCCTCCTTTAAGAATCAGTTAAAAACCTGTCTTTTTAGTTAAGTTTAATTGGTTTGTACCTTTATTGTGCAGCACCTCTCAGTACATTGAGTAATTCTAGTGCTAGGATGCTTCTTTTGAAGTAGCCATCTGCTCTGTTAGTCAGCTTATTATTATTAATATTATTAAACGATTTTTTTCACCAACAAAAATTTAGGGATTGGAGGGGTAAGGTTAAATATACGAGTATTGTTAGAGCTAAAGTTATTGTTGCCCTAAGGGCATGTGTGAGCGCCACATGGCACTTTCAAAAATTCACTTTTGTGCATTTTTCAACGGAATCGCAAATTACCATCTCTTCGAAAATCTCGGTAATTTGCGATCCCTTAATGCAAAGTCGCAATCTCAGATTGCTTCTTGCATTGCATTTGAGGGGTCGCAAATTGTGATTCCTTAATTGCATTTGCAATTTAGGTAATCACAAAATTTGCGATTACCTAAATTGAGAAACTGCCTGTGGGTAGATGCATCCCAAATGCAAAAATACCGGTCGCAAAGGGGCAGATTCTGCGAACCTGCCCCTTTGCTTTTTCATGGTTTTTACAATTATTTATTGTTGGGGAAACTGCAGGGCTCTCGACCATTTAACAAAAAAATGGCAACAGGCCTCAAAAAGAACATATCGTGATAGTAGTCTCTATCAGTAAAGGAAATTACTTTGTATGTGGATGTTCTCCTTGCAAAATTCCAGAATGCAGTTACTCATAGTAAAGTCAGCCAATGGCTGAAGCAGACTGACCCATTGCCCTATGCTGTATGCTGTAGTGTGTGGTAGAAAAATGTCAATGACACAATAACCGGCCAATAGATGAAGAGAGCTGGCTGAACATCCCTATAAGTAAGTATGTTGTGCTTATAATTTTAGTAAAATGAAACAGTCTTGGTTAATGCCAGACGAAAAAGAATTGTATTGATTTGTTTTTTTCAAAACAGACTCTGAAATTGAAAATTTCAACACACCATAAAAGAGCCAATAAAGGGTAGTCGCAAATGTATTTTCAACACTGAAATAACCCCCCTTCCCCGGTTTAACAGCAGAACAAATTTTTGAAAATATGCAGTCTTTAAAATCTCACTCCATGAAGCAAAAGTTAAAGTTTAGAAAACAGATGCGAAAGCAAACTGTCAAAAAGTTTAACCTAAATTCTTGACTTTAATTAAAAGTTCCCAAATGCCTAGGGAATGCTTCATGGACATCAGGCAATAGGCTCCACAAATCCTTCAGTTCCACAGCCGGACACTGAGTTGCCAGGTTTTTGTTGTTGTGGACTTTCATGAGTGCTCGGCTCCTCTGTTATTTGGTCCTTTGGCACAGTGGAAGAAGATCTATAGCAGACTGTCTCCTTCTAGATAGACCTAGAGCCTCTTAACCTTGGGCACCAACAAGACACCTACTTCCTTGTCCTCAGAGAGTGTCTTTAGGTCAAGAATATGAGGTTCAGGAGAAACACTGGAATCTGCTACCCCATAACGCTTATACAGACAGATACCTATTCTTCCTCACTTGTCTTTTTTCTGTCTCCCAGAAGCTCTCTGATTTGAGAATGGCAGAGCTGTTTTTATAATATTAACCCTATAGCAAATGACAAAATTCCCTAAGTACAACATGGCAAAATTCATGCGGCATCCCCGCCTATCTTCTAACAGTATGATCCAACCCCAGTTAACAAGATGGTGGGAAAGAGTCTTGGCTGATTTTCTCTCTCCCTTCTTCCTTCCTCGTCCCAAAGCCAATATCTGCTTGCCCCTCCATGACCCAAACCAGTCATACCGCTTCTGGGTAGCTGGCCTATTCTATCCAAGGCCAGGCAATATGGTTCCTAAGCTCTGTGAAAGCTTTTAGCCATAGATGGGGCCTATGTTGTGCCTCCTTGTCTAACTCCTAGTCGCCACAATAGAAGCAAACATGCCCATTTGTGGAAATGCTCTTTGAGATGGGTTGTTGTTACGACAGACAACACTAGCAGACATCTGGTCATCTATCTGACAGGCCTCGTCTGACCAAAATGTGTTTTTGACCTATGGCTGTCAAACAAGGGGACTGGATCTTAGGAAGTCTTTTGCCCTTGGAAGGTCAGAGATCTGATGCACATTCACACCTCTGCTGTGGTGAGAAAAGATGTGCTAGAAACTAATATTTTTGTGACTGCAGGGAACCCAGTTAGAAAAGGAGATTGTCGACCAGGCTTAAACTGATTTATTAGAAGACAAGACCCTTTTAAAAGTCTTTCTTAAGGTATATAATACAAATGCCCATTCGTGATATGATGATTCATGTAATTAATTAATTAAATAAAAGGAATGGAAATGTGCTTTCATGCAAGAAGAAACCCAAACATGTCAAAGTCCTTTGGTTTCTGGGTGGCCAAAAGATAGAAGTCGTAAAGTCGTGCACCTTTTTGGGGAAAGTAATGTGCAGCAACCTGAGCGATGAGACTCATGTTGCGAATAATACGTGGAAATCACAGTCTCAGGCTAGAGGTCTGGTTGCACTTTACAGCCAGAAGTCACTTTTCATATCTCTTAGAGGTCTATTGTGCGAAAAGTCCCACCTTGCTACTCTGTGCACTTGATATAGCTAAATGTGGCTTCGTAGATAGAAGAAGGGCGAGTATTAAGAAACATCACCTTTTGTAACTCCACAATTTCAGTGGCAGCATTAAGGTGTTTAAAAAGGGTTTGGCGGGGGTGGTTCACTGGGTGATGAAGATACACTCAGGTTTCTCATGAGGAAAGAAATTCTGGTAGACAAAAAGGAAAAGTCATTAGTCTGTAGAAGCTTCCTCCATGCTCGGCCCTCACTTTACCTGTGTTGCAACTACAGGTTAGTTTAAACAGGCCATTCAGCCGTCAACTTCTGCCTGGATAGGGAGGGGTGCCTCAAAAAAGAGATGCCAAGATATTGAAATCACTTGAAAACACTAAAAAAATCCCACCAGAATTTACCAAAAATAGAAACTGAAAACAGGAAAGCCTAGATATAATATATTAATTCGTAGTGAATAGCTTACAACCTTATGTAAAATGGAACCTATCTCATGGCGTGAGGCGATTCTGGATTCTGTTGCTATTAGGTATACTCACTCTAAATCACCCTATGACTAAATGGTACAGAAGTTTGCTGAATGTAACCTCTGCCAGATCAGGATTCCAGATTTGAATCACATTCTCTTTGTCTGTCCGGCACTTCTATTACATCAGCGAAAGTGGCTGAGTCCAATATGCTTGCAGTAATTTATACGAACTGCCTTGGAATGCAGCAATCACTTTATATCCCCTCTTGTTACTGAATTTTTTACTTTTTTAAGTGGTTTTAAAATTTGCACTGATTTCAAACTTGCTAGTTTTAAGTATGTATTTTAGGTAATTGAATGTGCAAGAGAATCTGTTGTGTGTCTGATTAAATATAATAACATGTGTACCTTTTTTGTGGACCTCTTTGGAGTTCCTTGACATAAATAAATAAACTAGACAGACAGTGCAGACATTCATCTGGTCATCTGTCTGAGCAGGCCTTTTCTGAGAGAAAGGTGTTTTCCTCAGATGGCTGTCAAACAAGGGACTGGATCTTAGGAAGACTTTTGTCTTGGGAAGGTTTGAGATCTGTGGCACATTCACACCTCAGCTGTGCTGAGAGAAGATGTGCTAGAAACTGATTTTGGGTGATTGCAGGGAACCCAGTTATAGAAGGAGATTGCTACCAACTTAAACAGATTTATTAGAAAACAAGACCCTTCTAAAAGTCTTTCTTAAGGTATATAAAATAAATGTCCATGCTTAAAATGATGATTCAGTTCGCAAAAACGACTCGTCCCCCTCTCGAGCTAGAGCCTGCCTTACGGCCGTTTTCCAATGTCTCCTCTCTGCACAGCTCAAGTGCAATGAGGATAAGTCAGAAATCCTCTTGTATGGGACCTTTCCTCTTCAGTTTAGGGAATTACTCTGGCTGGCTGACTATCCACTGCCTAATTCCGTGGGTCAGCCTGTCAAAAATCTCAGGATCTGGTTCAAAGAAGATCTCAGGTTCTCTACACAGATTAAGAAGCTTGCCGGGCAATGTTTCGGCACCCTTAAATCACTCAGGAAATTTCTCCCCTTCTGCCTAGGGCAGCTAAGGAAATGGTAACCCGCGCCTTGATCCTTTCACGCATTGACTATGCGAATGCCCTGTACGTTAGCTTGCCAGGGTACCAGTTGAAGAGACTGCAGGTAGTGCAGAACGCTGCAGCAAGATCTCTACTCAACATTCCAGGGAGATCCAGTATAAAGCAACATCTGCACGATCTTCACTGGCTTCCCGTGGCTGAAAGAGTCAATTTAAAGCCCTCACCCTGGCTCATTCAGCCCTGTATGGACTATGCCCTGTATACCTTAGGGTACATTTCAAGTTTTATGTGCCCCCAAGACAGCTGTGCTCAGCAGTGCAGCTTCTGGCAGTTATTCCGCGCTTCCGCCTTACAAGAATGGGTGGTAGCTCTCTGGAGGTGGTGGCCTGGAACTCCTCTTCCCCTGGACCACCGCAGCACCCAGGATCCAAAGCTCTTCAGGAAACGGCTTAAAAGCCTGCTTTTTATTTAATCATCCGTTGATTCTCAGCTCCCATTTAGGTGCCGCGTCAGGACACTCTTGAGTATCTGTGCACACTATAAATGTCAATAACATAATATATGGCATGTAAATGATAATTTTATCTTTTTCTAAGCCAAAGAAAGAAATAGTTGGGCATTTTAAACTGCTCAGATCTACCAATGTGCAGACTGCGGCATCTTCTGTTGTTATAATGCACTTACAGCCGTGTTACCCTTAAAACATGTAAACATGTGCAGTTAACATATTTTGAAGTTCATCACTCTGCAGCTATTCCTTACAGTTAGCATCTACACTGACAGCAGACTTGCTAGGGTTCAATAACATGCTTTGATGCCAAAAGAGGTTCACTTGACATTTTAACGCATGTAAGGTGAAAGGATTGCTTGCTAGAGCACATGCTGGATTTAGCTTTATATTTTCACAGTGAAAAGCCTTTCTGCATCTCAAATGTGCTATATTTACACTTGAACTACACAATAATCAAATATGCAATTTAATATTCCAGAATGGGTACCATAGTTTTGTGGCATGCACAAGAAGTAAGGGGCTGTTTAGCAGCAACTCACGGCCAGTAGACACAGAACATCAGTTACAAATGTCCTGAAAAGCACAATGTTTTGCACAGGTCTCACGGGTGAAAGCAACCTCCTTCTTTGTAGTTTGGATTCCTAAGACAATGGAACATAGATCATCCATTGAGTTAGAGAGGCACTTACCTGTTCTGCACTTCCCTGGATACCACACTACAACTCTGTGAGGTGCTACGCCCACCACTAGGCATTACCATTAGGGACCAAACTCCTCAAATACTAACCAGACCCATGAGGAGGATAACTCTAGTCTCCTTAAAGGAGAAACCCTTAATGCAGTAGTCACCCAATACCTTACCAAGTCACAGCGCCAACACTTGAATTATGAGATTTGTGCTTAACCACATGTCAGAATTCCTCTGAAGCTCTTTGAGGTCACTGAGCTCAGAGTTCTCTAGATTTAGGCACAACTCTGAAAAGCCGTTACAGAAAATATGCCCTTTTAAACCTAAATGTACCATTTGGTATAGAATTTTACCTTTCGCCCTTCACTCAGACATCCAGTGACTTCAATGAAACCGCTACAAAATCGTCCAAAAAATTGATATTTTGGTGCTTTCTATAAAAGTAGAGATGTCCACCCTTAATGTCCTCAACAAAACCTCTTTTAAATAGGTGTACTGTTTATTTGCTTGATGTCAAGAGGGCAGATGGCTTCTCGAAAAGGTCTGGAAATGCTTTATTAAATACAATGGCCCGATTCACAAAGGTAAACTTAGACCTGAATTCTAAGTTTAGAGCCGAAGTCTAGGTTTAGACCCGAAGTCTAACCTTAGACCTGAAGTCTAAGTTTAGAGCTGAAGTCTAACTTTTGACCTGAAGTCTAAGTTTAGACCTAAAGACAAAGATTAGTGCTGAAGTCTAACTTTTGACCTGAAGTCTAAGTTTAGAGCCGAAGTCTAGGTTTAGAACCGAAGTCTAACTTTAGAGCTGAAGTCTAAGTTTAGACCTAAAGTCTAAGATTAGTGCTGTAGTCTAACTTTTGACCTGAAGTCTAAGTTTAGACCCAAAGTCTAAGTTTAGAATTGAAATGCCCAACTTTCGACCAGAAGACTAAGTTTAGAGCTAAAGTCTAACTTTTGACCTGAATTCTAACTTTAGAACTGAAGTCTAGATTTAGAACTGAAGTCTAACTTTAGATTTCAGGTCTCAGTTCACCTTTGTGAACCAGGCCCAATGACTAATAAAGTTAATCTTAAGCAGAGATGTTAAAAAATAAATTGTGATGCAACCAGTCGTCTGGTAGTGTGACTCAAACAGAGGCATTTGTGTTTTTTAGTGCTACAAGCAGACCACCCTGTAAATAAACATGGCTAAAGTCAAAACTACTGGCCTTTTTAATTGAAAATGCATTGGTTTGTTATTTGGTATGTGTGGTTGATCACTTCATCATATTTGCACTCAGGGATAAATGCATTATTGAATGCTTTGATTCATTCTCTAAATCACCCCACCCCCACAGACACACAAACTTGCCAATATATGGAAGGCAAAGATTTTTAAAAAAAGGCCTTGTGTAAATTTTTTATGTGTAGGTTGTAAATAACTAGGGTATGTGTGTCCATCACATAGACTACAGTTCTGTAGAATTTACCACAACATGCACGGATGTGGGCAAAGCCACTTAGCCCATGCCTACAGCTGAGGCCAGACACCAGTTCACGGAAAATGGCAGAGTTCTGTAATTTGGAGCAGCCTATGATTACTTATGTAGTGGATACTATAAAAGAACAAAAGGAAATCTAATAAAAAAACTCAGTGGCATCTCTAAAACGCACACACACACCACACATACACCACACAACACACACATGTTTACGCTCACATTGCTTTGTATAAGTGATAAACTGTTCATAGCCCGAGGTCATCCAATCTAACGTATTCCTCTTCCCCATCACATGTTAAAGTGTAAGTGGACCAGTAGATTGGCAATTTACATTCAGAGCAGCAAACCTGCCCACTGAATATTGAACTGCAAATTAAAATGTCACCAGTGCCCAGGCAACGGACCCCCCTAAACTCTAAGAAGCTGTGTCCCTTTTTAGCTCCCTGCTGCCTTTATCAGACTGCAGTATACCTGTACCAGTGGATGTTAAGTGTGCTCCCAGAGAAGTAGAGTAAGCAGAACATGGGGCAGAATGTGCTACCGGACATCAAGGAAGACAAAGCAGCAACGGCTAGGTAAAAGAACTGAAAACACAGACCAACAGTGAGAGCGAAGGGATACAATTTTACGTTAAAAACAATCCGTCCAATAGCAATCACTGGCAATCAGATCATATTTTTAAATTAGAGTTATGGTTAAAAATTGGGATAACAAATTACATTTAAAAAAACAAATACATTTCTATAAAATTGTCTGTTGAAGAAAGTTTTGGTTGCAACACAAAATCAAAAACCATTTGAATGAATCAGTTATGGTGAGCAATGCAACAAGTACATCCCACAGACCCCATTACCAACAGATCTAACGCGTCATCTTCATTGCTTTTCTCAATTTTTCATTTTGACCCTTCTCTCCAACCCTATGGCTGATTTTATTGATGATCCTGGCAAGGAAGGAATATCTTGCATAACCACTCCTTTGGTACAAAGTAAGTTCATTTCACGGGGGAACAGCCATTACAACGCGGTTTTTACCACGCGTAGCCATTACATCGCATGCGTTACAACGCATGCGATGTTACAATGCTATGCCATTACAACGCAGGTCTTTCCATCAACTTGCACTAGATGGCGTGCTAACATTACAAATAGTGTAGTTTACTATCCCAACACCTTCCCTACTGTTAAGTGGACTGGAGTTGGAATAGTAAATTACACTTTTCTAATGTTAGCACGCCATCTAGTGCAAGTCGATGTAAAGACTTGCGTTGTAATGGCATAGCGTTGTAACCTCGCATGCGCTGTAACGCATGCGATGTAACAGCACGCGTTGTAATGGCTCGCGTTGTAACGTCATACATCCATTTCACAGAGCTGCCAGAGTCTCATATAGAAACAATGGCATAGTGCTGCTTTAGAAGAAGGCACTGACATTAAAGTCAGTTTGAATTCTGTCAGGACGTACTTATGGATTAAAAAAAACATTTGATATTTAAGGAGCTTACAATGAATTAATTCCCTTGTGAGTTGATATTGCAGAGGATGAAGTAGAATAGAATGATCTGTTTCAATGGATCTCAAATATTGTTCTTTTATTGAAGTGATTTCCACAATGAAGTAGACAAGGAGAGACCTCCAGACTGTTAAATTAACATTCAATGAATACTGTTCACAAACTGAAATTATCTTCTACGCAAAGCTCGGGACCTTTCTGTTTTTCATGACCTGCTAGTGACCAGCAACCTATTTCGTTTTTCACTACTTTGAGGCCTTCTCCTCTTATATGCTAGCATTGGGAATTCCTAAATATACTTTAAAGCTGTAATTCTTGATCAGAAAGGAATAGCTTTTTCATGTTTCATATGTTTGGAATGGTAATGATAAATCCTACCTACTGGTGAAGTTTGATTGATATTACTGTTTTAGAAATGCCACTTTTATAAAGTGGACATTTCCTTGCACTTACTACTCTGTGTGCTTTGCAGCATTTCTCCAATACACATCTTAGCTGGGTGACAGCTACACTTTTTGCATTCCCTCTACACAGCCACAACACCGGAAGGATAAGTATGTCTGAGTACCCATCTAAATACATTTGCATTCTGATGGCCTTAGCTGGGCAGGATAGTAGGGAGGGGCTAACACTTCACTTGATTAGGCAGTGACCTGTCCACACACAAAGGACTGATTACTCCCCACAGGTAGCCTGACAGACAGGACACGATTAAAAAGGATCCTTGTGCACTTCAGAGGGCTGCTTTTGAGTCACCCCCCATTAAAGGCACTTTTGGGTATAAATATTTGTCTATGACCCCCAAAAGTCAGACACTACTGGATTTGTAACTGAAGCTCTGCCATAAGACATGATGTTCTGCTGAAATGACTCAACTAGACTACTGATCTGCTTTTCTGTTTTTTGCCCTGCTGCCTATTGCTCTCTTACTTTGCTGAAGGAGAGCTGGACTCCGCCTTTGCTACAAGTGATCTCCACGGACTTGCCTCCTGTTGCTTGAGACTCAGAGAGTAGATGATAACCTTGTCATAGCATTCAAGGGTCCCAGGCAAAGGAGACAGGAGAAACCATACCCAGATGGTTTTCTTTTACAGTTAAGTACTACTATGAGTAAATGGGGACACCCCAATGTGAAGGTCTTCGCACTCACTCAACCAGAAGTTTGGTAGCCAATTCTTCTCTCTTATGAGGAGTTCCATGTTTGAGGCCACAACCAAGTCTTCTTTTCACTATTTTGAGAAGAATTATGATCTTTTCACAGAGATTCAAGCTCAGTCTCGGTTTGAAAAAGCAGGTTTTGGACAATTGTTACAGAGTATGTTGAATGTCAAGCTTGTGTGTATCATTTACATCAGCGAGGTGTGCATGGTGAGCAATCCCAGACCCAACATTGTGATTTGGAACTTCTGAATTGGAATTGGGTGAATTTTGTTTGGCTAGGATTGTTTAGACTTGCATGCTGCACATATGACATTGCGAGGAGAGCTTGTGATGTGAGATGCAGATAGAATGGCCGTCAACCTCTAAGTCATTCCGGACACTGTTTCCAATCCTGGACATTTGTAGTGATAGCCTCATGCATTCTTGTTGTTTTAGTATTGTTTGGCTTCCATTGAGCTAATTAGTCTAAGATACCTTAAATCATTGATTTGTAGATGAAAGGTTTATGTCTAGGGACAATGTCAATATTGCCCTGAGTGAGGTGGGCACTGTAGGTGCAAAGGATTAGAATATATTGTTTAGATGCAGTTTTTTGGTAGCTTTGAAGCACCTAGGATCGACGTGGAGAGAGAGGGAGAAGTACCATGCAAGGGAATGAGAGTGGAGAGGAGGGGGGTTTGTAGTTGAAGAGCAGGTCTACAAAGTGTGGAGACTTATGTCTGATTAGGGAAGTGAGGATAGCAGAGGTGATGGGGATAAGGATATGGGAAGGGCATTGTTCCTGGATAATGGACTCTCCTTGTAAAAATTAAATGAATCACCAAACCAGTAGGTACACAATTATAGCTTGAGCTATATTTAAAGAGACTAATAATTGGGAGCAAATAAAACTACAAGATAGGTATAACCAACAAAATATACTTCATATTTTCAGAATGCCTGATGCAGGGGTCTCCAACTTTTCTTTACTAAAAACGACATATTTTCTATAACAATCTTCCAAAGCTACTAGTATTATTAGTGTTGTAATAGTGGCCACATAAGACAAGATTACATTGTTGGCCATGCCAATCAATACTATCAGCAGTGATCACCTCAAAGCATCAGGCAGAGTTACCAGCAATAATGTAAAAGGCGTTATCAATTTGCAATGCTTCAACATGTGTAATACATAACACCCATACTTTATTGCCCTTGGTACCAAGGTAATAATAAGTCACCATGGCATTGAATGATTCTTAACTCAAATATTAACTTTAAATATAACATGACATGGATTTGTAAAGCTCCCGCCCAACTTAAATTGTATGTTGGTGCTTAAATAAAATGTGTTTACTGTTACCCAACTCATTGGTTGGAATAGTTAAATTGGAAATTTGTCCACTTTTTCTCCAAACATCAGCTTATGAGTTTTGAAAATACATATATTTTCATCTCTCTCTCTCTCTCTCTCTCTCTCTCTCTCTCTCTCTCTCTCTCTCTCTCTCTCTCTCTCTCTCTCTCTCTCTCTCTCTCTCTCTCTCTATATATATATATATATCGATATAAAATAAAACCTACTGACAGTCACCTGTAGGGGTGATAGCTAGGACCTAGTTACCATAGGAAAAACATTTTTTGACTTGCTTATAACTTTAGCACAGTTTGACGAATCTTCATCTAATTTTACCAAAAAAGGAGCACAGTATGTCTAGTTCTGCATGGAATGTTTTGGAGTGATCAGTCAAGCGGGGGCAGAGAAAAAGGAGGGGTCAAAAACTGTACGTTTCCCATGCAATTTCCCATAGGCATTTTGAATACGTCTGCAGCCCTACTATATGGAATTAAACCAAATTTGAGGCAGCTCTTGGTCCAGAAAGAGCGTTTTTTATGATTTAGTGTAAATCAGTTTAGTAGTTGCAGAGTTAATAAAGAAAAACCTTTAGGTAAAAGTAGCCTGATTCCATAGGTGGGATAGAGGAGGGTGAGAGGCACCTATGTTGGGTACAAAATTGAGTTATATTGGTGTTTTTTTCCACTTTGGGAATACGCAGATCCCCGTCAGGCTCAGCATAGTCCACATGTAAATCAGCGTCGGATCCGCAAATATTAAAGCACTTTGAAAAAAGCAACTTTCAGACACCGACAGAGCCACTCTCCCACCCACTGAAAAAACAAAAGGTTACAGGGACATTATAGTTAGGAAATAGAATTAAAATACCTTAGAAATTCACTGAAAAAACTAAAGATTACAGGGATGTTATAGCTAGGCTCAGCTTTCACATGCACAAAACCTTAGAAATTGAGCAGGTATAGTTACCTGAGCAAACTATAACTTACCCCCCCACCCCCCGGCAAAGCACTGCTTATGACCTCACATATTACATTACACATGACATGGTCAGTGACATCATTGATGACATCTCAAAAGGTTCTAATTACTTCCCCTAGCAGCACCCGCAGCAGGGAGGATGCCAACATTTACAGCGAGCCAGGAGGTGCATAAAGGCAGCCTTTGGATCCTCCAGTGCGGGAAGCTCCCAGACGTGTACCCGGGCGAAGACCAGCCAAAGAGTGGGCCTGTCTACGCCCATCAACAGCCAGAGGAGGTTGGGCTGGGCTACCCTTTTACATTTACGCCCAAACACAATACAGTAAGCCATTTATTTATTGTGATAAGAAATGAAATGGGGAAAAAGAAAGTAACACCAATACCTTCATCTTTTAGTTTCCCCAGTGGGTCGCATGAATTCCGGCCCCTGTTCCACCCTGAATGGCTATCTTCAGTGGGTGGTAAGGGCCTTAAATCAAGAAATTGAACTGGCAAAGAGGAGATTTTTGTTATCTCCCCCTCCGGTTCAAGGAGCTAACACCACTGAGAGCACCCCTCCCACCCTTCCGCTCTCAGAGGTAGCTAGAGTGGGTAGAGGGATGCATACTAATTTGGTTGTGGAGGACTTAGGAGAAGCGGGGACTCAACCTAATTCAATATCCCATGCTGAACTGGTGTGGGCCCCCATAGAACCACCCAAACTGAAGTCTGGCAAAAAAAAGGGACTGAGGTTGGCTGTAAAGCAAGGAGATCTTTATGGCTCACATAAAATGCACATTAAGTTTGCCATCAAGACCCCCCGCAAGATACATCAAGCAGGAAGGTGGAAGCAGATGGGGAGCCTTCTGGGCTGGAGGTAGCTCGCGAGGGTTCCTGCATGGAGATTATGGCTATTGTAAACGCAATCTTTAGTGCCAGTAGTGTCATGGTTGAACAAGATTGACGAGGTCCTGTTAAACATGCAAGACACCTTAAAAACTTGTACTCAACTCCCTACAAGTAACCTGTACCCGTAACCAGTAACGGGTAATAACTCAGGCCAAGTCTCATACTTTACAGAGGCCCAAGGTTCCACACATCTTGGCATGAAAAAAAAATGCCGGAGATTTATTAGTAGGTAGAAATCATAGGTATGTGAATTCATTAAACCCTTCACCTGGAGCAGGGTACAATCAAACATTCCATCGACTCCAAAATAACAATGAAATGCCTGCCCCAACCGTTACAATATGGCTTTAGTGAAGATTACGACCAACTGAAAAACAAGGTGGTAAATTGGTTAAATGAAAACCTAAGTAAGCAAAATGTATCTCACGATGACATTAACCATGTGCGGAGCATGGATTGGGTTGTGACCATGCCAAAAGGGATGCTTTTGATTGTGTGGTGGTAAACTTCACAAATGAGGCCTTGGTAAGACAGATCATAACAGGCTTCCCACATTTTAGTTGCTTGCAAAGTAGAATTGAAATCTTGCCTTTAGGCTATTTCTATAGTACTCCTAGTACACCTCAACATCATCTCACCCATTCATTGCTTTTTACACCTTTCGCAGTCCTACATTTTAACAGATTTGATCCTATTGCCCCTCTGCAACAAATAGATTGACTTACCACACAACCTGATGGGCCTTCTCCCAGCCAATTGTCAGGATTAATACAAGATGGTTTGTTAGATCCCCTAGCTCAAATGGGATGTAATATTGCTTCCTGGAACATCACAGGTCTGCGGGCTAAGTCAAATAGCCCTGACTGGAATAATTTCATAAAAAACTGGAATATTGTTTTCTCTAAGAAACCTGGAGACAAGAAGTTGTGTGTGTAAAGGGGTACCATGTTTTGTGGAGCCTGCACCTCCCTCCTTAGCAGGCAGGACAAAAGGGGGGGATAGCATCTGTTATGATTCCTGCCTCAAATGTATCGAAAGTATGGTCTTCCCCTTATTTTTTTTAGCTACCCTTATGTCTTGGCTGGGAGTGTTTAAACTCAAGGTGGTTAACTATTATTATATCCATTTTAAAGACTTTAACCTGGAGGTTTTTGCTCCTTTTGATAATTTTGTGACATCCTTTCTTTGCAGGAAAAAACGTAAAACAATGTTAAAGTGGGCAGTAGATTTTAACTTAAAATTTTGCGATTTGAATGGTAAGCGAATGTGTGGAATATCGAATATGGAGAAACAATATCTAACGCACTTTGATCATGCTGTGTACGGAGATGCTTTGAATAGCCTTATTTCAAGATTTTCTCTGCTCCCAGCAAGTGACCTGGTAAAAAATGTAATGAGAAAAAGTACTCCCACTTTTACGGGTTGTTACTGGGGGTAGGACTATTGACTATCAGGCACACGCATCATCATAGGGTTTTGCGATTCCTTAATAGCGATTATTAAGGAATCGCAATTAAGGAATAGCAAAACCCTATGCATGTAGGAATCGCTAAAGAAATAGCTATTCCCACAAATTCCTTAATTGCGACTAGCAAATTGCGAGTCGCAATTAAGGAATGTCTTCCCATTCATTCCTATGGGCCTCCAGGCCCATAGGAATGAATTAGAGATTGCGGGAGCAATTTGCGAGTACCAGTAGGCACTCGCAAATTGCTCCCGCAATTTTGATGGTGCAAGGGTGTCCAAAGGACACCCTATTGCACCCATGTATGTTCACTCTGCACCAATGTTGCATACACACATGCTCTAAGGGCATGTGTGTGGGCAACATGAAACTTAGAAAAATGCAAATAAGTGCATTTTTCTAAGTTTTCGCAAATTACCATGAGGTCCAGCCTCATGGTAATTTGCTCACGCTAATAGTGTAATCGCTATTTTTTAAACTGTAATGCATTGCATTTAAGGAATCTAAATTCGGGATTCCTTAAATGCAATCGCTATTTGAGAAATCACAATAATTTGCGATTTCTTAAATTGCGAGTGGCAAGTTGTTTCATGCATCGCAAAAGCTATTTTTGCGATCGCAAACGGCTGATTTTTGCGATTCGCGCCGTTTGCGATCGCAAATAGCTTTGATGCATGTGCCTGTATATTTTTATTTCACATGAACTGGCCTTATACACCCAGGATTTTATGATTGTTCCATTCTGTTTGGATGATTGCAACCGGTTGGTTCTAGCATTAAATATTGAGGTAAAACCTGTAAATATGGATTAAAAGGTACTATAGCAATGGGTAGAAAGGGATTAACAGTGAAATGGGCTAAGGTAATCCCTGACCGCTTCTTGAAGCAATACGTTTGTGATCATTTATCTTTACTTGCCCTTTGCCTGGCACAAACTCTTATAGGAAAGGACTTACAACTAGGATTTGAAAAGTTATGCACTGTTATAAATAGAAATCTCACAATGAACATATCCACAAAGGAAAAACCTCTGTTTAGGCGGTTTAACTCAGAATGTTAAGCAGCCCATAAAAAACTTGAAACCTCTTCTGAAAATAATTCTGTGCTTGGTACAAGAAATTAAGCTTATCAGACGGCAATATAAAGAAACTGTAGAAGAGAGGAAAAGGGCTATTAGAATGGAAGCATGGAATGACATACAGCTCATTAAGAAAATAATAAACCTTTTTGGAAAATAGTAAATAAACCTTACTTTACAGGCTCTAATGTAACTAAAATTGAGATCGTAATACCCGCAGATAAATGGGTGGCGCATTATAGGAGCATTTTTCAGAATCTATGAACCCAGATATTACCTTCACAGATAATGAAAAAGCAAATACAGATAAATTGAAGTATAGACCTCGAACTTTGTTTGATTTCTTATGTTTTGAGGTCAAGGAAGTGGAGGAAGCAATTAGTAAATGTACAGCGTGGTGAGTTGCCAGGGACTGGCAGAGTTCCACCCAATGTTTTCAAATGAAATAAAGAACTGGGGGCCACTCTTTTAACCAATGTTTTAGAGGTTTTATCCCTGAATCCTGAAAAACGGTCATAGTGGTCCCAAGTTACGGAGTGCCTGGAAAATTGGGTCATAGAGAATACAATATTGTCAAACCTACAATTTGGTTTTAGGCCAGGAGTAAGTACAATAGACCAATGCTTACATTTGTACTTGATTGCAGGTAAATATCTATCAGCTAAAAAACGAGCTTTGCACATGGCCTTTATTCACTTATCCATGACCTTCGACTTGGTAAACCGGGAAAAGTTATGTTCATTGATGAAGGAGATGTGGGTAAAGAGTGGTCTTCTACTGCTACTCAAGTGTTTATATCAGATCTCAGTGTGCGCTATGGTCCCCAGGGAGAATTAGCATCCTGGACAAAAACCACATGTGGAGATTCTTTTCCTGCTATATATAAATGGCATTGCCAAACATTAAGGGCCTTAGTTATGAAGGACTGCAAAACCTTTTTGCCGCAGTTGCGTCACTTTTTGTAATGTCTTCGGTGGCATAAATAATGAGCCATGTTGTGCAACATTTACAAAGTGACGCATTTAAGCAGATGCGTCACTTTGTAAAGGCCTGCGCTATATTATACCTGCATCTGGTATAATGTATGCAGGGTAGGCCTTCCCCCGAAATAAAGGGTCGTAAAAGTGTCACAGTCAGTGTCAGTGATAACTTTATTTCGGCCATTAGACCATAAAAGTGCACATAAGTACATCAGCAGGTACAATAAAACAATAAATAATTTTACAATTTAAAAAAGAATTAAACAAGACGTTATCATGTGAAAAGTAAATACAAAGATTAATTTAAAAAGATTCGTCTCCTGCGCCACATGCCATATAAATAACGAGATACGGCAAATACAATAGGGGGGTGGGTATCATAAGTTAGGGACCTAAGAGCCTGCTTAAAATGAGGAAAACCCAAATTCCTACAAATGGGAATTAACCAACATTTTCTAATTGCAGAGTATTCAGGACAGAAGAACAACACATGTGAAACGGTCTCCAATTTGTAATTACATGCGGGACAACTTTCCTGATTCTGGCTCTGCCACTTAGCTGAAAAGGACCTGACTGGTAAAGTGCCGTGTCTGAGCTGAATGTATAATTTTCGAGCAAGCGGGGGTTCGATTTGATCCATGAATTCCTCAAATTTTAAGTCAGGTTTAACTGTGAGGAACTCAGAAGTCAATCTACCCACTGTTATAGAGCTCGAAAGTATTTGGAGATTCCGTGTACATATCAGTGAAGCTAGTTCTTTCTTTGTTAATCCGGTACAAAAAGTTTCTGGGGAATCCCAGAATTCCGGGAGTCCTAGACAGGCACTGGCAGCTTTGATATGTTGGAGCCAGGGAATCTTTTTAGATTTAAGGAGAGGCCAGATCGCAATGAATTCAGCTCTGTATGAGGCCAGTTCAGGAACCGACCACAACCTTTTCCAATACAAGATTGGTCTGGCACTTACAATCTCATCTATTGAGACTAGGCCAAAATCAAATTTCAAGGGAGTCAGAGGCGTACTAGAGGGGAGCCCTACAAGTGTTCTTAAAAAGGACTGCTCAACCTTAGTAAGGGTCTCTGTTTGCTTATGTCCCCACAAATCAGCCCCATAAATTACGGCCGCTCTGGCCTGTCGACAAAAAATCTCCAAAACGGGTGACACTGGTTTATAGGTCGATTTTTTAAAAACTTTAGTGAGACCCCCCACCAACTGCGAAAGCTTAAGCGTCGACTTGGCTATCTGCTTATCCCAGTTAAATTTCTCAGTCAGAGTGAGGCCTAGGTAGACAAAAGTTTTAACCCTTTCAAGGGGAGTGCCGTATAGAATTGGGTTTGGACGCACCCGGTTAGGGGGGTTGAAAATCATACATTTTGTTTTCCCCAGGTTGATTTCCAATCCCCGCTGCTCACAGAACTTTACAAAACCATCGAGTGTGTTTTGAATGCCCGATGATGTTCTAGACAACAACAGAGTGTCGTCTGCGAACATCAGAGCGGGCACTCGTCCTGTTACCAGTTTTGGGGCATCGTTGTTTACCACACTATTCAGATGGTCAACAAGACCATTGATGTAAAGGCTAAATAGTGTGGGAGCCAACACACACCCTTGGCGGACACCTTTGTGAACAGGAAATCGATCAGTAAGGTCACCATGCTTGCCACATCTCACCTGGGCAAAATTATTTTCATGGAGCCTAAATAAGACTGCTAACAAATAGGGCGGGAGGCCCAAATCAGCTAGAACCTGCCACAATTTAGCTCGTGGAACTAAGTCGAAAGCTGCCCGCAGGTCCACAAACACAAGGTAGAGGCTGCCACCCTCCACCTTGGCTGTTTTCCAATACAGGACCTGCAGGCGAAAAATCTGATCGACAGTAGAAATACCAGCCCTAAAACCTGCCTGGAAGGTAGAAAGGATCCCTTTCTCTTCAATCCACTCAAGGACCCTATCCAGCAGAATCCTCCCCATTAATTTTTGGGAGGTATCAATTAGGCTAATGGGCCTGTAGTTGGAAGGGGTCAATGGACAACCCTTTTTTAGGATAGGGACAATTTCAGCTCCAAGCCACGTTGGAGGCACATTGTCCCCCTGTAGAATGCAGTTAAATAGGGTGACCAGATAAGGGGCCCATATCTTTGGTTGTGCCCTGAACAAATCTCCAGGCAATTTATCAAGGCCGGGAGCCTTATTGGGGAGCATCTTTCCTATTGCTGTTTCCACTTCAGTCAGAGTAAAACAATCAGCTAAATCACAGCAACCGGGTAATGGTAAGAATTCGGAGGTACAGGTAGTTAAACTGTCCTGATCGGGCATACCATATAAGTCACCAAAATGACTTTCCCATATTGAGGAGGCAATATTAGGTGTAGGAGCATGGTGTTGCCCACCAACTCCAGTTGCTACAATGGACCAAAAAGATTTGGCATCATTTCGGCTAAGTGCCAAGCCCAGTTCTTCCCACATTACAACCTCCCTTTCCTTCTTCGCGTCACTGATTGGTTTTTTATACAGGGAGCGATTTACCCTGATGACTTCTCTGTCGTTGGTTTTAATGGCCAGCAACAGAGCCTTTTTGGCCATGCGGCAGGTCGTATTAAACCAGCGGGCAGTTGTGGTCTGAAACTGGGTTACCTTCTTTACCGGAAACAATGTGTCTTTTAGAGCCGTAACCAGTTGGCCATGTATATCAATTGGACTGGTCGATGGGCCAATTTTCCCCATTTCTTCAAGAAATGGTATGATAATCTCGTAAAGTTCCGCAAGTTTACTGTCGGACGTTAGGAATGTAGGCCATTTGACCCTCCTTCTGCAATTTGCGATAATCAGTGGACTAGTAACTTTGTTTACATTCGGTGAGGGATTTTTTAGGCCAAAGCTCCCTGGTTTAAGGGTCAATGCTAAGGCATTGTGGTCACTATCAAACCTCTCGATGACCTCAAATTTATAAATCCTGTCCCAAAACCTAACTTCCAGAAAGATATAATCAATTATAGAGGTATGATTTGGTCGGTTAAATGTTACCTTCCCAGGTCTGTCTGGATTCACCCTGCCATTGCATGCTCGTAATGATGCCGCTAGGGCCAGCGACTGCAATTGCAAAACAGGGGGAGTCCAGACTTTAACCAACGGCATCAACGGATCAGGGATATTCCATAATAGATCTACTTCGTCTGCATCTCCTAAATTTGGGTCCCAAAGAGGCTCGAAGTGACAATTAAAGTCCCCACCCAGTATTATCACAGTGGAGGGGTCGAGTGACTGCATAAGTTTGGACAGTTCGACAATGGTCTCGGATTCATGGCCCCGCTTGTTTGGCCTTGCATAAACATTTATCAATGCAATTTTAGGGCCATTTATTGGATCCAATAAAACGAGTTGTACATCCCGAGAGTTGGTTTGAATTTCCACTGCCTTTGCTCCTAGGCATGTACCAACCCATATGGACAGGCCACCCGAAGGTCTACCCCTAATGCCCATACTTGCCAAAATATCATATGTTGCAAAGCCCAAAACCACACTCTCGTTAAGCAGCCAAGTTTCCTGGAACAGACAGATATCAAAAGTGGCAATAAACGCACCCCACTCAGCCATAGGAAGTTTATTTTTAAGACCCGCCACATTCCACGAAAGGATTCTGACATGGTCAGCAGCCATAACATTCTTAGATAATACCAGGTCCAGAGAACCATTAGAATTGCTCGACGTAGGTAAACCAACACCAGCCCCTTTGACAGGTATAGAGTTTATGGGGAGGCAAAGAGTAGAAAAAGGGATAGGAGGGGATTCCACAAAGGGTTCTAGAATCTGGGTCCCCGTACACTGCACAGGTCGTTCAATTGGGTCAGGTTTGTCAATATCCAATGGGCTAAAGATGTTATTCGGTTTAGATTGGGCAAGAACAGGGGGTGAGTTGGTCAGTGACCACGTATGTCAGTCACATCCGTCGAGGCCAGAAAGAGCTTCATATCTATTAGCAGCCTCGAACGGCGTGAATGGCATCAGGTGGTCCATCCTCCTGCTTCTATTCCCATAATTCCTAGGCGGTATGGTATCCCACCTTGGGGCATTATCCAAAGCTTTTGGAATATAGTTTGGCTCTAGTGATGTATAGCCACCGTCAGAAGGTGCACGTAGATTAATCTGGGGAAAATCACAAACTACAGGGTACCCAACTCTGGTCCCTTGAGTTCTGGGATAGAAATATGTAAGTTCGAGGGGGAAAATAGAGTTGCCAGAGTTTCCTGCTGGCCAATTTAGGATGTGTCTAACAGCCTTGGGATCTCTAAAATTTATAACGATTAAGTCCCCCTTGATATCCTTCACCCTACTTCCTAGCCAAGAGAGTCGGCGTACATGGAGGATCTCACCATTGATGTTATAGGGAAGGGGACGATTCTGTCTTAACCAGTATACTGTTTTATTTTTAAATTGATAGAACCCTTCCCTCTTGCCTTCTGGTAGTTTAGGAACGCCCGCAAGTACAACTACATAAGGGACAGATTCTGAAGGTAGGTCCACTTGGGGCTCCTTACATTTTATATCCTTAACAGTACTAGAACTCCTCTCGACACCCATATTTCCCACACCCTGATTTTTTTCGGCCCTAGATGTCATGCTGAGAGCAGGTGGAACTGATTGCCTTACAGGTTTGGGAGATATAGGCCTCTGTTGCCTGGGATCTGAAGTCGTGCTACCTACAGTTGGGCATTCACTTAAGACAGGAATAGACGAAGGCGTGATAGCTACAGGAGGATGGGCTAGAACTAATCGGTCCTTAGCCTGCCCTACTTTACTACAAGTTGCCAACTCTAGATTCCGTAGCCTATCCTCAACCCTCTTTAACCTCTCAATGATTGGTAAAATAAATGACCTTATAAGCTGTTCAATATTTGCCAACTGGTCAGTATGCTGTGTTTCCTTATGTAAGGTAGTGACCAATTCCACTGATATTGGAGCTGTGTTAGAGGCAACCTTTGTGGAAGGTGTATTTACCATATTGGCCTTAGGAGTAGGTGCATCCAAATTAATGGCATTATTTTTTTTTTTTTCCCAAAGTCACAATGGCTAATCCTAGGTCTGCTTGAATCTCCCCCCTTTTTCCTCCTTTTAATTGGAGGGGGACCAGGAACTTTAGAAGACACTAATTTCCTAGTCTTCTTTTTAGCTATCACCGCATTTGGCAAAGGAGAGTTTACTATCTCTTCTACGCCCACAAGAGAATTAGCGTAAGTAGAGATAGAGTTCGTATAGACAATATCGTGCGGGTTGGGTGGAAGACTTCGGGGGGATAACTCCCGCAAGAGTACAGGAACGCTATCTGTAGACAATAAGTCATCACTTTCATTAAGAGGGCTGGCATCAGGCAAGGTAACTTGTTGAATTAAATCTATGAAGGGCCTATTCTTCATATATTCCACTGACTGGCGACGCTCAGCCCGTCGCTCAGCTAGAGTGTCTTCCTTCCCTCCATCTATGGGAACCTTGCTGAAATAGCGATCTAATGTACCTTTCATGGGACCCCCTGCCTTACTCAATGCCACAATATCGTGGCTCTCGGCCATAATTGATAAGTGATATGGTGTACAGTATATGACCCTCACGCCGGACAGAGTATAACCCCCGCCCGGCCTCCTCTGGCCTCCAAGGGTCTCAAAGGGTCCACCCTTTGCCCGGGCTATGCCCCACCCGCGTTCCGCTCACGCAAAAAAGGAAGGGAGTAAAATAGGGAAGATAATTGATAGGGGGGGTCGGGAAGAGGTCCAGGTACAGCAAATCAGTCAAACAACAAAGCACAACAAAGCGCCCTGGTCCTCGCAGTCCCGCGATAACAAATGATACAAGTCTATCCCTTTAGCGGCGCAGACGAGAGGAAAGTTCACCACATCTGCCCCAAACAGAAAGGGACACGGTCCAGAACCTCAAGTTGGAATAGCAGTACGGCAGTACTGCAAGGGGGTAACAATGTCAGTTACAGTTAAAGATGGAAAGTGAGAGGTGCTCACCTGGCGAGTGACCTCTAGCTGTACTCAGTTGTCAGGGGTATGGCCCAGACCAGACTCCTCCGGGCTCTGACGGGCAAGGACGGGCCCGCCCTTGGCCCGGGCTTCGCCCGGGCGCGGCCCGCGCGCGTCCCGCGCAGCGGCTCGTCCTCCGGGCCCTTAACCCTCCCCGGCGCAGCCTGATGACGCTGTAGGCAGGCGCCCGGGGGAGGGAATGCTGGGGTTGGTAGTTTTTTGGAAGAACCGCCGTTCCCCTCACGGCACTGTCGCAGGCTGGGCAGAAGTTCCGGATTGAAGAGCCGTTCCCCTCACGGCTGGCAAGGTGTGTCCTGGAAAGTCAGGTTTAGCGCGTCCCGCGCAGCGGCTCGTCCTCCGGGCCCTTAACCCTCCCCGGCGCAGCCTGATGACGCTGTAGGCAGGCGCCCGGGGGAGGGAATGCTGGGGGTGGTAGTTTTTTGGAAGAACCGCCGTTCCCCTCACGGCACTGTCGCAGGCTGGGCAGAAGTTCCGGATTGAAGAGCCGTTCCCCTCACGGCTGGCAAGGTGTGTCCTGGAAAGTCAGGTTTAGCGCGTCCCGCGCAGCGGCTCGTCCTCCGGGCCCTTAACCCTCCCCGGCGCAGCCTGATGACGCTGTAGGCAGGCGCCCGGGGGAGGGAATGCTGGGGGTGGTAGTTTTTTGGAAGAACCGCCGTTCCCCTCACGGCACTGTCGCAGGCTGGGCAGAAGTTCCGGATTGAAGAGCCGTTCCCCTCACGGCTGGCAAGGTGTGTCCTGGAAAGTCAGGTTTAGCGCGTCCCATCTAATACAATTTCACTGCGACACTTCTAGGACGCTACTGAGTCAATATCTTACACCTGCCTCACAGCAGGTGTAAGACTGACGCAGGCCCTTTCACATGGGGCACATTGCTGGAGTTGTGTCTGTTTTCAGACACACCCCTGCACTGCATCACTTTTGCACCTACAGATACGTCAGTAATACTAACTCTTTGTGACACGGAGTGCTGTACATTAAATACGGCACATTCATGGCGTCGCAAGGAAAGCACAGTGAAAACTGTTGCATTGCTGTTTTCACACAGTAATGTGACAGTTTTCATAAATGAGGCCTCTCATTGGCTTAGGACAAGATATCCCTGTTATGGGGTGCCATCAAAGACCAATTTTATTATATGCGGATGATGCTGTGTTTATTGTATGAACCACAATTGGCTTGAAAGTATTACTGGATGGTTTCGCAACTTTTATGACTACTTTAGATCTTAAAATATATTATGGTAAATCTTCTCTAATGATTTCCAAGCCGCGGAATACTAAAAGGAAACTTTATTAAATGGGAAGTGCAATATTAGAGAAATTTCATGCTTTAATTTTCTGAGGATTTTATTTAGCTCAACGCTGTCATGGAAACAGCTTTTGACTGTTACGGCAAATCAGTTTAAAAGTAATGTTGAAACAATTTTCTGATTCTCTTAGAATCTAGGGAAAAAAACAGCTAAGGAGCTTATTTATCTCTATAAAACAAAAGGTGTTTCAGCAGGATCTTATGAAGCTGGCCTATGGGAATATACAAACGTAGACCTCTTACAGAAGGTAGAAAACTCTTTCCTGATAATATTATTACAGGTCCCCCAAGGTGCAGCAAACTTATTATGCCATGAAAAGCTCGTTCTTTCACACCTAACGGATCTCCTAAATCTCTCCCCCATATTGTTATGGGTTAAGGCTTGGTTTAACTCTGAGGCCTCCTTGGTGCGGGCATGCATCCCGGAGTGCCTGGGTCTAACAAGAGTGAGGGAGATCGTTTGGTTGTCCTACATAAAGAAGCCTTTTGTAATGTTGGGTATGAATGAAGTTGGTGCACTGATACAAGCTTGAGGAAAGCACAAAACATGCTAGCCTAGGTGAGATATGTCTTATTGGTAACAACAAATGAGAAGGAACCTTATTTATTTTGGGTAACAAATCCCGTTTCCAGGTGATATCTTTCCAATTTGTGGGTAGCCTTTCCCACCCATAATAGTTGGTCATGTGATCTATCCTCGTGCGTGTGTGATCAACCATCCAAACACAGCACATGTCACCTGACCCTGTTGTGGCCTTTATATGAGGCTCCAAGGCAAGTTTTTAATACCTATTTTACGGAAGCCAAAAGTTAGACTTAATTTAGAAGGATCATGTTATTTACTATGAATGGAAAGTAAAGATGTTTGCTGGGCAGTTCTACATTTTTTGAGAACATGCATAGCATTTAGAAAGAAATATGAATAGGTTTTATATAGTCATCTGCTTATATGTGCATAACAGTTTTAAGTTAGAATTCTGAAATGAGGTAACCAGTTATTTTAAAATAGTTTGTTTATATGTTCTATTGCAAGCCGGAGATTTAAAATATAGTGTACATTGTAGTTCCCTTTTTAAATAGTAGGGGGTAACTCTTGGGTATCTGTAGAAAGGTTTTTAAATAATTAACAGTATTGTTATTGTTTGTATATGTATTTTAATGAATATTATTTAATGATTGATGTCTTAAAGGTACAATGACATTTTGATTTGTGATATGTTTGATGCTTTTATGGATTTATGTATTCCGAATAAAGATTTATGACTGACTGACATCCCTGATGACGTCATCCAGAGAACCACTCACACCCCAAACAACCTCTCAGCCACCCACTCCCACATACACAATCACTCACATAGACATTCACAGACCCATACAACTACTCACACACCCATCCACTCACTCATACAGCCACTCACACTACCACTTACTCACTCATACAGCTACTCACATAACCATCAGTCACCCATACAGCCACTCTCACAGCCATACACTCACCCATACAGCTTATCACACACCCAATCATACAGACTCTCAATACAGCCCCTCACTCACCCACACAGCCACTCGCCCACCCAACCACACACCCACACAACCAATTATATTCTCATTCACACATCCAAACAACTACTCACACACCTGCTCACTCACCCATACAAGCACACACACAGACACTCACTCTCTAATACAGCAACACACACACCAACTCACTTAACCAAACAGCCACTCTTTCACTCATACAGCCACTCACACAACTACTCAGTCAACTATACATTCAATCACCCACTCATGCAGCCACTCACACAGTCACTCACTTACCCATACCTACTCACTCTAGAATACAGCCACTTACAAAGCCACTGTGATATATATATATATATATATATATATATATATATATATATACACACACACACACACACACACACACACACACACACATACACACACACACACAACCAAGCAGAAGTTTTTAATTTACTAGGCTCGTTTACATACTGGAGAACTTCTTTCAAGCAGCTGAGGAGCTACCATTAGTCCACGAGCTATTGGTTAGAGAAGCCTAATCTAATATGACAACTTAACGTTACTGACCATCATTCTTCACTTCTTTTTCCCTCCATTTAATTTCAGAATGTTAATGGCCCAGGTCGACAAACTAATAAATATGTAAGCTCTGTTGTGACCAATTAAACGTCTTAATGGATTAATCTTTCTTTTTTTCCATCTCCTTCCAGGTTTTCCGTTCCAGGGCAGTGAGTCAATCACTCGAAGTTGTGCCGTTAAATGTGAACAAAGTAATCTAGATGAGATAGGACTTGAACACCCTATTTTATGCTGCAAAAATGATTTGTGTAACTGCAGAGCAATTGATGGCTCTTCTTGTACCAGTAAAAGCCCAACAACCGTCAGCAGCAGCAGCTACGCGTTAATCACATTGGCCCTGGTCCACTGGGCTTTATGTAAAACTCAACTCTGATTTGGGAAAAAGATATGCCATGATGAGCATGCTCATTTGCAAAGCACTAAACAGATCTGATCATTGGAGAAGCATACATTTTAGGAGTAAAAATACCTGGTTATGCCCCTGGAGTGAGAGGAAAAAGGGATATATTTTGTCATAATATCAAAGGCCTGGTTTATGTCACTGTTGTATATTTGAAAAGAAAAATAATATAAGGAACACTTTCATTATCTTACTAAAACATATTTAATATATCCCCTCAAGAAGTAGACATCAGCACAGATCAAATTTTTACCACTTAGATTTAGTGACATTGGAGTGAATGATGCCTTTACTGTGCAATACAGCAGTCCTCTTCTTTTGGGGGTTTTGGATGAGGTTCAAGCCATGATAGTTTTATTTTACCAAAGATGAGAAACATACTTTTCTGATGAGTACTGTTAATAAATTATATTATAACTATCACATTCTTTTATGCAACTTCATGCATGTAACAAAAGGGCAGTGTGATTTGTTTGTGTTGTGTAATTGATAGTCAATGTTCCTCAGCTGCACTAACTGAGTGTGAACTTGTCATATGTGTCAGCTTTCTTTTCTGGGGATTAAGGGCCAGATGTATTAAGAAACCATTTTGCAATTTCCTAGTTGCAAATCCTTGTGAACTAGGAAATCTCAAAACAGCATGCATGAAAGTGTGTTGAACTTTTTCTGCAATTTTCAGTGGGTCGCAAATGACCTACCTCATGAATATTTATGAGGAAGGTCGCAATTTGCAACCCATTTGGAATCGCAAAAATCACAGGGATGGTGGCCTGCTGAGGTCAGCAGACCACCATTCTGAGATTACTTTTAAGTAAAGCAATCTTTTTATGTAAAGCAGCCCATTTTTCTTAAAGGAAAATGGGATGCTTTACACAAAGAAAAATTAAACGTTTTCCTTTCATTTTTTAAGAGCAGGCAGTGGTCTCTGGAACCACTGTCTGCTCCTAAAAATGTTTTTGCATACCAGTAGGGACCCGTCTCCTTTGCGAATGGGTTACCACCATCTTGATGTTGGTGGTAACTGCGAATGTTTTGTAATCGCATTCACGGTCACAAAACATTCATACATACTGATGCGATTCAGGTTTTGGAAGGTACACCCTGAACACGCCTCTTCCAAATACCGAAATGCAAACCCATTTTGCGATTCTCTAACAGGTTACCGAATCGCAAAATAGGGTTTGATACATGGGCCAATTCTGGAAATTGAGCTGTTTGCAAATGCAAAAGTGCATGACACATGTGGCCTGTAGGCTGAGATGACATCACAAGCTTATGAGCCTAACCGGTGTATAAGTAGATCTCACTTTTGTTCATTGTCTTTGCCCACACATGCATTACAATGATATTGCATTTGCAGATCCACCGAGCCACGCTAGACCCAGGTTGTGGGGTCTGGTCTTCTCTACGTTTTGTGTGGCGTGTAGCAAGATTGTAGAGCAATGCAATGTTGCTGGAATCTGTTGAAGTCCACATTCCTCAGTTAATAATAGTCTTAAGGTGGTTGTCCTCAGAAGATGAGGACACATGGGTCGAGCAGCACCTGGGTTTAATAAGGTAACAACATGAGTCTGTCTCATACAGGGTAAACAGCAAACAGTCTATTGGAAACATGGCTGAAAGGCTGTGTCAACCCCGCCAGCCTGATCGGTGGTCTGGTTATGAACAATTTACAAAGGAACTGAATTCTGGCCAGAATCGCACACCCAATTTGCAGTGGAGAAGTGAAGGAGGATACTCAATATAGAGGTGATCAGCAAGTCTATTGTTGAATTTCAAATGGAATTCATACCTCTCCATTGTTTGACTTCCAATTCTTTTTCTTCTAAGATGGCCACCAGGATGCTGCTTGAGGTGGACAAAGCAGCACCACGCTAAGAGACATCATTGACTGCTAAGATTACCAACAACGAGTGACCCACCATCATGTAGGTGCACGTGGATTTCAATCAGAACTGTATTTGGAAATACTGCTGGGTTCCCTCATATCACCACTCATCGCCAATATAGTCATAAGGCCCAGGGGCAGTCAAAGAAGCAGTGGTTACAATACATTTTATTTTACCATTCCATTGCCATGTAACTTTATGTTTATGGGGGAAATTGAGCACGGAACTGACCAATGGAGAGCTTCACGTCTGCCTCCTATTCCCTTCCTCATCATGTCTGGGTCCTCCCTTTGCTTTTTTTCTGAGGACTGCCCACAGCTCATGACAACCTTTTTTAGACAAGATATCAGAGCAACTCAATCCCGGATATTGAGTCTGGTCTCTTCCAAAGTTATCTTATGTTATGCAGATTTGTAGAGTGCACAATTACCCAGGAGAGTATCCAGGCACTGAGCTGGTGTGAGTCTAGGCACACCTAGGGCCTAGTGGGACCACTCAAAAAGCCAGGTCTTCAGCTTCCTGCGGAATTCAAGAAGTGAGGAGGAGTAACGTCTCTGTAGAGCAGTATCTAGGAGGGGTACTCACACGGTTACTTAGAATCCTCAAAAGAATAATAATAATATATGGCTTTTTTATGTGAGTTTTCTATAGCAGACATTTGCCAACTACTTGACCTCCTAGCTCTTTTTATTTAGGGTTTACCAATTAGCAGAACTCGCGAGAACAGGTGTCATTAATGGCATTATGGGGAAATTAAGACGTAGCATAACGATGAAAAATGACAATCCAAAGAGAAGACTTGTGAAAGTGATTAATTTCTTTTTGTATGTATAATTAAAAAATACAGGTCTTTGAGACAACTTTTGATAAATAAAAAAAAAAGCAAAAACTTTTATAAAAGGGCTAGGGGATGAACCTAGGTAATGAGGGCTTGCTTGCCGAGCCTTCAAACTATTGAGGTTACGCAAAACACAGCAATCTACATTTTGGTATTTCTGTTGAACAGTAGGTATTGTTGATTACAGCCTTCCATGCCATGTAATGTTGGCATGATGGGACGATTTGAATGTTTGTTTTAAAGATGAACTCCCTCAGTCGGGATTTGTGTTAGAGAAGCAAAGCAACAATGTCCATGAAGCGTTCAAAGGGGCATATAATCAAGCAAGGAGTTAAAATTATCACTGCTTTAGCGGCAGAAAACTGCAGCTAAATCGGCGATAATGGGCTTGATAATATGCCGCAGAGGATTCCAATAGAAGTCCATGTTGACACCAGAACATGGGCTTCTATGGGAATTCTCACGGGCATATTATCAAGCCCATTATCACAGTGTTGTATTCATGACATGTTCTTAATGATGTCACTATTGTTGTATGCCAACAGTTGTATCCTGGCAACTGAGTTCTGCTACGTGGAACCAGTCTGTTGGGATCACGGAGACAGATCGGGTGTCTTGGATGACAGCTGTTGGGGGTTGTTCCTTATATCTGGAAATAAACCAACTTGAACATCTGTGTGAACCTCATCTTTAAAATTGGCGACTGAGGATGGCATTGGCATCCAGAAGAAAGCGATTACTCGGCGGTGTGAAGATCAAGTACAATACTGATCTTACTGATGAGCTCAGGTTAAGCTCGTAGAAGACCCCCAACGACAGGAATAAGAGGAAACGCATATTTCGTGTCCAACACGGATGTTTTTGGTGCAATTACGCTAGGATTTTATCTTTGCCTACAGGACTGGGGCGCAAATCTGTGTGGAGCGCAATTTTTTTTAATCTTTTCCTTCCCGACCTTTCCAAGTGTAAATGCGATCGTAGTGCTAATATTAAGGGAAGAGACTTATTGCAGAGAAAACTACGAAGACATCAAATTGCACATTGTGATTGAATTTTGATGTGGGAGGAGCACCTCGCTAAAACGAACTTGAGCATTTGAGCAATTGACGTGAGAGCGCCGTGTTATTAATCGTATAACCAAACTCTGACATTCGGTATTTAATTAAAGCTTGGACTTGAATGAAATGTACTCACGTCGTTGAATGCATCTTTCAACTTGTACCGGCAAAGCGAACACGCGACCATGTTGTTCCCGAGACGGAGTGAAACTCTATGACGCATAGTCCTGCACGTACAACACTCGAGTAAGCGCGACCTCGCGTAAGGTCACGCTATACGTGCCTCCATCTTGATTTTTTAAATTTTTTTATTTTATGCTACAGCTAAACGAACAACAAACAGGTCCTGTTTCACTGACATAAGAACAGCGAGTAACAAGCCAAATGAGCAGGAATCAGCTGGAAATAAGGTCGAGGTGAGCCTCTTTTTATGGGAACATTGTAGTAGTGTTACAATAGGCATTGCAATATTTATTGCTAAGCAACAGCAATATTGTTAAGGACATAGTGGGTATTTATACAATAGCATCATACATTTTTGTGTACATCTACAAAATGTCGAAACAGACAATTGTACCTCCCCCCACGTTCCTTCAAGAACCGGGAGCACCTTGCATGTCGTGGGAGGATTGGAAAGAATCCTTCATTACGTATCTTGAGGCAATTGGAGCTGAAGTTTGTATTGCCAGTAGAAAATTGGCGATTCTGAAACACCATTTAGGTGTTGAAGGTAGGAATGTGTTGAAAACACTTCCGAAACCAATAGCAATTGGTGGAAACATAAATAATAGTAATAACTCCGCAGATGATGACGATGAAGATGTGTATGAGATCGCCATGGCTATGTTGGAGGAAAACTATGGGAAAAAGTTAAGCATTGTAGTTGAAAGACACAAATGTTTTTCGCGAAAACAGTCACAAGGAGAAAAAATTGAGCAATATGTGGCAGCGTTAAGAAAATTAGCTATTACTTGTAAATTCAAAGATTTACGTGACGAAATTATTAGAGACCAATTAATTAATGCGCATGCAACAAGAAAATACAACAAAAACTATTAGACTTAACGGATCCAACCTTAGACAAAGCCATACTAAGCGCCAAACGCATAGAAAATACATCACAGTATGTGAAAGAACTCACAAATCTTGAAGTTTCACCGAACGAAGCCAACGCGACAAAGGTTTGCGAAGTAAATTCTGGATTTAAACAGGGCAATAAAAATGCTGATAGTAAAACTGAAAAGAAAAAACTACCTTTTCGTACAAACAAAGTATGTTATAGATGTGGGAGTAATAGACATTCCGCTGATGCCAGTCATTGCCCTGCCGCAAAAAGTAGATGTTACAAATGTAAAAGAATTGGACACTTTTCCAGGGTGTTCAAGTCATCTAACACTTTGCAGTCAAAACCAAATGTAAATGTAATTACAGATACATCCATAGTGGATTCCAACGAAAGTGATGTAGAAATATATGTTATTGATGAAGTAAATGATGTGGGTGAACCAACCAGTCACAGTTATAATCCACCTAAATGTAAACTTATGATTGATAATGTAACGATATCCATATGGGCAGACTCATGTTCCCATTTCACGATTATAGATAAGCAAAATTGGGAAAATTTAGGCTCAAAAACCTTGCTACCTACAGATGTTAATCACGTAGGATATTGTGGTCAAAGGTTGCCAGTGTTAGAATATTTTTCATCTATAATTACATTTCAGAACAGAGAAACCGAAGCTAAGATTTACGTAGTGGAAAAGGGAAAATCCTTGCTGGGATGGAGGGAGCAGAAAAAATTAGATATAATTCTCAATCCTAATCACCCTGCTCAGGTTTTGTTAACTGAAGCACCAGACACGGAAGTATGGAAGTCTAAATTCCCCAATCTATTTAGGAAAGAATTAGGGTGTTTGAAAAAGTTCAAACATCGTATAATTCTTAAGGAAGGAACTACACCCAAAGTACAGAAAGTAAGGAATGTTCCGTTAGCATTAAGAGACCCTCTTAAGGAAGAGTTGAAGAGGTTGTGCAAGGAAGGGATTATTGAGCCCATAGAGGCATCGGATTGGTTAAGTCCAATCGTTATCGCACGCAAACCTAATGGCAGTATCCGCATGTGTGTGGACTTAAGGGATCTCAATCAGTGTATATGGGTAGACCGTTACCCCTTACCTCACATTAATGAAATGTTAGCAAGCATTGATAATGGAATAGTTTTTTCCACTTTAGACCTATCAAGCGCTTATCACCAAATATTATTACAAACTGATTCTAAACATTTGACATCCTTCATCACACCAGAAGGAGCTTTTCAATTTGTTTGAATGCCTTTTGGGTTAGCCTCAGCATCTGCTGTTTTTCAAAGGGTCATGCAGAACATACTAGGTGAGGAAGCCAATGTACGTGTTTTCCAGGATGACATTTTAGTGTGGGGTAAGAATAAAGATGAACACGACAAATTTTTGGAGATTGTGTTAAAAAAATTTGAACAATCCGGGTTAACAATAAGTTGATCAAAGTGTAAATTTTGTAAAACTGAAGTAGATTATTTAGGGCACACATTGTCGATGGAGTCAAACCTAAGTTCAAACTTGTTGAAGACTTAGAGAATGCCCCCATTCCTCGTGACAAAGAGCAGTTAAGGTCATTTTTGGGATTGGCAGAATATTATTCTAGATTTATTTATAATTTCTTAACTTGTGTATTTCCTTTACGGGAGCTCATGAAAAAGAAAACAATCTTTGAGTGGTCTGACAAGTGTCAACAAGCTTTTGAGCAGGTAAAAAAAGCCGTCACAAAAGCAGTGGCTTTGAAACCATTTAACCCGAATGATAAGAGTGTGAGTGTGACTGATGCTAGTAGTTATGGGATAGGAGCTATATTGATGCAAGTACATGAAGACAAGGAACGCGGGATAGCGTTTGCATCATGTACACTTAAAGGAGCGGAGAGCACTTATTCCACAATTGAAAAAGAGGCATTAGCATGTTGGGGTGTGCAACATTTTAGAAATTTTGTATGGGGAACAAAATTCGATGTGCATACAGACCATAAACCTTTAATAGATATATTTTCAACATCTGGTGCTGGAAAAGCTTCTCTGCGTATAGCTAAATGGATTTACCGACTACAAGAGTTTGATTTCATGTTAAAATATGTACCTGGTGTGAGGAATATTAATGCTGATTGTTTGTCCCGTCTTCCAGTAAACAAGCCAGATAGTATGAGTTTTGAGTAGAACACAGACGACTGGGTGGTTGCAAATTTATCAGATGTGTGTCAAGCTATCAGTGAAGAAGAGTGGAAACAAGCCATGTTAGAGGACATATGCATAAAAAATGTAATTGAATGTTTACCCATAAAGGAAGGGTGGAAACTTCAGGAGAATTTGTTGCAATATAAGGAAATTTGGAACAAACTGTCGTTAGTGAATGGGATTTTGAGGAGAGGTGACAGATTAATAGTTCCCAACTCCCTAAGATCGAGATTGATTGATTTGCTTCACGAAGGGCATGGTGGAATGACCGCAATGAAGAAAATAGCAAGGAATGATTTTTGGTGGCCGGGAATGGATAAGCAAATTGAAAGGTTTGTAAGAGATTGTATTGCTTGTTCTTGCAGTGATAAAACCCACACTGTACAAGAAAGTCCTATTTATCATACGAAGTGGCCAAAACATGCCTGGGAAAGGTTAGCCATGGACATATGTGGTCCATTTGAGATTTTAGGAATAGGCAAAAGGTTTGCTATAGTATTAATGGATTATTTTTCTAAATGGCCGGAGATTACATTTGTCAGAGAGGTTAAGACAGGTAATGTGATTGAATTTTGCGAGGAAATATTTCGAAGGGAAGGATGTCCCGCAGAGATACTCACGGACAATGGTTCTCAATTCACATCCAGCGAATTTAGTGCATTTCTTAAAAAATGGGGTGTAAGACATTCCAGGACTCCAGTATATCATCCTAGGGGAAATGGGTTAATTGAGCATTTCAACCGTGTGATTGGTGAATGCATTCAAATGACCTTACAGAACAAGGGATGTTGGAAAAGTGAGGTGAAAAATATGCTATGGAATTATAGGATAACTCCCCATTCGGTAACTGGTGAAACTCCTTTTTGTTTACTGAAGGTTAGAACACCATGCTCCATTGCTGTTCCAGCATGGATAGGAAGATGTGGCAGAAGAACAGTAAATGAGAGTGAGATACGATGCAAAGTAGAGAAGTATCAAGATACTCATGAACAAAAACATAATGAGTGTTTGGTAAGGAAATCCAGGTTGTTCAAGGAGGGCATGTTTGTAAGAGTAAAAACTGATGCCTTCCATTGTAAGGGAAGTTCTAAGTTATCTGTTCCTAAAAAGATTCTAATTGTCAAGGGTAATGCAGTGAAACTTTCTGATGGTAATTGGTGGAACATGAATAGAGTATCTATTTGTAATGCAACTGAAGTTCGTGAATGGCTCAAAGCTAATCCAATTGGAAATGGAGGAATCAGATCTGTTCAAAGAGTTGGATTAGCCTTGGGAAAAAATGTGGTGTCCAATCACGGCAGGTATGTTGTTGATCCCAATGTAAGCACCAGACAGAGTGTACGTAAAATAGAACCTCCAAGGAGATTACAAGATTATATTTGTACTTAAGTGTACCATGTTAAGTATTATTAATTATTTATAGAAAGAGGATATGTTGTATTCATGACATGTTCTTAATGATGTCACTATTGTTGTATGCCAACGGTTGTATCCTGGCAACTGAGTTCTGCTACGTGGAACCAGTCTGTTGGGATCACGGAGACAGATCGGGTGTCTTGGATGACAGCTGTTGGGGGTTGTTCCTTATATCTGGAAATAAACCAACTTGAACATCTGTGTGAACCTCATCTTTAAAACACAGCTTTAGCTGCAGTTTTCTGCCGCTAAAGCAGCGATAATTTTAACACCGTTTCTTGATAATATGCCCCAAAGTTTTCTACCGATGCTTCATGAATATAGTTTGTTTTTTGCCTGTCCAGAACTGTATCTTATGCGGCGAAAGATGAATACAGTGTCAGAACCCCCACCCTTATTAGGGCAGCTTTTCTGACGCTATTGAATCAGCAGTCCTATGGGTACAGTGTAGCAGCCTCAGAACCTATGGGCTACCTACTTCTAAACCATCTATGCTATCCAATGCCAAAAGAGTAACACACAAATTCAAACCCAACCCAGCGTAGGCTCTAATAGGAGTGTCACGTTAAATTATGAATTGTACAAACAGTGCTTAATTTGTGCCGGTGCTTGCCGGTGCTAAGCACCAGCACCTAATTATTAGGCCCAGGTCTACACACATTTAGTGCACCGCACGTAATTGATTTGATACTTGATAGTAATTAGTTGAGTGCTGCTCTACCACGTAAGGTTAGTTAGAGTGTTACGTACTGGTTGCATTGTGTTGTTGATGACTGATGACGAAGTACTGACGAATTTCTTCACGAGTCACACACGTTCAAGTTAGTAAGTTATTCTCTCACTTCGTAACTGTTCGTTTGTTCTCAATCAATGTTCAATGCAGTGGCACTGTGGCAGGCACTGGCGGCCGTGGCTCAGTGTTGCCGGCCCAGTGGGCGGGACACTGAGAGTTAAGCAGGGCAGGGCTAAGCCTTTGGTTGGTCATCTGTGGGTGCGGGGGTTGACTTGGGGCTGTGCGCAGCAGCAGCAGGCAGCATGCGCAGATTTTTTAGATTGTACTGCGCGTGCATTCACTGCTTTGTGCCACGCCCCGGCATACCCGCACCGGCCGCACCTCACCTAGTCATCGTGGTACTGCGGCCGCTTCCGCCCTTGGCTTCAAAGTCTCTGAGTGAGAGGCTGAGCGCGACATGGACGACGTTGACCGCATTGAGGAGTAGAGTACAGTACATAGTTACAACAGCACCAGGTGAGGCACGGCCTGGTAGGCATCATTTATTTAAAATAAAGCTGCGCAATTAGGAGCACTAGGTGAGGCACGGCCTGGTAGGTCTAAGCATCATTATTTAAAATAAAGCTGCGCAATAAGAAGCACCAGGTGAGGCAGGGGCCTGGCAGGCGTCGCGGCCTAATCAGTTAATGAAGCTGCAAAGTGCGTAGTAGCCTGACAGTGACAGAGTCCCAAGTGAGTCAGGTCCCGTCCTAGACGACTCCCACAGTCCCATTTTACTGGTCCGGGTCCCGTCCCACAGTAGAGTGTTGCGGGCACAGTGCACACTGTCAGCCAAGAGAACAGTAGGGAGACTCATGAATGTATTTCAATAGCTCTGACTGTTTATGCTTATTCGACTGATTATATGTTGATTGAAGATGGCGTGGCGATTATGATTATTCGATCGACTGAATATGATTGATGATGATGGCGTGGCGGCCGCGGGCCAGCGCGGCGCTTAGTGTGATGTTGTTGGCCGGCTGCCCGGCCTGGCCTGGCCTTGGTTTTGGTTACCCTTACAGTTTCTGTTTCACAAATGGCAAATCTCATTCTGCAGGGGTTGGCCGTTGGGGCTGTGCGCGGCAAGCAGCGTGCGCAGATTTTTTTTTTATGGTAATGCGCGCGCATTCACTTCTTAACCACACCCCAGCATACCCGCATGGCCTCACCTCGCTCTAGTCTCACCACCACCGAGTCATGGCCATTCAGGTTCAAGGGTACAACTTACAAGAACCGTTCAGCAGCGTCGGTTCACTTCTAACTTAAGTGTGAAAAGTAAGCCAGCAGCAAGCGCGAACGGCCAGGCCAGACGAAGTTGTTGCGGTGCGACGACGTGCATTGTCGACTTATTGGCGTTGAGGACTCAGAGTAGCCCTGCCCCCAGTGACGTAGCCGCTGCCAGCTGTGAGTGAGTACTACTACTGGCCAGTCTGACTCTGGCCAGTGCCACCTGCCAGTAGCCGCACCAGCCACCAGATGAGGCAAGGCCTAATCAGTTAAAATAAAGCTGCGCAGCAGACTAAGTAAGGCTGCAGCCTGTGCACTACTGCAGTAGTCGGTGTGTGTCTTTGTCCCGAACCGACCAGTAACCTAAGTTTTAATTCACACACACTCTGACTGACTGCACTGTTACTGTAAAGTAAGATCCCTTAGCGAAGCTCTGTTTCATTCTTTAATGTAACACTGTGGGGGCGTCTGTTTGCCACTATATTCTTGTTTTAAAAGTACCTCCTGCTGCCGAGTTCCTTCCTGGCCTCCAGTAATATTCATGCATAAATTAAAATGTCAAGATAACTCTGATGATTAAACGTCTTCCTGGAGAGAGACATGAGTTTTCTCTAGGGGAAGTTGTGACTGCTTGTAAGGTAGTACAGATGGTTAATATACCTGCTGCAAAGAACGTTTACCGCGCAGATCAAAAAGTGTATATAATGTAAAGTAGGTCAGTGTGTTACTGCTTCTGTCAGAGAGATCCTTTTGTTATTTGCAGTTTGTAAGTTAAAATCCTATCATAGAACAGCAAGCTATTAACTGTCATCAAAGAGCTGCATGCAAACTGCAAGTTATATATTAGAGCTATATGTTTTTTTCCCCAAGCTTTCATTATCCCAATCTTGCAAAAAGGTTCATTTGGGTAGAAATCAATTATCATTGCTGTTATGCTTTAAATTCTAAATTTGCGCTTTTCCAGACTTAGAACTCTTAAACTATATTGCTTACAATGACGATCATGGATGACATGTGACTCCTATACCTTGTAGTCCTGTCTGATGTAACATTCCCTATATACTGATTTACACACGTAGGATTGTATCTATGCAATGTTTGTATGATGCAAAGTGCTCTTACACTGGTATGAGAGATGATGTGCAAAAAAACTGACAGGATTGGTCAGCCATCACCCTCTCAGTGACTTTTAAGTGTGTGGAGCCATTTGAGGAAGTGGGTGGAGCCAGACAAAAGTAGGTGTCGCCTCCGACAAACATTTGAGCACCTGCACTTCATATTTTACAAATTAAGCACTGTGTACAAATACTCCTGTTACTGCACCTACCAGAATTCCGAGTTTCCAGCAAACAGCACAACCCCCAATTTAACCTAGATACATTTTGGCCGTGCAAACCTGATGCAATTTAGTGGGAGAAAATACCCAATACATACTGGGACATTCGAATTTTGGAGCCACAAGCACTAAAATCTGCATTTTCTGGCCCATGTTTGTAGGTAAAAGATAGAATAGGTGATGGGTATTACACTCCGTAGAATCTGAACACCTCAGTGTAGACATTTGTTGGGCATTATAATTACCACGTGGTACACTGGGCCACTAGTATCAAGGGCCCTTGTGTGGCATGGTTCATCATTGGTCTAGCCATATAGCTGTGGGGAGCATCCTTTTGTGTTGTCTTCCGATTGGTTCTGCTGCTGTGTGTCTCTCCCAGTGATAGCAAGGTTCATCATTGTCGAGCAACAGGATATCCATGCTACACTGTTATAATTTTAAGCCATGTAAATCAGTGGTTCTTAAATGGGGTCTGCGAGGCCTACTTGAGGCCAGCTCAGGGGGTCCACGAATGTTTTACAAAATTAAATAATATTACAATTAACCAATTAAAATGAATAATCTATATACACAAAAAAGCAAAACAAAATTAAATAATATTACAATTAACCAATTAAAATGAACAATCTATATACACAAAAATGCAAAACAGAAAATTAGAAAACTTCTTCCATATTTGATTGTGAATGAAATACAATTTCTTTCCATATTTTTTATATTTGTTTGATATATACTTTTTTTGTATTTTGTGTGTATTGTTTTGAGGTTCATATCATGGAAAATACTAAGGCCGATGGTCCCCAGCTTATAATAATGACACATGTGATCCCTAGTTTCCAGAAATGATTGAGTGGGGGTCCACAGGTGTCAAAAGGTTGAGAACCGCTCTTGTAGATAAATAATTAATCAGTGGTGCATCCTCCAAGCACATTTATATTTATTAACATGTTTCAAAATGGCTGAACAAATGGAAGGTGATGCATACATACACATTTTAATTAATAAGCACATAGACATTCAAGGGTATTGCTCATACAGCTAACTAATAGGGGTCCTTTCTATGGAGAGGCACTTGTCCAGTTCCTGTCATATCTACATCACTTTTTTAAAGGAGTTTTTTTTTATCCTTTAACAATAAAGCATATGGAGAAAATCACTACTTTTGATCAAACTTATTTGGTTTGTGTGATTTCCTGCTGCCAGTGTGGACCACAGCATTTCCAAGAGCTTGTGGCACATACCACTTCAGGGCACCGGGCACATTCAGTTGGTGAGGAGCTGCCCTAAATATTTTTATTGTAAGGGTTACAGTAATCTCTTTCCATCATATTTGGCATTTACATTAACCATTTACTCTGTGCACCTTTACTTTTACCATTTAATGTGTGTAAGCTTATATTAACCATTACAGTGTGCACATTTACATTGTCTGTTTACTGTATGCATCTTTAAATTAATCATTTATTGTGCTGCACCCATAAAAATAACTATTACACTTGCTATTTACCGTGGACACATTTAAATTCACCATATGCCATGTGCACAATTATGTTCAACATTTGCCATGTGCACATTTTAATTCACCATTTAATGTGTGCAAATTTACATTTACCATTCACACCTTCGTATTCTCTACTCACATTCACCTCTAATCTGCACACATTTACATTTGGCATTAACACATTTACATTCACCATTTGTTGTGTGCACATTTACATTCACGATTTACTGTATTCACATTTGCATTCGTCTTTTACTGTGCCCACATTTACATTCCTCATTTACTATGTTCACATTTATATTCACTGTTGCGTGCATTTTTACATTTGCAATTCACTATGTGGGGATTTACATTCACCATTTGCTGGGCACACGATTGCTTTGCCATTTACTGTGGGCATATTTTTATTCACCATCTGCCAGGTGCACATTTACATTCACCATTTAATGTTTGCACATTCACAGTACCATTTCCTTAGCACATGTTTAAATTTACTGTTAATTGTGTGCAGCTTTACATTTACCACTTACTGTGCACCCCTTTACATTATCCATTTACTGTATGCACATTTCCATTTTCCATTGCAAAACTACATCAATACTTACACAGTTATATTCGCCATTTGCCATGCGCACAATCAAATTCGCTATTTACTGTGTGCATGTAAACATTTAACAGTTAGTGCTTATACATTTACATTTGCCATTCACCAAGTGCACATTTGCATTCATCATTTACAGTGCACACAATTACATTGATAATTTACTGTGCACAAATGTATATTCTCTATGTAGTGGGTGCACATTTACATTCACCTTTCATTTAAGGCATACTTACATTCACACATTTACAATAGAATTTTTGGTCACTTACATTCACCATTTACTGTGTGCACATTTACATTCGCTTTTCACTGTGCACTCATTTGCATTTGCCATTTACTGTGTGCACATTTACATTTGTCCTTTATTGGGAGTACATTTACATTCACTATTGTATGCATATTTACATTTGCCATTCACAGTGTGCACATATCCATTCACCATTTGCTGTGTGCACATTTACAATTGGCATACTCCGTGCATACATTTACATTCACCATTTACTGTTTGCACCTTCACATTCACCATTTACTGTGCATTAATTTACATTCACCTTTTGCTGTTGGCACATTTACATTCACAATTTAGTGAGTGTATAGTTACATTTGTCATTTAGTGTGCCCTTTACTGTGTGCACATTTACATTTGCCATTCACACATTTACATTCACCAGTTACCTTGTGCAGATTTACATTCACCATTTACTGTACATACATATTAGATAGTTAAACAACTATAACATGTCAGTTACATATGTTTTGTGTCCACAATTAAACATCAGTTTCATAATGCATATATCTGTGATATGCAGATGCAAATTAGTTAATTTTATATTTGGTACACATATGAGCAGTTATAGTTGTTTGACTGTCTAATTGACGTCCACATTTTATGTTAGATGTTTGTCCGTACTATGTCAAATAAATCATTGTAGGAAAGTAGGATCTGCTACTTATGGTTACCCCCACTTTTTGCTTTATGTTATACTGTTTTCGACTAGTCTGACTGGGATCCTGCTAATCAGGACCCCAGTATATCTGCTTTCTCCCTAAACTGTTATGTACTTAGGTCCACTCCAGATTGGATACTGGGGTACCCTTGTCAGTCCCTAGTATATGGTACCCATGTACCCAGGGCACAGGTACCCCAAAGGCCCCCATGGGCTGAAGCATGTATTATGCCACCCATGAGAGGTCATGCAAAATGGAACTACAGGTCTGCCATTGCAGCCTGTGTAAGATGGTACATGCACCACTTACTTAAGATAGAAGTTTACTATATCTAAGGGTCACTGCACTTAAAACCTATAAGTCACCCCTATAGCAGGCCTTGAAAATCACGAAGGCAGGGTGCTTGGTTCTAAGTGAGAGGGTGCCACTGCATGAGGAGAACACCCCCTTAGCCTACGGAGTCCATTCTCCCGGGTTGTTAGTGCTGCAGCCACGTACGACATATAGAGTGGCATTATGCAACAGCGTGATGACCAACTCTAAAACAGCTAAAAGCAACCCTATTGTGTTTGGTGTCAAACATTGTGGAATCAAACCCCCTTAGAAATGAGCTTTGTGAGGTCTCTGGTGTTCCAGGTACCAGCCTTCTAGTCCACTGCAGCCCGAAATGGTTGCTGCTGATCAAAGGCACATTTCTGCCCTCCTGCTGCTGAGTCAAGCTCGAGCAGGGGAAGGCAGAACAATACGCATCCTGTCACAGGGAGGTGTGACCACCTCCCAGACAGGATTTAGCGTATTAGGCCTGGGAGGGTGCGCTTGCCAGCGACCGAAAGTCTGCATGAGGGGCATATTTGGTGTCCCTGTGCATAGCCCAGTTGAAATCAGTCTTTGGAGCTGTTGGCTCCTGCTCTGGTGCGAAACTGGACAAAGGACTTTGGAGTAACCTCCTCATTGTCCAGAACCTCCACTGGGAGGGTCCCCTGAATCTGTCCAACCCTCTCCCATGGATAGAAAAGGGCTTACCTGGCTGTAGGACCATAGATTTGACGTGGACAAGATTCTGAACCAGAAACCACTGAACTTCGACTGTCTGGACACTCTGGACTTCATTTGGGCCAGACTTCGTCTCCCTCTCAGTCTGAAGCATCGTCTGTTCCCGTGCACCTTACAAGCTCCATGCAGGACCTGTGGAGCATCAAGGACAACTGTAGATATCTCCCTTGGAGTGAAGGAGTCACCACATCACAATTGACCAGTCAGCTGCTCCTGAGCTCCTACGGACTCCGAATGCTGCAGCAACACAAGAGGTGGGTTTCCAAGTCTCTCGAGGTCCGAGCTGCCCTCTTACTAAGTTTGAGGTCAGAATCCATTGTGGGGGCTGCAATACCTGTACCCCTGTGCACTGCATATTTTTGCATGTGCATATGCTTGTTGGCATTTCCCGAATAAGTGCACTAGGCTCCAAGTAGCCCCAACCTCTGGCACCATTTCCAACAAAGAACTCTGGCCTCCTCGCACTCGCTCCGTGGGCTTCTGCTTTGTGAAACTGCTTGAGGTCCCCTCACAACTCCTGTGCCTCTGGCCTTTGGGTCCTCTTGAGGGTCAACCCTGCTTATGTTGAGCTTCCCTGGTTGCTCCAGGCCTGCCTTGACTCGCTTGTGTTTGGTGAGTCTCCTGGACCTTGCTGGTCCCAACCGTAACCTTTCTTGACCTTCTTCATGGGTTGCCGCTGCCAAGGTTTGTTGGTGCTCCAGCCGGACACCGACCCCTCAGCACTCGACATCCTTCAAGGGACAGGTCGTATCCTGCTCCCTGTGGCTGCAGAGTCAAGAACCACCTCAACGCACCTGAAGCACCCGACATCAGTGGGTATTCGTCTACTGAACCACTAGCCACTCCTGAGTGAGCCAGACTCTGTCCCCACTGCTTTCAGGTACTCTTCAACAAGAATTCACCTGAAGAGGTTGAGGAGAGAGTTACCCAGGTGGAGGAAAGGACTGCCAGAGTAGAAGATGAGGTAGCAGAATGGCAGGCTTTTAAAACGGAACAAGGGAAAGTAGTGGAAGACCTTCAATGGAAACTAGAAGATTTCGAAAACCGCCAAAGGCGGAATAATGTAAGACTTTTGGGACTTGCGGAAGGGCGGGAAGGACAGGACCCGAGAGGTTATGTGATTAAGGTGTTAAAAGAAGCCTTTCCAGATTCAAAATGGCAATGGGATCTAGACGTGCAAAGAGCCCACAGATATCCTATGTTTGTAAGGAAGAATCGTGGGGGTCAGGAGAATGCATTACCAAGAGCAATGTTGGTCTTTCTAGGGAATTACTTGGCGAGGCAAGAAATAATTGATAAAGCTAGACCAGACTCAAGAAAGTTAGCCGACGGGAACACATTCTTTGCCAGGCCAGACTTCTGCCACGTCACTGTGGAAAGAAGATGGAAACTAAGGCAGATGATAGCACCCTTCCAAAAGCAAGCTGCAGAAGCTTATTTACTGTTTCCAGCAAGATTGAAAGTCATTAGGAAGGGGTACACCAAGATATTCAAGTCCGAGATAAAAGCAGGAGAATACTTGATGGAGATCACGAAGTTGGAGAAAGGAAAGGAAAGTAGAGGGAGAACTCCAGCGGTAACACCACCAAATGACCCTTCAAAGACATAGTAAGGGAAAATCCCCAAATTACACATAGGTATAACTACATGAGAGAATAGGATAGGAGAGAGTAGCGACACTACAGACTATAGGGGCCACACATAGGTCAGGATTGATCTATTTGCCTGTAGCAAGGGGGGTGGGGATCCAAAGGGGAGGGGGGAAGAGGGGGGAAAGGGGGAGGTGGTGGGGAAGGGGAAACTCATGCACTTATGAGGTGGTTTTAAGCACAGTAAAGGTAGTGAAGGTTTGCGAGGTAGGAGTTACAGTATATTAGTAAATAGAATTGTAGGTAAGAAAATACCGAGGTTTGATGAAAAACGGCCGGCATGCATACTTACAGAGGGTAAAAATTTTGAACCACAATGACATGTAGGATAGCCTCAATAAATATCTGTGGTTTAAATGAGGTAAATAAAAGGCTTAAGACGGCTGCCCTGTTAAAATGGCTAAATCTCGATTTAGTGTGCCTGCAGGAAACACATATTGAAGGCACTAAGGCTTATATACTGGAACAGCTTGGCTATAACATGCTAGCAAAAACGAACCAAAACACAAAGACGAGAGGGGTGGCAATTCTAGGTAGGAGTCAGGATACGCTGGTTAAGAGAAAGAAAGAGGATCAGTGGGGAAGATGGGCTATAGCGGAGATAAGTTTTAGGGGGGAGACAATTACGGTTGTCTCGGTCTATGGCTCTACATGAGATGATCCGGATATTTTTCAATTTTTGGATACAGAATTGGCACAATGGCCGGAGCCCATTATACTCTGTGGTGACCTGAATTTGCATGATCCAGACAGTAGTTTTTTAGACCCCGGTAGAAAATACTCGGGGCGGAAAAGGAGGACTTACATAGCATTAGCAGATATTTGAATTTGAATTTGAAGGGATTTGTATAGCGCTCGTACACCTGGCGGTTTCTTGGCGCTCACTGACAATTGCTACTTGGTAGATCGGAGAGAGGGTAAGGTGAGCGTTTAAGATGGGAAGGCTTGGGTGAAGAGGAAGGTCTTCAAGTCTCTACGGAAGAGGGGGTACTGGGTGCAGGTTCTGAGGTGCAATGGAAGAGAGTTCCAGAAGACTGGACCCGTGGTAGAAAATTTAGAGCCACCCCACTTCTTCCGTTTAAAACGGGGAACCAGGAGAAGGTGGTGAGAGGCGGATCGAAGGTCTCGTGAAGGCGTGTAGGATTGAATGGTTGAGTTGATGAAGGAGGGGGCAGATCCTGTCCGGGCTTTAAAGATGGTGCAACCAAGCTTGAATAAAATTCGTTGTCGGACAGGGAGCCAGTGCAGGGTAGAGAGGAGAGGGGTTACATGATGTGACTTAGAGAGGTTAAAGACCAGCCGAGCAGCCTGGTTTTGGACAAGCTGAAGGCGTCTCAAGAGGTAGTTGGGCATGCCATGGTAAAGGATATTACCATAATCTAGGCGAGATGTTACCATGGCTAACAGAATTAGTTTGAGCGCTTCTGGGGCGAAAAATCGAGAGACTCTGCGGATGGTCCTAAGTGAAAGGAAGGCTGAGGAAACCACAGCAGACACTTGAGAGTGTAAGGAGAGTTGATTATTAATTTTAAATCCAAGGGTTTTGACAGAGGGTACAGGGGTGGGAGGGGGGCCAAGTGAAGGGGGCCAAAAAGAAGATGTCCAGGGACTGGAGCAACCACCCGTTAGCACCAACTCCGTTTTATCGGGGTTGAGCTTCAAGTGGTTGAGGTTCATCCAGTCCTGAATAAAGGTCATAATGGACTGGACATTGGACATAGACTCAGGGGTGGAGGAAAGGGAAAAAATGAGCTGGAGGTCGTCTGCGTAATTGTACACAGAGACCTCCAGACGCTGTAAAGCAAAAATGAGGGGGGCAATGTAGAGGTTAAACAAGAGAGGGGACAGAGAGGAGCCCTGGGGAACACCACACTGAATTGGTTGAAAATCTGCAGAGAACTCTCCCAGACGAACCGCTTGAGTCCGACCGTTCAGAAAGGAGGATAACCATAGTAGCGCTGTTCCTCTGATTCCCGCCGCTTCGACACGGGAAAGTAAGATGGAGTGGTCCACCGTGTCGAATGCGGCGGAGAGATCTAAGAGGATCAGGGCCTGATGTTGGTTGGTATCCATTCCTTGTCGGAGATTGTCCAGAACCGATGTTATATGGCATATACGGCAGATATGGCAATACATAACTTGTTGGAAGACCCTTGGATAAAATGTCACCCAAATCTAGATGGGAGTACTTTCTTCTCAGCCCCTCATCAGGTAATGGTTAGGTTGGATTATTTTTTAATAACAAGAGGACTGCTGGATTATGCAAGAATAGATAGGGAACCAAGGATCATCTCAGACCATAGCCCATTAGTCTTAACTGTAGCAATTGGGCAAAGGAGAAACAAAGAGCTAAGACAATGGACATTTGATAGAAAGTTGCTACAGGATCAGCGGTATAGGGAAAGATTGAGTAACTGGATCAAAGAATATTGGGAGATAAATAGGGGTACTTCAACACCAGGGATAGTGTGGGATGCTTTTAAAGCTGGAATAAGAGGCGAAACTTTGAGTTATGTAATTAAGGAACAAAGAATTTTGAAGGTAAAAGCTGAACAAATTAATAAATCAATCACTAAAGCAGAGGAAGCACTTACTTCAGCCTTACATACACACTCCCCAATTGACCAGATCTTATTGAAAATAGTTGCTCTTAAAGCCGAAGCTATGGAGGAGATGGGGAAGGAAACAGTAGAGAAGTATCTGGTAAATAAGGAAAAGGTATATGAACTAAATGAAAGAGTTGGCCACATGCTGGCTGTGCGTGCTAGGCAAAGAGTCGGGATGGCCGATATAAAGGAGATTAAAAATTCTCAGGCATTTAGGGTGAAGGAAGTTGAACAGATCCGAGAGGTTTTCAAGCAATTTTATACAGAACTCTATACAAAGGATGGTCGAGAGAAAGAGGAGGATATAAGGACCTATTTAAGCGAGATAGAGCCCTCAGAGCTAGCAGAGGAGGACAAGAAAGGGCTGGAGGAGATACTGCAGCTGAAGGAACTGGTTGAGGCTATGAGGGATCTACCATCAGGGAAGGCAGCTGGCCCGGATCAGATTCCGATAGAATTCTACAAAACCTTTCAACCCTCTCTCATAAAAGAAATGTTTAATGTTATGCTGCTGGCTCAAAAGGGTCACAAGAGTCGGTACCAGAGTCCTGGGGCGGGGCAGACATCATCGTAATACCGAAGAAGGGTAAACCCCCAGACATCCCGGGGTCGTATCGTCCTATTACCTTAATGAATGCAGATATTAAGGTGTTTTCTAAAATTTTGGCGAAAAGGTTGTCTAGGGTAGTTGAATCACTGGTAACTCCTTCTCAGCATGGTTTTATCCGGGGTAAAGGGACAACTCAACATACTAGACAAGTAAATACGGCATTTGATGCAGCAAGCATTTTAGAAGACCCCATGGCAGCCCTGTTCCTAGATGCTGAGAAGGCATTCGATAGGGTTTCTTGGAGGTATATGTGGGAAGTTCTGAGATGGAATGGTATAGGGGTAGGATTTATTAAAGCTCTACAGACCCTATATATAAACCCGACGGCCAAGATAAGAGTTAATAGAGGACAAACATCCGCAGTCTATATCCAGAGAGGAACAAGGCAGGGATGCCCCTCTTCGCCCCTACTTTTTGCTCTTTACCTGGATCCCTATATACGAAAGCTGGAAAGAAATGCTCTGATTCCACCGCTAATATTAAATGGTTGCAGATTTAAAACGCTAGCATACGCTGACGATGTGGCCGTCCTGACGACAAAGCCTTCGGACGCTATCAGGGCAATCGAAGAAGAAGCTGTGCGATTTGGGCAGTTCTCAGGATATAGCCTGAATAAAGAGAAAACTCAGATAGTTAAGAATCAGTGGGTAATGTGTAATGATGATAGAGTGGTGGGAGTGGCAAACTATCTGGGGGTCCAAATTACAGCAGAAGTAGATAAGATTGTTAAAATCAATATTGCACCCTTAACAGCTCAAGTTAAAAAGGATCTGGAAAAAATGAATAATCTACACTTGTCATTGGTAGGCTGTACAAACATCATCAAGATGTTGGTTTTACCTAAAGTCTTATATTTTTTCAGGGCTATACCCTTGCTGTTTGAAGCCAATTGGTTTAAGGGCCTAGAGGCCATATGTAGCAGGTTTATCTGGGCACATGGTAAGACCCGGAGGGCCTATAGGTTTATGACACTTCCTAGGGAAAAAGGGGGATGGGGAGCACCAGACTTTCGTTTATATTATATGGCAACTGTTTTGCAATATATACAAGGATTAATTGGGGGAATATTGATGATGTAAGAATGCATAAGATGTCTACTGAGATTTATGCAGTTGTGTTAGGGGCAAATACCTATAACTGTTTTTTAAAATGTACAGATTCTAGCTATTTTAAGAGAACCAGGTTTAAAACTGTTAAGGCGGCTGTTGTGGTATGGAATGCTTTCTTAAAAAAAGTCAAGATGGGGAGGTATAACAGATATGTGTCCATATGCAATAATAGATCACTCCCAGCGGAAATATTTGCTGATCAGACAATGGCGGAGTGGGCAGCAAGGGGGATTACGCAAATAGGAGACTTGTTCTCTCAGGATGGTTTTATGCAATTCTCAGATCTGCGAGCTTTATATAACTTAGATAATAGGGGTTTTTTCAAGTATTTGCAGATTAGAAGTTTCTTCAGAAACAAAGTGGGAGGTCCTGCAGGCTTTACCAAGATAGAAATAATGGAGAAAATCAAGCTGATGGGGGACTGTTCAATAAGATCGTTTTATGCAATATTGTTGAAAGAAAATCAGGATGATCTAGAGAAATTTAGTACAAAATGGGCAGATAAAATAGGAGTTAAAAGTAATTTGTTTTTGGAATCTCTGAATTATGGACGCACAATATTAAGTTCAGCCCCTTTGCAGTCTCAGCACTATAAAACATTATATTTTCTCTATTTTACGCCAGCAAGGATAGCAAGATGGGGTGGGACTGTAGGAATTAACTGCCCTCGATGTGATGCGCTAGAGGCAGATAGCATACACATCTTTGCAACATGTCCCCAACTTCAATTTCTGATTAAAGAGATAGAGGGGTTCCTTGCAAGGTCCTTGGGTATAGGGATCTCTCTTTCACCATCTTGGATTATGTTAGGAGTGGCAGAAGGAGAGCAGGAGCACGCAGAATTCTTGTTTGCTATAATGGCCGTTTACAGATTGACAATAGCTAGGGCTTGGTTGGATAAAAATCCCCCAGAATTTCAAACTTGGTTGTCAAATACGTTGTATGTACATAATATGGAGGAAAATATTTCTGCTCGGAAAGGAAGGAGAGGAAGATGTTTGGGGAGAAGGATTTGGGAGCCATTAAGTAAATGGAAGGAGAGACAAAAGTCCCGCACTGCTTAAACAAAGTATTGAAATAACTTGGTTGAATTGCCGGAATTTAAATAATAGAAATTATTGAAAGTATTGTAACTGTTAAAGGGTATTCAACGTAAGCTAAAACTGTGCTTATATTTGTTGTTATCTTTCTTTGTTTTTGGGAGAAAAAAAAAAATAAAAAAAAAAAAAATAAAAAAAAAAAAAAGAATTCACCTTTGCATTCCATCCAACACTTTTCGTCTTCCCAGCAGTGGCTCTTCTTCAAAGTCCTCCATAGAGATCAATGGCGGTTTCCGAAGCCACTTCTGACCTATGCACCCGGCTTCCCTGGAATAGGTAACTCTGGTACTATGGTATCCACGGGTGGGGTGGCTCTCCAACCTCCTGCGTTCCACAGGTTTCTTCAAAGTCCACTTAGAAGGGCCCTAAAATTTTAAAACGGCAACTGTGACTCTCCCATAGAATTGTTCGGCGCACTCGGTTGCGTTCCCACACTGCACCCGTCCTCCGTGGGGGGCCTATTTGCTCACCTTGGGGTCCCAGCAAAACTTTGCGTCCTCTAGACACTGTGTTGACTCGAGTTATGGTTCTTATGCCACTATTTTACTATATGTTTGGTCTCCCCTTGGAGCCCACTCTGTATTAGTGCTATTTACTATTGTGTCTGTGCTACAGTATCATGTGCTTTGTGAGTATCTTCATGTAGAAGATACTGTGTCATACTTAGAGTGTGTTATACCAATAAATACATATTTTAATAACTCTGTGGTTTTCCTTTCATTCAACCAATACTATAAGGTTGCATTCTGGTAAAACAAGCTGCTTAACATTCCTTCAAGACTAAGCCTGAAGGCTGCTCTCCACAGTTACAACTTGGATAGCTTTCTATGGGAAGGACCAAGACTTTATTGTTTGATTACTTAAAACCATTACAATTTAAACACATTTGATTCGTTCGTATAAAAGACAACTGAATAAAAAAACACAAAACAGTTTTTTCTTTAAACCTTCTAAAGCCCTGTAAGCAATTCAGCTAAGAAGCCAGGTTCAAATCGGCAGTTGTTAGCAGTCAGGTGTTCTGTAATTGAGCCTATGAACAGAATGCCCCTACGGAACCATTGTTCATATATATTTACGAGGCCCAGGTTCCTTGGGTTAAAGGGTTACCCCTGTGTTCTAAACTCTATGAACAGAATGCAGCACTGCTGGGGAGAGGGAGATTAGCGGCACTGGTATCTTCCAACAGTTTTGATGCCTTTTTAACAAATTTGGTGAACCCAATGTTCAGCTTGATGTTATCTGGATTTAAGGCGGCTATTATGGCTTGGCGGCATGATCGTACTCCTAGCCTGTTCCATTCTTCCCGCAATAAAGACCGTCTGACTGTGAGCATTGCGGGGAGTTATAGCCGCACATCCTGCATTTAATACTATTGCAGGAACGGCGCCATTCTGAAAGGTTCTTTTAAAAAGGCCATTTACTTATCCTCAGAGCTGAAACCTTTTGTTTCCAATAAAGTGCAAACGTGCTTGATAAATAGGGTGACTCGACGCCTGGTTTAATATTGGAAATCACTGCCCAAGAGTGTTTCCTTTTTGACAGAGTTGCCCTGTCTGAATGAAAAGACCACAGCCGGACGCTCTTCTTGATGGCTACCTTTAGCGCTGGCGGTGAGGGGTTTGTTCCCCAGAATTCCTTGACTCCAAGTAATTGTAGTCTGTGATCCAGGTGATGCCGATATTTATGGCTGGTGTGGCTTTTCAATATTTCCTGCCAAAGTCTAGCCTCCAGGGAGCCCTCCCAGGCATGGCGCAGTCTGTTACAAAACTTTATGATCGCACCAGCCTCTACGCCATGGTTGTCTAGTAGGCCTAGTTCGAGTCAAACTTGGGCTGCTGAAGCTGATCTTGGCAGGCGGAATGCGCGTTTAAAAATGTGATTGTTAGTTTATTTAGCAAAGTGCTTGTTGTGCCCTTCATGATCTCATGCCCATACGACAGGGAATTCTTTATCTTCGCCTTCATCACCTTCAGCATAGGAGTTAGGCTTGGGCCAAGTAGTTGTTTTGACAGTTTTGCAGCGGCGGCCTTTAGTGACAAAGCTTTGGCCCTTAATACTCCTTTCTGCTCAATGAATGAACATCTGGTATCGGGAAAGATTCCCAGATATTTGTAGTATGGTGTTGATACAAGCTTTACGTTATTGAAGTACCACCCTCCGCATGGCCTCTTTTGCCTCCCAAAAGAAATTGTTTTTAACAAATTCAGCTCTAAAGAGTTTCTTGTGGTATAGGGAAGCAACTTAACAAGTAGCCTCTGTAGGCCTACTTTTGTGTGGCTAAATAGCACCAGGTCATTGGCGTATAGCAGGTTACTGATGCGTGTTCCATCTAGTTGAGGGGAGTGGCAGTAACACTATCAAGTATTGGGGATAAGTCTGATATGTTTGACACCGCTTTTGGTTCCAATCTTCCTGGAAACATGGGAGCCTTCACCCAACTTGATTCTAATCCATGTTTCCGAGTGGAGTTGAACTATAGCGTGTAAGAAGACCGGAGGTATGCCCTAGGACTCAAGTTTTTGCCACAGCAGGCCCCGAGGCACTCGATCGAAGGCCGCTTTAAAATCAACGAAGCAGCAATGACGTTGAGTTTGTTGAACTGCCGCTTCCTCTATCAGGACGGTTAGGGTGAGTAAATTTGTTGTTGTGCCGGAATTGGCCACGAAGCCCGTCTGGTTAAAAGGGAGGTGCTTTATTGTGTCGGCCCAGGCCAACAACTCTTCCAAGAAAATGCTGGCATAATACTTGGACTCGATGTCGAGGAGTGCTATCATTCGATAATTATTAGGATTGTTTCTCTTCCCGCTTTTATAAATTGGGTGAATGATAGCACCTTTCTAGGACTCTGGAATAGTATTATTTAACCTGCAGTGGAGAAACAGGGGGGCCAGGTAAGCTGATCATAGTTTAACATCTGATTTGAACATGACCTGAGGAAGAGCGTTTGGCCCTGGGGCTCCTTCAGCCATGGCTAGCCTTATTGAGCGTAAAATCTTGTTTTAAAGTTCATCTGATGTCACTATGGCCTCCTTCAGAAAATCATTGTTTTTCGCATGGCCCTCATTTGTTAATTCTTCTGTAGCGGTATTAACTGGGGGTTGAGGCCGGGTCGACTTAGGCTCTTAACTTCCGGTGATGGTGTCACAGGATTGGCTGGACTGAACCAAGGGAGTTGGGATGGTAGTCTCTATTGTTGCAATCACTAAAACAAGATGATAAAAACTGTCTCCATTCGTCTGCACTGATGTTTGCGCTACCGTGGCTGCTTCCGCCTTGTAAGCCCCTGTTTACGAGAGACCAGAATTACTTTGCATTGGGATTCTTACTTTCATGAATAAGCTTCAGCCAAAACTGATCTGAGTCTGCTTGTTTTTACCTGTGTATTGCGAACTTAAAAGCTGCTTGGGCTTGCTTGTAGTTGCTGAATATAGTTTTATTTCCTGGGATCTTCCTTGACAAAAAGAGGGCTCGGTCTCTGTGTGCCTTTAGTTTTTTTGTAGCTGGTGAGATGCGAAATTGGAATGCTTGTTGCCGGGTGCTCCTCTTAGGTGGAACTTCTTTGAATAATTGGTTTATAAAGCTAACCCTGCCACTGATAACAGAAGAATATTTGTCCAGTAATGAGTGTAGTAGAGCTCTACATTTTTCCATCAAAAGGAGAGCTGCACTATCCGACCATTTCATTCGCCTTAAATTCTCTGTATGACAACCTGAGTGAGTATGGGCAAGTTCCTGATGACATGGGATGTTGGCGGATAAAGTTATAATTTGAGGCCGATGGTCGCTCACCCCTTGTGGTGCGATGTAATAATTCTCAATCAGAGGAATTATTTCCCTATCCCTAAAGAAAAGTCCAAAATGGAGTGGATTCGGCCGTCTAATCGTGTCAGGCAGGAGGAGTATCCATGTGAAAGCACCCATTCAATACGGTGAATCTTATGCAGCTGAGCTGAATGACTGCATACCAGGTTTGATAGTCTATTTCCTATGGGGGTCGATTGTGAAGCGAGGTGTGGGGGAACAATTTGGGGAGCAATCTCTATGTCCTCGGAGGTGTTACAGCAGAGGCTGCTGTTGAAATCTCCTGAAATTATGCTAGGTATGTTGACGTGCTCGCTTAGTAGATTGCAAACAATGTTGGTCAAACAGTCCATTTTGGATTTTTTCTCGATGGTACGCGGAGAGATGTAGACATTGAGAAGGAGCAACTGGCTGTCCGTGGGTGGGCTTCCCAACACAATTTTATCTGTTTGATACGTTGGGAGAGTTTTTTTGGATGCATAGATCGTGAGGCACCTGCTCGTCCTGCCAAACTTAGGCAAGGGACGTAAATTCCAGGTAGCCTTCGATGGGGATACTGTCTACTGGCCAGGTTTCCTGTAAGAGGATAATGTCATGTTCCTTTAAAATTCCAAGGGTAGCTGTGGATTGAATTTTCTGCCAAAATCCGTTGCTATTCCAGGAACATATTGTTAGACCATGATTGGAGGTATTTCAATCATTCCGGCTTCTGGATAAAGCTCCTGGTAGCCATGACCAATCTACCCTTTCAAGATTTTGCTGATTAGTTATATGCGCTGGGGTTGCTGCTGACGAACGGCTTCTTGCTGACTTTAGTACTGAAAAAGGAGCTGAAGTTACGCTAAGAGCATGAACCTGATTGTTTTCTAGTATTGATGGGAAACGGGGGACACTGGACGTTATTATTATTATGCCCTAGTTTTTAAATGGATCGGTTTTTGACTGAACCAGTTCTTGAATTACTGGAGACGCTAATGTGATTTGGGTTGCTTTGCCTGCTTGGGTGGCTATGATTGGTTTGAATTCGATGGAAATTATGTATTTTGATTGCAAAATGCTTAACTCCAGGGATGATTTGAAAAGTCTTAAAATGCTCCCTCGATTAAGAATATCATGAGGGCCTCTGGACACGTTTTCTGGGGTTAGCTGCAGTTTGGTGCCAGGGCTATTAGTTGCTTGCGTAAAGACCTCGTCAATGGTTAATAACTTTGATTGCTTTGGAATTTCTTTGGGGACCTGCTTAGTTGTCCATATAGCAGGCGATGGAAGAGACAATTCTCGATGATGGGTAATTGAAGGTAAGGCGGGAGATCTTTTTCACGTGGCCACCAACTGTTGGTGGCTTGATGAAGTTGGCGGGTTTGAGTTTTCAAGCTCTTTAACTGTACACTGCGGGGCTGGGTTGTTGACCCCACTGTTGATGGGCGAATGGCGCTGGTGTCTAGAAGTAGTGTCCGGGAATTTGCCGTTCCCAGTCGCCCTTTGTCGGGTGCTGACACCTCTTCTGGAAATTGGTTAAATCCAGATGTTGCTTGGGTGGGTAGCAGCAAGGAGAGCCGTAGATCTTGAGATGGCCCTGCTGTGTGTCAATTCGATTGTGAGAATTCTGTTTGAGACACTGGTGAGTGCACTATTAATTGCAAGCTTGGATTTGCTCCTGACATCGCAGGCTGTTTCCTTAGTGACTCTGAATCGATCTTTGGGAAATAACTAGCACTAGAGATTTTGGTTTCCATAATGTGATTGTTCCGGCTCTTCCGCTGTCTTTTTTTCCCCATTTCGACAACCGATGCATGTTGTGATGGTGAAATGATTCGGGGGGAATTGCTTTGCAATCTGCTGGCTCCTTGGGGTGTGGAGAAAAAGGTCAGGGTTGCACGTCCATGGGAGTATGTCCCTGAACCGAACTGAGGGCCTGGAACGAAGAATCGGGTGGCCCCGGCACTGGTAACTTCTTAATTTCAGTTAGTACTAAGGAAAGAAATTAAGGTAAAAATGATAGGGAGTCAATGTTGGGGAGCAGCAGCATACTGATTGAACCAGTTGGACTTGGGATTGGGCTTTTATAATGAGTGCCTTAAGAGCCTCAAGTTTTTGATCAATCCCGGCGGTATACACCTGCAGGTCCATTTGGTATGAATGGTAAATTAATGCTGCAGCCATAGTTTGAAGGGTTTGCAGTACTTGTGACCAAGGGTCGTTAAGGTCAATTGATGAAGGGTTTTCCTGGGTGGTGGGCTTTTTAGGTTTGTTGATGAAGAAGGATAAGTCTAAAGGAGTGTGATTTATATTTTCATAGGGCCCTTCTAGGTTGACCATTTGGTCACCATGGTCAGCAGTATCTGGAAAGCTTTCTAAATGCGACAGTTTGAAGTTAATGAGGTGGACGCATGGGTGGATCATGACTTGTGGTGACAGAACTTTAGTGCTCCTTGTTTGGTAGTCGGGTAAGGTTGGGAGTGTTAGTACTGTTGGGGAGAATTGACTTGGATTCTGGGCAGACTGAAAAGTTGGCAAAGAGGCGTCTTTAGAGATAGTAACTTGAGAGGTAGCCTGTTTGACTCGGGCTGTCTGTTGATCAGGAGGTAAAGGACCGGAGGCCTGGTGTGAACGACTGTCGTCTAGGACATCTATGAGAAAGAATTCTGTCATTGCTGGGGGCTTGATGGCGACAATCTGTCAGACCCACTTGCGGCCGCATGGATCATGGGCTGAACCAAAAACACTGCCGCTGCGATCGTGGGAGAGGGAGCCTGAAACTTGTCCGAGGGACTGGGTTTTTTCTACAGGGCTATCGCTGTTGCTGAGTTTCTAAAGTAGTCCCTTAATGAAGTCTTTTTTATCGTTTGATGAGTTCTGAAGGGCCTGATTTTGGCACTTCGTTGATTTGGTGTTCCTGGGCTGCGGCTGCACCCCCTGCAGCCTGGTACGGCAGGAGGGTTTTGAAAGATCGAGCTTGCTGGAAGGGTTGCCAGAATTGAGATTCATGCCCTGAGTCAAAGTCTGGTTTTAGATTTGCTGTTGATTGGGGTTGCGCGAGGGCCACTGTGGATACAGCCAAGCGTTCGGGGGTAGCCTTCATCTTTGTGCTTTTTTTAATGGGCCATGTTGTAGCTTTCCTCACTCGCCCCAATCTCATTCTTGGGGAGCTTTTGCTGGTGAGAGGATCTGCCCATCTTCCTGATGGTTTGTTGTTAAAAGGATCTTGAGTCTTGTAGGTTACGAAAGGCTGTACTTATTTTGCAATTTAAATGATTGATTGTCCCACATAGGCAGCTGGGTTCGGTGGGTACCAGGTGAGCTGGGCTGCCGGGGGACAACTGAGGAACAGCCTGGGTATCACCTGGGCTCTTGCTCCCGCTCCTGGTCTTCTTTTTGTGGGTTTGTAGATAGTAGTGCTGGTAATAGTAGTCTGTGGAACATCAGGGATGAAACTGAAGTAGGACTGAGGTGGATTAGAATAAAGGCTGGGCCAGCTTTGTAACTGTGGCTGGGGACTAAGTGATGAAATGGAGGGGATTGTGATGGAATAGAAATGGTTATGGTGAGGTGGTAGGGAGCTGATGCGGGGACGAGGCAATAGGGGCTCTTGTGGCTGAGTTGCTGGCTGCACCTGGTCTAGTCAGGCCGCCTCCGCAAGTTGCCAAGGGCTCACGCTTGCTGCGGCTGCCTGCTAAAGGGCAGCCACGCTTGCCTTAAATGATCCTCTAGCAGGGGCTCTTTCGCCTAACAATCAAGTCAAGTTTAGTTGAGAGGAGTTTGACTGAGCCGAGCTTCTCAGGGGGCGGGGGTGCAGTTATAATCAGGGCCGCTCATGCCCGTGCCCTCCAGCTGCTCACCATTCGTCGCTCTCCGTTCTGCGCTCCCTGGTCGTCTCTGGTCGTCTCTGTTCATCTCCACTCGATCCGGCTCCGCTGCTCCACCACTGCTCCGCTGCGCGTCCGAAGCATGGGCTGCCACCGCAGGTCGCTGCTGCTGCCGATGTCGCCGGTCACTGCCGCCCGCCACTGCTCGCCGCCGCCTGCCTTCCTAACAGCTTTCTATGGTTATCTTTGACCTCTTAAATCGCCATAAGGGTTGTTTGGACTAGTACAGGTTACCCACTTTAATTAGTGGACAGCATATACCAGGCCAACTTCTCACAATCATGTTTAAGTGAAAGTAAAAAAAAATATATAGTATTTCTAGTGTAGTTTAAAAGTGTTGTTGTTGTAATTTAATAACCCCTAACTATAATTAAATTGTAAACTTTCTTTTTGTTTGTAAATTTCTTTTTGGAAGGTAAACGTTTGTAAAGCTGTGTCCCTTTGTAATACAGCGTATTTAATGGTATGGGCAAAGTTTAATTCATTTGAGAAATATTTTGCTTTTATTTGGTAGAATTGGGCTATATTTTTTAAGCCCAAAACTGTTTTTGGGTATAAAAAATATATATTTATAACTAAACTAATCTTAGTTGTTGTACTTTTAAAAAGTAGTTCTTGTAAGCAGGGTATGGGTTCTCTCAGCTTCAGTAATTTATGTAGTGACAAAACGGGCAACAACTGTTGAATTATCAGCAACAAATTCAAAATCAATATTGCCATTTGTAGACAAATCTTTATTTGGCAATTGCAATAAAGGAACATATATAGCATTACAGCTGAACATGAGATAAAATCAAAGTTAAAATAAGACTACATATAATGATCATATAAAACCCATAATATAGAGCTCCATGCAATTCCATTTCATTAAAACAACTATATGAAAGCGCAAAGTTCAGAATAGGCCTATAGGAGTCTTGAGGCGTGTCCTTACACAATAAAGTGCAGTGATCAAAGGCAGTGAGAGGACATAAAATACAGTACCAGATGGACGTTAATACCTTACAATACTAGCGGGATGAACAACTTGAGTCTGATCCTCCACAAAAGCATCAGAATCTGTGAGAATGCATAAGCTATACATTGTCTTGTGTCTGTTTCAGAATTCTTAATGCTTCTTTGTATTACCTAAAAGCCAGTTTGAGGCATAGTGGTAAAATGTATTTCTTCCTGCTACTCTGATGGGCTGGGTAGAGGAATAAGGCATGCTCAACCATTTCTTTAGTTTCTCTACAGTTGGGACACTGCCAATTTACCACTTTGGAATCATGCACCCATTTGGCAGTGGAGGAATGGAGCAGGAAGGTCCCATATTGAAATTGCAGGTGGAGCTTCCTGGCAAATACAGGTTCAGTTTTATCCAGGAATTGCTCTTCCGCAAAATTATCCTTCATCATAAGGAAAATGGAAGTTAGGAAACCCAAATTAGACTGCCCCTGCATAGCTCCTATTTTATATTGCCGATAGTTGTTCTTGATGATCAGTTTTGAGGTCACACAAACCTCCCCAAAGGCAACTCATAATCTCTCGTTCCCATTAATTTCAAGGGTCATTTTTATGTACCTAATCCAGAGTATATTGCCCAAACCTGGAATACATAGCACTTCTTCTAGGCCCTGTTGATGCAAGAATAGCTGTGGTTAAGCCCAGATCGTTCGCCAGTACAGGATGGGTCTCACTCCCATTCTGCCAGAGACTGATCTAAGCCCCAGATCTAACCTTAGGGGGAGCAATGGCATGCTAATGAGTAGACCCACCAGCTGGTGCATGTATTGTTTTTAGACTGCCATCAAGTCAGTTGCATCCCTGTGGCCCCACAATTGCACACCATTAAGGGCTGCTCCTAGGGCCTGGTGATTGTATATCTGAAGTGCCAGGAAGATAGGGCAGAATTGAATTACCTGGGTGCATTTTTACTACCTCCTGTCATTTATTTTGATTTGATCCTATGCTGTACTAGGTAGGTGCGCCATTCAAGCTGCTCTGTTAGGGTAATCCCTAACTAATTAAAGTTTTCCACATTCTCCAATTGGGTCCGTCTTAATGTAGGCTTAGGTCTGGTGGAATGACACGGATTAAGAACCATGTATTTAGTTTCTCCTATGTTAATCTCCAGACCCCTGTGTCTGCAAAAGCATTCAAATTGAGCTAGAATTCTTGGCAGCCCCATTGGTGTTTTAGAAAGCAATAGCATGTCATCTGTAAACGTTAGAGTAGGACCCCCCTTATATTAGCCAAACTTGGAGCATCATTCTCACATTGTTTCAGGTAGGATACTAAGTCAGTGATATATAATGGCTATGTATTAAGATTCCACATATACAGTAATAAAGGGATGTAGTCACTGATCCATTGCAATGCATGTCCCCTTTTAAATTGAATGAGTTTTTTAGGGACATTCCTTGAACAACATGCTTAACAGAAGATATAAGATTGTTCATTCTTCCTCTGTTCAAAATTGGTCTTGGGAATCCAAAACAACATTTGTATACTGCTTTGATCTGTTTTGAAATGTTCGTAAACCATAACTTCCACATATGTGAATTTGAAATGTAATAACTTGTTCAAATTTTTTGGTTGCTTTCTTTATTTGGCATGTCACAAGTAACGTATTGTTCAATAAACTGAAGAACAGATTCATCAGAGTCATATCCAAATTTTGGTGCATTTTTTATCCATAACAGCATGTGATTATGTGGTGCTCCTCAGCAGGGTACTCTTTTCTCCAAAAGAAAGCAACAACCTCTCCTAGGTTTGTTTTTGTTATTTGTTAAGATCTTAAGCATAGTTTGGAATTTGTGATTAAAAAGTCTGCAAATATTTGCTTGATCTAAAGAACATAATTCCCCTTGTTTTTTCACAGCCACATATGTCAAATTACTGTTAGCTTCATGAAGGAAAGTGTATAAATGATCACATAAGTATTCAGCACAGCTTACAGTCAGAAACCAAGTCGGCGGTCCCAAATTCCTCTACACACATTTTCGTTCTCCATGTCTTACGAACCAATATTCATTTGTGCCACGTTGACATGCCATGATAATTAAGGTATATTCCAGGTTTTGGTAATTTGTTTCCACTTTATTTAAGACATCTTAAGCTGTTCCAGTTCACATCACCTGTGCAACAGCATCAGCATAGGAGGTAACAGATAATTCAGTTTCATACAGTAAAGTGAAAATGTATAGTATGTTTTCCCTAATACGTGGGTCTTCAGAATATAGTCTTGTCAAACAATATTCCGATTCAGATATTGGAATAGGATGATCATCATATCGCCCTCCTCTTCATGTTGGAAATAAAACTAGATAACATCAGCACTCTAAAGTTTTTTTCCAAATATTACCAGGATCTCATGTTGCCTCTCTCATTTTATAGGGTTCTAAGGCATCATCCAACAAATCTTTTGAATGCAGTGGGTATATACTGTTTAATTAAACTTGAACTGTTGCTGTTTACTGATTTTCTGAAACTGGCCTACATTATGTTTGTCAGGGAACTAATAGGCCATTGGTGGCTATAAAGTCATTCAGTTTAGAATGTTGGTAGTTTATCAAAAACATGTTTCAGCACTCTATATGTAATATCAATAAAGTACAATTTTAACAAGACCAGCATAAGAACACAATAGGGGAGTTTTAGAGGTCCTTTTAGCAATCACATGTTGATCCAATAAGAGTATGAAGTAAACTTTATTCCATGAGCTCCTTTGCATTCTTTAAAACGTTATTCAAGTGGGGGCATATCAGCAACAGCCAGCGATATCTTATCTCCAATGCGATATAATTTCAAGCGATAGCGGCAATATGTGCGATTATCGATAGGCAAAACCTTGTTGATAGGGCTGGGTGGTCTCAGCCTTATAATCCACCACCCATAGGCTATAATGGTTTAGTCAGTTTAAAAGCAGACGTAATGAAACCTGCGTTAGGTGCGGTTAGCGCTACTTTTGTCGTCGCTATAAAGGTTAGCGTGCAGCTTGATAACTGGAGAAAAGTCAGTTACGCCCACTTTGCATGTCATTAACGTTGCAAAGCTGGGCGTTGAGGAAATGGTCGCAGAGGCATAGGAAGACGGGCTAGCATGTCATTGCTGATAGTGCGATAAAAATATTGCCGCTTTTTGCCCGAAAACAGACGCTAAAGCAGCGATATTTTGTATCGCAGGGCCTTGATGATATGGCCCTTAGTTTGTAGTAGCAGAGGTGTTTCATTCTTAAGAACTACTTAAGGGCTCATATGTTAAGTGCAATTCAATTCAGGTTTAGTCAAAGACAGGTATCATGACCAATTGTCCATCTCTGGGCTGACAGTGAAGTGTACTCCTAGGACATCGTGTGCAGCCAATGCATATCATGTTTTTGGCATTTGCCAGAGATGGATAATGGTGTCTGCTTTCCTAAGACACCGCACCATATATTCCATATATCACCTCAACATCATGTTTTCCAAACCTAACCTATATTGGTTACGCGCGCTGTGAATGTTAGGGGACGCGCGCTGTGAATGTTAGTGTCCTACTCATTTCAGTCCTCATTTTTATGCATCTCTGTTCTGTTTTTAACAAAAATAATGTACTTACCATGTTTTTAACGTTGTGCTTTTAACTCGTTTCGCTTTTGCACTTCTGTATTAGATTGCCTGCACTTTGCTTTAGTTCTACATCCGCCCACTCCCCGTTCCACCACGGGTTTTCCCGTTTGTTGTGGAGGGAGATAGCGGTAGAATTAGTGTTTGGCTCTGCTGCTAGGGGGGCGGGGTTTCCTCGCTCCTTCCGGGCACGTGATCCTTTTCAGGCCTTATCAGGAATGCCTGCTGATTCGCGCAGCGGACGCGCGCAGCGGGCTCGCCGGCGGCGCGCCAAAGGCAAGCCCGTCTGCGCCCGTCTGCGCCCGTCTGCGCCCGTCCGCGGCCGTTCAGGGGCCGGGGCCAAAACCCCTGTCCCTCTGCCACCCGTAGCTGACTCACGACTAGTGTATTCCTCATCTCAACTCTTTGCACTACGACCGATGGGCTTCGCTGATTGTGCTTCTCTTCCTGTTACAGATGCATGTACTTCCACCTGTCCTGCGGTTCATTGTTCCTTCTCTCTGACCCACTTTGTGGTGGTCAATGACCGTACGGCCGTGCTATCCGAGAGCGCTGCTCCTAAATTCTGTTTTTTAAGCCTTAATTGTCGCTCCCTCCCTCAGCATAAAAATTTCATCTTTGACCCTTTTTTTGACCGAGACCTGGCTCCACAACAGTTCTGGCCCGGATATAGCTGTTGCCCTCCCGTCTAACTATGCCATCGCCAGACTAGATCGAATCACCGGGTTGGGCGGTGGAATTGCTGTTATTTATAAACAGTCTTTCCAATGCATCTTTGAACCTGTTAAAATTCCAAACTGTGAAAACGCATTATTTCATCTTAGACTCACTCCTAATTTTTCTTTTTCGGGGGTTTTGCTTTATCGACTCCCTGGCCCCTCCTCACTATGGTCGGCCTCGTTGTCTGGTTTGGTTTCTTCCCTCCTTCTGTCCTCTTCTAATTTCTCACTTCTGGGCGATTTCAATCTCCATTTGGAAGACGCTACTAATGCTACATGTTCTAATCTTATTTCTGATTTCTTAGCTATGAATATAAACCTTTGTAACTCTGGTCCCACCCATAAAGCTGGTCATCTTTTGGATCCCATCTTTTCTAATTTTACATCGATAGTGTGTGAACCTGCGTTACCCATCTCTTGGTCAGACCATTTTTTACTGAAATTTCATGTTCAGCCTCCAGTTAGTTCTTTTTCTGCTTCCCCGCAGTCCATGTTTTTTATTAGGAATTGGAAAAAAGTAGATACTAATGCTTTGAACAACTTGCTTAAGGAAAATCCACCCACCATTTCTACGCTGGTACCTGACTCTGCTCAAAGCATCCAAGACTGGCTGTCTCGCGCTGTTGATGTTTGCCTTCCCCTTGTCAAAAAAAAATCATCCTACCATCACCCTCCTGCACCTTGGTTTACTGACAGCCTTAGAGCTGAAAAATCCAAATGCAAAGCATTAGAGAGAAAATGGCGGCGCTGCTATGCTCCTGATTTAAAAAAACTATATAAAAACTCATTAAAAATATACCATGATCTATGTAAATCCTCTCGTGCTACCTATACTTGTAATATCATCAATTCTGCCACTAACTGCCCTAAGACATTGTTTAGCCTGGTAAAAAATCTGGCTGGTGCTCAGACTATAGCTAAACCTTTGCCCTTTAACAAACAATCTTGTGATGATCTTGCTAAATTCTTCTCAGAAAAAATTGAACTTATTCATTCAGAAATAGCTAACTCACCACTTAAGTGCTTTGCGTCCCCCTCCAATCTGGCCGACGCTTCCCATGAAGAACATTCCAGCGTCCCTCCTAAATTGTCCTGCTGGCCCACTTTATAATTGGAAACTTTTACTTCCATCCTTGGCTCCATTAAATCCGGTTCTCCTAATGACCCTCTGCCTGCCTCCATTCTGAAACAACTTGACCCTGTCCACCTCCAGGTTATTATGGAAGTTCTCAACTCCTCTCTCACTTCCTCTATTGTTCCTTCAATCTGGAAGCACTCTATGGTAGTCCCTCTGCTGAAAAAGCCAGCTGCTGACCCTACAGTCATGTCTAACTTTCGCCCCATATCTCTTATTCCTATCTTCTCTAAGCTTTTAGAAAAACATATTCACACTCACCTTGTTAAATTTGTAGATACCAATAATCTTCTTCACCCTTCTCAGTCTGGTTTTCGTGCAGGTTTCTCGACCGAAACCACACTGTTAGGCGTGACTGAAAGACTACGCCTCCTCCTGGACTCTGGTGAGACAGTCACGCTCATATTGTTAGACGTGAGCGCGGCTTTTGACACCATCTCTCACCCCATTCTTATTAACACTCTGGAATCCTTTGGTATCTGTGGTTCAGCTTTGGATTGGCTTTCTTCTTTTCTCACTGATCGCACGTTTCAAGTGTTTTCTGCATCTGATAGCTCTAATATTTCCCCTTCACCTTTTGGAGTCCCTCAGGGCTCCATTTTGAGTCCTTTACTTTTTAATTTGTATGTAAGGCCTCTTGCCGACATTGCTGTTAATGCAGGACTATCCCTTTTCTCTTACGCTGATGATTCTCAGATCATCTTTTCTCTCTCCAAATCTGATCCTTCATCTTCTGCTTCTGTTCTCCAGTCGGGCCTACGTCAAATTGCAGCTTGGATGACTAACAACTATCTCAAGCTTAATGCAAATAAAACTGAGGTCCTTCTTCTGGGTAAGCAAAGGGATCTGTGGGGCTCTCGTTACTGGCCTAACGAGTTGGGCTCCCTCCCCCGTCCTGTTGATCATGTCTGAAACCTGGGATTCGTCATTGATGACTCTTTGAAAATGCAACATCAAGCTATCAAGGTGTCAGGCACATGCTTCACCATCTCGAAGTGGCTGCGCAAGATTATCTGGATGCTGCCTAAAGACACCCAAAAAACCGTAGTCCATGCTCTCATTACGTCACGTTTGGACTACGGTAACGTTCTGTTTTTGGGCGCAAATAGGGCAGTATCCCGTCAGTTACAACTTGTGCAAAACTCCGCTGCTCGACTTCTATGCGGAGTTCCTCGATGCTCTCCTATCTCCCCCCATCTACGAGATCTTCATTGGCTCCGTATTGACAAACGGATTGAGTTTAAAGCCCTTTCCTTCATGCATAAAATCAAATGGGGCCTAGCACCTAACTATTTGCAGAATCTTGTCTGTCAATATGTTCCGACCCGTCCCCTTCGCTCCGCCTCACTTGAAATGTTTCACGTTCCCAGGTTTAAGCTTTCAAGAATGGGAGGTAGATCCTTTTCTGTCCTTGGCCCCTCTCTCTGGAACCTCATCCCTCTTGCCCTACGCAAAGAGCCGTCGTATTCCCATTTCCGTTGTGCCCTTAAGACTTGGCTTTTTAACCAATAGGCGTTTTCTTCTTCAGTAGTTTCGTCCAGGCGCCGGGAAACCCTGTTGGGTAGCTGTCGCGCCATATAAGTTAAATAAATAAATAAATACATTGTGCAGGTAGCGTTCATTTTGCCGCAACTAAAAATAATATCTTCATTAGTAAGATCCGCCAACTCCTTCTAAACCACATCTAAAACCAATGAACACTCTTGTAATAAAAGGCTCCTCTAATAGCCAACCTAACAGGAGCATGAGTAAATATGAACATATATGGGTTATTTAAAAAAAAATAATACTTTTACGGTACAGCAGTACTTTCAAAAGACACTGTAGCCTGGGGTCCTTCTAATGCAAACAGTTTTCACCGCTTTTATCTTGAAGTTATGAGACGAATCGACTGTATTCCCACCCAGGACATTGGGTGAAGGGTGTTTTGTATTTACTCATCTTGAATTCCCTCCCCTCTATCCCTTTAAACCTATCTCAAAGCCTTCCTTCCTGCTATTTACCATTATGTATAGGTTATGGCTGAAAAATTGAACTTATTAAATGCTGATTAGTTTACACATGCAAAAATAGACTTAATAAATGCTATTAGTGAGCCCTCGAACTGGAATCTAGGATCCTACTGCTGCCACCAAAGTGAAAAATCCAGGTCAGAGGGTCCCCTGGCAATCAGAGGTTACTGAAACATAACTGATAACCAGGGTCTTTCAGATCTTGTATTTTGGGACACTGTACTGTGGACCGTCAAACTGTGAACCAAATACCCAGTTTAGGACTTGACTCTCAGGCCAGCAATGCAGCACCGTCCAAGGCTTACTGTTGTGGGCAAGAATATAAGAGCTCAGCAACACATAAAATAAAGGTCTATTCATATATTTACAAATCTATTGACTACGGCAGGTAGAAAAGCTAGTGAAAACTCCCTCTCCCAAACTACAGGGGGTGCACACTAAAGAAAGCTCACAAAAGTAGTCAAAACCCCTAAATGCAAATTCCTTGCCTCTGATTGGGGTGGTTACAGTATCTGTTTCTGTTTGTAGTTAGGTTTTTCTTGGTGCAGTGGTGCTCCTTGACTTCCAAGCACAGACTGGAACAACAACAAAGCCTGCCAGCAAACACTTCTTGATGCTTCTTTGTAGCTCATTTCACTGTTGTTTAACCTACCGCTGCTGGCTGTAAGTGTCTGGATCTTCCCTCCCATCCAGCCCCTTCTGCTGAGCTGTTCTTCCTGCAGCAGCACCCTTTAGCCACCCTCATCTGTCTCCCTGCCTGCACTTCCCAAGCATCCAAGGGCTTTGGCCATTTGCAGAGTGCCTGTCTGTCGAGCCAGAGCTTGCGGTACTCACTCTGAGGGATTTCCAGGAGGAGCCTCTTCTTTCAGGGTGATCAGCAATTGTACTTTCTTCTGGTTCATCAAACATCCTCTGAAGTAAAAGTCAAGAGTGGGCCTCCTACTTAAAACTGGGGTTCTTTCACTGTGTGGGCCCACCCTACTTCTTCTCAAATGTTCCTTCTTGTAGGATAGTTTAAAATTAGTATGGAGAGTTGTAGAAAGTGGAAGTCCATTCCTAATCCAGTGATGGCACATTACCCCTATAACCAAACTAGCACTACCTGGGGAGCCAACCCTGGTAGTCCAACCCCGAGCTGCAGTATTTTGGGGTGACTCAAAATGGCGACTTGCAGGAAACAACAGAGACCCTACCCTGAGCAAGGCTCCATCCACAGCAGTCTATTGTTTCCCCTCCAAGCTTCATCACAACCCTCATGTGGTGACTGGAGCCAAAGGTCTGCCTGCCTTCCCTTAGTCACCTTGTTAGAATATCCTGTCAGTTTTTGTCAGGGCGAGGCAGCAAATTTGCTTATGAACATTTCCTCTTGACCGCCTTCCTTTGCCAGAAGAAGGCTAATCTTCCAGGATGATCTACTGCTACAGAGGTGTTACGAGTCGTGCTCGAGCGAGCTCGCCAGCTCAAAAACTACATTACCCAGACGCCCCAGGGCGTCATCATGCAAGCAGAGAGATGGTCATGACGCACGCTGCGTCAGCTACAAAGACGCCGTCGCAGCAACCTTGCGCGTTGGAAATTCCTTCCTGTCGCGGTATACGGGTGTTGCCGTTGCTGCGGACCCAGTGCAGCCCCGGTGCAGAAGTTCTTTGGTCGTGGTAACAGAGCAGCGCGGAGATAACTCTTGTGCCAATAACGCCGCTCGTCTGGTCAACGGTCCGGTAAGGGTGCAGTGCACCGAGCACTACGCAGACCCTCAGTTCCCTCCAGCCCCTCCTCCGTTGGAGAGCCTAGTTACGGCTCATGCGGAGAAAGGGGAAGCGGTTCTTTCATAGTGTCCCACGATGTCAGTGGTAACGTAGTCACCGACTCCTTGAATATTGGGTGAGAAATAAATCCGGAGGCATCCGGCGCTTCTCAGTTTTCCTGAACTATTTCAGAGGCAATCTCCTGGCGTTTGACATTTGCATATAAGGCAGCCTCCTCTTGGGCATCATAGCTTAACACAGTGTTAGTCCTTGAACCATACGTCATGACTTATTGAAAGGTATTATGTTGGGATTCTGACCTCTAGCGGAGGCAAAGAAACCCCTTGGCAAGATACTCTATGTGGCTACTCATTCATGTTCATTGTTGTGTTGTGTATGTGTGCTCTTGACTCCATCTTTAACAGGGATCCTTCCTAAGATAGCGGACAACGTGCTCTCCCTGCAAGGTGGAGCATTGCTTGGGGTAGGTGCGGGGAAAACCTCTAGACTGTGGTGTGACAAGTATTGGGGAGAACCTGTGCCCAACGGTGAAGCTGTGTTATTGTCCTATGATTTTCTTGTTGCTGTGTATCCTATAATGTAGCCAACCACAGAGAACATTGAGTATGATCACCCTTCGAAGAGTCACGCCATAAAGCTGCATGTTCTTTTATTTTACAGGTACACAGATATTGTGGTATTGTTATGAATCATATATCTAGGGAAGGTATTGCCAAGAAGTTAGGGAAGTTAGGTAGGGTATTATTTGTGTTCTTTGTGTTTTGCAGATCTCCCTCCCTGCTGTCCCCTTCCTTTCCTTCCCTCACTTGATCCTCCTAATGACCTATGCCATAACGGCTATCTAGGCTTGGGTAGATCAAGAGGTGGACCATAATTAGCAACAATCCGATCCCGAGGGCTGAACCAATGTGACAAGAGGAGAGTTTTGAACTGCTAAATTAGATGGCAAAGTAGTTCACTGGCTCTGCATGATAACTCAAAGCATGAATTATATTCAGAATGATTGAATGAAATATGACCAACTTTACGAATGCATAATGAAACTCATCTAGAGTAAAGCTGACTCTGGTTTTGTGTTTGTGACCCACAAATTATTAGAGAAAACAACATTATTGATGTTCCTACCCAATATCAATCAAATGCACACTTTACCCAAAGAGTAAATACACTTTAAACACTACAGATTTTACACTTCAAGCAAAACAGAGAGTGGACAATTTCACAGTGGCGGCTTTTCCGTAGGGGCACGAGGGCATTGACTCACCACCTGATACTGCCACTAATTGCTTTACTTTTTACTGTTTCTACATGAAAACAAATGTTCTCATAGATCGCTTGTTTGTATGTAAAAACTGTAACGTCAGGTAGGCGGCAGTACAGTGGCATCATTGCTGAGCCTTGCCTCTATTGGCTGCTGCACTTTCGTACAAGGCAGAGCATGACATGATAAATAAACGATGTTTCTATTTTTTAATAATGCTGGCACAATGCCGGGTTGCCACCTTTCTGACAGAAAAATTACCAGCCATTTGTTTCAGTTTTAAGATTCTGCAAAGGACCGACTATGATTCATAAATGTAACTTTATATAAATCTGTCTGTTACCATTTTTGAACTGCCCTTTCCATTTTTGTTTCATTTGTCAGTGGACGATAGAGCATCTCTAGAACACTATTCGAAGGGCTTCCTTCTTCTATTTACTGTGTTATGCATGTACTGTTAAGGGAATACATTTTGGTGCCGATCACAATCCGGTAAAAACCGGGTACGAACCGTCGGACGGAGCATATTCTCCGTCCGACGCGTACCCGGTCGTCAAAATATACAAACATGGAATTACGATTCGCACGGGTACACCATTACCGTACGAATCGTAAAAAAGACCGACCGAACAAAAAACACCTACCAATGCGATCCGGGAAAGCGCCGACCTGACGTCGGGACGCACGCAGCCAGCCATTCACGACCCAGGAATCACGATTCGCACCGACGTCACCCCGCACGGTGAATATTTTGCGGCAGCCAAAAACTGCCGGGAAATCAGGACGACGCGATCAAGGACCACCAGTACGCGACGGACAGACGACGACGCGAACAAGGAGGACCAGTACGTGACGGACAGACATGGACCCGAACCTACGAGTCATCCCTGCCCTCATAGCAGTCCACCTCCTCTACAGGTTACGACGCAGACGCCGCAGAAGGTCAGAATAACTAAGGGAGGGGGGAAAGTGGGGTGGGGTGGGGGTGGCACTACCAGGGCAGGCCACAAAACAACCACATGAGTGACACACTACACATGGCCTGGACATACCTGACTCCCATGCCCTGGTCACCACGAGGGGGTGGGGGCGTGTCCTGATAATCCAGCGACCGCCACAACGGAAGTCCGTCACCACGCGAACCGGCAACACAACCAGACAGGTACGTCCCGTACCCACGCCTGAAGAGCGTGGGTACGAGTCGGACCACGCCCACACACGTCACCCCAACAATGGCGGGACGGATCGCACCCACGTGGCAAAGGCCTGGGTACGGGCCGCACAAACATCACATAGCGTGGGGACGGATATGTACGGACCCTACCCCCACCCCGTATGCAAGGAGCGTACCCCCCACCCCAACAGTGAAAGTACGACCCGTACCCCCACCCGCGTATGCAAGGAGCGTACCCCCCTGCCCAACAGTGTAAGTACGACCCGTACCCCCACCCACGAATGCATGGAGCGTACCCCCCTGCCCAACAGTGTAAGTACGACCCGTACCCCCACCCACGAATGCAAGGAGCGTACCCCCCACCCCAACAGTGTAAGTACGACCCGTACCCCCACCCGCGAATGCAAGGAGCGTACCCCCCTGCCCAACAGTGTAAGTACGACCCGTACCCACACCCGCGGACGTACGGAGCGTACCCCCAGCCCAACAGTGTAAGTACGACCCGTACCCACACCCGCGGACGTACGGAGCGTACCCCCAGCCCAACAGTGTAAGTACGACCCGTACCCCCACCCGCGGACGTACGGAGCGTACCCCCAGCCCAACAGTGTAAGTACGACCCGTACCCCCACCCGCGAATGCAAGGAGCGTACCCCCCTGCCCAACAGTGTAAGTATGACCCGTACCCCCACCCGCGAATGCAAGGAGCGTACCCCCCTGCCCAACAGTGTAAGTACGACCCGTACCCCCACCCGCGGACGTACGGAGCGTACCCCCAGCCCAACAGTGTAAGTACGACCCGTACCCCCACCCGCGGACGTACGGAGCGTACCCCCAGCCCAACAGTGTAAGTACGACCCGTACCCCCACCCGCGGACGTACGGAGCGTACCCCCAGCCCAACAGTGTAAGTACGACCCGTACCCCCACCCGCGGACGTACGGAGTGTACCCCCAGCCCAACAGTGTAAGTACGACCCGTACCCCCACCCGCGGACGTACGGAGCGTACCCCCAGCCCAACAGTGTAAGTACGACCCGTACCCCCACCCGCGAATGCAAGGAGCGTACCCCCCTGCCCAACAGTGTAAGTACGACCCGTACCCCCACCCGCGTATGCATGGAGCGTACCCCCCATGCCAACAGTGTAAGTACGACTCGAACCCCCACCCACGAATGCAAGGAGCGTACCCCCCTGCCCAACAGTGTAAGTACGACCCGTACCCACACCCGCGGACGTACGGAGCGTACCCCCACCACACCAGTGTCAGTAGACTCGTACCCTCACCTCTAATGCAGTGTGCGTAACCCCACCGTGTATGTGCCAAGCGCACATATCCAGAAATCGGAGGTGTGTGTGCAGAGTCCACCCAGCAGTGCCCTGAGACAGGAGTGGTGGGTGTGGAGTCCTCCCAGCAGTGCCCTGAGACAGGAGGGGTGGGTGCCCATCACTCCCAGCAGTGCCCAGAGACAGGAGGGGTGGGTGCAGAGTCCTCCCAGCAGTGCCCTGAGACAGGAGGGGTGGGTGCCCATCACTCCCAGCAGTGCCCAGAGACAGGAGGGGTGTGTGCAGAGTCCTCCCAGCAGTGCCCTGACACAGGAGGGGTGGGTGCAGAGTCCTCCCAGCAGTGCCCTGACACAGGAGGGGTGGGTGCAGAGTCCTCCCAGCAGTGCCCAGACACAGGAGGGGTGGGTGTGGAGTCCTCCCAGCAGTGCCCTGAGACAGGAGGGGTGGGTGCAGAGTCCTCCCAGCAGTGCCCTGACACAGGAGGGGTGGGTGCAGAGTCCTCCCAGCAGTGCCCTGACACAGGAGGGGTGGGTGCAGAGTCCTCCCAGCAGTGCCCAGACACAGGAGGGGTGGGTGTGGAGTCCTCCCAGCAGTGCCCTGAGACAGGAGGGGTGGGTGCAGAGTCCTCCCAGCAGTGCCCTGACACAGGAGGGGTGGGTGCAGAGTCCTCCCAGCAGTGCCCAGACACAGGAGGGGTGGGTGTGGAGTCCTCCCAGCAGTGCCCTGAGACAGGAGGGGTGGGTGTGGAGTCCTCCCAGCAGTGCCCTGACACAGGAGGGGTGGGTGCAGAGTCCTCCCAGCAGTGCCCTGACACAGGAGGGGTGGGTGCAGAGTCCTCCCAGCAGTGCCCTGACACAGGAGGGGTGGGTGCAGAGTCCTCCCAGCAGTGCCCAGACACAGGAGGGGTGGGTGTGGAGTCCTCCCAGCAGTGCCCTGAGACAGGAGGTGTGGGTGTGGAGTCCTCCCAGCAGTGCCCTGACACAGGAGGGGTGGGTGCAGAGTCCTCCCAGCAGTGCCCTGACACAGGAGGGGTGGGTGCAGAGTCCTCCCAGCAGTGCCCTGAGACAGGAGGGGTGGGTGCAGAGTCCTCCCAGCAGTGCCCTGAGACTGGAGGGGTGTAACACATGTGTGTGAGGCCAGAATTATCCACATGCATACTGGCTACAAGGGAACATGTCCCCATGAACTCATGTCAACAGACTCCACACACAAGTACAGTGATCACCAAGGATGCCACGATTGTCGCAGGTGGAGACATGGCCCTGCATGCATGGCCAAAGTAGAAGGGCTCCGTCACACACACAGCTCATGTAGACACAGCTCTGCGCTAAACATTGGGAACACCCTGCAGGGAAGAAAGCTGGGTACACAGAGGAAGGAATACACCCTTGGACAAGTGCACCATGCAGTAACTGCCTACATGAACAAAGAAAGTTAGCCAACACCTTGTGATGGCACACAGATCACAGGGTCCCACCAATGAGCAGTACACTACTACATATCCCACACACCCAAACCCTTACACACCACCCAAAACCATGTAGCAGCCCCACCAACACCAATACCAGCATAGCAGTAGTGTGATAATGAAAACAAAATTAAGCTTTATTCTGCAGGAGCACAATGTCCGTGGATCGCAGGCAGTTCAATCTTCACAAAGCCCATAGGGCAGTCAATGATTCTCAGCTGGATGGGGGACACAGTGGGATGCGTGTCCCCTACCTTGCCTGCACAGTCAAATGGCATCGTCTTCCACACTGGTGAGGGCATCAGGGGGGGGGAGCAACAGGCACCGCAGGGACATCAGGGCAAAGGGGCGGCGTTGTGGGTGCAGGGATGGAGGAGTCCACCACAGGGGGTGGGTCAGTGCCAAAGGCGGAGGTCAGGATGGCACTACACACCTTTGCAAGGTCATCCAGGGAGTCCCCTGCACCCGAAGGGACCTCAGGCCCCAAGGAGGGGGGGGGGTCAGAGGGATGGGTCGCAGCGCCACCGGGGGAGGGTGGAGACAGGGGGGGAGACTCAACCACCCTGACCGGGGACCTCCGTGACCGCTTGCGTGGTGGTGTAACTGTGGGGCTCAGGGACAGAGCGGCCATGAAGGAGTCCTTGGGGGAGATGTGGCCAGGAGAGCTGAGGGGAGGGGATTTGGAGGGAGTGGACTGGGTGGAATGCGGACTCCCACTATGGCTGCGTGTCACACGTTTGCCCCCCGACCCAGTGGGTGTGCCTACCTCACCCTGTGTGTGCGTGTCAGGAGGAGTGCGGTGGACCTTCCCTGCTGGTGTGGTGCCCGTGTCCGTTGATGTGGGTGCATGCCGACGTCTGGGTGTACGTGTGACAGGCATGGGAGTGGGAAGTGTGGATGGGGCAGGGGTAGGTGGGGGGAGGTCGCGCTGCAGGAGACCCACTGCTGCAGTCAGTGTGGAGTCGATGGACCTCAGCAAGTTGCGTTGGTCAGCCTGCGATGAATGAATGCCCTCCAAGAAAGCCTCGATGTTGGTGAGGGTTTTGCCGTGGGCATGGAGGACATTAAGGATCGCAGCCTGACCAACCTGCAGTTGCCGCTGGATGTCCACAGACTCTGCATTGGCGGCAGCAGTGGAGACAGGGGCAGGGGGCGCGGTGCCTGGCAGGAAGGAGACATGCTGTGACCGGGCACGCTGGGAAGGGACACGAGCAAGTGGGAGGCGGCTGGTGGAAACTGAGGGGGCGGTGCGAGGTGTTGTTCCGCTGTCAGCTGCTGGTGCAGCCTCCGCCCACTCGGAGACATCGTCCCCGGACCTGTCAGCTTCGTAGTCTGATGTGCCAGTCGACAGGTCCTCGGCCACACTCTCCTCCGCCTCTGTCCCACTCGATGTGCCAGCCCCGATGTCACGGCTGGCACTGGTGCTCGGTCCCTCCGCCTGGTCTGTGTCCATGTCTCCCTCTGTGTCCCCCGACGATGCTGTGGGCAGGGTGGAGAGACAGAAATTATTCAGACACCTGTACACATCTGTCACATGAGTCCAATCTACATAGGTAACATTGCATGGCCTGAAAAGGAAGATCCCTAACATCTACTGAACAGGGTACCGATGTAGGGCATGCAACACACAGTTGGTTGAGCCACCATGCCACTGAAATACCATGGAGAGCATGAGACAATAGCTAAACACAGGAAAAGGAGTCTGACATAGCACCCAGGTCCTGGGGACAATCCAGCACTGCATCTGCACCACACAGCGTTTGCGAAAATACCGATGACCAGGGACCATATCCATGAACTTGAGACACATGCTGCATAGGTAATGCTGAAAACATGCACAACATGACTCGGTCACTGCACATTGCGTGTGTGTCCAGGCACATCACACACTGCCCAGACCCAGCAAGTGGTAATCAGGATTTAACACATAGGCATTGCCCGCCCCAACAAGACCCTACACGAGGCAAATTGTGGAGACACAGGTGGCACCAACATCTCATGGTCTGGGTGATACACACAGGGGCAGGCAAAAAGCAAGATTGGACGCCAAACAGCCAAGGTGCGCCTGTACAAATAATGAGGTACCAGTGCCCATCCTCAGATGAGTATAACAAGACACACAGGCACTGGCAACTGTGAGTATGAAGAAGGACAATCAGGTCAGGCTGCACAGTGGACACCTGTACAAATTAGCACGTCTATATACATGGTGACAGGGGACAATGGCACAGAGCACAACTTACGCTGTAGACACTGACAGTGGCCACGTTCATGATGACACATACACCACTGAGGAAAAGGTGCCCCAGGGGACAGTAGTGGGCACGCAACTACATGCTACTGAATGGTAATGACAGCAACACACGTCACCATCCCTGCACTATGTGTATCGCACAGTCATGCACATCATGTCACAGGCCACTACATAGGACATGCGCGCTGTAAGGCATGACACATGAGAGACCAACTCCCATGTCTGGAGTCAGCATCAGTGCCAACTGACATGGAACCCACATGCAGTGAACTTGACAGTGCACAGGCAAGGTCCCACAACCTGTTACACACCACCCCCACACATGATGCTACAGACATTGTTCCCGTGGACAAAGCGCCAGCCTACATTACCCTGGGAAGGAGTGACTACACACAGACCAGGGAACACATTGCAAGGAGGGGAAGGGTGGCAGGGGCACAGCGCTATACTGGGCCAAACAGGATCTGCACAGCACCTTTAAACCCTGCCAGTGGATTCATGCTACTGTGCCCTTACAAATGCCGGTGACACACAACAAACACACATGTACCTACCCCCTTCTGGCTGCTGCATCGCCTGTAAGCGCCTCTCCAGGTCTGGAAAGACCACCGGCAGCACACGCCTGTGGAGGTGGCTCAGACGGCGGCGGCCGCGGTTCTTGTGGCTCTCAGGTGAGTCCCCCAGCAGGAGCCGTGCAATCCTCCGCGTCCAGCACCGGATATCCTGCCAGCGTTTCCTCACCTGGGCCAGGCGCCGCCTCCGACCATCCACACCCCTCACGGCACTGACGGCGGTCAGCCAGATCTGCTCCTTGGCAGTGGCGCCTACCTGTGAGGAGGAACAAGTGACACCACATCAATACACCAGCCACATGTCACAGAGAGACATATGGGTACAAATTAGCTGGTAACAACAAGGCATGTCATGCAGCCAACGCATTGCACCTTTGTCATAGGGACATCATCCCCTGGTGAGGGAAAAAGCAGTACATGCCACAGTGGGTACACAGGTGGAATGATGGCAATGTCACAATCAATGATCTAGGCTCACACTGTGCATCACACCCACCCCTCCTGGCTCAGGGCACTGCTGTGAGGACTCCACACCCACCCCTCCTGTCTCAGGGCACTGCTGGGAGGACTCTGCACCCACCCCTCCTGTCTCAGGGCACTGCTGGGAGGACTCTGCACCCACCCCTCCTGTCTCAGGGCACTGCCGGGAGGACTCTGCACACACCCCTCCTGTCTCAGGGCACTGCTGGGAGGACTCTGCACCCACCCCTCCTGTGTCAGGGCACTGCTGTGAGGACTCTGCACCCACCCCTCCTGTCTCAGGGCACTGCTGTGAGGACTCCACACCCACCCCTCCTGTGTCAGGGCACTGCTGTGAGGACTCCACACCCACCCCTCCTGTCTCAGGGCACTGCTGTGAGGACTCCACACCCACCCCTCCTGTCTCAGGGCACTGCTGGGAGGACTCTGCACCCACCCCTCCTGTCTCAGGGCACTGCTGGGAGGACTCTGCACACACCCCTCCTGTCTCAGGGCACTGCTGGGAGGACTCTGCACCCACCCCTCCTGTGTCAGGGCACTGCTGTGAGTGATAGGCCCCCACCCCTCCTGTCTCAGGGCACTGCTGGGAGACATCAGGCACCCCCCCCCCCCTGGGACCCCCCCGACAGTACATGGCATGTGTGTTACACCTGGACGCAATGGCAGAAGTCACAGTCACCACATAGGGACAGTCTGTGGCAGTGGCCTATGCACTCACCTGATAACCTGGTCGCCCATACAGCATGGAGTACTGTGGGAGGATCACATCCAGCAGAGCCATGTTCTCCTCCAGGGTGAATGGCTGTGTCCTCTCCACAGCCCTTGACATGGTTCCAGGGAATCAGTAGCAGCAGCTGGGTCGACGAATGCAAAGATGTGCAGGCAAGTGCTCCCTCATGGGACCTGGCTGCCTTATATGTGCCCTTCTGCCCAGTCTCATGCACAGGAGTACAGAGAGATTGGTCACTCACATTTGCATCCTATGTTTCCACCAATCCCTTCAAACCTAGCAGTCTGTGGGTTCTCTATCGGTTTCATTCTCCTGCATGATGTCAGCCCCACAAACACATTGCAACAAAGTAGACAAATCCCAACTGACTTCTGCTGTGCACCTTCCAGAACAATTTCCAATTTTGAACTTGGTCTCCATGACAACCAGCATGCATGTAGGCCTTAATACTTGTCCCCCATGTAATTTTGAGCATCACACACAGGTACGGTGCGTGTGGGGGCCCTAGGGCACCCCAAATGCATGGCAACGGCCCGTACATGCATGCCTACGCTCTCCATCACTTTTGGTCTGCACGCGTATGCGTACTCGTAGTGGTACGGACCGAACACTCGCATCTACGCTCACTATCACTACGGGTACGCATACGCGTGCAGACCCATAGTGATAGTGAGCGTAGATGCGAGTGTACGGTCCGTACCACTACGGGTACGCATACGCGTGCAGACCCATAGTGATAGTGAGCGTAGATGCGAGTGTACGGTCCGTACCACTACGGGTACGCATACGCGTGCAGACCCATAGTGATAGTGAGCGTAGATGCGAGTGTACGGTCCGTACCACTACGGGTACGCATACGCGTGCAGACCCATAGTGATAGTGAGCTTAGATGCGAGTGTACGGTCCGTACCACTACGGGTACGCATACTATCACTATGGGTCTGCACGCGTATGCGTACCCGTAGTGGTACGGACCGTACACTCGCATCTACGCTCACTATCACTATGGGTCTGCACGCGTATGCGTACCCGTAGTGGTACGGACCGTACACTCGCATCTACGCTCACTATCACTATGGGTCTGCACGCGTATGCGTACCCGTAGTGGTACGGACCGAACACTCGCATCTACGCTCACTATCACTACGGGTACGCATACGCGTGCAGACCCATAGTGATAGTGAGCGTAGATGCGAGTGTACGGTCCGTACCACTACGGGTACGCATACGCGTGCAGACCCATAGTGATAGTGAGCGTAGATGCGAGTGTACGGTCCGTACCACTACGGGTACGCATACGCGTGCAGACCCATAGTGATAGTGAGCGTAGATGCGAGTGTACGGTCCGTACCACTACGGGTACGCATACGCGTGCAGACCCATAGTGATAGTGAGCGTAGATGCGAGTGTACGGTCCGTACCACTACGGGTACGCATACGCGTGCAGACCCATAGTGGTACGGACCGTACACTCGCATCTACGCTCACTATCACTATGGGTCTGCACGCGTATGCGTACCCGTAGTGGTACGGACCGTACACTCGCATCTACGCTCACTATCACTATGGGTCTGCACGCGTATGCGTACCCGTAGTGGTACGGACCGTACACTCGCATCTACGCTCACTATCACTATGGGTCTGCACGCGTATGCGTACCCGTAGTGGTACGGACCGTACACTCGCATCTACGCTCACTATCACTATGGGTCTGCACGCGTATGCGTACCCGTAGTGGTACGGACCGTACACTCGCATCTACGCTCACTATCACTATGGGTCTGCACGCGTATGCGTACCCGTAGTGGTACGGACCGTACACTCGCATCTACGCTCACTATCACTATGGGTCTGCACGCGTATGCGTACCCGTAGTGGTACGGACCGTACACTCGCATCTACGCTCGCCATCACGATGGGTACACATACGGCAGCACTCCCACAGTGATTTGGGAACATGCACAGGCCCTCTCAGCAGCAGTACGGCGGATTTTACACATCACTGTGGTGATAGGCGACACACATGTCGGAATAGGGCGGACATACTTGTCCATGGATGGACATACTTGTCCAGGAATGGACACCAAGGCATCGTCTGTGCATTACCACATGTGTTGGGCACAGGTGTCACAGGCTGTGATGTGGAACATGCCTCCTGAGTGGAGAAGGCACCAGATGTATGATGAGATGTGTACATGTGTACTGTGTGAGGGTGCAATGTGTGCCAGGCATGCCCTTGACTCCTTTGACATGTGTGCATGTGGGACTGCGCACTTGGGGTGAGCGTCACTGGCATGGCACGGACACCAACACACGGAAGTGTCCCATGATGCCCGGTACAGGGGTCATGACACATGACTCATCACTACCCACAGTGCACAATGTGACTATGCCATATATGTGTCCGGGATTTACATCGGGTTGATGTTGTTGCACCCTCAAAAGCTGCAGCCGTTGCAGCAACCAACATGTGGCTGTGTGTAGATTGTCATTGCACACTGTTCCCAACACCATGCCACATGTGTTACCGGATGTGAGGTGCACATGTATGCAAGGGACACGGAGTAGCGTGACAAGGCCATGTCAGCAAACTCACAAGGAATGTGTGGGGAGTCATGACATGTGCACCTTCATGGCAAGGTGTGTGGGCTGGACTAGTGTAATGTCATGTGACCTGTGGCTCAAGTGTTCCGCTGCCAGTCTCTGCAATCAGCATCACACTTCTGCTGATGTGTGGGTGTATGTCACTCCTGTCTTGCGTCGGGCAGTGCACTTGCACTGGGACACAGCTATTCCCATGGCGTGGCATGGGGAGGTTCTCAATCACCGTGTGTAGCTGGGTCTTGGAAGGAGTGTCACCTTGCATCCATACGTGTCCTGGGCATGTAGCACATGCCTGACTCCCTATGTGGCATGTGTGTATTGGCAGATTTACATGTGCTCAGTAGACATGAGTTGTTCTCGTAGTGCACTCACTCTTCCTTGTCACTTCCAAATTACTGCAGAGCGCCTCCTGTTGCCCGAAGAATTCCAGACTTGGCCACCATGCAGGAGAATGACAGGATCCGGCTCTACCGCTTCACCCAACCGTTGATTCTGGAGCTGACGGCGAGACTGGCACCACACCTGCAACCGCAGCACAGGTATCCTACGGCACTGACACCCCAGCTGAAGGTAATGGCTGCCCTACATTTCCTTGCCACGGGTACCTTCCAATATAGCATAGCTCATGTTGGTGGCATGTCCCAGAGCATGTTCAGCGGTGTGCTGCATGATTTCTTGGAGGCCATGTTGATTCACCTGGATGACTTCATCAAGTTCCCAACCCCTGAACAGATGACTGAGGTCAAGCGTGGTTTCTATGCCCTGGGAGGGATGCCCCATGTCATTGGGTCCATAGATGGGACACATGTAGGTTTGGTACCACCACACGCACGGGAGGTGGCGTACCGCAATCGGAAGCACTACCACTCCATCAATGCCCTTGTGGTGTGTCTGTCCAACATGGTGATTTCACATGTCTGTGCTCGTTTTCCAGGATCAGCACACGATGCCTACATCATGAGGCGTAGCGGGATGCCTGATATGATGATGCAGCTGCGCAACGAACGTGCATGTGTTGTTGGTGGGTACAGTCTGTCTGTCCTGTATTCTGTTTGGCCGAGCAGCACTACCGCTTCGCCAGTTCTAACGATATCCATGTGCTTTCCATTTAGGGGACGCTGGCTATCCCAACATGCCTTGGCTGCTGACACCTCTCCGCAACCCCATCACGCCGGCCCAGCTCCGCTACAACACCGCCCATGGCCGGACAAGGCGAGTGATAGAGAGGACGTTTGGCATGCTGAAGAGCCGATTCCGGTGCCTGCACAAGACCGGCGGCGCACTCCCATATGCCCCGGCGAAGGTCTGCAAGATCTTCATGGTCTGCTGCATGCTGCACAACATGGCAGTTGAAAGAGCTGTGCCCCTCATCCTGGATCAAGATGACGAGGACCATCCACCCGTGGAGGACGAAGGGCTTGGCAATGGGGCTAGTGATGTGGAGGATGTGGAGCCGCAAGAGGACATCCGGACTCGGCTCATACGCGACTTCTTTGCTTAGTGGTGAGTACCAGGGTCTGAGTGTGCACGCATTGGTCCCCGTGTGGCATGCGTTGTGATGTGTGTCTCCACCTGCATGTATGGCACGTAGGTCAGAGGTGTGTGTGGGTGTGTCACTGGAGTGATGGTGGCAGTGATGGTAGTATTTCCCCAGGCATAATTGTGACCTAGCATGTTGTCATACATACATGTGTCGAGTAAATGCACATGCAAGTGGCTGTGCTTCTTGTGGCTGACTTCTTGTGTGTCTCTCTTCCCCAGGTACCTGCGCATGCCGTTTGCTGGTTGCATTGTTGTGGCACTGCTATTCCTCATGGACATGGCATCGTGGGCTGACTCAGCGTTACAGGCACGGACACGTTTGGAAATCTCCATGGGGTAAGGGATGCATCTGGGGTGTATTGGGTGTGGCAGTTGTTCACGATGTGTGCACACTGCCCCGGTCGGGGTTTGGGTCCTCTGCAGACATGTGGCATCCCCATGGGACACGACATGCAGCTGGGTACACCTGAATAGATGGGCTGCCTGGTTGTCAGTCATCAGTGATGGGATGGTGGATTGTGATGAAGGCATCAATGTGTGTGACACTGCCCTCGGACACATACGGTTAACATTGTCTTGACATGGCGTGGGACTTCCACATCAGCGGATGTATGGTGTATGGCAGGCTCTCCGTGAGCAGCTGTGGGTATTTAGCTATTATCCGACACTTGTGTGCCAGTCCCATGGCTATCACGCATTTGTGCTGCAGAAGGGGGGTGCCAGTGTTGGAGCCACATGTTACTCCACATGATGTGTTCATGTGTACTTCAAGTTGCCTCTGCAATCCCAAACACATGACTATTAAAGGTGTCCCTATGCCTCCAAGGTGCCTCTTCTCAGTCAATGCTGGTGTGTTGGCACGGTGCATCCTGCATGTCTGGCATGGTATTCCCTGATTGTGGCTATGTGTCAATGTGTCGAGTGGCAAGATGCAAGCTGTGTGTGTGTGCTGAGACTGTGTAATGGGCATGATGTCCATGACTGTGTGGGTATTGTGACATGTGCCATCCCCATGCATCCAACGTTATCCATGACCCCATTCTCTGCATCCACCGGACTCAAGCTTGCAGGACATGGTTCTGCCACCTGTCTACACGTACCTGGGTGCCCCCCAGGACACGGGCCAGGATCCCTGACCTCTGCGCATGACTGTTGCTGTACTCAATGTGTCTGTCAGCACGGTTGTTCGGCCACCCCCTCAGCTGGTTCTGACCATCACGGGTGTGTATGGTGCTCCATGTCTGTCTTGCCTAGAAAACTGTGACCCATGTGTCCTGTGCCAGACTCAGGCCCCAGGGTGTGGATGGTTGAAGTGAACAGATGACTCAGGCATGTTTAGACTGTACAAGACACATGTTAGGTAATAATGCTACCAGCAGGCATCTACTCTTAATAGTGTGATTTATTATTGGGGGGGGGGGGCCAAGTGAGGGCCTTTCCGGGATTAGGGAATCCAAAGTTCAGTAGGGGAGTTGGTGTCCTTGCCATTGGAAATCCTCAGAGTCCATGCCACAGTCTTTGTCAACATTGGTCAGCCAGTGACCAGCAGGGCCATGTGGCAGAGAATGTCTCTTGATGCTGTGATGCTGTTGCTCCAGTGGGCCAGGTGCCAGGCCAGGTGTCCTGGGAGATGGTGATGTAGCAGCCACCCTCACGGTCCTTTCCGTGGACGACCCGGCTTCCTGCGGGGAACCTCAGCAGCAGGCCGTGACGACGTCTGGGCTGCTCTGTCGGATGTTTCCTCCTCCTCCTCATGATCCCTCCCTGTGGGTGGTGATGTTCTCCGCCTTCTGGCACAGGGAGGGTCGGCCATGGTGTCGGCCATCCGACGGAGTTCAGCGTGAATCCCCTGGGACGCCGTCACTTGCTGAGCCTGTCTGTCCTCCATCCTCCGTTGGTGTAGCTGTAGACAGGCTATTAGCTCCGCATGTTGCTGGGCCTGCTGGACCTTGATCCCCTCGAGGACGGACACAACCTGGGCCATGCCCGTGGTGTCCTGCCGGTATGAGTCCAGGATGTTACGGACATGGGAAAATACCGGATCCCCAGCCAACTGGTCAGGCTCGCGCCTCCGCCGCTCTCCACTCCCACCACCCCTGCCCACTTGCGTCTGGCCTGCACTTGTGGGCACATGGGGTCTCCGGGACCCCTGAGGGGTGGCATTGGCGTTGTCGCCTGCCTCCTCCTGGGTGCCCGGGACACCGTGTCCCTCCTGGCGAGCCTGGCTGCATTGTGGTGTTGGGGCAGGGATCCTGGGTGTCTCCTGGGATGTGGCAGGAGTGGGGGTGGTGGTTGGCACGGTTGTACCTGACGCAGGTGCTGCAGGTGGTTGGACACCAGAGGGGCCAGGTCGGTCGGGGTCGTCCGCAGAGTGGTGAGAGTGGTCGCTGCCGGTGGGATCGGTCTCCTGCAGATCCGGGTCCTGTGAGTGTTCCCCCCCAGTGTTGGGGGGTGCAGCACGACGTTGACCTGTGTGTGAGAGAGACAATGTTAATTTTGATCCATGCAACATCCATGTTTCATCCGTTACAAAGTTGGCACATTTCCTCTTGGAATTAGGATCTGTCTTGCATTCCACTCACAGTGCACTTGTGCATGTGTGTGTCCCTTGGGCACCAATTTGGCCCCTTTAACTATGTGTGGCACAGTCTTACTTGCTGCGTCAAGTGTGACTGCAGTCAGCAGTGGAGTGTGCATGTGTGCCGAGCTATGCGTTTGCGCCTTCCTTGTAGCACTGTACATGTGCACATGGAGTGGATCCACACACTCATATGATGCAGGTGGCTGTCCTTGTGCTCGTGTACAGGTTGTAACATGGCCCTGCGTTTTGCCATGATGAAGAGGGGGGGTTCTGGCACTGGGCACCCTTGTCTACATGCACGCAGTCCACCTGCTGACGAGCAGACATTCCCACACACCAAAGGACTGATTTGCTCTCCCTGTGTCTCCCTCCTTCTCTGTCCCCCTCTCCCTCCCTCTCTGTCCCCCTCTCCCTCCCTCCGTGTGTCAGCCTCCTCCCTCTGTCCGTCTCCCTCCCTCTCTGTCCCCCTCTCCCTCCCTCTCTGTCCCCCTCTCCCTCCCTCTCTGTCCCCCTCTCCCTCCCTCTGTGTCCCCCTCTCCCTCCCTCCGTGTGTCAGCCTCCTCCCTCTGTCCGTCTCCCTCCCTCTCAGTCCCCCTCTCCCTCCCTCTCTGTCCCCCTCTCCCTCCCTCTCTGTCCCCCTCTCCCTCCCTCCGTGTGTCAGCCTCCTCCCTCTGTCCGTCTCCCTCCCTCTCTGTCCCCCTCTCCCTCCCTCTCTGTCCCCCTCTCCCTCCCTCTCTGTCCCCCTCTCCCTCCCTCTGTGTCCCCCTCTCCCTCCCTCCGTGTGTCAGCCTCCTCCCTCTGTCCGTCTCCCTCCCTCTCAGTCCCCCTCTCCCTCCCTCTCAGTCCCCCTCTCCCTCCCTCTGTGTCCCCCTCTCCCTCCCTCTCTGTCCCCCTCTCCCTCCCTCCGTGTGTCAGCCTCCTCCCTCTGTCCGTCTCCCTCCCTCTCTGTCCCCCTCTCCCTCCCTCTCTGTCCCCCTCTCCCTCCCTCTCTGTCCCCCTCTCCCTCCCTCTGTGTCCCCCTCTCCCTCCCTCCGTGTGTCAGCCTCCTCCCTCTGTCCGTCTCCCTCCCTCTCAGTCCCCCTCTCCCTCCCTCTCAGTCCCCCTCTCCCTCCCTCTGTGTCCCCCTCTCCCTCCCTCTCTGTCCCCCTCTCCCTCCCTCTGTGTGTCAGCCTCCTCCCTCTGTCCGTCTCCCTCCCTCTCAGTCCCCCTCTCCCTCCCTCTGTGTCCCCCTCTCCCTCCCTCCGTGTGTCACCCTCTGTCACCTTGGCCCAGCTTCCTGGGCACACACTGTTAGCAGATCTTTGAGTGGCCCTTGGCCTGTTGATGTGAGTTTGTTTCTGATCTCCAGGCACCCATTTTGTCTGCTGTGTGTCTGTGCGCTGCTGCTGTGGTGGTGTGTGCTGCCACTCTTTCACACTGTTGGCTGTTCATTAGCTGCTGGCATGTGCAAAACAGTGCCTTCACCCCCATGTGTTGATGCAAGGCGTCCGCCATTTGCTGGCAAGTCATTCCTGTGTTGGGACGCAGTGTTTGTCTGGCTGTGACCTAGGCCATATGGGCAGAGGGCATTGTTGTCTGCTTTGGAGTCGCACTATGTGATTCTTGGTGCCCAGCCTCCCGCCATCCGGGTTACCGTGTCATGTGTTGTTGTCTTCTGTGGCCTGTGACTTGACATTGTCCAGCTGGGTGCATGGGGCATGGTGGCAGCAGTGGCATGTGCCTGCTCATGGAGTGTGGTTGAGTAATGCGATGGCTTGTGGTGGTTGCGTGCCTGTTATTGATTTTGGTTGTGGTTGCAGTTCCCCCCATGTGAGGTGCGTTGTTTGTGTACTCACCCGGGTCTCGGAGTCCTTCTACTCCTTCAACTGCCTCCACCGGCAGTATGGCCATCACCCTCTCCTCCCAGGGATGGTACTGTACGGCTCTGCGGGAGGGCCCTCCTCCGGTGGCGTTGGCCTGGTCGTGTTCCTCCTGCCTCTTGGCTCTGACCCTCCTCCGCAGATCGTACCACCTGTTCTGGCAATCCTGCTTGGTCCTCCTGGTGTCCGCAACAGCATTCACAGCATCGACGATGGTCTGCCACATGGCTGTTTTGGCTGCCTGGCTGGTGCTTCTGACCAATGTTCCAAAGATCTGTGGCTCGACTCTGAGGATTTGATCAACAAGGACCTCCAACTCTCGGTGACTGAACTTTGGATTCTTGGTAGTGGGCATGGTGAGGGGTGTGGGTGGGGATGGTGTGGGTGTGGGGGGGGTGTGGATGTTGGGGGGGGTGTGGATGGTTGTGTGTGTGTGTGAATGTGATGAGAGGGTGTTTGTGAGGGTGGTCGTTTGAAGGTGTGCAAGTGTAAGGTGTGGTGTAGCTTGTAGTCTGGTTCTGTGGTGTCTGGCAGCAGTGAGTCTGTTGGAAAGGCTCATGGTTTGTGTGTGTGGGCCCTTTTTATTGGTCCATGGGTGGGTGTGGCAGTTTTTGAATTTTGGGTGGGTGTGTTATAAGGAGTGGTGGTGTATTGGGCCTCTGTTTGTTTTTGGCAGTTGCAGGTCAGTGATTGTGTTATTTAAGTGGTTGTTGGCCATGTTTAGTGGCTGTGTGCCTTTCGACTGGTGTATTCTTGTGTTGTTTTATTTTGTCCTGGTTGTGTACGTGCGTTTTGAGCGTGTGTACGGTGTGTACATGGGCCATTTGGTTGTACGATTTTGTCCTTGTGTGTGGCTTTGTAAGACTCGTACATGCGGTTGTGATGTTGGGGCATGGGGTGCGCTCCGTACTTAGGAGGTTGTGTTGGGGGTGCGCCAGGAACGTACTGGGGTGGGGGTACGACTGGAACGTACTTGGGTGTAGGTACACGGGGGGTACGACACGTCCAGGGGTGGGGGTACGACTGGAACGTACTTGGGTGTAGGTACACGGGGGGGTACGACACGTCCTGGGGTGGGGGTACGACTCGAAACGTACTTGGGTGTAGGTACACGGGGGGTACGACACGTACTGGGGTGGGGGGGTGTACATTGACGGTGGTACGACACGTACTGGGGTGGGGGGGTGTACATTGACGGTGGTACGACACGTACTGGGGTGGGGGTACGACTGGAACGTACTGGGGTGTCGGTACACGGGGGGTACGACACGTCCAGGGGTGGGGGTACGACTGGAACGTACTGGGGTGTAGGTACACGGGGGGTACGACACGTACAGGGGTGGGGGGTGTACATTGACGGTGGTACGACACGTCCTGGGGTGGGGGTACGACTGGAACGTACTGGGGTGTAGGTACACGGGGGGTACGACACGTGCAGGGGTGGGGGGTGTACATTGACGGTGGTACGACACGTACTGGGGTGGGGGTACGACTGGAACGTACTGGGGTGTAGGTACACGGGGGGTACGACACGTACAGGGGTGGGGGGTGTACATTGACGGTGGTACGACACGTACTGGGGTGGGGGTACGACTGGAACGTACTGGGGTGTAGGTGCACGGGGGGTACGACACGTACAGGGGTGGGGGGTGTACATTGACGGTGGTACGACACGTACTGGGGTGGGGGTACGACTGGAACGTACTGGGGTGTAGGTACACGGGGGTACGACACGTCCTGGGGTGGGGGTACGACTCGAACGTACTTGGGTGTAGGTACACGGGGGGTACGACACGTCCAGGGGTGGGGGTACGACTGGAACGTACTTGGGTGTAGGTACACGGGGGGGTACGACACGTCCTGGGGTGGGGGTACGACTCGAACGTACTTGGGTGTAGGTACACGGGGGGTACGACACGTACTGGGGTGGGGGGGTGTACATTGACGGTGGTAGGACACGTACTGGGGTGGGGGGGTGTACATTGACGGTGGTACGACACGTCCTGGGGTGGGGGTACGACTGGAACGTACTTGGGTGTAGGTACACGGGGGGTACGACACGTCCAGGGGTGGGGGTACGACTGGAACGTACTGGGGTGGGGGTACACGGGGGTACGACACGTACAGGGGTGGGGGTGTGTACATTGACGGTGGTACGACACGTACTGGGGTGGGGGTACGACTGGAACGTACTGGGGTGTAGGTACACGGGGGTACGACACGTACAGGGGTGGGGGGTGTACATTGACGGTGGTACGACACGTACTGGGGTGGGGGTACAACTGGAACGTACTGGGGTGTAGGTACACGGGGGGTATGACACGTACTGGGGTGGGGGTACGACTGGAATGTACTGGGGTGTACATAGACGGTGGTACGACACGTACAGGGGTGGGGGGGTGTACATTGACGGTGGTACGACACGTCCTGGGGTGGGGGTACGACTGGAACGTACTTGGGTGTAGGTACACGGGGGTACGACACGTCCAGGGGTGGGGGTACGACTGGAACGTACTGGGGTGGGGGTACACGGGGGTACGACACGTACAGGGGTGGGGGGGTGTACATTGACGGGGGTATGACACGTACTGGGGTGGGGGTTCGACTGGAACGTACTGGGGTGTACCTAGACGGGTGGGGGTATACATACACGGGGGGTACGTGTCGGACGTACGGGGGCTGGGGGGAGTGTTGGGCGCGTATGCGGGCACATGTCTCCATGGTTGCTATGGGTGTTCGGTGCGGACGGTGTTTTTTCCATACGGTTGTACGCTCGGACGCACGGTATGGATCGTGATTCCTCGGTCGGACTTGGCTTTTCACGTTTGTAAGGTAAATCGTCCGAGGACGTGTCGGACACATTTTCCGACCCGAGGACGTGTGGGGAATGATTCCCAGTGCGGTTCGTATGGACTTTTTACCATGCGAATCGTGATTGCCAGTTCGTACGGCACTTGTACGATTCGTACGGTAAAAAGACCCGATACGAGTCGCACGGGGGAATTTTTTACCGGATTGTGATCGGCACCTTTGTCTTTAGGTGATTTTACTATTTTTTTGTACCAGGCGGAACATTAAAATAATAGTCATACAGGAATATAATCACCTGATTTTGTTTTTATCATGCCCTTTCTGTTTATGTTTACTTTAATTATCAGTCAGTGGTCATTACAGCAGCTCTAGAACACATAATAAAGGACTATTGTCTTATAATTAAGGTTTTATGCGTGTACTAACAAGGGGAAAAATGACATATTCAGGTGATTTTACTACTTTTTGTACCAACCAGGACATTAAAAATCTGGCCAGTAAACATCGTTTACCACGCATGCGATACAATTCATGCCACTAAAACGCGGTCATTACAACGACCGCATTGTTACATTGCATACCATTACAACGCAAGTTGGAACAACGACTTGCTGTAGGGGGCAGAAGGTGTTGGATTTACTATACAACACCTTCCCTACTGTTGCACAGACTGGAGTTGGAATTGTAAATTATACTATTCAAAAATCCAGCGCCCCCCTACAGCAAGTTGTTCTAATGACTTGCTTTGTATTGGTATGCGATGTAACAGCACGGTCGTTGTAATGACCGTGTTATTATGGCATGCGCTATAAAGGCATGCGATGTAACAAGGCCTATTCTTTGCCTATTGGAAAAAGTTTGTGCACAGAGACTGTGTTGGCCAGTCCGGTTCCTACATTGGTCATAGTATTGCATGCAAGCTATCAATAAATCATGCACTGCTAAGATGCAATGTTTTGCCTTGATTACATTACATGACAATGTACAACCACTCTTGGCAGGCAAGGGCACATTCTAACAGCAGCGGAACTCGGACGACGATTAAGAATAAATGGCACAGAGTGCTATAATTGTTATTTTTGGTCCTCTTGTTCATGCTATAGGCTGCACATCATGATTGTGTGTGGTTAGTGCTTTTGGGGCCAGTATGTCACTTGTACCTGCTCGGAGCTCCCCAGTGTATGATGGTACTGTCTACAAACCATGTAGGAAGTCTTAGTATGTCCATCCATCTAGTTTAAAGGGATCTTAGACCAGTCCATCCAACATTCAGCACTTGCCACCTAAAATTCTGTGAAGTTTGTCGGCATTTAGGGGTTAGCGTTTTATAAGGTTTTTAAAAAATTGATTCAGCAGCCCCCCTCCATGACAGTGCCAGTGGTACCCAGAGGGAGGGCCTAACTTTCTGCAGTAGACATGTATCTGTCTGGAAAGTGGACACCTGCTCACTGGATCTGTGGGAGAGAAGAGCTCTCCGGTCTTGCTGCCCCTCTCCCCTCCAGTACCACTGAAGTCAGAGCACAACTGCACTGCACTCTGCAAAGGGACTGGGAGTGGTGTCACATCAGTGCTGTCTCCCGGGCTGCTGCAGTCTTCCCTTTCTATGCCTTTCCTCCTTACCATCCTTCAACCCACAGGGCTTCTGTACTCACTTCAGCAGGAGAGCATCTTTCGCTCTCTGACCCTGACTGGATTCTACGCTTAGCTTGGTTGAGGAGGTAGGCAGTTTTGGTGAATGGCTGAAGTCTTGCATTTACAACCCCCATATGCATTCCCCTCCGACACTGCAGGAGCCAGAGGCAAAACATGCCTGCACTGCTCCAGCTAAACTCTCCCTTTTTATGTTCAAAATATTTTATTGAAGTTTATAATAAGAAGCAAAGACATTACAAAAAAGAGAACCATATATAGTGCCCATATAAAAAACGTATCTATGAAGAACATATATAAATATAAATCGGGCACAATGTAATGTTGAAAATGGTAATCATACAATAAAAAGGAAGGGAAGAGACAAGCAGTTAATATCATGAAAAACTATTTGAGTAGGGCTACTATAAAGTGAACATGTGAAATTTATAATGTAAGCAATAAATATATGGGAATATAACTAAGAAGATAATGTTCAATCGGTTTCCAAAATAAGTGATAAGAGTCACAATTATGAGTAATACCAGACAAAGATAGATTGGCACCTCTTCTAGTGAAAATAATCCATGACCACCAAGCATGAACAGATAATAATGATGCACCTTTCCAACAAGTTGTAATAGACTTTACAGTGGCAGATAATAAAAAATTAAAAAGTTTACCACCTAAGTCACATCATTCTGCAGAGAGAGCAACGGATTTGCATATCAACATATTAAATGAAAGGTCTTCAGAGATATTGAATATTTTTTGTATAAGATCCCAAACTTCTTTCCAAAATATAAAAACAGATGTACATTCAAAAAACATATGTTTTAACGAACCAGTATGTGAGTTACAGTGCCAACAGTTTAAAGTCGGAGGAAGATTAGCCTGAAATAACTTTAAGGGTGTCCATGAGCAATTAAACAAAATAGAAGAATTTGTTTGATAAAGCAAAACAGGTAACCATCCTGAAATATTATTCAGCAATATTTTTTTCCATGTATCATATGAAAGAGAAACTGAGAGTTCATTGTTCCAGAATGCTGAGATCAGTTCAATATTATTACCTTGAAATGCATTTAGTTTCTTATACATTAATGAAACGGCATGAGACAAAGAGGAAGCTGCTTGAATAAACATTGTTTAATCTGAGTTTGTATTTGAAGGAATATTATTAGGGAAGGAATCAAGAATAAAATTACGTAAAAGTTCATATTTGAAAAAATCTGAAAAAGGTAAGTGAAATTTTGCCTGGAATACATCAAACAATACAAAACGATACAAAAGTGTTACTATGATAAATATCTTTTAGGAAAAATATACCAGCGTTAATCCATGAGTCCATGAATTTCAAAATTTAACAGTTTGAGAAAGTTTTCGATGCGGATTGTACCATAATGACATATCTACAGTATTTGAAATAGTAGAATGAAAAAGTGAGTTAAAATCATTTAATATTAACTTTGTAGATTTCAAAATATTAGATTTATTTAATACATTTCTCTTGTTAGACATGGTTAACAAGGTAAACAATGGATATGAAGTTACAAAACTTTTTTCTATAAGTAGCCAAGAAGGAGGATTAAGATGAAAATAATTAAACCAAAGAGAACTTTGGTTTAAGATAAATGCTTAATGATAGTTAAAAAAGTCTGGCAAACCAAATCCTCCATTACATTTTGCCATTTTTAGTTTTTTATAGCCAATATGAGGTCACTTATTATTCCAGAGATGCTGATCAACAATTTTATAAAACTTCAAAGGAAATTGACTAGGAATCATAGGGATCTCTGACATATTATCGAAAGACACATTATCGAACTACACAAATATCGCAACAAAAATATTGACATCAAAATTATCGACATTGTATACTTAATTAAAAAACTACACTAATATCGACACTACAATATTGTAATACAATTATATCGATCACACAAAAATCGCACGCATCAATATCGCAATACTAAATATCGACATAAATAAATAAATATAACACTTGTAACAAATATCGATAACCAAAATATAGCCATCAAGAATATCGTTTTTTTTACATATATCGACAATTCTAATACTAATAAAACCAATACTTTAAACAACATAAATACAATATTTTCCTAAAACATACATTTTCCAATTATATTCTACTTAAACATAAACATAACATTTATAACTATATAAATATTTAACAACATAATAAAAAAACACAGAAATAATTATCACATAGGCATTTCGAACACATTCAAAAAAATTAAGACACATTATAAACAATCTTTTTCTATATAATTATTTAAAACTCTCCTCCTTTAAAACTAAATATACTCTTACTTAGCATTTTCCATAAAAGGAAACCAATTAAATAAAAAAAATTCAAAACATCCAATAGAAAGGCCACATACAGAAAGCAACCAATACCATTCAAGAAACAATTTAAAACCACTATATAAACCAATTAAAACAAGTCTTCTACTGTGCCTTAAACCAAAGCATTGAACGAAGAAGAAACTCTGCTAAACAGAAGAAACCTACATCCTTCTACTATTCTAAAAACGTAAGTAAATTACCTTTTATAACTAAACTGCCAAATTAATCTAAAACACTAATTTATCTTTACTCAAAAAAATAACTAACTTATATATTCCATCTCTTTATGTTTCCACTACAGATATTACTTTAAACAGCTAAAGAAAAGATTGAACATTGCCAGAAAGGACTCACTAAAAAAGTAAGTATACTATCAAAATACTTTCTAAAATATTAATTAAATCCTACTCAAACCCCAAAACATCCTAAACCCCAAAACAAATCCATGTTCTCATTTTTAAGTTTATAAAAACCTGTATAAATTAACACCTATAGTCTATACCAAACAGCAATACCACCCCACTTAAAAAAACTAAAACAACCAAAACTATATGGTGCCGATTACGAACCGGTAAAAACCGGGTACGAACCGTCGGTCGGAGCGTTTTCCCCGTCCGACTCGTACCCGGTCGTAAAACTTTACAAACATGGAATTACGATTCGCACGGAAACACCATTTCCGTACGAATCGTAAAAAACACTGACCGACGAAAATATACATACGAATGTGATCCGGGAATGCTGCGACGTGACGTCGGGACGCTTTCAGGCAGCGTTTCACGACCCAGGAATTACGATTCGAACCGACAGCAGTCCGGACGGCAATATTTTCACGGCACCCAAAAAGTGCCGGAAAAGCAAAGTACGGCGCAAATCGACCAGAGTAGGTGGCCTGGTACGCACCGTACCCCCCCAGCCCCCGTGAGTACGCGCCGACCCCCCCCAGCCCCCGTGAGTATGCGCCGACCCCCCCCAGCCCCCGTGAGTACGCGCCGAACCCCCGTGTATGTACACCCGTGTACGTGTCGAACCCCCCCGTGTATGTACACCTGTGTACGTTCAAGTCGAACCCCCCGTGTATGTACACCCGTGTACGTGTCGAACCCCCCCGTGTATGTACACCCGTGTACGTTCGAGTCGAACCCCCGTGTATGTACACCCGTGTACGTGTCGAACCCCCCCGTGTATGTACACCCGTGTACGTTCGAGTCGAACCCCCCCATGTATGTACACCCATGTACGTTCGAGTCGAACCCCCCCGTGTATGTACACCCGTGTACGTGTCGAACCCCCCGTGTATGTACACCCGTGAACGTTCGAGTCGAACCCCCCGTGTATGTACACCCGTGTACGTTCGAGTCGAACCCCCGTGTATGTACACCCGTGTACGTGTCGAACCCCCCGTGTATGTACACCCGTGTACGTTCGAGTCGTACCCCCACCCGTGTATGTACGGTGCGTACCCCCAGCGCAACAATTGCTAGGACCAAAAAATCAACCACAACAACAATACCATCCCCTAAAACATTTCAAGATATCATCATTCCACCACAATTAACTATCACCCACAATAATGAACCTTTTATTTTTTTGATAACAAAAGTACAGAAAAAAGAATCATAATGTTTGCTACTGCAAACAATATAACTAAACTCCAACAATGCCAAACATGGATGATGGATGGCACCTTTGCAATATGCCCAAAACCATTCTACCAGCTTTACACAATACACGGTCAATATCACAACACTTCCATACCTTTAATCTATGCACTATTACCTAACAAACAAAACACAACATATAATGAAATGCTAGGAAAACTAAAACAAGAATCAAATGATTTTTCCCCTCAAAGAATTATCATAGACTTTGAGCAAGCCATGATAAATTCCATTCTAAAACTGCACCCCCATACATCTATCCAAGGATGTTACTTCCATCTAAACTAGGCCTGGGCGGTAAAATCCGTTCCGTTCGCGGAATTTGCGGAATTTGCATAATTTCGCGATCCGCAGAGAACGCGAAATTACCCAAAAATCTGCGTTCCGCGACTTCGCGAAATTTTTTGCTTGTTCGCGTTCTCAATATGCGTGTTCACGAGATATTTCACCCCGAGCACGCAAACAGCGATCGCGAACAGGAAAAAAGTATCGCGAACAAGCAGTTCCGCGTGTTCGCGGAATTTCTGCGTGTTCGCGGAGATTTTTTACCGTTTCGCGGAGATTTGCGTAACGCGATTACGCAAATTCCGCCCACCCCTAATCTAAACCAATGTATATGGAGACATTTACAAAAATCTTCACTAAGGTGCCGATCACGATCCGGTAGAAACCGGGTACGAACCGTCGGACGGAGCATATTCTCCGTCCGACGCGTACCCGGTCGAAAAAATATACAAACATGGAATTACGATTCGCACGGAAATACCATTTCCGTACGAATCGTACAAAACCCCGACCGACGAAAATAAACATACAAATGTGATCCGGGAAAGCGCCGACGTGACGTCGGGACGCACGCAGCCTGCCATTCACGAACCAGGAATTACGATTCGCACCGACGTCATCCCGCGCGGTGAATATTTTCCGGCAGCCAAAAACTGCCGGGAAATCAGGACGACGCGAACAAGGAGTACCTGCATGCGACGGACAGACATGCACCCGAACCTACGTGTCATCCCGGCCCTCATAGCAGTCGACCTCCTCTACAGGTTACAACTCAGACGCCGCAGAAGGTCAGAACAACAAAGGGAGGGGGAAAGGGGGGCGGCAGGACCAGGGGCAGGCCACAAAACCCCCACCAAAGTCACACAGCACACATGCCCTGGACATACCTGACCCCCAGGCCCTGGTCACTACGAGGGGGTGGGGGCGTGTCCAGCAAAGCCAGCGTCCGCCACAACGGAAGTGCTTGACGACGCGAACCGGCAACACAACGATACAGGTACGTCCCGTACCCACGCCTTGAGAGCGTGAGTACGAGTCATACCACGCCCACACCTACGTCATCCCAACAATGGCGGAATGGCTGTACCCATGTGGCAAAGGCCTGGGTACGGCCCGCACAAGCATCACATAGCGTGGGGACGGATATGTACGGACCGTACCCCCACCCCCGTATGCATGGAGCGTACCCCCAACCCCAACAGTGCAAGTACGACCCGTACCCTCACCCGCGTACGTATGGAGCGTACCCCCACCCAAGCAGTGTAAGTACGACCCGTACCCTCACCCGCGTACGTATGGAGCGTACCCCCCACCCCAATAGTGTAAGTACGACCCGTACCCACACCCGCGTACGTATGGAGCGTACCCCCACCCCAACAGTGTAAGTACCACCCGTACCCTCACCCGCGTACGTATGGAGCGTACCCCCACCCCAACAGTGTAAGTACGACCCGTACCCTCACCCGCGTACGTATGGAGCGTACCCCCACCCCAACAGTGTAAGTACGACCCATACCCTCACCCGCGTACGTATGGAGCGTACCCCCACCCCAACAGTGTAAGTACAAACCGTACCCTCACCCGCGTACGTATGGAGCGTACCCCCACCCCAACAGTGTAAGTACGACCCGTACCCTCACCCGCGTACATATGGAGCGTACCCCCACCCCAACCGTGTATGTACGGACCGTACCCCCACCTCGTATGCATGTAGCGAACCCACACCCATGTATGTTCTAAGCGTACATATCCTGAAATAGGAGGGGTGTGTGCAGAGTCCTCCCAGCAGTGCCCAGACGCAGTAGGGGTGGGTGTAGAGTCCTCCCAGCAGTGCCCAGAGACAGGAGGGGTGGGTGCAGAGTCCTCCCAGCAGTGCCCAGAGACAGGAGGGGTGGGTGCAGAGTCCTCCCAGCAGTGCCCAGACGCAGGAGGGGTGGGTGCAGAGTCCTCCCAGCAGTGCCCAGACGCAGGAGGGGTGGGTGCAGAGTCCTCCCAGCAGTGCCCAGAGACAGGAGGGGTGGGTGCAGAGTCCTCCCAGCAGTGCCCAGAGTCAGGAGGGGTGGGTGCCTAACACTCACAGCAGTGCCCAGAGACAGGAGGGATGGGTGCAGAGTCCTCCCAGCAGTGCCCAGAGACAGGAGGGGTGGGTGCAGAGTCCTCCCAGTAGTGCCCAGAGACAGGAGGGGTGGGTGTAGAGTCCTCCCAGCAGTGCCCAGAGACAGGAGGGGTGGGTGCAGAGTCCTCCCAGCAGTGCCCAGAGACAGGAGGGGTGGGTGTAGAGTCCTCCCAGCAGTGCCCAGAGACAGGAGGGGTGGGTGCAGAGTCCTCCCAGCAGTGCCCAGAGACAGGAGGGGTGGGTGCAGAGTCCTCCCAGCAGTGCCCAGACGCAGGAGGGGTGGGTGCAGAGTCCTCCCAGCAGTGCCCAGAGACAGGAGGGGTGGGTGTAGAGTCCTCCCAGCAGTGCCCAGAGACAGGAGGGGTGGGAGCAGAGTCCTCCCAGCAGTGCCCAGAGACAGGAGGGGTGGGTGTAGAGTCCTCCCAGCAGTGCCCAGAGACAGGAGGGGTGGGTGCAGAGTCCTCCCAGCAGTGCCCAGAGACAGGAGGGGTGGGTGCCTAACACTCACAGCAGTGCCCCTGCAAAGAAAAGGGTGGAGTACCCACAGATCCAATGCCCACAAATGTCAGTCAGGTGCACAAAGATCCTGCAGTACATGTACCACATGTGTGCGAGGCTGGAAGTATACATATGCATAGCGCCTAAAAGAATACATGTACACATGAAGTCATGGCAACAGTCTACATACACAAGTACAGTGACCACCAAGGACGCCACGAATGATGCAGGTGGAGACATCGCTCAGCATGCATGGGCCAAGTCTAACGAGTCCGTCACACACCCAGCCAATGTAGACACAGCTCAGCCCCACATATTGGAAAGACCCTGCAGGGAAGAAGTCAGGTTACACAGAGGAAGGAACACACCTTGGGACAATGTCACCATGCAGTAACTGCTTACATGAACAAAGTTATGTAGCCAACAGCTTGTGATGGCACACAGATACCAGGATCCACCCTATGACCAGCACAAGACGACAATTCCCACACACCCAACACATAATCACCACCCAAAATAATGGGGCAGGTCGACCAACAGCAATACCAGACAGACAGTAGTGTACTAAGGAAAAACAAATTGCTTTAATCAGCATCCAAAAATATGTTTGTCCCTTGAAAGTTCAAAAAGTACAATGCCCATAGGGCAAACCAAAGTTCCAATCCAGGTGGGGGACACAGTGGGACGCGTGTCCCCTAGCTTGCCTGCACAGTCAGACTCCTTCGTCTTCCAGAGCGGGGAGGGCATCATGTGGGGGGGGGGGGGAAGGACCAGGCACCGCAGGGACATGAGGGCGAAGGGTAGGCGTCGTGGGTGCAGGGATGGAGGACTCCACCACAGGGGGTGGGTCAGGGCCAAAGGCGGAGGCCAGGATGGCGCTGCACACCTTTGCAAGGTCCTCCAGCGACTCCCCTGCACCCGAAGGAACCACAGGCCCCAAGGGGGGGGGGGCGGGGCGGAGGGATGGGTCGCAGCGCCACAGGGGGAGGGTGTGGACAGGGGGGGGACTCAACCACCCTGACCGGGGACTCCCTTGACCGCTTGACCGGTGTCACTGTGGGGCTCAGGGAAAGAGCGGCCATGAAGGAGTCCTTGCCTGATATGTGGCCAGGAGAGCTGAGGGGAGGGGATTTGGAGGGAGTGGATTTGGTGGAATGCGGACTCCCACTCTGGCTGCGTGACTTACGTTTGCCCCCCGACCCAGTGGGTGTGCCTACTTCACCCTGTGTGTGCGTGCCAGGAGGTGTGCGTATGACCTTCCCTGCTGGTGTGGTGCCTGTGTCTGTTGTGGTGGGTGCATGCTGACGTCTGGGTGTACGTGGGACAGGCATGGGAGTGGGAAGTGTGGATGTGTCAGGGGTAGGGGGTTTGACGTAGCGCTGCAGGAGACCCACTGCTGCAGTCAGTGTCGAGTCAATGGACCTCAGCAAGTTGCGTTGGTCAGCCTGCGATGAAAAAATGCCCTCCAAGTATGCCTCCATGTTGTTCAGCACTTGGCTGTGGCCATGGAGGACATTAAGCATCGCAGCCTGACCAACCTGCAACTGCCGCTGGATGTCAACTGACTCGGCATTGGCGGCAGCAGTGGAGTCAGGGGCAGGGGGTGCGGTGCCTGGCAGGAAGGAGACATGTGGTGACCGGGCACGCTGGGAAGGGAGACGAACAAGTCGGAGGCGGCTGATGGCAATGGAGGGGGCGGGCTGAGATGTTGTGCCGCTGTCAGCTGCTGGTGCAGCCTCCGCCCACTCGGAGAGATCATCCTCGGACCCGTCAGCTTCATATTCTGTCGTGCCAGTGGACAGGTCCTCGGCCTCACTCTCCTCCACCTCAGTTCCACTCAATGTGCCAGCCACGATGTCAACGCTGGCACTGGTGCTCGGTCCCTCCGCCCCGTCTGTGCTCATGTCTCCCTCCGTGTCCCCCGACGATGCTGTGGGCAAGGTGAAGAGACAGCAATTAATCATACACCTGTATACATATGTCACATGAGTCCAATCTACATAGGTTACAGTGCATAGCCTGAAAAGAAAGATCAGTAACATCTACAAAACAAGGTACAGATGTAGGGCATGCAACACACAGTTGGTTGACCCACCATGCCACTGAAAAACCATGGAGAGCATGACACAATAGCAAATGACATGAAATGGAGTTTGACAGAGGAGCCAGGCCCTGGGGACGATCCAGCACTGCATCTGCACCACACAGCGTTGCCGAAAATAGGGATGAGCAGGGACCATATCCATGAACTTGAGGCACATGCAGCATAGGTAATACTGAAAACATGCCCACCATGACTGGCTCACTGCACCTTGAGTGTATGTCCAGACAAACATCACACACTGGCCAGACCTAGCAAGGAGATTTCAGGTTTTGACATGTAGGCTTTGCCCGCACCAACCACCCCCTACATGAGACAATTTGTTGAGACACAGGAAGCACTTACATCTCTTAGTCTGGGTGAAATACACAGGGGCTGCATAAATGCAAGATTGGACACCAAATACCCAAGGTGCGCCTGTCCAAATAATCATGTACAAATGGTCATCATCAGATGATTGTAACAAGACACTGGCCCCCATGAGTATGGACCAGGAAAATCAGGTCAGGCTGTACAGTGGACACTTGTACTACATTTTACGTCAATATACATGGTGCCAGGGGACAATGGCACAGAGCACAACCTATGCTGTAGACACTGAGAGTGTCCACGTTTTGTGATGACACACATGACACCTAGGAAAATATGCCCCAGGGGACAGTAGTGGCCACACAACTCCATGGTCCTGAATGGGAATGACTGCAACACACGCCACCATCCCTGCACTATGCGTATCGCACACTCATGCACATCATGTCACAGGCCACAACATAGGACATGCGTGCTGTAAGGCATGACACTTGAGAGACTAACTCCCATGTCTGGACTCAGCATCAGTGCCAACTGACATGGAACCCACATGTACTGAACTGGACCGGGCACAGGCAAGGTCCCAAAACCTGTTACACACCACCCCCACACATGATGCTACAGGCATAGTTCACGTGGAGAAAGCGCCAGCCTACATTACATTGTGCAGGAGTGACTACAAACAGACCAGGGAACACATTGCAAGGAGGGGAAGGGAGGCAGGAGAGCACCGCTATACTGTGGGTAACTGGATCTGCACAGCACCTTTAAACCCTGGCAGTGTATCCATGCAACTGTGCACTTACAAATGCTGGTGACACACAACAAACACACATGTACCTACCCCCTTCCTGCTGCTGCTTCTCCTGTAAGCGCCTGTCCAGGTCTGGAAATACCACAGCCAGCACAAGCTTGTGGATGTGGGTCAGACGGCGGCGCCCGCGGTTCTTATGGGTCTCAGGTGAGTCCCCCAGCAGGACCCATGCGATCCTCCGCGTCCAGCACCGGATATCCTGCTAGCGTTTCCTCACCTGGGCCAGGCGCCGCTTGCGACCCTCCATCCTCCTCACGGCACTGACGGCGTTCATCCAGATCTGCTTCTTGGCAGAGGCGCCTACCTGTGAGGATGAACAAGTGACACTACATCAATACACCAGGCACATGTCACAGAGAGACATATTAGAACAAATTTGCTGTTTACAACAAGGCATAGTATGCATCCAACGCATTGCACCTTTGTCATAGGGACATGATCCTCTGGGGAAGGGCAAAAGCAGTACGTGCCATTGAAAGGACACAGGTGGAATGAGGGCAACAACACAATCAATGATCCAGGCTCACACTGTGCATCAGAAGGTACACCAGGATAATGTGCAGCACCTCTAAGCAGTCACATGCCACAGGCCACTGACGCTACCGCAGCAGAGTACACAGACACACACAGGCACAGGACATTCACCTGCCATTGCCAAATGCAGCGACAAACCTCACTCTGCACATGTGCCACTAGACGGGGGGGCTCACAGGTGTGGGGCTGGCTCTGCACGTCAGACATACAGCACTGCTCCCTTTTCACATCACATGGGCAGGGTATATCCATCCCTCATGCAGCCCGGGTGCCACACTCCACATATGCACCCATCCACATGACAGGGGACTTACACACACACCGATGTCCAGGGTACGAACACATCATGTGGACACTCTCAGCACAGGTACACAGAACTAACACACATCTGTGGGTACAGTCACCTGTCACACTGGGCTGACCACATAATAAAATGAGGACTGTAGAGGCTACATTCCCAGGAGGAAAAGACAGGCAGAATGTGGCATGCACCATGCAGTGATTGTCACAGTAAACACAACGCAAGTGAGGACGGCAGACATGCACCACAGCATGCACTGGCTGGGAGACATCAGGCATTCCCCCCCCTGGACCCCCCCTACAGTACATAGCATGTGTGTCACACCTGGACACAATGCCAGAAGTCACAGTCACAAACAAGGGACACAGTCTGTGCTAGTAGACTCTGCACTCACCTGATACCCTGGTCGCCCATACAGCAGGGGGTACTGTGGGAGGATCACATCCAGCAAAGCCAGGTTCTCCTCCAGGGTGAAAGGCTGTGACCTCTCCACAGACCTTGACATGGTTCCAGGGAATCAGTAGCAGCAGCTGGGCCGTCGAATCCAAAGATGTGCAGGCAAGTGCTCCCTCATGGGACCTGGCTGCCTTATATCTGCCTTGCTGGCCTGTTTCATGCACAGGAGTACAGAGTGATTGGTCACTCACATTTGCATCCTATGTTTCCTCCAATCCCTTCAAACCTAGCACAGTCAGTGGGTTCTTATTGTGTTTTTTTCTTGAGCATGATGTCAACTCCAGAACCACATTGCAACAAAGTAGATTCATTCAAACAGACTACTGCTGTGCACCTGCTGAAAAAAATTCAAACTTTAAACTTGGTCTCCATGACAACCAGCATGCATGTAGGCCTTTATACTTGTCCCTCATGTGTCCCCTATGTAATTTGGAGTTTCACACACAGGTACGGTGCGTCCCGGGGCCCTAGGGCACCACAAATGCATAGCAACGGCCCGTACAGGCGTGTGTACGGTCCGTATCACTATGGGTGTGCTTGCGTATGCGTACCCATAGTGAAAGTGAGCGTACGCACGCGTGTACGGCCCGTACCACTATGGGTGCACATACGCGAGAACACCCATAGTGATAGTGAGCGTACAGGCGTGTGTACGGTCCGTACCACTATGAGTACGCATACGCGAGAACACCCATAGTGAAAGTGAGCGTACGCACGCGTGTACGGTCCGTATCACTATGGGAGTTATCGCGTATGCGTACTCATAGTGGTACGGACCGTACACACGCCTGTACGCTCACTATCACTATGGGTGTTCTCGCGTATGCGTACTCATAGTGGTACGGACCGTACACACGCCTGTACGCTCACTATCACTATGGGTGTTCTCGCGTATGCGTACTCATAGTGGTACAGACCGTACACGCGTGCGTACGCTCACTTTCACGATGGGTGTTCTCGCGTATGTGTACCCATAGTGGTACGGACCGTACACACACCTGTATGCTCACTATCACTATGGGTGTTCTCGCGTATGCGTACCCATAGTGATACGGACCGTACACGCGTGCGTATGCTCACTATCACTATGGGTACACATACGGCAGCACTCCCATAGTGATAGGGAACGTACACAGGCCCTCTGAGCGAAAGTACGGTGCCTTTCACACATCACAGTGGTGACAGGCAGCACACAGGAAGGAATAGGGCTGACATACTTGTCCATGGATGGACATCAAGGCATTGTCTGGGCAGTACTACATGTGTGGGGCACAGGTGTGAAAGGCTGTGATGTGGCACATTACTCCTGAGTCGAGAAGGCACCAGATGTATGATGAGATGTGTACAGATGTTATGTGTGATGGTGCAATGTGTGCCAGGCATGCCCTTCACTCCTTTGACATGTGTGCATGTCGTACTGCACACTTGGGATGAGCGTCACTGGCATGGCACAGTCAACAACACACGCAAGTGTCCCCTGATGCCCGCTACAGGGGTTACCACACCAGACATGTGACTACCCACGGTGCACGATGTGACTATGTCATGTATGTGTGGGGGGTTCCCATTAGCTTGATGTTGGAGCTCCCTCAAAAGCATCAGCTGTTGCAGCAACCAACATGTGTCTGTGTGTAGATGGACATGGCACACTGTTCCGCACACCAGGCCACATGTGGTATCGGATGTGAGGTGCGTATGTATGCATGGGACACGGAGTAGTGTAACAAGGACATGTCTGCATCCTCTCTATGAATGTGTGGTGAGTCATTACATGTACACCTTATTGGCAAGGTGTGTGGGCTGTCCTAGTGTAATGTCATGTGACCTGTGGCTCTAGTGTTCCGCTACCACTCTCTGCAATCGACATCCTACTTCTGCTGATGTGTTGATGTATGTCACTCCTGTGTTGCGTCTGGCTGTTCACTTACACTGGGACACAGCTAATCCCATGCCATGGCATGTGGAGGTTCACAATATCCGTGTGTAGCTGGGTCTTGGTAGGAGTGTCACCTGGCAGCCATACGTGTCCAGGGCATGTGGCACATACCTGGCTCCGTATGTCGCATATGTGTATTGACAGATTAACATGTGCTCAGCACCAAAAAATTGTTGTTGTAGTGCACTCACTCTTCCTTGTCACTTCCAAATTTCTGCAGAGCGCCGCCTCTTCCCCGAGCAATTCCGGACTTGGCTGACATGCGGGAGAATGACTGTATCCGGTGCTACCGCTTCCCCCAACCGTTGATTGTGGAGTTGACGGCGAGGCTGGCACCACACCTGCAACCGCTGCACAGGTATCCTACGGCACTGACACCCAAGCTGAAGGTAATGGCAGCCCTACATTTTCTTGCCACGGGTACCTTTCAAAATACCATAGCTCATGTTGGTGGCATGTCCCAGAGCATGTTCTGCCGTGTGCTGCATGATTTCTTAGAGGTAATGTTGCTTCACCTGAATGAGTTCATCCATTTCCCAACCCCTGAAATGTTGACTGGGGTCAAGCGTGGATTCTATGCCCTGGGAGGGATGCCCCATGTCATTGGGTCCATAGATGGGACACATGTGGCTTTGGTACCACCACAGGCACAGGAGGTAGCATACAGGAATCGCAAGCACTACCACTCCATCAATGCCCTTGTGGTGTGTCTGTCCTACATGGTGATTTCACATGTCTGTGCTCGTTTTCCAGGATCAGCACACGATGCCTACATCATGAGGCGTAGCAGGGTGCCTGAAATGATGACGCAGCTGTGCAACGAACGAGCATGTGTTGTTGGTGGGTACACTCTGTCTGTCCTGTATTTTGCGTAGACTTCCAGCACGACCGCTTCTCCTGTCATACTTATGTCCATGTGCTTTCCATGTAGGGGACGCTGGCTATCCCAACATGCCATGGCTGATCACACCTCTCCGCAACCCCATCACGCCGGCCCGGCTCCGCTACAACACCGCCCATGGCCGGACAAGGTGAGTGATAGAGAGGACATTTGACCTCCTGAAGAGCCGATTCAGATGCCTCCACAAGACCGGCGGCGCCCTCCCATATGTCCCGGCGAAGGTCTGCAAAATCTTCATGGTGTGCTGCATGCTGCACAACATGGCAGTTGAGAAAGCTGTGCCACTCATCCTGGATCAAGATGATCAGGACCATCCACCCGTGGAGGGCAAGGTCTTGGCAATGGGGCTAGTGATGTGGAGGATGTGGTTCCGCAAGAGGACATCCGGAGTCGGCTCATACGCGACTTCTTTGCTTAGTGGTGAGTACCAGTGTCTGTGTGTGCATGCATTGGTCCCTGTGTGGCATGTGTTGCGATGTGTGTGTCCATCTGCATGTATGGCACGTGAGTCAGAGGTGTGTGTGGATGTGTCACTGGAGTGATGGTGCCAGTGATGTGTATTTCCCCAGTCATAATTGTGACCTAGCATGTTGTCATCCTTACATGTGGCGAGTACATGCACATGCAAGTGGCTGTGCTTTTTGTGGCTGAATTCTTGTGTGTCTCTCATCCCCAGGTACTTGCGCATGCCGTCTGCTGGTTGCATTGTTGTGGCACTGCTATTCCTCATGGACACGTCATCGTGTGCTGACTCAGCGTTACACGCACGGACAAGGTTGGAAGTCTCCTTAGGGTAAGGGATGCATCAGGGGTGTATTGGGTGTGGCAGTTGTTTACGATGTGTGCACACTGCCCCTGTTGATGTTTGGTTCCTCTGCAGACATGTCGCATCACCATGGGACACATGACATGCAGCTGGGTACACCTGAATAGATGGTCAGACTTGTTGACAGTCATCAGTGATGGGATTGTGGATTGTGATGATGGCATCAATGTGTGTTACACTGCCCTCGGACACATACGGTTTGCATTGGCTTGACATGGTGTGGGACTTCCACATCAGCGGATCAATGGTGTATGGCAGTCTCTCCGTGAGCAGCAGGGGGTGTTTAGCTGTTAGCCGACACTTGTGTGCCAGTTCCATGGCTATCACGCATTTGTGCTGCAGAAGGGGGGTTCCAGTGTTGGACCCACATGTTACTCCACATGACCCGTTCATGTGTACTCCGAGTTGCCTCTGCAATCCCGAATACATGACTAATAAAGATGTCCCTATGCCTCAAAGGTGCCTCTTCTCAGTCAATGCTGGTGTGTTGCCACGGTGCATCCGGCATGTCTGGCATGGTTTTCCGTGATAGTGGCTATGTGTCTATGTGTAGAGTAGCAAGATGCAAGCTGTTTGTGTGGGATTACACTGTGTATTGTGCATGATGTCCATGACTGTGTGGGTATTGTGACACGTGCCATCCCCATGCATCCAACGTTGGCCAGGCCACCATTCTCTGCATCCACCTGACTCAAGCTTGCAGGACATGGTTCTGCCACCTGTCCACACATACCTGGGTGCCCCACAGGACACTCCACATGATCCCTGACCTCTGCGCATGGCTGTCGCTGTACTCAAAATGTCTGTCGGCACGGTTGTGCGGCCACCCCCTCAGCTGGTTGGGCCCATCACGGGTGTGTATGGCGCTCCATGTCTGTCTTGCCTAATACAATGTGACCCATGTGTGTCCTGTGCCAGACTCAGGGTGTGGATGGTTGAAGTCAAATGAGAACTCAGGCATGGTTAGACTTTACAAGACACATGTAAGGTAATAATGCAAAATGTAGGCATCTTCTCTTTATGGTGTAACTTTTTATTTTGGTTGGGGTACGGGGGGGACGGTGGGGTTATGACATGAGGGGCTTTCCGGGTGTGTGGAATCCAAAGTTCACTAGGGGAGTTGGTGTCCTTGCCATTTGAAATCCTCAGAGTCCATGCCACAGTCTTTGTCAACATTGGTCAGACAGTGACCAGGAAGTCCATGTGGCAGAGAATGTCTTTTGCTGCTGTGCTGCTGTTGGTCCAGTGGGCCAGGTGCCAGGCCAGGTGTCCTGGGAGATGGTGCTGTTGCGCTGACCCTCACGGTCTTTTCCGTGGACGACCCGCCCTCCTGCGGGGACCCTCAGAAGCAGGCCGTGACGATGTTTGGGATGCTCCGTCGGATGTCTCCTCCTCCTCCTCCTGAACCCTCCCTGTGGGTGGTGATGTTCTACGCCTGATGGCACAGGGAGGGTTGCCCATGTTGTCGGCTATCCGACTGAGTGTACTGTGAATTCCCCTGAAAACCGTCACAAGCTCAGCCTGTCTGTCCTCCATCCGCCCTTGGTGTCGCAGTAGACAGGCATGTTGCTCCGCATGTTGCTGGGCCTGCTGGGTCTTGATCTCCTCGAGGATGGACACAACCTGGGCCATGCCCGTGGTGTCCTGCCGGTATGTCTCCAGGATGTTTCTGACATGGGAATATACCGGTTCCGCAGCCAACTGGTCAGGCTCGCGCCTCCGCCGTCCTCCACTCCAACCACCCCTGCCCACTTGCACCTGGCCTGCCCTTGTGGGCACATCGGGTCTCCGGGACCCCTGAGGGGTGGCATTGGCATTGTCGCCTGCCTCCTCCTGGGTGCCCGGTACACCGTGTCCCTCCTGGCCAGCCTGACTGCATTGTGGTGGTGGGGCAGGGATCCTGGGTGTCTCCTGGGATGTGGCAGGAGTGGGGGTGGTGGTTGGCCCAGTTGTACCTGACGCAGGTGCTGCAGGTGGTTGGACACCAGAGGGGCCAGGTTGGTCGGGGTCGGGTTCGTCCACAGAGTGGTGAGAGTCCTCGCTGCCGGTGGGTCTGTCATCCCGCCGAGCCGGGTCCTGTGAGTCTTCCCCCCCAGTGTTGGGGGGTGATCCACGAAGTTGACCTGTGTGTGAGTGAGACAATGTTAATTTTGTTCCATGCAACATCCATGTTTCATTGGTTTCTAAGTTGGCACATTTCCTCTGGGATTTTGGATATGTCTTGCATTCCACTCACAGTGCACTTGTGCATGGGTATGTCCCTTGGCCACAGCTTTTGCGACTTTACCTATGTGTGGCACAGTCTTACTTGCTGCGTCAATTGTGACTGCAGTCAGCAGTGGAGTGAGCAGGTGTGGCGAGCCATGCATTGGCGCCTTCCGTGTTGCACTGTACGTGGGCACATGGAGTTGTTCCACACACTTAGATAATGCAGGTAGCTGGCGTTGTGCTCGTGCACAGGTTGAGTCATGGCCCAGTGTTTTGCCATGGAGAAGAGGGGGGATTCAGGCACTGGCCACCCTTGTCTACATGCACACAGTCCACCTGCTGACGAGCAGACATTCCCACACCCCCCAAGGCTGAATTGGTCTCCCTGTGTGTCCCTTTCTCACTCCCTCTCTGTCCCCCTCTCCCTTCCTCCCTGTATCAGCCTCCTCCCTCTGTCCATCTCCCTGTGTCTCCCTCCCTCTATCTCCCCCTCTCCCTCCCTCTGTGTGTCACCCTCTGTCACCTCAGCCCAGCTTCCTAGGCACACACTTTTTGCAGATCTTTTACTGGCCCTTGGCTTGGTCATGTGAGTTTGTTTCTGATCTGCAGGCACCCATTGGGTGTAGTGTCTGTGTCTGCGCTGCTGCTGTGGTGGTGTGTGCTGCCACTCTTTCACAGTGTTGGCTGTTCATTAGCTGCTGTCATGTGCAAAAACGTGCCGTCACCCCCATGTGTTAATGCAAGGCGTCCGCCATTTGCTGGCAAGTCTTTCCTGTGTGGGGACACACTGTTTGTCTGGCTGTGACCTAGGCCATATGGGCAGGGGGCATTGTTGTCTGCTTCTGAGTTGCACTATGTGATTTTTGTGGCCCACACTCCCGCCATCCGGCTTACCGTGTCTTGTGTTGGTGTTTTCTGTGGCCTGTGACTTTGCATTGTCCAGCTGGGTGCATGGGGCATGGTGGCACCAGTGGCATGTGCGTGTTCATGGAGTGTGGTTGAGTCATGCGATAGCTTGGGGTGGTTGCGTGCCTGTTTGTGAGTTTGGTTGTGGATGACGTTCCCCCCATGTGAGGTGAGTTGTTTGTGTACTCACCCGGGTCTCGGAGTCCGTCTAATCCGTCCACTGACACCACCGGCAGTATGGCCATCACCCTCTCCTCCCAGGGATGGTAGTGTACGGTTCTGCGGGGCGGCCCTCCTCCAGTGACGTTGGCCTGGTTGTGGTCGTCGGTCATTTTGGCTCAGACCCTCCTCCGCAGATCGTACCACCTGGCTTGGCATTCATGCCTGGTCCTTCTGGTTGCCGCAACAGCATTCACAGCATCAACAATCCTCTGCCACATGGCTGTTTTTTCGGTCATGCAGGTCTGTCTGACCAATGTTCCAAAGAGGTGTGGCTCGACTCTGAGGATTTCGTCGACAAGGACCTCCAACTCGCGGCTAGTGAACTTTGGATTCTTGTTAGTGGGCATGGTGAGGGGTGTGGGTGTGGATGGTGGGGGGGGTGTGGATGGTTGTGGGTGTGTGGGTGTGGTTGTGCAGGTGTGTGTGTGAATGTGATGAGGGGGTGTTTGTGAAGGTGGTTGTGTGAAGGTGTGCAAGTGTAAGGTGTAGTAATGGTTCTAGTATGGTGCTGTAGGTTGTCTGTGGGGTCTGGCAGCAGTGAGTCTGTTGCAAAGGCTCATGGTTTGTGTGTGTGGGCCCTTTTTATTGGTCCATTGGTGGGTGTGGCTGTGTTTGAAGTTTGTGTGTGTGTGTTATAAGGAGTGGTTGTGTTTTGGGCCTCTGTTTGGGATTTTGGCAGTTGCAGGTCAGTGAATGTGTTGTTTTTGTGCTTGTTGGACATGTTTTGTGGCTTTGTGCCATTTGAATGGTGTATTCTTGTGTTGTTTTGCTTTGTCCTGGTTGTGTACGTGCGTTTTTAGCGTGTGTACGGTGTGTACTTCGGGAATTTTGTTGTACAGTGCTGTCCTTGTGTCTGGCTTGGTACGACTCGTACATGCGCGATGTTGTGTGAAGGTGCTGGTGTTGGGGCCTGGGGTGCGCTCCGTACTTAGAATGTTGGGGTGGGGGTACGCTCCATGCATACGCGGGTGGGGGTACGTGTCGTACATACATGGTTGGGGTGGGGGTACGGTCCGTACATACACGGTTGGGGTGGGGGTACGCTCCATGCATACGCGGGTGAGGGTACGGGTCGTACATACACTGTTGGTGTGGGGGTACGCTCCATACGTACGCGGGTGAGGGTACGGGTCGTACATACACGGTTGGGGTGGGGGTACGGGTCGTACATACACTGTTGGGGTGGGGGTACGCTCCATACGTACACGGGTGAGGGTACGGTCCGTACATACACGGTTGGGGTGGGGGTACGGGTCGTACATACACTGTTGGGGTGGGGGTACGCTCCATACGTACGCGGGTGAGGGTACGGGTCGTACATACACGGTTGGGGTGGGGGTACGGGTCGTACATACACTGTTGGGGTGGGGGTACGGGTTGTACATACACTGTTGGGGTGGGGGTACGCTCCATACGTACGCGGGTGAGGGTACGGTCCATACATACACGGTTGGTGTGGGGGTACGGGTCGTACATACACTGTTGGGGTGGGGGTACGCTCCATACGTACGCGGGTGAGGGTACGGTCCGTACATACACGGTTGGGGTGGGGGTACGGGTTGTACATACACTGTTGGGGTGGGGGTACGCTCCATACGTACGTGTGTGAGGGTACGGTCCGTACATACACGGTTGGGGTGGGGGTACGCTCCATGCATACGTGGGTGGGGGTACGTGTCATACATACACGGTTGGGGTGAGGGTACGGGTCGTACATTCACAGTTGGGGTGGGGGTACGCTCCATACATTCACGATTGTGGGGGTACGTCTCGTACATACACGGGTGTACATACACGGGTGGGGGTTCGACTCGTACATAGGAGGGCTGGGGGGAGTGTTGGGCGCGTATGTGGGCACATGTCTCCATGGTTGCTATGGGAGTTCGGTGCGGACGGTGTTTTTTCCATACGGTTCTAACATCGGACGCACGGGATGGATGGTAATTCCGCGGTTGGACCTCACTTTTCACATTTTTACGGTAAATCGTCCGGGGACGTGTCAGACACATTTTCCGACCCGAGGACGTGTGGGGAATAATTCCCAATGCGATTCGTATGGACTTTTTCCCATGCGAATCATAATTGGCAGTTTGTACGGCACTTGTACGATTCGTACGGTAAAAAGACCGGATACGAGTCGTACGGGGAATTCTTTTACCGGTTCGTGATCGGCACCTAAGTGTGGAATATGCCACAAACATAACTTTTGCACATCAAATAAAACTTCTAACAGCCCTAGCTTATGTACCAACCACAGATGTTGCATAACATTACAATCTTTTATTAGAAAGTCCATTCTACAAGCAAATTGAACTAAAGTTATCTCCCCTCTTAGATTATTTTGAGGATACCTGCGTGGGGAGACTACACAGATCAGGCCATAGACGTCAGCCAAAGTTCCAAATACCTTGGTGGAATGTATATGTAAGTACACTCAACCAACAATCCAAAACCAACAACGCAGTCGAGGGCTGGCATAATGCATTCCTAACTTCTACTGGGAGAACAACTCCAACACTACAAAAACTACTAATTGCCATACAAAAGGAACAAAGTTTCCAAGAATTAAGAATGCAACAATCTGTCCTACAATTAAAACCAAAACAATCTAGACAAACTACTCAAATGTATAATTACCTACAACAACAGGTACAGCTATACCCATCCACAAGAGGACTTGAGTACTTAAATATAATAGCTCAAACTCTCTTCTAAACCCTTTCAAAAATATTAACCCACAATTCTACTAAAACAACTATCACAACATAAAGAAACCACTTTATTATATCACATATTTAATTATGTGGTCTAAAATATATAAATAATTTATATCTACATATATTTAGACAACATAATTAAACAAAACAAGTACACAACAACAATAATAAAAATATAATATTTTCCCACCCACAATTAAAATATTGAAATGAACTTACCTGTCTAGTTGCTCCAATAGAATAATAACATTCCTTCCAAATAAATCCAGGTAGTTCAAAATCCATAGGTATCAAAAATGAATCCAAATAAAATGGAAAAATACAACTGTTCTTCGAAAAAATCGTCTAGGCCAAAAAACGACAATCCAATAACCATAAAAATCCCGAAAAATATTAAAAAGATAAATAACCGCTCCTGGAAACCCGAACAATAAAGGAAGTGTAAAATAAATATTAGTAAACACAACTAATACACACTTCCTTTAAAAAAAACGGTGTTTGAAAGAGACGAAAATATCTTCTCCGTAAAACCAACAAAAGAGAAACAAACATTCCCACCCACACAGAAACACACATAATGCACCTAAAAACATCACTACAAACATTATTCAAACACTATAAAACTTTAACACACCTAAATAACAAAACACTAACAAAGCCGCAAACACGGAACACAACGTAAATTATAAAACCGTATACAAACTATTATTAACACCCTAACTTCTAAAACATCACTCCATACACACTTATTACAACATTACACTTAAAACTATTTAATAATAAAGAAAATAACTCTTACCTTCTCAAACGCGAAACAGCTCCCGAAAGCGACCTGGATTCTACCAAAATAACCCAAAACAACAGCGAGCGGTTACAAAATAAAAGACCCAAACAAACATAACAACTAAAAAAATACCAATAAATGTCCTAACTATTTATTTAACACTACACATTACTTTAAAAATTAGTAAAACATTAGAATAAAATACTCAAAAATAATACCCATTTATTTTATATATGTGAAAATTATTTAACTTATAATAATAAATATAATAAAATAAATATATTTACTAATATAATAATAAAAATGTATATATTACCCAAAAAAATGTATGAACATGATATAACTAATACATTGTATCTACAACATACCAGAACTAAAAATAAAAAGAACTATTCTAAAATGTAAACATTTTCAATATTAATTATCTAATATTAATATTAATAATTAAAATATATTAATCATATATTTCAAAACATACAATTTCTTATAAATTCAAATAAAGTGTAAAAATATTGACAGTACACGATATAAATTAAAAAATATTAAACAGCTATAAAAATCTGAAAAAAAAATATTTTAATTATATTGTCTGTTCATATATTAATGTCCAAAATATACATTACAAAGATATATATCCATTATAAAAAAATTATTACAATAATACAAATGTTAAATAGTAATTATTTTATTACGTTTATTTCAATGATTTAATTATTATAATATGCGTAATAATAAACAATATTTTCTCTGTAATTAATATACATTCCAACAACTATAAAATAAATATTATTTTCCTTTGTACTATTTAATACAAAAAAATTGCAATTTGCATTCTGATATAACTTCTATGTTTTATCCAACAAAAACTAAAATCTACAGAATTATTGTAAATTAAAACAAAGTAATTTAACTGTTCCTATTCAACTCCATATTTAATTATAATAATTGCTATTTAACAAACTTAATTAATTTACTACTCCCACTACAGACTGAACTTAATTAATTTACTATTCTCACTCCAAAATATATTTAATTAGGGTAGGTGCTGGACACTGAACCTAATTAATTTACTATTCCCACTCCAATCTATATTTAATTAGGGTAGGTGCTGGACACTTAACTTAATTAATTTATTATTCCCACTCCAGTCTATATTTAATTAAGATAAGTGCTGGACACTGAACTTAATTAATTTACTACTCCCACTACAGACTGAACTTAATTAATTTACTATTCTCACTCCAAAATATATTTAATTAGGGTAGGTGCTGGACACTGAACCTAATTAATTTACTATTCCCACTCCAATCTATATTTAATTAGGGTAGGTGCTGGACACTTAACTTAATTAATTTATTATTCCCACTCCAGTCTATATTTAATTAAGATAAGTGCTGGACACTGAACTTAATTAATTTACTATTCTCACTCCAACCTATATTTAATTAGAGTAGGTGCTGGACACTGAACTTAATTAATTTACTATTCCCACTCCAGTCTATATTTAATTAAGATAAGTGCTGGACACTGAACTTAATTAATTTACTATTCTCACTCCAACCTATATTTAATTAGAGTAGGTGCTGGACACTGAACTTAATTAATTTACTATTCCCACTCCAGTCTATATTTAATTAAGATAAGTGCTGGACCCTGAACTTAAATAATTTACTATTCTCACTCCAACCTATATTTAATTAGAGTATGTGCTGGACACTGAACTTAATTAATTTACTATTCCCATTCCAGTCTATATTTAATTAAGATAAGTGCTGGACACTGAACTTAATAAATTTACTATTCTCACTCCAATCTATATTTAATTAGGGTAGGTGCTGGACACTGAATTTAATTAATTTACTATTCCCACTCCGGTCTATATTTAATTAAGATAAGTGCTGGACAAAGAACTTAATTAATTTACTATTCTCACTCCAACCTATATTTAATTAGAGTAGGTGCTGGACACTGAACTTACTTAATTTACTATTCCCATAACAGTCTATATTTAATTAAGAAAAGTGCTGGACAGTGAAGTTAATTAATTTACTATTCTCACTCCAACCTATATTTAATTGGAGTAGGTGCTGGACACTGAACTTAATTAATTTACTATTCCCACTCCAGTCTATATTTAATTAAGATAAGTGCTGGACACTGAACTTAATTAATGTACTATTCTCACTCCAACCTATATTTAATTAGATTAGGTGCTGGACACTGAACTTAATTAATTTACTATTCCCACTCCAGTCTATATTTAATTAAGATAAGTGCTGGACACTAAACTTAATAAATGTACTATTCTCACTCCAACCTATATTTAATTAGAGTATGTGCTGGACACTGAACTTAATTAATTTACTATTCCCACACCAGTCTATATTTAATTAAGATAAGTGCTGGACACTGAACTTAATAAATTTACAATTCTCACTCCAATCTATATTTAATTAGGGTAGGTGCTGGACACTGAACTTAATTAATTTACTATTCCCACTCCAGACTATATTTAATTAAGATAAGTGCTGGACACTGAACTTAATTAATTTACTATTCTCACTCCAATCTATATTGAATTACAGTAGGTGCTGGACACTGAACTGAATTAATTTACTATTCTCACTCCAGTCTATATTTAATTAAGATAAGTGCTGGACACTGAACAGAATAAATTTACTATTCTCACTCCAATCTATATATAATTATAGTAGGTGCTGGACACTGAACTGAATTAATTTACTATTCTCACTCCAGTCTATATTTAATTTAGATAAGTGCTGGACACTGAACTTAATAAATTTACTATTCTCACTCCAATCTATATTTAATTAGTGTAGGTGCTGGACACTGAACTTAATAAATTTACTATTCTCACTCCAATCTATATTTAATTAGGGTAGGTGCTGGACACTGAACTTAATTAATTTACTATTCCCACTCCAGTCTACATTTAATTAAGATAAGTGCTGGACACTGAACTTAATAAATTTACTATTCTCACTCCAATCTATATTTAATTAGGGTAGGTGCTGGACACTGAACTTAATTAATTTACTATTCCCACTCCAGTCTATATTTAATTAAGATAAGTGCTACACACACTGAACTTAATTAATTTACTATTCTCACTCCAATCTATATTGAATTACAGTAGGTGCTGGACACTGAACTTAATGAATTTACTATTCTCACTCCAATCTATATTTAATTAGGGTAGGTGCTGGACACTCAACTTAATTAATTTACTATTCCCACTCCAGTCTATATTTAATTAAGATAAGTGCTGGACACTGAACTTAATAAATTTACTATTCTCACTCCAATCTATATTTAATTAGGGTAGGTTCTGGACACTGAACTTAATTAATTTACTATTCCCACTCCAGTCTATATTTAATTAAGTGCTGAACACTCAACTTAATTAATTTACTATTCTCACTCCAATCTATATTGAATTACAGTAGGTGCTGGACACTGAACTTAATTAATGTACTATTCCTACTCCAAAATATATTTAATTAGGGTAGGTGCTGGACACTGAACTGAATAAATGTACTATTCTCACTCCAATCTATATTTAATTAGGATAGATGCTAGACACTGAACTTAATTAATTTACTATTCCACTCCAGTCTATTTTTAATTAAGATAAGTGCTGGACACTGAACTTAATTAATTTACTATTCTCACTCCAATCTATATTTAATTAGAGTAGGTGCTGGACACTGAACTGAATTAATTTACTATTCTCACTCCAGTCTATATTTAATTAAGATAAGTGCTGGACACTGAACAGAATAAATTTACTATTCTCACTCCAATCTATATTTAATTATAGTAGGTGCTGGATACTGAACTGAATTAATTTATTATTCTCACTCCAGTCTATATTTAATTTAGATAAGTGCTGGACACTGAACTTAATACATTTAGGTGCCGATCACGATCCGGTAAAATATATCCCCGTACGAATCGTACAAGTGCCGTACGAACTGGCAATCACGATTCGCATGGTAAAAAGTCCATACGAACCGCATTGGGAATCATTCCCCACACGTCCTCGGGTCGGGAAATGTGTCCGACACGTCCTCGTACGATTTACCGTACAAACGTGAAAGGTGAAGTCCGACCGAGGAATCACGATCCATCCCGTGCGTCCGAGGTTACAACCGGATGGAAAAATCACCGTCCGCACCGAACTCCCATAGCAACCATGGAGACGTGCCCGCATACGCGCCGACCCCCCCCAGCCACCGTAGGTATGCGCTGAACCCCCCCCAGCCCCCGTAGGTACGCGCCGACCCCCCCCAGCCCCCGTAGGTACGCGCCGAACCCCCCTGTATGTACACCCGTGTACGTGTCGAACCCCCCGTGTACGTTCGAGTCGAACCCCCCGTGTACGTTCGAGTCGTACCCCCCGTGTATGTTCGACTCAAACCCCCCGTGTACATTCGAGTCGAACCCCCCGTGTACTTTCGAGTCGTACCCCCCGTGTACGTTCGAGTCGTACCCCCCCCGTGTACGTTCGAGTCATACCCCCACCCGTGTACGTTCGAGTCGAACCCCCCGTGTAAGTTCGAGTCGTACCCCCACCCGTGTATGTACGGTACGCACCGTACATACTCGAACGTACACGGGGGGGTTCGACTCGAACGTACACGGGGGGTTCGAGTCGAACGTACACGGGTGGGGGTACGACTCGAACGTACACGGGGGGGTTCGACTCGAACGTACACGGGGGGTACGACTCAAACATACACGGGGGGGTTCGACTCGAACGTACACGGGGGGTTCGACTCGAACGTACACGGGGGGTTCGACACGTACACGGGTGTACATACAGGGGGGTTCGGCGCGTACCTACGGGGCCTGGGGGGGTCGGCGCGTACCTACGGGGGCTGGGGGGGGGTCGGCACGTACCTACGGGGGCTGGGGGGGGGTACGGTGCGTACCGGGCCACCTACTCTGGTCGATTCGCGCCGTACTTCGCTTTTGCGGCACTTTTTGGGTGCCGTGAAAATATTGCCAGTCCGGACTCCTGTCGGTTCGAATCGTAATTCCTGGGTCGTGAAACGCTGCCTGACAGCGTCCCGACGTCACGTCGCAGCATTCCCGGATCACATTCGTATGTATATTTTCGTCGGTCGGTGTTTTTTACGATTCGTACGGAAATGGTGTTTCCGTGCGAATCGTAATTCCATGTTTGTAAAGTTTTACGACCGGGTACGAGTCGGACGGGGAAAACGCTCTGACCGACGGTTCGTACCCGGTTTTTACCGGATCGTAATCGGCACCATACTATTCTCACTCCAATCTATATTTAATTAGGGTAGGTGCTGGACACTGAACTTAATAAATTTACTATTCTCAATCCAATCTATATTTAATTGGGGTAGGTGCTGGACACTGAACTTAATTAATTTACTATTCTCACTCCAATCTATATTGAATTACAGTAGGTGCTGGACACTGAACTTAATTAATTTACTATTCCCACTCCAGTCTATATTTAATTAAGATAAGTGCTGGACACTGAACTTAATTAATTTACTATTCTCACTCCAATCTATATTTAATTAGAGTAGGTGCTGGACACTGAACTGAATTAATTTACTATTCTCACTCCGGTCTATATTTAATTAAGATAAGTGCTGGACACTGAACAGAATACATTTACTATTCTCACTCCAATCTATATTTAATTATAGTAGGTGCTGGACACTGAACTGAATTAATTTACTATTCTCACTCCAGTCTATATTTAATTTAGATAAGTGCTGGACACTGAACTTAATACATTTACTATTCTCACTCTAATCTATATTTAATTAGGGTAGGTGCTGGACACTGAACTTAATTAATTTACTATTCCCACTCCAGTCTATATTTAATTAAGATAAGTGCTGGACACTGAACTTAATTAATTTACTATTCCCACTCCAAAATATATTTAATTAGGGTAGGTGCTGGACACTGAACTTAATTAATTTACTATTCCCACTCCAATCTATATTTAATTAGGGTAGATGCTGGACACTGAACTTAATCAATTTACTATTCTCACTCCAGTCTATATTTAATTAAGATAAGTGCTGGACACTGAACTTAATTAATTTACTATTCTCAATCCAATCTATATTTAATTAGGGTAGGTGCTGGACACTGAACTTAATTAATTTACTATTCTCACTCCAATCTATATTGAATTAGAGTCGCTGCTGGACACTGAACTTAATTAATTTACTATTCCCACTCCAAAATATATTTAATTATGGTAGGTGCTGGACACGGAACTGAATAAATTTACTATCCTCACTCCAATCTATATTTAATTAGGGTAGGTGCAAAACACTAAACTTAATTAATTTAGTATTCCCACTCCTAAATATATTTAATTACACTAGATCATGTATACTGATCTTAATTAATTTTATATTCCCACTCCAATATGTATTTAATTACAGTAATTGCAATACAAATATATAAATATTAATATATAAAAAAAGGTTAGTTTTAATCATTATTCAAAATTTTACATAAAACAATACCCACACTTATCCTCTACAAATCCAACTCCCCAATCTAAAATTTATCCCAAAAAATTATATTATAATATATTTTTTTTATTATAAATTACTCAATATTACAAATTTAAAATACTTTTTTAAAACACTCCCCACCCTTATCCCCTATAACCCAACATCCCACTCCTAAAAATAATTTTAAATTTTACAATCTAAATCAAAATTTATAAATAATTTTTATACAATATTACCAACATTTTACACAATTTTATAAAACTCCACACCCTTATCCCCATAACACAACATCCCGCTCCTAAAATTAAATATAACATTCTAAATTTTATTCTAAATTTCTAAATATTTTTTACAAATTATTCCTAAATTAATCAACATTTTTAAAACACTCCCCACCCTCATCCCCTACAACCCAACATCCCACTCCTAAAAGAAAATATAAAAAACAAATTTTTATTCCAAATTTCGAAATAAATTATATTTAATATTCCAAATTAAAAACAAAATTTTACAACACTTCCCACCCTTATCCCCTGTAACCCAACATCCCACTCCTAAAATTAAATATAAAATTCTAAATTACATTTCAAATTTATAAATACATTTTTTTAAAAATTCTAAAATATATAAACATTTTTAAAACACTTCCCACCATTATCCCCTATAACCCAACATCCCGCTCCTAAAATTAAATATAAAATTCTAAATTAAATTTAAAATTTATAAATAAATATTTTAAAAAATTCAAAAATATATAAACATTTTTAAAACACTTCCCACCCTTCTCCCCTGTAACACAACATCCCGCTCCTAAAATTAAATATAACATTCTAAATTTTATTCTAAATTTCTAAATATTTTTTACAAATTATTCCTAAATTAATCAACATTTTTAAAACACTCCCCACCCTCATCCCCTACAACCCAACATCCCACTCCTAAAAGAAAATATAAAAAACAAATTTTTATTCCAAATTTCGAAATAAATTATATTTAATATTCCAAATTAAAAACAAAATTTTACAACACTTCCCACCCTTATCCCCTGTAACCCAACATCCCACTCCTAAAATTAAATATAAAATTCTAAATTACATTTCAAATTTATAAATAATATTTTTTTAAAATTCTAAAATATATAAACATTTTTAAAACACTTCCCACCATTATCCCCTATAACCCAACATCCCGCTCCTAAAATTAAATATAAAATTCTAAATTAAATTTAAAATTTATAAATAAATATTTTAAAAAATTCAAAAATATATAAACATTTTTAAAACACTTCCCACCCTTCTCCCCTGTAACCCAACATCCCACTCCTAAAATTAAATATAAATTTCAAATTTGAAATAAAATTTACTAATTACATTTTACAATATATTACAAAAAAATTTAACATTTTAAAAACACTCCCCACCCTTATCCCCTATGACCCAACATCCTGCTCCTAAAATTAAATATAAAATTCTAAATTAAATTTAAAATTTATAAATAATTATTTAAAAAAATTCAAAAATATATAAACATTTTAAAAACACTCCCCACCCTTATCCCCTATAACCCAACATCCCGCTCCTAAAATTAAACATAAAATGCCAAAATTATTTCAAATTTTCTAATTAAATTTAAAAATATATTACAAAATTAATAAATATTTTTAAAACACTCCCCACCCTTATCCCCTATAACCCAACATCCCGCCCCTAAAACAATATAAATATTTCTCATATTATATACATTTTAACAATTTATACAATCAACTTCAAAATATTTACTAAACATACAATAACGATATTTTAACATGTCGATATTATTACTAACGATATCACTTACATCGACATATAATTAAAAAAAAATACGATATTTTTCACATCGATATTATCTATTTCGATATTTTGTATTTTTCACTCGATATTTATGTCCCTCGATATTAAAAAGTCGATATCTAGACTGCTCACCGAATCATAGCTGGGAAATTTAAAAGAAATTGGCGCTATAGTCATGTTTATTGAGTTCATTCTCTCCCACCATTAAAGGTGAAGTGAAGACCATTTAGATAATTTATCTTGAATATAATTTAAAATAGATTCACAGTTTAATGTAATTGTTTTTTTCATAGTCAAAGAGAACAAAATGCCAAGGTACTTGAACTTATCTCTTTTCCAAATTATTTCTTTTATGGGCAACATATCTGGGGTACAATAAGGATTTAAAGGAAAAAAAAATGTTTTATTGGTGTTTAACGTATAACCAGAAATTAGGGAATAGGAAGAGATAATTTTCAATAATGGAGGAATAGAGGATTCAGGATTACTAATAAACAGAAGCACATTATCTGCATATGCTAATGTTTTAATGGTGACGTCATTAATATTAATTCCAGTGATATCATTACATTTTCTAATGGAAACAAGCAAAGGTTCATTAACAAGAAGAAATAGCAGCAGGGATAGTGGACAACCTTGTCTAGTACCTCTAAAAAGAAAAAAATTATTAGAAATTTGCCCTTTAATAAATAAACGAGCGATAGAGCAGATGTCATACGAATAAACACATCACAGAAATTAAATGCTGTTAAAGTATGAAATAAAAATTGCCAATAGACTAAAAGCTTTCTCAGTATCCAATGTGAGTACTCCAGATGGTAAGGATAGAGTTGACCCCTGTTCAATAGCATGTAGTAAACACTTGTGTTGTTGACAGAATATCTATTTTTCATGAAACCAGATTGGTTAGGATGGATAAGGAAATCTAATACAGATGTCAGTCTGGATACAAGTATTTTAGCATAAAGTTCACAATCCAGATTTATTAAGGAAATAGGGCGATAGTTTGAAAAAAGTGTCAGATCTTTGTTAGGTATAGGAATTGCTACAATCAAAGCTTCCGTAAAAGAACCTGAAGTCGATCCTGTAGTACTAAAAAAGGAAAAACGTGTAAACAAATGGGGAAAGAGTTGATTTATTTAATTTAAGGGATTTAATAGCTAATTGAATTTCTTCCTCAGTAATAGGTAAATCTTGAATTTATCTTTGGTTAACTGAGGAATTTTAGGGAAACCACATTTAAATAAAAAAGAATCAGTCAAGGAAGGATCATCAAGTTGCAGTATATTATATAGGGTAGAGTAATGATTTAGAAATTCATTAATAATGTCTGCTTGGGACAAAGCAATTTTTCCATTAGGAGCATGAATTGAATTTATTTGTGGTTTATCTTTGTTTATACGTAAATAGTTTGCTAAAAGTCGACAAGATCTGTAATTATTAAAACAAAATTTGACTTTAAAATTAGAAAGTTGTATACCAGTTCATTTACTTAAAATCAAGTTAAACTCATATCATAGTTTTTGTAGTTTTATTTGGAATTGGGGGTCATTTGAAGCAATAACAAGCCTCTCAAATATTGCAATTTGTTTGTCCATTTCTTTAATTTTAACATTAGAAGTGTTATTTTAATGTGCCATAAGTGAAATTGATGCAAAAATAACAATTAATGAAATTGAAGCCCCTCTAATTAATGTTTGAAAGCATTCCACCAGTTCACCATTGACATAGAGCCCTCTGGATTAAGTGGAAGGTTTCTTGAAGTGCAGATAAAATTTTGGGTTTATTTTGTTCATTCATAACAATGGCAGTTAATATTCATGCGCCATCTGGATTGAGCTTTAAAGTTTAAGTTGAGTTGTACAACCATAGAAATCAAAGCAGGATCAGAGATATCTATATTATTTATATTAGGAGTAACAGTTGAGTTAAGTAATTGTTGAGAAACTAATAAATAATCTAGTCTTGAGTAAGAGTTGTGAGGGTTTGAGAAAAAAGGAAAACATTTTTCAGTAGGTGTTATGCCTGGTTATTAAACTTAGAGTGTTAGCCTGTGTGGCAGGGTTTCATTAGGAATGTTCATGGGTTGCTGGGTGATGGTGTCAGAGGATTCCAGGGTTTTCAAATGTATGCGAGGACGTTAATTGTCGAAGGCGGATGCCTTTTGTTGCCTCTGCTGTGTAGACCAGTAATAAACTAACTTCAAGGATTCACGACTTCTGAGTTTATTACTACAATTTTACTGGCGACGATTCTGGTCTACACAGCTGTTTCCTCGAGCCTACGCGAGTATTTCAGCCTCGTCAAGACAAGCCAAAGAAAGACAATCTACTTCTAACTGAGGTGGAGGAGCTCCTCCGACGCCTCGAGACAACCAGGATTTCCCCGATCCTCGCAAAACACACCCTTACGCAGCTGCAAGGTAAGGGTGTCTATTTATTTATTTTTTTTTTTAAAAAAAGACAGACTGGCAACCGTTTTCGTGTAAACACGAACTTACTCTGACCAGAGGAAGATCGATTCATCTGCCGCCTTATCTGGGACCGCGGAGTATTTTCGCTTGGCTTCCGTCTGTTTCAGTCGTTTTTTGGGGGATTTTTCTCGTATTTTCAGACTTGCTGCGCATGCGCGAACAAAGGGCTAATTTTATTTGCTTTACGCACGCGCGAACCGGCAACACGTCTGAGGCATCTGTTTACGTCAGTCTTTCTGTTCTAGTTGCCAAGCAACAATCACCAGCACTCGAGTGATTCAGCTCCTGTGCTGCAGTCGAGTCTACGGTTGTACAACTAAAGATTACCGTTTCTTCTGTGGATTGCTTCTGTGATCCACACACACATACATACATATATGTATTTATTTTACGAAGTTTGCAGATCCTTCCTGTGATCTGCACACAGTCATTTTTTTTTTGTTTTAAAGAAAAGAAGCAGATTCTTCCTGTGATCTGCACACAGTCATTTTAGCAGATTCTTCCTGTGATCTGCACACAGTCATTTTAGCAGATTCTTCCTGTGATCTGCACACAGTTATTTTTCTTCAGTTTTAAAGAAAAAGAAGCAGATTCTTCCTGTGATCTGCACACTAACATTTTAAGATGTTTTTTTAAGATACTTAGGTGGGTTGTTACGTTTCTGATTTCTTCTCTTTTCATTTTTTTTTTTTCCTCTTACTATCTCTCAAATCTTTTTGATCACAATTCTATACGTTTTCCTTGCCATTCACAACCAATATGCAATCTGTCAGTCCACCTCTTGCTTTTCTGGAATCTGCGGGGGATCCACCAGTTAGGTGGGAACTGTGGTTTGATGCGTTCCAAACCTATTATGGTGCTATTGGAGCATCCAGATTCGGCGATGAACGTAAAAGATTTTTACTCCTTCATTCACTTGGTTTTGAAGGGAGGTCCATCTTCAAACACCTTCCTGAGGTTGTTCATGGTCCAGGAGAAGACATAGATGTATTTCAGGATGCAGTGACCAAACTTAGGACAAGGTTTCACAAACAACCTAGGTGCCAATTCCGATCCGGTAAAAACCGGGTACGAACCGTCGGACGGAGCCTTTTCTCCGTCCGACTCGTACCCGGTGCGAAATCCATCCGAAAATGCAAGTACGATTCATACGGAAACACCATTTCCGTACGATTCGAACAAAACACCGACCGAACAGAAACTAAACACAATTCCGATCCTGAAAGGAGCCGACGTGACGTCGGTACGCATCCAGCCTACGTTTCACGAACCAGGAAGTACGATTCGAACCGACGTCATCCCGCACGGAAAATATTTACCGGCTGCCAAAAACTGCCGGGAAATCAGGACGACACACGCAAGGAGCAGCTGGACGCGACGAACAGACATGGACCCGAACCTACGTGCCATCCCTGCCCTCCTAGCAGTCCACCTGGCGTACAGGAACCGACGCAGACGCCGCAGAAGGTCAGCACAACAACCAGGGGCAAAGGGGGGGGCAGGGGCAGGACACACAACACCAACACATGGTACCAAATCACACATGGCCTGGACATACCTGACCATCAGGGCCTGGTCACTTCCAGGGGGTGGGGGCAAGGCCAGCAACGCAAGCGTCCGCCACAACGGAAGTGGATGGTCACGCGAACCGGTACGTACCCTACCCAGGCCGCAAGAGCGTGGGTACGGAACGTACCACGCGTCCCCCTACGTCACTCCAACAATAGCGGTACGGCCCGTACCCACGTCAGAAAGGCCTTGGTACAGCTCGTACCAGCATTGCTGGGGTCATGTAGGGGTACGCGTGGTACGACCCGTAGCCACGCCCCCAAGGCCTGTGTACGGTGCGGACCCCACGGCCCGCAACAATGGTGGGACGCACCGTACCCACACACCAAAGGCATGGGTACGGCCCGTACCCAGGCACGCAGAGCGTGGGCAGGGGTATGTACGGACCGTACCCCCACCCGTGGAAGTACGGCCCGTACCCCCACCCGTGCATGTACGCCCCGAACCCCCACTCGTGTATGTACGCCCCGAACCCCCACCCGTGTATGTACGCCCCGAACCGCCACCCGTGTATGTACGCACCCAAGCGCCACCCGTGTATGTACGCCCCGAACCCCCACCCCACCCTGGTATGTACGCCCCGAACCCCCACCCGTGTATGTACGCACCCAAGCGCCACCCGTGCATGTACGCCCCGAACCCCCACCCCACCCTGGTATGTACGCCCCGAACCCCCAGCCGTGTATGTACGCACCAAACCCCCACCCGTGTATGTACGCACCAAACCACCACACCAGCCGTGTATGTACGCACCAAACCCCCACCCCAGCCGTGTATGTACGCACCGAACCACCACCCGTGTATGTACGCACCGAACCACCACCCGTGTATGTACGCCCCCGAACCCCCACCCCAGCAGAGTATGTACGCCCCGAACCCCCACCCGTGTATGTACGGACCGAACCCCCACCCCAGCCGTGTATGTACGCCCCGAACCCCCACCCGTGTATGTACGGACCGAACCCCCACCCCAGCCGTGTATGTACGCACCAAACCACCACCCGTGTATGTACGCCCCCGAACCCCCCCCCAGCCGTGTATGTACGCACCGAACCACCAGCCGTGTATGTCCGCACCAAACCCCCACCCCAGCCGTGTATGTACGCACCGAACCACCACCCGTGTATGTACGCACCGAACCACCACCCGTGTATGTACGCCCCCGAACCCCCCCCAGCCGTGTATGTACGCACCAAACCCCCACCCGTGTATGTACGCACCTAACACCCACCCCAGCCGTGTATGTACGCACCGAACCACCACCCGTGTATGTACGGACCGAACCCCCACCCCAGCAGAGTATGTACGCCCCGAACCCCCACCCGTGTATGTACGGACCGAACCCCCACCCCAGCCGTGTATGTACGCACCAAACCACCACCCGTGTATGTACGCACCAAACCCCCACCCGTGTATGTACGCACCAAACCACCACCCCAGCCGTGTATGTACGCACCAAACCACCACCCGTGTATGTACGCACCAAACGCCCACCCGTGTATGTACGCACCAAACCACCACACCAGCCGTGTATGTACGCACCAAACCCCCACCCCAGCCGTGTATGTACGCACCGAACCACCACCCGTGTATGTACGCACCGAACCCCCACCCCAGCAGAGTATGTACGCCCCGAACCCCCACCCGTGTATGTACGGACCGAACCCCCCCCCAGCCGTGTATGTACGCACCGAACCACCAGCCGTGTATGTACGCACCAAACCCCCACCCGTGTATGTACGCACCTAACACCCACCCCAGCCGTGTATGTACGCCCCGAACCCCCACCCGTGTATGTACGGACCGAACCCCCACCCCAGCAGAGTATGTACGCCCCGAACCCCCACCCGTGTATGTACGGACCGAACCCCCACCCCAGCCGTGTATGTACGCACCAAACCACCACCCGTGTATGTACGCCCCCGAACCCCCCCCCAGCCGTGTATGTACGCACCGAACCACCAGCCGTGTATGTACGCACCAAACCCCCACCCCAGCCGTGTATGTACGCACCGAACCACCACCCGTGTATGTACGCACCGAACCACCACCCGTGTATGTACGCCCCCGAACCCCCCCCAGCCGTGTATGTACGCACCAAACCCCCACCCGTGTATGTACGCACCAAACCCCCACCCCAGCCGTGTATGTACGCACCGAACCACCACCCGTGTATGTACGCACCGAACCCCCACCCCAGCAGAGTATGTACGCCCCGAACCCCCACCCGTGTATGTACGGACCGAACCCCCACCCGTGTATGTACGCACCAAACCCCCACCCGTGCATGTACGCACCGAACCTGCTATAAGAATGGGGTGTGCAAAACACCCCCAGCAGTGCCCAGACACAGGAGGGGTGGGTGCAGGGTCCTCCCAGCAGTGCCCAGACACAGGAGGGGTGTGTGCCTATCACTCCCAGCAGTGCCCAGACACAGGAGGGGTGTGTACCTATCACTCCCAGCAGTGCCCAGACATCGGACAATATACCCCATCAACAAGTTCAGTGACCTACAAGGGTGATACCCCAGATGCAGGCGGAGCCATCGCTGAGCCAGCATGGCTATATTGAAAGGCAACCCTCACACATCCAGGAAATGTAGACACAGCACAGCACAGCATTTGGGAGACACCCTGCAGGAAAAATGGCCTGGGCCACAGAGGACGGAACACACCTTGGGACAATGTCACCATACAGTGAGAGCAAACATGACCAAATACCATTTGCAGAGACCTTTGTGATGGCACGCAGATGGCAGGGTACACCCCATGAGCAGCACACTCCAACATTTCACAGACCCCTAACACATTATCACCACCCCAACGCAGGGAGCACCAGCACCAACAGCAAGTCCAGGAAAGCATCAGTGTGCAAAACAAAAAGAAAAGGCTTTATTCAGCAGGAAAATATATCAGAGAAAATGTCCACTATGTACAAGGGCCATGGGCCAGCCCAGCAGCAATGTCCGGGGGGGGGGTACACATCGGGACGTGTGTCCCCTAGCTTGCCTGCACAGTTCACAAGTCCATTTCATCCACAGAAGAGGGGGCATCAGGGGGGAGGGTGGAAACAGGCACCGCAGGGACAGGAGGGGAAAGGGTAGGTGTTGTGGGTGCAGGGAGGGATGAATCTGCCACAGGGGGGGTGCCAGCGCCAAAGGTGGAGGACAGAATGGCGCTGCACACGTCGGCAAGTTCCCCCAGCGACTCCCCCGTACCCAATCCAACCACAGGCCCCAAGGAGGGGGGGGGGGCAAAGGGATGGGTCGCAGCGCCACTGGGGGAGGGTGTGGACAGGGTGGGGGACTCAACTCCCCTGGCCGGGTCCCGCCTCCACCGCTTGCGGGGTGGTGTCATCCTGGGGCTGGGGGGCACACTCGCAGTGGATGATGCTGTCACTGACTGTTGGCCAGGAGAGCTAAGGGGAGTGGATTTGGAGGGAGTGGGTTGTGTGGAATGCGGACTCCCACTGTGGCTGCGTGTTCTACGTTTCCCCCCCGACCCAGTGGGTGTGCCTTCCTCACCCTGTGTGTGCGTGACAGGAGGTGTGCGCTTCGACTTCCCTGGTGGTGTGGTGCCTGTGTCTGTTGGGGTGCGTGCACGCTGACGTCTGGATGTGCGTGGGACAGGCACGGGAGTGGGAATTGTGGATGGGGCAGGGGTAGGGGGTGTTACGCAGCGCTGCAGGAGATCCAGTGCTGCAGTCAGTGTGGAGTCTATGGACCTCAGCAACTGCCGTTGGTCAGACTGCGCAGCCGACATGCCCTCCATGTATGCCTCCATCTGGGTCAGCACCTGGGTGTGGGCATGGAGGACATTTAGCATCGCAGTCTGACCAACCTGCAACTGCCTCAGGATGTCCACAGACTCCGCACTCACCGCAGCAGTGGTGACAGGGGCAGGGGGTGCGGTGCCTGGCAGGAAGGAGACATGTGGGGACCGAGCACGGAGGGAAGGGCCACGAGCATGTGGGAGGCCGGTGATGGAACCTGAGGTGGCGGGGGGATGTGGAGGGCTGCCATCAGCTGGGGGGGCAGACTCCGCCACCTCTGGGAGCTCAGCCTCGGACCCGTCTGCGTCATAGTCTGTGTTGGCAGTCAACAGGTCCTCCGCCTCACTCCCTTCGGCCTCCGTGCCACTCCATGTGCCAGACAGGACAGCACTGCTGGTACTGGTGCTCAATCTCTCCTCCCGGTCCGTGCTAGTGTCTCCTTCCGTGTCCCCCGGCGATGCTGTGGGCAAGGTGAAGAGACAGGAGAAAATCAGACACCTGTACACTTATGTCACATGAGTCAAATATACATAGGTCACATTGCATAGCCTGAAAAGCAACAGGAGTAACACCTACAAAACAATGTACACATGTAGGCCATGGAACACACAGTTTTTCTACCCACCATGCCACTGAGACACAATGGAGATCATGACACAACAGCAAATCACTGCACCTGAAATTTTAGAGAGGAGTCAGCCTCTGGGGACAAATGTGCACAGCACCTGCACCACACTGCGTCGTCAAAAAGGGATGAGCATGAATCATATCCATTTACTCTTGCCGCATGCTGCAAAGGCAATACATGAAACCAGGCCACACATGACAGGGTCACTGCACCTTGAGCGTATGTCCAGTCAAACATCACACACAGGCTAAACCCAGCAAGGAGGATGAAGCTTCTGACATGTAGGCCTTGTACGCACAAACCACCCACACCTGAGACAATCTCATTGAGACGGAGAAAGTATGTACACCTCTTACTCTGGGATGGAAACACATGGCCTCCACTAATTCATGACTGTAAACACACAGCCCCTGGTGGCCATGTCCACACATCATTGACAGGCAAACATCATCAGATTGTCTCAACAACACACACAGGTAATGCCCACTGTGAGTATGCACAAGCAAAATGGGTCCCCCTGTACAGTGGACACATGTAGCAACCTGTAGGTCCTAACAGTTGAGCCCAGGGTACAATGCCACCCTACGCAACCCATGGCAAAGACACAGTGAATGGCCATATTGTTGGATGACGCACATGATACCTAGGAAGAGGTGCCCCAGGGCACAGTAGTGCCCACACTCCTCCATGGTCCAGGATGGACATGACTGCAAATTAAGCAACCGTCCCTGCACTTAGCAGGCCTCCCACTCAGGCACATCATGTCAGAGGGCACACAATTGGACATGCATGCTGGAAGGCTGTACATTTTGGAGACACACCCCTATGTCGTGATTCACAATCAGTGCCAAGTGACATGGACACCACAATGACTGAAATTGGCCATGGCACACGCAAGGTCCCCATACCTGTGGCACATCACCCCCACACATGATGCTGATAGCATAGGGCACCTGCATGAACTGCCTGCATAAATAACCTTGTGCAAGAGTGGCGACAGACCAGGGAACACATTGCAAGGAGGGGAAGGGAGGGAGTGAGAACAGCACTGTGCTACTTTGTGGAGAAGTTGACGCACTGCACAATCAAACCCTGGCAGTGTATCCATGCAACTGCACACTTACATTGGCTGGGGACACACAACTGACACACATGTACCTACCCCCTTCCTGCTGCTGCCTCTCCTGTAGGCGCCTGTCCATATCGGGGAAGACCACCGCCAGCACACGCTTCTGGATGTGGGTCAGACGACGGCGGCCACGGTTCTTACGGCTCTCAGGTGAGTCCCCCAGCAGGAGCCGTGCAATCCTCCTCGTCCAGCACCGGATGTCCTGCCAGCGTTTCCTCACCTGAGACAGGCTCCGCCTCCGACCCTCTGTACCCCTCACGGCACTGACGGCTTCCCTCCAGATCTCCCCCTTGGCAATGGCGCCTACCTGTGAGGATGCAAAAGAGAGAATACATTAATCCACATGAGCAAAGACACAGAGACACACATATAGAACAATCCTCATTATGAACAGGCCATGGTATGCATGCAACTAATTGCACCTTTGTCATAGGGACATTATCCACTGTGGAAGGCCAAATGCACTACGTGCCAGTGGAAGCACACGGGTGGCATGAGGGGTACCACACACTCACTGACCAGGGATCACACTGTGCCTCACAGGCTACACCAGGATTATGTACAGCACCTCACAGCAGTCACCTGCCCCAGCACACTGATGCTACCTCAGCAGAGTACACAGACACACACAGGTACAGGACAATCACATGGCATTGCCAACTGCGGGTACACACCTCACTCTGCCCATGTGCCAGTAGACGGGGGTGTCACAGGTGTGGGGCTGGCTCAGCACGGCATGCACACAGCACTGCTCCCTGCTCACATCCGATGGCCAGGCCATATCCATCCCTCATGCTGCTTGTGTGCAACACTCCCCATATGCACTCACCCACATGACAGGGGACTAACACACACACCAATGTGCAGGGGACGAACACGGCCTTTGGACACTCACAGCACAGGTACACTGAACAAACACACATCCATGGGTACTGACACCTGTCACACTGGGGGGAACACAGGATCACATCAGGACTGTGGAAACAACATCCCCAGGAGGAGTATGCAGGCAGAATGTGCCATGCACCTTGCATTCATTGTCACAGTAGGCACTATGCAAGTGAGGAGTGCACACAGGAAACACAGCATGCTCTGCATGGGTGACATGAGGCCTTCCACACCCTGGGACCCACTCCAAACAACAGTGCATGTCTGTCACACATGGACACAATGCCAGAAGTCACTGTCACACAAAAGGGGCACAGTCTAAGCTAGTGGAGTCTGCACTCACCTGAACCCCTGGTCGACCATACAGGCTCTGGAACTGTGGGAGGATCACATCTATCAGGGCAAGGTTCTCCTCCTGGGTGAATGGCTGTGACCTCTCCACAGTCCTGGACATGGTGCCAGAGGAATCACTATCAGCAGCAGTGGTCATGGATGAATGGATGTGCAGGCAAGTGCTCTCTCATGGGACCTGGCTGCCTTATATATGCCTGGCTGGCCTGTTCATGTATAGGAGTACAGATTGATTGGTCAGTCACATTAGCATCCTACGTTTCATCCAATCCCTTCAAACCTACCCCAGTGTGTGGCTTTGCATGGTTTCAGTTTTGATAATGATGTCAAGTCAACATCCACATTGCAACAATGTAGATTCTTTCAAACTGACTTCTGCTGTGCACCTGGTGCTCAAATTCAAAAATTTAACTCAGTCTCCATGGCAACCATCAGGCATTTCGGCCCTTATACTTGTCCCTCATGTGTCCCCTATGTGTTTTCATACATTTACACACAGGTACGGTGCGTTCCACGCCCTAGGGCACCCCACAAGCAGTGATACCGACCGTACATGCGCTTGTACGGTCCGGATCACAATATTGCCGCTGGCGTATGCGTACGCCACAGTAGTACGGACTGTACACGCGCTTGTACGGTCCGGATCACAATATGGGCGCTGGCGTATGCGTACGCCACAGTAGTACGGACTGTACACGCGCTTGTACGGTCCGGATCACAATAAGGGCGCTGGCGTATGCGTACGCCACAGTAGTACGGACCGTACAAGCGCGTGTACAGTCCGTACTACTGTGGCGTACGCATACGCCAGCGCCCATATTGTGATCCGGACCGTACAAGCGCGTGTACAGTCCGTACTACTGTGGCGTACGCATACGCCAGCGCCCATATTGTGATCCGGACCGTACAAGCGCGTGTACAGTCCGTACTACTGTGGCGTACGCATACGCCAGCGCCCATATTGTGATCCGGACCGTACAAGCGCGTGTACAGTCCGTACTACTGTGGCGTACGCATACGCCAGCGCCCATATTGTGATCCGGACCGTACAAGCGCGTGTACAGTCCGTACTACTGTGGCGTACGCATACGCCAGCGCCCATATTGTGATCCGGACCGCACAAGCGCGTGTACAGTCCGTACTACTGTGGCGTACGCATACGCCAGCGGCAATATTGGCCCAGGGACCCTATACACGCGCTCCGAGCGTATGTACGGTGCGTATAACAACTGTCAGTGGTGACAGGCGGCACACAGACAGGAATGGAGCGGACAGGTATTGCCAAGGGTGGACACCAATGCATTGTCTGTGCAATACCACCTGTGTGTGACACAGGTGTGTCAGGATGTGATGTGGCACTTTACCCCTGAGGTGTGGGCAAAGCACATGTACGATGAGCTGTGTACACATGTCGTGTGTGATGGTGCGCATTGTACCACACATCCCCTGCACTCCTTTGACATGTGTGCATGTCGTACACACTAGTGGAGCCATGAGTCACTTGCATGTCCCAGTCACGGACACCCGCACCTGTCCCCTGATGCCAGGTACACGGAATATTACATATGACACGTGTATGGCTGCGTTGCATGCTGCAACCATGTCATGTGTGTGGCATGTCTTTCCATGATTTTGCTGTAGGTGTGTGATTCAATGTGTCAGCAGTTGCTGCTGCCAACATGTGTCTGTGTGTCGATGGGCATGGCACACTGTTCCGCACACCAGCCCACATATGTGATTTGCCATGAGGTGTGTATGTATCCAACTACACGGAGTATCAACACAAGTACATATCCACATGCTCCCTATGTATGTTCTGTCTCGACATGTACTCCTCAAAGGCAATGTGTGTGGCCTGTCCTATTCCTATGACATGTGACCAGTGCATATCGCATCCAACTACCTGTCTGTACCATACGCATACTACTTCTGCACATGTGTGGATGTCTGTGAATCCTGTGATGCGTGTGCATGTTCACTTACACTGGCCCACAGCTAGTCTCATGCCATGTCATCGTGATCTTGCCCCCCTCCGTTAGTGGCTGTCCCTTGGTAGGAGTGTAACCTGACTGGCGTTCGTGTCCAGGAACTGTGGCACAGACCTGACTCACAACGTGGCATATGTGTATTGGCTGTGTAACATGTGCTCAGTGCATTGACGATGTTGTTGTACAGTGCTCACTCTTAGGTGTTCCTTCCATTTCACTGCAGGGCTCCGCCTCTCCCTCGACGTATGCCAGACATTGCTGCCCTGCATGAACGGGACTGTATACGCCGCTACAGATTCAGCCAACGGTTGATTGATGAGTTGACTGGCCGGCTGGAAGCACAACTCCTCCCGCGCCACAGGTATCCAAGTGCACTGACACCCAAGTTGAAGGTGATGGCAGCCCTACATTTCCTTGCCACGGGTACGTTCCAACATACCATTGCTGATGTCGGGGGCATGTCCCAGACGATGTTCAGCCGTGTTCTGCATGATTTCTTAGAGGCCATGTTGGTTCACCTGGATGAGTACATTAAATTCCCAAATCGTGAGCAGTTGACAGATGTCAAGCGTGAGTTCTATGCCCTGGGAGGGATGCCCCATGTCATTGGGTCCATAGATGGGACACATGTTGCGTTGGTACCACCACAGGCACAGGAGGTGGTGTATAGGAATCGCAAACATTATCACTCCATTAATGCCCTTGTGGTGTGTCTGTCCAACATGGTGATTTCACATGTCTGTGTTCGCTTTCCAGGATCAGCACACGATGCCTTCATCATGAGGCGTAGCAGGGTGCCAGAAATGATGCTGCAGCTGCGGAACGAGCGAGCATGTATTGTTGGTGGGTAGACTCTGGCAGTTCAGTGTTTGGCGTCATCTTCCAATCTCACTGCCTGTGCTGACACACTTCTGTCCATGATGTTTCCTTGTAGGGGACGCTGGCTATCCCAACATGCCATGGCTGATGACGCCTGTCCGCAACCCCAGCACGGCTGCCGAGCACCTCTACAACAACGCACATGGGCGGACCAGGAGAGTCATTGAGAGGACGTTTGGACTTCTGAAGAGCCGATTCCGGTGCCTCCACAAGACCGGCGGAGCACTCCCATATGCCCCGGTGAAGGTGTGCAAGATCATCATCGTCTGCTGCATGCTGCACAACATGGCAGTGGAGGAAGCTGTTCCACTCATACTGGATCAAGATGACCAGGACCATCCACCCGTGGAGGATGAAGGGCTTGGTGACGGGGCAAGTGATGTGGAGGAGGAGGAGGCTGTGGAGGACATGCGGAGTCGGCTCATACGCAACTTCTTTGCTTAGTGGTGAGTTCCAGTGTCTGAGTGTGCACGCATTGGGCCGTGTGTGGCATGTGTTGCAATGTGTGTGTCCATCTGCATGTCTGCCAAGTGAGTCAGTGGTGTGTATTGAAGTGTCACTCAAGTGATGGCGCAATGGAAGGATGTTGTCTGAGGGTCATCATTGTCACCTGTCATGTTAACAACATGATACGTGTTAAGTACATGCTTGCGGATGTGCTCCTTTGTGCTGAATCCTTGTGTGTCTCTCTTCCACAGGTCCATGTGCATGCTGTCTGCTGGTGGCATTGTTGTGCTCCTGCTACTCCTCATGAACACAGCGACATGTGCTGATTCAGCGTCACATGCACGGGCAAGTGTTGAAATCTCCTCAGGGTAAGGGATGCCTCACGTCGTTTTGGGTGTGTGAATTGTTTGTAGTCTGTGTGCACTTCTCCGGTTCATGTGTGTTCCATTTGCATACATGGTGATCCTACATGGGGAACATGACATGGGGCAGGCTTCACCTGGAGCCATGCTCAGACTTGGTGACTGTCATGTGGCAGGGGATTGGGGATTGTGATGAGGCCATCATTGTGTGTAACACTGGCCTCGGAAACATACAGGTTGCACCGGGTTGACATGGTGTGTGATTGCCCCATCAGGGCCTCAATGGTGTATAGCGGCCTCTCCGTGGCAGCAGGGGGTGTTTAGCTGTTATCCGTCACTTGTGTGCCAGGTCAATGGGATGCCAGCATCTGTGTTGCAATGGGGGGTGCCAGTGTTGCTCCCACATGTACATCCACATGACCTGTGTATGTGTTGACAGAGTATCATTGTCATTCCAACACACATGACTAATAAATTTGTCCCTCTGTCTCCAAGGTGCCTCTTCCCTGTCAATGGTGCCCTGTTGCCACTGTGCGTGCCGCAGGTCTGGCATAGTTTTCATAGGTGGTGCATATGTGTCTATGTGTAGAGTGACAAGATGCTAGGGGTTTGTCAGGGAGTGGGAACTGTATTATGCACAAGATGCACAGTTCCATCCACCTCAAGGCAAGAGAGACCATCCCCCAGGGAAACTACAACATCTGTGTAGAATCCTACCCTGCAGTCTACGGACATGTGCCTCACGACTCCCATGGTACTTGTCCATATCCGGAGTGCATCTGCACAGCTCTGCTACTGCGTCGGGCAACCAGGCCACATCAACGTCCTAACGGGATGGGGGGAATGTTTCACAGCCAGCTGCAGGATGACCTTCTAGATCCACGCCCACACTCATGATGCAGCCCACAACCCCAACACAACCATGTGGCACAGTGATCCTAAACTGCATTCTGGCATCTCCATGCATCCAACCTTGGCCTAGCCACCATTCTCAACATCCGCCTGACGCAAGCATGCTGCACATTGTAGGGACACATGTCTAGACATACCTGGGAGCGGCAAGCCAGGTCACTCCACATGATCCCTGACCTCTGCGCATGACTGTTGCTCCCCTGAATGTGTCTGTAGCCACAGTTGTGCGGGAACCACTCAGCTGGTTGGGCCCAGCACAGGTGAGTTTGGTACTCCATGTCTGTATCAGATGAGACATTGGGACCCATGTGTGTCCTGGGCAAGACTGCGACCCCACGGTTTGGATGGTTGGAGTTAATTCTGAGATCAGGCATGCTTTGACTGTACGACACACACATGTATTGTAATAATGTAGAATCACGGCATCATCTTGTAAGTGTGATTAATTTATTTGTGGTGGGGTACGGGTTTGTGGGGATGACAAGAGGTGCACAGCGGGAGTGTAGAATCCAAAGTTCACTGGGGGAGTTGGTATCCTTGTCGTAGCAAAATGTCAGAGTCCATGCCACAGTCTTCGTCAACATAGGTCAGACAGTGACCAGCAAGTCCATGTGGCAGAGAATGTCATGTGCTGCTATTGGGCCAGAGGGCCAGGTGCCAGGCCAGGTGACCTGGGAGATGGTGATGTTCTGCTGACTCTCACAGTCTTTTTCGTGGACGACCCACCTTCCTGCGGGGACCCTCGGAAGCAGTCCGTGACGATGTCTGTGACGCTCCGTCGGATGAATCCTCCTCCTCCTGATCCCTCCCTGTGTCTGGTAATGGCCTTCGCCTGGTGCCACAGGGAGGGTTGCCCATGTTGTCGGCAATCCGACGGAGTACACCGGTCATTTGGGTTTGCACCGCCACGAGCTCAGCCTGTCTATCCTCCATCCTTCCTTGGTGTTGCAGTTGACAGGCATGTTGCTGGGACTGCAGGGTCTTCATCTCCTGGAGGGTCCCCTTGATGTCATTGAGGGTGGACGCAATCTGGTCCATGCCCCTGGTGTCACGCCGGTATGTATCCAGGATGTTGCTGACCTGGGACACTACCGGGTCCTGAGCTGCCTGGTCAGGTTCGCGCCTCCGCCGTCCTCCACTCCCGCCACCCCTGCCCACGTGCACCTGGCCTGCCGTTGTGGGTGCATCGGGTCTCCGGGACCCCTGAGGGATGGCATCTGCGTTGCCGCCTGCCTCCTCCTGGGTGCCCGGAGGACCGTGTCCCTCCTGGGCAGACTGGCTGGGTGGTCGTGTGCGGGCAGGGCTCCTGGACGTCTCCTGGGATGTGGCAGGAATGGGGGTGGTGGTTGGCACAGTTGTACCTGACGCAGGTGCTGCAGGTGGTTGGACACCAGAGGGGCCAGGTTGGTCTGGGTCATCCACGGAGTGGTGAGAGTCATCGCTGGCGGTGGGGTCATCATCCCGCGGAGCCTGGTCCTGTGTGACTTCCCCCCCAGTGTTGGGGGGTGTTCGTCGACGTTGACCTGTGTGTGAGAGAGACAATGTTAACAGTGTCACATGTGGCATCCATGTTGCATGCATTTCTGATTTGGCACTCTTCCTCTGGGTAGTTGGATCTGTCCTGCATTCCTCTCACAGTGCACTTGTGCATGGCTATGTCCCTTGGCCACAGCTGTCAGGGCTTTACGCATGTGTGAGACACAATCTTAGTTGATGCATCTATTTGGGTACACAGTCAGCAGTGTGGTGTGCGGGCGTAGCGAGCCATGCAGAGGCGCCTTACGTGTTGCACTGTACGTGGCCAAATGGTGTTTTGGCAAGGCAATTTGATGTTGCAGGTAGGGGACTGAAGCATTTGTGACAGGGTTCTTACCGACACGGTGGGTGGGTATACTGGGTGTGTGGTTAGGTCGGTGCCTGCAGCACGGATGGACTCGTGCACAGATTGACACATGGACCGGTCTTCATCTACGGAAGGGGGGGTTGAGGCACTGCCAGACCTGGTCTGCATGCACACAGTCCACCGGCTGACGAGTGGACATGGCCACACCACCCAAGGGTGATTTAGTCTCCCTGTGTCTCCCTTCCTCCCTCCCTCTGTCACCCTCCTCCCTCCCTCTGTCGGTCTCCCTCTGTCACCCTACTCCCTCCCTCTGTCTGTCTCCCTGTGTCCCCCCTCTGTCTCCTTCCCTCTCATTCCCCCTCTCCCTCCCTCTCTTTGTCACTCTCTGTCACCTCAGGCCAGCTTCCTGGGCACACACAGTTAGCCGGTCTTTGAATGGCCATTGGCTTGTTCATGTGAGTTAGTCCCTGTTCTCCGGGCACCCATTGGGCAGTGTGTCTGAGTGTAGGCTGCTGCTGTGGCGGTGTGTGCTGAGACTCTATCAGAGCGATGCATCTTCATTGTCTGCTGTTATGTGCAAATTGTGCCTTCAGACCCATGGCATCCTGCATGGCAGCCATCATTTGCAGGCAAGACAGTACTGTGTGGGTACACACAGTTTGTATGGCTGTGCCCTGGGCCATATGGGCTGAGGGCATTGTTGTGTGCTTGTGAGTTGCTCAATGTTAGTTTTGCTGCCCCCACTCCCAGCATCGACCACATCCTGTGTTGTGTTGGTGTTTTGTGTGGCCTGTGACTTGGCATGGCCCTGATTGATGCATGGGGCATGGAGGTGCCAGTGGCATGTGTGTGTTTGTGGAGTGTTGTTGTGTCCGGTGGTGGCTTGGGGGGGGTGGCATGCATGATTGATTGTGTATGGCATCCCCCCCATGTGAGGTGAGTTGTTTGTGTACTCACCAGGGTCTGGGAGTCCTGGCAGTCCGTGTAGTCCCTCCACCGCCAGCGTGGACATCACCTTCTCCTCCCAGGGATGGTATTGTACCGGTCTGGGGGGCGGCCCTCCTCCAGTGATGTTCCCCTGGTTGTGATTGTCAGTCATCTTCCTCTTGACCGTCCTCCGCAGATCGTACCACCTGGATTGGCACTCGTGCCTGGTCCTTCTGGTTGTCCCAACAGCATTCACAGAATCGACGATCCTCTGCCACATGGCGGTTTTTTCGGATATGCTGGTCTGTCTGACCAATGTCCCAAAGAGCTGTGGCTCGACTCTGAGGATTTCGTCGACAAGGATCTCCAGCTCCTCCTTTGTGAACTTTGGATTCTTGGTGGTGGACATGGCGTGGGGTGTGGTTGTGGGGGTGTGGGTGTGGATGGCTGTGGGTGTGTGGGTGTGGTAGTGGAGGTGTGTGTGTGAATGTGATGAGGGGGTGTTTGTGTAGGTGGTTGTGTGAAGGTATGCAAGTGTGAGGTTCAAGTATGGTGGTGTGGGTCGTCTGTGGGCTCTGGCAGCAGTGGGTCTGTTGCAAAGGCTCATGGTTTGTGTGTGTGGTCCATTTTTATTGGTCCATTTGTGGGTGTGGCTGTGTTTGAAATTTGTGTGGGTGTGTTATGAGGAGTGATTGAGTTTTGGGCCTCTGTTTGGCAGTTTGGCAGTTGCAGGTGAGTGTATGTGATGTTTGTGGGGTTGTTGGGCCTGTTTGGTGGTGTGGGGAAACTCTACTTGACTCTCCTTGTGTAAATATGGTTTGTCCGGGTTCAGTACGTGTTTTTTTGGCGTCAGTACGGTCCGTACATGCACTGGTGGGGGTGCGGTCCGTACATTCCCTGGTGGGGTGGTGGTTAGGTGCGTACATACACGGCTGGGGTGGGGGTTTGGTGCGTACATACACGGCTGGTGGTTCGGTGCGTACATACACGGCTGGGGGGGGTTCGGGGGCGTACATACACGGCTGGTGGTTCGGTGCGTACATACACGGCTGGGGGGGGGTTCGGGGGCGTACATACACGGGTGGGTGTTTGGTGCGTACATACACGGCTGGTGGTTCGGTGCGTACATACACGGCTGGGGTGGGGGTTTGGTGCGTACATACACGGCTGGTGGTTCGGTGCGTACATACACGGCTGGGGGGGGTTCGGGGGCGTACATACACGGCTGGTGGTTCGGTGCGTACATACACGGCTGGGGGGGGTTCGGGGGCGTACATACACGGGTGGGTGTTTGGTGCGTACATACACGGCTGGTGGTTCGGTGCGTACATACACGGCTGGGGGGGGGATTCGGGGGCGTACATACACGGGTGGGTGTTTGGTGCGTACATACACGGCTGGTGGTTCGGTGCGTACATACACGGCTGGGGTGGGGGTTTGGTGCGTACATACACGGCTGGTGGTTCGGTGCGTACATACACGGCTGGGGGGGGGTTCGGGGGCGTACATACACGGCTGGTGGTTCGGTGCGTACATACACGGCTGGGGGGGGGTTCGGGGGCGTACATACACGGGTGGGTGTTTGGTGCGTACATACACGGCTGGTGGTTCGGTGCGTACATACACGGCTGGGGGGGGTTCGGGGGCGTACATACACGGGTGGGTGTTTGGTGCGTACATACACGGCTGGTGGTTCGGTCCGTACATACACGGCTGGGGGGGGTTCGGGGGCGTACATACACGGCTGGTGGTTCGGTGCGTACATACAGGGCTGGGGGGGGGGTTTGGTGCGTACATACACGGCTGGTGGTTCGGTGCGTACATACACGGCTGGGGGGGGTTCGGGGGCGTACATACACGGCTGGTGGTTCGGTGCGTACATACACGGCTGGGGGGGGTTCGGGGGCGTACATACACGGGTGGGTGTTTGGTGCGTACATACACGGCTGGTGGTTCGGTGCGTACATACACGGCTGGGGGGGGGATTCGGGGGCGTACATACACGGGTGGGTGTTTGGTGCGTACATACACGGCTGGTGGTTCGGTGCGTACATACAGGGCTGGGGGGGGGGTTTGGTGCGTACATACACGGCTGGTGGTTCGGTGCGTACATACACGGCTGGTGGTTCGGTGCGTACATACACGGCTGGGGGGGGTTCGGGGGCGTACATACACGGCTGGTGGTTCGGTGCGTACATACAGGGCTGGGGGGGGGGTTTGGTGCGTACATACACGGCTGGTGGTTCGGTGCGTACATACACGGCTGGGGGGGGTTCGGGGGCGTACATACACGGCTGGTGGTTCGGTGCGTACATACACGGCTGGGGGGGGTTCGGGGGCGTACATACACGGGTGGGTGTTTGGTGCGTACATACACGGCTGGTGGTTCGGTGCGTACATACACGGCTGGGGGGGGGATTCGGGGGCGTACATACACGGGTGGGTGTTTGGTGCGTACATACACGGCTGGTGGTTCGGTGCGTACATACACGGCTGGGGTGGGGGTTTGGTGCGTACATACACGGCTGGTGGTTCGGTGCGTACATACACGGCTGGGGGGGGGTTCGGGGGCGTACATACACGGCTGGTGGTTCGGTGCGTACATACACGGCTGGGGGGGGGTTCGGGGGCGTACATACACGGGTGGGTGTTTGGTGCGTACATACACGGCTGGTGGGTCGGTGCGTACATACACGGCTGGGGGGGGTTCGGGGGCGTACATACACGGGTGGGTGTTTGGTGCGTACATACACGGCTGGTGGTTCGGTCCGTACATACACGGCTGGGGGGGGTTCGGGGGCGTACATACACGGCTGGTGGTTCGGTGCGTACATACAGGGCTGGGGGGGGGGTTTGGTGCGTACATACACGGCTGGTGGTTCGGTGCGTACATACACGGCTGGGGGGGGTTCGGGGGCGTACATACACGGCTGGTGGTTCGGTGCGTACATACACGGCTGGGGGGGGTTCGGGGGCGTACATACACGGGTGGGTGTTTGGTGCGTACATACACGGGTGGGGGTTCGGGGCGTACATACGCGGGCGGGGGGTGGTGGGGTGTTCGGCGCGTATGCGGGCACATGTCTCCATGGTTGCTATGGGAGTTCGGTTCGGACGGTGTTTTTTGCGTACGGTTGTGAAATGGGGAGGACGGGAGGGATCGTACTTGCGCAGTCGGACTTTATTTTTCCGCACGGTGGGTTTCTCGCCCGGGGACGTGTCGGTGACTTTTCCCGACCCGAGGACGTGTGGGGAAATCTTCCCAATGCGATTCGTATGGACTTTTTTCCGTTCGAATCGTACTTGGCAGTTTGTACGCTACTTTGACGATTCGGACGGAAAAAAATCCGGATACGAGTCGGACGGGGAATTTTTTTACCGGATCGGAATTGGCACCTAAGTCTGATGGTTCTTCGACACAAATTCTTCAAGAGGCAACAAAAAGATGGAGAGGATGTTGACATGTATGTTTCTGCGTTAAGGAAACTTGCTTCTGAATGTCAGTTTGAGACATTTTTAGAGCAACTGATCAGAGATCAATTTGTCTGTCACTGCAGTGACAAACAGATAAGACAAAAACTTCTTTCTCTCTCGAATCCTGATTTAGATGAAACTATTAAGATAGTTAAGAGTATAGAAACTTCACAAATTTCTTTAAAAGAATTGGAAGACAAGCTTCCAGACCCGGTGAATGTGATCTCGTCCAGTTCAAAAATCAAACGCAGTGACCCCAAACCAGAGGTTAAAGATAATGAGTCTAAAAGATCCATTTCAAAGAAAAATATGTATGTCTCACATGACCCCAAGAATATGTGCAATAGATGTGGTAACAAACAACATCAGAAGGGGATTAGATGCCCAGGTATAAATGTTATATGCAGTTATTGCAAAAAAACAGGGCATTTTGCCAAAGTTTGTTTCAAGAAGAAATTTAATGAGCAAAAAAGGTCTGTTGCATGTGTGTTAGAGTCAGACTGTGAGTCAGATTCAGAAACAATTGGTGTTATTCTAGATAGTCCTGATCATGTTTTAAAGATTTCTGATGAAACAGACTGTGTCGATCCGATCGTTGAGATTTTGGTGGGGGACAAAGCACTTAATTTACTTGTAGACTCTGGAGCTAGGATAACAATGATAACCAAGGAACTATTTGAGGAAACTTGGGGAGATAGGAGTCTGCTACCCCCTGATCGCTCGCCAGTATCCTATGAGGGTCGTAGGATAGAACTGTTGGGATACTTTGAGGATGAACTTCGATTTGATGGTAGAGTGATCAAGGGCAAGATTTATGTTGCTGTCAAAGGACTAAACATTTTAGGATGGTTTCACCAGGGGTTATTTGGGATGATCCTAAAACCTGGTTGCAGGGTGCAAGTTTTAACAGTTTCTGATGGTGGTTTTGATGGCAACATAAAATGGGAAGAACTTTTTCCTACTGTTTTTTCTAAGGGGTTAGGAATGATCCGAGGGTTCAAGCACCAAATTATTGTTAAAGAAGGGTCACTACCGGTTAAGCACAAGCTAAGGGGTGTCCCGTTCAGTGTTAGGGAGGACCTTGAAGCAGAGATTAAGCGCTTGTGCCAGGAAGACATCGTTGAAGCAACAGAGTCGTCTTTATGGCTTTCTCCTCTTGTCGTAGCGCGCAAGAGGTGTGGTAAGTTGCGTGTCTGTGTGGACCTTAGGTCCCTGAATAAGGAGATCTGGGTGGATTCTCATCCTCTGCCTAAAATTGACGATTTGTTTGCATGTGTCAGGGGTTCGAGATATTTTTCCAAGTTAGATTTGGCAAATGCTTACCACCAGATTGAATTGGAGGAGGAATCTCGTCATTTTACATCATTTATTTCTCCTCTGGGAACTTTCCGCTATAAACGTATGCCTTTTGGTTTGGCTTCTGCCGCATCGGTTTTCCAACGTGTGATGCAGGGTATGTTGGGTGATATCAAAGGGGTGCTGGTATTCCAAGGTGACGTGCTGGTTCATTCCCAAGACATTATTTCGCACAATGTTTTGTTGAGGAAGGTTTTCGAAACGTTCAGAGAATATGGAGTGGTTGTGAAGCCAGAAAAATGTAAATTCTTATGTGATGAAGTCGAGTACTTGGGGCATCACATTTCTGGCGAAGGTATTCGTCCTAGGCAAGGTTTGTTGGATGCCATTATCAATGCGCCCATTCCGAAGGATAAAACAGGGGTTAAGTCTCTGTTGGGTTTATTGGAATATTATTCTAAATTTATTCCAAACTATGCCTCGGTTGTTAGGCCAATCAGCTATTTATTGAGGAAGGGTGTTGTGTTCGGTTGGTCGAACGAGTGTAGTGCAGCTTTGGAGACTGTGAAAGGTCTACTTAAGAATAGTGAGGCGCTCAAGCCTTATGATCCTTCCCTCTCTACTTGTATCATGGTGGATGCAAGTCAAGTGGGTTTGGGATGTGTTGTTACGCAAGATACTCGAGGTGGTGAAAACACTATTGCTTTTGCATCCAGAGTTTTAAGGGATGCAGAAATGCAATATTCAGTAATAGAGAAAGAGTTGTTGTCTTGTCTCTGGGCTGTGAGTAAGTTTCGTACGTATGTTTGGGGCAGACGGTTCACTTTGAGGACCGATCATAAACCCTTGGTGAATATTCTTGGTGCTGGTACTAGCAAGTGTTGTTCACCGAGGATTGTGAGAATGGTTTCAAGGCTTATGCAGTACCAATTCGATGTGGTCCATGTTTCTGGTGGTAAAAATACAAGAGCGGATTTCCTGTCTAGATTTCCTGTAGGCTTGGACCAAGGGGTCTGTTCAGATGAATACCAAAAAGACGAAGACGATTCAGATGATTGTTTCATAGCTGCGGTAGACATTGCTGTTGGAGACGAAGGGAGTTGGTTAGAGGCCATTGCTCAAGACGAAGTGCTTCAGCAAGTGAACCATTACGTGATGAATGGTTGGCCTAGAGAGAGTACTTTGGTGCATTATTTACAGACATACTGGAAAGTTCAGTCTGAAATTTCCATTGAAGGCGGGGTGTTAGTTCGGGGAGAACGGCTTATTCCTCCTCTTGGTGTCAGGAAAAATATTATTCTCAGAGCTCATGAGGGTCATCTAGGTTTGACTCTCACCAAACGGAGGGTTCGAGATGGTTTCTGGTGGCCATATATGGATTCGGAGGTCACAGAAGTTGTTGACAGGTGCGTCATATGCAGCAAAGCTGATAAAGGCTTGAAAGTAAAGACCCCACCACTCTTGCCAGTTGACTGTCCACTGGGTCCCTGGAGTAAGTTGGGGTTGGACATCATGGGGCCAATAGAAGGTTTGCAGAATGGTGGACGTTTTGTTCTGGTTTTAATCGATTATGTCTCAAAATGGCCAGAGGTTAAGGTTGTTAAGGATATTTCTTCTTCTACGGTGATTATGTTTTTGAGAGAGGTGTTTATTCGAGAGGGGTTTCCTGAGACATTGGTCACGGACAATGGTACTCAATTTGTTAGTGCAGAGTTTGAGTCTTTTCTAAAGTCTTCCAACATTAAACACACGAAAAGTTCGCTGTATCACCCACAGTCTAATGGTCAAGTGGAGCGCATGAACAGAGTGGTGGGTGACTGTATCAGATGGGCTAAGAGTGAAAGAGTTAATATACAAGGTTCCATTGATAGTATGCTTTGGTTCTGTAGAACTACTCCCCATTCCACCACTAGAGTTTCTCCATTTGAGCTATTGAGAGGACGTAAAGCCAATACATGTTTCCGACCAGGTTGGATGAATAAGTGGATCAAATCGTAACATGATGTCAACGTTCTGATGGAGATCGTGAAAAGGAATGTTGGGTGTGCTCAAGTCAAACAAAAGCGGTGGTATGATAAGAAAAATTCCGCTAAGCTTGTTGAAGTGCAGGTGGGGGATTTTGTTAGGATTAAATCTTCCATACATGTCAAGAAAGGAGAGAGTAAGTTTGGACTACCCATTCGTGTCATAGAAATCGGTAGGAATGCTGTAAAGGTTGAAGGGGGTAGTTGGTGGAATGTAGGTAAAATTGTTAAAGCTAGGGAAACTAGTGGGACAGGAAAGCCTTGCTTTTCTGATGCTTTAGATGCGGGTCGTAGAACTGGTGATGTGCGTTCTACTGTGAGGAGGAGTAGTAGGACAAGCAGAATTCCCATGCGTTTTCGTGAGTGAATCTATGTCGTAGAGTTTATGTGAAAGTTGGGGTTGTTTTATATTTTTTTTGTGTAACGTTTTTTTTGTTTTAAAAAAAAATGAGAAAGGGGGATATGTTATGCCTGGTTATTAAACTTAGAGTGTTAGCCTGTGTGGCAGGGTTTCATTAGGAATGTTCATGGGTTGCTGGGTGATGGTGTCAGAGGATTCCAGGGTTTTCAAATGTATGCGAGGACGTTAATTGTCGAAGGCGGATGCCTTTTGTTGCCTCTGCTGTGTAGACCAGTAATAAACTAACTTCAAGGATACTGTAATCGACAAATATCCACCAATTTAGCAGTTTTAAAAAAGATTTTAAAGAAAAAATGCTCTAGGTGGCCGAAATTTGGGACATTACCCAACTTGAGAACTTCAGTAGTTAAAATGGACCAGAAATTAGGATCATCAACTGTTGGGCCATACACATGAATTAAAAACATAATTGTATCATGAATTTTAACTTTCACTATGACATATCTACCTTCTTCATCTGTAGATTTACTTAATAATTGACAATGCAACCTTTTTGCAAAAATAATAGCAACACCATTTTTTTAACCATAGCAGGAGAAGATATAATAGAATCACCCCACTTTCTTTTCATAAAATTTAAAACCTTATCATCAATATGCGTCTCTTGTAAGAAACAAATGTCTGCTTTATAACTGCCTAAATAATCTAAGATTTTTGTACATTTTACAGGATGTCATAAAACCTTAACATTCAAGGAAAGAATTTTAATATTATGAACATTAGCCTTAGTTAAGTAGGAAAAATACACAGGAGAAGAACAGATAAAGTTTTATGCAAAAGAAGAAAAACAGTAGCTCTAGAAAAAGACCATAGGGAAAAAAGGAAAATAAAGAGACATACAAACAAAGAAAAAGACAACATTTAAACTATAATAACAATTTTGAAACGCACACACGCATTGCAAGCATGACCAAGCCATTGGATACCTGTAAGGAAGTAAACAGTTAGATTAGCCAGAAGAAATAATACATTTATCTTCAAGTAGCAAAAACATGTGTATCCATAGAGAGCTGCGAATGCTGATCCAGAGATATGCATAGATCTTACAGGGCACTGAAAAGATTTAAAAAAACAATCTTACCAGATTCACATTGTCGAAGGATCAAAAAGACCATAGTTAAAACCAAGACTTCGTAACTGTGGTCGAATGACATTTTCCTTAGCAAAGTCTTGGTGTATATAATTTTTGTTACCATTTACAATAAGGGAAGGAATTTCTCGTGCTGCTTTCCTTATCAAGACTAAATGATGATGACACAAAACTTTGAATATCATTTGTCTCGGTTTGGTATGATGTTGATTCCGATGAGAAGGGATCCTGTGAGCTTTATCTATTTCACAATTCTCAGGAAAGTTTATGCTTAGAAGACCAGGTATCAAATTCTCCATGTATAACCTGCAATCATTACCTTCTACATCTTCAGGTAAAGTAAAAATACGCAGTTCATATTGCCTAATACGATTTTCTAAATCAAGAAGAAGAGTAGACATAGGAGATATTTTTGCTACGAGTGGTGAAAAAGTATCCATTTTAACTTTATTGTCTTGAATTTTAATTTCATTGTCAGATATTTTCATCGGCATACTAGCCATATATTTTCTCTGATGCAATAACATCAGTGCTAGATCGAATTGCCTGAATTTCATCAAGTAGCAAAGCCAATGAAGGCTCACTAGATTCCACCACTTTAGATTTAACAGGAGGAGGAAAAATATTTTGATTCCTTTTATTATGTTGAGGTTGCACATTTTTGGTCTCCATATTGCTTGAAATTAATTACAGCAGTCAAATAGAACCAATATGCAGGAAATAATATGCAGGAAAGAGTTAATATGAAGAGAAATCTCTCAATAAAGGCTGGTGCAGCAGCTAAAACTGACTGTGGTAGTGACTAGGCTGAAGCCTCACCCTTTCCAAGGAGTTACTCCGCCCCCCTGACTGGAATGCTGGGCTATACCTGAAGTGAAGAGACTGAGGCAGAAGCTGGATCAAAGAAAACAGCTTCCGTTGTTCAGTAGGGCTGGGAAAACACCTCAGGGGTTAGTAGATGGTCTCAGACATTGCTGCCAATTGTCCAGAATTCATTGAAAACTGGCTTACTCGGTGAAGAGCTTACTGCAGGGTGGCCATCTTGTATCGTGTGGTTGCGCGTCTCCCCACTAAACTCTCCCTTTGATGACTTGATCACCATCAGTGTAGTTTGCCAGGTTGCTGCAGACTGCCTCATACTCTGCTTGGCATCCTGAACCCCTCATGAACCACCCATGGTTCTTTTACACGCTGTACCAAGAAAGCACTTTCCCTCTCTGACCCCAAGTGAACTGGCTGCTTCCCTGGCTAAGAGTGCTTCTGCAGACAGATCTGTGCCTGTGTGTGCACAGGGAGAATGATGTGTCTGTGTGAGTGCAGGGTGAGTGGTGTATTTGCGAGTGTTCATGAGTGATGTGCCTGTTTGAGTGTAGTGGGCATGTGCGAGTCCAAGGTGAGAACTTTACCATCCAGGGTGTCCAGTGTACTTGTGAGTGCAGGGTGAGGATTGTGTCTGTGAAAGAGCAGAGTGCCTTTGTGAGTTAGGTAGAGCAGTGTTGCTGTGTGAGAGCAGAGTGAGTGATATCTGTGCTAGTGATGTGCCATTGTAAGTACAAAATAAGCTGTGAGCCTATGGGAGTGCAGGATGAGATGTGTGTCTATCTGAGTGCAGGGTAAGCTGTGCAAGTACAGGGTAAGCTGTGCAAGAGCAGGGAGAGCAGTGATTCTGTGTGAGAGCAAGATCAGTTGGGCACCTTATTGAGGAGTGAGAGAGCTGTGTGTCTGCCTGAGTGCAGGGTGAGTCATTGGTCTGTGTGTGCAGTGTAGTGTGTGAAGGAGGGTACCATTTGCACCTTTTTGTCAAAAAGTTGTAGTCGTTTTGTATCAAAATGTATTCAGCAAAATACACATTTGCAACTAGGCGAGAGAAACCCCCTCACACCTCCTCTTTCAACTCAGGCTTGCCCACTGTGTTAGTTAGCACATTATACTTGGGTCCAACCATTTCACACCACCAATTTTAAAACCCACCGGCCGCTGCTGATGCCCAATTGATTTGTAAGGCTTTACAGGCCATAACCTATTTAATCAGGAAACCATCAGCCAGTCCCTGAAACCTATAGTTTTTTCAGTGAATTTCTAAGGTTTTTTAAATGCTAATTTCTAACTATAACGTGCCTGAAACCTATGTTTTTTTCAGTGACTTTCAAAGGTTTTTTAGATGTTAATTTCTAACTATGTTGTGCCTGAAACCTATGGTTTTTTCAGTGAATTTCAAAGGTTTTTTAAATGCTAATTTCTATTTATAACGTTCATTAAACCTATCTTTTTTTCTGTGTTTTTTAATTATCATCCCATTCTCAACTTGGTGAAAACAGCAAATCTCACCACTGTTCCATCAATACCTTACATCAACAAAATCGCCACAAACAAGAGCCACCTCTAACGCTAATGAAATGCACAGTAGGCATTCCCGTGCAAAAAAGACATGAAAACACCACTTCCCCATATTTTCAACGACCAGCCAAATCTGAAATGCGATCCAAAAAGCAGGCAATAAGCCGAGTTAGCAGTAACAAATTAACATCAACCTTTAACTGGTATAAGGAGGTTGACTATCTACTCCGTTATTTTGACTCAAATCACAGCCACATCTAAAGACCAACACATAATACAGCTACTGATCATGCAGCTCCGACACCCAACAACGCCACAACACCCAGCCCCACCACCACCAGAACCTCCCCCCGACCACCACCCCTACTACCACCGAGGCAGCTCAAAACAGAACAATGGACCTTCCCAAAACGCCATGCCCCTCAGCCACACAATAGCTGATTGTTGGGAGATGACTAACCAACTATATATGAAGGAGGCAAGTCACCCATCACTGATAAAGCACACATTGCCAAATGTAACGCTCATGTGCTGCACAGACTGCACTATGCAAAGCACAAACCTCTTCATGTGGAGATATACTATTGATACTTGTAGTGCAGTGCACAGTGGACGCAACCATGTTACCTCAGGTTCTCGGTCATGTAGCTGTGTTGTCCCCCCTGGAAGTGGAAGCAGAGTGGGCTGCTCCAACGTACGCCACTCCAGCGTAGGAGTATGAATAAATAGACCAGGCCCTAGGCGTGGTTCACTTGTGGGAAGACCAACGAGTCTGTCAGAATGGCAGCCCTCGCCCTGGCACGTGGCAGCCGCCATAACCACGGGCCTCCTCGACACAGGGCCCCTGCGAACCCAGAAGCACAGCACAGCAGACTTATCTCTGTACCGACTACTGCCTTCGATCTACACTACGGACAGCACGGCTCACAATTCAGATGTAGGGGCAATTGCAGATATCGCAGTCCAGTTCGCAAGACATGTTGCTCCCAGTGTGGCCCACCCAGAACATGCATCATCGCAGGGTGCGCACATGCTGTATGCTTCAGGTACCGCTAGCTCACTGCACCATAAGTCATCGCCACGTAGCCTTATCAACACAGAATTCATTAGACAAAACACATTGCTCCCAGTGCGGCCCACAGGGACCACGTCTCATCACAGGGTGCGCACACGCTGAGTACTCCAGGTGCCACTAACTGTGCAGCTCAACTCAACGTCACATGGCTCTGCGCACATCCTGACCGCTGCCTCCGCCCTACACTGGAGTTACATGGTTCCCAATTCAACATTAGTAGCAACGCAAATTGTGAAGAGACTATAATGGCTTAAGAAGACCAAATGCTCCTAATCAGTGCAGCTCAAGTCAATGTCACCTGCCTGTGGGCCTTTGCTGACTGCTGCCTCCGGCCTACACTCTGGAAGACCGGCGACACGTGGTGCCAACTAACCCTGTTCAACTCAAGCCAATCCCACATGTGTAACTGTGTCCTGAGTCCTCAATGGCAGCGACCACAGCACCAGACTCCCTTTGATCACCAAGAGGTATTTCCACATGGAAGACTGGCGACACGTGGTGCCACTGAACCTGTACTACGCAAGGTTTGCTTGGGTCACCAACGTATGCACGTGGCTGTGGACCCTAACTCACCGCTACCTCTGCCCTACACTGTGGGCGACTGGCAACAAATGGTACCACTAATTGTCTTCAACACAAGCCGATCCCACATGTGGAACTGTGTCCTGAGTCCCGAATGGCAGTGACCCCAACTTCTTGCCAGAGACCACAGAACCAGACTCCCTTCGATTAGTGTGGCGCATTTGCATATCAAAGTCATCAATGTGGAAAGTATTGCCGACGAAAAGATAACGCAAAAGATACATTTTACACAAACTGTCGATTTCTCTTTCCACATCCAGTAATTTTCAAAGGAAGGGTGAACAGTTTTATGTCAGCAATGAGACATACCATCACTCGAAAATCACCCAAAAATACTTATAATTTAAAAAGAACAAAAGCATCGAAGTACAATAATGATTACAATACTGAGATTTTGAAGATGTGAAATGCAAATATGAACATACAATATGATGCACATAACTCAATTGCTGTTTCTCACTATGTCACGTCATATATTACAATCTCTGAGAAGACAGAATTGAAAGAAATGTGGGAAAAAATTTCACAAGAGAAGACACTTAGGAAAAAAATGTACAGCTTCAGTTTGAAGATACTTTCACATCGAGAAATTGGATCCTAGCAATCTTCGGATCGATAGACATCTGCAAGTTTAAATTCAAAGTCAACAGGAACCATCTGGATAAGTCTAGGTTTGCCTGCGGCACGAAATCGAGTTTTAATATAAATGTTATAAAACAAATTTGTGATGATATAGACTTACGTTTCTTTGCTAGTCAAGAGGACTGTACATAAAATAACAGTTGGATATGTCTAGGTGTTGATCAACAAATGGAAGATAATACTGTTGTGAAGTTTGAAAAAGAAATAACAAAGTTTACAGTAGTTTCTGGTGAAAATGGCAACTATGTTTATATTTATTGCCGACGTACTCATTATAAAATTCAAACTAGGAATGTAGATGTACTACCACTAACCCTGTTCAACACAAGTCGATCCCACATGTGTAACTGTGTCCTGGGTCCTGAATGGCAGTCACCCCAAGTCCGTGGCAGCGACCACAGCACCAGACTCCCTTTGATCACTGAGGCATATTTCGATATGCAAGGCCAGCGACACGTAGTCCCACTAACCCTCTTTAACACAAGCCAATCCCACATGTGTAACTGTGTCCTGAATGGCAGTGACCCCAAGTCCGTGGCAGCAACCACAGCAGCACACTCTCTTTGATCAGTTAGACATATTTCCATATGCAACGGCGGCGACACGTGGTGCCAATAACTCTGTTCAACACAAGCCGATCCCATATCTGTAACTGTGTCCTGAGTCCTGAATGGCAGTGAACCCAACTCCGTACCACCACACTCCCTTTGATCAGTGAGGGGTATTTCCATATGCAAATACATACTCCAGTAGGCAAGTAAGTATCCCAGTCCTACACCCTACATATTATTCTTTTAGTATCCTTGCTTCAAGAACTTTTTTTATATCAGTTATAGCTTTACTACAATGACCAAATGAATATTCAAATGAAAACTAAAATTGAATAGCAGTATACACTGCAGGCAGTACAGCTCACAATTCCATTTTTAAATGCTAATTTCTAGCAACGAGATTGTACTTAGAAAATACAACACTTCGTCAGTGTGTTCTATACTTATTTCATCTTTTCATCATACGCCTACACTGCACTCACTAGGGCTCCCAATGGAAATTATTCCTTCATTCATTAACTACAGAGTCCACTAGGCAAGTACCTATTACAGGCCTCAAATCAACATAATATCCTTTTCGTATCCTTTCTTCTTGAACATTTTTATATCAGTTATACCTTTAGTACAATCACCAAATTCATTTTCAAGTACAAACGGACACTCAGCAGTCTACACTGCGGGCAGCAGACCTCGCAATTTGAATTTTGGACATGTGGTGCCAACTAACACTGTCCAACACAAGCCGATCCCACATGTGTAACTGAGTCCTGAATGGCAGTGACCCCAAGTCCATGGCAGCCACCACAGCAGCAAACTCTCTTTGATCAGTTAGACATATTTCCATATGCAGTGACCCAAAACTTCATGGCAGCGACCACACCACCACAATCCCTTCGATTAGTCAGGAGTATTTTCATATTGAAGGCTGGCGGCAAGTGGTGCCACTGAGCCTGCACTACGCAGGCTGGTGAGGCCACCAACGTATGCATGTGGCTGTGGGCCCTTGCTCACTGCTACCTCTGGCCTACACTACGATCAGCAGGCCTCACAATTCAGATAGAGTCGTGATTCCACATGACGCAGTCCTATAGCCACGACACATTGCTCCCAGTGCGGCCTGTCCACACCAAGCATCATCACAGGCTCATACAGTCTCAATGCTTCTGGTGCCACTAACCCTCTTTAACACAAGCCGATCCCGCATGTGTAAATGTGATCTGAGTCCTGAATGGCAGTGACCCCAAGTCCGTGGCACCGACTACAGCAGCATACTCCCTTTGATCAGTTAGTCATATTTCCATATGCAAGGCCGGCGACACGTGGTGCCACTAACCCTGTTCAACACAAGCCGATCCCACATGTGTAACAGACACTTCCTTCAATTATTGAGGGGTATTTGCATATGGAAGGCCGGCGACCTGTGGTGCCACTGAACCTGCACTACGCAGGCCAGTGGGGCCACCAGCGTATGCATGTGACTGTGGGTCCTTGATCACCGCTACCTCTGGCCTACGCTACGGTCAGAAGGGTTCACAATTCAGATGGAGTCCTGATACCACATGACGCAGTCCAGTAGCCAAGACACATTGCTCCCAGTGTGGCCCACCCACACCAAGCATCATCACAGGCTCATACACTCTCAATACTTCTGGTGCCACTAACCCTCTTTAACAGAAGCTGATCCCACATGTGTAACTGTGTCCTGAGTCCTGAACGGCAGTGACCCCAAGTCCGAGGCAGCAACCACTTAACATACTCCCTTTGATTTGTGAGGCATATTTCGATATGCAAGGCCGGCAACACGTAGTCCCACTAACCCTCTTTAACACAAACCGATCCCACATGTGTAACTTTGTCCTGAATCCTGAATGGCAGTCACCCCTACTTCGTGGCAGCGACAACAGCACCAGACTCCCTTCAGTCTTATTTGTTGTTCTTTTCTTTAAATATTTTTTTTATATGTAAATCCATACATGTCTAAGACTCTTGTTGCAGGGATTCTGCTCATGCACAGAACTATGCGCAGGAAACCAGGACCTCAGTGAATTGTGGTGTTCCAGAAACTCACCTCAGAACCCAGAACCCCAATCCGGCTAGCTTAGTGTCCCATTCGTTATCCGTTATTTTGACGGCGGTCCCAATGTATAGACAACCCAGAACAAGCGACTTAGTGTACTCTCAGGAATGGTGGGAATCTGAAATACCTGTTCGTTATTATTTTCAGTCCACGACAAGAGTAATCAGAGACACGGTAAAGTTTAAAAGGTTTATTTTATAAACTACGTGTCCTAAGATGCAGTACTTTGACTAACATTAGCAGACAAATGATTAAAAACAAAACCATCAGCATTGTTACAATACCATAGAAAATGAAAGGAGAAATCATGTTATAAATGACAGTGGAACAACACCACCTTCCTTTCGCTAGTAAACTAATATTATTATTAGACTAGTAGAAGGTCTCTAGGCTTGAATGGGGAACCCCATACCGTAAAGATCAGCTTAGTGGATCACATCACAGGATCAGGTGCTCTCTGCTCCTGGGAAAGCTCTTCTTCCGAATGTGTGTGTAAGGCATGCAGCCTGCAATATTAAAAGCACTCTACCTTCAGGTATTTGCAGCTGCGTGCGTGTTATGGCTAAAGAGTGGGCCGATCAACCTGAACTCAAAAACATGCATTGTCTGGCAACCCAGACTGTTTCTTTACACAATGTACAGACCAAGGTCGCAGCGCACTTCTAGGGAGGTGAACAGCAGACAGTTCTCATGTGAAGAAAAGTCGAGCAAGCATTTATCAAAGAATAACATGTTATCGACAGTGTTGTGTGCAAAAGGAGCAAAAGTGAAAAGATGGCTTTCTAGCATCTACGCGGTTATGCTAACTTAGCAATGTATGTAGGTAAAGGGCAGCCCTCACTACACCCCCCTTTGATCGGGCCACTAGCAAATAGGGAAACAATTTGGGGGTCGCAGAGTTCAAGTTCGAAGAAACAGAACCAAGGGCATGACTTGTAAATCCATATTATTGCAGTAAAGGTTCGAAGAGAAAAAAAATGAGAAAAACCCAAGTAAAAGGGAAAAAATTAAAAGGAAAAAATCAATCGCAAGGCCTAAAGAGCCTGAAGGCAAGAAAAAACCAAAAGTCATGTGCAACAAAAAGTTGGACGAGAATGAAGTTAATCCATTAGCGTGTAAGCACAGAAAGTCGCAACAGCTTCCAAAAGGAAGTCGTTGGACTGGTCAGCAAAGGTGTCCGCCATCCAGTCTAATAATGCGAAGGAACATACATGTTCGTCGACAACTGGAGCCTCTAGCACAATCAGAGGACAACTGGCGTTTTCTTCAAGATAACTACTTGCCAGGCAGTCATATGCAGCCGTACCGATGTCCCAAATCCCTAGGACTCCATGTGCCGCTCCACAGGCCATAATCCTGACGCCAGAACAGTCCAACTCATGAGCCACTAAGGGACTCATCAGGCGATCAAAATCCGGGGCAGGAGACACCGAGTTCGAGAGGCACAAATCCAGAGCCCATTCGAAAGGACAATCTAGGCAATGAAAAACAGGTTGGACGCATGTAAAGTAGGAAAACCGGAAGGACAATCCATAGGCAATGCTTAAAGTCGCCAGTGGTAATGCTCCATAATACTCAAGCATCCGGTTACGAAGATGGAGCAGCCGTGACAGGCTGTCGTGTGGCACAGATTGTGCAGCCATTTCGCAGCAAGCAGACCAACAACAGGACGCCAGCCACAAGGGCGAGAATCAACGCTGGAAAAAATAGAATGAAAAAAATGCCGGTATAACACCAAAAATAGTTTGGAAGGAGGTCACTAAGCCGGAGCCCACAATTTTGAAAAAATGCACCAAGCCAGTTGTTGACGAGGTATTAAAGATAGTCTGAATAAGAGCTCCAAAATGAAGTGGGATATCAGTATTCAAAAGCGCTTGCATCTCGGTGCGCGTATTTGCCATGTGAAGGACAAATGTTTCACGGGATGAAGTCAGTGCGACTTCTTTTTGAGACAATAGAACCCTTATTCTGCTCATCTTGTTGAACTCCGCTTTCAAGGTTGGAATGGAAGGCCAGATGGACATTCTTACAGCACACTACTCTTTGTGATACAGTCACAATATAGGGAATTCCCACTAGCATCGCGCAGCAAGCTTCATTATTTAAAAGCAAATAACTACCGTTAGCCAGCAGCGTGAAAGACGGTGTAATTACAGGCACTGGAATCCCTTTCAGGACGTAAGCTAAATTAGGAGCGTGTACATTGCATGCGCCATGCAATTGTATGTGTCTACACACTACAGAGTGATCAGGTGCGGAAGTACATTCCTCACCTTTCAAATAGACCTCTGTACCATCTCTCGTACACCTGTATGTAAATGGGAGTGACCAAACCTCATGCAGGAAGGCAGTACCAAGCGGTTCATATCTACCTAGGGCATAATGTTTCATGCATGAAGTGAATTTAAACAAAGGAAACGGCAATGTGATTAACCCGTGGATAAGCCACACAGCAGAATTCAATTCGGCCACAGAGAAAGGCAAAGGTTCTAACTTTTCAATATGCATTAATGAATACGTCACATTTTTCATTGACATGAACTGTTGTTTTGCAGTGAGATTAAATGGTAAGAACAAAGACGATGTGTTCAAGTAGTCCCAGGGGACTTTCCCAGCCTTTAACGTCTGCAATGTCCATGCAAACTGCATTATAGATCGTAATTGATTTTGACCATGGTACAAAACAGACATATCATTCTGCACAATATCAACAACAGACGAAACAATATTATCTAATGTGTAAATTCGAGAGGAAAGGGTGTTAATGCTATTGTCAATAACAGCGAGAACTTTTTCCATGTTGGCTTGATCAATAGGCCTTAACCTGGAAGCAGCTTCAATTTGTGATAATTTCCAAACCTCGTTATAAATAGCATACACCCATCTTTTGGACCTGCCATTGACAGGGCCTTTAACAAAATCATTCAAATCTATTTTGTCATGCAATATGGACAAGTGAAGTTTAACAGCTGTCAATGTGGAATGTTGCAGCCAAGATTGGCATAACTTACCTACTGGGTAGGTAGTTACTGAATGAGAAGATTCAAAACGAGGGTCCACGCGATCTTGCGTGTACCCTGGTGTTAAACCCAGAAAACGATGATGACAGGAATCAGAACTCGTCTGCCATGTCAACCAACCCTCAGAATGTAATTTGGAAATGTTGAAGGAAGTATTACTAATTTGTGACTGCAACTCAGCAAGAGACAGATCTGTATGATTATCCCAATTCGGGTAAGCACCCAGATCTGGCAAAGAGGGAGAATTTAGTTTCTTCATATTAGCTAATCCAAAACAAGTTGTCTGGAATATTGTTGAATTGAGGAATAACATGTGATTCGGGATAAGGCAGGCACAATGCAAAGCTTCAGTCCCTTGTACCTGCCATGGTCTGGAACCCCAGACCGATTTAAGATCAACAGTAGCCTTCCACAGATCATAACACTTGCTTGACAAATCATCCAGAAAGGATTTGGAATATGACAATTTAGTGTGTGTCAGCCTAATTTTAGAGGCCGACTCCGCCGCCATTTTAAAATAAAATGAGGCAGGATCTGAAACACTGAAATCAGAAAAATAAGTGAACTTATTCATTAATGTGGGGGAGCTACCCAACATTGGCGTTGGACAATGTTCCCATTGGGTGAAATGTACACAATTTCGGAACGTATTAGCTTTGTGTAGGAAATGATTGCCATAATGTTGATAGCAAAACTGCTCATCATAATTAGCAGTATCTAAATACAAATCCTCAGCATCAAATGCGGCATAATATTTTAAATCAGAAAACAGCGCTTCTATGGCCTGAATGTCCCAATCATCAGTACGGATGTTTTGTTTAACTACATCACCCATAGAAACACGAAATACATTTGGCACATTGATAACCTCAGTCGGACCATGAATCTGAAATTTAACAGCATCCCACGCAATCCCATCCAATACAGGCCAGGCAGTAATAAAGTCTGGTCCCTTTTCATGATGTGTGATGAGGAGTGGGGGGCCAAAGTTCCACCAATTAGTCTAATCGTAGATCGTTCTTTAAGGTAGTGTCCATTTATAAGACGAAAAAACACCACCACAAAACCAATGGACATGAATAGGAAAAAACAAATGAGCAGTAGCCAAATGTAAGTCCAAGGGGGGATTAAAAAATGTCGTTTAAACCAAACATCAAAAATAGACATTTTTGAGGGGGCATCGGAAGCCATTGAATTAGTGTCAAATGAAGAATGTGATTGGGTAATATCTGTTGACTGTAAAACAGGCAAAGTTAAATCTGCAGGATAAGCATACTCAGTATCTTCAGGTAGACCACCAGCCGGTGGTATTTACAAAGGATCAGTAACTGTTTGCATCTCGATGGCAACATCAGACATGGTGGTAGATGTCGGTGGCAAAACAGAATTTCTCAGCATTGCTGGGCAAGAAACCGCAGGTGTCATACTAAGAAGAATCGGCCACTCGCTGTAGTTTGACATTGTCAATGGAGATGTACCTGTACCTGTTATCCTTGCGACCAGGAAGTGGAGGTAAAATGACTGTTCTTGTACCCTGCACGCCAAGCACTGGAACCGGGGCTCGATAAGAAGGGCCAAACTCCTTCTTGTTCTCCACCTTCTCTTGGACCAGGTCAGCAACTCGAGGTAGCCAGCCAACTACCGGGGTCTGAAGCACAGCATCAGATGTAGAGGGTACATGTTCCTTCGCTAGAGTGTCTCTGGCTTCTTGTAGATTCTGCAATACAGCACAGTGATCATCTACGTCAAAGGGTGCGGCTGCCGCCGCCATGTCTAGACCGTCAAGGTCCGGGACAAACATATTTATGCCAAAGAGCATCATGTATGGGGTCCGCCCACCCCGAGACCCTCGTGGGCCTCTGTAATCAAAGATGGTCTGCAGTCCGCATTGGGAATCAACCTGTCACCAACGTCGTTAATTCTCAATAATGGGACGTTATCAAGACTTAAGCGATAATGGTAACGAGAAGGGAAACCTTTTGGGTAATTACCTCCCTTCTCTGTAGCAGCTATTGCTGCCAAGATGTCATCATCAATCTTACTTTTGGATCTTGTAACTGCTGCTTGCTACTAGATATGTTTTCACTGAAGTATTCGCTGCTTCGTCAGCTAAGCTGTTGCCAACAGTGTGGACACCAACTCGTTGATGCCCAAGAGTGTGAATTACATTCACGAGAGGCAGACCTTCTTTAAGTTCTGCCACTCGAACCCAAAGCAATTTATGCTTAATTGTGCTACCTTTGGAATCACGATATTCATTTTGAGACCAAAAGAATAGATTGTCGTTGAAGTGTGGAAATGTGGATTTTCCTGGTCAGTTATGTCCCCTATCTTGGACCCCAACGGTTCTATGTGCATGTCACAAGTACATGTATGTTTCCCTCCAGTTCCAGTTATGAAGACGCAAATACATGTGCGTCCACCGTCAACATGTCCTCTGTCAGATCCGCCATGAATGGGCTGGATATTCGATTCCTAAGTATGAAAGGCCACCGACTTTTTATGGCTAAGTTACTCCATTTTTGCAGTTCAGGCAGAGTAGGCCCGATTCTGTCCTCAAAGCCTTTCCCTGCTCTCTGCCTCTGACAGCATCAGTTTGAGCCCGCATCTGTATCCATGAACTTTGTCCTACTCCCTGTGCGGCTAACGGTGCCTGCCTCGGCCAGTTTTGCCTGCCTGCCAAGAAACCGTATTTCACCTTCGAATTATCTACTTTGCTCCTCAGCCGATGCATTCCTGTCTAGTAGTTTAAGTAAACATTCTTCCAGCTACCGAGCAAAAGGGCCCGGCCTCGCTGTCTTCATGCAAGTAATTCATAGCCCTGTTACCATGGAAAGTTTCTGCCCCTTGCATCTCATATAGACACTTAGACGCTTGTACACGCACTCACAGTCAGTATAGAATAGATTTTGTCCGAGAGCCCTTCCCTTGTGGATAACATAGTTCTTTAAACATAGGATGTTAGATATGATTTGGGATTAGGTTGACTTGACCCCCCAGACTTTTTGTCTCCACATGTAGAGCTAAATGTCAAGTCCCTTTCTCCCTCTAGTTGCACGTCTATCACACGTCATGCTGCTGCGCGCGCATCTCTGCCAAGTATTTCTGCTGACATTGCGAAATCATCTCCAGGTATCCACCCACACATGACAAATTACCCATTATCATCAAGTGGACGCCCACATGGACGCCCACCTTCACGCCTACTTACACGCCCACATGCTCTTATCTCATTCTCTCTTGCTCTTTTGCTTACGTACAATTGAGAAATGTATATATACTGTACTCTGTGAATAATGTTTTGAGAATATTGAGAATACTTTTCAGCCCCGTCCAGATCCAATTTTGGTGATGGAAATATTCTCCCTTTGACTCGAGTTATTGGAATAAAGCCCTTTATGAATCTGATACCACAGACTCAGCCTCTTGCTTTATGCATGATCCTATTGATAATATGAAAAATTATGAGAGCGTGATATTTTATTTACCACAGAATGGCGCCCGAACAGTTTAATCTCTTTCCCCACACGCCGGAGATGAAGGTCCAGTTTTGCCCCCTTCCATAGCCGTGATGGACTTCAAGCGCGCACGTCGCGGGTTTTCCCGCCAACTCCCTCAGGCCAATGAAGGGGACAGACTGCGACCAGGCATCCATACGAGGCGGTGAGGAACGCAGATTGTCTACCCAGAGCCCACCTGCGAGAGAGCTGTGTCCGAGGTATACAGAGGCCCACCAGGTTTTCGAAGTCCCGATGTCCAGAGGGTCCGATGTCCGCAGTCGTCGAGTCCAGTCCATTCTCCGAGGCCTTCCGTTTCAAGGAGCTACCCGGTGAGTACCATCGCCGGGGAGGCGTGTTGACGCGCACATAGGTTGTGCCGGTCAAGACGGATTTGGGTACACAAATCCGGTCTGCACTGTTTAGCAGTGTATATGTACTGTTTAGCAGTATATCAAGTATTCCGAAGTATCTAGTTATTGTCAAGAATTCTGCTTGGTGATTAGTTATGCAGACTGTCATCATTGTTGGTCGTTTTTAAAGGTTAAAATGTTTTATGTTCAATGTTTAATGTGTTAAAATGTCCTGCATATTGTGGTATGAATGATTGTTCATTATTGTGCTTTTTGTATTAAGTGTGTTCAAGACCAGGTGTCAGATCAGTTGTCAATATGCCGCTCTTTTCGAAGTTAAGACAGATTACTACTAGAAAAGGGGTGCTTGAAGAAGCAGTTCCTATTCCCCCTAGGGACACTCCAGGGCACTTTATGTATCACAAGCATGGCTTAGACGCCATATTATTCCTTGATCTATGGGTGGACTACACCAAAGAGTTACCAGAAAGTCAGAGATGGCCCGTAGCTGGGACCTGGGATGCCGAATGTATCATGAAAGTCGAAGAAGAGTTGTGGAAGAGGAAAGCTAGACAGTCACAGAAAGACGCTGTTGAATTATGGCGTAAAGAATAGCATAGACGCACAGAGTAAGCGCTCAGAAAAGAAGAGAAAAGTAGGGAGGATTCAGACAAAGCCCGAGAAAGCGTATTAGTTGAGGAAGGTATCTGAGTAAAAGCAGAACAAGTAGACAGACAACGAAACACTCTTATGAAAGAGGAAATGTAGACCAGCTTGGAAGGATGCCATTGAGTTTTTGGCGCAAGGAGTGACATAGAAGGACAGAGTAAGTGTTTCACGAAGCAGAGAGAAGTGGACTGGTGTCTGGAAAAGCCAAGGATGAGATGTTACAGGAGGAATTAGAGCTGGTAAAATGAGCGCAGGCTGACAGAAAAAGAAATACTGACATTGCTGGTATTTATCCCGTCCTTTCAGAGGACCTAGCAAGAGTGGCCCCAGTAGAAAGACCAGTTATAATACATATATTAATTACATAGTAGCCCAAAGGTTCTTGAGCCCCCCACCAAATGAACAGCGCATAGCTGGTGTTTACATGGTCCAACATTTGACTACGTTGTCAATAGGAAATTGAGAGGGGTGCAGCTAGAGAAGGAGCAACTCCTGTGATTTGATGACACCCCTAATGTACAAAGTGTTAACGGAAAAATAATTAGTGAAAAGTTTAGCTTGAAAAAAAGAATTGTGGGTATTTCGAATTTGCAAATTGTTCATGAATACAGGTTTGTGTTCTTGGTGGTCCAGTGAGCCAATGTGCTGGGTCAAGTCGGTAAGATTATGACCCCCTGAGTGCAAATTGTATGTAAAAATAATTTTTCAATTGAGCGAATTATTGCAGTTTTTATGGAATTGAGTAGTCTTTTTGTCTTTGACAGCTTCAGAGTGAGGAGAAGGTGGGGGCCGTGTAGAGCAGAATGTGATACAGAAATCGGAGTCAGATTCTGACCTTGTAGCCAGTGTAGGTGGGGGCCGATGAGAGGAGCAGAACAGGGCACTGCTTAGAAGGCTTCTCTGACATCGCATCTGTGTAATGCCTGCAGCTGGAGAGCCTTGGGGCCAGGAGTAGGAAAAACAAAAAAAAAGATGGCTGGCAGCCCAGGCTCAGGCCGCGCTGAGGGGCTATTTTTAGCTTCTCTGATAAGACAGGGCAGCTGAGAAATGTAAGTCGAGAAAGATTCCCTTGTTCTATTCTGTGCAAAACAAGTGCCCCGAGGAAATGTCTATGGAGAAGATTTGTTTTATTTTTTAGCAATTGTTATATTGCTTCTGGCCAGAAAGTAAAATGTTGCTCTTGTTTGGAATTTTAAGGGCTATGTGCCTATATAAAAACGATTTTCAAATTCAGACATTTTTGAATTGTGGCCACAAGCTGCCACCAGTTGCATTGGATAAATGATCCAGTGATTACGGGTCTGTGAGGAAAGATGTGAGATGCATCTTCGACTAGGACATGAGGGTACATTGTGTACAAAGATGCATAGCTCATTTTTATAAAAAAAAAAAAAAAAAAAAAGAGACAGGTTCGTGTGTTCGTCATTTTTTGATTATTGTTGCTGATCCTGTGTGTCAGACTTGACGCGGTCATCATTGGGATGACCCACTGCCAGATGGGGTTGTATAGGGCAGGTAAATAAGTTATTGATTATAAGCCTGACAAATTAAGCAGGCCAGAATGTTCGCATCTGAGCTGTAGGTACTGTAATTGCGCATCGCTGCTCATTTATATATGTTAGTGTAATTATCTATGCTTTCTGTGCCTGGTATACTGATGGCTTGGCATATGTATTTTATATATGTTTTGTTTTTGTGTTGTATTGACCAGTCTGTTTAGCGTTTAATACAAAGTTCTCCTGTGCAAGTACAGAGATAGTCGTGACGACGGCGATCTTTGCACAGCGCTTGGCTGGAACTTGTTCACAATTACTAAATTTCACAGACGTGATATTACCTTTATCATGCTGTCAAAATAGCAGACAACACGTTATCAGTGTATGTCTAATTGGTATTGGAGATGAATAAAAAAAAGGAAAAGTTATGCAAGACTAAAATATTTTTCACATAACTGCCTTTCTCTTATAGACAGGCAGCCTCGGTCATATGTTTCCAGATTGGACATTAAGGAACTATTATGATCTGTGCACTCGCATTTTAACTCTTGAAAGGCCTGTTTTAAATAAGGACTGCCACCACAGAGTGACATATGAGGCCCGGTATTTAGGGTAATGAGAAAATATCTGACAGGATTTCCTTTTTAAAGTTTGCTTTAGTAAGCTCATTCTTGTGAGGGGTGGCCCCAAAAGTTGACTTGTTTTTGAATTAGGCTATTTATTGTATAGGTGGAAATTATTGCACAATGACTGATTTCTTTAGCAGATAAATTATTAATTATCAACATTAACAACTGTTCTTAAACTTGGTTTTCCGAATATTTAGGTAATTTAGCATTCCTATTAGGGCCTCCTAGCATTAATATTGACTTCAGGTTGGTGTAGGTTCATGTAATAGGGACATTTGCATATGAGATGTCATTTGGCCAGCTTATGAGCTAACACAATGAGGTTTGTACATTAATTTGAAGGATTTCTCGCCGTTTCACATACGCTGTGTATCTCCTATAATTTTGCTTACGCCCAGTAGCTACACACAGGGATTAATAGTGTTGACAAGACACAGGGTTTGATAGTGTTTGACAGCAGTGAAATCTGTTTCAGATTTCCTCCTGTCAAAAAGGGGGGGAAGGAGGAGAATATTGGCTTTCTGCTGGCCCCTGAGGAGGTTCGCTTCCCGCTAGCCCCTTAAGAAATTAAGCCCCTTAGAAATTAGCCCCCTTAGAAATTAAGTCAAGGAAATAGGTATGGTGTTTTCCCCTTTTTCTCATGTTTTATTGTGATCTTTCAGGGGAATTAGTCCAAGCCCCTAATACAGCTTCTACTAAAGTCCTCCCTTGGACACAAGAACACACTGTGGCATTTGAAGAATTAAAGAGAGCTTTATGTCAAGCACCAGTTTTAGCAAACCCTGATTACAACAAATCGTTTATGTTTTTGTGACAGAGCGGGATGGAACAGCACTATCTGTCCTAACACAAGATCATGCAGGAAAACACGAGCCCTGTGCTTATCTTTCTAGTACATTAGACCCAGTAGCACAGGCTTTGCCTGCGTGCCTAAATCAGTTGCAGTAACGGCCTTAGCCATAAGACAAAGTGACTCGATAGTGCTGGGCCACCCTCTGACAGTACAAGTACCACACGCAGTAGAGGTTCTCTTGAACCGGACACAAACACAACACCTGACTGTAGCTAGACTGACGGATTATGAGCTGACGTTATTTCAACCACACATAGAGATCAGACGATGCAACATACTGAATCCCGCTACCCTTTTGCCCTCCAGTACAGAAAGCGTTTCACCACACAACTGTGTTGAAGTAATACATACCGTGACTAAACCAAGACAAGACTTGACAGATGTTGCACTCCCAGACCCCGACCTAACACTATATGTTGACGGCTCATGCATGAGGACAGGGGCGGGAGAATTAGTGGCAGCATATGCAGTGACTGCTGATACTGTAATAATAGAGACTAAAAGAATAGACATATTGTCAGCACAAGCAGCAGAGCTCATCGCCCTGACACAAGCGTGCATAAGAGCTAAGCACCTGAGAGTAAACATTTACACCGATTTTCTGGCAAGAAAGAGGTTTCTTGACCTCTCATGGGGCCAAGATACAGCATGGCCCCCATATTCAAGCCCTTCTGGAAGCGATACATTTACTAACAGCCATAGCTATCCTAAAATGTAAAGCACATACTAGAGCCACAGATACCATTTCCCAAGGCAATGATCTGGCAGACCAAACTGCTAAACAGACAGCTCAGACCCCACTAGACATGACAAAGTTACAGGTTCAATAAGTGTCCAAAGCCATGACAGTTAGGGATCCTTCCAAGGATGTACAAGACATACAGACACATGCTACTATGGACGAATTAAAGAAATGGTCGGAACAAGGAGGGGTACTGACTGATCAGGGTTGGATGAATAAGGGCAAATCCACATGGTTTCTTCCTGATACCATGGTACAAGTGATTATAAATACCGCACATAGTCCTGCACACTTAGGAGAGAAAGCAATGATAGATAGCTTACAGAATATATGGTTCAACAAGCACCTGCGTGCAGCAGCGAAACAAAAGGTCAGAACATGTATGATCTGTTGCCAATTCAATGCAGGTAAAGGCATTCCGATGGAACAAGGTGGATTCCATCCACCTGACCACCCTTTTGAAGTGCTCCAAATGGATTATATCCAAATAAACAGATGTAGAGGTTACAAATATGTCCTGGTACTAATGAAGCAGGTGTCCCTTCTGTTAGGGTATACCTGGAAATTCCATTGTGTGCGACATCCTGAAGCAGCAGGCCTTGTAGAAAGACATAATCAGACATTAAAATTTTGCGCAGACAAAGGTATAGACTGGATGGTAGCCCTGCCGGTTGCCCTCTTTTACATGCGAATGGTAGCTCATTCTAGAACAGGCTTATCTCCCTATGAAGTGGTCTTTGGTAGACCACCAAAATATGTGGGCACTACAATGCCTAAAAGATTACTTATGTTGACAGTAACATGCTGACAGATTACCTGGCTTCCTTGATGTCTGCACTACTCTCTTGTTGTTCGCAGGTTGCTGCCGCCTTGCCTGACAACACCCAGGTCAAAGAATACTCCATCGCTCCTGGATGGAAGGCGCCAAAGTCAGTGCTCTGGACCACGGGGACGGCCGTTAAAGTCAAAAGGCGGAAAGGATGATTGCACCTTCACCACTCTTTTACAAAGGAAAAAAAACTTTGAACTTGGATTTTGGATTTTGAACAACATTTTCTAGAGGAGAATGCCCAGAAGTTTCCACAAAGCTAAATTGTGATCCAAGAAGTCAGAACCCGTTTGATCAATTAAGTCCACTAGGTGGTGAAGCGGTTGAACATGTATTCTGGCTCGCATAAGATCTTGGACAATAACATAAAGCAAAAATAAGAGAGCTAGATAAGAAGCAAATAGATGTATAGTGACTGTAATTTTTCAATCTCTTATGTACATCACGATAATATGTATCAGCTTAATACTACATGCTATTTTTCCTCCTATTGCCTCACTTTTACACTCCTCCACTAATGATACCATAAAGCACACATTTAGTGATCTGCCATCCTATGAGCTATCATATCGACTTGCCTTACGCAACAATACCTTTATTCAGATGCTGCACCATTCACATCAGACTAGCAATGCTACAGACTGCTGGGTCTGTGGCCGACTCCCCCCCTATCAGAACTATAAGGGAGTTTTTGCCCCTTTTTCTCTATCCGTTCACACACAATGGCTCCTGTGGAGCATGGTTTAGTTTGATTAATTCCCTAGATTCGAATTCCGCAGTTTATCAAGACAACTGGGTATGGGGAAACCTGAATTTAGTTTTTGCTTAAAGTCTGCTACCCTAACAAGGCGGGACTTCCCAAAGGAACAGGAACTGATCTAGAACATGAAGTATATGGATTAGGTAATTTGACACTTAACCTCATGATCCTGAACGTTGAATCTGAAGCTACACCAATCTTGCCCGCCATGTCCGTATTCCCAGTAAAAGGGGAATTATGTATAAAAAAGAATGGCTCCATACACATGGGCCATAGTAAATGCACCACTGTAATAAAATTCAGTGATCAAGGCAAGTCTACATTTAGAGCTTCTCGTCATTCCTACTTTATATGTGGCCAGACCGCATATATACGCCTACCTCTAGATTGGGATGGTACCTGTTACATAGCATTCCTCCTACCACCTGTTTTCCTAGCTCCTCCTGATTATCATAAAAATACTCATTTAGTACACAATAGACAGCAGAGAGATCTCCCAATTGTCGATTACACTGAAACAGCATGGGAAAAATACACAGATTTCAATAAAGGTTTCTTTCCCTATATAGGTACAGTTACCAATAGTAAGCTGATACGTAGATTAACCAGAACCCTTGAAGCAGTAGTGAACGAAACTATTTCCGCCTTAGGCAATTTAACAGAAGAGCAGTCTGCTATGCGGATTGTTGTGCTTCAAAATAGTCTTGTCCTTGACGTTATCCTGGCCGATAGGGGCGGAGCTTGTAGGGTCATCGGATCAAGCTATTGCATTTTTCATACCAGAAAATTCGCCATCTGTATATAAAGCCATAACTCGCCTTCATAAGATTGTAAGCCAGATACACCAGAATCCAGGCACCTGGACTTGGTCCGGTTGGTTTTGGAGTGTATTATCTACCTTTGGATGGAGGGTCCTATCCTTCCTAGGTATTGGCCTTCTCATACTATTCAGTTGCTGTCTATGTCTACAATGTGGACCAGCGATCTGTGGTCTGTGTGCCACATCGTGTATTCCACCACCAAGATTTCATTCAAGATCACGGAAGAAGAAAGAAGAACAAATGATGCTATATGAACAGATCAATGGATTGATGAAGATTGATATCTCTTGAAGGGCAAGTAGGGGACAAGGAGGGAATGTGGAAATGTGGATTTTCCTGGTCAGTTATGTCCCCTATCTTGGACCCCAACGGTTCTATGTGCATGTCACAAGTACATGTATGTTTCCCTCCAGTTCCAGTTATGAAGACGCAAATACATGTGCGTCCACCGTCAACATGTCCTCTGTCAGATCCGCCATGAATGGGCTGGATATTCGATTCCTAAGTATGAAAGGCCACCGACTTTTTATGGCTAAGTTACTCCATTTTTGCAGTTCAGGCAGAGTAGGCCCGATTCTGTCCTCAAAGCCTTTCCCTGCTCTCTGCCTCTGACAGCATCAGTTTGAGCCCGCATCTGTATCCATGAACTTTGTCCTACTCCCTGTGCGGCTAACGGTGCCTGCCTCGGCCAGTTTTGCCTGCCTGCCAAGAAACCGTATTTCACCTTCGAATTATCTACTTTGCTCCTCAGCCGATGCATTCCTGTCTAGTAGTTTAAGTAAACATTCTTCCAGCTACCGAGCAAAAGGGCCCGGCCTCGCTGTCTTCATGCAAGTAATTCATAGCCCTGTTACCATGGAAAGTTTCTGCCCCTTGCATCTCATATAGACACTTAGACGCTTGTACACGCACTCACAGTCAGTATAGAATAGATTTTGTCCGAGAGCCCTTCCCTTGTGGATAACATAGTTCTTTAAACATAGGATGTTAGATATGATTTGGGATTAGGTTGACTTGACCCCCCAGACTTTTTGTCTCCACATGTAGAGCTAAATGTCAAGTCCCTTTCTCCCTCTAGTTGCACGTCTATCACACGTCATGCTGCTGCGCGCGCATCTCTGCCAAGTATTTCTGCTGACATTGCGAAATCATCTCCAGGTATCCACCCACACATGACAAATTACCCATTATCATCAAGTGGACGCCCACATGGACGCCCACCTTCACGCCTACTTACACGCCCACATGCTCTTATCTCATTCTCTCTTGCTCTTTTGCTTACGTACAATTGAGAAATGTATATATACTGTACTCTGTGAATAATGTTTTGAGAATATTGAGAATACTTTTCAGCCCCGTCCAGATCCAATTTTGGTGATGGAAATATTCTCCCTTTGACTCGAGTTATTGGAATAAAGCCCTTTATGAATCTGATACCACAGACTCAGCCTCTTGCTTTATGCATGATCCTATTGATAATATGAAAAATTATGAGAGCGTGATATTTTATTTACCACAGAAGGACTGAACACAGTAGAATGAGTCACTAACAATAAGAGTAGTGACCCGAGGATCAGCAAACTCCAGTGCAAGCACTAGAGCCCGGAGCTCCGCCAACTGTGCGATACAATCACCCAATGACTGCGTATGCACGACATCAGATTGGAATTCACCATTCACGAAAGTACCAACCACAATTGCGCAGGCCGCTGAATAGGCATGCTTCGATCCAGGCGCCGGTTGCGCCGAACCATCAGTATAAATGACACAATGGTAGTCTTCGAGCGGGCGCAAAGACAAAGGAGCCGGATGAACGAATTCATACTGCAAGTACTCCTGTGTCTGTAATGATGCATCAAAGATGTAGGTGACATCCGGAGATGCCAAGGAAGTAGCCCATTGTATCCATCGTGGATGCAAAGCTTTAGAATTTGGTACACTTGCTTTCGTCACTGCCTCCAGGGCAGGATACGGTGTGACCACCAACATACGTTTACATTGTGACAGCGCTCGTTCTTTCAGAATCGCCATCTGTACTGCCGTCAACACTTTCTCGACAGTGGAAAAATGCAGTTCAGCTGAAGTGTACAAGTGTGATTTGTATGCAATGGGGACGGTGTCACCCTCATTGAACGTTAAGTACGTGAAGCCCACCGCAGCCGGTACAATTCTTATGACCAGGTTTGTGTGGTTATCACGCGTCAGTAGATATTTTGAAGCAAGAAGATCAGCTTGCAAAGACTGCAAAACTGCTGTGTGCTCTGGCAGCCAACTGGATTTGGAAAAAGTAGGTTGTACCAAGGCATAAAGCGTCTTGATACGCTGGGCATAGTCAGGAATATACGTACGACCGAAATTCAGAAAGCCCAGCAACGATTGTAGTTTTTTCAGTGATGTTGGAGCACGCAAGGTTGCGCACTTTTCCAGAAAGTGTGGAGCCAGTCCTCTACCTTCATTGTTGACCTCGTAGCCAAAAAACAACACTGTATATTCTGCAATGTGAGACTTCGCAAAATTGAATTTGTACCCGAAGTCTGCAAACATAGTAATTATGCGATCCACGCAATTTAAATGTGGGATCAACTCGTCGTCCGGGAGATAGATATCATCGACATACGAGTACACCTCAGGGTCTACCATCTCCAAGAGAGAGACCACACGAGCGGCAAAGACGCCCGGGCTGTATTTATGGACCATTGGCAGTCTCTTGTACTGTTTTTGTTTGCCGCCCGAAGTAAACGCCGTCGATTTACTACTCATGGAGGACAGGTTGTGGCTAAAAAAGCCATTGGAAATGTCAAGTGTGGTTTTAAACCGTTTTCCCACAAGACTATCGACGAGAGCAGAACTGTGAGTATTCTGTACCGCGCATGTCTGGCAGTGTGAGTTTAAGTGCCGGTAATCCAAAACTAGGCGGTACGACCCATCAGGCTTCGTCACAGTGAATAAGGGATTATTCATTGGGGACACACAATCTTCAATAACACCCTGATATTCCAATTGATCAAGGATTTCCGCGATGTGAGCTCGAGCTTCGCGACTCATGGGATATTGGGGTTGCGGCTGGGGCGTGGACCATAAGGGAATCTCATGGTTTGGCGAGAACTTATCCCACCCAACCTGAGTACGGTACAACGCCGGAGCCAACACCTGAGCCCATTCCTCGGCTAACCTATTAGCCCGTTCTTTCGGAACTGTGTGTGCAAAGGAAGGGGGGATAACTTCCTCCCCCCTAGGAGCCGCTAAAATGAAAGCCAGGGGCCAATCCGCCTCCTCCAATAAAATGTCATAGGAGGAGGTCAGATGATCCCAAAAGATCCCTTGTATTGTACGTTGTATGTCACCTTCAATTAAAATAACGATGTTATATAGTCTATCAGGGGGAGCCACTCTAGTGTCAGCAGTTTCAACAGTAATGAACGTGTCAGTTGCTGTCGCCTCCAGAGATGGACGCAGTGGTTGTCGCATTACTGTAACTTCCGCCGTGCTGTTGAGCAGTGTTAGTGCCCATGTCAGGTTCCAAAGCTGCGTCCGCACTATCTGAGGCATACCTCTCTGTCAGTGCAGCAACTTTCTTCTTTTGAAACGGTGGTCTTTGTCATGCAAAATCGTCTTGCTTGCCTTTGCTTTCAGTCTGCCGGGGTTGATCACGTCCTTGCTGGGCACCCCGCCCTTTACCACGGTCTCCACCACCGGACTGTGAGGCCGATGTTTCCTGTGAAGAACGAGGAGAACGTTGGTCAGAAACCTGAAATCTATCAGGTGACTTAATAGTAGAGCGATCACACAGATCATATGTGCTTTCACTAGCAGACTGCAAGGGCGAAGCAGGACGCGACTCCTGTTTCTGTTGCTGCTTCCCCTGTTTCTTTTGACGCCAATTTTGTTTTGGAAAATTAGGGCATTCGTCTTTACCAGACAGACTCACCTTAGTCTGCTGTATCAAATCAGGAATTTTTATGGTTGGTTTAACACCCAAGGCGGTGCGACCTATAGATCTATAGGCTGCCGCAATAATCTTAGGAAACTCCCTAGGCCTGTCGAGTTCGGGTACGAGGTCTAGCTTATTACCCACTTGGAATTGCACAGCATCTCTTTGAGGTTACCCATTACCATGGAAGCTACCACGTCGAACACCCCAACAAGCCGCATTCCTAATTCCACAGCCACCTCCGCTCCGTGATTGTCTTGTACATGTTTAATGACGGAGGGGAGCACAGACATAGACGGAGTGCCGAAGCACTTCGAGTATGTCGCGGCAAAGACCTTACCCCAGTTGTCACAATCGTCCCTTTCTGGGACTAAGTCTTTTGGCAAACTAATGGTGAGTATCCTGTGTTTTTCCACAGGATAAGTATTCGGAAAGACCGCTTCTAGCTGGTCAAATTTCTCAGCAAGCCAATAAGGTAATTCATCCTTATTTTGGGGGCGCTTGCCCATTACCAAATTAACCATAACAGGATTGATAACCACGGCGTGTGGATGATCAGTTGGTTGTCCCGCAACGGCAGGTGCCCCTACCTGCACGTTGCGTGACACATACTGCACTAAAGCCCTATGGGCTTCAATCAGGGCTGTGTGAAGTACACGCAACTCAGCCACCGTCGCTTGTAGATAACGGGGGTGAGGCGTGTATCCAGCTAACACCGGCCATGTGGCCCTGGCAATTGACAAAGGGCCCATTCTTGCCGGTGTAAATGCATGGGGAAGGGCGCCATTAAACCAAATGGTATGCTGCCAGGCAGAAATCGGAATTTCGAGTGTCCTATATGGCGTATAATTCGCCGGCATCGCTGTGTGCGTATACGAATGAAAGGTATTGTCATCCGCATTCACTGCCGGTATAGTCACCCAAGAGTAAAACAACTCATATGGGTGTGCAGTATTAGCACTGACCACAAATATAACAGCCATACCGTCATCCGGAACTCCATACTGCGTCAAATGCTGGCGCAGGGCTGTCCGGCTATGTGCAGCAATAGCGACCGCCATAAGGACCCGAAAAAAAGAAAAACGACAACGGAATTAGCAGTAGCACAAGGGTTCAAACAGAAAACCTTTTTAATGAACAAGCTTGTAAGAACCAATAGGTAGGCTAAATCCGTTACTCACGTTATCCGGAAACAAGAGTAAGGGTGTCGTGGACTAAGATAACCACTACTAAGGCGTCTCAAATCATAAGACCAAACGTTAGGTGCGCCATGTTGCAGGGATTCTGCTCATGCACAGAACTATGCACAGAAAACCAGGACCTCAGTGAATTGTGGTGTTCCAGAAACTCACCTCAGAACCCAGAACCCCAATCCGGCTAGCTTAGTGTCCCATTCGTTATCCGTTATTTTGACGGCGGTCCCAATGTATAGACAACCCAGAACAAGCGACTTAGTGTACTCTCAGGAATGGTGGGAATCTGAAATACCTGTTCGTTATTATTCTCAGTCCACAACAAGAGTAATCAGAGACACTGTAAAGTTTAAAAGGTTTATTTTATAAACTACGTGTCCTAAGATGCAGTACTTTGGCTAACATTAGCAGACAAATGATTAAAAACAAAACCATCAGCATTATTACAATACCATAGAAAATGAAAGGAGAAATCATGTTATAAATGACAGTGGAACAACACCACCTTCCTTTCGCTAGTAAACTAATATTATCATTAGACTAGTAGAAGGTCTCTAGGCTTGAATGGGGAACCCCATACCGTAAAGATCAGCTTAGTGGATCACATCACAGGATCAGGTGCTCTCTGCTCCTGGGAAAGCTCTTCTTCCGAATGTGTGTGTAAGGCATGCAGTCTGCAATATTAAAAGCACTCTACCTTCAGGTATTTGCAGCTGCGTGCGTGTTATGGCTAAAGAGTGGGCCGATCAACCTGAACTAAAAAATATGCATTGTCTGGCGACACAGACTGTTTCTTTACACAATGTACAGACCAAGGTCGCAGCGCACTTCTAGGGAGGTGAACAGCAGACAGTTCTCATGTGAAGAAAAGTCGAGCAAGCATTTGTCAAAGAATAACATGTTATCGACAGTGTCGTGTGCAAAAGCAGCAAAAGTGAAAAGATGGCTTTCTAGCATCTACGCGGTTATGCTAACTTAGCAATGTATGTAGGTAAAGGGCAGCCCTCACTACACTCTTTTTTGTCCAACCACACAGGAACACTTCCGGGCCCAAGAAGGTTGTTGGAGGTATGATGGTAATGTGGGCAGAGGGTGCGTTACCTGCTGATGTGGGGAGAGGCAGCGTCAAAGGGGTATCTATTACAGAAAGAACTCTGATATGTTTTCACAAATACCTCGGACAAATGCCAGCTGACGGACTGAATCACAAAATTATTTTTCAATACTTATGTGGTGCGAGTTCTGAACAGTTCGCACCCAGGTTCGCAGAGGGACAGCTGCGGCCCGTCCATTCCACTCACAGATGCAGTAGTACGAGCCGTCTGCGCCATTGTAGCTATCCCTGCCCTGTTCCATCGTACGCCACGCCACGCCACTCAGATTACACTCCGCCGATGGCCCCACATTAAGCCTGGGCAAAGCACTACGCTACGCCCGCGTAGTTTACGGAGTTTGCGCTACTTCGCGAATTGCACGTAGCACAGTGCAAACACGCGTAGCGTAGTGTAGCGGTCATTTTTTGCTTGCTCACGGTCCTCAAGGTCAAGTTGGCGACCGCGATCAAGCAAAATGACATCCCGGGGAGACTTTTTCCTTGTTCGCGATCAGCAACATCAAGTTGCCGATCGCGAGTGTGGAAAATAAACCTTCAGGCGAGCTTCTCAATGCGGGGAGGTCAGGTTTCTCATTGTGAATGGTCGCGTATGCTTGCGACCGCTCGCGATGAGAAACTACCAGTCCGCGTTGAGAAAGCTGCCGCTCGAGTAGAAATCTACTCGAGCGGCAGAAAACAACTGCTTGCACTGTGCAAGATTCAGTTTGCACTGATTGCACAGTGTGGAGAAGCATCCGGCACTGTGCAATCAGTGCGAACAGCATCTTGCACAGTGCATTACGCAGTTTGCGAAGCTACGTGTAGCGCTACTTCGCAAACTACGCCCAGGGTTACCACACATACCTACCTGTCGCAGGCTTACTCGCTGTTCCTGTGCAGGTCAGTGGTCTAGTTCTCCACATCTCCTGCTCACTCCCTGTGGGCAGCTTTACCCACACACCATACCCGTCTGGCACATGTGTCACAGGCCATGTGACGACGCAAATATAATAGATCGACAGCGTCACATCCTTTATTGCCGGCGCTGACTAGATGCCAGACGCTCCACGTGTCTCAACCATAAAGAGTCTTTCAAAACGTGCGCAGAAGGTTACTCGCACCCTATTCTGTATAGCCCTCAGGGGCCTACCACCCCCTTGGTGCGGACTTCAGATGCACAGGGTTAGTGCCACCCGAAGCTCATATGGCCATCAGGGGTCTACCACCACGTTGCACAAACATAACTTCCACAGGCTTAGCGGCCCCAAAAGCTGATGTGGTCTCTGCCATTGATGACTTAGGACTCAACAACATCTGTGCAATCCGCCAAGCACCTCTATTGGTCTCCGCCATTCATTACTCAGGACTCAGAGACATATCTGGGATGAGTTTTGACGGGCACGTGGAGTGCCCACTGCTGCACACTCCGGTGGCACCAGGTAATTATTTGCTCATGGATGTGCAGGGGTGGCAGTGTCTCTCTCTCTCTCTCTCTCTCTCTCTCTCTCTCTCTCTCACTCTCTCTCTCTCCCCCTCTCTAACTCTGCCCCTCTATCTCCCTCTCTCTCTCTCTCTCTCTCTCTCTCTTCCTTCTTTTCCTTCTATCTCTCTAACTTCTCCCTTTCTCACCCCCTTTCTTTCCCTCCCTCTCTTTTTCTCTCTGGCTTTCTTTTTCGTTCTCTTTTTCTCTATGTCTCTCTCCTTTGATATGCGCATTACACACGTCCTTATTTTGTGCTTTATTTTCCAGGCTCTGTCGTCCACATCCATGGTCCCCACAGCAGTGTTCCACCTTGTTATTTTGCTTTTTTTTGGATACATTTTGTTTATTACTTTATCATTGACATATGTTAATAAAAAAATTAAGTTTGAAAAAAAAATTAATAACATTTCTGGTTGTTTTCTTAACTGCTGTGTAACTCTTTCTTGTTCTTATTACTGTTATTTGATGAAGTCCACCATGGTCTTAAATTTTGGAGGACTTATTGCGGGAATACTGGTGATGTCTGCAGTTTCTACCAACTTCCGAATAGTGTGTTAGATTTATCTCAACTTTACTTCCATTAAACTTTCACACGAACTGCAATGCGAAACAATTTCCGGCGATAAGCAACGTTAGCACCAGGGATTTTACACCTGCTTTCTGATGGTGTTAAGCAGGACGACTACCTGCACCATGAAAGAGAACACATCCAAGAGCCACACCAGAACACCCACAGGTGCTATAGAATAAATGAGCATGATACAGGGATACCCATGAGGGCCACAAGACTCTTTGGAACAACTCCGGGACCGCCAACGCCCCCCAAACCCGCATCTGAGCAAGTGTGTCCCTCTGGTCATTGTGTTAGCATGAGAGGCACCAGCCCTGCAACATTACAGTGTGCTATCGCCTCAGCATTGGCAGGGAGCCTGGACATGTAGCTATGCATGCATCCTCCGGCATGCCCAACCGGCGTGTGCTGGTCCGGAGTACACAGGTCAGCGCAAGGGTGTGCCTATCCGACAATGGGAACGGGGTGTCTCGGACATCTCCGTGTACAGGAAGTGCGGTAAGTGTGTCTCTGTGTTCTGGTGTGGCCTGCCACAAGGGCCGCAGCAGTCGATGTTGTAAAGTGGCATGCACCACCTCCAAACGGCACTATGATGGTGTAGTTGGAATGCAGCAGCACATGCGCAAATAGGCATTACAATGGTGTGCCGTACGAGTGCACGAGATACAACAGCGCACCGTACAAAAATTTGGGAGCTCGTGGGAGGGAGGACCAGCTGTTTGCAACATAACAGACAGTGACCTCGCCCATGTGCCACGTGCTGGGCATCTCATCTATGATGACCACGGTCACAGACATCCCACAACACCAACGACCCGCCTTTGTACACATACTATATGAATGCAGTGTGGTTTTCACTTCTATGCTCATTCACTGGTGTGATGTTGGCGAGTTGTGTCACTTGTGCTCCTTGTTGGTGTGTTTCATTTTGGCCATTGTTTGTCTATATTTGTACTATACTTAATTGTGCATGTCTGCCATTCTGCCCATCTCCCCCGGTCCCCCCACTCCCTGCTTCTTCCTCTTCCTGGTGCTGTTCTGTCTATAATTTTGTTGTTCCACACATAAATACATGTAAAGAACAAATTAGAATAGTTCCTTGATTCTTTTAGGTTTCAAAACTTCTCTAACTTCTCTCTCTTGGTTTCTTTTTAATTTTCCACATAAACAGTTTTTTTTAAATATTCAACAACACATAGAAGTCAGAAATGCAACGTATTCTATCAACACTCTTTCTAGAACATTCTACAACACGTGCAGGTTAAAAGTTCATCAATCTTTTTTAATTTAACCATATTTGTTTGCAACATTTTCTCGAACATTTAACGGCACGTGCAGGTTAAAAGTTCACAATTGTTTTAAGTTCGAACAGTGCCTTCCAAATGCAAGTAGCAGGTGTGGTTGAGTTGACAACTTTTATCCTATGATATGTACTCCACGTTGAAACTGCTTTTTCTTAACCAATCACAAAGATGCTTTTCCACAAAATGAATGTGCACCCTACTTTTAAAAAAGAATGCTTTTCGTCTCCCAATCACGTTTTGTATGGCAATAAAAAGTAGTTCCCCATCTTTATACATATCTCTTATTCTACCAAGGCACTGCATGAGCTACAGACATCTTTCCATACCTTCCAGCCATACCTTCAAAATGCTAGTGTGGATCGTAGGACATAGCTATATTTTCTGGTGCAAGAGGTATGCAGAACAGAGACGTATTGACATAGACCTAGGTTTACAAAATGTGGACATTAAATGGTTTGCACAGAGAGGATTGAAGTGGCACCAATTGTTGCCTTTGGTTAAAACATGTTTGCATCTCCAACACCCTGACCTCATGATTGTGCACTGTGATGGAAACGACCTAGGCACAGTGACTGGGGTAGGTTTGGAAATGATTATGAAGGACGCCTTGATGTTACTTTTCCCTCAAACTGTCTTTGTATATTCCAAAATATGCCAAAGACAGAAGTGGAAATGGTCAAAACAATGTTGTCCTCAGATTGCAAAATCTAGGAAGAAACTCCACAAAGCTGTGGCTGCATACCTCAGAGACCACAAAATGGGGTCCATCTACAACAACAACATATGTTTTGATATGGCTGAAGTGATGGCGTGCACTTCACAGATCACGGAAATCGTGTTTTCCTGAATAACTTGAAGCTGTGCATCAGCACTTATATGTAGCTCCAACTAATCAACACAAGGGCTCTTTTTAGAGCTACCCTATAACTGACAACTTATGCCCCCTTTTTTAGGGCCAGGTAATGGCAACGCCTGGACCCTTCGCCAAAATGTATTCTCCACACAGCTGTGACGCAACGGCCAGACCATCTGACTTTGCAGCACAGAGCTCTCGCTTTGATCACCACCTCTACTCCCCATAGGGGTGAGTAGTTTGCGCTTTACAAATACCGTATTGATTTACCTTCGCACTACCTGTACATCACCACCTAAGCACCATATAAAAGTTGGACAAGTGTGGCACAGCGCCCAGAGCACATGACTTCACAGCATAGCAAACACAGGCTCACGGTTTCATACCCGAGTCCAGCAGCAGCTCAATTTAGCAGCATGATACTCTAGGCAATACATCACTTAATTTCCGTACCCAGCACTTTCAGACCAGTAGGGATCAGTAGTTCACCGGATTTACCCCAAGTCCATTAGCAGCTCAGCTTAGGCCCCCAGCGCCATCAGACCTGTAGGAGTGAGTAGTTTGCACTTTACAAATACCGAATTGATTTGATACGCGCAAATTTACCTTCGCACTCCCTGTATAACACCCCCTAAGCATCATACACAAGTTACAATGTTCGAAACAAAAGTTCCTCCGAGTAGGTATAACTACATACTGACACTACTTGGACCGATGTGGCACAGGGGCCAGAGCACATGACTTCACAGCATATGACACACTGTTTAGACTCACGCTTTCATCCCGAGTCCGGCACCAGCTCAGCCTAGCACCATGAGACTGTACACAATACCTCAAATATTTTCCGTACCCAAGGACTTTCAGACCAATACGGGTCAGTAGTTTGTCCTAGTAGGTATAAAAACATGCTGACACTACTTCCACAGGTGTAGTGCAGCGGCCACGGCACATGACTTCACAGCATAAGACACACAATTTGGGCTCACGCTTTATTCCCTGACTCCCGCACCAGCTCACCTTAGCAGCATCAGACTCTAGGCAATACCTCACTTAATTTCCATAGCACAGCACTTTCACACCACTAGGGGTGAATACTTCACTTCACACCCCGTCTATAGCACACCATAAACACCCCACAGAGGTTACAGTGCTCCTACCGTCCTCTTTCCCACTTTTTTGCCCTTTTCTCTAGGCCTGGGCGAAAATTTCGTTCCGTTCGCGGAAATTGCGATAATTTGACATTTTCGCGTTCCGCGGAGAGCGCGAAAATGTCAAAATTTCCGGTTTCCGCAGCTTGGCGATAATTTATTTCTTGCTCGCGCTGTAAAATAATACATTCTCGCGCGCGCGCGATCGCCTTACCTGAATCCCTGCGTTCGCCGACAAGTTTTCTTGATCCGGTCGCGTTCTCCATGAGATGTTGTATTGTTTTTAGCCATTTGCGCTGTCTCGCGACAGCTCGCGCCCGCAGTGACGTCATGCGTCGCGCGATCACGTCTTTCTTCTCGCGATCATGCACCGCGAGACAACTCAAAACAAGATGGCCGCGCCCGCAAGCAACCACATGGGTAAGTTGGCGACCCGCGACCATGCAGAAAATCTCGCGAACATGCGGGAAAAAAACTTCTGCATCTTCGCGATATTTCCGCTTGTTTGCGATAATTGTAAACATTTTCACGATAATTTGCGAAAGTTAATTTTGCAAATTCCGCCCACCCATACTTTTCTCCCCTTCCTCGCTTCGGCGGAATCTCAAAATGGCGGCCAACACTTCCTAGTTGCAACCGCTCGCAGTATTCACAACCAATAAGCAGCAAGCTCTTGCTTGTAACGCCTCAGCCAATCAGATGGCAGAATTCTCAAATATCGATATCTGTAAATTTTCTAGACCAAGACCCTTCTCCCTGCCGAATTTGGGGTAATTCCGTTCACCCGTTCGACCTGTAGCCTTGTCTAAAGTGTCCTATGGAAATTAACATGGAGAAAACACGTTTTTGGACCCCCTTTTTTCTCACCCCCCCCTTGACTAATCACCCCCAAACTTCCCCCATAGGAGCTGATATGAACAAGAAATTAGTTTGGAAAGTTTCATGGAAATTCATCAAACGACGCTAAAGTTATAAGCAAAACAGAAAATGCTCTTCCTATGAAACTTGGTCCTAACTATAACTATCTATCTATCTATCTATCTATCTATCTATCTATCTATCTATCTATCTATCTATCTATCTATCTATCTATCTATCTATCTATCTATCTATCTATCTATCTATCTATCTATCTATCTATCTATCTATCTATCTATCTATCTATCTATCTATCTATCTATCTATCTATCTATCTATCTATCTATCTATCCACTCACCTTGCCTCTGGGTCCTACATCTCTGCTCCTGCTCTCCTCATGGCCGTAGGACTCGAGGAACAGGAGGCCACAAAGAACAACCAGGCTCACCTGATCAATCACAACGCTGCAATCCAGCATTGTGATCGTTATTGAGCATCCTGGTTTGACGCTCAACCAGGGAATGGGGAAATAATTCCGCTTCAATCCTGAGGGTCCCTGGGGGCCAACTAGCCCACCAGGTACCTCAGTAAGCACCATAGAGCTGCATTGCAGAGAGGTGTAAAAAGGGGCGTGGCCTCTGAACACCTCTCTGCAACACAGCTCCCTGGCGCATACTCGAGGTACATGGTGGGCTAGTTGGACCCCAGGTACCCTCAGGATTCAAAGGGACTTAATCTCCTAACTTAAAACGGCCACAGGGCATGTTTGCACACATGTCACCAACGGCTCCCCCTCCCTTTACCACTGTGCAAACGCACCCCGTGGTGCGTTTTAAGAGGTAGTTTTAATCCTCCTGCCCTATTATGTACTAGGGACTTACAGAGGAGGTCATGTTAATCACAGGGGTACCACAACGCATAGTGTTCCCTAGTGTATGTAGGTTTGTTCACGGTATTCTAAGTGTTTTTTAGCATAGCACTGGCTCTAGGCCAGGTTAGTCAGAGTCAGTTACCACCAGTACCCATCTGAAAAAGTTGTGGGCACAGGATGATTTAGCAACAAGGCCTCTTTCTGCTCCTCTGTCTGTTCTTTCTGCACGTCTTCCTTCTTCCTGCACTTTTCTTCGTCTTTGTGGACTTCGGCATTTCTGTGCTTTTTTTCTTCTTTCTTCACATGTCCTACCTCTGTACGCATAGTTAGAAACTAGCATTTAGAAAACCTATGAAATTCAATGAAAAAACCATAGGTTTCAGGCATGTTATAGTTAGAAACTAGCATTTAAAAAACCTTTGCAATTCACTGAAAAAAACATGAGTTTCAGGCACGTTATAGTTAGAAATTAGCATTTAAAAAAACCTTAGAAATTCACTGAAAAAAAACATAGGTTTTAGGGAAAGTTATAGTTAGTTGGACATTGCACTCGTTCAAAACCCGTGAAATTCCCACTTTATAGTTAGTTCAGCTAACTATAACTCGCACCCCCGCAATGCACTGCTGATGACGTCACATGTTACATCACTCATGACATGGTCAGTGACATCACTGATGACATCTCAAATGAATGGGGAGTAGTACCAACAAAGTAGTCCAGATAACAAAGGGCCCGCAGATTAGCTGGTGCTTGCGGCAAGGTTGGACTGTCCCTTGAATAATTATTTGCCACCTAAAGATATATCACGCAGCACTCTCCAGAGGGTTTCTTCTTCTTTTATTTAGTTAGCCATCATTACTCCACTGACGTTTTTCGACCAAACTGGTCTTCATCACGGTACATGGCAGTAGTCCATCTTTACTTTCCTACTTTTATACCAAACTCCCACGTTGCCTATTATGATGCATTGTAGGATAGGTAGTTTTTAGTCTAAGACCACATATATATACATGATATTTACAAATGTTGTATCAACATTGATTACTTTCTCGAGTGGTTTAACCTTTCTCAAAGTGTGGATGTTGTCACAAATGTAACTTCTTATTGACATGTTAGGTATTATCGTAACACTAGATGGTCAGAATCCATTGTCCCAATGCAAAACTTTTTTAACAACAGTTTATCTCATTACAGCGTGTCTCTGGACTTAGTGTCCATTTGATTTAAAACCAATGTAGTGTAATTATCATGAGCTTAGTGCCCTCTTGCCTCCCTATTGCAACTTCTTGATGCATACTTATCGGGCTGAGTGCCCACTCATATTTAGTTGTCCACATATTGTCCTCCGAAAACAATGACATTCCACATCCCATTTCAGTGCTATTTCATACATGTACCACAGATTCAAGCTTATTAGTGAACTTATAATAGCCTCCTTTTTTATATTAAAAACTGTACAAGCAATATCTTACACGCTCATTTTTAGAGTGGTAAAGATTAGACATTTCTATTGTTACAGATGTATGTACATCTCCTCGTCCCCATTCAATCCAAAAGGTGCCTTGGTTTTGAACCTTATGATTAAGCGTTACTCCAAGCGTCTGAGTTTCAAAGTTCTATTTCCTCCCCTTTCATGGATCGGAACAGTTGCAAGTCCTGAATATGTCATGTTTTTCCATGTTTTTCCTTTGTGAATCATCATATGCTTTGCTACTGGTGTCTGCATTTGGTGTCTTTATTTTGGATTGCCCTGATGTGTTCCAACAAGGGCATATTGTACAGCCTATGTCACATTTTCCACATAGGCAGTCAATAAAATACACTACATACGAGGATTCGCAAGTGATAGTTTTATTGATATTAAAAACTTTTCCTTGTGGATCTTTTCGATTTTAAAAGCTTTACAGCTACTACACTTGCTGAATCCCTTTTGTAGATTTTGTAGCCATGTTCTAATTTTTCCCATCACAAAGTGACTGTTTATCAATTTTTCCGAAGGTGATGGTGCCTTTCTAAATGTTATTTTAGGTCTTGCTCACAGTTTCTTGTCAATATCCCGATCTTTAAGTAATACTTTCCAGTATTTGTTCATGATATTCTGGATTTTGACACTTTCCTTACTGTAGGTCAAGATCATTCTCATTTCATCATCTTTTAATTAATCTTTTTTGTTTTCCTTTTTATTCACCAGTGTTTGGGCTCTTGTTAGATATCTTGCTTTTGCTTCTCCTCATCGAATATCATTGTATTTGTACCCTCTTTAAAGGAATCTATGTTTTGTTTCTTTAAATTTAGATTCCATTTCTGTGGTTTCGGAGCAGTTCCTTTTATCCGTATAAATTCACCATAGGGAATGTTCCCTTTTAAAGATTCTGGATGAAAACTCAAACCATGGAGTACACTATTGGTGACAATACTTTTACGAAAAACGATAGTCTCTAGTTTCTTTGCTTTCACATACACCTTTGTATCTAGGAATACTACTTCTGTAGGGCTGATCATCTGTGTACATTTTAGAGCCTACAACGTTGTTGTTCAAAATTCTCTTTCAATTCCATTCCACAATAGGAACAGGTCGTCTATGAAACGTAGCCAGAGAACCACCCTGGCTGTATGTTGTTCATTTTCTTCTCTCCATGCTATGTTTTTTTTCCCTCCAACCCATCATGAGGTTGGCATAGCTTGGAGAGATGGCAACTCCCATGGCAGTCCCACAGCTTTGAAAGTAAAAGGTCTTATTAAATAAGAACAGATTGTTCTCCATGCATAGGTCAGTCATTTCTATGAACATTTGGGTATGCTGTAACTCTTCCAAAGGCTTCTGTTTTAAAAAGTACTTTACCTCCTGCTCTCCTATCTTGTGGCTTATTGATGTATATAATGATATTACATCTATTGTTACAAGAAGATATTCCTTCTGCCAACCAGTATCCATTAGAATTCTTAAAAAGTCTCCATTGTCCTTGCTGTATGAGTTCAGGGTGGGTACTATTGGTGCCAAAACATAATCTACATGGGATGCAACATTCTCATATAGTGAACCACAGCTGGATATTATGGGTCTTCCGGGTGGTTTGTGAAGTGTCTTATGTACCTTTGGCAATAAAGTACATGGTGGGTGTTATTGGATTGTCGTTTTTCAGGAAAGACACCTCATCATCACTCAGTAGTCCATTCTCATGCCAACGCTTTAATTTATTATTGAGTTCCGCTATTAACTTATTTGTGTTTTTTTTTTTCAATTCCATGTAGTTGGTCTTGTTCTCCAGTTGGCGCATCGCTTCCAGGACATTATCCTTCTTATCCTGGATCATGATATTACCCCCTTTGTCTGCTGGCTTGATTTATATTTGGTCGTTATTGATGAGTGATTTCAATGCTATTCGTTGTGTTGTCAGATTTTCTTTTTTCTGACCCTGTTTCACGTATGTATATATGGGAAAGGTGCAGTTTGTTTGAAAACGCGGGTGGGAGAGCAACCTGGAGACAGAGGCATCCGTTGAAGGCCGAGAACGCCGAAATGCATCATGCCCATTTCCAGTCCAATAAAGAGCTTCCTACAGTATTTCCCCAAGTGGCCTCTGCTTCTACAGAAAGGAGGAGTTGTTTGGTGATATTATACACGTCAACCAGAGATGCGGTACAGAGGCCCCTTCCTCACAGTGCAAGCAAAGAAAGGGCTGCTGCATCGCAGTTCGTGACTACACGAAGTGGTAGGATACATTGATTTTCCTGCCCCTGCCTGGCGGACACTTGAATTTTGGGGCTAGAATGTGATGGGGACTCGAGCAAGCCACAGGACTGCATGCCAACCGGAACTCTAACGTTTGGCCACATCGCGTTTTTCCCTGCACTTCGCCAGCGTAATGAGGCATTAAAGCTAAAACCCCATGTAACACTTTCCTGGATCAGTGAACTCTGGGAGTTGCAGTCCACATCCGCTGCAATTGGTGTACAAGCAAGCAATCTGGGTGGTGCATGTTCCCGCTCATGGGAAAGGTGCAGGTTGTTTGAAAACACGGGTGGGAGAGCAACCTGGACACAGAGGCATCTGACGAAAACAGAGAAGGCTGCAATGTATCATGCCCATTTCCAGTCCAATAAAGAGCTTCCTGCAGTATTTCTCCGAGTGGCCTCTGCTTCTTCAGAAAGGAGGAGTTGTTTGGTAATATTATATGCATCAACCAGAGACGCGGTACAGAGGCCCCGTTCTGAAAGTTGGCCGAGTCATCACTGGTTCCTGCAGCTGCTGCTGTTTCTGTCTTTCCAAGGTATTGGATTGGAACCGGCCCGCCTCACAGCACAAGCAAAGCAAGGGCTGCTGTATCGCAGTTCGTAACTACACGAAGTGATAGGATACATTGCTTTTCCTGCCCCTGCCCGGTGGATACTTGAATTTTGGGGCTAGAACGTGATGGGGACTCAAGGAAGCAATAGGACTGCATGCCAAACAGGACTTTAACATTTGGCCACATCGCGTTTTTCCCTGCACTTCGCCAGCCTAATGAGGCATTACAGCTAAAACCCCATGTAACACTTACCTGGATCAGTGAACTCTGGGAGTTGCAGTCCACATCCGCTGCAATTGGTGCAAAAGCAAGCAATCTGGGTGGAGCGTGTTCCCGTCAATGAGAAAGGTACAGGTTGTTTGAAAATGCGGGTGGGAGAGCAACCTGGAGACAGAGGCATCCGTTGAAGGCCAAGGACGCCGAAATGCATCATGCCCATTTCCAGTCCAATAAAGAGCTTCCTACAGTATTTCCCCGAGTGGCCTCTGCTTCTACAGAAAGGAGGAGTTGTTTGGTGATATTATACACGTCAACCAGAGATGCGGTACAGAGGCCCCTTCCTCACAGTGCAAGCAAAGAAAGGGCTGCTGCATCGCAGTTTTGTGACTACACGAAGTGGTAGGATACATTGATTTTCCTGCCCCTGCCCGGCTGACACTTGAATTTTGGGGCTAGAATGTGCTGGGGACTCGAGGAAGCCATAGGACTGCATACCAACCGGGACTTTAACATTTGGCCACATTGCGTTTTTCCCTGCACTTCGCTAGCCTAATGAGGCATTACAGCTAAAACTCCATGTAACACTTACCTGGATCAGTAAACTCTGGGAGTTGCAGTCCACATCTGCTGCAATTGGTGTACAAGCAAGCAATCTGGGAGGAGCGTGTTCCCGCCAATGGGAAAGGTGCAGGTTGTTTGAAAACGCGGGTGGGAGAGCAACCTGGACACAGAGGCATCAGACGAAGGCCGAGAAGGCCAAAATGCATCATGTCCATTTCCAGTCCAATAAAGAGCTTCCTGCAGTATTTCCCCGAGTGGCCTGTGCTTCTTCAGAAAGGAGGAGTTGTTTGGTGATATTATACGCGTCAACCAGAGACGAGGTACAGAGGCCCCGTTCTGAAAGTTGGCTGAGTCATTACTGGTTCCTGCAGCTGCTGCTATTTCTGTCTTTCCAAGGTATTGGATTGGACCTGGCCCGCCCCACAGCGCAAGCAAAGCAAGGGCTGCTGCATCGCAGTTCGTGACTAAACGAAGTGATAGGATACATTGATTTTCCTGCCCCTGCCCGGCGGACACTTGAATTTTGGGGCTAGAACATGATGGGGACTCAAGGAAGCAATAGGACTGCATACCAAACGGGACTTTAACATATTGCCACATCGCGTTTTTCCTTGCACTTCGCCAGCCTAATGAGGCATTACAGCTAAAATCCCATGTGACACTTGCCTGGATCAGTGAACTCTGGGAGTTGCAGTCCACATCTGCTGCAATTGGTGTACAAGCAAGCAATCTGGGTGGAGCATGTTCCTGCCAATGGGAAAGGTGCAGGTTGTTTGAAAATGCGGGTGGGAGAGCAACCTGGACACAGAGGCATCCGACGAAGGGCGAGAAGGCCGAAATGCATCATGCCCATTTCCAGTCCAATAAAGAGCTTCCTGCAGTATTTCCCCGAGTGGCCTCTGTTTCTTCAGAAAGGAGGAGTTGTTTGGTGATATTATATGCGTCAACCAGAGACGTGGTACAGAGTCCCCGTTCTGAAAGTTGGCCGAGTCATCACTGGTTCCTGCAGCTGCTGCGATTTCTGTCTTTCCAAGGGATTGGATTGGACCTGGCCCGCCCCACAGCGCAAGCAAAGCAAGGGCTGCTGCATCGCAGTTTGTGACTGCACGAAGTGATAGGATACATTGATTTTCCTGTCCCTGCCCGGCTGACACTCGTATTTTGGGGCTAGAATGTGATGGGGACTCAAGGAAGCAATAGGACGGCATACCAAACGGGATTTTAACATTTGGCCACATTGCGTGTTTCCCTGCACTTCGCACTAATGAGGCATTACAGCTAAAACCTCATATAACACTTACATGGATCAGTGAACTCTGGGAGTTGCAGTCCATATCCGCTGCATTTGGTGTACAAGAAAGCAATCTGGGTGGAGCGTGTTCATGCCAATGGGAAAGGTGCAGGTTGTTTGAAAACGCAAGTGGGAGAGCAACCTGGACACAGAGGCATCCGACGAAGGCCGAAATGCATCATGCCCATTTCCAGTCCAATAAAGAACTTCCTGCAGTTTTTCCCTGAGTGGCCTCTGCCTCTTTAGAAAGGAGGAGTTGTTTGGTGATATATATATATATATATATATATATATATATATATATATATATATATGTATATATATATATGCATATATATATATATATATATATATATATATATATATATATATATATATATATATATTATCTACTGCCGGTGGCCAGTAGATAGTTATAGTTACAACCTAGTTTCCATAGGAAATCTCAAAATTCTATTTTGAATAACTTTGGTGCCGGTTGACGAATCCTCGCGAAATTTTCAAAACTAATGGGGCTCTCCGTTCAGCTCCTACCCTGAAAGTCTCGGGGCCGAGAAAAAAGGGGGGTCCCAAAACGCGTTTTCCCCATGCATTTTTCCATAGGACCTTTAGACACAGCTACAGCCAGAACGGCTGAACAGAAGTAATTGAAATTTGGCAAAGAGGTAGTCCTCAGGTCAGGCATGTGCCTTTTGCATATATGGTGTAAATCCGTTCAGTAGTTCCTGAGAAAATCTAAAGTAAAATCATATACATATCTGGGCGAAGCCTAACCACACATCTCATTGTGAGATCTGATTGGCTGTCAGCACTTCATCCAAGAAGTGTTGGCAGCCATCTTGGGACCAATATACATGATAGCACCTCATTAAAAAGCATTGCAGTTAATAGAAGGTTTTAAGACTTTAGTTACATTATAAATCATTTGTTGATGGTACCATACTCATTTTAGGAACTGTAGTATGTTCTAACGTGATTTTACCATGTGAAAAAGCCTTCTGCTGGGATATCATGAATCATGTTTGAGAGAAAACTATTTTCACATGCTTTTCCCACAGAGGTTTGGAAGGTGATCTATAAGCTAAACTGAGAGCATATTTTCTGTAAATTCACATTATCTTTCTCAGTCATGTGAGAATGAAGTCTGACATTCTCAGTAAAACATGTACATCCAACAAGGGCAGAGACTGTCAGTTGATTCCCTTGTGTTCTACTGCAGCTTCCCAGAGTGTTCCAAAGAACAACTAGAGCGCTAACAGTCTTACTTATGACAAAGGTATGACACACCTGAAGCCATCTTGATTGGAATAAAGTGGTAACATTTAAAACATTTAATTTAAAAAGGAACACAATGAGAGGGTTCATTTTGCCATAGAATGTATGATTAGTGCTGCAGAAAGAAAAATTAGGGCACATTTTGAGTGACTTCTCAAATCCTCTTCTATTTCATTAAAGAATTCTGACATGCAGACTGAAACATGCACTTTCAATACCAGCAGCAGACTTCCCTGGTGAGCAGTAGCTTTACTACAGTGATCTAATGAGCATCTAGAGTGCTAACATTCTGAATTTATGGCAAATGTGTGACACATCTGAATGCCTTCTTCATTGAATCAAAGTAAAAAACTGACAGTATGCCTACTGAGGAGACTGCAGTAAATGAGGAAATTAGGAAACTTCATAACAAGTCTCCCAAGATGGCCACCAGAGACAAAAGAGCCCAAATGTAGCACAAATATCACCGAGATGTAGCCCAAGTATAGCCCAATGACAGAAATCCCAGAGTGTTTTAAAGAACAACGAGAGCGCTAACAGTCTTACTTATGACAAAGGTATGGCACACCTGCAGCCATCTTGATTGGAATAAAGTGGTAACATTTAAAACATTTAATTTGCAAAGGAACAAAATGAGGGGGTTCATTTTGCCATATAAATTATGACTAGTGCTGCAGAAAGAAAACTTAGGGCACATTTTGACTTCTCAAATCCTCTTCTATTTCATTAAAAAGTTCTGACATGCAGACTGAAACATGCACTTTGAATACCAGCAGCAGACTTCCCTGGTGAGCAGTAGCTTTACTACAGTGATCTAATGAGGAACTAGAGTGCTACCATTAAGAATTTATGGCAAATGTGTCACATCTGAATGCCTTCTTGATGGAACCAAAGTAAACAAGCATTGAAAATGCAATAGGTCTCGCCCTCGTTTAAGTTAAAGCAATTCTGTTTGTAATTAGTTGGCTTTTTAGCTTTGCTTTTATTAGTGTTTTTCAAAATTTCATGTAAATAACATGCATATCTGTATATGTATTTATATTTGTATTTATATAGATATGCAGATTATATATATATACTGGTGCCAGAAAGCTGTGTGTGCTGCATAACAAGTCTTTCAAAACGGCTCACCCACGCCATCAGCGCTGAAAATTCAAGCTGCCAAGGTCCGCTTATAAGCAGTAGGGCATCTCCGCGACCGGACCGGACGCTGAAATACATCAAAACAGGTTGCCCTAGGTGGAGACGCCACTCGTGAAGATTGACACCTTTTTATTGAAGACTACAGTGCAAACAGGATCACACACGGGGTGCGCTCACCGTGCGTGCACGGCTGAAAAAAATCTTTAAAAAAATAGAATTCAAAAACAAGTTTAAGTGTTTAGATGTTAGGTGGCTCTAAAAAGAGCCGTTGTGTTTATTGAGTGTTATTTGGTACCTACAAGTAAGTACCGATGAGGAGTCTAAAGTTCAAGAGGAAGACTCTGTTCCCTTCATCATTAAAATGTACACCATCTCCTCTATAAATGTTTTGCATGTTGTAACGCAAGTTGTTGTGGTATATAGAACCCATACCATAGTCTCTGAGGAAAGCAGAAACAGACTTTTTGACGTGCTTCCTTGCTTTGTCAATCTGCGGACAATGTTGGTTGGATCAGTTCCACTTTTGCCTTTGGCATATATTAGAATATACAAAGGTAGTTTGTGGAAAAAGTGACATCAATTGCACAAAGGTGTCCTTAATAAGATTTCCAGACCTACCCCAGTTAAAGTGCCTAGGTCATTTCCACCACATTGCACAATTATAAGGTTAGGCTGTGGGAGATGTAGAAAGGATTTCACCAAAGGCATTAATTGGTGCCACTTTAACCCTCTCTGACCAATCCATTTAATGTCTACATTTGGCAAAGCAAGGTCTTTCACAATACCTCTTTTTTCTGCATACTTTTCACTCCAGAAGACATAGCTATGACCTACAATCCACACTGTGAACATCTTCCAAGGAGATCTGGATGCACTCAGAAGGTGTCTTTCAGTAGAATGGCAATATGAAAAGAAAGATATTTGTAAAATGGAGGCTTACATACTTTTTTTTAAATAAAAAGAACTCATTGGCTGTTTCAAACCATTCTCCACTAAAAACTAGGTTGTATGTTTACATTTTTAAAAGCATGTTTTGTATTGGTTCAGAAAAATGTGTTCCCAGAGAACATTAGTTTGGATTTGCTGTTAGGTTTGAAAAGTCAAGCACTCTTGCTCTTTGGATTAGAAACATTGTGTGCTGAACTTCTGACCTCTCTGCTCACACCAGTGTTCCATGATCTGTTGCTATGCTAGCAGGTAGAAGTCATGTTGGGGGTATGGATCATTTGGAAAGGGTTGAAATTTGCAACCAATAGAAATGTGTGTTTCCATTTGAAAAAATGTGGGAAGCAATGTGATTTGAAGTTAACATGTATATGTGTGAAAAAAGAGAGGGAAACTTTGCCATTTACTTGTTCTGGTGAGAGGAGTACAGCTCAGAGATTCTGGCTCTGATAATCTGCTGTGTGAGTGCCACATTTCTTTCTCAACTAACTACTTTTAAAGGTGAGTTATGAATTTGAGAGGGGATGTATGTGGTGCATTTTGATATAAATAATAGAAATGTGTTTCTTCTTTTAAAGTTGTGTTTTACATTTTATGTTTTGGAAGATATTTAACTGCCTTGAACTTGTAATATATCATGGAGTATGTCTTCACTATAAGTTAAGGTGTACTGGTATCACCCAGGAATACTGTTTTGTGCCTAGAATCACACCATGAGTCTGTGTGCGCACAGGAATTGTTGTCAGAGATTTAATTTGTGTTGCTGTTGATCTGTAAGACTTGCACTCGCAGGAAAGGGGCAGCTTGTTTTCTTGAACTGTGATGGTTAGCATTCAGCACAAATCAATATCTCACAAATGAGAGGCAAATGCTAACACATTTGAAATCAACATGGTTGATTTTCCTTCCACTCCTGCAATGGGTGAGGTAATTCCTACATGTTCAAAACTCCAATTAACCCTTACCACACATGTTCTCTTACATACATCTCTGCAGTGTTCATGCAGTTGTGCAAATGTCCATGCAGATCTCTCTTGCACCTGACAATACACAGTCTCCAGAAACACACTCTTAGCACACAGGCAAATGCTTCTCTTGCACTCCCATGCTTACTATTCAGCACTGTGTGGTATTTCAGATAGCAGTGTGTAACGCTAATATATTCAACGTCACCAAGGCTCATTTCCTTTGCTCTAGTCTAATCACTCACCCAGGTAACACATGCACATGGTCTCAAGTAGCTGTTAGGACATGTGCTCTTTTCTGCCTGTCTAAACTATAAGGAAAATGTGTCAGGCTGTTACAGTAATTATCACTTACTGTATCACAGTAGTAAATGTGCTTTGAAATTGCCAATCAAATATCGTTTTCTGCCTAGAATCACACCATGAGTCTGTGTGCACACAGGAATTGTTGTCAGAGATTTAATTCGTGTTGCTCTTGTTCTGTAAGACTTGCACTCGTAGGAAAGGGGCAGCTTGTTTTCTTGAACTGTGATGGTGAGCATTCAGCACAAATCACTATCTCACAAATGAGAGGCAAATGCTAACACATTTGAAATCAACATGGTAGATTTTCCTTCCACTTTTAAAGTTGTGTTTTACATTTTATGTTTTGGAAGATATTTAACTGCCTTGAACTTGTAAGCTATTATGCAGTATGTCTTCACCATAAGTTAAGGTGTTCTGGTATTACCCAGGAATACTGTTTTATGCCTAGAATCACACCATGAGTCTGTGTGCTCACAGGAATTGTTGTCAGAGATTTAATTTGTGTTGCTGGTGTTCTGTAAGACTTGCACTCGCAGGAAAGGGGCAGCTTGTTTTCTTGAACGTGATGGTGAGCATTCAGCACAAATCACTATCTCACAAATGAGAGGCAGATGCTAAAACATTTGAAATCAACATGGTAGATTTTCCTTCCACTTCTAAAGTTGTGTTTTACACTTTATGTTTTGGAAGATATTTAACTGCCTTGAACTTGTACGATATTATGGAGTATGTCTTCACCATAAGTTAAGGTGTTCTGGTATTACCCAGGAATACTGTTTTGTGCCAAGAATCACACCATGAGTATGTGTGCTCACAGGAATTGTTGTCAGAGATTTAATTTGTGTTGCTGTTGTTCTATAAGACTTGCACTCGCAGGAAAGGGGCAGCTTGCTTTCTTGAACTGTGATGGTTAGCTTTCAGCAGAAATCACTATCTCACAAATGAGAGGCAAATGCTAACACATTTGAAATCAACATGGTAGATTTTCCTTCCACTTTGAAAGTTGTGTTTTACATTTTATGTTTTGGAAAATATTTAATTGCCTTGAACTTGTAAAATATTATGGAGTATGTCTTCACCATAAGTTAAGGTGTTCTGGTATTACCCAGAAATACTACTTTGTGCCTAGAATCACACCATGAGTCTGTGTGCTCACAGGAATTGTTGTCAGAGATTTAATTTGTGTTGCTGTTGTTCTGTAAGACTTGCACTCGCAGGAAAGGGGCACCTTGTTTTCTTGAACTGTGATGGTTAGCATTCAGCACAAATCACTATCTCACAAATGAGAGGCAAATGCTAACACATTTGATATCAACATGGTAGATTTTCCTTCCACTTTTCAAGTTGTGTTTTACATTCTATGTTTTGGAAGATATTTAACTGCCTTGAACTTGTAAGATATTATGGAGTATGTCTTCACCATAAGTTAAGGTGTTCTGGTATTACCCAGGAATACTGTTTTGTGCCTAGAATCACACCATGAGTCTGTGTGCTCACAGGAATTGTTGTCAGAGATTTAATTTGTGTTGCTGTTCTTCTGTAAGACTTGCACTCGCAGGAAAGGGGCAGCTTGTTTTCTTGAACTATGATGGTTAGCATTCAGCACAAATCACTATCTCACAAATGAGAGGCAAATGCTAACACATTTGAAATCAACATGGTAGATTTTCCTTCCACTTTTAAAGTTGTGTTTTACATTTTATGTTTTGGAAGATATTTAACTGCCTTGAACTTGTAAGATATTATGGAGTATGTCTTCACCATAAGTTAAGGTGTTCTGGTATTACCCAGGAATACTGTTTTATGCCTAGAATCACACCATGAGTCTGTGTGCTCACAGGAATTGTTGTCAGAAATTTAATTTGTGTTGCTGGTGTTCTGTAAGACTTGCACTCGCAGGAAAGGGGCAGCTTGTTTTCTTGAACTGTGATGGTGAGCATTCAGCACAAATCACTATCTCACAAATGAGAGGCAAATGCTAAAACATTTGAAATCAACATGGTAGATTTTCCTTCCACTTCTAAAGTTGTGTTTTACACTTTATGTTTTGGAAGATATTTAACTGCCTTGAACTTGTACGATATTATGGAGTATGTCTTCACCATAAGTTAAGGTGTTCTGGTATTACCCAGGAATACTGTTTTGTGCCAAAAATCACACCATGAGTCTGTGTGCTCACAGGAATTGTTGTCAGAGATTTAATTTGTGTTGCTGTTGTTCTGTAAGGCTTGCACTCGCAGGAAAGGGACAGCTTGCTTTCTTGAACTGTGATGGTTAGCTTTCAGCAGAAATCACTATCTCACAAATGAGAGGCAAATGCTAACACATTTGAAATCAACATGGTAGATTTTCCTTCCACTTTTAAAGTTGTGTTTTACATTTTATGTTTTGGAAAATATTGAATTGCCTTGAACTTGTAAGATATTATGGAGTATGTCTTCACCATAAGTTAAGGTGTTCTGGTATTACCCAGAAATACTGTTTTGTGCCTAGAATCACACCATGAGTCTGTGTGCTCACAGGAATTGTTGTCAGAGATTTAATTTGTGTTGCTGTTGTTCTGTAAGACTTGCACTCGCAGGAAAGGGGCACCTTGTTTTCTTGAACTGTGATGGTTAGCATTCAGCACAAATCACTATCTCACAAATGAGAGGCAAATGCTAACACATTTGATATCAACATGGTAGATTTTCCTTCCACTTTTAAAGTTGTGTTTTACTTTTTATGTTTTGGAAGATATTTAACTGCCTTGAACTTGTAAGATATTATGGAGTATGTCTTCACCATAAGTTAAGGTGTTCTGGTATTACCCAGGAATACTGTTTTGTGCCTAGAATCACACCATGAGTCTGTGTGCTCACAGGAATTGTTGTCAGAGATTTAATTTGTGTTGCTGTTGTTCTGTAAGACTTGCACTCGCAGGAAAGGGGCAGCTTGTTTTCTTGAACTGTGATGGTTAGCATTCAGCACAAATCACTATCTCACAAATGAGAGGCAAATGCTAACACATTTGAAATCAACATGGTAGATTTTCCTTCCACTTTTAAAGTTGTGTTTTACATTTTATGTTTTGGAAGATATTTAACTGCCTTGAACTTGTAAGATATTATGGAGTATGTCTTCACCATAAGTTAAGGTGTTCTGGTATTACCCAGGAATACTGTTTTGTGCCTAGAATCACACCATGAGTCTGTGTGCTCACAGGAATTGTTGTCAGAGATTTAATTTGTGTTGCTGTTTTTCTGTAAGACTTGAACTCGCAGGAAAGGGGGAGCTTGTTTTCTTGAACTGTGATGGTTAGCATTCAGCTTAAATCACTATCTCACAAATGAGAGGCAAATGCTAACAGATTTGAAATCAACATGGTAGATTTTCCTTCCCTTCCTGAAATGGGTGAGGTAGTTTTTACATGTTCAAAACTCCAATTAACCCTTACCACACATGCACTCTTACATACATCTCTGCAGTCTTCATGCAGTTGTGCAAGCGCCCATGCAGATCTCTCTTGCACCTGACAATACACAGTCTCCAGAAACACAGTCTTAGCACACAGGCAGCTGCTTCTCCTACACTCCCATGCTTAATATTCAGCACTGTGTGTTATTTCAGATAGCAGCGTGTAACGCTAAAACAGTCAACGTCACCAAGGCTCATTTCATTTGCTGTAGTCTAATCACTCACCCAGGTAACACATGCTGATGGTCTCAAGTAGCTGTTAGGACATGTGCTCTTTTCTGCCTCTCTAAACTATAAGGAAAATGTGTCAGGCTGTTACAGTAATTATCACTTACTGTATCATAGTAGTAAATGTGTTTTGAAATTGCCAATCATATATCATTTTCTGCCTAGAATCACACCATGAGTCTGTGTGCACACAGGAATTGATGTCAGAGATTTAATTTGTGTTGCTGTTGTTGTGTAAGACTTGCAGTCGTACGAAAGGGACAGCTCAAATGATAGGATTTGAAAAGCTAAAAAAAATAATTGTAATATATTTAAATTACATTGCTGAACAACACTGAAATAAATTAAAGATGCGTTTAAAGTCAAGAAAGAGAAAAGAACAGCAACAACATCTATATTTGAAGACAACTGGACAAAAAAAAATTAGTTGAAGAACCTCATATTGGAAAAAAGAAAAAGTCTTCTGGTAAGCAGACTAAGGATTTTTTTTAAAATATCCTCAAACAAAGAAAGAATGTTAAAAATATATCCACTGCAAATAGTGTTTCAAGTACAAAACAACAACACAATCAACAGAAAATACTAAATGCTAATGTAGAATCAGAAGTAAGAAAGAATGACTTAAAACGAAAAATAGATTTTAAAAACATTCATAAAAAAATGTTTCAGAGAAGAGTGATGTTAAATTTGCTAAAGGATGTGAAAAAATATAAGAAGAAAGACAAATTTTATAAGAAAAAGAAACGTATTGAATCAATTGTTGCAAAGGCTTTGGAATTAAAAAGAAAACTATTCATTTTAATTTTGAACAGGATGCGTACATTAGATAAATTAGTCAATGCAATGAAGTCAAAAAGCAAAAGGAAAAGAGTAGTGAAAAAAAAAAACTTTTGTAAAGTGTTCTTAGGAGAATGGAAGCATAGTTCAAGTACTGAACCATTTTTTAATGAAGAGAGTTATCTTCAAAGTAATAGTTTGCTGCATGCAGTTGACACCAATGGTCGAGCATATGAAGTGAAAGATGGTTGTGTAATGGAAAAGGAGAAAATAGTTCCAAGAAATGAGGAAGAAGTGTTAGCTGATGAGGTTATGGGGACACGTCCTAAAGCCCCAGTGTACACTTGGAATTGTAGTAGTATTTGTACTGTACGACAGGAATCTATTGATAAATTACGTGACTTTCTAAGAGAATATAGTAAAAAAAGTGTTAAACAGAAGATTAAGATGTTTCAAAGACTAGATGCATGCAGAGTGAGAAAGAATACTGGTTTGCAAGGACATTCTATGGCTTGTCTTTCTAGGAAAGTTTGTCAAAGTGTTTTTCACCATTTTAGGATGCTGGCAGTACATCATACTGAAATGAGAAAGTTTGTGAGAAGATTGTATTTGGCTAAAAGTCCAGCACTAAAGTTAAATGAGTTGAATACTGCTTTGTTCCATGGATCTGTATCAGATGTACAGAAGGTTACTGATGATATTCAGTGTTGTTACTTTGGTCCAGAACAAGAAAGTGCGGGAATTGACACAGTTATTGAGGAAAATGTGGAAGAGAATGTAGAACTCACTGTTAGTAAAAATTTTGAAGATCAAATGACAAAATGTACTATCATCTCTAATGAAAGACCAAATATTACTTGTATTTGTTGCCGGAGAAGCCATTATAAAACTCAAACAAGGAATGTTGATCTCTATAAAAAAAGTGAAAATGAAGATAATCATGTGTGGAAGGATTTTGCTACATATTTATTTCTGGAAAATTGTTTTGATTTGGGTGAAGATCAGCATATTTGTAAATACTTTTATAACAAGTTAGAAGAAAATAAAATGCCAGCTAGAGCTGTACATAATAATTTAGAATTGGTTGATATTCCTGCAGAACTTTCTGATTTAAATACGTATGAGTCTATACTCATTCAATGTGTCCATCCGTTTCAGACTATAGTTCGTATGGAGCCCAAAACAGGTAAATTACCTCCTTCAGATTTACAAAGAGGTTTAAAAGGAAGAGTTGTCTATTTGCCATTGGATTTGAATGCAAATATTGAAACAATTGATGCAGATAGTTTGGAAACTGAACCATTAGTTATTCTGGTTAATGGTGTACCTACAAAGAATAAGAAAATTTGGCAGGAGCTAGTAGATGTACAAATTTATATTTGAAAATAAATAATAAGTACTATGAATCAATTTATATGGATGAAGATGAAGAAGTTTTACTAGCAGACACAGGAATACCAACTGGGCAAATTGAAAAAGTGGATAAGTCAAAAGAAGAAGAAATTTATGAACATTTCAGCATACATCCTCTTCATTCTAAAGAAGTTATGGGAAACGCTATTGATCTGTTTCAGATGAAAAAAGCAAAAGTAACTCCCGTGAGTGTATGGGAGGAGAGCTTGGAAGCTCGTTGTTTTCCCCAGCTGTTTCCTACAGGAAAAGGTGGACGATATGATGAACGTCCAGTACAGATTCCTGCATCTGAGTATCGGATTACAAGATTATATGCAGAAGATCCAAGATTTCTTCAAAGTATTCCTTATTTGTTCCATCTTTTATTTGAAAGTGACTTGTCTGCACTATCTTATGCAGTAAATCACATTTTAAAAACTGGAGTACATCTACATAATGTGTCTGCAAAGGATTTTATGAACAAAGTGCAACAGTGAGATGATCATTTGGAATCTCAATTGATTAATCTGATGGCTTGTCAGCGTGGGACTAATGAATATTGGTACCGACGCCATGGAGAATTAAAATGTATGTTACGGAATTTAGGAACTCCTACATGGTTCCTTACCCTAAGCTGTGCTGAGTACGCTTGGGATGATTTACTGGATTTTCTTCGAGAGGCAAATTCAAATATTGAAAACATCCAATACAAGACAGCAGGAGAATTGTGCTCATTGGATCTGGTTAATGTTTGCAGATATTTCAATCATAGATTTGAGGCTATGATGTCCTTCATCTGCAATAAAAAAAATCCACCTCTTGGAGAAGTTGTGGATTTCTTTTGGAGAAAAGAGTACCAAGCAAGAGGTGCTCCTCATAGTCATATGCTGTTGTGGATCAAGGATGCCCCAAAATAACGAACAGATTCTGATGATGCAGTTTTATCTTTCATTGAAGAATATGCAACATGTGCTATACCTAAAAGCACAGAAGAAAAAAACTTAAAAGAGCAAGTTTTACGTTTCCAAAGTCATTGGTGTGGAAAATACTGTCGACGAAAGTACAAGAGTAAAGATAAATTCTACACAAAATGTCGATTTGGATTTCCACGACCTGTTCTTTCAAAAGGAAGAGTAAACAGTTTTATGTCAGCTGTGCGATATACTATTACAAGAAAATCGCCGAAAAATACCTACAACCTAAGAAGAAAAGAAGAGTCAAAATACATAAATGACTACAACCCAGTCATTTTATCCATGTGGAATGCTAACATGGATATTCAATATGTAGCTGACAATTCTATTGCTGTTGCTCGGTATGTCACATCTTACATCACTAAATCTGAGAAAACGGAATTGAAAAAAATGTGGGAAGAGATTTCCCATGAGAAGACTGTCAGTAAAAAGCTATACAGTTTCAGTTTAAAGATGTTATCGCATCGAGAAATTGGGTCATACGAATGCTCAGATAGGTTATCATCTGCAAGTCTGTACTCCAAATCCAGAAGAATAATTTGGGTAAGTTTAGGCCTTGCAGGAATGCGAAATTGGGTACTGAAATCTATTCGAGAAATTGAATATTTAGCAGAGAACGAAACTGAAAGTACAGACATTTTAAGAACAAACATGTTGGACACATATTACCCACAAAGAAGTCATCATCTTGAGAACATGTGTCTCTATGAAGTGCTGCAGAACTACATTTTTAAACGGAATGCCACAGAAGACATCAACAATGGGAAATTTAAAGTCATTGGTGAGGAAGGATGTTTGGTGAAACAAACAAAAGGAAGTTTGATTAATCATAGGAAGCTGAGTTGCGACACTACTGACAAAAAGGAATTTTACTACTTAGCACTTTTACAGTTGTTTAAACCATGGCGTTCAGAGGATGAATTACTTGGAGATTTTCAGAGCTAAGAAGATTCCTTTAATGCATGCAAAGATAGCATAGAATGCAGTACTTTCACAACTTATGTACAAATGTTAAATGAAGAAATTGAACAAGAAGCAACAATTGCAGCTGAAGTAGCTAGAGACAGTTCTCAAGACAGTCAAAGTTCTGGGACGTTCAGTCAAGATCCTCTAGGACAACCAATCGTAGAAAATGAAGCTGCAATAGCCGTGACTGAAGTGGAAACAGCTATGAATCAAGCTCAGGAAGATTTAATAAACTTACCAAAATTGGAACAACAACTGAATGATGAACAACAACAAATTTATGAGGAAGTCAGAAAACAAATTGATCACGGATTACTACATGAAAATAAAGAGTGCTCATGCACATCATTTGAACCAATCAGAATGTATGTGAGTGGACAAGCTGGAACTGGAAAAAGTTTCTTAATTAAAGTAATTAGAAGCTACCTACAGAAAAAAACGGATTCAACTTTGTCTTCTGTTGTTACTGCTCCAACTGGGTTAGCAGCGTATAACATAAAAGGAATTACCTTACATCGTTTGCTAATGTTACCAGTAGAGCATGTGAACAAAATACAATACCACAAGCTAACAGGAGAAGCATGTTTTGAAGTTTCAAGAGTATTGAAGAAAATGAAAGTACTCATTATTGATGAGGTAAGCATGGTATCAAACTTAATGCTTGCCTTTGTGCATTTAAGAATGCAGGAAACTCTAAAGACAGACTATGACGTGTTGTTTGGAGGAAAACACGTCATCGTTTTTGGGGATCTTTTGCAGCTCACTCCAGTTAAAGGACAACCAGTATTTCATACTCTTACACATGAAGACACGAAAAAGTTGTTAGGAAGTATAGGTAATGTGCATATTTGAACATACTTTGAGTATAAAGAACTCATTACCAATATGAGGCAAGCAAATGATGAGGATTATGCAAGTATTCTCAAAGATATCAGAATTGGACTACTCACAGAACATGGCAGAAAAGCTTTACAGAGTCAATTGCTATGTAATTTGTTTTCTACAGAACAAATATTTCCAGAGAAAATATACAAGAAAATTGCTGAAAAAAATACTGTAATCTGCTTAATGCCAACCTAAATGAATGCTCTATATTCAATCAAGAACTTTTGAAATTGGAAAATGAAGAGATTATAAAACTGGAAGCTGTGGATAAAATACAGAATGAAGGAATAGCTATTATATTGACAAGCAAATTGACAACTAAATTGGATTCTCTAGAGAAAAACATATTGAAAACAGCTGGTTTAGAAAAAAATCTTTATGTATGTATGAACTGTCGAGTAATTTTAAGACGTAACTTGGATGTAGAAAAAGGTTTAGTGAAGGAACTATGGGTAAAGTTGTGGGTTTTGTTAATTACCAGAAAAAAGATGGAATTGAATTTTTAAAAAGTAAAATTTGATCAGATTGAAGAGGTTAAAGTCATTAGTCGTTGTTCAGTTCGTTTTTTGCTTGTGAAAGACTTATATGTACATAGGAAGCAGTTTCCGTTTTCTCTAGCATATGCTGTAACTATTCACAAATCTCAAGGATTAACTGTAGATAGTGCTTTTGTAAACATTGGATCTAGTGTGTTTAAAGAAGGTATGGCATATGTTGCTTTGTCACAAGTGAAAAAAATATCTGGTTTATTCATGATAGACTTTGATGACTCAAAAGTTAGTGCTGATGCAAACTGTGTGAAGGAGTATAATAGATTAAGAAGAAGCTATGCTCCTCATTTAGGTCAGTTTCCTGTGTTTGAAAAACGTGTTGTTTGTCGGAAAAGGAGAATTGAGAATATCTGTAATGAGGATGTACAGAAGAGTAAACAAATAGAGAGTGATGTGATTGCAAGCAAAAAGAAAAAGGACAATGTTGAAGAGGTTGTTGGTTGTCATTTTGAAAATAGCTCTGGTGTCAACTGCTACACTAATGTAGTGCTGAATGTTGAAATTTATCTTGAAAGTTTGCAAGAGCAGATAATACTAAATCATGAAAAAAGATTCTGTTCTTTGCTGGGTTTCCTTTATGAGAAGCTGAGTAATGATAAAACTAAAATAGAAAGTGCTTCTGATGTTAGAAATCTTTTAGATGTATGTTCTGGATGTACACAGTTTACACAAAATGTCCAGCAAGATGCACAGGAATTCTTAATGTATATGTTTATGGTACTGGAAGATGAAGGGGTAGAAATAGAAGGTATATTTGTTCTCTCTTATAAATGGGAACATTGTTGTGAAAATTGTTTGAACACATGCAGCACTAATGTTGATTCTGAAAGGTTCATACATTTAACATTACCAGAGAGTAAATCAGTGACTTTTAGTAAATTAGTTAAAGATGCAGATCACAACATGGAATGTTCTCAATGTAAATCAGAAATGTTGTCAACGTTATTGTTAAAGAAATATGGACAGTATGTAATTTTAATGATACAACGTTGTAGAGCTGATGGAACAAAATTGGACACTTTAATAAAGAAGTTTGTAGGAAATCAATTATGAATATCAGGAAAATCTTTTGTTGCAGTTGCAATAATATTCCATGATGGACCTTGTATAACTTCTGGTCATTACACAGTTTATCTAAAATGTGAAAAAGGCTGGACACTGTGTAATGATTCTCAATTGATTTTCAAGCAACGTTTGCCTGCAGAATTACCAAATTGTTACTTAATTTTTCTGAAACCAAAATTTTAGATACAAATTGCAGCATCTGAAGATACCATTATTTCAATTTTATAGGATTAACATTGGATATTTGACTTAAAAAGGATTTAAAAATTACCATTTGGCCTCACGGAAAGGTAAATGTTTATATTGTGGACTTCTTTGACAGATATTATTTTGGTGTATGTGCTTAAGCAAGAAGATTTACAGACGTTATTTATTGCAAAATGTTATTGTTCTTAGAAGATATTTTTAATATATATGTTACATTTCTATCAAGGTATGTTTTAGTGAGGATACATTCAGGGCTTTTTTAAACAATCTTTCAGATTGTTTATTTTTTTGCCCGCTGTTAAATGATGAATACAATTGATATCACTATTTTCAGTGAAATTCAATACATTCTGAAAACAGCAAAAAAAGGGCAAAAAATTACTTTGTTAAATATGAAAATACATGTACTGTTTTCTAAAATGTATTGTTGAATAGTAATGCTTTTTTCTTTTTTTTCAGATCTCGAAAGAAAATTTAGGAAATTGAATCCATTTTTCTTGCAATTAAAAAAAAACATTTATTTCTAATTAAGTTATTTTGTTGGACAGGTAAGTTTAAAATATCTGTATTTCTCACCCCTTCACTTTCATGCTCCCTTTTCTTCACTTCTCCTCACTCTGCTTTTCTCATTCCTCTTCCTTCTCTCTTCTTCCTTTACTGCTCTTTCGTAACTCCCTCACTCCTTTACTACTCCCCTAGGTTTACTGCCTCCATCACTATTTTTTCAACCATGTTTCTCTCCCTGTCTTCATATGTCTCAGTCATTCTAACTGCCTTACTCCTTCTCAGTTCCTTGCTCTCTGTCTCTGTTTCTGTCTCTCTCCCTTTGTCTGTCTTACCCTTAATTTCCTTAACATCTCTGGGGCAGATTTACAAGCCCCCTGCACCACCTGGATGTATAGGTGTATGAGTAGATATGATGACTGAGTACATGTATGAGTGACTATATAGAAGTGTTGATGAATGAGTGGATGCGTATGTAGATTTTGGAATTACTGAATAGGTTGTTCTAACTGGTATTGGTATCTCTATAGCATTCAAAACTTTAGTTTGTAGTTTTTCAATGTGTGTATCAAAGTTTATATTAGGATAAGAGGAGGTCTGCCACTCTTACACAAGGATGACGTCATCAGTGATGTCATTTGAGATGTCATCAGTGATGTCATGAGTGATGTCACTGACCATGTCATGAGTGATGTAATATGTGACGTCATCAGCAGTGGATTGCGGGCGCGCGAGTTATAGTTAGCTGAACTAACTATAACGGGGGAATTTCAATGGTTTTGTATGAGTGAAATGTCCAGCTAACTATAACATGTGTGAAACCTATGGTTTTTTCAGTGAATATATATATATATATATATATATATATATATATATATATATGAAACAACCAACACGTAAAAACGTGTAAATCGAAGAGCACTCAAGCAAAATCCAGGGACAGTGTTCTTTAAAGCATGAATGCTTTATTCAGCAAGTTCCCCCCCGTTGTTCCCCCGAAACGCTGACAGACGCGTTTCGCCGATTGGCTTTTTCAATGTCAGTTTCCATTGCATAAAAACGGCACATTTAAACTTCAATCATATGTCACATGACAAAAAATGTACAAGCATAGAAGATGGACTAGCAGCAACATTGTTCGTGAATTCATGGCGGCCATCTTCTAACGGCAAATATAAACAAGTAAAGTGCCTTACGTTCGTGCAAATAGTGTGTGTAAAAATTAAAATTACATTTAAAAAACCTTAGAAATTCACTGAAAATAACATAGGTTTCAGGGGCGTTATAGTTAGCTGGACATTTCCCTCATACAAAACCCTAGAAATTCCCCTGTTATAGTTAGTTCAGCTAACTATAACTTGCGCCCCCGTAATGCACTGCTGATGACGTCACATATTACATCACTCATGACATGGTCAGTGACATCATTTATGACATCATCCAGTGAGTATGTGTTTCTGTACAGTTTTAATATGTTTAATATATAGAGGGAAAGGTCTGTTGAAGTGTCATTTGAGATGTCATCAGGGAAATGTCCAGCTAACTATAACGCCACTAAAACCTATGGTTTTTTCAGTGAATTTCTAAGGTTTTTTAAATGCCAAAACCTAATTATAACGCCCCTGAAACCTATGTTTTTTTCAGTGAATTTCAAAGGTTTTTTAAATGCCAATTCCTAACTATAACGTGCATGAAACCTATAGTTTTTTCAGTGAATTACAAAGGTTTTGTAAATGCTAATTCATATCTATAACTTATCTCTAAAGATATCATGTTTAATGATTTTCATTGGATTTCTATATTTTTCAATTTCAGTGTGTCAGTTTCATTAATCATGTTTTTTTGAAATACTATTTTATCACCATTTTATCTTATTTTTTCAATTAATTCTTTTAAAAATTAAAAAATATATTTGTTTTTATTGGGTTTAAAAAATTTTTTTTTATATGTTTAAAACTATTTTTAAACTATATTTTCAAAACTTTATGTTTTATTTTTTTTCTCCATTTTTTGGGGATTCGCGCACCCTATGCGCACCGTTCTCGATACCTACGCGAAAGCATCCCCGCATGGTATGCGTTGGGTACGTGTTTCCAATGCGACCGGTACGCGACACGTACAATGTACGTAACGCGACGCATGCGCGCTCCGCGATGCGTCATATGCGTGTATGACGCGATGGGTGCGCGGATCCGGCGAAATATTTAACATTTAAAAAAACATATATATATATATGTATTTCATGTGAATATTAATTGAAGACAAACTCTAAACTAGACTTAAAAGTAATACATTTTTACATCTAATCCTATATTTCTTTTTAATTGAATTTCGCGGATGCGCGCTGGGTGCGTGATGTGTAAGCACAGGGTGCACGGATCCCATGTGACCTGCAAAAAAAGAGATTTGATTGGTTCATTACACTTCCTATTCTAACTATTGAAAGACCCCACCCATTTCACTCATTCTTCTTTGAGCTTCTTTGGAGGAACATCTCACACCTTAGAACTAGAAGAAACTTTTTGGGGAAGATTTCCACAGCTGCAATTTTTCTGAAGACAATGGCTTCTGCACAGCAGCCACCATCAGAATCAGACCATTGGTCCGATGAGGAATTTTTTGTGGAACCTCCACGCACAGAAAGATACACCTCTGTGGTGTGGACATTTTTTACCTTCCCAGAAGGACAAAATAAAACGAATTCAACTAAAGAGACATGTAAAATATGTCAAAGAGTGCTTTCCAGAGGAGATCCATCAAAAAAATACTCTTGTGGGACTGGGAGTATGTTAAAACACCTGAAGACTCTGCATCCCGTGAACCTGGCCAAGCAGGAATGCAGAAGACTCCGACAGCAGCCTCAGCCAGCAGTGGCAAGCACTTCTGCAGCATCACCATCGAGCACTCACCCGGACATACGTCCAGACTTTGGAAAACTAAAAATTTGTTGCATTAAATGCAACAAACTAATATGTTACGGCGAGCAGTCAATTGAACTAATCTGCCGAGCGCAGCAAAACCACAAGTGCTAAACTTGTGTTTATTATTTTTTTTTTGCAGAAGTTGACTGTTTTGTTCCTCCTGTTGTCTTTCTTTCCTTTTGAAAAAAACAAAAAAATAACAAAATTGTTCCAAAAGTACAAAAAAATAAAAGAACGAAAAAGAAGAAAATAAAAGTTCTTCTAAGAACTAACTTTCCTGGTTTAAAAAAAGAGCTATATTTGTTTGTTTGTCTGTGAAAGTTTAGATGAATGTATGTGTAGTAAGTAATTGACTGAACAAATACATTAGTAGCGTATGGTGAATGTATGAGTGCAGAACTATGAGGAAGTGCTGCAGCATCACACAGTAACCTCATTAACTACAGTGAGCTGTAGTAGTTCCGAAACACAGGGATGCAAGATATGTACATAAATATGTTGCAAATCTATGCTTCTCTCTGCACGGCTGCTTAAACTGCAGCCATGTGGTGACACAGGCACCCTAATGAAAGGATATCTGTGTCATGTGCTGTTTGTTATTGTGCAGGAAGACACACCTTCCTGCACAAAAACAATCAGTAAAGGCATTTTTCTCCTTCAATGTGTGCTGAGCATTTTAGCATGCATTGAAGATGTAAAAATGTGGAGAAATGAAAACAATTCTCCTTGTTGTGCTTTCCTACACCAATTTTAGAATGGTGCAGCATTCACACACAAATCGAGTTTTCTGATTTCTGACAAATCTAGACACGTGTCTTGTTCTATGAGTATTCAGTGCAATCATGCACAACAACACTTATAGAACACACTTTCATCGCAAACTGGTGTGCATGATGAGGTTGTATTTACATGGAGTATAAAAAGTGCACAGAGTGTCTTTTCCTCTCTTTGTAAATATGAAAGAGTGTCTTGCGCAATAACTATGTAACAAAAAGTGACACGTTTCCAATTTAAAAATTCCTTGCGAATGATAGAAGGTAAGCACAGAGTTTTGTCTGCAAAGATGTTCAAAGAAGAATGATTGAAATAATTGCAGTCCTTCAATAGCTACAATGGGAAATATTATGAACCCCTCAAATCTCTTTTTTTGCATGACACATGATATCTGATTATGGTCAGATTTCAAAACTACATAGGTATAAACAGAGTATTTTTAGAAACGTGTTTCAACTTTGTAGCTTCTTGCAGACCTCCTCATTCTGCATATTGAGACTTATTTAAATTACCTTCACAGTAATAGCAATAAAAAATGGTATACATTTTTTTCTGATTTTCATTGCAATCTAAATTCATATAAATTGCTTATTTTTAAATTTGGATCTGTGAAAGAAAAGAAAAAAAATATATAACATGTAATAATACATTTTTTACAACACAGCATAATTTCCACAAAGTAATTTGTTTGCCTTTTTTGCTGTTCTCAGAATATATTAAATTTCACTAAAAATAGTGATTTCAATCGTACTCATCACTTAATAGCGGGCAAAAAAAAAAACAATCAAAAAGATTGTTAAAATAAACCCAACATGCTATTTTCAACAAAATACCACAAGATACAAATCACAGATATATAAAATGTTTACAGCTAACAACATTTTATAAGTTTAACTTACAAAAACTGTAAATGTTGTCGCTTTAAAATATTCACCGAATCTAAGGATGAATTTTTGGAAGACGCACCACGCCCACAACGTTTTCCTTTAGTGGTGTGGACATTTTTTACTTTTCCCGAGGGTCAAACAAAGATCAATGCCACCTTGGTCACGTGCAAGATTTGCAAAAGAGTTCTGTTGCAAGGGGATCCTAACAAGAAATACTCGTACGGCACAGCAAGTATGATGAAACACCGAAGGACCCTTCATCCAAACAATCTTGCACGAGAAGAGTGCAAACAGATGAGAAACACTCCTGTTCTGTATCTGTAAAAAAGAATCACAAATAAATGTATATTATTAACTTTCAAATTTATACTGTTCCATTACTGTACAAACACATTTTATATAAAAACTGGCTAAGAAACTATAGCCCTGAACCACAAGTGTGACGATGGTTAAAACACTACATGCATAGTGCATACTACTTTTAGGCAATTCATGCCCTAAAGCCTACCTCACTAAAAGACTACATGCTAACTGACTGAATGATTACAGTACTATAAGGAGACACACTGGGTGAGTGACAGAGTGTTTGCTAGAAGTGTATGAATACTGACTGGGGAATTGAAGGTGTGAAAGACAACTGTGTAGGTGGTTAGAGGCCTGCATGCATAGTGAATATGCACTTGAAGCAGTCTATGTGCTAAGGCCTGGCTCACTGCATGAGTACTTGGGAACTGACGGAATGATTAGAGTACAGTAAGGAGAATGCCTGGGTGAATTTATAAGTGGTTGGCTTTTGACACAGTGAATGGATTAGTACTTGGTACTGAAAGGGTCACTAGAGGAGTGCAAAGGGAGTGACAGGATGTTTGCTGGACTGTATGGATACTGACTAGGGAATTGAAGATGTGAAAGACAAGTGTATAGTATGTTAGAAGACTGCATGCATACTGCACAGACATTTGAAGCAGTCTATGTGGTAATGTATGGTTCACAACATGAGTACTTGGAAACTGACTGAATCATCAGACTACTGCTAGGACAGTACCTGGGTAAAACTTTTAAATTTTCAGTTCTGGCACAGTGAAGAGAATAGTACATGGTACTGCACTTCAGTGTGAAACCGTGACGCATTTTTATCAATGCATAAGCAAAGACTGGCTTCTAATGCTACTAAAACTGGACAACATGACCGATTTTAAAACAGTTGTCTGTCAGCAAATACACAATGTTACCAAACACTTCTATCACAATCCTTATCCAAATGTACACAGACTCACAGTGTGATTTTAGACAAGCAACACTATCCCTAGCAGTTTACCAAAACTCATTCACTAGTCTAGAAGAGGTAAGGGTACTGCACACAATCTACATATTTAAGTACAGCACATTAGTTTCAAAGCATGACTCATTTAATCAACGCATAAGCAAAGACTGGCTTCTAATGCAACTAAAACTTGACAACATGACAGGTTTTAAAAGAGTTATCTGCCAGAAAATACACGATGTTACCAAATGCTTTTCTCACAGTGGTTCCCAAATGCACACAGACTCACAGTGTGATTCTAGATGACAACCACTATACCTAGGAGTTTTCCAAAAATCATTCACTACTGTGGAAGTGGTAAGGGAACTGCACACAATCTACATATTTCAGGACTGCACTTTTGTGTCAATGCCTAACTCATTTAATCAACGCCCAAGCAAAGACTGGCTTCTAATGCTACTAAAACTTGACAACATGACAGGCTTTAACCCCTTCAGCGCTGGGCGAATTCCGCCGCGGTGCTGAAGGGTTCGAGCGCGGGCGGGCTCATGACGGAACGGTTCCGTCATGAGCACAGCTCAACCGTGGCTCATGACGGAACCGTTCCGTCATGAGCATGGAAGGGGTTAAAAAAGTTATCTGTTAGAAAATACACGATGTTACCAAATGCTTCTCTCACAGTGGTTCCCAAATGCACACTAACTCACAGTGTGATTCTAGACAAGCACCACTATCCCTAGGAGTTTACCAAAACTCATTCACTACAGTGGAAGTGGTAAGGGAACTGCACACAATCTACATATTTCAGGACTGCACTTTTGTGTCAAAGCCTGACTCATTTAATCAAAGCATAAGCAAAAACTGCCTTCTAATGTTACTAAAACTTGAGAGCAAGACAGGTTTTAAAACAGTTATCTGTTAGCAAATACACGATGTTACAACATACTTCTCCCACAGTGGTTCCCAAATGCACACAGACTCACAGTGTGATTCTAGACAAACAACACTATCCCTAGCAGCTTACCAAAACTCATTCACTACTGTGCAAGGGGTAAGGAGACTACACACAATCTACATATTAAAGTACAGCACATTAGTGTCAAAGCATGACTTATTTTATCAATGCATAAGCAAAGACTGGCTTCTAATGCTAGTAAAACTTGACAACATGACTTGTTTTAAAACAGTTATCTGTCAGCAAATACACGATGTTACCAAATGCTTCTCTCACAGTGGTTTCCAAATGCACACATACTCACTGTGTGATTCTAGACAAACAACACTATCCCTTGCACTATACCAAAACACATTTCTTCATCTAGAAGGAGTACTACATTTTACTGTAGAAACATAACTCATTTCACAAATTCATAAACAATGACTGGTTTCTAATTCTTACAACAAACAAATGATGGACGGAATGCTGACAATGCAGATATTCTCCCCCAGTCAAGAGATCTGGGTTAAATCCATCGTTCTTTTGCCCACTACGCCACCCCAGTTCAGACATGGCCATATGCAAATCAGTCTTGACCCTGTGCCTCATGGGAACAGTCCAGCCCGAACTGCCAAGCCATGTCTTCCCTGGACCAGAATCAAGCATCCTAGGACCGGTTTCTGGCTATCAGCCGTCATCAGCCAGGATAGCTTGACTCCAGTGGCGCAGTGAGCACGGGACCCACGTCTGGGCATACCCATCCCACTTAGGGCGAAAAGCGTTACAACAAACAAATGATGGACGGAATGCTGACAATGCAGACATTCTCCCCCAGTCAAGAGATCTGGGTTGAATCCATCGTTCTTTTGCCCACTATGCCACCCCAGTTCAGACATGGCCATATGCAAATCAGTCTTGACCCTGTGCCTCATGGGAACAGTCCAGCCCGAACTGCCAAGCCATGTCTTCCCAATTCTAATTCTACCAAAATATAAAAACAGCACAGTTATCTGTCTGCAAACACATGAAAAACACAAATGCTTATCACAGAATGGTTTCTACATGCACGCACACTGTCAATAAGATTGTAGAGAAAAAAGTACTCCCTACACTTTAGCAGGAGAAATACATTAGTCTGATTAAAATCAAAATAGTCTACATACATCCCCTCACAATTAAATAACTCACCTTTCAAGTTGTTTTGTCGATTAAGAAGTATATCAGTCACACACCAGATTTTCTTTTACAGAATCTCTGCACTGTGCACCTCTCAGCAAAAACAAAGAATGGAAAAGTTTCCCTTTCATTTTCCACACATATACATGTAAACATCAAATCACAATCCTTCACACATAAATTCAAAAGCAAACACACATTTCTATTGGTTAAACATTTCAACCCTTTCCAAATGAAATACATTTCAACCCTTCCCCCATTCTGCCTTCTGCCTGTTACCATAGAAACAGGTCATGGAACACTGCACTGAGCACACAGGTCACAAGTTTAGCACACAATGTTGCTAAACAAGACAGCAAGTGTGCTTGACTTTTCAACATATCAGGTTATCATATATAATGTTCCTTACAATCAGTTTTTGTTAACCAATAAGAATCATGCCTTTAAAAAACAGAAATATACACCCTACCTTTCAGTGTAGAAAGTTGTCATACAACCAATGATTTCTTGTCTTTTTTCAAAAAAAAATTCCTTGGATCCGTGCACCCAACGCGAGAGGATCCGTGCACCAAACGCGATAGAATGCATGCACCGTGCGCGCATTCAGCCGTTTAAAAAAAAAAGAAAAAGGGGGCCCCAGGGGGTCCTTCTGAGACCCCCTAAGCACCTCTAGAGGGTCAGAGTATTTCCACTCTGCCCCCTTTATATGTTTTACACACTTATTCCCCTTGCTTCTTCAGCCTTGCTTCTACCGAGGCAGAAAATGGCCGCCAACAGTTCCTGGTTTCGAATGTAGACAGACACTCGACAGCCAATTAGCATTCAGCGCGCGATCGGGAGGGTGCGCGCTCGGTTCGGGGAGGGTGCGCTTACGGTGCGGGTAGGGTCCACAGATCCTCCCCGGCCATAGATATATATGTACTTTTAACTTTAATTTTCTCAGGAACTACTGAACGGATTCACACCATTTATGCAAAAGGCACGAGTCTGAACTGAGGACTATCTCTTTGCCAAATTTGGTGTAATTCCGTTCAGCGGTTCGGGCTGTAGCTGCGACAACAGATCCTATGGGAAATTGCATGGGGAAAACACGTTTTGGGACCCCCCTTTTTTCTTGTCCCCCGTTTGACGAATCACCACGAAACTTTCAGGGTAGGAGCGGGGCAGAGCTGGCAAAAAGTTTCGAATATTTTACGAAGATTCGTCAACCGGTGCCAGACTTATTGGGAATAGAATGTTGCGGATTCCCTATGGAAAATACGTCCTAACTATAACTATCTACTGACGACCGCCAGTAGATAATACACACAAATATGTACACAAGCACATACATAAGTAACAGTCAGTAACTACCTAGAACATATACGAGTAGACTATTTAGGTCATCACAATAGAACCCACACACATATAATCAACAGTCTGACACTGCATAAGACAATCCTCAATTTAAGGGTTTCTATGCTTTTTGGCGGCTGTTGATGAGGTTATGGGACGGCACTCCATAACATCTCTATAGGAAAAAAATATAAAGGGGGACAATGGTGCAAATGGCAATTGAAAGTTGGAGGCTGGCAGTATATGCCACAATAGAGAATGCGCAGTACTGGATTAACTGCAAGCAACAAAATGTTGTCTGTTACAAAAGTAGTTATCCACTGAGCGATCTACATTCAATGTAACAGAGGTGTGTTCCTTATATGTGGTCTAGATTCTTACTGTAAATGGCGGTACATTGTATGCTATTAGGTCAAACGCAAGCTTAGTATTTGTACAGCTGACATCTTGCAGATATACTTGAAAGTGCTGTGCAATTTTCTGTAGAAGGTAAGCTGGGATTAATCCCAGATTTTCAATTTTTATACAGCGCGCTTGCCACTTAATCTATCAGCTACTGCATAATTTGCAGATTTTATCAAAAAATGCTTCTTTTGCAAACAGATCAAAATTTACAAAAAAATAAAAAACAGCAATATGGGCAGCTGCACAGTGGAAGCCCCTTCACAAAGGTTGATTGGTCACCTTTCAGTAGTTTATTGTCGAATGTGAATGTTAAATTCTACTCTCTCGACCTCATAATCAACCACATCGCTAAGCGCTGCATACTATAACTCAGTAACTGCATCTGTGATCAGTGAAATGGAGAGTCTTCCCACTTAGGATAAGTCCAAAACCCTTCTAATCGCGCACCCTACATTGCATGGGATGCTACCCATGCAAGAGATTCAATGCCTCACATAGGGGAAGTAAGCACTATATAGGTTTCACAACACAATTGTGTTGCCATAACCAGAACAGGTCGCTTAACTCTGATGAGGATTGCAAGGGTAAAAAGGTTTGAAGAGCCTCTCAGGATTCAGGTGCTTATGACTACAACTAAATGCGGAGAAGACTCTCCCAATAATCTTCATAGCTCTGCAGGAAAATTAAGAAGTCAATGTAAGTATCAGGCAGCAGCAGAAATATTTCATCTGAAGTGCCTGCAACCCACATTAGAGATTCCATGCTTGAGCCTCAGTGACACGGATGACACCTGAGTAAAGATGTCACCATGCACAGACTTCCACGGGCTACAGACAAGAGGCAGCTATAATTAGAGCAGTTGGAGGACCCAGGGGTTACATGTCTCAATGATGGGCTGGACCTCTGTTGTGAAGCCAAAATAGCATCACAGTTAATAATCAAAAAGTAACTCAACTACACAGTGTCAAGTCAATTGGAAAGGGTAAGTGTTTCACATTTTTTTTGTTTCACATCTATTTATTGAATACACTTTGAACAGGGGAAATCAAAAGAAGATATAAAGTAAAATACATCCCAAATAACATAATACACGATTGAGACCTTGCAGGAAGCAGACATTAAAATATGGACCAAGACGGGAAATGAAAGCCATCAAAGAGAAGGGGGGGAGTAACGCGCTGTCTCTTTAGCTTAAGTTACAGCTAAACATTTTTTTTAAAAAGAAAATTGACAAAAGTACTTTTTTGTTGGGGCCTCATGTGCCCAACACCAGTGGAGAGACAGAAAAAGTGGAGTTTGTCCACGTCTATGTAGTGCTTTATTAGTGTATTCACCCCTAGGCATTATTGTTAGCAGATTTTGGGAAAAGTGTGTGTATACCTCAGCTAACAAACAGGGGAGGGATAGACTGACCCCAAATGAAGGGGACGGGAAGGGAAGGATGCGTTCAGGTTGTCGTTGGGGAAGATGGCTACAGCCCCCTTATGGGGGAGGAGGATATCCCTTTACGGGTCCAGTGGTGTAGGAGAAGTCGACTGTGCACCTCTAGCATAGGGAACAAGGGGTTCATTAAATAGCTCATTGTAAGGCTCTCAGGCAAGGAGGGACCAGACGAGAATGCTCTATCTGAGAGAGATGCTGGATTAATGGCTGCCAGGTGCATGCAAATTTAGCATCTGTATGATTAATACGGGTGGTAAGTAACTCGAGGGTCAAAACGTGCCATAGGCGGAGGAACCACGTGGCAATGGGTGGGGGGTTAGGTTTCTTCCAGTATAAAGCTAAGGGCTGCCGACCTGCTCCTAGCATTTGGATTCTTAAGCGCCAGTCCGAGTGAGTCTTGGCTACCAGTGTCGAAGGTCTGATACCTAACAGGGTCACTAGCGGAGAGCTTGGAATAGGAAAACCCACTGTGTCCTTGATATGACTAAGGATTTCTTTCCAAAATAGCGTCAGACTGGGACAGGTCCACCAGATGTGCATGATGTCACCTCTTTCTCCCTGACACCTCCAACAAGTTGGGGGAAAGCCCGGTATCATCTGCTGGATACGGACGGCGGTAAAGTACCATTGTGTCATAAGCTTATAAGCAGACTCACGCTGTGTGATGCTTTGGTAGATTTTTGAGATGTCTTGCCACAGTTGGTCCCAGTTCTCTGCAAGAATCTCCTCGGCAAGATCTATATTTCACTGTTTTTGATACGTAGGGGGTTGTAGCTGTTGCAAATGTTGCAGTAATTTGTAAGTGCAAGATATCAATCCCCTCTAGCCATCATAGGTTTGAGCGAGAGTCTCAAAGGCAGTGAGCTGCCTGGTCGCTCCTTGTGTATAGGTGGGGGAGAGAACCCAGTGACAAAGAAATCTTATGTTCGTGTCCTCCAAGGAGAATGCCCGAGATAGCGGGTGAACAGCAGATTGCGATCACCAGTGGTTCCACCAATAGGGCAAAAAAGAGTGGAGACAACGGGGACCCCTGCCTGGTGCCACGGTATAGGGGATGGGGGTAAGGTGGCCATTAATGCGAATGCGTGTGGTCGGCTGCGTGTATGAGGCCATCAACCTGGAAATCATGTTATGGCCTAGTCCTATTCGTCTCAGGACCTCCCTAAGAAAGCGCCAGTCTACCCGGTCAAAGGTTTTCTCAGCATCTAGTGACACCAGGCAAGCCGGTATGTCTCTATATTGAACCTTTTTGATGAAATGGGCTATGTGTTAGATGTTGTCTGCACCCTGGTGATGTTGAATAAAGCCAACCTGATCTGGGTCTACGATACCTGGCAAATAGGGCTTCAAACGATTCACAAGGATCTTTGTGTAGATCTTCACGTCTGTATTTAGGAAGGTGATGGGATGGTACGAAGTACGAAGGGAAGCATCTTTTCCTGGCTTAGGGACAAGCACAATCTCAGCTTCAAACATAGTTGGAGTAAGGCCAGTGGCGTCCTTCAAATTATTAAAAAGTTGAAGAAGATGATCTTGAAGCTGCGGATAGAAAGCCTGGTAAAAGACAACAGAAAGACCATCAGGGCCAGGAGTTTTCCCTATTGGAAGCTGTTTCAGGGCATTTGCTATTTCCTCATGTGAGATTGGTTCCTCTGAGAGGTGCATGTGACGGGGAGTAATAGGGTCCCAGGGGCAGGAATCAAGAAAGGCTGTGATTTCCACTAGAGGGCAGGGTTCGCCACGTATAAATCTCCGTAAAAGTTCCAAAGAGTTAAGCTCTTGTCGAGTTCAGATATGGCCGACGTGCCGTCTGCTCACAGAAGTTTGGCGATGTGAGCGCATAGGGTTTGGGACCGTAAGCGCCGTGCTAGGCACGACCCAACCTTATCTCCCCCTGTGTAAAACATTTGTTTGAGAGCGCGCAATAAGCATTCTGCTTTATTAGTGCGGTGTAAACGTAGCTGGCCTCGCAGCCCAGCCAGCTGCTGTTTGTTATGAAGGAGGGTTGTTGGTGGCCCTTTTGCTCTAGGGCTTTGATATTGGCCATGAGGGTTGATTCTAGAAGACGGGCTTCCCGAGATCGGACTGTCGCTATAGAGGATATGACTCGCCGGATGGTTGCCCTAAAAGCATTCCATCTGACAGCTTCCAGAGTACCGCAGGTATCGTGAGTGAAGAAAAAGGCCTCAATCTCCTTCCGGATATCTGCTAGGTTGACTGGATTACAGAGAACCTGGGGAGGTAGTCTCCAATGAAGTTAAGAGGTATGCTGAGGATTGAGAGGCTGAAGTGATATCGAGACATGGGCATGATCAGATAATGAGATGTCGGATATTTCTGCATTAACTAGTGAATGGAGCAAGGGGATGGAAAGAAAGTAATAGTCAATAAGACCGTTGTGCATGGGAGAAAAGTGAGAAGTCTTTAGAATCAGGGTGAAAATATCTCCAAGCTTCAAAGAGCCCTAAGTCAGTAATGGCATTTTAAGACAAAATCCTAAACTTACTACCATTTTGGTATTCACAAAAGACACTTACTCATTTTGGTACTCACAGAAGGCACTTACTCATTTCGGTACTCACAGAAGTTAGAAGTCCTAACTTTAGGATTCCTAAATGCCTTCTGTGAATACCGAAAGTCTTAAAGTTGGGATTTTTCTCAGTTTAGGAGTATTAAAGTTAGGACTCATAACTTTAGGACTCCTAAATGCCTTCTGTGAATACCGAAAGTCTTAAAGTTAGGATTTTTCTCAGTTTAGGAGTCCTAAAGTTAGGAGTCCTAACTTTACTACTCCTAAACTGAGAAACATCCTAACTTTAAGACTTTGGGTATTCACAGAAGGCATTTAGGAGTCCTAAAGTTAGGAGTCCTAACTTTACTTCTCCTAAACTGAGAAAAATCCTAACTTTAAGACTTTCAGTATTCACAGAAGGCATTTAGGAGTCCTAAAGTTAGAACTCCTAACTTCTGTGAATACCGAAATGAGTAAGTGCATTCTGTGAATACCAAAATGGTAGTAAGTTTAGGATTTTGTCTTAAGTTAGTTCTGTGAATCAGGCCCTTAATGTTGAGAGAGAGAAGTTTAAAGAGATTAATCATCGGCAGCCCGGTGTGATGTTCCCTGTATTGAGCCACTCAAAGGTAAAAGTGGGAGCTGAAACACCCACCCAGAGAATCCCTGGTAAAATGAGGGAGATAATAACATGTATGTGGCAGTTGGAATGACATGATGTCCCCCAGCAATGTCCAGGCTCCCAAGGCTGGGAATACCCAACCAAGTCTCCCCCAAAAGAAGCACATCCAAAGAATAATGACAGGCATGGAAGAGGAAGAGGGGGCAAAGTTCCCAACAGGGGGCAGCCAACTGGGCCAAACAAAATCAATGTCTACCAGGAACAGCCCATTGCCCAAAGGATGGGCCATTCTGAAAAAGTCACTCTTCAAGGGGACACTGGAGATGTGGGGGAGGTGGCAGGCACAGGCAGTTCCTCAGGTCTCAGCTGCCGTCAACCAGCTGCAAGGAGACACTCAAAAGTCGCCCGCTGCTGGAATGCCTAAGGGGGACCGAGAGCCGAAGTCAAATGGACAAAAGCGAGGTCAAAAAGCTCAAGTCAATGCCAACCCTATCCGTGTAGCAGTTTCGGGAGGCCCACCCTCCCCCGGTGTGCTAAGGTGGTTAGGCATTTTGTAGGCAGTGAAATTCCCTCTGTCATATCTATGCTCTAGGGAGCTATGTGGAGTTTTAAAAGCTTGAAGATCTGAGCCTTCCCCCTGTGGATCATTCCTTTTGCTCAGGGGATCGAGGCTGCAGGGAAGCATCACTCGAAGTCCGGATGTGGTTGATGATGTCCTGTTTAGCCTGGGAGGAGTCCTGTTCCTGGAGTTGCCTCCTATGCTTGGACAGTGGGACAGTGAACCACTTCAGTTGGAAAAGCTTTCTAGAGCGCTCAAGTGGGGAGGGAGGACCCCCATCCTCAGGATCCAGCGGGAGATGAAGGAGCTGTTTTGCCTCAGTCAGTGAGCGGAGGGCTCGTTGTTTGCTCTCCCAGGTGAAGATCAATGCAAATGGGTGGCCCCACTGATATTTGATAGTGAGTTCGCAAAGCTTATCTGTGACTGGCTTAAAGTCTTTAAGCCTCCGTAGGGTGGCAGGGGCTACGTCCTTGAAGATTTGAATTGAACAGCCATTATGGGAGAGGAACTTGGCTCCTTGAGTCTTTTTCAGGATGGCTTCTTTCTCGGCGAAGAAGTGGACCCATGTGAGAATGTCCGGTATGAAGTCTGGGCGGCCTCTAGGGCCAGGAACACAATGCGCTCTGTCCAGAACAGGCGGGGATGCTTCTTCATTCTCACGGATCACCTGGAGGAGGTCCGCTGTGAAGGCCATGATGTTTTTCCCCTCCGAATCCTGAGGAAACCTTCTAATGCGTAGATTATAATGCTGACTTTGATTCTCCAGGTCCTCCTGCTTGAGCTGAAGACTAATGTTTTGATCTTCCAACTCCGCCATAATTCGCCATAGGCTTTCGTGGCCCTCCGCTCTGGCGTCCATGGTGCCCTTGAGATCGTCTACACGTCCGCTGAATCCGTGACATCCCTCCGGATATCCTGCAGGCCAGACTTAAAATCTTGTTTAAGGGACCCTATTTCAGTCTTAATTTCTTGGAGGAAAGAGTTCATAAAGGCCTGTGTAATCGGTGTATTGGCTTGGTTCCTTTCTGTCGCTGATTCTGGGGGGACGGTTGCAGACTGTGACTGCGAGTTGGATTTTGACCAGAGAGAGGTTACCAGTTTGTCTCTAGTCACAGAGGGTTCCTGCTCCTTATTTGTTTTATTTTTAGGGGGCATAGTTGAAACTTGGTCCTTGGTGGCTCTGAGTCAGGTATCGCTTAAGCGTAGTAGGAAAAGCAGCCAGAAATCTGTCAGGGTCTGTTGTGACCCAAGCAAGACCGATTCACCCCGGTAAAGGACTATAAGCGATGGAGGGAGGGGTGTAAGCGTATCTTCAAGCCAAAGCACCAGGTCCAGGTTGCCCCACTATCTTCTCAGCCGGCAGGCACAGGTCGCTGGAGTCACCAATAGTGGGTACTTTCTCTCCAATAGCTCCAATGCGGTCTCCTGGTTATATTCAGGCCATCAAGCAGGGCAGGGGGAGCAGTGCGTGAGATAGTCCAGTAGGGAGAGCGTCCTTGGTTCAAAGCAAGATCAGAAGTAAGTAAGCAGAAGAATGTATAAATAGAGGTTTCTCTTGGATGACACCTCAAAAAGAGTCAGATTGCACCACATTTAATCATAAAAAGGACATTTGAGTATACTTAATCTGCTACCACTTAGGAACCCATAGCTCAATTATAAAAAAAAAAATCTTTTATGAATATCACAAAAGTTTCTTTATTAAAACCACAGTAGATAATGCTATGTTTTCTTTTTAACAAGTAAAAAAAAAGAGGGGGGTTAAGAAGTGTATTCCGACAGACTTATACATATGACAAATACATTTCAATATACATGAGAGACAAGAACAAGTGACACAATATAAAACATCATAAATACGTTAATTCGACTGAATCAATTGCGTTGGAGTCTATCAATCCTTTTCTGATTAGGCTCATATGTTCCTCGAATCTAACAATATCAAAAAACGTGAGGCGTCGACGCGTTTCCGTGAGATATATGTTCATAAACCACCTTCTTCCGGACTTTTACTTTACATGTCTCTCTTAAAATTGGCTTAGTGTCATATATGCCTGTTTAAAAAACATAAAATATGTATCATATATCACTATTCTATTTTTATATGTGGACATGAACATAGGATCATGGATCTTTTAAACGTGGAGGAACATTATTCAAAGGTATCTATGAAAAGATAAATTGCATTAAAAACAGAAATTACTGCTCTCTTATCCCTTGCGAAGGAAAATGATTGGATAATAGAGAGCGAATATAAATTGCTGACCAACGACAATGCCATTATACCGGCGATACATGGTCTACCTTGGATCCATAAGAATTAAAAAAATCCCCCATCAAGACCAATTGTAGTCTGTATTGGTTCACCACTAGAACCATTAAGCAAATATGTAGACAGCTTTCTTGAACCCCTAGTACAGACACAAAAATCATACATTAAAGATTCAGCACACATGATCAGTATTATTGAGGGTTCTGTATGGAGGGGAAACATGGCGGCAGGCTGACGCCCGTCTCGCATCCTACCAGGTACGAGGGAAATGAATGGAAGCAATATAGAAGACTCAGCGCAGATCTCAGAAATTCAAATTCACGTAATGACCAAACAAACCCCCCTCCCAGGGTCCCAAAAGGTGACAACATGTTCTACACAAATAGCAATAGACAACATTTCTTAAACTCGACCTGCACTACACAGGGCGACTCCCCCCAAGATTCCCTCACCCCTACCCACGACTCCATGGCACAGCGTCTCGCTTCACTAGAAAGCCAGCTAGAATCGATTTCCTGGGGATTGACTGAAATCCTCACCAACCTCAACAAGGACCGTAGGCCCCACCAATCCCCTCCCTGGCTACCCTCTCCATCCAACTCCATCCACCACAAGCGCCCTACCAGGCCCGTAGCAACCCCCGCGACACAGTTACAGAGACTCTCAAGAACCTTGTCACAAAAATCCCAAAGAAACAGAGCCCTCTCCACTAGGGTTCAGAGATGCACAAATACCGATATCGAGCCTTTGACCTCAAGACCCACTAGGACCAAAGCCGCAATGTCTGACAAAGAAGCGGCCGATCTAGCCTCTTCATACGACGCACCTCCCACTGACTCCCCAAAATCCAAGATCCAAGTGACACGGGTTTCCGAAAAGACCTTCCTTGCACAAAACCCCTAGACCGCCCTTCCTCACCACCCTACCTAGGGCGCCCAAAGGAAAGAACCCCAGCAATAAAGAGCTTTCCACCAACTGCATGCTCATCAACTGCAGATCGGCGTCTATGCATGTAACTGAACTAGCAGAAGCCATCCTCTCGCAGGACATTGACATTGCGTTCATCACGGAGACCTGGCTCAATGAGCTCTCCTCACCCTGCTTAGACATGCTTGTGCCCCCAGGTTTTTCCATTATTAACAAAGACAGAAAAGACCAATGAGGGGGGAGGGGTAGCTATCATTCATAAAGACAACATTGCCATCATGGAAATAGAATCATGCAAATACAAAACATTTGAATGCCTTACAGCCAACATAAAGACCAAAGATAATGGAACTTTACTCTGCCAGCTTGTCTATCACCCACCAGGCAACACCTCCGCATTATCTGACCTGATTGATCACTGTGCACTCGGAGATGCCAACAACCTAATTCTTGGGATTCTTAACCTGCGGTGGAATGAAACAAACAACCCGTTAATTCAAACGCTATCCAATCTCCTCTGTGACAATAATTTAACCCAACTCTGCACGGAGGAGACGCACTACAAAGGAGCTAGCTTGGATGCCATCATCGCTCAACGAGATGCAATTACAATCAACCACATACTCCCCGTGGACTGGTCGGACCACCACATGATATTATTTCATATCAACCAACAAATTCTCTCTCAACCACCTATGCAGGAACCCCCCAAATGGGCCAGAAACCTCTCCCAGATTCCCATTGTAGTCCTTGAAGAAAGGATAAGCTTGCTCCTTCCCTGCACCATCGACCACCTCTCCACAACCTAACTCACCGAGCATTACAACTCAAAGTTAGTGGCTATGCTTGACCAGCTAGCTCCTCTAAAGCGGAAAAAAAGCCGAGTAATTTCGTCCAGGTCATGGTTCAACTCTGACCTCTATTCTGAAAGGAGAAAACTAAGAGCCAAAGAAAGGAGCTGGAGGAATAACCCTACCGCCATCCTCCGCGAACAACTCAAAACAGCTGGTAGGGAGTACAACAATCACATCAAAAAACAAGAAATCCACTTTTTTCCACTCTGCGCTGGACAGCGCAAAAAATAGACCCAAAGAGCTCTATAGCATCATCAGGCAACAAACCTACAAGCCCATGACCTCTTCAATATAGGTATCCAAAGAACTCTGCGACAGCTTCGCCAACTTCTTCAATGACAAGATTACTAAGATCGAACTCTCACTGGACACCATCAATACTCACCCCACTAAGAGCATCACGTCCGGGATGTACGATATCACTCCCTGTCCCTCTTCCAATTCCTTGCTAAGCTTCCGCCCCATTCAAGAATCTGAGATAATCACGCTGATCTCCACCTCCAAACCCTCATCTCATGTCCTAGACCCCATTCCTCCCCTACTGACCAAAAAGCTGAAGCGCTCCCTAGCACCGCTTTGGTGCACGATCATAAATGCTCCCTGACAAATGGAGTCGTTCCAGACTGCCTTAAAGTGGGACAAGTCACACCCTTGCTGAAAAAACCCGACCGTGACATTACGGAGCTGAATAACTTTAGACCTGTTTCTAACCTCCCTCTTCTGTCCAAAATCCTAGAAAGATGCGTACTTCAACAACTAACCCAACACCTGAACAACATCAACCTCCTGGACTCCCATCAATCTGGCTTCAGAAAAGGCTGTAGCACAGAAACCGCGATCCTCAACATCATCGAAAATATCCACATATCACTAGACTCTGACCATTGCTGCCTCCTCATTCTCCTTGACCTCTCGGCAGCATTCGATACGGTAGACCACAAACTTCTCATTAGGGCTCTCCAAGAAAGAGCCGGTCTTGGCGAGGTGGTCCTCCAATGGTTCTCCTCCTTCTTGCACAATCGCACTCAAAAAAAAAAAAAAAAAACTTTGCTTCCGACCTCCACCCAGTCAACAAGAGAGTCCCTCAAGGCTCAGTGCCCTCCACGAAACTCTTTAACATCTACATGAAACCTCTCACCAAATTACTCAAAACAGCCAACATCTGTTTCCATCTTTATGCTGAAGATACTTAGATATATTTGGAAACCACCTCCCTCAGAGACATTCAAAGACTTAATGACGTACTGAGAGATGTTCAACACTGGCTGTCATGCAATCACCTTAAACTAAACCCTGACAAAACTGAGATACTCCTCATCTCGAACAAGGAGGAGAACCACCAAATTACTGAATGGCTGAAAGCCGTCGATGCGCTCAACGGGAATCTCACCCTAGCAGACTCTGTCAAATCACTAGGCATCACGCTAGACCCGAAACTGAACATGACCAGACACATCAAGAATTCGGCCAAGAGTGCTTTCCTTAACCTTAAACTACTGAACAAAGTAAAACCTTTGATTCCGCCCAGTGATCTTAAACAGGCCAACCAAACACTGGTACTGTCAAGACTGCACTATGGGAACACAGTCCTCTCAGGAATAGCAAAATCACATCTGGCTCCCATCAAAACAACGCTGCATGCGGCAGCCAAAATGATCACCGGAATCAAGAAATTTTACCACATTTCTCTTGCACTCAGGTAACTTAAGTGGCTCCCAGTCGAAATGCGGATGAGCTTCAGAACAGCCTGCCTCAATCATAAAGCCCTACATACCGGCAAACCCGAATATCTGGCGGAAAACCTCAAAAAAGCCGGTCAGGCCAGGAACCTCAGAAGCTCAAACTCCCTCCTACTCATCCCACCAAAAACTCGAAAACAAAAAACTGCGGCTCGATCCTTCGCCGGAAGCGCTCCCAAAATCTGGAACTCTATTCCCCCTCACATCAGAACCATTTCCTCTTTTGTAAAATTCAAAAGCCAACTCAAAATCCTGTTCCTCAAACGCTCCCTAGGGAGTTGATGGGATCAATCAAGGGCAGGGGGAAAGTGGAGGGGCCCCGGTTCTGGTCCCAGCCTCTCTGAAGAGAAAAAGGGTGAAATCAGGAGGAAAACCTAAGCGGTGAAATCAGGAGGAAAACCTAAGCGGTGTGGCCCTAAGGTGTCACGTACCCTGACAAAACCCCTTCCATCACTTAGTTCTTACTTTAAGATAATGAAGCAGAATACGACACCGCATGGGGGAGAAATAAGAGTGCCCTACCCTCTGTTCCAATACAGTTGGAACACAGATTTCCTGTGTTATCTGAGACACAGGACAAGGATGTTCAGGGGGAAAATATGAGTGGGGTGGGAATTGAAGAGGCTGATGGTTGCCCTATTACTACTCCATCTCCTATCTACTGGGTGTCCCCTCCTCCCTCTCAAGGGCGTATTCCAAGAGAAGAGAATTTAGAGAATCAGCAAGGTACAGCCACAGGCACAGGTATGAGTATGGGCATAGAAGGAATGGTAGAAGGAGGGACTATTAACATATGAAGACTTTAGTTACCAAATAAGATCAGATTTAGGTAAAATAACAGCACAGAGGCAGTGGGAGTTGGGATCTTGGATGAGTGAGCTTCGGAACAAGGGAGCTCAGGTGCAGATGAAATTTCCAGCACTACTAAAAATAATGTGGCGCAATAAGATGTATAACTTTTATAATCCGGAAAAAGTTGATACTTTCCTAGCGCGGATGGAGGGATGAGTATTTTGGAATACAGTGTTGGCGATGTAGTCGTAGGCTGTACAGTTTGTATATTTCTTCATTTTTTTTACAGTGCTTTAGATTTATTTCTCGTTGGGAATGGGGTGATCACGAAGGGCGGATTGGAGCGCCCATGGAGTAAAAAGGGGGTTTCCCGAGGGAGAGGAGGGAACAGGGTGTGGGAGCATAGGGAAAAAAGAAAAAAAAAATTCCTCAGGATGCTAAATTCGAAAAGGAAGGCGAATAAATACAATATAGGTCAGATGTTAAAGGAGATGGAATGTTGTGGGGAAAGTAGATAATTTTTAAAACAGTACATTTTTTGACATGGAATGTTAATGGGTTAATAGGTAGAAAAAAGGCATACAGGGTATTAGAATTTTTAAAGGAAAGTACCGCACAAATGATCTCTCTTCAAGAGACACATCCAGAGAGGCAGGAGTGTAGACAGTGTTTCGGTAAGTCACGTTGGGTTCAAGTCACGTTGGGTTCACGTTTGTGTTGTGTTGAGACCAAAGGGGGGGCTCTAGAGGTGTGGCCATTATTATAAGGAGTAATCTAGGAATCAGGGTTGTGAAATATGAGACTGATGCTATGGGTAGATGGTTAGTGGCCACTATATTGATACAGGATAGGCCTTTGGTTTGTGCAGTATATTATGGGCCTAATGAGGATAACTCTGGACTCTTAATAAAGCTTGAAGCCTGTTTATTGGAAACAGGAGCACCCATAATTTTAGGAGGAGATTTCAATCTGGTTCTCAATAGAGAATTAGACAGAAGGTCATGTGTGAAATATGTTACCTCCCCAAAGCATTTGCCAGACTAAAGTGCATGATAAAAGAATTTAATTTAGTGGATATTTGGCGTAGTAAGAATAATGGAATATGAGATTTCACCTATTATAGCAAAAAGTATAGACATCATTCTCGTATAGAATATTTTCTCGTAGACCAGGCCTTATATGCGGTCATAGATGTAGTTTCGCACACTCCAGCAATTTTACCTGATCATTCCGCAGTAGCTATGTCTGTGAAGCTTCACTGAAAGGAGGGGCAAAGGAGTTGGACATTAGACAGGACTATATTATTGGACGAGGAAGCGATAAGAGATTTGGGGGAAAAAACAGCAGAATATTTTCACATAAATATAGGTTCAGCAAGCGAGCAACTGGTCTGGGATGCCTTTAAGGCACATTTAAGGGGGATATTGAAGTCTATAAAGGGGCGAAAGAAAGTTAGCAAAACAGGAAGAGGAGAGCAGAATTAGGGAGATCAAGATGAAAGAGAGGGATTTGCAGAAGGCCTCCTTAGATGATGCAAGTAAATTGTCTATTTTGGCTAAAGATTTAGAGGATTTGCAGGCTAAATTCCAGGCGCAACTGGATAAAAAATTACTTGAGAGATGGAAGGCGAGTAATCTCCAACATTTCTCCTATGGAGAGAAATGTAGCTCTCTGTTGGCTTGGAAGGTAAAAGCGGATAGAGCCTGAAACACAATAAGAAGCTTAAATAGTAGAGTCAGGGGAAGTATTATGTGCGAATGTAGATATATGCCGGGAGGCCAGAGGATAATAAAGGAGACTATAACGCCGGACCAAGAGAGTATAGATGAGTGGTTAAAACAGGCAAGGCTTCCACAGTTGACAGAAGAACAGAAGAGCGCCTTGGGAAGGGAGATAACAGAAGAGGAGGTCTGGATGCAGTGCAGAAAAATGGTCAGGGGAAAAGCAGCTGGGCCAGACGGCCTCCCAGTTGAGGTATACCTAAGTATTTTGGATAAAGTATTGCCTACTTTAACATCTACATGTAATGGATTGTATAGTGTAGGAGAAAACATCCCGAGCTCTTGGTCAGAAGCTACGATCACGTTAATTTTAAAACCTAACAAAGATCCACAGAAGGTAGATTCCTATAGACCTATATCCCTTCTAAATGCCGATTACAAGATCTATTCGGGAATAGTGGCATCATGAGTAGCTAAGGTGATAAAAGGGGTTGTGCACTCTAATCAAAGAGGTTTTATTCCCTGAAGGCAATTGAATGAGTTAACTTTCCAGATGATGGGAGTTGTGGATATGTCGGAAGTACGAAATATCCCCTTGACTATAGTGGCAGTAGATGCTGCAAAAGCATTTGATCTAGTAAACTGGAAGTATCTTTGGGAGGCCCTAACCAGTTTTAACTTTCCGATTAATATGCTGAAGGCTGTGGTAAATAATTTAATTACCGGGACTTAATTTGATACAGAAACATAATAAAAATAGCTCAGTAAATAAGAGGCAGAATCCGTGGTATTAGAGGTTCGGAATGGGCTTTATTCCAATGGACGATTCGAATCGGTTGCTCCAAGTTCCATCACCACGAAGGTTCAGGAAGTGAAGTACATACTTTATTGATAATTAATCACTTTTATACAATAGGCATTACAGTGAAGCAAATGCAAGAGGCGTAACAATTGATAGTGTAGATAAGAGATACATACGTAGCAAAAATAGGCGTAACTGGGTGTGACTAAAGAACGTCATCAGGTGTGATGTCATAATAGGGTGGTTCCATGAAAGAATTTTGCAACGTTAGCAGAATTACTTGGCAGAAATGCGCGCGCAGCAACATGACGTGTGATTGACGTGCAACTAGGGGGTGAAGAGGACTTGACATTTAGCTCTACATGTGGCGACAGAAGTCTGGAGGGTCAAGTCAACCTAATCCCAAATCATATCTAACATCCTATGTTTAAAGAACTATGTTATCCAAAAGAGAGGTCTCTTAGAGTAGAATCTTATTCTATACTGCCTATACTGACTGTTAGTGTGTGTACAAGCGTCTAAGTGTCTACACTAGATGCGAGGGCAGAAGTCTTCCATAGTAATAGGGCTATGAATTACTTGCATAAAGACAGAGAAGCCGGGCCTTTGCTCGGTAGCTGGAAGAATGTTTACTTAAACTACTAGACAGGAATGCATTGGGCAGGGAGCGGAGCAGATAATTTCGAAGGTGAAATACAGTTTCTTGGCAGGCAACAGGCTGATGTCAGGCATCGTGAGCCGCGCAGGGAATGAGACAAAGTTCATGGTCACAGATGCAGGCTCAGACTGGAGCTTCAGAGGCAGAAAGCAAGAAAAGCTTGATGACAGAATCAGGGCCTACTTGCCTGGACTGTAAAATGGCATAAGTGAACCATATAAAGCCGGTGGCCTTTCATACTTAGGAATGGAATATCCGGCCTATTCATGGCGGATCTGAAAGAGGACATGTTGACGGTGGACGCACATGTGTTTGCGTCTTCATAACTGGAACTGGAGGGAACATACATGTACTTGTGATTCATACATGAAACCGTTGGGGTCCAAGATAGGGGACATAACTGATCATAAAAATCCATATTTCCACATTCCCTCCTTGTCCCCTACTTGCCCGTCAAGAGATATCAATCTTCATCAATCCATTGATCTGTTCATATAGCATCATTTGTTCTTCTTTTTTCTTCTGGGATGAATGAAATCTTGGTGCTGGAATACACGATGTGGCACACAGACCACAAATCGCTGGTCCACATTGTAGGCATAGACAGCAACTGAATAGTATGAGAAAGCCAATACCTAGGAAGGATAGGACCTTCCATCCAAAGGTAGATAATACACTCCAAAACCAACCGGACCAAGTCCAGGTGCCTGGATTCTGGTGTATCTGGCTTACAATCTTATGAAGGCGAGTTATGGCTTTATATACAGATGGCGAATTTTCTGGTATGAAAATGCAACAACTTGATCCGATGACCCTACAAGCTCCGCCCCTATCGGCCAGGATGACGTCAAGGACAAGACGATTTTGAAGCACAACAATCCGCATAGCAGACTGCTCTTCTGTTAAATTGCCTAAGGCGGAAATAGTTTCGTTCACTACTGCTTCAAGGGTTCTAGTTAATCTACGTATCAGCTTACTATTAGTAACGGTACCTATATAGGGAAAGAGACCTTTATTGAAATCTGTGTATTTTTCCCATGCTGTTTCAGTGTAATCGACTATTGGGAGATCTCTCCTTACTCTATTATATACTAAATGAGTATTTCTGTGATAATCAGGAGGAGCTAGGAAAACAGGTGGCAAAAGAAATCCAATGTAGCAGGTACCATCCCAATCTAGAGGCAAACGTACATATGCCGTCTGACCACATATGAAATAGGAATGGCGGGAAGCTCTAAATGTCGACTTGCCTTGATCACTAAATTCTATTACAGTGGTGCATCTACTATGGCCCATATGTATGGAACCATTCTTTCTTACACATAATTCACCTTTTACTGGAAATATTGACATAGCGGGCAAAATTGGAGTAGCTTCGGATTCGACATTTAGGATCATAAGATTAAGCGTAAAATTACCTAATCCATACACTTCATTTTCTAGATCAGTTCCTGTTCTCCTGGGAAGTCCCTCCTTGTTAGGGTAGCAGACTTTAAGTAAAACTAAGTTCAAATTTCCCCATACCCAGTTATCTTGATAAACTGCAGAATTCGAATCTAGGGAATTAATTAAACTAAACCATGCTCCACAGGAGCCGTTGTGTGTGAATGGGTATGGAAAAAGAGGTAGAATTCCTTTATAATTCTGATAGGGAGGGAGTCGGCCACATATCCAACAATTTGTAGCATTGCTAACCTGATGGGAATGATGTAACATACTAATAAACGTGTTATTGCACAGCACAAATCTATAAGACAACTCAAGCGGAGGTAATTCACTAAAAGAATGTTCAGCAGTAATATTATAAACATGTCTAGAAATAGGATAATATATGTGCAACAATATACTTGCAGTAATTATTAAAAGACTTAAGAAGAACAAAATGAATAACGTCACTGTGCAATGACTACGCAGTGATTTACAGTACGCATGTCGTTTCAACATTTTTCGGGGTTGTTCTCTATTCAGGTCTAAGGGATACATGTCAGAGACAATTCAACCGCTTCACCTTGGAGAGGACTTAAACAATCAAATTGCTTGACTGATTAGACCTGAGTTTTAGTTTATATAGTTCGTGATTACTCGTTTCAACCAAAGGAAGTTTTGAGTCAATGGGTGAAGACACACGAGGTGTGGTATTTACATCCGATGGTAGTCCATGAAATTTCTTGATATGACTTGAATGTATCCAACCTTTCCTGCCTTCGATCTTCACGGCTGTCCTTGTGGTGAGCAAGACCAGTTGCGGCGACCTCCACCTAGGATCCAGCTGAGTCTTCCGATCGAAGTTCCTCACTAAGACCAGGTCCCCCGGGACTACGTCATGGGGTTTCACCTCAGTGTTGTCAGGAAAAGCTGCAGCTACCTGTGAACGACAAGATTGTAGTGCAGACATCAAGGAAGCCAAGTAATCTGTCAGCATATTACAGTCAATATCAGTTATTTTGCGTGGTATGGGCGTCCCCCACATATTTGGTGGTCTGCCAAAGATCACCTCATACGGGGATAGTCCTGTTCGAGAGTGTGCTACCATTCTCATGTAAAAGAGTGCAACTGGTAACGCTACTACCCAGTCGACACCTTTCTCTCTGCATATTTTGGACAATCTGATTTTCAGGATCTGATTATGTCTTTCTACGAGACCTGCTGCCTCGGGGTGTCGGACACAGTGGAATTTCCACTGATAGCCTAACAAAAGTGAAACGTGTTTCATTAGTTCGGATGAGAACGGCTGGCCGTTATCTGAGTAGACAACACGTGGTAAACCGTATCGTGGGAAGAATTCTCGAACTAACTGTTTGGCAGTAGTCGGGGCAGTATAATCTGAAACCGGGTATGCCTCTGTCCAACGGGAAAGAGCACAGACAACTACGAGAACATATTTGAATCCTCGACATCGTTCCATCTGGATATAATCCATCTGGAGGACTTCAAAAGGGTGATCAGGAGGCTGAAATCCACCCTGTTCTACGGGAATGCTTTTTCCTGGGTTGAACTGACAACAGATCATACAGGTACGAACTTTTTGTTTAGCTGCTGCTCGTAAATGTTTATTGAACCAAATGTGTTGAATGCTGTCTAGCATAGCTTTTTCTCCTAGATGCGCTGGACTCTGTATAGTGTTAATTATAACTTGGACCATTGAATCAGGAAGGAACCACACAGAATTTTCCTTCGTCATCCATCCTTGATCCGTTTGGATCCCTCCTAATTCAGTCCATTTCCTTATTTCATCTGGTGTAGCATGTGTCTGTATGTCAATTACGTCAAGAGTAGGATCTTTAATCGTCATACAATGTGTTGGCGTCAGGACGATTGTCTTTGTCATGTCAGATGTTTGAGTTTGAGCAGTCTGTTTAGCTGTTCTGTCAGCTAGATCATTGCCTTGGGAAATGATATCAGTAACTTTCGTATGAGCTTTACATTTCATAATTGATATTGCAGTGGGTAGATGTATTGCATCTAATAAGGCATGAATGAGGGGTCCGTGCTGAATGTGGGCACCGTGAGAAGTTAAATAACCTCTCTCTCGCCACAGCACGCCGAAGTCATGTACAACTCCGAATGCATAACGTGAATCAGTGTATATGTTGACTCTTTTATTTGTGGCTTGAATACAGGCTTGTGTCAGAGCGACGAGCTCTGCGGCTTGAGCGGACAAGGTATTTATGCAATTTGTTTCAATGATTTCAGTATCTGTTGTGACTGCGTAAGCGGCCACTAACTCTCCTGTACTTGTTCTCATACATGAACCATCTACATACAACGTCAGGTCTGGGTCTGACAATGGGACATCTGTCAAGTCTTGTCTGGGTTTCGTCGTGATTGTAATAACTTCAATACAGTCATGAGCTAGTGGGTCTGTTCCGATTACGGGTAAAAGTGTGGCAGGATTCAATGTGTTACAACGTCTGATTTCTATATGTGGCTGAAACAATGTTAATTCATACCCTGTAAGTCGCGCTATAGTTAAGTGTTGTGTTTGCGTTCGATTCACAAGAACCTCTACTGCATGTGGTACTTGAACTGTCAATGGATGTCCTAACACTATGGCATCGCTTTGTCTGATTGCTAAAGCTGTTGCTGCCACTGATTTCAGGCATGCAGGCAAAGCCTGAGCTACGGGATCTAATGTACTAGAAAAATAAGCACATGGTTTGTGTGATCCTGCTTGTTCCTGTGTGAGTACTGACAAGGCAGTACCTTCGCGCTCTGTAACAAAGAGTGTAAACTGTTTATTGTAACATGGTGTTGCTAAAACAGGTGCTTGGCATAAGGCTTTCTTTAGGCTTTCAAAAGCTTGTGTATGTTCCTGAGTCCAAGGGAGAACAGTCGATGTGGCTGCCTCCTGTGTTGTCAATTGAATGAGTGGTTTTGCTAGAAATGCATACTGAGGGATCCACTGCCTACAATATGAAGTGAGGCCTATAAAAGCCCGCACCTCCTTTTGTGTTTTGGGTATTGGCATGTTAGCTATTAACTGAATGCGGTCGGGTGTAAGCTGCCTTCCCTCCTTGGACAGCGAGTGTCCAAGATAAACAACTCGCTGGACACAGAATTGCAGCTTAGAAGGGGACACCTTGTGCCCCTTTTCGGCTAGAAATAGTAAAACTGTCAGTGATGCTTTCTCACATTCGGGTTCGCTTCTAGCGGTGATCAGCAGATCATCGACATATTGAAGCAAGGCAGTGTTAACTGGCATGTGGATACTGTCGAGTTCTCGTTTCAGTGCTTGGCTATAGATGCTGGGGCTTTCTGTAAATCCTTGAGGTGCGCGTGAGAATTTAAAGCTACGTCCATTTAAACTAAATCCGAACAAGTATTGGCTTTCCGGATCTATTGGGACGCTGAAAAAGGCATTCTTGAGATCAATTACCGTAAAGAATGTTGCTTCGGAAACAATAGCTGTCAGTAATGACGAGATATCTGGGACCACAGGGAATTGTGGCACAATGCACTTGTTTAATTCGCGCAGATCAATAACCAATCGATATACTGGCGGGGCCTTCGGATCTGTTCGTTTAAGAATCGGAATTATCGGGGAATTACATACATTGGAGTCTGTTTCCGCAACCACTCCTTGGGCAATAAGCTCGTCAATGATTTGTAGTAAAGCCACTACAGCATCTGGTGGTAACTTGTATTGTCGCATTCGTGGTAGTACCACTCCTGCCTTTAGTGTAACTCGATATGGTGTAATATTCATGCAACCAACATCAGTAGGGCCTTGTGCCCATAAATGTGTAGGTAAAGTCTGCAGTCGGGGATCCATGTCTCTAGACACATAGTGACCTTTAAAATCACGTAAAAACAATCTTACTCCTTCCGGAGAACAACATATTATAGCTCCTAGAGCTTTCAGTGTTTTTATACCTAACAAGTTTTCTGGACATGATTTAGTAAGCAATAAATCTGTAGTTCGGGTCAAAGGTCCTATCGTAAGTGGAAGAGGCTGTGATACTTCATTAACAATAGGTTTTCCTGAAAAACCAAGGGAAATATTCTGTGAGCCTGAGAGGGGTGCCCCTGGAACTTCACTACGTTTTATGGTTGTTCGACTTGCCCCTGTATCGAGTAAAAATTTTCTATCTTGGCCTAATAATTCACTATGTACATAAGGTCCTTCTTGGTCTACAGGGACCTCGATAAGGGGTAAGTCAACTTCCCTCTCTAGGCTGGTTCATGCGTATCGTTGATAATCAGGATAGTCATACTGTGCGGTCTGGTACAGCTGTCGTGTCGTGGTTTGTGTGGCAGCAACCGGCAGCGCTGGTGCAGCTGGCACAAACTGTATAGACTGTTGTGGAGCTGGCATGGACTGTGCATGCTGCGGGGCTCCTTGTTCATTCTGATCCTGTCTAAGTGGCCGTGGTCTTTCTTTTGTAATACCTGTGGCGATATTACGCTTCAGGACTGGGCAATCGTGTATATAATGACCTGGCTGTTTACAATAGTTGCATGTCCCTTTTACAGGTCCTGCTGAATCACCGGAATGTGTCGTACCCTTTTTATGTCCTTCAGCTGGAACTGTCTGGGAGACTAGCATTTTCATTTTCGTGTCTTTCATGCGTCTTTGTTCATGTTCTTGTTCCTCTCTAATTCTATTGTGATGATACTGTAACATTTGTAACATTTGTGATGGGGTGTTACCTTGCCAGGTACTCTCGAATTTTAATACTCTATTCTTCACTTGGGGCAAGGAATTTTCAACTAATTTTGTCACAAACAGATGTGGGTATGATTCGCTACTTGCTTTTATGCCACTATTTATACCAAAACATTTTTCAAATCGGGCATAGAAATCACTAGTGTCTTCATCTTGCTTTTGTTTACAGGCTGAGATTGCACCCCAGTCTTCCTTTTTCGTAGTTAATAAACGTGGCAGTACCTGTACTAGTAAACCTGGTAGTGCTTTAGTTTTGTCCCCAAGCCCCGAACCTGGACCTCGGGCCTTTTCTTCTGCTTCTAATGCTGTCCAGTCTATCTTTTGGTCTCCCACCTCCCACTCTTTTTCCTTGAGTTTTTCATAAATGCCAGCAGGCATTAATACCTTTAATATTGTCATAATGTCGGGATAGGTATACTCTCCCATGAGTAACATGTCTTTAATTTCTCGGTGGAAACCCGCTGGGTCTTTGTCATGACTGGGTACCACTTTCTTCATTTCTAACAATTCTATTTTCGATATGGGCGTATATACAAATACACGTTTAAACTGATTGTCCTCGCCCTTTATTGGGTGTACTTCTCGTAAGGGATTCTGTCTGTCCATGTAATACGTGGTTCTTTCCTTGATGGGCAGTGAGACATGTTCTGGGCATACAAAGAGAATGTACTGCTTTCTTGATTCTAGTATTTCTTTAATTAATTTAGTACCTGAACCTCTCCATCTATTTGTGAGTAATTCAGTCAATATATCAGGTAAGGGACCAGGATCTGAATGCTGACTCTGATATAGTATAAGGAGTTGTTGAATCATATAAATCCCAGCTAAACGCTGTTCATCTGGGGTGAGATTCAAAAATGTGTGTGCTACTGTATCATCACCATACTTTCCGGGACTGTCAACCCAATGAACGGCTGACCTGGCTAATTCTTGTTCATCCATAGAATCGAGAAAATGATAACCCCTTCGTTCTCGGAGTAATTTGTCAGCGGCTTGGAACGAATGCTCGGGGGACCTTATATTTATTATAGGTGTTTGGAAATTCCTGTTATTATCTGGACATATCGGACGTATCGGGTCAATAAAACATCTAGTACTATTACAAGATCTTCCTCTACCTACATAGGCTATGGTGTCTGACTGTCCTGTGGGCAGTCCTGATCCTTCCTCCTCGCTTTGTTCGAACTGGTCTACCGCTAATCTCTCTTCGTGTAGGCGTTCTATTTCTTTACGGATCTTTCGGCACATGGCTATTATACAATTTTGCTTATCATGTCTCCCTTCTGATATATTCTGGCTCCATCTGGTAAGAGCTTGCATTGCTTCCGGGTCTACCCCCGGTCGGTCTTGATTTCTGATCACACAATTTATGAGGAAACGTAACAGTTCCCCCTGTATTTCCACTTTCTGGTATTCCATAGCTCTGTTAATACATTCAGAATCTCGCCCTGTCTGGACAAAATGATATATATTATCTAGATGCACAGTCATTCCTGGTATCTTCCCTAAATACACCGCGGCTCGTCTGATACGTAATGATGCCATGATCATTTCGTCCTCTTTGCCGGGCACAGGGTCATATCTACAATCTATAAGAAGTTCCTTAAGCGTGCGGGCATTTATGAGTTTGGGGGTACGTGGATGTGCTGATTCTTGAAAGGTAAGTTTATTTATTCTGGGTGGCGTAGAAAAAATGTTGGTAGCACCTCCGGTAGCCCCGTCTGGGGTATCGGGCGTGAAAGGATTCGTAGAACGCGATACAGCAACTATAGGTGTGGACACAGCTATAGAAGTAGCTGTAGGAACAGATGTGGAAACAGATGTGCTTGCCGGAACTTGTGTCAGGATTTGTTGTTGTAGAGATACAGATACAGGATCTTGGCGTTGAACCTCCCTGGCAGGCGGTCTATGTGGGGCGGGATTAGCGTACTCGGGAGCTGCGTCATCTAAATATGAGGAAAGAAAAACATCTTCTGCGGTTCTAGGATGCCCCTTAGGATGTATTTTTATTGGAAACAATGGGGGTGGCAAGTCTTTTGGTATTTCCGGAGTAGCCTTAGGTAATCCCTCGGCCAGGAGGGGATACATACCATTCATAAGGGCATTTCTTTGTCTGTCTACTTGTTCTGATTTCACTCGTGTACCTTCTTCAATTAATAGATTTTCTCGGACTTTATTTGAATTCTCTTTATTTTTCTCTTCCTGTCGGAGTGCTTTTTCTGTACGTCTATGAGATTCTTTACGCCATAACTCAACGGCGTCTTTCTGTGACTGTCTGACTTTCCTTTTCCATAACTCTTCCTCTACTTTCATGATGCACTCTGCATCCCAGGTCCCAGCTGCGGGCCACCTCTGACTTTCTGGTAATTCCTTGGTGTAGTCTACCCATAAATCAAGAAATAATATAGCGTCTAAGCCATGTTTATGATACATGAAGTACCCTGGAGTGTCCCTAGGAGGAATAGGAACAGCTTCTTCGAGTACCCCTTTTCTTGTTGTGATCTGTCTTAATTTCGAAAAGAGCGGCATATTGAGAACTGATCTGATACTTGATCTTGAACAAACTTAATACAAATAAACACAATAATGAACAGTCATTCATACCACAATATGCAGAACGTATTTAAAACATTTAACATTTAACATTTAACTGAGCAACAATGATGATGACGATCTAAGGAAAACTTAATCACTAAACATAATACTCGGCATTAACTGAATTATTCTGAATTTATATACTTGATATACTAGATATACTGCTAAACAGTACAGATACACTGCTAAAACAGTGCAGACCGGATTTGTGTACCCAAACCCGTCTTGACCGGCACAACCTATGTGCACGTCAGAACGCCTCCCCAGTAATGGTACTCACCGGGTAGCTCGGAACGGAAGGCCTCGGAACGGAACTGAACTGGACCGGACTGGACTCGACTCGAAAACTTCGGACACTTCTGAGCTTCGGAAACCTGGTGGGCCTCTGTATACCTCGGATCTTGCTCTCTCAGCTAGGCTCTGGTCGGGATACTTCGCACTTCTCACCGCCTCGTCTGGGTGTTGATCGCAGCCTCAGTCGCCCCCGCTTGACCGGAGGGAGATACAGGAAATCCTGCTGGTACGCGTTGTTGTCCGTCCAGCTGTGGCAGGAGACCGGGCCTGCAACGCACCGCCGGCGCGTGAGATGAGAAAGTGTCCCTGTTCGGGCGCCATTCATGTGGTAAATAATTTAATTACCGGGACTTAATTTGATACAGAAACATAATAAAAATAGCTCAGTAAATAAGAGGCAGAATCCGTGGTATTAGAGGTTCGGAATGGGCTTTATTCCAATGGACGATTCGAATCGGTTGCTCCAAGTTCCATCACCACGAAGGTTCAGGAAGTGAAGTACATACTTTATTGATAATTAATCACTTTTATACAATAGGCATTACAGTGAAGCAAATGCAAGAGGCGTAACAATTGATAGTGTAGATAAGAGATACATACGTAGCAAAAATAGGCGTAACTGGGTGTGACTAAAGAACGTCATCAGGTGTGATGTCATAATAGGGTGGTTCCATGAAAGAATTTCGCAACGTTAGCAGAATTACTTGGCAGAAATGCGCGCGCAGCAACATGACGTGTGACTGACGTGCAACTAGGGGGTGAAGGGGACTTGACATTTAGCTCTACATGTGGCGACAGAAGTCTGGAGGGTCAAGTCAACCTAATCCCAAATCATATCTAACATCCTATGTTTAAAGAACTATGTTATCCAAAAGAGAGGTCTCTTAGAGTAGAATCTTATTCTATACTGCCTATACTGACTGTTAGTGCGTGTACAAGCGTCTAAGTGTCTACACTAGATGCGAGGGCAGAAGTCTTCCATAGTAATAGGGCTATGAATTACTTGCATAAAGACAGAGAAGCCGGGCCTTTGCTCGGTAGCTGGAAGAATGTTTACTTAAACTACTAGACAGGAATGCATTGGGCAGGGAGCGGAGCAGATAATTTCGAAGGTGAAATACAGTTTCTTGGCAGGCAACAGGCTGATGTCAGGCATCGTGAGCCACGCAGGGAATGAGACAAAGTTCATGGTCACAGATGCAGGCTCAGACTGGAGCTTCAGAGGCAGAAAGCAAGAAAAGCTTGATGACAGAATCAGGGCCTACTTGCCTGGACTGTAAAATGGCATAAGTGAACCATATAAAGCCGGTGGCCTTTCATACTTAGGAATGGAATATCCGGCCTATTCATGGCGGATCTGAAAGAGGACATGTTGACGGTGGACGCACATGTGTTTGCGTCTTCATAACTGGAACTGGAGGGAACATACATGTACTTGTGATTCATACATGAAACCGTTGGGGTCCAAGATAGGGGACATAACTGATCATTAAAATCCATATTTCCACAAGGCGGTGAAAAACTTGTATCAGAATTGGTTTAGTATAACAAGAGGCCCCCTGTCTCCGCTCTTATTTAATTTATATATGGAGCCTTTTGTTAATCTGAGCAGGGCGGATACTATGATTTCTCCATTCAAATCTAATGGGTTTGAGGTAAAACTGGGATTGTACGCAGGTGATTTGATTATCTATACAGTTAACGTGAAAGAGGCAATACCTAGTCTGATGAGAAGGGCAGAAGGTTTTGGCTCAATCTCTGGTTACAAGGTCAATGTAGAAAAAACTGAGATTATGAAATGGAATCAGAGAATAAACATTCAGGGAGCCAAAACTCAGATGCGATATCTGGGGTTGATAATTACGCAGAAGTTGGAGGATATTCCGAGAGTAAATTGGAAGAAAGTCAGTCAGGAGATATTGTGTCTATTGCTAAAATGGGAGAATTTACTGTTAAATATCTATGGTAGGGTAAACCTCATAGAGATGGTTATACTCCCGAAAGTCACATTCCTTTTTAATTATATCCCGTTAACTTTTACTACCAGACCTGCTTGTTTATTGCCATGCTTTCCATTTGAAAAACTTCTCTATGCTAGCAAATAAACCAGACAGGTCATCACTGGGCTTACTGTTTTCAGCAATCCTTGGGGAGGTCAGTCAAGGTCAGCATCATTTTTTGTTTAAGTACGGAGACCCGAAGTTTAAAAAAAAAGTCAGATTGAAGATTCTAAGCTCTGCATTAAGAACATGGATGTATGTCCGGAAACAACTGCGAATCCCATACTATTCAACACGGGCACCGATGTGGGAATCCCCGATCACCGCTGAATGTTTGAAAGAACAATTGAGGCAACCATTAAAAGCAGGGGGCTTATCTTACTGGGCAGATCTTATGACAGATTGCAGTTTAGTGAGCTGGGAAGCGCTTAGTAACCTGACTATGGGAAAACTGACAAGGTTTCAAAATTAGCAATTGGGCTCCTGGTGGACAACACAAGATTGGGCACATGAGTAGGAAGACTCCAAGCTAGATCAGGTAACAAGAACAGATAACTGGGAAAAGGAAATCTCTTTCTGGTATTGGGCCTTTGTGAAAGCAGAAGATCTAATAGAGAAGGACATCAGAAATCTATGGTGTAAAGAGTTTGGAGATGAGGAAGCAAAGACTCTGTGGGTTGATTCTTTTGATATGTAACAAACAGTTGTAAAACCAGCCTCACTTAAGCGTAACCATTTATTTACTGTCCACAGAGTTTATTGGTCCCCGCTGAAGTTGTCAAAGGTTACAGGCAATAACTATTGCTGCCCAAGATGTAAGCATGTAGAAGCAGACGCCCTGCACATGTTCCTGGAGTGCCCCAAAATTACGCAATATTGGCTTGAGGTCTGTCATTTTTTAGGAGAGGTTCGAGGTAAACAGATCAAGGTAAGCCCACATTTGATATTCTTTGGGGTTTTGCAAGCCGAAGAGCTGGGGAAGGAGGTTGGTTCCAAGTTTATTTTCTATGTGGTAGTACTGGCAAGGCGTGAGATCTGTATGAAGTGGAAATCAGAAAACCCTCCATCTTTTGCTGAGTGCCTAAAGAGTGTTATACTAACCAGTGAATCTGATATGGCCTGTGATCTAGGAAGTAGGGATAAGATCTGGACTTTACTGTTGGAATGAAGAGAAAAAAACAAGTGGGTCCAATGATTAAGCCAAATGTGCCGGCGGTTCTGGTGTCTCAGAAATCTTTACTTGGGCTCCACAGAGATATGGAGATGAGAACAGAAACAGCACTCTTCCTAAGGAGTACTCCTTCCTCTCTCTGATGGCCTTCGCACCCAGTATAGAGAGATAGGAAGAGTCTCAACATGAGAGTTGGCAAAATGAAGACACAAAAAAAAAGTATTATTGAGGGTTCTAGTTTTAACAATCAACAGCAATTACTTGTAACCCTTGATATCGAAGCCCTTTATACAAACATAACCCAGGATGATACTCTAGCTGTCATCAAGAATATCCTGGGGTCTTCAGAGTGCAGAGGGGCTAATGCAGATTTTATAATTGAATGTACAAGATTAGTTCTGAAACACAATATGTTCTCATTCAAAGATAACCTATAACTCCAATGCAATGGGACCAGCATGGGGGCCACCTGTGCCCCCAGCCTGGCATGCCTCTATATGGGTCAATTTGAAGAAAAACATATCTTCAATGAAACTGCACCGTTTTTGGAGTATGTGGCCAAATGGTACAGATTTATAGATGATATTTTATTCACCTGGGATGGGCCAGTAGAACTTCTAGGAACATTTTTAGCATGGTTAAACTTAGGAGATATGAATTTAGAGTTCACAGCCCAGTACAGCAATGAGTCTGGAAGCTTTTTACATCTCAGCATTAAGGATGTCGGTGGTAGGTTATAAGGAGAGCTTTTTACGAAATCCACCGACAAGAACACCTTACTGCATTACACTAGCTACCATCCTAGAGCCCAAAAAGATAATATCCCCTTCAGGCAGTTCCTTCGGCTGCGAAGGAACTGCTCGTCGGTGGATGATTCAGAGAACCTGAAAATAAAACTAAAAGATAGGGGCTATCCAAAGAAACTAATAAATGATTCCTTCAAATGCGCTCGATATTACGACTGCGATAGTATTTTCACAAATATAAACAAAAAGCGGCAAGAAAGAAATGAAATGCAAAAGATAGTGTTCTTGAGCCAGTTTTCAGGCATTAGCAATAAAATAAAATTCATCATTAACTCCCATTGGTGTATTCTGAATGATAATAAACAAAACATTCTGGACACGCCATTGTTTGCATTTAAACGTAACAATAATATAAAAAAAAGACTGGTACACATCTATAGAGATGTTTTCGAATCAGAACAACGTACAATTACAGGGACCAGATTTATAGGAAACTATTAATGTGGTAGTTGTATTATTTGTGATAATTGCATAGTGGGGGAAAACATTATATACAACGAACATACTCTCTCAGCGAAGGACCTTAACAACTGCAGAAGTAGCAATATTGTTTACTTACAATAATGCCCATGTAACTTAGGATACGAGGGCGAAACAGCCAGGGAACTGAGAGTCCGTCTCTTAGAGCACAAATCAGCAATAAAGAGCAGCAAGGATAATGCTCAGTTTGCGGACCATTACAAAAAGGCAGGTTATGTATGTACCGACTTCAAATGGTTCATTATTGAAAAAAATCAAAGGAAATAAAAGAGGAGGGAATCTCACTGTTAAATGCAAGAACCGCGAGCAGTGGTATTTCTCCATTTTAGACACAGTGAGAACAGGTCTAAACTCCAAAGAACACTGGATGAGACTAATTTGGTTGAATCATCTTGTACAGTAATATGTAAGTAGGACATAACTGAAATTGACCCCGCACCATAGGCAATAATGAGAGGATTAATCCTTGAAATTCGTTAATGAGACCCCTATCAGCATATCATGGAACACTGTAAAATGGTGGACTGATGCTAGTGGATGTTCCCCTTAGCTGTAGTTCATTCATATGAGAACATTTGGCAGTACCCCAGCCGGTGTTTTATGCCATCCATGGAGTACCTTGGGTTGAGCACTTGGGTCTTGTACCGGCCAGGACGCACTGCACAATCAATGGACCGATTATGGGCAATCTGGAAGGAATTAAGTATTATATTTGGTGATATTGCAAATCCATGGTAATTGATCCCTCTCACATAGATAAATTAATTCAGACACAAAATGACATATATAATAAAAAATTCTGGTGAACATGAACAACATAAATTGAATAACAGAATGGATACGTCATTGTTGGAAATAGTTTCAGAACCAATATCTAAATAATTCCAAATATTTTCTTTGAAAGTTGGAAGTATTTCTTCTATATCGTTTATCGATAAACTCTAGATTGGATTTGGCCCGAATGCGTAATTTTACATGTAGCGATTGCTTTTAATGAAATGCCGACGTATGTGGCATCACACGCACTTCAATGATGTTTCGAGAAATACCAGGTGTATGGCATCATCAATGGGTACTTAACACCGCAGGAAGGCCTGTTTTTTCATCTTCCCATTGCGGAGCGGTACAGGACGTTTTATCGTGCTGCGGAGTACTTTCCTGAAAGATAAAAAACTGGGAACGCCGGGCGGACTCGGAATTAGGTGGAAATTTAACATTAGGCCTGGGCCAAAATTCCGTTCCGCTCGCGGAAATTGCAATAATTTGGCATTTTTGCGTTCCGCGGAAAGCGCGAAAATGTCAAAATTTCCGCAATCCGCATCTTAGCGGTAATTTGTTTCTTGCTCGCGCTGTAAAAAAATACATTCTCGCGTGCGCGCGATCGCCTTACCTGAATGCCCGCGTTCGCCGACAAGTTTTCCCGACCCGGTTGCGTTCTCCACAAGATGTTGAATTGTTGGTAGCCATTTTGCGCTGTCTCGCGAATAACGTCATTTGTCGCGCGATCACATAATCTGTCGCGCGATCACGTCTTTCTTCTCGCGATCATGCACTGCGAGAGTATGAGAAGACTGCGATCTCGAACACCGCGAGCGAGAGCGTGAGGACACGGGCACGTCTAATCGAACGCGTAAAGGAGAAAGAGACCCCGAACACGTCATATCCACCGCGACAGGGAGCGAGAGAACGCGATCAAGTCATTTTGGACACGCCATCGACATCCGGCGGAAGTAATGTGAAGCTCGAGAACTCGAACATGTAAAATTTTCAATATTCAGCTCTAGCAGCATAAAACCTTCTGCAAATTATGATTTTGGATGAAAACAACTCCTCAGATTGACATTTGGCTGTCTTTTTTTGTGCAAGGAGTCCTTTTTTAAAAAGGTGGGGAGAGGGGGGGAAGTGCCACAGAATCTCCAACTTCCTGTTCCTGTCCAGCAGGCTCCTCCCAGTGCTTTGTCCATCTCCTGCTCATTCTGCCTTTGGATTTTGAGCTGGAAAGATCACTCTTTTTGTCTGCTGCATCATTGCAATTAGATTTGAGGATTTTTTATTTGGATATTTTACAAGTAAGTGGTTGTTGTGTCTGTTTGATTGTGGGCATTGCAGTTGTTGTAACTACAATTTATTTTTGGTAACTATCATCATTCCTTTTTTTAAAAATGTTGTGGGTAGTAGTAGTCAGTAGTAGGCCCAAGCTAGTCATGGCCTCATGGGTGTGTGCATGATGAAGCAACAGTTCCTTTGGTGTTTTTTTAATATATTTCATTTTCAAGCATCATTTAGGACCTGGATGGCATTGGAATTAGTTGGGAAATGTGTTTTTTTGGGGGTGGGTTTTCTGATGTTGTTGGGCCTGGACATGCGGCTGGTGGCCATTTGAATCCTAGGCCTGCAAGCTTGCCTGGCCTTGTGTGCCAACAGGCCTGCTTTCATCCAGTAGGATCAGAGCAGGTAGCCACAGCTTTATTAATCAAGTGTTTTCTGTGTGGTCTGTTGAATTTAGACATCATTTAGGGCATGGATGGCATTGGATTGAGTTGGGGAAGTGTTTTTTTTGGGGTGGGCTTTCTGATGTTGTTGGGCCTGGCCATGTGGCTTGTGGCCATTTTGAAGCCTAGGCCTGCAAGCTTACCTGGCCTTGTCTGCCAACAGGCCTGCTTTCATCCAGTAGGATCAGAGCAGGTAGCCACAGCTTTATTAATCAAGTGTTTTCTGTGTGGTCTGTTGAATTTAGACATCATGTAGGGCATGGATGGCATTGGATTGATTTGGGGAAGTGTGTTTGTTTGGGGTGGGCTTTCTGATGTTGTTGGGCCTGGCCATGTGGCTGGTGGCCATTTTGAAGTCTAGGCCTGCAAGTTTGCCTGGCCTTGTCTGCCAACAGGCCTGCTTTCATCCAGTAGGATCAGAGCAGGTAGCCACAGCTTTATTGATCAAGTGTTTTCTGTGTGGTCTGTTGAATTTAGACATCATTTAGGGCATGGATGGCATTGGATTGAGTTGGGGAAGTGTGTTTTTTTGGGGTGGGCTTTCTGATGTTGTTGGGCCTGGCCATGTGGCTGGTGGCCATTTTGAAGCCTAGGCCTGCAAGTTTGCCTGGGCTTGTCTGCCAATAGGCCTGCTTTCATCCAGTAGGATCAGAGCAGGTAGCCACAGCTTTATTAATCAAGTGTTTTCTGTGTGGTCTGTTGAATTTAGACATCATTTAGGGCATGGATGGCATTGGATTGAGTTGGGGAAGTGTGTTTTTTTGGGGTGGGCTTTCTGATGTTGGTTGTCTTAAAGACATGCTTTTGTTGTGTGTGTCTGGTGTGTGTTGGTGTGCAATGCATGCACCCTACAGACCTTTTTGGGGCCTGTGAATGTTCGTATTTGCATTTTGTTGCATTAAAAAGGCAGAGCAGTGTGCTTTCACATGCATCCTTTACCTGGCTTTTATAGGCCTTTTGTCAGCTCCTGGTGTTTCCCAGGCCCCCTGCTTGTTTGTGATTTGTGAGTGTCCATGTGGCTGGTGGACTTTTTTTGTGTTGGGAGTTATTAGTGTCCTGCTTTTGCCATATAGGCCTGCATGGTTATCCGATTGGCTTACTGCTTCCATCCATCCACCCACTTTGCCAGCAGCAGCTCCATGGATGCTGAGATGCTCAAATAATTTAATGGCAAATAGGGTCCACCCCACTTCCATTACATTTTTATTTTGGTGGTTCTTATTATCTTTTCTATCCTTCCTGAGAGTGTAGTGTGTGACTGACTGTACACAGTAGTATAACATAGCCCTTGTTCAAAAAAAGTCATAAATGGCTAGACTATATCTTTTGTTTGCACTAGTACAGTAGTAAGTAACTGAACCACAACTACAAATGCAACTTTTCACTGATGTTCTTCTCCTTGCTTATTTGCTTTTAGGTGCACAAAAAGCCAGAGGAGGAGGTGTCATCAGCATCACCCGGCTACCCATTGTACTGCCAGCCAGACAGACGTCCTGCTGCGCATCACGTCCACGTGTGACCAGAACTTGTTGTGCATCTGCATCCTGCCTGACATCTGAAGAAGATGGCCCCAAAGAAAGGTACCAGGTCCAGTACCAAGAAAGTTGCCGGTGAGAAGAAGGAACAGAAAAAGGAAGTGCCATTAACCACGACTGGTGGTGTGCCGTCCAATGGTTTTTTTGGCACCAAAAAAGTTACGCCTGCAGCAGCGTTGTCCGGGAACCAAGCTGGGAGCAGCACCTCAGCACCAGCGGTCCAACCCCACCAACCTAGGCCCAAGGGCTTTAGTGTCGCAGAGGTAGCCAGTCTACTAATGAGCAGCGATGTTGAAGAAATGTCATTATCGCAAAGTAGTACACAATCAACACAGGCGCAAACTCAGCAGATAAGTGTGCAGCCGCAACAAGAACAGCAGCGGCCGCAACAAGAACAGCAGCAGCCGCAACAAGAATAGCAGCAGCCGCAACAGCCCACCATAGTAGTTGTTGCTCCTGACGTAGGGGCATTTCAGGAAATCGAGCTTCCTGCAGACAAAGTGGAGTAAAGTCAAACCACTGTTTCAGAAGATCTATTGTCTTCCAGACCACCAGCAAGGAAAAGGAGGCTTAGTCCATCATCTTCTTCTTCAAGCCCCGCTTCTGATGATCGTGATGCCACTTGACACCCACCAGCTCAGTCTGAGAGTAATATACGCCACAAGACAATGCTTCTGAAAAGGAAGGTCCCAGAAAAACTTAGAGTTATGGAGGTAGATGTAGAAGAGGGGAGTGATGCTGATGTTGATGAAGACAAGCCAGTCATCACGCACATTACTCCCACCCCAAAGGGATTGGAGACCAACATTCTCACCCTATCCAGAAAGGCTGCTACTGAGCGGGATGTAGCACGGATATCACCAACACAGGTTACACCACCACTACCTCCAGCTGCCATATTTTCCAAGGCCCGGCAGGGACAATACATCCAGCTCAACCATCTCAGTAGGTAGTGGTAGTAAAAGTCACAGTCTAGGTGCACAGGGTCACATTTTAAGCACTCCCTCCAGTTCATCTGGTATTGAAAGTGGCATATCCAGCAGTGCTAGAAAGTTCTCCTCCCCAGTTTGGGACTTCTTTTCTGTTAGCACCAAGGAGGAGAACGTTGCTATCTGCACAATTTGTCGGCAAGGTGTTCGGCGGGGTAAGCTTGGTACAAACTATGGTACCGGAGGCCAAGCAAGTCACTTCAGAATACACCACACTATCGTGTGGGAGAATCACCTACTTCAGTTAAAAGAAAGTAGAAAAACTCAACCCATTGAAGTTGGTCAGGAAGAATCAGGGAGCGATATTATTGCGGTGGAAGGTGAAGAAGAGGGAGGCATTTTTAGCCCTGTCCCCAGTAGTGCAGTGGTACCGCCCACATCCTCCTCAGTAATATCTGAGTGGCACCGCAGTAAGAGCCATACTCAGAGTCACGCTGAGACACCAAGGCGACCGAGTACCGCAATGAGACAAACTGTGTCGTTAAGCCTAAGTGGGTTAATGAAAACAGCACCACAAAGGAAAGTAATCCAGCCTACCATTGAGAGCATGTTTAGGTTGGAGGGGGAGTTCCAATGCAACCACCCAACGGCACGGTTGTACAATGCGAAGCTGGCTAAAATGTTAGCGCTGGACCTTCTTCCTTTTTCATTTGTGGAAGGGGTGGGTTTCCTTGAATTTGTGTCAGCCATCTGCCCTAAATGGAAGGTTCCCAGCCGGTCCTATTTCGCAAGAATTGCTGTTCCGGCACTACATCATGATGTGCTGGAATTGGTTGGACAAGCTTTGCAGCAGAGTGCTGTTCACAATATCCACCTGACAACAGACATGTGAACCTGTTGCCAAGCCACAGATTACATGTGCATCACTGCACACTGGGTCTCTTTTGTGGGGGTTAGAGATAAGCTATCTGCACGAGGTGCTGTTGACACAGCTGCGATTTTTAAAGGTACTCGGAAACATGCAACTGTAGCCATGGAGAAATCTCATACGGCTGAAAACATTTTAGACGAGTTTCGCAGCAAGGTTTTGGAATGGCTGCGACCAAGAGGGCTTAGTATTGGTTTTGTTGCCACGGACAATGGCAGTAATGTACTTAAGGCCATGGAACTTGGTTCCTATTTCAGGGTTTCGTGTTTGGCGCGCTGCATAAACATTATAGTTCAAGACTTTCTGAAAAAAAACATAGTCAGCAATTTACTGGCCATCTGCCGAAGAATATGCACTCATTTCAGCCATTCTTTTAAAGCTCGGAAGCAGCTGAGGATCATCCAACATGAACATAGGATGCCAGTCAAGGCACTCATCCAGGAGGTGGCAACATGTTGGAACTCAACGTATTACATGCTTGATCGTCTGTATGAGCAGTACAGGTCACTCCATGAATATGTCTGGAAAAGAAGAGGGGATGCTACTGTTAAAGGCATGAACCTTGAGATGGAGCAATGGAGCCTAATTAAATGCCTGACTGAGATGCTTTGTCCTTTTGAGGTCTTCACACGTGAAGTCAGCAAGGAGGACTGTACAATGGGCCAAGATATCCCATTATTGCAAATGCTAGAGCATCAGCTGAAGAATGTGTATGAATTATACAAAGGTGTAGAGGACAAAAGGGAAGACTATCACTTGGTGGAGAGCTTAGCCCGTCGCTTAGCTGAAAATGTAAGGATACAAAAATACAATTTTGTCACAAGAACATTACATTTGTGCCACAATTCTGGATCCACGTGCAAAATGTGGACTGAAGACATTCTTTGCTTTTTCCGAGATTGATGTTGCCCGCTACAAAACTTGTATAGCTGAAGCAGCCAGTAAGTTGGAAAATGAACGGCTGCTAATTAAAAGCCCGCAAGATCAACCCACAAGAAGTACTGCAGCAGGGCATGCAGGATCAAGTGCAACTTCGTCGGCTGAGGGCAGTGTGTTTGGATCACAACACTCACCATCACTAGCGACAACAGCAACAATAACTGGATCATTAGGCCCAGTACAATCGTTAGACGATTGGTATGTACAGTTAGGCATTAATAAGCACAGTGCTGATGCACAGAGAAAAGAGCACGAAAGCTTACCAGCAGCACCCCTGAACATTGAGCGGAAGGTCCAGGCCTATCTGGATGACCCAACAAAGGTGTACATTGATCAAAACCCATTGCAGAATTGGTATAGGAAAAGGTCTGAATGGCCACTGCTCAGCAGGCTGGCGATAAGCTATCTGGCTTGCCCTGTCGCAAGGGTCTCTTCCGAACGTGTTTTCAGTGCTGCTGGTTCCATTGTAACATTGAGAAGGACCAGTCTCTTGCCCAAAAACGTGGAGAGGTTAACAATGATCAAAATGAATCAGCACTTCATACCACCGAATTACACAATACATGAAGCAATGGAGGAAGATGAGGACAGCGGCTCAGGTGACGGAAGTAGTGTGTCACATGATGATTACCTACTACTGGCTGACCCCCCAGAGTTTGAGGACGAGCTATACTTCCCTGACAATTAGGCTTGCACTTACTGTCTTCCTCCCTTTTTTCCCCCTTTATTTGTGTGTCTGTCGTTCCGGTTACAAACTTGTGAATCACAACAAATCCATTACCACCATCTTCTACTCTTCTTATTTCATATACAAGTTTCAGGTGTCTGCAATTTGACAGTACAGTCCTCCGAATCCAGCTCCTCCGCTCCATCATACTGAATGTCCCACCCAAATCCATTGCCCTCATGAATGATGATTAGATGATGGTAAATACTAGAAGAACAAATTCAAACTTTCCTAGTCCTGCCAAAAGAAGTGGAGCATGAATCAGATGACTACTATAGCTATCCTCCTTTCAGAGTCGAGAGAGACTGCCCATTATTAACTGAAAATAAGATGGAACAGGTAATGATTGATGCCATGCATTGGACACATAGTCGCAGACTGAATGATTTTGTTGTGTTTGTTGTGCATGAAGTTATGTAATTGTGCACTAATCATCTTTCTACAGAACACACTAAAATTAACTCAAGGTGAATTCTATTTTCCCCTTCTTGCAAATAAGAAATTTGTACTTCTCTTGCAGCTTGGTGATACATTGCTTTTAATTTAATACAGTAAGGGGACTCACTCAATCTGCGCAATGAGTATAATTGAGACAACAGCACCGTCCATGATGATGATGGCGAAATAGACGGCCCGTTAACTTAAGATGAGAAGGAACAGGTAATGACAATTAATGGCATGCATTGGACACCTGACTCTGAGCAATTGGTGTTTGTGTTTTTGTTGTTTGTTTGCTGTGCACAAAGTGAAGTTAAAGTGTACTAGTAATCTATCTTTCTGTACACACTAAAGACTGACTCAAGTCAATAATATTTCTACTCTTGTTGTGTCATAACAATTTTACTTCTACTGCAGGCCGATCTTCACAGTCAGTCAGTAAAAGTATCGGAGATGATGATGAAGTCAGAAGGACGTTTCATGAGTGGCATAAAAGAAAAACTTAAACACAGTTTAATGGTTCAGACGACATTTGGAATTCAGCTGTACTTGACTTATAATATAACTTCATATGAGTTGTTTCTTTTAGTCAGGTTTAGCCTGAATTTCTTCCATCGTTTGGTGACTTTCCCGTTGAAGAACAATTGGGCTAGAATACTGCCATCCTGTCCTTGTGATGGGAGTTCATTCCAATCTACAGCCCATACTATTCTTTTTTGTAAATATTATACAGATCAACGGAGAAAACTATTAATCCCCCTATTAAAACGTCAGGGCTTCCGCACATACCGCCCAGCCCTACTTTTTTTACAGACACTTGAAGGGGAGGAGACGGTTTATATTGTTTCTAACCTCCTACAATATATTATGCGACATAGACTGAACCTAGGGTAATCAAATTTATTTCATTTATTGTTAAAATGATTATAACATACCATAACCAGATGGAAAGCACTGCTGTCATCTATGTACTTTTAAACTTACAGCTTTTTAATGAATATTTTATAATGTATAAGTTTTTAATTGTATCTTTTATGGCCTTTTTTCTGAAAAGCCGAATAAAGAAATATTGATTGATTGAAAAACTTAAAAGCCTAAAGGTAAACACGTCAACAACAACCACAGCAGACCCAAATGTCTGTGTAGAAGTGGAATAGAGTGTAGCGGTGGGATGACTGCGTTGCATTGATTTACTAACTTAAACTGTAAAATGCTATGTTTAGAATGGATAATGTGCATTTCCTTTGTCCAACTCTTTAAAAAAAAAAAAAGTACTCTAAAGTCTAAACGTAGGATGTGCTACTGATAAGCAACGTGCCGTCAGGCCTGTCACTGTGGGCCTGCTCTCTCCTGTTATTGTTGAAGGTCAATGCTGGAAACAGACTAGAGTAGAGATGATGCATACATGCCACCTCGGAAAGTGTTACTACACCATAACTTGTGCATTTGTTTCAACTTTGTTTCTCAATATCCCCTTTGGTTTTCCATCTACAATTACAGGCCGGGCCTTGCCCTATACTTTGGAAAACATTACACTGCATACTTACCTTACCAATAAATTGACATTTTTTTTCCATCCGGGCAGTGGCGAGTGGCGACACACCCAAGATTGATGGACGAGAGGACCAAGAGGAATGCCGAGATGCAAATCCAGTCCACATTTTTTACCAGGATAACACAGTAACAGTATCAACTTTTATCTTCTTTTAAATAATTTGAATAATTTTTTAGTATACAATCTTTACAACAGTGTGTTCTTGTTGTTGTTATTATCATCATTAGGTTTGCTCTCTGTTTGCGATTCTTCCCTACCAATATTTAAAATTTCTATTTGCTATCTGTAAAAGTATTAAGGTCGGAACAACAGAACAAGAAGTGTATGTAATCCGGGTCTCTCATCATCATGCATGCATCTCCTTTTTCTCCCTTAACATATGGATATGTTAGTCTTCAAAGATTGTCATTTGTTTGTCCATGCATACTGTTTTTCAATGTCAAACCTTTCCCAAAACCCCCTTCCCATCCATTCAACAAACCCTAACCCTCTTCCCCCGGGCTGTGTGCCTTATTGTCGGTGTGACTAAATTAAATGTACACCAATACTTAATCACACACTTGCTGGGGCGGATGTGGCGAAAGCAACAGTACTTCAATTTCAAGGCAGAGCGATGATCTTCTTCTGCTTGCCCATCCATGAGTAGGATATTTTAGAGGTTATTTTATTTAACAAAGGAACATATACCTCAGCATTAATTGCCGGCATTGATTGGATTTGTTTGTTGTCATTCCTCATACACAGCACTAACTGTTAGGCTGTAGGCCTAGTCAAGTGACTCGAGTCGACACAACTATAGTTTGCAACTCTGTCTAGTAAGCTATCCCAACCACCATTATGGTTTGTTGTAAAATATTTTAGCATATTATTGTTGCTCCGTAAGTTCTGTACTGCACTTCATTCTACTACTCCTCTAACAGTCTCTCAAAGGCGATTGACTGTCTCCTTTTCTTTTTTTGCAAATGCTGCCGCCCTGCCAGTGTCTACCACTACAACTATACTACCACCACCACCCCAATCATGGCATGTTAGAAAAAGGAAACCATCTTCACCATGCAGCCATTGCTGTGCCTAAGTTAAACATAAACATCAAGCACAGGTAAGAGAGAAGTTTGGGGGAGGCAGAATTAATAATGGACATGTTTTCAATGAATTCAATTTCACACACCAGTCCAGATAAGGAATGCATAGACTAGAGGACAGACTGAAAGTACTAGTAGGACAAGTCAATCAGTGAGGTGTGTTGCATCTATCTGTTTGTGTCTTACACAGTCAGCCAAATATTTAAAACAAACACAGGCTATGGGCGGCCCTGCACCAGCAAGGAAACAGTGTGATGTAAAACAGTAACCCCACCTACAAAACATTAACAACATTGCATGTAACGTAGAAAAATATATTTCATTTACCCTAACAAAAATCAACTAAAAACCCACAAAAGCTGACCCACCCCCCTCCCCAACCAATGTCCGTAGGAAAGTCCAGGAGAAAATAGTAGTCCAAAAACCCAATGCCCAAACCAGTTCCCACCCACCCAAACAGGAATTAAAAAAGGGGCAGAACTTGAAGACAGGGACTAAGGTGTGGGGCGGGACTGAAGGAGGACACGGATCTGCCCCTCTAAACGGGCGACGCCGTGTCTGAGGGCACGGCAGTTGCAGCCACATTGGGGGGGGGGCACCAGAGATGGCACTGCGGTGGCGGCGGGCAGCCGCCAGACGGTGGCGCTGTACCGCTGGAGGGCGGTGGCTGGGGCCCGGGGCACTGGAGGAGGCTTCAAGTGCTGCTGCAGTCTCCTCCTCCTCCTCTGCCAAGACCACCAGCCGCCGGTAATCACGCTAGGTTACCTCCAGCTTCCAGCACCGTGCCTTGGCGGCCAACTCCTTTCGATTGAGTTTAGGAGTAGCTGTGTATCAAAAAGAAAAAAACAAGACAATGGTAAAATATACTCTTAGAAAAACAGTAAGACAAGTTAATTATTTATACACATTGTGGCATGGTAGAGTAGCACTATAATATAAAGCACAGTAGTACATAACATTTTAAATCTCGCCCGTCCTTCTTCCTTCCACCCGTCTTTCACTTTTTAGTTGAACAGTGCACCAGGTGCTCTTCTCCATAACACTTTCAAAGCGAAGTTGAAATCAGATAGATGAGACCATTGGTTACTCAATACACCCGCTCCTATGCCAATTAAAGGGATTCTAGTCTTCTAGTTCACTCTTCAAACATTCACAACAACTCATACTTACTTAGGACATCGGATGGTGGGCGGACTTTGTCCGCCCGCCATCCTCATGCTAAAAAGGGTGGGGGTCCCGTGGGGACAATTAATTAGGAGGATGCACCCGGCACAGTGGCGGGCGCATCCTGTTTTTTTTACATTCTGGTTGGCGGTGCCGAAAGCAATGCTAAAAATACATGTTGTGCTGCTTTTCCAGTCACGTTTTACTTTGAAAGGCAGGGGCGGTACTATAGCATAGGTACCCTCCATGGGGGACCCCAAGCATACTCTGCAATATCTGCATGCCTTTCCGTGGCGGACGGCAATGCCGCCACGCAAAGTCATTCCAAAATGCAGATTATATGGCTGGCGGTGTGTTCAGAGAGACACCACCACCATATTGAACCCTTTTCCGCCTGGTCGACATGTGGGGGGTCTGACTCTTTTCTACAGGGATGGCGGGAGGTTTGCCCCTGAGGTGTCGGCGGTGAATACCGCCGGCCCGGCGGGGGCAATACGCCCGCCATCCTAATGGGGCCCTAAGTCTCAACAGTACAGTATACATACAGTACACCCTTGCAGTGAGTGTACTGTCAAGTTCAACAATAGTTAAGGACTATGAATCTAACATACATCACTAGTACAAATCAGGTAGTAGTAGAGTAGACCTTAATAGTTATATATGGTCATTCTAGCCTTTGCTTAGTTAGCCCGAGCCATGCAACCATTTCACATTTGTGTACAAGCGGTCAACAAAAACATTAACAAGCCACTTTTTTATGAAGTACTGGTGTACTGTTAGTCCATATTGCTTATCCATAAATGCTACACTTTTTGGCACGGCTTAGAAATGCTTGCAAGTTGCAATATACTAACACGCACCATTTAATTTTTCGCATTACAGACGGAAGATTCCCTTCTACGAACCAGAGCTTTGCAGAGCTTATGAATGATGCAACAACTACCAGTACTAGGTTCTTCTAAGGTGAGGGGTCCCTTCACTTAGATCTTCATTTATAAATTTATATAAACTAAATTCCTAGGGGATGGTGGTGCTGCCTTTCACCACTGTTCAGTTATCATGATTTAATTCCCAACTGTAAGTAAGTGTAACAATGTTTATTGTTTTAATGTTACGGTTGGTGCTGCATTTTATAATAGAACAATGTACAGAGCTTCTCAATTCAAAATAAACATTTTGAACTTACATAGACTTGGTGGTATTTGGTGTGGACTAACTTACACAAGTGAGCAAATTAAAGTAAGGGTGTGCATGTGCATTGCTTCCACGACTGAGAGGTTGGGTGTGTTATGTTCTGGGTTGTCTACTTGTTGGGTATCTTGGGGTGAGGGTTCGGAGACCTAATAGTTATGACAAGACAGTACTATAGTCGAGCAGGGGGTTGGGGTGGGTTCTGAATTTCTGATTGAGGTGTGTGAGGAAGGTCCAACCTACCATCACCAACATCATATTTTCTTGTGCAAAGGTTTGTATGTGCAAGATCCCTACAACAGTAGTAGTATGTCCTATAGGCTATCATATCAAAATAGTAATAAATCTGTTTGGGCATTTGTTGCTGTGAATTGTCAAAGCCTCAAGATTAACAAAGACTCAAGATCAATAAGACTAGAAGTAGTACAAGAGGACGACCCAAAGGACTGGACTCAATGGCTAGAGCTACTGGTGAATCTGAGTTTTATTACAACCTTTCACATAAAGAGTGGCACTGGCCAACTGGGCAAGCTTAGCTACTACAGTACAGACAGACTGGCAGTAGTAGTAGTACTGAGAGTCATCATAGCAGAAGCAGGGATAACAAGATTTTTGAAACCGTACAGATCGAAGGATAATTGTTGGTAAAAAATATCATTGGGAAACTGAAACAATAGTTGGTGAAAAATATGGTGCAGTAAAAGTTATGGAATAAGAAATATTATTAGAAACAAGAAGACTTACTGGGGCCAGCAGAGGAGCCCTCATTGGTGTCCTCCTGGTGGTGGTGTTCGGACTGTTGTCCCACCGACTGCCCACTCCCTGTCTGTCTGCCCCCGGGTGCTGATGAACAGGAAAGATATAAGAAAGAGACAAACATTGATGGATGGTGTCAAACAAATACAATATTTTTAAAGAACGGTCAAAAAACACTTATGTAAACAACAACTGCAATAACTTAAATTGACCGATCTCATCTGGTCAACAAGTAGTATCGGGGGATTCGCGGATCGACTACTTAAGTTACTCTTTATCAACAGTAATCCAGTCTTCCATTCTGATTCCAGAATACTAAATTACAACTAAGCCTAAGTACGACGTACCACCCGACCTAGCCCACCTATTCCAGGCATGCCAATGGTACATTAAGTATGCATTTCCACTTCTTTTATTCCTCAACAATGCATATGGTCAAATGGAGGACACATGACTACATTTTTTGTATACACCAAATTTTGGGTTGATTGATTGATGCTGATGTTCTGCTAGTGCTAAGCCAATTACCACCACTCATTGAACAAACTAGAAAAGGTTCTAATAAAGGCTGCCGTACTAGCAGCACGTCATGTAACTAAGGGGGCATCACGCATTCCACTCACAAATTAGAAACTCATACAAAGTACCTAAACCTAAGTATCAATCCGCCCCTATCTCTTAGTGACAGGACAAAGTAAGGAGTGGACTAGAGTCACTGTAGCATTACGTAACTTAATTTCTCTAAAATAAACTCTTACAGAATCACTCTAAGCGAGCGCAAACGCAAAGTTGCAAACAAGTAAGATTAGTAGTAGCGCAGAAGAGCACCTGTGTCATAATCACAGAAGACTTTTAAACGTAATTAACCTGGAATGTAAGCAGCAACATTCTAGCTGGTTGGAAGAAAAAAAAGATATTCGCAATATATACCACAGAGCAGAAGAACAGACACAAAGTAGTAATAATTAAATAGTCACTCACCAAGCCCCGGGACCTCCACTCCTAGCAGGTCCAGCAGGTCCTGCTCACGGTCCAGGATGTCGGACCACTGGTGCGTCAGCTGCCCCTGGGTGCGCCGGACCCCAGAGAAGCGCGACACTGCCCGACGCACCTTCCCCCACCGCTGCCGATGCTCCCGAAGGCCGTACCTGGACCCAGGCCTGCCACCTGCTGCCAGGGTTGAGGGGAGGTGGCGCTGCACAAAGAAAATGAGTGCAGCCAACCCCACCTCCCCAAATAAGGCCTGTGCCTGCACCCCTTGTGGGTGCCGCCTTCCGCAAGGAAGGCGGTCGCGGCTCTGGCTGCGATGACCAGCCCTACCCTTTGACATGGTTCTGGGACGGGGCGGGAAAGAAAAGGTAATAAAATTAAAGTGAAGGAAATAAATAGCAGGCAATAGAAAGAGGAAAAAGTAGCTAAAAGTAGACAAAAACCAAAAATATAGAAGCAGGAAAATAGTTAGAGAAATAATAAATAAGAAAGATAAAAAAAAGTGGCTTTAAACAAAGGATTAAAAAGATGTAGGGAGGATTCAAAATCAGGCCCCAGAACCATGCAATAGAGTGAAAAACAAGATGGCCGCGCCCATTGCGACCACGTGCGCAAGTTCGCGCGATATTTTCTCCCCGAGCAAGCAAAAAGCAACGCGATCAAGTAAAAGCGGTCGCGAACAGGAAATATCTACCGCGAACAGGCGCGAACATGCAACAGGAAGTAAGCATCGCGAGAGGGCGGGACAAGTGAAAACAAGATGGCCGCGCCCGTGAGCAACCGCATGGGTAAGTTGGCGAGCCGCGATCACGCAAAAAATACCGCGAACAGGCGGGAAAAAAACGTCCGCGTCTTCGCGATATTTCCGGCGTGTTTGCGGAGATTTTCAGCATTTTCGCGATAGTTTGCAAACGTTAATTTCGCAAATTCCGTCCACCCCTATTTAACATCTCCCTTTTTCTCCCAGTTTTTTCCCCAACCCCCTCTTTGTGATTTTCCTAAAAAAAAGAGGCCATTTTCAGAACCGTATTTTAATGAAATAGATTTAGACAAATATACCTTATTCTTGAGCATTAATCTTGGATTGAAGGGTTGACCTCCTTTGACACTAAATCTATATATATTTCCCTCTATTTTGAGGAATGAGAGAGGAATCACTCCATTTTAATTAAGGCAGAGGACTGATTAGCCTCCCGCAATAAGAGCGCTACCGCTAGAGGTATGTGGACCTGACCTATGATTTTGATTCAACTTTTTTCATTTAGTGAATGCGTATTACATAAGAAATGTAGGAACATGATATTTATGATCCTCATCTATATGTTCTCTATAGGAATATTATACCCCACTGATCTTTATTCATATCAGGCTGCTCCCTGGAAAACATTTTTAGTAAAGGAATCCCTGACCCTCAACGATCCATTATTTAATATATCAATGATCATCAAAGTTTGAGGTGGGTCATTGTTGTTATTAAGATTTATAAATTTGAGACTATAATTATGATGGGATCAATTTGATATTCATTATATTATTATTTTATTTTTCCTAATCCAGAATATACAACCTTTATCAAACAGAAGATATAATACTCTGACAATGAAAAAGGAAAATTATTTTCTCTTTGATGGAATGGTGTCACTGAAAGGTATACCAGATTAGCACGATGATCCATAGAAAGTTTGAAACATGTATATGAGGACTTTTGTACAGAGATAAAAATATCTCATTGTCATCCAAATTAGAATATCGATATTTGAAGGATGTCATTTAAGGATTAATCTCCTGACATATAACAAGTTTTAAGTTTGGGATGGAGATGCACACCTATGCCTGTTAGTATCGTCCTAGTCCTTCATGGAAAGGAATTTAGAATATTCTCTGAATAAAAGAGGAGTAAATGATGGTGGCTGATACCTAGGAATGTGAATGAATTGGGGAATGAAAATAAGGGCCCTTGAAACAATTATAAACTGCTCAAAGGTATTGATTTATTATTAAAATAGAATACATGTGTTTTTTTTAAAAATGTTATTGGAATGTATGGCTTTTCTAAAAAGATGTTTATGGTTGTTGTCCTGATTGACCACATATGAAAATAGAATTGTGATATATGATACATATTTTATGTTTTTTAACCAGGCATATATGATGCTGTGCCAATTTTAAGAGAGACATTTAAAGTAAAAGTCCTGACGAAGGTGACTTAGAAACATATAGCTCACCATAATGCGTCAAAGCCCCACGTTTTTTGATATTGTGAAATTCGAGGAACATTCAAGCCTAATCAGAAAAGGATGTATAAACTCCAATACAATTGTTCCAGTCGAATTAACGTATTTATAATGTTTTTTATTGTGTCACTTGTTCTTGTCTCTCATATATATATGTATTTGTAATATGTATAAGTCTGTCGGATTACACTTCTTAACCACTCTTTTTTTTTACTTGTTAAAATTATTATTTTTTATAATATCAATTGTGGTTTTAATAAATTAACTTTTGTGATTTTCATAAAATATTTTTTTTTTCTAATTGAGTTATGGGTTCCGAAATGGTAGTAGATTAAGTATACTTTAAAGTCCTTTGTATGATAGAATGTGGTGAAATCTGACTCTTTTTGAGGTGTAATCCAAGACAAACCTCTATTTATACATTTACAGTATTTGGTACCCCATCTCTTGGTTAGTTGGGGCCACTCCCTTTTTGTTTTGAGTAAGCAGAAGACAGGAGAGGTGGGGAATCCTCAGCTTCTAGATCCAGACAAACCTGCACCAGCCAAGCCTCGTTCCAGGCAGTCCCTTCTCCACCGGCAGAGGCGAGCCTCCAATGGGGTTATAGAACTCCCCTTGTCTATCCGGCTCTGCCTTGCCTAGACGACGTCCATATTAACTATAAATTACTGAAGCTCCGACACATTGTTTAGAGTGTGAGCTATGCAAACAGTTGCACATATCAAATTATTCAGTGTTTTTCCTAATAACTGAGCTGTTATTTTTTTCCTCCTGGCATATTGTCAAGTTATTTTGATCACCAAGCTGTCCCAGTAGAAACCTCTCAAACTTGCGAAGTACTTTGATTATACTAAATAAATATTATTGCTCATCAAAGGAAAGCCATTTCATCTTCTCTGGTGCAATGTGACCTGACTTTTTCTCTTGGGACCAGTCTCATGTTTCTGACAACTTTAAGGCTTTCGTCTGCATTAGCCATGATCTCTGTTCCTCACAACACCATACACTTTAATGTAATTTAATAATATTATGACACAGGTGACAGTTATGACACAGGTGAAAGTCAATGTACTGTACTGCACTCAGTCTGGAACACTGCAGAGGTAGAATAACAAATTAAAATTACCTAGTGATCATGTTGAAATGACTACCAGACTGCCACCTCACTGGATTGATGCCGCACAATGGCTGATTCCAAAATTTGAACAAATAAAAACAAGCATTTCCTCACTAGACCCCAAGATATTGTTCCTGCAGCCTGGACTAAAATTCTTCAAAAATGCCTGCGTGCCAACACTTACATGCATGCATGACTATAGTACAACATTTTCAAAACACCAAACACTTAAATGCTGCGTTTGTTGAATCACCCATTCTCTTGCTCGCTGTGTCATTATTTAATTATACTGCAAATATTAGTTAATATTAAAACGTATTGGCACTCAAATATTAATTTGTTTTGCAAGACCTATACCATAGTATTGATTGTGTGTTTCTTTGCACAATTCAACGGATAGATTTGGCAACTGGGTGCAAAAAATAAACAAACAGGCAAGTTGAATATATAGTTGCTACTTTAACAGTTACACAAATGGCTCAGCATTTCCTAAAACGTCTTTTGTAACTCTTTGGTGGGTCTGTAAGTGTATTTTGTTATATTCAGTTCAGTTTAAAATCATGCCATTATAGTTAATGAGATCCATATTCATTTGTCATCAGGCACTGGTTTGCCCGTGAATAAGACAAGACCTAGACGTGAAGCATATCAATCAATCAATCAGGATTTATAAAGTACTGCTAATCACCCGATAGAGTAACCAGGCACTTGCAGGCCCCGGAGGCTTATTCAACAGCCAGGTCTTGAGGGCCATTCAGAATTCCGGAAGTGAGGTGATGGTCCGGAGGTGCGTGGGGAGGCTCTCCCAGGTCTTTGCTGTGATGTGGCAGAAGGAGCGGCCTCCACTTCTGCTTCGGTAGATGCGTTTTATAGCTACTGATTTTGTATCTTCCTTATTGCTTTCTAGTGTGAGCGAGTGTGCAGTGCCAAGCATGCTGACATTCACAGCTTCTGCACACTATGCACCCTGACAGTGGATTTATTTTTACAAATCCCTTCCCATCCCTTCCCTGGAGCCAGTGAGGCCTGATATCTCTCTTGTTCTAGGGAGTGTGGCATACTGCATGATATAAATGGGACGGGTGCTGTTCCTCTGCACAATAGATGCCTCTGATCGAAGGTTTACTTATGCGAGGAACTTCTGGGAAGTGCTAAATTTACTCAGCTGTCATGCCCTCTGAGGGTTTTGTCATGGCAGAGCAGGGAGAAGCTGATGCGGACCCTCAGATCAAAGCCCAGCAGTAAAAGGAATGACGTTGTTCTTGTATTGATTGGTAATAATACACATTCTACAAATGAAGCACGCTTATGTTTGAAGTACAGATGATATTGACTTAAACTTCAATCCCTATGTATTCCACAAATAAAGTAATTTAACAGAGTGTAATTAACACCTATACATGGCTATGGGAGGGAGAAAACGAAGGGTATCTTGTGCTTGGTGCTGTATAGTGTGGCCATTGTATTGCTGGCTGATCTTGAGGAGGAGGGATCAGCGAAGCCTCTTGGTGGGCTCTGCTTGTTTAAGAAGACATTGCACTCAGTAAGGTCATCCCGGAGCACCTTGGCCAGTGTCCACTGTGGACAAGCAGACATTTACGGTAAACGTTTCAGCCCTCTGATAATTTGTTCCTGCTTGCCAGCCAAGACGGAAAATGTTTTGCCCACAAACTGCCTGAAATACTGGGATGGCTAGAGAGCTGCATTGGTATTCTTAACCTCAAAAAGCCTCCCTACATAAAATGTTTAGCGTTATATTTTAGAAAGCTGTTTAAACTAGGCGTTATCACTCAAATTGTTGAAATACAGTCGAAAAGGAGTCTACCAACCACTTGAAAAGTACAAAAATAAGCATGGAGTACCTGCCTGAGGCCTAACTGCACTCAGCCGCAGGCTCTTTTCGGCCTGCCGGCCTAGACATGCAACTCTAGAATGCCACCCCTTTCTCCTTTCTCCTCATGCACAATGCCATCACAGGCAGGGCCGGCTTTAGTACTGGTGGCGCCCTGTGCGACAATGTTTGTTGGCGCCCTCCCAATGACCACCTCGCCAGACAATGCCCCCCAAGTCTCCATAACCACTGTCTCTTAGATTCATTTAGGTATACAGCGCCACTCATTCCAGTTTAAGGTTTAGCACTTTACATCACACATATATTGCACAGAGACAATCATACGTGTGTAAATCAGTGTATAGGAAATGTTACATAAGCCAGAGGCCTACAAGGTGTAGGAGACACTTGTCATCAATTCTGGTGGGCAGTATAGTTTAAGAGTCCTTGGTCTGGAAAAGCACAAATTCAGAATTAAACATTTAACACCACCATTGTTATGGGTTTTCTTTAATAATAAGAGCTGATAACTACCTAAATGAACCATTTTTGCAATATTAGGATAAGGAAAGACTGGGCAAAAAAAATGTAGCTCTAATATAATCCTTGCAGTCTGCATGCTGCTCTTTGATGACAGTTTATAGCTCACTGCTCTATATTAAGATTTTAACTTATAAGCTGCAAGTAACAAAAGGATCTCTCTGACAAAATGAATAACCCATTGACCTATTTATAGTGTATGCACTTTGTGATCTGAAACGACGACAGTCTTTGCAGCAGGCATATTAACCCTCTGTGCTGTGATGAGTCAAAACTTCCACTGCCAGTCAAAGCTCCAGTCTCTCTCCAAGAAGAACATTAATCACCGGAGATACTTGACATTTTTATTGATGCCTGAAAATTGCTGGGACAAGGAATGCTGACTGTCTGCGCAGCGGTTAACCTTACGGAGCAGTGCCCGTTCCTGAGCCTTTGACTGGCCACGAAGTTCCCGATAAAATTACAACAGCATTAGTGTCTGTGTACCTTTGTGCGAGCAACTGCCCTCCATTGAATCCAGTATCTCTGAATCGAACTCTACGGGCGAGACCACTTTCAATAATAAATTTTCATAGCCATTCACACATTTTTTCATTAGGGTCATTCATCATATGAAATCACCATCCTAAAGATTGTCTAGCGGATTCATCCACCTTGTAGACCGAAACGTCGACAACTGCACCCTTTTTCTGTGTGATTTTTCATCATAGTGATTGTTTCTGTATGGTACATTACAGTTTCTTGAAAATGTCTGAAATGGGTGTTTACACCAGTAACAATGAGATAATAGTGGCAATATAAAATCTGTAGATCTCTGTAACTATGTGTCCATATGTGTAGTGTCCATCTTACCATGTTATTATTGGAATGTTACTTGCATTCTTTCCCTCTGTGTTCCACTTCAGGCGGTTGGCAGATCTTCTCTGACATCCGACTGGAGTGGTTGTTGAAGCTGTCTTCTCTACACAATAAACCTACCTTCAAGCTACTGTTGCACCTGTGAGTGATTACTTCACGTTTGGTGACGAGCGGGAGTCGTGGAGAAGACAACGCTCACATTTTTCTAAAGTAATTTCAAGGTACTTCTTTAGTTTATATATGTTTTGTACGTGAATGCACCTGCGGCTGTTTGGAAGAAAGTGCTTTTGATTGCACCTGCGGGAGATTTATTCAATATAAAAGAGTAGAAGGAGTGTGACTGTTGCCCGGGAGGGTGGAGCCTGATGGGAGAGGGGTCAGCGGAGTGTGGGCCGACTAGACTAGAAGACGTGAGCTGCTGTTGTACATTGTTTTAGTTGTTAGACTGTTGGACGGACAGCTGCCCAGTTACAGAATGGGGAGTATAGCACTGTTTGTATAACTATTCGGGGAAGCACTGAGAATAGCACACAATTGGCATCGACGCTGGTGAGCGGATGCTCTCCACTAGGGCTGGGGCCATAACGATACGAATGGAGATGGATTTACTTATGACCTAACAGGTTATACTTTGGGACACAATCGGTTACAGTACACCTAACGTAACGCACCATGTTTGTATCAGTTGTACATTGGCGCCTGACTAAAAGATTTATGTAACAATGCTATTTGATGAAGTATGATGTATTGTGTGGTTTTACCTGCAACGAAAACTCTAATAAACAGATTTCTAAATAAAATAGAAGGAGTGTGACTGTTGGCCTTATACTACTCGCTACAGTGTATCCTGTTGTGTAAATATATACTGCTTTGATTGCAGCTGCGGCCGTATAGAAGAATTTTGCGCTTTGATCGCGCCTGCGGCGGTTTGACCCAGTTTAGTAAAGTTAATTTATATATGCATATCTACATACTGAGCGTAATGCAACCACATTAATTTAAGAAATATTATCCAGACGTCACCTGCGTTAGAACTTTTCAGCGCGTCGGTGTTCTGAAGTACTTCGTCCGACTCCATGCAGAGGATGATGGGAATTAAGATGTCGCACTGCATCCTGGGAGCGTGATGATTTCACGCACACCTGGCGGCCATCTTCAGTGTGTCATTCTCATAATTTTCACCGGGCGAGCATCGTCAAGCAAGTGATTCTTCATTCTTTTTTTTTTCTCTTTGAAGGCTCAGCGCAAATAATAAAGCCACGTGTGAACAAAACATCGGTGATTCACACACCTTAGCTCAAGTAAGCAAATTAATTTTGTTTTAAGTGTAATTCACATCGGTGATTTACACACCTTATGCCTCAACTCTGTAAAGTACTCGTTATCAAATACATTTATGGTATTCATTGATAGCATAATATTTACACTAGTTGTAATACAATTGTTCCACTAATATCACCATAATGTCTAATATTTCAGCACCTCCACATTTCTTACCTACCGCTGGCGAACCTAAAATGGAATGGGACGTATGGTATCCCATGTTCCTAGCTTATGTGGAAGTTTTAGAGGAGGATGATTGTTCTCCCAAAAGAAAACTCGATCTATTAAGACATTGCTTAGGGGGCCAAGGCATCAAATAATTTGATAATTTACCTCCTCTTGAGGGCACTGAAGGAATAAATGTATTTGAAGTTGTGGTCAAACAAATGAGCATTAGATTTGGGAAGAAAATTAATGTAGTAATGGAGAGATTCAAATGTTATTCACCCGCTCAGAAAGAAGATGAATCAATTGAAAACTATGTATCTGCCTTACGTTCTCTAGCTGGTTCTTGCGTGTTTGATACTATTAACTACAAACAAGTACTTAGAGACCAAAAAATGATGAAAACCAAGAGCAAAAAGATACAAGAATGACTGTGGTTGGGCACAGAATCATCACTAAGGGCCGTAGTCAACATTGCTAAGGGTATTGAACAATCTGAAAGATTCGTCAGTGAAATTAGAGGTCAACCACAAACACAAAATGTGAAAATACAAGATTCTGCATCAGAGGTATCATTGGTAAAGAACCAATTTACCTCTAAAAGATTTCCACCTGTCAATAGAAAAGACTGTCAGTCAGTAGAAGAAATCCTGTAATTTGCTACAGATGTGGTAGCTTCGATCAAGTAGGAAACTACAAAGGATGTCCTGCATGGAATAAAATTTGTGTTAAATGCAAGAAAACAGGCAATTTCGGGTAAATGTGCAGCTCTTTCTAGAAAGTTAACTATCTTACGTGTGAAGAAGAAGAGATTTCTGCAGAATTTAGTGAATTCAACTGTATTTCATGTGTTTGTGATAATAACTGTAAAGGTTTTCCTTCCTGTATAATATTGATCGATGGGAAAGAGGTCTCAATGATGGTCGATTCATGTGCCTGGTATTCAATTATTGGAAAGAATGTTTTTGAAGAACTGTGGGGAACTAGGGAACCACTACCTCCTGATATCAGACACGGTGGTTACTCGGGGCACAAGATTGATCTAGAAGGATTTATATGGGCAGACCTGGATTTTAAAGGAAAAAAACTAAAGGTAAAGTGTATGTAGCTACCAAAGGAGTATCCATACTAGGATGGCCACACCAACAAGAGTTGGGTATAAAGTTATACCCCAATGCTTCACCACCCGTGTACACTGTTTCTATAGACAATTGTTTCAAATATCAAAAACATGTTTCCCAGTGTGTTTAATGAAATCCGTAATGTACCTTTAGCATATCGTAACAAATTAAAAGACATGCTAGCAGAGTTTGTTACACGAAACATTATTGAACCTATAGAATCTTCTCCACGGGTTTCTCCGGTAGTTCTTTCCCTCAAAAGCAATGGAGATCTTCGTTTATGTGTTGATCTCCGCATTTTGAATAAAAAAAATCTGGATTGATAGACACCCCTTACCAAACATACATGAATTGATTTCAACTCTGTCTGGAGCCAGTATTTTCTCTACAGTAGATCTAGCTAGTGCTTACCACCAGATAATGTTACATGATGAATCGAAATGCTTAACAGCATTTATCAAACCCGAAGGCATGTTTCAATTCTTACGTATGCCATTCGGTTTAGCTAGTGCTGCCTCAGTCTTTCAAAGGCTTATGAAAGAAGTTTTGGAAGGTTGTTCTGGTGCAATTGTCTTTCAAGACGGTATTTAGATTTTTGGAAAAAGACTTTGAGGAGCATGATAGCAACTTAAAAGCAGTTCTAAACAATATACAGAGGAAAGGTTTAACTCTCAAATTTTCAAAATGTAAATTCAGGCAGAATAAGGTTGAATATTTGGGACATGAAATATCCAGCGAAGGTATTAAACCGAAATTAGATCATGTAGTTAGTATTTCCAAAGCTCCTGCACCTACCTCTAAAGAGCAGTTGTTTTATTTCTTAGGTTTAACTGAATTTTATAGTAAATTTGTGCAAAACTATTCCTCAAAAGTATTTCCTTCACGGATGTTGTTAAAGAAAAATGTCAAATTTATGTGGGGTGAAGACCAAAAATCGGCTTTTGAAACATTGAAAAAAGAAATCAGTGCTGCTCCTTTTTTAGACCTTTTACTTTCGTAATGGAATGCATTGTAGTGGTGGATGCTAGCAGCACTGGTTTAGGTGCTGTTTTAATGCAAAAGAATTTTGGAGAAGAGTATATAGTATCCTATGCCTCTAGGTCTTTGCGTGGTCCAGAATATAATTATTCCACGATTGAGAGGGAATTACTAGCTTGTACTTGGGCTGCTCAGCATTTCAGGCAATTTTTGTGGGGTACTAAATTTCAACTAAGGACAGATCATAAACCTTTTAATTAATATGTTAGCTGCAAGAGGTGGAAGAACTCTTACAGCCCGTCTAGCGAGACTTGCTGCCAAATTGCAAGAGTATCAATGCTGTGTAGTATACATTCCTGGCGGTTTGAATGTACATGCTGATTGCATGTCTCGGTTACCCCTGCCTAATGTTCCAAACATTGACAATGACATAGAAGAGTGTGATGTAGCCAACACTATAGAAGATGTTAATTGCTGTACAAATTCTGAAGCCATCTCGGAGGAAATTTGGAAAAAGGCTATGTCTGAAGATAGTTTTTTAATAATATTGTGAAATATTTGCAAAATGGTTGGCTTGAAGAGAGGGAGTTGTGTGGAGAATTGGGTTCATTTCTTAAAATTAAAGATGAACTTATGTATTTGCAAGGGATTGTTACCAGAGATGACAAAATTGTTCCTCCGCACAAGAGCAGAGAAAAATTGGTTGACATGTCTCATGAAGGGCATATGGGTATGTCTTGCACTAAGAGACTTTTGAGAGAATTTTATTGGTGGCCCAGGATCGATAGCATGGTTGAGAGATGGGTTAGAGAATGTGTACAGTGTTCTAGAAGTGACAAATCAGTCAAGCCGTTATCTGTGGATATCTCTCCCATTGAATATTCCCAAGGACCATGGAGAAAACTGGGCATCGACATAATTGGTCCTCGGTGTCTTCCCACTGCCAAACATGTATTTGCTTTAGTGCTAGTAGACTATTTTTTCGAAGTGGCCAGAAGTCAAAGTTGTAGACAAAATTACCTCAACTCAAGTTGTAGAGTTCTTGGATAATATTTTTTGCCGTGAAGGTCTACCCGCTGAACTTGTTTCTGACAATGGTCCACAATTCATAAGTAAAGAACTAGATGCGTTCTTAAGTAAATGTGGGATTGTGCACAAAAGAGTTCCTAATTATGATCCCCAGGCCAATGGTCAAGTTGAACGCTTTAATAGAGTTATATAAGAATCTATACAACTTGCTATCAAGAACGGTATTGACTGGAGAAAAACTTTACGAGCCACCTTACTCACATATCATACATCCCCTTACTCGGTTACTGGTTGTTCCCCTTTTGAAATGTTAAGAGGCAGGAAACCAGGTTCAAAGCTCATGCCTTGGTGGTTGAAAACAAGTAATTCACATGATCCGGTTTTGGATTTTTCACTAGTTAGAGAACATGTCCAGAGATACCAAGACAAAATGAGGAAAAATAATTTTAAGCATCATTCGTTAAACCATAAAGTTAGGGTAGATCTTGTGCATGTCAAATTCGGTGGCTCTGACAGGAGATGGTCAAAATGGTCTGATCCTATTAAAGTAACCAAAGTATTTAGCAAGGCAGTTAGAGTACAAGGTGGGAAGATTTGGAATTTCAGACGTGTATCTATGTACAGATCTAACGCTCTAGTAGGTAAACCACTTGTACAAAAAGAGAGTGAAAATGCTAATGAAAAGGAGGATTTTCATAATTTTCTAGACACTCTTGGTTGTTTTGACTCAGATCCTAATACTCCTGTTTCATCTTCTAATAACCTTAATACTTCTGATTCTTGTTCTAATAATGCCAATGTGGAATCAGCTCTGGTTTCGGATGCTGGTGTGGAATCAGGTACTGTTCCTATTGTGAACCAAAGAATTGTTCCTGTAGAATGTATACCTGCTCATGACAAACAGGTGTTTGTTCCAAGGAAAAGCTCTCGAATTAGAAAATTACCTGTCAAAATGAAAGATTTTGTTTGATTTTCATTGTTTACTTAAATGGAAGCTTACCTTAGTAATCTTATTTCTTTTCTCCTATTTTTGTTTTGTTTTTGTTAGTCTGTTTTTTTTTTTACACTCTTTATTTCTAGCTCTACTATTATTAAGGTTATTAATGCATATGTTTATTTATTTATTTTGAAAAGGGGAAGGTGTGTAGTGTCCATCTTACCATGGTATTATTGGAATGTTACTTGCATTCTTTCCCTCTGTGTTCCACTTCAGGCAGTTGGCAGATCTTCTCTGACATCCGACTGGAGTGGTTGTTGAAGCTGTCTTCTCTACACAATAAACCTACCTTCAAGCTACTGTTGCGCCTGTGACTGATTACTTCAATATGCACTGTATTTTTTGTACCCCCTGAGAATATATTTTTCTACATAAATTTGTGCTTTCAGAAGTATACACCTGTTTGTGTTTTGTTCCCTTATATTTCTATATTGATTGGTTCATGTTGAAATAGGCAAATAGTTTCTTGGAATATGTTAATGTAAGCCACTGCTTAGAGCCTACTATAGATAAATCTTCGATAAGCATGCAAACGAGCAGCAGAATAGGGGCTAGATGTACGACCATTTTTGCATGCGCAAACGGGTTTGAGAACCCGTTTGTGCATGCAAAAACAGCATAGGCCATGCACAGAGACTATTTAGCGAGTCACAATTTATTTGCGACTCGCTAAATAGGTTTTGCGACTCGCTATTAGGAAGGGGCGTTCCCCATGGATGAATGTTTTGCGTCCGCAATTGCGGGCGCAAAACACTCACAAAATACCAGCCTGTTCAAGAGGGTGGTAATGCACTCGCAAAAGGGAAGGGGTCCCCAAGGGACCCACTCCCCTTTGTAAATGCATGGAAAAATATTTTCTTTTTTTCTTTTTTGAGTGCAACCCCTTTCCCTTTAAGGAACACGGGGTGCATTTTTTTTTTAACTGCTTTATTTAAAAGCAGTCCCAGACATGGTAGTCTGCTGAGCCCAGCAGGCCACCATACCTGGGAGGGCCTGCCATTCCCAATGGGGTCGCAAATTGCAAGAGGCTTATTAATATTCATGAGCCTCTCAATTTAAGACCCCATTGGGAATAACAATTTGCAAGGCGCTATTTTGGGAATCGTACATCTGGCCATAAATCCCTTGTAGGCACCTTTAACTGTTTATACTTTGAATGCCCTAGACCCCAAGTGTCTATTGGGTTGCCCACTCTCTTTTCACTAGGACAAAGAATGTGGCATCAGGTGCTTTTAAAACAATAACATGGCACCCCGACCCCAAGTCAGCGTCCGGTGTGTGATCACACTGATCGCACTGTCCTGGAGCCAGACCACATCACAGGTGCTGTGCATGAGGGGGAAAGCATACATCATGTCAATCATGTCACACAGCCAATAACTGTGTGACTTTAGAATAAAGCCACTCGGTGATTGGTCATGTGTGTCCTGTCATCCTGCCCTCCCGCCTCGCTGCCTTGAACGTAGGGGCCAGCGCAAGGAGAGGCTACCCTGCCCAGAACCAATCCAAGCTTTGCTCTCATACTTTTTAAGATGAAAGCGGCAGAAGAGCAAAGCACAGATTGGTGCGGGCAGGTGAAACCAGCACTTCAAAAGACACCGGGGGGGAAGCTGTATCCCCCCTGTCTCTTTAACAGAGTGCTGGGTCAAAGCCTGACGTGCACATGTCGGGCTGACCACAGCCAGAGACCTGTCCAACTTGGGATGCACACTATACTTCAGCTGATGCTACCTTTGGCATCGCCAGTCATTTGGACTGGCCATCCCACTGCACCAAACTTAGCAGCCTGACAGACTGATCCAATCAGAAGCTCCTCTGAGTGGACTCTACAGTCCAATTTGAATCACTGACAAAATATCGACGACCACAATATCGGGACATAAATATTGATGTCAAGAATATCGACATCCTATCTACATCATGGTAAGTACAAAAATATCGAGAAAAAAAACTATAGATGTTAAAAATATCGTAATACAAAATATTCCTATTTTTAACATAAAAAATAATAGATATAACTTAATTTTTTTATAATTATTTGAAAATGTTAACAACTAAAAATAATAAATGTACTATAAAAATAAATTAAACATACATATATAAAATTTAATATTTCTATTTATTTAATAATAATTAATAAATATATATTTTAATAAATTATAAAATGTTAGAAATAAATAAAAATTTATACATACATATATATATATATATATATACAGACACCTGTAACATAAAAATGTAAAATAATATATTATAAATTAAAATATTAAAATAAATATAAATCTCTTAGAACTACATTTTACACTACATTAACTGCAAGAGCAGGCAACATTTTGGATAACGGAGGAGTAAAAATTACTATTCCCACTCCAGAGAGGGCAACAGTAGGGAAAGTGTTGGATAGTTGAGGGGTAAAAATTACTATTTCCACTCCAGAGAGTGCAACAGTAGGGAAAGTGTTGGATAGTGTAGGGGTAAAAATTACTATTCCCACTCCAGAGAGTGCAATGGTAGGGAAAGTGTTGGATAGCAGAGGGTTAAAACTTATATTTTTTCAAAAAAGAAAAAAAAAGCAAACACAAATTATCATATACAGTACAAACATTTTCAATAGCACACAAATTAAAAAAATATAAATCTTTAAAAGATACAAAACATTGAAACATATTATAATGTTAAAACTTGAAACATTTGGGGTGGCGTGTCCAGGATGGCGGACTGGTAGAACGTGCCTACCCGCCGCTCCTACCCGTAACCCGGGCCTTACCAGCATAGCCTTGTCCAGCACCACCTTAGCAGCCGAATCGGACCCGGTCTGGGCCCGTGATCAGCTTCGGCACTCCAGTCCTGTCTTTCTGTCCGATCCAGATGCTCAGAGCTGAGGAGAGACGCACGACGCGGAGGAGCCGGGTGTGCTCCGGGATCGGCCCCGCGCACAGGCTGCTTGCGAGTGCGTGCGGCTACGTTGAAACAGAAGCGGATGATGGGGAGCGGTGCCGTTGCCCGGCAAGGCCCCTGCTGAGAGCCGGCCAGGTGTTGGGAGACCCGAGTGGACCTGCTGCCCGATGCTTGAGGGAGATCAGGGAGTGCACGACATATCTCAACATCGGCAACAAGATGGTGGCGCGGAGCTGAGCCCGCGGACTGTGTCACATCGTCCTTACTGAGGTGAGCCGCTGGCAGTGCGCCCTGTTTGCCAGTCAACCCCAGAGACAGGCCCTGCCTTCGTGGACCCTGCAGTGCCGGCCGGGACTTGTCACCACAGGCCGGAGACTGCATGCCTGGCCTCCGGACCCTGCTGTGTGCCACCCTCTTCCCAGCACTTCAGGAGCGGAACATTCAGAGCTGCTAATCCCCGCTGCTGCAGCTAAGGTGCTTTGCCACGTAGCACAGCACGGCAAAAGCACTGCCCTCACCCAGGCGGCTGGGCCCCTCACTACGACGCGGTTGAGCACTCTGGTTCTTTTTAACAGTTCAGCCCGGCGCCACTGCTCCAGAACCACTGGACAACCCCAGAGAGCCTGCTGTACTGAACCCCTCCACTCCCTCAGAAGCCGCAACTGTGTAGGTTGACGGGGAGGGTCGGCCGCCGATTAGTCCACCTATCTGCTCTGTGTTGGGCACTGACGACTGCACCATGCCACTCCACCCTGGCAAGCGAGCACACTGCTCCCATCGCCATGCGCCGCATCTGCATACGACCCATCGGTGGTGGATTGGTAGTGAGAGCCCTTACAAATGGCCACAGCCAGAACCCGGAGAGACAGATCTGTTAAGGACCTGCTATTCAAGGTGGGGGTTGGTGGAACAAAGACAATGTCCCAAACTGGGAGAGCTAGCGACCGGAAGGGGTCGGTTGAGCCAGACGGACCTGTCACACAAAAGTGTCCTAGAATCACTCTTTGCGGACCTCACCAGGGAGTTTCATGCAATGAAGAGGGACCTCACAGCCGAGATGCGCGAGATGCGCAAGGACATCGATTCCGTGGGAGAACGGGTGGACGACCTAGAAAACTAGACCGTGGCGAGGGATGAAGAAGTGTCCCAACTCCAACAGGAAGTCCTCAAGCTGCGTGAGCAACACCTGGATCTTCAGTCCCACACGAAGGATCAGGAGAATCGCTCATGCCGCAATAACATACGGATCCAGGCGGTGCCTCAGGGGATGGAAGAGCAAGGCATTGAGGCTTTTGTAGTGGATCTGTTCCGCCACATCCTGGGAGATCCCCCAGACCAGGAGATTCAACTGGACCGGACGAATCGAGTGGGCCTTAAAAGATCAGCCAAGGCCCCCCCTCCGGATATCCTAACGTGCTTCCACGACTGTAGGCTTAAAGAGCACATTCTACGCGAGGCACGCTCTCGCCACCCCATTGAATTTCGATCCTGCAGACCTCTCCTCTTCCAAAACTTAGCAGCCTCCACCCTACATAAATGGCGTGACTTTCGCCCTGTTACTGCATTTCTTCACTCCAAAGCCATCGCCTACTCATGGGGGCATCCATTTCGACTTATCTTCAAGTGGGAAGGCAGACTCTGCCAAATACACGCTCTGGAGAAAGCAACGTCCCTCCTGCAGCTACCAGAGATTGATCACGCCGGTCCGGTCAAACCTTCTCCCTCCACACGCCGAGAAGACAGCAAGCGCTGGCAGAGGGTTGGCGGCTCACCGGTGGGCCCCCGTCTGGACCCAGAGACGATAGCCAAAGAGCGCTCAGCAGTCCTTCAGTCTCTGTCCGAAGACTCCAACACTGCAGACTGATCTTTACTTTTTGGAAATGCCGATTTTTGTTGCCCTGTATGGTCACTCCTGCCAATGTGGTCAGGTCTGGGGCTGGAGGGGGGCGGCGGGGACTCCTGCTATCCAGCCCACGTCTCACCACAGGCAGATAGCCTGGGACATTGGTGAACTATTCACATGACTGTTTATTCCTTCAAGTTCGTTCTTGGGGGATGTTTTTTCCTTTTTTGTTGGGTTACCTCCTCCTCCTCCGGGGCCCCTTTACAGTTGTATTATACTGTTCCACTGTGTCTCCTGCATCTATAGGAGCTGTGTTGTCGACTATGGCGCCCATGAGTCCTTCCCTCCATGACCCCTGACATTCAAATAGTATGCCTTAATGTAAAGGGGCTAAATAATCCCACCAAGCGTCATGCTCTCCTGTCCTACCTGGAACACTCCAACGCACACATTTGCCTTCTCCTGGAACGCACCTGCTCCTTGCTGATACCCATCGGCTACGGTCAAAGGCATTTCCTCACCAGCTATTCTCGTCAGCCACCTCCAAAACCGCTGGGGTTGCTATGCAGTTCTCTTCTAAATTCCCGGGGCGAGTTGGTGGCAAACAAGCTGAAATTAGAGGGAGATTCCTGGCGTACACCTTTCTCTTAGGTACCCACACATTCTCAGAAGCTTCAGTATACACCCCCAACAGTAGACAGGAAGGTTTCATTAAGACAATAATCCAGGAACTCACGAATGAATCTACCAGACAAAATGACTTTGCTGGGAAGGGATTTTAATATAGTACTATATGGCGACATGGATCACTCTGGGCAAAGATGGGGCCAAATGGGGACTCTGTCCAATGCGGTAAACGGTCATTGGCAGAAGCTGGGCTCACCGATATATAGAGACTTCGGCACCCCACCACCAAGGCGTACACGTTTTATTTCCATCCCCACAAGACATACAATAGAATTGACTATTTTTTTACTTCTGATCCCGTAACGCAACAGGTCCGGGATGTCGAGATCCTACCCTGTCCGCTGTCCGACCACTCCGCGCTGCAGCTCTCTCTGACTATGCCCCCGCAATACCCTAGCCGCCGCTTCTGGTGCCTTCGAGAGACTATGCTACAGCGCCCCTCTACAGTAGAGCAGATTGAAAAGAGCATAGCAGACTATCTGGCCCTAAACGATACACTGGACATTTCCCTGACGAACCTATGGGAAGCCATGAAGGCGGTCATCCGAGGAGTCTTCATTAGCATTGTGTCGGCTGACAACAGGGACAGGTGGGAGAAACGGGAGCACTTGATGAGTGAAGTCACTGAGCTAGAGCGTATTCACCAACGAACAGGTGCGCCTAGGGTTTGGAAGCAACTGAAGGCAGCTCGAGCACAGCCAGCGGGGTTGGACATTGATCGAGCCAAATATGCGGCTCTACACCTCAAACATGCTTTTTACATAGGAGGAGACCACTGTGGGAGGCTTCTTGCGAACCGCCTCAGGGCGCAAAGACAGGCTCATAGGGTGGCTGTAGTGTATGACCTTAGAGGGGGAAAGTGTAGCAAAGATGTTGCGATTGTCAAGGCCTTTAGGTAATTCTACGAAACACTGTACTCGGCTCAAGTTCTGCCTGAGTCTGAGCCGGCCCGATATCTTCACGGGTAGCTACATCTAAACTGCTGCCGTCTCAAGCAGCCGACCTAGAGACCCCCATCCGTATGGAAGAGGGTATATCGGCGATTTCTTGCCTGCAGCTCAATAAATCACCAGACCCAGAGGGGTTCACATCTGCTTTTTACAAAACGTTTTGCGGGATACTAGCCCCGCTCTTAACGCTCGTTTTTAACTTCGTCGGGTCATCCTCGACCTCTTCCTTCCCCTCCTCTATGTTAGAGGCCTTAATAACTGTGATTCCCAAACCTGGGAAGGATGCCTGCCACTGCGGCTCTTACAGCCCTGTATCTCTCCTCGATGTGAACCTAAATATTTTCACTAGCATTTAAGCAGCCAGGCTCTCTCGCCACCTCCTCGGTTTAATAGATCCGGATCAATCAGGCTTCGTTCCGGGGCAGCAATGCTCCAATAATACCAAACGACTTCTTGATTTGATGGACTGTTTGGAGCGCTTTCCAGCGAAATGCATGATCCTATCTGTTGATGCCGAGAAGGCCTTCGACAGGGTTCACTGGCCATATTTCCGAGCTACGCTAACCCACTTTGGCCTACCAGACCGCTTCATTGATTGGATATTTCAGAACTATGCAAACCCCACGGCTACGGTGCGGGTGAATGGGGTGGCATCGGCAGCCTTCTCCATATGCAGGGGAACCAGACAAGGGTGCCCACTCTCGCCACTCCTATTCGCTCCCTATATAGAACCCCTGGCTCAGAGAGTTCATGATAACCCTTCCATTAAGGGGGCGCTTTTTGGGAACTTGGAACATAAACTCTGTCTGTGTGCCAATGACGTGATAGCGACCCTAGAGCATCCTCGAGAGTCCTTGCCGGATTTTTTAGACGAATTAGCTCACTTTGCATTAGCCTTGGGCTTTCAGATTAATATGCACAAATCGCAAGCTCTTAACCTATCATTGGAGCCAGAGACGCTGGAACTCCTAAAGCGTAATTTCCAAATTCAATGGGTCCATGACGCTTTCACTTACCTAGGCCTTCAGGTAGCCCCCACCATTTTTACCACTAGACAAGCGAACTACACGAGACTGTTGAAACAAGTCCTGGACTCCCTTCGCAGATGGAGACCCTACTCCCTCTCATTGCTAGGTCGGATAGCAGCGGTAAAGATGGTGTTGCTGCCTCAAATTTTCTACTTCTTCCACACTCTTCTGCTGCTGCTTCCCCCTGGAGTTCTACGTGCCCTGCAGAGGGACATAGAACGATTTATTTGATGAGATCAAAGGGCTCGGATGTCTCGAGATCGCAATTACAGGGACCCTGCGGATAAGGGCCTGGGAGTTCCCGATCTTTTGGCGCACTGGCGAGCGGCCCAGATGAGGACACTAGTAGATTGGTCACGTCACGAATCCGAGAAGCACTGGTTGTTCATAGATATGTCTCTCGCGGCTCACTCTTTATGGGGGGTTCCCTTCCTCCCTAGCAGGGGACGGCCTCGCAACCTGTATCTATCGGAGATTACCCGGCCCATAATGTTAGCCTGGGATAAAACTGCGGTAATCAGGGGGCTCATGACCTTCCCATCTCCTATCGCACCCATCGTACAGAATCCAGACTTCTCACCTGGCCTAGAATATAGAGAATTCCACCACTGGACGACAGAGGCTACCCGCTCCATAGGACATTTCTTTGACCTCTCCAGACTGCGCCCTTTTACAGACTTCCGTACTAGTCATGGGCTCCCTGAATCAGAGCGCTACCGGGATCTACAGATCCGACATTGGGTTCTACAGGGGGGAGTGAGGGAGGGAGCGGAGAGATGGCTCACACTGTATGAGAAATGGTTAATCACAAGACATACTGATGCACACCTAACATCAGATTTGTATATGTTCACCCGTAACACCTCAGACACTGGGAAATCCCCCGGTCAATGGCGATGGGAGGGGGAGTTGGGTAGAGAACTCTCCCTGAAATAATGGAGGGATATTTACTACCAAGCCCGCCGCATGGCCCGCAATGTCTCCTCTATTGAAACGGCCACTAAGTTGGCCACCTACTGGTACCTCACCCCCGTAAGACTCCATAGGGGTAACCCTACACGTAGCCCACTGTGCTGGCGGGCCTGTGGTGCACCGGGCACTCTCACCCACCTACTTTGGGAATGCCCTAATCTGGGGATATATTGGCAACAAACACTAGACGAAATCGATTCCCACTTTGACACCCAGATCCTGAGATTCCCGGCGTACGTTCTCCTGGGCCTCCCCAATGCTATCACCTTTCCGCTTACCTCTAGGAGAGGCAAACAGATGATGCTAACTTTAGGCGCAGCAGTTCAAAACATCCTCACACACTGGGGTTCCACTACAGTCCCTACACGATTAGGCTGGCTCCATAAACTATGGTCCATCCTAGGGATGAAGAAGATCTCCCTCTCGTTAACCAACCCCGGGGCTTCATTCCATGAGCTCTGGGTTCCCCTCTTTGCACTCTTGACATCCGAATTTACAGAGCTCACCTGTCCCAAATATCTCAGATTGCTTAGACTGGCAGATCCCCCTCCAATGTCTACCGCTGTTAACTCTGCCACCTAGCCGCGTCCAAGATCTGCTTGTTGGGTGGCAACACTCCCTGTTTTTTTTTTTTTTTCCTTTTCCTTCCAGATGGTCCTTTTTCTTTCCTTTCTGAGGAGGAGGAGAGGGGTGAGGGGGGTTTGTTTTGCCTGTTGTTTTTGTTCGAAGCCTGAAACGCACGATAGTCACATGCCGGGTTGCAAACCGAGGAATGCAGAGCACAATGGCTCATTTGTTCTTTTGGTGTATAAAATCAATAAAAGACATCTAAACCGAAAAAAAACTTGAAACATTTAACTACAAACCTATATTTTTAACACATTTAAAAATAATTTAAAAACAAATAACTATCTTTAATATAAATTAATTGTAATCTAAAACATAAATTATTAAACAAAAACAATACTTTTTATTTCCTACTCTATAACACCATGCATTTCACAACACACATCTACACTTGTATAAAAGTGTACCTCCATAATTAATATAATTCATTATCAAATAAGCAATTAATATTAATCATAAATCAATTTAAAACATATAAAAAATATTTTACTCACCAAACATTACTCCTATAAATTCAAATTCCCCACACAAAATAAAAGAAAACATTTACCTTAAAAATGTATAAATTAATTGATCACTAATAATCAGTAAATATTTATTAATTATTTAAACTTTAAATATTTTCCACCTTCTACCCCAACAAACACCACAACACACACATAAAGATAATTACACATTTTCAATAAATAATTGAACATTTTTATTACAACAACTTATTAATTATTTGAATTTAATTTAAATTCCACCCGTTACCACTACAAACCCCACAACTCACATCTCTAATTATTGTACATATTTAAATTTTAATGAGTTAATTACCAATAATCATCAATTAATTATTAAATAATTTTAAATAAATTACTTTCCACCCTATTCCTCTATAAACCCACAACCTGCTGCTAAAAAAACAAACATAATTAGCATATTGAGCAATTAATTAATTAATTAAATTAACAACCAATTAATATTTATTTAATAAAACAATATGTATTAATACTAATAAATAAATATATTAATTAATGTATTTTAATGAAATTACTTCCCACTGCATTTCCCTATAAACCCACAACCCACTTCTAAAAAAATAACACAATTAACTTAATTATCAATGTATTAATTATTAAAAAATAATAACCAATTAATAATAAACTAATTAAAGTATATATAAATACTAATAAATAACAATTATTAATTACTTTATCGTAAATAAATTACTTTCCAACCTATTCCCCTATAAGCCCACAACCTGCTACAGAACTAATAAGCGCAGAATTTTAAATTATTAACTTCTAAAAAATGTACACAAACATAAAAAAAAGCAATACTGATAAAAAATTATTGGATCACTTACTTTTAAAATACATACTGAAATAAATAACACTAATATAAAAATCGATATTAACAACAATATTTTTACTAACAATATTACTGTCTTCAATATTTCTTACCTTACTGTCGATATTCTGTACCACGATATTCTTGCAGTCGATACTCTTGTGCCACGATATTGAAAACTCAATATTATGGTACTTAAAAAACAACAACTCGATATTCTGTCTGTGCACTGTCCAATGTATCAGAAACCTACTATAATCTCTCTGAAATGCTCTTCTTGCCTTTATCGACAGAGTTCCCGCCTACATATCTAGCAGAACTGGTTGCAGTTCCATCTGAAGTGCTGTCATTACACTAAGCTCACTTAAGTAGACTCTTGGAGCTGCAATGTGGGTTGCAGCAGAAGGTAAGGCGGAACATATTAATTGGTCAAGTACTAATGGGCCGATTCCGATTTCAGACGGACTCAGGTCCGTCCGACATCGGTCAGGAGCCGTAACCGACCGACCTGCTGTCGTTGGTTACGGCCCTGCAAGTACGTATACTTCACAATGGGAGCATGCATTCCAAGCGGAATGCATGATTGCATTGTGAAAAGCAGGGGTGCAGTTCATCCCTGCACCCTGTGGCCGGCACCCCAAGGTGCCTGTCACCGGGTGCAGGGATCCACAGAGGGGCACCATAGGGGCTCCCAGGCTGCCATTCAGCGGCCTCGCACCCATGGGCAGGGGCGTAACAAACACCCCCGCAGCCCCCGCGGTGCGGGGGGCCCCCAGTCTTCGGTTAGGTAAAGGGGGCCCCCTCAGCTCTTCGGTAAAGAGCTGGGAGAGAAATGCTTGCTCTAGAAAGCAGGTGCAGTCTGCAGCCTGCTCAGAGCTCTTCGCGCTGACCCAGGGCAGGACTGAGGAGAAACAAAGTAACAAGTTACATTGTTTCTCTTCAGTCAGAGCCCGGCCGGAAAAGGGATGGGGGTGGGGGCCCCAGAGAGAGCATTCCCCACAAGGCACAGCCTCTGAGAAGGGACGAGGCAACAGAGAGTTGGCGCAGAAGGTTTGCAGCTCCAGGAACAGGACTCTGCTGGGAGCATTGGAAGGTAAGCAAGCATTGGAAATGCAATTGGCTTCGCAGTCTCCCTGGATGGCACAGAGTGTTTCCTCGGTGGCCTGCAGTGTCCCCGATGCTGATAGTGAACATGGAAACGTTCCCAGATCTCGACAGAAGAGAGAAAAAAAAATGGCTCAAGAATGTTTGAAAATGGATGTACGTGTAGAAAATTACAGAGAATACTTTTTTAAATAGTTCAATATAGCGTAAGCTCGCCCCCAAGGTATTGGAGCGCTTTACACGAGCACCAGTTACATTACATGGATATTTCTTTTTCTATGCAGCGCAGGAGAAAATACGTTTGTTTATTCCTATTCCCCTTTCATGTCCCCTGCAGCTGCTTATCACATCAGGCTGTGACACAAAGTTTGACTGATGGAGTAGGTAAGAGAATGTGTTACCATTTGTTTTTCTTTTTAAAATATGCACAGGCCCAGCAGGACACATACTTTGTGTGTGCTTCATTTAAACAGTTTTTATCATTATCATGGCAGATGCAGGACAACAATAAGACAATGCAAAATGCCCAGATAACGCTGGTGCTAAATGATCCTGCTGGAGAGAAATCATTTGTCTGTTAGTAGTTTTTAATTGTAGATGAACTGTATTTTATGTGGAAGCTCAGTGGGTTACTGCCTTTGTCACAGAGATCCTTGTGCTACTTGCAGTTCAGTAGGTACAATCCTAACATAGGACAGTGACCAATGACCTGTCATCAAACAGCTGCAGACAAACATGAATGGTATAGTTAGAACTTCGCTTTCTTTTTTTGTGATATAGTTAGAACTTATCCAGTCTTTCATTATTCTAATGTTGCTAAAATGAGTAAGTGTGGGCAGATATACATTTTTATCAGTAAAGCTGACCCCCATGGAATACTCTTTAAATCCTGAGCTTGTGTTTCCCCAGACCAAACCCTCTTAAAATATACTGCCCACCAGTATGGATGACATGTGATTCCTACACCTTGTAATCCTCATTGGCTTATGTGACATTCCCTGTCGACTGATTTACATACTTGTATGATTCACTGTCTCTGTATAATGTGTGCGTGGTGTAAAGTACTGACACACACTACACTGATATGAGTAGCGCTACACAACAAATGAAATGCATATGAGAGAGGCGCTACGTAAAGATGAGGAGCACTGTTGGAGGGTTACACAAGGCCACACTTATTTTTTAAGCACGGGGTTATTAAGTGATTTGCCCAGAATCACAGGATGTTGAACCAACCCTGAGACTCGAGCATGATCCCCCAGTTCCAAAGCCAGCATCTCTGGCTGTTATGCCACATTCCATTTGTATCAGTGGTCTTCCCAGCTGCAAAGGAAGGGAGAACATGTCTGTGGTTGTTGCACATTTTTGAGCGACATTTGAGACCAAGTGCAAAACTATCTGGAGCCTTCAGCAAAATTCTATTTTTATGTTTTTTGCTCCCTCCTTGGAATTAATTGGTAATATTTGATGCTTTTGGTGTCAATTTGGCACTGTCTGGTGCTGGCACCCTCGGCACCTGCCTAGTATTATTAACTCGCTTTATCGTCAGCCCTTTATTTACTTTTAGACTCTGGCCATGGGCGTACATACCAATGGTTCAGCATGTGCAGTGGCATCGGGTCCTAGGAATGGGAGGGGCAAACTGACTATAGCTTTCTTTCAGTACCCAACCAGGAGCCAGGGAGCAATTTTCACCTCCTTAAATGAGGACGCGTGAGGCTCGTGCTACGCCACTGACTCCAGCTTAACTGAAAAACTCACATTTTAGGGGCCTCCAGAGTACTATAGAGTTGGGGAAAGTCATTCCCAGGTTCCACAGCACAGAACCTTCATTTTCTTTTTTTTAAATACATTTTAGGTATTCAGTTTCTGCCCATGCTGTGCACTTTTTATTTTATGTTTGTTTTGCTATGAATTCTATTTCTTGTTATTCACATTGGTAATATTTTTTATTGAAGAATCCAATCAAGAGCAGGTTATGAATTGGTGCTTAAAGTCTAATGAAGCATAGAATGAGCCCAGAACAGCAACGAAATGCTAAAAATAATAGAGATATATTCAGGGAAATGAATGGGACTGGAGTGTAGCAAACTATCACCAGAGTCATATGGGAGAGAGTAGGACACACATAAGAATGGAAGGACATTGTGGGTCGGAAGGGGAGAATCCATGTAAGATGTCATATCTAATAAGCGTTGGCAAAGCCAATAGGTCTGACGTTGGTTGGAGGACTATTGGCTGTACCATTGTATGTTTCTTTTGCTGTAGTTTATTATGAATTTATTGTTCCAAGATGGCTAATGGATGCTGAGAGAAGAAAGACACGAAGGAATCATTGAAATACGAAAGGGTGTAAATACAGCGGGTGGACAGCGGTGTATGAGAGACAATGAAATACTTCAGGGTGTAAATACAGTGGGTGGACAGTGGTGTATGAGAGACAATGAAATACAGGGTGTAAATACAGTAGGTGGACAGTGGTGCATAAGACAATGACATACTGGGTGTAAATACAGAAGGTGGACAGTGGTGAATAAGAGACAATGAAATACTACAGGGTGTAAATACAGTGGGTGGACAGTGGTGAATGAGAACCAATGAAATACTACAGGGTGTAAATACAGTGGGTGGACAGCGGTGTATGAGAGACAATGAATTACAGGGTGTAAATACAGTAGGTGGACAGTGGTGTATGAGAGACAATGAAATATTAAAGGGTGTAAATACAGTAGGTGGACAGTGGTGAATAAGAGACAATGAAATACTGGGTGTAAATACAGAAGGTGGACAGTGGTGAATGAGAGACAATGAAATACTACAGGGTGTAAATACAGTGGGTGGACAGCGGTGTATGAGAGACAATGAATTACAGGGTGTAAATACAGTAGGTGGACAGTGGTGTATGAGAGACAATGAAATACTAAAGGGTGTAAATACAGTAGGTGGACAGTGGTGAATAAGAGACAATGAAATACTGGGTGTAAATACAGAAGGTAGACAGTGGTGAATGAGAGACAATGAAATACTACAGGGTGTAAACACAGTGGGTGGACAGTGGTGTATGAGAGACAATGAAATACAGGGTGTAAATACAGTAGGTGGACAGTGGTGCATAACACAATGAAATACAGGGTGTAAATACAGTAGGTGGACAGTGGTGAATAAGAGATAATGAAATACTACAGGGTGTAAAAACAGTGGGTGGACAGTGGTGAATGAGAACCAATGAAATACTACAGGGTGTAAATACAGTGGGTGGACAGCGGTGTATGAGAGACAATGAATTACAGGGTGTAAATACAGTAGGTTGACAGTGGTGTATGAGAGACAATGAAATACTAAAGGGTGTAAATACAGTAGGTGGACAGTGGTGAATAAGAGACAATGACATACTGGGTGTAAATACAGAAGGTGGACAGTGGTGAATGAGAGACAATGAAATACTACAGGGTGTAAATACAGTGGGTGGACAGTGGTGTATGAGAGACAATGAAATACAGGGTGTAAATACAGTAGGTGGACAGCGGTGCATAAGACAATGAAATACTGGGTGTAAATACAGAAGGTGGACAGTGGTGAATAAGAGACAATGAAATACTGAGTGTAAATACAGTAGGTGGACAGCGGTGAATAAGAGACAATGAAATACTGGGTGTAAATACAGTAGGTGGACAGTGGTGCATAAGACAATGAAATACTGGGTGTAAATACAGAAGGTGGACAAGGGTGAATGAGAGACAATGAAATACTACAGGGTGTAAATACAGTGGGTGGACAGTGGTGTATGAGAGACAATGAAATACAGGGTGTAAATACAGTAGGTGGACAGTGGTGAATAAGAGACAATGAAATACTAAAGGGTGTAAATACAGTAGGTGGACAGTGGTGTATGAGAGACAATGAAATACTGGGTGTAAATACAGTAGGTGGACAGTGGTGAATAAGAGACAATGAAATACTAAAGGGTGTAAATACAGTAGGTGGACAGTGGTGAATAAGAGACAATGAAATACTACAGGGTGTAAATACAGTAGGTGGACAGCGGTGTATGAGAGACAATGAAATACAGGGTGTAAATACAGTAGGTGGACAGTGGTGAATAAGAGACAATGAAATACTACAGGGTGTAAATACAGTGGGTGGACAGTGGTGAATGAGAACCAATGAAATACTACAGGGTGTAAATACAGTGGGTGGACGGCGGTGTATGAGAGACAATGAATTACAGGGTGTAAATACAGTAGGTGGACAGTGGTGTATGAGAGACAATGAAATACTAAAGGGTGTAAATACAGTAGGTGGACAGTGGTGAATAAGAGACAATGAAATACTGGGTGTAAATACAGTAGGTGGACAGCGGTGAATAAGAGACAATGAAATACTAAAGGGTGTAAATACAGTGGGTGGACAGTGGTGTATGAGAGACAATGAAATGTGAAAGGATGTAAATACTGTAAGTGGACAGTGGTGAATAAGAGGCAATGAAATACAGGGTGTAAATTCAGTAGGTGGACAGCGGTGTATGAGAGAATGAAATACAGGGTGTAAATACAGTGGGTGGACAGTGGTGTATGAGAGACAATGAAATATTACAGGGTGTAAATAAAATGGGTGGACAGCGGTGTATGAGAGACAATGAAATACAGGGTGTAAATACAGTGGGTGGACAGTGGTGAATGAGAACCAATTAAATACTACAGAGTGTAAATAAAGTGGGGGGACAGTGGTGAATGAGAGACAATTAAATACGAAAGGGTGTAAATACAGTGGGTGGACAGTGGTGAATAAGAGAATGAAATACAGAGTGTAAATACAGTGGGTGTACAGTTGGATATGAGAGACAATGAAATACTACAGGGTGTAAATACAGTAGGTGGACAGTGGTGTATGAGAGACAATGAAATACAAAAGGGTGTAAATACAGTGGGTGGACCGTGGTGTATGAGAGACAATGAAATACAAAAGGGTGTAAATACAGTGGGTGGACAGCGATGTATGAGCGACAATGAAATACAGGGTGTAAATACAGTGGGTGGACAGCAGTGTATGAGAGACAATGAAATGCAGGGTGTAAATACAGTGGGTAGACAGTGGTGTATGAGAGATAATGGAATACTACAGGGTGTAAATACAGTGGGTGGACAGCGGAGTATGAGAGACAATGAAATACAGGGTGTAAATACAGTGGGTGGACAGTGGTGAATGAGAACCAATGAAATACTACAGGGTGTAAATACAGTGGGTGGACAGCAGTGTATGAATGACAATGAAATACAGGGTGTAAATACAGTGGGTGCGACAGCGGTGTATGAGAGACAATGAATCACAGGGTGTAAATACAGTAGGTGAACAGTGGTGAATGAGAGACCATGAAATACTACAGGGTATAAATACAGTAGGTGGACAGTGGTGAATGAGAGACAATGAAATACGAAAGGGTGTAAATACAGTGGGTGGACTGCGATGTATGAGAGACAATGAAATACATGGTGTAAATATAGTGGGTGGACAGCAGTGTATGAGAGACAATGAAATGCAGGGTGTAAATACAGTGGGTAGACAGTGGTGTATGAGAGATAATGAAATACAGGGTGTAAGTACAGTGGGTGGAGAGTGGTGTATGAGAGACAATTAAATACTACAGGGTGTAATTACAGCGGGTGGACAGTTGTGTATAAGAGACAATGAAATACTACAGGGTGTAAATACATTGGGTGGACAGCGGTGTATGAGAGACAATGAAATACTACAGGGTGTAAATACAGTGGGTGGATAGAGATGTAGGAGCGACAATGAAATACAGGGTGTAAATACTGTAGGTGGACAGTGGTGAATAAGAGACAATGAAATACTATAGGGCGTAAATACAGTAGGTGGACAGTGGTGTATGAGAGACAATGAAATACAGGGTGTAAATACTGTAAGTGGACAGTGGTGAATAAGAGACAATGAAATACAGGGTGTAAATTCAGTGGGTGGACAGCGGTGTATGAGAGACAATGAAATACAGGGTGTAAATACAGTGGATGGACAATGGTGTATGAGAGACAATGAAATATTACAGGGTGTAAATAAAATGGGTGGACAGCGGTGTATGAGAGACAATGAAATACAGGGTGTAAATACAGTGGGTGGACAGTGGTGAATGAGAACCAATGAAATACTACAGGGTGTAAATACAGTGGGTGGACAGTGGTGAATGAGAGAATTAAATACTAAAGGGTGTAAATACAGTGGGTGGACAGCAGTGTATGAATGACAATGAAATACAGTCTGTAAATACAGTGGGTGTGACAGCGGTGTATGAGAGACAATGAAATACTGGGTGTAAATACAGAAGGTGGACAGTGGTGAATAAGACAATGAAATACTACAGGGCGTAAATACAGTAGGTGGACAGTGGTGAATGAGAGACAATGAAATACGAAAGGGTGTAAATACAGCGGGTGGACAGTTGTGTATGAGAGACAATGAAATACTACAGGGTGTAAATACAGTAGGTGGACAGTGGTGAATGAGAGACAATGAAATACTACAGTGTGTAAATACAGTAGGTGGACAGTGGTGAATAAGAGACAATGAAATACTACAGGGTGTAAATAACGTTGGACGACATAGACCATGAATGAAGACAGAGCAGGGAGTAAACACAGTGGGCTCTGAAGTCGTGACCCGCAGCTGTCCTGCAGAGAACTGTACGCCAGTGCCCCATAGCCAATTACAGACCCCGCATCACGCATAAAGGTCAAGCTATTTTTATTCTCTAAAATTTCTCCCCATACTTTCCTAAATAAGTGACCATTCCAGGATGGTTGATATGCCTTTGACCCGTGGAAGGGTACACGGGACAGATGGGTGTCCTTGTGTACTGTGGGAAAGGCTGGGACGAGAGTGGGTGGACTGTTAAAGAGACAAACAAGGAAGCCGTTCATATCTTGTTCTCTCTTTTCCATAGTTGCCTTTGTGTAGAAAAAACAATCACTAGGTAAAGAGGGGAGCTTGTCACGGCCACTAGTGAGATTCTACAGAGCTACCCCATTTCAACACCAGCAATGTTCCATGATTGTGTACTTAATAAATAAAATAACCTGACATAATGTTGGCCCAATGTGCTCACCCATGGTATAATGGAGCCCAAACCGCGTAAAATGCGGGCACTGGCATAATAGTGGTAATTCCTGTCTGATTGCGTGGTGCACAGCCCTCATGCTTGCTTCGGCATAATGGCGGTAATTCTTGGCATAAGATTGGCGCATATGACATGCAACTATGACACATAGATATTCAAGGCGGAATCTATCATGTGTTTTAGTGGTTCATGACAATAATTGAATGTTTTCACAAAAAAGATAACTTCTTTATTTAGGGAATTTTAATTATTTTTCAAGAAGGCAAAGCTGGTATTTAATAGCAAAACGTGTCTGCTTTCATAAACTGACAAACTGATATTTTGGAGATAAATGACCCACTTGGGAAGGCCAACCCCGAACACACCTCTTTCGCTTTGGTGTGCTTGCTGTACTCACTTGCTCTTTCAACTTGGTTCTCAGCTTTTCGTTACACCACTTTTAGGATTCACCAGCCGCCACTGGTGCATGCGCAGCAGGCCCCTGACCTGAGAGCTCCTGGCTGAATCCGTGAGCATGTGGGGCCCCCCTCCATATTCTTTGCAGGGGGGCCCCCTCAAGTTTCGTTATGCCACTGCCCATGGGGGCCCTACTGGCGGCCCCCAAAGACAGTTTCCGACTTTCTATTCGTGCCGGAAAGACCAGCACGAAAAGGCAGTGAAAAACTGCCATTGTACTCCCTCAGTCGTAGAGAGGCGGCCGGGGGAGTACTGAGGGATTTCTGGACGGCGGACGGGCTCTCCGAGCCTGTCGTCAGCCATCAGGAAATCCGAGTCGGATTCCGTTCCGACTGAGCCCATCGGAATGGCTCGGTCGGAAAGTAATCCGGCCGGCAGATTCCGATGCAGGCGGAAGGGCACCGAACGTCATTCGGAGCCCTTCCGACCGGAATCGGAATCGGCCCCTCAGTGAATGCATGTGCTTTAGAGCAAAAGGCAGTACAGCGCCGCACTGCTCTGTGCAGGAACTGTGCCGCCCTGCATCAAGCCACCTTGGTGACACCACCAAAGAACCTAGGACAAAGGTGGCAGCCAAGGTACTGTTCTGCACTCAGTATGTAACTCTGCAAAGCCACCTCACTGGATTTGGATTGATGTCCTAAATGTAAACAAATAAAAACGTGCTTTTCCTCACTAGACCCCAGGATATTGTTCCTGCAGTCTGGACTAAACTTCTTCAAAAATGCTTGCGCGCCCACACTTACAGGCATGTATGACTATGGTACACCATTTTCAAAACACCAAGCTCTTCAAAGGCTGCCAAAAAACCTGTGCTAATTTAATGACATCCCCGCCTTTTTTGTTATATGCTGCATTGACTGAACCAGCGCAGGTCCATATAGGGACCAACCTCTCTGGTAGACACATAGGTGCCAATTACGATCCGTCAAAAATTTTCCCCGTACGACTCGTATCGGGTCTTTTTACCGTACGAATCGTACAAGTGCCGTACAAACTGCCAATTACGATTCGCATGGGAAAAAGACCATACGAATCGCATTGGGAATCATTCCCCACACGTCCTCGGGTCGGAAAAAGTGTCCGACACGTCCTCGGACGAATCACGTACAAATGTGAAAAGTGAAGTCCGACTGCGGAATCACGATCCATCCCGTGCGTCAGAAGTTACAACCGTATGGAAAAAACACCGTCCGCACCGAACACCCATAGCAACCATGGAGACATGTGCCCGCATACGCGCCGACCCCCCCAGCCCCCGTACGTACGTGTCGAACCCCCCGTGTATGTACACCCGTGTACGTGTCGTACCCCCCGTGTATGTACACCCGTGTACGTGTCGTACCCCCGTGTATGTACACCCGTGTACATTAGAGTCGTACCCCCACCCGTGTATGTACACCCGTGTACGTGTCGTACCCCCCGTGTATGTACACCCCTGTACGTGTCGTACCCCCGTGTATGTACACCCCTGTACGTGTCGTACCCCCGTGTATGTACACCCGTGTCGTACCCCCCGTGTATGTACACCCGTGTACATTAGAGTCGTACCCCCACCCGTGTATGTACACCCGTGTACGTGTCGTACCCCCCGTGTATGTACACCCCTGTACGTGTCGTACCCCCCCTGTATGTACACCCCTGTACGTGTCGTACCCCCGTGTATGGATACCCGTGTACGTGTCGTACCCCCCCGTGTATGTACACCCCTGTACGTGTCGTACCCCCGTGTATGTACACCCCTGTACGTGTCGTACCCCCCGTGTATGTACACCCGTGTACGTGTCGTACCCCCCCGTGTATGTACACCCGTGTACATTAGAGTCGTACCCCCACCCGTGTATGTACACCCGTGTACGTTAGAGTCGTACCCCCACCACAACATCCTAAGTACGGAGCGCACCCCAGGCCCCAACATCACAACCGCATGTACGAGTCGTACCAAGCCACACACAAGGACAGCACTGTACAACAAAATGGCCCATGTACACCCCGTACACACGCTAAAAACGCACGTACACAACCAGGACAAACCAAAACAACAGAAGAATACACCATTCGAATGGCACAAAGCCACTAAACAAGTCCAACAACCACTAAAACAACAAATTCACTGACCTGCAACTGCCAAAAACAAACAGAGGCCCAAAACACCACCACTCCTTATAACACACCCACCCAAAGTTCAAACACAGCCACACCCACCAATGGACCAATAAAAAGGGCCCACACACACACACCATGAGCCTTTGCAACAGACTCACTGCTGCCAGACCCCACAGACAACCTACAGCACCATACTAGAAGCTTTACCACACCTTACACTTGCACACCTTCACACAACCACCTTCACAAACACCCCCTCATCACATTCATACACACACCTGCACAACCACACCCACACACCCACAACCACCCACACCCCCCCCCCACCATCCACACCCACACCCCTCACCATGCCCACTAACAAGAATCCAAAGTTCAGTAACCGAGAGTTGGAGGTCCTTGTCGATGAAATCCTCAGAGTCGAGCCACACCTCGTTGGAACATTGGTCAGACAGACCAGCATTTCAGAAAAAACAGCCATGTGGCAGACCATCGTCGATGCTGTGAATGCTGTTGCGGACACCAGAAGGAACAAGCAGGAATGCCAAGCCAGGTGGTACGATCTGCGGAGGAGGGTCCGAGCCAAGATGACGGATGAACACAACCAGGCCAACGTCACTGGAGGAGGGCCGTCCCGCAGACCCGTACACTACCATCCCTGGGAGGAGAGGGTGATGGCCATACTGCCGGTGGAGGCAGTCGAAGGATTAGGAGGACTCCGAGACCCGGGTGAGTACACAAACAACGCACCTCACATGGGGGGAACGTCATCCACAACCAAACTCACAAACAGGCACGCTACCACCCCAAGCTATCACATGACTCAACCACATTCCATGAACACGCACATGCCACTGGCGCCACCATGCCCCATGCACCCAGCTGGACAATGTCAAGTCACAGGCCACAGAAGACACCAACACATGACACGGTAACCCGGATGGCGGGAGGGTGGGCCCAAAAAATCACATAGTGCAACTCAGAAGCAGACAACAATGCCCTCTGCCCATATGGCCTAGGTCACAGCCAGACAAACAGTGTGTCCCCACACAGGAAAGACTCGCCAGAAAATGGCGGACCCCTTGCATTAACACATGGGGGTGAAGGCACTGTTTTGCACATGACAGCAGCTAATGAACAGCCAACACTGTGAAAGAGTGGCAGCACACACCACCACAGCAGCAGCGCAGACACAGACACTACACCCAATGGGTGCCTGGAGATCAGAAACAAACTCACATCAACAAGCCAAGGGCCATTCAAAGATCTGCTAACAGTGTGTGCCCAGGAAGCTGGGCTGAGGTGACAGAGGGTGACACACAGAGGGAGGGAGAGGGGGACAGAGAGGGAGGGAGAGGGGACAGAGAGGGAGGGAGACACAGGAAGACGGACAGAGGGAGGAGGCTGACACACAGAGGGAGGGAGAGGGGGACAGAGAGGGAGGGAGAGGGGGACAGAGAGGGAGGGAGAGGGGGACAGAGAGGGAGGGAGACACAGGAAGACGGACAGAGGGAGGAGGCTGACACACAGAGGGAGGGAGAGGGGGACAGAGAGGGAGGGAGACACAGGAAGACGGACAGAGGGAGGAGGCCGACACACAGAGGGAGGGAGAGGGGGACAGAGAGGGAGGGAGACACAGGGATACGGACAGAGGGAGGAGGCTGACACACAGAGGGAGGGAGAGGGGGAGAGAGAGGGAGGGAGAGGGGGACAGAGAGGGAGGGAGACACAGGAAGACGGACAGAGGGAGGAGGCCGACACACAGAGGGCGGGAGAGGGGGACAGAGAGGGAGGGAGACACAGGGAGACGGACAGAGGGAGGAGGCTGACACACAGAGGGAGGGAGAGGGGGATAGAGAGGGAGGGAGACACAGGAAGACGGACAGAGGGAAGAGGCTGACACACAGAGGGAGGGAGAGGGGGACAGAGAGGGAGGGAGACACAGGGAGAGCAAATCAGCCTTGTGGTGTGTGGGAATGTCTGCACGTCAGCAGGTGGACTGTGTGCATGTAGACAAGGGTGGCCAGTGCCAGCACCCCCCCTCTCCTCCATGGCAAAACACAGGGCCATGTCACAACCTGTGCACGAGCACAACGACAGCTACCTGCATCATTGAAGTGTGTGGAACAACTTCATGTGCCCACGTACAGTGCAACACGGAAGGCACCAATGCACGGCTCGCCACACCTGCCCACCCCACTGCTGACTGCAGTCACACTTGACGCAGCAAGTAAGACTGTGCCACACATAGTTAAAGTCGCCAAAGCTGTGCCCAAGGGACACACCCATGCACAAGTGCACTGTGAGTGGAATGCAAGACAGATCCAAATTCCCAGAGGAAATGTTCCAACTTTGAAACTGATGAAACATGGATGTTGCATGGACCAAAATTAACATTGTCTCTCTCACACACAGGTCAACCTCGTGGTTCACCCCCCAACACTGGGGGGGAAGACTCACAGGACCCGGCTCTGCGGGAGGCCGATCCCACCGGCAGCGACGACTCTCACCACTCTGTGGACGACCCCGACCAACCTGGCCCCTCTGGTGTCCAACGACCTGCAGCACCTGCGTCAGGTACAACGGGGCCAACCACCACCCCCACTCCTGCCACATCCCAGGAGACACCCAGGATCCCTGCCCCACCACCACAAAGCAGCCAGGCTGGCCAGGAGGGACACGGTGTCCCGGGCACCCAGGAGGAGGCAGGCGACAATGCCAATGCCACCCCTCAGGGGTCACGGAGACCCGATGTGCCCACAAGGGCAGGCCAGATGCAAGTGTGCAGGGGTGGTGGGAGTGGAGGACGGCGGAGGCGCCAGCCTGACCAGTTGGCTGGGGATCCGGTATATTCCCATGTCCAAAACATCCTGGACACATACCGGCAGGACACCACGGGCATGGCCCAGGTTGTGTCCATCCTCGAGGGGATCAAGACCCAGCAGGCCCAGCAACATGCGGAGCTACATGCCTGTCTACTGCAACACCAACGGAGGATGGAAGACAGACAGGCTGAGCTCGTGACGGTGTTCACGGGAATTCACAGTACACTCCGTCGGATGGCCGACAACATGGGCAACCCTCCCTGTGCCAGAAGGCGTAGAACATCACCACCCACAGGGAGGGATCAGGAGGAGGAGGAGGAAACATCTGATGGAGCATCCCAAACATCGTCACGGCCTGCTTCTGAGGGTCCCCGCAGGAGGGCGGGTCGTCCACGGAAAAGACCGTGAGGGTCGGCGCTACAGCACCATCTCCCAGGACACCTGGCCTGGCACCTGGCCCACTGGAGCAACAGCAGCACAGCATCAAAAGACATTCTCTGCCACATGGCCTTGCTGGTCACTGTCTGACCAATGTTGACAAAGACTGTGGCATGGACTCTGAGGATTTCCAATGGCAAGGACACCAACTCCCCTACTGAACTTTGGATTCCAAACACCCGGAAAGCCCCTCATGTCATACCCCCCCCCCCCACTAAAATAAAAAGTCACACTATGAAGAGAAGATGCCTGCTGGTTGCATTATTACCTTACATGTCTCTTGTAAAGTCTAAACATGCCTGAGTTCTCTTTTGACTTCAACCATCCACACCCTGGGGCCTGAGTCTGGCACAGGACACACGGGTCACAGTGTATTAGGCAAGACAGACATGGAGCACCATACACACCAGTGATGGGCCCAACCAGCTGAGGGGGTGGATGCACAACCGTGCCGACAGACATATTGAGTGCAGCAACAGTCATGCGCAGAGGTCAGGGATCATGTCCAGTGTCCTGGGGGGCACACAGGTATGTGTAGACAGGTGGCAGAACCATGTCCTGCAAGCTTGAGTCCGGTGGATGCAGATAATGGGGGCCTGGCCAACGTTGGATGCATGGGGATGGCACATGTCACAATACCCACACAGTCATGGACATCATGCACAATACACAGTCTCATCCCACACACACAGCTTGCATCTTGCTACTCGACACATAGACACATAGCCACTATCAGGGAAAACCATGCCAGACATGCCGGATGCACCGTGGCAACACACCAGCATTGACTGAGAAGAGGCACCTTGGAGGCATAGGGACACCTTTATTAATCATGTATTCGGGATTGCAGAGGCAACTTGAAGTACACATGAACAGTTCATGTGGAGTAACATGTGGGTCCAACACTGGCACCCCCCTTCTGCAGCACAAATGCGTGATAGCCATGGAACTGGCACACAAGTGTCGGCTAACAGCTAAACACCCCCAGCTGCTCACGGAGAGCCTGCCATACACCATTGATCCGCTGATGTGGAAGTCCCACAGCATGTCAAGCCAATGCAAACCGTATGTGTCCGAGGGCAGTGTTACACACATTGATGCCATCATCACAATCCACTATCCCATCACAGATGACTGTCAACAAGTCTGACCATCTAGTCAGGTGTACCTAGCTGCATGTCATGTGTACCATGGTGATGCAACATGTCTGCAGAGGAACCAAACATCGACAGGGGCAGTGTGCATACATCGTGAACAACTGCCACACCCAATACACCCCTGATGCATCCCTTACCCTAAGGAGACTTCCAAACGTGTCCGTGCCTGTAATGCTGAGTCAGCACACGATGACGTGTCCATGAGGAATAGCAGTGCCACAACAATGCAAGCAGCAGACGGCATGCGCAAGTACCTGGGGAAGAGAGACACACAAGAAGTCAGCCACAAAAAGCACAGCCACTTGCATGTGCATTTACTCGACACATGTATGGATGACAACATGCTAGGTCACATTTATGACTGGGGAAATACAACCATCACTGGCACCATCACTCCAGTGACACACCCACACACATCTCTGACTCACGTGCCATACATGCAGGTGGAGACACACATCACAACACATGCCACACGGGGACCAATGCGTGCACACTCAGACACTGGTACTCACCACTAATCAAAGAAGTCGCGTATGAGCCGAGTCCGGATGTCCTCTTGCGGCTCCACATCCTCCACATCACTAGCCCCATTGCCAAGCCCTTCGTCCTCCACGGGTGGATGGTCCTCGTCATCTTGAACCAGGATGAGTGGCACAGCTTTCTCAACTGCCATGTTGTGCAGCATGCAGCAGACCATGAAGACTTTGCAGACCTTCGCCGGGGCATATGGGAGTGCGCCGCCGGTCTTGTGTAGGCACCTGAATCGGCTCTTCAGGAGGCCAAACGTCCTCTCTATCACTCTCTATCACTCGCCTTGTCCGGCCATGGGCGGTGTTGTAGCGGAGCTGGGCCGGCGTGATGGGGTTACGGAGAGGTGTGATCAGCCATGGCATGTTGGGATAGCCAGCGTCCCCTACATGGAAAGCACATGGACATAAGCAGGACAGGAGAAGCGGTCGTGCTGGAAGTCTACGCAAAATACAGGACAGACAGACTGTACCCACCAACAACACATGCTCGTTCGTTGCGCAGCTGCGTCATCATTTCAGGCACCCTGCTACGCCTCATGATGTAGGCATCGTGTGCTGATCCTGGAAAACGAGCACAGACATGTGAAATCACCATGTTGGACAGACACACCACAAGAGCATTGATGGAGTGGTAGTGCTTGCGATTCCGGTACGCTACCTCCTGTGCCTGTGGTGGTACCAAAGCAACATGTGTCTCATCTATGGACCCAATGACATGGGACATTCCTCCCAGGGCATAGAATCCACGCTTGACCCCAGTCAACATTTATGGGGTAGGAAAATGGATGAAGTCATCCAGGTGAATCAACATGGCCTCTAAGAAATCATGCAGCACACGGCAGAACATGCTCTGGGACATGCCACCAACATGAGCTATGGTATTTTGAAAGGTACCCGTGGCTAGAAAATGTAGGGCTGCCATTACCTTCAGCTTGGGTGTCACTGCCGTAGGATACCTGTGCAGCGGTTGCAGGTGTGGTGCCAGTCTCGCCGTCAAATCCAGAATCAACCGTTGGGGGAAGCGGTAGCACCGGATACAGTCATTCTCCCGCATGGCAGCCAAGTCCGGAATTGGTCGGGGAAGAGGTGGCGCTCTGCAGTAATTTGGAAGTGACAAGGAAGAGTGAGTGCACCACAACAACAATTAATTTGTACTGAGCACATGTTAATCTGTCTATACACATATGCTACATACGGAGTGAGGTATGTGCCACATGCCCTGGACACGTATGGCTGGCAGGTGACACTCCTACCAGCTACACACGGAGATTGAGAACCTCCACATGCCATGGCATGGGATTAGCTGTGTCCCAGTGCAAGTGAACAGCCATACGCAAGACAGGAGTGACATACACCCACACATCAGCAGAAGTAGGATGTCGATTGCAGAGACTGGTAGCGGAACACTAGAGCCACAGGTCACATGACATTACACTAGGACAGCCCACACACCTTGCCATGAAGGTGTACATGTCATGACTCACCACACATTCATAGAGAGGATGCGGACATGTCCTTGTTACGCTACTCCGTGTCCCATGCATACATACGCACCTCACATCCGATACCACATGTGGCATGGTGTGCGGAACAGTGTGCAATGTCAATCTACACACAGACACATGTTGGTTGCTGCAACAGCTGCAGCTTTTGAGCGTGCTCCAACATCAACCTAATGGAAACCCCCCACACATACATGTCAGGTTTGGTAACCCCTGTACCGGGCCTCAGGGGACACTTTCGTGTGTTGGTGTCCGTGCCATGCCAGTGTCGCTCATCCCAAGTGTGCAGTACGACATGCACACATGTCAAAGGAGTCAAGGGCATGCCTGGCACACATTGCACCGTCACACATTACATGTGTACACATCTCATCATACATCTGGTGCCTTCTCGACTCAGGAGTAATGTGCCACATCACAGCCTGTCACACCTGTGCCCCACACATGTAGTACTGCCCAGAGAATGCCTTGATGTCCATCCATGGACAAGTATGTCAGCCCTATTCCTTCCTGTGTGCTGCCTGTCACCACTGTGATGTGTGAAAACCACTGTACTGCTGCTAAGAGGGCCTGTGTACGTTTCCATATCACTATGGGAGTGCTGCCGTATGTGTACCCATAGTGCTGGTGATCGTACAGGCATGTGTACGGTCAGTAAGTACGCATACGCAAGAACACCCATAGTGGTACGGCCCGTACAGGCGTGCGTACGTTCACTATCACCATGGGTGTCCTCGCGTATGTGTACTCGTAGTGGTACGACCTGTACAGGCGTCGTATGCGTACTCGTAGTGGTACGGCCTGTACAGGCGTGCGTACGTTCACTATCACCATGGGCGTCCTCGCATATGCGTACTCGTAGTGGTACGGCCCGTACACGCGTGCGTACGTTCACTATCACCATGGGTGTCCTCGCGTATGCGTACTCGTAGTGGTACGGCCCGTACACACGTGCGTACGTTCACTATCACCATGGGTGTCCTCGCGTATGTGTACTCGTAGTGGTACGGCCCGTACACACGTGCGTACGTTCACTATCACCATGGGTGTCCTCGCGTATGCGTACTCGTAGTGGTACGGCCCGTACACACGCCTGTACGCTCACTATCACTACGAGTACGCATACGCGAGGACACCCATAGTGATAGTGAACGTACAGGCGTGTGTACGGGCCGTACCAGTACGAGTACTCATACGCGAGGACACCCATAGTGATAGTGAACGTACGCACGCGTGTACAGGCCATACCACTACGAGTACGCATACGCGAGGACACCCATGGTGATAGTGAACGTACGCACGCGTGTACGGGCCGTACCACTACGAGTACGCATACGCGAGGACACCCATGGTGATAGTGAATGTACGCACGCCTGTACGGGCCGTTGCTATGCATTTGGGGTGCCCTAGGGGCCCGGAACGCACTGTACCTGTGGGTGAAGCGCAATTTTACATAGGGGACACATGAGGGACAAGTATTAAGGCCTACATGCATGCTGGTTGTCATGGAGACCAAGTTTTAAGTTTGAATTTGTTCTGGAAGGTGCACAGCAGAAGTCAGTTGGAATGAATCTACTTTGTTGCAATGTGTTTGTGGGGTTGACATCATGCTGAAGAAAAAAACACAATAAGAACCCACTGACTGTGCTAGGTTTGAAGGGATTGGAGGAAACATAGGATGCAAATGTGAGTGACCAATCACTCTGTACTCCTGTGCATGAAACAGGACAGCAAGGCAGATATAAGGCAGCCAGGTCCCATGAGGGATCACTTGCCTGCACATATTTCGATTCTACCACACTGCTGCTGCTCCTGATTCCCTGGAACCATGTCAAGGTCTGTGGAGAGGTCACAGCCATTCACACTGGAGGAGAACCTGGCATTGCTGGATGTGATCCTCCCACAGTACCCCCTGCTGTATGGGCGACCAGGGTATCAGGTGAGTGCAGAGGCTACTAGCACAGACTGTGTCCCTTTTTTGTGACTGTGACTTCTGCCATTGTGTCCAGGTGTGACACACATGCTATGTACTGTAGGGGGGTCGCAGGGGGGGGATGCCTGATGTCTCCCAGCAGTGCCCAGAGACAGGAGGGATGTGTGCAGAGTCCTCCCAGCAGTGCCCAGAGTCAGGAGGGGTGTGTGCAGAGTCCTCCCAGCAGTGCCCAGAGATAGGAGGGGTGGGTGCCTATAACTCCCAGCAGTGCCCAGACACAGGAGGGGTGGGTGCCTATCACTCCCAGCAGTGCCCAGAGACAGGAGGGGTGGGTGCCTATCACTCCCAGCAGTGCCTAGAGACAGGAGGGGTGTGTGCAGAGTCCTCCCAGCAGTGCCCAGAGTCAGGAGGGGTGGGTGCAGAGTCCTCCCAGCAGTGCCCAGAGATAGGAGGGGTGGGTGCCTATCACTCCCAGCAGTGCCCAGAGACAGGAGGGGTGTGTGCAGAGTCCTCCCAGCAGTGCCCAGAGATAGGAGGGGTGGGTGCCTGTCACTCCCAGCAGTGCCCAGAGACAGGAGGGGTGGGTGCCTATCACTCCCAGCAGTGCCCAGAGACAGGAGCGGTGGGTGCCTATCACTCCCAGCAGTGCCCAGAGACAGGAGGGGTGGGTGCAGAGTCCTCCCAGCAGTGCCCAGAGATAGGAGGGGTGGGTGCCTATCACTCCCAGTCGTGCCCAGAGACAGGAGGGGTGTGTGCAGAGTCCTCCCAGCAGTGCCCAGAGATAGGAGGGGTGGGTGCATGTCACTCCCAGCAGTGCCCAGAGACAGGAGGGGTGGGTGCCTATCACTCCCAGCAGTGCCCAGAGACAGGAGGGGTGGGTGCCTATCACTCCCAGCAGTGCCCAGAGACAGGAGGGGTGTGTGCAGAGTCCTCCCAGCAGTGCCCAGAGATAGGAGGGGTGGGTGCCTGTCACTCCCAGCAGTGCCCAGAGACAGGAGGGGTGGGTGCCTATCACTCCCAGCAGTGCCCAGAGACAGGAGGGGTGTGTGCAGAGTCCTCCCAGCATTGCCCAGAGATAGGAGGGGTGGGTGCCTGTCACTCCCAGCAGTGCCCAGAGACAGGAGGGGTGGGTGCCTATCACTCCCAGCAGTGCCCAGAGACAGGAGGGGTGGGTGTGATGCACAGTGTGAGCCTTTATCATTGATTGTGTCTTTGCCCTCATTCCACCGGTGTACTTTCACTGGCACGTACTGCTTTTGCCCCTCCCCAGAGGAGTATGTCCCTATGGCAAAGGTGCAATGCGTTGGCTGCATGACATGCCTTGTTGTAACCAGCTAATTTGTTCTCATATGTGTCTCTGTGACATGTTGCAGGTGTATTGATGTAGTGTCACTTGTTCATCCTCACAGGTAGGCGCCTCTGCCAAGGAGCAGATCTGGCTGACCACCGTCAGTGCCGTGAGGAGTGCGGATGGTCGGAAGTGGCGCCTGTCCCAGGTGAGGAAACGCTGGCAGGATATCCGGTGGTGGACGCGGAGGATCGCACGGGTCCTGCTGGGGGACTCACCTGAGAGCCATAAGAACCGCGGGCGCCGCCGTCTCTCCCACATCCACAAGCATGTGCTGGCGGTGGTATTTCCAGACTTGGACAGGCGCTTACAGGAGATGCAGCAGCAGGAAGGGGGTAGGTACATGTGTGTTTGTTGTGTTTCACCAGCATTTGTAAGTGCACTGTTCCATGGATGCACTGCCAGGGTTTAATGGTGCTGTGCAGATCCTGTTACCCACAGTATTGCAGTGCTCTCCTGCCTCCCTTCCCCTCCTTGCAATGTGTTCCCTGGTCTGTGTGAAGTCACTCCGTCACAAGGTTATGTAGCCTGGCACCTTCTCCACGTGTACAATGCCTGCAGCATCATGTGTGGGGGTGGTGTGTAACAGGTTTTGGGACCTTGCCTGTGCCCTGTCCAGTTCTGGTCTTGTGGGTTCCATGTCAGTTGGCACTAATGCTGAGTCCAGACATGGGAGTTAGTCTCTCAAGTGTGAGGCCTTACAGCACGCATGTCCTATGTGGTGGCCTGTGACATGATGTGCATGAGTGTGCGGTACGCTTGTGCGGGGATGGTAGCGTGTTTTTGCAGTCATTCCCATTCAGGAGCATGGAGTTGTGTGGCCACTACTGTCCCCAGCGGCATATTTTCCTAGGTATCATGTGTGTAATCCGAATATGTTGACAATCTCTGTGTCTACAGCATAGGTTGTGCTCTGTGCCATTGTCCCCTGGCCAAATGTATATTGACGTGAAATGTAGTACAAGTGTCCACTGTACAGCCTGACCTGATTTTCCTTGTTCATACTCACGGTGGACATTGCCTGTGTGTCTTGTTACAATCATCTGATGATGCCCATTTGTACATGATTATTTGGACAGGCACACCTTGGGTATTTTGTGTGCAACCTTGATTTGTTGCATCCCATGTGTATTTCACCCAGACTAAGGGATGTAAGTGCTTCCTGTGTCTCCAAATAATAGTCTCATGTAGGGGGTGGGTGGTGCGGGCATGGCCTTCATGTCACAACCTGATATCTCCTTGCTAGGACTGGCCAGTGTGTGATGTTTGTCTGGACATGCACTCAAGGTGCAGTGGGCCAGTCATGGTGGGCATGTTTTCAGTATAACCTATGCTGCATGTGCCTCTTGTTCCTGGATATGGTCCCTGCTCATCCCTATTTCCTGCCACGCTGTGTGGTGCAGATGCAGTGCTGGATTGTCCCCAGGGCCTTGCTCCACAGTCAAAATTCCATTCCATCTCATTTGCTATTGTGTCATGCTCTCCATAGTTTTTCGGTGGCATGGTGGGTCAAACAACTGTGTCTTGCATGCCCTACATATGTACCTTGTTTTGTAGATGTAACTCTTCTTTTGTTTCAGGCTATGCACTGTGACCTATGTAGATTGGACTCATGTGACATATGTATACAGGTGTATGATTAATTTCTGTCTCTTCACCCTTCCCACAGCATCGTCGGGAGACACGGAGGGAGACATGGGCACAGACGGAGCAGAGGGACCGAGCACCAGTGCCAGCGGTGACATCGGGGCTGGCACATCAAGTGGGACTGAGGCGGAGGAGAGTGAAGCCGGGGACCTGTCGACTGGCACAACAGAGTATGAAGCTGACGGGTCCGAGGATGATCTCTCCGAGTGTGCGGCGGCTGCACCAGCAGCTGACAGCGGCACTACATCTCGCCCCGCCCCCTCCATTGCCATCATCCGCCTCCCACTTGCTCATATCCCTTCCCAACGTGCCCGGTCACCACATGTCTCCTTCCTGCCAGGCACCGCACCCCCTGCCCCTGTCTCCACTGCTGCCGCCAATGCCGAGTCTGTGGACATCCAGCGGCAGTTGCAGGTTGGTCAGGCTGCGATCCTTAATGTCCTCCATGGCCACAGCCAAGTGCTGCACAACATGGAGGCATACTTGGAGGGCATTCATTCATCGCAGGCTGACCAACGCAGCTTGCTGAGGTCGATAGACTCAACACTGACTGCAGCAGTGGGTCTCCTGCAGCACTACGTCCCACCCCCTACCCCTGCCCCATCCACATTTCCCACTCCCATGCCTGTCCCACGTACACCCAGACGTCAGCATGCACCCACCACAACACACACAGGCACCACACCAGCAGGGAAGGTCCACCGCACACCTCCTGACACGCACATACAGGGTGAAGTAGGCACACCCACTGGGTCGGGGGGCAAACGTGTGACACGCAGCCAGAGTGGGAGTCCGCATTCCACCCAATCCACTCCCTCCAAATCCCCTCCCCTCAGCTCTCCTGGCCACATCTCCCCCAAAGACTCCTTCATGGCCGCTCTGTCCCTGAGCCCCACAGTGACCCCACCACGCAAGCGGTCAAGGAAGTCCTCGGTCAGGGTGGTTGATTCCCCCCCCTGTCTACACCCTCCCCCAGTGGCGCTGCGACCCATCCCTCTGACCCCCCCCCCCCTCCTTGGGCCTGTGGTTCCTTCGGGTGCAGGGGATTCCCTGGAGGACCTTGCTAAGGTGTGCAGCGAGATCCTGGCCTCCGCCTTTGGCCCTGCCCCACCCCCTGTGGTGGAGTCCTCCATCCCTGCACCCAGAATGCCTACCCTTCACCCTCCTGTCCCTGCGGTGCCTGTTTCTTCCCCCCCCACATGATGCCCTCACCCCTCTGGAAGACGACGGAATGTAACTGTGCAGGCAAGCTAGGGGACACGCATCCCACTGTGTCCCCCATCCAGCTGTGACTTCTGGACTGCCCTATGGGCTTTGTAAATATTGAACTTTCTACGAACAAACAATTTTTGATCATGCTGATTAAAGCCATTTTTGTTTCCTTTGAACACTACTGCTTTACTGATATTGCTGTTGGTGGGGCTGCTACATGATTTTGGGTGGTGATCATGTGTTGGGTGTGTGGGAAATGTAGTAGTGTGCTGGTCATAGGGGGGACCCTGGGATCTGTGTGCCATCACACGGTGTTAGCTAGGTTTCTGTGTTCATGTAAGCAGTTGCTGCATGGTGAAATTGTCCAAAGGTGTATTCCTTCCTCTGTGTACCCTGACATCTTCCCTGCAGGGTGTTCCCAATATTTAGTGCTGAGCTGTGTGTACATTAGCCGGGTGTGTGACGGACTCCTTCTACTTTGCACATGCATGCTGAGCGATGTCTCCACCTGCATAATTCGTGGCATTCTTGGTAGTCATTGTACTTGTGTATGTGGACTATTGACATGACTTCATGTGTACATGTTTTCTTTTCTGCGCTATGCATGCATATACTCCCAGCCTCGCACACATGTGGTACATGTACTGCAGGGTCTTTGTGCACCTGACTGACATTTGTGGGCATGGTATCTGTGGCTACAATGTAAAAAGTTAGAACGGGGTATTCAAAAATTAGGAAGAAATGGCGCTCTGCTGATAAACGTAGGTAATGTGAACTTCAATGTCTGTATGGTGCAAAACAGGGAGGGGAGACCCCTGAAACCCCTCGAATTGTGTAGGACAAATAAAATTTGACCTAAAACCAAGCAATGGTATCTGTGGCTACTCCACCCTTTGCGTTCCATGGGCACTGCTGTGAGTGTTAGGCACACACCCCTCTTGTGACTGGGCACTGCTGGGAGGACTCTGCACACACCCCTCCTGCGTCTGGGCACTGCTGGGAGGACTCTGCACACACCCCTCCTGTTTCTGGGCACTGCTGGGAGGACTCTGCACACACCCCTCCTGTGTCTGGGCACTGCTGGGAGTGATAGGCACCCACCCCTCCTGACTCTGGGCACTGCTGGGAGGACTCTGCACACACCCCTCCTGTGTCTGGGCACTGCTGGGAGGGATAGGCACACACCCCTCCTGTGTCTGGGCACTGCTGGGAGTGATAGGCACCCACCCCTCCTCACTCTGGGCACTGCTGGGAGTGATAGGCACCCACCCCTTCTGACTCTGGGCACTGCTGGGAGGACTCTGCACACACCCCTCCTGTGTCTGGGCACTGCTGGGAGTGATAGGCACCCACCCCTCCTGACTCTGGGCACTGCTGGGAGTGATAGGCACCCACCCCTCCTGACTCTGGGCACTGCTGGGAGGACTCTGCACACACCCCTCCTGTGTCTGGGCACTGCTGGGAGTGATAGGCACCCACCTCTCCTGACTCTGGGCACTGCTGGGAGGACTCTGCACACACCCCTCCTGCGTCTGGGCACTGCTGGGAGGACTCTGCACACACCCCTCCTCTTTTCTGGGCACTGCTGGGAGGACTCTGCACACACCCCTCCTGTGTCTGGGCACTGCTGGGAGTGATAGGCACCCACCCCTCCTGACTCTGGGCACTGCTGGGAGGACTCTGCACACACCCCTCCTGTGTCTGGGCACTGCTGGGAGTGATAGGCACACACCCCTCCTGTTTCTGGGCACTGCTGGGAGTGATAGGCACCCACCCCTCCTGACTCTGGGCACTGCTGGGAGTGATAGGCACCCACCCCTTCTGACTCTGGGCACTGCTGGGAGGACTCTGCACACACCCCTCTTGTGTCTGGGCACTGCTGGGAGTGATAGGCACCCACCCCTCCTGACTCTGGGCACTGCTGGGAGTGATAGGCACCCACCCCTCCTGACTCTGGGCACTGCTGGGAGGACTCTGCACACACCCCTCCTGTGTCTGGGCACTGCTGGGAGTGATAGGCACCCACCTCTCCTGACTCTGGGCACTGCTGGGAGGACTCTGCACACACCCCTCCTGTGTCTGGGCACTGCTGGGAGGACTCTGCACACACCCCTCCTGTGTCTGGGCACTGCTGGGAGGACTCTTCACACACCCCTCCTGTGTCTGGGCACTGCTGGGAGTGATAGGCACGCACCCCTCCTGTGTCTGGGCACTGCTGGGGGGACTCTACACCCACCCCTCCTGTGTCTGGGCACTGCTGGGAGTGATAGGCACCCACTCCTCCTGACTCTGGGCACTGCTGTGAGTGATAGGCACCCACCCCTCCTCACTCTGGGCACTGTTGGGAGGACTCTGCACACACCCCTCCTGTGTCTGGGCACTGCTGGGAGTGATAGGCACCCACCCCTCCTGACTATGGGCACTGCTGGGAGGACTCTGCACACACCCCTCCTGCGTCTGGGCACTGCTGGGAGGACTCTGCACACACCCCTCCTGTGTCTGGGCACTGCTGGGAGTGATAGGCACCCACCCCTCCTGTGTCTGGGCACTGCTGGGGGGACTCTACACCCACCCCTCCTGTGTCTGGGCACTGCTGGGAGTGATAGGCACCCACCCCTCCTGACTCTGGGCACTGCTGGGAGGACTCTGCACACACCCATCCTGTGTCTGGGCACTGCTGGGAGTGATAGGCACCCACCCCTCCTGTGTCTGGGCACTGCTGGGAGTGATAGGCACCCACCCCTCCTGACTCTGGGCACTGCTGGGAGTGATAGGCACACACCCCTCCTATTTAACAATATGTACGCTTAGTCCATACACGTGTGTGGGTTCGCTCCATGGGGGTACGGGTCGTACTTTCACTGTTGGGGTGAGAGTACGCTCCATACGTACGCGGGTGGGGTACGGGTCGTACTTACACTGTTGGGGTGGTGGTACGGTAAGTACATGCACTGTTGGGGTTGGGGTACGCTCCATGCATCCGCGGGTGAGGGTACGGGTCGTACTTACACTGTTGGGGTGGGGGCTACGCTCCATACGTACGCGGGTGAGGGTATGGGTCGTACTTGCACTGTTGGTGTACGCTCCATGCATACGCGGGTGAGGGTACGGGTCGTACTTACACTGTTGGGGTGGGAGGTACGCTCCATACGTACGCGGGTGAGGGTACGGGTCGTACTTACACTGTTGGGGTGGGAGGTACGCTCCATACGTACGCGGGTGAGGGTACGGGTCGTACTTACACTGTTGGGGTGGGAGGTACGCTCCATACGTACGCGGGTGAGGGTACGGGTCGTACTTACACTGTTGGGGTGGGAGGTACGCTCCATACGTACGCGGGTGAGGGTACGGGTCGTACTTACACTGTTGGGGTGGGGGGTACGCTCCATACATCCGCGGGTGAGGGTACGGGTCGTACTTACACTGTTGGGGTGGGGGTACGCTCCATACATCTGTGGGTGAGGGTACGGGTCGTACTTACACTGTTGGGGTGGGGGGTACGCTCCATACGTACGCGGGTGAGGGTACGGGTCGTACTTACACTGTTGGGGTGGGGGGTACGCTCCATACATCCGTGGCTGAGGGTACGGGTCGTACTTACACTGTTGGGGTGGGGGGTATGCTCCATACATCCGCGGGTGAGGGTACGGGTCGTACTTACACTGTTGGGGTGGGGGATACGCTCCATACGTACGCGGGTGAGGGTACGGGTTGTACTTACACTGTTGGGGTGGGTGTACGCTCCATACGTACGCGGGTGAGGGTACGGGTCATACTCACACTGTTGGGGTGGGGGGTACGCTCCATACATCCGCGGGTGAGGGTATGGGTCATACATACACTGTTGGGGTGGGGGGTACGCTCCATACGTACGCGGGTGAGGGTACGGGTCGTACTTACACTGTTGGGGTTGGGGGTACGCTCCATGCATACGGGGGTGTGGGTATGGTCCGTACATATCCGTCCCCACGCTATGTGATGCTTGTGCGGGACGTAACCAGGCCTTTGCCACGTGGGTACAGCCTTCCCGCCATTGTTGGGATGACGTAGGTGTGGGCGGGGTACGACTCGTACCCACGCTCTTAAGGCGTGGGTACGGGACGTACCTGTATAGTTGTGTTGCCGGTTCGCGTCGTCAGGCACTTCCTTTGTGGCGGACGCTGGCTTTGCTGGACACGCCCCCACCCCCTCGTGGTGACCAGGGCATGGGGGTCAGGTATGTCGAGGGCATGTGTGCTGTGTGACATTGGTGGTGGTTTTGTGGCCTGCCCCTGGTCCTGCCCCCCCCCCATTTCTCCCCCTTTCCCCCCTCCCTTAGTTGTTCTGACCTTCTGCGGCGTCTGCGTCGGAACCTGTAGAGGAGGTCGACTGCTATGAGGGCCGGGATGACACGTAGGTTCGGGTCCATGTCTGTCCGTCGCGTACAGGTACTCCTTGTTCGCGTCGTCCTGATTTCCCGGCAGTTTTCGGCAGCCGGAAAATATTCACCGTGCGGGATGACGTCGGTGCGAATCGTAATTCCTGGTTCGTGAATGGCAGGCTGCGTGCGTCCCGACGTCACGTCGGCGCTTTCCCAGATCGCATTTGTATGTTTATTTTCGTCGGTCGGGGTTTTGTACGATTCGTACGGAAATGGTGTTTCCGTGCGAATCGTAATTCCATGTTTGTACATTTTGACGACCGGGTAAGCGTCGGACGGAGAATTTGCTCCGTCCGACGGTTCGTACCCGGTTTTTACAGGATCGTGATCGGCACCATAGCCTCACAAAACTGCTGAGCATTTCTTCCCTTTAACAAGGGCCCTACTCAGGAACCTGCTAAGGAAGAGTTTGTCTCAGCAGGAAGGGTGGCACCGGTTCCATTGCATTTACCAAATAAGAACTGTACTCTGCCATCTATATTAATTTAATATATTTAGACATCATGTGAGGTCCATAAAGTCTATTGAACCAATTTTGTCCTGATTGGAAACCTCCTTAGTTAAGCTTGATCTTAAACAATGAAAAACATATCCATCTACTAAAATGATTACTATCAAAGTTATATTTGGTAAAGAATAAGTATTAATGAATGAGTATGTAAGATGGGACCATTTTGCTACCGCTTGGTCCTGTGCTGACTGTCTATCTATTTACAAAATAATATAGAGCTTTGTCATAGGACTTTGTTACAGTAACTACAATCTCCTTTCAGATAGACATTTATCTTTCTGCGCTTAAACTGCTATTTTTGCATTTATCAAAAAAGGCAAAATCAAATCTAACTGATCCAGTAGATTGTGGCTCAATATACACGCTACCCTTTAAAAGTAAGATTATGGAAGCAGAGGTCACTGTTCAGTTGCAGAAATATTTAGAGTAGAAGAATGTACTATCTAATCACCATTCTGGATCCAGGCACTGAGACTGATGTAGCAGACACCACATTTTATTTGTAGGGGTGCATTAGAACCACACGTGTAGAGCGCACCCACTTATAATCCTTTGTTGTGTTAATGTGAAGTGTTAGAATTTGAATTGTAATAACATGAAACGTGATATGTTTAGTCCATAGAGTAGTAAAATGGAGAATTAAGGTATTAAGTGAAGGTAACTAGCAGAAAACATTAACATGAAGAACTCGTATTGTGCAACTGACATTTATTAAATGTGTTTATTGATGTGTCATTTTACATGTAGGTAAATGTATTAATTGAAAGTGCCTTGGTTTCCTATGCAATTTTGTAAAGCTCACATGCCATTTTCTTATCTTAGCTGAATGTTGTGGGCCCACAATGCATTCTTCCATGAAGTTCTCGCTTTAGAATTAATAGCTGAATTTCATGTGTGATATGGAATTTGTTCTTTCGCACATTTTGTTTTGCAGGTGAAACAAGCACTCGTTGGCTAGGATAATGTCTTTGTTTTAGTGGTCAAGCAAGGAGACAAAAAGTTACATTGTTCGGTCTGAACCGATTCGGGAAGGCCATTTTACTTTGAACAGGAGAAGGCTGGGGAACCAAGGACAGAAATGGTGAGAAGAAGAACGTCGCAATCCCATGGAAAATTACCTTCAGGATAATATCCTTAGCAGATGGGGTGACTCTCAAGGACTCTTGGGAAGGATGCCTGTAATAATGGGCTGTTAAAAGTAGAAAAAGTGCCCACTTCTCCTTCTGCCTTCAGACAGAGAGCATCTTAGAATGAGCTCTGTCTCAATAGCTTTATACTCTCCGACCCATCGATGGTGGAGAACCTTCTTAATTAGATTCCGCATGCTGACACCTTTTCTTCCTTTTCCTGAAGATGCTTAGGTAGGAATGTAATTCTAGCAGTAGAGTAGGGATAGATTGATGATTTATATTCACCAACCCTCAATGTAGGGACATTTGGACTCATGCTTTCTGATCCTCTGCATCCTATTTCTTGAGTTAATTGTTTGTGCATGTTGCATCACCTCAACTTGATTCGCACATTTGGCTTTCTGCTGATTCCAATGTATTTTTACACTTTAGTTTTGAGGTGTATGTATGTCCAATTATTTTTGACTTTGTTATAATTTATTTTTGGCTTTGTAATAAATTAACTAATCTTACGTAGTTGTCTGTGGTTACTAAGGGGCTCATTTGGATGGCGGGCGGAGGCACCTCCGCGGTCCTGGCGGAAAATGTAATTTTCTACACGATAGCAGCAATCCTCACGCCCGCCATATTACAATGGGCAAACATAGCCAATTTCCCATCTGCCGTGGTGCGACGTGAACCGCAATAAAAATGAGCCTGCCACCGCGGCGGTGTGAGCCAATAGAGAGCCACCATCGTGCGGAATTACGTCCCGTCCGCTGTACAAATCACGATGCCCCAAACAGCCCATCACAGCGCAGCAGAGAAACGACCCAACCAGAGATGGTGGAAGCACGACAGCGGAGCGCGAAACTCTGGGTCCCCACCACCCGGTCCCGACCGCAATGGATCCAACTTTACACGTCTTTCCAGTGCTGTACCTGATCCACTACCAGCAAGTAATGCACCGTCGTGGACAACGCAGCAGGTACGCAATCACACAACTCTGCACACAACCAGAACACACAACTCCTGGGCTGACATGCGGTTCCTGTCCACACCAGCCACTCTGGTGGGGACAGGAACACATCCACAAGTGTATCCACTCATGTCCTACCTGTTTCAAAAGCACCCCTCCGCATCCTGGTCACCCATCTACCGTGAAATCACTGCAATCTCCTGGTCACGTCACCGCAGCGGTGCAGATGCGGAAATACATGCGCACAATGTAGTAGGCAGGGCCAGCACCAGGCATGGGCAGTCAACAAAGATCATAGGGCCACACCTCCACCCTTCACACACTAGGCCCCCCACACCCATTAGGAGACATGCTGTGTCCTCCTCCTGTGCCCCCCTGCACAATCAACCAGCCAGGTGTACCCAGACCCCGCACCACACAAACCAAACAACCAGGGAGCCTGTTTCAGAAGGTGGGGATGAAGAGGAACACCCTGAACAGAAGCTCAGGGGCAGGGCAACCCTCCTCCTCACACCTACCCTCCACTCATGGCAAGCAAACTGAATCCAATCACAAAATAAACACTCACACTGCATATGAACAACCTCTTAACTGTACACACTGCCTGTCAAGTCACCCAGACACACCCACACTGAAACACAGCCACATACACCTACCAGGTGTCAGCAGCAATGGAGGACAATAAATGGGCTAGCTAAAAGTGAGGTGGGCAATGCTGGAAAGCCATGGAGCAAGCCACAAATCATGTGTACATCACATGCAAGAGAAGGAACATATCATGCCACCCTTAGGCCATCAAATCAGACGTGGCTGGCACAGTGAGTGAAATTAAACCGCAGTGACCTCTGTGCAACAACTCAGGGAGACAGCAAGGCAAGCCATGCATAGGCACAGGAAAGATAGGAAGTGTCTGAAGTCAAACAGTGATCAGCCACACATCTGTCTCAACTTACTTGACATGTGTATGTCATCAGCACCACACACATGGCTCATTGTCACACTCCCTGACTGTCAAACACAAGTTGGATCCTTAACACATACCCCTCCTCTACCCACCTCACACCTGCAACACTCAGCACCAGTGCTAAACACACATAATGATGCTAATAATGTCCCGTGAGTACACTGACAATCAATCACACTCCCTGGGGTGCATCCACAAACATCACACACACACTCAGTGATGCCTGATCCAATGCTGGCACAAAAACAATAGCCAAACACAAACCTCTCAAACATCATGCACAGAAGTCCAAAAAGCCAAACAGTGGAAAGGCAATGGGACCCCAGACAGAACAGGAGAACTCATCATTGTCAATCAGGACCAATGCACAGACACCATACCCCAACACAAACAAGAAGTGCATCATCTCAAAACAATCTTTGACACAAACTGGGATCAATGGGACAATAAGCTAACACAGACAGACACACCACACCACCCATCAAGTCAACATGGTGTCATAGTGTACCACATGCATGCACATGCACAATCCTGACAAGTGACAGCTCAAAGATAGGAGGACATAGCACTAGTGTGGCCAGCAACCACAATATAACTGGCTGCATGTGACACAGACACACAATTAATGTACACTACAATTGCAACACACATCTAAATGTATCACAATGGACAAACAACTCACACACAATGTAATGCAAATAGAACATAACACACAGCATCTGTCAGCAGAAAGAGCCAACACAGCCCAAACACTGGACACATCCACAACAAACACACAACGGATGCACATGCTAATCCATCACATTGCAAACTCCGCTGGAAATCAGGGGATGCACACCAGGCAAGTACAAGGCAACATACACTGACAGCACTGCATGCAGGCCAAGCAGTGTGTGCACACAAACCAAATCAGTAGCACACACATCTCAGTTCCACAACATGTACTCCCACAACACAAATCAGCACAGCACTCAGACTACATCACACTCAGGAAGGGTAGCAGTACTTCAGCAAACGCACATACAGCTAACCCAACACTCACAGATGCACAACTCAAGGACACCCAGGTGCAAACAAGATGAACAGAGGACTGTGCAGCACAAACAGTTGCACTGCACATGAGCAACCATGACTGCAAACCAGTAAAAGAAAATCACACATAACTAATTGGGAAACTGTCCTGAGTGGCACATTGGTCCTGTGCACAGATCAGCACAACAAAGCATAGTGTAAAAAATGAAGTGGCGGGGAGGCTCACACACTGGCAACCCAAGGGGTAGGTGACATGATATTGAAGTGATGTGAATGTCAGTAGTGGACAGGTCAGGAGTGTTCCATACACAAATACATGGAGGAGTCACTCACAATGGGTAGGCATCATAGGCATCATAAGAAAAGCTAGGGGATGGTATAACTCCACATCCCACATACCATACTAGAGCCAAAATGGCTTAAGTGACAGCAATGCATGAGAACATTCACCCACAATGTCAGTGTGGCTGAGCAGGTCTGCACAGTGAGCACAAACAGTAACAAAACACATGACTGATAAACAAAACACAACACAGACCTGTCTGTCACACACTGCATACTCACAACTGGCAGCAACAACAAGTAGGTGTCCCCCAGGAATGCAAGGACACACCAACACACTGCACAGCGCACAACCTACAACTCCCACATGTGCACACAATCACAAGCACAGGGCTGACAAATCAAACACACAGGCACTCAGGTCCTGGGTGACACATGTGTGTAGTTGGCATTGCAGGGGCACACACACATCAACACTACCGACCAAGTCACCTCTTCACACTTCAAACTTCATGACCACTCAAGTGCACACATTCAAATGTAGCCATGTGATTAGGAAGACAGGCCATCACAAGATGACCATACACCAACACTGCTGTTCACACATCAAGAAAGATCACAAAGACATGATGGACCCTGGCCAGCCTGCCTGCAATCCTGTGGATAGAATTCCCCTCTGTGCTGGTAGTGCATCCAAACATGACATGTGTACAATTTAGCAAACCTCATCATAGATTGATTAGGATAACAGTAGGTCATCACAAACAACCATTATTGCACCCCCAAGCCTTAGAGTCAAGAAGAACTGAAGTGTGTGTCACCTCTGGCAAACTCTCAAAAAGTGAATCAAGCCATTGGCAATGTTAAAGTGGCTTACAGAACATGTGTCACATTAAACCATACCCGTACATAAAACTATTTATTTAGCAAGGACACTGACAAAGCAGACAACAGGAGTAACTGTCTTTATTACATATTACCCAGATAGGCATCAAAAGTGGACAAGAGCTAGGCCAGTGCCCAGTCCATAGTTCAAAGTAGGCACATGTGTGCATGAGACCCTGCACAGGGAATGGGCAAATACATTTCTAAAAACAAGGTCAGTGGCCAGTCCATAGTTTAAAGTAGGCACATGTGTGCATGAGACCCTGCACAGGGAATGGGCAAACAAATTACACAAAGCAAGGCCAGTGGCCAGTCCATAATTCAAAGTAGGCACATGTGTGCATGAGACCCTGCAGAGGGAATGGGTGAGACCATACACTGCCATGGTCAGCAGCACAGCTAGGGGGATAACAATGGGCAGTCCAGGCACAGCTGTGGGAGAGACAGATGTGTGAGGGAGACTTTACCTCAGACTTGGCTGTCAGTCGGACTGGGAGGTGGCTGAGTGTCGGGCCAGTTGGAGGACTGGACCTGGGAGAGAGAGGACCAGCTAAGGTAGAGGCATCAGTGGTTTTGGGAGCCGGAGGGCTGCTTGGACCGGGTGGTGTTGTGGCACTTGGAGGCGGAGACATGCTGCAGTGAGACACAGTGTGGGAGGGAGAATGTGAAGGGGTGCCTTTCTGCTTCTTGGGGATTCGATAGGTCATTTTGGTCTTGGTAGGAGAGAGGGGTGGGGCGGGCACAACAGGCACACTCTCCACCAAAGGTGCATCAGGTGGCCCTCCCTCTGGGGATCTGCTGGATCCGGCGGTACGCTTGGCCTGGCCTTGCCTTTTCCCCTTAATCCCCTGTTGACCAGGTGAGCCCCCTAAAGTGCCCTCCTTTCCCAGCTCACAGGGGGGTGGGTGGAAGTTGAGGTTGTGGTTGAATCTGCCTTAGAGGGCTTTTTCTGCTGACTCTTAGCAGGCACCAGCTGCACAGCAGGCACAGCAACTGTCTACTTGCCTTTGGGAGACGCTTTTGGGATGGAAGTGTCCTTGAATGGGGATGCTTTTGAGGCATGTGAGCCTGAGGCCTGCTTCTTAGCTTGATGCCCCTGAGTGTTACCTGAAGGGCTTTTGCCTTTGTGTTCTGGGGTGACTTTGGTTTGTTTGTGGGATGGTGTCTGTGCTCTGGCCCGCTTGGGGTGCTGCTGTTGTGTGCTGCGTGTGGTGTACCTGAGCCTGAGGGCCGTGGTGTGTGGTCACTCTCATCAGATGTAGCCATTCGCATGGGGGTGGCCGAAGGGACTGGAGCTGGACTCTGAGCCTGTGACATCTGAATGGCTGCCGTCACTGTGGAGGACAAAGACTGGATGGTCTTGTGTAGCTCACCCACGTCTGAATGAATGCCCTCCATGAAGGCAACTACCTGTGCCAAGTTCTTGTCATGGTCTAGGAAGGTATTCAGGAGAGTTGTCTGACCCACACACAGCTGGCACAAAAGGTCCACAGTCTCAACACTGAGGGCAGCAGAGGAGACAGGGGCAGTGGCAGCAGTGCCTGGGGGGAAGGACACTCTTCCCTTCTTACTGGTGTGAACACGGGCAGCACTAGTGGAAGTAGCTGGGAGGGTGGGCACTGGACGATGTGTGGTAGAAGAGGAGGCAGATTTCCCACTCCATGAACCCACCAACATAGAGGAGTCACTGCTGGCGTCAGATGACGTTGAGGTTGGTGTCTCTGGCTGTGATTCGTCAAGCACACTCCTGTCCCCCTCCGAGGCGCTGGTCACATCAGTGTCAGTGTGCTCATGTGTAGCAGTCGTGCCTGATGTCTCACCACTGGTGTCCATCCCCTGTCCTTCTGTGCCCTCAGTAGATGCCGCAAGAGACAGAGATGTAGGTTCAGTTTAGTGCCATACACACAAACATCATATGCAAGCAACGCACAAAACAAGATGGTGATACCCCCATGTTGCAGACCACCCTGTGCAGTCACATCGTGCAACCTTAATCCAAAAGTCTAAAATTGCATGGTAACATGCAAACTTGGCATAATTGACCCATGTGATGTCCACACAGCCAAATAGCTTGCCCGTGCCTCGGTGTAACCAGACATACAGATCCCTTTTAGCATACCTATGTCCCTGTGGGTTAAAAAGATGTACCTCACAACATGTAGTCACAGTCACATAGGGAGTCACCATAAGTGGACAACACAGATACAGACTCCAAAATATCATTTTGAGATGGCCATTAGCCCATGCCATCCACCATGTCATACTTTGGGGCACAACTACAGTTGTACATTGGTGTCAGATGTGTAGTTCTCACAATGTTAAGGTCAGGCACTGCACACATTGATGAAAGCACACTCAGATGAGGCACACTGCCGTTCACTGCCATGGGATGTCCCTGACTCCCCCAATGCAGCCGATGCCATAAGGCCACAACTCAGAATGCAACGTCAAGGGCCATTATATCAATGACATGAGAAAGTACATGTAGCAAAAATGCATGATAGCTGCACCCAACACAGAGGCCACTTACAAGTCATTGCATCGCACTAGAAACATCACAGAGCTCAGCACTGGCTCAGGCTTGGAATAAATGCAGTCACTCACAACAAAAGTCACCCTTCCCAGGATACTCACCCCCAGCTTGCTGCTGATGGTCCTTCAAATGTGCATCCGGCTCTGACTGTGTCACTGCCAAGATGCATGCCATTAGTGATGTCATGCTCCTGCGTGCCAACCTGCCAGTCCGAGGGAGCAGCCCCAGCGTCATCTCTGCCATGTTTTTGTTCAGCCGGCAGATGACATATCACCTTTTGTGACAGTGTGTGTGTCGTCGGTTGGAGACACCCAGAGCCTGCATCTTGCGTGCAATGGCCCTCCATACGGCCTCACGCTGGTGGACTTTGAGCTGCAGGCATGGGAGACATTAGAATGAAGTTTCAGTGACACTGGGTTATGTACCAGTACAGGAGCGTGCACAAACTCAGCACAGCTTCACAGATATGTTTAGCAGAGACAATACAGCATGACACGTAGTACATAAGCATGGGATAATCATACCAAAATGCATGCAGGTATAAGGATGGACACGGTACCTGCCCATCTCATACACATGCTGAATGGCAGCACAGAAAGCAATGTGAAGGAGTCACACATCTGCGATTCAGTTTGTGAGTGAGCAAGACATACATTACATTGGAAATGATGTGCCGGAGCAGACTCACTGTGTCCAACACTGCACACCCCTTAATGTCCTTGCCCTGTGAATGGCTCACAATGTCATGGAGGTCACAGTTAGGGACATGATCTTACAATCATACACCCTTCTCACAAGGTCTGTCTTGTGCAATCCACAGGCCTGAGATAGATCTTTGATGGATAGGGTAGCAGACAACCCATATGTCTCACTCTGTCCATTCAGTGATGGCTCCTTGTCAAATTGGGCAGTGACTGTGCAGCAGAGGCGGCTGGTGACAATTGAAGGTGTTGGGCGTGGAGGTCCGAGTTGAGTGCCCGGTGGTGGGTGGGGGAGGGGGGCTCGGGTGGGTTAAACTGACTGCTGCCAAACAGAAACAATGCCTGATGCCTCCTTTCGGCAGCCAAAGCTCAACTCCGCGTGCGCACAAATCTATAAATTAAACCACCCAAGCAACAATCGGGAATTTCTGAAAGTACTGTACACGTGCGCTACTCTAAGACTTCTGCACTGCAGTCACCACCACAGTCGATCTTTTACATTCGCAATCGCACCTCCTCTCATAACTATAATTAAAGCCAGGCTAGCGCGAGAATGTTATAGCGCAAAGGAAGTAAATCGTGAAAATCATAATTTAATGAGAGAAGAGGGCTTGCTTTGCATTGAGGCTGTAATTTCCCCGATGCAGGCATGCCATGTCTGTTAAAACATAATTGAAACTGTGAATGTTATGCCACATCAATACTGTTTTTCCGAGTGTTGACAGCACCTCCACATTAATGTTATGACGGTTCCCTTAAGAGGAACCCAACATTTTATAATTCTCTTTGGCTCAAATTTAACCCATCGCCTCGTAAGCATTTTTTAGGCGGAAAGAATATTATTACAGCCTTGACAGGAAAGGATAGTAATAAAATGTCTCTTCATTAATGGGCCACTGATTTCTGTAAAAAAGAAGAAACTGGTTTTTTTTTTGTTGCATATTTATATAGCGCGAACTCGACCCGAAGGTAATGGAGCGCTTAACATAGCACCGGATTTACATTACACATTCAGGCACGGAGAGATTAAAGTGATTTGCCCAGAATCACAGGATGTGGACGCGACCTCGAGGCTCGAACCCTGGTTTCCTGCACCAGAGGCGGCAGCACGCTGATTGCAATGTGAAGCCAATCCAGGGAGGGAAGCCTGGAACGAGCGCACTTCATGGGAGATTGTATGCTGCAATCTGAGATTCGGTAGAGAGAGACTGCGCTGGCAATTCATTTATGACCCGTTTGTTGCATAATGTGCGGTAAGTTACAGCTCCCAAACAGGTACCGGCGATTACATTTAAAGCCATAATTCCAAGAAAGTTTCAACTGTTGTTCGTAATACCAATTTTTATCACCTTCCTGCTCATAAAAACATAATAAAAATAGCACAAAAAGGTTTTATTGAGACAATATTTTACAGAAACTGGATTATTTAATTTTGTGCCTACCTGGCGTCACTCTGCTTGTGCTTTCCTAGCTGCCGAATCGATTCATTATTTTTCAACACAACCTGCATCGTTCGTGAATGTTCATGAGCGCCACCCGCTGCACTGTTTATTTTGCACGATCCACTTACCAAGTGACATCGATCTCTGCCCAAAAAGCACATCAGGGCCTGTGGCGTGTGAGAGGCTGGAGGGAGAGTGTTCTGCATTGCGGTGCTGTGACTGTGGCCGGTGCCGTCCTGAGCAATGCACAAGCTCCCGCCTCCCATTGTCCAATCAGGAGGCCTGGGACTGGTGCAAAGGAAAGGGGCGTGTTCCGGTTGTGGCCACCCACTGCCCTGCCCCTTGCCATTGATTTCAGTGGCGCAATGCTGAAGACGCCTGGGGCGCAGCACAGGCGCCCCATTTGAAACCAGGCATTTTCCGCTTTCTTTGGCCACTCCCTTCATGATGACATCACTCTTTCCGTATGTGCTTCCAGGGCGAGCACATGCGCAGGAGGTCTCTGACCTGCTGTGACCTCGTCGTCGTCCGTGCCATGAAGAAAAAACGTCCGAGTCAGACAATTTCATTTCATTGTATTCATGTATTGTCTATGTATTGTGATCGACACATGGGGCAGAGAGCACTTCTTTTGAGGCTGCTGCATTGGTGTGGTGTCCTTCTTGTCTTCCTCCCCGATCCTCATCCAGAGGCTAGTGAGGCAACGCCCCATTCGCCCCTATGCACCAGCCACCACTGCAAGTAGCGTGCCGTATGTGTGACATGCTATCCTCTGCCACGGTTATATTACAAAATTGGTCTGTGTAGCTCACACCTTGGTGACTCTGCATATCCCAACCGGCCTTGGTTGCTGAGCCCACTGCGGAATCCCAGGACCCCGGGTGAAGTCCGTTACAATGATGGCAATGGGAGGACACGTTGTGTGGTGGAGCATACTTTTGGTCTCCTGAAGTCACGATTTCGCTGCCTAGACAAGACCGGAGGTGCACTGATGTACTCACCCAAAAGTGTGTATCAGATTGTAGTTGCATGCTGCATGCTCCACAACCTGACCTTGCGCAAGGAGACCCCCTGCTCCTGGATGCTGATGAGCAGCCGAGGCCCCCGCCTGCAAACTGACATATGTCCAGTGATGAGGATAGTGGAGAGGAGGAAGGTGTCGACCTGCGTCAACAGCTCATCAACCTCTACTTCCCTTGAAGGTGAGTGAAAACGTACAACGGGGCCCTTGTCTGCTGATGTTGTTGTAGGTGAAAAGGCCTAGGTGAGCTTTGTGACTGCTGCGTGTTGTTGGCTATGTGCTGGCTGCTAATGTTTCTGGGAAAGGGTAGTTATGCACAGCTACAGGATGTCTATGTCGGTACTGTTGCTCATTGTAATGTGTGCAGATTGTAGTAACTTGATGACAAGTGTGAAATGGCTGTGATGTCATCGCCTGACAAGTGAATATTATTTTCCTGTGTTTTCCTGTGTTTTCCAAGGTCCCTTCAGCCTCTCATTGCCTACAAACAATCTGTGCTCCTGGTACATTGTAATCATAGCCAACATTGTACATCCTGTGATAAACATGGAGCTGACACGAAAACATAGTTGTGTAAGGAGTGTTTATTTTCAATGGGTATATGTGACAGGGAAGTGAATATTTACAAAAAGGTGAAAAGAGAATCAATTAGTTGTCAGTGATGGTAGATGGGACAATAGAGTAGTCATCACATTGATGTGGTGACCCAGTCCAACAGAAGCATGCCATTAACAGGACAGTCAACAAAGTCAATGCAAAAGTAAAGAGAGGGGTGCCATCATGGCTGGCTCCTTGTCTGGCATTTGGCTGGTGCTTTGCCACGGGATCCTCCCTGGGATTTCTTAGGACGGCCCCATGATCATTTGGCAGGGGGGCCTCTGCTGCGGGCTCAGTAAGGTCTGAGGACTCCCCCTTCTCTGTGGCCGCAGGGGAGGTGGGGGAACTGTCATCCTGCGGGCCACTGGAGGGAGGTGGAGCTGCTGTTTGGGCCGCAGGCCTGTCTCTCAGAACTGCCACAAGCTGGCCCAAGAGGTCCACGATTTGGCCCATGCGGGTGTCTATGGACCTCAGCAGCAGGCGGAGCTCACGGGAATCTTCAACAGCCTGGCCCGTGTGTCCCTGGGCTCATTCATAGGCCCCAAGGACTCTGGCGATGTTGGCCAGGGCTTCGGTCTCAGTGTCTGGTTGGGTTTGATGCCCAGTTGCCCTCCCACCTGCCCTGCTGTCCCGGACCTGTTGCGTCACCACTTTACGCAACCGTGTACTCTCCCTGCCCTCCACAGTTTGTGGGGTGGGGTGGTCATCCTCTGACGCAGAGAGAGTGATGCAGGCAGCACTGGTAGTGGTGGTGGTGCTGGTGGTGGAGGCTGCACAGGTGGTTACAGCAGGGGTCAACTTACTTGTTGTTGCTAATGTGGTGGCGGGGGGGAAGTGAGGTCCTGGGACCTGTTGCGCCCTGGCATGCCTGATGGGCCAGCTTCTAGCTCCGCATTTTCGAAATCCAGGGAGTCAGCATCAGAGAGTCCATGTTCCAGGGGTGGAGACTGGCTCTGCAGGTTGGTGTCATCATCTTCTGCTGTCAGCTCTTGGTCACCAGTGGGAAAAAGGGGGAAATGGTCATTGAAGTGCACACCTCAAGCTTGGTGTTAGATGTATCCTATTTACAGGTTATACACCACACAGTTTACTAGTTATCACATTGTATGTCTGCACAGTACTGTGCTTCATGAAATGATGTGGAGGTACATACATTACTTGTCCATGGTGTGACATGTCAATAGATACCATGCGCCATGTGCAGATTTTGTGATTACAAGGACATGTTGTCATCTAACAACTAGCGGCACAACGACTTTATGTGAAGCATCTTTGTTGATTACTCTGCCTGGCAGAGGTTACATCTGAGCATGAACTAGCCATTGTAATCTCATGCATACCTTTGTCATGTCATGTGCATTGCTTTATTTGTACTATAGACTATGCTTGCTTTGTTTTTATATGGGCCTAGATGCTCTGCCCCCATGGCACTTACAGATAGCATTCAGTGCTGTGCATGATTGTGCACTAAATTTCTTCAACATGTGATTTGGTGAGTCACAGTTTGGTTTGTGTGACAGTTACATACGCCTAGCTATCTGCACACTGTAAGTGGTAATTGGATCTGTGCCAATTTTGGTGGGATGTGAGGGCTGGTGTTGTCATATGGCTCCATGCTTTTTGAGAGGAATGGTGGGGTGCATGCACTGTCTACTCACCTGTTCTGTTGCCACATTGGGGTGGAATTTCTGATACATCTCTCTGGGTGTGTAGTGGAGTGCTCCATCCTGCTCAGCTGTGGGACAAGGGGGCCTGTTGGGAGTTGAAATGATGGCCCCCCACCCACCGACATCCCTCCCTGTGAAGAGGGCTACCTACCTGTTAGTTTGATGAGAGCAATGTAATGATTGCCACATGCTTCTAGGTGGGGAGGAGTGCTACATCCTGTTCAGGGGTGGGACAAGGGGGCTTGGTGGGAGTTGTAGCGCTGGCTTCCTATCCCCAAACCCCCCTCCCTGTTAGGATGCCTGACTCCCTGTGAAGTGGAGCAGAAGAAGGGAATAGGCTACACATGGTTCTTGGGTCGGGGAGTGTTCCATCCTTCTCAGGGGTGGGCCAAGAGAGCATACCTACCTGTCAGGTGTAGGTGAGCAATGCAATGGCTGCCATATGGTTCTGGGTGGGAGGAGTACTACATCTTGCTGAGCTGGGGGACAAGGGGGCACTGTGGGGGTTGTAGTGCTTACCTCCCACCCACACACACCCTTCCCTGAGAAGATGGCTACCTACCTGTGAGTTTGATGAGTGAGATCCAATGTCTCCCACATGGTTGTGGGTGGGGGAGTACTCCATTGTGCTCTGCTTTGGCACAAGGGGGTCTGGTGGGAGTTGTAGTGCAAGCTTCCCACCCCCAAACACCCCTCTCTGTGTAGATGGTTATCTACCTGTTAGGTGAAGGTGAACAATGCAATGACTGCCACATGCTTCTGGGTAGGGGGAGTGCTACATCCTGCTCCTCCCCCGGGTACTCCTGTGAGACTCTCTGGATGCAGTATGGCAAGCACTTTCTCCTCCCATGAAGTGAATGTTCTTGGTGGAATGGGAGGGCCACAGCCAGTCATCTGAGCCAGCTGACGGTTCTTGTAGTTCTTCTGTTTCACCAGCCTCTTGAGGTCATGCCACCTCTTCATGATCTCCTTCATGGTGCGCGGGGTGGTCCCTACTGCATTGACCTTGTCGACTATCCTTCTCCACATTTATGCTCTGGTGGCTAATGGTGTCTGTTGGACCAGGTTACCAAGCAATTGTGGTTCTACTCTGATTATCTCATCTGCCATGACTGACAACTCACTGTCAGTGAATTTGGGAATTTTCTTTGGTGCCATGGTGTTTGATCTGCAAACGGTTTGAGGTGCAGATGTGAGGGTGGTGGGGGTGATGTAAGGGGGGGTGTGGGTCTGTTGTTGTGCTGGTGAGATGTGTGGTGGTTCGCCTCTCCTTTGTGCTGTGGGGTTTAGTTCCTTCAGGGGTGGAGTATTGCAAAGGATTTTGGTCAGGGAAGGGGCTAGTTTTATACTCAGCTATGTGGGTGTGTCAAAATGGAGTAATGCTGTCAGGTGTGTTGTGTGGGTTGTCCTGGGATTTGTGTTTTTTTAGTTGCCATTGGGATGTGCCATTGGGGTGTGTTAGGTGTTTTGGGGGGCTGAGCTAGTTTGATGTGTGCACTTGGTGGCCTTGTTGTGTGTATTTTTTTGTCAACCGCCATATTTGTTTCGGAGCTGCCACGGCGGTGGCTATTCAACAGCCCTTCCACCGGCTCTCCCATCCATCACTGTTTGCGATTACGGCGGTCGGAAACGGCATATCGTCCCGCTGTCACCTCAATGGAATCCTAATTTTACGTGCGGTAACTTTGTTGGCCTAGCTGGGGGTTTGTGTGTTCCTGCCGCTAATCCGACTGCCGCGGATGGATTTTCACCTGCTCCGCCCGCTACCGGCGGTCTTTTGTGGCATCGTTCTGCCGCTGGATTTTTCTGGCAGTTGATCCTAATCGGACCGTCGGTTTTGCCGTGGTACCAGCAGATGGTTAATTTCCGCTACCATGGCGGTCAGGATGGTTTTCCGACCACCATCCTAATAGACCCCTATGTGTCTACAGAAATTTCTGTTGAATTGATTGGCATTAATAACGATTTTCTCCCCTCCATGCTTACATGCTGCCTAAGAGAACCATTGGATTGTGATTCTAGAGTAGGTCCAGAACTTATTGGCTCAGCCCTTTCAAGACCATGGTGATAGAGAGAGGCTGTTTGATTTGGGGGATAAGAGGATATTGGTTGCATAGATCCTCTTAGACCTGTTGGCATCATTTCGCACTTTGGGCCAAGGCATTCTCCTCGATCATCTGGGCTGGTTGGTGGAAATTGAAGGCTTTGCCCTTGAATGGATTTGATCAGTGCCTTCAGGCAGGAATTAGCAAATTCATTTAGGTAACCTCTGGATCTGCCCTTGTGACCAGTGCAGCCTCTCAAAGGACTTCCATTTTCTCTTAAACTTTTGATTGCTGTCTGTTTCCCAAGGCCCCAGTGAAGGATGGCCATAGTGGAGGGTGGTATCGCTTTGATGATGGTACACAGATTCCACTTGATATCTACGGGGGATTTCAGGAATCTGTGGAAGTTCTTGATTGTTTGAGTACAGTGCAGCTGTAGATGTGGGACAAATGGATCTGCCTGAACATCTGTGTAAGACATTGGTTCTGATCCTAGGATATGCAGGGTGACACACTGTCCTTCACATTGCCGTATGGGATGCACCATGTCAGACTGCTGAATGCGATATTTAACAGTTGAATATTTTTAAGCCACAGATCAAGGCAGTGGTAGAAACTGCCCACTTCCTGCTCTCCTCTATCTAGAATCTGCCCACAGTTACAATTTGAGTAAAATAAACTATTCGCAAAGGCAACTGTGTTATCTCTGGTGCAGTGCTATATGATTGTCTATTTAAACATTTCAGGCAAACATTTGTTCAACTTCTAGACAGTTCAGCATTAGTCCTATTTTTGTTCTTAAGTAATAGATCATCTCATAGTGGAACACTAGCAATTTGGTAAAGTGACAGTTGCTGACCAAATGCATTTTAGAGCTCTAAATATACTGTATTTATTTGTAATGTTTAAGGTTATGGTATTTGTATAAGGGGTTTTATAATCTGTACTAATATATGTTTATTATGTTTGGTGAAATTCCTTGTTTTCACTTTAGGAACAATAAATTAAACTAAATTAAATCAATTATTTTATGCCTGTGAATTATACATTTCAGTTGCTTGACTATTTGATGGAAACATATGCTTTTTATTGTCACCTCACCACCCTTTGTACTTTTGTGATTAGTGTATTCTCCTCAGGGCGCTCATTTTTAAGCTGTGGAAGAAATGTAGAGGCAAATACATATTAAATAAATTATGGGGTGATGGACAGGAGAAGCTGTGACTAAGCAAGGTGCATCTGTCAGTGAGAGTAATTATGAAGAGATTAGAACACATCCATAGTTGAAAACATGGCGAATGAACTCTTGTTGACATTAACACACCAATGTAATTATCAACACTAACAGAACAAAGCCGGATCTGTTCAATTTGCTTTTCTAATTACACGTTCCACCTGATCTGTGACGGAGTGAAAAATGACTCCTCTAAATTCCGTTGGGTGAGACTTACCAGGGACTCCCACACCATTCTCTTTCGAGTCTCGTGAGTGGACGGATTTGGAACACCATTCCTTACGGATAGCGAGTCAGGACACAAGGTCGGAAGCATTCTGCGCCATCGGGACTCACTCCACATAGATCTTCTGAGGATGATGGAATATCTGGTGTATGTGGTGGCTTTGTGCCTGCTGCCAGGTGAGACTTCTTTTTATTTCTGTCAGTTTGGAGGGTACATATGGAGGAAGTAGACAATGACAGGATTTTAAATGGGGACACCTGGGCTGTTTTTAAGAGTTATCAATTAGTTAGTGTCAACCACAGCATGAAGACTTACACGAGCTGTTTGGGCTGCCAGATCACACTGTTGAGGTATAGTCCTTAAGGCATGCAGGTGAACCTCCTATTCTTAGGGCTGCCAGATATCAGTCTCCTTAGGTGTGACGTCTCTTTATGTGTAACATTTCAACGTTTTAGGTGTGCTTATCTGTGACGTTATCATGTCTTAATGTATGACACATTGAGTAATATGTAATCGCTGCCAGTTACACTGCCCTAATCATTCTTTGATATATAGAGAAAACTTCTCTGAGTACAGAACTTCTCAGGACTCCACATGAGTATGAAATATCTCTCATAGAACACTCTACCTCTTCTAAGTTATAAAATGTCTACAGAGGATTCAGTATAATCCCTCACTGCCCCAGCAGCCAAACTTTACTGACTTTTGTAAGAGAGTTCTCTATTGTCCCTAGTGCCCACAACCCAGGGGGTTTACAACAGAACCGCGTGTCAGTACCAGTGGGAAACCACGGTGAGTTGCACGCTACTGCTGAAATATTTGGTCTTATGTGGGTCACAAGCTCAATTCTCACCAAGCCAACTCATGCTTTGATTTTTCTGAGTTCAGTAGGTTGATGCCATAAATTGGGGAATGCTACCACCTGGTATGTACTGCACTTAAAATGGGCTGAATGTGGAACGAAGCACTATATAAAAAACAGGTTATGATTAAACGTTGTAGGCCGGCTACCTATCCCCCATCAGTGAACCAATAACCACTCCACCATGCATCCTTAGATCCAGCTCCCAAAACCTAGTGAAGGCAGGCGGCAGCACATATCTACAAAGTAACTCTGCTCCATTTGTGGCACTTTCAGCCTGCTCTGGCTATTGCCCTGACAGCAAAAGTGGAGAAAGTAGAAAGTGTAAAACCTTATTGTTAGTCCGTCAGAAGAAAATTCATGCTGATCCTTACAAAGATCACAGATGACTTTTTATGCAACAAAAACAATATTTGTTTTTGACTTTGATATGAGTTTAAGACCAAAAGGTTGTAATGACACACACAAGTAGTCTTGGTTTTTAGGCAACAACGTTCAGGCCCACTCAGACGGTGGAACCCATACTTATTTTGGTTAAAGATAAACTGTAAATTCCAGACTGCATAGTGCTGCTAACTAAAGTCAGACTTTGCTTAAGACTTCAGATATGCAATGTTCACTTTACACTTTCTAGGTATCTAAGAGAATGTTAGCCACACTCCATGCTCTTTGAGCCCATCTAAATATCACACCCCACTTCCAGCAACTCCACAGGTTTCCCGTACAGAAGAGATGCCAATTCAAGCTGCTGACCCATGCACAGAAGGCTCTACACAACCAAGGACCTGCATACATTAACTACCGCATGAACTTCCACCAACAGTTGAGAAGACTACGCTCCGCCTCCCTTTCACTTGCCCATAGTCCCTGCATCTACCAAAGCAGAAGTGGAGGACGCTCCTTCTCTCCCCCATTGCAGCAAAGACCTGAATGAATAAATGACCAGTATTTATAGAGCGCACAGCTACTCCCTCCAGAGCGCTAACAGTTCACATGTGCCTGCCCTGCAGGGGGCTTAGTTCTTAAATCACCATGTTTTCAGCTGTTTTTTAAAGTGGGAGAGAACTGTTAATGCTCTCAGAGCTTCCGGTAGTTTGTTCCAAGCGTGGGCTCCCAGGAAGCCGAACGATCTACCGCCTCTGCGTGCCAGACGTGTTTTGGGGATACAGGTCCCGATTCACAGAACTAACTTCAGACAAAATCATAAACTTACTACCATTTACTCATTTTAGTATTCACAGAAGGCACTTACTCATTTTGGTATTCACAGAAGGCATTTACTCATTGATGAGCAAGTGCCTTCTGTGAATACCAAGATGAGTAAGTGCACTTACTCATTTCGGTATTCACAGAAGGCACTTACTCATCAATGAGTAAGTGCCTTCTGTGAATACCGAAATGAGTAAGTGCCTTCTGTGAATACCAAAATGATAGTAAGTTTAGGATTTTGTCTGAAGTTATTTCTGTGAATCGGGCCCAGGCCAGGTCGGCGGAGGACAATTGAGTGTCCTGGTAGGTAAGTAACAGCTAACTCATTTTCTAAGGTACGCAGTGCCTGTACTTTGAAGAAAATAACCATGGCCTTAAATTTTATCCTTTCCCTCACTGGGAGCCAGTGTGGGGACTTTAAATGGGGGGTCATATGTGATCTGGGTTTCAGTTTAAGAATCGCCCTTGCTGCTGAATTTTGCACTGCTTGGAGGCGTTGGAGAAGGTAGTTCGGTAGTCCCAGATAGAGGACATTAGCATAGTCCAGTCTGGATATGATCAGTGCCTGAACCACTGACCTCCTGGAATCCAGGGGGATAAGCTGCAGAAATTTCTTCAGCATCCGCAGTACTCTAAAACAGGTTCCTACTAGGGCTTGAACCTGGGACCGCATCGAGAGCTCATTATCAATGTAGATACCCAGGTTTTTACCTGTTGATTGGGCAGTGCTCGGATGGGAGATATCTGCGGGCCACCTCCGACTCCTATTGCCCTCCACTGGTTGGGTGAGGAATAAGTTCTTGGTTTTGGCGGGCTTGCACTTGAGTTGGTTCTGCTTCAACCATTTAAAAACCTTGGTGAGGCAGGATCTAATTGCATCCCCGTTGAAATCATCTCCTTTCTTGCATGTCAAAATCAGCTGGCTATCATCAGCATAAGAGACTATTTTTGTGCCGTGTGCCTCTGCTAATGATGCTAGCGGTGACGTGTACAGGTTGAACAGAGCTGGACTTAGTAACGAGCCCTGCGGGACTCCATGCCATGTAATCCATGCCAAGGCTTTCCCAATTATGCCCATGTTGCTTAATCTGTCTAAGAGCATCCTGTGGGGCACAGTATTGAATGCTGCTGACAGATTAAGCAAGATGAGCATTGCTCTTCCCCCACGATCCAGCTGATCTCTACGGTGTTCATTCACTTCCAGTAGGGCAGACTCGGTGCTATAGTTGGCCCTAAAGCCGGATTGTGTGGGGTGCAGGAGTTTGTGTACCTCCGCCAGTGGCCGCTCCTCGAGGGAGTGCTGCGGGGCGGTGAGGCGGGTGGGGTAGGTGCAGGGTGGAGGGTAGTAAACTCCAGCATATGGCCGAAGGGAGTTAAGTAAAGAAACAAAGAAATAAAATGAATTACATTGCGTGTGCTGCAACGCCAAATGGCGATGCAGCGTGCGCAATGTAATTCGTTTTATTATTTATTTCTTTACTTAACTCCCTTCAGCTGTATGCCGGAGCTTACTACCCCCCACCCTGCCCCTCTCCCGCCCCACCTCACCGCCCCGCAGCACTCCATCGAGGAGCCGCCGCTGACTTCTGCGTACTCCATGAGTACTTTGTTGACATGTTTCTACACTACTTTGGCAGAAGCAGGAAGAAGGGAGATTGGTCTATAGTTAGTGGGAGTGTTGGGGTCTGCATTTGGTTTCTTCAGGAGAGGCAGGATTTTGGCCTGCTACCAGATTGGCGGCACAACGCCCGTTTCCAGTGAGGAGTTAAGTACCTTATTGACAGGAGCGTTTAAGGTAGCTGCAAGTGCCATTATCAGTTTAGCTGGACACACATCTGTAGGTGATCCAGACTTAAGGCCCGAGAGGTATGGAAGTGAGTCCTCAAGTTTGTTGGCGGGGATTTGTGACAATGGTGGCCTTTATGAGAGTGCCCCCGGGAGAGAGGGTGGAGTGACGCATCCCACCTGTGTGTGAGGAAAGGATGTATCTTCTTCCACCTCCGTGGAAAATGAATGCTGGATCGTCATTATTTTATCATGAAAGGAACGGGCCACCTGCTTCACCCAATTGGCTGATGGCGGAGCTTCTTTGTTCTCTGCCTTCGGAGCCATGAACGTTTTAACGATTATAAAGATTCCCTTGCCTCTATTGTTAGTGTTTGCAATTCTATTTTCCAAATAAATCATTTTGCCATCCTTCTCAGTTTGTAGTGTGTTTTGAGAGCTGCCTTATAAATGTTCCTGTCCACTAAAAGATATTGCCTACGCCATTTTCTTTATAGTCCTTTGCACTTACTTTTGCTGGCTCTCAGAGATTCATCAAACCAAGGCGCCTAATGGCCAGTTCTCTTAGAGGTGCGCGTGGTCAGTGGAGCAGCTGCCTCAAAATTAGTCCTCAGCCAGTCTTCTAAAGAGTGAGCGTCCGTTTCGGGGTTGCCTACCAGCGAGGGAGCAGAGGTGTTGAGCGACCTCTGAAGTGAAGGTAGATCTATTTTATGGAGAGCTCTATAAGTGAGTTCTGACTTTGCCTCCCCTGATGGGATGAGCTTCGCTATGGCTGGTATCCGAAAGTTTACTAGGAAGCAGTCTGGCCAAATTATCTGCATTGGAGGATCCACCTCCACCGGTAAGTCACGGAAAATTTGGTCTAAGGTGTGTCCAAATTTATTGGTAGGACCAGAAACTAAAGGTTTAGGATAGCAAGCTGCCCTGAATTCTGACAGAGCCATCACGTGGGGGTCCAAAGACTTGTCACAGTGCAAGTTCAGGTCCCCTAGAATGAGAAGATGCTTATATCTTAAGGCAAGTGACGTAATGCAGTCATGTAAAGAATTAGTAAAATTCCCAGGTGCGCCTGGGGTTGTGTAGATAAGCATCTCAGTGATGCATTGGTGCGGTGAGACAATGCAGCGAAACCCCAGATACACTCCATGCCCTCCACCTGGTCGTGTATAACAAGGAAGAATACTAGTTCCTGTTTGTGAACACTGGAGACTCCCCTTCCAATCCCAGTCTTCCTATCTGTTCTCATGATTTTGTAGCCAGTGGGAATGGCTGATGCAATCGTGGGATTGGATGAGTCTGACAGCCATGTTTGGGTGAGGAACATGAGGTCCGGAAGCTTATCCAAAAGAAGGTCATGGACTTGTGCTTCGGGCTTTTGGAGGGAGCGAGTATTAAGAAGTGCCGCTTTGACATGCTTTCCCTGTCTGCCTGCGCTAGTTGCCTTGTTCCTCTGAACTGGTCCCAGCCAAACATCCCCCCACCCCTAGACAGGAAACCAGTTGCAATGAGGGCAAACAAATGATTTTTTTATTATTCAAGCGTGCTGCTGTATTCCTGCTTTTGTGGAAATTGCCTAAATTCAATAGTGCTTCATGAGTGTAGCTGGTGATATTTCTCAGGTCTACAGAAGGACGGGCAGCATGCCACCTCCGGGACGCTGATAGCGCAGACGGCCTTGCCTTTGGCACGCCTTCGGCACGGCGCGCCTGCTGTACGCGTGCACGGCATCCACGGCTTAAGTACCCAAATGCTGCTGAACAGAGAGGAGACTAGACCGTCTCCCTCCCAAAATGGTGGCCGCTGTGTGACCAACAAGAAGTGAGGACTCCTGATGGTAATCCTCCCTCCACGCAATCAGCAGAAGCTGTGGTAGACCGGGGAGGATTAGCGAGGAGAGGAGAGATGGCGACTCTGGAGACTCGGTAAGTGCCCATGGAGCCGAAGCCTCTACCTCAGAGACGTTTTAATGCATGGGCAAAGTGGGCTCTGGCCCAGGGCCCCAGCCTTTCAGGGGGCCCCCTGAAAGTCAGCTCCATTCTATAGAGTTTTGCCCTAATAACCTTGAATATTTCCTAAACAGTTTGTTTTAAATTCTGTTTGCCTTTCATTTATTTCTTATGTACCTGATGTGTGAGAGTCTAGTACAGCCATTTTGCAGAGAAATGTTGTGTTTATGTTTCATGCAATATACATAAAAAACGTTTATTTTAGATCAAAACAAGGCCTAACATATAAGAAATGGGAGGGCGTCACAGAGATTATTTGCAGTAATATTGGAGATCTGCTGCTGTGTTACAATATTGAAAACACACATAACTATCCCTGAATATTAGATGTAAACACATTCAGGGCCTTATTTATGAGAAGTGATGCATCGCTGTGTGAAAACAGGGATGCGTCACTTCTTAGTGCGCCCTCGTTGCGACATGATGGATGTGTCATAATTACTGTATGACGCCTCATGTCGCAAGGACTTACAGATATGTCAATATTTCTGACGAATCTGTATGCGCAAAAGTGATGCATTGCTGGGGTGTGTCTGAAAATAGACGCAACTCCAGCAATGTGTCCTTTCACATGGGGCAAGCCCCATGTGAAAGGGCCTGCATCAGTCTTATGCCTGCTGTGTGGCAGGTGTAAGATATTGACGCAATGGCGTCCTAGAAGTGCCGCACTGAGTTCTCATAGATTTTAATGCGCCACTTCTACGAGGCATTTTGCGGGGCAACACCCACCCTGCATACATTATGCCTGGCGCAGGTATAATGCGGTGCAGGGGTTTACAAAGTGAAGCATTTGCCTAGATGCGTCACTTTGTAAATAGGGCGTAACATTGCACATATTTTATGCTGCCCGTGCGTCACAAAAAGTGACGCACCAGCGACATAAAAGTGAAGCAAAGCCTCATAAATAAGGCGCTTAGAATTTGGACGAGTGTTCCTTTGCACTGTCAGGGACCTAATGAAATGAAATTGTGCATTTAATAAAGCATGCAGCTACTCAGAGTAGAGAGTCCTGGCGCATGACAGTGGAAGGAAAACATGCGTAAAAGACCCATCAGTTATCAAAAAGCCAGGTTTTTAAGTTCCTTAATGAAAGAGAGTAGGTCTGTGGTTAGTCTCAGAGACTCAGGGAGGCTATTCCACAATTTTGGGCCTAGAAAGCCATGGGATCTGCCTCCAATGCGGGCACTGCATATTTTAGGCATGATGGCCAGGTTGGCATTGGAAGAATTTAGGGGTCTAGCTGTTGTGTAGCGATTAACGCGCTTATTTATGTAGCAGGCTCCTAAGCCATGGAAAGCTTTAAAGAAGATGGTCATCGCTTTGAAGCCGATCCGTTCTTTTATGCGGAGAGACTTAAGAATAGGGGTCATACTAGATCTGGGTTTAGGTCTCAGGATGGCTCTGGCCGCCGTGTATTGTACCACTTGTAGGCGCTGGATAAGGGATTTGGGAAGACAGAGGTACAAGCTGTTGACATAGTCAAGCTTTGATGTCACCAGAGTCTGCACCACGATCTTTCTGCTCTCAAGCGGTAACAGTGGCAGGAGGTTTTTTTAGCATCCAGAGTATGCCAAAGCAAGTGCCATTTAGATTTTGAATTTGAAAGCACATGGAGAGTTTCTTGTCTATGACAATTTCTACGTTTTTGACTTTCTCCTTTTCAGTGGGTGGGGGCAGCAGATCTTTTGGCCACCAAGTGCTCCAGTCAGGCGTTTATGGATTACCAAAGAAAACAACTTCAGTTTTGTCAGGATTGCACTTCAGCTGATTGATCTTAAGCCAGTTAAAAACCTTTGTGAGGCAAGACCTAATCATTGCCCCGTCAAAGTCGGTTCCTTTTTCACACGTAAAAATCAGCTGAGTGTCATCAGCATAGGAAACTATTTTGGCGCCCTCTTCCTCTACCAGAAATGCAAGGGGGATAGATATATATTAAAAAGGGTAGGACTGAGAATAGAGCCCTGAGGGACACCTACATTCATGGCCGGAACTGGTAATGAGAAAGGGGAGAGCCAGATGTCCTGAGATCTATTTGCCAAGAAGGATGACATCCATGTTAAGGCGGTCCCCCCCAGACCGATGTTAGCAAGTCTCTCCAGGAGCCTCTCATGTGGGACCATATCGAAGGCCGCCGACGTATCGAGCAATATCAGAATAGTCTTGCCTCCCTGGTCCAGCTTACTCTTGAGAAATTCAGTCACTTCCAGCAGAGCGGACTCCATACTGTAGTTAGCCCTAAAACCGGATTGGGACTCATGAAGGAGCTTCCCATCTTCAATGTGTTTTTGAAGGGCCTTGTTTACATGCTTCTCTAGTACTCTGGAGAGGGTCGGAAGAAGGGAGATTGGCCTGTAGTTGGCAGGGTCTGTCGGTTTGGCGTTAGCCTTTTTTATCAGTTGAAGAATCTTAGCATTCTTCCATCATTTCTGCATGTTGCCTGAGGAGAGAGAAGCATTAAAGAGCTGGTTTACTGTGGGGTTTATGGTGGGAGCTAATAGGTTCAAGATATTCCCTGGACATGGGTCAGTAGGAGAGCCAGACTTAATGCTTTGGAGAGGGGTCAGTGACTCTTCAAGCTGAAACTCAGGGAAAGCTAGTAAAGATGGAGGATCCAAGAGGTGAAATTTGCTATTAGAACTAAGGTAGAAGGTCAGTTCTTCCTCTCAGATGTTAGTGAAGGCTTGTTGGATCATGGAGATCTTTTAGTGGAAGAATTCAACTATTTACTTAGACCATTCTTCAGTGCATGGCCCTTCCTTTGTGCCGGCTCTCAGGGCAGTAAAGGATTTAACTATGCTAAAGATTTCTTTACTCCTATTTTGGGCTTTTAAGGTGTCTTTTTAAACCTTCCTGTCCTCAGGTAGATAGGAATTACGCCATTTCCGTTCAATTGTTCCACAATTTCTGTTGCGAGATCTAAGGGAATCGTTAAACCATGGAGCTGGTGGGGCTGACCTCTTTGAGGAGCAGCAAACAACCAGTACCACTGCATCAATGTTGGTTCGGAGCCATGAATCTATTGAGAGGGCGTCCGAGTCGGGGCAGCCAGACAGCTCTGGTGAGGAACGACCGAGGGCCTCTGCTAACATCGGGATGGATATTTTATGGAACGTCCTGTAATTAGAGACCCTCTGCCCTGTGTTAGCTCAAGGGTTGTGGCAGAGTTGGGAATGACGAATTTTAATAGGAGGTGGTCAGACCAGGTAATGGGAAGAGGTAGGTTTACTGATATGTCAAAGTTGTGAACGATTTGGTCTAGGGTATGGCCCTTCTCATGGGTGGCCAAAGAAACAGATGGAAACATGTTGCAGTCCTGCAGCGCCTCCAACAAGGAAATTGTTTGAGGGTCTTTGCCATTGTCCATATGTATATTGAAATATCCCAGAATGAGGCAGTTGTTGTATTTTAAGGCCAGGGAGGTGGTGGCTGTATTAAGCATAGTAATAACATTTCCAATAGCACTGGGAGGTCTGTAAATCAGTAATCCAGCTATGCTATGATGGGGGGTAAGGTACAGCAGAAGCCTAAGCAGTCTAGTTTTTTATTGTGTAAATTATGGCAACACCTCCCTCCTTCCCATTCGATCAGTCCCTCCTAAGAATGTTATAACCCGTAGGGATGGCCGAGGTGATAGTAGGGTTGGAGGCTTCAGACAGCCAGGTCTCAGTGAGAAATAAAAGATCAGACTGTTAGTCTAAAAGTAGGCCATAAATGTATGGTTCATGCTTTTGTATAGAGCGACAATTTAAAAGGGTGGCCTTTAAGTCCTCTGTTTTCTTATTGTTTTTACACTTATTGTTCCGTGGGAGGATATTGGGTGCGAGTTTCCTGGGCTGGAGGAGAGTCCAGTTGCACTTATTGCATCGAAAGTCTACCTCCAACCTCGGATCAGCGGCTGTACAGTGACATAATGGTAGCCGCCTAAGGCTATGCAGTTTTTCCCTATTGCAATATAGTGGAGGAAACTCACCGGAGGGGAACTGGGCAGCATGGCCGGCGCCCAACGCCTCCGGGCGCAGATAGGCTTACCTTCGGCGCCAGCGGCGCACCCGCTGTGCACGTCCACTTAGCGCGTCTGTTTGCATCGGGAATATATAGGCTAATGCCTATGATGCAAACTGGATCGCCAACGCAGCTGAGGAAGCGGAAACTGCATAGGCATAAGTGTGGAGCCCGATAGTAGCCCCAGCCCTCTGCCCAATCGGCGTATCAGCTGCGGCGGACCAGGACTGGAGGAAAAGCGAGATGCGAATCGAAGCAGCTAAGGAGGTGTAGGCAAGCAGAATCAAGTAAAGTGCAAGTGCGCATAGGTAGGAGAAATTGTTAAAAAGCACAGAGTAATTCAGCCAGACATATACAATTTAAAAAGTAATAAAAACCTTGTAGCAGGGCAGGATACACTAAATCCTACAGCTATCAGCTGCGCGCATCCGTTTGCATCGGGAATATATAGGCTGATGCCTATGATACAAACTGGATCGCTAACACAGCTGAGGAAGTGGAAACTGCGTGGGCGGAAGTGAGTAGCCCGATAGTAGCCCCAGCCCTCCACACAATCGGCGTATCAGCAGCAGCAGACCAGGGCTGGAGGAAAACCGAAATGCGAATCGGAGCAGCTAAGGAGGTGTTGGCAAGCAGAATCAAGTAAAGTGCAAGGGCGCATAGGTAGGAGAAATTGTTAAAAAGCACAGAGTAATTCAGCCACACATATACAATTTAAAAAGTATTAACAACGTAGCAGCAGTGCAGGGAACCCTGAATCCTACACCTGTAAGCTGCACATGTCCATTTACATCAGGAATATATAGGCTAATGCCTATGATGCAAACTGGATCGCTAGCGCAGCTGAGGAAGCGGAAACTGCGTGGGAAACAGGGGCTCAAATTAGATAATAAATTCAAAGGTGTCCTGAACAGGGGCCCCCAAAATATGTTTGCCCAGGGCCCCCCAGATCCTTAAGATGTCCCTGCTCTACCTGCCTCCCCACGCACCTCACACCATCACCTCAGTTACAGAATTCCAAATGGCCCTCAAGACCTGGCTGTTCAAAAAAGAATCCGGGGCCGTAAACAGAGAAAGAGCCGGTACTACAGCCTAGTGGGTTGAGTAATTGCTGTTAAGATTTTTACAGTTGTGTAAACCACGTTTTCAAATCTCAGTCTTTCGTGCCTTTGAAGCTGATAAAACGGGTCTCATTGAGTCTGCTTCAAACACTATATGAAATGAGAAATTAACATTGAGATGGGATACTATTTTCAATTATACTGATATGATATGAAATCTGGGGATGCCCCTACCACCCCCGCCCCAGAGCTGTAGGGGTCAGTATTCTAACACTCAAGTGCAAAGATTTATTTCAATGCACAAACACTGAAACAGTTGCACCACAGCCCTGACACAGACCCACTGAGCGTTCTTGCGCGGGCAGTGCTTCCAGGTTACTATCACTCCCGCTCAAGCTTCAGGGACAAAGTGGCAGTCCAAACAAACTTTTGTTTGTGAACAGCAAACTCAAAGATGGCATTAGGAAATGAGGTTATGTAGATAAAAAAGCGTTTATTTTAGCATCCTCAGTCTAGTGCACAAACTATGACACAGAATATATAAAAACAAGAGCAGTGAGGCACGTTATGTTCAGCAAATACAAACAGAACATTTTAGGGCGTTGTAGCTAACATCTTAACGCCCTAACACCTTTTCTAAGTGCTATGCTAAATTGTAGCCAGAGCATTACATGCCACATCTGCCTTCTAACTTTCTCAAGAGTTCTACAGTTGTTTGCCAGTCGTTTGTGCTTCTGAGGCTGTTTCAGAGATTCCTTATCAAGGCTCAGCTAGGGGGTTTGCTCATAGCTCCGGGCGGATAGCAATAGGATTAGGAATCTGACATGATGGCTGGCGATAATTGTAGAGCAAACTCCTTTTCTAATCAGTGGTCAATTTTTGGGATTTAAGTAGTGTTTGACCACTGATTCTATCTCATGCTTTCAAAATAAACCAGGGTAGTTCTGAGTAACCCTGGGCGTAGTTCGCGAAGTAGCACTTCGCGAAGCTACGCAAAGTGCAGTTCGCACTACGCGAGCTACGCGTAGCACTTCGCGAACTGCGTAGTACCTAGTTCGCACTGTGCCAGATGTCGTTTAAATGATTGCACAGTGCGGACAAGCAACCGGCACTGTGCAATCATTGAAAATGGCATCTTGCACAGTGCGAGCTGTAGTTTTCTGCTGCTCGAGTAGATTTTTACTCGAGCGGCAGCTTTCTCAACGTGAACTGGTAGTTTCTCATCGCGAGCGGTCGCGAGCATACGCAACCACTCGCAATGAGAAACCTGACCTCCTCGCGTTGGGAATCTCGCCGGGAGGTTTATTTTCCATGCTTGCGATCGCCAACTTGATGTTGCTGATCGCGAACAAGGAAAAAGTCTCGCCGGGATGTCATTTTGCTTGCTCGTGGTCGCCAACTTGACGTTGAGGACCGCGAGCACGCAAAAAATGACCGCAGCACTACGCAACACTACGCTACGCGTGTTCGCACTGTGCTACGTGCAATTCGTGTAGTGCGAAGTAGCGCGAACTTCGCAAACTACGCGAGCGTAGCATAGTGCTTTGCCCAGGCTTAGTTCTGAGACACTGTGGGGGATATGTACTAGGAAGTGGCGGAGCGTGTCGTTAACCTCCTTCGCTTAGCGGCACACTCCGCCACTTCGGAAACGCAATGCTGTACCATATTTACAAGAATGTGATGCAGCCTTGCGTTTCCCCCGCAATGGCGCTAAGTTTAACAAGTTAGCGCAACGCAGGCACTCTTGCATCAGAGTGCATGGGTGTCTGTGTGCAGGGGACGATTGGTTATGTCCCTTCCTGCACATAAACAGTCCTAAAATGCAATTCTGTAACTTTCATGTGCGCTGCTTCATGCAGCACACATGAAAGTTACAAAATGGCATTTTTTCCAAAGGTTTGTTTATGTACAGGATGGGACGCCTCTATCGCCTCCACAACTTCACTATAGGCGACGATCTGGTGGCGATAGGGGTTTGTACATATGCCTCTGTATCTTTTACCAAACTAATTTAACATGGTGAAAGGTTTATCAGATCTAGAGACATATTTAACTTTAAGTGAATGATAAAAGTGGCAAACATGTCGGCTTAAAATAGTGGGCAACCATGATGAACTTAGCACTTTTTTGCGGCACTTTCATTTATAGTTAACAGACCAAAGGCTGCCATGAAGCAGAAATTAAAAACACCTGGCCTGGGTGAACTGCTTGCACCTGTAATTTGGAAAATATAGACCTAGGGAATTTCTTCTTTAGAGTCACTAAATGAATTTTTACTTTTTTTGCTTACAAAAAAGCAACTTCCATTGACAAGTTATTTGTCCAGAAGTAACAACTATTGCAGATTCTTGGGAGTTTTTCTTGCCAACACTCTGTTGCACATTTGGTGCCTTTCATTTTGTCAAGTGAGACCACCACTGCTGTCAAGAATCCGTGTGTTTCTGACCACTTGTTCCTCATTCGTTGTGACTAGGAGTCATAATCCTGGCAGATTTATTGCTCAATGTGACCCATCAATTAAGTTACGTTGGATTATGTGGAATAGCATAAATCAAAGTGAAGCATTCAATCTGGGCCCTGAGACATGATGGTTGGTGCCAGAATTCAGGGCTGTCTTCCAGCTGAAGAGTTACATGTCCACTAGAGCTGAGATAGTGACCACATAATACTGCTAATGGGTTACATTTCTAACACCAGAAGCAAAACAAGTGTTCATTTAGAAGCGAAGAGATGGCATTGTAAATGTGATTAGATGAGCACCCTTCACATTTACGGGCTTCAGCGGATAGGATCCTGGTTCTGAATCTCTGGCTTTGTGCTGTACACTCTGCACTGCCAAAGGCAAATACAGTTTATTGAGTTCTGATGATGATATTGGTGGCTGGATAAGGGCCCGATTACGACTTTGGTGGTGCGGAGCAGGGTCTGCACCGCCAAAGCCATGGTCAAACTGCCCGACAGATTAGGAGTTTCCTCCTGTCTGGCGGGCTGGTTTTTGGTGTTCCCACAGCGGTGCCTCTAAAAATGGGATCCGCAATGGGAACGCCAAAAACAGTTCCTACACAGCATGGACTGAAAAGTCCATTCTGTGCAAGAACTGGGGTGCATGCACATAGGGTTACTTTGTTAATATTTAGAGGCATCGTCAGGCTTTCTAAAGCCTTTTGCTAAATTTGAGCAGTTTTGTTTTATTGAGATTAATTTCCAATGTATTTTGTGAAGTATAATTGCTTAGTTTATCCAGTTGCTTTTGTAGGCCCACCTTGATTCTGCTTCGGAGGGTAATATCATCTGCATATAGCATGCTTGTTAATGGTTTTCCCCCTAAATTGGGTGCATGACTGTTCGTCTAATCCAAATCTAGTGTTGGGTCCACCAGGAAGAGATTGACCAGCGCAAGGGCCAGCACAAATCCCTGTTTAAGGTCTTTTGAGATCTGGATTTTACAGGAGACCCTTGTTCCATGGCCAAATTTTATCCTGATCCATGTATCCGTGAGGAGTAGATGCAGTCAAAGGCAGCCTTCATGTCCACAAAACAGGCATACAGAGGCCTTTTGAGTATCTGGGCTTTCTTTATTGTCATGACATGAAATACCAGATGAGTTAGTTTGCCCTTCCCTGAGTGAAAGCCGGTCTAATTTATGGTATCATCGTATGCTTATCCACCCAGCAGTTTCGAACATGAAGTAAAAGCCATGCATAGTATTTGACCCCGTTGTCTAGAGAAGTGATCAGGCGGCAGTTTGCTTGATCGCTTTTTTAGACGCCTTTATATATTGGGTGGTGAAGGATCATACCACACCAAGAATCAGGAGTTTGGTTTGAATACAAACAACAATTACACAGTTGAACTAGTTAGTTCGCCCAGCTCTCCGAGTCTAATTTAAGGAGAGCATTTAGCAGACACTGGGCCCTGGACCCCCATCCTTTTTGCTTTCGGTTATCTGCTTTTTTATCACTGTAGTGCAATAGGTATTAGTGTCCGTGCCATCGGGTAGCACCCTGGTCTGTTCTACTGATGTTGGCATTGTTAGCGGCATGTGGGCCTCTCTAGTGATTGGTGATGGTCTTCTGGGATTATTTTGGGTGTTTATTCTTAAAGTCATGAAAAATGTGCACCCACTGGCATTCATTGGACTCCTTCTTGGCCATATCACTTTTCTACACCCCTGTCTGGTTTGTTTAAATATCTCCTGCAGTGTAGTGTTGGTCGAGGGCTTCCTCTCTGCTCTTTGTTGATTGTTCAAGCTGTTTTTTGCTGCCCGTAGGGCTTGTATGGACCATTCTGATTTTTGCTTGCTTGGGATGAGTTGGTTGCCTTTCTGGTGTGATAACCTGGCCACATTTAACTCCCATTCGTGAAGTGGGTTGCAATCTTGAGGTCGTTTCCCAAGTTTAAAAGCAGAACACTGCTCAAATATATTATTTGTGACTTGGCTGTTCCATTGCAACCTTTTATTTGTTCCAAAGTCACTGGAATTAGGAGCGCTGTGGCTTTTGAGTGGAGGCTGGTAGTTGGGCATAGGCCTATTAATTGTGGGAAATGGTCATTTTTATGTCGTAGATCTGTCCTGAAAAGGTAATCCAGTTAAACAGGCCACGGCACGCCAGGGTGTAGTCAATGATGGAGCTCGTTTATCAAGAATTTCTTTTCTTTGCAGGTGGTTGATATTATTGAAATCTTCCATTTAGTACTCTAAAGCTCATGGTGGTACATGCAGTGAGGATGAAAACACCCATTTTACTTTGTCTGTTCACCATGGATGACAACTTGTCCAGGATCTGCCATATAAAATCTTGACCAACAATAAGCTTGTCGACATTTTGGCGATTTAACATATTTACTTATATTGATCCCTCCTGTAATTAATAAATTTCGCTGCTCTGTGATCCAGCTTGAACCACATTAACATCGATTGCAGGTTGGCTTCAACTTTGCGCGATTCCAGTACTGCCGAGTTAATGTATATGTTCAGAATGATTAGTGGGTGATTTGTGTCCTTAGACCAATCTTCCAGCTTTACCGCCAGGATCCAGGGTTGAATTAGGTTCAGTTGTATTTCCCTGACCTTTAGATACACTGAGATGTTTTTAGACAGGTCACCCGTGGATCGACCTCTTAGGGTATGTTTGATAGAAAAGTTGTTAGATTTGATAAATCCAATCATTGGCACAATTTCCATGGGCAGGTCCCTTGCAGCAAGATGATATGGTGCCTCTTCCAAAAGTTGGTTACTGCATCAGTTTCTAATAGATTTTTTAAGTCACCCACATTCTAGAAACAAGCTTCTAGGTGTTCTGGTCTACTTGCCTTACGGGGCTGTGTACTTTTATATCATCCCTAGCTTTGTTGGAAAGGTCCAGTGGCAACCAGGTCCGATCAGTGTCATGATAATCACAAGAAGTGTGTGCCTTTATTAATGTATTAGACTGGGTCGGCTTCGTGGTTATGTTTGAACCGTTTTTGCCAATGGGATTCCCAAGGTCGAATAAGCTGGGGAGTGATTTCTGCAGATCATGAAATTGTGCTCCACTCATTGGGTGGCCCCATTGAGAGAATATGTGGGTAAGCTTCCTCTTAGCATCCTGTGATTAGAATACCCACTTCTCAAAATATGATCAGCTTGCCAAAACAGCATTGGCTATTTCCTCTGAGGACCCTTGTTTGCAACAAATTTAACAGCCTCTATATCTGTTGAGTTGATGCCTGTGAGTGTTGGAATACTTTTACCTAACCCGAGGTTGGCCCCTCAGTTTCATATATCATGCCATCGCCTGGATACATGTGTCAGTGTTAAATATAACTGTGTATTCGCATACTTGCATCCTGTACCTCTTTCTACGCAGGGATATTCGTTATCGACAGTTCTTCTTTCTGGACACTCTTTTGCAGACTTGGACCTGCCGTGACAGAGGTTCTGTGCAGTTCAAAGGTGCGTGTAGGCAGGGACTGGACAGGTCTCGTGTAGAGTGTTGGTATAAATTTCTTTGTCTGATCTGTCGAATTATGACTGTCAGGCTATTTCTTTGACTTGTGTTTAAGACTTCTATTCCTAAATTTGTTGGGACCTTTTCAATGTCTTTATTTATTTTTTCACAACATATTCTAGAGAAATCCATAATTTGAGGTTTCTCTTGCAGGTCCATTCTGAGTTCTTTAAGGCCTTGGTGGTTGGCGGCTGTGGGTATGAGTCTTGAGCTGTTTCTCTCTCAGTGTCTCTCATTATTTATGTCTTACTGAATTTGTGAATCAGGGTCAAACATTTTTCCTGAGTAGTTGGTCTCTATTCTTGTTTCAGTTTTTTGGACACTTCCTATTGGAGTTTTATTTGTTTCATAAGCCACTGGAATTAAGGCCTGTTTCGAGCCATTTTTATGGGAGATCTGAATAGGTTGGTGCTTTGTGATGATTGGCAAGGACGTGATGTTCCGGCCTGGGTCACCAGTGTTTGTGCTTTATTTCTTCCTTTTTGCAGTCCTTTGTGTTGCTGTTTTGATAATTTGTGATTGCATACATCACTAGTTATCCTATTGAATTGTCCATGTTGCGGTCCAGAGCCTTGCTTACTTATAAGTCCGTTCTCAGTACTCAGAGAACTGTTTTTTTTTGCCCTGCATGGCCCACCTCATGGAATTCTGGCAGACTGTGTAACCTTGATTAATATGCATGGAAATACATATACCCTTATTTGGGCATAGACCAAAAAAACTCAGGGCATGATTCGCAGAACTAACTTAAGATAAAATCCTAAACTTACTACCATTTTGGTATTCACAGAAGGCACTTACTCATTTTGGTATTCACAGAAGGCCCTTACTCATTTCGGTATTCACAGAAGTTAGGACTCCTAACTTTAGGACTCCTAAATGCCTTCTGTGAATACTGAAAGTCTTAAAGTTCGGATTTTTCTCAGTTTAGGAGTAGTAAAGTTAGGATTCCTAAAATTAGGACTCCTAAATGCCTTCTGTGAATACTGAAAGTCTTAAAGTTAGGATTTTTCTCAGTTTAGGAGTAGTAAAGTTAGGATTCCTAACTTTAGGACTCCTAAATGCCTTCTGTGAATACCGAAAGTCTTAAAGTTAGGATTTTGCTCAGTTTCGGAGTAGTAAAGTTAGGACTCCTAACTTTAGGACTCCTAAATGCCTTCTGTGAATACCGAGGCCCCGATTCACAGAACTAACTTAAGACAAAATCCTAAACTTACTACCATTTTGGTATTCACAGAAGGCACTTACTCATTTCGGTATTCACAGAAGTCATTTAGGAGTCCTAAAGTTAGGACTCCTAAATGTATATATATATAATAAATATATAATATATATACACACAAACAGTATATATTATTTTTTGTCAACACATTTCAATATTTCTATGTTAGTCTAGCAAATTAGTATGTAGAATGCCATATCCTTCCCAAGTGCAATATTTCCCTTAATTTTGCTTATATTGAACTGGGGATAGTAAATCTAACCTCTTCAAAGTCCAGCACTTTGCTTACTGTTATTTAGATTGGAGTGGGAACAGTAAGTGTAACCATTACAGAAGTCCAACACTTGCCTTGATTTTGCTCATGTTGGAGTGGGACTAGTGTATGTAACACCTCCAAAGTTCACTAATTTCCCGTTTTTTTTTTATACTGGAGTGGGAATAGTAAATATAATCCTTTAAAAGTCCAACACATTCTCCACTGTTGCTTAATTTGATTTAGAGTTGTCATAGTAATTCTAACCCCTCCAAAGTCTAACATTTTTCTAACTGTTGTTAAGATTTGAGTGGGATTAGTAAACATAATCTTTCCAAATTCCGACACCTTACCTATTTGTGTTTAGATCGGAGAGGGAAAGCTTATTCCCACCCCTCCAAAGTCCAACACATTCCTGATTTTGCTTTTGTTGAATGGGAAAAGTGGACGTAACCCCTCCAAAGTCCAACACTGTCCCTACTTTTGCTTAGATTGGAGTTGCAATAGTACATCTAGCCCCTCCAAAGCCCCACACTACTGTTGTTTAGACTGGAATGGGAACAGTAAATGTAACTTCCAAAACTCAACACTTTACCATTTGTTGCTTAGATTGGAGGGGGAATATTCTAATCCCTCCAAAGTCCATCACTTTCCATGCTTATGTTGGACTAGGAATTGTAACTCTTACCCCTCAACCCCAAATGTCCAACTCTTTCCTTGACTTTGAAAATGTTGGAGCAGGAATAGGAAATCTAACCTCTCCAAAGGCTGACAATTTCCCTGTTGTATTTACATTAGAGTGGGAATAGTAAATATAATCCCTCCGAAGTCCAGCATTTGACTTGATTTTGCCAACATTGGTGTTGGAATAGTGAGTTTAACCCCTCCAAAGTCGATGCATTTCCCTGGTGTTGTTTAGACTGAAATGAGAATAGTTTCACTACTTTATTTCGGCAATATCTCGTAAAAGTAAAACAAAGAAAATAAAAAAACATTTTAAATACAATTATTTCAAATATAATGGTAAAAAAAGAGTTCAAAGTGTCAATATAATAACCGTTAAAATCCAATTGCTAAAAATAATTTTCCAGTAACGATTAAGACACCTAAGCCGCCTTAGGGGGACTGCAGCGTGCCCTTTATAGCGGATGAAATCCAGCAGAGGTGAGTTAGCAAAGGGGGTTATTGGACTTCCAATCCCCAGCGGCGCTGGTAACAACTGCATCGGCTAGACCTGTTCGTGCTGATGCCCTTAACAGCGATGTAGTACAGGGCACAACGATAGATATTAAAAGGTCCTTGCCCCAGCAATGAAGTTTGCAGCAATCAGACACAGGAATAGTAAATATAACCATTCTTAAGTCAAACACTTTCCCTAATGTTGCCTAGATTGAAGTTGGAATAGTAAATCCAACCCCTCCAAAGTTCAATACTTTCTTTACTGTTGTTTACATGTGAGTGGGAATAGTACATTTAAGCATTCCAAAGCCCAACACTTTCCCTGCATTTTTTGAGATTGGAATGGGACGGGTAAATCTATCCCCTCAAAAGTCCATCACTTTCCCTGTTTTTGCTAACATTGGTGTGGGAAGAGTGAATCTAACCCCTCAAACATCCAGTACTTTCCCCTGCTTTTGCTTATATTGGAGTTGGAATAGTAATTTTAACGTCCTCCAATCTCCACCAACTTCCCCTACATTCACTCAGTTAGCAACTGTTTCTAAAAATCAATTAATATACTTTGGCTATAAATTTATAAAATAAATGCAGTTCTCCCATAAAGCTTCACAAAGTAGATCTCTTGATGCATTGTAGATTACAATATTTAAGAATCTGAAAGTTGCTCGAAGTAGAAACTGTGGCACTCTGTTCAACTGGTAGCTGAGAGGTCTAGAGAAATTAGCTAGAAGGCAGAAGATAGTCATCTCTTCCCAGTCCACAAAGTTTTTGGTGAAACCTCCCATGTAGTCCTTTCACCTTTTCCTGTGAGCGCTGCCACTAATAATGGCCTTGAATGAGGGAGGGACAGGCACTCAACTTTAGAACCCCCAGACATCTAGGGAAGGTTGAGGCATTAAGTTCAAGGAGTGGCCCTCCACAGTGTGATAGCGGCACCCTTCTAGTGTAGTGTGACATGGCCCAGCCATTCATTATTCAAGCTGTCATAATAGATTTCCAAGATGGCCAATCAAATGAGATCAATATTTGTAGATTGATTGCATAGAGTTTATTAATAGATTATGATCAGGGCCACTGGAATTATGCAGCAGGGGAGGGCCGAACTATGCTTAAGGGTTGAGTAAATTATGCAGCAAGATAAGGCGTAATGCAGCACATTTGATGATAGGATTATTTCGTAATTTTTTTGCACTTGTTAATACAGTCTGGGCATTGGTTGCACCTTATTAGTGCCAGTTTAACACCAAAATAAACAAATGAGCACCAAAGGGTTGGCCAGTCAAACTTTTCAAAAGGCCTTAAACTGCACATCAACATGCACCACTGCGTTTTTAGTAACTTTTGAACCGTTTAAGTTATAAACAAAATGCCGAATATGCAGCCGATAATGAATTATGCGGCAGATCTACAATTATGCGATAAACACCACGGCCGCACAGTCACATAATTCCAATGGCCCTGGTTATGATACGTGTCAAAGCCATATTGATGATTACAAAATAATATATAATTTGATGTGTTTAAGTTTACGTCAGGAGGCAACAATTAGAAATAACTAGACCTCAAGTTGCCTTTACTAGGCCTCAGCCTGCTCACACTGACACTCATTTTAAAGTTACTAAAGATGAATGCATAATTTATTGCTTTGTGAAATAACTTTCATATGTGCATGTTTTCTCTCCTGTGTTCTTCGACTTCGGAAAATAAGCAAAATATAAGTTTTTTTGTCTTCTTACATTTCTACTGTTGACTAACATGTATTTACTAGTTCAGTTACAATTCTCGGTCTTTTGCCCGGGTTGTTCAGTGGCTTATTCATTTCATGGATCTCTCATTGTTTGGTGTTGCAAAGTTATTTTGTAATGACCTATGCTTAATTAGTGTTCATGGAGGGATAATGTATGCTCTAATAAACCATTTGTTGGTGAGAAGCAAAATACGTTTATTGTTCAGTTAATTAAAACCACAACAATAGCAACATTAAAACAAATATATAAAAAAAACAACAACAAAAAAACGTGGTGTATCCCTTTTTGTGTTCTCTAAAGATAAAACTATTTCTTATCATGATATTTGTTGGTGAGAAAGATCCAACTGTGAAGAACAAATATTCAAAATATTGCACAAAAAGGAGTACCAAAGTAATTTTTATTTTCTGATAGCCAGTGGGAAATCCATCACATTTCAAAAGGTGCAGTACATATTCAAAAGTTTAACAAATTGACAAACAACACAGACGCCCCCCCAAAAAAATATCACAACGATCATTTATCAAATGCATCCAGTCCAAGGATCACTGGGAGGCGTAAAAAATCACTTAAACATGAGGTTTTATGAATCCACAGTCCCACACAGTTACAGTTAAGTTTCAACAGTGAGATGGACTGATGAGCCGTATGGTATAGTGAATGATGTTAAGAAGGAGAAAAAACGTCGACGTTTCGGACTCTTGTGGCCAAACGGTCCACAAGGCCATAATCAGGACTCAGTGTTGTGAAAGCCCAAAGTGGGACCTGTCCTAGATGTACTATCAGAAAACACAAAATACTCATGAATATGTATCACAATATGCCAAAGTACACCATGTGCACCGCTCGCCCACACTGTAACACCACAAGTGGTGACTGTTAGACGGCGCCTCAGAGGAGCCTGGAAGGGGTCCTGACTACCCTGAGTCCCACCCTCAAGGTATCGTAGCCGGGCACTGGCGGGAGACTCCCCAGGGGGAGGAATCTCGTATCTAGGATCGTACTTCTGGCACCACCCGACACAGAGTGAACACACCGGGTATTCTGAGAAACAATCTTTATCAAGTAGGTTATCACTGCAAATATGTACAAGGTGAGCACGGGCTCAAGAGTCTCGGAAGGGGTAGGGGGTAGCGGGACAGTCTCTGGTAAAGGTTCAAGCAGGGACGCATCCGGCGCACAGCTCACAATCCTCAAGCTGGGGGATACGAGGTTGTAGTCGGGGTCCGGCGGGACCGTGAGAGTCGGTTGGAGCCGCGAGTCACTCAGCGGGCTCAGGTACAGGTTCGGAGGTCTTACGATCTTCAGGGAGCCGCGAGTCACTCAGCAGGGCTCAGGTACAAGTTCGGAGGTCTTACGATCTTCAGGGAGCCGCGAGTCACTCAGTAGGGCTCAGGTACAAGTTTGGAGGTCTTACGATCTTCAGGGAGCCGCGAGTCACTCAGCAGGGCTCAGGTACAAGTTCGGAGGTCTTACGATCTTCAGGGAGCCGCGAGTCACTCAGCAGGGCTCAGGTGGGTTCAAGTTCCAGGAGCCGCGACCACGTCGGCAGGCTCTCGTTGTTCCAGCGTCGAATCTGCCGGACAGACCCAGAGCACCCCTTGTTATAGGTCGACCCCTCTTTGATGTCCGGAGTCTGTGCAGGCAGGGGTCTTGTCACCTGGGGGTCGCTTGTCGGGATTTCCTGCTATTGTCTTTTGATCCTTTCAGGGCCGGGTCGGGAGGAGTCCCAGACACCCAGCAGGCATGGAGCCAGCCCTCAGGGAGGCCGGAGGGCCGATCGAAACCCATCGTCCCGGGGGAGCTCAGAGGTGCGATAGAAACTGCTCCTCCCTCTCTCATCCCCTGGAAGCGTGATGTCCTCCAGCCGGAGTGGCGCCTCTAGGCCCGGGTCGCGCTGGGGCCGGGCGGCCATCTTGGTGCATGAAGTGGGCACGCGGGCCCGGGGTGGCCGAAAGGAGAGAGGCCAGGGACGGGGATGTCCGGGTCGGTGCGTGTGTCCTGGTGGGGAGGCTCGGCTGGGCCGCGTGCTTGGGCCGTAGGTACCAGGTTTCAGTGGTGCGGGGGCACGGAGGGCCATTCTACGAGGCCGGGTCCAACACGCGTCCCCCCCAGCTGAAAGCCGGAGAGAACTGCCCATCAGCTTGGGGGGTTCTCTTCGCTGAGGCGGAAGAACCGGGAGAGGCCGTCAGCATTGGCGTGGTCCGTACCAGGGCGGTGTTCCACGGTGAAATCCATCCCCTGGAGGGAGATTGACCACCGCAGTAGCTTGGGGTTTTCTCCTCGCATCTGCATGAGCCATCGCAAGGGCCGATGGTCAGTTCGGACTCGGAAATGGGTGCCGAACAAGTAGGGTCGTAGCTTTTTGAGTGCCCAGACCACGGCAAAGGCTTCGCGCTCTATGGTGCTCCATCTCTGCTCTCGGGGCAACAGCCGCCGACTGAGGAAGGCGACGGGCTGGTCTAGGCCTTGGTCATTTACTTGGGACAGGACGGCCCCAATGCCATGCTCCGAGGCATCGGTCTGGACGATGAACTCCTTGGTGTAGTCGGGAGCCTGGAGGACGGGGGCAGTACACATGGCCTTTTTTAGGGCATCGAAAGCTTCCTGGCAGGCAGCCGTCCACTGCACTTTCTTTGGCTGTCTTTTAGACGTGAGTTCTGTGAGAGGGCCGACAAGGCTGCCATACCCCCGAATGAATCTTCGGTAGTAGCCCGTGAGTCCCAGAAAGGCTCGGACCTCCGTCTGGGTGATGGGTGGTTCCCAGGCCAGGATGGCGTCGATCTTTGGCTGTAGAGGGGCGACCTGGCCACTCCCGACCTGGTGCCCCAAGTAGACCACGGATCCTTGCCCGATCTGGCACTTGCTGGCTTTTACTGTGAGGCCTGCCTGGCGCAGGTTGGTTAGCACCCTCCGGAGGTGCTGGAGGTGCTCACTCCACTCTGAACTGAAGACAGAGATGTCGTCCAGATATGCCACGCTGAACTGTTCTAGCCCGGCTAGGACCCTATTCACCAGTCGCTGGAAAGTGGTCGGGGCATTTTTCATCCCGAAGGGCATTACGCGGAAGCGGTAGTGCCCATCGGGGGTGGAGAAAGCGGACCGCTCCTTGGCCCCTTCGGTGAGCGCAATCTGCCAGTATCCGCAGGTAAGGTCGAATGTGCTGAGGAATCGGGCTGCCCCTAGTCGGTCAATGAGTTCGTCGGCTCGTGGAATGGGGTGGGCATCGGCTCGGGTAACGTCATTGAGCCCCCGGTAGTCCACGCAAAATCGGAGCTCGGGGGCGACACCGGGGGCCGCTGCCTTCGGGACCAGGACCACGGGGCTGGCCCAGGGACTGTCAGAGGGCTCGATCACCCCCAGGGTCAACATCTTCGAGACTTCCGCTTGAATGCAGGACCGGACCCGGTCAGGAACCCGGTAGGCTCGGTGTCTCACCGGCGGGCTGTCCCCGGTGTCCACGTCATGAACACACCAGTTGGTGACCCGGGGGGTCAGGGAGAAGAGGTCGGAAAATTGTCTTAGGAGCTGGCGGCAGTCCGCTTGTTGCTGGGCAGTGAGGGCTGGGGAGAGGTTCACTCCTTCCACGGAGCCATCCTGCTCCTTGACACACAGGAGGTCCGGGAGGGGATCAGACTCATCTTCGGCCCCGTCATCGGTGGCCAGCAGGAGGCTCAGTTCTGTCCGCTGGAAGTGAGGCTTGAGGCGGTTCACGTGCAGGACCCGGAGGGGATCCCGAGGTGACTGGACGTCCACCAAGTATGTGACTTCACTCTTTCGCTCAACCACCTTGTAGGGCCCAGCCATCGGTCCTGGAGGGCGCCAGGCTTCACGGGGGCCATGACACACTCCTGCTGGCCCGGCTGGAACTCGACCAGAGTGGCATTCTGGTCGTACCAGCGCTTCATCTCCTCTTGACTTGCCTCCAGGTTGGCCTCGGCCAGTTCTCGGAACTTCCTGGTCTGGTTTCGGAGGGCCAGGACGTATTGGAACACATCTCGGGGGGTGGTCTGGGGTGCTGCCTCCCACCCTTCCTTAACCAAACTGAGGGGACCTCTGACGGGGTGGCCATAGAGTAATTCAAACGGGCTGAACCCTAAGGACTTCTGGGGGACCTCCCGGTAAGCGAACAAGAGGCAGGGAAGCAGGACGTCCCACTTACGCCGGAGGGGCTCTTCTAGGCCAGCGATCATCCCTTTTAAAGTCCTATTAAACCTTTCTACTAGGCCGTTCCCTTGGGGATGGTACGGGGTGGTGAATTTATAGGACACCCCACATTGTTGCCACAGGGACGTCATATACTTTGAGATAAAATTAGTGCCGCGATCGCTCACGACCTCGCGGGGAAAACCCACCCTGGAAAAGATCCCCATCAGGGCCCGGCCCACCATGGGGGCCGTAATGGTGCGTAGGGGAATAGCCTCAGGATAGCGGGTGGCGTGGTCCACGAGGACCAAGATGAAACGGTGGCCTTGGGAGGTGGGGGGGTCCAGTGGTCCCACGATGTCGATTCCGACTCGTTCAAAAGGGGTGCTGACGACCGGGAAGGGTTGGAGGGGAGCCTTGCACTTCCCCCCACTCTTCCCACTAGCCTGGCACGTGGGGCAGGACTTGCAGTGGGCTTCTACCGCTGCTCTCATTCTAGGCCAGTAAAAATGGGTCACGAGTCGGCTGTAGGTCTTGTCCTGACCCAGGTGGCCGGCGAGGGGGACGTCGTGGGCTAAGCCCAAGGAGGAAATCTCGGAAGCGGAGGGGTACCACCAGTACCCGTCCGGATCCCAGCTCCACCGACTTCTGCTCACTGTACAAGATGCTATTATCCCAATAGATTCGGTGGGTCCCGGTCTGGTCACCTGCGGCTTGGCCCTCGGCCTGGCGCCGCAGTCCGACCAGGGAAGGACAAGTGGCTTGCTCCCGGCAAAACTCTTCCCGAGTGGGCCCGCCCTCGTGGTGCCGATGGGCCAACTCGGGTAGATCTCCCAACTCGGGGACCGGGGCGGGGTCGGATGGTGCGGGTTCGTCGCGGGCGACGGACCCTTCTGGTGGGGGGACGGGAGGACCCTCGGCGGGGACTGTACTGGTCTCTTCGATTGGGGTGTTCTCGACTTCTCTCCGGGGAGTGAGCCGGGCTGTCATAGATCGGGTGGTGGCGCACACCCACTCGGGGAATCCCATCATTCCTAGGTGGGCCTTGCGCTCGACGTGCTTCCAGGGAGAGCTCTCTAGGTCGTTCCCTAAGAGGCAGTCGACCGGCTGGGAGGTTCTCACGGCCACCTTGAGTTTCCCTATCACCCCTCCCCACTCAAACGGCACCAGGGCTACCTGACACATACTTTCTCTATTGTCTGCGGATATTACGGGGCAAAAGACGTTGGGGAGGATCTGCTCCTCGGGGACTAGGTGCTTGAGGACACCGGTGATACTGGCCCCGGTGTCCCGTAGGGCCTCTACCTGGTGGCCATTGATCTTGACGAGCTGCCCGTATTTCTGTGTGTTGGAGGGTAGGAGGCTACCAGGGACCATCTCTCTATCTCCCAGGGATACTAGGGCCATTGCTGCGGGTTCCCACTCTTCGGCTTCCTCAACCTCCTCCCCCAGAGCTACGTTGGCTATCTGTCTCGCAGGGGTGGTAGGGGAGACTTGGGTGGCCATGGGGCACTCTGGGTCATTGGCGTAGTGCCCGGGTTTCTGGCAACGGAAACATGTGACGGTCACCCGGTGTCCCCGTCTCCCAGGGGGCCCTGTCACCGGTGGGGGGGGCGCCGGGAAAGGTGGAGGTTGTGTCTTCGGGGGGCTAGGCTGGGACTCTCTCGGCCCTCCCTGGTTCCCTCCCCCTCTCTGGCGGGGTGGTCCCTGACTGGCTCGGGGGTACTCTCCTACCATGCCCCGGGAGACCCGGGTGTTGGTCCAGCGGTCGGCCTCCACAGCCAGCTTCCGGGGATCTGTGAGCTTGCTGTCAAGCAGATGCTGACGTAGTTCTATGAAGCAGTTCGCAGCCAGATGTTCCCACAACATGAGGTCAGTAAGTTCGGCCAGGGTGGTGACTTTGCTGCCCTTGATCCACCCATCGGCCCGGCTGAAAAAGTTTACATACTCCACCCAGGTGGTGCCTGGGATCTTCCTGCAGTCCCGGAATCGCTGACGGTACATTTCTGGGGTGAGGCCGTATCTTGTGAGTAGGGCCTCCTTCATGTGGCTGTAGGAGGTCTGCAGGGAGAGGGGTAGGTCGAGCAGGGTGTCCCTTCCTTCGCTCAGAAACCGCCCCCACAACCCCGCCCCCCAGTCCTTCTGCGGGATCCGATGGGAGGTCATGGCGACCTCGTAGGCCCGGAACCATTGCTGAATGTCATCGTTTTTATAATATTCCTTGACCACATCCTTGGGGATGTGGACCTTCTGTTCCGCTGGGGAGGCCGTCTCTCGGTTTCCCGGGGGCCTTCCTTCCTCGCTTCTGGCCTTGAGCTCGATTTCTTTCAAGCTGCGTTCGTGCTCTAGTTGGAGCTTCCTTCCTTCGTGCTCCCGTTGGAGCTTCTTTTCTTCTAGTTCGCCTTGTACACGCATTTGCTCTACTGCTAGCTTTTTTTCCGCTAACTTCAATTCGCCCTCGATTTTTAGTTTGGCTAACTCGAGTTCATGATTGCGGCTTCTCTCTCTGTCCGCGAGCTCTTCCGGGGATAGGCCCCCGTCTGGTACGATGCCTCGCACCTGATTGCTACTGCTTCCACTTTGGGGGGGTTCGGCTTCGTCGGGGCGCTCCCCCGTGCCTTCCGGGCGGGAGGCCCCGGTCTCCACCCAAGTTTTCAGTGCTTTCTGCAAATCCTCTTTAGTGTTGAGACCAGTGGTAGCGATTTTAAGTTCTTTGCAAAATTGCTTTAGCTCCTTGTGTGTATATTCTTCTAGCTGTTCCACCTGGAACACCCTGTTGGCGCTGGTTTCTGCGGGGCTCACGGCGCTTCCTTCTGCCATCTTTGTCGGTAGTGCTTCCGTTGTTCACGGTACGATCTCTAGGTGATGGGCCTGAATCCCGTCGCTTGCCACCAATGTTAGACGGCGACCTCAGAGGAGCCTGGAAGGGGTCCTGACTACCCTGAGTCCCACCCTCAAGGTATCGTAGCCGGGCACTGGCGGGAGACTCCCCAGGGGGAGGAATCTCGTATCTAGGATCGTACTTCTGGCACCACCCGACACAGAGTGAACACACCGGGTATTCTGAGAAACAATCTTTATCAAGTAGGTTATCACTGCAAATATGTACAAGGTGAGCACGGGCTCAAGAGTCTCGGAAGGGGTAGGGGGTAGCGGGACAGTCTCTGGTAAAGGTTCAAGCAGGGACGCATCCGGCGCACAGCTCACAATCCTCAAGCTGGGGGATACGAGGTTGTAGTCGGGGTCCGGCGGGACCGTGAGAGTCGGTTGGAGCCGCGAGTCACTCAGCGGGCTCAGGTACAGGTTCGGAGGTCTTACGATCTTCAGGGAGCCGCGAGTCACTCAGCAGGGCTCAGGTACAAGTTCGGAGGTCTTACGATCTTCAGGGAGCCGCGAGTCACTCAGTAGGGCTCAGGTACAAGTTTGGAGGTCTTACGATCTTCAGGGAGCCGCGAGTCACTCAGCAGGGCTCAGGTACAAGTTCGGAGGTCTTACGATCTTCAGGGAGCCGCGAGTCACTCAGCAGGGCTCAGGTGGGTTCAAGTTCCAGGAGCCGCGACCACGTCGGCAGGCTCTCGTTGTTCCAGCGTCGAATCTGCCGGACAGACCCAGAGCACCCCTTGTTATAGGTCGACCCCTCTTTGATGTCCGGAGTCTGTGCAGGCAGGGGTCTTGTCACCTGGGGGTCGCTTGTCGGGATTTCCTGCTATTGTCTTTTGATCCTTTCAGGGCCGGGTCGGGAGGAGTCCCAGACACCCAGCAGGCATGGAGCCAGCCCTCAGGGAGGCCGGAGGGCCGATCGAAACCCATCGTCCCGGGGGAGCTCAGAGGTGCGATAGAAACTGCTCCTCCCTCTCTCATCCCCTGGAAGCGTGATGTCCTCCAGCCGGAGTGGCGCCTCTAGGCCCGGGCACGCGGGCCCGGGGTGGCCGAAAGGAGAGAGGCCAGGGACGGGGATGTCCGGGTCGGTGCGTGTGTCCTGGTGGGGAGGCTCGGCTGGGCCGCGTGCTTGGGCCGTAGGTACCAGGTTTCGGTGGTGCGGGGGCACGGAGGGCCATTCTACGAGGCCGGGTCCAACAGTGACCAATCAAGTAACATACCAAACCGACACCGAAAGTGCTATAGACGTGTGAAATGGTGAAGTGCTCACCTCGAAGGTGAAATTCAATACTACAACATATAGAAAGCATAACATTTCAATGCATGTGACGTCCGAGCTAGATTTCCACTCATTGAAAAATAGCAGCTGCAAGGAGAAAAACAAAATACCAAATTACCTTACCTATGGGCCACATACAAACAGTCCTGCCAAGTACCACGCATCTGGCGTTAGACTAATGCATTTCAGTGTGGTGCTCCGCATGACTGCCCTGAGATGCTTTGCCACGCATTATAGGCATAGCGCCCAGCTGTGAAGCCGTTAGCGCTGCCTAGTACTGTTAAAGCAGACTGGAGTGGCTAGCAGCGTGTGGCGTGCACATGGTGTGGTGCGCTGCTCCCGCAGGGTTGTGGGTCATCTTGTGACTACGTCCTGTAGTGCTCACTTGACTTCGGAGTTAGTTGGAGGCTGGCTGGTTATGTAGCAAATTGTAATGCCACGCTGCCTGCAGTGCTCCCACAGGCCGCCGCGTGGTTCAGCTGCAGTAATTATAAAATCATTCACAATTGACCCTGGTGCACGCTGTGAATTCGAGGGACTATGGAGACGCTGGACTAAGAAAAGGTTATATAAAAGTACTGGACCAATATCTCATACCTGATAATGCCTATGGAAATTCAACTGAGCATTCAGGGAAGTTAGTGATAAACAAGTATGAATATTTTGAAAAAGGAAAGTTAAGGGCTCCCCTTCCATATGAAACAACCATGTAGTGGTGACTTAGAGACATAAAACACAATGACATTAGTCTTAGTCTACAGAGTGGCCAGCAGATGTCATTCAACCTGCTGGTTAAGACCCTTTTTAACCGTGTTAGCCATCCAGATCCACTTATTCTCCTTCATTGTGAGCACGTGATCCACATCATGCCTAATTCTGAAACATTTAACTACTTCTAAAAACAAACTATTTCATCACATTAGGAGCATGTGACATAGTCGTAAAGTGATCCACCAAAGGAGCATCGACAACATTGCAACACATCCGAGATTGATGTTGTTTTAGACTTCTTCTCTCTTCTTGTGTAGTCTTCCCAATGTAATACAACGCACAAGGACACTCAATACAATCAGCACATTTTTTCATACTACAGTTTGAGAATTGCTTCAGTTTCCATGTTTTATCATTAAATACACATGATTTTACAACACTAGTGGCTGAGCATGCTGTACAATTGCCACACGGGTAGTGTCCAACCGCAGGAGTGTAAGCTTGATGTGAGAAGCTGGCCTGGTATATGATGTACACTTATGTAAGTGTACAGCTTGCACCATTCCAGACAACCCTAATGGTGATTTAAGAGGTCTTAGGCAACCTTGGAAAGCTCTCTAAGTAGTAGCTGTGGAGAGTGGCCTTCAGGCTTAGTCCAGACGGAGGGTAAAACAGCTTGATTTACCAGAATGCAATCTTATTGTATAGATTAAGTGATAAATAACCACACAAGGTATTTATGAAAATATGTATTTAATATGTAATACTCTCTAACACATACAAATATCTCCTACCCTGAGATATGCACAATGCACACAATACTTTGCAAAGAAACACAGTAAATAGCACGTAATACACAGTGGGCCCCAGGGGGGTTTCAAACCATATACTAAGAAAGTGGTATAAAAATCCTGATTCAGGCCAAGACAATGTCGAGAGGATGTAGAAGTGCTGGGGACCCAAGGAACCATCCAAAGTGAGTAACTAGGAACCCCACGTGCAGTGTGGGAACACGACTATGTGCTCTGTAAAAGTCTATGTGTAAGTCGCGGTTCGATTTTTAAAGATTAAGGACTCTTCCCAGTAGACCCTGAAGGAACCCCGTGGAAGACAGAAGGTTGGAGAGCCACCACACCCGTGGATACCCTAGTACCTATGTTACCTACAACATGGAAGCTGGGTGCATAGGTGTGAAGTGGTGTCGGAAACCGCCGTCTTTTCTAATGGAGGACTTCAGGAAAGTGCCACTGCTGGATGAGGAGAAAGTGTCCCGTGGAATCCGAAGATAGATTGTAGACGAGAAGTACCTGAAAGCAGAGGAGACAGAGTATATGTCAATCAGGAGTGACCAGGAGACTTGGGAGACGAATGCCCTCCGATGTTTGGTGTTGTAGTAGAGTTGATGAGGACCTTGACTCTGAAGCTGTGAGGACCAGGCGATGCTGAGGAAATCTAGGAGCTGTACATAAGATGTCTCATGCCAGATGTAATTTGCCAAGGGGTCGGTGTCTGGTGGGAGCACCAACAAGCCTTGGCAAATGCAACCCATGCATAAGTCGAAAAAGGTCCAATGTCGGGACCAGCGAAGTCCAGGAGACTCACAAAAAGCAGGGGAATCAGGGCAGGCCTTAAGCAATCAGGGGAGCCCAACAGAAGTAAAGTTGACCCTCAAATAGACCCTGTTGGAAGGCGGACCCCGAGGAGTCGGCGAGACCACCAAGGGGGGCCCTCCCACTGTACGAAGTAGCCGAGCGCTGCCGAGAAGTCTCCTGAGAGATCCTTCTCCTATCACGTACTAGCACAGTAACACCACCACACAGGACTCAAGGAGGTTGTCTCAAGACAAGCAATTCTTTATCAGCAATAAAAAGGTTACGAGGTCAATATTTACACGAAGGGATCGAGGGATCCACCAAAAGTCTCAGTGTCTCTTTGGGAGCGTAGGGGTAGCGGGACAGTCTTTGGCAGGGGTGCGGTACGAGGGTACCTGGGGCCCAGTTCTTATCCTCAAGCTGGAGGACCTCCGGATCTCGGAGGGATCGAGCCGCGACGGCGTCAGCAGGGCTCTGGCGTACAGTTCGTGGAGAGCCGCAATCCAATCAGCAGGGCTCTCAAGATGGTTTCTGCTCAGCTCGAGCCGCGACGTCGTCAGCAGGGCTCCGAGGGAGGTTTCAGCGAGGTTTGGGCCGTGACAGCGTCAGCAGGGCTCCGATGTTCCAGGTGGCTTCAAAGGGTTCACAAGAAGGAGCCGCGACGCAGTCACCAGGGCTCGTGATGGTTCCGACAAGAGTTCTTCTCCGTAGGGTCAGCCGCGATTCAATCAGCAGGGCTCTCGACTCCGGGATACAACTCCCGATCTGTGGCGGGGTCGCCCCAGATATAGGTCTGGAGCCCTTTGATGTCCGGACCCAGGCGCCCGGTGGGGGCGGAGAGGCCGGGTGGAGGTGGCCAGACGCCCAGCAGGAGAGGCGCCAGGCCCAAGGGAGTTGCAGGGCGATCACACCTCGAGAGGGGAGGACAGTTGGGGGTCCCATCGATACTGTCCTCCGCCGGGGGCGATGAATGGTTCCTGCGGCACCCCCTGGCCAGTTTGTGGTGCCTCGATGTCGGGGCTTCGCTGGGGTCGAGGCCGGGTTGAGCGGGGTCGTGCTGGCTGGTGCACAGAGTCACGTGGGTGCCAACAAGATGGCGGAGACACGAGGGGTATGCGACCTCGTGCAGCCCAGGATGAAGGGCCTCGATGCAGTTCAGAAGGGTGGCCTGTGAAGGCCGGGGCGGGGAACGGGCACAATCCACGGGGGTAAGGACCATGCCACGAGGCCGGGTCCAACAGGCGTCCCCCCCAGCCGAAGGCATGGAGAGTCACCCATCTCCTTGGGGATTCTCCTCGTCAAGGCGGAAGAAGCGGGACCGGCCGTCGGCGTTGGCATGGTCATTGCCGGGCCGGTGTTCAACGTCAAAGTCCATCCCTTGTAGCGAGATGGACCACCGCAGCAGCTTGGGGTTCTCGCCCCGCATTTGCATTAACCACCGCAGGGGCCGGTGGTCGGTCTGGACCCGGAAGTGGGTACCGAAGAGGTAAGGCCGGAGCTTCTTGAGGGCCCACACCACAGCGAAGGCCTCACGCTCGATGGTGCTCCATCGTTGCTCCCGGGGCAGTAGCCGTCGGCTGATGAAGGCCACTGGTCGGTCGAGCCCCTTTTCATCGGCCTGGGACAGGACGGCCCCGATCCCATACTCGGAGGCGTCCGTCTGCACCACAAACTCCTTATTGTAGTCAGGGGCCTGTAGCACCGGGGCAGTACACATTGCGGTCTTTAGGGTGTCGAAGGCTGCTTGGCAGCGGGGTGTCCAGTGCACCGTTTTGGGCTGATTTTTGGACGTTAGCTCTGTGAGGGGGCCAACAATGCTCCCATAGTCCCGGATAAACCGCCGGTAGTATCCGGTGAGACCCAGGAAGGCCCGGACAGCGGTCTGGGTAGTGGGGGGTTCCCAGGCCTGGATGGCATCTATTTTCGGTTGGAGAGGGGCCACCTGCCCGCTCCCCACTTGATGGCCCAGGTAGGTCACGGATCCGTGGCCGATCTGACATTTGCTGGCCTTGATTGTGAGCCCGGCCTGCTGGAGGGTGGCCAGGACGGCTTTAATGTGAAGGAGGTGCTCTGCCCAGTGGTTGCTGTACACGGCAATGTCATCTAGGTAGGCCGCGCTGAAGGCCTCAAGCCCGGCCAAAACCTTGTTCACCAGTCTTTGAAAAGTGGCCGGGGCGTTCTTCATTCCGAAGGGCATCACCCGAAAGTGGTAATGCCCATCCGGGGTTGAAAAGGCGGATCTTTCTTGGGCGCCGGGGGTGAGCTGGATCTGCCAGTACCCGGCGGTGAGGTCCAGCGTGCTCAAGTAGCGAGCGGCCCCTAAGCGGTCGATGAGTTCGTCGGCCCTGGGTATAGGGTGGGCGTCCGTCTTGGTCACTGCATTCAGGGCTCGGTAGTCCACGCAGAATCGCAACTCCGGGGGGCGGCCGGGAGCTGAGGCCTTTGGCACCAGGACGACAGGGCTGGCCCACGGGCTGTCGGAGGGTTCGATGACCCCCAGGGCCAGCATCTTCGTTACTTCGGCCTGGATGCATGCCCGCACTCGGTCGGGTACCCGGTAGGCTCTGTGTCGCACGGGGGGGCTCTCCCCGGTGTCGACGTCGTGGACGCACCAGTGGGTCACCCCCGGGGTGAGGGAGCAGAGGGCTGCGTAGTCCTGCAGCAGTTGCTGGCAGTCGTTGCGCTGTTCCGGAGTCAGGGAAGAGGCGAGTTGGACACCCTCGATTGTTCCATCATGGACGTTGGACTGCAAGAGGTCGGGCAGGGGCTCGGAGTCGTCCTCGCCCCCCTCGTCGGTCGCCAGTAGCAGGCTCAGTTCGGTCCGGGCAAAGTGGGGTTTTAGCCTGTTAGCATGTAGGACCCGGAGGGGGTTCCGGGGGGACTCCAGGTCGACCAGGTAGGTGACGGGACTTTTCTTCTCCACTACCTTGAAGGGCCCGGTCCATTTGTCCTGGAGGGCGCCGGGTTCAACCGGGGCCATGACCCATACCTTCTGACCTGGCTCGAATTCTATGGTGGAGGAGTTCCGATCGTACCACCGCTTCATGTCCTCCTGGCTGGCCTCGAGGTTGGCTTCGGCCATGGCTCGGAACTTGCGGGTCTGGTTTCGGAGGGTCAGGAGGTATCGGTAGACGTCAGGAGGGGCGCCTTGGGGCTTCGTCTCCCAGCTCTCTTTGACCAGGCTGAGCGGCCCGCGGACCGGGTGTCCGTACAATAGTTCAAACGGGCTGAACCCCAGGGACTTCTGCGGGACCTCCCGATAGGCAAACAGGAGGCACGGCAGCAGGACATCCCATCTCCGCCTGAGGGGCTCTTCTAGGCCCTGGATCATTCCCTTTAATGTTCTGTTGAACCGCTCAACCAGTCCGTTCCCCTGAGGGTGATAGGGGGTCGTGAACTTGTATGTGACCCCGCACTGCTGCCACAGGGACCGCATGTATCTGGAAATAAAGTTCGTGCCTCTGTCGCTCACCACTTCGCGGGGAAATCCCACTCGGGAGAAGATCCCCATTAAGGCCCGGCCTACCACGGGGGCCGTTATAGTTCTTAGCGGGACCGCCTCCGGGTACCTGGTGGCGTGGTCCACGAGGACCAGGATGAAGCGGTGGCCCAGGGCGGTCTGGGGGTCCAGGGGCCCCACGATATCGATTCCGACCCGTTCGAACGGGGTGCTGATGGCTGGAAAGGGTTGGAGGGAGGCCTTGACCCGACCCCCCGTCTTCCCGCTGGCTTGGCAGGTCTGGCAGGACCGGCAGTGGTTGTCCACGTCTCTCCGCATCCGGGGCCAGTAGAAGTGGGTCACCAGACGGCTGTACGTTTTGTCTTGCCCCAAGTGTCCGGCGAGGGGCACATCATGTGCCAGGTTGAGCAGGAACTCCCGGAAGCGGAGGGGGACCACCAACACTCGGCTGGCCCCGAGTTCTGCCACTTTCTGCTCACTGTATAGCAGGCCTTCGGCCCAGTAGACCCAGTGGGTGCCGGTCTGGTCCCCGTTGGTTTGGGCGGACGCTTGTTGGCGGACCCCTTCGAGAGTGGGGCAGGACTGCTGCTCTTGTTGGAACTGCTCCCGGGTGGGGCCCCCTTCGTTTCGCCATTGTGTCAGCTCTGGTAGGGCGCACGGGGAAGCCATCTTTTCGGGGGAGGATTCACTAGGTCCAGGGTCGGCGTCCGCCTCCCCCTCACTGCTGGCGGGAGGTGGTGCGAGCCCCTCGGGCTGGGCGGCCCCGGAGGCCGAGGATGAGCGGGGGGCCCGGGCGGTCATGGACCGGGTGATGGCACAGGCCCAGTCAGATAGTCCCAGCATTCGGAGGTGCTCTCGCCGCTCTACTTGAGCCCAGGGGGAACTCTCCAAGTCGTTCCCCAGGAGGCAGTCGACGGGGGCGTCGTCGCGTACCGTCACCTTCAGCAGGCCCGTCACCCCTCCCCACTCGAAGGGGACCAGGGCCATCTGGCACAGGCTTTCGCTGTTGTCGGCCGTCCGGACGGGACACAGCACATTCGGTAGGATCTGTTCGGGGGTCACCAGGTGGCAGCGGACAGCGGTGACACTGGCGCCGGTGTCACGAAGGGCTTTGGCCCGTTGTCCATTGACCGTGACCTGCTGTCGGTACTTCTGGGTGTTGCTTGGGATGGGGGTGCAGGGTACCATTTCTCGGCTACCCAGGCAGACCAGGGACATGGCTGCCGGCTCCCATTCAGTGGTCCCTCGGTCGAGGGTCTCCTCTTCCTCTTCTCCTTCTCCCAGGGCGGCGGCCGCCAGCTGTCGGGGTGGGGGCCCGCCGGCCCCGTTTCTTCGGTTCAGGGGGCAGACCGGATCGCTGGCATAGTGTCCGGTTTGTTGGCAGCCATAGCACGTTACTGGTGGTCGTGGTCCGGGCCTGGCCCGGGGCGCCCCCCTTCGGGCTAGGCTCGGGGAGAGTTGTTGCTGCGGTGGCCCTCGAGGGGGGCTCCTGGGGGCCCCGGCGGGAGGGTCTCGGTTCCTGTATGGCCCTCCCCCTCCACCGCGTTGGCGGGGGGGTCCGGTGGGGTTCCTCTGGTACTCCCCCATTGAGTTCCGGGGGACCCGGGAGTTGACCCATCGATCAGCCTCGACGGCGAGTTTTTGCGGGTCGGTCATTCTGCTGTCGAGGAGGTGCTGTCTCAGTTCCACGAAGCAATTGTTGGAGAGATGTTCCCACACGATGAGGTCGACCAGCTGCCCGTAGGTGGTTACTTTGCTACCTCTGATCCACCCTTCTAGGGCCCGACTGAAAAAGTCCACATATTCCACCCAGGTGGTGCCCGGGATCTTCTTGCAGTCTCTGAACCGCTGGCGGTACATTTCTGCGGTTAGCCCGTAGCGGGTGAGCAGAGCCTCCTTCATGTGATCGTAGGAGGTCATCACCTCCTCCGGCAGCTGGAGCAGTGTGTCTCGACCCTCACTCAGGAACCGCCCCCACAGGCCCGCGCCCCAGTCTTTTCGGGGCACCCGATGAGAGGTCATGGCCACCTCGTAGGCCTTGAACCATTGTTGGATGTCGTCATTCTTGTAGTACTCCTTGACGACCTCTTTCGGGATATGTACCTTGGTCTCGGCAGGCGGGAGAGTGTCTCTAGTACTGGGGGCGTTGGTCCCTCCGTTCTTGGCCTTGATTTCGAGCTCCTTGAGACTGCGCTCGTGCTCAAGGGTCAGTTTCTTTTCCTCCAACTCCCGGTGTCGCCTCTTCTCCTCTATCTCCTCTTGAAGCCGTAGCTGCTCTAGGGCCAGTTTCTTTTCCGCCAGCTGGAGTTCGCCGTCCAGCCGCAGTCGTGCGAGCTCTAGCTCGTGGTTCCGGACCTTCTCCCGCTCTCGTATTTCTTCTTCGGAGAGGCCGGTTTCTAGGCTCTTTCTTCCTCCGGTTGCCGGAGTCAGTGCGGTTGATGTGGTCTCAGTCAGGGGCAAGGGACCTTCTTCCTGGGAGGGGCCTGCCCCGGCCTCCAGCCATGTCCTCAGAGCTTTCTGCATGTCCTCTTTGGTACCTAGGCCGGTGGTTGCAATGCCTTTGTCTCTGCAGAACTGTTTTAACTCTTTGTGCGTATATTCTTCCAGCCGTTCGGGCTGGAACTCCATTGTCGCGTTGTTTTCCTGGCTGCTCATGATTACTGTACGTTTGGATGGGAAGCTAGTGGGTACTGGCAGGTACGTACTGCGTTCGGCTCGGATCCCGTCGCTGGCCACCAAATGTTGGAAGGCGGACCCCGAGGAGTCGGCGAGACCACCAAGGGGGGTCCTCCCACTGTACGAAGTAGCCGAGCGCTGCCGAGAAGTCTCCTGAGAGATCCTTCTCCTATCACGTACTAGCACAGTAACACCACCACACAGGACTCAAGGAGGTTGTCTCAAGACAAGCAATTCTTTATCAGCAATAAAAAGGTTACGAGGTCAATATTTACACGAAGGGATCGAGGGATCCACCAAAAGTCTCAGTGTCTCTTTGGGAGCGTAGGGGTAGCGGGACAGTCTTTGGCAGGGGTGCGGTACGAGGGTACCTGGGGCCCAGTTCTTATCCTCAAGCTGGAGGACCTCCGGATCTCGGAGGGATCGAGCCGCGACGGCGTCAGCAGGGCTCTGGCGTACAGTTCGTGGAGAGCCGCGATCCAATCAGCAGGGCTCTCAAGATGGTTTCTGCTCAGCTCGAGCCGCGACGTCGTCAGCAGGGCTCCGAGGGAGGTTTCAGCGAGGTTTGGGCCGCGACAGCGTCAGCAGGGCTCCGATGTTCCAGGTGGCTTCAAAGGGTTCACAAGAAGGAGCCGCGACGCAGTCACCAGGGCTCGTGATGGTTCCGACAAGAGTTCTTCTCCGTAGGGTCAGCCGCGATTCAATCAGCAGGGCTCTCGACTCCGGGATACAACTCCCGATCTGTGGCGGGGTCGCCCCAGATATAGGTCTGGAGCCCTTTGATGTCCGGACCCAGGCGCCCGGTGGGGGCGGAGAGGCCGGGTGGAGGTGGCCAGACGCCCAGCAGGAGAGGCGCCAGGCCCAAGGGAGTTGCAGGGCGATCACACCTCGAGAGGGGAGGACAGTTGGGGGTCCCATCGATACTGTCCTCCACCGGGGGCGATGAATGGTTCCTGCGGCACCCCCTGGCCAGTTTGTGGTGCCTCGATGTCGGGGCTTCGCTGGGGTCAAGGCCGGGTTGAGCGGGGTCGTGCTGGCTGGTGCACAGAGTCACGTGGGTGCCAACAAGATGGCGGAGCCACGAGGGGTATGCGACCTCGTGCAGCCCAGGATGAAGGGCCTCGATGCAGTTCAGAAGGGTGGCCCGTGAAGGCCGGGGCGGGGAACGGGCACAATCCACGGGGGTAAGGACCATGCCACGAGGCCGGGTCCAACAGACCCAGAAGCTGGAGGCACTGTTGTTGCGGGAGGACCTCAAGCAGCTCACCAAAAATGCTGGACACGATGCACACAATGTGGTGTGGCCAAAGATTCTGGTCTCAGGAAATGCTCGAGGTTGGGGCCACTTGGAGCCTGAAGATCTTCTTGGAGGGAAGCCAACAAGCCTTTGCAACTGCAAAGTGACACAGTGCACAGGGGTTCGGTTATTGCAGCCCCAACAAGGGATACCGACCTCAACTTTGTGAGAGGGCAGGGGAGGCCTTGAGGGCTGTGGGAACTACCACCTGTTTTGCAGAACCTTCACAAGTCCAGAGGAGCTCAGGATCAGCAGACCGGTCAACTTAGTTGCGGTACCTGCAAATTCAGAGGGGTGACTCCTTCACTCCAAGGGAGATTCCTTCAGGTGTCTTTGATGCCACCAGGCCTTAGAAGGTTCCTGTATGGTGAACAGGCACAGACAATGCAGCAGACTGGAAGGGAGACAAATTCAAGCCCACACAAAGTCTAGCGAAGTCCGGAGTGCCCAGACGGTCAAAGAAGAAGGGATGTCTGATCTGAATCTTATCCCATGATGAATCTAGGGACCCACCCAGAGGTAAGCCTTTAAAGTACCCTAAGGAAAGGGTTGGGATGATTCAGGCGACCCTCCCAGGGGAGGGTCTGGACAGGGTGAAGGTTACTCCCATGTCATTTGTCAAATTTCACGCCTGAGCGGGGGCCAATTGCTCCCAGGACTGGTTTGAATTGGACTGTGCATGGGGACACCAAATGTGCCCCATATGCAGACTCAGTGGCACTGGCATGCGTACCCACCCTGCCCCAATACACTAAATCCTGTGACAGGATGCCTATTGTTCTGCCTTCCCATGCTCAAGCTTGGCTCAGCCTCTTCCAGTGCTTAGAATCATACCTCCCACACAGTTTACGGGGGTTTGTATCCAACACGTTTGGAAACATGCATAATTACACGGTGCCCCGCTATATGGTATGTGACTGATTTACTGACAACTCTGGAGAATGTACTCCGTAGGCTGTATGGGTGCCCTGCTCATGCAGGGACTCCCTCTCACTTAGAACAAAGCACCCTGCCTTGAGGAATGCAAAGTCCTGCTATAGGGGTGACTTATAGGTTTTAAGTGCATTGACCCTAGATATAGGAAAACTATATCTTTAGTAAGTGGTGTTAGCACCAGCGTACATAGGCTGCAATGGCAGGCCTGTAGTTTCATTTTGAATGGTCTCCCATGTGTGGCATAATGGAGACCTGTGTGGTTCTTATGCCCTGGATACCTTAGTACCATATACTAGGGACTTATAAGTGTACTCCAGCATCCAATCTGGGATGTACCTAAGTACTGAAGATAACTCATTTAGGGTGAAAGCAGATAGACTGGGGACCTGAGTAGCCAAATCCCAGTCAGATTAGTCAATACCAGCTTAGCATCAGGCAAAAAGTGGGGGTAACCATAGAAGCAGATCCTACTTTCCTACAGTCGAACTAATCAAACTAATCGATCTTTTAGGGTTTTCCCTATCTTAAAAGAAATCAGAGGGCAACAGGGCCTCATTTTGCCTCTATTTAACCTGTAGCAGGGACTCTTGATCATAAAACCTGGCCCGTTTGAGCGATCGCTTGACCAAGCGATAAGGATAGCGTCTAGTCACCAGTTTTCAAAGCAGGACTTTAGCCTCTGTAAAGTAATCTTCCTTTTTTGGTGCAGTTACATCTTATCATTAAAAACTAAAAAATATTGTCTTGCAAATTTCTGGGATGATGGCTTCTATATTTTAGCAGGGTATTTTTTACCATTGGCTTTGTATAAAGACCTATGTACACATTATCATTAGTGGCCGACAGATCCACAAAATGAATCGATTGAATGTTGTGTTAAAAAGTAAACTGTAGATTGACATTCTGATTGTTCAACCACTCATGAAATTCAAGAAATTGGATGTTACATCCATGTCAGATTAACAGAACTTCATCTATATATCTTAGCCATTTCCTTAGATTCCTTTCATAAGGGTTTCATCTTCAAATGCGGCGACATACAAATTGACTGTCTGGGGCAAAAATAGCCCCCATTGCAACTCCTTTTAGCTGGGGTATGAAATTCCCATCAGAGAGGAAGTAGTTCCGTTCCAAGGCTATCCTGGCACAATCCTTAATAAAACTGATTGATACCTTGTCTGGCGTCGATCTGGAATCAAGAATCATTCTATGACTTCCAACGTTTCAGATTGAGGGATTTTTGTGTTGTTGCAAAGTCCTCCTGTATGCCTTGCGCATCTCCACTGGTATTGGTAATAACTGACTCTGGCTGGCGTATGTGGCGCATAATTTGAGAACTCTGGGGCGGTCTGACCTGTACAATAATCCCTCTGTTAAAACCCGCACTGACAGCAAATGGGTTGAAACTGCTGTCAGGGACAAGTTGGCATCAGAATCTGAGAACTCCGCATTAATGAAACCTTCTTTGTGTCACGCGATTTTAGTGAAAACTGTCAGCAACATAGAACCTTTTTTGACCTGGAATATGACATGTCATCAATGTCACCTGTTGACTTATTTCAAGTTGAATTCATTCCCCGTCTAGTCCATTTTAAAATCATGGCTGTTTTACGTACTTGGACCTGCCCCTTTGTAATTGTGATAATACATCGATCAATGACACATTACATATCGTCATGCTCTGTCCAAAATGTAATAATCTGTGACATACATTTTTACGCCCCATTTTAAAACCAAATAATTTCACGCAAGTCAGGCCTGCCTTACTGTATTTACAGCTGCTAAATTCTTCCACACTTTGCTTTCATCTTTTACGTTTTCTCATGGGGGTTTTAAAATAAGCATGAGTGCGGTACTGCTAATTTGTGTACTATTTATAATGTCTTGACTTTTATGATTTTATTTATAAAATCGAATACAGATGATGATGATGATGATGATGATGATGATGACTGTTCCTGGGCTCTGTTTAACCAGACCCAGAGCAGTGCTATGTTGAAAACACAGTGGGTCAAAAAGCATGAGCCTCAAAGGGGAAATAGGGCCGGCAGGAAATACCAGACCCATCTACCTTCATCCTCTGTGGCCCAGTCAGATGACCGGCTTAAGGTAGGAATTTGCAGATGGTAGGGGGAGGATAGCCATGGAAGTGAGCTATACTGGAGGTTGGTTTAACTAGTTTTTGCTCCTCTGCTGAGAGCTCAGCTGTAGTGATTTTTTTGAGAAATAGTGCAATAGTGCTTTCTGTGAGAGGATTATGCCGCACTTTGGAGGAAGTGGTCATGCTCCGGGGTGTTGCCCTGCACCTCATTGGACAGTAGTGCTCTCCAATTTGACCCCATAGAACACTGAATAAATATGTTACAGGTGCACAGAAAACCCTTACTCCTGAGGCGGAAAACCGGGAGCTGTATTTCCTGTTTTAGCTGTTTTTAAACATTTTAAACCTTTGAGTGTACAGAATTTACCTTGTGTCTCGCCTCTATTGCCCAGGAGCCCGCTGATTACGAGCAGCGCCTCCTCTCACTCTCTGTAAACGCCCTCTGGCCGCCGCCATTGACAGCGTGCAACGAGGCCACGCCCCCTCGCTGGCCACGCCCCCTCCCCTGCCTCCCCACACTATAACATGTGCCACTGGAGGAAGCGCGGGATGAAAAAAGGGAGGAATGATTCAATGAGGGTAACAGAGGCCGGAATCAGTTATGTACTTATATAAATATATGTTTGCCTCTGAGCCCATAAATCAACACTTTATTTGGTCTATCAGTCCTTTTTATTGACTGAGAGTAGCAATCTTATTTTTCTTTTTTACATTTGCTTTGAACAGAGTAAATTCTTCATCAATGAACTTCTTTGTATCTTACAATATTCTCACATTTATCCTGTACATCATATTTACACTTTTTAACAAAAACATAGACATAAAACAAATAATATAACGTTCGTGTAACTTAAATCTCCACTGATTGTTTTTTTGCAGTGCTTTATGAAAATGTCCAATACTTTACATCTTTGGGACCTTAAACGACTTTGTCCTCAAATTTGTTAGCCTCTTTTGGTCCTAAGCAGGGTCAGAAACAATCGTTGTGGTACTTATAAGAGGGAACCTTATATTTGTTCAATTTCTTTTCCTGGGGAAGCAAAACCACTTTTTTAGCTGTCCCTGTTTGTTCTGGTTCTCTGCTTGTCTGTTTCCGTAGCCTACGCGTTTCGACCTTTGTGTGTGGACCTACAAGTTCTTGGTAAGGTCTTCTTCAGGGCTTGTTATATTGTTGTGTGGACATCTTTCTCCATAAACTTTACTGTGCCGGTGTGGCTTGGACCGGTAATGTCCTTTGTCCCGGCTGGGTTCCAAATTATGGGGAATGCCGGTCCATTTCCTTACTGGCTTGCACTCTGATTGTTTCAGTGATTTCCGGTAACTGTTGAAGTATTGTTTTTAGAAGAAGGTGAAACCTCGATTTTCGTTTTCTTGTTCTTCGTGTTCTCCGCGTCTTCGCCACTGTGGAGGCACTGGAGGAAGCGCAGCGGACGAGCGCAGCGGGAGCGCCGGATGCGCGCCGAAGCCCGTCTGGGCCCGTCCGGGCCCAGACGGACCCAGGACCAGGGACTCTGTCTGATGACCCTTATGACCGCGTGGTGTATACTAGAGAAGTGCTTCGCGCACTCCAACCTAAGAAGGTCCTTGCATGCTACCACACGCACGTTGAAGGTATACCCTTCTCCAATTGTATGCGCTGCTATCCGACTCCACTGAGCTCGACAAAACCCGGATTGAAGATAGGACTTCTTAACTGCCGCTCCCTTCCTAAACACGCGCTCGAAACCAACCTGTTGATCCAAGACCATGATTTCGATCTATTGTTTTTAACGGAAACATGGCTATCAGATAGCTCCGACTCGGACATCGTCACAGCCCTTCCCCCAGGTTACCTTTGCCAAGCCCTACATAGACCCAAAGGGAGGGGAGGGGGGGTAGCCATAATCTTCAGGGAACAATTTACCTGTAGAACCTCCAACGCCCATATTGAGGACTGCGAAAGCTGTCAATTCTCCATCCAAACTTCCCCAGCCCACTCCCTGTCAGGGCTACTGATCTACCGCCCCCCAGGTGCCCCAGGGAATTTCCTTAATGCCGTCATCGAATCAGTGTCACAACTAGCGTCTTCTGCCTCCAAATTCCTTATGCTAGGCGACCTAAACCTCCACTTCATGAACCCTACGGACCGGATAGCCTCTGACCTCCTTCAAGACCTATTGTCACTCAATATCCGACTGGTCAACAACGAGCCTACTCATGAGAAGGGACATCTACTGGACCCCATCCTCACTAATGTAGCAACTATCACCACCAGTCCACCCGTGACCCTTCCATGGACGGACCATTTTCTTGTCCCTTTCTCCTGGGAAATATCCGCCACGAACCCCCAAACCACTAAAACTCAGGTCACCGACAGAAGGTGGCGTAAACTCACACCTGGGGAATGGGCCGCCGCCCTTGCAGACTCCATCCCCGAGCTCTCAACCGATCCTGCCACAGCCGACAAGCAGTTTAATGAGTGGATTACCTCTTCTCTAGACACACTTCTCCCCAAAACTGCAACCTTTAAACATCCCAAAAGAGTATCCTCTGCTCTATGGTACACCCCAGAGCTTAAAGCCCTGCGCCAAGAGTGCAAGAGAACGGAACGCACTTGGAGAACAAACAAATCGGAAATTAACAAAGACTTCTATTCTACCTCCCTCTTAATTTATAAAACCGCAATTCGAAAAACTAAAAGCGCTTTCTTCCAGGAAAGAATAGAGAAAGCGGGATGCTACAGTAAGGAATCCTACGCCATCCTTAATGAACTCCTGAAAACCCCAGAACCAAGATCGAGACACCCCACTGACCCTAAAGCTGATCAGGAAAAATGCCAACAACTGACTAATTTCTTTCATGATAAAATTCGAAAAATTCTTGATTCAATCCCCCTTGCGAACCCGTGCGAAGAAAACGATCCCCCGCACTCCCTAATACCCACTTGTCTTTCTTCCTGGGGTCAAGTTACAACTGAAGAAGTAGGAAACACGCTAAAATCCATTAAGAGCGGATCTCCCAGGGACCCCGCCCCACTTTGGATCCTTAAGGAGGTAGCTCCCACGATTATTACCCCCCTGACTCATCTGATGAACGCCTCACTCCAACAGGGAGTTGTACCCCCGAGCTGGAAGACGGCCGTCGTAAAAGCTCTATTAAAGAAACCTTCCCTCGACCCCGAAAATCTGGCTAATTACAGGCCCATCTCCCTACTCCCAGGAGTCAGCAAGATTGCGGAAAAACTGGTTAATAGGAAACTCTCCCAGTTCCTGGAGGTCAACAACAAGCTAAAAAGCTCCCAGACGGGCTTTCGTCCAGGTCAGGGCACTGACATCGCCCTCCTGGCAGCGGTAGAGGAGGCCAGAGCACTATTAGACGGAGGAGGATCAGTGGCAGTGATCCTCCTCGACCTAAGTGCGGCATTCGATACCGTCAACCACCAACTTCTCATTAAAAGACTCAAGAGAGTTGGTGTGGAAGGCTCGGCCCTATCCTGGCTCTCATCCTTTCTAGCTCAACGGACCTATCAGGTCTGGGAGAAGAACGCCTGCTCCTCCGAAATTCCCCTCCAATGTGGTGTGCCTCAGGGCTCCTCCCTGAGCCCCACATTATTTAATATCTATATGTCCACATTGGAGGAGGTCATCACCCCATTCGGAGTGAGCGTCGTCAGCTATGCTGATGACACGCAACTAGTGGTGTCTCTATCTCACCCCAGACAACAATCAGCAGACTTATTTAACTGCCTTACGCAGGTCCACTGTTGGATGAACAACTCAGCCCTAAAACTAAACGGGACGAAAACTGAAGTCCTGCTTCTCGGCCCGAAAGGACTCTCACTCTCCCCGAACATCTGGCCAGCTTGTCTGGGCCCCCCCCCTGATCCAAAAGAAGAGGTAAAAAGTCTTGGTGTGTGGCTCGACACTGACCTTTCGTTCACTGCGCAGGCAAAGAAAGTAGCCGGGACCTGCTTCGGGCTCCTAAAATCATTGAGGAAAGTCCTGCCCCTCCTGCCTTTCAACTCCCAAAAATTGCTAATTCAAGGCCTAATACTCTCGAGGCTTGATTATAGCAATGTGATCTACCTAGGCGCTCCTGAAGCGACCCTTAACAAGCTTCAGAGAATCCAGAACACTGCGGCCCGGATTATCACAAACACCCCTGCCAGAAATTCGGCTAAACCTGCCCTAAAACTCCTCCACTGGCTTCCCATAAGGGAGCGGGTCAAATTCAAGGCCCTGTGCCTAGCCCACAAACTACTACAAAATCAAGGCACCCCTGTTCTCAGGAATCTCATTACACCCTATAAATCCGCAAGATCCCTCCGTTCGGACTCAGAAAACTTCATCACCACCCCAAGATTCAAGAAAGCCCGCATAGGAGGAAGACGTTTTTCAGTCCATACTGCACGCCTCTGGAACTCGCTCCCCCACGACCTGCGACTCGAACCACAATACCTTCGCTTCAGGAAGCGGCTCAAGACTCACCTTTTTCCCCAGTGATTCATGCTTACCCACAACCCTGATCTTCTGTCCCCCCCCCCTTTTTTCTGCTTTGCCCTCGGCCCGCTGAACTGAAGAGATAGGGTTTCTTCTTTTAGCGCTGGGATACCTCAGGGTGACTACGCGCTCTACAAAATTAATAATAATAATAATAATAATAGCCTCTCAGATGCACTGCTTGAAACTAAGAGCTAAAGAATGCTTGCCAACCTGTAAACTTTATTCTGACTGACAGCTCTTGCAACATTATCTGGAGCTACAGCCTTTTGACTGTACCTTGCTTCAAGAGGAATAAAGAGTAGACTCCCTGAAAATACAGGTCAACAGAGCACACCTGGACGGTCACCACTAAGAACCCCCTGCCTGTAGGGCGTCCAGTGGATTTGTAAGGGTTTTGTCCAGGTTAGACAAAAACCTGGCATAGATTTGTTCCTGAACAATTCTTGTCTGGAATTATTCATGCGGCCCCACTGGGGCCTCTGGCCTTGTGGTAAAAAAGACTGATTGGAGGTTGATTGCCCTGTCCAAAGTCTAGATTAGTCACCCCTCCTGTAGTATTGTCACTGTCTGAGTCAGAGAAAGTAGTATCAGAAAAAGTGATAATTCTTATTTGAAAACTTAGGAAAGGATTTTTACCAGCAAGGCCCTACTAATACAGGTAGGGCCTAGCTGGTAAAAATCCTTTCTTAAGTAGGGACACGTATTCTCATTATTGTACTTTCTGATGTCCTTTTGTAGTTTATCAGTCTTTTTTCAAGATGTTGGTGTTCTGAAATCCAGATATGGTGGACTCCAGATTCTTTAAGACCTCCTTAGCATTTGAACCAGTTTTATCTTCACAAAACTTATTTTCTAATTCGGCAATTTCTTTTTTAATCTTCTCAATATGTTTGGCCATTGTTTCAATATGCAAGACCATCCAATGTTGCCTTATTGTGGCCATACTGGAATAATATTCGCATTGAGACAGTCAGAAATGCTGTGTGCAGTTCAGTTCTTACTATTTTTTGTGTAATCTTTCCAGGTTTGCTACAATGGAATCTTGTTGTGTGTTTGCTGTCAAGGTTTTATTTTGACCAAGTAGTCAAGGCCATTGGATATCCTAGCAATATATTCATCACTGTAAGATAAAGTCTCCTGTTCAGACATATAGGCCCTCAACTTAAATAGCAAAACACCCTGTGAGACTGGCACACACTACACATAATATATCAACACATATACAGAAATGAAAATACTATAAGCCATTTATTAACGCAGAGATCCTGGCAGATAAACTTCTGCACTTACAATCTTCTCACAAAATTGGGCAACCCAGTCTCCCACCCGGGAACAGGTTAGTCAGTATGTAATCCATCACATTTCAAAAAGTCAAAAGTGAAACAAATTGACCGAACAACACTGACGTCCCCCAAAAAAGAGCACAACAATCATTAGTAAAAAAAAAGGCAGTCCAAGGATCATTGGGAGGTGTAAAACCTTTTAATCATGAGGGTTTATGAATCCACAGTCCCACAAAGTAGTTGTTATTTTCCAATGAGTATAAATCAAATGAGGTGTCTGCCTGCTCAAGAGTCACATGCATCGAAATGTTATGCTTTCGGGGTCCAGTGTGATATTTAGGGGGATGGGGCATACAACCCCCTCCCATGGCCGATTTTGGCCTTGTGGACCCAAACCCCTGATGCCCAGGGACATTTCCAGGGGGAAGAAGGCATGCAGCCCCCTCAATGGGCTGAGTTTGGTTCTGGGGACCCTGTCTCCCGGGGACCAGCATTTTTATGGGGAGGAGGGCACACAGGCACCCTCCCCTGGGCTGATTTCAGCCCTGGGGGATCCCATCTGCCGGGGCCTGACATTATTGTTGGTGGTAGGGGGCACGCAAGCCCCATCCAGGCCATAATTAGCCCGATCCCCATTCCTGGGGCCCAACATCATTAATAATGTTAGGGGGCATGCAGCCCTATTTGCCTGATTGATTTCAGCCCCAGGAACCCCATCTCCCAGGTACCAATGCAGTAAAAGGTGGGTGCCCTGGTGCCCACCCAGGGCACCCACAATGGTATCACTGGAGGGGAGCCCGAAGGCCCAGTGACCCCAGCCAGTTCCCTGCATCCAGCGGGAGGTGTCAATGCTCCACCCTGTAGAGAGAAGCTTTTAATGCTGCTCCCTGCTGGTGGAAGCAATATTTAGATATGTTTCCGTACCTGCTTCACTGAGGGCAGGGAAACAGATCTCAAATTCACTCCCAGTGGGTGGGAGTATTTTTAAGTTCCCACCAGCTGGGAATTAACTTGGTGTATGCTCCGGCTTGGTGGTAGATTTGAAAATGTTCCCTCCAAGCGAGAGCAAACACAGGTTTCCCTGACTGCACCAGGAGTGTGTCCTGAGGGTTGGGGACCTGGGGCCATGTGCCCCTCCTTCACACATGCGCCAGGGCCCTGGGTGATGGGGTCCCTGGGGCTGATATCACCCTAGAGGTAAGGGGGCCACATGCCCCCTCCCGCTTTACAAATTTATCTGGGTCCAGGGGGATCGGGTCCCTAGGGATGAAAATGGCATTTGAAGGTGGCCCCCTTTGTCAGGAAAATAACACTGCACTCCGGGGGATGGGATCCCCGGAGCTTTAATTCACTGAAGAAACTAAAGGTTAAAGTAGTTACTCAGAAGCTGTAACCAATGGCCGTTATAGTTAGGACCTTGTTTCCATGGGGATTTTTTTTGTGCTGCTGATGACTTTGATGCGTTTGATGAATCTCCATGAAACTTTCCATAAAAGTGCTCTTTTTTGCCTAGTTTGCTCATGGAAAGTGATGGGGTGAGTAATCCAATGGGGCCAAGAAAAAGTGGGGTGTCCCACCACCCATATTCCCAATTCATTTTCTCATATAAACTTTACACACAGCTACAGCCTAAGCTGCTGAATGTATTTAATCCAAATTTGGCAGAAAGGTAGATCTAGTACAAGAAAGAGTATACTTTGTGTTTTGGTGTAAACCTGTTTAGTAGTTTTTGAGCAATTAATGCTCAAAACGTTTGTATATCTAGGGACACGGATGCTCCCCATATTCCAACAGACCTCAAACTGAGATCTGATTGCCTGCCAACACCTCAACTAGGAAAAGGTGGCAGCCATCTTAGGACTCGGTCTCGACTCCTAAGAAAACAAGCATTTACAATGCAATGGTCTCGGCAATATTATAGGTAGAGCTATTGGTATTGCTCTTTTTTTTTTTAAATCATTTTTGTATCCCTAAATAAATGGCATTATCATTTCTATTGGCTTTTTTTTGCCATATGTGATACCTATTGCATTAGCAAAGAGAGAGTGAGATAGTGAGATAGAGTGAGGTATTGAAATAGAGAGTGAGGTAGTGAGAGAGTGAGGTAGATAAAGAGTGAGGTAGTGAGATAGAGAGTGATTGAGGTAGTGAGTGAGAGTTCTGCCGTCAGAAAATACCTCACTCACTAACTCACTCTTTCACTACCTCACTCTCTATCTACCTCACTCTCTCTCACTACATAACTCTATACATCACTACTTCCCTCTATCTATATCACTACCTCACTATCTCACTACTTCTCTCTCTAAAAAGATCACTACCTCACTCTCTCACTACCTCACTCTCTATATCACAACTTCAGTCTCTCTCTAACTCACTACATCACTCTCTCTCTATCTCTCTACCTCACTCTTTCTATCTCTCTAACTCACTTTCACTGTCTCTTTCACTACCTCTCTCTATCTCACTACATCACAACACCACTCTGCTTACATCTGACTACCTCACAACATCCCTCTCCCTCACTACATCACTGTTTCACTACCTCACTCTCTCTCACTACATAACTCTCTCTACCTCACTACTCCACTCTATCTCACTACCTCACTATCTCACAACTTCTCTCTCTCACAACTTCTCTCTCTCAAAACATCACTACCTCACAACCTCACAACTTCCCTCTCTCTCACTCTCTACCTCAATCACTCTATCTCACTACCTCACTCTTTCTATCTCACTAACTCACTTTCACTCTCTCTTTCACTACCTCTCTCTCTATCTCACTACATCACAACATCACTCTATGCTTATATATCACTACCTCACAACATCCCTCTCCCTCACTACCTCACTCTTTCACTACCTCACTCTCTATCTCACTACCTCACTCTCTATCTACCTCACTCTCTCTCACTACCTCACTCTCTATTTCAATACCTCACTCTCTCTCTGCTAATGCAATAGGTATCACATATGCAAAAAAAAAGCTAATGCCAATAGAAATGACAATGCCATTTATTTAGGGATACAAAAATGATTAAAAAAATAATGAGCAATACCGATAGCTCTACCTATAATATTGCCGAGACCATTGCATTGTAAATGCTTGTTCTCTCTTATTTTTAGGGCTATTTAAGTGAATTGCGTCCACGTCAGGGGTGTGCAGGTGTGGGTGGCGTCGGGGGGAGGGGGGGGGACCCGGGCTGTCTTTCAGAGAGCGCTGGTGGGGGCAGTAAACGCCACTCTTGGAATGAACGATGTTAGGTGCCCAGGGCAGTGGGCCTCTGACCCTACCAACCCCCACCCTCCATGTGCAGATTGTGCCCTCACGAGAGGGAGGTGGGCAGCCCAGAAAGGGGAGGGGTGGGGGGTCCTACCTTACTCGTTTCTGTGCAGCACAGTGCATTATACATTCTAGCCGACGCCCCGGGGCTGTGTGCTGAGAGGAGGGGGGGAGGGGGGGCAGGGTGGGCGGGTCTCACCTGTGCTGCTCCTGACGAGGCTCCCACGGGTTCTGTTTGCTGAAGCCTGCACAGGGGGTGGAACTGGTCACGCCTGGAATGGGACTGCTAAAGCCCCCGGGGGCTGTGTTTGCGGAACAAAGGGCTGTGCATTGTCCCCTGTAATGGCCCATCCCAGAGCACGGGTGGGGGGGGGGGGCTCTGTTTGCTGAACGCAAGGAGGCTGGCGGGTGTGGGGAGTGTTGGAGACACAACAGGTCGTTTTCAGAAGGCGACCCTAGGCTGGGGAGGAGTTTGCAGAAGGCGATCCTAGGCTGGGGAGGAGTTTGCAGAAGGCGACCCTAGGCTGGGGAGGAGTTTACAGAAGGCGACCCTAGGCTGGGGAGGTGTTTGCAGAAGGCGACCCTAGGCTGGGGAGGTGTTTGCAGAAGGCGACCCTAGGCTGGGGAGGTGTTTGCAGAAGGCGACCCTAGGCTGGGGAGGTGTTTGCAGAGGGCGACCCTAGGCTGGGGAGGTGTTTAGAGGTTTAAGAAAATACCTGATCATTTTCAACAGATTTAGGTCCGTTCCAGGCCTATTTTCACAGACCTGGTGACGAGAGGCACATTTGGCAGGCCCCGGCTGGAGGTGTGAAGCCCTTCTGCGTGCTGGGAAAGTGACACCTCCGCGGGGAGAGGAGGCCTGCCGTTCCTGCATGTGCCCCCGACGTGTGACCGACGCCCCGGCTCACTTGTGCTACCCGTGTGAAGAGCATTTGTAAGAGACACACTTTTTCACGCCTGGCCAGATGGGCAGCTTCTGCCAGCCGTGGTTCCCAGGCCTGAGGGGAGGGGGAGGTGCGGTTTCATCCAACAGCGATCGCGCTCTTCAGCGTGCTCCATTGTGGGGGCACGTGGACCGCACCTCTGTAGGACTCCAGACCCACGCTTGGATATTAGGAAAACATCTGCACTGCAACCTCGACATATGCACACAACCGAAGTCGTGCTGACAACACCGACCCAGAAGCCCGGGTGGAAATCATCAACAAAAAGTGATTTCCGGAAACACGTCACAATTTCCAAACGCCAGCACCAACTATGTTGGTCCCACAGGGAGGGGTGGGGGTGATAGAGGTCTCAACAGCCGTCCCTGCCACGATTGGACGTACCAAGGGTTACAGATATAAATAGTGCAGCAAACGCAGTAGCACCAGGACCCCCAGGTCAAACCGGTTGGCCCGGCTGCGAAAGAGAGAGCAAACCCAACGGTTCTCGCCGTGTAGATTCTATCTCCTCTTTCCTAGACCCGCGGCGGACATTTCAATTACAGGCTGACGTTTTACGCTGTTCAGGGCGGGAAACGAGCAGGGAGCCCACAACCTCCTGAAAGCATGAATGCAGGAGGGAGGTGCAGGAACTCTGTAGGCCTCCCTGCTACCCTGCGGGGTCTGAAGGAAGATGGCACTTGGCACTGTTTTCGCTCTCCGGGAGACGCGCACTGAAGCCCTCGGGCGCCCCCGAGATGATACACGCTGGGAACGCTGGGACCACAGGAATAAGGCAGAGCAAAAGGCAAGCACACCACTGCCTTTCTCCGATGCAAAGCAGAAATGCCTTGGAGAAACGCAGTGAGGGTTTCAGATTCGGGGGCGTGTTTCTTTTTCTCTCCTCTTGCCATTGTCAGGAGGAGAGAAAAACACGCCTAAAAAGGGCGTTGCTAAAAAGTGGAAAGAACACCAAAAAACACGCCCCCGAATCTGAAAAAGACGGAGCCTATTTGGAGGGACGGCTCTCTCCTCCAATAGCTGGCCTCCGTTTAGGAAGCCAGCCAATGGAGGAGAAGCTAAAAGAGAGGCGGGCTAAATCGCCACTCTAGAAAACATTAAATCTTCCGACTTCCGGTTCTGCCTTCGGCAGACCGGTAGTCCTCGACCTAAAAATGAAAAAAAGACACAAAGGGACAAGGGAGGAATACCCTGAGCCCACCTCAGGCCAAAAAAGTTTTGTTTTTTTATTTCCAGGGGAGAGCATGCATTTATATTTTGGGGGAGGGGCACCTGCAGCAACTCTCTCCAGGCGGATTCTGGCCCCGGAGACCGTATCCCTAGGGCCTGGTGCTATTTTCTGGGGGTTTCTAATGTTATTTTGTAAGTAAATTATTTTTTGTGAGTCTATGTGTGGTAGAATGGCTTTATAATATAAGTTGAGTTCTCACATTTTTCATTTTTTTATTGTGCCAAAACACAATATGGTTCACATTTTGCAAAATCTTTGTAAAATGTGTGTGAGTATTTAACAGATAAATAGTCAACAGAATTAATTTATTTCCTCATTTATTGCAACTCTGATATCAAGAGCAATCTTTTTTTGAGGTGTCATGGTTTCCCAATAATGGGCATGCTTACTAGGGTATATAGAGGGACTTGCCTCCTTGCTGAGACCCCTCTCTGTAATGATGGGTGTGCATAGTGGGGGGTGGGGGAGGGACTACCTTCTCATTTTAGACCTCTCTCTCAGATGTTGAGTGTGTGTAGTAGGTTTTGTGGAGGGACTGGCATCTCCTTTCAGACTTCTCCTTCAGGCGTGCATACAAGGGTGTTTGGGGGTAGTGTCCTCTCCTTTTAGACCTTTATCTCAGATGACAGATGTGCTTAGGAGGGTGTGTCAAGGGACTGCCTTTTCTGCTGGGACCTCTCTCTGTAATGATATATGTGGACCGGCCTCTCCATTTTGACCTGTCTCTCAGATAACAGGTGTGCATAGTAGGTCGTGGGGAGGGACTGCCCTATCCTTTTATACCTCTCTCTCAGATGACAGGTGCGCATAGTAGGGTGTGTGGAGGGACTGGCCCCTCTGCTGAGACCTCTCTCTGTAATGATAGGTGTGCATAATACGGTGTGGGAGGGATAGCCCTCTCCTTTTAGCCCTCTCTCTGAGAAGAGGAGTGTATGTTGTAGGGTGAGTGGAGGACAGGTCCCTCCTTTCCGACCTTTCTCTCAGATAACAGGTGTGCACAGTAGGCTGCGTGGAGGGACTGGCCTCTCTGGTGAGACCTCGCTGTAATGATGGGTGTGCATGATAGGGTGTGTGGAGGGACTGCTCTCTCTGATAAGACCTCTCTCTGTAATGATAGGTGAGCTTACTAGGGTGTGAGGATGGACTGGGCTGTCCTTTCAGGCCTCTCTCCGCAGATGCCTCGTCGCCGCTGGAGCAAAGTTACCAAAGACCTGCTAACCACCGCCCTCGCCCAGAGCCCACCTGCAGACCCGACTGACCCCGATGCCGCAGCCCGTAGCCTCAGACAGTGGACCGACGACTGTGCCAACACCCTCGCCCCGCTCAAGAAGCCCTCCAAGACCCACACCAGCAAGAAAGCCAGCTGGTTCACCGAAGACCTCCTGGCCTCCAAGCGAACCTGCCGAAAACTAAAAAAAACTGGATCCATGAACAAACTCCAGAAAGCTCCACACCGACAAAGAACGCCACCCGCAGACACCACCACCTCATCAGATCCGCCAAAAGGACCTCCTTCAAAGACCGCCTAGACAACAACATACACAACAGCAAAGAGCTCTGCAACAAGGGGAAGGAACTCTCCAACCCCAGCTCCAACACCAACGACATCCCACCATTACAAGACCTGTGCAACTCGCTGGCCCGCTTCTTCCATCGCAAGATAACAGACATCCACAACAGCTTCGACGGCGTCACCACCCCGGCAACCACTGAGACCCCCGCTCCCCCGACCACCACCCGCACCAACCGCCTGCTCGCCTGGACCAACATCAACGACGATGACACCGTCAAGATCATGAACATCATCCACTCTGGATCCCCGGAAGACCCCTGCCCACACCACATCTTCAACAAAGCAAGCAGCACCATCGCACCCCATTTCCGGAAAACCATTAACATCTCCTTCGAGACAGCGACCTTCCCGGAGAGCTGGAAACATGCAGAGATCAACGCCCTACTCAAGAAGCCCAAGGCAGACTCCAAGGACCTCAACAACTTCTGACCCATCTCCCTGCTCCAGTTCCCAGCAAAGGTCATCGAAAAGGCCATCAACAAGCCAGTAACCCACTTCCTCGAGGAGAACAGCATCCTGGACCTGTCCCAATCTGGGTTCCACAGCAACCACAGCACCGAAGCTGCCCTCATCGCCACCATCCGACGACATCAGGACCCTGCTTGACAACGGAAAAACCGCGGCCCTCATACTATTGGACCTGTCAGCCGCCTCCACGACGCCGGAATCGAAGAGAAGGCCCTGGACTGGACCACCTCCTTCCTCTCCGGCAGAACACAGAGCGTCCGCCTCCCCCTCTTCCGCTCCGAAGCCACCAAGATCATCTGTGGCATACCCCAAGGCTCATCCCTCAGCACCAACACTGTTCAACGTCTACATGGCACCGCTCGCCCACATCGCACGACGGCATGACATCAACATCATCTCCTACGCTGACGATCCCCAGCTGATCCTATCCCTCACCAAAGACCCTCATACCGCCAAAACCAACCTCCACGATGGTATGAAGGCCATCGCCAACTGGATGAGCAACAGCCGACTGAAGCTGAACTCAGACAAGACGGAGATCCTCATCCTCGGATCCACTCCATCGGCCTGGGACGACTTCTGGTGGCCGACTGCACTAGGAGCACCCCCTACACCCACCGACCACACACGCAACCTAGGGGTCATCCTCGACTCCTGCCTTTCCATGATGAAGCAGGTCAACACCGTCTCCTCCTCCTGCTTCAACACCCTCCACATGCTTCGCAGGATCTTCAAGTGGATCCCCACCGAAACTAGAAGGACGATCACCCAGGCCCTCATCAGCAGTAGACTGGACTACGGAAATGCACTCTATGCAGGAGCTCCAGCCAAACTCCTGAAACGGCTCCAACGCATCCAGAGCGCCTCAGCACGCCTGATCCTTGACATCCCTCGCTGCAGCCACAACACCCCACTTGAGAGACCTGCACTGGCTCCCCATCAACAAGAGGATAACCTTCAAGCTCCTCACCCACGCACACAAGGCACTCCACAACACCGGACCAGCGTAGCTCAACAGCCGACTCAGCCGCTACACCCCCACCCGCCAGCTCCACTCCGCAGACCACGCCCTCGCCACCGTCCCCCGAATCCGAAGAGTGACCGCCGGCGGCAGATCATTCTCCCACCTCGCCACCAAAACATGGAACACCCTTGCCATCCTCCTGCGGCAGACCGAAGACCTCCTAACCTTCAGGAGACTTCTCAAGACCTGGCTCTTGAAACAGTAGCAGCTCCCCCCAGTGCCTTGAGACCCTCACGGGTATTTATTGTGCTCTATAAATGCTATGATTGATTCTCCCAGATGATGGTTATGTACAGTATGGTGTGGGGAGGGACTGGCCTCTCTGGTGAGACCTCTCTGTAATGATTGGTCTGCGTAGTAGAGTGTGGAGAGTTATGGGCCTCTCCTTTGAGACCTCTCTCTCAGATAAGGAGTGTGTGTTGTAGGGTGCATGGAGGGACTGGTCTATCCTTCGCAACCTCTCTCTTAGATGATGAGTATGCATATTAGGCTGTGTGGAGGGACTGATCTCTCTTCTGAACCCCTCTCTCTGTAATGATAGGTGTGCGTAGTAGGGTGTGGGGAGGGACCTACCCTCTCCTTTCAGACCTGTCTCTCAGGAACAGGTGTGCATAGTAGGGTGTGTAGAGGGACTGGTCTCTCTGGCGAGACCTCACTCTTAAATGATGGGTGTGCATAGTAGTGTGTGTGGAGGGACTGGCCTCTCTGCTGAAACCTCTCTCTCTGCAATTATAGGTGTGCATAATAAGGTGAGGGGGGACTGGGCTCTTTCAGACCTTTTTCTCAGATGACAGGTGTGTACAGTACAGTGTACAGAGGAACTGGCCTCTCTGGTGAGACCTCTCTATGTGATGATGGGTATGAGTAGGAGAGTGTGGAGAGAGACTGGCCTCTCCTTTGAGACTTCTCTCTCAGATGACGGGTCCGTATAGTAGGGTGTGGGTAGGGGATTGCCCTCTCATTTTAGATCTCTCTTTCAGATAATGGGTGTGAATAGTAGTGTGTGTGGGGGATTGGCCTCTCTTTTCTGACCTCTCAGATAAAGGGTGTGCTAAATAGGGTGTGTGGAGGGAGTGCCCTCTCCTTTTAGAGGTCTCTCGCAGGTGAATGGTGTGCGTAGTAGGCTGTGTTAAGGGACTGGCCTCTCTGCTGAGACCCTTCTCAGTAATGATAGGTGTGCATAGTAAAGTGTGGGGAAGGACTGAACTCTCCTTTAAGACCTCTATCTTACATGATGGGTCTCTGTAATAGAGTGTTTAGATTGAGCCTTAACTCTAATCACAACTCTTGTCAAACCAATGAACATAAATAGTATAGTCTCATAAACACCATCTCATGTAAGGCTCCTTTATACAGTAACAAGTGTGCATAGCAGAGTGCATTCAAAGATCACCTACTCCTTCCTAGTTTTCATGATCCCGCAAGTCTTGTGAGATAGTAACTTAAAAAAAGAAGATGTAACTATACAGGTACTTATCTCTTACACAGTTCCTCTCAAAAACAAGGACCAAAATATGTATTCTTACTAATGGAGGGTTTTGAAAACTCATCTGCTTTTACTATTCACGATCCCGCGAGAATCCCATGAGATCACAAAAATATGATATGAACAATATACATTTATTATCTTCACAGTAGTAATCTCTTATCCTCCTACTCTCTAAATGTAGAGGGACAGCATGCCTTTCTGCTGGCCCGTTATAGTTTTTTACTTTTTTCCACAACACCTCCAATCTTTCACAGTAAACAGTAATGGTAGCCATTCCATTTCTTAAATTCCAACAGCAAGCCAATCAGAGCGCTCGTTGGACTCACAGGACTCACTCACTCCTGAATGAGTGTAAAGGCTCATCGGAAAAACAATCTGTGAATCAAGATCTCGCTTCCTGCCGAATGTGGTGTAATTCCGTTCAACTGGTTTTGGTGAAACCTGTCTTAGAAAAGTCTGGAAAATCATGGATATTTTGAGACCCCCTTTTTCTCAGCCCCCACTTGACGGATCACCCTGAAACTTTCCAGGAAGGAGCTGAGGTAGATGAGCATTTCTTTTGGATACCACCCCCCCTACAGTTATCTTTACAAAAAAGCTCGGCCTCAGCCCTACGAATGTACCTTCAGTGAGCAACAAAGCTGACAGATCGCACACTCACCCACTGTGACAGTAACATCAGTCACGATATAGTCAGACATACCAGAACAGCAAACAGCTTATGACTCGGACCCAGCCCCCTAGAAATCATAAACACTAGATGGAGCATACGGGTAGTTGTATCTGGGAGGAGAGTTCCATTATAATACATAGGCAACAACATAGCTGAGAACCAGTGGGACCATAGAGTTGGGTCGCTTACTCTCCTGCTTTATTTTGTGGTCGATAAACAGTCAGAATGTAGGTAGGGCCTAGTGCCTGGCCCACCAATCCCTGCCACCAGCCAGCAGAGACCCTTTCACACTGCACACACCCTGCTCTGCATACCGGTCACTCTCCGCGCCACCGGCACTGCACCTGCCAGGCGAGCCGGGAGCAGCTGGGGTGTGAATAGCTAGACAGGAGGACCAGTGCCTTGGAACAGCTACCGCCGCACTTTGCACTTGCCAGTGAGGACAAACACATGGACATGAGAAAATGGCTGCGGGCCTAGGGTCGATTTTAGTGCCCTACATACCCACTCCTCCAAGTGCGCCTACAACTCTCCGGTGAGCAGTGCATGTGAGCAGCCTGGGGCACAGGGAGCGGGAAGCCGTGCTTAGTCCCAGCTATGCTAGAGTGTGTGTTGTGCCAGCATGCACATCGAGTGGGAGTCTACTGCAGGCGAGCGCCTGAGGTGGAGCGGAGCTGGAGAGCAGCCATTAGGTCCAGTTGTGATGATCATGTGATCTAATTGACACCGGTACTTATGCTGTTGTTTAATAGATCACATAGGCGAAGTTTAGTGCCTCTGCATTTAACCTTTCAATTGATGAGGTGATACTCTGCCAGCTCACAGAACTCCACGGAATTTCAGGGAGGTTCCAGAAACTCCACAGAAATTAACAGAATGAAACTCCGCAAGCTCCACCCAGGCCGACTGCCTGTATGGATGAGTGAGTGGGTGAGTCAGTGGCTGTATGAGTTAGTGAATGCATGTGTCAGGGGCTGGAGTGAGTGTGTGTATGGCTGTGTGCTTGAGTTAGTGGCTGTGTTAGTGGTATATGGGTGAGTTATTGGGTATGTGAAAGGCAGTATAGGTGAGTGATTGGGTATATGAGTGACTGTATGGGTAAGTGAGTGAATGTGAGAGTATCTGTATGGGTGAGTGTGTGCTTGTGTCAGTAACAGTACAGGTAAATGAGTACATGTTAGTATTTGTATGAGTAAGTAAGTGGGTGTTCATGTAACTATATGGGTGAGTAAGTGACGGTGTGATTGACTGTATGGGTGTATGGGTGAGTGAGTAGGTGAGTAAGTGAGTTGGTGTGTGAGTAGCACTATGGGTGACTGACTCAGTGTGTGAGTGGCTGTATGGGTGTATGAGTGGATATGACAGTGGCTGTATTAGTGAGTGAGTGGGTTTATGAGTGGCTGTATGGGCGAGTGAGTGGATGTGTGTGTAGATCTATGAATCAGTGAGTGGGTGTGTAAGTACCGGTATGGGTCTGTTAATGGGTTTGTGAATGCTTGTGTGTGAGTGGGTGTATGGAAGGTTCTGGGGTGGTGTGAGTGGATGCATTAGTGATTTTGTGGATGATGTCATTAGTAAATATAGCAAACTGCAGTGTCCTGGTGGTGGGCACCCTGGGACTTTCATAGGAGCCGAGCTGACTCCGGGAGATGGCAGTCCCCATGGCCTTCTTTGGCTCTAGGAGGGGGGCAGCAGGAACCCCTTCCTTTGTTTCATTTGGCCCCAAGGAGGTGGTGGTCCCAGGGGTCCACAACGCACCCCCTTAATTATATTATTTGAGCCCCAGGGAGGTGGAGGTCCCCGTGGCTACGGGGGACCATGAGGACCCCCCGCAATACTATGTTAATTGCCCCGGGAAAGTGGTGTGGTAATTACTTCTGATAAGGAGGGATTATCTTCTTCTCTAATCCATTGTGCTATGCACGTGGGGGTTTGTATCCCATCCTCGGCGCCATTGTAAAGATCATCCAAACACCATGGAAAGTTCAAAATGTATATTTTATTCAGGTTGATCTTCACACCCCAGCCTGCTAATCCCAGCTTCAGACCTGTCTCCAACACAACAGCTCACTGTTTTGAATCCATACATTTCAGACTGAAGCTTGGGAACCACTGATGACACAGGCTTGATGTTAATGTAGAGGCTCACCGAATAATACATTACAATGTCTAAAGTATGAAATACAGAATACCACCGGTGGCGGTCCCGGGGCTGGAGGGGTCCGCGTGGCCCCCTTTAATAAAATTAAACGACTGGGTAGGTGGTGGTCCCCAACGCTGTAGAGGTGGGCCTCGTGGCCCCACCACATTTATTTTGGATAAAGCCCTGCGGAGGTGGCAGTCCACTGGGCTGCCAGGGGTATGCACGGCCCCCACATTATTTACATTTAATTTGTATTTGTGTGAACTAATGAAAGTGTCATCTCTAAACGGAAATTAAAGGAGAATGCTGAGGTCAACCTCCCAGCTGTGCATGTAGGAGCTACAGTATTTGTAAAGAACATTGCTAGAAAATGGAGGGAAAGACGATTCATTGGTCCCTACACAGTTACCATGGTGACTCCCACTGCCCTCAAGGAAGAATGCAGGAATCCATGGTTCCACCACACCTCTGTCCATCTAAAACCAGCACGTCACCAAACAACATGAACATTGTGAATGGAGCAGAGGGAGGAAAAAGATTGCTCTCATAAACGCCCCCTCCAGCTCAACTTTTGCACTCCTTTCATAAGAGACAGCGCAAAAGATATATATATTTCTGTTTTTATGCTTCTCTTTTGTCGCTTGATTCTGTCCTTTCTGCTCTTCTATAGCAACGTTCCCTTTAGTGCTAATGTTTTTCATGTACGTAGAGAGCTTTTTAGTAGCAATGTGACCCATAAAATCCATACTCAGCTGTCAGATAACATGTGGTATCAGTATATATCACCTTCACAGTTAAAACAAAGGGACGAGAGGTTTAAGCTTTCCCTAGCCCTCCCTATTTCATACATATACTCACAAAAAGAAGGTAAAGCATCCATATGATGCCTATTATATTTATTGAGGTCTGTGGGTTTGTTAATACTGCCCTCACCCACTAGTTATTGGCATGCCTCTTCATAGGGCCGATACTAAACCCTGCTGTAGACCAACATACAGGGGGGAGCGCAAAAATATTTTTGAAAAATATTCTTTGAAAATGCATTAGGCATTCACTTTGCACTTTGCAGAGGCAGTAATAGGATAAAACTATTTAGGAGGGTACCCTCTCTACTCTTTATTCATGGGTCCTTCCTGACAGGGATAAAAATTCCATCTTTTGGTGTACTTAGAGAAGTAACGTCCCTGTCACCCTCTCTGCTTTCATCAAGTCGAAGGGAATAACAAACCCAAAGGGTTTCCAACCCCCAGACCTCAATAAATATAATAGGCATCATATGGATGCTTTCCCTTCGTTTTGTGAGCATCAGTATATATCAGCCATAAGTTCACAGAACACTAATGAACTTGTTTTGTGTGTTCTTCATGCTACTGGACCACTTCACGAACGAAGTACCCCCAAGTACAACTCAATGTTTATTACATGTCTACTTGTGTAGGAGTAAGGCCCAAATGCAATGAACACATGTCAAAGTAGGGTGTTTCTTAGTTAATGCCACAAAGTAAGACTCATTACCAGAATAGATATACATTCTCACAGCTAGACAGGACATCAAGGAAGAAATATCACAAATGAGGAAGACAGGTCATTCCACCACTCTAGATTGGACCCTGGTGGTTCTAGATTTAGGATTTCTAGGAGTAACACAACCGCCAACCGTATGTAACAACTATTTTGTAAACCCTGTTTCCCCAGATTGAGTTTGTAGGCCAGGATTTACAGTCAAAGGGTCAGTCTATGCCCATGATCAGTGACATCCCAACATTGAATTTTCCTGCAGGGCTATGGGCCTTATTACCAGTATGGCGGTCTCTAGGACCACCGTCCTCATTGTGTAGGTCCTACCACCACCACACTGTGGGCCCGCCTGCAGTATTACAAATGTGGTGGTCTGACTGCCACAGGACCGCTGTGACTGCCGGGGTTCCAGGATCCTGCAGCAGTCGCGCAGTGGTCAGGGGCTGGAATATTCTGCTGTTGCCGCAGTGGCACTGCAGAGCATATTGCGAGTTGCCTCTCCACTGTCCTTTTCATGGCAGTGAGTCCGTCCTGAAAAGGGTGGAAGAGAGGCAAGCCTGCTGCCTCTCGGCTTGGGGGTGCATGTGGGGGGGCACATGTTGTGCCCCATGGATTTGCACCCTCAGTTCCTGCCCGGTGTGGCACACCGTGCAGGAAGGGGCAGTTGATGCTCTGGCAGCGGCAGTATACATGTTAGGCTCTTCTTTGAGCCTAACAGACTGCTGCTGTCAGACCACTGCAGAACTTCCCGCCAGACCAGGATTGAAGTCCCTTGGCTGGGGCAGCTGCGCGCCTTATAAAAACGATTAACATAACATAACATAACAATCTGGCGGGCGGTAGCACCAAGACTTTGGTGGTCCTACAGTGGACAGTGCATCGCACTGTCCGCTGTAGGGCTCTGAAAGTAGTAATCCGGCCCTATGACTTTCTGGAAAGGCACTGATGTCAGCCAGGATGCAATAGGGAAATGTGCACCTATCTGGGATGAAAACATTTCCCATTACACTCGGGTAGACAGCACTGTAAGTCCCCAGACTGTCATGAAACTAACTTCTGTTTCCTTACGTTTCAGGGTAAATGACACTAAGAGTGTAGGACAGAATATTGGCTGTAGGACCACTATTTACCATGCTGATATGCAGGGGGGCACCTCCAGCCTTATGGATTTCTAGTGACAGTGTGGAGAACTGCTGAATGCCCATTACCACCTACCTGGGGAGGAATCTGTTCCATTGTGACTTTGTAAGCTCCGGTTTTGGTAATTCCTGTAATCAGTATATCTGCTTTTCATATGCACCCCATAAGCGGTCCAACGACCTTGCTACACTATAGCCAAGGAAAAGAACTGCAGAATATTATGATACAAGCACTTGGAATGATGTTCCCCAGGAGTATCGCCAGTTCAATGATGCTCCACTCTCCTTTGGGAGCATCCTACCGTATGTTCAAGCTAAACCAACAGCCCGTTGGCTCCAGTATACATGATGGGAATTGCTTAAAGTCATTAACACTACCAACAATGGCTTCAATACTATAAAAGAAGAACTGTGTGCCATGAGAATGATGGTACCGCAGCTTCGCTATGTACTTGGCCTTATGATGGCTAAGCAAGTAGGGCTATAAAAGTTAAAGGGAAAGGCTTGCTGCACGTTTATTCCAGTGAATGATGCGAGCAATGGAGCTTTGTCTGAGGCTATACAGACACTGCATAATCTGCAAATAAAAAATGGTAGCTGAAGGAACTGCCCCAGATAGTTGGTTTGGTGGTTGGATTTTATTGCTGCCAACCTGGATGTTGTAACTGTTAGGGGCCTTGTTGCCAACTATTGTGGTCCTATGCTAAAATATTGTGTTATACAGTTAATCCTAGCATATGGTTGGAGGATAGCCGCAAAGACGGGAGGGATGTTTTCAATCAGGACACCAATGCAAGTAGGAGATTCTCATGGCAACATGTATCATATTGTGGCAAGTGTAGACCAAAGTATAATTGAAGTCGTTGCAATATCAACTAAAGGTGCGAATGTTGTAGGTAATGTAAAAAATGAACACACCGAAAACCTAGTGCAACAGCAAACACGAGTAGAAGAGACACAGCTGTAAATGGTTCAAAAACAGCTTAGGCCCAAGTCTTGCGCTCACAAGAATAAGGTGAAAAGTGTACTGCAAGTCACACTGGAATAAATAACTTGAAAGGGATTCCAGTTGCAAGCCAACTCATGTTAAGAAAGCATTAAAATAGGATTACCTGCATGCATTCAGTGCTTCCAAATAGATTGTAAGCTGATTAAACAATGGATGCAGGAAATCTAATGAGCCTAGAGCACACAGAGGTCTTAGGTGTACAATGATACAAGCACACACTTCACTGAAATTACTTTTACCACAAATACACATGGATTCACAAGTAGATGAATGCTTCATTCTCCAGCGTTGTTGATAGCACAAAAAAAAATGTGCAGAGGATTAGGGCAGAGCTCGGGGTTATGGGGTCGCAAGTCTTTAAGTGTTTTTCCATCTTTAATCTGTAACCTAAAAGTTAATTATTATTTCCTGTTTGTAATAAACTATAGTGCAAACTGTGTATATAAAGTAAACTAGCTGCCTTTGAGCAGCAATCCGAGAAAGAAAGCCCCGCAGCCTGCCTGTGTGTGAGGAGTGTCTTTCTCCCTGTCGCGACAGTCAGTACAGAACTGCCTTTTCATTGAAAAAAGATGTTTGCGTCTTATTTCCATTGTGATGGTTTCGAGGCACCCTGCAACACTGACTTGTGAGGGACACCGAAAAAACGAATTGAGTGTAAATCCATTCAGTATCCCTTGAGATATTTAAGTTTAAAAAACGCAAGTCCTTGCACTGGACTCGCGGATCCTACTAAAATTAGATTGGCTGCCAGCACTTCAACCTGCAAGTGTTGGCAGCCATCTTGGGACTCTGCTTAAAGCTGAGTCCCACGAAAAGTTTAAAAAAGAAAGAAAAGGGGGCAGGGTAGGAATACCCTGACCCCCAGATATGGTGTCGGGTCCCACAGGGACCACTACAGGGATTAAAAACTTTTTTAAATTGAATTTTCTGCAAATTCGCGGGTGGATCAGCAGCAAAATAAAAAAATAAAAAGACGCATGGGCTCCTGCATGTCTTTTTCATTATGCACCCAGGTGGGCCAAATCCCTGGGCAGTATTTATAATAATACGGGGGTACCCTTGCGGCACCCCAGCACCCCAGTGACTGCCACCTCCACTGGGCAAACATACTGCAAACTGATGCAGGGGCCCACATGCCCCCCTGCAGCCTCAGGGACCACCAAAACCCCAGGGCAAACATACTGTAAACTGATGTGGGGTGCTTGCACGGCCTCCCGGAGACCCAGGGACAGCCACCTCCCCAGGGCTTTATGTAGTAAAGAAAGCAGGGGGCCACCACCTACCAGGGCTTTAAATTTAAATAATGTGGGGGAGGCTCCATACCTCCCACAGCACCAGAGACTTCCCCAGGGCTTTATCCAAAATAAATGTAGTGGGGCCGCACGCCCCCTCCACAGCCTCGGGGGCCACCACCTGCTCAAGGCTTTAAGCATCATTAATGGGGGCCCACGCAGACCCCCGAGCCCCAAGGACCACCATCTCCCCGGGGCAATGAACATAGTAATGTAGGGGGCCCGCGCGGCCCCCGCATCCCCAGGGACCATCACCTCCCAGGGCAATTAACATAGCCCTCGCCCCCCCTCCACAGCCTTGGGGACCGGCACCGCCCCGGGGCTCAATTAATATAATGAAGGGTGTGCATTGTGGATGCCTGCCCCGGGGACCGCCATCTCCCCGGGGTTAAATCAAACATAGGAGGGGACACGCTCCCCTCTCTAAGAGCCAAAGATGGCCCATGGGACCGCCACCCCCCAGAGATGGCTCCTGCAATGTCCCGGGCGTGCCCACCCTAGTGTTATGTTCCCTGGTTAGGCCCATGTAGCGAAGCTGCTCACTTTTGACATTGTACTCTTTTTTACATGCACGACAATGTTGAATTAGTTTCTCTGAAACAACTTTGTTTACACATCTAGCTTCACAACAACATTATCACGTTGCCTCAAACATCATGTACAAGTTTTCTTTACACACTAGATACAAAATTTGTTTTATCTTCATCCATAGGGAGACAAAGCTACATATCCATAACATTGCTAATCTGCATGTTCATCACAAGGCTGCTTTCTATTATGAATAATAAGCATCCTGATAAATTAGCTGACACTGAGGATCCCTGCATGCTGAGACTTCACAAAGCAGCGATCTGACATCTCCATGAGGGGTGTCCAGTTCATGATTAAGACAAGCTCTACATTCTCTCCTGCCAGGTAATGAGGTTGGATCGTTCCTTGGGGGGATTCTTGGCTTCACACCCACACACACTCTAGGTACACTCAAAGTAGGGTTTGCATAGTAGGAGTATGCCTGATTACGGCACTGTTCCTATGTCTGCATATATACACTGTTTCAGCACCATGGTAGAACTGTATCTACTATTTACGCTATTCGTGCTTGTCTACTGATTATCGCAGCACATGTATTCTATAACAGAATAACATTGGTTCAATAAATATATTGGAAACGTGCCTCTGTGTATTCTGTACATTTTTCTGAGCTTGCAAGGACCTCAGTGGTCCCCATCCTTGTTGAATGGGTGCCCTGGGTGGGACGGGCCCTGGGTATAGGGTCCCTGGGGCCGAAATCAGCCCAGGAGTGGGGGCCACATGTGTCCTTCTTCCCAAAGAGAAATTTTAAAAAAGGGGACCAGCAAGTCCCCAGAGGCCCACCCCTTTTACACCACTCTGCAAATGCGTCTTCTGGTGCACTTGTGGTTGGGAAAGGAAGTCCCCGTGGCTCCAGAGGGTACTTGGGGACGATCAAGCCCTCCTGTTACCTCAGTAAGTCCCACACAGCGGGATTGCTGAGAAGTCTTTGGAGGCCATGCCCCCTTTCTTAACTATGTGGTACCTGAAGTTACTGCACCTATCGAACATATCTAAAAAGTCCAGTTAAAGAGCTTTAAAGAAACCTTGTGGTCGTGGCATGGTAGAATTTACTACTTTTAGTGTGGGATTAGGGGAAAACTGCTGACAGATGATGCAGTTATGAAGATCGCTAAATCATTCTATTAAAGACGCTGCAGGACTTACAATACCCTAGAGTGCAAATATTGTGTCCTGCAATAGGAGAAAATTGCCAGATAGTGGCTGTGTGGATGAGGAGGGATGTTAAAGAAGGTGTTTTTCAAATAAATAAAACACAAGGAGATGATGGACAGAACACTGAAACTTTTCAGACACTCTCCGCCAGTCACTGATCTGGGTTTAATCCATCATCATTCTTTAGCTCACTTAGCCACCTCAGTTCAAACCCAGCCATATGCAAATCATGAAATGCAGAATGCAAAATGAACAATAGATGCACAGTATGCTTCATCCCACTCTGGGCGACAAATGCAAAAGAACAATAGATGGACAAAATGCTTTCTTCCCACTATGCTTGTTTACCAGTCCAGGGAAGACCTGGCTTGGCAGTTCGGCTGGACTGTTCCCATGAGGTACAAAATGAAGACTGATTTGCATTTGGCTGACTTCAAACTGAAATGGCATGGGGAGCAAAAAAACAATGGATTTAGGCCCAGATCTGTGTACTGGGGTGAATGTATGACATTGTTCTGCATTCTGTTTATCTATTGTTCTTTTTGCATTTGTCACCCTGAGTGGGACGGGTATGCCCAGACATGGGTCCAGTGCTCTCCATGCCACTGGAGTCAAGCTAGCCTGGCTGATGAGGGGTGAAACCCCGAAACTGGTCCTAGGATGCTTGTTTCCACTCCAAGGAGGACCTAGCCTGGCAGTTCAGGCTGGACCGTTCCCATAGGGAGCAGGGTCAAGTCTGATTTGCAAATGACTGAGTTCAAACTGGTATGGCATGGGGAGCAAAGAAAGATAGATTTAGGCCCAGATCGTTGTACTGGGATGAATGTATGATACTTTTCTGCATTCTGTCCATCTATTGTTCTTTTTGCATTTTTCAAATAAGTAACAGAAGAATACTATGCATTTGAGAAATATGTGTCAAGATAATGGTGGGGTCAGGAAGAATTGGGAATCCTGATACCACTATGTTTTTCTGGGGGAGCAGGCTTTGAACCACATAGGGTGTTACCGGGAGAAGCTCGAGGGTAAATAACTCCTTTCTCTAGCAGCGCCTGTAGAGTGGGGGTGATGCCCTCATCTCCTTCCTTGGACAGGGGCGATTGTCTCACTCTGGGTTAGAGAATGCCTTCCTTTAATGTAATTCAGAATGGTGTTGAAGTAAGAATCCGGCCTACATAATAGGGGACACTTAGTCTATAAAGTGTCTGGCACTTGAGACAGGACTGCTTTCCTCACAGAGTCAAAAGCTCTACCTGGTGTAGGGGGAGGCCTTAATTCTAGCACTGTCCTCAATGGTATGTCATCTTGGAAAACTACAACCGTTTTCTTGGGGTCATCATCAAACAGTTGGTCATCATGATCTCCCTAATCATTTTTCCTTCCTGTCTCTATGAAGATGACACATGCCCATATACCATGCTTGTGGTCACTAGCTATCAAAGCGCCAAAGATTGGTGTTACTTCTAATGCCTCTATTTGCAATATTAATTCAGCAACAGACATCCCAGAGTCCTGCCCTTGCTGCCAAAACAGGAAATCCTAGGGTAACTGGACCTCCCATCCTAGTAACTCTGGTGTCGCTTCTATAATTCTGTACACTGCTGTAGTGAATGCCTCCATATCAGCAGATTGTGCTCTACTCTGGTCTCTGTTGGAGGAGTCTATTATTAATGCCATTATTCTGGAAGGTGAAACTCCATGGGTGGAACAAATCATCATGATACTATCAGACTCAACATGAATCGTCATGTTCAATTTGGCCATAAAATCGATTCCTAACACATTAGCAGGGGCAGTTGGAGAAAATGGTAGACAGCCATAAATGTGCCTACCTCCTACTTTTATCTCCACTGGTTCAGTAAAAAGAACACTGATCACTTCCCCAGAGAATCCTTGTGTGTCCATTGGTCTGTTATAAATTGGAAGGTCTCCCTCTCAGGATTTAGTTGCTGCTGTATCTATGAGGAATGCATACCTTTTGTTATTGATAGCTACTGTCACAGTGGGTTCATCATTTGGCCAGTGGCGTAACGAAACTTGAGGTGGCTCCCCTTCAAAGTACATGGAGGGGCCCCCTCATTCTCCGTGCCAGTCAAGAGCTCTCAGGCCAGCGACCCGCCATACTGCCCATGAAACACATAAAAACGTGCCTCCCTATGTCTTTAGTGGACCCTCTATGAAAACCAGGACATGGGCTAAAATTGTTGACATCTAATGGGACAGCTGGTGAAAAACCTGAACTGTCCAGGCGAATTCAGGACACCTAGTCATCCTAGGCCCTGCAGAGGTTGGTGGCTTGTGCTCTTCTCTAATAGTCAGTGCTAGCTGCGAGGCAGGGGCTCCTATTGAGGCACTGCAGCAGAGACAGGAGCCAATGAAAAGTACCAAGAGGAAGGATGTAGCCATGGACTATCATTTAGAAGTCGCCAGGGATCGCACCTACGACACCTTAGTACCCATGGCACTCCCCTTGCGACCCATTGCACTCCCCTTGCGACCCATGACACTCCCCTTGCGACCCATGGCACTCCCCTTGCGACCCATGGCAGGTAGATCAAAATGAAGAGCAGAAGTCAAACAGGATGCCGACAAGAACTGTTTACTTTCAGAAACTTCTTGTGTTAGCTGCTTTCTGTTTTGTGAAATAAATATATTCATCCTGGCAATGTACGTTCTGAAAAACTTTCCTCGGTTGTCTTGATTGCAAAGATTAATACAATATACGATCCTTAAATGTAAAGCCTTATTTCTGTATTCTGGCCAGATAGATCGCAAATTACAATGCTTTGTAAAAGGAATAGATGGCCCTGAATAGGGTGCCCCTGGTGACATGGCCTATGTGGTAAACTTACTATACATTAATACCAGCCTAAGGGCCTGATGAAGAGGAGATTGTATATCTGATAGATATTGAGAACAGAACCGAACTTTGCAATTATAAAAACTTTTTAAAAATAACTTATGTGACACCCCACCAAGTCAGCTATGCCAGGTTTGACAAACTCCAGACCACCTGACTTTCGAGCCAATAGCATGTTGCATTTTTGGAGATTTTATTGATTTCCCTCATGTATGAGGTTGGAAATCCCACCATTCGGTGTGCTTAGCTGAAGAGCTGGAAATGCCTGAGGGTATCACACTTGCTATACATCAGTCTCACATGGATGCACATATTCACTCCCTGCCTCTCTCTAGAGTATGCACAAGCACAGCCTGGCCATTTGGAACTTCATGATTCTGATTGTGCGGAGTCAAGGGATGCCCACCTGGGCTTGAGACTAGGGTACTATGCTTCACAGGTAGGAAAAGACAATGAGGAGACGGTGAGACAAGGGAGAGGGCAAACACGTGTGGCAAATAAAGAGCATAAGGGAGAAGCTGAGTGCGACAGAGACAGAAGGACAAAGCATGGAATAGACAGGCAACGAGAAAAAAATAGACTTATAGAGGGATATCGAGGAGAACAGTGAAAGAGAAAGTGAGTAAGACGACCAAACAGAGAGCCAGAGAGAGTATGAGAGAGATAGAGGAATATATATGGAAAGACAGAGAGGGCAAAGCAGGGCAAGAACGTGAGCCTGGGTTAAAGAACAAGAAAGTGGAAAAGATAGAAAAAGAACACAAGCATGAGAGAGAGGGGTACACGCATACAGTTTCTAAGCGCTGTTGTTAAGGTTCCAACTCAATGCCAGTATTATTGATTTTCAGTTTTTTTAACTCTTGTTACAGCGCTGGCATTTCTAGGTGAAGTAAGTGCATAACCTTTAGATGAGCAACAAGAACAAGCACACTGATACACATAAGTGGGTATGTTTTCATACTGGGCAATGAGGACCTACGTGTTTTGTACATGACTGCAATTCCTTCCTTGTTTTATGGTCATTGACACCCTCAGCTGTCTCCGGCTGTGCACCTGATAACACTTAAATAAAGTGCCCATGTGCTGCTTTCAAGCTGAACAAGTTGAATCAAAAGAACTGGACACTCTGACAAGTCTGAATCAGAGCTTTGAGTACCAAGACATTAGTAAAGGAAAAGCCAATAGAGCACATTGTATGCGGGAGCTATTCTGTTGCTGAAATCTGCCATGTATCTGCAGAAGCGGTCAATAAAACCTTATTGATAATATAGTCAAAACTTGGACCCCGTAGACTCCTCAAGTCTGAAACCGACTCACGCATCCATGACGTCACCAGCAGGTGGTTAGCCAAAGTGGAAGAGCGCAACGATCTTAGGAGCATCTGGTGACAGTGAGCTCATCCAATCATGTAGGACGAGTCCCTTGGGCGCGTGCTGAGTTAGACGTCACAGGAGGTTGACTCACGAGTGGCACGAGGTCTTGTTAGTGAAACTGCTCTTCAACACTTGTTTACACGCTTTCATTGCTGACCACAGCGCTATGACTTCTAAAAGAGTTCCTGCTTTTCTTATTTGTTTTGTAAATCGTTTATGGGTGTGGGTTTTTAACGTGGTGTGAAATAAGCTTATAATTCTCTTTACAATCATATATTGAAAACTGAATAAAATAAAAAATAAAACTCGTCGAACATCTAATTTGGCTGGTAGGAGCCAGAACCCTGCCAGCTCGATGGTATGTCCCTCTCTTGTCCTTCTTCTATTTCTCTACACAGTCCTTCCGTCCCCACTCTTCAGTTTCCCCCCTCTGCCTGACCCCTTCCCTTCCATCAGGTCTCTTGCATCTTCTGTTCCTCACCCTCCTGGCCTCTTGGTCCACTAGTGAGAGGAAGTCACCAACCCTGGCACAGAGATGTGCCCTTTGGTCCATGAACCCTGCAGGAGAGGCCTTACTGATACACCCCTCGCTCACCCCTGACCCTCGTTTCAGGATCAACTGCTTATTCCTGTATTTTCATCCAGCCCGACAAAAGCCGCTTAATGAAAAGTTCCAATTTGACCAGAATTGCATTATCAGGCAGCATGACAATACAGCACTTCCTGCCTCTCTTGGGTATTTCTAAACGCTGTAAATAATGGGTGATGGCATTATCCAAGGTCATGATTCTCAATTTACTGGCCTCGGAAGGATGTAGAGACCATTGGGCCTCGCAAGGATTCAGGCTAAGAACTGCAGGTCACTGAAGTACCATTGAGAAAGTTCTTTAAGAAGTAGATATAATAAAACTTTGTTATGAAAACTTGATACTTTTAAATTATTTTTGAACTTGTAAATCTTGAATATTCCTTTTTCAACGTGGAATACATATTCAATAATTGTATACTGTAGTCGGCTGTGTGATCTTTTAATTAAAAAGTAAAGCTAAAAAGACATGGACAATGCCTCGGAAATATGGCAAACAAGCGTTTTCACTCTGGGATTGTATGGGTTGTTTCCGAACTTTCAACATTTAGGCCTTGAATACGAATGCGTCGTTATTTTGCGATCCCTGCGCAAACACCTGTTTGCAAACATTAAAGATACAAGAAATCTGCCCCTCGGAGTTTTGCGTCTGTTATTTTTCAGCAAATAAGATGTGCCGAGATGCCACGGGTGGAAACGACATAGTGAATGGTCAAATGTGCAGATTTTGGTGCAGAAAGCTTCAAAATCCACAGTTATTTCCTATTATTGGGGGAGAACTTGTAATTGGTGCTGTTTGTCACAGCTGCTAAAATCAATCCTTGGGACCCAGTGGCTGTACTCACAGGTTGCCGCAAGCATTGTCCCACGGCCATTAGGGTACTCACAGGCTTCAGACATTGTGAGGGAGCACCGCTGTGGCATGGTGCACATCCTCCACGCACTAGTGTCAGAGCTCCATTGTGGGGGAGCACCACTGTGGGGTTGTGCACATTCTCCCCATGCAGTATCAGAGCTCCATTGTAGGGAAGCACTGCTGAGGCATGGTGCACATCCGCCCTGTGCACTAGTGTCAGAGCTCCATTGTGGGGAGCACTACAGTGATGTGGCACACATCATCCCTGTGCACTAGTGTCAGAGCTCCATTGTGGGGAGCACTGCAGTGGTGTAGCACACATCATCCCTGTGCACTAGTGTGAGAGCTCCATGTGGGGAGCACCGCTGTGGTGTTGCGCACATTCTCCCCATGCACTAGTATCAGAGCTCCATTGTAGGGAAGCACCGCTGAACATGGCACACATCCTCCCTGTGCACTAGTGTCAGAGCTCCATTGTGGGGAGCACTGCTGTGGCGTGGCACACATCCTCCCCGTGCACTAGTATCAGGGCTCTATTGTGGGGAGCACCGCTGTGGCGCACATCCTCCCTGTGCACTAGTGTGAGAGCTCCATTGTGGGGGAGCACCGCTGTGGCGTGGCACACATCCTCCCCGTGCACTAGTATCAGAGCTCCATTGTGGGGAAGCACCGCAGTGGTGTGACATACATCATCCCTGTGCACTAGTATCAGAGCTCCATTGTTGGGGAACACCACTGTGGTGTGGCACACATCCTCCGTGTGCACTAGTACCAGAGCTCCATTGTGGGGGAGCACCGCTGAGGCATGGCGCACATCCTCCCTGTGCACTAGTATTAGAGCTCCATTGTGGGGAGCACCGCTGTGACGTGGCACACATCCCCCGTGCACTAGTATCAGAGCTCCATTGTGGGGCACACCGCTGCGGAGTAGCACACATCCTACATGCACTAGTGTTAGAGCTCCATTGTGGGGAGCACCGCTGTGGCGTGGCACACATCCTCACCGTGCACTAGTATTGAAGCTCCATTGTGGGGCGCATCGCTGTGGCATAGCACACATCCTCCATGTTCTAGTGTTAGATCTCCATTGTGGGGAGCACCGCTGTGGCGTAGCACACATCCTCCATGCACTAGTGTTAGAGCTCCATTGTGGGGAGCACCGCTGTGGCGTGGCACACATCCTCCCCGTGCACTAGTATCAGAGCTCCATTGTGGGGAGCACGGCTGTGGCGTAGCTCACATCCTCCATGCACTAGTGTTAGAGCTCCATTGTGGGAGAGCACCGCTGTGGCATGGCGTACATCCTCCATGCACTAGTATAAGAGCTTCATTGTGGGGAAGCACCGCAGTGGTGTAGCACACATCATCCCTGTGCACTAGTGTGAGAGCTCCATTGTGGAGGAGCACTGCTATAGTGTGGCACTCATCCTCCCCATGCACTGGTATCCAGCATCAGGGCTGCCCTTCCCTCCCCTCCCTGTCCCCTAGCGGAAGCTGCACCCACCGGAGACCCACAGGACACCTTCCTTTATCCCCTGGCCTGTAACTCTGAGGGCCCCCACCCCCATCCTTGTTCCGACCCAGCTCTGACTGAAGAGAAACAATGTAAATTGTTACTTTGCTTCTCTTCAGTCCCGCGAGGAGTTCAGAGAAGGCAGAACACACTGCAGCTGCTTTACAGCAAGAGACATACAGCTCTCTGCAGATGAGCTGAGGGGGGCCCCCTTCACATACTGAAGACTGGGGGCCCCCCGCACCACGGGGGCTGCAGGGGTGTTCGTTACGCCCCTGCATTTGGCCTGTACGTTACTGACAAGACTGGGCAGATGGACATACTCTGTGGGCACCTTCATTGTGTATATCCTCCCACAGAATTCATCTGGAAAGGATTTCATTCCCTCACAACTACATCTGCTTGTTCACTTTGAAGTTGAGTCCCCATTGGGGGTGCTTGGTAGGTTTGCTGAGGCAGTCCCTGCTGTGCTTGAGGTAGTGCTGGCGACTGGGTACTTTGTGAGGGTGTCTGAGGCACATATATGATTTGTGAATTTGGTTCTGGCTGGACTGCCGTATTTCCTGGCTGATTGTAAATTTCTACTCTTCTAATTTGCTCATCCCATCTTTTAGTTTGCATCCTCTAATAAAATGCCCCAAACTTTGACAATAATGACATGGCCCATCTTACCTCTACCTATTCCCCCACATCATCTTCTACTACTTCCCTGCATCCTTACATCGTCCTGTTTTTGTGGCCACTGTTGTTGAGTGGTCCGTGGGACCAATCCCACAAACATTACAGTCATCTGAGTGCTCCTTTCTGTGTCTGCTTCTGCAACTGTAACGTGGCTGCTGCTTTCTATGTCACCTCATGTTTGTTCCTTTCTTTCTCCTGCATTTTGTAGCAAAAATGTATTATTTGCACTTGTATTTCTGTCCAGGGTTTAGCTTCTGGTGCCACTATATTATCTAGGCTGTCATTATAAAATGATACAACATTGCCTCCAGTCACTTCCTAGCTTTGACCTATTTCCTGGGTCAATTTCTTTTTCATCCTATTAGGGAACTGTGCGGGATCCTCATTGGCCTGCATTGACTGGGCCACGAGAGATCCAATATCTGGACTATCAAGATACATTTTCATCAACTGATCCCAAACTACTGTTCTAACCAAATTGAATGGAAACTCATCGCAACTAGTCTCAGTGAGGATAACATTTCTCACTCCTGCCTTTTGAAATTCAGTGTCAGTTTAATCTCCTACAGAAAACTAAGCATACTCGTTTTGTCCCCTACAGCTAAGGAGATACCTGTGCTTTGCTTTTCAAATGCCCTAATTAATTTCCCTGCTCCCTCTGTAAGTAGTGGCAACACCTTTCTGAGATTTTTCTTGTCCATCTGTGGCCAAAGACCAAAATGTGGTGGCCCAGGTCCCTTGTGCATCAGGGGCATTTGGTGTAGGGAAGTGGTTGAATGCTGGGCATTGTGCTGTCTTGTGTATTTCTGCCATACACGCAAACATTTCAGCATGTAAGCGTAATCCAGTCTGGTTCTCCCTCACCATGCAGAATGCAATCTTCTGCATTTGCCATAGTGTGTGGGTCAAAGGACCCTTCATGTAGCCATTTGTGAAGCCAACCGTTCAGTCAAAATAACCAAATTAGCTGCCTAAGGTACAAAATTGTACTAGCTATTCTCACCTTCAGCAACTATCTCAAAAGGAGTGAGATCTGTGCTGCGCTAAATCGATTGGGCACTCATTTTGTGCACTGGCCTATCTTGTAGTGCCGATTCTTCCATAGCCTTGCTAGGTCGCATCCTGGGGTCTGGCTGGCCATGTGCTCCCTGAAACCTCAATTACTCAAGCTCTGTTGCTCGAGTTCTCCTACTTCTAAGAGGCACACCCTGCTCTCTTTCTCTAGCATCAATATGTCTAGGCAATCTCCTTGTACTCCCTGTGTGGTCCAAATCAATAAGGGGTCTTTCTTGAATGTCAATATCATAGGTAGGGTGTTCAATTTTTGAGGTTGAAGCATTTCACCTATGCTATCCACATGCTCATGTATGGATTCTATCCTGTCTGTTATTCTTCTAAACCCTCCCTGAATTCGCCTTGTAAAGTCATTGCGAGAGCCCTCTATCATCACTTCACTTGCATCTCTCTTACTCTCACTTTGCGATAGCCTTTCTTGAACACTTTCTGGTGGAACTAGCATGCTCCCTTTCTCTTCTGCCAAGGTGACAGACTGTCTTCAGTCCTTCTCAGATCTTCCTCTATCTCTCGAGATGCTGACCATCGTGTCATACCTACAGCCCTATACACATAGTCTCTCCACCTTCTCTGTATCTCTTAGCTGTGGGATGGAAATTCGTTCTCTATGTCTTCTTCCAGTGCTGTCCCTCCTTTGCAGCAAATATGATGTTGCTGATGATACATGTGATTGGTCATCACTATCTCTTGGACTTTGCTCTTCACATTTATCCTTCTGGTGAGGGGTTGGATCTAGATGCAGAGTAAACTGCACTTCTAGTTGTCCTGAGAACTGGGAGTCATCTGTTCTAGTTTGCTGCCTAGGTGTACTCGCATGTTTTGGCTTTGGCGTTTATGGGGTGAATTAAGGGGCAATATTTGAAGATTCTAGATGGGTCTCAATCTTGGGGTTCTCAAAACCCACTGTGACATCCTTCAGCTCCACCAGTGGGTAAATACTATGTATCTTGGGAGAGGCGCCCATGATATTGTATGGGGTGGGGTTCTGATAGATTACTAGAGGAACCATCTTTTGGGTTTGCCATGAAGCTAAAATAGCTTCTCTTTTCTGTAACTTGGCCACTGCATACTTACTTCTGAGATATGTAGTAATGTGTTCTATGAAGGTGTCATTGAAGGTGCCCTCTTTTGGCCAGGGGTAAGTATGTTTTGAGTGGCTTTAAACTACTCAAAGTTAGATCGTTGTAATTTTCTTTGTTCATGTGGGAAAGTTTTTTGCATATGTGCTAACGGAGTCTCCATGATTATTCATGTTTTTAGGGCCTTTTATAACCTAACCCTTTTACCTGGCTTACACAAATAGAGGATGTTAGACCTGTCAGCCCTTTGGGTGGTCCCTCCTCATCATTATTTATTTTGTCCCACTTTTGCCTCAAACCCTGTTTGAATTTTTCCTTTTTTTGGGAACCACCAGACTTTTTAGTGTTGCTGCAGATTCAGGGAGCCATTTTATCTACCCCTGAAACTTCTGTCTGAGGGCCTGGAGCACAAAATGGTGGCCACCTGTGACATCACCAGCATCCACTGGAACCTACCAGCACCTTCCAGAACATTCCAGAACTCTGTGACAGTTGGAGGCGGTTTAGAATGTTGGGAGGTTAAGACAGAGTGTTGGCAGTTGGAGCTGGCAGTTGGCACCTGACTGGTGAAGAGAGAGCAGCACAACAGTGAAGGAGGAAGGAGTGAAGCAGCAGGGGTGGAAACTTGTGCCTGGAGTGGGGTCCATAAACCCACCCTTGATACTAGTCCCTACTGATGGATCCCAGCCTGTAGCCCTGTGTGGGAAGAAGCCAGAAAAACTCATCCTAAGGACCTGGACAGCAGGAACAGGCCTTAGAAGCAGAAAGCAGCAAGATCCTGACCTGGAAACTGGTTTCCCTGGAGTCCGGCGTCGAGTAGCCTAAGACCTGGAGCCCGAGGTGGAGAAGCGGCGCTGACTGAAGAAGCAGACGTCGTACCCGGAGCCGCCGGAGGTCGTGAGAGGGCGCCGACGGAGGTCGTGAGGAATACCAAAGGTCGAGGAGGAAGTTAACCGAGGTCGAGTGAGCGGCGTCATCGGAGGAGTGAAGTCCGCCCTCCGGAGTCGTCGGAGACCGAGGTGAAGTGTACCGGAGGTCGGGAGTGAGGATCGCACTCCGGAGTCGCCCGGAACCTGAGAGGAGGAGCACCGGAGGTCGGGGGTGAGGATCGCACCCCAGAGTCGCCGGAAGTCGACATCGAGGCCAGGCCGGCCGACGTCATCGAAGCCGAGAGCGCCATCGGACCGGAGCCGCCCGAAGTCGACATCGAGTAGAGACTGCCCGACGCCGTCGAATCGGAGGTCGAGATCGAACCGAGGCCGCCGACATCGGACCGGAACCGCCTACCGGCGTCGTCTAGAACTGACATTGTGCCGAGGCCGCCGAGACCGAACCGGAACCACCTCACGGCATCGACACGACTCCAGCGGCGTCGGAACATCAGAAAAAGGGCAGTAAGTGGAGTAGAGGGCGCCTAAGGCCCTGTGGAGACCTGAGAGACTGCTCTAAGGGGCTAGGGAGGTGCTTGAACCAACCTGACTGTGCCAGGGGTGAATTGGGACTAACCAAGAGAGGTTGTGTGGAGAGAGAAAGCCAGGGCACTGGTATTCCCCCCTTGATCTACCTCAGTTTAGGCCTCAGCCTTGTCCCAGCCAGGGAGTAGAACCCCTCAAGCCTTCCACAACCCTACAAGCTGTGCCTGGGCCAAATCAGCCCTTAGGAATTGAAAAGTGATCTGATTACATGAGTGTTGCGGTATACTCTTAATTATTTATTGGGGGGCCCTGTATTTATTGTGGTTAACCTATTTATTGCTTCACTATATTTATTGGTCCACAGGACTTGTTGGTGTACAATATTTATTGGTGACAGTATTTATTGCCTCAGAATATTTAATTGCCTGTATTACCTGCACTGTTATTTATGTCCTTTATATTTATGATCACCCCTATTTATTGAATCTCCAGACAGTATTTATTTGACCTGCACTATTTAAAATTTGTATATTGTGATTGACTTATTTATTTTCCCAATCAGCAACTAAGAGAAAAAGATAAAGAAAGATATTTTCATAATTTTTACGGTGTAGAGTCGTTTTTGGAACGGATGCACGCATGGTTATTGTATGGGTATATTGTATGCTTAGCACGGTGCCTGTTTCCTGACCACTCGAGCCAAGCTACCACAGTGTGTTCGGGGAGTCCACCACCACCCTGCGGAGTGGGAGTGGGCTGTTTCCAACAGAGGAGAAAAGATAAACAGGGAAATTCAAAATTATGCGACCCACATTAAAACATCTGGTTTTGCCTTCCCAATGACCTAATTACGCCATGCACATTAGAACATTCAAACTATGGGCCTCATTTAGATCTTGGCGGTATGACCGTTAGTCCGCTGCGCCTGTCCAAGAGCCTACAGCGGTCCTCCAGTCGTATTTAGATTTTGCAGTTGTATACAAGCTAGCACTGCCATTGAACAATCGTTTATTATAAACAGCAAATAATAATTGACTTTTAGATTACAGATTGAAGACAGAAAAATACTTAAGCCCCGTATACGAGTCTGGTGGTCCAGAGACCACCAGACCCAAGTGGGTGTGGCAGATTTGGTCTTCTGACCGCCTGGGCGGTCGGACTGCCACTGCCCTGCTGCAGCAGCCAGGGAGCCACAGTTCCCTGTTGGTTTCGCAGTGGTGTAGAGGCTCCCAGTACTCTGCAGAGCTGGCGGTCTTGCGCTGAGCCGGCTCAGATTTTCCTGATGGGCTGGCGGTTTGCGAGTGGTGGTCACATAAGAGAGTAAGGATATGGGGTTGCACAGACATGTGAGTGGTATATTTATTAAAAGGTAAATTTCCTATATGTTGTGTATGAGTCCATATGTGCATGTATGTAATGTGCAGTGACCATATCTCTCATATTCTGCATTGTTCATGACACAACATACACACACCATTCATTGTACACCCGCACACACCACAGAAACCTACCTTTAATTTTGTCAAAACAGGGTGTCAGTCTGTTGTGGTCATGGTACAGCAGGACAGGGAGGACCAGAACGACGGCCTAGAGAACACAATCACTGCTGGAACCCTGAAGATGGGTGAGTACTCACCCCTTTTCTCCCCGTTCCGCCGTCCCAAAGTAGGAGGGATTCCCACCGGAATTCCCTTTGAAAAAGGCCACATCCAGATGTAGACGACAGGAATCGTGGCTGGACTCCTATGCTGCCTGCGGCAGCCAATGCCACCTTGGGGGTGGGAGCTCAGAACCGTCAGCGGGACCACAGCAGTCTACTCGCCTATTGCCAGCCAACATTTAAATCAGGCGGTCGGACCACCATATAGGCGGGTGGGAAGTCCTCTGAAAAAGTGGCTGCAGGACCACTCTGGCCAAGACCTAAATAAGGTCCTCGGTTTTAGCAATTGAAGTGATGCACATAAAAAATGTTAACTTTTCAGTCTTGTCGTTTATGCGGTGCACATCGCAACAGCTGACTTTGCCTTACTAATTTTTGCGATGCACGTTAAAACATCCAATTATATCTGAGCAATTAACGCGATGCACATACAAATGTTAACTTTTCAGGCTTGACTCTTATGCGGTGCACATTGCAACCTCCAATTTTGCCTTACTAATTTATGCGATGCATATTAAAACATCCAATTATGTCTTAAAAATTGACGCGATGCATATAAAAAATGTCAGTCCTGCTGTTATGTGGTTCACATTGCTACATCCGATTTTGCTGTACTAATTTATGCAATGAGCGTTAAAATGTCCAATTATGTCATAGAAATTGACGCAATGCATATAAACGTTTCAGTCCTGCCGTTTGGTGCACATCGCAGCATCCATTTTTGTCTTACAAATTTACACGATGCACGGTGCACATCACAACATCAAATTTTTCCGTGCTAATTTATGCGATGCAGGTAAAAGCATGAATTCTTTGGTTATACTGCCCACATTCAAATAACTATTTGCACATTATACAATATTACAAAACAACATCATACTGTGGGTATGTTTCAATAATTTATGCACGCACTCCTCATCAGTCACAAAATATAAAATCTTCTAGTATAGGGCAGTAATCACATCTCTATTCTTACTTTCTGGTAAATGGAACTAGCAACCCATGGCCCCTTTCCTTATCACCCGAGAGGTGATTGCGTCCAAACCAAGCACCTTTAAGATAATGGGGAGACTTTCTGGACATTAGGTCCAGGGCAGACATTTGAGTGTTCAGATCGTATCTGGAGGTAAAGTTTAGTGGCACCACTATTTCTGCTGTCCCTTAGTATCAAATGGAACACATATTGGCACTTTCAAATTTCAAATTACCATACTGACCACTTCCAACTCATCATAGGGAATCACAAGTTAACTAGTTATGTAGGTGTCTTAGCTTATTGTGCAGCAAATGTACACAATACACAAACTCGTATGCAGAACTCTTACGTCTCTTAATCATATATTTACATCTGCATTTAGCATTGCCAAAAAAGCACGTTAATACCTAAACAAGGATCGTAATCTGCTCTATCCCCACCTTTGAAAGAAGGCAGTGCCTAGATCCTCCCCAACCCCCATGCACAGGCAGAACTTCAGTTGAACATGGTGCCGGCTACCTTTATCAAAAAAGTGTGCACTGGTCTCTGCAGCGGGGTGTAGGTGGTCTTCCGGTACCATCAGTCAGGTGAGGGCAATAAGGGATCTCCTGGCTGACTCGTCAACTGTTGCAGTGTGACTTGAACCCGTTACAATGGCAGTAAGAGACGAATATCTCTTGTCAATTCAAAGGCAGTTCTTTGCTGACTGTCGCAACAGGGAGAACGATGTTCTGCACACCCAGGAAAGTTGCGGGGCTCTCTTTCTCAAATTGCTTCTCACAAGCATCTAGTTTTATACACAGTTTGCACAATAGTTTATTACAATACAAACAGCAAATAATAATTGCCTTTTAGATTACAGATCGAAGACGGAAAAACACTTAGGCCCTGTTTATGAGTCTGGCGGTCCACCAGACCCACAGGGGCATGGCAAATGCGGTCTCCTGATGGCCCAGGCAGTCTGACCGCCAAAGCCCTGCCGCAGTTCCCTGTTGGTGTTGCAGCAGTGTAGAGGCATCCGTATGCTTGGTGGGACCGATGCGGTCCCACCAAGTATATTGGGAGTTTCCTCTCCGCCGGGGTTTTCATGGCAGTTCCTCCTCCATGTAAACCGTGGCAGAGAGGAAACGAAGGGTGCCCTACAGGGCCCTTGGTGCCTCTGCGCCCTGTGGATGCACAAAGGGGGGTACATCATGTGATCCCCTGTGTGCAAGCACACCAGTTCCTGTACGGCATGGACTTTTGAGTCAATGATGTGCAGGAACTGTTTTTGCTTTTCCCATTGCGGTGCCCGTTATATAAGAACTCCCAGAACATCTTTGGTTGAGTCCGCCCAGGTAGTACCATCTTACCTGGGTGTGGAAAGACGCCTATGATGAAGCATATCACTATTAGTGAGTGAGGCATCTTCTCCAATATCTCTGGAGATCCCACCACACTGAGTGGTTATAAGACACACCAGTTTTTTAAGGATCACCCGGTAAGAAACTGATCTTTGAAAAACTGTATATCCTTTTGGAAAACAGTAAACAACAGTTGCCTTTAGTGATAGTTTAGAGGCACTGCCATGGGAACGCCAAGTGAAAGCCCTCAAGACAGGAGGAATCTCCTAATATGGCGGGCGCCCGACCACTCCACCACACTGCTAAAGTCGAAATTGGCCTTAAAGAAATGTGACCCCATAACCCCAAGCTCTGACCTGATCCTCTGCGCATTTTTTATTGAAACATTCTTCTAATTGCGAATGCATGTTTATTCATGGTAAACGTCATTTCAGTGAAGTGTGCGCTTGTATCATTGTACGTCTATGACCACCATGTGCTCTAGGCTATTTAGATTTCCTGCACCCGTTGTCTAATCAGGTTACAATCTATTTGGAATCATGAAGTGCGTGCAGGTGATCCTGTTTGCTAAAACCATAAATATTTTCATACTTGCTAAACAGGAGTTGTCTTTTAACTGGAAACCCTTTCAAGTTACTTATTCCAGTGTGCCCTTCAGTGCAGGTTTCACCTTATTCTTGTCAGCGCAAGACTTGGACCTAAACTGGTTTTCAACCACATACCGATGTGTGTTATTGTTGTCGCGCTATGTTCTCGAGTTTTACATTTTCTGCATGTTCATATTTTTCATTTTCTACAACATTAGCTGCAAAAGAGTTACAATGTTTTAATGAAGCAGCTGCAGTTCCACTTGATAACAGAGGTGCGGCTCAAGTCAGAAGCAACAGCTTTAACCCCTTCAGTGCCCATGACGAGCTGGACTCGTCATGGGCCGCGGTGGCGCTGTGCCCATGACGAGTCCAGCTCGTCATAGACCCCGCCCGCTAATGCAACGGCCGGCACTGGGCGGGGAAAGGGGCGGGCACTGAAGGGGTTAAATGACCTGTACCTAGCTGAGTGGGTGTGGCTTTTCTATATATTCTATATATATTTCTAAATATGTATACACACCTTTGCTAATTTAATAAATTGTGCTTGTTTTCCTTAGGATTAGTGATTTGCCAAACCTGTTTCATAAGAATGAATCATAATTACAGTCAAAATTACAGCTTTCAAAACATTATTATTATTATTTTCTTTAAAGTTTGTGATCATACCCTACTAATTATAGGAACTTTAAATAACTGGTAAGTACAAGTACAATCAGATAGCTTATTTGGCTGTTTATGTTTCAGTGGGTGTAAGGTTTGCCTTTGATTTGAGAGGAGTGTTTTCTGCGTAATGACATTGCTCATACAACAATCCAATAGTGGAGATGCAGTTACACAAGTAAGCACCATAGGGCCCTGACAAGACGGATGCAAATGGTTGAAATGCCAATTAAATTGCTGTGGGAAGGATGACTTCTACCTAAAAATCTGTATACAGTGCTCATTTTTAGTAGGGTAAATACATATGCTAAAGCTAGTTGTCAATGAGGAATGAACATTATAATTTACAATAAATGTCTCGAGAGTAATGAAAATGTAACCCTACTAATCATAGGGACTATCAGTCGTTAGGAAGAGCAAGTGTCTAACAATATCAATTTTCGGAGGAATTATTTTTTAGATGTATGTGTAAGGGCAGAATGCAGTCACTCAATGTGAGGTCATCCTGTGCCTGGAATGGGCTCTTCTTTTGATCCACACCTTCTGCTGGGGTGGGAGGGAGTATGATTTCAGTGACATGTCAACAGACGTGATGTGGGTAAATCTAAACCTGGCAAATGTAAGTTGGGTAGGCAAGTGTTAGTAACGTGAAATTAAAAAATCTTGAGGCTGATAAAAGTGATAGCACTTGCCTTCAACAACCTCTACACATTATGCACTGTTGTTAGTAAATGAAGACACAAACTCCTCAAGCATAAAGAAAAGAGAACTTAAGAGGTCCTGCAAAATTGATGTGGCCTGTTCTCTTGTGGGGTGGCGGACGGCATGTCCTAGCGTAGGAATTTAGGAGGCTATTACAGTGATCAATGTCGGGTGCTGGCTGTCTCAGAGTTTTTAAGATAGCAGCAGCAAAGAGGGGCGCAGTCCATCAGGGGCCTTCTCACCAAAAATAAAATGCCAATAGATTGAAGTCTAGTGGAAGGTGTACTTTTTGATTTGTATTGCAACAATAAATTGTTATTCACCCAGTCCACCTAGCTAAGAAAACTAAGACTTCTCACATTTGTTTTTTGTCCCGGGCTGGGCGGCCAACTAGAGAAACCTACCAACCCAGACATTTCTGAAAACTGGACGCCTGGGGGAGTCCAGAGATGTGTGGCTTGCGTGGATCCCCCAAAGTTTTCTTACCCAGAATTCTCTGCAAACCACAAATTTAGCAAACATAAAATCACATTTTCCTTACATTTCTGTCTGGGATTCCCGTGCCGGCACAAATTTCCTACCACCTAGCGTACCTGTTGGTCTACCTGATAAAAATGATACCTCACTTATGTGGGTGCCCAATACAGAGTGAGCCTAAAAACATATGTAAAAAATATAGCGCTTAGAGATTGCTGTGCTATTTCCTCAATCTCTATGTTTCTGGCTGTTCCCAGTTGCAGACCCTTGATCCACCCACAAAAGTGAGGTATCATTGGTTTTGTTGACAAAGTTTGAGGTCTGCAAGAGATTCTTGGTAACAGAACCTGGTGAGAGCCACACAAGTTACCTCATCCTGGATTCCCCTGGGTGTCTAACTTTCAGAAATGTGAAGGTTTGCTAGGTTTCCCTAGGTGCCGGCTGATCTAGGGCCCAGAATCCACAGCTAGGGACGTTGCAAAAAAAGGGTCAGCTTTGTGTAGAAAAATGTGGTGTCCATGTTGCATGTTGGGCCTTTTCCTGTCCCGGGCACTAGGCCTACCCACACAAGTGAAGTATATTTTTAATGGGAGACTTGGGGGAAGACTGGGTGGGTGTAAGTTTGTGGCTCCCTGCAGATTCTAGAACTTTTCATCACAGAAATGTGAGGAAAATTCATTTTTTTGTTTTTCTAAGTTTGCAAGGAACGTTGGGTAACATAACCTGGTGAGAGTCACACAAGTCACTCCATCTTGGATTTCCCTGGTTGCCTAGCTTTTAAAAATGTACAGGTTTGCTAGTTTTCTCTAAGTGCCGGCTGAGCTAATGCTAAAATCAACAGCTAGGCACATTGCAAAATATGGTCAGTTTTTTGTGGAAAAATGTGATGTGTCCGTGCTGTGTTTTGACCAGTTTCCTTTCGTAGGCACTAGGCCTACCCACACAAGTGAGATACCATGTTTATTGGAAGACCTAGGGGAATGCTGGGTGGGTAGAAGTTTGTGGCTCCCCACAGATTCCAGAACATTTTTATCACAGAAGTGTGAGGAAAATGTGTTTCTTTCTACAAAGTTTGATGTTTGCAAGGGATACTTAGTAACAGAACCTAGTGAGAGCCACACAAGTCACCCCATCCTGGTTTCCCCTGGGTGTCTAGTGTTTACAAATGTACAGGTTTGCTAGATTTTCCTAAGTGCTGGCTGAGCATGGGCCCAATATCCACAGCTAGGCACATTGCAAAAAAAGGGTCTGTTTTCTGTAGAAATATGTGATGTGTCCATGTTTCGTTTTGGGCCGCTTCTTGTCGCCGGCACTAGGCCTACCCACACAAGTGAGGTACCATTTTTATTGGAAGTCCTGGGGGAATGCTGGGTGGGTGTGGCTCCCAACAGCTTCCAGAACTTTCCATCACAGAAGTGTAAGGAAAATGTGTTTTTTTTTTACAAAGTTTGAGATTTGCAAGGGACTTTGGGTAATGGAACCTGGAAAGAGCCACACGAGTCACCCCAACTTGGATTCCCCTGGGTGTCTAGTTTTTTTAAATGTACAGGTTTTCTAGGTTTTCCTAGATGCCGGCTGAGATAGGGCATAAAATCCACAGCTTGGAACATTGCAAAAAAGGGCTAATTTTCAGTGGGAAAAATGTCATATGTCCATGTTGCATTTTGGGCCTTTTCCTGGCGCGGGCTCTAGGCGTACCCACACAAGTGAGGCACCGTTTTTATCAGGAGACTTAGGAAAACTCAGAATAGTAGTACAAGTGTTATTACCTGTTGTCTTTCTATGCATTTCTGAATTTCAGATGTAAGACTGTGTGTAAAATAGAAGTCAATTTGAAAAATGCCCTATAATTCACATGCTAGTATGGTTACCCACAAATTCAGAGATGTGCTTCTGATCTCCATATGTTGTTCCCATTTTGGGAATACATAGATTTCCTTGCTACCCATTTTTCACTATTGATATTATAGCAAGTGATTTGCTGAATACCCGGTACACAATAAAAACCATTGCAAGGAGTAGCTCAGTTATTGACTCTGGGTACCTCGGGTTCTTTATGAACCTACAAGCCCTATATATCCTCACAACCAGAAGGGTCCCGCGGATGTAAGAGTATATTGCTTTCAAAAATCTAGTATAGTTAGAAGAAGTTACATGTGAAAATGTAGGCACAAATGGCTGTTCTTTTTTTTTTGTGTTGAAATTTTTTATTGAATTTTATAGAACAAATACATCAAAGCATAAACGACAGAAAATAAGGAGAAAATAAATCCAGTTTGAAAGGAACAATGCAGAAAGATACTGATGAATAAATATGATATAAATATGCATTTAAATAGATAAATACTAATTGAAGTAATAATTATGACAAGGCATAGAATGATACATAATAAAGAAATAACCTATAAGGAGAGGAAAGGAAAAGGGAAGAAGCCTAGACAACAAAAGTGCAGGAAATATAAATAGATAGAACAAAGATAAAGTGATTAGATAAAGACAAAAGAACACTACAACGAATAAAGCAGAGGATACAGAAGGCAATGAAAAGAAATAAACAAAGAACAAGAGAGGGTAAAAGCTGGCGAATGTGCTTGGGTAAAAGTAGAGGCAGAGGAATTAGCAGCATTTGATTTAAGAAATGGAGACCAAATTCGGAGAAAGGTGTCAGCTTGATCCTGAAGGTTATAGATTGTGCGTTCATGTGAGGCAGTCTGGATCATCGCTACCAACCAGTCTTCCTGAGAGGGAGGTAAAGATGATTTCCAATGACGCAGGATACATATTTTAGCAGTAGCAAGTGAGGTATGAAAAAGACGGAGTTGTGGTTTCGAGAGCTTTGGAGAGTGGCGTAAGTCATGCAGGAGAATGTTAGTTGGTGTAAGTGGCAATTTTAGGGGCATAGTGGAATTTAAAGTAGTACCGATGTAAGCCCAATAAGATTGGATACTAGGGCATTCACAAATGATATGAGTAATATCACAGCCTGAATTGGTACATCTCCAGCAGTTAGAATGGGAAAGAAGACCAGCTTTGTGCAATTTGACTGGAGACCAATGCCAATCGTGTAGTATTTTGAAAAGACAAAATTTGAGCCTTGATTCACGGGCTCCCTTGTTCAAATTCTCTAGAATCAAATCCCATTCAGTGTCGGAAAAGGAAAATGAGAGGCGAGCTTGCCATTTACGCTGAAGATCGTGTGAAAGAGATTTAGAGAAAAGATGGGACGATAAAATTTTGTATATACCAGAAGTAACACCTTTAAATTTCCCCCAAATGTGCAAATAGGATAAAATAGGGGAGTCTTGCAGTAGCCATGGCGATGACCCCATATGGGTCTTCAGACATTGCTGGAGCTGAAGGTATTTAGAAGAATGATGTAGGGGAAGATCAAATTCTACCCTTAGCTGAGAGAATGGCTTAAAATCCCCATCATGCAGAAGCTGATCCGGATAGAGGATACCTGCAGCACGCCATTCAGGCCAGGATAACATACGACCATTAATACGAATGCCCGAATTATTCCATAGGGGAGCCTTGATGTGAATTCTTGGATTCGAACCTAACAACCTATGACTTCTCTGCCAGGATTTATGCATGGCAGATAATATTGGATTTTTCGGGTCGAGACGACTAGTGCCACTACCATACAAAGGAGTAAGATTCGATTCCGAGGATAGAAGATGTCGTTACATTGTGGTTATGGTTGTGAGCGGGCGGGTGGGCGGTCCTGCTCGAGGGCAGGGGAAAGTGGCTTGATCTATGTGGCTTGCAGCCTACATAGAGAAAAGGGCCTCCCATTAGGCACCCGGCTGGGGCGCTGTGCGCCTGCACCGCACCAATCACAATTCTGCCATTGCACTTTTGTGATTGGTGGAGGGGAGGGAGGCTTCCTGTAGGCGGCTTTCCTGAGGAGAGCAGCAGGAAAACGCGGGACTGCAGGAGTCGGCACCGGCCAGGAGCTGAGGCGGCGCGATGAGTCTTATTTTATTTTGGTCCCTGAAACTGAAACCTTCTGTTTGCACTGCAAACTCCTGCTTGCGCTGGATTCTCTTGCTCACACTGCACCACTGCAGCTTCGTCCTCACACCTAGCCCTCCTGCTCACCCTCCTTCTTCCTCTTCACGGCACGCCCTCCTGCTTGCACCCCACCTTCCTGTTCACACAGCACTCCCCTTTTCGTACTGCACCATCTGCCTGCGCATGCTGCACCTTTTTCTTCCCGGTGCATGTCGGGACTACATGGGGGGACTACGAGGTCGCACTGACCCTACAATTGTGCATCAGGAATTCCATACATATCAGTTGGACAGCCCAGGCCGTTAATGCACTCCCTGCAGAAATGAGAAACAGCACAAAAATCGCAGATTTGCACCCTGCCAAGACTGGCTAAACCTTTTATCCGTCGGACATCAATAAAGTAAATACAATTGTGGCAAATAATCTACTCACATACTGTTTGAGCGCCAAGAAGCAACAAGATCGTGGCAGTGTAAGAACTAGAAGAATATTTTAGAATATGTGTTATGGAATAATGTTTTTCTATTATGAAAAGCATATTTATTCATTGAAATCGACAGAACAATACTAATTAAAGTATGTCGATTATTAGCTTTTCATACACATGAAAATCATTGTGTGCTATCAAACTGATTGTCCCTTGGATGCCTTTAAGCAAATATTTGCCACTTTGCACAGCTGTTTAACAAAGCTAAAACTAGGGGTCAAATATAATATTTTGGTGGCTCAAAAATAAAAACAAGGTCTTAAATTTGTGTAAATCTCAGTCTCCCAAAGTTGATTTCCGTCCGACACTGCACTCTCTTGCTCTGCAGCACCCTCTGCTCACCCACATGAAACCCCTGCATACATATATATTATCTACTGGCAGTCGCCAGTAGATAGTTATAGTTAGGACCGAGTTCCCAAGGGAATCTGAAAATTCTATTTTGAATAACTTTGGCGCCGGTTGACTTATCTTCGTGAAATTTTCAAAACTAATGGGGCGCTCCGCTCAGCTCCTACCCTGAAAGTCTCGGGGTGATTCGTCAAGCGGGGGCTGAGAAGAAAGAGGGTCCCAAAACGCATTTTCCCATAGGACCTTTAGTCGAAGGTACAGCCCGAACGGCTGAACAGAATTACTTGAAATTTGGCAAAGAGGTAGTCCTCAGGTCAGGCATGTGCCTTTTGTATATATGGTGTCAATTTGTTCAGTAGTTCCTGAGAAAATCAAAAGTAAAATCACATATATATCTGGGCAGAGCCTAACTACACATCCCATCGTGAGATCTGATTGGCTGTCAGCACTTCATCCAAGAAGTGTTGGCAGCCGTCTTGGGACCAATATACATGATAGCACCTCATTTAAAAGAATTGCAGTTATTAGAAGGTTTTAAGACTTTAGTTACATTATAAATCATTTGTTGATGGTACCATACTCATTTTAGGTATTGTGGTGTGTTCTAAGGTGATTTTACCATGTGAAAAAGCCTTCTGCTGTGATATCATGAATCATGTTTGAGAGAAAACTATTTTCTCATGCTTTTCCCACAGAGGTTTGGAAGGTGATCTATAAGCTAAACTGAGAGCATATTTTCTGTAAATTCACATTATCTTTCTCAGTCATTTGAGAATGAAGTCTGACATTCTCAATAAAACATATACATCCAACAAGGGCAGAGACTGTCAGTTGATTACTTTGTGTTCTACTGCAGCTTCCCAGAGTGTTCTAAAGAACAACTAGAGCGCTAACAGTCTTACTTATGACAAAAGTATGGCGCACCTGAAGCCATCTTGATTGTAATAAAGTGGTAACACTTAAAACATTTAATTTACAAAGGAACAAAATGAGGGGGTTCATTTTGCCATAGAAGTTATGATTAGTGCTGCAGAAAGAAAAATTAGGGCACATTTTGACTTCTCAAATCCTCTTCTATTTCATAAACAAATTCTGACATGCAGACTGACACATGCACTTTGAATACCAGCAGCAGACGTCCCTGGTGAGCAGTAGCTTTACTACAGTGATCTAATGAGCAACTAGAGTGCTACCATTCAGAATTTATGGCAAATGTGTGACACATCTGAATGCCTTCTTGATGGAACCAAAGTAAAAAACTGAAAGTATTTCCTACTGAGGAGACTGCAGTACATGAGGAAATTAGGAAACTTCATAACAAATAAATCTCCCAAGATGGCCACCAAAAACAAAAGAGCCCAAATGTAGCCCAAATATCACCCAGATGTAGCCCAAGTATAGCCCAATGACAGAATGTCCCAGAGTGTTCTAACGAACAACTAGAGCGCTAACAGTCTTACTTATGACAAATGTATGGCGCACCTGAAGCCATCTTGATTGTAATAAAGTGGTAACACTTAAAACATTTAATTTACAAAGGAACAAAATGAGGGGGTTCATTTTGCCATAGAAGTTATGATTAGTTCTGCAGAAAAAAAAATTAGGGCACATTTTGACTTCTCAAATCCTCTTCTATTTCATAAACAAATTCTGACATGCAGACTGACACATGCACTTTGAATACCAGCAGCAGACTTCCCTGGTGAGCAGTAGTTTTACTACAGTGATCTAATGAGCAACTAGAGTGCTAACATTCAGAATTTATGGCAAATGTGTGACACATCTGAATGCCTTCTTGATGGAACCAAAATAAAAAACTGAAAGTATTCCCACTGAGGAGACTGCAGTAAATGAGGAAATTAGGAAACTTCATAACAAATAAATCTCCCAAGATGGCCACCAGAGACAAAAGAGCCCAAATGTAGCCCAAATATCACCCAGATGTAGCCCAAGTATAGCCCGATGACAGAATGTCCCAGAGTGTTCTTAAGAACAACTAGAGCGCTTACTGTCTTACTTATGACAAAAGTATGGCGCACCTGAAGCCATCTTGATTGGAATAAACTGGTAACACTTAAAACTTCATAACAAATAAATCTCCCAAGATGGCCACCAGAGACAAAAGAGCCCAAATGCAGCACAAATATCACCCAGATGTAGCCCACATGTAGCCCAATGACAGAAGTGTGCAAAACACTTATTTTTGTGTATTTGCAGTTTTATATAGTGCAGACTTGTCAGGTATTGGAGTGCTTTACATGAGCATTGGTTACATCACACAAGATCAAATTCATTTTGGTTGTAGACATGGGGAGATCAAGTGATTTGACCAGAATCACAGAATGTTGAGCTGAAGCAGAAACTCCAACCTGGTTCCCCAGTTGCAAAGTCTGCAGCTCTGGAAGTAACACGACATCCTCCCCCCTAGGTGCAACATTTAATCAAGTGGTCAACTGGATAAAAAAACATAAAGATTACAAATAATTTAAAAGTTCTTTGTCGCTATTTGAAAACTCAGAAAATATGTCCTCATTTTAGTTTTTTAGAGCACTAACCATAATTTTGATGCAAATAAGACCCTCTCATATATGTAATTTCTAAAGGAAATACTCTCGGTATTACAGTTTTGATTACATCAAGATGACGTCAGGCGTTCCACACTTTTGTAATAAATATAGAATGTTAGCAATCTAGTTGTTCATTGGGATACTGTTGAGAGGCAGAGGCCAGGGGCACGGACTCTGAAAATTGAAGGCAGGTAGGAGAGTGCAGAGGCAACAATTTTACCACACTGGGCAGGCAGGAAGGGCAGTGGCAGCACAACAGACTATGGAGGGCAGTGGAAAGGAGGGCAGGGGCAACAAACCAACAATACAGGACTGGCAAGAGAGGCTGTAGCAATATAATAGACCATTGTGGGCAGAAGGAAGAGGCAGTGGTAGTACAACCATACATGCCAACAGACCCGTTTCAGCCAGGAAACGTCCAATGTTTTTAAGCTCAAATGGGCTTTATTTGATCTGTCTCCTGTCTACAATCTCCTCTTTTTCAATGTAACTCAAAGGGGAAAATCAATACCCCAGTTTTTTTCAAAATCTCCCTCTTACCAAGTTCAAAATGTTCGCAAGTATGGTACATTGGATCATGGTAGGCAGGAGGAGTGGGGGTAGGGACATGGACTCGGATAACAGAGGACAGGAGGGACATGGAGAGGTGCAACAAACTGACCCTACAGGGCAGGCATCAGGGTTTGCAGCAGCACAATACACCACACAGCGCATGTGGGACGGGAGTGCAGCACAACAATCCATAGAAAGCAATAGGGAGGGGACAGGACCATGCACATGGACAACAGAGAACAGAGGGGAAAGAGGCAATGGTAGCTAGCTGACCATAATGGACAGGAGAGAAAGCTGCAGCATAACAGACCATAAATGGCGGAGGGACGGATCAGGGGCATTACAATGGAACAGACAAGCCAAGAGGGAGGGAATAGGGGCCTGCACATGGAAACAGAGGGCTGGGGGCAAGGGGGCAGGGCAGGAGCAGCAAGATGACCATGGAGGTCAGGTAGGATGGGCACTAGAAACAAGACACACCATGGAGAGCAACAATGAGACTATGATGGCATACACACAGACCATGGAGGGAAGGTGGGAGGGGGTCAGGGGCAGCTAGCTGACCACACAGGGAAGGTGGGAGGGGCCATGGCAGCAGAGAAGACCATGCATGGCAAGCGGGAGGGTTAGTTGCAGCACAATGGCTATGATGGGCAGGAAGGAGGGTGCAGGGGCATGCACAAAGGACCATGGAGGATAGAAGGGAGGGTCAGGACCTGGCACAGACAAGAGGGTTCAGGGGAAGGGGCTTCACAACAGACCGCGCGGGGCAGGCAGGAGGAGCAGTTGCAGCACAACAGACCAGGGAGGGCAGAAGGGTGTGGCAGTAAAATGGACTTTGGAGGACAGGAGGAAGGGGATAGGGGCATGGCATGTGGACAGGCAGGGTGGAGGTGGCAGGGACAAGTTACAGTCATCTGACAATGCTAGGCAGGTGGGAGGGGTGTGGCAGCTCAACAGAACACGCAGGTCCATGGTACATGGTGGGCAAAAAGGATGGAGCAGGGGCATGCACAAAGACATCGGAGGGCAGGGGGAAGGAGAATAGGGGTGGCAAGCTAAGCACAGAGTCTAAGCAGGAGGTCAATGATGGGCCATAGAATTGGGCAATGGAGGGCAGGTGGAGTGGACTGGTGCATCATGCTAAATGGAGGGCAGTGGCAGCACATCAGACCATGCATGGCAGGAGGGAGGAGACTAGTCCATGGATTCAGACAAAAGAGGATAGGGAGGAGGTGGATGGGGCAGCAAGCTAACTGTTCAGAGAAGGTGGGTATTAGGAACTTTATTGTTTTTAAAATGTGTGTCTGTGCGAACTACTTAAAATATGAACAAATATGCAGCATAATCTCACTTTTATTCAGGAAGAAGAGGACGTTTGTGACTGTGACTCCGGGCTCACTTGGCAGAAACAGCCCCTGACCCTCCACCCCCCATCGCAAAATGTAATGCCCGTGAAAAGGGTAGGTGGACGCAGTGTTATATAGAATATAGTCCTGAGAGCACGATTGAAAATGAAAACTAGATATAGTATATGGTATAAACTATGCACCAAAAAGTGTGATATAAGATGAACTGGGGCTTGAAATATAATATGCAATACATTGTGCGCAATGACAGATCCATTGGAGAGCGCGAGATAGCACAGGCACTAGCGTGTGCTATGCAATATGCGCCTTGGAGTGTAATATGCACAGGGCAGTGCTGTGTAACCTAACTAGTCTCTAAAGTTGTAATATAAAATATGTGCTGGGGAGTGTAACGTTGCATATGCACTGTGACAAAGATATGGATCCCAGATTGTAATATGTATGGCATAGCGCTGTGCGTTATAACATAGGCATCGAGGAAGGCACGTTAGATGGGGCAATATAACCCGTGCGAAGACAAGTGTGGCATGACATATTCACGGGGTGGTGTTACAGTGCACATGGGCTAGAGAGTGTCATAGCATACGCACTAGCTGGTGGAATACAACACAGAGGTGTGAGGCACTCGGCAGGCACTGGTGGGTGTAACACAGCATTGGGCTCAGCCCGGAGCACGCTGTGACTCTCAAGTGAGATTCATCTCCTTTCCAGAGAGTAAAATAAAAAGTATTACACATCCGGTGGTGGATGTGTATTTTATTACCCGTGAGGGGGGTTTCTTCCATAGTTTGGTCGAATTTTTGTCGAATCCCCTTTGAATGGCTTGGTGTGCGTGTATATTAAATGTGCCCGTCAATAGCTATCCATGTTTGTATAAATAAACAACAAGGGTATCTACTTGGAGAGTACCCACTTGCGGCGATGCCGGGATTAGGCACGGTGGGTCGTCAAACACGTCAGAACTTCACTAGCGGTGTAAATACATTCCACGTGGATTCATTCTCTGCATAGTCGCCTTTTAATGAATATCACGTAAATCGTCATGGTGATAGGTATATACGGTTTGTCCAGCATGTCCTAGGTGTTTCTATAAATATATATTTTTTTTAAATAATAAAAGACAAAGCCCGGCCCCGGGGGATGGGGTCCCCGGGGCCATAAGTGGCCTGAGGAGGGGGGCCACGCAGCCCCCTCCTAAAGAATAAAAAAAAACAAAAGGCCATGACCCGGGGGTTGGGGTCCCCGGGGCCGATTAGGACCTTGGGAGGGCCAAATTAATTTTTTTCAACAAAAAAAATTAGGCTGCAGACCCTGGGGGATGGGGTCCCCAGGGCTAGTAAATTAGAAAAAGAAGGGGGGCCACACAGCCCTCCTTCTTAAAACATAAAATAAATAAAAGACCGGCATCGCACCGGAGGCTACGCCCCCTCCTTGCATCACTCTGCAAACGTGCCCCCTGGCCAGTTGTAAGTTGGGGAATTAATTAAGCCTGGGCAAAGCACTACGCTATGCTCGCGTAGTTTGCGAAGTTCGCGCTACTTCGCACTACGCGAATTGCACGTAGCACAGTGCGAACACGCGTAGCGTAGTGTTGCATAGTGCTGCGTTCATTTTTTGCTTGCTCACGGTCTTCAACGTCAAGTTGGCGACCGCGAGCAAGCAAAATGACATCCCGGCAAGACTTTTTCCTTGTTCGCGATCAGCAACATCAAGTTGGCGATCGCGAGCATGGAAAATAAACCTCCCGGCGAGATTCCCAACGCGAGGAGGTCAGGTTTCTCATTGCGAGTGGTCACGTATGCTCGCGACAGCTCGCGATGAGAAACTACCAGTTCGCGTTGAGAAAGCTGCCGCTCGAGTAAAAATCTACTCGAGCAGCAGAAAACTACAGCTCGCACTGTGCAAGATGCCATTTTCAATGATTGCACAGTGCCGGTTGCTTGTCCGCACTGTGCAATCATTGAAAACGACATCTGGCACAGTGCGAACAAGGTACTACGCAGTTCGCGAAGTGCTACGCGTAGCTCGCGTAGTGCGAACTGCACTTTGCGTAGCTTCGCCCAAGGTTAGAAATAATTCCCCTTCAATACTGAGGGTCCCTGAGGGCCAACTAGCTCAACAGGTATCTCCAGTATGCGCCAGGGAGCTGCGTTGCAGACTGGTGTTCTGAGGCCACGCCCCTTTTTACACCTCTATGCAACGCAGCTCTGTGGCGCTTACTGGAGGTACCTAGTGGGCTAGTTTGACCCTAGGGACCCTCAGGATTCAAGGGGACTTAATCTCCCAACTTAAAACAGCCACAGGGCGTGTTTACACATTGGGGAAGTGAGGGGACGGGCCTGAGGTGACGTGTGCAAACACGCACTGTGGCGCGTTTTAAGAGGTAGTTTTAATCCCCTGCCCTATTATATACTAGGGGCTTACAGAGGAGGTCATGCTGATCACACGGTGATCCCAACGCATAGTGTTCCCTAGTGTATGTAGGTGGTTTCACTGTATTCTGAGTGTCTTTTAACATAGCTCTGGCTCTAGGACTGGTTAGTCAGACTCAGTTCCCACCAGTATCCGTCTGAAAAAGTTGAGGGTACAGGATGATTTTGCAACAAGGCTTCTTTCTGCTCTTCTGTTTGTTCTTTCTGCACGTTATCCTTCTTCCTGCACTTTTCTTCGTCTTTGAGGACTTCTGTTGCTTCTTTCTGCATTTCTTTTTTTTCTTTCTGTGCGTTTTTTCTTCTTTCTTCACATGTCCTATCTCTGTAGGCATAGTTAGAAATTAGCATTTAAAAAACCTTTGAAATTCACTGAAAAAACCATAGGTTTTAGGCACGTTATAGTTAGGAATTAGCATTTAAAAAATCTTAGAAATTCACTGAAAAAACCATAGGTTTCAGGGGCGTTATAGTTAGCTGGACTTTTCACTCGTACAAAACCATTGAAATTCGCCCTTTATAGTCAGTTCAGCTAACTATAACTCGCGCGCCCGCAATGCACTGCTGATGACGTCACATATTACATCACTCATGACATGGTCAGTGACATCACTCATGACATCACTCATGACATCACTGATGACATCTCAAATGACATCACTGATGACATCATCCTTGTGATAGTGTGGCAGACCTCCTCTCCCCCTAATACAACCTTTGATACACACATTCAAAAATAGAAACTAAAATTTTCAAAACAATTGACATACCAATATCAGTTACAACAACCTATTCAGTAATTCTAAGATCCACATACACATCCACTCATTCACCAACAGTCCTATACAGTCACTCATACATGTACTCACTCATCATATGTACTCATACACCTATACATCCTGTTACACAACGCCACTCATCCATAAAGTTACTCACACACATAGTCACTCATGCTAATAAATAATCAAAAATCCATTTACTTGCATATACAGTTATACACACACCACCACTCTTACTTCTACAGAAACTTACACTTACTTAGTCTTTTAAACAATCACTTATAGAAACACATACTTATTCATACAGGAACTCTTTCAATCTCTCACTCTCACATATACTCACTTATATACACCAATAGTCACATATACTAGTTTAAAACATATGTTGTTACTCATAAAGACACTATTGAGACAGTCATTCACTCACTAACACACCCATGCACACACTCATCCACCCATACAGTCCTGCACACATGCTGTCTTCAACACATACAAACAGTGAGTCACTCATTCATACACCTATGCACTACGTAATACCCCCCACCGAACCATACAGACACTCAGACACTCATACTGATACTCAAAAAACCAACTAATAACTAGGCCTGGGCTAAAATTTCGTTCCGTTTGTGGAAATTGCGATAATTTGACATTTTCGCGTTCCGCGAAAATGTCAAAATTTCCGCATTCCGCAGCTTGGCGATAATTTGTTTCTAGCTCGCGCTGTAAAATAATACATTCTCGCGCGCGCGCGATCGCCTTACCTGAATCCCTGCGTTCGCCGACAAGTTTTCTTGATCCGGTCGCGTTCTCCATGAGATGTTGTATTGTTTTTAGCCATTTGCGCTGTCTCGCGACAGTTCGTGCCCGCAGTGACGTCATGCGTCGCGCGATCACGTCTTTCTTCTCGCGATCATGCACCGCGAGACAACTGAAAACAAGATGGCCACGCCCGCGAGCAACCACATGGGTAAGTTGGCGAGCCGCAACCATGCAGAAAATCTTGCGAACATGCTGGAAAAAAACTTCCGCATCTTTGCGATATTTCCACGTGTTTGCGATAATTTTTAACATTTTCGCGATAATTTGCGAAAGTAGATTTCGCAAATTCCGCCCACCACTACTAATAACCTATATAGACACTCATGTAGCTACTCACCAACCCATGCAGCCACTTATACACAAAGTGAGAGACTTATATAGATATTTACATATTTAAACATTACTCACTAAGCCATGTATTCACTAAGATACACTTAATCAGTCAGTTATACAATCAATTTTTCAAAAACAAATCATCCATTTACACACTTAAATACCCATTTATTCTTCCATCGACCTTGAGATATACATATATAAAACATATGTAATTTTCAGAAAAACACACATTCACTGGATGATGTCATCAGTGATGTCATCAGTGATGTCATTTGAGATGTCATCAGTGATGTCATGAGTGATGTCACTGACCATGTTATGAGTGATGTAATATGTGACGTCATCAGCAGTGCATTGCGGGGCGCGAGTTATAGTTAGCTGAACTAACTATAACGGGGGAACTTCAATGGTTTTGTACGAGTCAAAAGTCCAGCTAACTATAACGCCCCTGAAACCTATGGTTTTTTCAGTGAATATATATATATATATATATATATATCTATATATTATCTACTGGCGGTCGCCAGTAGATAGTTATAGTTAGGACCGAGTTCCCGTAGGAAATCTGAAAATTCTATTTTGAATAACTTTGGCGCCGGTTGACTTATCTTCGTGACATTTTCAAAACTAATGGGGCGCTCCGCTCAGCTCCTACCCTCAAAGTCTCGGGGTGATTCTACAAGCGGGGGCTGAGAAAAATGGGGGGTCCCAAAACGCGTTTTCCCCATGCATTTTCCCATAGGACCTTTAGTCGAAGGTACAGCCCGAACGGCTGAACAGAATTACTTGAAATTTGGCAAAGAGGTAGTCCTCAGGTCAGGCATGTGCCTTGTTCAGTAGTTCCTGAGAAAATCAAAAGTAAAATCACATATATATCTGGGCGGAGCCTAACTACACATCTCATCGTGAGGTCTGATTGGCTGTCAGCACTTCATCCAAGAAGTGTTGGCAGCCATCTTGGGACCAATATACATAATAGCACCTCATTAAAAAGCATTGCAGTTAATAGAAGGTTTTAAGACTTTACTTACATTATAAATCATTTGTTGATGGTACCATACTCATTTTAGGTATTGTGGTGTGTTCTAAGGTGATTTTACAATGTAAAAAAGCCTTCTGCTGTGATATCATGAATCATATTTGAGAGAAAACAATTTTCTCATGCTTTTCCCACAGAGGTTTGGAAGGTGATCTATAAGCTAAACTGAGAGCATATTTTCTGTAAATTCAAATAATCTTTCTCAGTCACGTGAGAATGAAGTCTGACATTCTCAATAAAACATGTACATCCAACAAGAGCAGAGACTGTCAGTTGATTCCTTTGTGTTCTACTGCAGCTTCTAAGAGTGTTCTAAAGAACAACTAGAGCGCTAACAGTCCTACTTATGACTAACGTATGGCACAACTGAAGCCATCTTGGTTACAATAAAGTGGTAACTCTTAAAACATTTAATTTAAAAAGGAACAAAATGAGGGGGGTTAATTTTGCCATAGAAAGTATGATTAGTGCTGCAGAAAGAAAAATTAGGGCACATTTTGAGTGACTTCTCATATCCTCTTCTATTTCATTAAAAAATTCTGACATGCAGACTGAAACATGCCCTTTCAATACCAGCAGCAGACTTACCTGGTGAGCAGTAGCTTTACTACAGTGATCTAATAAGCAACTAGTGTGCTAACATTCTGAATTTATGGCAAATGTGTGACACATCTGAATGCCTTCTTAATGGAATCAAAGTAAAAAAACTGAAAGTTTTTCCTACTGAGGAGACTGTAGTAAATGGGGAAATTAGGAAACATCATAACAAATAAGTCTCCCAAAATGGCCACCAGAGACAAAAGAGCCCAAATGTAGCCCAAATATCACCAAGATGTAGCCCAAGTATAGCCCAATGACAGAATATCCCAGAGTGTTCTTTTGTGTTGAAATTTTTTATTGAATTTTATAAGACAAATACATTAGAGCATATGCAATAGTGAGTAAAAGAGAATAATTACATGTTAGAAGGAATCATGGAATAAGATATTAATAAAGAAATACAATATAAATATACGTTTAAATAGATAAATACGAATTAATGCAACAATGAGATCAAAACGCAGAATGACATGTAATAAGAGTGAGCAATAGGGAAAAGAGAGAGAAGAAAAACATAGTAGAATATAAAGTGCTGGAAATATAAAGAAATAGAACAAAGGAAAAATAATTAAATAAAAGCAGAAGAATATCACAACGGAGGGAGCAAAGGATTGTGAGGGAACAGAGAGAAGAGAAAAAACAAAAAACAGAAAAGTGAAAGTTGATTAGTGTGTTTGAGTAGAAGTGGAGGCCGGAGAATCATCAGCATTTGATTTAAGAAATGGAGACCATATTCGAAGAAAAGTGTCGTTTTGATCTTGAAGATTATAGATTATACGTTCATGGGAAGCAGTTTGCATCATTGCCACCAACCAGTCCTCCTGTGATGGAGGCATAGTTGATTTCCAATGACGCAGTATACATATTTTGGCAGTAGCAATTGAAGTATGAAAAAGACGGAGTTGTGGCTTCGTGAGCTTTGGGGAATGACGTAAGTCATGTAGGAGAATGTTAGTAGATGTGAGTGGCAATTTTAGGGGCATAGTGGATTTCAAGGTAACACCGATAAAAGTCCAATAGGGTTGGATACTGGGACATTCACAAATGATATGAGTAATATCACAACCTGAATTGAAGCATCTCCAGCAGTTAGAATGAGAGAGAAGACCAGCTTGGTGTAATTTGACAGGAGACCAGTGCCAATCATGCAGAATTTTAAAAAGACAAAATTTAAGCCTTGATTCACGGGCTCCCTTATTTAAACTCTCTAGAATCAAATCCCACTCAGCATCGGAAAAGGAAATGGAGAGACGAGATTGCCATTTACGCTGGAGATCATGTGAAAGAGGTTTAGAAAAAAGATGAGATGAAAAAATTTTGTATATACCAGAAGTAACACCCTTAAATTTCCCCCAAACGTGCAAATAGGATAATATAGGGGAATCCTGCAGGAGCCATGGTGATGTCCCCATATGGGTCTTTAAACATTGTTGGAGTTGAAGATATTTGGAAGAATGATGAAGGGGAAGATCAAATTCTACCCTTAGCTGAGAGAATGACTTAAAATCCCCATCATGTAGAAGTTGATCCAAATGGAGAATACCTGCAGCTCGCCATTCAGGCCAGGATAACATACGACCATTAAGACGGATCCCCGAATTATTCCACAAGGGAGCCTTAGCATGGATTCTGGAGTTTGAGCCTAATAATCTATGACTTCTCTGCCAGGATTTATGCATGGCAGATAGTATCGGGTTTTTTGGGTCAGAACGACTAGAGCCAGTACCATACAGAGGAGAAAGGTTTGATTCTGAGGATAGGAGATGTCTTTCTATTTGAACCCATTGTGGTAAATCTTTGATGCCAGGTAAAAAATATGAGATTTGGGAAATATGTAACGCCAAAGAGTAGTGTTCAATAGAAGGAAGACCAATTCCGCCAGATAACTGGTGAGCCTTCAACTTAGTGATAGCAAGGCGCGGCTTCATAGTACCCCAGATGAAAGTTTTAATCTGGGCATCTATTGATCGAAGTAGGGATAGAGGAATCTGCAAAGGAAGCATCCCTAGAATGTATATAAATCTCGGAAGGGTAACCATTTTAACCGCCTGAGTTCTGCCCCAAAGAGAAAGGCCCAGAGCCTTCCATTTGTCAAAATCCCGTTGCATTTGGGATATAAGAGGAGATAAATTATCTGCAACCATATCTTGCAATCCTTTATTAACGAGGACACCCAAGTATTTAAGGCGTGAAGGCTGCCAATGAAAAGGAAATCCAAAAATGGCTGCTTTTGTGGTACCGTTAGAGATGGGCAAAGCCTCACTCTTGTCCCAATTAATCTTATAACCTGAAAAAGAAGAGAAATCATTAATAATGTGAAGAAGGGAAGGAATCGACCGGGGAAGACGAGTAAGGGTGAGTAAAATATCATCAGCATACAGGTATATTTTAGAATGTCCAATTGGAAGGGGGACACCAGAGACCTCATCCGATTGACGAATGGTGGCGGCCAAGGGCTCCATAGCCAGAAGAAACAAAAGAGGGGATAGTGGGCATCCTTGACGTGTCCCTCTCTTAATGGTAAAGGTGTCTGATAGAAACCCACCACAATTTACCTGAGCAGAAGGATGGTCGTATAATAAGCGTACTTTATCAATAAATTTCGTGCCTAAACCAAATCTATCCATGACTTTGAAGAGATAGTTCCATTCAATGCGGTCGAACGCCTTTTCTGCGTCAAGTGAAAGGGCTAACGCATCATCCTTGAGATGTTGAGCCGACCATAATGCATGGGCCAGAGAACGCAGATGGTTCCGAGAGGATCGACCCGGTACAAAGCCTACTTGAGAATGGTGTATCAAGGAAGGCAAGACTTTACGCAAACGCGAAGCAAGAATGCTGGCCAAGATTTTAATATCAGTGTTCAATAAAGAGATGGGGCGATAGCTACTGCAGAGCTGGGGGTCTTTACCTGGCTTTGGAAGCACAACAATAATAGCCTTGTTAGAAAGAGGTCCTAGTGAAGATGAACTATCCGCCTCCTGGAATGCGGCATGCAGGGTATCTATAATATTATGACCTGCCCAGCGATAGAACTCAGGGGGAAATCCATCTTCACCAGGGGCCTTGTGGTAAGGCAGGGCAGTAATCGCACTAGAAACCTCATCTCTGGTTATTTCACCCTCTAGGATGGCTCTGCCCTCCGCCGAAAGAGAAGGAAGATGCACCTTCGCAAGAAATGCAGTCATTTTATCCGTGTCCATTCTACTATCAGAGGTGTAAAGAGATTCGTAAAAGGAGGCGAACTCATTAACAATGTCTTGAGGTTTCGTGCACAGGTGACCTTGCGTAGATCTAATGGCCGGAATGGCCATGGACGCCTCCCTCTGCCGCAGCTGCGCGGCTAGTAACCTTCCCGCCTTTTCCCCTTGCTCGTAATGCCGACCTTTCATTTTCTGTAAAGCATATTCTGCTTTAGATGTAAAAAGGCTATTTAAGGCCATTCGAGCTTGCTCAAGCAATTTACGGTTTTGTAGAGACGGAGATATGGTGTATAAACGAGAATAAGTTCGTATGTCAGATTCAAGCTCACTTTGTCTCCTTGCATTTTGTTTATTAGCAACTGCTGCATCGCGCATTAATTGCCCCCTCAAAGTAGCCTTCGCCGCAGCCCAAAGAGTCCTGCTGGAGGTGACAGACCCCTGATTAGTTGAAAGATAATGTTGAAGATGAGATTGCAGTTGGGACTTACCAGCGGGAGTCCTGTGGCGTTGGATGTTCATTCGCCATGGTTTACGTCCAGGCCGAGAAAGACCCAAATCAAGGGAAAGGAGGACCGGAGAATGATCAGACAAAGCCGCTTCCAGGATGCAGGAGTCTGTAACGAATTGAACTGTGCTATGAGAAATAAGGAAGTAATCAAGACGAGAAAATGTACCATGAGCCGATGAAAAGAAAGTATATTCCTTATCCCTTGGATGGCTAAAACGCCAATGGTCAACCAAGCCAATATCTGATATGATGTCCCCCAACAAGGCTCTGTCTGACGCGTTGCCCTTATCTAATGGGCCAGTTTTGTCTAGAATGGAATCTTGCGTTACATTCCAGTCTCCGCCAATCAAATATTGTGATGCATTGATTTCAAGCAGCAAACGGGATAATTGAAGAAAGAATGTTTTTTTGGTACCCGTAGGGGCATAAACAGACCCTACACAGATGTGAGACCCTCCAATTTTAAGTTTGGCAAATACATAGCGGCCATTTACATCTGTCCATGTTTTGGAGACAGTGACCGGGAGGGATTTGCGAAGGAGGATTGCTACTCCACATTTGCGGAGAGGGCCTGTGTCTGAGGAATCGCCTTGTTGAACACTACTATGGATAACCTTGCCCACCCAGTCTCTGCAAAGTTTATCTGACTCTAGAGCATCCAAATGGGTCTCCTGAAGCAAGGCCACATCTACATGTTTGGTCTGGAGATAGGAGAGTACTTTCTTCCGTTTTATGTAATGGGTGAGGCCATGTACATTACAAGTGATCGCATTAAGAGAATGTGCCTGTGTCATAGTAGAATAGAGCAAAAATCAGGAGGAAGAAAATAATATAAAGCACAAAACAACGTGGTGAACCAAACAAAGAGAAAAGGGAGAGAAATGAGGAAAGGAAGGGGAAACAGAAAGAAAATAAGTGGAAGCAAACGTATATATAGAAAGAAAGAGATTTGGGGACCTAAACTGCTAACTGCGGGTCTGGGCGCACTAGAGCACCGCCACGGGAAAGGACCCCCCGGAAAAGAAAGGGAGTTAAAGCGAGTAAATATTAATATAGAATAGAGTTCCTGATAGTAGTTTGATAAGGAGTGAGGATAACGATAAGGAAAATCGAGAAAGTAAGTGAGAAATAAAGGTAGGCCCTAAAAGCTATAGTACATTCCATTGTAGAGGAGAAAAAACTAACAATTAAGTTACTTATGATAACGCTAAAGAATGTACATTATATTTATAATAAACAGGAAATGGCAATAAAGCACAATGTAAACAACATAAAATAGAAAATAGGAATAAAATGTTAAAACAATAGTCCAATAAGTGAGTGTTGAGATGGTTAAATAATTACATGACTGATGATAACATGTTATAAGTTGTAATATTGATAGTGAATAACAAATTGAAGGTAACCACTATAATGGAGAGAAACATGCTAAAGATAAAAATTGCAAATATGGAAAATAAAGCACATATCTGACTATAACGCATCTAGCATTGTGTGGATATAATAGAATATAAGAACATCTTAACTATTCTTAGTATTGATAATGATAAGAAAGGGTAAAAAGATGAATGAATATAAGATCTTCAATCAACTACAGCTTAAACATGGGAAGAACAGCTTGTAAGACAAAAGATTATTCAATCCGCATCTGAGGGAGATTTAAGAGGAGATCTGGATTTGTCCCTATGCGGATGTTGTGTAAAAGTAGCAGTAGAAACAGAATGAAGGGCTAAATTCTTATCTTCTTGGAGACGATGGAGTCTTTCAGAGTCTCTACCACGAACTCTTGGGTTACTAAGACTTTGTCGCTTGTGATCTGGTAATGTAAGAGAAGAAGCAGAAGCTGGTTGAGGATAATCTTCTGTTGAAGGTTGAACTTGAACGTCCATATCTTGAAGCTTGATGGAATCTAAAAATTCTTGAAGATGTGTTGGGTCATAAAAGTCTCTGGAATCTCCATTTCTGGTGATGCGAAAACGCGCAGGTTCAAATAAGCCATATTTGATATCTAGTTGGCGCAATTGAGGCCTCATAGAGAGAAATGCTTTCCTACGCTCATTTGTTTCCTTGGAAAAGTCAGCTGCCAGATGAATTGTATGACCCTTGAATGAGAAGGAACCTTGTGAACGAGCTGCAGCCAGTAATTGTCGTGTTTGTTCATGGCGAAGGAAACAGGCAATAATCGGTCTTGGACGCGCTGCAGGGTCTTTACGTGGAGGGCCAATTCTGTGAGCTCTTTGGATTTCCAAAGGTGGAACAAAGGAAATACCAGTCAGGTTTGGAAGGATGCTATAAAGAAATGATTTTGTGTTTTGGCCTTCAATTTGTTCCGGAAAACCAAAAAAGCGGATATTATCCCTCCGACTACGATCTTCCAAATCGATGATTTTGCTATGAAGAAAGAGAAGGTCTTGATCTTTGTTAGGGAGTGAATCCAGACGTTTCTCCACTGCAAGAATTCTAGAATCGAGACCCTCAACTTTTGCATAAAAGCCTGCCATATCTGTTCGAATTGATTTAGTCTCTTCAGCCAAGGATGTGATTGTAATATCCATACCTTCCAACCGACGACTAACCCCAGAGATTTCCTGGAGAATACGTTGTATAGCTTCTTTAGATGCGTGCCCAGTGGCAGGAGGAGGGCTTGGCGATAAGTTGGACGGTAAAGGTGCACTACCTTTTGTTGGCATATTAGTGGATTGTTTAAGAGCTTCTGCAAACAGTTGTTTAGAATGTTTGTTGCCGTGCTTAGTAGTAGACATCTGTAGAGGACTTTTAAAAGAAACTCTGAAGAAACGTGAGGAGGCCGTTCTTTGGCGTCGGATATGAGTATGTAGGTACACAGAGGGCAGTGGAATAAAGTTGTTAAAATCAAGACTGCTGTCAATGTGATGTGACAAACGTGCAAAGTAGTGAACTGCTGATAGAGTAAAACTTATTATTAGTACATTGCAATATCGAAGACAATATAATAAGCGAAGAATAAATTCATAAAAGCAGTATAATTAAGAGCGTATTTAGACAAGAAATAACAGCAATCTGGTTTTCTCCAATAAAACTACATTCGATGTTCATACATTAGTATGTAATACAGGTAGTGTAGCAAAATTAATTGCTGCGTTGTCAGAAAAGAGGAGGCCTTAATAATGTGTGAATATGCTGTTCTTGTAACAAATATTAGTACAAAATGTTTGTCAGAAAATTAATGAGGAGCATTCCTGTCAGGAGAAGAAGAAAGAAGCCTCCCATATATTATATATTCAACCATGAAAGTGCAGTGTCAATTAGTTGAGGAGATGCAGCCCATAAGCAAACAGGGAGCACAAGCCCCTGCAACGTTGAGGAGCGCAAAGGTGTAACCACAGGAAGGACCAAGAAGCAGCATACATCCAGGGAAAATCTCCATATGCAAAGCTGAGCATCATAAGTTAGTATATTAAAAATAAAGCAGAGCAAAAGGCCAAAAGCGCTGGTGCTGTCATATAAATAAAGACGACCCTGTCAGGGAGAAGGGCACCGTCTCACGAATACCTTACAGCGCTGAAAGTCTCCCCTCCTCTCTCACCAATAGCCTGGAGGTGGTGCCGTTGCATCAATTAGACGAAGAGGCGCGTCTCAAAAAAACTCAGTATTCCCGTCATTCGAGAAGGCGCGGCCTCACAGGGAAGTAAAAGGCGCGGCTTGAGGAGGCGCGTTCCAGTGAGGTACGCCAGCCGAGACGCGTTGGCAAAAGCAGGGCCGTGAGGAGACCTCGTCAGCGCCCGGCACAGGACCTCCCGTGCCGACCGACATCAGGAAACTCACTCCGAGTGACCTCCATACCCTCCGACTATATCGGAACAGGAGAAGAGAGCTTCAGGTGCAACGGGCGGTAAGATATGACCGGTGGAGTCCCGACCCGAGGCGGAGCTCACTGCTCAGGCGGCCATCTTACTGCGTGGCCAGACCACGCCCCATCCCAGAGTGTTCTAACGAACAACTAGAGGGCTAACAGTCTTACTTATGACAAAAGTATGGCACATCTGAAGCCATCTTGATTGGAATAAAGCGCTAACACTTAAAACATTTAATTTACAAAGGAACAAAATGAGGGGGTTCATTTTGCCATAGAAATTATGATTAGTTCTGCAGAATGAAAAATTAGGGCACATTTTGACTTCTCAAATCCTCTTCTATTTCAGAAACAAATTCTGACATGCAGACTGAAACATGCACTTTGAATACCAGCAGCAGACTTCCCTGGTGAGCAGTAGCTTTACTACAGTGATCTAATGAGCAGCTAGAGTGCTAACATTCAGAATTTATGGCAAATGTGTGACACATCTGAATGCCTTCTTGATGGAACCAAAATAAAAAACTGAAAGTATTCCCACTGAGGAGACTGCAGTACATGAGGAAATTAGTAAACTTCATAACAAATAAATCTCCCAAGATGGCCACCAGAGACAAAAGAACGCAAATGTAGCCAAAATATCACCCAGATGTAGCCCAAGTATAGCCCGATGGCAGAATGTCCCAGAGTGTTCTTAAGAACAACTAGAGCGCTTACTGTCTTACTTATGACAAAAGTATGGCGCACCTGAAGCCATCTTGATTGGAATAAACTGGTAACACTTAAAACTTCATAACAAATAAATCTCCCAAGATGGCCACCAGAGACAAAAGAGCCCAAATGCAGCACAAATATCACCCAGATGTAGCCCACATGTAGCCCAATGACAGAAGTGTGCAAAACACTTATTTTTTGTGTATTTGCAGTTTTATATAGTGCAGACTTGTCAGGTATTGGAGTGCTTTACATGAGCATTGGTTACATCACACAAGATCAAATTCATTTTGGTTGTAGACATGGGGAGATCAAGTGATTTGACCAGAATCACAGAATGTTGAGCTGAAGCAGAAACTCCAACCTGGTTCCCCAGTTGCAAAGTCTGCAGCTCTGGAAGTAACACCACATCCTCTCCCCTAGGTGCAACATTTAATCAAGTGGTCATCTGGATAAAAAAACATAAAGATTACAAATAATTTAAAAGTTCTTTGTCGCTATTTGAAAACTCAGAAAATATGTCCTCATTTTAGTTTTTTAGAGCACTAACCATAATTTTGATGCAAATAAGACCCTCTCATATATGTAATTTCTAAAGGAAATACTCTAGGTATTACAGTTTTGATTACATCAAGATGACGTTAGGCGTTCCACACTTTTGTAATACATATAGAATGTTAGCAATCTAGTTGTTCATTGGGATACTGTTGAGAGGCAGAGGCCAGGGGCACGGACTCTGAAAATTGAAGGCAGGTAGGAGAGTGCAGAGGCAACAATTTTACCACACTGGGCAGGCAGGAAGGGCAGTGGCAGCACAACAGACTATGGAGGGCAGTGGAAAGGGGGGCAGGGGCAACAAACCAACAATACAGGACTGGCAAGAGAGGCTGTGGCAATATAATTGACCATTGTGGGTAGAAGGAAGAGGCAGTGGTAGTACAACCATACATGCCAACAGACCCTTTTCAGCCAGGAAACGTCCAATGTTTTTAAGCTCAAATGGGCTTTATTTGATCTGTCTCCTGTCTACAATCTCCTCTTTTTCAATGTAACTCAAAGGGGAAAATCAATACCCCAGATTTTTCAAAATCTCTCTCTTACCAAGTTCAAAATGTTCGCAAGTATGGTACATTGGATCATGGTAGGCAGGAGGAGTTGGGGTAGGGACATGGACTCGGATAACAGAGGACAGGAGGGACATGGAGAGGTGCACCAAACTGACCCTACAGGGCAGGCATCAGGGTTTGCAGCAGCACAATACACCACACAGCGCATGCGGGACGGGAGTGCAGCACAACAATCCATAGAAAGCAATAGGGGGTACAGGACCATGCACATGGACAACAGAGAACAGAGGGGAAAGAGGCAATGGTAGCTAGCTGACCATAATGGACAGACAGGAGAGAAAGCTGCAGCATAACAGACCATAAATGGCGGAGGGACGGATCAGGGGCATTACAATGGAACAGACAAGCCAGGAGGGAGGGAATAGGTGTCTGCACATGGAAACAGAGGGCTGGGGGCAAGGGGGCAGGGCAGGAGCAGCAAGATGACCATGGAGGTCAGGCAGGATGGGCACTAGAAACAAGACACACCATGGAGAGCAACAATGAGACTATGATGGCATACACACAGACCATGGAGGGAAGGTGGGAGGGGGTCAGGAGCAGCTAGCTGACCACACAGGGAAGGTGGGAGGGGCCATGGCAGCAGAGAAGACCATGCATGGCAAGCGGGAGGGTTAGTGGCAGCACAATGGCTATGATGGGCAGGAAGGAGGGTGCAGGGGCATGCACAAAGGACCATGGAGGATAGAAGGGAGGGTCAGGATCTGGCACAGACAAGAGAGTTCAGGGGAATGGGCTTCTCAATAGACCGCGCGGGGCAGGCAGGAGGAGCAGTTGCAGCACAACAGAACAGGGAGGGCGTAAGGGTGTGGCAGTAAAATGGACCTTGGAGGGCAGGAGGAAGGGGATAGGGGCATGGCATGTGGACAGGCAGGGTGGAGGTGGCTGGGACAAGTTACAGTCATCTGACAATGCTAGGCAAGTGGGAGGGGAGTGGCAGCTCAACAGAACACTCAGAGTAGATAGGAGTGGCAGGTCCATGGTACATTGTGGGCAAAAAGGATGGAGCAGGGGCATGCACAAAGACATCGGAGGGCAGGGGGAAGGAGAATAGGGGAGGCAAGCTAAGCACAGAGACTAAGCAGGAGGTCAATGATGGGCCATAGAATTGGGCAATGGAGGGCAGGTGGAGTGGACTGGTACATCATGCTAAATGGAGGGCAGTGGCAGCACATCAGACCATGCATGGCAGGAGGGAGGAGGCTAGTCCATGGATTCAGACAACAGAGGATAGGGAGGAGGTGGATGGGGCAGCAAGCTAACTGTTCAGAGAAGGTGGGTATTAGGAACTTTATTGTTTTTAAAATGTGTGTCTGTGCGAACTACTTAAAATATGAACAAGTATGCAGCATAATCTCACTTTTATTCAGGAAGAAGAGGACGTTTGTGACTGTGACTCCGGGCTCACTTGGCACAAACAGCCCCTGTCCCTCCACCCCCCATCGCAAAATGTAAGGCCCGTGAAAAGGGTAGGTGGACGCAGTGTTATATAGAACATAGTCCTGAGAGCATGATTGAAAATGAAAACTAGATATAGTATATGGTATAAACTATGCACCAAAAAGTGTGATATAAGATGAACCGGGGCTTGAAATATAATATGCAATACATTGTGCGCAATGACAGATTCATTGGAGAGCGCGAGATAGCACAGGCACTAGCGTGTGCTATGCAATATGCGCCTTGGAGTGTAATATGCACAGGGCAGTGTTGTGTAACCTAACTAGTCTCTAAAGTTGTAATATAAAATATGTGCTGGGGAGTGTAACGTTGCATATGCACTGTGACAAAGATATGGATCCCAGATTGTAATATGTATGGCATAGCGCTGTGCGTTATAACATAGGCATCGAGGAAGGCACGTTAGATGGGGCAATATAACCCGTGCGAAGGCAAGTGTGGCATGACATATTCATGGGGTCGTATTACAGTGCACATGGGCTAGAGAGTGTCATAGCATACGCACTAGCTGGTGGAATACAACCCAGAGGTGTGAGGCACTCGGCGGGCACTGGTGGGTGTAACACAGCATTGGGCTCAGCCCGGAGCACGCTGTGACTCTCAAGTGAGATTCATCTCCTTTCCAGAGAGTAAAATAAAAAGTATTACACATCCGGTGGTGGATGTGTATTTTATTAACCGTGAGGGGGGTTTCTTGCATGGTTCGGTCGAATTTTTGTCGAATCCCCTTTGAATGGCTTGGTGTGCGTGTATATTAAATGTGCCCGTCAATAGCTATCCATGTTTGTATAAATAAAAGACAAGGGTGTCTACTTGGAGAGTACCCACTGGCGGGGACGCCGGGATTAGGCACGGTGGGTCATCAGACACGTCAGAGCTTCACTAGCGGTGTAAATTCATTCCACGTGGATTCATTCTATGCATAGTCGCCTTTTAATGAATATCACGCAAATCGTCATGGTGATAGGTACATACGGTTTGTCCAGCATGTCCTAGGTGTTTCTATAAATATATATTTTTTTTAAATAATAAAAAACAAAGGCCGGCCCCGGGGGATGGGGTCCCCGGGGCCATAAGTGGCCTGAGGAGGGGGGCCACGCAGCCCCCCTAAAGATGTGTTTTTAAAGAAGGTCATGACCCGGGGGTTGGGGTCCCCGGGGCCGATTAGGACCTTGGGAGGGCCAAATTAATTTAAAAAAAAAAATAATTAGGGTGCAGGCCCTGGGGGATGGGGTCCCCAGGGCCAGTAAATTAGAAAAAGAAGGGGGGCCACACAGCCCTCCTTCTTAAAAAATAAAATAAATAAAAGACCGGCATCACGCCGGAGGCCACGCCCCCTCCTTGCAGCACTCTGTAAACGCGCCCCCTGGCCAGTTGTAAGTTGGGGAATTAATTCCCCTTCAATACTGAGGGTCCCTGAGGGCCAACTAGCCCAACAGGTATCTCCAGTATGCGCCAGGGTGCTGCGTTTCAGACAGGTGTTCTGAGGCCACGCCCCTTTTTACACCTCTATGCAACGCAGCTCTGTGGCGCTTACTGGAGGTACCTAGTGGGCTAGTTTGACCCTAGGGACCCTTAGGATTCAAGGGGACTTAATCTCTCAACTTAGAACGGCCACAGGGCGCGTTTACACAGTGGTGAAGATAGGGGACGGGGCCTGAGGTGAAGTGTGCAAACAAGCCCTGTGGCGCGTTTTAAGTTGGGGAAATAATTCCCTTTCAATCCTGAGGGACCCTGGGGGCCAACTAGCCCACCAGGTGCTTCCAGTAAGCGCCACTGCGCTGCGTTGCAGATAGGTGGTCTAGGCCGTGCCCCTTTTGACATCTCTCTGCAACGTAGCTCTGTGGCACTTATTGGAGGTACCTAGTGGTCTAGTTGGACCCTAGGGACCCTCAGGATTCAAGGGGACTTAATCTCCCAACTTAAAACAGCCACAGGGCGTGTTTACACAGTGGGGAAGTGAGGGTACGGGCCTGTTTTAAGAGGTAGTTTTAATCCTCTGCCCTATTATATACTAGGGGCTTACAGAGGAAGTCATGCTGATCACACGGTGATCCCAACACATAGTGTTCCCTAGTGTATGTAGGTGGTTTCACTGTATTCTGAGTGTCTTTTAACATAGCACTGGCTCTAGGACTGGTTAGTCAGACTCAGTTACCACCAGTAGTCGTCTGAAAAAGTTGAGGGTACAGGATGATTTTGGAACAAGGCTTCTTTCTGCTCTTCTGTTTATTCTTTCTGCACGTTGTCCTTCTTCCTGCACTTTTCTTCGTCTTTGAGGACTTCTGTTGCTTCTTTCTGCATTTCTATTTTTTCTTTCTGTGCGTTTTTTCGTCTTTCTTCACATGTCCTATCTCTGTAGGCATAGTTAGAAATTAGCATTTAAAAAACCTTTGAAATTCACTGAAAAAACCATAGGTTTTAGGCACGTTATAGTTAGGAATTAGCATTTAAAAAACCTTTGAAATTCACTGAAAAAACCATAGGTTTCAGGGGCGTTATAGTTAGCTGGACTTTTCACTCGTACAAAACCATTGAAATTCCCCCGTTATAGTTAGTTCAGCTAACTATAACTCGCGCGCCCGCAATGCACTGCTGATGACGTCACATATTACATCACTCATGACATGGTCAGTGACATCACTCATGACATCACTGATGACATCTCAAATGACATCACTGATGACATCATCCTTGTGATAGTGTGGCAGACCTCCTCTCCCCCTAATATAACCTTTGATACACACATTCAAAAATAGAAACTAAAATTTTCAAAACAATTGACATACCAATATCAGTTATAACAACCTATTCAGTAATTCTAAGATCCACATACACATCCACTCATTCACCAACAGTCCTATACAGTCACAGATACATGTACTCACTCATCATATGTAGTCATACACCTATACATCCTGTTACACAACGCCACTCATCCATAAAGTTACTCACACACATAGTCACTCATGCTAATAAAGAATCAAACATCCATTTACTTGCATATACAGTTATACACACACCACCACACTTACTTCTACAGAAACGTACACATACTTAGTCTTTTAAACAATCACTTATAGAAACACATACTTATTCATACAGGAACTCTTTCAATCTCTCACTCTCACATATACTCACTTATATACACCAATAGTCACATATACTAGTTTAAAACATATGTAGTTACTCATAAAGACACTATTGAGACAGTCATTTACTCACTAACACACCCATGCACACACTCATCCACCCATACAGTACTGTACACATGCTGTCTTCAACACATACAAACAGTGAGTCACTCATTCATACACCTATGCACTACGTAATACCCCCACCGAACCATACAGACACTCAGACACTCACACTGATACTCAAAAAACCAACTAATAACCTATATAGACACTCATGTAGCTACTCACCAACCCATGCAGCCACTTATACACAAAGTGAGAGACTGATACAGATATTTACATATTTAAACATTACTCACTAAGCCATGTATTCACTAAGATACACTTAATCAGTCAGTTATACAATCAATTTTTCAAAAACAAATCATCCATTTAGACACTTATATACCCATTTATTCTTCCATCGACCTTGAGATATACATATATAAAAAATATGTAATTTTCAGAAAAACACACATTCACTGGATGATGTCATCAGTGATGTCATTTGAGATGTCATCAGTGATGTCATGAGTGATGTCACTGACCATGTCATGAGTGATGTAATATGTGACGTCATTAGCAGTGCATTGCGGGCGCGCAAGTTATAGTTAGCTGAACTAACTATAACGGGGGAATTTCAATGGTTTTGTACGAGTGAAAAGTCCAGCTAACTATAACGCCCCTGAAAGCTATGGTTTTATCAGTGAATTTCTAAGGTTTTTTAAATGCTAATTCCTAACTATAACGTGCCTAAAACCTATGTTTTTTTCAGTCAATATATATATCTATATCCAAATGAAGGTTTGCTCCCAGAGGCACCTCACACTTCGTGAAATGTTGTCCTTTTATTAATGGGGCTTCAAGGATTCAGCAGTGTCTTTGCAACAAAATCAGCTTGCTTTTCAATCGATATCTTCGTCAAACATGTTTTGGGCTCCTTCCGTGCTTGATCGCTGGCTGTGGCAACAGGAAACAGAAGCAAGTATGGCCTGGTACATGCCTATACCCCCTCCTCCTTTGTTAAGACCCCCATAATATCAAGAACAAGTGTTTCTTTGGAAAAGGGGGTCGTAGATAACCCCCGGCCGTATTTATTAACAAACAATTAATATTAACAATATTTACAAAATTACGCAGAAAACATCCAAATTGTATTTACTTACATTGATAGGTACAGATGTCAGATGGCTATCCTTCTCATAACCCTAATACAAGTTATTCCTATCCGAATCTAAAACATATCATCATCATTAATCATAATGGCAATTACTTTTCTGCGTATCCATATTTGAGCCTACGGCAAGGTCAATAACTGGTGTCAGATCCTTATCAAATTAAGCCCGCCCTCCAGCCGGAGTGCGCATGCGCAGAGGGCCTGTTCACCGTGAGGGTACTCCCCCCGTTACCCCATACGCTCTGTATACTATCTCCATAAAGGGGCCCTTGCAGTTCTGCGCCCTTTACTGGCACCATTGTGCACGTGCGGGGTGGCCAACCAACCTAGGAAAAGCGTAACTCCCCACTCCCCTGCACCCATCCAGCCAACCAGGCAGTAACTGCCCCTGGAGTTCTAGGATGGACCACTTGTCCCTTCCCCTTGGGCGACCCCATTCAAGAATGGAGCCGCCCTCTAAGGACCTTAAATTTACTGCTCACCAATCATTACCTTACCGCCACAGGCCAGCATAGTTGACCGACTATCTGGCCCCCCCACTATGCTAACTAGAAGGTCATGCCCTGCTTCTGAAGCCTAACTCTGCAGAAGTAGTGGGTGGACCTGGCCACACTACCCTGCCGTTGAAGTCCTGCAGGAATGCCATCCAAATCCGCATGTCCTGCCTAACCTCAGCCGACAGCCTGGTGTGGTGGTGCTTTTCTTTGAGACCGGCCATGGCCTGGGAGATGGAGCGGGAGAGTGGTCGTGCCATTGGTATCACTCTGAGAGCAAAGTTCAACTGCCCTACCGTCTGCTGTAACTGATTCAAGGTAACCTTATCCTTGGCAAGGCATTGCTGCAAAGCTGTCCTGAATTTTTTTATCTTGTCTGCCGGTAACCGGAAACACCCTTGGACTGAATCTAACTCAATGCCTAAGAATTCTATCCTTGTTGTTGGTCCCACTGTCTTTCCTGGTGCCAGGGGGACCCCATAAGCCCGCATGAGCGTGCGGAATTCCTCAATATCCGATTTCGCCAGCAATGCACCAGGGCCCAGGCCCCTAAGCATTTTCACCGCCTGGTCAAATGACGCGTATTTTACACTACAAATCTCGTCACTGATGGCGTCATTCAATGAGTTGCCCTTAGGTGCAGATAGATTGTGAATCAACCTGAACTCACCCTCGTCTTTTTTCGGGACCACCCCCAAAGGGGAGCAAACAAAATTGTGTACCGGGATGCAGTCAAATGGTCCCATTATTCTGCCCTGGTGTAGTTCTTTAGTAATCTTTGGATTGGTCCTAACCAAAAGTTGATTTTTGCATTCAGGTGCCCCCACATAGTCAGGTGCAGGGATCCTGAACCCATACATGAAACCTTCTTGCAGAGTCCTAGCAGTGGAATGACAAGGGTACTTGTTCAGCCAAGGGGTCATCGCTGTATGTCAATGGGTGAGTGTGCCACCTGGTGTACCCTACTCTCATTCCTGGTTCCTCCTTCCTTTATCCCTAGATTTCTTGAGACACTTGGACTCTGTGTGTGATGGGTTAGCGCAGATAGAGCAGGCGTGTTTGAACTGGCATGTGCCTGGTGTCCTGGTGCAAGTCCGCCTATTAAAATCCCAACATGTCCCCTTCTGTCCTCCCCCGCCACCTGGGCTATTGGAAGGACCTGTGTTTTGGGAAGGCCGAAAGGGCTGAAAGGGGTGAAAGGATTGGACTGTCTGTCCCCTGTTATTAGATTGCGCTGCCCCAAACTGATCCAACCAAGAGATTGTGTCGACCTGGTTCCAGGAAAGGGCTGGGTCAGCTGACTTAGCCCTCCTGAATTCTATGTCATAGTGCTTCCAACCACCTCCCCCATACTTGTCATGAGCCATAATAATGCGGTTCTGATAACATGCCATCTCTGCCTGTATGTTAGGAAAACGTTCAGCCATTACTGCCATGAATACTGAGAAACCCCTGATCCAGTTATTCAAGTTCTCTTCCACCCTGAATTTTAACAACTCAGTTGCCCATTCTCTCGGGAGCATCCAGTCCTTCTGTTTCTTAGCTTCCTCCCTTTCTCTTTTATCCAAGAGCAAAGAGAACATACTAACATAGCTGCCAGACCATATGAGTTCTTTCACCTCCCGTGTCACGTGTCCAGCCACATTCTCTCTCCCGGTACGTGATTCACCCACACCCAGCATTGGCAATGTCACCTGCTTACCTACTGAAGTCGTTCCAGCAGGCTCTGTCAACTTCTCCTTCGCCTGGCTGACGACCGGCACTTCCTTGTTGAGTTCCAGTGGCGGAACCCCACTGGTTGGGTTGGGAAGAGAAGGAGTACCCTGTCCCCCCCTAGCGATCCCCCAGGTGTTGCCCCAAACTGAGCTACCATCTTCCTTGCTTCTGTCTCTGGGTCCTCTCGCATTTCTTTCGCCCCCATCGATGCTGACAACATCCCTGCTCTCCCCAACCAAGGGAGAGCTGCAGCTAAATGTGCCACTAAATCTGGTGGGACCGGGTTAGCGCCCGCCAGGGTATTCTTTGGGACCCCACCCTCCTTAGCCCCTGGAACTTGTGCATTGCTGCCTACCAGAACCACCCACGCAGGAACGACCGGTACTGGGGCGATCAAAGGAACACCTCCCAGGGGAACCACTCCCGATGGACCCCCAGAGGGATTACCCCCGCGGGAACAGCCGGGACCGGGGCACCCAATGGAACCCCTCCCAGTGGCTCCACTTCTGATGGACCAGGCACCTCCTCATCATCCCTGGGCTGAGAAACTGGCACCGGTGCTTTCAGCTTTGTACTCCCTTTCTTGGGCCTGACCCGCTTAGGAAGGGATCTAATTCTCCCCTGGGCTTGGGGGGTACTATGTTGCGCCGTGGCCTTTCCAAAGCCCCCTCTTGACCTTCAACCTTCTCCCTGAGATCTTCCAGGTTCTGCCCCAATTTTTCCACTTTTTTCCATGGTAACCATCTTGCGCATCATTGTCTCCATCATGTACTCCATGCGAGAGCGCTTATCGCCCCGTTTAATTTTACTTGCCATTGCTGCTTAACTTACTACCGTTTACTTTGACAGTGCCGTGACTACCACTGCGTATACAATGCTAGCCCCGCTTACACGCTTAATGTGGCAATGGCAAACAATGGAACAACTTCCCCCACTCTGCTTCAAGACCTGGTACCACCGTCCAGGCCCTTACCTTCTGCTGTTGTAGGTACACGACCAGCCGTAAGCACCCACGCAACCAGAGCCGCGCCACACCAGCTAATCCGGTGGGTTAAGCAAGTAATCTCAGCCCGTGCGGCTCACAGAAGCGGTAAAAAGTGCAGGCCTATACGTGCCCCCCCTTGGATATCACCTGTGTTGCTCCAATTGATGGCTGAACTCCTTAATACTCCCACTTCTTATCCTGGTTGATGAGACCTTTCAGAACTTATTCACTGTAATAGATGAAACACATGATCACGTGCAGTCCCCCCACTGGTCAACACCAAACCCAGGTGTGACCCACAAACTGCTATAGGCCCTAATATTCAAGCCTATTTATGGGGTGCTCACTGTCCACACTTTAACCTCTTCTGTGCCCATGACGAGATAGTCTCGTCATGGAGCACGGTCACGCTGTGCCCATGACGAAACTATCTCGTCATGAAACCCGCCCACTAAGGAAACGCCCGGCACAGGAGGGGGAAAGGGCGTGGCACCAAAGGGGTTAATTACAATGCACTGTTGTCCTTTAACAATCTGTTCGATTAAGGCGGTGCGCTGCCTCCCCCACTGTGTGTGCCTTTAAAAACAATGCGAGAGCTTAATACCCTCGTGAGCGCTGCACTCTCAGAGAACTGTATATGCACCCTTTCCCCCTTTACAGCCTGATAAATTCGATACTAAACCGTATCAGACCCCTGCAGCCAACACACTAAAATCCCCGAAGCTGCCCGCATGCACCACTAACCAAGCGCCCTTCTCTGTTTAATGCGGCCGTTATAAGCGCTCGGGATTGTTAGCTTCTCCCCGCCCGCACTGTGACGCTCAGATACTCCAATGCGTGCACTCCCCGCAGTCTAAATCGTGTGCCGGCCCTTCTTTTGAGCTGATCGTGTCAGCACTCACCCGGTCTTTGTAACCGACGAGTCCGCAACCAGACCTGCACTCGCTCCTGCTCCGACAGCCTCCCAGACGCATGTACCGATGGAGAGTCGTTCCCACCGCAGTCCGATGGTCCCCAGGGCTCCCGACTTGATGCTGTAGGGGGAAACAAAACAGGTACTTGAAAGACGCTCCGGCAGACTTCAGGAAGCCCTCGATTCTCAGGAGGAGCTCGCAAAACCGCTCCAGCGACGATCCTCGGGAGGCACTTGATCAACGCTCCAACGGACTTGCGACGCTCCTCATGGCCCTTGAAAACCTGAAAAAGAAAACAGAAATAAAATAGCAACTTCCTACCGAGGTTGGTTTACAAGATGGAGAGCGCAAATGGCAAAGAGGAAGATTCCTCTGCTCCCCAGCCTTTTATGGTCATTTTTCCCAGACCGGTTCTAGCCGGCCTGGTGCTGGCCACTTGCGTAACCCGGAAGTGATTCGCATCACTACCGGGTCATGCCCCATGACCCATGACCAATTATGGCTGAGGCGCGCCTGTTGCATCACTGCTGTATGCGCCAGGCCCGCCTCCCAGGTCGTCAGGGGCCGGCATGACCGCCATACTCTCGGCGTGTCCGATGCCGGCCCCGCCTTTTCTCTTCACAGCCCACCTGCACCGTTTTAAACTTCTCCACCCCAGTGGGCGTAAACCACCCCAGCATTCTGGTAGATGAAGTTCTACTGTTTATAAAACCCACAGTGGGTGCCATTGTATCCCGTACAGCTGCTGTTTAAAACAATAGTGGATAGCTGCACAGAACACGACTGAAAACGTCTCATCAATCGGTCACGTAGGTCCTTGGTGGGGCGGAGAAGTTTAAAACGGTGCATGGGCGCTGTAAACTTGCTTCTGTTTCCTGTTGCCACAGCCAGTGAACAAGGGCGAAAGGAGCCCGAAACATGTTTGGCGAAGATATCGATTGAAGTGCATGCTGATTTTGTTGCAAAGACACTGCTGAATCCTTAAAGCCCCATTAATAAAAGGACAACATTTCACGAAGTGTGAGGCACCTCAATTTTGGAGCAAACCTTCATTTGGAGATATATATATATATATATATATATATATATATATATATATATATATATATATATATATATATATATATATATATATATATATATATATATATATATAACCTACTGGCGGTCGCCAGTAGGTAGTTATAGTTAGGACCTATTTTCCATAGGAAATCCGCAACATTCTATTCCCAATAAGTCTGGCGCCAGTTGACGAATCTTCGTGAAATTTTCCAAACTTTTGGCCAGCTCTGGTCCGCTCCTATTCTGTGCAAATTTCACGGTGATTCGTCAAGCGGGGGCCGAGAAAAAAGGGGGGTCCCTAAACGCATTTTCCCTATGCATTTTCCCATAGGACCTGTTGACGCAGCTACAGCCCGAACTGCTGAATGGAATTACACCAAATTTGGCAAAGAGGTAGTCCTCAGTTCAGACTCGTGCCTTTTGCTTAAATGGTGTAAATCCGTTCAGTAGTTCCTGAGAAAATTAGAGTTAAAAGTACATATATATCTATGGCCTCGGAGGATCCGCGCACCCTCCCCGCACCCTAAGCGCACCCTCTGCGAACCGTGCGCGCACCCTCCCGATCACGCGCTGAATGCTAATTGGCTGTCGAGTGTGTGTCTACATTCGAAACCAAGAACTGTTGGCAGCCATTTTGTGCCTCGGTAGAAGCGAGGCTGAAGAAGTAAGGGGAATAAGTGTTTAAAACATATAAAGGGGGCAGGGTAGAAATACTCTGACCCTCTAGTGTTGCTCAGGGGGTCCCAGAAGGACCCCCTGGGGCCCCTTTTTAAAAAATAAAAAAATCAGCAAAATGCGCGCAGGGTGCGTGGATCCAGACGAAAAAATTTAAAAAACCCGAAAATAATTAGCCCCCGGGTGGGCCAAATCCCGGGGGCAAAATGTTTATATATTAATAGGGAAGGGGGGCTGGTGGCCCCCCTCCTGGAGCCCTTGAGGGCCCTGGGGACCGCCAGCCCCCAGGGCCGGCTCCTACAGTGTCCTGGGGTGCCTACCCCAGGACACTGTTGTCTCCCGCCCTCCCATAGCAAACTTCGTTAGGATTTTGAAAGAGAGAGCAGGTCCTGCTCTCTCTTTCAAAATCCAAACGATATTGCTTTTCCACACGGGGAGCTGCATGTCAGCAGCTCCCCATGTGGAAAAGCAATGCCGGCTCCCGAAGGACGTGTGGACTGTGGGGGCATTGGGGCTCCCCCCACGGTCTCCAACATTTTTTTATAAGCCCCGGGGGATGGGGTCCCCGGGGATAATAAAAATATGTGATAAGGGCTATTTTTTTTTTACGGTAAAATTAGGAGTCGCGCATCCTAACACGTTGAGTGCACGGTTCCTCTCGCGTTGGGTGCACGGTTCCTAGCGCGTTGGGTGCGCAGATCCAAGGAAAAAAACCTGAAATTTTTAGGAGATAAACATCTAGCTTAAGTGTTTTGTTCTTGAGTGGCTCTAAAAAGAGCCGTTGTGTTCATTGAGAGTTTTTGGTACTTATAAGTAAGTACCTATACAGAGTCTAAAGTTGTTGAGGAAGACTCTGTTTCCTTCATCAGTAAAGTGTACTCCATCTCTCCTATACATCTCTTGCATATGAAAGCGCAGATTGTTATTGTAAGTGGACCCCATTCTATAGTCTCAGAGAAAAGCAGAAACAGATTTATTCACATGTTTCCTAGCTTTCTCAATCTGTGAACAAAAATGATTGGACCAGTTCCACTTCTGCCTTTAGCATATATCAGAATACACAAAGGCAGTTTTGTGAAAAAGTGAAAACAATTCTGCAAAGGTGTCCTTCATAAGCATTTCCAGACCTATCCCAGTCAAAGTGCCTAGGTCATTGCCACCACAGTGCACTATTATGAGGTCAGGGTGTTGGATATGCATAAATGTTTTTACCAATGGCATTAATTGGTGCCACTTTAACCCTCTCTGTCCAATCCATTTAATGTCTACATTTGGCAAACCTAGGTCTTTGTGAATACCTTTGTTTTCTGCATACCTTTGGCTCCAGAAAATATAGCTGTGTCCCACAATCCACACTCTAAGCATCTTGAAGGGAGGTCTGGATGCACTCAGATGGTCTCTGTAAATGAAATGGCAGTTTGAAAAGTAAGATTTTTCTAAAATGCTGGCTAAGAGGCAGTTTTGAATAAAGACAAGAAATCATTGGTTGTTTGACAACCTTCTACACTGAAAGGTAGGGTGCATGTTTCTGTTTTTTAAACGCATGATTCTTATTGGTTAACAAAAAGTGTGTGAAAGGAACATTATATATGATAAGCTGATATGTTGAAAAGTCAAGCACACTTGCTGTTTTGATTAGCAACATTGTGTGCTGAACTTGTGACCTGTGTGCTCAGTTCAGTGTTCCATGACCTGTTGCTATGGTAACAGGCAGAAGGCAGAATGGGGGTAGGGTTCAAATTTATGTCATTTGGAAAGGGTTGAAATGTTTAACCAATAGAAATGTGTGTTTGCTTTTGGATTTATGTGGGAAGGAATGTTATTTGATGTTTACATGTATATGTATGGAAAATGAGAGGGAAACTTTGCCATTCTTTGGTTTTGCTGAGAGGTGCACAGTGCAGAGATTCTGTATAAGAAAATCTGGTGTGTGACTGATATCTGGTGTGTGACTGATATACTTCTTAATCTACAAAACAACTTGAAAGGTGAGTTATTTAATTGTGAGGGAATGTATGTAGACTATTTTGATTTTAATCAGACTAATGTATTTCTCCTGCTAAAGTGTAGGGAGTACTTTTTTTGTCTACAATCTTATTGACAGTGTGTGTGCATGTAGAAACCATTCTGTGATAAGCATTTGTGTTTTTCATGTGTTTGCAGACATATAACTGTGCTGTTTTTATATTTCTGTACAATTAGAAATCAGTCATTGTTTATAAATTTGCAAAATGAGTCATGTTTGAACACTAAAATGTAGTACTCGTAGATTAAGAAATGTGTTTTGGTAAACTCCTAGGGTTAGTGTTTTTTATCTAGAATCTCACTGTGAGTCTGTGTGCATTTGGGAACCACTGTGAGGGAAGCATTTGGTAACATCATGTATTTGCTGACAGATAACTGTTTTAAAACCTGTCAAGTTGTTAAGTTTTAGTAGCATTAGAAGCCCGTCTTTGCTTATGCATTGATACAATGAGTCAGGCTTTGACACTAAAGTGCAGTACTTACATATGTAGATTGTGCGCAGTCCCTTTACCCTTTCCACAGTAGTGAATGTGTTTTGGTAAACTCCTAGAGATAGTGTTGCTTGTCTAGAATCACATTGTGAGTTAGTGTGCATTTGGGAACCACTGTGAGAGAAGCATTTGATAACATTATGTATTTGATGAGAGATAACTGTTTTAAAACCTGTCATGTTGTTGTTTTAGTAGTATTAGAAGCCAGTCTTTGCATATGCATTGATAAAATGAGTCAGGCTTTGACACTAAAGTGCAGTACTTAAATATGTAGATTGTGTGCAGTACCCTTACCTCTTCTAGACTAGTTAATGAGTTTTGGTAAACTCCTAGGATAGTGTTGCTTGTCTAAAATCACATTGTGAGTCTGTGTGCATTTGTGTAAGGATTGTGAGAGAAGCATTTGCTAACATTATGTATTTGCTGACAGATAAGTGTTTTAAAACCTGTCATGTTGTCAAGTTTTAGTAGCATTAGAAGCCAGTCATGGCTTATGCTTTGATTAAATGAGTCAGGCATTGACACTAAAGTGGAGTCCTGAAATATGTAGATTGTGTGCAGTCTCCTTACCCTTTCCATAGTAGTGAATTAGTTTTTGTAAACTTCTAGGGATAGTGTTGCTTGTCTAGAATCACACTGTGAGTCTGTGTGCATTTGGAAACCACTGTGAGAGAAGCATTTGGGAACATCATGTATTTGCGAACAGATAACTGTTTTAAGACCTGCCATGTTGTCAAGTTTTAGTAGCATTAGAAGCTAGTCTTTGCTTATGCTTTGATAAAATGAGTTAGGCTTTGACACTAAAGTGCAGTACTTAAATATGTAGATTGTGTGTAGTCCCCTTACCCCATGCACAGTAGTGAACGAGTTTTGGTAAACTCCTAGGAATAGTGTTGCTTGTCTAGAATCACACTGTGAGTCTGTGTGCATTTGGGAACCACTGTGAGAGAAGCATTTGGGTACTTCATATGTTTGAATATGCATAACTGCTTAAAATCTTTCCTGTTCTCAAGTTTTGTTAGAATTAGAAGGCAGTTATTGCTTATGTAATCACCCAGGAAGTGTCCTTGCAATACTGTAACATTCAGTTAATATTCAAGTAGTAACTAAGTGAGGCAGGCCTTAGCATATGCTTTGATTCAAATGCTTATCCACTATGCATGCAGTCCTCTAACCATCTACACAGTTCTCTTTCACACCTTTAATTCCACAGTCAGTATTCATACACTTCAAGCAAACACTCTGTTACTCCCCATGTACTCCTCTAGTGACCCATTCAGTAGCATATATTAAACCATTCACTTTGCCAAAACCCAAACACTTATAAATTCACTCAGGCACTCTCTTTTTAGTACTCTTATCATTCAGTCAGTATCCAAGGGCACATGCAGCTAGCCAGGCCTTACAACATGGACTGCTTGAAACCCCTATGCAGTATGCATTCAGGCCTCTAGTCACCTACACATTTGTCTTTCACTTCTTTAATTAACTAGTCAGTTTCTATATACTTCAATAAACATCTTGTCACTCATATTGCACTCATCCAGTGACTGATCCAGTACCATGTACTAATATTTTTACTGTGCCAAAACTGAAAAACTTAACAGTTTTACCCAGGCACTCTTCTAGCAGTAGTCTAATGATTCAGTCGGTTTCCAGGTACTCTTGTAGTGAACCATGCATTACCACATAGAGGGCTACAAATGTCTATGCAGTATGCATGCAGTCTTGTAACACACTATACACTTGTCCTTAACAGCTTCAATTCCCCAGTCAGTATCCATGTACTTTCAGCAAACATCCTGTCACTCCCCTTGCAGTGTTCCAGTGACTTATTCAGCACCATGTAGTTATGCATTCACTGTGCCAAAACTGAAACACTTGTAAATTCACCCAGGTACGCTTCTTGCAATAGTCTAATCATTCAGTCAGTACCTAAGTACTAATGGAGTGAGGCAGGCCTTAGCACATGGATTGATTCAAATGTGTTTCCAGTATGCATGGAGGCCTGTAAGTACCAACACAATTGCCTTTGAGACGTTCAATTTCTCTGTCAGTATCTATAAACTGCAATAAACACTCTGTCACTTTAATTGCACACCTCCACTGACTCATTTGGCAGTAAGTACTAACCGATTCACTGTACTAGAATCCAAAATCTTAAAAAGATTCACTGAGTCACTTTTTTTTGTAGTACTCTAATGATTCAGTCAGTAGTCAGGTAGTTTTGCAGTGATCCAAGTGTTACTCTAGGGACTGTTTCAAACGTCTATCCATTATGGATGTAGGTCTCTAGCCACCTACATACTTGTCTTTCACACCTTCAATATCCCAGACAGTATTCATACAGTTCCTGCAAATACTCTCTCACTCTCCTTATACTACTCCAGTGACCCATTCAGCACCATGTACTAATCCATTCACTGCACTGAAAGGCAACCACTTATAAATTCACCCAGGTAGTCTCCTTGCAGTGCTTTAATCATTCAGTCAATATCCAAGTACTCATGCAGTGAGCCTGCCCTTAGCACATGAATTGCTTCAAACGTCTATCCAGTATGCATGCAGTCTTCTAACCACCTACACACTTGTCTTTCACATCTTTAATTCCCCACTCAGTATACATATAGTGCAGCAAACATCCTATCACTCCCCTTGTACTCCTCCAGTGACCCATTCAGCACCATGTACTAATCCATTTAGTGCCCCAAAACCCAAACACTTATAAAGTCACCCAGGCACTCTCTTTGCAGTACTCTAATCATTCAGTCAGTACCCAAGTACTCATGCAGTGAGCCAGGCCTTAGTACATGAATTGCTTCAAATGCCTATCCACTATGCATGCAGTCCTCTAACCACCTACACACTTGTGTTTCACACCTTCAATTCCCTAGTCAGTATTCATACACTTCTAGTAAATACTCTGTCACTCCTCTTGGAGTCCTCTAGTGACCCATTCAGCACCATGGAGTAATCCATTCACTGTGCCAAAACCCGAACACTTATAAACTCACCCAGGCATTCTTCTTGCAGTACTCTAATCATTTAATCAGTATCCAAATAGTATTGGAGTGAGACAGGCCTTAACGTATGAATGGATTGAAACATGTGTCCAGTATCAATGTAGGTCTCTAATCACCTTCACACTTGTCTTTTACACCATCAATAATCATGTCAGTATTCATACACTTCTAGGAAATACCCTGTCACACACCCAGTTTGTTTCCTAATAGTATTGTAATCATTCAGTCAGTTAGCATGTACTCTTTTAGTGAGGTAGGCTTTAGGGCATAAACTGTTTCAAAGTAGTATGCAATATGCTTGTAGTGTTTTAACCATCGTCACACTTGTGCTTCATGGCTATAGTTTCTTAGTCAGTTTTTATATAAAATGTGTTTTTACAGTAATAGAATAGTATGAATTTGAAAGTTATTAATATACTTTTATTTGTGATTCTTTTTTACAGATACTGTTTTTCGACGTTAAAATAGAGAAATCATGCCTGAAAAAAAAAGAAAAAGAAAAGAACAGAGACAGGAGAATTACTTGAAGAAAAGTCAACCACAAGTATTGAATGTACAAGATAATGTGGCTAAAAAGAAAAAAAATTCTGGTAAGATCACAAAGCAATTTATTAAAAATGTTTGTAGGAGGAAACAGAATGTACAGAACGCTGAATCCACTGTGAATGTTTCAACTAGAAAAATAAAGAGGACAAGCAAAAAAACAAATATTCAGTCAAAGGAGACAAAGTGTGCTAAAAGAAGGCAAAATCAGTATAAGGAATTACGAAAAAAAATATTTTACAAGACAGTAGTACATAATTTGCTGAAAGATGTGAAGAAATATAAAAAGAGAGCTCTGTTTTATAAAAAGAAGAAGCATATTGAAAACTGTTGAAAAGGCTTTAGAAGTAAAAAGGAAACTATTCATTTTAGTATTAAACAGAATTCGATCACTAGATAAACCAATCAATTTAATGAAGGCCAAAAGTAGGAGGAAAAGAGTAATTAATAGAAAACATTTTTGTGAATTTTTTTTGGGAGAATGGAAACACAGTTCCAGTTCAGAGCCTTTCTTTAATGAAGAGAGTTATTTACAGAGCAAAAAATTACTGTTTGCAGTTGACACCAGTGGTAGAGTTTACGAAGTTAGAGATGGTTGTCCAATTGAGAAAGAGAAAATGGTTGAAAGAAATGCAGAAGAAGTGATAGCTGATGAAGTTCTAGGGAGACGTCCTAAACACCCTGTGTATACATGGGATTGCAGTAGTATTTGTATGTATGACAGGAATCTATTGATAAATTATGTAGTTTTTTACCAGCATATACTAAAAAAAAGTGTTAAACAAAAGATTAAGGTGTTGCAAGGACTAGACCCTTGCAGAGTGAGAAAAAATACTGGTTTGCAGGGTCATTCTCTGGCTTGTCTTTCTAGGAAAGTTTGTGAAAGTGTTTTTCACCATTTCAGAAATCTGGCAGTACATCATACTCAAATGCGGAAGTTAGTGAGAAGCTTGTATTATGCGAAAAGTCCAGCACTAAAGTTAAATGAGTTGAACAGTGCTCTTTTACGTGGCTCAATATCAGATGTGAAGAAGGTTTGTGAGGATATTGAGATTTGTTACTTTGGTCCTCAGCAAGAGAGTGGAGAAACTGTGACATTAGTAGAAGAAAATGTTGAAGATGAAATCACAAAGTTTAAGTTAATTTCAGGTGAAAGACCAAATGTTTCTTGTATTTGTTGTCGGCGAACTCACTATAAAAATCAGACTAGGGGTGTCAATCTGTATTTAAAAACTGAAATAGAAGATAATGATAAGTGGATGGAATTTGCAACTTATTTGCTGGTAGAGGATTGTTTTGATTTGGGATCTGAGCAGCGTATTTGCAAATATTGTTATAACAAATTAGATGAGAATAAAATGCCTGCTAGAGCAGTTCATAATAATCTAGAGTTGGTTGCTATTCCTCCAGAGCTGATAGATTTAAATATGTATGAGTCTATTCTCATTCAATGTGTTCACCCGTTTCAGGCTATTGTTCGTATGGAGCCTAAAACAGGTAAATTACCTCCATCAGAGTTGCACAGAGGATTGAAAGGAAGCGTTGTGTATTTACTGTTAGACTTAAGGAAAAATATTGAAACTATTGGTGTAGACCATGCTGAAAATGAGCCACTAGTCATTCTAGTTAATGGTGTTCCTACTAAGAATAAGAAAATCTGGCAAGAGTTAGTGGATGTTAGAAAAGTGCAACAGGCATCATTGTATCTGTCAAAAAATAATGAGTACTATGGAAATGTGTTTGTAGGAGAAGAAGAAATAGATTTAGCAGAAGATACTGAAACATTAAGTGGACAATTTGAAAAAGTGGACATGTCCAAATGTGAAGAAATCTATGAACATTACAGTGTACATCCACTTCATTCTAAAGAAGTGATGGGGAATACGATTGAGTTGTTCCAAATGAAAAAAGCAACAGGAAGTCCAATGAGTGTATAAGAGAGTTTGGAAGCTCGTTGTTTCCCGCAGTTGTTTCCAACAGGAAAAGGTGGACGATATGATGAACGTCCTGTGCAGATTCCTGCATCTGAATATCGGACAACAAGATTATATGCAGAAGATCCAAGATTTCGACAATGTATCCCTTATATGTTTCATCTTCTGTTTGAAAGTGACTTGTCTGGACTTTCATATGCAGTAAATCACATTTTAAAAACTGGAATGCATCTGCAAAATGTAACTGCTAAGGATTTTATGGATCAAGTGCATCAGAGAGATGATCATTTAGAATCTCAGTTGATTAATCTAATGGCATGTCAGTGAGGGACTAATGAATATTGGTACCGTTGTCATGGAGAACTGAAATGTATGCTACGTAACTTGGGAACTCCTACGTGGTTTGTTACACCAAGCTGTGCTAAGTATGCTTGGGATGATTTACTTGAATTTCTTCGAGAGGCAAATTGCAATATAAAAAATATTGAATACAAGACACCTGGAGAATTGTGCTCATTGGATCCTGTTAATGTATGCAGATATTTCAATCATAGATTTGAAGCTATGATGTCTTTCATCTGCAATAAAAAGAATCCTCCTCTTGGAGAAGTTGTGGATTTCTTTTGGAGAAAGGAGTATCAAGCAAGAGGTGCTCCTCATATACATATGTTGTTATGGATCAAGGACGCCCCCAAATTTGGAACAGATTCAGATGAAACTGTTTTGTCTTTCATTGAAGATTATGCCACATGTGCTGTACCCAATAGCAAAGAACATAAAAATGTAAAACAACAAGTCTTACGGTTCCAAAGCCATCGATGTGGAAAATACTGTCGACGAAAGTACAAGTCAAAGGATAAGTTCTATACCAAATGTCGTTTTGGATTTCCACGTCCTGTATTATCCAAAGGAAGAGTGAACAGTTTTATGTCAGCTGTGCGACATACTATCACAAGAAAGTCTCCGAAAAATACCTACAACTTAAAAAGAAGTGAAGAAGTAAAATACATAAATGACTACAATCCAGTTATTTTATCCATGTGGAATGCTAACATGGATATTCAGTATGTTGCGGACAATTCCATTGCTGTCGCTCGGTATGTAACGTCCTACATTACTAAATCAGAAAAGACGGAATTGAAAGAAATGTGGGAAGAGATTTCTCACGAGAAGACTCTAAGTAAGAAATTATACAGTTTCAGTTTGAAGATGTTATTGCATCGTGAAATTGGAGCATATGAATGTTCAGATCGGTTATCATCTGCAAGTCTATATTCAAAAAGTAGAAGAATCATTTGGGTGAGTCTAGGTCTTGCAGGAATGCGAAATCGGGTACTGAAATCTGTTCAAGAAATTTAATATTTAGCAGAAAAAGAACCAGAAAGTACAGATATTTTGAAAACGAATATGTTGGACACATATTACCCAAACAGAAGTCATCATCTTGAGAGCATGTGTCTCTATGAAGTGCTGCAAAACTACACTTTTAAACGGAATACTACAGAGAACATCAATGATGGAAAATATGCAGTTATTGGTTCTGAAGGATGTCTGGTGAAACAGAGGAAAGGAAATTTAATTAATCACAGGAAACTGAGTTGCGAAACTGCTGATAAAAGGGAATTTTACTATTTAGCCCTTTTGCAAATGTTCAAACCATGGCGTTCAGAACTGGAATTACTTGGAGATTTTCAGAGCTATGAAGATTCATTTAATGCTTGTAAAGATAGCATACAATGCAGTGCTTTTGCAAATTATGTGAAAATGTTGAATGATGAAATTGATCAAGAAGCTACAATGGCAGCTGAGATTGCTAGAGACAGTTCTCAAGACAGTCAAAGTTCTGCTGCACTGAGTCAAGATCCACTAGGACAACCAATTGTTGAAAATGAAGCAGCAACTGCCATGAATGAGGTGGAAACAGCAATGTATCAAGCTCAAGAAGATGTAGTACAGTTAGGAAACTTGGAAGAACAACTAAATGTTGAACAGAAACAAATATATCAACAAGTGAAAGAGCAGATTGACCATGGATTACTTCATGAAAAGAAAGGGTGCTCATGTACATCATTTCAACCTATCCGAATGTATGTGAGTGGTCAAGCTGGAACAGGAAAACGTTTCTTAATTAAAGTAATTACAAGTTATCTGCAAAAAACCACTGAGTCGCAATTGTCTTGTGTTGTCACTGCTCCAACTGGGTTGGCAGCACATAACATTAAAGGAATTGCTTTACATAGTTTACTAATGCTACCAGTAGAGCATGAGAACAAATTGGAATACCACAAGCTATCTGGAGAAGCTTGTTATGAAGTTTCAAGAGTCTTGAAGAAAATGAAACTTCTCATTATTGATGAGGTGAGCATTGTCTCTAACTTGATGCTTGCCTTTGTGCATTTAAGAATGCAACAAATTCTTAAAACAGAGTATGACGTGTTATTTGGAGGAAAACACGTCATAGTTTTTGGAGATCTATTGCAACTTACTCCGGTAAAAGGACAACCGGTATTTAAAACACTTGCACATGAAGACACCTGAAAGTCTCTTGGTAGTGTTGGTAATGTGAACATTTGGACTAATTTTGAATACAAAGAACTGACAACAAATATGCGACAGGCAAATGATGCTGAATATGGAAGCATTCTTCAAGATATAAGAATTGGAATTCTTACAAAACATGGCAAACAAACTTTGGAAAGTCGATTACTTTGCAATGTCTTTCCAAATGAAAATGTACTTCCTGCAAAAGTTTACATGAAAATTGCTGAAAATAAATCAGTGATCTGTTTAATGCCAACACTGCGAGAGTGTTCCATATTCAACGAAGAACTATTGAAACTGGAAGATGAAGAAATTATAAAAATGGAAGCAATCTATAAAATAGAGCATGAAGGAATTACTATTATTTTGACGGGAAAGTTGAAACCAAACTGGATTCTTTAGAAAAAAAAATATCTAAAACAGCTGGTTTAGAAAAGACATTGTATGCGTGTGTCGGGTAATTTTAAGGCGAAATTTGGATGTAGAAAAAGGGTTAGTTAATGGCGCAATGGGTAAAGTGGTAGATTTTGTTAATTATCAGAAAAAAGAAGGAGTTGAATTTTTAAAAATTAAATTTGATCAGATTGAAGAAGTTAAAGAAATTGGTCATTGTTCAGTTCGTTTTTTGCTTGTTAAAGATTTATATGTTCGTAGGAAACAATTTCCATTTCCTCTGGCATATGCAGTGACTATTCATAAATCTCAAGGATTAAGTGTAGACAGTGCATTGGTGAACATTGGATCTACTGTATTTAAAGAGGGTATGGCATATGTTGCTTTGTCGCGAGTCAGAACATTATCTGGTTTGTTTTTGATTGATTTTGATGAGACAAAGGTTACTGCAGATGCAAACTGTGTAAAAGAGTATAATAGGTTAAGAAGGGTGTATGCTCCAAATTTAGGTCAATATCCTGTATTTGAAAAGCGTGTGGTTGGTCAAAAACGAAGGTTTGACAGTATCTGTTCTGAAGGTGTTGAGAAGGGAATAGCACAAGATAATGTTGTGATTGCAAGTAAAAAGAAATTGGACACTGTTGAAGAGGTTTCCAAAGTTTTAGGAAGATAATTCACTCTCTGAGAAATTTATTATTATAATTTATTAGGACTACCATTGGACAATTTACATAAAAAAGGAGTGCAAAAATACCATTTGGACTCAAGGAAAGGTATATGTTTGAATTATGGACTTTTTGGATCAGTGATGTCATCAGTGATGTCATTTTAGATGTCATCAGTGATGTCACTGACCATGTCATGAGTGATGTAATATGTGACGTCATCAGCAGTGCGTTGTGGGGGCGCGAGTTATAGTTAGCTGAACTAACTATAACGGGGGAATTTCTAGGGTTTTGTATGAGGTAAATGTCCAGCTAACTATAACGCCCCTGAAACCTATGTTTTTTTCAGTGAATATATATATATATATATATATATATATATATATATATATATATATATTATCGTACACTCGTACAAAACCATTGAAATTCTTCCGTTATAGTTAGTTCTACTAACTATAACTCACACGCCCGCAATACACTGCTGATGACATCACATATTACATCTACTAGATGATGTCATCAGTGATGTCATCAGTGATGTCATTTGAGATGTCATCAGTGATGTCATCAGTGATGTCACTGACCATGTCATGAATGATTTAATATGTGACATCATCAGCAGTGGATTGCGGGCGCGTGAGTTATAGTTAGTAGAACTAACTATAACGGAGGAATTTCAATGGTTTTGTCCGAGTGAAATGTCCTGCTAACTATAACACTCCTGAAACCTATGTTTTTTTCAGTGAATTTCTAAGGGTTTTTAATTGGTAATTCCTAACTATAACATGTCTGAAACCTATGGTTTTTTCAGTGAATATATATTACCTACTGGCGGTCGCCAGTAGGTAGTTATAGTTAGGACCTATTTTCCATAGGAAATCCGCAACATTCTATTCCCAATAAGTCTGGCGCCGGTTGATGAATCTTCGCAAAATTTTCCAAACTTTTGTCCAGCTCCGGTCCGCTCCTATCCTGAAAGATTTGTGTTGATTCGTCAAGCGGGGTATGAGAAAAAGGGGGGTCCCAAAACATGTTTTTCCCATGCAATATCCCATAGGACCTGTTGACGCAGCTACAGCCTGAACTGCTGAATGGAATTACACCAAATTTGGCAGAAAGATAGACCTTGGTTCAGAGTCGTGCCTTTTGCTTAAATGGTGTAAATCCGTTCAGTAGTTCCTGAGAAAATCAAAAGTAAAATCACATATATATCTGGGCGGAGCCTAACCACACATCTCATCGTGAGATCTGATTGGCTGTCAGCACTTCATCCAAGAAGTGTTGGCAGCCATCTTGGGACCAATATACATGATAGCACCTCATTAAAAAGCATTGCAGTTAATAGAAGGTTTTAAGACTTTAGTTACATTATAAATCATTTGTTGATGGTACCATACTCATTTTAGGAATTGTGGTATGTTCTAAGGTGATTTTACCATGTGAAAAAGCCTTCTGCTGGGATATCATGAATCATGTTTGAGAGAAAACAATTTTCACATGCTTTTCCCACAGAGGTTTAGAAGGTGATCTATAAGCTAAACTGAGAGCATATTTTATGTAAATTCACATTATGTGAGAATGAAGTCTGACATTCTCAGTAAAACATGTACATCCAACAAGAGCAGAGACTGTCAGTTGATTCCTTTGTGTTCTACTGCAGCTTCCCAGAGTGTTCCAAAGAACAACTAGAGCGCTAACACTCCTACTTATGATAAACGTATGGCACACCTGAAGCCATCTTGATTGGAATAAAGTGGTAACTCTCAAAATATTTAATTTAAAAAGGAACAAAATGAGGGGGTTCATTTTGCCATAGAATGTATGATTAGTGCTGCAGAAAGAAAAATTAGGGCAAATTTTGAGTGACTTCTCAAATCCTCTTCTATTTCATTAAAGAATTCTGACATGCAGACTGAAACATGCACTTTCAATACCAGCAGCAAACTTCCCTGGTGAGCAGTAGCTTTACTACAGTGATCTAATGAGCAACTAGAGTGCTAACATTCTGAATTTATAGCAAATGTGTGACACATCTGAATGCCTTCTTCATTGAATCAAAGTAAAAAACTGACAGTATGCCTACTGAGGAGACTGTAGTAAATGAGGAAATTAGGAAACTTCATAACAAGTCTCCCAAGATGGCCACCAGAGACAAAAGAGCCCAAACGTAGCAAAAATATCACCGAGATGTAGCCCAAGTATAGCCCAATGACAGAAATCCCAGAGTGTTTTAAAGAACAACTAGAGCGCTAACAGTCCTACTTATGACAAAAGTATGGCACACCTGAAGCCATCTTGAGTGGAATAAAGTGGTAACACTTAAAACATTTAATTTGCAAAGGAACAAAATGAGGGGATTCATTTTGCCATAGAAATTATGATTAGTGCTGCAGAAAGAAAAATTAGGGCACATTTTGACTTCTGTAATCCTCTTCTATTTCATTAAAAAGTTCTGACATGCAGACTGAAACATGCACTTTGAATACCAGCAGCAGACTTCCCTGGTGAGCAGTAGCTTTACTACAGTGATCTAATGAGGAACTAGAGTGCTACCATTCAGAATTTAAGGCAAATGTGTCACATCTGAATGCCTTCTTGATGGAACCAAAGTAAACAAGCATTGAAAATGCAATAGGTCTCGCCCTCGTTTAAGTTAAAGCAATTCTGTTTGTAATTAGTTGGCTTTTTAGCTTTGCTTTTATTAGTGTTTTTAAAAATTTCATGTACATAACATGCATATATGTATATGTATGCGTGCATTTATATTTGTATAGATATGCAGATTATATATATGTTTATATATGTATGTATATATATATATACACATACATATATAAATGCATATGCATATATGTGCATATGTGTGCGTGTAGACAGAGGTAGAGAGAGGTAGAGACGTAGAGACGTAGAGGTAGAGATGTTGAGGTAGAGAGGTAGAGAGGTAGAGAGTAGTAGAGAGAGAGGTAGAGAGAGGTAGAGAGGTAGAGAGTAGAGGATGAGTAATAGAGAGTAGAGAGTAGAGAGAGAGTAGTAGAGAGTAGTAGAGAGAGTAGCAGAGAGTGAGTAGGAGAGAATAGTAGAGTGAGTAGTAGAGAGAGAGTAATAGAGAGTAGTAGAGAGTGAGAAGTAGAGAGTAGTAGAGAGTAGTAAAGAGTGAGTAGTAGAGTGAGTAGTAGAGAGTATTAGAGAGTGAGTAGTAGAGAGTAGTAGAGAGTGAGTATTAGAGAGTGAGTAGTGGAGACTGAGTAGCAGAGAGAGAGTAGTAGAGAATGAGTAGTAGAGAATGAGTAGTAGAGAATGAGTAGTAGAGAGAGAGTATTGGAGAGTAGTAGAGAGCGAGTAGTAGAGTAGTAGCGAGTGAGTGGTAGAGAGTAGTAGAGAGTAGTAGAGTGAGTAGTAGAGAGTAGTAGAGAGTGATTAGTAGAGAGAGTAGTAGAGAGTGAGTAGTTGAGAGTGAGTAGTAGAGAGTGAGTAGTAGAGAGTAGTAGAGTAGTAGAGAGTGAGTAGTAGAGAGTGAGTAGTAGAGAGTAGTAGAGTGAGTAGTAGAGAGGGAGTAGTAGAGAGAGTAGTAGAGAGTGAGTTGTAGAGAGTGAGTGGTAGAGAGTAGTAGAGAGCAGTAGAGTGAGTAGTAGAGAGTAGTAGTAGAGAGTAGTAGAGAGTAGTAGAGAGAGAGTAGTAGAGAGTGAGTAGTAGAAAGTAGTAGCGAGTGAGTAGTAGAGAGTGAGTAGTTTAATTTAAAAGGAACACAATGAGGAGGTTCATTTTGCCATAGAAATTATGATTAGTGCGGAAAAAAGAAAATTAGGGCACATTTTGAGTGACTTCACATTTTGAATGCCTTCTTGATGGAATGAAAGTAAAAAACCTGAAAGTATTTCCTACTGAGGAGACTGTTGTAAATGAGGAAATTAGGAAAATTCAAAACAAATAAGTCTCCCAAGATGGCCACCAGAGACAAAAGAGCCCAAATGTAGCACAAATATCACCGAGATGTAGCCCAAGTATAGCCCAATGACAGAATGTCCCAGAGTGTTTTAAAGAACAACTAGAGCGCTAACAGTCTTACTTATGACAAAAGTATGGCACACCTGATGCCATCTTGATTGGAATAAAGTGGTAACACTTAAAACATTTAATTTGCAAAGGAACAAAATGAGGGGGTTTATTTTGCCATAGAAATTATGATTAGTGCTGCAGAAAGAAAGATTAGGGCACATATTGACTTCTCAAATCCTGTTGGAGGGAGGCCCCCCGGGTAGTCGGGGAGACTATTCCGGGCACCTTCCTACCGCAAAGTTATAGCCGAGCGCCGCTGAGAAGCCCCCTCGGGGAGGTCTTTCTCCTATGATCGTACTAGGCCCAGTAACACCACCACACAGGACTCAATAGTAGTTGCGAGATTAGATTCTTTATCGGCAGCAATACGTGCAATATTTACAGAGGGATCGAGGGATCCTATCAGAGTCTCAATGTTCGTTCAAGAGGGTAGGGTAGCGGGACAGTCTTAGTGCCAGCCAGGCACGGGAGGGCTCTGCGCCAGACCTTGGATGCTGGTCTCAGAGCGGCTTGGACGTGGAGAGCCGCGACGTCGTCTGCAGGGCTCGGATGGTAGTTCCGCTTAGGTCGAGCCGCGACACGGTCAGCAGGGCTCTGGTGGTAGGTCCGCTTCGGTCGAGCCGCGACGAGGTCAGCTGGGCTCTGGTGGTAAGGTTCAACAAGGTCGGGCCGCGACAGCGTCAGCAGGGCCCCAAAGGTCCGTGAAGGTCTTTAATCACGGTGGAGCCGCGACGTCGTCAGCAGGGCTCAAGTGGTGGTTCAGGGTGAGTCTTCTTCCGTAGGGTCAGCCGCGATCCGATCAGCAGGGCTCTTGACTCCAGGATACAACTGCTGCCCTGTTGTCGGGTCGCCCCAGATATAGGACGGGAGCCCTTTGATGTCCGGACCCGTGCGCCCGGAGGGGGCGGAGAGGCCGGGTAGGGAGCGGCCAGACGCCCAGCAGGAGAGGCGCCAGGCCCCAGAGAGCTGTGGGGTGATCACACCTAGGTGTGGAGAGACGGTAGGGGGTCCCATCGATACTGCCCTCCGCCGGGAGTGGGAAGGGCTCACGTGGTATCCCCCGGGCCAGGGGTTGGCGTCTCGATGTCGGGCCTCGCTGGGACCGAGGCCGGGTAGAACAGGGTCATACAGGTGGTCACGTGGAGTGACGTGCAATCCAAAATGGAGGAGTCCCGATGTGCATGGGACCTCGTGCGGCTTAGCGCGGGGAAACAGGACCACGCCACGAGGCCGGCTCCCACACACGTCCCCCCCAGCTGAAGGCAGGGAGAGTCACCCATCTTCTTGGGGGTTTTCCTTGCCGAGGCGGAAGAATCGGGACAGGCCGTCAGCATTGGCGTGGTCGTTGCCGGGCCGGTGTTCAACAGTGAAGTCCATCCCTTGCAGCGAGAAGGACCAGCGTAACAACTTGGGGTTCTCGCCCCGCATTTGCGTGAGCCACCGCAAGGGCCGGTGGTCAGTCTGGACCCTGAAGTGGGTACCGAAAAGGTAGGGCCGGAGCTTCTTGAGAGCCCATAGCACAGCTGTAGTCGGGGGCCTGTAGCACAGGGGCAGTGCACATGGCCGCTTTGAGAGCATCAAACGCGGTCTGGCAGCGGGGCGTCCAGTGCACCGCCTTGGGTTGTTTCTTTGAGGTGAGTTCCGTAAGGGGGCCCACAATGCTGCCGTAATCCTTTATGAAGCGTCGGTAGTAGCCTGTGAGGCCTAGGAATGCCCGGACAGCGGTTTGGGTGGCGGGGGGCTCCCACGCCTGGATGGCGTCAACTTTTAACCGGAGGGGGGCCACCTGGCCACTCCCCACCTGGTGGCCCAGATAGGTCACAGATCCTTGACCGATCTGGCACTTGCTGGCCTTAATTGTGAGCCCGGCTCTTTGGAGAGCGGCCAGGACTTCCCCAAGGTGTCCTAGGCGCACGGCCCAGTGGTCGCTGAAGACAGCAATGTCATTGAGGTAGGCCGCGCTGAAGGCTTCGAGACTGGCCAGGACCTTATTTACCAGCCTCTGAAAGGTCGCTGGGGCGTTCTTCATGCCGAAGGGCATCACCCGGAAGTGGTAGTGGCCGTCGGGGGTAGAGAAAGCTGATCGTTCTTGTGCGCCGGGAGTGAGCTTGATCTGCCAGTACCCAGCGGTGAGATCAAAGGTGCTTAGGTAGCGGGCGGCCCCTAAGCGATCAATCAGCTCATCGGCTCGTGGCAAAGGGTGGGCATCGGCCTTGGTAACTGCGTTCAGGCCCCGGTAGTCGACATAGAATCTGAGTTCGGGGGCCGTGCCAGGGGCGGTGGCCTTCGGCACCAAGACTACCGGGCTGGCCCACGGGCTGTCGGAAGGCTCGATGACTCCGAGGGCAAGCATCTTGGCGACCTCGGTCTTTATGCAGGCTCGGACTCGGTCAGGCACTCTATAAGCGCGGTGTCGTACAGGGGGGCTATCCCCCGTGTCCACGTCGTGGACGCACCAGGGGGTTACCCCAGGCGTGAGAGGGAAGAGGGCAGCGAAGGGTTGCAGTAGCTTCTGGCAATCATGGCACTGTTCCGGTGTCAGGGTGGCGGAGAGGTGGACGCCCTCCAAGGAGCCGTCTTGGCTCGAGGACCCCAGGATGTCTGGTAGGGGCTCGGAGTCACTTTCACCCCCATCGTCGGTAGCCAGTAGTAAGCTTAGTTCAGTTCGGGCAAAATGGGGCTTGAGCCGGTTGGCGTGCAGGACCCTGAGGGGGTTCCTCGGGGACTCCATGTCGACCAGGTACGTGACGGGGCTCTTCCTTTCAACTATCTTGAAGGGCCCGGTCCACTTGTCCTGCAGGGCGCAGGGGTCCACGGGTGACATGACCCAGACTTGCTGGCCCGGCTCAAACTCGACGGCTGAGGCATTCTCGTCATACCAGCGTTTCATATCTTCTTGGCTGGCTTCAAGGTTGGCTTCTGCCAGGGCACGGAACTTTCGAGTCTGGTTCCGCAGGGTCAGGAGGTACCGGTAGAAGTCGGGCGGGGCACTTTGGACGTTCGCCTCCCAACCCTCCTTGACCAGGCTGAGGGGCCCTCGGACGGGGTGCCCATACAACAGTTCGAAGGGGCTGAAGCCCAGGGACTTCTGTGGTACCTCCCGGTAGGCGAACAGGAGGCAGGGCAACAGGACATCCCATCTCCTCCTGAGGGGCTCTTCCAGGCCCTTGATCATCCCCTTCAGGGTTCGGTTGAACCGCTCGACCAGTCCGTTCCCCTGGGGGTGGTAAGGGGTGGTGAATTTATAGGTGACCCCACATTGTTGCCAGAGGGATCTCATGTACTTCGAGATAAAGTTCGTCCCCCTGTCGCTCACCACTTCTCGGGGGAACCCCACCATGGAGAAGATGCCCATCAGGGCCCGGCCCACCACTGGAGCGGTCACAGTTCGGAGGGGGATAGCTTCTGGGTACCGGGTGGCGTGGTCGACCAGTACCAGGATGAAGCGGTGGCCCAGGGCGGTTCGGGGGTCGAGGGGCCCCACGATGTCTATCCCCACTCGTTCGAACGGGGTATGGACGGCTGGAAATGGCTGCAGGGGGGCTTTCACTCGTCCCCCAGTCTTCCCGCTAGCTTGGCAGGTCGGGCAGGACCGGCAGTGCTGGTCCACGTCTCGTCTCATTCGGGGCCAATAGAAATGGGTCACGAGGCGGCTGTAAGTCTTGTCCCGCCCGAGATGTCCGGCGAGGGGCAGGTCATGTGCCAGGTTCAAGAGGAATTCTCGAAATCGGAGGGGGACCACCAGCACCCGGCTGGCCCCTAGTTCGGCGACTTTCTGCTCGCTATACAATAAGTCATTGTCCCAATAGACCCAGTGGGTTCCCGAGGGGTCCCCCGCAGCCTGGGCGGCCGCCTGCTGTCGGGCCCCCTCGAGGGACGGGCAGCCCTTCTGTTCTTGCTGGAATTGTTCACGGGTGGGGCCCCCGTCGTGGCGCCACTGGGCCAGCTCGGGGATCTCGCTGAGGGGAGCGGCCTCGTTGGAAGAAAGTTCGGATGGCCCGGCCTCCTCGTCAGGTTCCTCCGGGCCGGAGGAGGTGGATGGTTCGGGGCCCGCCGGTTTGTCGGGGGCCGGGGCCGCAGCTGGCTGGACGGTCATGGCCCGAGTGGTGGCGCAGGCCCACTCGGGTAGTCCTAGCATCCCCAGATGCTCTCGGCGCTCCACCTGGGCCCAGGGGGAGCTCTCTAGGTCGTTCCCCAGGAGGCAGTCCACAGGGGCGTCGTCGCGGACAGTCACTTTCAGGGTGCCGGACACTCCTCCCCACTCGAAGGGGATTCGGGCCATCCGGCACATGCTCTCGGTGTTGTCGGCGGTCCGGACAGGGCAGAGGACATGTGGTAGGGTCTGTTCGGGGGTCACCAGATGGCAGCGGACAGCGGTCACACTGGCCCCAGTGTCCCGGAGGGCCTCGGCCCGTCGCCCATTGATGGTGACCCACTGTTGGTACTTCTGGGTGTTGCTTGGGATGGTGGCGCGGGGCACCATCTCTCGGGAGCCTAGGCACACAAGCGACATGGCGGCTGGTTCCCACTCGGGGGACCCGTCGTCGTGGTTCTCCTCCTCGTCCTCTCCCTCCCCCAGGGCTGCGGCGGCAATTTGTCGGGGAGGTGGCCCCGTGGTCCCGTTCCGTCGGTTCACGGTGCAAGCCGGGTCACTTGCATAATGGCCGGTCTGCTGACATCCGAAGCAGGTTACTGTCGGTCGTGTTCCAGACCGGGCGATAGGGGTCCCTCTTCGGCCCTGGGTCGGGGAAGGGTGGTTGGTTGCTTGACCTCGTGGCGGGCTTCTGGGCGGCCCAGCTGGGAATTCTCGACTGCGGTGGGACCCCCCTCCTCCGCCGCGCTGGCGGGGAGGGCCCGTGGTGCTCCGTTGGTAGTCCCCCACGGGGTTCCGGGGGACCCGGGTGTTGACCCATCGGTCCGCTTCGGCGGCGAGCTTCCGGGGCTCGGTCAGTTTACTGTCCAGGAGGTGTTGCCTTAGTTCCCCAAAGCAGTTGTTGGCGAGGTGCTCCCAGACAATGAGGTCGAACAGTTCGTTATATGAGGTGACCTTGCTCCCTTTGATCCATCCTTCCAACGCTCGGCTGAAGAAGTCCACGTATTCGACCCATGTGGTACCTGGGATCTTCTTGCAGTCCCGGAAGCGTTGCCGGTACATCTCGGCCGACAGTCCGTAGTGTGTGAGTAGGGCTTCCTTCATGTGGTCGTACGAGGTCATCACTGCGTCGGGGAGTTGCAGCAGGGTATCCCGTCCCTCGCTGAGGAACCTCCCCCATAGGCCGGTGCCCCAATCCTTCCGGGGTACCCGATGGGAGGTCATGGCGACTCCGTACGCTCGGAACCATTGCTGGATGTCGTCATTTTTATAGTACTCCTTGACGACATCCTTGGGGATGTGAACCTTTGGCTCGGTCGGGGGCAGAGCGTCCCGGGCTCCGGGGTTGCTGGTCTCCCCAGTTTTAGCTTTTAGTTCAAGTTCTTTAAGGCTCCTCTCGTGCTCGAGGGTTAGCCGTCCCTCCTCTAGCTCCCGATGCCTTTTCTTCTCCTCGATTTCTTCTTGTAGTCGTAGTTGCTCCAGGGCTATCTTTTTCTCTGCCAGTAGGAGCTCCCCGTCCAGCCGGAGTCGGGCAAGGTCCATTTCGTGTGTCCGGGCCCTTTCCCGTTCTCGGATCTCTTCGGGGGAAAGGCTGGTGTCTGGGGTGGTTCGCTCCCCATTTGTCGGGGTTGGCAGGTTTCCGTCCCGGGCCGAGGTCCCTTCGGCTCGGGGTGGAGGGGTTTCGGGTTCTGCCCAGGCTTTCAGGGCTTTCTGCATTTCTTCCTTGGTGCCCAATCCTGTGGTTGGGATCCCTTTGTCTTTGCAGAATTGTTTGAGTTCCTTGTGGGTGTATTCCTCCAGTTTCTCCAACTGGAAGGTTGCGGCCACGGTTGCTTCTTGGCCATCCATGGTTCCCTTTTTCTCTCCTCGTCTGGTCAGGTAGTGGTTGCGTTACTTGCTTGTACGATTGCGTTTGCTCGGATCCCGTCGCTGGCCACCAAATGTTGGAGGGAGGCCCCCCGGGTAGTCGGGGAGACTATTCCGGGCACCTTCCTACCGCAAAGTTATAGCCGAGCGCCGCTGAGAAGCCCCCTCGTGGAGGTCTTTCTCCTATGATCGTACTAGGCCCAGTAACACCACCACACAGGACTCAATAGTAGTTGCGAGATTAGATTCTTTATCGGCAGCAATACGTGCAATATTTACAGAGGGATCGAGGGATCCTATCAGAGTCTCAATGTTCGTTCAAGAGGGTAGGGTAGCGGGACAGTCTTAGTGCCAGCCAGGCATGGGAGGGCTCTGCGCCAGACCTTGGATGCTGGTCTCAGAGCGGCTCGGACGTGGAGAGCCGCGACGTCGTCTGCAGGGCTCGGATGGTAGTTCCGCTTAGGTCGAGCCGCGACACGGTCAGCAGGGCTCTGGTGGTAGGTCCGCTTCGGTCGAGCCGCGACGAGGTCAGCTGGGCTCTGGTGGTAAAGTTCAACAAGGTCGGGCCGCGACAGCGTCAGCAGGGCCCCAAAGGTTCGTGAAGGTCTTTAAGCACGGTGGAGCCGCGACGTCGTCAGCAGGGCTCAAGTGGTGGTTAAGGGTGAGTCTTCTTCCATAGGGTCAGCCGCGATCCGATCAGCAGGGCTCTTGACTCCAGGATACAACTGCTGCCCTGTTGTCGGGTCGCCCCAGATATAGGACGGGAGCCCTTTGATGTCCGGACCCGTGCGCCCGGAGGGGGCGGAGAGGCCGGGTAGGGAGCGGCCAGACGCCCAGCAGGAGAGGCGCCAGGCCCCAGAGAGCTGTGGGGTGATCACACCTAGGTGTGGAGAGACAGTAGGGGGTCCCATCGATACTGCCCTCCGCTGGGAGTGGGAAGGGCTCACGTTGTATCCCCCGGGCCAGGGGTTGGCGTCTCGATGTCGGGCCTCGCTGGGACCGAGGCCGGGTAGAACAGGGTCATACAGGTGGTCACGTGGAGTGACGTGTAATCCAAGATGGAGGAGTCCCGATGTGCATGGGACCTCGTGCGGCATAGCGCGGGGAAACAGGACCACGCCACGAGGCCGGCTCCCACAAATCCTCTTCCATTTCATTAAAAAATTCTGACATGCAGACTGAAACATGCACTTTGAATACCAGCAGCAGACTTCCCTGGTGAGCAGTAGCTTTACTACAGTGTTCTAATGAGCAACTAGAGTGCTACCATTCCGAAATTATGGAAAATGTGTGACACATCTGAATGCCTTCTTGATGGAATCAAAGTAAACAAGCATTGAAAATGCAATAGGTCTCGCCCTCGTTTAAGTTAAAGCAATTCTGTTTGTAATTAGGTGGCTTTTTAGCTTTGCTTGTATTAGAGTTTTTCAAACTTCCATGTACATACCATGCATATGTATGCACATATGTATATGTATATGTTTGCATGCATTTATATTTATATAGATATGCAGATTATATTTATATGTTTATATATGTATATATATATACACATACATATATATAAATGCATATATATATATATGTGCATATGTGTGCATGTGCAGAGAGGTAGAGAGGTAGAGGTGTATAGGTAGAGGTGTAGAGGTAGAGATGTAGAGGTAGAGAGGTAGAGAGTAGTAGAGAGAGAGGTAGAGAGAGGTAGAGAGGTAGAGAGCGAGTAATAGATAGTAGAGAGTGAGTAGTAGAGAGTAGTAGAGAAAGTATCAGAGAGTGAGTAGTAGAGAGTAGTAGAGTGAGTAGTAGAGAGTGAGTAGTAGAGAGTGAGTATTAGAGAGTGAGTAGTAGAGAGTAGTAGAGAGTGAGTAGTAGAGTGAGTAGTAGAGAGTAGTAGAGAGTAGTAGAGAGTGAGTAGTAGTGAGTAGTAGAGAGTGTGTAGTAGAGAGTATTAGAGTGAGTAGCAGAGAGAGAGTATTAGAGAGTAGTAGAGAGTGAGTAGCAGAGTGAGTAGTAGAGAGAGAGTAGTAGTGAGAGTAGTAGAGAGTGAGTAGTAGAGAGTAGCAGAGAGAGAGTAGTAGAGAGAGAGTAGTAGAGAGTGAGTAGTAGAGAGTAGTAGAGAGTGAGTAGTAGAGAGTAGTAGAGAGTGAGTAGTAGAGAGTGAGTAGTAGAGACAGAGTAGTAGAGAGTAGTAGAGTAGTAGAGAGTGAGTAGTAGAGAGTGGGTAGTAGAGAGAGAGTAGTAGAGAGTAGTAGAGTGAGTAGTAGAGAGTGAGTAGTAGAGAGAGAGAGTAGTAGAGAGTAGTAGAGAGTGAGTAGTAGAGTAGTAGAGAGTAGTAGAGTGAGTAGTAGAGAGTAGTAGAGAGTGAGTAGTAGAGAGTAGTAGAGCGTGAGTAGTAGAGAGAGAGTAGTAGAGAGTGAGTAGTAGAGAGTAGTAGAGAGTGAGTAGTAGAGAGTAGTAGAGAGAGAGTAGTAGAGAGTGAGTAGTTGAGAGTGAGTAGTAGAGAGTGAGTAGTAGAGAGTAGTAGAGAGTAGTAGAGAGTAGTAGAGTAGTAGAGAGTGAGTAGTAGAGAGTGAGAAGTAGAGAGTAGTAGAGTGAGTAGTAGAGAGGGAGTAGTAGAGAGAGTAGTAGAGAGTAGTAGAGAGTGAGTAGTAGATTAGTAGAGAGTGAATGGTAGAGAGTAGTAGAGAGCAGTAGAGTGGGTAGTAGAGAGTGACTAGTAGAGAGTGAGTAGTAGAGAGTAGTAGTAGAGAGTAGTAGAGAGAGAGTAGTAGAGATTGAGTAGTAGAAAGTAGTAGCGAGTGAGTAGTAGAGAGTGAGTAGTTTAATTTAAAAGGAACACAACGAGGAGGTTCATTTTGCCATAGAAATTATGATTAGTGCGGAAAAAAGAAAATTAGGGCACATTTTGAGTGACTTCTCAAATCCTCTTCTATTTCATTAAAAAATTCTGACATGCAGACTGAAACATGCACTTTCAATACCAGCAGCAGACTTCCCTGGTGAGCAGTAGCTTTACTACAGTGATCTAATAAGCAACTAGAGTGCTAACATTCCGAATTTATGGCAAATGTGTGACACATCTGAATGCCTTCTTGATGGAATGAAAGTAAAAAACCTGAAAGTATTTCCTACTGAGGAGACTGTTGTAAATGAGGAAATTAGGAAACTTCAAAACAAATAAGTCTCACAAGATGGCCACCAGAGACAAAAGAGCCCAAATGTAGCACAAATATCACCGAGATGTAGCCCAAGTATAGCCCAATGACAGAATGTCCCAGAGTGTTTTAAAGAACAACTAGAGCGCTAACAGTCTTACTTATGATAAAAGCATGGCACACCTGATGCCATCTTGATTGGAATAAAGTGGTAACACTTAAAACATTTAATTTGCAAAGGAACAAAATGAGGGGGTTTATTTTGCCATAGAAATTATGATTAGTGCTGCAGAAAGAAAGATTAGTGCACATTTTGACTTCTCAAATCCTCTTCTATTTCATAAAAAAAGTTCTGACATGCAGACTGAAACATGCACTTTGAATACCAGCAGCAGACTTCCCTGGTGAGCAGTAGCTTTACTACAGTGATCTAATGAGCAACTAGAGTGCTACCATTTAGAATTTATGGAAAATGTGTGACACATCTGAATGCCTTCTTGATGGAATCAAAGTAAACAAGCATTGAAAATGCAATAGGTCTCGATATGCATATATATGCATATATATATGTGCATATGTGTGCATGTACAGAGAGGTAGAGAGGTAGAGGTGTAAAGGTAGAGGTGTAGAGGTAGAGATGTAGAGGTAGAGCGGTAGAGAGTAGTAGAGAGAGAGGTAGAGAGCGAGTAATAGAGAGTAGAGAGTGAGTAGTAGAGAGTAGTAGAGTGAGTAGTAGAGAGTGAGTAGTAGAGAGACAGTATTAGAGAGTGAGTAGCAGAGAGTAGTAGAGAGTGAGTAGTAGATTGAGTAGCAGAGAGTAGTAGAAAGTAGTAGAGTGTGAGTAGTAGTGAGTAGTAGAGAGTGAGTAGTAGAGAGTAGTAAAGTGAGTAGCAGAGAGAGAGTATTAGAGAGTAGTAGAGAGTGAGTAGCATAGTGAGTAGTAGAGAGAGAGTAGTAGAGAGTGAGTAGTAAAGAGTAGTAGAGAGAGAAAAGTAGAGAGTAGTAGAAAGAGAGTAGTAGAGAGTGAGTAGTAGAGAGTAGTAGAGAGTGAGTAGTAGAGAGTGAGTAGTAGAGAGTAGTGGAGTAGTAGAGAGTGAGTAGTAGAGAGTAGTAGAGTGAGTACTAGAGAGTAGTAGAGAGCGAGTAGCAGAGAACAAGTAGTAGGGAGTGTGTAGTAGAGAGTGAGTAGTAGAGAGTAGTAGAGAGTGAGTAGTAGAGAGAGAGTAGTAGAGAGTGAGAAGTAGAGAGAGTAGTAGAGAGTGAGTAGTAGAGTGAGTAGTAGAGAGTAGTTGAGAGCGAGTAGTAGAGAATGAGTAGTGGAGAGTGAGCATTAGAGAGTAGTAGAGAGTGAGTAGTAGAGAGTGAGTAGTAGAGAGTAGTAGAGAGTGAGTAGTAGAGAGTAGTAGAGTGAGTAGTAGAGTAGTAGAGAGTGAGTGGTAGAGAGTAGGAGAGAGTAGTAGAGTGAGTAGTAGAGAATACTAGAGAGTGAGTAGTAGAGCGAGTAGTAGAGAGTAGTAGAGTAGTAGAGAGTGAGTAGTAGAGAGTGAGTAGCAGAGAGAGTAGTAGAGAGTAGTAGAGAGTGAGTAGTAGAGAGTGAGTAGTAGAGAGTAGTAGAGAGCGAGTAGTAGAGAGTGAGTAGTGGAGAGTGAGTAGTAGAGAACGAGTAGTAGAGAGTGAGTAGTAGAGGGTGAGTAGTAAAGAATGAATAGTAGAGAGTGAGTAGTAGAGAGAGAGTAGTAGAGAGTGAGTAGTAGAGAGTAGTAGAGTGAGTAGTAGAGAGTGAGTAGTAGAGAGTAGTAGAGAGAGAGTAGTAGAGAGTGGGTAGTAGAGAGAGAGTAGTAGAGTAGTAGAGAGTGAGTGGTAGAGAGCAGCAGAGAGTAGTAGAGTGAGTAGTAGAGAGTAGTAGAGAGTGTATAGTTGAGAGTAGTAGTAGAGAGTAGTAGAGAGAGAGAGTAGTAGAGAGTGTAGTAGAGAGTGAGTAGTAGAGAGTAGTAGCGAGTGAGTAGTAGAGAGTAGTAGAGAGTGAGTAGTAGAGTAGTAGAGAGTGAGTGGTAGAAAGTAGTAGAGTGAGTAGTAGAGAGTGAGTAGTAGAGAGTGAATAGTAGAGAGTAGTAGAGAGTGAGTAGTAGAGAGAGTAGTAGTAGACAGTGAGTAATAGAGAGTAGTAGAGCATGAGTAGTAGAGAGTGAGTAGTAGAGAGTAGTAGCGAGTGAGTAGTAGAGAGTGAGTAGTAGAGTAGTAGAGAGTGACTAGTTGATAGTGAGTAGTAAAGAGTGAGTAGTAGAGAGTAGTAGAATAGTAGAGAGTGAGTAGTAGAGAGTAGTAGAGAGTGAGTAGTAGAGAGTGAGTAGTAGAGAGAGAGTAGTTGAGAGTCAGTAGTAGAGTAGTAGAGAGTAGTCAGTCAGTGTCAGTCAGTCAGTCAGTGTCAGTCAATCGGTGTCAGTCAGTGTCAGTCAATCAGTGTCAGTCAGTCAATGTCAGTCAATCAGTGTCAGTCAATCAGTGTCAGTCAGTGTCAATCAGTGTCAGTCAGTCAGTCAGTGTCAGTCAGTTATTGTCAGTCAATCAATGTCAGTCAGTGTCAGCGTCAGTCAGTCAGTGTCAGCTAGAGCAGCTCTGCTGACCTGGTTCTCTGGCTCTAAAGCAGCTCTGCTGACCTGGTTCTCTGGCTCTAAAGCAGCTCCGCTGACCCAGTTCTATGGCTCTGAAGCAGTTCTGCTGACATGGTTCTCTGGCTCTAGAGCAGCTCTGCTGACCTAGTTCTCTCCCTCTAAAGCAGCTCTACTGACCTGGTTTCTCTAGCTCTGCAGCAGCTCTGCAGACCTGGTTCTCTGGCTCTAGAGCAGCTCTGTTGACCTGGTTCTTAGGCTCTAGAGCAGCTCTACTGACCTGGTTCTCTGGCTCTAAAGCAGCTCTGCTGACCTGGTTCTATGGCTCTAAAGCAGCTCTGCTGACCTGGTTCTATGGCTCTAAAGCAGCTCTGCTAACCTGGTTCTCTGGCTCTAAAGCAACTCTGCTGGCCTGGTTCTCTGGCTCTAAAGCAGCTCTGCTGACCTGGTTCTCTGGCTCTAGAGCAGCTCTGCTGACCTAGGGGCATATTAACAAGAAAGGTGATACAATTATCGCCGCTTTAGCAGCAGAAAACTGCCGCTAAAACGGCGATAATGGGCTTGATAATATGCTCTATGGAATTCCAATTGAAGCCCATGTTAGATGTACTTCACATCTAACATGGGCTTCAATTGGAATTTCATAGAGCATATTTTCTGCTGCTAAAGCGGCGATAATTTTATCGCCTGGCTTGATAATATGACCCTATGTTCTTAGGCTCTAGAGCAGCTCTGCTGACCTGGTTCTCTGGCTCTACAGTAGCTCTGCTGACCTGGTTTTCTGCACTCACGATGCACGCACCCGACTTCGCGAAAATATATTTAAAAATAATATAAGTTTATTATAAGTACAAATATAATATTTTGATGCATATCTTACATAATGTCTTGCCTTAATATGTATATTAAAGACACATACATATCATTTTGGAACATACATTTTTTTTGTGGGAGTCGTATATGATGTCACGCGGGACCCGCAACCGCGCAAACATCTCGTACCGTAATGCGCGGGAGCAGGAGTCGCAGACTGGTCGCATACCAATCGCGCATATCACGTGATATTAAATGTATATGATGTAACTGAACAACACGCAGCCGTCGCACACCATACGCGGATCCTTCATGACTTTTCTAAAATGGCGGCTTAAATGCGCGCACCCACCATGATGTGTACACTTTGAGTGCGAGACTCTGAAAAAAATTGAATTTTTTTTTTAAAGAAAATAATAAAAATATATTAAAATAAAAAATGAAAACAAGAAAATTAATCAATATTTCAGTTTTCATTTAAAAAAAATAGTTTTTTGCAATTTTCAGAAAAATATATAATGTTTATTTACTGAATAAAATATTTATAAATAAACAGTTAAAAAACTGTAGAAAATCAGTACAAAAAAATAGATAAAACTACTATCACGCTTAAAAGTTAGCATTTAAAAAACCTTTGAAATTCACTGAAAAACAACATAGGTTTCAGAGACGTTGTAGTTAGAAATTAGCATTTAAAAAACCTTAGAAATTCACAGAAAAAAACATAGGTTTCAGGGGTGTTATAGTTAGCTGCCCATTTCACTCATACAAAACCATAGAAATTCCTCCGTTATAGTTAGTTCTGCTAACTATAACTCAAGAATAAATAGAGCGCTTTGAGGTCTTACACAGGGCATAACTGCGCTGTGCAAATCCTAGCGGCCTTGCACTTTGTTGTCCAGTGGTCTCAGTTGAGAGTCTTATCTCTGTGAGTCCTGGCATTTTAGCGAACAGCAGTTTGGCTTCTGCAAATCTGCTGTGGTGCCAGCATTTTCAGAGCCTGAGGTAATATTACATTAGACCATTTGCCATAGTATTTTCCATAACAACAAGGCGTTTTCAGCTATTTCTTACAGTTTTGCACCCATTCCTGTTCATTTGTGATAGTGCTGGCAAGAAGCCTCCTGCACAGCCTTCATGTAGATTCGGCCCATTAAACCCTGGTAGTTGCTGTGTAATCCTATCGCAGCTCTAGTCAAGGAGGCCATTTTCGTTGCCTGCACCAGGGCCCATGGTGTCTATACTGCTTTCACATGATAATACAAAAAAAACATATATGGCAGCGAGAATTTCAATTGATTGAGATGTATTTTCAGAGCAAAGACCTTGCCCCAAGAATGATGTGGTTGCCAGGTCTGCCATCATTCGGCTTGTTCGCTAGATCAGGCTGCATGGTATTATATGTGTTCCTGAAAGGTGGGGGTGCATGCACTGGCCTTGTGGTGGTTTTCCCCAAAAGAAAGTTTCCCATGAAAGGGCGTTGAATGAGTTCAGTAATTGTGGGCCAGATTTACAACTCACACAACTTAACTTAACAAAACCCTGTTAATGTCGTTTTGCTGTTGTGAAAATTAGTTGTCAGCTGACACCTCAGGGATAAACCGGTTGTCAAAGATGCTAAATCCCAACTTCCAGAAATTTTAGTGATGGGGGCCCGGGTCCTAAAAAATATTGCCAGGGGGGCTGAGCCTAAAAAAGTTTGAAGACCTCTGCTGTAAGGTGCAACCAAACTATAAAGCGCTGCGAAGTCTGATAAATGTGCAGGTAATGCATGACAAGCTCTTCATATATAGCTCAATGAGAAGTCTTCCATTGAATTGCATGTACTGACACTCAGTAACGCCGTGCTTTTCTCCCCACCCCCAAACACAAAGTCCAAGTCTGTTAGCCGTAACGCTCGGTTTCTACATTTACAAAAAACTGTTGTGTTTTAAGACCAAGTTATCTGCCAAGAGCCCGCAACTTTTCCAAATATGAGAGTCGGAAGAGAAGACCCCTGGGAGGGGTTGGGTGGTCTGCATGCTCGTGGAGTCACTGATCTTAGTAGCTTGGAGTCGAGCAGAGTCTTTCTTTCTGACAGTGGCAGGGGGCTGTCTCCTTATGACCCCCATTAAACTGCCTGATCTGCACGTCTATCCTGCTGAGTTGCAAACACAGAGCCTGTCAGTGCAGGCCTGGAAGGAGTGGAGGCAGCGGGAATCCCCTGTTAGTGCACGGAGGAGGCAGGGAGTGAACAGGGGGGTCAGTAACTGGGCAGTGTGGGACAGAATGAGGACCAGGCACTGCCGGAAGGTCTGCAGCAGGGGCATCAACTGTAATACAGTCGGGGGGCGTGGCCTGGCGCACGGCGAGATGGCCGCACAGTAGTGTAGCTCTGCCGGCCGCCGTGAACATCCTGTCACTATCCTGCTCCAGCCCTGCCATCCACTCGCGAATTCTGCTCGGCATGTATTGCCGATACCGAGGGTGCTCCACCGCTGCGATATCTGGCGACAACATCGCCCTGTGAACCCTGTCTGGCCCGCCGCGCGTTTTTATTAGCGGCTGTGCTGGCGACCAATGGCCTCATCTGACTGCCCTGCAACAGCCCCGATGGACCGGGACGTGCTCCGGATCCTGTGGCTGTGTGGTGCGCTGCTGCTCCGGTGGGAGTTCTTTCAGAGGTCGGTGATTCTTCCTGCTCCGGAGGCCTGCAAGACGTGGTGGAGCCGGCGGCCTCCCCTACGGCGGTGACCGGCTTTGCTCCATGAGGTAGGCCCTGGGTGGTTGCGGCCTACCTCTCGCTGTGACGTGGACACGCGGCGGACCCGGTGGCCTCCCCTATGGCAGTGGCCGGCTTTGCTCCATGAGGTAGGCCCTGGGTGGTTGCGGCCTACCTCTCGCTGTAACGTAAACTGCCTGGCTGCGCTACATTCCCCTGCAGTCAGGCCCTACCTAGTACAGCGATCTGGACTGTGATCCCCGCTGTGAATTACCTCTCCCTGAGGCCTACACACCTGGGTTGTTGACTTTACCTGCCTGCAGCTCGTCGCGACCGGGCAGCTGCTTCGGCCCCGGCGACCTGCCCTTCCTCTTTGCCTCTGGGGGGCCTGCTTTCGCTGCAGCTCGGGAGTGACTGTAAAAATGGCCTTGTAGGGCTACACTGTAGGAACGGACGCTGCCGCCACATTGCTGCAGGGTGGGGCTCTCCATGCCTTAGCTAGCTGAAGTCTAACGGACCCCTTGCTGTATTTACCTGCTCTCTATCGTCCACTGGGCTACCTTTCCTGCTTGAGCGACTGGGACCGGTGTTGGCTTGGGAGTCACTCGAGGTTGCGAGGCTGACTCCCTGCTCATTGGGGTGGTCTGGGCCTCGTCCTGTGGCCCGGAACCTACACTCACTGCCGCTTTCACGTGCCGCGTGTTTGAGAGAGGATCACCTGGTTTAGATCTGCGGTACCCGCTTCACTAGGGCCACCTCTTCTGCCGCCATAATGGGCAAGCCTGACAAAAACCAGCCTAGACTTATTTTTGAGCTCCAAAAAAGCGGCAAGCTCTCGCACTCTGCGGCCTCAGATTCTGAAATGGACCCTTCTGCCCAGTCTTTCACTGTGCTGGAAAAATCGCTGTCTGCAATTCAAGCTAGCCTGCAGGCCATCGACGGCAAAATAGAAGCACTCAATGGTAGGATGGACCATTTTTCCTCAAAATTGGACAAACATGCGGCGAGGATCGGTGAGGCTGAGCAGCGTATCTCAGACGCTAAAGATGGCCTGCAGCAGGTTGCCGCCAAAACCTCAGACATCACGAAGCTCCTGGCCGTCATACAAGCAAAGAACGAGGACATTGAAGCGCGCTCGAGGCGCAACAACGTGCGCATTTTAGGTCTGCCGGAGACAACAAATGTGGGGCGTCTGGAAGATTATATGGAGACCCTCTTTCGTGACATATGTGGAGCGGAGAATCTCTTCACTATGTTCGCAATCGAGCGAGCGCACCGGTCGTTGGCGGCGCGCCTGCCGCCCGGGGCCCCTCCACGACCGGTCATTACCTGGTTACTGAATTTCAGGGACAGGGACACTGTGCTGCGCATCACGTGCCAAAAAGGTACCATTAACTATCAGGGTAATGTACTCTCGTTCTACCCTGACTTCACCCCATGGTTCAGGCTGCGCGAAAAGAGTTTCAGGGGGTTAAAAAGCTACTGCTGAAGGCACAAATCCCATATGCAATGCTGTACCCGGCGCGATTGCGCGTGGGCCCTGAGGATAACACCAAGATCTTCACTACTCCTAAACAGGCTATGGACTATGTCAAATCGCTACATCACCAGTGGACTGCGGTGGCCACCACGTCGGATGTCGATGACTGACTCAGATGAGTGCTCTATGCCCCAGTTGATATATATACATCAACACTGTTACTATTGTGGTTAAATGTGTATTGGTTTATGGAACTATATGCTCTACTCCAATTGTTGCACTTCTGAGGTTTTTTTTTCTTTTTCTCTATGTAGGGTGCTATTAGTCATTTTACAAAGTGGTGGGTTGACTCTTTCCTAACGCTGATCCTCATGAGTGATTCTGATCTGTCTGTTTGCATGTGTGGCATGGAGAGGTTGTCCCCACTGCTATCCCCGAGAGGCTATATATCGCCATCCAACATTTCATGTATATCACACTACACTTCATACTCCTTGCACCCTCTGTTCTTTTCTTTTTCTCGCTTTGATCTACTGGCTGGGGACAGAGGGTTGGCACGGGCTTAGGAGCTCTTGTGATTACACCGGAGCTGCCCCCTCTCGCTTTTACCTGGGAGTGGACCTTGCCGCTACGTCCCCCAATGGGTATCCCCCACTTAAGGCTGTTCTGTATCTTGTTTTTGTTAGATTGGTTTTGTTACGGGCCTGTGTCTTTGGCAATTTGGGGATGTCAAAGTGGGTGGGGGTGGGTCGAGTTACATTTTTTACCCTGTCTGTAGGTACTGGGATCGGAACACATATTGCAAGTGGTATCCTAATTGTAGGTTGCTGGACCACCATGCAGCTCAGCATTCAGGTACCATTGTTCCTGTTGGGATCTAATGATGGGTGAAGTGTATAAATGTATAACTTGGAATGTCCGCGGGCTCAACACCCCTAGGAAGGTCCGCTAAGTGTTAACATATTTAGACAGGCACAGTGTGTAAATTGCTCTTCTTCAAGAATCACATCTGAGTACACGCACGGCACTGGGAATGGCGCCGCGCTGGGCGACCTTCCGGCTCGCATCCTCCTACTCCTCCTATTCCAGGGGGGTTATTACTCTCATTAAAAGAGGCACGTCATTCTGCCCATCCACACTTGCACTGATGCAGAGGGCCGCTGGGTCAAGGTACAAAGGAAATTAGGGATGTCATTAGTGACCATTGTTAATATGTATGGCACTGTGGTGGATGACACGGCACCCTACTTGCAAATGCTAAGGGTCCTCAGATCCTGGCCTGATGCCGCCGTCATTTGGGGGGGCGACTTGAATACTCATCTCAATCCACAGGTGGACAAATCCACTCCTACAGGTGCGCGCACCGTGAAGGTTGCCCAATGCATTCGGGATGCCATGGCGGAAATGGGTCTTGCAGATGCTTGGTGTCTACGCCATGCTAACATACTGGAGGGAACGCACATCACTCCTGCCTACAACAGTTGGTCCAGGCTTGACTACTGGCTGTTGAGCGAGGTGGCCAATGGGTGGGTCACACAAGTATATATACTCCTGTGCACGTTGTCAGATCATAACCCTGTCAGCCTCACCCTTTGCATTCCTACAAATCCCCACCGCCCCTTCACCTGGCGATTCCGGGCCGAGTCATTACTAGATCCTACATACCAGGAGGTTGTCAGGGCAGCTATTGTACAATATTTCACTGAGAATGTGAGTTCGGTGGGCAGTCAGCCACTCTCTGGGAGGCCTTTAAAGTGACAATACGGGGAGTGTGTATTAGTACCACTGCGGGGATTTTGAGGGATCTCAGGGGCCAACTGTCCAGGATAGAGCAGACATTGGAGGACCTAGAACACCAATATCAGAGCGCACCGGCGGCGGTCACACTAGCCCGCATACAAGACTTAGTGGCAGACTATAACACACTGGCTGACACAGAGGCAAAATACATAGCGAAACGACATGTGGCCCGAGCCTATGGTGAGGGGGGACGCCCTGGGAGGAACCTGGCATTTCGGCTGCGCTTTCATGCAGATCGTCACCCAATTGACCATATAGTCGACACACAGGGGAACACACACTTCACGCCTAATGCGATAGTGGACCAATTCAAAAACTTCTACTCAGACATGTATGCCATGAAGGGAGGAATGGCGGGTGAAACACTAGACGATTATTGCATGGTTATCGGACGCCCACAGGGAATACCTCAGCCAGCCCATAGACGAAAAAGATGTGCGTGAGGCTATCCTCTCTCTCCCAAATAAGAAGGCCCCGGGGCCGGATGGTCTAAATGCGGAATTCTACAAAGTCTATGTGGATCTCCTCACGCCTCGCCTCTTAGAGATGTATGCCGAGGCTAACGACTCCGGGATCCTTCCCCCGTCCTTTAGACAGGCCCAGATTATTACCCTTCTTAAAAAGGATAAATCGCCTACGCTTTGCGAATCCTATCGTCCCCTATCACTCATCAACCTAGACGCCAAGATACTAGCGAAGATACTGTTTACCAAAATCCAACCACTGATGCCTCTGCTTGTGCTCCCAGATCAATCCGGGTTTATTCCGGGGCGCTCTACCTCCCATAATTTACGCACATTCTTTGCTATGTTCCATGCGCTCAATCCCGACTTAGCTGCAGCCGCGGTCATGCTTGACGCGGCCAAAGCATTTGACTCCATAGAATGGAAATATATGATGCATATCCTGCATAGAATGGGATTTCCTTTTATTCTGACGAGGTGGATACAGGTTCTGTACACAGATGCATCGGCGAGGGCGCGTGTGGGTGGCCTCACATCCGAACCTTTCCCTATAGAACGCGGCACGAGACAGGGGTGCCCCTTGTCTCCCCTTCTTTTTGCCGTAGTGTTAGAACCGCTGGCGTGCAAAATCCGGCAATGTCATAGAGCAGCGGCTCTCAATTTTCACCACCGATCGGTTGGTATTTCCATGTATGCTGATGACATGATCCTCTTTGTCCGAGATCCCCAAACATATCTATCTCCAGTTCTTCAAGAATATGTCCGGTTCGGGCTCTTCTCCGGACTTCAAATCAATTGGGAGAAATCGGTCATTATTCCACTTACACCGGGCACGGCTCCGCCCCCGCTGGAATACCCTCTGATATGGACTGCGGACCCGGTCAAGTACCTTGGTGTCTGGGTCCATCGCGACCCTGACACTGTGATCAGAGAGAACTATGGCCCGGCATTTAGTAATTTGGTGCAACAGGTGGAAAGGTGGACCCGGCTCCCGCTGACTCTTGCAGACCGCATCGCGGTAATAAAAATGGTCATTCTCCTGCGGTTTCTATACCTGTTTTGTAATATCCCGATCACGCTCACCCAGCATTTTTTCAAAACGGTGCAAACCTAGCTTCTGAAATTGGTATGTGGGGGCAAACAGCCTCATATTGGCTGGCACATCCTTTCGCTTCCTTATGATAAAGGGGAATTCGCTGCTCCTGATTTCCAGGTGTATTATCTCTGCGCGCAGGCCCAATACGCTTTTTATTGGTATCGGGGGCACAATTATATCCCGCACATTGTAGTAGAGGACAGAGATGCACACCCTGTCCGGCTTGAGGGCGTCCTCACGCACACTCATCGGCGCACGCCCCGATCTGAAATTAATTCCATTAACATCACAATAGCAGGCTGGCAGGCGATCGGTAAACGTGCGCATAAACTTCCACTGTACGCTCCTGCATTACCTCTGGTCGGGCATGCAGCGTTATCTGTCGCGCGAGAATGAGGGCCTTTACAAGCGCTAAGAGAGGCTGACATCACGCATATGAGAGACTTATTTCCTGGGGGCACCTACATCACCGGGGCCGACTTAGACTATATTCGCAACCCCACCCCACTGTTTCAGTACTCTTGCTTTCGCCTGAAGCGTGCGCTTACAGACCATTACCCCGATTTCCCAGCTGAACCCGCTACACTCCAGTCGCTCCAACTGCTGCATGTCGCCCCATCAAGGAAGAAGCTGATCACTAATTTATACAAGGTGATGCAGGCGGAGACGGTGCGCGGTCCAGATAAGAGTTTGGAGAGATGGAACGCGATAGTGGCCCCCCCACTTCTTCAGAAAGAATGGGAACAGATTTGCGCGTTGATAGGCCGTCTCACGCTGAACGGCAACCTGCGTATTATTAATTTTAAATTTCTTCATCAAAGTTACCATACCCCTGGGAAACTTTATAAAATAGGACTCAGAGACTCAGATCAGTGCAAGAGGTGTGGTCAATCCAATGCAGATTTTATCCATCTTGCCTGGTGGTGTGGTCTCGTGTCTACTTACTGGGAAAATTTTATTGCATGCTTGCGCACTATGACGAACATTTCTGTACAGTGCACGTCCACGGTGTGCTTCCTCGGCCATGTCCCTCAACTGAAGGGCACTAGGGGTAGGTTTGTTAGAGTGGCCCTCCTGCTTGCCAAACGGCGAATTCTGTTTACGTGGGATAGCATATTTGCTCCAAAAATTAGTGAATGGATTAAAGATATGGCTTATTGTCGCGAACAACTGGAATTATATGCTGAAGAACTGCCGGTCACATCCAGGCCTACTGACATCTGGTCCCCTTTGCGAGACTACTTGTTGACACGCAACCCTGCTGACGTCACGGGATAATGTATGATTATTTGCAATATTGGGCTATCCTGTTATTTGACCTGTTTATGTTGAACGTGCAGAATGGATCCATTATATTGTGCTTATTGCATTGTCTGATCTCCAATTGTACCTTGACAGATTTATCTAATGGTTTGAGTTTTCTTCTTTTTTTTTATCACAATGTATGTCGTATGCACAGCCGGTTATGCAACTCTGTTATATGACATTGAAAACTTCAATAAACAAAATAAAAATAAAAATAAACTGTAATACAGTTAGATTCACATGACCATATTTGCCCCTGAGTTCTCCGGAGTTTACAACACTTTGTTTATTTCTGTATACACAATTGTCACTGAATCAGTTTTGTAGTAAAATCAATAATGGCTCCCGTATCTATGTTAAAAGGCAGTAGCGGCAAAGTATGTGTGCCATGCACTTATTTAAATAAGAGATCAACTCTTTTGGGAGTCTAATCTCCAGCACATTTACTTGAGAAAGTCATTATATTGCACCTTATATTTCACTAAAACCCATGCTTTAATGTATTTTATATATTTTAAGATCTAATTCTCATTGCTATTACTTTATTCCAACTTGACTTCATGTGTTAGGTCATTTAAATGTATTATTATTATTTTAGTTTCTCAAATTTGCTTGAAAATGCATCATTTGTCCACTCTTTTTTCAAAATTTTCGTACGGGTGATCCCCTGAAACCCCTGTAGGATGTTTGGGTTCGCTCGCTACGCTCACTCGCCACAGTACACGTGACAATTATTCTACACCCTACCATTTTCAAATGTCAGCAGCTGCCACTGATGGTGAGGTGTGGTAAACATTTGGGATAGGAATAGCATATTATTTCTTATCAGTAAAAACAGGGCACAAGTCAGGGAAACATGCTAGTGAATGGCATCAACCCACTATTTTCACATGGTGGACACCCTGCCAAGCAGATGGGCCAGACTAAAATATTCTGAATTTGTCCCGGTGTAGGTGGTTTCATTCTGGACAGTAACGCGCATGTAGGGAAGGGGCTTTCTTATTTTAAATTCCAGCAGGCCGAAAAGATTTCAAAATCAGTCCTCCTTTTGTTTCATTCTGGACAGCAATGCGCAGGTAGGGAAGGGGCTTTCTTATTTTAAATTCCCAGCAGGCCCAAAAGAGTTCAAAATCTGCCCTCCTTTTGTTTGAGTATCATGGCTGTGAGTTATCTAGAGCCTCACACATAAATGCAATGGAGAGGAAACAAAGGCTCACAACTGATCACTTCTCAGGTACTTAAGAGAGGCGTGTTTTTTGAAACTTTGTTCAGTCCCTGTATATAAGACATACATGCACTGTAAGGATATCAGATGTGTTAGTCTGTCCGAGTATTTCCACAAATAAAAATGTTATTACCACTATTTTGTTTTATTTCTTTTACAGCACTACTCATCCCAATGCAGGGTGTGAGAGCGCTTTACATCACACGTAAACATTATACATTGACAATAAAGCATATGTGTGTAAATCAAAGTAGAGGAGGGTTACAATGTGTAGGAGTCAAATGTCCCTCATAGCTCACTGTGCTATATTGGAAGGATTACAATTTATGAACTGCAAGCAACAAAAGAACTATTGTGTTAAAAGTAGTAACCCACTTGCCTAGCTCCAAATTTAAAAATCTGTCATCTGCACATTAAATGATGTGCCTTTTCATGAGACACATTAACTCTTTATGCTACTGTGATTCAAAACTTCGACAAGACAAAACACTGGATCTCAGCAGCAAATGCATTAATCTCCAGAGTTATTTTGCCATTGTTATTATTCCCCGAGATTAGCTTGGCAAACAAAGATCTCTGCTGTAAGTGCCCTAACCCCATAGGATATTGTAAACTGCAGAATTTGCAACCAGTTAAGTAGAACAGATTTACTGCCATATTTCTCCTTGCTGCAATTTTCCTTGTGGCAGAGTTTAAAAATTAATATATAAGTTGAGGTCCAGATATGTGTCAGGTTGCTTCAATGGTTTGGCACAACCCAGACACAAAATCTCACTTGTTAAATCTCGTAATGCGCTCTAATGTGCTCATGATAGAACTGTTAAAGATCTGTCTAAGGTGTTAAGATTTGATGCCCCATGAGGTCACTTCCTGTAAGGTCATGGGTTGTGATGCCACTGCCTGTGACGTCACTTCCTGTGATGCCATGTCGATGCCATGTGCCATGATGTGACTTGCATGCTCCCTAACTTGGTTAGTCTAGGGCATGAGTACTCACAAACTTTCTCTCGGGGCCAAATTTACAGTGTGGTTTGTGGCCGAGGGCCGCACCGGTGGTGGCGGGGGCAGTGGGGGAGGGGCGGGGCTAGCGCAAAAACAAAACTGTGACCATGAGGTTGAACACAGGCCCCTGCAGCGGACGCCTTCGTCCACTTAGCCACCAGACCCGGCATTCACACATCTCTATCTATCTATCTATCTATCTATCTATCTATCTATCTATCTATCTATCTATCTATCTATCTATCTATCTATCTATCTATCTATCTATCTATCTATCTATCTATCTATCTATCTATCTATCTATCTATCTATCTATCTATCTATCTATCTCTCTCTCTCGCTCTGTCTCCCTCCCTCCCTCTATCACTCTCTCTATCTCTCTCTCTCCCTCTCTCAATCACTCTCCCTCTCTCTGCCTCCCTCTCTCTCTATCTCTCTCTCTCTTTATCTCTCTCTCTCTCTCTCTCTCTCTTTATCTCTCTCTCTCTCCCTCCCTCTGTCTCCCTCACTCTGTCTCCCCTTCTCTCTCCCTCCCTCCCTCTCTCTCTATCTCCCTCCCTGTCTCCCTCCCTCTGTCTCTGTCTCCCTCTGTCTCCCTCCCTCTTTCTGTCTCCCTCCCTCTCTCTGTCTCCCTCCCTCTGTCTGCCTCCCTCTCTCTGTCTCAGTCCCTCCCTCCCTCTCCCTCCCTCTGTATGTCTCCTTCCCTCTTGTCTCCCTCCCTCTGTCTGCCTCCCTCTCTCTGTCTCAGCCCCTCCCTCCCTCTCCCTCCCTCTGTATGTCTCCCTCCCTCTTGTCTCCCTCCCTCCCTCCCTCTTGTCTCCCACCCTCCCTCTTGTCTCCCTCCCTCTGTCTCCCTCTCTCTTGTCTCCCTCCCTCTTTTCTCCCTCCCTCCCTCTTGTCTCCCTCCCTCTTGTCTCCCTCCCTCTGTCTCCCTCCCTCTGTGTCCCTCCCTCTTGTCTCCCTCCCTCTTTCTCCCTCCCTCCCTATTGTCTCCCTCCCTCTTTCTCCCTCCCTCCCTCCCTCCCTCCCTCTTGTCTCCCTCCCTCTGTCTGCCTCCGTCTCTCTGTCTCAGTCCCTCCCTCCCTCTCCCTCCCTCTGTATGTCTCCCTCCCTCTTGTCTCCCTCCCTCTTGTATCCCTCCCTCTTTCTCCCTCCCTCCCTCTTGTCTCCCTCTCTCTTTCTCCCTCCCTCCCTCTTGTCTCCCTCCCTCCCTCTTGTCTCCCTTTCTCTGTCTCAGTCCCCCCCTCCCTCTCCCTCCCTCTGTATGTCTCCCTTCCACTTGTTTTCCTCCCTCCCTCTTGTCTCCCTCCCTCTGTCTCCCTCCCTCTTGTCTCCCTCCCTCTTGTCTCCCTCCCTCTTTCTCCCTCCTTTTTGTCTCCCTCCCTCCCTCTTGTCTCCCTCCCTCTTTCTCCCTCCCTCCCTCTTGTCTCCCTCTGTCTGCCCCCCTCTCTCTGTCTGCCTCCCTCTCTCTGTCTCAGTCCCTCCCTCTCCCTCCCTCTTGTCTCCCTCCCTCTTGCCTCTCTCCCTCTTGTCTCCCTCCCTCCCTCTTGTCTCCCTCCCTCTTGTCTCCCTCCCTCTTTCTCCCTCCCTCCCTCCCTCTTGTCTCCCTCCCTCTTTCTCCCTCCCTCCCTCTTGTCTCCCTCCCTCTTGTCTCCCTCCCTCCTGTCTCCCTCCCTCTGTCTCCCTCCCTCTGTCTCCCTCCCTCTCCCTCCCTCCCTCTCTCTCCCTCCCCCTCTCTCTTCCCCCTCCCTCTCCCTCCCTCTCCCTCTCTCTCCCTCCCCCTCTCTCTCTCTCCCTCCCCCTCTCTCTCTCCCTCCCCCTCTCTCTCTCCCTCCCCCTCCCTGTCTCCCTCCCTGTCTCCCTCTCTCTCTCCGTCTCTGTCTCTGTCTCTGTCTCTCTCTCTCTGTCTCTCTCTCTGTCTCTCCCCGTCTCCCTCCCTCTCCCTCTCTCTCTCCCTCTCAGTTTGTCTCCCTTTCTCTCTGTCTCCGTCCCTCTCTGTCTCCGTCCCTCTCTCTCTGTCTCACTCACTGTGTATGTCTCCCTCTCTCTGTGTCTCCCTCCCTCCCCCTCCTTTCTCCCTCTCTCCCTCTCCCTCTGTCTCCCTCCCTCTCCCTTCCTCTCCCTCTGTCTCCCTCTCTCTCTGTCTCTCCCTCCCTCTCCCTCTGTTCTCCCTCTGTCTCCCTCCCTCCCTCTCCCTCTGTCTCCCTCCCTCTCCCTTCCTCTCCCTCTGTCTCTCTCCCTCCCTCTCCCTCTGTCCTCCTCCCTCTCCCTCTGTCTCCCTCCCTCCCTCTTCCTCTGTCTCCCTCCCTCTCCCTTCCTCTCCCTCTGACCCCCTCCCTCTCTGTCTCTCCCTCCCTGTCTCCAGCTCTCTGTCTTCCCCCTCTCCCTCTTCCTCTCTCTCTCCCTCTCTCTGTCGCACTCTGTCTTCCTTCCGCTGTAAACTCACCCACTGCTGCCCACCCACCTCGCTGTCCCTGTCACCTCACCCCTCTGTCTCCCTCCCTCTTGTCTCCCTCCCTCTTGTCTCCCTCCCTCTTGTCTCCCTCCCTCTTTCTCCCTCCCTCCCTCTTGTCTCCCTCCCTCTTCCTCCCTCCCTCCCTCTTGTCTCCCTCCCTCTATCTGCCTCCCTCTCTCTGTCTCAGTCCCTCCCTCCCTCTCCCTCCCCCTGTGTGTGTCTCCCTCCCTCTATTCTCCCTCCCTCTTGTCTCTCCCTCCCTCTTGTCTTCCTCCCTCCCTCTTGTCTCCCTCCCTCCTGTATCCCTCCCTCCTGTCTCCCTCCCTCTGTCTTCCTCCCTCTTGTCTCCCTCCCTCCCTCTTGTCTCCCTCCCTTCCTCTTGTCTCCCTCCTTCTTGTCTCCCTCCCTCTTTTTACCTCCCTCCCTCTTGTCTCCCTCCCTCTGTCTCCCTCCGTCTGTCTCCCTCCGTCTGTCTCCCTCCCTCTGTCTCCCTCCCTCTTTCTCCCTCCCTCTTGTCTCCCTCCCTCTGCCTCCCTCCCTCTTGTCTCCCTCCCTCTTGTCTCCCTCCCTCTTGTCTCCGTCCCTCTTTCTCCCACCCTCCCTCTTGTCTCCCTCCCTCTTTCTCCCTCCCTCCCTCTTGTCTCCCTCCCTCTGTCTGCCTCCCTTTCTCTGTCTCAGTCCCTCCCTCCCTCTTCCTCCCTCTCCCTCTCTCTGTATGTCTTCCTCCCTCTTGTCTCCCTCCCTCTTGTCTCCCTCCCTCTTGTCTCCCTCCCTCTGTCTCCCTCCCTCTTGTCTCCCTCCCTCTTGTATCCCTCCCTCTTGTCTCCCTCCCTCTTTCTCCCTCCCTCTTGTCTCCCTCCCTCTTGTCTCCCTCCCTCTTGTCTCCCTCCCTCTTTCTCCCTCCCTCCCTCCCTCCCTCCCTCCCTCCCTCTTGTCTCCCTCCCTCTGTCTGCCTCCCTGTCTCTGTCTCAGTCCCTCCCTCCCTCTCCCTCCCTCTCCCTCCCTCTGTATGTCTCCCTCCCTCTTGTCTCCCTCCCTCTTGTCTCCCTCCCTCTTGTCTCCCACCCTCCCTCTTGTCTCCCTCCCTCTTGTCTCCCTCCCTCTTTCTTCCTCCCTCCCTCTTGTCTTTCTCCCTCTTTATCCCTCCCTCCCTCTTGTCTCCCTCCCTCTTGTCTCCCTCCCTCCTGTCTCCCTCCCTCTGTCTCCCTCCCTCTCCCTTCCTCTCTCTGTCTCCCTCCTTCCCTCTCTCTCCCTCCCCCTCTCTCTCTCCCTCTCTCCCCCTCTCTCTCCCTCCCCCTCTCTCTCTCTCCCTCGCCCTCTCTCTCTCCCTCCCCCTCTCTCTCTCCCTCCCCCTCTCCCTCCCCCTCTCCCTCCCTGTCTCCCTCCCTCTCTCCCTCTCTCTCTCCTTCTCCGTCTCTGTCTCTGTCACTGTCTCCGTCTCCATCTCTCTCTCTCTGTCTCTCTCTCTCTCTCTCCCTCTCCCCGTCTCCCTCCCTCCCTCTCCCTCTCTCTCTCTCTCCCTCTCCCTCTGTCTCGCTCCCTCTCCCTCTGTCTCGCTCCCTCTCCCTCTGTCTCCCTCCCTCTCCCTGTCTCCCTCCCTCTCCCCGTCTCTCTCTCTCTCTCTCTCTCTCTCTCTCAATCAGTTTGTCTCCCTCTCTGTGTGTCTCCCTCCCTCCCCCTCTGTTCTCCCTCCCTCCCTCTCCCTCTGTCTCCCTCCCTCTCCCTTCCTCTCCCTCTGTCTCCCTCTCTCTCTCCCTCCCTCTCCCTCTGTTCTCCCTCTGTCTCCCTCCCTCCCTCTCCCTCTGTCTCCCTCTCTCTCCCTTCCTCTCCCTCTGTCTCCCTCCCTCCCTCTCCCTCTGTCTCCCTCCCTCTCCCTCCCTCTCCCTCTGTCTCCCTCCCTCCCTCCCTCTCCATCTGTCTCCCTCTCTCTCTCTGTCTCTCCCTCCCTGTCTCCAGCTCTCTGTCTTCCCCCTCTCCCTCTCTCTCTCCCTCTCTGTCGCACTCTGTCTTCCTTCTGCTGTAAACTCACCCGCTGCTGCCCCCCCACCTCGCTGTCCCTGTCACCTCACCCCTCTGTCTCCCTCCATCTTGTCTCCCTCCCTCTTGTCTCCCTCCCTCTTGTCTCCCTCCCTCTTTCTCCCTCCCTCCCTCTTGTCTCCCTCCCTCTTTCTCCCTCCCTCCCTCTTCTCTCCCTCCCTCTGTCTGCCTCCCTCTCTCTGTCTCAGTCCCTCCCTCCCTCTCCCTCCCTCTGTATGTCTCCCTCCCTCTTGTCTCCCTCCCTCTTGTCTCCCTCCCTCTTGTCTCCCTCCCTCTTTCTCCCTCCCTCTGTCTGCCTCCCTCTCTCTGTCTCAGTCCCTCCCTCTCCCTCCCTCTGTATGTCTCCCTCCCTCGTGTCTCCCTCCCTCTTGTCTCCCTCCCTCCCTCTTGTCTCCCTCCCTCTTGTCTCCCTCCCTCTTTCTCCCTCCCTCCCTCTTGTCTCCCTCCCTCTTTCTCCCTCCCTCCCTCCCTCTTGTCTCCCTCTGTCCCTCTTGTCTCCCTCCCTCCTGTCTCCCTCCCTCTGTCTCCCTCCCCCTCTCTCTCTCCCTCCCTCCCCCCTATCTCTCTCCCTCCCCCTCTCTCTCCCTCGCCCTCTCTCTCTCCCTCCCCCTCTCCCTCCCCCTCTCCCTCCCTGTCTCCCTCCCTGTCTCCCTCCCTCTCTCTCTCTCTCTCCGTCTCTGTCTCTGTCTCCGTCTCCATCTCTCTCTCTCTGTCTCTCTCTCTCCCTTTCCCCGTCTCCCTCCCTCTCCCTCTCTCTCTCCCTCTCCCTCTGTCTCGCTCCCTCTCCCTCTGTCTCCCTCCCTCTCCCTGTCTCCCTCCCTCTCCCCGTCTCTCTCTCTCTCTCTCTCTCAATCAGTTTTTCTCCCTTTCTCTCTGTCTCCGTCCCTCTCTCTCTGTCTCACTCACTCTGTTTGTCTCCCTCTCTGTGTGTCTCACTCCCTCCCCCTCTGTTCTCCCTCCCTCCCTCTCCCTCTGTCTCCCTCCCTCTCCCTTTCTCTACCTCTGTCTCCCTCTCTCTCTGTCTCTCCCTCCCTCTCCCTCTGTTCTCCCTCTGTCTCCCTCCCTCCCTCTCCCTCTGTCTCCCTCCCTCTCCCTTCCTCTCCCTCTGTCTCCCTCCCTCCCTCTCTCTCTGTCTCCCTCCCTCTCCCTTCCTCTCCCTCTGTCTCCCTCCCTCTCTCTCTGTCTCTCCCTCCCTGTCTCCAGCTCTCTGTCTTCCCCCCTCCCTCTCTCTGTCACACTCTGTCTTCCTTCCGCTGTAAACTCACCCGCTGCTGCCCCCCCACCTCGCTGTCCCTGTCACCTTACCCCGCGCTGAGACAGCTTCCCTGGAACACACACAGCCGCCACACCCAAGTACTTCACAGGTATTCTAAAGACCATTCACTTGTTAATGAGGCTTTTTTTGAATATCACCTCTTCTTAGCGCCCCTGCATCTCCACTCAAAAGCGCCCCTGCATCTCCCCCCAGAGTGGAGATGCAGGGGCGCTAAGAAGAGGTGAAATAGAACAAAGCCTTATTAAGAAGTGAATGGTTTTTAAAAGAATCGCCCGGCCCCCATAGTTCCGCGCTGCTGCAACCGGCGATATAAAAAACACAGAGGTATGTTGCCTGCAAGGTCCGCGGGCCGCCAAGGAAGGCTTGCCGGGCCGCTGGCGGGCCGCGGTCCGTACTATGAGTACCCGTGGTCTAGGGTGACCAGGCGTCCCGGATTTACCCGCACAGTCCGTGGTTTTCACCAGCTGTCCCGGCAGATTTTGGCAACTTTGGCTCATGTCCCGGTTTTTAGAGGGGGTCGACTGAAACCAGTGAGTGGTGTTCTAAAGTAGTGCTAGTGAGCAGCTGTTATAAGTGAGCAATTGAATTAACAGGTATGATGCGGGTTTTTGAAATTACATTTTATTTATTTTCTTAATGATTCTTCTGCATTCCAATGTTGATTAGAGTTGTCATTATGCGCAACATCGTTGCTGTAGAATTGTAGTCCCTTTTCTATTTTTGCTAAATGTCCGAGTTTTTGGTTCTCAAGATCTGGTCACCCTAGGTTAGTCCCCTCACTTCTCTTTTTAGGACTGGTACCCTGAGTAAAAAATACTCCAGGTCATTAACTAGAAATATGAAGCATGTGGAGCTTTGGGCTGCCTGGGTCTTTGAGGTACAGCAGAAAGAAACGCCGATGTTGTAGCCCTACTTCTATTTCCATGGTTTGTCCGCAGAACTGCGGACACTCTGAAAAACAGGAAAACAGGGAGCAACCGGGAGCTGTGGTGGGAGAGCTGCTGGCAACAAATACTAAATTAGCACTGGGGCAGCTGCAGTGATGACGCTGCTGGACATTAGCTACTGCAAGTAACTGACATCAAGTGAGAAATGGAATTTAAATATTGAAAGTCTGTAGATGTTGAGCTCTGTGGTGTGGCTCTCTGAGGTCCACGCAAAAGGAAAGCTTGATGTTGTAACCCTACCTCGTGTCTAAGATGCATCCTGTGTTTTGAAACAAATGACGGCGCTCATTAAATAAAAACACCATATAATAAAAGCAGATTTGTCCTCCAAACTTCAGACTGTGGATTTTCACATGTGCACAAGCAAAATGCCATCCCTTAAAGTAAGTGAACCTGTGGCTGAAGTGGGCTGACCCCTTGCCGCATGCTATATGCAGTGGTGTGGCAGAGCCAAATTCTAAATAATGTTTGAACAATGCAAGAAGAAGCCTGCAAAGCCATTTTATGTATGGATACATATTTATACACACAAAGATGAGACTATTGGGACAGCTAAAGTGGTCTCTAGGCCCGACCTATAAAAGGGTCTACCCTGGGTAATGATCCTCATGCGTCATAGACAACTTTATTTTTTGTTTTGGGACTTCAGTGGCTTTGGGAAAAACCATTGCCCCTCCCCTGCTTCCATAACACATGGCTCCACAACGTCTACAGGGTACCCAGAATATTTGCAAGTTGTAATCGCCTGCCTCACCAGATAATCTATTGGCATAATGACCCTTGATGTTTTTATCTGTAATCCTACTTCTGGATGTATATTATGCTTATTCGATGTATCTACTACTGCCTCATAGCCACACCCTAACAGAACGCGACTGACAACCAATCGCAGAAAAGTTACCGTGATTGGTTGTTAGTCAGAGGCACAGCTCAGAGACACATCTACTCTGGCGTCGAAGTACGAGAGTACAAAGTATGAGAACTGTGATACTGCATGAAATGGGGACAGGGTCAGTGAGTGTGGGGGTGGGCAAAAAAAACATAATATTCTGTACGTTTTTTGGGTCTTTCACCATCAGGTAGATACATATAAAGCAACGCACAGCTTGAATGAAAAATAAATATTTAAAGGTGATTACTCAGTGGGGAATACACTATATAGTAAATTAAGAAACCTCTGTTAGTTAATGCACTGCAGAGGTCTGCGTGTAACCAGAAAGCCACAGAAATAAATCTTGGTTGGTTCAGTGGAGAATAATGACTTTATCCCAACGAGGTCACAGCCTGTGACAGAAAGCACTGTGAATATGTAAGCCATTGTTTTAAACTTGGATTACACAGAGTATAAAGTAGGCTGCTACAAAATGCGCATAAAGGTTTAAAATAAAATGGTGATTTCAAAATATAGATTTTAGAAATACCCAGACTATATGTAATGAATTTCTTTTAACATAACTATCCCTTCTCACCTCGTTAGGTGTAGTAATCACTATATAAATGCAATTAAAATTAAAAGCACACACTTCCCAGCTTAGTTTTTAACTCTTTGCGCTACCACTGAAACCTAATAAATCTTTGTCATCACAAAGCTTCCAGTGATTCAATCAATCAAAGCCAGTACCGGCTCCCAAGCATCCTTTACATTTGCAGAATTAACGCACATTTGTTTTTGGGAAGCAGGCACCCTGGCAGGAAGGCTTGTTCAGTTGTCTGCCGCTCCTTCGGTTAAATAGCTCAGGAGTCTCCGTGAATGACACTTCAGCTGAAGCATTTCATCTATAGGAATTAACTGCCCGGGCCGGTTGTCCTTTTAGAAAAATAGGTGAATGGATTGGCATGAATAATAAAAATGGACACATCATGCCCCTCCGATCCCATCCACTTTGACATTCCCTAGGCCCTTTTCACTTTCTGCGTGTTTGTAAAGATGCAGAGGGTGTGTCACAGCAGGAGAGTCCCGAATACATGCTATCTGTATCTGTGAAGCTCTTAAACCCTTGAGGTGCTAATCTATTTTTTATTTTAAACATGAGGACATATTGGGCGGCTGTCCTAACCTGCTCACAAGGAGAATCATACCAGTTATCAGGGTTTTTCGTAAAGTCTTAAGAAAATAGCAAGAGGAACCCCAAAATGTCCATGATGGCCTTGCTTGCAAGAATGGAGCACCTTTGATCTCCTTCGAGCGCACCTTACTGGGCTGCACTCTACCTGTAAGGAACTATGAAGCACTGTCACCTTTAAGCACTTTAGAACCATGCACCGGCCTTTTCTTTCTTTGTATCTGAAACTTGAGGACATTCTGGGCCGCTGGCCAATCCTGTGTATAAGAAGCTCTATCAGGGGACATGGTTAAGTTGATGAAAGCTTGCAATGGGCAACACCCAAATGTCTATGAGGGCCTAATCCTTGTAAGCACAAAGCATGTTTTCATCTTTCTGGATTCCACTTAACTGGTCAGCACTTCAACTGCAAAGACTGTTGCAGCACTTTCAGCCTAAAGCATTTCAGAACTGCACATTTCTATGTGGCTGCACATTACTTGGCTGCACTTAAACTGTATGGACTTGAGGAGCATATAGGTTATTGAGGTCTATGGGCCAGATGTTTAAAAAAAGCATTTTGTGATTTCCAAATAGCGATTTTTACCAAATCACTATTTGGCAATCGCAAAGTGCAATGTATCAATAAATTAGCTAAAAAATACTGATTTTGTAAAATTCACATTCGCAAATACTGAAATCCCAATTTGTGATTCTCAAATAGTGAATTTGCAATTTAAAGAATCACAAAATTGCAAATCAACTAATCCGATGCAGCATGATGACCTCACAACCAGGAAGTGAGGTTTCCCAAGCTGTTCCTGCGCGCTTGAGGCTGTGTAGGAGGCTGAGAGCAGGAGCACACCACTCAGGAAAACATCCGGAGTGCAAAGGCAGGCTCAAATACCCAGCATGGCATCACAGGAGAAGACAAAGGAAGCTGTAGGATGCCAGAGAAAAATAAAATTCAGTGAAAAAGAATTGGAGTCCTAATTGAGGAAATGGTCAAGGTCCATGAACAATTATTTGGCAAAAAAATCCCTCCATGTCCCAGAGAAAAGAAAAATGTGGCGGGACATACAAGCAAAAATTAATGCTGTAGGGGTCACACAGCGCTCCATGAAAGACTTACGCAAGCACTGGTACAACTTTTGGCCAACGACAAAGGAGAAGGTGGCAAGCAGGCTTGCAGACGTCAGGAAGACCGGTGGAGGACCATCTACCTAGCTTGCATCTATGCCCCTTGAGGACATGCTGGAGTCAACCCTACAGCCTGATTCTATCAGTGGTGATGCGGACATCGACAGCTCAGCCGCCCTCACCACCAGCTAGGTAGGATGCATGCTAAAATAAACTTGCAGAATAACTCACAAAATGCACTCTTAGTAAGTTGAGAAACAATTTAGTAAAATCCCACTACAGTCCACATCTTAGCTACCACCCAGCATTGCATCCTGGGAGATGTAGTCACATACACAAGAGAGAAAAAAAAAGTGTAGCCGCATCGGTGCAGTTGAGAACCACATGCAAGTGACCAATGAAGACACCGTATTTTGGTGGATCAGATTAATTTCCATTTAAGTTAAGAATGTCACAAAGCTGTACACACATAATACTGAAGTAGTTCTGTTCCATTCACAGATACCCCTGCACTACAGGGCTACGACACAGCAACAGATGAGCCAGAGGAGACCCAGGAACAGGTAGGGGAAGAAGAGGCAGTCACCAAAATGCCAACAACACCTGCACCAAGAACACTGTGGCTCCATTACAGGAGTTTGAGGTAGAGGGTGAAAAAACCCAGGAAGAGCTGCAGGCAAGGCAAGATGAGCAGGCACAGACCCAAAGTGACCAGTCCCACTTGCAGCATCATAACACCAATCGCAGGAGATGCAGAGCAAGAGCACAAGGTGCTGCTGAGGAAGGAGAGGGATACTCTGTCTTTGCTGAGCTGGATGGCACCATGGTGAAGGTGCTGCACCTGCAATTGAAACACATGAGGTCAATCCTAACCCAGCTAGTTGTCTAAAGAACAATATGGTGGACATTAAGGACAGCATCGGGGAGTTGACCAACACAGTGGTGGAGGTTCATAGGGCTAATGCTGAATGCCTCAGGGACATGACAGAAGCCATTAGAGACCTCTGTAACACCATGCAGAGTGAGCATACCTCCAAATGCAGACAAAGAAACCACCTATTAGGCCGTTTGGATGGTTACACCAAGGCAATAAACCGTCTGAGCAATGCCACTGCTGTCCTGTCCAGACGCACTGTGGCCATCCAGGTGGAAATGGCTAACTGCAGTTCTGAGGTAGCCAGGAGATCGGTTCAGGTCATCACTGCTGTAGAATAGTTACAGATAGCTACTAAGGCTGAGACAAGTACACTGGGTGCAGGAGACAGTGAGGAGGCCTCTAGTCTAAGCAGGATCGCTTCCCCGGTGACTGAGACCTGACGGCAGAGTGCAAGGCAAGGTATGCCATCCGAGGCTTCATTAAGGGAGGCTAGCGTACACATTGAAGTTTTCATAAAAAGTAGTTAGAGATGTGACCAAGGCATGACAATGGGTGAGGTAACCTGTTGTATGTTATGCTCAGTGCAGAATGTTGTACATGTTGATTTTAAATCCTATGTTGTCCTACAAATATACATGTAAGATGATGTTGGCTGTGTGCATACAGTTTACCGGAGATTAAGGTGAATAAACCACAGAAGAAAATTAGTCATGAAATGCATTGTCTCATCAAACATTTTTCATGGTATTTTGTAATGTCTCTGTCCGCCATCTGCCGCTCTTGCACCGTCTGCTGCTCTGCGAGGTTGACGTGGTTCATCCTCTTCATCAGACTCAGAATCTGTCAGGTCAAATGGTATGCCATTGGTTGTCACAAGGTTGTGCAACATAGCAAGAGTGGCCACAATTTTTCAACGTATCTCCGGCCTATACTGCAGTGTTCCTCCACTTTTGGGTAGACAGTGGAACCTACTCTTCAGTAGGCCGAAGGTTCACTCTATAACATTGTGTGTCGACTTATGCACAGCATTGTATTTCCTTTCACTTTGAGTTGCAGGATTCAGGTATGGGATGAATATGAAGGAGAGCACAGCATATGCGCTATCACCTACAGGGTAAAAGGCAACAGATTAGCCACAGTACTGTTTCATCATATCCAGAGAGTCTACTAGACTGTGTTATATACATTTACCTAGCAGGTATCCTTCGCCAAAATCACACACAAGGAGACATGTGTATATAACACTGTGTCTGAATATGAATAAATTGTGAGTACTGCCAGGGAATTTTGCAACTATGTCAGTTATAATGTCTGAGGCATTACATATGACCTGGATGTACATTGAATTAAAGGATTTCCTGTTCCTGAACACATACTCATTATCTGATGGGGGTCAAATGGCTACATGTTTACCATCAATGCACCCAATTACATGGGGGAATTGGGTTATCTGGTAGAAATTTAATTTGGTCTGCTGCAATTGATGTGGTTTAGTAGGGAATCTAATGTAATAGTGTATCCTCTGGACCATTGCGTCCAAGAAGGCATTGAAAAAGTGCAAAAGCACACTTTGGGAGACCCCTCCTGCTGCTGCTATCACCCCTGGTAGCTCCCCCTGAAGCTAGTAGGTGCAGTGAACCTAGGACCTAAATATATATGTGGGAATGGCATTGGTCCTCTGAGTGTGATGCTGCATTAGTGGATGAAGGTCAATATCAGGTCTAGTATTGTAGGGAGTCTAATTTACATTTGTCATGGATTTATTCCTCTGTCTGCTGAAACAGGGTTAAGTGCACTCTGAAAATGTGTTCATGTCTCCTCCTTCAATGTGCTGCTGCTTGTATCTTCATCCTCCTCGCTATGAGGTACAGCGCTGCCATTGAGAAATATTCAGCGGCCCTATGGGCCTGTTTAAATAGTTTACACCTGGTTACCGCCTGATTGGTATAGGTATTAATTTGCATGTGCAAAATTGTACATTTTGCATCATTTACAATTTGCTAATGGTTCATACATTGGTCTGTGATTACCAATTTGCGAATTCACAATTTGAGATTCACAAAATGGGTATTCTCAAAATAAATTTTTTGTGCTTACCAATTTTGCAACCCTTTCATACATCGGGAAAGGGCATTGCGTTCGCAAAAGGGCAAATTTTGCAATTTGCACCGTTTGCGAACGCAAAATGGTTTCATACATCTGGCCCTATATTCTCACTTCCAATGAGCACGCCCTGTATACCCTTATACATGGGCCTTGCCCAGAGAAATATCATGCACAAAATTGAATGCAGAATTAATATTTTGGTTTTCGGTATGGACTACAGCTGAACTAAAATCTTATCGAGAAGGTGTAAGAGACATTATGGCTCACCCAGGTGTAGCAAAGATTCCATGGTTTGATGCCATTAAAACACTCTTGCAGAGGTTGAACCTTGACTTTTATTGGTCTTCCCCAGAGCTATTGCGCTTGCTGCCTACAGCTAAGATTAAAAACGTATACTGGGAGGCTTCAACCTTGGCTATAGTGACCAAGAGCAAAGGTAGCTTTACACTGTCTTTCATTGATTTTAAACCACGTATGAGATATGAGGTAACTATTGGTAAAATTGAACCTTCTCTGGTGTGTAAATTAACCCACATCATCTTAGTAAAAAATAAAGGAAAGGGATCTGTGGAACCGAATTTGGAGCCTATTGTTTTGCTCTTAGTCATGATTAAGTCCTGTATATAAATAATGGGTTCTCTTTATTACTGTACTTTGTTTTATGATAACAGCTGGTCTGTTTCTTTTATGGAATTTGTAACATGCATTTTGTATCATATTTTATATTTGATGTAATTTGTTGATCTGTGTGATCGAAATAAAGTATTTTGACTGATGAAGCACTTTTTAGCCTCAAGCACCTTAGAACTGTACATTGCTATGTGCCTCTTATGATTTGCACTCAGGGCCTGAGTGAGGTGAAAAGTAAGTTTCTATATGTAACCCCGCAGCTTCAATGACTTAGACCATGTTGGCCTACTGGGAATGGGAAGCCTAAAGTGATCAAAAACTTGACATTTACTCTTTCATGAAATGTTGTTTTTACTATGTCTTATCATATTTTTTTGTTCTTTATGTTGAGATGTTAGGGCTTTATTTAATTGAACATCAATAAACCAATCAATTCCATAATGCAGACATTAACATTAAATGTCAGTGATTTCTTTTGTAGGCCATGCTTTAAAGTGCTATGGATGTGTCTCATCGGGTTCCCAATCCAAGTGCACTGTGGAGAAGAACTGTTCCGAAGTATTCACAATGTGCAAGACGATCGTGTTTCTGCCAAACATGAGTATGAATATAATTTTGATTAAGAACCTATTTTGTCACACTTAGTACGGCAGCATGCACCTTGCTTGTAAATATCGAAGTCTTGAAAAAGCGAAAACAAATGAGTGATTTTACAGTAGTTGGAGCCTTTTTGTCTTAGTAGAAGTTGAAGATCCTAGCTCGACAGGATATACCATTTGTTCATGAACAGGGGCAAAATTATCATTGGTGCAACTGGTATCTTGACATCGGGGACCAGAAGTATGTACGGTATATGGAACCCACACCACACCACTGATCATGAAACACATCGTGGTAAATTAACTTACCTTCTGTACCGCTGCAGAAAAGACCTGTTTCATCCTAGTTCCATAGCACAAAAGCAACAGTTTGATTTATACTTCATTTCAATAATGTCATAATAAGCTGCTATCTGCTGCCACCTGTTTGTCAAACTGCCAGACAAATGTCTTCTTGACATTTCATGGCCATTAAACATTTTTGTATTTCTTATTTTAAAATACCCCAATTTAAACAAAAAGAAATTAAGCGCAAGGCATTAACGCCAATATTGGTGTGTGGACTACTTATTTAAGTAGACCACATAATGTAGTCCACTGTGCACTTATTGCTAACGTTTTTAGCCAATTTCTAAAGTGATCACAGTAACCAAAGGCTTAAAGGGGCTGTCAATAGCCAATTTTCTGTATCTGTGTATTTTGTGCTGTGTCATGGCATGAGCTCTTGCCAGACACCTAAAGCTTCCTGTTGGTGAGATTACAAACATGATTGGAAATGATGCAGCAAGGGACATGGAGAAAGTGGAGAAATAAATGCTAGCATTGTGTGCTGAAGAGAATGATCCCAAAACTCACCTAGGTCAGCTAAATGACACCCAATATTGACTTTAAAATTATGTTATAAAAACATTATAGATGGAATAGAACAAAAACTGAACAGTTTCACATGTATGTAGCAACAACGTCTGTATATAAGTGACCAAGGTGGGACTGGGTACAGAATCGATTAAAAGCCATGACCAATTTAATGAATGCACACTTGACTTCACCACTACTCTGCATAGTGGCAGCACCCAAAGGAGTATCGGCATATAATGCAGGAGTTGTAACTTTACAATGCCTACTAACGTCGCCAGTTGAACATGAAAACAGTCTAGAATATGTAAATGTAACACGGTTGTCAATCACCAATTTAGCTTCATATTGCCGAATATGAAAGTGAATGGATCTCATTCAAGACTTCTCAAAGTTCTACAAACTGAGGCTGGTCAGCATTTTGATAAAATACACAGGAGACCTCCAAGTACGTTTTAAATTAACATAAATTAGAGACAACCAGACTTCAAAATGTTAATAATTAACAATGCCAAAAAGTCGATAAGTAGCATGGCAAGTTTCATATTAAAACTTATTTCACTTACAGAGAACAGATAGTGATGTGATAATGAAAAAGCAATTGACTGTGAAAACGTATTGCAATATATCAGAACTGGTCACGTATTCAAAAATACAAAGAAATCTCTTCAAACAAGAATGCCAATAAGCTAGTTCCTGCCACACATTTCTTGACCAGATGTCATGGAAATTAATATAGCTCATAATTAAACTCTAATGTGTTTAACCTGTGCAATAGAAGATTTCACTAACTTCAAGGAAGTCCTATTAAAAGGAAAATAATCAGTTATGCAATTTCCTTCTACTGCCTTAATAGATGTACAAGGCATGCAGTTTCACTTGGAAAACAGGCATAAGTCAAAGTTATTGACTCAGAAAAAAAGGCTTCTCAATCAAGCCATATGAGTTCTTACGCAGTTTCTAGACAATGCCAAAAAAGGAGTTGGTAAAGTGTTGGTATTACAGCCTAATGAAGTGCTCTATTGCTCCCCAGCTATTGTCACGTTTTATTTACTTACAAGAACTTGTACTGCAACATGAACAATTTGTTCCCACTTTGTTTATAACATGTGGTAACACTGCCGAAGTCTAAAAGGCTTAAGGGCGTTCTTACAAGCCTCTTGCACCACCAGTGAGTCACTCTTAATATGGGAAAAAGGGATGTACTGGCAGCAAAAGGGGATTGTAAATAAATGCCTTAGTGTTGTTATTCATCATATCATTTGAAAATGCTTGAAAAGTCTTTTGTGGACGCATGGGTTGTGTTTCATTGTCACAGGTCTGCACTCTGAAGGGATTTTTCAATTGATTTTGATTGGTGCAAAATTAGTGTTACCATTCCATGCCTTGTTGAATATAATAGAATATAATCACTTAAAGCAACACGTTTAGACATGTACCCTATTACAAAACAGGTCAATAAAAAGGAAATAACTACAAAGTGCAAGAACTGTAAATATAGTTTGAAAATCATGTACAAACCACTGTAATGACAAAAAATCATAAAAGAACAAGGACACCAATTAATAGCTTTTGAAAATGACATTGAAATACCAACATAACTGTGACTTTATTATTACAAATGGACAGTTGGTTGCAGAAGTAATTCAATTTAATTCAGTTATTTTTCATATAGCACATGGCTGCCCAACCAGGCCTCCCAGCGCTTGTTGCAACAACCTCACCGAGCTACCCTGATGAACCAATTGACTAAAAATCCTCTCTTCAGAAAATGTGTGGTTTTATAGATTTTCTGAAGCATGCTTCCGACTGCTTACTTCTGTGGGAGGCTGGAAGGGCGTTCCAAAGGCACGGATTCTCGCTCTTTTGATCTTTGGCACTGAAACACTATCACCCTGCATTTTGGGGGGACATTCATAATATCCTACTAAAAGGGTTCGGGGTAAAGCGAAATATTTCAGTTCACCAATATGTCACTTGACAGTAACTAACCCAAAAAAGAGCTACAAACATTTCTAATTTGCATATTTCATTGTTTAGAACGGATTATATGTACATTTGCAGTTTACTTCAGCAAATACTAATATTGGGAAATATCTCTCAAATAGGATTATAGTTACTGATTGAAATGAACATCATACAAATCCAATTCTGTAAAATACTTACCAAGTTACAAAACAAAACATGGACTGACAAAAGGATGTCATCAGAAATACAATTACAAAAAGTAAATAAAACACCAATATTTGGGGGTGTGTCCAAGATGGCGACGGAGTAGGACGTGTTTTTAGTCCCTCCGCCGCCGAGATTGCCTAGCTTTGTGTAGCTTCCTCCCGGATCCCTATCGACCGCTCTAGAGCCTGCGCTGACCCACCGGAGGCCCTGTAGGCAGTCTGGAGCTGGGGACGGATCGTGTGGCAGAGCGAGGGCTGCCCGGCGACAGAGAGGCCTGTGGTGTGGCTTCCCGCCGGAAGCCGGGGACCTCGATTGGCAATACGGCTGAAGGCGGTGCCCCCTGCGACGCCGCGGTGTCGGCGCCGCTAACGACGGAGGGCAGATTGGCCCCGCACCAGATGCTGAGACAACCTCACGAGTGGGGGACGGCCTGCCGGTTCTCTGGGAGCCCACTCACCGCACGCGGTGCCTAGAAGCAGCGGACGGCACCACACGGCCGGCGGGAGACCCCGCCCTGCAGAGTGACTCCCGGGGCTCCTCCGCCTTGCCTGCCGCGATCCGCGAGTTGGGGGGCCTGCCTCTGCCCCGACGGAGACTGAACTGCCCACACCCTCGCCCTTCCCCCGGTCTGGAGTGGGGCACTTCGGCAGCCGGACCGCGCGAGCAACGCTGAGGCCCACAGCTACAGCCGTAAGGCGCTTCAGCCGGGGACTGCAGCCGGGGCTGGAGACTGGGGGCGGGGACACTGTGGCCTGTGTGACTCTGGGGGGGCCTCCGCTTGTGCCCCAATCTTTGCTACCCGGGACCCGGCGGCTGGCGGTGAGGAGGGGCCGCGGGACGGATCAGCTGGCATGGTTCTGGACTCTGAGGCTGGGCAGACGTGGGGCGTGAAGGCTACCGAGGAGAGTGAGGCGCCCTGAACGGTGGAGGTGTGCGCCTGGGAGCGCCTGTAGAGCACCGCGGTGCGCAGGGAGACCACCACCCGGTACAGAAGAGTGTGCGTCCGCGGCCTCCGGCCTCGGTTGAGAGGGCCGGGAGGGGTGATCGCTGCCCGGCTGGCGACGTGGAGTGGCTCCGCAAGGGGGTTCACTGGGTGCTCCTCCCTGCCCCGCCCTGACTGTAGACTTCAGCTGCATTGGGCCTAGAGGTGGTAGACGGGGGGCCATCTGAGCCGGAACTTTTGGAGGCTCACAGCGCCGGTGGGACCGTAGAGGAGGGCTGCCCCGGAGAGACTGTGTCAGGCGACCGGTGGCGCTACCTACCTCTGGGCCTTCAAGAGCCGTAGTTGCCGTGACGGCCGCGATGTCCAACAAGTCCAGCAAAGGAAAGTCCGGCAGGGAGGGACCTCCGAGGGGGGCGCAGCCGCCGACGCCTCCCGGTCCCAGCGGGTCCCCCCGGCAACGAGATGAGGACGCGCCGGCTACTAAGGCCTTTATGCTGGAGCTCTTCTCCGCTATCAAGGCGGACATCACAGAGCTCCGCTCCCAGCTCGCCTCGGATCTCAAGGAGATGAGGAGAGAGGTGGACGGCATCGGGGAGCGGATGGCGACACTGGAGGAGCATGATTTGGGGCTCGCGGGGGACGTGCACCAGCTCCAACAAGATGTGATACGGCTAACGGAGCAGAACCTGGATCTTCAGGCCCATGCGGAGGACCTATTTATTTATTTATTTTTGAGATTTATACCGCGCGTACAATTGCCCGTAGGCGTCTCGGCGCTAGAAACTTTGAATGTATTCCCGAGGTTAAGCCGGTAACTATTCTTGATCAAACAGCCAGGTCTTTATCTTTCTACGGAAATGCATCAGGGATGGGCTGTCTTTGATGGATGCTGGCAGGGAGTTCCATAACCTTGGAGCTGCCACAAGGAAGCGTCTATCGCCCCAGTTAACTGTTATTGTTCGTGGTATTTGAAGGATTTTAAGGTTGTTAGATCGGAGCGATCTTATGGAGGACTGGTATCTGAGATGGGATTTCAGGAAATGTGGACCACAGTTGTGCAATGCTTTATAGAGTATGCACAGCGCTTATAGAGTATGCACAGTGACCTAGAGAATCGATCTCACCGGAACAACATCCGCATTCGAGCAGTACCTTGGGATGGTGAGGCGGGTGACCTACGTGGCTACGTGGAGGCCCTCTTCCTGCGGATCCTTAACGAGGACGGGCTATAAGAGGTCAAGATGGACAGGGTCCATAGAGTGGGCCTCCCGAGGGGCGCGGGGGCCCCATCTCCAGATATCCTGGTCTGCGTCCAGGATTTTCAACTCAAGGAGCGAATCCTTCGGAAAGCGAGGGGTATTCCAGATTTGCGGTTCCGTGAGCATCGTCCCCATCTGTTTCAGTATCTGGCGGCATCGACTTTGCAGAAGAGACGCGCCTTCAAACCAGTGACATCCTTCCTGCGCGATCAGGCGGTGACCTATTCTTGGGGCCATCCCTTTCGCCTCATCTTCAGGTGGCAGAACAGACTGGTCCAGATCCGTTCCCTACAGGCTGCCAAAGATCTCCTTGGATTAGATAGCGCGGCCCCCTCTCCGAGGGAAGGCCGATCACCGTCGCGGCGCGGGCGACGCTCCTCCTCATGGCATAGGGTGGGGCGCCCCGCTCCGCAGAATAGGCCGGATCCTGCGGCCAGCCAACAAGAACGAAGTGGGGCAGTTGCCTCCGTGGTGAATGTGACGGTGGTGCCGCCACAGGACAGCTCATCGGCGGCATGAGGGGAGACGGGAGGCTGCTGCGTGTCGGAGGGATACCCCCCTCCACTCAGGTACCGTGGGTGCTATGTACTTTTGGGGAAGACGCCCCGGACTGGAGAGCTGACGGAATACCGACTGCTATCTGGATTCTTGCTCTCAGAGGGTCTCAACACTGGCCCTTGCTGCGGACCTCTGGGGCCCAGGGGTTCTCCTTTTTTGGGGTTTGTTGGTTTATGTGTTTCTGGAGGGGGGGTTTTGTTGGGTCACGTTTGGGAAGGGGGCGGAAGGGGGGGGTGGGTCGGGGCGGGGGGGACCGGTGTGGGTGGTCGGATGCTGTTGGCGAGTGTGGAGTATGACTGGTGTTTGGCGGGGGAATTGGGAGGAGGGTGGGGGAGAAGGAGACTAGGACATCGGGGGACACTGGGGAGGGTTACTGGCATACGTGAGGGACGCAATCGTTCTAGGCACTGTGGGTGGGAGAGGGACAGGTACTGGATGGTGGGGCACGTGAGGCTTTTTGAGTGGGGGGGGCCGGCAGAGAAGGGAAGTGTGCAGGGTGAGTTATGCTTGTTACCCTAGGAACTTGGAATGTACAGGGACTGAACTCCCCCCAGAAAAGCCAGAAGGTCGGGAAGTACATCCTAGATCATCACCTAGATGTGGTTGGTTTGCAGGAGACCCACCTGGCCCAGAAGGATGAGACTAGATTGAAACATAAACAATTCCCCTTTATTTATAGATCCTCAGCGACCTCCAAACACAGAGGAGTGGCTCTGTTGATCCGCTCGACACTTCAGTTTCAACCATTGGGGGTCAGGAGCGATAGGGAGGGCAGGTGGATTGTCGTCAAGGGTGTCCTACTCGGTAAGACTTGCTCCTTTCTAGTGTTATGCGCTCCCAATGTGGGGCAAAATAGGTTCCGGCTAGAATTGTTGAGCGCCATAGAGGAATTTGTGGAAGGGGCGCTGTTCGTGATGGGGGATTTCAACTTGGTCTGGGATAGAGATTTGGATAGCTCGCATCACCAAAGAGCGGAGACGGGTCTTTTCTCCGACGAGCTGCGTCGGAAGTTTGACGAAATGGGTCTGTTGGATGGCTGGCGTTCCCTACATCCCCTGTCCCGAGACTACACTTTTTTCTCGCACGTGCATCGCTCTTATTCCCGTCTGGATCATATTTTTTATAGTCAATATCTCCGGGGGTCCCTGAGAGAAGCCAAGATCTTCCCTCTCTCTGTCTCTGACAATGGTCTCTTCGCGCTCGGCCCACACTGGGCACCGGAGGGTGCTGTCCCGCGCAGGTGGTACTTCCCGGCCTCGTTGGTACGCGATGCGTCCTCGTGCATGGGGCTCCGTAAAGCAATTCGGGACTTCTTCGAACTCAACCCGGTGGGGGACACGTCGGTTTTCACTACGTGGGACGCCTTCAAGGCTTCTATAAGGGGTAGCTGCTTAGCCCTCAATGCGGCTCTCAATCGCTCGAGGAGGATGGAACGTGAGACGTTGGAAAGGGACCTTGCCACGCTGGAGCTGGTCCATAAGACCCAACCCTCCAGACAAACACTGCGGCAGCTGACTGCCCTTAGGGGTAGACTCCGAGCCCACTATAACAACAGGGCGGAGTTTACCCTCCTGAAGCTCCGCCGCCTCTCCTATGCTCAGGGGAATAAGGTGGGGAAGCACCTAGCTCGCCAACTTCGCCGCAAACAGGAGAAGGAGTATGTGGGGGGAGTGCGTGACGCGGCTGGCATGCTCCAGCATCGTGATGAGGTTAAGGCTGAACTCTTCGGGACGTATTACGTGAGGTTGTACTCGGGCAATGCCCTGGACATCGTTGCCCAAGGGGATTACCTGGGTCTCGCTTCCGCTCCCTCAGGTCTCGAGCGAGTGGAATGACCTGCTTTCCGCCCCCATCACCCGAGAAGAGGTGTTAACTGCCATCAAATCTCTGAAACCCCATAAGGCGCCTGGAGCGGACGGCTTTACGGCCATCTTCTACAAATCCTTCGCAGCGGATATTAGTGACTTCCTGGTCCAGCTGTTCAATGCTATGGCCGACTCGGGGGTTTCTTCGACCTCAATGGTGGAGGCGGTCATCTCAATCATCCCCAAGGCGGGTAAGGACCTCTCTGCATGCTCGTCATATAGGCCGATAGCCCTGCTTAACATCGACGCTAAGTTGTACTCTTCTATCCTTGCGACCCGGCTGCAGGATCTGATGCCGGTGCTTATTCACCCTGACCAATCGGGCTTTATTAAAGGGCGTCAAACACACGACAACATTTGAAGGGTGATACACCTCATCGAGAAGGCCAATTGCTTTAACATCCCGGCGGTGCTGCTCGGACTCGATGCCGAGAAGGCGTTCGACCGGGTGGACTGGCCCTTTATGTTTCGTACCCTGGCTGCGTTTGGTTTTTCGGATCGATTCTTGACCATGCTCAAAGCCAACTTCAACGACCCTCGGTCGCGAGTCGCGGTTAACGGACGACTCTCAGCTTTTTTCTCACACTCCCGAGGCACACGTCAGGGATGTCCTCTATCTCCATTGCTTTTCGCCTTAAGTATTGAACCTTTGGCACTGACGATCCGAGAACACTCGGGCATCCGGGGCTTGCCATTCACGGGCGAGCAACACAAGATCTCCCTGTTTGCGGATGACGTCCTGCTCTCCCTGGCGGATCCTGTGCACTCCCTCCCCCAGGTCCAGGCAGCACTGGCACGCTTTGAGGCGGTGGCGGGCTTCAAGGTGAACTACGACAAATCTTACGTTCTTAACCTCACACTTTTCACCTCTGCCATGGACCCACTCTTCCTTGCTTTATTTGGGGGTCCGCGCTGACGCCCACGATCGGGAAACTGTACTCGGCCAATTTCCCCCCCCTTCTGGCATCGATCCAGGCTGACTTGCACCGCTGGAAACCATTATTTATCTCTTGGTTGGGAAGAATTCATGCGATAAAAATGACACTTCTCCCGAAGTTCTTATATCTGTTCCAGGCTCTCCCTATTATCTTAGATAGTGATTTCTTCCGCCGCATCCAGACTCTTATACTTCGCTTCGTGTGGCGGGGGGGCTAGATTCTCGTTTGCCACTCTCCGGCGCCCTCGGGGTGAGGGGGGGGTGGGCCTACCGGATCTACGCCTCTATTACAAGGCGGCCCAATTAAGGGTTTTGGTGGAATGGACTCAGCCCCTCTCGGAGAAACACTGGCTGTATATGGATAGAAGTGTGGCGGGACGAACGATTTGGGTCCTGGTGTGGAGGCCGAGGGGGAAAGACCCCGGAACGCGTACATCAGTACACCCACCGGCACCACCCTGAAGGTTTGGGATTCGGTGTCTGGGGACGAGCAGTGGACCACGTTCCCGTCGCCCTTTACACCCATACACTTTAACCCGGCATTCCCTCCAGCACTGCGAGAAGGGCCCTTCGATGCCTGGAGGGAGGATGCCTTGCTCTCACACATCTCTTTCATGGCTCTAACCCGCTGACCTTTGCCAATTGTAGACGAGATTACGGGGTCCCTCAGTCGGACCAGTTCCGCCACGCGCAAATGTTGCATTGGGCGCTGACACCGGCCGTCCGAGAAGCAGCGAATCGGCCACCCACTCCCTTTGAGGTCTTCCTATCCCACTCCTCGTCCATGCGTGGTGCCATCTCCTTTATGTATAATCATCTTTTATCCACGGTTGCTTCCCCGAGACCACGGTACATGGGCCTCTGGGAGGACCTTATAGGACGTGCCATCACAAATGAAGAATGGGCCCATCTATGGAAAGACATAACTCAACATAATCACTCGGTGGAATTACGGGAGGCCCACCTCAAGACCATGATGGACTGGTACCTCTCACCCGCCAAACTACACCGCATATTCCCTGCCACATCGGATAGATGCTGGAGGGGCTGTGGCCTGCTGGGGGATTTTCACCACATCTGGTGGGATTGCCCGATCATCCGCCCCTACTGGGAGGAGATCTTGTCCCACATTAAGGTGATCCTGGGGTACCCGATCGCGGACTCCTTGGCTCACGTGCTGCTGGGCCTTCGGGATCCTCTCCTCGAGCACCAAACGCGGGCGGACAAAAAGATTCTCTGGCTTTGCGTGGGAGCGGCAAAGGTCACTTTCGCGGCGGCATGGAAGAAAAGGGAGGCCCCGGCGATCTCCTTGTGGCATGCGAGGCTATGGCGGTTGTTGAGTATGGAGAGGATGGCATATGTTTCTCTGGGCAATTTTAAGAACTTCATCTTCCGTTGGGGACCGTTGGTTCGCTTTCTTTCCACGGGATGGCCGGCTGCGGTGTCCCCGCCCTCACTTCGAGCCCTCCACCTGTTTCAGATATGAATGCCCGCTGAAGATTGTAGTTAGTATGTCTGACGCCACCACCACTGGGGGGAGGGGGGGGGTTTCTTATTTAGAGGTTACTTTGTTGTGCGTTGTTGTCAAGGGGAAGCTGGTAGTATTGAGTAAGGGAGGGCGGCCCCAGTGACTTGAATTCTGCCGCGCCTTACCGAATGGCGGGAGCTGGACTCCACCACCAGCTTTGTCCATGAGGCCGGGATTCGGTCCCTTTGGCATTGGTAAGGCTTCTGAACAGACGGACCTATGGGACTACACTTCCGATTTCTCTGGCTGCTGGCGGCTGCCCCATGCTTTGTGTGCCCCCTGCGTGGGATGTTGTGCGCGGCTAGCGCTGTTTTCTATTTGTGTTTTCAATAAATTAAATAAAGCTTTTACAAAATCACCAATATTTACAACGATATGGACAACACTAACTTTAAAAACAGGAAACAGAATGTAATTGCAAATATCATCCCTTTTCCATTATCGTAGCCTTGTGACTGAACTGTAACTGTGTAATACACATATATTGTGACATGAAGTAGGTTATAAATTATACCTTGCTTCTTTGTATAAAGACTAATAAAAAGTGCCTTTAAATGAAGAAAGTATGTCATTTAAAAAGAATTAATGATATTCTCTTTTTTGTATTTTGTCTTTGGTACAGCACCTCTAACAGAAGGAACACTAATGAAAATGTTTAGATAAAGTCCCTAATATCACTACACCAGAAATGTAAATAATAAAAACATTTTTTTGCCAAAATGACAATTAAACAATCAAAACAACAAAGAAGTTCACTGAAAAAAATATAAATATAGGTAATCCAATATTAAAGTTGACACGTATAAAAAAGCAAGCAAAGCTTATGTAGTCATTGAAAAAACAAAACTGAAAAGGAGCCAAATATTGGCATTTAGGTTCAAATTCAACTTTAACAACCACAACAAAGCGTCTATAGTCCTTCCATAAAAAAAAAAACCAATACAGCATCTTACTAGTCCAGTTACTGAAACTATTCCATCACTATAAAATACTTTTTAAATACCATCCAAATAAAACTAGCACAAAAACCATATGATACCAATACGCTAGAAAGCATCATGACATAAAAGTTAACAATAATAATTTGTACATTCTAAACTATGTTAATAATGGTGTGACTATAAGCACTGCCAAAATAAACTATTCAAAGTAAAATCATAGTAATGAATGCCACGTTTAATACAGATCTCTCATTATTTTCATAAGAAGGATGATGTTATTTTTATAACAATTAAGGGAGACAAGGAGATGAATGGAGACAGTTATTATGTAGAGCGTTTTACAAATCCTACAGTGATTCATAACCATGAAATATTTTGAAAAAAACAGATAGAACTATCTGCACTAGAAAATAGGCATATTTTATTACCTGTTGTTTCTCGTATTACGCTTCAATTTCTGAGAGGAATATAGTGGCTTGTACTAATATAGTGGGCTACAATGGTTTAAACATGTGCAAAGTATAAAAACCTAAATTGACAAATTCAAATATTCTTAGTGATAAAATTGCAGATCTTTGCTGAATAACTATGACAGACATCAGCAAATATGCTTCATGTCTTACCATTTATCTTTCAGCTGATCCATTTGAAGGGCCTGAAAGTGTGGTTCAAGACTGCTCTGTCCAGTGCAAGGAAAATAGTGAAGATGGACCTTACCACACCACCTTCTGCTGCAGCACTGATCTTTGCAATACAAGGGTTACGCATGGCAAAGATCTAGCCACAAGAGCAGAGAGCAACTACATAACATTAACAACTTTTGCAGGAATTATGATTGTTGCTCTACAAATCCGGCAATGAAACAACAATGTGGTATGTGGATTTGACTACAGGGACCACCCCATAAAAACCACACCATGAATATATAATAAGCATCAAGAGAAGCTCAGTGATGTGCTCTCGACAAATATTACAGTGAAGAAGATGATCCTCTCAACCTGTGGTAAGAAAACACTGGTCAGGTTGCCCCCAAGATTAAGAGACGTCAACTCCATTCATTAGCAGCACCCGAAAAAAAACTCCCAGCACAAGGGAAATTTAATTTCCCAACGTACAATAGTTTAATATCTTCGTCCTTTACTTTGCATCTGCTTTGTGACAGAAGTGCATACAACAAAAAAAAAAGCACACACAAATATTTCTTCAAGACTTATTGATAGTTGATTATGTAAATGTTGAACCTCACATAATTGGAGATTGAAATTTATATTTGCAGTTAAGAGAATCTGAGTAGAGAATGTATGATATGATTTTATGAAGGAGTCAGAAGGATTAGGATTTTTGGGACTCATCCTGGGAAAGCAGATAGACATAGAGAAGAACATGGAAGGAAGTTGATATCTGAGGTAAAGAGAGGCCCTGTTGTATGTGTGCCAATTAACTTCTGTAGCAAACTGGTAACGGATTGTTCTTCAGAAAATAGCTGCCTTCTCAAGCTAATATTACATCTTTTAACATTAGAACAAATCAAGTTTTCTTTCCAATTTGACCTTAACAGAGGGTGAGATATGAGGTTGTTGAAGGGAAGCCTTCTGCTACATTCCCTGATTCGCACTTTACTGCAGTGTGCTTATATATTCAAAAAGGATCTGTACGGAGGGCTATTTAGTCTATTTGGTTCCTGAGAGATCTGTAACTTGATTCATACTCAGAAAAGCCTGGTAGCTGAACAACTTATCTATCTGCGATAATTCTTGATCCTTAGGGTAGAAATCCTTTCACCCACATTTATTTTCTATGTATTACTGCTAGCCATGTTTTATAGCATCCTAGTTGATGACACAGTCCCATACACAACATTTTCTCCATGGTTCAGAACTGCAAGCATGTAGAGTAGTTGGTGTAAGCCTCTATCACTTGGTTGCATATGCATTGATAACCTTTCATTTGAAAAATGTATGCTTTGATTTGTTTAAATAGAATACAATAAAATGACAATTTAAAATACCATCTTTATTATGTCTTACATTTTTACAGTATTTTTGGAATTAGAGTTTGATTTCAAAATGAGAAGTTAAGTAAAAACAGCTTAATATCAGTATATCAACATAATTATTGTAAATATATTATCCAGAACAATACCCACCGCAATAGTGTTACATATCTGGAGGTAAATATAGATTTGCGATTCTTAACTCCATATGTACAAGCCTCGAATTTATTTTTATATCCTCAGTTCATACAGTTGGCAGGCCACAGTAAGTTGGTGCCCTTGGTGATTGGGGTGGGTAGATATCAGTCTAACGCAGACGAGCAACTGTATCACTGAATTGCTGCATTAGATGTGGATGTATGCATATGCAGTAGGTAGAGTATGGTAATTGAAGGTGTGATCTACTGGGAGCACTCTGTTCTGGGAGATGGGTTGGTAGCAGCTGTCAATGTACCCTGTTGTGACGTTGGAGCACAGCCAAGGTAGAACCAGACTGTTTAATCTTGTTGGAGCAAGGCAAGATTTACAGAAGCTTATTCTCCATGCCACCTGAAACCCTGCCACCAATGGAAAATCAGAAGAAACCCTCCAAGTGGCCATAACCCAATGCCTGTAGTGCAATCTAGGAGAAGGAAGTAGCACAGAACACACGGTGAATGTGAATACCAAACACCACTGTTCTTCGAACCCCCCGTATAGCCCAACAATACCTAGATGCTTAGGAGATGGGACCATAAGGGAGTGACGCAAATGGAATTCCTTCAAAGTCCATCAGAAAATATTACATAGAACTTCTGAGAATCGGAAAGTTCTCCAAATGTTACTCAAACAACGAAAGCTCTTTAGAAGAACACAAATTAAGTCTCAAACTAAATCATGCCAGTCAGTATACAGAATATCTGTTAACGTTCTTTCCTTCTTGTGACTTGCATATATAGGAAACCTCAAAATAGTCTTCTCTCTTTTTTTTGTAGAATCCACATGCATGCTTCCATTAAAGTCTTGAAATTTGAATGCAGAACGGTGAGTGAATTTCAAAGATTAATTGTATGCATGCATCTTACCAATATAGTATAGCAGTCAGCTGTTGGTAAATGCTTACAAAACCTATCTTCACAGGCACATGAAGAACAAACAGACTTCCTAATGACCAACAAAGATATCAGCAACAATTTAGCAACACAGGGGTAGAAAGTAAGGCTTGAGGGTGAAGTAGCAGCATTCCTGGGAAAAATGGAAGCAGCACCTGGACCAGTGAGGGTTCATAATAAGTATGGCAGGTAAGTAATTGCAGGAATCATCTGATTTCCAATTGTGGCTCACAGCGGCTTCTGGGAGAAGGCGGACTAATGCAGGGGAGTGCCTAACAACTAGACCGCGTCCCATGCCTTGGCCTCCCTCCTCACTTCTGTGTTTTCAATTGTGTCACGTGGCTAAAGCAAGAAAGCACAGCTGCACCCATGAAACCTGTGGGATGCAGAGGTGTTTTTAGTAGGAACGAGCATAAAACTCCAATCTGCTCGGGGAGTTTGCGGAGTTCGGGCACTCAGTAGGGTTGGGCGGACAACTCTGTTCCGCCCACGGAATGTTTGGAGATTTGCCCCTTCCACGTTCCGTGATGTAGGCGGAAAACCAGGCAAATCTCCGCAAACTCGGGCGGAGCGGAGTTGGCATCCTGCCTGCCTACCGCCCGCAGTATTAAAACTTTAAAAAACATTATAAATAACAATTTAAATCACTTTACCTTATCGGCGGCGGCCCCAGGCTTCCCTCCGTCTCCATCGTGTCTTCTTCTGGAAATCTATGCATGCACGGGCGCTAGTGCATGCGCATTTCTCGCGGTGAAGGCTCATGCGTGGACACCCGCGCACGCACAGTTTTCCAGAAGAAGACACGATGGAGATGGAGGGATGCCCCGGGACGCCGCCGATAAGGTAAGGTGATTTAAATTGTTATTTATAATGTTTTTTAAAGTTTTATTACTGCGGGCGGGAGGCGGGCGAAGGGCGGGCGGCGCATAGCGGAGCTATGCGGAGTGTGCGGAGATTGGTTCCTTCTCCGTGGCACTCCGCTTAGACCCTCTACGCCCATTATGCCCACCCTTAGCAGATTTTTTGTGTGTTTGCCCTCGAGATTTGTTTTGGCACCCACTCGCGAGTACCACAATACTCTTAGGTTGCTTGCCAGTACTCGCTTGCCTTCCTACCGCGACAACGCCAAATTAGTGCCAATTATGATCACAAACAGAGCGCTTGAGCAGCTTATGAATGGATTTTCTTGTCCAACTGGAAGTTGGAGTTGTTTTTTTGTGTGAGAAGCCTTTTTGTACTTTCTTACAACAGGAAGGAAGTGCCCAGTGACACCAACTTCCTGTTCCTGTCCAGCAGGCTCCTCCCAGGGCTTCATCCACTTTTCATTTGGATTTGGAGCTGGAAAGATCACTCTCCTTGTCTGTTGCATATATACCATTGGATTTAAGGACTGCAAATGGGCCTTCCAGCCAGTTGGCCCAGCAGTAGGTGTGGGTGCATGAAACAACTGTTTCTGTGGTTTCTACATCATTTAGGCCATGGATGGCAGTGGATTAAATTACAAAATGTGTTTTTTGGGGGGGTATTTCACGTTTTGTTTCTGCAGTGTATAGGTGGGGTCATTATATTTGAGGTCTTTGGAGGATGTATGTTGTTGTAAGTCTTTCTTAGTCCAGCTAATTTTCATTTTTGGTATTGCTCAATTAATGCTTTTTCTATGTTACCATGCCTCCTTTGTCTGGCCGGTGTGTGACAATGTTTTCCGAGGGCTCTCATTTCTTTGTTCCACATGCCATGGGGCCATTTTCTAGTCAGTGTCCATAGGCCTGCTTGTGTTCTTTGTTTTCCATGCCTCCTGCTCATTTTTGATGTGACCATGTGGCTGGTGGCCTTTTTGTGTGGTCAGCCAGTGGGATTTTGCAACAGGCGTACATATGTACTTTGTTGTGGCCATGCCTCATTGCTGGTTGTTGTTGTAACCATGTGGCTGGCAGTCATTCTGTGTAGCCAGCCACTGTGCTTTTGTCATAGGTCTGTATGTATTCTTTGTTTTCCAGGCCTCTTGCTTGTTGTTGTGATCATGTGGCTGGCAGCCATTTTGTGTAGTCCGCCAGCGTGCTTTTGCCTTAGGTCTTCATGTGTGCTTTGTTGTGGGCATGCCTCCTTGCTGGTTGCTGTTGTTGTTGTTACCATGTGGCTGGCGGTTGGCCTTAGCCATATGCCTGCATATGTTCTTTGCTTTCCAGGCCTCCTGCTTGTTGTGACCATGTGGCTGGCAGCCATGTTGTGGCAGCAGAGTGTGTGCTTTTTCCTTAGACCGGCATGTGTTCTTTGTTATGGCCATGCCTCATAGGTGGTTGTTGATGTTGTGACCATGTTGCTGGTGGCCATTTTGTGCAGGCAGCCAGTGTGCTTTTGCCATAGGCCTTCATGTGTTCTTTGTTGTGGCCTTGCCTCCTTGCTGGTTGTTGTTGTGACCATGTGGCTAGTCACCATTTTGTGTACGCAGTCAGTGTGCTTTTGCCATAGGCCTGCATATGTTCTTTGTTGTGGCCATGCCTCCTTGGTGGTTGTTGATGTAACCATATGGATAGTGTCCATTTTGTATAGACATGCAGAGTGCTTTTGCCATGGGCCTGCGTGTGTTCATGTTCCCCATGCTTTCTTGCTCATTGTTGTTGACCATGTGGCACTGGCTGGCAGCCATTTTGGGCTTCCAGTCATTGTCCCTTTGCAGAGGCTTGCATAGAAGGATGACCTATCAGGCTAATATGCTTTAGGATAATTTCAGTTTTTGTAAATTTGTTTTTCATTTGAATGTTTTTCTTTACTATTTTATTTAAAAAATCTAATTTTCATGTATGAATTTAACTTTTGTATTTTTTTATTTAATTTGATTTTTCTAATGTTCATATTTTAAATTACATTTTTTAGTAATTATTATAATTTGATTTAGATTTTTTTTTTTACTGTAAATTATGTTTTCCCGTTTTGCATCCATCCATCCACCATAGGCACAGCCGTGCAACAGCATTCCATTTTTTAGATATATAATTACATTTCCTCCTGGTGGAAACCCTAACTGCAGTGCACTTTAGACATGAGCATCATTCATTTTTTAAAATATTAGTATTTCATGTATCCATTTAGTTCCCTGAGTTCCCAGGTGAATATATTGAACATAAAGGAAAGAACTCTATCATTCTGCATATTGTGTGTTGTATTCTGAGGGAAATTATGGTACGGTGGTGTGGATTGACTGTAAAGTGGTTACCTAAGTTGACAAAACAACTGCACTAATATTGCCTTTGTCTGTATTAATGCTAACTACAAACAATGGCATGTTTCCCACTAAATGCTTTTCTTGCTTGTTTGCTTTTAGATGCACAAGAGAAAATACATCACTCTCAGTTCTGCTAAACAGAAGGCCTGTGCAGTCACACGTCAGTCCTCTAATCACTTCCGCTTGTGCAGCTTGGTGCAGCTTGGTGCAGCTGCCAACTGAGAGCTTTAAGGAGATGGCCCCAAAGAAAGATGCTGCCAAGAAAATGGCCAGTGAGAATAAGCAACGTTCCACCACCTGCATGCTGGCAGAACCTTTCTTGGCAAACCTGTGGCTGCTGCACCGTCCTCCAGGGAGGACATTGGGAGCAGCACTCCTGCATCAACATCACCGCCTCAACCTAAGCCCAGGACTATGTCTGTCAGTGAGGAAGCCACTGCAATCATGGTGATGCTAATGGGTAGTGACGTTGAATTGGATTTATCCCTTCAGCAAAGTAGTTCACAATGGCTTCAGGAAACAGAGCAAAGTGGACTGCAGCCACAGATAGCAATAGTACATTATCCTGATGTTGGAGCAGCACAGGAGATTGAGCCGCCTTCCAAGCAAGAACCCCTTCTTTTAGAATCATTGGTTCCCAGATCTCCAGCAAGGAAAAGGAAGGGCACTACTCCACCATCTTCTCCAAGCACTACTTCTGATGATGATGATAGGGACATGGAGTGGACCCTGGCAGAGTCCAGGAGACAACAGAAGAAGCAAGGGAAAAGAACATTTGCCAAAAGGCTTAGGCTTATGGAAGGGGATGATGAGGAGGATGACTATGATGAGGCAGTCATGGTGGAAGGTGACACAGAGGAGTCTGACATTTCTATTCAACCTGCTCCAAGTGATGTGGCTCAGGTAACACCACCACTAGCTCCTATATTTGCAAAGCCCAGCTGAGACCTGCATCAACCCCTGCCTCAGGAGAAGCAGAGAGGCAAACAACGAGACACCCACCTATCTCCAGTTCTTCTTCAGGCATTGGCAGTGCCACAATAAATATCACTCCTTCTCCAGGTTAGGACCTTTTTACAATTACTAAAGAGGGGGAACACATTGCAGTATGCAGCATTTGCAGCACAAGTGTTTGTCGATGTAAGCCTGGTACAAAATATGGTACTGGAGGCCAAATGACCCATTTGAAAAAATACCACACAATCAAGTGGAGGGAGCACCTTAACAAAATTGCTGAACATAGTCATGGTGGTGAGGAGAGTCTGGGAACATCAGCTACAAGTCTAATCACGGTGGAAAGTGATGATGGGGAAGAAGAGAGTGATATTTTCATGCAAAGCAGTCCTATCCCCAGCAGTGCACAAGCAGAATCACCCACCTCTGCAACTTCACAATGGCACAAGACACTGAATGAGATGGAGAAACACTGCAAACAGTGACTGCCCCACCACGACGCACATTGAGTCTACCACCACCATCTACTTCTCGAAAGACGCCTCTGTCAGTGGCTACTGAAAAGTTGAAAATCCAGACTTCTATTACTGGCATGTTTAGGCATAAAGGACACAACAAGCAGAACCACCCAACTGCAAGTTTGTACAATGGGAAGCTGGCAAAATGTTAGTGCTGGACTTCCTCCCATTTTCTTTTGTGGAATGAGTGGGATTCTTAGAATTTGTGGCAGCCATCTGCCCAAAATGGAAGGCACCAAGTAAGACCTATTTTGCCAGAGTTGCTGTTCCACTGCTGTATCACGATGTGCTGCAGGTGGTAGAACAAGCTTTGCAGCAAAGTGTTGTTCACACCATCCACCTGACGACAGACATGTGGACCACTTGTTAGGCGACTGATTACATGTGCATCACTGCACACTGGATCTCTTTTGCGGGGGTAAAGCAAAAGATATCTGTAGGTTTTGGGCCTGAAGAAAGTTTTAAGAGCGTTCGGCTACATGCAATAGTGGCCATGTTTGCCATGGAGAAATCACATACAGCTATAAACATCTTCGAGGAATTTAATAGCAAGGTGTATGAATGGCTGCAACCCAGATGTCTCAGAATTGGATTTGTTGCCACGGACAATGGCAATAACATAGTCAAGGCCTTTTCAGATGGACCCAACCTCTGCATTATATTGGTTTCAATCGGCAGGGCTTAAATCCAGTGTAGAAGCAATTGCAAAACAGGTTGACCAAGTGGCAGCACCAATGACAGGATGCTCCCAGAGTATGTGGATTATCCATAAGAGGTCTATGTGGATGCAAATCCATCGATGTATTGGTACGGGCAGATGCGCCAATGCCCAGATCTCAGCAGGCTGACGATAAATTACTTGGCTTGTGCTGTAGTTAGTGTGTCGGCTGAGCGTGTGTTCAGTGCAGCTGGTGATGTTTTTACTGTGAGAAGGACCAGTCTTTCAGCTCAAAACTTGGAGAGATTGACTATGATCAAAATGAACCAGCATTTTCTGCAACTCAATTACACTGTTCCTGAAACAGCACAGGAGGAAGAGGAGGATGATTGGTCAGAAATTGAATCAAGTGTGTTAGCTGATCAAATTCTGGGTGAACCACTTGAGTGTGAGGGCAAAGGCTACTTCCCGGACTAAGTATGCCAGTGCCCAGATAGAACTTTTTAGTTTTTTCTCGTTGAACTTCTATCTGTGCAAATAATGTAGCTACAGGAACATTATGATTTTTGTGTCAGATTTATGCTTCTCCACCATTTTTTAGTCACATATATTGCCAGATTGCAGTTGGATCAGTGTGCATTGAAGAAGCCTCCACAATTTCTTCATGACTCTGGACACAATGCCTGCCCCCTCGCATGTCTATATTCCCGATCCTGTTTTTTGCATCACATAGCACTAGCAGGTCTGCCCCAGAAGATCATTTATTTTCAAGAGTGCCTGCCAATATCAAATTCCAATGTGCTCCCGCATCAACTATGAATACCTAATACCTAAACTACCCATGCTTGAATTGGAAGAGGTAACTATAACTACTGAAACAAGAACCGGACAGTGGATCAATTGAGCAGCAGGCACAAATTCCAAAAAATAGACCAATATATATATATACTTTTTAACCAATAGGTCAAACACTTTCTGTGTGCAAAACTCACAAAAGGCTCTTACTGTCCAAAAGAGCCACCCTGTAAGACAAGGTCAATAGAGCAAATAAACATATATTGTGGTTGCACCACTAATGATCAATGTACTTGAACAGTTCACAGTCGGTCCATGAATTATTTTAATTGTCCATCTTTATTGTTATAATATCTTCTTCTTTTTAGGAAAAACACAGCCAACGCGTTTCGTTCTCAACAGAGAACTTCTTCAGGGCTGTAGAGTTAAAACATAGATAAAAACCAACATTGTTTGTGACATACATACAAATATATACCACATTAAAACACATACAACGCCAAATTTAGGTTAAAAAACCAAATAGAGACATCACATGAATAGAAAGCAAAGAGGCGCCACGATTACCTTTGCATGTCCCAAAAATAGTATGTATTAATACAATCTATTCGGAAAGGATTGACCAATGTATGACCATACAAAACGGATACCCTCCCACAAATTAATATCAATATACCCAAGGAAAAATTGAACCTCTATAGCCCCTGAAGAAAATGAATCTGAGACTCTAGGGGCCAATGGATATAATTATTACAAAAGACATCCATCCATATAAATACAAAACAGTGCTTGCTTGAGTATTTGCATAGAAAAGGGAAGAGCACTATACAAGAGACAGAAACGAGAAAGAGCAAAAAACAGAGAGAGAATGGTAAGTAAAAGACAAACAAAGCAACAAAGCATAACTAACATCAAAAAAACAAAAAACCATACCATTCTTAATATCCACGAAAGTTCCAATTGTAAATCTATGACCATGTTGTCTTTAGTCCGGAACGTATTGTCAGCACATTAAATTTCAGTCGGCTAAAGAGAAAGCCCAACAAAAAACCAAAGGAAAAAGCTAAGTCAAAGCCACCAAAGGGAGCATCACGCATTTGTGCATGTTTTAACCATAAATCACCATAAGACACCAATATCCAACCTACCTTCTATGTTGCAACCATAATGAGAGCCACACATGCAATTTTCCTGGTGTAGACCAAATCCAACAATCTATGTGATATGATAGTCACGGTATTACCTAATCAAAAGTCAGAAATGCGATAAATTAATAACCCACTAACTAGACCTATGATTATTCATAAAACACACACAAGTGGGAGAGGGGACACATGATACAATTCCCAAATTTCCCGCTAATCTACTGACATTGTTTTCATGCTAATGGGTAAAACACAACCGAAGACGGCTAACTCAAACGAAATCATATGGGCAAAATACAGTCGAATTTATGCAAGAATAAGCAGCGCAAAAAACTGCATATGCTGGGAAGTTTCAGCTAATCACCAAGGCCTCTAACAAGTATAAAAACACAGATGGTAAAGTGACAAGGTTTTAAAGCCTTTCTATTAATAATTAAATGACATAAAGGATCATATGGGGAATCGAACTATGTGTTTACTCATAAACACAACCGAAGAAGGCTAAATGATATGAGATCATATGGGCAATCCACGCCCTCAGTAGTATTATTGTAGAGCGTTTTGCGCCAAAACCACATTTGCTGGAAAGTATGCACTAATCACAGTAGGCTCTAACAAATGTAAAAACAAGGAAAATAAAATAACAAGTTCTGAAGTGTATCTATTATTAGTAACTAAGTTGCAAAAAGGGGTCATATGGGGAATCGAGCTATATGTTTCACTCATGAGTATGTACCATTCAAGGTATGCATTGCTCACCCCCCCCGGAGTCGGGAGATGACCACATAGTCAAATGTGGGGAAAGTCACGTAGTCTAAAAACCTCGTAATTGGAGGTTTACAATCATATTAAAAGTGAAAAAGCGTAAATCCGAGAGCCGTGCTTACCTATCGTTGTCACAGTCTATCCGTTAGCGATATCCCGTGTTGTGAAGTCCCGCCGTTAGTTCAAAAGCACCTGTATCCCGTTACCGTCTTAAAGGAACGTGCAAAACGTGCGTATTACGTCATGACTCTGCGTCGGGAAAACCTTATGTATTAGCACTGGAGGGATATGTCAAGTGGGTCCAACATCTTGTAATATGAAAACAAACCCATACATATTAAATAGAGCAAAGTAAATCTATGTCTCTCAGTCATACTCGAAATACGGTGACTGACGCTATCCCGCTGAACTAGAACCAGCCAAAAATAAGTCCATGGTTGTGATTATTTCCACTATTTATTTTATAATTTCAATACCAAACCTAGAAACCAATATAGTCATACTCGAAATACGGTGACTGACGCTATCCCGCTGAACTAGAACCAGCCAAAAATGAGTCCATGGTTGTAATTATTTCAACTATTTATTTTATAATTTCAATACCAAACCTAGAAACCAATATAGGGTTCCAATCTGAGAGAACATACGCAACGTGCGTGTGACATCATATTTATGTGTCCAAAGCTCAATACATTCTACCACTATTACTAAGTATCAACAAGGCTCCACCATATTGTAGTGTGGAGCAAAATATATTGAATATGAGCAATGGACAATTAAAGGATAAACATCAAATGGACCCTAACATAAAAAACGAAAATCGTTTGGGACAATACGACAACAATTGGAATCGCCACATTCAATAATTGATGTTAGTTGACAATAAATTTAGAGTGTATAGAAAAGGAAAGGGAGAAAAGGAAGAACAGAAAAAATAATAATAAAAAATATAAACATATAATGAATATATATACACACCAATATAACAACTAGTAATACAAACATTGATAATACAATAGTAACCATCGAATGATAGGTTAACTTGAAGGAATCTATGTGAGCATATTGCATTACAATAACAGTCACGGGAGAGTGAATACTAAACTCCTACTAAACTGATATCGTAATGAGGTGTATCCAATTGAAAAACTATACAGCAAATAGTCAAGCAAATTAAGACAGGCATCTATACCAAACTAATAGATTAGAAAGGGATACGACTCACTGAAAGGAGCCAAGGTCATCAATAAAGTAAGTGTACTCATAGATGATAATGCATTTCGTCATCAGAATTATGACCCATCTCTATGCATCTGAGGCGGCAATTCCATAGAACTTCTTTGCGGCGAAGGGCAAGTTCTCTATTTCCACCTCGCGGGTTAGGAGAGATATGTTCAATGCCATGGAACCATATTCTATAATTCGCACTATGATGTTCTCTCATATGGTATGTCATTGGGTATTTCAAATCAACATTTTTCAGGGCTCTTACATGTTCCTGAATACGCGTTTTGAGTGGTCGCACCGTACTGCCTACATAGATCTTATTACAGTCACAGCCTAAAACATAAACGACATAACTTGTTTTACAGTTGATAAACTGTCTTATGTCATATTCCCTAGTTATATTATAATGGAATTTCTTAGTTTTATTTTTACCCAATACACAGATGTTACAAGATGAACATGTATAAAACCCATTAGGTGTAGTAGGCAGCCATGTTGAAGGGTTTTGATGTTTTGGGTAACTGGGGCATAGTAGGTTGCGCAATGTTTTACCTCTCCGGAATGTAACTCTGGGCGTAGCTGTAACATGTTCTCTCAAAGTTGGTATCTCATAGAGCAATCCCCAATGTCGCTTGAGGATAGCAAACAGGCTAGCACTATTGTTAGTATAATGTGTGGTAAAGGCTAGGAATAACCCTTCTTTCCCTTTACGTTTAGCCTTTGTGTGCTTTTGTAAGGTGCTCATTCTCGTGACATTCATAATTCTTGAGTTAGCCTTGGTCAGAATATCCTCAGCATATCCCCGTTGCCTGAATCTTTCCTTCACTTCACTGATATTATCCCTAAATGACTTGTCTGTACTACAATTGCGTCAAACACGTACCATTTCTCCAAATGGTATGTTCTTGATGACCGATTTGGGATGGGAGCTAGTTGCGTGTAATATACTATTACATGATGTATCTTTACGAAAGATGGTACTATGTATCTCGTTGTTATCAGTGAAGAAAAGAATATCCAAGAATTCCATGCTGGTTTTATTGTGCTTGAGTGTAAGGTGTACATTATGGGGATTATTATTCAAGAAAACATGGTAATCCATAAATTGGGATGAAGTACCCTTCCACAAGATAATAATGTCGTCAATATACCTCCCCCAGAAGACAATCATGTCCATCCAGGGGGAGGCATATTTACCCCAGGCATGCTCCCTCTCCCACCACCACATAAAGAGGCAGGAGTACGAGGGAGCAAATCTGCTTCCCATCGCAGTCCCTTGAATTTGATGGAACCAGGTCCCCTCATGCAAGAAGAAATTCCGTGACAGTATTATGTCAGTCATCTCCATCAGCATCTCGTTATGTTCAGCATGATCAGCCGTTCGTGTTGATAAAAAAGAATGTATGGCTGTCATGCCGAAATGTTTCTGGATGCAAGTGTACAAACCACTCACATCCCTTGTCACTTTACCATCTGTGTTTTTATACTTATTAGATGCCTTGGTGATTAGCTGAAACTTCCCAGTATATGCGTTTTTTTGCGCTACTTATTCTTGCATAAATTCGACTGTGGGCGTATATTGCCCATATGATTTCATATGAGTTAACCGTCTTCGGTTGTGTTTTACCCATTAGCATGAAAACAATGTCAGTAGATTAGCGGGAAATTTGGGTGGAGAGGTGTGGCTCACTGGTTAGAGGTGGCAGATCCGTAAGCAGAGAATCAGCCAGAGACCAGGGTTCAATTCCCGATGCGGCAGGGTCGTGGACCAGGGTCAAAACAGACTTGATAATTCTCGCCTCTGTACCTACTCGAACCAGGAACACACTCGCAACTCTGGGCATTAAGCTTGCCTCATCTCTACAACGGCCCCCCACAGACGCCGGGGATGCCTGGTTTCACCTTGGAGATACCCAGAAAGGGACCATCTCACAGGGATAGCCAGGACGGGTTCCCCAGCGGTCTACAGCGCCGGGACGCCCCGTTGCTGGGGCAGCTGTGCGCTTTACAAGTCTACAACATTTACATTTACATTTACATGTGTCCCCTCTCCCACTTGTGTGTGTTTTATGAATAATCATAGGTCTAGTTAGTGGGTTATTAATTTATCGCATTTCTGACTTTTGATTAGGTAATACCGTGACTATCATATTACATAGATTGTTGGATTTGGTCTACACCAGGAAAATTGCATATGTGGTTCTCATTATGGTTGCAACATAGAAGGTAGGTTGGATATTGGTGTCTTATGGGGATTTATGGTCAAAACATGCACAAATGCGTGATGCTCCCTTTGGTGGCTTTGACTTAGCTTTTTCCTTTGGTTTTTTGTTGGGCTTTCTCTTTAGCCGACTGAAATTTAATGTGCTGACAATACGTTCCGGACTAAAGAGATCATGGTCATAGATTTACAATCGGAACTTTTGTGGATATTAAGAATGGTATGGTTTTTTGTTTTTTTTATGTTAGTTATGCTTTGTTGCTTTGTTTGTCTTTTACTTATCATTCTCTCTCTGTTTTTTGCACTTTCTCGTTTCTGTCTCTTGTATAGTGCTCTTCTCTTTTCTATGCAAATACTCAAGCATGCACTGTTTTGTATTTATATGGATGGATGTCTTTTGTAATAATTATATCCATTGGCCCCTAGAGCCTCAGATTCATTTTCTTCAGGGGCTATAGAGGTTGCATTTTTCCTTGGGTATGTTGGTATTAATTTGTGGGAGGGTATCCGTTTTGTATGGTCATACATTGGTCAATCCTTTCCGAATAGATTGTGTTAATACATACCATTTTTGCATGCAAAGGTAATCGTGGCGCCTCTTTGCTTTCTATTTATGTGATGTCTCTATTTGGTTTTTTAACCTAAATTTGGCGTTGTATGTGTTTTAATGTGGTGTATATTTGTATGTATGTCACAAACAATGTTGGTTTTTATCTATGTTTTAACTCTACAGCCCTGAAGAAGTTCTCTGTTGAGAACGAAACGCGTTGGCTGTGTTTTTCCTAAAAAGAAGAAGATATTATAACAATAAAGATGGACAATTAAAATAATTCATGGACCGACTGTGAACTGTTCAAGTACATTGATCATTAGTGTTGCAACCACAATATATGTTTATTTGTAACTATAACTATTGCAATGGTGAGCGAGTGATGATGATTTATGATTCCTCCTGTGGTGGCTGACAGTGAGAAAGGGTGTGTGTTGAACAGTAATACAGGAACTTTCTTGAGATGATTGATTTGCAATGTTTGGGGCCTGAGTAATAGGCAATCAATTGTTTCCCTGGAGGTGATTAGCCTTTACAAACTTAATTAGCGAAATGTAATTAACCTGTATGGTCCACTTGTTTGATCCTTCTGTTTTTTTCATCATTTAGGATGGTTGCCCCAGACAATCGTGTGAGTTACAAGACTGCCAAATTCCAATCTGTTGCTTGCATCAAAAGGAAGATAGTGTACCTACCACCGCGCTTCGATTCGAACAGGTAACAATTGCACCAATGAGTTATCTTATTCAGTAATTCTAAGTGATAATTGATGATTGATGTGGTGGCTGTCAGTGAGGGAGGGTGTGTTCAACTATAATGAGGGAACGTTCTTGAGATGATTCATAGCGCCCCCACAAGCTCTAAGAGATCTACCTTCAATAGATACAGCTATTAGTGAAGCAAGGTGGGTAGAGCATTTTACTAATTTATATAACGAGGAGAAGCAAGACAGGGCCCATGTAGAACAGGATCCCTCTTTGCTGCCTGAACACAGTAGTATGTTCCCCCTGGATTTACGTTTCTCCTTGAATGAGGTTGCAAGTGCTATAAATGATAGCGCTGCAGGCAAAGCCCTCGGTCTGGATGGAGTACCTGTGGACATTTTTAAATTTAATCTCCCGTTCTGGGGGCCACTACTAACTCGTGTTTTTAAAGCTTGCTACCAACAGGGCCTGATTCCATCCTGGTCGGATTCTATAGTGGCCCCAATATTTAAAAAGGGGGGTCGCAATAACCCTACTTGTTAACGGCCGATCTCCCTTTTGGACTCCTTTCTAAAAATAACTGGGCGTATCATCCTAAACGGTTGTATGACTAAACTGCTACCACTTAAACAACGTATGCCTAACCACAAAGGCTAAACCACTACCAAAGCCAAACCACTACGTATTGTACAACAAATGACTAAACTATGAAAATTAATAATTTTTCATGTTACCGGAATCCACCAGTCAAGGGGTCAATTGAATCAGCCTGTGGAAGATTGTCACTTTTAATTCTTGATTCAATGAAAGAATCAACAATTCAGTGAAAAGAGAGATACAGTCAGGAAGAAATATTCAAGTACTGCTTTTTGTAAAGGTGAGACTTGCGTATATGGAATTTGGTTATCACTATTTGATGTCCAATGAAGCGCTGTCAATGACTAAGATTACATTTTGCTCAAAGTTTTCCTCAACTATCCTTTTGGATAAGCACTGTTGTCTTGGGTGTTCCACATAACCCCCCTATCCTTCTGTTTCATAGGTGCTTTGAAATGCTGAATCAGGGTTTACGGCGTATTCAATTCTCACAGCTGACACCAAGTCATATTCAGCCTCCTATTTTTCAGATGGTATTTTCAACTCTCTTCTAATGGATGTCCCTAGATCTCTGCACAAAATCCTGTATTTGGCTGCGATGTATTTTTTCAACTCGACAACCTGAGAGATCAGTCGCATCGAGCACTGATCTTAATGACATCACTGAAAAACAAACTAACAGTGCCATCTACTGGCTTAACACGCTAAATTAAAACAAACTAATATTTCTACATCATAATTCAAATCAGGAAATGTGCAAATTAATTTTTTTAAGAAAATTACACATTCCTAAATTTTTTAATTTACCCCAAAATCAGCATCCCGTTCCAAATTATTTTATTATTATTGCACTTGCATTTAAGATTAATTCTTAACATTTTAACACTTACCTCTGGTTTTAAAATCAACATTCCATTCCAAATTATTTTATTATTATTGCACTTGCATTTAAGATTAATTATTACCATTTTGACACCTACCTCTGGTTTAGTAAGTTGTGGTTCGTGTGGTCGCTGTTCGTGTACAGTAGTGGATAAGTAGGTCGTGTTTCTGGTAAAGGTCGTGGTTAAGGATTCGTTGTTTAATACACTCGTTGTTAAGGATTCGTTGTTCAGGCTGTTTCCCATCCTAAACAGGTTACAGATCTGGGCGGAAGAGAAAGGTCTTCTTTCTAAATTGCAATATGGCTTCCGTCAGGGTCTGGGGACTACTGAACAGGGGTTAAATTTAAACCTTGGAATTGGCAAATACACGCAAGCCAAGCAAGGAAATTATTCTTGGCATTCGTGGATCTGAGCTCCGCTTTTGATTGCGTAAGACATGACAGACTATGGAGCATATTAAAAGAAATGGGTGTAGCTTCTCCCCTTATACTTTTTATGAGACAGTTGTATAGTGACGTTGGTGCAAGTGTCCGGTTTGGAAAGCGGGGCAAGTGTACACCCAAATTTGCTATTAGTAAAGGCGTGAGGCAAGGCTGTGTGCTCGCCCCATTTCTTTTACTTTATATATTAAACATTTAGGAACATTTTTAACTATACAATGCCAGGATCTCCCTTTTATAAATAAACAACCTGTGCCCGCACTGCTTTATGCAGACAATGCGGTTTTAATGGCTCAAACGCAACTCGGAGTGCAGAGAGTTTTAACCAGTTTTACAGTGTTCATGGGTTCAAGGGGACTGAAAGTAATTATATCAAAGACCTATATATTGAAATGTGATAAAAACATTGCTAGGTATCGTGATATTCTCATTGAAAATACCAAAGTGGAATGTATTAGTAGTTTCCCATATTTAGGTATCCAATTTGATTGTTGTGGGACTTGAGTACCAGCTGTGTGGGCGAGAAAACTGGTGTTTATCAGGACAATCTATGCACTGTCCAATTTTGCTAGAAGTTTGGGCAGAAGACTGATGTCAGAGTTAATACTAATATATAAAGCTAAGTGCCTATCTACAGTAATGTACGGGGCGGGCATTTGGGGTTACACGGATGTGAAATCGATACAGCTAATAGAAAATGCATTTACAAAATTTTTATTGGCTACCCCTAAAAGCACGGCCAATTTTATCTGTCATTTGGAACTAGGCTTGTCGTATATTACAGATTTGATTAAAATTGAACCAGTGTTATTGTGGCACAAGGTATGGGCATCTGAGGATACTCATTTTAATCGGGATGTTGTCAGGGACTGCTTGGGGATGTCTAGGGGGACAGCTATCCTGTGGTCAAATTATATTAAAAAGTTTACGAGTGACATTGGCCACCCTGAATATTTTGAAAGTCCTGACAGTATCGTTGCAATTCCAAGATAGGAATTAAAAGGAATTTTTCTAGCACATCTACAAACCACCTGACTTACTCTGGAGATTGTTAAACCTACAGTACTGGACAATCAATTAATGCTATCTTGTTATGCCACGCAGCCATATTTAGTTTGTGTACCGGGGAGTTATGATAGGATGCTCTTAACTCGATTTCGATTGGGGTCCTTTCACAGACTTATAAGCTTCCCTACAACTAATGATTGGTCCAAAAATGTGGGTGTTTTCCAGTGTGACGCTATATCGCAACAATCTACATTGCATATTACTTTATGTTGTAAGTTCTATTTGTACCCAAGAAAAAGATTTTTAAAACCAATTTTAAAAAAGAGGGGCTTGAGACAATGTCGCACAGCGTTCCTAGTGTTACAAATTTTAGATGATGAGCTGACCATGTTATCGGTTGCTTCTTATTTGAAAAATGTTAGTAATTACAGAAAATCTATGCGGGTATCTGAACACTGATTATTGTGTAACAATCAATGTAATTCTTTTCCTGAAAAATGTTTTTTTTTTTAAATGTATTTTAATGAATGTTTAAAACTGTGCTTTTATGATTTAGTTTTTAAATTGAATAAAGCTGTTTTTGATTTGATTTGATTCATTAGCAAAGTTTGGGGCTTGAGTGATGGGTGATCATTTTATCACTGGAGGTTATTGGCCCGTTCACACTTTTAATTGCAGGGTCTTCACCCTGTTTCTGGTTCTTCAGAGACCAGAACAGTCACGTTACTGGACAAACAATAAAAAACAATACAAAATACTGCAATTCTGTTTCTCTACTTGTTCTTTAACATCAGTGCACTACAGGTCTGTCTTGCTTGGGTCATGATGACTAGTCTGGGACAGAGTTACTCGGAGTCAGGAGGTGGATGGAAGAACTCAGGGTGGGAGGTGCAGGACTGCCTCATCAACTGCTAGAAGCAAGAGTTATCGACCTCTGTTCAAAGGTAAACCAAGCGTCTGAGGCCTAGTACTCAGCTATATGGAATAAAGAGAGGTGCGTTTATTTGTGAAATGCTGCTCTGTGTGTGTGTGTGTGTGTGTGTGTGTGTGTGTGTGCATGCGTGTGAGTGTGTGTTGGACTTGTAGCAAAAGGGAAACTCTGAGTCCCACTCTTGTTTTTTGCTCTGCATCTGAGTTTTTTTATACACTCCTCATGAAGTTTACCTTCCTTCTCTTCTCATCCTTGACACTGAAATACAGTTTCTGTTTTACAATCCACAGGCATTCTAGGCTCTTTCACTTGAATGGAAGGCAAAAAATGAGCTCAACACTCCTGCTTACCTACCGGACCAGTCCAGACAGGCACCCAGGAGTGACGGACAGTACCGAGGAGATGCACCACCTATTTTTGCAATACAGTATAATTTTTCTTTTAACAATTTTTCTTAGAGAACTGAGAGGGAGGGTCCACTCCCTAACAAGAAGACAGAATATTAGCATATCTCATAACGTGGGTCTCGGGAGCAGAAGGACTGCTTGCAATGCATTTAACTGTACTCTGTCATACTCATTCCTTCCACAACAGATTGATGGTGAATATGTGCTGCTCAATGCCTAGATGACTGTTATCCTTGTGTAGTGCTTGTCTTTGTCATACCTTTCTCCAAATCTCCTTTCCCACCCATTCTGCAAGCCCCTACTTCTCTTCCCCCGGGCTGTGTGATTTATTAAAAATACTTTACACCAACAATGGACCATACACTCGGTGTGCCGGATGTGGTGAAAGCAACACCAATTTACTGCAGGATCTTCTAGCAATAGTCCACACTGGCCCTATTTACCCACCTGTGCATGAAATGTGATCTTTATTTTAGAAATAGAACGAAAAACATCAGTCGTCATCATCATTCAGGCCTTGTTTTGCGCAACCATAAATGCCGAACCTAAGCTTGTCCACTGCAGACTTTGAACCCATTTTTTATGACTCCAGGATTTTGTAAGTTTCTACTAGCTCCCCAATGACTACTGTTGCTATTTGTTCTATTTTATCACTATAAGGAATTCTTGTTGTGTCATCATGTACTCTGATGGCAAGTCTTCGCAAAGCTTTGCTATAACCCACTAGCTCAGTCTATATATTATCATTTAGTGGACTACGATGGATAATCAATCATTCAGATTAATCCTACAGTTGGAGGACACCTGGGTGGAACTGGGACCTCACTTGTGAAGTTGTGATACCTTCTCTGTTATTGCTATCTATATTCAGGTAAGAAAACTATAGAGTGAGATGTACTAGTTAACTTAGAAAGTAAGTAACTGACGTCTACTATCGATTATCTAGGTTGTTGTAGACAATATAGGTCATGGCAGCATCCCCCCAAATGCTCAAGCTAGTTAGAGAGATAGAACTCTACAACTGAGAGCTAGACTTTCTCTTACAAGCGCATAAACAGGCTGTGTAAAAGCTGAAGGCAGTATGAAAAGTAAAAGCAAAACAAACTTCTTCAGGCATAAATTTCAATAAAATAATATAGTTTCCCCTTTATTTATTTTTTACAAATCAACCCACCTTCTCCACCCACACAACTTGCCTATCCCTCTCCCCAAACAAAGTGACCCAAACCCTAATGTCCCAAAACTCAAAATGTCCACAGAAAGTGAAACCCAGTCCTAATTTCCTTCCGACCCTCTCCCCCCAGAGAGACAAGTCCCTCCCACCAAAACAATTTTATTTTTGAAAAAGGCTAGAAGAGGGCATTGTTGATGTCAGTCCGGGGCTGGGCCAGGCTCTGCTCCATCTTGATGAGCCGGCTCTAGATGGTGTTCAGTGGATGCAGGATTCAGAGCAGCAATGGCTTGGTGTTGTCAGTGTAGGAGGGGTTTTCAGCAGTTGATGATGTAGATGGCGGCAATGGGATGACCCTGAGGTTGGAGGCTGGGGGGGACCAGCTGCACTGGGGCCAAATGTGAGGCTTTTGATTCTTCCTCCTCCTCCTCTACCAGGACTACCAGCCACCCCTATTCTCACTGGATACGCTCCAGCCTCTGCCGCCGCAAACTGGATACAATCTCCTATGGGTGCAACAGCAAAAGCAGCTATATTGAGAAGAACAAAAAGAAAAAAGACAAATGGTAAATTATACTCTGTGCAGACAATTGTTTAAAATTAATGCATGGCACAGTAGCAGTACAGTAGCAGTACATTGCTGGTCCCCTAGGGTCATTGGAATTTAATGTGATATGATCAGGAGAATCACGAGGCCAATTTATGTTTTATCCACGGATGCCATGTATAAAAAGCACTAACCGTGTGGCAGACAAGTATTAAGGCAGAATAACACTGGAATAAAAAAAACTGATTTGATTTTGTTTTTCTTCTAAAGTCTTTTCAAGTATCTATAAACACACACTTTGAGTGGAAAAATAAATTACTTCTCATTAATGAGTATGGCATTATACACTATGGTGTATGTGTTGTTCTAAAATAATGGAGCCATGCTCATTGCTAGCCAGCGCGTGAGGTATTTTGCTACTGTCTGCAGCTGGGGCAGCCGTAGTTGAAAATTATCTAATTTTAATTCCAATGGCCCTGCTTTTCTCTGAATGCATTTCTCCTTCTACCCTGACTCCAAAGAGGCAGATGAATAATAAGTAAGATACTACTTCACACACCTCACGTATGAAATGTGAACATGATCCTGTCTGTCGTAGGTAGACTGTTGGGAAAAATTATGTACTGCACTACAGGGAAATGAACTGGCTATGTAGATTGTATTTGGCACTTTTATCACAGTGTATCCCATATGCAAAACCTGACATCAAATCATGCACTTACTCCCACTTCCTCACTGGCCTTGCCCACTACCACATATTATTTCCCAAAAATTAATTTGCTGGGCAGTAAGCAAGGAAAAGAAACTTGACTTACTCTACTGTAGGGTATGGGAGAGGGATTAGGGGGGCAGGGTAGGGCTTTTTTGGTATATAATAGAGGGGCCACCACACTGATAATCGATTAGTCATCCTTGAATTATTCAGAGGGGCCACCACACTGATCATTGATTAGTCATCTTTGGCTTATTCAGTCACTTTACTAGTTGATGGAAGTCAAAAGAGAAAAATGTGAAAAGGTGTCAAATAAATCTGTTATGGGAAACCATAAGCTATATTCTGAAATCACTTCACTTCCCATGGTTATAAAATCACATGAGACACATGCCAAGAATGGATTTTGCATTTTTTTAGTAGGCTAGAATAGAAAAACTTAGGAAAAATAAAGTTCTGCAGTTACAAATTGAATTGAACAACACTGCACTTCAGTCATAGTGGCAAAATGCCATGGGTAGGGAAGGGTAGTGATGAATGATTGGTGAGATACAACTGGTTCACTTAAGAAATATAGTGAGACAAGGGAGTAGAACAAAAAATTAAAAAATGCCATAGCTTTGATAATCCTACATAAACAAAGTAAGTGAAGTAGGTGAACAGCATCTTCCGCAAGAGAAGATCTGCCTTGCTTATTGATCAAAGCAATCCAAATATTCATTCATCCTTTCATTCTAATTCACCCATAGCCTTTCACCAAAATTCCAAACTATAATCCAGGCATTCAATATCCAAACTTTCTTACAGCCATCCTTTCGCACATCCATCCCTTTCATGGTAGACAGTTGAGTACCAACATGTGTTATTCTTAGTCATAGTAGGTCCATAAGATATATAGGAGAAGGAAAGATTACCAACAAAGCAGAAGATAAGTGAAATAGAAACTAGAGTAGAGACTGGAAAAAGTCATCTACCAAAAAATAAAACAATGTATTGAAAAAAGATAATGCAGGGAAAACAGTAATGAAACAAAAATTAAATCCATTGTTCTTTGCACGAGTGGGTTTGTATCCCGTCCTTGTCACTACATGGAAAAAAGACGGCAGGTAAGGGTGTCAGATATACTTTATTTCTCACCAGCAACACCAGCCTCCAGGCAGCAACCCCCCATCCTGGAACCCAACACCAACATTCAATTACCTCCAAAGTCCACCCTAAGCCCACAAGAATAATAAAGCCCAACATTAGGGAAATAATAATAAAACATAATAGGACTTACTGGGGTTAGCAGAACCCTTGGCAGTGGCCCCTCCTGCTGACCAGCTTCTCACGGTCCCTCAACGTCCCTCTTCTTGCCCTTGGGTGTTGATGGCAGAACTGTAAAAGGCAAAAAAAAAAGATTAGTTAATCAGTTAATCTCCACAAAATTATTATGGCAGGCAAATGCAGTCACATAATTGTACCTCTCTAAAACAGGTCACCTATAGTACGAGTTTTGAGTCTATTGACCATCGCTGTGTTGCCCACACTAATCCTAAAATCTCTATTCTGAATTTGCTTAACAAAAACTACATTTGGAACTAATGCATTGTATTAAATGATCTTTGATTCCCTTGTCCTTTCTCAACCCACTTGATGGACCAAGTTAGTCCACCTTTTTTGCAATGCATAGATATATACTACACATCACTGTTAAATCGCTTGGAACGGTACAAGCTACATAAACAAAGTCACAGAGAGATTTCCCTAGTCACTGATATCACTGATTCACTATAGTGACAGGAGAACAGTCTGCAATGGCTTCTTTATTACTCAGAGAAAGCAAGCACCAATGATGAGTATGATAGGTAGCGCTGAGCACTTGCTTCGCAGAAACTAGAAACTGGATCCCATAATAATAATATTCCAACTTAAATGTAAATTACCTCTGAGTGTGAGCAGCATGCTATTCAGAAAGAAAATGATAGCATTGTAGAACACAAATACAACAAATAATTAATCCTCACTGAACCCTGGAATTGATGCTTAGCAGGCCAAGCAGGTTGTTTTCTAAGTTCAGTATATCTGCCCTGCAGTGTGCCAGCTCCTGGATGGTTTGCTGAACTTGGCTGCATGTACCAGCAAACCCTCCCCCAGTGCAGTCTATTCTCCCGCAAGGGGGTATCCGCTGCTGGGCCTGCTGCCTTCTACCAGCATGGAGGTGAGGTGGTGCTGCAAATAAAACAAAGAGTGCTGCCTCCTCCACTTCGCTAAAGATATCACGGGGCTGCACATCTGGGAGGTCGTGCCACTCACTTTGATGCTAGGTGGGGTAGAAAAGAAGGAAAACGAAGGGAAAGAAATAAAGAAGTAAGGGGAAATAAACAAAATACAAAAAGTCATGAAAAACACCAAACTAATTTCCAAAACCGTAAAATACATGAACACAAAGACACACACTATCATAATAAACAAAAATGAGGGGTAGATACAATTTAAATAGGGAGGATTAAAGAGATTAAGAGGGATTAAAAAATAGGCCCAGCACCATAACAGAGAGTAGAAAAACATGGCAACAAGAACAGGTGCCTGTCAAACTTTGCCCTAACTCAGAACTCCGCGTAGTGCGGTGCAGTTTTTTAGTCACTTTACGGAGTTACGTGTAGCAGAACTCGGCTAACTCTGGGCCCAGGCCTAGTTTTTAATCGAAAAGGAATAACGCATGTATGACATGGGAGAAAATGCTGAGATTATTGGGTGATTTAATGTGCATGTAATATATTTTGTGCTTTTGGAGTTCCTTATGAACTGTTAAAAGCAGTACATCTTTCCTTACTTATGTAGCCAAACCTTCATTGTATTGTATGTTTGATTGCCTGTGTACAGTATTTTTATAGAACAATATTTAAAGCTCAATATTCTAGTAATACACCATAACCACTGAGTGACACTTCCTTATGATGTTTTGATGCCTGTTGCAATAGAGCTTAATTTGTGTTAACTTACTGGGATTACTAGACAGCCAAATTACAATTGAATGCATAAATCACATATTATTAATGTGCATGTTATCTTCATGTTGCGTTTGTATTCTATGTGCCTAGTTTTACTGTGCTCAGTGCACTCTATCTTTTATATGAAAGCATGCTTTTGGCATGATTCATTGTGCTTTTAAGTTCTATGGGTCCGATTAGGATGGCGGGCGGACACCCTTTCAGTAATCAGGAGCGCCCTACAGGCTGGAATGCCGACATAGGCGTTACAATGTAACCCCCACCATGGCGGTCACAATGCCTATATTTTGCCTTGGAGCAGGTCCAGCTGGCTGCAGCACCCGCCACAGTGCAAAAATGGGACACTTTACATATCCCTGCACTATGTGGCAGGCACCATTTGGTGCCTTGATCATGGTGCAGGGATATGTAGGGGGCTCCCAGTGCCCACAGCTTAGGGCCAGGGGGCAAGAGGGACCTGCTACAGGCCCCCAGAGTCCCTTTCCACCTGTCTAACCGCCATGAGCAGGCAGTCAGAAAGGAACATCGTAATCCCTACAGTGGAGCCTGGTAGGCATTGCCACCATTGTAGGGACTACGAGACCCCCGCCGCACCGCAGCCTCAAGGAGCCCATTGAATGTGTGGTGGTTGGTCTTCCGACTGCCACACATCCGCCTGCCATTGAATTTTGAGGTTCTTTTTTTTCTTGGTTTGATATGAATCCAGTAATCAACAACTTCAGCATTCTAGAGAGTGAAAATGTTGAGTGGAGTTGAACTAGAGTCATGCTTACTCCTCAATTACCCAGAAAAACAAATTCATGAAGCGTGTCATGTATATGGTTGACTTGATGATTTATAAATATATATTTATTTGAACTCTACTGTCATTTTTACAGTGCTTATATGGGTGGAAATGAATTCCAGAATCAATCTTGGAATGGTCTTTTAAAGAAGTTGCATACAATTCCCTATGATCTTGAATGTATTTTCTATTTATACAGTCATAGTCCGTTGATCAGAACCCATAAGTAAGAGTACATTTGTGCTGATAGGTATATTTATAAAATGATATTAATATTAATACGCAATTTATAACATATCCTAGCCTGTCACATTCATATTCTTTACATGCTGCAGTCTTAGCTAAGTGAATGTGTAAGCCACAATTGATTGTGCATATATGTCCAATGTTGCTCAAAAGTCTTGACCAAAGATAAGTAGTGATCTGAAAAGACTCTCAATCCATTATCAGATATCAGCTAAGCATAGTCTTCTATTTACAATATTTTATAGAAATTTTGCATGGCAGCATCTAGTGCATGAAAGTATGATTGGTATGGAAATTTACAGAAAATGGTTGATTCTTCAAGAGCTCAGACTGAGACTCACAGGTGAGCTGCTTGTGGAGCAAACCTATGAGCCCCTGGCACCATCAAACCGAATCAAAGTTCTCTTAGCCACTAGCTTGAGCTCAAAGATTACCAACGTCTATAATTCTTCAATCTTATCATTTTTCTTGCTTTATCTGCAAGATAATAATGGCTTTGTTAGATTTTAGCAAGTTCATCATTCTGCTTTGTTTGTGCCTGAAACTCAATCATGAATTGATATACAATTTCTGCAGAGGGGCTTGTTGATCAGGTGCACAACAGTTGGATTCCCTCCTTATAATGCATGCCCTTCACAACAGGGTCAGACAAATATAGGTCAGACACGAAAACCAAAGTATCCCCGTTAGCAAACCTGATAGCTAATAAAGTGGTATACATTTAGGAATCAGGTCAGGTTTGAACTTGTCTAGACATGCTGTATGGGTCTTTTGCAGGGTATGGGAAAGAGGATGCATTTATGTTTGCTGCAAGCAATGTTTGTCATAATTCCACAAACATCAACTGTAAAAACCAGCCCACTGTGCAATAAAACAGACCCACAAACTACTAAAGAAACAACCCAAACACCGATCTGTTAGACAAGCCTATTGACACTGCTTGATAGCCCTATAGGCCAGTCCAACACTGCTTAAGAAGGAATCAAATGTTGTAGTCTGTTACTAGAATCAGTGCACACTCACAAAATTAAGGACCTGATTTATATCTTGGTGGATGGGTTACTCTGCTACAAGGCAGACGGATATTCTGTCTTGCAACATATAAATCCCATTATATTTTATGAGATTTATATGTAAGCGGACGGGATACCCGTCACCTTTGTGACAGAGTAATCCATCCACCGAGATATAAATCAGGACCTTGGTCTTTCATAATCATTGTAATTACTGTGCACTAATCTTAGGTGAATCAAGTGGATGTGAATTGTGATCTTAGTGATTACTACCTCCGTGATCCATCACCCCTCCAAGTGATAATCTTTCATTTATTGAACAAATTATGGAGACCATATCGTCCAACTCTGACCAGCACCTTAACCATATCTTCCTTGGGAATTTCAACTTACAATGGAATGGCGCAAATGATCCCTTACTGTGCACCTTTAAGGTTTTCCTCTCCAATCTAAACTTCACCAAGTCCTGCAATGGACCTACCCCCAACAAGGCTCCACCCTCGATTTAATCATAGCCAACGATAACGGTATACAACTGGATGCCATATCACCTTATGACTGGGTGGATCACTACCTAATCTCTTTTCTCATCATGGAAATGGTGCAAATTAGACAAGAACAACCTTGTAAGACCAAACAAGGAACATCAACGTAAATGATCTAACCTACATTAAGGATAGCCTACTTCGTCCCTTTAACATGACCAATCTGGATGGCCTTACTGTACATCCACCTCATGACAGATATGTTCAACTTAATTGCTCCAAAGCAACTCAAAAGGATTATCAGCAAACATTCCAATTCAATTCCTTCCTTAATGAGGAACAACGCAAACTAAGGCTGGCAGAGAAATCACAGAGAAACTCTCCTTCCATAAAAAACCTCAAGCAGTTGAGGATGACAAGAAGTGCGTACAGCAAACATATCCATAGCACCAAAGTTGATCACTTTAGGTCACAGCTTACCAAAGCCAAATACAGACCAAAAAACTTTTCAATACTCATCAAATAATAGGCTACCCACTCAAATAACTAACACTCTGCATTCAAGTACTTACTCCCTAGCGGTGCAGAGCTCTCTGCACACTTCATTGAAGAGACAAGAAATAGTAAACTAGAACTGCAACTCACCTCACCAAATGCACATTATCAGACCCAGCTCACTGCCTCTCCATGGCTACCCTTGGCAAGTTACCCTCTTTCTCGCTTAATGGATTATACTCCAAAAAATAATGAGTTGTGGAATACCTTTATACTACCAGACGATGCAGAGCTACTCAAAACTGCAACGTCAGTAAAACCTTCATATCATTTCAATGATCCTCTGCCTGCAAAGCTCTTCAAAGAGCTTTGATCTTCCATTCACCCACTCTGGTCTAAGATTATCAATGAATCTCTTTTGCAGGGCATGATTTCCAATTGCCTCAAGATAGAACAAGTCACCCCATCCCAAAGAAGCCAAATGCAGACTTATCTGTTCCTAACAACTTCCGACCAATTTCTAATATCATGACTACTTGATAAATGCATACACACCCAACTCTGTAATCACATTGAACTGTTTCAGCTCCTTGACAAATACCAATCGGGCTTCAGATCGGGACATAGTACTGAAACTGCTGCAACACACATTGTTGATGACGACCTGAGACTACTTTGACCAGGACGAACCTTGCTAGTACTTATACTTCTTGATCTTTCCTCAGTGTTTGACAAAGTCAAACAAGACAACATAATTGATCTTCTTGAAAAAAGGATGGAGTTATCGGGTGCAGTTTTAACTTGGTTAATCTTGTTCCTGCATAATAGAACACAAAGAATCAAAGTTGACCATTCCCTTTCTAACAGTACGCCGGTCTCAATTGGAGTGCCTCCATGATCTGCACTCTCACCCACGCTTTTCAACTTGTTCATGGAACCTCTCACCGAAATTCTGAACTGATCAAACATACAATATCACATGTACACCGATGATATTCAATTGTACTTCACCAGATGATATCAAAACTCTTCTGAACACTCAACATTGGTTAACTCACAATCACACATCGGTGTCTTAGATCAGAAGGCAAAGGGCTGCTGGCAGTCCCTCGTTTTAAGAAAATTCAAACTAGAGGCAAAACAGTTGCCTTCCTGGCCCTAAAATATTGGAATGCCCTGCCAGAGGAGCTTCGCGAATGTTCTAGCTTCATGCGCTTCAGAAAACTTCTGAAGACGGAATTATTCAAGGCTTGAGTTATGGAAATATGTGCTAGTCTGCTCTGTTTTTGATGCTATCGCAGAGATACCCCTGCGGGGGTGATTCCTGTGCTTTACAAATTCCCTATATACATACACACATACATACACACCTCTTGCTAAATACACTAAAGACGGAATTCCCCCTGATTGTCCCCAGTGTCATTCTACCACCATTCGAGATTGTCTCAAACAACTAATGGTGCCCAAGTCCATTCTTTTGAAGGAAATGCATGGAACTAGTGGTCAGACTGGAAGACTTAGAAAACAGGTGTAGGCAAAACAGAGTATGAACTATAGGTCTTTCCCAGAATCAAAAGGATAGGACATCCAAGCCTATGTTTAAAACTTCCTGCATTATACCAGAAAGAGGACTGAAAATCTGTTATCATACACATACAGCTTCTGGCTCATCTGGGGAGAAGGAAGAATTAATGGCCCAGGCTCGAGGGAGTGGTAATAATATTTATGAAGGACATAGGTTGCAGCTATAATAGGATGTGGCATTTTTGAAATACAAAAAGAGGGACGTTCGACAGATAACTGACTATGTGCATGAACACAATACACCTCCTTACCATTGGGGCCACCAATTATATTTGGATTTTCATATAGGAAGGAGAGAGAGAGATCTGATCTGCACCTTAGTGGATGAGATCTTCATAGATTCCTAGGGCCTCTACAGCTTGATCGAAATATGTCACAAAAAACATTTGTGTTGGATGCTTTGCAGTGGTCTTCATAATAACGCCACCCACAACAACCTTATCACTCTCTTTGCTGTCCTCTGGCCTCTCAGCCATAATACTGCAGAATCTCTTTTACTGGCTAAACAGTTATCCCAATAGTAGAGATGGTCAATTACTGGTGACAAGTTCCTCCGAAGGTTTCTCTGACCCTTACACAGGCCCGATGACCAGTGGAGGTTCAAAGAATTCAAAGTTGGCCCTGGATCTTTCAGTGATACAGGATTAGATGCTGGTCAAAGAGCTTTGGTGAACATGGCTGGCCTATTCGAGTCTCCCCAATGCCCACCCGATGTTAATGTATCACCACAGAGGCTTGGCAGAAGAAGGAGACTGGCAAATTCAACCTCTTTTACCATCTGTCTTGCCACAAGGGCAACTCTGTGAAGAATTGAATTGACAGCGAGTCTTAGTTACCGAAATCTAGTTAATTTAACAAGGCAGTCGACACTTTGTGGCATGCCAGTAGTTGTGCCCTCGTGCCCTAGGCAGACATCAAACCCACCTTCCCCCTACTCTCGAAGTTTTCACCTCCTTGAACTCGAATGGGTATTGACAGATACTTGCCAATGGGTTTTGCGGTGATGTGCACCTACTTTGGAACTTTCAGTACCTTCCTCGGATGGGAAGTCTCCAGTGCAAGCCTTTAGGGTGAATGACTTGCTACCTTGAGGATTTCCTCTTCTTTGACAAGGCAGGCACACAAGACTGTGAAATGCCCCTACGTGCATTTGAGAAGTTAGCATCAGTTCTGGGGGTCCCACTTGAAAGGACGGAGGGCCTAACATTCCTCAGCATCAATTGAACATGGTCATGGGTGTCTTCAGACTTTCAGGTGAAAAGATGAAATCCTTCTTGTCAGACATTAAGGCAATTATGGCTAGGAAGGAGGCAACAGTAGGAGTTATATTTTGCAGGTAGAATTATCCATGCGGGGAGGCCTTGCAAGAACACTGACAAGCCTAACATCCAGGGAATCCTTCAAATACTATCTAATAAGTCTTACCGGATAATTGAAGGGCTGAGGTTCCGTTTCTGGGGCAATTCAATGGCTCCCTGATCTGGAGATAACCATAGATTTTGTTGAAGGAACGGTGCATGCAAGAGTGGCCCACACATGGCGTGCAAGGAAGGTCACTGTGAACATCTGAATGCTAGAATGTTTCCGTATAGTTGCCGGATAGCACCTCTGTCCCCACACCTTATCTGACAAGAGAATCCATCTCTTGTTTGACAATATGGTGGTGAACAAGCAATCAATTCACAATCAGCAACTTGCTCCTTGGCACTGAGCCTTTTCAGGAAACTGGTGAGTGTGTGTCTGTAAAGAATGTGTAGCGAAGGCCTCAACATCAATACGGCAAGAATAATGCTGCTGATGCATTGTCTTGTTTTCGGTAGCAACATTTTTTGACCACATGCCCAAATGTGAGGCTCCTGATGAGTCCTTTCCTAGCCCAGATTTGGCATCTTCTGTAGTGGATTCCCAGTTGGTGAAAGCAGGGGAACTACCAATTACCCCAGGGATACTGGAGCAGTACAAGAGTTCCTTTGAGTAACTGGGGACAGTGCTGCACCCATCGAAGCAAGTGTGCAGGACTTTATCGTGTGGGCTAAGGAAGAAAGAAAGAACCACCCAAAGCTGCATGATCACCTAGAGCAGCTCTCAAAGATTTGGCCATGTCAGAAGGGAAATATAGGGGAATTGGTGGCCAACTCAAAAAACGACTTCAGCTTGTGAGCTCTATGCAGGGATAATCTGATCACAAGGGTAAGGGGTCTGGAGGTAAGGGCACGGAAAGCCAATTGAAAACAGAGAGGTGTGGGCAGGACAATTTCCCGTAAGCCCTCAGGTGACCCCGCCTTTTGCCCAGTGGTACATAGGGAGGCATACTTGAAACTCCAGCCGCCTAGAGAGAGTTACCTACCCTGTCACGTCAATAGTAATTTCCTCTCTCCGATAATGAGGGTCTGTGTGGGGTTCCACATGGGAAAGATTTACTCCCCTTATTACATTAAGATTCGAGCGGAAGCCTACTTATTCAAAGCAGGCCCCAATGAAGATCATAGCAAGGAGTTAGTCTACAAACTGTACATCAGGCCCTTACACTGGAGGTGGCATTGAAATGATGGTGCCAGGACATCATACTCACTGTGTTCACTGTTTAACTATTGTGTTTTCTGTTATGTGTGATATACAATGATTCTGAACCATGTTCTTTCATTCGATGTCTAAAAAAAAGGGAATGAGAAAGAATTTTTCAGTTGCGATGCACAAAGTCCTTGTACACCTTTTAATAGTGGGGATGAAGGTTTTGGTGGTTTATAAAGCATGCAATGTCAGGTTGATTGTGACATTAAACAGATGCCTAAGTTATTCTTCCCCTTTCTATTATTTCCCATTAGGGGGGTCAGAGTTTGGGCAATCAGTGTCACGATCCCACCCAGGCGTTGTATGCATGTGGGTAGGTAGGGGGAACTACACCTACCAGCATTCATCTGGGCAGGCAACCGGTTCTTTCTTGGAGGCTGGACTGCTATATAGAGCCTTACTCCAGGGGGATCCGGTGCTTGTCCCCTGAATCTAATCAGTATCTCCTGGGATCTTAGGTGAAGCAGCTCTTTGAGACGGCGCTCGACAAGCCGCGAAAAGGGATGCTGTGGAAGCCCGATCAGGCTCGTGACTGGCCACATTTTAGCCCGCTGGTTCTGGGGAGCTGCGAACAGTCTCTGTTTGTATGCCCGCGCACCTACGGGGTAAGACCTTCCCGGAACCATCTGGAGTTCTTCGCCTGTGCAGTCGGAACCGGGTGCTCCTGCTCTCTTTGAATCACCCGTAGTCCCGCTACTGCACCAAGAGGACCTGTGCTTGTTTTTACAACCTTGCTTACTGTCATGTGGCCATAGGAGTGCTTCCTCACGTCGCACACTCACCAACTGCAATCCTTGGACCCGGTTGCTATGTCTATAAGAGGAGCAGCACCTCACCACCGCAGTGTGCGTTCTCGGCACTGCCCTGGAAACCGGCACTGCTGAGCTCCTTATCGTTGTGCTGGGACTACCCTAGTGTACGCATATGCCTAGCAGCTCCGAAACCTGAGATTTGCTAGGAAGAAGGCAGCGGAGCATTCTTTTCCGTTACTCTTTATTATTTTTCCCCTATCCCCTGCGTACTGCGGTGCAGGGTGGAGTACTTGACCAGGGCGCAGGGTGAGATTTCAGGGTTCACCCCTGGATGGAAGTGTGAACATAAAACACTTCACATACTCAGGAAAGTGTATTTAGCTGCTTTACAGTATCAGAATAAGGCCTGCAAGGCCTTGGGCCTACTTCCAGCCTCCTGGCACCAGTTTTACTGATACTTGTGACATTTGTAGGTGTTAGGCTTCAAGGGGATGAAGTCGCACCTTCTACCCAGGATCATGGAGCTCCGCGCAGGGACATTGGCATCTTGCCCAGAGTAGTCTTTATGGACATGGCATATCAGGTCACACAAAGGACACGAATGAAGTCAGTGCAGGCGCCTTTCTCCATTGTTCAAATGATGAATTAATGTACTTTAGTTAGGCTTCAGTCGACGGCCATCTTTTGGTAGGCCAGAATAGTCAACTTAAGTGAAGAAAACACAAAATCGTAATTAATACATTGAAATAATTAAAACAGTGTTATTTCCCTGCTAATACCCATATGTGCGTGCATTTATCTAGCCTTATGCAACATCTAAAGCCATTAATGCATGTTTATTTAAGCGCAAATCACATTAACACTGCTCAAGCAACACTTATCGTTTTAATATGCATACAACTTAGTTCACTTATTAATTTTAGCCATGCAAATGCATTCCCACGTGTATTCTCTTTGTTAATCATGTTGGTTAGTACCATCACATCAATCAATTAATTATTAGAATTAATTATTAATCATTTTAATATAACTTATATAAATGGATTGGGTATACTAATAGCCTTCTTTTTATTTCTTCTATGTCTACAACACATACATCTTAATCTAAGTATCAATAATACGAAAATCACACAGGTTAATGGAAATAATATTTTCCCTATTATAGTACTACCTAATTTACCTAGGAAAGCTTTAATAGCAGCCATCTTATTACTAATTCTAGTCCAGATACTTTCAACCTCCAGTGGTTTTATTTCATCATGCAATTCCGTAATATTCTTAATATATACTTTTAGATCTTTGCTTTCATCAGGAATGTAAGTGCAACAATGTTGAACTTTCAGCATTCCACAGACTCCACCCTCTTTTGCCAATAAAATATCAAGGGCAAGTGGATTTTGCATAATCATAGCACGCATGGCAACCAACTCAGTGTTTCCCAAAAGAAAACCTCCAGCGGTGCTTGTTGACAAGCGATCCACTATGGTTGACAACTTCCGAATATTATTTGCATTCCAAGATATTCCCACTGCTGGTATCAAGGCTCCAAAAATATAACCTACAATTTCTAAACAAGTTTCCCTTCTGCTACGCATTAGTAGGTTATTTGGTCCACTATTTTCTACTCTATCCATGTGAAAGATCTTTGGAAAGACCAGGCCAACATAACATGTGCCATACCAATGGTCGGGCAACCTGTAGTAAGCCTTATTCCCACAAATATAGTACAGTCCAGGGAAAACTGGATCTTCTCCACCTCTAAATCCCCATCCGGATGCAATGAAATATGTATCATGACACTCACTTGTCCCTATGTAGATATAATCATATTGGGATCTTTCTCTTGTGATGCATAATTTGCCATTCTGGGGTGAGTCTATAGCTATTGTCGGTTTAACTCCACCCGGTGTCTCCTTTTTCCCATCTATTTCCCAAATGTTTTCCCCTTCCTTATGTCCCTCTGCATTCTTGTGTATTTTCAATCTTCTCTCTTCAACCATATCCAAAAATGTTTTCTCTTCTGTTTTCAATTTACAAGTTAAATTGTTCTTAAAAATATATTCTAGAGTTAGTCCTTTAGTTTCTATAAAAATTTCTCCTAACACATTAGCATCTTTAGCTGGATTTAATTCTTTATTCATGGGTAATCGTCCAAGAATATTATCTATATTAGACAAATTATACTCTAATTTCCCTACTTGATCAAATATACTTGTTAAAACACTACATGGTATTCCATAAGTTGCTGGGAGGTGATGATAAGTCACCCCTTCTGAAACAGATGCAGGTAATTGCATACAAACGTAGCAATCCCTTACTTTGATTGTTTTTGCATATTCATACAATAATTTTGAAAACACATTGCTAGAAAAATCATTTATTGACCTATCTTGATGCACATGCTCTGTGCTTGTTCTAACCGGTATTACCTTTTGCGAGTTTTTCACTATATTAGTTATGTTCTCAGTATGTCCTGCTAGTGTATCTAAAGTTACCTTGAAAGAGATCAAAAGAGCGAGTACGGTCCAAAGAAGCATTAATAGTCCTGTACAGCAGCAACATGTCTTGCACCATCTTCTCATGAAGGTACATCTATTCTTGTTATCATCTATGTTAGCCATCTTGTTAGAAATAACCGTGTCTTTTGACTTAGACTCTTCTACTCCATCTCTTGTAGCTTTCCTACAAGATTTAAGATCTTATCAGGTGATCCAACTATTTCAATTTTCTTATTCAATCCTGTGTATTCCTACAAGGATCGATTTAATTTACTCAGCTCGGCCTTTCGTCGTTTTTCACTTCTTTTTCGTCATCCACATGCAGGATTTCCTGATCTTCTGCTTCCTCTCCGATGTCGGATAAGATAACTCTCAGGATCTCCCCTGTTTCTTCTTCTTTTATAAATCTAAGCAAAGTCTCCTCTGGATTTCCTTGACTATCTGCCTCTTCCCTTTGTTCAGGCAGTGCCACGTACGTCCATTCAGGTGTACTTATACTTCTGGTTTGGTTTTCTTGTTCGTTTGTTTGCTTCTGACACTTCTGTTTCTCCCTCTTTCTCTGGATGTTGACTGGTTACTTCATTCACTTGTTCAGCCTCTGAGGGTTTAGCTCGTATCAATCGATATCTCAGCTTCTTAATTTTGTTTGGCCAAAGATCACCTTTAGCATTTCTTCTTGGTTTGCCGTTTCTTTCCTCAATCCAAGTTCTCTTTCTCAGAACTCGACCCTCTGGTATTTCAGTTTCACTGTCCTTAGATTCTGTCTCATTTGATTTTTCCTTTTCAGAAGTCTCTTTCTCCACCTCTTGGGTTGGCCCTACTTCTGTCCCTCCTCGGATCTCTGGCATGCAATCTTCTTGCTGACTATTTGTCCCTTCACCTATCTGGGTGTTGCAGATCCCTACACCTCCTCGGGGTTTTTCCGCAATCTGTCCCTCTCTTTCTGTGACTGTCCCTTCTTCTTCTTCCAGTATTTTCTCAGGTGGGATTTCTTCTACTCTCTCATCAGGTGTAAAAGTTACTTCTGACTGGACATTCTTTTCTTTTCTTTTCTTCTTTCTGTGTTCACCATTAGCGTTTTACTCATCTCCAGAATCTGAACCATTGGAAATCTGCAATCTTTTCCTCAGAATTTCCCCTCTGGGGGTCTGTACTAGTCTTGGCTCATTCTCCCCCCTTTCAGGATTTTCTTTTGAATTTATATTCTCATTACTTGACTCATCACTTGATTCTGATTCGTCAAAGTATTCTTTTCCAATGCCGTCTGCTGGATTTGGAACTCTCAGAGTGTGACTTGCATGTATCCAATTTTTCAGTCCAGCACACTTCACAGCAGTTGTTGTGGTCAAGATGACCTGTCTTGGCCTTCCCCACCTTGGAACCAGGCAATTTCTTCTTCTGTGGACTTTTATCCTCACCCAGTCTCCTGGGCTTAAATCATGGGCTGGTTTCTTTTCAAGTGTGGTGGCATCCGCTCCAACCTGGTGAAACACAGAATGAACTGCGTCAGCCAGGCCTTTACAGTAATCCAAAATCATGTCATCAGTCATAGTCATCAGCTTGTTGACTGGTACAAACACATGTCTCATGGCGCGTCCTATGATGATCTTGTGTGGACTCAAACCTGTAGTTGTGTCTGGAGTAGACCTAATGGTCATCAAAACCAGAGGCAAGACATCTAGCCATTTCATACCTGTGGCCAAACACATTTTTCCTATTCTATTTTTGATAGTACCATTCATTTGCTCAACCACACCAGAAGCCTCTGGTCGGTAGGCACAATGCAGTTTCTGTTGTACACCCAATGCTTCACAGATCAATCTCATGATCTCATTGTAGAAATTTCCTCCTCTGTCTGATTCTATAGTTACTGGGAACCCGTACCTTGGGATAAATTCCCTCAACAATAGTTTGGCTACTGTGATTCCATCATTTCTTCTGGTTGGATATGCCTCCACCCACCTAGAGAACAAACAAACTACCACCAAAATAAACCTCAGTTTGTTAAAAGGGGGCATTTCAATGAAATCTACTTGCATTCTGGTGAAAGGTCCTCCCTCCCGGCCTATGGTGCCTAGACTCACCACAGTTTTCCTTCCAGGATTGTACTGTTGACATGTCAGGCATCTCTGACAGAGACTTTCTGCGATCAACCTAAATTTTGGGTTGTACCAGGTCTGCTTAAAAGCCCTTATCATGGCATCTCTTCCGAGATGTCCTTGGCCAGGATACATCCGTGCCATGGTTGACATCATGCTATCTGGCATTAATGGTCTTCCATCCCGATAGACCCACACATGATCCTTTTCCCTGGGTGCGCATCCTGCTTTTACCCACTGCCTCATTTCCTCATCAACTGCCTCATCCTGCAACTGCCTCACTTCATCCCATGTTCCCACAACGTTAGTAAACATTATGGAGCAAGAAGTCATTTCCTTTTCTTTTGACCGATTAATTGAATATTTATTTCGGGCACAATACTGAGCCATGTCATTGGCAAAACGGTTCCCAGTAGTGATGTAGTCGCTACCCTGTCAATGAGCAGCACATTTTACCACAGCCAATTCTTTGGGCATTTGTATTGCCTCAAGCAATTTTCCAACCACTTCTGCATTCCTTATGGGAGTTCCACTTGAGGTCAGGAAACCTCTTTGCAGCCATAATTGGCCGAAATCGTGGACAACTCCAAAGCCATACTGGCTATCAGTCATCACAGTCAGTCTTGCATTTCTCCCAATTTTGCATGCCTTGGTTAATGCCACTATTTCAGCTACTTGAGCGGATCTAACTCCTTTCAAGGGCGATGCTTCTATAACTGCTGAAACTGTGCATACTGCATAGGCTGCGCTCAACACTCCTTCATCTGTTCTTAAACAGGATCCATCCACAAAAAACACATGATCACTCTCTGGCAGTGGCAGATCTCTTATATCAGGTCGAGGTTTCATACAGTAGTCAAGCACATCCAGACAATCATGATCAACCTTTTCTCTTATTTCCATGCTCTCTGCATCAGGCAAAAGTGTAGCTGGATTCACATTCACACATCTTTCCAGACTCACATTGTTTGCACCTAGAATGACTTTTTCATACTTAGTCAGCCGACTATGTGACATGAACTGTGTTCGACTCCTTGTTAAAAGGATCGCCACACTGTGAGGTACAAACACTCTTACTGGATATCCCATCACGATTCCCTCACTCTGCTCTAGGCTTCGGCATGTAGCCGCTACTGCTTTCAGACATCCTGGCAACCTTATCGCCACTGGATCTAACATTGACGAGAAATATGCCACTGGTCTCCTTTGGCTTCCATGTTTCTGTATTAACACTGAAAGTGCACATCCATTTCGTTCACTACAGTATAACTCAAACTCCTTTTCATAGTCTGGCATACCCAGTGCAGGGGCTTCACAAAGACTGTTCTTCAACTGTTTAAATGCTGCCAATTCTTCTTTGTTCAGTTCAAGGGGGTCTTTTACCTCACTCTTTGTCAATTTTACCAATGGTTTGGCAATCAGGGAAAAATTGCTTATCCACTGACGACAGTAACCAACCATTCCTAGGAACATTCTCACCTCTCTTTGGGTCATTGGAGCTCTCATTCCTCTAATGATTCTGATCCTGTCTATGGTTACTTTTCTCAGGCCTTTTTCGATATTATGACCCAAGTATGTCACTTCCTTTTTACAGTATTGCAATTTTGTTGGAGATACCTTCAGTCCTCCATCTGCCAAATGATTTAACAAAGCTATGGTATCTGTTTCACAGGCCTCACGTGTCTTTGACGCCACCAATAGGTCGTCAATATACTGGACTAAAACTGAACTGTCAGGCATAGTAAGACTTTCCAGAGATTTCTTTAATAACTGATTGAAAATGGAGGGGCTCTCTGTGTACCCCTGTGGGATTCGGCACCATGCCAAAATACGGTTTCCAAACCGAAATGCAAAAAGTGGCTGGATGTCATGATGCAACGGAATGGAAAAGAAAGCATGACACAAATCAATTACTGTGTACCATTCTGCATAATGTGGGATCTGATACAAAATTACTGATGGATTTGGAACAATTGGACAACATGGGACAACAATCTTGTTAATCTTTCTCAAATCTTGCACAATCCTGAATTTCCCACTTGGCTTTTTCAGTCCCATCATAGGCGAATTACATGGACTGCTCATTATTTCCCTTAACACTCCTTGCTGGATCATTTTCTCAATCAAATGGGTTACTCCTGCTATTATTTCAGGTGTCAGTCTGTATTGTGGAATACAACGGGTAAACTGCTCCTTCTTTTACAGCTATTCTTACTGGGTCTACATTTCTCATTAGGCCTACATCTTCTCCAGTGAAATCCCAGACTGCTGCCTTCACTGTCTGTTTCAATTCTGGGGGCAGTTCATCTGGATTGAATACTGCATAGGTTCCAGCAACCTCACACTCTCGGTTAGCTATGGTCATTTTATACAGAACATCTTGATCTGGTGTTTCAAAATCTATTCCATCTGGTGTACAGAATATAGTGCAATTTATTTTGCACAACAAATCTCTACCTAATAAATTCACAGGACTGGTGTCACACACCACAAATCGGTGCATGTCTGAAAATTTCCCTATTCTGACCTTTACCGGTTCAGTAAGGTACGTTCTAATCTGGGTGTTTGATACACCAACTACTTGGATTGTTTCATCCGAAAGAGGAAGATTCTTCACATCTGTTGATCTGACAGTGGATCATGTAGCTCCAGTGTCTACTAGGAAAGTAATGTTCTCATCATTAACCTTTCCATCCACAAATGGTCCTGTCTGATCTATTTCTAGAGATGCGCCAAGTACGCACCCTGCTTCCTCTTTTCGGCACCGTCAATAAAACTCCTCTGGCTCACTTTCATAATTTTGCAGCCAATATTGTGATACAGCGCTCGCGCGGTGCGGTTTGTTTACCTGTTCTTCATTGTAGAATCCCGCTTCTTTGCTATATCTCTGTGCACTCCGGCTCTGTGGTAAGGGCGGTTTTGGCACCTGATTCTGTGGATTAACAGCCTTCTGCTGTTGCGGCGGTGGGCCACTCTCCTCACACTGCACCTGTGGATTCAATGATGGATTTTCATTATTAGTACCTGGTGGATATTTACACTCAGATTTCCAGTGCCCTAATCTTCCGCAATTGTGACAGGGGAACTTTTTCTTTGCCTCTTCTATATTACCCTTTCCTTTTCCTGGGCCAAATCTTGATTTAATACCCGGATTATTAGCGTGTTCTACCAGCTGAGCTTCCTGTCTCTCTGCAACTTTCACTTGAGCCCACATTGCCTTTTCCTTTAATTTCCGCTGCTTACCTCAATCTCATTACTGAAGTATTTAGCATGTCTCAAAATCTCATCTATTTTCTTGCTCTGCCAGTCCACGGTGTGCTGCTTGATCATGTCCCCAATCTCGGGACGCAGACCATACACAAATCTGTACACAAAATGACTCAGGTCCTTTTCTCCCAGACTGTCATCCCTCCTAAACTGTTTGAAAGCCAAAATTAGCCTCTCATAGTATGCATGGACTGACTCCTTCGCTTTCTGATGGGCTCGGTCTATTTTAACCCAGTCTGTTTCTTTTGGAGGCGCTTTGTTTTTCAAGAATGCCATGACCTGTTCATACTTTTTCATAACTTCGGGGTCTGGGGCTCCTGTTTTGGGATCTCTTGGGCATTCTTTGGTGGGCCAATCTATGACTATCTTACATTCTGCCCATAAGTCTGCCGGCACTATTATATGAAACAGACTATTCAGATCAATCCACAGCACTTTTGACAATTTAACAAATCTGTCTACCTGTCTGTACCACTCGACTGGCTTTTCCCGTAATCGAGGGAAATCATTAGTAAATGACAAAATGTCCTGTCTGGTCCATAGGACATGCACATATCCCCCTCCTGGAAATTCTCTCATAGGGAACTCTGTCACCACCTTCTCTTTTTCCCTCATTGGAAATGCTGGACATGTTCTGTCTGTAGCTTCATCCCGCTTCCTATACCACAAGCTCTTCCATTTGTCCACACATCCCCATTTCCTTAATACTGTGATTATGTCCCTAATCTGTCCTATCCGCCCTGCAGCATTCAGATTCTCTATATCTTTTTCTGTGAAATCCACTCGGTATGGCTTCTGTAAAGCCTTTATCTTATCCATGTCAATTCCCATTTCACTCGCTATTTCTGCTAATCTGTCATGTAAATTCTTTGCTCTCCAAGTGACACTTTTACAAAGGAACAGCAGTTCCTCATCCTGATAATTTTTCAGCTTCTCTGTGGGGATTGTCCCTACGATCAATTCTTCCAACACCATCCTTCATTTTGCCACATCAATGGTATGGGATTCTTTCTCTTTATCCTGCAAACCCTTCAGCCATTCATTCAATTCTTCGGTAGTTATGCTCACTGGTTTTTCTACCTTCCCTGGTTCTGTCAACCTCTGAGGTTCTAATATTGGACCTCCTGCAAATCTGTCTTTTTCTATCAAACCAAGATTATAAAATGGGTTATTTGACATTTTCAATCCACCTTCCTTCATGGTATGTCTCCACGAGCTTTCATTTGGGGTTGTTCTGCTGGTCTACTGCTCACAAATGGAACTGTTAGACCATGTCCACTTTCTTTCTGCTTCTCAAAAATTGGCATGACAGGACCTATGGTCACAGGGACTGTAACTGCTTCCAGATTTTTCGTCAGTTCTCTTATTTTCTCTGTCAGCTCTAATGTGGTTTCTGCTAGTTCCCTGGAATTTTTACTCTCTACCCTATTATCTTTTCCCCACTCTCTTAGGGAGTTTCTTCTCTTCACTTCTGGGGTCATATCTTCTGTCTTAATGATTCTCAAAGACACCTTATTGGTGTATCTGCGGTTGGCGTCTCTGGTTCCTGCCTGTACGGAGGTGGGCTTTTGAAGAACATATCATCTAGGACATCATCATCTGTCTCGTTGGCTCCATACCTCCGGGTATCTACATGATTTCTTTTTTCTAGGCATTTCCTTCCTTCACTTTCTCCTTCAGTTCTAACGGAAAACAGTCCTTCAGTCATACTACCGTCTCGCCACCTTCTCATCCTATCACAATGAGTTTTGCGATCGTTTGGCCGTCCAAACATGTACCGGTACCTACTGCCATTTCTCTGTTTCTCTCGCTCATGCATCTCATCTTCCCACTCAGTCAATGCCTCAAACTGCGTAGGCCTAGGTCGCGGATCTAAGCTCATCATCCTCTCCCGTAAGTTCCTTAATATTGCCAAATTAATGGACCCATCCTCTGGAAATGCTAGAACTCCGTCTTCCTTTGTATATTTTGCCCAATTGCCTAACCAAATGCAAGTATAGTACCCATATTTCGCAACCATAAAGGATGCAGGGGTTTTCGCTGGGGGAAGTAACTGTCCTTCCCTAGTCATGATCTTTTTGTCTTTCACAAACCAATTCCTCGTTTTACCAAATAAAGATTTTTTCTTCTTTTCAGGTGAATGATAATACATTCTCCTTTCTTTCGTAAACCCTTCAGTCTTTCCTGCACGGTACGATTTTTAGTCCAATAGCAACGCGACTCTTACTCGCGCACCAATCCTAGCGTCCCTACGTCACTGTCACAATCTCCAATCCTTGCGCGACTCACACTAACGCACCAATCCTGGAGCATCTACGTCGCTGTCACAATCTCCAATCCCTGCGCGACTCACACTAATGCACCAATCCTGGAGCGTCTACGTCACTGACTAGCTGTCCAATCCCAGCGCAGTCCTACTGACGTCAACAGTCGCTGCAGCTGCTCTTGCTCCTGACTCCTGTCTCCAGTCTACCCCTCCTTTACAAAACTACTCGGTAGACTTTTGTTTTAATTTTACAATTTTTGTTAGTTACAACATACAAACATCTCTATTGTCTGCTCCGCTAACCACAGAATAGCAAAAAAAACCTTTCCCACGAGAATTCCGCTTCCCGAGAGCAGCGCTTACCTCTGCCCTACTACAGAATAATCACGTCCGTTAGCAAAGTAGCACATCCCTCTACTTCACCTTTCTATCAAGCATCAATTTACTGTTTTCTCCGGATTTAAAACACATAGATGGAAACCCAATGCTCCTGAGAGATAAAACCAAAGTTCCACAATTAATCCATATGCTATTTCCATTCACGCACTTTCACACAAGGAAATGCTGTTCATTCACACAGAATCCTGCCTTCCCGAGAACAGCGAACAGTCTGTCCTACTACAGAATTATAACATACGTTAACAAAGCAGCGCTTACCTCTACTTTGTCCTTCTTACAAGCTCAGAGAACACCTGCTACCTTTTCAGTGATAAGCGTTATTGGCATACCAATTCGGTTTCCTGGTACTTAAGACCAAAATTTCACAGGTAACCCATTTGCTATCATACCTACTTCTCGCACACAGAAAAAATTTCTCTAATGGCAACACACGACGATGTCACCGAATCGAACCCAGACAATGTGACACGCAACTTCAATTGTCACACGTTCTTTCCCGTGTACCTACGGGCAACCACAATTCCGTCTTTCCCGAGAGCAGCACTTACCTCTGCCCTACTACGAAACTGTCACCGACTTCTTACATCCCAGAAGCCGTACAGACGACATAAAACTCAATACGACCTCAACATATAGTGTTAGTACATATATAAATACCAATCAATAATCGATAAGCTATATACATGCCAATATCATCAAACCAACACAATAAAACTCATTTCTAGCTACCAAAAATACTGATAGATATATATACACGTGAATCATCAAACCTAAATAATAAAAACCATCATCTTGCTACCAGAAAGAAACTGGTGCAGTTCAGAGCATAAAATCTTCCCCTGCTTCCACGGACGGAATGATTTCACAGTCACACGCACATACACACACCACCCGGTGGAACGCAAATAGCGTGCTGCCATTTTGAAGTTCTTCATGGTGTCCATTTCTTTTGCCAATCACACTACTTTGTTAATCACTATTTATGCGCTTGCATGGATGTGCAATGTGAGGCGTTTAGAACGCAGAACAGGTTCTGTCAACGGGACGACGTTGTAGACTCTACAAGGTTCATCGATGAAGGTGGCTATAGTGGACTGTGGGTACCAGTTCGTGTTACGTTGGTGAGTGGCGTTTTGTCTGCCTTTGGACATTATAGAAACATTCCTTCATTACAGGTGTTCCAATGACTCAAAAGGTGCACACTCTGCATATTTCTGTTGCCTACGAGGGAGTCATTGTCATCAAGTTTAATTTGTGTGATATACATTTCGACAAACATTACTATACTATTATTGTATTTTACCTTGTTTTATTTCATCTAGTGTCCACAAGTTTCGGTGTTGGAAATTTCAATTTATCTCTATGATAGTTATTTGAACCTGGTTATGGGGTTATGCCCTTTCAAAATTTCAATTTTCAATTTCAATTTCAAATTTCAATCTACTGGCATGTACACTGTGATATTTAAACGCACGGTTTTACATCTTTCTGTTTTACAGGTTTGCAGGTTTTCAAAATTCAATTTCTCAATTTTTCTCTACTTTTCAATTTTGTGCATGGAAAGTTCCTTGTACAGAGTTTGCATGGTAAACGTTAACATGCGTGCAGCATTCTCTGTAGGGATTGCACAGATCGATTTGTGTACTCAATTATCAATGTACAGTTTGCATAGTAAACATTTACATGCGTGCAGTGTTCTCTGTAGGAATTGCACATATCAATTTATGTACTCAATTATCAAGGTATATGCATGCGTCCAGTATTTCTTGGTAAGAAATGTGTATCTCTATCGATTTATCAATTTGCATGTATTCTAGTTGTAAAAGGTCAATATTTCAATGTTTTTTCAATTTGTGACCTTTTGAGGTTGTCAATTTGGGTTGTTTCTTTTCAACTATTCAATGTTTTTCAATGTTTTCAAGGTTGTCGATTTGGGGTTTATCGCTCTCAAGGTTTCAATGGAATTTCTATCGAGCCGTGCTTTTTCAATGTGTTTCCATTTTATTAGGTTTTCTCTGTATGGGTTATATCTCTTTCAAATGTTCAATAATATTCAATTTAATTTTTTAATGCTGTTTTACAGGGCGGTGTGAAGGATCTTTTGTTTATTCCTCTGCCTCTCTGTTTGATATCTTTCTATTCTCTTTCTCGTTGTTTAATGAAGAAGGGAATAAGAGTACTTATTTGTGTTTCTACATTCTGGTGGTTTTCTCTTAGTCTTTCTATCTTCCTGTTCCTTTTGTGTATTCGTTGGAGAAGGGAAGAACAGTACCTATCCTTCCAGTCTAACTATTCCTTTTGTTCCTTTTATGTGTTGGTTTGATGATGGACTAATAGTGCCAATTTTTGTGTTTGTACTTTTCGGTTTATTTCTCAAGTCTTATTGTTCTATTTTCTGCATTTTATATTGCATTGTGTTCTCAGAGAAGGAATGTGTCTAATTTTTTTCTATCATTTCTTTTCTGTATTTTCTGCATGCTGTGCATTGGCTTCTGTCACATCTGTCTGGCCAGTAGGTGTGATAGAGGGTAATGATTGGTACGCTTTTTCCTTTGGGTGTTTCTATGTTTCTATGTTTAGTTTTTCTGTTGTGGAAGAAAAGGAGGTATGTTGTATTCTATCTATTGCATATTTCTATGTTTGCTTTTACCCACTCAATGCCCTTCTAGTGGAATGCTTCTGCACTATGATGTACTACGGAATGTTGGGTGCTGGTTGAAGATAAGCCACAGTTATGATGGGGCTGAGCTGCCTGCTGGCTGCTCCTGGTGGGGCTTATTCCAGGATACTTAACATCTTACAATAAATCCTCTTGAAATACTTCAACCTGTCTGGACTACATTACTACATCTGCGTCCCCTCCCCCCTGACTGCCCACTGCCCATTCGCTGCCCCCGCCTCCCAGCTGCTCCTCCCTCCCACCTCCCCATATATGCCGCCCGCTGCGCGGTGAGGAGAGCGACCCTTGATCCACCAGGTAGGTCGCTCCCCCTCCGCACAGCTCTGCCTGTGTGTCTCTGCGCCAGCTGCCGCTGCTGAGGAAGTTCAAGGCCCTCTTCCACCCACAGGCTACCACCTGCGCCTCATCCCTGGTGGCCAGTGGTAGGCCGTAAGTTTGTTCATCTTCCGCCTTATTGTTTTTACTGTATTGCCTGTATTTTCATTGTTGTGTCTGTGACTGCTGTTGTCTGTCTTACTCCGCTGCCTGTACGTGGTCCTTGCCCGTTTTCTCTTTCCTTCTGTACCCCTTGCTGCCCCCCGTGTCCTGTGCCCGGTTTTTCCTTCTGTACCCCTTTGCCCTATTTTTGTGCTCTTTTGCCCTATTTCTGTGCCCTTTTTGCATTCAGTTCCACTCGTTTTTTGTGCCCTTTTTCCTTCTGATCCCTCCGTCGTCCCTCGCCCCCCCACTGCTGTGTCCCCTACGGCCCCTCCCCCCTGACTGCCCACTGCCCATTCGCTGCCCCCGCCTCCCACCTCCCAGCTGCTCCTCCCTCCCACCTCCCCATATATGCCGGCCGCTGCGCAGTGAGGAGAGCAACCCTTGACCCACCAGGTAGGTCGCTCCCCCTCCGCACAGCTCCACCAGTGTGTCCCTGCGCCAGCTGGCGCAGCTGAGGAAGTTCAAGGCCCTCTTCCACCCGCAGGCTACCACCTGCGCCTCATCCCTGGTGGCCAGTGGTAGGCCGTACGTTTGTTCATCTTCCGCCTTATTGTTTTTACTGTATTGCCTGTATTTTCATTATTGTGTCTGTGACTGCTGTTGTCTGTCTTCCCCCGCTGCCTGTACGTGGTCCTTGCCCATTTTCTTTCCTTCTGTACCACTCGCTGCTTCTGTGTCCTCTGCCTGATTTTTCCTTCTGTACCCCACGCTGCCCCCGTGTCTCTGCCCGGTTTCCTTCTGTACCCCTCGCTGCCCCCGTGTCTATGCCCGGTTTTTCCTTCTGTACCCCTCGCTGCCCCTTGTCCTCTGCCCGGTTTTCCCTTCTGTACCCCTCGCTGCCCCATGTCCTCTGCCGGTTTTCCCTTCTGTTCCCCTCGCTGCCCCCGTGCCTCTCTGCCCGTTTTTGCCTTCTGATTCTTAGCTGCCCCTGTATTTCTGTGCCTTTTTTTGACTTCTTCCCCACTCGTTTTTCATTGATTTTGTGCCCTTTACCTTCTGTGCCACTCGTTTCCCCCCTCATTTTCGTGCCCTTTTGCCTTCTGTGCAACTGTTTTTTCGTTGATTTTTGTGCCCTTTTGCCCTATTTCTGTGCCCTTTTTGCATTCTGTTCCACTCGTTTTTCCCTCGTTTTTTGTGCTCTTTTTCCCACTGTTCCCTCCGTCGTCCCCCACCCCCCCGCCGCTGTGTCCCCTGCGGCCCCACCCCCCTGACTGCCCACTGCCCATTCACTGCCCCCACCTCCCGCCTCCCAGCTGCTCCTCCCTCCCACATCCCCATATATGCCGGCCGCCGCGCGGTGAGGAGAGCGACCCTTGACCCACCAGGTAGGTCGCTCCCCCTCCGCACAGTTCCCCCTGTGTGTCGCTGCCCCAGCTGCCGCTGCTGAGGAAGTTCGAGGCCCTCCTTCACCCGCAGACCACCTGTGCCTCATCCCTGTTGGCCAGTGGTAGGCCATAAGTTTGTTCATCTTCCACCTTATTGTTTTTACTGTATTGCCTGTATTTTTATTGTTGTGTCTGTGACTGCTGCTGCCTGTCTTCCCCCGCTGCCTGTACGTGGTCCTTGTCTGTTTTCTTTCCTCCTGTACCCCTCGCTGCCCCCGTGTCCTCTGCCCGGCTTTTCCTTCTTTTCCCCTCGCTGCCCCTGTGTCTCTGCTCGGTTTCCTTCTGTACCCCTCGCTGCCCCCATGTCTCTGCCCGGTTTTTCCTTCTGAACCCCTCGCTGCCCCCGTGTCTCTGCCCGGCTTTTCCTTCTGTACCCCTCGCTGCTCCATTTCTCTGCCCGATTTTTCCTTCTGTACCCCTCGCTGCCCCGTGTCCCTTGCCTGGTTTTTCCTTCTGTACCCCTCGCTGCCCCCGTGTCTCTGCCCGGTTTTTACTTCGGTACCCCTCGCTGCCCCGTGTCTCTGCCCGGTTTTTCCTTCTGTACCCCTCGCTGCCCCGTGTCCTCTGCCAGGCTTTCCCTTCTGTTCCCCTTGCTGCTCCTGTGCCTCTCTGGCCGTTTTTGCCTTCTGATTCTTAGCTGCCCCTGTATTTCTGTGCCCTTTTTGCCTTCTGTTCCACTCATTTTTCATTGATTTTGTGCCCTTTGACTTCTGTGCCACTCATTTCCCCCATCCGTTTCGTGCCCATTTTGACTTCTGTGCCACTAGATTTTCATTGATTTTGTGCCCTTTGCCTTCTGTGCCACTCGTTTTCCCCCTCGTTTTCGTGCCCTTTTGCCTTCTGTGCCACTGGTTTTTCATTGATTTCTGTGCCCTTTTCCCTATTTCTGTGCCCATTTTGCATTCTATTCCACTTGTTTTTTCCTAGTTTTTGTGCCTTTTTTCCTTCTGTTCCCTCCGTCGTCCCTCGCCCCCCGCCGCTGTGTCCCCTGCGGCCCCTCCCCCCTGACTGCCCACTGCCCATTCACTGCCCCCGCCTCCCAGCTGCTCCTCCCTCCACCTCCCCATATATGCTGGCCGCTGCGCGGTGAGGATAGCGACCCTTGACCCACCAGGTAGGTCACTCCCCCTCCGCACAGCTCCGCCTGTGTGTCCCTGACCCAGCTGCTGCTGCTGAGGAAGTCCGAGGCCCTCCTCCACCCACAGGCTACCACCTGCGCCTCATCCCTGGTGGCCAGTGGTAGGTCGTAATTTTGTTCATCTTCCACCTTATTGTTTTTACTGTATTGCCTGTATTTTCATTATTGTGTCTGTGACTGCTGTTGTCTGTCTTTCCCCGCTGCCTGTGCGTGGTCCTTGCCTGTTTTCTCTCCTTCTGTACCCCTCGCTGCCCCCGTGTCCTCTGTCCGTTTTTTCCTTCTGTACCCCTCGCTGCCCCCGTGTCTCTGCCCGGTTTCCTTCTGTACCCCTCGCTGCCCCCGTGTCTATGCCCGGTTTTTCCTTCTGTACCCCTCGCTGCCCCGTGTCCTCTGCCCAGTTTTCCCTTCTGTACCCCTCGCTGCCCCATGTCCTCTGCCCGGTTTTCCCTTCTGTTCCCCTCGCTGCCCCCGTGCCTCTCTGCCCGTTTTTGCCTTCTGATTCTTAGCTGCCCCTGTATTTCTGTGCCTTTTTTTGCCTTCTTCCCCACTCGTTTTTCATTGATTTTGTGCCCTTTACCTTCTGTGCCACTCATTTCCCCCCTCATTTTCGTGCCCTTTTGCCTTCTGTGCCACTGTTTTTTCGTTGATTTTTGTGCCCTTTTGCCCTATTTCTGTGCCCTTTTTGCATTCTGTTCCACTCGTTTTTCCCTCGTTTTTTGTGCTCTTTTTCCCTCTGTTCCCTCCGTCGTCCCCCACCCCCCCGCCGCTGTGTCCCCTGCGGCCCCACCCCCCTGACTGCCCACTGCCCATTCACTGCCCCCACCTCCTGCCTCCCAGCTGCTCCTCCCTCCCACCTCCCCATATATGCCGGCCGCCGCGCGGTGAGGAGAGCGACCCTTGACCCACCAGGTAGGTCGCTCCCCCTCCGCACAGTTCCGCCTGTGTGTCGCTGCCCCATCTGCCGCTACTGAGGAATTTCGAGGCCCTCCTCCACCCACAGACTACCACCTGTGCCTCATCCCTGGTGGCCAGTGGTAGGCCGTAAGTTTGTTCATCTTCCGCCTTATTGTTTCTACTGTATTGCCTGTATTTTCATTGTTGTGTGTGTGACTGCTGCTCTCTGTCTTCCCCCGCTGCCTGTACGTGGTCCTTGCCCGTTTTTTTTCCTTCTGTACCCCTCGCTGCCCCCGTGTCTTCTGCTCAGTTTTTCCTTCTGTACCCCTCGCTGCCCCCGTGTCTCTACCCGGTTTCCTTCTGACCCTTCGCTGGCCCCGTGTCTCTGCCCGGTTTTTCCTTCTGTTCCCCTCGCTGCCCCGTGTCCTCTGCCTGTTTTTTCCTTCTGAACCCCTCGCTGCCCCGTGTCTCTGCCCGGTTTTTCTTTCTGTACCCCTTGCTGTCCCGTGTCTCTGCCCAGTTTTTTCTTCTGTACCCCTCGCTGCCCCGTGTGCCCTGCCCGGTTTTCCATTCTGTTGCTCTCGCTGCCCCCGTGCCTCTCTGCCCATTTTCACCTTCTGATTCTTAGCTGCCCCTGTATTTCTGTGCCCTTTTTGCCTTCTGTGCCACTCGTTTTACATTGATTTTGTGCCCTTTGCCTTCTGTGCCACTCGTTTCCCCCCTCGTTTTCATGCACTTTTTGCCTTCTGTGCCACTCGTTTTTCATTGATTTTGTGCCCTTTGCCTTCTGTGCCACTCGTTTCCCCCCTCGTTTTCGTGCCCTTTTGCCTTCTGTGCCACTGGTTTTTCATTGATTTTTGTGCTCTTTTGCCCTATTTCTGTGCCCTTTTTGCATTCTGTTCCACTCGTTTTTCCCTCGTTTTTTGTGCCCTTTTTCCTTCTGTTCCCTCTGTCGTCCCTCGCCCCCCGCCGCTGTGTCCCCCGCGGCCCCGCCCCCCTGACTGCCCACTGCCCATTTGCTGCCCCCGCCTCCCAGCTGCTCCTTTCTCCCATCTCCCCATGTATTCTGGCTGCTGCAAGGCCGCGCCGCTGGCGTGCCGATAGCATGCCTAAGGCAAGCCCGTCTGCGTTCGACCGCGCCCAGCATCAGAACCCCTGGCCCCTGCTCCCGCCACGACGACCGCCGCCACTACGATGCCAGCACACTCCACACCCTGAACCCCGGACGGACCCACACCTGCTTCAGGGTCACCCCGAAACACACACACGGTCCCTTCACCTGCTGGAACTGCAGCTACACCAGCCTCAGAACCGACGAACCACCCGCAAAGAAAGACCACACCCACCTGTGATGCATACTACTGAACACCCGCTCCACGCGCAAACACGCCGTCGAGCTCTGGGACTTGCTTGACACAACATCCCCGGACGTCACTTTCCTGACAGACACCTGGTTGAACGAATCCTCGGCACCCGACATCGCCATAGCCATCCCAGACGGCTACAAGATCACCCGCTGAGACTGCACCAACGGAGTCGGAGGAGGAATCGCCATCATCCACAAGAACAGCATCAGGGTCTTGACTAGCACCGACAACGTGCTCAGCACCGCCGAACACATGCACTTCCAAATCCACACAGACCCCAACTCCACCCTCAGAGGCACCCTCGTCTACCGACCCACTTGACCCCGCCCCCAGTTCAGCGACTCCATTGCCAACTTCATCAGCACGCACGCCCTGACCTCCACCGACTACATCCTCCTCGGAGACCTGAACTTTCACATTGAGAACAACACCGACAACAACTCCACAACCCTGATTGACAACTTCGCCAACCTCGGACTAAAGCAACTCGTCACAACGCCCACCCCCTCCGCCGGCCACACGCTCGACCCCATCTTCTCCTCAAGCCCGCACGTCTCCATCAGCCACACCACCGAACTCCTCTGGACCAAACACCGCTGCATCCACTTCACCTTCCAGAAACCCACCACACACCACCGCACTCAACAGATCCCCCGCAGCTGCTGGAGCAAAATCACCGAAGACCAACTACATGCAAACCTCGCTCTCAACCCAACCACTGAACCCTCCAACACTGACGACGCTGCCCACAGCCTCAGATGCTGGATCGATGCAGGCACCAACACCCTCGCCCCGCTGAAGATACCCCCCCCCACAGAGACACCAGCAAGAGGGCCAGCTGGTTCACCCCAGAACTCCTAGCCTCCAAGCAAGCCTGCCGGAAACTAGAGAAGAAATGGCACAGCGAACAAACTCCGGACAACCGCGCAGCACACAAGGACGCCAGCCGCAACCACCACCACCTCATCAGGGCCGCCAAGAGAACCTCGTTTAAATACCACCTCAACAACAATGCACACAATAGCAAGGAGCTCTTCAACATCGTGAAGGAACTCTCCAACCCCAGCTCCAACACCAACGACATCCCGCCGTCACAAGCCCTGTGCGACTCCCTCTCCACCTTCTTCCACAGCAAGATAGCAGACATCCACGACAGCTTCAACACCCAGACAGACCCAACAGTCATCAACACAACAGACCCTCCGCACACCATCGACCATGACCCCCTGCCACCCTGGGCCAACGTGAGCATCGATGACACCAAGACCATGAGCAGAATCCCCTCCGGCTCTCCGTCAGATCCCTTCCCGCACCACTTCTTCAACAAAGCAAGCAGCTCCATCGCACCCCACCTATGCAACGTCATCAATCTCTCCCTCGAGACCACGACCTTCCCAGAGAGCTGGAAACACACCGAGATCAACGCCCTACTGAAAAAACCCAAGGCTGACCCAAGAGAGCTCAAGAACTTCCAGCCCATCTCTCTGCTCCCCTTCCCGGCCAAGGTCATCGAGAAAATCGTCAACAGACAGCTAACCTGATACCTCGAAGAACCCAGAATCCTGGACCCTTCCCAGTCAGGGTTCCTCAGCAACCACAGCACCGAGACCGCCCTCATCGCCGCCACCGACAACATCAGGACTCTGCTGAACAACGGCGAGACTGCAGCACTCATCCTCCTAGACCTCTCTGCCGCCTTCGACACTGTCTGCCACAGCACACTACGCGCACGCCTCCACGGCGTAGGGATCCGAGACAAGGCTCTGGAATGGACCACCTCCTTCCTCTCCAGCAGAAACCAGAGTTTGCCTATAACAACAGCAAATATACCACGTTGGGTTGCTCCCCGCTTTACTGTTTGTATGGATACAATCCCAACATGCTTCCTTTCGATTGGCCCATAACGTCAAAACACCCATCTATCCAAGCTCACCACGTGCATCTCCGTGCAGTAGTCATAGATGCCAAAAGCCATTTGCTTAAGGCACAGGAAGCCACCAAACTGTTCGCCAACAGAAGGCGTACCCCTGGGCCCCTGTACATAATAGGGGATAAGGTGTGGTTATCCACAAAAAATCTACAGATGAAGGGATCCAATAGACTTAAACCTAGGTTTGTAGGACCCTATACCATAACACAAGTTATAAACCCCGTAGCTGTGAGACTGCAACTTCCGGGGAATTGGAAAATTCACCCCGTTTTCCATATTTCCCTTTTGCCTCCATGCCTGCCCCACACTCACCTGCTGGTTGGTCCCGAGCCTGTGGTAGTAGATGGGGAGGAGGAATATGAGGTACAGAGTATACTAGACTCCAAGAGAACCTGAGGAAGTGTCTATTATCTTGTACACTGTAAAGGCTATGGTCCAGAAGAGCGCACTTGGGAACTGGTGGAGAACTTACATTGTCCCCTGCTCCTCCGACGGTTCCGTACACGTCACCCTACTGAACCTGGTAGTCCGCCGGGATGGCGGCTATTGCAGATGGGTACTGTCACAATCCCACCCAGGCGTTGTATGCATGTGGGTAGGTAGGGGGAACTACACCTATCAGAATGCATCTGGGCAGGCAACCAGTTCTTCCCTGGAGGCTGGGCTGCTATATATAGCCTTCCTCCAGGGGGATCTGGTGCTTGTCACCTGAATCGAATCAGTATCTCCTGGGATCTTTGGCGAAGCAGTTCTTTGAGACGGTGCACGACACGCCGTGAAAAGGGACGCTGCGGAAGCCCAATCAGGCTCATGACTGGTCGCATTTTAGCCCGCTGGTGCTGGGGAGCTGCCAGCAGTCTCTGTTTGTATGCCCGCGCACCTACGCGGTATGACCTTCCCGGAACCACCTGCAGTTCTTCGTCTGTGCGGTTGGAACCAGGTGCTCCTGCTCTCTTTCAGTCACCCGTAGTCTCGCTACTGCACCGAGAGGACCCGTGCTTGTTTTTACAATCTTGCTTAATGGCGTGTGGCCATGAGGAGTGCTTCCTCGTGTCGCACACTCACCAGCTGCAATCCTTAGAACCGGTTGCTATGTCTAGAAGAGGAGCAGCACCTCACCACCGCAGTGTGCGTTCTTGGCACAGCCCTGGAAACCGGCTCTGCTGAGCTTCTTATCATTGTGCCTGTACGTGTGAGACGTATCACACCCACCCCACTTACTTTTGCCTTATTTCAGGACATTGCACAAGCTCTCAGGTAGAGAGTTTTTCCGCGCCTACCTTTTGCCTTGTTTCAGGACATTGCGCAAGCTCTCAGAGTGAGAGTTTTTCCGCGCTGACTTTGCTTTTACCATTCCATTCGGCTTACCTGCTATTCTTGGCTGCCTGCTTCCCTAAGGATATTGCCACGGGAGTTCATGTAAGTTGCAGCATATGGTGAGGAGCCGATGGGACTACCCTAGTGTATGCATTTGCCTAGCAGCTCCAAAACCAGAGATTCGCTAGGAAGAAGGCAGCGGAGCATTCTTTTCCGTTACTCCTTGTTATTTTTCCCCTATCCCCTGCGTAATGTGGTGCAGGGTGGAGTGCTTGACCTCTCCTTGTGGAGTAGTGCAAAGGGGCCTTGGGATCTGTGCATCGCCCCCGCTGGATCTGTATGAGAAGGTTAGTGTACCCCTAGTCTAACCTGACAACCAGACAATCCTTTATCAAAAGATCAGTTCAGGGGGCAGAGATGCAGAATTGGGGAAAAACATTTCTGAAATACCAAAATAATATAGATGGGTTTCCCAGACATGTGCTGAGTGAACCTGTTAATTAGACCACTCAGAGACTTTTCAGTGATTTTTGGTGCCCCCACAATAGTGTGATACACCTGGGATGGAACAACCTCACTTATCTTGGTCACAGACCAATGCTTCAGGCAATGAAGGAGAAAATGTTTGACATTAGTAGGTGCATGAGTACTTGCAAACTAATATGGTCCTAGATCATCCCACATTAGGTTTGGTATGGGGCCAAGTCGGAAGTCATAATTGAACTGTCCTGCAGTGAGGTCAGCAATGTGATGATGACATCATCCGGTGACTGTGAGTGTTTCTAAAAAGTTTATGAGTGTTAAATATGTAGAGACCAAGGTGTATTGATGAATCAGTTGGTGTATGAGTGCCTGTATGGATGATTTAGTGGGTGCCTGACTGACTGCATAAGTAAGTTACTATGCATGTCTCAGTAAATGTATGAGTGAGTGACTAATTTGTGTGAATGTCTGTATCAGTCTGTGAGTTGGTGTTGCATCGGTTGGTGAGTAGGCACATGAGTGACTATATGGGTTATTGATTGGTTGTCTGAGTACCTCTATGGGTTCATGAATATCTTTGTGGATGGGTGAGGGGGTGTGTGACTCTCTGCATTGATGGGTGAGAAGGGTGAATCACTGCCTGTATAGGCTCAGGAGTGCATCTGAGAAGGTCTGTATGGGTGAGTAAGTGTGTGTATGTCTATGTCAGTGAGTGAATGGATGTCTCAGTGGTATATGGGTGAGTAACTGCATTTTTGAAAGGCAGTATATGTTAGTGTTCAAATATATACGTGAGTGTATGTGTGAGTGAGTGATTGTGAGAGTAGCTGTATGGGTGAGTGTGTGCTTGTTTCAGTGACTGTATAGATGAGTAAGTATGTGTTAGCATCTGTATAAAGAAGTGAGTTGGTGTGTGTATACATTTATAGGTGAGTAAGTGGCAGTGTGACTGACTCTATGGGTGAGTGAGTAGGTATATGAGTAGCTCTATGAGTGACAGACAGGGTGTGCGTGGCTGTATGGCTTTATGAATGGATATGCCAGTGGTTGTATCAGTGAGTGAGTGGGTGTACAAGTGGCTGTATGGGTTACTAAGTAGATGTGTGTGTAGACCTATGAATCAGTGAGTGGGTATGTAAGTACTGGTATGGGTGTGTCAATGGTTTTGAGAATGGTATTGTGAAAGTTGGAGTGGGTGTATGAACAATTAAATGGGGGTGTGAGTGGCTGCATCATTGATTCTGTGATTGATGTCATCACTGATGTCATCACTGATGTCACTGACCATGTCATAAGTGATGTAATATGTGAGGTCATAAGCATTGCATTGCGGGGATGCGAGTTATAGTTAGCTCAGCTAACCATAACTGCTGAATTTCTCTGGTTTTGTACGAGTGAAATATCAGCCCAACTATAAGTACCTGTAACCTTTGGTTTATTCTGTGAATATCTAAGGTGTTTTAAATCCTATTTCATAAATATAACAGCCCTATAACCTTTGTATTTTTCAGTGAATTTCGAAGGTTTTTTTAAAATGCTAATTCCTCTACTTAATTTACCTGTCACATTTTATTTTTTCAGTGATTTTCCATGTTTTTTTATGTTGCAATGGTCATTGCAGAATGGTGTGGAAAGGGGACAGAGCCTCTGAACAGCTGTAAGAAATCCCACTGAGTAAGAATTATAGAAAGTACCATGAGGCCTTCCTGGTCCCCAAGGTCCTTTAGCATCCAAGACAACTTTATTTCCCAACCAGTAGTATGCCAGGAGACATCTTTGTAGAGTGGTGCAGAAAGGTGTGTGGCCTCTGAAGACCTCTTAGCAAACTGACTTTGTGAAACTTGCTGGAGGTAACAAGAGGGATACTTGGCCCCCAAATACCCTCAATGGGCAAGGAGGCTTCATCCCCCAACTAGTACATTTTCAGGAGGCGCATTTACAGAGTAATGGAGAACGGACGTCTTTGATGATTGCACAAGTAGTGCCTGTATGATTCTCTGACTGCTATTGCCAAGTTCAGACTGCGAATTCTGGGTGTTTTTAACAAAGTGTAAATATATATATATATATAAAAGCTCCAAGGTCGCCCACCTGGTGAGAGTGCACTCTGGAAGCAGTAATCCCCACCAGGCTCAGCTGGTCACAGGCGTAGCCTGACACGTTTCGGAATACCTCCTTAATCATAGGCTTGGTTTCAAATGACACAATGCATTACATGCCACACCTTTATTTAATATCCGCTGCCTTGATAGGCTGTTGCTCGTATGAGCGCAATATGGCAGTACCTCACAGCATTGTGGGATATGTAGTGAGGCAATAATTATACCTAAATAGGTGCAGTGTCTAAAATGAGCCCTAATACGTGCCCTCCAATGGGCCCTGTGATGAGCAGAGTCTGAAATACCAGCACCGCTCCCCTCGTAATGAGCAGGACTCAATTTCAAGCTCCACGACCTGCTGACAGTTCAGGCGGTGGTGCACTCTCCATGGCAGGGCCTGCTGCATATGTATAAAAGCTCCAAGGTCGCCCAGCATTTGCACCTATTTAGGTATAATTATTGCCGCACTACTGGAGCTTTTATATATATATATATATATATATATATATATATATATATATATACATATATATGAAAAAAGAAGGTTGCCGTTGTATTGAGTCGCACTCCAACTCGGTACGCTGTTTATGCAGGCGGCCCCTGCGCGGACACACATCACCTCATTCTTTCCTCGCCGACGCGTTTCGGGCTTTTGCGCCCTTCATCATTGGGCGTGGTTAAGGCAAAACCATGGCAAGCAGGACAAACAGATATATCCCCTTTATTTCCATCAACATTGCGTACAGGTGAGTATCACGCACTGATTTCTGGGACTGGTAGTCATTATATCACCCTTGTGGGTTGCTGCCACAGATTTGTCAATAAAAACGTTCTTAGAGGCTCAAATATGTTCTGTCACAGCCCCCGCCTGAATTACAAAACAGCTCCAAGTTGCTCCGTAATGCACCATGCCCCAATAAGCAGGAACGGACTCACGTAGGGATCTCGTGACGGTGCGGCTCGTGGCCCAGGCAGGACCACATTATATGAAAAAAGAAGGTTGCCGTTGTATTGAGTCGCACTCCAACTCGGTACGCTGTTTATGCAGGCGGCCCCTGCGCGGACACACATCACCTCATTCTTTCCTCGCCGACGCGTTTCGGGCTTTTGCGCCCTTCATCATTGGGCGTGGTTAAGGCAAAACCATGGCAAGCAGGACCAACAGATATATCCCCTTTAGTTCCATCAACATTGCGTACAGGTGAGTATCACGCACTGACTTCTGGGACTGGTAGTCATTATATCACCCTTGTGGGTTGCTGCCACAGATTTGTCAATAAAAAAGTTCTTAGAGGCTCAAATATGTTCTGTCACAGCCCCCGCCTGAATTACAAAACAGCTCCAAGTTGCTCCGTAATGCACCATGCCCCAATAAGCAGGAACGGACTCACGTAGGGATCTCGTGATGGTGCGGCTCGTGGCCCAGGCAGGACCACATTATATGAAAAAAGAAGGTTGCCGTTGTATTGAGTCGCACTCCAACTCGGTACGCTGTTTATGCAGGCGGCCCCTGCGCGGACACACATCACCTCATTCTTTCCTCGCCGACGCGTTTTGGGGTTTTGCGCCCTTCATCATTGCGCGTGGTTAAGGCAAAAACATGGCAAGCAGGACCAACAGATATATCCCCTTTATTTCCATCAACATTGCGTACAGGTGAGTATCAAGCACTGATTTCTGGGACTGGTAGTCATTATATCACCCTTGTGGGTTGCTGCCACAGATTTGTCAATAAAAAGTTCTTAGAGGCACAAATATGTTCTGTCACAGCCCCCGCCTGAATTACAAAACAGCTCGAAGTTGCTCCGTAATGCACCATGCCCCAATAAGCAGGAACGGACTCATGTAGGGATCTCGTGATGGTGCGGCTCGTGGCCCAGGCAGGACCACATTATATGAAAAAAGAAGGTTGCCGTTGTATTGAGTCGCACTCCAACTCGGTACGCTGTTTATGCAGGCGGCCCCTGCGCGGACACACATCACCTCATTCTTTCCTCGCCGATGCGTTTCGGGCTTTTGCGCCCTTCATCATTGGGCGTGGTTAAGGCAAAACCATGGCAAGCAGGACCAACAGATATATCCCCTTTATTTCCATCAACATTGCGTACAGGTGAGTATCACGCACTGATTTCTGGGACTGGTAGTCATTATATCACCCTTGTGGGTTGCTGCCACAGATTTGTCAATAAAAAAGTTCTTAGAGGCTCAAATATGTTCGGTCACAGCCCCCGTCTGTCTGTCTTCTGCTTCTAAAACATATATTCAGCATATCTCAAACAAAGGTTATACTCTAAATGAAGCTAGCACAAGAACTCTCAAGGCATTGTGCACTATTAATCCTTATCAATTTTAAACAAAGCATGTTTAAAGAAAACCACAACCCTCACCATATACATAACATTTTCATCAGCCTTACTGAACATAGATCATCATGTAATCATATACGCGACTTCTTAATAGATGTACACCTTGAAGCTCACCGTATATATAGCTATGTGCAAGCAGAAAAACTATAGCTCGCCATCTAAGCATATGCAAAGTAGCCATATAAGTTAAAAACCACATTGACAAACACTTCCCGGTATATACCTAACAAGTATTACTTCTTTCTCATTCATGTACACGCAGACAACATTTTCTAATTTTTATTTCTCACTACGCTATTCCTGTTTAATAATGTTACTAAAAGTACTTCACTGCCAAAATGCAAATGACAGATGTATCTATTCTGTACAATATGCTTAGACATTTAGAACATTCTTCTTTCCTCATTGCAACTTTCGACAAAACAATACTGTTATTTTTCAATAAAATATGCATAGTAATAAATAAACACTACTTCATTTTTCTCAAAACATTCACCACTAACCTCTTAAACACATACCCTCTAATAGATACAGGTCAAATCATATATTTGTTCTCATCACTGTGATACTCCTGTTAATCAAACTCCCATATTCATCTTCACTTCTAATGTACATTTTAAAAATAATTACAAAGTTATATACATACCACTGAATTCAGTTTATAGTTTATATTATTGTTTTAGCTCTTTCTGCATAGTTTGGACATTGTTAAGGTTTGTAAAAATCAAGCTAAGCACAAGACTGGTACACCACTCTCATACAAAGCAAGTCTAAAATGGCAACCTCTTCAACTTTCCACTCTTTCATCATGGGACAGGTAGCAAATGAAATTATGTCTTTCATTTTAGACAACTGCATCTCCACTTGTGAATGGTTAGCACCTGTTAACTCTTTCCCTCTCTTTTAAAATGACCTTCCTGTGGGTCCGTTTTTTTCCAATGGTCTCGACATCATAGCGCAATAATCGCAAAAAAAACGGGAGTTCAAACCGATATATAGCTTAATTTTACTGAAATGTAAATACTACACAACAGTTTATTACATAGTCCTGATATTGAAATTAAAACTTGCCATTACTTACATTGTCTCATCACTCCTCAACTTATCAAAACATTTTCTTTCTCTTTAACACCCTTAGCCCCCCAATACAGTCTTAGCTCAGTGTAGCTGGCAACCCAGTGGAACCAGTAGGTCAAATGTTCACAGCACATTCTAGAAAGAACATTCTGCTTTCAAATAAGATACAGCAGGTGTGCTTTACTCCACAGATTCAAAAGCATTTCCATGTCTGTATTACACCACCACCTCCTTTTCAACTGCTTTTCCTATGGAAAACTACCTCATTCAGCTCCAGCCTTCTCCTGACTACTGTTGCGCCTTCACTTCAAAATGCTTTCACTATAGATTGTTGACCAGAGCTACATCTATTAGGCTAAAGAGGCTGCAAAAAAGAGAAGTATTGACAGAGTCTTGAGTTTGCCAAATGTGCAGATTACTTAGTTTGTCCAGAGAATATTACAGTTTCATCAGTTGCTGGCTTTGGTTAAATTCATTGTGGATTCCCAAGCTCCTCACCTCATTATTGTACACTGTGGTGGTAATGACCTAAGCACATTGACTGAGGAAGGGCTGAAAATCCTAATTAGAGAATATTATATGAGTGGGTGCTTGGGACTCTGAGTCAGTCTGTGAGTCGGTGTGTCAGTCAGTATCTGCTTGGGCCTGTCAGTGGGTGCCTGAGTCTCTGAGTGGGTTTTGTGAGGGTCTCTAAGTGTGTCTACGAGTGGGTGCATCAGTGTCTGAGTGGGTGTGTGAGTGGGTGCCTCAGTTTCTGAGTGGGTCTGTGAGGGGGTGCATCAGTGTCTGAGAGGGTTAGTGTCTCAGTAGTTCTGTGAATGGGTGTGTCAATGTCTGATTGGGTCTGTAAATGGGAGCGTCAATGTCTGAGTAGGTCTGTTACTGGGTGTGTCACTGTGAGTGGACCTGTGAGTGGCTGTGACAGTGTCTGAGTGGGTCTGTGAGTGGATGTCTCAGCCTGTGAGTGGATTAGTGAAAGGGGTGTGTGAGTATCTGAGTGGGTGCATGAGTATGTGTCTGATTCTCTGAGGCAGTCTGTAAGTGAGCACATCAGTGTCTGAGTGGGCAGTGAGGGAATGTCTGAGTCTCTGACTGGGCGTGTCAGTGTCTGAATGGGTCTGTGAGTAGGTATCTGAGTCTCTGAGTGGATCTGTGAGTGGTTCTGTGAGTGTGTTTTGAGTCTCTGAATCGTCTGTGAGTGAGTGCATCAGTGTCTGAGTGGGCCTGTGAGTGGGTGTGTGACTGAGTAGGTCTATGAGTGGGTGAATGAGTGTGTGAGTGAGTGTCCATATACAATATGTATTTTTTTCATTTATCACCAATATTGAATTTGTCGCTGTGTTGCACAGGGGCCGCACTACCAGTCGTGACGTATTTGCGAATATCGTGCATCATTTTACAAATTATTTTCTTAATATTTGTTTCCCATCATGGGTCCCTCAAAGACCCCTGTAGATCAAACATAGGATCAGGGTACCCCTACCCTGACCTTTTATACAATACATATATTTTTTGTATATTTTTATTGAGAAGTACATGTCAATATATAAAAAATATGTTAAAAAAAAGAGAATTAAAAATAATATCTCGGCATTAGAGCACTTGTGGGCATATATTGGCACATCTATGAGTGATTAAGACACCCTAAAGATGCAGACTCACGGCACATTATGATCCAGACATAGTGGTTTGTACAATAACATGATGTGGGACATGCCAATTACGTATTTTTTCATACCAGCATGAAGAAGTGCTTTTCTGACAATCATGTAAATGAAAAGCAAGAATTGGAAGGGAAATTGCTGTGTGTAGGAGCCACATAAGATGTGGGTCTTCTATTTCAGAAAATGTGGCTCTCACTATCTCTTCTATGGACAAAAGATTGTATAATGCCTCTTTTTTGGTGATGGTTATCTGCTTTGAGGCAACATTATAGGGATCAAACACAGCAGATTTGTTTATGAATTGCTGGGGCTCTTCATTGGTCTTCATAACTTGTAATGGCCTATTAATTGTGCTTTGCTGGCACCTAAGCCTGTCCTCATTGTAAAATGCTCAATTCTTTTCTTAAAGGATTGAGGGCAGAAGACATAGTGGTAGGAATTGTATACACACAGTTTGAGAGTGTTTGGAAACCATTATCAGTAACTCTGCATGTAGTCTGGATTATTTGTTTCTCTAATCTTTTCTGAAGCTTCTCTTTGAGAGTAAGTCTTCTCTACTTTAATAATAAAACATATCAATGTGAATATGAATCATCTATTTTTCCCAGGGTGTGGCCTCCAGAAGAAAATTCTGCAAACCCATGTCCTCACTAATGTTTTACAAGTGTTCTTTCACACTACTTAGGCTCAGAAGTGCTATTCATCATTGGCATAGTTTACCAACACTATGGGGCCCATTACAATGTGGGTCGGACAGCCTCCGACTGCTAGTCAGCCATTAAGATGTCTGCATGGATCTTAGTTTGAGATCGAGTCATAGCAACTATGGTAAAGGTTTGCAGTGCTGTTTTTGCGGCCAAATCTACTACACAATTGCCTTTAGCATGAATTTCTTCACTTTTATAGGATATGGTGTGCAGTACATGGACCCTATAGAACAGCTACATTTTGCCTAAGTTGGTTACATTTTATTGATTTCCTGTTTGAATCTATGAGCCCATTTAAGCACCAATGTAGTGAACTACCTTGTATCTTTTTACGCAGAATGTGAATCCAACACTTCTGAAAAACAAGTACGAGGGCAAATATTTCTGCTAACTATGCAGTGTCGCCTTCTTCAACCAATCCCTGCATTACAGCTCAGGCCACAGTTTAGTGGTAACTACAGTTCTGTGCAGAATCCTCCGTGTAGAAAGTGCTCTTGTTCTCACGTCTGTAAATATTTAATGTCTGACATATCTTCTTGCAGTCCACGTTTTTTCAGAGAACGTTGGAGTGATTAATTCATACAAGAGTTAAACTCGCTCAGCATAATGTGACAAGTAAGCAAATAAGTAAGTTAAGAAAGCCCATTAGGGCTTGAAACTTCTTTAATGTGTTTAGAGGTTGTGAAGTAGCACATCTTTGTAGGAAGTTAGCTGCCAATTATGTAACCCTACTTGGTGGCAAATATCCTAGAAAAATCACATTAGAGATTAGGACCTTGCTTGCCATTATAAGCTCTTCCTCTTTTTTAGCTAATTCATTTTGTAGGTTTTTTAATTTTAATTTTTCTTTTTGGTTGTTTTTGATTGAAAATCTCAGGGTTTCTCCTCTGATTCACGCCTTAAGGGTGTCCCAGACAATTTCCAGGGGGGCACTACCAAGATTGTTTTCTAAAAATTCAGGAATACAATTCTCTATAATCTTACAGTATTCTTCATTCAGCAGTAGAGCCCTTTCAAACGTCCACCTATTGTATTTAGATTCTATTTTACCAATATCAAGACTTATAATTAGAGGGTTGTGGTCGGACAATACCTTGGGTAATCGATCTATGGAGCTGTGTGTGGCTATATTGTGTGATGCAAATATATAATCCAGCCTAGCAGACTTTAGATTAGAAAAAAAAGTATATCCTGGATTATTTGGACACTTCAATTGCCAACAGTCGAATAACCCATGTGTGTTACATAATTCTTCAAGGGCTCTAAAAACGTTCGGTTTTCGACCTTGATACTTAAACTTATGGTGCCCCAGCGCCCAGTTTGATGGAAGATTTAACTTAAAATCACCACATACTATCAATGGTAATGGCCAATGAGCCAGTACATTGGATGCAAATTCTAAAGGACCTGGGTCATCTTCAACACACCCATATACCGAGCAGATGGATAATTTTTTCCCCACACCATAGTGGCATTCAGTAATTGCCCATTGTCCACATTTATCTGCAGCTGATTTACTGAATTGAAGACCCCCACTACGAGCTAAAATTGCAACTCCCCGTGTTTTATTGCTCTGAGTTGTTGCCGTGATCACCTTATATCCCAGAGTTTTTAAGATTACAATTTGGGATCTTTCAACATGGGTTTCCTGGAGGCAGACTATGTCTGCCCCAATTGAGTTAAGACCAACGGCTGTTCTCTGTCTTTTATTTGGGTCGTTTGGGGCACATATGTTAATAGTTAAAATTTTAATTTTACTCATTTTGAAACTTTAGGGATACCAGTTTTCCTCGCCTAATTGTTACGCCTGTAGGCCCTCCCCATCTCGCTTCCCCCCCTAATCCCCTTAAAACAAGTAGAAACTGTATGTGTAGAAATGGACAAAAAAAACCCTACCCCCTTCCCCACCACCCATCCCCACCCCCCCATTCCCCTAGGACCCTAGGAGAGGCTACCTGATTCGGGATGAACCAGGTTATGGGCATCATTGCGATCAGAAGACAGCAAGCGGCGGCTGACCTGATATATATCTTTTTTTATTTCCCTTTTTTTCCTTAACAACTCTGTGTGTATTTTCCTTTTTCTTTTTTTTTTTGCTCCCCTCGCTCTTTGCCATTTGTGACTTGTATGTCATAGCATTCCTGTTATGTCTACCTAGATTCAAATTAGCTAATTTTGAAAAAAATTACGGTTATTTTTTAGGTTTGTTTTTGTCTGAGATTGTAATTTCTTTTAAATATGCTTCAGCTTGAATCTCGCTAGTAAAACTTCTTGTGATGCCGTTAAAAATAATCTTTAACCGTGCAGGGTTCTGTAGGTAAACAGTGGCACCAATGCGTTCAAACGGGGTGAATAGTTGTCTCATCCTCCATCTTCTTTCGACCGTAGCATGGGCAAAATCAGGTCTGCAAAAGAACGCAAAGTCTTTAAATTCTCTTTTCTTTGTCAGTCGTGCGAGATCAAAAATGGTTTCCCGTAACAAAAAATTGCCAAAATTAACAAGAAATGCACGGGGGTGTTGTACTGATGTCTGGGTTCATTTAGGAAGTATCAAGGGAAAGCGATGGGCCCAATGTATTTCCTTGTTAAAGTCCCACATATGTAGTTCTGGAAATGATTCTTTCCGTAGTGTGGTGATGAAACCCCTTGGATCATTTCCCTCAACGTTCTCGGGAACCCCAAGAAAACGTAAGTTGTTTCGTCTAGCTCTGTTTTCTTGGTCTTCAACCTTCACCATTAAGTCTTTGAATATACCATCCTGTTCTGTCCCAAGTGTTTGTAAATCACAGACGTCTTTCACAAGATTTTCCGTGCGTATTTCTACTGAGGCCATTCTGTCCGAAATCTCTAGACAAGTTTGTCCCACTTTTTGTATTGCTCCTTGAAGTTTCTGGATAGCTACGTGGTTTTTCTTGTTATCATGCTTGACATCTTCCTGAAAGTTCTTAATTGATTTGAAGATGTCGCACAGGGAGAGTTTGTCGTCACCTATCTCAGTTTGCAAGTTTTTAGATATCTTGGATTTTCTCACGGCTTTCCCCATGGGACTTAGGTTTATGTCAGATTCTTGTGGTGAGGTTTTCCTGGGTTTATGGTTTGTTGGTTCAGTGTTACTCCCTTGATCCGTGGTATCTTCGAACATAAGTCTATTGTGTCTCTCTTGTCTCTTATATCTTTCCCTTTTTTCCTGATTCTTCTTAGTAGAGCTACCTTTTAAGTAGGTTTTCTGTTTTTCTGTTGCTCGCTTGAGGTTGAGGCGCCAGTTTCATAAATTTCAGAGCCTGAACTTGAGTCAGGATCGGATTCTTGTAGCACAAAGCGGGCTTTGTCCTGAGCTTGGTCCCGAACAGTGCATTGAGAATAGCTGGTGTCTTCAAAGCCTTGGGTGACTTTAATGTAGGAACGGTCAAAGCGGAGACTTTTGCAATTACTTGGTTTTTTGAGCGCTGTGATAGCCACTGCTGTTGGTGCTTCTGTTCCTTGCACCCCGGTTTGCACTGGTGTGGTCTTGTTCAGTTCATTCGGTTCGTGTGCTTCGTTTGATTCCATTTGTGCAGTGTTCAACGCTTTTATCACACCAGGCTGTTTCTCAGTACACACGCTAGTTAGGGGGTGAGCTCCCTGTGCCACTAGCGTTGTGTTAATAGACCTTGGAGCAGGTGCGGGTTGGCTGTAGCCCTCAGGGGGGCCCGAAGATATTTTGGCCGCAGTATTAAAGATGTTTGATATTCGAGGTTGGGCTATGTCTGGTTGTCCGTTACCTCTTATGGCCGTCTTTAGATTTTTTATTGTTTGGAGCCGCCTCGCTTTTTTATTCAGCAGGTCAATCGTGTCTCTACATTCATCACCATCACCGTCCATATCCTTATCATTATCTTTTTCCTTATCTCTATTCTTACTTTTCGATTTTGCTGTGACTTTGATTTTGGGTTTCTCCTTCTCCCTTTCTTTCTCTTTCTCCTTCTCCCTCCCCGTCTTACCTTTCAGCCCTCTTGTTTCTGGCCGGGTATATATACTGTGAATCTCCTGATTAGACTGGTCTACCGGGGCACCTTGACACCCCAATATATCAATATCAATATCAACAATATCAGCATTGGTGTCAATTATCTGCTCAGAGTCAGCCCTCTGTTCCCAGATGTTGCCATTACAAAAAATCTAATTGTAGAAATGTTTTCAAATAAAGCAATTAGTAAAGCCAACCAAAATAAAGAGAAAATCTACGAGCTCGGGGAAAGTATCAGTCATCATCTTGCAATTCGAGCTAGACAGGAATATACGGACAGTACAATTACAGGAATTAAAGACCCCACTAACGGCCTCACCCAAGATCCCAAAGAAATTAGAGATTGTTTTAAAAGATATTATTCGGAACTCTACACAGAGACTTACAAAAACCAATCTCAAATCGATGATTATCTAGAGACTGTCAATTGGACTCAGCTCTCCCAAACCGATAGGGACAGCTTGGCTGGGGCGCCGCAATGGATTGAAATATTACTATCTATTAATAGTCTTCCCTCGGGTAAAGCAAGTGGGCTCGACGGAATTCCTTCTGAATTTTATTCCAGATTCAGTAAACAACTTAAAGAGATAGTTGTAATGTTGATGACCCAGGTCTTTCATGGTGGACTACCACCAGGACCTTGGGCACAAGCAAAAATAATTGTCTTTCCTAAGAAAAACAAAAATCCAGCCGAGTTAGGGGCTTACAGTCCAATTACCCTCATCAACAATGACTCTAAAATGTATTCCAAAATACTTGCCAGTCGGATTGCTCCAATGATATACAAGATTATATCGGTCAGGCAACACAGATTTGTTCCAGGCAGATCTACCATTGATCACATACAGAGAGTCATCACACTCTTTGACGTGACCGAAGTAGCAGGAGACCCTATGGCACTGATATTACTAGACGCTGAAAAAGCGTTCGATAGGGTCTCCTGGCAATATTTATGGACAGCCATGTCAAAGAGTGGAATCGGGGAAAAATTCATCAAAGCGACCAGTATGATGTATCTTAACCCAGAAGCAGCAGTTGTGATAAATGGGGATATATCTGAAAACTTCAAAGTGACGAGAGGAACGAGGCAGGGTTGCCCCTGCTCCCCATTACTTTTTGCTATATTTATAGATCCTTTCATTCGGAGGTTACAATCAAACCTAGCAATTTTACCAGTGATGACCCCTAATGGAGACACCAAAACATTAGCCTATGCCGATGACATTGCTTTAACCATAACCAACCCTAGTGATGCTATAAAACTAATTGAAACAGAAGCTAATCATTTTGGTGAAGTTTCAGGCTATAAACTAAATCAAAATAAAACTCAAATTGTTATTAACAATCAAATTAGCTGTGCTGACAAAAGGATTGTTGAAAACGCGACTTATTTAGGGATAAATATCACCTCCAATCTTAACAATCTAGTTATGTTAAACATGAATCCACTGTTGAAACAAACGGAGCTATCATTGAAGAGATTACATAATTTACACTTAACAATTTTTGGTAGGAGTAATCTAATAAAAATTGTATTTTTTCCTAAATTCTTATATTTCTTTAGAAGTATCTGTCTTATTTTTGATCAATATATCTTTACAGAATTGGATCGTATCTTCTCTCGTTTTATCTGGGGGTATAGCAGATCACGTAGAGCCATGAAGTTTATTAACTTACCCAAAGATAGAGGTGGACTTGCCCTACCTAATTCTAAAGCTTACTGGTGGGCTACTACACTTAATTATAGCAGAGCGCTTCTAACTTCAAATCCCGTTTTCAATCTAGCAGGAAGGGTCTCATCCCCACAAGAACTTATCCTTGGGGCAGCAACAGGAGATCATCTCTGGCGATTGACCTATGACTGTCATTTTAAAAAAGTCCGATTTAAAACCCTTAAAGGAATTTATAACGTTTGGGGTAATGTACGCAAAATACTGGGGATTGGTAGATTTTCATACTACACGACTACCCAGTGCAACCAAAATCTCCCCGCAATTTTTTCTGATTCATGTATGAAACGCTGGGCCATGTTAGGAATCACAAAGCTTGGTGTATTTTTCAATCAAGCTGGGTTTAATACATTTGAATCACTAAAGAATAAGTTCTCATTAGAACATCGTGACTTTTACAAGTACCTGTAGGTATGAGACTTCTTGTTGAAAAAAGGGGGTGGTAACACAGCTTTTCAGAAAATACAGATAATAGATATGATTATAAAGGATAAAGCAATCAAGATTTGCGAAATCTACAATAATTTTATTATAAAGCTACCTGACGACCTTGACAAACACTTTCAGATATGGCAGGAAAAATTAGAAATTCCCGTAAAATCCGTTCAAATTGCATTCAACCTCTCGCAATCAATTTTAATATCTACAAAACTACAAGCACAATTTTACAAGACTTTTTTTCAGTTATACTATTCCCCTAAAAAGATAGCAAAATGGAGAATTGGCAAGGGGACGAGATGTCCAAGATGCGCACTTCCCGAAGTGGATATAATTCATATGTTTGCTACTTGCAAGGAACTCTATACTATTAGACGGGATATCTCTATTTTTCTTTCTAAAATCCTCAAAACCGATATTGTAATAACAACAGCAGAAATAGTCTTGGGGGCAGAAGGGGATTCTCGATCAATTCAAATAAGGGGATTAATACTTGTTTCAATGGCAATATTTAGAATTTGTTTAGCGTCGGCCTGGTTAGATTTACATCCACCCTCATTTCAACAATGGCGAGCGCGCTTACTCGCAACTTATAGCCTTGAAATAGCTATATATAGATGTAAGGGCTTGAACAAGAAAAAGAAAGGTCTAGCGGTCTGGGATCCACTCAGATTATGGATAGAGGATAAGGAGTAACCTTAAAAAAAAAAAAAAATTGTTAATATGTCTAAATTAAAAATGGTTTTGTTATAATTTTTCTTTGTTAAAAGCATATATATGCAAATATACTGTAAAACCTGTATGCTGGTGGGTGGTGGAGGGGGGGGGGAGGGTTGGGTAATGTAAAGTAAGCTAAAAATCTCAATAAAGATTTGTTTAAAAAAAAAAAGAGAGATTAGGACCTTGCACCCACATATGGAGGAAACCAAGGCCAAGCTACAAACTCTCAGTGACAGATCATCACATATGGAAGAACGACTATCTACTGCTGAATAGAAATCACTAATTTCGACGTAACGTCTCTCAGGGAACTCTCTCAGACACAACCTGTTTCCCTTACAGAAACAGATTGAAGACCTCACAAATCACATGGCGCCCAGACAGTAGAAGATCTATGGAGCTCCGCCGTCCACATTGTTGGTAGCGGCGAAGGTGGGTGCGAAGTGCCTGTTTTGCTTCCCCATGGCTTGCAGGGGAGCCTACGGAATGTAGGGAGCAGATAACTGAGCCCAGGGGTCCCTCATTCCTGCAACCCGAGGCACGTGATGGCGCCGGAGTCTGACTCATACATTTCAAAATGGCGGTGGTCTCAGGGCGCAATCGGCGCTTCGACTTCACTAGACCTACTGCGGCCACTGCTGAGTGACCCACCCCAGTAAACACTGCAAAAAACCTTGCGGTACGTACCTGTGCCTGAGGTAATCCCGTTGCACGGGCTCCAACTACCCCCCCTCTGCGAGCCTTTGCACTGTAGTGGCAGCCACAAACTACATGAACAGCCCGCTGCATCCAAACTGCATGGGGACTTTGTGTGCTGATGCCTCAGGATGCAGCCTCCAACAGATCGGGATCTGGCTCGCACAGGGGTGCTGCCCGCCCCTCTGGCTCCACCTGAGGGATGAGATAATTGAGACCAAGCCAGATCACACAGAGCCTAACGATCTGAAGAACTTAGGTGAGCATTGACTGACCTTAAGATGGCCGCCATGGGACATTTATTCCGCAAGGAGACCCATCATTTTAGGCACAAAGAAGGTCCAAGGCGTACACTGATGACACCTCTTTTCTGGTGTGACTGTTCCCAACACCACAAAGAGGGGACCGCTGGAGATCTGTGCGCTCCTCCTGGGTATGAGCTGGAGGGTGAGGTGGACGGCGCTTCCCAGTAACACCGGGACTGGTGATGCCGATGGAAATATGACGATGCCCCCCGGGCAGATAACTTGAATGTTGTACTTACCACGGAGCTCGAGCAACATGGCCGATGCCCGGTGGAGCTGTTTAGGCAGTTATAGAGGAGTCTGACTCGAGTTCACCCCTTCGGCCGTCACCTACCCAGCTGGATATTTGGACATTGTCTTTCCTTGTCTCCCCATTGTGTTTTCCTTACCACTTTTTACCATTCTCCCTCTACCTTCCATTCCTCATCGGACGTGTGTCCTGGCTATGCTATGCCTTAATAACTCATGTCTTTGTGTAATCACTGTTTTTCTCCAATTTTTATACTTGCCTCCTGTAACTGATGTAATTTTGTAACGCGTAACTGCTGATTCCTCTTGTAAAGCGCTCTGATACCTCCGGGTCTAGTCAGTGCTATATAAAACTCTGAAAATAAAATAAAAAAAATAAATAAACAACAGAGGGAACAACCTTCAAATTTATGGTCACTCTGAAGGGTCAGACCATTCTCCCACAGCTCCTACCTCCTCCAAAAAGCCTTGCGGAGTATTTGTCTTTTTTGAAGTACACCAAATTAATGTAGATCATTTCCATAAGCATCTCAAAAGTATTGCATGGTCAGGTCACAACATATACATTTCCCAAGACTAACTCTAAGAGTAGAGCACACTGGCAAAGCGACTTTTTAAGTATGAGACCAACACTCCGCTCTCTTCGAGCCCATTTTTGGCTCTTTCATCCATGTCTTTTTAAAGTCACGTACAACAACAAGACAACATCTTATGAAGACCCATCTCATCTTAAGGCTTTTCTTGCAACATGTAGACAGGAGACTATTGACATTGCCCCACCAACCAATTTGTTGAAATAGTTTGTTGTCTTTATTCTCACATGCTCTGTATCTTTAGTTGAGAGTTTTTATGGTACCGTTGTGTTCTTATTATTGTTCTCTCATATTTAATATATATTGTGATGTTGAGAGATACTATGGGGCATATGCTCAAGGACTTATCGCCGATTTATCTGCACTTCAGTGCCGCAAAAGTGGCAATAGATTTATTGCCCTATTCCCAAGCTGGTGCAAACTGCCGATATCGCCAGTTTGCCAGTGATAGCTGCCACAAAAAAACATCACTACGGATGAGAGCGACAACTAACGCTAATGATATGCAGAGTAGGCGTTCCCGTGCAAAAACACACAAAAACACCACTTCGCGATATTCTCAACATCCAGCCAGATCTGCGATGCGACCCAAAAACAGGTGATAAGACCCTTTAGCAGCAGGGATTTAACACTTGCCTTTTACGGGTGTTAAGCAGGACGACAACCTGCAGTATGAAAGGGAGTCGAGCCCAGAGCGACATCTGAAGACCAGCACATGTCATTGAGCTACTGATCATGCATCCGCCATCACCCCCAGGACCACCCCCCCCGGACCACACCGGACTACCACAAGGCAGCACAGGACAAGACAGCTGACCTTCCGAAAACCGTATGGCTCCCAGCCTCACAATTGCAGAATGTAGGGAGAGTTGGGAACCAAGTATGTGTGAAGGAGGCAAGTCACCCATGAATAAGAATGTACACAATGCAAAGTGTGACGATGATGTGCTGGACAGACTTCAGTATGCAGAGCGCAGACATGTCCATGTGGACATATACTGCTGGTGTTCGTAGTGTTGTGGACAGTAGATGCAACCATGTTACCTCAGGCAGTGGGGAAGACCTCGGTCATGTAGCTTTGTCGTCCCCACCGTAAGCGTAAGTGGAGTGGGCTGATCTGGCGTACGCCAGTCCTGCGTAGGAGTGTGAATAAATAGGCCGGGTCGCTGGGTGTGGTTCACTTCCGGGATGGCCAAAGCATCTGCCAGGGCGGCGCCCCTCACCCTGCCACGAGTCCGGTGCCGTGACCGGCAGCCTCCTCAGCTGATTGCTGGCTTCCGTGACACAGGCACCCAGCGGCACAGCACCACGGATTTATGTGTGTGCTGACTACTGCCTTCGGCCTACACTGCGGTCAGCAGGTCCCCAAATTCAAATCGAGACTTGATTTATTTATGGCAAAGTCCAATAGGCAAAAGACATTGCATCCAGTGCGGCCCGCCCGGACGACGCATCATCGCCGGCTGTGCACCCACTGAGCGCTTCAGGTGCCACTAACTCTGTGCAGCTCAAGTCAACACCACGTGGCTGTGGGCCCTTGCTGACCGCTGCCTCTGGCCTACACTGCAGTCAGCAGGGCTCACACATATCAAATTGAGTTTCATGCTGTGGACAGCGGATGCAACAATGTCACCTCAGGCAGTGGGGAAGACTGGGGACGATGATGATGTAGATGAGGTAGGTGTACCACACCCACTGCAGTTGCAGCCGGAATATCCCGAAGGGACACAACCAACAACAATTTCTTCACATGAGCCCACTCAGCTCTGGTGCCCCTACCTCAGTGCAGTTCAAATCATGGATCCTTTATGATTGCAACTTTTGTGTGTGATTCCAGAACTGGTGCCCCTGCCTCAGTGCAGCTCAAGTCATGGACCCTTTATGATTGAATCTTTTGTGTGTGATCCCAGAACTGGTGCCTCTGCCTCAGTGCAGCTCAAGTCATGGACGCTTTATGATTGAATCTGTGTGTGTGATCCGAAGATCACTGTTCTAGTTGTTGCCAGCACCAACCACTCCCTGAGGGCTGGCTTACACTCACCCTACACCCATGCAGCACAGGCGTCACTGGACATGTGAGCCTGGTAATAAAAAAGGGCCGGGCACACGTGCCCGTAGCCAGTTCCACTATCTATCTAAGTGTGTCCGTGTGGTCAATATGTATGCATGATGGGCCCGGGCCCTACGACATTACATTGTGTTGTAGACAGCGGACGTAACCATGTCACCTCAGGCACTGGCTAAGACCTTGGACATGTAGCTTTGTCCCCCCCCGTAAGCGTAAGTGGATTGGGCTGTGCCCACGTACGCCAGTCCAGCATAGGGGTGTGAAGAATTTGCCCGGGGCTCTGGGCGTGGTTCAGTTATGGCCTGGACAAGTAAATAACAAATGCGTGTGTCCCTGTTGTAGTGTTGGCGCAACCCTGCCCACAATCTGCAATGTTGCAATGTAGCATGCACCCAGAGGCTGGGCTCGCACAAATGGAGAAATGAAGGCGCGCAGGACCGCTGGGGGTCTTGGCTCATACATGCCAAGTGTTTTGTGTATCTGTATTTCCGCAGCATGAGCCAAATGCCTAGCCCTACTTGCATGGTGAGTTCAGCCAGGCATGAGCTCTACATCTGTGTCTGTCCTATCCTTACCATAGGCCTACACTCACGTGGCCGCCCACCTTCAACAGCCAACTTCACTGTGTCTTTGCCAGGCTTGTGGACATGCGCAGACAGGCATGACAATGGTGTGCCGTAGGAGTGCAAGTGATGCAACCGTGCAGCGCACACAAGTAAATAGGCTCGGGCGAGTGAGGAGCAGCAGTGAGGCAACGTAACACACAGTGATGCCGCACATTTGCCACATGCTAGACATGTCAAACATGAATGCCAAAGTTGCACACATCCCACCCCACCCCCAACAAGCCACTTCACAATTCCTGAATGCAAGCAGATGACAAACTAAAATTAGGGATGAAAGCTCCTTTGTCTGAATTATCAGGCGGGAGCACATCTGCACCTCCGACATCGGAATTGCATGTGCCCGGCACCCCCTGACAGATACTATAGCAGCTGATGACGACTCCCACACTACGCACAGCCCGACGAAAGACCAAAGTATACACACCCCACAGGCAGAAGTTCTTGCTTGAAGTTATCTTGCATGGAATTGCCTTCACACTTCCTCCCACACCATCCCAGGCGTACAACCGTTGCACACTAACACAACTCATTTATCCGAGCTGTGGCATTTCATCCACAGAACTGGCGCAGGTCAGAACAGTGCCGCTTCAACCAGAGACACTCACGCAATGGCAGAACATCCCTCACACATGCACAACCCCTGTCACGTGGAACTGTACAGTGCACATATGCTGCATTTACTGGGGGCACTGCCATTGGCAGTACTGTGGATCAGTTACCGGCTAAGCTTCTGCCTTGTAAACGTCGTCTGCGTTCAGCCTGTGTTGCATTGTCGATCGTGCATATTTGAGTGGTGCATGGATGTCTGCCTATCCAACAGGACTGTAGATGAACTGGATTTTGACATGTGTGTGCGCCCCCTGTTGGCACACGACCAGGATTGTCACCATGATACCCGTTTATGGGATGCCTTGCTACTTGGCATACATGCTGGCAGCTGGACCTGGGAGATTGCACAAATCCTCATGTGTAGTGACCTCATTGAACCGCTCTCCTATTGGGCTGTAGTGCTAATTGGTGAAAGGGAATGGACGCAGCACATCTGTTCAGACCTGCTAATGGATAGAATCGCCGTCCTGTTTGATGAAGTCGACAACGATCTCATGTTGGAAATGATGGCCTACGAAGCTAGAATCACTTTCATGGACGAATAACTACGTACCTGCATCCACAACTGAATTGAACCCATTGCGCATGTTCCAACACCTTGTTGCATCTTGGAGATCTGGTCACATATCCCACGACAACAGTGGACATGGCTGCATTCGCCTGCACTCTGACTACATGAGCGGACAACAACGCGGGTTGACACACACCTGTGAAAGATGAGGCACTCCCCCGGAGTGGACAGCGGCGCTTGGCAAGGTTCCTCATTCTGGCATACTGCTTCATTGGTCTGCATGTTGTGGCACTTATCTTGCCCCTACTGACACGCATATGCTAATAAAGTCTACGCACCTTCACTTGTATTCAACTGTGATGAGTGTTGATTTGAATGACAATGTGTGTTTAACTGCCTAACTGGGTCACAGCCATACATGCGCATTGATAGCATTACCCAGGGAGTACCTTTTTGTTGAATCACTGTCCCTACATTCATCCAAACTTACATACTTGATTGATCATAGCCATGACACATCTGTGTGAACTAGAATATTTTATTCACATTCAGTGGTGTGTTGAAGCTGGAGCAGTACAGGGCCATGCAAACCCCACTTTACATTGTTGCCCCTTGGAGGGCCAGCCAGTTTTTTTAGGGATTGACAAGTTCAGCAGAAGTGGAAGACTTCAATGTGCAGTGTGATTGCTGTGTCATTGGTAACCAGAAAAAAAATGGCAATCTATGTCGAGGTCCAAGGTGAGTGTCGCTGAGTGTATCGGGGGCCAGTGGAAGGTGTTATTCCAGGGCTTGATGCAGAGGGCAGAACCAAGCCGAAACTGTCCCTATTGTGGAGATGAATGCTACCACTTCATTCTGATGACAAAACCAGATTTGTCATCATCTTCGTCCTCTGATGTGTCAGGTGCCACACATGTTGGTGGTGATGTTCTGTCTGCATCACTGTGTGGCAGTGACACATCAGGAACTGGAGGTGGATTGTCTGCCGCACTGCGTGGCACTGACACTTCAGGGAGTGGAGATATGGATGGAGTGGTAGCGGCAGCATTCATTCGCGCCAAGCCTTGTGGTGACAATGCCATGAAGAGGATCTGCAGGACATGGAAGATCCCAGTTACATCTCGCTGGTGTGCTGCCGTGGCAAACATTATTTCCGCCTGCATCCGCTCCAAGCTCTCCATCATCCTCCTTATGTGTCCCAACTCCCGGCTGACATCGCTGGAGCCACTCTGAATAGACAGTTGTTCTTGGCTCAGAGTCATGACTCCAGCGATGTCAGCCATGGATTGTTGGAGAGCATGGAGCGGACAGTGGGTGTCCATTAGGGACTGTAAGTGGTCCCTGATGGGACTCAGGCACGTATGACATCTAGTTTGGCTGCCATGAGGTTGAAACCCACCCGCACCTGATCAGACATCTTCTCCTGGCACCCTAACACACGGCGTTGGAATGCCATGTGTTGGTCGTGGGGGTCCTAGGAGACCGCCGTGGTGGTGGGTGCTTCCTGCTGTGCGGTCTGTGCAGGGGGTGGGGTCTCCTGGATGCAGCTGGGCTGCTCTGCTCCTGGAGGTGGGGTGCCAGAGCTGTCCATGAGGTGTTGGAGGGTGTTGGTGTCGATGTTGGGGAGGTCCTCTTCATCATCAGTGCTGTGTTGTTGGGTCTACTCTGCAGGAGGTGTTGATTCTCCCTCTGTAATGTGAAGGGGAGATGCAGATTGACATTGTGTTCACATGTATGTTCACACATTGTACAAGTTTACTAACAGACTGCACGACAATGTACATTGTGACTGTGAGGAGATGCCTATTTGATGCGGGACAGTTCACATTTCTACACCATCAGGGATGTGAGATTTTACTTGTACATTGTCACCTCACAGTTTCCTGCTATGCCAAATGCCCATTTTCTGCACAGAAGCAGCAGCAGTTGTGTCCTCTGTTCTGTTGTGAAAGTGTTACAGTTTGTACCACATTGTTGACAATGTTGAGGTGCTCGAATTCTTATGTGTGGGTGCTGCATTGTGAGTGAGTTGCCCCTTCAGGTCTGATTTTGCGGGCCCTTATCCCTTTCAGGTGGTGTGCCTTTCACTTCTGTGCTTATACTGTGCTGAGATGTTGCAGAATTGGGTGAATTGGGCTCTTGGTCGGAGTTGTGACTCTTGGGCATGGTTTGTCCATCGATGTGCTATGCTTAATTGTGCATGTGTGCCATTGTGCCCATCTCCCCCCGTTCCCCCAGTCTCTGGTCGATACTCACCCTGTTGCTGTTGGCTCAGGTCCTGTTGTGCAGTGTCCGTCCCCCCAACTCCTGCCACCGTCTCACCAATGATGGTCCCAGGCTGGTCCTCCATGGGGCTTGTGGGGTTCTGGTTGTCCTTTGTACTTGCTCCGGCTACCTCCATGGTGCTTCGCAGTTGTATGTGTTTTGTTTGTGTTTTTTGCTGCCGTTTTTATAGTGATTTTTCCCACCTAACTTGAGCGACTTGCAGGCCTGACGCTGCTTATCGCTGTATTTTTATCGCTGTTGGGCCCATTGCAGATTTTTTCACATTCGGGTTTAGATTTTTATTGCCGTCCCGGTGATTTTATCACAGACATTTGACACGTTATCAGGAATCTATCGCATGTTACCGCTGTGTTGTGAATAGGACGTTAACACAGAGTTATTTTCCAGTGATAGACGGCGATATGAAAAATTGCTTTAACCTATTTTGGCGATGATTATCGCACGTTCTTGAGAATATCCCCCAATGTGTTACTTAGGTTAAGTTACCTCATTGTTTATCTTATTACAGTGGTTGTTTCCTTGATGTACATGCACAAGTCTCCTGTTGCATATCATACCACCCTCCATGCACCTTGCTCGTCTCACATACCTTTTCCATGTGGTCTCCCCCACCCTCATCAAAGTATTGTTAGGTATGTTTCCCCATTTTCTCACATATTTTGGTCATCTTCCTTTTTTCCTTTTTCAATGTACTTCATTTTTGTCTCTGCTTTCTTTTCATTGTTCTCTCCTTTCCTTTCTTTTTTCTTCTCTATATCATTCGGAAGCAGTCACTCTATTACTTCTTTTTCATGGTGTTATTGTTGACATTTCTCATATGGCTCTTTTTTATTTCTTTTCAAACTACACCTGATTGTTTTCTTCATTCTGTTTCTTCTCAGTGGTTTTGACAAACTTATCTTGGAATGTCAGGGGTTTGAACTACCCAATGAAAAAGTAATGAGTCTTGACATTTGTCAAAGCTTAATGCTCACATTGGTATTCTGCAAGAACCACTGTTTCAGAGACTGTATCTGAATCTATGAAACTACGAAAAGGGTTGATGGGCAAAGTATTCTTCTTGCCGGATAATGGTAAAAAACATGCAGCTATAATTTAATGTCACAAGTCCCTAAATATTCATCTTGTGTTTCAGGAAATTGGTGCAGAGGGAAGAATGTTATTCCTTAAATTATGTATTGACAATGCTCTGTTTGTTCTTTTCAATATAAATGGTCCTAAAACTCCTATTATAATCTCCCGCTTATTTCATTATCCTCTTATATCGTATGGTTATTATCTTTTTATAATGTTGTTGGTACGATCCTTTCCCCCCTCCCTGTGTGGTCCCTCCTGAGAATTCTATCTGGAGTGCACCTTAGAATGTTCAGGCTTAACCTGAGGAGTGCTAGGCTAGGCAGTTAGAGGAACTATTCTTTAAAATAAACCTACCATTTTCTCCTAACTCATGCCTATTGGATTTATTCATAACAACTCCTTTACAGAAACTCTTACAATAGCCAGATGAAAATCTAGTTTTAGTAGGTGACTGCAATCAACTTGTTGATCCATTTCTTGACAGACACTCCTCATCTCATTACATCCCGAACAAATCACAAAAAGCATTTGTACATTCTCTCCAGCAACGTCATCTTACAGATGCTTGGTGATTATGTAACCTCACTTTATGGGTTTACACATATTTCTTCCCGGTACACCACACGCAATCCCGAATAGATTATTTTTTGATTTCACATATTATTCAGTCCTTAAACTCAGCAGATATTTGTTCAATCTTAATCCCTGATTAAACTCCAGTTTCTGGACATTTATTCCTTTTACCTAAGTCCACTTCTCCCAAAAGATGGAGTATCACTGTATTAGTGATCATAATTCAGTGATTTTAAATTTCAATTTTAAATTGACTGCACCATTTGGTATAGGAAAGTGGTTCGACAGAGGTGTAAACTGGGGCCCTTCCTTTACACACATAAATAATGTGGAAGAAACCAAGGATTGGGAGGCGACAGATTCCAACACTCCTCTATGGCAACTATGCGGCTGTCTTTGCACATATCCCCAAAATTCTGCAGCTTTTAATAGATTTGTGTACATATTTTATAAAAAGGAGGAGTATGCAAATCAATATGGCCAAAATATATACGAGTTGTGGTCGTGCAGGAGGGAAACACCAAACACTTTTTATTAATGGGAGGAAATTACAGCATGCCAATACCTTTAGTTATTTGGGGATCCAGTTCTCATCTAAACTGGACTGGAAGTGTCAGAGGGAGATCTGTGTTTCTAATATGATCAGGAACAATGTAGGGTTGATGAGGTTTGCCTCTAAGTTAGGCAATAAACCAGTAGGCCCAGATGCTCATCCGTTATAATGCTAAAACAATTTCAACGGGAGTGTATGGTGCAGATATTTGGATTACAGGGGACAAGAGCTTTCTACAGAAAATAGAAAATGCCTGTCTGCGGAGACTCCTGTCATTACTCCTCTCACTCCGGCATCCATTGTCCACGGGGAATTGGCTGCTGATTTCCTCTCGGATATCCTTGAAACAGAACTCCTGCTATTATGGTGATCTATTTGGTCCAAACAAGAAACTTTATTCACTAAATCAATTCTTAATGGATTTTATGGGTCTAGATATTTTCAATAGAATCCTGTGCTTAGAAATATAAAGCAGACCCTGATTGGGCCAGACTGAGAGGGATTTATGGTCTCACCCAGAGTAATTTTAAGGTAACCCAAAACAGATATAAAAGAGTATGTGTTTGAGTTCTGCCGTGGGAAAAGGGAACAAGTAGACCTCCGCACGGTAACAGTGGGGCTGTTTTAGAATGGAACTATCAGCCTCAACGTAAACTAAACCTCACGATAACCAACAATGCACAGCATAGGTGCCTTTCAACTCATTTTCACCTTCTTATTTTCCATTATCTGACTGTATTCCCAAAAAATTACAGCTGGGGCACAATCACCCGAAAATGCCCATGTGATGACCGGTCAAAGCAGACTACTCAGCATTTTTCTGTACGTTTTACTTGTTCCCCACGAAATCCCTTCTTAAACCCTTCCTCTTGCAAGAAATAATTATTCAACATCAGGCAGCCTGTAAACGTTTGTATGAATTAGGGGATGTGTCAGTATACTATTGGGTTGCCCTGTTTCTTTCCAGAGCAATCCATATTAGAGCTCTATTAGATGATTCAGGGTATAGAATTACCTAAATGGGTTAAGGCACTACATTTTATCCCATGCCCTGTTTTTGCTGTCACTACCCCTAGTATTTTAAAGGTTACTTTTAAATAGTGTTAGTTGAACCCGAATTTTACCAGTAATGGTTATTGCAAGAACGTAGTTCAAATTTGTGTGATGTTTGTATCCCATTGTACTTTTTAAATCCTTTTGACATTTTATTTTAACTGTATTGGCACTGTCTGAATTTCAGTTTTATGAGATGCATGTATTTATTGCAATTTATTGCTCTTATGGTTCACCTTCTTTGTGCCATAAAAAGTTTTCTTGACTTGACATTCCTTTACTAATTATTTCCAACTCATCTGGTTCATTTCTAGATGCACTCACTTGACTTATCCTGAAAGATGGGAAGGACCCACACCATTACAAGAACTATAAACCTATTTTCTTGTTAACTTAGATAATAAGATTTTCTCTAAAGCATTAGCCTCTAGGTTAGAACCATTCCTTCATGACCTTTTGGTAAAGGAGCAATCAGGTTTTTTCAAGGGCAGATACCTCTCAGACAATATTCACCTGTTCTTTGATATGATCCCCAAATCTGTTGGTATATTTGATTCTCTGGCACTATTCCACACCCTGACTTGGTGTGGCTTTGGCCCTTAAATTACTACTTTAATTTTTCCTCCATATACTTCTCCTTAAGCTGCCATTTGTGCAACTGGGTTGAGCTCCTTATATTTTACACTCGTTAGACGAGTCCGTCAATTTACTATCAGCAGCCTTTGACACGGTCTGCCACCGCACCCTATCAGCACGCCTCCATGACGCCGGTATCCAAAAGAAGGCCCTGGCCTGGACCACATCCTTCCTCTCCGGCAGAACCCAGAGCGTCCGCCTCCCACCCTTCCGCTCCAAAACCACTGAGATCATCTGCGGCGTCCCACAGGGATCCTCCCTCAGCCCGACGCTGTTCAATATCTACATGGCCCCCCTCGCCCACGTCGCACGACAATACAACCTCAACATCATCTCCTACGCCGACGACACCCAGCTGATCATATCCCTCACCGAAGATCCCCACACCGCCAAAGCTAACCTCCACAGAGGAATGAAGGCCGTAGCCGACTGGATGAAGGACAGCAGACTGAAGCTGAACTCAGACAAGACAGAGGTCCTCATTCTCGGACCCACCCCATCAGCCTGGGACGACTCTTGGTGGCCCATGTCACTAGGCACAGCCCCGGAACCCACGGACCACGCACACAACCTGGGGGTCATCCTCGACTCCACTCTCTCCATGACCAGGCAAGTCAACGCCGTCTCCGCGTCCTGCTTCAACACCCTCCGTATGCTCCGCAGGATCTTCAAATGAATCCCCCTCGACACGAGAAAAAACGTTACCCAGGCCCTCATCACCAACAGACTCGACTACGGGAAAGCCCTCTACTCAGGAATTACAACCAAGCTCCTGAGACGACTCCAACGCATCCAGAACCCCTCGGCCCGACTCTACCCTTGACGTCCTCCGCCGCAGCCACATCACACTCCACCTGAGAGGCCTGCACTGGCTCCCCATCAACAAAAGGATCACCTTCAAGCTCCTGATCCACGCACACAAAGCACTGCACAACACCGGACCCACCTACCTCAACAACCGACTCAGCTTCCACACCCCCACCCGAAGCCTCCGCTCAGCCAACCCCGCCCTCGCCACAGTCCCTCGCATCCGAAAAACCACCGCTGGTCGGCAGATCCTTCTCCTACCTCGCCGCCAAGACCTGGAACACTCTCCCCACCATCCTACGACAGACCCAGGACCTGCTGGCCTTCAGAAGACTCCTCAAGACCTGGCTCTTCGACCAGTAGCACCCCCCCTCCCCAGCGCCTTGAGACCCTCTTGGGTATGTAGCGCACTTTACAAATGCAGTGATTGATTGATTGATTGATTGATTGATGGGTTAAATATACCATTCCCACTACAATAAGTGCAACAGTAGGGAAAGTGTTGGATTGCAGAGGGGTAAAATTAGCTATTCCCACTCCAGTCAATACAACAATAGGGAATGTTTTGGGTAGCGGAGGGGTAAAATGTATTAGTCCCACTCCAGTCAGTACAACAGTAGGGAAAGTGTTGTATTGCGGAGTACTAAAATTAACTATTCCACTTCAATAAGTGCACAGTAGGGAAGCTGTTGGATTGCACAAGGGTAAAACGCACTATTCCCACTCCAGTCAGTCCAACTGTAGAGAAAGTGTTGTATTGCGGAGGAGTAAAATTCACTAATCCCACTCCAGTCAGTACAACAGTAGGAAAAGTGTTGGAAAGCGGAAGAGTAAAATATACTATTTCCACTTCAATAATTGCACAGTAGGGAAAGTGTTGGATTGCGGAGGGGTGAAATTTACTAATCCCACTCCAGTCACTGCAACATTAAAAACAAACAAAGTATCTTCAACAAAATGAAATAAAGCAAAATATAAATATGTAAAAAAAAACTAAAAATATATTAACTAACTTCTAACCCTTTACCCCTATAAACCCCACAATCCACGCCAAACATTAAACTTAAAACAAAATGAATGACAAAATTAAAATAATTAATTGTCAATTAAATAATTAATAGTATTTAAAAACTAATTATCAATGTATATAAATTAATTTTCTTCCCACCCTTTACCAATATAAAACCCACAACCCGCACCCAAAAAAATGTAAATAAAACAATTAACATAATTAATGACAAATTAATTAAATTATTCATGTATTAATGAATTTAAAATAAATAGCTTCCCACCCTTTACCCTTATAAGCCCCACAACCCACACATAAAATGTACATAAAAAATAATAGCACAATTAACATAATTAAATATCAATCAAATAAATATTAAATTAAAAATAATCATAAATGTATTATAATTCAATTACTTTTCATCCTATACCCCTATAAACCCACAGCCAACATCATATACATTTAAAATATATGCTAAAGTACATAACAATAAACAATATTTTAAACAACCATATTTTTGCAAACGATATTATTGACTTAGATAATTTTAAAATTGATATTACTTACCTTAAAATCGATATTCTTGACGACAATATTCTTGACGATATTTTCATATCACAATATTTTGGACACAATATTTTGGTATGGCGATATTTTTACTTCGATATTTTGTTGAATACCGATGTGACACTATCACAACGTTGTTGGTTCCCTTTATTCTTTTTACTATCTCTAACATTCCTTTGAATTATCCTCTTAAGTCATACACAAAAATGTATTCAATTTTATCTTCTCTTCTTTGGAATAATAAAAAGCTTTGCAAGTCTTTACTCAAACTAAAACGTCCCAGGGTTGAAGGTGGAGTGAATATTCCAGATTTCTCCAAATATCATAAAACATTCTTATTAAAGCAATGTGTGCATTGAATTATGCCTCCTTTACCATATACTCCATTATGGGTAGATGTGGAAAGTGAGTTTTGTCGCCTTTTCCATTTCATGAATATTTGACATTCCTGTGAAAACCTAAAAGGTTTTTCTAATCCAATCTTCAGGAACACGTGTAAATTATTAGCTTCCGTCATGTCACACTCTCCCACAGACTTGAGTTTCTTTCTGGGTTCTACGTTTTGGCATAACCATTACGTACAAATTGAAACCAGACCTATTTGTTGGTAAACGTGGAGGACCAGAGGGCATATTTGGGTTAATCACTCTTAGGCCTATCATCCACTTTCTGAAACAGATTTATAAGTTTACAGAACATCATTTTTCAAGGATATACTCGCTACAAATCCATTGCTTCTTCACCTACTCCAACACTACACAATACACACAATACTCTTGCTGACCTTTTAGGCACAAATCCAAAGTCTTCCACAAGTCATTCGCTCTTACAATGTATTTGTATTGATAGACCTAAATTGAGTACTGAATTGGCATTGAAAAGGGATCTCTCCATCACTTTACCCATATCAACTTGGAAACAGATTTGGATCAAAATTAGGAAATCCTCCCAAGCTGCAAACACAACGCATACACTTTTTTACATATACAATAGACTTTTGCTGACCCCGGTATTCTTACATAAGATTAACCCGGACATTTCAGATACTTGTTGGACTTGTTTAACACAACAAGCTGATTTGAAACACTTACTATTCACATGATCCTTCATTTCTACTTTTTCATTCCAACATACCTTACTCTATTTCACATGTATTTTTAGGAAGTGTGTCTAATGAATAGGTAAATGTTTAATTGAATTTGAAAATACTTGACTTGTTATTAGCCATTGCCTTTCAGCAAATTACTTGGAATTGGGAAAGCTCTATGCAATTATCATCTAGAGCATGGTGGTAAGCAGTCTGCCACAATCATCGACTGGGCACTGCTTATATGCACCCATTTTCACTTGTTTTAAAATTAAAACACCTTTCGACACCAGTTACACAGCCCCTTGATAACCCTTCAAACTCGTCATTTGCCCCTCCACCCAGCACTCAAGAAGTTCTTCAACATTCCTAACTTCCCACTCCTGACCATATTATTTATCTACTATGCACCTTTTGTTATATATGTCATTAATTATGCTATGGTTATAATCAGATAATATCAATTGTGTACATCCCCCCCTTTTTCTTTCTTTCTTCCTCCCCATTACTCAATTACTTTTGGTTATTCTAATGTATTATTAATTATTTCTTGATTGTATAACATTTCTCATAATAAACGTATTCTTTAAAACATAAAGAAAGGGGTAAACAACCACAACTGCTTTCATATTAAGTCCAAAGCTAGCTGGCATATTAATGTAGGGCCAGGAGGAAGGAAGGAGCTGCGTCTCTGCTGAAGGAGTGTGCGTTTTTCTTTGTGAGGTGGGTAAGAGTGTGATTGAAAATGTAAGCATGGGACTGTGACCTAGGTTCAGTATGTGGATAACATTCTCACATAAAAGCTGCTGTTTCATCAGAGGTTCTTCACAAGGGCCTTTCCACTGACTGAAGGTGGGATGTGCATCATTTTACTGGTGGGAAATAGTCAACAAGCACAACTTCCATTCAAGAAAAATCCAAAACAAGCCTAGCTTATAATCAATGTCTTTTGTCTTAGAATGAAAGAATAATTCCTGAGCTAACTTAAAAGTATTCATGCCTATTATCTTTGCATTGCATATATGGAAGACAGAATTGACTTAGTGATTGAGTTTGCTTTGCATTTTTCAGGTGTAAACTAGTCCCTTTTCAATGTCAATGGAGGTGTGAGTAAATACTCCATCAACAGAAAGACGGCGAGACAAAAATACTCTTACAGTCTGATCCTTGATTATGGCGTCGTGAGCGAAAGAAGCCAATGGCTGCAGGACACTGACCCAAAATCACTTTCATCTTGAGGGTGCAAGTGTTGTTATACACTAAACCTAAAACGGTGCGCTTTGCTATTACCTGACTGATAAACTCTATTTGTGCTTGTGTGTAATAAAATGCATGGGTGCAGATAAGGCTGTCTATACACCTGTTCCCCAGATTTAACATGTGCCTGGCGGAGTGTAGCCAGAGTAGCCATCATAGTGTAAAGGGATGCACCTACACCTGCTCCTGCGACTGCTCTGGTGGGACCTGCCCATCCTGTTTTTTTCTTCCCCACTGTTTTGATTTCCATGGAATCCATAATTTTAATAGGGGTAACAATGAAACTGGCTTAAGGCATATTAAGCAAAATGTACTCTTTAAATATGTGTATTGAGTTTTGGAGCATGAGGATCTACAGAACACCTAATAAGGCCAGGTTTTGTTGCCCTTGTTGTGTACTCCCTCTCTTCCTAAAATGGATAAGACTATTTCATTAAAATTCTATGGGCCCGATTCACAAAAGTAATCTGAGATAAAATCCTAACTTTACGACTTTCGGTATCCACAAAAGGCATTTAGGAGTAGTAAAGTTAGGATTCCTAACTTTACTACTCCTACACTGAGACAAAATCTTAACTTTAAGACTTTCGGTATTCACAAAAGGCATTTAGGAACAGTAGAGTTAGGCATCCTAACTAACATCCTTTTCAGATCATTTGGAGGCCAATCTGTGGAATTAAAATTAATTATGCAAACCCTGAGTGCTCAACTTCATTTGGCTCTTAAGGAATTGTCTACAAATAATAGGTGTCGATTGCTGGGTGTTTTCATAATAAGACTCCATTTGAAAACTGCAAAGAAATATAATGTTCTGGTCACAAAACTAAAACAAACACATACATACGGACGATGCGAAAGTGAGGCACTCTATGAAGTCTTAAAAGGTTCACAGTTTGCTCCAATCACAGTGATAATTCTTCGACAGCCAGTTTTCCCTTTCTTTGTGAATCGCCATATAGAGCTTAAAAGTTTAGAACTTTGCGGTGAATTTCATAATTCACGTACTAGTGATTTAGAAAAAGTCAGAACGAGTGTGGTACAATTTTAATAAAGAATTTAAACTGTTTATTTTAATAGAAAACCCGCCTCCACATTAAATCTGTGCATAGGTAATTTTCTTTTAGCACCGTTATTATATGTTACAGTGGTTATGGAAGAAAGTGCTATCTCTCTTATCGAGACCAGACTGTCCTTGTGCTGTTGTATCACTTGTCATTGGAGGAGGGCACTGAAGATAACCATACTCCCGGATAGGAATGCGTAACTAACTTTAATACTTGGCCCTCCATTGCTTTTGAAAAAAGCTTTATCGTTGCAAAAGTCCTCGCTGCAGCAGGAGACAGGATATTTGAGTCCAATCTGGGCAGCATATGATGGCTTACACTCTTCAACGCAGTCACTGATGACGCTTGGCTGCCCTCTGAATGGGTAACCTGGAAGACAATGAGAATGTTGTGATGAATTCTGTTTCGCATCAAAACATCTTCTATTAATGGCGCTGGCATCACGTGTCCTAGTTTGATCACTTCTAAGGGACTGCCGCAGGGTTGTGGGTTAATCAGCTGTGGTGCAGTCAACGTGATACTGCTAATAGAAGACGATGACGGACAACTGTGAACTGCCACTGCACCCTGTCCCCTGTCCTTGCCCATAACCCATCCCCTCTCCTGTCACTGCTCGCCTTCCAGATCCACCCTGCACCCCTGTCTCTTCATCCTACGGTCAATGGGTCCTTTCTTACCACTCTGTCCCTCTGGCTTTCCTCACCACTCTATCTCTCTGGCTCCCAACCCTACATTTCTCTGCCACTCCACCTCTCTCTGTGCATCTCCCTTCCGCACAAAACCTACATTCTTCTTCTCTCCCCCCTAAAATGACAGCCCTTCCATGCCCACCATCAGTGCTACAGTGCTGGATGCACAGTTGTTGAGCCCATCAGTCAAATACGCCCAAGCTGCAGACGTGTCTGTGATCTTGCAATCCACAAGCCTCCGGATGTGCCATTTTTTAAAATGTATATTTTAATTCATAGATAAATCACCTGCGATAAAAGAAGTTGGCTCTTGGCATCTGCAGGAGATTTCAGGAAAACATCAAAAATTCAATTTTTGTACCATTAACACTCTCAAGTAAAAAGGCAATAGGTCTCGCCCAAGCGAGAGATGTTGGTTTTTGCCAAGGTCTTTTAGCCATGCTGTAGAGCAGTGTGGCTGCTATGCACCATGACTAAAAGCAGCGGTGGCCGGCACGGACCAGAGGTGAGGGGCAGGAGGGGGGAGGATGCGGGGGAAGTGGGTACACGCCCAGGCTCCCCTGTGATTGGTCTGAGTGCCGTGTTTCAGTGCTCAGATGCTGAAAACACAGAGCTCAGAGGCTGACTGGAGGCCTGGGCATGTTCTCCACGTAGGCTGCGATACAGCTTGCATGGGGAACATGCCAAGTGAGAAAGACTGTTTTGGGCTGTTTTGATAATAACATGGGTTATTACCATTTTATTTTCTCTTTGCTTCACTGCAAAAAAGCAGTTGGGTGATGCTCTGCCGCTTTAGCAGAGGAGCCACCACTGACAAAAAGTAATAAAGAAAGCTATAAAAGTTATTTTAAAAAGTTCTGCTATGATGTGAAAAGATAAAAGAAGCATGTATAAGGTTTTTTTGGCATTACATTTAGCCATGGTGCTCTAAAACACCCTGGATTTTCCATTGATTGTTTTCAGTTTGAAAACTCATTATGTCTCATCTGGAAACCTTTCCACCACCCTGACACGTCCCCTAGAGGGCACTCTGCAGGCTGTGTGAACTCTCACTGATTTCTCAAATAAATCACCCTGGGGGTGCTGTTGTTTATTAATGATTAGCATCACCTCAAAGGTGCAAATAGAAATTGCAGAATGTTTTATGCAGTCATCAGCAGCCTCCAGCAGCATCAGCAAACACCTCTGGCAAGCTTTCATGTAAAACCAAATAAGTGGAATGTGTTGCTGTGAGTAAGTGTTGGGTTGTAAATCAAGACATGGGCCATAAGAAGGAATGTTTTTCCCCTGTGGTGGTTTCCCCTTCCTGGGAGATGTAAGCAATTCAGGGACTGTAAAAAACATGCGTAATTTAATAATCCGTGAATATATCCTTGCCCCCGTCTGCAGTTCTGTAGCTGACCGAAAAAGAACACATGACTCAGGGGGTCTACGGTGGACCCTACAATGTCCATCACCTGTTCACTATCACATGACGCATACAGAAAGCTATCTGAAAGTAAAATGAACATACAATCATCCTAAATGTGTATTTTTGTTAGTTTATTAGAGTAGGATAATTGAAACAATGGTGTGACTATAAGAACATACATCAGCCCTTGAGGTGTTAGGGGCATTTAGCTTAATGTTAATGACCATCTGTGAGATATACGACACTGAGGGGCCCCTCCGCACATTCTGCAAAGGGGGCCAAAACATAGTGCATTACAGCACTGGATGCAGGGCTTTGAGGCTGCCCAGGGAGGCAGGACAGGCTAAATGAGAAGGTTCTCTGAATTCTCAGCATCCTTGGTGAGAGGACTGGTGGGGGGCAGGAATGAATGAAAGATGCAGACTGGGTCCCGCACAATCAGGTACCCAATATCTGAACAAAAATGGGCAGAGCTGCGTAGAAGCAGAGCCCGCTTTGAACAGTGTTGTGGCAGAGGCAGAGCTCTGGGTGGAATGTGTACTGCATCAATAAATGACACAGACCTGAAGCTGCAGAACTACAATGGGTTCTGTGAGAGGCACCTCCTAGGACCTGGGAGACAGCATGGCCATACCTTCTGCAGGCAATCACCATTTTACGCTGCATACAATACCAACTAGTAGACTAGGTAGTGCGTGCTACCCATCTCTGCAAGGTGTTAAAATTGAAACATAAAACTGCCATATTACTACCCAATATTATGTTAGCATTATACAGCTAAATCATTCTATAAGCATACTGTATGTATACGCAATCAGTAAATGCGTTTGTTAGGTTGACAACTGTGCCACCATTTTAGTTCTCAAAGACACCATTTTGTATTATAACCGAAACTGTTACTTGCTCATTTACGAGAAATGGTCCTTGGTAAGTTTTGTTTCTCTAATGTTGAACCTTGCTCATTAACGCATGCCTTTTCTGTTACATTGAGGCCTTCTCCCATCTGTCTAGTGGGGAGATTAAGCCAGACAACCTTAAGCAGTAGATAGCTTGTACCAGGTTGAGGAATTGAAACTTCTGTTCTGTAGCCCCATTGTATTACGACAGCTACCAGTGTTTTTCCATAGTAGGCGGGTCTTTGTGGGCTCCACAACATACATAATGTAACTTTATGCTTACTAGAGTCATTCCCTCGTCAGCCATCATAGGAGGCTGGTCAGATTGGACTCCACTGCAGTGTACTTTGTGAATAAACTAGTTTACTTGTATTCTCTACTGCGTCATCGACTTTTTATTAGTGGAAGGCTAGACGAGGTCGAGAGTGACCCGGGTGGCCCTAATTGGGTCACTTCCTTCAAAGAAGTGCAGACACATAAGATACAAACAGGTTAGACAATGCAAAACCTCTACAAAACTCATTGATTGTACCAGGGTTGAACTGGCAGGCCTCCCCCACCATGACTAAAGGCTAGAAGGCATTGCCCTCGAAGAATCAGATCAGCTGCCACCGTCATCGTCTCCCCACAGCCTTGTTCTACGGGAAGTACACCCTATGGTACTATGGGCACACATTAGATGCCGCCCAAGGCGAGCAAAGCCTGGTACTCTCCTGAAAACAAAGAAAACATGCAGCACTCCTACTGGATGTTCAGGTTGTCGAGTTCGCTAAATGAAAAATAACACGACATGTCATGAGCAAGCAATAACAAAGTAAAACAGTCTGGTTTGCATTTAGAGTCTCCAAGGAAATACTTCTAAAAAGCCTGCTGTTCATTCTCCGATGCCAGGAGTCAGGCAACACAGGATGCAAGGCTAGCAGTAGACTGAAGTGTGACTGAATGTTTTCAGGATGAGCCAGCCATTAACTGTAAACCAAGCCCTACCAATTCCTGCCTGGGAGGGAGCCCTCTCTGGGGAAGGAAAGAAAGCCATCCAGATATGCTGGACTTGAATTGTCTGCCACTTTTCAGGGAATGGGGACACATGCTCGGTGCAAGAAAAGGGCAGAAGTGGATTGGGGGAAAAAAAGACACAAGACACGACAGAGAGATGAAACAGGGACGGTTATGGAGTGTTTGAAAACAAAAAATAGCAGCTCCAAAAATGAGAGCAGTGGAAGACCACAAGCACTTGATCCTTGCTCCTAGGAAGTGACAAACCCAAGAGACAGCATGACACACACGTGACAAATAGAAAAGAAGCAAATAAGAGCAATACTGCAGCTAACCAATGGTAAACTGTAAACAAAATGTCTTGAAGTGACAGTGCATGAGCTGTCTATGTGAGACCTAAAAATTGATGAAATCTGATGACGTTATGCAAACTACTAGAAAGTGACAACATTGATCACAGCCGCGGGATTAATTAACAAGTGGGAACCCATCTGTACTAAAAATATGTCTCCTTAAACTTCATAGCTGGGGACCAAATAATAAACAGAAAACTGGCCTCAGCAAAGTGAAGGATAATAAAGTTTAGTACCTCTGGATTTTAGGCATTTGCTAAGCAGGTGCCAGTCCATAAAGCCAATTATCGACAAGTTCAAACGTTACCAGTTATACTGTATTTTTATTGTATATAGGTATGTTTGAGATAGAACACATCTAGAGCCCATAAGCCCATTTTTGTTAGCGCAACAGCATCTCTAATATAAATTGCTTTGCACAGATTGTACTTGTGGGGTCAGAAACCGAGATGAGATGGTAATTTGATTTCTTGTTTAGCATGTTTCCCAGAAGCCGGCTCTTGAATCTCCGTACACACATTGAGCTTTTACTCTCCTCCTGTGATTGGTCACACAGTCCCTATTTTGTCTCACACATCTGAAATACATGAGCCCTCCAGGGACCAGTTTGCAGCATTGATAACCAATTGATTTACAGCTTTAGACTCCCTAGTGGGGGTGGTTTGACTCATCCCGTCTTAATGTTATGTTATGTTATGTTATGTTATTTATTCTTTTGTATAGCGCAACGGTTACTCAAAAAGAGTGTCCCGGCGCTTTTAGGTAAGGGGAACAGATTTCAGAATAACACAACACAGCTAAAAGAGGTTAAAAGATAAACAAAAAGAAAGCAAAACTACTGGCAGACCTATTGGGAAAACAGCCAGGTTTTGAGACCTCTTCTAAAATCAAGGAGAGTAGACGCCCCCCGCAAAGGGAGCGGTAGTGCATTCCACATCTGTGGGGCCAACAGACTGAAAGAGCGGCCCCCAAGGCGAGCCCTCTTCACACGCGGAACAGCCGCCAAAAGTAGAGATTCTGACCTCAACGAGCGAGTCGGATGGTAAAAGGTCAGTCTCTTTTGGAGATGTTTAGCTCCCACAGCATGGAGCGCTTTGTAGGCCAAGGTCAGAGCCTTAAAGGCAACCCGTTTGCGGATGGGTAGCCAGTGTAACGTCACCAACAACCCAGAGGCGCTGGCCCGTCTACTTAGGCCAAAGATGGCCCTGGCCGCCGCGTTCTGTGCAACTTGAAGCCTTTGTAGCAGATACTCTGGCAGGCCCAGGTAAAGAATGTTGGCATAATCCAACCTGGAGCCTATCAGAGCCTGCACCGTCAGCCTCCTGTGCTCCTCAGACAAGAGAGGCAAGAACCTCCGCAGCATTTTTAACAGGCCGAAGCAAGTGCCGGTTACCCCCAAGATCTGGGCTTTCATCGTCAGCCCCTTGTCCATCTTAACCCCCAAGTTTTTAGCCATGGGAGAAGAGCCGGACGGAGGGAACATGTCGATGGGCCACCAGGCCTGCCAGCTAGGCTCCGTATCGCACCCGAAGAAGAGTACCTCCGATTTGTCAGAATTGCACTTGAGGCTGTTCAGTTGGAACCATGCGAACACAGCCCCAAGGCAATTCTGGATACTCTCCCCGTCAAAGTCAGCCCCTCTCTCGCAAGAGAAGAGGAGCTGGGTGTCGTCGGCATACGACACGATCCGGGCACCAAATGACTCCGCCACCGCCGCCAAAGGGGTCATAAAGATGTTAAAAAGGGTCGGGCTCAATATAGAGCCCTGAGGGACCCCGACTCCCAGAGGCGGCATTACGGCGGTGTCAGATGATGTCCAGATCGTTTGCCGGCGGCCGGCCAAAAAGGAAGAAAACCATTTGAGCACCGTCCCCCGCAGACCAATCTCAAAGAGTCTTGCGAGCAGGCCCTCATGGGGGACGGTGTCAAAAGCCGCCGACAAGTCCAACAACACCAGCATGACTTTGCCCCCGGTATCCAACACCCCTTTAATGGTTTCAGAAACCTCAAGGAGCGCGGTCTCGGTGCTGCGATGTGAACGGAAGCCCGACTGGGAGTCATGTAAGATCTCATGGGACTCCAGAAAATTGGAGAGCACCGACTGAACGTGCTTCTCCAGAATTTTTACAAGAGCCGGCAGCAACGAAATTGGCCTGTAATTGGCTGGGGCTTTCGGGTCAAGTCCCGGCTTTTTAAGCAACGGGATGACCATTGCCTGCTTCCATACTGGCGGCACCTCTCCCAGACTCAACGAGAGGTTGAGAAGAGGGTGCGCCAGCGGATTAACCACCTCCGCCAGTTTACCCAGGAGCTTAGCAGGGCAGGGGTCAAGCGGAGACCCAGATTTTAAATTGCCCATAAGCGCTAGAGAAGCTGAGGCTGGCAGAGATGGAAACTCAGCCAATAAGGCGCCCTGCGCAACTGGGGGAGGCGAGCCCGCCTCGGGCATCGGCAATGTAACCGGTTCACTCGATAGAAAGGAGTCCTGGATGAGTTTGATCTTGCCTGTAAAAAAACACGCAAGATCCGCCGCCCAAGATTCTACGGGCCCCTCTTCCGAAGCAGTAGTCCGAGGGGAGATGAATTCTCGAACGATGGTAAAGATCTCCTTACTGGAGTTCGAAGCTGCTTCGATTCTCCCCGCAAGATAGGCTTTCTTTTCGAGGCGGATGTCTCGGTGGTAAGCTTTAACCACAGCCTTGTAGGCAGACCTGTCCTTGCTGTCATAATGTGCCCGCCAGGCCCTTTCGGCTACCTTGCACTGCTGCCGCGTAGCCCACAGAGCAGGGGTAAACCAAGGGGCCGAGACCCGCTTAGATGTCGGGCGGGGGGGCGGGACAGGGGCCAGGTCATTCAGCCTCTCCGTCAGCCATTCTTGCAGGGACTCCAGGTCTCTCTCTAGCTCGCCAGACAGAGGGCAAGGATGCGTCGCAGCAGCCTGAGCCAGCATCTCAGGGGTCACCCTGCTAAATGCTCTAGAGGCTCGTCCCCGCTGCTGTGAGACAGGGTTAGGCGCCCTGACGTTGCCGCTGATTACAAATTTGGCCAGCCAGTGATCCGACCACAAGACCGGGAGAATCTCTTTCACCACTAAAGGAGAGGTCGAGAAGACCTGATCTAGAGTGTGCCCCTTGTCATGGGTCGGGCCCTGCAAATGCGGGGTGAGACCCAGCGGAGTCATAGCCTCCAAAAGCTTAATAGCGGCGGGGTCCGACGGATCATCCATCCGGATGTTAAAGTCCCCCGCCACTAAGCAGTGTTCTGCTCTCAGTGCTAGACCCACCAGCACCAAATCAAGGTCAGCAAAAAACGTCCCAAGCGGACCAGGGGGGCGGTAGACTAACAGTCCCTTTACTGATTGATGCGGCGCTAGCACAATTGAAAAAGCCAACGATTCCGAGCCGTGGATGTCCTCAGTGGGCAAGATAGTGCAGGACGTGCCCTTCTTTACCACCAATGCGACCCCGCCACCACTGCCCTTTGCTCTGTCCTTCCTGAAGATGTCAAAATCCGGCGGAATGGCCATAGCCACATCGGGATTAGAAGCTTCACCCCACCAAGTCTCCGTCAGCATTAGGCAGAGTGGCTTCTCTGTCTCGAGGAGCTCAAAGATGTGTTGCGCATGGCTGCGAGCTGATCTGGTGTTTAACAGCATGCAGGCATACTCTACACCAGCTATGTCAATAGGCGGGGCTGATGACAGAACCCGTGTCGGATGCCAGCCACAACCCGGACATCGCGACTTACCCCTATAGCGGCCCGGAAAGACAGTACAACAGCAGCTCTCCCTATGATTCAAGGAGCGCAGCTCCCTAGAAGAGTACCGCACCAAATGAGGGCCCAGATTACTCATTCTCGGTGAACAGAGCCCCGCCCGCCGCCAAGACGCCTCCGGGACGCTGACGGGCGCAGACGGGCAGGACTCTGGCAAGCGACGGCAAGCGACGGCGTCCTAGCTGCGCGTTCCCGCTGCGCGGGTAAGAGCGACTTTAAATAGGCGCCGAAGTGGAGGGAGGAGCGCCTGGACGCTCCAAGATGGCGCCCGCCCAAAAAAGCCTGGACCCAATCCAAGATGGCGCTGGTCGCCGATGACAAGACGATCCCCGGACCACCCACAGAACCCGGGCCCACCAAAACGGTGGTGAGTATTCCTCAAATTAAATGCAGGTGTGAGGGGGGGGAGAGCCCAGCCAGTGCACAGCAAATAAAACAAAAACAAGTGCCAAACGCGCGAAAACGCGCTAAACGCGCTAAAAAATGCACAAAGTAAAAGATTAAAATCTGCAGCCCTTACAAACCGCAGCACGGTAAAACGGGACCTTTCAAGGCTGACCGCCGATTAAAAGTGCCTTAAATAGGCGCCGAAGTGGAGGGAGGAGCGCCTGGACGCTCCAAGATGGCGCCCGCCCAAAAAAGCCTGGACCCAATCCAAGATGGCGCTGGTCGCCGATGACAAGACGATCCCCGGACCACCCACAGAACCCGGGCCCACCAAAACGGTGGTGAGTATTCCTCAAATTAAATGCAGGTGTGAGGGGGGGAGAGCCCAGCCAGTGCACAGCAAATAAAACAAAAACAAGTGCCAAACGCGCGAAAACGCGCTAAACGCGCTAAAAACTGCACAAAGTAAAAGATTAAAATCTGCAGCCCTTACAAACCGCAGCACGGTAAAACGGGACCTTTCAAGGCTGACCGCCGATTAAAAGTGCCTTAAATAGGCGCCGAAGTGGAGGGAGGAGCGCCTGGACGCTCCAAGATGGCGCCCGCCCAAAAAAGCCTGGACCCAATCCAAGATGGCGCTGGTCGCCGATGACAAGACGATCCCCGGACCACCCACAGAACCCGGGCCCACCAAAACGGTGGTGAGTATTTCTCAAATTAAATGCAGGTGTGAGGGGGGGGAGAGCCCAGCCAGTGCACAGCAAATAAAACAAAAACAAGTGCCAAACGCGCGAAAACGCGCTAAACGCGCTAAAAACTGCACAAAGTAAAAGATTAAAATCTGCAGCCCTTACAAACCGCAGCACGGTAAAACGGGACCTTTCAAGGCTGACCGCCGATTAAAAGTGCCTTAAATAGGCGCCGAAGTGGAGGGAGGAGCGCCTGGACGCTCCAAGATGGCGCCCGCCCAAAAAAGCCTGGACCCAATCCAAGATGGCGCTGGTCGCCGATGACAAGACGATCCCCGGACCACCCACAGAACCCGGGCCCACCAAAACGGTGGTGAGTATTCCTCAAATTAAATGCAGGTGTGAGGGGGGGGAGAGCCCAGCCAGTGCACAGCAAATAAAACAAAAACAAGTGCCAAACGCGCGAAAACGCGCTAAACGCGCTAAAAACTGCACAAAGTAAAAGATTAAAATCTGCAGCCCTTACAAACCGCAGCACGGTAAAACGGGACCTTTCAAGGCTGACCGCCGATTAAAAGTGCCTTAAATAGGCGCCGAAGTGGAGGGAGGAGCGCCTGGACGCTCCAAGATGGCGCCCGCCCAAAGAAGCCTGGACCCAATCCAAGATGGCGCTGGTCGCCGATGACAAGACGATCCCCGGACCACCCACAGAACCCGGGCCCACCAAAACGGTGGTGAGTATTCCTCAAATTAAATGCAGGTGTGGGGGGGGAGAGCCCAGCCAGTGCACAGCAAATAATCGAATCCTAGTCAACAGGATTCACATGTTGAGGCTAGTGTCTGCTTAATTGGCTTGGTTAGGAGGAGAGAAAGTGTTTAGATGGCTACATGGAATATTGTAGGGGCGGCTGGTAAATTATCTGGCCCCAAATGGGTAGGATGTATACACAATTTTAATTTTATATGTTGCCAGGAACTCTGGGACTTTATTAATGTCCTTTATAATGATTGCTTTACCTTCTTTTTCCCAGCCACTCCCCTCAAATTCTAGAAAGGCAAAGCGAGGTCTGGCTTAATTCATTTTTCATGATCTGGGTTGTATTGCCAGCTCTTGCGGTAGAGGCTCATCATACCTTTTGGGGGTCAAGCTAGTGTTCTCTAAATTGAATTGTGCTCTCCTTTTGAATCTCTATGACCCCCATGCATACACTGAGACATCGATTCAGTTGGTTGCATTACGGACCTTCTTAAATCATCTGAGAAAGGATTCCAATCCTTTTCTCCCAGTCGGTATTATGGGGGATTTTTTTCTGCACTTGTGTCAGTCAAACTGTGGGGCGGACAAGTCTAGAATACAAGAGTATGACGGTCTCTATATAAATTTTGAGCATACCTCTCAGGGAGAGATGTTGAATAAAATCATTTGTGATTTCAAGTTATCTTTTGACTGCATCAGTTCACGGGAAGAGAGGCAGCTACAATGATTAACTAGGTCATTCTCTCTGCATCTTTCAGCCACTAATAACTCTGGGCCAGATGTACGACCATTCACTTTTGCGAGTCACAAATTGCATCAAATTGCGACTCGGAATTTGCAACTCGCAAAAGGGAATGTACAACAGTGTCTCAGACACTGTTTGCGATTTCCAGTGGGGTTGCAAATTGCATGTGTCAATAATGTTCATGAGGCAAGCGCAATTTGCGATTCCATTGGGAATGGCTAGCACTCCCAGGGATGGTGGCCTGCTGGGGTCAGCACACCACCATGTCTGTGTCAATAAAGGAAAACGGGATGCATTCAAGAAAGAAAAATTAAACTGTTCAGTTTCATTTTTTAAGGGCAGGCAGTGGTCCTTAGGACCACTGCCTGCTCTTAAGAAATATTTCCGCACACACGTACAAAGGGCGAGGGGTCCCCCTTGAAGTAGGTGGACAACTGCGAGTGTTTTGCAGCCGCAAATGCGGTCACAAACCAATAGTACATGGCATTGAGACTCACTATTAGAAAGGGACGCCACTTCTTATAGCGAGAGTCGCAAACGCTATTTTGCCAGTCAGTGACTCACAAAATAGCGTTTGTACATGCCAGGACCCATTTTTTGCTGTCGCAAACGGGCCGATCTCCCATTCGTGAATGCAAAAAAGGATCGTACATCTGGCCCTAATTACGCTATTTTGAGTCAGGTTTGCAGTGATCATAAGCCAATTTCCATTTTTATCAGCTGGGTTATTGAGAGTACCCCAGTTCATCACATGTTATGGTGTTAGCTGCCCTGGGGAGAAGGACAAGTGGAATAGGGTTTGTCCCGAGTCCTTTCTTCCAGAGCTGACTTGTCACTGTATTAGGGACATAGAGGCTTGTCTCACAATAGACCGGCCCAGTAAGTGCATAGTGACAGCTTTTTCCAACATTAGGTCTAGGGTGAAAACTATGCTAACCCGGTAAGGGAATAAGGGGAATAAAACTTAGCCTTATTGGTTTGACCAGGTTTGCTTAAGGGATCATCAAGATCTGTTACGGGCTCGGAAATGTAAACCTGGGGTAGCGACTAATGTGGCGGATCTACAAAATATCCATTAAAAACAGGAAGGATGCTTTGAGACATGAAATCTGGGTAGTTTGGCAGATACCTCTTCTCTGAAACGTAGTAGCAAATTCTGGGGAATTGTCATTTCTAGTAATGACTCACCGGAGTTTTACAACCTTATTGCCCCTGACCAATGGGTGGCCCACTTGAGTAGTATTTATGGATGTGTGTCCAATGAGGGAACAGGGGCTGACAACTGTATGCCTTGTCGCACATTGAACATAACAGGATGGACTCGGAGACAAGGATTCTATCCTCAGACAGAAGAGGAAACTACCTCTCCGGGTCTTCTCAGAGTGAATCACCACACTCTAACAATATGGGGTGATCTAAGGATCCGGAAGCAGCGATGCAGCCTACAGATCTAGAGAAATAACCATTGATCACCAGCCAGAGTCAATCAGGACTATGGACTGACTTATGGTCTGACTTGATGAAGTGAAGGCGTCTGCAGTGGGTGCAAAGTTAATATTTCTCCATAAACTATTGAATCCACTTGTAATATTCTATAGCACTCTGTTTCCAGAATGGAGTGATAAAAATATGCATGCACTGTAGTTATTACCTCCCGAAGAGAGCAAAAAACTAAGTGGGTCAACAAAGGTACATTGGGAATATATACTATTGTTATCATTTTGACAAAACAACCCCCTCCTTGAACAATAAATACCCAGAAACTAAATCTCTGATCAACAGTGAAGCCCATGCACAATGAGTACCACCTTTTAACAGTGAGAACCACATATATTAATTACCATACAGTTACAGTTTTAACCGATATCTCACACTGCATCAAGGCCCTTCTTATGGGGCAGAGGGCCAGCCTCCTTCAGTCACTGGCTAGTTTCAGTTTAAGTGACTGCATTGTGCTCTTCCACATAGAGCACACTCTTACCTTTAGTGTCAGTGATCTTGTTTTACTTTACTATTACTTTAGAGTTGCTTTTTTGTCTTCAGAGCCTCATGTGGCCGCATGATGTTTTTGATGTGAATATAGGGCGCATTCCAGATTTATCAGTCCCTGTCTCCTCCTAATGGTCTTGTAAATCCCTTTTGGTCTTTATTTATCTGACTCCTGCTGTTTCACAGCATATCTGAATGTTTCCAATTGAAATTGTTCTTTTTAAAGCTATCCTATTTTTAGTATTACACAATTAAGTGCATTTATAACTTCACCCCTGTATGTATCGCAATTAAGTAGTATTGCTATACTTGTAAACCAATGTTGTCTGTGTGCCTTGATGCTGTGGCTTTCTAGTTTCCTTTCAATATTTTTAATACTTTTGTATGTTGTGCTGATGGAGATATTTATTATATTACCTATCTATCTATCTATCTATCTATCTATCTATCTATCTATCTATCTATCTATCTATCTATCTATCTATCTATCTATCTATCTATCTATCTATCTATCTATCTATCTATCTATCTATCTATCTATCTATCTATCTATCTATCTATGTCTGTCTGTCTGTCTGTCTATCTATCTATCTAACTTTTCATCTAGCTATGCAACACTATCTATCTATACAACCCTCTCTATCTATAATTGAAAGACACTCTATGTATCTATCTTTTCAACCATCTATTTGTAATGAACATCTAGAACAAGTTACGTAAAAGCATTAACAAAGGCAAGAGGCTGGCAGCCAATGACAGACCGATTGGCTTTTTTATTAGGTCTGGTGTTAGCCTAGGCTTTTGGATTTTACTAAAATTATCTGTATAGCATAGTGAGTTATGGGGTCTTCAGACAGATTTATCCAGTATTCTGTTGTTGTTTCATTCACACTTTTCTTCCACCCACTCCAGCATGCATCATGGGGCATCCCAAAAAATCTCAAACACTGGCTGAAAAACATCTTCCATCTGAAGCTGTCACCATGAGTGAATGTGCCCATCACTCCCAAACACAAAGGCAGCCACCAAAGACTCCCCTGACCCAATGTCAACCAGAATCCTCAACTGTAAGAGCTAAGACGAGATCCCAAAACACATATACATCCTGTATCAGGTGGGCTCGAGTCCAGTCGTGTCATGGTATTTCCCGACTATATTCCATAGGAACAAGCTATGAGGAAGTCCTTCAAGGTGGTGAAGTACAAACTGACCTGCAATTCACATTGCCAAACAGAAGGTGATCTTCCAACCCATACACACTGCCAAACAGAAGGTGATCTTCCAACCCATACACACTGCCAAACAGAAGATGATCTTCCAGTCCATACACACTGCCATACAGAAGGTGACCTTTCAGTCTGTACACACGGCCATACAGAAGGTGATCTTCCAGTCCGTACACACTGCCAAACAGAAGGTGATCTTCCAGTCCATACACACTGCCAAACAGAAGGTGTTCTTCCAGTCCATACACACTGCCATACAGAAGATGATCTTCCAGTCCATACACTGCCAAACAGAAGGTGATCTTCCAGTCCATACACACTGCCATACAGAAGGTGATCTTCCAGTCCATACACACTGCCATACAGAAGGTGATCTTCCAGTCCATACACACTGCCAAACAGAAGGTGATCTTCCAGTCCATACACACTGCCAAACAGACAGTGATCTTCCAATCAACACCCACTAACAAACAGAAGGTGAACCTCCAACCCATTCACACTGCCAAACAGTGATCTTCCAATCCATACACACTGCCAAGCAGAAGGTGATCTTCCAATCCATACACACTGCCAAACAGAAGGTGATCTTCCAATCCACACACACTACCAAACAGAAGGTGATTTTCCAATCCATACACACTGCCAAACAGAAGGTGAACTTCCAACCCATTCACACTGCCAAAGAGGTAAAAACATACCTCCTTGGCTTAAGAGATATGAGGGCTTATTCACAAGCTCCTTACGGAGTTGGTAAGTCACTTTTAGTATGGGACCGGTGGCGCAAGGGTCTTGTAAATAAGCCCCATGATGACTGCCAACTTTTACTGGTAGTTTGCACCTGAATGTATGCCTTTTGCAGTCCTAGCTGGGATATTACATAGATGTCCATGGGCACCACAGCCACGGATGATTCCACAGACTCGACATTATGTGGGTCCGGGCCACCATCAGTTGTTCTAGGGTTCTAAGCTATACATGGGAGCTCTTCTTTCTTTTTCTATCTTTGTTTTCTTTTTTTATCTCTGTTTCACATCTGGAGGAAACACATGCTTTGCATTTTCTGCTTATGTGCCGTCCATTCCGTTTGAATTATTCATGTTTTTGTGTGCACATTTCTCATTAAAACACGTTTCATTCATTATTAATTGCACATGTATAGCATGTAGCATTTCCTGTGGTATAGGTTGAGCATGGCTCAACAATAGCTCATATATATGCAGTAATGCGATTTATAATGTGTAGCAGATTTTAGTAAGTGTGCAGCATCATTCGTGTAGGAATTATTGCATTTTCCATCACTATAATAATCAGAAACGGGTACCTAAGATACAGACACATCTTCGGAGATAGACTGCTTCAACTACCCTCGGGAGATTCGAGTGAGCTGTAAACTGCAAACATCTTCAGTGAAGGAAACGGGGATCCTGGCTCGGGTACGCCATAATAGAGTCAGGCAACGACCTTCTAAAAGCACATTGGATGATTGGAAACAATTTCGTTTTTCGGCAAATATATGAAAAGCCAGTGGTAAACTAAGAAACTTAGAATGTCAATTTGGTGCTAAGGTTTAAGAAATGGAGGGCTAGTAATTTAAGACTGGTTTCATTCTGTAATACTTACAAATAATTAATGCCATTGAACATCAATAAATATTTTGCAAATCCTTTTAACATATTGCTTAATAGACATTCTATTTACTACAATTCTGTTTGTTTTCACAGTAACATCTATCCATACAATCTGCACTAGATAAGGGCATTCATTTTTATTAAAGTCCTCTAAATGCATAGCTTGGAGTTTGTGTGTGTAATCATCCATGGGGAAAGTGGCTCTGTAACTCACTAATGCATATAATCTCGTATTGTTACAGGACTGATCTTTACCCTATAAACACCATCCTCAACTAATGCATGGGAGGTTTGCAGGTTACAGCCTGCTTGATTTCCAGGCTCGGGCTGGGAAGTTGGCTATGCCTGAGCTTTCCAGAGGGATTTGGTCTTCTAAAACCAGACTTTTATTGCTGTTAAGCCTGCCCGGTTGGAAGCCAAGCTTATGACAGTCAAACAGGCTAACAGCTGCTTGTAAGACACATAAACTGTTTGCTCTGCAGATCAACCAGATCTCCCTTGATCAACATCTGACTGACAAAGCGAAACATTGATGGCTCCTAACTCAGAGTTGCATATGTAAGTGTGGGGACCATGCCGGTAAACTCTTATGGTGGCTGCATCGCACGGTACCTTCACGCCTTTAGAAGGCGATGCAGCATTGTGGAATCTTTTCCATCCCACTACAACCACTTCTCTTGTTGATGCACTAGGTGTCAAGGAACTGAACTTCTTCCTGGAGGGCGTCCCCCTGACCTCAATGACATTAGAGGCACCCAAGCTGCTGTACCAATGCTGACAATGCAGGACGTAAGCATGGCTATCTCTCAGCTCTCCTTGGGTACGACGGAGGGACCCATATACCTGCAGGTTAAGATCTTCTAGTGCCTCGTCTCCAGTATTGCAACCTTACTGCAATTATGTGTTCTCCATGGAAGCCCAAACAAGATCATTCCCCAAGAGTTGAGGGAATCGGTTATCACTGTTCGTTCAACACCAGGAACACCCACAAAATACCGAGCATTCTACAGACCTATTTGCTTGATCAACACGGAGGCCAAAATGATTGCAGAAATTCTTACAAACTTACAGTTCCTCTTTATGCAATTTCTGTACCATCATTAACCGGAAAGTGTGACATTGCTAATGGTTGATTTTGAGACGGTGTTTGATTCAGTGGGGTGGTATCACTCTATCTTAGTCCTACCCAGTTTGGGTTCTCGCCCCTATTCACATTATAAGTCTGCCTTGTACACATGTAAACGACGGCCAGAATTCTACCTAATGAGGTTATTTCCAGATATTCCTCAATTAAGCGCTGTCACCCTTCTATTTGCCTTGGTAATAGATCTGCTGGTCCGATCGACCCCTTACAGCAGAAGGTGCCATCCATATGTTCTGCTGGGCTGTGGTGAGGGATGGCTGAGTATCACTTTACACAGACGGCCTGCTTCCATACCACAGTAAACCTTTAATTTCTTGTCCTAGGGCAATGGAACTGCTTGAATATGTTGACAAGGAATCTGGCTATGGGGTTCACTGGTCTAAATCCACCCTAGTCTGCAGCTCAGCTGAAGCAGTCCTATGTTTTTTTTTATTAATGCTGGTGTGTATTGATGAGAGGTTTCAAAGTACCACATTTAAACCTGGTCCCAGTGTTTAGGTAGGAGAATTTCCTGGCCTACTACCCAAATGGGCCTGGTCAGTTCTTCCCCTTCCTCTGGGTTTGGATCAAACTGTCTAGGGTAACAAAGGCAAGGGCAGGCCTGGAGTCAGATTCAATTTTTCGCAAGTCATCAACGGGCCACCTTTTGCATTCTTAAACATACACACAGAACTGTTTGACATATTGTATTATCACAAATGTACAAAAAGAAAAACCAGGAATGACAATAACGTTGTGTACGCAAAATTAATCACTACATAAATGATAAGACCATTTTTGGGGGGGCCGCTAGTAGTAACTATGCTGTATTGAGGAATATGCAATCTGCTGGTATTTCCACTGTCTAGTTGCTTTCTTGTGGATGTTATGTCCTAGCCTTCCTTTAAACCCTTAGGGATCAGTGATAGATTTGGTAAAGCATTACAGCTTGGTAAACAGCACACAAGGATGACTGGCTCTTAGATGCAACAAGGAGATTTTCAGGTTCCATTGTAGTGGATAAGGGTGCCCTGAGGCTCATGTGGGGTCTTCCTGAGAAATAGCCATGCATTGGTATACCTGAGAGCTTGCGCCTGAGGCCCTCAAGGAGTAGCTGAGGCCTCTCACTATGGGAGACATGGGAAGTAGCCACATACATTGCTTAAGTGTAGTAAAAACCCATACTATATTGTGCATGAGCAGACCAAGAACCATAAAGGGTTCCAGGTTTTTACTGATATTAAGATTCTGACGTCATTTCAGCTCTCTATGGCTCAATACTATTAAAGTAGAATATCAATATAGTTTAGGGCAGGATATTTCTGGGTATATAAACTGTTCTGTCTGAGAGGCTGTTAGTTAAGCCGTAAAACCCTCATGGTGGCAGCAACCACTCAGGGAATACCAGACAACTGTCCTTGGGAAGTTAAAACCTCATGGGATTGAGAGTACCTCTGTGCCTTTAAAGTCTAAGGTTGATAGAAAGAGAGATGCCTCAGGTCATTTTGTTGCCTTTGAAAGGGACAGAGATGCCTTCCTTGGAAATTCAAGAGCACACCGCTCCTTATTTTGGTGAGCATGCCAGATAAAAAGTCAGCCTTTGCATGACCCCTTTCACTGATATTAGACATGGAAAATCCTAAGGAGTCCTGTATCCGAATTTCACTCAAGATGTTTTCAGGTTGAGCCAAGCAGGTTATATGCTTCTTAGGGAATACAAATTGTGCAATAACAATCAAGCACAGGTCATCTGTGCTTGAAAAACTAGAGAGCTAGCCACCTCTCAGGCACAACGGATTACAGAGTGGATGTCTTCAGGGAGACCTTCCTGAAAGAACTCAGTAAGTTTGTCACCGTTTTTTCATCTTTGGACAAAGTGTAAGTTCCCATAAAAAAGGTTTTTATTGCTAAGTTGTTTTTGTTGGGGGTTGATGGCGAGGCAGAGGATGTTCAACCAGCCATGCCAACATTCAAGGCTCACAGACAAATCAAGGATTAAGACAAGATGGTCAGTGGCAGAACCAGAAAAGAATTGAAGGATTTTCACATTAAGAGGCATTAGACCTGGCCACAGATTCAGAGCCTGATTCAGAATGTTGGCTAATGTGCCAAGCCAATACTCAGGTAAAGAGTATCCCTTCTTCCCGAATACGTCTAGTGGGGACTACTTGCAGATTTCATATACAGTGGTGCAACAACACAAGGTATGCTTGTGTGTTACAGATGGTGTTTGGTTTGTTACAGTTCTCTGACCAAGCCAAGAAATCCATGATCCCCAACCTTTTCAGTAGAAAACTGCACTATGGTAGATTTAGAGATGGCATAGTTGAAAGCCATAGAAAAGGCTGTCAACATCCAGCTAGCAAACTTAATCAAAGCTAACAACATCCTGGACATCTCCCAATCCAGATTCCGAAGCAACCTCAGCACTGAAACCACCCTACTCGCCACCACCGACAACATCCTCTTCCTCCTCAACCAGGACAAAACGGCAGCCCTGATCCTCCTGGGCCTCTCAGCGGCATTTAACACCGTCTCCCACCGCACCCGAGCCACCAGACTCCACATTGCTGGCTTCCGCAGCAAGGCCCTTGACGGGATACGTTCCTTCTTCACCGGCAGAACTCAGTGGGTTAGAGTCCCTCCCTACCTCTCAGAACCGACAGACACCAAATGCGGAGTGCCTCAGGGCTCCTCCCTCAGCCCCACCCTCTTCAATGTCTACATGACCCCCCTCACAACCATAGTCAGTAACCAACATCGTCTCCACCGCCGACAACACCCAGCTGATCATCCTCCTCACCAACAAACCCACATCACCAAACACAACTTCCAAGAAGGGATGAAAGCCGTCGCCACCTGGATGAAGAACAGCTGCCTAAAACTCAACTCAGAAACAACAGAAGTCCTCATTCTTCGCTCCACCCCCTCCACTTGGAATGACTCCTGGTGTCCCTAAACCCTCAGAAATCCCTCCACCCCGACGGACCACAGTCGAAACATTGGCATAATACTATAGTTATCGCTCACAATGAACACACAATCATCAGCAGCAACAAGACTACAACGTGAGGAAAGTCCTTCACCTACCTCGCAGCCGAAGCCTGGAACACCCTACCCAGCCACCTCCGGCAATCTCCCACATTGCCCAAGTTCAGGAAGGATCTTTAGACCTGGCTCTTAGAATGACTTCAGTACACTACAGAGCCGGCCCAACTTCCCCCCCCAGACCCTCACTGGTGAGTTGATGTGCTTTACCTTACCAACCTTGATTGATTGATTGATTAATTGATTGAAAGAGGTTATTGTCAGAGCCGGTTTACAACCTCGGGGGTTTAGTAACAACTTATTCTTGCTGGGCAAAAAAGGACACTGGCATTGGTTGGTAATCAACCTGGAGTAATTAAAGGAATGCTTAGTCTACTGTCACTTCAAGATGGATGGATCTCCACCCTCATGGTCCCTATTTTTGGTTTGCACTGGAGTTTATTACATTTTCAGTAGCAGGATCATTAAACTTCAAAACCTTTTCATGGAAGTTCTATGATAACTAGGGGTTTGAGGTTTGGAGTTTGTCCTCTTGATGGATCAGTCCAAGATGCAAATCCTGGCACATTCGATATGCACAGTGTATCTCCTACAAAATGTTGGTTTTGTCATCAACGAAGAAAAAGCTAATAGACTACTCCTTGGGTTCCATCTACCTCCCTTGGTAAAAGGTAGTGCATTTTGTAGGGAACTGAAAACACCTCTCCTCAAAGACTCGATTAAGTCCAAAATCTAGTTAAGTGGACCCCTGATCATCATTCATCCATGCAATTTTTCTAGGCCCATTTCATTATTTGGCCATTCAAGAATTAACTTCACCCATCTATGGGGTTTTAGATAATCAGAGCCTAAGGACGCTAGCCTTGAGATCTGATAACGGTAGGAGCGCATGGAGGATTGGAAAGGAAGGGCAATCTTTGTAAAAACTCCAGAGGAAAGTGGTCCTAAGAAGAATGCAAGCTGCACATCAACTTCCATGAACTCCTGGTGGGCCTTTTACTGTGAAATATCTGACAAAGGACGAAGTGACCTGTTACGCACTGCAAAGAATGGCCAGCATCTTGTCAGTCAGTTATATCAATCACCTGGGGGTACACATTCAAGAATATTGACTGATTTGGCAAAGGCCTTTTGACATTTCTGCCTGAACAGATACATTTTTAGGGATTATAGAGCACCTTCGGAGAAAAAAGCAACAGGATATCGGACTGAGACTCCAGGGTCTCCAGCCACTGGAAATTGGACTGGAGTGCAGACTCCTAAAAGTAATATTCTGATGCACAAGGATGAATGGACTTACCAGTGGGAAGTTTACCCCAGACGAGCCTAAGTCCAACAATCACTCAATTTCATTCCAAGCATTTCCAAGCATTCCCACGCTCTGGGTAGTTAGCAACACTAACATCAATCAGAAAACTATATGTGACAGTTTCTTCCCCTGCCATTGCCAGAGGAGTTTGCTGGCTCATGTTTGAAGCAGGAATTGTTACTTTGCTGCACATTCAGCGAAGAAGGCTGTGTCTTCTAAAGCGTTCTCGCTAGGGGTCTGTTTTGGAAAGTATTGTGGCATGTTGGTTCACAGATTCTATTTTCAAAGAATTCTATCTCAGGCTTATGTCGGGAAAAGCTTGACTGGTAGGTAGCAAGCTTTAAGCATGCATAGTCCTCACCTCCCATGCTGACAGACTAAAGAAATACCCTAGCTAGAGTAATGGGATTCTAAGAACAAGCACCGATATGATCATTATTTCCCTCAGCTACAATAATTTCTTTCTGAAGCCCAATGGTAAGGCATAACTACTGCATTTTCCACATTGTTGATGTGAGTATCATGGATTTTCAATATATGTGCCCTTAAGTTTTCTTTAAAAGACTGCTGAGCATAATTAAAAAGAGAGAAATGCATAATACTTGCCTGTGTTTCCTTACAAATATCAAAACTTTCTGTTCTGAAAGTTAGGAGTTACTTTTCTATAGAATTGGTGCCTTTTTACGTATGATGTGCATCTCTTGGTGTGTATATAGTGAAATTCATGGGTCCTAATTTTATGTATGAATTTTGCAATACTGTGTATATGATTAATAAACATCTGCATCACATAATAAAATACATATACAGTTTCATCTGTAATGTAGTATTATAAACTCAGCATATAATATACATGTTTTAGTATATAGTATAAACATTTCAGTACCTAGTCTAGTGGATCCATCTTAATGTAAAGTATGTCTATATCAGCATGTACACAGTAATGTGAACATTCCTGTATGAAATGTATGCATTTAATACTTGTACATATAGGAGTAAAATACTACATCTGAGCATAATTCATGCAGACTCCTATCAAATCTATATGTACTCAAATGTAAAAAACCTTAGGACAGATAGGCTTGGGGCTTATCATTTTAAAGTGTATCCCTACCTGTGGACTAAACAGTTGTTTTGCACATTGTAGATTGTCTTACCGCTATCTGGGAAACACAGTTGTCTTGCACATTATGTATTATCTTGTCACTCCCTGTGGAATAATTAGTTAACCTGCACATTGTAGATTGTCTTACCACTATCTGGAGAATACACAGTTGTTTTGCACATAGTAGATGGTCTTACTACTCCCTGGGAAATACATAGTTGTCTTGCAAATTTATTTTGTCTTGCGACTACCTGGGGAATACATAGTTGCCTTGCACATTGTTTATTGTCCAAAAACTAGCGGGGGAATGCATAGTTGCCTTTCACAGTGTAGATTGACTTACCACTATCTGGGGAATACATAGTTGTCTTGCACATTGTCGATTGTTCGGAGCAGTTTTTCACCTCTGTACACTTGGAAATGGGAGTTCGAACGAGGCATGAATAGCACTGCAGAGAAGACACTGCAAGAGAAAACATGAACCAATTTTATCCACATGTAAGGCTAAAATCATCATTCAGTATGAAAGCACTTAAAATAGCACTGTGTCTACTTTTGAAACTGAAAAGCATTTCTTTTAAAAATGCACATACCTTTTTGTGCAGAGCTTGGTCTTAAAATAAATCTTGAGCAAAGCTTATGTTTAAAAATTGGTGTGGATTTCCTTTTTGAGTCGTGTTTCATTTATTTTTCCTTGTGTGCACAACAGATGTCTAAGACTGCTCTGTGTTAGGTCTAAGGCTGCTGGACCATACTGCCACAAATATAGAACTTTGGGTTTGCAGTGAGCCCTGTACACTTCTGGGGGAATCTCTGGACTCTGTATATGGTATAACCATCTAGTGTTATACCATAGACAGAGCCAGCTTCCTACACTATGCATATTAATGTTACATCACTATTGAACCATAAAGCAAATACCTTAGTCTTAGTTAGTTAAAATAAAAAATATATAAAAAATAATAAAAGTCAAAAACAAGACAAATATGGGTGATATCTAAGAAATATAACCAATGAAACTCATCACAGAATCTATTGGGTCAAAAGTACCCTAGAGTAATTCAATAGAATGGAATTCAATCCAAATCCCAGGAGTCAATCACTGTGCCTCACCCGTTGACATGACGTTAGATCTCAGTGATCAGACTTGATGGCTCAAAACCACAAAGCTCCAGGCATTGGAGCTCTATCTCAAGGAGTTAAGTGGTCAATTGGTGAAAAAAGAAGATCAAGGATGGTTCCAATTTTTGGCAATGTGATGTCAAACACCATGTTGAACTAGTTGTTGGTTGAAGTGGGATTGAACATGAACGCAGGTGATTTGAAGACGCAGGACTCTAGATGAGGTGATGGTGTGTGGTGATGTGCAATGAGGTGCAGATAACTCTTGTGGCCGCATCCTACTGCTGGTTGATGAGAAGTCATGATGAAAAGGGTCTTATTCCAAGATTCAAATTCATGGGATAATAAGGAAAACTCAATGCATTTTGAAGACTTCAACTAAAATTATGAGCAGCAACTGATTGAGGTTACAACCCTACAGCACTCTAGCTCACCCGGGCAAGAGCTCCAGCAGGCAGGCTCTTTGCGGCACAATAGCACTATTGTTTCTTGGAGTAATTTCCTTCAATAGCAGCCTCTTCTTAGGAAAGAGCTCCAAAAGTCCTTGGTGATCCAAAGAGCAGAAAGGAGGTCCCCTTAGTTCTGGAGACAAGTTCTGTAGGCCAGGAACCCCTCTCCACAGAGGTCTCTGGCAGACAGGATTTGTCTTCTTTTACAGACAAGTAAGGAAAACGTGTTCTTTTCTTATCCTCCAAGCAGGTTTTCTCCTTGCAGTGGATCAAGCATGAATTTTTAAGTGTAAATCTGGTTTGCTAATGGTGAGGACCCCAAATCCTTTTATACTAAAACTCCCACCATTGCCGCTTTTCTTTTATGGTTTTGTACCATAATACTGTGGTCGAGCTATTGACCTGCAGACATATTGGAGTCTATAATATCAACTCATAAAATAGTGTTACTGTGAGCTAAAGATGATAAATAAAATCTCTTACCTTGATGATAGTTTGATTTTCATGGTCATGATATATCTATAGTGCACTTTTAATATTATGTTCATGATATCTCTGCAGCTCAATATTTCAACCACAAAGTTGTAACATACAAGCCACTCTTACTTTTGTGATGGTGCATTAAAATTCCTGATCTGGCTCAGATTATTTCCTTGAGTGGCCCTGCTCTGTAAATGTAATATGGTGAATCATTTTCCCCGCTATGAGGCTATCTTCCCTGCCTCCTGACTTCATTCAAATCCCTCTGAGTACCACTTCTGAACTACAAAGGCCTGACAAGTCTATAGTGGCCAGATTTGTGAGCAGTAAATATTTCACTCACCTGCTCAGGGTAGCTTGTCACTCACTTCTTGTGCTATATGTGTGAGTACCTTATAATCCGAGCTATAGAAGTGTCAGGTAAATATTGCTCTTGAAAATTACCATGTGTATGATAAAGTCTAGACAGACATCACACTAACTGGTAACTGACATAACCAAGTGTCTTTTCATGCCTGGTTACCAGGTTACCTATATGGTGTAAATTTAGTTCTGACCATGTTTACCTTTTTATAAATTTTTTATAACATTACATTTTGTAGGAAGGGGATGTTTTTGAGCTTTAACTGCAAAAGCACATACATTGTAAAAAACATGTCCTAGTTTTAGATGAGAGTAGGATTCACTTATCCTACCATATATTTACTATTTGCAGCTGTAAATTGGTCTGCTCATAGCCAGTTGTCTTACTAGAGCAGCAATTTTGGAAATATGGCAAACAAAAATACATATATTAGAAACATAGCACATGCTTAGCACCTATTCTGTAATCTAAGCCATAAAATAGGTATATACTCATAATGTAAGTTAAAAAAGCAAATGACCATGTGTTAGAGCTGTCAGCCTGAGAGTGATTTTCCCCCAAGCTTTTTGCCTGTTTACTTCCATTTTTGTTGCTGAAATTCGTTTTTGTGGCTTTAGGACTCCGTGCACTAGTCAGTGCTAAAGTGCTTCTGCTCTCCCCTTTAGACATGATTGAATTGGCTTGCACCTCATTGGCATATATTACATTTACTTATAAGTTCCTTGTATTGTGGTATACCACATAACCAGGGCCTGTATATTAAATGCTACTGGTGGGTCTGCAACACTTATTGTGCAGTTTACCACTGCTAACCAGTGCTTGTGCCCTCTTCCCTAAACATGATAATATTGTTTCATCCCCAATTGGCATATTTAATTTACTTATACGTTTCAAGTAAAGTGGTAATACATATACCCAGGGCCTGTAAATTAAATGCTACTTGTGGGCATTCAGTACTAATTGTGCTACCCACTTAAATGGCCCATTATCCATGTCTCAGGAATGCTGCTGCAGAGCCTATGTGGGAAACAACCATTACAGCGCACTACCTTTACAATGCAGTCCTTACAACGCAACATCCTTTACATCGCATGCCATCACTACGCAGTCATTACAACGCATGTCACTACAAAGCATGCCATTACAACGCATGCCACTACAACGCATGCCATTACAATGCATTATAAGGTAAATAATGGGAAACAGTAATTTTTACCCCCAGCCTATCCAACACTTAGCCTACTGTTGCACTCACTGGAGTGCGAATAGTAATTTTTATCCCTACACTATCCAACACATACCCTACTGTTGCACTCACTGGAGTGTGAATAGTCATTTTACTTCTACTCTATCCAACACTTACCCTACTGTTGCACTCACTGGAGTAGGAATATTAGTTTTTACCCCTACACTATCGAACACTTACACTACTGTTGCCCTAAAAGTATTATGCATTGAATTGGTATGCGTTGTAATGGTTTGCGTTGTAATGGAATGCGTTGTAAGTGTAGTTTCTAAAAATGCGTTGTGATGGCATGCGTTGTAAAATCATGCGTTGTAATGGATGTTGCTATGTAAAAAACGCGTTGTGAAAAAGGCATATAATGTAAATGTTTGAGTTGTAACGTGTCCTATTCAGCCTATGTGTGCAGATTACCCTGCCATGTCAACTTACCAAAATAAACCTTTTGCCAGGCTCAAATCGTCCCTTTCTATACATAAATGTCACCTCTGAGGTCAGCCCTGGGCAACCCAGAAGAAGGGTGCAATTCATTTAAAAAGCAGGACATGTACCTTTTAAGTTTTACATGTTCCAGTAGTAAAACTCTTTCATAGTTGTTTTTCTCTACATCAAGACCTATCTGTCCCATGGGTTAACATTTCTATTGCCTTATTACATTTTATAAGTGTTCTTTCTAATTGGGAAGAGAGAAACCCTTAAGCCTTGTGTCTAATGGTAAAGTCTGATTTAAAATTGCAATTAAAAAAATGCCACTTTTAGAAAGTTGGCATTTTCTTGCTTTAGCCATTTGGTGCCTGTAGCTTGTCTCTGACCACATGGCTGGGTGTAGTTGACAGTTGGGCTTTGTGTATTCCTCCTCGATATTTGTCATTTTGGTCTTGTTTTATTCATCAAATTCAGAGCTAATTTTCTAACCAGGTGTGGATTCATTTTGTGTGGTGTTTTCACTGTGTTACTGCGTGAAGTGTTGCACAAATTCTTTACACACTGCCTTTAAGTTTAGCCTGACTGTTCTGTGGCAAGCTACCAAGGCTAATATCCCAGGCAACCAGAAATCCAATTTCTAACAACAATCAATTAACTACTGTCTGGCAACAAACTAGGCACCACCCTAGCAGTATCACTCTTGTGACAATTACGCCCTCACACCACTTTTAGATCATCCACCTAAATATTAAAAAAATTAAATCAACTAAAGCTCAACTCCCTAAGACAATTAATTGTTATAGAAAGACAAAATATAACATCAATACCTATCTCACTATATTTAAAATCCATGATACTTGCTGTAAGGAAAGATTACAGTGACTGCAGCCTATAACCTGTACCATTTTATCTAACACATGCCTTCTTGCGCATGACACAACACACAACTTTCTTCCTGTTTTCCTAGATCTATCCATCTGTTTTCCTTCCGTGTCTCCCTTACACTGGTTTTGATTGGCTGTTTTAACTTGTACAGGATATATGAAGATATTGTATAGTGCATGCACTTATAACATGTCATTTGTCTCAATCCTTCTCTCTACGTCTACAAATTGACTACTAGATTGTACATTTTGGCACTACTTAGTCCACTTTATTAACAAATGCTGCTCAAAATTGCATTCGTGCCATGAGTACATATATGCAAAATGTTTGTTTCATATAATTACCCTCCCTCTTTTTCCTTTCTGTACCTATTGTTTCACCCTTTCATGTAAAACACTAATCAAATGCTTGAAGAAAAGTCCATAGATTTCACCCATACAGTTTCAAGGAAAGACAGGGTCCTGTATTTACAAAATCCAGCAGTAAAATACGATTTTTCAGTAAACAGTTATGAAAAAGAAATTTAGTTCCTGAAAAATTGTGCATTCTCTAAATTAAGTCTTCAGTTAGTCCATTTCCTTGTTTTTATGGTAAGTTGGGTTTCTGTTTTTAAAATAGATTTTGGAAATAGGAGCTCTGAGGCAACTGTTGGCACCATGTGTTGTGAGATGAAATAAATCATAGACTAAAGTAACTCAAATTAACAGAACACAAGCAGTATAACAATAACCCAGCCTCTCTTAGATCTTATGAACATCCTCAACTCCATCAAAGCCATCTACTATTAACATGTCTTACCTTTGTCCTACACAAAACAGTCTGCAGAGAAGCTTTCCCACCTCTACTCGCCATTGTCAGTGCCTCAATCATCAAAGTACTTTATTGGGTAGAACATGCCATCAAAGTATACAAAAATACATCACATTCAACTGCAGTTAAAATGTGATGGGAAGCAGAAAATAAAATCAATAGAATGATGATGACCAGAGGTCACATTTGATAAAAACAGATTATAGGACCATAATATATTGGTCAGCAGTAATGACATATATCACAGTGCATCATAGGACAATTTAAAATGCAAAAGAGAATAAAAATGCAAACTTTAAAATATCATTCACAATGTCCCCACAGGTCCCACAAGTATAATTAATTACTTCTACTAAGAGCTCTAGGCACATAAAAATGCATCATTATGAAAATTGACCATAAAAGCTTTTCACGCTTGTACCAGGCATTAAGGAAAAAACGACTTATTGCGAACACGACATGTTCTCATGTATCTGTTCCCAGTATACGATGAGTCTGTTGGTACTGTGTGACCATCCGGGTCAGACAAATTGGTCAAACGTAGGTCTTGGTAACCAGGGCATAAGATTAAAATGTGATCCAATGGATCTCTGTCCAGTTCACAAACTGGGCATGCTGCGGGAACCTGATTTTTATTCCAGTTGTTGCTGAACATTCTCAGACGCTGACAACCATACCTGAACCTTAAATAAAGACTTTTGGCAAAGAGAGGGGTAACAGTGTCCAAAAAATGCTCAAATGCCCGAGCTGGTTTGATCTCAATGAACCTCTCAGTCATGTGGTCCAAATTACTCTTTTTATATTGGCACTTGTGAAAATAGTGCCAGTATGCAGCTTTAGAGCCTGCACATCAACTTTCTGAATTAGTTCAGGGTTTTCCCAGAATTTTAATAGCTTCAACATCTTGCACCAGCTATACATAAACCTTAACCAGGGAACCTCAAGAGCGTGACTCAATCATTCAAGGTATCTTCCATGAAGAATCCACAGTAAACCCTGTTAATCGTGCCAACTACCGCCCATTGCTCAGCTATCCTTAATCTGCATTATGAAGAGAAAGCAGTCTACCAATAACCCCAGGATCAGAACAACCATCTCCAGCAACTATTATTCTGACTGCAGATCATGCTGGAGCATGTAGACAGCAACATTACATGTCATAAGTAATGCCCTTCTGAACACAAACAAAGGAGTTCCCTACCTACTGATATTTCTGTACATCTCAGCCACTTTCAAAATGGTTGATCATCCTTCCATCATTCACCCATAAAGTTTTGAATACCCTTGACTGGTACTTCTCCCACCTATCTAACTGACACCAATGTGATCCCTATCACCAGCAGAATCTCTAAGTGTTCTATCTTGTCCCCTGGGATTTCCAACCTCTACAAGAAGACCCTTGACATCAAACTTCTTACATACACTGATGACACACAACTCTACCTGAAAGTCTCCTCCACTCCACACAACATCTCAAGCAATGTCTGTGCCTTATCTCAAACTAGTTATTCAGCACTTACCTAATGGTCAACCCCAAGCTAGAATTCCAACTATTCATCAAGAATGACATGCAACAAATAGTCCAAACCTTGCTCAATGACACTAACATGGACAGATGAGAATTACAACAATAACGCAATGCAAATTAACTCAAAATCATGGTGGAAAACGACCTCACTCTTAGGGAACACATCACAAAGGAAACTAAGATGTCCTGATACAGCAGAAGGTGAACCTATTCCTCCAAAAAGCAACTTTAGAATTGCTGTTCACACCCTTGCACTCTTGCATCTGGGTGGCTGCAACTCGGTTGTACACTCTCCCAGACTCCAGATTGGCTCCCCTAAAGTGCATCCCACATACCAAAGCAAGTCTCCTGCAGGGCCTGAGGAAATATGAATGCAATACCCCCACCATGATGGAACTCCGCTGGCCTGTCTTGCCAACTCGCACCATCTTCATAACCAGCTGCATCTGCTATGTCATGACAACTAGCCCCCTGCCTTTGCGACTGATAATCTCACAACTTCCATTGGCTCTCAGCATACCCGCCCACAGCCAGCACATCATTGGACTGGAAATAAAGAAGTGCAAAAACAATCAACAAGGCTATAGGCCTTCCCCAATTATGCATCTAGGATCTACAGTTCTGTTTCCACCAGGAGCTGCCCAACCCTGCTTCCATTTAGGAAAGATCCAAATAAACAGCTCCTTAAAGAATACCATATCTGCTCTGAGAACCCAGTTGCCCCTCCAATCACTCATTGCCTTTTGGTTATGTTTCTGCTATGCTTGTACATTACATAAAATAATGGATCATCACAATGAATATGATAAACTTCCTGAGTGTCACATTGCATGAATATACAAATCAGCAAAACAGAAAATCTAAGCACACTAAATGAAATGGAATTTGTTCAGATCTTATTTATTGCTGAAGAAAAGTGGTTGTGAAGATTCTTATTCTATCTCTTCATATAAGGCATTTGGCGTCATACATCTCAATACAGCATGCAATATTAAGGTGCTTTAGGGCTCACCTAGCTCCATACACATGATTACAGCTAGAAGGGAGAACAGAAGAGGCTTCATCTTCAGCAGATGCTTCAGGTTGTGAATGGAGAACTGAGAGTGGCGAGCAGTTATATAAATGCATTCTTCCACATACTGAATTATAATTATAAAATGTGATAAAACATTGGCTTTAGACAGTGTAGTGTGTTAGGCGGCATGAATCACAATATGTTTTAACCGTGAAGGCATTAATCAAAATGACAAAAACCACACCTTGTTGTGAAATTATGTATCCGCCCAGTGTCTGTAATAGATTTCCATGAGCTTTTTCAACTTTATTGAAAGTCATGCATCTATATGTATATGAGTGCACACACGCCCACACACACACACACGCACACACACAATATCTATTTATGCTATGGCAGTGAAATTAATGTGGCCCAGTAGCACATATTATTTAGAGCAATTGTACTGATAAATGCACATTCACAAATTCATTACTACAATGCAAAGTTCACATTCAAGTTTATTTAAGTACAGTAAAATTTACATGAGGAAAATACTTTTTACTGCCTCACAGCTTGCATGTAATAATTACTTTACATGGAGAAATCTATTTATCGTTAGGAGGTCTTTTTAATATGATTTCTCCATTCTACACATACTGCATAAATGTAACCCCTTGCATCCAGGTTTTGGATAAAGATCCTTTGTTATAACAACTGCACATGCACAAATTCCATGGCACTAACCACTCAACAATGATAATAAATAACATTTACCCTCTGCACATCTGCATATATTTCCATAGGAATATTCTTTTTTGATTGCTAGTAACTTTAGGTGGCCTTTAACGAATCATCACAAAACTTTCCCAAAAAATGTCTTATTGGCGTCAGCTCCTTCCTGAAAACTTTTGGGGTGGTCTGTCAAGCAGGGGCTGAGAAAAAGGGGGTAGAGGTCCTAAAACTAGTTTACCCCATGTAATTTTCCATAAGAAAACTAGATACAGCTACAGCCAAAACTGCTGAACAGAATTACACAAAATTGGGCAAAGAGCTAGATCTTGGTCCAAAAAGTGTGCTGTTTATAATTTAGTGTAAATTGGTTCAGTAGTTTTTGAGAACTTGTTCAACTTTAACGTATATTTCATGTCATGGAGGATTCACGTGACAGAGCTCAAGATAAGATCTGATTGGCTGCCACCACATCAACAAAGGTGTAGTGAAAGTTATTCTAGGACTCGGGTACTCAGTCCCCTGTCCTCAAAAAAAGTTGAAAAGGAACGTATGGCAGGCATGCTAGGATACTCTGCCCCGTGAGGCCTGGGGGGATTTCAGAGACACCTAGAGGGCAAACAAATTTATTTTTGGGAGGGGGGGCCGCACAGTTGAACAGCAGCATTCTGTGGTGCCGTAAAAAATAAATAAATAAAGGAGCTCCAGTCCGCTTTTTTAAGCCAGCTGGATGTTATGGGGTGGGGGTTGGTGTATATATGTTTTTTGGGCAGTAATGTTCCCGCGAGGCAGGAGCAAACCTTAGCTTTTTTTCCTGCCAGCAAGTAAGAATGTTTTCTCCTGCTGTGGGAGCAGGGTGAAAATTTGCTCCAGTAGGGCCGGATCATTCTTGTTGCCGGCCCCTGCCAGTACTCAAGATGGGTGAGGGCTTGGTAGCTAGCAGAGGCCATGGGGGCCCTGGGGGTCCCCCCACAGCCCTCAAATTATTTTAAAGATGAGGGTGCCCCAGGTAGAAACCAGGGCACCCACGAAAAGTGTCAGTCTCCTGCCAGCACCCATAATGGGTGATGGCCGGTCAAGTTGCACTGTAGCTCCACCCCCATAGCGCCCAACCTATTTCAAAGATGTGGTTGGTCCTACAGGGCACTGGGGGTCCCACAAAAAATAAAAGTGTCTGTCTGCTGCCAGCACTCACAATGGATGTTTATCAAGGTGCCGGAAGGGCTTCGGGCCCCTGGGGCTCCTCCCATGGCCCCAACCTATTTTAAAGATGTGGGTGCCCTGGTTGGGCACCGGGGCACCCACAAAAACAAAACATGGCCGGTATCTGCTGTGAGAAGGTGGCCTGATATATGCTGTCCACTAGTCCTAGTGGGCACCTTGTATCAGTCCAAACAACCCCTTATGGTGAATGGTTAAAGACAACCTTATGTGAAAGCTATCCTAGTGGTAGCTATGGAGAGCAGCCTTCAGGCTAAGTCTTGAAGGAATGTAAAGCAGCTTGTTTTACCAGTCTATAATCTCTTGAATGACCAAATATATACACCAGGTATATATTCAAAATATATGTATTTAAGGTTAAACACACCCCTCTAGTCTCTTTATGAGACTGGAGTTCAAAGTACTAAAGTTACAAATGATCAAGCATCAGTAAAAGCACAAAAACACGTTTGAGCACTAGGGGAGTACCAAACTATATACTAAAAAAGTGGTATAAGAACCACGACTGTAATAGGCACTAGGCCTATTGCCTCTAGAATCGCTGGGACCCCAAGGAACCACCCAAGGTAGTGACAGGAGACCCACGGGAACTGTATGCAGTGTGGAAACACAACCGCGGGTTCTTATTATCTTCTATGGGGAATGTTGCGGTTGGAATTTTAAAGATTAGGGACACTTCTAATCGAGTCAGGACCAAACCCTCTTGGACTTAGGTAGTTCTAGGGCTAGCACCTACGGGAGTACCAGAGTACTCAAGTTACCTCACCCAGGGAAGCCGGGTGCATAGATGTCTTTTGGTGTCGGGTTGCGTCGTCGATTTCAATGGGAGCCTGCAAGGAACTGCTTCTGCCGTGAAGAGGAGAAGTGTCCGGAGAAATCCAAGCCTGGATCTAGGATGTAAGGAACCTGAAAGCAGAGGGGACAGAGTCTGGGTCACTTGCCAGTGACCTAGGGCAGGATGGACCAATGCCCACAGATGTCGGGTGCTTCAGGTGAGTTGATGGGTGTCTTGACTTTTCAGCCACGAGGTCCAGGAGGCGTCGATGAAGTCCACGAGCCGGATTCGAGCTGTGCCATGAAGTCTGTCGAGTGCTGTGGTGTCGGCGACAAAAAAGGACCCAACAAGCCTTGGCAACGGCAAGTCACAGGAAATCAGAGAAAGGACTGCGGTGCAGACCAGCAAGGTCTGATGGACTCACCCAGCAAGAGTGAGTAAGGGCTAGTCTGGGGAAACCAGAAAAGCCCCAGCAGAAGTGGAGTTGCCTTCATGGGGACCTGCTAGCCAATGGGCTAGTGATCGCGAAGGAGCCTCAAGCGGTCGCACTTGGAGCTGGCCCACGGGTCACTCGTGAAGTGGAGGCCAACAATCTTCAGTGCAGGAGGTGCTCAAGGCTGGGGCTACTCAGAGCCCAAAGCACAATTTCGAGGATGACCAGGAAGATAGTGTTGCTGCAAAAGTTCATGGTGTCCAGGGGTCACGGTTCCACGTCACCCACGATAGCCATGGGCCTCAGCTTTGCTGTGGACTCGGGGTAGCCTCGGGAAGTCTGGAATTCCACCTCTGGGAGCTTCAGAATTGCAGACCGGTCAGTTGCCTCTTTGATGCCTGCCAAGCAGGGGAGTCACTCCTTGACCCCAAGGGAGATTTCTTCCGTCTTCTAGTCGTGATAGAAAGTCAAAGGTCCAGGATATATGTTGCAGAGGTTCGTCCAGGGTAATCTAAAGTCCTAGGGACTGGATTCCTAAACTTATACTAAGTTTAGGGGATAGACTAACTAAAAGGCCCACCTATGGGTGGACCTGGGGTGGGGGTGGTTACACCCCTTCCCCTTTGTCCAGTTTCGCCCCAGAGCAGGGGCTGAGTGCCCCTGCTACCGGTTTGAACTGGGCTATGCATCTATTACGATTAACAACTATGAAACCAAAGTCTTAGCTTACGCTGATGATATAGCGCTAGTTACTACCAATCCGAAGGAGGGAATTAAGATGGTTGAGAAGGAAGTAACACGTTTCGGCAAAACTTCTGGGTATAAACTAAATACCGGGAAAACTCAAATAATCATTAACGACAAAGTGGAGATGGAAGACGAGAGAGTTGTGGAACACGCTATTTATCTAGGTGTCAATATAAGTGCCAAGGTAGATAAAATTGTACAGTTAAATCTTGACCCACTAATAGTGCGCACCAGAGAAGACTTAATTAGATTGGATAATTTACACTTAACTATTGGTGGCAGATGTAATTTGATTAAAATGCTGATTCTACCTAAATTTGTATACTTCTTCAGAACAATTTGTCTCGAGTTCTCCCCATATTACTTTAAAAACATCGAATCTTTGTTTGCCAGATTTATTTGGGGATTTAAGAAACCACGAAGGGCACTAAAATGGATTATGTTACCAAAAGAAAGAGGTGGGTTAGCATTGCCTAACTTTAGGATCTATTATTGGGCAACAGTGGCCAAATACTGTATAAATCTGATAGTGATTGAGCCGAATCATTGTGAGATCCCGACCCCACAGGAAATGGTATTAGGAGATAGAAGTAAAGGGTGTTTATGGAGACATATGAATGATAATTTTTTTAAGAAAACTAAACTCAAGACTATTCAGGGAATTTGGAAAGTTTGGAGCAATATCCGTAAATTCCTAGGGTTGGGACGCTTCTCATGTTACACTCAAATTAGTGGCAACTCTGATCTTTCTGAGATATTGCATGATGGTTATATGTCTAGGTGGAACAGGGTAGGGATTACCCAACTTGGTTGCTTCTATATCGAAAATCGATTGAAAAGCTTTTCAGAACTTCGCAATGATTATAACATTAGCAATAGGGATTTTTTCAAGTATTTACAAGTCAGGGATTTCTTGTCTAAGAAAATGGGGGGGCGTTGTAATTTTCAAAATATCATATTAATAGATAAATTATGCTTGGAATCTACTCCTAGAATTGGGGAAATATATAAGGACCTTATCAGTAGTTTCCCGGATGATCTCAATAAACATCTTACTAGATGGCAGACTAACCTATTCGTACAGCGAGCAATACCGGAGCGAGCATTAAAGCTTGCACAAATACTGCTAATGTCAATTAAATTACAAGCACAATTCTATAAAACATTTTTTGCCTTGTATTATACACCCTATAAAATGGGCAAATGGGCAATTGGCTTGGGAACCGCTTGTCCACGCTGTTCATTGGCGGCAGCTAACGATATTCACATGTTTGCCACTTGCCCATCACTTACTAATCTTAGGATAGAAATATCTAATTTCATTTCAGATCTATTTCAGGAAGAAATTACTATCTCTAGTGAAGAAATGATCTTAGGGGTGGCTGCTATTGAGCGCCCAATACAACAACAGGGGCTGATATTTGTAGCAATGGCGGTTCTTAGATTGTGTACAGCCACCGCATGGCTTGATCCCCAACCGCCATCTTCCACTCAATGGAGGGCTAGATTACTTGCTATATGCAATGTGGAGGTGGCAATTTATAAGAACAAGGGACTTAAGAAAAAACAAAGAGGAATGATGATTTGGGAACCTTTGTTACTCTGGATAGAAGATCACTGCCAAGGGTAATATTTCTAAGGGATTAATCCTAAGGCGAAAGTGGATGTGCGAATTTCTGTTCCTCTGTTCCTTAGTTTTCTTTTTCTCTTTGTCTTTTTGGACCATCAAATTTACACGCTGCGAGAGACTACTTCTATAATGTTTATACTAAAGGTGGTTTGTCTGAAGATGTTTCTTGATCTTGGTCTCTGTGGGGGGAGGGGGGATTGAAATGTATTGTATTAAAATGGCAAATGGCAATAAAAACTATTTAAATCAAAAAAAGGAGGGGGCAAAGATAAACGGGAGCGCAACAAGAGTTTCAGTCACTAATACATTTGGCACAATTCAATTAGTTTTCAGGAAATTTGGCAGTTAGTAAAGAAGGCACATTGCAAGACAAGGCTAGGCAAGCCCTACAACCATCCACCATAGCAGAAAGCCAGCACATAATAGGTACACGGTAGGCCGTGTGCAGTGGGTTTGGGTGGGCATGGTGGGCTGGGCACAGGATATGGCTCTGCAAGCAACCCTATACAACTAACAGCCAAAGGTCGGGACTAGCAGGGGTTGAAAATTATACAAATCATAAAAAATGAAATACACTGAAAAAGGAACACACAAGTTATGATTTGTGAATTATGGTGCCTTTGGCCATGTGCGATAGGGGGTGGGCCAGCATCCAAGCACAGCCTTCAACCATGGGCAGCATGAAGTTGGCCACAGAGCCTGGTGTGTTGCAGAGTAGAGTGTATTAGAGTGGAGTGGCATGGCGTAGAGTGGAGTTAGATAGAGAGTAGTATCATGGAGTGATGCAGAATGGAGTGTTGTAGAGTGGAGTAGATTAGAATGGAGTGGAGAGGTGTAGCGAGTGAAGTAAAGTATCATAAAGTGGAGTAAATTGTGATAGAGTAGAGTGAAGTGTCATAGGATAGAGTGTCTTAAATAGAGTGGCATAGAGTGGAATAAGGTGGCGTGGAGTGGAGTAGGGTAGAGTAGAGTGTCAGGGTTCCGTACAGTGTCATGGAGCATCACAGAGTGTCGTGGTATTTCAAAGAGTGACTTGAGAGTGTTTTAGAGTGATGTTGAGGGTGAAGAGTGTCATGGTGGGGCAGTGAGTGGAGGGGTGTAGAGTGAAGGGTGTAGAGTGGGGTGGAGCAGATCGTCCTAGAGTGGAGGGGCGTAGAGCGGAAGGGCATAGAGTGGAGGAGCATATAGTGAAAGGTTGTAGAGTAGAAGGGAGTAGAGTGGATCAAAGTGTCACAGAGTACAGTGGAGTGGTGGAGCACAGAGTAAAGTACAGTGTTGTAGAGTAGAGTGGCGTAGCGTAGAGTGAAGTGAATTATCATATAGTGGAGTGGTATAGAGTGGATCAAACCCTGCATAGAGTGGAGTGGCATAGAGTGTCATGAAGTGAAGTGTCATAGAGTGGATTGTCATAGATTCGAGTGTCACAGAGTGGACTGGTGTAGAGTGGAGTGATGTAGAATGGAGTAGATTAGAGTGGTGTAGAGTGTTATTTAGAGGAGTGGCATAGAGAAGAGTGGCGTAAAGTGGATTGGAGTAGAGCGACATAGAGAGGAGTAGAGTCAGGTGGCATAGTGTGCAGTACAGTGGAATATCATGGAGTGTCGTACAGTGCTGTTGAGTGGAAATGGAGTGTTGTAGAAGACGAGGGGTGTTGAGGAGTAGCATGGAGGGGCATTGATGTAGAGGGGTGGAGGGGCATAGAGTGGAATGGCGTAAAGTGCTGTAGAGCTGAGGGGTGTAGAGTGCGGCAGAGTGGATGAAAATGAGTGTCGTAGAGGGTAGTGTTGTAGAGTTTCCTAGCGTGGAATTGCCTAGAATGAAGGAGCATAAAATCGCATAAAACGGAGAATCCTATAATGGAGGGGCATAAAGCAGAGTGTCGTAGAGTGGAGTAAAGTGTCAGAGAGTAGAGTAGAGGGGAATAGTATCAAGTGGAGTAAAGGGTCGTAGATTAGCATAGCATAGAGTGGAGTAAAGTGTTATAGAGTGGGGTGGGGTGGGGTGGAGTAAAGTGGCATAGGTTGTCATAAAGGGGAGTTTTGCAGAGGAGTGTCATAGAGTGGAGTGGAGTAGAGTGGAGTTGTCATAGAGTGTAATAGAGTGGCCCAGAGTTAAGTGGCATACTGAGGCATAGTGTGGTGTAGAGTGTTGTAGAGGGGACTGGTGTAGAGTGGCATAGAGAGGAGAAGTATTGAGTTGACTAGAGTGTCATGGAGTGGAGTGACATAGAGTTGAGGGACTTAGAATGGAGAGTTGTAGAGTTGAGTAAAGTGTCATAGAGTGGAGAAAGTGTTGTGGAGTGGAGTAGTGTGGAGTAGAGTGGAGTGTAATAAAGTGGAATAGATTGGAGTAGGGTGGAGTGTCATAGAGTGGAGTGCTGTAGAGTAGATTGATGTAGCGTAGAGTGGAGTAAGGTGTAATAGAGTGGAGTGGTGTAGTGAGAAGTGGCATAGAGTTGAGTGAAGTGACAAAAGTTGTAATAGAGTGGAATGGCTCAGAGTGGCATAGAGTGTCAGAGTGGCACAGAGTGTCATAGAGTGAAGTGATGTAAAGTGGCATGAAGTGGCGTAGAGTGTCATGTAGTGGAGTGGTGTAGAGAGGAGTAAAGTGGCCTACGGTGAAGTGGAGTAGAGTTGTGTAGAGTAGCGTAGCATAGAGTGTCATAAGGAAGAGTGGCGTAGAGTGGCTTGAAGTAGAATTGAGTAAAGTGGAGTAAAAAGAGTATCATAGTAGTATCAGTGTAGTGTTGCATAGTGGAGTGTCATTGAGTGGAGTGGCATAGAGTTGAATTTAGTTTTTCAGGAGTAGTTTGTCTTGGAGTGGCATAGACTGGAGTGACATAGAGCAGAGTGGTGTAGAGTGGAGTAGCATGTGGTGGCACAGAGTGGAGTGGCGTGAAGTGAAATGGAGTAGTCCACAACGGAGTGGAGTGAAGTGGCATAGAGTGTCGTAGAGAGGAGGGGCATAGAGTGGCAGAGAGTGGAGTAGAGTTTTGTAGAGTGGAGTAAGGCACTGCCTTTACAGACAGCACTTTTTCAATTGAAATGAGTATTACATTTGCAGAAACAGTTTTATTGATATAACTATACAGCATACAAAAGGTAATGTGTGGAAATGGCATCACCTAGTGTATTAATATGTTTTGCTCGTATTAAAATATTTGTATCCAGCACACTTAAGAATTTTAAAAAGTGCTTCATTTGTGCTTTCCTAATTCTGATATATACTCAAGTATTTGAACAGTTAATTTACAGACATTTACATTTTGTTGTGTGCTAGAAAAAAGCTTTTCCTTTCACACACCCAGATTGTCAGGTAAACCCTCTCACTTTGAAGTCAGAGAAAAAAAAGTAAACCCAAATTCCCTCGGAAGACAAAGCCTGACATTTGACCTGCACAGCAAATGTGACAAGAAAAGAGCAAAATGTGAAGGCCTGCTTAAAGAAAGCAAGCACTCGTGGAAGAATGCAGCAGGCAGGTTATGCTCCACGGGAGAGACAAAGACATGCTAGACCGACTAAAACAAATAAAGACGGAAAATGAAAAGCAAGCAACTGTGTGTTACGCACCACAAAGCCAATGGTTAGTAATGGGCTGAATGCATTCTTAGGTCAGCTTTCAGAATGTTCCCAAGATGTCTTTAGCACTCCAAACAGCTGTGCTGTCTTAGTAAGCTTCGATCTAAAAACGATACAAACTGTCCACTTGGCACACTCTTCTTCATTTTGTTTTCAGGAAAGCAGGAACAGAGCTATCCATTCCATCCTGTAAAGTGATTTGAACTTTGTTCAGTTCTTCCAAATCAGTGATGGGATCATGTGCTCTCCATATCCAGGGATTTTGTCATAGACGTTGTGGCACTTGAAGTGGCATAAGAATGATCAAGGGGACAACCCTTTCTTTTCGGCTTGACAATTTCTGGAACAGATCATTTAGATCCAGGGATTGCAGAGGTGATGACATTCCGTGAGGAGCGATTCCTGTTGGAACGGATGCCACATCATACTGAGCATACTTCACTATTGGCATTTGTACTGCTTGGCAATAAGTTTAGTGCAACTTCAGTGGCCGAAGTAGTTGCTTCACGTTGGGGACATCTCTAGTGTAACTTCGAGAATGGTTTCTTCCAAACAGTTTATGCACCAAAAGACTGGTCGCACTTGTGTGGCATCTAGTTTAAGGAATGATAGAGTCTAATGCTTACTAAAGTCAGTCAGTCGCTCATATCTAAGGTAGAAAGCCAAATATTCACAGCATTGTTTTTCAGATGGATAATCGAAATTCATGTTGTTGGTTGAATGTAGCCTTTATTTCTTAACTAGAATAAAGATGAGAATGCCACAGCCAATGAATAGAAGAATTGTTGGAAATATGCCAACTTTAAAAACAGTGAATGGAAGAATGTCCCCAAAAATTGTCTTAAAACTAGTCAGTATGCATGATCCAATGTTTTTTAACGAAAACTGTTATTTAAATACCAATTACCTATACAGTTCTGAGAGTTATCATATTTATAATTCAATCGGTCATGGTTCATCTCGTGTCAGTATATCCCATTACAATGTTTCCAGTTTATCTAGATTTTAACAAATCCCAAGAAAGATAGCAACAGAAGAAAGAATTCTCATCCCTACAACCTGCTCACGTTTTACCCCTTTGTAGGCTTAAAACCTCAACCAAACCTTAGTGTCCACATTTGAATGCATAAACTCGTCACCACTGAATATGTGGAAGCCAACCAGGTGCTATTCTAGAGCCAGTCCGGCCTCAGAGCAAACTTTAGCACTGAAACAGCGCTACTGTCTCTCTAAGGTCATTAAGGGGACTTTAGACAAGGGAGGCAAGGCTGTGTAGATATTGTTGGACCTATCTGCGGCCTTTGATTCCGTGCCCCATGACCTGCTCCTGCAGAGACTCCAGGAGTGCGGCCTTCACCTGTGACAAGGGCACTGATTTTAGAGGGGATGTGATTAACACCTGCCTATCAGAGGTGTTCTCCTGGCTACAATTGACCCAACCAAAGTGTAACACCGAGAAATCGAAGATCGTTTTCTTTGACCTTCCCCCTTGCGATGTGTGGCGCCAATGGTGGCCCTCGGACATGTCCCTTCCTTCAACCTCGGTAAAGACAGTCAAGAACCTGGGGGTCCAGCTGTAGGATAATTTATCTGTGAGGACCCAAATCCAAGAAGTAGCTGGGTCCTGTTTGGCCTGCTAAAAATGCTAAAACAGCTATTGCCCCACTCAGGAAAATGGTGGTCCAGGCTTTGATAGTATCAAGGCTGGACTACGTGAATGTCCTGTACCTGGGTCTACCGGAATATTTATTGGCATGCCTTCAGGTGGTTCAGTCCGCCCATCCCTTCATTGGCTACCGATCCGCAAGAGGATCCGGTTCAAAGCTTTGGTCATAGCCTTCCAAGCTCTTCTTGACACGGGTGTCTCCTATATCAGGAAAAGAGTCCAGTACTATATTCCGCAACAAACCTTGAGGTCTTCATCGCAGCAGCAAGTGCTCTCCCCTAAGTTATCCAGCGCCTGCATAGGTGGCCGCTCCTTCCAGGTGCAGGCCTCCCGTCTTCGGAACTGCCTGCCATTGGCACTTAGATAGGAGCATGATCTACTTACCTTCAGGAAGCAACTGAAAACATAGTTATTCCAGCAATAGGCTATGAGCCGAGTCTATGGTAGTTATACTGTCATTGGCTGTCTTGAGGTCTTACAAAGCCGGGACAGTCTAGTTGAGTACCTGCGCGCTCTATAAGTACCAATTTGCAATTACAATAAGTATTTGGGTGCAGTCAATATGGCAAGAACATCGCTTCTAGTGAGGGGAGATTATCAGCAACCCTTCCCTGTTGCACATTTGTCTCTGGTTGAAGGGATCTTAAAATAGGTGTAATGATTTAAGGAGTGGCGAGAAGACTGGCACATTGGTTAGGTAGTTCAGAAGGGTTCTCAGACTGTGGCGAAATCTGCAATACTGTCCATCATGGAGTTTCCATCGCCAAGTGGTGCCACTGGAGGAGAGTTCCAGTGAATAATATCTGGAGCCTCCTTCTTTTTCCAGTGGGCCACCAGTGCTTGTTTTTACAGCTCCCAAACAGTTTAAGGTAATTCGTTTCTCACCTCTTGATTGATATTGTAAATCAATTGGTCCTATCCCTATGAGTACATAAGAAAAACATGGGGAAAAGGATATCCCAAAATAGTCCAAAACCCGGCCAATACCTCCATCTAATTGGGCTGGATCTTGAGGCGTGACCACCTAATATGTAAAAGATTGCCCACTATGCCACACTTCCTCAGCATAGTGAACTAACTGAAGGATAGAATTTATGTAGTTTAGCTGGGTTCAAGTACCAGTTATATAGTATCCTGTAGTAGGCCTCTTATCCTAAGACACTATGGGCACGTCAGACTCGTGGGGGCTTGGCGGTGGTGATCTCCCTACCGCCCTATTACGATTCGGGTGTTCGGACCACCACAGCCCAGCCGCAGCCGCCATTCCCTGACTGTAGTGCAGCAGTCAGGAGGCCGCAATAAGCTTGGCAGGACCGCTGCGGTCCTATCAAGCCTATTACAAGTTTCCTCTCACCGGCGGTGTCATGGAGGTCCTCCTCCATGAACACCGTGGTGGAGAGGAAACAAGGGGGGCCCTGCAGGGCCCCCTGTGCCTCCTCTGTATGTGGAGGCACAACAGTTACTGCACGGCATGGACTTCTCAGTTTATGCCGTGCAGGAACTATTTTTGATGTTCCCATTGCTGTACCCATTTACAGTGCACAATTGTCAGAAGATTTTAAAAAACAAACGCCAGACAGGAGGCAATTTCTAATCTGGCAGGCAGCCTGACCACGGTTTGGCGGTGCAGCAGCGGGGTGGCCCCGGCGCTGCACAGCCACAGTCATGATCAAGCCCAATGAGAGTACTTGTTCAGATCTCTACATACATGAGTCCATTGACACTCTAATTTTGTGTTCAGCAAGCACTCATAATTTCCCAGTGTATGTGTTCAGGAGTGGTAGAGTCTCTTTGAGAAGTGGTTGGTATAGGGTGGGTATGATTCCCCTTGTGTCATTTGGATGTATAACAAAGCACTCTATAGGGTACAGGCTTATTTCACAGTTGTGTTTGTAACCCATTGTCGAAGTTGAACACATTGCAATCTTGTTTAGGTTAAGTTCTTGTTTGTAGTCTTTAAAAGATATAATGATATCCTTATCATACATGTCCCTCATCATCAATCAGTTTTCCCGTCGCCAGGTTTCAAACTGCCCTGGAATGAGTGAAGGTATAAAGGCAAGTTTGAAATGTATGAGGGTATATGGGGAGTGATATGTGTCAAGTTGAGTTGCTCATTAGCTTTGTCACATACTGTAAGATTGGTACCCATTGGTGAACTTGAGCATGTGTTGGGCGGTTTTCTCTGAGGCTTCCACACCAGGTCCAAGAGAGAAAACAACCCCCCCGCAGCCCTATATATATATGAACCCATTCTTTTTGCAGACTCTTTCCAAATGCAGTCCGCTAGCATCCGAAAATGAGAACTACACAGGCTCGTTTACGCCACCCGTGATCCCCCCCATTTCATATATATTTCTCAAATGAGCTTTACAAATTACAAAATAAGGATTCCCGTGTGGTTATAGGGAGAGCCTGAGACATACAGAGCAATTTCAATAGTATGTTTATTTTACTTGTATTAATATGGCCCCGCCATGATACTGGGCTGCCTCCCCATCTCTGGCGATCTCTGTCAATTGTGGCGAGAAAATTTTCACATATAAGTTGCTTATATGGGAGGAGATATGTGCAGCCGTCCATTTGAAAGCTGAATGTGTTCCTGGAGGATGGCATTTCTTCTCATGACAGGGTAAGATACAGTATTTCCAATTTGCTCATATTCATTTTAAACCCGGAAAAGTGTTGAAGTAGGTTCAAGGGGCATTGCAATTGCAGCGGAAATGTCTCAGGATTGATCAAGCTCAACAGAATGCCATCTGGAACTGCAGCACTTCGTGTTTGTCTTTTCCAAATCTGAGGCACGCCACTTTTTCATCCGCTCTAAGGTGGGCTGCAAAGGGTTCTACAATCGGGGCAAAAAAGTATTGGGGGCAGCCCTGCCTGGTGCTTCTCGTCAGCTGGAGTGTTGGAGAGATATAGCAGTTGAGTGAGATCCTCGCGAATGGGATCTGATGTCCAGCCAAGGCAAGGGCAGAACCCAGCCCTATCAAGCACCTGAGAGAGGAAGAGCCAGCCCACCTGGTCAGAGGCATTTTCTGTGTTAACGTTTCTGGGATTGCTTCATTCTGTCCCTTTTTGACTATGGGGAGCACCAATCTAAACTTTTTGCAAGTTTGGCGGTGCTTAAATAATTCTGACTGGTCAGGGTTGATGTGCCCTGGAAAAGCATTTGTGTGATTGTTTTTCTGAGTTTCATGAGGCCTCAATTTGCAGGGTATCTATGGCATGGCATGCTCACTCTCCCTTGATTTCAAAATATCTAATAACAAAAATGTGTCAGGTTCCTGTTTTGTTCACTTTTTAAAGCTCTTTCCTCCTTTTCTCTATCATTATGGGAGGATTCATATGAATCTATTATGCCACAAATAAAGTTTCCAATACATTTTCAATCAATAGTTCTAATTAGAAGATAGACTAATGAATTGACAATAATTCATTTATTTACAGTTGTGCTTTTTTCTTTAATTTCTTTTATTCGTCGCTTGTTTTCCCATTGTAACTTAACAATTTTGGCATTCTGTTGGTCCCTAATAAAGAAACACATTAGTTTATAGTAGGCCCTTTTTTAGCTCTTTGTAATCATGTTTTTGTTCATTTAAAGAATAACATAATATTATGGACTTTCAGAAACTCAAATAGTCCTGTGTCACTTGAAATTCAGTGCATTAACTCTTCACTTAAAGAGTAACATTTGGAAAAATCCATCATCATTGCAAATCACAACAATCAAATGTGGACCTCAAACAGTCTCCTTTTGTGTTTTTCCTGTGTTTACAAAACATATATTTGTTTTGCTGTGATTGTTATAAAACAATATTTCATTTACAGGAGAAGAAATGCAGGGTATGCTGTGTCATCTGATTGGCAGTGCATCCAATAGACTTATGTTAGACTCTTCTAAGCACAGAAAGTCTGTGTATTGCACTCTCACTCGCCCTTGAATCTCATTCCCCTCTCTCATGATACATTACATTTCACACTCACTCTGTCAGGACTCTGCCTACATGATAGGAGTAAAATAGATGAACAATATAAGAGTGCTATACTCTGTTTAATAAATTCCAGGACACAGTTAGAGGTTCTATGCGCATGGTGACAGCCCTCTTTTGAAATGCACCTGTCGGTATAGTTTGCATTGAATGTTTAAAGCCTGGCATGTTTGGCAAATGACTTGCTATGAATGCTGACTTTTTTGAAAAGGGTTTTCAAATGTGACAAGATTCTTATGATAATGCCATCCCACTAGTCACTGAAACCCCACACAGAAATACTTAAATACCTCACTTGTGTGGGTGCCAAAAGCAGAGAACCTAAAAAAGTATAAAATGGAAAACTGAGGGGGAACCAAAGTTGGTCCAAAAGGGCAGTTTTTTCATAAGTGTTTAGGCTAACTCTGCTTTGGGCATCCACACAAGTAGGGTATAATTTCTATTGGGTGAATGAGGGGAACGCTGGGTGGTGAAATGTTTTTGCCAGCACAGGGATCTCACAACTTTCCCACACAGAAAAGTGAGGAAAATGTTACTTTATAGCTACATTTGAGGTTTGCTTGGGATTCTGGGTATGAAAACGTTGGGGGATCCATGCAAACCACACATTCCTGGACTCCTCTGAGTATTCTAGTTTTAAGAAATGTTGATGGCCACCAAGTCCGGGATCAAAAACAAAGGTGCCGGGCTCGGGGGTCTCAAGGCGCTGGTGGGTGGTGTCCACTGGTTTGCTTAGCCGAAGAGCCAGGTCTTAAGGGTCTTTCTGAAGGTGTTCAGGGAGGGGGCGCATCTGAGGCCTGCTGTTAGCTCGTTCCATGTCTTGGCTACAAAGTGGGAGATAGATCTTCTGCCTGCTCTGGCTCTGTGGATGCGCGGGGGTTCAGCTAGTAGTAGTAGCGAGTGGAGTCTTCTTTTGGGTACGTGGAAGTTGACTGTCGTTGAGGTATTCAGGTCCGTTGTCCGCATATGTAGGCGTGGGTGAGGATTTTGAAGGTGATTCTTTTCTCTACAGGGAGTCAGTGGGGTCTTAGTAGATGTTGGTTGATGTGTTCTTGTCGGGGGATGCCCTGGACAAGTCTGGCTGTGGTGTTCTATATGGTTTGGAGGTTGCGAAGTAGGGACTTGTTGATGCCGGAGTAGATTGAGTTTCCATAGTCCAGTCTACTGGTGATGAGTGCGTGGGTGACTGTCTTTCTTGACTCGGGGGGATCCATTTGAAGGTCTTGCGGAGTATGCGGAGGGTGTTGAAGCAGCTGGATGTGACTGCGTTGACCTGTCGGTTCATGGTGAGTGAGGAGTCCCCCACAGAAAGACTGTGTTGCCCCTTTTGGGGTGAGGGATTTTGCCCATTGCCAGGGTAGGATGCCAGCATCCCTTTCTTTTTCTCAAATGCAAAATCCCTGGTGTCTAATGGGGGCTCTACACCCTTAGGGCATATTAGGGGCAACCTTCCTAATAGGAACAAGCCTCCTATCTGCCCGCATGGGGGTAGACAGAGCCTAAAGCCAATTCTGGGTTGGGGATATTGCCATACGCCACAGTGGGTCACCACATCATATTTCCTTTTTGCTATCGCCCCATTTTGAAATCCCCACCTTCTAGTAGTGTTTCTGTCAGCTGGGGCAAATTAGGGACAAACCTTCTGTCTACCCCCTCTGTGGGGGCGGGACAAAAATAATGGTTTGTCCCTTCTAGGTGGGGGTATTGCCCAATGCCACGCCTCTTTGTTTTGTGCAAACGTAAAGTCCGTGGTGCCCTCTGCGTATCAGGGGGGCAGACCCCCAATCTGCCTCTCCGGGGAGGTATAAAGACTGTGTTGTCCCGTTAGGTTTGGGGCATCACCCTATAGTAGGGTGGGCTGGCCTCACCCCTCTGTTTATTTTTCATTAACTAGAATCCCCGGCGCCTGGTAGGGTGTCTACTCCCCAGGGGGCAGATTGGGAGATAACCCCCATTATCTGCCTCACAAGGGTGGATGATGGGCAGCCCCACCACTTAGGTTTTTTTTTAACAATTACCCTGGTGTCCAGTGGGCTTTTTTTCCCCTCAGGGCAGATTGGAAGAAAACCCCCAATCTGGTCTCTAGGGCAGTTAGGCTTTATTATCCCCTTTTGAAGTGCTGGCATTGCCCTATGTATAATTGGCCACCTTAACCCCTTTATGATTTTTTTATTTCCCTGGTGCCTAGTGGGATTTCTGCCTCTCTGGGGAGGACATAATGGTGGCAAATACTGTTATGCCATTTTGGAATGGAGGCATGGCCCTGTGCATGGTGGACCACACCTATTGTTTGTTTTTGTTTGTCAAATTATCTCTGGCGTATAGTGGCCTTTCTGCCCTCATTTGGAGAGGCACATTGGGTGCAAACCTCCCCCCGCAACTTACACCCTGGGGACCAATAACTGTAATACCCTTTTTGGGGTGGGGCATGGCCAGTGCCAGACTGGCCATAGCGTGCACCGGACGTTTCCCCTGTGGCCTGCCAGGGTGGGGGCCATTTCTGGGCCCCTGGGAGCCAGCCAAGCAGTTTGCCAGGGCTGGTTTCGGTTCCCAGTCCAGCCCTGGGCATGGCCCTATGTACAGTGGGTTGCCCCTTTGTTTAATTTTTCCTGGTGTCTAGTGGGCTTTCTGGTGGGGGGGTAGAAAGATTTAGCCTTTTTGGGACCGCAATCTGAACATGGACCTGCATATTAATACATTGTCCGGGTGCTGTTCGCAGCTTAATCAAGATTCTTTGGGCCCTGCTAGACTGGACCCAGAAGACCATAATTCAGGCTGCGCTCATCTCTTGTCTTGATTATAGCAATATATCTGGGGGCCAATCAATCATCTCTCAAATGGATTCATACATTTCAAAATGCTGCAGTGTGGTGGTTACTGCATAAATCAAAGTTCCATTTCAATCCTCTGGTTTGTCCCTCCTCCACTGTCTAGTCGAGAAGCAAATTAAATTCAAGACATTACAGGGCCTTTTTGCTGAGCTGCCTGATTCAGCCCTATCTCCCTGACAGAACACTTAGATCAGATAGGTCTAGTTTAGCAATTCAGCCTAATGGTGGAAAAGAGGAAGAGCGGGAGGCTGGTTGTTCAGGTACCTGGCCTCCAACCTCTGCAGTCTCAGCTCCGCTTTTGCCCCAGCCAAACTCTTTTTTAGGGAACAACTCAAAATCTGGCTTTTTTAGGGCAGCTTCAGCATGTGAATGATACTGCAGTAGCACTGGGAAGCCCACTGTGATTGCCTGTCACTTTGCAGGGAAAGCGAGGTATCACTGGAAAGCTGACCCTCTCGGTTGAGGACACTGTGATTTCAGGTGACAATCCAGCAGCGTGGTGAAACAGCAAAACAACACTCCTCTACCATCTCCCTTGTTGGTTACGCCTGGCGGTGGTGGTGGCAACTGTTTTTGTGGTCAAACTCTGTGATGGATGATGCTTAGGGATAACAATAATGTGTACGCATACACACTAGTCAAGTGGTACGGGCAGAAGACCACAAGCGTTCCTCGCCCCTTTATTGATAATCTCTGCCCACACCTGAGGGTGATACAATGTTTGTAGACACTTCCGGGTCCAGCCCCTGATCCTGCTCTCGTGGGACTAAGGTCATTACATCCCTTTCCGACTTGGTATTAACTTATCGCAACGGAGTTCAACAAACAAAGTCTTTTAGTCCCTTGCTGGACAGTGGATTCGGTCTCAGGTTGTAGCGTCGGGAATTGGGCCGATGGCTTGCACTCAGGATGCTTGGGTCTGATTGGAAAGTAGCACACAACTCCCCGCTCTCCACAGGTGGAACTATCTGAGGGCTATGAGGACTGGCCAGGCTTGGCCCTCCCAGCCTGGGCTGTGAGTTTACTTTGGCCCAGTCTGTTTCTGTTTCAGTTTTTACCAGATTGTTGCTTCCTTGATTCCGCCATTCTACTGTCCAAAACAATGACAAATTCCTTGTGACTATTTCTCCCCCTGCTTGGCAGTGATGGCTGTTCTGTTCACATGCAATACGGTCGAGATCCCTGGTTGGTAGGGTTTTTTGAACTTCTATCCCGCTCGGTAGTTTCTAATCAGTACAGAGGTTCCTTGTACGAGAAGTTGAGGCTTGGCTCTTCGTCTCTTGCTAGCCCTTTCGTTGTTTCGGGCTCATCAGTGTTCGCTAGTTTGTAGGGTGGCCGAGACCAGCAGTCCGATACGTGGATGGTGTCCCACAAGCATCAGGGACCAATGAGATCTTTGTGTCATGCAGTCTGGCGTGCTGCGGCATTCTTTCAGCTATAGCGCTGTTTCCGGGTTGTTCTGTTCTGCTACGGCGATGCAAAAGACTTTGTACAGCGTGCGCATGAATCACTCTGCTTCGCCATTGGCTTGCAACCATTGAGGGGTGATGTGGTGATGTTATATTCCCAGTGACGTGAGTAGATCCTTAAATTCTCCTCCTTGGAAAGGTGGACCATTGTCCGTGTTTAGTTCTTGTGGCAGACGGAACACAGCAAATGTCTTCTCTAGGACTGGTGCAGCGTGGGCGTATGCAGTGGAATTCACTACTTCGACTATTGGGTACCTGGAATAGCTGTCAATGAGGACTGCTATCACTCTTCCATCAGGGAAGCTTCCAAAGTCGATTTAAGACCACGTGGCTGTGGCAGGTTCTTCCGTGAATATTGGTGCTAGGGGTTCCTGGCTGCTTGTGATCTGGCAGAAGTGGCAGTTCCATACTATGTTATCGACAGCAGTCTCTAACCCTGGGAACCAAACTTTCTCCCTCATTCGCGACTTCATTCCGGCAGTGGCCCCCGTGTGCAAGGATCATCAATCTCTCCTGGAGAATCTCCGGGATCACAATCCGAGACCCTCTTAACACCGGACCGTCTGCTGTCGCCCTTAGCTCGACCCGAACCCTCCATGGTCTTTCAAGGCGCTCCTTGTCTGCGCCACACCAGTTGTTGGCATCCCGCAAAAAGTTCTCCCACAATCCTCAGAGTAGGGGTCTACGACTTTGGTTAGGACTGGGTCGTTCTTGGTTGCTGAGCTGATCTCTTCAGTGGTGAGGGCACAGGGACATGACCCTTGGGGAACCAAGTCCACATATTCTTCCGTCCTTGCGTCGTTGTTAGTGTCTTCTTCCCTTGTGTCTGGCAGGTGCCAGGAGGGGAAATCCTCTGGATTATTTGAGCCGGGGCGATACACTAGATCCGTCTGATAGTGTTGCAGTTGGATAGCCCTCCGTTCAATTTGTGGCGGAGGGTCATGCCTCAGAATAGTGAAACAAGTGGCTGGTGGTCAGTGGCTATCCGGAAGGGGTGTCCTCTGATGTAGAGATGGAAGTGGTTGCAAACCCACTTGATTGCTAGTGCCTCCCTTTTAATCTAAGAGTACGCGCTTCTGTGGGCATGAGAGCCTTGCTAGCAAATGCAAGGGGCGCCCACTTGCTGGGCTCTGCTTCTTGAGTGATTACAGCCTCCAGGCCAATGGGACTGGCGTCTACTAGCAAGTCTGTATTCCATGTTGTATCGAAGTATGCCATGGTGGTTTTACTTAGCAGTGCTTCTCTGAGGTTCTGCAATGTGTCTTCTTCCTCGCAGCCCCACTTCCATGCGGTGCCTTTTTTGTTAAGGCTCGGCTATTATGGCCAGATTGGGGATGAATCGCACCCAATATGTGGCCATCCCCAAAAAGCTGCACACCTCCGATACTGTGGTTGGTTCTGCTGCTTGCTGTAGGGCATGGGACTTCCGTGGGTCCACCTGTACTTCCTCCTGGTTGAAAACACAACCAAAAAAGATGATGGAGTTCTAAAAAAAAGAGCATTTATCTTTGTGGAGTGTAATGCCGTGTTCTCATAATCCTTGCAGGGTTGCTCGGAGATGTTTGTAGTGCTCCTTGATGTATGACAAGTGGATTAGGATGTCGACACTGACATTGAGCACCCCTTGTAGGCCTGAAAGGAGTCTCTCTGAAGGCATTTTGGAATATTTCGGAGGCAGATGAAATGTCAAAGTTCAACCGTTTGTAACTGTGCAACCCAATGTGTGGCGAGAAGGTTGTTTTGTACTAGCTATCTTCTGCTAGCCTTAGCTGATGATACCCTGCATTAGTACCATTGGAGTACCATTGGGAGTCGTTGAGATCGGCTATGATATCATCCATCGTGGGTGTTATATGTCTCTCTCTATTGATCGCCTGGTTGGGCAGACACATGTCTATGCACAACCGTATTTTTCCTGGTTGTTTTAGCTTTTCTACAATTACCATGGGGGAGACCCAGGGTGTCAGACCGATGACATTTTCAATCACTCCTTATTTTTCCAAGTTGTGCAGCTCTTGTTCGACCAAAGGTGGAGGAAATGCGCCCTGCGGGGGCTGAGTAGGGCCCGGGCACCGGTCTCACGGTGGGGTTCTGGAACTCAGGGGCCTTCCTGCCATGTTGAATCCTCCAGGCGGACTGCACGGACCCTACCCATTTACCTTTCGATGGTTTCACACCCTCTTGAGCTCTCTCTTTAAAGTTCTTTTCAACTTTCCCTTATGGTACTTGTTGGCTATTGGTCTCGCGCCCTTATTTAGCCTTAGATGGAGTTTGCCACCGGCTTTGGGCTGCATTTCCAAGCAACACGACTCAGAGAAGACCAAATCTTGGAGCACTGGGGGCCGATACCGATACCGGCCAAACACCGTCCATGGGGTGAGCCTCAATCAGAAGGACTTGGGCCCCCTGAGCGATGCCGGCGAGTCACTCTTCTGTAGTCAGATTTCCTGCACCCGCCGCCAGGTGGGGGTTCGGCGCTGGGCTCTTCCCTTTTCACTTGCAGTTACTGGGGGAATCCTGGTTAGTTTCTTTTCCTCCGCTTAGTAATATGCTTAAATTCAGCGGGTCACCACATCTGATCTGAGGTCGTAGTCGGAAAAAACACTGAAGCATCGGGGGGAGCCGCCGGGGAAGGCCAGGCCCCTGCCAGAGAAGGGGCCTGACGTCCCAGCAGCGCACGCCCTCTTTCCCTGGATTGGACCTGGAGGGGGTTCCCCCTCCCCAGGAAGCCAGCCGTGAAGGTGGGCACAAAGGCAAGTGCGCCCGGGCAGACAGTAGGACACCACAGATAGCCATGTGTGGCACGCAGCCAGGTGTCCCGGGACTGGCCCAGGGCAGACCGATCGCCTACCCCCCACCCTCACCGAGGCAGAGGAGCGGGGCTAGGCACGACGGCAGCGTACCTCTGCAACAGGACCCGGTGAGGGACCCTGCCACGGGCGATCAGGGGTTTGACCCAGCCACGATTGACCTCAGACAGGCGTAGCCCCAGGAGGAACCCGGGACCACATGGTGTATTCAAGTGTCGATGATCAATGTGTCCTGCAATTCATACTAATTCTCACAGCTAGCTGCATTCTTCATCGACGTGCGAGCTGAGTGATCCACCGCCAAGGGTCACAGGCAACTTTTCGAAAATGTTTGCCTACCGGCGGGAGCAGGTGAGGCAGGAGGAAGGCGACACCATCTGTCCATCGCCCGCGCGGCAAGACGGCCTGGGCGCCCCGTTCAAGGCTTCCCCTCTGGGAGTCAGGCTGCACCGTTGGGAGGAAAAACCTGTTACCAGGTGCTCAGCCCAGGAGTTCCCCCCCCACCCAAACGCGGGCGAGGAAGGGGGCTCCCAAAGCAATGATAGCAGGCAGCAGCCCCACTGCGTGAGTCTTCAAACCCCTCGGCCTGGTTGCACGGGACCGGTTCAAACTAGGTACCTGGCAACGAGGAAGGGTCGCCCCACCTGCACGTCAGCCGTCTGTCACCAGGCATCCCGAACAGTGCCAGCGGGTTGGTGGGGAGCCCACCCCACCCTTGCCCAGGTAGGAGGTGCTGGAAGCGGAGAGACGGGTGTCTCTCCATCCCACACGCCTCTCTCCGAGTCCAACCGGGGGTCTCCTTGCAGACCCTCAGCTCTTTCTCTTCCAGGCTGCCCTGCTGCACAAGAATGCCGCTACTCGTTTGCCCAAAGCCCAGACAGGCTGAGACTCGGGCACGGGAGAGCCCAGGGAAGCAGGGCCTTTTTAGGGTTGGGGTGATCCCAGCTAGGGGAGGCACAGCCATTTGGTTTCCGCCCACCGCGGGGTTCGTGCCAGGTAAGCATGGGTTCTGCCTTGGGAGGGCCCACTGCTGTGCCCCTCCCAGAGAAAGGGACAGGGGCTGGGGGCCACCCACATCCGTTGTCCCTCAGTTGGTCGGGTTCTTCCCCGGCAGAGGAAGACCCGCCGAGGCCTGGTCTTCACCCAAGCGCCCCATGCGACCAAGGTCCACTCCGCCGGCCGGTGTGCGCCAGAGTAGGGCCAAGCCCTGTGCCTACAGTGTGCTTGCAGGAGGTGGCCAAGGGTTTTGGGCTGGTGCTGTCGGTCACTCGGGCTGCTCTGCTGTTAATGACCTACGGTAACCTTATTACGACTTTTACTTCCTCTGGATAGTCAAGATTGATCGTCTTTTCGGCACTCCGCCAGGGCCATTGCCGACCCCGGCGGGGCCAATCCGTGGACCTCACTAAACCATCCAATCGGTAGTATGCGAGCTTATGACCCGTACTTACTGGGAATTCCTCGTTCATAGAAAATAATTGCAATCCCCAATCCCTATCATGAACGGGGTTCAGCGGGTTACCTGCACCTGTCGGCAAAGGGTAGACACACGCTGATCCGTTCAGTGTAGCGCACGTGCAGCCCCAGACATCTAAGGGCATCACAGACCTGTTATTACTCGATCTCGTGTACCTGAACGTGACTTGTCCCTCTAAGAAGTTGGACGCCGACCACTGGGGGTCGCGTAACTAGTTAGCATGGAGGAGTCTCATTTGTTATCAGAATTAACCAGACAAATTGCTCCACCACTTAAGAACAGCCATGCACCACCACCCACAGAATCGAGAAAGAGCTATCAATCTGTCAATCCTTTCTGTGTCTGGGCCGGGTGAGGTTTCCCATGTTGAGTCAAATTAAGCTGCAGGCTCCATTCCTGGTGATCCCCTTCCGTCCATCCCTTTAAGTTTCAGCTTTGCAACCATACTCCCCCGGAACCCAAAGACTTTGGTTTCCCAGAAGCTGCTCGGCGGGTCATGGGAATAACGCTGCCGGATCACTAGTCAGCATTGTTTATGGTCAGAACTACGACTGTATCTGATCGTCTTCGAACCTCCAACTTTCGTTCTTGATTAATGAAAACATTCTTGGCAAATGCTTTCGCTTTGGTTCATCTTGCGCCTGTCCACGAATTTCACCTCTAGCGGCACAATACAAATGCCCCCGAGTGTCCATCTTAATCATGGCCCCAGTTGTGAAAACAAAACAAAATAGAACCGGAGTCCTATTCCATTATTCCTAGCTGAAGTATTTAGGCGACCGGCCTGCTTTGAACACTCACATTTTTTTCAAAGTAAACGCTTCGGACCCCCAGGACACTCAGTCAAGAGCATCAAGCGGGCGCCAAGAGGCAGGGGCTAGGACAGGCGGTAGCTCGCCTCGCGGCAGACCGCCAGCTCAATCCCAAGATCCATCTATGAGCTTTTTAAACTACAGCAACTTTAATATGCGCTATTGGAGCTGGAATTACCACAGCTGCTGACACCAGGCTTGCCCTCCAATGGATCCTCGTTAAAGGACTTAAAGTGTACTCATTCCAATTACAGGGCCTCGAAAGAGTCCCGTATTGTTATTTTTTGTCACTACCTCCACTAGTCGGGTGTGGGCAATTTGCACGCCTGCTGTCTTCCTTGGATGTGGTAGCCATTTTTCAGGCTCCTTATCCAGAATCGAACCCTGGTTCCCCGTTACCTGTGGTCACCATGGAATGCACAGAAAGTACCATCGAAAGTTGACAGGGCAGACATCCGAATGTATCGTCGCTGTCACGGGGACGTGAGATCAGCCCGAGGTTATCTAGAGTCACCAAAGCAGCCGGGGGAGCCTGGATTGGTCTGGATCTGATAAATGCACGCATCCCAGGAGTTCAGAGCTCGTTGGCATGTACTAGCTCCAGAATTACCACAGTTATCCAAGTAACAGTGGTACCATGGAACTGAAGGAACGATAACTGGAACCATAACTGATTTAATGAGCCATTCGCAGTTTCACTGTACCGACCATGTGTACTTACACGTGCATGGTTTAATCATTGAGACAAGCATATGCTACTGGCAGGATCAACCAGGTAGCCGCACCTGCTGACGGGGTGGGTTTGGGAGCCGCATGCCCAGCTCCCTGACTGGCAACGTTTGCACAACCCTCCCTCTTGGAAGCCTGCTAGGGGAAGGAGCCCACACGCATGGGCGGGAGTGCTTGTTGGAGGGGTGGAGAGGTGCAGTTGTGTGGCCACCAGCAGGCTCAGCCGTCTCCCTCAGAAGGGAGAGGCAGGCCGAGGCGTAGCCCGAGCGAGACGCAGGGGTGCCGGAGCCTGGTGGCATCGGGACTCCTCGGAATGGTCGTTCCGAGCTGCTGTGGAAATGTGCTGGGTGGAGAGGGGTGACGGCATGGCGCACAAGGCCTACTGACCCTCCGGGCAGCAGCATCCGAGGGCCTGGCGTCACCCGAACCCTTCCGCTCAGGTCGGACCACTGGGGGACACAAGCTGCCAGGGCCGCTTGGCCTTCGCTCTGCTGCGTAGGGTGAAGGGCCTCCCACCAGGCGGGAGGCCCTCGAGTCGGACGATCCTTGCAGGGTGGAAGCTCCTTGCTTGAAACAACAACCGAGGCTGGCCAAGCAGTCGATCCCTAAATGGAACGAGAGTGACCAATCGATTGGATTATGGCCGGGGCCTCCCCTGGTTGGCCGCTCTGCACGGTGGGAGCCGGCTTCGATTCCCTGCCTGCTCCCGGGTGGGTAGGCTCGGAGGAAAGGCCCATTGGGAAGGGGCTGACAGGCAGGTGCGGACCCGGGCCTCCAGTGGGTGAGCTCGGGTTCTGCCTTCCCCTGTCTCAGAATCGCCAAGACCTCACAGAGGTCTGACTGAGTAGGCTCAGAGAAATGGACCATCAGGAAGGAGCTGAGCGGCTGGTGCGCACCCTGGGACCATGGGGCCCCCAGTGGGCAGGCCCAGTTTCTGTCCTCCCCCGGGTCCCTGGAGCTCTTGAACCAAGCCAAGCAGGTGGAGGCTACCCGGGCACAACAGAACCCAGCCTCGGGCCTTTGGCTGAGCAGCAGGCTGGAGCACCCGACTCGTGGCCCAGCGGGGCTCCTGGGCCCAGAGGCACAGGGGCAGCCTCTCCAAGCCCGCAGGACCCTGGGCTGGGGGGTGTCCTGGCCTGTCTGGCTGCCGGCTCAGGACCGCTAGGCCAAGAGGGGTTCTGCAGTACCCTGTCCTTAGTAATCTGGAGGAAGGGCACCCCCCTTTCCAGTAACCTGTGCGCACCGAGTGACGGAGGGGACCCAGGATGCTGAGGTGCCCGACTTCCTAGATTTTATATTGCTTAGACAACTGTATTTTGCACATATTTGTAAATCTATGACAGAATACCTGATGGTTGACTCGTGGAAAGGTGCATGGGCCCACACAGTAGGTCAGCGTTGGTTATGGCGACAAGCCAGTGATAAAGGTTACAGGCATGATTGTTTATAATGGAATGTTACGATAAAGGCAATAGGCCTGACATATTGATTTTGAAAAGGATATGCTAAAGTCACAAGGCATTTAAAGCCTGGCTGGGATTGTAGAGGCGGACGTGCCCCCATCGGGACTTCCAGGCCGGCCCAGCCATCTGGTCGTCCCATTGGAAAGCATTGCGCGTGATTAGATGGCCGAGGGAAAAAGGCACGATCAGATGGCTGGGACCTAAGGATGCCTATCTGCCCGCGGCACGGGGCGGCCCACAGGAGCTTTCGTGCCGGACGCCCAGGGGAGGACTGCCCAGGACCGTTGGAGCCCGTCCCGGGCACTTGCTATGCCGCGGGCCGGAGGAGGGAGCCCAGGCCAGTGGAGAAGTGTTGGTCCATGTATAGCCCATCTGGTCCCTGGCTGAGAACCGCCAGCCCGAGGGGGGTGTTCCGGCATACCCTGCCCCTAGTAATCCGAAAGCTACCCCTCTTTCTGGTAACCCATGCACACTGAGTGGCGGAGGAGACCCAGGGCGCAGAGGCGCCCAACCTCCTGGAGCCCTGGCTGGGATCAGGGAGGCAGACGAGCCCTCACCAGGACTTCCAGGCCTGCTCGACCATTTGGTCACCCCATTGGAAAGCATTGCGCGTGACCAGATGGCCAAGGGGAAAAGACACGATCAGATGGCTGGGACCAAAGGTCACCCATCTGACCGCCCGAGCCTTCACAGTAGGGCTCCCGCCTGCCCTTGCAGGGCTCGGGGTCTCTGCTTCCCGGTGGCTCGGAGACCCTGGCTGGGCCTCAGGCACGGGGAGTCCCACAGGAGCTTTTGGGCCCGTACACCCGGGGGAGGACTGCCCAGGACCGATGGAGCCTGACCCGGGCTCTTGGCCACACCGCGGGCCGGAGGAGGGAGGAGAAGCCCTGGACGGTGGGGAGGTGTTGCCCGGGCCTGGCCCATCTGGTCCCCGGCTGAGAACCGCCAGCCTGATAGGGGTGTTCCGGCATACCCTGCCTCTTGTAATCCGGAGGTAAGCTACCCCTCTTTCTGGTAACCTGTGCGCACCGCAAGACTTAGGGGACCCTAGGCGTGGACACGCCCAACCTCCTGGAGCCCTGGCTAGGATTGGGGAGGCAAATGACCCCTCATTGGGACTTCGAGGCCAGGCAGACCATCTGGTCAACCCATTGAAAAGCATTGCGTGCGACCAGATGGCCAAGGGGAAAAGGCACGACCAGATGGCAGGGACCGAAGGACATCCATCTGCCCAACCGAGCATTCGCAGTAGGGGTTCACTTGCCCTTTGGAGGGCTCGGGGGCTCTGCACAAGGGACCCTTGTCCCGGTCAGCGGGACCCTTGGCAGGCCGCAGGACGGGGGCTCCCACATCCCAGGCCCTGCCCGAAAGACAGGCCCTGGGCCCGGTCTCTGCTTCTCAACCCAGCCAGGCCGGGGAGATCTGGGAGCCTGCCCAGGCACGAGGGACCCCCGTCCCGGGAACATGGACCCTTGGCTGGCCGCGGGACGTGGGCTCCTGTTCTACACATTTTTTCCATAACTCGGTGGAACGCCGCGTAGTGGTGCTATGCCAACTCTGCCCGCCCCTGATTCAAACACATAAAACCCTACGAAAATATCCCAAGATTAAACAGAACCACTTCTCTACTAACCTCGGATATTCAAACACCAGGAATCATCAGGCACAAATGTAATTTCATAACTGAATGCATGATTCTTGCCGGTTTATGTGCACTTGAACAGTTGGAGTTGGGTAAATTGTAAACTAATGTTAAAGAAAAAAGGCTCCATTGATTAATTGGAAATGTCATGCCAGATTTCAAAGGTTTGATCAGTTTATAATGAAACAGTATTGCAAATTCGGTAGCCTGAACTTTCTACTGTGAAAAGTATGTGTTTTAGACAATAAGCTTTTAAGGACCGATTGTTATTACACTATGCTAAAGCCTGTAGGCAGGTATTTTGCTACATGGAATTGCATGGATTACCATGGTAGGGAAGGGCTATGGCATTGTGATCCACCCAATCAAACTGTGGGGAAAGAAAATATGAACTTCAATAATCATTTTCAGGATTTTTGGAGAGAGGGTGGTTTGCTTTGTCAACTTTCATTTTGTCTACATTTGTAATTTTATGACTGCATGCTGGCTGGTTGCCTTGTGGAAAGCTTACACTCAGTAGCTTTGCTTTAGTGGTCAGTGCACGTAGACTAGATCTTGCCGCAAATGGACCTATTTGCACTTAAAAAGAGCCCCAAAATTCTGAATTTCTCCTTTTCTTCTAGGAGGAGCTCAACTGATACCACACTAATGGTCTAGAACCTGGATGGCACCTTTTGGGAATCAGAAGCTCACTCCAGCAGAGGCTGGCCCAGTCAAGTACAGTTCAGCAGGCCTGCTGAGCAGTTATATGGAGACTTCTGGAGCTGGCCCTTGGAGTCACTTTAGTCTGGAATGAAGTTTGCAGGTCCACTCTTCCTTCTCAGAAACCAGGGCTGGCCTCAAGAAGTAGGGCAGTCCTCTGGTAGCAGGGCTGTTCATCTATTGTATCCACAGGTCCAGGAGTCTACTGAAGAGTGAGTCTGAAGGTCTACTTTTTATACCTGGTGTCTACTTTGAAGTAGGAGACCTCTATTGCGGGTCTCTCTGGGAGGAGTACACAAAGGCCCACTGCCAACTACATGTGACAAAGGAAAAAGGCTTCAGGCATCAAATGGGTACGACAAGAAAACTTTCTTCTAAAGTTCTAAAAGTGCCATTTTCGGAATTGTTACTTAAAATCCGACTTTGGACATATAAAACTTAAAAATACATTTCCAATTTTTAAATACAGTGTACCCTACCCTACCGGCTGTTTAGGGCCTACTCAAGGTGTGACTTACATGTATTAAAAAGGGAGACTTATGCCTGGCAAAAGGTTTATTTTCCCAGGTCTCAATGGCAGTTAAAAACTGCATACATAGGTTGCAATAGCAGGTCTGAGGCATGTTTTAAAGGGATACTTCAGTAGGTGGCACTATAAGTGCTGCATGCTCACTAGTAGTATTTAATTGACATGCCCTGGGTACCTGCAGTATGAGTCTACGAGAGACTAAAAATTAAATTAAATAGGCCAATAGGATGTAAGCCAATTTTACCATTTTTCGAGGCGAGAGCACAAGCACTTTAGTACTGGTTAGCAGTGGTAAAGTGTGCAGAGTTCGAAAGCCAAAGGAAAAAGTTCAGAAAATAGGAGGTGTAATGTCACAGATTACCTTAGTAGGCAGGGAAGGGATTTGGTGTTGGCCACCCACTCTGAAAAAGCCTGGGAGAAGAATTTTACTGTAATGATTCTTGTTAGGCCCTTCGGAGAGGGGCTGTATATTGTTTCACCAACTGTGATTTTGTACACTTTCATAATTTCATAAATGTATGGTTGATGGTTGCCAGTTTATGCACACTTCAGTAGGCCTGGGTTGTCTATAGTGTAAATCCATTGGTAAACGCTAGGGGCCTTGTCGATTCAGTGGGTAAGGTTATGTCAGATTCCTTGGGTGTGATCGATTTATAATGAAAAGTTATGACAAAGCGAGTAGGCGTTATTCACTTATTGTGAAAAGCATGTGTAATAGACAATAGACCTTTATGGGTGGAGTGCTATTATACTTTGCTGAGTCCGTAGGCAGATATTTTGTTACATGGAATCTCGCAGATTACTATAGTAAGCAAGGGTTTTGGTGCGGGTGAGCCACCTGAACAAACCATGGGGATAGATAATTTGCACTATGGTAATCCTTAAAAGGCTCTATTACTAGGGATTTTATATTGCTTAGGCAACTGTATTTTGCACATATTTGTAAATCTATGACAGAATACCTGATGGTTGACTCGTGGAAAGGTGTATGGGCCCACACAGTAGGTCAGCGTTGGTTATGGCGACAAGCCAGTGATAAAGGTTACAGGCATGATTGTTTATAATGGAATGTTACGATAAAGGCAATAGGCCTGACATATTGATTTTGAAAAGGATATGCTAAAGTCACAAGGCATTTAAAGGTAGATTGTTGTTAGACTGTATTCGAGACTACAGATAGGTATTTTATTACATGGAATCTCACAGATTCTGCTGGTTATCCTCCCCTGCCAAATCATGGGTACAGAAGATTTGTACTGTCAGAACCTTGTTAGGCCCTTTTAGGAGAGATAGTATTTTGCTTTGCTAACTTTAACCTTAATTTTTTATACTATGTACTTTTATGACTTTATGTTTGATGGGAAAGCTTAAGCTCAGGGCAGGAGGTCTTGATTGGTTATGGTGATAATCCATTGATAACAGCTACTGGCCTGATAGGTTCACTAGGAAAAATATTTCTGTTGCCACTGATCTGCTCATTGTCAAAGTATATGATAAATGCATTAAGCCTGACATATTGACTGTGAAAAGCATATGTCAAAATCAATAGGCATTTAAGGGTGAATTAATATTTCTCGATATTAAAGCCTGCAGATAGGTATTTCTTCCATGAAATGTCACATATTACCTTTGTAGGGAATTATTTTGGTGTTGGTTACTTCTCTGACAATCCCTACGGAAGAAGATTTGCACTGTAATAAATCCTCATAGAATGTCTGTTAGCTGTCTGCAAGGATCTTGTGATAAAACAAATAATTCAATAATACATACATCCGTATATATAAATATTTATCCATATAGATACATAGAGGACCTTAATGTCAGCTCTGTTCTGCCATTGGTCTGTCAAACTGTCATTTACACTCTCCTTCCATCAATTACAAGAAACTGCATGGGCAATGGTTCAACCTGCCTCACTCATTGGCTTGTGAATGGCAGCATTTTCTGATCATATGTTCATTCACCTAAAAATGAGTATGCTTCACAGGCAGGACTGCATAGCCAGTCCTTTAGTGTTTATTTTCTCCTTTTATAGTTCCCCTATCATTCCTCTATTTCTCCTTTTTATCTTTTAATGTTGCTTAAGAGGATGTGCAGCGCTCCAGGCAGTGCTAATGGGACACACGCTTGCCATTCATTTCACCTTCAGTGCGTCGAATCCCTGTGGCCACTTCTGTTAAACCAGGAGACCATTATGGAATAATGTTGTGCATAATGTTTCATTGTTTTATCATTCTGAGGTGGCCAAACTGTTGCTTCTATATGTGGTGGCCATTCTTGAACTTTAAAACAATGATACACTATTTACAATAGGTTTGCAAGACAGACCCTTGCTGCAATGTGTAGTTTTTTTTACTGCAAGCATATGCCTGCCGTTTTTAGATGGCAACATGTTTTCTTTTCTACTTGTATTCCTTTAATTTATCTTACATATGTGTTCTAGATGTGTGTGTTTTATTGTGGTTGTGTCAGAGGGGGACTTCAAGAATAAGGCAGTGAATGGATGAATGGATGCAAGAGTGCAAACATGAGTGGTTGAGTGCATGTATGCTGACTTGTTGAGTGCCAAACCCATTATGACACAAAAGGCACTTTTTCATTCATAAGACAGACTTATTGACTCTGCCAGGGCCTCTTTGTAACTTGTTTTTCTAAACGATGTTAGGCATGCCCACTTGGCAGACTGAGATGGTCATTTACAGTATGGTATACTGGCTTCAAGGTACTGTGGTAGCAGAAGCCAACCTTGGGCACAGCAGCAGGTCCTGTTTTGAGTGCCTGGCCACTGTGGTGGACATTTCACTGAAAGTGCTCTAGTCAAAAAGGGAGGGCTCTGTCAAGGAAACAACAGTTGTACTTCTTTGCAGAAAAATTGAACGGATGCACAGCACAATATCCCAATAAGGGGCGTTTTAGCCAGTTTAGACATTTTGGTGCCGATTACGATCCGGTAAAAACCGGGTACGAACCGTCGGTCGGAGCGTATTCTCCGTCCGACTCGTACCCGGTTGTAAAACATTACAAACATGGAATTACGATTCGCACGGAAACACCATTTCCGTACGAATCGTAAAAAACACCGACCGACGAAAATATGCATACGAATGTGATCCGGGAATGCTGCGACGTGACGTCGGGACGCTTCCAGGCAGCGTTGCACGACCCAGGAAGTACGATTCGAACCGACAGCAGTCCGGACGGCAATATTTTTACGGCACCCAAAAAGTGCCGGAAATGCGAAGTACGGCGTGAAACGACCAGAGTAGGTGGCCCGGTAAGTGCCGTACCCCCCCCCCAGCCCCCGCATGTATGTGCTGTACCCCCCCAGCCCCCGCATGTACGCGCCGTACCCCCCCAGCCCCCGCATGTACGCGCCGTACTCCCCCAGCCCCCGCATGTACGTGCCGTACCCCCCCAGCCCCCACATGTATGCGCCGTACCCCCCCAGCCCCCGCATGTACGCGCCGTATCCCCCCATGTATGTACACCCGAGTACGTGTCGAACCCCCCGTGTATGTACACCCGAGTATGTGTCGAACTGTACGTGTCAAACCCCCCCGTGTATGTACACCCGAGTACGTGTCGAACTGTACGTGTCGAACCCCCCGTGTATGTACACCCGAGTACGTGTCGAACTGTACGTGTCTAACCCCCCCGTGTATGTACACCCGTGTACGTTCGAGTCGTACCCCCACCCGTGTATGTACGGTGCGTACCCCCAGCGCATAGCGCTGGGGGTACGCACCGTACATACACGGGTGGGGTTAGACACATACAGTTCGACACGTACTCGGGTGTACATACACGGGGGGGTTCGACACGTACAGTTCGACACGTACTCGGGTGTACATACACGGGGGGGGTTCGACACGTACAGTTCGACACGTACTCGGGTGTACATACACGGGGGGGTTCGACACGTACTCGGGTGTACATACACGGGGGGTTCGACACGTACTTGGGTGTACATACACGGGGGGGTTCGACACGTACTCGGGTGTACATACACGGGGGGTTCGACACGTACTCGGGTGTACATACACGGGGTGTTCGACACGTACTCGGGTGTACATACACGGGGGGTACGGCACGTACCGGGCACCTGTTTGGACGTCTCCATGGTTGCTATAGGAGTTCGGTGCGGACGATCTTTTAACCATACGGTTGTACATTCGGACGCCCGGGATGGATCGTGATTCCCCGGTCGGACTTCGCTTTTCACGTTTGTACGGTAAATCGTCCGAGGACGTGTCGGACACTTTTTTCCGACCCGAGGACGTGTGGGGAATGCGACTCGTATGGGCTTTTTACCATGCGAATCGTGATTGCCAGTTTGTACGGCACTTGTACGATTCGTACGGTAAAAAGACCGGATACGAGTCGTACGGGAATTTTTTTTACCGGATCGTAATTGGCACCTTTATCTACTTTCCTGCTCATGACCACAATGCCTAGCATGCCAGATGTGGAAGGAAATCTCAGCAAAAGAAAGGCCGCTGAGGCTCCGTAGGGGATAAGCCACCATGTAGGGAATTGCTCAATTGCAGACCCATTTATGGGTCTGCCGTTAGGTAATTAGCAGTTCCTTATGTAGTTTTGTGTGAGTTAGCAATGACTGAATTAATTTTGGCTTCTGATGGACTCCGTAGAACTGTGATGTAGGTATTAAAGAATAGTAAAGCGAATGCAGGTTCAGAATGTTGAGATTACAGTTACATACAGACAATTAAAGAATTGTATTACTAAGCTCCATGTGTTGCATATTCATTGACGGGTACCCAGGCCGGGTCAGACGCTATGACTAGCAATTGGATAGGGGAAAGGTAACCTTAAATTCGACAGTGGTCTCCCAGGGAGTTTGCCGTGGTCCAGCAAACTGGTTGTGCATGCCACGTGTGCCCCAGTTGAAGTGCAGAATTGACATTGGCATATGTGAAGTCAAAGCGCAACTCCAGCCTTTGTGAGTATTTTACAATAATGAAAGCTTCACTGAGAAGTCTACACATAGTTGGCCGGGAACCTGCTGGTAAGCCCACCAGTAGAGGTATCGCACTACTATGCAACTTAAAGCTATACATCATATGGAGTGATGATGTTAAAAGTGGATACAACCAGGTTTTGAAAGAGCATCAGCAAGATAATCCTGTGATCAGAAGGGCAGCGAGGCAGGTGTCAGACTGTACAAAAAGAGATCCTAAAAGCAAAGCAATTTGGAGAAAAGAAACGGTCATCTGCTACCAACACTGAATAATGAGAATCATCCTACCACAGTGTTGGGGTAAGTGGCCTGAGAAGCAGTGCCCGGGGAGGTGTTTATGGAGCCATCCATAAATAAATTGGCACACCACCAAAGTTTCCGGGTGGGGACTCAGAACAACTCCAAAGGTCTTCATAAAGGCGAAGGGCCCCAATGGAGACCAAGAGCCAGGTCGAGGCTCCACAGACTGTCCAAGATGACCCAGAGGCCAGCGCAGTACAGGGTCTTAGAGATGGCGTGGATGAAGTAGGTCCTACCGAACAGCAGATAGTGTTGGAAAGAACACCGTCAGTGCCAGTAAATCTCATAAATGCCTACAATGCTGCTGCCTTCTTGAAACCACCACTGCCATTCTATACCACCAAAAAGCTAAATATTGGCAACAGATGGGCTGCTTGGATAGAGACATTTGATGATTTCATTGATGTGATAGAAGAAACAGATAACAAGAACATTATCAAATACCTTAAGAATGTTGCTGGTAAATGTGTAAAAGAAGTCATAAAGAAAATTCCACAAGCTGATGAAATTATATACTATCAAATCAAAGCAGCCTTTAATCTCAAATTCAATCCAATGATAAATGTAGATTACGAAAGGTAAATTTTCAGTCAAGAATGACAAAAAGCTGGTGAAACCATCAACAAATTTGTTGAAAGACTGGATATGATCTTCAAGCTCTGTCAGTTCAACGAATTTAATGATGAGGAACCTGTACGTCTCATAGTTATTGACGAATGCCTGCCAGATTCATTCTGACAACAAATGTTGAGAGAAACTCAAGAAAAAGTCAAGGTTGATTGTAGCAACAATGAAATGAAAGAAAACAAAGTTCAATAAATCAATCAATCAATCCATTTGTAAAGCGCACTACTTACCAGCGAGCGTCTCAAGGTGCTGGGGGGGACTGCTGCTACTGCTCGAAGAGCCAGGTCTTGAGGAGTCTTCTGAAGGTCAGCAGGTCTTGGGTCTGCCGTAGGGCGATGGGGAGGGTGTTCCAGGTCTTGGCGGCGAAGTGGGAGAACGATCAGCCATCGGAGGTCGCTCTTCGGATGCGGGGGACTGTGGCGAGGGCGAGGTCGGTGGAGCAAAGCAGGCGGGTGGGGTTGTAGAAGCTGAGTCGTCTGTTGAGGTACGCTGGTCCTGTGTTGTTGAGTGCCTTGTGTGCATGGGTGAGGAGCTTGAAGGTTATCCTCTTGTTGACGGGGAGCGAGTGCAGGTCTCCCAGGTGGGGTGTGATATGGCTGCGGCGAGGGATGTCGAGGATAAGGCTAGCAGAGGCGTTCTGCATGCGTTGAAGTCGTTTCAGGAGTTTGGCCGAGGCTCCTGCTTAGAGGGCGTTACCGTATCACCGAGGTAGCGGGTCAGTTGTTTTTTGACGGTCTTCTCGATGACCTTCACCAGGAACGAGAGCAGGGAGATGGGCCGGTAGCTCTTGAGGTCCTTGGGGTCTGCCTTGGGTTTTTTGAGTAAGGCGTTGATCTCGACTAGCTTCCAGCTCTCCGGGAAGGTCGCTGTCTCAAAGGAGATGTTGATGGCTTTCCGGAGATGGGGTGCGATGTTGGTGCTGGCTTTGTTGGATGGTGTTCATGATTTTGATGGTGTCGTCGTCATCGTTTATGTTGGTCCAGGAGATCAGGTGGTTGGTGCGGGTGGTGGTCGTGAGGGTGGAGGTCTCCGTGGTTGTTGGGGTGGTTGTGGCGTTGAAGCTGCTGTGGATGTCTGTGATCTTATGATGGAAGAAGGAGGCAAGGGAGTCGCCCAGGTCCTGGGAGGGTGGGATGTCGTTGATGTTGGAGCTGGGGTTGGAGAGTTCCTTCACGATGCTGAAGAGTTCTTTGCTGTTGTGTGCGTTGTTGTCTAGGCGGTCTTTGAAGGAGGCCCTTTTGGCGGATCTGATCAGGTGATGGTGTCTGTGGCTGGCATTCTTGTGGGCTGCGAAGCTGTCTGGTGTCCGTTCCCGGTGCCATTTCTTCTCTAGCTTTCAGCAGGATTGTTTGGAGGCCTGGAGGTCTTCAGTGAACCAGCTGGCTTTCTTGTTGGTGTGACTGTTGGATGGTTTCTTGATTGGGGTGACGGTGTTGGCGCAGTCGTCGATCCACTGTCTGAGGTTGCGGGCGGCGGTGTCGGGGTCGGTGGGGTCGGCGGGTGGGATCCAGGGGAGGGTGGTGGCTAGCTGGTGTTCGGTGACTTTGCTCCAGCAGCGGCGGGTGATCTGTAGGGTGCGGTGGTGCATGTTGGGTTTCAGGAAGGTGAAGTGGATGCAGCGATGGTCGGTCCAGTGGAGTTTGGTGGTGTGATTGAAGGAGATGTGGGAGCTTGCAGAGAAGATGGGGTCAAGTGTGTGGCCGGCGGAGTGGGTGGGTGTTGTGGCGAGTTGTCTGAGTTCGAGGATGGCGAGGTTGTCAATCAGGGTGGTGGAGTTGGAGGCATTGTTGTTCTCGAGGTGGAGGTTCAGATCTCCGAGGAGGATGTAGTCCGTGGAGGCGAGGGTGTGTGTGCTGATGAGGTCGGCGATGGAGTCGCTGAACTGTGGACGGGGTCCGGGGGGTCTGTAGATGAGGGTTCCACTGAGGGTGGTGTTGGGATCTGTGTGAATCTGGAAGTGCAGGTATTCAGGTGTGCTGAGGGTGTCGTCAGTGTTGGTCGAGATTCTGAGCGTGTTCCTGTGGACAAGCACCCATTCATCTACTACAAGGTTTGGGGTCAAGTGCCTGTTTGCTCAATTTAAACACAGAGGCTGATATGTGGCTGATGTCAATGATCTATAACATGAATGCTCATCATGAACTAGTAAGTCAGTTCCCTTTGTTGTTTCATGGGTTAGGAAAACTCAAGACTATAAAAGTACAGTAACGCACTAATGAGGATGTCTGTCCTATTACTCAAAGACAGAGAATTGCATTTTATTCAAAGGAAGCAGTTAAAAAAAACTTGAAATATTACTCGAACATTATATTGAGCTTTTCGCTGATCCAACACCATGGATTTTTTCCATAGTGGTAGTACCCAAAAAGGACAGTGAAGGAGCTGTACGCATTTGTGATGACAGGCTTCCAGCAAACAAGGCCTTTACAAAATAATGACATCAAGGTCTGCGCACTCCTGACATGATAATGCAATTGAATGGTGAGAAGGCCTTATATAGCCTTAATCTGAATGAAGAATATCATCAGTTGGAACTCAAGGAGAATTGCAGGTACATTACCAAACAATATTTCTACACATATTGGTCTGTTGGGATATAAAACACTAAGGGGGAGATTTTTCAAGATTTTAAGATGTGTGCGCATTACAAAAGTGACGCCACCTGGTGCAAAATCTTTTTTTTCCGATTTACTTTCCAGCGCTGAACGAGTTTAGCGCCGGAAATAACATGAAAGTAACACAAAGCAGCGCAAAGCACTGCTTTGCTTTACTTAGCGCCAAGGGGGCGTACCAGGGGTGGGGCATGCATGTTCCCATGCAATCATCCAAAGTTTCTGATGCTAAACCGTATTTACTAAATAAAGTATACAGGGTTTAGCGTCAGAAAACTGCATCCTTTTCTGACTTTCTATGTGTGCTGCACTTTACAGCACACATTAAAAGAAGGAAAAGGGTTAAAGTCAGTCTATGCATAGTATTCTGTACTGAAAAGCGTAACCTTCCAGTACAAAACCCATGCTAGACTCACGGAGACCCCCTTGCACCATGGTGCAAATGTGTCCCCGTGGCGCACAGCTTCTGATTTCAGCACTGGTGCTAGTGAAAGGGGAGGAGAGAGCAATAATTCTGTGAATATCGTGCTCTCTTTATCTCTCCTTTTCACTCAGTGCAGTGCATACAGTTACGGCCTCTGCACCATGCTGCATGGTTAAATGGTATATCCGCCCCAAGTTTTGGTGTGTCATCAGCTGCAGAGCTTTTTCAAGATGTCATTCGATGTATCATACAGCCGGTCATGAGTGCTTTCATTTATAGTGATGACATCTTGATTTTTGGAGCTACACAGAAGGAGCACGATAAAGCTCTCATGCAAGTGTGTTGTTTACTCCCTTTTAACTTTGAATGTTGAGAAATATGAGTGTCATGTGACAACACAAAAATCTTTGCTCGTTACTTTTCTGATAGAGATATGACACCTGAACTAGCTAACGTGCAAACATTGTCAACTGCCAGTCCCCCAGAGGATGTTTTCATGTTACATTCATTCCTTGGAATGGCCAGCTACTGTTTTAGATACATACAAGACTTTGCCACCATTAGCGCTCAGTTGAGAGATGTGACAAAAAAGAATGTTTCATTTCATTGGTTACGTGAATGCGAGCAAAGCTTCAAGAAAAACAAACAAGCAATTCAGAATGCAAGTGAAATGGCATACTTTGATCCAAAGCATCACACCGAGGTTGTTGTTGACACTAGCCCAGTAGGGTTAGGCGCAATCCTTGCACAGCACACTGGACACCCAAATGTTGATGCTTACATAAATTTAATTGTGAAATCTAGCACAGCTGTTGCTATTTCACTGGAACAAATGATCACTGCCACGAGTCAAGATAGTGACATGTTAAAACTAAAAGACATTATTACACATCAGTCCTGGAACCAGCACTCTCGACCTCTTACATGTAACCATGAATAACAGAAGTTAAAATATGTCAAAGTTGAACTGGCCATTACTCAAGAAGGCTTTATCCTGAGAGGTTTGAGAATTGATATTACGGTGAGTCTGTGACAACAGAAATTTTAAGTGGTCTATGAAGGACATTGTGGAATCATTGCCACAAAACAAGCTCTCCATGGCCAAGTCTGATTTCCTCATCTCGATGAGAGAGTTGAAAGAGAACTGAAGGCCTATCATCTATGCAATTACCTTTCATCAAAAACTACTCAACTCACCTTAAACATGTCAGAGTTGCCAAACCATGTATGGGAAAGAATTACCGTTGACTTTTTTGGTCTTCTTGACAATGGACATCACCTGATGGTGATTGCTGATGAATACCCCTGTTTTCCATTGATATATCTTTCATCTCTCACTTAAGAAAGAGTCATTGAGAGAATAAATGGCGTCTTCGCGCCATTGGGTATTCCTGCAATTTTAAAATCTGACAATGGCCCACCTTTCAACAGTTGAGAGTTCAGAGACTTTCTCAGTGGTCTTAATGTGAAGCATCACAGGAGCCCACCTCTATGGCCACAGGCCAATGACCTTGTCGAACATTTCATGATTAATATTAAAGCTGTTCAGTGTGCTTTATTGTAAAAGCTTGACCTTAAAATGTTCTTGAATTTCACCCTTTGAGCTTACCGTTCATTGGACAGCTCACTGGACCACAGTTGAAAGCCCTGCTACCTTGATGTTCAGGAGAGGCATGATGACCAAGTTACCTCAATGGACCAACAGTAGATCATGAAATGAGGAAGACACCCATATAAAAGACTGAGGGCCTGATTTACATTTTGGCGAGACTCCTGTTGTCCCCCCTTGGGGGAGCATCCAACTACTCCGCAATGCTGACGTTATCCCACCCACTGTTTTTTTTGTGCTGGCTGAACCATCTTCCACATTGACAGACAGTTCCTGTTGTGCAAGCAGTGCACCGGTGTTGAGGCAGCGTATTTTTCTGCTGGCTGACAGTACTACGTCACTGTCAGGTCGGCATGTTTGCAAGAAACCTATTTAGATGTCCCCATTGTACTGGCATTGTCCTAGCGGCAGATTGCTGAAGGAGTGAGGCTCTGGTGGAGTGAAGACTGGAAAGTACTACTCATTTATTTGTCAATACACATACATGTTGTGTTTGCTTCTAAGATATATGTAGGTAATGTGTTATGCCCTTTTTCTTAGATATTGCATAGCACACAGACAACACACACACACTATTGAATGCACATCCACAGGCACCACATGCACAACACCCACAACCACCACAACCCATATATTTGTATTTTTAAGTGTCAATACAGGTGTGTTTATTTCACCTTGATAAGTTGTAACTAATGCATTACACATACAGAAAAATGCATGTAAGAGCAATGTAAAAATACACAAGACTAAAGCAGTTGTCAACACACCACTCATTGTAATGCAACTGTCAAAGAAGCTTACCTTAGTTTCTGGCAACAACAGAGTTGATTAGTGTCTTGGTCATGTAGTAGCTGCAAAGGCAGGACCTGGACAATGGGATTCAAGAAGGCAACAGAAGTGGGAAACTACCTAATTTCCTTTGATTCCACCAATCCCTGCTACAGTTTCCTCGATGGAAAGGCACATCATGATTGGCCGGACAGTAATCTTGGCTAGACTCCTCTGACAGCCACTCCTGTCCATGACGTTATAGATGCAGGTGAAAATTCATGGCAGAGTCGGCGGCACTCAGAAGTCCTTTCGCCCATTGACCCGCTAACATCTAAATGGAGCGTGTGGACCACATAGTATGTAACTGGAGAAACCACCGAAAAAGTTGCAGCATAACCATATCCGCCGAGATCAAAATCATGCCCTTAGATCATAAAAGGAAAATGAAGGCATATGCAGACAAGTGCTCACATGTAAAAGCCATTACTTTTTACTAGAAGAGATCAAGAGCTTGTCCGTCAGTCTAGGAAACGAAAATCTGATGTTCCCTTCGATGCTGAGCCCTTTCAGCTAAGGACACATGGCAACTGGCTAGCATCCTGAGAAGTCCATTATGCTAGATTTCTCGCATTTCTGACAGGTGGCTCATCGCTTGTCAGGCCTCGATGTCAAATCCCTTGACTGCTGTTCTTCCTACATCACCAACGCAGATCACTAAACATTTCTATTGCCTGACCCCAGTTTCTGACGGTACGATCAGGACATGTGATCTGAGCTCCACAAAGACTCTTTGAAGAGCTATGATTGTAAATATGGTTGTAAATGTTTTTTAATTTTATTTAACAGAGGGCGAGATGTAGTGTTGTGTGAGTTAGTAATGACAGAACCCTTTTGGCTCCTGATGAACTTCGTAGAACTGTGACGGAGGTGTTAGAGCGTAGTGAAGTGAATGCAGGTTTAGAATGCTGAGTTTATGGTTACACGCAGACAAAAAAAGAAGTGTATTTCTAAGCTCCATGTGTGGTGTAATCATTGGCGGATACCCTGGCTGGGGAGGACGCAACACCTTCCCCTTGAAATAAAGCAGGGGTAACAATGAGCAGTGGCAAAACATTAGCTCCCGCGGCCCTCATGCTCCAGGGGTCTCCCTCCGGCACTGTAAAAGGGTGACAGGCCAGTGGCCTGAGAGCACCTTACTGGAGTGTGGCGGCCCCTCAAGTTTTGTTACTCCTCTGACAGTGAGTATTGAGGATCCTCTGATTTCCTTAAATTTTTCATTTTCATCACACCCTAAATGAGGCCCTTATCTAATGTGATTTAGTTAAATAGTAACACAAATCTTTTAAACTTCCTGAAATTTTCTTTTTAGGACTGGCCTTTGAGACAGTTAGGTCTGGCCTTTGAAACAGTATTAGATGTATCGCCAGACTAATACTTACAAGATTTACATATATAGTCTTCTGGTCAGTGGTCTTCATCATCAGGTGTATTACTTTGTCATTCGCATTTGCTTCTGCCCATTACATGGTACAGCATGGGACAATGGGTCAGCCCACTGGACAATGGGTCAGTCCACTTCAGCCATGGGCTCCCACCCGTGCTAATAACAGCATTTGGCTTTTGCAAATTTTACACATCCAGCACAAAAAAGCCCCTTTCAATGCCAGGTGGGGAGGAACAATGTGTGCTTGTAAAGAAAAAAAAAACATTTTTATTTTTACAGTTTGTAAGGGCATGGCAGTTCCCCAGACACTGCTGAAGGCCCTTGCTTTACTTGCAGTGCACTACATCTGCATGGGCACTATCTTGAAACTGGCTTTGCCATTCTTTAAAATAAATACCACATTTTAAACTCCCATTCCAAGAGGGCTACCTGTGCGAATTCACCAACGGGCAGTCATCATTTCATGATTTTTGTTATTCTTTAGGACAAATATCTTCTAAAATAGCAGATTGTGTGTGAGCCTTCAGAGACGTGTGTGCATGAATGTTTTTTTATTTTACAGAGTTTTATATAGTGCAAACTTGACCTGAATCGGTTATCAGAGCGCTTTACATAGCACCAGTTGTATTACATAAGGACACATTAATTTTTTTTTTGTTATGCACGGGGAGATTAAATGATTTGCCCAGAATCATAGGATGTTCAGCGTCATTGCCGAGACTCAAACACGGTTCACTAGATCCGAGGTCGACCACCCTAGCCGTTAGGCCAACCCCTCTCCCCTCCCATGAATGGTTGGCCTTCTTAGAAGGGCTTTTATTAAAGTATTTTTTTACAAACAACAAGGGCAACCCTAGAACAAGAACCAGGGGTAGTATCAGCTATATTCCAAACAATGTTTCAAGAGCTAAAATAACAAACTGTAAAACAATTATTGTGAAAAAAAGGGAAAAAGACTGTGCAAAAAGGAAAGAAACTTATGCTAACATAATTTTGAAATAACCATGTACATAAATAATCACAAAAATAATATTTAATATAAATTAAATTTAATACAGAAGAAAACCACAATGAGAATGAAGAGGGCGCTCAGACATTTACACTGAAAATAACAAAATAATAAACATTGACAAGTGTAAATTAAACAAACAGTGGCAGAGAAAAAACATGCAAATACATCAATTGACACAATACACAATATAACAATAGTGTCCTCTCTTAATTTGGCCATGTTTTTTAAGTGTCAACGGCGTTTCGACCCATGATTGCTTTAAGGGTCATAATCAGGACAGAAGACTTCAAGAGTGAAAGCTACCACTTTTTGTTCTCAATAAATTCCCTTCATGCACACAAGGAGGCGACGCCACTTATCCTGTGTGGGGCCAAATTGCCAGAATTCGAAGGGCAATCCTATAACTGTAGGTATGTCAAACCGGAATCCCACTAAATAGCTGGTATTAGAATAAAATTAAACCGACTCCGGTTGCCAAGTTTTAGAAGAGAAGATCAGGGTGTGAGTGCACCCCTTAATCGGGTTACAACGTCACAGGCAGGGTTTGTAATTAAATTATTAAAAATCCCCGCGTGCCGCGTCCAGTCGCAGATACGAATCCCGGAAATGGGAGCCGAACCATTGTTTGGAATATAGCTTTTAATAAAGTATAACAAAACGAATCCAAGATAGCCTCCGGTGCATGCGCACACAGGGTGCCATCTTGCAATGTATTTTGGCATATTTTAATATTTGTTAACATTCCAACATGGCAAACACGTTGCTTTTAAGTAGGAGATTTTCAAAAAATCTATGCAACACAGCGCAGCAACCTGCAAGGCTGTGCTGCGCTGTGTGATAGTGAGGGAGTAGGAGAGTGCCATATCTTCAGAGATATGGCTCTCTCCTCCCCTCTCGCTTGCGTCGGCTTGGATTTCGGCTGCTGTGCGCCAGGCACACACCTTAGTGCCATAGCGTGAGGGTGTGTGCATGTGTCTAGCATAGGTTTTGTACAAGAAGGGTACTTTTCCTGTACAAACTACTATGCCTAGACATGATGCACAGGTTTTCCCACATTGTATGCGTGTTGCACAGTGCAGCACACATGCAAAGTTGACATAGCAAGAAGAAGATGAAAGCATTTCTCCTGTTAGCGCCTACTTTGAAGGGACATTAACTTTTGGCGAAAAACCATCTCTACAAATCTTTGTAAATATGGTTTTGCATCAAAAGGCATAGACAGTTGCATGGGAATGCCCATGTCCCGCCCATGTATCGCCCCCTTGGCACTAATTAACGAAAAGCAGAGCTTTGCGCGACTTTGAAGGTGCTCTCCAGCGAAAAACAAGTTTCGTGCTGGAAAGTATATAGCAAAAAAAAACATTTTTGCGCTGGTTAGCATCACTTTTGTGGCGCTAACTCAGCGCAAAACATTCGCAAATCTCCCCCTAAATGTGTTGTTCATCAAGACATACTAAAGCAAGTATTCTATGGCAAAAGCACCATCTCTGTGGGGGGATATGAAACACAGGACCTACTGGCTTTGCCAATGCATGTTCAACTTTGTGGAAGAAAATACCCATTTCCTGATTTTATTCACCATAATTACTAAGCAAGCAGCTTTAGGAGATTTTCTTCACTTATTTTGCTGAAAGAATACACGAATAGTTTTTTTCATAGCAAAATGTCATTGCAAAAACTGACTGGTTCCATCAAAGCTGTAATTGAACCAAAAACAAAAACTGTGGAACTCAATTATTACAGCAAGGCTATCATTCACAGACCCCTAACGCCAAATGTGTTTGTTGCTTTTTTACTATTTCCCCATTGGCTCTCTCCTTCTCAAGCATGATGATCTGTGACGGAGTCTTTAGAATCCTGAAATGAACCAGCAACAATGTGTGCCTCAATTTGGCTAATTGCTATGTTTATGTGAAACACACTCCACCCTGCAAGGCGTTCCTACACTATAATGCCACCCTTACATTGCAATAATTAATATTACATGAACGTATTTTATAGCGCACTTTACTTAAGGCATACCATGCAATTCCCTGGGCAAAAAGGCAAGGCTGCTTTTATCCATCCACTGCTGTCTGTCTCTCACAAACACATTTGCTTCTCAAAGAATTAAAGTATTCTTCTGCCAGGTGTAATTAATGTTACTTGTTTAGTAATACTAAGGTATAGGTGCTGTTCCCTGTAATTCAAATGATCACAGTACTGAAAAGAGCAAGAAAGTCCCTGTGTGATTAGAGAAAGTTCCATCTGGCATGGTCGCATTGTGCCACCTTACCCACCTTATCTATTTCAGGTTTCCCTGAATAGTGTTTCTGCTCAGAGAACTTGTAACCCCAGGCCTCTGAAAGGTGATCCATGTTTATATATGGTATCTGTAACCAAAAAGAGTTTACAAATGTGATGTACAAGGAGTGCACCTCTTAAAAGAAGAGCTTGACTATTGTCGTAAGATCAGGTTATGGTGAAGCTGGTGATTGGTGTCAGTGTTTAGGAAATGTCCTGGCCCACAATGGAGGAAGATCATGATTGGCCACATGATCAAACATGATCAGTGAATACTAGGGGGTCTAGGTCACTTCGGACCATGTTTCCTCCCGCTTATGTTCTTGTGGGAAAGCTCCAAAAATGTACTTCGAAATGATTGAAGAGACACTCTGATTCCAGAGGTCACAACTCCACTGACTGAACAGTAAATTCCTGTTACTATCCTACACTTGATAAAAAATACCCTTGTGTTTGCAGTGTTTTGAGAGTCACATATTCAGATTAGTGCTAAGCTCTGAGCACTGGTTAGGGGAAGGTGTGGAACATTGCCTGGGACTTCTAGGTAACTGGCACCGTTCAAAACCAGAAACAGGAGACATTGCAGTGAATGTCTCAGCTCTGATACAAGTATCAAAATGTTGAAGACTTTGGAAAGCCCTGCATTGGTGAGGACCAACCTCATTCTCCTACTTTGAGAGGTCAGCCTGAGTTCAGAGGACTATTACAGACAACAAAAGAGGCATCTGGAAATCCTGAAATGCAATTCTTCTACACCAAACTGATCTTTAATTATCCTCAGTTATAGGCTTTCCAAGAGATACTCAACCAACTTAGCCTTTAATTTGAAAGGCCCATTCTACAAACGGTCCACCCTGTAGTCAGGGTGAACCATTCTTACCCACAGATATTCCCTATCTGAAGACCTTTTTTTTTTTAATTAGCTAGTTCTGACATATAAATGATGAAACTCCCTTGTCATCAGCATGCTGGTGAAGTGACTTTTACCTCTGACTAAACCTGACACCATTCTACAAACATATGTATACACACAAACGGGCAATTCACATGTAAGCTCTTTTCTTTAGATCAGGTTAGGTTCTAGGAGAGTCGCCAAAATGTAACAAAGCATAACTTTTCTCTTAGGAAAAAAACATACTCACCCACATTTCTCAGCATGCTTCATCATAGAATGACATATCTTTACGTGTGTCACCATGCACATGTGATGACATCTTCACGTGGTATACGTGTGACGTTCTCGGGAGATTCCAAGATGCAAGATGAGTGCATTCCGAGTACTCAGGGAACAAGGAGAGCTCCGGTCTCTTTTCATTATGGTGAAAGAGCTCTGGGCCCTGCAATGTAATCTCGGAATCAGATCATCAAAGATTTTTCCCCATTGGTTGTATGGACCTTTGTTGGGCGACGTGAAGCATTGAAAAGGAGAAATCATCAATAATACATTTCTAATTTGTGAAGCCAATAAGGACCAGGAATCGCAAATATGGTTAAGGGGTTTTATTTTAAATTATGAATCAATTCAGTATATAATCAAACCAATAATAAGTTCAGTAGGTACAGCAATACAGCAGATAAGCTGAAATATATCAGTAATTTAAGTCGCAATAGAATGAGATACAGAATTGTGATAGTCACAACAATAAAAATAGATTAATGCAAAGAGTTTTTCCATAAAGAAATTTCCCTTCTTTTTTCTAAACATAAGTCATTTATACGATTGTCTATTAAGGGTCTCTAAGTTGGGAGCATTGAAGGTGTCAGCATCACCAGAATTCAAAATAAGTCTTCGGAAAAATTAAGTGTTCAGCATAAAGCTTCACATTTGGCAGAATAAGGCAAGCAGAGAGGCCTGTACCTTTTGAAGTCTAAAGGGAAGTGAGATCACCAATTTAAAAGTAACAAGAGATTCAGAAATGTCACATCTCCTTTCACACCACCAGGAGCCAATGAAATTGTTTCTCGAGTGCATCTGCAACATCACTTCAGTTTCCCAACGCGTCAAACTGAGACTGTGGTTCTCAACCTTGAAGATCCTTCCCTCCTGGTATATGATGAACAGTTAACCTCTTTGAACGTTAAATCTCCATGTTCACTTGCAAGTTTTCCCTCTGGGCCTATCTATCAGAAGTCTAATACATTACAATAAGACTTTCTCTATCTAATGAGAATCACAACAGTGCACTTGCAAGAAAAGAAAGAACATGCTGGGAAAGCAAAATGCATTTCACTTGCGGCCTGCAGTGAGGCTAACTTTAACGGAACATTTGATATGTACTATGAATACATGGTTATACATGTGCACGTGGAACTTTCAGAATAAATACAAAACATGAGTAAAAGAGTGCATGTTTACATATGCAAATATCAATTGAAGTCTAAGTGTGAAACGTGAATAAAGAAAAGATGCTTTCATTTTTAAACTGAACATTATCACACACATGTATAAAGCTGTAGTCTCTATAATGATTTCATTTCATTTATACATTTATATACCTTCACACACGTTAATGGATTAAAGAACACAGTGACTATAATGTCCAATGTATGTACATAATTGTATTTCTGTGATGTTTAAAGGTGGAGTCTAAATTGCAATGCTCCAACGGTATGGTATATGAATGAATGGAGGCAATTAGTAGATCAAAGACCTATGAAGAAATAAGCATTTCTGCAACTTGTACGTATGTTTGATGAATATGGATACAGATTTGAATGCTCAATTACTAATCTTGTGTCTTAGTATCGGACTACATGGAGAGGATTTCTCCCATTCCCCATGTTGTTTCTTTCTTCTGTGTGCCCATGCTCCCCCGTATGTTTGGTGTGTTTTTAAGTGCAAGTGTGTAGCGATTCCACGAGAGATGAAGATGCATGTCTACTACGCAACATAAATGAAGGTGTCCCTATATTGAATAGTCCTGATGGGACCTATACCCACAACAGAGTGGAAACGTTGTCGACACTGAAAGTTCAAACAAACAAACTTTAAAGCCTTATTCAAGAAAGGGAGCGTATTTATCATCTGCCCTGAATTTAGTTAACATACGTGGCTGTTTGTATGTATATATATATATATATTCACTGAAAAAACCATGGGTTTCACACACGTTATAGTTAGGAATTAGCATTTAAAAAACCTTGCAAATTCACTGAAAAAACCATAGGTTTCACACATGTTATAGTTAGCTGGAAATTTTACTGATAAAAAACCAATGAAATTCCCCCGTTATAGTTACTGTAGGCAACTATAACTCACGCGACCGTAATCCTCTGCTGATGCTAATACTGTATTTAGACACTTATTTGCCCATGTCTTCTTCCATTAAATTTTAGCTATACATATATTACAAATATTTTTTTTTCATAAAGACACATATGTCATCAGCACAGGATTACGGTCGCGTGAGTTATAGTTGCCTACAGTAACTATAACGGGGGAATTTCATTGGTTTTTTATCAGTAAAATTTCCAGCTAACTATAACATGTGTGAAACCTATGGTTTTTTCAGTGAATTTGCAAGGTTTTTTAAATGCTAATTCCTAACTATAACGTGTGTGAAACCCATGGTTTTTTCAGTGAATTTGTACGGTTTTTTAAATGCAAATTTTTTTTTTACATTTTTTTGTAAACCTATGTATAAAATAATGCATTATGGAAAGGTTTTTTTTTTTATGCTTTTTTTTCTGTGCGCGTACGGTAAGCTGCCGGTACGCGCTCCGTACGTCATAAGTACGGTGCGCGTACGTAATAGGATACGCGTACCGTAAGCTGACGCTACGTGCTCAGCACGTCATAAGTACACCGCGCCTACGTGATACGTGCGTGACATGCGTGACGTACACGCGGAAGTAACGTCGCGGTTACGCAGGGGCGTGTAATGCGCATGCACGAGTGCATCTTACGTACGCGCTCCGTATGCGCTCCGTAAGCGTCACGTTCGCGCATGCGTACTTTTTTACGAGCGCGTACCGTGAGCTTACGGTGCGCGCACGGTAGGTCATGTGATCCACAAACGATCCATGACGATATCTGCAAAGCTACTGAGTCTCAGCTTATATGTTAGTTTGTTAGTTTTTTTTATGTTTGTTTATCAATTTGATACTTGCACCAGAGGGCTAGAAATGAATTGAATGATTAATTATCCAGAACACCCATCGTCGGTTGCAAGTATCAAATTGATAAACAAACATAAAAAAAATTAACAAACTAACATATAAGCTGAGACTCAGTAGCTTTCCAGATATCGTCATGTAATAGATATGTAAAAACACTTCATTGAGACAATACTTTTGAAAAGAAGGCTAATCGAAACCTTTTAAAAAGAGAATGAAAAAGGTAAAACTCTATGGCCTAAGAATGACTACATCTCCCATAATTCAAGGGGAGGATTGAGGAGGAAACAGGAAATGATGTCAAGTTGCTTCCTTCAATTGACTTTATTTACAAATATTAAATGCAATGTCAGCATTGAAAATAACGACCGTGAACAAGTTATTTGTAGATACCGAAATGCGTTGGTGGTTTTTGATTTTGCTATTCAATGGATGATTAAAAGATTGGCAAACAAGCTGTTTGGAGTGCGACCTTTCTTCCGTTCGGAAGTTTTGTGGTTTATATTGGCGGTTTGGTTCAACCGCGTGGGCAACGCACCCCTCAAGAAGCGCCTGAAGCGCGGCAAAAACGCTGCAGGTAGGAGCCCAGACCACGATTCGGTGCTTGAAATATATTTATTTGTCCGCTCACAAGTATAACACAGTATATATATATTCACTCAAAGGTTTGCCTTTTGTGGAATGCACTCGTGGTAGATGCATGTAGCACAAAGAAGTTGTAGCCCCCAACCTCCAGACAGTTCTTGCGATGCGTTTCGGGCCTTACGCCCTTCTTCTCTGGCAACTGTCACAAAACAACCAAGCATTACAGCCAGGCATTCCCTTTAATTGATTTATTGGCATAGACACGCCCTTGTGGGCCGGCTGCTAAGTGCCGCTTCAAAGCATCATGGGCCTGGTAATTTCAAAGTCAAATTCAAACCCATGTGGGTTGCTGGTTCCCTTTGTAAAGATGTTAAAAAGTTCTTCCTGCATGGGACACAGAGACAAACAAACTTCTTGATAGTGCGCATCTACTACTCTCGCACTTGGCTGCCCCAATAAACAGCCGCGGACTCGCTGTTTATAATGCGGTGATGCATCCCTCGACCTGTCGGGCCGATATAAATTCACTCAAAGGTTTGCCTTTTGTGGAATGCACTCGTGGTAGATGCATGTAGCACAAAGAAGTTGTAGCCCCCAACCTCCAGACAGTTCTTGCGATGCGTTTCGGGCCTTACGCCCTTCTTCTCTGGCAACTGTCACAAAACAACCAAGCATTACTGCCAGGGATTCCCTTGAATTGATTTATTGGCATAGACACGCCCTTGTGGGCCGGCTACTAAGTGCCGCTTCAAAGCATCATGGACCTGGTGATTTCAAAGTCAAATTCAAACCCATGTGGGTTGCTGGTTCCCTTTGTAAAGATGTTAAAAAGTTCTTCCTGCATGGTACCTGGAGACAAACAAACTTCTTGATAGTGCGCATCCACTACTCACGCACTTGGCTGCCCCAATAAACAGCCGCGGACCCGCTGTGTATAATGCAGTGGTGCATCCCTCGACCTGGTGGGCCGATATAAATTCACTCAAAGGTTTGCCTTTTGTGGAATGCACTCGTAGTAGATGCATGTAGCACAAAGAAGTTGTAGCCCCCAACCTCCAGACAGTTCTTGCAACGCGTTTCGGGCCTTACGCCCTTCTTCTCTGGCAACTGTCACAAAACAACCAAGCATTACTGCCAGGGATTCCCTTTAATTGATTTATTGGCATAGACACGCCCTTGTGGGCCAGCTACTAAGTGCCGCTTCAAAGCATCATGGGCCTGATGGTTTGAAAGTCAAATTCAAACCCATGTGGGTTGCTGGTTCCCTTTGTAAAGATGTTAAAAAGTTCTTCCTGCATGGGACATGGAGACAAACAAACTTCTTGATAGTGTGCATCCACTACTCACTCACTTGGCTGCCCCAATAAACAGCCGCGGACCCGCTGTGTATAATGCGGTGGTGCATCCCTCGACCTGGTGGGCCGATATAAATTCACTTAAAGGTTTGCCTTTTGTGGAATGCACTCGTGGTAGATGCATGTAGCACAAAGAAGTTGTAGCCCCCAACCTCCAGACAGTTCTTGCGACGCATTTCGGGCCTTACGGCCTTCTTCTCTGGCAACTGTCACAAAACAACCAAGCATTACTGCCAGGGATTCCCTTTAATTGATTTATTGGCATAGACATGCCCTTGTGGGCTGTCTACTAAGTGCCGCTTCAAAGCATTATGGGCCTGGTAGTTTCAAAGTCAAATTCAAACCCATGTGGGTTGCTGGTTCCCTTTGTAAAGATGTTAAAAAGTTCTTCCTGCATGGTACACGGAGACAAACAAACTTCTTGATAGTGCACATCCACTACTCACGCACTTGGCTGTCCCAATAAACAGCCGCGGACCCGCTGTGTATAATGCGGTGGTGCATCCCTCGACCTGGCGGGCCGATATAAATTCACTAAAAGGTTTGCCTTTTGTGGAATGCACTCGTGGTAGATGCATGTAGCACAAAGAAGTTGTAGCCCCCAACCTCCAGACAGTTCTTGCGACGTGTTTCGGGTCTTACGTCCTTCTTCTCTGGCAACTGTCACAAAACAACCGAGCATTACTGCCAGGGATTCCCTTTAATTGATTTATTGGAATAGACACGCCCTTGTGGGCCGGCTACTAAGTGCCGCTTCAAAGCATCATGGGCCTGGTAGTTTCAAAGTCAAATTCAAACCCATGTGGGTTGCTGGTTCCCTTTGTAAAGATGTTAAAAAGTTCTTCCTGCATGGTACACGGAGACAAATAAACTTCTTGATTGTGCGCATCCACTACTCACGCACTCACAACAGAGTGGAAACGTTGTCGACACTGAAAGTTCAAACAAACAAACAAACAAACTTTAAAGCCTTATCCAAGAAAAGGAGCGTACTTATCATCAGCCCTGAATTTAGTTAACATACGTGGCTGTTAGTAAGTATACATATATATATATATCTATATATATATATATATATATTATCTACTGGCGGTCGCGAGTAGATAGTTATAGTTAGGACCGTGTTTCCATAGGAAATCCGCAACATTCTATTTGGAATAACTTTGGCGCCGGTTGACGAATCCTCGCGAAATTTTCAAAATAGGTGGGGCGCTCCGCTCCGCTCCTACCCTGAAAGTCTCGGGGGGATTCGTCAAGCGGGGGCTGAGAAAAAATGGGGGTCCCAAAACGCGTTTTCCCCATGCATTTTCCCGTAGGACCTTTAGTCCGAGCTACAGCCCGAACGGCTGAACAGAATTACTTGAAATTTGGCAGAGAGGTAGTCCTCAGGTCAGAGATGTGCCTTTTGCAGGTCTGGTGTAAACTAAGATTAATGAATCATTTACTATTTTCTTTGCATATCTTGGCGGCGGCAAAATGTATGTTGAATTTGACTTACTATAAGTTCTATATGTATTCACATAAATATAATATAATGAAGTATGTAAATTCTGCTTGTCCACCCTATATATGTGATTGTTCACAGGAGACGCACTAGAAAACAAATGGTGTTCCCTTTATTATTTTTTCTAAAATTCTTCTAATTACATTCTTTTCATATTTATGATTACCGTTGCGCAGCAGCTTGATGATTTATAAAAATACCATTGTTATTTTTCTTCTAAATGTATGAATTGTAAAGTCTGTTGTTTATGTTCATGTATGACTTTAAATACACTGAACTCGGAACCTATGGTCATGTGACCAAGAGCACGTTTGCTCGAAACGCGTCATTTTTGTTTGCCCGTAACATTAAAAGATTGTAAATCTACTGGATTCGTGTGGCTCGTACTTACAGGAAGTGAAGATCTGTGAGCTGACGGAAAATATATATATATATATATATTATCTACTGGCGGTCGCCAGTAGATAGTTATAGTTAGGACCGTGTTTCCATAGGAAATCCGCAACATTCTATTTGGAATAACTTTGGCGCCGGTTGACGAATCCTCGCAAAATTTTCAAAATAGGTGGGGCGCTCCGCTCCGCTCCGCTCCTACCCTGAAAGTCTCAGGGGGATTCGTCAAGCGGGGGCTGAGAAAAAAGGGGGGTTCCAAAACGCGTTTTCCCCATGCATTTTCCCATAGGACCTTTAGTCCGAGCTACAGCCCGAACGGCTGAACAGAATTACTTGAAATTTGGCAGAGAGGTAGTCCTCAGGTCAGAGATGTGCCTTTTGCAGGTCTGGTGTAAATCTGTTCAGTAGGTCCTGAGAAAATAGCATTTAAATCAATATATATATCTGTAAGCGCGCTCCGTGCGCTTACGGTAAGCTTACCGTACGCGTACGGTGCCGTGCGCGAGCTCAATTCTGATTGGTGGTTACATGACTGTAAACATTCGAATCGGTCGAAATCAGAAAGTGTCAGCCGCCATTTTCTGTCTCTCGCACTGAAAAACAAAGGTGGATAACGTGAAAAGGGGGCAACGAAGAGAGTTGCAGACCCCCTAGCGTTTGTCAGGGGGTCCACGAAGGACCAAAAAGTACGAAAAATACATTTAATAATTTGTAAAAAAAATCGCGGAGTGCGCGTATGGTAAGCTTACCATACGCGCATGGCAAAAAAAAAACGAAATAACAATCACATTTATTAAATAAATTGAAGGACCCGCAAGGGAGAAAAAAAAATTGTTACTGTGTAAAAAAGGCGAGGCGCGCACGGTATGAACTGCGCAACGTGGGTGCTCGGTGCGCGAAGCGTACCGAGTGCCCACAGCGCGCGCACGGTATGCGAAGCGCACCGTGCGCGCAGGGTGTGCGCACGGTGAAAAATCAGAAAAAAAAATAAAAAATAAATACATAACTTAGCATTTAAAAAACCGTACAAATTCACTGAAAAAACCATAGGTTTCACACACGTTATAGTTAGGAATTAGCATTTAAAAAACCTTGCAAATTCACTTAAAAAACCATGGGTTTCACACATGTTATAGTTAGCTGTACATTTCACTCGTAAAAAACCAATGAAATTCCACGTTATAGTTAGATCAGGTAACTATAACTTGCGCGACCGCAATCCACAATGTGTCATTTCAGATGTCATCATTGATGTGATGAGTGATGTCACTGACCATGTCATGAGTGATGTAATATGTGACGTCATCAGCAGTTTATTGTGGGCGCGCAAGTTATAGTTACCTGATCTAACTATAACGTGGAATTTCATTGGTTTTTTACGAGTGAAATGTACAGCTAACTATAACATGTGTGAAACCTATGGTTTTTTAAGTGAATATATATATATATATATATATATATATATATATATATATATATATATATATATATATATATATATATATATATATATATATATCAAAAAAGGTTGCCCAAGGTGGAGAGGCCACACCCGAGGAGGTAAACACACAAATGCTGCCGGCGGTTTGAAAGCAAGCTTGACACACCCCATTCCGCTGGCTTGCCAAACGCGTTTCGGGCGTCATCTCGCCCTTGATCACTGGCTGCACTACAAGAGGACAAAGACAAGGTAATGTCGTGCACCTGTTTTTATTTCAAAGTAGTAGTCCCGCCCACATGGGCTCTGGCAAGGCATTGTGGTCTTAGCAGTTCCTGCCGGACTCCAGGCGCAAACCGCTGTGGGTGCCAAATTCCTTTGGTAGCGAAAATGTCTCTCCCAAGTGGGTGGAAAGGGATATATACACAAGCTGCCATCCAACCAATATGTACCTGCAGCTAAGGCCCTCCTCAGTCCAATCGCCGCTTATGGTGGTAAGCAGCGCAGATCCACCATGAGAAAGCGGCGGGGCCTCCCCGCGACCAGGCTGGCCGCTTAATATTTCAAAAAAGGTTGCCCAAGGTGGAGAGGCCACACCCGAGGAGGTAAACACACAAATGCTGCCGGCGGTTTGAAAGCAAGCTTGACACACCCCATTCCGCTGGCTTGCCAAACGCGTTTCGGGCGTCATCTCGCCCTTGATCACTGGCTGCACTACAAGAGGACAAAGACAAGGTAATGTCGTGCACCTGTTTTTATTTCAAAGTAGTAGTCCCGCCCACATGGGCTCTGGCAAGGCATTGTGGTCTTAGCAGTTCCTGCCGGACTCCAGGTGCAAACCGCTGTGGGTGCCAAAGTCCTTTGGTAGTGAAAATGTCTCTCCCAAGTGGGTGGAAAGGGATATATACACAAGCTGCCATCCAACCAATATGTACCTGCAGCTAAGGCCCTCCTCAGTCCAATCGCCGCTTATGGTGGTAAGCAGCGCAGATCCGCCATGAGAAAGCGGCGGGGCCTCCCCGCGACCAGGCTGGCCGCTTAATATTTCAAAAAAGGTTGCCCAAGGTGGAGAGGCCACACCCGAGGAGGTAAACACACAAATGCTGCCGGCGGTTTGAAAGCAAGCTTGACACACCCCATTCCGCTGGCTTGCCAAACGCGTTTCGGGCGTCATCTCGCCCTTGATCACTGGCTGCACTACAAGAGGACAAAGACAAGGTAATGTCGTGCACCTGTTTTTATTTCAAAGTAGTAGTCCCGCCCACATGGGCTCTGGCAAGGCATTGTGGTCTTAGCAGTTCCTGCCGGACTCCAGGCGCAAACCGCTGTGGGTGCCAAAGTCCTCTGGTAGCGAAAATGTCTCTCCCAAGTGGGTGGCAAGGGATATATACACAAGCTGCCATCCAACCAATATGTACCTGCAGCTAAGGCCCTCCTCAGTCCAATCGCCGCTTATGGTGGTAAGCAGTGCAGATCCGCCATGAGAAAGCGGCGGGGCCTCCCCGCGACCAGGCTGGCCGCTTAATATTTCAAAAAAGGTTGCCCAAGGTGGAGAGGCCACACCCGAGGAGGTAAACACACAAATGCTGCCGGCGGTTTGAAAGCAAGCTTGACACACCCCATTCCGCTGGCTTGCCAAACGCGTTTCGGGCGTCATCTCACCCTTGATCACTGGCTGCACTACAAGAGGACAAAGACAAGGTAATGTCGTGCACCTGTTTTTATTTCAAAGTAGTAGTCCCGCCCACATGGGCTCTGGCAAGGCATTGTGGTCTTAGCAGTTCCTGCCGGACTCCAGGCGCAAACCGCTGTGGGTGCCAAAGTCCTTTGGTAGCGAAAATGTCTCTCCCAAGTGGGTGGAAAGGGATATATACACAAGCTGCCATCCAACCAATATGTACCTGCAGCTAAGGCCCTCCTCAGTCCAATCGCCGCTTATGGTGGTAAGCAGCGCAGATCCGCCATGAGAAAGCGGCGGGGCCTCCCCGCGACCAGGCTGGCCGCTTAATATTTCAAAAAAGGTTGCCCAAGGTGGAGAGGCCACACCCGAGGAGGTAAACACACAAATGCTGCCGGCGGTTTGAAAGCAAGCTTGACACACCCCATTCCGCTGGCTTGCCAAACGCGTTTCGGGCGTCATCTCGCCCTTGATCACTGGCTGCACTACAAGAGGAAAAAGACAAGGTAATGTCGTGCACCTGTTTTTATTTCAAAGTAGTAGTCCCGCCCACATGGGCTCTGGCAAGGCATTGTGGTCTTAGCAGTTCCTGCCGGACTCCAGGCGCAAACCGCTGTGGGTGCCAAAGTCCTTTGGTAGCGAAAATGTCTCTCCCAAGTGGGTGGAAAGGGATATATACACAAGCTGCCATCCAACCAATATGTACCTGCAGCTAAGGCCCTCCTCAGTCCAATCGCCGCTTATGGTGGTAAGCAGCGCAGATCCGCCATGAGAAAGCGGCGGGGCCTCCCCGCGACCAGGCTGGCCACTTAATATTTCAAAAAAGGTTGCCCAAGGTGGAGAGGCCACACCCGAGGAGGTAAACACACAAATGCTGCCGGTGGTTTGAAAGCAAGATTGACACACCCCATTAAGCTGGCTTGCCAAACGCGTTTCGGGCGTCATCTCGCCCTTGATCACTGGCTGCACTACAATAGGACAAAGACAAGGTAATGTTGTGCACCTGTTTTTATTTCAAAGTAGTAGTCCCGCCCACATGGGCTCTGGCAAGGCATTGTGGTCTTAGCAGTTCCTGCCGGACTCCAGGCGCAAACCGCTGTGGGTGCCAAAGTCCTTTGGTAGCGAAAATGTCTCTCCCAAGTGGGTGGAAAGGGATATATACACAAGCTGCCATCCAACCAATATGTACCTGCAGCTAAGGCCCTCCTCAGTCCAATCTCCGCTTATGGTGGTAAGCAGCGCAGATCCGCCATGAGAAAGCGGCGGGGCCTTCCCGCGACCAGGCTGGCCGCTTAATATTTCAAAAAAGGTTGCCCAAGGTGGAGAGGCCACACCCGAGGAGGTAAACACACAAATGCTGCCGGCGGTTTGAAAGCAAGCTTGACACACCCCATTCCGCTGGCTTGCCAAACGCGTTTCGGGCGTCATCTCGCCCTTGATCACTGGCTGCACTACAAGAGGACAAAGACAAGGTAATGCCGTGCACCTGTTTTTATTTCAAAGTAGTAGTCCCGCCCACATGGGCTCTGGCAAGGCATTGTGGTCTTAGCAGTTCCTGCCGGACTCCAGGCGCAAACCGCTGTGGGTGCCAAAGTCCTTTGGTAGCGAAAATGTCTCTCCCAAGTGGGTGGAAAGGGATATATACACAAGCTGCCATCCAACCAATATGTACCTGCAGCTAAGGCCCTCCTCAGTCCAATCGCCGCTTATGGTGGTAAGCAGCGCAGATCCGCCATGAGAAAGCGGCGGGGCCTCCCCGCGACCAGGCTGGCCGCTTAATATTTCAAAAAAGGTTGCCCAAGGTGGAGAGGCCACACCCGAGGAGGTAAACACACAAATGCTGCCGGTGGTTTGAAAGCAAGATTGACACACCCCATTCCGCTGGCTTGCCAAACGCGTTTCGGGCGTCATCTCGCCCTTGATCACTGGCTGCACTACAAGAGGACAAAGACAAGGTAATGTCGTGCACCTGTTTTTATTTCAAAGTAGTAGTCCCGCCCACATGGGCTCTGGCAAGGCATTGTGGTCTTAGCAGTTCCTGCCGGACTCCAGGCGCAAACCGCTGTGGGTGCCAAATTCCTTTGGTAGCGAAAATGTCTCTCCCAAGTGGGTGGAAAGGGATATATACACAAGCTGCCATCCAACCAATATGTACCTGCAGCTAAGGCCCTCCTCAGTCCAATCGCCGCTTATGGTGGTAAGCAGCGCAGATCCACCATGAGAAAGCGGCGGGGCCTCCCCGCGACCAGGCTGGCCGCTTAATATTTCAAAAAAGGTTGCCCAAGGTGGAGAGGCCACACCCGAGGAGGTAAACACACAAATGCTGCCGGCGGTTTGAAAGCAAGCTTGACACACCCCATTCCGCTGGCTTGCCAAACGCGTTTCGGGCGTCATCTCGCCCTTGATCACTGGCTGCACTACAAGAGGACAAAGACAAGGTAATGTCGTGCACCTGTTTTTATTTCAAAGTAGTAGTCCCGCCCACATGGGCTCTGGCAAGGCATTGTGGTCTTAGCAGTTCCTGCCGGACTCCAGGTGCAAACCGCTGTGGGTGCCAAAGTCCTTTGGTAGTGAAAATGTCTCTCCCAAGTGGGTGGAAAGGGATATATACACAAGCTGCCATCCAACCAATATGTACCTGCAGCTAAGGCCCTCCTCAGTCCAATCGCCGCTTATGGTGGTAAGCAGCGCAGATCCGCCATGAGAAAGCGGCGGGGCCTCCCCGCGACCAGGCTGGCCGCTTAATATTTCAAAAAAGGTTGCCCAAGGTGGAGAGGCCACACCCGAGGAGGTAAACACACAAATGCTGCCGGCGGTTTGAAAGCAAGCTTGACACACCCCATTCCGCTGGCTTGCCAAACGCGTTTCGGGCGTCATCTCGCCCTTGATCACTGGCTGCACTACAAGAGGACAAAGACAAGGTAATGTCGTGCACCTGTTTTTATTTCAAAGTAGTAGTCCCGCCCACATGGGCTCTGGCAAGGCATTGTGGTCTTAGCAGTTCCTGCCGGACTCCAGGCGCAAACCGCTGTGGGTGCCAAAGTCCTCTGGTAGCGAAAATGTCTCTCCCAAGTGGGTGGCAAGGGATATATACACAAGCTGCCATCCAACCAATATGTACCTGCAGCTAAGGCCCTCCTCAGTCCAATCGCCGCTTATGGTGGTAAGCAGCGCAGATCCGCCATGAGAAAGCGGCGGGGCCTCCCCGCGACCAGGCTGGCCGCTTAATATTTCAAAAAAGGTTGCCCAAGGTGGAGAGGCCACACCCGAGGAGGTAAACACACAAATGCTGCCGGCGGTTTGAAAGCAAGCTTGACACACCCCATTCCGCTGGCTTGCCAAACGCGTTTCGGGCGTCATCTCACCCTTGATCACTGGCTGCACTACAAGAGGACAAAGACAAGGTAATGTCGTGCACCTGTTTTTATTTCAAAGTAGTAGTCCCGCCCACATGGGCTCTGGCAAGGCATTGTGGTCTTAGCAGTTCCTGCCGGACTCCAGGCGCAAACCGCTGTGGGTGCCAAAGTCCTTTGGTAGCGAAAATGTCTCTCCCAAGTGGGTGGAACGGGATATATACACAAGCTGCCATCCAACCAATATGTACCTGCAGCTAAGGCCCTCCTCAGTCCAATCGCCGCTTATGGTGGTAAGCAGCGCAGATCCGCCATGAGAAAGCGGCGGGGCCTACCCGCGACCAGGCTGGCCGCTTAATATTTCAAAAAAGGTTGCCCAAGGTGGAGAGGCCACACCCGAGGAGGTAAACACACAAATGCTGCCGGCGGTTTGAAAGCAAGCTTGACACACCCCATTCCGCTGGCTTGCCAAACGCGTTTTGGGCGTCATCTCGCCCTTGATCACTGGCTGCACTACAAGAGGAAAAAGACAAGGTAATGTCGTGCACCTGTTTTTATTTCAAAGTAGTAGTCCCGCCCACATGGGCTCTGGCAAGGCATTGTGGTCTTAGCAGTTCCTGCCGGACTCCAGGCGCAAACCGCTGTGGGTGCCAAATTCCTTTGGTAGCGAAAATGTCTCTCCCAAGTGGGTGGAAAGGGATATATACACAAGCTGCCATCCAACCAATATGTACCTGCAGCTAAGGCCCTCCTCAGTCCAATCGCCGCTTATGGTGGTAAGCAGCGCAGATCCACCATGAGAAAGCGGCGGGGCCTCCCCGCGACCAGGCTGGCCGCTTAATATTTCAAAAAAGGTTGCCCAAGGTGGAGAGGCCACACCCGAGGAGGTAAACACACAAATGCTGCCGGCGGTTTGAAAGCAAGCTTGACACACCCCATTCCGCTGGCTTGCCAAACGCGTTTCGGGCGTCATCTCGCCCTTGATCACTGGCTGCACTACAAGAGGACAAAGACAAGGTAATGTCGTGCACCTGTTTTTATTTCAAAGTAGTAGTCCCGCCCACATGGGCTCTGGCAAGGCATTGTGGTCTTAGCAGTTCCTGCCGGACTCCAGGTGCAAACCGCTGTGGGTGCCAAAGTCCTTTGGTAGTGAAAATGTCTCTCCCAAGTGGGTGGAAAGGGATATATACACAAGCTGCCATCCAACCAATATGTACCTGCAGCTAAGGCCCTCCTCAGTCCAATCGCCGCTTATGGTGGTAAGCAGCGCAGATCCGCCATGAGAAAGCGGCGGGGCCTCCCCGCGACCAGGCTGGCCGCTTAATATTTCAAAAAAGGTTGCCCAAGGTGGAGAGGCCACACCCGAGGAGGTAAACACACAAATGCTGCCGGCGGTTTGAAAGCAAGCTTGACACACCCCATTCCGCTGGCTTGCCAAACGCGTTTCGGGCGTCATCTCGCCCTTGATCACTGGCTGCACTACAAGAGGACAAAGACAAGGTAATGTCGTGCACCTGTTTTTATTTCAAAGTAGTAGTCCCGCCCACATGGGCTCTGGCAAGGCATTGTGGTCTTAGCAGTTCCTGCCGGACTCCAGGCGCAAACCGCTGTGGGTGCCAAAGTCCTCTGGTAGCGAAAATGTCTCTCCCAAGTGGGTGGCAAGGGATATATACACAAGCTGCCATCCAACCAATATGTACCTGCAGCTAAGGCCCTCCTCAGTCCAATCGCCGCTTATGGTGGTAAGCAGCGCAGATCCGCCATGAGAAAGCGGCGGGGCCTCCCCGCGACCAGGCTGGCCGCTTAATATTTCAAAAAAGGTTGCCCAAGGTGGAGAGGCCACACCCGAGGAGGTAAACACACAAATGCTGCCGGCGGTTTGAAAGCAAGCTTGACACACCCCATTCCGCTGGCTTGCCAAACGCGTTTCGGGCGTCATCTCACCCTTGATCACTGGCTGCACTACAAGAGGACAAAGACAAGGTAATGTCGTGCACCTGTTTTTATTTCAAAGTAGTAGTCCCGCCCACATGGGCTCTGGCAAGGCATTGTGGTCTTAGCAGTTCCTGCCGGACTCCAGGCGCAAACCGCTGTGGGTGCCAAAGTCCTTTGGTAGCGAAAATGTCTCTCCCAAGTGGGTGGAACGGGATATATACACAAGCTGCCATCCAACTAATATGTACCTGCAGCTAAGGCCCTCCTCAGTCCAATCGCCGCTTATGGTGGTAAGCAGCGCAGATCCGCCATGAGAAAGCGGCGGGGCCTACCCGCGACCAGGCTGGCCGCTTAATATTTCAAAAAAGGTTGCCCAAGGTGGAGAGGCCACACCCGAGGAGGTAAACACACAAATGCTGCCGGCGGTTTGAAAGCAAGCTTGACACACCCCATTCCGCTGGCTTGCCAAACGCGTTTTGGGCGTCATCTCGCCCTTGATCACTGGCTGCACTACAAGAGGAAAAAGACAAGGTAATGTCGTGCACCTGTTTTTATTTCAAAGTAGTAGTCCCGCCCACATGGGCTCTGGCAAGGCATTGTGGTCTTAGCAGTTCCTGCCGGACTCCAGGCGCAAACCGCTGTGGGTGCCAAAGTCCTTTGGTAGCGAAAATGTCTCTCCCAAGTGGGTGGAAAGGGATATATACACAAGCTGCCATCCAACCAATATGTACCTGCAGCTAAGGCCCTCCTCAGTCCAATCGCCGCTTATGGTGGTAAGCAGCGCAGATCCGCCATGAGAAAGCGGCGGGGCCTCCCCGCGACCAGGCTGGCCGCTTAATATTTCAAAAAAGGTTGCCCAAGGTGGAGAGGCCACACCCGAGGAGGTAAACACACAAATGCTGCCGGTGGTTTGAAAGCAAGATTGACACACCCCATTCCGCTGGCTTGCCAAACGCGTTTCGGGCGTCATCTCGCCCTTGATCACTGGCTGCACTACAAGAGGACAAAGACAAGGTAATGTTGTGCACCTGTTTTTATTTCAAAGTAGTAGTCCCGCCCACATGGGCTCTGGCAAGGCATTGTGGTCTTAGCAGTTCCTGCCGGACTCCAGGCGCAAACCGCTGTGGGTGCCAAAGTCCTTTGGTAGCGAAAATGTCTCTCCCAAGTGGGTGGAAAGGGATATATACACAAGCTGCCATCCAACCAATATGTACCTGCAGCTAAGGCCCTCCTCAGTCCAATCTCCGCTTATGGTGGTAAGCAGCGCAGATCCGCCATGAGAAAGCGGCGGGGCCTTCCCGCGACCAGGCTGGCCGCTTAATATTTCAAAAAAGGTTGCCCAAGGTGGAGAGGCCACACCCGAGGAGGTAAACACACAAATGCTGCCGGCGGTTTGAAAGCAAGCTTGACACACCCCATTCCGCTGGCTTGCCAAACGCGTTTCGGGCGTCATCTCGCCCTTGATCACTGGCTGCACTACAAGAGGACAAAGACAAGGTAATGTCGTGCACCTGTTTTTATTTCAAAGTAGTAGTCCCGCCCACATGGGCTCTGGCAAGGCATTGTGGTCTTAGCAGTTCCTGCCGGACTCCAGGCGCAAACCGCTGTGGGTGCCAAAGTCCTTTGGTAGCGAAAATGTCTCTCCCAAGTGGGTGGAAAGGGATATATACACAAGCTGCCATCCAACCAATATGTACCTGCAGCTAAGGCCCTCCTCAGTCCAATCGCCGCTTATGGTGGTAAGCAGCGCAGATCCGCCATGAGAAAGCGGCGGGGCCTCCCCGCGACCAGGCTGGCCGCTTAATATTTCAAAAAAGGTTGCCCAAGGTGGAGAGGCCACACCCGAGGAGGTAAACACACAAATGCTGCCGGTGGTTTGAAAGCAAGATTGACACACCCCATTCCGCTGGCTTGCCAAACGCGTTTCGGGCGTCATCTCGCCCTTGATCACTGGCTGCACTACAAGAGGACAAAGACAAGGTAATGTTGTGCACCTGTTTTTATTTCAAAGTAGTAGTCCCGCCCACATGGGCTCTGGCAAGGCATTGTGGTCTTAGCAGTTCCTGCCGGACTCCAGGCGCAAACCGCTGTGGGTGCCAAAGTCCTTTGGTAGCGAAAATGTCTCTCCCAAGTGGGTGGAAAGGGATATATACACAAGCTGCCATCCAACCAATATGTACCTGCAGCTAAGGCCCTCCTCAGTCCAATCTCCGCTTATGGTGGTAAGCAGCGCAGATCCGCCATGAGAAAGCGGCGGGGCCTTCCCGCGACCAGGCTGGCCGCTTAATATTTCAAAAAAGGTTGCCCAAGGTGGAGAGGCCACACCCGAGGAGGTAAACACACAAATGCTGCCGGCGGTTTGAAAGCAAGCTTGACACACCCCATTCCGCTGGCTTGCCAAACGCGTTTCGGGCGTCATCTCGCCCTTGATCACTGGCTGCACTACAAGAGGACAAAGACAAGGTAATGTTGTGCACCTGTTTTTATTTCAAAGTAGTAGTCCCGCCCACATGGGCTCTGGCAAGGCATTGTGGTCTTAGCAGTTCCTGCTGGACTCCAGGCGCAAACCGCTGTGGGTGCCAAAGTCCTTTGGTAGCGAAAATGTCTCTCCCAAGTGGGTGGAAAGGGATATATACACAAGCTGCCATCCAACCAATATGTACCTGCAGCTAAGGCCCTCCTCAGTCCAATCGCCGCTTATGGTGGTAAGCAGCGCAGATCCGCCATGAGAAAGCGGCGGGGCCTCCCCGCGACCAGGCTGGCCGCTTAATATTTCAAAAAAGGTTGCCCAAGGTGGAGAGGGCACACCCGAGGAGGTAAACACACAAATGCTGCTGGCGGTTTGAAAGCAAGCTTGACACACCCCATTCCGCTGGCTTGCCAAACGCGTTTCGGGCGTCATCTCGCCCTTGATCACTGGCTGCACTACAAGAGGACAAAGACAAGGTAATGTCGTGCACCTGTTTTTATTTCAAAGTAGTAGTCCCGCACACATGGGCTCTGGCAAGGCATTGTGGTCTTAGCAGTTCCTGCCGGACTCCAGGCGCAAACCGCTGTGGGTGCCAAAGTCCTTTGGTAGCGAAAATGTCTCTCCCAAGTGGGTGGAAAGGGATATATACACAAGCTGCCATCCAACCAATATGTACCTGCAGCTAAGGCCCTCCTCAGTCCAATCTCCGCTTATGGTGGTAAGCAGCGCAGATCCGCCATGAGAAAGCGGCGGGGCCTTCCCGCGACCAGGCTGGCCGCTTAATATTTCAAAAAAGGTTGCCCAAGGTGGAGAGGCCACACCCGAGGAGGTAAACACACAAATGCTGCCGGCGGTTTGAAAGCAAGCTTGACACACCCCATTCCGCTGGCTTGCCAAACGCGTTTCGGGCGTCATCTCGCCCTTGATCACTGGCTGCACTTCAAGAGGACAAAGACAAGGTAATGTTGTGCACCTGTTTTTATTTCAAAGTAGTAGTCCCGCCCACATGGGCTCTGGCAAGGCATTGTGGTCTTAGCAGTTCCTGCCGGACTCCAGGCGCAAACCGCTGTGGGTGCCAAAGTCCTTTGGTAGCGAAAATGTCTCTCCCAAGTGGGTGGAAAGGGATATATACACAAGCTGCCATCCAACCAATATGTACCTGCAGCTAAGGCCCTCCTCAGTCCAATCTCCGCTTATGGTGGTAAGCAGCGCAGATCCGCCATGAGAAAGCGGCGGGGCCTTCCCGCGACCAGGCTGGCCGCTTAATATTTCAAAAAAGGTTGCCCAAGGTGGAGAGGCCACACCCGAGGAGGTAAACACACAAATGCTGCCGGCGGTTTGAAAGCAAGCTTGACACACCCCATTCCGCTGGCTTGCCAAACGCGTTTCGGGCGTCATCTCGCCCTTGATCACTGGCTGCACTACAAGAGGACAAAGACAAGGTAATGTCGTGCACCTGTTTTTATTTCAAAGTAGTAGTCCCGCCCACATGGGCTCTGGCAAGGCATTGTGGTCTTAGCAGTTCCTGCCGGACTCCAGGCGCAAACCGCTGTGGGTGCCAAAGTCCTTTGGTAGCGAAAATGTCTCTCCCAAGTGGGTGGAAAGGGATATATACACAAGCTGCCATCCAACCAATATGTACCTGCAGCTAAGGCCCTCCTCAGTCCAATCGCCGCTTATGGTGGTAAGCAGCGCAGATCCGCCATGAGAAAGCGGCGGGGCCTCCCCGCGACCAGGCTGGCCGCTTAATATTTCAAAAAAGGTTGCCCAAGGTGGAGAGGCCACACCCGAGGAGGTAAACACACAAATGCTGCCGGTGGTTTGAAAGCAAGATTGACACACCCCATTCCGCTGGCTTGCCAAACGCGTTTCGGGCGTCATCTCGCCCTTGATCACTGGCTGCACTACAAGAGGACAAAGACAAGGTAATGTTGTGCACCTGTTTTTATTTCAAAGTAGTAGTCCCGCCCACATGGGCTCTGGCAAGGCATTGTGGTCTTAGCAGTTCCTGCCGGACTCCAGGCGCAAACCGCTGTGGGTGCCAAAGTCCTTTGGTAGCGAAAATGTCTCTCCCAAGTGGGTGGAAAGGGATATATACACAAGCTGCCATCCAACCAATATGTACCTGCAGCTAAGGCCCTCCTCAGTCCAATCTCCGCTTATGGTGGTAAGCAGCGCAGATCCGCCATGAGAAAGCGGCGGGGCCTTCCCGCGACCAGGCTGGCCGCTTAATATTTCAAAAAAGGTTGCCCAAGGTGGAGAGGCCACACCCGAGGAGGTAAACACACAAATGCTGCCGGCGGTTTGAAAGCAAGCTTGACACACCCCATTCCGCTGGCTTGCCAAACGCGTTTCGGGCGTCATCTCGCCCTTGATCACTGGCTGCACTACAAGAGGACAAAGACAAGGTAATGTTGTGCACCTGTTTTTATTTCAAAGTAGTAGTCCCGCCCACATGGGCTCTGGCAAGGCATTGTGGTCTTAGCAGTTCCTGCTGGACTCCAGGCGCAAACCGCTGTGGGTGCCAAAGTCCTTTGGTAGCGAAAATGTCTCTCCCAAGTGGGTGGAAAGGGATATATACACAAGCTGCCATCCAACCAATATGTACCTGCAGCTAAGGCCCTCCTCAGTCCAATCGCCGCTTATGGTGGTAAGCAGCGCAGATCCGCCATGAGAAAGCGGCGGGGCCTCCCCGCGACCAGGCTGGCCGCTTAATATTTCAAAAAAGGTTGCCCAAGGTGGAGAGGCCACACCCGAGGAGGTAAACACACAAATGCTGCCGGCGGTTTGAAAGCATGCTTGACACACCCCATTCCGCTGGCTTGCCAAACGCGTTTCGGGCGTCATCTCGCCCTTGATCACTGGCTGCACTACAAGAGGACAAAGACAAGGTAATGTCGTGCACCTGTTTTTATTTCAAAGTAGTAGTCCCGCACACATGGGCTCTGGCAAGGCATTGTGGTCTTAGCAGTTCCTGCCGGACTCCAGGCGCAAACCGCTGTGGGTGCCAAAGTCCTTTGGTAGCGAAAATGTCTCTCCCAAGTGGGTGGAAAGGGATATATACACAAGCTGCCATCCAACCAATATGTACCTGCAGCTAAGGCCCTCCTCAGTCCAATCGCCGCTTATGGTGGTAAGCAGCGCAGATCCGCCATGAGAAAGCGGCGGGGCCTCCCCGCGACCAGGCTGGCCGCTTAATATTTCAAAAAAGGTTGCCCAAGGTGGAGAGGCCACACCCGAGGAGGTAAACACACAAATGCTGCCGGTGGTTTGAAAGCAAGATTGACACACCCCATTCCGCTGGCTTGCCAAACGCGTTTCGGGCGTCATCTCGCCCTTGATCACTGGCTGCACTACAAGAGGACAAAGACAAGGTAATGTTGTGCACCTGTTTTTATTTCAAAGTAGTAGTCCCGCCCACATGGGCTCTGGCAAGGCATTGTGGTCTTAGCAGTTCCTGCCGGACTCCAGGCGCAAACCGCTGTGGGTGCCAAAGTCCTTTGGTAGCGAAAATGTCTCTCCCAAGTGGGTGGAAAGGGATATATACACAAGCTGCCATCCAACCAATATGTACCTGCAGCTAAGGCCCTCCTCAGTCCAATCTCCGCTTATGGTGGTAAGCAGCGCAGATCCGCCATGAGAAAGCGGCGGGGCCTTCCCGCGACCAGGCTGGCCGCTTAATATTTCCAAAAAGGTTGCCCAAGGTGGAGAGGCCACACCCGAGGAGGTAAACACACAAATGCTGCCGGCGGTTTGAAAGCAAGCTTGACACACCCCATTCCGCTGGCTTGCCAAACGCGTTTCGGGCGTCATCTCGCCCTTGATCACTGGCTGCACTACAAGAGGACAAAGACAAGGTAATGTTGTGCACCTGTTTTTATTTCAAAGTAGTAGTCCCGCCCACATGGGCTCTGGCAAGGCATTGTGGTCTTAGCAGTTCCTGCTGGACTCCAGGCGCAAACCGCTGTGGGTGCCAAAGTCCTTTGGTAGCGAAAATGTCTCTCCCAAGTGGGTGGAAAGGGATATATACACAAGCTGCCATCCAACCAATATGTACCTGCAGCTAAGGCCCTCCTCAGTCCAATCGCCGCTTATGGTGGTAAGCAGCGCAGATCCGCCATGAGAAAGCGGCGGGGCCTCCCCGCGACCAGGCTGGCCGCTTAATATTTCAAAAAAGGTTGCCCAAGGTGGAGAGGCCACACCCGAGGAGGTAAACACACAAATGCTGCCGGCGGTTAAAAGCAAGCTTGACACACCCCATTCCGCTGGCTTGCCAAACGCGTTTCGGGCGTCATCTCGCCCTTGATCACTGGCTGCACTACAAGAGGACAAAGACAAGGTAATGTCGTGCACCTGTTTTTATTTCAAAGTAGTAGTCCCGCACACATGGGCTCTGGCAAGGCATTGTGGTCTTAGCAGTTCCTGCCGGACTCCAGGCGCAAACCGCTGTGGGTGCCAAAGTCCTTTGGTAGCGAAAATGTCTCTCCCAAGTGGGTGGAAAGGGATATATACACAAGCTGCCATCCAACCAATATGTACCTGCAGCTAAGGCCCTCCTCAGTCCAATCTCCGCTTATGGTGGTAAGCAGCGCAGATCCGCCATGAGAAAGCGGCGGGGCCTTCCCGCGACCAGGCTGGCCGCTTAATATTTCAAAAAAGGTGCCCAAGGTGGAGAGGCCACACCCGAGGAGGTAAACACACAAATGCTGCCGGCGGTTTGAAAGCAAGCTTGACACACCCCATTCCGCTGGCTTGCCAAACGCGTTTTGGGCGTCATCTCGCCCTTGATCACTGGCTGCACTTCAAGAGGACAAAGACAAGGTAATGTTGTGCACCTGTTTTTATTTCAAAGTAGTAGTCCCGCCCACATGGGCTCTGGCAAGGCATTGTGGTCTTAGCAGTTCCTGCCGGACTCGAGGCGCAAACCGCTGTGGGTGCCAAAGTCCTTTGGTAGCGAAAATGTCTCTCCTAAGTGGGTGGAAAGGGATATATACACAAGCTGCCATCCAACCAATATGTACCTGCAGCTAAGGCCCTCCTCAGTCCAATCTCCGCTTATGGTGGTAAGCAGCGCAGATCCGCCATGAGAAAGCGGCGGGGCCTTCCCGCGACCAGGCTGGCCGCTTAATATTTCAAAAAAGTTTGCCCAAGGTGGAGAGGCCACACCCGAGGAGGTAAACACACAAATGCTGCCGGCGGTTTGAAAGCAAGCTTGACACACCCCATTCCGCTGGCTTGCCAAACGCGTTTCGGGCGTCATCTCGCCCTTGATCACTGGCTGCACTACAAGAGGACAAAGACAAGGTAATGTCGTGCACCTGTTTTTATTTCAAAGTAGTAGTCCCGCCCACATGGGCTCTGGCAAGGCATTGTGGTCTTAGCAGTTCCTGCCGGACTCCAGGCGCAAACCGCTGTGGGTGCCAAAGTCCTTTGGTAGCGAAAATGTCTCTCCCAAGTGGGTGGAAAGGGATATATACACAAGCTGCCATCCAACCAATATGTACCTGCAGCTAAGGCCCTCCTCAGTCCAATCGCCGCTTATGGTGGTAAGCAGCGCAGATCCGCCATGAGAAAGCGGCGGGGCCTCCCCGCGACCAGGCTGGCCGCTTAATATTTCAAAAAAGGTTGCCCAAGGTGGAGAGGCCACACCCGAGGAGGTAAACACACAAATGCTGCCGGTGGTTTGAAAGCAAGATTGACACACCCCATTCCGCTGGCTTGCCAAACGCGTTTCGGGCGTCATCTCGCCCTTGATCACTGGCTGCACTACAAGAGGACAAAGACAAGGTAATGTTGTGCACCTGTTTTTATTTCAAAGTAGTAGTCCCGCCCACATGGGCTCTGGCAAGGCATTGTGGTCTTAGCAGTTCCTGCCGGACTCCAGGCGCAAACCGCTGTGGGTGCCAAAGTCCTTTGGTAGCGAAAATGTCTCTCCCAAGTGGGTGGAAAGGGATATATACACAAGCTGCCATCCAACCAATATGTACCTGCAGCTAAGGCCCTCCTCAGTCCAATCTCCGCTTATGGTGGTAAGCAGCGCAGATCCGCCATGAGAAAGCGGCGGGGCCTTCCCGCGACCAGGCTGGCCGCTTAATATTTCAAAAAAGGTTGCCCAAGGTGGAGAGGCCACACCCGAGGAGGTAAACACACAAATGCTGCCGGCGGTTTGAAAGCAAGCTTGACACACCCCATTCCGCTGGCTTGCCAAACGCGTTTCGGGCGTCATCTCGCCCTTGATCACTGGCTGCACTACAAGAGGACAAAGACAAGGTAATGTCGTGCACCTGTTTTTATTTCAAAGTAGTAGGCCCCAATATTAAGCGGCCAGCCTGGTCGCGGGGAGGCCCCGCCGCTTTCTCATGGCGGATCTGCGCTGCTTACCACCATAAGCGGCGATTGGACTGAGGAGGGCCTTAGCTGCAGGTACATATTGGTTGGATGGCAGCTTGTGTATATATCCCTTTCCACCCACTTGGGAGAGACATTTTCGCTACCAAAGGACTTTGGCACCCACAGCGGTTTGCGCCTGGAGTACGGCAGGAACTGCTAAGACCACAATGCCTTGCCAGAGCCCATGTGGGCGGGACTACTACTTTGAAATAAAAACAGGTGCACGACATTACCTTGTCTTTGTCCTCTTGTAGTGCAGCCAGTGATAAAGGGCGAGATGACGCCCGAAACGCGTTTGGCAAGCCAGCGGAATGGGGTGTGTCAAGCTTGCTTTCAAACCGCCGGCAGCATTTGTGTGTTTACCTCCTCGGGTGTGGCCTCTCCACCTTGGGCAACCTTTTTTGAAATATTAAGCGGCCAGCCTGGTTGCGGGGAGGCCCCGCCGCTTTCTCATGGCGGATCTGCGCTGCTTACCACCATAAGCGGCGATTGGACTGAGGAGGGCCTTAGCTGCAGGTACATATTGGTTGGATGGCAGCTTGTGTATATATCCCTTTCCACCCACTTGGGAGAGACATTTTCGCTACCAAAGGACTTTGGCACCCACAGCGGTTTGCGCCTGGAGTCCGGCAGGAACTGCTAAGACCACAATGCCTTGCCAGAGCCCATGTGGGCGGGACTACTATTTTTAAATAAAAACAGGTGCACGACATTACCTTGTCTTTGTCCTCTTGTAGTGCAGCCAGTGATCAAGGGCGAGATGACGCCCGAAACGCGTTTGGCAAGCCAGCGGAATGGGGTGTGTCAAGCTTGCTTTCAAACCGCCGGCAGCATTTGTGTGTTTACCTCCTCGGGTGTGGCCTCTCCACCTTGGGCAACCTTTTTTGAAATATATATATATATATATATTCAAAAAAGCAAGGTCGTGGGTCTCCCTGCCGCTTTTCGGCGGCGGGCTTAAGGGAGGTAGCGATCCTATTTAGTACTCCAAAATATTTTGTGATTCCACAAAAATAGTCTTAACCCCTTCCACGCGGGGGTAATTCTCACATGGCGCGGGGGGTGGCGGCGCTGTGCTCATGACGAGCCCAGATCGTCATGAGGCACAGTGGAGCTGTGCTCATGACGAGCTGAGCTTGTCACGACCCCGCCCACTGATTGATTCTCCCACACAGGCGGGGAATCAACCGCACGAGGGCGGGACGCGACCGTTATGACGAGCCCAGCTCGTCATGAGCACAGCTCCACTGTGCCTCATGACGAGCTGGGCTCGTCATGAGCACCGAAGCCGTTAAGCCCAATTCCATAAAGTGTGATTTATTTCATAAACAAAAAGGCAAACAATCGTCCGACGCGAATGAGGGTTGAAGACAGTTAGGAGATACCGACAGCTATGCTATTAGCAATAGATCTAGCTATGAAAAAAGTAATGATGATTATCAATCCCAACTAGTACACTGGAAAAACAAGAAGCTACTGTCAGAAGACGAATATAAATTCTTAAAATGTGAATATCCTAAACTTGCGGCATTATATTTACTACCCAAGTTACATAAAGACAGCGTTAACCCACCAGGACGACCTATCGTGTCTTCCATAGGAAGCACTTATGAGAATACTTCAAAGTACATTGATTACTTTTTATGCCCCTTTGTCTAAAAGCTTTCCTCCTATCTACAGGATACACAAGACTTTTTAAGATTAATTGAAAAAGTAAATTGGGAAGATGATATGTGGTAAATGACACTTGATGTTAATAGCCGGTACACATGCATTCTGCATAAATTAGGCATCAACGCAAACCCAATTTTTTTTAAAGCAACATGATGTAAAGTATTTCTTGCACATGGAAATGCTGTTGTGTATGATGCAAACATGTCTTTCAAATAACTACTTTCTCTTTGATCATGTCATCTATTGCCAAACCCAGGGGGCGGTGATGGGAACCTGCTTTGCCCCCAGCTATGCGGGTCTTTACCTTGGCTGGTGGGAGGTGCAGGTGGCGAGTAACATTCCAGCCTTTACCCATAACGTCGTCCTCTGGGCAAGGTATATTGATGGCGTCTTCTGTATCTGGAGGGGGGCAGAGGACGATACTATGCAATTTGTTGCCAAATTGAATGCAATGTAACATTCACATTTACCATTGACAAAGAGACAATTGAATTTCTAGATGTGGTTGTGAAAGTAAAAGATGGCAAATTGGAGAGCAGACAACAGCAGGAAACAGCCTGCCATATGCAAAAAGTTGTCATCGAAGAAAACTTATTCATAGCATACCTTATGGTGAGCTTTTGCGAGCGGAAAGAAATTGCAGTTCAAAACAAGCTTTCGAACTAGAAATGTTAACTATGAAAGACAGATTTCGGGAAAGGGGATACTCCAAAAAGAATATTGAACAGGCTTGCATCAAGATAAAATCAGTTCTGTGAGAAGATCTGTTAACTCCGAAATTGATTACACAGAATGGAGAAGAGCCAACAAGATTCATAACGGCATACAGCAATCAGTCATGGCAAGTCAGAAAATGCTTGAAAAAGTACTGGCATGTCATGAATATTGATCCAATACTAAAAAAATCAGTTGACAGTCAGCCCAAAATAACGTTTAGAAAACGCACAGCATTAAAGGACATACTCTGCAGTAGCACACTTAAACAAGAAAAAGATCCAAGAGCCATTCAAGGCTTTTTTACTTGTAATTCTTCAAGAACTTGGAAAAACAGTGTTAATCGTAAGGAGTTCACATTATCCAAAGAGCACAAACCTTATGTCATCAAGAAACACTTGACGTGTAAATCAGACTACTGTGTTTATGCACTCTGTTGTCCTTGCCCACTAGTGTAGATTGGGAGCAAGATTCACCAAGTAAAGAAGCGGGTTTTGGAGCGTACTAGGGCAATCATCAATGAGGATAGGCAATATCCTATTGCAAGACATTTTAAAGAACTACATGGTAAAAACATTAATGTTTTACAGTTCTGTGCCCTAGATAGAATCCCAAAATCAGAAAGGGGGGGAAACAGGACAAGAGAATTGAGACAATTGGAGTCCAAAAGTATTATTAAATATGACACAGTACATCCCTCATGATTGAATAAAGATGAGGAAATGTCAGTCCACTCAGGTTAATTACTGTTTATTAGAGTGTTGCTTTATGGTGCTTTTCTGCTGCCCAGATGTAAAATGTTTTTCGATATGAGAAGCTAATGTTTGTGTTTTTAATTCACATACACAATAGTGATTACACTGTTTTTTTGTAGGGGACGTAAATATCAGCATACCATGTGGAAGAATTGCAAATTAGTATTTTTGATATTGCTGTTTTGATTAATTGATTCTTTATCCTAATGTTATACTTTCTCAGTGACTTTTGAAATTTGTACATAGATTATGAAGTCAGATAAGTAATGTAACAGGATGAAACCAGAATCTCAAAATCAGGGGCCCGCTGGGGCAGGATTTGAGGATTTATGGAATAGAATTTTAAGTACGAAGTCCGGACTGTAACAAAGCCCACTTGGGCGGGATTGTATGCTGAGGCAACATTATTTCCTGTTCAATCAGACCAAACCCTTGTTTCTGGACTCGAATATGTTTTAAAAAAGTTAAAAATGTTGCAATGAAAGTAAAAACAGTCTATTCATTTTTGAATGAAATGCAAAATAGCTGAATACATGTTGGCTGTTAATAAGTAGGTATGTGCATTTATACCACTTTAAAATGGATGCCACGTTTGCATACCTTCCGAAATGAGTTGGGACGGGTAGTCCTACAACAAATACCATGTAGGATCAATATATTTTTCACTTTGCACAAACTGTCAATGACGCGTTGGGCGTTTGTTTGCTTTTTTGTTTATGAAATAAATCACGCTTTATGGAATTGGGCTTAAGACTATTTTAGTGGAATCACAAAATATTTTGGAAAATATATATATATATATATATATATATATATATATTTCTACTAAGGTGCCCAGAGGTGAAGCCGCACTCCATCACAGGTAAGTGTACCACACTTTATTGAGGCTCCCCGTCCCGCACTCAGGTCTTTGGTCCGACGCGTTTCAAAAGCAATGAGGCTTTCTCATCAGGACCGTGTCAGGACTCGCGTCTTGCTGCCACATCTTCCCGTGTGTGTTCCGGTCTCCAATTGGCTTCAGGTGCGCCAAATTGTATAATCCCGCATTGAACAAAGGACACTGGGACATGTAGTCTATTTGCATATTTTCCCTTCGGTGGGTCCGAGTTCTGGCACAGATTAAAAGACATATTCTCGCCCTCCAGTGGGCTCCAGGACAAGGTTTCTCATGTTCAAATAAAATCCTGTCATGCCTTCACAAAACCGGGTTGGTCCGGTAATGCAGGAACTTCAAAGATTTGCAGGCAGTGCATTGCTTCCGCGGCCTGGAACCGCCGCCATTTGTATTTCTACTAAGGTGCCCAGAGGTGAAGCCGCACTCCATCATAGGTAAGTGTACCACACTTTATTGAGATTAACATGAGGCTCCCCGTCCCGCACTCAGGTCCTTGGTCCGACGCGTTTCAAAAGCAATGAGGCTTTCTCATCAGGGACCGTGTCAGGAGGACTGGCGTCTTGCTGCCACATCTTCCCGTGTGTGTTCCGGTTTCCAATTGGCTTCAGGTGCGCCAAATTGTATAATCCCGCATTGAACAAAGGACACTGGGACATGTAGTCTATTTGCATATTTTCCCTTTGGTGGGTCTGAGTTCTGGCACACATTAAAAGACATATTCTCGCCCTCCAGTGGGCTCCAGGACAAGGTTTCTCATGTTCAAATAAAATCCTGTCATGCCTTCACAAAACCGGGTTGGTCCGGTAATGCAGGAACTTCAAAGATTTGCAGGCGGTGCGTTGCTTCCGCGGCCTGGAACCGCCATGATTTGTATTTCTACTAAGGTGCCCAGAGGTGAAGCCGCACTCCATCACAGGTAAGTGTACCACACATTTTATTGAGATTAACATGAGGCTCCCCGTCCCGCACTCAGGTCTTTGGTCCGACGCGTTTCAAAAGCAATGAGGCTTTCTCATCAGGGACCGTGTCAGGACTCGCGTCTTGCTGCCACATCTTCCCGTGTGTGTTCCGGTTTCCAATTGGCTTCAGGTGCGCCAAATTGTATAATCCCGCATTGAACAAAGGACACTGGGACATGTAGTCTATTTGCATATTTTCCCTTTGGTGGGTCTGAGTTCTGGCACACATTAAAAGACATATTCTCGCCCTCCAGTGGGCTCCAGGACAAGGTTTCTCATGTTCAAATAAAATCCTGTCATGCCTTCACAAAACCGGGTTGGTCCGGTAATGCAGGAACTTCAAAGATTTGCAGGCGGTGCGTTGCTTCCGCGGCCTGGAACCGCCGCGATTTGTATTTCTACTAAGGTGCCCAGAGGTGAAGCCGCACTCCATCACAGGTAAGTGTACCACACTTTATTGAGATTAACATGAGGCTCCCCGTCCCGCACTCAGGTCTTTGGTCCGACGCGTTTCAAAAGCAATGAGGCTTTCTCATCAGGGACCGTGTCAGGACTCGCGTCTTGCTGCCACATCTTCCCGTGTGTGTTCCGGTTTCCAAATGGCTTCAGGTGCGCCAAATTGTATAATCCCGCATTGAACAAAGGACACTGGGACATGTAGTCTATTTGCATATTTTCCCTTCGGTGGGTCCGAGTTCTGGCACAGATTAAAAGACATATTCTCGCCCTCCAGTGGGCTCCAGGACAAGGTTTCTCATGTTCAAATAAAATCCTGTCATGCCTTCACAAAACCGGGTTGGTCCGGTAATGCAGGAACTTCAAAGATTTGCAGGCGGTGCGTTGCTTCCGCGGCCTGGAACTGCCGCGATTTGTATTTCTACTAAGGTGCCCAGAGGTGAAGCCGCACTCCATCACAGGTAAGTGTACCACACTTTATTGAGATTAACATGAGGCTCCCCGTCCCGCACTCAGGTCTTTGGTCCGACGCGTTTCAAAAGCAATGAGGCTTTCTCATCAGGGACCGTGTCAGGACTCGCGTCTTGCTGCCACATCTTCCCGTGTGTGTTCCGGTTTCCAAATGGCTTCAGGTGCGCCAAATTGTATAATCCCGCATTGAACAAAGGACACTGGGACATGTAGTCTATTTGCATATTTTCCCTTCGGTGGGTCCGAGTTCTGGCACAGATTAAAAGACATATTCTCGCCCTCCAGTGGGCTCCAGGACAAGGTTTCTCATGTTCAAATAAAATCCTGTCATGCCTTCACAAAACCGGGTTGGTCCGGTAATGCAGGAACTTCAAAGATTTGCAGGCGGTGCGTTGCTTCCGCGGCCTGGAACTGCCGCGATTTGTATTTCTACTAAGGTGCCCAGAGGTGAAGCCGCACTCCATCACAGGTAAGTGTACCACACTTTATTGAGATTAACATGAGGCTCCCCGTCCCGCACTCAGGTCTTTGGTCCGACGCGTTTCAAAAGCAATGAGGCTTTCTCATCAGGGACCGTGTCAGGACTCGCGTCTTGCTGCCACATCTTCCCGTGTGTGTTCCGGTTTCCAAATGGCTTCAGGTGCGCCAAATTGTATAATCCCGCATTGAACAAAGGACACTGGGACATGTAGTCTATTTGCATATTTTCCCTTCGGTAGGTCCGAGTTCTGGCACAGATTAAAAGACATATTCTCGCCCTCCAGTGGGCTCCAGGACAAGGTTTCTCATGTTCAAATAAAATCCTGTCATGCCTTCACAAAACCGGGTTGGTCCGGTAATGCAGGAACTTCAAAGATTTGCAGGCGGTGCGTTGCTTCCGCGGCCTGGAACTGCCGCGATTTGTATTTCTACTAAGGTGCCCAGAGGTGAAGCCGCACTCCATCACAGGTAAGTGTACCACACCTTATTGAGATCTCAATAAAGTGTGGTACACTTACCTGTGATGGAGTGCGGCTTCACCTCTGGGCACCTTAGTAGAGATATATATATATATATATATATATATATATATATATATATATATATATATATATATATATATTAAAACCAATTGCCCGAAAGCTTGAAGTGTGCACTCACAGCTGACGTGAGCCTTGCGGTTCAATAACAAACGAATACCAGCAATAACATTTCCAGCCTTCTTTATTACTGCCAACGCGTTTCGAGGCTCCAGCCTCTCCTTCCTTGGCGGCTGATAAGATACGGCATAGATTTGCCAAGTCTGCATGCTTCCTTTTATGTATATTGCCCCAGTGGGCCACGCTTTCTTATGCTAATTATCAAGGTGCATGCTGGGATTTACAGTCCCTCATGGAAGTCCATTGTTCCCCTGAGTGGGTCCCGTGCCACATCTTTTTTCTAGACAGCTTTCTTCAGATTTAATATACCTTTAGTGGGCCCCTTTCATGTCAGCCAGGTCAGTATTTTTGTCATCAGCTGTGCTGACCGCGGTGTTGGTAGGATTCCATTGCTATATATATGTATGTGTGTGTAGTTTGTAAATTGAATATCCAATCCAACATACTTTATTTCGGTCGTTGTAGACCATAAAAGTGCATACACAAAAAATTAGCTGACATAAAACCATATACTGTAAAGCATCACCATAAATAGCTATATCAATTAATGAGTTAACATCATTAAAGTGCATCGCAAGGTTCACAGAATGGTAGAACCGGACAGTTCAGATCAACAGCCCACACTCATTCAGTTACCATCTATGTTTCCCCGTATGTAGAATCCACATGGGTCATAAACAACTGTACATGCAATTTATCAATTAAAAGCTCATTTCATCAGTGAACTTGATGTTAAAACTTTAAAAAGAATTAAAAAAATTGAACAACACAGTTAAAAATATACAGACATTATATACTTTAAAGTCACAGCAACAAGTTTAGAATCATCCTGCGTCTGCGCCACATTGAGATGAGCAACCTAGATACAGCAAAAACAATAGGCCTAAAAGTTGCGTACTTCACAACTCTAAATGTCTCCTCGCAGTAAACAACGCCTAGATTCCTGCACAGTTGGATAAGCGAGCGCTTTCTTGCTAATTTATAGCCAGGGCAAAAGAAAAGGACATGGAGCTCTGACTCTTCCTCATGTTTTTGACCATTTGTTAGTAAAAACAAAAAGTGGCATAGTCCCAAATCTAAACTGAACATACAATTTCCTTGCCTGGGTTGGTTGGATGTCATCCAGAAAAGACTCTATTGTATACTCATCTTTGAATTTCAAGAATTCGGCTGTCAGATGTCCTAATGCCGAACTCCTCTGGATATCTGCAAGTTTATGCCTCCTATTTAATCTTACCAATTCTGAACGTGAAATTACTTTGCATGATTTCTCTGGGTTGCTTCATAAACTTGGTTTTTCCAGCCTGCACCATTCATCCTTTACATGTGCAAACCATGGAATTTTACCTACACCCGGAAAACTCAATATCTCTTTTAATTCTGACCGAAAAACAGCCATCTCCGGGTCACCCAAAGTCTGCCTCAAAAGGTTAGAGGTCTAAAACCAATCTCATCTCCAACTAGTCTGATTCCCAGGTACACCCATGGAGGGGTAAGGGAGGTACTAGGGGGGAGGCCCAGCAGCTGCCTCATAAAATTGCTCTCTATTTTACTCAAACTACCAGAACAACAATGACCCCATAATTCAGTGCCATACATTGTTGCACCCCTTGTTTACACTTTTTAAATCTCTGGTATTGGCCCAGCTAACTTGTGGGAGGAGTTTCGATACAATTTTGCAGTTCCCCCCACAGTTTTGGCCAACTTGAGATTTGCTTTGGCTATCTGTGGTCCCCTGTCCAGATATTCCGTCAAGGTGACACCTAGATAATCAAATACCGTCACCATTTCAAGCATAGTTCCATCTAGACTAAGGTTAGATCATGATGGATGTCTTGGCTAGGTTGAAAACCATAAATTAAGCCTTTTGCGTGTTGATCTCCAGCCCCCTGTGTTTGCAGAAGGTATCAAAGCTATCAAGGACCCTCTGAATACCCATAGGCGACTTTGACAGTAAGAGGGTGTCATCCGCAAACATCAAGGCTACTACCTTCCTACGTGCTTTCTTCAGGGCATCGTTATCCTTTACCTCAGTAAGATGGGCGACCAAGGTGTTAACAGACAAAACAGGCTGCTAAGCTAACTGGAAGTCGAGAGGTTAGGTCTCCACTTTTCCCATACTTCACTTGGACGAAGTTACCTTCGTGCAATTTCATAAACAAGCTCAGGAGGCGAAGGGGGACCCACAGATCCCTGGTTACAACCGATAATTTAGCTCTGGGCACCAGATCAAAGGCCGTCTTCAGATCTACAAACATTAAATAGAGACTGCCACCCTCTATTGTCACCGTTTTCCATTATAAAAGTTGGAGTCTATATATTTGGTCGACAGTGGAAATGTTTTTTCTGAATTCGGCTTGATATGGGCTCAAAATTTCATCCTCTTCTATCCACACCTGGAGGCGATCAAGCAAACAGTTTCTGAGTAACATCGATCAAGTTGATTGGCCTATAGTTTGCGTGTAAAAGGGGTGAACCCTTTTGAAAAACTGGGACAATTTCTGCCCCTGCCCAGGTTTCAGGGATCGCCATACCTTTCATTATAGCGTTAAATAGAACACATAGGTGGGGTCCCCAGACTTTTGGTTCTGCCCGAAAGAAATCCCCCAGCAACTTATCCAATCCTGGTGCTTTGCCAAAGGGAAGCTTGCTTATTGCAATTAAAGCTTCAGTCAAAGTAATCGCAGGGACCTCTTCATGAATAGTTCCCCGAGAATTTATGGAAGTTCCCTCAATTGGGCATACTATCTCCTTAGTGGTATATAAAGCCTGGAAATGAGTCTCCCATACATCTGCTGCTATGTTTGGCTCTAGTGCTGGCTTCCCTTCACTGCCGCCTGTGTTGACTATGGACCAAAATGCCTTCATGTCTTTTTTGGATAGATCAGTTTTTAAAGCATCCCAATTATCCAATTCCCAAGCTTTGTTTGTTTGTTGGATACATTCTCTGTACAGCACTCGCATTGGTTTAGTTATGGTTCTATCCTTGCCTTTAATGGCCTCTATCAGGGTTCGCTTAGACTTTCGGCAACTATCATTAAACCAGGATCGCATGGCCCATTCCTTCGTCCTAGAGGGGCTCTGTGGATAAAATATATCAATCAGTTTGGAAGTTAATACTGTATGTGATTCTGTAACTTTATTAGTGGTTAGTAAGGGGCCCTCTGCTGAGACAGATTCTCCCATTTTTAAGAGGGACGGGATAATTGCTGTGTATAGTGCGGCCAGCTTGTCGGGTGATTGCTGAATTGTCCCCCACCTTATTCTTCTTCCATTATTCGAGAGTGTTAGTCTATTGTCTAGGGGATTATAGTTGACCCTGGCATTTCCAGAATCCGGCATCTCCAATTCCATGGTCAGAGCGTTGTGATCTCCGCCAGACAGCGAAATCAACAACCCTTTCCCATAGCCTGATCTCCACTAGGATATAATCCAGCAAGGAGGATTGACCTATTTTACTGAATGTTAGCTTCCCAGGTGTGTCCAATTTAGTGCGCCCATTGTCCGCTCGTAGGGAATGAGTTAGTGTGACCACATTGATCTGGAGTGCCAGCGGGGACTATGCCTTAATTGGTGAAAATTGAGGGTTTGGAATTAGCCATTGCAGATCCTCCTCACTGGGAGTTGTACCAGTGGGCTCAACTAGGGGCTTAAACTGGCAATAGAAACCTCCCCTATAATTAACCACACACTTGTGGGGACAGTAGGAATCAAAAGATTTAATTGGTCAAAGGTCGGGGATTCATTGCTCAGGCTTACATGTCGAGTATAAACATTAAAAAAAGCTATCTTGAGACACTGGATGTCATTAGATGAAGGGTACATATGTTCAACTTTACAACTCAGATGAGAACAGACCCAGATGAATAGGCCCCCAGGCGGTCTACCCCTTCGCCCCGAGATGGAAGGGACATTAAAAGACGCAAACCCCATCCTTAAAGAGTCTTCCCGTGCTCAGATTTCCTAAAACATGCATACGTCATATTGGTTCACAAAAATCCCCAATCGGGGCAGGACAGTTTGTTGTTTAGACCAGCAACGTTCCAGGATAAGACTCTCATCCTATTGCCTAAGTTATACTTATCAAGGGTACCCTCAATATGATAGTTAGCGGGGGGTTGGATAGAGCAGCGGAGCTAGGGCAGCTGGTGTTAAAGGCAACTCTTCCCGTAGCCCTATTACAGCAATGGTCGTCTTTTGTGTTACTATTTCCAGCTCCTTTGATTCTGCCCTTACCCCTAGGCGAGTGGTCTGGCTAGGCTGGCCGCAACTACACTCCTCTAGTTCTGTCGCATGGCTCAGGCTCTAATTAAATATACTTTTTGGTTCCTTTTTGCACTTGGGACACGGTGCTCTAACAACAACTATATGATTGAGACTATATATTATAAAAACAATACTTAAGACTTTTGGTGATTACTATTCTTTTTTTATTATTTGTAGTAAGTTTGATCCGTTTTTTTAACACAAAATTTTTTATTGCTTTCCAAATTTTGTATATTAAGAAATGAGGATACAAATGAGAACCACTGCTTAAAAGTATTGTATGCGCTAGTTCCCATGGAGTGACTAAGGGTTACCTTTGTTTTTTCAAGAGGACTTATATTTCACAACATGGCTAGTACCGATATTAGTGAGATTAGGTATGTTTCAAGTAAGTCTATGAAGATAATGTTAAGGGACATCTTAAGGATTTCTGGACCCAGGGCCAAAAGTAATTTGGGGGCCCCTGTTCAGAACAGCTTTGAATTTATGATGCAATTTCAGCTAATTAATGACATTTTTGGCTAGGTTACTGACAGTGCACATATACACTGGTCCAAAAATCTAAATATCTTTACATCAAATATTTAAGGATAGTGACATGTGTTTTCAATATTATTATACAGCAGCAGCCCACTAATATTATTGCAACTAATCTTTTTGACCCCGGCCCATTTTTCATAGGGGAGGTCCTGTTTGGATCTAAAAGAACATGGATGTTGGAGGTGTTAAAAAAAAAAAAATCTCTGCAAAATGTCTCTCATACACTCTCATCCATCACTCACATTAAAAATAAACTAAAAGAAAACGGTATTTAAAACACTCGTTTCAAGAATTATTCAAGGGCATCAGGCAGAGGCCTCCCTGAAAAGATGGGGCCTTGGGCCAGGGCCCACTTTTACCATCCCTTAAAACGTCTCTAATGATCTTGTCTCTGTCAAGTGTGAGATGACAGTGTCTCGAATTGCTGAATTAAAAGTGAGATAACATTTTATTCTACATCGGGAGCTCACTATAAGTAGTTTGAAAGGCAGGTTGAAAATCTGCAGATGTTCTGCCTGGTGCCACTTACTTCTGGCATACTCTTACCCCAGGTTAGATGTTGAGGTTTGGAGCTGTAGAGAAGGATAAACTCAATTTTTCTGAGATTCAGGTTGTAGTAAGGTTTTCAAAACCACTAGACATTATTTTAGGTGGATTATGCCTCAATGACTGCACTTAAATAGGAATGTTGTTGGTACAATGACTGACAGATGAATACATTTCGATGATGAAGGAATCTCTACACCTACCTCCCCATATAACATGGTCCTGCCCAGACTCTTCTTTCTGCCCATCACTTTTCTTCACCTTCCTTTTGAAGGGCCTGTGAAAACTATAAATGATCCAAAATACAGCCATAAGGATCAGTCTTGGTCTTAAAAAACATTAGCAGATAGCCGATTATTGTTCCAAACATGGCTGTCCATCAAAAAAAAGATAATAATAAAGTTAATCTTGTGAGCTGCACTCCATAAATATCCCAGGTGCTTAGTACTGATATTCATACTGACAACGTTGGAAATAAATATATACTTTTACAAAGACACCAAGCTTTCTATAGTCCAGGAGTGGAACAGCTCACAAAAGTGGGCAAAGAATTTTGGGGCACACTACCTCCTTCTCCCAAAGGTGCACTGACTCTAAAGACCTTCAAAGTCGATCTGATACAGTATTAATTGAACAGCATCTCTCTTGATTTCTCATGATCTTAGAATCCGTTTGTCTTCTCTTTCAATGTACATCCCCTTGAATTTATTCCCTTCTTCTCCCCTCCGGCGACTCCTTTTCCCTCCTCTCCTGTGCCTAGAAACACGATTGTTCTGAATAAATAAATTCAAATACAAAATAGTGCCCTTGGTGCGATTGGCAGTGAGGAGCCTGTCTGCCAGGCAGGCGGTAGTGCTGGCTTAAATGACCTAGTAAGTCATGCAGCTGTTTTTGAAGATGGTACAGGCCAGCAAGGACGCCACAGCGGGCTCTACCAGCCATTAAAGGCCCACTCCAGCGTTAAAGGCCTGAGCCGAAGGCCAGAGCTACGAGGGCTCTAAGGCTATTAGAACAATCTGCCCCTATTAGGTGAAATGTTCTAATTTGTAAAAGAAAAAGAAGGCCTCACAGAGCCAGAGGAGGTTGAAATCCCCTCAGGCTCTGTGAGGTCTTTGTTCACAGTTGTTGCTGTGGACAAAAATTGGAATGTTGATACTCTGGGCTTATACCGGCCATTAGCAGCCCGACGCACTCCATAGTTTTCAATGAGGCGCTCAACATTCCAATGTTCTAATACTTCTTTAGGCACTATTGCTTGTGGCTAAAAGAATGCCCTTAAATGGTAACAGTGAGGAGTCTGGGAGGCTATTGAGCATGGTGTTGGCACCACCCAGTTGCAAGGGTACAAAGGAATGAGCTGGTACAAGTTTGCCTTAGTTTTTTAAGCAATGTATGCCTTCAAAGTGATATCAGAGTTCAATGTTAATGCTGCCAACATAGCAGTGGGTTGAAGTTGGGGCACGAATCCTGTTTTGGTGTAGTTAAACTTCAGGTAGGTGCTGCACTTCCAAGCCTGAATGAGGTGCTACCTGTATTCTAGGCGTTGGTTGTTAGAAGCAAAGGAGATTTCCAATAAAGTATGTTTTCACAATTTTGGGGAATTTTGATGTGGTCATTGGTGACTAGATTTCCAAATAACTCTGCAGGTGTTAGAGAGCTACTTGGACCTGGAGAAGCCCTTGTGAATATTGTGGTATCAGTTGGGTAGGTAGGAGGAGAAGAACTGAAGGACATTGCCAGTGAGTCCGATTCAAGACTTCAAAGGCGTGGATCGGACTGGAATGGTCAACAGAGGGTTCCACAAAGCCCACCTGAAGTGCAATTTTTTTCTCAATGTTGCTATTAACGTAGACATTTTGAGAAATTTTGTTTTTTACTTAGATAATTACTCTGGTGAGTTATTTTGATAAAAAGCATCAGAATCAATTTTAGATAAATTGGCCTTTCCCTTTAAGTTGTTTACCTTTTTCTCCAATTTAGTACTCTGCCAACATAGTTAAATGTACCTTTTTACATGTATTTAAATGTATAAATGAGATTCGCAAATAAATGGGCTGATGCAGATATACCCACAAAGTTACAACTTTGTGGGTGTGACTTGCTTTCTCAATGGCCACCCTTCTATTTTCCCATGCCACAACTCATGTGCACAGACCCCTGAACATTAATTTATAACTACGCCTTTGTTACTAACATAATTAATCATATGTTGAACTGATTGATACCTTTCCCCATGAAAGGACAGCGTAATATGTGGCTTTTATGGGTTTAAGTAAGTTAAATTTATTTACAGTTAATCATCACTATTGCAAGACATAAAACACTAGGTGGCTCGTGAGAAAGTATTGTAATGACAAATATGTTGCAGGCGAAAGTTCGAAATACAAGCAAACATATAATTAATCTGTGAAATAACAGTTTGCATGAAACAGAACATGTTTGTCCTACATAGGGGCTTCCTCCGTGACTGACGAACCACAAAGGGAAAAGGAAATGTGTTGACTCAGTTGCATGAACAGCTGAAAGGATGCATTAGGATTCACATCTGTGACCAAGAACTCCAAACAAAGATCCCTACACTGGAGTATTGTCTGGAAACTTCGAATGTCACACTTCTCAAAGCAACACTTCTAAATTATTAGATATAATAAATGAACATTTTGAAAAAGCAACACCCCACAAAATGTTTGCTCCAATAACATACAGAACAGTCTAAAAGACATTAAGCGCTATTAAGGTATACAGTAAAATATGAGTAAAGGGTAATATTAAAAGCCTGATTACTTTGCCCTCTAACCGCAACCCGCCTGCAAGGAGGGGAGGGGTATAGTCAGAGGCTAGTTGAACTTGTGTCTAAGGACCACATGTGTATATGGAGGCTGTTTGAAACTCTGTAGATAGCACCTTGCTTTGTCTGAATACCAGCTCTTAGGTCCAGCTATCAAAGGGTGAGAGAACATTTTTTGAGGGTTGCTGGCGGCATCTAAGTTCACAAAAGTGGTCGTTAATGACTTTCTGGGAAGTGTTTGGTTTAACTACAAAAGGTGTAGTGTCGCTTGAGGTATATGGGCGCACCCCAATGGCTGTCAAGTGCCATTTGGGAGCATGCCACAGGTGCATAAGGGCACACAAAGGGCCTCTAAGAGCACACCTTACTTGTTTATATACCAGATGGTGGTCTCATATGGCTGGCTAAGGGACAGCTGGGCTGTCTAAAGGTCAAATGACAACCAAATAGAGGTATCTAAGAGGTAGGGTGACAGCCCACATTGTCCCTTTGAAGGTCGCTTTTGGTTTTCTGAGAGTGGCATGGGGGAGTCTCAAGTGAGGGTGTCTAGTAGATGGTTGAGGGGCTAGGAAGGCTTGCTGAGAATGTCTGAAATTAGGCTAAGAGCCTGTGAGGGACATCCAGTGGGACTGAACAACCCATGGGAGTTGTCTGAAGGTGTGCCAGGGGCTTTCAGAAGTAGCTAATTATCAAATAAGAGTTCCTGAAGGCTAGCTTTATGTCTGAACTTATGCTGATGATCACTAATAGCTGGTTCAGTGAAACCTAAGGTGTTTCATAATGGGCTAGGGGTGTCTCATGCCAGACAGAATATTAATAGCCTGCTTGAGGATCTCTGGTGGCCTGCTGGTGGCCTGCTGGTGGTGTCTGAGGGCAAACCAATTGTCTCTGAGGGGGGAATAGGGGATTCTGGTAAAGAGCTGGCATTCACCAAGGATGAGACGACACATTTGGATAGCTATGTGCAGATAATCAGGTGTTCTCTAAACCTCATTGAGGGCTGACTGAGTGTGTCTGTGGACCAGCTGCTGCCATTTGAAAATGAGCTGCAGATAGCTAATGGTCAGATGAAAGTGTCTGATTGCCAGTGGAGGGTCACCTAAACTTTGTTGCATTTTGAGGGCTTGTAAGAGGTGTTTATGGGTGAATTGAGGATCTTCAATAGTCAGTTAGGGAAGTACAAGGACTATCTCAGGTGACTAGGGCAGTCTGTGGGCACCTGACGGCATGCCTATGGATTAGAAGGGCATGATGGAGGTTTTTGGGGACAATTCAACATTCTCTGAGGCGATGTCAAGGGTGTGTGACAGCTCTGGGTAACTGAGGACAATGTGATAGGACACATTTCTGATGACGTGCAGAGGATCTCAGAAGGCATCCTAGGGGGTATCTAAGAGAATTCAGAGGTTCTCAATGTCTGGCCTATGGTCTCTAAGGGTCTGCTAGGTTGCTTAAGGGCAGTGGTATCTAAGGACCGGTTGGAGGTACAGAGGATAGACCAAATGCCACTGATATTATCTAAGGACTATATGGAGGTATTTTTTAAGCAGGGCATAGGGCTGACTAGGAGTATACTATAATGAAATTGGTTGTCAGAAAGCCTCTAAGGGCATTCTACTAATGTCTGAATGTTTGCTGAGAGTTTCTGAAGAACATCTGCTGTTGTTAAATAACTAGGTTGGGGTGTTTGAATCTGGACCGAGGACTGACGAAGGGATCTAATGTCCAAATGGGGATATTGGAAGGTTGACTGAGCCTTAAGGTCTCTGAGGGCTCACTGAATACTTCTAAGAGTGCCAGAGTATGGCAGTGGTGTAACAAAACTTCAGAGGTCCCACTGCAAGAAATCACATGGGGGGCTCCCCACATACAATTACCTTACTATCCACAATTTTCACGTACCTCACCCATGCATCTGACACCAGCAGCAGGGGTTTTGGGGATCTATTTTGCGCCTAAACAAACGTAACCTTTAGTTGTGTTTAAGGAGCGGGCACACCAAAATGGGATTTACAAAATAGGGGTTGAGGTGTTACTGGCCTCATAAAAACCAACATAACTCTAAAAAAACGTTTATTCCAGGGGTCACCTGTGAGGGATATGCAGATACAAATGACAACTGTTTAAAAAGAAATGCAGACTAAACACTGTCACTGTAATGGCATCATGCCTTGATTAAAAACTGTGCTTGGTTCCTTCTTATGTGCCTGCCACACTGCATTTTACCTTCCTTTAATAGGACAATAGTTCACCTGATGTGGGACCATTAATGTGTCAGTGGTAAAGGGATGCTGCCTCATTTGGATAAGATATTGCCTAAAAACTAAGGAACCCAGTAGACCTTAATTTTAATTTTAATTGTTGGGGTGTATTATAATCATATATGTAGAGCACACCCGCATATAATCTTTTGTCATATTAAGGTGAAGTGTTAGAATCTGGAAATGAATTAACTGGAAAGGTGATGTGCATAGGCCAATGGAAAAGTAACATGAAGAATTAACGTAGAAAGTGAATGCAACTAGCAGAAAACATTAACGTGAAAAAGTGGTGTTGTGAACTGACAATTATTCATGTACTGAAAATGATTTTTAGCTGGGTCATTTTAAATGTAGGAAAATGCAATAATTGAATGTGCCTTTTTTTCTATGCAAATTCATAAGGACTCCTACGCTGGTCTCTTATGTTAGCTGAATCGCGTAGGCTTGAAATACAGTTCATGGGAATCTCTCGCTTTAGAATTACCAGTCTAAAATTCATGTGTGCTGTGGAATTTGTTCTTTCCCACGTTTTGTGTTGCAGATAAAAGAAGCGTTCTCATTAGCTAGAATAATGTGTTTGTTTTATTAGTTTAGCAAGGAGAGAATAACTTACAATTATGTCATTTGAGTCGATAAAGGAAGGTTGCTGTGCTTCACACAGTAGAAGACCTGGGAACGAAGGACACATTTTTGCAAGAGAAGAACACTGTTATCACATGGAAAACTACCTTTAGGATTGTACCTGGAGCAGATGATGTGATCCGCAAAGACTCTTAGGAAAGATACCTGCAATAATGTGTTGTTGTAAGTAGGGAAAGTGCCCACTTCTTTTGCCTTCGGTGAGAGAGCATCTTAGAGCAAGCTCTGTCTTGGTAGCTTTATGCTAAACGACCCATGGATGGTGGAGAGACTTCTTAGGAACACTCCACATGCTGACAACTTTTTGTTTTTTTCCTGGGGATGCTAAAGTAGGGGTCATCTTAGTGATAGTGTAGGGATAGATTAATGCTTTTTACTCATCAAATCTCGTTGCATCGGCACTTGGACTCATGCTTTCTGATCCTCTGCATTTTGCTTCTTGAATTGATTGTATTGCTTATGCTACATCGTCTTAATTGGATACACAGATATGGCTTTCTGCTAATTCCGATGTACTTTTACACTCTTGTCTTGAGTTGTGTTTATGCACAAATTTTTGGGGCTTTATAATAAATTAACTAACCTGACATAATTGCCTGTGGTTACTTTGTGTCCAAAGGAATACTCGTTTAATTGATTGGCAATATTAACAAGTTTTCTTCCCTCTCCGCTTGCATGCTGCTAAAAAGAACAATCTGATTGTGAATCTAGAACAGGTCCAGAACTTATGGGCCCAGCCCTTTCACCTTCAAGTGGTTCACCTTAGGCACATGACTAGAGCTCCCTGTATCCCTTATTTGCCAAAACAGAGTGTCTAGTTGTTCTTCATTTTCAAGTTGAGACATAAAGAGCACCCACAAAGTACAATGAGCATGCAAGCCAAACTTTTTCCATGAGGTGTGGGGTCAATGGTAGCTCTCTCTCCAAGACAATCTGGAGAGAAATGGAATCAACTCTGCTTTTTACAGCACAATTTAGAAATAAATTAGCTAGTAACCAGGTTTTACAGGCTGTGTATCAGGGAAATTCACTTGCTGGGTCTATCCTTCCTGCTCCTCATTTCCTTTTTCTAATTCCTTTGTTTCTTTCCTTTGTCAGTTCCTCCTCTCTATTGATGTATTTTCCTTTTTTTAGGGTCCACCTGAGCTGTGCTTGCGAAATCTCTTGTAAATTAAAAAAGAAATCTTAAAAAGGGCTTAGAGCCTACCAATTACTTACCTTTACTTACCAATGGTTGGTCCCCACATCACTCATCATTCCAGTCTTCCTATTGGTCAGCGACTCCTCCATGGCTCTAGCTTCCACTTGAGCTTTGAGTCAAGTCTTCGGCCGTGGAGCTTGGACCAAATACTCTTTACTGTGGACAGTGTCCTTCTAGTGGCCACAGTAAAATATTTTACTTTTAGCACTAGTTCTCCTTCCTTCTCTTTAACATAGTCAGCTTTTCAGCGTGACCCCTCCCCCTCCCCCTCCGTCCCCTTCTATTTAAACAATATTTTCAGGCTTATATTTAACCTTTCAGGGCGCTGCGTAGGCGAGACCTAAAAGACGAAGCACAGCAAAGCGTGATACACCGCCGAGGCGCAGGCTGCTGTGCAACATGGCTTAAATGAAAACATGCGCTATGACATGGTCAAGGCTGGGCTCGTCATGCTGCTTTTTATTTATTTATTTATTTTACTTGCTGGGCACATTGAGAAAAAACATTGACGAAGCCAGTAGATTTCTCATTGGTGAAACATATTGGCTTTGCCAGTAGTTTTCCCCTTTTTTGTTTCTTCCTTGTCTTGCACTTCTTATTTCTTCCCCTCTGTCTATTTTTTTGTTTGGCCTGTCAACTTCTTTTTCGTTCTATTACCCACTTTTTAGGTCGGGCCTAAACATGTGCTTGCGCTGTTAGGCAATCTGTCGTCTGTACTTTGGGAGGTCTGACTCCTCTCATGCTTTGCATTGGCTTTTGTGTGTGTCCTTTAAAAATCCAAGCCTACAAATGTCTTTTGGTTAGTGTATGTCCCACCTTTTCATGACTCCGGCATCAGCCCATCTCGCTGCAATGACGCACATGTTCAATGAATTGGGGCGCAATTTAAAAAAACACACACACTGATACAAAACCGTGAAGAACGCAGAACACAGCAGCGGGCCTGCCAGCTTTGCTGAAAACCCATGGTGTTAACGGGGGTTGTTAGCAAACGGTCGTAACTTGGCCTGAAGAGTTTTGCTAGCTTCACCACCGCCTCGCACCAGACCTGCTTCGTACCATGACGTCACAGTAGAATGAGGCCAGACTGAGTCTACTCAGTTTGTTGGCGGGAGGAGTGGCGGGAGCCAGTGGGGGTGTGATCAAGCACATCGGTGATCAGGAAACCTCAATAGGGGACAAAGCCTGCGGTGTATCTCTGAGAACCGCAGAACGGGGTCCACCACTGGAATGCAATAGCATTCTTTCAATTTTTTTTCATCTACCTCTCTGTCAATGTCTAGGAATTATGTCAACAAGAACGAAACAAGCTCCTGTAATCCCACAATAATCTGTATACACACAGAGATGATGGACGGACCGCTGAAACTTTTCAGACACTCAACCCCAGTCACAGATCTGGGCTTAATCCATCATCATTCTTTAGCTCACTTCCCCACCCCAGTTTAGACCCAGCCATATGCAAATCAGTCTTGACCCTGTTCCTCATGGGAACAGTCTGGCATAAATTGACAAACCAGGTCTTCCCTGGACCGGATACAAGCATCCTGGGACCGGTTTTGGGGTAACACCCCTCATCAGCCAGGCTAGCTTGAATCCAGTGGCAAAGTGAACAAGGGACCCATGTCTGAGTATAACCTGCCAACTTATAGCAAACAAAGTAACACAAGGAGAAGAGGGATGGAGCGCTGAAACGTTTCAGACACTCACCCCCAGTCACAGATCTGTGTTGAATCCATCATAATTCTTTAGCTCACTTTGCCACCCCAGTTCAGACCCAGCCATATGCAAATCAGTTTTGACCCTGTTCCTCATGGGAATAGTCCAGTTCGAACTGCCAAGCCACGTCTTCCCTGGACCAGAAACAAGCATCCTGGGACTGGTTTCAGGGTAACACCCCTTATCAGCCAGGCTGGCTTGAATCCAGTGGCAAAGTGAGCAAGGGACCAACGTCTGAGCATACCCTGCCAATTTAGGGCAAACAGAGTAACATAAGGAGATGAGGGACGGAGTCCTGAAACCTTTCAGACACTCACTTCCACTCACAGATGTGGGCTGAATCCCCATCATCATTCTTTAGCTCATTTTGCTACTCCAGTTCAGACCCAGACATATGCAAATCAGTTTTGACCCTGCTCCTCATGAGAACTGTCCAGTTCAAACTGCTAAGTCAGGTCTTCCCTGGACCGGAAACAAGCATCCTGGAACCGGTTTTGTGGTAACACCCCTCATCAGCGAGGCTAGCTTGAATCCCATGGCTAAGTGAGGAAGACCCCCACATCTAGGCATACCCTGCCAATTTAGCGCAAACAATGTAAACACAAGGAGATGATGGACTGGGGTGGCTTGTGAGCAAAAGAACGATGGTTTAAACCCCCAACTATGTGACTGGGGGTGAATGTTAGCATTGTTCAGCATTCTTTCTATCATTTGTTCCTTTGGTTTTTGTCTTCCCACAATAATCTGTTCGTTGCTCCAGCTCTCTCCTGGGGATTAAAGGGCAGGAGTGTGCAGCACACACACAAAGGAAAGCCGATGGAAGGGTTCCATGTCGATCACATACAAGTTCAGAGTACAAACCCATGTGACAGATCAGCTAAGGCCTACTCGTTATAGTGGGTGACTAAGAATAATGCATATTAAATGTTATGTAGTGGTCTGTCTGATGATACTTACTAGTCCTGTGAATAAAATATTGCAAGTTAGCTTCCCTACCCAAGACATAAACACAAGCAAACACAGTGACAAAAATACAACTGAGAGATACAATAAAGCTAAAAAAAAATAAACAGTGCCTCGTCATTCCAGCGTATCTCAGGCCTGAGCCGAGGTCACTAGCCCAAGTTCTCAAACCCTCTAAAGGCCTCCCCCCTCAAGAAAAATAGTGTGCTTTATTCCTTTGACCATGCCTCCTAAGTAGCATTAGGTTTGTGGGATGGTTTTGGCAGAAAACTCTTGTGGTCTGTGGCATTACTTACTGTCGGTGCTGTGGGCCTTAGAAAGCTTTAGAGATGGTGTTTTTATGTGGTGGGTAGGTGCAGAGGCATAGCAAGGGTACCATGGTCCTTGATGGAAGTAGGGAATACGGACACCCGATTGACTGGTTGGGAGTAAAATACAGACGTAACTGTGGTGAGTTGGCCGCTAGCACCAGTGGTGTTGAGGGCACTGCATCTCTTCCTGCATTGTTGATGGTTATATCCCACACAGGCCGTAGTGAGAGGTCACCCATATACCAAAGTTGAGTCTTAGCACTGTTGGTGGCTTGTAACCACGGTTCTTTTAGTGCTTGAGTGTTGGAGCTCCATAGATGCGTGCCTTGATCCAGTCGATGTTTTGTGGCCATTAAATCTTGTGAGATGTAGTGTCTCACCAAATTTGTTGTTACAACGGCCGCCCTGCAAGAAATCAGGGTCTGACTTTGCACTATGTGGTTATTGCGATGGTTCAAGGTTGTTTATTTAGGGTCATGGATCACACATCTTTTTTAAGGCTTTGTCTGCACAAGAAGTCATTGTAGTAGATCCTAGTGTGATTTCAAAGAGGTGTGCACCAGCTTAGAGCTGCCTCAGGCTTTTCATCTTCAAAAAACAAAACCCTCGCATTTCTATGCATTTAGTTTCTACGGATAGGGTAGGTGTTGGCTGATGGATGCTTGTGTGTCCACAGACAAACAAAACAGATCATTCCGTGCCCACTCAATGAGCTATCTATAGTTTGAACGGCCTCATTGTGAGTACTGGCACTATAGGGAAGGTATTGGCTTGCACAGTTCAGACTCTGCAGCGCAAAGAGGCAGCAATAGGAAATGTAGGTGCTGTAAAAAAAAAAAAAAATCTATTTGGCCCCGCAGGGGTGCCATGGTCATTCAGAAACTGAACCTTCTCTTTTCCTCCATGGGAATGATGCATAGTGTTGGCACCATATTAAATATTGAAATGGGCTTATAGGGCAATAGCATGTCTACTACGGCACAAGCGCACTAAGTTGCTGATTTGTATGGTACCTATGTTGAAACTAGAATTCAGGGATATCTCTCGGTGAAGAACAGTGCAGCCCTCTTAGTCTACCCTAGTACCACTTTAAACTCCAAAACGTCGTAGCTCATTGGTGACAGTACTGTTCTACATTTACATGCAGACATGAGGCTCGTTGCCCTACCTCATATTCACCGGAAATGTCTTTATTGGGGCAGGAGGCACAAACTGCGATTGAAAAGATTTCAGTGAAGAGTCCTAATGTCACTTTAACATTACATCTGCCAAGGATTTCAAGGCTGTCCAGCAGTTCTAAGTTGAATTTAAGTTTTTGTTGTCTTCTAAAGTGGCACCTAAGTCCTTGCTTGCATTACTCTGCACAAAGCAAAAGCATAATTGGGGGATAACTGTTGTTTTGAATCACTTCCTTCAATCTAAAGATGCTTTCAGCTGCATCCTCATTTTCACAAAACCTGCCCTGGGAGTCAAAAACATAGAACGGTGAGGGTGTGTTGTATTTTTTTTAATATTTTTAACTTTTGCTATTCTAAAACTGTTTAAGGGTTGTGGCTCCATGCTGGTTGCTTTTTTAAGTCTGGCATTTTAGGATCATATTTTCTATTTGAAGAAGCACTTTCCAATCTTCCTGTGTCATGTGCACAGATTCCAGCCCTTTGGATGGGCTTGTGGCTCTTCCCCTTTTGGTCTTAATTGTTATTGTGAGATGAGCTATGTTATTTGCAATGGTTTAATACCACAGTGGTACATTTAGAGGCCGATTCCGATCCTGGAAAAACGCTGTACAAATCGTGGTATGGAGCGTTTTCCCCATACAACTCGTACTTGTAAGGATTCCTCTACAACCTAGGAAGTACGATCCGTACAAATAGGCGCCCTCTATACAAATTGTAAAAAAGACCATACAACTCGTATATACAAGCGATTCCGATTCATATTGCCCTGTACGTGACGTTCACATGTATTCCCGGCAGCTGTTTACAACCCGTCAAGTACGATTCGTACAAACGGCACGCCGTACGGCTCTTTTTTTACAGGAGCCAAAAAGTGCCGGGAAAACATTGTACGCCCCGATAACAGTACGAGACGGACCCCCCATGTATGCGTCGTACACCCCATGAATACAGGGGTACGGTGCGTATGTACGGTGCGTACAGATGACATGGAAAGTGGGGTACGGTGCGTATATATGCGCTGTAGGGGTACTGGTCGTGTACGCACCGTACAAGCACCGTACCCCACAATCGCTTGTGTACGCACCGTACCCCAAAGTCGCGTATGTACTCTGCGTACCCCAAAATCGCGTATGTACGATGCGTACATGCGCGATGTTGGGGTACGCTCCATACACACGCCTCGCATGTGGGGGGACCCCTGTACGCCTCATACCCCTATACGACCCGTACCCCTTGGTAAATTTCTTAGAAACAATAAACATCTTAAAACAAACTTGGGGCGGGCCCTTTACTTACTATTGGTTGGCTCCTACTCACTCTCATTTCCCTGCTTCTTATTGGTCAGTGCCTCCTCCTTGCCTATGTATTTCTCCTGTGACTTCATGTGTGTCCCTACCATGGAGCACGGACCAAGTACAGCTTCCTTTCTGCGACCGGTGTGATTCCACTGGCTTCAACCTTCTGCAGGTTCTTTTTTTGTTACACACATGCAGTACCTCTCCTTCTCCCCTGCCCTCCTAAAGCGGTTACTGCACCCACCCTTTTGTTCACTGTCCATTTTTTCTTCTGCCCTCCTCCTGCTGTCCGTTGTTTTATCTTCATGCTGTGTCCTTTCTGTTTCCCACCCCTTCCCCTCCTCCCCCAGTCCTTTATAGGTTGTCCTCCCCACGGGCTGTTTTCTAAAGTTACTGCAAAGCAGTTCTTGCTGCTGTGCAACAACGCTTGAAGGGAGAAGAAAAAACCCATGATGTGGTCAACCCTGGCCACGTCATTATGCTTTTTAAAATTGTATTTATTTAACTTCAAGCTATGTTGCACAGCAGCTTGCACTGCTGTGCAACTTGTACAAAAGCCAATAGATTTCACATAGGAAAATCCATTGGATTTGCTAATGCTTTTTAGACTGCTGCTGCATTTATTCCTGCCCTCAGTATGTTCCTCTGCAGTCCCCTGGAGGCTTGTCTCTTCCTGCCCCCTCTCCGCCATTCACACAGCTGTCTTCCCTTCTGCCTCTCCAGTCTCCATATAGGGATTTGGTGTTCCAATTATACTTTTAGGAGGGCACACATGACTGCCAGGAATGGAAATAAGCAGGGTTTGATCCCTGTGGTCTGTTCCAAAATATGCGCACACCATTAACTAACTTCTTGTAAACAAATTTACCTAATCTTCCACATTCCTACTTAAGCATCTTAATAGTATGCCTCCAACTTCAGCTTCTTTTACAAAAAGCCAACACCTTTATATAAGTACACTCTCTATACAGATACCTAACATATTTGGTAACCATAGCACAACAAAACATAAAGGGCCTAATTACGATGCGGTTCAGAAACTAACCGATGACTTGTCTGTTGAGGTCGAACCACATCTACTGCTGCAGTCCGACCGATACATTACGGACGCAGCAGTTGGAGGGAGCGACCAACGCTTTCTGGTTAGAAACTCAACATAATCCCTTTAGGACGGCTTTTCTGCCGTCGGGATTGTGATGTCAGTTTCCGACAGCCCTTCTATGTCAGCCTTTCCGACATGGAAAGGCTGTCAGAAAACGACATTGGGGCCCCTAGCAGGGCCCCTTTCGCCCCTGGCCTTCTGCATCTGAGCCTGAGAGCACCTATGGTGCCCGCCTGAACACCCCAGCAACGTGTGGCAGACCCCATGAGGGGCCTGCCACACGGTGCGGGGATGTTCACCAACTCCCATTTCTCAATGGGAGCATGCGGTGCGGGCGGTTTCCGCCCGCCGCCAAGATCCTTTTGAGAAATGGGGAGTGCGGCTGGATCGTAATTCTGCATGTGTAACCGCTGACCTATGGTCGGGCGGTCCCTCCACCAAAACTGTGTCGGTATAAAGCAACTCTGACCAACGTCATAACCAAGCCCCCGGTGTTTTATTCACCCATTGGTTATGTCATGTTAATTCTATTCACAGCGCAGAGTTTGCTTCTACCTAACCCCAAAACCTTGTGGAAGGAATGCAGGAGAGCTCACAGTGGTGCATAAAACAGTCCAAGTTCCTTTTACATTTTAGTTCTGCTTCACAAAGGTGCTTTCCGCAAGGATCTTGAACTATGCTTTTTTCCCTGTAGAGAGCATACGCCTGGGGATGAATTGGATGGGATTGGAGTTTATGCTACACCCCTCGAGTCCTTCCAGTTTGTTACCATTGTCATTGGAGAGTACTTGTTACAGATCCACAAAGACTATACGTTATGAGGGTTGATGTTGTTCCATTGTCTGATTAAAGTATTAGGAAGTGGTAATTATGTAGTGAGCAAATATGTGCTAGGAGGAGCAGACTATTGCATGCCGCATTTGAGCTGATGGTGTTAATTCTTCACCTGTTATGCATGTTGTTGCTTCCCTCCCACTGTCTTGTTGTCAGTGTTACCTCACCCTTTAAGAAACAAGCATTTGCAATGCAATAGTTCTCGCATTTACGAGAGTTTGAGCTATTGGCATTGTAAATGACAATGCCTTGTATTTATGTGTTTTGAAAACCTGCAAGCAACGCATGAACACGCACCTTATAGTTGTTGCTTATGAGAAGCAAGGGTGGCAGTAAAAGAGGCACATTTTCTACCTGCCTTGCTTCTTATAAGCAACAACCATAAGGACAAATGTGAGACAGATTGCATTGCAAATGCTTGTTTTTTCATGTGAATGATGAAAACAACAGTGAGCAGCGGGGAACAGGATTCCCTTCAAGATGTACAACATGCAATAGCAAAAGTAGCTACATAGCAAGTTTCTACCTCAAGGAGAAGAAATCATAACAATCATTAGAAGTAGGAAAACATAAGCATTTGAAAACATATATTGGAAAATGCATTCAATTAATTAACTAAAGCAGCAGGGTCTATCTCTAGCCATAATAGAGAATTTCTCCCTGCACTATACCAATGCCCTATACTGTTGCTGCATGCATTGTACCTTTGCACAGTACCTGTACAGTGCAGGCAGCAACAGTGCATGTCACTAAAAAGAATATATGTAGTAAATAGGTAGCAGCAGTGCATTCTTCTTTAACTCACACATCAGGTACTGGCCACTGTAGGTACTGGGAAGGTACCAGAATTTCAAACTAAGGTATGCACCAAACAGATCCAGCATAAGCAGGAGTGTAAGATTCCTTCCATCAAGAATAGGTGCTGCACTGTTATTCTCTCACACAAATACGATAATTATGGGCAGCAGCTGCAGAAGCCTTCCTCACAAAACAGAGCCTTCTTCACGAAACCAAAATATAAATGTAAGCTAAGATCAGGTCAAGTCTCACAAAACTTTAACATTCATGTTTTCAAGGTACATGAAGCATTTTCTCATCCAGCCGAGGAATATTTCTTTGTATTCTAGGATTTGTCGTCCTGTTTATCCTATTAAGTAATCAGAACTACACTTCCCAGAATGCAAAGAATAAACTTGGACTGGAGGAGTTACATATGAGTGGGACTGGGAGACTTGAGAGCCCTGCAAAACACAGAAGCATTGGCAACATCTTCAACAAGACTTGCCTACAAAAGCGGTAAACAGTCAGAATATTGAGTTTTTATTGTCGACTTGCACTAATATTAAACGCAAAATATTGTGATACAAAAATATCGACTGTCAAAATATCGTGGACAAGAATATCAAGTCTAAGGTAGGTAATGTCATTTTTAACAATATCGAAGGCATTAACATCGTTTTAAAAAATATCGATGTCATTGATATCGTTTGCAAAAATGTAGGGGTCCATTAGGATGTCGGGCGGTGGCACCACAGCGGTGCCAAGGGTGCGGAAAAATGCATTTTTCCGCCTGCGAGCAGCGGTCCTCATGCCCGCCATATTAGTATGGCCAAACATAGCCCATTATCCGACCGCTGCAGTGCGACGCGCACCGCCATCAAAGTGTGCCCGCCACCGCGGCAGTGGGAGCCAATGGAGATTCTCCGCCGTGCGGAATGGCGTCCGCCCCGCTGCACAAATTAGGATGACCCAAACAAGCAGACGCACCGCAGCGGAGAAACCGCCCAACCAGAGACGGCGGAAGCACGACAGCGAAGCGCGAAACCAGAGTCCCGGTCCACATCACCTAGTCATGACCACTATGGACCCAGCTCTATACGTCTTTCCAGTGCTGTACCTGCTACATCACCAGGAACTCTTGGACCACCGCGGACGCTGCCGCAGGTATGCAATAACACAACACACAACACATGGGCTGACACAGGGTCCAAATCCACATCAGGCACCCTGGTGGGAACAGGGACACATCCACAAGGGCACCCACACATCACCCACCTTCCACCAAGTCACCCCTTGGCATCCTGGACAGACAGCTACCGCCACCATGCAGCAATGTCCCAGTCACGTCACCGCAGTGGTGAACAGAAGGAAATATATGCGCACAATGCAGAAGGCAGGGCCAGTGCCAGGCATGGGCAGGCCACAAAGACCACAGGGCCACATCCCCTCCCACCACACACTAGCACACCCCATGAAGGCACATGCCATGTGCCCCTCCTGTGCACCCCATGCACAACAACAAGCCAGGTCAATACACTCCTTGCACCACACAACAAACAATCATGTAGACAGACACTGCAGGAGTGGCCGCACAGGAACACACAACACACAGCACAGTAGCACAAGGCCAGGGAAACACACACACCACCACAACACCACACTCAGGGAAACAAGCACCAAATGAACACATACAAGGAACAAACATCCAAATAGACACACAGTCTGCTTAGTCACACATACATACCACAGACTGACACACAGACACATACACACCCCACATGCCAACAGCAATGGAGCACAACAAATAGGAAAACCAAAGTGTGATGCACACAAATGGAAGGCCAAGGAGACACACAAAAAGCATGTGTACATTACATGCAAGACAAGGAACAGAGAACAACACCCTCACACCAGCAAAGCACACCTGGCTGGTACAGGCAGTGAGGACAAACCACAGACATCACAGTGCAACAACACAGAGAGACAGCAAGGCAAACCATGTAGAGGTACAAGGATGAAATGAAGGCCAGGAAGTCAAACTGTGAACAGCCACACATCTATACAACCACTTCACAGGAGTACACCAGCAGCACCACACATAGGGACCATTGACACATGCCATGACTGACAAACACCAGTAGGAGTCCACACACATACCCAGTCATACCAGCAGCACACAACACCAGTGCCAAACACACTGAAGGCTGGCAATACTTGCCAGTCTACACAGACACAAAGAATAACACACCCTGGGTGTACCTGCAAACATCACGCACACACAGGGATGCCACAGCAAATGTCTGCGCAAAAACAACACACAAACACATGACCCAACAGAAACACACACATAACAACAAGAACAGACATGCCCTGTGCAGCTAAGCTGGGGAAAGGCAATGAGAGCACAGACACAACAGGAGGGCACAACATCATCACTCAGGAACAATGCACAGACAAGATACCACAACACACACAAGAAGTGCACAATCAAAGAAAAAAACAGCCACGTCAAACAAACAACAGATGCACAGGCACAAAAATCACACAGCAAAAACAGCAGGACATCAGGGGATGCACACCAGGCAATGACAAGGCAACAGACACACACAGCACTGCATGCACACAACAGGCAGTGTGTGCACACCAGGCATACCAGCCACACACAGGCATCAGTGACAGAAAAAGCAACCCACACAACACCATACAGCACAGCACAAAGACAACAGCACACCCAGGAAGTGAAGCAATAACACAGACAACACACATACATCCAACACAACACCAACAGATGCACAAGTCCGGGACACTAAGGTGGAAACAACTTGACTAGAGAACTGGGCAGCACACACAATGGACTGCATAGAAGCAACCATGACTGCCAAACAGCACCAGCACATCACATACAACCCATTGGGGAAATGCCCTGAGTGACACATTGACCCTGGACAAAGAACTGCACCACAATGCATTGTGGCACACATGAAGTGATGGGGAGGCACACACACACGGAAACCAAGGGGACAGCTGACACCAAAGTGAAGTGTACTGCATGCCAGTAGAGGATATACACAAAGAGATGGAGTGCAGACCCACAATGGGCAGGCATCTGAAGCACAGATAGGGCATGGCATTACAACACACACAACATGCCACACTGGAGGCAAGAAGGCACCATCTGAAAGAAAGGTATGAGAAAATACAACCACAATGGCAGTGTGGAGCAGCAGGTCTGCACAGTCCCCACAAACAGCCACCATACACATGGATGTGCAACAAAACACAACACTGACTCGCCAGTCACACACTCTGCATACTCACAAGTGACAAAAACAACAAGTAGGAGTCCGACAGAACTGCACGGACACACCAACACACTGTACAGTGCACTACATACAACTCACACATGTGCTTATAACCACATCCACAGGGTTGAACAATCAAAACAACAGGCATACAACTCCTGGGTGACACATGTGTGTAGTTCACATTGCAGGGGAATGCACACATCAACACTCCCCACAAACTCACCCCCTTCAAACCGCACACCACCTGACAATCCAAGAGCACAAATGGAAAGTAAGCCATGGGACTAGGATGACTGGCCATCACAAGATGACCACACACATACACCACTGGGCACACATAAAGGAAGAACATGATGACCCTGGACAGCCTGCCTGCAAAACTGTGTGCAGAAACCCACTCTGTGCCGGCAGTGCCCCCCAACCTGACATGTGTACAATATAGCCAACATGAACTAATCAAGTAAATGACAACTGCTGCACATTGTAAAATTACACCATTGCCCCCACAAGTATCTGGTTCAGGAAGAATTGAAGACCCCTTCACCCCAGAAAACTGATTAGTAATTGAGCCCAAACATTGACCATGTTGAAGTGGCACGCAGAGCATGTGGCACAGTAAACCATATACACACAGCAAAATAACTTTATTCAGTAAGGACACTGACAACATAGACAACAGCAGCAGTGCCTTTATTCACATATTGCACCAATAGGCACCATGACAAGAGAAGAGCAAGGCACAAAATGCTGAGCATGTCCATGAGAAGCTGCACAGGCAGGGGGCACACAGCAGTGAACAACACGGCCAGTGGGCAGGACAAAGTGCAGACTGAGTCCATGAGAAGCTGCACAGGTAGGGGGCACACAGCAGTGAACGACAAGGCCAGTGGGCAGGACAAAGTGCAGACTGAGTCCATGAGAAGCTGCACAGGCAGGAGGCACACAGCAGTGAATGACAAGGCCAGTGGGCAGGACAAAGTGCAGAGTGAGTCCATGAGAAGCTGCACAGGCAGGGAGCAAAACACAAGGGCAGTGGCCAGTCCAAGGTGCAGACTGAGTCCATGAGAAGCTGCACAGGCAGGGGGCACACAGCAATGAACGACAAGGCCAGTGGGCAGGACAAAGTGCAGAATGAGTCCATGAGAAGCTGCACAGGCAGGGGGCAAAACACAAGGCCAGTGGCCAGTCCAAGGTGCAGACTGAGTCCATGAGAAGCTGCACAGGCAAGGGGCATACAGCAGTGAACGACAAGGCCAGTGGGCAGGACAAAGTGCAGAGTGAGTCCCTGAGAAGCTGCACAGGCAGGGGGCACACAGCAGTGAACGACAAGGCCAGTGGGCAGGACAAAGTGCAGAGTGAGTCCATGAGAAGCTGCACTGGGAATGTGTGCGACTGTACCTTTCCATGGTCAGCAACACAGTCAGTGGGTAACAATGTGCAGTACAGGCCCACCTGTGTGAGAGAAAGGTGTGTGAGGGTAACTAACACTCAGACTTGGCTATCAGGCGGACTGGGAGCTGGCTGTGTCTTGGGGACTGTCGGGGCACGTGAACGGGGAGCTAGAGGAACAGCTGAGGTAGAGCTATCAGTGGCTTGGCAAGCCGGAGGGCTCCTTAGACCAGGTGGTGTAGTGGCATGTGGAGGTGGAGTCATGCAGATGGGAGACACGTTGTGGCTTGGAGATTGTGGAGGGGTGCTTTTCCACTTCTTGGGGATTCTAAATGGCTTGCCTGACTTTGGATCAATGGCAAGTGGTGTGGGCACAACAGGCACACTCACCACCAAAGCTGCTCAGGTGCAGGCGCTGCACCCCCTCTGGTGGGATGTATGTCGTTACAACGCACACTTTTACAACGCATGCACTTACAACGCATTTTTTACAACGCACAATCCATTACAACGCATGACTTTACAACGCATGACATTACAACGCATTTTTAAAAACTACCTTTACAACGCATTCCATTACAACGCATACTACCATTACAACGCATACCATTACAACGCATAATATTAAATTGCATTTAAGGTAAGTATTAGATAGTATAGGGGTAAAAATTACTTTTCTAACTCCAGGGGGTGCAACAGTAGGGTAAGTGTTGGATAGTATAGGGGTTAAAATTACTATTCTAACTCCAGGGGGTGCAACAGTAGGGTAAGTGTTGGATAGTATAGGGGTAAAAATTACTATTCTAACTCCAGCGGGTGCAACAGTAGGGAAAGTGTTGGATAGTATAGGGGTAAAAATTACTATTCTAACTCCAGGGGGTGCAACAGTAGGGAAAGTGTTGGATAGTATAGGGGTAAAAATTACTATTCTAACTCCAGGGGGTGCAACAGTAGGGAAAGTGTTGGATAGTATAGGGGTAAAAATTACTATTCTAACTCCAGGGGGTGCAACAGTAGGGAAAGTGTTGGATAGTATAGGGGTAAAAATTACTATTCTAACTCCAGGGGGTGCAACAGTAGGGAAAGTGTTGGATAGTATAGGGGTAAAAATTACTATTCTAACTCCAGGGGTGCAACAGTAGGGAAAGTGTTGGATAGTATAGGGGTTAAAATTACTATTCTAACTCCAGGGGGTGCAACAGTAGGGTAAGTGTTGGATAGTATAGGAGTAAAAATTACTATTCTAACTCCAGGGGGTGCAACAGTAGGGTAAGTGTTGGATAGTATAGGAGTAAAAATTACTATTCTAACTCCAGGGGGTGCAACAGTAGGGTAAGTGTTGGATAGTGTAGTGTAATATTATGCGTTGTAATGTTATGCGTTGTAATGGTAGTATGCGTTGTAATGGAATGCGTTGTAAAGGTAGTTTTTAGAAATGCGTTGTAATGTCATGCGTTGTAAAGTCATGCGTTGTAATGGATTGTGCGTTGTAAAAAATGCGTTGTAAGTGTAGTGCGTTGTAAAAGTTGCGTTGTAAAGGTTGTTCCCCCTCTGGTGATGTGCTGGACCCAGCAGAACGCTTTGCCTGGTTTCGCCTCTGCCCCCACTTCCCCTGTTTACTAGGTGTCACACCTACAGTGCACTCCGGCCCTTGCTTCACTGGGCTTGGAATGGGAGTCGATGTGGTGGGTGAATCTGCCTTGAAGCCCTTCCTAGGTGTACCCTTGGCATGCACCACCTCCTTGGTGGGCACAGACACTGTATCCTTCTCTTTGCGCGATGCTTTAGGGGCAGGAGAGTCCTTGGATGGGGATGCCTCTGAGGCATGTGTGCCTGAGGCCTGCTGCTTTGCTTTTTGTCCACTGGTGTTGCCTGACGGGCTTTTCTCCCTGCGCTCTGGGGTGGCTTTGGTCTTCTGTGGGGATGGTGTCTGCGGCCGGGACCGCTTGGGTTGCTGCTGCTGTGTGCTCTGAGTGCTGTGAAGAATGTGGACCATGGTCACTATCGTCAGACGAGGCCACTGCCAGGGGGGTGGGTAAAGGGACTGGAGCTGGACTGTGAGTATGTGCCTGTTGAAGGGCAGACGTCACTGTTGATGACAAAGCCTGGACTGTCCAGTGCAGACCACCCACGTCAGAATGTATGCCCTCCATGAAAGCAACCACATAGGCCAATTTTTTGTCGTGGTTAATGAAGGCATTGAGGAGAGCTTTCTGGCCTACACACAGGTGGCGCAAAAGGTCCACAGACTCAGCACTGGTGGCAGAAGGGGGGACAGGGGCAGCGGTGCCAGGGGTGAAGGACACTCTTCCCCTCTTACTGAGGTAGACAGGGACAGCACAAGAGGAAGTTGCTTGGGAGGGTGGGCACTGGCCGCTGTGTGGTGGAAGATGATGCCAAGTCCCCGTTTCCTGTGCCCTCCAACATGGATGAATCTCCGCTGACATCAGATGATGTGGTGCTTTGCGACTCAGGCTGGGATTCCTCCAGCAGACTCCTGTCCCCCTCTGAGGTGCTGGTGACATATGTGTCACTGGGCTCCTGTGCAGCTGTTGTGCTTGTTTCACTCCCACTGGTGTCCATCTCCTGTCCCTCCGTGACCACAGGAGATGCTGCATGAGAAATAGAGATGTAGGGTCAGGTCAGTGACAGCAGCAGAACACACATATGCAAGCAATGTATTACAAAAGATGACCACATCTACATGTTGCACACCACCCTGTGCAATCACATCGTGCCAACTCACTATATAGCAGTGCGCGGAAACTGGACACTCAGGCATGAGTGAGCCAGCACAACGCCCTGCTTGTGGCTCTGTTCAACCAGACACACAACTAGCTCTTAGCACACCTAGAGACATGATGGGGGCACACTACGTTTTGCCAATGGCAGATCTGTATGGAACAGGAGGGGACAACACAGACCCAGACTTCAACATGACAGTCCACAATGGACATTAGCCCATGCCAGCCACCATGTTGTACTGTGGGGACAATAGAATGGTGCACATTGCTGTCAGATGTGTAGGCATACCCAATCTGGGTGCATGCAATGGACGCATTGATGAAGGTACAGTCAGATTGGGCACACAGCCTCCCATGGGATTCCCAAGACTACCCCAGTGCAGAAGAAACCTGATGAGCACAACTAAGAATGTAATGTGAATGCACAGCATCCAAATCACCGTTGTCAGTACAGGTAGGGCAAATGCATGACACCGGCACCCAGCTCAGCAGCCACTTACATGCCACAGCATCACACTATCAACATCACGTAGGCCAGCGCTGGCACACGCTCTGTACACATGCAGCCACTCCCATCCAAAGTCACCATCCTCAAATGCTCACCCCTGGCTTGCTGCTGATGCTCCTTCAAACGTGCATCCAGCTCAGGCTGTGTCACTGCCAAGATGCGCCCCATTAGTGGTGTCATGCTGCGCCGTGTCAGACGCCCAGTGCGAGGAAGCAGCCCCAAGGTCATCTCCGCCACGTTCTTTGCTAGCCGGCTGATGTCGTCCCACCTCTTGTGGCAGTGGATGTATCGTCCCACCTCTTGTGGCAGTGGGTGGTCATTGTGTGGTGTGAGACCCCCAGAGCTCGAACCTTCGTTGCAATGGCACTCCACACGGTCTTACGCTGGTGTACCTCGAGCTGCAGGCATGGGAGACAAGAGGAGGAAATGATCAGGGACACAGTGTTATGTACCAACAGCTATCAGTATAGCAGCAAGATACAAACTCATCACATATCCAACAATATGTCTATCAGAGACTAGAGTACATCTCACATGGTGCACCTGCATGAGAATAGCTGATGTGAATGCATGCAGGTGTGAGGGGGAACACAGTCCTTGCACATCTCATACACATGCAGGATGCCAGCACTGAAACCCCTATGTAGCTTGCCCACATCTCCAGTCCATTGTTAGGTTGAGCAACACATACATCACATATCAACCTGTGGGGGGGGGAGACCCACTGTGTCCAGGACTGCGCAGCCCCAATGTCCCTGCCCTGTGAATAGATAACTGTATCATGGATGTCAAATTGAGGGACATGATCTCACAACTACAAAATGCCGTTCACAAGGGCTATTGTGTGCAATCAACAGTGCTGAGATGGCCCATAGCTGGAGTGCAATGTGAAAAGACTGATGTCATACCCTGTAAGTGAAGTGAGGTGTCCTTGTCTTTGTAGATGGGGACTGTGCTGCCCTGCTGGGCTCACACTGAGATGGACTACATGGGCACACACAGCCATCCAGCCAAGCAATCACTGTCCCGACTACAGCATGAACAACCTTCTGTGTCACTGTATGGTTGACAACACAACACAGGTCACTCATGCATACATGTGCAGGCAGGGAAACCTGTGGCATTGGGCACACACACCCTTCCCCTGGAGACAGCATGTCAGGCAGTGCATGACACTACCCCACACTCACAGGCACATACTTCATCAGTCCAACTACATCTGTGGCCCTCCTGCCCTACCACCCCACTGTTGATGGTGTACCATGACATTTGGGGCACCATATAGCCTTTGGTACTGTGTGAGCACCTCGTCCACCAGGACCCTCAGCTCCTCGCTCGTGAAGGGACTGGCACAGATCTTCTCTGTCCTTGCCATCACTGTGGACATGAGACAAAAGTGGCAGAATTGGGTGGTGAGGGGTCTCAGGCAGCAGTCCCTGGAGGCAGCAGCAGGTGAGGTGTCTCTGGCAGCATTCCCTGTAGGCAGCAGCAGGTGAGGTGTCTCAGGCAGCAGTCCCTGGAGGCAGCATCAGGTGAGGGGTCTCTGGCAGCAGGCTCTGGAGGCAGCAGCAGGTGAGGGGTCTCAGGCAGCAGTCCCTGGAGGCAACAGCAGGTGAGGGGTCTCTGGCAGCAGGCTCTGGGAGCAGTGAAAATGTGAGGCTCAGTTCCACACATATATAGCCCCCTGGGGTCGTTTCAAAGATGCCAAGCTGCAGCAATTGGTGGTCCAGGTCTGCCTCTTTCAAATGCATCCAATGACCGCCCCGGGGTGGCGGAGCACACCTACCGTAATTTTCAAAATTGCATAATGCCACCGCTATCGAGCTTCCCATTGGCTCTAGTGCAAGCTCTATGGCGTTGACACACCGCGGGGGCCAGGCGGTAGCTACCGCGATATGGGTGCCATACATTGACACGAGGTCCCACGATTTAGGTGGCGGAGCATGCCCACCACCATTTGGACATGTCTCCATGCCTATCACTACCGCACTTGTGTGAATGGGGGTGCTGGTGACACACCGCCGGGGCCAGGCGGTAGCTACCGTGATATGGGTGACATACATTGACACGAGGCACCGTGATTTAGGCGGCGGAGCATGCCAACCGCCATTTCCCCATGTCTTCATGCCTATCACTACCGCACTTGTGTAAATGGGGGTGCTGGTGACACACCGCCGGGGCCAGGCGGTAGCTACCGTGATATGGGTGGTGGAGCATGCCCACCACCATTTCCCCATGTCTCCATGCCTATCACTACTGCACTTGTGTGAATGGGGATGCTGGTGACACACCGCTGGGGCCAGACGGTAGCTACCGCGACATGGGTGCCATACAATCGCAATGGCCATCCGGCAAACATCAACAGTGCACAGTGCCCACATGGTCACTGGCACATCATTGTGCACACGATGCCAATGTTCCATTTACTCCACTGATGGCTACACATGTCATGTTTGTGTGTGTGATTTCGTAGATTGGCCTGTACTCACTCACATGTCACTTATGGATTTGATGGTTGCGTGGGCAGGACAGTGTTGTTCTGGACTCTACAATGTGTACACATGTCAATGTGTTGAGATGCAGTGACAATCACAGTAATGCTCGTCTTAATGAATGATGATCCATTTTGCATTGCCTCTCATGTCTGCTCATGCACACATTCGTCATTCCTGCGCTGATGGTGGTCATTGTGTGGTGGATGTGTGGCAGGTTGTAATGACGCATTAAGGTGTGACAGGTACAGCAGCTAGGTATGAGGTAGTGGTTTTGATTTGTTGCACATATGCTGGATGCTATACTCCCAGGCGTGCCCATGTGAAATGTAGCCATCTCCCTATGTTGTATTATATTCAAGGAGTTAAGTGTGTGCACTACCAGATTGAACGTTGGTTGTGTGATTGTACCGTGCTCCTGGGTATCACTCACCGAACCAGAGTGTAAAAATATCAAGAAAGGTGCATCCCCATGCTAATGGGCTATGTCCCCCGGGCACTGGTTGTAAAGTCCTTATAAAAAAGGTTTCTCAGATATGTGGCAATGTTGTAAAGAAAGACGTTTGGCCCTTGAGCTGGAAAAGATACTTTTAATGGATTGTTACGTCACAATTCATGTGAATATATTTAATTTTTTCATACACTTCAATTCCCAGAATGCATTTCAATTGTTGAACCATTTTAGGCGATCCCAATGCATTTTGGCATGATTGCCTTCATCTGGGGATATTCGAGTGTACAGAGTAAAGAGACGCCAGGCGTCTTCCGGCTTCCGCGATACATTCAAGTGCAATGTAAACATTGCAGATGAAGGCAATCATGCCGAAATGCAATGGGATCGCCTAAAATGGTTCAACAATTGAAACGCATTCTGAGAATTGAAGTGTATGAAAAAATGAAATATATTCAGATGAATTTTGATGTAACAATCCATTAAAAGTACCTTTTCCAGCTCAAGGGCCAAACGTCTTTCTTTACAACATTGCCACATATCTGAGAAACCTTTTTTATAAGGACTTTACAACCAGTGCCCGGGGGACATACCCCACTAGGATGGGGATGCACCTTTCTAGCCATCTACCTATGTGCATTCACATTGACCAACGTGGTGTTTGAGGTACTTGTCATGTGTAAGTTGACAGGTGTGCCCTTTGTGTAGCTGAAGGTGTCCTACATATAAGCTGTCCTGTAAATCAATATTGAAGGCAGTCATTGTTGTCGTTGTGTCATCCAGAATGTGATATGCTGTGCACATCTCATGATGTATTGCATTGACATGTGTCCACTATCATCTCAAATAGGAGGAGGCCAAATCTGATTTGTCACTTGACGGTGCAGGAGAACATGGAGGATGTTGCAATCATACGGAAATGCCGTCTGGATAGAGACACCCTGAAAACCCTTTGTGATCTGTTGGAGCCCCACCTGCAGCCTCATCGGACATATCCAACAGCTTTCACCCCTACTTATAAGGTGATGGTGGCCCTGCATTTTTTTGCCACCGGATCGTTCCAAGAGACAGTGGCCAGCGCAGGTGGGATGTCACAACCGATGTTCAGCAAGGTGCTGCGTGATGTACTTTCCGCCCTGATGATATACAAGGACAGATACATCCATTTCCCCAGGTGTGCTGAATTGACAGCTGTGAAGGGTGACTTCTATCCCCTTGGACACATCCCCAATGTTGTTGGTGCCATTGATTGCACCTATGTCGGGCTTGTGCCACCACAAGCCAGTGAGCACATTTTAGGAATCGCAAGCATTACCACTCCATAAATGTGCAGGTGGTGTGCCTGGCAGATATGATCATCTCCCACGTGTGTGCCAAATTCCCAGACTCGGCCCATGACTCCTACATCCTGCGGAACAGCATTGTGCCCCAGCTGCTGGCTAATCTGCTTTCAGAGTGTGCATGGATTGTGGGTGAGTATGCCTAGTCGTATTGTGTGCTGGGTGTGTGGGCTGCTGCCCTCAGCCTGAGCGACATTGCAATGTCTATTTGTGTTTGTCATACCTACCTCTCCATGCCACTGGAATCAAGCTATCCTGGCTGAAGAGGGGTGAAACCCCGAAACCGGTCCTAGGATGCTTGTTTCCAGTCCAGGGAGGACCTGGCCTGGCAGTTAGGGCTGGACTGTTCCCATAGTGCACAGGGTCAAGACTGAATTGCATATGGCTGGGTCCAAACTGGAATGGCATGGTGAGCATAAAAACTATGGATTTAGGCCCAGATCCCGTACTGGGCTGAATGTATGACATTGTTCTGCATTCTGTCCATCAATAGTTCTTTTTGCATTTGTCACCCCGAGTGGGACGGGTATGCTCAGACGTGAGTCCCGTGCTCTCCATGCCACTGGAATCAAGCTATCCTGGCTGAAGAGGGGTGAAACCCCGAAACCAGTCCTAGGATGCTTGTTTACAGTCCAGGGAGGACCTGGCCTGGCAGTTCCGGCTGGACTGTTCCCAATGGCACAGGGTCAAGACTGATTTGCATATGGCTGGGTCCAAACCGGAAAGGCATGGTGAGCAGAAAAAACGATGGATTTAGGCCCAGATCACTGTACTGGGGTGAATATATGACATTGTTCTGCATTCTGTCCATCAATAGTTCTTTTTGCATTTTTCACCCCGAGTGGGATGGGTATGCTCAGACGTGAGTCCCGTGCTCTCCATGCCACTGGAATCAAGCTATCCTGTCTGAAGAGGGGTGAAACCCCGAAACAGGTCCTAGGATGCTTGTTTCCAGTCCAGGGAGGACCTGACCTGGCAGTTCGGGCTGGACTGCTCCCATAGGGCACAGGGTCAAGACTGATTTGTATATGGCTGGGTCCAAACTGGAATGGCATGGTGAGCAAAAAAACAATGGATTTAGGCCCAGATCTCTGTACTGGGGTGAATGTATGACACTTTTCTGCATTCTGTCCATCAATAGTTCTTTTTGTGTTGGTGCCATTGATTGCACCCATGTCGGGCTTGTGCCACCACAAGCCAGTGAGCACATTTTCAGGAATCGCAAGCATTACCACTCCATAAATGTGCAGGTGGTGTGCCTGGTAGATATGATCATCGCCCACGTGTGTGCCAAATTCCCAGGCTTGGCCCATGACTCCTACATCCTGCGGAACAGCATTGTGCCCCAGCTGATGGCTAATCTGCTTCCCGAGCGTGCATGGATTGTGGGTGAGTATGCCTAGTCGTATTGCGTGCTGGGTGTGTGGGCTGCTGCCCTCAGCCTCAGCGACATTGCAATGTCTATTTGTGTTTGTCATACCTAGGTGACTCTGCATAGCTCAACTGTCCCTGGTTGCTGAGCCCACTGAGGAATTCCAGGAACCCAGCTGACGTCCACTACAATGACGCACATGGGAGGACACATTGTGTGGTGGAGCATACTTTTGGTCTGCTGAAGTCACGTTTCCACTGCCTGGACAAGACTGGAGGTGCACTGGCATACTCGCCCAGGAAGGTATGTCAGATTGTAGTGGCATGCTGCATGCTCCACAACCTAGCCATTCGCAAGGAGATTCCCCTGCTTCTGGATGATGGTGAGGATCCAAGGCCCCAGCCTGCAAACCAACCTGTGTCCAGTGATAAGGACAGCGGAGAGGAGGAAGGTGTTGACTTGCTCATCACACGCTACTTTACTTGAAGGTGGGTGACAGTGTGCAACATACCCATTGTCTGCTGTTATTGCCGTTGTCGTGAAGGGGCATGTGAGAATTGTAACACCAGCCAGTTGTAGACCCAGCGGTGTTTGGCAATGTTTCTGGGACAGGTCATTTGGGAACATCTACAGGATGTGTATGTTGACACTTGTTGCACATTGTGACGTGTGCATGTTGGGTTATCCTGATGGTAGGGGTTGTGTGATGTCTGTGATGCCACACCCAGGCCAGTGAAAGTAGTTCTGTTGTGTTTCCCTAGGTTCCTTCAACTTCTCCTTGCCTACATGCAGCCCATGCCCCTGGTACATTGTGATCATGTTTAAGGCTGTACATCCTGCAATTAAGACGGAGCAGACACGACAACATGTGTGTAAGGATATTTTATTTGCAATGGTGAGATGCGAGGGGGGTGTACATTTCCATTGGGGGGGGTGGGGTGGAGCATTGAGTTGACAGTTGTGGTAGATGAGATAATCGAGTAGTCGCCATATTGATGTGGTGGCCCAGTCCAACAGACAGATGCCAGTCACAAGGCAGTGTGGGGAAGGACAGTCCAAAAAGTCAATGCAGTCGTGTAGAGGGTTGCCATTGTGAGAAGTTGGCCTGATATATGCTGTCCACTAGTTCTAGTGGGCACCCTTTATCAGTTCAAACACCCCTTATGGTGATAGGTTAAAGACAACCTTTTTTGAAAGCTATCCTAGTGTTAGCTATGGAGAGCAGCCTTCAGGCTAAGTCTTGAAGGAATGTAAAGCAGTTGTTTTACCAGTCTAAAATCCCTTGAATGATCAAATGAAAAGACAACCACACCAGATGTATATTTAAAATATGTGTATTTAAGATAAAACACACCCCTCTAGTCTCTTTATGAGGCTGGAGTTTGAAGAACTTAAGTTACAAGTCAGTAATCAACAATATTAGCAAAAATACACGCTTCGGCCCTAGGGGCGTACCAACCCATATACCAAAAAAGTGGTATAAGAACCACGACTGAGTTAGACACAATGCCTAGAGCCTGTAGAAGTGCTTGGACCACAAGGAACCACCCAAGGTAATGACACAGGGGACCCACGGGGGACGCGTGCAGTGTGAGAACACAGCCGCAAATCGCTGTTACCTTCTATGGGGAAAGTCGCGGTTGGAAATTTAGAGTTTAAGGACACTTAGAGGATATCTACGAGCGAACCCTTTTGGATTTAGAGGTGTGTAGGGCCAACACCCATGGGAGCACTGGAGTACTCGAGTTACCTCACCCAGGGAAGCCAGGTGCATAGGTGTCAAATGGTGTCGGGTCATTTCAATGGAAGCTGCTCAGGAAGTGCTGCTGCCGTGAAGAGGAGAAGTGTCCGAAGCGATCCAAGCCTGGATCTAAGATGGAAGGAACCTGAAAGAAGAGGGGACAGAGTCTGAGTCACTTACCACTGACCAAGGGCACGATGGAAAAATGCCCACAGATGTCAGGTGCTTCAGGTGAGTTGACGGGTGTCTTGACTCTTCAGCCACGAGGTCCAGGAGGCGCCGATGACAACCAGGAGCTGGATTCAAGCTGTCCCACAAAGTCTGTCGAGTGCTGCGGTGTCGGTGACCAGATTGGACCCAACAAGCCTTGGCAACGGCAAGTCACTTGGAATCAGACAAAGGACATCGGTTCAAACCAGCAAGGTCTGAAGGACTCACCCAGCAAGGGTAAGTTGGGGCACATCTGGAGCAACCAGGTAAGCCCAATTAGAAGAGGAGTTGCCTTTGTGGGGACCTACTAGCCAACGGGTTAGCGATCGCGAAGGAGCCTCAAGCGGTTACACTGGAAACTGGCCCACGGGTCTCTTGTGGAGTGGAGGCCAGAAATCTTCGGTGCTGGAGGAGCTCAAGGCTGGAACTACTCGGAGTCCAAAGCATAACTTCGAGGAAGACCAGGAAGGTGATGGATCAGCAAAATATCACGGTGTCCAGGGGTCACGGTTCCACATCACCCACGATAGCCACGGGCCTCAGCTTTGCTGTGGACTTAGGGTAGCCTCAGGGAAGTCTGGAAATCCACCTCTGGTGATGCAGAGGCTTCGGCGTCCGGCGGGAGCTTCAGCGATGCAGACCGGTCAGTTGCTTCTTTGGTGCCTGCCAAGCAGGAGAGTCAGTCCTTGACCCCAAGGGAGATTTCTTCAGTCTTCTAGTTGAACTAGAAAGTCCAAGGTCCAGGATATATATTGCAGAGTTTTGTCCAGGGTAATCTAAAGTCACAAGGACTGGGTTCTCATACTTATACAAAGTTTGGGGGTTGAACATACTCTAGGGACCCACCTATGGGAGGGTTGGAAAGAGGGGTGGTTACACCCATTTCCTTTGTCCAGTTTTGTTCCAGAGCAGAGGCAGGTAGCCCCTGCAACCGGTTTGGACAGGACTATGCACAGGGACACCAAGTGTGCCCCAAGTGCAGGACTTCAAAGCACCAGAGAGTGTTCCCGCCCAGCCCCAATACACATCTGCCTGTCTGGAGAGGTGGTTTCACCTCCCTGGAGCAAGAAACCTATCATCCAGGCCTCCCCTGCCGGAGTTTCGGTCAGCAGCAAGAGGCCAGACCCGTGTCTGTGGTAGTGGCATCCATTTTGTGATGCCAGGGCTGTAGAAAGTCGTTACCGGGTTAGACCAGTGTGAACATGTCTCTCCCTCTAGAAGGGTGGAATGCTACCCCCGTTGCCAGAACTGGTGGGGGTGCAGTATTCCAAAGCGTTTGACACCAAACCTGGCATGTTTCCATGCAACCATCCCAAAGTTAGCATTTACCGCGAGGTTATAATGCACTTAAGAGTATATGGTCAGGCTGCACCACAAACAGCATCAGAGGAGGTACTCCGAACGCTGCAGAGGGGCTCTGCTCATGCAGGGGCACCCTCTCACATAAAAACCAAGCACTCTGCCTTCAGGATTGTTAAGGCCTGCCATAGGAGTGACTTATAGGTTTTATATGTGTGTGCAATGGTAGTGATATAGGTAGCCTATACCACAGTAAGGGGTGCAAGCACCACCTTACCCAGGCTGCAGTAGCAGACCTGTGGTGCCATTTTGGAGTGCTTTCTAGGGGTGGCATAATACATGCTTCAGCCCCTGGTAGGCCTCTGAGGTACCTATGCCCTAGGTACATAGTATACCATATACAAGGGGCTTATAAGGCACTCCAGAATCCAATTAGAAATGTACCTAATGTACATGGAAACCATTTTAGAGAGGAAACAGCTAGGCTGGGGCCCTGATTAGCAGGGCCAAGGCCAGACTAAGGTAAAAAAACAGTGAAACACCAGCAAAAAGTGGGGGTACCCATGTGAAGCAGATCCTACTCTCCTACAGCCATCATGGCTGGCTCCGTGACTGGCATCTGGCAGGTGCTTTGCCTCCAGATACTCCCAGGGTCTTCTTGGGACAGCCCCTTCGTCGTTTGGCAGGGTATGCCCTGCTGCAGGGCCAGTGGGGTCTGAGGACTCACCCCTCTCTGTGGGCGCAAGGGAGGATGGTGAACTGTCATCCTGCGGCCAACCAGAGGGAGGTGGAGGTGTTGTCTGTGGCGCATGCCTGTCACTCAGTACCGCCACTTGCTGGCCCAAGAGGTCCACGATTTGTCCCATACGTGTGTCGATAGACCTCATCAGCAGGATGAGCTTGTGCAACAGTTCGTTGACCGGCCCGTCCGTATCTGGGCCTGTTCGTATGCGCCCAGTACTCTGGTGATGTGTTCCAGGGATTGGGTCCCAGCCTCCTGGTGTCTGTGGGTGACCCTGACCCTCCCACCTGCCCTGCTGCCACGGACCTGTTGCCTCACCACTGTGGACGCCCGCATCCTCTCCTTTCCCTCCTCCGTTGGTGGTATGTGCTGGTCATCCTCTGGGATAGGGAGGATGTTGCAGGCAGCACTGGTGGTGGTGGTGGTGGCGGTGGCCGCACAGGCCATGACAGCAGGGGTCTGCTGTGAAGTTGTTGTTGCCGCAGATGTGGTGGGGAGGGACAATGGGGTCCTGGGACCTGTTGCTCCCTGGCACACCAGATGGGCCGACTCCGAGCTCATCATCCATGGAATCCTGGGAGTCAACATCTGAGAGTCCATGTACCCGGGGGGGGAGTCTGGCTCTGCAGGTTGCTGGTGTTGTCCTCTGCAGTGAGTTCTTGGTCACCTGTGGATCAGATGGGAAATGGTCATTGTAGTGCACCCGGTAAGCTTTGTGTTAGCTGTGTATCATTCACTTTTTGTACACTGCACAACTGACAGGTCATCACACTGTTTTCTATGTGCACTACTGTGCTTCCTGACATGATGCAGTGGGACATGAATTACTTGTCCATGGTGTCATGTGTCAAGGCATACCATGCGACCCGTGCACAATTAAGGATTACAGGGACTTGTTGCCATCTAGGGCCTGGCACTACATGTGTTTAATTGAGAACTCATTGTTGATTTGTCTGACCTGGCAGACGTCACATCTGGCCATGGACTGGCCATTGTCATCTCCTGCATACCTTTGTCCTGTCATGTGCATATCTTGATTTGTACCACCACACATGCTTTCATATTTTTCGAATGGCCCTTGTTGCACTTGTCCCATGGCGATGCACATCTAAATAGGTGCTGTGCATGATTGTGCTCTGACTTTCTTCTACTTGTGCATTGGTGTGTCACACTTTGATAGCTGTGACAGTTTCCTTAGCTTACCTGTGTGCACCCTGTGCTTGGCAATGGGGTAGGTGTGCGTCTTTGTGCAATGAGAGAGCTGGTGTTGTCATATGGCACCATTTAATTTGTGACGAATGGGTGGCTGGACGTACTGGCTACCAGTGGCGGCTGGTGACATTCGAAAGTGGTAGGGCGCAAAAGCTGCCAATGTGTACTTCATCACGGGGCTTGTGAGCATGACTGTCAAAAGGGGAGCCAGGGGGTTCTCGCTCGAGAAAACTCTGAAACAAAGAGTGGGAAAATCATGCACTCCAAAGCAAACCTGATGAATACAAGGCAATTGTGACAGTATTGACCCGAAACAGTCACTGAGGCTTAAACTCGGTCTGGGTGCCTGGTTTTGAAGCTAGTCAAAGAGCCACAATGGAGACCAATATAGATAACACTTCAGAAGGTGAGACACGCCAAGGCCAGTACTTTCAACAGCGACACCAAGTGGTCAATCTGGAGAAGTGAGGCTTAAACAGAGAAAAGGGCTGCACTGAACTGCGATGAACTAAGGAGTAAAGCAGTAATGAAAATTAATTTTAACATAGGACAGGCCTTCAGTCACCGCTGAGAACTGCCTGGATTCTGCCTCAATTCTAAAGAAGAAAATATTGTATCCTCAATGTAAATCTGAATACCTTTTGTGATAGTGTGAAAACTCCGGATTATATAAGAACAGGTTGGTGACCATGCCTGATGTTCGCTTCCAATTATATTGAGTGATTTCGTCCCTATGTTGTACTCTGTGCTATGAAGAAGAAAGTGTTTCATGATCACCATCCACCGTCGACTTAACTCATACACCCACTCACCTCGGCCACACGCTCAAACATAAATATGTGCACTCACACTCAGACATACCCGCATATATACTTATACACACAAACACAGGATTAGGCTTTGCCACACCAACGCCTTCTGAGGCCCACTGCATAATATCCTACTATCAAAACAAAACAGCCAGGGCGCAATGCCCATCTAAACAAATTGTTAAGAGCTACTTGATTAACAACATAAATACGGCAATAGGAAAGAAAAAAATGTTGTACAATAAACCTTTCAGCTATCTTACTGTGATTCAAATATGTCACCTGCAAGTTACAGACCTCTGCTGCAGATATATGTGTTATCTTGCTGATATTGAGGCTTCTAAAAAGCACATTAAACACCTCTCCGGGAGGTGCATTAACCCACGGTACAACCTTACTAGTATTGAAGTGTGAGGGTTGCAAGTTAAATAGATCTCTGCAACTGGCACAATTTCCGACTCAACAGCATCAGTGATATCAGCTCTTGTGACTTAAAGGGTATATACACATCTCAGCATTAACCCTCTGAGCTGTTTTCCTAGGGCAAGAACCTGTAACCTGTAGGTTATGTGCAGCTCTCTGCATCTGGTGCATTGACACACTGTGTTGCTTTAGTGGTATTAAAACGTCTAGCACTCATTTCGCACAACAACCTCTGCAGCATGTGCATTAACTGAAGGGGCGCAACAGCAGCAGGCTGTCCTATGCCTAAGAGATTTGCATCGCTGGGCACTGGCAGAACTGAATGCCATTTGTGCAATCAAGAGACGGACGCAAAATCGGATGATCTCACTCGTTAGAGAGCAAATTACTCATTTTCTGCTAATTCACCCCTGCATGATGCCAGGCAAACTTTCGGAGATGGGGGTCACAGTCACAATATAGCAGTTAAACTGTGGCTTCCCAGAGGCCATAAAAATCCCTAAAATGACACTAGGCAAAAGAATTAGCGGTAGGCAAATAGAAGGAGAGTTGTCGATAAGTCACGCTCAAGCATACTCATGGACTTTCATACAGGCAAACTCACTCACACAAATTATTCATGCACCACAAGCAGAAGCTATTTACTTTTCCAATCGCGGCCAGCATGACGGGCGGGTGGGGGGATGGAGGTGGAAATGGGGTTGCGGTCGTCGCGGTGGGGGAATGGGGGGATGCGGGAGGGGTTCGTTTAATTAAAAAATACATATAAAATAAATGGATGGGTCCACCATCCGACCGTCCAACTCCCGCCGTGCTGCTTTTTCGAATTCTTAATCTGATTCCTGCATCGTCATTAGGAAGAAAGGCAGCCTCCCTCCCCTCCGCCAATCACAACGCTGGAGGCGAATCGGAGCGCGCCCCACCTCGGCCATTTTCTCTATGTAGGCTGCTGCATACAGCAGCCTACATAGAGAAAAAGGGAGAGTGGGCGGTCCGGCTCGAGGGCAGGGGGGGAGTGGCTTACCCACTATTGTGGGTATTGACTGTTTGGTCGGCTCAGGGCCGACGGCCAAACAGTCAGTACCCACAACAGTGGGTAAGCCACTCCCCCCTGCCCTCGAGCAGGACCGCCCACCCTCCCGCCCCCAACCAAGCACAGAGGCACTTCTGCTTTCTCGCAATGCGAGAAGGCAGAAACATAAATGGTCGTTTTTACCGTTTATGTTTCTGCCTTCTTGCACCGCGAGAAAGCAGTGGGGCGACGCCCCAACGCCCTAATGGGGGAGCCGCCACTGCTGGCTACTTACCTGTGATGTGCCCACATTTGGGTTTGTTATGTCACACATGTGTGTGTGCGTGGTGGCGGCTTACATCCTGCCCAGTGGGGTCACCGTCCAGAATCATATGTCTACCTACCTGTAAGTTTGTTTGGTGTACTGCAATGGCTTTAAACTGCTTCTTGGGGGTGAGGGGGGACATCTCCATCCTGCTGAGGTGGGGGGCAGTGGGCATGGTGGGAGTGGTAGTGCAGGCCTCTCACCCCCAAACACCCTCACTGTGAAGATGGCTACCTACCTGTTAGTTTGATGATGGTAATGTGATGGATGCCACATGCTTCTAGGTGGGAGTGAGTGCTCCATCTTGCTAGGCTGTGGGACAGGGTTCATTGTGGGAATAGTAGTACATGCCTCCCACCCACAAACACCCTCACTGTGACGATGGCTACCTACCTGTAAGTTTGATGTGAGTTGTGTAATGGCTGACACATGCTTCTGGGTGGGGTGGGGGGGGGATCCATCTTGCTAGCCTGTGGGACAGGGGGCATGGTGGGAGTAGTGGTGCAGGTCTCCCACCCCCAGACACCCTCCCAGGGAAGATGGCTACCTACCTGTAAGTTTGTTTGATGAACTGCAATGGCTTCCAACTGCTTCTGGGTAGGGGAGTGTTCCATCCTGCTCAGGTGTGGGGCAAAGGGAATGGTGAGAATAGTAGTGCAGGCCTCCCACCCACAAACACCCTCCCAGGGAAGATGGCTACCTACCTGTAAGTTTGATGAGGGTAATGTAATGGCTGACACATGCTTATGGGTGGGGTGGGTGGAGGGCTCCATCTTGCTGATGCTGTGGGACAAGGGGGCCTGGTGAAACTTGTAGTGCTGTCTGCCTGTACACATACCCCATGGTAATGTTGGTAGCTACGTTTGGGGTGAATGGGAGTGGGTGAATGTTGGATCTGTGAGGCATGTTTTTGGGTGTGGTGCAGATGGATGGAATTTGTCCTAGGTGGTGTAGCTTTGTAGTTGTGCAAGACAGTACATAGCAGAGTGGTGGTAGTCATTTGTTTGTACTTACCAGCCTCCACTCCCCTAGCTACTCCTGTGAGACTCTCTGGATGCAGTATGGCAAGCACCTTCTCCTCCCATGGTGTGAATGGTTTTTGTGGAATGGGAGGGCCACCGCCAGTCCTCTGAGCCAGCTCACTGTTCTTGTTCCTCCTCACCTTGACCACCCTCTTCAGATCATGCCACCGCTTCATGATATCCTTTTTTGATCTTGGGGTGGTCCCTACTGCATTGACCCTTTGGACTATCCTTGCCCACTTTTGTGTCCTTGTGGCTAATGGTGTCTGTTGGACCAGGCTACCAAAAAGCTGTGGTTCCACTCTGACTAGCTCATCTACCATGACTGTCAACTCACTCTCTGTGAATGTGGGCATTTTCTGTGTGGCCATGGTGTGTGGTGTGCAAAGTGGTTGTGGGTGCAGGAGTGTGAGTGGTGGTTGTGGTTTTGATGTGTATGGTGTGTGTTGTGCAGGGGGGTTAGTTGTGCAAGTGTGGAAGTGGTGGTGGTGTTGTGTGTGGTGTGGCTAGTTATGTTGTGTCCTTTGCCTCTCCTGTCAGCTGGGGTATGTGTCCTTTCTCTCATGGAGTATTGCAAAGGATTGTGGTCAGGGAAGGGGCTGGTTTTATACTCAGCTATGTGGGTGTGTCCAATCGGGGTATTCCTGTCAGGTGTATTGTCCTGGGATTTGTATGTCTCTTTTTGCCATGTGGCTGTGTCATTGGTGTGTGTTTTGTGTATTTGGGGGGCATGGCGTGTGCACTTTTTGGCCTTATTTTGGGTTTTTCGCTTCGTCCGCCATATTTTTTACGGATCGTCCGCAGCAGTGGCTGTACTTCAGCTCTTCCGCTGGCTCTCCCATTCATCCCATTGTGTGACCGCGGCGGTCGGAGACAGCGGTACGTACCATGGGACCGTTGGGGATATCCTAATTTCCCGTGCGGTGTCTCCGCTATACTTGCGGCGGGTTGGTGTTTTTCTGCCACGACCGGCGTGGAGGGATTTTGGCCATCTCCGCCCGCTACGGGCAGCTTTTCTTGGCCCTGTTCTGCCGCGGTTAGTGTTTTCTGGCGGTAGATCCTAATTTGGCCGCCGGTTTTCCCACGGTGCCGGCGGGCAGTTGTTTTCCACTTCCATGGCGGTCGGGGTGGTTTTCCGGACGCCATCCTAATAGGCCACAGAGTTGTTAAAAATATTGTTTTTGTAGTTAGTGTTAGGTATTTTAGTATGTATTTCAAAGATATGTGTTCTATTTTTTTGTCTTAGTATGGCATTTGCTTTTTCATATATGTGTTAAATTTTTAGAATTTTTTCATGTTATTTTAATTAAAGGTTGTGTTTTAGTTCCGTAGTAGGCTGTGGGTTTATAGGGGAATAGGGTGGGAAGTAATGTATTTATAATTAATTTAATAAAAATGTTTATTAAATATTTATGTTTTTAATATTTTATATTGTTAATTGTGGAAATTAGTTTATTATTAATTGGGTATTAATTGATTGTTAATTATTATGAATTAATTGGTAATTATATTAATTGTGTCATTTTTTTAGGAGCGGGTTGTGGGTTGATAGGGGAGTTGGGTGGGAAGTAATTTAATTATAATGAATTAATAAATATTTGTTATTAATTAATATTTATATATTTCATATTTTGAATTGTTAATTCTGGTAATACATTTATTATGATCATTTATTAATGTGTTGTTAATTATTAATAATTAATTCATGTTAATTGTGTCATTTCTTTACGAGCGGGCTGGGAATTTATAGGGGAGTAGGGTGGGAAGTAATGTAATTATTAATTAATTAAAACATATTATTATTAATATTTATTTATTTAATATTTCATATTGTTAATTGTGGTAATCATTATATTATTAATTATTTATTAATTGGTTGCCAATTATTATTAATTCACTGGTAAATATGTTACTTGTGTCACTTTTTTAGGAGCGGGTTGTGGGTTTATAGGGGAGTAGGGTGGGATGTAATTTAATTTTGATAAATGTATTGATTTTTAAAATATAATATTTAATTAGTTAATTGCGCTAGTTAATTTATTATTAATTATTTATATTTTTCTTGTTCATTGTTATCAGTTAATTAATTAATTGATAATAAATTATGTTAATTGTGTTATGTTTCAAAAAATTGGTGGTGGCATTTATAGGGGAATATGGTGGGAGGTAAATTATTTATAATTAATCATTTGTTAATTAATGCTAATTAATTGATTAATTATTAAATATGCTAATTGTGTAATAACTCTGATGTGTGAGTTGTCAGGTTTATAAATGTAAATGGTGGGGAGTAATTTTTTAAAAATAATTAATGATTTGTTTATTGTTATTAATTTATTAATGTAAAATTAGTTATGCAAATTGTGTAAATAATGTTTGCTGTGTGTTTTGGTGTTTATTGGGGTAGAGGGTGGAAAGTAATTAATTTAAAATAAATTAATCATTAGTTGATCATTAATATTAATTTATTGATTGACCAAAAAATTTGGTAATTGTTTTGTTTTTATTTTGTTTTGGGATTTATGTTCAATAGCTGTAATATTTGGTTTTATCTCCTCCGCTATCCATCACTTTTCCTACTGTTTCACTTTCTAGATTGGGAATAGTAAATTATTTCTGTCCGCTATCCAACACTTTCCCTACTGTTGCACTCGCTGGAGTTGGAATAGTAATTTTTACCCCTACGCTATCCAACACTTTCTCTACTGTTGCACTCCTTGGAGTGGGAATAGTAATTTTATCCCCTCCGCTATCCAACACTTTCCCTACTGTTGCACTCATTAGAGTGGGGATAGTAATTGTTATCCTTCCGCTATCAAACACTTTCCCTACTGTTGCACTTGTTGGAGTGGGAATAGTAAATTATTACCCTCGGCTTTCCAACACTTTCCCTACTGTTGCACTCGCTGGAGTAGGAATAATAATGTATTCCCCTCCGCTGTCCAACACTTTCCTTACTGTTGCACTGAATGTAGTGTAAAATGTAGTTTTGAAAAATAATCAATATTTTAATATTTTAATTTAATAATATATATTTATATATATATATTTCCTTTTTTTATGTTACAGTTGTATGTATATATGTATGTATTTATAATTTGTAATACATTTCTAATATTTGATAAAGTATTAAAATAATTATTTATTAATTATTATTAAGTAAATATATATTAAGGGGTCGATTCCGATCCTGGATTATTTTTTCCCGTACGACTCGTATCCGTATTTTTCTCCGTATGAATCGTACAAGTCACGTCGACCCGTGAAGTACGATCCATATGGGAAAAAGTACATACGGATCGGCCCGATCCGTACGAATCGTAGCGGGAAAATTAGTACGAGACGGACCCAGACACTTCTCCGTACCTATCGTAAAAATGAAGTCCGACCGTACTAGTACGATCCAGACCGGCGTTACAATTTACAATTCGTACGGAAAACGTCCCGTACACGGGGAATGACTTTGCCCGCTATGAAGCGAAGTGTGTATGCACCGTACCCCCAGCGCGAATGTATGGTGCTACCCCCAGCGCGTAGGTATGCACCGTACCCCGAGCGCGTAGGTACGCACCGTACCCCTCGTACGAATGTATGATGCGTACCCCCAGCGCATAGGTATGCACCGTACCCCCAGCACGTAGGTACGCACCGTACCCCCCGGCCTAGGTACGCACTGTACCCCCAGTGCGTAGGTACGCACCGTACCCCCAGTGCGAATGTACGGTTCATACCCCCATCGCGTATGTACGGTGCGTACCCCCAGCGCGTATGTACGCACCATACCCCCATTGCGAATGTATGGTGCGTACCCCCAACATCGCGTATGTACGGTGGATGTTGCGTGCACGCGATGTGGCGGGTACACACCGTACATACGCGATGGCGGTCTACGCACCCGCACCGTACAGAAGCAATGGGGTGTACGCACCGTACATAGCAATGTCCGTGTACGTGCCGTACATACACAACGCATGGGGGTGTGTGGCTGTACGACTCGTACCCCTGTACCATACTGAACCACGGACACTGTAAAACAGCACAAGGAGGGCCTATTCGACTCGCACAACACCACAAAACACGTCTACACTTCACAAAAAATGAAAAGGACTGACCTGGACACATCCAAACAGGCAAACAGAGGGGCAACCCCACAACCACCCCTTATAACACACCCACCAAAAATTCAAGCTGAGCCCCACCCACAAATGGACCAATAAAAAGGGACCACACACACAATCCATGAGCCTTTGCAACAGACTCACCAATGCTACAGAGCACACACAAACCCCTGCACCCATCCACCTAAACATATACACCTACACACACACACCCCTTCACACATACCCCCTCTCCACATTCACACACACACACACACCGTCACATTCAGACCCACACACCCACAACCATCCACACCCTCACCCCACACCATGCCCACTGACAAGAATCCAAAGTTCACAAGGGAGGAGCTGGACATCCTTGTCAATGAAGTCATCAGAGTCGGACCACAACTGTTTGGAACATTGGTCAGACAGAGCAGCATAGCTGAAAAATCACGCCTGTGGCAGAGGATCGTCGAGAGGGTGAATGCTGTTGCACCCATCAGAAGGACCAGGAATGAATGCCAAGCCAGGTGGTACGATCTGCGGAGGGCGGTCAAGAGAAAAAAGAATGAAGAGCACACCCAGACCAACATCACTGGGGGTGGCGCGCCCCACAGACCAGTACATTACCATCCCTGGGAGGAGAAGGTGATGGCCATGCTTCCGCCGGTGGGAGTACATGGACTCCAAGGACCTCCAGAGCCTGGTGAGTACACAAACCACTTACGTAACATGGGGGTAATGGCATCCACACCCCAACTACACCTAATGCACGCAACTACCCCCAAGCCCTCACCCGCCAGAACCACAGTCACAAACAACGGGAATGCCAATAACATGTGTATGCCCCATTGAGAAAGCAAGGCCATGCCATGTCCCATGCTACACAAAGCACCAACCCAAGAATGGATGTCCCGTATGCTGGGAGGGTGGGTGCACCAAAACGCATGTGCACCCAGGAGGAGGCAGACAACACCTCCACTGCCTCAGGGGTCCCGTCGACCCGATGTGCCCACAACGGCAGGCCCAGCTCGTGTGGGCAGGGGTGGCGGGAGTGGAGGCAGGCGGAGGCGAGAACCTGACCAACCAGCCGAAGGGACCGGTATGTCACACATCCGCAACATCATGGAGGCATACCGGCGTGACACCAGGGAGATCAGCCAAGTAGTGGAGACCCTCACAGAGTTAAAAAACCAGCAGGCCGAGCAACACGCCAGTCAACAACAACACCAAGGACGGATGGAGGCAAGACTGGCTGAGCTCCTGGCGGTGCAAAGGGACATAAGCCATTCACTCCATCTGATCGCCAACAACATGGGCAACCCTCCCTGTGACACCAGGCGCAGACCAGCACCAGCCACAGGGAGGGAGGAGGAGGAGGATTCGTCCGACGGAGCATCCCAAACATCGTCAAGGCCTGCATCTGAGGGTCCCCGGAGGAAGGTTGGTCATCCATGGAAAAGACCGTGAGAGGCAGCGGGCCATCCACATCTCCCAGGTCACCTGGCCAGGCACCTGGCCTTCATGTGCGACAACATCACCCCATTTACTGACATCACCTGCCACATGGACTTGCTGGTCAGTTTGGGTTTGGCAATGGCTGGCTCTTTGGTGAGTTTGAGGAGCAGCTGGGTGTCAATGGCATACCAGATGATGATGAGGTGGTGTGCGCATGTGATGGTGGAGAGGGGGGGTCATGGAGACATTGAAGATCGTCACGTTGCGAGAAGAGCCCTGTGGCATGGGCCAGATGACCCCAGTGTACTACATGTTGCAGGGTGGAGGCAGACTCCCTGGGCCTTAATGGTGAGCTACTTCCTGAGAGAATCCTGGGACCTCCTCTGGATACCAGTGTTGGAGATGTGTGAGCTGACAGTGTGGTAGCACATGTTGTAGAATGGCATTGAGAGGTCAAGGGTGGTGGCCTCACCATTGTTGAGCAGGGCAAAGTAGTCGTTGGTGTTGGCAATGATGACAGTTGCTGTGGTGTGATTACTGTGTAAAACGGGCTGGAGCTGGTTGCATGTAGAAAATTGGTCAGTTGCTAGTTGAGTGTCTTCCTGGTGACATTTGCTGAATAGGGAAGTAGGCTGATGTACCAGGAGATCCTGCGTTACTGCCGTCCGTTGTTTAAGAAGGGCCTGGGGCTCTGCATGGCTCCTGCAGCCATGGAATGTGGCTAACTCAAAGGAGACATTCATGACGCACAGGACGTTGGCTTCAAGCATGGCGAATGATGTGGTTGAGATGTTGTCTGGGAAGGGGTCTGATGGAGAGCCAGAGTGGATGGTGCACATGAGCCAGGTTGTGTACTTGCTGTTGACGGGAGTCCATGACCTGAGGGGAGTTTGTCCAGCGGATAATAGTGCTGTCTGCCTCTGTGTGCCAAGGCTGTTGTGTATGGCCATGAGCTTGCAGTGGTACAAAGTAGCAAGGGATGGGATCTGCCTTGCAAGGGTGGGGTGTCTTGGATGGCGATCTGCTGTCAGTTCACTCACAATGCTGATGAGCTACTTGATGTCCTGTGTTTGGGTGTCTCGGCACTATCTGAAGGATCTCCACTTGGCCTTGCTGATGATATGGTGATGGCTGTGTGTGGTGTTTTCCAGGGCTGTAAGGAAAATGATGTCTCTTTGTGTTGCAAGGTTTGCACAAGAGTCCAGCTAGGTCTGTAGGAGTCCAGTAGGTCTGCCTTGTCCCAGGTGCCTTAACTGTTGTTGTGCTTCACAGGAAAGTCTGTCAATGTGGCAAGATTGATGGATCAGTTGCTGATCCAGTGTGTGAGTTTGCAGGGTGTGGTGGTGGTGTTGTTTTGAGTGTCCCACACAGCTTGTCTGTGGCGACTTACATCAGGCATCTTTGAGGGATCGGTAGCGGGGTGAGTGGCACGGTGTTGCTTGTTGGAGACGTGGATTCAAATGTTGATGGACCAATGATGGATGGTGGTGTGTGTCCCCTCCAGCAAGAAGTTACTGACCCTCAGCCACATGTAGCCTGTGGAGGTGAGGGCCTGTGTGCAGATGAGTGTTACTCCGAGAGTTGCTAGGGAGTTGCTGCGAACCCGGACTTGTGACTCTGAGGGTGTACTTGTCAATAATTATCAATTCAGCCCCCGGGAGTGGTGTTGGCGTCCCTGCGGGTGATCTTGGATCCGTCTGAGATGGCAATGAAGACGTCATGTGCTGAGGATGCTTTTGTCCAGGTTACTGTCATGAAGGTGATGTGTGGGGCTGTAGTGTTGAGGAGGTAACAGAGTCCAATGGCGTGCTGGTGGATGGAGCGGGTGTGGAGTAGGAGGCACATAACCTGGTTGGAATGACAGGGTCTGGTAGGCTGGGCAGCGCTGTGTAGGCAGTTGGAGTAGCACACTCAGCATGCGAAGGTGTCGTGTGTGTGCTTAGGGGTTGCCTGATGGCAGGAGGATGATTGTCACGAGGACATTGCTTGGAGAGTGGCTGCAGCATGAGCCTGTTGTGTGACGTGGGACATGCAAAGACTAGAGGGTCGTGCACTGTGCATGTTGCAGGCGCAGACGGTCCGGACTTTGGCCCGGCGCTGGGGCTACAGTGGCACAAAAAAGCTGCTGGCTGCATTACAAATGGGTGGAGGGGGAAGGGCTGAGCATTTCTGAGGCGTGGGGGTTGCAGAATCCGGGCACTCAGAGTGGCGGGGCCGCAGGTGAGGCAGCAGCAGGCGGAAGGGGTTAGAAATCATGCAAAAATCACACAAAAAGACAAGGAGGTCTGCAAGGCACAGTGCAACAGCTGTATGTCAAGGAATGAGTGTCAGCTCACTCATGGGTCACTCCCAGAAAGTGTATGATCAATCACCATAAATGACAGCCACTGTGTCAGGCAACAAAATGTGGAGATGCGCAAAGGAGACACACCATCAGCAGGCATTCCCGTCCCGTTGTGGGCAGCAACTCGCACAAATACATACACAACCAGGTACGTCATGCACAATAGAGATCATTAGCCATGAAGCACTGCATGCATTTTGCCAAAGTACACATACACTCATATGCTCAATCTTTGTCAATTCTGCCATAGATGACGCATGCAAACTGGTAAGAGATCTGCAGTGACTGAGATGAGGCACTTTGGATTGTGCCGAACACCTTTATTCCACATACACACACAAAGGGATATGCCTCCATATTAACAGACTCACAGGTCAGTAGACAGAACATGTGGGACATACGCTGGACCCCCCCTTCACAACACGGATGATGTCAATCCCAATGAACTGGCACACAAGGTAAGGGGATGAGCAAAACACATCCTGCTGCACACGGAGAGTATGCAATTCCCCATAGAGCATGTTTTTGTAATGTTTCCTTACTATGTCCACCTGTAGCATCTGCAATGTTTCAGAGCCAAGGTACACACACATTGAAGCCTTCATCAGACGCCATATTCCACTACAGATGACTGTCAAGAAGGCTGACTATCATGTCATGGGAGAGATGCTACATGTCATATGCACCATGGTGAGAAGACATGTATGCATGGTACCACAACATGCACAGAAGCAGTCACCACACATTCACAACCTGTATCACCACAAAAAAGCCTTGCTGCAATTCTTACCCAAACTGACATTTCCACATGTCCATGCATGGAACCCTGATTCAGCACACGTTGCAATCCACACGAGGAATAGCAGGAGGACAATGATGACACGACCAGACAACAGGTGCCAAATACCTGGGAATTACAGACACACGAGAAGTCACCAAAAAAAGATTCTCAACGCACACATGGAAGTGTACAAAACAGCAACAATGTTGGACACATGTAAATTGCCAATCAAGTCTCTCGGCAAAACTCTGTTGCATGACATCATCACTCGAGTGACACATCAGAACACACATCCAAGTCACTTTTCATTCAGTCAGCTGGACACACACATTGCAACACATGCCACTCAACGCTACAAGCTTGCACACTCATAGCCAGTGACTCACCATTATGAGAAGAAGTTGCGTATGAGCTGACTCCGGATAACATCCCCCTCCTCCTCATCATCACCAGCCTCGTGACCAAGCCCTTGATTCTCCATGGGTGGATGCTCCTGCTCATCTGGATCCAGGATGAGAGGCACTGCCTTCTCAACTGCCATGTTGTGCAGCATGCAGCACACAATGAAGATTTTGCAGACCTTCTCCGGGGCATAAGGGAGGGACCCGCCTGTCTTGTCCAGGCACCGGAATCGGCTCTTCAGGAGTCCAAACGTCCTCTCAATCACTCGCCTGGTCTGGCCGTGTGCATCGTTGTACCGGTGATCTGCAGCTGTTCTTGGGTTGCGGAGAGGTGTCAGCAGCCATGGCATGTTGGGTTAGCCAGAGTCCCCTACATGGAAACATCATGTAAATAAGTGGGTCACGAGATGCCGTAAGAGACAAAGATACCGCAACACATAGGACAAAAAGACTATACCCACCAACAAGACATGCTCGTTCGTTGTGCAGCCGCAGAATAATTTGTGGCACCCTGCTATGCCTCATGATGTAGGCATCGTGTGCTGATCCTGGAAAACATGCACAGACATGGGAAATCAGCATGTTAGCAAGACACACCACAAGGGCATTTATCGAGTGGTAATGTTTGCGGTTGCGATAGGCTTGTTCCTGTGCCTGTGGTGGTACAAAAGCCACATGTGTCCCATCAATGGACCCAATTACATGGGGCATCCCACCCAGGGCATAAAAATCCCCCTTGACATCCCTCAACCCCTCTGGACTCGGAAATTTGATGAATTCATCAAGGTGCTGCAACATGGCTGCTAAAACATCACGCAGGACACGGCTGAACATAGTCTGGGACATCCCACCCACATCAGCTATGGTCAATTGAAACGTACCTGTGGCAAAAAAATGTAAGGCTGCCATCACCTTCACCTTGGGTTCAGCGCAGTAGGATACCTGTGTTGCGGTTGGAGGTGTGGTGCCAGCCTGTTTGTCAGGTCCTCAATCAACTGTTGAGTGAATCTGTAACGGCGGATGCAGGCACGTTCCCTCATGGCACCCACGTCTGGCATTAGTCTTGGGACAGGTGGTGCCCTACAAAACATAATTTTGAAGAATGAAGCTTGAGAGTCGGCAAACATCAATGTCAATGAACATAGCACATGCTACACTGCTAATACACATCAGGTAACTATGGAGTCGGGTGTGTGCAATGCATCCAGGACACAGATGGCAGCTTGCTGGCACTCCTACAAAATGCATGATACACCTGTTGATTGTCCAGTCAACATGACATGCCCTGAAAAGATTTGGGGGCCAGTCTGAGTGAAGAGCCACAGATATCACCGGAGTGACACACAACCCCATAGCTGCATTTGAAGGATGTCATCTCGTCCAGAAAGCTGACTGCAAGGCACACGCACAGGTCACATGGAATGTCAAATGTACATGCCAAACACAGTGGGATGAAGGGGTACACGTAACAACACAAAGACACAGCCATTGAGACAACAAACACATGTATGACTGAAAATATATGATGTCCCATTCACACAGACCCTACAGCCTTGGGAATCCACATATGGCATGGTGTGCGTAGATGTGTTACATGCCCATCTCCACACAGACCCCTGTTGGATGCACCAACAGCAAATGCCGTTGACGGGACACTGACATGAAGCTCATGTGAACATATGACACACAGCCGACATAGTCCCAAAGGGGCACGCTGATCGTGACAGGTCAGATGATAAAGTGTCACTGTCCCTGGCATCAGGAGACAGGTGCGGGTGTTGATGACTGTGCCACCCACTGCTGCTATGCATGACACAGTTGGACTACAGACACACATGTGGCAAGTGTCAAGGTGATGTGTGCCACATCGTGCCCCATCACACATGACATGTGTCCACAGGTCAGAACACATCAATTGTGCAACGAGATGAGAAGACCTGTGCAAGATCACTGGCTAACACACCTAGGGCCTGTACATGAAAGTATGCAATGACAAGTCCTTCATGGACATCCATGTGCGACTCGTAGCCCTCCATTCCTGGCATGTGTATGGCTGTATCACCATTGTAAGCGTGTGAAATGCGTACCCGTACTTGTAGGCACTGGTAGTACACGTATGTGTACAACTAGTGCGTACACATACCTGTACACGTATGTGTATGCACTGGTAGTACACGCACGTGTACAACTGGTGTGTACACGTACCTGTACACGTACGTGTACGCACTAGTTGTACTCATACATGTAGGCACTGGTAGTACACGTATGTGTACTACTAGTGCCTACACATACGTGTCAAACGCACTGTGCAACTGGTGCCGTAGGGGTACGTGTCAAACGCACCGTACCTGTGTGTGGCTTTCAAATTTACATAGGGGACACATAAGGGACAGGTTTTATGCCCTAAATGCATGCAGGTTGCCATGGATACCGAGTTTTCTCTTTACATTTTTCCATCAGGTGTCCTGGAAAAGTCAGTTGGCCACAAAATACAATGTTGCAAAGTGGTTGTTGATTTGACATGATGCTCTAAATTTGAACGATGTAAATGCTGTCACTGGTGTATGTTTAAAGGGATTGGAGTAAGCGTAAGATGCGAATGATTCTGACCAATCAGTATGTACTCCTCAAAATGAATGCCCCTCAGCAAGACAGATATAAGGCAGCCAGAAGCCATGAGAGGGCACTTGCCTGCACAACTTTCCTGTCGACAGCATTACTGCTGTCTCTGCTTCCCTGGACCATGTCTCGTGCTGTGGAGAGGGCCCAGCCATTCACCCTGGAGGAGAATCAGGCCCTGCTGGACGTCCTCCTCCCACAGTACACCAGCCTGTATGGGAGACCAGGGGAGCAGGTGAGTGCTGAGTCCACTACCTTTGCCTATGCACCTGTTGTGTGACTGTCAATATTGTGTCCAGGTGGGACTGACATGCAATGTTGTTCAGAGTGTGCCCCGGGGGAGCATGCTTATGTCACTCATGCAGTGCATAATGTAGTTCCTGTGTGCACTCCTCACTTGCATGGTGCTTACAGTGACTTTCACTGCATAGTGCATGAGACATTCAGCCTGGCAAATCCTTGGGGGCTTTTATTCATGTTGTCCTGAGGTGATTCAGTGGTGCCCCCGGTGTGACAGGTGACTGTACCCACAGATGTGTATGAGTTGGGTGGACCTGTGGTGAGAGTGTCCAAATGACGTGTACGACCTCATGGACATTGACGTGTGTGAATGTTCCTTGTCATGTGGGTGAGTGTCTATGTGAAGTGTTGCACCACAGCTGCATGTTGAAGGTTACTGATCTAACCATCTGATGTGACAAGTGAGCCGTGCTTTGTGTCTGACTTGCAGAGCTGGCACGACACCTGTGACTCCCCCCTGGCAAATGGCACATGTGCAGAGTGAGGGTTGTATCCGCTGTAGTCCATGACAGGTCAGTGATCAGTGGCTGGGTGTGTCTGTCTAGTCTGCTGAGGGTGCGTCAATGGAGTGGGACATGTGACTGCATGGCACGTGCTGCACATCAGCCTGCTGTTGCATGTGCTGCACAGTGTGTGGCATGTTCATTGAGTGTTTTGCACCCCTCATGCCACCTGTAGACTTTCAATGCCATGTACTGCATTGGCGCTTGCACACAGGCCACTTGCATGTTGTGAATGAGGCTATTCCTGTCAGCATCCTATGCCCTGTTCAACATTTCAAAGATGTTCTGATGTGTGTTTCTGGGACATGGAGCAGGTGTATTGATGTTGTGTCACTTTGTCATCCTGGACCAACGTCGTCAGGGCCGTGAGGACTGCGGGGGGGGCGTGATCGGCAGCTGGCCCAGGTCCGTAAGAGGTGGCAGGACATCCGATGCTGGACCCGGTGGATCGCCCGGGTCCAGCTCAAGCTCTCTCCACCTCGGTGCCACGGTGGGCGCCGACACCTGACCCACCACATGAAACGTGTCCTGGCGGTGGTCTTCCCTGACCTTGATAGGCTGTTAGAGGAGAGACTGCAGCAAGGAGGGGGTAGGTACATGGCTTTTTGTTGTGTTATGTGTTGCCAGCTTTAGGAAGTGCTATTTTGCATGAATATACTTCCATAGTTCATATGTGCAGTGCATTTTCTGTTTCCAAATGTCACTTGGGGATCTTTTTCATCCCTTCCTCTCCTTGACATGTGTCCCCTGGTGTGTGTGTAATCACATTTGCACATGGTCATCTAGGGTTCCAGTACATCTAAGTGCACATTGCTTTCTGCATCATGTGGGAGGGTGGTCTGTGACTTGTGTCGGTACCTTGCCTGTGCCATGACCTGTTCGCTATGTAGGGGGTCCATAGTTGTCACTGATGCTGATTCTCAACATAGGAGTGTGAGCTTTCAACTGGACACCCTTGCAGCATGCATGTGCAATGTTGTGGCCTCAGACATGATGTGCATGAGTGTGAGATATGCATAGTGCCATGACGGTTGTACATGGTAGAGTCAGCTCATTCCAGGACCATGGAGCAGTGTGCCCACTACAGTCCCCTGTGACACCCTGGCCTCCTAATCATGTGTGTCATCCAACACTGTGCACATTTTCTGTGTGTGCTGCATAGGTCTGCCTCTGTGGCATTGTTCCCTGGCCTAGTTTTATTTGGTTAATGTGCGCTACATGTGTCCACTGGACAGGGATACAACATTTTGCTTGTGCATACTCGCACTGGCCAGTGGCTATTCACAACAATCTGTTGATGGTTGTTTGTCACAAAGATGTGATGTCAATGAAGCAATTTTGCAAGCACAGTTGTTGTAACCCTGAATAAGAGGTGTCACTTCTTGATCTGTATAAATCACATAGACTCAGGTATTGGGGAGGGGGGTGCGGGAGAGGCATACATGTGCAATGCTGATTTGTCAGTGCCAGGTCTGACTTGTGTGTGAGAATTGCCTGGACTAAAATACACTGGGCAGTGCCCCTGTGATGCTGGCCAGTGCTTAATGTTCGTGCTTTGCAGCCTGTGTCATTTTTTTACCAACAATAATCCTGCTCATACATTTTTGGCACATGTGTGGTTCAGATGCAACACAGTTTGGACTGTGTGTGCTGACATCTGTGTGTACATTCAGGCTTGCCATGAGGGTGTCCCCACAGTACAGCTGGTCTTTTTTACCACCCAATTGCAGGCCCATTAGTTTATGCATTGTCCTGGGTGTGGACATGGGTGCCACTCCAGATGACAGAGAGTAGGTCATATGTGTAGCCAACTGTGTAATCAGGTGACGGATGGCCTGGTGACAACTGACATGATTCAAGTTGTTACTCTTCATGATTTGTACCTTGGCACTTACAGCACTTGTCAACAGTTGCTCATGTTTCACATGTGGAAATTTGTTGATTTGTGTTAAGAACACTAATGTGCCTGCATACAATATGTCGCACAAGGCAGTGCACACAAAAGTACATTGACACTGTCATGGAAAGAGCTGGCACCTTTTCAATGAAGCCACTGTTATAAATAAATGTTGTCACAGATTCTCCATATACATGTTCCCATGGTGGTCTTGATTTTGTGAGACTCATTAGTTGTCGGTGATACAAACTAACGAGTGTCAAGACGTCCAGACCTCCGTGGGCCCATGTATATGTACTTTCTGCAACACCATCTATTTCTAACAGTGGCTCTTCCGAAAAGGTGCCAGCTTCTTCAATGACAGTGTCAATGTACTTTTGTGTGCACTGCCTTGTGCAACATCTTGCATGCAGGCACATCAGTGTTCTTTTTGCAAAATTTCAAATTAGCACATCCCAAACATGTAGGTTGGTTAAAGTTGTGTGAGTCCCAAGGTACCAACATTTGTTCGTTTTGTGTTCCAAGGGACTTACAGGTCTCTGAGTGTGGTGACACCTTGAGTATTGAGGTGTGTTAGTTAACCTTGAGTGCACCACTCCTGTTTCTTTCAGGATAAACAAGAGGTGTCATGACTTCATTGTACTGCTGTGCTCACCGGTTCACAGACACTAGCTTCTCAGTGTATTGCTCATTCAAGTTGTGGCCTTTTGTGTATTGAGTTTCCAGGTGTCAAAGTGGCATGGTGGGTCTACCAACTGGGCAGTACAGGGCTTACATATGTGCGGAGTAATCCAGCTGTTACTCATGATGCATTGCCTGATATGCACTGTGACCAATTGTTCTTGTGCTCATGTGTCAGATGTTGTTAGAAGGCGACCTCAGGAGAGCCCGGAGGGGGCCCTGACTGTCCTGAGACCCACCCTCAAGGTATCGTAGCCGGGCACTGGCGGGAGATTCCGCAGGGGAGGAATCTCGTACCTAGGATTGCACACTGGGCACCACACGACAAAGAGACACCACACCGAGGGTTCTTAGGATTCAAGCTTTATCAAATCGAAGTGGGAGGATCTTTATGATCAGCAAGGCAGATATTTACAAGCAGAGCGTGGGCTCACAGAGTCTTGGTGGGGGTAGGGGGTAGCGGGACAGTCTTTGGGGGGATCGGATAAAATGCAGGAGCGTACCTAACTCACAATCCTCGAGCTGGGGGATACGCTTGTCGTCGTGGGGTCCGGCGGGACCAAAGAGAGTCAGGGGGAGCCGCGAGTCACTCAGCAGGCTCAAGCACAAAGTCGGAGGTCTTACGATCTTCAGGGAGCCGCGAGTCACTCAGCAGGGCTCAAGCACAAGTTCGGAGGTCTTACGATCTTCAGGGAGCCGCGAGTCACTCAGCAGGGCTCAAGCACAAGTTCGGAGGTCTTACGATCTTCAGGGAGCCGCGAGTCACTCAGCAGGGCTCAAGCACAAGTTCGGAGGTCTTACGATCTTCAGGGAGCCGCGAGTCACTTAGCAGGGCTCAAGCACCGGTTCGGAGGTCTTCCGTTCTTCGTGGAGCCGCGAGTCACTCAGCAGGGCTCAGATGCTCCAAGGTGAATCTGCCGGACAGTCCCAGAGCACCCCTTGTTATAGGTCGACCCCTCTTTGATGTCCGGAGTCTGTGCAGGCAGGGGTCTTGTCACCTGGGGGTCGCTTGTCGAGGTTTCCTGCTATTGTCTTTTGATCCTTTCAGGGCCGGGTCGGGAGGAGTCCCAGACACCCAGCAGGCGTGGAGCCAGCCCTCAGGGAGGCCGGCGGGCCGATCGAAACCCATCATCCCAGGGGAGTTCAGAGGTGCGATAGAAACTGCTCCTCCCTCTCTCATCCCCTGGAAGCATGATGTCCTCCAGCTGGAGTGGCGCCTCTAGGCCCGGGTTATGCTGGGGGCCGGGCGGCCATCTTGGTGCACGAAGTGGGCACGCGTGCCCGGGGTGGCCGAAAGGAGAGAGGCCGTGGACGGGGAGGCCCGGGCTGCGTGTGTGTGTTCTGGTGGGAAGGATCGGCTGGGCCGTATGCTGGGGGTCCCTGGTACCAGGTTAGGTAGTGCGAGGAAAGGAAGAGCCATGCTACGAGGCCGGGTCTAACACGCGTCCCCCCCAGCTGAAAGCCGGAGAGAACTACCCATCATCTTGGGGGGTTCTCTTCGCTGAGGCGAAAGAACCGGGAGAGGCCGTCCGCGTTGGCGTGGTCCGTACCAGGGCGATGTTCTACTGTGAAATCCATCCCCTGGAGGGAGATTGACCACCGCAGTAGCTTGGGGTTTTCTCCTCGCATCTGCATGAGCCATCGCAAGGGCCGATGGTCGGTTTGTACTTTGAAATGGGTGCCAACCAGGTAAGGGCGCAGCTTTTTGAGGGCCCAGACTACGGCAAATGCTTTGCGCTCAATGGTGCTCCACCTCTGTTCTCTGGGCCACAGCCGCCGGCTGAGGAAGGCGATGGGCTGGTCTAGGCCTTGGTCATTTACCTGGGACAGGACGGCTCCAATGCCATGCTCGGAGGCATCGGTCTGGACTACGAACTCCTTGGAGTAGTCGGGAGCCTGGAGGACGGGGGCCGTGCACATGGCCTTCTTTAGGGCATCGAACGCTTCCTGGCAGGCAGTCGTCCACTGCACCCTCTTGGGCTGTTTTTTTGATGTGAGTTCGGTGAGGGGGCCAACCAGGCTGCCATACCCCCGGATGAATCTTCGGTAGTAGCCAGTGAGGCCCAGGAAGGCTCGGACCTCTGTTTGGGTGGTGGGTGGTTCCCAGGCTAGGATGGCGTCGATCTTTGGCTGTAGAGGGGCGACCTGACCGCTCCCGACCTGGTGCCCCAGGTAGACTACTGATCCTTGCCCAATCTGGCACTTGCTGGCTTTTACTGTGAGGCCTGCCTGGCGCAGGGCGGTTAGCACTCTCCGGAGGTGCTGGAGGTGCTCACTCCATCCGGAACTGAAAACAGCGATGTCGTCTAGATAGGCCGCACTGAACTGTTCCATCCCGGCCAGGTCCCTATTCACCAGGCGCTGGAAGGTGGCCGGGGCATTTTTCATTCCGAAGGGCATTACGCGGAAGCGATAATGCCCATCTGGGGTGGAGAAGGCGGACCGCTCCTTGGCTTCTTCTGTGAGCGCAATCTGCCAGTATCCGCAGGTGAGGTCGAATGTGCTGAGGAACCGGGCCGCCCCGAGTCGGTCAATGAGCTCGTCTGCTCGGGGGATGGGGTGGGCATCGGCCCGGGTGACGTCATTGAGCCCCCGGTAGTCCACGCAGAATCGGAGCTCGGGGGCGACCCCGGGGGCCGCTGCCTTCGGAACTAGGACCACGGGACTGGCCCAGGGACTATCGGATGGCTCGATCACCCCCAGGGTCAACATCTTCGAGACTTCAGCTTGAATGCAGGACCGGACTCGGTCAGGGACTCGGTAGGCTCGGTGTCTCACTGGCGGGCTGTCCCCGGTGTCCACGTCATGGACACACCAGTCGGTGACTCGGGGGATCAGGGAGAAGAGGTCGGAGAATTGTCCTAGGAGCTGGCGACAGTCCGCTTGTTGCTGGTCAGTGAGGGATGGGGAGAGGTTCACTCCCTCTACAGAGCCATCCTTCTCCTTGACACACAGGAGGTCCGGGAGGGGATCGGACTCATCTTCGGCCCCGTCATCGGTGGCCAGCAGGAGGCTCAGTTCTGTCCGTGCGAAGTGAGGCTTGAGGCGGTTCACGTGTAGGACCCGCAGGGGATCCCGGGGCGACTGGACGTCCACCAAGTACGTGACTGGACTCTTCCGCTCAATCACTTTGAAGGGCCCGGTCCACTTGTCCTGGAGGGCGCCAGGCTTCACGGGGGCCATGACCCATACCTGCTGGCCCGGCTGGAACTCGACCAGAGTGGCATTCTGGTCGTACCAGCGCTTCATCTCTTCTTGGCTTGCCTCCAGGTTGGCCTCGGCCAGCTTTCGGAACTTCCTGGTCTGGTTCCGGAGGGCCAAAACGTATTGGAACACATCTCGTGGGGGGGTCTGGGGTGCTGCCTCCCACCCTTCCTTAACCAAACTGAGGGGACCTCGGACGGGGTGCCCATATAGTAATTCAAACGGGCTGAACCACAAGGACTTCTGTGGGACTTCCCGGTAAGCGAACAGGAGGCAGGGGAGCAGGACGTCCCACTTACGCCGGAGGGGTTCTTCTAGGCCGTTGATCATCCCCTTCAGAGTCCGGTTAAACCTTTCTACTAGGCCGTTCCCTTGGGGATGGTACGGGGTGGTGAACTTATAGGACACCCCACATTGTTGCCACAGGGACGTCATGTATTTCGAGATAAAATTAGTTCCGCGATCGCTCACGACCTCGCGGGGAAAACCCACCCGGGAAAAGATCCCCATCAGGGCTCGACCCACCACGGGAGCCGTGACGGTGCGTAGGGGGATCGCCTCAGGGTATCGGGTGGCGTGATCCACTAGGACCAGAATGAAACGGTGACCTTGGGAGGTGGGGGGATCCAGGGGCCCCACGATGTCGATTCCGACTCTTCCGAATGGGGTACTGACGACCGGGAAGGGTTGGAGGGGAGCCTTGCGCTTCCCCCCACTCTTCCCACTAGCCTGGCACGTGGGACAGGACTTGCAGTGGGCTTCTACAGCTACTCTCATCCTAGGCCAGTAAAAGTGAGTCACGAGACGGCTGTAGGTTTTGTCTTGACCCAGGTGGCCGGCGAGGGGGACGTCGTGGGCCAAGCCCAGGAGGAAGTCTCAGAAGCATAGGGGTACCACCAGCACCCGGCCGGATCCTAGCTCCACCGACTTCTGCTCACTGTACAAGAGGTTATTCTCCCAATAAACTCGGTGTGTTCCGGTCTGGTCGCCTGCGGCTTGGCCCTCGGCCTGGTGCCGTAGTCCGACCAGGGAAGGACAGGTGGCTTGCTCCCGGCAGAACTCCTCCCGGGTGGGCCCGCCCTCGTGGCGCCACGGGGCCAATTCGGCAGGATCGCTTAACTCGGGGACCGGGGTGGTGTCGGACGGTGAGGGTTCGTCGCTGGCGACTGACCCTGCCGATGGGGGGACGGGAGGACCCTCGGCGGGGACTGCTCTGACTCCCTCGGTCGGGGGGTCCTCGACTTCCCCCAGGGGGGTGAGTCGGGCGGACATAGATCGGGTGGTGGCGCACACCCACTCGGGGAGTCCCATCATCTCTAGGTGGGCCTTGCGCTCGACTTACTTCCAGGGAGAACTCTCCAGGTCGTTCCCTAAGAGGCAGTCGACCGGCTGGGAGGTTCTTACGGCAACCCTCAGTTTACCTATCACCCCTCCCCACTCAAACGGCACCAGGGCTACCTGACACATACTCTCTCTATTATCTGCGGAAATTACGGGGCAAAAGACGTTGGGTAGGATCTGCTCCTCGGGGACTAAGTGCCTGAGGACACCGGTGATGCTGGCCCCGGTGTCTCGCAGGGCTTCTATCTGGTGGCCATTGATTTTGACGACCTGCCCGTACTTCTTCGTGTTGGAGGGCAGGAGGCTACCAGGGACCATCTCTCTGTCTCCCAGGGACACTAGGGCCATAGCTGCGGGTTCCCACTCCCCGGTGTCCTCAACCTCCTCCCCCAGGGCTACGTTGGCTATCTGTCTAGCAGGGTTTGCAGCAGGGGGGACCTGGGGGGCCATGGGGCACTCCGGGTCATTGGCGTAGTGCCCGGGCCTTTGACAACGGAAACAAGTGATGCTTACCCGGTGCCCCCGTCTCCCGGGGGGTCCGGAGACTGGTGGGGGGGGCGCCGGGAAAGGTGGAGGTTGGGCCTTCGGGGGACTCGACTGGGACTCTCTCTGCCCTCCCTGGTTCCCTCCCCCTCTCTGGCGGGGTGGTCCCTGACTGGCTCGGGGGTATTCTCCTACACTGCTCCGGGGGACCCGGGTGTTGGTCCAGCGGTCTGCTTCCACAGCCAGCTTCCGGGGATCGGTGAGTTTGCTGTCGAGCAGATGCTGGCGTAGTTCCACAAAGCAGTTCGCCGCCAGGTGTTCCCACAACATGAGGTCGGTGAGTTCCTCGAGGGTGGTGACCTTGCTGCCCTTGATCCACCCATCGAAGGCCCGACTGAAAAAGTTTACATACTCCACCCAGGTGGTGCCCGGGATCTTCCTGCAGTCCCGGAATCGCTGACGGTACATCTCTGGGGTGAGGCCGTACCTCGTGAGGAGAGCCTCTTTCATGTGGCTGTAGGAGGTCTGCTGGGAGAGGGGTAGGTCGAGCAGGGTGTCCCTTCCTTCGCTCAGTAACCGTCCCCACAGCCCTGCCCCCCAGTCCTTCTGCGGGACCCGATGAGAGGTCATGGCGACCTCGTAGGCCCTGAACCATTGTTGAATGTCATCATTTTTATAATATTCTTTGACCACGTCCTTGGGGATGTGGACCTTCTGTTCCGCCGGGGAGGTTGCCTCTCGGTTCCCCGGGGGCCTCCCTTCCTCGTTTCTGGCTTTGAGCTCGATCTCCTTCAAGCTGCGTTCGTGCTCTAGTTGAAGCTTCCTTCCTTCGTGCTCCCGTTGGAGCTTCTTCTCCTCCAATTCGCCTTGTACGCGCATTTGCTCTACTGCTAGCTTTTTTTCTGCTAATTTCAATTCGCCTTCGATTTTGAGTTTGGCTAACTCGAGTTCGTGATTGCGACTTCTCTCTCTGTCTGCGAGCTCTTCCGGGGAAAGGCCCCCGTCTGGCACGAAGCCTCGCACCTGATTGCTGCTGCTTTCGCCTTGGGTGGGTTCTGCTTCGTCGTGTCGCTCCCACATGCCTTCTGGGCGGGAGGCCCCGGCATCCACCCAAGCTTTCAGTGCTTTCTGCAAATCTTCTTTGGTGTTGAGACCGGTGGTAGCGATTTTAAGTTCTTTGCAGAATTGCTTCAGTTCTTTGTGCGTGTATTCTTCTAGTTGTTCCACCTGGAACACCCTGTTGGTGTTGGTTTCTGCGGGGCTCATGGCGCTTCCTTCTGCCATCTTTGTCGGTAGTGTGTCAGTCGTTTACGGTACGATCTCTAGGTTATGGGCCCGAATCCCGTCGCTTGCCACCAATGTTAGAAGGCGACCTCAGGAGAGCCCGGAGGGGGCCCTGACTGTCCTGAGACCCACCCTCAAGGTATCGTAGCCGGGCACTGGCGGGAGATTCCGCAGGGGAGGAATCTCGTACCTAGGATCGCACACTGGGCACCACACGACAAAGAGACACCACACCGAGGGTTCTTAGGATTCAAGCTTTATCAAATCGAAGTGGGAGGATCTTTATGATCAGCAAGGCAGATATTTACAAGCAGAGCGTGGGCTCACAGAGTCTTGGTGGGGGTAGGGGGTAGCGGGACAGTCTTTGGGGGGATCGGATCAAATGCAGGAGCGTACCCGGCACGCAACTCACAATCCTCGAGCTGGGGGATACGCTTGTCGTCGTGGGGTCTGGCGGGACCAAAGAGAGTCAGGGGGAGCCGCGAGTCACTCAGCAGGCTCAAGCACAAAGTCGGAGGTCTTACGATCTTCAGGGAGCCGCGAGTCACTCAGCAGGGCTCAAGCACAAGTTCGGAGGTCTTACGATCTTCAGGGAGCCGCGAGTCACTCAGCAGGGCTCAAGCACAAGTTCGGAGGTCTTACGATCTTCAGGGAGCCGCGAGTCACTCAGCAGGGCTCAAGCACCGGTTCGGAGGTCTTCCGTTCTTCGTGGAGCCGCGAGTCACTCAGCAGGGCTCAGATGCTCCAAGGTGAATCTGCCGGACAGTCCCAGAGCACCCCTTGTTATAGGTCGACCCCTCTTTGATGTCCGGAGTCTGTGCAGGCAGGGGTCTTGTCACCTGGGGGTCGCTTGTCGAGGTTTCCTGCTATTGTCTTTTGATCCTTTCAGGGCCGGGTCGGGAGGAGTCCCAGACACCCAGCAGGCGTGGAGCCAGCCCTCAGGGAGGCCGGCGGGCCGATCGAAACCCATCGTCCCAGGGGAGTTCAGAGGTGCGATAGAAACTGCTCCTCCCTTTCTCATCCCCTGGAAGCGTGATGTCCTCCAGCTGGAGTGGCGCCTCTAGGCCCGGGTTGTGCTGGGGGCCGGGCGGCCATCTAGGTGCACGAAGTGGGCACGCGTGCCCGGGGTGGCCGAAAGGAGAGAGGCCGTGGACGGGGAGGCCCGGGCTGCGTGTGTGTGTTCTGGTGGGAAGGATCGGCTGGGCCGTGTGCTGGGGGTCCCTGGTACCAGGTTAGGTAGTGCGAGGACAGGAAGAGCCATGCTACGAGGCCGGGTCTAACAGATGTATACAGGTGACTGATGCTTTCTGGTTTCTTCTCCTTGCCCACAGCCTCATCATCCACATGCGAGGGAGACACCGGCATGGACCTTGAGGAGGGACCCAGCGACAGTGCCACCAGTGCTGTGGAGTCAGCAGGAGACAGTGGCACGGAGGGCGAGGGGAGTCAGTCGGAGGACCTGTCCGGAGGTGGGAGCATGTACGACACCAACAGGTCCCAGGCTGACATCCTTGAGGAGGCGGAGGATGCAACAACATCTGGCAGCATCCCACCATCTGTACCCGCCTCCTCCATTGCCATCTCCGCCCTCCCAGTTGCTCCCGTCCCTTCTGTCCGTGCACGGTCACACTGTGTCTCCTTCAGACCAGGCACCGCGGCCCCTGCCCCTGTTACCCCTGCTGCCCTCAGTGAAGAGTCTGTGGACACACTGCACCAGTTGCAGGTTGGTCAGGCATCGATGCTGCATGTCCTCCATGAACACACTAGACTGCTCACACAGTTGGTGTCGTTCGTGGAGGGCATGTCATCAACGATGAATGAGCAACGCAGGTTTCTGCAGTCCATGGACTCTTCACTGACGGAAGCAGTGTCTCTCCTGCGGCGTTCCGTCCCCCCCCCACCCCGGATCCATCCACACTACCCTCTCCCATGCCTGTCCAAAGCACACACAGACAGTCACAGGCACACACCACAACAGACACATCCAGCACACCCCCAACTAAGGCACAGCGCACACCTCCTGGCACGCACACTCAGGGGGATGTAGTCACACCCACAGGGTCTTGGGGCAAATGGCAGACATGCAGCCACAGTCAGAGTCCGCAGTCCTCACGACCCACTTCCTCCAAATCCACTCCCCTTAGCTCCCCTGCCAAGACATCACCCAAAGTGACCTACATGGCTAGTCTGTCCCTCAGCCCCACTGTGACACCACCCCGCAAGCGGTTGAGGAAGTCTCTGGCATGGGGAGTTGAGTCCCACCCATGTCCACCACCTCCCCCGAGAGCGCTGCACCCCATCCCTCGGACACTCCCCCCTCCTTTGGCCCTGGTGTTCGTTCCAGTGTAGGGGTTCCTCTGGACGCCCTGGCAGCAGTGTGCAGTGAGCTGCTCACCACCACCTTTGACGCTGCACCACCCCCTGTGGTGGATACGTCCGGCCCTGCACCCACCACACCTACCCAACCCACTCCTGTCCCTGCGTTGCCTGGTACTCCCACTGATGATGCCCCCCGGTCGACAACCCTTGAGGTGACTTTGTGCAGGCACGGTAGGGGTGGACACAGTCGCATACGTCCACCCTTGGACTCGAACTATGGACTGGCCATTGGCCTTTGTAAATAGTGTTTTATAACAATTTTGTTTTTTGTGTGCTGAATAAAGCCTTTCTTTTAGTTTCCACACTATTGCATTTCAGGTACTTGATGTTGGTGATGAGGCCCATGAAGTTGGTGTTCTGGTAATGTGTTAGGGTTCTGAGAAATGTTTTAGTATGATGGTCATGAGGTGGACCATGGTATCTGTGTGCCATCTCAATGTCTGTGAAAATATTAATTGGTAGTGTGTGTTCCTTTGGATTGTGAGACATTGTTCCAGGAAGTGTTCCTTCCTCTGTGGCACCTGACATGTTCCCTGCAAACAGTTGCACAATTGTTGTGCTGACCTGTGTCAACATATCCTTTGTTGGTGACGGATCACTTCAACAATGGCCATGCATGCTCACGGATGTGTCCTGCTGAATCGTCTGTGCCATCCTTGCCAGTCACTGTACTTGTGTTTTGTGGATGTAGGAATGGCATCAGGGACCAATTGCCCCTTTTCAGCACTATGCATGTGTGTAATCACGGCCTAACACACAAATGGCATGTGTAATGCAGGGTATTTGGGCATCTGACTCACAATTGTAGGCATTGTATCTAGTCACAGTGAACCCTATTCCTTACATGAGAGACAACATCTGGGTGGCTGGACCAGCACCTGGACATTCCTATCACTCCTGTGATGTGCATGACAGTGTGTGTTCCCCTTGGCTAACTCATTTTAGTATGCATTTCCATGACTATACAGTCTGTTGGCATTAAATCCGGGTGTGTATTGTGGGGCATCCGCCATGGGTGGGTATGCATGTGTTGTATGTCCTCACACCCACATGTGGTGTGTCATGTGGTGTGTGAATGACATCCATCGTCCTGGGAGTGGGGCAGTGCTGGGAGTCCTCTGCACCCACCCCTCATATGTCTGGGCACTGCTGGGAGTCCTCTGCATCCAAACCTCATATGTCTGGGCACTGCTGGGAGTCCTCTGCACCCACCCCCATATGTCTGTCCACCGCTGGTAGTGATATACACCCACCCCTCATATGTCTGTCCACTGCTGGGAGTCCTCTGCACCCACCCCTCATATGTCTGGACACTGCTGGGAGTCCTCTGCACCCACACCTCATATGTCTGGACACTGCTGGGAGTCCTCTGCACCCACCCCTCATATGTCTGGGCACTGCTGGGAGTCCTCTGCACCCACCCCTCATATGTCTGGGCACTGCTGGGAGTCCTCTGCACCCACCCCTCATATGTCTGGGCACTGCTGGTAGTGATATACACCCACCCCTCATATGTCTGGGCACTGCTGGGAGTTCTCTGCACCCACCCCTCATATGTCTGGACACTGCTGGGAGTCCTCTGCACCCACCCCTTATAAGTCTGGACACTGCTGGGAGTCCTCTGCACCCACCCCTCATATGTCTGGGCACTGCTGGGAGTCCTCTGCACCCACCCCTCATATGTCTGGGCACTGCTGGGAGTCCTCTGCACACACCCCTCATATGTCTGTCCACTACTGGGAGTCCTCTGCACCCACCCCTCATATGTCTGGGCACTGCTGGGAGTCCTCTGCACCCACCCCTCATATGTCTGTCCACTGCTGGGAGTCCTCTGCACCCACCCCTCATATGTCTGGACACTGCTGGGAGTCATCTGCACCCACCCCTGATATGTCTGGGCAATGCTGGGAGTCCTCTTCACCCACCCCTCATATGTCTGGGCACTGCTGGGAGTCCTCTGCACCCACCCCTCATATGTCTGTACACTGCTGGTAGTGATATACACCCACCCCTCATATGTCTGGGCACTGCTGATAGTGAGATGCACCCACCCCTCATATGTCTGTCCACTGCTGGGAGTCCTCTGCACCCACACCTCATATGTCTGGGCACTGCTGGGAGTCCTCTGCACCCACCCCTCATATGTCTGGGCACTGCTGGTAGTGATATACACCCACCCCTCATATGTCTGGGTACTGCTGGTAGTAATATGCACCCACCCCTCATGTGTCTGTCCACTGCTGGGAGTCCTCTGCACCCACCCCTCATATGTCTGTCCACTGCTGGGAGTCTTCTGCACCCACCCCTCATATGTCTGGACACTGCTGGGAGTCCTCTGCACCCACCCCCATATGTCTGTCCACTGCTGGTAGAGATATATACCCACCCCTCATAAGTCTGGGCACTGCTGGGAGTCCTCTGCACCCACCCCCATATGTCTGTCCACTGCTGGTAGTGATATACACCCACCCCTCATATGTCTGGGCACTGCTGGGAGTCCTCTGCACCCACCCCCATATTTCTGTCCACTGCTGGTAGTGATATACACCCACCACTCATATGTCTGTCCACTGCTGGTAGTGATTTACACCCACCAATCATATGTCTGGGCACTGCTGGTAGTGATATACACCCACCCCTCATATGTCTGGGCACTGCTGGGAGTCCTCTGCACCCACCCCCATATGTCTGTCCACTGCTGGTAGTGATATACACCCACCCCTCATATGTCTGTCCACTGCTGGGATGCCTCTGCACCCACCCACGCACCCCCTTGGAGCTGTACACTGCTGGCCAGGACCTACACACACAACAATTTGTAGGTAACATGCTGGGCCAGTCCTCTATGCCCACATTCCTGGCGTGTGTACGCCTCGTATCCAAATTTTCCTGCTGCCGTAACGGGGTACGTGTGGTACAGACCGTACCCACGCATGTATGCGTGGGTACGGTCTGTACCTGATTAATCATGGGGCCGTAGGGGTACGCACCGTACCCACGCATTCATGCGTGGGTACGGTCTGTACCTGAGTACTCATGGGGCCGTAGAGGTACGCACTGTACCCACGTATTCATGCGTGGGTACGGTCCGTACCACTGTTGGCATGGTGCCGTAGGGGTATGTATGGTACGCACCGTACCCACGCATTCATGCGTGGGTATGTTCCGTACCTGGGTACTCATGGGGCCGTAGGGGTACGCACTGTACCCACGTATTAATGCGTGGGTACGGTCCGTATCACTGTTGTCAGGGTGCCGTAGGGGTACGTGTGGTACGCACCGTACCCAAGCATGTTGTTCTCACCTTCTGCGGCGTGTGCGTTGGGTGCGGTGCACCAGGTCATAGGCCAAGAGGACCGGGATGACACGTACGATGGGGTTCATGGCCGTACGTCACGTACCGGGGCTCTGTGGCGTTGCGGTTCACGCCGGACTCTGCTTTTCCGGTTGTGTTTGGCTCCCGTATACAAAGAGCCGTACGGAGTGACGTCGGTACGAATCACACTTGCTGGGCCGGAAAACGCTGGTGAAATACATACGGACGTCGCGTACAAGCATTTCCGGTTCGGAATCGTGGGTATTTTTTGCTGTACGGTCTTTTGTACGATTCGTACAGAAGGCTTTCTGTACGAATCGTATTTCCTAGGTTGTGAAATGAGTTTACCTGGTACGAGTCGTACGGAGAAAACGCTCCGTGTGACTATTCGTAGGGCCTTCTTACAGGATCGGAATCGACCCCTAAATGTTGTCAAATTTTTTTTTTATTGGTTTCAAAGGTAAGACAACACACAACAGAACCAAATGACGGAAGGTAACGACAGTTCATTATATATGCCGAGAGTTACAGAGAGCTAAAGCATTGTATACAGTTTATGTATTAGGACTAGACAAACCCTTAAGAAGCTCAACCAGAACCTCCCAGGCCTCCCAGGGACCCCACATATCGGAGGTGTCAACCAAATCGCATAAAGGGTCAACGTAGGATCTGGCAGTTGTCCCTCCCGCCCCCCCAACTCCCAAACAGTGAACATAAAATACAAACATATATTACATTTTATATATCTATGTTTAATTTATTTTTACATTACATTTATTACTTGTTAACATTTTCTAATAATTCTAAATATGTTTTTTTAAGTTATATGTATTATTTAGTTTATTTTACATAATTTATAATACATTTTAAAAAAACGATATTTTGTACTTTGATATTTTTAACAACAATGTTTTTCGATAGTTTAGTACTTACCATTATGTAGATAGGATGTCGATATTTTTGACATCGATATTTATGTCCTGATATTTTGGGAACACAATATTTTGTCACTCGATATTATGTCAGTGATCCCACAGAGGCATCATACCAAAGCTTTCTTAACAAATCGCGTAGTGCCTGGCAGCAGTGAAGAGATAGGTGTGCACAGCTGCCAAGAAGGTTGTGACATGTGACAACTTCAGACAGTGTGGATTTTTATTGTTGTTATTCAGAATTTGTTAGTTTACACTCTATCCAAACACGCTGTGCCAATAGTGATTTCTAATCTCTTCCTTCAAAAGATAAAAGTAAAACTCTAAGTCCATTAATCCATAGTGATTTTGGCTAAAGAGGTAAGACTACCTTATTGTGTGTTATGTAGCATGGGGACACTTGACATCTATGTGCATGTACATATTACAACTCAGTTGAATGTGCTAGGCCCTAATCATTGTCTAATTATTGTGACACTGTGCACAGTTAATCTTATAACAGCATTGTCAGAAATCTGGTTCCTGGTTGACTGGCGCATGGCCCTGGTCAGGCAGTAACCACAGTCCTAGACCCGGTTTGGCACAAGCACACCCTAAACAAACCTGTGCTCACCCTCTGGTAGCTTTGCACAGAGCAGTCAGGATTAACTCTAGAGGCAATATGTAATGCATTTTTTGCAACACTTCAAACAGTAAATCAGTGAAAACACCACCCAAAAAGACTCCATACCAGGTTAGAAGAATAGAGCTTAATTTAATTAATAAAACAAAACCAAAATGGCCAACATCCAGTAGAACCTGCGATATTGAATTTTTAAATTTATAGTGCAAAGCAGCACTTAGGTGCCGATTCCGATCCGGGTCGGAAAGCACTCCAACTGAGCCGGATCCGGAGTGTTTTCTGACCGAGCCGAAGTCCTGCAGTCCGACCGAGCGAGTACGATGCGGCTATATGCTGCGGGACTCGGTTTGGTCGGACTCCCATAGAAGTCAATGGGAGCCAGTCATACGACTCGTACATGGGCTCCCATTGACTGAATAGGTACGTCTTGCGCAAGGGCGCCCCCTACAGTCGGTACGCATCAGTGCCATCCGCACCGTACATGCCTGTGTTGGGGGGACCCTTGGGTCTCCCCCTGTGTCCGAGTCGTAGGGCTGTGGGTGACAGGGGGTCAGAAGCAGACCCCCAAAGGCAACCACCCGGACGATTTGTGAGCCGGACACTCCAGCTCGCACAGGCTGTCCGACGCGTGCATCGTACTGGCTCGGTCGTGAATCGCATCCATGCATGCCACGGTTAGCTCACGTCTGAGACGTACGGAGCGGTTCGGACCTGGAAACGACTCGGTCGGTGAATTTCATGTAGCTCGCATCGTACTTGCTCGCTCGTACAGCTGTACGAGTCGGGTGGAAAACACATTGTACGGCTTGTAGTTTTTCCGGTCGGATCGCATTCGGTGCCCTTACGACCCGGATCGGAATCGGCCCCTTAGAATTAAAAAAGCGCTATTTGCTTTATCTGGTCATGCCGGACCGGGACAACATCAAAAGTTCAGGCCAATAGCGATGGAGTGTGGACTGGCCACCAGATCCCAGTCAGGCTTGCTGAACAATAGTACCTTAACCCTGGCTGTGGAGCACATGCGTGGATCTGTGTCGGAGGTGTGTCGCGCATCAGAGGCAATGCAACAGTTCCGAAATGCGATGAGGCAGCAGTGCAAGGTCCTAATGTGTCCATTCCAAGAATCCTGTTGACAGGGCTTGCGATGCGAAGACTGGTGTCGAGGATGCGAGGCGCAGTGGAGCCGATTTGTCAGCTTCGATGAGCAATAAAGATGCGATGCTGAGGTTTGTCGTCATCATTGAGGCTGCCGTGGACGAGAGATGAGAGGAGCTTGCAACAGGAAAAGCGTCACTCAGTGTCGGTTCCGAAGGCATGCATCGGTCCCAGATATGAAATGCAGAGGCGAGTTGTTTGCAGTGGGCCCAATCCACGCTACAGCGGTGATGCATCGGTTCTGCTCGAAGATGCATCACTCAGCCAAGGAGATGCATTGCTTCGGCTCAGGGATGCGTTGCTCAGCAGAGGATCTGTTTGTTCTGCTGGAGAAACACCTTAGGTCCACTTTGAAGGGTTCGGGACTGGGGTGGCACCACTTGGCAGGGTAGACTCACAGATGGCAGAGCTTAGGTGCAGAAGCACATTGGTTGGAAGTCTTTTATGCCTTTGAGACTTCAGATCAGACAGCCAGCCAGCTAGTCCTTGGAGCCACTCTGGCTTCAAGTAATGCAGGTTCAGTCCCTCACTCAACTCAGGAAAGAAGGCATCAGGCAGCAGGTCAGCACAGCAAGGCAGGAGTATAGAAAATCAGCAGTTCAGCAAATTGGCAGTCCTTTAAGCAGCACAGCAGTCCTTTTTTCTGCCGGTCTTCACAGGTTCAGAAGTACATTGAGGGAAGTACCTTGAGGTAGTGGTTTAAGAGGTCCAATACTTATACCAAGTTGCATCTTTGACTTGGGGGAGACTTTAAGACTTGCCATTCAAGTGAAGCCATTCCTGCCCTGGCTCCAGGCACACTATGGGGGGAGGGGATACTGCAGCCCTTTGTGTGGGGACAGGACACAGTCTATTCAGGTGTAAGTGAGGATGGGTCCAACTCCTCCCTCCCATCAAGCTGGTATGGCCCATCAAGTCACATCTAAGCTCTCATTGTGTGTGGCTGTCTAGGGGAATACAAACATCCCAACTGTCACCCACCCCAGACGTGGTGAGAGGCAGGCAGAAAATGCCAACTTTCTATAAGTGCCATTTTCAGAATTTTAATTTAAAATCCAACTTTACCATAAGGTATGATTTTAAATTAGGATTTCAGAGACACCAGCCTTGGGGGATCTTATCTCTTCCCAATCGGAAATTACCCTTATAAAATGTAATGTGGTAAACCCAATGTTATCCTATAGGAGAGATAGGCCTTGCAATTGTGAAAAACAACTTTGGGAGTTTTCCACTACCGGTGCATGTCAAAGATAAAAGTACACATCCTGCCTTTTACATATATAACACCCTTTCTTCTGTGTTGTCCAGGACCTAACTTCAGGGTGTCTTATAAGTATAAAAAGGAATGGTTTAGGTGTGGGTTTGGGTTTATTTTACCAGGTCGCCATGGCAGTGTAAACCGGCTCTGTAGTTGCATGCCTGAGACATGGTTAAAGGGCACAATCAGTCCTGGAGACCTACTAGTAGCATTTAATCTACAGGCCCTGTGTACAGGTGGTACCGCTTTACTAGGGGCTTATAAGTTAATTGATTATGCCAGTTGAGGATGAACTAATGTGACCATGTTTAGGGGAGAAAGCAAAAGCACTTTAGCACTGGTTAGCAGTGGTAAAGTGCACAGAGTCCTAGTGCACAGTGGTCAGAAATGGGGAGGAGACAGGCAAAAAGTCGGAGGGAAGACCACCCTAAGGCTGCCAGGTCTAACAAGCATCAGGTGCAGTTAGATTATGCACTTTAAAATGCATTTTTTTAATCTGGCAGTCACACGCTGAGCTGTGGACTTGCCTAGTTCTACTTGTCCATTGGTCACTTGAAGCTGAAGTTCAGGTTTTGTCGTTGCATTTTGAAGCATGTGTGCATGTATATGAGATTTATATAGCCCACACCTAGCCAAAAGCCAATGGTAAGAACTTCATTCTACTTCCCTATATAAGACATAATGCACATTTGAGCACCACTGCTTATAACACTACACTCCGAGACCAAGACGTACACTTCACACATTTCTCTCTCTCATGCTTTCAAATGCACATCCCACACCTTCTGTTCCTGGCAAGGCTGTTCTACTCTGTGAAAGCACTCCCACTCTAAAACTATAAGGTGAATTGAAAGAAATCTTCAAGTAAAAGTGCACATGTAGGGAAAATTATGTTGTACATTCAAGCTAGGATAAAATAAAACACCAAGAGTCAATTAAAATAATGGCAGTCAAAGGTCATCAGGTGGTCCCAATATAATGGAGTGCTTCAGGCACTACAGGTAGTTCACTCATTTAACAGAAAGACAACAACATATAAATTGTAGGAATGACAGTGAACTCAGTAAACAGATCAGTTAGGGCCTTGGTCCTCGGGTAAACCATGCTAAAGGACCTGTAGATGGTGATTTAGATTTTACGAGCCCCACTCCCTGGGTCCTTGGCAGTCCGCACTCAAACACTTGTACATAAACATGCACTCCCACACCTCTTACACACCATATGTCAGCCATTGTTTTACTTATTCTTCTGATGTCAGAGGCCCTACTAGTGCTAATACATTTTCTATACTTTCTAGAGACAAAAAGGTCCAGGGACTTAAAAACTCAGACAGTGTGTCAACCCGAATCAGAAAACCAGTTGGATTGCAACCAGTCTACAATCACTGAGCCCTATTTGAGGGAGAAGTGTTCCAGGTAACAATCAATCCCACAAGACCTTATGGGTATAATTAGAGGAAGCTCCGAACCTTCTCATTAAGAAATAACATGCTCTAGAACACTAGAACACAAGAGATACATTTTTAAGACTAATTCTAAATCAAGATCCTAGCACAGAGCAGATATGAATAGTAACCACAATGAAGACAAATGAAAGAGCAGCAGCAGTGTTTACTGAAAGTGTAACTAGGAGGAACCACTTCAACATGATTGCTGTTATCAGTGTATAGCAACACTGTCATCATTCTCTTTTTTTTTTGTTGCATTTATTGGTTCAGTCAATTAAACAGTACATTACGAGCATAAATGTACAATGACAGACATGGTATTAAGGAATACAGATAATGTCCCTTTCTCTAAAAAAACACAGTTTGCAGTGTGAGGAGGTCCAGTCCAGGATAACATCCTTGTCCTCTCTCTACTCACAGCGCATCAAAGCAGGTCTTACAGCAAAAATGAATATTGATCTTGGCAATGACTACACATGAACTGAAGAAACTATCAGTACGATTAGTCCTGACATCAACATCACATTACTGGTGTAATATACAATGCAACATGTCACTGGGCTTGTCATGAAGGGAGGCAAGATGAAGTAGGCAGTCCGACACATGCCCCACGCACACCCCATACCGTCCTAATGTGAACAATACTATGGCGCTGTCAGTCAGGGTATCTGGTGGATGCACTAGAAGATAACTTTTGAGAGGGTCCCAAATATCATAAGGCCGTGATGCCCGGGGAAGTGTTTCGGCATAGTTAGTCAATTGTTCCAGGCAGTATAGTGAGTCATTAAGCCAATCTTTGAACTTTGGCTCTCGTCCCCTACCCCATCTACAAGCCACGTGGCGTTTGGCCAGACACAGAGCAATAGCGAGATATCGGCGGTATGGTTTGGGAATGGGTATGGGTATGGTGTAACCTAACAAAGCTATCAGGGGACTGCGCTCACTGTCATCTGTTCCATGGCATCAAAGACCTGTCCCCAATATTCATTCACCCTTGGACATTACCAGGCTAAATGAAGGAAGTCAGCTCCTGAGATGCCACATCTCTTGTAGCGATCTGAGTCTTTTAGTTTATATCTGTGCATTTTAACTGGGGGTAGTATAAGCGTTGTAAAAATGTAAAGTGCGTGATACGCACTCTGCTGCTGGCAGATATTTGCTCTGTTTGTAGGCAACAGTATGTCCAGTGTTCATCCGTCAGCTTACAACCTAACTCTGAGTTCCAGTGTGCACGGGAGGGGCATGGAGACTCGAAAGCCCTGGCGGAGCCGCACGTTGAGAAATATATCCAGAGAAGAGGGCTGAATCTCATGGAAGAGTTGGTCTGACGACCGGAACGTCCCGTTGTGGTGGAGATCCCCCCATGTTGCAATTTTGGTTCACTTGCGGAGCTTAAGAAACCCCTTTTCTTGGAGCAGATGCATGCGGGGGTGGTATGAAAGTGGGAGCAGTGGTGAGTACAGCATGGGGTACTGAAGAAGTGTCAAGATATGATTCCAGGCATCGATCGTGAATGCAATCGTGGTGGGCGCCTTGTCCCGTGCTCGAGTGGTGACGCAGAGCACACCGTCTAGAGGAAGAGGATCTGCCAGCCATTGCTCTGACGCAACCTGTGGCATGTACCTGGGGGGATGGAACCAGTAATAAGTGTAATGGGCCTGCGCGCATGTGTAGTAAAGCTCGAAGTTCGGAATATTGAAGCTTCCCTGTGCGTATGGCTTAGTGAGCATATTTCATTGTAGACACGGCTGCTTGCCCCCCATACTAGCCTGATCATTTCTGACCGCAGTGTCTTAAAAAAATGAAGTCCAGGGTGGTATGGGATATTGAGAAATAGATACAGTAGTTGCGGAAGCACCACCATTTTAATTAAGGAGGCTTGCCCCGCCAGGGAAAGCGGCAGCGAGATCCAGCGAGTGACACATCCTGTAATGCGGTCCATTGTAGTACCATAGTTAAGGTGCATCAGTTTCTCCCTGTCTCCAGAGATACAGATCCCTAGATAGCGCAGGTCTGTATCGCACCATTCCAATGGGAAGTCTAGGGAAAACTGAGTGGCCACAGGGGTAAGAGGGAAGATTTGTGACTTCCACCAACTGATATGGACCTCAGACAATTTTCCAAAGACAATAAATTCCCGTAAACATAGAGGGTGATGTCATCCGCATAAAGAGAAATGAGGATCAGGCGCAGGTTGCAACGTAGTGGTTTGTCCTGATGGTGTTGCCGCAATTTAGCCGCTAATGGTTCGATCGCCAGGGCGAAGAGCAGGGGGGGGACAGTGGGCACCCCTGCCGGGTACCTCTAGTGATGGGGAAGGCTGTAGACAAGTGACCATTAATTAGGACTTTGGCCATTGGGTGTTGATCTAGCAGCCATACCCATGAAAGAAACAGAGGAGGGAAGCCCATCCGCTGCAACATCCCAAGAAGATAATCCCACTCGATAGAGTCAAACGTCTTGCCGGCATCTAAAAAAACTGCTGCCAGCTGCAGATTGGGATCAACGTTATGCAGGATTTAGAAGAGGGTACGGACATTATGTGTAATTGCTCGCTCCGAAATGAAGCCCGCCTGATCAGGGAGGACCAGCTTTTCCATTAACAGGGTTAACCTATTGGCTATGACCTTGGCCAAGATTTTTGTATCGCAATTAATGAGGGACAATGGCCTGTAAGAATCACAATGGAGTGGCGACTTCCCGGGTATGAGAAGGGAAGTAATGAGTGCCTCCCTCATGGAGGAGGGAAGTGTGCCGGTTTCAAGGGAGTCCTCAAATATCTCTTTAAGAATCGGGGCCAGCTGGTCTATATATGTTTTATAAAATTCAATCTGTAGCCCGTCCAGGCCAGGGGCTTTGCTGGACTTCATTTGCATTATAGCTTCCCGTTTTTCATCGAGTTCGAAGGGGGCGCACAGGAATTCCCTTTGTGAGTCTCCCAGCCAACCAAGTTTCACCTTCACCAGAAAGTCATCCAGCTCAAAGTGGTCCCACCTATGTGAAGTGTATAACGGGGAGTAGTGCGTGGTATATACAGTGAGTATGTCAGCGGTGTCACGATAAACTACATCCCTGGGACCAGAAATCTCCAAGACATATTTAGAAAAGCTGGGTCTCCGTATTGTCTCAGCCAAGGCCTTCCCAGGTCACTCGCCCTCTCCGTATCGTCGGGCAACCCAGTATTTACCCCTGAACTTCTTCTCACGGTCAGCGGTGGCTGTGTATTTCAAGAGTTTATCACTGAATTCATGCTGAGCACGGCTGTCGCCACCTGCAGAGAGACATGTTTCTAATGTCTTGAGCTCATGCACATGGTAATGGCTGCCTCAGTATCTCCTGCAGCAGGTAGATGGGGCCGCCAAAGCCTCGTAGACGCCAGCTCGCTGGGAACCACAGCCACGCCACACACACCGCGATCGCAGGGTATGTATCGCGGCAGCAGCACAGCCACAGCGTGCCGAGCAGGAAGGCAGATCTGTGTGGTGCCGCTTGTGGCAGGCCCGTCACCCGGGGGTCTGTGACAATGATGGCGAGCTTTGCGCCATAAGGGAAAATGAAGAGCTGCAAAGGCGAGTTAGATAACAGATACAGCTCCGGCCTCGTCTGGGAAGCGGAAAGGCGTGTTTGCCGATCCACGCCTAGGTCAGGATATCACACATTCACCGCCTATCTTCAGGTGCCGAGATTGCAGACTGCACCAGTCAGGGCCCAGTCACCTCATGGGTGCCGCGGTGCTCGTGTGACTCACCTCGCCCAGTGGCAGCTCCAGGCAGGACAGGCCCTCATAGCGGCGGTGGCAGGATCTGCTGATAGCGGTTGACTAGAGCATGCCGTATGCCCCAAATTCACAGCGCCAGTGCATGGGGGCTACAGGCACCTATTAGCAGTGGTTATTGTGTGGTTAGGTCCATCTGGGCAGGATAAATGAAAGGATAAGTGCGCCGAGCTGCAGGAGCCTCACTCCAGTGCGGCCATATTGCTCGTGTGCCACCTAGCGCAAGCCAACACTGTCCTCATTCTGCTTTTTCTGTGCGTAAATCTCATTCTAACATAGCAGGAAATAAAACCTACTTTGAGTTTCCGAGACAGTACACACCCACATAACTGTTTGAACAATAAAGCTCTATGTTCAATAAAATAGCAAGGTCTGCTATTCTTGTCTTATAAGGCCAGCTACACTGATAAGTCGGTAAATAAAGGCTTGGGGGGTCCGCCCACCATCCCTGCGGTGTTGTGACCGGCCGCTAGACATGCGGCGGTTCCGCACTGCGAATTAGGATGCGCCCGCCACCTACAGCAGCACCCACCGCAATGCCAAAATGCCATGTTGTGTATTTCCATGCACAACGTGTCAGGCATCACGCAGTGCCTACCACCTTGTGCATGGGAATGTAGGTTGTACCCTGGGCACCCCCCAAGTGGCCCCCCACCCACTCACCCCCCTGGGGGCCCGCAAGGGGCCCCCATAGCAAATACCCCCCAGCCAACCATATTGTAGCCCAAGTCCGCCCGGAACGATTGCCGACCGGCGGAAATGCGGCAGACGCACTTTACGTCTGCCACGATACCCCCCAACATTATAATATGGTGGGGGTAAATCAGGTTACGATGGCGGGCGCGTCTCCCATCCCAGGAGGGTCAGTGCCTCCCTTAGGGCGTTGGGGTGTCACCCCACTCATATTTTCGCCCCTCTGGCTCCCAATTAAATGTGAGTAAAGTACTTAACATTTTAAGTATTTTGTATTCTGCCGCGGGCCGGTTGCAGTATCAAAACATGAGAAGGGTCCCTTGAGAAGCCAGTGCGGGCCTGAAAGGATAGGGCTTAACAATATTATTGACAGACATGGTCAAAGTCAGAAGGGCCCAAGTGTGCATGTCTGGCAAGATGGCTGCCTTTCTGCGGCCAGTCTGACATGCGCGCTAGAGGCCACTCAGAGTCTCCTTCCCCTGTGCAAACTGGAGCCCAGGGTGACTCATAGCTGCAGCCACCAAGCTCAGTAATGAGCGTTGAGGTTGTCTGCCCCAGCCAATTTTAAGCACTGCTGTTACAGCAGTAGCAGCGTCTGTGTTGGCTTAGAGATGTGGTAGTAGTTACTTGGAGCCATCTGGCGCAGAGTGTGTGAGGCAGTGCGAGGTGGGATGAGGCTGTCTCTCCCGCTCTACCCTTCTTGTGCAGCGCCGGCACAAAGAGAGACGGGCCGCAGCGTTCCTTGCTAGAATGGCGCCGGACTTCATTGATTTTAAAAATGCTTCCTGCTTCCACAAAGGTAAATTTCATAATACATATCAGTAGTTACTTTCCATTTCAGCCTTCCGCCGTCAGTCGCGCCTGCCATTCAGGAGCAGTGGATGTGGATTGAACAGGTTATGCTGCAGTACCAATACCTGAATTCCTCCTGAGTATAAAGTAACACCGTCTTTACCTCGCCCTAGTTTTCTAAAAGTGTAGCTAAGGGTCACAGAGGAACAAAGGGGCATATCAACAAGCAGGCGATAAAAAATTATCGACGCTTTTGCGGCCGTTTTCGGCCGAAAAGCGGCGATAATTTTATCGCCTAATCGGCAAGGTCACGCTAACGTGTGAAACCTTGCTTTACTGTCTTAGGGGCATATCAACAAGGGCTTTATCTCTGCTTTTTTGGCTTTAAAAGCCAAAAAAGCAGAGATAAAACTAGCGCCCCATCAACAACAGGGTGCTAACACGCAAATCTGCATGTTAGCACCCTTTTACTCTACGCTTCCCCTTGCATCTCTAATGAGATGCAAAGGGGGCGTTCCAGAGTAAAATAATAGGAGAAATGTCGCTAAGCGACATTTCTCCTATTATCAAGAATGTCGCTAACCCTGTTAGAGACAAAAAAAGCAGCGCTAACCACGGTTAACGCTGCTTTTTTACGTCTGCTAATATTCAGACTTAGCCATGATATTCTATGGAAGGAGGATATCATGGCTAAGTTTGCCTGTCCCTATCAACAAGATAACGTGAGATTATCGCTGGGTTTCCAGCGATAATCTCACGTTAGCCTGTTAGCGTGAGGATTTTTATCACTATTGAGATAAGCGTTGCTAATAGCACGCTATCTCAGCGATAAAAATTCACGCTAGCCGGCGATAATTATCCTAGCGCTAAGTGCGCTTAGAGATAATTATCACCGGTTGTTGTTGATATGCCCCAGGATTCCTAACGCCCAGCTTTGCATCTCTAAGCGACATTTCTCCTATCGGCAAGCCTAACGCTATGAAGCATAGCGTCAGGAAAAGTAGCGATAACCCCTGTTATCGCTACTTTCCTTACGCCTGCTTCAGGACTGACTTAGCCATGATATCCTATGGAAGGTGGATATCATGGCTAAGTTTGTGAATCCTTATCAACTAGCTAACGTGAGATTATCGCTGGGTTTCCAGCGATAATCTCAGGTTAGCCAGTTAGCGCTAGGATTTTTATCGCTGATGAGATAAGCGTTGCTAATAGCACGCTATCTCAGCGATAAAAATCGGCGCTAGCCGGCGATAATTATCCGAGCGCTAAGTGCGCTCAGCGATAATTATCGCCGGTTGTTGTTGATATGCCCCAAAGTAACGCACCTGGGAGAGATCGCTAAAGGAAAACATGCCAACAGTGCGATTAGAAAAGACGGTGCCCGTAGCCACAGAAGGAAACTGACCCCAAAGAGCGCAGCCTCCTAGCCCTCCTGTGTCAGGGCACCCCCAAATCTCCGCCCTCTTCTCCCCCAAGCCCCGTGTTGCTCTTGCTAGCCTCCCTTCACACAGCGCTCAGCAACCGGACCAGACCCGAGTCAAAGACGGCTCCTGGAAGCAGCAGAAAGCGTTACCCAGTGCCATCTGTGGCGCTAGGGCCTTGTCTGATGCTCCCCTCTGCTTTGTCCCCACAGCCTGAATCTACAGCGAGAGTCTCCGAATTCAACATCTTACCGTGGCCCCCGCAGACAGGTAAGCGCTGCACCCTCATGCACTGCCTGGTCACAAACTCTCGTACCAGGACAGAAAAGAGTGAACACTGAGCCACTAATTACACCAGTCATTCTCTATTGATCTATTCCAAACAGGGAGTAGTAGCCAACGACACGTTATTGATCACTGTCACACAGGTGTTGCTATCTGATGTGTTGCACAGTCTACACAGCGTTTCACATCAGCTTCCTACTAGGGGGCATATCAACAAGGGCTTTATCTCTGCTTTTTTGGCTTTAAAAGCCAAAAAAGGAGAGATAAAAGTAGCGCCCAATCAACAACAGGGTGCTAACATGCAAATTTGCATGTTAGCACCCTTTTACTCTACGCTTCCCCTTGCATCTCTAGTGAGATGCAAAGGGGGCGTTCCAGAGTAAAATAATAGGAGAAATGTCGCTAAGCGAAATTTCTCCTATTATCAAGAATGTCGCTAACCCTGTTAGAGACAAAAAAAGCAGCGCTAACCGCGGTTAACGCTGCTTTTTTACGTCTGGTATTTTTCTGACTTAGCCATGATATCCTATGGAAGGAGGATATCATGGCTAAGTTTGCCTATCCCTATCAACAAGGTAACGTGAGATTATTGCTGGGTTTCCAACGATAATCTCACGTTAGCCTGTTAGCGTGAGGATTTTTAGCACTATTGAGATAAGCGTTGCTAATAGCACGCTATCTCAGAGATAAAAATTCACGCTAGCCGGCGATAATTATCCTAGCGCTAAGTGCGCTTAGAGATAATTATCGCCGGTTGTTGTTGATATGCCCCTTGGTGCTCTTCGGCGTGGGTGGGCTTGGGTTGTAGAGTGAGGTACGAAGGGTCCGAGTTTTACTCTAAACATGGTGTGTGGGGCCTATTGCTGCGCATAAGCATGGCATCAGGTCACCGAACAACAGCAAACGCCTTTTACACACAGGGAAGACCGAAATTGTCTGCGCATGAGCAATACATGCATGCGAAAGAAAAGAAAAATAAATACATGTATGTACCCTTTCAGGATCACATACATGGAACAGAGTCTTTAAAGACACCGGGATGTGCTTACGAAAAGCAAAATGCATTATTGTACGTATTTGTGCGTGTATTTGCTGATTTTGGACGCGTTGTGTCTCTAAATCCAAGAGATGAAAGCACACCTTCCGTCTTCCCTTCCTGTAGACAAGAGGTTGAGGGTGGTGACAGAGAGTGAACCTTGTAATAACGGCAGGATCCTCCCTGAGACGCTATCTAATATGTCACGAGACGCTGCCCTAGTCATTTGCTTAATTATGCACCATGGCTTCAACCCCAGCTGCACGCAAGGCAGGAGATGAAAGGTGTTTGTATCCAATATTGAATATTTGTGCTCAAGACCGGACTAGCTGTGTACCTCCCAGGAGGGTGGGAGGGTGAGGTGCCGGTTTAGTAGCAGTTCAGCAGGTTTTGAAAGCTCCCGCTGCAGAGTTTCCGGTAAATCCAGTAGTTTTCAGGCAACAATACAAGTGTCAGGATAACTATCGATTAATGTACCTGCTGGAGAGAGATCGGAGTTTTGTCTAGTGACAACTTTGAATCATCTAAGGAAGCAGACAGGGTTAATATGCCTGCTGCAAAGAACATGTACTATGCAGATCACCGAACAGTATTTTATGTGCATAGCTCATTGGCTTACTGCTTTTATCACAGCAACCCTTGTGTTACTGTGCAGTATATAAATTACAATCAGAATCTCGCACAGTGAGCTATGAACAACCTTCAAGGAGTTGCATGCAAGCTGCATGGTACAGGTTAGAAAGTGGTGTTTTTTTAGTCATTATCCTAATGTTGCTAAAAAAAGGCTTATTCGGGTAGAAACACATTCTTATTAGCAAAGCTAACATTAACCACTATGTTACATTCCAAATCCTGGGTTTGTGCTTTTGCCAAACAAGGCAATCTTACAAAATGCCTTCAAGTATGGATGACATGAATTCTACACCTTGTAGTCCCCTTTGTCTTATGCAATATTTTTTATACACTGATTTACACACGTATGATTAATTGTCTCTGAATTTGTGTGTGTTGTAAAGTGCTCCAACACCCTATAATGGTATGAGAGACGCTATAAAACAAATTAAATACTTGAGAGAGGGACTGTGGCGAGATGAGGGGCACTGTTGGAGGGTGATAGTGAGGGAATCATTGAATAGATTTAACAAAGATTGTTGAATTCTGGTGGACTCTATGGTCATCATTTACTATGCTTTGAAAGCTGATTCAATTGAATATATAGTTGGAATGCCATAACCTGTGCCCACATAACAATGTTAATACCCATAAATGCAATGCCAATGTATTCCAAAATCTATGCCTGCCAACTGTATCGATACCGGCAGTAACAATCAGTGGCGGCAACCTTCAATGAAAAATAGTGGGGCTTTAAGTCGCTACTCACAAATAAAAGCAAGCTGGAGCATGACCACTTCAGCTCTTTTCCTTTTCACATGCCGGAAAAGGAAGGACTTCCTTCCTGCTTGGAGAACGGAACTCCAACCAATCCTGGAGCTGCTTTCTTGTTGTAAGAGCAACTCCAGGATTGGTGCGATCAGGCTCACCCAGCACTCATTTTGAGGATTGCAGAGTCTACACTGCGCATGTTGGATAGGACGACTTGAGACCCTCACGGGTGAATAGCGCGCTTTCAATTCCCTGATTGATTGACGACAGTAGACAGCCGGCCAATACGTTATATGCACTGTAAACCAGTGCGGTCATCCTGCATTTGCAGAATTCAGGGCCGCCCCACCCAGTGCAAGCTGTGCAGTGGTAAATAAATAAAAGGGCATTGAAATGCCATGATACTCGTTTGTCTTTGCCTGCTGCTGTTCTTGCAGCAGGCGGGGCGACGCTCCTCCACTCCTGAGGAGAAGCTGCGCCAGGGAACAATGTCAATGTATGCCATAATCCATGCACGATTACAAATGTTATTACCAGTAGAAACAATGTTGATGTGCGCAATGATCTAGGCCCACATAACAATGTCAATACCAGTAAAAACAATGTTGATGTACACTGCGACAACTGTACACACAATGTTGAGAATGTCAGTAAAAATGATATCAATGACGGCCATGTTATTTTCAGAAGTTCTCTTGAAATCACACCATTGCAGTCAGATTCAGCCAAGGTGACCTCCCCATCAACCCAGACTCAAAGATACATGGTCAGACAGTCCTGCGATACCAACCCATGACTATCGAGCGACAGGTCACAGGTGTTTCCCAAAGACAAACGCGCACCCTGGGAAAACCCTGATCGATCCCACAGACAGTTGCACCACAAACAGGTCCGAGGAAATTGGCCCCAATAAAACACGTTTGGCCAGAGGTGCGAGTTCCCCCAAAATACCACAAAGTTAGATTCCACATATAGATAAAAACACTCAGCCAATCATTAAACGGGCTGCACGCTGCACGAGGTGATCACGGGCTCCCCACACTGGACAACTGGAAACACACACACTGGCCCCTACTAGCTGTCCCAGAGGTCTATACCCATTTGTGCCCTTATCCGATAACCAAAATTGTTATTTATGACTAAAATGCTTTTCAAAGAATGCAGAATTGTTTTATTGCACCGCAGAAGATGCTGTATTGTCAGTCGGAACTTTGTACAAGAGACTATTTTCAGACGTAGTCAGTCGAGGTTTTCCCGGCTGCTGTGTTTAATTAAACCAACTTTTCCTGATTCACCAAACGCCTCCTGTCTTTTCATTTCATTAAGGTAAATTGATATCCGAGCAAAAATAATGAAAAATATGTTGTATACTGCACCATTTGTGCGCACATTATCTTGGGGGGCAGACCACCCCCAAACCCTCCTTGTAGTAGTCAGGCTTACTCGCTGCACTCTCTATGCACTGTATGGGAGCTGGTCTGACAAAGTTTGCCAGGGCTACTTTGGGTTCCAAGTACGACACAGTTTGTGCTAGTCTGAGATACCATTGCAGATGACAACAAAATCACACGGCCCTCTCTCTCTGTAGTAAGGTTGATAAACCTGTAAAAATACTTGCCGTCTCGCTGGCATGTATTTGAATCACATTTTTACAATGGGCTCAGGCTGTTGTGTGACTTGTGTAGTCGATTTCCCTAACCAACAGTTTACAGCCCTGCTGTGTGCTGTCTTTGTGGCCTGACAGATGGCTTGCTTGCATGCAGCATACATAAACAGGTTTGTGAAAGCAGGCGCTTTCAAATGCAAGCAGTAAAATTCAAGCCATTTGTCAGGACAAAAACACAGGACCTGGTAACAGATTCCATGTGATGGCAGTAGTCCTGGTTGCCTATACTGACTATAATTTAAAAAAATGAGAGTATTTTATAATGTGAAGTGTGCAACAATCTTGCTGTGGTACACAGAGTGAGCAGAATAGAGAAGGTGCATTGGAAATACTATTGTTTGAATTGGTCTGGATATAGATGTCATAGCCACCCACTATTAGAGATGCTTATTTCTTCATCCCCTGAATGCGACATACAGTGGTTTGTAGGGTGCCCTACTGTCTTTTAATGTTTATTCCTTGCTGTCTCATTGCGCTCAGTCTAACAAGTCACAATAACTTGCATTTCCTCAGTAGATTTCATTTGTAAAGACATATCAATAAATAAAGAAATCTGTGAGGTACTCAGCATTGTTATCTCAAAGTCTGTTATGAAGTTCTGTGGTTATGCTGAATATGTAGCTAGCTACGTCATTATCATATTAAATGTTTTAATTGATGTATTAACTACAATTTCACAATTGCTTTATTAACCTTCTTGCGTTCTCAAATTTGCTTGAAAAGGCACAATTTGCCCACTTGTGGCGGTCAGGAATGATCGATATGTTTGATCGCCACAGGACACTCACGCATAACTTTTACTCCCCATCACTTTCAAATGTCACCAGCCGCCAAAACATCCAATTGGGACTGGAGATACAGTACTGTATGGCCTGTCCCAGTGCCGACTGGAATGAATATTCCCCTCTACCCTACACTCTCTGTGCTTGTCTTTTATAACTTATTCTCATTGTTTTTAGAAACTCTTAACTAAACAATTTAACAGAAAGTAGCCTAATGCCCTTTCAATTGAATTAGTTCTATGAAATTGCATTATTTTCAATAACAACAATAAACAAGACACTAAGGGGCCGATTTGGATGTCAGTTAGGAAGCCTCCAACCAGAGTTCGGAGGGTTTCCGACCGACATCCAAGGTTTCAAATGTGACAGCCATATTACAATGAAAGCTGTCGGATATGAAACCGCCCGGTCATTCCAGCTGACTTCCAATAGGCTCAAAGAGCCCATCAGCCAGTCGGAACCAACACGTAATCCCTCAAGGACGGGGTTTCCTTCATCAGGATTACATTGACGGCTTCCCACGGGCGTTTCATGTGGGGCTTTCAAACATGAAAAACCTGTCGGAAAGTGACTTTGGATGCCCCTAGCAGGTCTCCCTTGCAAAACCGGCCTCCAGTTGGGTGACTGGGGGGCCCCCCTGTCAATCCCTGCAGTGCGGGGATTAACAAAAGTCCCATTTTTCTATGTAACCGGCGGCAGCACGAGCTGCCATAGAGAAATGGGAGTATGCGACTGCACCATCTGTGGTTGCATTGTAATAGCAGTGTCGGGACCGCCGACCGGAAGTCAGTCGGTCCCTAGACTGCAGTGATGTCCGTCCGCCTGACATCGTAATCAGGCCCATAGTTGTCAACCTTGAAGAAATAAACAAACAAAAGTAAAATGAGGCAGTTACTGTTTAGATTAAATAAGCAAATATATTTGCATAAGCTTGATTCTCATTGCTGAGCATTATAATTTAAACTAAATGCTCGTAGTTTTAAGAACACGGATGCATCAATTTGATTGATTGATTGATTGATTGGCACATGTAACTCAAGCAGGTGAATACCCAGAACAGAAAAGCCATAATGTTCACAACAGTGTGAACGGGAGAACACAGGCACAGTAAAACTTACAGGTGGTGTGCACAAAACGCTTTCAGTGCAGGTGGGCTACTGGGCATCCTGAGGGCCACTCATACAAGATGGGGCTGCAAAGCCCTGGTTTGAAATCGATGTAGGGAAGATCAGAGGTGGTTGAGAGTCATTTAGCCTGAAGGCAGGCTAAATGACTATAGATGATGTCTGGGGAATCTCAGAAGGTCTTCTTTGAGTGTCAGAGTAAATACCAGTGGTCATTGAGCCTATGTGCAAGGGGATATTAATGGACCATCTGATAACTAAGATCCTCTGATGGTGAGGTGAAGGCCACTGAGTGGAAAGAATAGGAGCATTTTGAGGGTTGGGTTAAAGCGCTTTGAGGGGAAGGTGGCAAAACTGTCTGAAATATTAAGGGGTATCTGAAGTAGAGCTATTACAACCAGATTATGTTTCCTCATTCCCAGAGGCTTTGATAGTCCCAGGTCGGTGAATAATTTCAGGATGCAGAGGGGCAGCAAGAGATAAAAACATAAACTCCATTTATTCAGGTCGAGGTCCTTGCTGACAAGAAATGTATCTTATAGAGCCAATGCTTAAAATGTATCTCTGAGCAGAGCTTGCCTGAAATATATGCACTTTCAATTTCACTTTCCACCCACACTGCTATGTGGAAGCCCTGCTGCCTGGACACTCCACACCTCCACCTGTGGGGCATGTTTATGGTTTTCCATTATATACACATTTCTCCCTGTTTGATAATATGTCGTTAAATTTTATGGTAGAGGGATAGTTCCATGAGGTCATAGTGAGGGCATCTGTAAATTGGTTGTGTTTTTCAACTTCAAGTTTTGTGTGTAGGGCCTTAGTGGAGATGCCTGTTAGCTTATTGAAAGGTCCTGAGTCCCTTGGCACAATTTCAGGCTCAAAATGTGCGTCTGCCCCCTATCAGTTCGCTATATAGCAGACTGTGTACTGCTTTTCCCACTTAAAGTTTTCTGGTAGTAGCAGAATCCTGTAACAGGTATTTCTACAAACTGATTCTTTAACTGAATGATTATGAAAAAAAAATATTACAAAAAACTCATTTTAAAGACTTCTATATTTATCTAGAGAAAGCAGTTTCCCCTGATGTGTGGTATATCCTAATGTCGTTGAGCATGCACCGCAATCTCAATTAACAAGTTGGTCAGATCATCAGCAAGCTTCCAAGACCATCCAGCCCAGTCACTAGCGATCTGACAACAATGAGCCCAGCTCAAGCAATGCACAAAGTTACGTTCCAGGCCCAAGTGGCATCTCAGCAGCAGTATACAAATGGGCTCCAACCAGGTGGGCCTTGGTTATGGCCCCCTTATATCAGCAATATCTATTGGAGTCAGCTATCCCAGAGTCATGGAGGGGCTCATCATTGGTACTGCAACAGAAAAAGGACTCTCGGTCATGCCCTGGGAACTACCAGCTATTTGTGCTCCATGACACAGATGGAACATGCTTTGCCAATATTCTAAACAGGGAGCTCCAAGCTTGGGAGGAGGGCAATAATTTAATTCTGATTAGCCAAATACATTTTAAAAGGGCTGTCATATTGAGGACAATCTCTTCTGCCTGTTCCACTTGAGAGAAGCAACTCTGGGCCACAAGGGCACAGTAAGGCCCTTTACTCTTGGTTTATAGACTTTCAAACGGCTTTGAAAAGTTTTTCAAGATCACGGCTTTGGTTGAAACTGACAGACTGGGAAATTGCAACTAACCTTCTAAAAGCCATCACCACGCTCTGCTCTTACACGTCGATCAAAATAAAAATGAGTGCTGGATGGGCTACCATGGCAAAAATCAAGACAGATAAGGGCCTAAAACAAGGATGTATATTGGCATCTCTACTGTTTAACCTGTATCTGGCTGACCTGGCTGGGTTCAAACTGGAATGGCATGGTGAGCAAAAAAAACATGGAATTAGGGCCAGATCTCTGTACTGGGGTGAATGTATGACATTGTTCTGCATTCTTTCCATCAACTGTTGTTTTTGCATTTGTCACCCCGATTGGGACGAGTATGCCCAGACGTGGGTCCCGTGCTCTCCATGGCACTGGAATCAAGCTATCCTGGCTGAAGAGGGTTTAAACCCCGAAACCGGTTTTAGAATGCTTGTTTCCAGTCCAGGGAGGACCTGGCTTGGCAGTTTGGGCTGGACTGTTCCCATGAGGCACAGGGTCAAGGGGTCAAGACAGATTTGGATATGGCTGGGTTCAAACTGGAATGGCATGGTGAACAAAAAAACGATGGATTTAGGACCAGATCTCTGTACTGGGGTGAATGTATGACATTGTTCTGCATTCTGTCCATCAACTGTTGTTTTTGACCTGCCAACCCACCTGGAGATGGTGAGGTCCTTTCCAACCAAAATTGCAGGCATCAGAGTGCAATATGCAAATGACACAGTGCTCCTTGACGTGACGCCTATTGGGCTGCAGTGACTCCTCAATGCACTTGCAGCTTGTGTAAAAGCAACAGACTGAAAATAAATGTAACAAATCACAAGTTCTGATTATTCAATCTAAATTGGAAAAAAGGTGGGGCCTGGTCCATTGAGGGGAGCACTGTTGAAGTCCTAGAACCATATAAATACCTGGGAGTTTGGCTGGACTATAGCGACCGCATTTCCACACCCACGCACAACCGGTAGCCTCAAATCACTGGAATGAGCCTTTCGCCAATTATGAAACTCATTGGTGAATCCTGATTTAAGGCCTCTGCTAAAGGTGATTGGCTGCAACTTACTCCCAAGAATAACGAATGGTGCAATCACCTTTAGAGAATTGTGGCTCAATCCCCTGTGCATTCCAACACTTTCCCTACTCTTGCACTGACTGGAGTGGGAATAGTTAATTCCTTAGTACAACACCGATGTATAAATTGTGATGGTGATAGGATATGCATTATATGAACATTTTTATAATTACATTTTTATTGCTCCAAATTATATTATTAAGTTTTTGATTATTTAAAATGAAATTTATAATCATTAATGTTTTTATGTGTAAAATATCTTAATTAAATTGTAAGAACTTTATGCTGAAAATTGTTTGTTTTTTAAATATTTTATGTTATTGGTGTGTGTGTGTATATATATATATATATTTTATCTACTGGCGGTCGCCAGTAGATAGTTATAGTTAGGACCGTGTTTCCATAGGACATCCGCAACATTCTATTTTGAATAACTTTGGCGCCGATTGACGAATCCTCACGAAATTTTCAAAATAGGTGGGGCGCTCCGCTCCGCTCCTTCCCTGAAAGTCTCGGGGGGATTCGTCAAGCGGGGGCTGAGAAAAAAGGGGGGTCCCCATGCATTTTTCCATAGGACCTTCAGTCCAAGCTACAGCCGGAACGGCTGAACAGAATTTCTTGAAATTTGGCAGAGAGGTAGTCCTCAGGTCAGGGATGTGCCTTTTGCAGGTCTGGTGTAAATCTGTTCGGTATTTCCTGAGAAAATAGCATTTAAAAGCATATATATATCTATAGGCGCGCTCCGTGTGCGTACCGTAAAACTTACAGTACGCGCACGCTGCCGTGCGCGAGTGGGATTCTGATTGGTTGTTAGATCTTACTAAACATTCGAATCGGTCGAAACCAGGAAGTGTCGGCCGCCATTTTCTCTCTTGCAGAGTGAGGGGATAAAAAACAAAGGTGGAGAATGTGAAAAGGGGGCAGGGTGGACAGCTGCTGACCCCCTAGCCTTTGTCAGGGGGGTCCCAGAAGGACCCTCAAGGGGCAAAATGTATTTTAATTTTTTTACGAAAAATCGCGGAGTACGCGTAGCGTGCGCGTACGGTATAAACGGAAAAAATCCGCGAACGGCGAAGCGCACCGTGCGCGTACGGAGCGCGCACGGTGAAAAACCTTAAAATAAATAAATAAATAAAAACATAACTTGGCATTTTAAAAAACGTACAAATTCACTGAAAAAACCATAGGTTTCACACATGTTATAGTTAGCTGGACATTTCACTCGTGAAAAACCATTGAAATTCCCCCGTTATAGTTAGTGCAGGCCACTATAACTCACGCGACCGCAATCCTCTGCTGATGACGTCAGATATTACATCACTGATGACATATGTGTCTTTCTGAAAAATAAATATTTGTAATATATGTATAGCTAAAAATTAATGGAAGAAGACATGGGTAAATAAGTGTCTAAAGACAGTGATGTCAGGCGTTCCACACTTTTGTAATAAATATAGAATGTTAGCAATCTAGTTGTTCATTAGGATACTGTTGAGAGGCAGAGGCCAGGGGCACGGACTCTGAAAATGGAAGGCAGGTAGGAGGGTGCAAAGGCAACAATTTAACCACACTGAGCAGGCAGGAAGGGCCCGTGGAAGCACAACAGACTATGGAGGGCAGTGGAAAGGGGGGCAGGGGCAACAAACCAACAATACAGGACTTGCAAGAGAGGCTGTGGCAATGTAATAGACCATTGTGGGCAGAAGGAAGAGGCAATGGTAGTACAACCATACATGCCAACAGACCCGATTCAGCCAGGAAATGTCCAATGTTTTTAAGCTCAAATGGGCTTTATTTGATCTGTCTCCTGTCTACAATATCCTCTTTTTCAATGTAACTCAAAGGGGAAAATCAATACCCCAGTTTATGCTAGCTGGAAGTGTCGTTGAAGTCGTGAAGATTAAAGTTGAAGAAAAGACAAAGATGAACCTGAAAGCAGAGGGGACAAAGTCTGGGTCACAGCACAGTGACCAGGGAGCTCACAGGAAGGAACTCGTGGATGTCGGGTGCTTCAGGTGTGGAAGGTACAGCTGGGCTCTGCAGTCACGGGCTCCGGGAGGCTTCAAGGAAGGCCAGCTTCTGGAGGGCGACTGTCCCACGTCGGCTGAGGGTCGCTGCGGTGTTAGTGTCCCGATTGTATCAGTTTTTTTTCAAAATCTCCCTCTTACCAAGTTCAAAATGTTCGCAAGTATGGTACATTGGATCATGTAAGGAAATGGGATAGGGACGTGGACTTGGATAACAGAGGACAGGAGGGACATGGAGAGGTGCACCAAACTGACCCTGCAGGGCAGGCATCAGGGTTTGCATCAGCACAATACACCACACAGCGCATGCGGGACGGGAGTGCAGCACAACAATCCATAGAAAGCAAGAGGGAGGGGACAGGACCATGCACATGGACAACAGAGAACAGATGGGAAAGAGTAGGGGTATGCACATGTAAACAGAGGGCTGGGGGCAAGGGGGCAGGGCAGGAGCAGCAAGATAGCCATGGAGGTCAGGCAGGATGGGCACTAGAAGCAAGACACACCATGAAGAGCAACAGTGAGACTGTGATGGTATACACACAGACCATGGAGGGAAGGTGAGGTGGGAGGGGGTCAGGGGCAGCTAACTGACCACACAGGGAAGGTGGGAGGGGCCATGGCAGCACAGACGACCATGCATGGCAAGTGGGAGGGTTAGTGGCAGCACAATGGCTATGATGGGCAAGAAGGAGGGTGCAGGGGCATGCACAAAGGACGATGGAGGATAGAAGGGAGGGTCAGGACCTGTGCACAGACAAGAAAGTTCAGGGGAAGGGGCCTCACAACAGACCACACGGGGCAGGCAGGAGGAGCAGTTGCAGCACAACAGACCAGGGAGGGCAGAAGGGTGTGGCAGTACAATGGACCATGTAGGACAGGAGGAAGAGGATAGGGGCATGGCATGTGGACAGGCAGGGTGGAGGTGGCAGGGACAGGTTACAGTCATCTGACAATGCTAGGCAGGTGGGAGGGGAGTGGCAGCTCAACAGAACACTCAGAGTAGATAGGAGTGGCAGGTCTATGGGACATGGTGGGCAAAAAGGATGGAGCAGGGGCATGCACAAAGACATCGGAGGGCAGGGGGAAGGAGAATAGGGGCAGCAAGCTAAGCACAGAGTTTAAGCAGGAGGTCAATGATGGGGCATAGAATTGGGCAATGGAGGGCAGGAGGAGTGGACTGGTACATCATACTAAATTGAGGGCAGTGGCAGCACATCAGACTATGCATGGCACGAGGGAGGAGGCTAGTCCATGGATTCACACAACAGAGGATAGGGAGGAGGGGGATGGGGCAGCAAGCTAACTGTTCAGAGAAGGCGGGTATTAGGAACTTTATTGTTTTTAAAACATTGTGTCTGTGCGAACTACTTAAAATATGAACAAGTATGCAGCATAATCTCACTTTTATTCAGGAAGAAGAGGACGTTTGTGACTGTGACTCCGGGCTCACTTGGCAGAAACACCCCCTGACCCTCCACCCCCTATCGCAAAATGTAATGCCCGTGAAAAGGGTAGGTGAACACAGTGTTATATAGAACATAGTCCTGAGAGCACGATTGAAAATGAAAACTAGATATAGTGCATGGTATAAACTATGCACCAAAAAGTGTGATATAAGATGAACTGGGCGTGAAATATGATATGCAATACATTGTGTGCAATGACAGATTCATTGGAGAGCGCGAGATAGCACAGGCACTAGCGCGTGCTATGCGATATGCGCCTTGGAGTGTAATATGCACAGGGCAGTGTTGTGTAACCTAACTAGTCTCTAAAGTTGTAATATAAAATATGTGCTGGGGAGTGTAACGTTGCATATGCACTGTGACAAAGATATGGATCCCAGATTGTAATATGTATGGCATAGCACTGTGCGTTATAACATAGGCATCGAGGAAGGCACGTTTGATAGGGCAATATAACCCATGCGAAGACAAGTGTGGCATGACATATTCACGGGGTGGTGTTACAGTGCACATGGGCTAGAGAGTGTCATAGCATATGCACTAGCTAGTGGAATACAACACAGAGGTGTGTGGCACTCGGCAGGCAATGGTGGGTGTAACACAGCATTGGGCTCTGTCAGGAGCGCGCTGTGACTCTCAAGTGATGTTCGTCCCATTTCCAGAGAGTAAAATAAAAAGTATTACACATCCGGCAGTGGATGTGTGTTTTATTAACCGTGAGGGGGGTTTCTTGCATAGTTTTGGTCGAATTGTTGTCGAATCCCCTTTGAATGGCTTGGTGTGCATGTGTATTAAATGTGCCCGTCAATAGCTATCCATGTTTGTATAAATAAACGACAAGGGTGTATACCGGGATTAGGCACGGTAGGGCATCAGACATGTCAGAGCTTCACTAGTGGTGTAAATACATTCCACGTGGATTCATTGCATACATAGTCGCCTTTTAATGAATATCACGCAAATCGTCATTGTCCAGCATGTCCTAGGTGTGTCTATAAATATATATTTTTAAAAAATAACAAAAAACAGTGGCCGGCCCTGGGGATTGGGGTCAAAAAAATGTAATTAGGAGACAGGCCCTGGGGGATGGGGTCATCAGGGCCAATAAATTAGAATAAGAAGGGGAACCACACAGCCCCCCTTCTTAAAAAATTAAAATAAATAAAAGACTGGCATCGTGCCGGAGGCCATGCCCCCTCCGTGCAGCACTCTGCAAATGCGCCCCCAACAGGCATCTCCAGTATGCGCCAGGGAGCTGCGCTGCAGACAGGTGTTCTGAGGCCAAGCCCCTTTTTACACCTCTCTGCAACGCAGCTCTGTGGCGCTTACTGGAGGTACCTAGTGGTCTAGTTTGACCCTAGGGACCCTTAGGATTCAAGGGGACTTAATCTCTCAACTTAGGACAGCCACAGGGCGCGTTTACACAGTGGTGAAGGGAGGGGACGGGGCCTGAGGTGACGTGTGCAAACACGCACTATGGCACGTTTTAAATTGGGGATATAATTTCCCTTCAATACTGAGGGACCCTGGGGGCTAACTAGCCCACCAAGTGCTTCCAGTAAGCGCCACTGAGCTGCATTGCAGAGAGGTGGTCCAGGCCGTGCCACTTTTTACACCTCTCTGCAACGCAGCTCTGTGGCACTTACTGGAGGTACCTAGTGGGCTAGTTGGACCCTAGAGACCCTCAGGATTCAAATGAACTTAATCTCCCAACTAAAAACGGACACAGGGCGTGTTTACACAGTGGTGAAGGGTGGGGACGGGGCCTGAGTTAACGTGTGCAAAAACGCCCTGTGGCCTGTTTTAAGAGGTAGTTTTAATCCCCATGCCCTATTATATACTAGGGGCTTACAGAGGAGGTCATGCTAATCACAGGGGGACCCCAACGCATAATGTTCCCTAATGTATGTAGGTGTTTTCACTGTATTCTAAGTGTCTTTTAACATAGCACTGGCTCTAGGACTGGTTAGTCAGACTCAGTTACCACCAGTATCCGTCTGAAAAAGTTGAGGGTACAGGATGATTTTGCAACAAGGCTTCTTTCTGCTCTTCTTTTTGTTCTTTCTGCACGTTATCCTTCTTCCTGCACTTATCTTCGTATGACAAATGACATCAGTGATGTCATTTGAGATGTCATCAGTGATGTCATGAGTGATGTCACTGACCATGTCATGAGTGATATAATATGTGACGTCATCAGCAGTGCATTGCGGGCGCGCGAGTTATAGTTAGCTGAACTAACTATAACGGGGGAATTTCAATGGTTTTGTACAAGTGAAAAGTCCAGCTAACTATAACACCCCTGAAACCTATGGTTTTTTCAGTGAATATATATATATATATTAACGTATCTGTGTTTCACTTTTTAAATACGTTTTTTTTATATTGGTTGAAATATGGATTACTAAATTATTGTAACGATTTAATATTTTTTATATAAGCCTCATTATGATGTTGGTTGGATTGCAACTGATAGGCCTTAGGTTGTGGTCCGGCCGACACACTGTGGAGCACTCTGACTGCCGCATTATGATGCGCTGCGGTCGGAGGCAGCGGGAGGAGGGACCGACCAACGCTTACGATGGGCTCAAGGAGACTGTCTGACCATCGGTCGGAATGTAATACCCTACAATAGCGCTGTGCCTGCTCAGGCACCGCCGCAAGGATTACAGTGTCCCTTTCATACAGCCTTTCAATGACAGTCTGACCGCCATTGAAAGACTGTTGGAAACAGACTTTGGGGGCCAATAGCAGGGACCCTGTCCCGCTGGGGCCTCTGCTATGAGGCCTGGTGAGCACCTGTGGTGCCACTCCAAATATCTGTACCCCTTGTGCCAGGCACCACGTGGTGCCTGGCACATGGTGCATGGATGGTTTGCAAACATGCATTTTTCAAATGAGGCTTGTCCTGCAGCCCTTTTCTGGCCAAAGCACAACCCGCAATGGAAAAATTGATGTTTTGGGCCACCTCATGGGCAGTTGAATCCTAATTTGTCAGATCGAACCTCCGATTACTAGTCGGCCGATTTCCATTCTGATGCAATGCCAGTCTGACGTGCGTCCAACTAGCCTTGTAATCGGGCCTTCATTTTTAAATGTATACATATTTTAAAAATGCTATTTAATATAACAATATTAATGACAATTACATTGGGGCTGATTATGATGCCGGTCATATGCGCGTCTGACCGATATCATAGCAGAATCAGGTCCTATATTCATTCCATTGTGGATTGTGCTGCCGCTCAAAGCATAAGCCGCAATGAAAAAAAATGCATAGTCTAAACATCTCAGCACTGTGTGGCAGGCACCATGCGATGCCTGCCACATGGTGCAGGGATGTCTAGGTGAGCACCACAGGTGCCCCTAGGCCCCATAGCGGAGGGCCAGGGGCTCCCAAAGTCACTTTACGACTGCCTTTTCATGGCGGGCGGACCGCCATGAAAGGGCAGGCGGACAGCGAAATTGTAATCCTGATGGCTGAGCCAAGGCTGGCTCTGCTATCATTTGTAGATAACATTTCCGAGTACCACCCTGCTGGGCTCTATGAGCCTCTTGGGAGCGAAGTGGTTTCTCTCAGACCACCAGTATCAGAATACGGCGGTCGGACTGAAACCTCTGATGTCAGGCGTAAAGCCTCTGATGAGCTTTCCTCCCAACATCATAATGAGGCCCATTATTTGTTTGATATTTTTGTACTTACCACAATAGGTATAGGATGACAATATTTTTGACAAATATATTGTGGTCACAATATTTTGCTATGGTGATATTTTCATAGGTGATATTTTGTCTGTGAACACTCAATTCCTTTAGTCAGTCTAACATGTTTTTGCTCCACAGAAGGACTAACTGCGATAAAATTAGCCCCCGTGCTTTCAAGAAACCGTTTAGTAATTGCACTTTAATTCAGGCTTTGTTAAGATGTATTGTGCATGAATAAGTACCTTTCTTAACTAAACCACATGTCCTGTTTTGGGGCCAGTCTAGATGCACTGTGCACAGACATGTGCCTCTGACTAGATCACATGTTCTTTGAAGGTGTCGGCTTTGTAGACCCTTCAGGGGCAAACATTGCACTTTAGATTTTTTAACGTATTTACATTTTTGCACCTTATATTTATGTATTATTAATAAGGCACAGGGATTTTTAAAAATAATTTCTTCCAAATTTTAGTGATCTCCAAATTGTGCAGGTCTTTTATTAAGCCCCCATAAGTATTCACTTTGACGTTTATATGTAAATATGCATTTCTGTTGTTCATTGTAATTATTTTAAATAATCGCACAACAAAGAATCAATCTATCTATCTATCTATCTATCTATCTATCTATCTATCTATCTATCTATCTATCTATCTATCTATCTATCTATCTATCTATCTATCTATCTATCTATCTATCTATCTATCTATCTATCTATCTATCTATCTATCCATCTATGTATCTATCTATCTATCTATCCATCCATCTATCTAAATTAGCCAGTAAATACTATCATGCTTGACCAATGTATTGTACTCACATATATGACATTTGTCACTATCTTCGAATCAACGCCTCACCATTATACTCGCCAAACACCAAGCCCACTCACACACCTACAAGGACCAGGATATTTTACAAGATATTTTACATTATTTCCTCCTTTCCCTTCTCCAGTTTGGCAATGCTGGCTGCCCTCCTATCTAAACAAATGTTAACATGTCACTGCTGCGTCACAGTCGTCAATGGTGCTGTCAACATTCTAATCTTTAACTTATGTTGTGTGTCTTGCATACATATTTTTTTACCATGAAAGGCTCGAGTAGACAAAAAGCAGTAATACTATTTAGCTGCTCTAAATTCTATGTGTCCTGTCCCATCCATGTATGTGTGTGCTAACACTAGCAGCAAAGTATATTTCTTCTATGTAACATTTTATTGCCTCTCTATTACAGATAAGGATTGTTACCTTGGTTAATTACTTGAATGAATTATTTTAATTATTATTGTAGGTGCTTACGTTGTCCCGGTTCTAATGATGGTTGTTATTTGCTAGAGTTAAGCATAGCTGTGGTGAAACTCTTAAATTATGGGTTGAGAGTGGAATTATAGCGGGATGACTGATGTGCATGACATAAAGGGCCAAATTGTAAGCAAGCCTATAATTAAGCCTGTTAATAGGAATGCTCATTTATGACTACTAATTGAATAGCAAGCTTGGGTTTACCTAATCTGAGAGCAAATAGCTATAGCAGTCATTGTTAGAAATGAAGGAAGGAAACAGAGGGCTTTAAATCCACATTTTACAAAGGCAGCACACCTTATATGGAAAATCCAGAGGAGATTAATTGTTACTATCAGAAAGACAAGCCCTAGACTTCCCAGAGAAGTGGTTGAACCTGAAAGACAACCACATGGCCCAGCATGGATGATGACTTGAGGAAACTATCTGCATTTCAGAAGGTTGAGCCAAAACTAGGGCCTCTAATTGGGCACATCCATAAGAGGGTCTAGGATGTGCCTGGGGGTCATGCTTCTCTGTCCTCTGGATGCCACCCATGGATAACTAACCAACCTAACAGCTGGAGTCATGCACCTTTGCCCTTCAAGCATTAGTGGAAACGAAGGTGCACTGAGACACTGGCTAAACTGGATCTTTACTTGTGGAAAAGGTATTACCATTCCCTTAGAGTAACTTGACTGTTTTCCCCTTTTAAGGGTATGCTGTGCATACCAGTAGCTGGGAATGTGTCTCCGTGGTCGCAAATGACTACAGCTAGAAAGTTCTGCTTGCATTTCAACCCCAAACAATGATGCTTCCAGTAGTGGCTGCTACTGGACTTGGGTGATGAGGTGAGGGGGGTAGGGGCTTGGGGATTATGTCAGAGATGGGGAAATGAAAAAGATGACATTTAAAATAAAAATACCTACCTGGCTACGGCCGGTGTTGCTGCCGACTCTCCTCCAATCCTCTGTATCTTCTTGTCTTCTTCCTGCCTGGAGGCCAGCAGCAGGAAGCACCCGGGCTCCCAAGCTCCCCTGACCAATCAAAATGCTGCAGTGCAGCGTTGTGATTGCTCTGAGTGCCGTAGTTTGGCCCTCAGGCCAAGATTGGGAGCCTGGGACATGTTCTCCACCCAGGCTGTAATGCAGCCTGGCTGGAGCACATGGCAAGTGCACATGACTGTATTGGGCAGCCCGAGATTGTCAGTCAAAATGTCATGCACACTTGGAGTGCCATTGCTGGAGCAGAGTTTTCTGTTTGAAAATTCGTTGGTTTTTGAAGCTCTGGTATGTCTATTTGTTATATTAATTTATTAATTACTAATTTATTAATTTTTGTCTTGTGCAAGTGTGTTTATATTAATCAATCCGTTTGTCCTAATAAGAGAGAGTTACACGTGGGTACGCATAAATGTGCTGTTTAACAATAACATGCGTGTTTTCATGTTTAAACGTTGCTATGTGCTGTTTATTTTTGAGCACAAAACGCTTTCTGAATTAATGCTTTTCTATGTTGCAAGTGCTAGAGAGATACATACACATAAGGGTATTAGTGGGATTACCACTGTTTAATCACTATGCTGTGGTAATGTTGTTTTTGTTTCTTTTAATTAAGATGGTCTATTGTGGCCTATGGTGGCCTAGACAAAGATGGCCTATTTTGTAAGCCTGGCCTCGATTTGAAAGTAGAAAACCGTGATGGGAGAGTGCCCTGCTGAATATGGTCCTGAAGTCAGCTGACCACAGTCCTTGCTTGCCTTGCTAAAATTTCCGTGAGGACAGCAGCAGCCTGGGTAATCTTCAAGTGAAATGGAACGTCCTTGGCAGCCTTGGGAAACAAAGGAGCCTTAGAGAAAGACTCTGAATTATTGTCTCATTGCCGAGGAGAAGTAGAACTAACAAGATACATTTATGTTTCTTGGTTCCTGTTCCGTAGTCTTTATTTTGTGGTTTTTTCCTGAGCGGAGATTTTCAAATGTAGCAATGTTACATCCTTTCCTTCTCGCTCTGCTCAGCGGTCCAGCGGACATTACAACTTTTTTATGTATCTTTCCTTTGTTCGATTCATTATAAGAATTGTTAGCCTAGAGAGGCCACTTGCCACTTGCCATTTGCCTTTGCCGCGTACCGAATCTGCGTTGCTGAGGATTGATGCTGAAGGGACTTCGTCTTGAGAGACTTTACCGAGAGACTTGTCCTGACCCGTTCTGACATTTAGCTAGAATAGGTAACTATGAGAAAAATGATTTATTCTGATTGATTTCCATTTTGACTAATTTTAGATAAAGCAATATAATTTGAACATGGTGTTGGATATTATTTCTTGTCATTTATTGTGTATTATATTTTGATTATTGCCGTATAGGTTGTATAGATTATGTTTATGGACAGTCATAATAACCAGGTCTTATCGACCTCGATATAGATGCAGGGTGACTAGGAGTTTTCTTTCCACAGGTTTATTGCTGGTAGAGTATTTGAGCGTATGTTAGTGAAATGGGCCCTAGCGTATGATGAACGTATGTGCGTGTAACTGTGAGATTACTCTATCTGTGGTAGTGGGAATATTATACACACCCTGATCTCTATCAATTTCCTGGTAGCAGAGTAGGATGGTTATTGATGATTGTCTTGATCTGATAAGATTGCTTGTACATTAGCTTATTGATTATTGATTATTGGTTGATGTTGGTATATGTACTAATACTATATGTTGGAGTCGTAATGTTGAGTTATATGTAGTGCTTCTGGAACTTGGAAGCTGGTAGCAGTTCCGTAGTAGGGCAGAGGGAAGTATATGCTGCTCTCGGGAAAGACGGAATTGTAAGGAATAACGTGTGACAATTGAAGTTGCGCGTCACATTGTCTGGGTTCGGAATCAGTGGCATCGTCGTATGTTACTATTAGATATTTCTGGTATATAAGGAGTGTGTATGACAGTGAAGGTTATCTGTGAAACTCTGGTCTTAAGTCCCAGGGATCCGTAAGGATTACCGTTAAAGCTTATCGCGGGAGAAGTAATAGGTATTCTCTGAGCTTGTTTGAGAAACTGGGCAGAGGAAAGCTGTTTAGTTGATGTATGTTATAATTCTGTAGTGGGGCAGATTATTCGCTGTTCTCGGGAAACAGGATTCTGTATGTATGTACTATATTTTCTTGTATGAATGTGCGTAAATGTATATACATATTTAATTGATTGTAAGACTATTTGGACAAGTCCTAGAGGAAACAGTTAATGAATGTATGTTAGAAGGGCAGAGTAGAGGGATGTGCTACTGTGTCAACGAGAGGTTTCTTGTGAAATAAATTCTCTTTTACTATTCTGTGGTTAGCGAAGCAGACAATGGAGATGTTTTTATGTTGTAACTAATAGATTTTGTAAAAATTTTGACACGAAGTCTACTGAGAAGATTTTGTAAAGGAGGGGTAGACGAGTGACAGAAGACAGGAGACAAGCGACTGCAGCGACTGTTGACGTCAGAAAGACCGCGCTCTGATTGGATAGTGGATCAGAATAGTGTTCGCGCTAGGATTGGTGCTTTGGTGTGAGCCGCGCAAGGATTGGAAGAGCTATTTAGTGACGTAGACGCTCCAGGATTGGTGCGTTGGTGTGAGTCGCGCTGCTATTGGTTGAAAATTCGTATTGTGTATTTATAATACGGAAAGAGTAGAGAGTTTTTGGTAAACGCTAAAATGTATTACCAAGAAGAGAAAAAGAAGAAAACATTTTTTGGTAAAATTAAAAAGTGGTTTAACAAGGATAAAGATGTTAAAACGAGAGAGGGTGAGTTGTTACCTCCAACGAAAACACCTGCATCCTTCATGGCTGCGAAATATGGGTTTCATACCTGTATATGGTTGGAGAATTGGGTTAGGTATACTAAAGAAGATGGTGTTCTAGCATTTCCAGAACATGGTTCATTTAATCTGGCCGTGTTGAGAAATTTACGGGAAAAGATGTTATGTCTAGACCCGAAACCAAGACCTACACAGTTCGAGGCTTTAGTGGAATGGGAAGAGGAAGTACATGAGTGAGAAAAACAGAGATCTGGAGGGTACTACAGATATATGTTTGGGAGGAGACATGATCGTGAGACTCATCATGATCGAATGAAAAGGTGGCGAGATGTTAGTATGTCAGAGGGATTATATCCGATGAGAACAGTTGAAGGAGGAGCAGAAAGGGTTCCTGAGTCAGAAATGAGAAAATATGGAGTTAATGAGTATGAGGATGAGGTCTTGAATGACATGATTTACAAGAGACCACCTCCATATAGACCAGAACCGGATAAGAGTACACCAGTTGTTTCTCCGATAAGAGATACAGTTTGTGTCAATGAGACAGAAAATGAGACACCTGAGTTAAGAAGTGATCACTACCTTGATGAGAATGCCAGACAATTAGCCAGAACTACAACAGAGTTGACTGAGAAGATTAGGGAGTTAACGAAGAATCTGGAAGCTGTTACGGTGCCTGTAACAATAGGTCCGGTTATGCCTGTGTTTGACAAACAGAGGACAGGTGAAAATGGACTGGTGATTCCATATGTTGGGAATAATTTGACAAATTCAGTTGGTCCTTCAGGAGATTCAGGCAAAAGAGCAGAAAGAAGTGACCTGAGACAATCAAGACATGACATATGTAGTGAAATACTGGATACTGGTGAAGCTAGTTGTTCAGGGATGCCAATTTTAGAACCGCAGAAGAGAGTGGTTCCAGTGAGAAAAACTGCTGAAATAACAGTTGAAGATTTGAATGATTGGATGAAAGTTCTACAGAAAAAGGATAAAGATTCACAAGTAATTGACGTGGCTAGGTTGCGTGTAGAACTAGAAGAGCTTGTTACAGGAACAGTTCCAACAGAAATTCTGAAGAGTCATCATGATGGTGAGCTAATGTTTATGTGCAAGAACATTACCTGGAGAGCAAGAAATACACATGACAGGCTAAGAGCAATAGCGAATGAGCAGGGAGTTGACATTGATAAAGTGAAAGCTTTACAAAAAACCTACAGGATGGATTTTACAGAGAAGGATATTGAAAATTTGAATGCTACTGGTAGAACAGGACAGATTAAGGAAATGGTAGCATTATTGCGAAGATGGGGTGATGTAGAAAAGTGGAAGGATAGGTGGTATAAGAAAAGAGAGGAAGCTGAAGATAGAACAACTTATTCAGCATTTCCAGTGAGAGAAAAAGAGAAACCGGTGGATAATTATCCTATGAGAGAAATACCTGGAGGAGGATATGTACATGTTCCATGGACCAGACAGGATATTTTATCATTCACGAATGATTTCCCTCGATTGAGAGAAAAGCCCGTCGAGTGGTATAGGCAGGTAGATAGGTTTGTGAAATTGTCAAAAGTGCTGTGGGTTGACCTGAATAGTCTGTTTGATATAATTGTTCCAGCAGACTTGTGGACTGAGTGTAAAATAGTTGTGAGTTGGCCTACTGAGGAATATCCAAGAGACCCAAGAACAGGGGCACCAGATCCAAAGGTAATGAGAAAGTATGATCAGGTGATGGTATACCTGAAGAGTAAAGTTCCTGCAAAAGAGACAGACTGGGTAAAGATAGATCGAACACAACAGGAAGCGAAAGAATGAGTTCATGCTTTTTACGAGAGGCTGATACTAGCATTTAAACAATTCAGTGGAGATGAACACCTGGGTGACAAAGATTTGAGTCATTTTGTATACAGATTTGTATATGGCCTTAGACCTGAAATTGGTGAGAGAATTCGTGAGCATACAGTGGATTGGCAGAGTAAGAAAGTAGATGAGATTCTGAGACATGCGAAATACTTCAGTGATGAAATTGAAGCGAAACAAAGAAAGCTGAAAGAGAAAGCAATGTGGGCACAAGTGAAAGTTGCGGAAAGACAGGAAGCACAGTTAGTGGAACAGGCGAATAATCCAGGAAACAATGCAGGGAATAGACCTAGATATGCAGGGAAAGGAAAAGGAAGTCTTGAGGAAGCGAAAAAAAAGTTTCCTTGTCACAACTGTGGCCAATTGGGGCATTGGAGATCGGAGTGTCCTAATCCACCATTAGTGAGTAATGAGAATAAATCCTTAAATAAACAGGTGCAGAATGAAGGAAATAATCAACAGCAGCAACAACAGAAAGTTGTGAGACAGCAGAGTCAAGAGCCAAAACCGCCCTTGCCGCAGAATAAAGGGTTACAAGAGTATAATCAGGATTCAGGATTCTACAATGATGAACAGGTAAACAAACCAAGACGTTCAAACAAGGTACAACAGTACTTGTTAAAGAGTGAAGGGAGTGAATCTGAGGGTGATTATTGACGGTGCCGAGGAGAGGAAGAAGAGTGCATACTTGGTGCAACTCTAGAAATAGACCAGGCAGGACCATTTGTGGATGGGAAAATAAATGAGGAGAGTGTTACTTTTTTGGTAGGCACAGGTGCGACAAGATCAACTGTCAGGTCAACAGATGTTAGAAATCTTCCTCTCTCGGATGAAGCAATCCAAGTAGTTGGTGTAGCCAATACGCAAATCAGAACACGTCTTACTGAACCAGTAAGAGTAGAGATAGGGAAATTTTCAGACATGCACAGATTCATTGTCTGTGACACGAGTCCGGTGAACCTGTTAGGTAGGGACTTGTTGTGCAAGATGAACTGCACAATTTTTTGTACACCGGATGGAATAGCCTTTGAGACACCAGATGAGGATGTTTTGTACCGAGTGACTCTAGAGAATAGAGAAAGTGAGTTAATTGGTGCATTTGCTGTGTTTAATCCGGAGGATTTGCCTCGAGAGCTGAGAGACACAGTGAAAAGGACAGTTTGGGATTTTACTGGAGAGGATGTGGGATTGATGAATAATGTAGATCCAGTGAAAATTGCAGTAAAAGAGGGAATTACATATCCTAACATTCCTCAATACAAAATGACACCAGAAATAATTGAAGGAATAACTCCTATAATTGAGAAAATGATTCAGCAGGGAGTCCTGAGAGAACTACTGAGTAGTCCGTGTAATTCACCGATAATGGGACTAAAAAAGCCTAATGGGAAATTTAGGATTGTTCAGGATTTGAGAAAAGTTAATCAAATTGTGGTGGCATGTTGTCCTATCGTGCCAAATCCATCAGTGATCCTGTATCAAATTCCACATGATGCCGAGTGGTATACAGTAATTGATTTGTGTCATGCGTTCTTTTCAATTCCATTACATCATGATAGCCAGCCGATTTTTGCATTTAGGTTTTGCCAGCGTATTTTAGCATGGTGTCGTATCCCACAGGGGTTTACGGAGAGTCCTTCGATATTCAATCAGTTATTGAAGAAATTGTTGGAGAGTTTGATCATGCCTGAGAGCTCAGTACTAGTGCAGTATATTGATGACCTACTTGTGGCATCAAAGACACGTGAAGCTTGTGAAGTAGATACCATAGCTTTACTGAATCATCTGGCCGATGGAGGGTTAAAGGTATCTCCAGCCAAATTGCAATTTTGCAAGAAAGAGGTGCATTATCTTGGACACAATATTGAAAAGGGTCTGAGAAAAGTGACGGATGACAGGATCAGAATAATCAGAGAAATGAAAGCCCCAAAAACTCAGAGAGAAGTGAGAATGTTCCTGGGTATGGTGGGTTATTGTCGTCAGTGGATAATTAATTTTTCTTTGATAGCAAAGCCACTGATTAAATTGACAAAAAGTGAGATGACAGACCCATTGGATCTAGATGCAGAACAAATGGCAGCATTTGAAGAGCTCAAAAGTAAAATGTGTGAGGCTCCAGCTTTGGGTATGCCTGACTATGAAAAGGAGTTTGAGCTGTACTGCAGTGAGAGAAATGGATGTGCACTTTCAGTGTTAATTCAGAAGCATGGATTACTGAGAAGGCCTATTGCGTACTTCTTATCGACACTTGACCCTGTAGCTGTGGGTTTACCAGGTTGTCTGAAATCTGTGGCTGCAACATGCAGAAGTCTGGAACAAAGTGAGGGAATCATAATGGGATATCCTGTAAGGGTATTCGTACCTCACAATGTGGCAATTCTTTTGACAAGAAGCAGAACCCAGTACATGTCACATAGTCGGTTGACTAAATATGAAAAAGTGATTCTGGGAGCATCAAATGTGACTCTTGAAAGATGTGTGAATGTGAATCCAGCGACACTCTTGCCGGATATTGAAAACGTGGGTGTAAAGATGGAAGATGATCATGATTGTTTGGATGTACTTGAGTATTGTACAAAACCGAGACCAGACATAAGGGATCTTCCCTTGCATGAGAGTGATCATGTGTTGTTTGTGGATGGATCATGCCTGAGAAATGATGATGGTGTGTTATGTGCAGCATATGCGGTGTGCAAAGTTTCAGAGGTCATGGAAGCATCACCATTGAAAGGAGTGAAATCTGCGCAAGTTGCTGAATTGATGGCATTGACAAAAGCTTGCGAAATTGGGAAAGATTTGAGGACAACTGTGATGACTGATAGTCAGTATGGATTTGGAGTTGTGCATGATTTTGGCCAGCTTGGCTACAAAGAGGTTTCTTGACATCGAGTGGAACTCCGATAAAGAATGCTGAAATGATTGGTAAATTGCTTGAGGCGATACAGCTGCCTAAGGAGTTAGCAGTTGTAAAATGTGCTGCCCATGGACAAGGAGAAGATTTTATAACGGTCGGAAACCGTTACGCAAATGATGTTGCGCAATACTGCGCCAAGACAAATCAGTCCATTAATCGGGACCGAGAGGGGGAAATGTCTTTTCTCTCTGTGATGTTTACTAATGTCTTAGAAACATGGGATGAAGTGAAACAGTTGCAAGATGAGGCAGGAGAGGAAGAGAAAAAAGATTGGATTAAAGCAGGATGTGCTCCAAGAGAAACAGACCATGTTTGGGTCTACAGAGATGGCAGACCAGTAATGCCTAACTCCATTTTGTCGTCAATGGCAAGAATGTATCATGGCCAGGGACATTTGGGGAGGGATGCGATGGTTAGGTCATTTAAACAAACTTGGTACAATGCAAAGTTCAGGACAATTGCAGAAAGCATCTGTCAAAGGTGTTTGGTTTGTCAGCAATTTAACACTGGGAAAAAGACAGTGGTGAGTCTGGGAACAATAGGCAGAGAAGGAGGTCCTTTTACAAGAATGCAGATTGATTTCATTGAAATGCCCCAAGTAAACAGACTGAGGTATGTTCTAGTGGTAGTCTGTTTGTTTTCAAGGTGGGTGGAAGCTTACCCGACTAGAAGAAATGATGGAATAACAGTGGCAAAGTTACTGTTAAGGGAGTTGATTCCTAGGTACGGGTTTCCAGTAACAGTTGAGTCTGATAGAGGTGGACACTTTCAAAATGAACTCATGGGTTTGATTTGTGAAGCATTGAAAATACAGCAGAAGCTACATTGTGCATACCGACCAGAGGCTTCTGGTGTGGTTGAGCAGATTAATGGCACAATCAAGAATAGGATTGGAAAAATGTGCTTAGCCACTGGCATGAAATGGCCAGATGTTTAACCTCTAGTGCTGATGACTATTAGATCTACTCCAGATAGAACTACTGGCTTGAGTCCGCACGAAATAATCATGGGACGTGCAATGCGCCATGCATTTGTGCCTGTCAATAAGTTGGTGACAATAACTGATGACATGATTTTGGATTACTGTAAAGGCCTGGCTGACGCAGTTCATTCTGTGTTTCACCAGGTTGGAGAAGAAGCTACCACACTTGAGAAGAAGCAAGCCCATGATCTGAGTCCAGGAGACTGGGTGAGGATTAAGGTACACAGAAGAAGAAATTGCTTGGTTCCAAGGTGGGGAAGGCCGAGACAAGTTATTCTGACTACTACAACTGCAGTAAAGTGTGCTGGAGTGAAACACTGGGTACATGCAAGTCATACTCTGAGAGTTCCAAACCCAAAAGAAGGGACTGGTAAAGAGTATTTTGAAGAGTCAGATTCCAGTGATGATGAAGATACAGAATCAGTGGGGAAAGAAGTAGGAAAAGCTTCGAATGAACCACTGCGAGTATCAGAGAAAAGATCAGATTCTGTAAGAAAGCCTGAAGTTTCAAAAAGCAGTGAAGGAAAAAGAAAAGAAAAGAGAAATTTCACAGAGACTACTCCTGAATCAGAAGAGGAGGAGATTGAGAAACCACTTGAGATTATACTTGAAGAAGTAGGGTCAGAAGAAGATAGAGAGGGAAAGATTGCGGAAGACCCCCGGGGAGATGTAGGGAACATTCCTGATGAGCTAGGTGAAGGGACAAGTAGACAGCAAGAAGATTGCGTGTCGGAGACTCGAGGAGGGACAGAAGTAGGGAAATCTCAAACAGTGGTGAAAGAATCTGTGGAAAAGAAGAAAACTGCTAAAAAACGAAAACAGAAGGCACTTGAAGCAGAATTGGATGATGAAAATGAACAAACAGAGGGTCGAGTTCTGAGAAAGAGAACTTGGATTGGAGAAAGAAGTAATAAAGAAATAAAGCCGAAAAAGGTGATAAAAGGAGATCGTTGGCCTAACAACAGAGTTAAGAGGCTGAAATACAAAATAATAAGAGCAAATACATCGAAAGCTGAACAAGTGAATGAAGTATCGAGTCAAAGTTCAAAAGCTGAAGGAGAAGAATCAAAGGAATCAAAAGAACCAGTAGAAATAAAAAGAGTAAGAAGACCCAACCAAAAGTACATATCACCGGAATGGTCTTATGTGGCACTGTCTGAAGAAGGAAAAGAAGAAACAGTGACTCGAGATAATCCGGAAGAGATCTTGAGAGAAGTGGTTGAGGAAGATACTGGTGAAATTCTGAAAGTACTCTTGACTGACATTGGAGAAGAGTCAAGTACTGAGGATTTTGATGTTGGAGATCTAATACAATTTGATGTTGAAGAAATTGAAGTGAAGAATGACAAGTATCCAAACTGAATAAAGGAAGGATTCACTTGGATTAAGTGAACGAAAGGATCATTTGGAAAAACTGAGAAGAAAAAAATTTGAAAAGAATTGTTGAAGAATTTAAGAGTTCCGATTTCAGTAGTGGAGTAGTAGAGGCTAAATTAAAGTAGTAAAATGGCTAACATAGAGGATAATCAAAATAGATGTGCCTTCTTTAAAAGGTGGTGTAGAATGTGCTGCTGCTGTACTGGATTATTAATGCTTCTATGGGGTGTTTTAGTTTTATTAGTTACTTTTAAAGTTGAGTTTGAGATGCATACAGAGAATGTGACAAATGTAGAGAAGAATTCGCAAAAAGTAGTTCCGATTAGAATTAGTAATACTTACATACACAAAGATAGGTCAATTAATAACTTTTCTAGTAATGTTTTTTCAAAATTGTTATATGAATATGTGAAAACAATGGAAGTGAGGGATTGCTACGTTTGTATGCAATTACCTGCATCCGTTTCAGAGGGTGTTACTTATCATCATTTACCAGCTACATATGGTATTTCTTGTAGTATTTTAAGTAGTGTTTTTTATTTGTTAGGGAAAGTAGATTATAAGATGTCTAACAGAGATAGTATTTTTGGGCATTTGCCAATGAACAAGGAGCTGAATCCAGCTAAAGAAGCTAACACTTTTGGTGAAATTTTTATTGAAGAAAAAGGATTAACATTAGATTACATTTTTAAGAATAATTTAACTTGCAGTCTGAAAGGAGAGGAGAAAGCTTTCCTGGATATGGTAGAGGAAAGGAGATTGAACATGCAGGAGAAAGCAGGAAAATATAAAGTGAGTGAGACAATTTGGGACATTGAGATGGGAAAAGAGTTGAAGAATGGGGCTAGTCCAACTTTAGCTTTAGATGCACCACAGAAGGGTAAACTTTGCATTACAAGAAGGAAATCCCAATATGATACATATTTTGTTGGGACTAGTGAGTGCCATGATACATACTTCATTGCAAAAACCAAAGGAAATGATGGACGGAGTGTTGAACATTGCAAGCACTCACCCCCAGTCAACTGATCTGGGTTTAATCCATCACCATTCTTTAGCCCACTCTGCCACCCCAGTTCAGACATGGCCATATGCAAATCAGTCTGACCCTGTGCCTCATGGGAACAGTCCAGCCCGAACTGCCAAGCCATGTCTTCCCTGGACCGGAAACAAGCTTCCTAGGACCGGTTTCTGGCATTTCAGCCGTCTTCAGCCAGGCTTGCTTGAATCCAGTGGCAAAGTGAGCAAGGGACTCACGTCTGAGCATACCCTGCCAACTTATGGCGAACAAAGCAAAAACCAAAGGAAATGATGGACGGAGTGTTGAACATTGCAAGCACTCACCCCCAGTCAACTGATCTGGGTTTAATCCATCACCATTCTTTAGCCCACTCTGCTACCCCAGTTCAGACATGGCCATATGCAAATCAGTCTGACCCTGTGCCTCATGGGAACAGTCCAGCCCGAACTGCCAAGCCATGTCTTCCCTGGACCGGAAACAAGCTTCCTAGGACCGGTTTCTGGCATTTCAGCCGTCTTCAGCCAGGCTTGCTTGAATCCAGTGGCAAAGTGAGCAAGGGACTCACGTCTGAGCATACCCTGCCAACTTATGGCGAACAAAGCAAAAACCAAAGGAAATGATGGACGGAGTGTTGAACATTGCAAGCACTCACCCCCAGTCAACTGATCTGGGTTTAATCCATCACCATTCTTTAGCCCACTCTGCCACCCCAGTTCAGACATGGCCATATGCAAATCAGTCTGACCCTGTGCCTCATGGGAACAGTCCAGCCCGAACTGCCAAGCCATGTCTTCCCTGGACCGGAAACAAGCTTCCTAGGACCGGTTTCTGGCATTTCAGCCGTCTTCAGCCAGGCTTGCTTGAATCCAGTGGCAAAGTGAGCAAGGGACTCACGTCTGAGCATACCCTGCCAACTTATGGCGAACAAAGCAAAAACCAAAGGAAATGATGGACGGAGTGTTGAACATTGCAAGCACTCACCCCCAGTCAACTGATCTGGGTTTAATCCATCACCATTCTTTAGCCCACTCTGCCACCCCAGTTCAGACATGGCCATATGCAAATCAGTCTGACCCTGTGCCTCATGGGAACAGTCCAGCCCGAACTGCCAAGCCATGTCTTCCCTGGACTGGAAACAAGCTTCCTAGGACCGGTTTCTGGCATTTCAGCCGTCTTCAGCCAGGCTTGCTTGAATCCAGTGGCAAAGTGAGCAAGGGACTCACGTCTGAGCATACCCTGCCAACTTATGGCGAACAAAGCAAAAACCAAAGGAAATGATGGACGGAGTGTTGAACATTGCAAGCACTCACCCCCAGTCAACTGATCTGGGTTTAATCCATCACCATTCTTTAGCCCACTCTGCCACCCCAGTTCAGACATGGCCATATGCAAATCAGTCTGACCCTGTGCCTCATGGGAACAGTCCAGCCCGAACTGCCAAGCCATGTCTTCCCTGGACCGGAAACAAGCTTCCTAGGACCGGTTTCTGGCATTTCAGCCGTCTTCAGCCAGGCTTGCTTGAATCCAGTGGCAAAGTGAGCAAGGGACTCACGTCTGAGCATACCCTGCCAACTTATGGCGAACAAAGCAAAAACCAAAGGAAATGATGGACGGAGTGTTGAACATTGCAAGCACTCACCCCCAGTCAACTGATCTGGGTTTAATCCATCACCATTCTTTAGCCCACTCTGCCACCCCAGTTCAGACATGGCCATATGCAAATCAGTCTGACCCTGTGCCTCATGGGAACAGTCCAGCCCGAACTGCCAAGCCATGTCTTCCCTGGACCGGAAACAAGCTTCCTAGGACCGGTTTCTGGCATTTCAGCCGTCTTCAGCCAGGCTTGCTTGAATCCAGTGGCAAAGTGAGCAAGGGACTCACGTCTGAGCATACCCTGCCAACTTATGGCGAACAAAGCAAAAACCAAAGGAAATGATGGACGGAGTGTTGAACATTGCAAGCACTCACCCCCAGTCAACTGATCTGGGTTTAATCCATCACCATTCTTTAGCCCACTCTGCCACCCCAGTTCAGACATGGCCATATGCAAATCAGTCTGACCCTGTGCCTCATGGGAACAGTCCAGCCCGAACTGCCAAGCCATGTCTTCCCTGGACCGGAAACAAGCTTCCTAGGACCGGTTTCTGGCATTTCAGCCGTCTTCAGCCAGGCTTGCTTGAATCCAGTGGCAAAGTGAGCAAGGGACTCACGTCTGAGCATACCCTGCCAACTTATGGCGAACAAAGCAAAAACCAAAGGAAATGATGGACGGAGTGTTGAACATTGCAAGCACTCACCCCCAGTCAACTGATCTGGGTTTAATCCATCACCATTCTTTAGCCCACTCTGCCACCCCAGTTCAGACATGGCCATATGCAAATCAGTCTGACCCTGTGCCTCATGGGAACAGTCCAGCCCGAACTGCCAAGCCATGTCTTCCCTGGACCGGAAACAAGCTTCCTAGGACCGATTTCTGGCATTTCAGCCGTCTTCAGCCAGGCTTGCTTGAATCCAGTGGCAAAGTGAGCAAGGGACTCACGTCTGAGCATACCCTGCCAACTTATGGCGAACAAAGCAAAAACCAAAGGAAATGATGGACGGAGTGTTGAACATTGCAAGCACTCACCCCCAGTCAACTGATCTGGGTTTAATCCATCACCATTCTTTAGCCCACTCTGCCACCCCAGTTCAGACATGGCCATATGCAAATCAGTCTGACCCTGTGCCTCATGGGAACAGTCCAGCCCGAACTGCCAAGCCATGTCTTCCCTGGACCGGAAACAAGCTTCCTAGGACCGGTTTCTGGCATTTCAGCCGTCTTCAGCCAGGCTTGCTTGAATCCAGTGGCAAAGTGAGCAAGGGACTCACGTCTGAGCATACCCTGCCAACTTATGGCGAACAAAGCAAAAACCAAAGGAAATGATGGACGGAGTGTTGAACATTGCAAGCACTCACCCCCAGTCAACTGATCTGGGTTTAATCCATCACCATTCTTTAGCCCACTCTGCCACCCCAGTTCAGACATGGCCATATGCAAATCAGTCTGACCCTGTGCCTCATGGGAACAGTCCAGCCCGAACTGCCAAGCCATGTCTTCCCTGGACCGGAAACAAGCTTCCTAGGACCGGTTTCTGGCATTTCAGCCGTCTTCAGCCAGGCTTGCTTGAATCCAGTGGCAAAGTGAGCAAGGGACTCACGTCTGAGCATACCCTGCCAACTTATGGCGAACAAAGCAAAAACCAAAGGAAATGATGGACGGAGTGTTGAACATTGCAAGCACTCACCCCCAGTCAACTGATCTGGGTTTAATCCATCACCATTCTTTAGCCCACTCTGCCACCCCAGTTCAGACATGGCCATATGCAAATCAGTCTGACCCTGTGCCTCATGGGAACAGTCCAGCCCGAACTGCCAAGCCATGTCTTCCCTGGACCGGAAACAAGCTTCCTAGGACCGGTTTCTGGCATTTCAGCCGTCTTCAGCCAGGCTTGCTTGAATCCAGTGGCAAAGTGAGCAAGGGACTCACGTCTGAGCATACCCTGCCAACTTATGGCGAACAAAGCAAAAACCAAAGGAAATGATGGACGGAGTGTTGAACATTGCAAGCACTCACCCCCAGTCAACAGTGGGCTAAAGAACGGTGGTGGATTAAACCCAGATCAGTTGACTGGGGGTGAGTGCTTGCAATGTTCAACACTCCGTCCATCATTTCCTTTGGTTTTACATACTTCATTGCAACAGGTTGGGGTTTCAGAGGTGGAGAAGATACAATTTTTCCAGGAGTATACTATGTTTGTGGGAACAAGGCTTATTACAAGTTGCCTGACCATTGGTATGGCACGTGTTATGTGGGCCTGGTTTTTCCAAAGATTTTTCATATAGATAAGGTAAGAGATGTGGAACATATTAATTTACTAATGCGTTTTAAGAGAGAAACTTGGTCTGAAATAGTGGGTGATATTTTTGGAGTTTTGATTCCAGCAGTGGGAATTTCTTTAAATGCTTATGGAATTCGGAAACTGTCCACAGTGGTTGATCGCTTATCGACAAATACCGCTGGAGGGTTTCTTTTGGTGAATACGGAATTAAGTGCCGTACGTGCCATGTCTATGCAAAATCGACTTGCCCTTGATATTCTATTGGCCAAGGAGGGTGGAGTCTGTGGAATGCTGAAAGTTCAACATTGTTGCACTTACATTCCAGACGAAAGCAAAGACCTGAAGGTCTATATCAAAAATATTACTGATTTGCATGAAGAATTAGTACCACTTGAAGCTGAGAATTTATGGACTAAAATAGCTAATAAAATGATAGCTGTTAAGGATTTTATTGCAAAAATAGGTAGTACTATTATAGGTAGAATATTGTTTCCTTTAACTTGTATAATTGTTGCTTTATTGATAATAAGATTAGTGTGTGTGTGTTGTAAAAACAGGGGAGGGAAGAAGAAATTGAATAAAGAGAAGAAAAACAAGAGGTTGAAAAGAGAACCGCAAGAAATTGAATTGGAAGAATTGAGGGAGAGTGTTTACTTAGAGACAAAGAGGGATGATGAAAGAGTGACTGGTGTGTAATGTTGTGTAAGGGGAAAAAGACATTTCCGATTTCTCCTAAAATGGGACAGGGATGATGAAAAAGTGACTGGTGTGTAATGTTGTGTAAGGGGAAAAAGACATTTCCGATTTCTCCTAAAATGGGACTAAATTTTCACTAATTTTTCTTTTTTTGGGTTTATTTGGTGATAAAATCACCAAAGGGGGGATTGCTGGAGCAGAGTTTTCTGTTTGAAAATTCGTTGGTTTTTGAAGCTCTGGTATGTCTATTTGTTATATTAATTTATTAATTACTAATTTATTAATTTTTGTCTTGTGCAAGTGTGTTTATATTAATCAATCCGTTTGTCCTAATAAGAGAGAGTTACACGTGGGTACGCATAAATGTGCTGTTTAACAATAACGTGCGTGTTTTCATGTTTAAACGTTGCTATGTGCTGTTTATTTTTTAGCACAAAACGCTTTCTGAATTAATGCTTTTCTATGTTGCAAGTGCTAGATAGATACATACACATAAGGGTATTAGTGGGATTAGCACTGTTTAATCACTATGCTGTGGTAATGTTGTTTTTGTTTCTTTTAATTAAGATGGTCTATTGTGGCCTATGGTGGCCTAGACAAAGATGGCCGATTTTGTAAGCCTGGCCTCGATTTGAAAGTAGAAAACCGTGATGGGAGAGAGCCCTGCTGAATATGGTCCTGAAGTCAGCTGACCACAGTCCTTGCTTGCCTTGCTAAAATTTCCGTGAGGACAGCAGCAGCCTGGGTAATCTTCAAGTGAAATGGAACATCCTTGGCAGCCTTGGGAAACAAAGGAGCCTTAGAGAAAGACTCTGAATTATTGTCTCATTGCCGAGGAGAAGTAGAACTAACAAGATACATTTATGTTTCTTGGTTCCTGTTCCGTAGTCTTTATTTTGTGGTTTTTTCCTGAGCGGAGATTTTCAAATGTAGCAATGTTACATCCTTTCCTTCTCGCTCTGCTCAGCGGTCCAGCGGACATTACAACTTTTTTATGTATCTTTCCTTTGTTCGATTCATTATAAGAATTGTTAGCCTAGAGAGGCCACTTGCCACTTGCCATTTGCCTTTGCCGCGTACCGAATCTGCGTTGCTGAGGATTGATGCTGAAGGGACTTCGTCTTGAGAGACTTTACCGAGAGACTTGTCCAGACCCGTTCTGACATTTAGCTAGAATAGGTAACTATGAGAAAAATGATTTATTCTGATTGATTTCCATTTTGACTAATTTTAGATAAAGCAATATAATTTGAACATGGTGTTGGATATTATTTCTTGTCAATTATTGTGTATTATATTTTGATTATTGCCGTATAGGTTGTATGGATTATGTTTATGGACAGTCATAATAACCAGGTCTTATCGACCTCGATATAGATGCAGGGTGACTAGGAGTTTTCTTTCCACAGGTTTATTGCTGGTAGAGTATTTGAGCGTATGTTAGTGAAATGGGCCCTAGCGTATGATGAACGTATGTGCGTGTAACTGTGAGATTACTCTATCTGTGGTAGTGGGAATATTATACACACCCTGATCTCTATCACCATCACTCCTCTCCCTGCAGTGCTCTGGCATCATAGGGCCCAGCCCTAACAGAGCCACTGCAGAAGGAAAAAGAAAATGATAATAACATTACGTTATTATCATTTTTTTTCTTTTTTTTCTTTTTTTCTCTGCTCACCTAGCAGTGGGGCGGCGCTCCTGCACTTTAGTGGAGGTGCCGGCACTGGATGTACTGCTTCAGCGAGTACCAACCAATCCAGCATCCACTTAACCACAAAATCTAGAGTGTTAGGTGAGCAGCTGTTAAAGGGATGCAAGTGTCTGAATGATTTCCACAGGTCTCTTGATCTGTGTCCAATTTAGCTTGGTACATCCTGTTATACATAAACATCCCAGAACTACAAGCTTTGCCCGGGGATCCCTTACTGCTATTTTTGTGAATTGGGATCAATTTATATTAGGTGTTCTGTTGCAGAGGTTTTGACGTAATCTGTGCAATATAGTCTCAGACATACTCTAAGTGAGCTACTTGGCTTGTTTACCAATGATACAGGGCAAAGCTGGACAAAGGGCACATGCCCCAGAGTTCCTAAATTGCTTAGCTAAAAATCAAAGTTTGGGTTGTACAGGCCTTAATTCCTTGTTTTATATTTGTATAGACACACAAGCACACACACACACAGATCACCCGATGGTGGCTGCCACTGGGATGTTTTGCTTTCCTTTTAACATTGGTGACATTTGATGAACCTTTTGAATCTCCTCAAAACTTTCCAAAACAGTCTCATCTACCTCAGCTCCTTTCTGGAAAGTTTCAGGATGATCGTTCAATTGGGGGCAGTGAAAAAGTGAGGTTTCCAAAACATGTTTTCCCCGTTCAATTTTCCATATGAAAATTAAACAGTAATACCACAAATTCAGCTGAACAGAATTACATCGAATTTGGCAGAAAGCTAGATCTTGGCCCAGAAAAAGTACTTTTTGTGATCTAGTGTTAATCCGCTCATTTGAGAAATTAGGGTTTAAAATGTATGTATATAAGATGATCTGTGGACCCGACAGATCTAGAGATACGATCTGATTGCCTGTCAGTATATCAACAAAGATGTATTGGCAGCCATTTTAGGACTTGGGGGATCAATCCCTTGTCCTAAAAAAGGTTAAAAAAAACATATAGGGGGCCCAGTTGATAACAAAACTGGTATTCTTTTTTTTACAAGATCACAGATCCGAGGGGATTTGTGGTCTTATTAAAAAAAAAAGGAAAGCTTGGGATCCCCCCTTTTCAATTTTAACCATTCCCTCGGGAGGACCAGGACCATGGGGGTTGTTTTTAACATTTTTTACGGGGTTATCAGCCTTCCTCCAAGGGCCATACCAAGGCCCTGGGGATGCGATCCTTCAACCCTGCATCATATTATTAAATGGTAGTGGGGCGTGCGGCCCTCCATGAGCCATTAAATGGTCTCAAGGGCCCCATGCCCCAGGGCCACAACAAATAGACAAAATGCCCTGGTGCACCATCCCACCAGGGACACCCGCAACAGAGGGAGGCCTTAGGGCCATGTGGGAGCCTCAGAACCCCCGATGGCTTCCCTGCCTGCACCCATCCAGGTTGCGATGGGAGCTGGCTATATTGGTGTTCTTTTACCCACTCAGGGCAGCTTTTTTCTGTGCTCCCACTGGATGGGAGCAAATCTGTATCCCTTTCCACAAGAGCGTGGGCAGGGAGTTGAAGTTCTCCTTGCCCAAAACTTTGAAGGCAGGGAACAACAGTGTCTGTGAGATAGGGTTCCCGGGACCTGCAGCAAACAGGGCCTGGGGTTGCAAGGGCCACTTGACGGCTCGGGACGGGGGCCCAAAAAATAATGCAGCCCCCTTTATGAGCCGCCCCCCTCCAAAAAACCTTCCACCTGGGGGATTTAAAATGGGTGAATGAATCATTTATACACGCTTGTTGAAGTGACGGCGATAATACAATTGTTCTTTTCTTCTCTTCTACCCGTGAGGCGTGTAATTTGTAGACACTGTTTATGCTAATAGCATTCTTGATATGTACTTATCATCTCCTACTTTTGCTCTGCAGTCACTGTATTATTCTGTACCTAAATAAATCAAGAAAGAAAGTTTGAGAAAGAAAATTCAGCCCCTTGGATTGAGGTAATTGGGGCCCTTCCTTGACTCAGTGAGAGGGCCCGCACACCACCTCCTCCTCATTAAAGAGATAATCACCCTGGGAATTGGGTCCCCGAGGCCTTAAAAAGGCTTGAGGAGGGGAACTGCTAATCCTCCACAATAAAAAAGTGATCGGCCCAAGAGGCTGCAAGCCCACTCCTCTTTCAAAAGTAAACAGGCCCCAGATATGAGGCCCATGGGCCATTAAATGGCTATGGGAGTGGGGACCACAGACTGCCCTCCCCAAATAAATAAAGAAGGAATGTGTAATGAGTGGAGTTCACATTCACTCTTCCAGTTGGGGAGCAACCAATTATGTCCTGCAAGGGATTATTTGAAATATTTTTTGATGCTCCTGGTGCCCCTAGCTTTTTAAAATAATATTGTGGTAGGCATGCAGTTAGCAAAGCAGCCCCCTAACAACATAAAAAAAATACAGTAAGTCTCCTAGGTCAAGGAATCATGACCACAGGATAGTATTTTTAAAGCACTCCATGCTGGAGCTGTATGCTCTTGAGTTGGAGTGAAGGGACTTTGTTGGAAGGTGGATCATTGGTAGGGGTAAGTGGGCATATACCACTAGCAATAAGGCCATCAACACAATATATGGTCCAGACAAGGTTTCAATAAATTATTCCTTTGCTCAACCCTTGTTAGCTAGCAATGAGCAGGAAAGCTTAACTTTAACTAAATAAAAGTGAGTGCCGGATGGGCTACCATGGCAAAAATCAAGACAGATAAGGGCCTAAAACAAGGATGTATATTGGCATCTCTACTGTTTAACCTGTATCTGGCTGACCTGGCTGGGTTCAAACTGGAATGGCATGATGAGCAAAAAAAACATGGAATTAGGGCCAGATCTCTGTACTGTACTGGGGTGAATGTATGACATTGTTCTGCAATCTTTCCATGAACTGTTGTTTTTGCATTTGTCACCCCGATTGGGACGGGTATGCCCAGACGTGGGTGCCGTGCTCTCCATGGCACTGGAATCAAGCTATCCTGGCTGAAGAGGGTTTAAACCCCGAAACCGGTTTTAGAATGCTTGTTTCCAGTCCAGGGAGGACCTGGCTTGGCAGTTTGGGCTGGACTGTTCCCATGAGGCACAGGGTCAAGGGGTCAAGACAGATTTGGATATGGCTGGGTTCAAACTGGAATGGCATGGTGAACAAAAAAACGATGGATTTAGGACCAGATCTCTGTACTGGGGTGAATGTATGACATTGTTCTGCATTCTGTCCATCAACTGTTGTTTTTGACCTGCCAACCCACCTGGAGATGGTGAGGTCCTTTCCACCCAAAATTGCAGGCATCAGAGTGCAATATGCAAATGACACAGTGCTCCTTGACGTGACGCCTATTGGGCTGCAGTGACTCCTCAATGCACTTGCAGCTTATTGTAAAAGCAAAAGACTGAAAATAAATGTAACAAATCACAAGTTCTGATTATTCAATCTAAATTGGAAAAAAGGTGGGGCCTGGTCCATTGAGGGGAGCACTGTTGAAGTCCTAGAAGCATATAAATACCTGGGAGTTTGGCTGGACCATAGCGACCGCATTTCCACACCCACGCACAACCGGTAGCCTCAAATCACTGGAATGAGCCTTTCGCCAATTACGAAACTCATTGGTGAATCCTGATTTAAGGCCTCTGCTAAAGGTGATTGGCTGCAACTTACTCCCAAGAATAACGAATGGTGCAATCACCTTTAGAGAATTGTGTCTCAATCCCCTGTGCATTCCAACACTTTCCCTACTGTTGCACTGACTGGAGTGGCAATAGTTAATTCCTTAGTACAACACCGATATATAAATTGTGATGGTGATAGGATATGCATTATATGAACATTTTTATAATTACATTTTTATTGCTCCAAATTATATTATTAAGTTTTTGATTATTTAAAATGATATTTATAATCATTAATGTTTTTATGTGTAAAATATCTTAATTAAATTGTAAGAACTTTATGCTGAAAATTGTTTGTTTTGTAAATATTTTATGTTATTGGTGTGTGTGTGTGTATATATATATATATATTATCTACTGGCGGTCGCCAGTAGATAGTTATAGTTAGGACCGTGTTTCCATAGGACATCCGCAACATTCTATTTTGAATAACTTTGGCGCCGATTGACGAATCCTCACGAAATTTTCAAAATAGGTGGGGCGCTCCGCTCCGCTCCTTCCCTGAAAGTCTCGGGGGGATTCGTCAAGCGGGGGCTGAGAAAAAAGGGGGGTCCCCATGCATTTTTCCATAGGACCTTTAGTCCAAGCTACAGCCCGAACGGCTGAACAGAATTTCTTGAAATTTGGCAGAGAGGTAGTCCTCAGGTCAGGGATGTGCCTTTTGCAGGTCTGGTGTAAATCTGTGCGGTATTTCCTGAGAAAATAGCATTTAAAAGCATATATATATCTATAGGCGCGCTCCGTGTGCGTACGGTAAAACTTACCGTACGCGCACGCTGCCGTGCGCGAGCGGGATTCTGATTGGTTGTTAGATCTTACTAAACATTCGAATCGGTCGAAACCAGGAAGTGTCGGCCGCCATTTTCTCTCTCGCAGAGTGAGGGGATAAAAAACAAAGGTGGAGAATGTGAAAAGGGGGCAGGGTGGACAGCTGCTGACCCCCTAGCCTTTGTCAGGGGGGTCCCAGAAGGACCCTCAAGGGGCAAAATTTATTTTAATTTTTTTACGAAAAATCGCGGAGTACGCGTAGCGTGCGCGTACGGTATAAACGGAAAAAATCCGCGAACGGCGAAGCGCACCGTGCGCGTACGGAGCGCGCGCGGTGAAAACCCTAAAATAAATAAATAAATAAATACATAACTTAGCATTTTAAAAAACGTACAAATTCACTGAAAAAACCATAGGTTTCACACATGTTATAGTTAGCTGGACATTTCACTCGTGAAAAACCATTGAAATTCCCCCGTTATAGTTAGTGCAGGCAACTATAACTCACGCGACCGCAATCCTCTGCTGATGACGTCAGATATTACATCACTGATGACATATGTGTCTTTCTGAAAAATAAATATTTGTAATATATGTATAGCTAAAAATTAATGGAAGAAGACATGGGTAAATAAGTGTCTAAAGACAGTGATGTAATATCTGACGTCATCAGCAGAGGATTGCGGTCGCGTGAGTTATAGTTGCCTGCACTAACTATAACGGGGGGATTTCAATGGTTTTTCACGAGTGAAATGTCCAGCTAACTATAACATGTGTGAAACCTATGGTTTTTTAAGTGATATATATATATATACACACACACACATACACATATCATTTATATGTAATATTATTAGAATATTAAAATTATTAGATAAATTAAAATTAGAAGATTAATAATCGTGTTTTAACTAGATATATGTAAATGTGTGTGTCTATATATATATATATATATTCACTGAAAAAACCATAGGTTTCACACACGTTATAGTTAGGAATTAGCATTTAAAAAACCTTGCGAATTCACTGAAAAACCATAGGTTTCACACATGTTATAGTTAGCAGGACATTTCACTCATGAAAAACCAATGAAATTCCCCCGTTATAGTTAGTGGATTCTTTTGTGTGGGAGTATTTTACTTTTCCAGAGGTGCAGAAAAAGGTCAAGGCTCCATTGGTCACTTGCACACTTTGTGACCGTGTTTTATCTAGAGGAGATCCAAGGAAGAAGTATTCCTTTGGAAATCACTCTATGATGAGACACCTTAGGGATAAACATCCCAGGACCTTTGCTCGACATACTGAAGAAAACTCTTCAGTAAGTCACCGGAGCCCAACCTCAGCAGCTCAGCCGAGTACATCATCGGCAGCTCAGCTGAGCCCTTCCTCTGAGGTGGGAGCATCACCTTCTTCAGCTCCTCTGGACATTAACCCTCGATTTCGGAGGGTTTAAATGAGGTGTACAACGTGTTGTGGTCTTATTGTTTTTCGGGAGACCAGTATTTCCCTTATTAACAATAAGATAGACCAGCACGTTTGTAGACGCTCATAATATTCCCATTCTTTCTTTCCTCTATCCCTGTATTAACACAACGGCTCTTTTAAGAGCCAACCTTACCTCACAATTTTTTTTATTTTTTTTTAAGCTTTCTTTTTTGAATTTTTTTTTTTTTGCCGTGCGCCCACGGTACGCGTAATCGTTACGCGAAATTCGCGGAATTTTCCATTTACGCCGTGCGCGTACGCTACGCGCATTCCGCGATTTTTCGGAAAAAAATTAAAATTAATTTTTGCCCTTGGGGGCCCTTCTGGGACCCCCTGACAAAGGCTAGGGGGTCAGGAACTATCCACCCTGCCCCCTTTTCACGTTCTCCACCTTTGTTTTTCACCCCCTCAGACTGCGAGAGACAAAATGGTGGCCGACACTTCCTGGTTTCGACCGATTCGAATGTTTACTAAGATCTAACAACCAATCAGAATCGCGCTCGTGCACGGCGGCGTGCTCGTACGGTAAGCCTACGGTACGCGCTCGGAGCGCGCCTATAGATATATATATTGATTTAAATGCTATTTTCTCAGGAAATACTGAACAGATTTACACGAGACCTTCAAAAGGCACATCCCTGACCTGAGGGCTACCTCTCTGCCAAATTTCAAGTAATTCTGTTCAGCCGTTCGGGCTGTAGCTCGGACTAAAGGTCCTATGGAAAAATGCATGGGGAAAACGTGTTTTGGGACCCCCCCTTTTTCTCAGCCCCCGCGACTTTCATAGAAGGAGCAGAGCGGAGCGCCCCACCTATTTTGAGAATTTCGCGAAGATTCGTCAATCGGCGCCAAAGTTATTCCAAATAGAATGTTGCGGATTACCTATGGAAACACGGTCCTAACTATAACTATCTACTGGCGACTGCCAGTAGATAATATATATATATATATATATATATTCACTGAAAAAACCATAGGTTTCATACATGTTATAGTTAGCGGAAATTTTACTGATAAAAAACCAATGAAATTCCCCCGTTATAGTTAGTGCAGGCAACTATAACTCACGCGACCGCAATCCTCTGCTGATGCTAATACTGTATTTATACACTTATTTGCCCATGTCTTCTTCCATACATTTTTAGCTATACATATATTACAAATATTTTTTTTTCATAAAGACACATATGTCATCAGCAGAAGATTGCGGTCGCGTGAGTTATAGTTGCCTGCACTAACTATAACGGGGGAATTTCATTGGTTTTTTATCAGTAAAATTTCCGCTAACTATAACATGTGTGAAACCTATGGTTTTTTCAGTGAATTTGCAAGGTTTTTTAAATGCTAATTCCTAACTATAACGTGTGTGAAACCTATGGTTTTTTCAGTGAATTTGTACGGTTTTTTAAATGCTAAGTTACTTTACGCCATTCGTGGCGTGCGCGCCCACTTAACGCAGTTCGTTCCGTGCGCGCACGGTGCGCTTCGCGCACCGTGCGCGCACAGTGAGCACGCGGTGCGCTTCGCGCACCGCGCGCCCACTTTACGCAGTTAGTGCCGTGCACGCACGGTGGGCACGCGGTGCGCTACGCGCACCGCGTGCCCACGTTACGCTAGATGGGCCATGTACGCACGATGCGCTTCGCGCACCGTGCGCACATGGAGGACATATGATGCACTTCGTTTTGAAAGGTAATATTTTAATTTTTCGTATATGTTATAAGCCATGCACAAATGGTGCCCTTCGGGCACCATTTGCACATGGGGTGGAGAGAGTGTGGATAATTTTTTTTTTTATTATTATTTTTTTTAATATTTTCGTTTAACTCATCTTTAATAAGCCATGCACAATTGGTGCCCTTCGGGCACCAATTGCACACAGGGTGGGGAGAGTGTGGATAATTTTTTTTTTTTTATAATTTTTTACCGTACGCGTACGGTAAGCGTAATCGGCGAAATTAGCGAAAAAATAAAAATTCCGTTTTTGGCCTTTGGGGATCTTTGGGGACTCCCTCAACATTGCTATGTGTGTGGGAGCTGTCTAAACAGCCCCTTTACATGTTTTTGGGCTTAATATTTTCAACATCACTCTCAGTGCGAGAGAGAAAATGGTGGCCGCCGCTTCCTGGTTTCGGCCGATTCGAATGTTTACTAAGATCTAAGAGCCAATCAGAATCGCGCTCGCGCTCGCGCACGCCACCGTACGCGTACGGTAAGCGTACCGTAAGCGCACCGTAAGCTGGCTCAGATATATATATTGATTTAAAGGCTATTTTCTCAGAATCTACTGAACAGATTTACACCAAACCTACAAAAGGCACTTCCTTGACCTGAGGACTACCTCTCTGCCAAATTTCTAGTAATTCTGTTCAGCCGTTCGGGCTGTAGCCCTGTCTAAAGGTCCTATGGAAAAATGCATGGGAAAAACGCGTTTTGGGACCCCCCTTTTATCTCAGCCCCCGCTTGACGAATCCCCCCGAGACTTTCAGGGAAGGAGCGGAGCGTAGCGCCCCACCTATTTTGAAAAATTCGCGAGGATTCGTCGACCGGCGCCAAAGTTATTCAAAATAGAATGTTGCGGATTTCCTATGGAAACGTGGTCCTAACTATAACTACCTACTGGCGACCGCCAGTAGGTAATATATATATATATATATATATATATATATATATATATATATATATATATATATATATATATATATATATATTAACGTATCTGTGTTTCACTTTTTAAATACGTTTTTTTTATATTGGTTGAAATATGGATTACTAAATTATTGTAACGATTTAATATTTTTTATATAAGCCTCGTTATGATGTTGGTTGGATTGCAACTGATAGGCCTTAGGTTGTGGTCCGGCCGACACACTGTGGAGCACTCTGACCGCCGCATTATGATGCGCTGCGGTCGGAGGCAGCGGGAGGAGGGACCGACCAACGCTTACGATGGGCTCAAGGAGACTGTCTGACCATCGGTCGGAATGTAATACCCTACAATAGCGCTGTGCCTGCTCAGGCACCGCCGCAAGGATTACAGTGTCCCTTTCATACAGCCTTTCAATGACAGTCTGACCGCCATTGAAAGACTGTTGGAAACAGACTTTGGGGGCCAATAGCAGGGACCCTGTCCCGCTGGGGCCTCTGCTATGAGGCCTGGTGAGCACCTGTGGTGCCACTCCAAATATCTGTACCCCTTGTGCCAGGCACCACGTGGTGCCTGGCACATGGTGCATGGATGGTTTGCAAACATGCATTTTTCAAATGAGGCTTGTCCTGCAGCCCTTTTCTGGCCAAAGCACAACCCGCAATGGAAAAATTGATGTTTTCGGCCACCTCATGGGCAGTTGAATCCTAATTTGTCAGATCGAACCGCCGATTACTAGTCGGCCGATTTCCATTCTGATGCAATGCCAGTCTGACGTGCGTTCAACTAGCCTTGTAATCGGGCCTTAATTTTTAAATGTATACATATTTTAAAAATGCTATTTAATATAACAATATTAATGACAATTACATTGGGGCTGATTATGATGCCGGTCATATGCGCGTCTGACCGATATCATAGCAGAATCAGGTCCTGTATTCATTCCATTGTGGATTGTGCTGCCGCTCAAAGCATAAGCCGCAATGAAAAAAAATGCATAGTCTAAACATCTCAGCACTGTGTGGCAGGCACCATGCGATGCCTGCCACATGGTGCAGGGATGTCTAGGTGAGCACCACAGGTGCCCCTAGGCCCCATAGCGGAGGGCCAGGGGCTCCCAAAGTCACTTTACGACTGCCTTTTCATGGCGGGCGGACCGCCATGAAAGGGCAGGCGGACAGCGAAATTGTAATCCTGATGGCTGAGCCAAGGCTGGCTCTGCTATCATTTGTAGATAACATTTCCGAGTACCACCCTGCTGGGCTCTATGAGCCTCTTGGAAGCTAAGTGGTTTCTCTCAGACCACCAGTATCAGAATACGGCGGTCGGACTGAAACCTCTGATGTCAGGCGTAAAGCCTCTGATGAGCTTTCCTCCCAACATCATAATGAGGCCCATTATTTGTTTGATATTTTTGTACTTACCACAATAGGTATAGGATGACAATATGTTTCACAAATATATTGTGGTCACAATATTTTGCTATGGTGATATTTTCATAGGTGATATTTTGTCTGTGAACACTCAATTCCTTTAGTCAGTCTAACATGTTTTTGCTCCACAGAAGGACTAACTGCGATAAAATTAGCCCCCGTGCTTTCAAGAAACCGTTTAGTAATTGCACTTTAATTCAGGCTTTGTTAAGATGTATTGTGCATGAATAAGTACCTTTCTTAACTAAACCACATGTCCTGTTTTGGGGCCAGTCTAGATGCACTGTGCACAGACATGTGCCTCTGACTAGATCACATGTTCTTTGAAGGTGTCGGCTTTGTAGACCCTTCAGGGGCAAACATTGCACTTTAGATTTTTTAACGTATTTACATTTTTGCACCTTATATTTATGTATTATTAATAAGGCACAGGGATTTTTAAAAATAATTTCTTCCAAATTTTAGTGATCTCCAAATTGTGCAGGTCTTTTATTAAGCCCCCATAAGTATTCACTTTGACGTTTATATGTAAATATGCATTTGTGTTGTTCATTGTAATTATTTTAAATAATCGCACAACAAAGAATCAATCTATCTATCTATCTATCTATCTATCTATCTATCTATCTATCTATCTATCTATCTATCTATCTATCTATCTATCTATCTATCTATCTATCTATCTATCTATCTATCTATCTATCTATCTATCTATCTATCTATCTATCTATCTATCTATCTATCTATCTATCCATCCATCTATCTAAATTAGCCAGTAAATACTATCATGCTTGACCAATGTATTGTACTCACATATATGACATTTGTCACTATGTTCGAATCAACGCCTCACCATTATACTCGCCAAACACCAAGACCACACAAGATATTTTACATTATTTCCTCCTTTCCCTTCTCCAGTTTGGCAATGCTGGCTGCCCTCCTATCTAAACAAATGTTAACATGTCACTGCTGCTTCACAATCGTCAATGGTGCTGTCAGCATTCTAATCTTTAACTTATGTTGTGTGTCTTGCATAAATATTTTTTTACCATGAAAGGCTCGAGACACAAAAATCAGTAATACTATTTAGCTGCTCTAAATTCTATGTGTCCTGTCCCATCCATGTATGTGTGTGCTAACACCAGCAGCAAAGTATATTTCTTCTATGTAACATTTTATTGCCTCTCTATTACAGATAAGGATTGTTACCTTGGTTAATTACTTGAATGAATTATTTTAATTATTATTGTGGGTGCTTACGTTGTCCCGGTTCTAATGATGGTTGTTATTTGCTAGAGTTAAGCATAGCTGTGGTGAAACTCTTAAATTATGGGTTGAGAGTGGAATTATAGCGGGATGACTGATGTGCATGACATAAAGGGCCAAATTGTAAGCAAGCCTATAATTAAGCCTGTTAATAGGAATGCTCATTTATGACTACTAATTGAATAGCAAGCTTGGGTTTACCTAATCTGAGAGCAAATAGCTATAGCAGTCATTGTTAGAAATGAAGGAAGGAAACAGAGGGCTTTAAATCCATATTTTACAAAGGCAGCACACCTTATATGGAAAATCCAGAGGAGATTAATTGTTACTATCAGAAAGACAAGCCCTAGACTTCCCAGAGAAGTGGTTGAACCTGAAAGACAACCACATGGCCCAGCATGGATGATGACTTGAGGAAACTATCTGCATTTCAGAAGGTTGAGCCAAAACTAGGGCCTCTAATTGGGCACATCCATAAGAGGGTCTAGCACGTGCCAGGGGGTCATGCTTCTCTGTCCTCTGGATGCCACCCATGGATAACTAACCCACCTAACAGCTGGAGTCATGCACCTTTGCCCTTCAAGCATTAGTGGAAAGGAAGGTGCACTGAGACACTAGCTAAACTGGATCTTTACTTGTGGAAAAGGTATTACCATTCCCTTAGAGTAACTTGACTGTTTTCCGCTTTTAAAGGTATGCTGTGCATACCAGTAGCTGGGAATGTGTCTCCGTGGTCTCAAATGACTACAGCTAGAAAGTTCTGCTTGCATTTCAACCCCAAACAATGATGCTTCCAGTAGTGGCTGCTACTGGACTTGGGTGATGAGGTGAGGGGGGTAGGGGCTTGGGGATTATGTCAGAGATGGGGAAATGAAAAAGATGACATTTAAAATAAAAATACCTACCTGGCTACGGCCGGTGTTGCTGCCGACTCTCCTCCGATCCTATGTATCTTCTTGTCTTCTTCCTGCCTGGAGGCCAGCAGCAGGAAGCACCCGGGCTCCCAAGCTCCCCTGACCAATCAAAATGCTGCAGTGCAGTGTTGTGATTGGTCTGAGCACCGTAGTTTGGCCCTCAGGCCAAGATTGGGAGCCTGGGACATGTTCTCCACCCAGGCTGTAATGCAACCTGGCTGGAGCACATGGCAAGTGCATGTGACTGTATTGGGCAGCCCGAGATTATCAGTCAAAATGTCATGCACACTTGGAGTGCCATCACTCCTCTCCCTGCAGTGCTCTGGCATCATAGGGCCCAGCCCTAACAGAGCCACTGCAGAAGGAAAAAGAAAATGATAATAACATTACGTTATTATCATTTTTTTTCTTTTCTTTCTTTTTTTCTCTGCTCACCTAGCAGTGGGGCGGCGCTCCTGCACTTTAGTGGAGGAGCCGGCACTGGAAGTACTGCTTCAGCGAGTACCAACCAATCCAGCATCCACTTAACCACAAAATCTAGAGTGTTAGGTGAGCAGCTGTTAAAGGGATGCAAGTGTCTGAAGGATTTCCACAGGTCTCTTGATCTGTGTCCAATTTAGCTTGGTACATCATGTTATACATAAACATCCCAGAACTACAAGCTTTGCCCGGGGATCCCTTACTGCTATTTTTGTGAATTGGGATCAATTTATATTAGGTGTTCTGTTGCAGAGGTTTTGACGTAATCTGTGCAATATAGTCTCAGACATACTCTAAGTGAGCTACTTGGCTTGTTTACCAATGATACAGGGCAAAGCTGGACAAAGGGCACATGCCCCAGAGTTCCTAAATTGCTTAGCTAAAAATCAAAGTTTGGGTTGTACAGGCCTTAATTCCTTGTTTTATATTTGTATAGACACACAAGCACACACACACACAGATCACCCGATGGTGGCTGCTACTGGGATGTTTTGCTTTCCTTTTAACATTGGTGACATTTGATGAACCTTTTGAATCTCCTCAAAACTTTCCAAAACAGTCTCATCTACCTCAGCTCCTTTCTGGAAAGTTTCAGGATGATCGTTCAATTGGGGGCAGTGAAAAAGTGAGGATTCCAAAACATGTTTTCCCCATTCAATTTTCCATATGAAAATTAAACAGTAATACCACAAATTCAGCTGAACAGAATTACATCGAATTTGGCAGAAAGCTAGATCTTGGCCCAGAAAAAGTACTTTTTGTGATCTAGTGTTAATCCGCTCATTTGAGAAATTAGGGTTTAAAATGTATGTATATAAGATGATCTGCGGACCCGACAGATCTAGAGATACGATCTGATTGCCTGTCAGTATATCAACAAAGATGTATTGGCAGCCATTTTAGGACTTGGGGGATCAATCCCTTGTCCTAAAAAAGGTTAAAAAAAACATATAGGGGGCCCAGTTGATAACAAAACTGGTATTCTTTTTTTTACAAGATCACAGATCCGAGGGGATTTGTGGTCTTATTAAAAAAAAAAGGAAAGCTTGGGATCCCCCCTTTTCCGTTTTAACCATTCCCTCGGGAGGACCAGGACCATGGGGGTTGTTTTTAACATTTTTTACGGGGTTATCAGCCTTCCTCCAAGGGCCATACCAAGGCCCTGGGGATGCGATCCTTCAACCCTGCATCATATTATTAAATGGTAGTGGGGCGTGCGGCCCTCCATGAGACATTAAATGGTCTCAAGGGCCCCATACCCCAGGGCCACAACAAATAGACAAAATGCCCTGGTGCACCATCCCACCAGGGACACCCGCAACAGAGGGAGGCCTTAGGGCCATGTGGGAGCCTCAGAACCCCCGATGGCTTCCCTGCCTGCACCCATCCAGGTTGCGATGGGAGCTGGCTATATTGGTGTTCTTTTACCCACTCAGGGCAGCTTTTTTCTGTGCTCCCACCGGATGGGAGCAAATCTGTATCCCTTTCCACAAGAGCGTGGGCAGGGAGTTGAAGTTCTCCTTGCCCAAAACCTTGAAGGCAGGGAACAACAGTGTCTGTGGGATAGGGTTCCCGGGACCTGCAGCAAACAGGACCTGGGGTTGCAAGGGCCACTTGACGGCTCGGGACGGGGGCCCAAAAAATAATGCAGCCCCTATCCAAGGGCATTTATGAGCCGCCCCCCTCCAAAAAACCTTCCACCTGGGGGATTTAAAATGGGTGAATGAATCATTTATACACGCTTGTTGAAGTGACGGCGATAATACAATTGTTCTTTTCTTCTCTTCTACCCGTGAGGCGTGTAATTTGTAGACACTGTTTATGCTAATAGCATTCTTGATATGTACTTATCATCTCCTACTTTTGCTCTGCAGTCACTGTATTATTCTGTACCTAAATAAATCAAGAAAGAAAGTTTGAGAAAGAAAATTCAGCCCCTTGGATTGAGGTAATTGGGGCCCTTCCTTGACTCAGTGAGAGGGCTCGCACACCACCTCCTCCTCATGAAAGAGATAATCACCCTGGGAATTGGGTCCCCGAGGCCTTAAAAAGGCTTGAGGAGGGGAACTGCTAATCCTCCACAATAAAAAAGTGATCGGCCCAAGAGGCTGCAATCCCACTCCTCTTTCAAAAGTAAACAGGCCCCAGATATGAGGCCCATGGGCCATTAAATGGCTATGGGAGTGGGGACCACAGACTGCCCTCCCCAAATAAATAAAGAAGGAATGTGTAATGAGTGGAGTTCACATTCACTCTTCCAGTTGGGGAGCAACCAATTATGTCCTGCAAGGGATTATTTGAAATATTTTTTGATGCTCCTGGTGCCCCTAGCTTTTTAAAATAATATTGTGGTAGGCATGCAGTTAGCAAAGCAGCCCCCTAACAACATAAAAAAAATACAGTAAGTCTCCTAGGTCAAGGAATCATGACCACAGGATAGTATTTTTAAAGCACTCCATGCTGGAGCTGTATGCTCTTGAGTTGGAGTGAAGGGACTTTGTTGGAAGGTGGATCATTGGTAGGGGTAAGTGGGCATATACCACTAGCAATAAGGCCATCAACACAATATATGGTCCAGACAAGGTTTCAATAAATTATTCCTTTGCTCAACCCTTGTTAGCTAGCAATGAGCAGGAAAGCTTAACTTTGGAGACAGGTGTGTAAAGCATCTTAAAACACCAATACACTAAATAAGTAAGACACAACAGTAGGAAATATTTTCCTCTTTAAAGTGAAACCAAAACAACAAAAATCCAATATAGGGAACCGGAGATATGAAATTTTCAAGATTTTAAGCACAGTCTCGTGACTTTAGTTAATTGACTCAATCTGTAATCATCACAATGTGTAATTAGCTTAGCTGTACTTACTTATTCAGCTTTTTCTAAATGCATGTTTATGTCCCCTAAAATTACAGGCTATTGTTTTAGAGGCATAGGCTGAGACAATCTTGAAAAAGTCTTGGAAAAATATCATGGAGGTTGCTGGTGGCAGGAATAATAGCATTACTATGATGTTTTTTTGGGAGACGACATTTTAGAAGTTAACATGATCTCTGATTATTCTATTGGTTGATTTGGGTATCAAAGGCTGTGAAGGGTTTTCTATAGATAATTACCCCACCACATCTTTCTGCTAGCCGCTGATACTCAGTGGTACTCCATTCCGCCAAGGTAGGAGAGAGATGTACTCCACTGCCCTGGTGGACTACGGTCTGCCATCTATAGCAATCTGCGTTTGACTGGTGAAGATCTCCATGCCTTCAGAGGAGCCACCGCCATGGTGGGCACGCTGATGGCACTGAACCTTTGCTGAGTGAGCATCATTTTCAGCTTGTTTTGTGCTCCTCGAGAGCAACGTTCCTTTTTTTTTTCATTTTTCAAAAACAAACTCCTAAAGTGGGAGTTTGTTTTCAAAAAACAATACCGAAATGCCTCAGAAATGCTGAAAGTTTTCTTACAGGGTGTGGGGATTGTTGCAAATGGGTTCCACCCATTTAGTATGCCAGGGTTTTTTGCTTTCTGATCACCCATTTTTTAGACCTTTACTGTAGGTGAGTCTCACTATTCGAGTCTGACTCATGATAATTTCATTGTAAATTGGACTGCACACTTTTAACACCTGTGTGCACCTTTTATGGTAAAGCTGCTGTGATGCAAGGGAGAAAGGGGAACTTGCCTGGTACCACATGAACACCTGTGCATGGGTGTGTGCACGCTTCATGTAAGACTAAAGTCACGCACATCCTCGTAGCTACACACAGCTAACCTGCCTAAGACACTTTTAAATCGCAAATTCGACCAGTTAGAATACCCCTTTTGACAGGCCTAAACCGTCCTTTTAGTTAGTAATATTTCACCCTTAAGGAGGCCTGCCCACAAAGGCAGGCTGCACGATTTTTAAAAGTAGGTGTTATGTTCTTATCCTGTTGTTCTTGTTTGGAATGTTATGAGGTAGGATTGTATTACATAATGATTAGAAGGTTATGTATGTCATGTGGAATGTTTGCTCTTGATCTTGGGGGCAGTTGGTTTGGAGTTTGCTGGGGTGTCGGTCATGTTTTACTTGCTCCTCAACAATAAAGGATTACTTACTTCTACTATGTGTACTTCATCACAACAGTAGGACATGTAGATATGAATGTTGTAAATGCCCTTACAATGAAATATCACCTAAACTATTTTCACTGTGGCAAGGATGGCTGCTGCTATAGGGAATCTTTGAGCTACATTGTTACATGTATTAAATGCTAAATTCGTATTGACAGTAGATAGGGAAACACCTAAAATACACTTTTTAATTGTAATTTAAAGTCCTCTTTATTGGTAAAGGAAGATTTACATTTTTTATTTCGGAAATGGCACTTCTAGAAAGCTTTGGGGAACTTTCTGTGAGTGGCCAGCTTCCTGGGCTAGTAATGACTCTCCCACTGGGAAATGTGTACTGGGGCCAATCAAAAGACAAAGGGCCTGGTTGTAAAGGGGAGTGGGTCTTCCTAACAGTGGGCTGGGGAGGAGCTCTGCCCTGCCCTGATTACACTACAAAGGAACCTGCCTCCAACCTTGCCTTTGTTTCTCTAGCCAAGCTGGAGCCCAACCCAGGGAAAAGGGAAGAAAAGCCCAGAACCAGTTTTAGAGGTTAGAGAAATGGCTGCCCCCCATCCACAGGCTGACACTGGGCATAAAAGTGTCATCCCCAGAACCTCATGGGGAGAAAGAACCTGGACCTGGATTGGGATGGCAGCAACACCATGAACAGCTAGAAAGACAAGCCCCCTGATGCCCTGATGGATTAAGGACTTCACCTACAGCTGACTTTCAGGACTACATGGGTCAGTCTAGGGCCAGTGAGACCGGTGTCCTTTCCCTCCTGAAAGCCAGTTGTGGGAAGACCTGGCCTTCGGTGCCCTGGCAGGAGGCAAGGGCACCGGTAGCTCGGTAAAGGATAAAAGCTGACACAGAAAGCCAGTGAAACCAGCTTCCCGCAGAGTGCGTCCTTTTTCAGGCTGGGAGACCAGTTGGGAATGCTCTCCATCAGGAGCAAAGTGACCCAAATAGCAGGAACATTTATGAATCTTTTATGATGGCCCACTTAAACATACCCAAAATCATGCGACAGAACTTGTAGGGCTTCATTGCTACTTTCCAGATTCCCCCCATGGAGGGCCAAACCCTCGGTGACAATGCAATGCTTTTTAGCAAATTCACCAGGGAACATGTGGGGCCACCTCCCCAGACTCTATGAGGCCTTGAATCCCATTCATCAGGCTGACACATTCATGAATGTGGCTGAGGACTCCATCCACATGCCCCAATGAGAAGGACAGAGTTCCAAAAGGATAGCCGAAAGGATGGCCTCCGAGGTACTTACCCGCCCCCGGTTTCCACGTCTGAGAGAGGAAGGCACACCTCATTCTGAGTTTTCTGCCTGAGGTGAGAAGCACATGATCCTCTGCTCCCACCAGTTAGCAACAGTGTGGGCAGAAGCACAGGGATCATTAATTTGTTTTCCAGTTTGGGACTACCAGGTATTCCCTGGTAGTCTGCAACAGGAAAAAAGTATGTCCGAACATCCTCTCTAAATAGGGTGGATGGTCTGAGGTACTTTGACAAATGGCCCAATGTAAGTTGGGCTGTCGATCAAGCTTTTAAATGGGGAAGCAAGGAGTCACAGCTGGCGGAACCATAATGTTTCCCCAGTTCTAAACATTGAGGGAGAAGAAAGAGTTTGCTGGACACGGTACTCTGCCACTTGTGATGCCAGCGACCCTGCCCACTAACCTCGAGATACCCATGCAGATTGTTATGAGATCCGCTATGCCGAGCCACTCAACTCCACCATAAGTCTCCCCTCTACTTACTATTACTGGAAGGGTCTCTTGGCAGAAGCTCCGTGGCTCTTAATACCACAGCAAGCACATTACAAGATCAGCACAACTTTGTTTTTTCTCTGCATCATGTGGAAATGGGTGGTACCAAGAATTATAATCTGAGAGACCCAACCAGTATTTTCCCAAAATTCCACTTTATTCTCCAAAAGGCTGATGGATGTTAGCACAATGTTAACAAGTGAGGTCAAAGACGTTGCAGTCTGTGTGGTGCTCATGCTGATCCCCTCCATACCACCGTTCTTGGTAGCCATTTTACTTCAATACTTGGTAACAAAATCTGAGGTCCCCTTTGTCATTGCTAAGAATATTGTTTCTCAGTGAATTAACTCAGCAATAGTATCAGATAAATATTTTAGGCTGGGTGACCTTGGGGAGTAGAAAGAATGCTTCTTCTTGGGTGTTTTTCTACAGAGGATTGGCTGCAAATAAAGAGTTTTTGGCACGACATTCGAATAAGAGCACCTGCTTTTAAAGATGATCATGAAGTGGCCTCCCAGGCACCTTGTACATAACTCCTCGCTGCTTGATGTCACTTGCGGATGGTAGGAGAACCAAATTCAACTAGCACCACCCGTCCATTCAGCTACTTTTGAATGCTTGTCTACATATCTTTTATGTCACAACTGTTAGAGACACCCTACAGTATTGGTGATCCACAGGGCACAGTAGCCAAAGCATTGCATCTATTCTCAAGGCATCTTGCAGCTACTGAGTGAAATGTACCATTGACTGGTAATATTGAAAAATTCCATTTTAGATCATTGCAATTCAGTAGGTGGTAGTGACACTTTTCCAAGCGTTTGAGTGTTCAAGCTTCTAATCCATAGTTACAAAACAGGGAATGTTGGAAAGACTGTAGTTGCTGGTCCTGCCCCTTTTCAACCTTTTACTAGCAGGCCAAAGAAATGAGCTGTGTGGAAGCCCAAAGAAAGATGGCTCACTTTAAGTGTCACTTGCCCTGGCCCCACCTTAAATTATTTCAACACTTTGTGTAGGAAATGGCCATCTTTTGAATGGTGTAACCCCAGATTTCTGCCTTTTCTGTTTCTGCTGGCTGTAGACCTCTGTGCACTTTACCCCTCTGAATTAGTAATAAAGTGCTTCCATTTTAGTATGGTTGAATTGGTATACTCCTAATTGGCATATTTGATGTACATATAAGACCCTAGTACATGGTACAGGGTGTACCCAAGGCCTGTGTGTCAAATGCTGCTAGTGGACTTCAGCACTTATTGTGCCATCCACTAAAGTGGCATTGCAAACATGGTTTTAGGCCTACCACTGTATCCTGATTGTTGCAGCATAAAAACTGTAATTTGGGCAGTCAAAATAAACCATTTGGATGGGTCATCATCTTCCTTTTAAATATTAGTAATTCACCTCTAATTAGGCCTTATAGCCCAAATAGCAGGGAGCATGGTATTTAAAAGTATTACAAGTATAAAGTAAATGTTTAACTCATTCTTATAGCTAAAAGCACCTATAGGATACTTTCATTGTAGCACGGATGGCTGTTCCATAGAGAGCCATTGGGATGCACTATTAACATTAATAATGCCATGTTTGGCTAGGAACTATTCAAAACATCATTCAAGAACTCTTTCTAATATAGTCAATGGTGAAATCAGATTTTTTTATACATATTAAGAAAAAGGTACTTTCAGAAAGTAACCTTGATCTTGCCTAAAGCCTCTGACTCGTTGGCCTTGAACGAGGTGACAAAGGGCTAGATTTGGGGATGTGCTTTTGTTTCTCTGGTAGGATTACCATTTTGATTTTGACCAGGATCTTAATATATTTCAAAGGGCCTTTCCTTACCACAGGCAGATGTCAGAAGGCACCTGAACAGGCTCCTTCTTTTGTCTTCCGGGCTGGCAGGCTTCAATCCCAGTGGTGGGGGCTGCCTTCAGAACTGATACAGAGTGACCAAAGAAGAGAGATTGCTCATTTCCCTGGCTACTTTTTGAAGTGGGAACCCAGGCTATGCACAAGGGGAGATAGGTTTCACCATCTTGGATTGAGGCAGAGAAAGCTACTGTGAGATTGTTTGCAGTAGGGAAAATAGGAAATGCTGCAAAAGGGGGTTGGGTAACCCTTGGAAACTTTTAGCTCACTAGTTTTAGCTCACTAGTTTGGCAGTAGTCAAGAGTCATCCCCACCCACAAGCTGGTGCCATCCCCAGTACCCTCCTCTTAAAATGTTATTTACCTGAGGAAGAACAGAAGAAGACTGCACCTGCTGTATGTGACCAAAGAGGAGTCCTGATGGACTGGAACTGCTCCCTCATGTACCCAGGTAGAGAAGTAGGCTTCAAGGGTCATAAGGCTGACATCCTTTTTAGGAAACAGGGACACCACAAGCTTCAAGAGGCCTTCTCTAGCAACTGTTCAGCTGACCAGTTCCAAACTGACCTGTTTAGACCTTGCTGTTGGCCTCTACTTGACTGAATCCTGACACCCAAGTGCTGTTCTTGAGGCCATGGAACCCTTGGCTGTATCTGGCTGGATTTCTCCTACCAGCATTGACACAGGGCTGAAGATGCAGTTTTCTCTTGCTCTGAGCTTATTAGAGACAGAAAATTATCTATAGCTGGACCTCGTGGAGGTGGTAGCCGGCTTCATGGAATTTTCTTTGGCTACAGACTGCAGCCTTGCACCGATGGAGAAATCTGAGTTCCAAGAAATTGGCTACGTGCAAATGTAGAAATCTTGACTGGGAAAAAGTTCCTAAAAGTATCCAGCTAGGGATGGACCTTCGCTGGGCACAAATCAGAATCCTCCCGCTGTGAGCTTCACTGGGACCTCGGCCAATGGCGCTCCAACCTAGTGGAACCCTCTTTGGCTACAGTCTGCTGCCCTGCCCCACTGAAGATGTTTGACTTCTATTTCTGAGAGTAGATCCCAATGTAAAACCTTCAACCGGGTCGAACCTGGCCCCTATATTTGACTCGTGCTCCATCATGGTAGGCGTCAAATCACCCTAGGTCCCCGTCTTCCATGACCAGTTGACTGCGGTGGTGCTTAACAATTTTTGGACTATTTTTATTTTAAACTATAAAAGCGGGGGCCGAGAAAAAGGGGGGGTCCCAAAACGAGTTTTCCCCCTGCATTTTTCCATAGGACCTTTAGTCGCAGCTACAGCCCGGTGTTAATCTGTTCAGTATTTCCTGAGAAAATAGCATTTAAAACCATATCAATATCTATACGCGCGCACCGTGTGCGCACTGTGCGCGCGAGCGCAATTCTGATTGGTTGTTAGATGTCGGTAAACATTCGAATCGGTCGAAACCAGGAAGTGTCGCCCGCCATTTTGTCTCTCGCAGTCTGAGGGGGTGAAAAACAAAGGTGGAGAACGTGAAAAGGGGGCAGGGTGGACAGTTCCTGACCCCCTAGCCTTTGTCAGGGGGTCCCAGAAGGACCCCCAAGGGCCAAAAAAAATCTTTTTTTTTTTTTTGAAAAATCGCGGAGTGCGCGCACCCATGCGCGCACGGTAGAAACAGAAAAAAATTCTGCGAAGTTCGCGCACCGTGCGCGCACGGTGCGCGCAAGATGAAAATTCCATTAAAAAAAATACATACATAAATTAGCATTTAAAAAACCTTTGAAATTCACTGAAAAAACCATAGGTTTCACACACGTTATAGTTACGAATTAGCATTTAAAAAACCTTGCAAATTCACTTAAAAAACCATAGGTTTCACACATGTTATAGTCAGCTGGACATTTCACTCGTAAAAAACCAATGAAATTCCCCCGTTATAGTTAGTGCTGGCAACTATAACTCACGCGACCGCAATCCTCTGCTGATGACGTCAGATATTACATCACTGATGACATATGTGTCTTTCTGAAAAATAAATATTTGTAATATATGTATAGCTAAAGATTAACGGAAGAAGACATGGGTAAATAAGTGTCTAAATACAGTGATGTAATATCTGACATCATCAGCAGAGGATTGCGGTCGCGTGAGTTATAGTTGCCAGCACTAACTATAACGGGGGAATTTCATTGGTTTTTTACGAGTGAAATGTCCAGCTAACTATAACATGTGTGAAACCTATGGTTTTTTAGTGAATATATATATATATATAAAATAATGAAGCACAGATCAAGGGGAGTCCGTTCCGTTTTTTTTTCTTTTATAAAATATCAAAGAGAAGGAGTTTTGAGTAATATATATATATTGTATTTTCCTAAACTGTGCCTAATTCTGAAAAGCCTCACCCTTTCAGCACAGAGCTCAGATACAATCTAGGTCACCTGCAAGATCAATAACACTGGTACTAATTTTATAGACTGTAAAATGATCATGAAAATATTTTATGATTCTGCTTGTCCTGCTGAACAAGGAGATGTTTGTCTGCTTTCACATACCGCCTATCTTGAGATATTTGATTTAAAAATACGTGTCTTACAAAGGAATTCATTTGGTCAGTGGAACTGTAATTTCCTATGACGTGCCTCCTAGTTTAGCACTAGAAAGGCCTGACCAGATTTATTTACGCATTTCTATTTTAACTGTTCTAGGAGACCTATGAACTCTGAGGAGCGGCAGATAAAAGAGTGATGCGGTGATGAAGTCAAAGGCAGGTGTGCACTATAATGCTTGAAACATCAATAGTTATCTCTGTTGGTTACTGGAGGTAAGGTGGCCAATCTACACCAGTACCTGAGACACATGGGTGGTGCTCTGGTTAGCCTGAAGGATGTATCTCTGCTAGAACCAAAGAGAGAGCGACAGAGAGAGAGAGAAAGAGAGAGAGAGAGAGAGAATATTGCCACGCCCAGAACAGAGATGCATGCACCATGTTCTCGACGCCAGAGTCCCAGATCTCATTGATAACAAAAGTGATCAAACTTTCACCCTAAATCCATGTCCTTCAACAGTGGCGTAACATAGGCCCCCGCAGCCCCCATGGTGGGGCGGGCCCCTAGTTCCACGGGGCCCTTGCAGCATAATTCACTGGCCTGAGAGCCCCTGTTTGAGTCTGTAGGGGGGGCCCTCCGTGTACCTTGCGGGGGAGCCCCTCCATGTACCTTGCAGGGGAGCCCCCTCAAGTTTCGTTATGCCACTGTCCTTGAGTCCTTCTACAACACAAAATGACTCCTGCAAGCGACTGAACATTGCCAAGCTGCCTGCAAACATCAGCGGTTGCTCGGGTGCAAAATATCAAAGTGACAATAAAACCAGAGAGCAGCAAAAGAGGGTAGCAGGCCTTCCAAATGTGTATTGGTTCAAGTGGGCTAACTCTTTAACATTCACTCAACTATTTACAGCTAAAAGAAATGTCATCATCATTGGTTGTAACATTTGCTTAATCGTATGAATGTAATTCATGTGCACAGAGCATCAAAATAGAATTATAAATTAATAGGACACTGGAACCATCAGTTGTCAAAGAGACACAGTCCAAGTGCAGCTTCAGCTAATAAGCCACAAGGGTATGAGCAGCTTTCAAGCTGTTTAGTGTATAGAACATTAAAAAAACACGTTCACACAAAGCTCGAGAAACCAGAAACAGCTTTTGTTTTTTAAACTGAAATTAGCAACACAAAACTTTCAAAACTAGTACACCACTGACTTAAGCTGCTGTTCCCAAACGGAGTTCCCAAAAAGCATCAGGACGTCCTTGGGGGCCAACTACCCCCCCCCCGTTACCCCCAGTAAGTCCCGCACAGCAGGGCTGTTGAGAAATTTTCAGAGGCCACACCCCCTTTCTACACCACGCTGCAAACGTGCCTCCTGGAGCACCCCTAGTGGGGGAATTAAATCCCCTTGGCTATTGTCCCCTACTCCGTGAGCAATTTAATTGCTCTAAGGACCCCATCCCCAGGGGGCTGAGCCATTGTTTTTTGTTTGTCTGGCCCCTCTTGCTGAGCCATTTATTGGCCCCAGGGACTCCATCCCTTGAGGCCGGATATCAGGCAGTGTCCCGGGGACACCATCCCACAGGATACTGTGCTGTTCCCTGCCCAGAGGCAGGGAGTTAGCTCTCTGTTCTCTGCTTGGGATCTCTTGGTTGAAGAACATAGGTTTGTTCCCCCCTGGCGGGAGCAGAAACAAAAGCTGTTCCTACTGTGAGCATACTAATGCAACTGACTCCCCCCCAGCACCCAGAACTGGTGCTAGCAGAGGAGCTGGTGGGGCCGCGGGGGCCTTAGGCCTTGGGTCTTTCCTTGCAGCACCCAACATGAGGAATTGTAGGTGGCCCAGGCAGGTCTGGGCAACGTGGAAGCGAGTTCCCTGCACTGCCATTTAAAAAGATAGGCTGTGGGCGGCCTGGGTGGGAACGAGGGACACAGAGTATTAAGAAAATATAGTAGTGGCTTTGTGGCTATGCCTCTCATACAATATTCTCTGATCCCCCGGGGAGCAACACATAAACCCCTGCATGGGATTTGTTTTTACAATTGTCATCGACGTGGTGCCGCAAGGAGGGGCAGGACCACAACCAACAATTTACAAAAAGTCTGTGGGATCTGCAAGGAGCACAGCAGTACCTCCACGAAAGCAAAAAAAAACTGAAAGTCTTTATAGTGATGAGGTCTGTAGCCAAGATGTAGTTTTAAGTAGATGTATTCAATTCAGTTACAGGTAGAGATGGAGCCCCACAGAAGCAGTCTTCCTGCTGCTCAGCCCATACTCCATCTGAGACACTCAAGCATCCAGGCACGCAAACATTCCATTCAAGACCATCACACCAACATTCCATGCATCACATTCACACTGGCTGAGCAGCTAGGGAGAAAGTAACAGAAAGTAACCAGATAAATACAGTACAGGTTACAACAGTCTTCTTGGTCATTGAATGCTTGAGCCCAAGGAGCTTACCATTACTTTTAAAGGACTCTAAACTGAGCTGTATGCTTTTCAGCGAGAGTATGGGGATACCATGTGATTGGATGCCTTGTGGTTGATTATGTGGCTGCATTCTTTGGCCTGAAGTGTGTTAAAGAACAACTCCAAAACACATTTATGGTTGCTTGGAATAAAATTCTTTATATAAAATAATGTGTGACAATAAATGTTATGAATTGGCATGTATGAATTTATAAGGATTACTTTGGAATATGGTTATTGATGAAGTATTGTGGTGGCAATATGACAAAGCCAGTAGGTCTAGTTTATATAGACTGATGTGCTGAGCCCTTGCTAAAGTCGATTTGGTTTTCTGACCCTTTGACAAAGCCAGTGGGTCTGTCCTACTGTAAATTACATCTCTAAATATTGTTAATTAACTCAGAATATCACCGAAATAAACAAATGTTAAAGTGACTTTATAGTTGGGTCTGGTAATAATATCTTACTTTATATTTAAGAAAACCTCAGTTACTCACTGAAAAAAAAGTTAAAGTAATGTAATAGGTAGGTAAAAATATCAATTGAAATATAACATTTTAAAGAAAAAAAAAATGTACCAGTTATAGTCAGGGTCACTGAAACTATGGGATTTGTGTGGTCACAACGATTTTCGCATAGTTTTCGATTTACCGCATTTGTCATATAATCCATTATCTGCCTCATAATTTGCAGATTTGAACAAAAGAAATGTTTCTAGCTCAAACGGTTCAAATGTTACTAAAAATGCTATGACACGTGTTGCTGCACAGTGGAAGGCCTTTGCAAAGCTGAGTTGGTCACCTTTATGTTGCCCATTGCTATACTTGTGTGTTGAACTGGTACTAATGAGGTGCAACCAATGCCCTTACAGTGGTACCAAATTTAAAAATGACGAAATAATGAAGTATTACTATTACAAAATGTGCCACATTATGCTTGCTACATAATTTGCCTTTTCTTGCTGCACAATTTGCTCAACCCTGCTGCATAACTTGTCCCACTCCTGCCATGTCATAGCAGTGGCCCTGGTTATAGTTAATCTAAGTAACAATAACTTGCACTCTTGCCATGTACTGCCTATGACCTCATACGGTACATCCCTCATCACATGTTCCATGACATCATTGCTAACATCACTAATAACATCTGAAATTACATCATTGATGACAACGCTGTGCACTCTTCCAGTTTGTGTCACTTTTTTTACGCAAACCCTGCTTAAAGTGTTAACAGATCTCCCCCAAAATCTGCAGCAGCAGCTTGGCAGGACATCATAGATTCAACAGGAAATGACATGAGGCTTAGCCTCAGTCACGAGAAAATGGGCAGCAGGTTGTTGCATGTTTGGGAAGCACCACAGCATGTTTCATGCAGGTCTATCTCCATGTGGCTTTTCAAATGCTGGAGTGTTGCTGTAGCATCCATTCATAGCCTTTATGAGTTTGGCCACAGTCAATTTTCTGACAGTGGCAATACATCCAAGAGGTTTAAAATTCCAACTAACCAGATATATCCTCCTCAAACATTTTTCTGGATACAGAATGTCTTAACCTGCTCCCAGAATGCACTGTGGGGGATGATGCCTACATCTCACTAGGCAGGTTCATTCTCCGTAAGTCTTCTCTAGTGAGAAACCTTGTGTACATCTCCCAGACAGAACCTAGGGAAAAAGGAAGCGGTGGGAAAAAGAATACGTAAAGAATGAGACTGACCTTAGTAAATAATCCCAACTTTTGAAATCACTGTTTAAAGAATACTCCACCTATGTGAGCACCTTTCTCAATGAATTGAGATATTATACATAAAATAGATCCTGTCACTGTGTAAGAGAGTAAAGTCACTCCCAACGTTCAATTTACAAACAGCGGTGTTGTCTCTGTCTTATGCCAATCAATCTTTTTAAACATGATTTTATGCTGTGAGCCTCACATTTAGGGAGAGTGTCCAATTCTTTTGCTAGCACCTTTGTACTGGCTTCCTGGTTTAAGTTATTTGGGAAATTCTTCATGAATCATATCGAGGCGTGGTCTATGGAGGAAAAAAATATTTCTCCTCCAATAGGGATTTTGAAGAAGATCTGTACCTAGAATCATATAATCACAGATTATGTGATCCTGAAAGGAAGGTATTTGCTTCTCTGTTTGTAGTATTAAAACCTGCATTGGATTTTGTGTCCTGCCATTTTCTGTGAAGTAACCTCTTGGGCTAACATATAGACCTTGCACTAATGGATAGCCTAATTCAGATAGAGTAGCACTACTGTTTGAGGCTAATATAGAAATGCCCAACCTTCAGAATCAAGTAAGACGGGGATGATTCTTGGCCCCAATCTATCATTTATTGAGCTGAAATCTCACTTTCTGAATGTAAGTTTAGATAGACGCTCCCTACTCCTTTTTTTTTTGCGGATGACATCTAATACTGGCTCACAAGCTTCTCTAAGATGTTGTAACACTTAGGGTGGCAAGTAACAAAGGTTACCGTTTCCATATCCACCTGCATGCTGGTTAACAAATGGTAAAAAGGGCTGTTAGCATGTACTAAAGCCCATTTGCAGTGTAGACCCTGAGATCCTCTTCCCAGAGAAAACTGATCTCTCCGAAATTCTACAGGGTCAGATGGGCAGACAATCTGGCATACCCTGCCCCCCTTTATCTCTCATGCGGAATCTTTCCCGGTGTTTAGAAAGCTGTTGAAGACGTGGCTTTTCTCAACATAGTTGGCAGCTCTGTGCCTTTCTTCTTCTCTCCGAATGCCCAGCACCTTGACACCTACTGGTATTAGAGCGCTCTATAAATCTTCATCCTATCCTAGAAATTCAGATTCAGTAATTTACCAAATCAGTAAAGTAATGTTTCTGAATAACACTTTCCAATTTCCAAATCTGCATTATGAAATCGCTATTTCAACGTATCAAAGATTTGCAAACAGCAAAGTGAATCCCAATGTCATTTTTGCGTTTGCAATTTACGCAATTGCAATTTGCAATTCATGCAGCACTTAAGCAGTAATAGAGTGCAAACATAACACTAAAAAAATTCCACACCAATGTAAATCAATAGAATCTATGTTTTTTAATCATTTCACAACAAAATGACAAAAATCAAATCAGTAGAACGGGAGATATGCAATTTACAAAATTAAGATGAATGTAGCACCAAAAAGTACAAAGCTCAACTGAGGGTATCTTGTTGCGCTGGACCGGGACAAAGTTACAAGTTCAGGCTGACTGTGAGGGAGCACAGGCCGTGCACAGTACAAAGTTTGGCCCACTGAGGATTGTACCTTATGTCCTTGGTGTGCAGTCTGTGTGGCGTTGCTTTGAGCGGCTTTCCATCGTCCAGCATCAGTTCTGGTGGAGTGGTACGGAGTGGATTAGTGGGGCATTGTGTTGCTCTCTGTTGTTTCTGATGAGCTATGCAGGAAGTCTTTGCGGGGTTCACGTTACTTCACAATGGATTTGGTGGAACCTTGAGTTAGGCCAGGAGGAGCTCTCTCAAATGCCAGCCAAGGGCCCAGGACCAGTGGAGGCAACACATAGGGGTCAGGAACTCACTCCAGCAGAGGCCAGCAGGGCTCAGGCAGGTCCAGTTGCAGGCCTGTGCAGCAGGTCATCTGGGCAATTGCAGGGAGGCTTTGGAGCTTGGGTTATCCCTGTAGCTCAGAACAGGAGATCAGTCAGCTGACCCTTGGAGTCTGAAGGGAGCAGACTGAAGGGAGTATGTCCAGTCTTGCTTCTTAGCAAGCAGGTCAAGCCTGAAGCAGTAGGGCGTCTTTCTTCTGTAGTATCCACAATTACCGGAGTGTACTGAAGGTCTAAGAGTCCTATTTTCATACCTGGTACCTCCTTTGAAGTGGGAGAAGCTTCTGGAGTTTTCCCCTTGTAGAAGTGCCTGGCAGATGGGTGTCGACAGATGACGACGAGGGAAAATTAGATTTCAAAAAAAGAAAACGATTTTACTTGCGCTCGCCGCATCGGAGTTGGCAATGCGGCAAGCACAAGTAAAGTGGTTTTCTTTTTTTTATTATTTAATTTTCCCTTGTCGTCTGTCGACTCCCCCCTCACCCCACCCCACTCTTACCTCCACGGGCCCCTCCTGTAGTTTCTTTATGTAAACTAAGAGACAGTGTATATGTCATAAAGTCATAGCTACTTACACCGTAGTTGCATGCTGCTTCTGGCAGGGAATGTAGATACAAGATTTACATTTTTTTTTTTTAAACCAAATCTGTTGTAGAACGTACCTTTGGTTTACTGAAGAGTAGGTTCCGGTGGAGATCTTCGATATGTACCAGACACTTGTTGCAAAGTCATTGCATTTTGTGGTATTCTGTGTAATAGTGTAACCAAGAGAAGACAACCCATCAAACCCAGTAATGATGATTCAAAGGATGATGACGATGACATTCCACTCTTCCAGGCTACCTCCACCTTGGATGCAAACCAAGCAACAGAAGAAAGACTCTCCGAACAGAAATAAGCAATATCTACTTTTAGGAATTTATAGCAATATCATACTATATATAATTAAAACGATTTAACAGTCTAATTAAAGTAAACATTTCTGTTTATTCACAGATAAATTAAATGCATCTGTCACCTGGACATGATTTGGAAACATAAACGTTTATAAATACGGGCATTATATTTTCATGAAAAATTTGGGACCATATTATCAAGGTACGGCGATAACATTATCGCCGCTTTAGCGGCAGGAAACTGACGCTAAATCGCCGATAATGGGCTTGATAATATGCCGCAGAGATTTCCCATAGAAGCCCAGGTTCACACCAGAACATGGGCTTCTATAAGAATTCTCAAGGGCATATTATCAAGCCTTTTATCGCCGCTTTAGCGCCAGTTTCCTGCCGCTAAAGCGGCGATAATGTTATCGCCAATCCTTGATAATATGGCCCACAGAGTTTTTCAATTGTAATTTAAACAAAATCTCTCTCTTAGTCTTTTTCTTCACCTAGAAAGAGAAGATCTCTCTGAGGCTTCACCAAAGCCCTTTTCCATGCATTACGGTCTCTAGTACGAGTTCACCGTTTTGCGTCTGTTACAGGGTGATTACTTACATTTGACACTTCCTCGCTTTCAGTAGCCTGGGATGCTTTGGTACCAGAAACAGGAGCAGTTTCCAGCTCTTCTAGTGCTGATGTTACCTGCACTTGAGTGTTACATATATCAGCAGTGCAATGGCCCATTTCGACCTGTAGGTTGAGTAATCGACGTGACATAACACCTGTGGTAGATGACTATCTGACCACACTCTGCCCAAAACCTTGTAGACAGCCACAAAGCTGCCTACGTCTTTGTTTTAGACTCATTCCCTTCCTGTAGAGCTCCACACAATGCTTTGACAGCATCACCCACACTCTCTATATGGCCTTCAATTCTATTTTGACCTTGAATCAATTGTTTGTTGTTTTTTAAGGTATGTTACTCTTATGCTAATAATCCTTACTGCCATTAATTGTCGCTGTTGAACAGATAGCACTGAACCCTCCAAAGCATGAAACTCTTGGGCAGAAGGCACTGCCCTCTTATCATCCTGGTGACTTCTTGCCCTTCCTACCAGATGCCCTTCTTCTATGCAACATTTTTTGACGCAAAGAAAGGGAAAGGAGGGTTAGGCCCTGCAGATGATCCGCTTTCTGGTGCTCTGGGTAGTCTAGATGCCTGTCGAATTCTGCATGGAACTGGTTTTGTTAAAGTGGTGGCTGGTGTGGGCTGAGATGATGAGGCCCTGGGCTCTGCTTGGCCCAACCAAAATTCACACTTCACCCTCAAAATCAGGGCAGGCTTTAGCGCTGGTGGAGCCCGGTGCGACAATCACTTTTGGCACCCTCAAAGCCCCATGACCTCCTCCTCGGATTCTCTCACTACCACTGGGCAAAAGTGCCCCATATCTCTCTAATCATAAGATATTGCTAAATACAGCGCCACTCCTGAGGTCAGCGCCCCTGCAACTATTCAGCGCCCAGTGCTGCCGCACCAGTCTCACTGCCCTAAAGCCGGCCCTGTCGAAAAATCTCCTTCTGTTGGCTCTGTAAAAAGCCAAAGCTTACTACCTTTAGTTATAACAAGATGCTATGCACATTTATGTATACATCACAGTCAAGGCTACCACTCCCATAATGCAATTCCCCTGTAACATTAAAACTCCTATTGTAAACTTGCAAAAATCTTTACGTGTGTGAAATGTGTATATATAAATATTAAATAAAATACATGTTTCACTTAGCAACATGCAATTTTTAATGATTAATAAAGTTGTTTGGGAGGGTACTTTCACATACCCATAGCTGCTGGCTCTTGTGAAGAAGTGTGCATGTCACTGACTCGTGCCAGTGGCACCATGACAAAAGTGCTCTCCCTGAGCTCATCCGCAGATGTAGGTGGAGGGCGAGAGGAGGGTCCTCTGTCTGTACCAGAAGCTTCCTTCCCTCTGCTGACAAGCTTTACCTTAGTGTGAGTGCACAGATCATACATACCACTGTGCTTTTGAATTTCCTCAATACTACAATGGGTCACTGCAACATCAATGATTTTTCGGACTGGCCGCAGAGGGCACCGGGCATTTTCCTGGTGGGCCAGAAAGGTGGGGGCCATTTTTTGACCCGAGGGTGCTGCAATATCGCCCCGTACCCCAGCCCGGCCGGTCGAGCGGAATTGGGTATGTGTTTTTTCTTGTAGATTTATAACATATGGAAAGCATCCCCCAGTAATACAAAGTGTTGTGGTATCATACATGCCAACATTTTGAAATAGGAAAGTGGGAGATCTTAAAATAATAATCAGCAGAATGTATTTCTCAAATTGACTTATATTGACGCCTGAATCAGAGTCTATTGGCATGCATGGGGTTGCAGGCGTGCTTCTGCAGGATCGGGTATCAGAAATGCATACCTGCCAACTTGAAGTACAATCTCACCATGTGAGGAGGGGTGGGGCCTTGAAGGGGGCTGATCCTTGCGCCAAGAAGTACCTACGAGGCACTTTTGAACCCCACCTCTCCCCAAAGACCCTCCTCCCCCCCCCCCCCAAAAAAAGCTTGTTGAGTCTCATGCCGCTATGCTGGGGTGTCTTTAACGGACGTTGGCAGTTCTAAGCCTGGAAAAGGAGCTGGAAAACCACTATTTACAGTGATTTTCAGCTCATTTTCCCTGCCACCGTGTGATATCGGCTCCTCACTGGGAGACCATGTGATGGGAGCCGAAATCGTGTGTCACACGGTGGTGCTGTGTGAGTTGGCAGGTATGGAAATGCAAATATATATTTTTTCCTCACCGGTCAGGAGCATGGAGAACAGGCCAGGCAGGTAGAGAGAGCATTAAATAATTGTTGTGCACTGGCCTCCAAGAGCAGGTTTCTAGCAGTGCATACTCCAAGATGCACAACACCATTCCCTGTCGGCTGAAGCACGGTGAGGAATATGTTTTTTGCGTTCAGGAATAGGAAGGCAGGAGGCTAGCCTCGACATTGGTAGTCTCCAGCCTTAATCGGGAGGGTTGGCATGTATGTGGTATTTTGCTAGGAGACTGCATAGGTGAAATCATTTCACTATTGGGGCATACGTTTTATGTTAAAAGGCAGATATCCAAGAGTATCAATCTACCCTTAAGGGCATATTGGCTTTAACTCATGCTTTTCACAAAGAATAAATTGGGCCTATGTAGTAATTAACTCCAGGCAGCCATGATGTACTCTTAGTAGATTTATTAGTTGTAGTTACAAGTTGTTGAGTTCTTGTGATGCAGCCCCACCAGGAGCAGTCTGCCTGCTGCTCAGCCCATACTCCAACTGACACACTTAAGTATCCAGGCACCCAAACATTCCATTCAAGACCATCACACCAACATTCCATGCATCACATTCACACTGGCTGAGCGGCTAGGGAGAGAGTAACACGATAAATGCAATACAGGGTACTACAGCCTACTGCCTTTGTCATAATCTTTCATAATAAACAGATCAAACCTAAGGCATTGGATATAGCCTTTCCCAGATGAAGCAATAAGATATATAGCTTTTATCATTGGTTTGTCAAAATAAAATAACAAACTCAGGCCAACTGTATTGAACATTCGTTCTGGCACAAGGTAGCAGTCCTAGTATTAAAAATTTGAACAATATTACAGATGGCAAAACAATATACAAGTCCTTCCAAGATGCAGTGGCATAGCTAGGCACTTTGCCGTCCGTGGCAGTCCTTGCCTTTGCCCCCGCACTGACGATGATTTTTCAGTTTGACGCTCTCAAAAACTTGTGTCGCCTGGGGCGCACTGCCCTCACCGCCCCTCCCCACCCCTCTTGCTAGGCCACCGTCACAATTGCCTTCTAAGGATTTTCACAATGCAAATTTTCTACTCTCAGAGTTTATCAGAAGGAGTAACCAACACCAAGTTTAGTGAGTTTAGTGTAGCAAAATACCTTTCTCCAGCATTTAAGCAGCTTAATAAGAATCCACCCTTAAAAGGCCTGCTGGCTTTAAAGTATTTTCACTATATGTCAGCTGTATTGCCTTTATTGTATGTTTTCATAATAAATATATCAGACATTTGACATCTGACAATGTTTCCCAATGAAGCAATCAGATCTGCAGCCCTTATCACTGGCTTGTCACCATAACCAGCCAGAACCTGCTAATTTTCAACATTCCCACATGGTTTCCTTCAAGTCAACCATGTGCATACAGTCATAACATTACAAATAGGTGTAGCTGGCAAAGCAATCTGAACCCCTTCCTAGGTAGGTCTGACAGGGATCCTCACATTGCACATCCTCTACCCAAGGGTGTGTGCTATGTCTGGTCTTGTTTGCTGTCTGTGTCTATAGTGTATGTAAGTTTAGACTAATTTATTTGCCGCATTCACAGTTTGATCTATTATGCACAATTTTATGTATTTTAAGGCTGTCTTATATATGATGCTATATGTATTTTATTGCCATTTTGCACTTGTTTTGCATTATTTTTATGGCTTGTTGACAGTCGAATAAAGATGATCCTGATTCTGTCTGTCAGGTCATGTAGAACTCTGGTGTGCAGTAGACAGCACCAGTCAGTTTAAAGCGCCCAGAAGGGCTACAGGTGAGCTGTGTTCAACATGCTCCTGTTGAGGTGCCATTATATGTATTTCGATAAATCTACTTAAAAGTACATCTACTTGTGGTGGACCTCTTTACCTCAGAACATTGATGTTGTGTTTGGCTTGAAATGGAACCATACATTATGTCTACATAAAACTGAGAACCAGAGCAAATTGAAGTACAAGTAAGGTAGGAAAATAAAAGATAAAAGAAAAAACAGAAGGAAAAGATCCCCCACCAGTGCCAAGAAGTCTTTTGGCAACACAAAAGCAACACACTGCAGCAGAAGAAACTTATTAAAGAAGGATATGTTGGGGACTGGATTAGTCTGCTCAGTGCATTGAGCTGGACATGTAAAGCTGCGGTTGGCAAATGTTGCTGTTGAAAGGACTGAATTGCAGTCCTGGGAAACTCAATGAATACTCCAGATGCAGGCACGAGCCCACGGACGCTGTGGGGTGAAAGATCCTGTGGACACATCATTCCCATGAAAAACAGTGCTGGTGAAAGAAGAATGAACAGTGATTTCTACTTTGCCTTTTTTCTTTTGGCCAGCAGAGGGCGTTTGCTCTCTTATTAAAAAATGTAATGCACCTTCAGCTGAGTGAAAGGTACTTTATTTTAGGCCTGGTAAAAGGGGCCTGGCATCATTTGTGGAGTTGTTTATTTGCAAATGGTGCAGAGTGTGGTTCCACTTTCATGCACGTATACCAGATTCCCCCACTGATGTCAGTCCTGACAGGCATGAGGGCGCCATGTCGAGAGGCTTGTGGCACCATTCTTAGTGTCAAATAACTCTCAGCAGAAAAGAGGTTCCGATATTCTTGGATTCCTGGACCCGCCAGTGTGCTCTTCATATAACATTGTCTGCCACAGGGTGTCACCGTCGTTATGACTGAGAGGCTCATTGTTTCACTGATGCAGGACCTAAAGTGAGGGCACTGTCAGTCTCTGGGGCAGAACATTCTATGTATTAAATGACTTTGCCACCCTGCAGGACTCTTTGTCCATCGTTTCCGGTTTGTTTTCGGCTTCTCAACCCTGAAGACATTTGAGTGAATTTGAGAAGGAACATGGCTCTCTTACCGCACGTGCTGTGTCTTTAGTTAGCAGAAACATGTGTTTTCTGGCAGTAATTAACAAACATTTGCATAGCCAATAGGTCTCGCCTTTGGGATCTTATACAGGTTTAGCCAGAGCTATTGGCTTTGCCAATGTCTTTAAGCTATGTTGCAGAGCAGCGTGGCTGCTGTGCAGCATATTAAAAAGTTATAATAAAAAAGTGTTATAAGCATTTTTGTTACCTTTTATATAACCAAGAAGACCTTATGTACAGCTGAACGGCCCTATTAAAAAAATAATTAAAATAAAAAATGTCTTCTAGTTTTTTTCCTTGGAATGCTGGCAACTTCTTCCTGCCTGTTCTAATGCTTGTTTGTTACAGCTTTTTTTGTTATGAGGGAGGGGTAAATAAACAATAGAAGGTTGGAGGCTGGGCAATGGTCCCTGAATTACAACACGAGCAGTGGACGGACACCTTGCAGAAAATCCACAGATGCCAGATTCCAAGGGCAGACTGAGGTGGTGCTGAATGATGCTGAGGTGGTTGTGTGCTGGTGCATGCAGAGGTCAGGCTCAGGTGAGGCTGAATTATACTCCGGTGGTGCTTAGTGATGCTGAGGTGGTGCTGAGGTGGTGGTGTGCTGGTGTGGAGGCGATGCTCAGGTGATGCTGAGGGATACTGAGGTGGTGCTGAGTAATGCTGAGATGGTGGTGAGTGATGATGTAGTGCTTAATCATGCTGAGATGGTTGTGCTGTGCTGGTGCTGAGGGGGTTCAGAGTGATGCTAAGTTGATTCTGTGATGATTAAGGGTGGGCGTAGTTCGCGAAGTAGCACTTCGCGAAGCTACGCAATGTGAAGTTCGCACTACGCGAGCTACGCGTAGCACTTCGCGAACTGCGAAGTAACATGTTCGCACTGTGCAAGATGTTGTTTTCAATGATTGCACAGTGCGGACAAGCAACCGGCACTGTGCAATCATTGAAAATGGCATCTTGCACAGTGCGAGCTGTAGTTTTCTGCTGCTCGAGTAGATTTTTCCTCGAGCTGCAGCTTTCTCAACGCGAACTGGTAGTTTCTCATCGCGAGCGGTCGCGAGCATACGCGACCCCTCGCAATGAGAAACCTGACCTTCTCGCGTTGGGAATCTCGCCGGGAGGTTTATTTTCCATGCTCGCGATCGCGAACAAGGAAAAAGTCTCGCCAGGATGTCATTTTGCTTGCTCGCGGTCGCCAACTTGACGTTGAGGACCGCGAGCAAGCAAAAAATGACCGCAGCACTACGCAACACTACGCTACGCGTGTTCGCACTGTGCTACGTGCAGTTCGCGTAGTGCGAAGTAGCGCGAACTTCGCAAACTACGCGAGCGTAGCGTAGTGCTTCGCCCAGGCCTAGTGATGATACTGAGATGGTGCTGTGCTGATATTGAGGTAGTGCTAAGGTGGTGCTGCACTGATGCTGAGGTGGTGCTGCATTGGTGCTGAATTGCTGCAGTGGTGGGGCTGCACTGGCACTGTGGTGCTACTGCGCTGGTGCTGAGGTTGGGCTGCGCTGGTGGTGGTGCACTGATGTGGAGGTGGTGCTGCACAGGTGCTGAAGTAGCGCTCCACTGGTGCTGTGCTGCATGCTGAGTTGGTGCTGCACTGGTGGTTGTGCACTGATGAGGTGGTGCCTTAGTGATGCTGAGATGGTGGTGTGCTGATGCTGAGGTGGTGCTCAGGTGATGCTGAGCGATACTGAGTTGGTGTTGGGGTGATGCTTAGGTGATGCTGAGGTGGTGCTGAGTGATGCTGTGGTGGTGCTGAGTCATTCTGAGTTGGTGCTGTTGTGCCGGTGCTCATGTGGTTCTGAGTGATACTGAGGTGGTGCTGAGGTGGTGGTGTGCTTGTGCAGAGATTGTGCTCAGGTGGTGCTGAGTGATGCTGAGGTGCTGCTCAGGTAATGCTCTGCTGATGCTTAGGTGGTGCTAAGTGATGCTGAAGTGGTGCTTCATTTGTGCTATGTTGCTGCTGAGGTGGTGCTGCACTGGTGCTGAGGTAGTGCTGTCCTGATTCTGTGATGGTGAGTTAGTGGTGCACTGGTGGTGGTGCACTGATGTGGAGGTGATGCTGAGGTGGTGCTTAACATAGTTCAGACTAATATTGAAGCAAATAGGTAAAACAGTGTTTTTCTTTTAAATGAGGCCTTACACAAGAAATATGAAATAATTACACTTCTTCTGCTGTGCATCTACAAATAGGCCCAGGCTTGTTTGCTGCCCTCCATAATATAAACAAGGCACTGTATTCTCACCTGAGCGATTTAATGACAAACAGCAGAATCTGGTGCACCAGACAAACTGACAGAGAGAAAGGCAGATGTCTTCTGAGAAAGAGGACAAAAGAAAGAAAATCAAACAAACAATCGTGAATAGAGAGTATGGTAAATGTGTTTTTGGCACAATTTTTCAAATTGTGCTTTCCTGTATTGTAAACCATAGTGTGATGAAATTGACAGTTGTGATTCTGGAAGTAATGTGTATCACAAAGTCAGCGTTTCTTCGTAATGGTACAAAGCCACCTACGAAAGCGCTGCCTGGCAGGATAAAGAAATGAAGGGATGAACCCACTGAAAGTATTTTCACATTGCTTGGGACACACCCTGGCATGTTAAACGCAGCATCATTGTAGGGACCGTGCAGTCCCTTCAGCATGACCCAGCTCTGTGTAGTCCTGCTAAACAATCAACGGAAAGAAATGACAAAGACAAAGAGCCGAGCCTAACAAAGAAATACACAAACTTAATTTATGAGAGTAATAGCAGCAACGTTTTGTTCATAAAATGCTTCATGTCGGATTCCTCCTGCTTCTTGGCGCTATATTAAGAGAGATTATTATTTCCTGACGCTATGATGCTTAATGTACTGAGCTACAAAGTGTAATGTTGTTGGGTGCCAGGCTGTATGTTACTTTCCCCCACAGACTCTCTGGAAACGTTCTGCTGCACAAAGGAACCTTTATTACCCTATATAGGTCACCTACAGAGAGAGCGCCGGGCAACACGCTCCGATCGCGTCTCTCGCTCGCGCGCTATACTTCGCGCATGCGCAGTAGCGTCCAAACGGTCGCTACGCACATCTACATCATTACGTAGTGCGCGCGTCCACTAGACCGCGACACTACATATCTTCCCCTTTTCATATCACACACACAAAGTCCTCGACCCGGAGGTCAGTCCATTTCAAAGTCTCTGAACCTGGATGGTCTCACCACTGCTCTTCCCCCCCGGGTGTGTCTTACCGGAGTGGAATGTCCTTCTCGGCTTCCCTCTGCGACCGGGCCTCCGTCGGTACCTTTCGGAGAGCCCTGGCTCTCCCTCTCTTTTACCTCGCCCTCTTCTCTAGTGGTCTCCCCCAAGGGTCTTCTCCCTGAGTTGTCTCTCTCTCTCTCTTGCTCACCGCTCGTGTCCTCTCCATGGCCTCCCTCGGATGACTCTGTGTCCATTATCGGCCCTTCTGCCGGGGTTTCCCCTTCCATGCACTCTCGGGGCCACTGTAAGATCTTATTGCATTTGGCCATGCGCTCGTGTGACCACACGTTACCGTCACTGAGTAGTGCCGCCCGGTCATACACTTCTTCTACTCTGAGGGGTGGGGAGTACTTGCTTTCACCTTTCCGCTTAAGGACTGCCAGCTTCACTCTGACCCACTCCCCTTTTTCCAACGCTGTTTCTTTTGTCCTCTTGTGGCTGTTGTAGTGTTCCGTATAGATGCGCTGTGCCTTCTGCAGGTTGTGCTGCACCACCGCTGGAGACCATTTGCTGGTGATGGTCTTCTCCTGCCACGCCACATTGTCTCTGGTAAAGGGTTGTCGTCCCCGTAAGATCTGGAAGGGACTATATCCCGTACCGGTGGGGGTGATGCGGTACGCCCATATCGTGCTGAGCACCTCTTTCTCCCAGTCTTTGCCTCTTGTGATGGCCGCCTGTATGGAGCCCATCAGCACCCTGTTGAACCTCTCTACTTGTCCATTGCTGGATGGGTGGTATATCGAGGTGTGTTTGAGTATTATGCCGTTCCTGTTCGCAAACGTGACCCACTTGTCGGAGATGAACTGGGGGCCATTGTCGCTGATAACGCTCCTAGGTATGCCTTCCCGGAGGAACAACGCCTTGAGGAAGCGTAGTATCTCGTCCGTGTCCATGATCTCGTTGATGTGCACTTCTGGCCATTTCGAGTATTTATCCACTAGTACACATAGATATTTGGGGATCCCCTGGTCGTCCAGTATCGGTCCCAGGATGTCCACTGCTACCTCTTCCCACGGGTTGCTGGGGTTTGTGAATTTCCCTAAGGGTGGTCTCATTGGTTTGAGTGTCTTGTCCGCCCCTAGGCACTGCGCACAGTCCTTCACGTGCCTCTCCACATGCGTGTCCATCCCTGGCCACCAGTAAGTTTGTTTTGTCCTGGCCTTTGTCTTCACTATTCCCAGGTGGCCTTCGTGAAGTATGGCTAGCAGGGTGGGTACGATGTTCTCCGGTGGCACCACCCTGTCACCCCTGTAGACAAACACTCCGTCGTTGCCCACCGACAGCTCTTCTCTGACTTCGTAAAACTGCCTGATTTTTGATCTTTGTCTCCTTCTGTCCGGCCATCTCCGCACGATGTACGTCTTACCGCGACACTACACAAAGGAAGAAGGGTGCAATTAACCATGCCTGCAGGTTGTAGATTGATTTCCGCAGTGAGGCTAGATACGTTTCTCGAACTTTAACTTATAAATAATCAGTACTTACCTAAGAAATGGATGCACATGGTTAATGAGCAACTACCCCGGTAAAAATGACAAAAATACCGCTTTATGGTTTAAATCTTTTATTAATTTTCAACAATGAGAGACAAAAGACCCCCAGCTCCTGAGGACCGTGCACTGGAGACACACAGTGTTGCAGAAAGCAGCATTACAAAAGTAAAATGCAAGGAGCGGGTCTACGGGAAACGGCAATACAATGTATAGGGATAGAGAAAGGGAACAAATATTAAACCCCCAGCACCCCCTCCCTCCCCCCCCCCACCCCCCCGTCCACAACAAACACCACTTTAGACAGAATCCCAGTTGGAATCAGAGTGTCTGTATATTTAGTTTTTAATATTTGTGATTGTTTCCAATTGTGAACTTTGCAGTGTTTTTTTTATACGTGTCTTTTGTTTGCACTATCATCCGAAATGCCTTTACTTGTGCAATGAGTTTATCTCGCTTTATTGCAGGCCCCCATCAAGAGATTTTCAGTTCATACACAAGTTCTCAAGCAGCTGTTGGAAGAGACAGACAAGACTCTTGGTGACACTGCAGTAAATGGGCAGGGATTGCATGGGAGGGGTGGTTGAGAAAGACAGGAACAGATGACAGACGGAATGAGGAGGCCCAGAACAAAATAATGGTTCCTCACACAGGGTGAAAGCTAGTGGAGTGCTGAAGCCAGGATTTAAAGGCCAAGCCCCGGCCAACCGGAGCAGTAGGGTGGGAGGACACCACACAGAATTAAAATGAAAGGGATGGTGACCAGCGGGCTGTTCCTATTGCAAGGAGGTGCCACGCTGATGAAGGGAAACACACAAAAGTGTGTGAAGAGCTCTGAAGAGCTGTTCAGAATTTTAAAAACAGTTCAGGAGTAGAAAGTAAAATAGAAAAGGCAGAAGCCGAAAAGTCCTGGGACGATGCTCTAGGGGAGTGAAAGAGTTACAAAAAGAGGGACCAGGAAGCCAAACTACCCACCAGCAAGCAAGGTGTTTTACAAGACAACTAGACAAATCCAAAATGATGGGAGGAGTCAAAACCCACAAAGTACATACAACAGATCATCCTGGCAGTGCAAGCGCTGTCTAGGCTCGACCTAAAAAGGAATATGACTGAGTCTCTTGTCTAAAGAAAGATGACTCTATTGCCCGTTTTGGGAACTGAAGAAGAACTATGGGTACATCACAGTATATTATTGCCTGAATGGAAGAAGTGTTTATTTATTTTAGGTGTGGACACATTTTTTCATTATTAATATTGCTCCCTTCATTTCTGTTTCAATTTTATTTTGAAAATGTAAGATATCTTCATATCAGTCAGTTGTTGTCATGCAAAAAACAAACTATTACGGCGGATTTATATTTTTGTAGGGATTTATCTAGAGCTTTCAGTGTGAATATTTTTCATTTGTATTGTGTGCCTGAGCTCCAGAGAGAGTTTGTTTGATGCATTTTGAGGCATTTGTTTTGGGTGGATATGGACATGTGTTGCATCAATGGAAGTGCACTTTTTGTGTGTTGCGCTGCATGTGTACTATACTGTTTATCAGTGCTTGAATATGGAATAGTGTGAGGGTATACTGAGCTGGGATATTTTATGGGCTGTGCATACCATTTTAAGTGCTTAAGATTTTGGATCTGCCATCGCAGTAGTGCATAGTGGAGAAAGACAAGGAGCACTCCGTGTAAGCTATTTTGGTTTAATGGGACAGGATTAGGCCATCTCCACACCAGCATTGTCCATTGAAATATCGATTTTCCAATGTTTTTTGCAATATCACAAGTCGAGAGCGCAGCTCCTTTTGGGTTCTTCCTGGGGGTGCGTTATCTCTCAACCAATGAGAGGTGCGATGTCGCGTCGGAACGTCTGGGAAATGTCCTGTGCATTATTACAATGCTATTGAGGCACATACATTGTTATTCGAAAGAGAAAGTCTCTAGATGCACAGGCACCTGGTAAAGAAACATACCCATATGTAAAGAGCTCGCCTTTAGTTTGTATTTCATGTTTAATATAATGTTACTGTGCACTCTAGAGATCAGAGTTTGGCCAATGGAGAATGACCTCCACTTTCAAATGAAGTGAGTTTGAGTGAGAGGTCTCGTTGAAGTGCATTCACATAGGCTACTTCTACTATGCTCAAACTAAGCAGTAAATGGATGGCGATATCTGCACGACACATACATGGCATGCATGAGTTTGATGACTTGACACGCACAAGGTGCATGCGGCACCCATCCTTGCCTCGCCACCAGGTGCTAGTGACCTTGTTTCGGGGGCAATCACAAGATCAACAAGATCAACAAGCAGGTCTAGCAAGTGTCCCCGCTGTACTGTACAGTACGCACGGCTGCGAGCAGCCGGTGGGGGCTCATGTGGAAGTCTCTGCCCGTTTTTGTTTTTGGTTTACACATATGGGCTGGATCAGTTTCTGTTAAACAAACACTTGGACTACCCAAAAATAGTAGGTGCCCAAGTACCTTTATTGTCGTATGCTGACGACATGATTTTGATGGCCCTGACCGCCAATAGCCTTCAGGGATGCTTGGATGCTTTTACAGAATATATGACGTCACTAGACCTGAAGGTGAATTATGAGAAATCCTTTGTTATGGTATGTGGGCCAAAATTAACAAAAACACGAAAATACACAGTGAATGGGACAGTTATTGAGAAGGTAAAATGTTTTTGTTATTTGGGGAATGTTTTTAACTCTAACCTAAACTGGGATCAACTTTTAGTATCCCGGGTGCAACAAACTTCAAGAGCCATCGAGGGGTTGTTTCGATTTGCGGCCAAACTTGGCCATAAGCCTGTTGCAGAGCTGATAACCCTGTACAAGTCAAAATGTCTATCAGGAGCAACTTAGGGTGCAGGAGTGTGGGGATATCAAAAGAGTACTCAGATCCAAATAATCAAGAAGAAATTTTTGAAGAGACTCTTATTTATCCCGTCCAGCTCCCCTACATCATTTTGCCACTTGGAGGTGGGCATGGATTATATCACAGACAGAATACACATGGCACCCCTGCTATTATGGGGAAAAATTAGATCCTCAGAGGAACTTAAGTTCTCCCGACTTATTTTAAAAGATTGCATGAATTTAGATAATGCAATGGCGGTCCCCTGGTTACGCTATGTTAAACAAACTTTTTACATGATAGGATTGGAAGATTTTTATGACAAACCTGAGTGTATACCGCCAAACATGAAAATGTCCATAAAAGAAGCTTTTGGATCCCGAGCTGAGTATATCATCTAGGCTTACAGATAGACCGTACCCCCCTTTCTTAAAACAGCAACAATTTTATTAGTCTTTTAGCTTGCAGGGCAATGCACGTTTTTTAATGACAAGATCTCGCTTGGGCATACAGCACTTTCTTGTGGCCTTTCCAAAACAAGTGGGGTGGTGTGAGAGACTACCCCTCTGACCTTGTAATAACACAGCCCAACAAAATACCATGTACCTTATGCTATTTTGCACATTATATAAAGACCCCAGGGCGCGCTTTCTCAAACTAATTTTAAACGAAAACTGTTTCCACTCCCATAAAGAGGGTTTTAATTATTTACACTCCTTAGTAAATGCTTCCATTTGTAGCTCTGTGCTTAGATTTATAAAAAATTGTTTTGATAATAAGGACACGATATGCAATATAAAAGTATGCAACTAGGTGTTTAATTGTCTCCGAAGATATTTTTTATGCTCTTTTGTTCATATTGTCGTTTTTTATGATTGTTTGTTTTCTTTGTGAACTTTTATGATTCATCTGTAATCGAATAAAGGTTTTTGACTGACTGACTGACTCTGCCAAGATGCATGAATGGTCAGGGTGTACAGGGCCGCACATATCTCTGTGCACCTTGCACACAGTTCACTTACGCTAGTTTAGCTGTTTTTCACAGGGTGCCCGAGGCATGAGGACTCACCCTCCGACTACATGCACAAGGGAGCTGTAGCTCAAAGGCAAGGGCCTCCGCCTTTGATGTCACTAGCCTCTCTAAGGCCAGGTTTCATGCCCAAGCAGTGGTGGCTAGGTCATCTTAGCCTTTTAATTAATGCCCAAGAAAGGGTTTGGGGTAGGCTACAGTTGGTACAGAACGCAGCTACTAGGATACTGTCAGGTACCCCCAAGTTCAAGCCTATCTCCAATGTGGTGCAACAGCTCTATTGGCTGCCCATAAGAAGCAAAACGAAATGTAAGGCTCTCTGTGTTGCCTGTAAGGCAATTCACAATGCAGGACCGGAATACTTGAAGGAAGCTTTTCTGGCTTACACGCCCAGCAGATCCCTTTGCTCAGCAGATGCTAATTTTCTTATCGTCTCTAGAACCAAGAAAGCCAACTGGGGTGACAGAAGCTTCATAGTTGCCACATCCAAACTGTGGAATTCTCTTCCCTTGCAGAGTAAGGCTTGTCTCACGCTGCTATCATTTAGAAAACAAATAAAAACTTGGCTTTTCAAGCAATAGGCTACCCACCATCTCTCTGCTTACCTTCCCAGCATAAAGTGCAGCGACACCTAGGGGTATTTGTGCACTTTACAAGTTGTTAAAATAAATAAATAATAAATAAATCTTTAAAAGCCAGGTTGGTGGTGTGGCTATGCTATTTTTCTGGAAGTCACACACATGCTCACACCGTTCCGCCTGCACAGCTCACATGCCTTAGAGTTGCCAATGTGGACTTTTGCTTCTGGAGTGGAAGTCTTGGCTAGGAGACGGGAATGGGATATGCCACTCAAACCCCCGCAGACTAGCAGGATTTTGTACCAATATGGTGGACCATCATCTTGGTTGGAAGTCACAGGCATGGGCCGCACATACCCAGCACACTTTCTGGTCCGTGTTCCACAGTTCATCGGTCTCGGATGTCCTGCAAGTGCCCCCCCCCCCCTTTTCTAGTCCTGGAGCCAAGGCGGTCACCCCTATGTTCATGAGCTGGCTGCCAGTGGGGGCATAAGTAGGTGCCAAGGGCTGCCCCGTGTAGTTTCAACCTTAGCTGGCGTTGTGGGGAACGGGCACGTAACTGCCGTAGTAGGTGTCATTGGAATAGGGGCCAATGGTGACATTGTAGGGGCCGCTGTAGGCTGGGGAGCTTCTCAAGCGGGGTTTGCCATTGCGCATTGGCACCGACACGGCCACCCTGCATAGGGGCAGCGGTGGTCCAGCCAGCTCCAGGCTCCGGTCCTGCCAATGCACCGGTAGCGCCAGATTTGCAGAGGCTCCCCTTGTGTTTCCATGTTGATGGTCAGAGGTGGTAAAGCATGGTTGAGCGTGTGGGCGCAGACAGTCTCCATTGCTGTCAACTGTATAGGGGAACACAACACGCCTAGTGAATACTAATAATAGATCCAATCCTGCAGGTCACTTCTATTGTTTCCTGCCCTTGCCTGTAGTTGGCTGATAGCGTAAGCTTATAATTGCATGCCTCTGTGAGTGGCTGAAATATGGTTGGCGTAAGTACCTACTCCCAAATGCACTCCTGTGGCTGTCTCCATGTGCAGAGATGTAAGAGGCAGCGACTGCGAGTGTAACAACTCAGGGTTGGTATCTGCACAGCTACCCCATTATGATGCCTCAATTTCTCATGTTTTTCTTTCAGTCTGGCCCTTTCAGTCTTAAGGTGGGCATGTATGTTGGCACTTTTATAGTGCGCATGAGCCTTATTTGCGGTTATTTAGCGTGGTTCTACCATAGCTGTATTTTGACTTGATGATCCTCCGCGATGCGCTTTGAGGCTGTAGCAGATAGTGTATTGCAATGGTGAGACGGAGCAAGTCATGTCAGTTAACAGCCGTTCTTTGCAAACGTTCAGGAATTCGTTTGTGGACCCAGTGGAAGTGCAGTTGACCGCACTTAGCTTTGTCACCTCTGGAAGATCACACACCGCACTGGTGGTAAGTGGGTTGACTTGTTCTCAGCTTTTGCAAGCCTTTTTGTGACCTTATCTATGCAGGTTTTTCAGCCTGCTTAGGTGCGATATTCTAATTGTTTGTGTACTTATGAGTGACATCCGACAACCAGATATGAAGCATCTGGAGTGGCTCTCCTGGGCGAACAAAGTAAGCAATGGAGGCCATGGAAAGGAATAAAACTCAGAAGTTACACCCGCTTGAGTGATGAGCCTTTTTAGGTCTCGCCTGACCCAGCGCATGCGCTGGTCTGGCGAGACTTATTGAGAGGGCTCCAAGAAGTGCTACCAGGCCAGCCTAGAGCTACAGTGCATGTGGGCGGGCGGGCGCGCGCGCCGCGCTTTACCGCGATTACTTTTACTTTAGCGGCCGAACGTCCGCTTTGATGTTTGAGCGTGATCGCCATCACTTTCACTTTCGCGGCCGCACGGCCGCTAGGCATAGCCAATAGGTCTCGCTTTTGGGACCTTATAAGTATTTAGCTATGCCTTTAAGGTCCCAAAGGCGAGACCTATTGGCTATGCCAATCCTTGTTGAAATGGCTGCAGAGCATTCAGAAGGTTGGGGGCTGAGGCCCCACATGGTCATGTTTAAGCATATGCCCTCCTGTTCGGCCCCATGTGCCAGATGGCCAGGGGCTTTAGCCCAACAAATTTTGATGGCATGCTATTTTAAAATGGCTCCCACCAATTGTCAATAGTTTGGCCCCATATAGCCGGGTCCAATATGCTGCAGTACGAGCATTATTGCAGAAGTCGTGCCATTCTGCATAGCTCAGACAAGCCTGCATCGACTCCGAGGGTCAGCCTCAGTTCATTGCTTCTCATGTTGCTTTGCAACAATGTCAATGTAGCCCATTGGTGTATGTTTGGCGCTAAATAGACTCGTGGCTCAGCTGTGTCATAAAGTTTTTTTTTAACCTAAGTGGGACATTCTGGGGGGCATCTCTAGTCTCCCCCAGGGGGCCGGTGAGGTTGTTTTCGCAGCCGTTGAAGACTGCCTCTCATCCATGAAGGTGACTCTTCACCAAGTTTGGTGGTGGGGCAGTTGAATTTTTTGAGATTCGCATAATTTCTAATGGCTTGCCCAATTTTCCAATTCAGTGACGCAGGTCTTGTCTGGGGAGAAGCTGGGACATCGCCACACTAGAGCTCACACTAATTTTGAATTGGGGGCACCACTGTGGCAGCAAGGATGGGCTAGCTGGGCCAGTGGTGTAAAGGTCTGGCAGGTTGGGATCTGAAAGCCACAAGCGCTAGGTGAGGTTTAAGCCTGTGGTGGGTGTCTGCGTCTAACTCCTTTGTCGCTCTTTCAGATTCTCCGGTGGGCGCAGGTAAAAAGGGTGAGGACTTGAAACAGCAGATGTATATCTCGGCGCCTTCTGTGGACCCGGAAGCTGAAGGGGGTTACAGGAATGCTGGTGTGGGGGCCACTCGTACGTGAGGCACTGCTAAGATGTGGGGAGTTGGAACAGCTGCGAGATACCTCATCACCCCTACAGACGCAGGAGCAGAAGGGGGTACAATGGCGCAGGTGTTGGACCTCTCATACATGAGGCATGCTAATGTTTTGTCTACCCCCCAGGTGAGTACGCAGCCATGGTTGATTATGCAGGATGCCAGCTGCCCTTCAATGGTTAGGGAGGGCTGTGCGTGGCCCAGTTGAGGCCTACATTCGGGCAGCCTCCGGTCAAAGGGGGTTACGCTCCTAGGGGGCTTCTAGGGATCCTGGCGGCAATGCTGTCATGGAGTGCTAAAGAACGGTCATTGTCCACTTGTCAAAAAGGGGGCAGCGAAAGTATTCTAAAGAACTAGTGCTCATGGTTGGGAGGGCAGACAGTAGGTGAACTATCAGGCAGAGGGCCCCCCTGCAAAGGCACTCCCGATATGGGAGAATGGTGGGTGGGGTCCTACCAAAAAGTTAGTGACCCATCCATGTCCATTTGGTATTGGACAAGGGGTTCTAAGAAGAAGGGGCTCAGAACCAGTCAATTTCTCACGTGGAATATGTTTGTAATGGATGCGCAGGTTAGGTAACTTCCATGAATTAGTGATGAAGACCACTACGTTACTGCTGCTTCCATTGTACACTGCTGCTCGTTTTTTAATTGATTAACATTTGCTTCGTGTTTTTTAACTTTTAGTGTATTTGAGTGTAATTGTGTTTTTTACTACCTCATCCTCCCTCTTTGTCCGCACTGCACGCACTTTAAACGATAAACCCACACAGACTCACCATTTGGGTGTTTGAAACGCGGTTCTGCTCCCGACCGCCATCTTGTGTGAGTGTGGCTGACGCTCCCAGGACGTTTCTGGGGTCAGCGCTCTAGTGGCGGCTCGAGCTTCCTGGCAAACGCTATTTAGGGGACTGGCTGTTTGCGCAGGGCTCAGAGAAGACCACTACGTTACTGCTGCTTCCATTGTACACTGCTGCTCGTTTTTTAATTGATTAACATTAGCTTCGTGTTTTTTAACTTTTAGTGTATTTGAGTGTAATTGTGTTTTTTACTACCTCATCCTCCCTCTTTGTCCGCACTGCACGCACTTTAAATGATAATCCCACACAGACTCACCATTTGGGTGTTTGAAACGCGGTTCTGCTCCCGACCGCCATCTTGTGTGAGTGTGGCTGACGCTCCCAGGACGTTTCTGGTGTCAGCGCTCTAGTGGCGGCTCGAGCCTCCTGCCACACGCTATTTAGGGGGCAGTATGCAAGCGTGCAGCGTACGCGCGCAGCGTCGCGCCGGAGGAGCGCCAGAGGAAAGCCCGTCTGTGCCCGTCCGGGCCCGGACGGGCCCAGGGCCAGCCATTATGTCCGTTACTCCGTATGGGCAGGGTAGTCGCATCAGGTACGACCCGACCGATCTCCTTACATTACGACCACTGAAATCGGACACATGTCGATTTATTGTGAGGGACGGTCAACCTTTCGTAAATTGCAAGGTTTGCAGCCTGGGGTCTGGTTCCCACAAGGCCAGAAAAAACCTTGATTTTGGCCTTTTGAACTGTAGGTCACTTCCTCGCCATTCCACGGAAATCAATTCACTAATCATGGACTATGACCTGGATATTTTATTCTTAACGGAGACATGGATCACGTCCGCTTCTAGTCCAGATATGGTCCAAGCCCTCCCGCCCGGATTTGTGATTTACCATCTCGACAGACCCACAGGGCGGGGTGGGGGTGTGGCTATTCTGTATAGGGATACGCTCAGTTGTAAAGCACAGGAAGCAGGGATTAAGGACTGTGAAAGCTGTCATTTCTCCCTTCAGCTGTCCCCTACGGTTGCTATTTCTGGGCTCCTTGTGTACCGCCCCCCGGGGGCAGTGGCCGGTTTCATTGATTCACTAATGGAATCCGTCACCGGTCTTGCCTCCTCAACTACTAACTTTATCGTGCTAGGAGACTTGAACCTTCATTTTGAAGACGTAACGGACCAGTCGGCTAGTGACCTGCAGTCTGACATGAGTGCTATACATATGGAAAGAATCAATTCAGGTGCCACCCATGGTAAGGGTCACCTGCTCGATCCTATTTTTTCCAATATGGAGCAACTATCCGCCCTCCCTCCCCTTGCTCTACCATGGTCGGACCATTGCCTAGTTTTAGCTAGCTGGTCTCCTGTGGGCTGGAATGCCTCCACACCTAGTACATTTAGGATAGACAGAGCTTGGTCGAGGCTCCCCATGGATAAATGGACTGCCCATTTGGAGTCAACTTGCCCCCAAGGGGGGTCTGACCCGGAGGAGGCGGATGCCAGCTTGGAGAACTGGTTGAGCAGTTCCTTAGACGCCATTCTTCCTAAGAAAAAGATGCTCATTAGGGAGAAGAGAGCGGGCTCGGCCCCCTGGTACTCTCCTGAGTTAAGGACAATGAGAAAGAGCTGCAAAAGGTTAGAACGGGCGTGGAGGAAGGACTGGGGGATAACCAGTAGGAACGATTATCACCTAGCCATGAGACTGTATAAGAACGCGATAAGGGAGGCCAAGATCAAGTACTTTGATGAAAGAATTTGCAAAGCCACCTGTTCCTCGAGAGAGTCCTTCAAAGTAATGAAGGAGTTGCTCAAAACCCCCGACCCACCGGTGATTTACGATAATGCCCAAGGGAAATGTCTGGAGCTGGCTACCTACTTCAGCTCCAAAATTGAGACCATCCTTTGTTCACTCCCCCAGTTAACCGCAGTGGCAGTGCCAACTACTCAGCATAGGGCAGGTACACCGGAGTTGGATCTGTTCAGCCCTGTGACGGCAGAAGATGTACGAAGTGTGCTTGGGAAATTAAAGAGTGGCTCCCCTAAAGACCCTGTCCCGATGCGATTTTTAAAACAGGCTGCACCGACCATTGTGGCCCCAGTGACCGAGCTGATTAATCTGTCTCTGTCACAGGGTGTGGTGCCATCGGGATGGAAAGGAGCGGTCGTCAAGGCCCTCCTGAAGAAGCCGAGCCTTGACCCCACGGATCTGGCTAATTTTAGGCCGATTTCGCTGCTCCCGGGTGTAAGCAAGATTGCGGAAAGATTGGTTAACCACCAGCTATCTAATTTCTTGGAGACCAATGGCCGGCTACAGGATTCCCAGACGGGATTCCGCCCTGGACAGGGTACCGACACGGCCCTTCTGGCCGTGGTGGAAGAGGCCAGGTGCATTCTGGATTCAGGAGGGTCAGTGGCAGTGATCCTTCTGGACCTGAGTGCTGCTTTTGATACCGTAAACCACCAGGTATTACTCCAACGGTTGGAAGGGCTGGGTGTCACAGGATTGGCTCTGAGATGGCTTGCCTCCTTCTTAGGAGGACGGTCATTTGAAGTGTGGGAAGGAAGTGTGAAGTCACCATCCTTTGCCCTCCAGTGTGGGGTCCCTCAGGGCTCGTCGCTGAGCCCTACTCTATTTAATGTATATATGGCCCCCCTGGAGGATGTGGTGTCTCCGTTCGGCTTTAACATCATCAGCTACGCGGATGACACGCAGTTGGTTGTTGGGCTCTCCCAATTAGAGAAGCAACCGGCGGTACTTCATTCCTGTTTGGAGGAAGTGTTTAGGTGGATGACGACTTCATCCCTTAAACTGAATGGCTCAAAGACGGAGCTCATGATCTTAGGCCATACGTCTTTTGCTCTGTCTCCCAGCAGTTGGCCTGACTGCATGGGGGTTCCTCCCAGCCCGAAGAAAGAGATCAGGAGCCTGGGGGTGTGGCTGGAGCAGGATCTGACATTTAGAACACACGCCAAAAAGACCGCTGGTGTATGTTTTGGTATGCTCCGGTCAGCCCGCAAGATTCTGCCACTCCTCCCAGACACTTCCCGTAAATTGCTTCTACAGGGGCTCATCATCTCAAGGCTGGATTACAGCAATGCAATTTTTCTGGGCGCGCCAGAATCTACGTTTAAGAAGTTGCAGCAGGTGCAAAATGCTGCAGCCAGACTGCTGACAAACGTCCCCAGAAGGCAGTCCGCCAAACCGGCACTAAAGGCGCTGCACTGGCTTCCGGTGCGTGAAAGAGTAACCTTCAAAGCACTCTGCATGGCACAGAAGAGTCTGCAGGGGAAGGGGCCTGCAATCCTGAGGAACATGATCCAACCCTATAAAGGAGCACGGGCCCTCCGTTCGGATCATAAATTCCTCCTCCAGTCTCCTAGAGTAAGACGAGCCCGTACGGGAGGAAGAAGGTTCTCGGTGAACACGGCCTCCGCGTGGAACGCGCTTCCAGTTGTTTTGCGGGCTGAGATTAGTACTCGGCGTTTCCGCAAACTTCTGAAAACTTTTCTCTTCCCAGACTAGCGTGTCACGTGTTAGCCTCTGTTGGTCTTCGAATGGCGCTGGGATGCTCAAGGGTAACCGTGCGCGTTATAAAACTCCAAATAATAATAATAATAATAATAATAATAATGCTGTTTAGGCTAGGACTTAACTCTGTAAGGAATTGTCAAATTATGGGTTCCTGTGCATAAAAATTATGAAATGTGTTTTTTCCTCGTATTATGTTTTAATAAATACGGCTGGGGGTTTATGATCCCTAATCCAAAGAACTTTAATTTGTAGTCATGGTCAATTATAAGTGTTGTGAAGGTGGGTGGGGGGTTTGCAGTCTTTGCTGAATTCACAAATTCCAAGCTGACAAAAAAGGTAATTCAAGCCCAAATTCTTCAAATCACATTTCAAAATACCTTCTGAACAGATTTACAAAAAACAACACAAAAATAGTTTCTGAGCGAAGTTCGCCTTTCATTACAAGTTTGGTGTAATTCCATTCAATAGTTTTTGCTGTAGTGGACAGCAAACTTTCTCATGAGAGTTACAATGAGAAATGTCTCTTTTAGGTCCCCCAATCACCCTTTTTTCCCCTTGAGGCTTGTACAGAAAAGTGGCATGATCAAAATTAAACAGTTATACTAGGAGTGTGCCAAATTTCGTGGTGATTTGGCAAACGGCACCAAAGTTATAAGCAAATTAAACAAATCATTTTCAAAGACCCATTGCCGGGTTGTGGATCCAGGCCAGGAGCTGCACATAGAGTCCACTGCGAATGGGCAACGGATGAACGCAGCTGGTTTGGTGGCACAGATGTTGAATCAGGGCCTGCAATCAGATGCTTATTTCACAATGCAGCAGGCGTTGGGTGTGCTGGAGATTAGGTGTGCAGGCTATGATGACCAATCTCCACTGCAAATAGCCTAAGGCAGTGTGGCTGGGTGAGCAGGAGTCTGAATCCTGGGCTGAGCCAAAGGACAAATTGGCAACTTATGATTAACTAGGCAAACCATAGCTCATGCCCCGCCATGCACTGCAATGCTCATGACCTTACACATCATCGCTGGTGACATCTCATATGACATCACGGATTACATCACAGTATACAACTCATACAACATTACTGATGAGCTCAAAGAGGACCTTATACCCTGTGTGAACTGGAGCCAGGGTTACACCACCTTCCTGTTCTGAGTTTTCAAATGAGAGCAACGTTGTTTGGAGAAAGTCACGTGTGATCTCATCAATTACATCATCACTGATATAATTTGAAATATCACCAGTGATGCCATCAATGTTGAATTCTGGGATGTTGTGTGTGATGTCATTAGCAGTGAATGGTGAGATGTGAGTTATAGTATGCTTCGCTAATGGTAGGTGGCCAATTTCAAGGGATTTTCTTTTTTTGTAACTAAAACTGGACTAACGCTGTACGATTTAGGTAATTTCCTAATATTATTTAAAACATATTGTAATGTGTTATGAGCAGAAGAAACCCTAATTTATCCTTAACAATGCTTTTCAGTGTATATATTACCATTCTTGGGTGCGTTGTCATGATTTGCCACAGAGCCCTCACCTATCTCAAACATGGTTTAAAATACCATATTACACTCTGCACATCTGCATTTTCCCTGCATACCATTCTATTTTCCATGTGGAGGACATGTAGCTAAAAAGTAATCTGCCCTAACCAGAGCACAAGTGTTAGATTCTTCGCAGTAAAACAGAATCACAACAACTCTGCCCTGTGAGTATGGTCCCAGTCAGTCAATCAATCAATGAAAGTTTTATTTTCTTTTTGAATGAAAACTATAAAATCAGGTTCCATAAAAACAAGACAACCACAGAAACCAGTTTTTAAAGATGTGCAAAATGTATACAATATTAAATACATGAGAAAAACTGTAGGCATAAACTAGATAAAAAGTGATAAAAGGGTATAAAAAGATACATGTAAATTCATGTCCTGAATGTAAGAGAAGCAGCCGTTAGATGGTTAGTCATAGGTTTTTCTCAGTCTGATGGTGGCTTTCAGAAAACAGACCACACTAAAGATAATTTCTTCCAAAAGCGATTGTAGGTACATAAGGGCAGATCATACTTGGGAAAAATTCACTTGTTTTTGCAACCGAATGATGCACGCCTTCCTTTGAACATCATAAAATTTATAGAACATTGTGAAGTGCAAGGTGTCCTGTGGGGATGAATTATCGCAGCCACAGGACGAGAGTGGCCTCTATTCCCACCCTGGGGAAATGCTAACAAAAAGTGCCTTAACCTGGTAAGCAAAAAGCGATCATACATGTTATTTACAATTAAAGGGTATGGCTGAATGATTGGGATGGATTTCAACATGAAATGGGAGTACACACAAGGTTTCTGTAGAGCAACCTTTTCTCTAATAATGGACCTAAGCTGAAAGAAATGTTCTTTCACCCATTTATGGTCGGCTCTAACTATTCCCTCTGGAGAGCTAAATAACTCACTTCTACCAGGCTCTGAAGAGTAACCTTAATCTGAGAAAACAGAAGTCCTCGTCTTTGGCTCCACCCCCTCAGCATGGGATGACACCTGGTGGTCCCCCGCCCTCGGAAACCTCCACACACCCGACAGACCATGAACGAAACCTCTGCATCATACTGGACTCATCACTCACTATGAACAGCCAGATCAACGCTGTATCCTCTGCCTGCTTCAGCACCCTACGCATACTCTGAAAAATGTTCAGATGGATCCCCTCCGAATCCAGAAAGGCGATCACGCACGCCTTCATCACTAGCAGACTGGACTACGGCAAAGCCCTCTATGCCAGAATCAACAAAAAACTCCTTTGCAAGCTCCAGACCATCTAGAACGCTACAGCCAGTCTCATCCTAGACATCCCCTGTCTCAACCACATCACCCAACACCTCAGCAATCTCCACTGGCTCCCCTTCGAAAGAAGAATAACCTCCAAGCTCCTCAAGCATGTATACATGACCCTCCAAAACATCGGACCAGCATACCTAAAAACCGCCTCTCCTTCCACTCACCCAAGAGAAACCTCCGATCAGCCAACCTCTCTCTGGCCACCATCCCATGCATCTACAAGACCAGCGGGAGGAAAGTCCTTTTCCTACCTCGCATCCAAGGCTTGGAACGACCTCCCCTTCCACCTCCGGCAAAGCCCTACACTGCTCCACTTCAAGAACGACATCAAGACCTGGCTTTTCAGATGACCCAAGCACCCAATGGAGCCCCCCCCCCAGCACCTTGAGACCCTCACAGGTGAGTAGACAGCACCTTGAGACCCTCACAGGTGAGTAGATGTGCTTATAAATCTCCTGATTGATTGATTAATTGATTTATTGAATAATATACTTGACCAAAGGGATATGATGTGACCAATCAAGGGGCATACAATCTTTTGGGATCTCCTTCTTTAATTTAATCTCAGGCCTTGTCCAAATGTCCCCCGGTAGAGGGGGCGAAATGCTGGAACATCAATGCCCAGTTCTTCATGCACATAAAATGTACCATATAAATCCTACCTGCAGCCTGGATCCCCAATGAGGAATTCATAAGCAGCCAATGTGTGAACTTGTTATTCAGTTGATTAAAACTTTTGGTGGCGCCTGGTTTCTGCAGGGGCTGGTTGCCCAGAACAACAATATAATGCGTTGCTTCAGGGGTTAAGTTAGGATTAACTATAATAGATGGGGAGGGCGATATCTCGCATCTAGGGGTGTTAACCCATTCCACTGCAATCGGACCATTCGAGGTGCCATGTGGCTGGGCGCCTCACCCACAAGACACACCGACCTGCTGTGGGGCCGTGGGGGCTTACTTGATCCCTAGAGCTCAACTACCAGGGCAAGCTACCACGTTAGCAATCAGGTATGGATAGGATGTAGTGAATGGGGTATTACCCTGAACGCACAGCGACTCAATGGCCCTTTCACCATTTGGATAGACTGTGGGGTTGTAACAACAGGGAGATGATCAGAACAAGAGCACGTATGTGGGCTCCCAGGGATTGCGCTGGCTGATTGCACATGTTGAGCTCCAACTTAATTGCAGCCAACCGTGCACAGATCGGTTCTTGCCCAACATCCAAGGCAGCGATCAATGTGTCGCGAAGAGAGTCCATTAAAATTTCTATCTTGTCCTTTACCCGGACAGGAGGGTCTTTTGCCTTGGGTGACTGATTAATATTGACCCATGGTCGCTTCGATTTACTACTGGCCTCCTGTCTCTTCCTCTTCCCTACCACGCGGATAGACCTGACTGCTCCCAGGCCATTCAACTTATCACTACGTTGCAAGCCGCTAACCTAACTCAAATCATTTCTGGACCTACGCACCGGGCAGGCCATATGCTGGATTTAATTTTTTCCAACATACTGGATACGACAGCTAAGCCTCCGCAGCCATTGCTATGGACGGATCACTTTTTAATTCCCTTTTTAATCTCATTCCCATCCCACTGCCAGACAATGGGAAAACGTTCTTATGTGCGTAGAAATTGGGATAATATATCAGCCGATACCCTATGCCCTGCCCTTGTAGCTGCCCCCCCCCCCGCCCTGACTATAGACGTGAACTCTGATGCAGAGGCGTTGAATCGCTGGATAGGCAATACGGTGGAATCCATTGCTCCTGCAAAAATCGCCACGTCACGCAGAGAATCCCCTTCCGCCCCTTGGTTCTCCACAGAGCTGATGGCTGAAAAAAGCAACTGTAAAAGGCTGGAGCGCCTTTGGCGAGTAAACTATTGTGATTCAGCAAAAACTTGCTACAAAAAAGCTCTACATGGTCTCCATCAATCCATTAAAAAAGCTAAAAAACTATTCATTGTGAACTCCATTCAGCAAGCGGAGCAATCAAGCAAAGAAGTTTTTAAGATTGTTCAATCCTTTTTTAAACCTAGGGCTATTGTGACTGAAGTTACCCCGTCGGCGAGACTCTGTGAAGACATCTCGGACTTCTTTGACAAAAAAATTATGATAGTCTATGATACCTTCACGAGCCCTGAGCCCACAGTTATGGCAGACATGACAAAGAATGAGCTGCCCTCCCTTTCCTTAGCTCAATTTCATCCTATCCCCCTCCCTGAAGCATTGAAGGAAATACAAAAATGCAAATCAGGGGCCCCTGATGACCCCTGCCCGCCTAAGCTTTGGAAAATGATGTCGGATGCAATTGTAGTACCTCTCCTACATATATGGAATACGTCCATTGAAACAGGTACGTTTCCTGAGTGTTGGAAACATGCCACACTTCTCCCTCTGAAAAAGAAGCCCAATGGTGCTCCCGATGACCTAAGTAATCTCCGCCCAATATCCTTACTAGCAGCCCCAGGTAAAATGCTCGAAAAGCTGATACAACGACAATTGAACAGCTTTATCGAGGAAAAAGGGATTCTACATGAAACACAGTCAGGTTTTAGGTCCGGTTTCAGCACCGAGACCGCCCTTATTGAGGTAGCTGAGTCGATCAGGTGGTCCTTAGATGCAGGAGCATCAGCTATGCTGGTGCTCCTGGATCTATCAGCCGCATTTGATACGGTGGATCACGGCAGAATGCTGCTACGACTGAAGGACATAGGTCTGGAAGATAAGGCACTGAGCTGGCTCCACTCCTATCTCACAGATCGTTCCCAGAAAGTGGCATTGGGCACCTTCTCCTCTAAGCCAAAACGTCTTTGGTGCGGCGTCCCTCAGGGGTCGGCACTCAGCCCTCTTCTTTTTAATGTTTATTTAGCCCCACTTTTTATCCTGATTGCCAATTGGGGGGTCAAGGCGATTTCGTATGCAGATGATACGCAATTAGTCTTCCCCTATTTGGATGTGTCGGAGGCAGCTTTTAGCAAAATGAGGGGCTGCCTTCGAGATGTGGCCAGCTGGATGAATGCAAACAAATTGAAACTGAATTCAAGCAAAACAGAGGTAATATTCTTTGGTAAAAACACTCAGCCTCCTTCGGACCTGTGGTGGCCTCCTGAAATGGGTCCACCACCATCCCCCGGAACCAATGCGAAGAATTTGGGAGTAAAATGGGACGAGAATCTCTCTTTTTCCTCTCACATACAGCAGGTCACTGCTGGATGTCTCCACAAACTCAGAAATCTCCGTAGGTTCCTTACTTTTCTACCAGAAGAGTGTCGCAAAATGGTAGTCCATGCGACAGTTACATCCAGATTGGACTACGCGAATGGCCTCTATCTTGGCCTGCCTAAATATCTGGTGCAACGCCTGCAGATCGTGCAGAATGCGGCTGCGAGACTGATAAAGCACATTCCTTTCAGACAGCATGTCTCTCCGCATCTGCGCGAACTGCATTGGCTCCCAGTGGCAAGTAGAATAAAATTCAAAGTTCTTACCTTGGCGTTTAGAGCACTAAAAGGGACCTGCCCTAATTACTTAAAAATTAGACTCCCCCGCTACCATCAGGAGAGGCACTTGCGTTCTAACTCCCTACTTCAGCTACTCGTCCCACGAGCTAAAAAAGCCAGACTTGGGGGCAGGTCTTTTTCTGCCGGCACGGCGAAACTTTGGAACGCCCTGCCTTCTGCCATCCAATCTGCTACGTCAGAATCTAGCTTTAAGAAGCTTCTAAAGACCTGGCTCTTTATGCAGAAAACCTAAGCAATCCCCGTGCCTCCTGCTTCTCTGATTTGCTCACTTAGCGCCGGGACGCCTCCTCGTGAGGTAGCTGTTCGCGCTTTACAAATATCAGTATTATTATTATTACCACTCCCTTGCCCTTGTTAGGGGCCACCAAAACTTTAAATTCCAAGTGGATAGTACAAGTACAAAGCCTAGTTGATAAGAAAGCTACAGAGATAGGCAAATAAGGTATGTGGCCCTCCTGACCTCCATCCAGGTAAGGTAGAGACACTTGCCCCAGACCTATGTCTGAGGGAGCAGACAGACAGGCACGTTTAGCCAACTTGATCTCCTTCTCAATAATGCCCACTGCATGTTGCAGGAATGCATCCATGGTTGTGTTAGGATGAGACTCTAGGACACGTGCAGGTAATTTACCTTTTCCCATGGAAACACAATCAGCAATCAAACTTGGTGCAATATATCGGAGCTATACTAAAAACACGCTAATTCTGTCAGTGTGACTTGGTGGACCAAGCTGGTCAGACACTCCCCGTGAGTAAGTAAAACAGAAAAAGAAGGGGTAAAATCCCACTAAGAGGTCAGGGGCGTGATGTCATTAAAACTATGTTAGCTTAATGGCCTCACATTGGGGACCAGCTCACATTAAGCCACCTAAACACTTCAAAGGCACAACAAAGAAAACAGTAAAAAATAATGGTATGGACCTCAGACCCGCAGACTGAGGCTTGTAGTTATTTGCAGGAAAACATGGCCAAAGCTCCAACAGACCCCTAAACATTTCAGGAGAATTCTCTAGGCAGCTGTGTACAAAGCAGTTGTGAAGACGGCTAGTTAAGTCCACAGGGTGTCGATGCCTGTACAAAGAGCCAAGAGGAGGGACCCGGCCCAGTCTTCACTGGTCTCTGACGGGTGTGGACTAAGCCTGGGCGATGAACTCCACTCCGTTTGTGGAGGTTGTGGAGTTTTCACACTCCACTCCATGCCCCTCAGAGCTCCCGGAGTTCCGAAAAACTGTGCGTAGCATAGTAGAGTTTTTTCCTTGCTCACGCTTGCCAACGGTAATTTGGTGCGCACAAGCGAGGAAAATCGAACAGTAGACCATTTCCCAGTGAGATTTCTCATTGCGGGTGGTCGCAGATTGTCGCTACCGCTCGCGTTGAGAAACCTTCCGTTGGTGTTGAGGAAGCTGCTGCTCGAGTAGTACTTCTACTCGAGTGGCAGAAAGAAGCAGCACCCTCTTACACTGTATGAGATGGCATTCACACTGAACAGTGCGGGACAAACAACTGGCACTAAAAATCAGTGCGAGGTAACCCACTTCACCGCTCACAGAATGCGTAGCTTGGCAGAGTTTTTTTTGTCACTTTGTGGTGTTCCGCGTAGTGGAAATTCACGAACACGGCTTAGTGTGGCTGGGCCTGTCTCTGACCCGGGCATTGTCCGGGTGCATCCTACATGCATCACATGCTGCGGTGGGTGGAGTGCACTTATTAGCGTGCGTCACAGGGGAGCTGGTCATAGGATACACGTCACAGGCCTCAATGGATTGTGGGACGTTACGTCCCCAGTATGGCAGCAGCAGCACTAAGACTTGCCAGAGGTCCTATGCTGTGTTGCGTTGAGGGTGCTTTTCAGAGCATGGGGGAACTGGCCCCTCCTCACAGGCCTCAATGGGTTGCGGGACGGTACGTCCCCAGCAAGGCAGCAGCAGCACCACAGCTCGCCAGACGTTCTGTGATGGCTGGAAGGCACTTTTCAGCGTGGGGGAACTGGTCACAGGCCCCTCCTCCCAGGAATCAATGGATTGTGGGATGGTAAATCCACAGCAGGGCAGCAGCAGCACCACAACCCAGCATACATCCCAGTCCAAGTCATTTTCTTTTGTAAAGTGGTTCCAGAATGGAATTTCAGATACAATAAGCAGTGTTTTCCCAAATCAGTTTAGCTGTAGTGTGGAAATAATATATAGCGTGATGTTTGAACAGCAATAATAAATGTTGTAATCTGTGTTTTTTAGTGTACTTGTTCCAAATAATGTGTTATTTTGTTATTGGCCACTTTTATTTTCACTGACATTGCACATATGTCTTCACTGAAAGAAACATGGTAAATGTGAAGCTAAGGGTAACTTTCGTTATAAAAACTTATTGTATGTTAAAAATAAATCTCAGTAATTCGCTGAAAATGCCATACTGCTACACCTTAAAACTTAAAACCGAAAGATCACTGGAATTCACAAGTTATGGTTAATTCTGCAATCCATAACTCACACAATTCCCATGCAAAGCATAACTCAAACATCGAATGTAATGCTCCCGAACTCACCCATTATTTGTCAGATGAAATTACAAATGTTGTTGACAATCTTACAGATGAGATTCTGTATCATATTACCCTTAAGATTTACAAAAGAGATGACTATAAATGGGAAGCATAGTTAGACAAAAATTGAGTATATCGAAGAAAACCTGCCCTTAGGCGATTAGATAGGATACAGCAAGAATTCGTTGTCATCCCTTGTCTAGAAAAATATTTTTTTTCTAGAGTCCCCTCACCCACCAGGGTTGCCCCTACGTGGCATGCTTCTTCATTGGGGTTCCTCTCAATCCTCTACGGATTGAGGCATGCTGCCACTTGCGAATTACGTAGGAGCACTTTGTGTTGTGGACTATGTGCAGTTCAGTGATGTGGAGTGTAATCAAAATCAGGGGTTGTTTACTGAGAAGAAACCTGACCTTAATTAGTCTGGTTGTCTCAGTAATGTGTTTTCGTCAACATGTTTTGAGCTGTTCCCCTAACAGCTCTTCATCAGGACTCCATGGAGTCCAGCCCTGTGTGTACCACTCCTCGTGAATCCTGTAAGAAGGATACAAACCATGCACACCTAATGCACTCGGTATACATACGGTTCTAGTGATTAATTTGTGTTTCTGTAGAAACTATATCAATTCATCATGGTCAAAGCCAGGGGTAGAAGGGCTTGTAGTCACACTTTCGTCAAAGCCGCCTCTGGTTCAGTAACCTACTTCTCTCCCTGGGGACCGCATCTTTTTTCTAGAGAAGGGATTACAACAAATTCTTGCTGTATCCTATCTAATTCTCTGAAGGCAGGTTTTCTTCGATATACTTGATTTTTGTCTAACTACGTAACTGTCAGGAGGATAAACCTAGCCTCTACCTCTTCCTCCCTCTCTACTTTGGTAACTATAAATGGGAAGCACCATCATTTTGTAGAGTGCTATTCTCCGGATAAGATTCATAGGTAAGGTTTGCCATTTCTTGAGATACGCTTTGATCTTGTGAGTGAGGGAGGTCATGTTTAAGACCAGGTCAAAGCTGGGTCCAGAGCCAAGTGGAAGTCCAAATTTCAAAAGCTAAGCCAACATATTGGTATAGCCACTTGCCAGGCTATAAAGTCCCTAGATGGCAAAAGTGGGACAAGAGTCGACCTAGTTGGTTTGACTGTCAATCCTGAAGCCTCTGCGAAGAGCTGTAGAATGCAGAGGCAACCAGGGGCAATATCTATTGGATTCGAAAGGTATGACAGCACATCATCCGCAGAAAGGGCAATGCGGTTTTCGTACCCAGTTTCCAACTCCCATCCTGTAATCTGTGCATCACATCATATAAGTCAAGCCAACAGCTCTATGGCCAACATGAAGAGGAGTGGAGAGAGGGGGCACCTCTGCCTGGTTCGCTGGCCACAGGGAATTCATCGGACATCACCCCGTTTATTTGCACCCAGGCCAGTGGGTTCGAATATAGGATCTGCATTAACCCATGAAAACGTGGCTCGAATCCTGCCCGCTCCAGCACTCTGATCAAATAGGTCCAGTCCACTGTGTCAAATGCTTTTTGGAAGTATATCAACAGTAAAGCTATCAGAGCTGGTAACCTGTGCTGATGGGCTTGTGCAACATACAGACATCTGAGACAGTGTCTCTTACTCCAAGCAGGCATGAAGCCGCATTGATCAATGTGAATTAGTGAGCGAATAACTGATTGCAAGCAAATGGCCAACACAGTTGCCAAAATCTTCAAATCCCTGTTAATAAGTGAGATAGGCTTGTACTCTGAGCAGGAGATTTGATGGTGGGTGTGTTTGGTATGACTCCTATAGTGTCCTGATTGACTTCTGGGGGTAGGGAGCTGCTTTGTTTCGCCTCTTGATAAAGTGCCAAGAAATGAGGTGCCAGGATATCTTTATATTTGGAAGAAAACTCCATCGGATAGCTATTCTGCCAGGCATTTTCCCCCGATGCCATCTCTAAAACTGCATCTCCAAACTCCTTGAGAGTGAGTGGCTGGTCTGGCTCATGTTGATCAGTAGTAGAAAGACTGGGTAATGGTATCTCATCCAGGAGGGAAGAGATTTGTTCAGCCTTAAGACTGAGGACAGCCCTGTACAGAGTGGAGTAGTAGTCTGCAAAGATCTGGACTACAGCGTGAGAAGATTTATGCACACCACCCTGGGTGTCTGCTATCTCAGATATATAATTCATCCGGCCAATGGTCTAGAGGTCAGCCAGTACAACTGTTTGGTGTTCCCCCCCCCCCCCCCATTCATATACTCCAGCTGTAAAGGCACCCCAGAGTTCCTTCGCAGTTTCACGGGAAAAGGCCCCAAGCTCATGCCGGATCATGGTCAAATCCCTGGTGATGACACCACGGTTGGTATCAGAGAGTTGCAGTTCTAGGTGTAAGCACAAGCCTCCAGTTGAGTGTCTCGATCATGGTGTGCTTTTTGTTTTTGCTGGAGGAGAGCCCTAGCATATCCCGGCATGGTGGGCTTGCATGACGCCCAAAGAACACCAGTGGATCAGACAGACCCTGTGTTTGCATGGAAATAAGTCACAATTTCATGTATGTCTGTGTTTTGCATCTTGACGATGCTAGGCATTGAGCCTCCACATTGGATGTATGGTAGAGTCAGGTGTGCCAAGGTGATGGAAAAGAGGTGCGTGACCAGAGATTCCCTGTGAGAGTATCTGCACCTGTGAAACCGACAGCACATCCATGGCGGGCATGAAAAGCATGTCAATGTGTGCATGTGTATGGTGTGCTGCACAGAAGTGTGAATATTGTTTCGTTCTAGGATTCCAGATTCTCCACACGTAACAAAGACCTAGAGTGGACACCCATTGTCGTTAGCCCTTTGGCATCTAGCTACAGAAGGGTGACCTGAGGAATCCCACGCAGGGTTCAGAACCACATTGAAGATGCCTCCTATAATGGTAAGACCCTGAGTCATTTGGGCTATAACAGTAAGGATTGTGGCAAAGTAGGACTCTCGTGCTGTAGGAGAAGCATAGAGACAGAGAATGTTCACTGGACTCAATCGAACCTGCCAAGGCCCGATACCCACCCTCTGGATCTGTCCAAGCATGTCCCACTATGAAGGGAAATGAGTGGCGTAGCAGGATTGTCATTCCGCTGTACCCTCATGCGTACACTGCATGGTATACCCTGTCAAATACTTGTTTCACTAGGAGCAAACATTTGATGCCCATCAGGTGCTTCTCCTGGAGTATTAAGATGGTAGGGGAAAAGCGTTGGGCATATTGCATCACTGCGGCATGGTTAATCTGGTCTAAAAGACCGTTTGCATTCCAAGACAGAACAGCGTACAGGCCTATGACAAGGCTAGAGATCTGTGATACACATCTGGAGTGTGAAGAGGGGCAGACGCTGAACGAGGAATATGTGTGGTGTGGTGCAATGAAGCCATTAGTGGTAGGACTGTTATACGACTCTGTGACAACCTCCAAAGAAAGAGAAACCAACAAACATACAAGAACACAAAACCCCCATATGTTATGGCAACAACCCCATTACCCCCAACTTCTCCCCACCCCATACTTCCCACGAAGAAGCATGTCGCCCTTAGCAATATTCCCAAACATATAACCAGATTATCAGAGATAGGTGTGGAGTGGTGGACCCCTAAAAGCTGTGGGATCAATAGAGTTAAACGTCTGCCACATAGCTAGCAAGAATGTGCCTTTAAGTATCTATGTGAAGTTGTACATCTGGTCCCCAGAGCCCCATGCCCTATCTACAGAATTTTAAATAGGAGAAGGTGTCCGGCTCAGTCACTCAGTTGCTTCCCAGTACATGAAGCAGCATTGAGACGATCCCTGGTCTGCGGGGATGGACCAGACGTATGCGGCTGTGGTGGAACCGAAGAGCGCAAACTCCCAGTAGGGTAAACAGTCCCCATGTTGCACGTCCCACGGCGTGATCTAGTACAGACCCGTCTTTGGCATTCACTCCAGCTGCATCAGCCCCTGACGTTAGATGGAGTTGATGGAAGGGGAGGTCCAACTTGTTGGTGCAGCTGTGTTTTTTTCGTGAGCCATTCCCATGCTGCTTTGGGAGAATCCAAAAAATGGAATGTCCGCAAATATCACTTTGAGGCGTTCTGGGAATAAAAGTGCATAGGTTAGTTGGAGAGCCCAGAGCTTTTGTCTGACAGATTCATAGAACCTACTTTGGGCCTGCACCTCCCTTGTATAATCAGCAAAGATTAAGATTTCTGAGTTCTGGTACTGGAGATCCGGGTGTGTGCAAGCTTCCCTCAAGATGGAGTCTCTATCTTTGAAGTTGAAAAACCTCACAATCATAGGCCTGTGTGATGTGCCAGGAGGGGGTTTAGGAGTGATCGCTCTGTGGGCGAGGCTTGGATAGCTTGAAGAATTTTATCTAAGTCTCCTGCTGCTGGGGCAGCCTTGTCCAAAGAGTCTTCACTTGTCGCTCCTGGCGTGGTCTTGAATTGTTCTATGCGCAGCAGGGAAGTATGGGGCTTCGTGGTCTTGTCTTTCAACATGGTTGGATGGTAGGTAAATTCATCTGTTGCGTCGGGGGCTTGGCCCGCTTGCCACGGATTGCAGCAGCTCAAGGAGCCAAGCAGTAGACGGGTTGTATATGGAATACACAGAGCCCCATGAGGCCGCGCCAGGACTCATGTAGACGCTGGGTAGGCTTCTCTGTTTGAGTGTAGGAGCTTCACCCCACTAAGGCCAAAACTGAAAAATAAAATGGCAATAAGGTTTTTTTATTACCATTCTATTTTTTTAGCAACCAACCCATCCCCAACCGAGTGGCAGCAGGGAGCTATGTGCTAAAGTTTAAAATGTACATGTCTCTTTGGCCAGCCGTCTTGCGACAGCCAGCCAGAAATGCACATTTTAGACTTCTCTAATCTAGTTGTCTTAGACAGCTGGGTTAGAGAAAGTGAGGCCTCCAGTGCTCTTGAAGCTCTGAGTGAGGCCGCTCCCTCCAGTCCTGGCATTGCTCTCATGCTTGTGACAGCAGAATCAGGATTGGTTAGGGTAGTTGGCTGGGTCCTACATTGGAGGCTGCCTTCAGAGAAAGCCGAAGGAAGAGGACGTCACGTAGGAAGGTAAGTATATTTTTAGGTTGAGCCTTGACAGCGCTTGCGCTGTCTGCAAGACCTGTTGTATTGTATTCTATGGGTATTAAAAATGTAAGTGGTTGTTATTGGCTGTTGCCTCTGCCATTAAGAAATGCAGCCTTTTTATTGGTGCTGTTTTGCAAGTGGCCCTCCCTTACGTGCTTGTGGCGATTTTAACTTATTGAAAATTTTGTTTGGCCATCACATTGAGTAGCCTGTGATGGCCCCTTCTTTATCTTTTCTTTCTGTTTACGGGGACATCTGTTAACAATTAACCCGATCCCAGCGTGTAATGGCCCCTCCCTCTTGTTTACAATCCTCGGCTAGTTTCATGTGGTAGTGGCTCCAGACGGCTTTTGCTCTCACAATCGCTTTACTGTAACTTGTTTTATTTGTGTAAGTGTTTTCCATGGCTTAACCTCTTGAGTGCCCATGACGAGCTGGTCTCGTCATGGGCCGCGGTTGCGCTGTGCCCATGACGAGACCAGCTCGTCATAAACCCCGCCCGCTAATGCAACGGCCGGCATAGGGCGGGGAAAGGGGCGGGCACTCAAGGGGTTAATACTGTGCTGGCTACACGGATGCCAAGGCTCCTCCCCCTGCTCTCGCAGGCTCCATTGCAGCTCGCTCCCTCTCCTCGGGCTGCAGCTGCCTGCCGTGTCCTATTTCACCAACCCGTTTTCACTGAAGGAGGCATAGTTTGACATGTACTGGAAGCCCCGCTTGTGCTGGAGTGGAGTTTTGGAGCAGGGTGGCAATACCACTTAAGTCAGTGTGCAGAATCAGAGTAGGGAGGAGAAATATATTCGTATTACTTGTTGTATAATTTATTTTGTAATCCTAAATGTGACAAATATGTTGCCTGAATAGAAAAGTGCACGGCCATTTTTTTTAATCAGCGCTGCTCACCTTACTCTACCTTGACTGCACATAACATGATATATTTATCTGAAAGCAGCACGGCTCAACGCACTCTTTTTTAATGTGTTTTTTCAGCCACCGAAATAACATCATGTTTTAATTTCACTGCCGAAAATATTATGGGGCAGATTTATGTTCCCTGGCGCATCCCTGCAAATCAGCATGGATGCGCCAGGGAAGATGCATCACGCAAGTTTGCCCTTGCGCCACCGCAGATGTGCCGCATTTACAATGCGGTGCATCGTGGCGCAAGGACAAGCAGATACGTGACGCATCTGCCGGCGTAAGGTTGGCGCAGTGCTGAAGTTGCGTCGCAAGCGCGACGCAACTCCAGCACTGTTCCAACCTACCCTATCCCTAACATGGTGCGTCAAGCCTTACGCCGGCTTCAGGCAGGCGCAGGGTTTTGACACATCAGTGTTGGGAAAGTGACTCTTTTCAGGAGCGTTCCTGCGACGGAACGCCCCCCCTGAGTAGAAACGCCCACATGAAACCTGATGCAGGTTTCATGTGGCGCAGGGCTTTACACCGTGACGCATCTCCATAGATGCGTCACAATGTAAATGGGGCGCAACATGGTGCAGGGTTTACGCCGCCGTTGCGTCACAAAAGTGACGCAACGGCGGCGTAAAAGGGGCGCAAGTCCCTCATAAATCTGCCCCTATGTGTTTATTTCAGCAACGCTGTCTTCCGCATTAACAACAGGGGCCACGGCTCTCTCAACTTATTTGAAAATGAAAAATCATGAACACATTGAGAGTCGTGATGTTCTCATTAAACATGACATACCAAGGTACAGAATTTTCATTCACGTCCCCGATAGTGGTGTAATGTGTGCATGCAACAGCTATTGTCCTTATGCACTCGTACAGTGTGTGTGATGATAGTCACTGCAATGTTAGTCATCATGCATGGCTGCAGTCAGTGTGCACTGCCACGTTCATTCAACAGCGTAATTAGTTTGCAGTGTAAATGTGTGCAGTTCTAAAGTCCTAGCTCTACTGCACACGGATGCAGCAATGCAGTGTCACTGAGCAGTGCAGCAGCCAGTTTGAAGTGTTAAAGCCAATGACCAATGTAGCATTGTGCAGAATAAAAATCAGCGCACTGTGCTGAAGTTTGGTCGTATTCAATACTGCACCGTGACGCCTGGAGTGTGTGGTGCTAAATATAACATACCGGTATACAGTTCAGTAATTCAGCGAGAGCATAATGCTGCGATAGGCAGTTCTACCAAGTCCGCCTCACTGAATTATTACATATATCGAGCAGTGTTAGTCATGGCAACCGAATCTCTGATACCAGGATATTCAGTGTATAGCCTAAAAACGCCTGCAATGCTCGTAAATGCACTACTGCATGTGTTCTACAAACAGTGTGCAGCGGTAATTGGCGCGAAGTGATACTCTGGTAAATGTCCAATGCTGTGGATGGGCCATTTGCTACGGCCAATTTGCAGTGCCATAATTAATTTTAAATTAAGTGAGCAGTCTACAAATTGGTTAGCCTTCCCACAGATAGTGAGCAGTGTGTAGGAACGAAGCGGAGGCGGTAGAAAGGGTTCAGAAGTTTTAATCACACAACAGCCCCTACACAACTGTGCGGTAAAGACTGCCGGTTCCCTCTGACAGTTGGAACCGTTAGGGTGACAGGGGACCAAGGGAATGGAATGTGGAAAGTGGGGGGAACCAATGAGGGAGCAGGGAAGACAATAGGACTCTCACGCAGGAGAGCAGTCAAACACAAGATGTCACGCGCCAGTATTGGCTCGTGACATTAACCATAAATACAACACATCTTCCTCTCTAGAATGTTTAACACAAAGTAGTTACTCACAAACAAAATCATCTAAACATCTGGGTTTGTTGATGGTTCTATCAAACCTTCCCCTGAGACCTTGATTTTCAGACACAACTTTAGTATCAGAAAGTGGATCGCTGATGGTTCTACCAAACCTACCCCTGACACCCCGATTGTCAGACACAACCTCAGTATCAGAATGTAAATCTCCTTCATCGCTCTGATTGTGCGTGAGAGCGTGAGGACTGACTACATCATTCTGGTCCGGTGTGATGCAATCAGTGGCCTCAGCGGTGGGTGAATGATCACTGTCCTGAACATCTTCATTTCTTTAACACAATCTATTGTCAAAAAACATGGAACTGTGTCCCCTTTCAGGTTCGTCATAATCAACCAACAAATCTTTGCTAGCACTATTGGGATGACATTGACTAGACAACTCTTTTATGGCTCTATTGGGTTGACTCGTCCCTTTTCCCACTGAATGGCATTTGGCCAACCTGTTCATATGCCACACTTTGCCATCACTGAGTCTGGCAGCATTGTTTTACAGTTTGCTGATGTGAAGGGGAGCGGTGAATCTGTTTTCTCCCTTCCTGACTTTCCTTTCTAACCGAACTTTGACCACATCTCCGATCTTGAATGAGTGATCTTTGACACCGTGTCTTGTGTCGCACCAGTCTTTGAAACACATCTTTGCCTTCTCAATGTTGTTCCTTATGGTTTCAGGTGACCACTCTACCTGTTTGAATGTGGACAGCCATCCTAAATCTCGGCTTGAGAGTTGTCTACTTCGCATGAGGACGAATGGTGATTTGGAGGAACTGGTACATGGAGTGATTCTGTAGGCCCAAATGAGTTTGAAGCTTTCTTCTTCCCAATTGAGATTGATGTTCCTGGATAATTGTATGTTTCCTTTTAGAACACGGTTCAAACGCTCAATGAGGCCGTTACCCTCTGGGTAATAAAGCAAGGTGGCGTGATGAGTGATGCAATTTCTTTCCAGGAACAACTTAAAGGCATCAGAGGTGAATTGGGGACCATTATTGGTCAGTACATGCTTGGGTAGTCCTTCACGCAAGAAGAGTTTGTCAAGAAACGAAATGACAACAGAGCTTTCTGCACTGTGGACAATCTCAATTACTGGCCATTTGGAGAAGTGATCGATGACAACCAGGATGTACTTGATCACACCATCGTGACCTTTAATGGGACCGGTAATGTCCAGGCCTATCCTCTCCTAAGGCATGCTCGGAGGGGGTAACGGAGATAGAGGAACCCTAGCGGTTTTGAGGCTCTTATCTGAATCATTGCAACTAATGCAGTCTCTAATCATGACCTCAATCTGTTTATCAATCCCGGGCCACCAATAGCTGTTTCTGACTCTCTGCTTTGTTTTGGAGATATCAAGATGACCAATATGGCGTAGACTTAACATTTTACCTCTGAGTGTGTTGGGAGGAACAGCCTTGCCTATTCTGTATAGCACATCGTGTTCAACACTCAATTCCAATTCTTATCTCCCAATAAGTTCTGATTACTTCATCCAGAAGTCTTTTCTCGGGCCAGCCGTCATTGATGTATCTGAAAACCTTTTGTAGACTGGTGTCTTTAAGCATATGTTCTTTCCATTCTCTACTTGTGATACCATCCATGTCAGTGTTGAACAGTAATGCTACTTTCTCAATTTCTAATTGCTCCTCTGTGACCTCTTCGTTGGGTAAGGGAAACCTGCTTAAGAAGTCAGCAACTTTGTTTCTAAACCCAGGCCAGTATTCAACAGTGTAATTGTAGTCTAGTAACTTGACTGATATTTTGCTGAGTCTGGGGGAGGCATTTTGTAGACCCGAAGCTGAGAGAATTTTAATTAATGGTTTGTGGTCTGTGCGTGAGTGGATGTTGTATCCCCATATGTGCACTCTGAAATAGTTTAGTGCTCAAGAACATAAACGCATTTCACCCCTCAGCTGGGGTCAGTGATCGAGAAGCAAAGGCTACTACCCATTCATGGTTATCTGAATCTTTTTGTGCAAGGACAGCACCAAGTCCCTTGTTGCTGGCATCCGTGGTGACATAAGTCTGAGCTTTGGGGTCAAAACCTTTCAGAAAGGGTGCATTAGCAATATCCTTTTGGATGCGCTCAAAAGCCTATTGGCACATCGGGAACCACTCAAATGTGACTTTGCTTTTGAGCAATTGTCTTATGCTGTAAGGGGCATATCAACAACAACCGGCGATAATTATCTCTAAGCGCACTTAGCGCTAGGATAATTATCGCCGGCTAGCGTGAATTTTTATCGCTGAGATAGCGTGCTATTAGCAACGCTTATCTCAATAGCGATAAAAATCCTCACGCTAACAGGCTAACGTGAGATTATCGCTGGAAACCCAGCGATAATCTCACGTTACCTTGTTGATAGGGACAGGCAAACTTAGGCATGATATCCTCCTTCCATAGGATATCATGGCTAAGTCTGAAAAATACCAGACGTAAAAAAGCAGCGTTAACCGCGGTTAGCGCTGCTTTTTTTGTCTCTAACAGGGTTAGCGACATTCTTGATAATAGGAGAAATGTCCCTTAGCAACATTTCTCCTATTATTTTACTCTGGAACGCCCCCTTTGCATCTCATTAGAGATGCAAGGGGAAGCGTAGAGTAAAATGGTGCTAACATGCAAATTTGCATGTTAGCACCCTGTTGTTGATAGGGCGCTAGTTTTATCTCTCCTTTTTTGGCTTTTAAAGCCAAAAAAGCAGAGATAAAGCCCTTGTTGATATGCCCCTAAGTTTTTTCTGAAAAGCTGCAAATTAATTTTGTGTAGAATTCTGTTAGACTAAGAAAAGCTCTCACATCATCCTTGTGGAGGGGCGGGGAGCTTTAAGAATAGCATCAACCAACCCCTGCTTGGGTTTAATGCCCTCCTGATTGATGGTGTGACCCAGATAAACAAATTTGTTCTGTGAAAATTTTCATTTATCTAATTCAACAGTCAAACAATGCATTTTCAAATTTTCAAACACCTGCTTTAAGCGTGCATCATGTTCCATTTGATTTCCACCCATAACAAGGATATCTTCTTGGAAGAACCTTACCCCCACAGTACCCTCAAAGCGAGATGCCATTACACTTTGAAATAGTGCTGCGGCGGAGGCCAGAACAAATCGTACCCGTGTGAAAAGATAGCAGCCAAATGGTGTTATGAACGTTGTATATTTTCTGCTCTCCACATGCATGGTATGCAGATTTCAAATCCAAGATAGAAAATACATTCATATCTTTTGTTGCATTGAATATTTCGCTTATGCGTGGCAAGGGGTATTGATTAACAATTATATTTTTATTTAGATCTCTGAGATCTATGCAGAGTCTAATTTTTCCATTGGGGCGGTTAACTACCACCATGGGAGAAATCCATTCTGCGGATTCAACCTTTTCAATTATTCCATTGGTGACCAGCCTGTTAAGTTCTGTTCGGACATCGTCTCTGACGGAGACAGGTAGATGTCTAACCTTATGTACACACGGGGACGCATTGGGCCCGATTCACAGAACAAACTTAAGACAAAATCCTAAACTTACTACCATTTTGGTATTCACAGAATGCACTTACTGCTTTTGGTATTCACAGAATGCACTTACTACTTTTGGTATTCACAGAATGGATTTACGACTACTAACTTTACGTCCGCACTCGGGCTGGAAATTCCGGCCCGGAGGCGGAGCTTCTGGGCCCGGAGGCGGAGCTTCCGGCCCAGATGTGGAGATTTTGGCCATGGCAAAATCTCCGCCACTGGCCGGAATCCCCACCTCCGGGCAGGAAGCTCTGCCTCTGGCCCGGAAGCTCCGCCTCCGGCCCGGAAGCCCCGCCTCCGGCCTGGAAGCTCCGCCTCCGGGCTGGAATCTCCGGCCCGAGTGCGGACGTAAAGTTAGTAGTCGTAAATCTATTCTGTGAATACCAAAAGTAGTAAGTGCATTCTGTGAATACCAAAAGTAGTAAGTGCATTCTGTGAATACCAAAAGTAGTAAGTTTAGGATTTTGTCTTAAGTTAATTCTGTGAATCAGGCCCATTGTCTTTTAACTCAATTTTATGCTGTAAGCTGTTGAGTAAGCCCACACGTCCTGAAAACACTTCAGGGTAGTCTTTGATAAGGATTTTATTGTACGCATTGACTTCCTCAATAGACATACCGGGGTCATCACTGTTGGGATTGAGATTGATATCCAGGTCAGCCTGATCATTCCATCCCAAGACCGAAGGTCCTTTTTTAGCCACAAAAAGCTTACAGAAAGCTTTCCTGTTTTTAAATTCAAACTCCAGATCACGAGTCCCTATGAATTCTATTTGATCCCCTGTGCAGTTTTTAGCAATGACACTGGACTTTTCAAGGGAAGTACCAATTTTACTTACAAAATGCTGCTTCCAGACACTTTCACTTACAATTGTGAACGGGGAGCCAGAGTCTGCAATTATGTTCATAGGTACCCCACCCATTTTGATTTCACAGATGGGTTTCTTGACCTTGGTGGGAGTAAGTTCCAGAATGTTATATTCAATTGTAAACACGTAGTTAACCTGATCCGACTCCAAATCATCAGACTCTTCTGACAGAGAGTCATACTGGCTTTGGATGTGTCTAACCAGCTTGCTACGTCTGACAAGTTTCCTGTTGCATGCTTTTGCAAAGTGACCCGTCAGACCACAAGACGTGCACTTTTGATACCTAGCCGGGCACTTTTTGAAGTCGGCTAGATGGGAAGAGGAACCGCAGCGATAACATCTACGTTCAGTGTTTTCATTGTATTTTTTAGTGAACCCCTTTTCATCATTAAGTTTTTTCTTGTTAAACTCTTTTTTCTTGTCACCTTCACTTGGATTTAGGCGAGTACTTTAATTGGATCTGAATTTGTTTGTGTGGGATGTGTTGACTGCTTTTACAACATTGGGCTTGTCTCAAACAGCTTAGGCCTACCTGCCTGTAAATTCTGCTTTTTTAACCAAGGCAACTACCTCTTTCAATGGTGACTCACCATTTACCCATAGCTTATCCTGGATGTTAGGGTTACTGGCGTGCATTATAATTTGGTCACGTATGAACTCCTCTTGTAATTGTCCAAATCTGCATGTTAGGGCTAAAGTACTTAAAGCGGAAACATACTCATCAATGCTCTCATTTTTACCCTGTTTTCTTTGTGAAAATTTATAGCGGTCAACTGCAACGCATACAATCGGTGAGAAATTAGCATCTAAGTCATCCAAGGTGTGCTGAAAACCATTATGACCCTCCCTCACTTTCTTCTCAATCTGGTTGTAAGTTTTTAGACCACCTGGACCGAGGCAATACAGTAACACTTTCGTCTTCTTTTCGGAAGTGAAATCCTCATCTTCCACAGTTTCAATGTAATTGCAGAAATATTCCTTCCACTCTTTCCATGGCATGCATGGTTTACCCTTGAGTGGAAGGAAAGGTTGTGGCTAAGAGAGATTCAATGAGCTTAGGGCACACATGTCGCACTGGAGTGCTCTGAGTACACAGTGGAAGGTGTGGATAGAACTGAAGAAAGTGTGCTTATCACTTGAGAGAAAACGCACTGAAGGCTGGTGAAAAGTGCGTATCACTGGTGAATAGGGTGCACAAAGTGTGGATATTTGCAGAACACAATGAAAAAGATTTTAACAGTACAACTGTAACTCCTTGGTTGGTCTTGGCTGGATAAGTGCGCAAATCCCTGTACAAAATGTCTTTTAATTATAATGTGCGCATCACTGAGAATGGGAACGCACAGAAGAGCTGAGCACAATGACGATCGTGACGAGGGTGCCACAAGATGGCCGTTACGTGTGCTGCGCTGCCGCCGGACGTGTGCGTTTCAATGATGACATGCGCATTCTTCAAGAAGTGAGGAAGGCGGGAAATCAGCTGACAGGAAAGATCAGCTGAACGCTGCATGAGGCAAACAGTGGAACTTCAGGAGGCTGGCGTGAGGTGAGCAGCAGCAGCGCCAGAGGATATTCACACGAAAGTGGAGGCCGAGAGGGGTGCAGCCAATGACGCAGCTGAGAATGCCCCTGGGTTGTCAAAACCCTTCAACACACACGCAGACAGCGCCGGTCTCACCGTGTGTTAGAAGAAACGCCTCATCAACTGAAGGTAGGAATGGTGCAGCAGGACTATCGGAGAAAGCAGGAGAAGGCACCTTGCACGGCTGATCAGGACGTCCAGTGGCTTGGCAGGTTAGTGAAATACCCTGACTTACGACGGGTCCCGCAGCGACGTCATACATACCACTGTGGGGGCTGTTGCTGAAACCGCTCATTGCCACTTGTCTCTCAGCGCGAATCTTCACCTGAGCAGGACACGTTCCCTTCGACTCCCAGGCTTTCAATTATTGAAATGTGACCGGCAAAAATAATTAATTCCCCGGCGCATGCACGTTGCCACTCAGCGGCAAAGTGACTCCTTGATTACGCCGCACGTTACCAAGCTAATTCCTCACCACCCCGGGCAGCACTAACGCGCATTGACACGCAGGCTATCACGTCCCCGGTTGGCAGCAAAGCCCTCTGCAGACGCCTACAGACACGGACATTTTTACTGTTTCAACCCTCCTAATTCTAGTTGCTCACATTTTGTCCTAAAGATGAACTCGAATAATTGAGTTTGAAACGTCGTCGACCCCTCACAACATGAACTCCTTAATCTGTGTAAAAAATCTTTAAAGGTGGTTCTACCACTGTTGTCAATGCAATGTCTTTATTTTAAGTTCACCCTCACTTTTCACGTCACGCTTATTGTCACTTATTGTGTGAGCACCTGAAATCTATCACTGTTTAATAAATGCTTTTCATACATTGACCTACATGTCCCTCCTTATATTAACTATTGCTCTCTTCTGAGAATTAAGTTCTTATACCTCTACTGACCTCATTGCCCTTTACAGGGTCAATTCTCCCTGGACCTTTTTAGGCCAACTAGAAACACTGTTCCTCTCTTCAACGTATCACCCCTAGTTCCCATATTGGGGTACCCTTGTCCTCCTAAAACACTTGTAGGAACGAAGCGGAGGCGGTAGAATGGGTTCAGAAGTTTTAATCATACAACAGCCCCATCACAACTGTGCGGTAAAGACTCCCGGTTCCCTCTGACAGTTGGAACCGTTAGGGTGACAGGGGACCAAGGGAATGGAATGTGGAACGTGGCGTGAACCAATGAGGGAGCAGGGAAGACAAAAGGACTCTTGTGCAGGAGAGCAGTCAAACAAAAGATGTCATGCTCCAGTATTGGCTGGTGACATTAACCATAAATACAACACAGTGCTACAATACGCAACCTGTGTTGCAGACAGTGTGCGTTGCGGTAAACCAGGGATACTCAAAGTACGGCCCGGGGGCTGCACGCGGCCCTCCTGACCTTTAAATGGGGCCCCCTGAGCAGCAGTAGCATTAGGCTGCTGTTGATTCAACTCGGCACTAACATTTAAAAAAATGTTAAATATACAAAAAGCACATATTTAAAGGTTAATTGCAGTTAAATAAAAGAAAGTAACCAGGCCCCTAAATTGAAGAACACGTTCATTTTAACAACATGTAAAAAAATACGATAGTCTTATCAAAATTCAAAAAGTGTATTTCATTGACCTGTAGAACCATTCCACTTTAGTAAATCAAAATATAGCAGTGCATTCAGAAGTATTTTTTTAAAGTGATGGTTTTCCAAAAATGAGTTTAGAAACGTTTATGCAGTGATTATATTAGGGGTGGGCGGAATTTGCGAAATTAACTTTTGCAAATTATCGCGAAAATGCTAAAAATCTCCGCAAACACGCCGGAAATATCTCGAAGACGCAGAAGTTTTTTTCCCGCCTGTTCGCGGTATTTTTTGCGTGATCGCGGGTCGCCAACTTACCCATGCGGCTGCTCACGGGTGCGGCCATCTTGTTTTCACTTGTCACGCCCTCTCGCGATGCTTACTTCCTGTTCCGGGTCGCTCAATGCATGTTCGCGTCCGTTCGAGGTAGATATTTCCTGTTCGCGACCGCTTTTACTTGATCGCGTTGCTTTTTGCTTGCTCGGGGAGAAAATATCGCGCACACTTGCGCACGTGGTCGCAATGGGCGCGGCCGTCTTGTTTTTCACTCTATTGCATGGTTCTGGGGCCTGATTTTCAATCCTCTCCAAATCTTTTCAATCCTTTGTTTCAGCCCACTTTTTTTTAATCTTTCTTATTTATTATTTCTCTTACTATTTTCCAGCTTCTATATTTTTGGTTTTTGTCTCCTTTTTTTGTTTTTTAGCTACTTTTTCTCTTTCTTTGCCTGCTATTATTTATTTCTTTACTTCTTTAATTTTATTACCTTTTCTTACCCCAGAACCATGTCTAAGGGTAGGGCTGGTCGCCGTCGCAGCCAGAGCCGCGACCGCCTTCCTTGCGGAAGGCGGCGCCCACAAGGGGTGCAGGCACGGGCCTTATTTGGGGAGTTGGAGTTGGCTGCACTAATTTTCTTTGTGCAGCGCCACCTCCCCTCAACCCTGGCAGCATGTGGCAGGCCTGGGTCTGGGTACGGCCTCTGGGAGCGTCGGCAGCGGTGGGGGAAGGTGCGCCAGGCAGTGTCGCGCTTCTCTGGGGTCTGGCGCACCCAGGCGCAGTTGACGCACCGGTGGTCCAGCATCCTGGACTGTGAGCAGGACCTGCTGGACCTGCTAGGAGTGGAGGTCCCGGGGCTTGGTGAGTACCTATTTAATTATTACTACTTTGTGTCTGTTCTTCTGCTCTGTGTTATATATTGCGAATATCTTTTTTTTCTTCCAACCAGCTAGAATGTTGCTGCTTACATTCCAGGTTAATAACGTTTAAAAGTCTTCTGTGATTTTTTATGACACAGGTGCTCTTCTGCACTACTACTAATCTTACTTGTTTGCAACTTTGCGTTTGCGCTCGCTTAGCGTGATTCTGTGCGAGTTTATTTTAGAGAAATTAAGTTACGTAATGCTACAGTGACTCTAGTCCACTCCTTACTTTGTCCTGTCACTAATAGATAGGGGCGGATTGATACTTAGGTTTAGGTACTTTGTATGAGTTTCTAATTTGTTAGTGGTATGCGTGATGCCCCATCAGTTACGTGACGTGCTGCTAGTACGACTACGGCAGTCTTTATTAGAACCTTTTCTAGTTTGTTCAATGAGTGGTGGTAATTGGCTTAGCACTAGCAGAACATCAGCATCAATCAATCAAGCCAAAATTTGGTGTATACAAAAAATGTAGTCATGTGTCCTCCATTTGACCATATACATTGTTGAGGAATAAAAGAAGTGGAAATGCATACTTAATGTACAATTGGCATGCCTGGAATAGGTGGGCTAGGTTGGGTGGTGCGTCATACATAGGCTTAGTTGTAACTTAGTATTCTGGAATCAGAATGGAAGACAGGATTCCTGTTGATAAATAGTAACTTAAGTAGTCGATCCGCAAATCCCCCAATACTACTTGTTGACCAGATGAGATTGGTCAATTTAGTTATTGCAATTGTTGTTTACATAAGTGTTTTTTGACCGTTGTTGAAAAATATTGTATTTGTTTGACACCATCCATCAATGTTTGTCTCTTTCTTATATCTTTCCTGTTCATCAGCACCCAGGGGCAGACAGACAGGGAGTGGGGGTTCGGCGGGACAACAGTCCGAACAGCACCAGGAGGACACCAATGAGGGCTCCTCTGCTGGCCCCAGTAAGTCTTCTTGTTTTTAATAATATTTCTTATTCCATAACTTTTACTGCACCATATTTTTCACGAACTATTGTTTCAGTTTCCAAATGCTGTTTTTTTACCAACAATTATCCTTCGATCTGTACGGTTTCAAAAATCTTATCCCTGCCTCTGCTATGATGACTCTCATACAGTACTACTACTACTAATACTATCAGTCTGTCTGTACTTTAGTAGCTAGTCTTGCCCAGTTGGCCAGTGCCACTCTTTATGTGAAAGGTTGTAATATAAAACTCATATTCACCAGTAGCTCTAGCCATTGAGTCCAATCCTTTGGGTCGTCGTCTTGTACTACTTCTAGTCTTATTGATCTTGAGTCTTTTTTAATCTTGAGGCTTTGAAAATTCACAGCAACAAAAGCCCAACCAGATTTATTACTATTTTGATATGATAGCCTTTAGGACATACTACTACTGTTGTAGGGATCTTGCACATACACAGACCTTTGCACAAGAAAATAGGATGTTGGTGATGGTAGGTTGGACCTTCCTCACACACCACAATCAGAAATTCAGCACCCACCACAATTCCACTGCTCGACTATAGTACTGTCTTGTCATAATTATTAGGTCTCCGAACCCTCCCCCCCAAGATACCCAACAAGTAGACAACCCAGAACATAACACACCCAACCTCTCAGTCGTGGAAGCAATGCACATGCACACCCTTACTTTAATTTGCTCACTCGTGTAAGTTAGTCCACACCAAATACCACCACGTCTATGTAAGTTCAAAATGTTTATTTTGAATTGAGAAGCTCTGTACATTGTTTTATTATAAAATGCAGCACCAACCGGAAAATCAATAACATTAAAACAATAAACATTGTTACACTTATACAGTTGGGAATTAAATCATGATAACTGAACAGTGGTGGAAGGCAGCACCATCATCCCCTAGGAATGTAGTTTATATGAATTTATAAATGAAGATGTGAGTGAAGGGACCCCTCACCTTAGGAGAACCTAGTACTGGTAGTTGTTGCATCATTCAGAAGCTCTGCAATGCTCTGGTTCGTAGAAGGGAATCTTCCGTCTGTAATGCGAAAAATGAAATGGTGTGCGTTAGTATATTGCAACTTGCAAGCATTTCTCAGCCGTGCCAAAAAGTGTAGCATTTATGGATAAGCAATATGGACTAGTAACTAACAGTACACCAGTACTTCCTAAAAAAGTGGCTTGTTAATGTTTTTGTTGACCGCTTGTACGCAGCGCGTAGACTAGACAGTAGCAGTGTGAGGCAGGTCATGTGGCCTCAAAAGTGTCTTATACAAGAAGCTGCAAGGTAACGTCACATGTGCAAAAATAAAAGACACAAAGGTAAAATGGCAGCATGGCTCGGGCTAATTAAGCAAAGGCTACAATAATGACCATATATAACTATTAGTGTCTACTCTACTACTACCTGATTTGTACTAGTGATGTATATTAACTCATTTTTCAACCTTGCTACTGATCAATAGGGGGGAGGTGTATATGACGCCTAATCAATGTGTAATGTTTTCTAGGCGCACTACCGACCACCATTGCCAGAGCCAGCGAAGGCGACGCGGAGGGCGAGGATGCGGCAGTTGCTGCAGATAGCAACGGAGCGGTAGGGGGAGTGGCAGCACCAGTGGCGGGCGGTGGTAAGTTAGATTCATAATCCTTAACTATTGTTGAACTTGACAGTACACTCACTGCAAGGGTGTACTGTATGTATATGTATACTGTACTGTTGAGAATTGGGGCCCCATTAGGATGGCGGGCGTATTGCCCCCGCCGGGTCGGCGGTATTCACCTCCGACACCACAGGGGCAAACCTACCACCATCCCTGTAGAAAAGAGTCAGACCCCCCCCCCATATGTCGACCAGGCGGAAAAGGGTTCAATATGGCGGTGGTGTCTCTCTGAACACACCGCCAGCCATATAATCTGCATTTTGGAATGCCTTTGCGTCGCGGCATTGCCGTCCGCCACGGAAAGGCATGCAGACATTGCAGAGTATGCTTGGGGGCGCCCATGGAGGGTACCTACCTATGCTATGGTACCCCCATACCTTTCAAAGCAAAACGTGACAGGCTCCTTGTGGGGCCCATCATGTTGTGCTTGGAAAAGCAGCACAACATGTATTTTTAGCATTGCTTTCGGCACCGCCAACCAGAATGTAAAAAAAACAGGATGCGCCCGCCACTGTGCCGGGCGCATCATCCTAATTAATTGTCCCCACGGGACCCCCACCCTTTTTAGCATGGTGGGCGGACGAAGTCCGCCCGCCATCCGATGTCGTAAGTAAGTATGAGTTGTTGGGGACGTTTGAAGAATGAACTAGAAGACTACAATCCCTTTAATTTGCATAAGAGCGGGAGTATTGAGTAACCAATGGCCTCATCTATCTGATTTCAACTCCGCTTTGAAAGTTTTATGGAGAAGAGCATCTGGTGCACTGTTCAACTAAAAAGTGAAAGACAGGTGGAAGTAAGAAGGACGGGCGAGATTTAAAATGTTATGTACTACTGTGTTTTATAGTGCTACTCAACCATGCCACTATGTGTATAAATAATTAACTTGTCTTACTGTTTTTCTAAGAGTATATTTTACAATTGTCTTGTTTTATTCTTTTTGATACACAGCTACTCCTAAACTAAACCGCAAGGAGTTGGGCGCCAAGGCACGGCGCCGGAAGCTGGAGGCAATCCAGCAGGAATACCGGCGGCTGGTGGTCTTATCCGAGGAGGAGGAGGGGACTGCGGCAGCAATTCAAGCCTCCTCCAGTGCCCCGGGCCCCAGCCACTGCCGTCCAGCGGTACGGCGCCACCAGTCTTGCGGATGCCCGCCGCCACCGTAGTGCCATCTCCGGTGCCCCCCCACTGTGGCTGCAACTGCCACGCCCTAAGACGCCGCGTCGCCCGTCTAGAGCACCAAATGCGTGTCCTCCTTGAGTTCCGCCCCACACCTTAGTCCCTGTCATTAAGTTCTGCCCCTTTTTTAATTCTTGTTTGGGTGGGTGGGAACTTGTTTGGGCGTTGGGTTTGGGATTTTTTCTTTACGGACTTTTTCTCCTATGGACAATTGGACATTGGTTGGGGTTAGGGAGGGGGATGGGTCAGCTTTTGTGGGTTTAGTTTATTTTTGTTAGGGAAAATTAAATATATTTTTCTATGTTACATGCAATGTTGTTATTGTTTTGTAGGTGGGGTAACTGTTTTACACCACACTGTTTCCTTGCTGGTGCATGGCCGCCCATAGCCTGTGTTTGATTTAAATAATTGGCTGACTGTGTAAGACACAAACAGATAGATGCGACACACCTCACTGATTGACTTGTCCTTCTAGTACTTTCAGTCTGTCCTCTAGTCTATGCATTCTTTATCTGGACTGGTGTGTGAAAATGAAATCATTGACAACATGTCCATTATTAATTCTGCCTCCCCCAAACTTCTCTCTTACCTGTGCTTGATGTTTATGTCCAACTGTGGCACAGCAATGGCTGCATGGTGAAGATGGTTTCCTTTTTCTAACATGCCATGATTGGGGTGGTGGTGGTGGTAGTATAGTAGTAGTAGTAGTAGACACTGGCAGGGCGGCAGCATTTGCAAAAAAAGGTAATGAGACAGTCAATCGCCTTTGAGAGACTGTTAGAGGAGTAGTAGAATGAAGTACAGTACAGAACTTACCGAGCAACAATAATATGCTCAAATATTAGCCAACAAAACATAATAGTGGTTGGGATAGCCTACTAGACAGAGTTACAAACTATAGTTGTGTCGAGTCACTTGACTAGGTCTACAGCCTAACAGTTAGTGCTGTATATCAGGAATGACAACAAACAAATCCAATCAATGCCAGCAATTCATGCTGAGGTATATGTTCCTTTGTTAAATAAAATCACTTAAAATATCCTACTCATGGGTGGGAAAGCAGAAGAAGATCATCACTCTGCCTTGAAATTGAAGTACTGTTGCTTTCGCCACATCCTCCCCAGCAAATGTGTGATTAAGTATTGGTGTATATTTAATTTAGTCACACCTCGACAATAAGTCACACAGCCCGGGGGAAGAGGGTTAGGGTTTGTTGAATGGATGGGAAGGGGGTTTTTGGGAAAGGTTTGACATAGAAAAACAGTATGCATGGACAAACAAACGACAATCATTGAAGACTACCATATCCATATGTTAAGGGAGAAAAAGGAAATGCATGCATGATGATGAGAGACCCGGATTACATACACTTCTAGTTCTTGTTCAGTTGTTCCGGCCTTAATACTTTTACAGATAGCAAATAGAAATTTTAAATATTGGTAGGGAAGAATCGTAGACAGAGGGCAAACCTAATGATGATAATAACAACTTCAAGAACACACTTTTGTAAAGATTGTATACAAAATATTAATCAAATTATTTGAAAGAAGATAAAAGTGGATACTGTTACTGTGTTTTCCTGGTAACAAATGTGGACTGGATTTGCATCTCAGCATTCCTCTTGGTCCTCCTCTCGTCCATCAATCTTGGGTGTGTCGCCTCGCCACTCGCCACTGCCCGGCTGGAAACAAAAATGTCGATTTATTGGTAAGGTAAGTGTGCATTGTAATGTTTTCCAAAGTATAGGGCAAGGCCCGGCCTGTAATTGTAGATGGAAAATCAAAAGGGATATTGAGAAACAAAGTTGAAACAAATGCGCAAGTTATGGTGTAGTGCAACAAGAACACTTTCCGAGGTGGCATGTATGCATCATCTCTACTCTAGTCTGTTTCCAGCATTGACCTTCAACAATAACAGGAGAGAGAAGGCCCACAGTGCTTAGCAGTAGCACATCCTACGTTAAGACTTTAGAGTACTTTTTTTTTTTTCTTTAAAGAGTTGGACAAAGGCAAAGCACATTATCCATTCCAAACATAGCATTTTACAGTTTAAGTTAGTAAATCAATGCACCGCAGTCATCCCACCGCTACACTCTATTCCACTTCTACAGACATTTGGGTCTGCTGTGGTTGTTGTTGACGTGTTTACCTTTAGGCTTTTAAGGTTATGTCACTCATGAAACGTCCTCCTGACTTCATCATCATCTCCGATACTTTTACTGACTGACTGTGAAGATCAGCCTGCAGTAGAAGTAAAATTGTTATTACACAACAAGAGTAGAAATATTATTGACTTGAGTCAGTCTTTAGTGTGTACAGAAAGATAGATTACTAGTACACTTTGACTTCACTTTGTGCACAACAAACAAACAACGAAAACACAAAGACCAATCGCTCAGAGTCAGGTGTCCAATGCATGCCATTAATTGTCATTACCTGTTCCTTCTCATTTTAAGTTAACGGGCCGTCTATTTCTCCATCATCATGATGGGCGGTGCTGTTGTGTCATCATACTCATTGCGCAGATATAGTGAGTCCCCTTCCTGTATTGAATTAAAAGCAATTTCTTATTTGCAAGAAGGGGAACATTGAATTCACCTTGAGTTAAGTTTAGTGTGTTCTGTAGAAAGTTGATTAGTGGCAGTGCACAATTACATAAATTCATGCACAACAAACACAACAAAATCATTCAGTCTACGACTCTGCATCCAATGCATGGCATCAATCATTACCTGTTCCATCTTATTTTCAGTTAATGGCCAGTCTCTCTCGGCTCTTAAAATGAGGATAGCTATAGTAGTCATCTGATTCATGCTCCACTTCTTTTGGCAGGACTAGGAAAGTTTGATTTTTTTCTTGTAGTACTATTTTACAATCATCCAATCATCATTCATGAGGGCAATGGATTTGGGTAGGAGATTCAGTATGATGGAGCGGAGGAGCTGGATTAGGAGGACTGTACAAATTGCAGACACCTGAAAATTGTATATTAAATAAGAAGAGTAGAAGACGGTGGTATTGGATTTGTTGTGATTCACAAGTTTGTAACTGGAACGGCAGACACACAAACAACGGTGGGAAAAAAGGGAGGAAGACAGTAAGTGCAAGCCTAATTGTCAGGGAAGTATAGCTCATCCTCAAACTCTGTGGGGTCAGCCAGTAGTAGGTAATCATCATGTGACACACTACTTCTGTCACCTGAGCCGCTGACCTCATCTTCCTCCATTGCTTCATGTATTGTGTAATTCGGTGGTATGAAGTGCTGATTCATTTTGATCATTGTTAACCTCTCCATGTTTTTGGGCGAGAGACTGGTCCTTCTCAATGTTGCAATGGAACCAGCAGCACTGAAAACACGTTCGGAAGAGACACTTGCGACAGGGCAAGCCAGATAGCTTATCGCCAGCCTGCTGAGCTGTGGCCATTCAGAACTTTCCCTATACCAATACTGCAATGGGTTTTGATCAATGTACACCTCTGTTGGGTCGTCCAGATAGGCCTGGACCATCCGCTCAATGTTCAGGGTTGCTGCTGGTAAGCTTTCGTGCTGTTTTTTCTGTGCATCAGCACTGTGCTTATTAATGCCTACCTTTACATACCAATCGTGTAATGATTGTACTCGGCCTAATGATCCAGTTATTGTTTCTGTGGTCGATAGTGATGGTGAGTGTTGTGATCCAAACGCACAGCCCTCAGCCGACGAAGTTGCACTTCATCCTGCATGGCCTGCTTCAGTACTTCTTGTGGGTTGATCTTGCGGGCTTTTAATTAGCAGCCGTTCGTTTTCCAACTTACTGGCTGCTTCAGCTATACAACTTTTGTAGCGGGCAACATCAATCTCGGAAAAAGCAAAGAATGTCTTCAGTCCAAGTTTTGCACGTGGATCCAGAATTGTCGCACAAATGTAATGTTCTTGTGACAAAATTTTATTTTGTATCCTTACATTTTCAGCTAAGCGCCGGGATAAGCTCTTCACCAAGTCATGGGCTTGCCTTTTGTCCTCTACACCTTTGTATGATTCAGACACATTATTCAGCTGATGCTCTAGCATTTGCAATAATGGGATAGCTTGGCCCATTGTACAGTCCTCCTTGCTGACTTCACGTGTGAAGACCTCAAAAGGACACAGCATCTCAGTCAGGTATTTAATTAGGCTCCATTGATCCATCTCAAGGTTCATGCCTTTAACAGTAGCATCCCCGCTTCTGTTCCAGACATATTCATGGAGTGACCTGTACTGCTCATACAGACGATCAAGCATGTAATACGTTGAGTTCCAACGTGTTGCCACCTCCTGGATGAGTGCCTTGACTGGCATCCTATGTTCACGTTGGATGATCCTCAGCTGCTTCCGAGCTTGAAAAGAATGGCTGAAATGAGTGCATATTCTTCGGCAGGTGGCCAGTAAATTGCTGACTATGGGTTCTTTTTTCAGAAAGTCTTGAACTATAATGTTTATGCAGTGCGCCAAACACGGAACCCTGAAATAGCAACCAAGTTTCATGGCCTTAAGTACATTACTGCCATTGTCTGTGGCAACAAAACCAATACCAAGCCCTCTTGGCCGCAGCCATTCCAAAACCTTGCTGCGAAACTCATGTAAAATGTTTTCAGCCGTATGAGATTTCTCCATGGCGAACATGGCTACAGTTGCATGTTTCCGAGTACCTTCAAAAATCGCAGCTGTGTCAACAGCACCTTGTGCAGATAGCTTATCTCTAACCCCCACAAAAAAGATCCAGTGTGCAGTGATGCACATGTAATCTGTGGCTTGGCAACTGGTCCACATGTCTGTTGTCTGGTGGATATTGTGCACAGCACTCTTCTGCAAAGCTTGTCCAACCAATTCCAGCACATCATGATGTAGTGCCGGAACAGCAATTCTTGGTAAATAGGACCGGCTGGGAACCTTCCATTTAGGGCAGATGGCAGACACAAATTCAAGGAAACCCACCCCTTCCACAAATGAAAAAGGAAGAAGGTCCAGCGCTAACATTTTAGCCAGCTTCGCATTGTACAATCGTGCCGTTGGGTGGTTGCGTTGGAACTGCCCCTCCAACCTAAACATGCTCTCAATGGTAGGCTGGATTACTTTCCCTTGTGGTGCTGTTTTCATTAACCCACTAAGGCTCAACGACACAGATTATCTCGTTGCGGTACTCGGTCGCCTTGGTGTCTCACTCTCAGCCTGACTCAGAGTACGGCTCTTACTGCGGTGCCACTCTAATGTTACTGAGGAGGATGTGGCGTTCCCACTGCACTACTGGGGACAGGGCTAGAAATGCCTCCCTTTTCTTCACCTGCCACCGCAATAATAGCGCTCCCTGATTCATCCTGACCAACTTCAATGGGTTGAGTTTTTCTACTTTCTTTTAACTTAAGTAGGTGATCCTCCCACATGATAGTGTGGTGTATTCTGAGATGACTTGCTTGTCCTCCGGTACCATAGTTTGTACCAAGCTTACCACGCCGAACACCTTGCCGACAAAGTGAGCATATAGCACGTTCTCCTCCTTGGCGCTAACAGAAAAGAAGTCCCAAACTGGGAAGGAGAACTTTCTGGCACTGCTGGATGTGCCACTTTCAATACCAGATGAACTGGAGAGTGTGCTTGAAATGTGACCCTGTGCACCTAGACTGTGACTTTTACTACCACTACCTACTGAGATGGTTGAGCTGGATGTAGGTCCCTGCCGGGCCTTGGAAAATATGGCAGCTGGAGGTAGTGGTGGTGTAACCTGTGTTGGTGATATCCGTGCTACATCCTGCTCAGTAGCATCCTTTCTGGATAGGGTGAGAATGTTGGTCTCCAATCCCTTTGGGACAGGAGTAATGTGCGTGATGACTGGCTCATCTTCATCAACATCATCATCACCCCCCTCTTCTACATCTACCTCCATAACTCTAAGTTTTTCTGGGACCTTCCTTTTCAGAAGCATTGTCTTGTGGCATATATCACTCTCAGACTGAGCTTGTGGGAGCCAAGTGGCATCACGATCATCAGAAGCGGGGCTTGAAGAAGAAGATGATGGACTAAGCCTCCTTTTCCTTGCTGGTGGTCTGGAAGACAATAGATCTTCTGAAACAGTGGTTTGACTTTGCTCCACTTTGTCTGCAGGAAGCTCGATTTCCTGAAATGCCCCTACGTCAGCAGCAACAACTACTATGGTGGGCTGATGCGGCCGCTGCTGTTCTTGTTGCGGCTGCTGCTGTTCTTGTTGCGGCCGTTGCTGTTCTTGTTGCGGCTGCTGCTGTTCTTGTTGCGGCTGCTGCTGTTCTTGTTGCGGCCGTTGCTGTTCTTGTTGTGGCTGCTGCTGTTCTTGTTGCGGCTGCTGCTGTTCTTGTTGCGGCTGCACACTGATCTGCTGAGTTTGTGCCTGCGTTGAACTTGATTGGGTACTACTTTGCGGTAATGACATTTCTTCAACATCGCTGCTCGTTAGTAGACTGGCTACCTCTGCGACACTAAAGCCCTTGGGCCTAGGTTGGTGGGGTTGGACCGCTGTGCTGCTCCCAGCTTGGTTCCCGGACAACGCTGCTGCAGGCGTAACTTTTTTGGTGCCAAAAAAAACATTGGCCGGCACACCACCAGTCGTTGTTAATGGCACTTCCTTTTTCTGTTCCTTCTTCTCACCGGCAACTTTCTTGGTACTGGACCTGGTACCTTTCTTTGGGGCCATCTTCTTCAGATGTCAGGCAGGATGCAGATGCACAACAAGTTCTGGTCACACGTGGACGTGATGCGCAGCAGGACTTCTGTGTGGCTGGCAGTACAACGGGTAGCCGGGTGATGCTGATGACACCTCCTCCTCTGTCTTTTGTGCACCTAAAAGTAAATAAGCCAGGAGAAGAACATCAGTGAAATGCTGCATTTGTTGTTGTGGTTCAGTTACTTAGTACTGTACTAGTGCAAACAAAAGATAGTCTAGCCATTTATGACTTTTTTTTAACTGGGGCTATGTTATACTACTGTGTACAGTCACACACTACACTCTCAGGAAGGATAGGAAAGTTAATAATAACCACCAAAATAAAAATGTAATGGAAGTGGGGTGGACCCTTTTTGCCATTAAATTATTTGAGCATCTCAGCATCCATGGAGCTGCTGCTGGCAAAGGGGGTGGATGGATGGAAGCTGTTAGAAGGCGACCTCAGGGGAGCCCGGAGGGGGGCCCTGACTGTCCTGAGACCCACCCTCAAGGTATCGTAGCCGGGCACTGGCGGGAGATTCCGCAGGGGAGGAATCTCGTACCTAGGATCGTACACTTGGCACCACACGACAAAGAGACACCACACCGAGGGTTCTTAGGATTCAAGCTTTATCAAATCGAAGTGGTAGGATCTTTATGATCAGCAAGGCAGATATTTACAAGCAGAGCGTGGGCTCACAGAGTCTTGGCGGGGGTAGGAGGTAGCGGGACAGTCTTTGGGGGGATCGGATCAAATGCAGGAGCGTTCCCAGCGCACAGCTCACAATCCTCGAGCTGGGGGATACGCTTGTCGTCGTGGGGTCCGGCGGGACCAAAGAGAGTCAGGGGGAGCCGCGAGTCACTCAGCAGGCTCGAGCACCAGTTCGGAGGTCTTACGATCTTCAGGGAGCCGTGAGTCACTCAGCAGGCTCAAGCACCAGTTCGGAGGTCTTACGATCTTCAGGGAGCCGCGAGTCACTCAGCAGGGCTCAAGCACAAGTTCGGAGGTCTTACGATCTTCAGGGAGCCGCGATTCACTCAGCAGGGCTCAAGCATAGGTTTGGAGGTCTTACGTTCTTCGGGGAGCCGCGAGTCACTCAGCAGGGCTCAGATGTTCCAAAGCGAATCTGCCGAACAGTCCCAGAGCACCCCTTGTTATAGGTCGACCCCTCTTTGATGTCCGGAGTCTGTGCAGGCAGGGGTCTTGTCACCTGGGGGTCGCTTGTCGAGGTTTCCTGCTATTGTCTTTTGATCCTTTCAGGGCCGGGTCGGGAGGAGTCCCAGACACCCAGCAGGCGTGGAGCCAGCCCTCAGGGAGGCCGGAGGGCCGATCGAAACCCATCGTCCCAGGGGGGTCAGAGGTGCGATAGAAACTGCTCCTCCCTCTCTCATCCCCTGGAAGCGTGATGTCCTCCACCCGGAGTGGCGCCTCTAGGCCCGGGTTGTGCTGGGGCCGGGTGGCCATCTTGGTGCACGAAGTGGGCACGCGTGCCCGGGGTGGCCGAAAGGAGAGAGGCCATGGACGGGGCGGCCCGGGCTGCGTGTGTGTGTTCTGGTGGCTTGGGGTTTTCTCCTCGCATCTGCATGAGCCATCGCAAGGGCCGATGGTCGGTTTGTACTTTGAAATGGGTGCCAAACAGGTAAGGGCGCAGCTTTTTGAGGGCCCAGACCACGGCAAATGCTTCGCGCTCAATGGTGCTCCACCTCTGTTCTCTGGGCAACAGCCGCCGGCTGAGGAAGGCGATGGGCTGGTCTAGGCCTTGGTCATTCACCTGGGACAGGACGGCCCCAATGCCATGCTCGGAGGCATCGGTCTGGACCACAAACTCCTTGGAGTAGTCGGGAGCCTGGAGGACGGGGGCCGTGCACATGGCCTTCTTTAGGGCATCGAACGCTTCCTGGCAGGCAGTCGTCCACTGCACCCTCTTGGGCTGTTTTTTTGATGTGAGTTCTGTGAGGGGGCCAACCAGGCTGCCATACCCCCGGATGAATCTTCGGTAGTAGCCAGTGAGGCCCAGGAAGGCTCGGACCTCCGTTTGGGTGGTGGGTGGTTCCCAGGCTAGGATGGCGTCGATCTTTGGCTGTAGAGGGGCGACCTGACCGCTCCCGACCTGGTGCCCCAGGTAGACTACCGATCCTTGCCCAATCTGGCACTTGCTGGCTTTTACTGTGAGGCCTGCCTGGCGCAGGGCGGTTAGCACTCTCCGGAGGTGCTGGAGGTGCTCGCTCCATCCGGAACTGAAAACAGCGATGTCGTCTAGATAGGCCGCACTGAACTGTTCCATCCCGGCCAGGACCCTATTCACCAGTCGCTGGAAGGTGGCCGGGGCATTTTTCATTCCGAAGGGCATTACGCGGAAGCGATAATGCCCATCTGGGGTGGAGAAGGCGGACCGCTCCTTGGCTCCCTCTGTGAGCGCAATCTGCCAGTATCCGCAGGTGAGGTCGAAGGTGCTGAGGAACCGGGCCGCCCGAGTCGGTCAATGAGCTCGTCGGCTCAGGGTATGGGGTGGGCATCGGCCCGGGTGACGTCATAGAGCCCCCGGTAGTCCACGCAGAATCGGAGCTCGGGGGCGACACCGGGGGCTGCTGCCTTCGGAACTAGGACCACGGGACTGGCCCAGGGACTATCGGATGGCTCGATCACCCCCAGGGTCAACATCTTCGAGACTTCAGCTTGAATGCAGGACTGGACTCGGTCAGGGACTCGGTAGGCTCGGTGTCTTACTGGCGGGCTGTCCCCGGTGTCCACGTCATGGACACACCAGTCGGTGACTCGGGGGATCAGGGAGAAGAGGTCGGAGAATTGTCCTAGGAGCTGGCGACAGTCCGCTTGTTGCTGGTCAGTGAGGGATGGGGAGAGGTTCACTCCCTCTACAGAGCCATCCTTCTCCTTGACACACAGAAGGTCCGGGAGGGGATCGGACTCATCTTCGGCCCCGTCATCGGTGGCCAGCAGGAGGCTCAGTTCTGTCCGTACGAAGTGAGGCTTGAGGCGGTTCACGTGTAGGACCCGCAGGGGATCCCGGGGCGACTGGACGTCCACCAAGTACGTGACTGGACTCTTCCGCTCAATCACTTTGAAGGGCCCGGTCCACTTGTCCTGGAGGGCGCCAGGCTTCACGGGGGCCATGACCCATACCTGCTGGCCCGGCTGGAACTCGACCAGAGTGGCATTCTGGTCGTACCAGCGCTTCATTTCTTCTTGGCTGGCCTCCAGGTTGGCCTCGGCCAGCTTTCGGAACTTCCTGGTCTGGTTCCGGAGGGCCAGAACGTATTGGAACACATCTCGTGGGGGGTCTGGGGTGCTGCCTCCCACCCTTCCTTAACCAAACTGAGGGGACCTCGGACGGGGTGCCCATATAGTAATTCAAACGGGCTGAACCCCAAGGACTTCTGTGGGACTTCCCGGTAAGCGAACAGGAGGCAGGGGGGCAGGACGTCCCACTTACGCCGGAGGGGTTCTTCTAGGCCGTGGATCATCCCCTTTAGAGTCCGGTTAAACCTTTCTACTAGGCCGTTCCCTTGGGGATGGTACGGGGTGGTGAACTTATAGGACACCCCACATTGTTGCCACAGGGACGTCATGTATTTCGAGATAAAATTAGTGCCGCGATCGCTCACGACCTCGCGGGGAAAACACACCCGGGAAAAGATCCCCATCAGGGCTCGGCCCACCACGGGAGCTGTGACGGTGCGTAGGGGGATCGCCTCAGGGTATCGGGTGGCGTGATCCACTAGGACCAGAATGAAACGGTGACCTTGGGAGGTGGGGGGATCCAGGGGCCCCACGATGTCGATTCCGACTCTTTCGAATGGGGTACTGACGACCGGGAAGGGTTGGAGGGGAGCCTTGCGCTTCCCCCCACTCTTCCCACTAGCCTGGCACGTGGGACAGGACTTGCAGTGGGCTTCTACAGCTACTCTCATCCTAGGCCAGTAAAAGTGAGTCACGAGACGGCTGTAGGTTTTGTCTTGACCCAGGTGGCCGGCGAGGGGGACGTCGTGGGCCTAGCCCAGGAGGAAGTCTCGGAAGCGTAGGGGTACCACCAGCACCCGGCCGGATCCTAGCTCCACCGACTTCTGCTCACTGTACAAGAGGTTATTCTCCCAATAAACTCGGTGTGTTCCGGTCTGGTCGCCTGCGGCTTGGTCCTCGGCCTGGTGCCGTAGTCCGACCAGGGAAGGACAGGTGGCTTGCTCCCGGCAGAACTCCTCCCGGGTGGGCCCGCCCTCGTGGCGCCACGGGGCCAATTCGGCCAGATCGCTTAACTCGGGGACCGGGGTGGTGTCGGAGGGTTCATCGCTGGCGACTGACCCTCCCGATGGGGGGACAGGAGGACCCTCGGCGGGGACTGCTCTGACTCCCTCGGTCGGGGGGTCCTCGACTTCCCCCAGGGGGGTGAGTCGGGCGGACATAGATCGGGTGGTGGCGCACACCCACTCGGGGAGTCCCATCATCTCTAGGTGGGCCTTGCGCTCGATGTACTTCCAGGGAGAACTCTCCAGGTCGTTCCCTAAGAGGCAGTCGACTGGCTGGGAGGTTCTTACGGCAACCCTCAGTTTACCTATCACCCCTCCCCACTCAAACAGCACCAGGGCTACCTGACACATACTCTCTCTATTATCTGCGGAAATTACGGGGCAAAAGACGTTGGGTAGGATCTGCTCCTCGGGGACTAAGTGCCTGAGGACACCGGTGATGCTGGCCCCGGTGTCTCGCAGGGCTTCTATCTGGTGGCCATTGATTTTGACGAGCTGCCCGTACTTCTTCGTGTTGGAGGGCAGGAGGCTACCAGGGACCATCTCTCTGTCTCTCAGGGACACTAGGGCCATAGCTGCGGGTTCCCACTCCCCGGTGTCCTCAACCTCCTCCCCCAGGGCTACGTTGGCTATCTGTCTAGCAGGGTCTGCAGCAGGGGGAACCTGGGGGGCCATGGGGCACTCCGGGTCATTGGCGTAGTGCCCGGGCCTTTGACAACGGAAACAAGTGATGGTTACCCGGTGCCCCCGTCTCCCGGGGAGTCCGGAGACTGGTGGGGGGGCGCCGGGAAAGGTGGAGGTTGGGCCTTCGGGGGACTCGACTGGGACTCTCTCTGCCCTCCCAAATCAAATCGAAGTGGTAGGATCTTTATGATCAGCAAGGCAGATATTTACAAGCAGAGCGTGGGCTCACAGAATCTTGGCGGGGGTAGGAGGTAGCGGGACAGTCTTTGGGGGGATCGGATCAAATGCAGGAGCGTACCCAGCGCACAGCTCACAATCCTTGAGCTGGGGGATACGCTTGTCGTCGTGGGGTCCGGCGGGACCAAAGAGAGTCAGGGGGAGCCGCGAGTCACTCAGCAGGCTCGAGCACCAGTTCGGAGGTCTTACGATCTTCAGGGAGCCGCGAGTCACTCAGCAGGCTCAAGCAGCAGTTCGGAGGTCTTACGGTCTTCAGGGATCCGCGAGTCACTCAGCAGGGCTCAAGCACAAGTTCGGAGGTCTTACGAACTTCAGGGAGCCGCGAGTCACTCAGCAGGGCTCAAGCATAGGTTCGGAGGTCTTACGTTCTTCGGGGAGCCGCGAGTCACTCAGCAGGGCTCAGATGTTCCAAAGCGAATCTCCCGAACAGTCCCAGAGCACCCCTTGTTATAGGTCGACCCCTCTTTGATGTCCGGAGTCTGTGCAGGCAGGGGTCTTGTCACCTGGGGGTCGCTTGTCGAGGTTTCCTGCTATTGTCTTTTGATCCTTTCAGGGCCGGGTCGGGAGGAGTCCCAGACACCCAGCAGGCGTGGAGCCAGCCCTCAGGGAGGCCGGAGGGCCGATCGAAACCCATCGTCCCAGGGGGGTTCAGAGGTGCGATAGAAACTGCTCCTCCCTCTCTCATCCCCTGGAAGCGTGATGTCCTCCAGCCGGAGTGGCGCCTCTAGGCCCAGGTTGTGCTGGGGCCGGGCGGCCATCTTGGTGCACGAAGTGGGCACGCGTGCCCGGGGTGGCCGAAAGGAGAGAGGCCATGGACGGGGAGGCCCGGGCTGCGTGTGTGTGTTCTGGTGGCTTGGGGTTTTCTCCTCGCATCTGCATGAGCCATCGCAAGGGCCGATGGTCGGTTTGTACTTTGAAAGGGGTGCCAAACAGGTAAGGGCGCAGCTTTTTGAGGGCCCAGACCACGGCAAATGCTTCGCGCTCAATGGTGCTCCACCTCTGTTCTCTGGGCAACAGCCGCCGGCTGAGGAAGGCGATGGGCTGGTCTAGGCCTTGGTCATTCACCTGGGACAGGACGGCCCCAATGCCATGCTCGGAGGCATCGGTCTGGACCACAAACTCCTTGGAGTAGTCGGGAGCCTGGAGGACGGGGGCCGTGCACATGGCCTTCTTTAGGGCATCGAACGCTTCCTGGCAGGCAGTCGTCCACTGCACCCTCTTGGGCTGTTTTTTTGATGTGAGTTCTGTGAGGGGGCCAACCAGGCTGCCATACCCCCGGATGAATCTTCGGTAGTAGCCAGTGAGGCCCAGGAAGGCTCGGACCTCCGTTTGGGTGGTGGGTGGTTCCCAGGCTAGGATGGCGTCGATCTTTGGCTGTAGAGGGGCGACCTGACCGCTCCCGACCTGGTGCCCCAGGTAGACTACCGATCCTTGCCCAATCTGGCACTTGCTGGCTTTTACTGGGAGACCTGCCTGGCGCAGGGTGGTTAGCACTCTCCGGAGGTGCTGGAGGTGCTCGCTCCATCCGGAACTGAAAACAGCGATGTCGTCTAGATAGGCCGCACTGAACTGTTCCATCCCGGCCAGGACCCTATTCACCAGTCGCTGGAAGGTGGCCGGGGCATTTTTCATTCCGAAGGGCATTACGCGGAAGCGATAATGCCCATCTGGGGTGGAGAAGGCGGACCGCTCCTTGGCTCCCTCTGTGAGCGCAATCTGCCAGTATCCGCAGGTGAGGTCGAAGGTGCTGAGGAATCGGGCCGCCCGAGTCGGTCAATGAGCTCGTCGGCTCGGGGTATGGGGTGGGCATCGGCCCGGGTGACGTCATTGAGCCCCCGGTAGTCCACGCAGAATCGGAGCTCGGGGGCGACACCGGGGGCCGCTGCCTTCGGAACTAGGACCACGGGACTGGCCCAGGGACTATCGGATGGCTCGATCACCCCCAGGGTCAACATCTTCGAGACTTCAGCTTGAATGCAGGACCGGACTCGGTCAGGGACTCGGTAGGCTCGGTGTCTTACTGGCGGGCTGTCCCCGGTGTCCACGTCATGGACACACCAGTCGGTGACTCGGGGGATCAGGGAGAAGAGGTCGGAGAATTGTCCTAGGAGCTGGCGACAGTCCGCTTGTTGCTGGTCAGTGAGGGATGGGGAGAGGTTCACTCCCTCTACAGAGCCATCCTTCTCCTTGACACACAGGAGGTCCGGGAGGGGATCGGACTCATCTTCGGCCCCGTCATCGGTGGCCAGCAGGAGGCTCAGTTCTGTCCGTACGAAGTGAGGCTTGAGGCGGTTCACGTGTAGGACCCGCAGGGGATCCCGGGGCGACTGGACGTCCACCAAGTACGTGACTGGACTCTTCCGCTCAATCACTTTGAAGGGCCCGGTCCACTTGTCCTGGAGGGCGCCAGGCTTCACGGGGGCCATGACCCATACCTGCTGGCCCGGCTGGAACTCGACCAGAGTGGCATTCTGGTCGTACCAGCGCTTCATTTCTTCTTGGCTGGCCTCCAGGTTGGCCTCGGCCAGCTTTCGGAACTTCCTCGTCTGGTTCCGGAGGGCCAGAACGTATTGGAACACATCACGTGGGGGGGTCTGGGGTGCTGCCTCCCACCCTTCCTTAACCAAACTGAGGGGACCTCGGACGGGGTGCCCATATAGTAATTCAAACGGGCTGAACCCCAAGGACTTCTGTGGGACTTCCCGGTAAGCGAACAGGAGGCAGGGGAGCAGGACGTCCCACTTACGCCGGAGGGGTTCTTCTAGGCCGTGGATCATCCCCTTTAGAGTCCGGTTAAACCTTTCTACTAGGCCGTTCCCTTGGGGATGGTACGGGGTGGTGAACTTATAGGACACCCCACATTGTTGCCACAGGGACGTCATGTATTTCGAGATAAAATTAGTGCCGCGATCGCTCACGACCTCGCAGGGAAAACCCACCCGGGAAAAGATCCCCATCAGGGCTCGGCCCACCACGGGAGCTGTGACGGTGCGTAGGGGGATCGCCTCAGGGTATCGGGTGGCGTGATCCACTAGGACCAGAATGAAACGGTGACCTTGGGAGGTGGGGGGATCCAGGGGCCCCACGATGTCGATTCCGACTCTTTCGAATGGGGTACTGACGACCGGGAAGGGTTGGAGGGGAGCCTTGCGCTTCCCCCCACTCTTCCCACTAGCCTGGCACGTGGGACAGGACTTGCAGTGGGCTTCTACAGCTACTCTCATCCTAGGCCAGTAAAAGTGAGTCACGAGACGGCTGTAGGTTTTGTCTTGACCCAGGTGGCCGGCGAGGGGGACGTCATGGGCCAAGCCCAGGAGGAAGTCTCGGAAGCGTAGGGGTACCACCAGCACCCGGCCGGATCCTAGCTCCACTGACTTCTGCTCACTGTACAAGAGGTTATTCTCCCAATAAACTCGGTGTGTTCCGGTCTGGTCGCCTGCGGCTTGGTCCTCGGCCTGGTGCCGTAGTCCGACCAGGGAAGGACAGGTGGCTTGCTCCCGGCAGAACTCCTCCCGGGTGGGCCCGCCCTCGTGGCGCCACGGGGCCAATTCGGCCAGATCGCTTAACTCGGGGACCGGGGTGGTGTCGGAGGGTTCATCGCTGGCGACTGACCCTCCCGATGGGGGGACAGGAGGACCCTCGGCGGGGACTGCTCTGACTCCCTCGGTCGGGGGGTCCTCGACTTCCCCCAGGGGGGTGAGTCGGGCGGACATAGATCGGGTGGTGGCGCACACCCACTCGGGGAGTCCCATCATCTCTAGGTGGGCCTTGCGCTCGACGTACTTCCAGGGAGAACTCTCCAGGTCGTTCCCTAAGAGGCAGTCGACCGGCTGGGAGGTTCTTACGGCAACCCTCAGTTTACCTATCACCCCTCCCCACTCAAAAGGCACCAGGGCTACCTGACACATACTCTCTCTATTATCTGCGGAAATTACGGGGCAAAAGACGTTGGGTAGGATCTGCTCCTCGGGGACTAAGTGCCTGAGGACACCGGTGATGCTGGCCCCGGTGTCTCGCAGGGCTTCTATCTGGTGGCCATTGATTTTGACGAGCTGCCGTACTTCTTAGTGTTGGAGGGCAGGAGGCTACCAGGGACCATCTCTCTGTCTCTCAGGGACACTAGGGCCATAGCTGCGGGTTCCCACTCCCCGGTGTCCTCAACCTCCTCCCCCAGGGCTACGTTGGCTATCTGTCTAGCAGGGTTTGCAGCAGGGGGAACCTGGGGGGCCATGGGGCACTCCGGGTCATTGGCGTAGTGCCCGGGCCATTGACAACGGAAACAAGTGATGGTTACCCGGTGCCCCCGTCTCCCGGGGGGTCCGGAGACTGGTGGGGGGGGCGCCGGGAAAGGTGGAGGTTGGGCCTTCGGGGGACTCGACTGGGACTCTCTCTGCCCTCCCAAATCAAATCGAAGTGGTAGGATCTTTATGATCAGCAAGGCAGATATTTACAAGCAGAGCGTGGGCTCACAGAGTCTTGGCGGGGGTAGGAGGTAGCGGGACAGTCTTTGGGGGGATCGGATCAAATGCAGGAACGTACCCAGCGCACAGCTCACAATCCTCGAGCTGGGGGATACGCTTGTCGTCGTGAGGTCCGGCGGGACTAAAGAGAGTCAGGGGGAGCTGCGAGTCACTCAGCAGGCTCGAGCACCAGTTCGGAGGTCTTACGATCTTCAGGGAGCTGCGAGTCACTCAGCAGGCTCAAGCACCAGTTCGGAGGTCTTACGATCTTCAGGGAGCCGCGAGTCACTCAGCAGGGCTCAAGCACAAGTTCGGAGGTCTTACGATCTTCAGGGAGCCGCGAGTCACTCAGCAGGGCTCAAGCATAGGTTCGGAGGTCTTACGTTCTTCGGGGAGCCGCGAGTCACTCAGCAGGGCTCAGATGTTCCAAAGCGAATCTGCCGAACAGTCCCAGAGCACCCCTTGTTATAGGTCGACCCCTCTTTGATGTCCGGAGTCTGTGCAGGCAGGGGTCTTGTCACCTGGGGGTCGCTTGTCGAGGTTTCCTGCTATTGTCTTTTGATCCTTTCAGGGCCGGGTCGGGAGGAGTCCCAGACACCCAGCAGGCGTGGAGCCAGCCCTCAGGGAGGCCGGAAGGCCGATCGAAACCCATCGTCCCAGGGGGGTTCAGAGGTGCGATAGAAACTGCTCCTCCCTCTCTCATCCCCTGGAAGCGTGATGTCCTCCAGCCGGAGTGGCGCCTCTAGGCCCGGGTTGTGCTGGGGCCGGGCGGCCATCTTGGTGCACGAAGTGGGCACGCGTGCCCGGGGTGGCCGAAAGGAGAGAGGCCATGGACGGGGAGGCCCGGGCTGCGTGTGTGTGTTCTGGTGGCTTGGGGTTTTCTCCTCGCATCTGCATGAGCCATCGCAAGGGCCGAAGGTCGGTTTGTACTTTGAAATGGGTGCCAAACAGGTAAGGGCGCAGCTTTTTGAGGGCCCAGACCACGGCAAATGCTTCACGCTCAATGGTGCTCCACCTCTGTTCTCTGGGCAACAGCCGCCGGCTGAGGAAGGCGATGGGCTGGTCTAGGCCTTGGTCATTCACCTGGGACAGGACGGCCCCAATGCCATGCTCGGAGGCATCGGTCTGGACCACAAACTCCTTGGAGTAGTCGGGAGCCTGGAGGACGGGGGCCGTGCACATGGCCTTCTTTAGGGCATCAAACGCTTCCTGGCAGGCAGTCGTCCACTGCACCCTCTTGGGCTGTTTTTTTGATGTGAGTTCTGTGAGGGGGCCAACCAGGCTACCATACCCCCGGATGAATCTTCGGTAGTAGCCAGTGAGGCCCAGGAAGGCTCGGACCTCCGTTTGGGTGGTGGGTGGTTCCCAGGCTAGGATGGCGTCGATCTTTGGCTGTAGAGGGGCGACCTGACCGCTCCCGACCTGGTGCCCCAGGTAGACTACCGATCCTTGCCCAATCTGGCACTTGCTGGCTTTTACTGTGAGGCCTGCCTGGCGCAGGGCGGTTAGCACTCTCCGGAGGTGCTGGAGGTGCTCGCTCCATCCGGAACTGAAAACAGCGATGTCGTCTAGATAGGCCGCACTGAACTGTTCCATCCCGGCCAGGACCCTATTCACCAGTCGCTGGAAGGTGGCCGGGGCATTTTTCATTCCGAAGGGCATTACGCGGAAGCGATAATGCCCATCTGGGGTGGAGAAGGCGGACCGCTCCTTGGCTCCCTCTGTGAGCGCAATCTGCCAGTATCCACAGGTGAGGTCGAAGGTGCTGAGGAATCGGGCCGCCCCGAGTCGGTCAATGAGCTCGTCGGCTCGGGGTATGGGGTGGGCATCGGCCCGGGTGACGTCATTGAGCCCCCGGTAGTCCACGCAGAATCGGAGCTCGGGGGCGACACCGGGGGCCGCTGCCTTCGGAACTAGGACCACGGGACTGGCCCAGGGACTATCGGATGGCTCGATCACCCCCAGGGTCAACATCTTCGAGACTTCAGCTTGAATGCAGGACCGGACTCGGTCAGGGACTCGGTAGGCTCGGTGTCTTACTGGCGGGCTGTCCCCGGTGTCCACGTCATGGACACACCAGTCGGTGACTCGGGGGATCAGGGAGAAGAGGTCGGAGAATTGTCCTAGGAGCTGGCGACAGTCCGCTTGTTGCTGGTCAGTGAGGGATGGGGAGAGGTTCACTCCCTCTACAGAGCCATCCTTCTCCTTGACACACAGGAGGTCCGGGAGGGGATCGGACTCATCTTCGGCCCCGTCATCGGTGGCCAGCAGGAGGCTCAGTTCTGTCCGTACGAAGTGAGGCTTGAGGCGGTTCACGTGTAGGACCCGCAGGGGATCCCGGGGCGACTGGACGTCCACCAAGTACGTGACTGGACTCTTCCGCTCAATCACTTTGAAGGGCCCGGTCCACTTGTCCTGGAGGGCGCCAGGCTTCACGGGGGCCATGACCCATACCTGCTGGCCCGGCTGGAACTCGACCAGAGTGGCATTCTGGTCATACCAGCGCTTCATTTCTTCTTGGCTGGCCTCCAGGTTGGCCTCGGCCAGCTTTCGGAACTTCCTGGTCTGGTTCCGGAGGGCCAGAACGTATTGGAACACATCTCGTGGGGGGGTCTGGGGTGCTGCCTCCCACCCTTCCTTAACCAAACTGAGGGGACCTCGGACGGGGTGCCCATATAGTAATTCAAACGGGCTGAACCCCAAGGACTTCTGTGGGACTTCCCGGTAAGCGAACAGGAGGCAGGGGAGCAGGACGTCCCACTTACGCCGGAGGGGTTCTTCTAGGCCGTGGATCATCCCCTTTAGAGTCCGGTTAAACCTTTCTACTAGGCCGTTCCCTTGGGGATGGTACGGGGTGGTGAACTTATAGGACACCCCACATTGTTGCCACAGGGACGTCATGTATTTCGAGATAAAATTAGTGCCGCGATCGCTCACGACCTCGCGGGGAAAACCCACCCGGGAAAAGATCCCCATCAGGGCTCGGCCCACCACGGGAGCTGTGACGGTGCGTAGGGGGATCGCCTCAGGGTATCGGGTGGCGTGATCCACTAGGACCAGAATGAAACTGTGACCTTGGGAGGTGGGGGGATCCAGGGGCCCCACGATGTCGATTCCGACTCTTTCGAATGGGGTACTGACGACCGGGAAGGGTTGGAGGGGAGCCTTGCGCTTCCCCCCACTCTTCCCACTAGCCAGGCACGTGGGACAGGACTTGCAGTGGGCTTCTACAGCTACTCTCATCCTAGGCCAGTAAAAGTGAGTCACAAGACGGCTGTAGGTTTTGTCTTGACCCAGGTGGCTGGCGAGGGGGACGTCGTGGGCCAAGCCCAGGAGGAAGTCTCGGAAGCGTAGGGGTACCACCAGCACCCGGCCGGATCCTAGCTCCACCGACTTCTGCTCACTGTACAAGAGGTTATTCTCCCAATAAACTCGGTGTGTTCCGGTCTGGTCGCCTGCGGCTTGGTCCTCGGCCTGGTGCCGTAGTCCGACCAGGGAAGGACAGGTGGCTTGCTCCCGGCAGAACTCCTCCCGGGTGGCGCCACGGGGCCAATTCGGCCAGATCGCTTAACTCGGGGACCGGGGTGGTGTCGGAGGGTTCGTCGCTGGCGACTGACCCTCCCGATGGGGGGACGGGAGGACCCTCGGTGGGGACTGCTCTGACTCCCTCGGTCGGGGGGTCCTCGACTTCCCCCAGGGGGGTGAGTCGGGCGGACATAGATCGGGTGGTGGCGCACACCCACTCGGGGAGTCCCATCATCTCTAGGTGGGCCTTGCGCTCAACGTACTTCCAGGGAGAACTCTCCAGGTCGTTCCCTAAGAGGCAGTCGACCGGCTGGGAGGTTCTTACGGCAACCCTCAGTTTACCTATCACCCCTCCCCACTCAAACGGCACCAGGGCTACCTGACACATACTCTCTCTATTATCTGCGGAAATTACGGGGCAAAAGACGTTGGGTAGGATCTGCTCCTCGGGGACTAAGTGCCTGAGGACACCGGTGATGCTGGCCCCGGTGTCTCGCAGGGCTTCTATCTGGTGGCCATTGATTTTGACGAGCTGCCCGTACTTCTTCGTGTTGGAGGGCAGGAGGCTACCAGGGACCATCTCTCTGTCTCTCAGGGACACTAGGGCCATAGCTTCGGGTTCCCACTCCCCGGTGTCCTCAACCTCCTCCCCCAGGGCTACGTTGGCTATCTGTCTAGCAGGGTTTGCAGCAGGGGGAACCTGGGGGGCCATGGGGCACTCCGGGTCATTGGCGTAGTGCCCGGGCCTTTGACAACGGAAACAAGTGATGGTTACCCGGTGCCTCCGTCTCCCGGGGGGTCCGGAGACTGGTGGGGGGGGCGCCGGGAAAGGTGGAGGTTGGGCCTTCGGGGGACTCGACTGGGACTCTCTCTGCCCTCCCAAATCAAATCGAAGTGGTAGGATCTTTGTGATCAGCAAGGCAGATATTTACAAGCAAAGCGTGGGCTCACAGAGTCTTGGCGGGGGTAGGAGGTAGCGGGACAGTCTTTGGGGGGATCGGATCAAATGCAGGAGCGTACCCAGCGCACAGCTCACAATCCTCGAGCTGGGGGATACGCTTGTCGTTGTGGGGTCCGGCGGGACCAAAGAGAGTCAGGGGGAGCCGCGAGTCACTCAGCAGGCTCGAGCACCAGTTCGGAGGTCTTACGATCTTCAGGGAGCCGCGAGTCACTCAGCAGGCTCAAGCACCAGTTCGGAGGTCTTACGATCTTCAGGGAGCCGCGAGTCACTCAGCAGGGCTCAAGCACAAGTTCGGAGGTCTTACGATCTTCAGGGAGCCGCGAGTCACTCAGCAGGGCTCAAGCATAGGTTCAGAGGTCTTACGTTCTTCGGGGAGCCGCGAGTCACTCAGCAGGGCTCAGATGTTCCAAAGCGAATCTGCCGAACAGTCCCAGAGCACCCCTTGTTATAGGTCGACCCCTCTTTGATGTCCGGAGTCTGTGCAGGCAGGGGTCTTGTCACCTGGGGGTCGCTTGTCGAGGTTTCCTGCTATTGTCTTTTGATCCTTTCAGGGCCGGGTCGGGAGGAGTCCCAGACACCCAGCAGGCGTGGAGCCAGCCCTCAGGGAGGCCGGAAGGCCGATCGAAACCCATCGTCCCAGGGGGGTTCAGAGGTGCGATAGAAACTGCTCCTCCCTCTCTCATCCCCTGGAAGCGTGATGTCCTCCAGCCGGAGTGGCGCCTCTAGGCCCGGGATGTGCTGGGGCCGGGCGGCTATCTTGGTGCACGAAGTGGGCACGCGTGCCCGGGGTGGCCGAAAGGAGAGAGGCCATGGACGGGGAGACCCGGGCTGCGTGTGTGTGTTCTGGTGGCTTGGGGTTTTCTCCTCGCATCTGCATGAGCCATCGCAAGGGCCGATGGTCGGTTTGTACTTTGAAATGGGTGCCAAACAGGTAAGGGCGCAGCTTTTTGAGGGCCCAGACCACGGCAAATGCTTCGCGCTCAATGGTGCTCCACCTCTGTTCTCTGGGCAACAGCCGCCGGCTGAGGAAGGCGATGGGCTGGTCTAGGCCTTGGTCATTCACCTGGGACAGGACGGCCCCAATGCCATGCTCGGAGGCATCGGTCTGGACCACAAACTCCTTGGAGTAGTCGGGAGCCTGGAGGACGGGGGCCGTGCACATGGCCTTCTTTAGGGCATCAAACGCTTCCTGGCAGGCAGTCGTCCACTGCACCCTCTTGGGCTGTTTTTTTGATGTGAGTTCTGTGAGGGGGCCAACCAGGCTGCCATACCCCCGGATGAATCTTCGGTAGTAGCCAGTGAGGCCCAGGAAGGCTCGGACCTCCGTTTGGGTGGTGGGTGGTTCCCAGGCTAGGATGGCGTCGATCTTTGGCTGTAGAGGGGCGACCTGACCGCTCCCGACCTGGTGCCCCAGGTAGACTACCGATCCTTGCCCAATCTGGCACTTGCTGGCTTTTACTGTGAGGCCTGCCTGGCGCAGGGCGGTTAGCACTCTCCGGAGGTGCTGGAGGTGCTCGCTCCATCCGGAACTGAAAACAGCGATGTCGTCTAGATAGGCCGCACTGAACTGTTCCATCCCGGCCAGGACCCTATTCACCAGTCGCTGGAAGGTGGCCGGGGCATTTTTCATTCCGAAGGGCATTACGCGGAAGCGATAATGCCCATCTGGGGTGGAGAAGGCGGACCGCTCCTTGGCTCCCTCTGTGAGCGCAATCTGCCAGTATCCACAGGTGAGGTCGAAGGTGCTGAGGAATCGGGCCGCCCCGAGTCGGTCAATGAGCTCGTCGGCTCGGGGTATGGGGTGGGCATCGGCCCGGGTGACGTCATTGAGCCCCCGGTAGTCCACGCAGAATCAGAGCTCGGGGGCGACACCGGGGGCCGCTGCCTTCGGAACTAGGACCACGGGACTGGCCCAGGGACTATCGGATGGCTCGATCACCCCCAGGGTCAACATCTTCGAGACTTCAGCTTGAATGCAGGACCGGACTCGGTCAGGGACTCGGTAGGCTCGGTGTCTTACTGGCGGGCTGTCCCCGGTGTCCACGTCATGGACACACCAGTCGGTGACTCGGGGGATCAGGGAGAAGAGGTCGGAGAATTGTCCTAGGAGCTGGCGACAGTCCGCTTGTTGCTGGTCAGTGAGGGATGGGGAGAGGTTCACTCCCTCTACAGAGCCATCCTTCTCCTTGACACACAGGAGGTCCGGGAGGGGATCGGACTCATCTTCGGCCCCGTCATCGGTGGCCAGCAGGAGGCTCAGTTCTGTCCGTACGAAGTGAGGCTTGAGGCGGTTCACGTGTAGGACCCGCAGGGGATCCCGGGGCGACTGGACGTCCACCAAGTACGTGACTGGACTCTTCCGCTCAATCACTTTGAAGGGCCCGGTCCACTTGTCCTGGAGGGCGCCAGGCTTCACGGGGGCCATGACCCATACCTGCTGGCCCGGCTGGAACTCGACCAGAGTGGCATTCTGGTCATACCAGCGCTTCATTTCTTCTTGGCTGGCCTCCAGGTTGGCCTCGGCCAGCTTTCGGAACTTCCTGGTCTGGTTCCGGAGGGCCAGAACGTATTGGAACACATCTCGTGGGGGGGTCTGGGGTGCTGCCTCCCACCCTTCCTTAACCAAACTGAGGGGACCTCGGACGGGGTGCCCATATAGTAATTCAAACGGGCTGAACCCCAAGGACTTCTGTGGGACTTCCCGGTAAGCGAACAGGAGGCAGGGGAGCAGGACGTCCCACTTACGCCGGAGGGGTTCTTCTAGGCCGTGGATCATCCCCTTTAGAGTCCGGTTAAACCTTTCTACTAGGCCGTTCCCTTGGGGATGGTACGGGGTGGTGAACTTATAGGACACCCCACATTGTTGCCACAGGGACGTCATGTATTTCGAGATAAAATTAGTGCCGCGATCGCTCACGACCTCGCGGGGAAAACCCACCCGGGAAAAGATCCCCATCAGGGCTCGGCCCACCACGGGAGCTGTGACGGTGCGTAGGGGGATCGCCTCAGGGTATCGGGTGGCTTGATCCACTAGGACCAGAATGAAACTGTGACCTTGGGAGGTGGGGGGATCCAGGGGCCCCACGATGTCGATTCCGACTCTTTCGAATGGGGTACTGACGACCGGGAAGGGTTGGAGGGGAGCCTTGCGCTTCCCCCCACTCTTCCCACTAGCCAGGCACGTGGGACAGGACTTGCAGTGGGCTTCTACAGCTACTCTCATCCTAGGCCAGTAAAAGTGAGTCACAAGACGGCTGTAGGTTTTGTCTTGACCCAGGTGGCTGGCGAGGGGGACGTCGTGGGCCAAGCCCAGGAGGAAGTCTCGGAAGCGTAGGGGTACCACCAGCACCCGGCCGGATCCTAGCTCCACCGACTTCTGCTCACTGTACAAGAGGTTATTCTCCCAATAAACTCGGTGTGTTCCGGTCTGGTCGCCTGCGGCTTGGTCCTCGGCCTGGTGCCGTAGTCCGACCAGGGAAGGACAGGTGGCTTGCTCCCGGCAGAACTACTCCCGGGTGGCGCCACGGGGCCAATTTGGCCAGATCGCTTAACTCGGGGACCGGGGTGGTTTCGGAGGGTTCGTCGCTGGCGACTGACCCTCCCGATGGGGGGACGGGAGGACCCTCGGTGGGGACTGCTCTGACTCCCTCGGTCGGGGGGTCCTCGACTTCCCCCAGGGGGGTGAGTCGGGCGGACATAGATCGGGTGGTGGCGCACACCCACTCGGGGAGTCCCATCATCTCTAGGTGGGCCTTGCGCTCGACGTACTTCCAGGGAGAACTCTCCAGGTCGTTCCCTAAGAGGCAGTCGACCGGCTGGGAGGTTCTTACGGCAACCCTCAGTTTACCTATCACCCCTCCCCACTCAAACGGCACCAGGGCTACCTGACACATACTCTCTCTATTATCTGCGGAAATTACGGGGCAAAAGACGTTGGGTAGGATCTGCTCCTCGGGGACTAAGTGCCTGAGGACACCGGTGATGCTGGCCCCGGTGTCTCGCAGGGCTTCTATCTGGTGGCCATTGATTTTGACGAGCTGCCCGTACTTCTTCGTGTTGGAGGGCAGGAGGCTACCAGGGACCATCTCTCTGTCTCTCAGGGACACTAGGGCCATAGCTGCGGGTTCCCACTCCCCGGTGTCCTCAACCTCCTCCCCCAGGGCTACGTTGGCTATCTGTCTAGCAGGGTTTGCAGCAGGGGGAACCTGGGGGGCCATGGGGCACTCCGGGTCATTGGCGTAGTGCCCGGGCCTTTGACAACGGAAACAAGTGATGGTTACCCGGTGCCCCCGTCTCCCGGGGGGTCCGGAGACTGGTGGGGGGGGCGCCGGGAAAGGTGGAGGTTGGGCCTTCGGGGGACTCGACTGGGACTCTCTCTGCCCTCCCAAATCAAATCGAAGTGGTAGGATCTTTATGATCAGCAAGGCAGATATTTACAAGCAGAGCGTGGGCTCACAGAGTCTTGGCGGGGGTAGGAGGTAGCGGGACAGTCTTTGGGGGGATCGGATCAAATGCAGGAGCGTACCCAGCGCACAGCTCACAATCCTCGAGCTGGGGGATACGCTTGTCGTTGTGGGGTCCGGCGGGACCAAAGAGAGTCAGGGGGAGCCGCGAGTCACTCAGCAGGCTCGAGCACCAGTTCGGAGGTCTTACGATCTTCAGGGAGCCGCGAGTCACTCAGCAGGCTCAAGCACCAGTTCGGAGGTCTTACGATCTTCAGGGAGCCACGAGTCACTCAGCAGGGCTCAAGCACAAGTTCGGAGGTCTTACGATCTTCAGGGAGCCGCGAGTCACTCAGCAGGGCTCAAGCATAGGTTCGGAGGTCTTACGTTCTTCGGGGAGCCGCGAGTCACTCAGCAGGGCTCAGATGTTCCAAAGCGAATCTGCCGAACAGTCCCAGAGCACCCCTTGTTATAGGTCGACCCCTCTTTGATGTCCGGAGTCTGTGCAGGCAGGGGTCTTGTCACCTGGGGGTCGCTTGTCGAGGTTTCCTGCTATTGTCTTTTGATCCTTTCAGGGCCGGGTCGGGATGAGTCCCAGACACCCAGCAGGCGTGGAGCCAGCCCTCAGGGAGGCCGGAAGGCCGATCGAAACCCATCGTCCCAGGGGGGTTCAGAGGTGCGATAGAAACTGCTCCTCCCTCTCTCATCCCCTGGAAGCGTGATGTCCTCCAGCCGGAGTGGCGCCTCTAGGCCCGGGTTGTGCTGGGGCCGGGCGGCCATCTTGGTGCACGAAGTGGGCACGCGTGCCCGGGGTGGCCGAAAGGAGAGAGGCCATGGACGGGGAGGCCCGGGCTGCGTGTGTGTGTTCTGGTGGCTTGGGGTTTTCTCCTCGCATCTGCATGAGCCATCGCAAGGGCCGATGGTCGGTTAGTACTTTGAAATGGGTGCCAAACAGGTAAGGGCGCAGCTTTTTGAGGGCCCAGACCACGGCAAATGCTTCGCGCTCAATGGTGCTCCACCTCTGTTCTCTGGGCAACAGCCGCCGGCTGAGGAAGGCGATGGGCTGGTCTAGGCCTTGGTCATTCACCTGGGACAGGACGGCCCCAATGCCATGCTCGGAGGCATCGGTCTGGACCACAAACTCCTTGGAGTAGTCGGGAGCCTGGAGGACGGGGGCCGTGCACATGGCCTTCTTTAGGGCATCGAACGCTTCCTGGCAGGCAGTCGTCCACTGCACCCTCTTGGGCTGTTTTTTTGATGTGAGTTCTGTGAGGGGGCCAACCAGGCTGCCATACCCCCGGATGAATCTTCGGTAGTAGCCAGTGAGGCCCAGGAAGGCTCGGACCTCCGTTTGGGTGGTGGGTGGTTCCCAGGCTAGGATGGCGTCGATCTTTGGCTGTAGAGGGGCGACCTGACCGCTCCCGACCTGGTGCCCCAGGTAGACTACCGATCCTTGCCCAATCTGGCACTTGCTGGCTTTTACTGTGAGGCCTGCCTGGCGCAGGGCGGTTAGCACTCTCCGGAGGTGCTGGAGGTGCTCGCTCCATCCGGAACTGAAAACAGCGATGTCGTCTAGATAGGCCGCACTGAACTGTTCCATCCCGGCCAGGACCCTATTCACCAGTCGCTGGAAGGTGGCCGGGGCATTTTTCATTCCGAAGGGCATTACGCGGAAGCGATAATGCCCATCTGGGGTGGAGAAGGCGGACCGCTCCTTGGCTCCCTCTGTGAGCGCAATCTGCCAGTATCCGCAGGTGAGGTCGAAGGTGCTGAGGAATCGGGCCGCCCCGAGTCGGTCAATGAGCTCGTCGGCTCGGGGTATGGGGTGGGCATCGGCCCGGGTGACGTCATTGAGCCCCCGGTAGTCCACGCAGAATCGGAGCTCGGGGGCGACACCGGGGCCCGCTGCCTTCGGAACTAGGACCACGGGACTGGCCCAGGGACTATCGGATGGCTCGATCACCCCCAGGGTCAACATCTTCGAGACTTCAGCTTGAATGCAGGACCGGACTCGGTCAGGGACTCGGTAGGCTCGGTGTCTTACTGGCGGGCTGTCCCCGGTGTCCACGTCATGGACACACCAGTCGGTGACTCGGGGGATCAGGGAGAAGAGGTCGGAGAATTGTCCTAGGAGCTGGCGACAGTCCGCTTGTTGCTGGTCAGTGAGGGATGGGGAGAGGTTCACTCCCTCTACAGAGCCATCCTTCTCCTTGACACACAGGAGGTCCGGGAGGGGATCGGACTCATCTTCGGCCCCGTCATCGGTGGCCAGCAGGAGGCTCAGTTCTGTCCGTACGAAGTGAGGCTTGAGGCGGTTCACGTGTAGGACCCGCAGGGGATCCCGGGGCGACTGGACATCCACCAAGTACGTGACTGGACTCTTCCGCTCAATCACTTTGAAGGGCCCGGTCCACTTGTCCTGGAGGGCGCCAGGCTTCACGGGGGCCATGACCCATACCTGCTGGCCCGGCTGGAACTCGACCAGAGTGGCATTCTGGTCGTACCAGCGCTTCATTTCTTCTTGGCTGGCCTCCAGGTTGGCCTCGGCCAGCTTTCGGAACTTCCTGGTCTGGTTCCGGAGGGCCAGAACGTATTGGAACACATCTCGTGGGGGGGTCTGGGGTGCTGCCTCCCACCCTTCCTTAACCAAACTGAGGGGACCTCGGACGGGGTGCCCATATAGTAATTCAAACGGGCTGAACCCCAAGGACTTCTGTGGGACTTCCCGGTAAGCGAACAGGAGGCAGGGGAGCAGGACGTCCCACTTACGCCGGAGGGGTTCTTCTAGGCCGTGGATCATCCCCTTTAGAGTCCGGTTAAACCTTTCTACTAGGCCGTTCCCTTGGGGATGGTACGGGGTGGTGAACTTATAGGACACCCCACATTGTTGCCACAGGGACGTCATGTATTTCGAGATAAAATTAGTGTCGCGATCGCTCACGACCTCGCGGGGAAAACCCACCCGGGAAAAGATCCCCATCAGGGCTCGGCCCACCACGGGAGCTGTGACGGTGCGTAGGGGGATCGCCTCAGGGTATCGGGTGGCGTGATCCACTAGGACCAGAATGAAACGGTGACCTTGGGAGGTGGGGGGATCCAGGGGCCCCACGATGTCGATTCCGACTCTTTCGAATGGGGTACTGACGACCGGGAAGGGTTGGAGGGGAGCCTTGCGCTTCCCCCCACTCTTCCCACTAGCCAGGCACGTGGGACAGGACTTGCAGTGGGCTTCTACAGCTACTCTCATCCTAGGCCAGTAAAAGTGAGTCACAAGACGGCTGTAGGTTTTGTCTTGACTCAGGTGGCCGGCGAGGGGGACGTCGTGGGCCAAGCCCAGGAGGAAGTCTCGGAAGCGTAGGGGTACCACCAGCACCCGGCCGGATCCTAGCTCCACCGACTTCTGCTCACTGTACAAGAGGTTATTCTCCCAATAAACTCGGTGTGTTCCGGTCTGGTCGCCTGCGGCTTGGTCCTCGGCCTGGTGCCGTAGTCCGACCAGGGAAGGACAGGTGGCTTGCTCCCGGCAGAACTCCTCCCGGGTGGGCCCGCCCTCGTGGCGCCACGGGGCCAATTCGGCCAGATCGCTTAACTCGGGGACCGGGGTGGTGTCGGAGGGTTCGTCGCTGGCGACTGACCCTCCCGATGGGGGGACGGGAGGACCCTCGGCGGGGACTGCTCTGACTCCCTCGGTCGGGGGGTCCTCGACTTCCCCCAGGGGGGTGAGTCGGGCGGACATAGATCGGGTGGTGGCGCACACCCACTCGGGGAGTCCCATCATCTCTAGGTGGGCCTTGCGCTCGACGTACTTCCAGGGAGAACTCTCCAGGTCGTTCCCTAAGAGGCAGTCGACCGGCTGGGAGGTTCTTACGGCAACCCTCAGTTTACCTATCACCCCTCCCCACTCAAACGGCACCAGGGCTACCTGACACATACTCTCTCTATTATCTGCGGAAATTACGGGGCAAAAGACGTTGGGTAGGATCTGCTCCTCGGGGACTAAGTGCCTGAGGACACCGGTGATGCTGGCCCCGGTGTCTCGCAGGGCTTCTATCTGGTGGCCATTGATTTTGACGAGCTGCCCGTACTTCTTCGTGTTGGAGGGCAGGAGGCTACCAGGGACCATCTCTCTGTCTCTCAGGGACACTAGGGCCATAGCTGCGGGTTCCCACTCCCCGGTGTCCTCAACCTCCTCCCCCAGGGCTACGTTGGCTATCTGTCTAGCAGGGTTTGCAGCAGGGGGAACCTTGGGGGCCATGGGGCACTCCGGGTCATTGGCGTAGTGCCCGGGCCTTTGACAACGGAAACAAGTGATGGTTACCCGGTGCCCCCGTCTCCCGGGGGGTCCGGAGACTGGTGGGGGGAGCGCCGGGAAAGGTGGAGGTTGGGCCTTCGGGGGACTCGACTGGGACTCTCTCTGCTCTCCCTGGTTCCCTCCCCCTCTCTGGCGGGGTGGTCCCTGACTGGCTCGGGGGTATTCTCCTACACTGCTCCGGGGGACCCGGGTGTTGGTCCAGCGGTCTGCTTCCACAGCCAGCTTCCGGGGATCGGTGAGTTTGCTGTCGAGCAGATGCTGGCGTAGTTCCACAAAGCAGTTCGCCGCCAGGTGTTCCCACAACATGAGGTCGGTGAGTTCCTCGAGGGTGGTGACCTTGCTGCCCTTGATCCACCCATCGAAGGCCCAACTGAAAAAGTTTACATACTCCACCCAGGTGGTGCCCGGGATCTTCCTGCAGTCCCGGAATCGCTGACGGTACATCTCTGGGGTGAGGCCGTACCTAGTGAGGAGAGCCTCTTTCATGTGGCTGTAGGAGGTCTGCAGGGAGAGGGGTAGGTCGAGCAGGGTGTCCCTCCCTTCGCTCAGAAACCGTCCCCACAGCCCTGCCCCCAGTCCTTCTGCGGGACCCGATGAGAGGTCATGGCGACCTCGTAGGCCCTGAACCATTGTTGAATGTCATCATTTTTATAATATTCTTTGACCACGTCCTTGGGGATGTGGACCTTCTGTTCCGCCGGGGAGGTCGCCTCTCGGTTCCCCGGGGGCCTCCCTTCCTCGTTTCTGGCTTTGAGCTCGATCTCCTTCAAGCTGCGTTCGTGCTCTAGTTGAAGCTTCCTTCCTTCGTGCTCCCATTGGAGCTTCTTCTCCTCCAATTCGCCTTGTACGCGCATTTGTTCTACTGCTAGCTTTTTTCTGCTAATTTCAATTCGCCTTCGATTTTGAGTTTGGCTAACTCGAGTTCGTGATTGCGACTTCTCTCTCTGTCTGCGAGCTCTTCCGGGGAAAGGCCCCCGTCTGGCACGAAGCCTCGCACCTGATTGCTGCTGCTTTCGCCTTGGGTGGGTTCTGCTTCGTCGTGTCGCTCCCCCATGCCTTCTGGGCGGGAGGCCCCGGCATCCACCCAAGCTTTCAGTGCTTTCTGCAAATCTTCTTTGGTGTTGAGACCGGTGGTAGCGATTTTAAGTTCTTTGCAGAATTGCTTCAGTTCTTTGTGCGTGTATTCTTCTAGTTGTTCCACCTGGAACACCCTGTTGGTGTTGGTTTCTGCGGGGCTCATGGCGCTTCCTTCTGCCATCTTTGTCGGTAGTGTCAGTCGTTCACGGTACGATCTCTAGGTTATGGGCCCGAATCCCGTCGCTTGCCACCAATGTTAGAAGGCGACCTCAGGGGAGCCCGGAGGGGGCCCTGACTGTCCTGAGACCCACCCTCAAGGTATCGTAGCCGGGCACTGGCGGGAGCTTCCGCCGGGGAGGAATCTCGTACCTAGGATCGTACACTTGGCACCACACGACAAAGAGACACCACACCGAGGGTTCTTAGGATTCAAGCTTTATCAAATCGAAGTGGTAGGATCTTTATGATCAGCAAGGCAGATATTTACAAGCAGAGCGTGGGCTCACAGAGTCTTGGCGGGGGTAGGAGGTAGCGGGACAGTCTTTGGGGGGATCGGATCAAATGCGGGAGCGTACCCAGCGCACAGCTCACAATCCTCGAGCTGGGGGATACGCTTGTCGTCGTGGGGTCCGGCGGGACCAAAGAGAGTCAGGGGGAGCCGCGAGTCACTCAGCAGGCTCGAGCACCAGTTCGGAGGTCTTACGATCTTCAGGGAGCCGCGAGTCACTCAGCAGGCTCAAGCACCAGTTCGGAGGTCTTACGGTCTTCAGGGAGCTGCGAGTCACTCAGCAGGGCTCAAGCACAAGTTCGGAGGTCTTACGATCTTCAGGGAGCCGCGAGTCACTCAGCAGGGCTCAAGCATAGGTTCGGAGGTCTTACGTTCTTCGGGGAGCCGCGAGTCACTCAGCAGGGCTCAGATGTTCCAAAGCGAATCTGCCGGACAGTCCCAGAGCACCCCTTGTTATAGGTCGACCCCTCTTTGATGTCCGGAGTCTGTGCAGGCAGGGGTCTTGTCACCTGGGGGACGCTTGTCGAGGTTTCCTGCTATTGTCTTTTGATCCTTTCAGGGCCGGGTCGGGAGGAGTCCCAGACACCCAGCAGGCGTGGAGCCAGCCCTCAGGGAGGCCGGAGGGCCGATCGAAACCCATCGTCCCAGGGGGGTTCAGAGGTGCGATAGAAACTGCTCCTCCCTCTCTCATCCCCTGGAAGCGTGATGTCCTCCAGCCGGAGTGGCGCCTCTAGGCCCGGTTTGTGCTGGGGCCGGGCGGCCATCTTGGTGCACGAAGTGGGCACGCGTGCCCGGGGTGGCCGAAAGTAGAGAGGCCATGGACGGGGAGGCCCGGGCTGCGTGTGTGTGTTCTGGTGGGAAGGATCGGCTGGGCCGTGTGCTTGGGGTCCCTGGTACCAGGTTAGGTAGTGCGAGGACAGGAAGAGCCATGCTACGAGGCCGGGTCTAACAGAAGCAGTTAGCCAAATAGCCAATAGGAAAACCATGCAGGCCTATGGCAAAAGCAGGACACTAATAACTCCCTGTCCAAGCACAAAAAAGGCCACCACCCACATGGACACTCACAAATCACAAACAAGCCGGGGGCATGGGAAACACCAGATGCTGACAAAAGGCCTATAAAAGCCAGGTAAAGGATGCATGCTAAAGCACACTGCTCTGCCTTTTTAATGAAACAAAATGGAAATACGAACATTCACAGGCCCCAAAAAGGTCTGCAGGGTGCATGCATTGCACACCAACACACCAGACACATACAACAAAAGCATGTCTTTAAGACAACCAACATCAGAAAGGCCACCCCAAAAAAACACTCTTCCCCAACTCAATCCAATGCCATCCATGCCCTAAATGATGTCTAAAAATTCAACAGACCACACAGAAAACACTTGATTAATAAAGCTGTGTCTAACTGCTCTGATCCTAGTGGATGAAAAAGCAGGCCTGTTGGCAGACAAAGCCAGGCAAGCTTGCAGGCCTAGGCTTCAAAATGGCCACCAGCCACATGGCCAGGCCCAACAACATCAGAAAGGCCACCCCAAAAAAAAAACAATTCCCCAACTCAATCTAATACCATCCATGCCCTAAATGATGTCTAAATTCAACAGACCACACAGAAAACACTTGATTAATAAAGCTGTGGCTACCTGCTCTGATCCTAGTGAATGAAAGAAGGCCTGTTGGCAGACAAGGCCAGGCAAGCTTGCAGGCCTAGGCTTCAAAATAGCCACCAGCCACATGTCCAGGCCCAACAACATCAGAAAGGCCACCCCAAAAAAACACACTTCCCCAACTCAATCCAATGCCATCCATGCCCTAAATGATGCTTGAAAATGAAATACATAAAAAAAACACCAAAGGAACATTTGCTTCATCATGCACACACCCATGAGGCCATGCCCATGACTAGCTCGGGCCTACTACTGACTACAACTACCCACAACATTTTAAAAAAAAGGAATGATGATAGTTACCAAAAATAAATTGTAGTTACAACAACTGCAATGCCCACAATCAAACAGACACAACAACCACTTACTTGTAAAATATCCTATTCAAAAAACTTCAAATCCAATTGCAATGATGCAGCAGACAAAAAGAGTGGTCTTTCCAGCTCAAAATCCAAAGGCAGAATGAGCAGGAGATGGACAAAGCACTGGGAGGAGCCTGCTGGACAGGAACAGGAAATTGGAGATTCTGTGTCACTTCCTCCCTCTCCCCACCTTTTTAAAAAAGGACTCCTTGAACAAAAAAGGACAGCCAAATGTCAATCTGAGGAGTTGTTTTCATCCAAAATCATCATTTGCAGAAGGTTTCATGCTGCTAGAGCTGATATTCTTCTCCAAATTGAAAATTTTACATGTTCGAGTTCTCGAGCTTCACATTACTTCCGCCGGATGTCGATGGCGTGTCGAAAATGACATGATCGCGTTCTCTCACTCCCTGTCGTGTTGGATATCACGTGTTCAGGTCTCTTTCTCCTTTTCACGTTCGATTAGACGTGCCGCGTCCTCACGCTCTCGCTCGCGGTGTAGAATGGCGTGTTCGAGATCTCAATCTTCTCATACTCGCGCGGTGCATGATCGCAAGAAGAATGACGTGATCGCGTGACAAATGACGTGATTGCACGACAATGCGAGCGCGAACTGTTGCGAGACAGCGCAAAATCCAATATCTCGTGGAGAACGCAACCGGGTTGGGAAAACTTGTCAGCGAACGCGGGGATTCAGGTAAGGCGATCGCGCGCACGCGAGAATGTATTTTTTTACAGCGCAAGCAAGAAACAAATTATCGCTAAGCTGCGGAATGCTGAAATTTTGACATTTTCGCGCTTTCCGCGGAACGCGAAAATGCCAAATTATCGCAATTTCCGCGAACGGAAGGGAATTTTGGCCCAGGCCTAGATTATATCCAAGCACAGGAGATGGTTTTGTACAGCAAGCATCCTGAAGTGTGTATTTCGAGGTACTCTTATATATGTTAATTAAGAAAAAGGAGGGAAATTGAATTAGAACAATTGCACAGGGTTGCACAATTTGGTCAAGTGGAAAAGCTGGGATTCATCCCAGGTTTTCCAGTTTCACATTGCGCAATTGAGTTCAGCCACTACATATACATGCTTCACTTCCCCTACACCCACTTTACACCCCCTCCCTCACTGGCATCATCGTGGCCCTCATGCCCACCAAAGAACAAACTTTGCGCCCTCGGTAAAATGTTTGTGAGTATCCATGCTGTAAACTATGCTCTTTAGTGCGGTTAGTTTGCACTGCAGCAGACTGCAGTGCACCAGTTAAATGCCATAAATAGTTTAAAGTGCCACAGAGTGTAGCGCTGCAACCAGTGAGCAGTGCTACAGTTGATAAATACACAATTCTGCGGCCTGTGTACAGTGCTACTGTGACAAGTGTGCCTTACCACCGCCGGTGTAGTGTTCAAGTCCTCACACATTGCAGATCTAGATGGAGTGGTGGCGTGCCTGCTTCAATCGTTTCACAGTGAAACAACCTGAAGGTACACATTTGGTTGAGACTTTACTGCCCATGATGCTCTTCTGGTTTTCGGCAATATTTTTCTAAGTGTAGTCTTATTTCCAGAACAATTTTTAGATCCTTTAACGTAGTTCCCCTCCCCCCCCAAAAAAATTCAACTAGATTTCTCTAAGAAAAAAACACTAACACCCTATTATGGCGATTTCCCCGGAATTCGTACTACAGATTGCTGAAACTTGCATTGTGTGTCCCAGCTATTCTGCTGAAGGGGAAAAAACAGTGCTTGCAAGTTCCCCCTCTGTGCTGCTCTCTGATTTCACCACTGCTGGTTGCGCTTTAAATTGCCCCGTTTTGGGTTATAGTCCCGACAGAGAGACTGGGAGGCACCACTAGAAACCAGACACAAATGCTCCAGATGTTATCAGAGGGTTGCAGTAATAAACGTCAAGCAACATTAGACACTTGCATCGGAGAGTGGTGGAAAAGCAAAACTAAGATTTCAGTGAAGGGTTTTATCACTAAACACCAGGGATCCTTCAGGAGAATGAAAATTAACTTAGCAGCTACTCTTGTATAACAATGCAGCCTTTGAAATTATGTGAACCTTGTCCTGTAAACAAGTGCATTTCTCCTCCTCATTCTCCTTCCTTGTGCCTCACGCGGCTCTTATCCTCACTCTCCTTCCTTGTGCCTCATGCTGATCTTTGCCTCCTCACTCTCCTTCCTTGTGCCTCACACTGCTCTTCTCATCACTCTCCCTCCTTGTGCCTCATGCTGCTCTTATCCTCACTGATCTTCCTTGTGCCTTATGCTGCTCTTCTCCTCACTTTCCTTCCTCGTGCCTCACACTTCTCTTCCCCTCACTCTCCTTCCTTGTGCCTCACGCTGCTCTTCTCCTCCCTCTCCTTCCCCATGCAGATCTTCTCACTCTCCTTCCTCGTGCCTCACGCTGCTCTTCTCCTCACTCTCCTTCCTCGTGCCTCACTCTGATCTTCGCCTCCTCATTCTCATTCCTCGTGCCTCACGCTGCTCTTCTCCTCACTCTCCTTCCTCGTGCCTCACACTGATCTTCACCTCCTCACTCTCCTTCCTTGTGCCTCATGCTGATCTTCGCCTCCTCACTCTCCTTCCTTGTGCCTCACACTGCTCTTCTCATCACTCTCCTTCCTTATGCCTCACGCTTCTCTTATCCTCACTCTCCTTCCTCGTGCATCACACTTCTCTTATCTTCACTCTCCTTCCTTGTGCCTCATGCTGCTCTTCTCCTCACTTGCTGCTCTTCTCCTCACTCTCCTTCCTCGTGCCTCACACAGCTCTTCTCACTCTCCTTCGTCATGCCTCACGCAGCTCTTCTCCTCACTCTCCTTCCTCGTGCCTCAGGCTGATCTTCTCCTCACTCTCCTTCCTCATGCCTCACGCTGATCTTCGCCTCCTCACTCTCATACCTCGTGCCTCACGCTGCTCTTCGCATCCTCGCTCTCCTTCCTTGTGCCTCTCACTGTTCTTTGCCTCCTTACTCACCTTCCTTGTGCCTCACGCTGCTCTTCTCATCACTCTCCTTCCTTGTGCCACACGCTGTTCTTCTCCTCAATCTCCTTCCTTGTGCCTCACGCTGACTTTCGCCTCCGCACTCTCCTTCCTTGCGCCTCACGCGGCTCTTATCCTCACTCTCCTTCCTTGTGCCTCATGCTGCTCTTCTCATGAATGAATGAATGAATGAAAAAAATATTTAGTAAAGCGCACTGTGGCCAAGCGGCTTCCTGGTGCTGAGAGCTCTGGCCATCAGTCACAGAAGAAGCCCAGGGATTTAGCAGGAGTACGCCTGAGAGAACAGAAGGGTTTTCAGCGCTTTACGGAAATGGGAATAGATAGGGATAGAACGCATAGACAGGGGAAGGCTGTTCCAGAAACGGGGGGCCAGGACAGAAAATCTGGTACCTCCCGTTCTGGACTTGCAGAATCGGGGGACATTGAGGAGGGCCAAAGTGGAGGAGCGAAGAGTGCGGGTGGGGGTGTGAGAGGAAATGAGAGAACTGATAAAAGCCGGGGCAGAACGGGCATGGGCCCGAAAAACTAAACAACCCAATTTAAAGAGGGATCTCTGATGAACGGGGAGCCAGTGAAGGGACTTGAGTACAGGGGTGATATGATGGGTTTTGGGGAGGTGAAGGATGAGACGGGCAGCCTGGTTCTGGATAGCTTGTAGGCGACGTATTTCATAGGCTGGTATGCCCACATACAGGCTATTCCCGTAATCAAGACGGGAAGTGATCAGGGCCGTAATGATGATTTTGAGGGCGTCAAAGGAAAAAAAGCAAGAAATTTTTCGGATAAGCCGAAGAGATAAAAAGCAAGAAGATACGATGGAACTAACTTGGGCGTGCATAGAAAGGTCCTGGCTAACCCTAATACCCAAGGTCCTAACAGAAGAGACAGGTGCAGGAGAGGGACCAAAGGTAGGGGGCCAGAAGGCAGAGGACCAAGGGCTAGATGAACCACCCGTCAAGACCAGCTCAGTCTTGTCCGGGTTGAGTTTAAGATGATTTAAACTCATCCACTCAGAAATGAAGACCAGGGTGGAGCGAAACTTTGAGAGGGACAAAGAAGAGGAGGAAAGATCAAAGACGAGCTGGAGGTCATCTGCGTAATTATACACAGAGACTCCCAGATCGAGAAGAGAAATGATAAGAGGATAGATATAAAGATTGAAGAGAAGAGGGGAGAGAGAAGAACCTTGAGGGGACCCCACAGGAAACCAAACGGGTGGGGGCAGAGAAGCCGGAAAGATGAACCGCTTGAGAACGTCCCTTAAGAAAGGACGCGAGCCACTGCTCTTCTCATCACTCTCCTTCCTTGTGCGCCACGCTGCTCTTCTCACTCTCCTTCCTTGAGCACCATGCTTATCTTCTCCTCACACTCTTGCCTTGTGCCTCACGCTGCTCTTCTCCTCACTCTCCTTCCTCATGCCTCACGCTGATCTTCACCTCCTCACTCTCCTTCCTTGTGCCTCTCGTTGCTCTTTGCATCCTCACTCTCCTTCCTTGTGCCTCATGCTGATCTTCACCTCCTCACTCTCCTTTCTTGTGCCTCATGCTGCTTTATCATCACTCTTCTTCCTTTTGCCTCATGCTTCTCTTCTCCTCACTCTCCTTCCTTGTGCCTCATGCTTCTCTTATCCTCACTCTCCGTCCTCGTGCCTCACACTTTACTTATTCTCCTTGTGCCTCACACTTCTCTTTTCCTCACTCTCCTTCCTCGTGCCTCATGCTGATCTTCGCCTCCTCACTCTTCTTCCTTGTGCCTCATGCTGATCTTCGCCTCCTCACTCTCCTTCCTTGTGCATCATGCTGCTCTTATCCTCACTCTCCTTCCTTGTGCCTCATGCTCCTCTTCTCCTCACTTTCCTTCCTTGTGCCTCATGCTGCTCTTCTCCTCACTCTCCTTCCTTGTGCCTCACGCAGCTCCTCACTCTCCTTCCTCGTGCCTCCCGCAGCTCTCCTCCTCACTCTCCTTCCTCGTACCACACGCTGAACTTCTCCTCACTCTCCTCACTCTCCTTCCTCCTGCCTCACGCTGATCTTCGCCTCCTCACTCTCCTTCCTTGTGCCTCCCTCTGCTCTTTGCCTCCTCACTCTTCTCCCTTGTGCCTCACGCTGCTCTTCGCCTCCTCACTCTCCTTCCTTATGCATCTCCCTGCTCTTCTCTCTCTGTCCTTGTGCCTCACATGGCTCTTCTCCTCAAACTCCTTCCATTTGCCTCATGCTGCTCTTCTCATCACTCTCCTTCCTTGTGCCTCATGCTGCTCTTCTCCTCAATCTCCTTCCTTGTGCCTCACGCTGATCTTCACCTCCTCACTCTCCTTCCTTGTGCCTCACGCGGCTCTTATCCTCACTCTCCTTCCTCGTGCCACACGCTGAACTTCTCCTCACTCTCCTTCCTCCTGCCTCACGCTGATCTTCGCCTCCTCACTCTCCTTCCTTGTGCCTCCCTCTGCTCTTCGCCTCCCCACTCTCCTCCCTTGTGCCTCACGCTGCTCTTTGCCTCCTCACTCTCCTTCCTTATGCATCACGCTGCTCTTCTCTCTCTCAGTCCTTGTGCCTCACACGGCTCTTCTCCTCAAACTCCTTCCGTTTGCCTCATGCTGCTCTTCTCATCACTCTCCTTCCTTGTGCCTCACGCTGCTCTTCTCCTCAATCTTCTTCCTTGTGCCTCACGCTGATCTTCACCTCCTCACTCTCCTTCCTTGTGCCTCACGCAGCTCTCCTCCTCACTCTCATTCCTCGTGCCACACGCTGAACTTCTCCTCACTCTCATTTCTCCTGCCTCACGCTGATCTTCGCCACCTCACTCTCCTTCCTTGAGCCTCCCTCTGCTCTTCGCTTCCTCACTCTCCTCCCTTGTGCCTCACACTGCTCTTCGCCTCCTCACTCTCCTTCCTTATGCATCACGCTGCTCTTCTCTCTCTCAGTCCTTGTGCCTCACACGGCTCTTCTCCTCAAACTCCTTCCGTTTGCCTCATGCTGCTCTTCTCATCACTCTCCTTCCTTGTGTCTCATGCTGCTCTTCTCCTCAATCTCCTTCCTTCTGCCTCACGCTGATCTTCACCTCCTCACTCTCCTTCCTTGTACCTCACGCTGCTCTTCTCATCACGCTCCTTCCTTGTGTGCCACGCTGCTCTTCTCACTCTCCTTCCTTGTACCTCATGCTGCTCGTTGCCTCCAGACTCTGCTTCCTTGTGCCAGACGCTGCTCTTCACCTCTTCTCTCTCCTTCCTTGTGCCGACGCTGCTCTTCACTTCCTCACTCTCCTTTCTTATGCTTCATGCTGCTCCACAGATTACAATTCCATTCCTACCCACATAATTTCACTGCACACCACATAAATACACTCCATAACACATGGGTAAAACACATTGCCATTTACAACGCCAAAAGCTCAAAATCAAACAAAGGCGAGACCTATTGCATTTCTAATGCTTGTTTTCAATGTCACCCACCCCACCCTCGGTACATGCGAGCCGCCATCGTAGCGGAGACGAGACTTCATTGTCGATCCCCGCTCATGATGGCAGTCAAGTAGGGGGTCGGAAATTACTGTCTCCACCGGGCACCCAAACCACACATGTCCTCTGCAAGCCAAATCAACCTTTCTATGGCCAGAAAAGTACCCTGAACTATGTAGAACACTGGAGGTGCTGGCACAGCGACCACCCGCTGGTCGACCTCCCTGCCTAGCAAGTGTTGGCCGCGAGTGGCAGAAAGTATCTCAGGCCCAGGTAGGGAGTAGATAGGGGAGAGCCCCTCTATTTCCACTTCAGCACGAGATCGATGTCCCTGGGCATAGCCATGAGAAAGACTAATCACCCTGTTCTCTCAACATTAGATGGAAAGCTAGCTGGGGCTGTATGACTTCATGCAGGAGACATATTAGGGGTGCTCCCAAGAACCATCAGCCAAAGAGGCCCAAAAAGAAGTCTCCCCAAGCCCTGGGATATGACAGCATGTCATATCTCTCCAGTCCATAAGGCGATGGACATGCCAAAAATTGGGGTCGCCTCCTCAGCCCTCAGTTGCACTCCTCACCTGCCCTTGAATGCCTCCTAGTGGCCAAGCTGCTGGGTGGGCTCTATTGTCTGAGGGGGCATGGAGGGACCACCGGGCCCTGAATCAGGCCTGTCCTCCTAGATAGCCCATGGAGCGATCAAGGGCCAGGGAGCCCTCCTGTCCAGTATTTGCTCAGATCTCCAATGTGTGCATCGGGGCACAGGGGTGTGTCGTAGGTCCAGAAGCTCCGCCGAAGAGAGAAGGCCACTGACCAGGCCAGCACAGTGGTGCCAATCTGCAGTCAGGCCGCAGGTATGAGATGAATCAGGCCACCCCCTGAGGCCGATCAGGGCAGAAAGGGAGGGCCTCTCACCCAACACCCGCAAGCATCTCCTTTGGAAAGCCTCAAAGGCTAACTCAGAACGGTGAGTCTGCCCGCAAAAGCCTCTGTCCCGTGGCGAGCAGTGGCCTCATCAAAACAGGTGCGTTGGGGTTTTAATTCTGTGGTGATGTGCACCCACCACTCTCCCCACCGGGGTGCTACTGGGTGTCAGTCAATTCGTGTGGGTGCCTGAATACGAGCCTCTCACTTCTCAGCGGCTATGTCCAGCGGTTTGAGCCAAGGACGCATCTGCCATCTTGAGCGCATCCTCGACAATCTTCCACATGGGCCCGAGCCATTTGAGATCTCTTCTGGGTGCCTCTCCCCATGTTTGGCAGGGCAGGGGACCTCAGTATAGGTTGTGTGGGCCTAGAAATGGCAAGGCAGCAACGTAGATGGCAGGAGGGGTCCGGAGCACTCTTAGAGTGCGACCACCATCTTGATGCCCAAAGCCACACCCCAGCTCCTTCTCATGTTATTGTGCTTGGTGCTTAGGGGCACAGATCAGCCCATGGGCACTGATTACAATGGTAGAAGTACCATTGGAAACTCTCCTATTTCCACAGGTTGGAAAGGGGAGACTGTCCCCTCTCCATAGATGGATCCCTGATTTGAAATTGCTGCATAAGGGTGATCCAAGAAGTGATTGGCCTACTAAATACCAGAGGATTGCAAGGAGGCAGGCAGAGGCATGCCAGGAATGGGCCACTGCTTCCCCTCACCAAGGTCTATCCAATCTACTGACCCCAGGGGAGAGAAAGATAGGTGGCCACAAGGGTTGTTTGCATTTATAAAAAAGATTACATTAGTGGCTTGCATCCTAATGGCCAAACTGCTTTCACGGGGGGGGGCTTAGGTGGAGGGGTGCATAGTAAGAAAGTGTTCCTTGTGCCCCCGGGCACTTTGATTTTATAGAAGTGTCTGCAAATGCTTGTATGGCCCTTTCTACACTATGGATCACATCAGAGCTTGTCTTTTGCTGATGCAATTACAAGAGGGCCATGCATGCTCTATGGACAATGTTTTTAGTAATCAGGTGCACTGTTCTGGTCTGCACCAGGTGTAACTAACTAAAGAAGCACCACGGAGTCCAATGTGAAATTCAGGCCCAGGATTTTTTTTATAAAAGGAAAGGATGAGGTAGGGGTAGTCCATCCTGACATCAAAATGTCTTTCTGGGAATTTTCACCCTAAATACTGCACCTATATTTATGGCAGGTGTGGGAAAATGTGTCTGTAGTTTTGACCAAACCACCCCACAATTCTACCTCCCTGGGTGACAAAAAGACTTTGTTGCAAAGGATGAGGACTTGAATAGACTGCCACCCACACCACTGCTTTTTGGACACCAATCTCTAGTAGCTATTGGCGTTTTCTGTCCCCTAGGACAGAAAGATAAGAAAGGAACCCTCCAATCTTAACCGTAAGGCAGTAGACAAATTGTCAGGTACCCAGCAGTGTGGGCTGAAGCCCAGTTCAAGGATAGGCAAATTCCACACCTTATTCTGTTTCTCACTGTTCCTTGATGGTCTGATGACATTTCTAACCCCATGTGGTAAATGCCTCAGTATACCAATCCAAGAAAGCTGAAAGCCAACTAAACTGACATGGAAAAAAGTGAGAAAAGGAATGGTCTGCACTGGACTGCATTGCCTTCGGGCCCCATCCACGGTCTCGGATATTATTGCTCCCCCTAGGGAGAGGCAGAATGGGGGTGCTCAACAATGGTATAAAATAGACTTAAAGCCTAAATACTTAAGTTAGTTATTGGTTAGCAAACACAAAACCAAAAAATCCATGAAATGTGCCACACTGCCCTCCCCGGTAGGCCCAGTACACCCCACAGTGGATGGCACGTAATAAAAGGCTGTCTACAAAGAACTTTGGCTTTTTGTAAACAGATTTTATTGAGAATTTGGTTATTCCAACTTACATTTACTTACAATTATTGTTACTTTTACATTCAACATTCTTAAAATTCTTCACATTTCGGTAGGTGCTGCGTTTAGAAAATCTTATGCTTGATTCTCATTGCTTGCTTAAATCTTATCTTAGCTGATGTATCCAGCCCCCTTACAATCTCTTCTTGCATCAGTAAATCTCAGTAGTGTCCAAACTAATTCTGTTACAACTCTGTGCTCGCCTCTTGTCCAAGACTAAGTAACAAAGAACCTCAAACGAACAAAACAATTCCCTACCCTGCCTCCCCCCACAGGCGTGTCATGTAAGGCTACCATCTTATTCGCCCAAGGGGGAGACCATGACCAATTTCCCTCTCACGTCTTAGTGCTTATGTCGGTAGAAGGGCCTCTATCATCATCTCACCTTCCCCCTGGCTTCTAGTCTTTTGGTTCATAGGCTATGGGCCCCTACTTCTCCCTCTTGGGCCTCTCCTAGTGGAACTACTTCTGCCTCAATCTCAGGGCTCTTTAATAATTCCACCATTGCTACCCATACTCTAGCTGTCTATAGTGCTTTTTCACTATCAGTTTTCTTAGCTGTTCGTAATCTGACTGCTCCTCCACATTCTGCCCACGTTATAAACTCCTTTTATCCACCTATGTGTAATAGGGCCCCTCCATGACTTCCAGTGTCTTGTGATAGCTCTCTTCGCTAACAGCAGGCCCAAGTCTTGAAACGTACTCGTTATCTTATTTTTAGCTGTGTGGGGGAACCAATGTAGTAGACAGTACCCTGGTGTTGCTGCTACGTCCTTTTCCGTCACCTCTGCGAGGATCGTGGTCACTTCCCCGAAAAGTCATCCAACTCCGGGCAACTCCAGAACATGTGGAGGTTTTCCACTCCCTCTACATTACAATGTGGGCATACCGCTGTTTGTATATTAAAGTATCTATTAATTCAACCCGGTGTGAGGTACGCCCTATGTAGAAAATAAAAATTTACAAGTTGAAATCTGGCATTTCTGATACTCTTCCACGCTCTTTCCACCAGTTCTCCCCATATTTTTTCAGCCATTGGCTCTCCTAAATCTTCCTCTCACCTCTGGTGAAGTTTACTCAAGGGAGGGAGCGTCTCGTGGGTAAGTCGCCTTTATATGTTCCCGCTGCAGTTACTACGTATTGACACCCCTCTCATGTCGGTTGCTCCGAGAGCCCCACCCCCCTATTGTTTGCGTATCGCTGCTGTGAGGGCGGTATGTAATAGGAACACCCCACCGGGTATGTTGTATCGTTCCCTAAGGTCACTGTAAGGAATTAGGCTTCCCTCTTCATGTAGCTCCCCCATCTTGGACACCCCTAATTCCCTCCAGTCTTCTAACCTTCGCCAGTCTCCGCCATGTGGAAGTGCTTCGCAGATAGACAGTGGAATTTCTGGGACATAAGGGCGTCTAGTTTTAGATCTCTGCAGGCTTCCATTCCAGCATTTACGAGCTGTTTTTAGTTCAGTGGTCATTTCCTGTTCCTTAAAGGGGAGTCTCAGTACCACCCGTGACAGGAGCCTCAGGCTTGGTGTCATATCACCCTGTTGCACCGTCCCTCTCACCCGACTCACTATCCACCAGGTGAGGCACTGTAACTGGGCCGCTATGTAATAAACCTCAAAGTCAGGCCCCGCCAACCCTCCCGCTTCCCTTGACCTCATTAGTGTTGAGAGTGCTACTCTGCGCCTTCCCGTTCCCCATAAAAACACCAAACCGTAGCACTCCGAAATAGAATAGGAGTCTCTGTAAGGTCACCATCTTCAGTAAGGCAACTCTGACTGCCACTGACAGGGGAAGAGTCCCCCAGAAATCAAAACAAACTTTCGCACACCTAAAGGCTCTCCCCACATGCCCTCTAATAGGTCCGCTTGGGCATGGTATATCTGAGTTCCCAAGTGTGGTACACATCGGTTCTCCCACTGAACCCCCTCTTTCTCCTGTGGTCCCTCCCTACCTTCCTTGGCAGGGAAGAGGCCCGACTTCGTCCAATTTACCTTGAGACCAGCCACTCTCTCCAGCATTGCTAGCAGTTTCCTGGTCCCTTGAAGTTCCTCCCTCACATTAGCAATGAAGAATAGTAAATCATCGGCGTACAGTGCAATGTGGTGTGTTGGCCCAGCTACCTCTAGTCCCCGGTAATGGTGCCCTTTCCTAGCTCTGGCTGCCAACGGTTCAAAGGCTAAGGCAATTAGGAGGGGCAACAAAGGGCACCCCTGCCGTGCTCCTCGCTCTACTCTGTAACAGACGGAGATAAGTTTGCCCGTTTTAACTCTAGCCGTAGATTCCTTGAATAGTAAGTTTATCCACCCCACAAACTCAGGTTCCAATCCAAACCTGCTCATCACTCGAAACAGGTAAGGCCACTCAAGGCTGTCAAAGGCCTGCTCTATATCTACTGCAAAGAGGGCCGCTTCCTCTCTGCAGTATGAATCGGCTTCAAGTATGTGCAGTAGTCTCCTGACATTCAGCACTATGTTCCTGGTGGGTATAAATCCTGCTTGGTCCTGGTGTATAAGCTATACCATATATATAAGGAGGTGGATGGCCAAGATCCTACTCAAAATGTTATAATCTAGGTTGAGCATAGAAAGCAGCCTGTACGCCGTCTTATCATATGGAGGTTGCCCGGGTTTCAACAGGGGAATAATCACTGCATCCCTCGTTAAGCCAGGGAGCCTTTCATCCAGCTTTGCTCGATTATATATTTCCACTAGCCGGGGAACCAATAGGTCAACATATGTGGAATAAAACTCCACTGGGAGTCCGTCTGTCCCTGGTGTTTCATTTCTGGCCATGGCTTTAATAGCACCTCTCACTTCGCTTATTTCTATGTCCCTCCCAAAAGACTCTGTGTCTTCCTCCAAAATTGCTGCCAGTTCAATGTTGTGGGGGATATTCTACTTTCATACAATCTTGTATAGTATCTCAGGAAGCTATTATTGATATCTTGTTGTTATGGCAGATCTCTCCCCATTTCCCCTTACTTTCCAATATAACCGACCCTATCCTAGCAGGGCTAGCCAGCCAGGCCAACAATGCCTGACTTATCCCTCTCAGTGTGGGCTCAAATCGTGTCGTTTTTATAATCGAAATAGCGCAATTGTTCAACCTGCTCCACTACTGCTTTCATAGCCGCTAATAATTCCTCCTGCTTATTGCTCCCTACCGGTCTCTCCCTCTTTAACTCTCGGAGCCGCTGTTCTGCCTCTATAGTGTCCCTCATGAGTACCTTTCTTACTCCCACTGCCTCTGAGATGCATCTGCCTCGTATTACAGCCTTGAAGGCCTCCTACTCAATTAATTTGTTTGTAGCCGTCCCATAGTTTTCATCAAAATACTGTCAGATTGACGTGCGTATTGTTGCTTGTAATACTTGGTTTCCAACGTCTCAGTTCTCAGGCGCCAAGTCAGGATTTTTTGCCTCTCTCGGGTCCAGACCAAACCTACCAACAGAGGGTTATGATCTGAAATCGTTTCTGCCAGATACTCGCTCATCTGCACACATTCAAACACATCCGGGAAACACAGTATGGAATCTAATCTAACATGCAGTTTATGTAGAGCGAGAAAAATGAATAATCCCTGTACTCTGGGTGTTGTGCCCTCCAGGTGTCTATCAGCTCCCATTGCTGTTGCCAGTTTCTTCGTGGTTCTGCTATTCTACGCATGGGAGAGTCTGGGAGAGGCGGGTGGGAACGATCCAGCACCACATCTGTGATGCAATTGTAGTCTCCCCTAATATCACCGACCCCGTCAGTGCTGATGCCAGTGTTCTGGAGAGATGCGCCAGGAATGGGATTTGACCAGTATTTGTCCCATAGATGCTATCTAGCGTCCCATCTAACTTACCCAACAGAATCTCCCGTCAGGGTCTAGTATTTGTTTAGTGCATTGGAATGGCACACCCACCCTCACCCACACCAGGACTCACCTGGCAAATGCAGAGTAGTTTGTATAGTATACTTGTCTCCTCCATCTACGCTGTAGGGCAGCTCCCGTCTTTCGTCGTTATATGTGTCTCCTGCAACATAACGATTTGTGCCCCCCTCCGTCCTAAATACGCATGTACTATACGGTGCTTCATAATGGTGTGCATCCCTCGTACGGTCCACAAGATGCACTTAAGGTCTATGGGGGATGACATTGGATTGGTCTTGCCCGTAAACACAATAGAGCCTTTTTCAGTAAACAAGGGAACCCCTGTCATCTCCTGTGAGGATGACAACTCCCAAGAACAGAATTTCCAAAGTAAGTTCGCATAGTTGAATGTATGTTCAGAACGTTTCTTGCAATCATTGATTGATGATACACCCACTCATCCACCTTTTTCCACTCAGGTCACACTTTGCGGCTGATATCTACAGTACTCCACTAGAGGTAATTCAATATTTAAACGAGGTATTTGTATGCTCACAGGAGATGACAGGGGTTCCCTTGTTTACTGAAAAAGGCTCTATTGTCTTTACTCCACAGGTCCTGATGAGAGCTCCCGGAAAGAAGGGGTCTCGAAACGCGTAGACCTAGTGAAGAGACCACAAGAATTTTCAAAAAAACTTTTCTCAAAAAGAGAAACTAATATAGAGATTATCATGTTTAAAATCTCTCCCTGTGGTCCTAACAGAAAGAATTCAACGTTTATGTTCTAACCAGATACTCAGGATATGTGTGCTTTTGAATGTATGGGTACAATGAATGTATGGTAATGAATGATTAGTCAGAAATGTATGATTGATAATGAATGGTGTGGTAGAATTGTCTTAAAAACTACCATTAATTGTTTGTCTATTTCTTCAAAATTTGTTTGCTAATATGGAAGGTTAAATAACTCAAAATAAATAAACTTTTTGATTAATTCAGAAAATTATGACCTCTGACACTTCTTGTTTCATTTCAAGATGTGTCCTCATTAAAGAAGTTGAGTCTTAAGACTTTGTACAGTACTAGCGGTTTTCCTGTTACATTAGATTAGAGGCCCAGCTTTACTGTCTTTGACCCACCTCCAGTGTTGGTTTTGGCTGGTCTAGAATCCAGCCATTCCCAGGCTTCTTTTGGTGTGTTGAAAAATTGCACTCCTGTTTGGCCAACTACTCTCAGTCACGCTGGGAACAGCATTGAGTATGGGACCAGTAGTTGCCGCAGTTTCTTTTTAACTGCTAGGAACAAAGCTCTCTGCTTTTGTACTTCTCTAGTGAAGTCGGGAAATATCATCACTTTACTGTTGCCCACTTGTAGCTCTTTTTTCAGGCGGGCTTGTTGGAGTATATGGTCTCGGTCTTTAGAGTAGAAGCTGCGCCACTATGAGCTGTGGGGGGCCCCAGGTTTGGGAATCCTGGCTGGGACCCTGTGCACCCTCTCCAGTGCATAAAAGGGCGAGAGCCCCCTGGTGCTACTTCTGTCTTGATTCAATCTCTAGGAATTGCACCATATCAGTTACCTCTTCCCTTTCTGGCATTCCTACTATGCGTAAATTATTTCTATGAGACCTCCCCTCACTGCCCTCTGCCCTTACTTCAAGAATCCGCACCTTGGTTTCAATGTCCCTGAGTGACGGGAAACAACCTTTACAACGCAACCATTACATCGCACTACACTTACAACGCAGGCATTACAACGGAACATCCTTTACAACGCATGACACTACAACGCATACCATTACAACGCATACCATTACAACGCATGACACTACATCGCATGTCACTACAACACAGGCATTACAACGCATACCTTTACAATGCATACCATTGGAGTTAGAATAGTAATTTGTAACCCCTACACTATCCAACACTTACCCTACTCTTGCACCCCCTGGAGTTAGAATAGTAATTTTTACCCCTATACTATCCAATACGTACCTTAAATGCAATGTAACAGTATGCGTTGTAATGGTATGCGTTGTAAAGGTAGTATGTGATGTAATGGAATGCGTTGTAAAGGTAGTTTTTTAAAATGCGTTATAGTGTCATGCGATGTAATGGAATGCGTTGTAGTGGATGTTGCGATGTAAAAACTGCGTTGTAAGTGCATACATTCCTGAGTGACTGTTGTAGAGCTGCCACTGTTGTGGGGATGTTAGCGAGTGTCTTGTATTCTGTGGTTGCAACTCTTTCTTTTAATTTGCTGTGGTCATCCTTCAGTAGGTTCAAGTCTGTTCCAATTGTGTCTATTTTTGTTTCAACGGCCTCCGCATGCATAATGTCCATCAAAGTGGGTAGCACAGCAGCAGTGTCCTTCCCCAACTCCACACTCTCATCATCGTCGTCTGTCTGGGTGCCCTCCCCTCAAATGCTGTGGGCGCTATATCCTCTGCGTTTCGGGACTTTTCCCATTACGCCTATTGGTCTCCCATCTCTTCAGGTTGGGTAACCACTAGCAGGGCCGGTGGTTCCTTGACAAGTCTTACAGCCTCTAAATTCATTGGCGGGCTGTTCTCTGTGTTGCCCTTTTAGTCATCCCCTACTATGTTCTTGCTCCTCCCGCCGACCGTGAGCTCGGATCTGCTCTTGACCCACACTGCTGCCTTCCCTCACTTTACACACTTGGCCCTATTCCTTGTTTTCCACGTGACTTGAGGCCTGTATTTGTGTGCTATTGAATGCGGCACTCACTCAAGGCATCCTGCGCCGTCGTTGCCTGCCACTGCTGTCCGTGCCACACCTTTGCCGTCTCTACTCTTCTGCACGACTTCGCAGACATCCCAGGGCCTATATGAATCATTCGCCACCCAGCCTCGGCACCACTATCAGTCCTCTGGTTCTTGCCCTCACCTCCCCAGGCTGTTGCTGTTCTCCAGCACGGCTGCACCTCAGACCTTCACTCTGCTACAAGGGTGAGGATTTCCTTTATTTTCCTATTTCCAGGCTCTCTGCCTGTGCCACTCCGTATCACCCTAATATGCCGCCAGTGCTCATCTAGCCGGGTGTTGAGTCTCCGGGCCTACTTCTAGGTTATGGCCTAGTGCGTGCCTCAGACGTTGTCCCCTTCTGTTCCCTCTTTCCGGTGTTAGGGCTGGTCAGGCTTCCGCTGTCCGACCTCCCAGGTCAATTACTGAATGCGGTCTCAGCTTCTGCCACCAGTGCTGCACACTCGCTGTCCCTGCTCCTCCCAGCAGTCGCCCTTATGCTGTTGCGGTGTTCATTCACCGCTCTAATGCTCCACAGCCAGCCACCCGCTCATTCGTGCTGCCTCCTCATAGGTCGAAGCACTCAGAGCCTGTGTCAGGGTGTTTATCTTTGCTTTGGCACCGATAGGGGGTTAAACCTATTGCACCTCCTTCTTGCAGGCACTTGGGCTCCGCCGAATCACATCGCCGTGGCCGCCATCTTGCCGGGCGCTACGTGGCTCCCGTCTCTGATTAGGCCCATTTTGCCTTGATCCACGCCTATTAGTCTCCCTTTTTCTGGGTGTCCACAATCTGGGGTCGTTCTACCACATAGTCCTTGTTTAATTTGAGGGCCCGGGGCTCAGGATCATGCCGGATGGGGGATATCTGGGCCGGAGCTCCGTGGACCGCTGCCGTCTACATCGGCGTCAAGCCACGCCCCCATACAAAGAGCTTTGGCTTTGACACCATTTTATGAAACAGTACAGAGCTTTCCAGTAAATAAGTTAATCTGGTTTAGGTTTGGCAATGCAAGTTTCCTATAGATCCACCAATGGGGTGCAAAACAAGTAAGGAAGGGGTCAAGAAATGGCATTCCCTATTTTAATTTTTTGAGAGCATCATTAGGTCTCGCTGAGCCCAGTGCATGCGCTGGCTCGGAGAGACATTTTGTATGTGGGATTTTCAAAGTGCTGGTGGCCGGCCTAGCGCTTGACGTTCACGCGACCATGCACGCACGAACCGCTAGCCTTCAGCAGCACTTTGAAAACTCGTGCGTCATCGCAATCTGGATCACTTTCGCTTTCAGAGCGATCGCGATCGCGATGACGCACGCTTTCAATGCTCGTTATTTTTTACACAAAAATACCACATCTGTTTCGTGTCGCGACGTTCAAAAACTATGCTGTATTTCATTATTAAAAAAAAAAAATGAACGCGCACGTTGGGGGAAAAATAGCTACACGTGTGATCCATGATTTCAGCTGTTTGTTTGTTTTTTTGTTGCTTTATTAATTTTATTTATGTATTTATTTATATATTTATTGCCTTGCAACCCCCTTCAATTAATTGCCTCTTCCCTAAAAATACACTCAGCCACTCTATTTTGTACCGAACAGCACAAAGCGCATAGATTATTAATGCTTCAATAGCTCCTTCCTGCCAAGAGCAGGTACGCCGAATGTGCATCAATAGGGAGAATAAAAGGAACGAGCGCTGCTGTCTTGAGAAGTGGTTTGCCTTTGAAGGTTATGGTTCCCTGACTTGGCGCTTGTGGTAGAAAAATGTTTTTGAATGTGCCGTGCTCTGTGTGCTCCTTTGTTTCACTCTTGTTGATTCCAAGCCACCCAGGCTCCAGAAGTGGCCCTATTCATGCTGCAAGTGTTGCCACGCACGCCAGCTGAAAGGAGACGCCATTTATGGGCCAGCGTGCGATCCTACTATTAATGGGCTCTGTAGTACGTTGCTCTACGTCGCAGCAAGGGATACTGATACGGCAGAAAGGAATGCCCATACAAGGCAGTTGTGCACATTGTCAATTAGTATTCCCTTTTATAATTATGTTTAAAACTTTTGATTAGCAAGCTAAACCAGTTACTCCTATTGCATTAGGCCTAATCTGTTACATGAGTGCCACACAAACTGGATTTGTAAAATTTTCCATCACATGCATTGAGTTAAATAAAATGAATTGGCCGTGCCTTAGTGTGGCACTAGCCGGTAACCACCAGGATCGGACTGGGACAGAAAATAGGCCCAAGCACCAAAATAAAATGTCCCCTCCCCCATTAATGGATTAGAAAGCTAAACAAGTATTGGCATAGCCAATAGGGCTCGCTTTTGGGACCTTATAAGTATTTAGTTGTGCAGCACAATATCCTTAGCGCAACAACAACTGTTGCATGGCAAAACACTTATAAGGTCCCAAAGGCAAGACCTATTGGCTATGCCAATGCTTGTTTTTTAGATGAGGTGGAATGGTATCCACTACAAGCAATAAAGTCACTATCTTCTTAGGTTCTGTCAAAGGTTTCTGGAATTTAATCCTGAGCTCAACCCCTGGCAGCTGTGGCAGAGAGCAGACAGGCTTAACCTGTAGAAAATGTGTAAAGTATTTAGAGAATAACGACAGAAATCCAATAAGGGAAAAAGAAGCACAAAGTACCAATTGTAGTCAATGGTTGCATTAGAGATGAATAAAGGTGCATTTTGATGTCCACTGCAAATGGGCCCTGGTTGGATGCACAAATTGATTGGCCTTGATATGGCCTGAAGGTAGGGAGGGTCGAGAAAGTTTCTAATTCTAAATATGAAAAAAGGACTTGAGACCTCATGTACAAGGAATCCATTTGGTAGAAGCGGTTGCAAACTGACTTTTACCAAATCATTTTTGGTTTTGCTAACCAACCTATGTACTAATAGGTTGGTTCACAAAATACAGAATCATAGTGGGATGCAATTAGACCCACCACATCAATATTCAACCCACTACGATTGACCACCATCCGAGGGATGGTGGCTTGCTGGGTTCAGCAGACCACCCTAAGTGTGACTGCTTTAAAACAAAGTAATCTTTGCATTAAAGAAAAACGTTATACAAAGCTTTTTTACGAGTAGGCAGTAGTCCCATGGAAAACTGCCTACTTCTAAAGGACATAAAATGTTTTTAACAACATTCACAAACAGGAAGGGGCTCTTTGGGGACCTCTTCCTGTTTGCAAAAGGGTTTGTACTTCCTTCAAATTTGTAGTGAAATGTACATTTTTGTGACTGAAAAACATTAATACATACCCTAAGTAATTTGTTTTTGGAAGGGACACCCTAAACAAGCTCTTTCCAAATACTGATTTCTTATTGTTTCCTAAACCCATTTAATGATTCGGAAAAAAATCTTTGAATCATTAATTGGATCTAGTACGTTTCAGAAATTGTTTTAGCAGTCGCAAACCCTTTGAGGTTTTGAGACCGTTAAATCACTTTCCACAAGAGGCGCACTGTCATTTTTCTGAGGAAAAACTCTTCTCTCTGTGGCACATACCTGAAATTCAATCTGACGTTGTGGAGAAACCGGCCAGATGCCTTTTGTAGTCGGTCCCCTTAAAGCACTGGAGAAAAAACTTTTGAAAAAGTTCCCAAACTTCTTTTGGTGCCCAACAACCAGAGGAGTGCACTTCCAAGCCCCCAGAGACTTTAGGGGAGCTCTTAGAGATTCTGAGGGTGTCAGGCAGAGGGCAACAGCAAAGTCCAGTTGTCACTGGTCACCTGAGATCCTTCACAGGAATGTTCTCTTTAGATTTTTTTTATGTGTCTGGAACCACCCATGGGATACACCTTATGATTCTTGGAGACCTTTGTGTCCTTGGACTTCAAGTGGAAGGTGGTGCTTCATCAGGTCCTTTTCACAGGTCACAGATGCCATGTGCAGTAGGATCAGCCCCCTTAATACACCTTTGCAAGTCCAGCAGTGTTCTGAGGAAGGCAGGGTCAAGGTCTAGGTTTGTAGGGCTCACCAGCCTGTGGGCATGGGACAGCTTAAGACATTCCAAATTGATCCCTGTCCAATGAAGTAAAGGTTCCCAGACCCTGACGTACCTACTTTTGCAGTAGCTCCTGTTTGCTGTACTGGAAACAGGCCCAAAATGCCATGTGTTAGGGCATTATCAAGATGGTGAAAGTTTTTGGCCATAATAAATCTGGCATGAGTGAGTTTGGGGGAGTGAACTTTAAGCAATCCTATTGTCCTCCTACTCCAACATCCAGCTTGAAGCAGGCACTGTACCTACAACAAATCCAAAAGCAGAAATCTTGTATGAAAACAGCAGAGTATTACAACAACCAGACAGGTGATTCAAAAGGTTTATCGTAGTATACTGTTTGCTTAATTTGAAGAGCATAAAACATATACATGTGCTTCGGACAGACCTGTAATGCAGGATTTGACAATGGGGTGTTAGCAGTGGGGACACAGCCTCTACCATGCATATTCTATTAAGCTCAAAGGAGTCATATCTGCCCATTCAGGCCAGTTAACTGTAAGGTCTTTTGAGGAATTTCACAACTCATTCATAGCTGAGCACTGGCCGGGAGTCTTTGGAGGGCTAATGTATATCAGCATCTTGAAGGGCTCATGCAGATAAATTATAACTTTCTAAAAGTTACTTTTCCTTAATATTTAATAAAAAACCCAACTTCACCATGGTGTTATATTTTTTAATATTATGAAAAATATTAGTGTGATTATTTTTCTAGCTGGTAACTTTCCAAAGTTAGCAGTATCTGCAGTATAGAACAGCAAGGCTTGCCACAGTGAAAATAGCATTTTGGGCCTCGTCATGAAATGGACATGTTATTTTAAAAATAATTTTATTATTTTAAATATCGAATACAAAACAGAAGCTGCAAGTATACAGAAAAAGGTAGACCAGCCAATACATATATGGACATGTAATGGTAATTTTTTACATGCCCACTTTTAAATATTGTGCACCCTGCCTTGTGGGCTACATAGGGGTGACTTACTACCTATCAAAAAGTGTTATTTTAGCAGGTTGCACTGCAAGTTTAAATTGCAGCAGTCAGGCTACAATGGCAGCCCTGAAGCCATGTTTTCCTTGTCACACTAGTGTATGGCACAATACGTGCTGCAGACTATATGCCAAATTTACCTTTCAAAATCATGGGTGGAGTTTCTACACTATAAACTATGGCCTTATAGGAGAGTTAAATATACCAATTATTGATTTTCAGCCAATTTCTACATGTTTTAGGGGTAAGAGCACATACACTGGACAAAAATGGCAATAGGAAACTATGGGAGCATGGCCACGACTGGAGGAAGATGGCCACCTAAATGGAGAACTCCACTCGGTGAAAACGGAATTGATGCTATAAGCCGCACCAAGGAGCTCATTCCTTACAACACCGATGACTTTCTGCAGCTGAATGTCTCTGGAATGAGAGGATGATAGTGGAAGGGTACAAAATCCTATTTCTATCTTCTGTCTTGAATCTTGTGACTCGTAGTTGTCAAGTCCTCTAGGATCATGGCAGTCCCAAATAAGAGTGCTACTTTTTTTTGCTCTAGACTTCTTGGCTGCTCTCTTTGTTAATTGAGCTCTCTACAAAGATATGGACACAGACTAAAGTACTTCTCAAGCAGCTCCCCAAAAAACTCTTTTATTGTTAAACTTTAAATATGTGTTTTTCTGACTATAACCAGTCTTTTGTTTGGGGTATGTTGTGCTATGTTATCAGTTAGAAACTTAACAATAACTTTAATGGCATTTTTTGAATAAACCAAAATTAAGATCAGTGCTGACTCACAAACTGTTAACAGTTGAAGACATGTTCTGCAATATTTTTTAATGGCTGAAACACGACATTTGGTACACAATCCCGGTGCCTTGGATTAGGCTTTGTTTTGGGTAGGATTCTACAGGGAAGCCTGTTAATGCTCTACAGCATTTACTTCACAAGCCCATGTTTCAGCATTGTGTTTTTTATTACTGTCCACTGGCCGTATTATTATGTGCTCTATCCAACTACCAAGAATCCTACAATAATCCTGCATATCTGATCTTGATACTCAACCCTGCCTCTTGTGAATGGTACTTCTTATTGGGCTACACATAGTGGAAATGCTATTGTGTAGTACTATTGGCCTAGCTGCTGATATATTTGGAGTAATTAATGTTTTAGACTTAGTCTCCACCCTGGATGGTAAATGCAGCCTCTGTTGTGTAAAGGCCTTGGAAAAGTGGCATCAATGATTAAACTGTACAATCAGTAAGAGGCTCTCTAGTCTATTACTACACCTAGACAAGATTTACAGTTGGCTAACTACTATGGTGTTCGGAGATAATGAATCAGTATTTTTAAGACCCTCCTTCTTTCTCCCTCTTCACAATTCTTACTCTTCGGACAGCAATGTTTTGAACACTCTGCTGGGTGTTTGACTCCAGGACTGTCACACCTCTGCACTACCACGGCTGACAAAGAACAACAATCTTGAACTAAACGCTCTAAGGCAGAACCTCCATTGACATAATCACCTATAAAACTGTAATCTGATACTTTGACGCCATTGGATATGATACTTAAGAAACTACCGAAAGTCCATGACTTGGCTAAATTGACCATACTAAACATTAATTAAATGCAATCTGATATCAGGATATTAAAAGCTGAGATTCTGCAAATGAACAATAGAACCTAGGAAGCTGGAACCAGGATAAGAAATTTGGAGGATTGAGAATCATCTCATGTTTAGGAGCTATGTGAGATTATACCTAAAATGTTCTCTCCCCATAAAGTTTCCGATTTGGAAGTCTGCAACAGCTGGGGTAATCTGAGAATGTTTAGGATTCCTGAAGGTTCCGAAAGTAAAGACCGTGATGCCTGCATTCGCTTTTTGGAAGCCTGAGTACCGAAAAGGATTGACATACCTTTCAAAAAAGATTTTGAACTGGAGAGAGCACACAAAGTCCCATTTCATTTATCGTCCCATGGGAAATCTCTGCAACCTATAGTATGTAAATTACTTAGATTTCAACATGCAGATTCTATTCTTCAATACATGAGGGGAAAAAATGACATTCTTTGGGAGGGTAGAAAAATATTTGTGTCACAGGATTATTCCAAAGCTACTGCAGACTTGCAAAAAGGATTTTAGGCCCTGTGACCTAGGCTGACAGCTAGACATACATTTTCATTTGCAGGTCTGTCATGCTTCCGGGGCTCCTTGAATGGATCGTCACTCTTCTTCCAAACTGATACAGATCTCAAAAAGTTTCTAGACAAATTGGATGAGGTGGAAATTGATACCCACTCCAAAGGGAATCTTCTCATATAATATTACAAATTAATGTTCAGCAGTCTTGCAGCATTAACACTGTTGGTTGGTGTACAGATTCTACTTTTTGTGGCTATATAAAGCTGTGTATCAGTCTATCAAGTAATCAATCAATCTATTAAGTGGATTTTAATATTCATCAAGGTTGACTGTCAGAAGTTATTATGCAGCTAATCATAGTTAAATATGTTTTTACTATATTATTTTCCGTTTATACAGGTTACAAAGTGCACCAACAGTTGGTGTATTTACACAAGTTAACAATGCAATTATTACTTGGTAGGTGCTGAGTTTGGTTTCTGCAGTGGATTACTAATATACCTGATGGGAGCTGGTTTAACTTTACGACTGTTCAAAAAGAGGTTTTTGAAATATATTTCTAAGATGGTGCCCTCATGTTTACCTACCAGCAATGTCAGTATATAGTGGTCAATGATCGAACCTTATCTCTTTCTTTCCCCATGCCACCGAAACAAGAGAACGTGGGTGGATGGGAGGGGGGTTGAGAAGAGTGGGTGTTGTTGGTCTTGTCTAGTTTTTTTGAAGGTGTTCTCAAAATTGTACAGTCAATTAACTCTAAACCTTCTTATTTATATTTTTCTTATAAAGTTCCTTTTTATTGTTTCTCCAATTGCTTATTTTTTAACTTACTTTTGGTTTCTTTCTCACATGTCATATGGGAATACAGATTTCTATTGTATTTGCAGTTTAAGTACGTCAACAGTATATGTGTCTCTAATAGATAGTGAAATTAAGATTGGTTTGCTCTTTATAAAGAAGGAAGTTATTTCTCACATGCATACAATGATTGTTTCACACATCTCATCTGGCTAATGTAAAGAAAATGCTTGATCTTTTTATAACTCAGTCAAGGCCTAAATCACCTCAGGTGTAAAATTACAGATTGCATGTGTACATTACAAAGTGGTGTAATCCTTTTATAGGAATGCAAAATTGGTCAGGAAGAGGCTCTGTCACCTGGTGGTCATGCCCATTGAACCAGACTTTTTGGATAGAGATTCAGCATACAGTGCAGACCATCACAAATGTCCAACTACCGCTAGACCTACTTACGAGCCTCTTGGGCAACCCGTGGGCAGATTGTATCTTTCACACGATGATCCCCAAGGCCGCTTATTTGCTCCAACCTGCTCCTGGCGGCATGGTTGTGATGGGCTCAAATTTAGAAACAACCAGTAGCTCCTTCTCTGAACATGTGGTGGGGGAAGGTTCGGTCCCTTTATACTATGGAAAAATTGACTGCCATCATACACGACTGCGTGTCTAGATTCACTGTCATATGGCACCCCTTTACTACCCATATCAGGCACTTGCAGTGATCAGGAGGGCTCCCTAGGACAATGTCCAAAACACTACATGCATCCAACACCCACATCATGTCCCCCTCTGACCCTGAGGAGGGATCCGTGGGAAAATGACTTCTATTGAAATGAGTACCTTGATTGTTGTGTCTTCACTTTCCCTTCTTCTCCTTTCCTTCTCTCCTTCCTTTCCTATCTCCCCTTTCTGGGTTGTCCGAGGAAACGAGATGAGCTTCATTTTATTCAGTGCCCTGTTTGAGGGCAGTGAATAAACTTCGAAAACGCCAGAAGAGTGACAGCAGCCGGAAAGGAGAGAGGAGTCCACGGAGCACCGAATAAGCGGATTAGAGGACTCACAAGCAAAGAGAAAGAAACCATCAAGACTTACACGAGGCAAGTCAATTCCTGAGAGCTGACACCATATAGAATACGGCAATACAAAGAAGACAAGCCACTTTGTCTCAGAGTGAGCGAACAGAAGTCCGATTACAACTTCACATCAGCCCTGAAGACGACCTCATAAACATCACACAGGTCCCTAGCTACACAGGTCGAAACGCGTTGGCGAACAAGCAGAGATCGTGAACATCTTTGTGGAGGACAAATCTAGAACCAGCTTTCCCACACAAGCAAACACACAGAAGGATCATAACCTGCATGCTTGGTTGAACTCTTCATAGCCACAAGTATCCGACTCTGCCCAGGACCGCAATAATAGCTAGAACTATAGGAACCAACCGGCTTAAGTTCTTTAAGTCAAAAAGTATCGGACAAATGATTATTGTCATGCCAAATAGGCTTTTTGGATTGCTTTCAAATTCCTTGCAGTGTTATTTTTGACATGTTATGAAGTCACTGTATAAATGTAAATATATGTCACTATTTTATGTATAAAATAAGTGTATGATTAATGAGTAGTGTTCATCTAGCCAAAAAACTGACAAGTAAAAGAAAAAATCGTCTTTCAGATCGCAGTCATTAAACAGACTAGCCGATAAAACAAATGTTGTGATCAATGGTGTCAGAGGCAAAATGTATGTTGTAAAAACTGTTTGAGGGGGGGTCATGCCTTCTTTGACTTCCTCATTATAATCACGAGTATGTGAGCTGTGTTCCCTATCTCCATGAGTAAAGTGCATTGATTCCATTGGAACTGCACTGTGCGTCATGTTCATGTGTCTATTTTTTGGGGAAAAACGCAAAAAACAAATTGTAAAAAACATTTTTTAAAAGAGCTCTGTCCTTACATTCTAATTAGGTGGGAGGTGAATTATGCTCTCCTGCCAATGGTAAGAAAAATGGAGTGATAATTTTAATATCTAAAAGAGTTAATATTTCTGTAATATCTCATTCCATAGATACAAGGGGTTGATGGATGATTTCAAAATTGCACAACAAGGATGAAGGCTTTTTTCGTGGAAAACATATGTGCTCTGAATAGGGATGAACCCACATTTTGGTGAGATCTGGCTCAGAATATGAGCTTTATGCCAGCTAATGCTACAATAATTCTAGGGGGTGACATCAGTTTACCTATAACCATGCTCTGGGCATGTCTTCCATATGTAAACATCGACCTCTTAAATCCCATAAACAAATGCTGAATCTATGACAAATATATCACTCAAAATATGCATGGAGATTACAGCAACCAGATATACTAGACTATAAGTTTTGTCCGTCACACAACTCATACTCTAGAATAGATTATAAATATTGTCAGAGAATCACTTAAAATCTTTAACTGGCACCTCCATACAACCTAGACACATTTCAGATCATTTGTGCATATCATTTATGTTAATATGGGCTGCCCAAATCAACTACAAAACATATGGAGACAATGACGAAGACCAAGTCCACTTAAAGAGAATACAAGATAATATAGATCATTTTCTACATAAAAAACGCATAAGAGGATACTTTCCCCCTTATCCTTTGGGAAGCCTTAAAAATGACAATTAGAGGTTATCTAATTAATGTAAGATCTTAGATGAATAACAAAAAATATGAAACCCTGTTTCTCCGAGAAATAAGAAGTCGAAGAGTCACCCTATGCAGATGATATCCTAGTATTCACTGCAGAACAATCTATAGCAGCACTATAGTAACTTTCTCATGATACTCTGGCTATACATTGAAAGTGACAAATTGGAGGTTATGGCTCTAAATGAATTGGGAGGAAAATTATTGGATTAATTTTGAAAAATATGCACACCTGATTGGATGAGAAAGTACTTTTGCTTATCATCTATTTCAAGTCCACAAACCATAAGCCATGTCCATGGACTCAAAGCTCTCTGACTGCAAAAAAGAAACATCTATTGTGACTGTATTACAGGATTCCGGCACTCAGCCCTGAGTCCTAAAAACAGAAATGAATGTTCAATAAGGGATACAGGAAGCCTCCTCTGAACACCCTGGCTCAAGTGAGCAAAATATAAACACAAGTACATTTTGTTGTAGTGTTTGTGAACCCCAAAGGTGGATTCACGGACCCTAGCATGGCTCCAAAGGTCCACAAATCCTGCCATTGGGGTCTGTGTATTCATGCAAGTGCGCCATGAATCACATTTGGTCCCTCTTAAAATCTTGGCCCACCGTCCACAAATCCACGCAGGTTTGTGGACTCCTTTTTGGACTACGTTCAATCTTCTACCAGCTCTTCTCTGACCTGTGAGCCTTGCTAAAACAGCTTTAATATAAATGTTTCCATAAGTTAGCATTCATTCTGATCTTCTCTGCCTGCCACTTGTTCACTCACCTCTAACCACCTATCAACTCTGCTCTGACCTCTACCAAAAGGTCTTTGTTCAAGCAATATTAGCCACATAGGTGTCATTTCCTGTTCTAACAACTCTTGATTAAGCCTTTTAAATACATGCTACAACCATCAAACTGTGTGGATTGAATCTGCTGGACTCTTTAGCTCACATCTGCCCAGAAAAATTTGCAGGCCTTATCATCCAAGAATTCTGACCTCGGGGGGCCTTTTTGAACTTTTTGGGGGAAATCACACTGCCCCCTTCCACTTCAAATGTGTTTGCAATAACTCAGGCTTCTGTTAAATAGTTAGAGCTCTAACAAACTGTTCATAAAACTAGAAATAAGGTCTTCAAACCACTCCTAGGAAAAGTCAAAAGTTTAAGTAGGAATTTATACTAGGAGACATCATCCATTCTACTAGTAGTTATCTGTTTATGTTAGCCTGTCAGCCTTAAGGCGGTCTTCCCTCAAACCTTTTGCCTGTTTTGCCGCACTTTTTGATGATCTGTTTTTGTTGGCCGTAGGACTCTGGGCAGTTTACGGATGATAACCAGCGCTAAAGTGCACATGCTCACTCCTCTAAACACGGTAACATTGTTTTATACACAACTGGCATACAAAATAATGCCCAGGGACTGTAAATTAAATGCTACTAGTGGGCCTGCCGCACTGATTGTGCCACCCACTTAAGTTGAAATTTAAACATGGCTTAGGCCTGCCACTGCAGACCCTGTATGTGCAGTTTCATTGCCATGTCGACTTGGCATTTAAAACCCCTTGCCAAGCCTTAAGCTCCCCTTTTATTACACATAAGACACCCCTATGGTAGGTCCTAGGCAGCCCATAGGGCAGGGTGCTCTGTGGGTAAAAGGCAGGACAAATACTTTTTAATTATACATGTCCTGAAAGTGAAAATCTCCCAATTCAATGTTTTACTACTGTGAGGCACACCCTTTTCTTAGGTTAACATTAGGAATTCCTTATTACATTTAACATGTGTAATTTCTGATTGAGGTGGAGTAGAACTGTCATGTTTGGCACCTCTGGTGCTGTAATAATGAACTCTCTTTAGAGGTAAAGTTGGACTTAATATTACAATTTAAAAAATGCCTCTTTTGCATACATGTCTGAGGTGGGTAACACCTGAGCCATATGCATTTCCTCAAGACAGCCACACACAAAGGAAGCTTGGGTGTGTCTGATGGACAATTCATATCCTATGGGTCATTCTGGGCAGGATGGAAGAGAGGAGTTGACACTTACACCCGAATGGGATCCAAGGGCTTTTCTGCTTGCCTCCTGTTCTGAAGGGGGAACAACCTTTACAAAGCAACTTTTGCAACGCACTACACTTACAACGCATTTTTTACAACGCACAATCCATTACAACGCATGACATTACAACGCATGACACTACAACGCATTTTTAAAAACTACCTTTACAACGCATTCCATTACAACGCATACTACCATTACAACGCATACCATTACAACGCATAATATAGTAATTTTTACTATCCAACACTTTCCCTACTGTTGCACCCCCTGGAGTTAGAATAGTAATTTTTACCCCTATAGTATCCAACACTTACCCTACTGTTGCACCCCCTGGAGTTAGAATAGTAATTTGTACCCCTATACTATCCAACACTTACCCTACTGTTGCACCCCCTGGAGTTAGAATAGTAATTTTTACCCCTATACTATCCAACACTTACCCTTCTGTTGCACCCCCTGGAGTTAGAATAGTAATTTTTACCCCTATACTATCCAACACTTACTCTACTGTTGCACCCCCTGGAGTTAGAATAGTAATGTTTACCCCTATACTATCCAACACTTACCCTACTGTTGCACCCCCTGGAGTTAGAATAGTAATTTTTACCCCTATACTATCCAACACTTACCCTACTGTTGCACCCCCTGGAGTTAGAATAGTAATTTTTACCCCTATACTATCCAACACTTACCCTACTGTTGCACCCCCTGGAGTTAGAATAGTAATTTTTACCCCTATACTAACCAACACTTTCCCTACTGTTGCACCCCCTGGAGTTAGAATAGTAATTTTTACCCCTATACTATCCAACATTTACCCTACTGTTGCACCCCCTGGAGTTAGAATAGTAATTTTTAACCCTATACTATCCAACACTTACCCTACTGTTGCACCCCCTGGAGTTAGAATAGTAATTTTTACCCCTATACTATCTAATACTTACCTTAAATGCAATTTAATATTATGCGTTGTAATGGTATGCGTTGTAAAGGTAGTATGCGTTGTAATGGAAATGCGTTGTAAAGGTAGTTTTTAAAAATGCGTTGTAGTGTCCTGCGTTGTAATGTCATGCGTTGTAATGGATTGTGCGTTGTAAAAAATGCATTGTAAGTGCATGCGTTGTAAAAGTGTGCGTTGTAACGACATACATCCGTTCTGAAGTCTCAGCGATATCAAGGTCTTCCAACAATCTTGCAACCTGTACTCTGCCATGTGTGAGTCCTGCCCTACCAAGTGGGGCCAATCCAGTCCGGTGCCCCTGGAAATGGGTTTAAAGTGCTGCAACTACAAAAATCCAGCCATCGCCGCCGTTGTGCCAGTCAGGACCAACACACATCCCTTGATGCTGATGCATCGCCGAGATCGGGGACATTTTTCATCGCGGGCTGCGCAGCTCAACCATGGCACATTGCCTACATTCAGTGTTGCTTGACGCCGACCCAAGCCCAAGTTGCGGGGTTTAATGACGACGCACCACCTGTGACTTCTAAGGATTGGAACCGACGCGTTGCCTCCCTGCTCCTCGCATCTGACCCTTGATGTTGATGCATTCTCCAATCATGGTACTGTTTCAGCAGGCCAAGGCTGGTCCCTGTATCCAGGCTGAACTTTTGGATTTGACACGGTCAAGCTTGCGCAGATAGCCCTGGTTGTCGCTTTCTGGGGCATATTCTAAAGGACTCATCGCCGAGTTAGCGGCACCTTATCGCAGCCAAAGTGGCGATAAATTTATCTCCCCATTCACAAGCTGGTGCTAACAGCCGGTACCACCAGTTTACCTGCGATAGCAGCCACAAAAAACATCGCGATAGAGGACCCCGGCAACTAACGCTAACGAGTTGCAGAGTAGGTGTTTCCGTGAAAAAAACGCGAAAACACCACTCCGCAACATTCTCAACGACCAGCCAGATCTGCAATAAGATCCCAAAACAGGTGATAAAGTGCGATAGCAGTAGGGATTTAACACCTGCTCTGACCTGGTGTAAAGTCGGACGACAACCTGCACCATCAAAGGGAGCCCAGCCCAGAGCCACACCAGAAGAACAACAGATGCCATGGAGCTACTGCTCATGCAGCTCGGAGCCCCAACAGGGCCACAACACCCACCGCCACCACCCCCAGGCCCGCCATTCCCCCGGCCCCTCCCCGCCCCCCCGTACCACCACAGAGGCAGCGCAGCCTCACAGACTTAACACCAGAGAATGTCATTGCCTACTACAGGCTCAAAAGAACAACAATACTCTGCATCCTGACCATCATTGCCCACAGGCTGATGGTACCAACACAGCGGACAACCAACATCCCACCGCAAACAAAGCTGCTGGCTGTGCTGCACAGGTTGGCCTCCGGTACCTTCCAACCAACAACCGCCAGAGTCGGAGGAGTCTCACAGCCAGCCCTATCAAAGTTTATCACAACTGTCTGGGATGCCATCATCAGCTCGGTACCCAAGCACCTTCACTTCCCCCACACTGCTCCGGAACAGCTGAAGACCAAGCAAGGCATCTACACCATAGCTGGCTTCCCGCACGTGTTGGGGCAATTGACTGAACACATGTCCTACTTGTCCCCCCTGCCGACACTGCACACAATTACCACAACAGAAACCACATGCATTCCATCAATGTGCAGGCAATAGTGAACCACCAGGAACTCTTCACCAACGTTGTCGCCAACTACCCAGGCAGTTTGCATGATTCCTACATCTTCCAACAGTCCATCATCAACCAGCGCTACCAGGATGGCACCTACGGAGATGCACTGCTCTTTGGTAAGTAACAAATGAACACACCACACACTCTAACTCCACAATCATGCAACTCACAAATGTGAGCATGCACACGTTACAAACTCACATACAACATGCCGACCCACTATACACGACAGCACAACATACTGTGGTAACCTGGGCTAGCCATGTACATGAGCCATCAACGGCATGGCACCTCAGCCACACAATAGCATATTGTGGGGAGAGGTGGGAACCGGGCATGTGTGAAGGAGCCAAGTGACCCATGAATGAGAATGTACACAATGCCAAGTGTGGTGTGGATGTGCTGGACAGACAGCAGTAAGCAGACCACAGACATATCCATGTTGACATATACTGCTGGTGTCTGGAGTGCAGTGGACAGTGGGCACAACCATGTAACCTCAACCAGTGGGGATGATCGCAGAAAAGTTGCTTGTTACGTCCCCCCCTGGAAGCGTGAGTGGAATGGGCTGGCCTGGTGTATTGCAGGCTAGCGTAGGGGTGTGAATAAAAAGCAAGTAGCTCTGGGCATGGTTCTCTTCCAGAATGGCTAAGGTGTCTGCCAGGGCGGCGCCTCACAGCCCACCACGAGGCCGATGCTGTGAGCGGTGGGGCCTGTGATCATGGGTGCCTGCTGCACCCCAGGTCCCCAGATCTGTCTTGGCTGCCCCTGCGCAACCCGGCCACACCGCTCACCTTTCGACACCGGCGTGTGTCAAACAGGGTCCACCACGTGCATGTGCAAGCTCCAAGCCCGAGGCCCGTGACCTTGGCAGCCTCCTCAGACCATCATGGCCTCCGAAACACAGGCACCCAGCACTCCTTTCTTGTTGACATACTCCACCGGCCTACACTGCGGTCTAGTAGGTCACACATTTGGAACTGAGTCTTGATTATGCAATGGCAGAGTACACACTTTATGGCTGAGTTTATATCACTGTACTCCCTTCAATGTGGTGCCACTAACTCTGTGCATCGCAAGCCAATGACACGTGGCTGTGGGCCCTTGCTGACTACTGCTTTCGGCCTTCACTGTGGTCCAGCAGGCCTCGCACTAATCAAACCCAGTCCAGACCAGGCAGGACACGGCATCGTCGCAGGCTGCACACACGCTCAGCTCTGGTGCTTCTACCTCCGTCAACCACAAATCATCGCCACATGCCATTCCAACGCCATGTGTGAGAGTTCCAGGAGGAGCTGGCTGGACAGCTGTTGGCCTCCCGCCTATAATGTGGTCAAGTAAGTCAAACGTTTGGATCTGAGCCTTGATTTATTTATGGCAGAGTTTATATCATTGTACAGACCTCATCGCAGACTGCATCCCCTTTCAGCCCTGGTGCCACTAACTCTGTGCCCTGAAATTCATGGACACTCTCTGAGTCTATGTCCTGGGGGTTGTCTTCATCATCATGTAGCTGATACTGACTTGGTGGTAAAAAGGAGACTGTAGCATTCTACTTCTCCATTTGCCTGTTTCGGCTTGCTTCTGCCCTCTGCAACATGCCCTGGAAGGACACCTTCCACTGTCCCCCGAAACACTCCGGACATTCACCATTGACATCAACGAGGACCCGCTCAGCTTGCGTGGCCCTACCAAGTCACCATCCCATGGTGGTGTGCCTGTGTAGGCTGCAGTGCATCCAGGGCCACTATCTCTGTGCAGCTCAAGTAATGGACCCTGTCTGATGGACTATTGGATGGCATCTGTTGATGGCCTGGGGGTCCTCAACACCATGTGTCTGTGGCCCTGCGCTGTCCGCTGCCTCCGGCCTCAACTGTGGTCCACTAGGGCTCACACATCAAATCGACTTCTGACCTGCCCGGACGACGCATCACCGCAGGATGCACACGCCACCACCGCCAGGACCACCTCCAACCAACAACTGCCAGAGTCAAAAGAGTCTTACAGCCAGACTATCAGAGTTGTTCACACATGTCTTGGATGCCATCATCAGCTTGGTACCCTGCTCAGCTCTTCAGGTGCCACCAACTCAGTGCACCACAACTCATGGACCCTTTCCAATATATTATTTTTTATGTGGACAGCCCACGCAACATTGTCACCTCCGGCAGTGTGGAAGACCTGGGACAATGATGGGGTAGATGTGGTCGGTGTGCGGAGGGGTGAATGCACAGACAATGGGAGGGCAGGCGGCAACAACCAGTAGGAAGAAATGCAGCCTGGAGGTGGTAGTCCAGCTACACACCAGGAGCTATGATTGAGATACGTGCTGTGGACTGCGGACGCAGCTATGTCACTACAGGCAGTGGGGAAGACCTGGGACGATGATAGGGAAGATGTGGCAGGTGTAACACACCCTACTGCAGCTCCAGCAGGAATATCCCCATGGGTCACAATCTTGGAAAATTTCTTCACAAGAGCACGATCAACTCTGATGCCCCTACCTCAGTGCACTGTGACTCACCGATCCTTCTAATTGAATATTAGGTGACCTCTGTACTTGCTCCGGCTACCAACATGATGCAGTTGTTTGTGTTATGTTGGTGTTTTCTGTTTCCGCTTTAATGGTGAACACTGTTCAAGTTGTTGCCAGCACCAACCACTCCCTTACGGCTGGCTCACACTCAGCCCACACCCATCCAGCAAAGGCGTCACTGCTCAGGTGACCCTGGTAATAAAAAGTGGCCAGGCGCACATGCCTGTAGCCAGTTCAACTGACTATCAAAGTGTGTCCGTGTGCTCGTTACGTATGCATGATGGCCCCGGGCCCTACCACATTACATTGTGCGTTGCACAGCGGACGCAACCATGTCACCCCAGGAAGTGTGTAAGACCTTGTACATGTAGCTCTGTCATCCCCCCTTCATACAGAGGAGTGGACTAGGACGGCGTACGCAAGTCCAGCGTAGGGGTGTGAATGATTGTCCCGGGGCTCTGGGCGTAGTTCAGTACTGGAAATGAGCAAATGCATGTGGCTATGTCGCTGTGTGTGTGTCAGTTGGTGAGTGTAAGTGGTCCCTGATGGGAATTAGACATCCATGTATGTAATCGAGTTCAGCTGCCCTGAGTTCAAACCCCACCCGCACCAGTTCAGCCACTTCCTGCTGGCATTCTAACACCTGGCCGTGGAATGCGATGTGTGCTTCTGTGAGGTGCTGGGAGCCATCCATGGTGGGGTGTGCTTCCTGCTGTGTGGTCTGTGCAGGGGGTGGGGTCTCCTGGATGCAGCTGGGCTGCCCTGCTCCTGGAGGTGGGTTGTCTAAGATGTCCATGAGCTCTTGTAGGCTGTCGGTGTCGAAGGTGTGGAGGTCCTCTTCATCATCAATGATGAGTTGTCTGGTCTGCTCTGCAGGAGGTGTTGGCTGTCCCTCTGCTATGTGAAGGGGAGATGCATTTTAACATTGTGTTGATATGTATGTTGACACCTTGTTCAAGTTTACATCGGGACTGCATGACAATGTACATTGTGACTGTTTGAGAGGAGCTGACTATTTGATGCGGGACAGTGGACATTTGAACTACATCAAGGATGTGAGGTTGTACACGTACATTTGCTATGACAGATGTGATTGGCCAGTTTCCACGCAAAGGCAGAACTAATTGTGTCCTCTGTTCTGTAATGGGAGTGTTGCACTTTGTACCACATTGTTGTCAATGTTGATGTGCTGTTATTGCTATGTGTGTGTGCTGCATTGTGGGTGAGTTGCCCCTGCTGCACAGATTTGGCTGCCCCTTATCCCTTTTAGGCTGTGTGCCTTTGACTTCTGTGCTTCAACAGTGCTGGGATGTTTCGGACTTGGGTATATTGGGCTCATGGTCGAGTTCTCTTGGGCATGGTTTGTCTGCAGATGTTTTGTTGCGTCAGGGGTGGTTTGTGCATGTGGATGTGTCAGAGTGTGGCCTGCTCCTTTCCAGATGTGGCCTACCTCAGTGTTGTGGTGTGCACAATGTCATGATGATTGGGCTGCAGCCTTGCTATTCGTCGTTTAGTGTAAATTGCATTGTCGGTGTGGCTCACAAATACGATTCTTTGCTGGGTTTCGCATGTGTGCATGTGTTGGTTGTGATATTGCTGATGTGTGGGGTGGGACCCCTTTGGGCACGTTGTGGACGGGGGCCTACTTGGTGTTTGTATGTGTGCTGCAGTGTGCCACGGGGGTTAGGGACATGATCCAGAGTCATTGTGGGTGTGCAGTGTGCTATGCCTAATTTTGCATGTGTGCCATTGTGCCCATCTCCCCCCGTCTCCCCAGTCCCTGGTCGGTACTCACCCTGTTGATGTTGTGTCAGGTTATGTTGAGTAGTGTCCGGTGCCACAACTCCTGGCACCGTATCCCTACTGCTGACTGTGGCCACCATTTTCTCCATGTCATCCAGCTCCTGGTGTGCCGCTGGACCCCCACCTCCAATCTGCGTTGTTGCTTTCATGTTGGCATTGGGTTTCTTCTTTGTTTTGCCCTTCACATCATTCCAGCGCCTCTTGACCTCTTCCATTGTCCTCCACAACACTGCATCTGCATTCACATGGTCCTAGATAGTCTGCCATATTTGCGTCTTTGTTGCCAGTGACACGTTGGAGGTGACAAACAGTTGTTGTTAGTGTTCTATCACCTCCGTGACGATGATCCTGTTTTCATGCAGACTGAACTGCGTCTTCCTCTTCTCCTTGGCCTTCCCAGACCCCGAGGTTCCTTGCTTGTCGTCTGTGGGGCTTCTGGGTTTGCGCTGTCCTCTGCACTTGGTCCGGGTGCATTCATGGTGCTACGCAATTTATTTGTTTTTGTAATTTTTTAAAACTGCTTTTATAGTGCATTTACCTGCATGAGGCGTGGGGATTGCAGGCCTGTCGCTGATTATCGCTGATTTTTGTATCACGATTGGCCTCATCGCAACTTTTTTCGCTTTCGTGTTTCACATTTTTGTGGCGTTGCGTTGATTTTAACGCTGTCATTTGATGCGTTGTTGTGAGGCTATCACATGGTGCCACCGGGTTGAGAATACTATGTTAACACGGCGTTGTTTTCCCGCTATAGACTACGATATGCAAAGTTGTGTTAAGCTAATTTTGCAATAAGTATCACACTTTCTTGAGAATATCCCCCAATGTTTTTAAGTACTGCATTTCAGGATACTCTTTAAAAATTCATAACTCTGGTTGTACATAATGGATTACAGTTACTGTGGTGTTGTTTTTTTCAATAAATTAAGTTCTATTTTTCAAACCTGGTGTGAAATTTTTGTGTGTGTTGTGTTTTTACTGTTTTAAGTGTTGCAAAATATACTTTACACATTGCCTCTTAAATTAAGCCTGACTGCTCTGTGCCAAGCTACTATAGGGTAAACACAGGTTCATTTAGGTGCGTATCTGACTTACCCTGACTGGGATTGTGTTTCCTGCTGGTACAAGGTGCATACTACTTCCAACCAGAAACCCAATTTCTCACGGGATGCCTAAAAATTCACCTGATGATCTGCAGATTAAGATGATTCCTTCTTTGCTGGATGCCAACTCTGAAACTTCCTTGTGTCACAATCCTGGCCTACTGTGCAGGACCATCACTAAGCCAGGGCCTTAGTCACACTCTGCTTCCAATTCTAAAAATGTATGTACACTTTGGGGATCATATAGACCACACACAGACACACACACAGGCTTCTGAGCTTGTGAAAATGTTACTTAATTGAGAAGGTAGATCAAAATGTCCAGTGCCCTCACGGCTGTAGTCAATAGTATCTCATTCTCATCAAACAAATTCTTTCATTTAATTCTAACTCCAGAGAAAACAGGACATGTATTGATGTTGGCTGGTGTTGACTGAAAAGAAATGCAGAGCACAAGGTGATTCTTGGGTGTGAGGAAACAATTCATTTCCTTTCTACCCCTCCACAACATCGTTTGAAAGAAATATAACTGAGGGAACACTATGCTGTTTTCTATTTCTTTCCCTAGCTCCCTTCATGAGATGAGCTGTGGGCATGATGCCAACAGACAATTTTCCTTGTTGTGTGTGTGAACTATAAAAAAGGAGTGATCGGGGTCAGAAATTCTAATCATGCACTGCTATTACCATAACCTCCCATATTTCATCACTCATAACATGTTCTATGAAATCATTGCTAACATCACTGCAACATCTGAAAATCCATTATTGTTAACATAACTGTGCATGATCGTGCATGAGCTATAGCTGCTTTAGGCAAAGAGGTATGGTTACTTGAGATAACTATAACTGGTACATTTTTGTGGTTTTGTTAGTTTAAGATGCTATCTTTTAGCTGATATGTTCACCTAACTAAAAAATCCCTTCAACCTTTGTTTTCTTCCGTGGATATATAGTAGATAGTTATTGTTAGGACCTAGTTTTGGTAGGAAAAGCATTTTTGAATTGCTTATATCTTTAGTGCAATTTGACGAATCTTCTCAAAATTTCCCCCCAAAAATTGGTAAGTGGCCCTACTTTGTCTAGTTTTGCATTGAAGGTTTTGGAGTGATCTTTCAAGCGGGGGCTGAGAAAAAGGGGCGGGGGTAAAAATGTATGTTTCCAATACAATTTCGATTAGGGATTTTGAACACGACATCAGCCCGAACTACTGAATGGAATTACACCAAATTTGGCACAGAGGTGGCTGTTGGTCCAGAAAAAGCCGTTTTGTGATCTGACGTAAATCCGTTCAGTAGTTGCAGAGTTATTATTGAAAAATCAAATGTATTTATATATAGAGACGTGGACCCTTCGCTGATCACCTGCGATGGATCCATAAAGTCATGCACCACCATCAACACAGTGATTGTCTGACCAAAACCTGATATGGAGGTTGAAGCTGCTATTTTAAGGGGTCCTATTTCTGATCGGCAAAATGATGAAAGGGGTCAGGGTAGAGGTAGTCTGACCCCATGGGAGTGTGACAGGAGTGTGAGACGGACCTATGTTGGGTACAAAATTGAGTTATATCTGGGGGGTTTTCCACTTTGGGAATCCGCGGATCTGCCACTGCCCCCAAGTAAATCCACGATAGACCCATGAATCTTGACGCACTTTGAAAAACAAATCACTTTCTGACCCACTTTGACTCTCACACAGGTACTCTCACACCCATTTACAGACCCACCCAAGCAGTCATGCACCCACTCACAGACCTACAGAGGCATTTACGGACCCACTCACAGAGCCATGCAGGCACTCTCAAACCCACTCACAGACCCCCATAGGCACTCATACACCCAGTAACAGATGTATGCAGGCATTGAGACACTCATTCAAAGACCGATGCAGGTGCTCACAAACCTACTCACGTGCCCATGTAGGAACTCACACACCCACCTCACAGACCCATGCAGGCACTCACACACTGAGTCACCGACCCACACAAACACTCACACACCCTTTACAGACCCACACAGACAATCAGACACTCCCTCACAGTCCTATGCAGGCATTGACACACCCACTCACAGACCCATGCAGGCATTGACAGACCCACTCACATACCCATGTAGGCACTCATAGAGCCACAAATGTATTCACACACCCACTCACAGACACATACAGGCACTCACACACCCACTCACATACCCACACAGACACTCACTCACAAACCCACATAGGCACTCACACAGCCACTCAGAGATCAACACAGGCATGAACACAGCCAATCACATACACACACAGGATCTCACATACCCACTCACAGACCCACACACTCACAGACTGACTCACAGACTCACACATACACTATCACATACATGGGAGAGGTATGGCACAGCATCCAGAGCAGCTGACTCTGCAGCGTGGGACTTGTGGTTTAAATTCCCAGCGGCAGCTCAGCATCATGTGACTCTGGGCACTAGCTCACTTATTCTCCGTGATGGACCCCAGCGCCTGGATACCCTAGGGGTGATGAGCCACTCTTTATAAATCTGGAATCACTTCACTTTTTCACATTCCCACTCAAGCATTTATGCACCCAGTGACAGACCTACACAGGAACTCACTCACTCAAAGCCCCCTCACAGCCCCATACAGACACTCATACACCTACTCACAGACCCATGCAGGCACCGACAGACCCATTCGCAGACCAACACAGGCACTCAGATCCAGTTACAGACCCCTGGGAATACTCACACACCCAATTACAGACCCATCCAGGCACTCAGAGAGCCACTTGCACACCCAGATAGACACTCAAACAGCCACTCACAGTCCTATGCAAGTACTCACACATATAGTCACAGACCCATGCATTCAGTTACACAATCAGTTACAGACCCAAAGAGGCACACTCACACCCATTCCCACACCCACAGAGACAGTCGCACACCCATTCAATCAATCAATCAATCAATCAATCAATCAATCAATCAATCAATCGACCATCAATGTATAGGGCATACTACTCACCCGTAAGGGTCTCAAGGCTCTGGGGGAGGGTTTGGGCAGCTCTGAGGTCATCCGAAGAGCCAGGTCTTGAGGTCTTTTCAGAAGGCTTGAAGTGTAGGGCTTCGTCTGATGCTGAGGGAGAGTTTGTTTCAGGTCTTGGCCACAATGTAGGAGAAAGACCAGCTACCCCTTCTCGCTCTGTGGATGTGGGGTATTTCAGCAAGGGCTAGATCGGTGGAGTGGAGGCTTCTCTTCGGGCGTGAAAGGAGATTCTTTTGTTGAGGTATTGGGTCCGGTGTTGTGGATGGCTTTGTAGGAGTGTGTGAGCAGCTTGAAGGTAACTCTCTTTTTGAAGGGGAACCAGCGGAGGTAGCAGAGGTGCTGGGTGATGTGTTCGTGTCATGGGATGCTGCGGCGTTCTGGAACGTCTGGAGTTTGCAAAGGAGTGATGGGTTGGTTCCGGCATAGAGAGCGTTTTTGTAGTCCAGCCTGCTGGTGATGAGTGCATGGGTGACGGTCTTCCTGGAGTCAGGGAATCATTTGAAGGTCTTGCAGAGTAAGCAGAGGGTGTTGCAGCATGTGGATGACACTGCGTTGATCTGTCAGTTCATGGCGAGTGAGGTGTCGAGTATGATGCTGAGGTTGCAGGCATGGTCCGTGGGGGTGGAAGGGTTTCTGAGGGTGGGGGCCACCAGGTGTCGTCCCACACGGCAGGGTGAATCCGAGGATGAGGACTTCTGTTTTCTCCGAGTTGAGCTTCAGGCAGCTGCTGCTCATCCAGGATGCAATGTCCTTTAGTCCTTCCTGGAAACTGTGCCTGGTGATGTTGGGTTCCTTGGTGAGGAAGACAATGAGTTGGGTGTCATCGGCATAGGATACTATGCTGAGCCCATCTTTTCTGACGATGGTTGCAAGGGGGGCCATGTAGATGTTGAAGGGGCTGAGGGAGGATCGTTGGAGTACTCCACATCTGATCTCTGTAGGTTTGGAGACGGAGGGCGGGAGTTTTATTCTTTGTGTTCTTCTGGAGAGGAAAGAGCGGATCCAGTCCAAGGCAGTTTCCTGTATTCCAGCATCGTGGAGACTGGCAGCTAGTGTGCAGTGGGAGACGGTGTTGAAGGATGCTGAGAGGACTAGTAGAATGAGGGCTGCAGTGTGGCCTTGATCGAGAAGGGCGTGGATGTCATCCGTGGCGGGTAGCAGGGCGGTCTTGGTGCTGTGGTTGCTGCGGAATCTGTATTGAGATGAGTTGAGGATGTTGTTGGTTTCTATGAAGTGCGTTAGCTGGGGGTTGATGATTCTTTTGATGACTTTGGCGGCAAAGGGGAGGAGAGAGAAGGGCCTGTAGTTCTTGAGGTCCGTTGGGTCTGCAGAGGGCTTCTTGAGGAAGGGTTTGACTTCGGTGAGTTTCCAGTCGTCAGAGAATGTGCCTGTTTTGAGGGCACAGTTGATTGCCCATCGTAGTTCTGGTGCGATGGCAGAAGCGGCCCTGTGGAAGATGTGTGGTGGGCAGGGGTCAGTGGCTGCTCAAGAGTGGATGCTCTTTATAGTCTTTGCGGTGTCTTCTGTGGTGACAGGTGTCCAGGTTAGGAGGGTCGGCTGGGAGGCGTTGCTGATGGAAGATGTTGGGTCAGTGTCTTGGTCGTCGAAGTTGTCGTAGAGTGTCCTGATCTTGTGGTGGAAGAAGGAGCTGAGTTTGTTGCAGATGTCCTGGGAGGGAGGGACATTGGTGGTTTCGCTGTGGGGTCTGGTGAATTCTTGTACTATGGTGACATTTGGAGATGATTCTGTCCTGAATGAAGTATCTCTTCGTAGATCTGATGAGTTGCTAAAGTGTCGTCGTGGCAACCCTGTAGGCGGTGCATGGTTCCATTTACAGTTCTATGCTGGCACTTTCACACCTACTCAGTCTCACACAGGCAGTCACACATCCACAAACAGACCCACTCAGGCACTCACCCACCCACTCACAGACCCACACAGGAACTCACACACCCACTCACAGACCCACACAGACACTCACACACCCACTCACAGACCCACGACGGCACTCACACAGCCACTGACAGTCAGATGCCGGCACTCACACAGCCACTGACAGTCACACACCAACTCACACACCCACTCACAGACCCCCACAGGAACTCACACATCCACTCACAGTCCTACTCACAGTCCCACTCAGGCACTCACATCCACTCACAGTTTTAAGCTTGCACTTTGACACATACTCAGAGTCCCACACAAGCAGTCACAAACTCACTCACAGACTCACACAGCCACTCACACAGTAACTCACAGATGCACACAGGTACTCTTACACCTACCTTCTAACAGACCCACACAGCCACTCACACACACTTACAAACCCACACAGCCACTCACACAGCCACTCACAGACTTATTCAGGCACTGACAGACTCACAGACCCAGTCGCAGACCCATGCAGGAACTGAAACACACCCATTCACAGACCCAAACAGGTACTCAGAGGCCTACTCACACACCCACATAGGCATTTATACATCCACTTACAGACCCACGCAACTAATAATACACTCACTCACAGACCCATACATGCACTCTCATACCCACTGACAGAACCACACATGCACTCACAGACCCACTGACAGAGCCACACAGCCACTCACACACCCACTCAGAAATCCATGCAGGCAGAGACAGACCTACTCACATACCCACACAGGTACTCACACACCCACTCACAGACCCATGCAGCCACTTGCAGACCCACAGAGGGACTCAAACACCCACTCACAGACCCACACAGCCACTCAGACATCCATTCAAACACCCACTCACAGACATATGCAGCAGCGCATTGAGTCACTCATATACCCATGCTGGTGCTCACACACCTACTCACAGACCCATGCACACACTTACACACCCACCCACTTATGGGCCCACACAGGCACTCACACACCCACTGACAGCGCTATTCAGACACTAACAGACCCACTCACAGAGCCACACAGAAACTCATATACCCCAAAACCACTCACACACCCATTCACAGACCCAGATAGACAGTTATACACCCACTCACAGACCCAATCAGACACTCACACACCAACTCAGACATTTACATACCCACTCAAAGACCCATAGCACAGCTCACACATTAACTCACAGACCCATACAGCCAATCACATACCAACTAACACACCAATACAGCCACTCACACGTGATATCACTGATCATGTAATGAGTGATGTAATATGTGAGGTCATAAGCAGTGCATTGCGGAGGCTTAAGTTATAGTTAGCTCAGGAAACTATAACTATTGAAATTCTTGGTTTTCTGCATGTTAAATCTGATCCTAACATTCCTGTAACCTTTTGTTTTTTCAGGAAATATACATATATATATATATATATTCACTTAAAAAACCATAGGTTTCACACATGTTATAGTTAGCTGGACATTTCACTCGTAAAAAACCAATGAAATTCCCCCGTTATAGTTAGTGCAGGCAACTATAACTCACGCGACCGCAATCCTCTGCTGATGACGTCAGATATTACATCACTGTATTTAGACACTTATTTACCCATGTCTTCTTCCATTAATCTTTAGATATACATATATTACAAATATTTATTTTTCAGAAAGACACATATGTAATCAGTGATGTAATATCTGACGTCATCAGCAGAGGATTGCGGTCGCGTGAGTTATAGTTGCCTGCACTAACTATAACGGGGGAATTTCATTGGTTTTTTACGAGTGAAATGTCCAGCTAACTATAACATGTGTGAAACCTATGGTTTTTTAAGTGAATTTGCAAGGTTTTTTAAATGCTAATTCGTAACTATAACGTGTGTGAAACCTATGGTTTTTTCAGTGAATTTGTACGTTTTTTTAAATGCTAAGTTATGTATTTATAAAAAAAAATTTTTTTCAGGTTTTTCACCGTGTGCGCACGGTGCACTTCGCGCACCATCCGCGCTCTGTGGGCGCTGGGTGCGCTTCGCGCACGGAACGCCCACGGTTAGCAGTGCATGCCATGCGCACGTGGTCCGGGCACCTCGCGATTTAAAAAAAAATAAAAAATTGTTTTTTTCTCCCTTGGGGGTCCTTCTGTGACCCCCTGACCAAGGCTAGGGGGTCAGGAACTGTCCACTTTGCCCCCTTTTCACGTTCTCCACCTTTGTTTTTCACCCCCTCAGACTGCGAGAGACAAAATGGCGGCCGACACTTCCTGGTTTCGACCGATTCTAATGTTTACCGACATCTAACAACCAATCAGAATTGCGCTCGCGCACGGCAGGGTGCGCGCACAGTGCGCGCACGGTGCGCGCGTATAGATATTGATATGCTTTTAAATGCTATTTTCTCAGGAAATACTAAACAGATTTACACCAGACCTGCAAAAGGCACTTCCTTGACCTTATGGCTACCTCTCTGCCAAATTTCACGTAATTCTGTTTAGCCGTTCGGGCTGTAGCTGCGACTAAAGGTCCTATGGAAAAATGCATGGGGAAAACGCGTTTTGGGACCCCCCTTTTTCTCAGCCCCCGCTTGACGAATCACCCCAAGACTTTAAGCGTAGGAGCTGAACGGAGCGCCCCATTTGTTTTCAAAATTTCGCGAGGATTCGTCAACCGGCGCCAAAGTTAATCAAAATAGAATTTTGAGATTTCCTATGGAAACTAGGTTGTAACTATAACTATCTACTGGCGACCGCCAGTAGATAATATATATACATATATATATACATATACATATATATATATATATATATATATATATATATATATATATATATATATATATATATATATATATATATATATATATATATATATTCACTGAAAAAACCATAGGTTTCACACATGTTATAGTTAGCGGAAATTTTACTGATAAAAAACCAGTGAAATTGCCCCGTTATAGTTAGTGCTGGCAACTATAACTCACGCGACCGCAATCCTCTGCTGATGCTAATAGTTTATTTAGACACTTATTTGCCCATGTCGTCTTCCATACATTTTTAGCTATACATATATTACAAATATTTTTTTTTCATAAAGACACATATGTCATCAGCAGAAGATTGCGGTCGCGTGAGTTATAGTTGCCAGCACTAACTATAACGGGGCAATTTCACTGGTTTTTCATCAGTAAAATTTCCGCTAACTATAACATGTGTGAAACCTATGGTTTTTTCAGTGAATTTGCAAGGTTTTTTAAATGCTAATTCCTAACTATAACGTGTGTGAAACCTATGGTTTTTTCAGTGAATTTGCAAGGTTTTTTAAATGCTAATTCCTAACTATAATATGTTTGATACCTATGGTTTTTCCAGTGTCTTTGCAAGATTTTTAAAATGGTAATTTCTAACTATAATGTGTCTGATTCCCAAATTCATTTGTATGGTTTTTTAAATGCAAATTTTTTTTATGTCATTTTTTGTAAGCCTTTTTATATAATAATTTATGTACTATATCCTGCATTATGGAAAGGTTTTTTTTTTTATGCATTTTTTTTCCGTGCGCGTACGGTAAGCTGACGCTACGCGCTTGTAGGATACGCGTACGGTAAGCTGACGCTACGCGCTCTGGACGTCATTAGTGCAGCGCGCCTACGTGATACGTGCGTGCCGTACGCGTATACCCGGAAGCAACGTCGCGGTTACGCAGGGGCGTGTAATGCGCATGCGCGAAAGTGACGTAAGCGCTGCGTAAGCGCACCGTAAGCGTCACGTGCGCGCACGGCAGGTCATGTTACTTACAAAGATCACTTTTTATTGGTTGAAATTACTTTCACTTCCAGAAACTTCCCACACCACACCCATTCCCCTCATTACTGCTTGAAAGAACACTTTTCATTGGTTGAAACTACTTTCAGTTCCAGATTCTTCCCACACCACACCCATTCCCCTCATTTCTGCTTGTGATTCTCTAGGAGCAGGAGCTGGATTGACATTGGGATACAATGGCAGAACAGCACACCTCTTCTGAGAGTGAGGCCAGCAGCACCACCATGATCCAGAGAAGGAGGAAACAAAAGACTTTTTTTGTATGGGAGTATTTCACTTTTCCAGAGGGGGAGAAAAAGGTGAATGCTCAATTGGTCACTTGCATACTTTGTGATCGTGTTTTATCAAGAGGAAATCCAAGGAAGAAATATTCCTTTGGAAATCACTCTATGAAGAGACACCTTCAGGACAGACACCCAAGGACCTTTGCTCGACATACTGGAGAAAACTCTTCAGTAAGTCACCAGAGCCCAGCCTCAGATGCTCAGCCGAGTACATCATCGGCAGCTCAGCTGAGCCCTTCCTCTGTTGTTGGAGCATCACCTTCTTCTTTTCCTTTGGACATCAACCCTCGATTTGGGAGTGTTGAAATGAGGTGTACAAAATGTGGTGGTCTTATTGTTTTTGGGGAGGTCAGTCTTCCCCTTATTAACAATAAGATAGACCAGCATGTTTGTAGACGCTCATAATATTCCCATTCTTTCTTTCCTCTATCCCTGTATGAACCCAACGGCTCTTATAAGAGCCAACCTTACCTCACAATTTGTTTTATTTTTTTTTAAGCTTTCCTTTTTGCAAATTTTTTTTTGCCGTGCGCGCACGGTACGTGCAATTCCGCGAATTTCGCGGAATTTCGCAGATTACACCGTGCGTGTACGCTACGCGCATACGGCGATTTTTCGAAAAAAAAATAAATTTCATTTTTGCCCTTGAGGGTCCTTCTGGGACCCCCTGACCAAGGCTAGGGGGTCAGGAACTGTCGAGCCTGCCCCCTTTTCACATTATCCACCTTTTTTATTCACCCCCCTGACAGTGCGAGTGAGAAAATGGCGGCCGCCGCTTCCTGGTTTCGACCGATTCGAATGTTTACTATGATCTAACAGCCAATCAGAATCGCGCTCGAGCACGGCACCGTACGCGTACGGTAAGCTTACCGTAAGCGCACCGTAAGCGCACGGTAAGCTGCCACAGATATATATATTGATTTAAATGCTATTTTCTCAGAATCTACTGAACAGATTTACACCAAACCTACAAAAGGCACTTCCTTGACCTGAGGACTACCTCTCTGCCAAATTTCAAGTAATTCTGTTCAGCCGTTCGGGCTGTAGCTGTGTCTAAAGGTCCTATGGAAAAATGCATGGGAAAAACGCGTTTTGGGACCCCCCTTTTATCTCAGCCCCCGCTTGACGAATCCCCCCGAGACTTTCAAGGTAGGAGCCGAGCGTAGCGCCCCACCTATTTTGAAAAATTCGCAAGGATTCGTCGACCGGCGCCAAAGTTATTCAAAATAGAATGTTGAGGTTTTCCTATGGAAAAGGGGTCCTAACTATAACTACCTACTGGCGACCGCCAGTAGGTAATATATATATATATATACATATATATATATATATATACATATATATATATATATACATATATATATATATATACATATATATATATATATTCACTGAAAAAACCATAGGTTTCACACACTTTATAGTTAGGAATTAGCATTTAAAAAACCTTGCAAATTCACTGAAAAAACCATAGGTTTCACACAAGTTATAGTTAGCTGTACATTTCACTCGTAAAAAACCAATGAAATTCCCCCGTTATAGTAAGTGCAGGCAACTATAACTCACGCGACCGCAATCCTCTGCTGATGCTAATACTGTATTTAGACACTTATTTGCCCATGTCTTCTTCCATTAAATTTTAGCTATATATATATTACAAATATTTTTTTTTCATAAAGACACATATGTCATCAGCAGAGGATTGCGGTCGCGTGAGTTATAGTTGCCTGCACTAACTATAACGGGGGAATTTCATTGGTTTTTTACGAGTGAAATGTACAGCTAACTATAACTTGTGTGAAACCTATGGTTTTTTCAGTGAATTTGCAAGGTTTTTTAAATGCTAATTCCTAACTACAACGTGTGTGAAACCTATGGTTTTTTCAGTGAATTTGTACGGTTTTTTAAATGCTAAGTTACTTTACGCCATTCGTGGCGTGCGCGCCCAGTTAACGCAGTTCGTTCCGTGCGCGCACGGTGTGCTTCGCGCACCGTGCGCACACAGTGAGCACGCGGTGCGCTTTGCGCACCGCGCGCCCACTTTACGCAGTTAGTGCCGTGCACGCACGGTGGTCACGCGGTGTGCTGCGCGCACCGCGTGCCCACGTTATGCGGGATGGGCCATGTACGCACGATGCGCTTCGCGCACCGTGCGCACATGGGGGACATATGATGCGCATCGTTGTGAAATGTATTCTTTATTAATTTCACAGGAAAAATATGCCATGCACAAATGGTGCCCTTCGGGCACCATTTGCACACGGGGTGGGAAGAGTGTGGATAATTTTTTTTATTTTAAAATTTTTACCGTACGCGTACGGTAAGCGTAATCGGCGATTTACGATTTCTAGTAAATCTGGAAATGTGTCTGGTTTCATGGGTGTTGCGTGGGAACACCCACAGCAACACCCATGGAACGCGCCTTTCACGCAAAGTGCTGTGTGCAAATGGGCCATAGTTTCAAGACCAGGAAAAGTCACGCAGGGTGGCTTTTCCTGTCCTTGAAAATATGAGGCACTAAAATACGCCACCGGTGCGTCACTATTTGTGACACACCCGTGGCACAAGGGGCTTGTAAATCTGCCCCTATATGTGTGTGATTTAAAGTGCTCTGACATCCTACAATGGTATGATAGATGCTATAAAACAAATGAAATACATGTGACAGAGGGGCTATGGAGAGATGAGAGGCACTGTTGAAGGGTGATAATAAGGGAATCATTGAAGAACCCCAACAAAGATTGTCGTATACTGGTGCATAGTAAGGTCATCATTTACTATTCTTAAAAAGCTGATACAATAATGATAAATTTGTTGTAGAATGCACCATTGTTTCCTAACTTTTCTTGGGAGGAGAGCCTCCCAAAGCCCCCTTTGTAGTGGTCAGATGGTGTGCACTGTATGGGGACTGGTCTGAAAACATTTGCCAGGGCTGATTTGGGTTTCCAGTCTGGCCGTGGCAGGAGCCTTGTACTGCGAAATCAAACAAACCATTTAAAAGTTAGTCACAGAGATGCAGCACTAACCTTCTTATTTTTTGCAAATTCTTTCAATATAAAATACTAAAATCCCTAGTAATTTGAGTATTTGTTTTGTGTGCACACGTGTGTTCATAGTTTTAGAATTACTGTTTTAATGTTTGAAATTTAAATCATACAAATTGCTTGGGGGTCCCCGGCTTCCATTGGTGACTCAATGGGGGTCCTCAGGAGTCAAACGTTTGGGAACCACTGGCCTAGGTCATTTCCACCACAGTGCAGAATAATATATATATATATATATATATATATATATATATATATATATTACCTACTGGCGGTCGCCAGTAGGTAGTTATAGTTAGGACCCTCTTACCATAGGAAAACCGCAACATTCTATTTTGAATAACTTTGGCGCCGGTTGACGAATCCTCGCGAAATTTTCAAAATAGGTGGGGCGCTGCGCTCCGCTCCTACCCTGAAAGTCTCGGGGGGATTCGTCAAGCGGGGGCTGAGATAAAAGGGGGGTCCCAAAACGCGTTTTTCCCATGCATTTTTCCATAGGACCTTTAGACACAGCTATAGCCCGAACAGCTGAACAGAGTTCCTTGAAATTTGGCAGAGAGGTAGTCTATAGGTCAAGGAAGTGCCTTTTGTAGGTTTGGTGTAAATCTGTTCAGTAGATTCTGAGAAAATAGCCTTTAAATCAATATATATATCTGAGCCAGCTTACGGTGCGCTTACCGTACGCGTACGGTGACGTGCGCGAGCGCGATTCTGATTGGCTGTTAGATCTAAGTAAACATTTGAATCGGTCGAAACCAGGAAGCGGCGGCCGCCATTTTCTCTCTCGCACTCTGAGTGGGGCAGCAAAAATAAAGCCAAAAAATGTCTAAAGGGGCAGTATATTGAGATCATAACCACTCAGCATTGATATAGGGGTCCCCAAACAACCCATTGATATGCTTTTAAATGCTATTTTCTCAGGAAATACTGAACAGATTTACACCAGACCTGCGAAAGGCACTTCCTTGACCTTATGGCTACCTCTCTGCCAAATTTCACGTAATTCTGTTCAGCCGTTCGGGCTGTAGCTGCGAGTAAAGATCCTATGTCCGTACGTCAGAATATAACCTCTACACAAGGGCACTCATCTAACTCGTTGTCATGGCAACTCACTGCTGACCATAGACATAGACGACATTCGTTAAATTGAAACAGTATTCGTTATATTTAAAGACTATTGTGTTGTTATCACTTGATCATTGGTTGCGGCTAAGTAACATACATATATCACTTAGGATTCAAAAATAAAAATAATCATAAAAAATAGTATACATTCCTATTATGTCATAATTTTTTAAACATTATCCTGACACAATGACAACCAGAAATCAGTGTGCAATCTTGCATATACATATAACTATGAATCAGTACACTTGTAGCAAAGAGTGCCAAATACAGGGGGAGGGAACACGGCGGCCAGTCAGTAGCTGATAGCGAGTCGGCTGTTCTCCCATCTGCCCACCCGCTAGCTACTACATCAAAAAGCCGATGCCGATGCCTGCCTGCAAGTTACTGGGAACTTCTGGGGGAAAAACCCAGGGATTATGCCGGACTAATACCGGAGTGTAAATAATTTTGTTCTTCTTACCGCATCTGATATACTCGCTTCCTCTATCACCGGTGGTGACTACTGGAGGTTCGGCGCTTGCGTTGTCTCCACCGGAGTAGCTGAATCGCTTGGCCCGGTCTTGCTTCACCTCGCGGGAACTCAGTTGCTGTTCCCCCGACGGCAGTATCGCGGTGGGGAGACCGATGATGTAACGAGGTCCGGTCGGACAATGAGGTGCAAGGGTGAGTCCCCCCCCCCCCATCAAGGGAATTGATTGGGATTTTTTTTTTGACGCCTAAGAACCAATAGAGGGTTTACTGATAGTTGCCTCTGATTAACCCTGTATTTTCAGCACTCTAGCGTAATTCTACCTCGTCAGTGTGTTCTCCAGTGCGTTTATAGATATTATCAGCCCAAATGTGCGGGGGGCTGTATTAGTCTTCCCGAGGGCAGTGGGGGCACTGTCAGAAAGCAGCACGATTACGGATAATTCTATTACCTTTTCAACCTTTAGCCCTACCTGCTTTCATGAATACAGTATTGAGTCTAAAACAGCAATAACTATTCTGGGCTCAATTAAACTTGGAGGAGAGTTGGCCAAACGCTGGGGTCAGTCGGACACCGCAGATAGCCTAGGGAATGATTCTTCCTATCACCATATGGAGACAGAAAAATCGTTTTCAGGACAACAGTGTGATCAGCCTGGAAGAAAAAAAGGGCAGTTAAGGGGAAACCCACATAAGGGGCTTCTGTTAGGTATAGACGCTACCGATCCGTCTCTAGAAGGGTCTATCATTGAGCCCGCATAAGGTAGAAGGTACAAACTGAGGGCTAGAACCCTTTTAGGGAAAGAGCTCCCTTTACACCCCTCTGCGCAGCTAACTCAGTCAGCACAGCCTCCCCAGATTGCTGAGCCCGTAGTAAACCACTATAAAAAAAAACAAATAAATCAGCGAAAAGAACCCCCGTGAGAAGCAGAAATAAAGACAAAAATCAACCCCTCCTAAAGATAACACCCTCACTGAGGTCCTATTTTTCAGTGAAATCCCAGATAAATAGGGACCAAGACAAACAGGCTATGGCACAGGGGGATAAACTGTCGACCTCAAGACCTGCTGTCCCACTCTCAAATAGATTTTCCATACTAGGTAAAAAGACTTCCGATCCCTGTGGGATGGAGGGGATAGAGGGGATGCAGGGGAGAAATCAAACCGAGGGGGGAGAGATGAGGGGTGCCTCTCTAGATGGAGGGGTGCCCAACCCTGAGAGCGCAGAGCAGGGTGTAGAGCAGAGCCCCGCTACGATACAAGGAATGTTAAAACACCTATCGGCAGAGATTAGTGTCTGCTTTTCTACCTCAGAGCTTAACCAGAGGAAGATACAAGAGACCTGCTCTAACTTAGAGGAAAATTTGACAGCACTAACAAACCGGATGGAGATGTTGGAAAATAAAGTGGAAGAAATGGACCTGGTGGTTAAGGATAACTCTCAGGAAGTGGTGAGGCTTAGGGAGAGGGAGCGGGACCTCTCCGACAGGTTGAAGAGATTGGAAAACACTTCGAGAAGGAGCAATATAAGGATTTTGGATCTGAAAGAAGGACTGGAAGGTGATAATCTCAAAGCCTATGTAATAGACATTTTGATGAAAGCATTCCCTCAGATTGCTTCAGCATTAGTTTGGGAAACTGAGATTCAATGGGTTCACAGAGATCCCTTTAAGTTGAACCCTGCACGAAAGAAACCAAGAAAGATCCTAGGGCCCGATTCACAGAACAAACTTAAGACAAAATCCTAAACTTAGTACCATTTTGGTATTCACAGAATGCACTTACTACTTCTGGTATTCACAGAATGAACTTACTACTTTTGCGATTCACAGAATAAACTTACTACTTTTGCTATTCACAGAATGGATTTACGACTACTAACTTTACGTCCGCACTCGGGCCGGAAATTCCAGCCCGGAGGCTGTGCTTCCGGCCCGGAGGCGGGGCTTCAGGGCCGGAGGCGGAGCTTCCGGGCCGGAGGCAGAGCTTCCGGCCCAGAGGTGGAGATTTTGGCCATGGCTAAATCTCCGCCACTGGCCGGAATCCCCACCTCTGGGCCGGAAGCTCCGCCTCCGGCCCGGAAGCCCCGCCTCCGGGCCGGAAGCACAGCCTCCGGGCTGGAATTTCCGGCTCCGGGCCGGAATTTCCGGCCCGAGTGCGGACGTAAAGTTAGTAGTCGTAAATCCATTCTGTGAATAGCAAAAGTAGTAAGTTTATTCTGTGAATCGCAAAAGTAGTAAGTTCATTCTGTGAATACCAGAAGTAGTAAGTGCATTCTGTGAATACCAAAATGGTACTAAGTTTAGGATTTTGTCTTAAGTTTGTTCTGTGAATCGGGCCCAAAGTCTTTATTCAGTCCTATCTTCTGAAAGAGCAACTTCTAGGGGCCGCCCTTAAACTTAAAACCTTACAAACTGGAGATGCCTCTTTTAGGATTCGGTCCGACATATCAAAGGTAACAGAGGACAGAAGATAGGAATTAGGGAAGCGGATGGAGGCTCTAAGAGAGCAGGGTGCACAGGTGCAGTTGAGATTCCCTGCTTTCTTGAAAGTCCTCTGGGCTAACAAAATGTACAATTTTAGGTTTCCAGAGGAAGTGGATGGTTTTCTGAGACAAACTAAAAATACTTACAGCTCTTAGGTGTGGATTTATGCTTAATAAAGCTTGGCTTTGATGGTGTAGCTTTTTCTTTTCTTCTTTTTTTGTTTTTAGGACGGGAGAATTCCGACTTATAAGGCAATAGACATTGCCAATGGTAGACAGGGAGGGTTCCCATGGGAAGGTTGGAGGGGGGTGGGTGGGGTGATGGGGATTTCTTACATGTTTGTTGGTGGGGAGCATTGGAAAAAAAGATACATAGCTTAATAAGGTACTCATGTGACATAATGACCTCCAGTAGCAGTCAGAGTAGGGAGTGGAATCAGGCAGAAAATGGTGAGTAGTCCTCAGTATGGAAAAAAACAGACCTTGGGGCTTCTAACCTGGCATGTTAACGGTTTGATGGTTCGAAGAAGGCAGCGTTTAGTTCTTCAGTACCTGAAAAATAGCTCAGCTAGTATCATTCTGATTCAGGAAACCCATCTTATGCTATCAGAGTGCAAAGCACTATTTGGAAGACTGAGATGGGTGGATAAGATTATAGCTTCAGATCAGCTATGCTGTTCGAAAGGGGTAGCAATTATACTTAAATCCAACTCAGCGATAGATCTTATTAAGTCTCAAGTGGATGACCGAGGACGCTGGGCTATTGCCGAGATTAAGATTCAGTGCTGCAAATACACCTTAGTATCCTTTTCTGGCCCCAATGAGGATGACGTGGGGCCTCTAAATAATCTGTGCATTGCGCTGGCAGACTTTGAATCCCCTCTGATAATGGGAGGAGATTTTAATGTACTGTTAGATAATAATTTAGACAGATCTTCCCCACGGGTACAGGTCTCTGCACCCCGTGTTAAAGCCCACCTTGTGTCCACTCTTAAGAATTTAAATTTGAGTGATGTGTGGCGGGAAATAAAGGGCCAGAATAGGGAATATTCTTTTTATAGTAAAAAGAACTCACATTATTCCAGGCTCGACTATATATTCCTGGATCATTCGGAAATCGATAAAGTTATCCTAATAGTATATCAGCCTATCCTTATTTCGGACCATGGAGCCGTAGCCCTTATGTTAGAACTCCCACAAGAATTCCCTTTGAGGAGGTTGACCCTAAACAGGAGATTTTTACTGCAGTCATCTACCCCAGGTTTTTTTAAGCTTGCAACAGCCTGTTTTCTAAAAGATAATGTGGGGTCGACGTCTCTGAACAATGTTTGGGATACATTTAAGGCCTGGTTAAGGGGTACATTAAAGGGTGCAATATCGGGTTGGAGCAAGGCAGAGAGGAAAGATCTGTCGGATTTAGAAACTCAAATAAAAAAAGCTGAAGCTGACAAAGTTTAGGACCCCTCCTGGTAAAGTCTATGAAAATTTAGAGAAGAGACTGGAAGAGCTGCAGCTACAATTTAGACTCAAGTCGGAGGAGATTCTGATCCAAAAACGGGAAGTTAGCAAGATGAGAGAATTTGAACAAGGGGAGAATTGTGGAAAAATATTAGCCATGAAGACTAGAATTGATAGGTCTCACAATTATATAAAAAAGATTAGAGTAAACGCCCAAGTAATTGACGCCAAAGATAAAATAGAGCAGGCTTTTGTGCAGTTCTTCCAAGAGTTATATCAAAAGGAAGAAGCTGCCGCCAAATTAGACATTGATAAATGGCTTATAGCTAAACAACTGCCAAAACTCTGTGAGGAAAATCGAATGTCTTTAAAAGCAGTAATTACAGGGAGTGAAATACTGACAGTACTGGAAAAAGCTAAGAATGGTAAAGCTCCCGGTCCAGACTCAATTCCGACGGAGGTTTACTCCCTGCTTAAGGAAGAGCTTGTCCCTGTCTGGTTGGAGCTATTCAATGATATTTTGGCAGGTAGGTCTCCCATGCCGGCTTCTTGGAGCGGGGCTGTCATAACTCTGATATTAAAACCCGGGAAAGACCCAATGCAATCCCAATCGTACCGGCCAATCTCGTAATTAAACGCTGATTATAAGATCTTTGCAGGGGTACTGAACACTCGATTGTCCAAGATAGTAGGTACTATCATACACCAAGATCAGAAAGGTTTTCTCCCGGGCAGGCAAATGTCAGAACTAGTTTACACCTTAATAGGAGCAACAGACTTAGCAGTTTCACACGGTCAGCCACTTTCATAATCACGTTTGATGCTGCTAAAGCCTTCGACCGTGTGAGCTGGGTCTTTCTAGATAGGGCTCTGAAGGATTTTGGGTTTGATGTAGGGTTCAGAGAAGTCCTTAAAAATATATATTAGTCATCCACTACTCAGATTTTGGTGAAGGGCAGTTTATCTTCCATGGTCAGAATTGGTCGAGGAACTAGGCTGGGCTGCCCACTATCTCCTATTTTTTTAAATTTATATATTGAACCTTTCGCACAAAGCCTACGGCAGAATATAAAGATAGCCCCTTTTGTATCGAACGGCTTCGAAAGGAAGGTAGCTCTTTATGCAGACAACCTGGTCTTATTTTCTTCAAATGTTGAGGTCACTCTCTCAGAGCTTCTGGTTGAGGCCCAGCTTTTTGGGAATCTCTCAGGATATGAGATTAATGCAGAAAAAAACGAGATTATGGCCTGGAATATCCCGGATCACAGGAACACTTTTGCAAAACAGCTCAGATATCTCAGAGTCATAATCACTCAAAATCCTGATAATATTCCAAAAGTGAACCTAGACAGGGTTTCTAAAGAGGTGGATGTCTTATTAAAGAGATGGCAGAGTATCCCACTCTCCCATTTTGGTAGAGTTAACCTTGTTAAAATGTGCATCCTCCCTAAATATACCTACTTATTTAATAACATACTGCTGGAATTTGCAAGGGCAGACCTGCTCAAAATTCAGGGTAAGATCTCTTCCTTCATTTGGGCAAGTAAAGGAATTCGGCTCTCTTGGAAAAAACTTAGACGAAAACTTCAGAGTGGAGGAATGGGTTTTGCGGATTTACAATTATATTCATGGGCCTATCAACTAAAAAACTGTAGGATGCTTTTGCAAACGCCAGATGACACATTAACCGGGAGTATGTTTAAAGCTATGCTAGTAGGTATAGCGGAAACTGGGTTTATGTACCAATTTGGGTCCCTCAAATTTTTTAAGAAAGTACGTCTGAAGACTCTGCGTGCAGCGGCCAAGCTTTGGTCGACTTGTCGAGGATGTTTCGGACTTTCTTACTATAGTGACTGGGCCCCGGTGTGGGATTCCCCTGGTACTCCAGACTGTCTATTAGATGCTTTAGCTCATCCTTTGATTGAGGCGGGAGTCACGCATTGGAAAGACATTATGCAGGCTGATGAATGTCACCTTTGGGAATACTGGAATGCTACCACCGGAGGTGCCCTTTCAAGGTTTAAATTTTACCAGATCTTCTCGTGGAGTAAGGCACGAAGCTGGCCCTCTCCGGTAGGACTCTCAATAGAAAATGACTTACAAATCCCCACACTGAGGAAAAAAGAAGGGGGTCTATGGTACTACTATTTCCTCTCTGCAGCAGATATTAAGATGAAGAAGCCAAATCAAGTCTGGGATAATTACTTGCCGAGCGAGGAGTTGGATGAGATATGGCAAGTATCTATAGACACTCTTTACCCACTAGTAAAATCTGCGGCACTCAGGAAGAACCCCTTTTTTACAATCCACAGGTTATACTGGTCCCCTCTTAAGATTTCAAGAATAAAAGGTAGTGGAGAAGCAAGATGTCTTAGATGTGGCACTTTGAATGCGGATGACATCCACATATTTGCTTCCTGCCCCAGGCTCCATGAATTTTGGGGAAGAGTGGGTAAGACCATCACCAGGGTGCTGGGTCCTGCTATGGAGGTAAGTCTAACTTTAATACTATTCGGGGTAGCACCCAAAGTTGAGGGTCTACATACCCTAAAGGCGGCACAACAGAAGTTATTATTTTACTTGACACTCTTGGCTAGGAGAGAGATATGTAAGTTGTGGCGCCAGGAGACTCCTCCTTTATGGAATGCTTGGTGGAACTCTGTTAAATACGTTAGAGCTTTAGACCAGAGAGTAAATGTACACAGAGAAAGACCGGATATTAGGTTATTCTGGAACCTGCTAGACACCGTATTCTCTGCTTAGATAGGAGTTATTAAGGATCTGGTTTGATTCCAATGATTAAAACCTCTGGGTCAGCTCAGGTTGAGTATTTCGGGTGATCCCCGAAAAAGAAAATACCGGCTGAGACTGTAATCCACCAAGCTATTAGTAACAGAGGCGGATCAGGTCGAGAGGTTGCTATAGCCACGGAGGTCATATGAGGAAAAAAATCAAATAAAAAAAGAGTGCCAAATACAAGATTAGTATATATATGGGTACATATACGATAGCAACTTGTTTGAACTCTTGTGCTGTTTTTGGACCCTGTATATATATATATATATATATATATATAAGAACAAGTCGGAGGCGTCAGCCGAAATGCGTCTGTCCCTTTATTTTTAATTATTCTATGCTTTTGTGAATGCCTTGGAATTCACACAGGAAAAATAAATAAAGAGAAATTAGATCAATATGCCGGTATTCCATTCTGTGCCACTGTATTGGTGTTTTTTAAATTGATGCCGTGAAGGAGTGTGTGTGTATACATATATTATCTACTGGCGGTCGCCAGTAGATAGTTATAGTTAGGACCGTGTTTCCATAGGAAATCCGCAACATTCTATTTGGAATAACTTTGGCGCCGATTGACGAATCCTCGCGAAATTTTCAAAATAGGTGGGGCGCTCCGCTCCTTCCCTGAAAGTCTCGGGGAGATTCGTCAAGCGGGGGCTGAGAAAAAGGGGGGGTCCCAAAACGCGTTTTCCCCATGCATTTTTCCATAGGACCTTTAGTCCGAGCTACAGCCCGAACGGCTGAACAGAATTACTTGAAATTTGGCAGAGAGGTAGTCCTCAGTTCAAGGATGTGCCTTTTGCAAGTCTTGTGTAAATCTGTTCATTAGTTCCTGAGAAAATTGCAGTTAAAAGCATATATATATATCTATAAGCGCGCACCGTGCGCGTACGGTAAGCATACCGTACGCGCACGGTGACGTGCGCGAGCGCAATTCTGATTGGTTATTAGATGTCAATAAACATTCGAATCGGTCGAAATTAGGAAGTGTCGGCCGCCATTTTGTCTCTCGCAGTCTGAGGCAATGAAAAACAAAGGGGGAAAACGTGAGAAGGGGGCAGGATGGACAGGTCCTGACCCCCTAGCCTTTGTCAGGGGGTCACTGAAGGACCCCCAAGGGTAAAAAAAAGAATATTTTCTCGTGAAAAACCATTGAAATTCCCCCTTTATAGTTAGTGCAGGCAACTATAACTCACGCGACCGCAATCCTCTGCTGATGACGTCAGATATTACATCACTGATGACATATGTGTCTTTCTGAAAAAAAATATTTGTAATATATGTATGGCTAAAAATTAATGGAAGAACACATGGGTAAATAAGTGTCTAAATACAGTGATGTAATATCTGATGACATCAGCAGAGGATTGCGGTCGCGTGAGTTATAGTTGCCTGCACTAACTATAACGGGGGAATTTCAATGGTTTTTCACGAGTGAAATGTCCAGCTAACTATAACATGTGTGAAACCTATGGTTTTTTCAGTGAATATATATATATATATATATTACCTACTGGCGGTCGCCAGTAGGTAGTTATAGTTAGGACCCTGTTTCCATAGGAAATCCGCAACATTCTATTTTGGATAACTTTTGCGCCGGTCGACGAATCCTCGCGAATTTTTCAAAGAAGGTGGGGCGCTACGCTCCGCTCCTACCCTGAAAGTCTCGGGGGGTTTCTTCAAGCGGGGGCTGAGATAAAAGGGGGTCCCAAAACGCGTTTTTCCCATGCATTTTTCCATAGGACCTTTAGACACAGCTACAGCCCGAACGGCTGAACAGAATTACTTGAAATTTGGCAGAGAGGTAGTCCTCATGTCAAGGAAGTGCCTTTTGTAGGTTTGGTGTAAATCTGTTCAGTAGATTCTGAGAAAATAGCCTTTAAATCAATATATATATCTGAGCCAGCTTACGGTGCGCTTACGGTGCGCTTACCGTACGCGTACGGTGACGTGCGCGAGCGCGATTCTGATTGGCTCTTAGATCTTAGTAAACATTCGAATCGGCCGAAACCAGGAAGCGGCGGCCGCCATTTTCTCTCTCGCACTCTGAGTTGGGCAGCATAAATGAAGCCCAAAAATGGGTAAAGGGGCAGTATATTGAAATAATAATCACCCAGCAATGATATACGGGCCCCCAAACAACCCACAAGGCCAAAAATTTTTTTATTTTTTTTTCGAAAAATCGCCGATTACACTTACCGTATGCGTACGGTAAAAAAATTGTTTTTTAAAAAAAAAAGTATCCACACTCTCCCCACCCCATGTGCAAATGGTGCCCGAAGTGCACCATTTGTGCATGGCTTATGAAATAATTGAAATTAATAAACAAAACATTTCTCAACGATGCGCATAATATGTCCCCCATGTGCGCACGGTGCGCGAAGCGCATCGTGCGTACATGGCCCATCTCGCATAATGTGGGCACGCGGTGCGCGCAGCGCACCGTGTGACCACCGTGCGTGCATGGCACTAACTGCGTAAAGTGGGCGCGCGGTGCGCGAAGCGCACCGCGTGCTCACTGTGCGCGCACGGTGCGCGAAGCGCACCGTGCGCGCACGTAACGAACTGCGTTAAGTGGGCGCGCATGCCACGAATGGCGCAAAGTAAGTTAGCATTTAAAAAACCGTACAAATTCACTGAAAAAACCATAGGTTTCACACACGTTATAGTTAGGAATTAGCATTTAAAAAACCTTGCAAATTCACAGGAAAAACCATAGGTTTCACACATGTTATAGTTAGCTGTACATTTTACTGATAAAAAACCAATGAAATTCCCCCGTTATAGTTACTGTAGGCAACTATAACTCACGCGACCGTAATCCTCTGCTGATGACATATGTGTCTTTATGAAAAAAAAATATTTGTAATATATGTATAGCTAAAATTTAATGGAAGAAGACATGGGCAAATAAGTGTCTAAATACAGTATTAGCATCAGCAGAGGATTACGGTCGCGTGAGTTATAGTTGCCTACAGTAACTATAACGGGGGAATTTCATTGGTTTTTTATCAGTAAAATGTACAGCTAACTATAACATGTGTGAAACCTATGGTTTTTTCAGTGAATATATATATATATACATATATATATATATTCACTGAAAAAACCATAGGTTTCAGGGGTGTTATAGTTAGCTGGATTTTTCACTTGTACAAAACCATTGAAATTCCCCCGTTATAGTTAGTTCAGCTAACTATAACTCGCGTGCCAGCAATGCACTGCTGATGACGTCACATATTACATCACTCATGACACGGTCAGTGACATCATTCATGACATCACTGATGACATCTCAAATGACATCACTGATGACATCACTGATGACATCATTCAGTGAATGTGTGTTTTTCTGAAAATTAAATCTGTTTTATATATGTATATCTCAAGGTCGATGGAAGAATAAATGGGTATATAAGTGTCTAAATGGATGATTGGTTTTTGAAAAATTGATTGTGTAACTGACTGATTAAGTGTATCATAGTGAATACATGGCTTAGTGAGTAATGTTTAAATATGTAAATATCTGTATCAGTCTCTCACTTTGTGTATAAGTGGCTGCATGGGTTGGTGGGTAGCTACATGGGTGTCTATATAGGTTATTAGTTGATTTTTTGAGTATCAGTCTGAGTGTCTGCATGGTTCGGTGGGGGTATTACGTAGTGCATAGGTGCATGAATGAGTGACTCTCTGTTTGTATGTGTTGAAGACAGCATGTGTGCAGGACTGTATGGGTGGATGAGTGTGTGTATGGGTGTGTTAGTGAGTGAATGACTGTCTCAATAGTGTCTTTATGAGTAACTACATATGTTTTAAACTAGTATATGTGACTATTGGTGTATATAAGTGAGTATGTGTGAGAGTGAGAGATTGAAAGAGTTCCTGTATGAATAAGTATGTGTTTCTATAAGTGATTGTTTAAAAGACTAAGTATGTGTAAGTTTCCGTAGAAGTAAGTGTGGTGGTGTGTGTATAACTGTATATGCAAGTAAATGTATGTTTGATTCTTTATTAGCATGAGTGACTATGTGTGTGAGTAACTCTATGGATGAGTGGCATTGTGTAACAGGATGTATAGGTGTATGAGTACATATGATGAGTGAGTACATGTATGAGTGACTGTATAGGACTGTTGGTGAATGAGTGGATGTGTATGTGGATCTTAGAATTACTGAAGAGGTTGTTGTAACTGGTATTGGTATTGGTAGGACATGTGAAGAAAGAAGACAAAATGCACAGAAAGAAAAAAAAGAAGTGCTGAAAGAAGCAACAGCAGTCCTCAAAGATGAAGAAAAGTGCAGGAAGAAGGATAACGTGCAGAAAGAACAAAAAGAAGAGCAGAAAGAAGCCTTGTTGCAAAATCATCCTGTACCCTCAACTTTTTCAGACGGATACTGGTGGTAACTGAGTCTGACTAACCAGTCCTAGAGCCAGTGCTATGTTAAAAGACACTTAGAATAGAGTGAAAACACCTACATACACTAGGGAACATTATGCGTTGGGGTCCCCCTGTGATTAGCATGACCTCCTCTGTAAGCCCCTAGTATATAATAGGGCAGGGGGATTAAAACTACCTCTTAAAACAGGCCACAGGGCGTTTTTGCACACGTTAACTCAGGCCCCGTCCCCTCCCTTCACCACTGTGTAAACACGCCCTGTGTCCGTTTTTAGTTGGGAAATTAAGTTCATTTGAATCCTGAGGGTCCCTAGGGTCCAACTAGCCCACTAGGTACCTCCAGTAAGTGCCACAGAGCTGCGTTGCAGAGAGGTGCAAAAAGTGGCACGGCCTGGACCACCTCTCTGCAATGCAGCTCAGTGGCGCTTACTGGAAGCACTTGGTGGTCTAGTTAGCCCCCAGGGGCCCTCAATATTGAAGGGAAATTATATCCCCAATTTAAAACGTGCCGTAGTGCGTGTTTGCACACGTCACCTCAGGCCCCGTCCCCTCCCTTCACCACTGTGTAAACGCGCCCTGTGGCTGTTCTAAGTTGAGAGATTAAGTCCCCTTGAATCCTAAGGGTCCCTAGGGTCAAACTAGACCACTAGGTACCTCCAGTAAGCGCCACAGAGCTGCGTTGCAGAGAGGTGTAAAAAGGGGCTTGGCCTCAGAACACCTGTCTGCAGCGCAGCTCCCTGGCGCATACTGGAGATGCCTGTTGGGCTAGTTGGCCCTCAGGGACCCTCAGTATTGAAGAGGAATTAATTCCCCAACTTACAACTCACCAGGGGGCGCGTTTGCAGAGTGCTGCAAGGAGGGGGCGTGGCCTCTGGCACGATGCCAGTCTTTTATTTATTTTAATTTTTTAAGAAGGGGGCTGTGTGGTTCCCCTTCTTATTCTAATTTATTGGCCCTGATGACCCCATCCCCCAGGGCCTGTCTCCTAATTATATTTTTTTGACCCCAATCCCCAGGGCCGGCCACTGTTTTTTATTATTTTTGAAAAATATATATTTATAGACACACCTAGGACATGCTGGACAAACCGTACGTACCTATCACCATGACGATTTGCGTGATATTCATTAAAAGGCGACTATGCATACAATGAATCCACGTGGAATGTATTTACACCACTAGTGAAGCTCTGACATGTCTGATGCCCTACCGTGCCTAATCCCGGTAGACACCCTTGTCGTTTATTTATACGAACATGGGTAGCTATTGATGGGCACATTTAATACACATGCATACCAAGCCATTCAAAGGGGATTCGACAAAAATTTGACCAAAACTATGCAAGAAACCCCCCTCACGGTTAATAAAACACACATCCACTGCTGGATGTGTAATACTTTTTATTTTACTCTGTGAAAAGGGGACGAACATCACTTGAGAGTCACAGCGCGCTCCTGGCAGAGCCCAATGCTGTGTTACACCCACCATTGCCTGCTGAGTGCCACACACCTCTGTGTTGTATTCCACCAGCTAGTGCATATGCTATGACACTCTCTAGCACATGTGCTCTGTAACACCACCCTGTGAATATGTCATGCCACACTTGTCTTCGCACGGGTTATATTGCCCCATCTAACGTGCCTTCCTCGATGCCTATGTTATAACGCACAGTGCTATGCCATACATATTACAATCTGGGATCCATATCTTTGTCACAGTGCATATGCAACGTTACACTCCCCAGCACATATTTTATATTACAACTTTAGAGACTAGTTAGGTTACACAACACTGCCCTGTGCATATTGCACTCCAAGGCGCATATCGCATAGCACGCGCTAGTGCCTGTGCTATCTCGCGCTCTCCAATGAATCTGTCATTGCGCACAATGTATTGCATATTATATTTCACGCCCGGTTCATCTTATATCACACTTTTTGGTGCATAGTTTATACCATACAGTATATCTAGTTTTCATTTTCAATCGTGCTCTCAGGTCTATGTTCTATATAACACTGTGTTCACCTACCCTTTTCACGGGCATTACATTTTGCGATAGGGGGTGGAGGGTCAGGGGGTGTTTCTGCCAAGTGAGCCCGGAGTCACAGTCACAAACGTCCTCTTCTTCCTGAATAAAAGTGAGATTATGCTGCATACTTGTTCATATTTTAAGTAGTTCGCACAGACACACGTTTTAAAAACAATAAAGTTCCTAATACCCGCCTTCTCTGAACAGTTAGCTTGCAGCCCCATCCCCCTCCTCCCTATCCTCTGTTGTGTGAATCCATGGACTAGCCTCCTCCCTCCTGCCATGCATGGTCTGATGTGCTGCCACTGCCCTCAATTTAGTATGATGTACCAGTCCACTCCTCCTGCCCTCCATTGCCCAATTCTATGCCCCATCATTGACCTCCTGCTTAAACTCTGTGCTTAGCTTGCTGCCCCTATTCTCCTTCCCTCTGCCCTCCGATGTCTTTGTGCATGCCCCTGCTCCATCCTTTTTGCCCACCATGTTCCATGGACCTGCCATTCCTATCATCTCTGAGTGTTCTGTTAAGCTGCCACTCCCCTCCCACCTGCCTAGCATTGTCAGATGACTGTAACCTGTCCCTGCCACCTCCACCCTGCCTGTCCACATGCCATGCCCCTATCCTCTTCCTCCTGTCCTACATGGTCCATTGTACTGCCACACCCTTCTGCCCTCCCTGGTCTGTTGTGCTGCAACTGCTCCTCCTGCCTGCCCTGTGCGGTCTGTTGTGAGGCCCCTTCCCCTGAACTTTCTTGTCTGTGCACAGGTCCTGACCCTCCCTTCTATCCTCCATCGTCCTTTGTGCATGCCCCTGCACCCTCCTTCTTGCCCATCATAGCCATTGTGCTGCCACTAACCCTCCCACTTGCCATGCATGGTCTTCTGTGCTGCCATGGCCCCTCCCACCTTCCCTGTGTGGTCAGTTAGCTGCCCCTGACCCCCTCCCACCTTCCCTCCATGGTCTGTGTGTATTTCATCACAGTCTCACTGTTGCTCTTCATGGTGTGTCTTGCTTCTAGTGCCCATCCTGCCTGACCTCCATGGCTATCTTGCTGCTCCTGCCCTGCCCCCTTGCCCCCAGCCCTCTGTTTACATGTGCAGACCCCTACTCCCTCCCTCCTGGCTTGTCTGTTCCATTGTAATGCCCCTGATCCGTCCCTCCTGCCCTTTATGGTCTGTTATGCTGCAGCTTTCTCTCCTGTCTATCCATTATGGTCAGCTAGTTACCATTGCCTCTTGCCCCTCTGTTCTCTGTTGTCCATGTGCATGGTCCTGTCCCCTTCCTCTTGCTTTCTATGGATTGTGTGCTGCACACCCGTCCCGCATGCCCTGTGTGGTGTATTGTGCTGCTGCAAACCCTGATGCCTGCGCTGCAGGGTCAGTTTGGTGCACCTCTCCATGTCCCTCCTGTCCTCTGTTATCCAAGTCCATGTCCCTACCCCATTTCCTTCCATGATCCAATGTACCATACTTGCGAACATTTTGAACTTGGTAAGAGGGAGATTTTTAAAAAAAAAACTGGGGTATTGATTTTCCCCTTTGAGTTACATTGAAAAAGAGGAGATTGTAGACAGGAGACAGATCAAATAAAGCCCATTTGAGCTTAAAAACATTGAACGTTTCCTGGCTGAATCGGGTCTGTTGGCATGTATGGTTGTACTACCATTGCCTCTTTCTTCTGCCGACAATGGTATATTTCATTGCCACAGCCTCTCTTGCAAGTCCTGTATTGTTGGTTTGTTGCCCCTGCCCCCCTTTCCACTGCCCTCCATAGTCTGTTGTGCTGCCACGACCCTTCCTGCCTGCTCAGTGTGGTTAAATTGTTGCCTTTGCACCCTCCTACCTGCCTTCAATTTTCAGAGTCCGTGCCCCTGGCCTCTGCCTCTCAACAGTATCCTAATGAACAACTAGATTGCTAACATTGTATATTTATTAAAAAAGTGTGGAACGCCTGACGTCATCTTGATGTAATCAAAACTGTAATACCTAGAGCATTTCCTTTAGATATTACATATATGAGAGCGTCTTATTGGCATCAAAATTATGGTTAGTGCTCTAAAAGACTAAAATAAGGACATATTTTCTGAGTTTTCAAATAGCGACAAAGCACTTTTAAATTATTTGCTATCTTTATGTTTTTTTATCCAGTTGACCACTTGATTAAATGTTGCACTTAGTTGAGAGGATGTGGTGTTACTTCCAGAACTGCAGACTTTGCAACTGGGGAACCAGGTTGGAGTTTCTGCTTCAGCTCGACATTCTGTGATTCTGGTCAAATCACTTAGTCTCCCCATGTCTACAACCAAAATGAATTTGTTCTTGTGTAATGTAACCAATGCTCATGTAAAGCACTTCAATACCTGACAAGTCTGCACTATATAACACTGCAAAAACACAAAATAATAAGTGTTTTGCACACTTCTGTCATTGGGCTATACTTGGGATACATATGGGTGATTTTGGGCTACATTTGGGCTCTTTTGTCTCCGGTGGCCATCTTGGGAGATTTATTTGTTATGAAGGTTCCTAATTTCCTCATGTACTGCAGTCTCCTCAGTAGGAAATGCTTACAGTTTTTTACTTTGATTCCATCATGAAGGTATTCAGATATGTCACACATTTGCCATAGATTCTGAATGTTAGCACGCTAGTTGCTCATTAGATCACTGTAGTAAAACTACTGTTCACCATGGAAGTCTGCTCCTGGTATTAAAAGTGCATTTTTCAGTCTGCATGTCAGAATTTTTGAATGAAATAGAAGAGGATTTGAGAATTCACTCAAAATGTGCCCTCATTTTCTTTCTTCAGCATTAATCATAATTTCTATGGCAAAATGAACCCCCTCATTGTGTTCCTTTTTAAATTAAATGTTTTAAGTGTTACCAGTTTATTCCAATCAAGATGGCTTCAGGTGTGCCATACTTTTGTCATAATGAAGACAGTAAGCGCTCTAGTTGTTTTTAATAACACTCTGGGACATTCTGTCATTGAGCTATACTTGGGCTACATCTGGATGATATTTAGGCTACATTTGGGCTCTTTTGTCTCTGGTGGCCATCTTGGGAGACTTATTTGTTATGAAGTTTCCTAATTTCCGCATTTACTGCAGTCTCCTCAGTAGGAAATACTTTCAGTTTTTTACTTTGATTCCATCAAGAAGGCATTCAGATGTGTCACACATTTGCCATAAATTCAGAATGTTAGCACTCTTTTTGCTCATTAGATCACTGTAGTAAAGCTACTGCTCACCAGGGAAAACTGCTGCTTGTATTGAAAGTGCATGTTTCAGTCTGCATGTCAGAATTCTTTAATGAAATAGAATAGGATTTGAGAAGTCACTCAAAATGTGCCCTAATTTTTCTTCCTGCAGCACTAATCATACTTTTTATGGAAAAATGAACCCCCTCATTGTGTTCCTTTTTAAATTAAATGTTTTAAGAGTTACCACTTTAATCCAAGCAAGATGGCTTCAGGTGTGCCATACGTTTATCATAAGTAGGACTGTTAGCGCTCTAGTTGTTCTTTGGAACACTCTGGGAAGCTGCAGTAGAACACAAAGGAATCAACTGACAGTCTCTGCCCTTGTTGGATGTACATGTTTTACTGAGAATGTCAGACTTCATTTTCACATGACTGAGAAAGATAATTTACAGAAAATAAGCTCTCAGTTTAGCTTATAGATCACCTTCCAAACCTCTGTGGGAAAAGGCGGGGTCCCAAAACGCGTTTTCCCCATGCAATTTTCCATAGGGACCTTTAGTCCAAGGTACAGCCCGAACGGCTGAACAGAATTACTTGAAATTTGGCAGAGAGGTAGTCCTCAGGTCAGGGATGTGCCTTTTGCAGGTCTGATGTCAATCTCCTCAGTAGTTCCTGAGATAATCAAAAGTAAAATCATATATATATGTGGGCGGAGCCTAACCACACATCTCATCCTGAGATCTGATTGGCTGTCAGCACTTCATCCAAGAAGTGTTGGCAGCCATCTTGGGACCAATATACATGATAGCACCTCATTAAAAAGCATTGCAGTTAATAGAAGGTTTTAAGACTTTAGTTACATTATAAATCATTTGTTGATGGTACCATACTCATTTTAGGAATTGTGGTATGTTCTAAGGTGATTTCACCATGTGAAAAAGCCTTCTGCTGGGATATCATGATTGAGAGAAAAATATTTTCTCATGCTTTTCCCACAGAGGTTTGGAAGGTGATCTATAAGCTAAACTGAGAGCTTATTTTCTGTAAATTCACATTATCTTTCTCAGTCATGTGAGAATGAAGTCTGACATTCTCAGTAAAACATGTACATCCAACAAGGGCAGAGACTGTCAGTTGATTCTTTGTGTTCTACTGCAGCTTCCCAGAGTGTTCCAAAGAACAACTAGAGCGCTAACAGTCCTACTTATGATAAACGTATGGCACACCTGAAGCCATCTTGCTTGGATTAAAGTGGTAACTCTTAAAACATTTAATTTAAAAAGCAACAAAATGAGGGGGTTCATTTTTCCATAAAAAGTATGATTAGTGCTGCAGAAAGAAAAATTAGGGCACATTTTGAGTGACTTCTCAAATCCTCTTCTAATTAATTAAAAAATTCTGACATGCAGACTGAAACATGCACTTTCAATACCAGCAGCAGTTTTCCCTGGTGAGCAGTAGCTTTACTACAGTGATCTAATGAGCAAAAAGAGTGCTAACATTCTGAATTTATGGCAAATGTGTGACACATCTGAATGCCTTTGGAATCAAAGTAAAAAACTGAAAGTATTTCCTACTGAGGAGACTGCAGTAAATGAGGAAATTAGGAAACTTCATAACAAATAAGTCTGCCAAGATGGCCACCAGAGACAAAAGAGCCCAAATGTAGCCCAAATATCACCCAGATGTAGCCCAAGTATAGCCCAATGACAGAATGTCCCAGAGTGTTCTTAGAAACAACTAGAGCGCTTACTGTCTTCATTATGACAAAAGTATGGCACACATGAAGCCATCTTGATTGGAATAAACTGGTAACACTTAAAACATTTAATTTAAAAAGGAACACAATGAGGGGGTTCATTTTGCCATAGAAATTATGATTAATGCTGAAGAAAGAAAATGAGGGCACATTTTGAGTGACTTCTCAAATCCTCTTCTATTTCATTAAAAAATTCTGACATGCAGACTGAAACATGCACTTTTAATACCAGGAGCAGACTTCCATGGTGAACAGTAGTTTTACTACAGTGATCTAATGAGCAACTAGATTGCTAACATTCAGAATTTAGGGCAAATGTGTGACATATCTGAATACCTTCATGATGGAATCAAAGTAAAAAACTGAAAGCATTTCCTACTGAGGAGACTGCAGTACATGAGGAAATTAGGAAACTTCATAACAAATAAATCTCCCAAGATGGCCACTGGAGACAAAAGAGTCCAAATGTAGCCCAAAATCACCCAGATGTAGCCCAAATATAGCCCAATGACAGAAGTGTGCAAAACACTTATTATTTTGTGTTTTCGCAGTGTTATATAGTGCAGACTTGTCAGGTATTGGAGTGCTTTACATGAGCATTGGTTACATCACACAAGAACAAATTCATTTTGGTTGTAGACATGAGGAGACTAAGTGATTTGACCAGAATCACAGAATGTCGAGCTGAAGCAGAAACTCCAACCTGGTTCCCCAGTTGCAAAGTCTGCAGTTCTGGAAGTAACACCACATCCTCTCCCCTAAGTGCAACATTTAATCAAGTGGTCAACTGTATAAAAAAACATAAAGATAACAAATAATTTAAAAGTGCTTTCTCGCTATTTGAAAACTCAGAAAATATGTCCTTATTTTAGTCTTTTAGAGCACTAACCATAATTTTGATGCCAATAAGACGCTCTCATATATGTAATTTCTAAAGGAAATGCTCTAGGTATTACAGTTTTGATTACATCAAGATGACGTCAGGCGTTCCACACTTTTGTAATAAATATAGAATGTTAGCAATCTAGTTGTTCATTAGGATACTGTTGAGAGGCAGATGCCAGGGGCACGGACTCTGAAAATTGAAGGCAGGTAGGAGGGTGCAAAGGCAACAATTTAACCACACTGAGCAGGCAGGAAGGGCTGTGGCAGCACAACAGACTATGGAGGGCAGTGGAAAGGGGGGCAGGGGCAACAAACCAACAATACAGGACTTGCAAGAGAGGCTGTGGCAATGTAATAGACCATTGTGGGCAGAAGGAAGAGGCAATGGTAGTACAACCATACATGCCAACAGACCCGATTCAGCCAGGAAACGTCCAATGTTTTTAAGCTCAAATGGGCTTTATTTTATCTGTCTCCTGTCTACAATCTCCTCTTTTTTACAATGTAACTCAAAGGGGAAAATCAATACCCCAGTTTGTTTTCAAAATCTCGCTCTTACCAAGTTCAAAATATTCGCAAGTATGGTACATTGGATCATGGAAGGAAATGGGGTAGGGACATGGACTTGGATAACAGAGGACAGGAGGGACATGAAGAGGTGCACCAAACTGACCCTGCAGGGCAGGCATCAGGGTTTGCAGCAGCACAATACACTGCACAGGGCATGCGGGACGGGAGTGCAGCACAACAATCCATAGAAAGCAAGAGGGAGGGGACAGGACCATGCACATGGACAACAGAGAACAGAGGGGCAAGAGGCAGGACCATAATGGACAGACAGGAGAGAAAGCTGCAGTATAACAGACCATAAAGGGCAGGAGGGATGGATCAGGGGCATTACAATGGAACAGACAAGCCAGGAGGGAGGGTGTAGGGGTCTGCACATGTAAACAGAGGGCTGGGGGCAAGGGGGCAGGGCAGGAGCAGCAAGATAGCCATGGAGGTCAGGCAGGATGGGCACTAGAAGCAAGACACACCATGAAGAGCAACAGTGAAACTGTGATGGCATACACACAGACCATGGAGGGAAGGTGGGAGGGGTTCAGGGGCAGCTAACTGACCACACAGGGAAGGTGGGAGGGGCCATGGCAGCACAGAAGACCATGCATGGCAAGTGGGAGGGTTAGTGGTGGCACAATGGCTATGATGGGCAAGAAGGAGGGTGCAGGGGCAGGCACAAAGGACGATGGAGGATAGAAGGGAGGGTCAGGACCTGTACACAGACAAGAAAGTTCAGGGGAAGGGGCCTCACAACAGACCGCACGGGGCAGACAGGAGGAGCAGTCGCAGCACAACAGACCAGGGAGGGCAGAAGTGTGTGGCAGTACAATGGACAATGTAGGACAGGAGGAAGAGGATAGGGGCATGGCATGTGGACAGGCAGGGTGGAGGTGGCAGGGACAGGTTACAGTCATCTGACAATGCTAGGCAGGTGGGAGGGGAGTGGCAGCTCAACAGAACACTCAGAGTAGATAGTAGTGGCAGGTCCATGGAACATGGTGGGCAAAAAGGATGGAGCAGGGGCATACACAAAGACATCGGAGGGCAGGGGGAAGGAGAAGAGGGGCAGCAAGCTAAGCACAGAGTTTAAGCAGGAGGTCAATGATGGGGCATAGAATTGGGCAATGGAGGGCAGGAGGAGTGGACTGGTACATCATACTAAATTGAGGGCAGTGGCAGCACATCAGACCATGCATGGCAGGAGGGAGGAGGCTAGTCCATGGATTCACACAACAGAGGATAGGGAGGAAGGGGATGGGGCAGCAAGCTAACTGTTCAGAGAAGGCGGGTATTAGGAACTTTATTGTTTTTAAAACGTGTGTCTGTGCGAACTACTTAAAATATGAACAAGTATGTGTGAGAAGTTGGCCTGATATGTAGTGCTCACTATTCTAGTGATCACTGTGTATCATTCCAAACGACCCTTATTGATGATTGGTTGTAAGTCAACCTTTTAGACCAGCTATCCTAGTAGCGTGGATACGAGCAGTCTTAGGCTAAACTCTAGAGGGCGTGTTAAGCCAGCTGTTTACCATCACATATACCCCTTGAACACCAAGCGAAAGGACACCACACAAGTTGTTATGAAAATAAAGGATATTTATTTATAACAAGACTACCCTGGCTCTTTATGAGTCAGGGAGCTAAGCACAATACAAAACTCTTAGGAAAATACTTCTGGTTGCACAATTTACACAAATGCCCGAGGGCACGAAACCATTACACTGCAAGTGGAAGGGGAGAGGTTAGAAAGTCTAAAGTTACCGATTCCGGAGTGATCCGATCAGTGGGACTTAAACGAAAAAGGAACTGGACACTTGTAGAGCGAACCTGCGATGGAGCACCGAAATGCTCGTGTTACCTAGCCCAAAGGCTGCGGCTGTAGAAGGTTCGGCAAGATGTCGGAAGTCCTCGTTGTAGTCTCAGGAGCCTGAAAGAAGAGTTGCTGGCAGGCGACCAGTGTCGATATTCAGCGAGATCCAAGCCTGGATCGGTGATAAAGAAAACCTGAAAGCAGAGGGGACTCAGTTCTCAACCGCTAGCCAGCGATCGTGTGGGTACCAGGAGGGTACCGGTTGAAGTCACCTCGACCAGGTGAGTGGATGACGTCGGACTCGGCTGTTCCTCGGACCAGGAGGCGCGGTGGCGACCAGGATGGAGGGCGAGCTGTCCCACGAAGGTGTCTGCTGTCGATGATGCTGGGCCCAGGAATGGGGCAGCGGTTCTTGGCAGGGGCAAGCCCACGTGGTGGAGTCAAGATGGCGTCTGGAGTGGACTAGGGGAGTCCGTGGTACTCCTCTGTTGGAGGGGAGCAAGAGCCAGTCTGGAGCAACCAGACTAGTGATGAACAATCGTGGTGCGTCGTGAAGAGGGCCACAAGCCGGTCAGCCAGTGGTCGAACAACGCGGTGAACAGCAAGGAGCGGAAGGGCCCCCACGCAGATCTCGGGGATGCTGGGGAGGCAGACTTCGATGCTGGAGCTGCTCAGGGTTAGGGCTTCTCAAACCCTAGGTGCACTCACTCGAGGGTCCCTCGGTGGGCGTGCTAGATAAGCGTCGTGCAGGTTCTGAAGATGGCCGGTCCCGCAGGTCTCGTCACACCTACGACTCTCAGCTGGGCTGATGAGGCAGGTAAAAGGTCAGAGATGGCAGGGACTCGGGTCTCGTCGAGCTGGGCAGTCTTGATCCGTAGGAGAGACTTACAGCAAACCGCAAGCGCTTAGGTGGTGCCTGCTGGTGCAGGGTGGCTACTCCTTAGCCACAAGGGAGAGTCTTCAGAAATAGTCAAGAGTTCCTTTCGTGGAAAGTGGTTCGTGATTCGGAGTTATCCGATTATCTGATTATCCAATTTGGGAAGGGGACTCGCTCCTACCTTTATTCTAAGAAAAGGGGCTGGCCCGTGACTAGGTTCTACCTATGGGTGGAGCCAGGAGGGGGGTGGTTACACCCCTATCCTTTGTCCGGCTTCGCGCCAGCTCAGGGGCTGGTGTGCCCCCAAAACTGGTTTGAGCCGGGCTATGCACAGTGAGCACCGGGGTGCCACTTGCAATCACCTTCCTTTCAGCCCTGCCTACCTGGGATACACAAACCCTGTCTGGGATGGTGCTAACACCGCCCTCGACAGGAAACCCTTTGTCCAAGCTCCCTTTGCTGGAAGGTCCCCCAGCAGCAGGAGGTCAGACTTGTGTCTGGTGGCAGCATCCATTTTGTGATGCTGAGGCTTGAGTCAACTTTAACCGGGGTTCAAGGTTACTTCCATGTCGTGTCCCTCTAAAAGGGGGGAATGCTAACCCCGTCGCCGGGGCTGGCGAGGGGTTCGTATTCCCATTCGTATGACACCTTACTCGACATGTGTAGGTGATGCAATGCCAAAGTTAGCAAATAACCGCAAGGATTATAATGCATTAAAAGTAGTTGGCCCGCGTCACCATGGAACGGCTATTAGGACTTGGTTCCGCAAGCCGTCGACGGGCTCAGCTCGCGCCAGAGCACCGTCCCACATGATTCCCTGCACTCTGCCTTCAGGATTGATAAGGCCTGCTATAGGAGTGACTGATAGGAATCCATGTGTCCATTTTTAGGGTTTAGGTGTAGGAATACTACACCTACAGCAACGGGTGATTACACCACGTGGCCCCAGCTGTCGTGCAGCCAGTTGTGTCAGATTTGGGCGGCCATTCCAGGGGTGGCATAATACATGCTTCAGCCCCTGGTAGGCCCTGGGTACACCGATGCCCTGGATACCTGTGGTATGCTGAGACAGGGACTGACAAGGCGGCCCAGTTCCAATTAGTGGATGCACCTAATGTACATGTGTGTTAATTTCGAGAGAGAACAGCTAGGCTGTGGGTCTGATTGGCAGGCCCACAGCCGGAGAAAGTCGTAAACCAATGAAGCAAAAGCAAAAAATCTGGGTGATCATAGGATTGCAGACCCTACTCTCCTACAGTATGCAGCATAATCTCACTTTTATTCAGGAAGAAGAGGACGTTTGTGACTGTGACTCCGGGCTCACTTGGCAGAAACACCCCCTGACCCTCCACCCCCTATCGCAAAATGTAATGCCCGTGAAAAGGGTAGGTGAACACAGTGTTATATAGAACATAGTCCTGAGAGCACGATTGAAAATGAAAACTAGATATAGTGTATGGTATAAACTATGCACCAAAAAGTGTGATATAAGATGAACCGGGCATGAAATATAATATGCAATACATTGTGCGCAATGACTGATTCATTGGAGAGCGCGAGATAGCACAGGCACTAGCGCGTGCTATGCGATATGCGCCTTGGAGTGTAATATGCACAGGGCAGTGTTGTGTAACCTAACTAGTCTCTAAAGTTGTAATATAAAATATGTACTGTGGAGTGTAACGTTGCATATGCACTGTGACAAAGATATGGATCCCAGATTGTAATATGTATGGCATAGCACTGTGCGTTATAACATAGGCATCGAGGAAGGCACGTTAGATGGGGCAATATAACCCGTGCAAAGACAAGTGTGGCATGACATATTCACGGGGTGGTGTTACAGTGCACATGGGCTAGAGAGTGTCATAGCATATGCACTAGCTTAGTGGAATACAACACAGAGGTGTGTGGCACTCAGCAGGCAATGGTGGGTGTAACACAGCATTGGGCTCTGCCAGGAGCGCGCTGTGACTCTCAAGTGATGTTCCTCCCATTTCTAGAGAGTAAAATGAAAAGTATTACACATCTGGCAGTGGATGTGTGTTTTATTAACCGTGAGAGGGGTTTCTTGCATAGTTTTGGTCGAATATTTGTCGAATCCCCTTTGAATGGCTTGGTGTGCATGTGTATTAAATGTGCCCGTCAATAGCTACCCATGTTTGTATAAATAAACGACCAGGGTGTCTACCGGGATTAGGCACGGTAGGGCATCAGACATGTCAGAGCTTCACTAGTGGTGTAAATACATTCCACGTGGATTCATTGTATGCATAGTCGCCTTTTAATGAATATCACGCAAATCGTATATATTTTTTAAAAATAATAAAAAACAGTGGCCGGCCCTGGGGATTGGGGTAAAAAAAATATAATTAGGAGACAGGCCCTGGGGGATGGGGTCATCAGGGCCAATAAATTAGAATGAGAAGGGGAACCACACAGCCCCCCTTCTTAAAAAATTAAAATAAATAAAAGACTGGCATCGTGCCGTTGTAACTGGTATTGGTATGTCCATTGTTTTGAAAAGTTTAGTCTCTATTTTTGAATGTGTGTATCAAAGGTTATATTAGGGTGAGAGGAGGTCTGCCACTCTATCACAAGGATGATGTCATCAGTGATGTCATTTGAGATGTCATCAGTGATGTCATGAGTGATGTCACTGACCATGTCATGAGTGATGTAATATGTGACGTCATCAGCAGTGCATTGCGGGCGCGCGAGTTATAGTTAGCTGAACTAACTATAACGGGGGAATTTCAATGGTTTTGTATAAGTGAAAAGTCCAGCTAACTATAACACCCCTGAAACCTATGGTTTTTTCAGTGAATATATATATATATATATATATATATATATATATATATATATATTATCTACTGGCGGTCGCCAGTAGATAGTTATAGTTAGGACCTATTTTTCCATAGGAAATCTGCAACATTCTATTCCCAGTATGTCTGGCGCCGATCGACGCATCTTCGCGAAATTTTACAAACTTTTGGCCAGCTCCGCTCCTACCCTGAAAGTTTCGCAGTGATTTGTCTAGCGGGGGCCGAGAAAAAAGGGGGGTTCCAAAACATATTTTCCCCATGCAATTTCCCATAGGACCTTTTGTCGCAGCTACAGCCCGAACTGCTGAACGGAATTACACCAAATTTGGCAAAGAGGTAGTCCTCAGTTCAGACTCGTGCCTTTTGCTTAAATGGTGTGAATCCGGTCGATAGTTCCTGAGAAAATTAGAGTTAAAAGTTAGGGATATCTATGGCCGGGGAGGATCCGCGCACCCTCCCCGCACACTCCCCGAACCCTCCCGAGCACGAGCTGAATGCTAATTTGCTGCCAACACTCTGAATCAGGAAGTGTTGGCAGCCATCTTGTTCCTCGGTAGAACCGAGGCACAAGAAAACCGAAAAAAAGGTGCAAAACGCGACAAGGGGGCAGGGTAGAAACACCCTGACCCCCTAGGCCTGCTCAGGGGGTCCCACAAGGACCCCCAAGGCCCCCAATTTTTTTGGGGGGGAAAAAGTGTGTGATGTGCGTAGAATCCGCGCATCCCGCTAACGAAAAAAAAAACGAAGAGCGGGCTCCTGCGCTTCATTTTGATTTAGCCCCCGGGGGGGCCAAGTCCCTGGGGCAATATGGTATTATAATGGGGGGCCCAGAGGGGCCCTGGGGACCGCCACCCCCGAGGCTTTTGTAAAATACGTGGGGGGGCTCTCAACCCCCCAGCCCCGGGGACCGCCACCCCTTGGGGCTTCAATTTGTTTGTTGGGGGGGCTCTCAGGACCCCCAGCCCCGGGGACCCCCACCCCCGGGGCTTAAAAAATGAATGGGGGCTCACAGCCACCCCACGGCCCTGGGGACCGCCACCCCCGGGGCTCTTTAAAAAAAAAATGTACCCTGTGTAGGGGGCTCAAGCCCCCCCACATGCCCCAGGGACCGCCACCTCCTCGGGCTCAAAATATGTAAAAAGGGGGGTTCCGTGAGGGACCCCCCAGCCCCGGGCACCACCACCCCCGGGGCTTTGAAAGAGGTGGGAGGGGGGCCGCGTGGCTCTCCTCCTGGAGCCCTCGATGGCCCTGGGGACCGCCACCCCCCAGGGCTGGCTCCTGCAGTGTCCCGGGGTGCCCACCCCCAGGACACTCCCATTTGCAATGACAGGGCAGGAGCAACCCTGTCATTGCAAACTGCTTTGCTATTTGGAAGAGAGAGCAGGAAACCTGCTCTCTCTTCCAAATAGCAAAGCTGATTGTTTTTCCACATGGGGAGCAGCATGTTAGCTGCTCCCCATGTGGAAAAGCATAAGTGGCCCGGGAGGGGAGCCACGCGGCCCCTCTCCTAAAAAATTTCAAAAATACAAAACAAAAAAAACGCCCGGGGGATGGGGTCCTACGCAGCCCCCCTCCCTAAAAATATATATATATTTTTTTTAAAAGGCCCATGCCCCAGGGGATGGGGTCCCCAGGGCAGATTAAGGCCTCGGAAGGGGGGCCCCCCTCTACAGTATAAAAAATAAATAAATTAGGGGGCAAGCCCTGGGGGATGGGGTCCCCAGGGCCAAAAAAAAGGAAAAAGAAGGGGGGCTACACAGCCCCCATTCTTAAAAAAAAAATTATTTTTAAAAACGGGATCGGGACGAGGCCACGCCCCCTCCTTTCATCAATCTGCAAACGCGCCCCCTGGCGCGTTTGCAGAGGGGGAACAAATTCCCCTTCAATACTGGGGGTCCCTGGGGGCCAACTAGCCCACCAGGAACCTCCAGTATGCACCAGGGGGCTGCGTTGCAGAGAGGTGTTCTGAGGCCACGCCCCTTTTTACACTTCTCTGCAACGCTGCGTTGCAGAGTGTTGTAAAAAGGGGTGTGGCCTCTTAACGCAGCTCCCTGGTGCATACTGGAGGTACCTGGTGGGCTAGTTGGCCGCCAGAGAAGCTCAGGATTCAAGGAGACTTAATCCCCCAATTTAAAACACCCCACGGGGCATGTTTGCACAGTGGTGAAGGTAGGGGGCGGGGCCTGAGGTGATATGTGTGCAAACACACCCTGTGGCACGTTTTAAGTTGGGGAATTAATTCCTCTTCAATCCTGAGGGTCCCTGGGGACCAACTAGACCACCAGGTACCTCCAGTAAGCGCCACGGAGCTGCATATATATATATATATATATTATCTACTGGCAGTCGCCAGTAGATAGTTATAGTTAGGACCGTGTTTCCATAGGAAATCCGCAACATTCTATTTGGAATAACTTTGGCGCTGTTTGACGAATCCTCGCGAAATTTTCAAAATAGGTGGGGGCGCTCCGCTCTGCTCCGCTCCTTCCCTGAGAGTCTCGGGGGGATTCGTCAAGCGGGGGATGAGAAAAGGGGGGGGTCCCAAAACGCGTTTTCCCCATGCATTTTTCCATAGGACCTTTAGTCCAAGCTACAGCCCAAACGGCTGAACAGAATTACTTGAAATTTGGCAGAGAGGTAGTCCTCAGTTCAGGGATGTGCCTTTTGCAGGTCTGGTGTAAATCTGTTGATTAGTTCCTGAGAAAATTGCAGTTAAAAGCATATATATATCTATAAGCGTGCACCGTGCGCGTACGGTAAGCATACCGTACGCGCACGGTGACGTGCGCGAGCGCAATTCTGATTGGTTGTTAGATGTCAGTAAACATTCGAGTCGGTCGAAATCAGGAAGTGTCGGCCGCCATTTTGTCTCTCGCAGTCTGAGGCAATGAAAAACAAAGGGCGAAAACATGAGAAGGGGGCAGGATGGACAGGTCCTGACCCCCTAGCCTTTGTCAGGGGGTCACTGAAGGACCCCCAAGGGTAAAAAAAAATATATTTTTTTTTTCAAAAAATCGTGGGGAGCGCGCACCGTACACGCACGGCACGAACAACGCATCGTGGGCGCTTGGTGCACGAAGCGCACGAAGCGCCCACAGCGCACGCACGGTGCGAGAAGCGCACCGTGCGCGTACGGTACGCGCACGGTGAAAAAAATAAAAAATAAAAATAAAAAAATACATAACTTAGCATTTAACAAACTGTCCAAATTCACTGAAAAAACCATAGGTTTCACACATCTTATAGTTAGGAATTAGCATTTAAAAAACCTTGCAAATTCACTTAAAAAACCATAGGTTTCACACATGTTATAGTTAGCTGGACATTTCACTCGTGATAAACCATTGGTGAAATTCACCCGTTATAGTTAGTGCAGGCAACTATAACTCACGCGACCGCAATCCTCTGCTGATGACGTCAGATATTACATCACTGATGACATATGTGTCTTTCTGAAAAAAAAATATTTGTAATATATGGATAGCTAAAAATTAATGGAAGAAGACATGGGTAAATAAGTGTCTAAATACAGTGATGTAATATCTGACGTCATCAGCAGAGGATTGCGGTCGCGTGAGTTATAGTTGCCTGCACTAACTATAACGGGTGAATTTCAATGGTTTTTCATGAGTGAAATGTCCAGCTAACTATAACATGTGTGAAACCTATGGTTTTTTAAGTGAATTTGCAAGGTTTTTTAAATGCTAATTCCTAACTATAACGTGTGTGAAACCTATGGTTTTTTCAGTGAATATATATATATATATCACTGCTCGAAGGGTGCCCATTAGGCAAGGAGCACTCTTACATCGGTGGACTGCAAGAAGCATTTATTCAGGTATGCACGCTAATCTGCAAGTCAATTAGAATACAACTTTGCCATTGAAACTTGCCTGACGCGTTTCGGAGTACAACAAACTCCTTCCTCATAGGCTAGGTGCGTGATACTCCCACTTGTTTAAAAACTAGTTGTAATGACCTGAATGGACTGTGCCGCTACGTCGTCAAAGCGGAGCATTGTGGGCATTGTAGTATCACTAAAATTAGTCCTTAGATGGTTGCACCAACATTGTTGCTGAAACAGTTTATGAGCCTGTAGGTAGGCCTCGGCTCGCAGACGTGTGCTAAATCCTCCGCCGATGTCCCATCAAAGTAGACCGGTGAATCCCCGTCCACATGGCCCCCATATATCCTCAGGGTTGGTGCTCCTCGGCAGCGGGGCTGCCGCCAAATATCACTGCTCGAAGGGTGCCCATTAGGCAAGGAGCACTCTTACATCGGTGGACTGCAAGAAGCATTTATTCAGGTATGCACGCTAATCTGCAAGTCAATTAGAATACAGCTTTGCCATTGAAACTTTCCTGACGCGTTTCGGAGTACAACAAACTCCTTCCTCATAGGCTATGGCAATTCAAAGGTGCACGTGATACTTCCACTTGTTTAAAAACTAGTTGTAATGTCCTGAATGGACTGTGCCGCTACGTCGTCAAAGCGGAGCATTGTGGGCATTGTAGTATCACTAAAATTAGTCCTTAGATGGTTGCACCAACATATATATATACATACATGTGTGTGTAGATATATATATATATATATTACCTACTGGCGGTCGCCAGTAGGTAGTTATAGTTAGGACCACCAACATATATATACATACATGTGTGTGTAGATATATATATATATATATATTACCTACTGGCGGTCGCCAGTAGGTAGTTATAGTTAGGACCCTGTTTCCATAGGAAATCCGCAACATTCTATTTGGAATAACTTTGGCGCCGGTCGACGAATCCTCGCAAAATTTTCAAAATAGGTGGGGCGCTACGCTCCGCTCCTACCCTGAAAGTCTCGGGGGGATTCGTCAAGCGGGGGCTGAGATAAAAGGGGGGTCCCAAAACGCGTTTTTCCCATGCATTTTTCCATAGGACCTTTAGACACAGCTACAGCCCGAACGGCTGAACAGAATTACGTGAAATTTGGCAGAGAGGTAGTCCTCAGGTCAAGGAAGTGCCTTTTGTAGGTTTGGTGTAAATCTGTTCAGTAGATTCTGAGAAAATAGCCTTTAAATCAATATATATATCTGAGCCAGCTTACGGTGCGCTTACCGTGCGCTTACCGTACGCGTACAGTGACGTGCGCGAGCGCGATTCTGATTGGCTCTTAGATCTTAGTAAACATTCGAATCGGTCGAAACCAGGAAGCGGCGGCCGCCATTTTGTGTATTTCACTCAGAAAAAAAAGGGTGATAACTTGAAAAGGGGGCAAGGAAGAGAGTTACAGACCACCTAACATTTGTAAGGGGGTCAAAGAAGGACAGAAAAGTACAAAGAAAACATTTATTGATTTTAAAAAAAATCGCGGGGTAGGCGTACGGTAAATGAAAAATGAAATGAAATGCAGATTTAAGTGTTTAGATATTAGGGGGCTCTAAAAAGAGCCGTTGTGTTTATGAAGTGATTTTTTATTGGTAGCAAAAGTAAGTACCGATGCAGAGTCTAAGGTTCAAGAGGAAGACTCTGTTCCCTTCATCAGTGAAGTGTACACCATCTCCTCTATAAATGTCTTGCATGTCGTAACGCAAGTTGTTGTGGTAAATGGAACCCATACCATAGTCACGGAGGAAAGCAGAAACAGATTTGTTGACGTGCTTTCTTGCTTTGTCAATCTGTGGACAAAAATGATTGGACCAGTTCCATTTTTGCCTTTGGCATATGTTAGAAAACACAAAGGCAGTTTTAGGGAAAAGTGAAAACAGTTGTGCAAAGGTCTCCTTCATAAGCATTTCCAGACCTACCCCAGTCAAAGTGCCTAGGTCATTGCCACCACAGTGCACTATTATGAGGTCAGGGTGTTGGATTTGCATGAAGGAGTTCACCAATGGCATCAATTGGTGCCACTTTAACCCTCTCTGACCAATCCATTTAATGTCTACATTTGGCAAAGCAAGGTCTCTCACCATATCTGTTTTCTCTGCATACTTTTCACTCCAGAAGACATAGCTGTGCCCTACAATCCACACTGTGAACATCTTCAAAGGAGAACTGGATGCACTCAGGAGGTGTAATTCAGTAGAATAGTAAAAAGAAATGAAAGACAGTTTGGAAATGGAGGCATACATATTTTTTTTATAAAAAAAAGAACTGATTGGCTGTTTCATACCATTCTAGAATAAAAACTAGGCTGTATGTGTAAATTTATAGAAGCATGTTTTGTATTGGTACAGAAAAATGTGTTACCAAAGAACAGTACTATGGATTTGCTGTTAGGTTTGAAAAGTCAAGCACTCTTGCACTTTGAAAATGAAACATTGTCTGCTGAACTTCTGACCTAACTCCACACAGCAGTGTTCCATGAGCTGTTGCTATGGTAGCAGGCAGAAGTCAAGTTGGGGGAAGGGTACTAGGCAGAAGTCAAGTTGGGGGAAGGGTACTTTTGGAAAAGGGTTGGTTTTCAACCAATAGAAATGTGTGATTACATTTGAAAAAAAGAGGGAAGCACTGAGATTTGAAATTAACATGTATATGTGTGGAAAAAGAGAGGGAAAGTTTGCCATTATCTGGTTCTGCTGAGAGGAGAGAGGTGAACAGAACAGAGATCCTGGCTCTGATAATCTGCTGTTTGAGTGCCACATTTCTTTTACAATTAACTAATTTTAAAGGTGAGTTTAGAGTTTGAGAGGGGATGTATATGGTAAATTAAGAAATGAATAATAGAATTGGAATTCCTTTTGTTGAAGTTGTGTTTATTATTTTCTGTTTTGGGAGAAATTTAAATGTGAGGAACATGTAAAATAATATGGACTATGTTTTCACGAAAATGTAAGGTGTACTGGTAAAAATAAGGAATACTTTAAGGGTTTGAGGTTGCACTCAGTAATGCAAATACATTCAGCATCAGTGAGGCTGGTTGCCCTTGCTGGAGTGTAGTGAGTCACCCAGGTTACACATGTTGCTGGTCTCAGTAAGCTGTTTGGTATTGCTCTGGTGATTTTACATTTGCATTAGATGGAAAGGGGGAGTTTTTTTTATGCAGAAGCAGACTCTTAGTACACAGGCAGCTGGTTATCCTGTGGAATCATGGATAGTATTCACAACCGAGTGGGGTTTGAGGTTTCAGTTAGTAATGCAAATACATTCAGCATCACTAAGGCTGGTTGCCCTTGCTGGAGTGTAGTCAGTCACCCAGGTTACACATGGTGCTGGTTTCAAAAAGCAGTTTGGACATGTGCTGTTTTCAGAATCTGAAAAGTGGATTCAAAATGTGTCAGTCTGTAAAAGTGTTTATCACTTGCCAAAAAAAAGAGTAGTAAGTGTGCTTTCAAATTGGCAAAGAAATTTCGTTTTGTGACTAATATGAAAACATGACTCTGTGTGCAAATAGGAATTACAGGCAGAGATTTATTGCGTATTGCTCTGGTGATTTTACATTTGCATTAGATGTAAAGGGGGAGCCATTTTTTTGTATGCAGAAGCAGACTCTTAGCACACAGCCAGCTGCTTATCCTGTGGAATCATGGATAGTATTCACAACCGAGTGGGGTTTGAGGTTTCAGTCAGTAATGCAAATACATTCAGCATCACTAAGGCTGGTTGCCCTTGCTGGAGTGTAGTCAGTCACCCAGGTTACACATGGTGCTGGTCTTAAAAAGCAGTTTGGACATGTGCTGTTTTCAGAATCTGAAAAGAGGATTCAAAATGTGTCAGTCTGTAAAAGTGTTTATCACTTGCCAAAAAAAAGAGGAGTAAGTGTGCTTTCAAATTGGCAAATAAATTTCGTTTTGTGACTAATATGAAAACATGACTCTGTGTGCAAATAGGAATTACAGGCAGAGATTTATTGCGTATTGCTCTGGTGATTTTACATTTGCATTAGATGGAAAGGGGGAGCCATTTTTTTGTATGCAGAAGCAGACTCTTAGCACACAGCCAGCTGCTTGTCCTGTGGAATCATGCATAGTATTTACAACCGAGTGGGGTTTGAGGATTCAGTCAGTAATGCAAATACATTCAGCATCACTAAGGCTGGTTGCCCTTGCTGGAGTGTAGTCAGTCACCCAGGTTACACATGGTGCTGGTCTTAAAAAGCAGTTTGGACATGTGCTTTTATCAGAATCTGAAAAGTGGATTCATAATGTGTCAGTCTGTAAAAGCACTTATCACTTGCCAAAAAAAAGAGTAGTAAGTGTGCTTTCAAATTGGCAAAGAAATTTCGTTTTGTGACTATTGTGAAAACATGACTCTGTGTGCAAATAGGAATTACAGGCAGAGATTTATTGCGTATTGCTCTGGTGATTTTACATTTGTATTAGATGGAAAGGGGGAGCCATTTTTTTGTGCAGAAGCAGACTCTTAGCACACAGCCAGCTGGTTATCCTGTGGAATCATGGATAGTATTCACAACCGAGTGGGGTTTGAGGTTTCAGTCAGTAATGCAAATACATTCAGCATCACTAAGGCTGGTTGCCCTTGCTGGAGTGTAGTCAGTCACCCAGGTTACACATGGTGCTGATCTTAAAAAGCAGTTTGGACATGTGCTTTTATCAGAATCTGAAAAGTGGATTCATAATGTGTCAGTCTGTAAAAGTGTTTATCACTTGCCAAAAAAAAGAGTAGTAAGTGTGCTTTCAAATTGGCAAAGAAATTTTGTTTTGTGACTAATGTGAAAACATGACTCTGTGTGTAAATAGGAATTACAGGCAGAGATTTATTGCGTATTGCTCTGGTGATTTTACATTTGCATTAGATGGAAAGGGGGAGCCATTTTTTTGTGCAGAAGCAGACTCTTAGCACACACCCAGCTGCTTATCCTGTGGAATCATGCACAGTATTCACAACCGAGTGGGGTTTGAGGTTTCAGTCAGTAATGCAAATACATTCAGCATCACTAAGGCTGGTTGCCCTTGCTGGAGTGTAGTCAGTCACCCAGGTTACACATGGTGCTGGTCTGAAAAAGCAGTTTGGACATGTGCTTTTATCAGAATCTGAAAAGTGGATTCATAATGTGTCAGTCTGTAAAAGTGTTTATCACTTGCCAAAAAAAAGAGTAGTAAGTGTGCTTTCAAATTGGCAAAGAAATTTCGTTTTGTGACTAATATGAAAACATGACTCTGTGTGCAAATAGGAATTACAGGCAGAGATTTATTGCGTATTGCTTTGGTGAATTTACATTTGCATTAGATGTAAAGGAGGAGCCATTTTTTTGTGCAGAAGCAGACTCTTAGCACACAGCCAGCTGCTTATCCTGTGGAATCATGCATAGTAATGACAACCGAGTGGGGTTTGAGGTTTCAGTCAGTAATGCAAATACATTCAGCATCAGTAAGGCTGGTTGCCCTTGCTGGAGTGTAGTCAGTCACCCAGGTTGCACATGTTGCTGGTCTCAGAAAGGTGTTTCGTATTGCTCTGGTGATTTTACATTTGCAATAGATGGAAAGGGGGAGCTATTTTTTTATGCAGAAGCAGACTCTTTGCACACACCCAGCTGCTTATCCTGTGGAATCAAGCACAGTATTCACAACCGAGTGGGGTTTGAGGTTTTAATCAGTAATGCAAATACATTCAGCATCACTAAGGCTGGTTGCCCTTGCTGGAGTGTAGTCAGTCACCCAGGTTACACATGTTGCTGGTCTGAAAAAGCAGTTTGGACATGTGCTGTTTTCAGAATCTGAAAAGTGGATTCAAAATGTGTCAGACTGTAAAAGTACTTATCACTTGCCAAAAAAGTAGTAGAAAGTATGCTTTGCAATTGGCAAAGAAATTTCGTTTTCTGCCTAATTTCAAACCATGACTCTGTGTGCACACAGGAATTGTTTTTAGATATTTAATTTGTGATGGTGTTATTGTGATTTTCACTTGTAGGAAAGGGGTACATAGTATTTTAAGATTTGAAAAGATCATAAAAAATGTAGTAATATATTTAAATAAAATAAAGGATTTTTTTTTTAGTTTTTTTCAGGTATTGCTGAAGAGCAGTGAACAAAATTTAAGATGCCTACAAAATCCAGACTAAAGAAAGACCACAAAAAAAACCTATATTTGAAGACAACTGGAGGACCTAAGTTAGTTGGAGATGCTCATGTTGGGAAAAAGAACAAATCTTCTGGTAAGCAGACAAACGATTTTTTAAAGAACATCTTCAAAAAAAGGAAAAATGTACAAACTGTCTGTACTGGAAAGAATGTTTTCAATAGAAAAAAACAGGAAAAAATTGAGAATTTAGTTAATGCAAATATACCTTCTGCAACAATAAAGATTAACTTAAACAGAAAAACAGCGTTTAAAGAGATACGTAGAAAAATGTTTCAGAGAAGAGTTATGTCCAATTTGATAAAGGATGTCAAGAAATATAAGCAAAAGGCAAAATATTACAAGAGAAAAAAATAAATTGAAGCCATTGCAGCAAAGGCATTAGAATTAAAAAGGAAACTATTCATTTTAATTTTGAATAGGATGCGTACATTAGATAAAATGGTTAATGTACTGAAATCACAAAGCAAAAGGAAAAGAGTAGTGAACAGAACAAACTTTTGTAAAGTGTTTTTAGGAAAATGGATGCATAGTTCAAGTAGTGAACCTTTTTTTAATGAAGAGAGTTATTTTCAAAGTAATAGTTTGCTGCATGCAGTTGACACCAGAGGTCGTGCTTATGAAGTGAAAAATGGTTGCATAATGGAGAAGGAGATAATGGTTCCAAGAGATGAGGTACAAGTGATGGCGGATGAGGCTATGGGGAGACGTCCAAAAGCCCCAGTGTACACTTGGAATTGTAGTAGTATTTGCACTGTGCGTCAGGAATCTATTGATAAATTTCGTGAGTTTCTAAGAGAATATAGTAAAAAAAGTGTAAAACAGAAGATTAAGGTGCTTCAAAGTCTAGATCCATGCAGAGTGAGAGAGAATACTGGTTTGCAGGGTCATTCTCTGGCTTGTCTATCTAGAAAAGTGTGTAATAGTGTTTTCCATCATTTTAGGATGCTGGCTGTTCATCATACTGAAATGAGAAAGTTTGTGAGACGGTTGTATTTTGCTAAAAGTCCAGCAATAAAGTTAGATGAATTGAATAGGGCTCTGTTCCGTGGATCGGTATCAGATGTAGAGAAGGTTGTTGATGAAATTCAGTTTTGTTACTTTGGTCCTGAACAAAACAGTGCAGAAAAGGACACAGTAAATGAGGAAGAAGTGGAAGAGAATGTAGAACCCTCTGTAAGTAAGACATTTAATGATCACATAACAACATTTGAAAAAATCTCTAATGAAAGACCAAATATTACTTGTATTTGTTGCCGCAGAACTCATTATAGAAAACAAACTAGGAATGTTGATCTCTACAGAAAGAGTGAAAATGAAGATAATTATAAGTGGAAAGATTTTGCCACATATATATTTCTAGAAAATTGTTTTGAATTGGGTGAAGATCAGCGTATTTGTAAATACTGTTACAACAAGTTAGAGGAAAATAGAATGCCGACCAGAGCTGTACATAATAATTTAGAATTGGATGCTATTCCTGCTGAACTTTCTGAATTAAATACATATGAGTCTATACTTATACAATGTGTTCATCCGTTCCAGACCATAGTACGTATGGAGCCCAAAACTGGTAAATTACCTCCTTCAGATTTACTGAGAGGTTTAAAAGGTAGAGTGGTGTATTTGCCCTTGGATTTGAAAAAAAATATGGAAACTATTGATGCGGATACTTTGGAAACTGAACCATTAGTTATTCTGGTTAATGGTGTACCTACAAAGAATAAGAAGATTTGGCAGGAGCTGGTAGATGTACGGAAAGTACAAAGAGAAAATTTGTATTTGAAAAGGAATAACAAATGGTATGAATCAATTTATATAGAAGAAGAAGAAGAAGATTTACAAGAAGACACAGAAACATCAACTGGACAAATTGAAAAAGTGGACAAGTCAAAGGAAGAAGAAATTTATGAACATTTTAGCATACATCCTCTTCATTCAAAAGAAGTTATGGGAGACAATATTGATCTGTTTCAGATGAAGAAAGCAAAAGGAACTCCCGTGAGTGTATGGGAGGAGAGCTTGGAAGCTCGATGTTTTCCCCAGCTGTTTCCTAAAGGAAAAGGAGGACGATATGATGAACGTCCAGAACAGATTCCAGCTTCTGAGTATCGGACTACAAGACTATATGCAGAAGATCCCAGATTTCGACAAAGTATTCCTTATTTGTTCCATCTTTTATTTGAAAGCGACTTGTCTGCACTATCTTATGCAGTAAATCACATTTTAAAAAGTGGAGTACATTTACAAAATGTGTCTGCTAAGGATTTTATGGAGAAAGTGCAGCACCGAGATGATCATTTGGAAACACAACTGATCAATCTGATGGCTTGTCAGCGTGGGACAAATGAATATTGGTACCGACGCCATGGTGAATTAAAATGCATGTTACGGAATTTAGGAACACCAACATGGTTCCTTACCCTAAGCTGTGCTGAGTACGCTTGGGATGATTTACTGGATTTTCTACGAGAGGCAAATTCAAACATTAAAAACATCGAATACAAGACAGCAGGAGAACTGTGCTCATTGGATCCGGTTAATGTTTGCAGATATTTCAATCATAGATTTGAGGCTATGATGTCCTTCATCTGCAATAAAAAAAATCCACCTCTAGGAGAAGTAGTGGATTTCTTTTGGAGAAAAGAGTACCAGGCAAGAGGTGCTCCTCACATTCATATGCTGTTGTGGATCAAGGATGCCCCAAAGTTTGGAACAGATACTGATGAAGCAGTGTTATCTTACATTGAAGAATATGCAACATGTGCTATACCAAAAAGCACAGAAGAGAAAAAGTTAAAGGAGCAAGTTTTACGTTTCCAAAGTCATCGGTGTGGAAAATACTGTCGACGGAAATATAAGAGCAAAGAAAAATACTACACTAAATGTCGATTTGGATTTCCTAGACCTGTTCTTTCAAATGGAAGAGTAAACAGTTTTATGTCATCTGTGAGACATACTATCACAAGAAAATCACCTAAGAATACCTACAACCTAAAAAGAAAAGAAGAATCAAAAAATATAAATGACTACAACCCAGTCATTTTATCCATGTGGAATGCTAACATGGATATACAGTATGTAGCTGACAATTCCATTGCTGTTGCTCGATATGTAACGTCTTACATTACTAAATCTGAAAAAACTGAATTGAAAGAAATGTGGGAAGAGATTTCTCACGAGAATACTGTCAGTAAGAAGCTGTACAGTTTCAGTTTAAAGATGTTATCGCATCGAGAAATTGGATCCTACGAATGTTCAGATAGGTTATCTTCTGCAAGTCTCTACTCGAAATCAAGAAGAATAATTTGGGCAAGTTTAGGCCTTGCAGCAATGAGAAATCGGATACTGAAATCTGTTGGAGAAATTGAATATTTGGCCGAGAATGACCCAGAAAGTACAGATATTTTGAAATCAAACATGTTGGACACATATTATCCAAAAAGAAGTCATCATCTGGAGAACATGTGTCTCTATGAAGTGCTGCAGAACTACATTTATTCACGGAAAGCCGCAGAAGACATCAACAATGGAAAATATAAAGTCATTGGTGAGGAAGGATGTTTGGTGAAGCAAACAAAAGGAAGTTTGATAAATCACAGGAAGCTGAGTTGCGATACTACTGACAAAAAGGAATTTTACTACTTGGCTCTTTTACAGCTGTTTAAACCATGGCATACAGAGGATGAACTACTGGGAGAATTTCAAAGCTATGAAGATTCTTTTAATGCTTGCAAAGACAGCATACAATGCAGTACATTCTCAACTTATCTGCAAATGTTAAATGAAGAAATTGAACAGGAAACTACAATTGCAGCTGAAGTAGCTAGAGACAGTTCTCAAGACAGCCAAAGTTCAGGAACACTCAGTCAGGATCCCCTAGGACAACCAATCGTTGAAAATGAAGCATCAATAGCCATGAATGAAGTGGAAACGGCTATGAATCAAGCTCAAGAAGAATTTATAGACTTACAAAATTTGGAAAGACAACTGAATGAAGAGCAGCAACAAATTTATGAAGAGATCAGAAGCAAAATTGATCACGGATTTCTACATGAAAAAAAAGAGTGCTCATGCACATCATTTCATCCAATCAGGATGTATGTAAGTGGACAAGCTGGAACTGGAAAAAGTTTCCTAATAAAAGTCATCAGAAGCTACCTACAGCAATTCACGGATTTTACTTTGTCTTGTGTGGTTACTGCTCCAACTGGGTTAGCAGCCTATAACATAAAAGGAATCACCTTACATCGTTTGCTAATGTTACCAGTGGAGCATGAGAACAAAATACAATACAACAAGCTAACTGGAGAAGCATGCTTGGAAGTTTCAAGAGTATTGAAGAAGATGCAAGTTCTCATTATTGATGAGGTGAGCATGGTATCAAACTTAATGCTTGCCTTTGTGCATTTAAGAATGCAGCAAATTCTAAGGACAGACTATGACGTGTTATTTGGTGGAAAACATGTCATAGTTTTTGGGGATCTTCTACAACTTACTCCAGTTAAAGGACAACCTGTGTTTAATACTGTGACACATGAAGACACAAAGAAGTCATTGGGAAGCATCGGTAATGCAAATATTTGGTCCTTCTTTGAGTACAAGGAACTTACTACTAATATGAGGCAAGCAAACGATGAAGAATATGGAAGTATTCTGAAAGATATCAGAATTGGACTACTCACAGAAGTTGGCAAAAAAGCATTACAGAGTCGGCTGCTACATAATTTATTTCCAAAGGAAGAAATAGTTGCAGAGAAGATATACAAGAACATTGCAGAAAAGAAAAGTGTCATCTGCTTAATGCCAACTCTACGTGAATGCTCAATATTCAATGAGGAGCTTTTAAAATTGGAAAAGGAAGATATCAGGAAATTGGAAGCAGTGGACAAAATTGAGGATGGAAGAATTACTATCACATTAACAGGCACACTGAAAAATAAATTGGATTCACTAGAGAAGAACATTTCCAAAACAGCTGGATTAGAAAAAAATCTATATGTTTGCATGAACTGTAGAGTATTTTTAAGGAGAAATTTGGATGTTGAAAAAGGTTTAGTTAATGGAGCTATGGGAAGAGTTGTGGGTTTTATTAATTATCAGAAAAAAGATGGAATTGAATGTTTAAAAATAAAATTTGATCAGATAGAAGAAGTTAAAGACATTTGTCGTTGTTCAGTTCGTTTCATGCTTGTGAAAGACTTATATGTACGTAGGAAGGAGTTTCCGTTTTCGCTAGCATATGCTGTAACTATTCACAAGTCTCAAGGATTGACTGTAGATTGTGCTTTTGTGAACATTGGTTCAACTGTGTTCAAAGAAGGTGTGGCTTATGTAGCTTTGTCACGAGTGAAAACATTATCTGGTTTATTCATGATAGACTTTGATGACTCAAAAGTTAGTGCTGATACAAATTGTGTAAAGGAGTATAATAGATTAAGAAGAACCTATGCTCCTCATTTAGGTCAGTATCCTGTGTTGGAGAAACGTGTAGTTTCTCGTAAAAGGAGAAATGAGAATATCTGTAATGAAGATGTAGAGAGGAGGAAAAAAAAGAGGAGTGATGTAATTGCAAGCAAAAAGAAAAAGGAAAATGAAGAAGAGGTTGTAGGATGGCATTTTGAAAATAGCTCTGGTGTCAACTGCTACGCTAATGTAGTGCTGAATGTTGCATTTTATCTGGAAAGTGTGCAAGAGCAGATAATAGTAAATCAGAGAAAAAGATTCTGTTATGACTTGAGTCTCCTTTTTCAAAAGCTGAGTAATGATAAAATTCAAATAGAAAGTGCTACTGAAATTAGAAAACTTTTAGATGTATGTTCAGGACGAACACAGTTTTCTCAAAATGTACAGCAAGACGCACAGGAATTCTTGATGTTTTTTCTTCAGGTACTGGAAGAAGAAGGGGTTCCCATTGAAAATTTGTTTGGTCTGTCTTATAAATGGGAACATAGTTGTGAAAACTGTTACAATACATGTGGCTCTAATGTTGATTCTGAAAGGTTTATTTATTTAACATTGCCAGAAAGTAAAACAGTCACTTTTGCTAAATTAGTTAAAGATGCTAATCATAACATGGAATGCAGTGAGTGTCAATCTGAAATGTTTTCAACGTTAATTTTAAAGGAATACGGACAATATGTAATTTTAATGATGCAACGATGTAAAGCTGATGGTTCAAAATTGGATACTTTAATAAAAAAGTTTACAGGACAGCAATTATCAATTTCAGGAAAAACTTTTGTAACAGTTGCAATAATTTTCCATGAAGGACCTACTGTTACTTCTGGACATTACACAGTTTATCTTAAATGTGAAAAAGGCTGGACACTGTGTAATGATTCCCAATTGATTTTCAAGCAACGTTTGCCTTTTGATTTAGCAAATTCCTATCTAATCTTCCTGAAACCTAAATTTTAGAGAGACTTGGCAAGATGTGTACAAAACAATTTTACCATTTTATTGGATTACCATTGGAATTTTCTTAAAAAAAGATTTTTCAAATTATCATTTGGCCTAATGGAAAGGTAACCAATTGTAATGTGGACTTTTTAAATTTTTAATGAAACTTTGGAAAACCAAAAATTTAGACAAAATCGGTAACATCTGCACAATTTAAATTTTGGAATGTTATTGGATTGCCATTGGAAATTTATTCAAAAAAGATTTTTAAAATTACTATTTGGCCATGAGGAAAGGTAAACAATTGTATTGTGGACTTATTTAATTATTATTTAATCTTTCGGAAACCAAAATGTTACAGAGAATCGGTGAGATCTGTACAATTTAAACTTTAGAATTTTATTGGATTACCATTGGAAATTTAATCAAAAAAGAATTTTAAAATTACTATTTGGCCTAAAGGAAATGGAACCAGATGTATTGTGGAGTTATTTGAGATATATTTTTGTAATTATACTTCTGAAACAAAAATGTCAGACGGTATTTTAAAGAAATAAGTATTGATATTAGTTAATATTTTTTTAGAATATTATGCATTTCTATAATGTTATGTTTAAGTTAAAAGAGATTCTGGGCTTTTTTTATACAATCTTTGAGATTGTTATTTTTTTTTTTGCCCGCTGTTAAATGATGAATGCAATTGCTTTCACAATTTATAGTGAAATGCAATATATTCTGAAAACAGCAAAAAAAAAAGGCAAAAATTTTTTGGGAAAAATATGTAAATACGTGTACTGTGTAATATATTGATTTATTAAATATTAATATTTTTTTCTTTTTTTTCAGATTGTGAAAGAAATTTTTTTTAAAAAACCAACCATTTTTTCAAGTAATTTCAATTACATTTTAATTAAAAATTAAATTGTTGGGTGGGACAGGTAACTGAGAAATTAGAAGGTCTCTTTCTTCCACTTTATCTCAAAAAGATTTTTAGTATTTAGTTATTAATTCCTCAAGGATCTTGAGATGTGGTAATTGATTTTTAGTGTTTTTAAAAAAAAAAAAATACGCTTACGGTAAAAAAAAAAAAGTTTTAAAGAAAAAATACAAAAAAGTTGAGAGGTAAGGTTGGCTCTTAAAAGAGCCGTTGTGTTCATGCAGGGACAGAGGAAAGGAGGTATGGGAACATTAGCTGGTTGGACATTTGTGCTGATCTATTTTGTTGTTAATGAGGGAAACACTGGTCTCCCTATGAACAATTAGATCATGGCAAAATGAACACCGCATAGTAACCCTACCAAACTGAGGGTTCATTTCCAGAGGTTCAGAAAAAGGTGATTGTGCCCCCACAGATGAAGGGCTCAGCTGAGCTTCCGAAGAAGGACTCGGCTGAGCTGCTGTGGATGTGCTTGCTCGACTTACTGAAGGGTTGCCCCTAGTATGTCGTGCATGTGTCCTAGGATGCACATCCTCAAGGTGTCTCAACATAGTGTGATTCCCAAAGGAATACTTCTTGTTGGGATTACCTCGCGAAAGTACACGCTGGCACAGCTTGCAAGTCACCAAGGCAGCATTGACTTTTTTCTCACCCTCTGGAAAACTGAAATACTCCCATATGAAAGAGCTCTTCTGTTTCCTCTTTCTCTGCCTGATGGTGGTGCTGCTAGCCTCACTCTCAGCAGAAGAGTGCTGGTCTGCCATCGTATCACAAAGACAAGTCAGCTCCTTCTCCTAAGGGATCACAAGCAGAAATGAGGGGAATGGGTGTGGTGTAGGAGAGTTCTAGAACTGAAAGTAGTTTCAACCAATCAAAAGTTGTGTTTCATGATCACATGACCCACCGTGCGCGTACGTTACGCTTACGTTACGCTTACGGTGCGCTTACGGTGCGCTTACGGTAAAAGTGCGCATGTGCGTAAAAAAGACACGCGCTCGCGCGCATGCGCAAAACAGTCACTCCACAACACTTCCGCGTAACGTGCGCGTGTAGCGTACACGCCTACGCGCCCCACGCACAGTACGCGCGGCTACGCAAATTGCGTAACTATACGCAAACAGAGTAGATAAATTACGGACATTGCGTAAACCGTACGCTTACCGTACGCTTACCGTACGCGCACTAAAAAAAAAAAAAAAAAAAAAAAATATTTTCTATGTTACACTAATATATCTTACCTGCTTGGTAAAAAAAAAAAGAGAAAACTTGATATATTGCATATTTTTTTTTTAAAAAAAACATAGTGTTTTAAGAGAATAAAAAGTTTTAAAAAAAACTTGTTTTTAAAAAAAAAAAAACACATTTAAGATAAGAATTTATAATAAAAAAATCATACAAAATCAATAAAAAAAAATATGGGAATCACATATGTTATAGGTAAGAATTAGCATTTAAAAAACCATACAAATTCACTGAAAAAACCATGGGTTTCACACACGTTATAGTTAGAAATTAGCATTTAAAAAACCTTGCAAATTCACTGAAAAAACCATAGGTTTCACACATGTTATAGTTAGGGATTAGCATTTAAAAAACCTTGCAAATTCACTGAAAAAACCATACGTTTCACACATGTTATAGTTAGGAATTAGCATTTAAAAAACCTTGCAAATTCAGTGAAAAAACCATAGGTTTCACACAGGTTATAGTTAGCTGGACATTTCACTCGTAAAAAACCAATGAAATTTTCCCGTTATAGTTAGTTAAGCTAACTATAACACGCGCGCCCGCAATGCACTGCTGATGACGTCACATATTACATCACTCATGACATGGTCAGTGACATCACTCATGACATCACTGATGACATCTCAAATGACATCACTGATGACATCACTGATGACATCATCCATGTGATGGAGTGGCAGATCTCCTCTCACCCTAATATAACCTTTGATACACACATTCAAAAATAGAGACTGAAATTTTCAAAAAAATGGACATACCAATACCAATTACAACAACCTCTTCAATAATTCTAAGAACCACATAAACATCCACTCATTCACCAACAGTCCTGTACAGTCACTCATTCGTGTACTCACACATCATATGTACTCATACACCAATACATCCTGTTACACAATGCCACTCATCCACAGAGTTACTGACACACATAGTCACTCATGAAAATAAAGAAAGAAACATACATTTACTTGCATATACAGTTATACACACACCACCACACTTACTTCTACAGAAACTTACACATACTTAGTCTTTTAAACAATCACTTATAGAAACACATACTTATTCATACAGGAACTCTTTCAATCTCTCACTCTCACATATACTCACTTATATACACCAATAGTCACATATACTAGTTTAAAACATATGTAGTTACTCATAAAGACACTATTGAGACAGCCATTCACTCACTAACACACCCATACACACACTCTTCCACCCATACAGTCCTGCACATATGCTGTCTTCAACACATACAAACAGTGAGTCACTCATTCATGCACCTATGCACTACGTAATACCGCCCACCGAACCATATAGACACTGATACTCAAAAAACCAACTAATAACCTATATAGACACTCATGTAGCTAGTCACCAACCAATGCAGCCACTTATACACAAAGTGAGAGACTGATACAGGTATTTACACATTTAAACATTACTCACTTAGCCATGTATTCAATAAGATACACTTAATCAGTCAGTAATACATTAAATTTTTCAAAAACAAATCATCCATTTAGACACTTATATACTCATTTATTCTTCCATCGACCTTGAGATATACATATATAAAACATATGTAATTTTCAGAAAAACACACATTCACTGGATGATGTCAGCAGTGATGTCATCAGTGATGTCATTTGAGATGTCATCAGTGATGTCATGAGTGATGTCACTGACCATGTCATGAGTGATGTAATATGTGACGTCATCAGCAGTGCATTGCGGGCGCGCGAGTTATAGTTAGCTTAACTAACTATAACGGGGAAATTTCATTGTTTTTTTACGAGTGAAATGTCCAGCTAACTATAACGTGTGTGAAACCTATGGTTTTTTCACTGAATTTGCAAGGTTTTTTAAATGCTAATTCCTAACTATAACATGTGTGAAACCTATGGTTTTTTCAGTGAATATATATATATATATATATATATATATATATATATATATATATATATATATATATGTGATCAAGGCCTCTTGTGAGGCTGAAACTAGTCATGGCGGACAAAACGGGTTTACAATTAAGTAACTTGCACTGATATCGGGTCTGCTTCGTCAATCTAACTGCTGGATTGCAGTGCCAAAGGCTTACATATATATGTATATATTTACATATTCCCCCACAATGGAAAGAAGGTGAGCCTCACTCGTAACATTGCTTGTACATTACTATTTAATTTCTTAATTTCTGTAGCAGCATGGCAATCCTGATGCATTTCGTTCTGCATAGAACTTTCTCAAAGGTATCCAGCACCGTACACACCGCTGCTGTGCACAAAATAATGTCCGCTTTACTTTTAACATCCTCCAGTGGATAATTTTATCAGTGCATTTTGTAACATGTGGTCCAGCTCGCGGTGCATAACTCATCCGCTTTACTTTTAACATCCTCCATATATATCAACAACCAGATTCTTCTGTCAGAGAAAAGAATAGAGCCCACACAGGATCACTGGGATTTTTTCGTCTTTATTAAGCAGAGGTGAGCGGCATGACGCGTTTCAGTGTAGATCGTCTTTATCAAATGCCTTCATCGTTGTTACACTCGCTGTCCACTTAATGTATAGAGTGCCTCACAAGAATTGGTGGAGGCACTCTGTCCGGCAAAAAAGGTTGAAGGTCATTCCGAACTCGGTGCTCCGAGTTCGCGCTGCAGACACACACTAGTAGGTACATACCCAAGTGGGCGGGGTCTGCAGTTTCACTTTGTCAGCCTGGACTCAATGATGAAAAAAGGCACAATTCCCGGTCCTTCGTCCAGCTGCTCTCTGCCACAGCATGCATGTACACCAACAACATAGGTTAGTATTGGTTTCAATGTGAAGTGACACCCCAGAAAATAAATGCATCTTGCTGCGGCATGTGTTGGCATGTGTCGGTTTGCTTCCAAGCAAAGGAGGTAGTTTGTGGAGAGATATATTTCCGGCCTCTTCTGCCGGACAAAGTTGCACCACTCACACGAATAAGGAAGAGGCTGCCGGTTTGGAATTCCTTCAATTACCGAGTGCAAATGAAAATCAAAGGTAACTGTGCAGTTTATTATCCGGAGGCCCACTGGAGGCCCACTGGAGGGCTTAAATTACATTTAAAAAACCTCAGTTCATATATATATATATATATATATTTTATTTTTTTTGTAGTACAGGCGCCCTTCCCGAGATCTCTGCCCGTTGATCAGTGGCGCGTGGGGCCAGTAGAGAAAAGCTGGTTCGAACCTCTAAATAAACATCCTGATATGGACCTCTGAGAGCGCGTGTTTACTCATATTTGGAAACTGCGATATATATATATATATATATATATATATATATATATATATATATATATATATATATCCTCAATTCTGTAGCTACTTTGTCGTTCCTCTCACAAAACCGCCACTCTATCAAAAGGATGATGTCATCAGTGATGTCATGAGTGATGCCACTGACCATGTCATGAGTGATGTAATATGTGACGGTAATGAGCAGTGGATTGCGGGCGCGCGAGTTATAGTTATCTGAACTAACTATAACGGGTGAATTTCATTGGTTTTTTTACGAGTGAAATGTCCACCTAACTATAACATGTGTGAAACCTATGGTTTTTTAAGTGAATTTGCAAGGTTTTTTAAATGCTAATTTCTAACTATAACATGTGTGAAACCTATGGTTTTTTCAGTGAAAAAAAAAAATATATATATATATATATATATATATATATATATGTATATATATATTATCTACTGGCGGTCGCCAGTAGATAGTTATAGTTAGGACCGTGTTTCCATAGGAAATCTCAAAATTCTATTTTGAATAACTTTGGCGCCGGTTGACGAATTCTCGCGAAATTTTCAAAACAAATGGGGCGCTCCGCTCAGCTCCTACCCTGAAAGTTTCGGGGTGATTCGTCAAGCGGGGGCCGAGAAAAAAGGGGGGTCCCAAAATGCATTTTCCCCATGCATTTTTCTATAGGACCTTTAGTCGAAGGTACAGCCCGAACGGCTGAACAGAATTACTTGAAATTTGGCAGAGAGGTAGTCCTCAGGTCAGGGAAGTGCCTTTTGCAGGTCTGGTGTCAATCTGTTCAGTAGTTCCTGAGAAAATAGCATTTAAAAGCATATAAATATCTATACGCGCGCACCATAAGCGCACCGTGCGCGCACCCTAACGTGCGCGAGCGAAATTCTGATTGGTTGTTAGATGTCGGTAAACATTCGAATTGGTCGAAATCAGGAATTGTCGGCCGCCATTTTGTCTCTCGCACTGAAAAGCAAAGGGGGAAAAAAGGTGGAAAACGTGAAAAGGGGGCAGGGAAGAGAGTTCCTGACCCCCTTGCCTTTGTCAGGGGGTCACAGAAGGACCCCCATGGGTGAAATAAACATTTAATTTTTTTTTATAAAAATCGCGGGTTGCGCGCACGTTGCGCGCACGGTGAAAAACCTTTAAAAATATATATATATTAATAAATACATAACTTAGCATTTAAAAAACCGTACAAATTCACTTAAAACACCATAGGTTTCACACACGTTATGGTTAGGAATTAGCATTTAAAAAACCTTGCAAATTCACTTAAAAAACCATAGGTTCACACAGGTTATAGTTAGGTGGACATTTCACTCGTAAAAAACCAATGAAATCTGAACTAACTATAACTCGCACGCCCGCAATCCACTGCTCATGACGTCACATATTACATCACTCATGACATGGTCAGTGGCATCACTCATGACATCACTGATGACATCATCCCTGTGATAGAGTGGCGGTTGCGCGAGTTATAGTTATCTGAACTAACTATAACGGGGGAATTTCATTGGTTTTAACGAGTGAAATGTCCACCTAACTATAACCTGTGTGAAACCTATGGTTTTTTAAGTGAATATATATATATGTATATATATATATATTCACAAATCCTTCTTCTCTGCCATTATATACACATCCCCACATTAGCCCACAATGAGGCATTGTGGGATTCGTAGTTTTCACCAACATATATTCAATTATGTACAGTATATATTTCATTTCTTTGGTATCTAAGTCCTCTTGTAGGTATTTACATTTATAATTACTTTTTAACCAATGACATAGTTGGGAGATGAAGTTATTGCTCTCAATACCCTATTGAAATATTTTATGAATGGTCTTGGTGATCTCACGGCTATGCCCAATCCCTATTTAAGGATTCTTATTGACATTCAAACTTGAATAGTTCAATAGATAGGATGCCTGTTTGTCAAGAGTATAGGGAGAGCACAAATTCAGGAGAAAGCATAACAAATGGTATTGTTTCGCCTAAGTGGCCTCATTCCTTAATGTGTTGCTCCAGTTTAGTGCTCATTGGTTGATGTTGTTAGTCCTAAGTGGCCTTTTTCTGCTTTCTAATAGTACATTTTTCAAAAGGTTGTCTTAATCGATGTTTTGGTTGTCTGATCGAATTCTCTCCATACTGATCATAAGTGTACCAAAAGATCTTCACCAGCATTAAGACCCAAAATTTGATTGGTTCTGAATCTGTTTGAGATTAGGACTAACGCTAGGCACTTACCTGGCATTATGTCACCACACAGGGCAGTTACCTGAAATTAACAACTACCGAATATTTTTTTGTGCTAACAATATACACACTGGTGTTGTGACATTTATGTTATCTTGACCTTAGGGGTTTATATATACAATTTAATGTATTTCAAATATTTTGTTTAACACATCGATATGTGTCTGTCTTTTACAGTGAAATATTTGAAGTAGTCTTTTCACCATTTCCATTAAATACAATGTGTGGGTTTCTAAAGTAAATAGGGCACTTTTCAAACACTTTGTTATTGCTTTGACTCAGGAGGTCGAAATGTGTCACCGTGAATAAATTATTCTTTGGAGCAACATCGAGAAGTGCGGGCTTTCTTGCTTACGGAGCTGCGCAAGCAATACCTGTAAATAAAAATATATATATATACATATATATATATATATATATATATCTATATATATATATATAGATATATAGATATATATATATATATATATAGATATAGATATAGATATAGATATATATATAACCGACTGACGGTCGCCAGTAGGTAGTTATAGATAGGACCTATTATCCATAGAAATTCCACAACATTCTATTTGGAATAGCCTTGGCGCCAGTTGACGAATCTTCGTGAAATTTTCAAAACTCGTGGACTGCTCTGGTCCGCTCCTATCCTGAAAGTCTCGGGGTGATTTGTCAAGTGGGGGCAGAGAAAAAAGTTGGGTCCCAAAACGTGTTTTCCCCATGGAGTTTTCCATAGGGACCTTTAGTCGCAGATAGAGTCCGAACTGCTGAACGGAATTACACCAAACTTGGCAGAAAGGTAGACCTTGGTTCAGAGTTGTGCCTTTTGCTTAAATGGTGTAAATCTGTTCAGTAGTTCCTGAGAAAATCAAAATCAAAATCACATATATATCTGGGCGGAGCCTAACCACACATCTCATCGTGAGATCTGATTGGCTGTCAGCACTTCATCCAAGAAGTGTTGGCAGCCATCTTTGGACCAATATACATGATAGCACCTCATTAAAAAGCATTGCAGTTAATAGAAGGTTTTAAGACTTTAGTTACACATTATAAATCATTTGTTGATGGTACCATACTCATTTTAGGAATTGTGGTGTGTTCTAAGGTGATTTTACCATGTGAAAAAGCCTTCTGCTGGGATATCATGAATCATGTTTGAGAGAAAAATATTTTCTCATGCTTTTCCCACAGAGGTTTGGAACGTGATCTATAAGCTAAACTGAGAGCATACTTTCTGTAAATTTCCATTATCTTTCTCAGTCATGTGAGAATGAACTCTGACATTCTCAGTAAAACATGTACATCCAACAAGGGCAGAGACTGTCAGTTGATTCCTTTGTGTTCTACTGCAGCTTCCCAGAGTGTTCCAAAGAACAACGAGAGCGCTAACAGTCCTATTTATGACAAACATATGGCACACCTGAAGCCATTTTGATTGGAATAAAGAGGTAACTCTTAAAACATTTAATTTAAAAAGGAACAAAGTGAGGGGGTTCATTTTGCCATAGAAAGTATGATTAGTGCTGCAGAAAGAAAATTTAGTGCACATTTTGAGTGACTTCTCAATGCCTCTTCTATTTCATGAAAAAACTCTGACATGCAGACTGAAACATGCACTTTCAATACCAGCAGCCGACTTCCCTGGTGAGCAGTAGCTTTACTACAGTGATCTAATGAGCAACTAAAGTGCTAACATTCTGAATTTATCGCAAATGTGACACACCTGAATGCCTTCTTGATGGAATCAAAGTAAAAAACTGAAAGTATTCCTACTGAAGAGACTGTAGTAAATGAGGAAATTAGGAAACTTCATAACAAATAAGTCTCCCAAGATGGCCACCAGAGACAAAAGAGACTAAATGTAGCACAAATATCACCCAGATGTAGCCCAAGTATAGCCAAATGACAGAATGTCACAGAGTATTCTAAGGAACAACTAGAGCACTAACAGTCTTACTTATTACAAAAGTATGGCACACCTGAAGCCATCTTGATTGGAATAAAGTGGTAACACTTAAAACATTTAATTTGCAAAGGAACAAAGTGAGGGGGTTCATTTTGCCATAGAAATTATGATTAGTGCTGCAGAAAGAAAGATTAGGGCACATTTTGACTTCCCAACTCCTCTTCTATTTCATGAAAAGATTCTGACATGCAGACTGAAACATGCACTTTGAATACCAGAAGCAGACTTCCCTGGTGAGCAGTAGCTTTATGACAGTGATCTAATGAGCAACTAGAGTGCTAAAATTCTGAATTTATGGCAAAGGTGTGACACATCTGAATGCCTTCTTGATGGAACCAAAGTAAACAAGCATTTAAAATGCAATAGGTCTCGCCCTCGTTTAAGTTAAAGCAATTTTGTTTGTAATTAGGTGGCATTTTAGCTTTGCTTTTATTAGTGTTTTTCAAACTTTCATGTACATAACATGCATATGTATGCATATATGTATATGTATGCATGAATTTATATTTGTATTTATATAGATATGCAGATTATATATCTGTTTATATATGTATATATTACCTACTGGCGGTCGCCAGTAGGTAGTTATAGTTAGGACCCTGTTTCCATAGGAAATCCGCAACATTCTATTTTGAATAACTTTGGCGCCGGTTGACGAATCCTTGCGAAATTTTCAAAATAGGTGGGGCGCTACGCTCCGCTCCTACCGTGAAAGTCTCGGGGGGATTCGTCAAGCGGGGGCTGAGATAAAAGGGGGGTCCCAAAACACGTTTTTCCCATGCATTTTTCCATAGGACCTTTAGACACAGCTACAGCCCGAACGGCTGAACAGAATTACTTGAAATTTGGCAGAGAGGTAGTCCTCAGGTCAAGGAAGTGCCTTTTGTAGGTTTGGTGTAAATCTGTTCAGTAGATTCTGAGAAAATAGCCTTTAAATCAATATATATATCTGAGCCAGCTTACGGTGCGCTTACGGTGCGCTTACCGTACGCGTACGGTGGCGTGCGCGAGCGCGATTTTGATTGGCTGTTAGATCTTAGTAAACATTCGAATCGGTCGAAACCAGGAAGCGGCGGCCGCCATTTTCTCTCTCGCTCTCTGAGTTGGGCAGCAAAAACGATGCCAAAAAATGTCTAAAGAGGCAGTTTCTTGAGATCCTAACCACCCAGAATTGATATAGGGGTCCCCAAACAACCCCCAAGCCCAAATAAAAAAATATGTTTTTTTTCGGAAAATCGCCGATTACGCTTACCGTACGCGTACGGTTAAAAAAATTTTTTAAAAAAAATTATCCACACTCTCCCCACCCCGTGTGCAAATGGTGCCCGAAACGCACCATTTGTGCATGGCTTATTACAGGTAAAAAATAAAAAAAATAAAAATTTCACAAAGATGCGCATAATATGTCCCCCATGTGCGCACGGTGCGCGAAGCGCATCGTGCGTACATGGCCCCTCCCGCATAACGTGGGTACGCGGTGCGCGCAGCGCACCGCGTGACCACCGTGCGTGCACGCCACTAACTGCGTAAAGTGGGCGCGCGGTGCGCGAAGCGCACCGCGCGCGCACGGAACGAACTGCGTTAACTGGGCGCGCACGCCACGAATGGCGTAAAGTAACTTAGCATTTAAAAAACTGTACAAATTCACTGAAAAAACCATAGGTTTCACACACGTTATAGTTAGGAATTAGCATTTAAAAAACCTTGCAAATCCACTGAAAAAACCATAGGTTTCACACATGTTATAGTTAGCTGTACATTTCAGTCGTAAAAAACCAATGAAATTCCCCCGTTATAGTTAGTGCAGGCAACTATAACTCACGCGACCGCAATCTTCTGCTGATGACATATGTGTCTTTATGAAAAAAAAAATATTTGTAATATATGTATAGCTAAAATTTAATGGAAGAAGACATGGGCAAATAAGTGTCTAAATACAGTATTAGCATCAGCAGAGGATTGCGGTCGCGTGAGTTATAGTTGCCTGCACTAACTATAACGGGGGAATTTCATTGGTTTTTTACGACTGAAATGTACAGCTAACTATAACATGTGTGAAACCTATGGTTTTTTCAGTGAATATATATATATATATACACATACATATATAAATGCATATGCATATATATGTGCATATGTGTGCGTGTAGAGAGGTAGAGGTAGAGAAGTAGAGGTAGAGAGGTAGAGGTAGAGAGGTAGAGAGTAGTAGAGAGAGAGAGTTAGAGAGAGGTAGAGAGTAGAGGATGAGTAATAGAGAGTAGAGAGTGAGTAGTAGAGAGTCGTAGAGATTAGTAGAGAGAGTAGCAGAGAGTGAGTAGTAGAGCGAGTAGTAGAGAGTGAGTAGTAGAGAGTGAGTAGTAGAGAGTAGTAGAGAGTGGGTAATAGAGAGTGAGTAGTAGAGAGGAGTAGAGAGTAGTAGAGAGTGAGTAGTAGAGAGTAGTAGAGAGTGAGTAGTAGAAAGTGAGTAGTAGAGAGTGAGTAGCAGAGAGAGTAGTAGAGAGTTGTAGAGAGTGAGTAGTAGAGAGTAGGAGATAGAGTAGTAGAGAGTGAGTAGTAGAGATTAGTAGAGAGTGAGTAGTAGAGTGAGTAGTAGAGAGTAGTAGAGAGTAGTAGAGAGAGAGAGAGTAGTAGAGAGAGAGTAGTAGAGAGTGAGTATTAGAGAGAGAGTAGTAGAGAGTGAGTAGTAGAGAGTAGTAGAAAGTGAGTAGTAGAGAGAGAGTAGTAGAGAGTGAGTAGTAGAGACTGAGTAGTAGAGGGTAGTGGAGTAGTGGAGAGTGAGTAGTAGAGAGTAGTAGAGAGTGAGTAGTAGAGTGAGTAGTAGGGAGAGTAGTAGAGAGTGAGTAGTAGAGAGTAGTAGAGAGTGAGTAGTAGAGAGTGAGTAGTAGAGAGAGAGTAGTAGAAGGTAGTGGAGTAATGGAGAGTGAGTAGTAGAGAGTAGTAGAGAGTGAGTAGTAGATTGAGTAGTAGGGAGTAGTAGAGAGTGAGTAGTAGAGTGAGTAGTAGAGAGTAGTAGGGAGCGAGTAATAGAGAGAGTAGTAGAGTATGTAGTAGAGAGAGTAGAAGAGAGTAGTAGAGTAGTAGAGAGTGAGTAGTAGAGTTAGTAGTAGAGAATAGCAGAGAGCGAGTAGTAGAGAGTAGTAGAGAGTGAGTAGTAGAGAGAGAGTAGTAGAGAGTGAGTAGTAGAGAGCAAGTAGTAGAGAGCGAGTAGTGGAGAGTGAGTAGTAGAGAGTAGTAGAGAGCGAGTAGTAGAGAGCAAGTAGTAGAGAGTGTGTAGTAGAGTGTGAGTAGTAGAGAGTAGTAGAGAGTGAGTAGTAGAGAGAGTAGTAGAGAGTGAGAAGTTGAGAGAGTAATAGAGACTAGTAGAGTAGTAGATAGTGAGTAATAGAGAGTATTTGAGAGCGAGTAGTAGAGAGTGAGTAGTGGAGACTGAGCAGTAGAGAGTAGTAGAGAGTGAGTAGTAGAGAGTAGTGGAGAGTGAGTAGTACAGAGAGAGTAGTAGAGAGTGAGTAGTAGAGAGTAGTAGAGTGAGTAGTAGAGAGTGAGTAGTAGAGAGAGTAGTAGAGAGAGTAGTAGAGAGTGAGTAGTAGAGAGTGAGTGGTAGAGAGTAGTAGAGAGTAGTAGAGTGAGTAGTAGAGAGTAGTAGAACGTTTGTAGTAGAGAGAGTAGTAGAGAGTAGTAGAGTAGTAGAGAGTGAGTAGTTGAGAGTAGTAGAGAGAGAGTAGTAGAGAGTGAGTATTAGAGAGAGAGTAGTAGAGAGTGAGTAGTAGAGAGTAGTAGAAAGCGAGTAGTAGAGAGTGAGTAGTAGAGAGAGAGTAGTAGGGAGTAGTAGAGAGTGAGTAGTAGAGAGTGAGTAGTAGAGGGTAGTGGTGTAGTGGAGAGTGAGTAGTAGAGAGTAGTAGAGAGTGAGTAGTAGAGTGAGTAGTAGGGAGTAGTAGAGAGTGAGTAGTAGAAGAGAGTGAGTAGTAGAAGAGAGTGAGTAGTAGAGAGTAGTAGAGAGTGAGTAGTAGAGAGTGAGTAGTAGAGAGAGAGTAGTAGAAGGTAGTGGAGTAGTGGAGAGTGAGTAGTAGAGAGTAGTAGAGAGTGAGTAGTAGATTGAGTAGTAGGGAGTAGTACAGAGTGAGTAGTAGAGTGAGTAGTAGAGAGTAGTAGAGAGCGAGTAATAGAGAGCAAGTAGTAGAGAGTGTGTAGTAGAGAGTGAGTAGTAGAGAGTAGTAGAGAGTGAGTAGAAGAGAGAGTAGTAGAGAGTGTGTAGTAGAGAGAGTAGAAGAGAGTAGTAGAGTAGTAGAGAGGGAGTAGTAGAGTGAGTAGAAGAGAATAGCAGAGAGCGAGTAGTAGAGAGTAGTAGAGAGTGAGTAGTAGAGAAAGAGTAGTAGAGAGTGAGTAGTAGAGAGCGAGTAGTGGAGAGTGAGTAGTAGAGAGTAGTAGAGAGTGAGTAGTAGAGAGCAAGTAGTAGAGAGTGTGTAGTAGAGAGTGAGTAGTAGAGAGTAGTAGAGAGTGAGTAGTAGAGAAAGTAGTAGAGAGTGAGAAGTTGTAGAGAGTTGTAGAGAGTAGTAGAGTAGTAGAGAGTGAGTAATAGAGTGAGTAATAGAGAGTAGTTGAGAGCGAGTAGTAGAGAGTGAGTAGTGGAGAGTGAGCAGTAGAGAGTAGTAGAGAGTGAGTAGTAGAGAGTAGTGGAGAGTGAGTAGTACAGAGAGAGTAGTAGAGAGTGAGTAGTAGAGAGCAGTAGAGTGAGTAGTAGACAGTGAGTAGTAGAGAGAGTAGTAGAGAGTGAGTAGTAGAGTAGTAGAGAGTGAGTGGTAGAGAGTAGTAGAGTGAGTAGTAGAGATTAGTAGAGAGTGAGTAGTAGAGAGAGTAGTAGAGAGTAGTAGAGAGCGAGTAGTTGAGTGAGTAGTGGAGAGTGAGTAGTAGAGAGTAGTAGAGAGTGAGTAGTAGATTGAGTAGTAGGGAGTAGTAGAGAGTGAGTAGTAGAGTGAGTAGTAGAGAGTAGTAGGGAGCGAGTAATAGAGAGAGTAGTAGAGTATGTAGTAGAGAGAGTAGAAGAGAGTAGTAGAGTAGTAGAGAGTGAGTAGTAGAGTTAGTAGTAGAGAATAGCAGAGAGCGAGTAGTAGAGAGTAGTAGAGAGTGAGTAGTAGAGAGAGAGTAGTAGAGAGTGAGTAGTAGAGAGCAAGTAGTAGAGAGCGAGTAGTGGAGAGTGAGTAGTAGAGAGTAGTAGAGAGCGAGTAGTAGAGAGCAAGTAGTAGAGAGTGTGTAGTAGAGTGTGAGTAGTAGAGAGTAGTAGAGAGTGAGTAGTAGAGAGAGTAGTAGAGAGTGAGAAGTTGAGAGAGTAATAGAGACTAGTAGAGTAGTAGATAGTGAGTAATAGAGAGTATTTGAGAGCGAGTAGTAGAGAGTGAGTAGTGGAGACTGAGCAGTAGAGAGTAGTAGAGAGTGAGTAGTAGAGAGTAGTGGAGAGTGAGTAGTACAGAGAGAGTAGTAGAGAGTGAGTAGTAGAGAGTAGTAGAGTGAGTAGTAGAGAGTGAGTAGTAGAGAGAGTAGTAGAGAGAGTAGTAGAGAGTGAGTAGTAGAGAGTGAGTGGTAGAGAGTAGTAGAGAGTAGTAGAGTGAGTAGTAGAGAGTAGTAGAAAGTTTGTAGTAGAGAGAGTAGTAGAGAGTAGTAGAGTAGTAGAGAGTGAGTAGTTGAGAGTAGTAGAGAGAGAGTAGTAGAGAGTGAGTATTAGAGAGAGAGTAGTAGAGAGTGAGTAGTAGAGAGTAGTAGAAAGCGAGTAGTAGAGAGTGAGTAGTAGAGAGAGAGTAGTAGGGAGTAGTAGAGAGTGAGTAGTAGAGAGTGAGTAGTAGAGGGTAGTGGTGTAGTGGAGAGTGAGTAGTAGAGAGTAGTAGAGAGTGAGTAGTAGAGTGAGTAGTAGGGAGTAGTAGAGAGTGAGTAGTAGAAGAGAGTGAGTAGTAGAAGAGAGTGAGTAGTAGAGAGTAGTAGAGAGTGAGTAGTAGAGAGTGAGTAGTAGAGAGAGAGTAGTAGAAGGTAGTGGAGTAGTGGAGAGTGAGTAGTAGAGAGTAGTAGAGAGTGAGTAGTAGATTGAGTAGTAGGGAGTAGTACAGAGTGAGTAGTAGAGTGAGTAGTAGAGAGTAGTAGAGAGCGAGTAATAGAGAGCAAGTAGTAGAGAGTGTGTAGTAGAGAGTGAGTAGTAGAGAGTAGTAGAGAGTGAGTAGAAGAGAGAGTAGTAGAGAGTGTGTAGTAGAGAGAGTAGAAGAGAGTAGTAGAGTAGTAGAGAGTGAGTAGTAGAGTGAGTAGTAGAGAATAGCAGAGAGCGAGTAGTAGAGAGTAGTAGAGAGTGAGTAGTAGAGAAAGAGTAGTAGAGAGTGAGTAGTAGAGAGCGAGTAGTGGAGAGTGAGTAGTAGAGAGTAGTAGAGAGTGAGTAGTAGAGAGCAAGTAGTAGAGAGTGTGTAGTAGAGAGTGAGTAGTAGAGAGTAGTAGAGAGTGAGTAGTAGAGAAAGTAGTAGAGAGTGAGAAGTTGTAGAGAGTTGTAGAGAGTAGTAGAGTAGTAGAGAGTGAGTAATAGAGTGAGTAATAGAGAGTAGTTGAGAGCGAGTAGTAGAGAGTGAGTAGTGGAGAGTGAGCAGTAGAGAGTAGTAGAGAGTGAGTAGTAGAGAGTAGTGGAGAGTGAGTAGTACAGAGAGAGTAGTAGAGAGTGAGTAGTAGAGAGCAGTAGAGTGAGTAGTAGACAGTGAGTAGTAGAGAGAGTAGTAGAGAGTGAGTAGTAGAGTAGTAGAGAGTGAGTGGTAGAGAGTAGTAGAGTGAGTAGTAGAGATTAGTAGAGAGTGAGTAGTAGAGAGAGTAGTAGAGAGTAGTAGAGAGCGAGTAGTTGAGTGAGTAGTGGAGAGTGAGTAGTAGAGAGTAGTAGAGAGTGAGTAGTAGAGAGTGAGTAGTAGAGATTGAATAGTAGAGAGTGAGTAGTAGAGAGTAGTAGAGAGTGAGTAGTAGAGAGAGAGTAGTAGAAGGTAGTGGAGTAGTGGAGAGTGAGTAGTAGAGAGTAGTAGAGAGTGAGTAGTAGATTGAGTAGTAGGGAGAAGTACAGAGTGAGTAGTAGAGTGTGTAGTAGAGAGTAGTAGAGAGCGAGTAATAGAGAGCAAGTAGTAGAGAGTGAGTAGTAGAGAATAGTAGAGAGTGAGTAGAAGAGAGAGTAGTAGAGAGTGTGTAGTAGAGAGAGTAGAAGAGAGTAGTAGAGTAGTAGAGAGTGAGTAGTAGAGTGAGTAGTAGAGAATAGCAGAGAGCGAGTAGTAGAGAGTAGTAGAGAGTGAGTAGTAGAGAAAGAGTAGTAGAGAGTGAGTAGTAGAGAGCGAGTAGTGGAGAGTGAGTAGAAGAGAGTAGTAGAGAGCGAGTAGTAGAGAGCAAGTAGTAGAGAGTGTGTAGTAGAGAGTGAGTAGTAGAGAGTAGTAGAGAGTGAGTAGTAGAGAAAGTAGTAGAGAGTGAGAAGTTGTAGAGAGTTGTAGAAAGTAGTAGAGTAGTAGAGAGTGAGTAATAGAGTGAGTAATAGAGAGTAGTTGAGAGCGAGTAGTAGAGAGTGAGTAGTGGAGAGTGAGCAGTAGAGAGTAGTAGAGAGTGAGTAGTAGAGAGTAGTGGAGAGTGAGTAGTACAGAGAGAGTAGTAGAGAGTGAGTAGTAGAGAGCAGTAGAGTGAGTAGTAGACAGTGAGTAGTAGAGAGAGTAGTAGAGAGTGAGTAGTAGAGTAGTAGAGAGTGAGTGGTAGAGAGTAGTAGTGAGTAGTAGAGTGAGTAGTAGAGATTAGTAGAGAGTGAGTAGTAGAGAGAGTAGTAGAGAGTAGTAGAGAGCTAGTAGTTTTGTGAGTAGTGGAGAGTGAGTAGTAGAGAGTAGTAGAGAGTGAGTAGTAGAGAGTGAGTAGTAGAGATTGAATAGTAGAGAGTGAGTAGTAGAGAGCTAGTAGTTGAGTGAGTAGTGGAGAGTGAGTAGTAGAGAGTAGTAGAGAGTGAGTAGTAGAGAGAGAGTAGCAGAGAGTAGTAGAGTGAGTAGTAGAGAGAGTAATAGAGAGTAGTAGAGAGCGAGTAGTAGAGAGTGAGTAGTAGAGAGTGAGTAATAGAGAGTGAATAGTAGAGAGAGAGTAGTAGAGAGTGAGTAGTAGAGAGTAGTAGAGTGAGTAGTAGAGTGAGTAGTAGAGAGTGAGTAGTAGAGAGTAGTAGAGAGTAGTAGAGAGTGAGTAGTAGAGAGTGAGTAGTAGAGAGAAGTAGCGAGTGAGTAGTAGAGAGTGAATAGTAGAGAGTAGTAGAGAGTGAGTAGTAGAGAGTCAGTGTCAGTCAGTCAGTGTCAGTCAGTGTCAGTCAGTGTCAGTCAGTCAGTCAGTCAGTGCCAGTCAATCAGTGTCAGTGTCAGTCAGTCAGTCAGTGTCAGTCAATCAGTGTCAGTCAGTCAGTTAGTCAGTCAGTCAGTCAGTCAGTCAGTGTCAGTCATTGTCAGGTAGTCAGTGTCAATCAGTGTCAGTCAGTGTCAGTGTCAGTCAATCAGTGTCAGTCAGTGTCAATCTGTCAGTGTCAGTCAGTCAGTGTCAGTCAGTCAGTGCCAGCTAGAGCAGCTCTGCTGACCTGGTTCTCTGGCTCTAAAGCAGCTCTGCTGACCTGGTTTCTCTGGCTCTACAGCAGGTCTGCTGAACTGGTTCTCTGGCTCTAGAGCAGCTCTGCTGACCTTGTTCTTAGGCTACAGAGCAGCTCTGCTGATCTGGTTCTCTGGCTCTACAACAGCTCTGCTGGCCCGGTTCTCTGGCTCTAAAGTAGCTCTGCTGACCCGGTTCTATGGCTCTAAAGCAGTTCTGCTGATATGTTTCTCTGGCTCTAGAGCAGCTCTGCTGACCTGGTTCTCTCCCTCTAGAGCAGCTCTGCTGACCTGGTTCTCTCCCTCTAAAGCAGCTCTACTGACCTGGCTTCTCTGATTCTACAGCAGCTCTGCTGACCTGGTTCTCTGGCTCTAGAGCAGCTCTGCTGACCTGGTTCTCTCCCTCTAAATCAGCTCTGCTGATCTGGTTCTCTGCCTCTAGAGCAGCTCTGCTGACCTGGTTCTTTGGCTCTAAAGCAGCTCTGCTGACCTGGTTCTCTGGCTCTAGAGCAGCTTTGCTGACCTGGTTCTCTGCCTGTAGAGCAGCTCTGCTGACCTGGTTTTCTGGCTCTAAAGCAGCTCTGCTGACCTGGTTCTCTGGCTCTAAAGCAGCTCTGCTGACCTGGTTCTCTCCCTCAAAAGAGCGCTGCTGACCTGGTTCTCTGGCTCTAAAGCAGTTCTGCTGACCTGGTTCTCTCCCTCTAAAGCAGCTCGGCTGACCTGGTTTCTCTGGCTCTACAGCAGATCTGCTGACCTGGTTCTCGGCCTCTAGAGCAGCTCTGCTGACCTGGGTCTCTGGCTCTAGAGCAGCTCTGCTGACCTGGGTCTCTGGTTCTAGAGCAGCTCTGCTGACCTGCTTCCTAGGCTCTAGAGCAGCTCTGCTGACCTGGTTCTAAGGCTCTACAACGGCTCTGCTGACCTGGTTTCGCTGGCTCTACAGCACCTCTGCTGACCTGGTTCTCTGAACTCACGATGCACGCACTTGACTTCGCGAAAATATATTAAAAAATAATATAAGTTTATTATAAGTACAAATATGTTATTTTTATGACTATCTTAGAGAATCTCTTGCCCTAATATGTAGTAAAGACACATACATATCATTTTGGAACCTAAAATTTTTTTGCGGGAGTTTCACACCCAACGCTCCCCAGCACGTATATGATGTCACGCGGGACCTGCCACCGTGCAAGCATCTCGTACAGTAATGCGCATGTGTCGCGAATGCCCGGGAGCAGGAGTCGCGTACTGGTCGCATACCAATCGCGCACATCACGTAATATTAAATGTATATGATGTAACTGAAAAACACGCAGCCGTCGCACACCGTACGCGGATCCTTCGCGACTTTTCTAAAATAGCTGCTAAAATCCGCGTACCCACCGTGATGTGTACGCTTTGAGTGCGCGACTCCGAAAAAAAATTGGAAATTTTTTTGTTTTAAAGAAAATAATATAAATACATTAAATGTCATCAGTGATGTCATAAGTGATGTCACAGACCATGTCATGAATGATGCAATATGTAACATCATCAGCAGTGCATTGCAGGCGCGCAAGTTATAGTTAGCAGTACTAACTATAACGGAGGAATTTCTATGGTTTTATACGAGTGAAATGGCCAGCTAACTATAACACCCTTGAAACCTATGGTTTTTACTGTGAATATATATATATACATATATATCGGAAACACTCCACTCGCCACTCGGCGACCTCTTTAAGCACGATGGAGCAGGGACCGCAGACTAGGTGTAGGTACATTTTCTTTATTCTGTCAACCAGTAACAGCCATAACGCGTTTCAGTCCTGGAGGGTCTTGATCACGTGACGCGCATCACATTCCACATTTGCTATTTATACCATTGTTTAACCGATTCTTAATGACATGTGCAATAAACATCAGTAGTCATAAACATAAACAAAATACTAAATTTTTGCAATTTGATAAATATTGGTTCAAGCGACATCGTTGTGTAAAACAGTTTGTGCAAATTTCGCGAATACAGTACTGCTCACGCAGCATCATTGATGTTTTCTTCATGACACTGTTAGTGCAAATTATTAAATATTACCACAACAGATGACCTCATTGTGGAATACAACTTGGGAAAATTTCACAAATACAGTAGTAATGAGCGTCATTGTTGTTTTCCTCATGACTATGTTGGTATAAGACCAATTCTATGCCCACGTGGGTTTGGATAACCACACTCAGAAAGGACAGTTCTTGTTGCTTTTTAATAAAACTGATTCTATTCTTAAAAGCACCACTAAAAATGGTAATAACTACAAAGTTGTGTAATACAAAATGTGCATATCTCGCCTACTACAGTACTGTAAATAACATGGAGTCAGTGTTGTTCTTTTATGACACCATGAGTTGTTAGTGCAAGCATATGAACCTCTAATTCCGAATGTAAACTTGTTGACTACTCAAAGTGCTAGTGCATAAAATAGTAATAAAAGTGCGTGCGCTATTTTCCACCAAAGTGTAAACAAGCGAGAAAATAATTATACATTTAAAACTGACTATGTGTAATAGAGTGGAGAGGCGGCTACTTCATCGTTAAACATGCTGTCATGGCCTCAATGATTGTATGAATACTTGTTTATCATTGTTTTATCTGCGACCATGTCTCCTACTCCTTGAACCCATATTACCATTTATAAGCATGTATAAAGATCTTCAGTGTTGTTGAGTCCCCCTGGGTGTTTGGAGTCTAACTCAAGTATGTATTGGGTCTTTAACTTGTGCAAGGCCTTCTCCCAGTTGCCTCCTCTCTTGTTGGCTGGCACAGCATCGATCAGATAGTATTTAAGTTCTTTGGCATCGGACTTGTGCATTTCACCGTAGTGCCGCGCCACTGGGTAGGTCTGATCTTGGTTCTTAATAGTCCCGATATTTTGCAGTATCCTCTTGTGCCCCTGTAGTTTGGTGATGCCCACATATCTTAAACCACAGGGGCATTCAGGTACATAAATGACATGGTCTGTCTTGCAAGTTAAGTTCTTGTTAATGGCATGCTGTTGATTGTCAAATAGTGTGGTATAGGTGGTTTTGTTGATGCCATGCTGGCAGGCTTTGCATTGTTTACATTTATGAAAGCCTTTTCTTTGTTCCAGCCATGTGCTTCATGTAAGGTGCTCTGCTGTGGGTATTGGCCAATTTAGTCGGTAGCAGGTGGCCAATAGTGGGGTCATTGAGCACAATCGGCCAATTCCTGCGAATGATGCGATTGATTGCTCTTTCCTGCCTGCTATACCTTACAATCATCCTGAAGGTATCTTCCCCTGTGTCTGATGTCTTACTGGCCTCTGGCTCTATCTGAGTGTGTGCCTGATGTTTAGAATTCCTGAGTAGGTCCTCCCTACTTAATGCCTGGCTCTTAGTAATAGCTGTATTAATGCATTTGGTAGAGTATCCTCTCTCAAGGAACCTATCTTTGCTTGCTTGTTGGACTAGTTTAAGATCATGTTCATCACTGCAAATTCTTCTTAGCCTTATCATTTTCCCATATGGGATGCTTTGTATAAGGTGTTGTGGATGGGTACTAGCTGCGTGCAACACAGAGGTGCCTGCTGTTGACTTCCTGTGCACTCTAGTCTCCATTCTACCCTCCTTGATGTAGATCTGGACGTCCAGAAAGTTTACCATTTCTGCACTCAGGTTAGAACGAAATTGCAGGTTGATGTCATTTTTGTTGAGGTCTTCTATAAAATTGTGAGCTTCTGACATGGTCCCATGCCAGATTAAAAACAGGTCATCAATAAACCTTAGCCATAATTTCACATTTCTTTGCAAGACCCCTTCATAAGATTTTTGCAGGACCAACTCCTCCCACCATCCCATGTGGAGACAGGCATAGCTTGGGGAGAAGCTGGCCCCCATTGCTACACCTCGTAACTGCTGGTATAGGGCACTCTGAAAAATAAAGATATTTTTATGTAGACAGAAATCAATCATATTAATCAGCATTTTGCTGTGTTGGTCTAGTTGGGCCGTTCTCCTTCTGAGATAGTGTTGTATGGCCCTCACTTCGTCTTTATGATTGATGCTAGTATAAAGTGCCATCAGATCCATGGTTATTACTAGAAAATCATTTTGCCAGTGAACATCCTGTATTTTGGATAGAAAGTCTCCAGTGTATTTTATAAATGAAGCGAGTTGCTGGATGTACTCTTGTAGAAAGTAGTCCACATATTGTGATATTTCTTTCAGATGGCTCTTCCGTGCGGAAATTATTGGCTGCCCTGGGGGTTTGAGAGGGTTTTTATGGATTTTGGGGATGAAAAAAATGACCGGTGTAGTTGGTGTATCATTTCTCAAAAATTTGTATTTATCCATTGTCAATAGCCCTGCACTTTTCCAAAGCTAGCAATTTGATGTAGTATGTATTGTATGTTGATTTCATAGAATGCTGCCCCATTGCCTCATCAACATAGTCTTTTTTCCCCCCAGTTAGGTAGGCACACTCTCAGGATACAGCAAAAAGTAGTCACAGTGTTGAAGGAAACTGTTTAATCACACAACGTGTTTCGGCTGCCCAGTAGCCTTGGTCACATCTGCATACATCACCACTAGGGTGTCCTTAAAAATGCATGGTAGAAACAAAGAAAGGACACAAGAAGAATCTAATGTGTCGGCCATACTGGAACATTGTTACTCTAAGTCAAAGAGAGTAATACATGCCATGAAAAGTTCATACCATAAATGATATGAAGAGAATAATAACAAAAATGACATTTGGGTCAGTAGAGCCAAGAAGTCGCATGATATGCTGAATGCCAGTAAACACCACAGTGGTAAAGACTACTGATCATGGGCAAGATTAGACTGCTGATGCAAACCTCGACCAGAAAACAAAATTCACGGCAAGCCAGTAGGCATTGTGCCAAGATTAGCGCCGTGTTCATAAATTTTCATAAAATATGAGTTGGTCTAGGTCAGAGGGTAATGCCGAAAATAAATACTCATCAGAGGGAGTACATCATGGGTACCGGACAAATGTCCTGACTCATATTGACCATAACTGCATAATGCATCACGTTCCACTAAAAATAAAACTGAAATCAATCATGCATAAATCTTATTGTGACGGAATCCCAGAAGTGAAGATGAAGAAAAGGGTAGGGAACCCCATGTTCGTGGGTATTCTAGTGATGGGTCCCTTCCTTTCCTCCTGTAAGGAAGAGAACAAAGACAGAAAATTTAAAAAAACAACAAAAAAATGTCTTTTTATTAAAGTTTTGTTACACAAAAGAAAAACAAAGAATACATCGTATGATATGCATATTGAGTACCATTACACTGTCCTGTAAAAAACCATAGTCGTCTACTGGTTGCATTATCCCACAGTCCAGACGCGATCATTCGAGGATAGAGGTTTGCATGCAACAACAAAAAAAACAAAGAACAAGAAAGCAAAAGTAACTACATAAAAGGAACCCCAACTGTTTTGGAGGAATAACAAACAGCAACACGTTATACCACAATTCGGTTAAATGAAAAGTCACAACATCTTACTCTTTAGCAACAGTACACTTATTAAAGGAAGAGTATGCAGTATTGAAAGAAAATATGATGACCACACGCCCCTAACCACCCGATGACCTCAGGTACAACATTACCGTGCTCATTCCTCGACCCTGCCCAAACATCCAGTGTCATTACTCCAGGGCAATCCTCCATGGCATTATTCCAGGGCACATCTGTGCCATCTTCTGGCATGGCCCGAGGTTGGACCCAATCCTGAAATGGGCCCCAGATTTCCCGGTGTCTGGAGGCTGCTGTCATTAGTTTCCAAAATGTATTTAGATGTTCCTGACAGAGTGTAACGTCTGCTATCCAGCATTTTGTTTGTGGGCCCCGGCTCTCCCCCAGGATATGGCTACCCGTATCTTCGCTAAGAGCAGCAGCGTGGCTAATTAGCGTTGGGATTCTACTGGCAAATCTTTCGTGGAACCCAAGAGGCCCTGTATGGGCAATGGCTCTAGCCTTCAGACACGTATCTCTTTTATGAAGACAAAAATCACCACCCAATATTGCGCTATCTTGGGACAATGCCAGGCCATATGGAGAAAGGGGGCCTGTGGTGCGTTACATCTCCAGAATCTGGCATCCTCCCGAAGATCCATTCGCAAGAGTTGAGCAGATGTTCTATAGTATCTATGCAGGAATTTAAAGTGGATCAGGAGTAGCCTTTAGTTCGGGGATAGCAACTCCAGCTGCCGGCAGCAGAACTTCCACTGTTCCTCATTCAGGGATGTGGGTAATTCCTCGTTCCAGCCCTCAAATGATTTATGTATGGCTATAGCGAAGTCTGTTTGCATCGTGTTGTATAAAGGAGTGATCAAATTGTGCTGGGAACTATTCAATATCAACTGCTCTAATGCATTAAAGGTGGGTGGGGGGAGGGGAAAGAATCATGCAATCTGCAGCAAGTGGCCCTGATTCTGTAATTAAAAGCATGTCAGAAAAGTGCTTGGTGCTCGCTTCCGTTTTATCTGGGGCAGAGAGGAAGGTGTCCGCTACATACATATCGGCTAAGGTCTTCCAGACCATTTTCTTAGACCTGAGCACCTCTCCATTCTGCCATTGCCAGTATTAAAGGATTGTATGCAAGGGGAGCAGATGGGCCGAATAACATTTCTTGTGTAACTCTCGTTGGCCGCTGACTCCAAGCCCATCTAAGCATCTCAGTTGTATCTATTTCATTTCTCGGTCTTTGGAATTTGGAAACAATTGCTACATTTAACTGTCCTGGAGCAGCCCTATCTAGTTTGATCGCTATGTGTGGTTGGAAAGGGGTAGGGAAGACCCAGTGATGCAGAAACTGAGTCTGTGCACAGTGGGTATACAGAGAGATGTCTGGTGCTCCCAGTCCGCCCTGGTTCAGGGGTTAAGTCAAAAGTTCCCAAGCGATACGAACCTGCCTCCCCGCCCACACAAGCATTATCAACAGGGTTCTGAGTTTATGTAAAAAGACCTTGGTGAGAATTCATCGTCCATAGTTCCTTCATATCCCAACTGAGCCAGACCCCCAAGTATTTAACTGGGCCCTCTGGATAATCCAGTGTGAATGGGATTGTACCATCCATCAGAGGGGGGAGTGTAGATTTTTGCCAATTAATCTTAATCCCAGAGAAGCCGCCGAATTTGATTAGTTCCCGAAGCGTGGGATGTGCTTTATTTTCTGGGTCTGTAAGATAGAGTGTGATGTCGTCAACGTAAAGTGATATGGTCAGACCCCTAGACGAGAAACCCACTCCTCTATTTGCGGGATGTTGCCGAATTCTGGTAGCCAGGGGTTCCATTGCTATGGCGTTGAGGAGCGGGGACAGAAGACACCCCTGTCTGGTGCCTCTCGTTACAGGGAAACTCTCCGACAGCAGGCCGTTAACTCTCAACCGCGCTGTAGGACCTGTTTATAAAAGCCTAATTTGGGCTATAAAGGTATGGCTGAGGCCCATCCTGGCCAATGCTGCAAAAAGATAGGACCATTCGAGGGTGTCAAATGCTTTGGTAGCATCTAATAGTATCGCCACAGCCGGGGTCTGAGGATGTAGGTAGTGAAGCAGAGCAAAGAATGTTAGTAAGTTATGTGCTGTCGACCTGCTCGGTATGAAACTAGATTGGTCTGGCCTCGCTATCAATGGGAGCAGTGGTTGTACTCTTTGAGCGATTGACTTTGCCAACATTTTATTATCTAGATTGATAAGTGACAACGGGCGATAGGAATCCCGGATGGTAGGGTCCTCATCAGGCTTCAATAGTGTGAGTATAACTGCTTCACGCATCGAGGGAGGTAGGGTACCAGTTTCCAGCGATTCTTGATAAACGTCCAAGAGTCTTGGGGCTAGTATGTTGATATATGTTTTAAAAAAGGAGGCTGGGAGGCCATCAAGACCCGTGGCTTTGTCAAGACTGTTATTTACTTTTGTTATGTCCTCAAGGGTGTAAGGTTCATCTAAGTACTCCCTATGCGCTTTAACTAAGCCATAGCAACTCTAATGAGTCAAAGTAGTTGCGCAACTCCTCCTGCATATTAGGAATGATAAAAGGGTATAGTTTAGCGTAAGACTCAGTTAAATGATTCAGTATTTGTTGTGACCCTCTGATTGGGTCCCCTCCATCTTGTTTGAGTTCAGTGATAAAGTTAGTGGTTCTCCATGGCCTAAGCATGCCAGCTAGTGTTCTCCTGTGTCTATCGCCTTCTCCGTACCATCTAGCTGAGCTATATTTCCCCATAAACTCTCAAGGTTAGCCACTTCCATATACTCAGAGAGCAGTTCTCTAGCTGCAGCCATATGTGTCCCTTTGTCAGAGGTAAAAAATGCCTGCTCATTGTCCTTCAGTTGACTCTCGAGCATATGAAGTCTCTGTCTAATCGGTTTTAGTACCCCGGCCTTTTTCGCAATGCAACTGCCCCTTATTACCACTTTGAACACCTCCCACAGTGCCCCCGCTGTCTCAACTGAGCCCTCATTTTCACTGCAGTTATTACTTATATTTTGTCGAATCTCCTCACGGAATACTTGGTCAAGCAGCGCCGTATTTGGGAGGCTCCACGAGAAGGGTCGCATCAGTACTTTGGGAAGATCTAGCTGTAATAGGCATGGGGCGTGGTATGATAAGGTTCTGGGGAGAAGGGAGACGTCCAAGGTTCACGCCGCAACTTCCTGGGATAGTATCCAGAAATCCAGCCTGGACCATGCGCTATGCTGTGAAGTTACGCATGATCCCTCAGTTTTATCCGGATTCCGGTGTCTCCAGATATCTACCAGATCATTAATATGAATTAAGGAGTTTAATGCTGCACTTGCCCGTAGATGTAAACTGCGGGATGCACCCTTTCTATCTAGGGAGTCATCTAAGATTGCATTAAAATCGCCCCCCCCCCCAAATCACTGTGCGTCAGTCCAAACCTGTAATAAGGGCCCAGACAGTGTGAAAGAAATCGGGGTCATCTGTATTGGGCCCATATATTGCCGCAAATACCACCTCTGTTTCGCAGAGAGAGCCTTTGAGAAAAACAAAACCTGCCCTCTGTGTCAATGTGTGTGTAGGAGAGTAGGAAATGCTTCTTATAGTTACCCACACTTTTTGCTGATGTTTCACTGTTTTCGACTGTTCTCTGACTGGGATCCTACTATTCAGGACCCCAGTCTATCTGCTTTCTCCTCTAAATTGATTGCATGTACTTTAGGTACACTCCAGATTGGATTCTGAGGTACCCTTATCAGTCCCTAGTACATGGTATAGTATGTACCCTGGGCATAGGTACCTCAGGGGCCTCTCAGGGGCTGCAGCATGTATTATGCCACCCCTGGGAGATAATTCAAAATGACACAACGGGTCTGCTACAGCAGCCTGTGTAAGGTGGTGCATGCACCCCTTACTTAGATATATGTTCACTATATCTATCCTATATCACAGCACATATAAACCTATCAGTCACCCCTATGGCAGGCCTTAACAATCCTGACGGCCGGGTGCTGGGTTTTATGTGAGAGAATGCCCCTGCATGAGCAGAGCCCCTCTGCAGCCTTCGGAACCTATATTCCGGAGTTTTTTGTGATGCAGCCAACCATATATAATTAAGTGCATTATAACCTCGCGGTAAATGCTAACTTTAAAACGGCTGCATGGAAACATGTTGTGTTTGGTGTCAAACACCTTGGAATCATACCTCCACACCAGTAACAGGTGTGGGAGGTATGATTCCACCCTACTAGAGGGAGAAATATGACAACACCGGTGCACCTGGTACCAGCTTCACAGACCCTGGCATCACAAAATGGATGCTGCCAGCCACCGACACAAGTCTGCCCTCCTGCTGCTGGATGAAACTCCAGCAGGGGAAGGCTGGACAATAGGTTTCCTGTCACAGGGAGGTGTCACCAACTCCTAGACAGGCTTTAGTGTATTGGGGCTGGGTGGGTACACTCTGAGAGCGCTTTGATGTCTGCACTGGGGCACATTTGGTGTTTCCGTGTTTAGTCCAGCTCAAACCGGTTGCAGGAGCCATTTGCTGCTGCTCTGGCCTGAAACTGGACCAAGGACATGGGTATAGCCACCCCTCTGGTCTGTTGGCCTGTGGATCCCTGTGAAGGCAACTTTAAATTTCAGTGGGCTTTCCTGGTTGCTCCAGACGTGCCCTGACTCTCCTTCGCTTGGGGGGTCCCCAGGACCTTGCTGGTCCTCACCGAAGCATCTTTTCTCTGACCGCGTGGGTTGCAGTTGCCAAGGCTTGTTGGTGTTCAATCCGGACACTGACCCCCCAGCACTCGACATCCTCCGTTGGACAACTTACCACTGGACTTTGGTCATCGTCGACGTCTCCAGGTCCCCAGTGGCTGCAGAGACAAGCTTCACCTCAACTCACCTGAAACACCCGACATCGGTGGGTATTCATCTATCGTGCCCCTGGTCACGGTGAAGTGACCCTGACTCTGTCCCCTCTGCTTTCAGTTTCTTCTCAGCTCCGATCCAGGCTTGGATCACACTGGACACTTCTCATCTTCCCGGCAGCAGCACTTCTTCGCATCCATCATGCGATACCACTTGACCCCTATGCACCCAGCTCTTCTGCGATAGGTAACATGGGTACCTCGGTACTCTCAAGGGTGCTGGCCTTAGAACCTTCTATGCTCCAAAGGGTTTGCTTGAAGTCCTCTCCTAAGTTTCCTTAATCTTAAAAATTCCAACCGCGACTTTCCCATAGAGTTGTACGGAACTGATGTATGTGTTCTCACACTGCACCCATCCTCCGTGGGTCCCCTGTGTCACTACCTTGGGTGGTTCCTTGGGGTCCCAGCGATTCTACATGCTCTAGGAACTGTATCTAGTCAAGTCGCGGTTGCTATACCACTTTCTTAGTATATGGTTTGGTCTCCCCCTGGAGCCTGCTGTGTATAGTGCTATTTACTATTGTTCTAGTGCTTTAATATTGTGTGCTTTGTTCTCTAATCTCTTAAAGAGGTTAGTAGAAAGTGTTTCGTAATAAATACATATATTTTATATATTCCCGGTGTGGTTCTCCTTTCATTTGGTCATTCAGGAGGTTATAATCTGGTAAACCAAGCTGCTTTACATTCCTTCGAGACTAGTTACCACTAGGATAGCTTTCAATAAAGGTTGTCTTTAACCTAATCATCAATAAGGGTTGTTTGGACTGGTGCAAGGTACCCACTTTAATTAGTGGACAGCGTATACCAGGCCAACTTCTCACACTGGTGTGCAGCGGTTGGGATTCAAGCTTGCTATTGTTTTACCAGATAATCTCATTTAGTGACTAACTGAAAACCACTAAAGGTACTAGGTACATATAAATCAAGACTAGAATAAAGTAAGTTCTACTGAACTTAGAGTTGGGCAAGTCAAGGGTCTAACACACCCTTTCTCCAACTCAAGAGAGTTTAGAAGCTCCCACTAGGTTAGGTAGCTGCCACACCACATAACACTAGTATGTCTTCTAGGCCAGAAGCCAGTGGGCTTCTGCCAACTAAGTATGACCATATCCCATTCCAAGAATTGAGGATTATGTATACATCTATGAAACTGAAGTGAAGACAAGGAAAAACCCAAACACTCAATGCCTCATAGAGGCTTTGCTTTTAGATGACCTCAGAAAGACCCCAAGGTCGGATGAAGCGGTCAAGTTAGGTGGGACAGCAGAAGAGGAAAGGCCAAGAAGGGAAAACTTCTATGACCTGGACTCTGATGCTGGCCAGGAGGATCAAGAGGATTCTAACCTGGACAATCCAATCCTTCCTGAAGGTGAGGGAGAATGCCTTCGCGGCCCTCTCTTAACCCCACCTGGAAGGGTTAACAGTTTACCAAGAAGATTAAGATCTCCTTCTCAGGAATCTAATCATTCTGGTACTTCTGTAGGGACCTCTGTTTCTCATAGGACCTCTGCTTCTCATAAAGGGAACCCTATTAAGAGAAGAAGTGCAGACTACTTGAGTTTGAAAGATCTAAGCTCAGGATCAAGAGAGAGCAGTTGGCCTTATATAGGGAATCCCTGGAGCTTCAGAGAGCTTCAAAAAGACAGGGGCTAGAGCCCCATGGTGGCAGCAACAGTGTCCCTAGAGGTAGAGAACATACTCATGACCATAGGAGCCTGAACAAGATTGTCCCTCCCTACCAGAGTGGGGATGACATCCACAAATGGATAACTGCACTGGAGAGGACCTGTAAAGTACAGAGGGTCCCTCAGGAGCAGTGGGCAGCAATCTTGTGGCTCTCATTTGCAGACAAAGGTAGAGACAAGCTCCTCACTGTTAGAGAAGAGGATGCTGATAATTACAAAGTCTTGAAGAGTGCTCTGATTGATGGGTTTGGCTTAACCACTGAACAATACAGGAATAAGTTCAGAGATACTCAAAAGGCATAGACTGAAGACTGGGTTGACTTTTTAGATTGTGCTACTAAGGCTCTGGAAGGCAGGTTACTTGGCAGTAAAGTGTGTGATTTATAAAGGATTGTACAATTTAATTATGAGGGAGCAGATCCTTAATAATTGTCAAAATCAGTTGTTGCATCAGTACCTGGTGGACTCTGATCTGACCTCTCCCCAAGAATTGGGCCAGAAGGCAGACAAATGGGTCAGAACCAGGTTGAGGCAGAAGGTTCAGAACCAAGGTGGTGACTCCAAGAAGCAAGATTCTAAAAACTCTGATAAGGGTGGGGAGAAGGGTAAAGACCAGAAGTCTTCTCAAGGGCCCCAAAAATCTGCATCTGGTGGGGAGTCACAATCCAACAAGGGAAAAGGCAAGAAGAAGCCACGGTGTCAAATCTATAAACAGAAGACCCATTGGACAAGTGATTGTACCAAGTCCAAGGACTCAACTCCAGCCACCATTGCCCCTAAGGCAACTGTTCCCCCTAGTTCAGCTCCAAGTGGTGGTACTCAGAATAAGGGTGTAGTAGGGTTAACCCTGGGATCTGAGGTGGACGCTGACCTAGTCAGAGTTCCTACTCAGGCTGTACTGATCTGTGATGGAGGCATGGATATTGCCTCTTAATTTGTCAGTCCCAGTAATCTGGGCAAATACAGACAGCAGCCTTTGATAAGTGGAAAAGAGGCCTTGGCATTCAGGGACACAGGAGCAAGTGTCACAAAGGTGACAAAAGATCTTGTGGCTCCTGAGCAAATCATACTTGGTGAGATGTACCAAGTGACCAAGGCTAGCAATGTCAGGACAGACCATTCCTTGGCAGTTGTTAATTTCACCTGGGGAGGGGTAATTTGCCCTAAGAAGGTTATGGTAAGTGCATACCTCCCTGTTGAATGCGTGTTGGGCAATGATTTAGAAACTTCAGCTTGGGCTGAAGTGGAACTCAGGACTCATGCAGAAATGATGGGTATCTCTGCAGATGTGTTTGCTATGACTAGGTCACAGGCAAAAATGTCTTCCACTGAACAGGCCCTGGATCCTGGAAAAATAGACAAGGCGCCTTCCAAGAGGAGGAGCAGTAGGGGTAAGGCAGTGTCTTCCCCCCTGACTCAGAGTACAGATCAGTCTCTTGAGGGAGATGATCTTAGTCCTGAAGATGGAACTGTCTCAGAGAAGCTTGAACCTGATCAGGTTGAGTTCTTGGGGCAGGGGACCCTTCCAGGACAGATCTGAGCCAGGAGCAGCTGAGCTGCCCCTCTCTTGAACCCCTCAGACAACAAGCTGCTGCTGAGGCTACTGGGAGTACCAGTGGGTCCCAAAGGATCTACTGGGATGATGGACTCTTTTACTCAGAGAGTAGAGACCCCAAGCCCGGTGCCACCAGGAGGTTGGTTATACCTCTGAAGTTTAGGGGCTTCCTATTGACACTGACACTGGCACATGACATCCCATTAGCAGGTCACCTAGCTCGAAACAAGAATTGGGACAGAATTGTCCCTCACGTTCATTTGCCTCACATGTCTGAAGACACCAAGGAGTTTTGTCGCTCCTGTGTCACCTGTCAAGCCAGTGGTAAGGCAGGTGGTATTACAACGCGTCCCCCCTAATACCACTACCTGTGGTGGGGTTTCTTTTGAGAGGGTTGAGATTGACATAGTTGGTCCCATGGATCCTCAAACTGCATCTGGGCACAGATTTATTCTGGTGGTGCTGGACCATGCCACTAGGTTTCCAGAGGCAATTTCCCTTAGAACTACCACAACTCCTGTGGTGGCAAGGGCCCTCCTGGGAATCTTTTCCAGGGTGGGTTTTCCTAAGGAGGTAGTATCAGACAGAGATGCAAACTTCATGTCTAGTTACTTGACTGCTATGTGGAAGGAGTGTGGAGTAAATTACAAATTTACCACCCCTTTTCACCCACAATGCAATGGGTTAGTTGAAAGGTTCAACAAAACCCTCAGGGCATGATTAAAGGTCTCCCACAAAAGCTTAGGTGCAGATGGGACATACTTTTGCCCTGCCTTCTCTTTGCCTACAGAGAGGTTCCTCAGAAAGCGGTTGGTTACAGCCCTTATGAATTTCTGTTTGGACATCCAGTTAGGGGTCCATTGTGTCTAGTGAAGGAGGGATGGGAGTTACCTCTCAAACCCCCTAAACAGGATATTGTGGACTATGGACTTGGTCTCCACTCCAGAATGGCCGAGTACATTAAGAAGGCAACTAAAAACCTTGAGGCTAGCCAGAAATTGCAAAAGGCCTGGCATGACCAAAAGGCTGTGCTGAGTGTTTACCAGCCAGGGCAGAAGGTATGGGTGTGGAGCCTGTGGCCCCAGCAGCCCTTAAAGACAAGTGGAGTGGCACCCATACCATCATTGAGCAAAAGGGAGAGGTGGACCTTGGAACTCACAGGAGCCCCCATAGGGTGCCCCATGTGAACAGGCTCCAACCATATGTTGACAGGGCAGACATGGGCTTGCTCATGGCTACTGATGAGGGACAGGAGGAAGAGAGTTATCCACTCCCAGACCTGCTCTCACAGAACCCTGATGATGGTTCAGCTGTTGGTGTAGCCTTGGCAGGCAGCCTCACTGTCCAGCAGCAAACTGACTGCAGGAAGGTCCTCAACCAGTGTAAACATATGTTCTCACTGACTCCTGGTAAGACTACCTGGTGCACTCATGAAGTGGACACTGGGGACAGTCTGCCTGTTAAAAATAAGATTTACAGGCAACCTGACCATGTCAGGGACTGCATCAGGACTGAAGTCCAGAAGATGTTGGATTTGGGATTTATTGAACCCTCAGATAGCCCTTGGGCTAGTCCAGTAGTTTTAGTACATAAACCTCACACCCAGAATGGTAAGAGAGAGATGAGGTTTTGTGTTGACTACAGGGGTCTCCATGCAGTCACTAGGACCGATGCCCATCCAATACCTAGGGCAGATGAGCTTATAGATACTTTGGCCTCAGCCACGTTTCTGAGCACATTTGACCTAACAGCTGGCTACTGGCAGATCAGACTAGCTGATGATGCAAAGCCAAAAACAGCATATTCTACCCCTAGTGGGCACTTCCAATTTGTGGTGATGCTCTTTGGTTTGAAGAATGCACCTGCCACTTTTCAAAGGTTGGTGAATAAAGTCCTTACAGGCCTGGAATCCTATAGTGCAGCTTATCTAGATGATATTGCTGTCTTTAGCTCCACCTGGGAGGATCACCTAGTCCACCTGAGAAATGTTTTGGAGGCCCTGCAGAAAGCAAGCCTCACTATCAAGGCCACCAAGTGCCAGATAGGGCAGTCAGGTTGTATACCTAGGCCACCTTGTGGGTGGACGCCAGGTTCAAAAATTGCAGAGCAAAATCCAGACCATCATGGACTGGGTTTCTCCAACCACCCAGACTCAGGTCAGAGTTTTCTTGGGCCTGACTGTGTACTATAGGAAGTTTATCAAAGGTTATGGATCCATAGTGACCCCTTTGAATGACTTAAAGTCCAAGAAAATACTAAAGAAAGTTCAGTGGACAGTTAATTGTCAAAAGGCATTTGATGACCTGATGCAGGCCATGTGCACTGCTCTCATTCTGCAAAGGCCTGACTGCTCCAAACAATTCATTGTCCAAACAGATGCATCTGAGTTGGGGGTAGGGGCTGTGTAATCACAATTGAATGATGAGGGTCAGGATCAGCCAGTAGCTTTTATTAGCAGAAGGCTGACCCCCAGAGAGAAACGTTGGTCAGCTATTGAGAGGGAGGCCTTTGCTGTGGTTTGGGCTCTGAAGTTGAGGCCATATTTGTTTGGCACTCACTTCATTGTTCAAACTGACCATAAGCCCCTCTTATGACTAAAACACATGAAGGGTGAAAACCTCAAACACTTGAGGTGGTCTATTTTCCTACAGGGGATGGACTATACAGTGGAACATAGACCTGGAAGTAACCATGCAAATGCAGATGGACTCTCCATTTCCACTTAGAACTTGAAGACTCAACTGGTCAAGGTTAGTTTAATGTCCTTACGTTTGGGTGTGTGTGTAGGAGAGTAGGATCTGCTTCTTATAGTTACCCCCACTTTTTGCTGATGTTTCACTGTTTTCGACATAGTCTGACTGGGATCCTGCTATGCAGGACCCCAGACTATCTGCTTTCTCCTCTAAAATGATTGCATGTACTTTAGGTACACTCCAGAATGGATTATGGGGTACCCTTATCAGTCCCTAGTATACGATATGCTATGTACCCAGGGCATAGGTACCCCAGAGGCCTCTCAGGGGCTGCAGCATGTATTATGCCACCCTTCGGAGACCATTCAAAATGACACAACAGGTCTGCTACAGCAGCCTGTGTAAGGTGGTGCATGCAACCCTTACTTAGATATAGATTCACTATATCTATCCTATATCACTGCACATATAAACCTATCAGTCACCCCTATGGCAGGCCTTAACACACCTGAAGGCAGGGTGCTGGGTTTTATGTGAGAGGGTGCCCCTGATTGAGCAGAGCCCCTCTGCAGCCTTCGGAACCTATATTCCGGCGTTGTTTTTTTTGATGCAGCCAACCATAAATAGTTAAGTAAATTATAACCTTGCAGTAAATGCTAACTTTAAAACAGCTGCATGGAAACATGTCGTGTTTGGTGTCAAACACCTTGGAATCATACCTCCACACCAGTAACTGATGTGGAGGTATGATTCCACCCTACTAGAGGGAGAAATATGACAACACCGGTACACCCGGTACAAGCTTCACAGACCCTGGCATCACAAAATGGATGCTGCCCGCCACAGACACGAGTCTGCCCTCCTGCTGCTGGACGAAACTCCAGCAGGGGAAGGCTGGACAATAGGTTTCCTCTCACAGGGAGGTGTCACCACCTCCCAGTAAGGCTTTAGTGTATTGGGGCTGGGTGGGTGCACTCTGAGAGTGTTTTGATGTCTGCACTGGGGCACATTTGGACTCCCTGTGCATAGTCCAGCTCAAGCCGGTGGCAAGAGCCATTTGCTCCTGCTCTGGCGCAAAACTGCACAAAGGACATGAGTGTAGCCACCCCTCTGTCCTGACCCTCCCATAGGTGGGTCCCCAGAGTTTGTCCCACCCCTTCCTTGGGTATAAAGTAGGAACCCATGGCTACAGGACTTTAGATTTACCTGGACGAAACTCTGCTACATAAACCAAGTACTTCGACTATCTACACTACGTTGAATGACTGAAGAATCTCCCATGGTGTATAGGAGTTACTCCCCTGCAAGGCAGGCATCTTAAACGCATCTGACTGGTTTGAATCTCCAAAGTTCCTGAGGACTCCGAAGATTTCTGCCATACAAGAGGAGGGTTCCCAAGTGTCCCCAAGCTCGACTAGTGCTCTCAGCAAACCTGAGACCTGCAGCCCTCATGGGGACCGTGCAACCCGTACCCCTGTGCATCGTGTCCATTTGCAGCAGCATATGCTTTTCGACGATCCCTGAGGCTGTGCTTTGGGCTACTTGTGTTCCTGACCCCGAACAATAATTCCACCAAAGATTTCCGGCCTACACTCCACGAGTGTTCCGTGGGCTGGTATTTTGTGATTCAGCTCAAGGTCCCTTTGTGATTCCTGGTCTGTTGGCCTGTGGGTCCCTGTGAAGGCAACTTTAACTTTCAGTGGGCTTTCCTGGTTGCTCCAGGAGTGCCCTGACTCTCCATTGCTTGGGGAGTCCCCAGGACCCTGCTGGTCCTCATCGAAGCATCTTTTCTCTGACTGCGTGGGTTGCAGTTGCCAAGGCTTGTTGGTGTTCAATCCGGACACTGACCCCCCAGCACTCGACATCCTCCGTTGGACAACTTACCACTGGACTTTGGTCATCATCGACATCTCCAGGTCCCCCGTGGCTGCAGAGACAAGCTTCACCTCTTCTCACCTGAACACCCGACATTGGTGGGCATTCGTCTATCGTGCCCATGATCACTGTGAAGTGACCCAGACTCTGTCCCTCTGCTTTCAGGTTCTTCTCAGCTCCGATTCAGGCTTGGATCTCACTGGACACTTCTCATCTTTCCAGCGGCAGCACTTCTTCGCATCACGCCGTTGTAATCAACAAGCGTTTCCAAGAGCACTTGATCCCAACGCACCCGGCTCCTCTGGGATAGGTAACACGGGTACCTCGGTACTCTCAAGGGTGCTGGCTTTAGAACCTTCTATGTTCCAAAGGGTTTGCTTGAAGTCCTCTCCTGAGTGTCCTCAATCTTTAAAATTCCAACCGCGACTTTCCCATAGACTTGTACTGAGCTTGCGTCTGTGTTCTCACACTGTGGAGAAGTGTGGCTCAATGGTTGGAGCGCCAGACCCTGATGCAGAGGTCTGGCCCGGACCAGGGTTCAATTCCCGCCTCGGTGGGTCTTGGGCTCAATTTCCCTGGACCCGATAATTCTTGCCTCGGTGCCTATTCTAATCATGGGTCCCACTCTGCAACTCTGGGCAATAGCTTGCTTAATCTCCACAACGGCCCCAAAAGCGCTAGGATGCCTGGCTTCACCTTGGGGGTGCCCAGGAGTGGGCACTTCACAGGGAAAGGCCAGGAAGGGTTCCACAGCGGTATGTGCACAGCGCCTGAAAGACCCTTTCGGGGGTGTGCGGAGCGCTATATAAATGCACTATATTTACATTTACACTTCACCCGTCCTCTGTGGGTCCCCTGTGTCACTACCTTGGGTGGTTCCTTGGGGTCCCAGCGATTCTACGTGCTCTAGGCACTATGTCTAGTCAAGTCACAGTTGTTATACCACTTTCTTAGTATATGGTTCGGTCTCCCCCTGGAGCCCGCTGTGTATTGTGCTACTTACTGTCATTCTAGTGCTTTAATATTGTGTGCCTTGTTCTCTAATCTCTTAAAGACATTAGTAGAAAGTGTTTAGTAATAAATACATATATTTTATATATACCTTGTGTGGTTCTCCTTTCATTTGGTCATTCAGGAAGTTATAATCTGGTGAACCAAGCTGCTTTACATTCCTTCGAGACTTAGCCTGAAGGCTGCTCTCCATAGCTACCGCTAGGATAGCTTTCAATAAAGTTTGTCCTTAACCTAATCATCAATAAGGGTTGTTTGGACTGGTGCAAGGTGCCCACTTTAATTAGTGGACAGCATATACCAGGCCAACTTCGCACAGTGTGTATGTGTTGTTGTCCAGTTCAATTCCCTGCGCATCAATATGGCAACTCCACGTGAGTATTTAGAGTAACCCATCGAGTATGTCTTGCCCTAGTTATTATGTCGTAGCTTAACTCTAGATGCATCGAGATGTGTCTCCTACAGGAAACAGCAGTCAATCTTATGGCGGATCAGATATGTATGTCAACCTGGCCTTCCTGTGGTTGTTCACACCTCTAATATTCCAGGTTAAAAGCCACAGGGATATCATGTGTACGTCATTGCGGTAATAGCTACGATTGTCTCATACCTCCCAAATCCCATGGAGCATGTGTTGTGTGACAATAAAATCAAGCATTGCTGTGCTGCGCCCCCCAAACCTACCCCCCCACCCACACCAACCCCACAAATAGGTTGAGGTATATTATCCCACCCTCCCCCCAACTGCAAACAAACCAACAATGTTAACATAATAAGTAGCATTGAGAGATCTCCCTTGGGGCCAGATATCGCTGGCAAACACCCTGGTCAGAAACCAGGTGGATGGGTATTTTCATGAGAATGTGACTCAAACGATCAAGTCTATACAAAGCTGGCCCTCCATCCCATCCAGGGATCCAAAGGCTAACTGTACTACCTGGTCTTGTACGAGGTACAGTCGTGATGTGGCGTTTCGTTTTTCTTTGTCCGGCCCGGCATATGAAAAGCTGATCAGTTCAAAGTGAGCTCAATCTAGTCATTATCACTAATTGTTCCTTCCGTACGCTCCGTGGTTTTTGTCTGCTGTTTGTTTCCTGCAGTGTGTTTGGCATATTTTAAAGCTGATTTAGCGTCTGTGAAGAAGTGTTGGTTCCCTTCATGGTTAATTCTCAGCTTGGCCGGGTACTGCAGGGTGTATGTGATACCTGCCTGTCTGAGGAGACGTTTGGCGGGAACGAAATCCTGTCTCGTCGATTGTACCGCTGGAGTGAAGTCTAGAAAAAGGGAGATCTGGTTGCCCTGGTATGTTATCTGGCCCATTTCTCTAGCTGCACGCAAGATAGTGTCTCTGTCCCGGTCGTTCAAAATACGGGCTAGGATGGGTCTTGGTGTACCTCCCACAGGTGGTTTGGGGGCCAGGGATCTATGGGCCCTTTCCACTATGAACAGCGTGGAGAGAGAAGTTGCAAAGAGATCACGAAGGGGAGTTTCAACAAAGTCCTCAACTGTACGCATGGCTGTTGTCTCAGGGATTCCAGCTATGCAAATATTGTTGTGGTGGGACCTAGCCTCTAAGTCCTCATTTTTGGCCTTAATAACTTCCAACACTTTTTCCATATTCAGTAGTTGTTCACGTAACTCCGTGTGGAACTCTTGTGCGTCGGAGACCCTGTTTTCCAATTTATCTATCCGGAGTTTTGTGCGTATCTACTTGTTTCTTATCTTGATCCAATCGATCGGTGAGCTCGTTGATTTTAGTATTGATTGTTTTGAGGCTTGATTGCACCTTGAGAAGGATAGACCGCAAATTGTCACTTCCCTCCGCCGCGCCCGAGCCATGCTCATTTTGGGTTCAGTTTCTGATTCTGCAGTTCTGGTATGCCTTTTATTTTAGAAAGGTAGTTTGGTTTGTCTAGCGTCTGTCTTCCCCATTTTCTTGTTGGACAGGTCCACCTGTATGTAGTGAATCTCAAGGGTGCGTTCTTCGCGGTGGATAAGTAGGGTGTTGCCCGGGTTTGGCACCTCCTATGGTCCCTCCACCTGAATGGCACGGCATGCGGACTATAGTAGATCATGGACTCTAAAGTCCATGCCGTGCAGGGACTGGGGTGCATGCACACATGGGGGCATCCCCATACACATGGTAAGAGGGGGCCCTGTAGGGTCCCATTTATTTCAGGACTGCCAGCCTTTTCATGGAGGAAAGAACTCCAACACACTGCTGGCAGTCCTGAAACTCATAATATGCATGGCGGTGCCGCAGCAGAACGGTGTTTTCCTGGCACCTGTAGGGACACAGTGTCGGTCCGACTTCCCGACTTGTAATGGAATGGTCGAACCGCTGGTGCGCCGGTGGCTGGACCTCCACCGCCAAACAAAATGTAAGGGCCCAAAGTTTTCATCAGAAACCTACAGGGGTACTAAATACTGAGGCTGAGTAGCCTTGATTCCACCACGTGTTTCTTTAATCCACTGCCAGAGACCTTCTGCCTCCTTTATATTACTCATGCTGGTTCTTTTTCATCCCTGCTTTCTCCATGAGTTTTTCAATTTGTCTTTGCCTTTTTTTCTTTTTTCCTTTATCTCGCTCCGGGTAAAAGTCTGATGAGGAAAAGTATGCTACGGACCCCAAAGCCGGTTGCCAGAGTCTGTTAGCCTTCTATAGTGCAGAAGCTGTTGCACCAATTTAGAAGTTGCACTACTTTGTCAAGGTATGAAAACTCACTGGGGCTTATTTACAAGTCCCTTGCAGCCGGTACTTCACTTTTTCCCATATTAAAAGTGACGCACTGGTGGCGTGAGGGGCTTGTATATAAGCCGCACAAGCTTGTTGAAGTTGCACAGTTTCCAAGCTCACAACATCCAACATTTAAAGTGAAAGCCAGAATCAGGACCACGTCTGTTAGTCGACAAGAGGGGAAATATGCTACCAGGTAAGACGCAAATCGGTTATCTGAAGCTGGGCCTCCAGTTTGCATTGCCAGCTTAGTGCTCTGAAGTAGAGTTCCCGCCAACTGAGCTGCATCCTCAGGTGGAAGATCTGCCGGGGACAGGATGTCTCCTTTACTCCCACCCAGTGCTTTAAATGGGCCGGTAGTGGTACTCTCCTTTACTTAGTACCAGCACTTTTTTATTTTGAGGAATAAAGTACCTGCACTTCTCAAGAAGAATGTAATACTTTTAATGGGAGAGTACCGGCACTTCTCAGAAGTACCTGCACTTCGATCTTTCCATTTCAAGCACTGCTCCCACCTCTGCACCAGGCCCTTTCTCTGCCATTGCTCTTGAAAGCTGCCACCCTAGTTACCCAATCCCTGTCTCTTTATGTGTTCTTTAAACACGTCACAGGTTGTACCTGCGAGCCCATGTTTAGGTCTGACGCAAGAGCGCTGCCTCGCTTTGACGTAGACGAAGGACGGTATTTGGGTGCAGCACATAATTTGTAAAACAATAGGGTGCTCGAAGCCGCCTGATTAATGCCCTGTTTTATGCTGTACTTTGGGTTTGTACTCTCGGTAATTATACATTAGGAATGTGGTGATGGGAGGCCTGTACTCACAGGAGATCGCTGTCCCGCCTACCCCGCCCCGAGCCGAGCGCGCTCTGAAGGTGCAGCCCGGCTGGCAGTGACGCAGGCTTCGGTCTGACTGTGGAAACTTCCGGCCCTGAGGTGGCGTGCGAGGAGGACCAATCGCATGGGTAAAATAAAGAGAACGGACCAAGTACGCCATGGAAAAAATAATTATTGTTAAAATTTACACGATTATGTCATTAGTAGTTTTATGTAGCAATGCTATGAGTAGTAGAACAGTAGTTGGAAAAGTGCCAGTATAGTAAATGATATACACAGTATTACAATTATTATTCCGATAATATTATCATTGAGCAAAGGCAATATTAGTAACACAACTTGAAATGTATCAGTAAATGTTTCAAAAGCTCTAAGGTGATCACGAGGGAATTGATGTCATGTCTAAGCAATTTTCGTATCAATGGTGATTCTCCATTAACTAATGTGATCATTTCTCCACGTTTTCGGGAGCATGTTTAATGAAAAAGATGTTAACACACATCTCATAAAATAAAGTGACTTTTTAGTTAATTAAAATCAAATTTAGCTAATACTGTATGTTGGAACAATGCCATCGCCAAGTCCAATCCGTTACCTTAACACAACACACAGGTTCTCATAAAACTGCAGTACTGATTGGTTGAAGTTGTCACAATGGTGATGGATGAGGGCAGGTGCAGCTGTCCAGGACTCACGTCCTCCATCTTGTTCAGCCAAAATATTCCATTATTGCAGTAGCATTTTTGTAATTTGTAATAATTCGAGAGTTGATAAGTTATCTTTTTTGTCTGTATGTGTGTATAATATGTTTGCAACCTCTATTGGTAGTTAGTCCGTGTAAGGTCCAGGGCACATGTAAAAGTCAGGGTCCCTTTTTAATGGACTGATCATTAAGACATTCTCATGACCTGTGCCATGCCAAGCGAGTGAGTGGCAGATAACAGAGGTGTGCATGTCTGAGTACACATCAGACGCAATTACAAGTTTGTGTTTAGCCTTTTATGCTTCGGAGGTTGATACAATCAGTGCCATTTAGTTGGGTAACAAGAAGGCCATGTTATCCGTCAATTGGAGCTAATGGTCTGCCGAGGGGTGACTGTGAACTTTAATAAAATTGTTTTGTTTTTCCCCCCACATATATACAACTACAATACCAGCAAGTGTACTTACATAAAAATCCATTAAATTAGCCATAATAAATAACATTCACTAAATAGAGTAGCAGCACTAATTCATAATACATTCCAAATTGTGAACAGTCAGCGTATAAAATGATCTAAACTATATTGCCAAATAAAACTGTTCCAGCCATGTCGTTAAAACCCCCCAGATCCTCCTCCCCTTCCTTTTAGCCAGCTTGCCTTTACGCGCATACAGTGCCTTTTCAAAGTGATATACATGCAGAAAGCAGCCGTTCCATTGCTGAAAAGTTGGAGGTAAAGGGTCTAACCATGATGAAGAGATACGCAGCTTTAAAACTGCCATTGCAATAAATAATTTCCACTCCTGGGGCCGCAGCTGTCTCGTCCACCCCCAATAGCATAAATTGTGGCAATGGGAAGATATCCAATTTTAAAACCTCCTCTAAGAAGCCTACAATTTCCAATTGAAGTGATTTTAAACTGGGGCAGGAATAAAATATGTGAGCCAAATCAGCCTTCAGTGCCTGGCATCTAGGGCATCTGGTCAAGCCTATCCCACCATTTCCCATTCATTTCCCCCAAATCACCCAGACCCCTCGCCAGCAAGCAGCCATGTAACTGCGAGATGGAAGGGGTCACCAATATTTCCAGCAATGGAATTCCGTCCAAGCCAACTTTCCCCCCTTTTTATCATGAAAAAATCTTAGTCTGTAGATATTTTAAAAATCCTGTGGCCCAGCATTAAAACTGCTGCAGACCACCTCAAAGGGAGCAAACAGATTCCCAACAAGTAGATCTCCTATCCTGCCCAGCCCACCACTTCCTCACCTTGCAAAACAGCTGTCATGAAATATGCTGGGCAGTTGTTCATTCCGAAGCAAGGGCGTATATCTGCTATACCTGTGTAGATACACAAATACAGAGGCACATGAAAAACAGTCCATAAAGTGTGTAGATCAGTAACCATAAAGTCCATTTCAAATTTTTCTTTCTTTTATTTTATGATCTCTCTCAGTACGGTGAAACAAGCTGGCAGCCGACACGTGTTTCGTCCTATGGATTTTTTCAAGGCTGCTAATAATGTATACACATTTAAAAACACATAACACGGTCTGAAGTCAGACATCATATTGATATGAAATCACCCTGCGTCCCAGATGAACATACTTGTGTGTGGAAATAACCTTCCAGTTTTATATAAAATTTTAAGAGATCCAAGATCTTACTGAACAAAGGACAAGGACAAACAACCATGCACCTGGTTCATGAAATATCAAAACACTAGCAGAGTGTAGGATCAGCATGCACCCAAGTCTACACCCGAGGCAGAGCAGAGAGCAGAAAACTATCAAAGGTGCAAAATGAAGTGCACGCATTGTAATAGAAATAGAAGATACAATATCAAATAGATTGCTCTTCATGTAGCCATCATGCTATATTAGCCATGCATGGTGAGTGAGAGGTAGAGTCATCAATTTCACAGATGTAGTTTCCTACCGAAAGCGAGGGAAAAATGAAAAGCGAGCCAGGAAAATCAGTAGTAGCCATCACCCTATTTTGAAATGCGGCATCAAAGTCTTGAAGCGAGTCAGCTTGAAATAGCTTTGTTAAAAAAACTTCAGTAAGCACCTATGGGCTGCGTTGCCAATCAAAAGCTCATAAATGAAGGGTACATAACCAGTTGCTCGACCTTCTATTACCCGAAAATTAAATAATATATTATAGCACTGCAAAGCAGCAGCTAAATAATATTATCTGAAATTGGGGAGCATCCACCACTCCCCCCCCCTCTCTGGGCAAACACATGAAAATGTTGGCTCTCCTAGTTTTACCATATGCCCAAATAAAACTTGCCACTAATCTATCCGTTTTTTTAAACCATTCATTATTGAACTCCAGTGGGACAGTGCAAAAACATATAACAGTTTAGGAAGGAAAATCATTTTGATTAAGTTACATCTCCCCATTATAGAAAGTTTCAAATTATCCCACCACTTAAAATCCTTTTTGGCTTTCTCAAGGATGGGCACTAGGTTTAGATCTAATATACGCTCCACCTTAGCAGTAATACATATTCCTAAATATATGGCCTCATTATATAATCCTACTATCTGTGCAAGTGTATGGCTATTAATCAATACTTGGGTTTTAGCCCAGTTAAGCAAAAACCAAGAACTGGTCCCAAAGTCTTCTGCTATCTCCTCAACAGCCCACAGAGCTCTGTCGGGATCGTTGGTAATTATCGCAACATCATCGCGTAGGCCTGGGTTTTCGTATCCCAGCCCTGTAATCTGACCGGCACAATATCTGGTGAAGATTCCAGCCTCCTTAACCCCTTGAGTGCCCATAACGAGATAGTCTCGTCATGGGCCGTGGTTGCGCTGTGCCCATGACGAGACTATCTCGTCATGAACCCCGCCCGCTAATTCAACGCCCGGCACAGGGCGGGGAAAGGGCGGGGCACACAAGGGGTTAAAAAAGGGTCAATGAATAAAGCAAATAACAAAGGGGAGATAGGACAACCCTGTCTAGTGCTCCTCTCTATTGTGAAGGGGTCTGAGTCGTGTCCCATTATTTGTAAGCAGGCTATCAACTTATTATACATTGCGCAAATTGCCATGATGAAATCTCCCCCCAAGCCGTTTTCTTCCAGAACGTTCCACAGAAAGGCCCACGACACCCGGTCAAAGGCATTTTCAGCATCCAGTAAGGCCACCCCCATAGATGTGGCCAGGACTTCAGTTGCATAAAATAAAGAAATGACCCTCTGAACATGATCCGTAGTCCCTCTGCCGGGAATGAACCCGTGCTGCCGTTCCAACACTAATCAGTGTATAACGCCCGCTAATTGGGTGGCAAAAAGTTTTGAGTATACCTTCACATCACTGTTTAGTAATGTGATTGGTCTATATGAGCCCATGACTGTGGGGTCTTTGCCTTAAAAAAACATACATATATATATTAGCAATGCCCCAAGACCCGGGGTGAGGGATCCCAGTTTTTATGTCATTAACCAGGCGCAGCAGTTCCTGGTGCACTTCTGTATCGAATACCTTATGAAATTCAAGGGCGACATGGTCAGGGGTGTGGCCAAGCCGCCGACCAACATGTCCGCACGGCGTTGAAGCTCAGCCAGTTGTATGCAGACCAGCAGCGATATCCCGCTACCAACCGAGCTACTGCCACTTCACTCGGCACCGGAGGGTGCCCTATCGTGTGGGGTTCGCATATATATGCCCGGACTATGATTTACGTAAAGCACAGAGAGGCACTGATCGCTAGAAGAGCGGGGCTCAGGAGCACGCCTATGCTGGGGACTCTGCTGGCTCGTCGTGACCTGCCAAGAGCGGGAACGCTGGGGCTGAGTTCCAGATCTGCACATCTGCTACACCGGGAGGTGAGTCCGCCGGGTGCAAGAGCCGGTTGGATGTCTCCCTTCTCCCCTCCTGGGCCCGTTTGTCAGCCACCACTTTCCTGCCCGATCGGCCGAGCAGGCCTGCACCCCTGCCCTTCGTTCTGGTAGGCCCCGCGGCAGGTCTGTGCTGCGACGACCGCGTTGTTGAGGTGCGTGGGCGGAGTGGCCTGGGGTTTGAGCCACCGCTTCTGCTGCCTAGTGGCTCACATACCGGTGAGGGCGACTGGAGTCTTACAATTGCAGGCGTGGTCCAGGGCTATCACCATTCACCCGGTGCCGCCATTGAAGTCTCCCGATGGCATCTGCGCTCCTATACTGCCTGCCTCTCTGCATGATTGTTGTTGTGTCACTGAAGTCCACGGGGAGAGGCACCACTCTCACAGTGTGTCCCCCGCACTAGACCTGCTGCAGGAGGCCCCCACTCCATACTATCTCACGAGCGGTGGGCCCTGAAATACGGACATAAACATCATCCAACACCAGCAGCCCCTTTCCCAGGCCTAATCAGCTCATGTGGTGCGGTCTAGCAACATTAAAGCTTCCACCACTCAACCCCGCAGCTGAATGGGTCGCAAGGACCCCAAACAAAAGCGCCTGCCTTTTGAAAAAATTGTAGAACAAGGCTGTGACAACGAATTCACCATGGCAGAGAGTAATTTGGGTATGGATGGCACAGACGCTCTCACAGTGCAGACATCTATACTACTCCTGGAACTGAAGGCAGGCTTTCATGCGCTCGATGGGCGATTCGATGTGCCGGATAAACGCCTGGAAGATAAATCCAATCGCATGATCGACACCCGGACGTGGTAGAAGCACAAATTTCAGACATCGAAGACGGAATGGCGCAATCCCTCAAACGGCTGGAATGAATGGAGCGCATCCTTAAAGACGTGGCCATGAAGAACGAAGACCTCGAGGTGCGCAGTCGGCGCAATAATATCCGCATCTTAGGGGTTCCGGAGACTATGTCAACAGGCCGCCTGGACCTCTTTGTCGAGACCCTGCTGGCGGACATGTTTGGCAGGGAGTCCTTCAACCCAGATTTTGTGATAGAGCGTGCCCACCACTCTCTGGGCCCCAGGCCAAATCCGGGCCTTCCCCCGCGGCCCATCATCGCCCACATAATGAACTTCCGTGACAGAAAAAGGAGACACTGACTGGCACGGCTCTAAAATTTGCGCTATACCCTGACTTTATGCTCATGGTGCAGAAAGCCCACCGCAAGTTCAATGGGGTCATGGCCACTCTCAGAAACGTAGGCATGAGATACGGCATGCCCTACCCTGCGAGGCTGAGAGTTGATGTCAACGGACGCGCGCGCATCTTCGACACCTGACTGAGGCGCAGGAATTTTGCCGCACTCTCAAACTGAGTAATACCCGCCCAAGGGTGGAGGGGGACAGATCTTCGCCCTTGGGTAGCAGCTCTAACGCAAGCATGGAACTGTTTTCCAGTGCGGGCACAAGCTTATCGGCACACCTTACAGGAGACTGTCTAATAGTATTCATAAGTTGGGATATTAATGTTCAGTTCATCAGTATGGTTTTAATGTCTGCTTGTCTGGCGAGGCGCTGCCACCCCCCATGGTGTACACCTTTGGTTTCTCTCTTGGTCCTTGCATATACCTTGTTGGGGTTTCTGCCATTGCAGTAAAAAGTTTATTGGTATATTGGGATACGCCTTAAGTTTGGGGGTATGCCTCCTTCCCTTTCGGAAGAGGCTGGGTGGAGGGGGTATCGTATATCTGTTACATAGTAGATCACAGGATTGTGGCTTAGATGTTCTTACTTGGATGCAGGCATGCTCACTGTCACAATATTATTGTTTTCATTGTTGTTTTTACATGACATGTTTCATATACACTCCCAATGGCACAGCTGGGTAATATAGATGGTCCTTCGGGCTTGTCCGTTATGTCTTGGAACGTTAGGGGCCTCAATGATAATCGTAAAAGGGGGCATATTCTTCACTACCTCATTAGGCATAATGTGGATGTGGCTTATATACAGGAAACGCATTTACCCCAGATGGACCTACTCCGATTTGCTGCCAGTTGGGGTACACACCGGTACTTTGCCAACTTTAGTAACTATGCCAGGGGTACGGCCATACTCATTCACAAATGAGTCCCCTTTACCTTAGGCTCTGTTGTCAGGGACAAGGAAGGCAGGTACATTCTTGTCACTGGATTTCTCATGGGGCACAGGGTGGCTTTGGTGTGTGTTTACGCTCCGAACACTGATTCATCTGAATTTTATCACTCACTACAAGCCCAGCAACTGAAACTGGACCCCTGCCTGCTCCTGATGGGGGGGGGGATTTTAATTTACTCCTCAATCCTGCATTGGACAGTACAGCTTCTACCTCTGACACTAAACCGCGCTCCAGGCGTGCTCTCACGGCCCTATGCGGACAGCTTTCCCTTATAGACATCTGGCGCCAGCGCAATGCCATCTGAACTGAATACACGCATTACGCTGGACAACATAACACCTGGAAGAGAATTGACTATTGGCTAGTTTCCCCGGCTATTTCCAACTGGTTTCAGGCTCTTGAGACGCTCCCTAAAGCTTACTCAGACCACTCACCGGTTCAGCTCTTGAAGATTACTTCACTATAAGCACTGGGTCAGTGGACTCTTGGATTGTCCTGTGGGAGGGCTTTAAGGCATACATAAAGGGCGTGTGTATAGCCAAACACTCTGGTGTGCTGAAAAGTCTCCGCACCACAATTTCCCGTATTGAAAGTGAACTCGCTGACTTGGACGATGCCTCATTACACTTCTCAGTCCCGGACACGACAGGTCGGCGGCTTGCTATTCTGATTGAATTCCATGATGCCGCTGACCGTGAGATCCTATACCTAGGTAAATTAAAAACAGGAAGGAAAGACGTAGAGGGTGAACGACCGGGCAGGGTGTTGGCGCAGATGTTAAGGCCTCCATACAGCAAAGCTTGCATCACTGAGATACACTTTTCTTCCAATCAGACACTCACCTCCACTTCGGAGATCCGTGAGGAGTTTTTAGACTACTTTACTGCCCTGTACTTGCCTAGGATAGGGGGTGACCCTTCGGCGCAGGAGGCTTATTTGCTGGAAATTGCTTTGGTATATCGGAAGAAGGACATGCAAGACTTCCTCGCTGAGCCGATAACCGAAACTGAGGGTCTTGGTGCCATTGCCAACCTCCGTTGCTCCTCCACCCCCGGTCTTGACGGCTTCACAGGGGACTTTTATTTGACTTATAAAGATCTGCTCACCCCACAGATGATTGAGGTTTATGCAGAGGCCCTCGAGAAATAAATGCTGCCCTCTAAGCTTAGGGAAGCGGTCGTGATACTTCTCCCCAAACTTGGAAAAGATCCAACGTCACGTTGATCATACAGGCCTTTCTCCCTTTTGAACTTAGACTATAAAATATTAGCCAAAATAGTCGCCAGTCGCCTCTCCCAGTTGATGGAATTCATCATTTCTTGGGCCCAATCTGGGTTTGTTCCCCACCGATCCACTTCTTTAAACCTTGGAACACTCTTCTCGGTCCTCCACAGAATTGATCCTGCAGTTCCGGTGGCTGCAATCCTATTGGACACCGAGAAGGCCTTTGATTCTTTAGAATGGCCCTTCTTCCTCTCGATAATGCGCCACATGAGCATGCCGATAGGCTTCACTGCCACCACCGCCCTACTGTACAGCCGCACCACACCTCGTCTTCACATAAACGGAACCTTATCTCGTCCTTTCTCCCTCTCCCACGGCACACAACAGGGCTGCCCCCTTTCATCCTTGCTATTTATATTGGCCATGGATCCTCTGCTCCGTCATTTTCAGGAACGACATCTACAAAGGGGCTTACAATTTAACACTGGCCCTCTCCTAGTTTCCCTATATGCGGATGATACCATCCTCTACGTTAGGGACCCCGGGTTAATTTAGAGCCCCTCATCAGTGACATTTTACGGTTTGGCCTCTTCTCTGGCTTATGTATCAACCGGCGTAAGTCAGTGATCTTCCCATACCCAGAGACCCTACTGACATACAGACAGTCTCTACCACTAGCTGGGCCTGGGATAAGCTGCGACGGGTCACCGCTGCTCCCATACTGTACTCCTATGCCCTGCCTGTCCCAAATGCTCCTTTGTTTCCAATCACTTAACCAAATTTGACATTACTACATTTTGGAACTTATATTCTGAGGGGCATGTTTTCTCCCCATTGGAAGATGCCCGTTTTCAGGCCGTCACCTTCATGGACAGTGTCGGAACCACTCTGCGCTGTGCACTGTGCTGCCTGGTTTCCCTCTCGAGCTGAAATCATTCCCGCCCCTAACACTAATAATAGAAAGCCCTGGGGCGCATCTCATCTCTAAACTATACAAAGCCTGCTTGTCCCTGCGGCCCATTCATGACGATAAGGTCCGCGCAGACTGGGAGGCGGACCTAGGGCCCCCCATCACGGACGATCAGTGGGCTAAGTGCTGTGCAGTGACACAGGACATCTCACTAAACAGTAAACATAAGCTACTACATTACAAGTTCCTGCGTCAAATGTATTTCACCCCAGCCAAAGCACACAGATTGGACCCGGCTAGACCGCCTGCCTGCTTCAAATGCGCAGCCCCACACGCTGATTTTGCTCACCTCACATGGACCTGCCCCAAGCTCCACACATACTGGGAAGAAGTGCACAACACACTGGGGGCCATGACGAAGCTGACCCTTACCCCCATTCCGGAAGTAGCGCTACTGGGATACACCGTGAATTTCCCCAAAAATGTCAAAAGTTTTGCATCCCTCAGTTTACTGTTAGCTAAACGTGGAATTGCTCTATTATGGGTTCGTAAAACCGCTCCCACCTTGGTAAGCTGGTTGTGCAGCCTGGCTTATTGTAATACGAACTGCGAGGTGTATGCCGGTCTACTACCTGGGCTTCCTGTCCTAAAGACATCCGGGGCCCTTACAGACTGTTCGCAAACAATTTACAGAAAGCTTCTAGCTCTCAGATACACCACGGCGTAGTCCCAGAAGGCGTGGGGTGAAGTGATTATCCTCACACATCATCAGTTTTATATGTTCTATTTTAACCTCACAATCTGTTCCGCTGGAAGTGTCTATGACTTAAGATGTATGCAGACATTTAAATGAGTTTGGATTTTAGCTGTTCGATGCTAGCCAGTGGGACTTGCAGGAGGGGGTTGGCCTGGAGGACTGACCGTTCTTTGCAATATAATATTGCGCAGCTGGGAATTAACAGCCTATGACATGTCTGTTTTGTGATAATGATGTGACATTCTTCCCAATTGATTTTTCCTCTGATGCTTATTGTTTTAATGCTATGACGTTGACGGTGACCATGTATTCCTGCATTGATTTATCTCCTGCCAAAATGATAAATAAAGTATTATTTTTTTTAAATGTAAGGGTGACATGGTCTGCACCAACTGCTTTCCCCGATGGCAAGGCGAACAAAGCCGCCTGTAATTCCTCAGGTAGTATAACGTCTCCTAATCGCAATCTCTCCTCATCTGTATTATTACTCGATTGGTCTGCCATCCCAATGTCTAATGGCATGGGCTACAGTCGGGGGTGATCCTATGGAGATCAGCATAAAAGCCCCTGAAGGCCTCTCTAATTTTGTGAGGATCCGTGACTATATTTCTCTGCATGTTCTTTACTTTACTAATACTGCCGGCCATGCTCTGTTGCTGTGCCTTTACTGCAAGAAACCGCCCACTGCGCTCGCTATACTTATAGCAGTCCTGTTCTTTAGCCAGATACTTCCCCGCTGTTTTCTCTGCAAAATGTTTGTTTAGGCGAGCCTTAGTGATAGCTATCAGGTTCAAAACGGGGGCAGAGTCTTAAATTCTGCTTCCAAATTACTTAATTTCTGATAAAGCTCCTTACTACTTCCCAGCTAACGCTTCTGTTTGGAAATGCTGAAGCTCAAGGTTTCACCCCTCACACCGGCTTTAAATGCGTCCCAAGTTATCCCTGCAGAGGAACTTCCTTTATTCAACTCAAAGAACCCCACAATCCAAAGTTTCATGTGTCTGACATAATCGGGATCCAGCAGCAATCCCCTCTCAAATATCTACCCTTTTCTAGGTACACGACACAGCCCTGTCATAGAAAGCTCAAAAATTGTTAGTTTATGGTAGGACATTGCTCTGGGAGATTCAACATGAGCCCCTCTGGCCAGTGCGGAGGATACAAAAAAAAAGGTCCAGCCTGGCAAAGCTGCCATGGGGAGCCAAATAATAAGTGTATCCGGGATCAGGAGCCTTAAAAGAAGCCCACACATCAATCAGCCCTAGTTCCTTCTGCAAACGGCTCAGGGATTTAAAAGATTGTGGTTTGCGACCAGCATATCTGTCTTCACTGCAGCATAGCCCCCTCCCGAGCCATTTAGAGTAATATCCCAACAAACAACGAATGGCCCAGGAAGGGAGTTAAACAAACTGGGATCGTCTCATACTGATGCATAAATTGTACGTAGAGTAAAAGACACACTACCCAGCTTGCATTCCATTATTAACCATCTTTCCAACTTATCTGAAGCGTTACCGCCGTGGTGTAAAAACATTTCCTGTTACTAAGATCACAACCCCCCTAGTCCTAGTTTCTTGTGTTGTATGGCTATCCGCCTTTAAACTGAAAGTGTTCAGGAGAGCCCTATCCTTTCTGGCAACGTGGGTTCCTTATAGACAATACACATCTGCTCTTAAAAAGCTTAATCCCTCTTGCACCCGCCTTCTTTTAACTTTATCCTTAAGCCCACAGATGTTAATGGAAGCAATTCGTAATCAAGCCATAGCTCAAAAAAGCTGTCAAAGCCACCAAAAGATACCTCCTTGGTAAAGGAAATGCCATGCTACTGCCCAATCCAATATTTTGTACTGGATCTGCTTTACAATCACCTGCTGCCCACCCATTTTCCTGGCTATATCCATATTCAACGAAAATACATAATCACACTTACACTTACATCCATTTGCTGTGTATTTATTTTCACACTGTCACTCTACCAGCCACCGCCCCTTCCCAACCCCCACTCCCACCCCCTTCCTGACAAGCCTCCAACCCCCCATCAGCCCCAACTTCCTCCAACCACCCCGACTAGTGAAAGCAGCCAGACCAAACGGGTCTGTGGGATGGAGACCGAAGGACAGCACCCCCATTCCCTCTCAGATGCCCCCCCATGCTCCCTGCTTCAAGCAGTACAGAGTGAGAAAAAAAGGGAAACAAACAGCAGAAAAACAATAGCCATCCCTAATATTTCAGGCCGGCTCATAGAGAGGGCCCCAGCATTTATACATTGCTACCTCCCACCAAGACCTGACACACATAATCTTTGGAGGCTTCTGCACAGGGGAGTGACCAAGATCCCTGACCTCCTGGTCAGTTACTTGCTCTCCCCCTGCAGCTCCTCGGTGTAGTGCCACTGCCCTTGGCACTGCTGGTCACAGGTAAGTAGGGGTTTGAGGCCCTCCTCCACCCGCAGGCTCCTGCCTGAGCCTCATCCCTGGTTGTCCAGTGGGAGAGCTCCGCTCTTCTGCTGGTCTGCTGCTGCCCGTCTTGTGTTTGTGCCTTTTTCCTGTTTTTTGGGTTCTTTTTTCTGCCTGTTTGTCTTACTGTGTCCTTTTTTGAGCATTTTTCCTCTATTTCTGCCCTTTTGATCCTGTGGTGTTGCCTGCCCGTTCCCGCTGCTGCTGTCCCCATGGCCCCTCTCCCCTGCCGATTTTCCAGCTCCTGCCTCCCTGCTGCACTTCCCTCCCTATTTAATAGCAGCTGCGCCACTGGAGTGTCGAAGGCGGGCCAAAGGCAAGCCCGTCTACACCTGTCTGTGACCCGACCGCAGCCAGCGCCAGAAACCCTGGATCTCTGACAATCCCCCGCTACGACCATGCCGCCCTCCTCGCACTCAACCCCGGAAGAAACAACAACTGCCAGTCTTCGACACCAAACACCACCCACAGCCAGTTCTCCTGCCGTCACTGCCACCAATCCTTCACCGCCAACCGTACCCCCACGGCTCCTGCACATAACGTCAACAACACCGAAGTCCTGAAGTGCATCCACCTCAAAGTGCGCTCCCTGCACAGACACGCCGTAGAGATCTGGGACCTTCTTGACACCCTCTCTCAAGATGTTGCCTTCTTTACGGAAATCTGGACCAACACCTCCTCTGCGCCAAGCATCGCCACCGCAATCCCCGAGGGATACAAGATCCAGAGGGAGGACTGCCCCAACCACCCAGAGGAGGACTCGCCATCATACACAAGAGCTCCCTCCAACTCTCCACCTCCACCACAAAGGACTCCTTCCTCACCACCGAACACCTCCACTTCCAGATTCAGATCAGCCCCAGAATCCTACTCCATGGCACCCTCACCTACAGACCCCCGGACCCTGCGCTACGTTCGCCACCACCATCACTGACCTCATCGCACCCCACTCTATCGCCTCCATGCACTACATACTCATTGGAGACCTGAACTTCCACCTCTACAATCCCAGCAACCCCAACTACACCACCCTCCTGGACAACCTCATCAACATCGGAATGAAACAGGTCATCATCACACCCACCCACAAGGCAGGACACACCCTCGACCCCATCTTCGCAGGAGGCAAAAACATCCACTTTACCCAGACCACGCAGCCCCCTTGGACAGACCACCACTGCGTACACTTACACATCGGCAAACCCACACAGCCCAACCCTGCACCGCGTCCCCCATGAAGGAACTGGAGCAAAGTCACCTAGGAACAACTCAACTTCACCCTCAACCATGACGCCCCTACCACACCGACCGACGCCAACGTCGCAGCCAAAGAACTCCACACATGGATTTCCAGCTGCGCCGACAAGCTTGCATCATGACACAAACCCAACAGACAACGCCCCAGAAAAGCCACCTGGTTCACCGCCGACCTCCAAAAATCCAGACGCACCTGTAGACGTCTTGAGAAGAACTGGAGAAACAGCAAACCGCCAGAAGACCACACCACCTACAAAAACGTCATGACGGAATACCACCAATGCATTAGATCCACCAAAAGGACCTTCATCCAAAACAAGATCCTCACCAATGCCGGCAACTCGAAGCAACTATTCAGCATCATCCAGAAATTCACCAAGCCCCCCAGTGAAACCACGGACATCACCCCTTCCCAGGACCTCTGCGACAAGCTCGGATCCTACTTCCATCTGAAAATCAAGGCACTCTATAATAATCTAAGAAGTCTCGTAGACATCTCTTGTAGTTAGTGGTTTAGGGGCCGATTCACAGAACTAACTTAAGACAAAATCCTAAACTTACTTCTTTTGGTATTCACAGAAGTTAGGATTTTGTCTTAAGTTTGTCTTAAGACAAACTTAAGACAGACTTAAGACAGACTTAAGACAGACTTAAGACAAACTTAAGACAAACTTAAGACAGACTTAAGACAGACTTAAGACAAAATCCTAACTTAAGTCTGTCTTAAGTCTGTCTTAAGTCTGTCTAAAGTCTGTCTTAAGTTTGTCTTAAGTCTGTCTTAAGTCGGTCTTAAGTTAGTCTTAAGACAAACTTAAGACAAAATCCTAACTTCTGTGAATACCAAAAGTAGTAAGTTTAGGATTATGTCTTAAGTTAGTTCTGTGAATATGGCCCTCTTTCTCCAAGTTACATCTTAGTAAGATCCATTATATGCCTCGATGTATGACCCACCAGGAGCAGCCTGCTGGCTGCTCAGCCCATCTTCTCCAACTGCTCTCTCACTAGTACAAACATTCCTCACATTCCAAATGGCATCATATTGTTAGAGCATTAGGCAGAGAACAAGGGCAGGGAAGGTGCATTACTTAACATGCAGATTACTACACATCTTCCCCTTTATAATGATTAAACAAAATCAAACAGTATACACAGATATAAACATAGGAAGAGAAGATAAACATTCCAGAAATAAATGTAATAGAACAGTGCTAATATGGGAAGAAACTCTCCTTATATAATAATAAATATAATAATGAAAAATATAATAATAGTAATGCAGTAATAATAGTGCAAGTAATAAACTGTAAAATAGAAATAGTAAATGTAAACAAATAGCAGGACCAGGGAATATCACATGCCCTCTAGTGCATGCACTGTAATATACCGTACACTTACCCCTACTGCACACTTTTGCAAGATCAGGGACTCACACTCCCGCAAAAATACTCTGTTCACATACGGCATTCTCATGCAGAACCAGTAACTTTATAAAACACTGTAATAAAGGATAACACTTCCCTTGTGACATTAAATATCAAATCAGACTTTAACATCTCCCTATAAATCATTGTAAAGGGGGAATCCTCCTCCCTATAAACCACACACACATAGTAACCTCCCAAAGGGGGAATCCACCTCCCTATAAACCACACAAACGCAGTAACCTCCCAAAGGGGAATCTACCTCCCTATAAACCATACACACACAGTAACCTCCCAAAGGGGGAATCCACCTCCCTATAAACCACACACACGCAGTAACCTCCCAAAGGGGCATCTACCTCCCTATAAACCATACACACACAGTAACCTCCCAAAGGGGAAATCCACCTCCCTATAAACCATACAGACGCAGTAACCTCCCGAAAGGGGGGAATCCACCTCCCTATAATACACTGTAAAATAAAGATACACATTGAGAATCAATTTAGACTATAACGCTCGAATAGTAACTTGCAAATTAAAAGCAGATGTACATAACATTGTTACATATCACCAAGTTCAACACAGTATCACTGCCCCAGTTATGGGCTTACTCCGGATTCTAGTTTCTATAATCACTGTCTCTGTTAAGGGTACTGTGGCCCTTTTCTCTCACTTGTATCTAGTCCAGCTCGGTGTCACCATATTGGATTATAGACTCTCTGACTCACGGTCAATCTTCACGTAGCTAACTATTCATAAACTTTATTGCGAATGAACCAAACCTGTGATAAAATGTCAGTCACAATGTTCATGAAGCGATTTCAAAACGTTGACTCGCGTCAATTTTATTCCACGTTTGCTCAAACATCCAACAGTTCCACAGTTGTGACGTCGGGAAGCGTCATTAATCAGGTCAGCTACAGAACAGAGAGACACAACGTCAATCTGGGGCCCTCGTGCAATTCCATTTTAATATTATGGAGGCACCAGTCATGGTTGGCAAACATTGCATTACAGTTACAATAGACCGTGCAAAGGCTTGTAGACTCCAATCTAAAGATGGTGGGATGCGTCGTGACGGCGCGCCGGGTGGCTTGCAGCAACAGCATGCACCAACCCTCTCCATAGCGCAAAGCTTGGACAGCATGGAGGCATCTCAAGTTCGGTAAGCTGTGTGCGACGAGAATGTGCGCGTGATGTTGGCTCGAGAGGCATTTGAATGATAGCAGTAACTGTCATAGCTCAGTTCAGGCAACATTAACAAGTATTTTATTTTCCTTTAAAATGTCTGCGGAACTCCAAAGCTCTGTGATCACAACATGATCCACTCACATCGTTGTTGCCTTAATTACTTTTTACACTGCATATTTTCAGATGGTATGGTCACCACACAACGGGACAGTTACTCTTTACAGTATCACACACAGGTGGATCTGGCCCCTTGAATCTTTAGGGCAACCTTTGTCGGGGTCACAGGGGGGACGGGTGCCAGACAGCTTAAATAGTTCAATGTCTTTAGTAATATTAGTACCTTAACTTCCAGTAGCCGTCAAATAGCCTTCTTTTCTCCACGCGTAAGTTCTTTTCCTTTTAAATCGTTGACAGTGTAATAATCAAAGTAGCGCTTGTAGTTAGTGGTTTATTCTCCAAGTTACATCTTAGTAAGATCCATTATATGCCTCAATGTATGCCCCACCAGGAGCAGCCCCCTGGCTGCTCAGCCCATCTTCTCCAACTGCTCTCTCACCAGTACAAACATTCCTCACATTCCAAATGACATCATATTGTTAGAGCATCAGGCAGAGAACAAGGGCAGGGAAGGTGCATTACTTAACAAGCAGATTACTACACACTCTACGACAACTTCAACGACCAGACACCCACCTCTGAATCCACTCCCTACTCCAGCAAAGCCAGCCAGCCCGCCATCTTCTCTTGGACCCCAGTCACCACCGAAAACACCTCCTCGACCATGAAAGGCATCCACTCAGGGGCCCCCACGGACTACTGCCCCCACAGAGCTGCCACCGACATCGCTCCCGAACTACGACACACCATCAACACCACCTTCAAGACCGGCACCTTTCCCGATGAGTGGAAATGCACAGAAGTCAGACTCCTGCTCAAGAAGCCCACAGCAGACCCCGCCAACCTCAAGAACTACCGACCCATCTCCCTCCTTCCCTTCGCGGTCAAATTCACAGAGAAGACTGTCAATGCACAACTAACCAAATTCATCGAAGAAAATTCCATCCTGGACCCCTCCCAATCTGGATTCCATAGCAACACCCTCCCCCTTGGCATGGGACAACATCTGCTTGCCTACCGCCCTCAGCAGCCCCCCCACATCCACGAACCACGCTCAAACCTTGGCATCGTACTCGACTCCTCCCTCTTCATGACCCAACAGGTCAGAACCGTCGCCTCCAGCTGCTTCAACACCCTCCAAATCCTTCGAAAGACCTTCAAGTGGATCCCCACGAATCAAGGAAGGTTATCACCCATGTGCTCATCACCAGCAGACTGGACTACGGCAACGCCCTCTACGCCGGGATCAACAAGTCTCTTATCCAAAAGCTCCAGACCATACAGAACAAGGCAGCCAGACTCATCCTCGACATTCCTCGACACGAGCACACCACCCAACACCTACGGAACCTCCACTGGCTCCCCATTGAGAAGAAAGTCACTTTCAAGATACTCACCTCCGTCTACAAATGCATCCACAAAATTGGACCCCAATACCTCAACAAGAGAATCTCCCTCCACATACCCAAGAGAAACCTCCGATACGCTGACCTCGCCCTCATCGAAATCCTGCACATCCGCAGAGCCAGAATAGTTGGAAGAACTATCTCCTACATCGCAGCCAAGACCTGGAATGAGCTCCCGCTTAACATCAGATGCGCCCCCTCCCTGAATATCTTCAGGAAGACGCTCAATACCTGGCTCTTCGACTGAACTGAGCTGCTTACCCCCCGCACCTTGAGACCCTCACGGGTGAGTAGCGTGCTTATAATTTGATTGATTGATTGGCTTTAATTTCCAATTTAAAGAATTTAACAGAGCCTCTAACAATAGTTTTCTGTCTGGCAGAGGCCAATAGATATGCTTGGAAGCCTGCATCTTGAAACAGTTTAATCATCTGCCACAGACGCCACCGGCGTTCGACCGTTGCATGAAAAAAGTCAGGGCACATGGAAAATGATGATCCCAGGTATTTCCGTCTTGCATACGGGCTGGCTTTCTCAAAGATAATTTGGTGAAGCAAAAAATTACCAAAAAAATTAAGATAGCCCTTGTTTGTCTTGAGTCCCTGCCAGCCTTGACTGATTTATTATGGGTCATCGGGAACCGGTGTACTCTTTGCACTTCCATAGCCCAGTACCATCCTAAGAGTTCAGGAAAGGCAGTCTTTAAGAGTTCCAGCATGTAAGACCGTATATTATCCTCCTCAAGACCTTCATCAATTCCAAGAAACCGGAGGTTATTCCTCCGTTGCCGGTTTTCCATATCCTCCAACTTCCACTGCACATCAGTTAATTGGGACTCATGCATCTTGACTTTCTCTTTCACCTCTGTGACCTCAGCCTCCAAGGCTGTGGTCCTGTCCTCAATACAGCTTAGGCGCTCCACAATCTCAGAACATGACATCCCTGCCTTCCAAACGCCGCCTTCCAATTTTTCGTTGCATATTTTGCCCTTTTACTATCTGCCCGTGTCTCAGACCGATGTTCTTTAATGGACTCCAAAAGTAAGCTTAACTCAGAGTTTGTAGACATAGGGCAGTTGGCTGTGCAGCAGATGAAGCTATAACTGTCAGGGCTGGTGCTTCTTCTGGAGTCCCAACCATCTTAGTATGGGAGTAATCCCATTTCAGACTGCTGCCGATCAAATTCTTTGCACTCCTCCTCCGAGGGTCTGTGCTGCCTTTACGGGCCTTTTGGTGCTTCGGGCGCTTGAGCTCTGTTTCAGGTGCTTCCAGTGTGCTGGACCTCGAGGTTGAAGAGTTAGTGTCACTTGTTTCACTGAAATATGAGCTAGGAGCCTCTGAGTCTGACCCATCTGTCAAGGAGATAAATTTATCAGCCCTGTCCAAGGTGAGATCATTCACTGCTGCTGTTCCGCACTGATCTGTGCTATGCCCCTTGCTGCCACCCTCCTTGCTGCTCACTTTCCCCTCGAGAGGGACATAGTTGGCTCCAGCACCTTCAGATAGAGAGGCCTGTCCTCCCACAATAGAGTTACTCAGTGAGGCACCCAGCCCTTCATTCAAGGTTTGTTCACATAGCTCTGGTGCCCGTCCTGCTTCAATCAGCCTGGTCTGCTTCTGACACTAAGGCTGTCCCTGCATCAGGACCCAGGCCAGCACAAAGACCTGCGTCACCCTGCTTCTCAATAGTGCCTGGGTGACTTGGCCCTCCTCCAGGATTCTTAATAGCAAAAAATTCAATTATTACAGGCTGCGGCTGTGGTGTGGGCAGGTCATCCTTAGCAAGCCCCACAGCTCCTTCCTCAATGCCCAAATTTGCCCTGGTGCCTTTGAAACCAACTTGATTCCTCCTCTTTCCTGCCCCCATACTTTCTGCCCTGTGCTTCCCCACATGAGGGTAAAATGGCTTACCTGGCCCAGCCATGGTCTGTTCAGGAGGAGAGTCCTGTCTGGTAGTCAGCATGTGAGCAGCAAGTTTTCCCAAAGAAGGAAGCACTTCTCCTGTGCCTTTCTGGTGTTTCGCAGGTTTGGTGGCATTTTGGCACAGGCAGCCACCCAGGCAGTGCTGAAGCTGCAGCTAGCCACCAATCGAGTAAATCTTCTGGTAAGTCCTGCCCACCTTCCAAAAATGCTGAGACACAGTCGTGAAGCAAGCTCCAGGACTCAAGAGCACCAGCCTGCAATCCTGCCATCTCCCGGCACCAGCAATTGAGCCAGCATACCGTGTTGGCCAAAAAGGAGAAGAGCCACGCAGCGCAAGGACCGTCAGCCTAGAACCCCCAGCACAGGTAACTCTGAACAGGCAGCATCCATGGGAGTATGGGGAGAGTGAGAGAGTTCCGTGGAAGAGATTCGCTGTGGTGTAACTATGCAGCTGCCATCTTGCTTTCCTCACTTCCAATGCTGATAAAGCTGATTGCGATGTTATTTGAATGCTGGCTGTGTTGTGCTCAGTGTTATGGGTTGGTTGGCGGTTGGTGTTTTCTGCCATTGCATATAGGTCTATTTGTGGCATTCCCCACTCGGCAAAGATGACTGTTGGACTATCATTGCTTAAATCCACTTGTTCTAATGCAAAGAAGTTGTATTGTCCGTTTGATCCAGAGTGGTGTCCTTCATCAGGGAAGGAAGGCTTGAAGGTTCAAACAAACAGCCCTGAGTTTTAAAAGGTAGGTATGTTATTATGTCTCATTCTCAGGGTCCAAGGAAGCACCTTTTTTCATGATTTGGTGTAAATCTGTTCAGTATTTGTGGAAAAATGTAAAGAAATTTTCATCTGTAGATATAGGGAGGTGGTAGATCCGCAACACCTCCCGATCTCATGCTGAGATCTGGCCAAGATGCGTTGGCAGCCATCTTGTGACTCGGTTGAACCGAGTCACAGAAAAAATATTGGAAAAAAAAAGAAAAGTAAAGGGGGCTGGGCAGAAACACCTTGAACCCCTAGGCCTCTTGGGGGCCTCCGGCCAAAAAGCATTAAAAAAAAAAAAAGTGTGGGGGGGTGTCTTTCGCGCTTCATTGGAAATCAGCACTCAGGTGTGCAGGTCCTGGGGGCATGTGTATAATACTTAGGAGGGTCACACAGCCCCCCTCCCCTCACCACTACTCTGCAAATGCACCTCCTGGAGCACTGCCGCTTGGGGCATTAAGTCCCCTTGGGTCCAGAGGGTCCCTGGGGGCCAACTACCCTTCCTGTTACCTACAGTAAGTACTACACAGCAGGATTGCTAAGAGGTTGTCAGAGGCCACACCCCCTTTCTCCTCCACTCTGCAAATTTGATTACTACTTAAAAAAAACTTAGAAATTCACTGAAAAAAACAAAGGTTACAGGTACATTGTAGTTAGGAAATGGAATTTAAAAAAACTGAGAAATTCACAAAAAAAAAACAAAGGTTACAGGAACGTTATAGTTAGACTCGTGACTCACTCATACAAAACCAGCAAAATTCAGCAGTTATAATTAGCTGAGCTAACAATAAATTGCATCCCTGCAATGCACTGCGTATGACCTCACATATTACATCACTCATTTTATGTTCAGTGACATCACTCATGAAATCACTCATGACATATCAAATTGCATCACTGATGACATCATCTACAAAATCACTAATGCACCCACTCACACCCCTATAGAGCCTTTCATACACCCATTCTCACACAACCATTCATAAACCCATTCACAGACCCATACCAGTACTTACACACCCACTCACTGATTCATAGATCTACACATATATCCACTCACTCACCCATACAGCCACTCATACACCCACTCACTGACTAATACATCCCCTGACATATCCACTCACACACCTACTCACTCACCCATACAGCCAATCACACAGCCACTTATTGTAATTGTTATTTGTAAAGCCTGTTATCACCGTATGGTCTCTAAGCGCTGTGAGAGGGTGCTGCCTTAGCCCAGGTGGGAATGGAGTAGGTTACTGTGTACCCCAGGCCTTCTGAAAGAGTACTGTCTTGAGCTTCTTCCTGAACGGGAGCAGAGAGTGTTTCTTTCATACATTCTCAGGCAACTTGTTCCAGATTTGAGGGATGCAAGTGTTAAACGCTCTTCCTCCAATGGAGGACAGGCAAGAGCGGGGGCAGACCAGCAGACTGGCCTCCGATGACCGTAGCGTTCTACTTGGGTTGTATTTGGCTAGACTGTCTTTAATATATCTTTAACTTATTCACCCCTACAGTTACACACACTCACTCATTTACTCATGCAGATGCTAACATGTGTTCACTCACCTATATAGTCAGTGACACAAGCACACACTCACCCATACAGTCACATACATTCACTCACCTACACAGTCACTCATATACCCCATCACTCACATATACTGCCTTTCACATACCCAGTTACTCACCCATATGCCACTGATACATCCACTCACTCACCCACACACTCACTCACCTACCCACACAGCCCCTCACACACATACACACACACACACACACACACACACTCACTCACTAACCCATGCAGCCACTGACGACTATCCCATACAGCCACTGATTCACCCACTCATCCATACAGGCAGTCACACACCCCCTCACCCACCCACACAGATACTGAGACACCCATACAGGTACTCAGACAACCAATCACTTACCCATACAGCCACTCATTTACCCCCTCACACACCCATACAGCCACTTAGTCACCAACTGACAGACTGATACACATTCACTCAACCAGTCACTCACCCATACATTCACTGAGACACCTAATCACTCACTTACATAGTCAGTCATGCACCTACTGAATCCTCCATGTAGGGACTCATACACCCATTGAGTCACCAATACACCTTGGTATATGTATTTAACACTCATAAACTTTAAAAAAACACTCACAGTCACTGGATGATGTCATCATTGATCTCATTTGAGATGTCATCAGTGATATCACTGTTTATGTCATGAGTTATATAATATGTGAGGTCATAAGCAGTGCATTGTGGGGGTGTGACTCATAGTGAGCTCAGCTAACTATACCTGCTGTATTTCACTCATTTTGTATGAGTGAAACTTGAGCATTACTATAACGTATCTGTAACATATATATATATATATATATATATATATATATATACTAACGTTGAAGGTCCGTTCCACAGAGGCTCGGTATTCCGGGCTGGAGACATCCCCCTCACTGCCTGTCATCAATGCCTCAACCAATCGAAGCGGGCATGTGACTATTTCAATGTGGGTGTGGTACTTACCTGATGTTTGGCGGGCATCTGAAGAAGCTATTCTAGCGAAACGCGTCATGCTGTGAGCCAATTAAAGGGGCTGTTGGAAACTTGAATCCGTGTGTGCTCGACTTCTTTTCGAGGGAGTGTGGTTCAATATATATATATATATATATAAATATGTATATTACCTACTGGCGATAGCCAGTAGGTAGTTATAGTTAGGACCACGTTTCCATAGGAAAACCTCAACATTCTATTTTGAATAACTTTGGCGCCGGTCGACGAATCCTCGCGAATTTCTCAAAATAGGTGGGGCGCTACGCTCCGCTCCTACCCTGAAAGTCTCGGGGGGATTCGTCAAGCGGGGGCTGAGATAAAAGGGGGGTCCCAAAACGCGTTTTTCCCATGCATTTTTCCATAGGACCTTTAGAACGAGCTACAGCCCGAATGGCTGAACAGAATTACTCAAAATTTGGCAGAGAGGTAGTCCCTAGGTCAAGGAAGTGCCTTTTGTAGGTTTGGTGTAAATCTGTTCAGTAGATTCTGAGAAAATAGCCTTTAAATCAATATATATATCTGAGCCAGCTTACGGTACGCTTACCGTACGCTTACGGTAAGCGTACGGTGGCGTGCGCGAGCGCGATTCTGATTGGCTCTTAGATCTTAGTAAACATTCGAATCGGCCGAAACCAGGAAGCGGCGGCCGCCATTTTGTCTCTCGCACTGAGAGAGATTTTTAAAATCGGAAGCCCAAAAACATGTAAAGGGGCTGTTTTGACAACTCCCTCCCACATAGTCATGTGGAGGGAGTCCCCAAACATCCCCCAAGTGCAAAAACGGTTTTATTTTTTTTTCGGCAATTTCGCGGGGTACGCTTACCGTACGCTTACGGTAAGCGTACGGTAAAAAAATAAAAATAAAAAAAACACTATCCACACTTACCCCACCCCCTGTGCTTTTGGTGGCCGAAGGCCACCAAATGTGCTGGGCTTATTACAATGGAAAAAAACACTATCCACACTTACCCCACCCCCTGTGCTTTTGGTGGCCGTAGGCCACCAAATGTACAGGGCTTATTATAAGGGAAAAAAACTTAGCATTTAAAAAACCGTACTAATTCACTGAAAAAACCATAGGTTTCACACACGTTATAGTTAGGAATTAGCATTTAAAAAACCTTGCAAATTCACTGAAAAAACCATAGGTTTCACACATGTTATAGTTAGTGGAAATTTTACTGATAAAAAACCAATGAAATTGCCCCGTTATAGTTAGCGCAGGCAACTATAACTCACGCGACCGCAATCCTCTGCTGATGACATATGTGTCTTTAGGAAAAAAAAATATTTGTAATATATGTATAGCTAAAAATGTATGGAAGAAGACATGGGCAAATAAGTGTCTAAATACAGTATTAGCATCAGCAGAGGATTGCGGTCGCGTGAGTTATAGTTGCCTGCGCTAACTATAACGGGGCAATTTCATTGGTTTTTTATCAGTAAAATTTCCACTAACTATAACATGTGTGAAACCTATGGTTTTTTCAGAGAATATATATATGTATATAAAGTATCACTGTCCCATCTGTTCTCGGAGTTCCGGAAAAAACAGGTACAGACCACAGCGTGTTGAAGATTTCAGTGCAGTTTATTGCTCAAGTTGTCAGCAGTTTTGGCATAGTAGCAGCATTACGCGTTTCGACAGTAAACTACTGTCTTGATCACATGACATGCATGCGGCCAATTAGAGCTTTTATATCGGTGAACAGACAGTGAAAACAGACACCATAAGCCGCAATTTTCTGAAATCTCAAATGTAAACATATAACACAATATTACTTGACATATTGTTAGAGATTTACAAATAAGTATTTGCATACGGACAAATGTGCAAAAATCGCAGTTTACAATAAAATAATAAATATGTAAACAGAGTGTAAGTGCAAGTGCTAAAAAGTTGTAAAAGATTAAATTCAAACACCGACAAAATTTAAAACCTTATTGATAAAATATCCATATTAAAATCATATGAAAATCAATCAATATAGAGAAGCTACATCCATAAAATGTGCATATGTATAATGTGTGCAGATTCTTCTAATGGCATTTGATGGAAGTGACGTAGATAATAAGACTGGAAATAGCCATATTAAGCCAACCTCATGTGAGGTTGTGGTGTATACTTCACATCAGAATACATACCTCCTGTAAAGTGCTAGTGCTAGAATGGTATGTTTAAAAATGATAACAAAAATTTGCCAAAAGTAGGATGAGCTTGCAAATAATTTACGTGCACAAATATAGGCGGATGTTGAGTATGTAATAAATTAAATTAAACCCAGGTGCTAATACCGGCAGTCATTTTATCAATAGAATGTTGAAATCTCGAGTAGAACCGGGAACCCAGTAAAACTGTTGATAAAAACTCATCTAATAGTAAAAGCCCGATAAAATAACACAATGTAATGGTATAAGACATAATGGAAAAAATACAATGACAGATATAGAAAAATGTAATAAAACAGGATATACGACCCAGATATGTGAATTCCATATAAGTAAATTACAGGAAATGGTGCAATTCCTCACCATTGTTCAGACCATTTGGCATTTTGGAATCTAGAGTCAGGATGTAATATGACTCCAGTTGCCGCAATTTCTTCTCCCTGTTGCCCCCTCTGATGGACTTGGGTACCATGTCTATTACAAAGTAGCTGAGGTCATTAAGATTGTTGTTGTGTATATGTTTAAAATGACGTGCCACAGGGTAACTGGGGTCCGAATTAACTATTGCTCTCAAGTGCTGTAGGATCCGGTTAAAGACTTGGAGTTTGGTACTCCCTACATATCTGAGTTTGCAAGTACATTGTAAGACATAAATTGCAAACTCAGTGCGGCATGTGAGCATTTTAGAAATGTTGATAGGGTTAGATGCCACCATTCCTGTAACTTCATTCATATTGATGCCGAATCTGCAAGCTCTGCATGAGCTGCATTTGAAAAACCCCTTTCTGGTGTTGGTTAACCAGTTACTAGTGGTTCTGGTAACTTCTGGACTTGATCTTACTAATGCGTCTCTCATGGAGGGTGCCCGTCTGAAAGTAATGTTAGGCAATTCGGGCACCAATTGGGACATAGTGAGGTCTGTTTTAATAATGTGCCAATTCTTATAAATAATCCTTTTGATTTGTTTATTTTTTTGGCTGTACGGTGTAATGAGTCTAATGGTGTTTTCAGATTCAGTCTTTTTAGTAGTGGGACATGATACTTCATTCAATTCTACATTCTCGCTATGTGTATTGGCTCTATCCATTGCTTTGAAGAGTTCCTTTTTGTTATATCCTCGAAGGATAAATCTGTCAAATGCCCCCAATTGACATATCTTGAGGTCCTCATCTGTGTTACATATACGTTTGATCCTCAAGAATTCCCCATAAGGAATACTTTTGATCAAATGATAGGGGTGGGAACTCGTAGCATGCAGTATGGCATTGCCTGCTGTGCTTTTTCTATGTAGTTTGGTGTGAATGGAGTTGTCTTTGATCTAAATTTCTACATCTAAAAACTGTATAGACATGTCACTTATATCTGCCGTGAAGTTCAGGTTTAGATCATTGACGTTTATGTTTTCGACAAATTTGAGTGCTGTTTCTTTGTTGCCCCTCCAGATAACAAACACATCATCTATAAAATGCCACCATCTGATGACATGAGTGTCAAACAGCTCCTTGTGGGTGGTTCTGAGGACATGTTCCTCCAACCAGCCCACGTGAAGGCACGCGTAGGTGGGGGAAAAACATGCCCCCATCGCCACCCCGCGTAGTTGCTGGAACACTTCTTTGTTGAAAATAAAGAAGTTGTTTGTTAAACATATGTCAATCATGTTAAGTAACATAACATTGTGTTTGTAAAACATACTGGGGCGCTTAGACAGAAAATATTCATTGGCAGCTATACCATCAGAGTGTCCAATGCTGGTATATAAGGAACTGATGTCCATAACCAAAAAGCTATATTCTTGATGCCATTCAATAGTTTGAAGTTTGGATAAGAAATGCTTAGTATCTCGAATATATGAGTCCAATTTCTCCACATGTTCGTGTAGGAAGAAATCCACGTATTTGGACATATTTTCTAGGAGTCCCCTTTGAGCTGAGATTATAGGTCTCCCTGGGACTGGATTTACCTTAGGAATGAAATAAATTACCGGAGTAATAGGATGGTCATTCTTTAAAAATTCAAACTCATATTTGGTCAACAGTCCCATTCTTTTCCATTCGGATAGATTTTTGAATACTTTTTCTTTGGTTTTTTTCAAGTCATTGAAGGTTGCTTTGATGTAGCATTCACTGTCTCCCAGATGTCTGAGTGCTTCCGCCATATACATTTGCCGTGGCCATAAGACAATGTTGCCACCTTTGTCAGAGTTATTGATAATCAGGTCTTCATGTGATTGAAGTTTGCGCATCAATTTGGAATATTGTATTTCCTTATATCTTCTTTGTTTGTTTGTGCGTAAAGTTTTTAGATTCAATTTTTTCAAATCCTCTGTAACGCAATCATTGAAAAGGTCAATCGCATCCCGGGGCATCATCGGGATGAATGAAGATGGTGGTCGAAATGGTGTGGGAATAATTGCATTGTCTTGCATGCCCATAGCTGACATGTCCTCTTGTGTTGGTTGGGTAATGTTAGGTTCTCCTTTTGCTAGGGCATGCATGGAACGGAGTAGTGGGATATCGCACACTTGAAACAGTTCATCAATGGTGTTTGTAGTTGTAGAAGTGGTAGACTTGGCCAACATCTTATTTAGTTTAAAGTGTTTTTTCAGTTTTAATTTTCTTATAAATTTGAAGACGTCAACTCTGGTTTGTGGGTATTTAAATCGATCGCCTGGACAGAAAGAGAGACCCAGTGAAAGTAGTTGTAATTCTGCTACTGTTAGTTCGATGTTAGATAGGTTAATAACAGTGTTGTCTGGGGCTGATTGATTTGGTTCTGTCGTTACCATTTTCTCCCCTGCTCCCTCCGCCTCTTCCTCTGCCTCTGGGCTTTTCTCCTTTGTTTTCTCCTGATGTTATTTTCCCGGCGTTTGACTTCTCGGGGTCGTGTGAGCGTAGAGTGTGGCGACGATCGTCTATAAGAAACCCCAATTCCTCCGAGGGGGTATAGTCTGTTGGGAGTCTTGTTAGATGGTTGTTTGAGGCACTGTCATCAGAATCACAATTGCTGCTTGCAGGGCTGGTGTCAGTGCTATATATATATATATATATATATATATATATATATATATATATATATATATATATATATATACATATATATATATACTAGAAGATGAAGGATCACAATGAAACAACAGCCTGTCAGGGTAAAAATCTGGATCCCAAAGGATATAATCAGTCACAAAGAAAATATCCAAGAAAGAAGTGACTCAAACAGTTGAACTCACCAAAGAACAAAAATATACTTGCCATGCACAGTTTTCTCATAAATAATTTTACTTCACATGTTGCAATTATATTTTCAAAGATGTCATAGAAGATGTCATGAGTAATGTAATGTCCCTGTATCCTTTGTTTCTTTCAGTGAATGTTTATGGTCTCTTTTTTATGCTATTTCCTAACTATAATGTCACTGTAACCTAGGTGCGAGAGTGGGTCTATGAATGGTTGTGTAAGTTGGTGTGTCAGTATGCGGTGGCTGTGTCATTGCATGTGTGACTGGTTGTGTGTAAGGTAGTGTATGCGTGGGTGTGTGGATCTCTGAGTTGGTGTGTGAGTGGCTGTATGGGTATGTACATGGGTGTATGAGTGCCTCTGTGGATCCATGAGTGGATATGTGAGTGGCTGTATGAGTGTGTAAGTGGGAGTGGGAGGTTTCTGGGTCTTTGAGTGGGTGTGTGAGTAGCTGTATGGGTGTGTGAATGGGTGTGTGAGTGGCTGTGTGGGTGTGTAAGTGAATATTTCAGTGGGTGTGAGAGTGTGAGTGACTGGCTATGTGGGTCTGTGAGTGGGATTGTGAGTAGTTTTCTGGGCCTCTGACTGAGTGGGTGAGTGGCTTTACAGGTATGTGAGTGGGTGTGGAGGTGTGTAAATGGGTATGTGAGTAGGTATTTGAGTGCCTGTGTGAGTTTGTGAGTGAGTGTGTGAGTGATTCTCTGGGTCTCTGAGTGGATGTGTGAGTGGCTGTATGTATGTGCAAATAGGTCTGTGAGTGGTTATGTGGATGTGTAAGCGGTCATGTGAGTGAGTATGTGTATGGGTCTGTGAGTTGGTGAATGTTTTTTAAATTGGGATCTGGATCTGCCAATCCATCACAGATTCACATGGGGCTGTACTGAGTGCCGTGGTGGATCCACATTTCCTCATGCACCCCCCGAAAAAAGTTTTCAGACAAAATATTGTCCATTAGGGGTCCCTCAAACATCCCTCTATCAGTCCCTTGGGGCCAGGATACCTCTATCCTGACCACTTATATCCTGTTTACACTTTATGCCCCCCCAGCAACCTTGTGGTGATTGACATGATGGCGGGTGATTTGATTTGATTTGGAAATTTATATGGCGAATGAATGCCCAAGGGCGTCTAGGCGCTGCGCGGTAGATTACCAGAAATAACAGAGAGGAGATGCTTAGTTAGAGAATAACTAGGTTTTAGTGCTTTTCTGAAGGAAAGCACATAGGGCTGTTCTTGATATCAAACGGGAGTTAGTTCCACAATTTCACTGTGCCTAGAACAAAGCTTCCTCCTTCCCAAAGTTCCTTGTTGAATCTGGACTTTTGGAGGACTTTGCTCTGCGCTGATCTTAAATTTCTAGCAGGATAGTACCAGGAGAGGTGTTGTTTCAGGTACTGAGGACCATTCCCATGCACAGCCTTGTAAGCTAAACATAAGGATTTAAAGTCTATCCTTTTTTTCACTGGGAGCTAGTAAAGCTTTCTTGATCCTTGGGGGATTGACTGAAATTTAGGAATGTCCAACAGCAATCTGGCGGCTGCGTTCTGCACCTGCTGTAGTTTGAGCATATGCTGTTTTTGGAGGCTTAAATACAAGGCATTTTCATAATTGAGCCTATCAAAGAGGTCATAGAAGATGTCATGAGTAATGTAATATAAGGGGTAATTAGCAGTGCATGGCAATGGTGTGTCCCTGCAACCTTTGGTTTTTTAGTGAATTTCTAGTTTTTTCTGTAATAGAGTCTAGCCAAGGCTAGAATGGTCACAAGTGTTATACTTCCTTTGGAGGGATAAAAGACCGAACCTTCCTAATTGTCTTTAGAGTCAGGAAGACCAAAGATGAAACCTTATTAATCTGGTGTTGAAAAGTCAGGTTATCATCAAAGATGATGCCCAAATTCTTCACCTTCTTGACTGGGACTGGAAAATCTCCCAGGCTGACTTGCCACCAACTATGCGACCAAAAGGATGTGTTGGAGACAAGCAGGAGTACCTCAATTCTTCCCCCTTTCAGCTTTAGGCAGTTCGCGCTCATTCACTGGTTCACATGGGACATACAATGGTAAAATCGGTCCCCTGTTTCCTCCAGATTACTGGAGATGTACACCACTAACAGAGTATCGTCCGCGTAGGAAATCACAGAGAAGCCAAACTGCCTAATTATATCAGCCAAGGGGGTCACATACATGTTGAATAATGTGGGGTTCAGTGAGGAACCCTGTGGCACCCCACATGGAAGCATGAACAGATCTTGCTTTCTTCCAAATTTGGTGTAATTCCGTTAAGCGGTTCAAGTTGTAGTTGTGTCTAAAATCCCTATAGGAAACTGCATAGGGAAAATGCATTTTGCCCTCCCCCTTTTTCTTGTCCCTACTTGATGAATCACCACAATACTTTCCAGACAACAGCTGAAGTGAGGGGCAAACTAGTTTTAAAAAATTCATGAAGATTCATCCGACTGCGCCAATGTTATTAAGTTATTACAAAAAACAAAAAATATGTTACCTAAGGTCCTAACTATAACTATAGCTATATATATATATATATTCACTGAAAAAACCATAGGTTTCACACATGTTATAGTTAGCTGGACATTTTACTGATAAAAAACCAATGAAATTCCCCCGTTATAGTTACTGTAGGCAACTATAACTCACGCGACCGTAATCCTCTGCTGATGCTAATACTGTATTTAGACACTTATTTGCCCATGTCTTCTTCCATTAAATTTTAGCTATACATATATTACAAATATTTTTTTTTCATAAAGACACATATGTCATCAGCAGAGGATTACGGTCGCGTGAGTTATAGTTGCCTACAGTAACTATAACGGGGGAATTTCATTGGTTTTTTATCAGTAAAATGTCCAGCTAACTATAACATGTGTGAAACCTATGGTTTTTTCAGTGAATTTGCAAGGTTTTTTAAATGCTAATTCCTAACTATAACGTGTGTGAAACCTATGGTTTTTTCAGTGAATTTGTACGTTTTTTTAAATGCTAAGTTACTTTACGCCATTTGTGGCGTGCGCACCCACTTAACGCAGTTCGTTCCGTGCGCGCACGGTGCTTTTTGCGCACCGTGCGCGCACAGTGAGCATGCGGTGCGCTTCGCGCACCGCGTGCCCACGTTACGCTAGATGGGCCTATGCGCACATGGAGGACATATGATGAGCATCGTTGTGACAGGTAAAATATATGTTTTGCTTTTAGAGTAATAAGGCATGCACAAATGGTGTCCTGCGGGCACCATTTGCACACGGGGTGGGGAGAATGTGGATATTTTTATTTTTTTAAAAAATTTTACCGTACGCGTACGGTAAGTGTAATCGGCGAAATTGTCGAAAAATTAAAATTGCCTTTTTTCACTTGGGGGATCGTTGGGGACTCCGTCAACATGGCTAGGTGCTTGGGAGCTGTCTAAACAGCCCCTTTATATGTTTTTGCACTTTGTTTTTCAACCCCCTGTCAGAGTGCGAGTGAGAAAATGGCGGCCGCCGCTTCCTGGTTTCGACCGATTCGAATGTTTACTAAGATCTAAGAGCCAATCAGAATCGCGCTCGCGCACGTCACCGTACCCGTACGGTAAGCGCACCGTAAGCGCACCGTAAGCTGGCTCAGATATATATATTGATTTAAAGGCTATTTTCTCAGAATCTACTGAACAGATTTACACCAAACCTACAAAAGGCACTTCCTTGACCTGAGGACTACCTCTCTGCCAAATTTCAAGTAATTCTGTTCAGCCGTTCGGGCTGTAGCTGTGTCTAAAGGTCCTATGGAAAAATGCATGGGAAAAACGCGTTTTGGGACCCCCCTTTTATCTCAGCCCCCGCTTGACGAATCCCCCCGAGACTTTCAGGGTAGGAGCGGAGCGTAGCGCCCCACCTATTTTGAAAAATTCGCGAGGATTCGTCAACCAGCGCCAAAGTTATTCAAAATAGAATGTTGCGGATTTCCTATGGAAACGTGGTCCTAACTATAACTACCTACTGGCGGTCGCCAGTAGGTAGTTATAGTTAGGACCTATTTTCCATAGGGAATCCGCACCATTCTATTCCCAATAACTTTGGTGCCGATTGACGATTCTTCGTGAAATTTTCAAAACTTTTGGCCAGCTCCGGTCCGCTCCTATCCTGAAAGTCTCGGGGTGATTCGTCAAGCGGGTGGTGCAGTTCGGGTTACTCAATTTCCCCTTACTTCCACGGATAGAATGATTTCTCAGTCACACGCACATACACACATCATACGCTGGTGGGGCCCATAACACCAACATTCATTCTCTCAAACTATCCGTGCCTACAAAGGGACATCAGTTCCGAACCAAACTGCTTTCTTTGATAGAGGAAAACCACTTCTCCTGAATCACCCTAACAATTCCTCCATCAATAGGTCGATCGAATCATTTAGTTGTTATTTAGTTCAATGACACTTTAACTCTCAGAATTTAATCAATAAACATTTCAATGAAATAATCACCTGACACATTAATTCAAATAATGATTTTCTTTTATCTAATTTAAATGCAGGTTAAATCTTAATAATGCAATATCATCTTTTGTCATATTTACCTATTCTGGCTAATTGTCGTTTTTCTAAGTCAGAACTGGTCCTCAGTAAATTCGTCAGAGTTCTTGTTTATCATATAAAGTCACCGTCCTCTCTGTCAGCATAAGGATCTCTGATCATCGGTTCTCCGTCAGCAGCTACTCTACCCCTCTCTAGTCTACTAATATTTATACTAAAATTTACATATCAAATGTTACATTTCTCATTTCACAGGAATATAATTGGCTATATTCAAATACATCTCAGCACATCAGGAAACATTTTCAAATTTTCCCATGCAGAAAAAGTCTCAAAGCAAATGTATGGGAAAGAATAATCCGTGGTCCTAAATGTATCAGTTTGTTGAAAACAGGTCGGGTTTGACAGTTCATATTCTCAATTGTAACATTTTCTTCACATTCAGGGACATTGGCACCTCGCCCAGGGTAGTCTTCATGGGCATGGTCTGACAGGTCACACAGGGGACACGAACGAAGTCAGTGCAGGCGCCTTTCTCCATTGTTCAAATGGTGAAGTAATGTACTTTAGTTAGGTTTCAGTCGGCGGCCATCTTTTGGTAGGCCAGAATAGTCAACTTAAGCAAAGAAACACAAAAATCGTAATTAATACATGGAAATGATTAAAACAGTGTTATTCCCTTGCTAATACCCTTATGTGTATGCATTTATCTAGCCATATGCAACATCCAAAGCCGTTAATGTTGGTTTATTTAACCCCTTCCCCGCTCATGACGGAACCGTTCCGTCATGAGCCACGGTTGGCGTGTGCTCATGACGGAACGGTTCCGTCATGACACTCCCGTTGGCGGCCGCTCCGCCTGCGCGGCGCTGTTTCCCCGCCTGTGCGGGGGGACAACGCAAATGGGCGGAGTCATGACGGAACCGTTCCGTCATGAGCACAGCTCAACTGTGGCTCATGACGGAGCGGCTCCGTCATGAGCACAGGCCCACCGCGCTGCCTCCCTGCCCCCCCCAGCGCTGCAGCGGAATGTCCGCAGCAGCGAAGGGGTTAAGCGCAAATCACAATAACATTACTCAAGCAACGTTTATCGTTTTAATATGCATACAAACTTAGTTCACTTATTATTTGAGCCATGCAAATGCATTCCCACGTGTATTCTTTCTGTTAATAAGGTTGGTTTAGTTCTTTCACATCAAACCATTAATTATTATAATTAATCATTAATCATTTTAATATAAACATATATAAATGGATTTGGTATATAAAAAGAAAATATTTTACCCGCTCCATCACGGGCACCGAGAAAAAAGGGGGGTCCCAAGACGTGTTTTCCCCATGCAATTTTCCATAGGAACCTTTAGTCACAGCTACAGCCCAAACTGCTGAACGGAATTACACCAAATTTGGCAAAAAGGTAGCCCTTGGTTCAGAGTCGTGCCTTTTGGTTCAATGGTGTAAATCCGTTCAGTAGTTCCTGAGAAAATTAAAAGTAAAATCGTCGTGATTGGCCAGTGAGCTCCGTGCATCTTTGAGGAGATGATACGGTAACGTGAAATTGGAGTAATGTTGCAACAATTAATCTGGTCTCGACTTCTTGGACACCAAGACAGCTTGTAAAAAAGATAAAACCAAAAGAATCACCCATTCGGAGGGAAGCATCTGTAGATACATCAGGACATGTCTAACTTGTTTAAAATTCAATGATTTGAGTAAGGAGATTAAAAAACGCTTCCTAGGCCAGCTGATGTAAGGGCAAAACATTACAAAATGGAGCGTATCCTGTGGAGACAAATTGTCGCAGCCACAGGATGCCCTTCCCTCTGCCAGAACCCCCCCATTTTCTACAGCCATTATTGTCTTAAATGTTAATGCAGTTTACTTTTGAAAATTTGATCCATGGGCAGGAGAAAGTGCCCATAAATTACTTAAGAAAACGCTCCACTTGTTTTGCAACCTTTGCCAGTGTTTGAGTTTCAATGGGAAAAACTTAATTTGCTGAAAGCTTTGATGTTTTTTTGCCTCTTTTAGGCAATCTGTATCAGAGTCATTAAAAGTTGCACTTCTGTAGCGCTCTGGCTTTTAATTGCCTCTGAAAAATGTGAGCATTGTGCCTTGGGAATTTGTAACCGATTGTCATGTTTTTATTATGACATAATTTGGAAATAAAGACACTTATGCAAATGTGCATTAACATGACAGTACCAAAGAGCAACATCTGCATACTCTGCTTACGCTAATTATCTAAAGGCTCCTCTGTTCATCACAGTGTATGCATTTAAGGATTATAGCAGAGGCGGCATACATCGTCCTAATCGATACCGCTTTTTGTTTTGCGTCTAATGTACTGCTTTTTTCTTTGTTTTCTTAGTGTCAGAGTCCAAAAAAGAACCTTGACGTTACCACCATAAACTGTAATTCTTCAGCAGAGACAAATAATGCTTTCTGTGTGCAGGCGTATTGCATATTTTTTAGTCACAGTCTCCCTAACCCGGCAGCAGGTGTGGGAGGAGCATAGAATAGGCAGACTGTATTGGGTGGTGGAAGGGAGGGCACCTCACGGGGAGATGCAGCTTCGGAGCTACAAGTTAAAGATAAAGGGGCCGATTCACAGAACAAACTTAAGACAAAACCCTAAACTTAGTACCATTTTGGTATTCACAGAATGCACTTACTACTTCTGGTATTCACAGAATGAACTTACTACTTTTTCGATTCACAGAATAAACTTACTACTTTTGCTATTCACAGAATGGATTTACGACTACTAAACTTACGTCCGCACTCGGGCCGGAAATTCCGGCCCGGAGGCGGAGCTTCCGGCCCGGAGGCGGGGCTTCCGGGCCGGAGGCGGAGCTTCCGGACCACAGGTGGAGATTTTGGCCATGGCTAAATCTCCGCCACTGGCCGGAATCCCCACCTTCGGGCCGGAAGTAGTAAGTTCATTCTGTGAATACCAGAAGTAGTAAGTGCATTCTGTGAATACCAAAATGGTACTAAGTTTAGGATTTTGTCTTAAGTTTGTTCTGTGAATCGGGCCCACCGTGCGGCCTTGTGAAATGGGCGCTGCACTGTTGTATAGAGTTCACACACATAGCGTTAGGCAACACAACTTTTATACATGTATTCATCCAATCACTCACACAATCTTTGTGTAGTAAAACACTTACCGTTACTCATACGCTCACATTAACACATGCCACGAGGGTACTGCTCTATCAGAAACCATTTGGTACTGTGGACAAAGGACAATAAACCCAAAATATTACTAATGATGTAAACAGATGTTGAACTACTCCACTGATATCCTCTCAATTGGACTTTACTCCTAGATGAAAACAAATATGAAGAATACGTTGTAGATAACAACTCTGGGTCACAATGTGGAGTCTCATACTAGAGGTCAAAGAAGGAAAATCGGCTCGCACAAATTCCACATATACGGTATACAGATTACAAACCCACTTTGTGTCAACTTTTCACGCATGTCAAAATGTTACCTATTTGTGTTCTTGACACGCCCACCTGTTCTAAAGCCTCACTCTACAGCACAGGCACAAGCACTCCTACAGTGTGTTCTGCATAGCAACATTTTACACAATGGCCGACATGGGCGGTCGTTTTATGCCGGCTAGATGGTCTGATTATACTGCAGGAGCGGATGGGCTTTATATTCCTTTATCATTGTTTAGTAGAATAACCTTTATGTGTACTGATTTTTTATATCTCTTTAGGCCAATTTCCAGTTCTTCGTATTCCCTATTTGAAGCAAGCTTTTCCATGCATTTGAAAAATGCAAATACAATTGCAATCATACACATCCTATAACAGCTGCATATTTGAGGACCGGTTTTGCTATCATTGGCTCGGTGGGCCGTGGGAGCTGCCATGGGAAGCAAATCTAATACAATCTTGCAACTGCATCAGCAGACGACACTGGAAACGCAGGAATTCAATCTAATCAGTTCTGCAAGTCAACCCAACCAAACACACCAATGAGCCATCTGATTTCCTTTATCACTACAAGGACTGTTTTAAATGTCACATCAGTGGAAGCAGCAAAGGGGCCCTCTGAAGCCTTCTCTTCGAAATATAGAAAGGAGAGAGTTGGGAAACAGAGTTTTGAGGTGTTTGAAGTGATCCACTGGCTAGAAGGAGAAACTGAAGCAAGGGAGTAGACAGAAGTATTTGGGGGGCTAGAGAAACAAGGTGAAGGGTACTGGTAAGAAATGTGAAAGCAACACAGGTGAGGGTGAGAGGGACAAATGCGAAAGCAAAATGGGGGAAGGAAGGAAAACTGATACGAAAACAATACAAAGAGGGAGGGTCAAGTTAAGCAACACGGAGAGGGCAGGAGCGACGGGTAAGAAAGACAGAGGGTGCAGGTGGGAGGAGGCAATGAGGAGAAACATGTGGGTGAACTCAACAGGGAAGGGCAGGTGACGGAGAGCAAAGCAGGGGTAAGTAGTACATGAAGGAGACAGCCGGAAAACACATGCACTCTCATGGATCGCTTGACACAAAAGAAAAAAGTAGTGCTTGAAATGCAAGGAATGGAAGCTACGATGTCAGCCATTCACAGTGATGGTGAAGAGGCAATACTAAGCAGGTAAATGAGAATGACAAGGAAGGTTAACCAAGGATAAGCAATGTGTGCTCCTCCCCCCGTGTTTTTGGTAATTGGCAATATGCCTTGCAACAGACAGCACATGCGCTGTCCGTCCGGCAGGCTTCACCTAAAAAAGAAGTGTATGAGCCAAAATGCACTGGCTGCAAAAACAAACAAAAAAAAAAAAAGAGCAATAGAGGACAAGTGTAAAAAAGATGAGTGAACGAACAATATAAGCAGCAATCTAGAATGTGAACAGCTTTCTTCAAAGCTTGAGCAGATCAAGATAATAGTGAATAATCAAAAAGGGCAGAGATAATGCAAACACAGAGGCAGAAAAGAAAGTGGCAAAGAGAGAACTGAAAGGGGGCGCCAGCAAGAAAGAAAAGCCATAATAAATGAAAGAATGAAGCAAAATTGGGTGCAAGACAAATTCCAAATAGGGAGCAAGGCAAAAAGCCAATCTAAGGCACACAAAAAATAACTTGGGGCACGTGAAAAACAAAGTGGGGACCAGAAAAGGAAAAAAAGTCACAGGAAACGCAAAAGGAGTCCCAGGGGAAGTAAAAGGATGAAGTGAAAAATAAGAGTAAAGTCGAGAAAGTAAGAAGTGCTTCCAGAAAGTAATAAGGGGAGGTGGGTTGCATAAGCAACAGGGGCATTGAGGAAGCCAATGGTGTGAGTCATGAAAGCTGAAGTGTGTGAGAAAGCCAGAAAGAGTGGTCAGGAAAATCTGAAAAGTATCAGGAATGCCAAGAGAAACCAAAGAGGGCATGCAAAGGAGGAACGAGAAACCATGCAAAGGGGCAAAAAAGCAAGGAAAGGAAGGAAAACAAGAGATAGCTAAATAAGCAAGTTAGGGAACAATAAAACACAAGTACTGCATTCCTGATGAATTCAAGTATAGAAATTCTGTTCACAAGCTCCCTCCATCTGCAAACACAAAGAGCTAAACTATCCACTGCCAAATGTGCATCACCAGCTGCTGTAGTGCCCCGTGACACTCCAGGGCTCATTTAACCCTTAATCCTTAAGAAAACAGCATGCAACTGGCACAAGTTCCACTTAAAACCCCCCTCCCCGTATCAGAAAGACAAAATAAACTGTGGATTTTCCGGAGTCAAAGTATAAGAATTATGCGCGTTTCCATTTTAGGGGTAAGAAGTTGGTAATTGGGAACATTCATGTGATGGATATTCATTCACAAACATTAACCAGGGAAGTTTCTATCCATTTTGCAAAGGTAACTGTGCCCTATAAAAAAGGGCAGAACCAAAGTGGGCAAACTGGGTAGACAGAGCCACAAGCACCCTTTTATTTTCATATTCTGTAGATAAAGGCTTTTCTCCACGTGGTTAAACGGTTTTGCTGCGGAAAAACATTGAAATATGGTAAATTTGCAAACACACATACTTTAAAGTATAATAAAGTAGACAATCCACATGGGCAAAGGGTAAGAGTAGGTGAGTAGAATAGAATATGACTGAAAGTCTAAGACTTGCATAGATTCCTGGGGTTCCTTAGAAGATCGAGGTAGATACAAATATACACACCTATAATAGAGAGATAGAGAGACAGATAAAGAGGTAGAGAGACGGATAGATAAAGAGACGGATAGGTAGAGAGATAGAGAGAGACAGATAGATAGAGACAAATAGATAGAGAGACAGGCAGGCAGAGAGACAGACAGGCAGAGAGATAGAAAGCTCACTCCATAACCTGCACATCAAATACTCAAATACTGGCAGAACCGCCTCAGGCATTTGTCCTATTGAGGTGATGAAATACCATTACGTTTGGTGCAATAGAAATATGTTATCTACAGCGGTACGAAACAAAAAACTGCATCAGCAAGCGCTACATAAAATCAAATTATTGCATGGTGAAACCGGTGTGAGACTTTAATGCGACCATTTAAAAAATCACCAACTCATTTTCAATGTGTTCATAATGAAGGGAAAAGCAACTGCCAAATATAGCTGCAGAGACATTTACGGAACCGTTATGCTGGCCACGATTGTGTGCGTGTTACCGGTAGCAAGGAAATAGCTGAAAACTCTAGTGAAAATGGTATCAATAAAAAAAGAAAACATTCATGTTGAAATCCTTTCAAAAATGAACCCACTATATGTGAGAATTATAACAAAACACCACGGTCCATTTGTACAGCGGGTTCGTGATTTAAAAGCATCACAAATGTGACAAGCCTTAACTGGAAATAACACAAGCGAGCAAACTGACAGACTAGCAGAGGTTATCACCTATTTCAAGCTGGGGGAGCAGGCAGGCCTGACTGACCCCTTCTCGCTTTGCACAACTTTGAGCACAGGAGTCGGAGCTTCAGCCGATCAGCAGCTGTCCTCTCACCTTTTAAACAGGGCCGTCATTTCAAGCGCTTTCTCGCGCTCTAATATATTGACGGGTCTGCAGACAAATACTACTGTGGTCCCGGTAAATAATGACACAAGTAGTTACCCTAAGGCGCTTTCCTTTCACGCTTTAAAGTAACTACTTGTATCAATTGTGTGTGAGCCTGCTGCTGCCTCATAGGAGAGGGACGGGGCCTGACTTGGGGGAGGGAGGGGCAGCCTAAGGAGAGCCAGAGCTTGCTTGCTTAAGGTCTGGAAAAGAAACCAAGCAGCTGAATCAAAAATTAGCTAGCATTCGCGCCAAGAATTTTCAATTCTATTAAGGACACGGAGGCGAGGATTATGCTTCTCTTTCTTATATTTGCTACTCACAGCAGCCAATGAAAAACATTTTGTATGCAAACAAAACTACATTTCCCATGATGCTCTTCCATACATCACATCCTGTATAGCCCCATAAGAGCCACAGTGTCCTGTTTCTCCTCCTCTTTCTTTGCTCGAACCTTAATAATCAATAACATTAATACAGTAGTCCAAAATACGGAATATGAGTCCAATAATCATCCTCCAACGTGGCAGATCCATATCCAAACCGGAATTGAACGTCTTCTAAACCAGAAGAACACCTGCTCCTTCTTGTCCCAGAACCTGAAAGGAAGGAGACAGGGAAAACCCGTAACTTCTGCTTACACAGAATATCAAGTACATGCGGGTGGGTAATTATTACCAATATTGTAATAAACCGGGTGGGATAATCCTCGCCTCCGTGTCCTTAATAGAATTGAAAATTCTTGGCGCGAATGCTAGCTAATTTTTGATTCTATTACAGGACCGGAGGCTTCGGATTATGCTAGTTTAACGCTTATCCGACACAACTACAGTCATATCACCCACCGGTTTAATAATAACTGTCTAAATATAGAGTGAGAAAATCAATCAGTATATCTTGAAACATCCTGTACCATGTGGATCAGCAAACAACATTGAGAGATATAGTCCCAATAACAGACTGTCTCAAACAGTAGGTAATGGATACCGTATGCTGGCATAACTGCCATCAACCACCGGCTAGAAGCCTCAGACATATGTAAAGATTCTATAATGTAATAAACAGTTATAGCACAACAATTATATCACAACCGCAGGTAGTAACACCAAGTAATCTCCCATGTAAACCCTGAGGCATGGAAAAAACGCACGTATATTGCATTAGTTGGAAAACATAGCGTGAACAGACCTTGACCAGATGTACTTCTGACATTAATTATAATGAAACTCCTTGGATTAGGTACTGTACCTGTACAATCGTGGGTCTGTCCCGTTGACGGAACCCCGAAAGGTAAAAGGTCTCGCCACACAGCCTGACAATAGGCTATTCCCTGTCGACAGATTTTGCTGACCATTTGTCAAAGAACAAAAAGCGAGAGAACCTCCACAGCGGATTATTGTGGTATGGGTGTTTATGCTACCCATTGTCTCTCAACAACTCCCAGGGAAGAACAGGCGCAAGCCCACCAACTTGCCTGTATCGGAAACGACCTGCCTAACTGGCCGAGACGACCACTGCGAAGTGAACGCAACGCAAATCCGGATTACCTGGTAGAACATACACAAGGTAGGAAATTCAGCTCTCACGGAGATAGCATGACGTGTACGTACCGAGAACGCGACCTGTCGACGCCGAAAACTAATACGCTCGCATAGAAGGACCCAGGTTGGTAAATGAACACCGACAGTGTGGCCGAAAACGTAGAACATAGCAAAAAACGATGCATGAAAACATATATACCACCTGGGGAAACTGAATGTACAGCCCTGACATGTTTTGAACCCTGACTCCGTGCCACCAAAAGGCGCCAGACTAACCTTTGAGCTATAGTTCCTTGGCATATCATAAAGGACCACTGCCCCAATTCACCATGCGCGCCTCTGCATGAAATAGAGTGGTGTTACGGGTCGCGGAGAACTCGGGTCGGGCGCCGCCGACTCAAGGAGTACTGAAAACAAAAATGGATACTTCCTACAAGCGCTGCAAAGATCGCTTCCGCTAATCATTGCAATTATTTGTTCCGCGTCCCCTTCTCCGAATGTGGATGGATGGAGGAAAACATAGGTGAGTCCCACCGACAGTCGTGAGACAAGGCATACCTTTTTTGCCCCATGGATCTTATCTCCAGCCGAACGTCTGAGATGAAGCATTTCTGCCACTAAAAAAAAAAAGAGTCTGCAGAGCCAAAAACCCCAAAAAGGCTTACAACCACTGAATGTCCTTCGGGCGAAGCCGCCACCTACTTCCCTCTGGAGATACCAGAATCACCAGTCCGCCACTGCGCCCTGTTGCTATGGGTGCCAATTCATAATGACCGAAATCTGCTACCACCGGCAGAATGCCAACAGTCCGTGACCAAATCCGCTAGGAAAATGACCTTGTACCCTTTGGCCTATCGATAACTCTCACAACCGAGATATTACACGCGGTGAGAAGGGCGTGTCAAGAGACCTATGTGGAAAAAAGGGACTCGAAAGGACTGGAGGGCAGGAAAACAGTTGCCAGACTGTGCTAAGCGCCCCACTACACCGGCAACAGCCCGAAGCGGAACCTTCTGCATGGATAACGTAAGAACGGGTCCCATTGAAGCTCCCAATTAGGTCTTGTAAGACATCGCTTATCTGCGAGGAAGGAGATAACTCTGAAAATAAAAATCGAAGCCAAGCGACACCAGAATATTCAAGGGAAGAGCCGAAAAGGCCATTACACCTTATAGCCCAGAGGGCAAATTGGAATCCAAAGAGGAAAACTGACGTCTGGAAAGATGCGAGGCTAAGGCCTATGTCCGAGTTAAAAACCCACACACACATATATATATATATATGTATAAATATACACATCTATACATACCTACCTACATCGACATCCCACGAGATGCTCCCCGAAAGCCATATAGCAGAAATTTGTGGAACATAGTTGGAAAGTAATTGCGAAAACAAACAGAAACCCTAAACGGTCTACGAAGGGCTGGCCTCGTGAGAGGCTCCCCGAAATCTCGAGGGTGTGACTAAGGTCAACGATGCCTACCCAACATAGTTGCGATCCGTAACGAAGCGGTCCCAGATGGGGTCCGTCGCCACGGGTCAGCGCAGTCCGGACGTCAGAATTGTCCGTCGCTGCTTGTGTCCGACCCCGACCAGGAGGTTTCCCTGGCAACCTACCCGCTCCGGGAAACCCTTTCAGAGAGTCCTGTACAACTAGCCAGTAAAGAAGGAGACCGGTGCTGGCGCCGGACGAACTCTTCCGCCGTAACCAGAGTATCCGGCCGAGGTACCCGAACTATAACTACTGTGTCCTTATCGAAGTTCCTTCGCGCGCCTGCGGTGCCCTAACATCTGACATTTGGAATGATCTAGAGAAAAAACATGCCCACGGAAGAAAAATGACTCAAGAGTGATAGGCGTCAATCAAGTTTTGCGTCCCCAAGCTAGGGGCGGTTACATTTGGGGCCCGGTTGACCTACTCGAGGACGTGTAGACCTGAGCGTCAACATAATTAGTGCAGGAGCCTGGTACGCTCCGTTCGAATAGATCACATCCTCCTCATATATCTCACCCATGCGTTGCCATGGGGTGTCCTGTACTTAATATAGTAGTGCCAAGCACAACGTAACGGAGGAGTAGAGGGGGAGCCAACCTTATGCACACGAGAATTGAAAAATAGTGTCGCGGCTCCTCAGCAAAGCTGTAGTCAAATTATTCCAGCCCCATGGGCGTCCGAGTCATAGTGAAATATCAGGAGCGTGTGCGCACTCCAAGGGCCAGCCGATTGTTACAGCCTGGAAGGCGTACAAAGAAATCTGCCTATGTAAGGCACGAGGCACTGAGCCTGTGAAGCAACCCAGGGACGCGTGCGACGTGCGTAGACCAAAACGCCTAAATGTAGCCCAATTGGGTTACGCACACCGGAGCGTTATGACTCCATAACCGCACTCGGCTACTAGGGAAACCTTTGGCGGAGAAAGCGCGACACCGCGCAATGATCAGAACCACCCTATGGAAGTGACAGGAGTAATGTTAATTCTGTAAGCTTAAGCAATGAAACACAGAACCTTAAAGCAATACTCTAGACCTAGCCTCTGTCACACAGTGACTCATTTGACATGCTGCAAGACAGCGCAGTATTTCAGCCCTTGAGGGGGCGTTACAACTCTGTGTTCGGCCGTACCAAGTCCTTCCCCTGAGGATCAAACGGAGGCCCAATCAGTTATGCCACAGGCATCATCAGTGCGCTATCTCCACTCTTGTGGGAGCGTCCCAATCTGCACCCTTTCGGGCTAAACCAAGAGCGCTACCACGCGCACACAAGCCAGTGCAGTAGGAAAACTGAACATTCATGAGAGACAAATCGCGCCTAAATTGTAACAAGAGTTCCAAAATTCAATATAACATAAATCTAAAGACAATCCTGTCAAGTGAAAACACAACCCGGCGAACCTGGGTGCGAACCCCGAACCTCTGGGGTCGTAGGCAAGCCGTGCCCCCTAGGCAACATAGCCTCGCTGCAAACCTGAGCAGAACTTGTGGCCTACATGCTTCAATGGAAGCTGCCGAGGGCAGCGCAACATTTCCAGTCCAGCGGGAGCACCAGTAAGCCTGATCAGGCCGCCCGCATAAGATGCCCCGCTCCTGACGGGGAACGCCCTGCAATACCCGCCTTCAACTAGTAAATGGCGGCGTCGCCCGTTTCAAGATTTAATTGGGCCATGCGCGTGGAAAAAGCAGTGCGGTACGCAGCGGCCAGCGGGGGGTGAAGCGAAGGCCGAGCGGGCCGCCCGTGCGCTATCACCGCTTTGCTCCGAGCGGGAGCGCATCCGCAATCGGGAATCGTTGAGGGGGCCTGCCGGCCCTCGGGGAAGGAAACCAGGCCCAAAAGGGGACCCCAGATGAATATGCACCGCTTCAGTGGAAGCTTACCTCCAGATCGCACATCCCCCAGCGGGAACCTCTGAAAATGCCGGCAAGGCAATAACAATAGCGCCCGCGAGCGCTAAATCGAAAATTACATGGCAAACGTAAACATAAAACAAATTGCCCCCAGCATAAAAACACACATGTTTAAACACATTTATCCTGCCTAGCGCTATATAAGCGCAAACATAACTTCAAAATCATCAAGGGTAAACTCAACAGTCATAATCACGACATAACGTTCCGAGCACTTAACTGTCTGCGTGAGCAGCAAAGAAAGAGGAGGAGAAACAGGACACTGTGGCTCTTATGGGGCTATACAGGATGTGATGTATGGAAGAGCATCATGAGAAATGTAGTTTTGTTTGCATACAAAATGTTTTTCATTGGCTGCTGTGAGTAGCAAATATAAGAAAGAGAAGCATAATCTGAAGCCTCCGGTCCTGTAATAGAATCGTATGTGCGTTTATGTGCTTGCAGGAGCAGCGCCACCTTTAAAGTTAAAGTCAAGTAGAAAGGAATTACCCTGTTCTAAAATCAGAGCACAGGGAAAGCGAGAGGGAGGAAGGGGTTAAGGGTGTGTGCATGGTGGGAGGGTGACTCGGTGAGGGAAACAAAGATAAACCCCTTTAAGGGGTCTGTCTTGAAGCGAGGAGGTGGCTTAACATATAAAGCTGCCGGCTTTGGAGCTGCAGAGCAGGGTTCGAGCCTCAGCATGGGCTGTATCACGTAATCATACATAAATAAATAAATTGCGATTGGGGGTGGAGGGGAGAGACAAATAAAACACAACACACGTCGAGGGGTGAAACAGATAAAATTAAAACAAACACTGTCAAATGTAGCATCCAACTGAAACAAATGGTGCACAGAATCGAAGGGAGGAGGTGTGGCTCAGCTTATAAGCAGCCTCGAAGAGGACTCGAGTGAGGGCTGTATTATTAATAGATAAATGGAGATCTCAGATGGGATGGGATGAGATGGGGTGGGGTGGGGAGAGACAAATAAAACAAGCATAGGCAATGCAATGGGGAGGGGAGTGGCACATGAAGAAAGTAGTCTGTGCAGTAGAGGGGCCAATAGCCGTGGAAGGACACAAATGAAGACATGTCCATCAAAAGGAGGGACTAACAAACCTGCACCCAATCGGAAGGCAGCATTTAAGACACAAGCCAATGGAAATGATGGTTGGAGAGTGGGTGGAGCTTCCATGAAGCTTCCACACTATAGTGTATGCTGCATGTCTCAACGAGACAGCGCAAGCGCTGCCTAGGCGAGACCTAAAACTTAGGGCACATTTTGAGTGACTTCTCAAATTCTCTTCTATTTCATTAAACAACTCTGACATGCAGACTGAAACATTCACTTTCAATACCAGAAGCAGACTTCCTTGGTGAGCAGTAGCTTTACTACAGTGATCTAATGAGCAACTAGAGTTCTAACATTCTGAATTTATGGCAAATGTGTGACACATCTGAATGCCTTCTTGATGGAATCAAAGTAAAAAACTAAAAGTATTTCCTACCGAGGAGACTGTAGTAAATGAGGAAATTAGGAAACTTCATAATAAATAAGTCTCCCAAGATGGCCACCAGAGACAAAAGAGCCCAAATGTAGCACAAATATCACCCAGATGTAGCCCAAGTATAGCCCAATGACAGAATGTCCCAGAGTGTTCTAAAGAACAACTAGAGCGCTAACAGTCTTACTTATGACAAAAGCATGGCACACCTGAAGCCATCTTGATTGGAATAAAATGGTAACACTTAAAACATTTAATTTTCAAAGGAACACAATGAGGGGGTTCATTTTGCCATAGAAATTATGATTAGCGCTGCAAAAAGAAAAATTAGGGCACATTTTGACTTCTCAAATCCTCTTCTATTTCATTAAAATATTCTGACATGCAGACTGAAACATGCACTTTGAATACCACAGCAGACTTCCCTGGTGAGAAGTAGCTTTACTACAATGATCTAATGAGCAACTAGAGTGCTAACATGCAGAATTTATGGCAAATGTGTGACACATCTGAATGCCTTCTTGATGGAACCAAAGTAAAAAACTGAAAGTATCTCCTACTGAGGAGACTGCAGTAAATGAGGAAATTAGGAAACTTCATAACAAATAAGTCTCCCAAGAAGGCCACCAGAGACAAAAGAGCCCAAATGCAGCACAAATATCACCCAGATGTAGCCCACATGCAGCCCAATGACAGAAGTATGCAAAATACTTTTTATTTTTTGTGTTATAACAGTTTTATATAGTGTAGACTTGTCAGGTATTGGAGTGCTTCACATGAGCATTGGTTACATCACACAAGAACAAATTCATTTTGGTTGTAGACATGGGGAGATTAAGTGATTTGACCAGAATCACAGAATGTCGAGCTGAAGCAGAAACTCCAACCTGGTTCCCCAGTTGCAAATTCTGCAGCTCTGGAAGTAACACCACATCCTCTCCCCTAACTGCAACATTTAATCAAGTGGTCAACTTGATAAAAAAACATAAAGATAACAAATAATTTAAAAGTGCTTTGTCGCTATTTGAAAACTCAGAAAATATGTCCTCGTTTTAATTGAGCACTAACCATAATTTTGATGCAAATAAGACCCTCTCATATATGTAATTTCTAAAGGAAATGCTCTAGGTATTACAGTTTTGATTACATCAAGATGACGTCAGGCGTTCCACACTTTTGTAATAAATATAGAATGTTAGCAATCTAGTTGTTCATTAGGATACTGTTGAGAGGCAGAGGCCAGGGGCACGGACTTTGTAAATTGAAGGCAGGTAGGAGGGTGCGGAGGCAACAATTTGACCACACTGGGCAGGCAGGCAGGAAGGGCAGTGGCAGCACAACAGACTATGGAGGGCAGTGAAAAGGGGGGCAGGGGCAACAAACCAACAATACAGGACTGGCAAGAGAGGCTGTGGCAATATAATAGACTATTATGGGCAGAAGGAAGAGGCAGTGGTAGTTCAACCATACATGCCAACAGACCCGATTCAGCCAGGAAACGTCCAATGTTATTAAGCTCAAATGGGCTTTATTGGATCTGTCTCCTGTCTACAATCTCCTCTTTTTTAATGTAACTCAAAGGGGAAAATCAATTCCCCAGTTTTTTTTCAAAATCTCCCTCTTACCAAGTTCAAAATGTTCGCAAGTATGGTACATTGGATCATGGAAGGCAGGAGGAATTGGGGTAGGGACATGGACTCGGATAACAGAGGACAGGAGGGACATGGAGAGGTGCACCAAACTGACCCTACAGGGCAGGCATCAGGGTTTGCAGCAGCACAATACACCACACAGGGCATGCGGGACGGGAGTGCAGTACAACAATCCATAGAAAGCAATAGGGAAGGGACAGAACCATGCACATGGACAACAGAGAACAGAGGGGAAAGAGGCAATGGGATCTAGCTGACCATAATGGACAGACAGGAGAGAAAGCTGCAGCATAACAGACCATAAAGGGCAGGAGGCACGGATCTGGGGCATTACAATGGAACAGACAAGCCAGGAGGGAGGGAATAGGGGTCTGCACATGCAAACAGAGGGATGGGGGCAAGGGGGCAGGGCAGGAGCAGCAAGATGACCATAGAGGTCAGGCAGGATGGGCACTAGAAGCAAGACACACCATGGAGACCAACAGTGAGACTATGATGGCATACACACAGACCATGGAGGGAAGGTGGGAGGGGGTCAGGGGCAGGTAGCTGACCACACAGGGAAGGTGGGAGGTGGAATGGCAACACAGAAGACCATGCATGGCAAGCGGGAGGGTTAGTGACAGCACAATGGCTATGATGGGCAAGAAGGAGGGTGCAGGGGCATGAACAAAGGAACATGGAGGATAGAAGGGAGGGTCAGGACCTGGGCACAGACAAGAGAGTTCAGGGGAAGGGCCTCACAACAGGCCACGCGGGGCAGGCAGGAGGAGCAGTTGCAGCATAACAGACCAGGGAGGGCAGAAGGGTGTGGCAGTAAAATGGACCATGGAGAACAGGAGGAAGGGGATAGGGGCATGGAATGTGGACAGGCAGGGTGGAGGTGACAGGGACAGGTTACAGTCATCTGACAAGCTAGGCAGGTGGGAGAGGAATGGCAGCTCAACAGAACACTCAGAGTAGATAGGAGTGGCAGGTCCATGGAATATGGTGGGCAAAAAGGATGGAGCAGGGGCATGCATAAAGACATCGGAGGGCAGGGGGAAGGAGAATAGGGGCAGCAAGCTAAGCACAGAGGCTAAGCAGGAGGTCAATGATGGGGCATAGAATTGGGCAATGGAGGGCAGGAGGAGTGGACTGGTACATCATGCTAAATGGAGGGTAGTGGCAGCACATCAGACCATGCATGGCAGGAGGAAGGAGGCTAGTCCATGGATTCAAACAACAGAGGATAGGGAGGAGGTGGATGGGGCAGCAAGCTAACTGTTCAGAGAAGGCGGGAAGGCCAGTGGCAGAACAACGGCCACACAGGGCTGTAAGAAGGGAGCAGGGACATGGACTTGGACAATGGATGGCTAGGAGGAGGAAAGGCAGGAGCAGCAAGCTTGGGTGGGGGCAGCACAATTTCAGGCCCTGCTTCCAACCCCCCACCATCCATTGTGATATGCATCTTACTTAACGTTAGAAAAAACCTAGACATTTTCTGAAAAAAACATAGATTACAGGGACGGTATAGTTAGACTCAGATTTCACTCATACACAACCAGTGAAATCCAGCAGTTATAGTTACCTGAGCTAACTATAACTGACGCCCCCGCAATGTACTGCTAATGACCTCAGACATTACATCATTCATGACATGGTCAGTTACATCACTCATGACATATCTAATGAGCTGTGAATGGAATGGAACTATAATCGCTAGAACTTTATTTACGGATAGTGTTTGTATATTAACACCCCTTTTTTTCCTTTTCTTTCGTGTAAGAACCATTATAATATGCAACGTGACCAGATTAATTTGGCCGATAGCCTTTCACTTTAAAGTAATGTGTAGTCCATTGTTTATGTTGATGTTTGCAATTCTAAGTATGTTTATTATGAATAAGTTACGTTGACGAAAATACAGGTATGGCGGTCACGCAGCAAGATATGCTGAAATGACATTGTGTGCATATTAACACTTGTTTTCTTTTCTTTTATTGTATCAATTCCTGAATTTTCACATTGTGACCAGGCCAATATGGCCGCCAGCTTTTTGGATTAAAGTAATGCACTGCTGATGACGTCACATATTACATCACTCATGACATGGTCAGTGACATCACTGATGATATCACTGATGACATCTCAAATGGCATCACTGATGACATCATCCTTGTGATCATCTGATGCACCTCCTCACACACTAAAATACAGTCTCCCATTCTCGAAACCATAGACACACCAACACTAGTAGAACGACAATATTCTGTGCACTATGCATGCAGACCTCTAATCAGCTACATAGCTTTGATACAGTCTTTTTAAATACTCAGTTAGTACCTATGTCTAGGAATCCTTCTGTCTGTTCCATGCACTTTTCCATTCAACCATCCAGCTCTATCTAAGTATCCTATCACTCTGCCAATACCTAAGCAATAATAAATTTAGCATGCACTCTATTTGCAGCACCATAGAACAAGACACATCATCAGATTTATAAGAAATCGTAAATCTGGAGATGTGTGTGAATGCTGCGCCATCCTAGAGTAGGTGTAACAAGGCGCAACGAGGAGAATTGTTTTAATTTCTCCTCATTTTTTCCTCTTTCAATGCATGCTGCATTCCACAGCATGCATTGAAAGAGGAAAATGCCTTTACTGATTGTTTTTGTGCAGGAAGGTGTCCCTTCCTGCACAAAAACAATCTCCACATGACACAGACATCCTTGCACCATGGTGCAAGGGTCCCTGTGTCACCGCATGGCTGCTGTTTGTGCAGCAGTGCAGAGGGGAGTACAGAGTTGCAACATATTCATGTACATATGTCACATCCCTGTGCTTCGGAAGTGCCACAGTGCACTGCAGCTAAAGAGCTTGCAGTGTCACGCTGCAGTACTTCCTCATAAATCTTCACCTATAAATTCACCATACACTTCTAATGCCTTCTTTCAGTCAATCATGCTGTATACATATATTTAACCAAACTTTCACATGTTACCTTGCAATTATAGTTCTTTCTTTAACCAGATAAGGTAGTTCTGACAAGAACTTTTTTTTTTCTTTAGTATTTCTTTTTTTTTAACAATTTTTGTATTTTTTTGTTATTTTTTTCAAAAAATGAACAAAAAAAATAAAACAGGAAACATTTGGAATTACTATCATTCCAAAAACAAAAAACAAACAAATTAACAACGATGGTTGCGTTGCACAGCAGAAACTGCATCCACCGACTGTTCACCAAAGCATATGTTTCTTACACTTCACGCAGTGTGGCTCTAGAAAGGCGAATTCTGGTCTAATGTCCACTACAGGTGTTCCTGAGGACGCTCCAGATGTACTTGCCACAGCAGGTGAGGGGTTCAAAGCAGCTCACCTCATTTCCTCCTGAGCAAGATTGAGAGGATGTGTGGTCGGGAGATGCTTGCACATAGAAGCAGTGCCACAAGAGTATTTTTTTTTCACTGCCAAATTTTGCACGTCACTTTTCTGGCATTTACTGTCTTCTCTCCAGGTGGAAAAGTGAAGAATTTCCACACGACACATTCCGGCCTCTGTGGACGTGGTGCCTCCAGCTAGAATTCTTCTTCAGAAGATACTTCCTCCTGCTGCTGTCCAGATGCCATTTTGTTTGATATTTTTTGAAAAACACCAAAAAAAACAAGCAAAAAGGGTTCTTGTTGGAAAAGAGATGTCTCTCTAATGATGCTCCAACAAGAATGATTAAAATGGGTGGGGTCCTTCAATAGTTACGGTGTGAAATGTTATGAACCAATGAAATCTTTTTTTTTTAGGTCACATGGGATCCGCGCACTCTGCGTTCACAAAGCACACACCCGACGCGACTTCGCGAAAATATATTTAAAAATAATATAAGTTTATATTATAAGTACAAATATATTATTTTTATGAATATCTTAGATAGTCTCTTGCCCTAATATGTATATTAAACACACATACATATCATTTTAGAACCTATTTCGCGGGAGTCGCGCACCTAGCGCACCCCAGCACGTATATGACGTCATGCGGGACCTGCCACCGCGCAAGCGTCGCGTACCATAATGCGCATGTGTCACGAATGCGCGGGAGCAGGAGTCGCAGACTGGTCGCATACCAATCACGCATATCATGTAATATTAAATGTATATGATGTAACTGAAAAACACGCAGCCGTCGCACACCGTACGCGGATCCTTCACAACATTTCTAAAATGGCGGCTAGAATCCGCGCACCCACCGTGATGTGTACGCTTTGGGGAATTTTTTTTTAAAAGAAAATAATATAAATATATTAAAATAGAAAAATAAAACAACAAAATTAAACAATATTTCAGTTTTATTTTTTCGTATTTTTTGTGCAATTTTCAGAAAAATATATAATGTTATTTAATGAATAAAATATTTTTAAATAAACAGTTAAACTGTAGAAAATCAGTACAAAAAATAGGTATAACTACTATTACACTTAAAATTAGCATTTAAAAAACCTTTGAAATTCACTGAAAAAACCATAGGTTTCAGAGACGTTATAGTTAGAAATTAGCATTTAAAAAAGCTTTGAAATTCACTGAAAAAACCATAGATTTCAGAGACGTTATAGTTAGAAATTAGCATTTAAAAAACCTCAGAAATTCACAGAAAAAAACATATGTTTCAGGGGTGTTATAGTTGGCTGGACATTTCACTCGTACAAAACCATAAAAATTCCTCTGTTATAGTTAGTTCTGCTAACTATAACTCACGCGCCCGCAATGCCCTGCTGATGATGTCACATATTACATAATTCATGACATGGTCAGTGACATCACTGATGACATAACTGATGCCATCTCAAATGACATCACTGATGACATCACTGATGATATCATCCACGTGTCAATGTGATACACCTCATCATACACTAGTATAACCTTTCATCACTCACTGTAAAATACAGAGTACCATATTTGAAACCATTGACACACCAATACCAGTTACTATGTACCCACTTACTGATTCCTAAGTCTACACACACAACTACCCATTCAACAACAGAATCACTTATACATGCAGTCACTAATTAATAGAACACTATCAAATGCACCTATACACATATATAGACATTGACACATCAGCAGTCATCTTAGTCGGTTATGCAGTCATCCTACTCACTCATGAAAAAAATTAATCACACTTACATTTACTCACTTGCACAATTAAACACACACCACCTCATTTATTCAAACACATAGTAACTCATAGTTAATATGTTAAAAAATCACCCTTAAAATTATACACTCATTCATATAGTTACTCTCACAATCACTGACTCTTATATATACTTATTTATATACACCAACTCTCACATACAATGCCTTTTATTTTTTTACTTTGCTGAAGATGTACAACTAAAACATATATTCTCTCACCAACACACAAGTAAATACACTCAGTCACCCAAACAATTGTTTCCACATGCACTCTTAAACCTATACACCTAGTCAATCAACCATTCACACATCTATGCATAGTTACACACACCCCATCCAACCACACACAAACTCAGTGTCTCATACAAATACTCACCTAGTCCATGTATTAAGTGAGACAGTTATATATCCACTCAATCTTCAATACAGATTGGTATATATATAATACATATTTAAATTTCAAACTAAACTACATTCACTGGATGATGCCATCAGTGATGTCATTTGAGATGTCATCAGTGATGTCACTGACCATATCATGAATGATGTAATATGTGACATCATCAGCAGTGCATTGCGACCGCGCGAGTTATAGTTAGCAGAACTAACTATAACGGAGGAATTTCTATGGTTTTGTACGAGTGAAATGTCCAGCTAACTATAACACCCCTGAAACCTGTGGATTGCGGTCGCGCAAGTTATAGTTACCTGATCTAACTATAACGTGGAATTTCATTGGTTTTTTACGAGTGAAATGTACAGCTAACTATAACATGTGTGAAACCTATGGTTTTTTAAGTGAATATGTATATATATATGTGTGTGTGTGTGTATGTGTATAATATATCTCTATATACATAGGTTTGATTTACCTGATATTTACAAACCCTTTTGTTATAAAGGTGTGCGTGGTAAAGGCACATGCGTGGTTCAGCTTTTCTCAGAAAAGAAATGTGTGGTAAAGGCATTGTGTAGTAAAGGGTGTGTGGTAAAGGCATACATGTTAAAGGCATTTGTTGTAATGTCATACAACCCATTCCACCATGCTAGAGACATACTAGAGACTGGAAGTGCTCTTGGTATAGAAGAATTTTGCCTTTACAGGAGTCCTGCTTCTGACGCCACTGATCTTTGATATCAAAAATGAGGCTTTACCCAAACAATGACCGCATGGGATGGGTATGGTACAAATAATTAACAAGGCTCCTGCTGGGAGGCGTATTCTAATATTAAAACAATAACAATTTACGTGCAAGTAAAGAAATGCACAAAATAGCAGAGACAAACAAAAAAACATGGGATCTGGTTTGGTCTGTTAATATTGGTGGCCAATTTTTCTGTGAATTCTCTGAATAATTTAAAATGAATCAGCTTGGGCCTTAGACTTCCTTACTCTTTTTAGTTCAAATTTGCTGAAACTATTTATGCTTCTGTCTGGCCAAAAGTGGATTGAAATTAATGCCTTTATCTTTTGAGCAATACTATAAAAAAGATGAAGTGCCCCTTGCGGCACTACGATGCTGCCTTTATATAATAACAACTTCGACCCTTACTCTTATATGACTCTCTTGTAATGGCAGGTTTTTAAACTGGTGCTTGGCTTATGCAGTCCTGATGATGGTCTTGTTGAACTGAAGAGATTGAATTGCTTGGGCTACAATGTTTTGAAAATTTACAGTGCCTCATCCTTTATGACTCATTTAGGATGTTGCCATAGGGCCCAACATTGTTTTTCATCTTTAAAATGTGTTTTATGTGATTAATAAAAATATTTTCAGACACTTTTTTGTGCAGCCTTATTTGATATTTTATTTGTATTACCATATGTTTGAAATACATTTGATGTGTTGCTAATACACACCTGCGTATTTATTGTTAAGTTTCATGTGATTTTTTATTGTTTTACTATTAGAATACTCCTCTGGGAGGGGGATCACTTTGTTGATTATTCCACTTGTCTCCCAGGCACTGTTGTATTGGGCCGTGTAAAATCTGACATTTGGAACCCTGAATATGCATGATCCCCTAGACATTGGATTCTACATCACTTGGAATTGGTGACACTTCATTTGCAGAGTAGATACTCTCTTCACCCAAAAGAAACATTTTCCTAATTTATCAATTAAAATTGATAAATGATCAAAGGTGTCATGTAAGTGTTGAAGAGTTTGAGGCCGAGCAAGGATCCTTGGAGTACTCCACTGATGATTTCCTTGGGTTCAGAGGTGAAGGAGGCAATGCAGATATTTTGCGTTCCTCAGGTGAGAAAAGAGGTGATCCATTTGTGAGGGGCTCCTTAGATACCTATGTTGTGCAACCTTGTGATCAGTGTGTGGTGGGAGATCATATTCAAGGCTACTGAGAGTTCAAGGAGGATCAGAGCCGTGGTCTCTCCTCGGTCAAGTAGGGCTCAGATATCGTCGCTGGACACGATGAGGGCTGTCTTGGTGCTGTGGTTACGGAATCTGGATCGGGAAGAGTCAACTCGGAGGTTCCGTTCCAGATGTAAGCAGAGTTGTTGCTTTATGGTTTTTTCTAATACTTTGGCCGGGAACAGAAGCAGGTCGGTAGTTTTTGAGTTGTAGAGATTGAGAGCAATTAACAGAGAGCTTATCCACTAGATATCCAACCAGGTAACTGAGTTATGGTAAGGGTCAGTGAATTATTCTCAGACACTAGCTATTACTCTGGTTTGCAATCAAGTCCCTACGTTTTTATCTTACTATGCCACTACAGATAGGGACCAATATGTCTGTTCCTCATTGATAAGTTCCGAAAGCAATAAGCTGGTCTGGGTTGCTTGTGGTTCCTTTCAAAGGGAGACATCGTGGGCCAATAGTTCAGGCTAGATCATCCCTTTGAAGGTAGGCGTAGACTATGGAATCTCTCTTGAATGGAGCAGAACAAATAACAATTAATAGAGCCATTTTGTAGGAGTAGTCAATATTTAGTGCACAAGTAGTCTGACTGTAAACCTTAGATTGGTACCAACTTTTCCATATGTATTTTACTACGATGAGCAGAAAAGAAGGAACTATCAACCTTCATATTTTGTATGCACCATTAATTATTTCATTACATTTGTAGAGCGCACAGCTGCAAACTGGCGTCCGGGCGCTAGAACACAAGAATGAACCCAAAATCAAAAGGATTAGTGCTGATCAAAAAGCCACGTCTATAATTATGCCCTTAACAGGTTTTTCTTCTCAAGATGATGCAGCTCTAAAGGGAGCACTTTCCAAGTCTTGGAAGTTAACACTGTGAAAAAGCAGCCTCCTTTGCTTTTCTAATGAAACTTGGATTTTTAAGAAAAAGAAATAGCATGTTCTGAATGCAAAGTGTGGTCAGGCAGATATTTTATAAGTCTGGTACACAGATATCTGTGAGCCATCTGATGAAAGGCCCAAAATGGAATAACTAAGCCTTTTTAAGTGGGAAACGTCCTTTAGGACGAAGCCGGAATCATGATGTGCCTTCACAGTGCCGGCAACAGAATTAATGTATCTCTAGCATGCATTCATTCTGCACGCAAGTTCTTTCAATGACTTGCTTTAGGGGGGGCGCAGTGGTGGAGTGGTGTTGGAATTAAAATCCAACACTGTCCCTACTGTTGCATAGACTGGAGTTGGAATAGTAAATTAAACTATTCCAATATCCAGCGCACCCCTAAGGCAAGTTGTTCAAAATGATTTGCGTGCGGAACAAATGCGTGCTAAAGACGCATTCGTTCAAATGACGGTGTTCCTAAGACATGCGTGAAAAACGCATGAGGAATTCCATCATACATTCTTTATCAGTGATATGTTTACTGACAGGAAGCCAGTGAGGCCCTTTCAGATGTAAATAGACCAATTGAGATTTAGGAAGACTGCATTTTGCACAGTCTGTAACTGATTAAGTAGATAAGCAGGAAGACACAAATAAAAAGCACTGGTGTTGTCCAGTCTTAAGGTTATGGCAGCATGGACAATGGTTTTCCTTTCATTTTAGGGAACAAATTCAGGCGTCTTTTTTACTGCCCTCAGCATGGCAAAACATGACCCTGCTACTGCAGAGATCTGACAGCTGAAGGAGAGAGTGTTGTCAAAAATGACTCCTCACCTTTTCACCACCACAGCAGTTGGAGGAGGGAGTCCTAGTTCCTCGGGTCAACAGTCATTTGACCAAGAAGTGAGGGGCCCACTAAAGAGTAAGATGTCTGTTTTGGGAGTATTGCACTTTAGGTAATTCCAATCCATCAAGTTAATCACCTCTAGAGGCATTGCTTGAAGTGAACCGGCTCATCCCGAAAGAGACGACAAGCTGAGTGTTGTTGACATAATTAATCACTTTAATACCATATTTTTCCACAATATATGTTAGCGGCGCCCGCGCATATTAAACTTATGTTCATGGCGGCCTGTGAAGTGGGCGCCAAGGCGATAAAAAAAAATAAACAAAGTAGTCCCTAAACAAAAAAGATACAGACCTACACCAGAACCAAATTGTAGTTGGTGTTGCTCCTTGCCATAAAATGTAAGTGACGTATCGGGAGCGCCAGCCAATAAGTAGCCAGGAAAGCAGAGCAACGCCGGAGTGAACCAATGGAACCTCCATAGAGGGATTACAGAAGGTCTTGCAACAGCTCATCCTAGGCTCGCCTAAAAATGGCTGACCCTCGGAAGGAGGATGACCTGTAAGCACTCTCTCTCTGGCAATTAAGATGCGGACCGTAGAGCATGCTGAGCAAAACTCCTCAAAATAACATGCTTAGTGCGTTTCTATCAAAATAAAAATGGTTTCCGGAACAATCTGTCCCTTTAGCCCACGTCAATAATACACTCCAACCTGGTGAAAATGTAACAAAAGATTACAACCGCAAGGACGAAATCCCCGCAATTTGCTGAAAGAACTCTTGTCTCACATAGTGACAGTGTCCATTTATTTTGTCAAGTGCATAAACCACTTTTATTAACTAATTAGCAATGATATTTCTCCCAAAATTAGGTAGTTTACAGATTCATACATTTTATCATGTATGCTGTTGACCTTTCTGAAATATAATTTCTGGCTATTTTACACAAGTGTACTGCTTGCTACAGGGGGTCCTAATGTCCTCCAGTTCCTCTCAGCCTGGTGTTTGGATGTTCATGTGCTTGATCCAATGACATCTGCTCTGGTTTAAGTCATCAAGGTGCAAACGTTTATTGATAGTAGCTATGGATTTTTCAACAATATTTTATCAAACTGACACGATTCGCTCAATGGTTACTCAACATGGTATATCTCAGAAAGTAATGGTCTAAGTCACCCTTATCTTAAAAAAGTGTTGGTCAAATGGGATTATATTTCTAGTTGGACATATACCATGCAGTTTGCTACGATTAAAGATATCGTTGACCAACTATCATTTATGCTTGATATGATCACAAACAATGTTTTTCTTGTTCCGCTGCAACAGACCATTACTTATTTCGGAGATCACAAATATTTTATATTACCTTTGTTAAATTACGTAGGTATGACGTCAACATATTTTGCAGGTCAGATCTGCCACATTTTTGCAGGATGTATCCAAATTACAGATTTCCATTTCTGAAAAAAAAGCTCTTGCTGCTTCTTTTTGCCTGAAAATCAATCCACTGAGGATTCAGCTGGAGTTGCACAACACGAACATTTAAACTTGTCACATAAAACATTAAAAAGCCAGACTGTTTCCCTAAAATTACAAATTCAGGTGGTAAACCTGGGACTGATTGTATCAAGTAGTGATGTAGACCCGTGAGTAGAAATGTGATACATCCACAGAGATAGATTCGTTCCACATTTGATTGTAGTATCTAGAATATGGGGCCAAATTATATCAATAATTTAATTTAGTGTCCTTATATCATTTATTTGGGTATTGGTATTCACCTGGAATATGTGTGAAATCTGTGTGCATCCCACTATCTTAATGTATCTATGCATGACTACACTATATGCATCAGAAAAGACATATGGGCAGATTTACAAGCCCCTTGCGCCAGTTTAGCTTCACTTTTCCCATGTTAAAAATGATGCAAAGTGGCGCAAGGGGCTTGTAAATCTGCCCCATTATGCTTTTTGTGGGTGGTTTTGCGTAAGTAGGCAGGGGTTTGTAGTCTAGAACAGTGGGTGTTAACCTTTCGACTTCTGCAGATCCCACTTAATCACCACTGGAAGCCAGGAAGCCCCACCTAAGCAATTTCTACGATTTGAACCTCAGAATAGCATACAAGAATACAGAAACAAGTATGCATCAAACAAATACACAGGTTATGAAATATTCTATCCAATTCCAAAACAAAAAATACGCAAAAATCAAAATTAAATTTAAAGGGATCTTTTGGAGATTTTCAAAATGTAGTTTAATTTCTAAAAGAAGTGATACAGTAGAAACTTTGGACCTGATTCACAAAGGACTTTTGTCTCAGTTAAACTTAAGTCTTAAGTTTTACTGAGACCTAAATTGAGAAAAAAATCAAACTTTACTACTCGTAAATGCCCTTTGTGCATACCGAAAGTTGTAAAGTTAGACTTTCATCTCAGTTTACCTATGTGAATTGGGCCCATAGTCTGTTTTGCTCCTAGTGCACTCTCTGTTTCTGTTGGTGCCTATCAGTGTTGATTCAGTTGAGGCTGAGAATTGTACATACTAAATCTGTTTGCTGTACTTCCGCTGCTCCAAGAAATCAATATAAGGAAACCAACTGAGGGGCTCATTTACATGCCCATTAGGCCACCAGTGTATCACCTATTTTGGTGTACCGCCAGAGCAATGGGCTTGCCCATACTTATAAGGCCACGTAAAGTCACCCTGCTTGATTTTTAATAGCCTTGTAAATATAGGACCATCTCCCGCATTACTCTGCATGAAAGGGGCGTTACATGGGTGTTGCTGTGGGTGTTCCCATGCATCATCCATGGAACCTGACACATTCACAGATTTACAATGTTATGCAAAGCTGGGAATGCATCAAAATATTACACCTCCCCGGGGGGGCATAGGAGTGGCAGAACGAGGCAAAATACTTCTTTATTTCTCCTTGGATTTTCCTCTTTCTATGTGTGCTGCATTCTGCAGCATGCATAGAAAGAGACAAATGCCATCAGTGATTATTTTTGTGCAGGAAGGTGTCCCTACTCGCACAAAAACAATCATCCCCACAATGCAGACACCCTTGCAAGGGTGTCTGCATAGGCGCACGGCTGCTGTTTGCATGCCGGCACAGGGAAGACGGACATGAATGTGATGTATCTTGTAGATACGGAACATTTCTGACCTTTTGTTTTTACGCACGGCAGCACCTCAGGATGACTTGCTGTGCTGCGTGTGTCAAATTATAGTAAATGAGGCCCTTAATTATTAGTTTTCATTTTAAAATTCATTCACATTTACAGAACAATTCAAAAACTTTAATTTTGAATTTCGGTTTTTATTTTTATGTGTACTTTATTAATCTACTAATGTTATTTAATTTTCTAAACAGTTGGAGGCCCACTGAAAAGGCGTCGGGAGCACCCAGGAGTCCGTGGACTACAGGTTAAAATCCACTGGTGTAGAAGTTACAATAGTCACTGATTAACCCTCTCTTGCCTCCCAAGACCATTGATAGTTTGTAGAACTGGTAAAAAGTAAGCAGATGCTTTGATTTTTATGAGTCGGTCTTGTTAGTGTTTTTCAGTTAGGGGTCATGGGTTTATTGTTTACCAGCTTGTAAGGACCAGAAACCAAGCGTTCCTGACAAGCACATTCATTGTTCCGAGTTACTTGATCTCCTTATGTCATCCTGAGAGAAACAGATAATGCCACATATTTTTTAGAATGATAATATATTTTTGACTTTTGCATCCATATTTTGCTATAATCAGCACTTAACTCAGGTACAGCACAAATCAACACTTTTATGTTTTAGTCTCGTTTGTGGAGAAATCTCTCTTTCATGGCTATGAGTATATCTGATTAGCAAACTTGTAATAGTACCCATAAGTAATTCGGTTTACAAATATTACTCTCACTAGAGACTACTATGGGCTGCGAGTTGAGTTTTCTAGATGCGTGACTCCAACCACCATTGCCTACTTCCAAGTATGGCGGCAAGTTCAGGAGGCACAGGATCAAGACTGAGTTGCATATGGCCATGTCTGAACTGGGTGGGGTGGTGAGCAAAATAACGATGGATTAAACCCAGATCTGTGACTGGAGGTGAATGTTTTGCCAATGTGCAACATTCCGTCCATCATCTTGTGTGTTTGGCAAGTTCAGGAGACCAACATATGATTTACAGACTGTCAGGGGAGGGGGCCTAGCTATAATTGGATAGAACAGTGTGATCCTGAACATTGTCAATTAGCACAGTAAGGCTCTAGATAAGGAGAATAGAACTAAAATAGTGTGTGGTGCATTGAAGATGTTCTTTTTATATATGATTGAATGAATGACATCATTTAAAAAGCGTGCTAGCTATTCAAAGTAGGCCACCCTAGTGCTTATACCCCAGTGCAGATGCCTGCAGTGGGGCACCTATTGAAGAGAGTAGCACTCAATACATTGAGAAAGTCATTTATGAACTAGATATTTGCTGTGTTTGTACAGAAGGGAATTGAGTGATTAATTAAGAACCAGCTGATCATGAGAGTGCATGGCCTTATGTTTATGGATTGTCACATATACCATTATAAAAGAGTGGTGGAGAGGGGACAGAGGTGGAGCGGCATGGAACACAAACCTGTTCTTCCACATCCACCTTGGGCCCTCAGATAGAGGCGCTTGGCATGGTGATGGAAAAAGTACTCATTGCGCAGGCTTAGGGTGTAGCTTGCAATGTCAGAAACCACAGGGTGTTTAGCTCGGCCTGATTAATGTCATATTTCATCATGATACTTGTTTATGGCTACATGTCGTAGTAAGTGTTTATTAGGGATGAGCGAGAGGACCTATAAACTCCCTGGAGCTCACAGTTCTGAGACATCAGTCCACAACCAGACTCCGAAGATGAAGCCAAGCCTGATTGTGCTGCTGGCTGCCTCCCTGCATGCCCAGCTAGGTAAGACTTACAGGCGTTTTTATTTAGGCACAGAATTTCTATAAGTAGTAGTGATGGTAGTATTAATGGAAGCCATGTGATAATAGAAGTAGTGATATTATATAGTAGCAGTAGAGCTTGTACATTAATAGTAAAACTTAGCTATGGTTATAGTGGTAGTAATGGTACTACTATACGTTTTAGTAGTGGTAGCAGTAGAAGTAGGACTCATAGCCATGAAGTCCTGCAGTCGTAGGTGTACTAATAGCAGAAGTTGTGTTAGTGATAGCAGCAGTAGTCTAGAAGTACTAGAAAAGCACAAGTAAACAACGTTGTATAACACTATTAGAAGTGGTAATAACAGTTGAGTAGTGGTAGTAGTATCAACAATGGTAGTAGCAGTATTTAGCTTTCTTTTTTTTTAAAGCATTAATTACTGACCAATACCTGCATTTGAGTTCTTTTAGAGGGGTGCCAGAGTTTGCTCCAAGGAATGAGGTGAAATGGCTTTAGGCCAAAGATAGTGTGTCTGTGAAGGTTTGTGCATGCTATTTGCAGCAGTTTCTGGGGAAAGGGTGATACTTATTTCAGTGCAGTTATACTGGTAGAACATTGTCACTGCTGGCACCTGCACGGTCCACTGGGCTCCATAGCGTTGTCAGTATCTTAAGTATAACTCTAAGGAGTTTGTGCATCAAAGGCAACACTCATATTGCACACCTCCAGTGTTGATGCAGGGGTGTTGCATTTAGACTGTAGCACTTTCAAGTGGAGGGAGATTAGTTCTGCTGAGCCACAGTAACACTTCAGTTTTTGTGTGGGTGAGCTTGTGTACATAGGGTGTTCTGATTTATCTATGACTATGATTTGAATATATTTGCATTGAAACTTGCATTACGCTTTCGGCATGCATCCATGTACTGTTATAGATATATATAGAGTGAAGCTAGCTAGGAAGCAATGGAATTCTGTACATTGCAAGCTGGGTTGGGAGATGAGCTACAAGGTTGCACACATGTATGGGGATTAATTAAATACATTTCCCACATTACGTTTCATATTTATAGTCTCACTGAGATTAGGTGATTAGCCCAGATTCCTATCACAGGAATCTGGGCTAATCACTTAATCTCCGTAAGCCTATACATTTGAAACAAAGTGTTGTATGCCATGATTGGAACCGGGGTCCCCAGGTTCTAAAGTCAGCAGCTCTAGCCACATCTCTTCCCCATGAACCGAATAGCCTACAAAAGTGATAGTACCAAGTTGTGGAAACCTCCACCTGCTGTATACTGTTACAGGATGTGAGAAGTGTCCCTTTTTGTGTGGTTTACATCCATTTTTTGCAGAATTTTATCGCTGGTGTTTAGACTTTGTACACTGGGGCACTGCTGTCCCGTGCCAAAGGGCATGCTTTGACCCCTAAAACATGTAGAAATTGGCTAATCACTGATGGGTGTTTTACTTCTCCTAAATGGCCATAGTATATAGTGTAGAAACTGCACCCAGGGTATGGAAAGTGAATTGTCTCCTGTGGACTGCAGCCCTTATTGAGCCATCCACTGCAGCCCTTATTCTGACATAAATTGTAAATTGTCATCTGAATCCTAAACCTGCAGTGCAACCTGTTAAAATAACGCTTTATGACAGGTGAAAACCTGGGGCCTTATTTATGAAGGTCTTGCGCCTCCGGAACGTCACTTTTTGTGATGTTCCGTGGCACAGAAGCCGGCGTGATATTTATCAGGCAGCACTAAGCCTCTTTCTTTTGGCTTAATGCTGCCTGACAAATATCAGTCCCTTTAACGCAGTGTTCTGCGTTAAAGGGGCGTGCAATGGGTGTTGCTGGGGGCGTTCCTAGCGACCTCCATGGCCTTTTGACACTGCCCCAGATTTACGAGGAAATGTAAATCTGAGGCAGTGCCAAAAGCTTACGCTTCCCCAGTGGAGGCGTAAGGGAGGCGCAACGGGGATAAATATCTTTATTTCTCCTTGTTTTTCCTTTTTCTATGTGTGCTGCATTCTGCAGCATACATAGAACGAGGAAAAAGCCTCTTGTGATTATTTTTGTACAGAAAGGTTTCCCTTCCTGTACAAAAATAATCATCCCCACAACACAAGCACCCTTGCGCCATGGTGCAAATGTGCCTGTGTTGGAGCATGGCAGCCTATTGTGCGCCGTCGCAGGGGAAAAGGACAGGAATGCGCCGTATCTGTTAGATACGGCGCATTCCTGCCCTTTTCTTTTGCCATAGGGAAGCGCAGCAGGAAGACCTGCTGTGCTGCCCTATAGCAAAGCCTCATAAATGAGGCCCCAATTTTTTAAGTATTAGTAAGTGTCCCCATTTAGGCTTTGTAGTTCACAAAATAGAGTGGTGGCATTTAAAAGTGGGACATGTGGAAAACAAAGGTTACCATGTCCCTACAGTGACATTGCCCTAAAGGTTATTTTAACTGTGGCAGATCTAGCTGTTCTATGGGCAAAATTAGAGTCTGGATTAAAATACTAATACTGTATATCGTGAATGGAACCAGCTAGAAAAATAACTAAACCATTATATGTTTTCTAATAAAAATCCAATGCAATGGTGAAGTTGGATTTTTAATTAATATTAGGGCAAAGTAAATTTTGGAAAGTTACCCTTCATCTGCCTGAACTGTTGGGAAACATCGATTACATCGCGGTATTTACACCGCAATACCTTTACAACGCGAGTATTACAACGCAAGTCATTACAATGACGTGCTGGATGGCGCTCTAAGCTAAGGAATAGTATGATTTACTGTTCCAACACCTTCCCTACTGTAATGTAGGCTGGAGTTGGAATAGTAAATCATACTATTCCTAAGTCCAGCGCCCTCCAGCGCAAGTCGTTGTAACGACTTGCGTTGTAATCCTGTAACATCGTATATTCTGAACTGTCAAAAGACCAATTAGCATTAACCCCTGCCAATTCTCAGTCTGTGTTCAGCCTGGGAAGAGTTTGAAAGAGGTGTGAAATGCCTTACAGGAGCACATAGTATTTTGAGAGGACTCCTCCAAGCTCAATAGAAAAAGTAGAGTGGGGGCTTTGCCCTTCCAGTTGATACCACTATGTGTCAAATCGTGTAGGACAGGTCTCTTTGAATCACATGTAAATGTTTTGTGCCCTACAAAGGCGAGTAAATAGGATTTTGGGATAACTCTTGTGTATTGCTCTGGTTGCTGAAGGGGCATGCTTTTGTCCAACCAGACTTCTGTCTTTGTGGGTACAGTGCCTGACTACCTCCAACTGGATTTTAGTGTTAGATGCAAGAGGGCAAATGGCTTACCATTGTACATGCCCCGCTCACACCCCCAGACTCAGATCTCAAGTTTAGTGTGGCGGAAGAACTTTCCCATCTTTGGTTTGCCCTGCAACATCGCATTTGGGGCCTGTTTGCAAACAGTAACAACTGTAAAAGTAGGTAGGTCAGGGGCTGGAAACATTTACTCTGTTGATCAGAGATGAACTAGTGTCTTAGGATGTTACCCACCCACAGGCTGAGGAGCCCTACAAAGCTGGACCCTTAACCAGCCTTCCTTAAAACTGCTAGATTTGTAAAAGTATAGCAGGTGGACTGAGACTGATGTACTTTACATCTGTGACCTGTGATAATGATCTTAGGAGGTTGGACACCCCTTCCCCCCTCCACTTGAAAACCCAGATCAGAAATATTTCTAAGGATTATAAGACTGCTCCCTTGGGCCAGGAACACAGAAAAGCTGAAGAGTAGAATCCTGTGAAGATCAGGTTCAGAGACCACTGATCTGGACTTTGCTGTTGCCCTTTTTCTGACACCCTGAGTGCCCTCCCTGAGGTCCTGGGGGCCTGGGAAGTGTACTTCTTTTGTTGTTTGTGCACCAAAAAGTTGGGGAACTTGTAAAAACCTTTGTTCCAGAGCTGCATTGAATGTCAGGTTTGTTCCACATAGAGGAGAGGTTTTCCTCAGAAATATAAAAAGGTCTTGTTTTAAATAGGAACTGGTGAATGTTCTTAGTGGGGCCTATCTACATGGTGTAACTGGCCCACGCGTCATTCTTTATTAGTTGTGGTGGACACAAATCCACCCCAAGTAATTAAATAACATTTTCACTTGCATGATATGTTTGAAACTACCCAGGAGCCTAACATGACTGCACTAGCCATCAGTTGCAGAGCACAGTTCCTAACATATGTTAGCTACCACTTTTTAACAACTGTATTACCTGGCCTTGCCAAGCGGTTGGACATTGACAAGTTGATGCAGTACCTGACATCAAAATAACAAAAATCTTCTCCAGTAGGTTCCTGATTTAGACTAATACCATCTCTTAGGAGCTTTGATCAAATACATTTTCAGAAATGCATGTGGATTTCACCCTGAATTTATGGGTCATAACTTTGGTCCAAATATATAGAACACATTATTTCCATCAGAAATTGAAAGAGATTTCAAAGTTCTCTTACCAAGGTAGCTAAAAAGCCCATACTGAAATGCCATCCTTGACAAAGTAATCCATAAGAGGGTCAGCCACGTATCACCAGATGCATGTTATTGTGACATTCATAGATTAAATTGTAAATTGATACTTGTATAGCACACTACTCACCCGCAAGGGTCTCAAGGCGCTTGTACGAATACCGCTGTGGAACCCATCCTGGCTTTCCCTGTGAGGCGTCCACTCCTGGGCACCCCCAAAGTGGAGGCCAGGCATCCTTAGCGTTGTGGGGGCCATTGTGGAGATTAAGCAAGCTATTGCCCAAAGTTGCACTCCATGATTGGAATAGGCACTGAGGCAAGAATTATCAGGTCCGTGGAATTTATTTTTGAGCCCAAGACCCGCCAAGGCAGGGAATTGAACCCTGGTCCCAGGCTAGACCTCTGCATCAGGATCTGCCACTCTAATCATTGAGCCACACTTCTCCACAATTACAAATTGCAGATTACAAAGTCATTGATAAGGTATTGGATAAGCAAAATAATTGTTTTACAATATTTATTTGTCATTCATCCAAAATTGGCTATTACAATCACCTGAGAGCATTTTTGCTAGTTGTAAATACCTTTACAAAACATTGTTTAGACATATTAAGGCTGAAGCCATATGCTTTGTGCGAATGAGTTAACATCTAAATAGAATGAAACAATGATAGACACATGGCATTCACCTAATATTTTCCATAATTGTAGTTTATTTTAACAAGCCAGATTGCACTTTTTGCAGTGGACTGTTTCAATATGTGAAATGGAATTCATGTATGTATTTGTGTCTCATGCCTAATTATTTCAAGGATCAACATTGAGCATCTTAAATAAAATTTCACTCTCAATGACTTGGATTTTCATTGTGTGTTATGGTAATGTGACAAAAAGCTCTTTGCATTTAGTGATGCATTGCTGCGAGAGACCTAAGCTTTTTTCTTTGTAAATAGTCTTATTAAAATATTAATGTCAAACAAATAAGTGTATCGAATACAAAAAATGTAGAAAAAACATTCACTGCATAAGAGATAGATAATTTTAACTTCTTTTCAAATAAGAAGGCTGATATATAAATGAAACAAGATTATAATAGAGACATAAAGTATTATTATAACCACAAGGAGTATTCTTAAAAACAACAGTATGTTACCCATTTTATATCAGAAAGAAAAATATGGTATATGGAAAGGGTATAAGGGAGACAGATTTACTATTACTCTAAAATTAACATACCACAAATGCATATAGATTATGTTTAGTAAATCAAAACCAAGGCTAAGAAACTATCTTTAGCTATGTTACATAATATATACCGCTTTCTGGAGAAAATAAAATGGTAGAGTATATATAACAAACCATAAGCTCAAGGAGCTTTTGCAACCTGTTCACCTTCCGTTGAGAGGCTCATCATCAGGGAGAGGTGTGGGGCAGCTGCCAGAGCGGCTGACTCTGGAGCTCGGGGCTTACAGTTCGATCGCCGGCGGCAGCTCAACTCAACATCATGTGACTCTGGGTAATAGCTCAGTTTGTCTCCCCCACGGCCCCCAGTGCCTTGAGACCTTAGGGGTGATTCGTTCGCTTTACAAATACTGAGTTATTTTGTGTTAGAACTGGCAGGGTTTGAAAAGTCATGCAAATGTTATCTGGCCAGTAGGTCTAGTGACTTAAATAATCTTCTCGACCTAACTATAATGCTCGTGACCCATAAATCTTATTTCACAAAGCCGCCTTTTTGTTCATTAGCACGAGAAAACCTTTAAATATGTGCTTTCGGCATGTCTGCTGCACAAAAAACTATATAAATAATACAAATCTAGTCACATATAGGGTACACATGACCCTTGACTTGCCTCTTAGTTTGGTAACAGCAATGTCATCAGGGCAGGGGCAGGAATTTTACTAAAGCATGGTGTTGTAGTGCACTATCATTTACAGTTAGCACATTTTCCATTGAAGTGGCCTCAAAATTCCCACTGACATGCAGTTTTACTGATAAAACTATATAGTTTACAAATGATAATGTTTGAAAATCAGGTTTCTGAAAATATTTATCATTTGCACATCACCAAGTAAAATATGCTGGTTTATTTTGTTCCTAGTAAATCTTTGCTTCAATCACACTTCTTTACAAAACAATGTGCTCTCCTAATTGCTGATATATATTTTGAAATATTTGAGCTGTGCATATACAAGCTATTTTTAAATGTTGTCTGCCAGAAAAAGATTGACATCCTACAGCGTTTCATTTCACAACGATTACCAGACATTTCAATTTACAAAACCTTTACCTGTGCGGTCAGAGAAAGAAAAGTAGACACCAATCTCCAGTATAAAATAGGCAGCAATTTGTAAGACGGCATAAGCTTACATTTGACCTCTGTCTTGAATTTACAGCAAATGTGGCAAGATAAAGACAAGATTTAAATGTGTCTTTATTACTCATTCACTTTGTGAATGAACAGAACACCTGTTTTCTGTTAGCTCAAGCTCTTCTGCAAGAAGTGGCCAGTAGGCCCTAAAAATAGCTCAACCTGATAAAATTTGACTCACCATAGCCAGTGGGCAAATAGATTTTTTTAGGCTGGACTAGGCAAGTAAAATTAGCCCATGAGATACTTCTCTTGTTACATAGATTATTGCTATTATTATTATTTGCCAAGGTCAAATGTTTGTGAAATCATTCCTGATGTGATTTGCTGAAATGCTTTTGCAATTAGCAAAGCTACCAATATTTTCTTGGTGAAACATGTCTTCCAATCTGCATTCAACCTCCCATAAAAGGTAGCTTGTATCAACATATTATCATTAATCAATTTCCAAACTTTGGGGTTGATTTAGAGTTTATTGGAGAGGGCACTCTATCTTAACAGTGATGGAGTCAATCTCCGCCAAACTCAAGGTCAACCAGCCCAATTTAAAAAGGCCAATAGGATTTTATTTTTTCTGCCTATGACCGCCTGTCGATGAAGGACAGTAAAAAATAAAATAATGACAGCCACACCATAGGAGAAATCTCGCATGGTGTTGGTGTCATTAGTTGGTCATTTTTCCAGATTTCCCGGGAAACCTGATTTTGGAGCTTGATTTTGAAAAATTAAAAACTTTATAAACGTTAACGGATGGCAGTCATTTTTAACAGAGCTGTTTGTAAAACTTTTACAACACCTCCAAGTCAGAGAGGTGCACACAGCATGCAGGGGACAGTGTCTCACTACTGGATCTTTTCCATTCCTTCCCCTTACAGCATACTACAATATCTGGCAGGAGGCGACTTAAGGGGTCAATGAAGAGGACTGCTTCTGCCCCAGCAGCCTTGACCTCCAATGCGGCCTAAAACCAGGTCTGGTCATCGCCAGATCCCTAGAGGGTATGTGATAGAGGTCTGACCAAGACCTTAAAGGCAGTGGGATTCACAGCTTCCTTTCTAGATAACCCCACCACTTCTCTCCCTGCTCCCAACCAGAAACTACCCCCCCCCCCCATGGGCCTTAATGTGACTTATGACCTAGTGACTGAGGATCTGCTCATATGAGCATGACAACCCATAGGTTTGTGCTTTGCCCTGGCTACCCCATGGACGTCATTTAGGGGTCGCCAGGGGCCGCAGCTGCGAACCCTGCTTGTCTCTAGCTACCTCTGGAACTCTCTGCCTTTGCAACCCCTGGCCTCAGAGGTGAAAAAATCAGTGCCTGGATTACAGGAGCAGCTCACCCTAATGGATGTCGTTTGGAGCTCCATTTTCATAGTTTTCTGTCAAATTTTATATTACACAAATAGTGAATAATATTATCCACTATTAGTGTAATAACAAAAGGTGTCTAATTCGCTAGAATATTATCATTTCACAGCTAAAGTAAGTACAAATACTTTTAATTGTATGCATGCTTGAGGGTGAGTGTGTTTATCTGAGAGTGTGTAATTGTGTGTGAATGTTTAAGCATGTGTGTGTGACTTAAAGTAAAGGTCAAATGGTGTGTGATGTCACTTCCCCTACCCCTTGCATTTTGGTGAATACACACCCATGGGCTTACCATTGGTGATTTCCCAGGGCAACTGAGGCTGCCACTTGCATGTATGGCCTGAGTGTCTCGATTGTGGAGGTGTGTTTGTTGTGCTGATGGGGGTGGCACTGGGGGAGCTCTGCAACCTATGACCACCAACAGGGCTGCCATCTCTCACTTCTCAAAATGGACTAGTTTAGTGCACAGTTCTGACGTGCCTATTGTTTGGATGGGGCGAGTTTCCCAGTCCCTGCCAGGAATGTGAATCTTGGGGCCGGAGCCAGGATTGCCCAATATGCTAAATGATACCGAATGGACTGCTGGGGATGCAGATTTGGGGGGGGGGGGTGGAGGGTATCTGTGGGATTGCTGCCTTTTACTCTTCTGAACTCATGGCAGGGTGGGATAGTGGCTTCACCCGACACATGAGCTATAATATGCGACCATGCAGCTTTAATGGTGTATGATGTGGTTGGCGGTGATGTGAGACATGGAGGCATAGTGGCACATTTGGGGGGATTTATTATACTTGACTGGTTACTAAACACAGACAGTGGGAGCACAGGGGACCACGCATTACTAAAAGTGACAAAATGGTGCTGGAGGACAGCAGTTTCCCCCCCTCCTTCTCCGTATGCACCGGATCTTCCACTGTGGTCACTGTAAGGGAATGCTAGGCTGGTCCAGATTTTTGATGTGTGAACATGGAGAGAAGCAGGTATAGGCAGCTGGGTTTATTTTTCACTGAGGGGAAATTGAGCACTTTCAAGGACCTTCTGGAAATATACAACATGGGTGCAGGTCAATTTTTATTGTGCAATACTCTAATACAGCAGGAGACTGTCAGCTGGCCTAGTGGGCAAGCAACTCCAGATACCTCAACGTTCCTGCAGGTTGTGTTCACTCACAGAATCTCAAGGTTGGTGATAACATGTCTCTATTTTGCCTTGCTACAGACTTTAGAGACATAACCGGATGGATTGAAGGAATGGTGAGAGGGGCACATAGTACATGAACTAACTCCAATTGGGTGGGTATGGTGCCTTGGTCATGTGAAACATGTCTCCAGAAATTCCAGACTGAAGTGAACACAATTTAACCACCTTCACCAAACATACCTGACCCCCAAACAGATAGGGTATATGTGCCCGGGAGCATCCATGAGCTGCCCCTGGTATAAGGCACCAGAAGAAAACTATATTCACATGGTGTTGCTCTTCCCAGTGATAGAGCACTGTGGGGTTTGGGGGGTGCTAAGATGCTTATCAAAGTTGGCAGGTGGATTGGTTCCCAGAGTTATAAAGACTTGCTTACTAGGCTCCTCAGTTCTTACCAAAGCTACTAAACATGTTTGGAGATTTGTGGACCTAGCATTGGTACTGGTTAAGCAGATCATATTCATGTCCTTGAAGGCAACGGTGGCCTGGACCTCGGAGATCTATGCAAGTGGGCTACCACTGAAATTGACACCCTGTCAGCCCTCCAGGCGAAGGAGTTTTGGGAGGCCGGTACACACAGTGGGACCTGACAAAGATAGAGGGCAAGTCAGAAAATTGGCCTCATTGAAGTAGCAAACATGCACTGTATCAATATGTACAGCAGGCAGCTCCAAGCCCTCGAACACAGGGAAGAATAGAAAGGGATGAAACATGGTTAAATTCAAATTGTGTTTTACGATCTGGTGCTGTTACCCAACTTCCTCTCATTACCACCCCATGCAGGACTGGATAACCTAAGTCCACATAATGAAAGCCTCCATACAGGACCCAAGCAATAAGCCAAGACTGACCTATAGTTGCTATCTCACAGAATGGCTTTCCTAGGCTCATTTTAGTTTTAATGGTTAATCAGTTTATGCGACTGTTAAAGTATAGCCCGGTCAGGAATGTGAAATTATGGCTATTCCGTTGTAATGTTATGTAGTGCTATCATAAAAATTGAATAAAGAGATATGGTAAAAAAAAAAAAAAAAGAAACCCTCGCTCTATTATTGTTCCAAATGTTGAATGTACAGGATCAATATATTTAAACAATGTTTAGGTAAGTTGACCAATAACTCTCAAATAGCGTAAAGTGAATAGAAGTGATGATGTAAATCCCAGATGCTCTGTTTTCTTCGGGTGGAATTGTTGGACGGCAACTGCAATGTTGAGCAGAACCTCCACTGAGTGGTTTGGGTCTAACCAAGGGCCCCAACTCCTGGATGAAAGGGTCTAGGATGTTGGTCATAGACCTTGAGAACCCAACACATAGAGAAGCTATAACAAGGTCTGCAGCAAAGAGGAGCAAAAAGTAATTCTAAAGTACACTAAGACAATCATGATGTTGAGGCAAACACTGAACACATACAGAGAAAAAACATCAGTGAATGGGCACTGGTGGGTGATCGTAAGAAACTTCAATCTGAATGACTTCATCAGACCCAGAGAGGGATTATAATTGTTGCAATTCCAGTGCTAACTGGTACGGTACTGCTGCGTCAGGTAAAAATTAATTTAATGATGGGTTCATCAATTAAACTTACAAGTTAATTGGTAATTTGTAAATCCAGAGTGGTAATGTTTGCCTTTGGGTATTCTGTCCATGTTTTCCCATGATGTGACCTGAGGTGGGGTCATTGGTCTTCCACGCACCTACCACTTTCTGCTCTTCGTATATCAGTATCCCTAAAAGCACACACGCCTGAAACTGTCAGCTCCAGGTCATAAAGTAGAACCTCACACTCATGGCTCAGTAATGTGAGCTTTGCAAAATCCACACTCTTGAAAGAATCTTGGTTTTCTTTGCAAAGTTCTGCACCATGAATTTGAATTTCCCCTGATGGAGTAAAGCAATGTTCCAGGAAACAGGTTTTTGGAGGTTGGTTGGCAGTTGATTGGTGTCTTGCCAGAATTCAGCATTTGGTAGGCTTGTGTTAGGTGTGTAAATTGTATCAATGTGGTCTTGCTGGGCCACTACAAGTGATAGAACTGGAGTGACCTTGGGGTCTATGCAGGGATCGTCTATGGGGGTTCTAAGAGAATGCTCAGCACTCCTAGGAGAGTATCAGATCTTATTGCTTTTACTTGGAGAAGATCCCAGGGCTACGCAGATGTGGAACTTATTCCTGATACATTCCAATGAGACTCGGCCATTATTTAACGGGTGAGTGTTAATGTTAGACGATATGAAATGTGGACTGTGCCATGAGTATATGAAGCAACAGTTGGGAAAGAGTAAAGGAAAGCTATGCATGATTGTGAATATTTGTTCAGAACTCAATAAAGAATTGTTAAATAAAAGGACTTGATAAGCTGTGGGGTGGTGATGTATCACTAAACATGAAGTTGAATTGTCCTGTTCGGTCTTCTATGATTATATCATGTTACAATTATGCAGCCAAAATATTGTATCCAGAATATCAACTACAACAATATTATGAAACAAAGTGCATCTAAGTATCTTCAAGCATATTGTGGGTACAATGGTATTTAACGTTTTGACACTTAATATAGTGACACACCCGCGTTATGTTCCCTCACTCCATCATGAAGAGATCATGGAGTCAAAAGACAGGATCTGATTATGTGTACCATACAGCATACCAGTCATCTAGTTTTACATTAAGGGCATGTATTTGAAAGGCAACACAGTCAATATGTGAAAACCTTGTGCGGGCTCATTAGGAAGATTACAGTTCAGGTTCTACAACTGGATTGGTTACTGGGGCATTGAGTTTAGCAGCAGTGTTTCAAATATAGAGAATGGATAACCGGTAAGTACTGAATTCCTTGTCACCTTCATAGAATATGGAGCCACAAATGTATGTTCCATGATATCAAAGGGCAGCATAATTCAGTAATAATGTGTAGTTGGAGCAACCAACAGTACACAAATAAGTTACAAATAAGTTACAAATGTACCAGACGCATGAGTAAGACAGCTGGTTGGTAGACAAAGAGATTTATACACAGTAGGTTTATCATGTAAAATATTTGCATTTTACCACCAACTTGAAGTTGGTGGTAACCCCTTCGCATATGGATGAATGTATGCAAATACTTTTTTCATGTCCGTGATTGATTTTGTTTTTGAAACTCATCCCATTTTCCTTTAAAGAAAATGAGCTGCATTTAAAAGAAAAGCCTGCTTTATTTAAAAGCAAACACTGACATAGTGGCCTGCTGTCCCCAGCAGGCCACCATCCCTGTGTTTTTAGCGATTCCGAATGGGTTGCAAATTGTGACCTACCTCATAAATATTAATGAGGTAGGTCAATGGCGGCCTCCCATTAAGAATCGCTACATTTTTCAAAGGCACATTAGTACATAAGTGTTTGCGATTACCTAATAGCGAATCTCAAAAGTTCACTATTAGGTATTTGCAAAATGAAACCTATGTACATGTGGCCCAAGATGCTTGTCTTTGTATGTTGCATATATGATATGCGATGTAAAGGTATTGTGTGTGCTTAGAGAGTGCCAGTTATACGTGAAAGAGCTAAACACTATCTTATTGTACAATGAACCATGTATTCTTTCTATACCTTTAGCTTTCACATCAGTATGGTTAACGTGTAATATAAATGAACCATTGCTTCAAAATAGCACATCTACTGCTGAAAAAAGTGATAGAATGAACACCCAAATGTTGTCCACTTGCTGATAAGAATGAATATTAGGTATTTGAAATGACTGAACGGCTGATGATATTACAAGTATCAAGAGATCAAGAGGCGTTGGATACTTGCCATCCCAAGAACCCAGACCAAGCCCTCTGTGGACCTTCTCAGTAATAGCCACCAGAGAATGGTATAAGCTCCCTGATGAAATTCAGACAATCTCCCAACTGCTCCCCTCAAAAACGTACCTAAGCAGTAGTACTATCTGGCACCAAAGCACCCTCGTACTTTTTTTGCTACGTGGTCTAGACATCTCATCTTGTATTTTATGCTCTTACAAATATTAGAACAGTGGAATGTTTAGAGTGGCTCCAGGCTTATAATGGCTGGTAGAAACCCAGAGCTCCCAACTTATGAATATTTGTCTTTATGTTTCTCCCTTTTTAATTTAGAACATTCTACCCTTAGTGGGTGGAATGTTCTAATAGCCTTATAGAGCTTTACAGCTCCAGCCTGTAACTATGGTTCAGGGCCTTTAACAACTGGTATAGTCCTCTGCAACGGGCTATAAGGCTATATAAAATACAAATACAAATAGTTCAACTCTTGATTCTAAGATATTGTGGAACAGATAGGGTGGAGTTTGGCTGTATTGCTGTATAGATATTCTAGTACAATTGGATTTTACCTTTATGATTATTGGGTTATATCTGTAAAATTACCTGAACAGCATGAAATATACCAAAGTGTTACAGCATGTATTGTTCCATTGTTTACTGGGACACATTTAGGTCCTGTTTGTGACATAATCTCTCACATTTGAATTGTAATCACTGACATACATTCCCCTATAGACGTGCAAACCCCTGACAAATTCCATGTTTTTCTCTTGCAGTTGATGCTTTCCTTTGCTACTACTGCCCCATGCAAATGCTTGCTGCAGAATGCACCGAGATAAGAAACTGCACCGGGCAGTACGAGTGGTGTCAGACCAAGCTTTATTCAGATGAAGTTGGTAAGATTTTATGTTATAATCAAGAAGAGGAGACAGAACAACTGATTACTTATTACAGAAATTGCATAACACTACAACAGAGTGCAAAAATGCAACAAAAGAAAGAAAGCTATTGTGACATGGGAATGATTTCATGCAGTGGTCTTTAAACTCTGGAGTGGGCGCCCGGTTGGGGGAGCTTAAATTGATATCATGGGGGCGTCCAGACTCTGGCCGATAGGACTTCTTAGCCTGTCCAACTTGCTGAAAGTTTTGCTGTGATATGATGTAAGAAAGCTTTGGTCAGCCTCTTGTGAATAATGAGTGTGTGGGGCCAGCTGGGTTCAAAAATAAAAGGTGCAATAAACAGCCCTCTCTAAAGTCCTTCTCACATTTTGACTTCTTTGCTTAACAACACATTTTTAATTTCTCCTATGATGAAAGTATAACGTTACAACGCATACATTCACAATGCAGTATTTTACATCACGTTGGTTACAACGCAAGTCGTTACAACGACTTGCGCTGGACAGCGCTGGACTTAAGAATAGTATGATTTACTATTCCAACTCCAGCCTACGTTAGAGTAGGGAAGGAGTTGGAATAGTAAATCATAGTATCCCTTAGTTACAGCACCATCCAGGGCAAGTCGTTGTAACATCTTGTGTTCTAATGCCCGCGGTGTAAACATCCTGCGGTGTAACGACCGCGATGTGAAGGTTGTTTTCCCCTATGACATTTACTGTATGGTTCATAGAGAACATTGCTTTTGGACAATTCTTTTTAAATGACCTATTTATCATTTTGAGGACCCCACTACAAGTATTTCATGTGAGGAGGGAAGGGGTGACATTAAAAAGTTTGAAGACCACTGATGTAATGAATGATTGATGATATACCAAATCATTGGCTGTAAATAAGTTATTTTGGAGGATGAGAAAGCAGATGACATGTCTGATTTGGGTGAGTAATGCATTCTAGTTTTTTGGTGCTTTGATGCGAAATGTCTTTATGGTAGACTTCCCAAGACAGGGAAATGTTTTGCTTCTATGATATATGATACCACCAGAAAATGTGGGACCATTCGCAAAGAAGTAGTGTTGGAGGGAGGACCACCGGGGAGTCGGGGAGACTACTTCGGGGCACCTTCCTACCGCAAAGTTATAGCCGAGCGCCGCTGAGAAGCCCCCTAGGGGAGGTCCTTCTCCTATGATCGTACTAGGCCCAGTAACACCACCACACAGGACTCCGTATCAGTTGCTTATCTTGGTTCTTTATCAATAGTAGCACGTTCAATATTTACAGTGGGATCGAGTGATCCAGTAAGAGTCTCAATGTCTTTGGAGGGATAGGGTAGCGGGACAGTCTTAGTAACAGCCAGGTACGGGAAGGCTCTGCGCCAGACCTTGAGTGCTGGTCTCAGAGCGGCTCGGACGTGGAGAGCCGCGACGGCGTCTGCAGGGCTCGGGTGGTAGTTCCGCTTGGGTCGAGCCGCGACACAGTCAGCAGGGTTCCGGTGGTAGGTCCGCTTCTGTCGAGCCGCGACGAGGTCAGCTGGGCTCTGATGGTACGTTTCAACAAGGTCGGGCCGCGACACCGTCAGCAGGGCCCCAAAGGTTCGTGAAGGTCTTTAAGCACGGTGGAGCCGCGACGTCGTCAGCAGGGCTCAGTGTGTGGGTTCAGAATGAGTCTTTCTCCGTAGGGTCAGCCGCGATCCGATCAGCAGGGCTCTTGACTCCAGGATACAACTGACGTCTTGTTGCCGGGTCGCCCCAGATATAGGTCTGGAGCCCTTTGATGTCCGGACCCTTGCGCCCGGGGGGGCAGAGAGGCCGGGTAGGGAGCGGCCAGACGCCCAGCAGGAGAGGTGCCAGGCCCCAGAGAGCTGTGGGGCGATCGCACCTAGGTGTGGAAGGACGGTTGGGGGTCCCATCGATACTGCCCTCCGCCGGGAGTGGGAAGGGTTCACGTGGTATCCCCCGGGCCAGGGGTTGGCGCCTCGATGTCGGGCCTCGCTGGGACCGAGGCCGGGTGGAGCGGGTTCACGCAGGTGGTTACGTAGAGTCACATACAATCCAAAATGGAGGAGCCCCGAGGTGCATGGGACCTCGTACGGCTTAGCGAGGGGGAACAGGACCACGCCACGAGGCCGGCTCCAACCACTAGTATTCCTGTAGTGCTAGTGTGTTTAGTCATAAACTCCTTCATGAATTTCCCCTGTAGTTTGGAATATAAACCTATATACAGATAGGTTTTCATGTGTGGAAAAAGAGTAATTATTAAAAAGAGAAGCCACAAAAAGCGAAACATTAATACAGGGTTAGCTAACAGTTTATGAGACCAATTCCCCAAGGCATATTTATAAGTAAGTGTTTGGGTACAAGATTCTTAAATGACGTTAGAAAATGGCCCCTTTGAGTTTGCATGCTATGAATACATTTCGGGGTGAGTAAGTGTAGTGCTCTATAGGTATACCTGCTGTCTTGGAGCTAGTGCACGATTACAAAGGGCGCTGTTTCAGGGAAGCAATAACTGGGGTGATGTGGTAAAAGTCAATGAGTTGCTCGGTAGAGAACTGCCTGGAAGTGTTCTCGACAACGTTTTGGAAGGCCCCTCTCATTTGGGCTATTCTGTCATCAATATGGAAATGGTTAGAGATTGAAAAGCAATTTTAGGGTGATCAACTATGGGACTGTTTGGTTTTCTCTTCCCTGAAATGATCTTGGCCTGTCTGGTAATTTATCATCTCTGTTGCTTTTTGATGATATATTTTACAGAGAAAAGGGAGAAGTGATTATAAAAAGAAGAAAGAGGCGGAGAAAAAAAGAACCAATGGGATGATAGAACTCAGCTTAGTTAACCAATTAGAACATTGATAAATATGCAAATGCACCAAAGAACAAAAACATAGAAATACCTACCACACAGGGAAAAGTCATGTAAATACGCACCACAGACAAGACAGAAAAGGAGCAACAGAGATACTAAACGAGATGTGGGACACACAAAAACAGTTAAAAAAGGAAGGAGAGACAATAACTATAAGCCACTCAGATACCATCAGCAGAAATATTAATCAAAAAGCTTAACAATAAAGCAAACACTCATGCAAGGCAGCACAGAAAGAACCATGGCCCAAGGCAAAAAAGAAACAGAGAATATTCAAAAAGCACAATACCAAGGAAATACTCAATAACATGCACTGACAAAGACTCAAGGTCTCATTTTTTAAAACAAGCCTTGGTAAAGGCTTAACACTGGCTTGGAACTGAAAAAGCATGCAATACATATTGGCTTTGCCAGTGGTTGTTAATAATGTGCACTCAGTTCCACTAATTACCAGTTTTGTGACGCTACTCCCAGAGACATAAGATTTAAATAAACAGAAAACCAAAAACCCTCCCTTGGTGTATTTGGACAGACAGGGGCAGAAAGAGAAATGAAGCTACGACAGAAGGGCTGTGAGAGAAGATGGGGTAAATGGGTGAGAGAAGAGGGAGAAAGAAGACAAAAGACCTGGGAAGTGGGAGAGAGATAAAGGAGAGGAGGGAATGAAAGGAGTGAAGAGAGACGGTAATTAGATGGCATTTTCTACTGAAAAAGAGGTAGTTCCAGTCACCACCATCCTTAAGCCAGCAGGGGAGTTTGAAACCTGGCCAGGCAAGTTAAGTAATCCAGCTATCTGAAGTAGGTTAGTTAGTTCCATATATATTTTACAATGATCAGAAATAGGAGAATTGCACGAGAGCTGAATAGAAACAAGTTATTGTTAAAGGCAAGATGTCTGAATGGTTTGTGAGCATTTTCCACCCTAAAGTTGTGAAATAAGAGGTCTTCTGTTTAATTGCTAAAAAATAGCAGTACTGTTCATTTGCTATGAAACTTTAGTTTGCAGCCTGCACTATAGTGAATAGCTCAGGTCAGTTTTGTTGGTTGTCAGAAGGGAATGCCGGAGATGTAAGCAGGCACAAAGTAAAGTATCATCTGTTGGTGGAAACGATAAGAGTTTATCAACGGAATTCAAAGGAGAGAAGGATTGAGGGAAGATACACTTACAAACAAGCATTTGCAATGCAATCGGTCTCATCTTTGGGACCTTATAAGTGTTTAGCCAGAGCTATTGGCTCTGCTAATGCACAATTGTGGTTACAGAAATGTTACGTTTCAACAACAACAAAAAAAAGCACGCACTACGAGACTGGTACTGCATTCCCTTCTGTATTAGATTCAGTGGGCCGAATTCACAAAGACAATCTGAGACAATTGTCTAACTTTATGACTTTTGGTATTCACAGAGGTAATTTACGAGTCATATCTTTACATCTGCAGTAGGGCCTGAATCTCTGCACCCGGATCGTACTCTCTGCACCCGGGCTATACTCTTCGGCTCCAGCCGTACTCTCCGGCTCGGGCCAGATGAAGTGTAGTCAACGGGCCGAAAAACTATTTTTTTACAAAAAGGAACATTAGGTACATGTGATAAATGGTAGAGGAGGTCATGAAAATCAGCTTGGGCAGGAAAAAGGGTAGTACAACCATCTCCAAGATATCCGTCACTAGAAACCCAACCTGCAGCATCAACTGAGCTGAAATATGGTCTTGTGGCTTGTTGTCTCTTTTTAGGCCTTAGAGAGACATTCACACTCAGTGCCAGATCCTGCAGCACCAACTGAAAGATGTTTATGGCTGAAAAAGTGGTCCTCCAGCTTTTGTCTTTTTTTAGGTCTGGCCTAAAGACAGCTTTAGTAGCTTTACTAGTCTCATGTTTTCAAAAAATATAATAGAAAAATATATGCATATATAGAGGGTGCCAACCAACACTCTTTCACCATTGGTCTGATGACATGTCAATCAAACTTTACTCCCTCCTAACTCAACAGAAGCTATATAGATCAACAGCTGCCCACTCCAGCTATTGGCCTTGCGCATGAACACATACACTTAAAAAATAGTTTTTCAAGAGTAACATTTGTTAGACACTTGCACCTCCCAATGACAGATAGTCCATATGTATAGTAGGGTTTCATAAACTATTTCCATAGCCCTCAAGAAATGTCTTATAAATTACAATGTTGATTCCTCACTATAAACCAGCTCTGGTATTTTAATTTATCCTACAGAAAATCAGCACACATGATTAGAGTAGCTAGAGCGTATATGCAGATTTTTAGGGTGAAATCAAACCTTCCTCAGGTTTGGGATTAACATTTCATCCATTTGTATCTGACTCTAGAGAGAGTCATCTATTGGTGCATTAGTGGGTATACCATTTTGGGAGGATTACTACTCAGCTCGTCAGACAAAAGTCCATCGCCTGGCTGCTTATACGGCTATGAACTGGCATTGTCAAATAATTAAGCCTATGGAAAACAGGCACACATGATTAAAATAAGAAAAGTGTGTTTGCAATCCTATATATTAAAGCCACACTCCCTCATCTTGGTGCAGGTTATTTGAATCACATGCATCGGGCTTGAGCAGGACCTCTATTAACACATTGCATTTGATTCAAGAGGGGCATCAAGCAACCACTTGTGGAACTGCAGCTGTACAAAAGAATTTCAGTGCTTTTGCTTTTGACTTGTGGGGGACACCTAGTAATAACTAGTAGAACTGTGACTTCAAGTAAGAATTTCAATGTTTTTGCATTTCACTTAAGAGGGACACATAGTAATGGCTTGTTGAACTGCAAATTCATGAAAGAATATCAATACCTTTTCATTTGACATGAGAGGGCCACTTAGTAACAACTAGTGGAACTGTGGCTCCACATTAGAATTTCAATGCTTATGTTTTTGACTTAGGAGGGACAACTAGTAACAACTTCTGGAACTACAGCTTCATGAAAGCATATTCAAGCTTGTGCATTTGATTTAAGAGGGACACCTATTAATAACTAGTGGAACTGCAGCTTCATAAAAGAATATCAACGTTTTTGCATCTAACTTAAGTGTGAGGTTCAGTAACGCCTTTGGGAAAGGCAATTCGGAAAATAATTTTGAAGATTTAGCATCTGACTCAAGAGTGACCTCGAGTAACGGCTTGAGGAATACAGATTTGTGAATATACTTGTGTGTATAAATCATTGAAAAAAACAGCAGTTTATAACTGTCAAATTTCTATGGTTTTGTGTGCGTACAATTGGCACCTAACTACAATATCCCTGTAACCTTTGTTTTTTTCAGGGAATTTTTGTGTCTTTTTTAACATAAAGTAATATATAATTAAAGGACATTTATACAACCATTGCCACCCACGGCCTTTGGGCTTTAGATCCACGGGTACCCGCTGATCCCCCGCGGGGATGAGTGGAGGATCGGCATTCCTAGATATCTATGAATGTCTCTCCACAATAACTCCCAAACTGCTGAACAGATTTCCACCAAATTACCATAAGAGATCTTTCTGGACCAAGATCTAGCTTTCTGCAAAATTTGGTGTAATTTTGGTCAGTGGTTCAGGCTGTGTGTCTAAAAACTGCAAAATCCCCATAGGCATCACATAGGGAAAAAGTGTTTTGGGACTCCCCTTTTTTATCCGCCCACAGTTGAGAGATCACCTTGAAACTTTCCATGCAGAACTAGGCGAAGTAGGGCACGGCACTTTTTCAGAAGGTTTCATGAAGATTTGTCAAATGGCACCAAAGTTATTAGCAAAACAAAAAATGCTTTGTCTATGGAAAAGGTTGTTCCTAACTATAATTACGTACTGCCTATTGCCATATATATATATATATATATATATATATATATATATATATATATATATTACCTACTGGCTGTAGGTAGTTATAGTTAGGACCTAGTTACCATAGGAAAATCGCAACATTCTATTCCCAATAACTTTAGCGCCGGTTGACGGATGTTCGCAAAATATTCAAAACTCGTGGGGAGCGCCGGTCCGCTCCTATCTTGAAAGTTTTGGGGAGATTCGGCAAGCGGGGGCCGAGAAAAAAGGGGGGGGGTCCCAAAACGTGTTTTCTCCATGTTAATTTCCATAGGAAACTTTAGACACGGCTACAGCACGAACTGCTGAACGGAATTACACCAAATTTGGCAAAAAGGTAGGTCTTGGTTCAGAAAGAGCCCTTTTTGTTAAATGGTGCATATCCGTTCAGTTTTTAAAAAAAATATTAATGGAAAAAGAAATATATATATCTGGGCAGAGCCTAACCATACATCTCATCGTGAGATCTGATTGGCTGTCAGCACTTCATCCAAGAAGTGTTGGCAGCCATCTTGGGACCAAAATACATGATAGCACCTCATTAAAAAGCATCACAGTTAATAGAAGGTTTTAAGACTTTAGTTATTATAAGTCCTTTGTTGATGGTACCATACTCATTTTAGGAATTGTGGTGTGTTCTAGGGTGATTTTACCATGTGAAAAAGCCTTCTGCTGGGATATCATGAATCATGTTTGAGAGAAAACGGAAGCAAAAATTAGAGCATATTTTCTGTAAATTCACATTATCTTTCTCAGTCATGTGAGAATGAAGTCTGACATTCTCAGTAAAACATGTAGATCCAACAAGGGCAGAGACTGTCAGTTGATTCCTTTGTGTTCTACTTCAGCTTCCCAGAGTGCTCTAAAGAACAAGTAGAGCGCTAACAGTCCTACTTATGACAAACGTATGGCACACCTGAAGCCATCTTGATTGGAATAAAGTAGTAACTCTTAAAACATTTAATTTAAAAAGGAACAACATGAGGGGGTTCATTTTGCCATAGAAAGTATGATTAGTGCTGCAGAAAGAACAATTACAGCACATTTTGAGTGACTTCTCAAATCCTCTTCTATTTCATTAAAAAATTCTGACATGCAGACTGAAACATGCACTTTCAATACCAGCAGCAGACTTCCCTGGTGAGCAGTAGCTTTACTACAGTGATCTAATGAGCAACTAGAATGCTAACATTCTGAATTTATGGCAACTGTGCGACACATCTGAATGCCTTCTTGATGGAATCAAAGTAAAAAACTGAAAGTATTTCCTACTGAGGAGACTGTAGTAAGTGAGGAAATTAGGAAACTTCATAACAAATAAGTCTCCCAAGATGGGCACCAGAGACAAAAAAGCCCAAATGTAGCACAAATATCATCCAGATGTAGTCCACGTATAGCTCAATGACAGAATGTCCCAGAGTGTTCTTAAGAACAACTAGAGCGCTTACTGTCTTACTTATGACAAAATTATGGCACACCTGAAGCCATCTTGATTGGAATAAACTGGTAACACTTAAAACATTTAATTTAAAAAGGAACACAATGAGGGGGTTCATTTTGCCATTGAATTTATGATTAATGTTGAAGACAGAAAAATTAGGGCACATTTTAAGTAACTTCTCAAATCCTCTTCTATTTCATTAAAAAATTCTGACATGCAGACTGAAACATGCACTTTTAATACCAGGAGCAGACTTCCGTGGTGAGCAGTAGCTTTACTACAGTGATCAAATGAGCAACTAGAGTGCTAACATTCAGAATTTATGGCAAATGTGTGACATATCTGAATACCTTCTTGATGGAATCAAAGTAAAAAACTGAAAGTATTTCCTACTGAGGAGACTGTAGTAAGTAATTTTGGAACCTCCTGAGGCACAGCCGGGAGTAGGCAGCTATCAGCAGCTATCAGCGCCTGAACGCTTGCACTTCTAACGTTAGGAAACTGCTTTTAATACTCACTTTTCCTTCCCCTTGTCACTCGATCTTGCATAGCGGTGCCAGCGCTGGCAACGGAAATCGCCGTCATCTTCCACCTGCCTCCCCTCACGCCCAGTCAGTGACACGCCCACTCGGAGGACACGCCCCCTGTACGTATTTCCCTTACTATATAGATGTGTACATATCGGAAGCTCAGCGGACGAGCGCAGCGGGTGCGCCGATGGCGCGCCGAAGGCGCGCTTAAGGCAAGCTCGTCTGCGCTCGTCCGCGATCAGGCCGTGTCCGGGGCAGGGACTTCTCCACGTCTCATCAGCCATATCTCCGCAAAATATACTCGGACCGAGTTGTTGTCTTTGAGACCTCCATTCCCGTGACCGGCCCTTGTCCCGCCTTTGACGCTCAGAGCCAGGCCTTTGCCTGCACAGTCTGTAATTTTTCCTTCTCTGCCTTAGACCACACTTGCAGCACAACGCACAATCTGCACCCCGCTTCCATACATGGTGCCCAGTCTTTCCCGACCCTCAGAGCTGCACTGATTAACTGTAGATCGCTGAGCAAACATGCCATCGATATTTGGCAGTCCCTCCGGGACAACAATTGGGACTTGCTCTTTCTTACTGAAACTTGGCTGAACGACACCACCAACCCCGCTATCACCCTTGCTTTGCCGGAGGGCTATAATATCAGCTGCGCCAACCGGTCTAACGGCTCTTCAGGAGGTGGTGTCGCCTTAATCCATAAGTCCAAATGGACGGTTACCCTCACCTCTTACGACCAAATCGATTGTATTGAAGGCATGCTTTTTAGTATCTTAACTTCCCCGTCTTCCTCTTGTTCGGGAATTCTTATTTATCGTCCCCCTCATTCCAACACTGCTCACCTACCGGCTCTGGCGGACTATATCATCCAGCTTAGTACACGCTATGCTAATTTTACCGCTCTAGGCGATTTTAACCTCCATGTTGACAACGTATCCTGTTCGCATAGTAATCACTTCATTTCCATGTTAGCGGACTGCAATCTTGCCCAAATAATAACCCTACCCACGCACAAAGCGGGTCATATACTGGATCTGATCTGCTCCAACTTACCTTCTATTCAGGCATCCCCCCCTACCCTGGTTATTTGGTCGGACCATTTCCTCATTCCTTTTGAGATCGGTATTCCCTGCCATTCTAGACCCGCTATCATCCCCAAAATATCTGGCAGAAACTGGAGTCGGATCACTTCTAAATCACTCCTGGAATACCTACAAAACACCCAACCAGGTTTGTCACCTGATCTTGATCTACAGATTGACCACTTGGATGCATGGATCGGTCAGGCTTTAGATGCTCTTGCTCCTCTCAAGCCTATTAAAACCCATAGGGCTGTACCCTCAGCACCCTGGTACTCTGACGAGCTCCGACAGAAAAAGACCTCTTGTAAATCTCTCAAACGCCTCTGGAGACAGAACTATACTACGGACAGTAAAATCACCTATAAAATAGCTCTTAAAGAATATCGCCGAATGATTGAGGAGCATAAACGGGATTATCTGGCCTCTCGAATCAAACTCGCCAGCAACGGCGCTAGGGAGATCTTCAATATAGTTAGATCTTTTACAGATCCTAACGCATTGACACGCACTCAACCTGCCTCACAGTCACTTTGCGATAAACTTTCTCAATTTTTTGAGGACAAAATTGAGACCATATACTCCTCTTTTCCCACCTCCACTTCTGAAGGAAGGGAAGAGGAACCCATAATTTTCTTGCCACCGGTGTCTACCTTTTTCGAATTTGCAGCCGTCTCTGAGGCAGAATCCCTGGCCGAACTACTTAAATGTAAGTCAGGTTCCCCGAATGATCCTTGGCCAGCCAAGCAATACAAAAAACTTGCTTCTTTACTTAACCCTCACCTGAATCTTATTTGGAATGATTCCCTCAGAACAGGCTGCTTTCCTGCCAAATGGAAACTTGCCTCTCTGGTCCCCATCCTCAAAAAGCCTAATCTGGACCCGGACCTTCCCAGTAATTACAGACCTATTTCTCTCCTGCCTGCCCCAGCTAAGATCCTGGAGAAATTGGTGCACTCCCAGTTGGCTAATTTCATCGAATCCAATAGTCTCCTCCATGAATCCCAGCATGGCTTCAGGTCGGGCCATAGCACAGAGTCGGCCCTTATTGAAATGGCTGTCTCGGTGAGATGGACGCTCGACCAGGGGTCGAGGGCGGTGTTAGTGCTGCTGGATCTTTCAGCGGCATTTGACACCGTCTCTCATAGGACCCTTGCTGGGGAGGCTGGAGGACTTAGGTCTGGGTGGTGCTGTGTTGAAATGGTTCTCATCCTACCTCTCGGACCGTTCTCAGCAGGTTTTCACTCCTCCCTACACTTCCCCCCTTAGACCACTCAAATGGGGAGTTCCACAAGGCTCCTCCCTGAGCCCGCTTCTATTTAATGTTTATTTCACTCCCCTGGCCAAGCTGATTGCTCAGTCTGGGATTAAATCCATCTCCTACGCAGACGATATTCAGCTACTTTTCACTTTCAATACCCCCTCTGCTTCTGCTTTTGACCCATTGAAAACCTGCCTTCGAGACATTTCCACCTGGATGGATGCCAACTCCCTCCGTCTCAATGCAGGTAAAACGGAGATTTTGTTTTTTAACTCTCCATCCCCCCTGGATTCTAGCCTGTGGTGGCCAGTTGATCTGAGTCAAGCTCCCATCCCCAAAGACTCGGTCAGAAACCTAGGAGTACGCTGGGACGCCCACCTTAGTTTTAACACCCAGGTACAAACAGTTGCAGCCTCCTGCTTCGCAAAGATCAGGACAATTAAACGGCTCATCAACTATTTACCAGCGGACTGCCGCAAGACGGTGATCCAGGCATTGATAACATCTCACCTTGATTACGCCAATGCCCTCTATCTTGGTATTACAGCATCCCTTTGTCATAAACTTCAGACGGTCCAAAACGCCGCAGCACGGTTGGTGGAGAAAGTCCCCGCTAGACACCATATGTCCCCTCTCCTCCGTAAACTCCACTGGCTGCCCATTGCCAAAAGATGTGTCTTCAAAGCTATGACGCTGGCCTTTCGTGCGTCCAAAGGCAACGGGTCGGCCCATCTGAAAAACACCCTGCGACCTTACGTTAACTCCAGGACTTTACGCTCCAACTCTTTATTCTTCCTGGACACCCCACGATTCAAACGTACTCGAGCAGGTGGAAAAACCTTTGAGGTCTGTGCCACTCAGTGTTGGAACAAGCTTCCGCTTGCCCTTCGCACCTGCCTTACTGAATCTGTATTCTGTAAACACCTGAAAACTCATCTCTTTTCCCCTTAAATCAGGCCTGCTATCTCCCTTTGCTCTCCGGTTTCTGAGTTTTCTAGCGCCGGGACGCCCCGTTGGGGCAGCTGTGCGCTTTATAAAATACACAAATAAATAAATAAATAAAGTAAGAAACTGAAAGCATTTCCTACTGAGGAGACTGCACTAAATGAGGAAATTAGGGAACTTAATAACAAATAAATATCCCAAGATGGCCACCAGAGACAAAAGAGCCCAAATGTAGCACAAATATCACCCAGATGTAGCCCACATGTAGCCCAATGACAGAAGTGTGCAAAATACTTTTAATTTTTTGTGTTTTTGCAGTTTTATATAGTGCAGACTTGTCAGGTATTGGAGTGCTTTACATGAGCATTGGTTACATCACACAATAACAAATTCATGTTGGTTTTAGACATGGGGAGATTAAGGGCCCGATGTAGGTAAATATGAAATACCGATTCCTAAATACCGAATTTTACCGATTCGGTATTTAGGAATCGGTATTTCATATGTAGCTAATAATTCGGTAAAAAATACCGAATCGGTAATATTCGTTATTACCGAATCGGTAATACCGATTCGGTAATAAGGAATCACCTTCCCATTCATTCCTAAGGGTCTGGAGGCCCATAGGAATAAATGGGAAGCCATTCACTATTACCGATTCGGTAAATACCGAATCGGTAATAGGGGGAGCATATTCAAGGGTGGCAGGGTGTCATATTGACACCCTGTTGCACCCCTGAATCGTGCATGTGTGCACATGTGGCTCACATACATGCCCTAAGGGCATGTATGTCTGCCACATGGCACCTTGAGAAAAGCTAAATATTGCTTTCTTAAAGGTATTCAGTATTTACCACCAACTTGTAGTTGGTGGTAAATAACGAATCCTGAATGCAAAAATGCACTCACTTGAGTGCCTGGTAGATAGCTTTTAAGGATTCGGTATTTTACTGATTCCTTAAAATAAGGAATCGGTAAATTACTGAGAATCCTTAAAACCTGCCTCCTACATTAGAAAGGGCTAAATACCGGTCGGTAACGGGAAAATTGCCGATTTTTGGCAGTTACCGGCCGGTATTTAGCTACCTACATATGGCCCTAAGTGATTTGACCAGAATCACAGAATGTCGAGCTGAAGCAGAAACTCCAACCTGGTTCCCCAGTTGCAACACCACATCCTCTCCCATAAGTGCAACATTTAATCAAGTGGTCAACTGGATAAAAAAACATAAAGATAACAAATAATTTAAAAGTGCGTTGTCGCTATTTGAAAACTCAGAAAATATGTCCTAATTTTAGTTTTTTAGAGCACTAACCATAATTTTGATGCAAATAAGGCTCTCTCATATATGTAATTTCTAAAGGAAATGCTCTAGGTATTACAGTTTTGATTACATCAAGATGACGTCCGGCGTTCCACACTTTTGTAACAAATATAGAATGTTAGCAATCTAGTTGTTCATTAGGATACTGTTGAGAGGCAGAGGCCAGGGTCACAGACTCTGAAAATTGAAGGCAGGTAGGAGGGTGCAGAGGCAACAATTTGACCACACTGGGCAGGCAGGAAGGGCAGTGGCAGCACAACAGACTATGGAGGGCAGAGGAAAGGGGGACAGGACCAACAAACCAACAATACAGGACTGGCAAGAGAGGCTGTGGCAATATAATAGACCATTGTGGGCAGAAGGAAGAGGCAGTGGTAGTACAACCATACATGCCAACAGACCCGATTCAGCCAAGAAACATCCAATGTTTTTAAGCCCAAAAGGCCTTTATTTGATCTGTCTACAATCTCCTCTTTTTCAATGTAAGTCAAAGGGGAAAATCAATACCCCAGTTTTTTTTCAAAATCTCCCTCTTACTAAGTTCAAAATGTTAGCGAGTATGGTACATTGGATCATTGAAGGCAGGAGGAATTGGGGTAGGGAGATGGACTTGGATAACAGAGGACAGGAGGGACATGGAGAGGTGCACCAAACTGACCCTACAGGGCAGGCATCAGGGTTTGCAGCAGCGCAATACACCACACAGGGCATGCGGGACGGGAGTGCAGCACAACAATCCATAGAAAGCAATAGGGAGGGGACAGGACCATGCACATGGACAACAGAGGGGAAAGAGGCAATGGTAGCTAGCTGATCATAATGGACAGACAGGAGAGAAAGCTGCAGCATAACGGACCATAAAGGGCAGGAGGGACGGATCAGGGGCATTACAATGGAACAGACAAGCCAGGAGGGAGGGATTAGGGGTCTGCACATGGAAACAGAGGGCTGGGGGCAAGGGGGCAGGGCAGGAGCAGCAAGATGACAATGGAGGTCAGGCAGGATGGGCACTAGAAGCAAGACACACCATGGAGAGCAACAGTGAGACTATAATGGCATACACACAGACCATGGAGGTAAGGTGGGAGTGGATCAGGAGCAGCTAGCTGACCACATAGGGAAGGTGGGAGGGGCCATGGCAGCACAGAAGACCATGCATGGCAAGCGGGAGGGTTAGTGGCAGCACAATGGCTATGATGGGCAAGAAGGAGCATGCACAAAGGACCATGGAGGATAGAAAGGAGGGTCAGGACCTGGGCACAGATAAGAGAGTTCAGGGGAAGGGGCCTCACAACAGACCACGTGGGGCAGGCAGGAGGAGCAGTTGCAGCACAACAGACCAGGGAGGGCAGAAGGGTGTGGCAGTAAAATGGACCATGGAGGACAGCAGGAAGGGGATAGGGGCATGGAATGTGGACAGGCAGGGTGGAGGTGGCAGGGACAGGTTACAGTCATCTGACAATGCTAGGCAGGTAGGAGGGGAGTGGAAGCTCAACAGAACACTCAGAATAGATAGGAGTGGCAGGTCCATGGAACATGGTGAGCAAAAAGGATGGAGCAGGGGCCTGCACACAGACATCGGAGGGCAGGGGGAAGGAGAATAGGGGCAGCAAGCTAAGCACAGAGACTAAGCAGGAGGTCAATGATGGGGCATAGAATTGGGCAATGGAGGGCAGGAGGAGTGGACTGGTACATCATGCTAAATGGAGGGCAGTGGCAGCACATCAGACCATGCATGGCAGGAGGGAAGAGGCTAGTCCATGGATTCAGACAACAGAGGATAGGAAGGAGGTGGATGGGGCAGCAAGCTAACTGTTCAGAGAAGGTGGGAAGGCCAGTGGCAGAACAACGGCCACACAGGGCTGTAATAAGGGAGCAGGGACATGGACTTGGACAATGGATGGCTAGGAGGAGGGAAGGCCGGAGCAGGAAACTTGGGTGGGGGCAGCACAATGGCAGGCCCTGCTTCCAACTACCCACCATCCATTGTGATATGCATCTTACTTAACGTTAAAAAAACCTAGAAATTTTCTGAAAAAAAAAAAGATTACAGGGACGGTATAGTTAGACTCAGATTTCACTCACACACAACCAGTGAAATTCAGCAGTTATAGTTACCTGAGCTAACTATAACTTTTGCCCCTGCAATGTACTACTAATGACCTCAGACATTACATCATTCATGACATGGTCAGTTACATCACTCGTAAATGTAAATGTAGTGCATTTATATAGCGCACCGCACACCCCCGAAAGGGTCTCTCAGGCGCTGTACACATACCGCTGTGGAACCCTTCCTGGCCTTTCCCTGAGAAGTGCCCACTCCTGGGCACCCCCAAGGTGAAGCCAGGCATCCTAGCGCTTTTGGGGCCGTTGTGGAGATTAAGCAAGCTATTTCCCAGAGTTGCAGAGTGGGACCCATGATTAGAATAGGCACCAAGGCGAGAATTATCGGGTCCGGGGAAATTGAGCCCAAGACCCGCCGAGGCAGGAATTGAACCCTGGTCCGGGCCAGACCTCTGCATCAGGGTCTGCCGCTCTAAACATTGAGCCATACTTCTCCACTCATGACATCTCAAATGAGCTGAGAATGTAATGGAACTATAATCGCTAGAATTTTATTTAGGGACAGTGTGTGTATATTAACACCCCTTTTTTTCTTTTCTTTCGTGTAAGAACCATTATAATACGCAACGTGCCCAGATTAAAATGGCCGATAGCCTTTCACTTTAAAGTAATGTGTACTACATTGTTTATGTTGATGTTTGCAATCCTAAGTATGTTTATCATGAATAAGTCACATACAGATATGGCGGTCACGGGGCAAGATATGCTGAAATGACATTGTGTGCATATTGACACTTGTTTTCTTTTCTTTATTGTATCAATTCCTGAATTTTCACATCGTGACCAGGCCAATCTGGCCGCCAGCTTTTTGGATTAAAGTAATATGTAGTCCTTTGTTAATGTTGGCAACTGGAGATATTTGTACATTTAAATAAGGATGCTACAATGACGTCTTGTATCGTTATCAAGGTTCAGACAGGCCGAAACTCGTGGATCACGTCCTTTGCAGATTAAATGCTTTCAAACTACAACCTGACTGCTGATTCTTCCTTGTAAGAGTGAGAGGAGATTAAATACATATATATAAAATTCACTGAAAAAATCCCAAGTTTCAGGGACATTATAGTTAGAAATAAGAAAAACCTCAAAAATTCACTGAAACACCACAGGTTTCATGGACGTCATAGTTAGTTGGACATTTCACTCGTACAAAACAAGAGAAATTCGGTGTTGTAGTTAGTTGTGCTAACTATAACTCGTGCCCCCGCAATGCAGTGCTGACGACGTCACATATTACATCTCAAATAACATCACGGATGACATCATCCATGTGATCATCTGATGCACCTCCTCACACCCTAAAATACAGACTACCATTCTCGAAACCATAGACACACCAATACTAGTCCAGCTACAATATTCTGTGCAGTATGCATGCAGACCTCTAATCATCTATATAGCATTGATACAACCTTTTAAATACTCAGTTAGTACCTACACAGTCTAGGAAATCTTCTGTCTGTCCCATGCAGTTCTCCATTCATCCATCCAGCACTATCTACATATCCTATCACTTCACCAATACCTAAGCACTTATAAATTGAGCATGCACTCTCTTTGCAGCACTGAAATTACTCCAGTTATTAGTCATATACTTAAAGAATGGCCTAGTCACTAATACAAGTGCAGGTACAATATTTTGTACACTATGTATGCAGAACTTTAACCAGCTACTTACTATTGATACGCTCTTCTAAATATCCAGTTAGTACCTATGCAGTGTAAGAATTCTCCTGTCTGTACCATGCATTTCTCCAATCACCCATCCAGCACTAGCTACTTATCCTATTACTTCACCAATACCTAAGCACTTATAATAACTGAAAAAAATGTTTAGCATTTTTTGATATGTACTACTGTCAAGGTAAGATTAAGTAATCCAAACACTATCAATGCACAACTACATTCAGCTGTGCACTATATATATAAACCTCTAACCAGCTACTTAGTAAAGTACTACCAAAGCAACCTAGGAATCCTCCTGTCTGTCCCATGCACTTCTCCAATCACTCATCCAGCACTATCTACATATCCTATCACTCCGCAATACCTAAGCACTTATAAATTCAACATGTACTCTCTTTGCAGCACTGATATTATTCTAGTTACTAGTCATATACCTAAGGAATGGCCTAGCCAGTAAAACTAGTACAGCTACAATATTCTGTGCACTATGCATGCAGACCTCTAATCAGCTACATAGCATTGATACAGTCTTTTAAATACTCAGTTAGTACCTATGCAGTCTAGGAATCCTTCTGTCTGTCCCATGCACGTCTCCATTCAACCATCCAGCACAATCTACGTATCCTATCACTCTGCCAATACCTAAGCACTAATACATTTAGCATGCACTCTCTTTGCAGCACTGAAATTACTCCAGTTATTAGTCATATACTTAAGGAATGGCTACTAACACAATATTTTGTACACTATGCATGCAGACCTCTAACCAGCTACATACTATTGATATGCTCTTCTAAATACCCAGTTAGTACCTATGCAGTCTAGGAATCCTTCTGTCTGTCCCATGCACTTCTCCATTCACCCATCCAGCACTATCTACATATCCTATCACTTCACCAATACCTAAGCACTTATGAATTCAGCACACACTTTCTTTGCAACACTGAAATTACTCCAGTTATTAGTCGTATACTTAAGGAATGGCGTAGTCACTAACACAAGTGCAGGTACAATATTTTGTACACTATGCATGCACTCCTCTAACCAGCTACAAACTTCTGATACGCTCTTCTAAATACCCAGTTAGTACCTATGCAGTGTAGGAATCCGTGCATTTCTCCAATCACCCATCCAGCACTATCTACTTATCCTATTACTCCACCAATACCTAAGCACTTATAAATTCACTATACATTCTGTTTGTAATACTGTAATTATTCTAGTTACTAGTCATGAACTTATGGAATGGCCTAGCTACTAACACAAGTACAGTAGGAAACGTCCAGTCTGTCCCATGCACTTCTTTAATCACTTATCTACCACTATCTACTTATCCTATCACTCCACCAATATATAAGCACTCATAAATTAAGTGTTCACTCTGTTTGCAGCACTGTCATCATTCCAGTTGCTAGTGGTATTCTTATAAAATGACCTAGGCACCAACACAAGTACACATAAAATATTCTGTGCATAATCCATTCAAATCTCTAAGCAGATACATACTATTGCTCCACTCCATTAAATACTGAAGTAGTACCCATGCAGTGTAGGATACCTCCTGTCAGTCTCATGCAATTCTTCAATCACCCATCCAGCACTATGTTCTTATTGTATCAGTCTGCCAATACCTAAGCACTTATGGGGCAGATTTACAAGCACCCTGCACAACCAGTACATCACTTTTTGTAACGTAGTGATGGCGCCAGGCACTCCTTCATATTTACAAGGAGAGGAAAAGCCGCCCTGCATGGTTTTTCCTCTCCTTGTAAATACAAGCTTTCATACACAGAACTTTGCGTTGAAGGGGCGTTCCATCGGTGTTGCTGTGGGTGTTCCCACGCAACACCCTTAGAACTAGACACATCTCCAGATTTATGAGAAATCGTACATCTGGAGATGTGTGTGAATGCTGCGCCATCCTAGAGTTGGTGTAGCAAGGCGCAACGAGCAGAATTGTTTTCATTTCTCCTCATTGTTTCCTCTTTCAATGCATGCTGCATTCCACAGCATACATTGAAAGAAGAAAATGCTTTTACTGATTGTTTTTGTGCAGGAAGGGACACCTTCCTGCACAAAAACAATATCCGCACGACACAGACATCCTTTCACCATGGTGCAAGGGTGCCTGTGTCACCGCATGGCTGCAGTTTGTGCAGCAGTGCAGAGGGAAGCACAGAGTTGCAACATATTCATGTACATGTGTCACATCCCTGTGCTTCGGAAGTGCCACAGTGCAGCTAAAGAGCTTGCAGTGTCACGCTGCAGTACTTCTTCATAAATCTTCACCTATAAATTCACCATACACTACTAATGCATTGTTTCAGTCAATTATGCTGAATACATATATTCAACCAAACTTTCACAAATTACCTTGCAATTATAGTTCTTTCTTTAACCAGATAAGGTAGCTCTGATAAGAACTTATTTTTGTCTTCTTTTTTCTTTTGTATTCTTTTTATTTTTTTGAACTATTTTGTGTTTTTTTTGGTGTTTTTTCAAAAAATGAACAAAAAAAAAGAATGAGTAAAACAGGAAACTTTTGGAATTACTTATCATTCCAAAAACAAAAAAACTAAAAAATTAACAACGATGGTTGCGTTGCGCAGCACAAACTGCATCCACCGACTGCTCACCGAAGCATATAAGTTTCTTACACTTCATGCAGTGTTGCTTGAGAAAGGCGAATTCTGGCCTAATGTCCATTGCAGGTGTTCCTGAGGACGCTCCAGACGTACTTGCCACAGCAGGTGAGGGGTTCAAAGCAGCTTGCATCATTTCCTCCCGAGCAAGATTGAGAGGATGTGTGATCCGGAGATGCTTGTACATAGAAGCAGTGCCACAAGAGTATTTTTTTTCACTGCCTCTTGACAGGACTCGGTCACTAATTTTGCACGTCACCCTTCTCGCATTTACTTTCTTCTCTCCAGGTGGAAAAGTGAAGAATTTCCACATGACAGATTCCGGCCTCTGTGGACGTGGTGCCTCCTGCAAGAATTCTTTTTCAGAAGATACTTCCTCCTGCTGCTGTCCAGATGCCATTTTGTTTGATATTTTTTGAAAAACACCAATAAAACAAGCAAAAAGGATTCTTGTAGGAAAAGAGATGTCTCTCTAAAGATGCTCCAACAAGAATGATTCAAATGGGTCGGGTCCTTCAATAGTTACAGTGGGAAATGTTATGAACCAATGAAATCTTTTTTTTGAGGTCACATGGGATCCGCGCACTCTGCGCTCATGAAAGCACGCACCCGACACGACTTTGCGAAAATATATTTAAAAATAATATAAGTTTATTATAAGTACAAATATATTATTTTTATGAATATCTTAGATAATCTCTTGCCCTAATATGTATTACAAAGACACATACATATCATTTTAGAACATAAAACAATTCCGCGGGAGTCAGGCACCCAGCGCGCCCCAGCACATTTATGATGTCACGTGGGACCCGCCACCGTGCAAGTGTCACGTATCGTAATGCACATGTGTCACAAATGCGCGGGAGCAGGAGTCGCGGACTGGTCACATACCAATCGCACACATCACGTATTCTCAAATGTCTATGATGTAACTGAAAAACACGCAGCTGTCGCACACCGTACATGGATCCTTCACGACTTTTCTAAAATGGCGGCTAGAATCCACGCACCCACTGTGATGTGTACGCTTTGGGTGCGCAACTCCGAAAGAAATTTAGAAATGTTTCTTTTTTAAGAAAATAATATAAACATATTCAAATAAAAAAATACAATATTTCAGTTTGAATTTTTTTTCAAAGTTTTTTTTGCAACTTTCTGAAAAATATATGCTATTTAATTAATAAAATATTTATAAATAAACAGTTAAAAAACTGTAGAAAATCAGTACAAAAAAATAGGTATAACTACTATTACACTGAAAAATTAGCATTTAAAAAACCTTTGAAATTCACAGAAAAAACCATAGGTTTCAGAGACGTTATAGTTAGAAATTAGCATTTAAAAAAGCTTTGAAATTCACTGAAAAAAACCATAGTTTTCAGAGACGTTATAGTTAGAAATTAGCATTTAAAAAACCTTAGAAATTCATAGAAAAAACCATAGGTTTCAGGGATGTTATAGTTAGCTCGACATTTCACTCGTACAAACCCATAGAAATTCCTCAGTTATTGTTAGTTCTGCTAACTATAACTCACGCGCCCGCAATGCACAGCTGATGATGTCACATATTACATCATTCATGACATGGTCAGTGACATCTCTGATGACATCACTGATGACATCTCAAATGACATCACTGATGACATAATCCACATGACAAACTGATACACCTCATCATACACTAGTATAACCTTTCATCACTCACTGTAAAATACAGAGTACCATATTTGAAATCATTGACACACCAATATCAGTTACTACATACCCACTCACTGATTCCTAAGTCTACACACATAACTACCCATTCAACAACAGAATCACTTATACATGCAGTCACTAATTAATAGAACACTATCAAATGCACGTATACACATATATAGACATTGACATACCAGCAGTCATCTTAGCCGGTTATGCAGTCATCCTACTCACTCATGAAAAAAATTAATCACACTTACATTTACACACTTACACAATTATACCCACAACACCTCATTTATTTAAACACATAGTAACTCATAGTTAATATGTTAAAAAATCACCATTACAATTATACACTCATTCCTATAGTTACTCTCACAATCACTCACTCTTACATATACTTATTTATATACACCAACTCTCACATACAATGCCTTTTATTTTTTTACTTTGTTGAAGATGTACAACTAAAACATATATTCGCTCACCAACACATAAATAAATACACTCAGTCACCCAAACAACTGTTTCCACATGCACTCTTAAACCTATACACCTAGTAAATCAACCATTCACATATCTATGCATAGAGTTACACACACCCCATCCAACCACAAAAAACTCAGTGTCCCATACAAATACACACCCAACTAATCAATAACTAATATACACACTCATGTAGTTAGTGACCAACTGATGCAGCATGTTATACAACAACAGAGACAGTGAAGCACACATTCACATAGTTTAGTTACTAATCCATGTATCAAGTGAGACACTTTTAATTACTCACTTAAACAGACAGTCAGACAGCTACTAAATCCTCCATCCAGACAGTTATATATCCACTCAATCTTCAATACAGATTGGTATATATATATATATATATATATATATATATATATATATATATACATATATATATATATATATATAACATAAATATAATACATATTTAAATTTCAAACTAAACCACATTCACTGGATGATGTCATCAGTGATGTCATCAGTGATGTCATTTGAGATGTCATCTGTGATGTCACTGACCATGTCATGAATGATGTAATATGTGACATCATCAGCAGTGCATTGCGGGAGTGCGAGTTATAGTTAGCAGAAATAACTATAACGGAGGAATTTCTATGGGTTTGTACGAGTGAAATGTCCAGGTAACTATAACACCCCTGAAACCTATGTTTTTTTCTGTGAATATATATATATATATAGATGTGTGTATATATATATAATGTGATCAAGGCTGCTGCGTCAGTCGAAACGCGTAATGACATATTGAGTGAGCAATAAACATCCTGTCATTCCAACTAAGAGGAGTTCGTGCTGGTTCTTTTCATCGCCCGTGGGGAAGTTGGAAGGCAGCAATTCAGTCATATATATATATATATATATATATTACCTACTGGCGGTCGCCAGTAGGTAGTTATAGTTAGGACCGTGTTTCCATAGGAAATCTCAAAATTCTATTTTGAATAACTTTGGCGCCGGTTGACGAATCCTCGCGAAATTTTCAAAACTAATGGGGCGCTCCGCTCAGCTCCAACCCTGAAAGTTTCGGGGGGATTCGTCAAGCGGGGGCCGAGAAAAAAGGGGGGTCCCAAAACGCGTTTTCCCCATGCATTTTTCCATAGGGACTTTAGTCGCAGCTACAGCCCGAACGGCTGAACAGAATTATGTGAAATTTGGCAGAGAGGTAGCCATAAGGTCCATAAAGTGCCTTTTGCAGGTTTGGTGTAAATATGTTCAGTATTTCCTGAGAAATTAGCATTTAAATCAATATATATATCTGTACGCACGTACCGTGCGCGCACTGAGCAAGTCCTGTGCGCGCACCTTGCCGTGAGCGAGCGCACTTCTGATTGGTTGTTAGATGTCAGTAAACATTCGAATCAGTGGAAATCAGGAAGCGGCGGCCGCCATTTTGTCTCTCGCATAAAGAGGGGGTGATAAACAAAGGGGGAGAACTTGAAAAGGGGGCAGAGTGGGGAGATATTGACCCACTAGGCATTGTAGGGGGTCACAGTAGGACCTTGTAGGGCAAAAAAAAGATTTATATTTTGAAAAAAAAATATCGCCGAGTGCACGCAACCAGCGCGCACCCGAAAAAAAACTTAAAAAAAAATAATAAAAAATCGCATTTAAGTGTTTAGATATAAGGTGGCTCTAAAAAGAGCCCTTGTGTTTATTGTGTGTTTTTTGGTACGTACAAGTAAGTACCGATGCAGAGTCTAAAGTTCAAGAGGAAGACTCTGTTGCCTTCATCAGTGAAGTGTACACCATCTCCTCTATAAATGTCTTGCATGTTGTAACGCAAGTTGTTGTGGTATATAGAACCCATACCATAGTCTCTGAGGAAAGCAGAAATAGATTTGTTGACGTGCTTCCTTGCTTTGTCAATCTGCGGACAAAATTGGTTGGACCGTTCCACTTTTGCCTTTGGCATATGTTAGAATATACAAAGGCAGTTTGTGGAAAAAGCGACATCAATTGCACAAAGGTGTCCTTAATAAGCATTTCCAGACCTACCTCAGTTAAAGTGCCTAGGTCATTACCACCACAGTGCACAATAAAAAGGTTAGGCTGTGGGAGATGTAGAAAGGTTTTCACCAAAGGCATTAATTGGTGCCACTTTAACCCTCTCTGACCAATCCATTTAATGTCTACATTTGGCAAAGCAAGGTCTCTCACCATACCTCTTTTTTCTGCAAATTTTTCACTCCAGAAGACATAGCTGTGACCTACAATCCACACTGTGAACATCTTCCAAGGAGATCTGGATTCACTCAGGAGGTGTCTTTCAGTAGAAAGGCAATAAGAAATGAAAGACAGTTGAAAAATGGGGGCACACATACTTTTTTTTATAAAAAGAACTCATTGGCTGTTTCAAACCATTCTACACTAAAAACTAGGCTGTATGTTTAAATTTTAAAAAGCATGTTTTGTATTGGTTCAGAAAAATGTCTGAGCAAAGAACATTAGTTTGGATTTGCTGTTAGGTTTGAAAAGTCAAGCACTCTTGCTCTTTGGATATGAAACATTGTCTGCTGAACTTCTGACCTCTCTGCTCACACCTGTGTTCCATGACCTGTTGCTTTGGTAGCAGGCAGAAGTCAAGTTGGGGGAAGGGTACATTTGGAATGGGGTTGAAGTTTTCAACCAATAGAAATGTGTGATTTCATTTGAAAAAAAGTGGGAAGCACTGAGATTGGAAATTAACATGTATATGTGTGAAAAAAGAGAGGGAAACATTGCCATTTACTGGTTCTGCAGAGAGGAGAGAGGTGTAGAGCTCTGATATTCTGACTCTGATAGTCTGCTGTTTGAGTGGCACATTTCTTAAACAACTAACTAATTTTAAAGGTGAGTTATGAGTTTGAGAGGGAAAGTATGTGGTGATTTTTGAGATAAATATTAGAATTGTGAATCTTCTTCAAAAGTTATGTTTTACATTTTGAGGTTTGGGAGATATTTAACTGTCTTGAACTTGTAAGATATTAAGGACTATGTTTTCACCATAAGTTAATGTGTACTGGTAACAATGAGGAATACTGTTTTGTGCCTACCATCAAACCATGAGTCTGTGTGCAGAGAAGAATTATTGACAGAGATTTAATTTGCGTTGCTGTTGAAAAGTAAGACTTGCAGTTGAAAGAAAAGGACAGCTTGTTTTTAATTGTGATGGTTAGGATTTAGCAGAAATCACTTTGAAGGAAAGAGAGGAATATGGCAGCACATTTGAAAAAAGCATTAGTTCTGTAAGAATTGGTGACCCAGGAAAGGGTCAGCCTGTGTTTTGTGCCTACCAACACAGCATGAGTCTGTGTGCATATAGGAATTGTTGTCTGAGATTTAATTTGTGAAGTTGTTGTTCTGTAAGGATTGCAGACCCAGGAAAGGGGCGGCCTGTGCTTTGTGCCTACCAACACAGCATGAGTCTGTGTGCATATAGGAATTGTGGCCAGAGATGTATTTTGTGTTGCAGTTGTTTTGTAAAACATGCACTTGCAGGAAAGGGACAGCTTGTTTTCTTCAAATGTGGTGGTTAGCACTCAGCAGAAATCACTTAATCGCAAATTGGAGGTAAAAGATAAAAAATTTGAAACCAACATGGTAGATTTCCCTTTCAAAATAGCAAAGGCACATGTAGATGCCATATGTTCAAAACTGAAAATAACCCTTAGCACACATGCACTGTTACATATATCTCTGCAGTCTTCATGCAGTTCAGGAAGTCTCTTTGCTCATCTGTCTTGCACCAGACAATACACAGTCTTCAGAAACACACTCTTGGCACACACGCAGCAGCTTCTCCAACACTCTCATGTGTAGTCCTCAGCTCTGTGTGCTGTTTCAGATAGCAATGTGTAATGCAAACACATTCAACGTCACCAAGGCCTCATTTAAATTGATCTAGTCTAATCACTCACCCTGTAACACATGGTCATGGTCTTAAGGAGCTGTTAGGACATGTGCTGTGTTCTGCTTCTGTAAATGATAAGGGAAATGTGTCAGGCTGTAAGAGTAATTTGGTACTATTCAGGGACACTGTTTTGTTCCAAAAAACATAGCATGAGTCTGTGTGTGCACAGGAATTGTGGGCAGAGATTTAATTTGTGAAGATGTTGTTCAGTAAGAAATGCAGTCCCAGGAAAGGGGCAGCCTGTGTTATGTGCCTAAAATGATGGCATGACTCTGTGTGCACACAGGAATTGTCGGCAGAGATTTAATTTATGAAGTTGTTGTTCAGTAAGAAATGCAGTCCCAGGAAAGGGGCAGCCTGTGTTATGTGCCTAAAATGATGGAATGAGTCTGTGTGCGCACAGGAATTGTGGGCAGAGATTTAATTTGTGAAGATGTTGTTCAGTAAGAATTGCAGTCCCAGGAAAGGGGCAGCCTGTTGTGTTTACACAAATTATCCCTTAGCACACATGCACTGTTACATACATCCCTGCAGTCTTCATGCAGTTCTGGAAGTCTCTTTGCTCATCTGTCTTGCACCAGACAATACACAGTCTTCAGAAACACACTCTTGGCACACACGCAGCAGCTTCTCCAACACTCTCATGTGTAGTACTCAGCTCTGTGTGCTGTTTCAGATAGCACTGTGTAATGCAAACACATTCAACGTCACCAAGGCCTCATTTAAATTGATCTAGTCTAATCACTCACCCTGTAACACATGGTCATGGTCTTAAGGAGCTGTTAGGACATGTGCTGTTTTCTGCTTCTGTAAATGATAAGGGAAATGTGTCAGGCTGTAACAGTAATTTGGTACTATTCAGGGACACTGTTTTGTTCCAAAAAACATAGCATGAGTCTGTGTGCGCACAGGAATTGTGGGCAGAGATTTAATTTGTGAAGATGTTGTTCAGTAAGAATTGCAGTCCCAGGAAAGGGGCAGCCTGTGTTATGTGCCTAAAATGATGATATGACTCCGTGTGCACACAGGAATTGTGGGCAGAGATTTAATTTATGAAGTTGTTGTTCAGTAAGAAATGCAGTCCCAGGAAAGGGGCAGCCTGTGTTATGTGCCTAAAATGATGGCATGAGTCTGTGTGCGCACAAGAATTGTGGGCAGAGATTTAATTTGTGAAGATGTTGTTCAGTAAGAATTGCAGTCCCAGGAAAGGGGCAGCCTGTTGTGTTTACACAAATTATCCCTTAGCACACATGCACTGTTACATACATCCCTGCAGTCTTCATGCAGTTCTGGAAGTCTCTTTGCTCATCTGTCTTGCACCAGCCAATACACAGTCTTCAGAAACACACTCTTGGCACACACGCAGCAGCTTCTGCAACATTCTCATGTGTAGTACTCAGCTCTGTGTGCTGTTTCAGATAGCACTGTGTAATGCAAACACATTCAACGTCACCAAGGCCTCATTTAAATTGATCTAGTCTAATCACTCACCCTGTAACACATGGTCATGGTCATAAGGAGCTGTTAGGACATGTGCTGTTTTCTGCTTCTGTAAATGATAAGGGAAATGTGTCAGGCTGTAACAGTAATTTGGTACTATTCAGGGACACTGTTTTGTTCCAAAAAACATAGCATGAGTCTGTGTGCGCACAGGAATTGTGGGCAGAGATTTAATTTGTGAAGATGTTGTTCAGTAAGAAATGCAGTCCTAGGAAAGGGGCAGCCTGTGTTATGTGCTTAAAATGATGATATGACTGTGTGCACACAGGAATTGTGGGCAGAGATTTAATTTATGAAGTTGTTGTTCAGTAAGAATTGCAGTCCCAGGAAAGGGGCAGCCTGTGTTATGTGCCTAAAATGATGGCATGAGTCTGTGTGCGCACAGGAATTGTGGGCAGAGATTTAATTTGTGAAGATGTTGTTCAGTAAGAATTGCAGTCCCAGGAAAGGGGCAGCCTGTTGTGTTTACACAAATTATCCCTTAGCACACATGCACTTTTACATACATCCCTGCAGTCTTCATGCAGTTCTGGAAATCTCCTTGCTCATGTCTCTTGCAGCTGACAATACATAGTCTGCAGAAACACACTCTTGGGACACACGCAGCAGCTTCTCCAACACTCCCATGCGTACTACTCAGGTCTGTGTGTAATGCAAACACATTCAACGTCACCAGGGCCTTATTTTCTTTGCTCTACTCTAAACACTCACCCAGGTTGCAGATGCTTATGGTAAGAAGTAGCTGTTAGGAAATGTGCTCTTTTCTGCCTCTGTGATCTACAAGGAAAATGTGTAAGGCTGTAACAGCAATTATCACTTGATCTACCAGAGTAGTAAATGTGCTTTGAATTTGCAAATCAAATTCTGTTTTCTGGTTAGAAGCACACCATGAGGCTGTGTGCGCACAGGAATTGTGGCCACAGATATAATTTGTGTTGCAGTTGTTCTGTAAAACATGCACTTGCAGGAAAGGGGCAGCTTGTTTTTTTTCAACTGTGGTGGTTAGCACTGTGCACAAATTAGTAAATCACGAATGAGAGGCAAATGGAAAAACATTTGAAATTAATGAAAAGTAAAAAAAAATATTTTAATGAATTATAATTACAAAAAGGATTTTTTTTTAAGTTCCTTGCAGGTATTGCTGAGCAACAGTGAAAAAAAAATGCCTTTAAGGACAAGAAAGAGGAAAGAAAAGCAACAACAAGTATATCTGGACAAAACTGGGAAAAAAAATAGGAGGAGAAGCTGGTGATGGCAAAAAGAAAAAGTCTACTGGTAAGCAGAGCAGAGATTTCTTAAAAAAGATTTTCAAAAAACAAAAAAATGGCAAAAATAACTGTAAAACAAACAGTGTTTTATGTACAAAGCAACAACACAGTCAACAGCAAAAAAAAAAGCTAATGTACAATCAGAAGTATGTCAAACTGATTTAACACGAAAATTAGATTTTAAAAACATTCGTCGAAAAATGATTCAGAGAAGAGTGATGTTAAATTTGCTAAAGGATGTGAAAAAATATAAGAAAAAAACAAAATTTATTAAGAAAAAAAAATTTATAGAAAATATTGTAAGTAAGGCTTTGGAAATAAAAAGAAAACTTTTTATTCTAATTTTGAATAGGATGCGTACATTAGATAAATTACTGAATGCAATGAAGTCACAAAGCAAAAGGAAAAGAGAAGTGAAAAAAAGTAACTTTTGTAAAGTGTTCTTGGGAGAATGGAAACACAGTTCAAGTACTGAACCATTTTTTAATGAAGAGAGTTATCTTCAAAGTAATAGTTTGTTGCATGCAGTTGACACCAATGGTAGAGCATATGAAGTTAAGGATGGTTGTGTGATGGAAAAAGAGAAAATGGTCCCAAGAAATGAGGAAGAAGTAATGGCTGCTGAGGCTATGGGGAGACGTCCAAAAGCCCCAGTGTACACTTGGAACTGTAGTAGTATTTGTACTGTGCGTCAGGAATCTATTGATAAATTACGTGACTTTCTAAGAGAATATAGTAAAAAGAGTGTAAAACAGAAGATGAAGGTGCTTCAAACACTAGATCCATGCAGAGTGAGAGAAAATACTGGTTTGCAGGGACATTCTCTGGCTTGTCTATCTAGAAAAGTGTGTAAAAGTGTTTTTCATCATTTTAGGATGCTGGCTGTTCATCATACTGAAATGTGAAAGTTTGTGAGAACATTGTATTTTGCTAAAAGTCCATGTTGGACCCGGCCTCGTGGCGTGGTCCTGACTTCCCGGGGGTTGGGCCCGTTCCCCGCCCTAGCCTCCACGAGCTACCCGTTCGGGCCGCACGAGGTCACCTACACCTCGGGGCTCCGCCATTTTGTCGCCTGCCACGTGACCCTGCACACCAGTCCTCATGACTCCGCTCAACCCGGCCTCGGCCCCAGCAAGGCCCAGACATTCAGGCACCAAGAACTGGCCAGGGGGTGTCACGTGAACACCTCATCGCCCTGGCGGAGGGCGGTATCGATGGGACCCCCAACCGTCCCCACACACCGAGGTGCGATCGGCCTCCATCTCTCCTGGGCCGGGCGCCTCTCCTGCTGGGCGTCTGGCCGCTCCCAACCCGGCCTCTCCGCCCCCCGGGCGCAAGGGTCCGGACATCAAAGGGCTCCAGACCTATGTCTGGGGCGACCCCGCCACAGACCGGCAGTTGTATCCCGGAGTCGAGAGCCCTGCTGATTGAATCGCGGCCGACCCTACGGAGAAGAACTCTTGCTTGAAACCACCACGAGCCCTGCAGACTGCGTCGCGGCTCCTTCTTGCTGAAACCTTGAAGCCCCCCGGAACATCGGGGCCCTGCTGACGCTGTCACGGCCCAACCTCGCTGAAACCTCCCTCGGAGCCCTGCTGACGACGTCGCGGCTCGAGCTGAGCAGAAACCATCTTGAGAGTCCCGCTGACCTGGTCGCGGCTCCCCTCGAACTGAACGCCAGAGCCCTGCTGACACCGTCGCGGCTCGACCCCTCCGAGACCCGTAGGTCCTCCAGCTTGAGGATAAGAACGGGGCCCCAGGTACCCTCGTACCAAGCTCCTGCATAAGACTGTCCCGCTACCCCTTCCCTCCTAAAAGAGACACTGAGACTTTTGCGGATCCCTTGATCCCCTTTTTGTGTAATGTTGAACCCGTAACCTTTTAAAGTGCTGATAAAGAATTGCTCATCTTGAGACAACCTCCTTGAGTCCGGTGTGGTGGTGTTACTGTGCTAGTACATAATAGGAGAAGGATCTCCCAGGAGGCTTCTCTGCAGCGCTCGGCTACTTCGTACAGTGTGGGGGCCCCCCCTGAGTGGTCTCGCCGACTCCTCGGGTCCGCCTTCCAACATTTGGTGGCCAGCGACGGGATCCGAGCCGAACGCAGTACGTACCAGCCAGTAACCCACTAGCTACCCATCCAGACAAACAGAAGTCATGAGCAACCAAGAAAACAACGCGACCACGGAGTTCCAGCCCGAACGGTTGGAGGAATACACGCACAAAGAATTGAAACAGTTCTGCAAGGACAAAGGCATTGCAACCACCGGCCTAGGTACCAAAGAGGAGATGCAGAAAGCCCTGAGGACCTGGCTGGAGGCCGAGGCAGGCCACTCCCAGGAAAAAGGTCCCCTGCCCCTGACTGTGGCCACATCAACCGCACCGACTCCGGCAACCGGAGGAGGAAAGAGCCTAGAAACCGGCCTCTCCGAAGAGGAGATACGAGAGCGGGAGAAGGTCCGGAACCACGAACTAGAGCTCGCACGACTGCGGCTGGACGGCGAACTCCAGCTGGCGGAAAAGAAACTGGCCCTAGAGCAGCTACGGCTACAAGAGGAGATAGAAGAGAAGAGACGGCACCGAGAGTTGGAGGAAAAAAGACTGACCCTTGAGCACGAGCGAAGTCTCAAAGAGCTCGAAATCAAGGCAAAGAACGGGGGGACCGACACCCCCAGTAATAGAGACACCCTACCGCCTGCCGAGGCCAAGGTACATATCCCGAAAGATGTCGTCAAGGAGTACTATAAGAATGACGACATCCAACAATGGTTCAAGGCATACGAGGTGGCCATGGCCTCCCATCGGGTGCCCCGAAAGGACTGGGGCGCCGGCCTGTGGGGTCGGTTCCTGAGTGAAGGTCGAGACACACTGCTCCAGCTGCCAGAGGAGGTGATGACCTCCTACGACCACATGAAGGAGGCCCTGCTCACCCGCTACGGGCTAACCGCGGAAATGTACCGCCAGCGGTTCAGAGACTGCAAGAAGATCCCGGGTACTACCTGGGTGGAATATGTGGACTTTTTCAGCCGGGCCCTAGAAGGATGGATCAAGGGTAGCAAAGTCACCACCTACGGGCAGCTGGTCGACCTCATTGTTTGGGAACATCTCTCCAACAATTGCTTCGTGGAGCTAAGGCAACACCTCCTCGACAGCAAGATGACCGACCCACGAAAACTCGCCGTCGATGCCGATCGATGGGTCAACACCCGAGTCCCCCGGAACTCGATGGGGGAGTACCAGAGGAACCCCACCGGACCTCCCCGCCAACGCGGTGGAGGGGGAGGGCCGAACAGGAACCGGGACCCCCCCGCCGGGGCCCCCAGGAGCCCACCTTGAGGGCTGCTGCAGCAACCCCTCTCCCCCAGCCTAGCCCGAAGAGGGGCGACCCCAGCCAGAACCGGACCATGGCCCCCAGTAACATGCTATGGCTGCCAACAAACCGGACACTATGCCAGCGATCCGGTCTGCCCCCTGAACCGAAGAAGCGGGGCCGGCGGGCCCCCGCCCCGACAGCTGGCGGCCGCCGCCCTGGGGGAAGGAGAAGAAGAAGAAGAAACCCTCGACCGAGGAACCACCGAATGGGAACCGGCGGCCATGTCCCTGGTCTGCCTGGGCAGCCGAGAAATGGTGCCCCGCACCCCCATCCCAAGCAACACCCAGAAGTACCGGCAGCAGGTCACCGTCAATGGACAACGGGCCGAAGCCCTTCGTGACACCGGCGCCAGTGTCACCGCTGTCCGCTGCCACCTGGTGACCCCCGAACAGATCCTACCCAATGTGCTGTGCCCCGTCCGGACGGCCGACAACAGCGAAAGCCTGTGCCAGATGGCCCTGGTCCCCTTCGAGTGGGGAGGGGTGACAGGCCTACTAAAAGTGACTGTCCGCGACGACGCACCAGTAGACTGCCTCATGGGGAACGACCTGGAGAGTTCCCTCTGGGCTCAAGTGGAGCGACGAGAGCACCTCCGAATGCTGGGACTATCCGAATGGGCCTGCGCCATCACCCGGTCCATGACCGCCCAGGCCCCCCGCTCGTCCCTGGCCCCCGGTGCCGCCCAGCCAGAGGGGCTCGCACCACCCCCCGCCTGCAGCGAGGGGGAGGCGGACACCGACACTGGACCTACTGAACCCTCCCCCGAAGAGATTGCTTCCCTCGGCGCCCTACCAGAACTTGCACAATGGCGCCACGAAGGGGGCCCCACCCGTGAGCAGTTCCAGCAAGAACAGCAGTCCTGTCCCTCTCTCGAAGGGGTCCGACAACAAGCGTCCGCACAAGCCAACGGGGACCAGACCGGCACCCACTGGGTCTACTGGGCCGAGGGCCTGTTGTACAGTAAACAGAAAGTGGCAGAACTCGGGGCCAGCCGCGTGTTGGTGGTCCCCCTCCGCTTCCGGGAGTTCCTTCTCAACCTGGCACATGACGTGCCCCTCGCCGGACACCTAGGGCAAGACAAAACTTACAGCCGTCTGGTGACCCACTTCTACTGTCCCCGGATGCGGAGAGACGTGGACAACCACTGCCGGTCCTGCCAGACCTGCCAAGCCAGCGGGAAGACGGGGGGTCGGGTCAAGGCCCCCCTCCAGCCCTTTCCAGCCGTCAGCACCCCGTTCGAACGGGTCGGGATCGACATCGTGGGGCCCCTGGACCCCCGGACCGCCCTGGGCCACCACTTCATCCTGGTCCTCGTGGACCACGCCACCAGGTACCCGGAGGCGGTCCCGCTAAGAACTGTAACGGCCCCCGTGGTAGGCCGGGCCTTGATGGGGATCTTCTCCCGAGTGGGATTTCCCCGCGAAGTGGTGAGCGACAGGGGCACAAACTTCATCTCCAAGTACATGTGGTCCCTGTGGCAGCAGTGCGGGGTCACGTACAAATTCACAACCCCCTATCACCCTCAGGGGAACGGGCTGGTCGAGCGCTTTAACAGAACCCTGAAGGGGATGATTCAGGGCTTGGAAGAGCCCCTCCGGCGGAGATGGGATGTCCTACTACCATGCCTCCTGTTCGCCTATCGGGAGGTCCCGCAGAAGTCCCTGGGGTTCAGCCCGTTTGAACTATTGTACGGACATCCGGTCCGCGGACCGCTCAGCCTGGTCAAGGAGGGCTGGGAGACGAAGCTCCAAGGCGCCCCTCCTGACGTCTACCGATACCTCCTGACCCTACGAAACCAGACCCGCAAGTTCCGAGCCATGGCCGAAGCCAACCTCGAGGCCAGCCAGGAGGACATGAAACGGTGGTACGATCGGAACACCTCTACCATCGAGTTCGAGCCAGGCCAGAGAGTCTGGGTCATGGCCCCTGTTGAGCCCTGCGCCCGCCAGGACAAGTGGACCGGGCCCTTCAAGGTGGTGGAGAAGAAAAGCCCCGTCACCTACCTAGTCGACCTAGAGTACCCCCGGAACTCCCTCCGGGTTCTACATGCTAACAGGCTCAAACCCCACTTTGCCCGGACCGAACTGAGCCTGCTGCTGGTGACCGACGAGGGGGGCGAGGACGACTCCGAGCCCCTACCCGACCTCTTGCAGAACAACGTCCACGACGGATCCATCAAAGGTGTCCAACTCGCCTCTTCCCTGACCCCGGAACAGCGTATCGACTGTCAACAACTGCTGCAGGACTACGCAGCCCTCTTCTCCCTCACCCCGGGGGTGACCCACTGGTGCGTCCACGACGTCGACACCGGGGACAGCCCCCCCGTGCGACACCGAGCCTACAGGGTACCCGACCGAGTACGGGCATGCATCCAGGCCGAAGTAGCGAAGATGTTGGCCCTGGGGGTCATCGAGCCCTCCGACAGCCCGTGGGCCAGCCCTGTTGTCCTGGTACCAAAGGCCGCAGCCCCCGGCCATCCCCCGGAGTTACGATTTTGTGTAGACTACCGAGCCCTGAATGCTGTGACCAAGACGGACGCCCATCCTATACCCCGGGCCGACGAACTCATCGACCGCTTGGGGTCTGCCCGCTACCTGAGCACGCTGGACCTCACCGCCGGGTACTGGCAGATCCAGCTCACCCCCGGCGCCCGAGAAAGATCCGCCTTTTCTACCCCTGATGGGCATTACCACTTTCGGGTGATGCCCTTCGGCATGAAGAACGCCCCGGCCACTTTTCAGAGACTTGTAAACAAGGTTCTGGCCGGGCTCGAGGCCTTCAGCGCGGCCTATTTGGATGACATTGCCGTGTACAGCAACCACTGGGCTGAGCACCTAATTCACCTCAAAGCCGTCCTGGCTGCCCTCCAGAGGGCCGGGCTCACGATCAAGGCCAGCAAATGCCAGATCGGCCAAGGATCAGTGACCTACCTGGGCCATCAGGTGGGAAGCGGTCAGGTGGCCCCTCTCCAGCCAAAAGTCGATGCCATCCAGGCATGGCAACCCCCCACTACCCAGACCGCTGTGCGGGCCTTCCTGGGCCTCACTGGATACTACCGGCGGTTCATCCGGGACTATGGGAGCATTGTTGGGCCGCTCACAGAGCTCACCTCGAAGAAACAGCCCAAGAAGGTGCACTGGACTCCCCGCTGCCAATCAGCTTTCGAGACTCTCAAGGCAGCGATGTGCACTGCCCCTGTACTCCAGGCCCCTGACTACCGTAAGGAGTTCATCGTGCAGACAGACGCCTCCGAATATGGGATCGGGGCCGTCCTGTCTCAGGTTGATGAGAAGGGACTCGACCGCCCGGTGGCCTTCATCAGCCGACGGCTGCTGCCCCGGGAGCAACGATGGAGCACCATCAAGCGCGAGGCCTTCGCCGTAGTGTGGGCCCTTAAGAAGCTCCGGCCCTATCTCTTCGGTACCCACTTTCGGGTCCAGACCGACCACCGGCCCTTGCGGTGGTTAATGCAAATGAGAGGTGAGAATCCCAAGCTGCTGCGGTGGTCCATTGCCCTGCAAGGGATGGACTTTTCGGTTGAGCACCGACCCGGCAATGACCACGCCAACGCGGACTGCCTGTCCCGCTTCTTCCGCCTTGACGAGGAGAATACCCAAGAAGATGGGTGACTCTCTCCGCCTTTGGCTGGGGGGGACGCCTGTTGGACCCGGCCTCGTGGCGTGGTCCTGACTTCCCGGGGGTTGGGCCCGTTCCCCGCCCTAGCCTCCTCGAGCTACCCGTTCGGGCCGCACGAGGTCACCTACACCTCGGGGCTCCGCCATTTTGTCGCCTGCCACGTGACTCTGCACACCAGTCCTCATGACTCCGCTCAACCCGGCCTCGGCCCCAGCAAGGCCCAGACATTCAGGCACCAAGAACTGGCCAGGGGGTGTCACGTGAACACCTCATCGCCCTGGCGGAGGGCGGTATCGATGGGACCCCCAACCGTCTCCACATACCGAGGTGCGATCGGCCTCCATCTCTCCTGGGCCGGGCGCCTCTCCTGCTGGGCGTCTGGCCGCTCCCAACCCGGCCTCTCCGCCCCCCGGGCGCAAGGGTCCGGACATCAAAGGGCTCCAGACCTATATCTGGGGCGACCCCGCCACAGACCGGCAGTTGTATCCCGGAGTCGAGAGCCCTGCTGATTGAATCGCGGCCGACCCTACGGAGAAGAACTCTTGCTTGAAACCACCACGAGCCCTGCAGACTGCGTCGCGGCTTCTTCTTGCTGAAACCTTGAAGCCCCCCGGAACATCGGGGCCCTGCTGACGCTGTCGCGGCCCAACCTCTCTGAAACCTCCCTCGGAGCCCTGCTGACGCCGTCGCGGCTCGAGCTGAGCAGAAACCATCTTGAGAGTCCGGCTGACCTGGTCGCGGCTCCCCACGAACTGAACGCCAGAGCCCTGCTGACACCGTCGCGACTCGACCCCTCCGAGACCCGGAGGTCCTCCAGCTTGAGGATAAGAACGGGGCCCCAGGTACCCTTGTACCAAGCTCCTGCCTAAGACTGTCCCGCTACCCCTTCCCTCCTAAAAGAGACACTGAGACTTTTGCGGATCCCTTGATCCCCTTTTTGTGTAATGTTGAACCCGTAACCTTTTAAAGTGCTGATAAAGAATTGCTCATCTTGAGACAACCTCCTTGAGTCCGGTGTGGTGGTGTTACTGTGCTAGTACATAATAGGAGAAGGATCTCCCAGGAGGCTTCTCTGCAGCGCTCGGCTACTTCGTACATTGTGGGGGCCCCCCCTGAGTGGTCTCGCCGACTCCTCGGGGTCCGCCTTCCAACAGTCCAGCAGTAAAGTTAAATGAGTTAAATAATGCTCTGTTCCGTGGATCTGTATCAGATGTAGTGAAGGTTACTGATGAGATTCAGTTTTGTTACTTTGGTCCAGAACAAGAAAGTGCAGAAAAGGACACAGTAAATGAGGAAAATGAGGAACAGAATGTAGAACTCATTATTACTAAAAATTTTGAGGATGAAATGACAAAATTTACTATCACCTCTAATGAAAGACCAAATATTACTTGTATTTGTTGCCGCAGAAGTCATTATAAAATTCAAACAAGGAATGTTGATCTGTATAAAAAAAGTGAAAATGAAGATAATTATAAGTGGAAGGATTTTGCAACATATATATTTCTTGAAAATTGTATTGAATTGGGTGAAGATCAGCGTATTTGTAAATACTGTTATAACAAGTTCAGGAACACTTAGTCAAGATCCCCTAGGACAACCAATCATAGAAAATGAAGCTGCAGTAGCCATGACTGAAGTAGAAACGGCTATGAATCAAGCACAGGAAGATTCAATCGACTTACTAAATCTGGAACAACAACTGAATGAAGAACAAAAAGAAATTTATGAAGAAGTCACCAAAAAAATTGATCATGGATTACTACATGAAAAGAAAGAGTGCTCATGCACATCATTTGAACCAATCAGGATGTATGTGAGTGGACAAGCTGGAACTGGTAAAAGTTTCTTAATAAAAGTTATCAGAAGCTACCTACAGCAAAAAACAGCTTCAAATTTGTCTTGTGTGGTAACTGCTCCAACTGAGTTAGCAGCCTATAACATAAAAGGAATTACCTTACATCGCTTGCTAATGTTACCAGTGGAGCATGAGAACAAAATAGAATACCACAAGCTAACTGGAGAAGCATGCCTCGAAGTTTCAAGAGTGTTGAAGAAGATGCAAGTTCTCATTATTGATGAGGTGAGCATGGTTTCAAATTTAATGCTTGCCTTTGTGCATTTAAGAATGCAACAAATTCTTAAGAGAGACTGACGTGTTATTTGGAGGTAAACACGTCATAGTTTTTGGAGATCTTTTACAGCTCACTCCAGTTAAAGGACAACCAGTGTTTAATACTGTGACACATGAAGACAAGAAGAAGTCATTAGGAAGCATTGGTAATGCGAATATTTGGTCGTTCTTTGAGTACAAAGAACTCACTACCAATATGAGACAAGCAAACGACGAAGATTATGCAAATATTCTGAAAGATATCAGAATTGGACTACTCACAGAAGTTGGCAAAAAAGCATTACAGAGTCGGTTGCTACATAATTTATTTCCAAATGAAGAAATAGTTGCAGAGAAAATATACCAGAACATTGCAGAAAAAAATACTGTAATCTGCTTAATGCCAACACTACGTGAGTGCTCAATATTCAATGAGGAACTTTTGAAATTGGAAAAGGAAGAGATTAAGAAAATGGAAGCAGAGGACAAAATTCAGCATGAAAGAATTACTTTTACATTAACAGGCAAACTGAAAAATAAATTGGATTCACTAGAGAAGAACATTACCAAAACAGCTGGATTAGAAAAAAGTCTATATGTTTGCATGAATTGTCGAGTGATTTTAAGGAGAAATTTGGATGTAGAAAAAGGTTTAGTGAATGGAGCTATGGGAAGAGTTGTGGGTTTTATTAATTATCAGAAAAAAGAAGGAATTGAATGTTTAAAAATAAAATTTGATCAGATAGAAGAAGTTAAAGACATTTGTCGTTGTTCAGTTCGTTTCATGCTTGTGAAAGACTTATATGTGCGTAGGAAGCAATTTCCATTTTCTCTAGCATATGCTGTAACTATTCACAAGTCTCAAGGATTGACTGTAGATAGTGTTTTTGTAAACATTGGTTCTACTGTATTCAAAGAAGGTATGGCATATGTTGCTTTGTCACGAGTGAAAACATTATCTGGTTTATTTATGATAGACTTTGATGACTCAAAAGTTAGTGCTGATACAAACTGTGTAAAGGAGTATAATAGATTAAGAAGAACCTATGCTCCTCATTTAGGTCAGTATCCTGTGATTGAAAAACATGTTGCTTCTCGGAAAAGGAGATTTGAAAATGTCTGTAATGTGGATGAACAGAACAAAAAAAAAAAAGGACAGTGATGTGATAGCAAGGAAAAAGAAAAAGAACAGTGTTGAAGAGGTTGTTGGTTGCCATTTTGAAAATAGCTCTGGTGTCAACTGCTATGCAAATGTAGTGCTGAATGTTGTATTTTATCTTGAAAAGTTGCTAGAACAGATAATAGTAAATCATGGAAAAAGATTGTGTTCTCTGCTGAGTCTCCTTTTTGAGAAGCTGAGTACTGATAAAACTGAAATAGAAAGTGCTTCTGATGTTAGAAATCTTTTAGATGTATGTTGTGGTTCTACACAGTTTAAAGAAAATGTCCAGCAAGATGCACAGGAATTCTTAATATATATTTTGAGTGTACTAGAAGATGAAGGAGTAGAAGTAGAAAACTTATTTGGTGTCTCTTACAAATGGGAACATTGCTGTGAAAACTGTATGAACACATGTAGTAGTAATGTTGATTCAGAAAGGTTCATATTTTTACCATTACCACAAAGTAAATCAGTGACTTTTAGTAAATTAGTTAAAGATGCCAATCACAACATGGAATGTTCTGAATGTATATCAGACATGTTTTCCACATTATTTTTACAGAAATATGGTCAGTATGTAATTTTAATGATGCAACGTTGTAGAGCTGATGGTTCAAAATTGGAAACTTTAATAAAGAAGTTTACAGGACAACAATTATCAATTTCTGGAAAAACTTTTGTTACAGCTGCAATAATTTTTCATGAAGGACCTACTGTAACTTCTGGGCATTACACAGTTTATCTTAAATGTGAAAAAGGCTGGACACTGTGTAATGATTCCCAATTGATTTTCAAGCAACGTTTGCCTTATGATTTACCCAATTCTTATTTAATTTTTCTGAAACCTAAATTTTGAAAACTAAAAACTGCATCTGAACAAAGAGTTTTTTGGAATTTTAAAGGATTATAATTGAAGATATCACTTAAAAAGGATTTTAAAATTACTATTTGGCCTAAAGGAAAAGTAATAAAAACAATTGTGGACTCCTTTGACAGAAATTATTTTGGCATGTGTGCTTTTGCGACAAGGTTTAAAGACGGTTTGTCTAGAAAATTTTTATTCATCTAGAGAAGTACTTGTAATATATATGTAATATTTCTAACAAGGTATATTTTAGTGAGGAAAGTTTTAGGGCTTTTTTTAAGCAATCTTTCAGATTGTTTTTTTTTTGCCAGCTGTTAAATGATGAATACAATTGTTTTCACTGTTTTAAGTGAAAAATGAAAAATTCTGAAAACAGCAAAAAAAGGGCAAAAAATTGCTTTGTAAAATATGTAAAAACATGTAATGCTTTTTGTAATGTATGATTGAATATTAATACTTTTTTTCTTTTTTTGCAGAACTGGAAAGAAAAAAAAAAAAAAAATCTGTTCCCTTGCAAAATACTTTTTAATTTTTTTTTTCAAAAAAATTTATTTTTTTAAAAAAATAAGTGAAAAATATTAGTATTACTCAATCCTCCCTTTTCATGCTTCCATTTCTTCACCTCTTTTTGTACATTAAATTTAAAAAAAAAAAAAAACCTTGGGTGCGCGCAGGGTGCGCGCACCCCAAAAAAAAATAAAAAAATAAATCCCCCCCAAAAAAATTTTGGGGTTAAGTTTATAAGTGGCTCTTAAAAGAGCCCTTGAGTTAATGGAGGGAAACAGGAAGAGAAAAACGAAAAAAAAGAAAAAACATCTATGGCCTACTGCACTCATGGGCATCAAATTTTCTCTGAATGAGATCAAGACTGGTCTCACACACAGAAATAAGTTTACCGCAATCAGTGCAGCGTGTGGACAACCTCGCAAAACAAGGTGGTCCAAAAAGAGGTGTGGAAGAAGGCAAAGGCACCACTGCAGAAGAAGTGCTCGGCTGAGCTGCTGCAGACGTCGTCGGTTGAGCAGGTGGAGGGTTTGCTCCAGAAGCTCGACGAAAAGTCACTGGATGCATTTTGTCAACATGCCTCAACATAGTGTGAATGCTAAAAGAATACTTCTTGTTAGGATTCCCACGTGACAAGACTTTTTGACAAAGTACACATGTAACTTTAGGTGCATTTACCTTTTTTTGTCCCTCTGGAAAAGTGAAAAACTGCCATATAAAGCTGTCTTTCTGCTTCCTGTTCCTCTGCCTCTCAAGAGTGTCCTGGTCACTGTCTGAAGATGGTTGCTGTTCAGCCATTGTCTCTCAACAACAGAATAGCTCCTTCTCCAAAGGAATCAGAACTAATAATGAGGGGAGTAGGTGTGGTTTGGGAAGAATCTGGAACTGAAAGTACTTCAAACCAATCAAAAGTGATGATTCTTGATCACATGACTTGCCATGAGGGGATTGGGTGTGGTGTTGAAACAATCAGAAACTGAAAGTAATGATAACCAATAAGAAGGGTTGTTTTATTATGCATATACCCGAGGTGCGCGCACTGCGCAAGCTCCGAGCGCGCACCTCGTGATTACGTATGCGCGAACGCGTAGGTGCGCATGTGCATACGTCATATGCGCGTACGTAGCGCGCATACGTTGAACACGCGTATACGCGACCGTTATTGCGCGTAATTTAAGCGTATGCGGAAGTAAACCGCGTGGAGCGCGTAGGACGCACGCACGCATGCGTACATACGTACGCATACGTACTGGGTGCGCGCTCCCAGTGCGCACTATGACGTATATATGCGTACGTAAATAACGTATGACGGTATTCATAAAAAACTTACGAAATTGTACTAGGAGCGCGCTCAGAGCGCGCACCCCAAGAATTTATATAAAAAAAACAAAGTGGAGAAAAATTAATTGCAAAAAATAAAAAAACTGTTCAACTTTAACATATTTGAAACTTTTTTTAAAAAGCAAAAACAAAAAAAGGATACAGATAATATATAAATGGATACATAGGAATTTTATATTTAAAATTAAAAAAAATAATAATTAAATAATTCAAAAATTGGCATTAAAAAAACCGTACAAATTCACTGAAAAAACCAAAGGTTTCACACACGTTATAGTTAGGAATTAGCATTTAAAAAACCTTCAAATTCACTGAAAAAACCATAGGTTTCACACATGTTATAGTTACCTGGACATTTCTCTCATACAAAACCAATGAAATTCCCCCGTTATAGTTAGTTCAGCTAACTATAACTCGCGCCCCCGCAATGCACTGCTGATGACGTCACATATTACATCACTCATGACATGGTCAGTGACATCACTCATGATATCACTGATGACATCTCAAATGACATCATTGATGACATCATCCTTGTGACAGAGTGGCAGACCTCCTCTCACCCTAATATAACCTTTGATACTGTAACGCCCTGAACGTCTCAGGATCGTTTAACAGACACGACAATGAGGACGCAACCACTTGTGAAGGGTTAGTTCTTTTAATGAAGGCAAATAAAATACAAAGAACAAACAAAAGTTATAGTCACTGGAATCCTCCAGGCTAAGTACGTTACCAGCCCACAGCACGGATGGTCCTAACCGTCCTCTGCATATACGCCGATCCCGGCGTATGCCAACAGAGGGCAGAAATGAAATGGCCGACAATGCCAATCGGTAGGCTGTGAGGGGCACGAAGAGTGTTGGGGAGAATCGAGGAGTCAGGGAAACACCCAGCCGGGGTCTCTACCTGAAGGGAGCAGCCGCTCAACCTCTTCCTCAGACTGCACCGGGACGCGGAGTCACCTCCTGGTGATGCGTCACCGATACCCCAATCACAAGCAAGAAGACTGAACCGAGAGCAGCCGCTCGATCGATCCTGTGGACTTCCGAGTCTGTAACGCGGCAAACACCTCCTGGTGTGCGTTACAGCTGGAAGTCCCTGTGTCTCTGGTCGGGCTGGGAGTTACGACTCCAACCAGCAAAAGCGCCACTGCGCTTGGACTCAGCCGAGTCAAAAAGCGAAGCTCAATGGTTGACCGGTAGAGCTTCCGGGTCCTTCACAGGTGACGATGGGGCAAGACACGGCCCAGGGAGTAACGACTCGACCTACCTCCGTTCTTGCCTTACTGGAGCACCACTCCGGAACACTGCTCTTCACGAAGCAGGTACGTCGGTGTAAACACAATATCCGACAGCCTTGTACCTCCCGGTTCCTCCCTTTATAGGGCGTGTTTTCCTTGAGTTATGTAACAGCTCTCCTGTTTACATAAGGGCGTGTTTCCCTTGAGTTATGTAACAGCTCTCCTGTTTACATAAGGGCGTGTTTCCCTTGAGTTATGTAACAGCTCTCCTGTTTACATAAGGGCGTGTTTCCCTTGAGTTATGTAACAGCTCTCCTGTTTACATAAGGGCGTGTTTCCCTTGTATGACAGGAATTCTTGACAGTACATCCTCCCTCTCAGCGGCTCCCCACGGGTCCAGCGCTGGCAGGAAAACGCCGATGGAACAAGGAGACCAAGCGCGGAGCATGAACCCCTTCAGCCGGTTCCCATGAATGCTCCTCCGGGCCATAGCCTTTCCACGCAACCAGGTACCACAGCTTCCCCCTGCGCCATTTGGACGCCCGTATGCCCGACACTTCATACTCCACCTCCGACTCCACGCATACCGGCCTAGGTGTCCCAGACGGCTTGGAGGGTGCTGGTTTGAGCAATGATACATGAAAGACAGGGTGTATCCGCAATGACTGGGGCAAGCACACCTTCACGTTCACGGGACCCATACACTTGGTAATTCAATAGGGGCCCATGTACTTGGGATGGAACACACTGTTCTTTCGAAACCTCATGTTTCTTGTGGATATCCAGACGTAGTCTCCAGTGCGGTACAGTGGCCCGGGCCTTCTCTTCCTATCTGCCGCAGCCTTGTATCTTCTCTTGGCCTCTATTAGGACAGCCCTTGAGCGCATCAACGTGTCTTTTATGTGTGCCACCCTGTCCGCTGTGGCAGGAATCCTGTCCTCTCTGAACGGATGTAGAAATGGCAAGAACCTGGGATGTTGGCCATAGTTGCTATAGAACGGAGATGACTGTGTGGAGCTGTGAGTGGCGTTGTTATAGGCGATCTCTGCAACCCATAGCAAGTCGACCCATTCTTCCCTGCCCTGGTCCACAAAACATCGCAGATACTGTTTGAGCGTTTGGTTCAGGCGCTCGGTTTGGCCGTCCGTTTGAGGGTGGTAGCTGGTGGACAGGGCGGTCTTAACATGCAGCGCAGTGCACCAAGTCTTCCAGAATTGCGCAGTAAACTGCGACCCCCGGTCCGACACGATCACCCCAGGTAATCCATGCAGTCGTACCACATTCTTTAGGAGTAGTGACGCCAATTCCCCGGCCGTAGGGACTCTCTTGCAGGGGATGAAGTGCCCCATTTTCGTCAAGTAATCTTTGTAACGCCCTGAACGTCTCAGGATCGTTTAACAGACACGACAATGAGGACGCAACCACTTGTGAAGGGTTAGTTCTTTTAATGAAGGCAAATAAAATACAAAGAACAAACAAAAGTTATAGTCACTGGAATCCTCCAGGCTAAGTACGTTACCAGCCCACAGCACGGATGGTCCTAACCGTCCTCTGCATATACGCCGATCCCGGCGTATGCCAACAGAGGGCAGAAATGAAATGGCCGACAATGCCAATCGGTAGGCTGTGAGGGGCACGAAGAGTGTTGGGGAGAATCGAGGAGTCAGGGAAACACCCAGCCGGGGTCTCTACCTGAAGGGAGCAGCCGCTCAACCTCTTCCTCAGACTGCACCGGGACGCGGAGTCACCTCCTGGTGATGCGTCATCGATACCCCAATCACAAGCAAGAAGACTGAACCGAGAGCAGCCGCTCGATCGATCCTGTGGACTTCCGAGTCTGTAACGCGGCAAACACCTCCTGGTGTGCGTTACAGCTGGCAGTCCCTGTGTCTCTGGTCGGGCTGGGAGTTACGACTCCAACCAGCAAAAGCGCCACTGCGCTTGGACTCAGCCGAGTCAAAAAGCGAAGCTCAATGGTTGACCGGTAGAGCTTCCGGGTCCTTCACAGGTGACGATGGGGCAAGACACGGCCCAGGGAGTAACGACTCGTCCTACCTCCGTTCTTGCCTTACTGGAGCACCACTCCGGAACACTGCTCTTCACGAAGCAGGTACGTCGGTGTAAACACAATATCCGACAGCCTTGTACCTCCCGGTTCCTCCCTTTATAGGGCGTGTTTTCCTTGAGTTATGTAACAGCTCTCCTGTTTACATAAGGGCGTGTTTCCCTTGAGTTATGTAACAGCTCTCCTGTTTACATAAGGGCGTGTTTCCCTTGAGTTATGTAACAGCTCTCCTGTTTACATAAGGGCGTGTTTCCCTTGTATGACAGGAATTCTTGACAGATACACACATTCAAAAATAGTGACTAAAATTTTCAAAAAAATGGACATACCAATACTAGTTACAACAACCTCTTCAGTAATTCTAAGATCCACATACACATCCACTCATTCACCAACAGTCCTGTACAGTCACTCATACATGTACTCACTCATCATATGTACTCATACACCTATACATCCTGTTACACAATGCCTCTCATCCACAGAGTTACTGACACATATAGTCACTCATGAAAATAAAGAAACAAACATACATTTATTTGCATATACAGTTATACACACACCACCACACTTACTTCTATGGGAACTTACACATACTTAGTCTTTTAAACAATCACTTATAGAAACACATACTTATTCATACAGGAACTCTTTCAATCTCTCACTCTCACATATACTCAGTTATATACACCAATAGTCACATATACTAGTTTAAAACATATGTAGTTACTCATAGAGACACTATTGAGACAGTCATTCACTCACTAACACACCCATACACACACTCATCCACCCATACAGTCCTGCAGACATGCTGTCTTCAACACATACAAACAGTGAGTCACTCATTCATGCACCTATGCACTACGTAATACCCCCCACCGAACCATACATACACTCACACTGATACTAAAAAAACCAACTAATAACCTATATAAACACCCATGTAGCTACTCACCAACCCATGCAGCCACTTATACACAAAGTGAGAGACTGATACAGATATTTACATATTTAAACATTACTCACTAAGCCATGTATTCACTAAGATACACTTAATCAGTCAGTTATACAATCAATTTTTCAAAAACAAATCATCCATTTAGACACTAATATACCCATTTATTCTTCCATCGACCTTGAGATATACATATATAAAACATATTTAATTTTCAGAAAAACACACATTCACTGGATGATGTCATCAGTGATGTCATTTGAGATGTCATCAGTGATGTCATGAGTGACGTCACTGACCATGTCATGAGTGATGTAATATGTGACGTCATCAGCAGTGCATTGCGGGGGCGCGAGTTATAGTTAGCTGAACTAACTATAACGGGGGAATTTCATTGGTTTTGTATGAGAGAAATGTCCAGGTAACTATAACATGTGTGAAACCTATGGTTTTTTCAGTGAATATATATATACATATGTATGTTTATATATATATATTTATATCAACACACCCCTTACTCACAACATATGATAGCACACACACGAGGGCTGTGAGTTTACAGCTTCTTTATTAGTTAGGGCCTCCCACGACCCAGTAGCTAGGAGAGACGCATTTCCGCTGTCACAAGCAACCTTTGTTAATCTATCTATCTATCTATCTATCTATCTATCTATCTATCTATCTATCTATCTATCTATCTATCTATCTATCTATCTATCTATCTATCTATCTATCTATCTATCTATCTATCTATCTATCTATCTATCTATCTATCTATCTATCTATCTATCTATCTATCTATCTATCTATCTATCTATCTATCTATCTATCTGTCTGTCTGTCTGTCTGTCTATCTATCTATCTATCTATCTATCTATCTATCTATCTATCTACATATATGATGGATAGATAGATATATTTGTATATATATTCACAAACCTTCAATTCCTTAAATTGTTACTATAGGTTCCTCTTGATGTATAAATTGAACTGCCATCTAACAGAAAATATTAAAGCGTTCACGCTGAACAATAGAACAATAAATCTTTGAGTTTTCCAAGTAGAATACCAAAAGTGTGATATATGAATTATATGCCCTTGCAATCACAAGCATCACAGAGAATCAGTCAAGAATTTGATGCAACACCAAGACTATACTACTAGTAGAGCACTATATCGGCAAAAATGTAATATCGGCAACATCATATTGTGGGTTTTCCCAGGCAGTAACCTGAATAGGTGAGGTGTTTTACAAAAGAAGCCGAAATGTACTTGAAATTGGCCTCGAGGCAGGGGCTCAATGAACATTCCAAAACCCAAAACATCACAGAAACATCAAAGTTTAGTACAACAATAGACACCAAGTACAGTTTTTAATGTACATACCACACAGGTGTGGGTGGTGAAGATATATTATGCATGGCTCCCCCATAACTTATCTATCCCTGCACTTTTGATCTTAACAGGGCGAGAATTAGAGAAAACCACGTGAAACATAAAAGTGTATATAACTGTGAAAAAAGGGATGTTTTTCACCTCGGGGTTTCTCAGTGACGTTGTTCATTTGATGTGTCCCTGAGGATCTCTTGGCTTGTATTCACCATTACAAATCTATTATTCTGTACATGCACAAGCTTTCCTAGAGATTTCTTGCTACCACCAGAAAATAAACTAATGTAGGGGAAGTTTCATCTTGTGAGGCTTGCCTTGGTTATATGGGGCAAGCATTCAGCTCTTTGAACTGAAGTGGAGATATGTTACAACTGCTACTCATGATCGCGTAGGAAAGTGGGTGGAAACCCTCACAGCCATTACCTGACCCACTGATCTCCTATTGAACCCCACAGGCAACATTTATACTTCTATTTCCCTCTCCTCACCCGTGTGAGGTTCACATCTCCAATGCTGTGTCCCTGCACCACCCTGACCACTCCTTTCTCTCCCATGACAGCTTGTTCTCCATGCCTTGCCTCTGCCTAGCTGAAACCCTTTACCTGGTAATTGCAGCGAGGCTTGCTGCAGGATACCCTTACTGCTGATAGACTGGACATGTTAAACTTCACCTCTAGTGAAGTCAAGAACTTTTGCAAAAACAAAGTTGCCCACCTTCAGAATCAAAGTATATAATATTGCGGACTCCTACGCAAGAGCATAGTCAGAAAACTTCAGGTGGTTTAGATATATGCCAGGCTTTAATATCTTCTATCTTGCTAGTTTTTAAAATTCCATCTTTGTAGATTTGTTTCCAGTGCACGGTAGCTCAACATAGTCCTGTTTCTCCACTTCCATTGCTTAAGACATACAAACTCATTGGGAGAATCCGCCGTTGAGATTTAATTGTATGCACACAACAATTTCAGTTTTGAAAATGTGTAAATCCTAAATCTGTAAATCAAGAATTGCATTTAACAATGGCAAATTTAATTTATGACACTTCAAAGTAACTCAAGTGTGCAAAAGGTTATATGAATAAGGCCCAAATTCAGTTTTCATTGGTGTACATATTAAACATTTGCTTTACATTTACATACAATCACAAATAATGGCAGCATACTGATATAGTTCCAATAAATTTTGCATAAAGTTATTTTAATCGCTCAGTAGATGATAATGAAATGTAGTAAATTATTGATCTTAAAAAAATCTGACAAACCTCATTGTTTCACAATCAGATATTTAAACTGTGTGAACAGATATCATATTTTGGAGTTAAGCTGAGCTTTTAATGGAGTGAAATTTCTTTTGCAGTTTATCCATATCCGGGAAATGGGAATGTTGTCAAAGGATGTGTTAAAAAATGCAAACCATCGGATGATAGCATTGGACTAGAGCATCCCACTTTCTGCTGCAATTACGATCTTTGCAATCGAGCTGGTATCAATGACACAATGGATGATGCAAACAGCAAGGAAATCAGCTATGTTCTTTTGACTGCGTCCGCCGGATTGCTCAGTGTGCTGCACCAGACAGGACTCTAGTCGCTTTGCACCTCCTAAGTGGACTTTGCTATTTCAAGATGGTCGCTGCATGGAAGGAAAGCAGCAGAATGTGGAAGACATGCACATACTGGAAAGAACAGAGCACAACTTCCCCACTGGCACTGGCTCAGAACTCCAGTACATGGTGGTGATAAAGGCAAGATTTCATCTTGTCAAGATCTCTCTTCGGATTCTTCTCATCTTCTAGTTTTTGATGCAAAACTGTGACAATTCCCTCAAGTCTGGTGCTGTCTAATAATGTATATTAAATGACTATTCCTACATTGTATCTCATTTAAGCATGAAATTCAGTCACGGTGAATGAAGTAAAAGTGAATTGTTTTTGCACCATAAAAAAGAATACTGGGCCATATGTGCAGACACATTTTCCAATGCAAATAGAGTGAGTAAAACCCTTTGATACACCTATCCCACAGTTTCTTAAAAATGTTATATTTTGCATATAGAATTTACCATAAGTTGTATAAATTCACAGCACTTGGAAATCTAGATATTGTTCTGTGAAAAGGTCAACACAATAAATGAATAACTGTAAATACCCAGAATAGTAAAAAGTCATGGGTTCGCCTTTGTATCGTACGCTGACGATACACAAATAATCGTCTCTGTAAGTGGATCCCATAACACCACTGCAAGTAGCTTTCAAGACTGCATGAGTCACATCGGGAACTAGACGTTAGACAATTGTGTGAAACTAAACTCTTCTAAAACAGAGGTCCGACTCTTTATCAATAATCCCCACATTTGGACCAACAGCTGGTGGCCCGTTCAGCTCGGACCACTACCCACACCTGTCTCAAAATCAAAAAATCTGGGAGTTATCATGGATAATAAACTAACCTTTGAGGCTCAAATTAACTCCACTAACTCCAACTGCCATCTTATATTAAAAATCCTGCGGAGGGTCTTAGCCTTAATTCCGTTGGAACTCAGGAAAACAGTTATATCCGTCCTGATATTGTCAAGACTGGACTGCTGTAACGCCCCACTTACCAGCGCAAAAAAAATGTAGCATCCAAAAATTGCAGATTGTACAAAATACCGCAGCCAGGGTCCTCCTTGAAATCTCTAAATCTGAGTCTGTAACAGCCATTCTTCCCCAGTTACAATGGCTGACGGTAGCAAAGCGGATTCAATTTAAATCCCTTTGCATTGTATTTAAAGCACTTAACCAAATGGGTCCTACACAACAAGCAAGCTATCTAAAACCATATGTGCCAGCCAGACCGTTAAAATGAGCAGAACTTAGGAATTTGACTGTTTCCAGGATAAAAAAGACCAAGTGGGGCGGAAAGAGTTTTGCAACCACCACTGCAAAGCTCTGGAACTCCCTGCCAATCTCTCTGAAGAGTGAGACAAACTTCAGGAAGAAATTATTATTCCGTCACCCAGGTGTCTGCATGTGTTTCAGGTAGCGCCTAGACACCTCATGGTACTGTTACCCCTTACTCATCTATAATTCATTCATATACACATACAGTGAATAGTAGTCTTCCAAAAGCTTCTAATCTCTGGTATTTCTTCAGCAAAAGTTTAGTGAATCTCAGCATAAGTCCCTTGTGATGAATAAGGCTTTTACCATACGACTGACACAGTCATAGTGCACGGTAAAGAAGTGCAGTACAACAATATTTACCTCATTATTTCAAGTAATACAATGCCTTCAATAGATTGGTGGGGCTAGCGTCCACCTATATGAAGAATCGTCATTAGCATTCGAAAATCAGTTGCCGGAATGTGAAATAAGGGTGTGCAAAATTGCATTTTTGTGAAATTTCACATTTTACATTTTTAGACACAAATGCACAAAATTCAGCGAACTGTGCTGGGAGGTAGCAGTGTGCTCCCATCCCCCTTCTGTTACAAAATTCAGTTACTGGCATCTGGCATGAAAAGTTAACAGATGATTATACCTCACTGTAGGAGATGGGTTCTACCTCTTTAAGCCCCCTGGATTTTTTGATTTTGACTACATGATTTTTCGACTTTTACTATGAGTGAGTCTCATAGTCTCTCATTCAATGTAAATTCTATAGAAATAGGCTGCATGTGGCTTTTGGGATAAGACTGCTGCAGAGCTGCTAGAGTAAGAGGCTCTGGGTTTGTTACGCATGAATACGCTTGTGTGCTCACATGTGTGGGATGAGCACGTGAGACTATTGTCTAGCTCAGCCCAGTATCTCTGCACAGGCATCCTGTTGCAGAAGTTACTTTTCAAAGCAGTCTTTCCCCCACTTAGGCTTACAGGTTCCAGTGAGGTATCAATCATAGGGATAAATGTACACAGAGTTCAGATCCACTGTCATTTTTCTGATAACTGTACTTCTTGTGGCACTTTGAGAATCGACATACTTTCCTGCCTCAGTCATAATCAGTTTCCATGCTTCTGTCCTCCTACTGAACCCAGTTAATTATTATGCTTTCCAGCAAGAGGATCAAAGGCCTTCCCACACAATAGAGGCATTATCAGTGCTTGGCCCAGTTCCCTGGCAAAGGAAGAGGTGAGGACACAATTTGCATATGCTTATTAACTCTTCACACTTCACTGGCCTGTCCAAGCCCTCAGAAACAAAAGATCAAGGCCAGACCTCTATAGCCAAACAAAGAAGGGGGCTTCTCTTTGAGGCTGGGGTGGAAATGGAACAGGCTGCAGTGACTGGGGCTGTTCGATTGTTTTAAAGCATTCCTAGAGTTAAAGCTTTTTCCAATAAGCTCTGGAGTGTGGGGCGCCCTGTTGGTTGGTGCAGTAGCAGTGCAGTAAAGGTAGAAATAAGAATGTAAGATACATGTTATTCATTTTAATGCATTACTGACCATGGTAATACTTTACAATGCAAGGTTTTCCCCATTGATTTTGGGTTCAGGAAAGTTAACGATGTGACATATCCTGAGGGTGTCACACACAGTATTTCCATCTACCTGATTGAATATATTTGTAATGAATGCATAGTATTGAGTAGTGTGCGTGAAATAAAGTTCCTTTTCCTTATTAGAAGAAAAGGCCCTGACTGGACAATTTTTTATTTAGGGTTGTGTACCAGCAAGCTTGGGTTACTAGTCCACACCTTTTGAAATGCTGTGATGTTGGGGTGGGCTTAAACAGAATTGTTTCCATTAGAGGGACCGCTTACCATACTGTCCTTTGAACTCCAGCATTTCAAAAACTAGGCCTGTATGAGGAGGGAACTTCTATACAGGTTAAGGGACTGTAACAAGCACCTTTACCACACCATAGAATGGGACAAAGGGGTGGAGCGTTTGTCTTGGGTTAACTGAGCCTTAGCAAACTCCCACCTTGTGCTCTTTATTTGTGCCAGCCTTGGAGTATGAGGCCGTTTGGCTACTAGAAATCCTGAGTTGCCAAGCATGGGCTCAGTGGTATGGGGGCCCACAGAGTGAGGCGGAAGGCAACAGAGTGTGCCTACAGGGAGACTTAGTAAGTTTCACAGGGGGCTCCGCAGGATCCCTTAGTTGCTTTCCATCTTGACAGCTTGGAGGCTAGAAAGTGGCACAAGGTGGCCCAGTGGCACTGTGGTGCTTGAGAGGCCCCTTTCCTATAATTTGTGGTGTTAATTCGGCAACTGAAGAAGCCAAAGATTGACATATTTTGTGCCACGCTAAATTCTGCAGCTCCCACTGCTACCCTTTGTTCCACACTTTGTTCAAAGCAAGTTGCTGAACACCCCTCCAGCTGACCATAAGTACAGCAATGACAGAGATATTTAGACAACAGCAACACCCAGCTACAAGCTATGTACAGCATCCAGCAATGCACTGCAGGGCGCTGCGTGGAGCGCTCCTTCCACCTCAGAATATGGCAAGTATCTGGTATTCTCGGAGCACTGCTCTCAGCACTGCTGTTGGTACTGATCTTGCCAAAGATGAAGCAATTACTTGCAATATCTCATATCAATTGAGGCACTTATCTGCCTTTTACACTCCCAATATGGCACCACTCTACTGTGCCATCAGACATTGCCGTAATGTATGGAGTGTTCGGTACCTTTAACAACTTGTTATGAGTGATCGAGCTCCTGCTTTGTGGAGTGAGCTTACTTGTCAAAAGTAAATGCATTTCCTTTTAAGTTACTGATGTATGGCCCGTGCTGCCGTCCTGCATCGGTTGCTGAAGCTTCGTTGGGCATCCGATGCATGAGGACAGGTTGATTGTGGGCTCCTTATTTATTACCTTGTACTTATCTCTGTCTGGCTCCCAAATTTTTCTATGTAACATTTGGCAATGATTTATCAAGAAATTTGAGACTTTTGAAAAATTGGAACCTACAGCGTACTCCAGATAAACCACGGTATCATTGGTATAATTTCTCTCATCAAAGCCGTTACCCGGTGAGTGCTTCTCCTGTATTCGTGGATCCCACACAGCCCAGGGCAACTTTTTTGGCTATTTCAAACCCACTTCCACATTTTGGGTCAGTGTGCTCAATTGTTTCATCAACACAGGTAAGCCACTGAGTAAGCACCCTTGTGTATGCGCTTGATATAATTTCTTCAGTGTAAATGCCTGCCCTACAAGTAAATACTTAGCTGAACAAGCATATGTCCTCCTGGCACTAACTTTACTTGGCTGATCTTTCTCTGCTTTAATTATCGATGCTGTGCCAACACGCTCATATTTCAATGCTTGGGATATGTCAAGTTCACAGCAATGTTTCTTCATAACTTGAGTACTTGGAAACTCTTATTGGCTTGTCAGAACTGTGTAATTACCCATATCAACTTCTCATTGGATAGTGGCATCTTAAACAATTGTTTTCAATGGCTTCTAACAATTTAGCTCCAATATCACCATTGCTTCAACTTCCTGGCAAGCCTTTAATTAAGTGGAACGCTTGGTTAAGATCTTTTGAGAACTATTTAATCACAGTTTGAACAGATGGCTACGAACCTAAAAGAAAGGTAGCTATTTTGCTTAGTCATTTGGGAAATGAAGGGCAGCAAGTTTTTAATAATTCGCCTCCAGCTGATTCCATATCTGGACAATCCAGAGATTCTAATGATTATTCTGAAGTGATTACAAAACTTAGCGTCAAATTCTCAGAAAAACCTAGCGTTCTATTGGAGGGATTTAATTTTTTCAAGAAGAAACAAACAACTGACAAAGCTGTTGAAGAATTGTTATCAGGATTAAGGGCATTAGCTGCTACATGCAATTATGGATCGTCCATTGATATATACATTCAAGAGCAGTTTGTGTGTAGCTGCTTTATCAAAATGATACATGAAGGGCTATTCAGTTCCAGAGACCCTCTGTTATCAGAGGTTGTTGATCTGGCCAAAAGAATGGAACATTCAATAATCTCCAGTCGCATGATGGTTCAAGAATTCAGACATCCTCTCCAATTGTTCATGCTGAGGGGTATTCTGATCATATTGATGCTGAAAAAATTAAGGGCAAAAGGCCAGATGTCCGACCCTTGCATTTAGTGCCTCGCAATTTGCGACTCATTGCGAGTCGCAAATTGCAAGGCGCTAAATGAAATGTACAACAGTGTTAATACACTGTTTTGCAATTCCCAATGGGGTCACAAATTGCGAGGCTCATTAATATAAATGAGCCTCTCGATATTTGCGAGCCCATTGGGATTGGCCCAGGGATGGTGGCCTTGCTGGGCTCAGCAGACCACCATGTCTGGGGCTGCTTTTTGATAAAGCAGCTTTTTTTTAAAAATGCAGCCTGTTTTCCTTAAAGGAAAACGGGATGCAAAATTGTTTCATTTATTAAGGGCAGGCAGTCACAAAGTGGAAGGGGTCCCCTGGTCACCCCCTTCGAATTGTGAATGCATTACCACCCTCTTGAAGAGGGTGATCATTTGCAAGTGTTTTGCGACCGCAATTGTGGTCACAAAAAATTCACACATAGCATTGCGGTTGCAATTAGGAAGGGAACGCCCCTTCCTAATTGCGACTCGCAATTCCTAAATAGCGAGTTGCAAATAAATTGCTATTCGCTATTTAGAAATTGTGCATAGCCAGAAGTGATTTTCCATGAGCAAATGGGTTCGCAAACCCGTTTGTGCATGCAAAATCACGTCGTACATCCGGCCCAAAGTCTTTAAGAATGTTCAACATAATACTAACACTTTTTGTTTCAGGTGCAGATCTAAATCCCATTTAAGACATTATATGCAATGTACAGTAGGTAAATTATGCAATAAGTGCAAGAAAGAAGGTCATTTTCACAGTGTTTGCAGATCTGGTAAACATCAGTGTTGATTTAAATGAAGGGGACTCTCCTGTGGTTCTATCAAATATGGTCCTTAATCTGGAGATGGACTCCCTATCTACTAACAAAGTTAATGAACCCCTATGTCAGGTAACTCTAGGTTCCATAATAACTCTTAACATGATGTGGGACTCAGGTGCACCTATTACTATCATATCTGATACTTTATTTGACCAAAAGTGGGGTCTGATATTATCCTGAGCACACCGGACATACATTCCAAAGCTTATGGTGGTCAGGATATCAATATGGTTGGGTTCTACATAGACACTGTCTTGCCTTGTCAGTTCAATGTCAAGCGAAAATCTACATTCAAGTCAAGGGCAGACATATAGTTGGCTGGGAGGATCTTTCAAAACTTGGTCATATGCTTTTACCTAGTGCTGATCCACTAGTCAGGGTAGCAAATGTTTCTGTACTCACTATTGATGATTTTAATCCTACTGAAGGTATTGTTGAAAGATTTCCTGAAATTGATTCCGGTAAGATTGGGCTTATCCACAGATACGGGCACCCAATTAAGTTGAAAAGGCATGCTTGTGTTACACAAAAAGCCAGACATGTTCCCTTAAGTGATACAGCTGAATTGAAAAAGCTATTAGAGAAGTTAGTTGGAGATGGCATTATCAAACCCATTGACAACTCTGTATGGGTAAGTCCCTTTGTAATTGTGCACAAAAAGGGTGGTGAGATTTGTTTTTTTGTGTTGATCTGCGCAGTCTCATCAGGAACATTGTGGTTAATTGCCAACCTCTGTCCAAGGTTCAAGACTTACCTGCCAGCATTGGAGACTCTACATTTTTCATATTTTTGGATCTCCAATCAACTTTTCACCAGATCCCATTAGATGAAAGGTCCCAAGATTGTATCACCTTTGTAACTCCTTTCAGAGCATTTAAGTTTTGCAGACTGCCTTTAGGGTACAAGCATTTAAAGATGGTTTGCTGATTTTTGCAAAATCTTTACCTGAACATATCCACACTCTTTAAACAGTTTTCAATAATTGTTAAGAGTTTGGTATCACTTTTCACACAGATAAATGTAAATAGTTAGCAGATAACATTGTCTACAAAGTACGCTCTGTCTCAAGTTGGATTGGGGCTGTGATTTCACAGTTATGTTAGGACAAAGAAACATCATTGCCTTTGCCTCCCACTCTCTCAGTAGTGCGGAAGCCAATTACTGCACCATTGAGCTAGAGCAATTGGCATACTGTTTGGCCATAGAAAGGTTCAAGACTTTCAATTGGGTGTCCCAATTTGATGTATTCACAGACCACAAACCAATGCTCTGCCTGCAGGAGGTTCTGCTGCATATTTGAAAATAATACCAATAAATGTTTGCACAAACTATTCACTGGCAGCTACTTACCAACCAGTGGCTTGTCGTGGAAGGGTTTGAGCCTAGTCATTTATAAATGAAAATACCCCCATGGTTGTTGTAGTGTTAAAGACTATGATGTAGTGAAGAAGATATTTATATAGCTGAAATAAGAGTTGTTTGAAGTGGCACATAATGTGTGGGGTAATCCAGTTATCTCAACGTGTCTCCACTGAAGCGGGTGGTGCATTGACCGTTATCCCTCCAAAGTCTAAGGGAGACCGAGTTCTACACAGGCATGCTTTAGTTTTTCAGATCTACACAAAAAAGGTACCCAGAGTTATGGGGAGCAATTCAACATCACAACTTCCCCAATTCTTCGATGTGCGATACATATGAGCACCATTGGCTACAGAACTCTGTATTTCTCTCTTCAAGGGTATTTTCAGTACAGACCATCGATCAAGAAAGGTGAGCATCTACTTCTAATGAGATCTGTGTGCCTGTGTCTTTGATGGATTCTGTACTCTGGGTTCAGTGTTCAAGGTGACTTTGATGATGTCGGAGTATCAGCTAACATAAGGAGCCAATCAGATGCGACCGCTCTGTATAATCTGCCTGTCACGACTTTTATGTTCTGTTGAATACCTTGGATTTGGACTTCTCCCAGATAAGAATCTGAGGTTGTTATCTACCTGTTTAGGAACTGAAAAATGATTGGTATTTTCTGATGCATGACATGATCTTCGGACTTCTCCTGCCATTTCCTGTCCCAAAAGAAAAGTAGTGGTGTTTTGGCACAACATACATTTGTTTTCAAATTCATTTAGCATTGTCTATCTTAACAGAATAGTGTTTTCAGTGCTTGTTTTATTTAATGTTCTTTGGCTTCAAATTTAATAGCCATTTTAAAATGGAAGAATTGTAACCACCAACTAACAGCCACATGTACGAAGCATGTTTGGGGTCGGAAACAGCATATTGGCCTGTTTCCAATAGAAAAAGTGTTTTTACAAATGTACAAAGCACAAATTGCGATTTGGTAACATGTTACTGAATTACAATTTGTGCTTGTGATTCTGAATTTGGAAGGGCCATGTTTAGGGAGTCCCTTCCAAATACTTATTCACACTGGTATGTATGAATGTTTTGCCAACAAAATTCAGTCGCAAACAATTGCATTTTACCTCCAACTTGAAGTTGGTGGTTACCCATTCACAAAGGGGAAGGGGCCCCCAAGGGACCTCAATCCCACTTGAAAATGGTTGAAAAAATATTTTTGAAGAGCAGGTAGTGGTCCCACGGATCACGGACTACTCTTAAAAAATTTAAAGAAACCTTTTCATTCTTTGTTTAAAACGCATCCCTTAGGGGGCTGCATCTAAAAAAAAAAAAGATTGCTTTATTTAAAAGCAATCAGATGCAGGGTGATCTGCTGACCCCAGCAGGCCACCATCCGTATGATCCCTGCAATTCCCAATGGATCCCAAACTGAGAGCTATCTCATTAATATTAATGAGGTAGGTCTTTATGTGACTCCCTAGGAATCACAAAAAGTGTAAAGTGTAAAATAAAACACTCTTTAGTACATTTGTGTCTGCATTTACCAAATAGCAAAACACAAACATTTTAACTGTATTGAGTGGTTTATCCCAGACATATAGTTGTGGTGCATTTGTGGTGGAAATACTGAGAGACAAATTAAATATTTATACAAAATCTAAAAGTTAACAAGAATATTTTGATTTTAGGTGACCTCTCAGGTTGAAGGAGGTGTTGCTAGATCTAAAGCTGTTGAGCAAGGTAAAAGTGTTAAGCAGGTAGCATGATTAGCAAACACAGGTGAGTGTGTAAAGATGCAGAATGAATATGGGTTGACCGCCTCAGGGGGTTCAGAAGTTCTTAATAAAGTTTTGTCTTCCTGAATCTGGATGCACAAAAGTGGGGAAAGGGTCACAAGGCTGGCATCACCTGGGGGGGAGCGGGGGCATCAATGTAATTCTGTGGGTATCACCTTTGTAGACAGGTAGAATGATGGGGGATAACCTATGTGGTATTCCTCCAGGGAGGATAACTGATCCTGGGCTGAAAAAGAAAGGCAGCTGTGCAATAAACTCATCATGAAGTTTGTCAGTGGTGCTCATCTGCCACTGATTGACACATGTCAAATTTCTGGTGAATTATTTTATTGTTTGATTAATTAAAATCAGTACAATCATTGAGAACATGATCAATAGAAAACATCATAAAAAAAATCAGAGCCTAAAAAAAGTTCAGTTTAAAAAAGATTAAAACACAAAGCACATCAATTCTTATCCAGTAGCTTACCCCAGACAAGGGTGTAGTAAAAAGGAGTCTCTTGAAAGTGCAACGTGCCTATTGCTGAACAGGTAAGTTGACATTACCTTATCAAGGTGATTATTACAGTGGCTGTCTAAAGCTGCGGACTTGTTACCATTCGTCACTTGTCAAAGGACATGTGCAAATCTTTAGTGAGAGATTGCTTGGAAGCTATAGTGCTGGTATAATTTCACCTTTTTGGCAGGACCTGTACACGATCCCAAGATTAGAGTTTCATCACAGTCTACTTTCAGTGATGCTTTCTGTAGGGGTCTTTGTGTCCAGGACAAGTTGAATGCCCTTCTTTTCATCTTAGGTTCGAGTCTGGCACTCTGCCACGCGATAGTCCTGGTCACCATCATCCAAAATACTGACTCTTTCTTTTTTTTTCAGTTTAGAAATGCTTTATTGAAGAGAATATAGAAAAGCAATTACAAGTTGTAAAAGAAAAAACACAATCAAGTCAAACCAAGCGCATATAACTAAATAAAGTATTAAGGAGCAATACATCTTTCTATAAATAGAAGAAGAAAATATTAGTATAAGATTCAGAAATAATATAATGTTTGGGTTGTGCATGCTGAACGAGAGGAAGTGTGGCTCTTAACCCATACTGAATTCCAGGTTTGGGAGGAGAACTCTCGATGAAGATCAGTTTCCCACATTAGCTCTATTTTAGATTTTGTTTTAAAATCAGAAGAACCTTATATATTCAAGAAGCCTTCATTAGTGAAGAGAAATCCTATGTAAAAGGTGTAGGCCATGTATGTGAAACAGAAGTGGAGTATTGGGAAAAATGTAGAAGTAATAGAGTTCCAAGGAGTTCGTAATGAGTGGCGCAGTATGAAGATATGTCATATTTAACCTGGATTTTGGAGAAATATAAAAGCAAACTATTAAAAGTAGGTGACTGACAGTTATAATTCTTTGTTGATCCATTCTTTCTATAAGAGAACTCTATTTTTTAATTTTATGTGTCTGTTGTACCAAATTGGAGTTTTTGAAATAATTTCAGAACATGAATTGGAGGAAATAATGAAAGGTTTAACAATAGCTATAGAGTGGGTAAGTATTGGAGAAGAAAACACCTTTGGGGGTTGAGAAATGGGAACCATCTCCCTGAAAACAAATAGTGTATATTGTGCATGTTCCAGTTGACCCTAAACTGTTGATATATCTTTTGAATTTACAGAGAGGGTAGTCCAAATATGTTTAATTGTGAAGGCAGAATTGTATAGCCTAAGAATTGGGAAGTTAACCCCTCCACTGTCTTTGGATTGATGAAGATGGGTTGCAGAGATTCGAGGTTTGTGTTTGTTCCACAAGAATTGAATCGAGGAGTGGTTAATGGATTCAAAAAAAGTAACTGGAAGTGTAATTGCGAGCATTGACAACTAAAAGTTCACAATCAGTAATAACCTCATTTTAATTGTAGCTAGTCTATCCCACCAGGCCAGAAATAGAAGGTACCAAACCTCCACCAACGCAGCTATTTTTTTCACAATTTCATTGAGCTTAATTTTAATATTTTCTTTGATGGTATTTGAGTAAAGGATACCTAAACATTTAATACATTTTTTGAGTTGCATGTGAATCCAGAGTCCTTAAACGTATCTGCGAGGCAGTATTTGTTTAAGGGCAAGACCTCTGATGATTTAGCTATATTGAGTTTATACCCAGAGACTGTTGAGTATGAATTTAGTAATGAAAAGAACTCAGGTAGTGATGTGCTAGGGTTGGATTAATAACAAAAATATCATCAGCATATGCCGTACATTTTATATTGATGCCTTTAAAGTGGAAGCCTGAAAAAGTTGAGGAACAGTGAATTGTTTCTAAAAAGGGTTCTAGTGATAGAATAAGTAAACGTGGGTATAAAGGGCAGCCCTGTCTAGTCCCTTTATGAAGAGAAAAATAACTGGATTGCTTACAATTGACCCAAATAGAGGTAGAGGGTTCTGAATAGAATAACTGAATATAATGAAGAAAATGAGGATTAAAACCATGCCATTTTAATGCTCCGCACATAAATTCCCAATTCACCCGATCAAAAGCCTTTTATGCATCAAGAGTTATGGCAGGTAAAGGGTAATTCAGTTTAGAGGCCAAATGAATGATGTTAAGGAAAGTTCTAGAACTCTGCGAAATAGAGCATCCTTTACAAACCCAGACTGATGCAAGTCAACTAAATGAGGAATAACAAGATTAATACGAGTGCCAATAATTTAGCAAAAGTCTTACAATCCGTATTAATCAGTGAGAGAGGTCTATAGTTACTACATTGAGAAAGCTCTTTACCTTTTTTGGGAGCAGACGAAGCATAGCCTGAGAAAAATAGCCTTGTGTCTGTCGGTGTTAAAAAAAATGAGCAATAAGAAGTAATAACTTAGGAATTAAAAGATGTTTGACATGAAGTTAAATGGGCTCAGAAAAGCCGTCAGTCCTAGAAGTTTTATCTTTTGGAAGTTGGTTGATATCATTTAAAATCACTTGCTCGGAAATTGAAGTATCAAGAGAGGATAAATCTACTATGCTATCTGGCGATTTAGGGATTGATTAAAAAAAAGCATCTAACTTCAGCTGAAGGAGAAAAGTTTTGGGTATAAAACTTCGGATAATATTCTGAGAAGCACTCTAATATTTTGGAGTCAGTAATATGCCCAATCTCAGCTGTGTGGGTTATAGCAACAATCTTAGATTTCTGCTTTTTTATTTTAAGGTTAAAGTGGAGTAGGCTACCACAAGCATTGTCCCAGGATTGTTTGTTCTACTGCACCTTGGCCTTAAGTTTAGACAAAGTATCATTACAATTCCTTAAGAACCTTCCTCTTCTTTATTGCAACAAAATCTATTTTAAGCCCCTTGCAGTTGCTTTAAAGGTGTCCCAAATGAAATTCATCTGCGTGTCTGAGTTAAGATTATTCATAAAAAAATGAGTGCAAAAATATGGTAAAATCTTCTGTAAATTGTTAATCAAGCAGAAAGGCAGTGTTAAATCTCCACTTAATGTAAGGGAAATGGGGATGAGGTAATGTAAGTCTACAATGACAGGAGCATAATCCAAAATGAGCATTGAACCTACCTCAGCATGTTTCAGGAATTGGAGAATAGTCTGGGTAAAAAATATATAATCTATTCTAGAATGAGAGTTATGAGCTGGAGAAAAAAAAAGTAAATTCTAAGACATCTAAGACAAATGTCTACTAACCCTTTAGAGGATATGGTTCTCTGAAAGGCTCTGTGCATTTTATGAGGAATAAATTTAGTCTGAGATCTACGATCTAGAAAGGGGTCCATAAATTGATTACACTCTCCCCCACTTTAAGATTCTCTAAAGCATGAGAAGATATCAGAGGAAAAATCATTCCAGAAGAGCAAATCTACACCATTGGGGCCATAGACATTTCAAATAGAAAACTGAGTATTTTTTATCCTAATATCTAAGAAAAGTCATCTTCCAGTATCATCTTTAAACTCATTTAACAATTGAATATTTAACGATTTATGAAAGAGTATAAGAACACAGTTTTTGTTATTTACAGCAGGGCAGCTGAAAACACTCCCAACCCATTGTTATGTTATGTTGTGTTAAGGCGATTTCTAAAGCGCACGATTACCCGAAGGCGCTAGTTACTTCTCTTTAGGCAAGGCCAGGGCAAGGCAGGTTATTTATCAAAAAGCCAGGTCTTTAAATCCTTTCTAAAACTTAGCAGATTATTGGCATTTCTCAAATGAAATGGAAGCTCATTCCAGGCCTTTACGGCACAAAAGGTGAAGCTTCGGCCGCCCCAGTGGGCTTTTTTGTTGAAGGGACAGCAGGCAAATTCGCTTCTGACGATCGAAGCGTGCGCATTGGTTTATACCATTGAAATGGCCTTTTGAGGTGGTCAGGTCCCTCTCCATGCAGTGCTTTGAACACCATTCATAGTGATTTAAACTGTACCCGGTTCCTAACCGGGAGCCAGTGCAGTTTTTTTATCACATTGGAGATCGGGGCAAACTTGGGGGTACCCGTAAGGAGTCTGGCCGCAGCGTTTTGGAGCAGCTGAAGCTTGTGCAACAGCTTTTGTTGTATGTTTAAATATAAACTGTTGCAATAGTCCAGCCTCGCTAAAACCAGGGCCGTAACCACTGATTTGCGACAGTCTAGCGGCAGAAGATTCAAGACCTTCTTCACAGTTCTTAAAACGTACCCTGTTTTGGAAGCTACCACATTGACCTGGGCTCCCATGGAAAGTTTCTCATCTAACAGAATCCCCAAATTTTTAACCTTCTTAGATGGAATGGGGAGTGACCCAAGTGAAGCCGGCCACCATGAGGGGGTCCAAACATGAGGGTCGTTCCCAAACAACATCACCTCGGTTTTATCCGAGTTCAGCCTCAGGCAGTTACCTGCCATCCATCTTCCGACTTCTTCCATGCAGGACTGGAAGCGCCTGTCCATTCCGGTTTCTTTGCCAGGTAGTAGAGATACCACAATTTGCGTATCGTCTGCGTACGAGGTGATCCCAAACCCATAAGCACTAATAACCGGTGCCAAGGTTGAAACATATACATTAAACAGAGTCGGGCTCAGGGAAAACCCCTGCGGGACGCCGCATGGTAATGAAAAAGGTTTAGATTGAAACCTCCCCAACGCTACTATCTGGCTTCTGTCGGAGAGAAATGAGTTGAGCAGCTCCCAAGCTTTGCCCTCTACACTTTATTCTCTGAGACGGTCCATCAACCTCCCATGATGGACCGTGTCAAATGCAGCTGAAAGATCTAGCAAGATCAGGGCTACCCTACCTCTCTGGTCCACTGCTGATCTAATCTCCTCTGTGGCTTTAATCAGGGCGGACTCAGTGCTGTGTCCTTCTCTGAAACCGTGTTGGGAGGAGTCCAACACTTGGGCTTCCTTCAGGAAGGCACTGAGTTGTCTATTCATCGCCTTTTCTACCATCTTCGCGGGAAGAGGAAGGCGGGAGATCGGCCAAAAGTTATTGGGATCATAAGGATCAAGGCTGGCCTTTTTTAAAAGAGGTAGTATGGAAGCCATCTTCCATTGTTTAGGAAACCGTCCACCTTTGTACATACCATTAAAAATGGATGTAAGACACAGTGCAATAGGGACAGGGGCCGGTTTGATAACTTTAAGTGGGCATGGATCCAAAGGTGATCCAGATTTAGCTCCTGTTAACAGATCCAGCGTGTCCTGCACCGTCAGTGGGTTAAAGTCCTTCATGGTCCGCGATGGGAATTTTGAGTATTCAAGCTCTGTTGCTTCAGTTGAGACATCCTTATTTGGGTCACTAAGGACTGAAAATATATTTGTAACCTTTGTTCGAAAGAACATGGCAATGTCTTCGCAAAGATCAGGGCTAGACTGGATAGTGGATGGCCTCAAACTGGCCAACTTGGAGACTGTTTGAAAAAGCTCTCTAGAGGAGTTTTTGGCCGATTCTATTTGGTATGAATAATATTTCTGTTTGGCCAACCGAACCGCTTGCTTATAGATTTGCAGGCTCGATTTCTATAATGCCTTCTCTGTGTCGAGGTACCCTTTCCTCCAACTACGCTCTAGCCGTTTGCAAGTACACTTTGCGTTTTTATCTCCTCTGTGTACCTTGGGGCCGAGGGATGAGTTCTTTTTGGAATGATAAGTTGTCTGCGCATGGAGGCTATGTCCTGTTCTTCATGGTGTGTTTCTTGCAACAAAGCAATTTGACAATTTAATTTTGATTAATGTGACACCTGTTGCTTCTTAACAGGATTACGAATGCCTTTCACATTCCATGACACAATACGTAAGTTACTCATAGAAAATAACACAAAGAACAATTAAAGAACACTCAATAAAAAACCTACAGTAAATATAATGCTTGTCAAACCATAAAGGTTTGGTTAGAAAGTGGTGAAAGACAAAAAGAAAAAAATGACCTAAAAGAAAGTGCACTCTATAATAATTAAATATAGAAAGATATTTGAAGAGAGAAAGAGAGAGAAAAAGATAAAAGAGGAGAGAGGAGCAAGTGGAGAGCAAGGGCTCCCCTGATGTACATATAAAAGAGAGATGACAAAAAGCCGAAGGACTTTAGTCATAAGAGTGAAGAACAAAAGAGACAATTATGTTGAAAAGGGGGGACAAGAAGAACAGACGCCGTTCATTTGAAAAAACACAGAGCATAAGTGAGTAAATGTGATAACGGCAAGTAGTAGAGGAATAGTAAATAAAAAGAAAGAAAGTATAAAAAGATGATAAGACATATTCAACTACGCCTCATAGGGACTTACCAGACATGGAGAAAACAGCATGGCTGAACAAAACGCGGACATTGGAAGAGTAGGACAATATTGAGGAGAGACATCTTCATCAACAATAAGGGGGACTGGGAACCTCCAAAGAAGAGATAGATAATCTGTTATAAAATAAATGGGAAACATTTAAGATTTACTTATTTCCATATCTTCTCCTTTGTGAACATGTATGAATTTCTTGTGGTCTGCAGGGTCTTTAAAAGTTGTTGACTTGTCTTTATATGTGACCCTGAAGAAACAAGGATGAATAAGCCCGTAATGAGCATTCATGGATTGAAGCGTGGGTCTGAGATCCAAAAACTCCTCCCGGCAATTAGCTGTAGCCCTTGAAACATATTGACTAAAGAAAATCTTCTGTCCAGACCATAGCATTTGGTGACGTTGTTTAGCTGCAGAAAGAACCAACATTAGGTCAGAGTACTGAAGAAAATAAGCAATGATCCCTCGCGATTGATTCGAAGTCGAAGCATGGAGAGGACCAAACCAGTGTGCCCTCTGGATATTGAGATCCACAGGTTTCAGTAAGTCAACTATTTTTGGTATATGAATCTTTAAGAAACTGATCATCTTGGAACGCTGAGAGCCCTCCGGTATGCCATATATACATACATTATTACGTCTGTTACGGTTTTCTAAGTCTTCTGTTAACTTCTTTAGCTGCATCACTTCTTTGGATCAAATATAAACCTTAGCAACGATATCTTGAGTGTCACTACCTCTCTGTCTGGGGTCCAGATGAGACCATTTTTCCTCTATTCTTTGAAGAGTCCTATTGGTATCTTCCATAAATGGTCTGATTTTCTTCAGCTCACCCGTAATATCTTCCAGTGTCAAAGGCAAAGGGGATTTATTCGGAGAAGAGGGATCTTTTTTGATCCTTTTATTAGCATTGCCTCCAGATTCTTTGCAACCATTAACATTAGAATTGGTAGAGACCTGTGATTTTGTTGAATGCACAGACTACATATTCATATTTGGCCAAAGGAATGAGCAGGTTAGATTAAATAGCCCTCTGGTGACCACAAAGATGAAATAGAAACTAAATGGACAGCATTAACGAGGTGGTCAAATAAAACAGACCAATTGAGTGAAAAAAAAAGTCATATTAAAGGCTAATCCAATATCAACTAATGCAATTTTGTAGAATACATATAAGAGCGAAAGGCTAAAGCACCACTCAAACTGCCCTTAAACATTGCCCATGTATTACTGAATATAAAATGATAAAGTCAATGAAGAAACTAAAATGGCCTTCACCTGTTTAGACACATGTCAATTCAGCCCTCATTGTCAAAGACATAGAGGAAATAATCCCTGGTGCGTCGTCTCTGGGTAGATACAGGCTAAAAGCTCGTAAAATTTAATCCGTAGTGTGTAGCGCACTGGGAGCGTCAGGGAAAAGGCAATAAAATAATTAATTAGACCAATTAAAGGTCTAAAAACATACCCCACCGATCCCTAGGAGCTTCTGACGCCTATTAACATAGTTGTTCGGACCAAATTCTGCCAAATGGGCTTCCCTCAGTAAGAACGGCTCTTCTGTGTTTCTGGAGTAGCTATAGCAAGCGCCCATCTTGTCTCCCCCCTGCCGCCAATCCCTGACTCTTCCATTTACGTCATTTTCTAAATTATAGTCTTAAAGGTGTTTCTCATGCAGTAAGCAGCACCATTAAAGATGTTTAGGACGCCAACAACAAAAAGACAGTCAAGATGTTTCAATCATTAACTCGCTATGACTGGGTCTGCAGCATTTCATCAAGACTAAAAGGTGCATAGCTCCATACCCCTATTCAGAATACCTAACTTTCTGGGTGTCAGCTATGGGTGGAATACAAAGGTATGTGAACCTGAAATCAAGTAGGTGGCAAAGAGGGTAAGTTGCCTATCCAAGTGCAATGTTTGACCTGTAATGAAAGTAAAAAGAATAAGACATGGTACAGCTATTTGCTATTTTGTTAGTGGCAGGTATTCAAATTAGTAACCATCAACTCAAATGGGGTCTCTCTTGGTAACATGGTTATTGGCAGTGAGAATAACTTTTTTCACACGGTATGTGTTTCTGAGAAGCCAACAAAGGGCTCAGTGTAAGAATAGCAATTACAGTTGCAAAATTAGCAATTAAACATATGTTAATTGGTGTATCACAGCATGCAGTGTTTGATGCATTGTATGATGTGATTAGAAAATAGACTCTGCAATGCTTCATATTTTAAAAAATGCCTTGTTCTAGCCTGCCCTTTTGTTTTTAATGGTTACCACATAGAAACAAAAATGGTATGCCTTAGGCAATTGTAATATTAGTGACCAATTGCACCACAAAGTGGTTGGTGCGTGTCTAGTGTACATACCTCTAGCGGAACTTTATTGCTTAATTAATAGATCGTGGTGTGTATGAAAAAATAAAAAGTGTGTCTCCCCCTTTAAAGAGCTCATTTACTGATTTGAGCCCAACCCTAGCAAAGCTGGACGCTTGGGGTAGGAGCAGACCTCATGATGAGCCATGCAACCTTACATTGGTGAGGGCCCTGTGTCTTTTTACTCAAAAAGTAATTTTGCATGAGACTCTGTACATTATTCAGGATCTCTCCCGGATAATTGAAACTTCATCTGCTTCCTTTTATTTCATTTACATAATACAGGGAGGGCAGGTTGTGGTATGAAGTATCAAATATCCTCTCACTCCTCCTGTTGGTAAATAAATGAAAACAAACAACTTACTAATCAGTGTCTCTTAATCCAATGTAATGGGGGGCATCCTGGAAGAAGTCATAGTCTATCCAAAGTTACACATCCATATAGACAAGAAGTAGCCTAAAAGCTGAACATGCACACCACAAAACCTCAGTGGATGTAAATCTGAAAGAAACCCTGCATTGCGTGAGAAATGTGCTCACACATTGACAAGGTGGTGCAGACCAAAGTGAGTAGTCGCAACAGTCCTTGAGGCAGCCTTCTATTCCATGCTGGATATAATTTGCATTGCTCCAAATAGATATGCTGTCAAGAGAAACAACTCCAAGAACAGCCATCTTGTGAACCCTGCAAGCAGGACTAGCTCATTGCCCCACACCCAGCAAAATCGAGGAAGATACTGCAGAAGAACAGCAGGAAGGCTGCACATTAATGATGCCCAAAAGAGACATGCAAAAATGCAGCTTCATTAGCAGTTGCTAAAGAGCACATAGTCATAAAGGAAAATATTAGAGCATGTTTCAATACAGGAAAGAACTGGTCTCTTAGCTCAGGGGAAGAGTGTTTGGCTTTTGTGGCCATCCTGCAAGATATGTGAAACCTTTGCCAAATCCTCAGGTATGAAGGTTTTTTGCTGAGGCTGTACAAATTCCAAACAAATTATTACGACCTGTGATATAAACAGTATCAACACAAATACATTTGTAAAGATTTCAAGTTGATAATTGACAAACAACCATCTGACTTAACCTGTCTCTATAAAAGATCCTGGACATGGAGCAGCATATGAAGTAAAGAACCAACAGGACAATTTATCAGTCAAGGAATTTATCAGCTAAAAGTTAAAAAACGAGTAAAGTGGGAAATCCTCTTCCAATAGTTATAAAAAATATTAAGGTCAGGCGTACCTGGTTAAAATTTCGATTTTTAAAAAGCGGCAGAATAAAAGCTCTTTGCGGCTTCACATAAAACTCACAAAACATGAAAAAGTGTAAAGTACCTTTTGGAGACGCTAAATCGAAATCACACGGTCTGTAATTCATGCACGCATTCAGGCCCTTTGGTAAGTCTAAAAGCCAGTGGAATTGATTCAACCTAAACCTCATTAGCAAGAAGTGATGGTTATAGATACTAACCCTGGTAATATAAGCTTCCATCAAAGGGACAGTTTTTAACATAAAATAGGCTTGAACAGATCATTTGGAAAGCTCTACGTCTTCTCTATAACCTTGGCGTGTCAATGCAAAAGCCGTCTGAGTCCATTTCAGATCCGCCTTCACTATCAACTCTGGTCTTTCAAAGAGTTCAGGGTGGCCCAGAAAGGAAAGTGAGGTTTTGAAATACCTTAACCATAGTCAAAGTCATATTTATTGTACAGTTAATAAAAACCTGTCCAAAAAGCAGATATATAAAATGCTGAATACTATTGAAAACCTTTTCAAGTAAAAACAATGGTAAAGTACTATGTGTGTTAAAGATGTTATGCTTACTGCATAGTAAGGCTAACCAAGGAATTGTCTGAGCGTAATCGAGGAACAAACAATCCCTTCTAATGTCCTGATTAAGCTTTGTCTCTGGCCAAGTGGCCGTCACTAAACTAAAGCCCTTCTCATTAATGGCCAAGGAGCTAGTGTGTCTGGTAAATACTCAACCCCTAATGAGTGCGGTGTGCCTTGTGGCCCACCAAGGAGATGCCATAAATATTTGTTTTCATATATATGATGCGCAGCCCCTTCCTTGTAACCCCATATGTTGCTACCAAGGGCCACTGATAAAATGCAATTAGCCTGATAGATTTTAAGGAGGGCCTACAACGGCTTCTTATCGAGGTGAAGTTGGAAACTGTTGTGGTAGTTCTAGCAAACATGTTTCTCTTAATGTCAACTATAGGAAGCCAAAATTGTGCGTCATCAAATTGATCGCCTAAAAGGGAGGGAGAATGAACCTTAGCCAACACCTGATCATGTGCATAAAATGATTTTACTCTTGACTGCCTAGGCCCAATCACCATCATGAAGGACATATTATGATTTGTTGCTAAGTCCAAGGCACTCATAAAAGACACAAAAGAATCCACTAACGTTTGCAAAGACGCGCCTGTTCTGGCCACGAATAGTGCAGGGAGAGGCTGTTTACCCACCCTCAGAAAATGCTGGCCATTCTCTAATAGGTGCCGTTAAAGTCCATTTAGATATAAGGTAAACAAAAACAGTGCCAAAATGCACCCTTGTTGCACCCCACACTGCACCTTAAAAGGATCAGAACAAGAACCATCATTGTTGTAACGTACTACTGCTGACATCTTCTTATGGACATCTCAAAGAAAAACTATAATGTATGGATCCACCCCATGTGCGAAAGCATGGCCCATAATTGAGCCCAAATAACTCTGTTGAAGGCTTGCATCAGGGCAATTAAAGCACTATATACAGAACCTGTTTTGGCGATCATATACTTATCCATAATAAGGTGGAAATTCAGGTATTGGTTGATAGTCCTCAAGGGGAAGTGTTGAGGGAGGATTTTACTCAGTTGAAAACACAAAAGTGCTGCATAGGTTGGGGACACACACAGACATGAGGGATCAGCTAGTCCAACACATCATCGTGGACAGGAGGGTGGGTTGGATCAAGTCCGATAAAAAATCTTTTGATGGTGAGTGTTTTTTGGTAAATTTTAATACACTTGTAGTGACCCAAAGGTTTGGTGCTGACAGCTGTCCCCAAATGGCCAGGCTCTGTTATTATAGTGTTGCCTTTGGAGTTCTATTATAAGCCCCATACCAGTCTTGTCAACTCTACCCAGTTGCCATCGGTTTCCTCCTATTAGCCCAACATAGCCTCGACTAACATTAATCATGCACCACCCATGTGCACACATGGCTATAACTTGGGTGCTGGTTTGCCAGATCCATTCCCTTTGAGCACTAGGTTTGGGCCCCATTAGGATGGCAGGCGGATTGCCCCCGCCGGGACGGTGGTAGCCTCCGCTGGCCCAGTGGGGGCGATCTGCCTGCCATCCATACCTACAAGACTCCCTGCCATATTGGGACGGCTGGGGCATCCACGGCGGACGGAACGACTGTCTGCCGCTTTTCCGGCGGTCGACTCATCAGCCGGATGGAAAACATGTATAATATGGTGGCGGTGTCTGCAAGACACCGCCATCCATATTATGATGATGGCGGCAATTGGCCTTTCAGCCGCCATGGAAAGGCATGCGGTCTTCTCTGTGTTGGGGGCCTGTTGTGGGCCCCCAGGAGGTTGGGGGGCGGGGGGTGCACAAGGGGGTACCTATGGTGCCCCCCTGCATTGGCATGAACAAGAAGTCAGGAACCGTGCAGTGCCTGTCACTTTGTGCATGCCAATGCTCCACATCCCTTCCAAGCATTGTGGCTGGCAGGGCTGTGAGCACCGCCCGCCACAATGCTGGTAATAGGGGATGCCACCGCCACGGTGGTGGTGGCATCCTAATTGCAGGTGCGGGACTGCAGCACCCCTGGCGGACGGTCCCGCATTCCGTTACGGTGGCGTGTGGACTTTGTCCGCCCACCATCGTAATAGACCCCTTTGTGTTGCAATTCCTGCATATGCGGGTTGGCCTTTGTGTTTCTTAGTAATCATCAGATCACTGCTTGTTTGAGATGGCCCTTTCTGCAGGGTCATCCTAAACCTTTTGCCTTTCTCCCCTTTTTTGCTCAATTCATTATTTGCTGTTTTTAGGAACTGTGCAGTTTACCACTGCTGACCAGTGCTGAAGTGCTTGTGCTCTCTCCTTAAAAACATTGTATAATTTGCTTATACCTAATTGGCATATTTAACTTAAGTATAAGTCCCTAGTAAAGTGCACTACATGTGCTCAGGGTTTGTATCTTAAGTTCTTCTTCTGGGCCTGCAGCACTGATTGTGCCACCCATTTAAGTAGTCCTTTAAACATGTCTCAGGCCTGTCATGGCAGAACATGTGTGTGTAGTTTTAACCTGCCATGTCGACCTGGCAATGTAACCTTTTTGCCAGGCCCAACCTTCCTTTTTAATACATATAAGTCACCCCTAAGGTAGGCCATAGATATCCCCAGAGCCAGGGAGTGGGGTATTTCAAAAGTTGGACATGTACTTTTAAGTTCAACATGTGCTGGGAGTGAAACATTTACTTTTCTCCACTACAAGGCTTACCTCTCCAATAGGATATCATTGGAGTTACCTTATTACAATTTATTAGTATAATTTCCAAATGGGAAGAGATGACCCCTTCAGTTTTGGCGTCTCCGGAATCCTAATTCATAATCCTAATTTATGGTAAAGTTAGGTTTTAAATCACAATTTTAAAAATGCCACTTTTAGAGAGTTAGGAGGTAGAGGTGCCTACAAAGGATTCATATAACAATTATTATTCAAAATAGTTCTATCTTAGTCTAGGTGACATCTAATGACCACCATCAAAAACCAAAATAAAATTTAAAACATAAAATTTATGAAAAGTATTGGGAAAAACAATCAAAAAGTTGTATCAAAAAGATAATTACTTTTATATCATACTAGCATTAGAATGGGGTACAGAAATAACAATCAAAATCAAAAACATACATTGGCAACAGAAAACATATATATTAAACATACAAAAACATCCTGATTCTCAATCTATAAAAAACAAAGTTCATTGGTTCAAAACAATGGATCAGACCTATACATAAGGTTAATACCTCAAGTTTAATTAATTAACTATAACTAAAGAACGAAGAGGAATGGGTTCAGCATCAACGTTTCAGTCTCTGTGTGGCGTTAAATCAGTGAGACTATCTTCAGAACAAAGGTAGATTGTTTGAAATTTCTTGACCCCTCTAGAACAATAACAACATTTTATATAGCTTATTACCTTCACATTGTACACTTTAACCCCTTCGATGCGAGTGACGGAGCGGTGCCGTCATGCGCGTCGGTTGCGCTGTGCGCATGACGGAACCGCTCCGTCATGGCCCCGCCCGCGCACGGAACCTTCAGCACAGTGCCGTAATCCACGCCGCGCTGAAGGGGTTAATTAATAAACCACATGGGAACATTGAATAAAACATTGTTCAAATAAATCTACAGGAGTATAGACCTTGAATTCAAGACTTCACAGAGGAAAAGATTAATAGAGTTAGAACGATAATTGTGTCAACCTATTCATTTAGAGAAAACACCCCAAGCTCCCAATGTGAAAACAATTAATAAAGAACTCACTAATGAAATAACTTAGAAAGAAACTTGGAAGTCTAAACAGGAAAATCTTTCATTCACAAAATCGAGCCTGTATCGAATGAGTAATAGTTACATGCCATTTAACAAAAAACTTATTCTTCAAACAGGAAAATGCAACTAGTATGTAGATGGTGTTACTTACAATAGATATAAGTGACATCTTGATGCAGAGAGAAGGGAAATAAAGTTCTCGAAGGAATAGATGGAAATGGATATAATTTAGAATTCTCAACTCGATAACCTGTTAAGTGTGATAAATTGGAATACACAGACATTCTTTGTGCGTAAATAATCAATAAATCATGTTCTGGAGCCTTAATTGTTAAAACTGATACATCACAACTGAGAAATGATCCCCTTATTCTTCTCAGTAAATTATGCTGCCAAATATTACTCATTAAACTATTCATGGCCCAAAAAAACACTTAGCCTTCAATAATACTAGAACTGAACAGTAATGTCACTCAAACTACACTTACTATTATTTCTTTTTCTATACTAACCTTTTAAAATATTAACTCCCCTCACTCTCTTCTTTCTGACATGTTGTCATAGACCTTTTTGTTTTGGAACATGTTTTTAGCCTTTTCATTAATCTGCTTGTTGTGAGTTCCGCAGTGTACATAAGATCAAAAATTAGGATTATCCATTCATATCTTAAAATAAAATGTAAAGGCTCTGTATTTCATTGAAGCAATTTTTTCTTTCCTTTTTCTTTTTTTTTTCTTCAAGGTGGTTAAAATGCATTTAAAGCATACGGATCGAATGATTCGCATATTTGGGTTTCTTACTATCCGCTGGCCCTTTTTGTACCTCATCAAATTCATCCTTTCCCTTTTTTCCATTCAAATAGATTGGTAGACATTCCTACATCTAATGTATCTAACTTACTCCAACAAATGGAATATAGTTGGACGTTTCCTGTCTTTTTAGATCCGACGTATTGATTGTATCAATTGTTCATATTGCTGCAACATAACTGATCATTCATTTATATTCCTTCAGTCAGACGAGTTTGGTGAGATTTTTAAACAAACCATCTCAGGTGAGTTGCATTTCTAGGGCTTCCTTATGAATATATAGTTTTATTTGATTAAGGAGCACAAGTGATACATAGCAACAGAGGAATGTTATTCACTCCAACATGGCGGATAGTTTGGTGTACTTTGTTTAGTATTTAAATGTGACAGAAGCCGAAACCTCTTTGATTGCCCAATTCCAATTATATTCATGATCCCTCATTTTAATATCTTTAGCAATAATCCTTAATGCATCCATGTAAGGAGAATATCTTGACAACTTTTAACTCACATTTCTAAATCTTGAGTCGGGCAAAGTTTTGTTTTTCTAGTCAGGATCATAGTATTTTGTTCATTTCAAAATGGCAGGCACTTTGAGTTGTGTTCCCGATATTTAAATACGCAGGAAGTTGTTATCGCCTCAGGCCTCAGCCCTCTAGGCTGAGCAGCACGACCATACCATTGTTGCTGCGGCATTTTACAAAATATTTAAGTGGAATATATTAACTGTAGCGAAGAAATTATGTATGTTTTGTTGTTACAGATTGTTTTTAGCGGCTCGCTGGCTGCTCTTAATGTTTCAGTTGATCTGTGGGTGTTACTCCTAATTTATACGTAAGACAAAATAACAATTTGATTATTGGTTCCACCCTTCAAGAGACTTTGTAAGTTCCTTGTTTAAAACTGATGCTTAGAAATATTTTAACACGTCCAAGAAATTTGCTTAATTAAGGCACTGATCATCAAGATTTGCCACTATTTATGTATTTTTTCTCGTTTTTTAAAAATTGTTATTCAGATCCGACTCTATTAAAGGCTAAATGCAATTCTTTCTGGCAATGAATCATCTAGTTTAACAGGTAAAATATGACAGCATAATTTACCGAGTAGGATAAAGGTATTATTTCTCAGTTGTGATTTATCAGTTCTAACGATTAAGGCTCCAGAACATGATTTATTGATATTTTATACACAAATAATGTCTGTATGTTTTAATTTATCACACCTATCTGGGTATGCATTTGAGAATTCTAAACTATATCCATTTCCATCTATTCCTTCCAGAACTTTATTTCCCTTCTCTATGCATCGAGATGTTATTTTATTTATATCTATTGTAAGTACTACCAGCTACATACTAGTTTCATTTCCATCTTTAAAGAATTAGTTTTTAGTTAATGGAATGTAACTATTTCTCATCTGATACAGGCTCGATTCTGTGAATTGAAGATTTTCCTTTTGACAATTCCACGCCTCTTTCTAAGTAAATTAATTAGTGAGTTCTTTATTAATTGCTTTCACGTTGGGAGCTTGTGGTGTTTTCTATAAATGAATAAGTTGACACAATTACAGTTCTAACTCGATTAATCTTTTCCTTTGTGAAGTCTTGGATTCAAGGTCTATTCTTCTGCACATGTATTTTACAAATGTTTTATTCACTTTTCCCGGGTGGTTTATTAATTAAAGTGTACAATATGAAAGTAATAAGCTATATATAAAGTTGTTAATGTTCTAGAGGGGTCAAGAAATTTCAAGCTACCTCTGAAGATGGTCTCACTGATTTAACGCCACAGAGCCCAAAACGTTGATGCCAAACCCATTCCTATTTGTTCTTTATTTCTTGTTAATTGATTAAACTTCAGGTCTGAACCTTATGTATAGGTCAGACCCATTGTTTTGAACCAATGAAGATGGGTTTGTATACACTGAGAATCAGGATTTTTTTTGTATGTTTAAGATATATATGTTCTGTTGTCAATGTATGTTTTTGATTTGATTATTGTTATTTCTGTACCCTCATTCTAATGCTAGTAGACTATAAAATGAATTATCTTTTTCAATACACCCGTGTGTTGTAATTGTTTTTCCCAATAATTTTTGTGAATTCACTCTTTTAAAAAAAGATTGCTTTTGATGGTAGTCATTAGATGTCACCTAGAATAAGATAGAAATATTTTGATTAATAATTATTCCCTTTAAGGCACCTCTACCTTATTACTTTATCACCCAAGCCCACAAGGGTTGTTTGAGTTGCCAATTACTGTGTCCCTTTTAGGGAGTTGGCATTTTCTTGCCTTAGCCATTTGGTGCCTGCAGCCTCTTTCTGGTCACATGATTGGGTGTAGTTGGCAGTTGGGCTTTGTGTATTCCATCTGGACATCCACACAAAATTGGAGCTTAGGTGTGACTGTGCGGGCTATTACTGACAGGACGAGAGGGCCTTTGTGAAATGGGAGAAAATTAAAAATGGAAAGTTGATCATTAAGGTAACTTTTAATTTTAATTTTAATTTTCTCCCATTTAAAAGCATTCAGAAACATCATTTTGTTCTAATGTTCCTATATAGAGTCGACAAAGAATTTAATTTAAGAGTTAAATACTGTAATTCTTCCCCTCTGTGACCCAGCCTGGTCCAAAAATCTGACTAAGCACTGCTCATTATCAGGATCTGCTATCTGCAGCCTGATGATAATAATGTAAAATAAACACAGCCTTCTATTAGTGGTAAAAGAAAAATGTGCCCCTCTGCTTATTTAAAAATGAACTTAAGCTGTGAGCTACCTTGAAAGTGTCTGGGAGCGACTGGTATCTCACGATTGACTGGTTGGAGACACCTGACCTAAATTGGGAGGGCGGACCGCCTAGTAAGCAGGATGAGAAACCAACAAAAAAAAGACAGCAGTACAAGATCCCCAAGATCTAATGTGGCCCTTTATTCTTCAAAATCCACTCACACACTATAAATTGCATCATACTTTTTATTGACCACACCCTGACGCCTTCCTGCCTATTACACAGTTCCTGTCAAGAGGCCACCCCAGAACCATAAGGGTCTTAGTGTGTATAGTCTCATTATGCTACATCTCCCCCTTCATTAAATTAAAAGTGGTAAACAGCATTGAAAATCACATCTCTTCAATTAGTCAGTGAGATGCTTCCACTTGTCTGCCAGCTCGGGTGATCTGAGATGATCGTGGTCCACCCTGATCAGGCAACTGCAACTTAGGCTCAGGAGCTTGAGCCAGACCTGCTGGTGGGGTCACCTCACACATGGTTTAGGGAATCCACAAACGTTGCTGTAAGTATTTGAAATGTGATGTGTCCCTAGTAATAGATTGTCCTGGATGACGTGCTGTCACCATAGGTTCTTTACATGCCACAACCTGTAGAGAATCAGGGGCAAACGGAGTGTGTGTTTTCCGTTTCTGTCTCAATTTAACCCAGTCTCCTTCATCATAAATAATAATAATAATAAAACCCCCAACCGGTGTGTCCCTACACTGGAAGCTACTCTCCAGAAAGGCTGAAATGACCGAATTACTATAGAACAGATTCAAAGACTGTTTCATGAGTATGGAGAGGCTGGTCTGAATAGGTTTTCATTTTCTTTGTCCAAGTTGTGCTGGTGTATCAAACCTGGTCATGCTCAATGATCGCTCTGACATCCATTGAGGTCGTTTTGTTCTGTTGGATGTCCCAAATAGCAAGGTGGCTGGACACACACCAGTTGTGGAGTGAAGAGTTTATCGATAGGCCCGAAGGGCCTGATACAAGGCTTGGTTCAGTTCAATTCATTTCATGGTTGCTTGCTGAATGACTCTCTTAAGTGTGCCCATGAATCGTTCAACTACAATGTTGACTTGGGACCAAAGAGGTGTACTCTTTTCTTGTTTGAAGTTGAGTCGAACAAGGAATTCTGTGAACTCTCTTCTAATAAAGGGAGGGCTGTTGTCAGATTTGAGAATTTTGGGGATGCCTCACATTGCAAAGATATCATCAAGTCCTTCAATGACTTTGTCAAGAGTTGTTGAAGGTGGGTCTTTCACCAAAGGAAAATGTGAATATTCCTTGATGACTACCATGAGATGGTGTCCATTTCCCAAAGGCCCAAAGAAGTCAACAGAAACTCCTCCCAAGCATGGGCATGGGCATGGGCAGGAAATTCAGACATTGTCACCGGGTGCTGAGTCACCTTAGGAGATAAACATTTGGGAATGTGGAACACCTTCAGCTCTTTCTGGACTTGCTCATCTAGCTGAGGGAACCACACTTGATCTCAGTGTTCTTTTAGTGGCTACAATACCATGGTGTCCTTCATGTACAAGCTTGATGACCCACTATCTTATGCTTTCAGATATGACGATTCTCTGGACTCTTGGAATCACACCTTCTTTGGTGACTGATAGCTTATCCTGTAAAGTTTTAATTTTTAGATACTTCTTCATGATTGATTAGCAACAATTTATTTGATAACGATCATGTCTTTATCAGTGTTGGTGGCAGAAATGATGTGTTCCCCTGAGAGAGCCGCAGGTGTCCTGGTCTTACGATGAAGTTGAAATATACTTCAGCTGTCTTGGATGTGGAACGATTTATTCACACTTGTGAAAAGCAAGATGCTGGGTTTTCATCTTTCCCCAGTTTGTACACAATCTCACAGTCTTATTCTTGAAATCTTAACCTCACCACCTCTCAATGCAAGAGGGCATCTTGGTCTTCAAGTTTCCAAAAATTGTGAGTAGTGCCTGGTGATCTGTGACAACAGTAAATCGTTTTCCATACAGGAATGGATGAAAATGTTTGCAGGTCCACACCACAACCAGGCTCTCCTTCTATGTCTCAGATAGACTCCGACTGGCATGGGCCACAATGTGTCTTTGAGCATTCAGATGGCCATTGAGTTGAGCAAGGTATGTCCCTAGCCTTACGAGACTCACATCAAACATTATTTTAATATGTACCTAGGGATCGAAGATGGCCATTTCACTTGGATTCTCAATTGCATGCTTAATGACTCTGAATGACAGTCCTTTCACCTTGTCTGCATCTGAAGTCATTCACGATTTGAGAACATATGCCCAAAAAACTTTAGTTTGGGGGGGCATGACCTGGGGGGGCAACATGGCGGATGCTTGTTAGGTGAGCTCCCAACGCTCAAATAAGTTATCCAAAATCATCCTGACCACATTGTATGAACCTTCGCTACCACCGCTCTAGGTGCAGCGGGAATTGCTGTACCCCCACTCCTGGTGCTTTGGGGTGAAACGACGGGCCCAGGCTAAGCTGAGGGGTATACAGTGACATGGATGCTGCAGGCTGGAAGCCTGCACAAGGGCCTAATGCTGGTGCAGTTGTCGTGAGGGCTTATTGTGGCTGGGGCCCATGGCGGGAACTTGAGGAACCCATTTAAGAATTGTTGCATGTTAATCTGAAGGCCCCATTGACCCTGGCAATTTGCTGGGGAGCCAGTCGACGTGAAGTGGAGGACCTGGTTCGTTGAGGTTGCGGCCTAGCGAATAGTGAGGCGTGGTGGTAATCAGGACCCGGGCTGCTGCGTCCCTGATCGGATCCCCTAAGGAGGTGAGTGCGCAGACCATGGGGGTGGAGCAGTAATCTCATGGAAATGCGGCAGACCTGGGAGTCTGAGGGCTTTGGGAGGCCTTGAAGATGGTGGCCGTAGCCATAGAAATGCCCTGGCGCTGTGTAAGTCTGCCTGGGACAAGTAGTTTCCTTTGAGGGGCAGAGGGGACTCAGGAACTGTCAGTCTATTTGCCAAAGGAGTGTTCAGGCCATTGAGGACATCGCGGGAATACCCCCCGCAGGGGCATATTGTGCTGCATGGGCCATGGAGAGTAGGATCTGCTTCTTATGGTTACCCCCACTTTTTGCTGCTGCATCACTGTTTTCAACTTAGTCTGACTGGTATTCTTCTACCCAGGACCCCAGTCTAGCTGCTTTCTCCTCTAAATTGATTGCATGTACTTTAGGTACACACTAGATTGGATACTGGGGTACTGTTATCAGACACTAGTTTATGGTACTGCATGTACCCAGGGCATAGGTACCCCAGAAGTCTCCCAGGGGCTGCAGCATGTATTATGCCACCCCTGAGAGACCATTCAAACTGACACCACAGGTCTGCTATTGCAGCCTGTGTAAGGTGGTGCATGCACCCCTTACTTAGATATATAGGTTCACTATATCTATTCTAAATCACTGCACATATAAACCTATCAGTCACCCCTATAGCAGGCCTTATCAATCCTGAAGGCAGGGTGCTTGGTTTTATGTGAGAGGGTGCCCCTGCATGAGCAGAGCCAAAGTTCTGATGGTCATTGGAATGATCTTAGCCATTCTTTTCCTGTTCTGTCTGTGCATACAGTGTGCTCCTGCGATATGTGGCCTCTGTGCTACCTTATGTGTAAGGAAACCTGTATCGAGGGACGAACTAAGTAATAGGATGATGCTACAGCAACATCTCCATGACTTTGTGAACATTGACCTAGACTCGGATTAAGATGAGTATAGTGATTGCCTATGTAAGGGCAAAAGGAGGGTCTGTCGTACTTTAACATTCGGGACCGCGTAGGGGACAGGGCCCTACCCCTGTCTATCTTGGTATTAGCAAACCGCAAATGGTAAATGCGGCATGTACGAGTGCTTTATATATCGTTCTAGCTATGAATGCACTGTGTACACGTTATTCTGCTTCACTACGCGGGTTCCACTTTGGAAGCAGTGGCCATCTTGTCATTGCCCTCACATAGGCTATAATGGAGTAAATACGGGCCTCACAGTACATGGGCTTTTTCCTCTGACTTTTCTGTGACCTGGGCAGCTGGCTCTGCTGCCCCAGGTCAAACCGGTCTCACGAGCTCCCCTTCCTCCGTCCACCTGTGATTAGCATCAGGGCTTGACCCATCATAAAACCCTTTCATTCTATACAATCCTCCGGCTAATCTCTTTCACACCTGCTTGTTCCTGCTTTATGACTTGTTTCCCAAAACAGGAGATGCTCATGTTTATTGGGGGGTCTATTGACATCCGATGTGGGATCTGAACCTTACTGTGTAAATCATTGTGGGCTGGCCGAACTGGAATGTGGGATGGTCATCATGACTCTGCTTTTTCGTTTGTAATGTATACTTGTAATGGCCATATCGTAAACCAAGGAATGTGTGCCTGAAGCATGATATTTTGTATTTAAGGAGAAGCCCGTTCCTATGATTTTCAGCAGTCTCCTGAGAACATACACGCTGTTGTACTTCTAGGATACCTGTAATTGGTCTGCAGCCAATAAACGAATCTTTGACTTCACCCAGAAGACTCTGTGTTTCTGTAGGTCTGGAACAGGGTGAACCCAGAAGTCATAGGGTGTGTGCCCCTGCACCGCTGGGTCTAAAATACCCAGTACTTCAAGCCCCTCTGCAGCCTTTGGAACCTATTTTCCGGGGTTGTTTGTGATGCAGCCAACCGTATATATTTAAGTGCATTATAACCTCGCAGTAAAAGCTAACTTTAAAATGGCTGCTTAGAAACATGTTGTGTTTGGTGTCAAACACCTTGGAATCATACCTCCACACCAGTAACTGGTGTGGAAGGTATGATTCCTACCTTCTAGAACCACTACTGTGAGTCACCGGACTACCCGGTACCAGCTTTCTCGACCTAGGCATCACAAAATGGATGCTGCCAGCCACATACACGATTCTGCTCTCCTACTGCTGAGCCAAGCTCGAGCAGGGGAATGCTTGACAATAGGTTTCCTGTCACAGGGAGGTGTGACCACCTCCCAGACAGGAGTTAGTGTATTGGGGCTGGGTGGGTGCACTCTGAGAGTGTTTGAAAGTCTGCACTGGGGGCACATTTAGTGTCCCTGTGCATAGTCCAGTTCAAACCGGTTGCAGGAGCCATTTGGTCCTGCTCTGTCATGAAACTGGACAAAGGACATGGGTGTAGCAACCCCTCTGTCCTGACTCTCCCATAGATTTTACACTGGCTAAACTCTGCTACAGAATCCAAGTACTTCGATGATCTACACTTCGCTGGACGACTGAAGAATCTCCCTTGGAGTAAAGGAATTACTCCCCTGCAGTAGCAGGCACCTTAACGCATCTGATCGGTTTGCATCTCCTGAGCTCCTGAGGACTCCGAAGATTTCTGCAACACAGGAGGTGGGTTCCCCAGCATCTCTGAGGTCGATCTTCTCTCTCAGCAATCCTGAGACCAGTATCCCTCGTGGGGACCTTGCAACTCGAACCCCTATGCACCGTGTCATTTTACAGCAGCATATGCTTTTTGGTGATCCCTGAGGCTGTGCTTTGCGTGACGTGTATAGAACAAGGAACAAGGCAACCCTACTCACAAGGAGCCTAGGGTATGTAAAGTATGTAACCAAGAAGCAGTGGCTCCTGCGGACTAATAACTACTTTATAATAATGGGAAGGACTGCACAATGGCAATGGTAAGGATTAAGGTTGATGTCTGAGAAAGAGCGTCCAAACACACCAAGAGAAGTCGATTGCGGTAAGCAATTTAGTTTATATCATACATTGAATTACCATGAAAATACAGTTTCAGTATTTCTAACAAAAAATCAAACACATTGGAAAGGTGTCCCAGTGAATGTATAAGGAACCTATAATGAAGGTGGCATATTGGGCTACGTGTAGTGCTGACCCTGAGCAGTATTTCCACTGAAGATTTCCGGCCTACACTCCACGAGTGTACCGTGGGCTGGTATTTCATGATTCAGCTCAAGGTCCCTTCGCGATCCCTAGTCCATTGGCCTGTGGGTCCCTGTGAAGGTAACTTTGACTTCCCTTGGGCTTTCCTGGTTGCTCCAGACGTGCCCTGACACTCAAATGCTTGGTCCTCACCGTAGCTTGTTTCCTCTGCCGACGTGGGTTGCAGTTGCCAAGGCTTGTTGATGTTCGATCGGGACACTGACCCCCCCAACACACGACATCCTTCGTGCGACAGCTCACCTCTGGACTTTGGTCATTGTCAATGTCTCCTGGTCCCCGTGGCTGCAGAGTCAAGCATCCTATCTTCTCACCTGAAGCACCCAACATCGGTGAGCATTCGTCTTTCGTGCTCCTGGTGACCCTGAAGTGACCCAGACTCTGTCCCCTCTGCTTTCAGGTTCTTCTCACCTCGTATCCAGGCTTGGATTCCACCGGACACTTTTCATCTTCCTGGCAACAGCACTTCTTCGCATCAAGCCATTGAAAACTACGAGGATTTCCGACACCACTTGGCACCTATGCACCCAGCTCCTCTGGGATAGGTAACACGGGTACATCAGTACTCACAAGGCCTTAGAACCTTCTATGTTCCAAAGGCTTTGCTTGAAGTCCTCTCCGAAGTGTCCTTAAACTGTTTTTTTCCAACCATGACTTTGCCATAGGGTTGTACAGGGCTCGTGCCTGTGTTCTCACACTGCACCCGTCCTCCGTAGGTCCCCTGTGTCACTACTGTGGGTGGTTCCTTGGGGTTCCAGCGATTCTATGTGCTCTAGGCACTGTCTAGTTGAGTTGTGGTGGTTATACCACTTTCTTAGTATATGGTTCGGTCTCCCGCTGGAGCCCACCGTGTACTGTGCTATTTACTGTCGTTCTAGTGATTTAATATTGTGTGCTTTGTGCTCCAATCTCATAAAGAGGTAGTAGAGAGTGTTTAGTAATAAATACATATATTGTATATATCTATTGTGTGGTTCTCCTTTCATTTGGTCCTTCAGGAGGTTCTGATCTGGTAAAACAAGCTTCTTTACATTCCTTCGAGACTTAGCCTGAAGACTGCTCTCCACAGCTACCTCTAGGATAGCTTTCTATAAAGGATGTCTTTAACCTAATCATCGATAAGAGTTGTTTAGACTGGTACAAGTTGCCCACTTTAATTAGTGGACAGCATATACCAGGCATATACCAGGCCAACTTCTCACATTGGTGGCAGTGGTGGGATTCAAGCTTGGTATTGTTTTACCAGATACATCTCATTGAGTGATTAACTGAAAACCACTAAAGGAATTAGGGACATATAAATCCAGACTAGAATAAGTAAGTTCTACTGAACTTGGAGTTGGGTAGTCAAGGGTCTAGCACACCCTTTCTCCAACTCAAGAGATTTTAGTTCCCACTAGGTTAGGTAGGTGCCAACACCACATAACACTAGTATGCCTTCTAGGCCAGAAGCCAGTGGCTCCCTGCCAACTAAGTATGACCATCTCTCATTTCAGGAATTGAGAAATATGTGTGCATCTAGGAAACTGAGGACAGGGAGAAATGCAAGCACCCAACGTCTCATAGAGACGTTGCTCTTAGATGACCTCAGAAAAGCTTCAGGGTCAGATGAGGCAGGCAAGTTGGGTGCGACAGGAGATGAGGAGAGAGCAGGAAGTGAACACTTCTTTGATCTGGGCTCAAACACTGGCCAGTAGGATCAAGATGATTCTAACCTGGAAAATCCAACTCTTCCGTCAGGTGGGGGAGAAGGCTCCAGTGGCCCTCTCTTTACTCCACCAGAGAGAGTACACAGTTTACGTTGAAGATCAAGATATCCTTCTCAGAAATCTTATCATTCAGGAACTTCTGTAGGGACCTCTGCTTCTCATAAAAGAGACTCCTCTTATGAGAAGAAGTCTCAGTTACTTGAGTATGAGAGGGCTAAACTCAGAATCAAGAGGGAACAATTGGCCTTAGACAGGAAATCCCTAGAGCTCCTGAGAGCTTCCAGAAGGTTGGGGCAAAAACCCCATGGTGGCAGTAAAAGTGTCCCTAGATGTAGAGATATACTCATGATCATAGGAACCTGAGCAAGATAGTCCCTCCCTATCAGAGTGGGGATGACATATACAAATGGATAACTGCTTAGAGAGGGCCTGTAAAGTACAGAGGGTCCCTCAAGAGCAGTGGGCAGCTATATTGTGGATCTCCTCTGCTGACAAAGGTAGAGACAGCCTCATCACTGTAAGAGAAGAGAATGCTGATAATTACACAGTCTTGAAGAGTCCTCTCATTGATGGGTTTGGCGTAACCACTGAACAATACAGGATTAAGTTCAGAGATACCCAGAAGGCACCCACTCAGGAGTGGGTTGACTTTGTAGATTGTGCTACTAAGGCTCTGGAAGGCTGGTTACTTGGTAGTAAAGTGTGTGATTTTAAAGGATTGTAAAAATTTTAATTAGCGAGCAGATCCTTAATAATGGTCAAAATCAGTTGTTGCATCAGTACCTGGTGGACTCTAATCTGACCTTTCCCCAAGAATTGGGACAGAAGGCAGACAAATGGGTCAGAACCAGGATGAGGCACAAAACCCAGAACCAAGGTGGTGACTCCAAGAAGCAAGATTCTAAAACCTCAGATAAGGGTGGGGAGAACGGTAAAGACCAGATGTCTTCTCAAGGGCCCCAAAAGTCTTCATCTGGGCGGGGGAGTCACATTCAAACAAGAATAAAGGCAAAAGGAAACCATGGTGTCATATCTGTAAACAGAAGATCCATTGGACAAATGATTGTTCAACATCCAAGAAATCTACTCCAGCCACCGCTACCCCTAAGGCAACTGTTCCGCCTAGTTCAGCTCAATGTGGTGGTACACAGAAAAAGGGTGTAGTAGGTTTAACCCTGGAATCTGAGATGGGCTCTGGCCTAGTCAGAGTTCCAACTCAGGCTGTGTTAGTTTGTGATGGAGGCAGGGATATTGCCTCCTCATTTGTCAGTCCCAGTAATCTGGGCAAATACAGACAGCAGCCTTTGATCAATGACAAGGAGGACTTGGCATTCAGGGACACAGGTGCAAGTGTCACAATGGTGACAAAAGATCTTGTGACCCCGAACAAATCGTACTTGGTGAGATGTACCAAGTGACCAATGCAAGCAATGTCAGGACAGACCATTCCTTGGCAGTTGTGAATTTCACCTGGGGAGGGGTAACTGGCCCTAAGAAGGTTGTGGTAAGTGCAGACCTCCCTGATGAATGCTTATTGGGCAATGATTTGGAAACTTCAGCTTGGGCTGAGGTGGAACTTAGGACACATGCAGAGATATTGGGCATCCCTGCAGATGTGTTCGCTATGACTAGGTCACAGACAAAATGTCTTCCACTGAACAGGCCCTGGACCCTGGTATAATGTACTTTGATTATAATGGACCAGGTGCCTCCCAAGAGAAGGAGCGGTAGGGGTAAGGCAGTGTCTTGCCCCCTGACTCAGAGTACTGATCAGTCTCTTGAGGGAGATGATCTTAGTCCTGAAGAAGGAACTGTCTCAGAGGAACTTGAGCCTGCTCAGGTTGAGTTCTTGGGTACAGGAGGGCCTTCCAGGACAGATCTGAGCCAGGAGCAGCTGAGCTGCTCCTCTCTTGAACCCCTCACACAGCAAGCTGCTGCTGAGGCTGCTGGGAGTGCCAGTGGGTCCCATAGGATCTCCTGGGATGATGGACTCCTATACTCCACGGGTAGAGACCCCAAGCCTGGTGCCACCAGGAGGTTGGTTATACCTCTGAGGTTTAGGGGCTTCCTATTAACACTGGCACATGACATCCAATTAGCAGGACACTTGGGCCAAAACAAGACCTGGGACAGATTTGTTCCTCACTTTAATTGACCACATATGTCAGAGGACACAGAGGAGTTTTGTCGCTCCTGTATCACCTGTCAAGCCAGTGGTAAGGCAGATGGTACTGCAGAGTCCCCCCTCATACCACTACCTGTGGTGGGGGTTCTCTTTGAGAGGGTTGGGATTTACATTGTTGGTCCCATGGATCCTTAAACTGCATCTGGGCACAGATTCATACTACTGGTGGTGGACCATGCCACTAGGTATCCAGAAGAAATTCCACTTAGGACTACCACAGCTCCTGTTGTGGCTAGAGCTGGTCTGGGAATCTTTTCCACTGTGGGTTTTCCTAAGGAGGTAGTATCAGACAGAGATGCCAACTTCATGTCTAGTTACTTGACTGCTATGTTGAAGGAGTGTGGAGTAAATTACAAATTTACCACCCCTTATCCCCCACAATGCAATGGGTTAGTTGAGAGATTCAACAAACCCCTCAATAGCATGATTAAAGGTCTCCCTGAAAAGCTCAGGCATAGATGGGACATACTCTTGCCCTGCCTTATCTTTGCCTACAGAGAGGTTTCTCAGAAGGGGGTTGGTTACAGCCCTTTTGAACTTCTGTTTGGACATCCATTTAAGGGTCCTTTCTGTCAAGTGAAGGAGGGATGGGAGTTACCTCTCAAACCTTCTAAACAGGATATTGTGGACTATGTACTCGGTCTCCGCTCCCGGATGGCTGAGTACATGAAGAAGGCATCCAAAAACCTTGAGGCTAGCTAGGAATTGCAAAAGGCCTGGCATGACCAAAAGGCTGTGTTGACTGTTTATCAGGCAGGACAGAAAGTATGGGTGTTGGAGCCTGTGGCCCCAGCAGCCCTCCAAGACAAGTGGAGTGGCCCTCATACAATAATTGAGCAAAAGGGAGATATTATCTACCTGGTGGACATCAGAACTCCCAGGAGTCCCCATAGGGTGCTCCATGTGAACAGGCTCAAACCATATATTGACAGGGCAGACATGGGCTTGCTCATGGCTACTGATGAGGGACAGGAGGAAGAGAGTGATCCACTTCCTGACCTGCTCTCACAAAACCCTGATGATGGGTCAGTTGATGTGGTAGCCTTGGCAGACAGCCTCATTACCCAGCAGCAAAATGATTGCAGAAAAGTCCTGAATCAGTTCAGACATATGTTCTCACTGAATCCAAGTCAGACTACCTTGTGCACTCATGAAGTGGACACAGGTGACAGTCTGCCTGTTTTAAATAAGATTTACAGGCATCATGACCAAGTCAGGGAGTGCATCAGGACTGAAGTCCAGAAAATGTTGGACCTGGGAGTAATTGAGCCCTCAGATAGCCCTTGGGCTAGTTCAGTAGTCTTGGTACCAAAACATCACACCCAGAATGGTTAGAGAGAGATGAGGTTTTGTATTGACTACAGGGGTCTCAATGCAGTCACTAGGACTGATGCCCATCCAATACCCAGGGCAGATGAACTTATAGATACTTTGGCCTCAGCCAAGTTTCTGAGTACATTTCACCTGACAGGTGGCTACTAGCAAATCAGATTAGCTGAGGATGCAAACCCAAAAACAGCATTCTCAACCCCTAGTGGGCACTACCAATTTGTGGTGATGCCCTTTGGCTTGAAGACTGCACCTGCCACTTTTCAAAGGTTGGCGAACAAAGTCCTTACATGCCAGGAAGCCTATAGTGCAGCTTATCTAGATGATATTGCTGTCTTTAGCTCCACCTGGGAGGATCACCTGGTCCACCTGAGAAATGTTTTGAAGGCCCTGCAAAAGAAGGCCTTACTATCAAGGGCACTAAGTGCCAGCTAGAGCAGAGTCAGGTTGTATACCTAGGCCACCTATGGGTGGAGGACAGGTTCAACCATTGCAGAGCAAAATCCAGACCATCATGGACTGGGTTGCTTCAACCACCCAGACTCAGGTCAGAGCTTTCTTGGGCCTGACTGGGTACTACAGGAGGTTTGTGAAAGGTTATGGATCCATAGTGACCCCTTTGAATGAATTAACTTAAAAAAGAATGCCTAAGAAAGTTCAGTGGACTGTCAGCTGTAAAAAGGCATTTGATGAACTGAAGCAGCCCATGTGCACTGCTCCCATTCTGCAAAGTCCTGACTATTCCAAACAATTCATTGTTCAAACTGATGCATCTGAGTTGGGGGCAGGGGCTGTGTTATCACAACTGAATGAAGAGGGTCAGGATCAGGATCAGCCAGTAGCTTTTATTAGCAGAAGGTTGACCCCCAGAGAGAAACGTTGGTCAGCTATTGAGAGGGAAGCCTTTGCTGTGGTTTGGACCTTGAAGAAGCTGAGGCCATATTTGTTTGGCACTCACTTCATTGTTCAGACAGACCATAAGCCCAAGTTGCCGATCGCGAGCGTGGAAAATAAACCTCCCGGCGAGATTCTCAACGCGAGGAGGTCAGGTTTCTCATTGCGAGTGGTCGCGTATGCTCGCGACTGCTCGCGATGAGAAACTACCAGTTCGCGTTGAGAAAGCTGCCGCTCGAGTAAAAATGTACTCGAGCAGCAGAAAACTACAGCTCGCACTGTGCAAGATGCCATCTTCAATGATTGCACAGTGCCGGTTGCTTGTCCGCACTGTGCAATCATTGATAACGACATCTGGCACAGTGCGAACAAGGTACTACGCAGTTCACGAAGTGCTACGCGTAGCTCGCGTAGTGCGAAGTGCACTTTGCGTAGCTTAGCGAAGTGCTACTTCGCGAACTACGCCCAGGGTTAGTGTGGACAAGCATCCGGCACTGTGCTGTGGTAAATATTTCATTACCGGTACTATTTTTTATGCGGTAAAGTCTAGTAAGAATAACTCAGTAAATATAAGAGGCAGAATCCGTGGTATTAGAGGTTCTAAAAAGGCTTTATTCCTATACAAAGGAATACAATTCGAATTGCAGGCTTCTATTCCATCACCACGAAAGTTCAGGAAGGAAGGGCATACATTATTGACAGATAATCAGTTTTATAGAAAATACACTACTGTGAAACAGATGCAAGAGGCGTAACAGCTGATAATACAGATAAAATGTGCATACGTAACTAAAGAGGCGGACATATGGGTGTAATTTAATAAACGTCATCATACATGATGTCACAAGTGGGTGGATCCATAAGAGAATCCTGCAATGTCAGCAGAAATATTTGGCAGAGATGCGCGCGCAGCCGCATGACGTGTGATTGACGTGCAACTAGAGGGTGAAGGGGACTTGACATTTAGCTCTACATGTGGAGACAGAAGTCTGGGGGTCATGTCAACCTAATCCCAAATCATATCTAATATCCTATGTTTAAAGAACTGTGTTATCCAAAAGGAAAGGTCTCTAGGATAGAATCTATTCTATACTGACTGTTAGTGCGTGTACAAGCGTCTAAGTGTCTACATGAGATGCGAGGGGGTAGGAATATTCCATGGTAACGGGGGCTATGAATTACTTGCATGAGGACAGCGAGGCCTGGCCCTTTGCACGGTAGCTGGAGGAATGTTTACCTAAACTACTAGACAGGAATGCATCGGATGAGGAGCGGAGCAGATAATCTTGAAGGTGAAATACAGTTTTTGGCAGGCAACAGGCTGGATCAGGCACCGTTAGCCGCGCAGGGAGTAGGACAAAGTTCATGGACACAGATGCAGGCTCAGACTGGAGCTTTCAGAGGCAGAAGGCAGGAAAAGGCTTGATGACAGAATTCTGGGCCTACTCGCCTGAATCTGTAAAATGTGGAAAGTGAACCACATAAAGTCGGTGGCCTTTCCTACTTAGGAATGGAATATCTGACCCATTCATGGCGGATCTGAAAGAGGACATGTTGATGGTGGACGCACATGTATTTGCGTCTTCAAAACTGGAACTGGAGGGAACATACATGTACTTATAGCATGCACATGGAGCCGTTGGGGTCTACGATAGGGGACATAACTGATCACAGAATTCATATTTCCTCATTCCCTCCTTGTCCCCTACGGACCCTCAGGAGATATCGATCTTCATCAATCCATCGATCTGTTCATATAGCATCATTTGTTCTTCTTTCTTCTTCCGGGATCTTGAACGAAAACTTGGATGTGGGATACACGATGTGGCACACAGACCACAAATCGCTGGCCCACATTGTAGACATAAGCAGCAACTGAATAGTACGAGAAAGCCAATACCTAGGAAGGATAGGATTCTCCATCCCCAGGCTGACAACACGCTCCAAAACCAACCGGACCAAGTCCAGGTGCCTGGACTCTGGTGTATCTGGCTCACAATCTTATGAAGGCGAGTTATGGCTTTATATACTGACGGCGAATTTTCTGGTATGAAAACGCAGCAACTTGATCCGATGACCCTACAAGCTCCGCCCCTATCGGCCAGGATGACGTCAAGGACAAGACGATTTTGAAGCACAACAATCCGCATAGCAGACTGCTCTTCTGTTAAATTGCCTAAGGCGGAAGTAGTCTCGTTCACTACTGCTTCAAGGGTTCTGGTTAATCTACGTATCAGCTTACTATTAGTAACTGTACCTATATAGGGAAAGAAACCTTTATTGAAATCTGTGTATTGTTCCCATGCTGTTTCAGTGTAATCGACAATTGGGAGATCTCTCTGCTGTCTATTGTGTACTAAATGGGTATTTCTATGATAATCAGGAGGAGCTAGGAAAACAGGTGGCAGAAGGAATGCTATGTAACAGGTACCATCCCAATCTAGAGGTAGACGTATATATGCGGTCTGGCCACATATAAAGTAGGAATGGCGAGAAGCTTTAAATGAAGACTTACCTTGATCACTGAATTTTATTACAGTGGTGCATTTACTATGGCCCATGTGTATGGAACCATTCTTTCTTACACATAGTTCCCCCTTTACTGGGAATACTGACATGGCGGGCAAGATTGGTGTAGCTTCAGATTCAACGTTCAGGATCATGAGGTTAAGTGTAAAATTACCTAATCCATATACTTCATTTTGTAGATCAGTTCCTGTTCTTTTGGGAAGTCCCTCCTTGTTAGGGTAGCAGACTTTTAGCAAAATTAGGTTCAGGTTTCCCCATACCCAGTTGTCTTGATAAACTGCGGAATTTGAATCTAGGGAATTAATCAAACTAAACCATGCTCCACAGGAGCCATTGTGTGTGAACGGATAGGGAAAGAGGGGCAAAACTCCCTTATAGTTCTGATAGGGAGGGAGTCGGCCACATATCCAACAATTTGTGGCATTGCTGGTCTGATGGGAATGATGTAACATACTAATGAATGTGTTGTTGCGCAGCGCAAATCTATAGGACAATTCATGCGGAGGTAATTCGCTAAAAGAATGTTCTGCAGTTACATTGTAAGCACGCTTAAGAATAGGGTAATACATGTGCAATAGTATGCTAGAAATGATGATCAGAAGACTTAGAAAAAACAAAATTAATAATGTTACTATGCAGTGACTACGAAGTGATTTACAATACGCATGTCTTTTAAGCTGCATCTGTTGATTTCTTTCTCTATTCCGGTCTAGAGGATACATGTCAGAGACAAATTCAACCGATTCACCTTGGAGAGGACTTAAACAATCAAATTGTCTGACTTGCTAGACCTTAACTTCAGTTTATAAAGTTCAGTGTTTGTTAATTCAGCCAAGAGGAGCTTTGAGTCTGTCTGTGAGGGAATGCAGGGCTGAGCGTTCACACTAGATGGTAGTCCATAAAATTTCTTGATATGACTCGAGTGCAACCACCCTTTACGTCCCTCAATCTTCACGGCTGTCCTTGTAGTTAGTAGAACCAATTTTGGCGATGTCCATCTAGGCTCCAGTTGGGTCTTCCGGTCAAAATTCCTGACCAGAACCAGGTCACCAGGAACCACGTCATGGGGCTTCACCTCAGTATTATCGGGAAAAGCTGCGGCTACCTGTGAACGACAAGATTGTAGTGCAGACATCAAGGAAGCCAGGTAATCTGTCAGCATATTACAGTCAACATCAGTGATTTTGCGAGGTATAGGCGTCCCCCACATATTTGGTGGTCTACCGAAGATCACCTCGTATGGGGATAGCCCTGTTCGAGAATGTGCTACCATTCTCATGTAAAAGAGCGCAACTGGTAAGGCTACTATCCAATCGACACCTTTTTCCCTACATATTTTGGACAATCTAATTTTCAGAGTTTGATTATGGCGTTCCACGAGACCTGCCGCCTCGGGATGTCGGACACAGTGGAATTTCCATTGGTAGCCTAACAAAAGGGAAACGTGTTTCATTAGTTCGGATGAGAACGGCTGGCCGTTATCTGAGTAGACAACACGTGGTAAACCGTACCGTGGGAAGAATTCTCGAACTAACTGTTTGGCAGTAGTCGGGGCAGTGTAATCTGAAACCGGGTAGGCTTCTGTCCAACGAGAAAGAGCACAGACAACTACGAGAACATATTTGAATCCTCGACATCGTTCCATCTGGATATAATCCATCTGGAGGACTTCAAAAGCATGATCGGGAGATTGGAATCCACCCTGCTCTACGGGGATGCTTTTACCTGGATTAAACTGACAACATATCATACAGGTACAAACTTTTTGTTTAGCTGCTGCTCGCAAGTGTTTGTTGAACCAAATGTGTTGAATGCTGTCTAGCATAGCTTTTTCTCCTAGGTGCGCTGGACTATGTATAGTGTTAATGATGACTTGAACCATGGAGTCGGGAAGAAACCATATAGATTTTTCCTTCGTCATCCATCCTTGATCCGTTTGGATCCCTCCTAATTCAGTCCATTTCTTTATTTCTTCTGGTGTAGCATGTGTCTGTATGTCAATTACATCAAGGGCGGGATCCTTAACTGTCATGCAATGTGTTGGCGTCGGAACTATTGTCTTTGTCGCGTCAGTTGTATGAGTCTGATTCTGAGCAGTCTGTTTAGCTGTTCTGTCAGCTAGGTCATTACCCTGAGAAATGATATCGGTAACTTTTGTATGGGCTTTGCATTTCATAATCGATATTGCGGTAGGTAGATGAATCGCGTCTAATAGGGCTTGAATGAGGGGTCCGTGTTGGATGTGGGCACCGTGAGAAGTTAAATAACCTCTCTCTCGCCGCAGTACGCCGAAGTCATGGACGACTCCGAAGGCATAACGTGAATCTGTATATATGTTGACTTTCTTATTTTTGGCTTGAATACAGGCTTGTGTCAGAGCGATGAGCTCTGCTGCTTGAGCTGACAAAGTGTTAATACAATTTGTTTCAATGACTTCAGTGTCTGTTGTGACTGCGTAAGCGGCCACTAACTCTCCTGTACTTGTTCTCATACATGACCCATCTACATACAATGTCAAGTCTGGATCTGACAAAGGGATATCTGTCAAGTCTTGTCTGGGTTTCGTCGTGATAGTAATGACTTCGACACAATCATGTGCCAATGGATCTGTTCCGCCTACTGGTAACAGTGTGGCAGGATTTAACGTATTACAACGTCTGATTTCTATGTGTGGCTGAAACAATGTCAATTCGTAACCGGTGAGTCTCGCTATAGTCAAGTGTTGTGTTTGTGTGCGGTTCAAGAGAACCTCTACTGAGTGTGGTACTTGTACTGTCAATTGATGTCCTAACACTATGGCATCGCTTTGTCTGATTGCTAAAGCTGTTGCTGCCACCGATTTCAGGCACGCAGGAAGAGCCTGAGCTACTGGATCTAATGTACTAGAGAAATAAGCACATGGTTTGTGTGATCCTGCTTGTTCCTGAGTAAGTACTGACAAGGCAGTACCGTCGCGTTCTGTAACAAAGAGTGTAAACTGTTTACTGTAACTTGGTGTTGCTAAAACAGGTGCTTGGCATAAAGCTTTCTTTAAGCTTTCAAAGGCGTGTGTATGTTCTTGAGTCCAAGGGAGGACAGTCGATGTGGCTGTCTCCTGTGTTGTCAACTGGATGAGTGGTTTTGCTAGAAATGCATATTGAGGGATCCACTGCCTACAGTATGAAGTGAGGCCTATAAAAGCCCGCACCTCCTTTTGTGTCTTGGGTGGTGACATGTTAGCAATTAACTGGATGCGGTCGGGTGTAAGCTGCCTTCCCTCCTTGGACAGCGAGTGCCCAAGGTAAACAACTCGCTGGACACAGAATTGCAGCTTAGAAGGGGACACCTTGTGCCCCTTGTCGGCCAGAAATTTCAAAACCGTCAGTGACGCTTTTTCACATTCAGGTTCGCTTCGGGCGGTGATCAGCAGATCATCGACATATTGAAGCAAGGCGGTGTTAACTGGCATGTGGATACTGTCAAGTTCTCGTTTCAGTGCTTGGCTATAGATGCTGGGGCTTTCTGTAAATCCTTGAGGTGCGCGTGTGAATTTAAAACTTCGTCCATTTAAACTGAATCCGAACAGATATTGACTTTCCGGATCGATTGGGACGCTAAAGAAAGCATTCTTGAGATCAATTACAGTGAAAAACGTTGCTTCTGAGTCAATAGCGGTTAGTAATGAAGAGATATCTGGGACCACAGGGTATTGTGGTACAATACATTTATTTAATTCGCGCAGATCAATAACTAATCGATATACTGGTGGTGCTTTTGGATCCGTTCTTTTAAGAATCGGAATTATCGGGGAATTACATACATTGGAGTCGGTTTCGACAACCACTCCTTGTGCAATGAGCTCGTCAATGATTTGCAGTAAAGCCACTACAGCATCTGGTGGTAACTTGTATTGTCGCATTCGTGGTAGTACTACTCCTGTTTTCAGTGTTACTCGATATGGTGTAATGTTCATGCAACCAACATCAGTGGGGCCTTGTGCCCATAAATGTGTAGGTAAATTCTGTAACCGGTGATCCATGTCTCTTGACACGTAGTGACCTTTAAAGTCACGTAAAAATAGTCGTACTCCTTCCGGAGAACAACATATTATGGCTCCTAGAGCTTTCAATGTTTTTATACCTAACAAGTTTTCTGGACATGATTTAGTAAGCAATAAATCTGTAGTACGTGTCAATGGACCGACCGTAAGTGGAAGAGGTTGTGTTACGTCATTGATTATAGGTTTTCCTGAGAATCCAAGGGAAATATTCTGTGAGCCTGAGAGGGGTGCCCCTGGAACTTCACTGCGTCTTATAGTTGTTCTGCTTGCCCCTGTATCAAGTAAAAACTTTCTGTCTTCCCCTAATAGTTCACTATGTACGTAAGGTCCCTCTTGGTCTACAGGAACCTCAATAAGGGGTAAGCCAACTTCCCTCTCTAGGCTATTTCATGTGTAACGCTGATAATCGGGATAATCTGCTTGTGCATACTGATACATCTGTTGTGTCGTTGCTTGTGTTGCAGCAATAGGCTGCGCTTGTGGTGGTGCTACGATCTGTTGTGGAGCTGCCTGTTGCGGAGCTAGTTGTTGCGGAGCTAACCTAGGTTGTGCATGCTGAGGGATTTGTTGTTGATTCTGATCCTGTCTAGGTGGACGTGGTCTCTCTTGGGTTCTACCTGTGGCAATATTATGTTTCAGGACTGGACAATCGTGTATATAATGACCTTGTTGTTTACAATAGTTGCATGTCCCTTTCGTTGGACCTGCGGAATCACCCTTTTGATGACCATCAGCTGGAACTGACTGTGCAACAAGCATTTTCATTTTTGTATCTTTCATACGTCTTTGTTCATGTTCTTGTTCTTCTCTAATTCTATTGTGGTGATATTGTAACATCTGTAACATCTGGGATGGGGTATTACCTTGCCAGGTACTTTCGAATTTCAATACTCTATTCTTGACTTGCAGCAGAGAATTTTCAACTAATTTTGTCACAAACAGATGTGGATATGACTCACTACTGGCTTTTATGCAACTATTTATACCAAAACATTTTTCAAATCGGGAATAGAAATCACTAGTGTCTTCATCTGGCTTTTGTTTACAGGCTGATATTGCACCCCAGTCTTCCTTTTTCGTAGTTAATAAACGTGGCAGTACCTGTACTAGTAGTCTTGGTAGTGCTGTAGTCTTTTCCCCAAGCCCTGCTCCTGCAGCTCGGGCCCTTTCTTCGTTTTCTAATGCTATCCAATCTATCTTTTGGTCTCCCACCTCCCATTCCTTTTCTTTGAGTTTCTCGTAAACACCGGCGGGTAATAGGACTTTTAATATTTTCATAATGTCGGGGTAGGTATACTCTCCCATGAGTAACATGTCTTTTATTTCACGGTGAAAAACCTGCTGGATCCTTATCATGGCTGGGTACTACTTTCTTCATTTCTAATAATTCCAGTTTAGTTATAGGCGTGTACACAAACACGCGTGTAAAGTTATTACCGTCACCTCTGATTGGGTGTACTTCGCGTAACGGGTTCTGTCTATCTATGTGATACATTTTTCTTCCCATGATGGGAACTGGAACGTGTTCTGGGCATACGAAAGTTAAATATTGGTTTCGAAATTCTAGAATTTCTTTAATCAAATCAGTACCTGACCCTCTCCATTTATTCGTGAGTAATTCTGTCAATATGTCAGGTAAGGGTCCTGGATCGGAGTGTTGGCTTTTATATAATATAAGGAGGTGTTGAATCATGTATATACTAGCTAAACGCTGTTCGTATGGGTCAAGATTCAGAAACGTGTGTGCAAGTACATCATCATTGTATTCGCTGGGACTGTCAGCCCATTGTACTGCTGACCTGGCTAATTCTTGTTCGTCCATGGAATCGAGCATGTGGTACCCCCTGCGATCTCGTAGTAATTTATCAGTGGCTTGGAATAGGTGTTCAGGGGATCTTGTATTTAACATAGGGTTTGGAAAATGTCTATTACATTCTGGACGTATCGGACGTATCGGATCATTAAAACCTCTGGTATTATTATGGGGTCTTCCTCTGCCTACATAAGCTATCGTTTCTAATTGTTCTGATTCTTGCTCCTCCTCTTCTTCTGATTCTACTCTGTCTGTTTCTCGTCTTTCTTTATGTATTCGTTCTACTTCCTTGCGGATCTTTCGACACATGGCGATTATACACGCCTGTCTATCATGTTTCTCTTCTGGTATGTTCTGACCCCATTTGGCAAGTCTTTGCATGGTATCGTGATCTGCCCCAGGCCTGTCTTGATTCCTAATTACGCAATTTATGAAAAAACGTAGTAGTTGTCTTTGGACATCCACTTTCTGGTATTCCATAGCTTCGTTAATACTTTCCGGACCTCGCCCTGTTTGGACAAAGCGATATATATTGTCTAGGTGTTCACCCATTCCTGGTATCGTCATTAAATATAATGTAGCTCGTCGTATACGTAGCGATGATATGAGCAATTTGTCCTGTCTACCTGGCACTGGGTCGTATCTACAATCCACAAGCTGTTCTTTAAACATGTCGGATGTCGCTAATTTAGGTGTACGTTTGAGTGCTAAATCTCTAAGGGTCTGTTTATTTCGTGGCGGTGTGGCAAACATGTCTGTCGTACCTCCTGTAGCACCATCTGAGGTGCTAGGCAAGAAAGGATTCGTTGGACGTAGGATAGATATTGTAGATGCGGGAAAAACTGTAGAAACGGACGGACCTGTTGGGACTTGCGTAGGAGTTTGTTGTTGCGGGGGTACAGACGAATGCTCTTGGTGTTGAACACCATCGGCAAGCGGTGTGGGTGGTATGGCATTAGCATACTCGGGAGCTACGTCATCTAAATAGGAGGAAAGGAAAACGTCCTTTGCTGTTTTGGGATGTGTTTTGGGATGTGCTTTTATCGGGAGCAATGGAGGAGTTAAGTCTTTTGGTATTTCCGGGGTAGCCTTAGGTAACCCTTCGGCCAGAAGAGGATACATACCATTCATAAGAGTGTTTCTTTGTCTATCTACTTGTTCTGAGTTTACTCGGGTACCTTCCTCAATTAATAGATTTTCTCGGGTTTTATTTGAATTCTCTCTACCTTTCTCTTCCTGTCTGAGCGCTTTTTCTGTACGTCTATATGATTCTTTACGCCATAATTCAATGGCATCTTTCTGTGACTGTCTGGCTTTCTTTTTCCATAATTCTTCTTCTACTCTCATGATGCAATCTGCATCCCAGGTCCCCGCTGTGGGCCATCTCTGATTTTCTGGCAAATCCTTGGTGTAGTCCACCCATAAATCAAGAAATAATACGGCATCTAGGCCATGTTTATGATACATAAAGTACCCTGGAGTGTCCCTAGGTGGAATGGGAACAGCTTCTTTGAGTACCCCTTTTCGGGTTTTGATCTGTCTTAGTTTCGAAAAGAGCGGCATTTTTAGACGGTTACTAGAACACACTTTATACAATGAACACAATAATGAACAGTCATTCACACCACAATATATAGAACGTATTAAAACATTTAACACTTAACAGTTTTACGAACGATGATAACTAATAGAAAACTAGTTACTGACATAATACTGACACTAGATAATACTTATTTATATGCAAGACATACTATATATACTGCTAAACAGTACAGATACACTGCTGAAACAGTGCAGACCGGATTTGTGTACCCAAACCCGTCTTGACCGGCACAGACTATGTGCACGTTAAATGCCTCCCCGGTAATGGTACTCACCGGGTAGCTCGGAACGGAAGGCCTCGGAACGGAACTGAAACTGGACCGGACTGGACTCGACTCGACTGGACTCGGAACTTCGGAACCTGGTGGGCCTCTGTATACCTCGGATCTTGCTCTCTCAGCTAGGCTCTGGTCGGGATACTTCGCACTTCTCACCGCCTCGTCTGGGTGTTGATCGCAGCCTCAGTCGCCTCCGCTTGGCCGGAGGGGGATACAGGAAATCCTGCAGGTACGCGTTTTTGTCCGTTCAGCTGTGGCAGGAGACCGGGCCTGCAACGCACCGCCGGCGCGTGAGATGAGAAAGTGTCCCTGTTCGGGCGCCAATTTATGTGGTAAATATTTCATTACCGGTACTATTTTTTATGCGGTAAAGTCTAGTTAGAATAACTCAGTAAATATAAGAGGCAGAATCCGTGGTATTAGAGGTTCTAAAAAGGCTTTATTCCTATACAAAGGAATACAATTCGAATTGCAGGCTTCTATTCCATCACCACGAAAGTTCAGGAAGGAAGGGCATACATTATTGACAGATAATCAGTTTTATAGAAAATACACTACAGTGAAACAGATGCAAGAGGCGTAACAGCTGATAATACAGATAAAATGTGCATACGTAACTAAAGAGGCGGACATATGGGTGTAATTTAATAAACGTCATCATACATGATGTCACAAGTGGGTGGATCCATAAGAGAATCCTGCAATGTCAGCAGAAATATTTGGCAGAGATGCGCGCGCAGCCGCATGACGTGTGATTGACGTGCAACTAGAGGGTGAAGGGGACTTGACATTTAGCTCTACATGTGGAGACAGAAGTCTGGGGGTCATGTCAACCTAATCCCAAATCATATCTAATATCCTATGTTTAAAGAACTGTGTTATCCAAAAGGAAAGGTCTCTAGGATAGAATCTATTCTATACTGACTGTTAGTGCGTGTACAAGCGTCTAAGTGTCTACATGAGATGCGAGGGGGTAGGAATATTCCATGGTAACGGGGGCTATGAATTACTTGCATGAGGACAGCGAGGCCTGGCCCTTTGCACGGTAGCTGGAGGAATGTTTACCTAAACTACTAGACAGGAATGCATCGGATGAGGAGCGGAGCAGATAATCTTGAAGGTGAAATACAGTTTTTGGCAGGCAACAGGCTGGATCAGGCACCGTTAGCCGCGCAGGGAGTAGGACAAAGTTCATGGACACAGATGCAGGCTCAGACTGGAGCTTTCAGAGGCAGAAGGCAGGAAAAGGCTTGATGACAGAATTCTGGGCCTACTCGCCTGAATCTGTAAAATGTGGAAAGTGAACCACATAAAGTCGGTGGCCTTTCCTACTTAGGAATGGAATATCTGACCCATTCATGGCGGATCTGAAAGAGGACATGTTGATGGTGGACGCACATGTATTTGCGTCTTCAACACTGGAACTGGAGGGAACATACATGTACTTATAGCATGCACATGGAGCCGTTGGGGTCTACGATAGGGGACATAACTGATCACAGAATTCATATTTCCTCAGTGCAATCATCCCCGAACAGGCTACTACGCAGCTCGCGTAGTGCTACGCGTAGCGCGAAGTGCAGTTTGCGTTACTACACGTAGCGCTACTACGCGAGCTACGCCCAGGGTTACTTCTTATGGGTAACCCCACTTTTTGCTGATGCATGACTGTTTTCGACTTAGTATGACTGGGATCCTGCTATCCAGGACCCTAGTCTAGCTGCTTTCTCTTCTAAATTGATTGCATGTACTTTAGGTACACTCCAGATTGGACACTGGGGTACTCTTATCAGTCCCTAGTATGTGGTACACCATGTACCCAGGGCATAGGTACCCCAGAGGCCTCCTAGGGACTGCAGCATGTATTATGCCACCCCTGAGAGACCATTCAAACTGACACCACAGGTCTGCTACTGCAACCTGTGTAAGGTGGTGCATACACCCCTTACTTAGATATAGGTTCACTATATCTATTCTAAATCACTGCACATATAAACCTACCAGTCACCCCTATGGCAGGCCTTATCAATCCTGAAGGCAGGGTGCTGGGTTTTATGTGAGAGGGTGCCCCTGCATGAGCAGAGCCCCTCTGCAGCCTTTGGAATCAATTTGCTGGGTTTGTTTGTGTTGCAGCCAACCATATATATTTAAGTGCATTATAGCCTTGCGGTAAATGCTAACTTTAAAATGTCTGCTTAGAAACATGTCGTATTTGGTGTCAAACACCTTGAAATCATACCTCTACACCAGTAACTGGTGTGGGAGGTATGATTCCTCCCTTCTAGAACCACTACTGTGGGTCACCGGACTACCCGGTACCAGCTTTCTCGACCTGGGCATCACAAAATGGATGCTGCCAGCCACAGACACGAGTCTGCTCTCCTGCTGCTGAGCCAAACTCGAGCAGGGGAAGGCTTGACAAAAGGTTTCCTGTCACAGGGAGGTGTAACCACCTCCCGGACAGGATTTAGTGTAATGGGGCTGGGTGGGTGCACTCTGAGAGTGTTTGAAAATCTGCACTAGGGGCACATTTGGTATCCCTGTGCATAGTCCAGTTGAACAAAGACCTCTACCTATTTTTTTCTAAATGTACAATGTATCAGATCATAAATATACTGACACTTAAACAAGACCTATATAGAGCAAGGAAATTTCAGTGCATAGTCAAAGAAATATTTGTTTATATTTTTATTTTTTATTTTAATCAATTTTATACAGGGGGATTCAAAAGGTGAATGAAATCCTCAATAATTTATAGCAAACACAGTATCGTAAGCCACAATACAAATAATAATGACAGAAAGGTCCCAATCACGTTGTTCTATTTAATAATGCAATTTTTCACTAGATAATAATGTTTAAACAAATTCTTCTATGATGTTTGACACTTATGACCTATGACCTTGTGTTGTTTAGTCCTCTATTTGAAACCAATGATGTTATTAAATGACACTTGAATTGCTCTCTCTTTGTTTGATTTGATTTGCTTTTCTTATTTTTGTTAGGTCCCAGCTAAAACGCCAAAACCATTTCCTTGTTCGCCCTGAGGAAGGTGGCACCTGCATTTCGGTGCGTTCACCGAAACGCGCGTCGGTGCTCCCAAGGGGTCCACTTAAGCCCTAAATCTTGTATTTTGAACATGCTCTCTTTAGCACAGCATTGAATGCTTTTATGCGTTTGCTTATATATTGATTTACGAGGCAAATTTCTTTTGGACCCCCACTTGATGAGTGGCATTTTTATGAGTAGATGTATGAGTTTTGTTTTTAAGGTGTGATATGATACCGGTATAAGTGTGTACGTCTGTATGTGCGTGATTTTGATTGGGACCTTTCTGTCATTATTATTTGTATTGTGGCTTACGATATTGTGTTTGCTATAAATTATTGAGGATTTCATTCACCTTTTGTATCCCCCTGTCTAAAATTGATTAAAATAAAAAATTAAAATATAAACAAATTTTTCTTTGACTATGCACTGAAATTTCCTTGCTCTATATAGGTCTTGTTTAAGTGTCAGTATATTTATGATATGATACATTTAGAAAAAAATAGGTAGAGTACCTTCCTTTCTTTGTTGAGTTTCTTTCCCCTGTGTCTCTACCTTCATCCTTCTGCAGGGGTTCCCCTTGTTATATTGGTCATAGTCCAGTTGAAACCGGTTGCAGGAGCCATTTGCTCCTGCTCTGGCGCGAAACTCGACAAAGGACATGGGTGTAGCCACCCCTCTGTTTTGACCCTCCCATAGGTGGGTCCCCAGAGTTTCTCCCACCCCTTCCTTGGGTATAAAGTAGGAACCCTGACTACAGGAATTTAGATTTTACCTGGACTAAACACTGCTACAGAAACCAAGTACTTCGACAATCTACACTTCGCTGGACGACTGAAGAATCTCCCTTGGAGTAAAGGAGTTACTCCCCTGCAACAGCAGGCACCTTAACACATTTGACCGGTTTGCATCTCCCAAGCTCCTGAGGACTCTGAAGATTTCTGCAACACAGGAGGTGGGTTACCGAGCATCTCTGAGGTCGATCTGCTCTCTCAGCAATTCTAAGACCAGTATCCCTTGTGGGGACCGTGCAACCCGAACCCCTGTGCACCGTGTACTTTTGCAGCAGCATATACTTTTTGGCAATCCCTGAGGCTGTGCTTTGGGCTACGTGTAGTGCTGACCCCGAGCAGTATTTCCACCAAAGATTACTGGCCTACACTCCACGAGTGTTCCATGGGCTGGTATTTAGTGATTCAGCTCGAGGTCTCTTCGCGATCCCTGATCCGTCAACCTGTGGGTCCCTGAGGAGGGAACTGTAACTTTAAGTGGGCTTACCTGGTTGCTCCAGATGTGCCCTGACTTTCCATTGCTTGGAGAGTTCCCAGAACCTTGCTGGTCTACACAGAAGCATCTTTTTACTGACCACGTTGGTTGCAGTTGCCAAGGCTTGTTGGTCTCCAATCCGGACACTGACCCCCCCAGCACTCGACATCCTTCATGGGACAGCTCGCCTGTGGACTCTGGTTGTCATCAACATCTTCTGGTCCCTGTGGCTGCAGAGTCAATCTTCACCTCCTCGCACCTGAAACACCCGACATTGGTGGGCCTTCGTCTATCGTGCCCCTGGGCACTGGCAAGTGACCCAGACTCTGTCCCCTCTGCTTTCAGGTTCTTCTCAGCTCTGATCCAGGGTTGTATCACACCCGACACTTCTCCTCTTCCCGGCAGCAGCACTTTGCAGCATCATGCCATTGAAAACAACGAAGAATCCTGACACCATTTGACACCTATGCACCCGGCTTCCCTGGGTTAGGTAGCAAGAGTACTCCGGTGCTCACATGGGTGCTGGCCTTAGAACCTTCTAAGTTTGAAAGGGTTTGCTGAAAGTCCTTTCCTAAGTGTACTTAATCTTTAAAATTCCAACCACGACTTTCCCATAGGATTGTACGGAGCTCGCGGCTGTGTGCTCATACCGCACCCATTCCCTGTGGGTCCCCTGTGTCACTACCTTGGGTGGTTCCTAGGGGTCCCAGCGATTCTACGTGCTCTACGCACTGTGTCTAGTCAAGTCGTGGTTCTTATACCACTTTCTTAATATATGGTTTGTTCTCCCCCTGGGTCCCACTGTGTATTGTGCTATTTACTGTCGTTCTAGTACTGTAATATTGTGTGCCTTGTTCTCTAATCTCATAAAGAGGTTAGTAGATAGTGTTTAGTAATAAATACATATATTGTATATATATACCTTGTGTGGTTCTCCTTTCATTTGGTCATTCAGGAGGATATAAACTGGTAAACTACGCTGCTTTACACATTCCTTCGAGACTTAGCCTGAAGGCTGCTCTTCATAGCCACCACTAGGATAGCTTTCAATAAAGGTTGTCTTTAACCTAATCATCAAAAAGGGTCGCTTGGACTGTGGTGTTCCTTTTTAAATTCGAGCTTGTGATTCTCTAGACCACGCACTATCAAACTACACTGCCTACCAGTAATGATAACATGTGACTCTTACACCTTGTAGTCATCTGTCTTATGTAACATTTCCTATATACTGATTTTCCAACATATGATTGATTGTCCCTCTGTAATGTGTGTGTGATGCAAAGTGCTTGGACACCTACACTGGTATTAGTGGCGCTATATATGCATATCGGAGAGAGTGCAATGTATGCATCTGAAAGTGAGTGGTTATGGAGACTTAGGCACTGTTAAAGGGTGTTGTTGAGGGAATCCGTGGTGGAGGTGGTCAGTGGGAGGGCGCCATCAAACATTGTTGCACTGGGAGCCACCAGCTCTAAAGACAGCCCTGCATGAATGTATTCGACTGGGGGCTTTGTCGGGGACATGTGGGGCTCTGGGAGGCATTTTGGCAATGGCTATGCTAGCTTTTATATCACTATTGTTCAGAGACTTTCACCATTTATTGTCATACATCGGTTTCGGCCTACTGAAAATATTCCAAAACTCAGTCTCTTATATCTGAACAAACCAGCATGAGTTGAAAAGGTAGTAACATACCAGCAGTTCTCCTCCACTTTGAGTATATAGTACCCTTTATTCAGGTCAAGATGGGAAAATAACTTGGCTCCTTTAATTGCATGATCATATCTGCTATGTGAGCACTAGGGTGTCTTTCCCTCTCAATTACTTTGTTTGCTTCCCGCATATCAACGCCGACGTGCAGTGACCCTCTACTGTCTTTTTTTGGCACTACTATGGATGAAACCCATGGCGAGAGACATGTAGAGGGTTCAATTATGTCATGCTTTAGAAGTGCTTCCAGTTCTTTCTGTTTAGCTTCTTGCAGATGAAAAGAAACTCTTCAAGGTCAGTGAGCAACAGGGCGAATGCCCTCATTAATATGAAGCTATGCTTTCATTGTTTTCCAGGCCATGGAACAACAACAGGAATTGGCTCGAGATGTTCAACTGAGCACAGAGGTTGTAGTTGAGAGATATCAATCCCATGTCAATTTTTATGTATTATTTTATTGAATATTTCATTATTGTACATACTACTATCTGCAATACATTGTAGAAAATGTACATGGTTCCAACCTCTGGTTGAGCAAATAAAAGGGTGAAAGAACTATCATTAAACATATTTGTACATCTAATTGATTATACCTTAGGAGTGGAAAAGAGAGAACCATCGACCTTTTCATTTTTTTTTTATTCACACACTGACAATGCCCATTTATGTAGTCAGGAAATAGGGCCTATTTTGGATTCATGAGTTTTGTCGTGTTTGCAGTTGGCCTTCCTGATAAGTTAACTCTGGCTACTTTAAGCATGTGTACTAATACTTGCCTTGATGTAGGGAGCCCTAGTTCCCCAATTCGCCTCAGCCATTGATTTGCTGCAACAAGTACTTGATGCAGTAACATCAGTTCTGGTCTATACAAATCAGAGTTGTCACAGTATTGCAAAGGGCAAAATTTTATTGAGAGTGAATTTTAAATCGCCAATATCTTGGAGACATCTATGACTAAGTGCTGGTCAAATGGATATCTACAATGCAGTTTATTATCATTGAACAGTTTAATAAATTAGCAATTCTGTTTGATGGTATCAAAACAATACTTTTATTGGCTCAAAGGAGGAGACCAATACTAAGACATCACAAATACCTTATATTACCTTTATTAATTTGCATGGGTTCAAAGTCAACATATTTTGGAGGTCAGACAAACCAACATTTTGTAGGATGCATACACATTATAGATATCTATTTCCAAAACAAACCTTACTCCTTCTTTGTGCCTAACAAGTGAATTCATTGGTGATTCAGTTGTAATTATCTTAGTTCTGCACAATCTCTAAATTTAATATTTTCACATAAAACATTAAAAATCCAGACAGTATTGCTAAAATTACATAGTCTGGCAATAAACATGGCACTGATGGAATCAGGAAGAAATATCATACATCCACAAAGAAAGACTAGTTCAGTATGTGACTGTAGTATTAGGCCAGATTTACTAAAGATTTGCATCGGTCTGCGATACTTTTGTAATGCAAACCCAACGCAAAGTGTTAATGTGGGATTCACTATCCAAAACAAATCTGGATTTGCGTTGGCTAGTATCCCAAAGTCATGCAAAGTTATGCAATGCACTTTCTTGCACCAAGGGGGTTTTGATGGATAGTGCATGGACGTTGTTATGCAACCAGCCATGGGTTTTGACGCAACTCCCTATCAACAAACAAAGAATCGGAGACAGGAATTTCCCCCAAAATCCTTCTCCTACTAAAGTCAGATGCAACAAGGAGAAATATTTCTCTTTGTATTTCCTAGTTTGCATGCGAGCTGTAATTTACAGCAAGCATTCAAAGTGGTAAAAGCCTTAAAGCATAGATTTTGTACTAGAAGTGACCCCTTCCAGCACAAAACCTATGCTTTTGAAAACTTACACACCCATGTACCATGGAGCAAGGGTGTCTGCTTTAATGCATGGTTGCCAAAAGTGCACCAGCATAAGGAGAGTGGAAAACAGTGCACAGAGAAGCAACTTTAGTTGCTGCGCTGCTTTGCACAACTTTTTAGTAAATATGGCCTTTAGGTTTCCCCCTATCTTTTTGCCTACAGATTTCCTGTTTTTGCTACCTTCGTTTTTGCTGGCCTTAGGACTCTGCACACTTACACCTGATTAGGCTGTGTCCTGTCTCCTCACAAAGGGCTGCGTACTCCCTGTAGTTAGTCAGGTGCCAAGGAAGGGCATCTGTGCACTTCAAAGGACTGGCTCCAGAAGCTTTTCCCCACTACAAAGGCACAACTGTGTATAAAAGGACGAACGCAGACACCACCACTTCAGTATATTAAAGAACAATAGTACATAAGAGGCCAAGGAGGTCCTCAGGTAGCCTGGGCTACTGTTATCTAAAAGAGCGTTAGTCAGTGAGAACAAAGAGAAGCGCTTAGAGGACTTGTTACCCAATGTATGCAGGGACACAGGGTTGAAATGACATCACATTTATTGACAGCATAAATGGAGTGTCAAAGTACTCCTTTTTAAGTGATAGTTCCGGTTCTCACACAAGAATAAAGTGAAAGTGCGTGAAGGGAGGGGTGCTAGTGACATTTAAAATTACATCGCATTGACAACATTGAAAACTCCAAATTTAATTAATATAAAGCAGGATTATTAGTTGTAAAAGGTCGACGGCGTTTCAATATCATAATGATGAGATCATCCTCAGGACACAAACAAGTGCGAGCAAGTGGATTCTATCAGAGGAAAAATCAAGATATCACTCATCTGTCCCAATAGGAGAGCATTTTCATTGTCTACACAACAACTTAATATTATGGAGAGTGAGAGATAATCTAGGGAGGGGCTCGAGGAGCTAGAGGTAAGGTAGCAATATATGTTGCCTTAAAAGAACGCTAGGAAAGCAGAATAAGCACACTTCTGGAACTGGGGATACACTGCAGAAAGAAGGACTGCTGTGCTACGGGTGGACTGCCACTCTGCTGGACTGCACTCTGCTGGACTGCACTCTGCTGGACTCCTACTTTGCTGTGCTGTGCTGCAGCCTGCTGCCATCTTACCTGGGTGAGAAGGACTGGACCTACATTTCTTAGACTCAGAACCCACAGTGACTCTAAGGGCTAGCTGGTCGGCCTCCTGATAGTGGCGTAGCTAGTCAATTTGCCGCCCGTGGTGTCCCCTGTCTTTCGCGTCCCCGTGGTGGCCATAAGAGCCATGGGGGGGTGGGTGGAGGGGTACTGGTGCAATATTCCCGCGATTTCGCCCCGCTGCAAATTGCATGGAAGAGCGGAGGGGGGTACCACCGCCCCCAAAACTTGTGCCGCTTGGGGCACAACTGCCCTCAACGCCCCCCTTGCTATGCCACTGCCTTCTGACTTAGGTGCTTTATTTTTTTCTAAGTTGGTCTTGTTAGTATAATTAGGCCACGTTTGGTGGCAGAGTTGGTGGTCATGGGTTCATTGTATACCCCAGCTTGCAGGGACCAGAAACCAAGCCTCGCTGACAAGGCCATTCATTGACCTGAGGAGACTTATAAAATATGTTGCCACAACTTTTACATTGTGCCATATATTTGTTAGATTATCTGTAAAATATTTTTATTATCATAACTTTACATCCGTATTTTGCTATAGCAGGCACCTGGTAATTCAATTAACACTTAAATCAACACTTTTATGTTTTTGTCTAATTTGCGGAGTAATCTCCTTTGCATGGCTATATGTATAATAGATTAGCAAACGTGCAATGGAATTTATAATTGGTTCATAGACACTGAATGGTCTATGTTGAGTTTGAGACCTGATTTTGATCATTTTTTGACATTGGCGATGATATGTGTATTTCTATGGGATGTTTATGCAGCTTAAAAATGATGTGTTGCTTTTAAAATACTCTGTATGAAATCACTCTGTACTGTAAGGCGTCTGGTTGGTAATGTTTTTAAACAAGGAGAGGTATGGTAAAACAGCCAATCCCTTTGAAAATATTTCTGGGATCACTCAAGCAGATTGTGATGGATTGTTTCGGCCATCATTTTCACTTGTGCCGAGTGGACACTTTTGGACTCCATGTTGTTTGTTGGTCTAGTTGTTGTTTGTCTGCTCTGCTGCTGTAATGTGCAAACAGACTGGGGCTATATAAGCAGAGCCATAAGTACACAGAAGACGTGCCAAAGGCAAGACTGTCCGCTCCCGTCAGTTCTCTGCTTGTGGTCAGCATTAGCCATGCTACCCTTTTGATTCTTTAAGTGACTGCTCAAGTTAAGGTTAGTTATCCTACAGAGGTGTTACTGACTATTGGGAAGGGGTAGCTAGGGGGAAATTGCTTTGGTAAGAATTTCTTCCTTCGTTGCTTTCCCCCCTGATAATGTGGGTGGGATGGAGTAGTTGTTCAACTCATCTTTATTTACTTTTAAAGAAGGCACTCTGCTCCATCACCATATGTTTTGGAGATGGACGTTGCACAAGATAGTGTGGTCCCTCAGGTTAACAATGCCTCTTATGTTGTGCAACAGTGAAAGCTTGTATAAAAACTGATAGAACACATGACGTGTGCCTTGATTAAGTCCTGATCATCAGTTAAGCATGCCATTGGGATCTTTGAGCTATTATATTGAGGGGAGTTTGAGGTGTTCTCTGGCTCATCTGCACTGGCCTTAGCTGCCCTCTGCTAGTCAGGGGGCAGATTTACAATAGCTGGCGCATCTCTGCTTATTAGCAGAGACGCAGCAGTTATTTTGCATCACGGAAAAATAGCCTTGCGCCACCATGGATGCGCTGCATTTACAATGCGGCGCACCTTGGCACAAGGATGGAAAGATGCGTGACGCATCTTCTGACGCAAAGGCAGCGCATTGCTGGAGTCATGTCGCAAGCACGATGCAACTGCAGTAATGGTTAGGAATGCCTATTCCTAACATGCTGCGTCACTCCACTCCTTACGCCTGCTTCAAGCAGGCGTAAGGTTTTGATGCAGTGGCGTCATAAAAGTGATTCAGTGAAATCTTGTAGATGTCATGTTGTAAATATGTCGCATAGTGGCGCATTGTTTACATCACCGCTGCGTCACAGAAGTGACACAACGGTGTTGTAAAGATGTTGCAAGGGGCTTGCAAATATACCCCCAGGTTTTCAGTTGCTCCATCATGCCCATCCTTCACAATGAAGCGGGGATGGATGTAATTGCCTACTCTGATTACTCTGTTAAAAGAATTTACTATTGCTGATTTTCCTTTAGCAGAGTTATTAGGATTTTCCATATCCTCCTCTAACATGTTGTTCAGTGGGCTAGACTGTTATCGTCCCCCAGGGCTGATTTGAACCTTTTTGTTAGTTCTTTTCTTGGTTTATTGTGCCTTTTTCTTGTTCCTGCTCTAAGTTGTGTGCAGTGGCGGATTTCAATATTTGGATTGAGTCCTCCCCCCCTTCAAAAACTATTTCTGACTTTATTAATGGTATCAAGAAAAAGGGTATGTCGTTCCTGATTGGAAGGAGGGCTGAGAGGGAGAGAGAGGTGACTGAAGAAGTCCCTCTCTACACACTGGTAGTGTTGGTAAGAAAGGGGAGGGACTTGGAAGTCCTTCCTTTTGGAATAAGGGCCCTCACACACCCAGCCAGCCAGCTGGGTGTCATGCTTCATCTTCAGGCATGCTCCTCATCGGGTCGGCGCTGCAAAACCTGACGGGCACCCTTTGCAGGGGCTCTTTGGCGGAGATACTTTTATTCCTGGCTGTAAGGTGCCGTGGGTGTAAGGGGCCCTAGTAGAGTAGTGTAGGAGTGCAGATGTGTGGGTTAAAACAGGGAGTGAAAGAGTCAGGGAGATTACACTTTAATAGTCCTGCCTTCCCCCTGGTTAAAAAATAGGAGTTGGTGACTCTCTGCAATAATGCTGCAGGGTGCTGCGCTCAATCTTGTTTGGTCAACATGTTTCTTGCCAATTAAGTCAGGGCGATCTAGTGGCAATTCATCAGGACCTAGAAAATAAGTAACTCTACACTGGAAAAGTAGAGAAATGGTCTAATAACCGCGTTGTAATAGAGAGTGACACCAAGAGGTGGAGTACCTGCTGGTGCGGAAGCCAATCTGAAATGAAAAAAACAAGAAATCAAGGCGGTTCAATAAATAAAACAAGTACACTCTGCATTCATAGCCCTCATGGGAGACATCAGATATGTGCCCATTAGCAGTTACAGACAAGTGGTAACACAGGGGCGCCTCTGTGAACCATGTTGGACCCACACAGCTCAATATACTGTTTGGTGAACAATGTGCGGCCCAGTGGATTCAAAATAGTGCGTTTTAAAATAGTGCAATGAAGAAGTGGTGCAACAGCTGGGTGAGACAAAAATAACTCACCAGTATATAAGTATCGGTCGGCCCCTTCAGATCGTGGCAGGTAATGGACACGTAAAAGTATCAGTGTCCTAGGGGCCATGAAGAAAAGTTAAAATGGAGGGGGGGTGGGGGTAAAAATGATGGGGCTAAGAAGAATATCATGCAGATAGCCCGGTCGTCAGCCTCTGTAAATAGCGAGAGGCAGAAGTGAGGCGGCTCAAAAGTCAGCCCCACGGACGGGTGAGGGTAACTCCCAACCACCCCGTGCAAGTCAACGAGGCCCTGCTGGTCGACGTGGCTGGCAGCGACCCCCAAAGAGGAGGCGGCCACAGCACACGCCGCGCCGGTGGTGAGCCTGGCAACGAAGCTCCGGGTGGCTATGGGAGTGTGAGCCCAAACTCATGGAAATACTGCTGGCGCCCAAGTATGGCGTCGAAGCCTAAACCTCACAGGTGTCCTCATAAATGCGGAGTAAAAATGGGTTGGCTCCAAAGACACACAGCACTAAAGGCATACGGTACTCACCAAGAAACTGGGTCCATTAGACGTAAGACCTACACCACACTGCCAGATCCGGGAGGTACCAATCCCTTCCGGAATCTGGTTTAAGAAGGCGCGCGCAGGGGGGCAGAGTCCCATCATGGGCGCTGAAGGCTGGTGAGTCGACCCTTCTTAGTGGAGTGGACTTAAAAATGGTGGCAATTCAGGGGCCATGTTGGTAGTCATTCTAAAAGTCAATATGGGGGCCATTTTGGAACATGAAAAACAATGACAGAACGATGTATATACTGGCTAATTCGAGAACAGTGTCCTAAGTAGGGGACAAGCGCAGTTAGCGGGGATATTAAATGGGGCTAGAATAGTAAGCCAGCTAGGATTTGAGCAACTACATTGGATAGCCACTATGAAGCTGTGGTCCTACAATAAAGTGTGTAGTGTTATCCATGGCCTGGCTAAATCCTGTTAAGGCTGCCCCAGGGGATATCTTCGTTTAGCCTGTGTTTGTCAGTGGCTAGACGATGGATCCATCTCTGTTCCATCTTAAAGAGTGCTGATTGTGAGATGGACTGATGTGCTTCAAGTATCACCCAGTTCAAGTCTTCGCTGGTGTGTCTAGCAGTGTCAAAGTGTGTGTAGAGTTTGGTAGTCAATCTGTGGCAACAAATGTTGCTCTTATGTTCGCTCATTCATGTTTTTGCTGCTCTAGTTGTCATGCCTACATATCGGAGTTGACAAGGACATGTAAGCAAATAGATGCAATTGACGGTATTGCAGTTTGTATGTTTGATCAGCTTTCAAGTAAAGTTATTGGAAAAGGTGATTTCTTTGGGGGGTTTGGTCATTGGGCATGCTGCACAAGAGCCACATGGATAATGGCCTTGGACTGGCGGGAGGTCCCAAAGGGTTCTCTGTGTTGGGACATTTCTGCTTTTTGGTCTGGTATGGATAAGTATATCTTTGAGGTTACTAGTTTTCTTAAAAGCAAACCTAGGTGTTGCAAGTTGTAAATCACCGGTGTTGAGGATTCCCCAATGTTTTCGAATAATGTTTCTGATCTTATTGGAATCTGGCGTGAAGGATGTTACACATGTGAGTGTCTCGTTTGGTTATTTTTGGTTGTATTCCAGTAGTGCCTCTCTGTTATTGTGCCTTGCTCTTTTCATGGCTTGTGACACCTTGTGTCGTGGGTATTGTCGTGCATGAAAATTAGCAGCTAGGTTTTTGGCTTCTGATTTGTAATCTTCAAGTGAACTACAGTTCCTCCTAATCCAGAGGAATTGGCCAAACGGTAAGTTCTTTTTGAGGGCCCTTGGATGATGGCTGCTTAACAATAGGAGGCTGTTACTGTCTGTGGGCTTTTTATATAGTTTGGTCATCAAGCGACCCTCAGTCAGGACAATACTGAGGTCGAGGAAGGAGACCATACATTCAGAAATGGTGTGACTGAATTTAAGGTAAGGGTTGTGAGTATTGACCCAGATGCAGAATTCATCACAGCTTGCCCTATCTCCTTCCAAAAGATTAGAATATCTTCGATGTAACGCCTCCATAGTAGGAGGTTATTCAAGTAAGGATTACGTACATCGAAGATGAGCCTCGTCTCGAAAGCAGCCATGTAGAGGCAGGCCACACTCGGGGCGAAAGTGCTGCCCATAGAAGTGCCCTGTGTCTGGTGGTAAAGTTTGTTGTTAAATTCAAAAAAGTTTTCCGTACGGGCAAGGGTGGCTCACTTCATGATAAATGACACCGGTCTGCGTGATTCCCAAAGAGATGTATTGAGGGAATCTTCAATTACTTCCAGGGTGGCACGTTGAGGGATGTTGGTATATAGTGCGTCCACGTCCATGGTAACCAGCAGGTTAATCTCATCATGGCGTTGGAATCCCTCAATCAGGCGTAAGACATCTTTTGTATCTAGAAGGAAAGAAGGTGTCTCCTTAACTAGAGGCTGTAGGAAATGGTCACAGAACCGGGAAAGAGGTTCCAGAGTTGAGCCAATCCCTGACACTATGGGCCTCCCCGGTATGGGTCTAACATCCTTGTGTATTTTGGGAAGGATGTAAAAATAAGGTGTTATGGGGTCCTTAGTGACAAGGAATTCTGCCTCTTTTTTGCTTATCCATCCTTCAGTTTCTGCTGTGAAGACCATGGTAGAGATCAGAGTGGTCAATCTTTTGGTTGGATTCACAGTAATGGGGGTGTAGTATTTAGCATTACTAAGTTGTTGCACGCATTCGGTGTCGTAATCATTAGTTGACATAATTACAATCGCACCCCCTTTGTCAGCCTGCTTGATAGTTATGCTTGGGTCATCCGCAAGGGATCTCGTGGGAATCCACTCCATTTTGGAGAAGTTGTGGAAGGGGGTGTCGGGTCAGTCTATGGTCAAGTCTTTGAGCACCGCCTGCTCAAAAGTCAAAATCTCATTTGGCACCATGCTGTTATTTGGTGTAAAGGTGGAGGGATTGTGTAGTCCCGTGTCATTCCTGGGTTGTGAGGGTCTGTCTTTAAAGAATGCATTCAACCTCACTTTGCGAAAGAAGTTGTGTATTTCACATTGATTTCTGAACCGGTCAATTTTCGGGGTGGGCACATAGCCTAGACCTTTACGTAGGACAATTAACTCTGTCTCTGTGAGGTGCCTGGGGGAGAGATTTACTACTAGTTTTTCTTCCCCCTGGTTATACTCCGAGTCTCCACGGAGTTTGGGGGCTGTTGTTCCTGCCAATGAACTTGTTTGGCATTCCCTCTTCTTCCTTTTCCTCTGGTCCAGCCTCTTCTTAAAAAAGGCTGGTTGTTACCGGCAAAGAATTGTGGTGTCCCCTGTGGATAACAAGGTGGTCCCTGAGGGTACCCAGGGAATTGCCATACGGGTGGTCCTTGATAAGGTTGCATAGGGTAATGGGGGAATCCTGGTTGTGAATTACACCTGGGATTATTGTTACCCCAGCTCCCTGTACTGGAGTCGCTACTCGAGGAGGATCCCCTCCTTGTTTGCGATGTACTCTCATCCGAGGAGTAGCTGGTCTTGTTTGAAGCAAAGTCAGCTTTAAGATAGGGGTAAACCTTTTCCCTGTCAAACTTTTGGATATCTTTTTGCAGTTTACTGATCTTATGTTTCATCAGAAACTCTTTGTTTTCTGCCAGCTCGTTATTGATTTCGGTAAGCTTGCCTTTGTAAATTGTCATTACTATAGTGGTCTAAAGGTTGCTCTCAACTATTTGTATACGAGTGAGAAGAGCATCAGCTAGTCTTTTGGCTATGTTTATGATGAGGATAAGGAGATCCTAGTGCATTTCCTAGCTGGGTGTGTGAGGGCCCTTATTCCGAAAGGAAGGACTTCCCAGTTCCTCCCCTTTCTTACCAACACTACCAGTGTGTAGTGAGGGACTTCTTCAGTCACCTCTCTCTCCCTATCAGCCCTCTTTCCAATCAGGAACTGCATACCCTTTTTCTTGATATTTAGCTTGGGCATGTATGCTGGACCTCCCTAATTGCCCATATTCCCCCTTTCCTTGTCTGGTTTATTAATGGTATGGCATCAGTAGATTTATATTGTAACGTTTTGGGTCCCACTCATCGTAAAGGCCATACTTTGAATTTGGTCTTTAAACAAACTGAGTTGGTGCAAGGGGTGAAAAAGATCCCACAGGCTTCGACAGATCACTATCTTGTTGCACTATACCTCAGGTGAAGAGGGATTGAAGTGAGCTCTCCATTCCCAAACTCATTATGTTATGTTAAATTAAATTTCTAGAGCACACAAATACCAAGGGGTGTCTTGGCACTAGCTGTTACTGAAACCATCCTAACTTCATGTTCATGGATTTAAAAAAGATATGTTTTAAGAACTTTTCTAAAAAGGAGAAGATTGTTCATGGATTTTAGGTGCAGGGGTAATGCAAAACATCTTCCAAGATTGAATTTTGAGATTCAAACGCTTTTGGGTGCGGAGGAGCATAAGGTCCGAGATGGAGAATACCACTTAAATTTCTTATTCAGTTAGTCAGGCCCTATAAGCTTTGAACTTGATATAGATATAGAGAGCCTTTAAAATGACTCTTTGTATACTAGGTAGCCATTGCAGCTGTTTGAGTGTCGCTGAGATGGATTGAAACTTGGAAATACCCAGTAGCAATCGTGCTGCAGACTTTTGAAGGCTTTGTAGATTATTCATGTATTGCTGTTGCATGTTCGTATATAAAGCATTAAAATAGACGATTGTGGTGAGGATCATGGATGTGACTTCTGTTTTCTGCAGCTCAGGAAGGATAAAAGGTAGGATTTTCTTTAAGGTCTTTAATGTGTGGAAGGAAGATTATGTAATGGCTTTGACCAGAGTACCAAAAGTAAATTTATCATCCACCAGTACTCCCAGGTTATGTACTTTCCTTACAGAGATTGGGAGGGAAACCAGTTTCAGCTGCCACCAGGAAGGGGACCAGAGGGAAGCTGAGTTTCCAAATATGTGACCTCAGTTTTTGAAGAGTTTAGCTTCAGGCAATTATTAATATCCATCTAGTCACTGACTGCTCACATTGAGTCATGGAATCTCGTGCCAGTATTCTGCTCATTCTTGGTCAGGGAGACCATGATCTGGGTGTCATTGGCATGGAATGTGAGCAAAAACCCAAATAATCTAATTAGACTGGCCAAGGCTGTGACATAAATATTAAACAGTTTGGCTTTATGAAGATCACTGGGGGACTCCAAAGGGAAAAGAGAATGGATCAGAAGTAAATTTTTCAAGTTCCACTGATTGTTAGCAGCCGTGTAGGAAAGGGCTAAGAAGGACTAGGGCAGTTCCTACTTACGCTGATGTTTGAAAGGCAATAAATCAGTAGTCTATGATGGACTGTATCGAATGCTGCTGTAAGATCTATTATTACCAGGGCTACACCCTCCTGGTCAAGGGATTCTCTGATCTACTCTATGGTCTTTTCATTTGTCAGTTTGAGGAGTGTGAGTGACCCTCTAACTCCTATCCTTTAGAAAATGGCTATAAGAATTATGGGAAATGGGTTTGAAACAGAACTGGATGTGGTCTTACCTATAAAAAAAGTTCATCCAAAGCCCACTAGACCTTCTGCCTCATGGTACACCATTGCCATATCTGAGGAGGCAAGAAGAGGGTGCAAGAGACTTGAGAGAGTCTGGCATGTTGATTACTCTATAAAAGCCTCGGCACAGCCTCTATTGGAAAAGTGAAAGAATTCTCTAAGCAATGTCTGGATACCAGCAGAGTGGAAACAGGCATTATTTGTCCCCATTTTGAAAAAAACTGAATACAGATCAATCAGTTTTTGCCAATTTTTGTCCCATCTTGCTTCTCCATTTTGGGGTCAAGATCTTGAAGAGAGATGTCAAATCACAGCTTTTTTGGAACAACAGCACATCCTTGGGCAGGTACAATCTGGCTTCAATCCAGCCCACAGCACTGAATATACCTCGGTAGCAGTCTTTAATGATTTGAAGCTGCCAGCTGATAGGGCAGACCCAGTAGCTCTACCTCTTTTTGATGTGACAGCAGCATTTTACACAGTTTTCTACTACATTTTATCAACCAGCCTTAGGGAGATTTGTATTGTTGGAAGAGCCCTTCCAGGGATTAGATTTTATCTAGAGGATAGGCAGAAAGCTGTCTAACTTCCTCACTTCATGTCATCCTTCAGAGCTTGTCCATTGACTATGCTAATCAGGCCTTTTGATTTCACTTGTATGAATTACGCGGATGGCACTCAATTAGTTATTGTCCTAGACAAAACAAGGGACACCCCATTAGAAACATTCCATAAGTGTATGTCAGCAATATCATCTTCGCTTCATGCCAGTGATCTGAAGTTTAATACTGACAAATCTGAGGTTTTTTGGGTAGTTCAATTTAGATGGCAAGACCTTTTCCTTCAACATCTTGGACCCCTATTGGAACTTATTCACTTCTCCCAGCTCAGTTGGTAAGAAATCTGGGTTTCTGGGTGAGAATTTGACTCTGATAAAGCAGGTTTATCGCTTGGCATCTTCCTCTTTTTTTCCTGTTGATGATAAAATTGTGAAGCTGCTGCAGTTAGCAGTCTGACGGTTAAGGGTTCAGGCTTTTATTCTTAGTTGGCGTGATTATTGTAATTCCCTTTTCTATGGCGCTCCTCAGGCTGTGTTGAATAATTGCAGTGTTTGCAAAATATGATGGCCAAGTTAACTGCAGGCCGGCCTTCCCATGCCTCATCTTCTTCTGTGTACGCTGCACTGGCTTCAAGTGTCTAAAATGATTATTTTTAATGCTCTTTGCAAAGTACACAATACAAGTCATAATTCTGGTCCTGTTTACATGAGGATAAGGCTTAAGATGTACACTCCAAATAGATCCCTTTGCTGTATGGACGCATTTCTCCCAGTCCCCACATTTTTGTGCACTAGTTTATGAGGTAGGATTTTTCGTTGGTGACAGAGAGATTATGAAACACTCTGCCCATTACCTTGAGGAAAACCAGTACTCATTTGCATTTTCAAAAGGCTTTAAATACTTAGTTGTACTATGGATAATCCTTCTTTCAAATGGGAATGTTACGAATGAGCTGGTTTATGGCTCTCTTTTTTTGTGCTTTTGAAGGTTTAGGTTGATGTAGTAGCTGTTTTCTCTTTAAGCGCCAGGAGCCCTTTTTGTTATTTGCTCACTTATAAACTCTTAACATAACATAACAATTGATTTAGTTTTACATATACTGTTTAAGACATCTATGGGCCATAAGTTGAGTTTTTTATCTGCTTGACTCGAACAACCATTGCTGACTTGTAAATATGGCAGCCGGTTAAAGACACCAGTATCTGAATGGCAGACTGAGTGGGGGCCTGGGGTATACATTAAAAGGAGCACTAACAAACACTATGATCCCTGACAGTATCAAACAGTTCAGTAAGTCTTAAGATTAGGAGAACAGAACAAAATTGTTGTGTGGTGCATTGAAGATGTTCTATATATATATGAATGTATTAATAAAATAATTTATAACGCGCATTAACTATCAAAAGTAGGGCATCCAGATATTTATATAAAAGTTCAGATTCACTGAAGAGCCCACAGTGGAGCACCTATTGAAGAGAGAGAGTGGAATTCAATGATCTGGGAAAGTCATTTATGAACTACATATTCTTTGTGTTTGGATAGAAGGGAATTAGTTGTTTAAATAAGAACAAACTGATGATGGGAGTACATGGGCATATTTTATTGGATTGGCACGGATACCAGAAAAAAAGATAGTGATCAAAAGGGAACACAGGTGGAGTGGTGTGAACACAAACCTGTTCTTCCACTTCCACCTTGGGCCCTCAAGCAGAGGAATCTTGGCTTGGAGGTAAAGGAAAAAACTCTCATTACGTAGGCTTAGGGTGCAACTTGCAATTTAAGAAACCACAGGGTGTTTGAATCTGCTACATTACTACCTTATTACATCATAATATTTTTTTTATGGACACATGTCCTAATAATTATTTATAAGGGATGAGGCGAAATGGCCTATAAACTCACAGTCCAAATCCCCTCTCCGAAGATGAAGCCATGCTGGATTTTGCTGCTGGCTGCAGTCGTGTATGCTCAATTAGGTAAGACTTCCAGGCTTTTTATGATGGTAGGAAATTAGAAAAGCAGACGCAATAAATAACAATTAATATATAAATTGCATTATTATTTCATTATAAGATTGTATTAGTAGCAGTGATGGCAGTAGTGGTAGATCTCATATGGTAATAGTAGTAGTGATATATTTGTTGTAGTATGTAGACGGAATATACGTTATACTGTACATTAATAGTTAATCTTAGCAATGATTCTCATGGCAGTAATGGTAGTAGTATAAGTTGCAGTAGTTGTTGGAGGGAAGTAGAACTCATAGTCATGGTAGCTGTATTGTAGTAATGGTATAAGTACTATAAGTGGACATTATCTAGCCGAGTAGCACTAATAGCAATTATATAGAGTTGTTATAGTAGTACTAATAGGAGAAGTTATATTAGTGATAGCAACAGTAGTATAGAAGTAGTCGTAAAGTACAAGAACATGGTTCTATACATGTGTAGTATTGTATTGCATTGTAATTGCATTTATATAGTGCTTGCTACCCCTGATGAGGTGTTGAAGTGCTTTTTCGGCAAGTAGCACGCTACTCTGGAACCCATAAAGGATTAGTGGTGAATTAGTATAGTGAAATTTGAAATTAATTTGAGTGGTGGACATGTTAGTTGGTTATTTGAATTGAAATGATAGTGGCGGGTTAGAAGAGGCAAGGATTTAAAAATCTTTTTTGTTTGTTTTGGAGCTCATAGCAGTAGGGGGAGGCTTGGGATGAGTAAAAGGGAGGTGGATGGGCAAGAGTAGTGGTAGCAGTATCATAACTGGTAGTAGCAGAATTTGTTTTTCTTTTTCTATAATAATAGTTACTGACCGATGGCCGTTTTTGTGTTTTATTTACAGGAATGTCAGAGTTTGCATAAAGGACTGAGGTTAAATGGCTTTAAGCCACAGATGATGTGTCAGTGAAGTTTTGTGTATGCTAATGTTTGCAGCAGAGTTTGGGAGTTGGCCACAATTAATTCACAAGTCTAATTATTTAATGGATCAACAATGAACATCATAAATCAAATTGCATCCTCAAAGACTTGAATGTTCTTTATGTGTCACGGTATTGTAATAATAGGACTTTGCATTTAGTGATGTACGGTTGCGAAAGACCTTAGTTTTAATCTAAGTAAATAGCTTAATTTAAAATATTAATGATGATTCAGTGTATTGTGTAGAAATTTTGTACAAGTGGTACAAGAAAGACATTCACTGCAGAAGAGACAGCCAATTTTAACAGATTTTCAAGTTATAAAATGAATATATAAAGGATTATAATCCAGACAAATTATTTACGACCACAGGATTTTTTTTTAATCAACAGCATTTTAACAATTTTAAATTAAAAAGAAAAACTAATATATATGGAATGGGTACAAGGGAAATTGTATTAGTAGCACTCTGAAATAGAGAAGGTATATGAGTACATAATGATCATATTTGGTAACTCAAAAGTATTTCAAGGAGGTTTATCAACCTGCACGCCTTCCATATCAAAAGACCGTCATTTGTTTTGCTTTAGAATTGGATGCTTTTGGAGTTGGTTTGTTATTTAAAAATAAAAAAACTGCAAAGATTTGACGGATGGCCATCCTGTTTGATGGAGCCGTCTGTCATACTTTTACAACATTGTCAGGAATGGAACCACCATGACAGGGGGTCCTGACAACGTTAAGGGTTGTCTGCGAGGCTGGATTTGGCAGGTGGCGGTCACTTGGGATGGTGGGGTCAGTGTTCTTAACCATCCCAATGGAGTGCTCTCCAATCGTGAAAGTCAAAATCAGCTCCCTTGGCTCACAAGTAAAAGACTAATGGATATTTGAAAACATTATGTACAAACCAAGACCTGCACTTTTCACGTTTGCATGGTTTGGATTTTTTTTTAACATAGGAGGGGTAAGAAAAAGTCTGTTGCATATACCAACAGTGGTTGTGTCATACTAGTTGATTGACATAATTAGCAACAGCAATTAACCAATGGCAAAACTTGGAAGCTTTAGGAAGACAAATGCTTTGTTTATTAAGTCTTTGTATGTGGTAAATTAATATAAGCTGTCTGTCCTGGATGAGCTGAGAATTGCTGCCGATAGGAAAACTTCGAATGCCCTGATTTTACTTGACCTATCAGCGGCATTCAATACGGTTAGCCACAACATTTTACTGACCCGTCTTACGGATGCAGGTATTAAGGGACTAGCATACCAATGGCTGGAGTCCTTTCTGTCGGGGCGTACCCAGCGGGTCCAACTGGGCACACAGATATCAGACAAGGGCTCTCTGACCTGCGGAGTCCCTCAGGGTTCTGCTTTGTCCCCTCTCCTTTTCAATCTATACCTCCAACCACTGGTGGAGAGCCTGGCACACATGGATTGTCAAGTTTTTAACTACGCCGACGATACACAACTTTTGGTACAACTTGATAACTCGAGACTAGCTCAGGAAAGAGTTCAGAATATATTACGGTTTACCGTAAAGTGGATGTCGGCCAACTCGCTTAAGATCAATCCCGACAAGACAGGGGTCCTGACTGTCCCCACAAAAAACAGCCCGTGGTGTGAACTTTTTTGGCCATGGGAGCTGGGGTCTGCCCCCTCCCCAGTCCCTGTGGTGAAAAGTTTAGGTATTAAAATAGACTCTGATCTCACCATGGCTAGGCAAGTTACATCAGTTTGGGGACATGCATTGGCCTCCTGAGGCAATTACGTAAGCTTGTGCCCCTCCTGTCTACGACCTCATTGCAGATGATTGTGTCTGCTATCATTATTTCAAGGCTGGATTATGGCAACGCCTTGTACATTGGCCTGCCATTAAACTTGACCAGGAAATTGCAGGTGGTGCAGAATGATGCAGTCCGTCTGATTTTTGGCCTGCCCAGAAGGGCGCATGCCTCTGACCTCCTTACCAAACTGCACTGGCTGCCGATGAAGCAAAGAGCCATCTTCAAAGGCCTCTGCATCACTCATAAAGCCCTATACGGCCAGGACCCTGCATACATTAAGGAGCGCTTTCAAATATATACCCGAGACGTATTCTGCGGTCCTCGGAGGCGGGTCTTTTAGTCCCCACTCGGTTTTAACTCACCTCCAAGGGGGGCAGGGCTTGTTCAACTCTTCTTCCACATCTCTGGAATAACCTGCCGGAACACCTGCGCAAGGAGCCCGTTCTTTTGAAATTCAGGAAACTTCTTAAAACTATCCTGTTTAGAGAGTCATTAGAATAACACCTCACTTTTTCTTATGTTATTGCACGGTACTAGGACGCTATCTTCCTCTCCAAATCGCGAAGAGACCAGTTGGTGAATCTGCGCTATATAAAAGTCCTTTAACATAACATAACATAACATAAGCATTCAAGAGCACTATGAAATCCTATTACTAACTTTATCTTGTCTGTGATGAAGCAGGTAAAGTTTATCTTTCTTTTAACAGAAAAGAATTGTAATATGTGTCCAGTTTCAATTAACTAATAAACCCCAATCAACACAGTGGGCCATACATTTTGGCTTAACGTAACCAGAAAGATGAGCTAATTAAGTTGCTTTAGGCTGGGAGACTACTACACAGAATTGGTATTAGGATAGGATAATGGAGAGGGCATCTCCTCAAGAAGAATAAAAAAAGAATTCCAAAGTTAAACCCAGAATGGAAGGATAAGATTCCAATAATCATATATCCAAAACCATGCCTCACAAAGTGATAAAGCTGAATAATATTTACAAAAATCAGGAAAGGTTTCACAATAATTTAGCTTTAGTCCTTTCAACCTTAAAACAGGAACTTTATTACTGTTACAAATGTTGAAAGTGCAGTACTAATGAATTTAAACAATGTTTAGGTAAGTTGAGGAATAATACTGAAATCGTGTAAAATACATAAACTATCCTCTTTTAGGTTTAAACCTATATTAACTGATAGAACCCCACCAAAAGCTAAACAACCCTCATCAGCTGAAACATATAAACACTGATAGACCCCTGCATAATCACAAACTAAAATTCAAATTCAAAGACAGAAAAAGTAAGAGAGAATGAGTCATTTTTTTCTTTCTGAAGGGGCCAACATTATCTAACTTTATTTTACACGGAAGCAGCAAGAAAGACTGGTCTAAGATTATTCTGCTTGATTTCCGTTGTTTTGGAATGTCACTAAAATATTGTTTATTCTTCCTTTTGTTTTCTCCAGTTTTGTGTGCTTGGTTTGAAAGTGTAGAGTTTAGAACCATGTTGTCCATCTGATATAATTATTTTCCTCACTGTGGAGAACCTTTAAATATTATTATTATAGTTGTTCTATTGGCAGTGTTAAATTTTTTCACTCTTTGTTCAAATGGTAGTGTCACAAGAATCTTGGCCAACATATGCTATCACATTTACCCACAGACACATAATCGATAAAACCCTTTGATACATCATACATCAGCCCTCTTTTCAATAAAACAAACTGGCAATATTAATATAATAATAATTCAGTTTATAAAGTGCATGGTTACCTCACAAAAGGTGTCCCAGCGCTAGGAAGAGCACAACAGGGAAGCCTAACTGGAATCAAAAAGCAAAGTTTTCAGTTGCTTTCTGAAATTCACTTGAGTGGGTGCCAGCCGAAGGTGCAGCTGTAATGAGTTCCAAAGCCTGGAACCCAAGTAACTGAAGATGCAGACACCCGCTCTCACCTTCTTGATTCTAGGGACGGCGGCCAAATTGGCCGTAGTGGATCTCAGAGCTCTGCTCGGAGCGTAAGGAGTAACCATATCCTCAGATAAGCAGGGCCTTGACGGGCAAGTGATTTGTAGCAGAAAAAGAGAGCATTGAAAGTGATTCTCTGTTTTACTGGTAGCCAGTGCAGCTTCTTCAGTGCGATGCTGATAGAGGATCGCCTTAGGAGTCTGAGGACTGTCGAGGTGCTGCATTCTGCATACGTTGAAGCCTCTTCAGTCGAGATTGAGAGACACCTAAGTACAGAATGTTACAGTAATCCAATCTGGATATAACAAGCGCCTGGATGACTTTATTGATCTCAAAATCCCAAAGCGCTTTCTGGCAAGGACATCGATCTGGGCATCAAACAAGAGCTGCTCATCAAACCAGATGCCCAGGTTCTTAACCTTGGGCTTGGGGGTTGGTAAAGGGCCGAGGTTACCTGACCGCCAGCCATTAGACCATATATTCAAATGCTCTCCCAGTACCTGGACTTCAGTCTTTTGAGTATTCAGTTTGAAGCAGTTGAGGTCCATCCAAGCAGCAACATTATAATGCCGGCAGGACACCTGCCAAACACACCAGGCTGAAATATTCAATACAAGGCATAGTGACAGGTACATTGAAAAGAATGATGTCACTATGCACACGGGATAGTGCTGGAAATATGACACAAGACTTTGCACATGTCAACAAAGTTTACAGCTGCAAGATGTCCTATTGTTGTGTGATACCTTCAACTAATCCTATCTTTTTACCCAACTGCACTTCACTGCGAGTTTTTTTAGTTCATAGACACAATTTTAATAGCAACATTTAGGGTCTCAGAATACAACATAATGTTTGTTCGAAGGTAAAGACTGACTTGCAGTGAGACAATTGCCATGTGGACAGTTGGCATCTCTGGGTGTCCCCGCAACTGCAGCATCACCTTGATTTAGTCAGGAAAAGAATGAAGAAAAGCAGTAGTAAGCATGCTTAAAGTATAGCATTTCAGACTGAATTAATCTAATGTAATTCAAACTTTTAAAAGTTTCACAAGTAACTATTCTGTTGGCAGGGTTGACCACCACTACAGTCTCAAAATATTCAGCAAGGAGTAGGGAATGGCCCCCAACTGTGTCCAGGAATTTGTTAATTAAATTGTTGAGTATAGCACTCTTACATTTGAATCCATTATTAGTCCTATAAACCAGACGTGTCCTGTCAGAGAGCATGTGAGATATAATGAGATATGAGAGAGGGTAATGAGATGTGAGGGTGAGTGAAAACAGACTAACATAAGTCCATTGGACGCACTGCCAATGAGAAAGCACTTCATATTCTGCCTTTTTGTTAAATATGTGATTTATAACAATCGCTGCAAAAACATGTTTTTAAATCCTGAAAAACACCAAAAAATTAAATTTTAAATTTGAAGGATATCTGTGGTATGGCATGCTCACTCTCCCGTGAATTCAAATTATCATGCAATCAATATCTAGCAACAAAAAGGTGTCGGGTTCTTGTCTTGTTCACATTTTTAAGATGTTTCCCTTTTTCTCTATCATAGAGGGAGGATTGATATGAATCTATTATGCAAAAAAAAAACCCATTTCCCAATAAATTTCGGTTTGCTGGTTCTAATAAAAAGATAGCATTATGAGCTGTCATTAATGTCTTTATTTGCAGTTTGTGATTTTTTATTTTGTTGCTTTTGTTCTTCGCTTGTTCTTACAGTTCTTTTCTACTGTTGTCATTTTGTTACCTTTTTGTTGTGACATTTGGCTTGTGAATGCCTTTTTTTGCATTCATTGTGATAAATCTCAGGCTCCGGTGAAGTGACACATTCCATTGTAGTGGTCACAAAACATGTGTTGATCTTTTTGGGTTCTTTGTATTTATTGATATGTTTTGTTCAATTGAAGAATAAAATCATATAATGGACCCTCAGTAACTCAAATAGTCTTGTGTTACTTGGATTTCTTTACATGACCTCTTCACTTGAAGAGTAACATTTGGAAGAAGCCATCATCATCACAATTAATACTAATCAGATGCAGACCTCAAACATTGTCTTTTTTTTATTTCTAGTCTGGTAGTGCCGGCAGTAGGAACTATGGGCCCGATTCACAGAACTAACTTAAGACAAAATCCTAAACTTACTACCATTTTGGTATTCACAGAAGGCACTTACTCATTTTGGTATTCACAGAAGGCACTTACTCATTTCGGTATTCACAGAAGTTAGGAGTCCTAACTTTAGGACTCCTAAATGCCTTCTGTGAATACCGAAAGTCTTAAAATTTGGATTTTTCTCAGTTTAGTAGTAGTATAGTTAGGACTCCTAACTTTAGGACTCCTAAATGCCTTCTGTGAATACCGAAAGTCTTAAAATTAGGATTTTTCTCAGTTTAGTAGTAGTATAGTTAGGACTCCTATCTTTAGGACTCCTAAATGCCTTCTGTGAATACCGAAAGTCTTAAAATTAGGATTTTTCTCAATTTAGTAGTCCTAAATTTTAGACTTAGGACTACTAAATTGAGAAAAATCCTAATTTTAAGACTTTCGGTATTCACAGAAGGCATTTAGGAGTCCTAAAGTTAGGAGTCCTAACTATACTACTACTAAACTGAGAAAAATCCTAATTTTAAGACTTTCGGTATTCACAGAAGGCATTTAGGAGTCCTAAAGTTAGGACTCCTAACTTCTGTGAATACCGAAATGAGTAAGTGCCTTCTGTGAATACCAAAATGAGTAAGTGCCTTCTGTGAATACCAAAATGGTAGTAAGTTTAGGATTTTGTCTTAAGTTAGTTCTGTGAATCGGGCCCTACGATTGGTTTTGAGGCCGCCCTAGTCTGAATAGAAGAGCTGCTTATTCCCTCTCTTCTGTTATTATCCGTTTTGAGGGTTATGCATCTGAATAAACACTGATTTGACGTTAAGAGGTTTGGAAACACTGAGAAAACACCACTGAAATCCACAAAAAATAAAGTCTGAAAACAGGAGAGCCTAAAAATAAAAAAGGAGATATCAGCATAATTATAGTTTCCTACCTCCCCCACCATGAACAGCACATTGGATCTAATTGACTGAGATTATGAAATGTATTTATAATATTCTACAAATGTATTTTAACAGTTTAGAGAACCCTACTCCAAGATATCATATGGTTGAGCCTCTCCAAAATGAAGTTATGATCTGGAAACACACACTTCAAGCAAAATGTATATAGAGATACATTTTCTGATTAATCTGTTTTTGATTTTTGTTCAGACTCTAAAATACAGGTTGACTTTAACAAAGAAAACAAGTATTGAATACTAATGATCAAACAAATATAAAAGAATATAATCAGCATACAATTGTAATGTGTATGGCTTAAAAAGTCTGTAAAATTCATATTTTTTAAGTCTGGATACAACATTAAAATAAACAATAAAGGGGATAACGGACATCTTTGCCTAAATGTGCCTTTTTTTTAAACTGATGCGGTAAGTAAATCACATGATCAAGATAAATATTATAATAAGACCTTAAGACCTTAGCTTTTTTTAATGTGGTTCTTTTAGCTTTGTAGGCAAGAGAAAAGTGTATATCAAATGGAAAAAATTTCAAAATGCAAAACAAAAAAAAAGCCAGCAGAATGGGGCATGTAGAAAGTTAATGGTAGCAAAGAAAAATCTTGGGAAAATAATATTTAAGGGCAAGAAAAGAAAATACTGCCATTCCAGGTTTGGTGGGGGTCCCAGGCCCCACGCAATTGCCAGATGTTTGCTTTCAAATATTAAAAAGCATATATGCATATGGTCATTCATTCAGATATTGGAACATTCGTCTCAGCTAACAAATGAATGCAGCAGGCTGAGCAACAGAAATGTGGTTCCCATGAAAGTACCAAATTATATTTCTATCCACACTAAACAACAAGGGTAGTGTTGATATTAGCACTGTCAAGGTTCAGCCTACCTTGCCTGCAATTAAATGTGACTGTTGCTCTTCAAAATGTCACCCACTCATGTGCTTGACGCTAATAAAAAATGGCCAATTTTATAGGTGACACATTCATACACACCCACACACACTCCTGCTTAAGTCCCGGATAAATACTATTTTAATTTGCTAATTGATAGATGTGCTCATAATAGACCCGGGCTTTATTGTTCCTAGAGGATACTGAATGATTCAAGGAAGAGCAAAAAATATTGCACAGTTCTGCATCAACTTTGGTGGAACACTCCAGCAAAATACCAAGTAAGCGTGCACTGCAAACTGCATTTACCATAATGCTAATGGGCGAACTGTGCTGGGAGGTCAGCAGTGTGCTCCCACCCATTCCTGTTTAAAAAGGCTCCCTTGAGCCACTGAGCTAACGAGCTAGTGGAGATTCACCTGTGCACCTGTGAGAGGTACTGAGACCTGTAAGAATTTTGGCAGCCGGCTCAGCAACCCCGGAAGAAAATTGTTTTTGCTCTCTACTGATGATGGATACAATCCAGAAACACATGTGTCTAGAGATGAGAGCACTAATCTGCACCAAGTTTGGTGGAACACTCCAGCAAAATACCAAGTAAGCGTGCCCTGCAAACTGTTTTCATCATAATGCTAAGGGGCGAACTGTGCTGGGAGGTCAGCAGTGTGCTCCCACCCCTTCTTATTGCGCAGTTGCTGATATTAATGAATATTGGGTATTAGCAGTGGTCACCTGCAATTTCAAGAACCCAGACCAACCCCTCAGTGGACAGACCCTTCTCTATAATTGTCACCAGAGAGTGGAATAAACTGCCTGGCGAAATTCTGAAAATCTCCTAACTTCTCCCCTCAAAAATGAACTTATTTAATCAGTAATAATCTCTGGCACCCCCACAATTTTTTTAGCTTGAAGCTTACCAGACATCTCAGCTGTCTGGTTGCAAAAAGGCTCTTCGGGATATTAGAAAGCTTCCCTGGAAATGTGTTTTGCCCATTGCTTACCATAGGCTTTGTGGTTTGTAGCTCACATTTGCTTACTTTCTATTTGCTGGCTTTATGTGTTTTATGCTGTCCAGCATGTGTTTGTTCATTCGGTGGAACATAGCCCATTTACCACCTCTCTTACTTGCTCCTTATATTCTTCCATGAGTGCTGGCTTTCTATAGACAGGCTATTAAATGTTGTTCTTATCTTGACAGATTTGCTGTTCATTTAAAGACATAGGTCAAATTCCAGGCTCTGTTTTCTGAGAAAGCTTGGTGTTTGCTTTTTGTTTCTGACTTAATAGTAAGAGGAAAGGTTTTGTGTTAGCACACAACAACATTTAAATGTCTGTAAATTAACTGTGCAAATATTTCAGAATATGTCAGACTCAGGAAAGCAGAAATGAAGCACATTTTTTATAATTCTAAACTGGGATGGGAACAACTATTTTAATTGATAGAAACAAATCAATACACTAGGTGATGCTATTTCCACACATTATTATTTGTGCACTGTATAGTTGTATCAGTATAGCTGTATGTGCAAATGTAACACTCATTTCAATGGAAAATGTGTTGTCTGTAATGGTAGTGTGCTACCACATCATGAATACTCCACTCTACACAACTACACTTACCACCAATGCACTCTATGTCACTCCACTCTGCTCTATGCCACTCTAAAACACTATATGACACTCCACTCTACAGTACTCCACTCTACAAGACTTCACAACACTTCACTCAACCCCGCTCCATTCTACGAAATTCTACTCCATGACACTCCACTTCATGACACTCCACTGTACACCACTCTATGCCTCTCCACTCTAGGCCACTCTGCTCTACGACACTCCACTCTACTACACTACACTCTACTACACTACACTCTACAACACTTCACTCAAATGCACTTCATGACAGTCCACTTTAGACAACTCCACTCTACAACACTCTACTCCACTGTTTGACATTCAGGGGCATATTTACAAGGAAATATTTCTTTTAGCGGCGTTCTTCATTTACAAAGCGGTGTTTAGCCACTTAGGTGCCGATTCCGATCCTGTAAAACCCGGGTACGAATGGTCGTACGGAGCGAATTCTCCGTCCGACTCGTACCCCGGAAAACCACCTTACAAACCCGCAAGTACGATTCGTACAGAAATACCATTTCCGTACGAGTCGTACAAAACTCCGACCGGCTAAAAAATACCCATAATTCCGATCCGGGACATCGCGTACGTGACGTCCGGACGGAGTCAGGCAGCGTTCTATGGACCAGCAAGTACGATTCGTGCCTACGTCACTCCGCACGGATCATTTTTTACGGCAGCTAAAAACTCCCGGGAAAGTGAGGATGAAGCGAAGAAGGAGCTGCGGGACGTGACGGACAGCCATGGACCCCATCCTACGTGTCATCCCGGCCCTCCTAGCCTACGACCTGGTGCACAGAAACCGACGCAGATGCCGCAGAAGGTCAGCACAACACCCAGGGGCAAAGGGGGGGCGAGGGGCAGGAAACATAACCGCCACCAAATTTTTAAAATACCATATACTGTCCTAACATTACCTCCAGGGTCTGGTCACTTCGGGGGGCGTGTCCAACAATTCCCGCGTACGCGTACGCGTACCCGTCACCACTACAATGGTGGTACGGCCCGTAACCACTCCCTCAGAGCGTGGGTACGGCCCGTACCACCATTGGAGTGGTGATGTAGGGGTACGCGTGGTACAGGTCGTACCCACGCCCTCAGAGCATGGGTACGGCCCGTACCACCATTGGAGTGGCGATGTAGGGGTACGCGTGGTAAGGGCCATACCCACGCCCTCAGAGCGTGGGTACGGCCCGTACCACCATTGAAGTGGAGATGTAGGGGTACGCGCCGTACCCATGCCCTCAGAGCGTGGGTACGGCCCGTACCACCATTGGAGTGGTGATGTAGGTGTACGCGTGGTACGTGCCGTACCCACGCCCTCAGAGCGTGGGTACGGCCCGTACCACCATTGGAGTGGTGATGTAGGTGTACGCGTGGTACGCGTCATACCCACGCCCTCAGAGCATGGGTATGGCCCGTACCACCATTGGAGTGGCAATGTAGGGGTACGCGTGGTAAGGGCTGTACCCACGCCCTCAGAGCGTGGGTACGGCCCGTACCACCATTGAAGTGGAGATGTAGGGGTACGTGCCATACCCACGCCCTCAGAGCGTGGGTACGGCCCGTACCACCATTGAAGTGGAGATGTAGGGGTACGTGCCGTACCCACGCCCTCAGAGCGTGGGTACGGCCCGTACCACCATTGGAGTGGTGAAGTAGGTGTATGCGTGGTACAGGCCGTACCCACGCTCCGAGGGCGTGGGTACGGACCGTACCCCTACATCGCCACTCCAATGGTGGTACGGGCCCGTACCCACGCTCTGAGGGTGTGGGTACGGACCGCATCACCCGTACCTTTAGGGCACCAGTACATTAGTGATACAAGGCATACACACGCCACAAATGTTGGCTTACGGCCTCCTGCAGCATATAAGCAGCATATTGGGGTGTGTACATGGCCACGACAGCAGTGTACAGCTCCAAGGGTGCTGGTGGGTGGGTGTCTGCCAAGGAGTCCCAGCAGTGGACATAGACATGTGAGGGGTGGGTGCATATCATTCCCAGCAGTGGACAGAGACATGAGGAGTGGGTGCAGAGGACTCCCAGCAGTGCCCAGATATATGAGAAGTGGGTGCAGGGGACTCCCAGCAGTGGACAGAGACATGAGGGGTGGGTGCAGAGGACTCCCAGCAGTGCCCAGACATATGAGGGGTGGGTGCAGAGGACTCCCAGCAGTGGACAGACATATGAGGGGTGGGTGCATATCACTCCCAACAGTGGACAGAGACATGTGAGGGGTGGGTGCAGAGGACTCCCAGCAGTGGACAGAGACATGGGGGTGGGTGCCTATCACTCCCAGCAGTGGACAGAGACATGGGAGTGGGTGCCTATCACTCCCATCAGTGGACAGAGACATGTGAGGGGTGGGTGCAGAGGACTCCCAGCAGTGGACAGACATATGAGGGGTGGGTGCATATCACTTCCAGCAGTGGACAGAGACATGTGAGGGGTGCATGCATATCACTCCCAGCAGTGGACAGAGACATGTGAGAGGTAGGTATAGAGGACTCCCAGCAGTGGACAGAGACATGAGGGGTGGGTGCAGAGGACTCCCAGCAGTGCCCAGACATATGAGGGGTGGGTGCAGAGGACTCCCAGCAGTGGACAGACATGTGAAGGGTGAGTGCAGGGGACTCCCAACAGTGGACAGACATAAGAGGGGTGGGTGCACATCACTCCCAGCAGTGGACAGAGACATGTGAGGGGTGGGTGTAGAGGACTCCCAGCAGTGGACAGAGACATGAGGGGTGGGTGCAGGGGACTCCCAGCAGTGCCCAGATATATGAGGGCTGGGTGCAGAGTACTCCCAGCAGTGGACAGAGACATATGAGGGGTGGGTGCAGAGGACTCCCAGTAGTGGACAGACATATGAAGGGTGGGTGCAGGGGACTCCAGCAGTGGACAGACATATGAGGGGTGGGTGCATATCACTCCCAGCAGTGGACAGAGACATTTGAGGGGTGGGTGCATATCACTCCCAGCAGTGCACAGAGACATGTGAGGGGTAGGTATAGAGGACTCCCAGCAGTGGACAGAGACATGAGGGGTGGGTGCAGAGGACTCCCAGCAGTGCCCAGACATATGAGGGGTGGGTGCAGAGGACTCCCAGCAGTGGACAGACATATGAAGGGTGAGTGCAGGGGACTCCCAGCAGTGGACAGACATATGAGGGGTGGGTGCACATCACTCCCAGCAGTGGACAGAGACATGTGAGGGGTGGGTGCATATCACTCCCAGCAGTGGACAGAGACATGTGAGGGGTGGGTGTAGAGGACTCCCAGCAGTGGACAGAGACATGAGGGGTGGGTGCAGGGGACTCCCAGCAGTGCCCAGATATATGAGGGGTGGGTGCAGAGTACTCTCAGCAGTGGACAGAGACATATGAGGGGTGGGTGCAGAGGACTCCAGCAGTGGACAGAGACATGAGGGGTGGGTGCAGAGGACTCCCAGCAGTGCCCAGATATATGAGAGGGTAGGTGCAGGGGACTCCCAGCAGCGGACAGACATATGAAGGGTGGGTGCATATTAACCCTTGGCGTAGTTCACGAAGTAGCACTTCGCGAAGCTACGCAAAGTGAAGTTCGCACTACGTGAGCTACATGTAGCACTTCGCGAACTGCGTAGTACCTTGTTTGCACTGTGCCATATGTAGTTTTCAATGATTGCACAGTGCGGACAAGAAACCGGCACTGTGCAATCATTAAAAATGGCATCTTGCACAGTGCGAGCTGTAGTTTTCTGCTGCTCGAGTAGATTTTTACTCGAGCTTCAGCTTTCTCAACGCGAACTGGTAGTTTCTCATCGCGAGCGGTCGCGAGCACACGCGACCACTCGCAATGAGAAACCTGACCTCCTCGCGTTGGGAATCTCGCCGGGAGGTTTATTTTCCATGCTCGCGATCGCCAACTTGAAGTTGCTGATCGCGAACAAGGAAAAAGTCTCGCCGGGATGTCATTTTGCTTGTTTGCGGTCGCCAACTTGACGTTGAGGACCGCAAGCAAGCAAAAAATGACCGCAGCACTACGCAACACTACGCTACGCGTGTTCGCACTGTGCTACGTGCAGTTCGCGTAGTGCGAAGTAGCGCGAACTTCGCAAACTACGCGAGCGTAGCGTAGTGCTTTGCCCAGGCTTAGTGCATATCACTCCCAACAGTGGACAGAGTCATGGGTGTGTGTACATCATGATCAGATGAGCACAACTCCATGGGTGTATGTACGCATCCCTAATGTTCAACTATGTTGATAGTTTCATAACAACACATCACTGACAGCAGTGTCCTACTACCATGAGGATGGATGTCCATCCCCCACTGCATGACACCACACATGTGGGTGTGAGGACAAATGACACATGCATATCCACCCCTGGCGGATGCAGCACAATACACACACAGATCATGCCACAAGACTGTATACTCATGTCAATGCCCACTACACTAAGAGAGCCAAAGGGAACACACACATCCCAGGACTGATAGGAATGTACAGGTGCCGGGACAGCCACCAAGATGTTGCCTCTCATGGAAGGAATAGGGTGGACTTTCCACAGATACAATGCCCACAATTGTCAGGCAGGTGCTCAGATACCCTGCAGAACAAGTACCAAATGTGTGCTAGGCTGGGATAACACACATGCCTAGTGTTGAAAATGCTGATTGTCGCCATTAAGGCATGACAACATACTCAATACACAAGTACAGTGACTAGCAAGGATGGCACAGAGGATGCAGCCGGAGACATTGCTGAGCAGGCATGGCCATAGTTGAAGGGATCCTTCACCAACAAAGGAAATTTAGACACAGGTCAGCACTACAAAAGTGCTACTCCCTGCAGGGTAGATGTCAGGTGCCACAGAGGAAGGAACAGTCCTTGGGACAATGTCTCCAAACACAAATAGCACACACGACCAAATATACCTTGCAGAGACATTGTGATGGCAGGCAGATACCATGGTCTACCCCATTAGCATCAGATGACAACTTTATCCTGACACATAACACATTACCACCACCCCAACTCCGGGACCATCAGCACCCACATCAATACCTGAAAGGCAAATGTGTTCATACGGAAAATAAAATGCTTTATTCAGCAATGAAATAAAAAGTAGTTAACGACACTATTAACAAAGGCACATGGCCAGTCCAGATATGAAGTCCTTGGGGGGGACACATGGCCACGCGTCTCCCCTACCTTGCCTGCACATTAGAACCCGCAGGTTCCTCGACTGGGGGGGGCATCATGTGGGGAAGGACCAGGCACCGCAGGGACAGGAGGTGGAAGGGTAGGTGTGGTGGGTGCAGGGACGGACGCCTCCACCACAGGGGGTGGGGTAGCGCCAAAGGTGGAGGTCAGCTCAGCGCTGCACACTGCTGCCAGTTCGTCAAGCGTCTCCCCTTCACCCGAAGACAAAACAGCCTCAAAGGAGGGGGGGTCGGAGTGATGGGGTGCAGCGCTACTGGGGGAGGGGGGGACAGGGTGGGGGGCTCAACTCCTCTACCCGTGGAGTGCCATTCCCGTTTGCGGGCTGGAGAGACAGAGGGGCTGAGGCCCAGCACACTCAAGTAGGCCTCTTTCTCTGGAGGTGTGGTAGGGGAGCCAAGGGGAGTGCCTTTGGAGGGACTGGTTAGTGCGACATGCGGCCTCGGACTGTGGCTGCGTGTATGCCTGTGTGTCCCAGACCCAGTGGGTGTGCCCTCATCCCCCTGAGTGTGCGTGCCAGGAGGAGTGCGCTTGCCCTTACGTGGTGGTGTGCTGGCTGTGTCTGGTGGGGTGCGTGCTTGTGAATGTCTGTGTGTGCTTGGGACAGGTATGGGAGTGGGAAGTATGGATGGTGCAGGGGTGGGGGGGGACAAAGCGCTGCAGGAGACTCACTGCTGCCGTCAGTGAAGAGTCCATGGACCTCAGCAACATCCTGGCACGAAGGAGACCCGGTGTTGCCTAGCACGGACAGAAGGGACCGGACCAACTAGGAGGGCGGTGATGGGAATGGAGGGGGCGGTGACAGATGTAGTGCTGCTGCCAGGTGTCGTAGCAGCCTCCGCCCCCTCGAGGAGTTCAGCATCAGACCCGTCTGTGTCGTAGTCAGTGTAGTCACTAGACAGGTCCTCCGCCTGACTCCCCTCGCCCTCCGTGCCACTTGCTCCCGCAGACTCCGCAGCAGTGGTGGCAGCGGTGCTGGATCCCTCCTCCACATCCGTGCAGGTGTCTCCCTCGGTGTCCTCCGACGATGCAGTGGGCAAGGTGAAGAGACAGAACATAATCAGTCACCTGTATACAACAGACACATGAGTCACAATTAAAATGTAACAGTGCATATCAGGAAATGCATCATGAGTAACATCTAGAATAGTCCGCACATATGTTACCCTGCACTCCCCAGTTGGTTGACCCACCATGACACTAGGAAACAATGGAGATCATGACACAACAGCAAATAACTTGATATCGAATTATACTGAGAAGCTAGGGCCCGATTCACAGAACTAACTTAAGACAAAATCCTAAACTTACTACCATTTTGGTATTCACAGAAGGCACTTACTCATTTTGGTATTCACAGAAGGCCCTTACTCATTTCGGTATTCACAGAAGTTAGGAGTCCTAACTTTAGGACTCCTAAATGCCTTCTGTGAATACCGAAAGTCTTAAAATTAGGATTTTTCTCAGTTTAGTAGTAGTATAGTTAGGACTCCTAACTTTAGGACTCCTAAATGCCTTCTGTGAATACCGAAAGTCTTAAAATTAGGATTTTTCTCAATTTAGTAGTCCTAAGTTTAGGACTCCTAACTTTAGGACTCCTAAATGCCTTTTGTGAATACCGAAAGTCTTACGATTAGGATTTTTCTCAGTTTAGTAGTAGTATAGTTAGGACTCCTAACTTTAGGACTCCTAAATGCCTTCTGTGAATACCGAAAGTCTTAAAATTAGGATTTTTCTCAATTTAGTAGTCCTAAATTTAGATTTAGGACTACTAAATTGAGAAAAATCCTAATTTTAAGACTTTCGGTATTCACAGAAGGCATTTAGGAGTCCTAAAGTTAGGAGTCCTAACTATACTACTTCTAAACTGAGAAAAATCCTAATTTTAAGACTTTCGGTATTCACAGAAGGCATTTAGGAGTCCTAAAGTTAGGACTCCTAACTTCTGTGAATACCGAAATGAGTAAGTGCCTTCTGTGAATACCAAAATGAGTAAGTGCCTTCTGTGAATACCAAAATGGTAGTAAGTTTAGGATTTTGTCTTAAGTTAGTTCTGTGAATCGGGCCCCTAGTGTCTGGGGACAGTTGAGCACAGCAAGAATATTAATCCATGCCACCTCTTGTTCACTGTGAACGAAACAGTATTGGTGCACCCAAGGCCAAATAACACACCTCAATACTGAAGGTGTCCCCACACTCTGAGACCTGCGAGTACTTAGGAAACCATAGCCAAAAACATTGCAATCCCTTGGGACTCACAACACTTTACACAATGTACATGTTTAGAATGTGTGAATGTGCCACTTTGTGAACAGAAGACACATCTGCCTGCATGACCGAAGTCACACAATGATGTGCATACAAAAATACATTTACACAGTAATTGTATGAGCTGGCTGCCGATTTCTAAAAAGCCACAGTAAATAATAAATGGTGTAGAAGTAAGTACATATCCATGGCCACACGGTGGTCTGGATGACTTGACACTCGTAAGTTCGTATCAGCAACAACCAAGGACTTACACACATGCAAACACACTGTGTGGACATGGATATGTATATTCCGAAGACAACTGGTAATCAAAGTGTGCCTTCCAGTGAAATGTGCCTGCGTGTCCACGAAAGTGTAAAAGTACTTTCTTTTGCACTTCCCTGGGAGACATCTGTCATGCTGGCACAATATTGTCCGTCACAACCAACTAGCAAAAAGAAGCATAGGAAAAAAGCAGACATGCTGACAAGTGTAGTCAGTGCCAAGGTACTATACTTATTGACTGAACACTTGAATCATGCCACCTGTCACATGGCCATACGTACCATGATGACACAGTTGGCAACACATCTGACCCACTGCCTGTCATGTGGAGTTGCACACATGTCCAAACACAGGACAATGCATTAGCTAATGGGCCTGTAATGTGTCTGGATAAGGAGCACCTGCACTGAGGAGACACCCTCATGGCAAGCAAGAATGTCCACACAGATGTCAGCACACACAGACCAAACTACATTGCATCTCGACCACACACTGGTGGCAAAAATGGATGAGTATGAGCCATGTATTTCCATTTTTTACACATGCTGCAAATCACAAACATTAAACCCAGCTTTATCTGACTGGGTCACTGCATGTTGAGTGTCTGTCCAGACAATTATCACACAGAGGTCAGACACGGCAACGAGAAATAAGGTTTGGACATGTATGACTTGCCCGCACAAACCCCCCCATACCTGAGACAATGTGATTGAGACAGATCAAGAAGGGACACCTCTTAATCTGGGTTTACTCCAATGTGCATCACAAATTCCTAAATGTACTCCACATCACCTCGTGAGGCTGCCAACACATATTTGTGACCAACAACCATCAACAGATAGTTGTACATAGACACACAGGCACTGCCCAGTGTGAGGATGCACAAGCTAAATGGGTTCAGCATGTACAATGGGCACATGTAGCACACATCAGAGAAATACAAATGAGGGCAGGGAACTATGCCACAGAGGCCAAACTATGCTGAACACACAGAGAATGGGCACAGTGTTGGATGACACACATGATTCTGAGGCAAGGGTGTCTTAGGGGACTGTAGTGGGAACACAGCTCCATTGTCCTGGAATTATCTGACTGTAACCTGAGCTACCGTCCCTGCACTATGCATATCTCCCACTCATGCACATCATGTCGGAGGCCACAACATTGTTAATGCATGCTGCAAGTCTGTTCATTTGAAAACTCACACTCCTATGTTGAGACTCAGCATCAGTGCCAACTAACATGGACACCCAAATGACTGTACAGGACAGGGCACAGGCAAGGTAACAACACATGTCTCAGACCCCCGCCACATGATGCAGAAAGCAATGTGCACTTGGATTAACTGGCAGCCTAGATGACCATGTGCAATAGTGATTACACACAGACCAGGGAACACATGTCATATAGGGGAAGGGAGGAGGAACAGCACCGTTTGACTATGGGGAACAGGAAATGCACTGCACAAATTAACCCTCGCTGGGTATCCAGGCAACTGAGCACTTCCAAAATCTGGTGACACACAACAAACTCACATGTACCTACCCCCTTCCTGCTGCTGCAACTCCTGTAACCGCCTATCCAACTCAGGGAAGACCGCCGCCAGGACACGCTTCATCTGTTGGGTCAGTCGTTGGCCCCCGCTGTGCTTGTGTGGAGGTGAGTCCTTGAGCTGCCAGCGGGCGATCCTCCGGGTCCAGAACCGGATGTCCTGCCAGCGTTTCCTCACCTGGGCGAGACGCCGACTGCGACCCTCCATAGATCTCACGGCCCTAACGGCCTGCTTCCATATCTCCCCCTTGGCGTAGGCGGTTACCTGTGAGGATGACAAAGTGAGACAACATCACTACACCTGCTCCATGTCACAGAGACACACATTTGACCATCTTTGATCTTTAGAACAGGGCATATTATGCAGCCAACCAATTGCACCTTTCTCATAGGGACATTAGCCTATGTGGAAGCCCCAAAGCAGGACATGGCATTGAAAGTACACAGGTGGCATGAGGGGTGCAACACACTCCATGATCATGGCACACGCTGTGCATCACATGCAACACCAGGCTGATGGACAGCACCTCCAAGCAGTCACATGCCGCAGGCCACTGACGCAACCTCAGCAGAGTACACAGACACACACAGGCACAGATCAATCACCTGCTATTGACAACAGCGGATACAAACCTCACTCTGCACATGTGCCACTTGCCTGTGGGGTGTCACAGGTGTGGTGCTAGCTCAGCAAGTCAGACACTCCGCACGGCTTACTTAAACCCCTCAGATGGGTGGAGCTGTTGCCTCCTCCATGCAGCTGGGGTGCAACACTCCACATAGACACTCACCCACATGACAAGGAACATTCACACACATCAATGTCCAGGGGGCGTACACATCATTTGGACACTCAGCACAGCTCCACTCAACTCACACACATCTGTGGGTACAGTCATCTGTCACACCGGGGGGGGGGCAGGGAATCAGCTCAGGACAATAGGACAAAATTCGGCATCATGATTGGGTAGGCTGAATGTGCCATGCACTATGCAGTGAATGTCACAGTAAGCACAATGCAAGTGAGGAGTGCACACAGGAACTACATCATGCTCTGCATGGGAGACATTAGCCATTCCCCCCCTGGGACCCACGCTAAAAACCATTGCATGTCTGTCACACCTGGACACAATGCCAGAAGTGACAGTCACAAAAAAGGGGCACTGTCAAAGCTAGTGGAGTCAGCACTCACCTGCTCCCCTGGTCTCCCATACAGGCTGGTGTACTGTGGGAGGATGACATCCAGCAATGCATCATTCTCCTCATGGCTGAAAGGCTGGGCCCTCTCCACAGTCCCTGACATGGTCCCAGAGGAATCACAAGCAACAGCAGTGGTGTTGAGTGTAAGGTAGTGCAGGCAAGTGCCCTCTCATGGGTTCTGGCTGACTTATATCTGCCTTGCTGGGCTGTTTCATTTACAGGAGTACAGAGTGATTGGTCAGTCTCATTTGCATCCTACGCTGGGGCACGGTGTTGGGGTACGGTGTGTACAGGTGCGGGGCTGGGGTACGGGCCTGGGGTGCGGCGCGTACATGTGGGGGGCTGGAGTACGGTGTTGGTGTACGGTGCATACAGGTGCAGGGCTGGGGTACGGTCCTGGGGTACGGTGCGTACAGGTGTGGGGCTGGGGTACGGTCCTCGGGTACGGTGCGTACAGGTGTGGGGCTGGGGTACGCGCCTGGGGTGCGGCGCGTACAGGTGGGGAGGCTGGGATATGGGCCTAGGGTACGGTGCGTACAGGTGTGGGGCTGGGAGACGGGCCTGGGGTGTGGCACGTACACGTGGGGGCTGGGGTACGGTGTTGGGGTACAGTACGTACAGGTGTGGGGCTGGGCTACGGTGTTGGGGTACGGTGCGTACAGGTGCGGGGCTGGGCTATGGTGTTGGGGTACGGTGCGTACAGGTACGGGCTGGGGTACAGTGTTGGGGTACGTTGCGTGCAGGTGCAGGCTGGACTACGGTGTTGGTGTACGATGCGTACAGGTGCGGGGCTGGGGTACGAGCCTGGGGTGCGGCACGTACATGTGGGGGGCTGGAGTACGGTGTTGGTGTACAGTGCGTACAGGTGCAGGGTTGGGGTACGGTCCTGGGGTACGGTGCGTACAGGTGCGGGGCTGGGGCACACGCCTGGGGTGCGGCGCGTACAGGTGGGGGGCTGGGGTATGGGCCTGGGGTATGGTGCCTACAGGTGCGGGGCTGGGAGACGGGCCTGGGGTGCGGCGCATACAGGTGGGGGGCTGCGTATGGTGTTGGGGTACGGTGCGTACATATGCGGGGCTGGGCTACGGTGTTGGGGTACGGTGCGTACAGGTGCGGGCTGGGCTACAGTGTTGGGGTACGGGGCGTACAGGTACGGGGCTGGGAGACGGACCTGGGGTGCGTCACGTACAGGTGCGGGGGCTGGGGTACGGTCCTGGGGTATGGTGCGGAGGGGGGTACGTTGCTGACATACAGGGGAGGGGGGGCTGTACGACTCGTATCCGGACACAAGTTTACCCGTGTACATGTGTGCTACAGCGTTCGCTCTGTACGGGGCCTTTTACATGCGGTTGTGTATTCGCACGGGCGGTACGGATCGTACTTGCGCGCTCGGACTTCTGTTTTACGATTTGCACGTAAAAATGTCCGGCTCCCTATCGTACATTTTTCCCAACGCTATTCGGACATAAAAATTTCCGGCTCCCTCTCGTACACTTTTCGCGACGCAATTCGTATGTATTTTTCACGTACGAATCGTACCTCGCAGTTTGTACGATACTTGTACGATTCGTACGTGAAAATATATGGAGACGAGTCGTACGCAAATATATTTTGCCGGATCGGAATCGGCACCTTAATGTGGCTTAACATCGCTTTGTAAATAAGGCCCCTTTTCATGATTCACTTAGCATGAAAGGGGCATGCAACGGGTGTTGCAGTGGGTTTTCCGCCGCAACACCCATTGCTTTTTGATGCTGCCCCATATTTACAAGGCTGGGACAGCGCCAAAAACTAAGACCAGGGAATACCTGGTCTTAGACTGGTGATACAAGGAGAAATTATTAATTTATCTTCCATTTTTGCTCTTTCCATGTGTGCTGCTTTCTGGACCACACATGGAAAGAGCAAATCGCCTTTCAAGATTGTTTATGTGCTTGAAGATGTCCTTTCCAGCACATTAACAATTGCCCCAGCAGCGCAGGCACTCTTGCCAACATGTTGAAAGGGGGCCTGCACTGGTGCTAGGCAGCTTTATTAGTGCCAGCGCTAGGGGAAATACAGGGGTGCATCCAGTGGCGGATAGTGACATTTGAAAGTGGTGAAGCGTAAAACAATTGGCCTACTGCACTGCGGCGAGCGAGCGCAGCGAGCGAGCCTGAACCACCTACGAGTGGTTCGGGGGAGTTCCCTCCCCAGTAAATTTTGAGAGTGGGCAAATGGTGCATTTTCAAGCAAATTTGAGAAAGCAGGAAGGTGTCAACCACTCTGAGGTCTGATGACCCCGTCCAGAAGTTGAAGACCCGTTGAAGAGCAGGGACCCCTCCTGTGCTTCCTCCAACGTGTGTCCGATCTCAACTTTCCTGCGGGCCCTCGTCACTCAGTAGTGGTTTTCCCCATTCTTTTCCAACAGCCCTATAACTATCCTTGGCTGAATACGGGACAGCTTCCCATATCGGAATGCATCTGCAACTGCCACGCCACTCAGGAAGTTGAAAAAACGGCTGTGCCTGTCAGCGTGACAAGCCAGGGAGATTCGCCTTGTGCAGCCAATAACAAATCCAATCTCAGATGGATTAAAATCTAAATCCAGTGGATGCCCAGCCGGTGTTGGCAGTTATTCTGCTGTGCCTGTCAACGTGACAGCCTTGAGGAAAACAAACTCACCACCTGACGAAGGACAGCGCTAAGCTGATTGCTAGCTTCAGGGTTCACTGCGTGAAACGGCCTTGCCCACGATTCTGCCGCAATTGTTTCCAATGTCCTGCAAGCCTTCCTAGTGGTCAGTTGACCCAAGACGTAAGCAGTCTCTCAATACCAAGCCGACACTACAGACTTTAGGGCAAGCGCTGGAAACTCTCACGGCCAAACTGATCTCTACATTACATATGATTATATGACCCAGCATGTATCGAAAAGTGTCATAACTTTCCCATGAACATCAAGCCCGCATGAATAAAAATAGAACAGGTCTTCAAAAAACAAAAATCCACGCTGCAACGCATCTGCTGGCAAGGGTGCCAAATGCTCAGAAGATAGTAATGGAACCAAAACCACCTTCATTATTTCCTTTTTTAGGCCTCGGCTAGCGTAGCAGCGCATGCGCTGCTCGCTTTGCGAGGCATGCAGTATACACTATAGTGGGGAAGCTTCGAGGAAGCTCCGCCCACTCTCCGCCCATGTTTTCTATTGGCTGATTTCCTAAATACAGCGTTCTGATAGGTTTTAGGATAGTTAGTCCCGCCTCATGACAACCATGTCGTCATTTGTATCCTGCCACGGCTACCGGCCCCTTTACTCAGGCACTATTTTGTTCCCCTACCTCCCCTCCCTCCGTCCATCCTTCTCGGCCCCTCCCATCCACACTCCCATTCTGCCCTTTCCTCCGCAGTCCTCTCTGTCAGGCTCTCCGTACCGAGGCTCCCTTTTCCCGTCAGTCCTTCTCGGCCCCTCCAACCCGCACTCCCATTCTGCCCTTTCGTCCACTGCAGTCCGCTCTGTCAGGCTCCCGTACTGAGGCTCCCTTTCAAGATAATATTTAACAAAGGCTGACAAAGAATAATAGTGTGAGGCCCACTGAAGTACATTCCTTTTGGTACTTTTGCAGCCGTTTGTTGGAAGACAAACGGCAGAAGGTCATTGCTCTTTAATTTATTTCAGTTGGCTTGAACAGATTGACGAATTTGCGGTACTTGGAGCCGTGTTATATCGTAAGTGGCTAACGGGCCATTTTTTTTCCAGGAAACGGGCAAAGAGTGACTTCCATTACTGTGCAGTTCTTCACTTCCGGCGATAGACTGTGCAGTTCTTGGGTAACTGCTGCGGCGGGCTGGGCCCTTCTTTCATCCAGGATGAGCGCTATGAAGCACCCGGAGGTGGTGCCGGCTGCTGCACCCCTGGATTTTTCACAACACAGCCTGTGCAGCCGCTGGTTTTATCTTGGAAGCTCTGGCTGCAGGGAGAAAGCGACAGACATGTTTCTGTCTCTCTTTCGATTCCGCTAGTTCCACTTCAGGTGACCATGTCGTAAGGAAGGACTCCATGCTGCTAACTAACTGTTGAACAGGCAGAGATGAAAGTAATGTATTGAGTTTTACAGTGGCTTGAAACTTTCCCAACTGTGTATTATATTCTGTATATTGTGGGTAGCTTGTTCTTTCATACCCATTGCAACTACTTTCCTTTACCCAGTTCCGAGGTGTGCAAGCCTGGACTGTAAGCAATTTACTCGCACGATTTGTTTGTAAGTTTTAATTGACAAAAACATAGGGAAAAAATGCCAGATGCTCCATTACCGCTCCATTTATAATTGTGAATCATGTGCAAATTAGCGTTTGCAATCGAACTGGGATTCGCATCGGAAGGGGCATGGGGGTTTAAGAGCTCTGTTTACTTTATGTACTTTCTATTTCTTGCCTTTCTGCAGCAAATAGGATGATGTTGAGGACAGAAGGGTGGGGCAAGGGCCACTCTTCAAATGCCCACAGGGGTCAGAAGGTGAGTGATGTCACTTCCACTACTGGAATTGTGGTATTATGACGTTCACAGCCGTCCAAGTGGTCGTTCAGAAAATGGCTGCTCAATGTATTGTGTTGAGACGCCACATTTGACAAGGAAAAATAAAAACAAAAAAATTGTACTAAAAGTGCTAATTTTGGGTTCCAAAACAGCATGCTACTCGCCGACAGAAGCGCTTCGCAGCCGTGTCCCAGGTTGTAAGCGCTACATAAATACATTTGCAATTACAAATAAAGAAACACTGAAAAAAACATAATTCACCTGTATATGATCTTGCTAGAAAACTCATGGATAATACATCAACTGAGGAGACAGCTGACAACACGTTGTCCACACCAAAGGCAGACTTACGCTTGAGAAACGTCTTAATGGATGCTGGTATAGATCATGCAGAAATGTGTTGTAAATGTGATATACGTGCGTGTGTTATGCATGCAACAAAAATATATGTTACACGCATGTAAATTCCAGCTCAATTTGCAAATGCGGAAGGACACGTCCAGAAACTGTTACTACTACCACCTTCAGCGTTAATCTACTTGAAATAGATACTGTACCTTTAGAACCGTTGCTTGACCACGGGCAGCTAAAGTGGACCTGCCCTCACGTTACTGTGTTGTCTCTGCTTCCTGCAAGGACAGACTTTTATTTTGTTATAGGACTTCAATCAGCAAGCGTTCATCGTAAATGAGTACCACTGAGTCGGGAACAATAAACACCCATTAATCACACGTAGGGGTGATCCCAAACTTTACAAACACATTTCGCGCTGGCTTGTAGACATGGGAAACTTTTGTCCTGTTAAAATAACTGCCAGTGCTTAATGGTTACTGGAACAAAACAATATCCAATGAAATGCTTGCTCTGATGAAATATATTAGCTCGTAGGCTCAAGGGACAACTTAACCGGAATGTTCATTGCAGTGAATGTTTATGGAGGATGTACAAAATGATGCTGTGGTGCATGCGCAGTATGACGACTTTAATATTTACAATAATTTCAGCTACTAAATGTAAGTAGATTACGTGTTTTTCTGAAAGTGCGGCTTTCCCTTAGATGTGTATGTTGAAACATAAGCTGACATTTAATAATAATTAAATCATGTTTAAATAGACAATAATACCACTAGGATATTATACACAGGAATTGAACACTCCTAGTCCAGATATTTTAAAGGGATGCCAAATGAAATTACACATTGTTTAAAAACAGTGAAAAACCGGAGCAAACGGGAAGGGAGGAACGCCGACCTGTCCTTCTTTCACACTTAAATAGAGGAGGAAATTTAGTTTGTACCGCTCCACATAATCATCAAAAGTCGTCGCTGCAGGCAAAACGGGTGGGTTGGTTCAGAAGGGGAGGGGAGGAATCTATATAAAATAAAAAACGTACCTTCCTCCGCGACCGCATCCCACGCCGCCTCCTCAGCTCCTGCTTGCTTTGGAGTCCCGCGTTTTGGGCAGCCTCCCTCCTCCTGCTCTCCTAAGCCAATCACAATGCTGCAATGGCAGCATTGTGATTGGTGAGGCGCAGCACCTCACCAATCACAACGCGCCATCGAAATTGCAGGAAAACCAGTAAACGCTCTAATTGACACAGGAGCGTCCGTAAATGTCATGGGCTGCCAGCAGTACAAACAACTGAAGCCAAAGCCGGCACTAGCCCGTCGAACGTAAAGATCTTGACGTATGGAAGCCAGAAGCCGCTACCCCTGAAAGGAAAAATGATGGTGCAAGTCAAGTCGGACACACACGAGGTCACTACGACGTTCCACGTCATAGACCGAGAAGCAGATATCCTAGTGAGCAGCCACACGGCAGAAGATCTGGGACTGGTAACTTTTGCTAACGCAATCAAGACCCTATAGGCCAACGATATACTTGAGCTGTTCCCTCAACTCTTCAAAGGCCTTGGATGCATGAAAAGAGACCCAGTGAAGCTACTCATTGACAAGGCTGTAAAACCAGTGGCCCTACGGCACCGTTGCATAACTTTTCATCTCAGACCACTCGTCGAGCAGGAGCTACAGAACTTAGAGCAACAGAGAGTGATCGAGAAAGTCATGGGGCCGACACCCTGGGTGTCACCCATGGTCATAGCCGAAAAGCCGAAACAGCCAGGGAAAATACGTCTCTGCATCGACATGCGCAAGCCTAATCAGGCGATAAAGCTGGAGAGACACCTTACCCCAACGATCGACGACATACTAGCTGATCTCAATGGATCTCGTGGTTTTCCAAACTCAACCTCAACGCGGGGTACCACCAGCTGAAGCTGGCAGAAGAAAGCAGGTATATCACGACCTTCTCAAATCACCTGGGGCTACGCCGCTATAGAAGGCTAAATTTCGGCATATCTTCGGCAGCAGAAATCTTTCAAAACGCAGTTCGGGAGATGCTATCTGGGCTCCAAGCCGTCATCAACGTCAGTGACGATATACTCATTCACTCAGCGACTCTCGAGGAGCACCATCGTCACCTGAGAACCACGTTGCAACGACTAGTTGACCATGGAGTAACACTCCACCGGGACAAATGTCAATTCTTCCAAAAGTCCATTGAGTTCTTTGGCTACGTGTTCAGCCAAGATGGAGTGCAAGTAGACCACAGGAAGTAGCAAGATATTCAACAGGCACCAGCACCCAGCACAGCATCAGAAGTTCGGGGCGTTCAAGGTCGTAACTGATCACCACCCACTTCTTCAGCTTTTCAGAGGCACTGCTCCGCATTCACCGCCCAGGTGGGCGATACAACTACAACATTATCAAATGGACATAGAGTACAGACCCAGAGCCACAAATCCGGCTGACTTCCTGTCCAGACACCTGTTAGACACACTTCCAGGAAGCGCCCGACAAGAACAACGTACCGAAGAATACGTATGCATGCTCTCTCAATGGGCCTGCCCACGAGCCCTCACAATTGAACAGATAATAGAGGAAACAGACAATGACATTGTACTACAAAAAGTACAAGAAGCCATACGCAGGGGGTCATGGGAAGGTTTCCTCCAAGGTATCACCGGATGGGACGAACCAGACCGAATCCGTCCAGGGAAGATGTGGCGAGTACATGACGAGCTGAGCATTTCTGACAGTGGTGTCATATTACGTGGATCACGGATCGTCGTCCCGGTAGGCTTCCAGGAACGAGCAACTGTTCTAGCCCACGAAGGCCATCAAGGTACTGTGAGGATGAAGTCACGGATGCGAGAAAAGGTGTGGTTCCCTGGCCTAGATGCAGCCGTGGATAGGCGTGGCCAGAGAGGACAAAATAAACGGGCGGAGGTCGCACGGGTCTTCCGGCCCAGACGATAGCTATGGTGTGCATGTATTATTTATCCAGCTCCCAAGCCCCGTAATTCTAACATCCAGGCCGCAGATACCATTTTCTACATTGGTGACGAAGGTGGGCGTTTGTCTGTCCTTCTTATGCTGCCCGCTCACCTCCATGAACAGCTGACTGGTGGGAGCGTTGACGAGCGTAGTCTCCGCGCTGCTGATCGTCGAAGTTCCAGCTACATCCCGCGGCGCTGGTGGAGCCACGTGCGAGCGGTGAAGTTTAATTGCCGCTACTGTGTCTGCAGCGCTGCCTGCAGAATCGCCCAGCTGTCCGGCCCTGAATTGCCCGAGAGGGGTCCGCGCTCCTGATCAGCGCTGCACGGCCATCGCGCACACGCTTCCACCGGCCCGATCTTTCACCCGACTCTCCGGATTGCTTTCGAGGAACGACGCAGCACCACCTGCTGGTGGTTTCAAGGTACTGCGCATAGATAACGCCCCAAATGCTACATACATAGCGTGAGGCCGGGACTTTTGCCTGTTCATGCTCTACAGCCCCCAGAGTCAGTTTTTGGATCATCTCTCCACAGGGGCGGTGGGTGAGATTTTAAAGTGGTGGGGCGCAAACGAATTAGCATACAGCACCGTAGCGAGCGAGCGCAGCGAGCGAGCCCGAACCCCAAAAGGTGGGTTTGGGGGGGTTACCCCCCCCCAAGAAAATTTTGAAAAAAAAGAAGAAAAATCGTGCATTTTCAAGCAAATTTGAGAAAGCAGGAAGGTTAATAAAGCAATTGTGAAAGTGCAGTTATTACATTAATAGATGGCATAACATAGGTAGCTGCTTATTCAGTATTACCACAGAGCTTCATACATTCTGTCCTATTATGCTCAGGTGCTGAATTCAGACTATAAGACTCATGGAAATCTCAGCTCTAAGAGTAGAAGAAGTTGCACAGCAGTGTAATGGTTGCCAGGCTCGTTCCGCAGGAGCGTCAGGAACTTGAAGAAAAGTCCACAGTCTTCCCCTACGGCCTTCCGACTCTATTAGACTCTAGAGTAACGAATGGCACGCAAGGGGAAAACAGGGAAACAAAACAAGGAAAGGCGGGGGAAGAAAAACAGTCTTACAACATACTGAATATTAGACTCTAGAGTAACGAATGGCAAGCAAGGGGAAAACAGGGAAACAAAACAAGGAAAGGCGGGGGAAGAAAAACAGTCTTACAATATACTGAATATAAAAGAGGCAGCGCAATGCGCTGTTACCGTGATTCTGGTTGAGCTGAACTTTGTACACACACTTCACAGAGGTCCACGCAAGTACCCCAAATACCCCCAGGGGTCCGTGACACATTCCCAGGGGGTCCTCAGGCAGTAATTTTAAAAGCACAAAAAAGTTCCTTGTAGAATCAGCAGTTTTCCAGCAACAATAAAAGTGTCAAGATTACATCGGTGATTAATGTACCTGCTGGAGAGAGATGAGAGTTGTGTCAAGTGGCAGCTTTGACTTATCTAATGTAGCACAGAGGGTTAATATGCCTACTGCAAAGAACGTGTACCATGCATTTTGAAAAACATTTTTTATGTGCCTAGGTTAGTGGGTTACTGCTTTAGTCACAGATTCTTTTGTTACTGTGCAGTTCATAAGTGACAATAGTAATCTAGCACAGTGACCTATAAACTGTCATCAAAGAGCTGCTTGCAAGCTGCATGATACAAGTTAGAAACATATGTTTGTTTCAAGTCTTTCATTATCCTAATCCTGCTAAAAAGGTTTATTTGGGTGGCAATACATTTTTATTGTTAAAGTCAATGCTAACCACTGTTATGTTCTGAATCCTGAGTTTGTGCTTCTCCAGACCAAGCACTCTTTAAAAATGCCTACCAGTATGAATAACATGTGAATCCTACACCCTGTAGTCGCATTTGCCTTATGTAACATTTTCTATACACTGATTTACACGTATGAATCATTGTCTCCATGGGGCAGATTTGCAAGGAAATTGACTGTGTGTGTCGCAAGCCATTTGGCTGCGCCGCACTGAGTCACTTTCGAAGCACAGGGATGCGACATATTTACAACAATATGTTGCATCTCTGTGCTTCCCCCTGTGCTGGCGCACAAACTGCTGCCATGCGCCTGCACAGGCACATTTGCACCATGGTGCAAGGATGCCTGTGTCGTGGGGAGATTGTTTACATGCAGGAAGGGTTACTTCCTGCACATAAACAATCAGAAATGGCGTTTTTCAACTTCTAAGTGTGCTGCATTAGCACACATAGAACTTGCAAAACGTCATTGTTTTACTGATTGTTTATGTGCAGGAAGGGACACCTTCCTGTACATAAACAATCACCAGAGGTAATATCCTGTTTCTATGCGTGCTGCAGAATGCAACATGCATAGAAAGAGGAGAAATTAATACATTTCTCCAAGTTGCCCCTCCCTACGCCTCCCCTGGGGTGGCGTAGCATTCAGACACATTTCCAGATTTACGATTCCTCGTAAATCTGGAAATGTGTCTGGTTCCATGGGTTATGCGTGGGAACACCCACAGCAACACTCATGGAACGTCCCTTTCACGTAAAGTGCTGTGTGCAATTGGGCCATATTTACAAGACCAGGAAAAGTCACGCCGGGTTGCTTTTCCTGCCTTGGAAATATGGGGCACTAAAATGCGTCACCGGTGCATCACTTTTTGTGACGCACCTGTGGCGCAAGGGGCTTGTAAATCTGCCCCTATATGTGTGTGATTTAAGGTGCTCTGACATCCTTCAATGGTATGAGAGATGTTATAAAACAAATTAAATACATGTGACAGAGGGGCTATGGAGAGATGAGAAGCACTGTTGGAGGAGGATAATATGGGAATCATTGAAGAACCCCAAAAAAGATTGTCATATCCTGGTGCATAGTAAGGTCATCATTTACTACTCTTTAAAAGCTGATACAATTCAATATATAATGATAAATTTGTTGTAGACTGCACCATTGTTTCCTAAATTGTCTTGGGGGAGAGCCTCCCAAAGCCCCCTTTGTAGTGGTCAGGCGCACTCACTGCACTAGGTGTGCACTGTATGGGGACTGGTCTGAAAACATTTGCCAGGGCTGCTTTGGGTTTCCAGTCTGGCCCTGGCAGGAGTCTCATACTGCGAAATAAAACGAACCATTTAAAAGTTAGTCATGGAGATGCAGCGCTAACCCTCCTGTTTTTTGCAAATTCTTTCAATATAAAATACTAAAATCCTTAGTAATTCGAGTATCCGTTTTGTGTGCACACGTGTGTTTATTGTTTTCGAATTACTGTTTTAATGTTTGAAATTTAAGTCATACAAATTGCTTGGGGGTCCCCGGCTTCCAGTGGTGACTCAATTGGGGTCCTCAGGAGTAAACAGTTTGGGAACCACTGGTATAAAGGTTTTCGCAATTTGCCAAGGGGAAAGGTTTGATAGGCAACACAAGCAACGAATCGTTCACCCTGCGGGAGACAGGTCCGGCCAGTGAACAAAGGTGAGCAAATCTGTGTAGTCTCCAAATAGAACAAACACTACAAAACTTTTAAAAACAGAGATAACAATGCATTTCTTACCTCAATCAGAATTTTTTGTATTCAAACAAGTAGCAGCATTCACTTTTTGTACATGATATCCGCACGTCTGTCTTTCAGTGTAGCAAACTTGTCAATTACTTTCATGTTGAAGTCCGGTATCTTTTGGACTAGCTTGCTCTCTACAGATAGCATCGCCAAAGCATTTAGTCTTTCCTCTAGCATGGTGTTCCTGAGGAATGTCTTTATGCGCTTTAAGGCTGAAAAACATCGTTCAGCTTCTACTGTTGTCATTGGAGTCGTAATCACAATTTTTAGTGAAGTCACTGTCTCTGTAAGTGAGTTTTCCATATGCAGTTTATGAATTAAACTCAGCAAAGTCAAGGCGCTTGTGGCCTTCCGGTACACAGGCATTCCGTAGAGTACAGTTAACTCAGTTCTCAGCTGCTCTTTTTTGAGCATAGGATACGCTTCCACAGCCTGATTCAGAGCACGCTCAGGGAAGGATTCATCATATTGTGCAAACTCTTTACTTTGCAATAAAGTCGCACTCACCAAATGTTTTGTGAACGAAAAGCGTTCTTTCGCCTGCACAATTACAATGTCACATATCTCCTTTCCAATTCGAACCAGAGAGGTGATGTTTTGTCTGCGGTTTGCAAAAACAGAATGCTGCGGCAGTTTGCTCTCTAAATCTTCAACCCCATCTCTCACTTTCATAATCTGTTGTACAAATGCAGATGTATTGGCTTTCACAGAGACAGTATCTAGGTCTTTTCTTTGCAACTGATCGTATAACACATCAACAGGAATCATTATGTCATGAAATAAAAACAGTAAGAACTGAAACTCTTTGTCTTGTAGTGTTCTAATAAAGCCATGGGCTTCATTCTGACTTGTGTGATCAAAGTCTGCTCTGGATGCTATGGCGACAAAACATTTCTCAAGGCCCTCCCTCTGTTCAAAGATTAAGTTGACTGTACGAATGTGAAAGTTCCAACGAGTTGAGGATCCCCTTGGTACGCTTTTGTCCACAATCTCATGAAGGGCTTCTGTTCTTTTGGGGGAACGTGTGAAGAATGCTGCTATGCCTCCAATATCCTGAAAGAAGACTCGTGTCTCTCTGATCTTTGATACCGCCTGTTGCATAATAAGATTGAGTTGGTGGGCGTAACAGTGCACAAAATGAGCATTAGGGTACACATCTCGAATTCTCTTCTGAACTCCACTAAGGCTCCCACTCATTACGGATGCACCGTCATAGCTTTGTGCGATAAGCTTTTGTTTTTGAGGCAGGTCCGGGAAAATTCAGTCCAGTTGACACAGTATTGCTTCAGTGATGGTTGCTGCACTAGAGTCACTTAAATGCGTGAAGCCATAAAATCTTTCCACAATGTTTCTGTCACTGTCAAGGTACCGAAACACTAACACGGACTGTGTTTGAGTGGACACATCAGTGGTGTCATCAGCCTGAATAGCCACAAAGTCTGTGTTTCGCAACTCTTGCACAATATGGCTTCTTATAATTTCAAGCATACAGTCAAGGAGTTCATTTTGTATTGTATTAGAGGTGCCCTTAAAGACTGTAGCATGTGCTAAATGTCTTTCCAAATCCTGGTCTATGGTTGACATTAAATCCACTAGGCCTCGGAAGATCCCGGGTTTTGAGGAAGTTTCTGATTCGTCATGGCCTCGCAATGCCAGTTCGAAAGCACCACAGAAACGAATGCAATCAATGATCTTGGATAGATTTTGTCTGTTCTTATCAACAGCTTCATTGTGTTTTTGAATGGATTTGCGATACGCATCATTTATCTGCTGCTCAATTGGTGCGTCTTCCCCCAACATTCCCAGTCTTGTCAGGTTTTCCAGATGATTTCTTGTGAGCGCATGCTTCTTTATTTTTTCAGCGATGTGCTTCAGGTCGACCATTCCTTGCCGTGTCCAAGAAAAGTCACCGCCAAACAGCAAGCAGGGGAAGCAGAACAGAGAATTTCTTATAGGGCACCCTGTAAGCCAATCAGCTTTTGTGTACCAGGCATTTGAGAATGTACGTTTTGACATTTTTCCTCTGTCCTGGTTAGTTTGCTGTAGGTTTATTTCAGGCTGATGAGGTCCCAATTGTTTTAACTGTAGTTTTTGTTCAAGTGGCCGTGACTGGAATGACTTTGTAATCAGCTCTTGTACTGTATTCATGATGGGGTGTTGCTGGCCTTACCAATATATATATATATATATATATATATATATATATATATATATTAAAGAAACCTGTCAATAATCAAAGTACAACGTATAAGGTGCAGTGCAATAATATGAAATTTCAGTATAAATACATTATACATATATCTTGTGCATTATCCTAATACATCTCAAATGACTGCTAAAAATAGAGCCGTACTGCCTCCTGCCTCTCTGTGCCATAGTGGTTGCTGGAGGCACTGAAAGACACTGCTTGAGGGCCTTGAGAGTGACCACAGACATAGCTCTAACTACGATGTAAAAAAATATATAGCATCAGTTTCCTTACCTTTAACACTGGTGTTTGCTGGGTTGTAGCCGGGGTCGGGTGAGAGAGCAGCAAAGGAGGTTGGGGTCCTCTTGTTGTTTGCTGGAAAATTGCCCCAAAATGCAGTAATGTTTCAGGTTGTCAGGTGCTGAAAATGAAAAGATAACAATTTATTTTTGAAACAGTAGGGTAATGAAACAAAGACTGTGGGGAAAAAACATAACGCTCCAATTTTTTCCTTGCAGTTTGCATCCAGCTCTTAGATGACAGTTAATAGCTCTCTGTTGTATGTTAGGATTTTAACTTAGAAACTGCAAGTACCAAAAGGATCTCTCTGACAAAAGCAGTGCCTCACTGACCTATTTACATCTTATGCATTTTGTGATCTGCATCAGGTATATATGTTCTTTGCAGCAGGCACATTAAGCTTCTGCGCTGCCGCCTGCTGCTAGTTCACTACTGGGACCACAAACATAGCGATTCTGCTGGAAATCTTTTACGGTACAATGACCTCCCCAAGCTGGCCAAGGCCAGAACCCTGAGCCGCCCAATGTCTCCTTCACTGGCGGTCTTCAGGCGTAAGGATGGTCCTTCTCGAGGTCAATCCCTACATCCATGGACCATGAAATCCTGCACCTGGGACAGGGTAACCTGCACTACTGTCACCACAGAGACAGGCTGCACTCTATGTAAATCCGGAGGCTTCCAGGCCCTGGGGTTACCATACAACTCCATAAAACAGGGACACATCGTTCAAAGCCCTAGGCTTTCATTTCACACAACAGTGCATTCTGGGACATGTAGTCTTGGTTTAGTTCAATTGAAGGCACTGGAGTATCAAACAAGACAACAATGTAGTAAAGGACAGTCCAGGACTGGAAAGGGGTGTCTTCTAGAAATGTGCTCATGTGGTAACTCGATATAAGACAGGCCATTCTACCCTTTTACAGGAAGTGAAATTAGTGATAGCAACTGCTATATGGTAAGATCTACTGCAGCTCACCACACCTTCAGTGGCAAAGTACTAAGTGCCAGTTATTGTGCGCCACAGCTCCGCCTGCATGGATGCACCGCATTTACAATGCGGCGCACCATGGGGCAAAAACGGCACAGATGCGTGACGCATCTGTGCCTTAAAAGTGGCGCATTGCTGGAGTTGCGTCGCAATCGCGACGCAGCTCCAGCAATGCCCTGGGGGGTCCTATCTTGTTAATGCTGCGTCAATCCTTGCGCCTGCTTCAGGCAGGCGCAGGGTTTTGACGCAGCATGGGCATCTTGTAGATTTCACTCAGCCACATTTCGGAGGCGTTCCTGCGCCGGAACGCCCCCCCTGCGCAGGAACGCCTACATGTGGCAAGCAGGGCTTTACAACGTGACGCATCTCCCAGATGCGTCACGTTGTAAGTACCCCGCACCATGGCACAGGATTTGCGCCTCTGCTGCGTCACAAAAGTGACGCAACGGCGGCATAAATGAGGCGCAAGGGGCTTGTAAATCTGCCCCCTAACCCTCTTGTGTAACACAGCCTCGGTTCCAGTGAGCTGTCCAGCAATGACACAACATAACACAACGATGCAACCAGTGCGCTGCTGAAAGGATGAGCTGTGTCGGCTCAGATGCTCTCAACATGTCACAATCTGAGTGCAGTTTAACTGGGTGCGCACTCATGTTTTACGGGCTTAAAATAAACCTACAAAAGGCTTTCTGCTGCCATCTAAGTTATACATGTACATATCACTGCTGATTCAGCCATTCATCCTTCTGAGGTCGCTATTCTGAACACCAGGCGCCAACAAATGCAATTAGATGTTCTGCAATAAAATGTGATTTATAGGTTGTGGTAGTATTTAAATATCATTTGTTCTCATGATTTATTAGATGAATACACTCTCAGTGGCGTTGTATCCACACACAGACACGCGCGGCGAATCCCCCCCCCCCCCGCACACACAATCCCATAGGTCACATTACAGTTACACTGAGGGCCAGGTGGGGTGTAAATGTCACCAGAACCCCAAGACCGCGCCATTGGAGAATAACACAAGTTATCCAATAGGCGAGTTTGTATTATTTGTTTTGAAGCAATTTGCACCCAAAATGTTTCCCGAAGAAAAGCGTTTTTGTAAAACAGTTCGGTAAATATTAGATCTGCAGTTTGGTGGTTTAAAATGAAAAGACATTTGTAATTCTGCCTTTCAGAAGGGGCGCTTTCGGGGCAGGCGCTCTGCTTTGCTGCGCACAATCTAACAGTAGGGGTACGATCTCCCTGACTCTGCCCCTGGGTGCAGCTAACAAAGGGCCCTGATTCCACCCAGCATGTTAAAGTGCTGTTCACTTTCCACGAAGACAGCCCTGACTGATAAGCTATGTGTAAGGGTGAAACGCAGCCATGTGGGTTGGGGCTGCCATGTACTCCATGCATTGTCATGCTTCGACAGCAGTGAAACTAGCCAGTCCGTACTTAATGGGACATATTTCACAGCTATGACATCATGACAGTGAAATAAGGGGTGTGAATCACGACTAGTCAAACAGCAATACAATCAGCTGACACGAAAACACAGCGTGATCCTGAAAACCAAGATGCTGTTATGATTGGATATGTTCCGTACCACACATTACATGTTTTTTTTGTAAAACATGTAAAAAACACATGACTTTAGTTTTGGTTAAACATTTTAATTTAGGAGAACAATTATTAATTTAAGGAATACGCTACTTTTAGTGAAATACGGACATTACATCAAAGTAAGTCATATTTCCTATCAATTCTAAAGCTCCTGCAGTAGCGATATATTACGCGAGCGCGCAGCCACACGCGTGCACGCACATAAACACACTGATGTATGGAATATGGCAGCGGGATTGTTTCTTTGCAAGCTTTCCTGGAACCCCGGCCTTGGATTCGAGATACTCAACTGAGCCAACTATAAATGCTTCCAATAAGATTAGGCATAGCACAGGACAGTATTTGTCCAGGATCACACGCATTTGGTATAGTGGAGAAGCAGAGATTAAAAGAAAATGTCTCCATGCTGAAATTTGCAATTTAGCCAATAACCCATATCCAGACTACACCAGTGAGACTTACCTCAGCTCAGTCTTCGGGTTGAACTTGTGCCAGAATCGAAGGACTTCAATCTCCCACGAGGTCCACAACGAGGCGACTCAGGCGAGGAGTGAGGTAACGGTTAAACCAGGCTGAACCGGATCCCAACAGCGCCGCGCGCCGCAAATGGCCAATCACTGCATGACTACATTAAGTCAGAGACAGTGATTGGCCATTTTGCAGGGCGGCTGAGCCACCCACGCTCGGCATCCAATATGGATTGCCCCTGCTGTGCTGCGCGGTGACCGGCCAATCCTGGCGCTGCATGCAGCGCCGGGATTGGCTTGTAGGGCACATCAACTGCTCGCCCTGTCGCCCTTTTGCTGCCAGGCCGGGGTGCCGCCAGCATAACCTGCACCCCCCCCCCTACTAGCTAGGCCCTGGGGACTTTATTGCGCATGCTCGGGCAAGTTGCTGCCCGAAGCATACATGCGGGAAGGAAGGAAAACAACGGAACTACCGCCCGCCCCCCCTGCGCACTCCCGAGTCCCGAATCAGTCGGGTGATGCCCGGGTAAATATCGCGCTAAGCAAATTAGCACGTACATTTATTTTAATTATTAGGCGTAACATTTATTTTAATTATTTTGGCAGCCGCGGGTCCAGCAGGGCTGGTGGGGCTACGCCCCTACGCCCCAATGGACGCACCGCGGCTGTCTCTCCATGCCTGAGACTTCCTAGTGCCAGGGAAAGCAGAGTTTTCTGGGAGATTACTGCACAGACTCTTTTCCTGACTTTCTTCTAAGCCTGAGGGAGAAATACCCTACCTCGCTGCAGTGCCCTGGTTGATCAACTACACCCGGGCACAACCATGTCTGGCCACGCAGCAGTGGCTGGACCCGCGGCCCCACAAAGCGTGCCGCTTGCACAGCAAATGGTACAGCCCACATCGCAACACGCGCAGATCACAGCACTGCCCCCGTTTAGTGAGCTCATTGATCCCATGACAGCATCACCGAGGTGGACAGTTTGGATCGGCAGGCTCAACAACTACTTTACCGCCACCCGTGAGACGGACGGCGCAGTAAAAAGGTTGCTTTTGCTTCACTTTGGGAGGGAAGAAATATATAAACTGTTTGTACACCTCCCGGATACCGGTCCTCCTACCGACTACGATGCAGAAGTCAGGGCACTAAATGTCCATTTTGACGCCCAGCTCAACCCAGATTACGAGCGATTCCAACTTTGCCAAGCGAGTCAGAGAGAAAATGAGACAAGGGATGCCTTCCACGCTTGACTGCGAGAATTGGCTAGTACCTGCATGGACGATGACCAGAACAAAGAAGTAAGAGCCCAAGCAATCCAAGGGTGCCGCAACAAACACCTTGGGACCCTCATACTGAGACAACCAGTGATCACCTTGGAAGATATCCTTATCCTAGCAAGGTCGCACAAACTCTCCGATGCCAGAGCTACAGTCATGGACTCCGCGCTTGCCCAGCAAGCGGAAAAGCCGATAACGATAAAGACGGAACGTGCAGATGCCATGCGAACTTCGTCTAGAGGCGCCTGGGGGCGATGGCCGACTAGAAGCCAGCGAGGGTCAAGCTGTGGCTACTGCGGGAATGAGGAACATCCACCTGAAGAATGCCCTGCTCAAGGCCGGATGTGCTCGAAGTGCGATATCCTCAATCATTATGCCAGCGTCTGCAGAGGAGGGGCCAGAAGCAGAGTTGCTCAAGGAAGATGACCGGCATCCAAGGCAGTACGACAGTTATCGCTTGACGAAGCAGACAAATCTCAAGGAATGAAAATGTCAGCCAACCGAAGGCAGTATCTAGAAGACTCATCCACAGAGGATGAGGCTGAAGCCTACATGATATATTTTGCTGGTGATCTAAAACGAAGACGGAGGCTACAACCGACGTGCGCCATCGAAATTGCAGGAACACCAGTAAACGCTCTAATTGACACAGGAGCGTCCGTAAATGTCATGGGCTGCCAGCAGTACAAACAACTGAAGCCAAAGCCGGCACTAGCCCGTCGAACGTAAAGATCTTGACGTATGGAAGCCAGAAGCCGCTACCCCTGAAAGGAAAAATGATGGTGCAAGTCAAGTCGGACACACACGAGGTCACTACGACGTTCCGCGTCATAGACCGAGAAGTAGATATCCTAGTGAGCAGCCACACGGCAGAAGATCTGGGACTGGTAACTTTTGCTAACGCAATCAAGACCCTATAGGCCAATGATATACTTGAGCTGTTCCCTCAACTCTTCAAAGGCCTTGGATGCATGAAAAGAGACCCAGTGAAGCTACACATTGACAAGGCTGTAAAACCAGTGGCCCTACGGCACCGTTGCATAACTTTTCATCTCAGACCACTCGTCGAGCAGGAGCTACAGAACTTAGAGCAACAGGGAGTGATCGAGAAAGTCATGGGGCCGACACCCTGGGTGTCACCCATGGTCATAGCCGAAAAGCCGAAACAGCCAGGGAAAATATGTCTCTGCATCGACATGCGCAAGCCTAATCAGGCGATAAAGCGGGAGAGACACCTTACCCCAACGATCGACGACATACTAGCTGATCTCAATGGATCTCGTGGTTTTCCAAACTCAACCTCAACGTGGGGTACCACCAGCTGAAGCTGGCAGAAGAAAGCAGGTATATCACGACCTTCTCAACTCACCTGGGGCTACGCCGCTATAGAAGGCTAAATTTCTGCATATCTTCGGCAGCAGAAATCTTTCAAAACGCAGTTCGGGAGATGCTATCTGGGCTCCAAGCCGTCATCAACGTCAGTGACGATATACTCATTCACTCAGCGACTCTCGAGGAGCACCATCGTCACCTCAGAACCACGTTGCAACGACTAGTTGACCATGGAGTAACACTCCACCGGGACAAATGTCAATTCTTCCAAAAGTCCATTGAGTTCTTTGGCTACGTGTTCAGCCAAGATGGAGTGCAAGTAGACCACAGGAAGTAGCAAGATATTCAACAGGCACCAGCACAGCATCAGAAGTTCGGAGCGTTCAAGGTCGTAACTGATCACCAGCCACTACTTCCGCTTTTCAGAGGCACTGCTCCGCATTCACCGCCCAGGATTGAAAGGTGGGCGATACAGCTACAACATTATCAAATGGACATAGAGTACAGACCCGGAGCCAAAAATCCGGCTGACTTCCTGTCCAGACACCTGTTAGACACACTTCCAGGAAGCGCCCGACAAGAACAACGTACCGAAGAATACGTATGCATGCTGTCTCAATGGGCCTGCCCACGAACCCTCACAATTGAACAGATAATAGAGGAAACAGACAATGACATTGTACTACAAAAAGTACTAGAAGCCATACGCAGGGGGTCATGGGAATGTTTCCTCCAAGGTATCACCGGATGGGACGAACCAGACCGAATCCGTCCAGGGAAGATGTGGCGAGTACATGACGAGCTGAGCATTTCTGACAGTGGTGTCATATTACGTGGATCACGGATTGTCGTCCCGGTAGGCTTCCAGGAACGAGCAACTGTTCTAGCCCACGAAGGCCATCAAGGTACTGTGAGGATGAAGTCACGGATGCGAGAAAAGGTGTGGTTCCCTGGCCTAGATGCAGCCGTGGACACTGTTGTGAGGAGTTGCCGGGCCTGCCAGCTCACCAGTAACCCAGAAGCGCCCTCGCCGGTAGTAACAGAGGAACCAGCTCTGTCCCCGTGGTCGTGGGTAAGCCTAGACTTCAGGAGCTTCCCAGACGGAAGAGTCACCACTGTCCTAGTCGACAGTTACACAAAGTCCCCTATTGTAGAAGTCATACCGTCAACATCATTCAACCATCTGCTGCCAGTGCTTGAGAAAGCATTTGCTCTCTTTGGACTACCTCAAGTCGTAAAAACTGACAACAGACCTCCATTTCAAGGAGGAGAATTTAAAGAGCTGTTAACGCAACTAGGAATCAAACATCACCGCATCACTCCACCACTCCACAGTGGCTTCAAGCCAATGGTGAAGTGGAACGTTTCATGCGAACACTCAATAAAATCCTTCGCCTAGCAGTAGCCAAATAATCTGACCCAGAAATGGCGCTTCACAGATTTTTAAGAGAATACCGCAGCACACTGCACTACACAGCAATCACCGTGGGCACTAATGCTACCTGGTCCCCGACGAGACACCATTCCAGTAGCTGAGAGCTGGACACAAGAGCCATATCATCCTGTCGAAACACAAGCTCGACGAAGAGCTACTAACGACAGAGCAAGTAGCCGGAGAAGAGCACGGCAGAGAGTCATAGCGCCTGGATGCACCATCCTAGTGCATCACCGCCGCAGCGGAGGGAAGTTCCGCACAACATATGAGCCCGGATTGTGGACAGTACTGAACATCAATGGAACTGCCCTCACCGCTAAGAAAGGAGGAGAGATCAAGTACAACCGGAGGGTATCGATGTTGAACACCCCAGGAGAATGGAGGATGAGGAGTGTCCAAGTGGCTGGCTGTCACCACACGCTGACAACACTCAAAACCCAGTGCCTGAAGATGCCATGCCGGCCACGGATGGTGGACAATCCAATGTTGTGAAACACCGCCAGCCGCCAGCGCAAGGAGGGATCAGCGTGATGCCCAAGTCCGCTACAGCCTAAGGCCGAATCCAAGGCCAAGCCAGAGGCTAGCAGACTTTGCATGTTGAAGTATCGTTGACGTCCCCGAAGAACACTGATTTGAGATGGGATGTAGCAGTCTAGTTGTTAGGCCGAGAGACTGCCTCCATTGCCCGGAAGGGCATCCATACAATGTAACACTCTCTGGCCAGGCGTGGCCGGAGAGGACAAAATAAACGGGCGGAGGTCGCACGGGACTTCCGGCCCAGACTATAGCTATGGTGTGCATGTATTGTTTATCCAGCTCCCAAGCCCCGTAATTCTAACACCCAGGCCGCAGATACCATTTTCTACAATTTTCTCATGCATTAGCCTACATTGAGAACAAGCATTGGCATAGCCAATAGGTCTCGCCTATTGGACCTTATAAGTGTTTAGCCATGCAACAGTTGATGTTGTTGCACCAAGGATATTGTGCTGCATAACTAAATACTTATAAGGTCCCAAAAGCGAGACCTATTGGCACTGCCAATGCTTGTTTTTATTTCCCCTTTTACTATTACCAATGTTCCCCAACTATCCAAGATGACCATTAGCATCAGCTTCCCCTGTAAAACAATATTGTTAAGTCCTATACAATTGAAACCAATACTGTGTAAAACCATTTAGAATGTACATTGTACCATTTCGTATACATTCTTTTGGAGAGAAGCCACAAAACCCTTTGGAAACGTGCCTTTTCTTCCTATCTTCTTTTAATCTATACATCTGTCCCAATATTCTTTAAAAAACACCAAGAATCCCTATCCAGATTTGACCAATGTAACTGGATAGATGTACCACTTGTCACAACGTCTTAATATTTAGTTCGGGGATAGCCCAAAAAACCTCTGTGTAAAATTGCCTTTAATTCTAATCCAGTTGTGACCTGTGTTCATGGCACATGGTGCTTCAGAATGCACTATTTCTCATCATTTTGATTCTTTCCTTGGGAGAGATCCCCAAATTCCCTTTGAAAGTTGTTTAAATTATTTTGACAAAAAACTAGCTTTTCAGATTTAGTGTGCTTTAAAATGCACTTTTTTGTCAAAGAGATCCCTGGTTATTCCTTGTGGAAAAATCCCTAATAAACCAAAACATTTCATAAAATCCTAGGGTATTCAAGTACCCTCGTAAAGTTGCTTGTCAATCTAATTAATTTCTGGTATAGGCCAATCAGTTAGGAATTTCTGCCTAGAACCCTTATCTGAGGGGGAAAAAGTTAAAAGTTGAAAACATTGGAAATGGAAACATTTGAAAAGTTTGCAGTTACAAAGTGTGCTTAGCCAAAAAATATAAAGTACAGTTTATGGTTAAAACGCTGAAACTATGTAAAGCCAAGTGCTCAAAGTTTAAAAAGTTATAGTTGAAAACGAAAAAATATATATTTTAAAGTTTGAACTTAAATTGGAATTTGAAGTTTTGAAGAGAAGCTAAAAATTACAAAAGCTCCAAGTGACATTTGAAGGTGTTGCAAACTTGCAATAGAGATACACTTACATGGCATACAAAGAGACCTACAGAAAGAACCTAAGAAGCGAAGAAATACTGCAATCACAGAGGCAGGTAAACATAGGCACACTCACACACAGCACAGCAGGGACACACACATATCAGTTTTGGGAAGGAGTTGCGCGAAAGCACACACACACTCACAAATACACGCACGCACACACAAGCACGCACGCACACGCATACACGTGTTACCATCCTTGTGGGGACTATGTGTGAATACCTGCCTTGTGGGGACTAACCTTTCCCAATGTTTTTACAACATACTAATAACATCAAAATGTTAAGAAAAAATTCATAATACAGGATCCTGCTTCAAATTTGCAAATATACTGTTATTTAATCATGAGCACAGCACCATCCTTGTGGGGACTTGAACACGTGCTACCATCCTTGTGGGGACCTAATCTGTAACACTATTTGTGAATGAATACAGTCGAAGGCACATGGCTAAATGTTTATTTTATCAACAATATGCACAAACAACATTATAATCTATTCATATATGAATTGCTGCATATATACTAGGGGTATACAGTAAAGACAGATTATGTTAATGTCCCAGAAAATATCATATCATGCTTAAATAAAGAGTCTTAAAGCTATATTTAACCTAGTTATTAGTGCTTAAAATCTTAGGAGATAAGGGAACTAACACATAAAGACATTAACATATGTAAGCAAGGAATAAGGTCAAGTGGAACCCACAGCTTGATGAGCTGCTTACATTTTTGCCAAAATAGGTGTTCAAGTCCCCAAAGAGATAGTGGGTGAAGATCACTGTGTTTAAGTCTCCATAGAAATAGTGTGTACATTCAAAGCTTAAATCCTGTTACAAAGAATGTGAAGCTAATGATGTTCAAGTCCACACGGAGGTTGTGTGTAATTATAGGAATGCTCAAGTCCCCACAGAGATGGCATGTTATTATAGCGATGTTTAAGTCCCCACAGAGATAGTGTGTTATCATAGAGATGTTCAAGTCCCCACATTGATGGTGTGTTATTATAGCGATGTTTAAGTCCCCACAGAGATAGTGTGTTATTATAGCGATATTTAAGTTCCCACAGAGATAGTGCATGAAGGTGATTGTGTTTAAGTCCTCATTAAAATAGGGCCTGATTCACAAAGGTAAACTTAGGCAAAAAGTCTAACTTTACTACTTTTTTCAGTATTCACAAAGGTAAATTTAGACCAAAATTATAACTTAACCTCTTTTTCAATAATCACAAAGCCCCATACAGATAATGTGAAGCTGATGATGTTTAAGTCGAAGCAAACACAAGGAGATGATGGACGGAGTACTGAAACTTTTCAGACACTCACCCCCAGTCACATATCTGGGTTCAATCCATCATCGTTCCTTAGCTCGCTTCGCCACCCCAGTTCAGACTAGCTATATGCAAATCAGTCTTGACCCTGTGCCTCATGGGAACAGTCTGGCCCGAACTGCCAAGCCAGGTCTTCCCTGGACCGAAAACAATCATCCTGGGACCGGTTTCGGGGTAACACGCCCTCATCAGCCAGGATATCTTGAATCTAGTGGCAAAGTGAGCAAGGGACCCACGTCTGGACATACCCTGCCAACTTAGGGCAAGCAAAGCAAACACAAGGAGATGATGGACGAAGAGCTGAAACTTTTCAGTCACTCACTCCCAGTCACAGATCTGGGTTGAATCCATCATCATTCTTTAGCTCACTTTGCCACTCCAGTTCAGACTGAGCTATATGCAAATCAGTCTTAACCCTGTGCCTCATCCCCCTGGTGCTTCAAGTCAAAACAGAGCTTGCGTTTAATTACAGGAATGCTCAAGTCCCCACAGAGATGATATGTTTTTATAGTGATGTTCAAGTCCCCACAAAGATAGTATGTTATAGCGATGTTTATGTACCCACAGAGATAGTACATGAAGATGATTGTGTTTAAGTCCTCATTAAAATAGGGCCCGATTCGCAATGGTAAATTTAGACAAAAAATCTAACTTTTCTACTTTTCAGTTTCAACAATGTAAACTTAGACCAAAGGTCTAACTTTACTACTTATCAGTATTCACAAAGCTCCATACAGAGAATGCAAAGCTGATGATGCTCAAGCCAAACCAGAGCTGCGTGTATTTACAGAAATGCTCAAGTCCCCACAGAGATGGTGTGTAACTCTAGTATTGCCACGGTTGCCAAAGAAAATGTGTGTGATTATAGACATGCCCAGGTCCCCACAAAGATAGTGTGTGATTATAGACATACTCAGGTCCCCACAGAGATAGTGTGTGATTATAGAGATGTTTAGGTCACACAGAGATAGTGTGTGATTATAGACATGTCCAGGTCCCCACAGAGATAGTGTGTGATTATAGACATGCCCACGTCCCCACAGAGATAGTGTGTGATCATAGACATTCCCAGGTCCCCACAGAGATAGTGTGTGATTATAGGAATGTTTAGGTCCCCACAGAGATAGTGTGTGATCATAGACATTCCCAGGTCCCCACAGAGATAGTGTGTGATCACAGAGATGTCGAGGTCCCCACAGAGATAGTGTGTTATTATAGACATGCCCAGGTCCCCACAGAGATGGTGTGTGACTATAGTATTACCACAGTTACCAAAGAGAATGTGGATGATTACAGACATGCCCAGGTGCTCACAGAGATAGTGTGTGATTATAGACATGCCCAGGTCCCCACAGAGATATTGTGTGATTAATGGGATGCACAGGAATAGCACACAGTTTTAGTGTGTGATTATAGTCATGTACAAGTCCTCACAGAAATATTGAGCGATTATAGTGATGTTTAAGTCCCCACAGTGATAATATGTGATTACAGTCATATTCAAGTCTCCACAGTGATGTGTGTAGTGATAGGTATGTTGAAGAACCCATACAGATTGTATTGGTCTGGTGGCTTACTAAATGAATTAATCCACTTGAGGGATATGTGTTTGACCACTCTCTCATATGTTTGAATCCTGGTGCTACCACTCAGCCTTTATTTCTTCCAAGGTCTATACAATGAGTATTATTTATTTGGATAAAAAAACATATGATATTAAGCAACAAGATACCCTCAGGTGTGAATGTGCACTTTATATAGGTACATGAGATTATATGATGTGATAATAGTGGTACTCAAGCCACCACTAGAGATAGACTGGAATTATCCCATATCTATGAATCCCACTTCAAATGCAGAATTACTTCCAACACAGTCACAAAAACATTTGATTCATGGCCTTGTGCTGTCCCGCCTTGACTACGGCAATGCCCTCTATCAAAACTCCAGATAGTACAAAATACCGCCGCCCGTCTTCTCACAGGAACCCATCGTCGCTGTTCAGCCAAACCTGCCTTGAACGCCTTGCACTGGCTGCCGATCAAGGAGAGAATACAATTTAAGGCACTTTGCACGACACATAAAATTCTATATGGCAAGGCTCCACCCATCTTAAAAAACCTTATCACTCCCTATACCACCAAGAGAACATTACGCTCTTCATGCTGTAGCCTGGCATCTGTACCCAGAATCAAGAAAGCCCGTTCTGGAGGTCGACTTTTTGCATATAATCCTTCCAAATTATGGAATTCATTGCCCTCAGACATCCGAGCCCAGTCTAACCTACTGTTATTTCGTAGGGCACTCAAGACCTGGCTGTTCCCGTAATGCTTCCCTCGCACCTGGTTCTTTATCACTAGCGCTGGGACGCTTACGGGCAGCCATGCGCTTTATAAATCTGTAAAATAAATAAATAAATAAACTGATTTAAACTGTGTTCATCCAGGAAAGTTTACACTTCCTTAAACATCCAAGTATCAGAGTTCTCATTTTCTTTTCTAGCCCCCATCTTATCAACTCTAGTCTCCATTAAGAAGATAAAACTGCATTTCTGATTGTAATAAACTCCCCATACTGATTCGTTCTGACACTAGGATTATTACAATAGAGAAATTGATTTAAGAACTGGCACATCTTTATAATTTTTGTCTCTATAATTCAAGAATGAAATGGTCCTCTCCTCACAAAGCTCTTTCTCTGAAAGTATTCTTTATACCTGCTCTTGGGGCTCTTTCTAACTAACCAGGCTCACACTCTATAAATACCTGTATCTTTGTGTGTATGTGTGTATATATATACATACATACATATTACCTACTGGCAGTCGCTACTGTTCATGCACCTCCAACACCCAAGAAACTTACACATACTTAGTCTTTTAAACAATCACTTATAGAAACACATACTTATTCATACAGGAACTCTTTCAATCTCTCACTTTCACATATACTCCCTTATATACACCAATAGTCACATATACTATTTTAAAACATATGTAGTTACTCATAAAGACACTATTGAGACAGTCATTCACTCACTAACACACCCATGCACACACTCATCCACCCATACAGTCCTGCACACATGTTGTCTTCAACACATACAAACAGTGAGTCACTCATTCATGCACCTATGCACTACGTAATACCCCCCACCGAACCATACAGACACTCAGACACTCATACTGATACTCAAAAAACCAACTAATAACCTATATAGACACTCATGTAGCTACTCACCAACCCATGCAGCCACTTATACACAAAGTGAGAGACTGATACAGATATTTACATATTTAAACATTACTCACTAAGCCATGTATTCACTAAGATACACTTAATCAGTCAGTTATACAATCAATTTTCAACAACAAATCATCCATTTAGATATTTAATTGATATTATGTATAGTATATTTAGTTATAGCTAATTTAGCAGCATGTCAGTTTGTAGGGGAATAGGGTGAGAAATTATTTCAATGAAAATAGTTTTCTTTACTAATTTTTTGTTATTTATATATTTAATTCATAAATCATAATTTTTTCATTGAATATTTATAATGAAATATTTTTTATTTAGACTATGCTAGAAATAATTATTAATATATATCAGTGTGTGTATATTATATTTATTATTTTTATATGTTTCATTTATTTTAATTTTATTATTGTTTTATTTATTTTTTTAATTTATCTTGTTGGTGTTTGTGGGTTTTTCAGTAGTAGCGAGAAAAGTGAATTCTACGTATGTTTATTTAAATATTTCATTTAATTATACGTTTATTTTGTATTTTTATCATAAATTGTGCATTTTATTAAAATGTATACAATATATATTTTCTAGTTTAACTATGGTTAATCATTTTATGTTTTTAGGTATTTAAATTTATTTTTTTTAATGACTATTGGAATGGTATATGTAACCTTTCTGAGCTCCAACACTTTCCCTACAGCTTTCCTTAATATTGAATTTAACATTGTGTGCAAACTAAGAGCATTCAGCTTACCGGGAGACTGCAGGGGATTGAGGCTTGTGGCTCTCTTTCCGGATTCACGTTGTCAATTACGGTCCTCTGGGCTCCCGTCAGGTGGAGCGGGGATGTCATCTTGGCCTGCAGCGCTCTAGTCACGCAGGCTATAAAAAGAGAAGCCTGGAGCGGCTGCGCTTCAGCGCGCCAATGGAAAGCCGTACTCACCAGGACGGTGCCAGAAACCCTGCCGATTGAAGGCCAGGTCTGGTGCAATATTCCGCAAATGGGCTACACCCTCTGAACCAAGAGCGCTATGCGATCTGTCTGCATTCAGTTCAGATGGAGCTGGCACAAAATTCCTGTGAGAGATGATCCTTTATGCCATGCCCGATAATGATAAACTCCCCTAACAACCCTAAGAAAGGCCAATTTTTCCTATTAAATAGTGGCTTCTTCCCAAAGCACAGATTTGAAATTGCAGACCTGATTGTGGAGAGACAGATGACTGCCAATTTCCTAGTGGAAACATGGCTTCATGCGCAGTCCGCCCTAGACATTGTAGACGCAGTTCCTTGGGGCTATGTAATAACCAAACTAGATAGACCTCTGGGGATGGGGGCGGGTTGGCGGTTATACACAAGCAACAGCTACATTGCAGTCTGTCTGAAGTCCATATCAGTGGGGCAGAAGCAGCCTCCTTCTCTCCAGCGATTTCAGGCCAGTGCTCTCAATGGCCTGTTGATTTACAGGCCGCCGGGAGTAGCTGCTGCTTTTTTCTCAGCACTTCTGGACATGATTCTGTCGTTTGCCATTCAACATTCTAAGTTCATAATTTTAGGGGATCTTAACCTACACTTTGAAGATCCAACCTCACATAATAGTGTAGATTTAATGGAGGACCAAAAGTGGCTTCAGCTCTCGCAGTTGGTACAGGCACCCACCCAAATCTGGGGGCACACTCTTGACCCCATTTTTGCAAACCCAGAGCTGGTGAAAGTCAACACCCCGATTCCTATTGCCTGGTCCGATCACTATGCTATCCCCTTCTAGATTCTGGATACCCACTACCTACCTAAACCCACCCAGGCTCCCCACCTCAAAATTCGAAACTGAACTAGAATCAGTCAGGAGGCGCTTAGCTCTGCCATGAATCATAGTCCTTCCTGCCTAGAAAACTGCCCACAGGCCGCCAACCTGCAAGTTACTACATGGTTAAAGGTAGCACTAGATAGGATAGTATCGTGCAGAACATTTAATTCTCCACGGTCCAGACCCTCAGCAGGCTGGTTCACAGAGGACCTCACACAAACTAAAACATCTTGCAACAGTTTAGAACGTAAATGGAGAAAGTATTACTGTCCGTAAGACAAAGAATCTTACCTACGTTTGCTAAAAGAATACCATAAAGAAATCAGGGTGTAACAAACAGTTTTCTACTCACAGAAGATCAATGCAGCCAAAAATGCAGCGTGGGAAATCTTTAGGATTGTGAAATCCCTCATCTCTCTGGATACGGTATCCGCGGGCATGGACCCCAGCAGGAGCAGCTGCAATAAGATTGCCCATTTCTTTTGTTTCGGATAAAATCTTGGCGATATACGCCGCCTTTCCGGGTGCTGTCAACAACTCTGACCATCCCTCGATGAGAAACTCTGAACCTCTCCTCGATGGCGTTTTCAAGATTGAGAGCATCTCAGTGGAAAAACTAGATTCTCTAGTGACTAAAATCAAATCTGGCTCTCCACTGGACTCTGCGCCTCCAGCTATCTGGAAACTGGTGATGCCCGCATTGGCACCCAGACTTTGTGCGGTGCTCAACATGTCATGCGAGGATGGCGACTCCCGGTTGAGTGGAAACAGGCCATGGTGATCCCGCTCCTAAAAAAACCTTCTCTGGATCCCTCTAAACCAGAGAACTTTTGCCCCATTTCTCTCCTACCTTTTGTGGCTAAACTGGCAGAAAGGCACGTCAACTCACAATTGACAGAGTTCCTCACTGAGAAGAACATCTTACACGAGACCCAATCAGACTTCAGGCCTCAGTATAGTACAGAATCGGCCCTGCTTCTGGCCACAGAGTTACTACGCAAGGTGGCTGACGAAGGGAAATCTGGGGCTCTCGTTATGCTGGATCTCAGGGCAGCCTTCGAAACAGTCTTGCATACTGTGTTACTAGATTGATTGTGGACACAGGGTATTAGGGGTCTAGCCTTTGATTGGCTTGCAGACTTCCTTCATAAACACTCGTTTCAGGTCATCCAGAAGCCATACTCCACGGATGTTATCCAGTTGCAGAGGGGAGTGCCTCAGGGGTCGGCACTGAGCCCTACTCTTTTCGATCTTTACCTGCGCCTATTAGCGCCTATCCAGAGCCATGGGGTGAAGATGGTGTCTTATGCTGACGACACTCAGCTTATGATTACATTAGCTAATGTTGATGAGAGGTCCGCTACCAACTTTAAACTATGCCTCACTGACCTAACAACTTGGATGGGGGCTAGCTGCCGGAAGTTGAATGCAGAGAAAACAGAGGTGCTGGTGGTGGGGAATCAGCCCTCCATCTGGTCCTCGGCATGGTGGCCGGCTGATATGGGCCCTACCCCGAGCTCAAAACCCAAAGTGAAAAATCTAGGCATCCTTTTTAATTCCCAGCTGTCGTTTGACGGTCAGATCAGGACCACAGTGGGCGCTTCAGGGTGCTGAGACTAATAAAGAAGCTCCTGAGGCTAATTCCGGCAGAAGCTCAAAAAACAGTAGTGCAGGCCTTGCTGATGTCGCGGCTGGACTACTGCAATGTGCTATATCTGGGCACATCCTTAGGGAGGGTAGCAATGCTGCAAAGAGTACTAAATGCTGCAGCACGGATGCTTCTGAGACTACCGAAATGGTCCCCTATTAGACACGGTCTGGCCGAACTTTACTGGCTCCCAGTTAAACACAGAATCGCGTACAAACCCCTGTGCTTCCCGCATAGGATAATGTATCAGAGGGGTTCCAGCTATCTCTTCCCCCTGATCAAGGCGTATACGCCCTCCAGAATGCTTAGATCTGGAGAAGCAGCGCTGACAGTGATCCCCAGAGTACGCCTTGCAAGACTGAGGGGCTGCTCATTTGGGCTGCGTGCAGCAAAGCTATGGAATTCAATGCTGATCAACCTAAGACTTGAACAGTCTGAGGCAAGTTTCCAGAAGAACCTGAAGACTTGGCTCTTTAGACAGAGTTAGAAGTCCATTTGCACCAGACTCGCCGGGGCCTGAGTTTTGCTCAGTGTGGGGAAACTCCCTTGGAGTTATCAGGCGCTTTACAAATCAAAATACTTTCATTCATTCATTCATAATTGGGTGGGGATAGTTAATATAGCCCTTACCAAGGCCAACACTTTCCTTACTGTTGCTTAGGAAGGAGTGAGAATAGGAAATATAACCCCTTTGAAGTCCAATACTTTTCCTTCTGTTTTGTATATATTGGGGTGGGAATAGCAAATCTAATCCCTCCGAAGTCCAACACTTTCCCAGTTGTTGCTTACATTGCAGTGGGAATAGTAAATCTAACCTCTCCGAAATTCAGCACTTTCCCTGCTTTTGCTTAGGGTGGAATGGGAATAGGAAAATTGACCCCCTCAGAGGTTCAACACCTTCCCTACTGTTGTTTAGACTGGAGTGGAAATTGCCATTTGAACCCCTCTGAAGTCCAACACTTTCACTACTGTTACTTAGATTGGAGTGGAAGTAACAAACACTGACCTTCTAGTGGACTTGCTCCCTTCACAGGGAAACTCGGCCTGGTGGCTACTGCTGCCCCTGTTGCTGCTGCTGACCCTTGGTTGAGGCCCACCTCCACCCACAGGCCCCTGCCTGCGCCTCATATCTGGTGGTCTAGTGGTAGAGCTTAACTGCTCTGCTGCTAGTCTGTCCCTCTGCCTCTCTTTTCTGATTTCTGCCTTTTTTCAGCTTTTTCCTTTGTTACCTTTTTCTTTCCTTTGTTTGCCTCCCTTGTCCCTGTTGCTGTGATCCCCATTGCCCGCCTCTCCAGTGACCCTTCCCGCTCCTGCATTTTCTGCCTCCCAGCTGCCCAGCCCCCCAGCACAACTTAATGGCAGCCGCCGAGCGGCTGCACCGCTGGCACACCCAAGGCAGGCCTGTCTGCACCCGTCCGTGCCTGGACTATGCCTAGAGCCAGGGCGTCACCTCTCCCGACATCACCTTCTTCACAGAAACCTTGATCAACCCCTGATCCGGACTGGACATCGTCATCACCATTCCTGATGGCTACAAAATCACTCGCAAGGACTGCATCGACCGACCGAGCATCGCCATCATCCAGAAAAACACCCTCCGACTGACCATGCACTCAAATGACCCAATGACAACCATATTGAACCTAGATCCAACCTGAGCGAGACGTGACCCCCAGAGTGGTTCTCCTACAGTCCTGGATCCTTAGAAGTGGTGCTGAAGGTGAGCAGATGCCTCAAATCTAAAACTTGGGACTTAAAAAATTCTCTACCCACAAGTGACCTGAGGACTGAGAGAAGACCAACGTGCCTTTCTCACTGATCTGCCCAAGGTGCATTTCCGGTCGGCCTGACTTTGAGGCAGCTCCCTTACAATCTTCTCCATTGCTATGCAACCTCCTGGAGCCCTCATCTGACACAGCTGCAGCCTCTTCTGCTTTAGATGTTCGACTCACCCCCCCAAAAAACCAAGGCCCAGATTTGCCAAAGAATTGCATGCCCTTCCGTCACGCAGGGTGACTCAAGGGCAATGAAATGGAAATGCAATCCTTGAGTCAGAATTAACAAGCCACGCAAGGCCATATTACGTGGCCCTGTGTGGCTTGGTAAATCTGGAGTAATGCAAAGCTGTGTAAGTCACTGCCTTGCGTTAGTCAGTGCCAGAAAGTTGTTTCATGGGTGGCATTTGGGTGTTCCCATGCATCTACCCAAATATACTGGAACATTCCCAAATTTACCATGACAAGTAAACCTGAGGATACGTCAAAATTGTATGCCTTCCTGGTAGAGGTGCAACAAGGAGAAAGATCTTTATTTCTCTTTGTTTGTTCAGAATACAGTATACTTAGAAAGATGACAATGGATCTAAGGATTGCCTCTGTGCAGGAATATGGCCCTTCTTCAATAAAAACAATCTGTCCTGCAACACAGGCACCCTTTCACTACGAAATAAAGGTGCCTGCGTTGGCGCTAGGTAGCACATAATGCACCAGCACAGTGAGAAAGCAGCAATGAGCAAAGTATTTATAAATATGGCACATTCCTGCCCTCTCCTTTTGATGCAGTGCATGTTGTCTTGCTGCTTTGTGCTGCGTCAAATCTTGATATATTTGACCCCAAGTCTGAAAGTAGGAATCTTCACTGTGACTTCGTCCAACAGCTCCAGGAAAACGACACCTCCTCTTTGGACACCCTTGCCTGCCTTGCCCAGCTGAGATTTAACTTCTCAGACATTTTTCTTCAGAAATTCTTCTAAATACGAAGGTAAGTTCAGACGCGGTCCAATCCACTTCTTGTATCCAAACTGTGGTCCATTGCGGTCGGCCTTAACTTTTGACTTTGAGCTGGTCGTGCACGACTATATGCCCACAGTTGGTGCTTTGAACATTTAAGCACTATTTTTTACTTTAAAATTTACAAATTCATAACTCTGATTCTACTGATAAAACTTAAATATAAACATAAGATAATATTCGTCCTATTTCAGAATTTTTTTTTAACATTATTCTTGAACAGCCAACCTGTCAATGATCTTTCTCCTCATGCATCAAACCATTTGGAGATACTTTGACAGACTGGATACAATGGCTTCACCAGTGTCTTATCTCAATAGCCTTAATGCCTCTGCTTGTTGCGTTACCCCTATAGAATGGCAAATCCTTCTTATCCCCTTCCTCCTGGGATTTTTATACGCTGCACAAAAGAATAGAAGATAAGCCATTTTTTCATCTGGCGAATTACATGAAGGCAAAGTGGTGGACAGGCAGCATGCATTTGATCGTTTGGAACAAAAACCACTGAATTAAAGAGATCCAAGTGTAAATTCTACATATAACTAACTAGCCACTAGGAGAGTAATAAAGTCAAAATAGCATTCATAAAAACCAGTACATTTAAAATACAGAAAGGCTACAGTTAGGAATTTCTGAGTCAGGAATTAGTAATTTGGTTCTTTAGCACAGTATTCCAATGTATCATTGGATAGTGTTCTTTAGATAGTGGTTGGAAGTTCATCCTGTCTTTGTATTGCACTTCAAAGTTAAGTAACCTTAGAATTGACCACACACTTCTAAACCACAGGATTTTACATTACCTATCAAGAGAATTGATCTTTTCTAGGGCTGAATATGATATGATATTAGTTCCTTGGTGTACCACAACCTCCGTCAAGCTAGCAGGTTTCTGATGTTTGCCGTTGAAGATAAATTTTTCATCCCTATGTCTAAAGGAATGGAACTAGTGGGTGCTCTGGGGAAATTTAATCAGGAATATCAAACATGTGTTTCCAATTAAAGTGAGACCACTGGACTGCTGTAAGCCCCACCATTCTGCTCCATAGAGTGAGCCTCCCAAGGCTTTGACATTATCTAGCTGTGGTTGATTTTAAAACACAAAGAATGCTGGAGATGTTCTGTTGCAGCCTTAGACAGACAGCTCTGAATAATAGGGTTATTGTTGCTATTGACATAGATGTTTCAGTTAAGGATAATTTTGCATTATTAATTGTGTCTTTGTGGATACATTTGTTTTGATTACCACAGAAAGCTGCTCCTAGTGAAGTGTGACCCTACTACAGTTATAGACCTATTGTGAGTTAGGACATCTCACAAAAAGTGACGGACTGATCTCACACACCACCTGGTGTCATGCTTCATCATCGGCCAGTCCTCGCCCTCCAAAACCTTCGTTTGATGGAGGGCGGGCATACACCTGGAGACAGGGATGCACTTCTAAACTAAAGAGTGGGGGCCCGTGAGGTGGAACGTGAAGTTAAAAATCATTATAGTTACCAGAAAAGAATTTTAATGTGGCCAATAACTATATGATGCTAAAAACAAAAGGACGGTGGGTGGGGTATTTAGTGTCCCCTAACCGTCTTGTGAAAGGTCGACATGTTTCTGCCTAGTTGGCCCGAGCGGGTCCAGGGCATTCATCAGGACCTAAGTTTGAATTGGGGCTCCGTTCTTACCAACAGGTAGCAAGAAAGTACCACTGCGCGGGTGTGGCGAGGGCCGCACTCCGCTTCCTACTTTGCTTCCAACCGTCAAGCCTATAGGGAGGAGTGAACAAACAATTGTGTAATAACTGTAGAAATGGGTCAAAAACACATAACATTAAAGACAAAAAATAAAAAGAAATAGCGCATGCGTAAATTCCTTAATGTGAGTGACTATTCACGTGACTTGTGCCACTCTATGTGTGTACACAAACAAATCGAGAGTCTAAATGCTCTCGTGGGTCTTAGCCTAGTTGAGACAACTACTTGCCACATGGGGGGAGGGGGAGGGGACACTCCTGTTCATTCTGGAGGGAGAGAAGGTAAATCACAGTTTTCATCAGGGAATTATCATCCGGTTTAAGGAACCTTGAAATTCCACATGCGAGTAAAGTACACGCTCATTCACACAGTAACGAACCAGAGGGGTCCAGTTACAGTTTAAATTGCATTCATACTCTTACTGTCTCAGGAAAAGTGTCCCGCGTTCAGCCTACGGTGTTGCTCCCGGTCCTCCCGAATGTAGGAATGAGGCTGCGGGGTCAGTGTTTAAGTAGTGTGCTTGAGGCTTTAATTGGAGTCAGCGGGGAGTAATTACGGCTGAGAAATGGTTCCTGGTGTATTGTTTCCGGTGTCCCGAGCGGACGTGAGGATGATGCATGTAGCGCAGTGCCTGATTTTGTCATGGCTGCAGCGAAAGGCCAATGGAATTGCCCCAGCAGCGGAGTATGCCCAAATAAGGCGGACGAGTTAACGGACCCGCCCGTGGTTGGTGTCACGTGTGTGAAAGCGCGTCCGGAGTCGCCTAGGTAATGCGGGGGTGACTTTGTGAGAATGAGTTACGATACATTCTCCGTAGACCAATGCGAAGTGTGGTAGTGGGCGTGGACAACCATGCAGAACCAATCATGCTTTTGTAATCAAGATGAACGGAGAAAGCGTCAGGGGTTGCCTTGGTGACGCGGGGGTGGCGTGGAGCAATGGCAGCGATCCGCCAGATGCTTGCCCAAGCAGCAGTCGCCTAAATCAAGGCTGGGCATGATAAATTTGTTTTCACATAATAATGCACATTTTCTGGAAAATTATGCAAAATCACATGCAATTACTCATAATGAGAATCCATCATTGAGTGGGATATTGGAGCACAAAATATGCGCTGTGGTAAAAACATAGCATGAAAAACACAGGCAGAGCAAGCAATAGCCGTTCATGGTCACAACATTTGCATTATTCTCATGTACTTGCAGTAAAATGTTGCTGCAAATGACACAATAGTATGTGAAGTGGTGCAATTTTGGAAATGTTGCTTAGCAAGTGTAGAGCAAGAGTAGAGCAAAGTCCCCAAAATTATGTGACTTTTCCTGCTTTATTTAAATTTGTTGTGGTCTAAAAATGATGGTAAATAATGGGGGTTGGTGATATGAGAAGTAGCAATGCACCTTTTTTAAAAGGCAGGGACACTGCCTAGTACTGTACGATTATATGTCGTTGACTTGGGGAAGAGCAATATGATGTGGAAAGACTGATGCTCTGAAAGATTTTCTAACTAAAAGAAGTGCTGCTTATAGGACGAGCTTATAAAAAGTAGGGCATCTCATAAGAAAAAGGCGGCAATTGCACTATAAACGACCTGCTTCTAAATATATTTAAAAAACACACAAACACTGGCATTCAGTCAACATGTGTACCTAAATGTAAATATAAGTTAAAGCTATAGGCGTTCTTACTGTTTCTGGATAAAAGGTTGTGCCATCAAATTACCATAGAAATGTTCTTTTAGGTGATATAGGCTTTTTTAGGGTTTAGGGTGCGTACAGGTTTTTGGGTGGCAAGGGAATTTCCAGGGTTTAGGGTGGGTATGGGTTTTCGGGTGGTAGGTAATTTTTAGGGCTCAGTGTGGGCATAGTTTTTTGGGTGGTAAGGTATTTTTCGGGGTTTAGGGTGGGTATGGGTTTTTGGGTGGCAACTGAATTTTTTAGATTTAGGATGGGTATGGGTATTTGGGTGGAAAGGGATTTGTTTGGGTTTAGGGTAGGTATAGGTTTTTGGGTGGTAAGTGAATTTTAGGGTTAGCGTGGGTGTAGGTTTTTGGGTGGTAAGGGATTTTTTAGGGCTTAGGGCGGGTAAGGGTTTTATGGGTGGCAAGGGAATTTTTTTATCATTTGGGATGGATTTTGTTGGATTTACAGTGGGTTTGGGTCTTTGGGTGGCAAGGCAATTTTTATGGTTTTGGGTGGGTGTGGGTTTTTGTGGGGCAAGGGAAATGTTATAGTTTAGGTTGGGAAAGGGTTTTTGGGCGATAATGATTTTATTAGGGTTTAGCAGTTGCATGGGTTTTGGGGTGGCAAGGGATTTTTAAGGGTTTAGCATTTTTATGGGTTTTGGGTGGTAAGAGAATTTTAAGGGTTTTGATTGGGTATGGGTTTTTAAGTGGCAAGCGATTTTTAGGGTTTAGGGTGGGTATGGGTTTTTGGGTGGCAAGGGAACCAAGGGATTTGGGTGGGTATGTGTTTTTACATGGTAAACACATTTTTAGGGTTTAGGGTGATGATAGGTTTTTGGGTGGTATTGGATTTTTTACAGTTTAGGGTGTGTATGGGTATTTGGGTGGTAAGGGATTTTTTAGAGTTTAGGGTGGGCATAGGTTTTGGGTGGCAAGGGAACCTTTAGGGTTTAGGATGGGTATGGATTTTTGGATCGTAATTAATCTTTTAGGGTTTAGTGTTTGTGTGGGTATTTGGGTGGCAAGAATTTTTTTTAGGGTGTATATGGGTATTTGGGTGGTAAGGGTTTTTGTTTAGAGTTTAGGGTGGGCATAGGTTTTGGGTGGCAAGGGAACCTTTAGGTTTTAGGGTGGGTATTGGTTTTTGGGTGGTGATGAATCTTTTATGGCTTACTGTTTGTATGGGTTTTGGGTGGCAAGGAATGTTTTAGGGTGGGTATTGGATTTAGAGTGGCAAGGGAGTATTTAGGGTTTAGGGTGAGTATGGGTTTTTGAATGGTTAGGTATATTTTAGGGTTTAGAGTGGATATTAGTTTTTGGCTGGCAGTTGAATTTTTAGGGTTTAGGATGGGTGTGGGTTTTGGGTGGCAAGGGTACCTTTAGGGTTTAGGATGGGTATGGGTTTTTGGGTGGTAATTAATCTTTTAAGGTTCAGTGTTTGTGTGGGTATTTGAGTGGCAAGTCTCTGTAGAGATCATGTGTGATGTCAGTCATATCCATGTCCCACAAAGATAGTGATGCCGGGTCCCCAAAGAGATTGTGAGTGATGATAGCAATACCCAAGACCCCACAGAAATTGCGTTAGTATATTCATGTTCAGGTTCATAGAGATAGTGTGTGATGAAAATCATGTTGCAGTCACTAGAGATTGTGTTTGATGACAGTGATGTCTAGGTCCCCACAGATATAGTGTGCGATTACGGCCATGATCATGGCTCTGTAGAGCTCATGTGTTATGTCAGTCATGTCCATGTCCCACAGAGATAGTGTGTGATGATAGTGATGCCAAGGCACCCCAAAGTTAGTATAGGATGATATCAATACCCAAGTCCCCACAGAGATACTAGGTGATTATAATTATATTCAAGTACCCACAGAGATAGTGTGTGATGATAATCATTTAGAAGTCACTAGAGATGGTATGTTATGATAGTGATGCCTTAGTCCCCACAGAGATAGTGTGTGAATATAATCATGTTCAAGTTCCCACAGAGATAGTGTGAGGTTACAGTCATGATCAAGTGTCCTTAGAGATCATGTGCAATGCAAGTCATGTATATGTCTCACAGAGATAGCATCTGATGATAGAGATGCCGGGTCACGAAAGAGATAGTGTGTGAGGATAGTGACCCCGGATCCCCACAGAGATAGTGTGTGATGATAGTGATGCTGGGTCCTCACAAAGATAGTGTGTGATGATAGTGATGCCTAAATCCCCACAGAGATATTGTGTGATTATCGTCATATCCATGTCGCGCAGAGATAGAGTGTGATGATAATCATGTTGAACTCACTAAAGATAGTGTGTGTTTAAAGTGATGCACTGGTCCTCACAGAGATAATGTGTAATGGTCGGCATCCTCATGTCCCTTCAGTGATAATGTGGGATTATAGTTTTCGGGAGAGCATTATTATTTGAGGTGGATGTTAGTCCACCACAAGTAATAATGTCACTAATCATGTTGGGTCTAATAAAGGTTTAAGTACTTTAAACCTGAGCTCAACCCCTGGAAGCTAAGGCAGATAGCAACTAAGCTTAACATAAGAAAATCTCTGTGTTCTACAGAGATAATGTGAGATTAGAGAGATGCCCTGGCCCCCCAGAGATAGTGCGTGAATACAGCTATACTCATGTCCCCACAGAAATGGAATGTGATAGTGATGCCCAGGCTCCCAGTGAGATAGTGTGCGATAATAGTCATTTATAAGTCCCCAAAGAGATAGAGTGTGATGATAATTATGTTGTAGTCACAAGAGGTAGTGTGTTGATAGTGATGCCCAGAGATGGCGTGTGAATATAATCATGTTCAAGAGCCCATAGAGATAGTCTGTGATTAGAGTCATGCTCAAGACTCTGTAGAGATCATGTGTGATGGAAGTGATGTCCATGCCCCAGTGAGATAGTGCATTTTTGTTGCCATGTCCCCACAGACATAGTGTGTGATTATAATAATGTTCAAGTCACTAGAGATAGTCTGAGATGGTAGTGATGCCTAGATCCCCACAAAGATCCTGTGTGATAATAGTCATTTTAAAAGCTCTCAGAGATTGTGTGTGATGTGAGTCATGTCCATGTCCCACAGAGATAGTGTCTGATGACTGTGATGCCCAGCTACCCAAAAGACAGTGAGCGATGACCGTGATGCCCAAGTACCCACAGAGATAGTTTGTGATTGTAGTCATATCCATACCCCACAGAGATAGTGTGTGATAATAATCATGTTGAATTCACTCTAGATTGTGTGTGATTAGAGTGATGCTCTGGTCCCCACAAAGATAGTGTGTGATGGTAGGCATTCTAACGTTCCTGCAGTGATAATGTGTGATTATGATGACTGTGAGAAGAACAATTACCTTACCTTCGACAACACTTCATCAGGAAGAGTTTCTAGCTAGCTGCAGATTCCTTATCTTAGAATATTCCCCCAGATAAGGATAACACCTTATGCGGTAGAGATAATATTTCACTGCAGAATCCTTATCTTAGAATATTTGAGCAAGGTGTACGTAGGTGCATGGCATCGTCGGTGTAGTCTGCGCCAGAATTGACAAGCACAGTGTCTAAATAGTCGCCAAATCAGTGCACTGACCACACGTTCTTGACTGTTCTAACACACCAGAAGCACAGAGCCAAACTGAGGTGGAATGACCAGTGTGCTAGGGAGAGGGCATGAAGGAGGATGGGAGAGTCTGTAAGGAATCTGCGGCTAGGTAAAGTCTTTACCAGATAGGCATTAATGAAGGTAAGTACCTTGTTCAGCTGATAGACTTCTAGCCGCAGATTCCTTACCTTAGAACAGATACCAAAGCAATCTCTCCCCAAAGGTGGGTCTGCGTACTAAGTTGCATTAAGAAGTCCTGGAGAACAGACAGGTGAAATGCCCATCACCACACAGACCTGACTGTCTAGGCAGTAGTGTTTGCCAGCGAAGCCCACGTAGTAGCCCAATAGATATCCAGATCTGGGACTCCTCTCACCAGGTTGCAGCTGTATCTCTGGTGAAAGGAGCTCGTAAACCCTCAAGGGGCTGCTTCTCAGCCGTTGTGTAGCAGATTTGAATATAGTAAACTTTGTGAGTAAGGTCAAATCTGTCACCGCTCCATCTCCGTGGATTCAGATGGAGAGTTTGCAGGTTCAGGTGCAGATCCTGCCCTGTTGCTGCGACAGGAGATCTTCCTTCCATTAGGGCAGCCTGATTGAAGCACAGATACTTGTGCTCGGGAGCTCGGTGATACCATGCTCTCCTCGCCCAATCTGAGGCCACTAAGATGATTTTGGCCTGGTCGTTCTTGATCTTCTTGAGAATTTTGGACATTGTATCAGCTTAAAAGCATACAGGAGTCCTGAGCTCCACTCAAGATAAAATGTGTCTCTGAGTGAGAGCTGCTTTGGAAACTACAGCGTACATAAGTGCTGACATTGTGCGGTCTCGACAGTAGCAAACAGATCTAACCACGGTTTTACTCAATCTCTGAAGAGACATTACACCACCTACGGATGAACACGCCATTCATGATCCATGAGACATCGATGGTTGAGTTCATCTGCTCTGGCGTTTAGAGAACCTGCCAGATGTTGCACCCTCAGGAAAATGTCCTGATGTTCCAGTCATGTCCAAAGGTGGAGGGCCAGAGGTGCAGGGCCTCATGTTGCAGATTCCACGACCCCACCCGCTCTGCTTGTCGCAGTACCACATATGCAAGATTAGTGCATGGAGAAAGGGGGAGTTATAGTAAATGTATTGTGACAGTTGATGCAAGAAGAATGTGTCATACAGTGGAGTGGTGTCTCGTATAGTACAAGGCTGTGGAGTGTATTACACTGTAGTGGCATAGCGTACAGTAGAGTAAAGTGTTATAGAGAGGAGTGACGCCTCATACAGTTGGGTGGTCAGGGGCACAGCTTGGTCAGGTAACATTGAGGGGGTAACCTTTATTTTTCCCAACATCAAGCTATGCATCTTGTGAAAATACATTATATGAGAAGTAGGGCATGAGGGGGCTTAGGAAGGAGTGCCTTGGTAGTAATTAAAACATAATATTTTCAAACTAACCAGCATTTTGTAAGAACTTCAAAACAGAGACATGATTGAGTGTGCATGTGTTTTTGTCTGTGTGTATGTAAAAATCCCAGGTGAAACCCAACAGACACCTTACTCTGCCAAATCAATTGAAAGCACTTGTACCCAACCATTTACTACAGAATGTACCCATTTACAACAGAATGGATATTTTAAGGGGGTGTAACACCCCAAACCCTCCCCTGAATCTTCCACCCCCTGGGAGTGGTATGGCCTGTTGTAGAGTGTGTGAAACTGTCAAAGAGTGGTGTGCAGTGTAATGACACAGAGAGGAGTACAGTGTTGTACAGTTGAGTGAGGTAGAGTAGAAAAGGGTGAGGTACAGTGTGCTACAGTGGAGTGGTATTTAGTGTTGTCAAAAGCAGTGCCATAGAGTGTGTTGAGTGAAGCGGTATAGAGTGGAGGGGCATAGAGAGGAATGGTGTAGAGTTGAATAGCATAGAGTGAAGTGGCATCCAGTGAAATAACATACAGTTGATTGACATACAGTGGAATGGTGTGGACTGGAGTGGCATAGAGTGGATTAGCATATACTGGAGTGTCATTGACTGTAATGGCATACTATGAAGTGGGTTAGAGTGAAATTACAAACAGAGGAGTGGGGCACAGCAGAGTAGCCTACAATGGAATGCCATAAAGTGGAATAGTGGATAGGGGAGTGGCATAGACTGGAGTGGCACATAGTGGAATAGCATACATTTGACTGCTGAACAGTGCACCACCGAAGAGTGGAAAAGCATACAGTGGAGTAGGGTACAGTCAAGTGGCTTACCCGGTGGTGAATAAATTGGAGTGACATACAGTAGAGTAGGGAAGAGTGAACTAGCATAGCGCAAAGTGGAGTTGCATACAGTGGAATAGCGTAGCGTAGATTAGATTGCTGTATAGTAGATTAGCATACACTAGATTGGCATACAGTGGAATAGCATGAATCAGAGTGGAGTGGCATAGAGTGGAGGGTGGTAGAGTTGAGCGGCATAAGGGGAGAAGCATACAATGAAGTGAATAGAAGAGTTGCTTAGAGTGGGGTGACATACAGTGTAATAATGTACAATACACTACCATACACTGAAATAGCATACAGTGGAGTAGTGTACAGTGGAGGGGCACACAGTGGAGTGGCGTACACTAGAGTGGCATAGATTGAAATAGCATATAGTGCAGTGGCATACAGTTCAGTGGTGTAGAGTGGAGGGGCATAGACTAGAATGCAGTACAGTGCAGTAATGCACAGTGGAATACAGTTGAGTGGAGTGGGGTAGAGTGGAGTGGCATACAGTTGAAAAGAGTGTGTCATATATAGATTCTGGTTTGAGGAGGCTCACAATCCCTGTGGGAGTCACATGGAGGAGCAGAGACTGTTGAAAGTCTCCGGTTGAAGCCTGAAGAGGTTTTAATGTTGCCCTCTCCCAGACCTGCTCAGCCTCATTTTGGATTTCTGGTTTGGGTGGTCAGCCCCCCGCCCCCGACACGAGACATTGAAGCAGGCAACAGTGTCTGCAGCTTGGCCCTGCTGTATGGAGGCCTTTTGATACACTTGCTTTTAGCAAACTTCTTTTTTGCTCCCAGAAAAAAGAGGTAGGTGATTGAGAGAATGGTCAAGACTGCTTGAAAGTAGTTACATAGGCTCAGTTTATCCCTTTTCCCCATCCACAATTTCTTTCTTCAGGATGTCCCTGGGCTTAACATCAAGCAAGAAATAGAAGTAAAATAGAAGGAATAATGCAAGGGAAAGGTTCCATGAAAGATGTGGGTTGGTGGAGTACATGAGCTGTGGGAAAAACTGCTCTTGGTAAGGAAATATTTTGGGTCAGTTGATTGGCAGAGCGTGCTGGTCAGAAATATGTGCAGATGGATTTGGGGCTCAGATCATTGGAAGGAGTGAACAGCTGTGAAGCAGCACCAGTCCAATTATCTTTAGTAGTTTGTTGTAATACTCACCCAACACATCACAGAACAATGCATGGCCAATAATACCCTCCTTATATGACCCTCTTAACTAGAGTTCACAGCTATGCAATCTAAATGGATGCTCATCACATGGTTTTCCAGTCACATCCAGCCTTTGTCAGCTCAGTCCGCCATTCCCTGCATCTCAGTCATGCTGTGCACTGCGCACAGCTATGACCTGCTTTTCACCTGCTTTGTGATAGAAGTCATGTATCTTCTTCGTGTACATTGTAGTGAATGCATTCGTTCACATGCACTGAATGTCCTGCAGGAGAGGAATGGTGGAAGAGGTAACAGGTTAGCTTTCTGGGCTAGGTACCACATTGAGCTGTCAGATGCTGAACCTACCAAAGAGACCCCCTTATATCTGTCAGCTTGACAATCTCGCGTGGAGAGCAATGCAGAGTATCAAATGACATACAGGCAGGGCGAGGCATGAGACAGTGATCAAGAATCCCGGTGGTAAGGGAAGTTAATGAAACAATATGGATGAGAAAAAGTAGTTTAAATTAGACCGAAAATGGAGACAAGTTATGGGGCATGAAAAGTGGGGACAAACAGGATGCAGGTAAGAGACATTGGATAATGATTGCGAACTTCGGAGCAAGTGTGTGCAGAATGTAGTTTGTCATAACCCTTAGTGAACATATCATTAATTTTACATTTGACTAATCACAAACATCTTTTGGTATGAACCAATGAGGGCATGATGTAGGCCCATCGATAAATAACAAGGACATCCCTATACTCCGTTGCTTCCTCTCCAGCCACCTTTATCTCCAGGGCCTGTCTTTGTTGAATACACAAAGACTCCTGTATGACTAGACACCTGGAGATTGTACATGGCATGTGGCATGCAAGCACCAACTGACACAGTGCCTTCTCAGAGGAGAGTAATGTGTGTCATTACCACATATTACTCTTAACACAAAAGATGGTTTAAGGTAAAAACTGTAAAAAAAAAAAAGCACCTTCATCAACTGACTGTGCTGGCTCACTGCCAAGAATTGGATATGCAAGCTGGTGCTCCATTCCATCCCGGGGAAGAGTATGCATGTGAACAAATGTCCTTAAACACTGCTGTGGTGTTCCAAAATGTGGATCTGAGTCCTAGCTATTACGAAAATGCATGAAGACCACGCTTAAGCTCTCCTGACCCACCATGCTGCCAATTTGCCTGCATGGAAGTCCCCAACCAGACCAAAAGGTGAGGAGATTTGTACATAGTGCCTACACGCCTCTTTTCTTCTCAATAGAGGATACAGGAGGCTAGCACAAAGAGCCACCATCTACATGTGCAAGTGAGCTGAGTGGCGATTCCTTAGCAAACACACTTCCTCTCTACCTTTTATCATTTTGTTCCCTTTCCCTTGAGCCCTGACATTTTGTAGAGAGACCATCACCAGAGTAGCCTGGGTTCTAGCCAGATGAAGACGACACTGCGAAAGACTTAAACGGTCCTGGTTTGAGCCCTTATGTTTGTGGATACACAAATCCTATATTTCCATTGGTCCAGTTGAGACCTCCTCCTTCACAACAAGGTTGCTGATCCCTAGCTGCAGAACTGCAGATCCTGAGTCAATAGGACTGCTTAATAAGTGCATCTCTTCCTGAAATATTCCAGTGTTTGCAATGATTAGTGATCATGAACAATATTATTGTGGAAAGCTGAATGGAGTGATTTACCGCTGTCTTTTCACAATATTACCGTATTGTAGTTCATACAATTTGCATATTTTCTTTTACAATTTTACCTTTCAGTTTACTATACATATTTATTCGGTGGCATACAGAGTGTTAGGGTCCAAATACAAGCTTGGAAGATGCCCCTCAGGGAGCAGGACTAACAGTGTCACCTCCTCACTTACCATTCACTTGACAAGCAGAAACGTTCTACAGAACTGTTCTTTATCCAGGTACATGTCTATTAAACAAAGTGTTCAAGTGATGAAACAAATCAAATCAGGTTCACATACAACTGATGTCCAGCTAATGTTTTTCGTAAGATTCGGCCCTTTTATTAGTTCCTCATTTTGTGAACCAGTTCATTCTACTGTTTCCGCTATTCCTGGCAATTATCATGATATCTCTTTGCTGCCATTCTGCCCTAAGATTGCAAAGAAGGTTTTTGATATGCCACTATCGGAAATTATTTAAAAACAATATCTATTTAACCCCAACCAAGCTGGGGTTGGAGAGCATTATGGGACAGAAGTTGCTTAGTTGGCTATAAATAATGAGCTATGAATGGGTTCAGACCAGGAAGGGACTGCAGCTCTCACATTGCTTGATCCGTCCGTCACATTTTCTACAGTCAGGAACTCCATCTTGGGTAGCAGCTGTAGGTGTGATGGGATGTGCCCTTGATTGTGTCCATTCATTTCTCACAGATAGTTATGCCTCACATTGCATCCATTCACAAAACCTCTAGTGAGTGGAGTATCACAAATCATTCACTAGTTGTTGGAAGCTTTGGAGTGCTATTTCCAAAGAACTTTCTTTTCTTCCTCATTATAAAAGGGCACCTCTTTCTGTTTTCAATCACTGAAAGCTTTGAGGAAATTTCTGCCATATCTCCCCGAGAATCTGGATAGTGCAATTATTCAAACCTTTATATAGGTCTTCATAGATTATGGTAATGCTCTCCATTTAGGGTTACCCTCCGACGTAGCACAAAGACTCCAGCTTGTGCACATTTGCGTAGCCCATTTTTTATTTGAGCTTCCAAAGTTTGCTCATATTTCTAACCATTTTCAATACCTGCATTGCCTTTTGATAAAGAAAAGTACATTTCCAAAGCTTCTGCATTCAATTTAAAGTACTTCATAGACAAGGACCAGGATTTGCCAGGCTGCATTATTCTTGGTACTCTCCTGTTAGAACTTTATGATCGTCATCTGCTTGCCTCCTTCAAATACCCAAAATTGAAAAGAGTTGTCAATGAGGCAAGAAGCATTTAAGTGGAAGTCACGCCAGCTAACCTTGAGAACGGTAACAAGCCTACTAAGGTTCAGGAAACTGTTCAAAATGTGGCCATTTACACAAAAGCATTGTAAAAGTTTCCTCCAATTTAAGTACCAGGGAACCCATGGCTAATCGCAGACTACGTAAAATGGGAAAATTAACCTGTGCTGTGCCTTTTTGATGCAAAAATGTCCTGCAAATAAAGCCTTGTGAGCCTCATTGGTCTCGTTCCTGTATAGGGAAATGGAACCTCTGTGACTTCCATATCTTTATATTGTACATCAGGGATACTTTATCACATATGTATTACTCCTCTTGAAGACATTTGTGCTTCACTCTTTTTTCTATGTTTTTCTCAGTAGAAACCCATTCCCGTCAGGCTTCTGTCTTTGTATAAAGTCCTCGGAACTATTCTGGTCCTCGTTTTGGTTCGAGTCTTTTCTCTTGTGGGTTTTTCTGTGCCTTAAATTTGGAACCATCAAAGAAAACCCCTTATATCTGTCAGCTCGCCAATCTAGCTTGCTGCTAACCTTGCTGCTCTAGACCCTTCCTTACCTTGTTAATTAACCCACTGTCAACCAACAGGGAAGTGAGCTAAACAGTTGAAAGCTTACTGAGGGAGGTGCACACAATACCCGTTAATAATGGTCTGTCCAGTCAACACTTACATTTATAAAGCAAAAACATATTACACTGCTACTTGATACCATTGAAATAAAACATATGAAATGCAAGCCTAGTCACTAACAGCATATAATCCCACTCATGTCTACAAGAGCAATACTACTCCGGGAAATCTAGACAAGTTAAGGCACACTTGTGATGCAGTGAGCGGTTTCTCAGTGGGCATGGAGGTGATTCTCTCTCACATCCCTCTGCTGGTCCTTTAAAATATGTCACAGGCAATGTTTAATCCCCAGTCCTTGTTCACACAGCACCACATTATGTTCAACTTGTGCAGCAATTTGAGTGATAAGCGAATGCTATATGAAGCATCTGTCATGCCCTGCCACTCAGCCCCACCTCCGCCTTAAGTCATTTTGGCGAGTGCAGATGGTCGCAGGTGTGCCGGTTAGTTGATGTGTAACACTAGTTCATTGTAAGAACAAAATAGATTCTACAATAATGACTCTAGTATCCCCAGGACACACATTAAGCATTGTCATATGTGACAGACACACTTGTAATCAAGGCACCAAGCACAGTTCAGTGCCTTAATGCAGCTGCGGGATGTGGGAAGTGTTGCCCAGCACAGCACCCATCAGTAATTAGATGGGACTTACAACCAGTGATGGGCAAATCATAGTCCCTAGGCCTCTTGCTGTTTCCACCAGCAGCCTCACAATTACCTTCTAGGCCAACGGGGGGCCGAGGATCATCTTAATGCCAAGTGATGGCGACCTAGGATGCCAATTCGTAGACATGGATCCAGGGCTGACCCTGGGGTCCTGCAGCTCTACTTCTCCCAAACACTCTGCAGTGCAATCACTGCTGGTAGACTTTTTCAGCCTACTTCCTTCAGGTAGTTCCTCCATCGGGGCTACAGCTGGACTCTGCTTTGGGCAGACCCCTATGGCAGGGACACCTCCAATGACCCCCTCTTAGCCTGCAGGCTGACTCCTCATTCATGGCAGGCCATCAGTTTTGTCAGTAGCAGATCTCAGATGTAATCACCTCACTTAGCTAAAAAGCTGGTTGTAAGGGACACAAGCCCTGGTCTTCGGGGATTCCTGCATGACTGTGAAGTAATGCTTCTACTTGTCAGCAAGAAGTCCTGGAACAATGACTTTTCACATCAAGGTCATTAGACTTTCCCCCCATCTACAGGCACAGGTACAAGCCCTGCCATATCAGCCTGTTCCACTTACACACTGCCACCACTGCCAGTCTGAAATGATAACATTTATTAAGGAGGGCACTCTGGGTGCCCACTAAAGAGGGCATGCTTGGTGCGCTCCTTCAAACCACAGACACCCACTATGGGTTGTAATGTCACTAACTAGAAGGGGTCCTCAGTGTATGCACTTAAATGATGTGTGCACTGAGGCAGAAAAAAGGTCAGCAGGGTAGGTATGCATGCTCGCAAATCATGCAAGGGACCTTCCTGTTACAACAGGACTTCTTGATCTATATGCATGTTCCCATGTGTCAACAGCAATTCCTGCTCTCCATCATGCATCTTCCGTGTTTTCTCTTTTTTCCATGAAATTCCCAATGTATGTGCTTTACTCTGTTGATCTCATGTCCTACTCAATCTAGACGTGTCTTAATTGTCCCTTCTTTACCGTTGTAAGTCCAGATCTCCTTTTCATTTTACAGCAATCGCGTTTTTTGCAGACTGAAATTTTACATCTGTCCTCTGGAAATGGTGTTCCCTTAGTTTTCCTGTTTGTCAAACATCTTTTGAATTGTCTGCATTGTGCTTGGTCTCTGTATTTTAGCTTAGCAGACGCTATCTTGTACAATATAAATGAGAGTTTGTTTTGCCTGCCCTCTTACATTTCTTGCCACCATGGCGCATGCATTTTTGTTTCCCTCTATTAAATGCAATTCTACAGGTGTCAGAATAAAAAGATAAATTAATTAATTTCCCATTTTTGTTGTAGTGTCACATTTTCCTCCTAGCTCCTTTCCGACGATTCAACATTTTTCCTAGCAAGGAAGAAAATCTATTGCAATGCACTTGTGCCACCAAAATGCTGTGCGTTTTGCATTCTGTTTAAGAAAACCCTGCACTTCCTAAGCATGAAGGGAAAGGAAGAGGAGTTGGCTTAGTACACTCATATTTCCTGGGATTTAATATAGCGAAGCAGCAACTAAATCAGCTGCCAGCAGGTTATTCGAAAAGACGCACAGAATTACCCGTTTAACCAACAAAAAATAAAGTGAATAACTCTAAGAAACCTGCGTGAAAACATCTCTGCAAATAATGTATTCCTTTAATTGGGAGCAATCATAAGGATTTGGAATTGTGGCTAGCAAAAAACAGCTCTGAACTGGAAGCTTTGACGAAGGAGTGCCTCCGTTCAGGTGTATGTGTTCCAATCTTTTTGCTTTTAGAGTCACAAGTCGGTCACACCCAAATACAAGCTTCTGTCTTTTAACTTTCCAGACGTGCTTTCTGTTCCAGCCAGTCCCATCCCCCAGTCTGGAAGTCTTGGCTGTCTCCAGCCGGTTTCTGCATACCGTCTCTTGTCATGATAATGACGCTTTTCTTATGCGTGATTAGCACCTCTCTTGCAGCCTGTCCTAAACAGCTACTTTGGGTGTGTGCTCAGTTGCAAGGAAAGAATCAGGTTTCTCAAGCAACATTTTTTTGTTGAAGCACGTTTTTGTGCTGGTACTTTAAAATTATATTCCTGTTTTATGTAGTTTAAAAAAATCATGTGTATCTGGAGAAAATCACGTAACTTCCTTTATCTGCTAACATTGATGACCTTATTCCTGTGGAAACTGGCCTTTACAAACTTGTATTATAAGTAGCGTGCAGAAGTTACTTTTACTCTAAAACTGAATTTTAACACAGCTAGGGTGAATGGTTGACCCTGTGGACTTTTAATTGTAGAGGAGCACAAAATTGCATAATTACCCACCCTAAAATGCCAATGTTTTGGAAATTGCGCTTCAAGGCAATATCGTACATAACTTTTTTACCCTGACAGTGAGAGCAGATTTTGTTTTGAATTAGAGATGCTGGCAAAACAGGTGTGTCTTCAGTGGTTTTTGAGGGCTAGTAAGTTGGGTCTGTTTCCAGTACTCTTTACAGGCCTGCTACAGGTGCCTAGAATGGGGCGCTGCAGGTACAACCCCACAAGAATTTGGCAAAGCGGCGCATTAGTAGCAGCATCTGACTTCGATCAGATGTAGATTTTAGATTATGCATCAGCATAAGGACGCTTTCACATTTAAGTGCAATAAATGCTGATAATATCTCATCCTTTGGGCAGAAAGTTGTTCCATGCATTCATGAAGCACCATGTTATGTTATAATAGAGAGATGTACTATGCACAGGAGTTAGCTGCTGGTCCCGGTGTGCCTATACACATTCTATGTGTATTCCACAGCTCAGCTGCAATGAAGGTTGGGGGTAGTGCATCACCTTAGAAACTGTCAGAGCAGCAGCATAAATAAATACCAGCATTTTTAAAGTGCACAGCTTCCACCGGAAAGGTGTTCTGGCGCTGGGGGTCGTCGGGAAGATTAAGCAAGCTATTGCCCAGAGTCACATGGTGCTGAGCTAACCTGCTGCTGGGGATCGAACTGTGAACCCTTTGGTCCAGAGTGAGGCACCCTAGCCACTGCGCCACACTTCTTCCTTTACATACACAGCCGATCACCTAAAAGAGTAGGAAAAGCTGCTCTACACCGGTCAGGCTCTCAGAGAGAGGTCCTGTCGGTTAGGTGGAAAAAACAGGGGCAGGCCATGAGGCTCAAACCCTAGCAGATGGAGGAGGCTGCACACATTGTGTGTTGCAGAGTGATTGATGGCCTGTAGTGGACACTTGGATGGCAGAGGCTGCACACATTGGGTGCTGCAGAGTAAGAGATGGAAAGTGGCATGCGCATGGATGGCATAGACTGCACAAATTGTGTACAGCACAGTGAGTTATGGAATGCAGTGGGCGCATGGACAAAGGATGCTTCAAATATTGTGTGCCGAAGAGTGTTTAATCGAAAGTGGTCTGCACATGGATAGGGAGAGGATACACATATTTTGTGCTTCACAGTAAATGATGGGAGATAGTGTGCACATGGATAATGCGGCTGCACATATTGTGCGTTGAACAGTAAATGATGGAAGGCAGTGTGCACATGGATGGCGGTGGCCACTCACGCAGTCTGGTACTCCGTGATGGAATTTAGTGTGTACATGGCAGAGGCTTCACACACTGTGTGCTGCGCAGTGACTGATGGAATGTAGTGTGTGTGTAGATGAACAAGGCTGCTGACATCCTTTACTGTAGACTGCGTGATGGAAAACAGTGGGCACAGGCATGGAGGAGATTGCACATATAAATTCCTGCAGTTCCACAGATAAAATGCTCTGTGCACATCGAATCTGGAGGCTGCTCACATTGTGTGCTGCACAGTAATTGATGGGAAGCGGTAGGCACATGTATGGAGGGAGCTGCATTTATCATATGATGCACAGTGAGAGATGGAATGCTCTGTGCGCATGGATAGAGGAGGCTGCTCACATTGTGTGCTAAACAGTAAGTTTAGGACAGATTTACGCATTTTATATAATGCAGTGCAGCAACCAGGCAAACTGTATTGACTGTCAATGCAAGAGTCAGTGGCTAAAGTGGGTGTTTGAAATGTAAAAAAAAATAGGATTCTATTAATGGTGCATGTCTATGCTTTTCAAAGAAAATATCCACCCAAAAAATAAAAGTGAAACATCAGTAGATTCATTTGTTTCTAAAAAAAGGAAAAAAGGTTATATACATTTAAAAAGGCCATTGTATTCATGTATTATGTTTTCTAATTGGTATGCTTCTTCAAAATCACTATCCTCTTTGTTGCTAGATGTAATCCAATTGCTGAAGTGTGTTTAATATGCTAAGTGTGTTTAAGGCTGCAGTACCACCTCCAGTCTACAGGGGCAGAGCGAGCAAAAAAATAAACACACTTGGTGAAACACAGGTCCCCACAAGGCAGTTTTTTAAAAAGTTGTAAAAATTGGCACAGATGCTTCTGAAGTCATTTCCAATCATTTAGAAGACTTTACCTTGTGGGGACTTGGGTTCAGGTCCCCACAGTGCAATCAAGTCCCCACAGCGTGAGTGTGTTATCATACTCAAGTCCCCACAAGGATAGTAACACAAACCCACACTCACACACACACACACACACACACACACACACACACAGTGACTGGTACACTCACTGACCAGAAGTAGTCTGGAAAACAAAGGGCAGAGAGACACTGGCACGAACACCTGTGAGAACTCTTCTGTAATTATTATGCTAAGATATAAAAAAAGAAGCATAGTTTGCCACCATCTCATTGGCCTAGAAAATAAGCATTGGCAATGCCGACAGGTTTCACCCTTTGAACCTACTGCCTTTGTCAATGGCTTTTGGCGATGCTGTATAGCATTGGCAAGATGATGCGCAGCATGACCAAACATTTTGTATAGAAAAAGCAAAAATGAAGGTTCCATGATTATGTTTATGACAAATACAGTGGCGCCGCTACAACGTGGTGTGTGGGTGCCATATTTTTTCTGAGATGGATTGGTAAATAAAAAAAATTAAGAAGTAGTAGCTCAAAAGTGCTCTTTTGAGGTTGAAGTGCCGGCAGTAATTTGCTGCCTTGTGGTCTCCAAATAAAAAGTAAATTAAAAAAAGACGATAAGAATGAGGGGCAACGAAGAAGTTGGTGAGGGCAGGTAATGGGGAGTGGACGGGAGAGGGGAAAAGTGGAACACAAAGTTGAGCAACACAGGGCGGGGAGATGCACAGGAGGGAGATAGTAACATGGAGCCCGGGAAGAGGGGAGTTTGGCATCGGAGAAGTACACTACAGAAAGCTCACAACATGAGGAAGACAGCGTGCATGGGAGGGGTGTGTATTTGAGGGGAGATTCAAATGAGGGAGCGAGCTGTAAAAAACAGGCCCTCTCTTGGAGTGCTTAAACATAAACGACAAGCATTGGCCGCGCGGCAGTAAAAGTAACGTCACGCGGCCGTGAAAGCGAAAGTCACCGCGATCAATGTGAAAGCAAAAGTGATCGCGATGACACGCTAAAGCACGCGAGAGATGCGTGCGCAACTCTACTCTATGCCCCTCCAGTCTACGAGCACTACTACTCCACTACCCTATTCTACACCACTCCACTGTACGCCATTCTATGCCACTCCACTCTGTGCCACTCTATGCCACTCCACGACACTCTATTCCACTCTCTGCATATCCACTCTGCCTCTGAAACTTTACTTTACTCTTCACCACTCTACGTCACTCCACTCTATGCTACGCCAATCCACTCCACACTACAGCACCTCACTTTATTCTATGTTATGCCAGTCTGTTCTTAGTCACTTCATTGTACGCCACTTCACACTAAACCACTCCAATCAATGGTACTCTATGACAGTCCACTCCACGACAATATACTCCACTGTATGCCCCTCCCCTCATTGTCACTCTTCTCCACTATATGCCACTCTATTTAACTCTATTCAACTTCATCTATTCCACTTTACCCCACTCCACTGTACATACACACTACTACACTCTGCTCCACTCTGCACCACTCTATGCTACTCTAATTTACGCCACTCTATTCCACGCCACTCCACTCCATAGCATTCTACTCCAGTCTATGCCTCTCCACTCTACGCCCCTCTTTTCTATGCCCCTCCAATTCACTCTACACCACTTTACTCCACTCAACTCCACTCCACTTTACTTCACTCTACTCTACTCCACTCCACTCAACACCACTCAACTCCACTCCACGCCCCGCCCAACCACCACTCCACTGCAAGCCCCGCCACTTCACTCTACGCACCCCACCTCACTCCACGCCACTGTTTTCTATGCCACTAACCTTTAGCTAAGCTGAACAGCAGCCACATTGGTGCACAAGAAGGCTAAAAAACATTGGCAAAGCCAATAGCTCTTGCATAGGCGCGTCTATTGGTTTTGCCAATGCTTGTTTTACACAGTATAGGCATCTCATCTTGTATTTTTAGGTCTCGCCTAGAGTTGCAGTGCATGCGCTGCTCGGTCGGCGAGACCTAAAGTAAGAGAGGATATTTCAGAAGGGGACTTGAAGCCCCGCCAATCCTTTTCATTGGGTCGCGTCAGCGTTTATGCTAAACGCTGGCTTCCCATTGAAAAGGATGCTTTTGGGCCACTGCCCTTTCTCCCTTTTGGACGGCCCATCCGGACTGGGTCGTCTGCTTCACGGCTGTCGTGAAGCAATTCCTTATCTTTATAGGGGGCCATCTGTTTCTATTTAGGATGGCCTTAGCATTTAAATGAGCTTTCACTTTTGTTTGCGAGCTTCACGTGCCCAGGGTTGTTTTGCCCCATGCAGGGCAGTCGCTGGCTCCGAGGGTCCATCGCGTCTCGGCGGGCAGTCTATTATTGTTTATTTGCTAGTTTCTCACACTCAGGGGTGAGAGATGGATTGCAGCTGGGTTAGATACTCCCATCCCCACACACGCGCCCACACACACACACACACATCCTCCTCCCCAAGGGGCAAAGCAATAAAGTAACTCCATGTCAGCAAGGGCGGTATGCTCCAGATCCGGACTTTTCTTTTAGTGGATCCATTGGTCCACCCAAAGTCAGCGGGACTGTTAGACCTGACATCGTTGGCGCGAATCTCCCTTCCTCTTTTCGCTTCTTATCTTTTATGTTGGCTGGATTTAGATGCTCTGAGCGCTGTGCCACTGCTAATCAGTGCCACAGCGCAAATGCTCCCTGTGTAAAGATGACTGTATGAATTGGGATAACCATAATTGGCTTGTTTGGTTTACCTGTCAGTCCCTAGTATAAGTGCACTGTGTGTGCCCAGGGCTGGTAGACCAAATACTGCTGGTGGGCCTGCAGAGCTGATTTGCACTACCAACCAAAGCAGCTTTTAAAGTATGTTTTAGACCTGCCATTTCAGAGTCTACAGGCAGTGCAGAACTGCCTTTATTACTGTGAGGTGCACCCACTTCCCAGTCCCTGCACCTTCCCTTTGCACCATGTAAGACACCCCTATGGCAGGGTGCATTGTCTGTGACAGGAAGAACATGCCTAGGTCTGTGTAGCATGTTCTAATAGCGAGTTACCCTCCATTTCACTGTATACTATTGTGAGGCTATCCGTTCTCATAGGCCAGAATGGGCAGGCTGAGTATTACATTCCATAATCCTAATAATCCTACCTGCCCCCAGGAACCTGATAGGAAATTCGAATTTGATATGTTTAAGCTCAGGACATTGAGATACATCTTTTAGTAAGGATCATTTGTATATCCGGTGTTCAAAAATGCCACTTCTAGAACCAAGGTATTTTCTTGCCTAAGCTTTCCTTTAGGCTTTGCTAGTATGTGTATTGGCCGTCTGGTTTTGGAGCAGCAGGGTCAGTTGGGTCAGACCTGGCTGGAGAGAGAGATTGGCATTCAGAGCATGTGGAGGGGTCACTCTTTGATCTGAGCAGGGCCGTGCCTGGCAAGGTGAATGATGGCTCCAGCCCCCACTGGGCGTCTGATAGCAGACCCCCTGATTCTCAAAGGGCAGGATGTCGCCTCGTAAACCAAGTGCTCCCCGACCCCACCGAACTGGTTCTGGCTGGATTCAGTGATTTGTGACTTTAGAGAACAAAGACTTTTTAGGTATAAAACGCTGCGCTGAAACCTCTTTCAAGTGTGTTCATTCTGGATGTCGAGACAAAACTCTGTCCGAGTGAACAGAGAAAAGGACTTTGAAACTTTCACCAAGCTTGCTGAAGAAACTACCCGAGGGCCTGAATTGAGAGCGCCTCCTGCTGAAGTCTCAGGGACATTAGACTTCACCCCGTCAGCCATCTGAATTCCTGTGCGAGGGATTCTACTTGCAGGTGAGGCCTCCGTCGAGTAATCCGGAGCCTCTAGTTCTACTGTGAGGAACTCGGACTGGTAACCCTTGTTAACTCTGTGTGGGCCGCCGCAGCTAAGAGAGAGCTGCTGCCGCTGAGAGCCCGCGTTAATTTGAACCTTCAGAACCTTCGCTGAATCTGTGTGGGACGCCGCAGTTAAGAGAGAGCTGTAGGCGCTGAGTGCCAGCCGTTGTGCCAGCCTGGTCGAGATCATCCTTCGTCCTGTGAGCCGCCGCAGTTAAGAGAGAGCTGTAGCCACTGAGTGCCCGCCGTTGTGCCACCCTGGTCGAGATCATTCTTTGTCCTGTGGGCCACCGCAGCTAAGAGAGAGCTGCTGCCGCTGAGTGCCCGCACCTTTGCCGACTTTTCATCATCGTGATTTGTCCTGTGGGCCACCGCAGTTAAGAGAGAGCTGCTGCCGCTGAGTGCCCGCACCTTTGCCAAGTTTGCATCATCGTGAGTCGTCCTGTGGGCCGCCGCAGCTAAGAGCCCGCCTGTCCCCGAGTGCCCGAATCATTATGAGTGCACGCTGAAGACCACTGCAGCCAAGAGTTGTGGTCGTTGGGAGTCCGCCTGTCACAGTCTCCGCTTCTTCGAGAAGCTGCGTGCTGTGTCCCCTTCCAACGGCAGGTATCTGGTGTGCAACGGGTCACGTAGACCCAGGCCTTGAACTCAGTCAGTGCCACGTTCTGGTGAATACGTTATTGCATTTTTAAGTCCATACTGATTTACGTGCATTGTGGCTTGTTAAAACGCTTTGAGAGTCTTGTGTTAAACCTTAGATAAAGATACTATTTTTCTATACCTGCTTGAGTTGTGTCCTTTTGTGGTGTCGTTACTGCCTTATTGTGCATGGTCATAAATGCTTCACACACTGCCTCTGAGTTAGGCCTAACTGCTCGTGCTACGTTACCACAGGGTTGAGCAGGGGTTATCAAAGGGGGTAGCCCACTTGCCCTGACTTAGGAAGAAGGGTCCCTATTTGGACATTGGCGCCAGCCATTGCCAACTAGAGACCCCCATTTCTAACAAGGACCATAACTCCCAGAATCCACAGTAATGGAAATCAAACATATATCACTTAGCACTGCATCCTGGTGACACGTGGTCATGTGATACTTAGCAGCAGGTGGCGGTAATGTTTTAACCACTCGGGCTGTCAATACCACCTATTGGGAAGAGCATACGTCGTCTTTTGTGGCCATGTATTTTCTGGTAGTGAACTGTGTTTAACACAGAGAGCGTCTCGTATAAAACTTCTGCTGTTGCTAGGTGCTACGAACAACAGGCGTTACTATGGCCCAGAGTGATGGTGCTCAAGATACCGACCCGGAAGGACGAGGGCTGTCAGTTGGCTCCGCCGGGATCCTGAAGTGTGCCCTGCGGTGACCGCAGATGTCAGCAACGAGCGCCGAACCGCCATGCCCTCATGCTGGGCAGGTACAAGCAGCTAGAGAGGCTCGGGACTGGCTCCTTCCTAGGCCTGGCCCAGGGCCACTCCCTTCCCACAGGAGGCATAAAGGCCGGGCGGGGCACACGGGGCTCCAAGGGGGAAGAGTGCGGGTGTCTAAGCGCTGCCATGTGGACTCTCACCATGTGCTGTGCGGGGCTCCTGCTGCTCCAGGCTGCCGCCCAGGAGGCCTCGTCTGACATGTAAGTCTGCCCTTCCGCCTCCCCACTGCCCCACCTCCCCACTGCTCTCAGTACTGTAGCGGTCTGTGCCCGTGTAGGGGAGCTCCGTCAGTGCACATCAGCCCTGTGCTCACCACTGCACACAGCACCGTCATTGCACATCTACCCTGACCACCAGCATCATGAGCTCAACCCCGGAACACGGCTCCGTCAGTTCACCTCAGCCCTGCCCTGTGCTCACACCTGCACACAGCTCTGTCAGTGCACCTCAGCCCTGACCACCAGCATCAAGCCTTCACCACTGCACACATCTCGGTCAGTGCACCTCAGCCCTGACCAAAGCTCACCACTGCACACAGCTCCACTGATGCACCTCAGCCCTAACCTGTGCTCACCACTGCTCACAGCTCCGCTGAGGCACCTCAGCCCTGACCAAAGCTCACCACTGCACACAGCTCCGTCAGAGCACCTCAGCCCTGACCAGTGCTCAACACTGCACACAGCTCCGCTGATGCACCTCGGCACTGACCTGTGCTCTCCACTGCACACAGCTCCGCTGATGCACCTTGGCACTGACCTGTGCTCACCACTGCGCAAAGCTCTGCTGATGCACCTCAGCCCCGACCAGCGCTCACTATTGCACACAGCTCTGCTGTTGCATCTCAGCCCTGACCTGTGCTCACCACTGCAAACAGCTCCATCCGTGCACCTCAGCCCTAACCAGTGTTCACCACTGCACACAGCTCCATCAGTTCACCTCAGCCCTGACCAGTGCTCACCACTGCACACAGCTGCGTCAGTGCACATCTACCCTGATCACCAGCATCATGTGCTCACCATTACACACAGCTCCGTCAGTGCTCCTCAGCCCTGACCAGTGCTCACCACTGCACACAGCTCTGTCACTGCACCTCAGCCCTGACCAGTGCTCACCACTGCACACAGCTCCATCAGTGCACATCTACCCTGACCACCATTATCATGTGTGCACCACTGCACACAGCTCCGTCAGTTCACCTCAGCCCTGCCCTGTGCTCACAACTGCACACAGCTCTGTCAGTGCACCTCGGGGCCTGACCACCAGCATCAAGCGCTCACCAATGTACATAGCTTTGTCAGTGCACTTCAGCTCTGACCCGTGCTCACCACTACACACAGCTCCGTCAGTGCACCTTAGCTCTGACCAGTACACACCACAGCACACAGCTCCGTCAGTGCACCTCAGCCCTGACCGAAGCTCACCACTGCACACAGCTCCGCTGATGCACCTCAGCACTAACCTGTGCTCACCACTGCTCACAGCTCCGCTGATGCACCTCAACCCTGACCAAAGTTCATCACTGCACACAGGTCCGTTAGTGCACCTCAGCCCTGACTTGTGCTCACCACTGCACACAGCTTCGTTGATGCACCTCAGCCTTGACCGAAGCTCACCACTGCACACAGCTCTGTCAGTGCACCTCAGCCCTGACCAGTGCTCAACACTGCACACAGCTCTGCTGATGCACCTCAGCACTGACCTGTGCTCACCAGTGCACACAGCTCCGCTGATGCACCTCAGCACTGACCTGTTCTCAACACTGCACACAGTGCTGCTGATGCACCTCAGCCCTGACCAGTGCTCACTACTGCACACAGCTCTGCTGATGCACCTCAGCCCTGACCTGTGCTCACCACTGCACACAGCTCCGTCCGTACACCCAGCCCTGACCAGTGTTCACCACTGCACACAGCTCCGTCAGGACACCTCAACCCTGACCTGTGCTCACCAATGCACACAGCTCTTTCAGTGCACCTCACCCTTGACCTGTGCTCACCACTGCACACAGCTCCGCTTATGCACTTCATCCCTGACGTGTGCTCGTCACCACTGCACACAGCTCCGTTGATGCACCTCAGCCCGGACCAGTGCTCACCACTGCTCACAGCTACGTTGATGCACCTCAGCCCTTATTCCAAAATGAGTGGGTATTAACATTTTTAATGCATTAGATTAATGTGGTAAAAAAAATCACATTAATAAAAGCCAGTACCATTTACAATACAAAACTCACACTAGTACAAATGCAATGCAATAGATTTCGCAATTACAACAAAGTGAGCTATTGCCATTTTGTATTACACCATTTGATTAATGCTTCACGAAGGGAAAAAAAAAAACAATGACATCATTGAGAGACCGATGGCATTGTAAATGCTTGTTCCTTCTCTTGTCATCTTGTTTTTGCAGCACCAAGAGGTTTCAGCGTGTATGCACTTACAAATATTAAATACAAATAGTTCTACTCCTGATTCTAAGATATTGTGGGAGCGTTAGGGTGGAGTTTGGCTGTGTTGTTTTGTAGATATTGTAGTTCAATTGGATTTTTACCTTTATGATTATTGAGTTCCACTATAAAACTACTTGAGATGCATAAATGATACCAAAGTGCTGCAGCTCATGTTGCATTGTCCACTGGGACAGATTGACGTCCAGTTTGTGGCACCATCTTTCACATTTGAATTGTAATCACTGATTCACATTCACCTATTGAGGTGAAAACTCATGACAGACTCCTTGTTTTTCTCTTGCAGTTGATGCTCTCCTGTGCTACTACTGTCCCCTTCAAATTCCTGCTGCAGAATGCACAGACATAAAAAACTGCACCGGGAAGCTCCAGTGGTGTCAGACAAAGCTTTATTCAGATGAAGTTGGTAAGATTTTAAGTTTTAAGCAGGATGTGAGGACAGAGCAGCTGGTTAGATATTGCACAGACTGTATGACAATATAATACGCTGCCAAAACCTAATTCAAGAAAGAAAACCACAGTTGCAAAGGAATGATATCATGCAATGGTATTCAAGCTCATGGGTGCTTGAATGGATGTCATGTGGGGAGGGGGGGCTCCAGATGTTCGCCAAGAGGAGCTCTTAGTCTGTCTTGAGCTGTGGCGGCTCTCCCTAGTGTGCGTTGGAGCACAGCAGCCGCCATCTTTATTTTGATGTTCATGTTGTTCTTTTGTGCAGTTTTATTATGCACAAATCCGACGCGAAGGTACTGGAGCGCTTTATATGAGCACCAGTTACGTTACACAAGGATACATAAATGTTTGGCTAGGCACAGGGAGATTATGTAATTTGCCCAGAATTATAGGATATTGAGCCGACGGTGAGACTTGAACCTGGTTCTCTAATTCCAAAGTCGGCAGCTCTGCCTCAAATTAGAAAAACATAATGGAGATGAAAAAAGACACACACACAAACTTGCATTAAAAAGACACACATACATACACACACACAAACACACCCACATGGCAGCACTCTCCTGTTACAATTACCTAAGTGTGCTGAAGTACATGCCTCCGTGGATTAACACAGGCACACTTTGCCCAGTACGGCTACAATCAATGAAATTCCCAGGCTGACTACCTCACATCCCTAAGGTCTGTGAAGTCATCACCCAGACAAATCGATAACCTCCTGGGATGAGTTTCACCCCTCGATGACGTTTTCTTAAAGTTAGCCCCCGGGCGATTTAGGCTGAAGCCCTGCAGCAAGTGGGGCTTCACGTCAGTCAAGGAGTAAAGCCATGCGACAGTCTACCCTTCCCCAACTTGTCACAGGGTGGGGTCAGGGAGCATCAAAGACCCGACCCTACTCTGTGACGACCAAGGTAAGGGTGGATAAAAAAGGTGCTAGCATTCGCGCCAAGAATGCTCAAATTTATCAAGGACACTGAGGAGAGGATTCTTGCGTTTACTGCAAAAACACAGCAGCCAGTGAAAAAAGTTTTAACACTACACAAACTACATTTCCCATGATACTTTGCTCACAACCACCAATCATGGTTCAGCATCCATATAAGGGTAGCCATTGCCATCCTTATAGCCTCTTTCTCTTCTCCGAACAGCCCATCAAATCAAAACTGCAATAATAACCAACATTGCCTGTAGGGCCAACTCCAGCGGCCCTCCCGAGCATGAGAGCTCATCCAGGAACCGGAACACAAAGTGTCACCAGCGACATGAATCACTTTGTTTTCTGATCCAAACCTAGAAATAAAAAAAGAGCAGTAAAAACCATATAACACACATTATACACATGGGTGTGTCAGCATGTGATAACAATCATGTAATGGCTGATATATTGGGCGGGATAATCCTCGCCTCTGTGTCCTCAATTGAATTGAAAATTCTTGGTACGAATGCTAGCAATCTTTTATTCTATTTCAGGGCCGAAGGCTCAGATTATTGATAGTTTAACGCTTATCAAAAATCACAGAAGTAATGTTGCACACAGGTCTAGAAAAGCATAGTTTTTTTTAGAAAACCCTCACCCACCAGGGTTGGCCCTTGGTGGCATGCTTCATCTTTGGGGTTCATCCTGACCTGCTACAGATCGAGGCATGCTACGACCAAGCGAATACGCAGGAGCACTTACAAATAATGTCCATGATAAAGACAGTGTTCATGAGGGGAGTGGGAAGTAAGTGCTAACAGGTTAAGAATACCTGACTAGTAAGACCCTTACATTATTCCTACCTCTAGCCTGTATGGTTAAAATCAGGGAGTTCTGTTTGAAGAAGTAGTCCACAATGAGTTTATCTCTTAAAATGGGTTCCCACCAACAGCTCTAGACAGTAGATCGGAAGGGACAATTCTTGGAGAGACCACTTCTGTCGGTGGAGATATAAATGCAATTCGCTCCCCAGCCCCACCTGCTGGCATCTGACTCTATTATCACCTCTGATTGAGAACCGAAGATGGCGCTGCCGTTCCAGGCATCCACTTGTCCCAACCATCAGCGGAGTTCCTCCCTCACTTCCTCTGCCAAGGAAATCTGATCTGTGTAAAATAGTCCCTTCTGAAGTTGTTACATTTTTAACCTCAGGCTTGGATTGAGGACGCTAACTGACTCACCAGGCGGGCAATCACTTATAAAGAGACCAACTGTCGAGAAAGGACCGACTTCAGTTCCATGTCTCACAATTTTGTTTTGGAAAGCCTCAACTAGGCCGACTGGAAATCGATCAATAAGCCCCAGAAAGTCTGTCATCTGAGAGGGACAGAGGATCGACTTGGTTCCATTGATGATGAAACCCAAATCTTGTAAGAGAGAGACGTCATCTGTCAGTGAATATTGACCAATGAGTGGGACTGAGCCATGATGACAATGTCGTCCAAATAGACTATCATGCGCATTCCCTGCTCTCTGAGATGGGCTACCATTGGCTTCATCACCTTGAAGAAACACCATGGCGCCAAAGAAAGCCCGAAAGGAAGGACCACCTGCCCCTTCACCAGAATTGAAGAAATCTCCAGTGCGAGGAAAAATAGCAATAGTCACGTACGCATCCTTGAGGTCCAACCGAATCATCCAATTCCATCTGCTAAAAGATGGATGCCTTCCATCTTGAAATGGTTGTACACTATGTACTGATTGAAAACTCTCAAATTCAGAAGCAACCAGTGGCACCTTCCCTGTTTCTGAACCAAGAAGACGTTGCTGGAGAAACTACCAGCGCTGTTGTCGCAATATGCCACCGTATGCTTCTGCAGCTGGTCTTCTATTTATGCATCTATAAAAGTGCACTCTTGCATGATAAAATGTAACTGACAAGGCAGAGACATTTGTCATGGGCTCTATTAAAACTCTAGGTGAAACCCCAGAATAGTCTTCAATATCCATGCATCCTGGGTAAGAGCCCTGCATTTGTGAAGGAAAAATCTAGCATGACCCCCACCCAATGGCATAACTGAGTCTGGAGAATCTGTGTGCCACCTCTGAAAGAATCCTGCCAATCTCCTCTCCCTGGACTGTATCAACCTCTGGGGTGGGCTTGATTATAATAACGTCCTGGCGAGCAGCCCCTGCCTCGCCCTGTCGTATTTAAAAGGCCAAAGACACACAGATGATAGACGGAATGCAGAGTAAATCAAACATTCACCCCCCAGTCAAGAGATCTGGGCTAAATCCATCATTCTTTTGCTCACCATGCCACCCCAGTTTGGCCCCAGCCATATGCAAATCAGTCTTAATCCTGTTCCTCATGGGAACAGTCCAGCCTGAACTGCCAAGCCAGTTCCTCCCTGGACCCGAAACAAGCATTCTGGGACAGGTTTTGGGGAATCACCCCTGATCGTATTCTTCCTCCTCAAAAGGGGCCCAATCTTCCATTAATACTGATATCCTTTCATGTAATAAGAAGAAACTACCAGGTGTATCCCCAATGTATCACACAGGGAGGAGCCAGCCCCACATGCACCAGAAAAACAGCAAAAAACGACTTAGCTCCTCAGCTTAGTTGGGATCACAATTATTCCAGCCCCTGTGCAGCCAGGATGTCAAAGACAAACTGTTATCTTGAGCGTGGACGTGCTCAGTTGGGCAGCACAATTTTTCCAGCTTGAGCCGGCGTCAAACTCCACGCTGCAAAGTTTACTGAACAGGGGGAAGGTGAGCTTTAAAAGAACGCGACAGCAAGGAGGGCATAAAAAGAGGGCGGTGCGTAGCCCAAGAACACCCAAGATGTAACCCAATTGGGCTACTCAAGTCTGCATGGCTCTGATAGGATATCGGGCTTGTTATCAAGGAAGGGGCCGACAATAGTCTACATGAGATTACCGCTCAAAGGAGCAAGGTCTTGACAGTAAACAATTGATCCCATAGTTGGGACGACACAAATAAACCCTGCAGAAATGGCTGTGATGCGGTCCGCTCACAGAGTGTAACCGGGCAGAGTCGGGACAGCCTTTCATGTAGCTTTTTATCCCGCTGCGTGAGTGCGCAGGAAAGGAGCTCAACCTAATAACACAATCATAGACAGTATAAAGATTAGAATTTATAATAGAAAATAATGAAGAGCCACTTATATCAGCTGCTAGCAGTAAAGAAAGAGGCTCTTAAGTTGGCGATGGCTACTCTTATATAGACTGCTGGCCCGTGATAGGTGGTTGGGAGAAGAGTATCATGGGAAATGTAGTTTGCGGTAAAACGTTTTTCATTGGCTGCTGTGTTTTTGCAGTAAAGGAAAGAAAAGCAACAATTGTTTTCAACCTTTTCTCACCAAATATTCTCAAGACTCTGGCTGTGCACTGGGATTTGATCCAGTGTCGACCTTTGGCTCTCTGTGCCAGTTTGATGGCTCACCTACCTCAATACCGCACTTAGGGACCTTAGGAGCCTAGCGCGCAACCAAGATGGCCGCGTAGGCTTACGGCTCTCGAGGGCCTCCTCAATCTCCCACGTCTATCCTGACTAAATCCTGGTAAACTTGATGGGCTCTTGCTGATGTACCCGCGCTGAGGTGCCACCCGTTTTCCAAATTCAGATCGGACGCCGGGAACCCGAATGGTCGCCCTCCGAATATTGCGGCCTGCTGTTGCCTAGGTCCCGATCTCGAGTTGGTGGGGTGCCCGGGTACGAAGTGAACAACAGCGGCATGCTGAGCCTGACTCGCCGCGTACCCCGCACTTTCACTTTCGTTTTCGAGGGGATTTTTTGAGATCGGCTGAGGGACCTCGGTGTCTCAGAGGAGAGCGGACGGCGAGGTGTCTGGCCTGACTCTCGGGCCACACACGGACTTCCTGCCTGCGACTGCGGTGTTTGATTGATTTGGTCAACTGGTCCCTGTCCCCGGCTTCGACGAGTGCCAACTTTGGTGGCCTCCGGACGATGGCGACTAAACTAGACGGTGACAAGTCGAAACCCAAGTCAACTCGGAGGGGTGCCTATGCACAGGCCAACAATATGGATCGGTATGCGCAGTTGAGGGGATCCCCCAGTGGCTTGCACAAATCGCCTGAGAGGGCTAAAGAGGTTTTGGGCCCATCGTCAGAATTGACCCTGCAGGACGTTATGGGCGCCATTGAGGAGATGAAGGCTGCGGTGGGTCAGCGGTTTGATACCCTGGCGCATAAATTGGACGCGGTCCTTATTGATGTGAATTTGGTCAGGGCAGACCTGTCCAAAACCAATGATCGGGTCGACTCTTTGTCTCAAGCGGCGTCAAGCCTAACTGTGGATGTGGCAGCCCTGCAGACGGAGGTCCACCGGCTGCGGCTGGCCAGTGACCAGACGGATCGTCGACTTGAGGACTCTGAAAGCAGAGCTCGGCGGAATAACGTTCGCATCATCGGAGTGCCGGAAAGATCGGAGGACTCTGCCGCGGATCTATTTGTGGAGGATCTGGTGATCAATCATCTCGCGCCTAAGGGATTGAGCAAGTTCTTTGCGGTGGAGAGGGCCCACAGGATTCCGGGTGGTGCGCCCAAAGTGGGTGCTCCCCCGAGGCCTATAATTGCCCGACTTTTCAACTTTCGGGATAGAGACGCTATCCTTCAGGCGTCGAGGGTGGCGGGGCCGCTGAAGTTTGAAAACTCTAATGTCAGCTTTTATCCGGATTTCACGCAAGCGGTCCAGAAACAGCGGCTGGGATTTTTGGGTGTGAAACGGCGCTTGAGGGACATGGAGTTGAAGTACGCGATGTTGTTCCCGGCGAGGCTGCGGGTTGAGTTCCAGGGTCGTTCCCACTTTTTTGACCGGCCGGAGGCAGTTGGAGACTGGTTGGATGCCCTGCCGCGGGGACAGGACCGAGACAGTCGGACGGCGGGCAACGAACGGGATGTGGTGGAGCGGGACTAGAACTTGGTTCATGGTGATTGACTAGACTGGCGAGGATTGGTACCTTGGCGCAATTGTACTTTAATCTGGTACATCAGGCCCTTCAAGTGCCTGGGGGTTGTGGGGAGCTTATTGGAGTCCTTTCCTCCTTCTGGGGTTCTTTTTGTGGTATAGGTAAGGGCGACAGGTACACTGCAAGTTGGGGGGGCTGTTTGGGCTCAAGCAGGGGTGCAGGGAGGGGGGAGTTGTTTTTCTGGGATTGTGGGGGAGGGGGGTTGTTGGGGATGGTTGTTTTTTTGTTTTACAAGGCAATGTGAAGTTTTCTGTTGAATTTTCCGGGCTGCGCTCTCCGGGATGTGTGTATCATGTGCGGGAGTGGGATGGGGGGTAAGGGATTGAGAATCCTTTCGTGGAATGTGAACGGTCTGGGGGACAGGATCAAGCGCGGGGTGGTGTTGCAGTTCTTGAAACGAACCTCGCCCGACATTGTTTTCCTGCAGGAGACACATTTGATTGGGAACTCCTTCCAGGCCCTAAATAGGCGGGGCTATCGCCTTGCCGCTCACTCTGGTTTCACTTCTGGCTCTAGGGGAGTGGGCATTCTGGTCAGGGCCTCTCTCCCACTGGAAGTGGACGAGGTGCTCCACGATGATAGGGGGCGATATGTGGCGCTGGTGGGGAGATGGGAGGGCAGGACTGTGTCGCTCGTGGCTGTGTATGTACCCCCGGGGTTACAAACGGCTACATTTGCTGATTTGGGGCGTTTGGTCCTGGGACTCCCTGGGGGGGTTTTGGTGCTGGGTGGAGATTTTAATGCCGTTGTCTCCGGGTTGGAGGACCGCCACCCTCCCAGGGATCTCCCAAGGGCTCAGGCCTGGTTGGGTGGCTTTTTGGACACTTTGGGACTTGTAGATTGCTGGAGATTGATGCATCCGGGACAGGCGCAATACACCTTTCACTCGGGGGCCCATGGGAGTCTCTCGAGACTTGACTATATGCTTATGCCGGCGACCCAAGCTGGAATGATTGGGGAGGTGCGTCACTTAGCCCGAGGTATTTCTGACCATTCCCCTGTATGGTTGCAGCTGAGGATTGTCTCTGGGGCAGAGGGGAGAGTGGCACCCATTAACTTGGGTGCCACTTCGTAACACTAAGATCCGCGCGGAGTTGGTCAAGTCCACTGATCACTACTTTACTTATAACGTGGGGTCGGTGTCGTCTGCCGTCTCCCTATGGGAGGCCTATAAAGTGGTGGTCAGGGGGCAGGCCTTGTCCCTTATCTCCCATACCAAGAAGTGCGAGAGAGCGGAGGTGGTCCGCCTGGAAGCGGAAATAGCGGTAATGGAGGAGGACCTGGAGAGTGGGGTTACTGAGGAGAAATTGCATGTTCTTAGCCTCAAACTGTCAGATTACAGAGCGTTAGTCACGGAAGCTGCCAAAGAGATGAGTAGAGAGCAGCAAGGGCGGTTGTATGATGTGGGGGATAAGGCCGGAAAACTGATTGCTTGGCTGGATAGGAAGGAGAGAGCTAGCAGGGTGGTGCCCGTTGTGGAGAGGAGTGATGGAGTGCGTGTGACTGATCCGGTTGAGATCGTTGACTGCTTCGCGGCTCATTTCCGCGGGGTATACTCTTCGGTCTCGGTGCGATCGGAGGAGGATTCCCACAGCCTGCTTAGAGACATTGCATTTCCAACCTTAGCGGAGGCGGACGCGGTGTTGATGGAGGCGAATTTGTCGTCAGATGAGATCGCTTTGGCCATTCGTTCGATTGCTTCGGGCAAAGCGGTGGGTCCTAATGGTCTTCCCATCGAACTCTACAAGTTGCGTCCCGATAAGATAGCACCATATCTTCGAGACATGTTTCTGGCGGCGCGTGCAGCGGGCTTCCTCCCCCCTGATCAACGCCTTGCCAGCATAGTGGTGATACACAAAGAGGGGAAGCCGCGAGATCGCTGCGCCTCCTATAGGCCCATCTCGCTGTTGAATGCAGAACCCAAGATTCTGGCTAAAGTGTTGGCCAACCGACTGGTTCGGGTCGTGGGCGACTTGATTCATCAGGATCAATCCGGCTTTATACCCCATCGGAATACCGCTCTAAATCTGAGGCGGTTGCACGGCATGCTTGCTAGAGCGGAATTCATACGTGAGCCGGCCATCTTGGCGTCTTTGGATGCTACTATGGCATTCGACACTTTGGAGTGGCCGTATATTTGGGTCGTGTTGGCGAAATTTGGGTTTGGCCCGGAGTTTATTGGTTGGGTAAAATTACTCTACGCTGACCCACTGGCTCAGGTGGTGGTGAATGGTAGGGTGTCGGCTCCCTTCGCACTGGGGAGAGGTACGCGGCAGGGGTGTCCGCTATCACCCCTTCTCTTTGCACTTTCTTTGGAGCCTCTCGCTGCCTGGTTGCGTTGGGAGCCGTCGTTGCGAGGCATTAGATGGACGCCGGAATTTGAAGACCGTGTCTCCCTTTACGCGGATGATATCCTTCTGTATCTTACGTCTCCCCGGCAGTCGCTAATTGTAGTGGTGGATGTGCCGAATTCTTTTGGCCGCAACTCCGGCCTGGTCATCAACTGGGCCAAGTCGTGCGTCTACGTCCTCTCGGGGGATGCCCCCCTTCTGCCGCGGGGTTGCCCGGTTCAGATTGTTACCCTGGGGTTCAAATATTTGGGAATCTTTATCTCACTGGACCCCGCGGTTCGCTATGAGCGAAACCATCTACCTCCCCTCCAACGATTGAAGGCCGACGTGGCGAGATGGCGACAACTTCCGCTCTCGCCGCTCGGACGGGCGGCGTTGTTTAAAATGATGTCGTTGCCTCGTTTCTTGTATGCCTTGCAAAATACTCTTGATGTCGTGCCGGCCCGTTATTTCCGGGAGGTGGAGGGTCTTCAGCGCCAACTGTTTTGGGACGGGCGGCCGCGGATTGCTCTCGCCAAGTTGACGCTCCCTTGGTATGATGGGGGGGTCGCCCTCCCCGATATTAAACGATACTATTGGGTGTCTCAGTTGGCGGCGGTAAACCACGGGATATATGGTCCTGCCTTAAACCCGGCCTTCGAGATGGATAAACACCTGCTTCCGGGTGGGGACTATAATAGGGCTCTGTACTCGGTGACCCAGGACACGCGGTTGACAGGACCCACGCGTGTGGCGGTCCGGGTGTGGCACGCGGCGAATGCTGCGATGGGGTGGAGGGATCGCTTGACTCGGGCGACGCCGTTGTATGCTTCTGGGCGGTTGGGCTGTTTGTGGAGATCGAAAGGCTTTGAGAAATGGGATATGATCGGTATATGTAAGGTGGGTGATCTGTGGGCGAAGGGTGCTTTCAAAACGTTCGAAATGCTCAAAATTGAATATAAATTAAACGATAGAGAGTACTTCCGGTACGCTCAAGTCTACCATGCGCTTTGTTCGGTCTTTCCGGATGCTACTGCTATCCCCGAGTATTCCCCACTGGAGGACAGAGTGTTGGATGGCTATGTGCCCGACAGCACTATTTCCCTGATTTATAAGAAGCTCATTAACGATCGTGCGGACTTGCTGCTCCGTTTGAGGGAGGCGTGGCCTGGAATTGGACGATGAGGACTGGGTATCGGCGGTGGCCTCCCCGAAAGAGGTGGCGATCCCGGCCCGCCTACGGTTTGTACAGCTGAAGATCCTCCATAGAGTGTATGTCACAGGGCCCAGTTTGCTGCGTATGGGTTATTCGCTGGATGGATTGTGTAAGCGTGGATGTGGCCTGCCGGGCACGTTCCTTCATATATTGTGGGAATGTTCGGAGGTTGTGCGATTCTGGAACGGTATCCACACCGTAATGGAGGTGGTCACGCCCGTGGCCCTGTTGCCAGAGGCTAGGAGGTGTTTGTTGAATGTCTGGGAACCGAATGATTGCAATGCGGCACAGACGCAGTGGGTGACCTTGGGGTACATGGTGGCTAAGCGTAACATTGCACAGCTATGGGGCTCCCCGAGGCCGCCCACGATTGATGTATGGAAGGAGAATATGGACTGGTGTATGTTTAGGGAAAAGACGGCGTATGTGGCGAGAGGTAAGCCAGGGAAATGGACTAGGGTATGGGGTCCGTGGAATCTATATCGGGGACGTATCTGCACCCCGCCTCTGCCATTGGAGGTCGATATTGCTCTGACCCCCTAGCCGCGCGTTCCGCGAGAGTGCTTGAGGTGTGCTCCATGCTTTGTTTTCCCATGGCCCCCCTCTACAGCTTCCGGACAGGTACTGCTTTGGACATTATATTTTGTTCCCCGTCCCGGGAAGAGCACGCTGTTACTTTAGACTCTCATTGCCTTGAGTGTGTTTTACATATAATACAAAATGAAACTGTTGTTTTCAATTGCTCTTGGCCTATGGCCACGGCCTGTTATATGTGCTTACGAACTGCCGGGCGCCTTGCTTATGGTTCAACTGAGTGTGTGGCGCTACATTGCGGGCCCTCGGGCTCTATAGCGGCCGGCCCTGGTGGTTGTAGGCCCTTGTTTGTATTTTATTGTGTGCTAACGGTTTCGAAGAAAAAAAATTTAAAATAAAAAAAAAAAAAATACCGCACTTAGGGCCATATGTAGGTAATTTATATTTACCGATTCTTAAATACCGAATTTTACCGATTCGGTATTTATGAATCGGTAAATATAATGTAGGTAAAAATTCGGTAAATTTTACCGATTCGGTAATATTCGGTATTACTGATTCGGTATTAACCGAATCGGTTATAAGCAATACCTTCCTATTCATTCCTATGGGCCTGGAGGCCCATAGGAATGAATGGGAAGCCATTGACTATTACCGATTCGGTAAATACCGATTCGGTAATAGGGGGAGCAGATTCAAGGGTGGCAGGGTGTCACATTGACACCCTGTTGCACCCCTGAATCGTGCATGTGTGCACATGTGGCGCACATACATGCCCTAAGGGCATGTATGTCTGCCACATGGCATATCTAGAAAAGCACAAAAGTGCTTTTTAACAGGTATTCAGTATTTACCACCAACCTGTAGTTGGTGGTAAATAACGAATCCTTGAAGCAAAAAAGCACTCACTTGAGTGCTCCCTACATAGGATTTGAGGATTCGGTGATTTACCGAATCGGTATTTTATCGATTTCTTAAAATTAAGGGTGGGCGTAGTTCGCGAAGTAGCACTTCGCGAAGCTACGCAAAGTGAAGTTCGCACTACGCGAGCTACGCGTAGCACTTCGCGAACTGCGAAGTAACATGTTCGCACTGTGCAAGATGTTGTTTTCAATGATTGCACAGTGCGGACAAGCAACCGGCACTGTGCAATCATTGAAAATGGCATCTTGCGCAGTGCGAGCTGTAGTTTTCTGCTGCTCGAGTAGATTTTTCCTCGAGCTGCAGCTTTCTCAACGCGAACTGGTAGTTTCTCATCGCGAGCGGTCGCGAGCATACGCGACCCCTCGCAATGAGAAACCTGACCCTCTCGCGTTGGGAATCTCGCCGGGAGGTTTATTTTCCATGCTCGCGATCGCGAACAAGGAAAAAGTCTCGCCAGGATGTCATTTTGCTTGCTCGCGGTCGCCAACTTGACGTTGAGGACCGCGAGCAAGCAAAAAATGACCGCAGCACTACGCAACACTACGCTACGCGTGTTCGCACTGTGCTACGTGCAGTTCGCGTAGTGCGAAGTAGCGCGAACTTCGCAAACTACGCGAGCGTAGCGTAGTGCTTCGCCCAGGCCTACTTAAAATACCGATTCGGTAAATTACCGAATCCTCAAAACCTGCCTCCTATATTGGAAAGGGCTAAATACCGGTCGGTAATGGGAAAATTACTGATTTTCGGCCATTACCGACCGGTATTTAGCTATCTACATATGGCCCTTAGTTTCTCTCTCTTTTCCCATTGCATGGGAAGACTCACAAGTGGGTGCTGAAAGCTAAAAGGCTTTCCAAAGTTCTGCAGAATTTGTCCACCTTGAGCCTGTCGAAGCACTTGGTATAGCAGCGCGGGAAGCTGTGAACTGAATTCTGCGCAATGGGCCACTTAAAGCAGAGCTGATACTCTGTGCAGAATCCAGTGCTCAGCGTCCTAGCTTCAGCTTCTAAATTTCCGGATCGGATGCTCCAATTGTGTCCCCTCTCACAGATGACGAGGTGGCACAGGCAATCCGGTGGGTGAATTCGGGAAAGGCGTCAGGTCCTAATGGCATTCCCATCGAACTGTACAAACTGCGACCGGACAAGATATCCCAGTATATCCGTTCTATGTTCATGGAGAGCAGGGATAGGGGAATACTCCCCTTCGACAGACAGGTCGCAAATATCGTAGTCATTCATAAGGAGGGCAAACCCAAAACTAGGTGTGCGTCCTATAGACCGATATCGCTGCTAAACGCAGAACCTAAGATTCTCGCAAAACTATTAGCTACGCGCTTGATTAAAGTTATTAATACACTAGTACACCCCGACCAGTCAGGCTTTATGCCACACCACAATACCGCCCTTAATTTACGCCACCTGCATGGTGTTCTGGGCAGAGTACTAACCATACTTGAACCCGCCATATTGGTATCCCGAGACGCCACCATGGCATTTGATATGGTGGAATGGTCGTATCTCTTTGCCGTGCTGGAAAAGCTGGGGTTTGGTCCTGTCTTTACGGGCTGGGTCCGTCTGTTATACTCCAGCCCCATGGCCCAGGTTGTTGTGAACAACCGCAAATCTCCAGCTTTCCAACGGAGCCGTGGAACACGCCAGGGGTGCCCTCTGTCTCTGCTCCTCTTTGCGTTAGCCTTAGAACCCCTGGCGGCTTCGATCCGTGGGGATCAAGCTATTCGTGGGATGCGGTGGTCCGCGGGTTGGGAAGATAAGATGTCGTTATACGCAGACGATATTCTGTTATATCTGACCTCCCCAAGAGCCTCCTTGATCGGCCTCCTTGACATTCTCGCGATATTTGGGAGGTACTACGGTTTTACCATAAACTGGTCGAAATCTGTGGTCTATGTTCTACAGGGAGAATCACCCACCCTCCTCGGGGCTGCCCGACTCAAATAGCGGCGGACAGCTTCCGTTACCTTAGTATCTTTATCACGCTGAGCTCAGAGCTCCGATTTGCCCGCAATCTAAAGCCACCTATACGGAGGCTGAAAAGTGACGTCAAGCACTGGAAGTCCCTACCCCTCTCATTGTTAGGTAAAGTGGTCCTTTTCAAAATGATAGCATTGCCCCGCTTCCTATACGCTCTCCAAAATGCGATGGACCCAGTTCCTACATCTTATTTCAAAGAAATAGATAACCTTCAAAGAGATCTTCTATGGGACGGTAAGCCCCGCATTGCCCTAACCAAATTGACCCTCAATTGGTATGATGGGGGCATTAGTCTCCCTGATATTAGGAAGTATTATTGGGTGTCCCATCTCGCAGTTATCAACCATGGAATTTATGGTCGACCAGATGACCCCGGATATGCCATGGATAGATGGCTGCTTCCAGGGGGGGAGTATGCTAGAGCGCTATATGCCATGCCCCGCAGGCACCCTCTCACGGGACTGACTGCACATTCAATCCATGTTTGGCATGAGGCTAACAAACAGTTGGGATGGGACCGTAGACTCACCCTGGCTACTCCACTGTGGGACTCCAAGAGGCTGGGGAGTCTATGGAAGTCCAAGGGCTTCGATAAATGGGACCTTATTGGAATCTCACAGATCAAAGATATCTGGGGTAAGGAGACTATTCTTTCTTCCGCCTCCCTCCAACAGCAGTACCGCCTGGCGGATACCGAATATTATCGGTATCTTCAAATACGGCATGCCTTGTTCACCCAGGTTGTCAACAGATCCACACTTCCAGAGGCCTCCCCCTTGAAGGACAGACTACTTGATGGACACCTCCCTGAGAAAACCATCTCCCTGATCTATAAAAAACAGATTAATAATATGGACGATCCATCACAATCATTGAAGGAGAAATGGGCTAGGGATGACTTGGAACTGGATGAGGGAGATTGGCAGGAGGTGGTCTCCTCCCTGATAGAAGTTGCAGTCCAGGCAAGGTTACGATTGGTACAGCTCAAAATACTATATAGGATTTACATCACATGGCCGTGCTTGGTACGAATGGGCAGAGCAGAAAACGGGGAGTGCAGACGAGGGTGCGGGGAGACCGGAACCTTTATACACATTTTATGGGATTGTGTACACATACAGTCTTATTGGTAAGCCATACACCGCACGCTACGGGAGGTACTCCATATTGACCTTCAGCTCGAGGCTCAGAGGTGTCTCCTAAACATTTGGGAACCTACGGATCTCACCTTGTACACTACACAATGGCAACTCTGGCATTCATAATAGCGAAAAGGAATATTGCACAGCAGTGGGGGGCCCACCAGTCACCTACGCTGATAAAGTGGAAGGAAGACCTAGACTGGTGCATGTTCAGGGAAACATCGGTCTATGTAGTAAGAGGGTGCCCTGGGAAATGGCATAGGGTGTGGGGGCCATGGAACCACTACAGAGGTGATATCTGTACTCTGCCGACTCCCCTGCTGGACCCTGAGACTCTTGAGACCCCTTGATTTGTCTTATATTGTAAATTGCGACTTGATTTACTGTGTACTAGATTGGAAATATGGAATTTGTAATGTCTCTTGCTCGTGATTTTCAATAGTGATTTCTGTCGATTATGTTTAATATAAAGAATTATAAAAAATAAATAAAAATAAATTGTATTTGGTGACGATTGTTGTACAATACTTGATGTTTATATGATGTTTTGTATTTGGGGACGTCCATTGAGCCCTTGTGGCCAATTTCAAGTTCATTTTGGATTCTTTCTTAAAACACCTTGGGGCAGATTTATGAGGCCCGTTGCGCCATCGGAACGTCACTTTTTGTGACGTTCCGTGGCGCAGAAGCCTGCGTGATATTTATCAGGCAGCACTGAGCCACTTTTTTTGGCTTAATGCTGCCTCATAAATATCAGTCCCTTTAACGCAGTTAAAGGGGCGTGCAATGGGTGTTGCTGGGGGCGTTCCCAGCAACATCCATGGCCTTTTGACACTGCCCCAGATTTACGAGAAATCGTAAATCTGAGGCAGCGCCAAAAGCTTCCGCCTCCCCAGGGGAGGCGTAAGGGAGGCGCAACGGGGAGAAATATCTTTATTTCTCCTCGTTTTTCTTTTATCTATGAGTGCTGCATTCTGCAGCACCCATACAAAGAGGAAAAACCTCTTGTGATTATTTTTGTACAGAAAGGTTTCCCTTCCTCTACAAAAATATTCATCTCCGCAACGCAGGCACCCTTGCACCATGGTGCAGAGGTGCCTGCGTTGGCGCAGGCAGCCCATTGTGCGCCGGCGCAGGGTAAAAGGACAGGAATGCGCCGCATTTTATAGATACAACAAAGTTCGCCCTAAGTGGGATGGGTATTCCCAGACGTGGGACCCGTGCTCACTACGCCACTGGAGTCAAGCTATCCTGGCTGATGATGGCTGATAGCCAGAAACCGGTCCTAGGATGCTTGATTCCGGTCCAGGGAAGACATGGCTTGGCAGTTCGGGCTGGACTGTTCCCATGAGGCACAGGGTCAAGACTGATTTGCATATGGCCATGTCTAAACTGGGGTGGTGTAGTGGGCAAAAGAACGATGGATTTAACCCAGATCTCTTGACTGGGGGAGAATGTCTGCATTGTCAGCATTCCGTCCATCAATTGTTTGTTGTAACGCTTTTCGCCCTAAGTGGGATGGGTATTCCCAGACGTGGGACTCGTGCTCACTACACCACTGGAGTCAAGCTATCCTGGCTGATGATGGCTGATAGCCAGAAACCGGTCCTAGGATGCTTGATTCCGGTCCAGGGAAGACATGGCTTGGCAGTTCGGGCTGGACTGTTCCCATGAGGCACAGGGTCAAGACTGATTTGCATATGGCCATGTCTAAACTGGGGTGGTGTAGTGGGCAAAAGAACGATGAATTTAACCCAGATCTCTTGACTGGGGGAGAATGTCTGCATTGTCAGCATTCCGTCCATCAATTGTTTGTTGTAACGCATTTTATAGATACGGCGCATCCCTGCCCTTTTCTTTTGCCGTAGGGAAGCGCAGCAGGAAGGCCTGCTGCGCTTCCCTACAGCAAAACCTCATAAATCTGCCCCCTTATGTATTTGGGGTCCTTGCCTGCGAAACTCTGATTTTGTTAGTATTACAATTTTGCTGTTATAGAGACCGATGCTCTGTTATGCTTGAGATTATGAAGACATTTAATTCATAGATCACATTTTTGGTATTGTAAGTGGTGAAACACGCAATATTTATTGTTATATTGTTCAGCATGAATGTTTTCTGTTAGATTGTTGATCAATTCTCCCATCTAGATACCATCTAATCGATGGTAAGTTCAATTTGTAAGTGATTGTTGGGGCGCTAGTGCATTGTTTGATTTGAAAGTTTGATTATCTTTCATGGTACTAAAGTTCCATGTTGCAGTTATTTGCGAAAGGAAGTCAAACACAGTAACCTTGTGACCCTTGTGATATAGAGTCACTGAGTGAGCCCATGTGCAGATCTGACACTTGCTGTCCCTTTATGAACATTTGAAGTTTAACATTTGTATTTTCTAGTATTCTATTACAATTATGACAACTTTGTTAAGTGCAAATGGAAGACTGCAGCTCAACTCACCCTGCATCAGCTCTCTCACACTTTGCCTGCCAAAGCTCTGGGTGAAAGAACTTTCCTTCTTAGATCACACTGTAACTCTGCAACCTGTGAAATATTCACAAAAGGGGTTTTCATTCTCGTGCCTGCTCCAAGGTTCAGCCGAGCTGAGCTCTTCAGTATAAACTACAGATCAAAAACTGTGTGATGTGTAAATGAATGTCACATTAATGAACTGCAGCACCTAACCTTAACTTGCTCACAGAGGCATCCCAGTGGGCAGACAGTATCACCATGACCGACAAAGTGATGTGGCCCATTCCACCCCTTGGGTCTGATTTCTGTCCCCAACCCAGGGAAAACAAGGTCTACAAGCAACCAACAGAGGCCACTGGCAGCTGTCAGTGTCAGGAGCCTGGCCCCAGGTCATCCACCAGCAGGTGGAGGTCCTAAATGGGGCTTTTGGGTAGGCCTTTCTTCTAGCCTTGAAGCAGGCAAGGAGTTCATTGTGGGCTACTGAGGTTTCTCTGACTTCTGAGGTATCTCAGAGTGGGAGCAGTAGCTCCAGTTGCATTGCACACTGATTCCAGTCTTCCTCCCACCAGGTAAGGGGTGGTAAACTGACACTTCTCAATCAACCCACTGTCTGCACCTTGAGCCTGAACAGGGGACAAGAGGGAGCCCTCCCTCACTCTGACCCTTCATCTGGATTCCTCTACCATCCACTTGTGAGTGGTACCCCTAGAAAACTGAACGGAAACTGCACCTTTTGCAACCACCCCTCTCTGTTCTTACACAGAGGGCAACTTATTCCATAGAGCACAGTCTATGGGCATCCGAGGACTACTTATAATGAACCTCCTCTATGATACTACCCCACTCCACTTCAGGGATACCAGGGTAATAGGGTGAAATATTTCCTGCCCATGGGCCAGAGTTACCCTACAAACCTGGCCACTGAACTGCTCTGGGGTAAATAGCTTTTCCACAACCATTGTCTGGCTAGCCTCTGTATCCCTCAGAGCAGTGACTGGGACCCCATTCACTTCCACTTGGTGGAAGTGATGATTCCCAACCTCAGGGATCACCAACCCACCCTCTGAGTCAATCTCCCAACAAAGGGAGATCATGTCATGGTCTACGGCCTGCACTTTGGGACAGTTTACAACTAAGTCCACAGTAGCCATTCCTGTCGCTGTCCCAATAGTGGGTGGCTTCTTTGGATAAACAGAGTCCCCCTGCTTGTGTCCTAATTGGGAGCACTCAAAGCAGCAGGGTTGGAAATGGAGTGTCCTGGGCCACCAGCCACCAGAATCACCACCCTGTTTCTCAGATGGGGCATGAGAATGCTCTCCTCCCCCTTATTGTGGAATCTGTCTGGGTCTTGCTTAACTTACCCCTCCCTCTGTTGGGAGGAACCTGAATCACCCTTCTTGGGGTCACTCCCAGGTACCTTCTTGGACACTCTGGTGCCAGCCCAGAGGTCTGCCTCCTCAGCGTCCTTCCTGGGGTCAGTCAGTTTATTGTCGAATAGGAACTGGTGCAACTCTGCAAAACAAATACTGAACATTTTCTCTCTCATGATCAAATGGTACAACCCAACATAATCACTAACTGTACTGCCCCTTACCCAGCCATTCAAGAGTAATTAACAAAATCTACCCAGGACCGGTTGGGAAGCTCTGACTGTCCCGGAATCTTTGGTAATACTTCTCAGGGGTCAGTCCAAATTTGACAATCAAAATGGTCTTCATAGGGGTGTACTTGGTTTGGCCCCCAACCTTTAATGTAAGAAGTGAGCCTCTCCCAAGTGTTGACATGTCCACAGACCCCCCCCCCCCCCCCGGCCCCCAATGCTCCTCAGGAACCATGTGAACCTTAAGTTCATCCTCAGAAGCAGAAATCCACTTATCAATGTCATCTCCCACCGTGTAACAGGAATATAAGTCCTTGGGGATATAAACCTTCTTGTCTCCATTATGTACTGAGTGTATGCTGCCACCATCACTGCTGGAATCTAACTGCCTGGCTATGACGTCCAGCTCTTTTAGACTCAGTTCAAGAGCCAGAAGGTGTTTATTCTCTGCTAAGGCTCTCTCTGCCTCAGCTCTTTTGGCCTCCCTTTCAGCCTTCTTCTCTTATACCGCCAGCTGTAGCTTAAATTCTCTCTCCCCTCCTTCAGCTCCTCTGGGGATAAGCCACTGGAGGACACGCAGGTTCGTGATCTAACAGTGAGCTCAAGCTCAGGGGTGACGCCCTCAACTGCTGCAGGTGTCTTCTTAGAAGAGCCATTCTCAGGCTCCCTCATTCCATCACACTCATTGCAGCGGGCTTCTGTTCAGGCCCTCAGCACCTTTTGAAATTCCATTTCTTGGTGGCACTCTTGGCAGGAACTCCCATCTGCTTAGAAACATCTTTAAGCTAGGCCACTATGTATGTTTCTAGATTGGCCATCTTAAATTCTATGGCTCCAGTTGTGGAATCCACAGCCAGAAACATGATGTAGAGTATTTCTTTTTAATGCAAAACAGGGAGAAATTACAAAAATCCTAAATGGTCTTGGATGTAGGTGGGTATTCAACCAGTTACCGTATGGCACTGCACAAACACTAGTCCTATCCTCAATGCTTAGCACCAATGTTAGAAATTAGGTTTCTGGTTGGCAAAGGTATGCACTCTGTCCAATCAGGAACCACAATCCTAGTTAGGCTAAGTCACAGCACACCCTAAAATATCATGTGCTCACCCTCTGGTATCTGGCCACAAAGCAGTCAAGCTTAACTTAAGAGGCAATGTGTAACGATTTTGTGCAACACTTCAACAGTAACACAATAAAAACTCCTCAAAAAGAATCTACACCGGGTTAGATAAATTGATTATGATTTTATAAATACAAGACCAAAATGACAAAAAATCCAACAAGAAGAAGTTGAGATATGAATTTTCAAAGAATAAAAGTAAAATAGCACTTAGAAACAATAAGCTGAGATATATAGTCGCGCTGGACCTGGGCAAAGTCAAAAGTTCAGGCTGATCGCATAGGAGCAAGGTCTAGATATAGGGACTTACTTGGACCCGCTGAACAACAGTACCTCAATCTGGGCTTGTGTTGTCGTCAAAGAAGATGAAAGGTGCAGCCAAACCAATGTTTCGGTGTTGGGCCACGTAGTGGGCGAGATGCGTTGAGATTCCCCATGGAATGCGGGCGATACATTGGTTCTGAGTGCGAGTCAGCGGTTCCAAAGGCCATGCATAGCTAATGCTCCAGCAGCAGGTGATACGTTGATTCCGAAGGTGACGCACTGGTTCTAAGTGCAATGCACCAGCTTCTTTCCACGCTTTGACGGGGATGTGCAGATTCCGACCCACGCAAAGTCGAATATGTGCTGGCTTTGATGAGGATGCAAGGGTTCTGGTTGATGCAACACTTTATACCTATTACTAAGCACTCGGAACTGGATTGGCACCACTTGGCAGGGCAAGACTTGCAGCAGGCAAAGTCCATTGTCTGTAGCAGGATGAGTTGAAGTTGTTGATTTCCTTGAGACTTAGAACAGGAGATAAGCCAGCAAGCACTTGGAGTCACTCCGGGTTCAAGTGATGCAGGTCCAGTCCTTCTTCCCCAAACAGGAAATCAGCAGGCCAGCTCAGAAAGGCAAGGGCACCTCAAGGTTAGAGCCCAACAGAGTGGCAGTCCTTAAGTGCCACAGCAGTTCTTTTTCCTGGCAGAGTAGTCACAAGTGGGCGAGACTTCAAAGAAAGCTTTGAAGTGCACAGAGTATATCCCTTCCTGCCCTTACTCCAGACTCAATCCAGGGGGGTATGTTGCCCATTTGTATGGGGACAGGACCCAGCCTATTCAGATGTGTCAGCCCCTCCCTCCCATCTTACCGAGGATGGCCCATCAGGATGTGGATGGCCCATCAAGTCACACCTAAGGTCTTTTAGTGTGTGGCCATCTAGAGGGAATGCACAAAGCTCATCTGCCACCCAACCCAACCCAGACATGTATTCAGAGAAAGCCAGCAGGCTCAGAATGGCTAAAGAAAGAAAATTGCATCTTTCTAAAAGTGTAATTTTCAGACTGTAACTTAAAATCAGACTTCATCATCAGTTGTTATTTTAAAGTGTGTCAGTAGACACCAAATTTGAAAGAGTCGATGTCTTCACAACTGGGACTTTCAATAAGATGTAATAAATTTATTCCAATGTTATCCTATGGGGTGCGACTCGCTGCTGCTGACATTGCCCTTGGAGTTTGTTCTTGCCCCCGTTGCTGCTCACTTACCGAGGGGTGGGCTGTGCTGCCTGAGGAGGGGCCGCTGTGACGTTTGAGAGGCCGGGACTGCGAGGACCAGGGTGCTGCCTGACTGCCTAGCTTCGCACACCTGGAGACTCTTCCCGGCCCCGCCCCCACTGCCTACATTGCTCCTCGCGGCCCCCGCTTCGCGGGAGCCGCTCGCTGCTGCTGACATTGCCCTTGGAGTTTGTTCTTGCCCCCGTTGCTACTCACTTACCGAGGGGTGGGCTGTGCTGCCTGAGGAGGGGCCGCTGTGACGTTTGAGAGGCCGGGACTGCGAGGACCTGGGTGCTGCCTGACTGCCTAACTTCGCACACCTGGAGACTCTTCCCGGCCCCGCCCCCACTGCCTACATTACTCCTCGCGGCCCCCGCTTCGCGGGAGCCGCTCGCTGCTGCTGACATTGCCCTTGGAGTTTGTTCTTGCCCCCGTTGCTGCTCACTTACCGAGGGGTGGGCTGTGCTGCCTGAGGAGGGGCCGCTGTGACGTTTGAGAGGAAGGGACTGCGAGGACCAGGGTGCTGCCTGACTGCCTAGCTTCGCACACCTGGAGACTCTTCCCGGCCCCGCCCCCACTGCCTACATTACTCCTCGCGGCCCCCGCTTTGCGGGAGCCGCTCGCTGCTGCTGACATTGCCCTTGGAGTTTGTTCTTGCCCCCGTTGCTGCTCACTTACCGAGGGGTGGGCTGTGCTGCCTGAGGAGGGGCCGCTGTGACGTTTGAGAGGCCGGGACTGCGAGGACCAGGGGGCTGCCTGACTGCCTAACTTCGCACACCTGGAGACTCTTCCCGGCCCCGCCCCCACTGCCTACATTACTCCTCGCGGCCCCCGCTTTGCGGGAGCCGCTCGCTGCTGCTGACATTGCCCTTGGAGTTTGTTCTTGCCCCCGTTGCTGCTCACTTACCGAGGGGTGGGCTGTGCTGCCCGAGGAGGGGCCGCTGTGACGTTTGAGAGGCCGGGACTGCGAGGACCAGGGTGCTGCCTGACTGCCTAACTTCGCACACCTGGAGACTCTTCCCGGCCCCGCCCCCACTGCCTACATTACTCCTCGCGGCCCCCGCTTCGCGGGAGCCGCTCGCTGCTGCTGACATTGCCCTTGGAGTTTGTTCTTGCCCCCGTTGCTGCTCACTTACCGAGGGGTGGGCTGTGCTGCCTGAGGAGGGGCCGCTGTGACGTTTGAGAGGCCGGGACTGCGAGGACCAGGGTGCTGCCTGACTGCCTAACTTCGCACACCTGGAGACTCTTCCCTGCCCCGCACCCCCCTCCGTTCCCTCCACTGATATATCCATTCCATCTTACCGCGCCAGCGGTCCGCGCCCGGGGCGAAGACCGGGCAAAGAGCAGGCCGTTTGAGGCCGTTCGAGGACGGTGGAGGCCGGGACCGGGCCACCCCCCCTTTATCTGTCCCGTCTCGCCGGACCTCCCTGGGGTTCGTACACCTGCCCCTTTATATATTCACCGGCAAGCCATTTATCCCACTAATACAATGGTGCTAACAAGAGGCAGGAAAAAAAAGGCCGCGGGAGGGGTGGGTAACCTCCTAGGACCAATGGACGACTTTATCATTAAGGCAAACTCTTTTATTGATCAGAGTATCAGCCTTATGGAGGGTAGGGTGTCTTTAGACCTTGCACGCGCCAAGAGATCTTCCTTGGGTACTCTAGCGAGTGTAAGATCCCCTGAGCTAGTTACTGCTCCTGAATCTAGGTCCCTGAATGAAGGTAGGCGTAGCTTACCAAGCATGGTAGATTTATCTGCATCTCCGCTATCAGACCTACAGACCAGCACAGATCTGGAAAAATCCCCCGACCTCCCCCCGCAATCCCCACAGCTATCCTCGCAAGTTACACCAGATGAAACAAGAAGAGATAGAGGGAGGAGGGAGGGTGCTGTGAGGAAAAGGAAGATAGACATAAACCAGCCTTCCCTAGATCCCAATACACCAGTTTTTAATAAATCAGTTTCTAGGCCTAGTTCAACTGAGAACTTACACTCGAGAAAGGTACAAGTAGTTCACTCTGCGATACTACATCGCTCAGCACACGATAGTTCCGACCCCATCTTTGTGGCCTCATTGACTGATGTCCCTAGTGGTGGAGACCCACTCCGGTCTGATAATTTACAGATGTCATTAAACAGTATAGCGGATCTATTGAAATCACTACTCACCCCAATAGAACTTAGGTTAACGAAAATAGAAAATAAATTGACCAATCTTTTAAATCTGCATAAGACTAAGCAGGTATTAGGGACACAAATTCCACGAGCAAAAAACCAGATTCAGAATCCAGCCAAATCAGCACCCCCACAAAATCTTATTTCTACTCCTACTGCCCCATCACAAAAATTAATTCCATCTACTAACTCAAAAATTAATAGTCCAGTAAAACCCGCCCCTAAAAACACCGCCACCTCAACAGTGGCAAGTACCTTGCCCCAAAAAACAACGGTACAAAATGCTCAAGCTTCAACAATTTCGGCCTGGCCGTTGATAGCTTCAAAATCGGCACCCACAGTTTCTGACACAGGTGGTATGAGGGTAGATCAACTGCCCAGCCTACCCCCTTGTGGCAGTAATGACAGGTGTCCCTGAACTCTTGGATTATAATTCAGAACCCACATGGTCCCTAAAGAATAAAGTGCAATTCTGGCTCAACACTAATTGCCCTGTCCCACCGACAAGGTCCTACAGGATCCTTATGGTACGTAGAACCACCTGGGTGGGCCAAGGCCGGAAATCATTGCCAGGCGACAGCATCGTGGTAACCTTTGATGATCCTAGAGCAGTCGACCATATCTGTGCATGGGAAAAATCATATGAAAGCGGAGGAATAAGCATCAAACGGCTTTCCTTTTTTTACCCACCAAGGTTGTCAAACATCCAAGAGCCATCTCGGCAACCGATGGGTCCCCGCTATTTCGACCATGACAGCCACAGGCAGACAATGGATCCCTGCCATCCCCAATATGACAATTCTTGGAAAACGGTGGGGCATCGACACCTGGGTAGAGACTGGGACAGTTGGGGTGGGACACATATGTGGAGGGAGGTAAACCATGAGCGCACGCGCCGGGTTCCTTGGTCTGGTATTCCCACACATAACCGATTCAGCGGTCTAGAAATGGTCGATTGACCATTAACATTGATTGACCCCATTAACCCAAAGTCTATTATGGACAATGTCAACACACCGGATTTAAACAACCCAGTTATATTTGGCGAAACAGAGGGGACTGGGGTAATTAGGACACAGGCGCTTGACGGTGCTAGCACAACCAACAGGGAATGTAGGCTTTCTTCCTCCATTGTGACTCCTCAGCTATTAACGACACAACATTTACCCAGCGATATTAGCTTTAGTATAAGCTCCAGTGTAGCAACCACGGAAGTTAGGCCGAGTTCTTTATCTTACAGCCTGATTACGTGGAACGTGGCAGGTTTGAGTAAAAAAGTCCACCAGCAAGCATGGCTGGATGTTATTAATAAACATACCATAGCCTGTTTGCAGGAAACCTGGACGACCGAGGAAATCCACATTATAGGATTCCAAACCTTTCATTCGCCCGCACTTATTAGTAAGCAGGGCAGGAATAAAGGAGGCCTTTGTACTTATGTGGCTACAACTGCAGAACTCAGGGTCAACAAGTGTCTTAACGCGGAGTTTTATCAGGTCCTGATCTTTAAAGGGCCCCGCTCTGTCAATGTAATTTTAATTAATTTTTATAATAACGTACCATCTATCCATATAGAGCACGTTCTTCACAACCTTCTAAATAGCATAATATCTTTAATAGACAATCTTGTAGGTGAGAAGGTGTTAATCTGGGTAGGTGACTTTAATTGCACTGTCTGCCCCCTTTCTGCAACTGGTTTGTGCGGCCTAGCAGATTATGGGGAAGATTGCCCTACCCATTTTACCCACTCAAAATTAGGCAACTCCTTAAATAACATGATGTTCTATTTGAATTTATCCTTTGTAAATGAACTGTGCAGCCCGATCGTCCCGTTTCAACCAACTTTCAATGGGCGAGGGTGTAACTCCACCATAGATTTTACCTTAATGTCCCCGGCCCATGTCGGCTGCATAACCCTCTGGGAGACTGGAAAGGCTCTCTTCGGAGATCATTACCCCATATCATTCTCTGTAAAAACAATGGGAGAATGTAGTCAACCCAAGAAGAACCCTAATTATGCCCCCAAGGTTAATCTCGGTGCTGTAAATGGGTATGTTGTCAAATGGGATAAAGTTGAGCCAGCTGGCTTCCTAAAGAGCTTGGTTTCGACGTCTCTTGAGGATATTCATGTATGTTTAACAGCTGACATGGAACCTGATAAAGTCGTGGCTGCCTTTTCTAATATCCAACGGACAGTAAAAGATCTTTTATTTAGAGAACATAGGCAAACAGCTAAGCGCCCACAGGGTTGGTTTGATAATAAATGCACCAAAGCTTTGACTTCTCTCAAAAAGGCCCTACAGACTAAACTAAAAAACCAAGACCTAATCCGTCAAGCTAGAGGAGCTTACAAATTGACCATTAAAATGAGAAAAGCCACCCTTAAGCGGGAGGCGTGGGCGGCCTTACGTGAGGCCTCGCTACAACGTGATAGTACACTATTTTGGAAAGTGGTAGATGCCCCTTACCTGCAAAGCAGAGCGGAAGATATCTTAGACGTGGCTATCCCAGGGGACACCTGGGTGAACCATTTTAAGCAGTTATATAATAGTTCGACTGTAGAGCACTGTCCTCCTTCGCTAACTCTCAGTTTGACGGACCCCGGCGGACCAGGCGAGCGAAATGCTTTTCCGTTGAATATTATCTTCAGCCTCCAAGAGGTCAATAAAGCTATTAAGGACAGTCCACCTGGTAAGGCTCCGGGTCCCGACGGTGTCCCAATCGACGTCTATAAGGCAGAGATGGATTTATGGGCACCCTTACTTACCAATGTTTTAAACAAGTCTAACCAACAGGGATTTGTGGCATCTTGGCCTGACGCTACTGTCGTGCCAATATTCAAGAAGGGTGACAGAAACGACCCAAATTGTTATAGGCCAATCTCTCTTCTGGATGCACTGATGAAGGTGGCCGGTAGGATTATCCTAAACCGGATCCAGAGCTGGGAGACTGAAAATCAGGCCATCTCTAACTTACAATATGGTTTTAGGACGGGCAAGGGAACGGTTGAGCAGTGCTTGAACCTGGCCTTAATTATTGCAAAGTACACTCAAGCAAAGAGCGAAAAGTTATATATTTCCTTCATTGACCTAAGCTCAGCGTTCTTTTGTGTGAATCATGAATTTCTCTGGAAAACACTCTCTTCTTTGGGCCTTGATGCTCAAATCATCACGTTTATTCGTGAACTTTACAGGGACGCAGGGGCAAGGGTCAGATTCGGACGTCTGGGGGAATGCTCAGATAAATTCCCTATCTCGCGGGGGGTCAGACAGGGGTGCATATTGGCTCCCCTGTTGTTTACTATTTACATTAACTCTATTGGAGAACACCTAAGTAATTTTCAATATGACTACCCCGCCATAAAGGGTACCTCGGTGCCCCTATTACTCTATGCTGACGACGCGGCAATTATGTCGCGTACTAGGATAGGTCTACAGCGGGCGGTGGTTCAATTTACCTCCTTTATGAGGGATAGGGAATTAAAGGTGAACACTTCTAAATCTTACAACATGGTCTGTGGCAGGGGCCTTAGAAGTGCACCTTGTTCTATTTATCTGGACGCCCAAAAAATTGAAACCACTGAGAAATTCTGTTATTTAGGTGTGACTTTTGATAGGAGGGGGAGCTGGAAGCCGGCAATAGCAACTAGGAAATTAGCCTATTTACGTTCTGCGGGAGCCCTGAACAATTTTTCTGCAAAAATTGGGGGGAAGCCAGCTTTGGAACTAATACAAATCTATAAGGCCAAAGTTGTCTCCTCAGCCACCTATGGGGCAGGGCTTTGGGGGATAGAAAATGTGCAGACGCTACAAAGCTGTGAGAATCAGTTTATCTGCCACTTACTAGGAGTCTCTAAATTTTCATCAACTTACATGACCCATATTGAAGTAGGCCTTCCCTACATTAGTGACATTGTTAACATCTCCCCTCTTTTATTGTGGCATAAGGTCTGGGTGACAGAGGAGACATCCTTAAATAGGGAAGTAATTACCGACTGTCTCAATGAACGGAATGGCCAATATTAGGTGACTCTCCTACGTGAAAAATCTTTGTGTAAAGATAGGACACCCAGAATTCTTTGATAACCCGCCCAGTTTGGATGGGCTATCGAGAGCCGCCTTGAAAAAGTTGGCTCTTGACCACCGGGCAATGGAAAGATGGGACAAGGAGAAAATGAAACCTACTGTACTCCGGTTCCAGGAAATTACTCAGTGCGAGGGTCTCCAATATTATCTTATCTCAGAATTAAGTCCATATGCACGTACATTGCTGACTCGCCTCAGATTAGGCATGTTTTTTCACTTAGTTACTTTTCCCCTCTGTAATGACTGGTCCACTGAAATTCCCTTGTGCCCATGTGATGATATCTCCAGACAATCGGACATACATTGTGTCTTTTTTTGTGTATTTTACAAAGTCCCGCGTAGAGCTCTTCTGTTACCCGTTCTGAGGGCATGGGGGATTCGTACCTGTAAATCAGCATACATGAAATTACTGCTATTAGAAGATGATTCCCTTATTCATGCAGTTTCAAGTTTCTTAAAATTAGTAATTAAATTTAGAAAATCTATGCAATCCTCATGTTCTTAATCTGTTCCCGAATTATTATGATCTGAATCTCTTTTTAAAGATATTTTATCTTGAATGTATGATCGAATAAGCTTATGTTGTTGACCCTGTTTTAGCTTAAAAAATGTTTGTATTATGTGCTTTTATGATTTTACCTTAAATCGAATAAAGCTTGTTTTTATTTGATTTGATTTGAGATAGGCCTTTCAATAGTGAAAAACGAATTCATGTAAAATTCAAGAGTACATGTTCTATCTTTTGAATACATTCCACCCTGTCCACTGGGATGTCCTGTGCCTACTTTAGGGTTGACTTATATGTATAAAAAGAGAAGATTTAGGCCTGGCCAGTTGAAATGGCAGTATAATCTGCATGTACAGGCTCTGTAATGGCAGGCCTGAGCCATGGTTAGAGGGCTACTTAAGTGGGTGGAACACTGAGTGCTGCAGACCCCCTAGTGGCATTTAATTAACTAGCCATTAGCACATGTAATGCATTTTACTTGGGAGTTAGAAGTAAAATAAATATGCCAATTGGTTATGAGCCAATGATGTCATGTTTAGAGGAGAGAACACATGCACGTTAGCACTGGTTCGCAGTGGTAAAGTGCTCAGAGTTCTAAGTCCAGCAAAAACAAAGTCAGAAAAAGTGGAGGAGGAAGGCAAAATGTAAAATGTTTGTGGTGATCCTTCAGAGAGGGCCATTTCCAAAAGATCCAGTTATGGAGCCTTCAGCACCAACTACTCCAACAGCCAAAAAAGGGCTCAGCATTGGAGGGAAAAGCCCCAGCAGTTAAGGGGTTAATGAGGGGCCAACAGCCGCTTTGTCTTTTTTACGTCATATCACAGCAATTATTTCAGCTTGTTGTTTGAACTCAGGCAGTGATCGCTGGTGACATCTGAAAGTGGAGGGGCGTAAAGTTGGGGATGAGTTTCACGTAGCAAACATAATTTGGAAGGGATAGTGCTGGCACTTCTCAGTAGTGCTCCAATTCTTTGAATGGGAGGGTACCTGTGCTTTGGGACGAGGAGTGGCTTATTATAATATTAAAGTCAAGTTTGGGAATTGGACACCTACATTTAGGAACACTACTTTACAGTGCACCATTGTACTATAAACTATTGGGGACAGTGTTAACCTTTGTGCTGAGGGATGGCCATTCTATTGCTGAGCACTTACCATTACAGTGTTTGTACACAAATGGTTAAGAGGCTTATGGATTTCTTTTCCGTCAGCCCACTTTTTCAAATTAAACTACTGATAGCAGTAAAACTGTGATGCACTCCTTTTATGTTAAGGGAAATCCTTCTGCCCCCCAAGTACATAACAGCTGAGTGCAGTACCTGCCTCTGCTTTTGCAATCTCATGTGTTTTTAGCTCTCTGACTTAAATAATGAAAAACATTTGGTTCTCATGTTAAGCACTCTATTGCCCTGGGTCTGGGTGTGATATTAACCTGCAGGAACAATTAAGAAGAAGGATAAAGCACCTCCACTTTTTTGGCTGTGCAGTTGGAAAAGAATTTAAAGCGAAAAGGAAAATATTCGGAATGGGTGATTTGCCGGTGGCCAGTCAGTGTCGTCAGCGACAGCACTGACTGTTCGCTAGCAATGACAACTTACTTAAGGAACCTCTTAGTTTGGCATCTGCTTTGTCATCAGGGCAGGGGCAGGAATGTTTCTCAGTTCATTTTCAAACACTCACTTTTACATAATACTTTCCAACAGACTCGAATTAGGTTGCAAAATAGGCCCAAAGAAACAAAATAAATTGGCCCCCATTCGGTAACCAGATAGGGGAAAAAAGTGTCCCACATCAGCAAATCAGGCTAGTTTTGAGCTTGTAAAGACTCTCAGTGTGGGTAAATGCAAGGTACTGTAGACTGCATGCATTGGTGTTTGCTTCAGACAAAGCTCGTGGTAATATCAAGGAAATAAACAGTAAGTACTGTTCCACCAGGCCATAAAAAAGGTCCGCACATTCCTCACACTGATTTGTCAGACCAGCCCAACAGGCACTGCCTGATTGCCCTTTAGGCCAGCCCAATCATGCCAAGCCGTCTCCTTGTAGCTCAGGCACCAGGCGGGCTGCCCATTCCCTCCTATCCAGCCACGCAATTAGTCTCCCCTCCTTATCACCATGTTCATAGATTCTGCTCTGCGCGTCTCTGCCCTGCGCCCTGGCTCTGTCCTCTGCTATGCTCTTAAAATCGTCTTGTTTCAGATTAAAGAGATGTAGTCTTTCGGGGGTCACTGCCTGGGCTAATTCTTCTTCCACTTTCAATACCTCTTCCTCCGCATACACTAAATCTTCCTGCCTGTCCTTTTTCTTTACCGCAATCAGGGACAGAGTTTCCCCGCGAATATCTGTTTTATAAGCTTCCAATAACGTCTGAACTGAGTCAACAGTCCCCTCGTTGTCCTGAATGTAGTTGTCTGTAGCTTGGGCTATCTTCTTCTGGGTTTCCCGGTCCCTCAGATACCATGAGTTAATGGGGGCTATTCTCCTGGCGCTCATTTGACCTAGAACTAACTTCATCCAGACCGGAGAGTGGTCCGAGATGTCTCTACCCAAGTGACGAACCTCCTGGATGTTGAATGCCTGCCCCGCTGGGACTAGGATGTAGTTGATACGAGATAGACTACGATGGGCTCCCGATAAATGAGTGTTTTGGGTCCTGTCTGGGTTATGTGTCCTCCAGCCATCTACCAGCCCCATGGACTCGAAAACGTCCGGTAACCACTTCTGTGCGGGTCTGATTTCCCGCGGTGGATAACGGCCGAGTGTTCCGGACACCACCGCATTAAAATCTCCTCCTATCACTAGGAGGCCTACAGGGAGTGACAAGAGCACAGTACCCAGGTCTTTGAATGCGTCGTTCTGGAGGCCGGGGGGAACATACACTGATACAATGTGACTGTCTTACCCTTCCACTTACCCGAGACCCCAATATATCTACCCTGCGCGTCAGATCATGTGGCTTGCATGGTGAAAAGGAATGAATTTTTGGTTAATATGCCCACCCCTCGTGACCCAGTAGTGAAGCCCGCATGTGCCACCAACCCATACCCTCCCGTTTAGTGCCGTGCACGTGTTCCCAATAAGGTGTGTTTCCTGTAGGAGAATGACGTCTGGGGCCTGTCGCCTGATGAAGTGTTTGACCATGCCAAGTTTGATCTTGTCCCCCAGTCCGTTTACATTCCAGCTGAGAACTCTAACCCCTATCTCCCACTGTGTACCCATCAGTATTGATGCATGGTAGTTGCTCCTGCTCTGTAAACCAAGTTGTTGTTGTCGAAAGACCAAACTCTACGTACATTTCAAACCTGTAGAACAATAACGTTCCCTCCAAACTTCCCCCCTCCCTGCACCCCTGCACTCCGGGCTTCAAACTGCCCATGATTCAACTTGCAGAGTGCCTGTCGCCCTATAAAATACTAAAGGTAGAAAAGTGGGGTACGTGGTGCCCCCTCCGACTCCCGCCCCTAACCACCATCAATAGAATTGTGTACTACCACTTTTACAGATCTGTATGTCCAACTGGCGCTGTTAAAATGTTTATATAGTCCACTGTGATTACCATCGGGCTGCCCCGCTAGGATTTTAACTCCCCTTCAAAGGTCGGGTGGTGGTATGAACGCACTCCCACCCCCAGTCCACCCCCCCAGGAACCACCTCACCACATTGTCCCACGAGGGTCAATCAACGACTCTCCAGCCCGTCCGCCGCTATATCTGGTTGATCAATAAACCAGGCCTTTCTGTCCTCCTCTACTCGAAGTCTGGCTGGGAACAGCATGGCGTATTTGTACCCCTTGTCTCTCAATGCCTTCTCAATTCCTAAGAAGGAGCGTCTTTGCCTCTGTACCAACTGGGTAAAGTCCGGGAAGAAGGTTATTTCCGAATTTTCATATTTCAGGGGAGGCCCCTTCCAGGCATGGTGGAGTATCACGTCTCGATCGAGAACCCTGGCAAGGATCGGTCGAGGGGGGGCTCCAGGTTTCGGCCGTCCCCCGGGAACTCTATGCGCTCTTTCAATAACAAAAAACTTCCCGAGTCCCCTGGGTTGCAGGTGGTTTAAAATAAGTTCCTCTATGAAGAGATCCGTGGCCTGCCCCTCCGATCTTTTCGGAACACCCAAACTCGCACATTGTTGCGCCGAAGGCGCCCTTCTAATTGTCCAGTTTGGTTTCAGCAAATTTCCGGAATTGCTGCAGTTCCTTGACCTCCGTCTGCAGTTGGGAGGCATCTTCCACAAGGCTTGCCGTGGTAAGCTCCACTTGCTTAATACTCTCATTATTTTTGTTCATGTCCGCCCGGAGTAAGTTGACCTCCACCACAATGGCGTCCATCTTGTTTTCCAATGATGACTTGATTCCAGCGATGGCTTCTAGGACGTCGTTGAGTGTGGGTTCTGGGTCTACATCTCCCGTCTCACCTCCACCCCTGCACGTGGGGGACGGTTCAGGCATAGATGTTTTGGGAACCATATACTTGTCCAGCTTGGTCTGCTGTCCTGGTTTGCTGCCTCTGTTGGACGACATTGCGCATTGGGTGATTGAGCGAGGTGTATGCAGTGGGTGAACTTCCCGGAGAAAGGGAACTCCCAGCCGTGCCCCGGGATGTGAGCAGGAAGGCCACCTCACCAGGTCCAGTCAATTGAGTGCTCAATCAGGATCTTCTTGCGGGAAGAGGGGGGTGTAGAGGCCAGTGACCACCGCGCCCTGCCTGCTCTCAGGCTCTATCATGGGCCGGTTGATCAATGCTCCCGATCAGCGTGTCCAGGAGTGCTGCAAATGTTGACAAACTGGGCCCGGGGGGGGGTCAGCTGCGCTGGATGTGCAAATGGGTGTATGGGCTGCCCTCACTGGGGAAAGGATGGGCCCAACCTCGTTGGGCTCTCTGGGACTGTGTAGCGCTGCACCAAGGCCGCCCCGTGAAGATGTCATTTGCTCAGATCTCTGCTGGCGCCAATGTGGTGTGGGTTACGCAGTCCAATACACTAGGCACCACCACGTGTCATCCAGCCATCATGGATCATGATATATTGAGCCCTGCTGAAGGTATCAACACAGCACTGGGCCCTCGCGTCCGCACTCCCCAGCACCCTCTCTCCGTCGTGGTATTCTGCAGGTGGTATCTCCGAGTTATTAGTCAGGGCACGAACTGCGGGCCGCGAGGCACTTCACCTCTGTGTCTCCACTGAGCCGCTGTTGTCCGCTGTCTCCCACCGGCTGCAGCAGCACCAAAGGTCTCTATGGGCTGTAAGCTGTCCTCCTCAGTCCCAGCCCAGGTGGAGAAGGGCAAGGGGGGGAAAGAAGACGCACCCCGGGTGATTCCTGTACAATCTGTGCGCTGGAGAGGCGGCAGCAGATCCGGGTCGGCAAATGCTGGCTTTCAGAGCAGCTCCTCCTCCTCGTGCCAATAGTGCCCCCAGTGCTTTGCTTGCCGCCAGGGCCTTCGCTTCGCCGCTCCCATCTCCGAGAACTCGGTCTCGTCTCCGGGTCCGCTGGAGTATGAAGTCTCTCTTGGGGCCTCCCGACACAGGAGCCACGGGTATCTCTGCCCAACAAGGAGGCGCACACGCTGCCGCTGCCCCTACTCGAGGCCCCGGCCTCCGCCACCCGAACAGGCCTCGCTCAGGTCTTGCCGGATGCTCAGGCCCCCGATTGATGCTGGTGTCCCACCATCGCCAGATTATGCTCCCCGAGCCTTCGGATCAGTGGCTCACACACAAGAACAGGATTAATGTGCCGGATAAACGAGGGCGAAGATTAGGAGTGGCGGGGATCCGCTAAGCCGCAGCCATCTTTCTTTGTGGCTTAGCCAGGCCCCCATACACTTTTTGTGTACGTACAGCCCAGGGTGAGGGGGATGAGAGTGGTGAGGATATAATATGCATGGTTCCCCCATAATTCCTGTATCCTTGCACTTCTGAACATGGGAGGATTTGAGAAAGCCACATGAAACATAAACATGCATGTAACTGTGATCAAAGAGAGGTTTTTACACCCCGGGTTTCTCAGTGGCATTGTTGATGAGTATTCACAATTAGCAATCTATAAATCTGTACATTACGAGTCAAAAATGTGCATCAGCTTTGTTAGGGGTGACATGCTACAACCACGAAATATACTAGTATGTGGGAAGTTTCATCAACTGACCCTGGAAAATCTTACACGGGCAAGTTTTACAACAAATCAGCCAGTCAACAGAGGTGATTTTGGCAATCATTTTCTCTTTTTAGCCTTACAAGGATTTTCATTTCTTATGCATTTCTTAGTCCGTTATTTTTTCTCCTTTAGCTATATGACATTACACTTTTTGGTAACTGTCATCTTGACTCCATCAAAAATACGAACCATTTAAGAAATGTAGTTAGAACATGAATACATAGCCTCCAAATTTCCAAAACAATTTTTCCACTCATTGTTTAAAATGTTAGGTAACCTGAATCATTCAACAGAAAAGAGGCTCTTGTTGGATATACTATGCATTTGTTCAGGACTCGATATGTTTTTTTAAGATTACAAGCTTACCAATATGTTAACATTGCTAAGTTTATTTAAAGGTGTGGTGAAAACATCGCCAATTTGAGCAGCACTTGAGATATTTTACCACTGCTGCTTATGATTGCCCAGGGATGTGGATAAACCATTTTGCATTAAATATCAGGTTGAGAGTGGATCACTGGTCCTGAAAGAACCAAAGTTAGCATCAGCAGTTCAGAGACTGTTAAGAAACCCTCAATCACGTTTATTGCAGGTGGTATTTCAGCGGTATGTTCGGTTATCCGCTTGTGCTTAACAACGTGACAGCATCATCATTGGGTTACTGTGTGCTTCCTCCACCCGGAGGTTTTGCCTCTGGTTTTTTCAGTAGTGATCGTAGTAGTGAAAAAATAGCCGTGTGTGGTGAGGTGATCTGCGTGAGTGTAAGATAAAAAACTCGTCAAACCAGTCAATAATTTTTAATAAAACCAGGGTAAAGAGAGGCAGCGGCAGAACAAGTCTCTAACCTCCCTGCACAAGAGCGGGATTTAGCCTCCTGTACCCGATGGGTTTCCTCAAATTGAGTAAACAAGGTTCAATTTGAACTTTCTAGTACCGGTTGGACAAATTATTCCATCCTTACCTGGGAGTCCCTTGAATATTAGGGTCCCCACACTTATACTAGGTCCTGATGAAAGCCCACCTGACCCTTAGGGGCACGACATAGAGCTGAAACATGTCAACCTCTTTTTTTGGACATTCTCACATAGTGCACTAGACCATAAAGCGTCTATTACTGCACAAAAAGCGTTTTTAATAAACTCGCACCCAGTTTTATTAAAAATTATTGACTGGTTTGCCGAGTTTTTTATCTTACACTCACGCAGATCACCTCACCACACACGGCTATTTTTTCACTACTACGATCACTACTGAAAAAACCAGAGGAAGCACACAGTAACCCAATGATGATGCTGTCACGTTGTTAAGCACAAGCGGATAACCGAACATACCGCTGAAATACCACCTGCAATAAACGTGATTGAGGGTTTCTTAACAGTCTCTGAACTGCTGATGCTAACTTTGGTTCTTTCAGGACCAGTGATCCACTCTCAAACTGATATTTAAGCATTTGTATAAGAAGCCGAGTGGGTCGCAACTCCTTCTTTCTCCCTCTCCTTGATTTATACATAAACCATTTTGCAGCTATCACCCAACCCCTTGTCTTCTGTGTGGACAACACAGGCAAAATCTATATTCCCCATTTCCCGCTTCTCCCTTGGGTAAGGTTCACATCTCTGAAGCTCTGCTCCTGCACCATCCTAAACCTCTCTGATTCTGGACACTCCTCTCATCCCCATAGCAGCTTGTTCTCCATCCTCTGTCCACTGACAACCTTGAAAATGGTAATTTTAGGGAGATTTTCTGCAGGATACCCTCACTGCCGAATGGCTGGACATGTTCAACTTCACCTCAAGTGAAGTCAGGGTACTCTGCAATAAAAAACCTGCTCCCCTTTGGGATCAAAGTGTATAACAATTGCCCACTCCTTCTGAAGACCATATTCTGAAAAACCTGAGCTAGTTTAGGTATATGAGAGGCATCTGTCTCTTCTAAACTGATCATTTTTAAATTTCATCTTTCTAGATTTGCCTGTGGAGCATGATAGCACAACATAGTTCCACCCTCTCACTTTCCTTTGTCTAACACAAACAAACTCATTTGGAAAATCCACCAAATATATTTATTATACACAAGCATAACTAGATTTGCGGCTGTGAAAATGTGCATTGTTAAATTAGGAAATGCATTTGAACCATGAAAATAATATGTATGGCACTTCAAAGTAACTCAGGTAGACAAAAGGCTTTGTGAATCTGGTGAAAATTATGTTTCCATACCAATTATGGTGCATATAATATATTTGTTTTACATTCATATTCAATCACAAAAAAACGGCAGAATACTAACATAGTTCAAATACGTTTTACATAATTTATTTTTTAACTGCCCAGTTCGAAGTAATGAAACTACTGCTCTTAAGTAAAAATGTCAGCTTAAAGTTTTTATAATAAGATCTTTAAACTGGGTGGAATGTTAATATATTTTGGGGATAAACAGAATATTTAATGGAGTGTAATTTCTCTTCCAGTTTATCCCTATCCAGGACATGGGGCTGTTGTCAAAGACTGCATGGAAGACTGTAAGCCATCTCAAGATAGCATTGGAATACAGCATCCCACTTCCTGCTGCAATTCTGATCTTTGCAATCATGCTGGTATCAATGGCACAAGGAATGATGCAAACAGCAAAGTAATGAGTTATGTTCTATTGACCGCATCTGCCGGATTGATCAGTGTGCTGTACCAGACAGGACTCTAGTCTCTGTGCACCTCCTAAATGAACTTTGATACTCCAAGATGGTCGCTGAATAGAAGGAAAGCAGCAGGATGTGCAAGGCATATGTACATAGGCAATAAAAGAGCACAACCTTCCAACTGGCACTGGCTCAAAACTCCTGTACATGGTGGTGATGAAGGCAAGATTCCGTCTTGCCAAATGTCTCTTCAGATGCTTCTCAAATTGTACTTTTTTATGTACACCTGTGACAGTGTCTGCAGTTCCTGCAGGTTCTACTATTACTTATTTCTAACTTTTATCTCACTAGGCATGAAATTCAGTCAGTATGTGGTGTAAAAGTGAATAGTATTAACTGTACAGTGTAAGAAAGAATTTATCCTGCAGTGTACAAATGCGCATCTCTATGATACCCTAAACAGTCGAGACATGGTAGAGACAACGGGCCTCATTTATGAAAAGTGACGCATCACTGCGTGAAAACAGTGATGCGTCACTTTTCACTGCGCCCTCCCTGCGACTCCAATGATGCGTCATATTTACAGTATGACGCATCATGTTGCAAGGAGTCACAGATACGTCAGTATTTCTGACGTATCTGTAGGCGCAAAAGTGACGCATTGCTGGAGTGTGTCACAACAGTGACGCAACTCCAGCAATGTGTCCTTTCACATGGGGCAAGCCCCATGTGAAAGGGCCTGCGTCAGTCTTACGCCTGCTGTGAGGCAGGCGCAAGATATTGATGCATTTGCACCCTAGAAGTGGCGCAGTGAAATCTCGTAGATTTCACTGCGTCACTTCTACGATGCTTACTTACGTGGGAACGCCCACCCTGCTACATTATACCTGACGCAGGTGTAATGTAGCGCAGGGGTTTACAAAGTGACGCATCTAGGTAGATGCGTCACTTTGTAAATATGGCGCATCATGGCGCATGTTTTACGCCACTGGTGCGTCACAAAAAGTGACGCACCGGTGGCGCAAAAGTGACGCAGGGGCTCATAAATGACCCCCAACATTTTTACAGAGTAGGCCTAAAAAGACAAACCAAGTTATTAGAATTGTCCCCAGCATCTCGGGTTACATGTATATAGTCTACAAAGAAGGAGACACCATCCTTATTGAAGCATCCTTATTGAAACTTGCTTCGCAACTACACACAGAATTATTGCTGCTGTGCTGATGGCCATTTTAAAGAACACCCTTTGGCACAGAGAAAACTGATAATGATAGTCTTTTACACCCCTACTCTAGAAGTGGCAACAGAAGCTACCATCCCGAATGCTCGTGCTCCACTCCCGCCTTGGGCGCACTGGGCCTCTTCTGTGTGTGCAGATCATGTAAAATTGAGTTTGATCAGGCTGTTTGCATGTAAGAATTCCTCCAATATAGAGAAAATATACCACAAACAAATAACTTTTTATCCATCGAGTCTTATCAGACACAAGGAGCCTGTTTCAGAAAGGTAAAGTTAGACCAAAAGTCTAACTTTAATACTTTTCTGTATTCATAAAGCTAAGTTACGAGTAGTATCTTTATGACTCCGGAGCTTCTCCCCTTTGGCGTAATCACACACTCAGGGCAGAGATCCACCCCGAGTGTGGAGATTCCACTCCAAGTGCTGAGATCCTACTGAGTGAAACTCTGCACTAGGAGTGGAGATTCCGCCGAGCGCAGAAACTCTGCAGTTGTAAAGTTATTACTCATAACTTACCTTTATAAATACCGAAAAGTAGTAAAGTTAGACTTTTGGTCTAAACTTAGACTAAAAGTTTACTTTTGTGGATCAGGCCGTAAGATTTTAGGTGATTGCACTGCACAGTTAACAGAAATTCATGCCTTGTAACTTGTTCTGCAGGAGGCTGATCCAGCAGTTTCCAAACTAGTTGTGCCAGATTCATCCTTTTGTGTGCAAGGGTATACTGTCGATTTAGAGCACCGGTGCCTCAACAGTTGCAAAGATTGTAAAGGGGATAAAGAGCAAACAGGTGGCTGTCTTACAAGACAACCTTCTGTTGGTCCATGTGCAATACACCATGGCCCATACAAGTGAAGGAATTCATGCTAAAGGCAACTGTGCAGGCACCTTGGTAACAGAGGCAGCAGTTCATACTTTTAAAGTAGCTCTTGTAAACAGATTTCAAACAAAGAACGACAGAGATATTTAGCAGCAATATAAGCCTCCAGACGACTTTCCTTGTAGATACTGCTACACCCTTAGTTCAGATAACACCCCATTGGAATTTTCACCTGGAGTGGGAGATAAAGCAATAACTAATGAGCACTGTATAGTAGATCTATTTTAGCATTTGCTCACCCTAACATGATTATGACAGTAGCCATGCTACATCAAAGATACTGGTGGCTGTACTTACTTGCAAAAAGTAATATTTGCCAACAAATTAAACAATCCACAATGAAAAGATCAGTGCAGACTCCGCTTACTATCTCTAATCACCCGTTTGGCGTAATTTATCTAAATCATATTGGGCCAATCAAAAATACCAATCTATTTAAGTATATATTGGTTGTGATTAATTCATGCTCCTGATGGGTTTCGCCACAAAGTAATGTTGATGCTCGAGCGGTCATAAATGTATCCATGGGTGTGGTGCATTCCTCTCAGACATTGGTACTGCATTTGAGAAAAATGGTTAATAGAGCATCCGATAGTATGATTAAAGAAGCCTTGACTGAAAGGATGGAAAATTCAAGACTGAGCTGGTGCCATCATCATTCCGGGGTCCAGACAGAATTACATATTTTGCCAAGAGGAGTTTTAGGTGGTTGCACTCTATACAAGATGCTTTTCGAAGTATGACTGTACCTGACCTAGATAGTCCTGGAAAGATGGAGGAAAAGTAAGAAATTTACACAGGCCATATTTTTGTTTTGCAGGGCATCCCGAAATTGTTTTAAAAGCTGCTGAGAGGTGGATTCCCAAAGTAGGTGTTCCAGTCCAAAAGAGTTTCTTTTAGAAGTATTTGGGCCATCTTGCAGACCACTTGTTCCACTGTAATCTTGCCTTCACTGCCTGGCTTTAAGATGAACAAAAATGTGTCTGTCAATCACATTAAAAAGAATTATGTGTCTGATTCTGTTCAGTAGACTCACTCAGACACAAAGGATCATTTAAAGTAGAGCCTCAGAACCCCTGCCTCCTCTGAAAGAGCTACCCTGAGAAGAGTACAGCGACAAAGATAGCTTGAGTCCCAATCCGGGTACTACTAAGCTTGCTGTGTCTACAGCATTGCATCAAGTTTCAGACTCCATAAAAGAGCCTGGAGCTTCACTTTTTACAATTTTGACAGCCCCAATTAATGTTGTGGTTCACTATTAGCCCAGACCGTGTCGACATTGATTGAAATTATGCTTTTGCAAGAAATAGCACCCTATGATAATGACTCTAACTTTGAGACTACAGAAAGTTACAAACACATTCTGCAGTCACTCAACACCACCAACTGTTCCTTGCTTATCATTGTTTTCATCACAGGTATTTAATAATTCTGGATTGCTAAATATGTGTTCTTCCTTCTAATGTGGATCATCATTGTTGAATTTTGTTTTTCTATTGTTTTGTTATCACTGTCACACATGCCCTGGTCACAAACTACTGGACTATGGGAACACCCTCTCTGCGGAGATCAAGAGAAAACTCACCAGAAAGCTGCAGACCATTCAGAACTTAGCAGCCAGAATCACTCTCAACCATCAATGCTGCACTCACTCTACACCACTCCTGAAGGAGCTCCACTTGCTCCCCATTGACAAATGAGCATACTTCAATCTCTTTACCCACACTTTCAAGTCACTACATAACACTGGCCCAGATTACCTCAACAATTGCATTTGTTTTCACAAACCTTCCAGACATCTCCCCTTATCAGACTCCTTCTTGCACAAATTACACGCATATGGAAAACTCAGTCTCTTGGTGAAGCCTTCTCCTACATCACTCCTAAAGATTTGAACAACCTCCCTCTACACATAAAAACCTCCTCACTTCTTGCATTCTGCAAGAAGCGGAAGACCTGGCTTTTCAAGTAGTTCCACTAGGCCCTAGGTGTGCCATGATTCACACCTGCTCAGCGCCAGGATAGCATACCAGGTGATAGTGCATACTACAAATCTGCTTAACATAACATAGCATAACCTTACTGAATGGGCATAACATTCCTGATTGATCTGTACCCCTAACCGTAGTTCAAGAACTACAACCACATTCTTCTTCTCACAGAGCACAATGTGATGATCTTGCTGTGAAAAGAACTGCCCTGTAATAGATGGCCTGGTTTAGAAAAGGGTTACTTATCAAGTCATGGGACCCACATAGACTTTGCAAATTCCCGATGATTCTTGCATTTAAATTGTTAAATATATTATATTGGACTTACAATCGTATACGACCTCTGTCAATGAGGGTCCTTATTTAAATACTGAGAATTATAAAGAACCATATTCTTTACATCATTTTGAACATCATTACAAATACAAAACTAGTTATCCTACAGAGATGTACAATTATACACAGTAGGCACACTTCCGAACGCTGCCTTTGAATGGTCACCTGAATTTCTTAAAGAAATTTCCTTACTTCAACAGTGCTGAGAGGTTAGTTTATTCTTCACAGACACCAAAACAGTTCCTGAACAATCTCATTACTAGCAACAAACGAATTTATTCCTGTGAATTTATGAAAAATCTTGCTAGACAACGCTTTGATAAGATAAGATACATTTTATTGCACAATTAATTAAAATCATTGCAAAGAGGCCGAATTAAAAACAATGTGAAGTGCACATGTTCGAAATATTATAAATAAAAAATAATTATTTCTGTTTGTTGTTTTTAAATATTAAAAAGGATTCAGGCACCGCTTAAGCAACTTTAGACATGAAAACCTTAAAAAGCTAGGCACAGTATTATGAGTTATAGTTCTGTATGATAGTCCGAATTTAAATTTAAAACTGCCTTCAGGTATTTCATAAAGCATGCCACCAGCTGCACTGATTCGCCTTTCATGCATTCTACCAGGACAGCTTGACAAGTCCGTATATTTAAAGAGCGCCAAATAATGCGAAACCAGTATATTCTCAGTGTGCGGAGATTCTCGCAGATGCACAGTATGAGGGTTAACGCTTCCTCTACTGCTCCACATGCTCGGCACTAAGTGGCAACTGTTTCTCTGTACCCTCACCCATTTTTGTAAGCCAACAATGGAATCAATCTGTACCGCAATTTCATTAATTGGCGTTTCAATATTGGTTTTAAGGGGGTGGACAAGTACTGTATAAAGTTTTGATGCCCAGCTTCCATGACTTACGTTTTTCATGGTTTGCGTATGACAAAGCTTTGAGCATTGGAAAGAAAACTTTGATGAGAAACATTTTTGGGGAACTGAATTTTTGCAAAATCAGGCTAAATGAGCCCTATTTAGAGCATGCATAATACCCATGCATAATCTTTCCCATCAAAAAAATTCAACAGACTGTTAGAATTGAGATTTGGGACTATGAAGGACTTAAAAAATCCCTCTATTCCAAAAGTAAATGTGACACATTTTCCAAATTGGTGGGCGACATTTATATCACCAATAATTAATTGAATGATATGGTTAAAAAAGGAACTTACAATTTGACAAGAAAATACACTGAAGGTGGTACTGATATATGTATACATAGGTTTATTTCCAAAACATCTAGGGGCATTTTTACAAGAGGATTGCATCATGCTTGCAACACTCATTGGGGTTCATGCATGACTCAAACCTCCAAGTCAGATTTTCTAATCAATGCAAAGCCACTTTCCATGGCTTTGAATGACTTAAAAAATCTGGAGTAATGCAATGCAGCTCAAATAGATGCATTGTATTACTCTGCACAACGGAGGCGTTCCTTGGGCTTTGCTTGGTTGTTCCCATGCAACTCTCATGGTTTTTGATGCATTTCCAGATTTACTAAACCTAGTAAACCTGGGAATTGCCAAAAAGATACACCTCCCAGGAGAGGCATAACAAGGAAAAATACCTTTATTTCCGCTCGGTTTTTCCAATACTACCTACAACACAGGCACCCTGGCACCCATTGTGCAAGGATGTCTCCGTTTGTGCTAGGATGCCAAAATGGCGCCTGAGCAAGGGATATGGACCGGAATGTGCCATATTGAATAAATACGGCACATTCCTGCCTTTTCCCTGTGATGCAGGGCAGTGCACCAAGATGACTGGCTGTGCAGCTCTGTGCCGTAAAAGTCATAAATATGGCCCCTAACCTTTTAGGTAATTACCCAGACCCCAGGAATAACAGGTGTACAAATGTGTCTGTTACAACATACAATGTAGGTAAGCTGTTTGAAAGCTGGCTAATACATTACTGCTTTACAGTTGTGAGAGAACATTCATTCTGAAAACATGGATTTCTCAGATTTCCTTCAGGGTGCACAACCCTGCTAAAATTAAATGCTTTATTGGTGCATCAGGTTATGCAATATATAATGAAATTCAAAAATACTCCGCTAAAGAGGCTGTTGAGAGAACTAAACAAGTTGACAACGAAATTTTACAGATGACATTAAGGGCATCATTCCGATGTTGGGTGGACTCATGTCTGCCCGACACCACTGCGGTATCAGGACCGACAGACCTCCGGTTGGCAGTTCGCACACTGTAATTACAATGCAACTACACATGGTGCGGTTGTCAGCTCCCATTTCTCTGTGGGAGCTTGTGCTGCAGTTGGAAACACGCCGCAGCAGAAGCTCCCATGGATAAATGGGACTTCTGTTAATTCCTGCACTGTGTGGCAGGCACCTTCATAGTGCAAGGATTAACATATGGGCACCATAGGTGCCCCCCCCCGGCCCTTAGCCGGAGGCCACTGAGGAAATGGTGCCCTGCTAGGGGCCCTCAACGTTGCATTTCGACAGGCTTTTCATGGTGGAAAGCCCGACATAAAAAGCCTGTCGGATACCGACATCAAAATTCCCACTGCGGAAAGGCTGTCCATAGGGGATTATGAAATGTTTCCAACTGGCCAACGGGCTCCATGATCCCTTTGTAAGCCAGTCTGAAAGACTGGCTTGTTTACACTCCGACCACCTACATTATAATTGGGGGGTTGGACTGTAAACCTACTATGTCGGTCGGTAAGCCGACGACTAGCTGTTGGAGGCTTACCCTCCAATATCATAATCGGCCCCTAAATGCTATAGATATGGTATTCAGACACTCACTACAAGAGTGTATTCTGTAAATAACATATTCTCTTTGGTCGTTGACCTTCTAGAAGATAACTTAAGTCTTCTCCAATATGGTCAGGCTCAGTTGCAAGCAATCACACAGCTAAATTAAGTGTTACAAACACTAGGCACTGGAAACGTACCATGGCAGCTAATAAAGGAAGATGCTGTGTTTGAATCCTACAATTTGACTTCCAAACAAAAAACAATTGCTAAGAAAGAAGCTACTTATACCCTATTAAGCATTAGGACTAATGGAAGAAGCCCCATTTTAGGTAATTTCTCTCCATATTTCAACTTTTTACTTTCATGAGTGCCCTAATTACAAGTCCTTGGTCTTATATGAACAAGTACATAACACCTTCCTTCATTGTACATAACACCTTCCTTCATTATATGTGATGGTTACTGTTTGAATTTGCCAGGCTTGAAAATCCTGCATTTATAAGCACATATGTATGCACAAATATTCTGGGGCATTCACTCCCATGTGATTCTATAACATTGCTGTAACCCTTTAAGCCATGTCTAAACTGCACATTATCAGTTACATCTGTTTCATCCAACCCAACCCATCACACAGTCCTGAACATGGCTCCTATTTGTCAAGTAATTCTTTATTAGGTTAATAAAATCTATAAGGAAGATTGCCACACCCAGCTGAAGCTCTGCAATGCGATCGGAACAGTTCCACTATTTGGAGCCGTCGTAGGTCCTGTAACTGGCCATGCACCTGATGCAGAATACGAGCGGACGCAGGGGCACAGGTAGCTGCATTCTTTTTCTCATTCCGAGCTGCCTACCGTCCTGTTTCCACCGCGTTACACTCTCGTCATTATTGCCAGTAGCGCCCGCCATTTTGTTCGCGGTGGGTGTCTGCCTTCTTCCGCATTTTTGAACTTCCTGCGTCGCTGAAGATGCGGCGCGGGCTTTCTGAAGCCTTTTTGAAGTTTTTTTGTCGTACTTCTGACACATGTCTGCTGTATTTATGCCGCATTTAAGAAGTTCCTTATGCAACCTCCATGAAACACTTGTAAAGATTGTGTGAAGTATTTTTGAAGCTCAATAAGCTGCACTTGTGACGCATTTGTGGCATTCTTGGGAAGCATGCCTTGTTATGGACTTGTTTTTCCTGGTTTTACTTCCTCATGACTAACGGTGAGGCACTTTATTGATTTTTGGACACAACTAATAGTGCTTCTCTCTGCAGTACCATTTGCTGTGTAGTCTGTGTTGAATCCCTAAGCATTTCTCAGGACCAATCCTTCTTGCTGGAGCTATAACATATCTCTGCAGTTTATCTTTTTAATGAGGCAATTATTCATCGTCAACATGAAATTGGCTTTGCAGTTTCTCTAAATTTGCCTAGCTCTGCAGAGACTTTTTTATGCTTTTCAGGTTCCAAACGTCCTCTTCAGCGAGTTTCTTCTTTAAATGACTGGGCTTTTTTGTAACTGAGATCCTCTTCGCCTGCCTACGGTGTTTTACTCACCTGTGGTCCTTGTTGCTGTTATCCTTCTTACAGCTTGGCGTTATTGTACCTCTCCTGACGGTTGGTTGTACTGATAGACTATTCCATTTCTATCTATTCTCTGCCGGAATCTTTTTGGACTAGCTATGCCTTCATGGATTCCTCTCCCTCCCCTGCTTCGAAAACTACTCCTACAGCAATGTCCTCTCTGCGTAAGGACTCTACTATGGCTACCTTCTCTAAACGCCACAAGAAGGAGCCTAACTCTCCCACTAAAGCTCCACTTCCGATCACTATGGAAGACCTTATGGAAGATCTTAAACTCATGATGCCTTTTCAATGGTCCAATCTAGAATCCAGGGTTTCTGAAGTGGAACAAAGGATTAGTGACACCCAAGATGTGATACCTCAAGTGGCAGCCATGTCTAAAGAAATTTCTCTCCTTAAAGAGCAGACAGAGGACTTGGAAATTCGCAATAGGCGCAACAACCTTTGCATTTACGGTATTCCTGAGGGATAGGAGGGATCAGATATGCTCGCTTTCAAGGACGACACTCCCCTCAATTTGCAACGTGCGTATCGCATTGGTACATCTTCTGGAGGTTCCTCATCCACTAATCATCCTACTGGGATAATTGTCCTCTTTTTGGAATATACTGAGCTATTAACAGTTCTCTCCGCTGCCAAACAAAAAAAGCAGATGTTATGGTCTGGTCAAAAAATCTTCTTTTCCAAAGATGTGGCTCGCGCTACCGCTGCCCGACGCAAGGAATTGTTCTCTCTTCGTCCGGCTCTTCGAGCAATGAACGCCAGATACGGCCTTGTACATCCCTGCTTTTTCAAGTTCACTTATAAGGACCGCTCCCACTCCTTAGATTGCCCTGAGGACCTGCGTCAATTTATATCTCGTCATAAAGGAGAGGCAATGGACTTTGGAGGATCTTGAGCACTGTTGTTTCCTGTATCGTTTTGAATCTGTTTGGTTCTCCTTTCCGTATTAATATATTTTGAAGACCTCGTCTTCCTCGTGTTGCAATGGATTGTAGTTTCTTGTTTTATAGTTGCTTCCTCCTGTTGTCGTTGCTTGTAGTTTGTTGTTTCATGGATGCATTTTATATTTCTTTTATTCTGGAGGACGCCGATTATTGTTAATTTCTGTATTGTCATGAACCTGTTGCGCTCTCCTTTTTCATTTGCATGTTCCGAAGAGTTAGTCTTCTTCTTGTTGTCATTGATTGTAGCCTGTTGTTCCTTAGTCGACTATAGCACTTTGTTTATTCTTTATAGTTGGTCATTTTTTACTCCTTTTTATGTTTCTCCTCTTCCTTTGTTTCTCTCCACCGGTTTTTACAGTTGTCTCCGTTGCTTGGTAAGTTTTCCTTTTTCCCCTCATTATTTTCTCTCCATAATTTACCTTTGTTAACATGGTGCATTGTTTCCCATTTATATAATCTTGTGTTTTCCTTTTTTCTCGATATCTCAGTTCCTCTTCTGCAGTTCTTCTAATATGCTCCCTTTCTCTTATCTATCTTATGTTTCATCTGCTCCTTTCACCCTCCAGTTTCATTGCTGGCTCCGCCGTCTGTCTTCCCTATGAAGCTCCCTGCCTCCACTTTTCTCTCTTCCCTTTGGATGTGTATAGCGTTGTTCTTGACTGTAGCCTTTTGGCTACTTGTCAACTCTACTTTCACTATCTTTTCACTCGTTTTCTTCTTTTCCTTTTTTTTCCTTCTTTTTTTCTTTCCATTTTCTCTCCTTTCTTCTCTTTATGGTTTTCTTCTCTACTCTTTTTCTACTGTCCTCTGACATTACCTTGTCTTTTCCCTGCATCACATTATGCTTACTTATCTCCTTCCTATTTTACTTCCCTTATCATCATTTTGCTATTCTTTTTCTTTTTTTTCGCTGCTCTTCAATATTTACTGTTTCAGATATTTCTCAAAGTTACCAATTGCTTATTTTGTTGCTTAATTTTGCTTTTTTCTGGTTATTATGAATACAAATGTTTGCATTGTCTCATGGAACGTTAAGGGTCTACGTAACCCCATTAAGAATAAGAGGGTTCTCACTCATTTGTCTAGGCTGCATTGTAAAATAGCAATGCTCCAGGGGACTCACCTCACTGATAATGAGATTAATTCCCTCAAAAAGCAATGGGTTGGCTATGTCTTTTGCTCCCTGTCTAAGGATAGAATGGAGTGATTACTTTGATTCATAAATCACTTTCCCTTGCTGTGGAGAAGGAGGAGAGGAATGTAGATGGTAGATGGCTCCTTTTACACCCCATTATAAATGGTTCCCCCATCTCTCTTCTTAATATCTACGGCCCTACTGGTGTTGATGTACAATTTTGGAAGGATATGTCGCATACCCTTCATTCCTGTCCCGATCTCAATCTAATAGTGGGTGGGGTCTGTAATCAAGTTTTGGATCCCTTTACAGATAGAAAATGTAATGCTAGATATATTCCCGACAAAATGCAAAAATCCTTTATGAATACAATTTACTCGAGGGGTTTGGTTGATGCATGGAGAATATCTCATCCGGACACGTTAGAATACACTTTCTTTTCCCCTACTCATAAATCTTCTTCTAGAATAGATTATATTTTTTTGAGTCCTCCTCTTCTTCCTAATTTAATTCATGCAGATATTGGGTCCATTCTTATTTCTGATCACGCTCCAGTTTTGATTAACCTAGATCTCCCCTCAGAATCTTCCAAGCCACGCGCTTTAATAATTACTTACTCGAGGACCATAAATTCCTCGAATGTTTTAAAGAGTTCTTGCCAGAGTTATTCCTTAGAAACTCCTCTCTGGATATTCCTTTTTCCACTATATCTGATGCCTTTAAGTAAGGCCAGAGGCTTCATTATTGATTATGTTGCGGCTAAAAAGAAGCAATGCAGTAACAATTCTGCTTCTCTATTAGCCTCTATTAAGTGTCTCGAACATGCTTACTTCACGGCGTCCAATAATGAAGATAACTTTAAAAAGCTAATTCAAGCTAAGCTGTCTTTTAATACAAAATCGACTGAGGAGGTCTCTGGCACCCTACTTAAAATTAACTCTAAATTCTACGGTGGTCGTAACAAAGCTGGCAAACTACTAGCGAGCTATTTAAAGGTTAAATCCCAACATTCTAAGGTTGTCAAAATTACTGACACTAGTGATGTTAATCATTTCAAAGATGACGAAATATTACATAGCTTTACGGATTTCTACATGGCGCTATATACTCCAGATTCCTCCCCTTCCAAAGTGGTGTTGGATTCTTTCTTTGAAGCACTCTCTCTGCGTTCCTCAGAGCATCCTGATTGTTCAATATTAGAAGAGGACCTTTCCCTCTCTGAAATTATGTCCGCCCTAGCCCTACTTCCAAAGGACAAATCTCCTGGTCCGGACAGCTTCACTGCCGAATTTTATTCCTGTTTTTCCCAATTTCTGCCTCCTCACCTTTTAGCTTCATTTCAATACTTTTTGTCTTCCAAGGAAGCTCGTGAAATCTTTCTCGAAGCCATGATCTGTCTCATTCCAAAAAAAGGCAAGGACCCTTCTTCTTGTGCTAATTACCGCCCTATTTCTTTAATTAATTTAGATAGTAAGATCTTCGCCAAGGTCCAACCCTTCGTATCAATAAGGTCATTCCTGATTAATTGGTTATAATCAAACAGGTTTTGTCAAGGGTAGAACGATTGCGGACAACTCCAGAACTTTTTTTAACATCATACACCTTGCTTCCAAAAGTTCTACCCCGCTGGCAGCTATCACCCTGGATGCGGAGAAAGCTTTTGACCGAGTTCACTGGCTCTTTATGATGCGTGCCCTTAGGTGGCATGGATTTGGTCCTACTATTCTATCACTTATTAGTTTGCTGTATTCCTCTCCCACTACTTCGGTTTTTGTTAATGGTTTTCAATCTCAATATTTTACTCTACAGCGTGGTACTCGTCAAGTTTGTCCCTTTTCTCCTTTACTCTTTATTTTGTCCCTTGAACCTTTTCTTCATTCTCTCCAGAACTCTCCTACCTTTTGAGGTTTTACCCATAAATCTATTGAAATAAAGCTCACTGCTTACGCGATGATATTTTGTTATATATCTGATCCTTCTACATCTCTGCCCGCTTTTGTTGATCTCTCTTCATATGCTGCTATCTCTGGACACAAGATAAACTTTTCCAAGTCTGAGATTCTTCCGCTCAATAAACACTGCCTTAGAAGCATGTTTGAAGGTATAGACTTTTAATGGAATACCAATTGCATTACGTGTCTAGGGATAAAATACTCTGCTTCAATTGCTAAAACTGTTCAACTGAACATAGATGAGGTTTTATCTAAAATTTCTGCCATGGCGGAGAAATGGTCCCCTTTATTTTTGTCCTGGTGGGGTAGGTTGGATACCTCCAAGATGATGATGCTTCCGGTAGTTAATTTTTACCTTTCCTTGTTAACGATGCGGCTTCTTTTAAAATGTATCAAGAACCTTAATAGTATATTCAGTAAATTATTCTGGAACCATCGAAAAGCTCGTATCTCTCTTTCTGCTCTCTCCGCTCCTAAAGACAGAGGTGGGGTTAACTATCGCCAATACCATTCCTCATTCCTACTTCGACAAGCCTTGCCCTATTTTTCCTCATCTGACGATCCTCCCCTATCAGTATGGCATAAATTAGAGGAATTAATTATTCATCCATTTCCCTTCTCTTCGCTAGATAATCTTGCTCATCCTCCCCGTTTTTTAAAATCTTCTACTATTTCATATCTCATCTCTACTCTTTATCCGATTCTTACCAGATCACGTTCTCCTCTTCAGTTAGTTTTGGACTCCTCTATTAGGCATAACAAATCCATTAAAATCTCCAATCGTACCATTTTCTGGAAAGACTGGATTATAAAAGGTGTTATACAGGTTAAACACTTATTGCATAATAAGCAGCTTTTACCTTTCCAGGAATTTCAGGTTAAATACAACTTAACCGTTTCATCTCTTTCTAAGTCTCCTTCTTTGAGACTGATTGTAACTCAACAGCTCTCTCTTCTCTCTGACATTTCTTTTTCTCTGCCTGATTCCTCTATTCAACCGTTACCTTCTTCCCCCTCTATTCCAGCTTCTCACATTTACAAATATCTCTTTTTCTCTTTATCTACTCGTCCCAAAAGCAAGATTGAACTTTTATGGGAATCAGATTTGCAACGCACTTTCTCTATACACACTTGGGATTCCATCTGGGCTCGTATACACCACACTTCATGCAATGCCAGTACTACTCAAACACTTTATTATTTTTTATCAGAGACTGTTTTTAACTTAATTATCTGTTTCCAAATTCAGTCCTGCCCTATCCCCTAACAGTTGGTCTTGTAAAAATACTCCAGGTACATATCTTCATTCCTTTTTTCTTTGCCCCAATATTTCCATTTTTTGGACAAATGTATGCAAGACTATTGCCTCTATTTGTTCAACCACTTTCCCTTTTGATATCCCTTCTATATTTTTGGGTAGTTCCTCCATGCATTGGTTGGGTGCTCGAAAACTAGGCTCATTTATAGATTTATCTATAGCCATTGCCCTTCATTTTATAACTTCAAATTGGAAAGATGCCTCCAAAGTCTCCGTCCCCGCTTGGTGGAATCTTCTATGTCATCATCACAGGCTAGATAGAGCCTTTGTAACCACTTCTCAGCAGCCTATTCGAAAAGAGGCCTTTTGGTCTCCTCTCACTAATTATATTTCTTCCTCCGCACTACAGGCCAAGGACAGTAACTTTGTTTTTCAACCGCCATGATTGCTTTGTTTATCCCTTTATATAATGTACTTATTACAGGATTGTCTATTGATTATTGCGTTTTTGTATTATAATGTCCTTGGAAAGCTTTACCCGTTTATACCATGTTTGCAGATATCTTTTTCTTTTTTATCTTCTTTCTCTCTTTCCTTTCTTTTCTCTTTTCTCCTCTCTCTTCTTTTCCCCCTCTTTTTCTTCTTCCTTCTTTTTTTCTCTCCTTTTGTCTGTCTTTCAATCTCAAAAAGCAAAAACAAAAAGGTTAGTTTGATTATGGTACTCTATGACTTTGTTTTCCTCTTATATTGGTTTTACTCTTGCAATTTATGACGTATCAGGTTTTTACCAATGTATTTTAATTTTTTTCCTTCTTCTTTTTTTCTTTCCATTTTCTCTCCTTTCTTCTCTTTATGGTTTTCTTCTCTACTCTTTTTCTACTGTCCTCTGACATTACCTTGTCTTTTCCCTGCATCACATTATGCTTACTTATCTCCATCCTATTTTACTTCCCTTATCATCATTTTGCTATTCTTTTTCTTTTTTTTCGCTGCTCTTCAATATTTACTGTTTCAGATATTTCTCAAAGTTACCAATTGCTTATTTTGTTGCTTAATTTTGCTTTTTTCTGGTTATTATGAATACAAATGTTTGCATTGTCTCATGGAACGTTAAGGGTCTACGTAACCCCATTAAGAATAAGAGGGTTCTCACTCATTTGTCTAGGCTGCATTGTAAAATAGCAATGCTCCAGGGGACTCACCTCACTGATAATGAGATTAATTCCCTCAAAAAGCAATGGGTTGGCTATTTCTTTTGCTCCCTGTCTAAGGATAGAATGGAGTGATTACTTTGATTCATAAATCACTTTCCCTTGCTGTGGAGAAGGAGGAGAGGAATGTAGATAGTAGATGGTAGATGGCTCCTTTTACACCCCATTATAAATGGTTCCCCATCTCTCTTCTTAATATCTACGGCCCTACTGGTGTTGATGTACAATTTTGGAAGGATATGTCGCATACCCTTCATTCCTGTCCCGATCTCAATCTAATAGTGGGTGGGGACTGTAATCAAGTTTTGGATCCCTTTACAGATAGAAAATGTAATGCTAGATATATTCCCAACAAAATGCAAAAATCCTTTATGAATACAATTTACTCGAGGGGTTTGGTTGATGCATGGAGAATATCTCATCCGGACACGTTAGAATACACTTTCTTTTCCCCTACTCATAAATCTTCTTCTAGAATAGATTATATTTTTTTGAGTCCTCCTCTTCTTCCTAATTTAATTCATGCAGATATTGGGTCCATTCTTATTTCTGATCACGCTCCAGTTTTGATTAACCTAGATCTCCCCTCAGAATCTTCCAAGCCACGCTCTTTAATAATTACTTACTCGAGGACCATAAATTCCTCGAATGTTTTAAAGAGTTCTTGCCAGAGTTATTCCTTCGAAACTCCTCTCTGGATAAAGCTCACTGCTTACGCGATGATATTTTGTGATATATCTGATCCTTCTACATCTCTGCCCGCTTTTGTTGATCTGTCTTCATATGCTGCTATCTCTGGACACAAGATAAACTTTTCCAAGTCTGAGATTCTTCCGCTCAATAAACACTGCCTTAGAAGCATGTTTGAAGGTATAGACTTTTAATGGAATACCAATTGCATTACGTGTCTAGGGATAAAATACTCTGCTTCAATTGCTAAAACTGTTCAACTGAACATAGATGAGGTTTTATCTAAAATTTCTGCCATGGCGGAGAAATGGTCCCCTTTATTTTTGTCCTGGTGGGGTAGGTTGGATACCTCCAAGATGATGATGCTTCCGGTAGTTAATTTTTACCTTTCCTTGTTAACGATGCGTCTTCTTTTAAAATGTATCAAGAACCTTAATAGTATATTCAGTAAATTATTCTGGAACCATCGAAAAGCTCGTATCTCTCTTTCTGCTCTCTCCGCTCCTAAAGACAGAGGTGGGGTTAACTATCGCCAATACCATTCCTCATTCCTACTTCGACAAGCCTTGCCCTATTTTTCCTCATCTGACGATCCTCCCCTAACAGTATGGCATAAATTAGAGGAATTAATTATTCATCCATTTCCCTTCTCTTCGCTAGATAATCTTGCTCATCCTCCCCGTTTTTTAAAATCTTCTACTATTTCATATCTCATCTCTACTCTTTATCCGATTCTTACCAGATCACGTTCTCCTCTTCAGTTAGTTTTGGACTCCTCTATTAGGCATAACAAATCCATTAAAATCTCCAATCGTACCATTTTCTGGAAAGACTGGATTATAAAAGGTGTTATACAGGTTAAACACTTATTGCATAATAAGCAGCTTTTACCTTTCCAGGAATTTCAGGTTAAATACAACTTAACCGTTTCATCTCTTTCTAAGTCTCCTTCTTTGAGACTGATTGTAACTCAGCAGCTCTCTCTTCTCTCTGACATTTCTTTTTCTCTGCCTGATTCCTCTATTCAACCGTTACCTTCTTCCCCCTCTATTCCAGCTTCTCACATTTACAAATATCTCTTTTTCTCTTTATCTACTCGTCCCAAAAGCAAGATTGAACTTTTATGGGAATCAGATTTGCAACGCACTTTCTCTATACACACTTGGGATTCCATCTGGGCTTGTATACACCACACTTCATGCAATGCCAGTACTACTCAAACACTTTATTATTTTTTATCAGAGACTGTTTTTAACTTAATTATCTGTTTCCAAATTCAGTCCTGCCCTATCCCCTAACAGTTGGTCTTGTAAAAATACTCCAGGTACATATCTTCATTCCTTTTTTCTTTGCCCCAATATTTCCATTTTTTGGACAAATGTATGCAAGACTATTGCCTCTATTTGTTCAACCACTTTCCCTTTTGATATCCCTTCTATATTTTTGGGTAGTTCCTCCATGCATTGGTTGGGTGCTCGAAAACTAGGCTCATTTATAGATTTATCCATAGCCATTGCCCTTCATTTTATAACTTCAAATTTGAAAGATGCCTCCAAAGTCTCCTTCCCCGCTTGGTGGAATCTTCTATGTCATCATCACAGGCTAGATAGAGCCTTTGTAACCACTTCTCAGCAGCCTACTCGAAAAGAGGCCTTTTGGTCTCCTCTCACTAATTATATTTCTTCCTCCGCACTACAGGCCAAGGACAGTAACTTTGTTTTTCAACCGCCATGATTGCTTTGTTTATCCCTTTATATAATGTACTTATTACAGGATTGTCTATTGATTATTGCGTTTTTGTATTATAATGTCCTTGGAAAGCTTTACCCGTTTATACCATGTTTGCAGATATATTTTTCTTTTTTATCTTCTTTCTCTCTTTCCTTTCTTTTCTCTTTTCTCCTCTCTCTTCTTTTCCCCCTCTTTTTCTTCTTCCTTCTTTTTTTCTCTCCTTTTGTCTGTCTTTCAATCTCAAAAAGCAAAAACAAAAAGGTTAGTTTGATTATGGTACTCTATGACTTTGTTTTCCTCTTATATTGGTTTTACTCTTGCAATTTATGACGTGTCAGGTTTTTTACCAATGTATTTTAATTTGTATTCTCTGTTACCCCTGGGATTTGTTTCTAAACTAAAATGTTTTTAAAAAAAAAGCTATAAGATATATAAAATAAGTTTAAACATATTATCCCAAGCAACAGACTTCAAAATTAGCATTTGAATATGAACATATCATTGCTAAAAAGAATAGGCAGCATAGCATAGACAAAGTGCATATGCAAAATTGATCACATTTCAATAAACATAAAACATTAGGTGTTATCATTTATAGATTTGTCCAATCTGGATCTTAGTCTCACAGCACCAGAAAAAGATGAGGCGACATTGAAATACGCACATTCATTAGGTAGCATTTGTAAGTACATCAGTGCAGGTCTAACCTGAGCAAAGTTCATCCCTTTCAATAAAGGTAATATAAACCTTTTGCACAATTCACTATAATGACCACAAAACATAAGAAAGTGCGTGGTGTCCTGAACCGACTAGGAATCGCAACTACATGACCCCAAATTTTCTTCATGATTCCAATATTTCCCATGACCCAAAATACGATGGATCAAATTCAATCTGAATCTAGTTAATAAATAGCGATAATTCGGATCGGTCACTAAGGTTAAATATGGCTTGCTAAACTGAGTAGGTCTTGGACCTATAACAAAAATATGAGTGGCCTCATTTATGAAAAGTGTTGCATCACTGCGGTTATACAGCGATGCAACACTTTTCACTGCGCCCTCCTTGTGACACCATGGATGTGCTGTATTAACTGTACAGCGCTCCACTTCACAAGGATTGACAGATACTTCAGGAATCTTGATGTATCTGTCGGCGCAATGCTCATGCATTGCTGGAGTTGTGTCCTAAGCAGGGCAGAACTACAGCTATGAGTGGGGGAGACCTATACCTATTGCACTGTGTCACCCTTATGCCTGCTATGAGGCAGGTGCAAGGTTTTGACACAGTGGCGTCCTAGAAGTGGCGCAGTGAATTTCACTGTGGATAGATTTCACTGCACCACATCTACTAGGCTTTCTTGAGGCGAACGCCCACCCTGCATACATTATAGCTGACGCAGGTATGATATGGCGCAGGGGTTTACAAAGTGACGCATCTTACCTAGATGCTTCACTTTGTAAAGACCTTTGTAAACCACTTTGAAAAATTTCAGGCGCTGGTCTAATTTTCCACGCCCCAGCCTAAAGCTATATTGGAGATCAGACAAAATGTTATTATCTTCAGCCCAGGATGCAAATCTTGAAAGGATGACCCGCCTCATAACCTTGACCACAGAGTCAATCAAAGATCAGCCTTATGGCCCTTCTTGAAAACTGGGATGATAACAGACATGGTCCAAGAGGATGTAATGACCACTTTACATGCAGCATTTAAGGTATTTATAAGGAATATGGGCCAAGCAAAGGGTCATGTTTTAGTAAGTCTGCAGGCACTCCATCAGGACCCAGGGCATTGTCCCTAGATAGATGAGTGATCCCCTCTCTGACTTCCTCCAATTGAAACTCTATTTTTGTCCTACCCAAAGCTATCACCTTTTTACTATCTTTTCACTCTGTATTCCCTGCCCCATAAATACTTTCAAAACGAGTCACCCAGGAAGCTGGGGGTATTTGGCAGTCAACAGAACTGTTACCATTAGGTGTAAAGATCGGACCTTTTACAACCTCCCAGAGTAGGAAAATATTTGCAGCGGCGGCTGCTACATGTTAGCAGCAGTAGGGGGAAGGGGTGGGAGGGTGGAAATTGGCTAAAATAAATCACTTACCTCCCAGCTTTCCAGCTGGTGAACTGCTGCCTCTCCTACGTCCTCTTCCTGGCTTCTTGGGGAGACAGGAAGCTCCAGGCTCCCTGGTGCCAATCACAATGCTGCAATGCAGCGTTGTGATTGGTCTTAGCACCGGACACGGCACTCAGCCAAGGGCTGGAGGGGTGGGCATGTTCTCCACGCAGGCTGTAATGCAGCCTGCTTATAGAACATGGTATGGCGCATCACTGTTTTGGGCAGCCAGAGAGGGCAGGCCATGCTCACATAGGGAGTGCAAACCTCTTCACCTCTGCTCTGAGAGCAACTCCGCCCCACAAAAACGCTACAACAGTGGAAAACTAAAATTATAATAACCTCGGGGTCTTATAATTTTATTTTTCCTTATTTTACACTGCAAAAAGTACTGAGGTGACGTTCCTCCACCTTAGAGGAGGAGCCACCACTGACTATTTGTTAATGAACCAGCCTGCAAGAGCACATACTATTGAACCACCTACACCGGAGCTCACACTTGTTTGATCAATGGAGTGTTAGCTGCTCAGCAATATGGCTACAAACTCTGTTAAAAAAGGCCAGACCATCTTCCTATAGGGAGGTACCATTTAACCAAGTATCTGGATCATGGCCACAGGCATTTGACAAGTTAAATAAAAAAAGACTCAGGAATCATTGTTTTCAATTGTATTCTAAGGCCTTGATCAGTTGACTTCACTAGATTATTTGAGAGCAGCCCCTCACAGAGGTTCCCATCACCATAACCCCAGGACACAGATACATTTAACAGGTTATGGTCACTCTGCTAGCGTCATCTGAACTCGAAAAATGTTATAAATTCCTCCAAATAAACAGAAACAAAATTATAATCAAGGGTTATTATATACAGTCTTCCAGTAAAAGTGTAAACACTTCTCAAATGAGTGTCTTCCTTAATCGGAGTGGTAGCAAAAATAAGAATAAAATCAGAGAAAATATAATTAAACATGTCCCCCTGAGTCGTATGCTTCACATGTTGAAGACTGTCACTAACAGATTCGGCATCTGATTCTGTAGGATGACAGAATTTGTTACAAAAGGATATATTAAAATCCCCTGAAAGTATCAGAGCAATGGCAAATGTATTTTTCCATGTACCGTTCTAAACATTCCTTCAGGAGGATCAAGTGCTCCATGCTTAATTGGAAGAGTTAGAATTATAAAAGTTAAGTACCAAAATATTTGGCGCATTACGAAATGTCAATTGGACCTACCCAAGTGGATGTACAATTTAGATCTGAGGATAGATATAAGGGTGAGAAGCTCTCCCGGAACAGCAGGGGAGATAAATGAGATAACATCCATGGAATAACAACTTGTTGTTTCCAATGATACTAATATTCTTAGCAAAACTGAGCCAGGTAAAATCCTGTTTCTTGTTCCCCAGGCTGGCTACATTCCAGGTTAGGAACGCCAAAGATTTCACTCTTATATTTGGAGACAAGTGACCTTTCTTATTTGTTTTGGACTGATGGACTGCTCATCAAAGGCTGACTTCAGTCAATCAGTACAGTCAAGTGGGATAATGGCTCCTACCATATTGGAGGTTGGATACTCCCAGAACTGTTCGCTCTTGCTTCTGTCCTAGTGCTAGCCTAAGGTTAGAATTGGGATTTAGGGGGAGAGAAAAACCCTAAGGAGTAAGCTTGTATCATTGTTGTTGAAAGAGACAGGGCTCTGCCTAATTGTGTCAGAAAATGCCCTGCTAAATCTGGCTGGTCGAAATTAATGACCACGCAATCCCAGCCAAAGTGTTTCCACTAGGCAATACCTATTTGGTCCTTCTAATCATGTTAATGTGAGACAACAAGTATCTCCCTCCCCCCACCAAGTGTTGCACCAATGCACTACTTTGTTTTGGAGTTGGAGGGTGTTTTCCTTTACCCCTTACCAACTAGAAAAGCCACTAAGAAGGTTAATTTTAGGGGGGGGGGGAGATTACAAACTGTTCCTTGTAGATGACACATGCAGGGGTGACCTCACCTCATCTTCCACCAATCTCTGACCATTGCTGATGGGAAGATTCATGATCAGAACAAATCTCAGGTACAATGGGGCCGATTCACAGAAATAATCTGAGACAGACTCCTAAATTTACTACTTTTGGTATTCACAGAAGGCATTTAGTAGTAGTAAAGTTAGGATTTTGTCTTAAGACAGACTTAAGACAAATTTAAGACAGACTTAAGACGGACTTAAAACAGATTTAAGACAAAATCCTAATTTTACTGCTACTAAATGCCTTTTGTGAATACCAAAAGTAGTAAATTTAGGATTTTGTCTCAGATTACTTCTGTGAATTGGACTAACGTAGATTACTCATTGTTGTTTCTATCATAATCAACCAGCTGTTGAAAACATCAAGGTACTCTGGATTAAAGCTTACATTTACAGTCAATCTCATTCATCAGTGGTCCAATTAACAGGTTAATGGCTTCAATTAGTCCTCTCTTAGTATTTACACCATGGACTCCATCTTGGGCCTCCCTTCGAACACAAACCTTAGCCCCACTTGTAAGGCCATCTCTCAAAACCTACATTTTCTTATTACCCCTTAAATCCTTTTTTAGGTCTCGCCTAGGCAGCGCGCTTGCGCTGTCTCTCTGAGACATCAAGTAATCTGTATTGTTGAGTGAAACTCCACTTATTGGCGGCTCATATGTCCTGTTGCTCGCCATTTGTTTAACGTTGCATAGCTGTTGTTATCTTGCTTATGGTTGGTTTCCGATGCGAAACATCACTCCCGTTTTTCTTCCGTTTTGCAGGAAGCAGCACCGACCAACTACTGTTTAGTTATGCTGCTGGGCTGTTATTATTCCATTTAGGTACTACTTCCTTGTTGTATTTGCAGCGCGCCATGCACGCTTCCACTTTTATAAAGGGTGCCTGCTGCCCCACGCAGCACTCAAGGGACGCCGGAACTTGTTTAGACCCTCCGCTCGAATAATGCAGTGTGTATTTTAAACACACACACACTTTTTTTATAAGTTTCTTTCAGTTTTATTTTATGTGCTCTGGTTCATTGTTTAAAAGGCGTCATGAAGCATATGTACACTTTAGATTTTGGGGGAGAACTCACTGGTTATCACTTTCTCTTGCCTCCAAAACAAACATGCTCTGTTGGCGTTTTTTTTTTTTAAACACACGTTAAATTTTGTATTATCAATAATATGAGCCGATGCCGATGCCGAGACCCCACCCACACCCTGTTGCCAATGTATATGAAGGAGGTGGAGGCAAGCGACTATCTATTAAATTTGAGTTTCACTTAATCGGCAGGACTGCATCTTCCAGAATGCAGTATGATGTAATCCAAGACTAGACAACTGAGTCCCTGGTTATATGAACTAATCTGGTAACCTTATGTACTGGCCATGCTTGGAGAATGTACTGTTATCGCTCACTGCTGAAACGCCTGTATAACAGTGGGAGTTCTCAGCAGTTTACAAATGGTTTGACACTATGAACAAGACACCATTTTGAGCTGCAAAACATTGTGCGAGAAGTTAGAAATGGAAACATGTCTCTCCCTGTGGCAAGCATGAGAGAAATCACACTGCCCCAGCAGCAATATCACTATGAGGCTTTTCTTGGCCTCGTTTTTTTGCTGACTTTTTTAGGTAGGGAGGGTGTTTAAACATTGTTAAATGTTGTTGTAACCAGCAAAACTGTAACAGATGTATGAATCCAACAAAGACTGCAGAAAACATTACAGAGTCTCTGACAGTCACACTACACATTAAAAAACTAGACAATGCCACTTATTTCTTAAATTAACAACAGTATACCTGATAAAATTCAGTAAGTGACTTTCGTGGGTGTCGTTCAACAATATTAGTAGATGTGGCAAGATATCAGGAGAAACGATTGCAAGCCCATGGAGTGAGTTCAGCCTTCAGAAAAATGATCAACGTAAAGAAAAGCCGAGAGTGTGGAGATTCGGTGATAGGAGGTAGACCCATCCTTCAATGTCAGGCCGTCTCGGAGCTCAGCAGGAAATGTGAGGACAGAGGCCGCTCTCTGCCACACCTTATGGGGATGTTTTCAAACAGCAGAGCAGCGCCATCACCTTCGTCGTCCTGCGCATCACGATAATGCTCTCACCAATATTTACCACTGTCAGGTACACGGCTTTACTCTTTGCTTTAATCAATATGTAGACATATAACAGCCGTGCCATAAAAATACACCGCAAATGCAACAGAAACATTTTTTGCACATAACCGTTGCTGCTTTTGGTTCCAATCTTTAGAAACCCGCACTGAATGCAAAGTCTTATTCCAAAGCCCTCTAGTGTGCTGCGGTCAACTGCTAAATATGCATAAACAGAACATAACCTTTCTACACATCTCAAATTGCCCTTTTCTAGACCAGTGTACTCACTGCAGTTAATGTTAACCCGTTCTGTTGTTTTCAAGTTATAAATGTTCCTCGACTACAGGCACAAAGTAAGCACAAATCGGCAGGCTATAAGACCCTTTTTAGAGGTTTATAAAAAAGAAAAAATTTAAACAATATATTGTCTTAAGCGACAGCGCATGTGCACTGACTGTAGGCGAGAATTAACAAGCATTTGCAATGCAGTCGGTTTCGCATTTGCGAGAGTTTAAAGTATTGGCATTGTAAATTACACAATGTCGTTTACTTATCTGTTTTAAAAACCAACACATACATAAAAGGCATTGCCATTTACAATGCCAATCACTCAAACTCTCGCAAATGCGAGACCTATTGCATTACAAATGCTTGCCTTTCTTTCTCTCTGGTGGTTCGGTTTCTGGGACACTGGTGGGTTGATGTATCTCTAGTACCATTTGCATGGGAGAGTCTGTGTCATCAGTATTAAGTGGAGCTAAGAGGGTCAAGCCATCCGCAGTTTCTCTGGAACACTGTTCTATGATGTGTGTGCTGTTCCTATCCAAAATTCCTCTTCCACTGAGAGAATTTCTTCATTTAAGGCCCCACTGCTGATGAGAGAAAGGTGGTTATGGATGTCCCCTTGCTACACCCTTTGAAACTGTCAAAGTCAGAGGAAGAATGTTTTTTATGCTTACCCATAATGGACACCAATCTGTGTAGTCATTATCGTACGGCCGAATATGGTAACATTTGGTATCAAACAACACGCTTTCTCACTCCTGACCTTTTTCCAATGTCGGGTTTGATGTGGCATGCACCCAGGTGGCTACCTTAGAGGTTTCCCATGGTTGTATGATAGAGGCACACCTGGCTAAACCATGCGTGCCTCTACATGCAGCCTAAACCACAAATGTATCTTGACCACGCATTCCTTTACTACGCATTCCTTTGCCACGTAATTTCGTGGTAAAGGAGTGCATGAGAAAGGGGTATGCGTGGCTAAGGTTGCAACCCCCTTCTCCCCCGCTCTGAGCTACAAACTCCCCACCTGCCCCCCGTCCTGAGGTCTAAATACCCAACTCCCTCTCACCTCCCTGCACTGTCCCAAAAACTATGCCAACCCTTTAGGCCTAAAATCCAAACCCCTACTTTAAAAAACTCCTCCTGCCCTCTAGCCCTAATAACAAACACTACCCAGAACCCCTCCCACCCCGCGCTGCCCCTAAAACTACCCCAATCCTTCCACTGCCCTTATAACTAATACCCTAACCCCTATTTACAAAAACTACCTGACTCTCCCCAGCCCTGAAAACTACCCAGACCCTCCCCAGCCCTTTAAACTACCCCGACCCCCCAGTTCTGAAAACTAGCCCGACCCCCACAGCCCAGAAAATTACCATTGATCCCTGAGCCCAGAAAAGTATCCCCGATCCCCCACCCAGAAATCTACCTCCAGACCCCCCACCCAGAAAACTACCCCTACTCCCCACAGCCTAGAAAACGACTCAGCCCAGCCCCACTTACCTCACAGCTGCTCTCTTCCTGGCAACGTCTTCCTGCTTCCATCCCTGCAGCAGCCAGCCGCTAGACCACACACTGCCTTAACCATGCGTGGTTAAGGCATATGAGTAGTTATGGCAAGCGTGGTTACGCTTGTGATGTTAGAACATGTGTGACTGAGCCTGCGGTGTTCTGGCTATTTCCTGTTTCCCACTTGGTTGCCCCAGCCTTTCCTGTTCCCTGGCTGGACAGGAATCTGACCTCCAGCCAGGTAGTGTGAATATTCCCAGGACTCGGAAACAAAGGCCTGACTGGGAAGGAGATAACACATCCCACCCTGATTTGATGGTTACTGAAGTGGCACATCAAGGCGTTGACCTTCAAAGCATGCGCTGCCTTTGATATGCACTCAGGCTGACTCCAAAGGAGGAAGCCGCCCTCCACCTGCCTGCAGGCACATTTGCACAGAGGCAAGTGGGAAAATTAGATAGTCAGGAGGCTTACATCCACAGAAGGCTAGCCACTCCCCTAGGGTGGGCTACCTGGTCTGTACAGTCCAGGAAGGTTTCTGTCATTTTTAGAAGTGGCAGAACAGAGGTTTCTGGGTAGAAAAGGTGACACCCTCCCTTATGTGGTCAACGCAGGGGCAGATTAGCCGCTGGGGCAAGCAGTCTATTGGCCACTGGCACCCACAACCCTAATGCCCTTAAATCTAGGATTTGCCTGACACCAGAACCTCAGATCTGTGAAGATTTGCACCCAAGGACAAGGAAGAGACCCGAGCCTGCAACTTCAGGACCTGCACAAAGCAAAGGCACGATAACATGCATCAATAGCAACCACCCAGCAACTGAACAACTGCGACCTGTCCCGGACCCAAAAAGCGGCTCCCCCAGCACCGTCTAAGCAGTAAATTTAGCTCTTCCGCGGCTCCTGCTTTAGCACCAAGGACAGCCAGGACAACTCTGCACCAGGGCTTCTCCGGCAATGTAAAATTTAACTGACTATTGTGGCTTGGTCCTTGGACCCACATCACCTAAACTCTCCATAGGTTCCACATAACTCGACCTGCAAATGACAAATTGTCACTGGTGCTTTTTCCCATTGACAGCAATAGTAAATTTTCACTGAAGTGAATTACCCTGATTTATTGTTTCTTTTAAAATCCATAACTCCAGTTTTACTCATCCGATTGTATTCATTTTGGTATCTCAATGAATATAAAATCTGATTTATTGTTAGAAAGTGGTGACGGATTTCCATAGAGCCGGATCAATTACTTATCGTCCATGTTCGTACTGTGAAATGCTAAATACATGTTCCCAGTTGCGGCCGCCACAAACAAAGGGTGGCGGGCTGGGTGGAGGAGACACGGGAGGGGGAGCGTGGGGACGGAAAGCATGGGGGGTCATGCTAGGATTTTAGTAATGATATGTATTTTTTTAACTTACCCGAAGCCACACCCCACCTACCGCGTCACATCGCGCCTCCTGTCCTCCCCTGGGACTGACTCCCATCCAATCCCAGTGCTGTCGAGCAGCGCAGGGATTGGCCTGAGAGGACTGGAAAGATGCTCCGCTTAGACCAGGGAGTCTGTGGGGTTTCTCCAGTCTGGCTGTTCAATGCAGCTGTGTTAGAGAAACCTAAGAGCGCATGTATGTGTTTGGCCGGCCACAGACGGCCGTCCAAACACATATGTGAACATAGGGAGTGCACATAGCACTCCTCCCCCCCTTACCATGTCTCGGCCTTGCCCTCCCTCCTGTGCTGGCTCAGAGCCGGCAAATGAAAAATAAAACGATGCTAGAACATCGTTTATTTTTCATTTGCTGATTCTGAGCCAGGCAGTGGGACTATACGCCACATCACCATGACTGAACTAAGGATTTATTATTGTAAATCCAAGGACCATCTTTGGGGTATTGTGAGAGTATTACTTAGTGAAGTCTAACCCACATCACTACATAATACTCCACTTTCCTACAGACCGTTCCTGGCCCTTCCTGCCACCAAAAGATTATGGCCAAGTCTGTTTAGTTGGCAGCAGCTTCAATATTATTCCATGCTCCGGAGCTCAAGGATGCGCTGTATAGTGCCAACACACTGTCTCCACCCTTCTTGACCCCTCCTGAAAGCAAAGGATTATTTTCAAAGTATTCTGGTCAGCAGCAGCTTCAATAGTATCCCCTAGTTCCTTTTTAATACTCACTTACGGAAGTTGCCATTGCATGACCCACGGTCAACAATATTTTTTAACTGTATCAGAGATACTGAAATGTTGTGAAAACCTTGTATCGCTTCCACGGAGTGTACTTCAAAATATCGCTTGGCCTGAAGTTGAGACAGATAATATGCATTTTGATAAGGAAAATAAATTAGTTGCAATTTTAGTACAAAAAGAGCTTCATTTGACCTCAGAAGCATAAACATTTGACTTACAGCAATCCATTTGATGTCAGTATTTCAAAAGCTCTTGCAGATGTAGTACCCTACTCCTTTCACAGATTTTGTCCACACGATCTTTAACTCATCTTCTACCACCAGCATTTCAAAAACATTGGATGTGGTCTTTTGGCTGGTTTAAAACAGTATTTTCACTCATTCTTTCAATTATTCATTTCTTATTTGGCGGATTTCCTACAATCCTTTTGATTATCAGCTGGGACATCTTATATTTCTCCTAGTAAAGAAACAAACCAGTCCAACCAACAAAATGGAGTTCAATTATTCCTAAGAGAAGAAATGCAGAGAAACCCTGGCACTCTATCTTGGCTTCAACTGTCAGTCCTGAGTGAGTAAAGGACTCCATCCTTCCCCAAAATGAGTGATCCACAAGAGTGACCAGCCTAAATTGCATGCAACAATCTGGTAACTGCCACTGGAGATAGCCCCTATTATCTCCAATAACATGTAGACGAGTTCTAAGACCACTGGAGTTCCACTGAACCTACCCATTGTGAATTACACTCAATAGGATGAACAAATCTCAATGTTTGAGCTATCAAAGGTTGGAATGTGTGAACAAATTGTTCCTACAGGAAACAACGCACAAGCAATGTCACCATCACTGGGAGTCTTGGACCTACAGGATCTGCTCCAGTGCATCTTCATGTCATCGTCACTAGCAGCTATGCCAAGATAAAGGGGAAGAACCACCATTCAGAGCATTCATATGCAAAAACTCTATGACCTCCATGAAAGACTCCTGGATGCAATGAAGACTATATGGCACAGTCATTGATTGGGAAAAAATGCATGGAAAACCCTATCATGTTTGAAAACTAAAAGGATAAGGACTGATCCTGCTTCTCTGAAACAGAATGATGAGAAATATATGTGAACAGTTTGTACCCTTTTCTATTTTTCCTTTTGTATCTGTTTGCACCCAATCGCATTAGGTAGGAACCAAATATATTGTCTGCTTTACTTTTTTATCAGCACACATATATTATTTAATTGTATTTGTATACAATAGTTTATGATTTTACCTATGGATTCATGTAGGTTTTAATCCTTCATAATATTAACATTTTTATGACACCCTGTCTTTTATTCAAAAGTAATCATGCAATTCTGTTACATGTTTGAGTTTAAAATTTTGTTTGTGTGTTTTTTTAACATACATATTTTAATAGATATCTCAAAGTATGTTATATCTAACCCACAATCTAGGGATGTTGTGAACACCAGGACAGTCCCATCTTAGTTAGCCTAGTTTTTCTTCATGGCCTGCCTTCAGTCGGTTATCTGTAATAGAAAGAGTGAAGTTCATAACGGCACATGAAAAATGCTGAGTTCATCACGGCTGCTCACTGTCTAAGCTGATATGTTTTGTCACTTTCGTCCACAGGGACATGGCACCTGACTTAAAGTTAACATGAAGATAGATCTGATGAATTTTTCGCTGTGAAAATTTAGTCTGGTAAGAGATACAGGGGCATATTCACAAGGACTCATCTCCGATTTATCTCCACCTTAACGCATCAAACGTGGAGGTAGATCTAACACCCCATTCACAAGCTGGTGCAAACTGCAGACTTCGCCAGTACTCCCGCGATAACTGCCCCAAAATGTATCTCCACGGTGGACACCACCAACTAACCCTAATGAGATGCAGAGTAGGCATTCCCATGCAAAAGCACACGAAAAAACCACAACACCACTTTCACAACGAACTGCCAGATCTGCGATGCGAGTCAAAAACACACGATAAGCCGCGTAGCCACAGGTATTTAGCACCTGCCTTAAGCAGGTGTAAAGAGATGGATGACTAACCGCAGTAGGCAACGGAGCCCTGCACACAGCCACACCCGAAGAACAAACAACGCCATGGAGCTACTCATCATGCAGCTCGGAGCCCCAACAGGGCCACAACACCCACCGCCACCAGCCCCAGGACCCGGGCCCTCCCCACCCAGACCACCACCGAGGCAACGCAGAGTAAGACAGCGGACCTACCAAAAATGCACCACTCTCACAGACCTAGCACCCGAGGAAGTCATTGTTATGTTATGTTATAATAAACTTATATCGCACACCGATACTCAGGAGTGTCCTGGCGCAAGAAATGGAGAAGGTCCGATGTGGTAAGGCCATTAGCACGACTATGAAAATAGAAAAGTTTTCAATTGTTTTTTATAGAGGCTAAGATCTTGGATATTCCGTAGCTTCTGAGGCAGAGTGTTCCAGGCGGTGGCTGTTTTGACTGATAGAGACTGGCCTCCTAGACGAGCCCTACGGAAGTGTGGGATCGAGATCCGTCGCTGGGAGGCTGACCGCAGCGCTCTAATCGGAACATAAAAGGCAAACCGCTTCCGAATATACATAGGGCCGGCATCATGCAATGCTCTATGCACCAGATTAAGAGCTTTAAATTGCACCCTCTGGGCAACAGGCAGCCAATGCAGATCACGCAGATATTTTTTTACGCTGAGTATGCCTGAGATGTTAAACAGAAGTGTAGCAGTGGCATCCTGTATAGTCTGCAGTTTTTCAAGTAAGTATCCCGGAATCCCCACATACAAAGCATTTGCATAGTCGAGCTGGGAAAGGATAAGAGCACGAACAACAGTTTCCTTAGCTGACTGTGGCAGCAACGGAAGGAACGTTCTTAAGGACTTAAGAATGCCGAAGCACAGTCCAGCCAGTTTCTTAATTTGGTGGGCAAACCGTAGGTCCTCTTAAAACCAAACTCCCAGATTTTTTGCTGGGGCACCCTCAGAGTTCGGACGAGGAAAGTCAGGTGGCCACAGAGATTCTCTAAAGGTGGATGGAAATTGACCATACAAGAGGACCTCAGACTTATCCTCGTTACATTTCAATTGGGCGGAGGCCAACCACCGGAAGACCGCGGATAGGCAGTTCTGAGCAGTCTCAGTTGACAAATCAGAGTCCTTCCAGGTGAAAAGAAGTTGAGTGTCATCCGCATATGCAATTATGTTTGCACCCAACTCCTCTGCCAAAAAGATCAGGGGAGTTAGGTAGATATTAAAAAGCAGAGGGCTCAAAGTAGAGCCCTGCGGGACACCAGTAGACATCTTCTTGGCAGTGGAGGAGAAGGGAGGCATCCATACCTGAGGGACCGATCATCAATGAAAGATTTCATCCAATCCCATGCAGGACCAACATTACCGATATTAGATAGGCGGGTAAGAAGCAGTTGGTGGGGTACCGTATCGAAGGCGGCAGAGAGATCAAGTAGAACCAAGGCTGCTCTACCGACCGCGTCGAGGCAATCCCGAATTGCTTCGGCCATTTCCACCAAACCGGTCTCGGTACTGTAGGATGCTCTAAACCCAGACTGCGCTGGGTGGAGAAGACCAGATGTTTCCACAAAAGGCTCAAAAGGACAACCCTCCTCCGCATCATGACCCACATCGCCCACAGGCTGACGGTCCCAACACAGCGGAGAACCAACATCCCTCCGCAGACAAAGCTACTGGCTGTGTTGCACCTGTTGGCCTCTGGTACCTTCCAACCAACAACTGCCAGAGTCGGAGGTGTCTCACAGCCAGCCCTATCAAAGTTCATCACACCTGTCCTGGATGCCATCCCCAGCTTCATACCCCAGTACCTTCACTTCCCCAACACTGAGCAGGAACAGCTGAAGACAAAGCAAGGCTTCTATGCCATAGCCAGATTCCCGGCCGTGTTGGGGGCAATTGACTGCACACATGTCCAACTTGTGTCCCCTGCGGATACTGCACACCACTACCGCAACAGAAAGCACATGCATTCCATCAATGTGCAGGCAATAGTGGACTACTGGGGACTCTTCATCAATGTCGTCGCTAACTACCCAGGCAGTGTGCATGATTCCTTCATCTTCTGACATTCCATCATTAACCAGCGCTTCAAGGAGGGCACATATGGAACTGGACTGCTCGTTGGTAAGTGCCAAATCAACACATCACACACCCCAAAGCCCACCAACACACAATGCACAACTGTGGGAATACACACGTGACCAAACCACATACAACATGTCAAACAACACGATCACCTACCAGACATGACAACACCATTCCATGGTCATCCTGGTCTACCCCTGCACACAATACAGACATATCATGGTGCCACACAACAGCTGAACGTGTGGAGATGTGGAATGCAGCCATGTGCAAGTGACTCGTGAATGGGAATGTACACAACAACATGGGTATGCAAACCACAGACATGTCCATGCAGACCACAACTGCTGGTGACTGGAGAGGAGTGAGAAGTGGACGCAACCATGTCATACCAGGCCGTGGGTCAGATAGCAGAAGTGTTGCCCGCTGTGTCCCCCCCTGTGTGTGTGAGCATAGTGGGTTGGCCCTGAGTACGCCAGGGCTGCGCAGTGGTGTGGTCATAAACCCTGTTGCGCAGAGCGTGGTTCACTCCACGAGGCTGATGCCATGAGCAGCGGGGTCTGCGACCCTGTGCACCTGCTGCACCCCAGGATGCTGATGTACAGACCAGGCCTGCCTTCCCCAGCGCACCAGGGCCGCTGCTCACCTCCCGACACTGTTGTGTGTCAAAGAGGGCCCACCATGTAACGGTGCAAGCTCAAAGCCCCAGTCCCGGGACCTCTGCAGCCTCCGCAGACCATCGCTGGCCCCCCTGACGCTGGCCCACATCACTCCTTTCCTATTAACATACTCCTCTGGTGTCCTCTTCGGCCCAGTAGGTCCCATATGTGGAACTGTGTCCTGAGTGCTGAATAGCAGTGACCCCAAGTCCGTGGCAGCAGCCACAGCACCAGACTTTCTTCGATCAGTGAGGCATAATTCCATATCGCAGGCCTGCGACACGTGGTGCCACTAACCCTGTTAAAAGCAAGCCGACGACACGTGGTGCCACTGACCCTGTGCGCCATGGGTTACCGTCATCCTCCGGCGGAACATCGTTGGTGTCTGAGCCTGTGGCCTGGGGGTTTCCATCAGCAAACGGGCAGGTACGGACTTGGTGTCTGGAATGGGTCTGTGGCATTCATATCCGCCATGTTGCCAGACACAGCTGGCATGTGCATCATGCCCTGGGGGTAGACCTCCCATTCTCCCCTGTGACACTTGGCAGAAGACACCTATGACACATGTGAGGCCCTGCTCTACCCTCATGACCCTACCCCAGTCTACCCCAGTTTCCCGCAGGTCAGCGTCCCATGGTGGTGGGCCCGTGTCAGCCGCTGTGCGACTCGAGTCATTCCCCCTTGTTGTTCTGACATTGCATTTCTGAGTGCCTGATGACTGTTGGAGTTGATGCCAGCACCAGCTACTCCCTGAGGGCTGGCTTACACTCACCCCACACACAGCCAGCACAGGCGTCACTGGATTATTGGGCCTGCCATCACATCCTGCCGAACCAAGTATTGACTCTTTTCTCCCTGCATTGTCACAGGTGATCAAGGATATTCACTCTGCCCTTGGAAGATGACACCCCTCTGAGACCCGGACACACCCGCCCAGAGGCAGTACAATGCGGCCCACATACACACCAGGGGAATCGTTGAACGCATATTTGGCGTGTTGAAGACACGTTTCAGGTGCCTGGACGACACAGGTGGAAAGCTCCTGCACAGCCCGGACATCGTGTGCAAGATGATAGTTGCATGTTGTGTGTTGCACAACATCTGTGTTTGCACCAATGCCCCATGGATCCCAGTTCCAGAGGTACTGGACGATGATGGTAACGATGGGGCAGGTGGCCCACATCCAACTGCAGCTGCGGCAGGAATGGCCCGTAGGAACACCATCATTGACACTTACTTCTCATGAGCACGTCACATTGTGGCTGTTCATGGCAATCATGGGACAATACAAGATGTCCAATTGCACAGCATGTGTGATTAAAACATATTTGCAGGTTACAGGTGAAGCTTGTACATTGTCATGTTACATTTTCCTGCGGTTTCAGATGCGATTTGCCATGTGCACATTTGCGGAACCAGTTGTGTCCTATTGTGGAGTTGTTGCTGTTTCTACCGGGATGTTGTCAATGTTGAGGTGCACTTATGCTTATGTGCTTATGCTGCACGGTGGGTGAGTCGCTCCTGCAGCTCTGATTTGTCTGCCACAGGTCTCTTTCATGCGGTGTGCCTGTTGGTTCTGTTCTTCCACGGTGCTTGGATGTTGTGGGGTACATGCTGTCCTCTGCAGTCGGTCAGGGTGCATCCGTGGTACTCCGCAGTTGATGTATTTTTTTCGGTGGCATTTTACGTATGCTGTTCTTGTGCTTTTTCCCACATTACGCGTGAATATTGCTGCCCTCACGCTGGTTGTCACTGTTTTCTTATCGCGCTTTGGCCCATCGCAGGTTTTTTTTTGTTGTGGTTTATGTTTTTATCTCCATCGAGGTGGTTGTATCGCGGACATTGCCTGTGGTGTCGGCAGACTATCGCATGGTACCGTCTTCTTGTGAATTCCACGTTGACACAGGGTTATTTTCCCGCGATAGGCTGCAATGTGTAAAGTTGCATTAACATTTTTTGGTGATGTTTATCACACGTTCTTGTGAATATACCCCACAATGTCTCCAAACTCAGTTTTATTTTGTAAACATGAACTAGAATCAGTGGTCCAACCCTATTCAAACCTCAAGATTTGATCATTGATTAGGAGTGTACTTCACACTAGAATTAAAGCCAGAAGCCATGCCAGATTGCTGATCAGCCGCTTGCAGCCTAAGAGCTGATTCCTGACTCTTGGAGCTGTGCTGATGCTGTCCCTGATTGAACGCACACAATCTTTCTCCTGCGGCAGAGCTCTGATAAGAAACAGTTGAACTACCTGTTCAGAAGGATATTGTGTGAGACATCTTGAAAACCTTGAAAGGCAGATTTACTATTTAATGCTGTAGCTACAATTTAGCATAGTGTTTAGAAATAGCGTTAGGGTGATAGGATGTTTGGAGCAGATCACTTCAATTCTGTTAATATTCTGCTTGTTTCTGCTGATCATAACATGCCTAACTACTCCTGTTTTTAGGTTTCGCCTGCACAGCGCTTCCGCTGTGCTTGCGAAATCTCTTGTATTTAATATATCTTAAAAGTCGGCTCTTATCAGTTCCCATACCCAAATTACTGTGTTCATTCGTTTTTGTGTGGAATTAATTTTTTTCTTAACTTCCTCTGGCTGCAATCATTTACGATACTTCTTCTAAAGCTATTCACACTGTTTAAGCGCCATTCACTGTCAAGATAAGATCTCTTCCCACAGAAAAGGCAGACAGCTTCTGATTGTATGCTGTAATGCTTGCTTTTTATTACTAACTTTTGAAAAGCAGATGCTTTAGGCTTAGAACGTTTGTGGTGTGTGATTTTTTCAACTCAATCTATTTGGTCATTATGATCAAATTTTAGATGTTGCAATAAACACCGCATGTTAAAAATAAAATTAATATACAAGAGCTATGCTATATTTTACTACTAAACAGGCAGCCACACGTGCAGTTACCTTGCAGACAACAGGGTCATGAATCGAATAGTGCAGCAGGTGCAGTAGCACCGGGCCCAAAAGTTGTCAAAACTCCCCTAAATACCTAATATTGCTATGTTTTACCACTATACAGGCAGTCAGAATTGAAGTTACCTTGCAGTTAAAATAGGCTTGGTTGAAATGGTGCTGCAGGTGCAGTGGCACCGGGGCCAAAGTTTTCATAACTCTTCTAAACACCAAATATTGCTATATTTTACTACTAAACAGGAAGTCGCAATTGCAGGTATCTTGCAGGCACTGGGGCATGATTTGAATGGTGCAGCAGGTGCAGTGGCACTGGGGCCAACAACTGTCAGACATAACTCCTCTAAACACATAATATTGCTATTACATCAATTAATTCTGTTATTTCCCGCTTTCATTTCCTTTCTTTTAAATGTTGCTATTTCTTACCCGCACTATACCACTAGTAACAGCAGAATATATTAGCTTTTTGTACACAAATAAATCATAACACTTTAACAGACACTCTGTAACTTATATTGTACAACTACTCAGCAAGCTACAACTTACAAAAACAGCTTATTAATTAATCACATAGGCGAAACCTAATGCATTTACCAATGCTTGTTATATTATGTGTGTTTACTGTTCATATTCTATGTACTAGACCGAAGATTTTAAAATAAACATTTTAATCCGCATGTCCCTCCCCTGTTTTTTAGTTCAATCTTTGAGTGTGTTGTTCACAAACGAAGATTTGTTTAGCCTGGCCCTGAGTCGCTGAAACTCGATCGGGACCAATAATATCATGAAAACACTGCCTGCGCAAGATTGCTCAGTGTGTCTGTGCCTGTCGGTACTTGCATCAGAGGGTTAGAAAGCAGACCTCGGCAGCTCCTGGGGTACCCCCAGAATTTACATCAAGTGTACAGTGCTATGTCAAGAGTGTCCAATCTCTGCAATTTTTTTTTTTTTAGCAATCACTTACAATAAATAAGGTTTTTACCAAACTACTGGCAACTTTCATGATAATTTGTGCCGGTGCCTTCCGGTGCTTGCACTGGCACATAATTATGAGGGCCGGGTCTACACCTCAGTACCACTCCCACCTCGCATCAGCTCGACTACACGTTATGTGTCGCAGTAAGTAGAATTTACTTTGCTAACTGTCTCCTGAGCTCCGGTGAAGAGTGCTGGTGCTGCTGAGCCCGCAGCCGATAATAAATGCCACAATCCTACACGTTATGTGTCGCAGTAAGTTGAATTTACTTTTCTAACTGTCTTCTGAGCCCCGGTGAAGGTGCTAGTTAGGGTGGGCGGAATTTGCGAAATCCACTTTCGCAAATTATCGCGAAAATGATAAAAATTATCGCAAACACGTGGAAATATCGCGAAGATGCGGAAGTTTTTTTCCCGCATGTTCGCAAGATTTTCTGCATGGTTGCGGCTCGCCAACTTACCCGTGTGGTTGCTCGCGGGCGCGGCTATCTTGTTTTCAGTTGTCTCGCGGTGCATGATCGCGAGAAGAAAGACGCGATCGCGCGACGCATGACGTCACTGCGGGCGCGAACTGTCGCAAGACAGCGCAAATGGCTAAAAACAATACAACATCTCATGGAGAACGCGACCGGATCAAGAAAACTTGTCGGCGAACGCAGGGATTCAGGTAAGGCGATCGCGCGTGCACAAGAATGTATTATTTTACAGCGCGAGCAAGAAACAAATTATCGCCAAGCTGCGGAATGCGGAAATTTTGACATTTTCGCGCTTTCCGCGGAACGCGAAAATTTCAAATTATCGCAATTTCCGCGAACGGAACGAAATTTTCGCCCAGGCCTAGTGCTGGTGCTGTTGAGCCGGAAGCCGATAATGATTGCATGCCGCAATTTCCTGTCAGTTCAGTGTTGCCAGTGGGCAGGCACTGTTTGGGCTAGATATGGTTCTGTATGGTAGGGGATGAGGCAGCCGCGCTAGCGTGCGTGTGCGTAACGTTGTTCAAAATTCCATGCCACACGCACTGCACCGCCTGGAAGTCCAGCGCCTCAACAACTTCGAGAGCACTATTTTTTAAGCATGCGCAACCAGCGTGTGGAGCTGCAGTGTGCAGGAGCAGGCCTCAGTTCTTCTATAGAGGCAGAGCCTGCAACCTGCATAACCCAGTAAGTTATCAATCCAACAAATGGTGCTTTTTTTTTTAGCTTCATCCCCGTTGTTGGTAAACACTTGTAAACCGAGTCTGACAATGTTGTCCCCAGTGTGTAATATGGTGGGGTGTGGCAGTTGTGTATTCGGATAATGTGTGGCAGTCTGTGACGTGTTGAAAATTGAAATGTAACGTACGTGTATTATTTTCCCACATCAAGCCTCGTGGCTCAGTTTATTTGTGCAGTCGTCAGTGGTTCTTGTTCTGGAGTACGCGGATCGGTGCAACCTTCACCCTTGTGACACCCACAAATGCTGGTAGTTATGGCCTGGTACTCCCCCCAAGTCCCCTCTTTACCTTTGGTACCCACAGCCCTTGTCCGGATGAGGTCTCCCTCCCTCCTTCAAGGCAAGTATTGAGACCACTCCAATTTTTGGATTAGGGGTGTAACCCCCCGGCCGTATTTATTGCAAAATTAAAAAACATTATTTATTAACATTATGTACAATTACGCAGAAAGGCCAGATACATTGGTAGACAGATGATGTCACATGGCTATCCTTAACTCTAATACACATGACACTCCTACCGTAAATCTAACAACTTTCTGCGTGTCCCCTCTAGAGCCTACGGCAAGGTCAATGACTGGCAGCCTCCAGATCCCAGCAAACTACGAGAAATTACTTCGCCGGAGTCGGCTTGCGCAGGGGGTACAGCTTATCGGACGGATATTTTCCCCCGGGCCCCCCCCCTTCGCCCTGTGCCTTAAACTCCATAACGGGGGCTGCAGAAATTCTGCATACTTGCGCCGTGATGCGCATGCGCGTGCGGGGGTGGCCACAGGCCCACTGGAAAGAATTATTCCCGCACCCCGACAGCCTACCTACCGGCTGTCACTGCCCCTGGAGTTACATGGTTCTGACTGCTAAGGACCGAAGACTATGCTTACCAATCATGACCTTACCGCCTGACTGGAGACACACACACAACTAAATACGACATTATTACCTTAAATCAAATAACATGTACTGACCTTTATTTAAATGTTACATTTCAATCACATGGCTCTGTATTAACCAATCCTGTATTTGACAAGCTTACAAATAATGACACTTTTATTATACTGTTAGAAATGGGGTTTCTGGTTGGCTAAGGCTTGCGCCAAGGCCAGGCAGAAACCACCACTCTAGTCAGGGCAAGGAAGTTACACGCCAAAGATAACCCCTGCTCACCCCCTTGGTAGCTTGGCACGAGCAGTCAGGCTTATCTCTGAGGCGATGTGTAAAGCGTTTGCGCGCCCACCCAGCAACAACACCCAAGGCCCACCACAAAGGAAACTCCACACAAGGTATTCTATAAAAATAACCTTTGTATTATACACAACACATTAGATAAAAACACACACTTTACAATGTGCCAACAGGCATGGGCAGAATTTACAAGGGATTATATATACAGGGGACAGGGCCACATGGACCACTGTCAAGAATTAGCACTTTTAGATATTTAGCACTTAGCACCAAATATAAAATTACTGTAGCACAAAAATAACATATATATAGCACACAACCAGTACTTACTGGTAACAAGAAAGTACCACCTACGCAACCCTAACCACCTTAGGAGACTATCACGCAGGGACTCAGAACCTCCCTAGTACCACCGGTACCAGGGGAACACAATCACCTAAGTATCACAATACCTGTAGGGGAAAACACACATTACACATGATGCATAAAACATTCAGAGGTGCAGAACATGGCACATGACGCATAAACTCATTCAGAGGTGCCGGGCAGGTAAACACATGATGCATAAAACATTCAGCGGTGTTCTGAAAGAAAACACATGATGCAGAAACTACATTCAGCGGTGTCATAAAAGGAAACACATGATGCATCAAAAATACATTCAGAGGTGCAGGTAGGAACATTAGCGTGAAACTCACATGAGCCACCACCTGTGGCAGTCCCTAGGCCAACTGGCCTTGTCAGGGCTAGGACGCTCTGTCCCAGTCAGGCTGCGCCAGCTGCGCAGAGAAAAACGTAATTATCCCCAACCTAAACGTTGCAGTTGCCCACTAAGTGCTGGGCAGCTGGGAAACGGACCTCAGGCACTCTGAGTGCCTCTGGAGCCCTCTCTGGGCTCTGTCCATTCAAAATGCCCCCTAGAGCCCTCGTGGCTCTGAACTGCAATGCCCCGTCGTTGGAGCCTCACTGGGCTCGAGAAACAATGTGCCAACCATTGGAGCCTCCCTGGGCTCTATCGAAGTGCCCCCGGTCGTTGGAGTGCTACACGCACTCGTAAAGAATGGTGCCCCTCACGCTGGAGCGGCCCACTGCCTTCCGGGGCCGCTCTGGTGGCCACTACTCGGCCAGGCAACGTTGGAGCCTTCACGGGGCTCTGACACTGCCCCCGCACCCCCAGCACATGCGCGGAGTCCCCCAGCCCTTCTAGACACTCACCGGGCTGCTCGGGGGACTCCCGCGTCGTCTCCGCTCTCCGGGGGCTCAAAAAGGCTTCTTCTCCACGCGGAGGGGCAGGCACCGACAATGTGCCTCGCGCCCCCTCCGCACCCGCTCCTGCCGCACTCTTCTCTTGGTTCGAGCGCCCCGGGGCGCAGGGTAGGCTCCTGCCTGCTCCGGGGCCCTGAGCAGCCGCGACACTTCGTAGGAGGCGGGGTAGGCTCCCGCCCTCCTATTCTCAGTTCCGGTTGTCCCGGAGGCCCGCCCCCGGCCCACTTGACTTCCGGTCCGGGCTGCAGCGGTGATTCTTGGCCGTCAGAGGGGTAGACTCCCTCGCAAGCAAAACGAATAAGCGGGGTGGGCACCCGCCAACGAAATCAAAGCGCACACAGCGCTATAAAGCCCATAAAAGCGCTCCCAGGCGCTTAGAGATAGCAAGTCCAGGAAAACAGCGCTCTAAAGCCCATAAAGCGCTCCCAGCCGCTGCAAGTCAAAAAGGTCCAGCAGAAAGTCCTCCAAGAACAGGGGGGGCAAAGGCTGGGCCCAGAGCCAGCACACAGGGCCCTCCAGCAGGGAGGCAGTCCCCAGTGGCGGTCTCTCCTGGCGCCCAGCAGCAGCAGGCCCCCTCCAGATGATCCTGCACGAGAACACCTTGTAAGGGGACACAGCCCCTTTTTATACAGTAAAAAGTCTTTGTCTGAAGGTGCAGGGAAGGGGCGAACCAGTTACATCTGGTTCCTGAGCACTTTGTTTTGCTCAGCCCCTCTCCTTATTCAGTGGACAGGCCAGGGTCATCAGACGCACCACAGGGGCCGGAGCCAGCAGTGTGTGGGGAAAGCCCTGTCCTATTCAGGACCCAGGTATACTCCTCCCCAGCCATCAGTATGCTAAACTCCCATTCACCACTGGGTGACTCCTCCTGTCCCTGGGGATTTCCCTAGTCCGTCACATGACCTCCACCAGCCAATCGCCAGACAAGCCACACATTTCATACTGCACACTGAAGTGCCCACTTCTAGAAGTGGCACTTCCACACTAGGTACATGCACGCCGCACACATCATCGCGCAGCATTCAATCACACGAGTCCGCACATACCAAACACGGGCCTGCACACCCCACGCATCAGGAACTACCAGGACACATACATTCCCCATGCATTCCTATGGGAGGGCAGGCCAACCTCACAACACGCACGCACTTTACCCTGGGACACAGCGGTAAAGTGCGCAGAAACCCAAACATTACTAAACCAAGTCATCAATGAAAAGCAAAAAGTCTCGGGGGTGAACCTGCCAGAAGGGCCGGGTCCAACACAACCCCCTTCCAGCCAAAACGCAGGGTAGACCAATCACCACCGTGAAGGTCTTCCCTGCTTTGGGCGACAAAACACGGACGCAGGCCCGCAACGGCAGGGACACTCTCTGGTTTTACGCCACTCTAAACCCATGGAATTCTTTCTAAAAGAACTCGGCGGACCAACTGGGCTACCCCACTGGTACTCCTCAGCTGTCCGCGGCCAGGACCAGGCCCTAGGCCATCTAGGCGCCACTGGTCCTTGCCTAACCACAGAGTGGGGGGTAGTAACCCCTGGCACGTAGTGACCATTTTCCACTCTTCCCCTCATCAGGGCTGTTCTAAACATCCACTGATCTTCCAGCCCAGGGTCCGTACCCTCAAGCTGACCAACAGTCACGGGTGAGGCTCTCCTCCCCCTACCTCTCCTTCTAGGGTTCCGTCCTCTCCTCCTCTGAGAGGCGACCCCGTAACATAACTCACCAACCAGCTCAGGACCCCTCCCTGAGAACTGGTCTCCCAACCTCTGGTCTAGAACCTTCGGTTGCATACTTGCCTGGCACTCCAGGACTTCTGGGGACTCGCACAGTATCCCCCCAAGAGTAACATATGCCTCATATGTTGCATGACAGTCTGCCTGGCGCAGATCTCCCGCCACCTGTCCTCCTGACAGTGCGCGAAGATCCCCCAGGACAGACGTGTAGTCGCCATGGTCACCTCTAGGAGACCCAGCCCTCCCGGCTGGTCCCTGACCCACTGGCTCCTCCACCGGGGAACACAGCCCCATGCCACTCCTCTCGCCGGACTTCTGTACCCTCCCTACCGGAGCGGTACTGCCTGACACCAGAACCACTGGAGCTCCATTTACAGAGACTCCAGGTTCTCCATACCCTAGGCGAGCTTCCTCAAGTGACCTAACAGGACAGCCTAGGCCCCCAACCTGGTGTTCCCTTAAGAAACCATCCAGGTTCTGAGACTGGGTTTCGGGCCTCTGGGGACTCAAAGTCACCCACTCACTCCCACTCCACTGAGATAGGCCGTGAGCCCCTACACCCCTCTCACTACTCTGGGACCTAGCTGGGCTACTCTGAGCCTCCACCCCCATCCAAGACGGGAAGATCCCTGAGCCACTGCTATTGGAAGTACTCTCCCATGCCTCATCAGAACCTTGGGCACCCTCCCAACGGTCTGCTTCCTCTGCCAGCTCCCATGGGCAAAAAGAGCCATACCTCAACAGGTGTTGGCGCAACCCGGGGTAACAACTACCAAGCAGCTGCTCCTTGATAACCAGAGCATACAGTCCGTCAAAAGCCCGTTCCGTGTGTACCCTTAACCAATCATCCAGTGCATCCTCACATTCACCCACAAACGTGCCCCATGACTGGTGAGGCAGTTTCTTACTGCCCCTGAACTTCAACCTACATTCCTCCTCTTGGAAAACAGGTACCAGACTCTGGGAATGGGGAATGGGACTCTCTGCACTGGGCTCTCTATCGCTGCCACCACTGGACTCAACCCTCACTGGTGAATCCAGAAAACCACAACTGCGCTCTGGGGACAACCTACCCTCCAGAGCTAATCTCTCCCTGGCGAAAGCCCTCTCAGCCTCCGCCAACCTCTCCTCCGCTAAGACCCTCTCGGTCTCACACTTTTTCTTCTCCACCCCCAGCTGCGCCATCGCCCTGGCATGCTCTAACCTGAGCTTCTCCATGGCCAGCTGATGCTCCCTCTCTTCCCTCCTATCTATCCACTCCTCTGGGGACAAGGAAAGGGATGGGGTGCTGCTCCTGACACTGGACCCAGCAAGGGACTCCCTATCTATGGGGCCTTCACTTTCTACTGGCGTCCCTGTCAGGTAACCTTCCTCCTCCTCTGAATCTTCAGGGCTCCCCACAGACCCACCACCCTCTGGCGTGCGGCCCGGGCCCTATCTTCCTCGCTGCGCTCTCGCTCCCACTCATCCTTTTGCCAAAGGATCAGGTTGTCCCTCAGTTTGGACTGGGTGTCTGACTCACCCACCTCTATGTCCCTCTCCTCACAGAACCTTACCAACTCCAACCTACTGTATCTAAACAGACCACAGAAATTAAAAGCCGGCTCCATTTTGGCGGACGTTCCTGAGAAGAGTTTAACACAAGGAACCTGGGGGTCTGAGCTAAAACAGGAGTACATGATTCACAAAGGACACCTTTTAGGAGAGGAAATAATGGAACTTCAAAAACAATAATCCCTAAAATGTGGTTATCCAATGCAGAGTTTTGTGGTGTAGCCAGTCGCTGCTGCGGTACAGCGCAAACGCAAGTCCAAATCCCACCGCTGCCACCAATGTTAGAAATGGGGTTTCTGGTTGGCTAAGGCTTGCGCCAAGGCCAGGCAGAAACCACCACTCTAGTCAGGGCAAGGAAGTTACACGCCAAAGATAACCCCTGCTCACCCCCTTGGTAGCTTGGCACGAGCAGTCAGGCTTATCTCTGAGGCGATGTGGAAAGCGTTTGCGCGCGCACCCAGCAACAACACCCAAGGCCCACCACAAAGGAAACTCCACACAAGGTATTCTATAAAAATAACCTTTGTATTATACACAACACATTAGATAAAAACACACACTTTACAATGTGCCAACAGGCACGGGCAGAATTTACAAGGGATTATATATACAGGGGACAGGGCCACATGGACCACTGTCAAGAATTAGCACTTTTAGATATTTAGCACTTAGCACCAAATATAAAATTACTGTAGCACAAAAATAACATATATATAGCACACAACCAGTACTTACTGGTAACAAGAAAGTACCACCTACGCAACCCTAACCACCTTAGGAGACTATCACGCAGGGACTCAGAACCTCCCTAGTACCACCGGTACCAGGGGAACACAATCACCATATATCACAATACCTGTAGGGGAAAACACACATTACACATGATGCATAAAACATTCAGAGGTGCAGAACATGGCACATGACGCATAAACTCATTCAGAGGTGCCGGGCAGGTAAACACATGATGCATAAAACATTTAGCGGTGTTCTGAAAGAAAACACATGATGCAGGAACTACATTCAGCGGTGTCATAAAAGGAAACACATGATGCATCAAAAATACATTCAGAGGTGCAGGTAGGAACATTAGCGTGAAACTCACATGAGCCACCACCTGTGGCAGTCCCTAGGCCAACTGGCCTTGTCAGGGCTAGGACACTCTGTCCCAGTCAGGCTGCGCCAGCTGCGCAGAGCAAAACGTAATTATCCCCAACCTAAACGTTGCAGTTGCCCACTAAGTGCTGGGCAGCTGGGAAACGGACCTCAGGCACTCTGCGTGCCTCTGGAGCCCTCTCTGGGCTCTGTCCATTCAAAATGCCCCCTAGAGCCCTCGTGGCTCTGAACTGCAATGCCCCGTCGTTGGAGCCTCACTGGGCTCGAGAAACAATGTGCCAACCGTTGGAGCCTCCCTGGGCTCTATCGAAGTGCCCCCGGTCGTTGGAGTGCTACACACACTCGTAAAGAATGGTGCCCCTCACGCTGGAGCGGCTCACTGCCTTCCGGGGCTGCTCTGGTGGCCACTACTCGGCCAGGCAACATTGGAGCCTTCACGGGGCTCTGACACTGCCCCCGCACCCCCAGCACATGCGCGGAGTCCCCCAGCCCTTCTAGACACTCACCGGGCTGCTCGGGGGACTCCCGCGTCGTCTCCGCTCTCCGGGGGCTCAAAAAGGCTTCTTCTCCACGCGGAGGGGCAGGCACCGACAATGTGCCTCGCGCCCCCTCCGCACCCGCTCCTGACGCACTCTTCTCTTGGTTCGAGCGCCCAGGGGCGCAGGGTAGGCTCCTGCCTGCTCCGGGGCCCTGAGCAGCTGCGACACTTCGTAGGAGGCGGGGTAGGCTCCCGCCCTCCTATTCTCAGTTCCGGTTGTCCCGGAGGCCCGCCCCCGGCCCGCCTGACTTCCGGTCCGGGCTGCAGTGGTGATTCTCGGCCGTCAGAGGGGTAGACTCCCTCGCAAGCAAAACGAATAAGCGGGGTGGGCACCCGCCAACGAAATCAAAGCGCACACAGCGCTATAAAGCCCATAAAAGCGCTCCCAGGCACTTAGACATAGCAAGTCCAGGAAAACAGCGCTCTAAAGCCCATAAAGTGCTCCCAGCCGCTGCAAGTCAAAAAGGTCCAGCAGAAAGTCCTCCAAGAACAGGGGGGGCAAAGGCTGGGCCCAGAGCCAGCACACAGGGCCCTCCAGCAGGGAGGCAGTCCCCAGTGGCGGTCTCTCCTGGCGCCCAGCAGCAGCAGGCCCCCTCCAGATGATCCTGCACGAGAACACCTTGTAAGGGGACACAGCCCCTTTTTATACCATAAAAAGTCTTTGTCTGAAGGTGCAGGGAAGGGGCGAACCAGTTACATCTGGTTCCTGAGCACTTTGTTTTGCTCAGCCCCTCTCCCTATTCAGTGGACAGGCCAGGGTCATCAGACGCACCACAGGGGCCGGAGCCAGCAGTGTGTGGGGAAAGCCCTGTCCTATTCAGGACCCAGGTATACTCCTCCCCAGCCATCAGTATGCTAAACTCCCATTCACCACTGGGTGACTCCTCCTGTCCCTGGGGATTTCCCTAGTCCGTCACATGACCTCCACCAGCCAATCGCCAGACAAGCCACACATTTCATACTGCACACTGAAGTGCCCACTTCTAGAAGTGGCACTTCCACACTAGGTACATGCACGCCGCACACATCATCGTGCAGCATTCAATCACACGAGTCCGCACATACCAAACAGGGGCCTGCACACCCCACGCATCAGGAACCACCAGGACACATACATTCCCCATGCATTCCTATGGGAGGGCAGGCCAACCTCACAACACGCGCGCACTTTACCCTGGGACACAGCGGTAAAGTGCGCAGAAACCCAAACATCACTAAACCAAGGCATCAATGAAAAGCAAAAAGTCTCGGGGGTGAACCTGCCAGAAGGGCCGGGTCCAACATATACCTTCACCAAAACATCATATTTTCAATAGCTCTATCTCCTGAGATACCTGCAATAAAAGTAAACGAACAAAGCAAATACATTACTGACAAACACATGTAAAATGTACCAAATCATCAAATTTACATTACTTCTATCTCCTGAGGTTCCTGCAATAAAATCAAAAGAACAAAACAAATACATTACTAATAAACGCCATTAAAATGTACCCAATCATCAAGTTTACATTCATTCTATCTCCTGAGATACCTGTAATGAAAGTTTTCTAATAGAAAAATCAAAATACATTCCTGACCAACACGATTAAATTGCTTGCCTTAGGGGATGGTGGGTGGGGAAAATACATTACGGGCCGCTGGTGGCCCGGGTGCTGTGCCCGTGGGGAGCATAGAACAAGAGACTGTTCTGCTTCCCACACCCCCTTTTAAAGGGGGGCACAGGGGCCAGGCCGGTCTAAACCGGTCAGACCCCCACACTGGATGCCGGTGTGAACTGGAAGCACTAAAGTGCTTCCGGTTCACGCCCCGCAGGACGCCGCCTATTGGACGCCATATTAGGGGGAGGTGGGAATGCTCCCACCTCCTCCTTTTCCCCGGGGATAGGTCCGACCGCCATAATGGCGGCACGCGCTATTTAGCGCTCGGCCTTGCCCAGGAGCAGCGATGCTACACATTCATTCAGCCCATAGTCACCTCTGTAGTGAGAGCACAACCAAATACACAGCCACAGACTCCTATATAATTTCTTTGATACATGGGGCCCGATTCACAGAACTAACTTAAGACAAAATCCTAAACTTACTACTATTTTCGTATTCACAGAAGGCACTTACTTATTTTGGTATTCACAGAAGACACTTACTCACTTCGGTATTCACAGAAGTTAGGAGTCCTAACTTTAGGACTCCTAAATACCTTCTGTGAATACCGAAAGTCTTAAAATTAGGATTTTTCTCAGTTTAGGAGTCCTAAAGGTAGGAGTCCTAACTTTACTACTACTAAATTGAGAAAAATCCTAATTTTAAGGCATTCGGTATTCACAGAAGGCATTTAGGAGTCCTAAAGTTAGGAGTCCTCACTATACTACTACTAAAATGAGAAAAATCCTAATTTTAAGACTTTCGGTATTCACAGAAGGCATTTCGGAGTTCTAAAGTTAGGACTCCTAACTTCTGAGAATACCGAAATGAGTAAGTGCCTTCTGTGAATACCAAAATGGTAGTAAGTTTAGGATTTAGTCTTACGTTAGTTCTGTGAATCGGGCTCATGGTGTTCAATTTATTTTCATGCATGCAGGTCGAAAGACCTGTTGTGCCAGCAACCCTGCAGACCGGTCTGTGGAGTGACTGAGTCTGTGTGAATGCAGCTGCTGGTTTCAGTACCCTGCTCACGTGCCATCTGCCGCTGTGGGCCAACAGTGGGGCAGTGTTTTGTCATCATGGGAATCACATGGATAGCATTTTCCCTCTGCATTGCTGCTTCTCATGCAGCTCCCTCTCGAAGCATGCGTCTGTACTCTAAGAGATGTAGGGACAGATTTAGGCTGGTTACATACTTAAACCGGGACTGTGACATCGTTGAAGTAGTATCCATTGTGCCTGGCTCTCTAGGCTATACGACACAACTACATGTACATAACATGAATACACATGCACAAGACACTGGGAGTATTTTATCTGCTGTGTGGTTTTAAAAGAACTCTTCCAAGCCTTGCAGCCACACCAGACTCATGGTTTCTGGTTCGAAGAAAAGGAAGCAAAGTTAGCCAAAACGAAAATTAACTAAACCAACAGGCCTCCGTATTTTTAAAGAAAGAGGGGCAGATTTATGAGCCCCTTGCGCCACTTTTGCGTCACTTTTCCCATGTTAAAAGTGACGCAAAAGTGGCGCAAGGGGCTCATAAATCTGCCCCAGAATGTCCTTCACATTTCATGCCTTTCAAAAGCTGCGTTTGGTACTTCTCCCATACAGGCTGCAGTATCTTACTCTCTTTCTAGAGTTCCCATAACCCCAACGGGCTCCTTTGACACAAAACTGCCACCCAGGACAGATGTAAAATATACTCCTTCAGATCTGTGTGCATGATCGGTATGGTAGGTAATAGAGGTGAGAAAGGACAGGTTTGCAACCTCTCTGTGCCACGGCGACGTAAAACTGAAACCTGCATTTAATTGACCTTTCGAATGTCACACTCTCCAGCTCCGATTCCCAAATCTCACTTGAGGTAACAGCCGATGGTTGTCAGAAACCTGGCGTTAAAACAGGTACTAATGGCACATTAAATATGTTTCACGCTAAAGCCTAACCAGTAGTCAAAGTGGGGGAAAAAACTAGGGGAATGGTGGGCAGAGAATCAGAGGGCGGGAATGCCCAGAGGATTGGGTCAGTGGGCGTAGTTAGTGATATGGCACGAAAGAGCAAAACATCCCAATTTTTAGTATTTGTTTGGCATTTCACTGACCAGTGACTAAGGGTGGGCGGAATTTGCGAAATTGACTTTCACAAATTATCGCGAAATTGTGCAAAATCTCCACGAGCATGTGAAACTTTCGCGAAGATGCGGAGATTGTTTTTCCCGCCCGTTCGCGATGTGTTTTTGCGTGCTCACGGGGAAATATATCTCCAACTTGCCCATGGGGTCGCTAATCGGCGCGGCCTCTTGCTCGCGATGCTTATTTCCTGTTCGCGATCGCACTGACGTGTTCGTGATTACAAACTCTCGTGGGATAGCGCGACCGGCTACCAACAATCCAGCATCTTGTGGCGGGCGCGAACGGATAGGAAACCTCGTCGGCGAACGCAGGGACCCGGTAAGTCGCGACCGCGCACGTGAGAATGCATTTTTAAAGCGCGAACAAGAAAAATACTTCAGTTTCGCAGCAGGTTGTGAAAGTTTCGACATTTTCGCGCTCTCCGCGGAACGCGAAAATGTCAAAATATCGCAAATTCCGCGAGGGGAACGAAATTTACCGCCCAAGCCTACCAGTGACAGCGTATTACGTTATTTAATTCCTATCAAAACCTTACTTGGAGGAAGGCTCCCTTGCTGAAATTCAGATCGGGTATTACATTTGGCTTTCAGCAGTGCCATTTGAGGATGTGGGTGGGGCCCATAGAGTAAGTGGGTGGAGTCAGTGGAGGAAGTGGGTGGGCTCAGGAAATGTGGGTGTGGCCACCAACAAACATTTGAGCACCTGGACTTCATATTTTACAAATTAAGCATTGTTGTAAAGTAAAGTAGTACAATACAACAAAATTAAACTCAGCATTTCAAACTATATAATCTCATCAGGAGATTGGTGGGGCCGGCATTCACCTACACAAACAGTGTCATCTGAATATCTTTTGATTGAATGTGGCTATGTGTGTATAAAACGGTATTTTTTGTGACATTTCTCAAAATTTATGATAATTGTGACACAAAGTCAGCATCTGGAGTCGAAGTTAACCGATGATTATACCTCAAGTTCGAAGGTCAAGCAAAAACATGTCAGGAGACTCGTTCAGGGATAAAATGTCACCCACAAGACATTTCTGCTCATACCAGTTTCTAGCTGACAACAAGTATGCAACATTTTTTATGCATAAAATCTTTCAAAATTTAAGCCATGCATAATTCACAAATTTTGCAAGATTCCATTGCCATTAAAACATTTCACCTAACCTAATATGGACCATGATTCGCACTGAAAAAGAAAGAAATTGAGGCAACGTTGGCTCTATTCTGTACCCTAGTAATATCATCTGTACACTTCTCATCAAAGTACCTACATCAAGCAATATAAAAGAATAATTGTTTATTCCTTGTGTCAGAGACCCTATCAGTGCCCACGGCATCCTCGCAGGCTGTACACATGCTCAGCTCTTGAGGTGCCACTAACCGCGACGTTATGTGGCGGGCGGCCCGCACTGCCCGCTGGCTCAGGCCTACACTGCAATCCAGCAGGGCTCCCACTAATCCTTACCAGTCCGGAACGCCAGGACGGCACATCATCGCAGGCTGCACACACGCTCAGCACTCTAGATGCCCCTACCTCAGTGCAGCGCAAGACACCGTCCCGTGGCGGTGTGCCTGCCACAGTGTATCTGGTGCTACCATGTCTGGGCACCGCTAGCCATGGACCCGTTATGATTGAGTCCCATGGTGCGGACTCTATCATGCCACCCCCGGCACTGGGCAATGTGAGCTGGCAGGGCCCTAGGCCCTCATGCATAAATGATGAACTCATGGAGACACCCAGTTAGAGAGTGGAAATGGTGTCCAGCACGTGCGTCAGGCCCTTTTTTATTGGCAGGGTCACATGTCCTGTGACGCCTGTGCTGGATGGGTGTGGTGTGAGTGTACAGCCATGAGGGAGTGGCTGTGGCATGCTGACAACTAGACCTGTGAGCAGCAGATCCCTACAGGGACGACCTGGGACATGTAGCGTTGTCCCCCCCTGTGAGCGTAAGTGGAGTGGGATGTCCTGGCGTGTGCCAGTCCAACATAAGGGTGTGGCCAATGACCCCGGGGCTCTGGGCGGGGTTCTGTCCTGGGTTGGAAAAGAAAGTAACAAATTCGTGTGTCTTCATAGTAGTGTCGCCACACGGACCAAAATCGGGAATGTGTCACCCTGTGACCCAAGTCCCACAACATGAGCAACATGGACATAAGGGGGAATCACTGACCCTAGACTCATCCATACTTTCACACTTCAAAGATCATAGACATGACACATCTGTGTGAATATGAATGTTTATTGCGCATTCAGTGGAGTGTTGCAGCTGGAGCAGCACAGGGCCATGCAAACCGCACTTTACATTGTTGGCCCGTGGAGGGCCAGCCAGAGTCCTTCAGGGAATGACAAGTACATCAGAAGAGGAGGAGTTCAATCCGCAGTCTGATAGCTGTGTCATTGGTGACCAAACAGAATATGGTAGTCCATGTCGAGGTCCAAGGTGAGTGTCGCAGAGTGCATCGGGGGACAGTGGAAGGTGATGATGCAGAGGGCAGAACCAAGCAGAAACAGGCCACATGGCGGAGATGAATGCTACTGCGTCCTTCTGACCATGAAGGCAGATTCAACCGCATCTTCGTCCTCTGCTGTTGCATGTGCCTCACATGTGAGTGGTGATGTTCTGTCTCCAGCACTGGCTCCTGCTGGCAGTGACACCTCAGGGGCTGGAGGTGGAATGTCTGCCACACTGCGTGGCACTGACACATCAGGGGACGGAGATGTGAATGGGGTGGTAGCAGCAGCATGCATCAGCGCCAGGCCTTGAGTCAGCAATGCCATGAGGAGGGTCTTTAGGGCATTGAGGGACCCAGCTACCTCTCGCTGGTGTTCAGCCGTGGCAGCCGCTCTTTCCGCCTGTGCCCACTCCATGTTCTCCATGATGCTCCACATGTGTCCCAACTCCCGGGTGAGCTCGCTGGTGGCACTCTGACTAGACAGTTGTTCTTTTTGCAGAGTCAGGACTCTATCAATGTCAGCCATGGTTCGTTGGAGAGCATGGAGCAGACTGTGGGTGTCCGCTAGGGACTGTGAGTGGTCCCTGATGGGACTTAGACACCCACGTATGGTGTCTAGTTTGGCTGCCATGCAGTCGAACCACACCTGCACCTGTTCAGCCAGCTTCTCCTGGCACCCCAACACACGGCATTGGAAGGCCATTTGTTCGTCGTGGGGGTCCTGGGAGGCAGCCGTGGTGGTGGGTGCTGCCTGCTATGTGTTTTGTGCAGGGGGTGGGTTCTCCTTGTAGCAGGTGGCCTGCCCTGCTCCTGGAAGTGGGCTGCGGAGGCTCTCCACAAGCTGTTGGAGTGCGTCGTAGTCGAAGGTATGGTGGTCTTCTTCGTCAACAAAGAAGAGAGGTTCAGCCTGCTCTGCAGGAGGTGTTGGATTTAACCCTGCCATGTGAAGGGGAAATGTGGTTTAAAACTGTGTTCACATGTATGCTGATGCATTGAACATGTTTACATTCAGACTGCATGATAGTGTACATAGTGACTGTTTGGGGGGAGCTACCTATTTGATGCGGGACAGTGGACATTCCGACAACATCATGGATGTGTGTTTGTACTTGTACTTTGTCAACTCACATTTCCCTGCAATGCCAAATGTGATTGGCCAGTTTCTACACACAAGCGGCACCAGTTATGTCCTCTGTTCTGTTGTGAACGTGTTGCGGTTTGTACCACATCGTTGTCAATGTTGATGTGCTCTGCATGTAATGTGTGTGTGCTGCATTTTTGGGGAGTTGCCCCTGCAGCGCTGATCTAGCTGCCCCTTATCCCTTACATGCGGTGTGCCTCTGGCTTCTGTGCTTATACAGTGCTGAGATGTTGCATACTTGGGTGCATGGGTCTCTTGGTGGGAGTTGGGGGTCTGGGGCATGGTTTGTCCGCAGATATGCTATGCTTAATTGTGCATGTGTGCCATTGTGCCCATCTCCCCCAGTCCCTGGTCGTTACTCACTCTGTTGCTGTCGTGTCCGGTCATGTTGAGCAGTGTCTGGGCCCCCAACTCCTGCCACAGTCTCCCCACTGATGACTGTGGACACCATTTCCTCCAACTCGTCCAGCTCCTCCTGTGGCGCTGGACTCCTACCTCCAGTCTGCATTGCTGCCTTCCGGTTGTTTGCGAGTTTCTGCTTGGGTTTGCACTTCACTTCATTCCAGCGCCTCTTGACCTCTTCCATTGTCCTCTTCAGCACTCCGACTGCATTCACCTTGTCCACGACGGTCTGCCATATTCCATTTTTACTTGCCAGTGACACAGTGGAGGTGACAAACAGTAGTTGATGGTGTTCCACTACCTCCGTTATTAGGATCCTGTTTTCCTGCGGAGTGAACCGCGTCTTCCTCTTCTTCTTGTCCTTGCCCTTCCCTGACCTGAGGTCTCAGGCTGGTCCTCTGGGGGGGCTTGAAGGGTTCTGGTTGTCCTCTATACTTGCTCCGGCTACCTCCATTGCGCTTCGCTGTTGTTTGGCTTTTGTTTGTATGTTTTTTTTCTACTTTTATGGTGCATTTTCCCACATGACGAGTGGGGCTTGCAGGCCAGTGGCTGTTTTTTGCTGAATTTTGTAACGCGATTGCCGTCATCGCTACTATTTTCGCGTTTGTGTTTTGCATTTTTGCAGCGTCGCGTTGATTTTAACGTGTTCATTTGACATGTTATCGTGAGACTATCGCATGGTACCACCGTGTTAGGAATACCACGTTAAAACAGCATTATTTTCCCACGATAGACTGCGATGTGAAGAGTTGCGTTAAGCTAATTTTGCGGTAGTTATCACACGTTCTTGAGAATATGCCCCTGAGTCAGGACCTGAATCGGTGTTGCTCTGAAAGCAAAGTCAGATCATTGAGACCTGGTAACATAGTCTGAACAGCGCTAGGAATGCATGAATGACCAGAGTCATAGCCAGTTAACACCTTCTGCTCTGTGCCTGGTAAGGGTACACGACTCATTAAAACTGTAAACAATGGCAGCAGTGACACGGTTTGACCAGGTCAGACAGTTCACCCGTGACATTGATACGGCATATCAAAGCTTGGGATGGTTACAAGTGTTTGACTCTGATCTCAGTGCTTCACTGCTGTCAGTGCCTAACTCTGGCGTGCCACAAATATCTGATTTTGGTCACTCAGCCACTAGTCAGAGTCAGACACGAACATCAGTACACCATTGTAACCAGAGTCAGAAATAGAAGCTGTGCTACTTTATATCCAAAACAGAGTCGGGGGATGAAGAAGTGACCTTGATGACCTTACATTGGTCACCAATTGATGAGAGTCCCATATCAAAGATATACTGTAACCAGAAGCCAGACACTGCCTGCAGGGGTACCCTTTAAAGAGACTTGTGACCAGAGGCAACCACTAGCAAGAAGATGCCTATGACTAGTAAGAGTCACGCACTGACTTTGATAGTGCTGGAACAATTTTAATACTGGGGTGGTGCCATCAATGATAAGTCACTGAAGTCTTGTGGATAGTGAAAAATCCAACTGTTACACAAGTAACAGGTGAAGAAAATCATCAAGGCCCATTCTACTGGAGCTGTGCGTGAGCAGAATGGGCCCAGTGGTCATTTTGGAACCCATTGTCCTGAATAGCTTACTAAAGTATGGTGTGGTAAGACACCGCCATTTACAAAGAGCACTTTTCCATTGAAATGGCTTCCTGCAATGACTACTAAATTTGTTTCATACAGGCAGTTTTACTGCTAAACGTGGATGGCGCACAGGCAAAATTTGTGGAAAAGGGTTTCAGCGTATATTTGTCCTTTGTGTAGTGTCTTGGTCTGTGTTGATCCCATTGAAATCTTTGTTTCCATCAACGTTTCATTTGTAAGTTCATGGTTGAGGCTATATTTAGAAATGTGTGTGCAATTCATTACAACTATGCTACTGTGGGTTATAAAATAGCTGACAAATCCTGTAGCCTGTTCTTTCATGCTCATTGTATCCCACTAGATTGTCTCTTGGTCCACATTACAAATTTCCCCCGCCATGCAGTTAGAGAAAGGAAAAGCAAAGACAAATCTACATGTTAAAAAATATGCATCAATTTGTCGGTAAACTTTGTCTGTGTTGTGTTCTAAGTTCTCTTCTCCAATGTAAGAGAACTGAATGTAAGTGGGATGGAATATGGGAGCCAAAGAAGATTGTAATACGGAGAGATTGAAGAAGCGTCATTTACTGAACACCACAAAAGTGGCAACGAGTTTCAGCCCCAGAAGGAATCTGTGTTGGCAAGTGGATGTACTGAAATTGAACATCCAAGAAGAGTAGAGCTGTGTCATACAGTAATGTCACACAAACAAAGCGGAAAGGAGAGGATCGAAATTATGCCAAGGAGAAACCATTTTTAACACCACTTTACGTACAAGAGTTTGAGCTACTGGCATTGTAAACGACAATGCCTTTTACTTATGTGTTAGCAAAACAGATAAATAAAAAGGCATTGTCATTTACAATGGCAATAGCGTAAAACCCTAGCAAATGCAAGACCTATTGCATCGTAAATGCTTGTTTGGAAATGCATTAACTTTGCCAGTGAACATCAGCTTGTCAGGTTTGTCAAAATACAAGCATTTTCTATCAAGCGAATGTTTTTTATGTTGGGTGGATGGATTAAATTACTCTCTAAAAATGTTTTGTATTCTGAAACAGCACCATGCTTGCCTCAAAATAACTTCTTTTCATTTTACTAAAGATATGTTTGGTGCCCGAACATGAGATTGTATTTTCATTTAGGTATTGAAATGTAGAATTGTCTCACATGTCGGGCTCAGCCTTGCATGCCGATTCATATTGATGGAGCAGGTAGTGTAAAATTTTGTATACCTCCTCTATTTTTGCATGAAAATACTAACTATATAATCTATTACTTCTAATATTATTAAACAAGTGTTGCATGAATACTAATCGACATTATTAATACTAAACTACACATGGGATTTGCTAATTGCATGGCTAAATAACTCTTATAACTAAAATCTGTACGCATATTAACAATAGTATATGTGGTAATAGAATATTGCATGATATATGTTGCTTTCTGATGTTTGCGTTCCTAATGGGATCAAAAAGGTGAATGTAATGGCTTTAAATGTCGCTATATGCCAGATAAATACTAGCACATAGAGGGATTAGCAAGGGGTTAACATTAGAATTGCCATTACTATGAATTAATTATTCTTTTGTGTTTGTTTCGCTTAAGTTGGCATTTGGGCCTAAATCAAAGATGGCCGCTGACACCACACGCCGAAGTGGCCACTTTCTCATGAGGCGCAGAGTGAGCTGCGCATGGGCAAGAAATCTCCTAAACCTCGTAGCGACCTTTGCACAGACTGTCCCTGGTCAAGGAGACAAAACAGAACACATGCCAAGACACGGGAACAATCGACCTTACAGTAAACCGGAACAAGCCGATACTTCACTAACCAATGACCTCACACCTCGAACTGTACTGAAAATCTTTGGATACTGGTCGTACGTTCTCAACCAGCCAATCACGACTGCTCTAAAGTTAAAATTTGTATCTTCTATGATTTGTTTTATTACAAAACGCTAGTAGAATAGGGAGGGTACTCCTACATTCCTAACTTCCTACCACAGCAGCGAGCGCAGATCATTCTTTTTCAATTAATCATTTTTCCACTTTCGGTGTGACGCCTTTCCTAATGATCCAGATGCTGTCCGATCGTTTGATGGCTGCAAACTTTTTCTAAATCTACGAATTATGAAATGCTTGCACGATTTCTGGTCCTTTGAGAAATTGGGACTGTAACGTGCTGAGCAAAGAACTTTGAGCTTTGGCCTGCTTTCCGGACAATTTTCGACAAAATTTGCTTATACAGAGCCAATGAATTAGAGGACTTCAAATAGCCAGATTAGGTAAATATGATGTTCTGCGATTTACCTGAATTAATCAAGAAATTCTAAACTTTGTCGAGATAAATGCAAATATAAATCATTATGATAAATTTAGATAAACCATTATTGATTAACAAGAATTAACGAGTTGTGGGTTTTTTCCATTAAGAAAGATAAGGATTCTGAATCTTAAAATGTGTTTTAGCTGGTTCTAAATCACCATCAACCAATCCAACTAAATTGGTCCATTCGATCGAGTGGGAGGAGTGCCTTGATGTTTGAGATTAGGGATCTGCAGGTGAAGGATGTTAATGTATATTTTGTAAAATAACTTTCCTCTCCCTATAGGTTACAAGGTATTTCCCCCCACATGTCCAGCACTTTTATTTCTCATCCCTCTTGTGTGTGCAGAGTCGTGAGAGAGATGTATGACTTTTGGTGTTATGGGCCCCACCAATGACCGTGTGTGAGAATGAGGTAGTGTGATGTCGGGTCTGCGACGCAGGGAGGGTATCGGTAAATGTCGTTTCCCATTCACAGTCTTGCGCTGGATCTGTTTTTTTCTGATAGCAGAGTTATGGTTTTTATTGTTTTGGTTTGGTGATTTTTGCTTGTAAATTGCTTATTGATTATTGATTGTGGGAAAGTATCGCTTTATGTATTAACACTCTATGTTGAGTTGCGTTGAGTTCTATGTTGTTTGACGTCTTCTGGGATGTAGGAAGACGGAAGTTTGTAACGGTTCCGTAGTAGAGCAGAGGTAAGCGCTGCTCACGGGAAAGACGTTATTGTTGTTGCCCTGTAGGTACACGGGGAAAACGTGTGACGATTGGAGTTGCACGACGCATTGTCTGGGTTCGATTCAGTAACATCGTTGTGTGTTGCCATTAGGGATATTTTCTGTGTGAGAGAAATGTATGGCAGCGAAGGTCACCTGTGAAATTTTGGTCTTAGGTACCAGGAGTCCAGAAGGCACTCTGATTACGCTTATCACTGGAAAGGTAATAGGTGTTCCCTAAGCTTGCTAGAAGGATAAAGTAGAGGGAAGTGCTACTTTATTAACGAGTGTCATAATTCTGTAGTAGGGCACACTGTTCGCTGTTCTCGGGAAAGACAGAATTCTGTGTGAATGAACTACATTTTCCATATGAAAGTGCGTGAATGAAATAGCATTCAGGTTAACTGTGAAACTCTGGTTTTATTTCTCAGGAGCTGAGCATCTGCAACTAGGGGCCTCATGAAGGTAAATAAATATTACCGATTCTTAAATACCGAGCCGTACCGAATCGGTATTTAAGAATCGGTAAGTTATATGTAGGTAAAAATTCGGTAACAATTACCGAATCGGTAACATTCGGTAATCAAGAATCGGAATTCACCGAATCGGTAAATACCGAGGTGGTATTTACCGAATCGGTAAATACCGCGGTGGTATTTACCGATTCGGTAAATACAATCGGGAAAAACTAATCACATGACTTGATGAAATAGCCAATCCTGTGCAACCACACCCCACCCAACCAGGAAGTGGCCACACCCAGGCAGGTGCACACAATTAACAGACCCTGGAGAGGCTTGGAGTGCAGAGGAGAGGCAGGGAGCCAGTGCCTGTTTGTGCAGCAAAAAAACATCATGTCCAGCCAGAGGACACAGAGAGATGGAGGGGAAAGGAGGAGGAAGCTGAAATTCAGCCCCAAGGAACTCCAGGTGCTGGTGGAGGAGGTGGTGAAGCAGCACCAGAAGCTGTTTGGGAGGCAGTCCCTGCAAGTGCCTGAGGCTGAAAAGCGCAATATTTGGCTGGCCATCCAGGCGCAGGTCAATGCTGTGGGAGTGACCCACAGGGACATAGAGGTCCTCAAAAAGCGCTGGTATGACCTGAGGATTGTAACCAAGAGGAAGATGGGGGAAATCCAGAAGGAGGCCAGCCAGACTGGAGGTGGAACCAACAGGGCACCTGCCCTCACCGAACTGGAGGAGCTGGTGGGGGCCACAATCGAGAATGAGAGCGTCGTGGGTCTTGGGGATGCTGACAGCTCTGCCAGAGCCGCCACCCAACAAGGTAAGACGAATGCACAGCAATGTAGCCCCCCCACCCCTATCCCACATCCCCCATTGTGAAATGAGTATCCCACTCCAGTCTATGTGTTAGTGCAGACAGGCAATGCATTCTGGGAGATGTAGTCAGGGAAACCCCAACCATGAAGTAAATAGCACAGGACAACAAGGCATGTTACACACATTAGGCACAAGGAGGCAGAGGACAAATGTAGAGTGTAACATGATTTATTGTGATGCTTGCAATGCAGCCCTTCGGGGACACTTAGCCGATGTTGCATTTCTGTCCACAGATGTGACATCACGCAGGACAGGACATGCTGCAGGAGAGAGGGCACACCGGCCACACAGATCAGCTCTGGCCAGCACAAGTTCAGCCCAGGGAGCAGGGCCACAGGCAGCCGCACCACTAACACAGGCAGCCTCGCCTCAACCAGAGCCAACCTCACCTCAACTAGAGCCAGCATCACCTCAACCGGAGCCAGCATCACCTCACCCAGAGCCAGCATCGCCACTCATGTTTGAGTCACCGGCCACATCACCGCCTGCAGGTGTGAGAATGAGGAGGCGTCCTGCCGCCAGGCGGCGAGCCTTAGACACCTCGTCTGACGACAGCAGGGGCCCTGAGCAAATTACTATGCCCCAGGATGGGAGCCATGCCACTGTGCCCTACACCTCACAGGCAGCACAGACGGGTGCAAGAGGGCGCCGCAGGTCGCGTGTCCAGAGTCCGCCAGCAAGCATTGACAGCCATGGTGTCTTCTCGGGGCTCGAGGGCCAAATGTTAAAACAACAGCGCCTGCAAACAAAGGCAGTCATGTCAGTCCAGAGGCATATGCGGTTCATGAAATCTACATTTGTCAACATGGACAATAACATCAGCGCAATGGCAGCGGGCATTCGGGACATGTCCCAGTCAATCCAGCAGTTGTGCAGCAAATTAGATGCTGACATAGATGCACGGCGCCGGGAACGGCAGAGGAGGGACACTACCACCAGGGCACTCAACCGTCTGGCAACTGCCACTTCTCTACTCTGCCGGCGCTCTGTGTCGATGCAGGAGGGCCTGACACACTGCTGCAGCGACGTGTCTCAGGGGATGGTGCAGGTGACAAGTGCACTAGAGGTGCTATTAACAAGTCAGGCGGCGACAACTGCTGCAGGGGATGCTGCGGAGAGCATCGACTCCAGCAGCAGGAGCAGCATCACACCCCCGTCCCAGAAGCACGCAGGAGCAGCAGGCGGCTTGGGGTTGGCTGTAGTGAGGATGCTCAAGCCGTGCCATCCCACACTGCAGCGCGTATGCGCAAACATTGATGCAGCCCTGCGTAGCCAATTACCAATGGGTGACGTAACCCTGGACTTACTCCTTGTATATATGCTATGTTGCCAGATTGGCTTGATCTTGTGTTCATGGCGTAGTGCCGCATTAAAACTACGTCATGACATACCACAACTGGCTGTGTCCCCTTACTTACTCAGAAATAGTTGCATGTGATCTCTGCCCGTCTCTCTCTCCCATCTATTGCAGTTGGCACTCCAGCTGCCTTGCCCTCTGGCTGGCCTGACTCTTCCTCGTTGTCCTCAAAATCTGTTAGTTCCACATCTGTACCTCTCTTCGTGGCAAGGTTGTGCAGCATTGCACAAGTGGTAATGATCTTGCAGCAGTTGATCGGTGTGTACTGGCGTGCGCCTCCGCTCTTGTGGAGGCAGCGGAACCTGCTTTTCAGTAGTCCAAACGTGCGCTCCACCACATTGCGTGTAGATTTATGTGCCACGTTGTATCGTCTCTCACTCTGGGTTGATGGGTGTAGGTAGGGAGTGAGGATGAATGACCGGCAGGCATATGCACTGTCGCCTAGGTGAGTAAAAGGGAACCATCAGTCACATGCCTCTATACACTATGATTTGCAGGTTTCATGGGGCGTCACTGTTACTTACCTAGCAGGTATCCCTCTCCAAATTCTCCGGCAATCAGTCGTGTGTAGATCCCACTGTTCTGGAAGATGTAAGAGTCGTGGGTGCTCCCAGGAAACTTCGCTACAATATCAGTGATGATGTTCCCTGCATCACAGATCACCTGCACATTGATGGAGTGGGTGGACTTTCTGTTCCTGTAGATGTGCTCTGTGTCAGCTGGTGGGCAGATTGGGATGTGTGTGCCATCAATACAGCCAATGACATGGGGGAACTGTGCCATGTGATAAAAGTCAGTTTTAGTTTTCTGCAGTTCAGCCTGTGTGTTTGGGAAGCTGATGTAGTGGTGCATTCTCTGCATCATGGCATCCAAGAACTTCCTGAAGAAACGGGACAGGCAACTCTGGGATACACCACCCACCGCAGCTATCACCACCTGATAACTGCCGGATGCCAGTAGATGTAGGCTGCAGAGCACCTGCACATGTGGTGGTATGGCATGCGCCCTTCTTGTTGGCTGCTCCAGGAGTGGGTGCAGGTCCCTTATCAGGTCCATGATGGTTTGGGGGTGTAGCCTGTACCTTTCATGTATCTCTGCATCAGTCAGTTGGAAGAGTGTGATGCGCTGTCTGTAGATGCGTTCCTCCCGTCTCCATATCCTCAGACCTGCTGCCTGTAGACGTAGGCGCCTTGCAATGACATACAGAGCGGCCATGTTGTCCACGCTGTTGCATTTTGGGATTGCTTATATGGTCTGTTGATGGTTACCACCTGCTTTCACTCAGTGTTAATTACCGACTCTTAATTACCGATTTTCATGGATTTCTTCATTACCGATTTTACATACATGTCTTTTTCAGTTTTACCACTTCATATTTACCACTTCATATTTACCGATTCATATTTACCACTTCATATTTACCGATTCGGTAAATATGTATTCGGTAATTATGAATCGGTATTTTCGAATTCGGTAATTATGAATCGGTATTTACCGCTTCATATTTACCGAAAACTGGTTTTTGGCCTCCTACATCTCACTTGTCTAAATACCGGTCGGTAACGGCATATTTACCGAATTTCGGCCGTTACCGACCGGTATTAAGCTACCTACATGAGGCCCTAGGTGTCTTAATTCTGGAGAAACGGTTAGCTAATGCTTGTTAGAAGGGTAAAGTAGAGGGATGTGCTACTTTATAAACGGAAGTAACGATTCCGTAGTAGGGCAGAGGTAAGCGCTGCTCTCGGAAACGACGGAATTCTTGTAAGAAAGGTCATTAACTATTCTTTTGTTAGCAAAACAGATAATGGTGGTGTTTTTATGTCGTTACTAACAGAATTGTGAGTCCGAAAGAACGTAAGAAAGTTTGCCGAAAAAGTTTGTAAAGGAGGGGTCAGCAGAAGCAGGAGTTGCGAAAAACGCTGACGTCAGAAAGACCGCGCTGGGATTGGCCAGTAAGTAAGAAACATAGACGCTCCTGATTGGTGCGTTAGTGTATGCCGCGCTGGGAGTGGAGAATTACACGGTGACGTAGATGCTCCTGATTGGTGCGTTAGTGTGAGTCTCGCTACGATTGGTTAAAACAACAGAATAGTCGTAGGGAAAAATCTAGCGATACACGGAAAACAAAATGATGTATTATGATCCACCAGAAAAGGAGAAAAAGTCTTGGTTTGGAAAGATCAAGAGTTTATTTAAAAAGGACAAACCGATTGTGACTAGAGAAGGACAGTTGCTTCCTCCACCAAAATCGCCTGCATCCTTTATGGTTGCGAAATATGGATATCAGACTTGTATTTGGTTGAATAATTGGGCAAAGTATACAAAAGATGATGAAGTTATGGCATTTCCGGAACATGGTTCATTTAATTTAGCGGTTTTGAGAAATTTGAGAGAGAGAATGATGAATCTAGAACCAAGACCTAGACCAACACAGTTTGAAGTATTGACAGAATGGGAAGATGAGATGCATGACAGAGAAAGACAGAAAAGTGGCGGAAGGTATAAGTACATGTTTGGTAGATCATATGGACAGGAGAATCATGATGATAGAATGAGGAGATGACGAAGTGCAAATATGGCTGATGGTTTGTTCCCTGTGAGACATGCTGAAGAAGTTAGCAGAAGAAAATGTATGGAAAAGAGAAATAATATCGAGTTAAAAGGATATGGTGTGCATGAATCGGAGGATGATGTTCTTGACGACATGTTTTATAAAAATCCACCCCCTTATCAGTCAGATTCCACCTTATTGACACCAAGTGCCCCAATGAGAGAGACTCCACAGAATATAAAATTTGAATCAGTATTACAAGAGACAGATAGGAACAATCTTTTTAAAGAATTAGAGCAAACACAACATGGTGAAACGAGTAATGAAAATTCAGCTGAACTAGCGAAAACTACTTTAGAATTAACTAAAAAGATTAGGGAATTAACTAAACATTTGGAAGCCGTAACTGTTCCTGTAACCATAGGACCTGTAATGCCTATTTTTGATAAACAGAAGTATAGTGAGCATTGTCTGACGATTCCCTATAACAGTAATAAACAAACAGAGAGGCCATAAAAGAATATAGACAAGAACCCTTGGAGACAAACAACAAGTATTTCAGAACAAAGTATACCTAAAAATTTGACAGTAAATCAAAGTTTAGTGGATAGAATAAAATGACGACAGAATCAGTTCCATGATCACCAGAGAGATTAGCACAACAAAACACTGAGAAAGATCGTATAGGGCCTACTTCAGAAGCATTAAGTGAATGGCTGAGGAGTTTGCAGCAAAAAGATAAAGAATCCCAATCTATAGATGTGGCCAAGCTGAAGATTGTTATGGAAGAATTAATAGTAGGAACTATCGCTGCGGAAAAGTTAAAAGCCTATCAGGACGAAGAATTACTATTTTTATGTAAAAGTATAAGCTGGAGAGCAAGAAATCTACATGAAAGACTAGAAGAAGTGGCAAATGAAATGGGTATAGATTTCGAAAAGGTAAAAGCTTTACAAAAACCATACAGAGTAGATTTTAATGAAAAAGATGTTGAAAATCTGAATACCGCAGGAAGAACAACTCAGATCAAAGTCATAATCATTTTGTTAAGAAAATGGGGAGATGTAGATAAATGGAAGAGTAGGTGGTTCCGAAAACGAGATGATGCCTCGGACAAAACGTTTGCAGCTTGCCCCGTAAGAGAAAAGGAAAAGGTAGTAACAGAATGTCCCATGAGAGAAATTCCAGGAGGAGGATATGTACATGTCCCTTGGACTAGACAATATATTTTGTCATTTACAAATTATTTTCCTCGACTACGCGAAAAACCAGTCGAGTGGTATAGGCAAGTGGATAGGTTCGTAAAGTTATCAAAAGTTTTATGGATTGATTTAAGCAGTCTTTTTGACATAATAGTACCATCAGATTTATGGACAGAGGGCAAAATTATGATTAGCTGGCCTACACAAGAATACCCTGGGGACCCAAAAACGGGGGCCCCTGAACCCGAAGTCATGAAGAAATATGAACAGGTAATTGCCTTTCTGAAAAACAAAGTACCTCCCAAGGAGACTGATTTGGTAAAAATTGACAGGACTCATCAGGAAGCTAAGGAGTCGATACATGCTTATTATGAGAGGTTAATCCTCGCCTTTAAGCAGTTTAGTGGTGATGAAAATTTGAGTGAAAAAGATTTAAGTCATTTTGTATACCGATTTGTGTATGGGCTGCGTCCAGAAATAAGTGAACTGATTACAGCATACAGTTGACTGGCAAAATAAGAAAAGAGATGAAGTACTGAGACATGCAAAATATTTTAGTGATGAAATTGAAGCCAAACTGCCTAAGTTAAAAGAAAAAGCTATGTGGGCACAGGTCAAAGTGGCAGAAAGACAGGAAGCTCAATTGATTGAGCAGGCCAATGGTGCAGGTATGAAATCAAAATTTAATAATGGAAAAGGAAAGGGCCAATTTAATATAGAAGAAGCCAAAAAGAAGTGGCCATGTCATAATTGCGGAAGAATAGGGCATTGGAAATCCGAGTGTAAATTTCCCCCGAGTACTAATGGTGATAATGCATCATTGAATTCGCAGGTGCAGAAAGAGGTGAGTTGTCCACCACAGCGACAGCAGCAGGTTGTTGCCCAACAGAATCAGGCACCAAAACCGCCTTTTCCACAGAGCGTAAATCCTCAAAAATACAGTAATGAGACAGGATTCTACAACGAAGAACAGGTAACTAAGCTGCCGCGCGCTAGTGCTGTTTCTCAGTATTGGCTACAACGCGATGAGAGTGAGTCAGAAGACAGTTATTGACGGTGCCGAGGGGAGGAAGAAGAGTGCGTACTTGGCGCAACTCTAGAAGTAGACCAGACAGGTCCTTTTGTGGATGGAAAGGTAAATGATGAAAATATTACTTTCCTAGTAGATACTGGTGCTACTCGATCCACAGTCAGGTCAGATGATGTTAAAAACCTTCCTCTCTCGGACGAAACAACCCAAGTAGTTGGAGTATCCAACAGACAGATTAAGACGTATCTTACTGAACCAGTAAAGGTTAACATAGGGAAATTTTCTGAAATGCAACGCTTTGTCGTGTGTGATTCAAGCCCTGTAAATCTGTTAGGAAGAGATTTGTTGTGCAAAATGAATTGCACCATATTTTGCACTCCCGATGGTATAGCATTTGAGACCCCTGACGAAGATGTATTGTATAAAACGACTATGGCCAATATGGAAACCGAAATTACTGAAGCATTTGCTGTATTTAACCCTGAAGAGCTACCAAAAGAACTGAAAAAGATAGTAAAGGCAGAAGTCTGGGATTTCACAGGAGAAGATGTGGGACTAATGAAAAATGTAGACCCTGTAAAAGTGACAGTGAAAGAAGGAATAAGTTACCCAAATATTCCTCAGTATAAATTGACACCCGAAAAAATTGAAGGAATTACTCCTATAATAGAGAAAATGATTAAACAAGGTATTTTGAGAGAAATAATGAGTAGTCCATGAAATTCACCAATTATGGGACTGAAAAAGCCTAATGGAACATTCAGAATAGTGCAAGATTTGAGAAAAATAAACAAAATAGTTGTATCATGTTGTTCTATTGTACCAAATCCATCAGTAATTTTGTATCAGATTCCACATGATGCAGAATGGTACACAGTGATTGACCTGTGGCATGCTTTCTTTTCGATCCCATTGCATCAAGACAGTCAGATTTTTGCGTTCCGTTTTGGCGACCGTATTTTGGCATGGTGTTGAATCCCACAGGGGTATCCAGAGAGCCCCTCAATTTTTAACCAGATATTGAAAAAGTCCTTAGAAGATCCAGAGATGTCCGAGAGCTCATTACTAGTCCAATACATTGACGACCTGCTTTTGGCGTCAAAAACACAAGAAGCTTGTGTAGAGGATACCATAGCATTGCTAAATCATCTAGCAGATGGAGGACTTAAAGTATCCCCATGGAAATTGCAATTCTGCCAGAAAGAAGTACAATATTTAGGCTATAAAATTGAATAAGGACTGAGGAAAATAACAGCAGAAAGAATCAAGATAATAAAAGGAATGAGAGCACCAATGACGCAAAAAGAAGTGAGAATGTTCCTTGGAATGGTAGGATATTGTCATCATTGGATAAGTAACGTTTCCCTGATTGCAAAACCTTTGGTACGTCTGATGAGAAGTGATGTAAAAGATCCCATTGAATTGAATAAAGAAGAGTTAACAGCCTTTAATCAATTGAGAAACAGTTTGTGTGAGGCACCAGCACTGGGTATGCCTGATTATGAGAAAGAGTTTGAATTGTACTGCAGCGAGAGAAAAGGATGTGCACTTTCTGTATTAATACAGAAACATGGGAAACTGAGAAGATCAGTTGCATATTTTTCAGCTATGCTTGACCCAGTAGCTGTAGCGTTACCTGGTTGTCTGAAAGCTGTGGCTGCCACTTGTAGTAGTCTGGAACAGAGTGAAGGAACTGTGATGGGATATCCTGTACGAGTGTTTCTATCTCATGATGTGGCAATACTTCTAACAAGGAGCCGCACTCAGTTCATGACACATAGTCGGCTGACTAAATATGAAAAAGTCATATTAGGTGCAACAAATGTGAACCTTGTGAGATGTCTGAATGTGAATCCTTCAACGTTATTGCCGGATGCTGAGAATGTGGAAGTCAGAGATGACGTGGATCATGACGGTTTGAATGTGCTTGATTTCTGTACCAAACCACGTCCTGATATAAAAGACGTACCATTGGCAGAAAGTGACTATGTTATGTGCCAGTCCCTGGGTCACCGATCCCCTTACAATGGAAACCGTCTTCTACCCTGCCGGACGTCAGACACTGCGTTCCTGCTGGGTTTTCCCTCCCTCTCCCCCACCTCTTCCCTCCTTCATACCTCAGAGTGTGCCCGTGACCAAAGCACTCCTCTTCCCTTGTTGGGGAGGGATCCTGCATTCTTATGCCATGGAGTCTCACCGCTGCGAGAGACCACCGTGAATTTGGGAATCACACAAAACTGAGGACTGAAAAATGATCCTTGCCCCTCCCTACTGGATGTTCAAACACAGTTACTCTCCTTGTTCACCATGCTGTTTCCCCTACCCCCTCCACCTCCGCTTCCCTTCCATCATCCCTTGGCTACCTCTCCTTTCCCTTCCTCTCTCTCCAGAATTCCTCTCCAACGGCTTGCTTTGTCTATCCTTTTGCCTATGCTCTGTTAAATTCTCCCTCCCCTCACCCTTTTACTTTACCCCTTACCCCTCTACATGCCATTTTTCTAAAAAATGTAACTTGTAACTATTGTGCCTGATGTAACGATGTAGAATTTGTAAGATACACAACTCTCCTCATGTAAAGCGCTCATAATTCATAGTACTCTTTCTTTCTTTGTCTACTTCCTTTGCTCCTATCCCCTCTCCCCACAATCTCTCCCCTTGTCTGCTACACTGCCTAGCCCCCTGTCCTTTGTGCCCTTTTACTAAGCACTCCTTCTCCCCTTGTTGGGGAAAGATCCAATATTTATACTCTGGAGTCTCAGCGAACCCGCTGAGAGAGTCCACAGCGCCAGGGGAGCCACTCACAGTTGAGGTATGGTATGGCCCCCCTTGCCAAAGCACTCCCTCTCCCCTTTTTGGGGAAGGATCCAGTGTGTAGGCCTTGGAGTCTCAGAGACCCCTCTGAGAGAGTCCACTGTGTAAAGGGAACCTCTTGCTACAGAGATGGGGAAATGAACCACTTCCCCTGGGATCTCAGCTTACTGGACTTTGGACGCAGCTATGACTCGTCTACCGGTTTGTGTCCCTGTCACCCCCCTCCTCTTTCCATGCTGTGTCTCTCACCCTCCCCATCTCTTTCCCTCATTCGTTCTCTGTCTACTTCCCCTGCTCCTACCCCCCCACTGAATCTCTCCCCTTGCCTGCTTTTTCCCTTATGTATATGTCCTTATTGTTTTTTTCGACCTTACATATAACTATGTTGCCATGCTCTAATAACTGTGTAACCTTTATAACGATGTAACCTGCAACTGTGGTTTGATACTCATGTAACGCGCTCTGATACCTCCGGGTCTAGCCAGCGTTATATAAAACCTTTAAAATAAAAAAAATAAAAAAAATGTTTGTGGATGGATCATGCTTGAGAACAGATGAAGGAAATCTGTGTGCAGCATATGCAGTATGCACAGTTGCAGCAGTGATGGAAGCATCTTACCTAAAGGGAGTAAAATCAGCTCAGGTAGTCGAGCTCTTCGCATTAACAAGAGCATGTACATTGGGAAAGAATGTGAGAGTGACTGTGATAACTGATAGTCAGTATGGCTTTGGTGTCGTGCATTTCTTTGGCCAAATTTGGTCACAGAGAGGATTTTTGACTTCAAGTGGAACCCCTATAAAGAATGCTGAAGTGATTGGGAAATTGCTTGAGGTGATACAGCTGCCTAGGCAATTGGCTGTTGTTAAGTGTGCTGCACACTCCAAAACTGGAGATTATGTAGCAGTCGGGAACAGGTATGCAAACGATATGGCTCAATATTGTGCGCGAAACCAGAATTCGGTGAACAGGGCAAAAGAGAAGGAAATTAATTCATGTCCTTTGTTGTTTACTAACATTGTGAATACCTGGGAAGAGGTGAGGCAGTTACAGGAATAAGCAGGAGATTTGGAAATGAGACAATGGGTCAAAGCAGGATGTGCACCAAGGGAAACAGATCATGTGCGGGGCTATCAGGATGGAAGACCAGTTATGCCTGATAGCATGGTGTCAGCCATGGCCCGGATGTTTCATGGACAAGCACATGTAGGGAGAGATGCCATGCTTAGACTATTTAAGCAGACATGGTACAATGCAAAATTCAGACTTGTAGCTGAGAGTCTTTGTCAACGATGCCTTGTATGTCAGCGGTTCAATCCTGGAAGAAAACAAGTAGTAAGTCTAGGAACGATAGGTTGAGAAGGAGGGCCTTTCACCAGAATGCAAATCGATTTCATTGAGATGCCTCCCTGTAACAGGTTGAGGTATGTTTTAGTGATGGTCTGCCTATTTTCTAGATGGGTAGAAGCATATCCCACAAGAAGTAGTGATGGAATAACAGTGGCAAAACTGCTTTTGAGGGAGTTCATCCCAAGATTTGGGTTTCCAGTCACAATTGAGTCAGATAGAGGAAAACATTTCCATAATGAAATCATGAAGCTAATTTGTGAAGCATTGAATGTACAACAAAAACTGTATTGCGCCTATCGGCCAGAGGCTTCTGATGTGGTAGAATAGGTAAATGGTACTATTAAAAACAGATTAGGAAAGATGTGTTTAGCCACAGGACTGAAATGGCCTGATGTCTTGCCTCTGGTACTCATAACTATTAGATCAATTCCAGATAGAAACACAGGTTTGAGTCCCCACGAAACTGTAATGGGGAGAGCAATGAGGCATGTACTCATTCCAGTCAACAAGTTATTGCCTATCTCTGATGACTTGGTGTTGGATTACTGTAAGGGGATGGCTGACGCCGTATATTCTGTGTTTCATCAGGTTGGATCGGATGCCACCACCCTTGAAAAAAAGCCAGCTCATGATCTGAGCCCGGGTGACTGGGTGAGAATTAAAGTGCACAGAAGGAACTGTTTGGTCCCACGTTGGGCAAAACCACGACAAGTGATTTTAACTACAACAACAGCTGTAAAGTGCGCCGGAATAAAGAACTGGATCCATGCTAGTCATACCCTGCGAATTCCAAATCCAGTAGATAACAAGGAAGGAGAGTATTTTGAAGAATCAGAATCCAGCTCTGAATCTGATACTGAAGACAATAGAACAGGACAAAACTCTGAAAGGGGGGAGTTCGAACCAAATTTGACCGTTGCCCCAGAGAACATTCCCTTGAGAAGAAAGTTGCAGATATCAGACACCAGCTCAGACTCAGAAACGGAACAAGCACAAGTACATACTGGACAAGAGAAAAACAGTGAAGAGACAATAAAAGAGGTTCTCGAAAAAGAAATTCCTGATGGAAAGTTGAGAGAAATTCCACCTGAAGTAACAGAAGCAGATGGTCAGGTGCCAGATATAGAGAGTGAGGGAACGATTTTTGCGGAAGACCCCCGAGGAGTTGTCTGAAATAAAAGAAGAGGCGGATAGTCAAGAAAATCCAGAGGTGACTGTACCAGAAGTGGTTGAGGAAGAAGAATCAGAAATCCTGAGAGTTATCTTGTCCGACATTGGAGAAGAAACAGATGTTCAGGAAGTTCTGTATCAAGGTTGTGAAAGAAAAGTGAAAGACGATCAAATGCCAAACTGAAAAGACCAAAAGTGATAGCAATGGAAAGACAATAAAATTACTGGAAGAGACATAACTGATAGAACCAAGTAGGTGCTTAGAGCCTTGGGTTAGACAAAACTAGTTTTGAAGTAGAAGAGGCTAAGTCAAAAGACACTGATCATTTTTCGAAATGGCAAACCCAGAAAATAGAAAAAATAAATGTATATTTCTTAGAAGGTGGTTAAAAATGTGTTGTTGTTGTACAGGATTACTAATGCCTCTATTGAGTGCTTTGGCTTTGATGAGCTCATTTAAAGTTACACTAGATACAATAGAAGGACATAGTGAGAATAAAACTAATGTAGAAAAGTTTCAGAAAGTATATCCAACTAATATAGATAGAAATTATTTAAATAAACACAGGTCTATAAATGATTTCTCTTACAATGTATTTTCAAAACTACTATATGAATATGTAAAGACAATGGATGTGAGGGATTACTACGTCTGCATGCAGTTACCTATATCTGTATCTGAGGGAGTGACCTATCATCACCTCCCAGTAACGTATGGAATAACATGTAGTGTAATAGCAAGTTTGTTTTACAAAATAGGGAAATTAGAATATTATTTTTCAGATGTAGATAACATATTTTCACAAGTACCTGTAATTAACAAATTGAATAAAGTAAAACCTGCAAAGGTATTAGGTGAATTTTTCTTAGAAACTAAAGAATTAACATTAGAGTCTGTATTTAGAAATAATCTAACTTGTAGTTTAAAGAAGAAGGAGAAAGTGTTCTTGGATATGGTTGAAGAAAGGAGATTAAAAATACAAAAGAAAGTATCTGAGGGAAGAGAGGAAAGGACAGTCTGGGATATTGAAAAGGAAAAGCATTTGAAAGGAGAAGCTAGTCCAACAATTGCTTTAGATTGGTCTCAGAAAGGAAAGTTGTGTATTAAAGGAATCAAACTGCATATGATAATTATTTTGTAGGTAACAGTGATTGCCATGATACATATCGAATCATGGGTGGATGGGGATTTAAAGGAGGAAATGATCCAGTTTTTCCTGGATTATATTTTATCTGCGGGAATAAAGCATATTATCGATTACCAGATCACTGGTTTGGCACATGTTATGTGGGCCTGGTTTTCCGAAAGATATTCCATGTGGGAAGAGGAAGAGATGGTGTACATGAGTTAGGTAGACAACTAATTTGTAGAAAGAGAGAATCTTGGTCAGAAATTGTGGGAGACATTTTTGGAGCATTGATACCAGCAGTGGGAATATCTCTGAATGCACATAAAATTAGAAAATTATCAACAGTAGTCGATCGCTTTTCAACAAGCACCGCTGGAGGAGTTTTATTGGTAAACACAGAAATGCTTGCCATGCGCGCCATGGTAATGCAAAATTGACTTGCCCTTGATATCATTTTAGCAAAAGAGGGTGGAGTCTGTGGAATGTTAAAAGTTTAACATTGTTGTACTTATATTCAAGACGAAAGTCAAGATCTAAAGTCATACATTAAAAATATAACTGATTTGCATGAGGAAATTGCACCACTGGAGGTTGAAGGTGGGAAAAGATTGGAAAGAAATTATCTTCTATTAAAGATTTCCTATTAAAATGAGGTAGTACATTTATAGGTAAAATCCTATTTCCACTAATCTGTGTAATCTTTTTAGTTTTAGTTTTAAGACTAGGGTGTTTATGTTGCAAAAGAAAGAAAATACAGAAAAACTTAAAAAGAGAAACATTAAGAAAGAAAGAGAATAAAAGACGAGAAAGAGAATTTGAAGAAGTAGAATTAGAAGAAATGAAAGATAGTATGTATATAAAAACGAGAGAAGAAGAAATTGGGGAAACAGAAATGTGAACTAAAAATCAATGAATTCATTTTCTTTTCATAAAAAATTTACAAAATTTTGGGTATAGTGGTGATAATATCACCAAAGGGGGGATTGATGGAGCAGGTAGTGCAATATTTTGTATACCTCCTCTTTTTTTGCTTGAAAATACTAACTATATAATCTATTAATTATAATATTATTAAACAAGTGTTGCATGAATACTAATTGACATTATTAATACTAAACTACACATGGGATTTGCTAATTGCATGGCTAAATAACTCTTATAACTAAAATCTGTACGCATATTAACAATAGTATATGTGGCAATAGAATATTACATGATATATGTTGCTTTGTGATGTTTGCTTTCCTGGTGGGATCGAAAAGGTGAATATAATGGCTTTAAATGTCGCTATATGCTAGATAAATACAAGCACATAGAGGGATTAGCAAGGGGTTAACATTAGAATCACCATTTCTATGAATTAATTATTCTTTTGTGTTTGTTTCGCTTAAGTTGGCATTTGGGCCTAAATCAAAGATGGCATCTGACACCTCACGCCGAAGTGGCCACTGTCTCATGAGGGGCAGAGTGAGTTGCGCATGGGCAAGAAATCTCCTAAACCTCGTAGCGACCTTTCACAGACTGTCCCCGGTCAAGGAGATAAAACGGAACACATGCCAAGACACGGGAACAATCGACCTTACAGTAAACCGGAACAAGCCGATACTTCACTAACCAATGACCTCACCCCTCGAACTGTACTGAAAATCTTGGGATACTGGTCGTACGATCTCAACCAGCCAATCACGACTGCTCTAAAGTTAAAATTTGTATCTTCTATAATTTGTTTTATTATAAAAAGGCTAGTAGAATAGGGAGGGTACTCCTACATTCCTAACTTCCTACCACAGCAGCGGGCGCAGTTCTTTCTTTATCAATTCATCATTTTTCCACGTTCGTTGTGACGCCTTTCCTTATGATCCAGATGCTGCCCGATCGTTTGATGACTGCGAACTTTTTCTAAATCTACGAATTATGAAATGCTTGCACGATTTCTGGTCCTTTGAGAAATTGGGACCGTAACGTGCTGAGCAAAGAACTTTGAGCTTTGGCCTGCTTTCCGGACAATTCTTTCGACAAAATGTGCTTATAAAGAGCCAATGAATTAGAGGACTTCAAATAGCCAGATTAGGTAAATATGATGTTCTGCGATTTACCTGAATTAATCAAGAAATTCTAAACTTTGATGAGATAAATTTAGATAAACCATTATTGATGAACGAGAATTATGAGTTGTGGGTTTTTTCCATTAAGAAAGATAAGGATTCTGAATCTGAAAATGTGTTTTAGCTGGTTCTAAATAACCATCAACCAATCCAACTAAATTGGTCCATTCGACCAAGTGGGAGGAGTTCCTTGATGTTTGAGATTGGGGATCTGTAGGTGAAGGATGTTAATGCATATTTTGTAAAATAACTTTTCTCTCCCTGTAGGTTACAAGGTATTTTCCCCCACATGTCCAGCGCTTGAATTTCTCATCCCTCTTGTGTGTGCAGTCTTGTGGGAGACACGTATGAGTGTTGGTGTTATTGACCCCACCAATGACCGTGTGTGTGAATGAGATAGTGTGACGTCGGGTCTGCGACACAGGGAGGGTATCGGCAAAAGTTGTTTCCATTCCCAGTCTTGCGCTGGATCAATATCACCATTGCATTACAGGTATGGCCACCATAGCGCCAAGGATGTAATATTATAAAATAATTGGTCACCATCATGCCTTGTCCACAATATGTCAAGAACGGCCACCAATATATCAGGTGTGGCCACCACTAAGGCAAGGCATGATTAGGTCTAGGATGTTAAAAATATGCCATGTATTTCCGCCAATAAGATAAGATCAATCTATAGGTTGCCTTAACAACATGAATACCCATACATTATCAAGGATGGCTATTTCTATGCCATAGGTCACGTGGAATTGTCATCATTATACCAGAAGTGGACACAATTAGGCCAAGAATACTATTTTTTGCAAGGATGAGCACCATTATGTCAGGGAAGACCATGAGTAGACCAAGGATGCCTACAATAGGTGAGAGGTTAAATGAAGGGTATACCCAAAATCACTGGGACCTGGGTGTAGGATAATATAGTAAAACGTGGTCCCAGCACAACATAAGCAAAAAAAGAGTTCAAGTGTTATTTAATCACACTGAACATCCAATTTCATGTATTCAGCTTGAACATTTCAGCAAATAACACTTCACGGGATAGGTCAAGTGTGCCCAAACAGAGAAAGGTGGGAAAGGAAGATTCAGTGAATTAGTGTGAAATTAGAAGAACATGTGAAAAGGACAATATATAATTTCATTGACAATCAAATTGACAGGCATGTTTCTCTTAATGCCACATGTTGTACATGAAACTAATCACTGGATATAATACACTGTGCATATAAGTTGCCATGTAGACAGAAAATCACGGCGCAGCATGCACTGTCGATGTTACTGGTAGGTAGGTTATGTCGACGTTTCGACCCCCTGGTTCGTGTAGGTTTTCTTCAGGACCTGACAAAATGGGGTCTTCCTCAGGACGTGGGTGAAAGGTGATAAATTGGAAGGGCACCGTTACTGCCTGGGTTGTCAGGTTTCTGAGACGCGGAATGTCGTCAAAGAAAAAGGGGTCCTAAGTCGCCCAGCGGTATATGGGTGAGAGTGATGGCCACTTAGCCAAGGTGGAATCAATCCCTTATCAATTGAGTTACTGCCTGTGTACAGCCATAGATAAATCAACATGGGCTGTAGGCAAATCGAGGGGTATCGCTCGGGGTCTCAAAAACCTGCCAACCCAGGCAGTAACGGTGCCCTTCCACTTTATCACCTTTCACCCACGTCCTGAGGAAGACCACATTTTGTCAGGTACTGAAGAAAACCTACACGAACCAGGGGGTTGAAACGTCGACATAACCTACCTACCAGTAACATCGACAGTGCATGCTGCGCTGTGATTTTCAGTCTACATGGCAACTTATATGCACAGTGTATTATATCCAGTGATTAGTTTCATGTACAACATGTGGCATTAAGAGAAACATGTCTGTCAATTTGATTGTCAATGAAATTATATATTGTCCTTTTCACATGTTCTTCTAATTTCACACTAATTCACTGAATCTTCCTTTCCCACCTTTCTCTGTTTGGGCACACTTGACCTATCCCGTGAAGTGTTATTTGCTGAAATGTTCAAGCTGTATACATGAAATTGGATGTTCAGTGTGATTAAATAACACTTGAACTCTTTTTTTGCTTTAATTTTTGTTAACTTAATGTTCGTCTTGTATTGTTTATGTTGTGCTGGGACCACGTTCTACTATATTACAATAGGTGAGAAGCAGTGTCAAGGGCCAAGAGTTTGCCAGATACAGCCAAATGCTACTGCTTGCCACATGGATAACCACCATGGTGACTAGTGCCTGTAAAGAAGGGACACCAGGCACACCACGTCATGCTAATGCAAATACAAACAAACAAAGGCACACAAAGGTGTCCATACACATAAAAACAAGCATGCAGCTTTGCAGCCAGACACACAAATGTGCATGCTCCATTCAAGGATTAGACATTGACATGGTCTGTTTAGTCCCCAGCTTGATTGCGGAAAGTAAGGAAGGCTGCTCCTAGTAGCCATGGTGTCACCGTGCACTGATGTGTGTGCGTGGTAGGCATCATGTCTCCTTAAGAGTGTTTCACTTAGGAAAAAAAAAACAACAAAGGTTAAGAATAACCACTTTGACAATCTTGAATCATTTTTCCACTAAGGTGCCAATTCCGATCCGGTAAAAAAATTCCCCGTCCGACTCGTATCCGGATTTTTTTCCGTCCGAATCGTCAAAGTAGCGTACAAACTGCCAAGTACGATTCGAACGGAAAAAAGTCCATACGAATCGCATTGGGAAGATTTCCCCACACGTCCTCGGGTCGGGAAAAGTCACCGACACGTCCCCGGGCGAGAAACCCACCGTGCGGAAAAATAAAGTCCGACTGCGCAAGTACGATCCCTCCCGTCCTCCCCATTTCACAACCGTACGCAAAAAACACCGTCCGAACCGAACTCCCATAGCAACCATGGAGACATGTGCCCGCATACGCGCCGAACACCCCACCACCCCCCGCCCGCGTATGTACGCCCCGAACCCCCACCCGTGTATGTACGCACCAAACACCCACCCGTGTATGTACGCCCCCGAACCCCCCCCAGCCGTGTATGTACGCACCGAACCACCAGCCGTGTATGTACGCCCCCGAACCCCCCCCAGCCGTGTATGTACGCACCGAACCACCAGCCGTGTATGTACGCACCTAACACCCACCCCAGCCGTGTATGTACGCACCGAACCACCAGCCGTGTATGTACGCACCAAACACCCACCCGTGTATGTACGCCCCCGAACCCCCCCCCAGCCGTGTATGTACGCACCGAACCACCAGCCGTGTATGTACGCCCCCGAACCCCCCCCAGCCGTGTATGTACGGACCGAACCACCAGCCGTGTATGTACGCACCAAACACCCACCCGTGTATGTACGCCCCCGAACCCCCCCCAGCCGTGTATGTACGCACCGAACCACCAGCCGTGTATGTACGCACCAAACACCCACCCGTGTATGTACGCCCCCGAACCCCCCCCCAGCCGTGTATGTACGCACCGAACCACCAGCCGTGTATGTACGCCCCCGAACCCCCCCCCAGCCGTGTATGTACGCACCGAACCACCAGCCGTGTATGTACGCACCAAACCCCCACCCCAGCCGTGTATGTACGCACCGAACCACCAGCCGTGTATGTACGCACCAAACACCCACCCGTGTATGTACGCCCCCGAATCCCCCCCCCAGCCGTGTATGTACGCACCGAACCACCAGCCGTGTATGTACGCACCAAACACCCACCCGTGTATGTACGCCCCCGAACCCCCCCCAGCCGTGTATGTACGCACCGAACCACCAGCCGTGTATGTACGCCCCCGAACCCCCCCCCAGCCGTGTATGTACGCACCGAACCACCAGCCGTGTATGTACGCACCAAACACCCACCCGTGTATGTACGCCCCCGAACCCCCCCCCAGCCGTGTATGTACGCACCGAACCACCAGCCGTGTATGTACGCACCTAACACCCACCCCAGCCGTGTATGTACGCACCGAACCACCAGCCGTGTATGTACGCACCAAACACCCACCCGTGTATGTACGCCCCCGAACCCCCCCCCAGCCGTGTATGTACGCACCGAACCACCAGCCGTGTATGTACGCCCCCGAACCCCCCCCAGCCGTGTATGTACGGACCGAACCACCAGCCGTGTATGTACGCACCAAACACCCACCCGTGTATGTACGCCCCCGAACCCCCCCCAGCCGTGTATGTACGCACCGAACCACCAGCCGTGTATGTACGCACCAAACACCCACCCGTGTATGTACGCCCCCGAACCCCCCCCCAGCCGTGTATGTACGCACCGAACCACCAGCCGTGTATGTACGCCCCCGAACCCCCCCCCAGCCGTGTATGTACGCACCGAACCACCAGCCGTGTATGTACGCACCAAACCCCCACCCCAGCCGTGTATGTACGCACCGAACCACCAGCCGTGTATGTACGCACCAAACACCCACCCGTGTATGTACGCCCCCGAATCCCCCCCCCAGCCGTGTATGTACGCACCGAACCACCAGCCGTGTATGTACGCACCAAACACCCACCCGTGTATGTACGCCCCCGAACCCCCCCCCAGCCGTGTATGTACGCACCGAACCACCAGCCGTGTATGTACGCCCCCGAACCCCCCCCCAGCCGTGTATGTACGCACCGAACCACCAGCCGTGTATGTACGCACCAAACCCCCACCCCAGCCGTGTATGTACGCACCGAACCACCAGCCGTGTATGTACGCACCAAACACCCACCCGTGTATGTACGCCCCCGAACCCCCCCCAGCCGTGTATGTACGCACCGAACCACCAGCCGTGTATGTACGCACCAAACCCCCACCCCAGCCGTGTATGTACGCACCGAACCACCAGCCGTGTATGTACGCACCAAACACCCACCCGTGTATGTACGCCCCCGAACCCCCCCCCAGCCGTGTATGTACGCACCGAACCACCAGCCGTGTATGTACGCACCGAACCACCAGCCGTGTATGTACGCCCCCGAACCCCCCCCAGCCGTGTATGTACGCACCGAACCACCAGCCGTGTATGTACGCACCAAACCCCCACCCCAGCCGTGTATTTACGCACCTAACCACCACCCCACCAGGGAATGTACGGACCGCACCCCCACCAGTGCATGTACGGACCGTACTGACGCCAAAAAAACACGTACTGAACCCGGACAAACCATATTTACACAAGGAGAGTCAAGTAGAGTTTCCCCACACCACCAAACAGGCCCAACAACCCCACAAACATCACATACACTCACCTGCAACTGCCAAACTGCCAAACAGAGGCCCAAAACTCAATCACTCCTCATAACACACCCACACAAATTTCAAACACAGCCACACCCACAAATGGACCAATAAAAATGGACCACACACACAAACCATGAGCCTTTGCAACAGACCCACTGCTGCCAGAGCCCACAGACGACCCACACCACCATACTTGAACCTCACACTTGCATACCTTCACACAACCACCTACACAAACACCCCCTCATCACATTCACACACACACCTCCACTACCACACCCACACACCCACAGCCATCCACACCCACACCCCCACAACCACACCCCACGCCATGTCCACCACCAAGAATCCAAAGTTCACAAAGGAGGAGCTGGAGATCCTTGTCGACGAAATCCTCAGAGTCGAGCCACAGCTCTTTGGGACATTGGTCAGACAGACCAGCATATCCGAAAAAACCGCCATGTGGCAGAGGATCGTCGATTCTGTGAATGCTGTTGGGACAACCAGAAGGACCAGGCACGAGTGCCAATCCAGGTGGTACGATCTGCGGAGGACGGTCAAGAGGAAGATGACTGACAATCACAACCAGGGGAACATCACTGGAGGAGGGCCGCCCCCCAGACCGGTACAATACCATCCCTGGGAGGAGAAGGTGATGTCCACGCTGGCGGTGGAGGGACTACACGGACTGCCAGGACTCCCAGACCCTGGTGAGTACACAAACAACTCACCTCACATGGGGGGGATGCCATACACAATCAATCATGCATGCCACCCCCCCCAAGCCACCACCGGACACAACAACACTCCACAAACACACACATGCCACTGGCACCTCCATGCCCCATGCATCAATCAGGGCCATGCCAAGTCACAGGCCACACAATACACCAACACAACACAGGATGTGGTCGATGCTGGGAGTGGGGGCAGCAAAACTAACATTGAGCAACTCACAAGCACACAACAATGCCCTCAGCCCATATGGCCCAGGGCACAGCCATACAAACTGTGTGTACCCACACAGTACTGTCTTGCCTGCAAATGATGGCTGCCATGCAGGATGCCATGGGTCTGAAGGCACAATTTGCACATAACAGCAGACAATGAAGATGCATCGCTCTGATAGAGTCTCAGCACACACCGCCACAGCAGCAGCCTACACTCAGACACACTGCCCAATGGGTGCCCGGAGAACAGGGACTAACTCACATGAACAAGCCAATGGCCATTCAAAGACCGGCTAACTGTGTGTGCCCAGGAAGCTGGCCTGAGGTGACAGAGAGTGACAAAGAGAGGGAGGGAGAGGGGGAATGAGAGGGAAGGAGACAGAGGGGGGACACAGGGAGACAGACAGAGGGAGGGAGTAGGGTGACAGAGGGAGACCGACAGAGGGAGGGAGGAGGGTGACAGAGGGAGGGAGGAAGGGAGACACAGGGAGACTAAATCACCCTTGGGTGGTGTGGCCATGTCCACTCGTCAGCCGGTGGACTGTGTGCATGCAGACCAGGTCTGGCAGTGCCTCAACCCCCCCTTCCGTAGATGAAGACCGGTCCATGTGTCAATCTGTGCACGAGTCCATCCGTGCTGCAGGCACAGACCTAACCACACACCCAGTATACCCACCCACCGTGTCGGTAAGAACCCTGTCACAAATGCTTCAGTCCCCTACCTGCAACATCAAATTGCCTTGCCAAAACACCATTTGGCCACGTACAGTGCAACACGTAAGGCGCCTCTGCATGGCTCGCTACGCCCGCACACCACACTGCTGACTGTGTACCCAAATAGATGCATCAACTAAGATTGTGTCTCACACATGCGTAAAGCCCTGACAGCTGTGGCCAAGGGACATAGCCATGCACAAGTGCACTGTGAGAGGAATGCAGGACAGATCCAACTACCCAGAGGAAGAGTGCCAAATCAGAAATGCATGCAACATGGATGCCACATGTGACACTGTTAACATTGTCTCTCTCACACACAGGTCAACGTCGACGAACACCCCCCAACACTGGGGGGGAAGTCACACAGGACCAGGCTCCGCGGGATGATGACCCCACCGCCAGCGATGACTCTCACCACTCCGTGGATGACCCAGACCAACCTGGCCCCTCTGGTGTCCAACCACCTGCAGCACCTGCGTCAGGTACAACTGTGCCAACCACCACCCCCATTCCTGCCACATCCCAGGAGACGTCCAGGAGCCCTGCCCGCACACGACCACCCAGCCAGTCTGCCCAGGAGGGACACGGTCCTCCGGGCACCCAGGAGGAGGCAGGCGGCAACGCAGATGCCATCCCTCAGGGGTCCCGGAGACCCGATGCACCCACAACGGCAGGCCAGGTGCACGTGGGCAGGGGTGGCGGGAGTGGAGGACGGCGGAGGCGCGAACCTGACCAGGCAGCTCAGGACCCGGTAGTGTCCCAGGTCAGCAACATCCTGGATACATACCGGCGTGACACCAGGGGCATGGACCAGATTGCGTCCACCCTCAATGACATCAAGGGGACCCTCCAGGAGATGAAGACCCTGCAGTCCCAGCAACATGCCTGTCAACTGCAACACCAAGGAAGGATGGAGGATAGACAGGCTGAGCTCGTGGCGGTGCAAACCCAAATGACCGGTGTACTCCGTCGGATTGCCGACAACATGGCCAACCCTCCCTGTGGCACCAGGCGAAGGCCATTACCAGACACAGGGAGGGATCAGGAGGAGGAGGATTCATCCGACGGAGCGTCACAGACATCGTCACGGACTGCTTCCGAGGGTCCCCGCAGGAAGGTGGGTCGTCCACGAAAAAGACTGTGAGAGTCAGCAGAACATCACCATCTCCCAGGTCACCTGGCCTGGCACCTGGCCCTCTGGCCCAATAGCAGCACATGACATTCTCTGCCACATGGACTTGCTGGTCACTGTCTGACCTATGTTGACGAAGACTGTGGCATGGACTCTGACATTTTGCTACGACAAGGATACCAACTCCCACAGTGAACTCTGGATTCTACACTCCCGCTGTGCACCTCTTGTCATCCCCACAAACCCGTACCCCACCACAAATAAATGAATCACACTTACAAGATGATGCCGTGATTCTACATTATTACAATACATGTGTGTGTCGTACAGTCAAAGCATGCCTGATCTCAGAATTAACTCCAACCATCCAAACCGTGGGGTCGCAGTCTTGCCCAGGACACACATGGGTCCCAATGTCTCATCTGATACAGACATGGAGTACCAAACTCACCTGTGCTGGGCCCAACCAGCTGAGTGGTTCCCGCACAACTGTGGCAACAGACACATTCAGGGGAGCAACAGTCATGCGCAGAGGTCAGGGATCATGTGGAGTGACCTGGCTTGCCGCTCCCAGGTATGTCTAGACATGTGTCCCTACAATGTGCAGCATGCTTGCGTCAGGCGGATGTTGAGAATGGTGGCTAGGCCAAGGTTGGATGCATGGAGATGCCAGAATGCAGTTTAGGATCACTGTGCCACATGGTTGTGTTGGGGTTGTGGGCTGCATCATGAGTGTGGGCGTGGATCTAGAAGGTCATCCTGCAGCTGGCTGTGAAACATTCCCCCCATCCCGTTAGGACGTTGATGTGGCCTGGTTGCCCGACGCAGTAGCAGAGCTGTGCAGATGCACTCCGGATATGGACAAGTACCATGGGAGTCGTGAGGCACATGTCCGTAGACTGCAGGGTAGGATTCTACACAGATGTTGTAGTTTCCCTGGGGGATGGTCTCTCTTGCCTTGAGGTGGATGGAACTGTGCATCTTGTGCATAATACAGTTCCCACTCCCTGACAAACCCCTAGCATCTTGTCACTCTACACATAGACACATATGCACCACCTATGAAAACTATGCCAGACCTGCGGCACGCACAGTGGCAACAGGGCACCATTGACAGGGAAGAGGCACCTTGGAGACAGAGGGACAAATTTATTAGTCATGTGTGTTGGAATGACAATGATACTCTGTCAACACATACACAGGTCATGTGGATGTACATGTGGGAGCAACACTGGCACCCCCCATTGCAACACAGATGCTGGCATCCCATTGACCTGGCACACAAGTGACGGATAACAGCTAAACACCCCCTGCTGCCACGGAGAGGCCGCTATACACCATTGAGGCCCTGATGGGGCAATCACACACCATGTCAACCCGGTGCAACCTGTATGTTTCCGAGGCCAGTGTTACACACAATGATGGCCTCATCACAATCCCCAATCCCCTGCCACATGACAGTCACCAAGTCTGAGCATGGCTCCAGGTGAAGCCTGCCCCATGTCATGTTCCCCATGTAGGATCACCATGTATGCAAATGGAACACACATGAACCGGAGAAGTGCACACAGACTACAAACAATTCACACACCCAAAACGACGTGAGGCATCCCTTACCCTGAGGAGATTTCAACACTTGCCCGTGCATGTGACGCTGAATCAGCACATGTCGCTGTGTTCATGAGGAGTAGCAGGAGCACAACAATGCCACCAGCAGACAGCATGCACATGGACCTGTGGAAGAGAGACACACAAGGATTCAGCACAAAGGAGCACATCCGCAAGCATGTACTTAACACGTATCATGTTGTTAACATGACAGGTGACAATGATGACCCTCAGACAACATCCTTCCATTGCGCCATCACTTGAGTGACACTTCAATACACACCACTGACTCACTTGGCAGACATGCAGATGGACACACACATTGCAACACATGCCACACACGGCCCAATGCGTGCACACTCAGACACTGGAACTCACCACTAAGCAAAGAAGTTGCGTATGAGCCGACTCCGCATGTCCTCCACAGCCTCCTCCTCCTCCACATCACTTGCCCCGTCACCAAGCCCTTCATCCTCCACGGGTGGATGGTCCTGGTCATCTTGATCCAGTATGAGTGGAACAGCTTCCTCCACTGCCATGTTGTGCAGCATGCAGCAGACGATGATGATCTTGCACACCTTCACCGGGGCATATGGGAGTGCTCCGCCGGTCTTGTGGAGGCACCGGAATCGGCTCTTCAGAAGTCCAAACGTCCTCTCAATGACTCTCCTGGTCCGCCCATGTGCGTTGTTGTAGAGGTGCTCGGCAGCCGTGCTGGGGTTGCGGACAGGCGTCATCAGCCATGGCATGTTGGGATAGCCAGCGTCCCCTACAAGGAAACATCATGGACAGAAGTGTGTCAGCACAGGCAGTGAGATTGGAAGATGACGCCAAACACTGAACTGCCAGAGTCTACCCACCAACAATACATGCTCGCTCGTTCCGCAGCTGCAGCATCATTTCTGGCACCCTGCTACGCCTCATGATGAAGGCATCGTGTGCTGATCCTGGAAAGCGAACACAGACATGTGAAATCACCATGTTGGACAGACACACCACAAGGGCATTAATGGAGTGATAATGTTTGCGATTCCTATACACCACCTCCTGTGCCTGTGGTGGTACCAACGCAACATGTGTCCCATCTATGGACCCAATGACATGGGGCATCCCTCCCAGGGCATAGAACTCACGCTTGACATCTGTCAACTGCTCACGATTTGGGAATTTAATGTACTCATCCAGGTGAAACAACATGGCCTCTAAGAAATCATGCAGAACACGGCTGAACATCGTCTGGGACATGCCCCCGACATCAGCAATGGTATGTTGGAACGTACCCGTGGCAAGGAAATGTAGGGCTGCCATCACCTTCAACTTGGGTGTCAGTGCACTTGGATACCTGTGGCGCGGGAGGAGTTGTGCTTCCAGCCGGCCAGTCAACTCATCAATCAACCGTTGGCTGAATCTGTAGCGGCGTATACAGTCCCGTTCATGCAGGGCAGCAATGTCTGGCATACGTCGAGGGAGAGGCGGAGCCCTGCAGTGAAATGGAAGGAACACCTAAGAGTGAGCACTGTACAACAACATCGTCAATGCACTGAGCACATGTTACACAGCCAATACACATATGCCACGTTGTGAGTCAGGTCTGTGCCACAGTTCCTGGACACGAACGCCAGTCAGGTTACACTCCTACCAAGGGACAGCCACTAACGGAGGGGGGCAAGATCACGATGACATGGCATGAGACTAGCTGTGGGCCAGTGTAAGTGAACATGCACACGCATCACAGGATTCACAGACATCCACACATGTGCAGAAGTAGTATGCGTATGGTACAGACAGGTAGTTGGATGCGATATGCACTGGTCACATGTCATAGGAATAGGACAGGCCACACACATTGCCTTTGAGGAGTACATGTCGAGACAGAACATACATAGGGAGCATGTGGATATGTACTTGTGTTGATACTCCGTGTAGTTGGATACATACACACCTCATGGCAAATCACATATGTGGGCTGGTGTGCGGAACAGTGTGCCATGCCCATCGACACACAGACACATGTTGGCAGCAGCAACTGCTGACACATTGAATCACACACCTACAGCAAAATCATGGAAAGACATGCCACACACATGACATGGTTGCAGCATGCAACGCAGCCATACACGTGTCATATGTAATATTCCGTGTACCTGGCATCAGGGGACAGGTGCGGGTGTCCGTGACTGGGACATGCAAGTGACTCATGGCTCCACTAGTGTGTACGACATGCACACATGTCAAAGGAGTGCAGGGGATGTGTGGTACAATGCGCACCATCACACACGACATGTGTACACAGCTCATCGTACATGTGCTTTGCCCACACCTCAGGGGTAAAGTGCCACATCACATCCTGACACACCTGTGTCACACACAGGTGGTATTGCACAGACAATGCATTGGTGTCCACCCTTGGCAATACCTGTCCGCTCCATTCCTGTCTGTGTGCCGCCTGTCACCACTGACAGTTGTAATACGCACCGTACATACGCTCGGAGCGCGTGTATAGGGTCCCTGGGCCAATATTGCCGCTGGCGTATGCGTACGCCACAGTAGTACGGACTGTACACGCGCTTGTGCGGTCCGGATCACAATATGGGCGCTGGCGTATGCGTACGCCACAGTAGTACGGACTGTACACGCGCTTGTACGGTCCGGATCACAATATGGGCGCTGGCGTATGCGTACGCCACAGTAGTACGGACTGTACACGCGCTTGTACGGTCCGGATCACAATATGGGCGCTGGCGTATGCGTACGCCACAGTAGTACGGACTGTACACGCGCTTGTGCGGTCCGGATCACAATATGGGCGCTGGCGTATGCGTACACCACAGTAGTACGGACTGTACACGCGCTTGTACGGTCCGTACTACTGTGGCGTACGCATACGCCAGCGCCCTTATTGTGATCCGGACCGTACAAGCGCGTGTACAGTCCGTACTACTGTGGCGTACGCATACGCCAGCGCCCATATTGTGATCCGGACCGTACAAGCGCGTGTACAGTCCGTACTACTGTGGCGTACGCATACGCCAGCGCCCATATTGTGATCCGGACCGTACAAGCGCGTGTACAGTCCGTACTACTGTGGCGTACGCATACGCCAGCGCCCATATTGTGATCCGGACCGTACAAGCGCATGTACGGTCGGTATCACTGCTTGTGGGGTGCCCTAGGGCGTGGAACGCACCGTACCTGTGTGTAAATGTATGAAAACACATAGGGGACACATGAGGGACAAGTATAAGGGCCTAAATGCCTGATGGTTGCCATGGAGACTGAGTTAAATTTTTGATTTTGAGCACCAGGTGCACAGCAGAAGTCAGTTTGAAAGAATCTACATTGTTGCAATGTGGATGTTGACTTGACATCATTATCAAAACTGAAACCATGCAAAGCCACACACTGGGGTAGGTTTGAAGGGATTGGATGAAACGTAGGATGCTAATGTGACTGACCAATCAATCTGTACTCCTATACATGAACAGGCCAGCCAGGCATATATAAGGCAGCCAGGTCCCATGAGAGAGCACTTGCCTGCACATCCATTCATCCATTACCACTGCTGCTGATAGTGATTCCTCTGGCACCATGTCCAGGACTGTGGAGAGGTCACAGCCATTCACCCAGGAGGAGAACCTTGCCCTGATAGATGTGATCCTCCCACAGTTCCAGAGCCTGTATGGTCGACCAGGGGTTCAGGTGAGTGCAGACTCCACTAGCTTAGACTGTGCCCCTTTTGTGTGACAGTGACTTCTGGCATTGTGTCCATGTGTGACAGACATGCACTGTTGTTTGGAGTGGGTCCCAGGGTGTGGAAGGCCTCATGTCACCCATGCAGAGCATGCTGTGTTTCCTGTGTGCACTCCTCACTTGCATAGTGCCTACTGTGACAATGAATGCAAGGTGCATGCCACATTCTGCCTGCATACTCCTCCTGGGGATGTTGTTTCCACAGTCCTGATGTGATCCTGTGTTCCCCCCAGTGTGACAGGTGTCAGTACCCATGGATGTGTGTTTGTTCAGTGTACCTGTGCTGTGAGTGTCCAAAGGCCGTGTTCGTCCCCTGCACATTGGTGTGTGTGTTAGTCCCCTGTCATGTGGGTGAGTGCATATGGGGAGTGTTGCACACAAGCAGCATGAGGGATGGATATGGCCTGGCCATCGGATGTGAGCAGGGAGCAGTGCTGTGTGCATGCCGTGCTGAGCCAGCCCCACACCTGTGACACCCCCGTCTACTGGCACATGGGCAGAGTGAGGTGTGTACCCGCAGTTGGCAATGCCATGTGATTGTCCTGTACCTGTGTGTGTCTGTGTACTCTGCTGAGGTAGCATCAGTGTGCTGGGGCAGGTGACTGCTGTGAGGTGCTGTACATAATCCTGGTGTAGCCTGTGAGGCACAGTGTGATCCCTGGTCAGTGAGTGTGTGGTACCCCTCATGCCACCCGTGTGCTTCCACTGGCACGTAGTGCATTTGGCCTTCCACAGTGGATAATGTCCCTATGACAAAGGTGCAATTAGTTGCATGCATACCATGGCCTGTTCATAATGAGGATTGTTCTATATGTGTGTCTCTGTGTCTTTGCTCATGTGGATTAATGTATTCTCTCTTTTGCATCCTCACAGGTAGGCGCCATTGCCAAGGGGGAGATCTGGAGGGAAGCCGTCAGTGCCGTGAGGGGTACAGAGGGTCGGAGGCGGAGCCTGTCTCAGGTGAGGAAACGCTGGCAGGACATCCGGTGCTGGACGAGGAGGATTGCACGGCTCCTGCTGGGGGACTCACCTGAGAGCCGTAAGAACCGTGGCCGCCGTCGTCTGACCCACATCCAGAAGCGTGTGCTGGCGGTGGTCTTCCCCGATATGGACAGGCGCCTACAGGAGAGGCAGCAGCAGGAAGGGGGTAGGTACATGTGTGTCAGGTGTGTGTCCCCAGCCAATGTAAGTGTGCAGTTGCATGGATACACTGCCAGGGTTTGATTGTGCAGTGCGTCAACTTCTCCACAAAGTAGCACAGTGCTGTTCTCACTCCCTCCCTTCCCCTCCTTGCAATGTGTTCCCTGGTCTGTCGCCACTCTTGCACACGGTTATTTAGGCAGGCAGTTCATGCAGGTGCCCTATGCTATCAGCATCATGTGTGGGGGTGATGTGCCACAGGTATGGGGACCTTGCGTGTGCCATGGCCAATTTCAGTCATTGTGGTGTCCATGTCACTTGGCACTGATTGTGAATCACGACATAGGGGTGTGTCTCCAAAATGTACAGCCTTCCAGCATGCATGTCCAATTGTGTGCCCTCTGACATGATGTGCCTGAGTGGGAGGCCTGCTAAGTGCAGGGACGGTTGCTTAATTTGCAGTCATGTCCATCCTGGACCATGGAGGAGTGTGGGCACTACTGTGCCCTGGGGCACCTCTTCCTAGGTATCATGTGCGTCATCCAACAATATGGCCATTCACTGTGTCTTTGCCATGGGTTGCGTAGGGTGGCATTGTACCCTGGGCTCAACTGTTAGGACCTACAGGTTGCTACATGTGTCCACTGTACAGGGGGACCCATTTTGCTTGTGCATACTCACAGTGGGCATTACCTGTGTGTGTTGTTGAGACAATCTGATGATGTTTGCCTGTCAATGATGTGTGGACATGGCCACCAGGGGCTGTGTGTTTACAGTCATGAATTAGTGGAGGCCATGTGTTTCCATCCCAGAGTAAGAGGTGTACATACTTTCTCCGTCTCAATGAGATTGTCTCAGGTGTGGGTGGTTTGTGCGTACAAGGCCTACATGTCAGAAGCTTCATCCTCCTTGCTGGGTTTAGCCTGTGTGTGATGTTTGACTGGACATACGCTCAAGGTGCAGTGACCCTGTCATGTGTGGCCTGGTTTCATGTATTGCCTTTGCAGCATGCGGCAAGAGTAAATGGATATGATTCATGCTCATCCCTTTTTGACGACGCAGTGTGGTGCAGGTGCTGTGCACATTTGTCCCCAGAGGCTGACTCCTCTCTAAAATTTCAGGTGCAGTGATTTGCTGTTGTGTCATGATCTCCATTGTGTCTCAGTGGCATGGTGGGTAGAAAAACTGTGTGTTCCATGGCCTACATGTGTACATTGTTTTGTAGGTGTTACTCCTGTTGCTTTTCAGGCTATGCAATGTGACCTATGTATATTTGACTCATGTGACATATGTGTACAGGTGTCTGATTTTCTCCTGTCTCTTCACCTTGCCCACAGCATCGCCGGGGGACACGGAAGGAGACACTAGCACGGACCGGGAGGAGAGATTGAGCACCAGTACCAGCAGTGCTGTCCTGTCTGGCACATGGAGTGGCACGGAGGCCGAAGGGAGTGAGGCGGAGGACCTGTTGACTGCCAACACAGACTATGACGCAGACGGGTCCGAGGCTGAGCTCCCAGAGGTGGCGGAGTCTGCCCCCCCAGCTGATGGCAGCCCTCCACATCCCCCCGCCACCTCAGGTTCCATCACCGGCCTCCCACATGCTCGTGGCCCTTCCCTCCGTGCTCGGTCCCCACATGTCTCCTTCCTGCCAGGCACCGCACCCCCTGCCCCTGTCACCACTGCTGCGGTGAGTGCGGAGTCTGTGGACATCCTGAGGCAGTTGCAGGTTGGTCAGACTGCGATGCTAAATGTCCTCCATGCCCACACCCAGGTGCTGACCCAGATGGAGGCATACATGGAGGGCATGTCGGCTGCGCAGTCTGACCAACGGCAGTTGCTGAGGTCCATAGACTCCACACTGACTGCAGCACTGGATCTCCTGCAGCGCTGCGTAACACCCCCTACCCCTGCCCCATCCCCAATTCCCACTCCCGTGCCTGTCCCACGCACATCCAGACGTCAGCGTGCACGCACCCCAACAGACACAGGCACCACACCACCAGGGAAGTCGAAGCGCACACCTCCTGTCACGCACACACAGGGTGAGGAAGGCACACCCACTGGGTCGGGGGGGAAACGTAGAACACGCAGCCACAGTGGGAGTCCGCATTCCACACAACCCACTCCCTCCAAATCCACTCCCCTTAGCTCTCCTGGCCAACAGTCAGTGACAGCATCATCCACTGCGAGTGTGCCCCCCAGCCCCAGGATGACACCACCCCGCAAGCGGTGGAGGCGGGACCCGGCCAGGGGAGTTGAGTCCCCCACCCTGTCCACACCCTCCCCCAGTGGCGCTGCGACCCATCCCTTTGCCCCCCCCCCCTCCTTGGGGCCTGTGGTTGGATTGGGTACGGGGGAGTCGCTGGGGGAACTTGCCGACGTGTGCAGCGCCATTCTGTCCTCCACCTTTGGCGCTGGCACCCCCCCTGTGGCAGATTCATCCCTCCCTGCACCCACAACACCTACCCTTTCCCCTCCTGTCCCTGCGGTGCCTGTTTCCACCCTCCCCCCTGATGCCCCCTCTTCTGTGGATGAAATGGACTTGTGAACTGTGCAGCCAAGCTAGGGGACACACGTCCCGATGTGTACCCCCCCCCCGGACATTGCTGCTGGGCTGGCCCATGGCCCTTGTACATAGTGGACATTTTCTCTGATATATTTTCCTGCTGAATAAAGCCTTTTCTTTTTGTTTTGCACACTGATGCTTTCCTGGACTTGCTGTTGGTGCTGGTGCTCCCTGCGTTGGGGTGGTGATAATGTGTTAGGGGTCTGTGAAATGTTGGAGTGTGCTGCTCATGGGGTGTACCCTGCCATCTGCGTGCCATCACAAAGGTCTCTGCAAATGGTATTTGGTCATGTTTGCTCTCACTGTATGGTGACATTGTCCCAAGGTGTGTTCCGTCCTCTGTGGCCCAGCCCATTTTTCCTGCAGGGTGTCTCCCAAATGCTGTGCTGTGCTGTGTCTACATTTCCTGGATGTGTGAGGGTTGCCTTTCAATATAGCCATGCTGGCTCAGCGATGTCTCCGCCTGCATCTGGGGTATCACCCTTGTAGGTCACTGAACTTGTTGATGGGGTATATTGTCCGATGTCTGGGCACTGCTGGGAGTGATAGGTACACACCCCTCCTGTGTCTGGGCACTGCTGGGAGTGATAGGCACACACCCCTCCTGTGTCTGGGCACTGCTGGGAGGACCCTGCACCCACCCCTCCTGTGTCTGGGCACTGCTGGGGGTGTTTTGCACACCCCATTCTTATAGCAGGTTCGGTGCGTACATGCACGGGTGGGGTGGGGGTTTGGTGCGTACATACACGGCTGGTGTGGTGGTTTGGTGCGTACATACACGGGTGGGCGTTTGGTGCGTACATACACGGCTGGGGTGGTGGTTTGGTGCGTACATACACGGGTGGTGGTTCGGTGCGTACATACACGGCTGGGGGGGGGTTCGGGGGCGTACATACACGGGTGGGTGTTTGGTGCGTACATACACGGCTGGTGGTTCGGTGCGTACATACACGGCTGGGGGGGGGTTCGGGGGCGTACATACACGGCTGGTGGTTCGGTGCGTACATACACGGCTGGGGTGGGTGTTAGGTGCGTACATACACGGGTGGGGGTTCGGGGCGTACATACACGGCTGGGGGGGGTTCGGGGGCGTACATACACGGGTGGTGGTTCGGTGCGTACATACACGGCTGGGGTGGGTGTTAGGTGCGTACATACACGGGTGGGGGTTTGGTGCGTACATACACGGCTGGGGGGGGTTCGGGGGCGTACATACACGGGTGGTGGTTCGGTGCGTACATACACGGGTGGTGGTTCGGTGCGTACATACACGGCTGGGGTGGGGGTTTGGTGCGTACATACACGGGTGGGCGTTTGGTGCGTACATACACGGGTGGTGGTTTGGTGCGTACATACACGGCTGGGGTGGTGGTTTGGTGCGTACATACACGGGTGGTGGTTCGGTGCGTACATACACGGCTGGGGGGGGGTTTGGTGCGTACATACACGGGTGGTGGTTTGGTGCGTACATACACGGCTGGGGTGGTGGTTTGGTGCGTACATACACGGGTGGTGGTTCGGTGCGTACATACACGGCTGGGGGGGGGTTCGGTGCGTACATACACGGGTGGTGGTTCGGTGCGTACATACACGGCTGGGGTGGGGGTTTGGTGCGTACATACACGGCTGGTGTGGTGGTTTGGTGCGTACATACACGGGTGGTGGTTTGGTGCGTACATACACGGCTGGGGTGGGGGTTCGGTCCGTACATACACGGGTGGGGGTTCGGGGCGTACATACTCTGCTGGTGTGGTGGTTTGGTGCGTACATACACGGGTGGGCGTTTGGTGCGTACATACACGGGTGGTGGTTCGGTGCGTACATACACGGCTGGGGTGGGTGTTAGGTGCGTACATACACGGGTGGGGGTTCGGGGCGTACATACACGGCTGGGGGGGGTTCGGGGGCGTACATACACGGGTGGTGGTTCGGTGCGTACATACACGGCTGGGGTGGGTGTTAGGTGCGTACATACACGGGTGGGGGTTTGGTGCGTACATACACGGCTGGGGGGGGTTCGGGGGCGTACATACACGGGTGGTGGTTCGGTGCGTACATACACGGGTGGTGGTTCGGTGCGTACATACACGGCTGGGGTGGTGGTTTGGTGCGTACATACACGGGTGGTGGTTCGGTGCGTACATACACGGCTGGGGGGGGGTTCGGTGCGTACATACACGGGTGGTGGTTCGGTGCGTACATACACGGCTGGGGTGGGGGTTTGGTGCGTACATACACGGCTGGTGTGGTGGTTTGGTGCGTACATACACGGGTGGTGGTTTGGTGCGTACATACACGGGTGGTGGTTTGGTGCGTACATACACGGCTGGGGTGGTGGTTTGGTGCGTACATACACGGGTGGTGGTTTGGTGCGTACATACACGGCTGGGGTGGGGGTTCGGTCCGTACATACACGGGTGGGGGTTCGGGGCGTACATACTCTGCTGGTGTGGTGGTTTGGTGCGTACATACACGGGTGGGCGTTTGGTGCGTACATACACGGGTGGTGGTTCGGTGCGTACATACACGGCTGGGGTGGGTGTTAGGTGCGTACATACACGGGTGGGGGTTCGGGGCGTACATACACGGCTGGGGTGGGGGTTTGGTGCGTACATACACGGGTGGGCGTTTGGTGCGTACATACACGGGTGGTGGTTTGGTGCGTACATACACGGCTGGGGTGGGGGTTCGGTCCGTACATACACGGGTGGGGGTTCGGGGCGTACATGCACGGGTGGCGCTTGGGTGCGTACATACACGGGTGGGGGTTCGGGGCGTACATACCAGGGTGGGGTGGGGGTTCGGGGCGTACATACACGGGTGGCGCTTGGGTGCGTACATACACGGGTGGCGGTTCGGGGCGTACATACACGGGTGGCGCTTGGGTGCGTACATACACGGGTGGGGGTACGGGCCGTACTTCCACGGGTGGGGGTACGGTCCGTACATACCCCTGCCCACGCTCTGCGTGCCTGGGTACGGGCCGTACCCATGCCTTTGGTGTGTGGGTACGGTGCGTCCCACCATTGTTGCGGGCCGTGGGGTCCGCACCGTACACAGGCCTTGGGGGCGTGGCTACGGGTCGTACCACGCGTACCCCTACATGACCCCAGCAATGCTGGTACGAGCTGTACCAAGGCCTTTCTGACGTGGGTACGGGCCGTACCGCTATTGTTGGAGTGACGTAGGGGGACGCGTGGTACGTTCCGTACCCACGCTCTTGCGGCCTGGGTAGGGTACGTACCGGTTCGCGTGACCATCCACTTCCGTTGTGGCGGACGCTTGCGTTGCTGGCCTTGCCCCCACCCCCTGGAAGTGACCAGGCCCTGATGGTCAGGTATGTCCAGGCCATGTGTGATTTGGTACCATGTGTTGGTGTTGTGTGTCCTGCCCCTGCCCCCCCCTTTGCCCCTGGTTGTTGTGCTGACCTTCTGCGGCGTCTGCGTCGGTTCCTGTACGCCAGGTGGACTGCTAGGAGGGCAGGGATGGCACGTAGGTTCGGGTCCATGTCTGTTCGTCGCGTCCAGCTGCTCCTTGCGTGTGTCGTCCTGATTTCCCGGCAGTTTTTGGCAGCCGGTAAATATTTTCCGTGCGGGATGACGTCGGTTCGAATCGTACTTCCTGGTTCGTGAAACGTAGGCTGGATGCGTACCGACGTCACGTCGGCTCCTTTCAGGATCGGAATTGTGTTTAGTTTCTGTTCGGTCGGTGTTTTGTTCGAATCGTACGGAAATGGTGTTTCCGTATGATTCGTACTTGCATTTTCGGATGGATTTCGCACCGGGTACGAGTCGGACGGAGAAAAGGCTCCGTCCGACGGTTCGTACCCGGTTTTTACCGGATCGGAATTGGCACCTAAATGTTTTGTTGAAGGATGCTATCAACATTGAAGTACAGAGTTGGCGTACAGCATGAGAAAATCCATATTACCAGTGACTTGTACCTCATGTTCAGCAAGAAGCATTGAATAGTAAAGAAAGAGGAGATGGAAAAAAGTAGGGGGTGGCGGGCTATGGAGTAGAGAGGAAGCAGAGGAGAAGGTTGGGTGAGGGGGCGGACCTGGCTACTCCTAGGTATTTGGGTGTGAGATGAAAGAATCAACCGAAGAGAAGAGGTGTCCCATATTGTGTCATTGTTTAAGTGGCGCTTGGTGGGGGATCAAGGTGATTCTGATTTCTGTAAGTATGAGTCTAAAGGGTACCGATAGCCACCTGGAGGCATTATGATTATGGTCTTTGTTAAGGATGATGCTGTCTTAGCTTCTGAGGAAACACCCTGACCCAGCAAGTGTGGTAAGATAAGGTTTTGTCTTCCTCCCAGTTGCAGAATATTGTTGTGGCACCAAGGGTAAGTAGTATGTAGAGTAATAGAGTTTTGTGTTATTAAGTGGGGATGTATGTCGTTACAACGCACACTTTTACAACGCATGCACTTACAACGCATTTTTTACAACGCAATATCCATTACAACGCATTTTTAAAAACTACCTTTACAACGCATTCCATTACATCGCATACTACCTTTACAACGCATACCATTACAACGCATAATATTAAATTGCATTTAAGGTAAGTATTAGATAGTATGGGGGTAAAAATTACTTGTCTAACTCCAGGGGGTGCAACAGTAAGGTAAGTGTTGGATAGTATAGGGGTAAAAATTACTATTCTAACTCCAGGGGGTGCAACAGTAGGGAAAGTGTTGGATAGTATAGGGGTAAAAATTACTATTCTAACTCCAGGGGGTGCAACAGTAGGGAAAGTGTTGGATAGTATAGGGGTAAAAATTACTATTCTAACTCCAGGGGGTGCAACAGTAGGGTAAGTGTTGGATAGTATAGGGGTAAAAATTACTATTCTAACTCCAGGGGGTGCAACAGTAGGGTAAGTGTTGGATAGTATAGAGGTAAAAATTACTATTCTAACTCCAGGGGGTGCAACAGTAGGGTAAGTGTTGGATAGTATAGGGGTAAAAATTACTATTCTAACTCCAGGGAGTGCAACAGTAGGGTAAGTGTTGGATAGTATAGGGGTAAAAATTACTATTCTAACTCCAGGGGGTGCAACAGTAGGGAAAGTGTTGGATAGTATAGGGGTAAAAATTACTATTCTAACTCCAGGGGGTGCAACAGTAGGGTAAGTGTTGGATAGTATAGGGGTAAAAATTACTATTCTAACTCCAGGGGGTGCAACAGTAGGGAAAGTGTTGGATAGTATAGGGGTAAAAATTACTATTCTAACTCCAGGGGGTGCAACAGTAGGGTAAGTGTTGGATAGTATAGGGGTAAAAATTACTATTCTAACTCCAGGAGGTGCAACAGTAGGGTAAGTGTTGGATAGTATAGGGGTAAAAATTACTATTCTAACTCCAGGGGGTGCAACAGTAGGGTAAGTGTTGGATAGTATAGGGGTAAAAATTACTATTCTAACTCCAGGGGGTGCAACAGTAGGGTAAGTGTTGGATAGTGTAGTGTAATATTATGCGTTGTAATGGTATGCGTTGTAAAGGTAGTATGCGATGTAATGGAATGCGTTGTAAAGGTAGTTTTTAAAAATGCGTTGTAGTGTCATGCAATGTAATGGAATGCGTTGTAATGGATGTTGCGTTGTAAAAAATGCGTTGTAAGTGTAGTGCGTTGTAAAAGTTGCGTTGTAAATGTTGTTCCCCATTAAGTGGTAAAGGAGGGGTATTAATCCAAGGGCCCAGAGGGATGAAGACCGGATTCAAGTTGACGTTATCTTGGAAGATGTCATTGATCGTCTTGTTGATTCCTTCCAGAAGGATTGCAGACGTTTATAGCTGAAAAACATATGTTCATGATCCCCAGTTTCTTCTGAACAGTTTCAACATTTGTCTGAGTCTATCAAACTTAGTTTGAAGAATTTGTCGGGGTCCAGAGGCATCTGTGTATCAGCCAAATGTTGCATTGTGCAAGGATAGGTGAAATTTTGGATTTGGTAACAGATTTCCATGTGAGTCCAGTTGTGGTCAGTAAGAATGTCAAGGCATGATGTGGACCATTTGTCCTGGATTTTAGGGCAAGTTTTTGGTGTTTTCTCCCCCAGAAGTTTGTAAAGTTGTGAGGCTTGATGGTCTTGTGCTGATATTAGTTTTAGCGTGTCTATAATCTTTGGTAGATGTGGGTTCAAGAAGGCTCGATTTTTGTTGATAGCCACTTTGAGGTTGAGGAAGTTGTAGAACCTCCTGTAAGGGATATTATATTTTTGCTGTAGTGACGCAAATCAGACAAGGTTGTCGTGTTTATTAGATCTTTTATATGGAGCATGTTGTAATTAGCCCATGTCTGCCAGTGTAGCATTTTGCCATTATTTTTGATTAGGGAGTTGTGCCATAGCGAGGCAAATGAAGAGCTCTTTATTTTTATTATACATTTACTGATTAGCTGTTTTATGACCTCTATTGTGTCTTTAATAACATTTGAGGAGTTTAAGGCTTTGAAGCCTTTATCGCCTTATCAGCAAAGACACGCTATCGTGTGTTTTGCTGATTTTGCTCCCGTTTCCAGCACGATTAACTTTGCATCGCTAATGAGATGCAAAGTAGGCGTGTCTGTGGAAACAACATGGGTAAATATCACGAAGGCAACTTTGCGATATTTACAATGCAGGGAAGCGATTATTTAAATCGCGCTAAGTATGCCTTAACGCAGGAATTTAACGTCTGTTAAATTCCTGACTAAGGCATACTTAACATGGGGGGAGGATTGTGTGGCTAAGACCACAGGCCCCTATTATCAAGGGTATCGCCGTTTTCCATGGAACATCGCTGGAAAACCAGTGATGTTCCATGGAAAACATCGCTATTGCTAGGATAATAATCGCCATTGCGCTGAGCATTGTTAATACAGCTCTAGCATGGCGATAATTATCTGCGATAGCCTGCGTTAAACATTTTAACGCTAAGAGCGGCCAGCGATAATTATCGCTGGCCGTTGATGATATGCCCCCTAGTTTCTTGAAGTAAATATATCTGCTCTAAGTTTGTGGCAATATTCTATTATCTTCCTTCTTTTAACAAGGCGATTTAAACTCTTAATGTTAAAGGCAAGAACTTTGATAGTGTTGTTAGTCATTGCAGACTTTGCAAAAAGATTGGTAGGTCTTCCGGAGACTCAGATGGCTCCTGTGATTTATATGTGCACGGTTGGAGACCGTGGACAGGGTCCAGAGCAAGGGAGAAGAGAGGGAGGTAGGGGGTAGAGCAGGAGGGAAAAGAAAAGAAGAAAAGAGAACAAAAAGAAAAACAAAAGAATGAAAAATCCCGTAAGAGCCCCCAGCGCACACGAACGTGCGGAGCTATGGGCGCCACGGAACGACACAGTGACAGGTGTGATTTGTAAGATAACTAATATGTTCCATGGCAAAACAATCTGGTGGTCTGAATGCTATGCAAACCTTTTAAAGTCATTACTATACATGATCCACATAAACATTATAGAACGTCAAAAAAACCCTTGATATAATAGTACAAAAACGGACGGCGTTCCAAAATGTGGTGTTAGCTGTTCGTCTCCTTCTTAGTGACTTGAAGCAGGAAGTCACAAAATCAATGGATGGCAATCTTGGGGAAGCATAGAAAGAACAGAGCAGAAGCAGACTTTAGAACAACTGTAAGACCAAACATTAAGTACTCATGAACTTCTAGTAGTTGCCTAATGATCGGTCACAAAAGATGAGTACAGACTTGTAATCAATGAGCGTTCCATTATATCCCCTGGTCACAAAACAGAATTATTTCTAGTTTTGCATTCTGATTTCTCACTGCACAGAAGGGCCGTTGGGCAATTTGAATCGCTGGGCCCCCCCATGCCTCAAAAAATCTAGTGATGGTCGCCCCATCCTAAACTAAATGGGGCAGAACGACTGTCACTATGACTTGATGGGAGTGGGGCTGATGAATATTGAAGTGAGAGGTTTTTGGCCGCGCAGCCAGTAGACACTCTGCTATCATAGACTGAGCACTTCCCCCGGCTCTAGCTACAGTGGAGGTTCTACAAGTTTGAGGAGGTGAACAATTACAATTTCTGACAGCTCCAGTCATCTTCTCCTTAAGTTTTTTCCACAGCCAAGCCCATATTTCAGAACCGTCCAATCTACCTAGGGTTTAGGGTAGGCCTGGGCTAAAATTTTGTTCCGTTCGCGGAAATTGCGATAATTTGACATTTTCGCGTTCCGCGGAAAGCGCGAAAATGTCAAAATTTCCGCATTCCGCAGCTTAGCGATAATTTGGTTCTTGCTTGCGCTGTAAAATAATACATTCTTGCGCGTGCGCGATCGCCTTACCTGAATCCCTGCGTTCGCCGACAAGTTTTCTTGATCCGGTCGCGTTCTCCATGAGATGTTGTATTGTTTTTAGCCATTTGCGCTGTCTCGCGACAGTTCGCGCCCGCAGTGATGTCATGCGTCGCGCGATCACGTCTTTCTTCTCGTGATCATGCACCGCGAGACAACTGAAAACAAGATGGCCGCGCTCGCGAGCAACCACATGGGTAAGTTGGAGAGCCGCAACCATGCAGAAAATCTCGCGAACATGCGGGAAAAAAACTTCCGCATCTTCGCGATATTTCCGCGTGTTTGCGATAATTTTTAACATTTTCGCGATAATTTGCAAAAGTGGATTTCGCAAATTCCGCCCACCCCTAGTTTAGGGATCCCTTTCCCGCGACAGTAGGTCATCCACACAAAAGGTGATGGGAGCCGTGTGTCTTCACTTGCGGTGCTGTAGGCTAATAACATTTTCACAAGATTGGTCTCCCGACAAAACTGCCTTTTCAATGTGTTGACTTCCTGCTCTAGTCAGGAACTCTTGTAGTCATTCTGAATAGACCCTTCCGGATTACCCCTAATTTGAGTTAGACAGATGCTGCCACAAAGTAACACTTACATTTTCAATATGTGGTTACCCCAGTAGCAAATGAAAGGCCAGATATGCTTTGTATACCTATAATTTATAATTATATACTTATTAGTTTATATCTTACCTGTAAATTTAGCTGTAAATTCCGATTGTACAAAGTCCATTAGCATGCATGGCATCCTACAAAGCTCATACTCTCTAAACAATACAGCGGAATCCCCTTCAAAGTAGATTTTTTTAACACTACTCTCTCATTTATCAGGTTTGGGGAAAATGTATAACACTTTATGCCAGGTTTGCATCACAAGTGTGATGCAAACTCACAGCAACGTTTTGTTTTTGGACATACTTTCCAATACAAATCATGAATTGCATTTGATGGTAACCCTAAAGTAACGCAAAGCAGCGGTACTTTGCACAACTTTGCATCAAGGGGACATCCTGTGGGTGGTAATTGGGCGTTCCCATGCAACCATACATATATTTTGATGCAAATCCCTATCTACTAACATTTCCAGACAGGAATATGCCTTAAAAAATCAAGGCCTGGTTTTACTAAGATTTCATATGATGCAACGCAGCAAGGAAAGTTGTTGTGCTGAATTGCAAACAAGGAAGATAGCACAACTGCACCATATTTACAAAGATATGGCGCAGTTCTGCTCTCTCTTTGTGCTAGCATAATTTGGGCTGCCAGTAGCCCATGCAGGCACTCTTGAGTTAAGGTCAGGATAGTTTTTGTCCATGTGTACATGTATACTGCAAGATGCAGCACATCTGGAGCGGCTCCTCTATTAAGGTGTAGGAGCATCACCCCACTAACTAAATCACTCCCAGAGATGGAAAATAAAATGGTAATAAAGTTAAGGGCCGGGCACTTTAAGTTTAAAGTGGGCATATCTCTTTGGCTGGCCGTTTTGTGACGGCCAGCCAGACATGCGCATTTTAAACCTATCTAACCCAGCTGTCTGGGACAGCTAGGTTAGAGACAACATAGGGCTCCAGTGTCCTTGGGAGTGCCGAAGAAGGCCACTCCCTCCAATCCTGGCTCTTCTTTTATGCTGCATGAGAGCAGCGCCAGCATTGGTTACTGCAATTTTCTGAGTCCTGCATTGGAGCCTGCCTGCTTTGAGAAGACGTGAGAGAGGAGGAAGTCATACCAGAAAGGTAAGTGTAATTTATTTTAAATTATTTTCAACTTTTATTTTGTACCACCCTCTGTCTGTGCCAGCCACCACTGCAACACAAATGAAAAAAAGGAATTAACAAGGAGAATAAAGATTTTTCTACTCAATACGCCAGTCTCGAGAAGTTGCACCATTTTGACTGAAACCCATGTGGGTGGATATCAACATTGTCTAAAAAGATTTCTCTAAGGCTCTACGATCCTCTTCAGTGCTACTTCAGTCCATTGGGGCCCAGTTTTTCACAACTCCATCAGCCCCAAATCATCACTGATGAAAGGGTCCTCTCTGTGACACAAGCAGTTTAGGCTTCACAGGTTACCCACTGCCTCTGTGGATACAGTGGAAGTATCTCAGGAATGTTTGCAAAGGATCAATGGGATCCTCCTTGTAGGAATTAGAGAATATATAACACCCTCCAATAGAAAGCAGCATTATTTCTACCACTACTTCCTGGTGACAATAAAAAGTAGGAGGACTCTGTCCCATTCTAGATCTCTATGATCTGAATGTGTTTCTTCCGCTTCAGAAGTTCAAAGATGTGCAATATCTGTCTCAACAGAGTGTAGATTGTGTATTATCTTGTTCCCTTTATTCAAGAACATAGATAATGACTCCATATCATCTGGGAAACCAGCACTATTTTTTTTTTCCGGAGTTTTACATAGCAGAAACTTGACCCGAAGGTATCGGGTATCAGAGCGCTTTACATAGCACTAGTTGTGTTACATGAGGACACATTCATTTTTGTTAGGCACAGGAAGATTAAGTGATTTGCCCAGAATCACAGGATGTTCAGCGTCATTGCCGAGACTCGAACCCAGTTCCCCAAATTCGAGGTCGACCGCCCTAGCTGTTAGGCCAACTCCTCTCCCCAAATGCAGATCCACTATCAATGGAGACTTCCCTAAGTCAGCATAAAATTATTGAATCAGTTTCTACAACTGCAGGAAGTTTCCAGTTGCTCTTTCTTGGATGGTTGTTAGGCACAGGGTGGTTATGTGCTGCTCAGGCAATACTATTGCTTTCTTTTAAGAAGGCAAGTAAGGGGGGACTGAAACTGTCAGAATTGCTATCACAAAGGCCAAGTGCTTGGTAAATCGCCGCATCATGTCAAGCGACACAAAATGTTAAGAATCAGTCTCATGTTCATGCGTGCTTTCACTGGAGGTTGCATGCATATTCCTATAACAGGGCAATCATCCAACAATAACCATCATCAGCTTGGTTATAAATATATTTAAACTATTTTGACAAGAGGAGAACGTGGTACAGTCAGCCATGAAAGTCAAAGGCATCAATCTTCCATTGGTTACTTGGCCTGAGGCATTCAAGGAGGAAGGAAGTCCATCCGTTGCAGCTCACAAAACAAGCATTGTAAGTAGGTCTTATTTATCTGGCACAGTTACAGTTTATTGAGACAAACTATCATCACCCCACTCTTCAAGAAATAGATGGCAGGATATCACATGTTTTATAATTACTGTTGTCTAACTACTGTCCAATCTCAAACCTCCCATTTTCAGGCAGCGTACGTTGAGCAGAACTTGATGCTGTATGATCTGAAATTATTAACAGTCTGTCTTCTTACCTTTCTCGGGCACTGCATCAGCACTGGCAAATGTTAAAGATCTCCTTTTCATCTTTGAAGAAGGTTCGAATGCATATTTGATAGAGCTTGACCTCCAAGCTGTCTAGCATAGAGTCACCCACACCATCCACTTGAACAGGCTTTGGGAATGGACAGGGGGCAGGTTTAGCCCTTATATTGATTTGATTGTTTCTACAGAACCCAACCCAAAAATGTCAGCTGGAGCCCCTGGATGTCGAGTTTAGGGTAGGGGTGCTCCTAGTGCGTTTGTCACTTTCCCGTCTCCTTGAGGTTAATTGCAGCAGGCATGGGGAGTGTTAAACCTGGCACCATTGGCGTAGGTCACCCTTCCATTTTTTTGCTGTTGCCTCCTGTATTTTTGACTTGTTTTGCTGGTCTAGATGCTTTGGGCACTTTGCAACTGCTAATCTGTGCCAAAGTGCAAATGCTCCCTATTGTAAAGTGATGTAATGAATTAGTGACTCCATGATTGGCTTATTTGGTTTACTTGTCAGACCCTAGTTCAGTGCACCATGTGTGCCCAGGGCCTGTAAATCAAATGCTGCTGGTGGGCTTGCAGCACTGATTGTGCCACCCACCGGAGCAGCTTGTAAACTATGGCTGAGGCCTGTCATTGCAGAGCCTGTGTGCAGTCTGGGACTGCCATGTCGACTTGACAAGTGCACCCACTTGCCAGTACCCAAACCTTCCTTTTTCTACATGTTAGCCACCCCTAAGGTAGGCCCAAGGGCAGGGTGCATTGTATGTGAAAGGTATGACATGCCCTGATGTGTGTGGCATGTCCTGATCGTGGATTACAGCCATTCTCGTTGTTCCCTATTGCAAGGCTACCTGCTTCCATAGGCCAGAATGGGCAGTTTGAATATAACACCTTATAATCCAAACTGACCCAGGGAACAAGGTGGAATTTGAGTTTAGTATGCCTGAACTCAGAATGTTAAACTATATCTTTTAGTGTGGGTGATTTTTATATTCTGTGTTTGAAAATACCACTTTTCGAAAGTAGGTATTTTCTTACCTAACCATTCAGCCTGCCTCTGCTAGGTTGTGTATTGCATGTCTGGTTTGTAAAATGACAGGGGCTGGGGTGGCTCCAGGAGACAGGGTGATTCAGCACTAGGCTGAATAGACCTATCTGCATTGGGAGTGGTGGGAGGAGTAGCACCTGAGTCTGAATAGAGCTGTGCCTGCCTTTCACAATGCTGGCTCCACCTCCTGTGGTGCGTCTGATGACCCTGGCCCACTCTGACAAAGGAAGAAGTTGTGCAGAATGCAGCCAGGACTGGTTTGGACTAGGTACAGTCACTGTCTGCCTTCAGAGACAAAGGATTTGTGTATATAAAAATGTGGACCTAGGACCCAGAACTTTAGGTCACTTCTGGGAATCAAGACGAACATTTGCTGAGGAGAAGAACCAGGAAACTGAAGGAGGTGACTACCCCTGTGCTGTGTGCTGTTTGTGGGTTGGCCTGCAGTGGTTGCTTCATTGCCAAAGAAAGGAGAAAAGGACTGAGTGTGCTTTCATCATCTTGAAGAAGATCTCCAAGGGCTTGAACATTGAGCGTGCCTCCCGCCTGAAGTCTCAGGGATACAAGACTTCACTACCAGCTCCCCCCTGAATTCCCTTTTTGGGAATTGAAGTGCCTGCTGTTGTGTTGGGCCTTCTGAGAGACTGCGTGTCACTGGGAGCTGGAAGCGCGACTCAACAAAGAAGTGTGTCACCGCCGCAGCAGTTGCATCGCATCGCCGAGGAAGCGTGTCGCCGCTGTCACTATCGCATCGCCGAAGCGCATCGCATTATCGGAAAAGCGTGCCGCCACCGCAGAGGTCGCCGCCGCATCACCGGAGAAGCGCGTCACAGGGCCTGTGGCAGCTCAGAAGTTCACTGAGTTGCCTTACGACCGTTGGGCATGCACGTATCACATCTACGTTGAAGCACTGTAACCAAGGCGCCATTTTGTCGCATCAAGCGTCATCGGATCGCAGTAAGAAACCGGCGCAGCAGGAAGGAACCGATGCATCCACTCCCCTGAGTGTAAGGAACGGCGCATTACCTTCCCTGCGACCCTTATACTTTTCATCAGGGACGACTGCACTATGAGGCGCTCTTCAATTCCATAAGGGGCATATCATAGCCCAAGTGTCTCTGACTATCAAAACTAGAAAACAACTACTGTTCTGATGCAAACAATACGAGATGCTGTAGAGTGATACAACCTAGTATTATTATAGACAGACGATCTCTTTTTCCAAGACTGGGACAACTTCCATACAAAGTTACTTGGTTGTTTATGCGAATACCGATTAAAGCCTTGAAAAAGTTTAAAGAAACTAAACACGTGTCGCCTGCCAGTTCAACGTATGGATTGTTACATCAAGCTGTCTAATCCTGATTATGTTGCTACTGTCTTTTAACTTTGTGACTTTAGACTTTGCTTTCTACCTATATTAAATGGTCTCAGCAAAAAGTATACCTATGTGGTGTCGATATTTGGAGTTAACATTCTGAACAACTTTATGAATCAATAGAGGACTGAATATAGGGTGCCGAGGTTTATGGTCTTGGACCCATTTGTTTGTTTTGTGTTACGTATCCAAGGTAAATTGAGAGTAAAGTGTCTCATTCACAATCTAAAGTGAACTAAGCTATTTCTACCATTTTTAAGTCTATTTTTGATTACTGTATTGTGGATTTTTGTCGTTTGGGTCTTGTATTAAGTCTACATAAAGAATACTTATTTTTCTAAACCTGTGTGGTGTCCATCTCTAGTGTTTTCACTATATTACTGTATGTGTTCACAAATGCTTTACACACTGCCTCTGAGATAAGCCTGCCTTCTTGTGCCAAGCTAGCAAGGGGGTGAGCAGGGGTTATTTTAGGAGTGTAGCCCCTTACCCTGACTAGATGCAAGGGTCCCTATTTCGACAAAGGTGCAAACCATTGCCAACTAGAGATCCCCAAATCTAACTGGGAGGCTTCAAGAGAGAGAGAAAGATAGGTTGAGAGGGGGAAGTTAGAGAGAAATCAATCATAGAAGGAGAGGAGAGAGAGTTATGATTTGGCCAGTGCTGTTGGTCACCTACACAAGTCAATGAGGGAGGCGTTCATTGTGGGCTTGCCAAAGCCCGACAGGCATCCCATAGTGGTAGGTTTCTATCGGCCATTGTCACTGCTAAATCTAAATTACAAAATTCTAGGGAAAGGATTGGCCAACCACTTGTTACTATTGGTCCAGAGTCTGATACACAGTGACCAAAATGGCTTTATTACAGGCTGCAACACTTTCTTAAATCTTCAATGCTTGTTTGGGATGATGGACTGGGCTAGGCGACACCAAGAGCATCACTGGGTGGTCTCACTGGAAATTGAAAAACCCTTTGATATCCTCAGTGGTCTTTATTTGCTGGGGGTGCTGCAGCATTTTGGCATAGGGACTGAGTTGCTTCAATGGGTGAATTTGCTGTATAAGGACTCAGAGGATCGGATACATATGAGGGAGGATAATTTTATTATCTCTATCAGGATTAGGAGAGGATTGTGACTATGGTGTCCACTTTTCCCTCTTACAATAGCTCTAGTTTTAGAGAGTCTGGCTTGTGCCCTGCAAGCATGGGCACATGACTCTGGGATCCAGATGGGCGAAGAACGCACATAGTGTCCCTATGTGCTGATGACGCCCTGATATACCTACGGGAAGGAATGAACTCTTCCTGAGACATTGCTCCAGTGATGGAAGTAGTGGAGGACTTCAGCAGGGCCTCAGCCCTCAAGGTAAATTGGGAGAAATCTTCCTATTCCCATTGACTGCCAGGGATCCTTCCAGGCATTGCTCTCATCCAAACAGAATACTGCATTTAGCGATTGATACATTCAAATACCTAGGAGTGTGCATCTTTCGCACTGAACAGGATCTGTTCACATGGTAACTTAGGAAGTGCTATCACTTTGTTCCAGAACTACCTCCCAACCTGGATCGCCTTACCCTGATCCACACGGGTTTGCATAACAATCTTTAACATGATAATGCTCCCTAGGTTAGTATACTTCTTTGCAGCACTGCCACTCATACTGCAACACCCCTTTTTTGGTGAGATACGTTCCCTATTATTGGTGGTACTTTGGGCTACTGGGAGGCACAGGGTGCGGTTGACCGACCTTTATCTCCCTCAAGACAAAGTAGACCTGGCCTTTCCTGACTTTGAATTATATTATGCAGCCACGCAATTGCAGTGGCCAATGCGAGGGTTAGTGGGGTCTACCGACCAGAAGACCCAGATTATACAGGACCACTTAGAAGGCTTACCACTGCCGCTGGGACTCTGGGGAGCAGATGAAAAATTAACTACCACCAACCTGCTGTTCAGGACAGCTCATTGGTGCTTGAATAAATACGTGCAGGTTGCTCCCTGAAAGCCAGCGTGCACACTGGAGTTGCACCGGAGAGTGTGGCACTGGACGTCAAAGTATGGGGAGATCTGTTCAATGAAAGGACTTTGCAACCTTTTCATGCTCTGCAAGAGACCACTAATCTGAGTCCGGGTACCTTTATTACTCCATGCAGCAATAAGCAACCTGCTCCGTGAGAAATGGGGAATGCCAGACTGAAGTCTGCCCAGTTTAACCTCCCAACCCACCCTACTCCAATCTGCCCCACTCCTACCCAAAACAAAGTGCCCCACTCAAATCCCCCCAAAAAACACCCACTCTAATTTTCCCCACTCCTATCCAAACAATCTGCCCCTCTCCAATCCAAAACAATCTGCCCCACTCCAATCCAAAATAATCTGCACCACTCCAATCTAAAACAGTATGACCCACTCCATTCTACCCAATTTTAGTCCAAAACAATCTGCTCCACTCTAATGCAAAACAATCTGCCTCACTGCAATCTTCCCCACTCTAATCCAAAATAATCTGCCCCACTCAATCCAAAACAATCTGCACCACTATAATCTGAGCCACTCCAATCCAAAACAATCTGCCCCACTCCAATCCAAAGCAATCTGTCACACTCCAGTCTGCCCCACTTCAGTCCAAAACTATCTGACCACCCGAATCCACCCCACTTTAATTGCCCCACACCAATCCAAAACAATCTGCCCCACTTTTAATCCGCCCAACTCCAATCTGCCCCACTCCAATCCAAAACAATCTGCCACACTCCAATCCACCCTACTCCAATTCACCCCACACCAATCTACCCCACTCCAACCCGCCCCACACCAATTCATACAAACCGCCACAATCCACCCCACCGCACTCCAAACCAAAACAATCCGCTCCACTCCAGTCCAAAACAATCTGCCCCACTCCAATCCAAAACAATCTGTCCCACTCCAATCCACCCCAATCTGCTCCACTCCAAACTACAGCACTCCAATCCAAAACAATGTGCCCCACTCCATTGCACCCCACTCCAGTCCAAAACTATCTGCACACTCAAATCTGCCCCACTCCAATCCAAAACAATCTGCTCCACTCCAATCCGTCCCACTACAATCTGCTCCACTCCAATCCAAAACAATCTGCCCCTCTCCAATCCAAAACAATCTGCCTCACTCCATTTCAAAACAATATGCCACACTCCAATCTGCCCCACTCCAACCCAAAAACAATCTGCCCCACTACAATCCACTGCAATCTGCCCCACTCTAATTTGCAGCACTCCAATCCACCCCACTCCACTCCAATCCACATCACTCCAATCCACCCCATTCCAATCCACCCCAATCCAGCTGCATCCAATGCACCCCACCCACCCCACTCTAATCCACTCCACCCCAATCCACCTAAAGTCAATCCAATCCACCTAACTGCAATCCACCCCACGCCAATACAATCCACCCACACTCCATTTCACCCCACTCCACTGAATTCCACCCCACTCCATTTCACCTCACTCCATTCCACTCCACTCAAATCTACCTCAATCCAGTCCATCCCACTCAAATCCAATCCACCCATCTCCAATGAACACCATTCGAGTCCACTGTACCCCGATCCAACCCACCTCATTTAATTTCACCCCACTCCAATCTACTCCACCCCACCACTATCCAGCCACCTCTACTGAAGTCCCGTATGCCCTACGCTACTCTAATCCACCCTACTCTAACCCAATCAAATCCACCCTACTCTAATTCTCCCCACTCTAACCCAATCCAATCCAACCTACTCCAGTTCAGTCCATCCCACTCAATCTAATTGATTCAGCCCACTCCAATCCAATCCACCCAATGTAATCCTCCTCACTGCAATCCAATCCACCCCCTCAACTTTATATCACCCCACTCCAACCCACAGTACTCTATCCTAATCCACCACACCCCAAAGCAATCTACCCCATCCCCAACCAATTCAGTCCATCCCGCTCCAATCCACCCCAATCCAATCCACGTCACCACATTTAACCCACCCACTCCAATCCACCCCATGCAGTCCACCCACCCTATTCCACTCTATGCCACTGCACTCAATGACACTACACTCTATGACACTCTCTGCCACTGAACAAATACACTCTACTCCCCTCTACTCAACTCTACTGCCCCCAGTCTATCATTGACACTCTACTCCAACAAATGCAGTCAACAACACTCTACTCCTCCCAATCCACTCTAGGACACTCCACGCTACTGACATTTAGCCATGCTAAACAGCAGCCACACTGGTGTACAACATGGCAAAACCACATTGCCAAAGCCAATAGCTCTTGTATAGGCAAGGCCTATTGGCTTTGCCAATGTTTGCTAAGTGCGATGGTTTACTTTTCAATACTCACTATTCAGGCAGCTTTGAGGTACAAAATGGCCTGACCATGGAACACAATGCAACCTATGTGTATACAGGTCCTCTTCACATTTTAGAGGGACAGACACATTTTTCAGCATCTTGTGATTTAGCAGCACAAACACAAAACCCACCTCAGAGTGCCTTGCAGAACAGGACAGCTGCAGCCTCATTGCTCTTCTCAGTATTTAGATGAGCTCCATTCCTCCTCCAAAGACAGGACAGGGAATGGGCTGTATCAGTCACTGGACAACAAGGTCAAAGATATCTGACAGACTGAGGGAGGCTATTTTTGCTCCCACAGATCTCCATCAGAAACGGTCGCAGTAGCTTTCATGAGATGTCAAGTCAAATATTTGCCTAAATCTATTTCAGATGCCTGGCAGCAGATCTGCACTTCAAGGAATCTTCGCTGCACACTCAGGGGCAGATTTACAAGCCCCTTGCGCCACTTTTGCGTCACTTTTCCCATGTTAAAAGTGACGCACGCAAAAGTGGCGCAAGGGGCTTGTAAATCTGCCCCTCAGTCTCTAGCACAGTAGACTGTTTTCACAGATGATATGTTGCCTCTCCAAATGTCAATGTTTAATCCAGTTCAAACAGGATTTGCCTGTTAGAATTCTCACAAAATGGCATCCTAAAATGGAGACTGAATCTCATTCAATTGCCACATATGTTAGCTTTAAAGGGAACACATTTACATACATGCCAACAGAAGCCATTCAGGCAGGAGACTCCCGATTTTTTTAAAGTCAAACACTACATTTAAAATTGATTCTATTTCAATGCTAGTCAATGGTGAAAAATAATTTCCATTTTTTTTTCTCTATCCCCCACTTTCAGAAGGTTGACGTATGTATTTATAGAAAAAATTAGCATCATTATACTGATTCGTGAACAAGAGTTTTCAATTCTACTGTAAGGCGAAGTTTATGCATTCTCCTGTTTGCTAAATTTTAACAGCAGCCATGTAAACAAACACAATAACCATGGTGTTGCATAACAAAAAACTACAAAACCCAACATGAACTACATATCCCATAATAGAATGTCCGACGGCGACTCAACACTCATGTACCCCTATAAAAGGGTCAGCAGTATTAGCACTGCCTCTCCTGCTGCGAGGGAACTTCTAGGGTACTTGGGTATCAGAATTGATGGTTTCATTCTTGCTTTTGATCGAAACTAAAAATCTGTACTATAGCATGGGTAGAATCAAATGGAATAGACATATAAATCATTAAATTAAGGAATACATTCTCAGCATAAACCGTTCATAAAATTGTTTAGTTGTACAATTGCCAGATTGGAAACATTTGTTGTCCCTTAGTCCAGTTAGCTCACTGTGCCACCATAAGCCCCCCTAAACCTAGACAGATAGTGAGCAGTTCTTTCAACTACTGAGCAGGATAACCCTGTTTCCTCAGGAACCGTGGTGACAGATCTAGAATCTTCACCTAGTCACTCCTGCTCTCCTTCGCTCAGAGAAATATACAAAGAAGACATGAAGGGACGTTTTTCAATATTTGTTGAAGTAAAGTGATTCTTGTTTAGAAAATATGTGCTGCAATGATCAGTAGATAGTAGCAGACAAAAGTTATGTGTCAAAATAGTGAATACAAAAAAAAGTTCCACCATCTTTGCTAAGACTTGGATATGCAGGCATATGCAACAGTATATCAATCTATCGTTCTCCTAACCTATGTGTCTAGGGTGCAAATGTATTTTCTTCCAAGAAACCCCTCTACTGGATGATCGAACCCCATTACCTGGTGGGTAAGAATGTAGGACCCCCATCTTGGTCATGAACTTGACACTCCTCACAGAGTTGCCAGTCAGCTGCTGGGCAAAAGCTTCAGCATGTAGGGACTCCTTGAGGTCGGCAGATGTGTCTGCTTTGATTATACTTGGAAACAAAAGGTTATATATAGAAAAAGGCATCCTTGCTATGGCCAGAGACTGTGATCAGGCTGCCATTGTTTGTATTCCACAGATAGCTGTGTCGCCATATGGACTAAATAGCAAATACATCTGTACAACGCACATGAGGACCTTGCACACAATGCCAAGGCAATGTGACATTCTTACAAAGTTCTCTGTGTTAGCAAGGTCAGTGTTTCCAAGAAACTAACCCAAGTGTCACAAATGCAAACGTGTGTCAAAAGTCGATGTGAAAAGTGGAAACAACTTTTGGAAAAAACTGTGTACATGGAAAATTACACTGTTTTCTGCCAGGCCTAACTGGGACTTTCCGGCAAATGTGACCTTCTTAGCATCATGTTTATCCTGACAATGGATGTTTGGATTATTCTAAAGAAGCTTTTGGTGCGCTTATGAAAATATAGTCAGGACTATTCCTTATCCATCTTTTAAAGACAGGAGAAGTGTACAAGTATTCATTTCCAAATGACATTGTGACCATCTCTGTTTAGAGTGCGGTGCCTATAGTATAGTCTCAAGAGAAATGTCAACATTTTTATTTTTCAACACAAAACCATACACATGAAATCTGGGTGAATAACTTAATAATCAATGAAGAACAAGAACAATTCCCTGATGGCTAATAAAGAGAATAGGTTCTTCTATTGTCGCCTATTACGTTGCTCCCTCAGTGGTTGAACAGGTTATTCCACGTTGAGAATTTCCAGTGCTAGGAATGTGTTGATTGTGCTGCACCATGTTTCGTTTCATTCTCTCTCAGTAGTTGAGAACATTGTTCCATGTTGAGAAGAGTTTGGGTTGTGTTGAGCCTTGTTTTGTGTTGTTCTCTCTCACTACTAGAGAAGTGTCAGGATCAAGTTGCACCATGTGCCTGCATCAAGTTGCTTGATAACACTTTTCATTTTCCTCCCTCAGTGGTTGAGCAAATGGAGACCTTGCTGGAACCAGTTGGTAATTTCTAATTATCAGCTGCCTCAGGGACTGGGTCACACGCCTAAATTCCTTGCAATTCTTCCTTCTGGGTATTTACTCATTCTTGAGACTTATGTTTCTCAGTCAGATTCTCTATGGATATGGATGTATATGTAAGCAAATTGTTCTGTTTGTGTAATTATGTTTGATTGCAGTTTTTTGTGTTTTACTCATGGTTTTCTTGAAGGCATTCACACTCAATTGGATTGATGTGCGTCAAGTGTGTTGAGTACTTTTATCCTTGGGTGGTGCGGTTACGCATACTCTTAGTGTACTGTGTTAGGTGTGTGTTTTTTTCATGCATCTCCAAGTGTTGGCTGTTCTTCATCACTGGGTATTGTGAAGCCCTTTGAGGTTCTCCCCAATCTACAAGTTTCATTCTTTGCTTGTTTTGCGAAAAGGGGAAATGTATGGTAACCGGCTTTCCTTCTCCCAAGGGATGTCATGGGCAGTTATGGTTGAAGGTTTCATGTTGACTTTGCCTGGCAGTTAGACCTGGGATGAGCAACCTGTAACATCTGCTCCTGGTTGGTGGTGTCTGAAATATATACTTGTACCCATGCCTGATTGTCTATTAAAGCCTTAAGTCAATCTTCAGGGTGTCCATGAGTTCCCGTGCTTCTGAACTGCCAGCCTATTTCACTACAATATTTTATTACTATTTGTTTCCAAAAAAGTTAAACCAACGAGTTATGGGACTGTTGCGTTCCACCATTGCTTGAAAAACCTTAGCAAAAATCAACGGAGTATAGATAATCTGTTTTGGGAGTTTTATTCATTCAAAGTGGCAGATAGAGAGCTGGATTGAGTGATCCACAACCTACTACACAAATATAACCTCAATACATTCAACTTGGGAGCGGTCAACAGATTCATTTTTACATAGCAGCAGAATAGCGAAAACTCTTGCTAGTTTTAATTTAAAAAGGTACACTTTAAAAAAACATCCTAGCTGGAGGTATGAAGGTGGAATTTGTGTTGCTTCACCTCAGGACATATCCTGCCTTTAGCACTGTTATGTTTTTGAACAATAATGTATTGCTTCTGCTAGACAAATAGACTTGAGGGCCATTGACTTTGCTTGAACACCCTGGGGCTTATTTATGAGCCCTTGCGTCACTTTTTGTGATGCACCGGCAGCGTAAAAAATGCGCCATGTTGGGTCATGTTTACAAAGTGACTCATCTAGGTAGATGCGTCACTTTGTAAACCCCAGCGCCACATTATACCTGGAACAGGTTTAATGTATGCAGGGTGGGCATTCCGTTGCAAGTAAGCCTCGTAGAAGTGACGCAGTGAAAGCTATGAGATTTCACTGCACTACTTCTAGGACGCAAATGCGTCAATATCTTATGCCTGTTTCCCAGCAGACGTAAGACTGACTCAGGCACATTTGAAATGGGACTTGCCCATGTGAAATGACCCATTGCTGGAGTTGCGTCCCTCTTGTGACACACTCCAGCAATGCGGCATTTTTGCACCTACAGATACGTCAGAAATACTGACGTATCTGTAACTCCTTGCGACATGATGCGTCATATTGTTAATATGATGCATCCAGCATGTCCCGAGGAGGGCGCAATGAAAAGTGATGCATCACTGTTTTCACGCAGCGATGCGTCACTTTTCATAAATGAGGCCCTCTGTGTTGTTTGCTTGTCTTGTTGATCATGCTGGTATTATTCTGAGCAGTATCTATTGAATGTGGTCACGGTCCAGTCTGACTCAGGACATACATCAGTGCAGCTGAGGTTGCCAGAAGCATGTGATTGATGTCCAGAGGGTTTGCTTTGCTCCTGTCTCCTACGTGGACACCTCTTCTATTGCAAAGATCAGTGGAGCAGCAGTCAGTGGGATGCTTGAGCCCAATTTCATCTTTCGTCTGGATACAATTGGCCGAACAGCCCTTGACAGCTTTCCCATTTCCATGAAAAGGATAATCTAGAAGAGAAAGATCACTCTGTTAACCATTAAGTTTAAGCACAAAATAAAACACACTCTTATTCCCTCCATACCAGTGGGCCGTAATTAGGTGTGGAGATACCAGGGAACTGAAATGTTTGTTTCTGTGTGAATGCCCTGAACCTAATTCCACCTCTACCAAGATTTCTCCCTAGAATAGGGAATACATGCATAGACTTGAAGGCCACAGAGAAAACTGCTGACCGGGCAGGAAGAAAGGGTCAGAGAATGGAAGAGAAGGGTGAATGGGTGGAGCCCAGGTCTATCTGTCTGAGGCATGTCTGTCTTCTATCCCATGCTGCTGCAGGGGTCAGACGGAGGCCAGTGGCATAACAAAACTTGAGCCCCCCCGCAAAGTACATGGAGGGCCCCTAAAACCCAATAAGGTGCTCTCAGGCCAGGTGCCCGCTGCCCGTGCATAGTGCAGGAGGGGCCCCCTGGAACTCAGTTTGGGAGCCTGACTCGGTCAGCTAGGTTAGCAACGATCCGATTGCCAATATAGTGATTTTTGAGGCAATAGATGAAGTAAATTGATATTAGTGTCTTGCAAATTCTAAGCATGATTATGTCCAAGAATGCAATTGTGGACAGTACCATACATCTTGTCCAAACTTTGAAGAGGTTCTGAAGCATATGTTTCTTAATTTTGTAAGTGCAAATAGGGATAAAACCATGACCTGAACCACCACTGCAAGTAGTAGTTAACCAATCTTGAGTCACAACAGGCCACCCTGTATTCCAGCATTACATCCAGCCTTACTCACAAAGATACAAGGATATTGCAGAGCTTTCTAAAGAAATGACGTCTTTATTTTACACCAGGTGTGCCAGCTTTTATTCAGAGCATTTTGTAATCATTCAAGAATCAGTAGTGGCTGGTGACTTTTTAAAAGTGGTGGGCTGGGCATTAATGTACAAAACTGACAAAGGGGTAATTGGGGCTCTCGCCGACAAAAAAAATGGAAAATGGAGGCTAAAATTGTGCATTTTTAGCAAATGTGTGCAGTGCTCTTAATTACCTCGTCCTCGTGCAGTGTAGTTGGCCATTGCTGTGTGCAGTCAAAACTCCAAACTGCCAGAAAAAATGTCACCGACACATGGTCAATCACTGTATAGCTTGGCCACTCATGTAATTCTCCTGGCCCTGTGTAGCTTTGTGTGACCATGTATGTCACTAAAGGCGAGACCCAATCCAGGCACTGATTTTAGACTATTTGCAACAATAAACAGAATAGGAACAGCACCAGGATTGGTTGATGAAGGGAAATCCAGCCTTCCATGGGAGACTGGGAGGCTGTATCTGTGATGCACACTACATTGTCTTCATCCTCCCATTATGAGTCAATCATCTCATTGTCTTTCTCCCAAGGTCTGTCCACATCTTCTAAGACACCTGACGCTCACAGCAGCAGCACAACGGAAAGAGGGCTCTGATCTGGCATAGGGGTTTGGCGATAGGGCAAGTAATTTTTTCCTTAAAGTATGGCATCAATGTCATTTAGATTATAAATTTGTTGTGCTATGGCAACTCGAGGGTGGTGGGTCAACTTCCCTCGCAATCCAATAGAGGAACCGCCTCTCTGTCAAGAATCATGTTTGAAAGCATCTGGCAATCTGTGCCCCGACCACTGAATGTGGTTGGGCTACCTACCGCTCTACCTGAGTAAGGGTGGGGTTGTGGTCCAGCTTGGAAGCTCTGCAGTTTGTGCTAGTCTGGGCCACATTGCTGCCTCTGTTAGGCATGGTACACAGGCCTGGTGAACAAGGCCTAGAGGCAACTGTCCAGCAAACTGGTGCTGGTGGGCAGGATGGAAAGCAGCCTCTATGGAGATAGCTTGCCCAAGGTGAGGGCATGCATGGGCACCAGCGGCATGCAGAGAGGACCAGGAAGGCTGTGCTACCAACATTGAATATTATGTGCCAGGGCGTCAGGCCCCTGGGGAAGACGTGAGTATGTCACCACACATTGGATAATTTTTGGAGGCCCGATTGTCATAAGTAAGACATTCAGCTGTCACCCTCATCATACAATAAACCAAGCAAAGATGCACAGTGAATACCCCAGGAATGCCTCAAGCAAAATCCCTAGTATGACCATCTCCCACATCTGTAAATGATTTACATACGAGGCCACCCAGAAATCATCCAGTGTTAAATCTACACATGCACACAGCTCCCAGTAAAAGTCCTTTCAAAGACACACAATGCCATAAGCAGAGTATGGTAAGTAGAAACCACCGCAATATAGATGTGTCACATCACAATTTATTTAATTCAGCCAATATATTGTTGAATCACCTCAGGTTGCTAGCAGGCAACTTCTTAAGTGACAAGACCCCCCACAAACATTCTAAGAATCTTTACTCATGCATCTGCTACAAAAGAACCTATACACACTAAACCTTAAAGGAGACATCTGTAAGTACTGGAAAATACATTATAATAATAGAGATATTACACAGAGTTTCAACATCAACTGAAACTACCTTTCCCATCAAACATAAGCAAAAGAAAAAAGAAAAAATCAGGCAAGAGGAATACTGGGAGTCCAGTAATAGTCCTTCCTTGATTATCATGACCTTTCTTTCTTCGCTGCTCCGCAGCCATGAGATAAGTGCCCCCTTTCTCCTGAATTTAATTGGGTCAAATGTGCAGTGTTTTGGGTATTGTAACCTACTTGCTTCTTTTTTCCAGACACAGGAGGGGGTGTGGGAATGCAGCGCCAGTATATTTCAGTCTTGTGGGCCGTTTTAACATGGTGGTAGCCTCTGCTCCCTAGAGCGCACTTACATTATAGTTAATGGGTACCATAGAGGGGCACAACAGGATTCTCTGGTGGCACACAATACTCCATTTGAATCAGAGCAGGGCGATTGCTCCAACAGCCTTGGCTTCCACAGCACTTGAAGTGAGATACCCTTGCTGCGGTCTGGATGTGCTGCATTGGCAGTCTCCACATAGTGGTATCGCCGCCCACAGTTGGCAGGTACTGGTGCCACAGGCAGCACCAAAAACAAGTAACTTTACCTTTGGTGCCAGGCATTGGAATCTGCCTTTATACCGCAGGAACAGCCCTGGTGCAAAGCCCTAGAAATAATAAAAAGAGCAAATTGTCCCAGGGCACAGAGCCACAGGCTCCCCTACTTGCTGTACCCCAGATCCACATTGCAGCCATGGGCTACCAATACAAGTATAATCCGACTGTACTAGGGTGACAATGCAACTCACAGCCCAACCTGAACCCTCCACTTCTAATCATAATTTGAGAACTTACGGCTATCCTCTGAATACAGCTTTGTCTTGCATGTTTCAAGTGGATTAGAACATTTTCTAATATCCGTGCATTCCTCTATGGCAGTGGGAGCTGGGCAGTAGTAACACCGTAGAGGATGACCTGGAAAACAAAAAAATGTAATTGCTGCTTGCCGTTGTATTTTTGCCAGGGAGTGTACAATCAAGCACTGAAAAGTTGCAATTAACAGTAGAAATGAATTACCTCCTGTCAGTCTTTCTTATCCCAGTCCTAATACACCAAGGAATTCCCTCACACATAGAACTGCTTGCTCTCCAAGTCAATATGAACTGATACAACGTCCATGACACCTAGACCCTCCTCTCCCTTAAAAGGCAGAGACAATCACCACACTTCCTATCATTTCCAAGTGTTATGAGTAGTTTGTCAACCTTGTGGATGCCTCAGGTGGGATGGGTTGGAATGTAAGACTGTGACAAGGAAGACAAGGACTCAGAGTAATAAAGACCAGGGGGACGATTTGCAGAACTAATCTGAGACAAAATCCTAAACTTACTACTTTTGGTATTCACAGAAGGCACATACGATTTTTGGTATTCACAGAATGCACTTACGACTCCTACCTTTACGTCCGCACTCAGGCCGGAATTTTCGCACCTAAAGCGTACTCTCCGCTCCCGGACCCTACTCTCCGCAACCGGAGCATACTCTCCGCACCTGGACCGTACTCTCCAGCTCGAGCCGTAATCTCTGAGTGGGGCATGTACCATGATGCAAAGGAGAAAACTTTTTTTGGTTATGATGTCGTGTTTGGCCATACCCTTTTCCCTGCCCAAACTGTTTTTTATGACCTCCTCTACCATTTATCACACATTCTTAATGTTCCTTTTTGTAAAAATTGCAATGCAGTCCATTGATTACACTTTATCCGGCCCCAGCTGGAGAATACGGTCCAGGTGTGCAGAGTACGCTTTGGGTGCGGAGAGTACGGTCCGGGTGCGGAGAGTACGGTCCGGGTGTGGAAATTCCAGCCTGAGTGCGGACGTGAAGTTAGGAGTCGTAAGTGCATTCTGTGAATACCAAAAATCGGAAGTGCCTTCTGTGAGTACCAAAAGTAGTAAGTTTAGGATTTTGTTTCAGATTAGTTCTGTGAATCGGCCCCCAGGTCTTTATCTCCCCACCCTTCTTTCTCGTCCAAGTGCTAACGTAATGAAGATATACCCAAGCGTCCGAAAGAGGCGTCAAACAAAAATAAAAATAAAACAGAGACAATATTCTGCCACAGCCATTGAAATTTTATATTAATATAACTAGCACTTATCACTGATGCTAATTGGTAAGTCCCAAAATGTTCTGATTAGCAATCACTGATTTTCAGGTTATAATTGGACATAAATGTATTTAGTAAAGCATGTGACTGTCATGCAAAGGAAAATTATGGAAGCTATTTCAATAGTTGAGAAGGGGATGTGAGAGCTGTTTTCTCTTCTGTTCGCTTTAAACGAGCTAGAAACTGAGCTTATGCTAACATAGCCCTTGTTTCTACCGTCCTCCATCTTGAAGTGATGTCGTAACACATCACGTGATAAATGGTGCTATTCTTTTGTTCTAAATAAAGAAATTCCAGCTATGCTCTAATGAACACTGAATGTCCGCAGAGACTTCTCACCACACTGTACCGAATCAAGGAAATCCCAACAATACCAGGCTATTGTTTGTACAATGTATCAACTATAATGCTGGAATAAACTGTGAGAATGACAACATTGGACTAGGGGTATGGAAGAATGCTCAAGCGTATCCTGTAATAAAATGTTCCTTCTTGCTCGTTCCTCATTGGTGCATATCCTGAGATTCATGTACCTGTGTAGTAGTGTATAAAAACATTTTCTAAAGTCCTATAAAAGGAATCCCCCTTTCTCTGTACCAAGAGGCCTCTATTCCCCAATCTTAAGAGGCGAATCAAAGCAGGATTTTTCATTGAACTTTACTGAGTTGTTTACACTTATAACTTATATGCTTTGCTTCTAAACTTACTGATGGTGCATTTTCCGCCATTTGCCTATTAATCATTTTATAAACCTTTGAAACTTTGATCCGTGTCTGTCATTCATACCGAGAAGGCCACTGCTCTGTTTATGGAAAGAGATTTCACATGCATTGGAGACAGGTCCAAACTGGGAGCACCAAAGTCAGTAAAGGGACTACACCACTCCCAGACCAAGCCGTCGGCGTGCTTTTGGCCTTGGTAATAAAGGACTGATTGGCAAACCGACTGATCGGTATTGGTGTCAGGAATGTTGAAAACTATTTTCTTATTGGAGGAAATATTGGCTTGGATAGTGAGGACGTTTTGTGTGCAATGAAGAATGCCACAATGTGTTAGGACCGACAGGAGAATGACCAGGAATTCGGAAGTAATGAAGAATACTGTTAAGCAACTGGGTCATTAATGATTGTGTAACAAGAATATTAGTTAAGCACAGTTCTGTGTGGACCAACCTGGGAAGACTCTGGGTCTTATTTAGGGTTTGGCAGGGCAGGAAGAATGATATAAAGTAGAAGTCCTTCTACCCTGACAAACCCCTGGTTTTCACACTATATTTGGAGTTAGGAAAACTCTTGGGGGTATATGTACAAGGAGTTAACACCGCCGTAGCGTCAATATTTGGACGTTATGGCAGCTTTTTTTTAATCGCCATATTTACAAGTTGCCACTAACCGCAGTTATTGACATATTGCTGGCGAAATCGTCCATTTTTCTGCTTTGCCACTTCTGTAAGCGATAGCTAACGAAAATGAGATGCAAGGTTGGCATTCCCATGCAAAAACGGCTGCTAACCCTACTTCGCGATATTTTCAAAGGATTCCTGGTCCGGCGATACTGTCCAAAAACAGCCGCTAAGGCCCATTAGCACCTGGATTTTAAGACCAGAAAAAAGGTGGTCGAAAAATGGTGATAAAAAAACAGTACATAAGGGAGACTACCCCGTAGCCTCATTTGCTAACCTACTGATGGAGGTACTACTCTTGCAGCTCAGCACCCCAAGAAGACCACCACAACAACCACCGCCACCACCTCCAGGACCACCACAGAGGCAGCGCCAAAGAAGACAGAGGGTCTATTGCCTACACACCACCCTGTTAGACCTCATGCCAGAGGATGTGATAGCCCACTACAGGCTTAAAAGGAGCTCCATCCTCCGCATACTGATCCAGATAGCCCCCAGGCTGCAGGCACGATCACAGCATAACACCAACATCCCGCCTCAGACAAAGCTACTAGCAGTGCTGCACATGTTGGCCTCTGGTACCTTCCAACCAAGTACCGCCAGAGTTTCTGCAGTCTCCCAGCCATCCTTTTCAAGGTTCCTCCAATCTGTCTTGGATACCATTATGAGCCTGACACTACAGCACCCACGCTTCCCCAACACTGCACAAGAACAACTTGACACCAAGCAAGGCTTCTATGCCATTGCTGGGTTCCCGCATGTGTTGGGGGCAATTGACTGCACCCATGTTCTGCTTATGCCTCCTGCGGACACTGCACACATCTACCGGAACAGGAAGCACACACACTCCCTAAACGTGCAGGCAATCGTGGACCACCAGGGCTTGTTCACCAATGTTGTTGCTAAGTTTCCAGGGAGTGTGCATGACTTCTATATCTTCCGACAGTCCATCATCAATCAATGCTTTGAGAATGGCACATATGGAAATTTACTGCTTGTTGGTAAGTACTAACTGAACACATCACACACCTCAAGTCCCCAATCATGTAGCTCAAAAAGGTGATAATGCACATGTAGCAAATGTAATGCAACATGCCTTGTAACAGGTCCACCTACCATACACAAGAACCCAAGTGACTGCAGTTAGTTGGGGTAGCCTTGTAGACAAACTTTCCTCAAAGGTCCTGCCTCTCCATCACACATTTGCAAATGCTGGGAGTGATGGGAACCAAGTAAGTGTGATCAGGACCTATTAGGAAAGTGTGAACACAAGGCTACCCCCACTAACCGCATGCCCTTGAGACACATTAAATCCACCTGAATAGGGCGCACAGAAAACACTACGAACCTGGATGGGAGATAAGCATACCTTCCAACTTTTCACGAGAGTGCAGCTGTCTGCGCCCTCAATTGAGAACAAGATAGGGAAACAACCCCACTGAAGACCCAGGGAAGTAAGTACATTTTGCCATGAAGAAAACCCAGAACCCATGTGGGCCACCCAATAGGGGTGAAACATGTTGGCATGGCATGAGGACCATCATCTCCTGACGACACCCGTTCATTTCCCACATCCCCTGCGACTCAGTCATCAAAGGGATACCTGGAGATGGAGGAGGATTTGTAATCTTCAGACCCACTGGCCTATCTCTCTTAAGAGCGCCCTAAGATATTGTTGAGCCCACCCTGAACCCGATGACGAAGCATGAAACACTAGAGCGTGCAAGAGTTATTTAACAAAAAGGAATTGCGTCCATCCCTGCATTTGAGCGATTGACGCCACAAGAGTTCATTGTCAAGCTTTCATTTCACTGGAATGGATACCACTGGTGAATAGTATTTCATTTGGGAGGACATATCCACACCCGGGAACACCTCTCTACCCTTGTGGCTTAGGTGAAGGGCTCTTCTACCTTAGCCAAGTATAACATGCATATGACTACCCTGGTGAGGTTCAGCAATATGATGCACTAAAGCTGAAATAACAATGTGTGTTGAATGTTAACTGACACACACTGAATTATTGATGGGTATTACTCAAACGTGCATACATGCAGAGTCAAAGTCAATTCATGCACAAGGACATCTATGCATATGTATGTTGTCATCACATGTACCAGTTAGTACATTTCACCAGGTAGCAGCGCCACCCGTCACTCAAACACTGACCCACATTTGGGGCAAGGTGGATGTAATTATTCCACAATTACTTCAATGTTTAGTAGACAAGGAATCTCTCTCACAACTACCCTCAGCACAATCACTCACAATGAGGCTTATGGATGATGTCCTAAAATAGTAATCATCAAAAACGTAAGCAGGATGTGTCAGCAGGCACATGTGCCAATGGTGCACCCCATTAAATATGTGCACATGAGAGAATCAGTATGTGCAACGGGCCTGTAAACAAACTGTAATCTATTTACAAATTACAATTACGGAGAAGGTCGCACACTGCTCGTCATACTAGCAAATAGCCCCATAGGACTCTGGATAATGTAGTGGCAGCGGTGAGTACGCCTATGCCACGAGTGTAAAAAATAATGCCATCCCTGGACACGTGTTTCGAGGTAATTGCCTCTCGTCAGCAAGGAGCAGGTAAGTATGTGGGGTGCCAAGTAGACTGCCAAAAATATTAAAGGTATAGTACCTCTCACGGCGCGCAGGTGCGGAACCCAGGCTCGTCAGCCCAAAGTCGCTCAAAAGAGCTTTAAATACAATTACGGAGTAGGTCGCACACTGCTCGTCATACTAGCAAATAGCCCCATAGGACTCTGGATAATGTAGTGGCAGCGGTGAGTACGCCTATGCCACGAGTGTAAAAAATAATGCCATCCCTGGACACGTGTTTCGAGGTAATTGCCTCTCGTCAGCAGGGAGCAGGTAAGTATGTGGGGTGCCAAGTAGACTGCCAAAAATATTAAAGGTATAGTACCTCTCACGGCGCGCAGGTGCGGAACCCAGGCTCGTCAGCCCAAAGTCGCTCAAAAGAGCTTTAAATACAATTACGGAGTAGGTCGCACACTGCTCGTCATAGTAGCAAATAGCCCCATAGGACTCTGGATAATGTAGTGGCAGCGGTGAGTACGCCTATGCCACGAGTGTAAAAAATAATGCCATCCCTGGACACGTGTTTCGAGGTAATTGCCTCTCGTCAGCAGGGAGCAGGTAAGTATGTGGGGTGCCAAGTAGACTGCCAAAAATATTAAAGGTATAGTACCTCTCACGGCGCGCAGGTGCGGAACCCAGGCTCGTCAGCCCAAAGTCGCTCAAAAGAGCTTTAAATACAATTACGGAGTAGGTCGCACACTGCTCGTCATACTAGCAAATAGCCCCATAGGACTCTGGATAATGTAGTGGCAGCGGTGAGTACGCCTATGCCACGAGTGTAAAAAATAATGCCATCCCTGGACACGTGTTTCGAGGTAATTGCCTCTCGTCAGCAGGGAGCAGGTAAGTATGTGGGGTGCCAAGTAGACTGCCAAAAATATTAAAGGTATAGTACCTCTCACGGCGCGCAGGTGCGGAACCCAGGCTCGTCAGCCCAAAGTCGCTCAAAAGAGCTTTAAATACAATTACGGAGTAGGTCGCACACTGCTCGTCATACTAGCAAATAGCCCCATAGGACTCTGGATAATGTAGTGGCAGCGGTGAGTACGCCTATGCCACGAGTGTAAAAAATAATGCCATCCCTGGAAACGTGTTTCGAGGTAATTGCCACTCGTCAGCAGGGAGCAGGTAAGTATGTGGGGTGCCAAGTAGACTGCCAAAAATATTAAAGGTATAGTACCTCTGACGGCGCGCAGGTGCGGAACCCAGGCTCGTCAGCCCAAAGTCGCTCAAAAGAGCTTTAAATACAATTACGGAGTAGGTCGCACACTGCTCGTCATACTAGCAAATAGCCCCATAGGACTCTGGATAATGTAGTGGCAGCGGTGAGTACGCCTATGCCACGAGTGTAAAAAATAATGCCATCCCTGGACACGTGTTTCGAGGTAATTGCCTCTCGTCAGCAGGGAGCAGGTAAGTATGTGGGGTGCCAAGTAGACTGCCAAAAATATTAAAGGTATAGTACCTCTCACGGCGCGCAGGTGCGGAACCCAGGCTCGTCAGCCCAAAGTCGCTCAAAAGAGCTTTAAATACAATTACGGAGTAGGTCGCACACTGCTCGTCATACTAGCAAATAGCCCCATAGGACTCTGGATAATGTAGTGGCAGCGGTGAGTACGCCTATGCCACGAGTGTAAAAAATAATGCCATCCCTGGACACGTGTTTCGAGGTAATTGCCTCTCGTCAGCAGGGAGCAGGTAAGTATGTGGGGTGCCAAGTAGACTGCCAAAAATATTAAAGGTATAGTACCTCTCACGGCGCGCAGGTGCGGAACCCAGGATCGTCAGCCCAAACTCGCTCAAAAGAGCTTTAAATACAATTACGGAGTAGGTCGCACACTGCTCGTCATACTAGCAAATAGCCCCATAGGACTCTGGATAATGTAGTGGCAGCGGTGAGTACGCCTATGCCACGAGTGTAAAAAATAATGCCATCCCTGGACACGTGTTTCGAGGTAATTGTCTCTCATCAGCAGGGAGCAGGTAAGTATGTGGGGTGCCAAGTAGACTGCCAAAAATATTAAAGGTATAGTACCTCTCACGGCGCGCAGGTGCGGAACCCAGGCTCGTCAGCCCAAAGTCGCTCAAAAGAGCTTTAAATACAATTACGGAGTAGGTCGCACACTGCTCGTCATACTAGCAAATAGCCCCATAGGACTCTGGATAATGTAGTGGCAGCGGTGAGTACGCCTATGCCACGAGTGTAAAAAATAATGCCATCCCTGGAAACGTGTTTCGAGGTAATTGCCTCTCGTCAGCAGGGAGCAGGTAAGTATGTGGGGTGCCAAGTAGACTGCCAAAAATATTAAAGGTATAGTACCTCTCACGGCGCGCAGGTGCGGAACCCAGGCTCGTCAGCCCAAAGTCGCTCAAAAGAGCTTTAAATACAATTACGGAGTAGGTCGCACACTGCTCGTCATACTAGCAAATAGCCCCATAGGACTCTGGATAATGTAGTGGCAGCGGTGAGTACGCCTATGCCACGAGTGTAAAAAATAAGGCCATCCCTGGACACGTGTTTCGAGGTAATTGCCTCTCGTCAGCAGGGAGCAGGTAAGTATGTGGGGTGCCAAGTAGACTGCCAAAAATATTAAAGGTATAGTACCTCTCACGGCGCGCAGGTGCGGAACCCAGGCTCGTCAGCCCAAAGTCGCTCAAAAGAGCTTTAAATACAATTACGGAGTAGGTCGCACACTGCTCGTCATACTAGCAAATAGCCCCATAGGACTCTGGATAATGTAGTGGCAGCGGTGAGTACGCCTATGCCACGAGTGTAAAAAATAATGCCATCCCTGGACACGTGTTTCGAGGTAATTGCCTCTCGTCAGCAGGGAGCAGGTAAGTATGTGGGGTGCCAAGTAGACTGCCAAAAATATTAAAGGTATAGTACCTCTCACGGCGCGCAGGTGCGGAACCCAGGCTCGTCAGCCCAAAGTCGCTCAAAAGAGCTTTAAATACAATTACGGAGTAGGTCGCACACTGCTCGTCATACTAGCAAATAGCCCCATTTAAAGCTCCCAGAGCCATGGGTTGACGAGCCCGGATCCCGCACCCGCGCGCCGTGAGAGGTACTATACCTGACAATTTTTTGGCAGTCTACTTGGCACCCCGCATACTTACCTGCTCCCTGCTGACGAGAGGCAATTACCTCGAAACACGTGTCCAGGGATGGCATTTTAGCTATATACTCGTGGCATAGGTGTACCCGCCGCTGTCACTACATCCTCCAGAATCCTATGGGGCTATTTACTAGTATGACGAGCGGTGTGCGACCCACCTCGCATTTTGTATTTAAAGCTCCCTGAGCCATGGGTTGACGAGCCCGGATCCCGCACCCGCGCGCCGTGAGAGGTACTATACCTGACAATTTTTTGGCAGTCTACTTGGCACCCCGCATACTTACCTGCTCCCTGCTGACGAGAGGCAATTACCTCGAAACACGTGTCCAGGGATGGCATTTTAACTATATACTCGTGGCATAGGTGTACCCGCCGCAGTCACTACATCCTCCAGAATCCTATGGGGCTATTTGCTAGTATGACGAGCGGTGTGCGACCCACCTCGCATTTTGTATTTAAAGCTCCCTGAGCCATGGGTTGACGAGCCCGGATCCCGCACCCGCGCGCCGTGAGAGGTACTATACCTGACAATTTTTTGGCAGTCTACTTGGCACCCCGCATACTTACCTGCTCCCTGCTGACGAGAGGCAATTACCTCAAAACACGTGTCCAGGGATGGCATTTTAACTATATACTCGTGGCATAGGTGTACCCGCCGCTGTCACTACATCCTCCAGAATCCTATGGGGCTATTTGCTAGTATGACGAGCGGTGTGCGACCCACCTCGCATTTTGTATTTAAAGCTCCCTGAGCCATGGGTTGACGAGCCCGGATCCCGCACCCGCGCGCCGTGAGAGGTACTATACCTGACAATTTTTTGGCAGTCTACTTGGCACCCCGCATACTTACCTGCCCCCTGCTGACGAGAGGCAATTACCTCGAAACACGTGTCCAGGGATGGCATTTTAACTATATACTTGTGGCATAGGTGTACCCGCCGCTGTCACTACATCCTCCAGAATCCTATGGGGCTATTTGCTAGTATGACGAGCGGTGTGCGACCCACCTCGCATTTTGTATTTAAAGCTCCCTGAGCCATGGGTTGACGAGCCCGGATCCCGCACCCGCGCGCCGTGAGAGGTACTATACCTGACAATTTTTTGGCAGTCTACTTGGCACCCCGCATACTTACCTGCTCCCTGCTGACGAGAGGCAATTACCTCGAAACACGTGTCCAGGGATGGCATTTTAGCTATATACTCGTGGCATAGGTGTACCCGCCGCTGTCACTACATCCTCCAGAATCCTATGGGGCTATTTGCTAGTATGACGAGCGGTGTGCGACCCACCTCGCATTTTGTATTTAAAGCTCCCTGAGCCATGGGTTGACGAGCCCGGATCCCGCACCCGTGCGCCGTGAGAGGTACTATACCTGACAATTTTTTGGCAGTCTACTTGGCACCCCGCATACTTACCTGCTCCCTGCTGACGAGAGGCAATTACCTCGAAACACGTGTCCAGGGATGGCATTTTAGCTATATACTCGTGGCATAGGTGTACCCGCCGCTGTCACTACATCCTCCAGAATCCTATGGGGCTATTTGCTAGTATGACGAGCGGTGTGCGACCCACCTCGCATTTTGTATTTAAAGCTCCCTGAGCCATGGGTTGACGAGCCCGGATCCCGCACCCGCGCGCCGTGAGAGGTACTATACCTGACAATTTTTTGGCAGTCTACTTGGCACCCCGCATACTTACCTGCTCCCTGCTGACGAGAGGCAATTACCTCGAAACACGTGTCCAGGGATGGCATTTTAACTATATACTCGTGGCATAGGTGTACCCGCCGCTGTCACTACATCCTCCAGAATCCTATGGGGCTATTTGCTAGTATGACGAGCGGTGTGCGACCCACCTCGCATTTTGTATTTAAAGCTCCCTGAGCCATGGGTTGACGAGCCCGGATCCCGCACCCGCGCGCCGTGAGAGGTACTATACCTGACAATTTTTTGGCAGTCTACTTGGCACCCCGCATACTTACCTGCTCCCTGCTGACGAGAGGCAATTACCTCGAAACACGTGTCCAGGGATGGCATTTTAACTATATACTCGTGGCATAGGTGTACCCGCCGCTGTCACTACATCCTCCAGAATCCTATGGGGCTATTTGCTAGTATGACGAGCGGTGTGCGACCCACCTCGCATTTTGTATTTAAAGCTCCCTGAGCCATGGGTTGACGAGCCCGGATCCCGCACCCGCGCGCCGTGAGAGGTACTATACCTGACAATTTTTTGGCAGTCTACTTGGCACCCCGCATACTTACCTGCTCCCTGCTGACGAGAGGCAATTACCTCGAAACACGTGTCCAGGGATGGCATTTTAACTATATACTCGTGGCATAGGTGTACCCGCCGCTGTCACTACATCCTCCAGAATCCTATGGGGCTATTTGCTAGTATGACGAGCGGTGTGCGACCCACCTCGCATTTTGTATTTAAAGCTCCCTGAGCCATGGGTTGACGAGCCCGGATCCCGCACCCGCGCGCCGTGAGAGGTACTATACCTGACAATTTTTTGGCAGTCTACTTGGCACCCCGCATACTTACCTGCTCCCTGCTGACGAGAGGCAATTACCTCGAAACACGTGTCCAGGGATGGCATTTTAACTATATACTCGTGGCATAGGTGTAGCCGCCGCTGTCACTACATCCTCCAGAATCCTATGGGGCTATTTGCTAGTATGACGAGCGGTGTGCGACCCACCTCGCATTTTGTATTTACAAATTACATACATCCTGACAGTCACAACATGGAGGCAATGCACAGGATCCAGACAAAGCCACCATGGTGATGTGTAGGCAGTCAAGTATAGGCAAATCAATTTGCATTGATGCTGGTCAATTGTCTGAAGCTACACATGACAAACCTGAATTTCCAAAGTAGCACAAGTCACACACCCCAAAATAGAAACTCTGCAAACACAGCAGGCACAAATACTAATGGACACATCTCTCCATTATATGTTTCAGGTGTTTCAGGCGTTTTAGGTGTTTCAGGTGATCAAGGGTATTCACTCTCTCCATGGCTGATGACACCCCTCAGAGCCACAGACACACAGGCACAGAGACAGTACAATGTTGCCTTGGACGCACCAAGTCCATTGTCCAAAGGACATTTCGAGTGCTTAAGTCAAGGTTCCGGTGCCTTGACATATCAGGCGGCAGACTACTGTACAGCCCAGAACTAGTGTGCAAAATAATCCCGGCATGTTTCTTTTCTTTGGAAAATGCACATTAGTTTGCGCAATAAAATATCACTACACCAGAACCTTGTGTGCATGTTTATTCTCTGCATAAGTTCATATATCTGACAAGGAAAAGTTAAACATTGTGCGGTTAATATTGGTGAATTGTAAGTTTTAGGGTGGGTATGTGTTTTGGGGGTCAAATATGAATTTTAGGGTGTATTTTGAGGACAAAGATTAATTTTAGGGTGTGTTTTCGGCTTAGAGATGAAATTTCATCAAATCCTGTTAATCTGAGGAACAATTTGCACTTAGCGTCCAAATTTTGGCTGCCATAACGCAAATCCAATAATTTTTTCATAACCGCTATGGAAAATAATTGCTAAATACAACACGGAATATTACCGCTAAAGCCAGTTTGCGTGCAGAATCTCACCGCATAGTCAGAAAACGTGCCGCAAACACACAAGAAGGAATGTCAGCATGCATCATGTGTACTGTAGGAGTACTGTGCTCTTTCACTTTATCTTTTGAGCACACTGCTGGTGACTGTGGAGAGTGTTGGAGGTGTTTGGAGTTGTGGGCTTGTGATTTTGGATTTTGAGACTGTTGTTGTGTACTGTGAACTGTCCCTAGTGTCTCTGTGAAGTCTGGTGTACCTGTCTTTACGTGTTTTTTGCGTCTTGTACTAAATCTTGTCGGGTGTTTGTCCAAGAGGAAATTTACATTATTAATAGTTGTTAGGGTATATATTTGGGATTTATTTTTGTAGGAGTGGGTTTAGGTGTGTTCTGGGAGATGGTGGGTGTGGGTAGGGAGGGCAGGATGTCAGAGGGGACTTTTGGGGGCTTCCTCTGGCTAGTTAAGTACTACCTGCCCTTGATGGTTGAGACTGTGGTCAGATCATAAAGGGATATGCTATACGTGTGCGGAAGGGGAGGTGGGAGCATGTGAGGAGTCAGTCGGTGTGGACCAGACTGTCCGACAATGGAAGCACTGATGGCAGGATTGAGTGGACCATGAGGGTGACATGTTCGACCAACCGGGAGTCCTCATTGGCCTACAAGCGGGAAGTGCAACCTCAAAATTGTTAAATGAACACTTTAGTAACAAATCGAAAATGCTGTCTGTAGCACAATGGGGCATATTCTAAAGCAAGTGGCGGAGTGAGGCGTTAGCTGTCATGCCTTCATGCCTAACTTTGCCACTTCAGAAATGCAAGGCGGCACCATAGTTACACACATATGGCGCAGGCTTGTGTATCCCCTTGCGCTGGCGTGACACTTAGCAGTGTAGTGCCAACGCAGGCAACCTTGCACCATCGTGCAAGGGTGTCTGTGTGCAGGGCAAAGATTGTTCATGTACAGGAAGGGTGACCTTCCTGTACATAAACAATACAAGACATTTTGCTGCACAAGGCAGCACACATGGGAAAAGCAAAAGGATGAGAAATAATGCATTTCTCTTTTGCAAAGTTAGGATGAGGTTTTCCCTGACTTTAAATTTTGGCGCTGCCTCCTATTTACGCTGCCCTTGTACCTAGGTTTTGAGTAACATTTGATGAGATAGGAAAAGTTGTTCATTTAAAATAGGACATCTCCAGAGTGTCATACACAATGAATAGTTGTGACACATCTTTGTGCGATCTGCAGCGATGCTATTGTCTACAGACCATGGAGAACATGATGTTATTGGTAGACTCAGGGGCCAATGTACAAGACCCTTTCGCCAGCACTACGGCATCTATTGTGAAGTTGTGGTGGCGAGAGAGGCTGCGCCTCCTGTACAAGTCAGTGTTCAGCCACCTAACGTTGTTTTTCCCATGTGTGCTGCCTTGTGCAGCACACATGGAAAAAGACCAATTGCATAGTTTGATTCTGTGTAGGAAGAGGATCTTCCTGTGCATGTACAAATAAAATTAAAAGTTCGATTTTTACGCTTCCATGTGTGCTGCTTGATGCAGCATAAATGAAAGTGGCAGTAGGGCTTTTCCAGGATTGTGTATGTGCAGGAAGGGTCACCTTCCTACACATAAGCAATCCTCCCCTGCACACAGACACCCTTGCACTCTTTTGCAAGGGTGCCTGTGAGGGCGCTGAGTTGATAAACTTCACGCCATCGCCGGGGGACACGCAGGGCTGCACCACATTATTGTACATATGGTGCAGCCCTGTGTTACAGAAGTGGAGGAGCGAGGCGCTACACCCGGATGGCTAATGCCTCTCTCCTCAAATTCCTTGTACATGTCCCCCTCAGTCAGGGTTTGTGACAGCACCATCATTTGACACTTACAGTCTGATTGTGTTGTGACACAGCATGTCACATGCCATGCACTGTTATGTCAGTGTCACCATCATGTTGTAACTGATCCTTAAATCAACCTTGTATTGTCCATGTCACTTTCGAACTTCACAGTCTTTCGTTACAGTGTAGGCTCCCATGTTTCACTGACCTTGTGTTTCAGAGTTAAATGGAGAACATTGACATAGTCATCAGGGCTCACATATTGTCATTGCTCTTATTTTACAGACAACATGTCGCCAGAGGAGGCCCAGGCGTTTCAGGTCAGGAAAGACCGATATCTGCATATATGCAGGGGGGCCAAGGGCTATCGCAACATGGCAAGGAGTCACCGAGCTGACCAGGCAGCTGGGAGGTGGAAGTCTGTGCCCGAAGTAGTACTCCACCAGATGCAGTGGGACACACAGGCCATACCGGGCCCTTCTGGAGACAGGCGTGGGTTCCGACATGAACAGAGTTCAGCATATCACCCCGAGACACCACACAGACAAGCTGCTGCGTCTGGATCCGGCACACAATCTGGTGCCCCCTCACAGCCACATGGACAAGGGACAATGCATCTGCAGCACTGACACAAGTAGTTGGATTTACCATGAGGGACTATCGCTGCATAGTGGACATGAACGTTAGACTGGCACAAATTGAACGGGAAACGGCGGAGCACACCATCCACCTGCAGGACATTAAGGCTGCCCTGGGTCGCCCATTTTGACTCTGAACAACAGTGACCCATCCCCCTTTTCTCCGTTCCCCCAGTGTGTTTTCATATCAATAGTTAGTGCTAGGTAAGTTTGTTAAGTGTTAGGTAGTGTAGTTGTAGTGTAGGAATAGGTAGTGCAAGATTTTAACATAGTTTTAGATTTGTATTCTCTTGTAGTAATTGGGGATAAGTTTCCTTTTCCTTTGGGTGAGGAGTTGATGTATTTGTTGTTATATAAAAAATAAATACCACAAAAATATTTATTTGTGTAGGATAACTGCGTAGTTATTTTATGTTTAGCTAAGATATATTTTTCCTGCCTTCTGATGTGCTTTAAGGGTGGGAGGGGGGTTGATTTCTTAGATTTGTGTTTGCGTGTTTAGGATTAGTTACAGTAGATAGTTTAGATTAGCATTCACTTAGTTCCAGTTAGTTAAGATTAGGTTAGTTGTAGTAGTGCTTAGTGTTAGTTTAGGGTAGTTAATTTTGTTAATTGATAATAAATGTTTATTGGTTTTGAATTCTGGTTGCACTTATGTCAGAAGTGGTTTGGTGGAGTGGTGCTTTTTACCTTGTATACAACGTATTCAATCACAGAACAATCATTTGAATGAGTTTGTGTGGTCATGACATGTTATTTAGCTGGACGGATAATGTCAGGATCCATTTGATTTGAGCACAGAAAACTTGCATGTATTACAGGGTGGCAAGTAGGAGAAATGCTCTATGCTAGTGACACTCTTTTATTAAGTTTAACATCTTATGTGTGACTCACAGAGTTGGACAGCACATTGTTGCCCATTTACAACACAATGTAGGAACATGACCTTGAGCAAACATTGACATTGCAACTCTTATCCATCATGAAGATGGATGTATGTACCGTGTTCCCCAGATTATGGCCACAATCTGTAATTCACATGAGCCTGGCACAGAGTCCATCTACCATGTACAGACATAGGCACACTTGCTGTGTAGTGCAAGTGTGTCAGCATTATGGAAATTGGATGTTCCTGTGCAGGGAGGCTCACCTTCCTGCCCATGCAGATGTTGTCATTTTGCTGATCAAATGTGCACGGCACAAGGCAGAACACAATTCTGCAGCAAACAGGAGGGGAAATGTAGCATTGATCCCTGTAGTGCCAGTGTCATACCCACTTTTCCTAGCTGTTACTTCTGACATTGCCTCATAGTGATGCCACCCTTGAAATGGTGGTACAGCATCTGACTATATGCTAATTGCAGTGACCTACACATCACTGGACACATTGCCCTCTCCTTTCACAGTGAGCATAGCATGAGAGGGTTCCTTATTTCCAAGGCATTGTTAAGCCACGGGAAGTGGATGACTTAGGACTTGCACTTTAGGACAAGTCCCTATTGCCAACACAACTTTACTGAAACAGACATTGTGGTTCCAATAGCGGGTGGTAGATATGTGCCATTGCGAATCTTCATCTATGTAAATATGGTGTGCTCTATCTTGGAATGTGACATGCAGTGACTTCCATCACAATAATCTCTGTTGAGTGTGAGTAGATCTGCCAAGTGAGACTTGTTTTCAATGCTAAATGGAGACACTAATTGTGGCATGCGACTGACTTGGACCTATTTCCGCACTTGCCTATTCCCATTACGTACGTAGGGCAATGTTGGAATCTTGCAAGAATGTTGGATTTGAGCAATTAGGGCACGGCTAGTTCACACATACCCGGTCATCTCACTGCCTATCTGGGACACAGTTAAACATGAACAGTTATCATATGTCCCTCAGTGCACATTTTGATGGATTCACTGGCCCAACATTTTTTAACACTTCTATAATTGAATGGTCATAGGCAACACACATCTGTGTGACTTAAATATTTTTATTTGCATATGTATTGACTATGGTGAAGACTGGCCCCGTACTTGGTCAAACAACTCCCACATTCCATAGATGCCTAGTGGAGGGCCTGACAGAGTCCTTGGGGGTAACATGTCCAGAGGAAGAGGCAGAGTTCCGTCAACAGGCTGATTGCAGGGTCATTGGAAACAAAACAAATTATGACAGTCTATATCGAGGTCCAAGATGAGTTTCGCAGAGTGAATCTGGTGTCAGTGGAAGCTGATGTTCCGTGGCATGATGCTAAGCACAGAGCCAAGGAGAAACAGTCAATTTGGCATAGATGAATGCTACCGCTTTCTTCTTTGCAATAATGCAGATTTATTCACATCTTCATCCTCTGATGTGCCATGTGCCTCCCGTGAGTGTGGAGGTAGATTGTCTGCAGCAATGTGAGGCACTGACACATCAGGGGGCTGAGATGTGGATGTTGAAGCAGCAGCAGCATTCTTCTGTGCCAAACCTTGAGGCAGCACTGCTGTGATGAGCAGCTGCAGGGCATGAAAGATTCCAGCAAGTGTCTGTGGTGTGCAGCCGTGGCAGCCATTTGTGAGGCTTGCATCTGCTCCATGTTCTCCATGGTCATCACATGTGACGCAACTCCTTGCTGACATCGCTGGCGCCACTGTGACTGGACAGTTGTTCTAGTCTCTGAGTCAGTACTCCAGCGTTGTCAGCCATGGAAGGCTGGAGAGCATGGAGCAGACTGTGTCTTTGATGGTATGTAGGTGGTCCCGAATGGGACTGAGACACCCAAATAACCCATCTAATTTGGCCGCCAGGCTGTCAAACCCCACCTGCACCTGACCAGCCATCTCCTCCTGGACCTCTACTGCACGATGTTGAAATGCCAGAAGTGGGTCCTCAAGGTCCTGGGAGACAGCTGAGGTGGTAGGTGCTTGCTGCTGGGTGGTTTGAGCAGGGGGTGGAGTTTCCACAATGCTGTTGGATGGCCCTGCTTCCGGAGAAGGGGTGCTAATTGAGTCAAGCAGCTGGTTGATGGTTGCGAGGCCTTTATCTTCATCATTGAAGAGTGGGACAGGCTGTTGTACTGGAGGTGATGTTTCTCCCTCTGCAATGTAAAGGGGAGATGCAGTTGTATGTGTGTTTCAAGTATGATCATGCATTGGATAAATTTATAAGCAGATTGCATGACAATGTCCATTCAGAATGTTTAGGAGGAGATGCTTATTACATGCCGGATAGTGATTCATTGTACAACATCACGGATGTGACGTTATAGGTGTACATTATCATCTCACAGTTTACAAGTATGCCAAATGTAAGTGACCAATTTGTACACACAGCACCAGTTGTGTCCTCTGTTCAGTAGTGATACAGTTTGTATCACATTGTTGTCAATGTTGATTAGCTCAGATTTATGTGTCTGTGCACTGCATTGTGAGAGAGGCACCCCTACTCAGTACACCCTGATACTTTTTCAAGATTGCTCTTTTTTGGAGGGGTGGATTGCGTGGTTCCACACCTTGATGTTGGCAATGCAACATGATTGTTGATTAGGGCTATCCCATTGTTGTGATCTGGGTTGGTCTGATGTGCTACATGATATGGGCATGGAGGTATGCTTGATTTGCCATGATACACGCAGTGTAGATACTTGTTCATTTTGTTAAGTCAAGGGAGTGATGACATCTTAATGGATGCATGTTGATCTTCAGGTATGGTACAGCTTTGGTTTTACTGCCCCTTATCCCTTTCACCCAGTGACCCTTTCACTTATGTGCTTTTCCAATGGTGAGATGTTGAAAGCTTGACGAAATATGGGTCTTGGTCACAGTTGGGACACTTGTGCATTGTTGGCTAGCAGATGTCTTTTTTACATCAGGGGTTGTATGAACACGAGGAAGCGACAGAGTGTGACCTGCTCCTTTAAGTATGAACTCCACACTCAGCCACTTCAGTGACCGTGGTCTGCACCATGTTAACATGTTTATGGTGCAGACATGCACTTCATCATGCATTGTCACTTGTCTTGTCAGTGTGGCTCACAGACAGGTTGCTTTGCTGGGTAGTGCACATTGCATGGGCTTGGAGCAAGAATGTTTATGTGTGAGGAGGGAGCCCTTCCAGAACATTGGCAATGATGGACTAATTGCTATTTCTATGTGTGCTGCACAATGCAGTACACATGTACATCCAAATGGCTTTGGCTATTGTGATTTCCCTTGTGTGCATGTCATCGGTCATGTTTTTCCTTGCATACATTGCTTACTGCCCTCCTGTTGGCTTAACCGTTGTGAGTATGGTGCAGCGTGACTTTCTATTGTTGTTGCAGGCTGAACAGACAGTAACAACACCCATTACCCTAAATGTTGACACACCGTATAGTATGTAAGTGGGCCTAGATTTCAGGATTGTGGATTTCCAAAGGCTTATTAGTGGTGTTCAGGCCCTATCAACCCCCCCCCCCCCACCAACATCACATCAGGTGCGATTGGCAGGATGATGTGTATTTGGGAATATGCCACACAGATGGTCACATGGATGACACATGCTGTCCTGTTTCAGATTATTGGATGCCGGGGTTTGTGTGCGGATGATAAGAGACATGACTGCATATTTGTTCACTGACACTGTTGACTTTCCCCAAATACTTGTTTACATGCACATCAAGGTGCAATGGGCAAGTCACACCAGGAATCATGTAGAATACGGTTTTCGGTATGGCACATGTGTACACTTGAGAGTAGAGGAGTGCATTTTGACCTAAGGGGTGATGGTGCCATTTAGCAATTTGACATTCTTTGCTGGGTGTCATACTTGACTTGTCATACTTCTTAACAGGGACTTTTTACTTCTGTGAGTATGGTACACAGATAAGACATGTAGTAAAACATTATGGTGACAAATTCCTGAGATGTGTAGTCCATGCACTGTTCTGTTGAAGGCATATTCCGCCTGCTTATGGTATGACATCACATTTTGACTCAACTGTGCTGAATATGTCCATTGTGGGATATGCACCTTTTAGACAGAAGGCTGCATGATCACTATATTGTGACAATGCATGTGTTTATGGTATGCAGACTCATTACATGCTTTCTCATTTGGTGTACACAGGGCTGCATCTCATGAAAAAGGAAAGGGGCATTGCCTGGAGAAGTGGCAGGGTGTCAAAATGGCCCCTTGCCTCAACACCATGCACATACAATTTGTCTGCACAGGGCTGCATCTCTTTGATGACAATGTGAGGATGCACTGTGAACGTGACTGATTATGTCCATAAGTGAGCATGCCACCACTAATGTCAGCACACATGCACCATTGTGCAAGGGTGTCTGAGTTGATTTGAAGATTGTACATGTGCATTTTGCTCTTTCATGTTGTCCCTATTTTGTGGTCTGATATAAATCTTTGGCTATATTTTGAATTACTTTTCTGTGCAGAGGTCCAAGTCTGTGACCCCACCAATATGTGTCTTGAAATATATTTGTTGACTAGGGTGATATGTGTCTATACCCCCAGGGACAATAGTATCTGGGACAAGATCTTCAGTCATTGTAGTTGTGCACTGGGAGATATTCAATTGTGCATGAGTGACATTGGGCCCATCCACCCCGTGCCCCCAGTCCCTGGTTGTTACTCACCCTGTTGCTGATGTAGCAGGTCATGTTCAGCACTATCCTGTCCCTGGACTCCAACCACCGACTCCTTGCAGATGACTGCAGACACCTGTTCCTCCAACGCATCCAGCTCCTCCTGTGGAGCTGGACTCCCACCTCCGGTCTGCAATGCTGCCTTGTGATTGGCCAACAGTTTCTCCTTGGTCTTGCGCTTAGCATCATGCAAGCACTTCTTGCAGTCGTTTACTGTCCTCCTCACCTCTCCCACAGCATTTACCTTGGCAGTGATGGACTGCCATATTGCATTTTTGGTCCCCAATGACACATTGGAGAGAGCTGGTGTTGTTTCTCAGTCATCTCCGCAGTCAGGGCCTATTTTTCCTGCTGGCTGTACCTGGTTTTCCTCTTCCTCTTTCTCTTGCCCTTCTCCTGGGTCTCTGGCTGGTCCCCCTGTATGTTTGGGAGGTTGTTGTCTCCTGCAGTACCGGGTCCAGCTTCCACCATGGTTCTTCAGAAATGTTTTTGTTTCTGTTTGTGATACTTCGCGGGCGTTTTATAGTCGCTATTCCAGCCTAACATGAAAAAAAGTGGCGTCACGCTAATTAGTGCCAGCGGCAAGATTTTTATCGCCGTAATGCTGTTATTGACGCCGACAATTTCCGTCGAGATGAGAAGCTATCGCCATGTAGCGACAGCTTGTAAATACGTCAGTAACATGGCGATAGTTTTCGGGGGTACGCGGCGATAAAAAAATTGCCACTAACTAACGTTAGCGATAATTATTGCCAGTCCTTGTACATATAACAAAAACAACAGTGTCTCACCAGGTAGTCTTTATCAAGGGCAATTACAAAGAGTTTATAAATTACTTGAGGGAGGAGCAGAAAAGAAAGGGAGATCACAAGCAGGTTTCGTACAATATAAGGTGTTATTTGTAAGTCGTTGTAACAGCACTACAGTACAATTTTACTTAAAGTAACCATAACAACCAAGTGTGCACTGAACGTGCTAGTGTTGGTGAACAGCTCAGTGACACAAAAGTGATGAAACAGCGTGAACGGCAAAAAAACACGAAAAACAACAAATAAATAAGTAGTTATGAGGTCAATGACACAAGACAGATCAACAAAAATCAAGTATCATGATTTAAAGTGAATTGATTGACCCCATAAACGCCATGGTTTGCGCTGAGTAGTCGACGGCGTTTCGACCTGTTCAATTCCAGGTCAACTTCAGGACGATGGTTACTAAATCACATATAGTGCTGTATAGATAGGAGAGTGTTAGACCTGGCACCTTGGCGTGGGTCTCCCTTCCATTTTTTGCTGTTGCCTCATGTGTTTTTGCTGGTGTTAGATGCTTTGGGCACTGTGCCACTGCTATCCAGTGCCACAGTGCAAGTGCTCCCTATTGTAAATTGATGTATGGATTAGTGATTCCATGATTGGCTGGTTTGGTTTACCTGTCAGACCCTAATACAGTGCATCAGGAGTGCCAAGGGCTGGTAATCCAAATGCTGCTAGTGGGCTTGCAGCACTGATTGTGCCACCCACAGAAGCTTCCTGTTAAAGTGTGTCTAAAGCCTGCCATGGCAGAGCCTGCATGCAGTCTGGTACTGTCAAGCTGACTGGGCAAGTGCACCCACTTGCCGGTCCCTAATCCTTTCCTTTTCTGCATATTAGTCACCCCTATGGTAGGCCCAAGGGCAGGGTGCATTGTAAGTAAAAGGTAGGACAAGCCCTGGTGTGTGTGGCATGTCCTAATAGTGAATTACAGCCATTTTCGTTTTTCACTATTGCAAAGCTACCTGTTCCCTATAGGCCAGAATTGGCACTTTGATTATTACATCTTATAATCCTAACTGACTCAGAGAATATGGTAGAAATTCGAGTTTAGTATGCCTGAACTCAGAATGATAAAATGCATCTTTTAATGAAGTTGGATTTAACATTCTGTGTTTGAAAATACCACTATTGGAAAGTATGTATTTTCTTGTCTAACCATCCAAACCTGCCTCTGCTAGGTTGTGTATTCTGTGTCTGGAGTTTAAGTGACAGGGGCTGGGGGATTCCAGGAGACAGGGTGAGTCCGCACAGGGCTGAATAGAGAGATCTACATGTAGATGGGTGGGAGGAGTTGAACCTGGGAATGTGCCTTCCCTCCACAATGCTGGCTCCACCTCCTGTGGTGCGTCTGATGTCCCTGCCCTGCACTGTGAAAGGTAAGAAGGAGTCATGTAAACAGAGTGCTCCAGGACTGACCAGAACTGGTTTGGATTAGGCAAAGGCCTCTCTGCCTCAAGAGAACAAAGGGAAACTGTGTATAAAAAGGGGGACCCAGACCCCAGAACTTTAGATCACTTTGGGAAACAAGAAGAAACCTTTGCTGAGGAGAGGAACCAGAGAGACTGAGGAGAGACTATCCCTAAGCTTGAGGGATTGGCCTGCAGTGGTTGCCTGACTGTCAAAGAGAGGAGAAAGGAACTTTGTGTGTACTTTATTCAACTTGAGAAAAGAGCTTGCCTCCTGCTGAAGTCTCACGGACAACAGACTTCACAAACCAGCTCCCCAAGAGTTCTTTGGAAGTGCCTGCAGTTGTGCTGGGTTTCTGAGGGACTACGTGTCACAAGGAGCTGGAAGCGTGACTCACGAGCAAGAAGCGTGACGCCGAACTGCCGCTGTCGCTTCACAACGCGAAAGCGCCTCACATCGCAGGAGAAGAGGATCGACGTCACATCAGACGCCGCCGCATCACCGGGAAGCGTGTCGCAGGGCCTGTCATGGCTCAGAAGAATCGTTGAGTCACCGCAGGGCCGCTGAAGCACCTCGCATCGCCGGAGAAGAGGATCGACGTCACATCAGATGCCGCCGCATCACCGGGAAGCGTGTCGCAGGACCTGTCGCGGCTCAGAAGAATTGTTGAGTCACCGCAGGGCCATTGCATCGTTGCCGAAGTGTCTCGCATCGCCGGAGAAGAGGATCGACGTCGCATCAGATGCTGCCGCATCGCCGAGAAGCGTGTCGCAGGGCCTGTCGCTGAGTCGCCGCACGGCCGTTGGGTGTGCATGCATCGTGTTGCATCAAGAAGAAGATGCCATTTTTGTCGCATTGTACCGGATCTTCATCGCATCACGGCGTTGCGTGCCGCATCACCACGGAAGTGCAGTAAGAAACCAACGCATAACCTCCCCTCGCAGAGAAGAACCGACGCATCCCCTACACAGCAGTAGGGACCCGACGCATCACCGTTCGTGCGTGTAAGGAACCGACGCATCACCTTCCCTGCAACACTTTTGTTGTACAGCGTTACGCATCCTAAGGTACTTTGAAATCAAAGTGTCGCATTTTAACATCTACAGAGAACTAAGCTAATTCTACCATTTTAAGTACAGTATTGTGTTTTTTTGTCGTTTATGGTCTTGTGTTAAATCTATATAAAAGAATACTTATTTTTTATATAAACCTTGTGTGGTGTCCATCTGTGGTGGTGTCACTGGGTTACTGTATGTGTTCAAAAATGCTTTACACACTGCCTCTGAGATAAGCCTGCCTACTCGTGCCAAGCTACCAAGGGGGTGAACAGGGGATATTTTAGGAGTGTTCCCCCTTACCCTGACTAGACACAAGTGTCCCTATTTGTCAAAGGTACCTACCTCTGCCAACTAGAGACCCCCAAATCTAACATTGGTGGTTAGCAGTGAGGATTCTGGACTTGCATTTGTGACTCATATACAGTGATTGGTGAACACTACTAGTGAGTGCAGACCAAAACGCAACCACATACTTTTGGTAGATTGTTTTTCCTGGGATTTTCTATTTTTACCAAGAACTGCCAAGTTTAACCACCATGAGTAAAGCAGCATCCATAGCATCTGTTGATTATGATTGGGAAGAGAAGAAACTGGAATGCTACAATCTCAAGCAGCTGAAGCACTTTTGCAGGAGATTCAAAGTTGCAATGACCGGTCTCTCCAAGAAGGATAAGTACCAGAAGGCGCTGAGGGCCTCGGTCGCAGCAAGGAGTACCCCTGAGGATGTGAAAGGGGTTGAGAATGCAGACGAGCAGCTGGGTAGGCCATTGCGTCCAGGGGGAAGGAGAGCAACTTCCCCAATAGGTAGCAGTGTTTCTGCCAAAGGCCTGTCCCCAGAAGAGTTGGAGGACAGGGAGAGATGTAGGATGCATGAAATGGAGATGGCCATGCTCAAGTTGAGCGCCCAACTGGAGTTAGAGAATAGGAAATTGACCCTAGAGGAAAAGAGAATGCAGTTGGATCATGAGAAAAGTTTGAGGGAGTTGAAATTGAAGGCCAGGAGCTTAGAGATTACTCCCTCTGGTGGCAGCACACCGTCAATGCCTGTGGAAACTAGAGTGTATATTCCCAAAGATGTGGTGAAAGAGTTTTACATGAATGATGACATTGGGCATGGGTTTAAAGCCTATGAGGTAGCCATGTCTTCCCACCGGGTCCCTGGATTGGGGAGCGGGGTTGTGGGGGCGGTTCCTTAGTGAGGGGTGGGATACACTGTTAGACGTGCCTTTTGAAGTCCATAATTCTTATAGCCACATGAAAGATGCATTTATGCCCAGGTATGGGTTGACTCCTGAATAGTATAGACAGAGGTTTAGAAATTGCAAGAAGGTGGAGTCAAGCACATGGGTAGAATATGTAACTTTCTTTTGCAGAGCGTTGGATGGTTTGGTGAAGTTTAGCAAAGTGAATGATTTTGAGGGGCTCTTTGATTTAAATGCATGGGAGCACTTGTCAAGTAATTGTTTTCCAGAGCTACGCCAACACCTGATTGATAGCAGGCTGACTAATCCTAGGAGGCGGACTGCTGGGTGAGCACCCGGGTCCACAAGGGTCATGTGGGAGACTCAGCCAAGAGTGGGCAGGGTCCCCAGCATAAGAGTGGGGGGACAAGGGTAAACAGAGGGAGTTCCAGAGAGGGCCCCAAAGTGATTCCCAAGGGAACCGAGGGAAAGGTTCCCAGCCTGCCCCTGAGAAGAAGCACGGTGCCCCGACCGGTTACCCTATTCCTAGGGGACCTCTGAAGTGCTACAAATGTGGAGAAATGGGCCATAATTCTAATGATCCCTGGTGCCCACAGTTTGGAGAGACAGCACCCACTGGTGCTCCACCCCGGCAGATGGCAAGTGTATCCCTGGGGGAGGAGAGGGGTGTCCAAGGTGGGTGGGGTCCCGCAGAGATGTCCCTTGTCTCTTTAGGAGACTGTGAGGTGGTCCCCAGGACCCAACTGCCTGATAACACTAAAAAGTATAAGCAGTGGGTGACCATCAAAGGCAATAGAGTGGAGGCTCTTAGTGACACAGGAGCCAGTGTGACAGCTGTCAAGTGTCACCTGGTGTCTCAAGAGCAGGTTGTCCCCAATGCATTTTACCCAGTTGTTGCTGCTGACAACACAGAGAGCCACTGCAAGGTGGCTCAGGTTCCCTTTGAGTGGGGGGGGGGTGTCTCTGGTACTCTTCAAGTAGCTGTGATGCCAGCCATGCCTGTTGACTGTTGGTTAGGGATCGATTTGGAGAGCTCACCTTGGGCGAAGGTGGAGCGAAGTGCTCATTTGGAAATGTTGTGTCTGCCTGACTGTGTGTCACCACACGGTCCATGGCAGCCAGTAGGGGTTCTCAAGAGGACCTGGAGCCTGAGAGGGAGGCCCAGGTGCGTGCCTTAAAGAGAAGAGGCAGGGGGTGCAGTAAACCGGCCCCTGAAGTTCCCACGGCCCAGGAGGAGGTAGACCCTGAGGGGGATGCCCTGGAGCCTACCGGGGAACAGGTAGCTGAGCTGGGGGACCTGCCTTAGCTGACCGATTGACAGCAGGAAGGAGGACCCACCAGGGAAGGGTTCTGCAAGGAGCAGAAGGAATGCCCTTCTCTTGTGGGTTTGCGGCAGCAGGCTGCAAGCCAGGCAGCAGGTGATCAGTCTGGATCACATTGGATCTACTGGGAGAATGGTCTCCTGTATATTGAGCCTAAGGTTGCTGAGCCCGGGTCAGCCTGTGTACTGGTGGTACCCCAGCACTTCAGAGCCTTCCTACTGGGGCTGGCTCATGATGTACCACTGGCAGGACATTTGGGGCAGGACAAGACCTTTGAGAGGCTTGTCACCCACTTTTATTAGCCCCTAATGCGCAGGAGTTCAAACACTCATTGCAGGACATGTCAGACTTGCCAGGCAAGTGGAAAGAGTGGGAGGAAGCAAAAGGCTCCTCTCCAGCCATTCCCTGTGGTCAGCGCCCCCTTTGAACGGTTGGGTATTTACATTGCGGGGCCACTGGACCCCAAGACAGCCATGGGCAACAGGTTTATCCTGGTCTTCGTGGCCCATGCCACCCGGTACCTGGAAGCCATACCTCTGAGGACAGTGATGGCCCCCGTGGTGAGACGGGCACTGATGGGAATTTTTTCCCGAGTGGGATTCCCACGAGAGGTAGTGTCTGACCGAGGAACAAACTTCTTTTCCAAGTATATGAAGTCCCTGTGGCAGGAGTGTGGGGTAACCTACAAGTTTACCACTCCTTACCAACCCCAAGGAAATGGGTTGGTTGAAAGATTCAATCGAACCCTAAAAGGCATGATTATGGGTCTTGAGGAACCTATGAGGCGTAAGTGGGACGTCATCTTACCATGCCTGCTGTTTGCATACCGTGAGGTGCCACAGAAATCTCTAGGGTTCAGTCCCTTTGAGCTTCTCTATGGTCACCCGGTGAGAGGACCTCTGAGTTTGGTCAAGGAAGGCTGGGATCAATCTCCCAGGAAACCTCCCCCGGATGTATAAAGCTATATGCTGGCCTTCAGGAACCAGACTAGGCGTTTCAGGCAACTCGCTGAGGCAAATCCAGCCAGGAGGAGATGAAGCGTTGGTACGACCAGAATGCCACTCTGGTAGAGCTTCAGCCTGGTCAGAAAGTGTGGGTCATGGCCCCAGTGGAGTCTTGTGCGCTCCAGGATAAGTGGACCGGACCATTTGAGGTGGTGGAGCACAAAAGTCCTGTTACCTACTTGGTGTAATTGCGGTCTCCCAGGAACCCCTTGCGGGTCCTGCATGTCAACCGCCTGAAGCCCCACTTGGAGAGTTCCGAAGTGGGCATGCTCTTAGCGACAGATGCTGGAATGGAGGAGCAGACTGAGCCTCTTCCTGACCTCCTGTCAGTGACAGAGCAAGATGTGCCCCTGCCACCTTTTAGAGGTTGGCCAACCAGGTGTTGGCTGGGCTGGCAGAGTTCAGTGCCGCCTACCTGGATGACATTGCAGTGTTCAGCGCCAGTTGGGAAGAACATCTGCGCCACCTCTGGGAAGTGTTGATGGCACCGCGGAGGGCAGGCCTCATGATCAAGACAAGCAAGTGCCAGATCGGGCAGGGTTCCGTGGTGTACTTGGGACACCAGGTTGGGAGCGGCCAGGTGGCGCCCCTACAGCCCAAGATTGAAACTATCCTGGCTTGGGAACCACCCAAAACCCTGACAGAGGTGAAAGCCTTTTTAGGACTCACTGGGTATTACAGGAGTTTTGTCAAGGGGTATGGCAGCATTGTTGCACCCTTGACAGAGCTGACTTTCAGGAAGCAGCCCAAGAAAGTGATTTGGACTGACACCTGTCAGAAAGCTTTTGAGGCCCTGAAAACTGCCATGTGCACGGCGCCCGTGCTCCTGGCACCCAACTTCTCCAGAGAATTTATCGTTCAGACAGACGCTTCAGAGCATGGTGTGGGGGCTGTTTTGTCACAGATGAATGAGGATGGCCTAGATCAACCCGTAGCCTTCATCAGTAGGAGGTTACTTCTACGGGAACAGAGGTGGAGTGCGATTGAGCGTGAGGTATTTGCTGTGGTCTGGGCATTGAAGAAGCTGAGACCATACTTCTTTGGGACTCACTTCCGGGTTCAGACAGACCACAGGCCCCTCAGATGGTTGATGCAGGTGAGAATCCAAAGTTGTTGAGGTGGTCCATTTCCCTACAGGGGATGGTTTTCACGGTGGAACACCGCCCTGGTACAGAACACGCCAATGCTGATGGTCTGTCCAGATTTTTCAGTCTTAGTGATGAGAACTCCCAGGAGGTAGGGTAGTTCTTCCCACATTTCAGCTGGAGGGGCCACGTGTTAGACCTGGCACCTTGCCGTGGGTCTCCTTTCCATTTTTTGCTGTTGCCTCATGTGTTTTTGCTGGTGTTAGATGCTTTGGGCACTGTGCCACTGCTATCCAGTTCCACAGTGCAAGTGCTCCCTATTGTAAATTGATGTTTGGATTAGTAATTCCATGATTGGCTGGTTTGGTTTACCTGTCAGATCCTAGTACAGTGCACCAGGAGTGCCCAGGGCTGATAATCCAAATGCTACTAGTGGGCTTGCAGCACTGATTGTGCCACCCACAGAAGCAGCCTGTTAAAGTGTGTCTAAGGCTTGCCATTGCAGAGCCTGTGTGCAGTCTGGTACTGCCATGCTGACTGGGCAAGTGCACCTACTTGCCAGTCCCTAAACCTTTCCTTTTCTGCATATTAGTCACCCCTATGGTCAGCCCAAGGGTAGGGTGCATTGTAAGTAATAGGTAGGACAAGCCCTGATGTGTCTGACATGTCCTAATAGTGAATTACAGCCATTTTCATTTTTCACTATTGCAAGGCTACCTGTTCCCCAAAGGCCAGACTGGGCAGTTTGATTATTACATCTTATAACCCTAACTGACTATGGGTACATGGTAGAAATTCGAGTTTAGTATGCCTGAACTCAGAATTATAAAATGCATTGTTTAGTGAAGTTGGTTTTAATATTCTGTGTTTGAAAATACCACTTTTAGAAAGTAGGTATTTTCTTGGCTAACCATCCAAGACTGCCTCTGCTAGGTTGTGTATTCCTTGTCTGGAGTTTGAGTGACAGGGGCTGGGGGATTCCAGGAGACAGGGTGAGTCAGCACAGGGCTGAATAGAGAGATCTACATGTAGATGGGTAGGAGGAGTTGCACCTGGGACCTGATTAGGCCTGTGCCTTCCCTCCACAATGCTGGCTTCACCTCCTGTGCTGCGTCTGATGTCCCTGCCCTGTTCTGTGAAAGGAAAGAAGGAGTCATGTAAACAGAGTGCTACAGGACTGACCAGAATTGGTTTGGACTAGGCAAAGGCCTCTCTGCCTTCAGAGAACAAAGAGAAACTGTGCATAAAAGGGGGACCGAGACCCCAGAACTTTAGATCACTTTGGGAAACAAGAAGAAACCTTTGCTGAGGAGAGGAGCCAGATAGACTGAGAGACTATCCCTAAGCTTGAGGGATTGGCCTGCAGTGGTTGCCTGACTGCCAAAGAGAGGAGAAAGGAACTTTGTGTGTACTTTATTCAACTTGTGAAAGATCTCTAAGGGCTTGAGAAAAGAGTTTGCCTCCTGCTGAAGTCTCAGGGACAACAGACTTCACCAATCATCTCCCCAAGAGTTCCTTGGAAGTGCCTGCAGTTGTGCTGGGGTTTCTGAGGGACTGCGTGTCGCAAGGAGCTGGAAGCGCGACTCACGAGCAAGAAGCGTGACGCCGAACTGCCGCTGTCGCTTCACAACACGAAAGCACCTAGCATCGCCGGAGAAGAGGATCGACGTCGCATCAGATGCCGCTGCATAGCAGGGAAGTGTGTCGCAGGGCCTGTCGCGGCTCAGAAGAATCGTTGAGTCACCGCAGGGCCGTCGCATCGTTGCCGAAGCGTCTCGCAACGCTGGAGAAGAAGATGGACGTCGCATCAGATGCCGCCACATCGCCGGGAAGCGTGTCACAGGGCCTGTCACGGCTCAGAAATATCGTTGAGTTTCCGCACGGCCATCGGGCATGCACGCATTGTGTCGCATCAAGAAGAGGATGCCATCTTTGTCTCATTGTACTGGATCTTTATCGCATCACGGTGTAGCGTGCCGCATCGCCACGGAAGTGCAGTAAGAAACCGATGCATCACCTCTCCTCGCAGAGAAGAACTGACGCATCCCCTACGCAGCAGTAGGGACCCGACGCATCACCGTTCTTGCGTGTAAGGAACCGACACATCACCTTCCCTGCAACACTTTCGTTGTATAGCGTTACGCATCCTAAGGTACATTGAACTCAAAGTGTCGCATTTTAACATCTAAAGAGAACTAAGCTAATTCTACCATTTTAAGTACATTATTGTGGATTTTTGTCGCTTATGGTCTTGTGTTAAATCTATATAAAGAATACTTATTTTTTATATAAAACTTGTGTGGTGTCCATCTGTGGTGTTGTCACTGGGTTACTGTATGTGTTCACAAATGCTTTACACACTGCCTCTGAGATAAGCCTGTCTGCTCGTGCCAAGCTACCAAGGGTGTGAGCAGGGGTTATTTTAGGAGTGTACCCCCTTACCCTTATTTAAATATCCAAGTAACAGGGCCTGAATACGTGGATTGTGGTAGTCCTGGTGGAGTCCAATTGATTTCAGGAGGCAGGCTGGACCTATAAAGTCAAGCAGGGCGGGGATGTCTGAGCGTCATTGGGCCTGTGGGGTGGCAAGGTAAGCAAGAACGGTAGGGGTCTTACCTGGGTGCTGGAGTAACTCTATCCAGCATGGAGGGGAATAAATCAAGGGGCAGGCGGGGAAAATTGCTGCTGCACATGAAGGCGAGTTGGACAAGTGAAGCATCCGGATTCGCAGCCAAGCGTGCTGTGAACCGGCCTACAGGGGCCATGGGAGAAGAATAGTTGCATTGGTCACATGGGCAAAGGAAGAAGAACTAGAACGAGAGCAATATGGTCACGTCTGGTGCCCCGGGGGGATAAGGCAGGAGAAAGCGCCAGATGTAAGATGGTGGCGAGAGAGGTTAAGGCACTGACAGAAAGAGTGAAAATTAGATTAAATACAGTAAATTGCATACAGTTTGGCGAGCATCATTCTGTTATACATTGTGTCACGAGAGATGGCGCGAAATAAAGTTGTGGGTCACAATAAATTATTGATTATTGGATCAAGGATCGCATACACTTGGTCGCAATTGAAAGGACAAGTTACATGGTTTAGCACAAGGCTGTAAAATCAGGATGAATTGACAATATGATGCTAAACAAGGTAAGAAAGGGCAGTATTTACATTGGGTGTATTTACAGACGTGGAATATAGCAATACATGAAGCTGATTTTCGACGGGGGTGGGAAGGGTAGGGAGGGGTAAGGGTTAAATCGTTGAGTTGTGCTGTATCGAGAAATTATTAATTATTACAATTCGGTCCACAACGTGCCATGGAGCGAAATAAAGTTGATCACAATAAATATTGGATCAAGGATCGCATACACTTGGTCGCAGTTGAGGGGACAAGATACATAGTTTGGCACAAGGTTGTGAAATCAGGATGAATTGACAATATGATAATAAACAAGGTAAGAAAGGATAGTATTTACGTTGGGTGTATTTACAAACGTGCAATATAGCAATACATGATACAGATTGATGAAGGTGGAGAGAAGGAAGGGTAGGGAAGGGTAAAGGTAAAAGGATCCTAGAAGCAACTTGAGAAAAATTACATAGAAGGTCATATTCAACATACATAAATAGATAACAGAGTCAAAGATGATGTAGAGGTAAAGAACTGTTTATCATTAGTGTCAAGATACAGCAATGACCGTGTTCCATTTATCTAGAGAGTTGAGCCCATTAGCAACAGAATCTCAGCGTGTGATCCACCTGCACTCGCATTTATTCAAAAGTAGTTGCAAGTTCCCGCACCAGATGGGAAGTTCCGGGTAGTCAATGACCTGCCATACCAGGGGGGTTTCAGGATGGTTATATTCATGGAAATGTGCAACTAGTGGTGCTGTCTCGATGTTGCATCATGTTGGGAAATACTTTGCTTTACCATCTGGGTCGTTTGGCCAATATACAGTAAGTTGCAGGGGCAACGTATGGCGTAGATGAAGTTGGAAGTGCAGCAGTTAGAGAATTGTTTTAGTTGATATATGTGATCAGGAGTGACAAATTATTTCATGTTGAGGGTAAGGTCACACACTGAACAGGTCTGGCATTTGTAATGGCCAATGATCGGTGGTAACCCCCACATCAAGGCCTAAAGGGGGCATGGGTCCGAAGTATGGACCAGTTTCTCTTGATCACCTTGATGACCTTGTTACTCGAGGGACTGTAGGTTGACACAAAGGGGATGCGTGAGTTGGTGTATTTGGGGGAAGGAGAGAGGATCACTTCCCTGTGGCTATTCCACCCAAATTTGGATGCCCAGGAAACCAAACATTTGGGGTATCCCCTGTTAATCAGTTTCTCAGAAAGGATGGCAGCCTCTCGGAAGTAATCTTTGCGCCATTTGCAATTCCTCCTGATGCGGAGGAACTGTCTGTATGATAAACCGTCCCTCAGGCCACATAGGTGATAACTAGAAAACAATAACAGTTTTGTGTTCTGTGGATTTACGGTACAGTGTGGTACCGATGATGCCATCCTCCGTATGAAGAGTGAGGTCAAGGAATGGAAGGTCATTGTTTCTCACATCCAGTGTAAAAGTGAGGTAAGTTTGGCAATTATTGAGCCAGGAGATGAATGAGGATAGATCTTCGTGTGTGCCATGCCAAAGTAAAAGAATGTTGTCAATGTAACAATGCCATAAATGGATTTTATTCCTGAAAGGGTTTTGAATGGACAAGATGTGCATTGTCTCGAGATGGTGTACTTAGAGGACTGCAAAGTTGGGGGCAAAACAAGCGCCAATTGAGACACCTTTAATCTGGAGATAGAAAGTCTCCTTGTAAAGGAAATAGTTATTGGTCAATGCAATGTGGAGAAGGCCCAATTATAAACGCTGAAGTGAGGGCCTAGGTCGTGTGTTCAAAAGTTGTTTTATAACAGCAAGGCCTTCAGTGTGGGGGATGTTGGTGTATAGTGATTCGATGTCGAGGCCTGCTATCAAATCAGTTTCGTTATTGAATGGTCTGTCCTCGATGAAGTTAATCAGGTACAGCTATCCCTAACAAAGTTATCAGTCAATGGGACAAACTCTTTAAAGATAGCGTCAATGTATTCACCTAGGGGTTCCAGAATGGAACCACAGCCACATACTATGGGCCGACCCAGTGGCTGTGATGAATTTTTGTGGACTTTGCACAGTACATAGATCACTGGTGTTATAGGGTAAGGATTATTTAGGAAAGTGTGTTCTTGTTTTGGAGGTAAGGCCTGGTTGGTAACAGCTTGTATTTTTTTACTGATGTCAGTGAGTGGGTCTGAAGTCAGGGCCGGTAGTGTGTGATGTTTGTGAGCTGATGTAGAATTTCCCCATCATATTTATCTATATCCATAACAACTATGCCGCCAGCTTTGTCTGCAGGTTTCATAACTATGTGTTGATTGTCGCATAAGCTGTCTATGGCCTGTTTTTCAGTGAGTGGGAGATTGTACGGGACGAATTCAGAGTGGTGGTGCAGTTCCTTGATCTCATGCATGACCAGTCTCTCAAAGGTCAGGATTTCGGGTGGCATCATGAAAGCAGGGGGTAGAAAAGTTGAGGGCGGATGGAATTGCCACTTGTAGGGTCTGTTGGTATCAGGTTTGTTGTAAAAAAATTGTTTGAGAGCATAGGGCGGAGCTGGTTCGGGCGGAGGCTGAGGTCCTGGAACTGGAGCGTGGGGCTCGGGAGGTGGGGGGGAGGGCGCATTGTCGTCAGTTACAATATGCGCAGCAGAAGTATGGCTCCCTGCTGCTTGACGAGGCGCGCCAGGCGTGGTTGGCCACAAGGAGTCGGGTGTACCAGTGGGGGGATAAGTCGGGTGCGATGCTGCATAGATTGTGCCAGGGGAAATATCATGCCCAGGATCTCCCCGGGATAACGGATTTAGGGGGGGCACCCATAGTGGACCCGGGGGCGCTGGCCAATAGTTTTGCGACATACTATGAGGATCTCTATAGCCCCCGGGTGTGCCTCACGGCGGCGGTGGTAGAGCACTTCCTGGCTGATCACCCGGTCACGGCTCTACCCGAAACGGCACGGTCAGCATTGGATCGTCCGCTTACAGTGGAGGAACTGGGGGAGGCTCTGGGTGGCCTGAATCCGGGCAAGGCCCCGGGCCCGACTGGGTTTCCGTGTGAGTTTTTTAAGAAGTACTTTTTACCATTAGGCCCACACTATGCAGCGGTGGTGGAGAAGGCCCGAGAGGGTGGGCTGTTACCCCGGGATTGGAGACACGCGGAGATTGTAGTGTTTCATAAACCGGGTAGAACCCGGAGGAGCACGCCTCCTCAACCCGGAAGCTAAAATACTGGCGAAGGCCTTGGCCAACCGCCTCCTGCCATATGTTGCCTCACTGGTCCACCCGGATCAGGCGGGGTTTATGCCCTCTCGTGCCACGCGGAATAATATCCGGCGCGCTAATGTGGCAATTGCTGAGGTGCGGCGGTTGGAGGTCCCGGCAGCTCTATTGCTAGCAGACATGGACAGGGCGTTTGACTCCCTTAGTTGGCGCTATTTGTTCCTGCTGCTGCGGTGCTTAAACTTCGGGCCGCGGTTCCTGTCTTACGTGCGGCTCCTTTATACGGAGATTACGGCCTCCGTTAGGGTGGCGGGGGTGTCCTGGCGGCCGTTCCCCGTACGGTGTTGGACGCGCCAGGGGTGCCCCCTGTCCCCATATCTGTTCGCCTTGGCTATGGAGCCGCTGGCGGCGTGGGTGCGCATGGACGCGCAGATCTCCGGATTTGAGTGGGAAACTGGCTTGGCCGATCGGATAGCCCTTTACGCAGACGATGTCCTCTTCTTTCTGACGAATCTCGATCGTACGGGGCCCCGGTTGCTCCGGATCATGCAGATATTCGGTGAGACGTCGGGTCTTTTTATGAACCCCCGGAAGTCCACGCTGTGGGTACTTGTGGGTCCGACTCCGGTGCAAGAGTGGGCGTCCTCGGTGCGGATGGCGGAGGGGGGGCTTCAGTATCTGGGGGTATTCTTGTCCCCTACCCCGGTGATCTCCTGGGAGCGAAATGTGGCGTCCGTGTGGGAGCAGGTTTGTCGGGACATTAAACTGTGGGCTCGCATGCCACTCACCATCTTTGGCCGGTCAGCGATTTTTAAAATGGTGGCTCTTCCCCGCCTGCTATATCAGCTGCAGAATCACCCCTATACGATCCCGCCGCACTGGTTCCGTAGGGTGAACTCGACTTTGGGTCAGTTTTTGTGGGAGGGTGGGGTGGTGCGGGTTGCACTACGAACGTGCTTCCTCTCAACATATACTGGGGGTCTGGCTACGTCGGACTTGCTCTCGTATTACCAGGCCTCCCACCTGCTGGTGCTGAACGAGTGGTGGTATGGGAGGGGGGACCCGGCATATGCGGTGGAGTGGCAGCTCATGGCCCCGCACACACTCCACACCTTGCTTTATTCTGCCGGCCATCGGGCGCGGTTGCGGCCGGCGACGCAAGTAGTCTTCCAAATTTGGCGCCAGGCGTTGCAACATATTGGGTGGTGGGGCGTTCTCACGCGTGAGACCCCTCTGTGGCACAACGGGCGGATACCGCAGTTGGCGGCCCTGGCAGGGTTTGAGGGGTGGGATCGGATTGGCATCTCCACTATAGGCGATGTCGTGCGTGGGTGTGTGTTGTAGTCCTTCCAGGAGTTGCGGCGGGAGTTTGACATGCCACAGATGCAGTTCTATCGATACCTACAATTTCGCCACGCATTCTCCCCTAGTCTGGTGGGTTTGGACTCCCTGGCGGACTTTAGCCTGGTGGAAGCGAAGCTGTTTATGGGAGACCTGCATGAAAGGAAAATTTCCAAGATCTACCGATCACTAGTTATCCATAGTGCCCCTTCGCTCCAACAGCTTAAAGGGAAATGGGAAGACGATGTTGGGCCCCTTGATGAGACAGATTGGACAGATGCACTGGCCTCGCCCCGGGGAGCAGCCATAGCCATGCGACTCCGTCTTATTCAATTTAAGTACTTACATAGGGCCTACTTCACCCGGTGGAGGTTATGGCGGGCGGGCTTAATTGACTCTCCGGAGTGCCTCCGCTGTGGACGGGAAGAGGGTTCCTTCATTCATACTGTGTGGCATTGTGGGTCCCTGTCTCGGTTTTGGAGAGGGGTATTGGCTTGTCTATCCGAGGTATTGGGGTGGGATCTCCCCGCGGACCCTAAGCTGACGCTCCTGCACATTATGGAGGACATTGGTGGCAACATATACAAGCGGCACCTATTGTTATTGGGTTTCACACTGGCAAAGAGGGATATCGCCCGGGCATGGAAAGCGCCGACTGCCCCCTCGCTGAATGTGTGGAAGAGAGGCTTGGACTTTAATATGGGCCTGGAGCTCCCTATCTTTGCAGCTAGAGGGTGCCCTCGCAAACATTATAAGATATGGAAAAGGTGGGCAAACTATGGGGGTCTTCCCCTGGAGCCAGCCCCGGAGGAGCGGGAGGAGGGATTTGCCTAGTTGCCCCTGGGTGAGGGGGTGCTTGCATGGACGGGGGACTGACCTGTCGGACCTACGCTTATACGCTTTATTGATGGCTGAATATAGTATGGTGCGGTCGGGGGGTGGGAGTTGGGAGGTTGGGGGGGGAGAGTTTGGGGGTTTTGTATTCATCTGAAATGCATTTCAACTATCCTATTATGATAAAATTGTCAATGGCATGATTAGAGTATTGCTTGGGCTGCTACCTCTGGGTTACAGGGGCCGGCATTGTATGTGTCTGTTGACGAATAAAAACAGTTTAAAAAAAAAAAAATAGACGGGACAGGTCAGCTCTTGAACCTCACAGGAAAGTATTGATATAAAGGGAGCCCAGATCTTTGTGTAATCAGATTTATCCCCCCCAGAGTGGCCATTGACAATCTTTCCATTACCAAAAGGGACCACAACTGATGGAGCCCTTGTGTGTGCTCCGGGATTCTATCCGTATGCCAACAAGATAAGAGCACCTGGTGGGCGGTATTAAGTGCCAGGGCCATCCGTCTACCTTTAATTGGGCGTAAAGGAAAGGTTAGTATTAGACAAACCCAGTATTGTATAGGCGGGGAACCTAGGGATAGTGGTGTCAAAGGCCCTATCTATTTGGCTGATAACGGCAACCTGAACCACTGTAACATAAGTAATGAACATGTTATGGAATCACTATGTTTTTTTCAATTGATGGTTAAACATGTGTATATGGACCAATGGTGAAAAATGAAAATGCTAATAAAATCTGTTTAAAAAAAAAAAAAAAAATTGTTTGAGGCGAATGCGCCTAAAAAACAGAAGTAAATCCTCTTGTAATTTAAAAAACGTACTGCGAACAGCGGGGACAAAGGAAAGACCCTTGCTGAGGAGTGAGATTTCGTCAGAGGACAAGGTGTGTTGAGACAGGTTGAAAATGGGGATAGAAGTGCAATTAGAGGTGTTGGGACATGTAGGTGTAAGGCTGACATTGATAGTCATGTTCGGTTGGGTAATCTCTGTGGGGGGGTGTTGGACAGGCCACACGAAGGGCTGCTCCCTCCCCGCACGACAGGGCCCGAGCTCCGGCCCACCAGGCATAACCCACGAAAAGCACCCGTACCCCGTCTCCCGACGGATCTTCTGCCCTCGGACCTCTACTCATCACGGGGCCCAGCCCCACCGGCTCCCCCGGCCGGTTCAAGCCGCCATCTTGGGCCCTGCACCACGAGGCCGCGTGGCCTCGCCCCGACCCTAACCCCGGGCCTGACCGGCCCCGACATCCCGGCACCACCATCCACCCGGGAGGTGAGCGGACCACTTGGCAGGTCAATGGGAGGACGAAGTGTCAAGAGCTCTTCCCCCGCCAGGTGCCGATCGCCTCCAGCTCCCCCAGGCGCTGGCTCCACCCCCTGCTGGGTGTCTGGACACCTTCATCCCGGGCCCTCCGACCTCCAAGTGCGAGGGTCCGGACATCAAAGAGCGCCTGCCCTATAACTGGGGCAACTCCGGAGCAGGAAGGCAGTTGTATCCTGGAGTCGAGAGACACCGAGAGAACTCAGCCTTGACGGACTACTGGCGCTGCCGTAGCCCGCTCTTGTGAACCATCGTCCTGCCTGCTGGCGCTGCCGCGGCCTTCTACAACATCCATCCTCGTCGGGACCTGCTGGCGCTGCCGCGGCCCGTTGTAACGACCATCCTCACCGGGACCTGCTGGCGCTGCCGCGGACCGTACATCGACCATCTTTCCGGGACCTGCTGGCGCTGCCGCGGCCCGTTGTAACGACCATCCTCACCGGGACCTGCTGGCGCTGCCGCGGACCGTACATCGACCATCTTTCCGGGACCTGCTGGCGCTGCCGCGGCCCGCACCAACTAAGCTCGAGGATTGTGAGCTAATCATCATCTCATCCAAACTACCTGACTGGTAGACAGACTGTCCCGCTACCCCTTACCCTGCTTTGAGAGACTTGAATCGAGGGGACCCCTGAGTCCAGACCTCCTTGTACCATTCAACCGTACCTTAAGAAGTGCTTATAAAGAACACTGAACCTTATCCGTGTGTGGTATCTGTCTGTGGGGGGGAAGTTACTTGTCTGTACGATCGCTGGAGACGGCTCTCCCCGGAGACCTCTCCTCCTGACCCCGGCCGACCCTCCCGGTCCGTCTATCCTTTCTAACATTGGTGGCCAGCGGCGCGATCCGAATCAACGCGTAATCGTACAGAGAGTAGCTCACCCCACGACAACAACACGATGTCAGCCAAAGATAGCAACTCCACCGAGAAATTCCAAATGGATAAATTAGAAGAATACAACCACCGCGAACTGAGACAATTCTGCATAGAACTTGGCATTGCTACCACCGGCCTGAGTACCAAAGATGATCTAAAGCACGCCCTAGAGTCGTGGACAGAAACGGGGGTCGCCGGACCCTCCGACCAAAGCAGCATCACACCAGAGGGGAACGCCATGGCTCCCGAGGAGCGGGGAACGGGCCTCTCGCAGGAGGAGATCCGAGAAAGAGAAAGAACCAGATTACACGAGTTGGAAATGGCACGACTCAAGATGGATGGGGAACTCAAGTTAGCTGAACAGAAACTCAACCTCGAGCACATGCGGCTCCGAGATGAACGAGAAGAGAAGCAGAGACAGAGAGAGCTGGAGGAGAAAAAAATAACGCTCGAGCACGAGCGCAAACTGGCGGAAATAGAACTTCGGAAACAGAATAAAGAACTGGGGGTGCCTGAGCGACCACACACCCCGGGGCCAATCGAGAAAAAAGTCCACATCCCCAAGGATGTTGTCCGCGAGTATGTCCGAGAAGACGACATACAACAGTGGTTTAAAGCCTACGAGATCGCCATGACCTCCCACCGGATCGACCGGAGTGATTGGGGAGCCGGACTCTGGGGGAGGTTTATCAACGAGGGGCGCGATGCCCTACTGCAGCTCCCAGATCACCAAATGTCGTCCTACGACCACATGAAGGCTGCCCTCCTCACCCGCTACGGCCTCACACCCGAGATGTACCGCCAGAGGTTCAGAGATTGCACCCGGATCCCAGGTACAACTTGGGTAGAATACGTGAACTATTTCAGCCGTGCCTTCGAGGGTTGGATAAAGGGGAGCCAGGTCACCACCTACGAACAACTCTTTAACCTGATGGTATGGGAGCACCTGTCGAACAACTGCTTCGTCGAGCTCAGGCAGCACCTCCTCGACAGTAAGCTGACTGACCCCCGGCAGCTCGCCGCCGAAGCTGACCGATGGGAAAGCACCCGAGTGGGCCGGAGGGGGCCACACGAACAGAACAGAAACAACCAAGGCCAGCACCGTCCTCGGGGAGGAGGAGGGGGCCAGGGGCGAGGGAGAGACGCCTTGCCCGCAACACCCGTGGCCAGCACCCCGGCTCCGGCCGGTCGGGGCAACCCCCCGTGGCGTCCTGGGGTCCGAGCCAACGTCACGTGCCACCGATGCCAGCGAGTCGGCCACTACGCCAATGACCCGAGCTGCCCGCAGAACCAAACACCCAAGCCCCGCCAGGTAGCTGCCGCCGCCCTGGGGGAAGAGCGATCATTGGAGGAACCAGAGGAGTATGAGCCGGCCCAGCAAGAGTGGGAACCGGCCGCCATGGTCCTGGCGTGCTTAGGGGGAAGAGACATGGTCCCGCGGGCTCCCCTACCCGCTAACACCAGGAAATACGGTCAGTGGGTGACCATTAATGGACAGCGAGCCGAGGCCTTGCGTGACACAGGCGCCAGTGTGACGGCCGTCCGCTGTCACCTGGTGAAGCCCGAGCAGATCCTGCCGAACATTCTCTGCCCCGTCCGCTCGGCAGACAACTCTGAAAGTATGTGTCAAATGGCCTGCGTTCCATTCGAATGGGGAGGGGTCTCCGGCCTGTTGAAGGTGACGGTGAAGGTGACGGGATGCCCCCGTGGACTGCCTCCTGGGGAATGACCTCGAGAGTTCCCCGTGGGCCACCGTTGAGAGAAGAGAGCACCTGGGGATGCTGGGCCTCCCGGACTGGGCCTGCGTAACCACCCGGTCCATGGCCGCCCGTGCCGTCCCTCGATCAGAAGAACCAGAATGGCCAGCACCTCCGCCCCCAGTCGCCCCAGTAGAAGACAACGACGAGGCCAGCCTCCCAGACCCGACGGCCGAAGGGGACGCGCAACCCCAGGAGCTTCCTGACCTGGCTCAGTGGCGTCAAGAGGGGGGGCCCACCCAAGCACAGTTCCGCCAGGAACAAAAGACCTGTCCCTCCCTCGAGGGACTCCGCCAACAAGCCAGCGCCCAGAACGCAGGGGACTCCACCGGAACTCACTGGGTCTACTGGGATAACGACCTGCTATACAGCGAGCAAAGAATCGCCGAGCTGGGGGCCGGTCGAGTACTGGTGGTACCTCTCCGCTTCAGAGACTTTCTGCTCAACCTGGCCCACGATGTCCCCCTGGCTGGACACCTGGGCCAAGATAAAACGTACAGCCGCCTAGTGACCCACTTTTTCTGGCCGAAGATGAGGAACGACGTCCTGAACCACTGCCGATCTTGCCCCACATGCCAAGCCAGCGGGAAGAGTGGTCGGAAGCTGAAAGCCCCTCTGCAACCCTTCCCTGTGGTCACCACCCCGTTCGAGAGGGTGGGGATAGACATCGTGGGGCCTCTGGACCCCCGCACGGCACAGGGACACAGGTTCATCTTAGTACTGGTGGACCATGCCACCCGCTACCCCGAGGCGGTGCCCCTACGGACCGTGACAGCTCCGGTGGTTGGCCGGGCCCTAATGGGGATCTTCTCCCGGGTAGGCTTCCCCCGAGAAGTCGTCAGCGACCGAGGCACGAACTTTATATCCAAATACATGAAGTCCCTCTGGCAACAATGCGGGGTCACCTACAGATTCACGACCCCCTATCACCCCCAAGGGAACGGACTAGTGGAGCGTTTTAACCGCACCCTCAAGGGGATGATTGGGGGATTGGAAGAGCCCCTCCGTCGCCAGTGGGATGTACTACTCCCGTGCCTCCTCTTCGCCTACCGCGAAGTTCCCCAGAAGTCCCTCGGTTTTAGCCCTTTCGAACTCCTGTACGGGCACCCTGTGCGAGGGCCCCTCAGCCTAGTAAATGAAGGTTGGGAGATGGCCCCCCTAAAGACCCCTCCAGACGTCTTCAAATACCTCCTGGCCCTACGCAATCAGACCCGGCGCTTCAGAGAGATGGCCAAGGCGAACCTCGAGGCCAGCCAGGAGGACATGAAGAAGTGGTATGATCACAATGCCTCCTCCGTTGAGTTCGAGCCTGGACAACAAGTATGGGTGATGTCCCCCACCGAACCATGTGCCTTGCAAGATAAGTGGACGGGGCCCTTCAAAGTGGTCGAGCGCAAAAGCCCCGTCACTTACCTCATCGACCTGGGGACCTCCCGGAACCCCCTTCGGGTCCTCCACACCAACCGACTCAAACCACACTTTGTGCGCTCAGAACTCAGCCTCCTGATGGCTACGGACAGTGGGGCAGAGGAAGACTCCGAACCCCTCCCGGATCTTCTGAAGACTCAGGAGAATGACGGCTCCGTGGACGGGGTCCGGCTCTCTGACGCCCTCACTTCGGAGCAACGCCAGGGCTGCCGGAACCTCCTGCTGCAGTTCGCTACCCTGTTCTCCCTCACCCCCGGGGTCACCCCTTGGTGTTTGCACGACGTGGACACCGGGGACAGTCCCCCTGTCCGACACCGGGCCTACCGCGTACCAGATCGGGTACGGGCCTGCATACAGGAGGAGGTGGCCAAGATGCTCACAATCGGGGTCATCGAGCCCTCGGACAGTCCCTGGGCCAGTCCGGTTGTATTGGTCCCCAAAGCCGCTGCCCCCGGCACCGCACCGGAACTGAGATTCTGCGTCGACTACCGGGGCTTGAACGCTGTCACCCGGACCGACGCTCATCCGATCCCCCGAGCAGACGAGCTGATCGACCGGCTGGGGGCCGCCCGCTACCTCAGTATCTTCGACCTAACAGCGGGCTACTGGCAGATCGGCCTCACACCCAGGGCTCAGGAACGGTCAGCCTTCTCTACCCCCGATGGCCACTACCAATTCAAGGTCATGCCCTTCGGCATGAAGAATGCCCCCGCCACGTTTCAACGCCTCGTGAACCAGGTCTTGGCGGGGCTCGAAGAGTTCAGCGCTGCCTACCTGGACGATATCGCTGTATACAGCCACCACTGGCCCGACCACCTCCGTCACCTCCAAGAGGTCCTACAGGCCCTCCAGCGGGCCGGCCTCACAATTAAGGCCGGCAAGTGCCAAATTGGCCAAGGGTCTGTGACCTACCTTGGGCACCAAGTGGGAAGCGGGCTGGTGGCCCCGCTACAACTTAAGATTGCTGCCATCCAGTCCTGGCAGCCCCCCGTCACCCAGACCGAGGTCCGAGCCTTCTTGGGGCTCACCGGCTACTACCGGCGGTTCGTGAAGGACTACGGCAGCATCGTGGGGCCCCTCACGGGTCTCACGTCCAAGAACCAGCCGAAGCGGATTAACTGGACCCCCGATTGTCAAGCGGCCTTCGAGAAGCTGAAGGCCGCTCTATGCACCGCCCCTGTGCTCCAGGCCCCCGATTACAGTCGGGAATTCATGGTACAGACCGACGCCTCCGACCACGGCATCGGAGCCGTCCTTTCTCAGTTAAACCCCGAAGGTCATGACCAGCCGGTGGCCTTCATCAGTCGACGTCTCCTGGCCCGAGAACAGCGCTGGAGCACCATCGAGAGGGAGGCCTTCGCAGTGGTGTGGGCCCTCAAAAAGCTCCGGCCCTATCTCTTCGGTACCCACTTCCGGGTACAAACCGACCATCGACCCCTGCAGTGGCTGATGCAGATGCGGGGGGAGAACCCAAAACTCTTGCGCTGGTCCATTTCCCTGCAGGGAATGGACTTCACTGTGGAGCACCGACCAGGCCAAGACCACGCCAACGCGGATGGCCTGTCCCGCTTTTTCCGCCTCGACGAAGAGAGTCCCCAAGGAGATGGGTGACTCTCCCCGCCTTCAGCTGGGGGGGACGCATGTTGGACAGGCCACACGAAGGGCTGCTCCCTCCCCGCACGACAGGGCCCGAGCTCCGGCCCACCAGGCATAACCCACGAAAAGCACCCGTACCCCGTCTCCCGACGGATCTTCTGCCCTCGGACCTCTACTCATCACGGGGCCCAGCCCCACCGGCTCCCCCGGCCGGTTCAAGCCGCCATCTTGGGCCCTGCACCACGAGGCCGCGTGGCCTCGCCCCGACCCTAACCCCGGGCCTGACCGGCCCCGACATCCCGGCACCACCATCCACCCGGGAGGTGAGCGGACCACTTGGCAGGTCAATGGGAGGACGAAGTGTCAAGAGCTCTTCCCCCGCCAGGTGCCGATCGCCTCCAGCTCCCCCAGGCGCTGGCTCCACCCCCTGCTGGGTGTCTGGACACCTTCATCCCGGGCCCTCCGACCTCCAAGTGCGAGGGTCCGGACATCAAAGAGCGCCTGCCCTATAACTGGGGCAACTCCGGAGCAGGAAGGCAGTTGTATCCTGGAGTCGAGAGACACCGAGAGAACTCAGCCTTGACGGACTACTGGCGCTGCCGTAGCCCGCTCTTGTGAACCATCGTCCTGCCTGCTGGCGCTGCCGCGGCCTTCTACAACATCCATCCTCGTCGGGACCTGCTGGCGCTGCCGCGGCCCGTTGTAACGACCATCCTCACCGGGACCTGCTGGCGCTGCCGCGGACCGTACATCGACCATCTTTCCGGGACCTGCTGGCGCTGCCGCGGCCCGTTGTAACGACCATCCTCACCGGGACCTGCTGGCGCTGCCGCGGACCGTACATCGACCATCTTTCCGGGACCTGCTGGCGCTGCCGCGGCCCGCACCAACTAAGCTCGAGGATTGTGAGCTAATCATCATCTCATCCAAACTACCTGACTGGTAGACAGACTGTCCCGCTACCCCTTACCCTGCTTTGAGAGACTTGAATCGAGGGGACCCCTGAGTCCAGACCTCCTTGTACCATTCAACCGTACCTTAAGAAGTGCTTATAAAGAACACTGAACCTTATCCGTGTGTGGTATCTGTCTGTGGGGGGGGAAGTTACTTGTCTGTACGATCGCTGGAGACGGCTCTCCCCGGAGACCTCTCCTCCTGACCCGGGCCGACCCTCCCGGTCCGTCTATCCTTTCTAACAGGGGGTCATATTGGTAGAGTAAGCGGGATATTTGTGGCACTTGAGGTACTGGGATCTGTAGCAGTAATGTCCTCATTGTTAGCTGTGGTCAGTTTGGTGATCACAGTTGGGGGCCCCATTGATAAAGCTTGCGACGGATTTGCCATTCGCCCGCATACTGGTATTGGTAGTTCGGCCTCGCCCGGCCCGACCGCGTCCGCGGTTTACTCCTAAAAAACCAGTAGGTAGGAGTGGTAGTGGGTGGGGTCTGTTCTGTGGGCGCTCTGAGCTAGGGCCTTCACCAGGGTCTAAGTCTTCGATGGAAGTATTTGATGAGTCTGAAAATGTAATGATGTGATTATTTCTGTATCTACCCCAGTTCCTGTTTCTAGGTGGCTGGTAGGGAGTGTTGTAAAATGTGTCAAGTAAGTATGGATAAGTGTTGTCCTTGTTGTGGTTCGTAATGTCTTTTTGTATTTTTTATTTTCTTGTTCTGTTCAAAAGTGTTAAATGTAGTAATAGTACTGTTGATTTTATCGAGGAGACCCTTAGCATCAGCGATGGCCGTGTCTGATAGAATTAGTTTTTCAAGCTCGGCTATCTCCTCAAGCTCTTTACAACTGTGCTCCATGGCTGTGTCTATGCTAAGCACCATCCAGTGCCTTGAGCAGGTGGTAGCAAGGTGGCTGAAGCCATTCCAAAATGTTTTGTCTTGTGTAAATATAGCTGGCATATTCCGTATTTGGAGTCCTAGTGGTATGGTGTCGGATTTAAGGTATTTTGTAAGCATACACGCGTGAAGGTCAGTGCGAATCTGTTTTTTCTTTAGATTCTTGAGCTTCTCTAGTAAAGCCCTGGAGGTATTAGGGGCTGAGGGAAGGGGAGTGGACGTGTGTGAAAGCAAAGAAGGGCCACTAAGAATGCGTTAGATGTAATCATCCGTGTAGTTCAGGGTCTCCCTGGAGGACATAATGTGTAGGTTAATTTCACATCATGTAACACATGAAATGTGTAAAGTATATACAAATACTCTCGCAACCCAATGGTTGCTCAATAACAAGAATACATAGAACAGGAGTAAACCCGTTAACCCAGTTGAGACTGGGTGGAGTATATAACAAGCAACAGTGTCTCAACCGGTAGTCATTAGCAAGGGCAATTACTAAGAGTGTATAAATCACTTGAGGGATGAGAAGAAAAGAAAGTTGAGACCACGAGCAGGTTTCGTACATTATAAGATGTTATTTGTAAGTAGTTGTATCAGCACCACAGTAGAATTTTACATACAACAAAGGGTGCACTGAACATGCTAGTGTTGGTGAACGGCGCAGTGACACAAAGGGGATGAAACAGCGTAAACGGTGTACATATTCCGCTTGGTTCTGTCGGCGGAGCCTCTGCTGGTGGTAACCATTACCCAGCAGTCCGTCCGACACAGAACTGCTGAGCTGCAGTGACAATCATCCTACTGAGGGCAAGAAACTTGTCACGGATTTTTCTGGTCTGAGTGTCCGCCATGCAAGGCAAGGCGAAACAGGCAGCTAAAGTGTTAAATGGCTCTTATGTGTCAGGAAAAGCTCCCTGAGAATTGGGTTTATTTACTTTTTGTTTAGAGAAAACAAACTACATCTTCGAGATGGCATGGTGGCGTGGCCTCTCACTTCACAGCAGACAGAGCCATGCCAGTTAGACGGGGATCTCTCAATGCGGTTGAAAGCCCTGTGCCTGGGTGGAAAAGGTCATGACCTCTGCCCCCATGGCAGCAGAGGTCTGCCTGCCAAGGCCTATAAGGTTGTCCGTCTAAAACTCTGAAAATGTGACCCAGCCTTGAAAGTCTCCTCCATTGGCTCTTGAGGATTGAAGATTCACAATCCTTTGCACCATACCTAGCTCCAGGGAGAACAAGGGGCATGGCTACCTTTAAAACCTAACTTCACAGTACACCCCACCCCAGGTAGGAACCACCACCTGGGCTGTCCGCCAAGATATCCACAGCCTGCCTTCAGCCGACTGAAGCACAGATTCGGGTCCCCCTGGGCATCCAAAGCTCTGGCCTCTGCAGCGCCTTAAATTGAGGCTTAAACATGTAAAATAACCATCTCCAGTTTGAGAAACTAATAAGGACAGAACTCTTAAGGCTGCCTTCCTCCGAACACCTGCGTGACAGAGCAATACAGGATACAGGTGTCTGATTTCGCACCTTGTCCTCCATGTTACCTCTTGTAGTCTCTACTATTTTTATGAAACTTTGTGTGCACAGAACTTTACAAAGACATTCAATAAATAAGAATGCACTGCAATTCTTGTTGAGACCCTAATAAATATATTTGATTAAGCAGCTAACGCCTGGAGAAAATCCTAGTACACAAGGTTACACCAAGGTTTTGAGTAGCATGGCACATTGGCATGTCGATGGAATAGCAGAAGTGGTAGCATCTTTGCCTTTTGTGTGTGGTTCAGGGAAGGTTCATCAGTCTGTTTTCTGCTCCTGTTTACTTGAAGTTCAGTATTCTATCTTCAGAGGTTTCAGCTTGTTGGTTTGTGGGCTGAGGCTCAGATTAAGTGTTCTTAGATCCACAGTCCCTTTTCTTTCTCTCTCTTGAAACTACTTGGTTTCGTAACTGAAAGAATTAGGTTCCAGTGGGTTGATAATATGACATGATAGCCAAAGCCATGTGTCTTCATGAGTTTCCCCAAACATTTTGCAATAGGTTAGGCTGCCCATTGTGAGATGGAAAAAACTGAGTCAATTGAAAGAGGCACCTTTGCTGCACAAAGGTGGCAAGGAACAAGGGGCCACATGTACAACCATTTATAGCGGTCACAAAAAGATTCTGGCTGTTTGCAAACGTAAAAATGGGTTGTAGCACGTATCAACGCTATTTTGCGAGTCAGTAACCTGTTACCGACTCGCAAAATAGGGTTTGCAAGTCACCATTAGGAAGGGGTGTGCCAAGGGCGTCCCTTTGTAATAGCAAGTCACAGGGGGATGTACAATAGTTTTGTGACCAAAATGTGGTCGCAAAACAATTGCTGTTTACCGCCTACTTCAATTAGGTGGTAAGCCACTGCAAATGGGGAGAGGTCCCTGAAGGACCTTTTCCCCTTTGTGATTGGCAGCGAAAACGTTTTTTATGAGCAGGCAGTGGTCCCATGCCTGCTCTTAAAAAATGAAACTGCAATGTTTCATTGTTCGTTTTGAAGCGCATCCCGTTTCCCTTTAAAGAAAAATGGGCTGCAAAAAAAAAAAATGTTTCATTTAAAAAGCAAGCACAAACATGAGGGTAATTGCCCATTCTCAATGGGTCGGAAATTGCGACCTGCCTCAGGACTATTGATGAGGCAGGTCATTTGCGACCCCATTGGGAATCGCAAAATGTGTCTGAGACACATTAGTACATTTCCTCTGGCGACGTACAAATAGCGAGTCGCTAAAATCCGTAAATTGCAAGTCGCGAAAGCAAATGGTTGTACATGTGACCCAATATCTTCTCTGTAGTGATGTGGGAAGTCTATCTAAGGCTACCAAGCAGCTTCACCGGACCCATGAGTCAGCCCCCATATACTGTCAGGATACCACACTAAGGCCTCCACTTGCAATCTGGCGGCAGGAGGTGACAGTCTTTTCCCATCAGACTCCCACCACCTACCTCACCTACCTCCTTGCCTTTTGATTTAGAGTTTGAAATCACTTGTAGATTCTACCAGACTCATATGGAACCCCCTCCTCCACCTCTAAGCTGCTGGCACACAGGGGGTTAGAATTGGCCAGTTGACTTGGTGCCCTATTTTAACTGCACAGGTGGGTGGTGGCTGGCCATCAGTCCAAGGCTCGCAGTAGCCTCCAGTTTCACTTTTTTTCAGCCTAAGAAGAATCTGTGAAGTGGACTAGCAGCTTCATTTCCCAGAGTATACTGGAAATAGGTGTGTGTTGTGACTTATTTGCAATCTTAATAACACCTGTGTTTTTTTATTAGTTTTTTTTTTCCATTTCTTTGAGGCTTGTGCAGCAATGCTTGTGCTTCCCTTGCTGGCTCATGCCTCTGTCAACATTCATTCTTTCTTTTGCTAGCGCATTATGCGCACGGCCACTGGAATTATGCGATTGTGCAGCCATGGGGATTTTTTACATATTTATACATTTGCCACATTTGCCACATATTCCATCATCTGCTGCATAATCTTTGACAAAAAAAAAAATACTTTTAGCTCAAACGGTTCAAATGTTAATAAAAAATGTGATGACACCTGTTGCCGCGCAGCGAAAGGCACCTTTCTGTTGCTTATTGAACGTTAAACTGGTACTAATGAGGTGCAACCAATGCCCAGAGAGTGTTAACAAGTGTAAAAATTATGAAATACAGAAGTAATACTATTACAAAATGCGCTGCATTGTGCCTTATAATTTGCCATTTCTTGCCGCATAATTTACTCGATCCTGACACATAATGTGGCCCTCTGCTGCCGCATCATGTCAGGAGCCCTGATTGTATGTATCTGCATTCCATGACGGGGAACTTGAGTGCCTTGCCTGCCATATGTACTGATAAATGTATCTTCCATTCATGAAGAGCTTGGTCTTCTCTCTCTTTAGAACTGGTGACGAGCGTGCAGGTCTCCCCTTCACCACTTCCTACCCTTACAAAGCAGGCGCAGGAATGTCGACCAGCCCATAGCTTAAGGTGTCTTCTGCAACCTACTGAAGTCGCCCCTCACCCATCCACTGAATTGCTCCTAACAAGAAATCTTTGACAGCACCAGGAAGTAGTGGGATGCCTGCCCGAGGGTAAACATGCCCGTCAGCGTCTGGTGAGTGACGTCAGCACAGACAAGCTGTGGCCTGCAGCTTTGCAGTCTATTATATCAGTATGCAAATGTTTTACTCTTACGCCATCCAATGGACATATATGGACACGACATCTGATTTACATTAGGAATCGTTAATATACACAGCTAATATTTAATCCTATGACCAGGCTAGAGGCTTTAGATTATGCATTCTCCTCTTTTCTATATTAATACAGCAATAAGTATACAAAACAGTGATGGATGGAATGATGCTTGTATAAATCTCAGCCATTGATTAGTACTCAGGGCCACATCACAATCTATCGTTATTTTTCACACCATGCCACCTCAGTTTACACCCAGCTGTATGCAAATCAGTCTTGTCCCTGCACCAATAGGAACAGTCCAGCACAAACTACAAAGCTAGGTTCTCCCTGGACCAGAACACAAGCAACCCAGAACCAATTTTGCCCTAGTTATGGGCTCATTAGCCGGGTAGTTCTTGGTTCCAGTGACACGGTTTGCACGGAACGCACGTCTGGACATACTCGTCCCACTTAGATAGACACAATAAGTGTATAAGACAGTGATGGATGGAATGCTTGAATTGATCTCAGCCACTGGTAATTACTTGGACTGCATCCCAATCCAAACTGAGTTGGCATGGTGTGCAAAATAATGACAGATTAGTATGAAGCCGCAATGATTTCCACCAGCTGAGATTATTTCAAGTATGCCATCCATCACTGTTTTGTATTATTATTGTGTCGGCCTAAGTGGGACGGGTATGCCCAGATGTGGGTCCCTAGCCAAATTTATTACACATGGCCTCCTACTGCCAACTACTCTATGCTGGTGCACAAACAGGCTGCCAAGCGCCCTGCTAAACCTTTATGCCATGGTGCAGACTTGTGTGCATGCTGTCTAGCATTGGATTTATACTAGAAGCATACCCTTCCAGTAGAAAATCCTATGTCCAGACAAATTGTTAATCATTCCACACATTGTATGTGTACTGTAAAGTGAGGCATACATGCAATGTGTCAAATGTTTGGAGAAATGAAAACATTTCTACTCTGGTACTGCCTGAAATATAGAGACATTAGTTTTTGACTCAAAGCCCAGTCAGGCTGTCTTAGTGGACTCAGTTATTGGTTGATCTGAATGGAAGCCCCACTCAGTTAGCAACCACAATCCTTGTCATGGTGAACCACAATTTGTAAAGTATTTATGCAGCACACACACAATAATAAACAATAATAAAGTGAAAACACAACACAACAAAAGGCCCACACCAATTGAAAAAAATAGAGAAAAGTTAAATAAATAAAATGTTCCCAAAATTTAATAAATCCAATCAGTAGACTGGAGTCATGAATTCTACATTTTTGTGTGAACACTAGCACCTAAAGGAATAAAATGGCAACTGCAAGCACCTGGCCACATGAGACCGTGTAAAAGTCAAGAGTTGCGGCCGAACACGATTGAGCACTGGTCGGATACAAGAGGTGGATTGGGTCCAGTCTCAGCTTACCTTTGGACTTAGAATCAATTCTGGAAAAAGTCCCTGATAAGGTAGGGTTCAGCATGGTACATGCAGCAGGCTGTGTCCAGGAAGAAGTTATTGATGCAGGGGATTTGTTGAACAAAGTCTTGGTCAAGTTGTCGATAATGGCGGGAAAAGCTGGATTTCCAGGCATTGTCATCGATGGGGAGCATGGCATTAAACCTGATGAAGAGTTTTACCTTTGGACTTAGACAACTTTTTAGAAGTCAAGTTCTCCAGCAGGACGAAGCTGCAGGCTGTAGCTGAAGAGGGCTCCATGAGGCCAGCTACCGTTGCCAGGAGGTCCTGATGAACACGATTGGCTGCTGTGTAGAAGTCAGTAGTGGGAGCTGGACCACGGGTGGATCGGCGGGAGAGATTCTTCCCGGTCTTCTTTTGGATCTGCCAGACGTTTTGCTTGAAAAAATGTCTATGTTTAAACGTTTAGAGAAGTACCACCAAAACGACTACCAATAGTCCACGACCTGAGGGGCAGCACTTTGGAGCTAGGTCTCTCTCCAGCAGTGGCCGGCAGTAGAGGTCAAGGCCACAAGAGCTTGTTATCTGCCTTTAGCTCACACGGAGGCCAACTAGCCCTTGGAGTCACTTCTGTTGGTCCTATGTCCAAGGAGATGGCCCAGTTCTCCTTCAAGCAGCAAGTCATTACTTCAAGCAACAGAGCAGTCCTCCAAGAGCAGCAGGATAGTCCTCTGGTGGCAGGGCAGCCCTTCTTAAGACTTCCACAGGTCCAGGCATTTACTGAAGAGTTGTTCTGGAGGTTCATTATTTATACCTAATGCCGGCCTTTGGTGTGGGTAAACGCCTTGTCCTACCCCCACATCTAGTTCTGAAAAGTTCTTCCCTTTCCCTGGCAAGGCTCCGAGAAGTCTGGGGAGGGGGACTAAAAACTAGTGCCAGGTTCCTTTGTGTGTGTTGGAGGCAAGTCCTTTGAAACAAGGAACAGCTCTGCCCCAGCCATCCTGGCAGGATGGCCCATCCTGCCCAGAACCTAGTCCCCTTTGTGTCGCTGTCTGGGAGGAATACACAAACCACACCAGCAGAGCCATTCACAGTCATTTGACCCAGGGCACTGGCAGAAGGCACAAATGGTTTGGACAAGTAAATATCAACTTTCTAAAAGTGACATTTTTGGGGGGAGATCTATAACTAGAAACTAGTAACAAGGGCCTTAGTAGATCTGTCCTGTTGTTCCTTATTTGTGAGCTTCTTATTTACACAGATTTGTGTAGTGCATAGTACATAACTATTGCTTCTAGGGATAGAGAGAGAAGGAAGAGGGAAGGAGAGACAGCAAGGGAAAAAGAATCAGGTATTAGAAGACTAGCCGCGGCCCGTGCAGGTAAGAGCGGTGGCGACGGGGGTGGGGATGATTTCAACGGATGATGATGAGGGGAACTTAAATAAATAATACATTTTCCCTCGTCATCGTCCATCGAAATCCCCTCCAACCAGCCCCACCGCTCTTACCGGCACAAGCCGCGGCTGTAGAAGACATGTTATATCTTTATCTTGAAGGTGAGACTGTTGCTGCCATCATGTAGTTGTTAACAGAGACTGTTCTACAGATGCAGCCCAGCTACTGAGGACTGTCTGTCTCCTCTTGATTCATAGCTGAAGTTGGACTGAGTTGAAGGTTTTTATTCTTGGATTGTAAGTGTCTGGAAGCAGTGTATGTTTCTTTAATTTTTTTTAAATTTGGTAAGAGCAAATGGTTTGATTAATTTGAGTCAGATATAGGATTTAGAAATTGTTCCTGTTTGTAACTGGTTGCCAAAGGAGGGTTCTTTGGTTTACAGTTGTTTATTTTGATACTACAGCGAAGCAAGCAACATTGTTCTGAGCTGTTAAGCTGGTAGGCTGGCAGGCCAATGTAATGAAAGCAGGATTAACAAGGGAGCCTACCATTGTGGCATGGTGTGGTTTTAGTATGAAGGAGAGAGTTTTGTTGAGTAGCTTGGGTTGGTATAATGATGACGTGATATCATATCTGATTTGGGAATTGATGCTGAAATTGGTGTCTCTGGCCTTGGTGTTGATAGAAATCTTCGTTGGCAGGGGGTAAAGCGGGTACATTTTCTTCAGGAGGTGGGGAGCTCCAAGGACTGGGCATAAAGCTCTTTAGGCTCATCAGGATTCTATGCCTATGAGGTAATTGGAAAGATTTGTGAATTGGTTCTTGTTATTTATGACACTCAGGTATGGTTGAATGTCATCAGCATAGGAGTAGAACTGGAGACTGAATGAACAGATCAGGTCAGCTAGATCCTTAACATAAATGTTGAGAATTAGACAGCCTTTGGAGACCCTGCAACTCACAAGGCTGACTGGGGAATGGAACTCTCCTAGGGCCACTGCTCGAGAACGTCCTTGAAGAGTGATTCCAGCAAGAGTAGAGACTGGTCCAATAACTTTGCTACTTCTGGGAGCTAATGTTGTGGGATATTGTGTTCCACTATGTCACTATATCAAGGGTCATGTAGGATTAGCACACATTGTAAAACCTCTTCACCTCATTCGAGGATGGTGTCCCACGCATTCAGGACGGTTTTTCTGTGTCATTTTTAAGATTTCTGCTAGATTGAAAGGGGTCTAGGAAGGCACTGAGTTGAAGGTGGGCTTGATGCTGGGAAGTGACCAATTTCCACATTCATGGTCTGTGCTATACGGGGGATGTTGGGCAAGTGCAGGGCTGTAACCCCCAGCACTTCCTCAGCTGGCAAGGTCTTCATTTCAGAGGAGTCCAGAGTGTATGTGTTGGTTGGACTGAGGTTGCAAAACTTATGGTACACAAAGCACACAACAGATTGAGATTAACTATAAAATCCAAGATCTGTCTGATCTCTTTTGACACTTACTGCAGCTGTGGATATCTTGAACCTTTGCGAATAAGTTCCTTAAGTTTTTTGTTTTGCTGCAGCTGGAACCCTTGCTGTCAGAAGTTTTGTTGCAGTTTTGTATAGCTCTAAGAAATTATAGGTTTATCAGCAAAGTCAGAGAATGGGTAAAACTGCGAGCATGACCAGATATGTCATATTCCATAGTAGAATTAGGAAATTATAACTTTGCACAAAGTAATCTAATAGAGTTTTCTCTGGTAGATATCCATGCCTCCATAATGTAGGTTGGAACTAGCAGGACGATCAGGCGAGGGCAAGATATCCAGTGTCTTTGTGTCTATTTCACCCTTCTGTCCCATTCCCCTTTTCCCTGATATACTGCTGAACAGCATACTAATTGTATTTATTTTCAAAGTTTTATATAGTGCTGGCAAGACCAGAAGGGTATCAGAAGCTTTATGCAGTGTTACGACATTTTTCAGACAAACACAGTACAATAAAAATAGAATTTCGAGAGTCTAGACACATTTTCAGTCAATCTCAGAGCAACAAAAAGAGGACAGTTTCAATAGATTAGTCATTCTTGTTCAGTATTTGTGTTTCATGATAGTGAAATTAAGCATCAAGTTGTTGTGTAGAGCTTACGACAGGGGTAACATGAAGCTAGGTGGAGTTTCCAAGGTGTGATAGAATAGATTTTTCCTGGAGGAATAAATGTGTTGGTGTTCGACCTGACATCCTTGGCATGGTTTTCCCTAACGTTTTGGTCTCTACCTAATGTGTTTTGGATGCTGTGCTGGATTTCGTTTTTGCTGGCTTAGATGCTTTGGGCGTTTTGCCACTGCTGATCAGTGTCAAAGTGCAAGTGCTCCCTGTGTAAATTGTTATTGTGATTGGTTCTCCCTGATTGGCATATTTGTTTTACCAGTAGGTCCCTACTAAAGTGCACTAAGTGTGCCTAGGCAGGTAAATCAAATGCTACTAGCGGGATTGCAGCACTGATTGTGCCACCCACATGAGTAGCCCTGAAAAGGTGTCTCAGGCCTGCCACCACCGTGCCTGCGTACAGTTTGTTAACTGCCAAATCGACCTGGCCAGTGCACCCACTTGCCAGACCTTAACCCTCCCTTTTCCTGCACATAGGACACCCCATGGTAGGCCCAAGGTACCACCTCGGCAGGGTGCAGTGTATGTGAAAGGTAGGACATGTACTGGTGTGTGTAACATGTCCCGATAGTGAAAAACTGCCAATTTCGTTAATTCACTATTGAAAGGCTATCTTGCCCATAGGACAGAACGGGGAATGCTTTGTAACCTTTTTACAAACATATCTTCCCATAGGCGTAAAATCAGAAAATGGAGTTTAGTATCCCTGAACTCAGAATTTAATAACACATCTTTTAGTAAAGACAGTTTTGAAATTTTCTGTTTGAAAATACCACTTTTAGAAAGGTGCTATTTTCTTGTTCAACCTTCCTGTGTGCCTCTGCCTGGTTGTGCATTGACTGTCTGGCTTTGGAGTGACAGGGGCTGGGGTGGCTCCAAGAGTCTGGGTGAGTCAGCACTATGCTGAATAGACCTGATCTGCATTTGGATTGCTGGGAGGAGTAGCACCTGTATAGGGCTGTGCCTGCCTTCCACAATTCTGGCTCCGCCCCCCTGCTGTGTGTTTGGAGCCAAGGCTCACACTTACAAAGAAAGTTGTAGTGCGCTGGCAGAGTGCCCCCAGAACTGGTTTGAACTGGACTCAGAGCCCCTTGCACAAAGAGAACAAATACATTTTGGGGTATAAATACTGGACCTAAAACCCCTGAACTTTAGATCATTCCTAGGGCCCGATTCACAGAACTAACTTAAGACAAAATCCTAAACTTACTACCAATTTGGTATTCACAGAAGGCACTTACTCATTTTGGTATTCACAGAAGGCACTTACTCATTTCGGTATTCACAGAAGTTAGGAGTCCTAACTTTAGGACTCCTAAATGCCTTCTGTGAATACCAAAAGTCTTAAAATTAGAATTTTTCTCAGTTTAGGGGTAGTATAGTTAGGACTCCTAACTTTAGGACTCCTAAATGCCTTCTGTGAATACCGAAAGTCTTAAAATTAGGATTTTTCTCAATTTAGTAGTAGTAAAGTTAGGACTCCTAACTTTAGGACTCCTAAATGCCTTCTGTGAATACCGAAAGCCTTAAAATTAGGATTTTTCTCAGTTTAGTAGTAGTATAGTTAGGACTCCTAACTTTTAGGACTCCTAAATGCCTTCTGTGAATACTGAAAGTCTTAAAATTAGGATTTTTCTCAATTTAGTAGTAATAAAGTTAGGACTCCTAACTTTAGGACTCCTAAATGCCTTCTGTGAATACCGAAAGCCTTAAAATTAGGATTTTTCTCAGTTTAGTAGTAGTATAGTTAGGACTCCTAACTTTAGGACTCCTAAATGCCTTCTGTGAATACCGAAAGTCTTAAAATTAGGATTCTTCTCAATTTAGTAGTAGTAAAGTTAGGACTCCTAACTTTAGGACTCCTAAATGCCTTCTGTGAATACCGAAAGCCTTAAAATTAGGATTTTTATCAGTTTAGTAGTAGTAAAGTTAGGAGTCCTAACTTTAGGACTCCTAAACTCAGAAAAAACCTAATTTTAAGACTTTCGGTATTCACAGAAGGCATTTAGGAGTCCTAAATTTAGGACTCCTAACTTCTGTGAATACCGAAGTGAGTAACTGTCTTCTGTGAATACCAAAATGAGTAAGTGCCTTCTGTGAATACGAAAATGGTAGTAAGTTTAGGATTTTGTCTTAAGTTAGTTCTGTGAATCGGGCCCCTAGACTTCAAGAGGAACCTTTGCCAAAGAGAACAGCTGAAGAGACTGAGGAGAAGTACTGCCCCTGCTGTGTGTCTTAGATTGGCCTGCAGTTGCTGTTTCTGCCAAGGAAAGGAGAAGGACTTTGATGTGTGCTGTGTCCCCTGCTTGAAGAAGATCTCCAAGGGACTGAAGTGAGCTGGCCTCCAGTTCAGAAGTCTCAGGGACACAAAGACTTCACCCCCAGCTCTCCTGAACTCTGCTGTTGTGAGTTCTAACCTGCCTTGAGGTGCCTGTGCCAGGTTGCTGCTGCTGTTTGGGAGCTGGAAGAAAGAAAGAAGAAGCGTGAAGAAATCGACGCTTCGCTCTTCTTGCGGCACGTTTCACCGGCGCATCTCGACGGTGCAAGAAGATTTCCATCACATCGCCGTGCCGCTGCGAAGACCATCGCAGCGCCTGTCGCCGCTGCAAGAACCGATGCATCGAGGGATCGAGGCTGAAGAGGACTGACGCCGCGCAACGCAGCTACATCGATCACCGATGCATACTCGACACATCACTCCCCCTACAGAACGGACTCGACGCAACCCGTCCACTGCGTGCAGCGGGGCTGTCGCATGGCTTCCTCAGGGTCTCAGGAGTGTTGCATCTCTTTGTTTTCCGACACTGCAGCTATTTGGCTTGGGAACTTTTGTCGCATCTACAGGTACTTTGGTGAAAAGTCACGCATCCATTGTTTTCTATGGTACAAGTTCTTGAAACCTTTTTGAAGTCATATTTGTAACTGTGTATGTGTCGTTTTGGTCTTGTTTAGTTTAGATAAAGATACTTTATGTTTCTAAACTGGTGTGGTGTCCTTTTGTGGTGTTTTCACTGTGTTACTGTGAGTGTTGGTACAAATACTTTACACGTTGCCTTTGGGATAAGCCTGTCTGCTCGTGCCAAGCTACCAAGGGGGTGAGCAGGGGTTATCTAAAGTGTGTCTCCCCCTTACCCTGACTAGAAGCAAGGGTCCCTATTTGGTCAAAGGTACCTACCTCTGCCAAGTAGAGACCCCCATTTCTAACAGTTGGTTTATAAGAAATTATTTTAGTTGTCTCTTGAATCTCGTGAAGGAGGGGTTGGTTCTGATGTGTACTGGGAGGATTACCATATTTGGGGGGCGTTGGCTGATAAAGAGCAGGAGAGGGCTTCTCGTTTATGTCTTTTGGGGGTGATGAGAAGAAGTGTTTTGGAACTCCATAGGTTTCTTGATTGGCCTACATTTGTGAGTTTGGCTGCAAGGTAATCTGGTTTGCCAGTGTGTAGGGCTTTCTAAGTGAGACAGGCAGTTTTGAAACAGCAGAGTGCTTAAATTGGTAGCCACTTTAGATTTTGGAGTGCGTGGCAGATGTGATCATGTTTTCATGCTCCGGTGACCATTCTTGCTGCTACATTTAGGGTGGCTCTCATGGAGGCAACATGAGCTTTAGCTGTTCCTGTAGGTGTGGAGTTGCCATAGTCTACTCTGGATGGAACCAGTGCTTTTGCTCCAGTTTTTAGGTCATTAGGAGGCAGGAAGGGATTGATTTTGTAGGGTTTAATAAAAGGTGCCCTTGGCAGTAGACCTTGTGTGTGAGCTTATGTTTAATTTGAGTCCAGAGATACCCAGAGATTTGGCAGAGTCCGCTAGAGTAAGCTTTCAGTTCAGGGTGACCAAGTTCTTAAATCATTCTTGGAACTATGGTGAGTGGGTGTGGTTAGAGAAGAAAGGTTTTCCGTTTTTTCTTGGTTGAGTTTGAGGTGGGTGTGTGATAGCCAGTTTTGTACTTTTAATAGCCTGTCGTTAAGCTGGCATATGCCGTTCAGAGAGGATACTTCTAGGTAGAGCTGGGTGTTGTCAGCATAGAGGTGACAGGCAATATGTGCTTGTCTCAGAATTGCGGTGAGGGCCTCCATGTAAATATTGCAGAGTGTCGGAGAGAGGATTGAGCCTTGATGGACAACCCAAGTGATGGGTGAAATATCGGACCTCATGTTGTTGATTTTATTAGTTGGGATTGCTTATTCAGAAACGAGGTGAACCATTGCAGAATACTGCTTTGATTCGTTGTTGCAGTGCATCCAGAAGTAAATTATGGTCTACTGTGTCGAAGGCTGCTGATAGGTCAATGAGGATTAGCAGGCCACATCTGTTTGAGTATAGAGATTTATAAATGTCATCTGTTATATTCAGTATAGCTGTTTCAATGCTGTATTCCTTACAGAAACCTGACTGGTGTGAGTCGAGCAGGGTATTGGAGTCCAAGTGTTGGTTGAGTTGGGAGAGAACACATTTCTCAAGAGCTTTTGCCAGGAAGGGAAGGATGGTGATGGATATGAAAATCCTCGGATCATTCGAGTCAGCGTTGTTTTTTTTGTTTTTTTTTAAAGGGGGGTGATTTGGTTCTGTTTGAAGCAGTCGGGCATTAGCCCATTATTCAGGGAATTGTTATTAATCCTGTAGATGCCTGTAGATGCGACAAAAGTTCCCAAGTGAATCTGTGTAGTGGGAGGAAGGCTTGGATTTGGCACTCACCATGGAGTTGTCCTCTTCTGTGAGTGGTTTGAACGCCTTCCAGGTCTTGGATGTAGAGGAGGGCCTTAAGCATTAGTTGATGCTGGTAGTTTCTGGGTGAGGGGCCTCTGTTTTAGGTATCGAGGAGTGATCTAGGTTTGGAGGTTTGTCGTATGATGATGTTGAAAATCTCTTTTAGGTGACACCAACCCTAGTGACGCCACTGTGGAAGGACACCCCAAATCCACCAAATTAATCGGATGCCAGAAGAGCCGCCACCAACGACAAAGCTTCCCGGAGGAGGCATGCCTAGGAACCCTCGATCCAGTTAGGAGACCAAGAACTGGTACAAGATCGCCACCCTGGAGGAAAGTTCTGGCTACCTTTTGAACTGGACCCGTGGGTCGTGATAAACATCAAGGGCACACAAGTCACAGCCCAAAGGGGCCAAGAGACTGTAACAAGAAATGTTTCACAGTTCAAGAGAGTTCTCAGGGACAGCATAGATGACTTCCCTGACATCAGGTCACCACATGGAGACCATACCAGTGCCAGTGGAGAACCGACAGGAGCGACTGCCGCAGAACCAACCGAGACGGCCGCAGGAGACGTCAGCAGGACGCCATCCCCTGACATCCTTCAAGATTCGAGTCACGGTCTCTTGACCGGCAAAAGCGAGAATACTGAGCCTGGCGAAACCAGCAACCCCCGGCTGCCATCACCCACTCCATTGCTGAGGAGCAGCTGGAGTCGGTAGGCCCTAAGGCCACACCCGAAGCTGTCACAGCGATACCAAGACTTTGTGTCCGTATGATCCACGTCGACCAGAGAGGCAAGCCACTGAAATGGCAACTGGGGTGGGTGCACAAGCCACCGGCGAACAAGTAAGACTGTTCTTTTTTTCTTGTTGTAACCACACAGACATTTGAGTCATGGACTATAAGTGCACTGGTTCGTTTACATTTCAAATGTTTTGTTATGTTTAACTTTTATCATTTTCTGGTATAAGAGGAGTGTAATGTTGTGAGGCATTTTCACGAGACCAACTCTTCCCGCCTGGCGGGAACCGCCCATGTGATGTCCCCCCCACCCCTTACGCAAGTTTAATAGGCTGGACTGGCGTACACCAGTGCAGCGTGCAACGAGTTAATAAAGAGCCCGGAGCCCCGGGCGTAGTTAGTTATCTGGCCACTACCCCACTACACGTGTGCGCAGTGGCGTCACTAGGGTTGGTGTCACCCGGTGCGGGTAACTCATGGTGTCACCCCCTCACGACTTACCGCATGGACCTCCTCCGCCCCGAGTCCGCCAGTGGACACAGTTGGCAAATAACGGGGCCATACAGAATCCTTAGTAACGTTTGTAAATGTAGGTCCTATATTTACAAAATGTGCCTGTTAACAACAGTGTGATAATGACTCATTAATCAGGTTGTACAGTGGGCTACCTGCTAGTCAACAGTTTATTGGAATTTATAATATCATAGGTATGGTACTTTTTACTGGTGTGGTGTTCCCACTATCCAGCAACACGATATATCAGTGGTCGAAGTGGGGGGAAAAAAGTAGGGGAACTGTGGGCAGAGAATCAGAGGGCGGGAATAACCCAAGGATTGGATCAGTGGGCAGAGCCAGAGGCGTGGCCAGAATGCGCAAACATCCCAATTTTTTGTATTTGTTTGGTTTCACTGCCCAGTTTTATCAACCAATGGATACACATGATTATTTACAGTTATAATGAGTTATTGACAGTAAAATGTGTTCACAAAGTGGGATATGCTTCTAATCACAGAATGTCCCCAAATACGATAAAATGTGGAAGCACAAGCCATTTGTCTCCGAGCCATGGAGTTTCTGTCATCAGCACTTCTCCCTTTTCCAAAACAGCAGTTCAAACATGAATGGCTAAAAATCCTAGTTTGCAAATGTTTTCTAAATAATAATGGCTCTGCCATATTTGCCTCATAATGCAAGAGCTGCAGCATGATCTGACCATTTAAACTAATAAATTGTTTGTAGCTCAAACGTATCAAAAAGTTAATAAAAATTGTGACGTGTGTTGCTGCGGAGTAGATGACAGTTAATAGCTCACTGTTCTATGTTAGTATTTTAACTTTTAAACTGCAAGTAACAAAAGGATCTCTCTGACAAAAGCAGTAGCCCACTGGCCTATTTACATTATGTGCACTTTGTGATCTGCATGGTACATGTTCTTTGCAGCAGGTACATTAACCCTCTGAGCTACCTTTCCATGAGTCAAATCTTCCATTAGACAAAATTCCGATCTCTCTTTAGGAAGAACATTAATCACCAGAGTCATCATGACATTTTTATTGTTACCGAAAATTACTGGAGGCCAGGAAGGAGGCAGCAAGCGCTTTTAAAACCATAATATACTTGAAAAAATGATGCCTCCACCTAAAGTGAGCACCTGGTGTGGTCACACCGGGTTGCTCCGCCCTAGAGCTTGCCCTTCTCAAGGGTCCTGTGATCTCAGTGACAGGGTCCCTGTTCTAGGGTATACTGCTTCATAGGCCTGCCCTCAAGACTGGAGGTGTTTTAGGTATCGAGGAGTGATCTAGGGTTGAGTTTATCTCCACTATGAGGGAAGATATGCTAGAGTGAGTCCGTGAGTGACGGACCAAGGATAGCTCGATTATTGTGATTTTGTCATTGAAGAATTTGGTCAAGTTCTTGCAGCGTGGTTTTGAAGTGGGGGTGTTCTTTGATAGGTTTGGAGGTTTGTCGTATGATGATGTTGAAAATCTCTTTTAGGTGACACCAACCCTAGTGACGCCACTGTGGAAGGACACCCCAAATCCACCAAATTAATCGGATGCCAGAAGAGCCGCCACCAACGACAAAGCTTCCCGGAGGAGGCATGCCTAGGAACCCTCGATCCAGTTAGGAGACCAAGTACTGGTACAAGATCGCCACCCTGGAGGAAAGTTCTGGCTACCTTTTGAACTGGACCCGTGGGTCGTGATAAACATCAAGGGCACCCAAGTCACAGCCCAAAGGGGCCAAGAGACTGTAACAAGAAATGTCTCACAGTTCAAGAGAGTCCTCAGGGACAGCATAGATGACTTCCCTGACATCAGGTCACCACATGGAGACCATACCAGTGCCAGTGGAGAACCGATAGGAGCAACTGCCGCAGAACCAACCGAGACGGCCGCAGGAGACGCCAGCAGGACGCCATTCCCTGACATCCTTCAAGATTCGAGTCACCGTCTCTTGACCGGCAAAAGCGAGAATACTGAGCCTGGCGAAACCAGCAACCCCCGGCTGCCATCACCCACTCCATTGCTGAGGAGCAGCTGGAGTCGGTACGCCCTAAGGCCACACCCGAAGCTGTCACAGCTATACCAAGACTTTGTGTCCGTATGATCCACGTCGACCAGAGAGGCAAGCCGCTGAAATGGCAAGTGGGGTGGGTGCAGAAGCCACCGGCGAACAAGTAAGACTGTTCTTTTTTTCTTGTTGTAACCACACAGACATTTGAGTCATGGACTATAAGTGCAGTGGTTCGTTTACATTTCAAATGTTTTGTTATGTTTAACTTTTATCATTTTCTGGTATAAGAGGAATGTAATGTTGTGAGGCATTTTCACGAGACCAACTCTTCCCGCCTGGCGGGAACCACCCATGTGATGTCCCCCCTACCCCTTGCGCAAGTTTAATAGGCTGGACTGGCGTACACCAGTGCAGCGTGCAACGAGTTAATGAAGAGCCCGGAGCCCCGGGCGTAGTTAGTTATCTGGCCACTACCTCACTACACGCGTGCGCAGTGGCGTCACTAAGGTTGGTGTCACCCGGTGCGGGTAACTCATGGTGTCACCCCCTCACGACTTACCGCATGGACCTCCTCCGCCCCGAGTCCGCCAGTGGACACAGTTGGCAAATAACAGGACCATACAGAATCCTTAGTAACGTTTGTAAATGTAGGTCCTATATTTACAAAATGTGCCTGTTAACAACAGTGTGATAATGACTCATTAATCAGGTTGTACAGTGGGCTACCTGCTAGTCAACAGTTTATTGGAATTTATAATATCATAGGTATGGTACTTTTTACTGGTGTGGTGTTCCCACTATCCAGCAACACGATATATCAGTGGTCGAAGTGGGGGGAAAAAAGTAGGGGAACTGTGGGCAGAGAATCAGAGGGCGGGAATAACCCAAGGATTGGATCAGTGGGCAGAGCCAGAGGGGTGGCCAGAATGCGCAAACATCCCAATTTTTTGTATTTGTTTGGTTTCACTGCCCAGTTTTATCAACCAATGGATACACATGATTATTTACAGTTATAATGAGTTATTGACAGTAAAATGTGTTCACAAAGTGGGATATGCTTCTAATCACAGAATGTCCCCAAATACGATAAAATGTGGAAGCACAAGCCATTTGTCTCCGAGCCATGGAGTTTCTGTCATCAGCACTTCTCCCTTTTCCAAAACAGCAGTTCAAACATGAATGGCTAAAAATCCTAGTTTGCAAATGTTTTGTAAATAATAATGGCTCTGCCATATTTGCCTCATAATGCAAGAGCTGCAGCATGATCTGACCATTTAAACTAATAAATTGTTTGTAGCTCAAACGTATCAAAAGTTAATAAAAATTGTGACGTGTGTTGCTGCGGAGTAGATGACAGTTAATAGCTCACTGTTCTATGTTAGTATTTTAACTTTTAAACTGCAAGTAACAAAAGGATCTCTCTGACAAAAGCAGTAGCCCACTGGCCGATTTACATTATGTGCACTTTGTGATCTGCATGGTACATGTTCTTTGCAGCAGGTACATTAACCCTCTGAGCTACCTTTCCATGAGTCAAATCTTCCATTAGACAAAATTCCGATCTCTCTTTAGGAAGAACATTAATCACCAGAGTCATCATGACATTTTTATTGTTACCGAAAATTACTGGAGGCCAGGAAGGAGGCAGCAAGCGCTTTTAAAACCATAATATACTTGAAAAAATGATGCCTCCACCTAAAGTGAGCACCTGGTGCGGTCACACCGGGTTGCTCCGCCCTAGAGCTTGCCCTCCTCAAGGGTCCTGTGATCTCAGTGACAGGGTCCCTGTTCTAGGGTATACTGCTTCATAGGCCTGCCCGCAAGACTGGAGGTGTTTTAGGTATCGAGGAGTGATCTAGGGTTGAGTTTATCTCCACTATGAGGGAAGATATGCTAGAGTGAGTCCGTGAGTGACGGACCAAGGATAGTTCGATTATTGTGATTTTGTCATTGAAGAATTTGGTCAAGTTCTTGCAGCGTGGTTTTGAAGTGGGGGTGTTCTTTGATAGGTTTGTAGGTTTGTCGTATGATGATGTTGAAAATCTCTTTTAGGTGACACCAACCCTAGTGACGCCACTGTGGAAGGACACCCCAAATCCACCAAATTAATCGGATGCCAGAAGAGCTGCCACCAACGACAAAGCTTCCCGGAGGAGGCATGCCTAGGAACCCTCGATCCAGTTAGGAGACCAAGTACTGGTACAAGATCGCCACCCTGGAGGAAAGTTCTGGCTACCTTTTGAACTGGACCCGTGGGTCGTGATAAACATCAAGGGCACCCAAGTCACAGCCCAAAGGGGCCAAGAGACTGTAACAAGAAATGTCTCACAGTTCAAGAGAGTCCTCAGGGACAGCATAGATGACTTCCCTGACATCAGGTCACCACATGGAGACCATACCAGTGTCAGTGGAGAGCCGACAGGAGCAACTGCCGCAGAACCAACCGAGACGGCCGCAGGAGACGCCAGCAGGACGCCATTCCCTGACATCCTTCAAGATTCGAGTCACGGTCTCTTGACCGGCAAAAGCGAGAATACTGAGCCTGGCCAAACCAGCAACCCCCGGCTGCCATCACCCACTCCATTGCTGAGGAGCAGCTGGAGTCGGTACGCCCTAAGGCCACACCCGAAGCTGTCACAGCTATACCAAGACTTTGTGTCCGTATGATCCACGTCGACCAGAGAGGCAAGCCGCTGAAATGGCAAGTGGGGTGGGTGCACAAGCCACCGGCAAACAAGTAAGACTGTTCTTTTTTTCTTGTTGTAACCACACAGACATTTGAGTCATGGACTATAAGTGCACTGGTTCGTTTACATTTCAAATGTTTTGTTATGTTTAACTTTTATCATTTTCTGGTATAAGAGGAATGTAATGTTGTGAGGCATTTTCACGAGACCAACTCTTCCCGCCTGGCGGGAACCACCCATGTGATGACCCCCCAACCCCTTGCGCAAGTTTAATAGGCTGGACTGGCGTACACCAGTACAGCGTGCAACGAGTTAATAAAGAGCCCGGAGCCCCGGGCGTAGTTAGTTATCTGGCCACTACCCCACTACATGCGTGCGCAGTGGCATCACTAGGGTTGGTGTCACCCGGTGCGGGTAACTCATGGTGTCATTCCCTCACGACTTACCGCATGGACCTCCTCCGCCCCGAGTCCGCCAGTGGACGCAGTTGGCAAATAACGGGACCATACAGAATCCTTAGTAACGTTTGTAAATGTAGGTCCTATATTTACAAAATGTGCCTGTTAACAACAGTGTGATAATGACTCATTAATCAGGTTGTACAGTGGGCTACCTGCTAGTCAACAGTTTATTGGAATTTTTAATATCATAGGTATGGTACTTTTTACTGGTGTGGTGTTCCCACTATCCAGCAACACGATATATCAGTGGTCGAAGTGGGGAGAAAAAAGTAGGGGAACTGTGGGAGGAGAATCAGAGGGCGGGAATAACCCAAGGATTGGATCAGTGGGCAGAGCCAGAGGCGTGGCCAGAATGCGCAAACATCCCAATTATTTGTATTTGTTTGGTTTCACTGCCCAGTTTTATCAACCAATGGATACACATGATTATTTACAGTTATAATGAGTTATTGACAGTAAAATGTGTTCACAAAGTGGGATATGCTTCTAATCACAGAATGTCCCCAAATACGATAAAATGAGGAAGCACAAGCCATTTGTCTCCGAGCCATGGAGTTTCTGTCATCAGCACTTCTCCCTTTTCCAAAACAGCAGTTCAAACATGAATGGCTAAAAATCCTAGTTTGCAAATGTTTTCTAAATAATAATGGCTCTGCCATATTTGCCTCATAATGCAAGAGCTGCAGCATGATCTGACCATTTAAACTAATAAATTGTTTGTAGCTCAAACGTATCAAAAGTTAATACAAAATGTGACGTGTGTTGCTGCGGAGTAGATGACAGTTAATAGTTCACTGTTCTATGTTAGTATTTTAACTTTTAAACTGCAAGTAACAAAAGGATCTCTCTGACAAAAGCAGTAGCCCACTGGCCGATTTACATTATGTGCACTTTGTGATCTGCATAGTACATGTTCTTTGCAGCAGGTACATTAACCCTCTGAGCTACCTTTCCATGAGTCAAATCTTCCATTAGACAAAATTCCGATCTCTCTTTAGGAAGAACATTAATCACCAGAGTCATCATGACATTTTTATTGTTACCGAAAATTACTGGAGGCCAGGAAGGAGGCAGCAAGCGCTTTTAAAACCATAATATACTTGCAAAAATGATGCCTCCACCTAAAGTGAGCACCTGGTGCGGTCACACCGGGTTGCACTGCCCTAGAGCTTGCCCTTCTCAAGGGTCCTGTGATCTCAGTGACAGGGTCACTGTTCTAGGGTATACTGCTTCATAGGCCTGCCCGCAAGACTGGAGGTGAACTTCAGTGGTGAATAGTGAATAGTGGTGGACAAGCCTTGAAGGTTAACCTACACTTGTCATGCTAGGGTCCACCTGCTGGTGCTACGACACCGGGGCTTCTAATGTCTTGCAAAGCCTTCTAAGGTCTAGCATGAGATAGTGCTCTCTCAGGTGAGTCGTCTGGCGGACTGGTAATTAAGGCTGAACCTGGTTCTCCAGTTCCAAATTCAGCAGCTCGGCCATAGTGCCACATCCTCTCCCCCACTGAACACCATACTGCCCCACTGAGAAAAACTCAGACTGCCTTCAACTACAACCCAATTGTTGCCAGCTATAAACACCTGGATGCGGCTCAATTTAAATTACGCACTGGGCAAGAGCAATATGTGGCCTACAAAAAAAAGAGAAACCATCCTGGAAAAAGCAAACAATCATAGGGAATGCAACATTTTGCAAACCATGTGAAATGTAAGCAGGAACAACATGGTCATCTTAACGCTTTTACACTCACTGTTCAGAAATCAGTGAGTGCTTTTGCCTGAAAAGTTAAGGACATGACAACAGGGCCCTGAATGCACCCATTTCAATTGCCATTCCTTATATCCTTACAAAACGTAAACAGTATGGTAAAAAAAAGACAATATCCCTAGATACAGAGCAGCAGTACAAATTTTGTTTTTCAATCCTCACATTGCAGTACCTCCAGGATTGGTGCACTAGTTCCAAGCCCAGGGAAAACAAAGCCAAGACAACAAAAATAGCGCTTCACTGGCAAACTCTGTAAAAGTGGCGCTAATGTGTTTGGGTGTGAATAAAATCAATCTGGACAGTTTGCTACCACTCTGTCTTACTTTATTTAGTTATTTACTTTTCATATTTTTAAACTTTTATTCCCGATGCTGCATTTTGGAATTAAATGTCAGAAAAATACGACATTGATTTCCAGCAAAAGTGATTTTCTTTTTTGGATCCATTTCACAGGGAAGCCAATAAAAGAAAGGAGAGGAGACAGTGCGCACTGCGCACAGGCACCTCCTCCTCCTAAAAGGTTAGGTTGCTCTGCGCACACCGGCCCTGTTGGTGTCACCTCATGTGAGGGTGTCACCTGGTGCGGTCCGCACGCCCCGCACCCCCATAGTGACGCCGCTGCGCGTGCGGCCTGAGTCTGTTGTCGTCCGGCCTGAGGCCCCGCACCACGAGGTCGACCACAGGAATCATGCACTTGCCCTGCATCACACTCTTTGTTTTGATGCTTTGTGGGGTTTTGACCATCAACATCCTGATTCCGCACCAGGGCCGACTTTAGGGCGGTGCCACCGGTGCCACCGCACCGGGTGCTGACTTTCCATGGGGGCGCCTGTTTGCTTAAAAGCACCTGCTGCCACGTTCCTGGCCTCAAGCAATTTTCAGTCAACAATTAAAATGTCAAGAAAACTCCAGTGATTAATGTTCTTCCAGGCAAGATCGGAGTCTTGTCTTAGTAAAAGTTTTGACTCGTGGAAGTTTTGAAGGTAGCGCAGAGGGTTAATATGCCTGCTGCAAATAACATGTACCATGCAGATCACAAAGTGAATGTAACATAAACAGGTGAGTGGGTTACTGCTTTTGTCAGAGACTTCCTTTTGTTAGTTGCAGTTTACAGTGAGCTATTAACTGTCATCAAAGAACTGCGTTCAGACTTCAAGGTATAAATAAGAGCTATGGATTTTTTCCCCAGACTTTCATTATTGTAATGTTGCAAAAAGGGTTCATTTTGGGTACAAATCAGTTCTTGCTATTAAAGAGAGCCCCAATCCATTGTGTTACATTTTAAATTTAGAGTTTATGCTTCTCCAGACCAAGTACTCTTCACAACATTTACTATACACTGATTTACAGACCTACGATTGATTGTCTCTGTGTAATGCGTGTGTTATCTAAAATGCTTTGACACCCTTCACTTTCATGGGTGGCGCTATAAAATGAATTAAATGCATCTGAGAGAGAGGTTATGGAGACTGTTAAAGGGTGGTAGTGAGGGTATCGTGACTGAAGTGGTCGTTGGGGGCGCCAAAAAACATTGTCGCACTGGGAGCCACCTGTGCTAAAGCAGGCCCTGTTCCTCACACCATAATCGAGCCATTGGAACACGGTGACATCTCCACTCAAGGAACGCCAGTGGGGAGCTTGAAAGGGGTTAAAATCAGGGGAGCGCCCGTAGATCAGATCGACCCACCTGGGGGTCAAGAGGTGTTTCCTCTTAGCGCAAGATCTCGTTGTTGCATCGCTGTTGTCAATTCTCAGTCTATGCTCCTCCTCACTCTCGTTATTTATATGTCCCCTCCAAAGCCTACTCAAACTTCGACTCAGTAACGCCCTTAAAACTAGGCCCAGCCCTTCTTACAGAGAAGCGGTATAAATATATCATGGTACAAACGACTGGTCAATGGGTTGCTGAATATTTTTACTAGTTGTTTTCCTGAATGCACATTTATATAGAAACCCCACAAACTATATTCTCTCTTTGCAATTACCAAATGGGAAATGTTATACCCCAGTTCTGTGATACTCGTTTCACTGGCAATAAAGTGCTTGGGACCGTGTGATTGAAACCCAAGTCTTGCCAGCCATTGGACAGGCACTCAGCTCGCTGGAATTTAAAAAGACAACCATCGTTTTAGCATGAGAAGCCCAGTTCAGAACTACGACCAGCCAAGCCACGAGCCCACACCCGCCAAACCTGGAACCCAACGCAGAAGCAAGCATAGCTAAATCTGTCGCACCACACCTCACAGCAGGCCAATATTCCACCACTGATTTTGAGCAAAATACTTCATCTCTGCATCTTTGTTCCCGCATCTTTAACACTGGTGACGCTTAAGGAGAGGTAAAATGCAGGTACTGAGAGTTTTACAGGTAACGCAGCCTGTCACTGACTTAGTGAGTTATAAGGATGGTGTGGAACCTTGTTTGTGTATTATACAATGTTGATCAGACTATATTCTTGGTCATGTCCTAAGTTTACTAAGTGGAAGAGGTGTTTTTACTTCAATCTGTGCTAAATATCGGAGTTAGTTTTACTATCCTATCTTTTGTAAAGTCTCCCATCCCCATCTCACTCCACCTGATCTGATTATTTAGGGCCGTGGGCATGTCTCTTAAGTGAAATTATTGGTGCACATGACATCAGGAGATGGTGTTCACTACGCCATTCATCAGATGTCACAGCCTGCAATGCACATCTGTTGATACCCGCTGCTGCCGGGGGCTGAGCCACTCTTCCGCCTCTTCAGGTCGCGCGAGAGCTGTTTTCTGTCATGTTCTGTTCGGTAGTGCAGAATGTGGCTGCAGCAGAGCAGGCCTGTGCTCTTCTGGAAACATCTTAGTGTGTGCTCATCTATGTACAGCGGTAGTCGCTAATGGTCCCATGCTTTTGCTGTGTCTTGAAATCTCACTTCCTGTTGTGCGTGGCAACGGCCACAAGGCTTGTTTACTATTTGTATTTTTTTTCCAAATTGTGCAGCGGCCTCGGTGATTGCACTTTTCTTCCCCTGGCAACAAGAGTCTAACTACAGTTCAGTAAAGTATTCGCATTCCTGACCAGTACGTGGTACTTGGATAACTTTGGGCAACTGTGGCAGAAAATATATCCTACCCCCCCCCCTCCCATCCCCAAAGTATGATTCCCTCTAATCTTTTTCTTTATTCAGTAACCTACTAGGCCATTTCATTTAGTTCTGCGAAATTCTGTCGTTGCATGTTCTTTGAGAGTTCTTCTCATCTTTCTTCCATCTGTTTATACTATCTTGTTAGGTCTCGCCTATCAGAGAGCACAAGCTGTCTGGTTGCAAAAAGACCTATTGTTGGCCTACTAAGAAGTTACGACCTGATCATTGCATACCATTGTTTCGCTTTATTTTCACTCTCTTTTGCTGTCTTGTTATATGATGGTTTTCCTTGTCCTCCTTGTGTTTGTCCAGCCACAGGGGTATGTCCTCTTTACCATCCACTTGAATGGCTGACTTGTGTCCTTCCACTGCTCACCTTTAGGTAACTACTTTTTCTTTTTGGTTAAGCACTCTATCAGAATGCATGTGTTTTCCAGCCCTCTCCCTCTTGTGTTTCTCTCTTCCCTCGCCAAACCCTTCACCTCCTGCTCTGTATGCTTTTTGGCTGCTCACTCTTTCTCCTCTCATTGTGTTGCTGTTTCCCCTGTGTGCATCTTCTGCGCCCCCTGTGTTGCTTTCTCCCTCGGCCGCTCCACCCCAACCCCCGTGGTCCCTCCTCCCTCACGATCTTATTGCTCTCCCACACCCCCTTTGTTCTTTCTTTCAATGTTCATATTTTTAGATAAATAGCTGCTTCCCCTCCACAAAAGGGCTTTAATATCACAATTACGATTTAAAAAATATATATATTTTACAGTTTACCAATCATGCCACCCTCCATCCCAGGTAGGTCTATAAAACATAAAAGAAGATCTTGCTTCTCAAGTTTCCATGCTTCTAATGGCTGCACCGAGGGCTTTAAATGGGATAAAAAAAACGGGGGGTTTTCTCAACGGGACGTGGGTAATGTAATTAAGGGTGTGACTTAAATCACGTAAACTAAAAATCTGTGCTTAGCATAGTGTGCTGCCTGACTTGTTTTTTGCTGTTTCTGTCATTGCTTCCAGATATATGATACAACAAGTAACATCATACATACAACAAGTCAAGACTATTGGCTTTGTCAATGATTGTTAGTTGCATAAGATAAATAAGCAGCAAACTATGTCTTGTATATAATATTGAAAAAGCTTCCACTTAAAGCCCTGGTGACACCACGACAATGGTGCTGCTCCTCAGTTTCAAAAAGAGAAGAGAAATCCGGAGAGAAAATGACTCTTTAAAAGATTTCCCTTCTTCTACAACGCTCACCTGGCATGACGTCATGCCGTAACTTCTCCACTAGTGAGATGTGAGCAGTGTGAGCAGCGCACATCCATGTGCCTGCTGTCACTGCAGTCCAGAAACAAGCATTTTCAATGCAATAGGTCTCGCATTTACACAAGTTTGAACTGTTGGCATTGTAAATGGCAATGAATTTTATTTATGTTTGAGTTTTTAAGACCTAAATAAAAAGCATTGTCATTTACAATGTCAGTAGCTTAAACATGCGTTAATGCGAGACCTATTGCATTGCGAATGCTTGTTACTTTAATATCCAGTTATCCTCAGCGTCATCACAATTCTTCCTTACAACTTCATGAAAATATACTGCCTGCTTCCTTTTTTGTTTTTGTTAAAATGGCGGCACCCTCCTCCTCATTCTAAAGTGCCATTAGAATTTGATTTAAGTGCCCTGGTTTTAATAGAAACCACAAACAACCTTGATGTTGGTAACCTAGGACATCTGAGGCCCCACTTTGAAAACGCACTTGATACACTGCTCCCTTGATAGTAATGTTATATTCGACCCATAATCATCTGTTAATAAGGAGATTGCTATTCCTAAATCCATGGACATTTCTATGGCATATCTTATGCATTTCCTCATACAGTCAACATCATATTTTTTCATCGTTTCTGGGAGTTCTTCCCTTATTTCATGCTATGGGTGCTGATTATATACTCTTAGAATGTTTACACATCCTGCTGAATCCTTCAAACTCTTTCTACTGTTTGAAGCGTCTATTACTTCCTCAAGTGACGGATTCATACAGGTAATGTTTTCTGGCTGTGCAGGTAAAACACACTAAATTCACATTTAGCTGCCAAAACGTGCAAAAACGTAATATGCATATCATTCGATTATCCTCGCTGTTTTGTCTGCCAACCAGATTGTTGGATTTGCAAAAATGTTTTGTTGTCACAGCTTCTTGGTATTCATTACAGCATAGCTTCTGCACTTTATAATCTCCACTCTCAAAATGTTGACGTGGGGAATGCTGACATTAGTTCCCTACTGATGGGCAGCTCATAACTTTCCCATGAACACCATTGATTATTTTTGGCTTGCTGATTCAATCAATCAATCAATCAGGGGTTTATAAAGCGGGCTAGTCACCCATGAGGGTCTCAAGGTGCTGGGGGAGAGAGGGCGTCGGCTCCAGGTCAGTCGAAGAGCCAGGTCTTGAGGTCCTTCCTGAACGTGTGCAGGGTGTGGGAGCTCGTTCCAGGTTTTCGCTGCAATGTAGGAGTAAGCTCTCCCGCCGGTTCTCTTTATGCGGATGCGGGGAACCTCTGCCAGGGCGACGTCGGCGGAGCGGAGGTTCCTCTTGGGTACGAAGAAGGATAGTTTTCGTTGAGGTGAGTGGGTCCGATGTTGTTGAGGGATTTGTATGCGTGGGTGAGGAGTTTGAAGGTGACTCTCTTTTTGACGGGGAGCCAGTGGAGGCCTCGTAGGTGTTGGGTCATGTGCTCGTGGCATGGAGACCCGAGGACGAGTCTTGCTGCGACGTTCTGGATGGTTTGGAGTCTGTGTAGGAGAGTTTTGTTGATTCCGGCGTAGAGGGCGTTGCCGTAGTCCAATCTGCTGGTTAAGAGTGCGTGGGTGACGGTCCTTCTGCTGTCGGGTGGGATCCATTTGAAGGTCTTACGGAGGATACGAAGGCAGTTGAAGCTGGTGGCGGCAACGGCGTTGATCTGGCCGTTCATGGAGAGGGAGGAGTCAAGGATGATGCCGAGGTTCGGAGCATGGTCTGTAGGGGTGGGTGGGCTCCCGAGGGCGGGGGGGCCACGAGGTGTTGTCCCAGGAGGTGGTGGAGGGTCCGAGGATGAGGACCTCGGTTTTCTCTAAGTTGAGCTTCAGGCAGCTGTCCTTCATCCAGGCTGCCACATTCTTCTTTTTTTCCTGGAAGCAGAGTCTGGTGTCTTCGGGATTCTTCGTGAGTGAGAGGATGAGTTGAGTGTCGTCGGCGTAGGATACGATGTTGAGCCCTTGCTGTCTGACGATGGTGGCGAGGGGGGCCATGTGGATGTTGAAGAGCGTGGGGCTGAGGGATGATATCTGGGGTACTCCGTAGCTGATTTCTGTGGGTTTGGATAGGAAGGGAGGGAGTCAGATCCTCTGGGTTCTGTCGGAGAGGAAGGATCGGATCCAGTCGCGGTCGGTTCATTGTATGCCCGCGTAGTGAAGTCTGGCAGTGAGCAAGCTATGTGAGACGGTGTCAAAAGCTGAGGAGGGGTCTAGAAGAATGAGGGCCGCGGTGTGTCCCTGATCTAGTAGCATGCGGATGTCGTCGGTGGTGGCAAGGAGGGCGGTCTCGGTGCTGTGGTTGCTGCCGAATCCAGACTGGGAGGCATCCTGGATGGAGTTCTTTTCTATAAAGGTGGTCAGCTCTGTGTTTATGATTCTCTCGGTGACTTTTGCCGCAAAGGGGAGGAGCGAGATGAGCCGGTAGTTTTTCAGGTCCGTAGGGTCGGGCGTTGGTTTTTTGAGGATGGTTTTCACCTCTGCCCGTTTACAGTCATCTGGGCAGATGCCTGACCTGAGGGAGGTGTTGATGGTCTGTCCTAGATCTGGTGCGATGGCGGCGCCGGCCCTGTGGAATATGTGTGGTGGGCAGGGATCCGTTGGGGCTCCTGATTGGGCTTTCATCATGGTTGTGGTGATGAGTTCGACGGTAGCGGGATCCCAGGACGTGATGGTAGGAATGTCGGCGGGGGTGGGAGGAGGGGTGGTGTTCGTCGTTGGTTCGCTGGAGTTGTCATAGTGCGCTGTTTGGGATGATTGCAAAGTGCCGGATGCTTGTCCGCACTGTGCAATTATTGAAAACGGCATCTCTCACAGTGCGAGCTGTCATTTTCTGCCGCTCGAGTAGATTTTTACTCGAGCGGCAGCTTTCTCAACGCGGACTGGTAGTTTCTCATCGTGAGCGGTCGCGAGCATACGTGACCACTCGCAATGAGAAAACTGACCTCCCCGCTTCGAGAATCTCGCAGGAAGGTTTATTTTCCACGCTCGCGATCGCCAACTTGATGTTGCTGATCGCGAACAAGGAAAAAGTCTCACCGAGATGTTATTTTGCTCGCTTGCGGTCGGGAACTTGACGTTGAGGACCGCGAGCGAGCAAAACATGCCAACTACGCTACGCATTTTTGCACTGTGCTACGTGCAATTCGCGTAGCGCGAAGTAGCACAAACTACGCAAACTACGCAAGCGTAGCGTAGTTGCTGCCCAGGGTTAGTTTTCAGGTTTTGCCAGGTCTTCTCTAGTTGTCTGCAGGATCGTCTGGCTTCTTAAAGTTCTGCGGTGAACCAGGCGGCTTTTAGAGGGCGTTGCTTGGCGGGGGGCAGAGGGGTGCGAGCTTGTCGGCGTAGCAGGAGATCCAGCGGTGAAATTCCCTGGCTGCGGAGTTAGTGTCGTCCGTGGTGATGTGGGGGTTTTGGCGGAGGGTGGTGCTGAGGTGTTCCTCTGTGACCTTGCTGCACTTCCTTCGTGGCGGGCACAGGCGGGTTTGGGTGCGGTGGGGGTGCTGAAGGTGAAATGGACGCAGTGGTGGTCGGTCGAGGAGGGTTGGGTAGTGTGGCTGAAGCGGATGGTAGTCCCTGCTGCGAAGATGGGGTCGAGGCTGTGACCCGCTCTATGGGTGGGCGTGTTGATGAGCTGCTTCAGTCCAACGTTAGCGAGGTTGTCGAGGAGAGCGGCCGAGTCGGGGTCGTTGCCGCTGTCGAGGTGGAAATTAGGTTATATAGATCTTTACATTCTTTTTTTGTAATTCTTGTTACTCACTTCAGAGTTCTTGTTTATATTTAGTTTTATTTTGTAGGTTCTGTTTTTGGCCATACACTCAAATTTGTAGGTTAGTGCTTGGACCTAGGATAATGATTAACCAAGGGAAGATAGGTTCCATCCTGTGTGTATGATGGGCCCTCTGTCTGGTTAAGACTGATTGATACATCCACCTTTCTTAGGCAAAGTGCCATCATTAGATTAGACAGAACGGACAAAATAGGGGGTGGCATAGCCTGTATACATCGCAGCAGCTTCACCATAAACAGAGCCTTATCGCCGACATTCACATCTTGCGAATACTTGTGTTTGGACATTAGTTGCAATGGCAAACCAGTATGTTCATCCCACATCATCTATCATCCCCCAGGAGACAACCTCCTCTTCATCGAACACCTCATGGACTTGATCGCTTCTAACATGGGTCAGCAGAATACCCAAATATTCCTGGGCAACTTCAATCTCCATTGGAACGACATCAATGACTCAGTGGTCAAGAGTTTCAAAAACTTCTTGGATGATCTTACCCTCATCCAATCCTGCAACAGCCCGACACACAATAAAGGCTCAACCATTGATCTTATAATCGCCAAATCTGACATCATCCAGGTGGATTCGATCCAACCCTGTGACTGGTCGGACCATCATATTATTGCCTTCTATATCAAGGGAACCACCAAACACATTCCAGCGCAATCCACAAAACCAAAAATCTGGAAAAGAGACCTGAAAAAACTCAATCCAAACTCACTACCCTCTTCCTGCTACAATCTGCTCCAGCCCCCTTCAGTCACCTCTGATGTGCATGCTCTCACCAACCACTATCTTAATGCTATGACTACGATAATTAATGAGGTAGCCCCTCTGCAACTTAAGAGAGCTCCCATTAAAGATTCCAAGCCTTGGTATAACTCACTCCTTAATGAGGACAGACGGGCTCTCAGATCCTTTGAACGCAACTGGAGATCAGTCCCCTCAGCTATCCACCTTAAACTTCTAAGGAAAAAGAGAAATGCTTACTACAAAAAGATTAAACGCACTAAAGCTGATTTCTTCAGCCATCAACTAAACCAAGCAAAAAACCGCCCAAAAAAACTTTTCGAATTAATCAAAAATCAATCCAAGGATGCACCCCGACGGCTACAAGACCTAGTTCGCCCTCAACCTAACTGTGAAGAATTCTCTACTTTCTTTAATCTGAAGGCCGACAACATCGCGAAGGATCTCCTCAATAACCAACTACCACACGTTGCTCCTAATACAGAAATCTCCACCTCCTGTCCAACCACATCTGGCCAACCCCACACTAAGCCTGGCCCTAAAAACGAGGCAGCATGGTCCTCCTTTGATTTGTACACTGAACACGACCTAGGCATAATCCTAAATTCCCTGAAACCGGCCAATCACCTCATTGACCCCCTCCCTGCCAATGCAGTCAAAGACCTTGCCCCTTGGCTTCTTCCACTTTGGACCAACATCATTAACAGCTCTCTTCATCAAGGTTGCATCCCGGACTCCCTCAAAGTAGGTCAAGTCTCACCTATTCTAAAGAAACCCACTGCTGACCCTACGGATCTTAACAACTATCGACCTATATCCAATATTCCCACCCTCGCCAAATTGCTGGAAAAATGTGTTCACCGACAACTAACCAATCACATAGATCACTTTGAACTCCTAAATATACACCAATCAGGTTTCAGAGCAGGTCACAGCACTGAATCAGCCATGACACACATTATTGATGATGCGCTTCAAATCCTTGACCAGAACGATGCGTGCCTACTCATCCTGCTAGACCTTTCCTCAGCCTTTGACACGGTAAAACACCAGAAACTAATCGATCTTCTGGAGCACAGAATGGGTATGTCTGGCACAGTGTTAAATTGGTTTACCTCCTTCCTCCATAACCGTACACAAAAATTCAAGGTCAACAACACGCTTTCCAATTCCTCTCCTGTAACACTTGGGGTTCCGCAAGGGTCCGCACTCTCACCGACCTTATTCAACTTGTTCATGGAACCTCTCACTGAAATTCTGCACGCGTCTAACGTACAATTCCATATGTACGCGGACGACACACAACTCTATCTCAAGATAAACTCCCTAGAAGACATTAATTTGCTTAACTCCACTCTCAGGACCACCCAGTCCTGGCTTTCAGATAATCATCTCAAACTGAACACGCTAAAAACAGAATTCCTCCTCATAGCACCACCAGTCAAAGTCCCTTTAATGCACGACCTGATCAAACAGCTTACCGCCTTCAACGTTCAACCAACCATCGTGGATTCAGCAAAATCCTTGGGAATTACCCTCGACAGCAACCTTATGATGCAAAAACACATCAGCAACGCTACAAAAGGAGCTAATTTCCAGATAAATACATTGAGGAAGCTGAAACCCTTCCTGCCCTTCGAGGACTTCAAATTGGCAGTACAAGCTCTAGTTATCCCTCATGTTGAGTATGGAAGTGTCTCCTTATGTGGCCTCCCAAAAGTTGCTACAGCCCCACTACGAGCAACTATCAACGCAGCAGCTAGACTCATCACTGGCTCGAAAAGAAGGGCTCACATTTCCCCTGACCTTAAAGCCCTGAACTGGCTACCATTTGAAGCTAGAATCCATCTCAAAATTGCGTGCATGACTCATAAAGCCCTTCATCACAACACCCCCAGCTATCTCGCGCAGAAACTGACTATCTCTGGGGGTCTTAGGTCCTCTAGAAATGCTGGAAAACTTCTACTGAAACCACAAAGGTTCATCAAGAAGAAAACCTATAAACGATCCTTCTCAGGGATGGCGCCCAAAATATGGAACTCTCTTCCCCCTGAAACCAGACTGAATGCCTCTTCCGCATCGTTCAAAAAAGAAGTTAAAGCTTTGCTCATGGCAAAACTTACATGAACAATTGCCATCCCTGCCCCGAGTTCTTTAGAGCCCGTTTAAAATGCTCTACTTTTTTAATCCTCCTAAGATTTCGTGCTCCAAATGTGTTTATATGACTGTTACCTGCACACTATTGTTTGTTCCAACTTACTGTTTTGTTGTTATGTAAAGCGCTCTGATATCCGCAAGGATCTTGTTCGCGCTATATAAGACTCTCAAAATAAATAAATAAATAAATAAATAAAGTACATCTATTGAAATTATAGTTACTTGTATTCTGCCAAATATCTGAGATTCAACCAATCAATTAATCAGGGATTTGTGAAGCACACAACTCACCTGTGAGGGTCTCAAGGCGCTGGGGGGAGGGGGGTTTCGAGCAACTCCGTCTCATCCAAAGAGCCAGGTCTTGAGGCTCTTCCTGAATGCTTGCAGAATGGGGGTTCATCTCATGCTGAGGGGGAGTTTGTTCCAGTTCTTGGCCGTGATATAGGAGAAGGCTCTTCCACCTGTTCTGGCTCTGCGGATGCAAGGGATTTTGGCCAGGGCAATAATGGTGGATCGGAGGTTTCTCTTGGGTGCGTAGAAGGAGAATCTTTCGTTGAGGTATTGGGGTCCGGTTTTGTGGAAGGATTTGTAGGCATGAGTGAGCGGCTTGATAGTTACTCTCTTTTCTACGGGGAGCCTCGTAGGTGCTGGGTGATGTGGTCTTGTCGTGGGATGCTAAGAAGGAGTCTGGCTGCGGCATTCTGGATGGTGTGGAGTTTGAGGAGTAGAGACTTATTGTCTCTGTTGTAGAGGGCGTTCCTGAAGTCCAGTCTGCTGGTTATGAATGCATAGGTGATGGTCTTCCTGGATTCAAGGGTATCCATTTGAAGGTCTTGCGCAGAGTGCAGAGGGTATTGAAGCACACAGAAGATATGGCGTTGATCTGACAGTTCATTGTGAAAGAGGAGTCGAATATGATGCTGAGGTTGCAGGCATGGTCCGTGGGTGTGGTAGGGTTGCAGAGGACAGTGGGTCACCAGGTGTTGTCCTGCGTGGAGGGGGTGGCTTCAAGGAGAAGGACTTCCGTTTTCTCCGAGTTGAACTTCAAGCTGCAACGTCTTTCATTCCTTCCTGGAAACTGTGTCTGTTGATGTCGGGTCCCTTGGTGAGGGAGAGAATGAGCTGGGTGTCGTTAGCGTAACCCTGGGCAGCGAACTCTTCTCTGCCAGCGCAGTTTGCAGAGTTTAGCCAATCCATGCTCTGTTTGGAACGAGGAGTTCAGGCAAAACTCCGACTCCACAGCGGAGCTAGTCCGGCCCTCCACCCCCCAAAACTAAAAAGCAGTCAAAAAAAGTCACTTACCTTCTGTGGCGTCTCCGGGCTGCTCTCCTTCCCATCCTCGTCCCCGCAAACCCCTACTTGTACAGTGGGGGGATGGGGGAAATACGACCACTTGAAGAGCTCCTGAGCAGAGTTTGAATTGCCAGTAGGACGGTTCTCTTTTTACGGAGCGATGGTAGTGACAATTAAGAATAATGGTAGAAGGGCCTAGGGTAACCCAAATCCCATCTGGGTTGTCATGTAATATACACAACCATGGGTAAACATCAGGCAGTTACAGGCCTCTACATAGCTATAAGGATAGATATGATTATGGCCTTACTTACACTGAAGGACAGATGCCAGGTTCAAGATAATCAATTCCTACTATCTACGCAGGCCTTATATAGTACCAGGCAACATTAACATGTTTTTCCCACACATTCACGCAGGGTGTCCCACATGTGGAGTGGAAGGAGCAGACATGTTCCTCATGGTGTGAAGCTGTACACACATAAATGAATACTGGAACGGCGCTGTTGCCCTAACCACAGTATCCCTAAAACACCACTGGCATGCCTGCTGGGTCAATTCCCATGCCCTGCCAAGTTTAAAGTCACCTCGAAATGTGTTGACCTAGCACTGATCATAGCACAAATACATATCACAATGAACTGAAAGGCAAAGAGAAGCCCTCAAATAGGCAAAGAGAAAAGGTGTCAAGTCTTCTTCCCAAATAAACTGAGCAATTGTAAGAACATCTTCCTGGTTATGTCATTATTGGTTTTGTCTACACTCACCTTGGAAGGGTAAAGGCATCTTAAATAAACGTGACCCTGCCATGTTGGAGAAGATGCAATTACAGACACCTTTGGCTCGACATAGGGATCTTTATTTTTGACAACAAGCTTTATTGACCCCACTACAGAACTTCAAGAAGAAATTTTAGAAATGTGCAATGACGCAGTCATGTTAAGACTACTTTTGACCCTGTGTCATGTTTTTTTTGGTGGGCTAATGTGAAATAGGATGGTTTTCAATAAGTGACAGCCTATCCTGTTTGTGCTCTGCAGAAGACATCAATTAGAAACCTATTGGTCATTTGCATGCTCCCCCTGTGCCTACGGATCACTGACACAATATCACTACTGATTTTATAGATGACATGACATCTTCGGAAGGTTTCTGAGTAATTATGGTGACTGTTGATACCATTACTAAGATGGCTCATTTCTCTCCCTTAAAGTCACTGCCATCTGCTAAGACAATGACCCAAAGGTTTCTTGCCAATATCTTTTGGCTGCCCCACAGTTATTATTTATGACATTGGATCACAATGCATTCCCTGTTTCCGGAAGGCTCTTTGTTTTGTGCTAGGTATTAAACAAGCCTCATGCTCAGGCTGCCACCCGCAGTCTAACAGGCAAAAGGAAAGGACAAATTGGTATTTGGACTAGTACTTACAACGGTATTGCAACAGTTTGTCAAACTATATAACACTATCTGAGTTTTCTTACAGTAAAGCTCTTCATTGTGCAATGAAAGTCTCACTTTTGTTCTGCCATCAATTGTATTGTTACGCTTCTGATGTTCCAGCATCTTGTCAAAGTAGTCTGGGGTATATCAACTTGTAGAATGCTAAGACAGCAATATCCGGGCTGCTAATCAACATAGAATATCTACAGCTACCTTTACTCCTGATGATCGAGTTTGGTTCTCCTCTTGAATCTTACCAGCTCGTCCTTGCCATTCAAACTAATCCTTTGTTTTTTCCACCATTTTTAATTTCCAAATGTATAAATCCTCTTTTCAATCAATCAATCAATCAAACCCGCCTCGTACGTACATAATACTTTTGCTTTTACATTCTCAATTAAATCCTCATCTTACTGGTCCTTTCAAAAGAACGAGTTTGCCTCCTCCTCCCAATTCAATTATAAACTTTATTCGATATGTAAAAACAATATCATAAAAAGTACAGATGTATATATTTAGTCAATAGAGTACAATAATAAAATATCACAAAAAGTCATAAAAACGTTAAAAAGAGTACACTTGGCATATTTACAATAATATAGCAGCCATCATGAAATCATTTGAGTAAGAGATACACAGCGAGCATTAGATCTTGTATCATCTAGGGCTGCATTGATGCCCTTATTCTTACAATCACTTTTAAGTAGGAGGAAACAACAGCAATGGCTAAGGGATTGTCCAGTGTTTTCAATTTATAATAGGCCGCTCTACAGGATTGTAGTCCCCATGATTTAAGCAATGGTTTCAAAAAGGTGGCCCTCTGCAGTTGATAAAAGCTACAAAACAAGATACAGTGAATATTAGATTGTGATGACAGACCATCACAAGGGCATTTCTCCAAATTTCTGGACCAACAATTTTGATTGGGAAATGTTAGTAGTCTGAAAAAGGTGTCAGTACGGAAACGAGTCACGAGCATACGAATGAAAGGGGATGGTATTAGAAATAAATATTTCTGAATCCCTTTAATTGTAGTAGAGTGTTGGTGATCAACTACCGTGCTCTTGAATTTTTCAAATGACCAACGTCGGTTAGTCAGATGGCCTAAAACTAGTCGTTTTAATGTGGCTCTCGATATTTTATTCAAAGTTGAGGGGTCAGAGAAAAATTCTGGATGTCCTAAGTCGGATGACAGGTTTCATACGTATTTCAGCCACTTAATATTATCAACTTCATTCAAGCTGAGGCAATCTGTAATGATTTCCCTGTTAAAATATGTCTCTTGGTTGGTCCAGACTTTGTGCCATAGAATAATGGGGGAAGAATTTATAGTGTCCGTAATATGCGTGAGGCCAAGTTCATTATGCATCACATATGTTGATGTACCACGTGGGACAGCCAGGAGATAGCGCAAAAATAGGTTCTCAGAGCGTTGGATGTGGTCAACGTGCTCAATTCCCCAGATCCCAGATCCGTAAGTGCCAGTCGAAATGCACTTGGCCCTGTAAATCTGTAATAAGGGGTTGGTCGGACGTCCCCCCAGCTTTTTAGAGAAATTGATCAGTGCGCCTATAGCTTTAGAAAATGCAATACCCCTAGCTTGAGCGGCAGCCCGCCAAGTGCCCCTCTTGTCAAAAGTAATGCCCAAGTATGGAAACCTATCAGTACTTTCCAGCTTACTACCATTTAAAAAGATGGAGCATTGTTTCTTTCCAATCCCTAGGCCACAGGACATGGTAAAGGTTTTGGAGACATTAACTTTTAAACCTCTCTGTGACATGAAATCGGTAAATTCACCTACTGCCCTTTGAAGCCCCATGCGAGTCTGTGACATTATTGCTGCATCGTCCGCATAAAGGAGTATGGGTATAGGTTTCCCATTTATAGTAGGGTAGTCATGGTAAGTTCTATTGAGATGGTGACCGACAGAATTTATATAGAGGGTGAAAAGTAGAGCGGCTAATATGCATCCCTGTCTTACTCCTCTCCTAATATAAAACCTATCAGAACATTCTCCACGTCTACCATATCTAACACGGGCTGATGCTCCCCTATAGAGCTCTTTGATAAATGCGAGAATAGGGGGCTCTAGTCCAATCTCGACAAGAGATTCCCAGAGGAGCTCATGGTCGACACAGTCAAATGCGGAGCTGAGATCTACGAAAGTCACAAAAAGGTTTCCCTTTTTTTCCTGAGTATATTTGGCAATTATGAGGGTCAAATTCAGACCTTGCTCGATGGTGCCTCTACCCTGTCTAAAGCCATATTGTAGATTGGAAATTATGTCTTGCTCACTTATCCAATCATGAATTCTATTTAAAAGGATTCGCCCTGCGACTTTCATTAAGGAGTCAAGCAGTGAAATTGGGCGGTAGTTGGAAGGATTGTTCCTGTCGCCTTTTTTAAAAATCGGCACTACAACCGCCTCAGGCCATGTGGGAATAAAGCCTGTGGCATTCAAAGAATTTAGAACATTGGTGAGCAAGGGGGCCCACAAATCCGGCTGTGATTTAAAAACATCGATTGGTACGCAATCCGGGCCGGGAGCCTTCCCAGAAGGGATTTCTTTTAATGCTACAAGTACCTCACCACAGTCGAAAAAGACGTCCAGAGGAAAAGGACTGGAAATCTTTGGCTCTGTCTGAGGGTTAGGGTGACTTTCCAAGGCGCCCACCTGTTCTTTAGGGTCTGGTATATTATATAAAGTGCCAAAGTGACTAACCCAGGCTTCAGCGGTTATAGCTAAATCAATCTTTGGGGGCTGGGTGCACTGCAAAAAAGGTGCATTTACTGCCTTCCAAAAGGCGGTATTGTCCCTTTTACAGGAAGCTTCCTGTAAAGCTTGCCAGGCCTCTGATTTCAGCTGTTTTGTTCTGGCCAGTCGAACTGCACGATAATTTTGTCTGGCGTGCCGTAATTCTATCTGATTTCTTGGATTAGATTTTAAGACAGTTTTTAAAAGTTTCAGAGCTTTAGAGCAAGTCCTATTAAACCAGCCTTGGCTGCATGATGAGGTTTTCCTTGGGGCTCGTGTAAGTAATCTTTTAATCTCCATCGTAATTATAGAAAAACAATGGCTGATTGCCTGGGGGCTTTCTGTTGTTGACAAGCATATCTGTATGTGCTCGTAGGTATTTTTAACCAGTGAGTTAAGAAAAGCAGGGGGGACTACTTTGTCCCGTTTTAAATAAAGCCCGGTTGTAGTTCCCAACTTATGTGGCGGGGTATGGGACGGGTTCTTCCTTACGTTAGAATTAACATATAAAGTTGATTTTAAGGTCACCACAATAGGGTAATGATCACTAATGGCAGTATCAAGAGTCTCCCAGTTAAATATAATCTCTGAGTGCCTGGAGAATAATAAAGTGTAATCAATTGTAGAGTGACAACCTCTCCCATTATAAGTTGGTTTGAAACACTTTGGTGGAGAACACAACTCATTCACATATGATAAGTTGAAATGAGATGTTAAACCGTTTAAAAGGTCTCCTAATTTAGTGTGCGAAAAATGGGTAGAGGGGTCACTACTAACAGTATCCAGACCACAGGTACCTTTATTACTCTGTGTGCACAGGGGACAATTAAAGTCCCCCACCCAGATAAGTAACATATCGGTTTTGAGCTGGTTCTCAATTTTTATTAAGTCGGCCTTTAAACCATTGAGAACCGATTCGTAACGGGATCTTGGGATGTTATTATAAAAATTAACCAAAGTAATGTTTTTAGAAGGTCCACCTGTTAAGGAAATAATCTGGTAATTTTCAGCCCCAGTGAAGTTTATTTGTGTTAATCCACATTCCACAGATATATAAGTTGTGAGCCCACCCTTATTTCTGCCATATGAACTAGGAGAAGCTGGGGTATGTAAAGTCTTATACCCTAAGAAATGAAGTTCATTAATGGTCCAGGTTTCCTGCAAGCAAATGATACTATGACGAGATACAATTTGAACCCATAAGGGGTTAGTCAGTTTGTCAAGAAGACCTGCCACGTTCCAAGACATTAGACTGTCCCCCATTGGGGATTTTTTATTACAGATGTTACCATTCATAGTGTCCTTCGGAATCTCAATAGTTTCCTGAGATAGAGGGAGAATTAGTGAAGGTGAAATATCACTCGTTAGATGGTGGGTCAAAAGAGAGTTAGATGTTAAACTGCTGATTAAGCTATTAGATTCAGGATTTAAGAGGTGACAATCAGTGGCATAATTTGAGTTCATCCCGAATTTACCAGGGTTCATAGGGTTAATCTTCTGGTTAGAATTATCAGAATCTGAAATATTTTGCAGAGGGCTCGTAATGAAAAGATTGCCAACCTCACTCTCAAAGTTTGAGAGTCAGTCTAAATCATCTAGACCGGAGAGAGTGGCGTATCGGTTTGAAGTAGGAAGAGTAAAATGGTGGGCCTCTGTGTTGACCGTGGGTAGTGAATGTGGTTTTGGAGGGTTTGACAAAAGGGAGAGGGGATAAAAATAACTTAAATCGTGCGTCGAAATGTCTGCGCCCCTTCTCACGGTATACCAGTCCACTATGTGAGGCAATGCCCTGCGATCCCTGAAATTGATAATGATGACGTCTCCCTGAATGTCCTTTGGTCTGGGTCCCAGCCATCTCAATCTTCTCACATGGAGTATTTCGCCATTAATATCAGGGGTAAGTGGCCTATTTTGACTCAGCCAATATACTACCTTGTGTTTGAGTTCTTGGTGTCTCTCTGTTTTACCCGGGACCAGCTCCTGGATACCTGTGAGTATCACTACATAAGGAGCTGCTTCTGGAGGCAGGTCGATATGGTGAATCGATCCCTTCCTGTTATACGGGGGTGGCCTCCTCCTCCCATTATGGTGGATGGGCCTCCAGAGTTTTAGGTCCAATAAACCTGTTGTTCCTGTTATGTTAGAGGCCATCTCCATTTTTTAGTTGATTGGAAAGGGTGTCCTCTGAGTGAACATCATCGGGTACATGTTTCTTGATTCAAGCCCCTTTTGTGATTTGCAAAGTTGTTTAACACTGCCCTGCAGGTTTGAGGGGTGGTATAATGTTGCTTCCCTGGGTGAATGCACTCACCACACTGACCGGAGACACCCGTGCAATGCTGTGCATGCCTTGTTACTACTCTGCCATTCTTCCTCAAGGACAGCGACAGGAGTTTCTGGGGGTGGCAGTTTCCCTATCCTCTTGTACCAAGGCTTCGGAGCATAAGATTGCGCTCCATTCCTTTCCTCTTTGACCCGCGGTGACTGGGAGAGAGAAGTCCTATGTGAACTACAAGCAGGAAAACATGGCCTCCTTTCGCTGTTCTTTCCAAGCAGGAAGTTTGGCCTTTGCTTAAGACTCAAGCCACAATCTGTGGGCCCGATTCACAGAACTACCTTAAGACAAAATCCTAAACTTACTACCATTTTCGTATTCCCAGAAGGCACTTACTCATTTTGGTATTCACAGAAGACACTTACTCACTTCGGTATTCACAGAAGTTAGGAGTCCTAACTTTAGGACTCCTAAATGCCTTCTGTGAATACCGAAAGTCTTAAAATTAGGATTTTTCTCTCCTGAAGTAATTCCCAAATACAAGTCTGTGTTATATACATCTATTTATTACCTAATGTGTGTAATCTATTACCTTTTTATGTGTCCTATGTAATGCAAGCTAATGCAGTTTATTGCAAGGGGTCACCTCTTGCACAGGTATACCAAAGCCTGCAAAGGGAAGCTCCTAAGGTCACAATGAAAGTTTTCAAGCACTCTCATCACATATTTAAGGACACATTTACTAAACTTTCATGTGAAAGAAAGCAGAAAGCAAAATTGCTGCTCTGTGTTGTGTGAAAGAGAGAGAGCAAAAATGTTCCAAATTGCACATGTGTGCTTTCTCCCTGCACTGGGCCACCGTGAGCATCCTAGAGCTGACACAGGCACCTTTTACATCATGGTGCCACGGTGACTGCATCATGGGCAGGATTGTTTTTGTGCAGGAAAGAACACCTTCCTGCACAAAGAAAACGCTTAAAGCAGAGGTCTTCAAACTTTTGTAGGTTGAGCCCCCCCAGCTGAATTTTTTTAAATGTTGGGCCCCACCACCACCTGACAGAAATTTCTGGAAGGGGTACACTACATAATCAACCGCCACACGCATAACCTAGGCCATAACCAGCAAATAATGTTCAACACAATAAGAGTGCTTAGTAAACTGTAGGTTTGTGAGTGGGTGTGGTGAAATGACAAAGGTTTATTACACAGCTCAAAACACCATTTTCCAAGATAAAATGTGCGCAAATAGTTTTTTCTAAGATGCTTTGTTTTACACATGACATAGAATGGTAATAACATCACCAACATAAATGTAACGGGTGTGCCTGTTTTTCGCCACAGAGACGGTCAATCTGTGGATGGATTTTTGCTACTGCCATCCTCAGGTTGTGCTTCACATCCAGTCTTGAAAGGTACTTAGGGCCATATGTAGGTGGCATACACTTTACCGATTCTTAAATACCGAATTATACCGATTCGGTATTTAAGAATCGGTAAAGTGTATGTAGGTAATAATTTGGTAAATGTTACCGAATCGGAGTAAGTCGGTAATTACCGAATCGGTATTTACCGATTCGGTAATGAGGCATACCTTCCCATTGATTGAATCAATGGGAAGGTATGCCTCATTACCGAATCGGTAAATACCGATTCGGTAATAGGGGGAGCACATTCAAGGGTGGCAGGGTGCACATTGACACCCTGTTGCACCCCTGATTCGTCCATGTGTGCACATGTGGCGCACATACATGCCCTAGGGGCATGTATGTCTGCCACATTGCACACTTCACAGTGCACAAAAATGCATTTTCACACATATTCGTCATTTACCACCAACTATTAGTTGGTGGTAAATAACAAATCCCCACACCCACAACACAGTCCCCCTACATCTCATTTCTGTATTCGGTATTTACCGAATCGGTAAAATTACCGATTCGGTAATTTTACCGATTCGGTAAATTACCGAATACAGAAATGATCCCCCTACATCTCAAAAGCCTAAATACCGGTCGGTAACGGTATATTTTCCGAAAATCGGCCGTTACCGACCGGTATTGGGCTACCTACATGAGGCCCTTAGTCTTTAATACGGCAAGTGCTGAGAACCTAATCTCACATAAATAGAACGAGCTGAAAGGCAAGAGAGTTTTGACAACAGTTTCTCTCAAAGCTGAATATTCTACAGACATTTTCAGCCAAAACAGGGACTGTAAGGGAGACAGTGTTGTCAGATTTTCTGAGCACTCCCTAGCCCAGAGCTGGTACACGAGAAACAATTCTTCTCTAGAAATCATAACAAACGTTTTAGGGAACATTATAATTGGATAATTGCCCACTAACCAGTTATGGATTTTGTTAGACGGACCGGGAGGGTCGGCCGAGGACAAGTGGAGAGGTCTCCGGGGAGAGCCGTCTCCAGCGATCGTACAGACGAGTAACTTCCCCCCCACAGATGTACACCACACAAAGATAAGGTTTAACGTTCTTTATAAGCAATCTTTAGGTACGATAGAATGGTACAAGGAGGTCAGGACTCAGGGGTCCCCTCGATTCTAGTCTCTTGGTTGGGAAAGGGGGTAGCGGGACAGTCTTGTTACCAATCTGGTAGATGCGATGATATGATGGATAGCTCACAATCCTCGAGCTCGGTGTTCTAGCTGGACGGGCCGCGGCAGCGCCAGCAGGTCCCGGTGAAGGTGGTCGTTACACGGTCCGCGGCAGCGCCAGCAGGTCCCGATGAAGGTGGTGGTTACAACGGTCCGCGGCAGCGCCAGCAGGTCCCAACGAAGGTGGTAGTTACAACGGTCCGCGGCAGCGCCAGCAGGTCCCAATGAAGGTGGTAGTTACAACGGTCCGCGGCAGCGCCCGCAGGTCCCGACGAGGATGGAGGATGCAGAAGGCCGCGGCAGCGCCAGCAGGCAGGATGATAGTTCACAAGGCAGGGCTACGGCAGCGCCGGTAGTCCGTCAAGGATGAGTTCTTCTCGGTGTCTCTCGACTCCAGGATACAACTGCCTTCCTGCTCTGGAGCTGCCCCAGTTATAGGTCTGGCGCCCTTTGATGTCCGGACCCTCGCACTTGGAGGTCGGGAGGTCCGGGATGAGGGAGTCCAGACACCCAGCAGGGGGGTGGAGCCAGCGCCCGGGGGAGCTGGGGGCGATCGGCACCTGGCGGGGGAGAGCCATCGACACTTCTTTCTCCCATCGACCTGCCAAGTGGTCCGTTCACCTCCTGGGTGGATGGTGGTGCCGGGATGTCGGGGCCTGGCCAGGCCCAGGGTTAGGGTCGAGCTGAGGCCACGCGGCCTCGTGGTGCAGTGTCCAAGATGGCGGCCGGGCCGGGCGAGGGAGCCGGTAGTGGTTCGGCCCCATGATACAGAGAGGTCCGGGGGCAGGAGTCCCGTCTGGGGACGGGGTGCGGGTTGTTTCTGTGGGTAACACCTGGAGGGCCGGGGCTCGGGCCCTGTCGTGCGGGGAGGGAGCAAGCCCTTCACGTGGCCTGTCCAACATGCGTCCCCCCCAGCTGAAGGCTGGGAGAGTCACCCATCCTCTTGGGGACTCTCCTCGTCGAGGCGGAAAAAGCGTGACAGGCCATCTGCGTTGGCGTGGTCTTGGCCCGGTCGATGTTCCACAGTGAAGTCCATCCCCTGCAGGGAGATGGACCAACGCAATAGTTTGGGGTTTTCCCCCCGCATCTGCATTAGCCACTGCAGGGGTCGATGATCTGTTTGCACCCGGAAGTGGGTACCGAAGAGATAGGGCCGGAGCTTTTTGAGGGCCCACACCACTGCGAAGGCCTCCCTCTCGATGGTGCTCCAGCGCTGTTCTCGGGCCAGGAGGCGTCTGCTGATGAAGGCCACCGGTTGGTCAAGTCCCTCGGAGTTCAGCTGGGAGAGGACCGCCCGATGCCATGGTCGGAGGCATCCGTTTGTACGATGAATTCCCGACTGTAGTCGGGGGCCTGGAGCACAGGGGCAGTGCACATGGCGGCTTTCAGCTTCTCGAAGGCCGCTTGACAGTCTGGGGTCCAGTTGACCTTCTTCGGGTGGTTTTTGGATGTGAGTCCCGTGAGGGGCCCCACAATGCTGCCATAGTCCCTCACGAACCGCCGGTAGTAGCCGGTGAGCCCCAAGAAGGCTCGGACCTCGGTCTGCGTGACTGGAGGCTGCCAGGACTGGATGGCAGCGATTTTGAGTTGCAGAGGGGCCACCAGACCGCTTCCCACCTGGTGTCCGAGATAGGTCACGGACCCCTGACCAATTTGGCACTTGCTGGCCTTGATTGTGAGGCCGGCCCGTTGGAGGGCCTGCAGGACCTCTCGGAGGTGGTGGAGGTGGTCGGACCAGTGGCGGCTGTACACAGCGATATCGTCCAGGTAGGCGGCGCTGAACTCCTCGAGCCCCGCCAAGACCTGGTTCACCAGTCGCTGAAAGGTAGCTGGGGCATTCTTCATGCCGAAGGGCATGACTTTGAAGTGGTAGTGGCCATCGGGGGTAGAAAAGGCGGATCGTTCTTGGGCCCGGGGTGTGAGACCGATCTGCCAGTAGCCCGCTGTCAGGTCGAAGATGCTGAGGTAGCGGGCAGCCCCCATGCGGCCGATCAGTTCATCCGCTCGGGGGATGGGATGAGCGTCGGTTCTGGTGACAGCATTCAAGCCCCGATAGTCGACGCAGAATCGGAGCTCAGGAGTGGTGCCGGGGGCAGCAGCTTTGGGGACCAGCACGACCGGGCTGGCCCAGGGGCTGTCCGAGGGCTCGATGACCCCGAGCGTGAGCATCTTTGATACCTCCTCTTGGATGCAGGCCCGTACCCTATCTGGTACGCGGTACGCCCGGTGTCTGATAGGGGGACTGTCCCCAGTGTCCACGTCGTGCAAGCACCAGGGGGTGACCCCTGGGGTGAGGGAAAACAAGGTAGCAAACTGCAGCAGGAGGTCCCGGCAGCCTTGGCGCTGTTCCGGGGTGAGGGCCTCGGAGAGCCGGACCCCGTCCACGGAACCATCTTTCTCACGAGTCTTCAGGAGATCAGGGAGAGGCTCGGAGTCTTCTTCCACTCCACTGTCTGTAGCCATCAGGAGGCTGAGGTCCGAGCGCACAAAGTGGGGTTTGAGTCTGTTGGTGTGGAGGACCCGGCGGGGGTTCCGGGGAGATTCCATATCGATGAGATAGGTGACGGGGCTCTTGCGTTCGACCACTTTGAAGGGCCCCGTCCACTTGTCCTGCAAGGCACATGGTTCGGTGGGGGACATCACCCACACTTGTTGGCCAGGTTCGAATTCGATGGAGGAGGCATTTTGATCGTACCATTTTTTCATGTCCTCCTGACTGGCCTCAAGGTTCGCTTTCGCCATTTCTCTGAATCGCCTGGTCTGATTGCGTAGGGTCAGGAGGTACTTGAAGACGTCTGGAGGGGTCTTTAGGGGGGCCATCTCCCAACCTTCTTTGACTAGGCTGAGGGGCCCTCGCACAGGGTGCCCGTACAAGAGTTCGAAAGGGCTAAAGCCGAGGGACTTCTGGGGAACTTCTCGATAGGCGAAGAGGAGGCATGGAAGTAGTACATCCCACTGGCGACGGAGGGGCTCTTCCAATCCCCCAATCATTCCCTTGAGCGTGCGGTTGAACCGCTCGACTAGTCCGTTTCCTTGAGGGTGATAGGGGGTCGTGAACCGGTAGGTGACCCCGCACTGTTGCCAGAGGGACTTCATATACTTCGAAATAAAGTTTGTGCCTCTGTCGCTGACTACTTCTCGGGGGAAGCCCACCCGGGAGAAGATCCCCATTAAGGCCCGGCCGACCACCGGGGCTGTTACAGTTCGCAGGGTTACAGCCTCGGGGTAGCAGGTGGCGTGGTCCACCAGTACCAGGATGAACCGATGTCCTTGTGCTGTACGGGGGTCCAGGGGCCCCACAATGTCTATTCCCACCCTCTCGAACGGGGTGGTGACAACTGGGAAGGGTTGCAGAGGTGCTTTGAGTTTGTGGCCGCTCTTCCCGCTGGCCTGGCACGTGGGGCGGGACCGGCAGTGGTTGAGGATGTCGTTTCTCATCTTCGGCCAGAAAAAGTGGGTCACCAGGCGACTGTAGGTTTTGTCCTGGCCCAGGTGTCCAGCCAGAGGGACATCGTGGGCCAAATTTAACAGGAAGTCTCTAAAACGGAGGGGCACCACCAGCACTCGACTGGCCCCTAACTCCGCGATTCTCTGTTCACTGTACAATAGGTCGTTGTCCCAATAGATCCAATGGGCTCCGGTGGTGTCCCCTGCGCTCTGGGCGAGGGCTTGCTGGCGGAGTCCCTCGAGGGAGGGACAGGTCTTCTGTTCTCGACGGAACTGTTCCTGGGTGGGCCCCCCTTCTTGACGCCACTGAGCCAGGTTGGGAAGGTCCTGGGGCTGAGCGAGCCCTTCGGGGGTTTGCTCTGGGTGGTCGGTATGGTCGGTGTCCTCTACTGGAGCGATCGGGGGAGGAGGTGCTGGCCATTCTGGTTCTTCTGGTCGGGGGATGGCACGGGCGGCCATGGACCGGGTGGTTACGCACGCCCAGTCCGGGAGGCCCAACATCCCCAGGTGCTCTTTTCTTTCTATGGCGGCCCACGGGGAACTCTCAAGATCATTCCCCAGGAGACAGTCCACGGGGGCATCATCTCGGACCGTCACCTTCAACATGCCGGAGACTCCTCCCCATTCGAAGGGGACGCAGGCCATCCGACATAGACTCTCCGAATTGTCGGCTGAACGGACGGGGCAGAGAATGTTCGGCAGGATCTGCTCTGGTTTTACCAGGTGACAGCGGACGGCCGTCACACTGGCCCCCGTGTCACGTAGTGCTTCGGCCCGGCGTCCATTAATGTTCACCCACTGACTATATTTTCTGGTGTTGGCGGGTAGGGGAGCCCGCGGGACCATGTCTCTTCCCCCTAGGCACGCTAGAACCATGGCGGCCGGTTCCCACTCTTGTTGTTCCTGCTCGTATTCTTCCTGTTCTTCGGAGATTTGTTCTCCCCCCAGGGCGGCGGCAGCTACCTGGCGGGGTCTCGGAGTTTGGTTCTGTGGACAGTTCGGGTCATTGGCGTAGTGGCCGACTCGCTGGCATCGGTGACACGTGACATTGGCTCGGAACCCCGGCCGCATCGGGGGGTTGCCCCGGCTGGCCGGGGGCGGGGTGCTGGCAGCGGGAGCGGCCGGGACGGTGTCTCTTTCTCGTCCCTGGCCTCCTCCTCCTCCTCGGGGACGGTGCTGACCTTGGTTGTTCCGGTTCTGTTCGTGCGGCCCTCTCCGGCCCACTCGGGTGCTTTCCCACCGGTCAGCTTCGGCGGCGAGTTGCCGTGGGTCAGTCAATTTACTGTCGAGGAGGTGCTGCCTGAGCTCGACAAAGCAGTTGTTAGAGAGGTGCTCCCACACCATGAGATTAAAAAGTTGCTCGTAGGTCGTTACGTGGCTTCCCTTGATCCAACCCTCGAAGGCTCGGCTGAAATAGTTGACATATTCCACCCAAGTTGTACCCGGGATCCGGGTACAGTCTCGGAACCTCTGGCGGTACATTTCGGGTGTGAGCCCATATCGGGTGAGGAGGGCAGCCTTCATGTGGTCATAGGATGACATCAGATGGTCTGGGAGCTGTAACAGGGCATCGCGGCCTTCATTGACGAACCTCCCCCATAGACCGGCTCCCCAGTCACTTCGATCGATCCGGTGGGAGGTCATGGCGATCTCGTAGGCCTTGAACCACTGTTGTATGTCGTCCTCTCGGACATACTCTCGCACGACATCCTTGGGGATGTGGACTTTCTTTTCTGTCGCTCCCGGGGTGCGCGGTCGCTCGGGCACCTCCAGTTCTTTGTTCTGCTTCCGTAGGTCTATTTCTGCCAGTTTGCGCTCGTGTTCGTACGCTAATCTCTTTTCTTCGAGCTCTCTCTGCCTCTGTTTTTCTTCCCGTTCTTCTCGGAGCCGCAGATGTTCTAGGTTCAGTTTTTGTTCGGCTAATTTTAGTTCACCGTCCATTTTGAGCCGTGCCATTTCTAGCTCATGTAGTCTGCTTTTTTCTCTCTCTTGGATCTCTTCCTGCGAGAGACCCGTTCTTCGCTCCTCGGGAGCCGTGGTGTTCCTCTCTAATGCTGCAATGTTTTGGTCCGGGGATCTCGCGGCCCCGGTTTCTGCCCACGACTCAATGGCGTGCTTGAAATCGTCTTTGGTACTCAGGCCGGTGGTAGCAATGCCTAGTTCAATGCAGAATTGTTTCAATTCACGATGGCTGTACTCTTCCAATTTCTCCATATGGAATTTCTTGGTGGATCCGCTCTCTTTGGTTGACATTGTGGTTTCGTCGTGGGGTGAGCTACTCTCTGTACGATTACGCGTTGATTCGGATCGCGCCGCTGGCCACCAATGTTAGACGGACCGGGAGGGTCGGCCGAGGACAAGGGGAGAGGTCTCCGGGGAGAGCCGTCTCCAGCGATCGTACAGACGAGTAACTTCCCCCCCACAGATGTACACCACACAAAGATAAGGTTTAACGTTCTTTATAAGCAATCTTTAGGTACGATAGAATGGTACAAGGAGGTCAGGACTCAGGGGTCCCCTCGATTCTAGTCTCTTGGTTGGGAAAGGGGGTAGCGGGACAGTCTTGTTACCAATCTGGTAGATGCGATGATATGATGGATAGCTCACAATCCTCGAGCTCGGTGTTCTAGCTGGACGGGCCGCGGCAGCGCCAGCAGGTCCCGGTGAAGGTGGTCGTTACACGGTCCACGGCAGCGCCAGCAGGTCCCGATGAAGGTGGTGGTTACAACGGTCCGCGGCAGCGCCAGCAGGTCCCAACGAAGGTGGTAGTTACAACGGTCCGCGGCAGCGCCAGCAGGTCCCAATGAAGGTGGTAGTTACAACGGTCCGCGGCAGCGCCCGCAGGTCCCGACGAGGATGGAGGATGCAGAAGGCCGCGGCAGCGCCAGCAGGCAGGATGATAGTTCACAAGGCAGGGCTACGGCAGCGCCGGTAGTCCGTCAAGGATGAGTTCTTCTCAGTGTCTCTCGACTCCAGGATACAACTGCCTTCCTGCTCTGGAGCTGCCCCAGTTATAGGTCTGGCGCCCTTTGATGTCCGGACCCTCGCACTTGGAGGTCGGGAGGTCCGGGATGAGGGAGTCCAGACACCCAGCAGGGGGGTGGAGCCAGCGCCCGGGGGAGCTGGGGGCGATCGGCACCTGGCGGGGGAGAGCCATCGACACTTCTTTCTCCCATCGACCTGCCAAGTGGTCCGTTCACCTCCTGGGTGGATGGTGGTGCCGGGATGTCGGGGCCTGGCCAGGCCCAGGGTTAGGGTCGAGCTGAGGCCACGCGGCCTCGTGGTGCAGTGTCCAAGATGGCGGCCGGGCCGGGCGAGGGAGCCGGTAGTGGTTCGGCCCCATGATACAGAGAGGTCCGGGGGCAGGAGTCCCGTCTGGGGACGGGGTGCGGGTTGTTTCTGTGGGTAACACCTGGAGGGCCAGGGCTCGGGCCCTGTCATGCGGGGAGGGAGCAAGCCCTTCACGTGGCCTGTCCAACAGATTTGAAGATGAAGTTGAAAGTCCACAGAGAGGGCGCTGAGCGAACACCTAATTGAGAATTCCTTAGTGGTACGATAAGTTGCTTGCCTGAAGCAGTGAGGGTGTAGGACACGTTGGGCTTATGTTTAAAAAATAGAACTAATATTAAATTAATTATGTTGTCTATTTTACTTCAGAGCAATGTTGTCTGACAGACATTGTGGTGGGAGGGACATGCAAAGGATTTTGGGTGCCCTGGGCCAAAACTATTTTGGAGGCCCCTGTTCAGTACAGCTTTGAGTTTAAATGATTTCCTTTCAGCTCTGCCATAGCCTCTTTAACCAGGCTACTAATGGTGCACAGGCACTATGGTCGAAATTCTAAAAGCGTTTACATCTAATATTCAGAGATACTGATATGTGTTTTCACTGTTGTACAAAGCAGCAGCCCACTAATTTTACAGCTAATAATATCTGTGATATCCTTTAATTTCTCATAAGTGAGGACCCTCTTGGATCTAAAATAAACATTTTTATGGTTGTTGCATGAAACAAACAAATTTCTCTGCAAATAGTAATAGACTCCCTCACATCAATCACATTAAAAAGAAATTAAACAAAATAGTATTTACAAGAATCTGTTTAGGAATTATCCCAGGCCATCAGGGCAATAACAGAGCTGTCTCTATCAAGGGCCACCCCGAAAGGCTGGATTGCAGTATATGTAAATTTGTCCTTTTGTAACTTAGGACAAAAACCTTGATGGGGTATGACATGCCCATACTTGTGTACAGGGGCGCAACTAGACCCGAACTTCGGGTGGTGGCTAACACTCCCAGTCAGGACTGGCCTAGTACTGGTCGCACACAGTTGAACAGTCCTTTTTTAGCTTCCCCTTTCCTCCTTCCCCATGAATTTCCTCAATACCACTCACCAACGAAGCACCTCATCTCTCTATAGCACCTTTCTGACAAACATCTCTTTTTTTTAAAAAACACTACTCATTGTTTACTCACACTCAGTTGAATGATCTGCTTGGTACATGTTCATTGTAGCAGGCACATTAAACATCTGCACTGTGCGGGTGGCAGGAGTGCCCATGTCAGTGCACGGTGAGCCATGCGACAGTGTGAGAGTAGCGTAAAAGGAGTGACTGCAGGGTGAGTGAGGTGACAATATGAATTTGGGTGCGGATGTGAGTGCAGAGTGGGACGAATGAATGTATGGTTAGTGATGGGCTTATTGCAGATTGAGCAGTGAGGGGGACAGGTGAGTAGTGTGCTCTTGTGACTGCAGGGTGTTGTGTTATTTTAGGTTGGTTTTATAAGGCGCACAGCTACCCAACAAGGGTCTCCCAGATACAGGGTGAACAGCGCAAGTGCATTGTGAGTGCAGAGTGATCACTGTGATTACAGGGTAAGCGGGTGAATGGTGTGAGTGCATCGGGATCAGTGTGAGTGCATTGTGATCGCTGTGAGTGCAGGGTGAGCGTGAAAGTGAAGGGGGAGAATGAGGAGCGAGTTGTCTGAATGCAAGGTGCATTCCCCGACACTTGAAGTAACTCAGCATGGTATTGACGGCAGAGTAGGGTTTCAGATATGTTAAACTATTGCTATTATGGCATTAACCAGGGATCAGGGTTGAGGAAATAAATGTGCTGATCTTGCAACAAACTTCCAGTTTTATGTTTAGGATTGCCAGCTCATTATTTTGATGTCCCAGGCAGTACACAAATAAGCTGTCACCTAAAGCTGTATTGTAAGCACTTGTCTGTGCATACTTACAACAGCAAATATCAATAGAAATAACTTTTAATTGTGTTCCAGGGCTGCCTGAATGATTAATGACTGATAATAAAAGGGAACAAAGACAGAAAAGTCACATTACAAATAAACACATTCTTCTTTATTTATAACCATGTGTAGTGTCAAGACAAACAAGCTGCAGGCTGTTTAAACAACACATGGCTGGCTGGCATTTTGCATGCCTGCCTGTGTAATTTTAAAAGAAACTTTGTCTCCTTTCTGGTAAGAGCTAACCTCCCAGGACGGGGGTAAATTCATAGAGCTGAAATACTTCAGCTGCAGTGGGAGGTAGGACATCTCCTCTGCTAAAACTGAAAGCAAGAAACAGACGGTCATTTCAGCTGCAGTGGGAGGCAAGGAGTCTCCTCTGCTATGAAATCGAACGCAAAGGAACAGGACTGTCTGTTTGTTGCTTTCGGTTTTAGCAGAAGAGACTTCCTGCCTCTCACTGCAGCTGAAGCATTTCAGCTCCATCAATTAACCCCCTCCTGGGACGGTTAACCTGAAAAAAAGCATGGGCACATCATGCCCCATTGATTCCCTCTCCCTCCCCCCTACAACCGTACCGGAGTTCTCCAATAACAAAATCCCCAGAAGACTTGCGACGCGGGACAGTGGAAGATGAACAAAGTTAAGATTTTAGTGTGGAGTGCGCGCCCCTGCTGAGATGGTGTCACGCCCCCCCAGGGGGGTACGTGCCAGAGATTGAAGAACTCTGGCTTGGAGGCATATTCCTCTTTCTATTTGTGCTGCAAAACACTTCTAATAAACTTCCTATCATGGATGAGGGATCATCATCTCAAACTGAACCCCCTCAAAACAAATTTTTTTTTTGTCAGACCTCTGCATGAATCCACCCTAGTCCAGTCTCATCTCATGAAATATCCTAAATTTCAAACTCCTGCTCATTGACGACTGCACACAATCTCTGTGCTTTAGCCAGGATAAGAAAGTCAACATGCAAACCCACTTTTCTGTCAAGCAAGAACTGCCCAACATCAGCTAAGACTTCTGCATAGCTTCAGGCCCTTAATTCCTAAAGGGGACTTTAAATTTATTAGTTCTCTCAACTATGAGAGCTTCGTCTTAACTGGTATGCCAGACACACAGTGCTCAACTGAAAGCAGCCCTCTACACTTCAACGTAACTAGACGCTGAAATCAAACACTTTGCACCCTGCAGTGACTACACATTGAAGCAAGTAGCAACTTCAGGCCAGGCTGGATTGTACACAAAGTGCTCCACACAGACACACCCAAGTACCAAGTGAGAAAAACCTAACCTGTTGAACTTGCCAATCCCTCTTAACTATGGATGCCCTTCTTTGGGAAATACTTCTGTTCCGGAAACAACAAACACTCTCTCAATTCCTTACAGGAATTGCTCAGAAGATAGATCTGGAACACAATCCCAACTGACACACAGCTAAACCCAGCACCTAAAGTGTAAACAAAATTATAACAAAATAAGTACCAGGACCTTTGACAAGAATCAACTGTAGCTTGTACCTCCCACTGCTCCTGCCCGTGACAGTACCAACAGAACTACTAACCACCACACTCATACAAGTGTGACAACTCAAGACTATTCTAGGCACCCAAAGTTATAACAAGCATTTGCAATGCAATAGGTCTTGCATTTGTGAAAGTTAGAGCTATTGTCGTAGCAAATGACAATGGTTTTTAATTATGTTTATTGTTTGCAGTGGAGTGATTATTGAAAGAAAAAGTGTGTTCCAAAGCCGTGCGTGCGCCTTGGAGTTGTCGGACAAATTGTTATGCTGCATTTAAAATGGGGTACTGGAGGGAAAACTACATGTAACAGAATGCAACAGGGAACTAGAATCTACACCCATAATACAAAAGACATGGTGTCTGTTTCCTTTTGTGTAAGTGTACAACAGGTAACTGTGCATGAACATAAACGCAATGCACATACAGAGAAATCATAGTGTACAGACATAGTACACATGGAGTGTGCAAACAGCATACAGAGATCACCCTGTTCACCTACTCTGGGCATAGATGCATCATGCCCACAGATAACGCAAGGTACAAGACATAATGGCATGCACCCGGAGCAGACGGCACATAAACACTCACACAGGAGACTACATGTACAGCATTCACAAAAGGGGCGCACGCACACAGTACATATGAGGTATGGCTAACAGATGAGGGAGTGAACGCACACAAAAACACACGCAGAATGCATTCCATTAGAATAAACCCCACCAGTAATCACAACAGCTGCATGAGAGCTCTCGATGACCAGCGGAGGCACTTACTTGTTTGAGCCATGCAAATTACTGTCTCCGTGGTGGCATGAAATTGGGCGACCCGCACATAAGTAATAAAATGCACGGTCGCTGTTGTTGAAGTGTGGCATGCAGCAGAGCCGCCAGCTATACCAGCCTGGCCATGGCAAGTGAGCGTGGAGAGGGCCGGAAAGCCTGTGCCAGCGAGCGACCTCCTCAAGGTGTCATGATTAGTGCATGGGTGGGGTGAGTGTGGGGGAGCAGGATGGGGTCAGATGGGGGGCTGTGACATGGAACAGGACTCATATGAGTGAGTGAAGGACTAAGATAGAGTTTGGTGAGCTGCGCAGAAGAAAAGAAAGGCACAGCCGCCATTGTTGAAGCTGAAGAGCAGCGTGTCGCACTGTTTAAAAAAACATAATATAAAGCGCGGCGTGCTGCGCTGTTTCCAAAAAAAACAATATTAGGTTGTGTGTAGAATCAGAACAGCTGCATGAGTGCTATTGATGATTAGTGGAGGCACTTACTTTGTTAAGCCATGCTAATGATTGTCTCCTTGGTGGCATGAAGTTGGGCGAGCTGCGCAGAAGAAAAGAAAGTTGCATCCGCCAATGTTGAACCTGAAGCACACCACAATGTTTAAAATAAACTCAATATATGGCGCGGCGTCCTGCGCTGTTTAATAAAACCATAAGATGAAGCGTGCCTAGTGGTGGAAGGATCTGCCCAGCACTAAAAGCTAGAAGGTAACCCCAAAAAGCCTCACTGCAAATCAAAAAGTGCAGAGGGGAGTGCTATCAGCCCTTCACACAAGGAAGGGCCTGGATGGTGGTAGTTTTAGAACAGAACACGATAAATGAGGCAGTTAACGCTGCAGGGGCCGCGCGTGCAACAGGGCAGAGGTGCAATGGTTGATACCCAAGTGTGGCAGTGCGGATTCACAATTCAGAGCAGGAAGGTAGCACGAATGAAGACATCGGATTGGAGTTGGGAAGTATGCCGCAGTGACCTCGTGTGACCTTTCTGTGCCCGCTTTGCTCTCTGCATGCCACGAAAGCAGTCTTCCAAAGCACTTAAAGGAAACAAATGTTTTATATTCTATCTGAGGGGGAGATCATATCCCACAGAGAAAGAAACGCTCAAGTTGTTGCCTGTTAGAAGATGCTATGCTGAGCACAGGAGACATTATACTCTTAGATTCCCACATCGATCGCAAGAGAAATGGTGACTGTTCTCCCATCTTGAGATCATATTACACAAAGGACACAATCATTCCAAACAATACATGGAAGAGCAGACCACTTCACTCATAGGTGGCTATTCTCACCCTCACCTGTAAGTAGATACTGTGTGGTTGAGTAACAACATAAAATACTCAAAGCCTTCCACCAGGGTCTCAGTAACGCTTGTGATAATCACTCTAATGTACAATTTCGGAAACACAGTACATCTCTTTATGGAGGCAATCACTCCAGTGCTGGACTATAGGGTTACACAACTCCCGTAGCAGCAGACAAGTGGAACACTACAATTAAAGTATCATATCAGTCGGTTACTGCTGTCCTCTCAGAGGCCCTACAAGTCGCATGAAACTATACTCTGCAGGTGTGACAACCACTTAACCTCTTTTCAGACAGCAGCTACCTCATCTCTTGGAGAATGCAATAACGTTAGCCCTTAACCAGAGGCAAATTGCACTTCTCCCCAAGGAGGCTACCATATGCCTAGGAGGGGGCATGGAGTGTGGCCATACAAGCACTAAGAGACAAAGCCCCGACAGATCTTCAGCCTTCAGCAGCCCAGCGCCAGTCTCCTGTTTCACAAACCAGACAGCAAGTGCCCGCTCTGAAGAGCGCGCACAAGGAAGAGCCGCGGGAAAAATACTCGTGAAAGTTCAGCCGAGACGTCCGGCAGAGATTCTGTGCAAATCACTTTATCTCCTGTGGCTACAAAAAAAGCTTACATTGTATCGTAACCTAAAAGCCGGCCCAGAACACCCGACTCCGACATCACTGGGCGCTTCCAACTCCAGCAGCCTTCAGCGCCGAGAGTAAGGCGAAAGTGAAAGTGCGCCGAAGCGTTGTGCCCACGTGGAGGCACGGCAAAGAGGAGTCCAGGCGCTTGCACATGCCCTGTCCGGGCGGCCCGCCGGAGGAAGACAGGGAGGGAACCAAACAGGCTTCCCTTCCAGTAGAAAGCATGGGTGGAGCTCCACCCTCGCTTCAGAAGAAAAGCGACGACAATAGATCTCGCCAGGAGCGAGCAGCGCATGCCCTGCGTCGCCTAGGCGAGACCTAAAAATGGCTTGGGCGGTGGGCATTAGACATTTTAATGCAAATTGAATTAATAAACAACTATTCAATTCTAAATTAGACTAAGAGCACCACTTGCAAACTATCAAAAGTGGTGGTGTTGGCAATGAAATGCTGGTTCTCAGCAGCAGAAGCCACATGCTCAAATTATGTAAAATGCCCTAATTACTTTTGGTCCAGTTCGCCCTATATGAAACTCCAAAACAAACAAAAAAAGCACTGGCTAAACCAATTCACAACTGCACTCTGTGAAAGAACAAACTCATTTACTTAGACAATTGAACTCTCAGATGCCAATTGTAAATCTGAAATTCGTACAAATGCCTGACTGTTCTGGTTTTACTATGTTTATTTTTTTATTATAGCCTACCCTTTTATCTATGGCTGCTGACTCTACTTTCCTCTATATTCCTGGTATTATTACCTTGAAACGTATTTAACTCTGTAGAGCACTCTAGTGATGTAGTACTTACTATATAATATCACTCAAATGAGTAAAGAAATAAAATAGGTGGTCAAACCCTGAGTGGTAATAATACCATGTTCTACAAAACATAATACCACACATTTTATCCAGCTGAGCAGAAATTGATTGTTCCACCAATGGGTTATGCAAGACCATGGCAGTGGAAGCAATATTAGCCCACTGAGCTATCTTATTGTTTCTAGAACAAAATGTCATTCCTGTTGCAGAACTTACCTAGTCCAAAAAGCATGGCCGCAGGCAAAAGGATACCCCAGCGCGCCTTCATTTCTTCAATATGATGAGGTTGCTCAGATGAAAGCGACTCTTTGACTGATTGATGCCTTTATATAGTATCACATTGTGCTGACGCACCAGCTTGTGAAGGTACCTGGGAGAGGCAAGTTTTATGCCTCTTAGTTTGCCTTTCAGTGAACAATGATGTGTGTCTTCCAGGAGGCAGGTAGAGGTTCTAACTTATGTCAGACAGTGATGAATGGGTTATATTTATGGGCGTGGTGAAAGGTAGAAGCTCACTTTAGACGGGGAGAACAAGTAATTGAAAGAATAAATATAAATCGGCGAAAAGGTTTTATCCATCAGGTTTTATTTCATCTTTATTTGCACATTCTTCTTAGAAAAATACAGGTCATTTGTTCATGTTTTAGAATTTTGCCATTGCTTGTAGCTTGCATTGGAATAATATTTTTATTAAAATCCTCTGTGCCTTTTTTCCTTTCAGTCCATAAAATGTTAGGATTACTTCATATAGTATACACAGTTCTAAAAAACCAGCCAAATAATATAACAAATGTTTGTAAACAGCATCAAACCAAGTAGCACCTGTTAAAATGGTTAAATAAAAAAAGGCAAAATCCCTCAGCTCCCTGGTCCTCACCGGGGCTTAGGAAGTGTAAGCAAAATTGTATAAAAACAGAAAAGAAGGTGGAGGAAAGCCTAGACAGAGGAAGAAACGGAAAAATATAAACCATGTTTAGGCATATACAAAGATCTCATCATGAAGGCTAAGGCAGAATATCTCCCAAAGAAGATCGGGGAAGCCGAAGACTCAACCAGTAACAGAAGTAGTCACAATAAAAAATCTCTGACTGACAATCAATCTTTTTTGTAATTTATTGGCAGATTTATTTTTAAGAAAAAGTCACATCAATTGTTAAAATATTCTCAAATTGTACACCATGCTCTGCGCTGGTATCTGCAAATGGGAGCAACTATCCCCTCAATGCGACCAAAACCAAGACAGAATTTGCTGCTCCACTTGCACAGTGTATTATATAACCTATTTGAAACCGCCACTTCGGGCTCACCAGATGACCCATGCCCGCCAGATACAACTGAACTAGCAGCAGAAGTCATTGCATCTAAATTAACACCTATTTACCAAATAAAGTTTGAAACAGGCATTTTCCCAAATAAGACAGCGTTGATTCCCCTGCTATAAAAAGCCTCTCTGGGCTAGAATCGCCTCTGAAATTATCGTCCAATCTCCCGTCTTCCGGTACCAGCCAAAGTACCGGAAAAATTCTGAATGATCAACTGGTATCGATTGTTCAGACAACAAACTCCTGGATAGTACACAATTTGGCTTCCAGAAGGGCCATAGTATGGAGACAGCTTTGCTCAAAGCAACCAAAGAGATCAGGCAGGCTTTAGACCAAAGGGGCAGGCCTTATCCTGCTAGATCACTCAGTCGCTTTTGACACTGTCAGTCATAAATTATTACTAAGTTGTTTAACTACCTGCAGAGTCACTGGTCAAGCAAGGAACTTATTAAAATCCTACTTAGCGAATCAGGAGCAAGTAGTGAAGCTAGAGAATTTTACCTCCCACTCCTTCTCCCTGACATGTGGAGCCCCACAGGGATCCTCGTTAAGCCCTACTCTTTTTAACATTTATGTTTCAGATTTTCATTCACATTCTATGCGGACAACACTCAAATTGTCGTCACCATTCGGAAAAATGATGCTAGCATTGGAAACATATTTCAGAACTGCATGACAGCTGTCCACGATTGGATGGACAGCAACGGCCTTAAGTTGAATGCAGAAAAAACAGAGGTTCTACTTTTTGGACCAAAATTATCCTTTTGGGGTCCATCAGCCTTGCCAACTATTATGGGCCAACCCCCCTTCCAGTGGAAAAGGCTCTAAACCTGGGAGTGGTCATTGATGCTAAACTTGATTTTACGGATCATGTAAATAGACTTAATTCTTCCACATTTAACACCCTTGGAATCATTGAAAAATTCTGCCTAGTTACCTTCCTAATCTTATCCAAATTAGATCATTGCAACAGTCTGTTTTTCACCACCTATAAGTATAACATAAATAAACTTCAGGTCTTGCAAAACGCTGCGGCTAGACTTTTGTTGAAAATTCCCCAATTCTGTTCAGTATCACACGATTTGAAAAAGTTGCACGGCTTCCTGTTAAACGAAAAATCATGTTTAAGGTGCTATGTTTAACCTATAAGGCAGTCCATTATCTTGGTCTTGACTTTCTGAATCAAGAATGTCCTTGTTAGAAAGCTTCACTCAGGCACTGCAAATCTATTAGTACAGCCTAGATTCAAACAGGTTAGATGGGGCGGAGAAAGCATTGTGCTGGAAGCGTCCAAAGTATGGAATAAACTTCCTCTCTGTATAAAATAAAGCATCCAGTCTCCTTGCTTTTAGGAAGGCTGTAAAGACATGGCTATTCAGGTCTTGGTAACTCTCATGACTGTCCCAGTTTTGACACGCGCAGCACAAACGTACAGCACTTAGACACCTCCGGACAGTAACGCGATTTATAAATCCAGTTAACATAAAATAACGTATTCTTGATTCTTATATTTTAAGGTCTAATTTGAAAGAAAGAGTTATACCACGTGTTGCTAATTTTCCCAAACTTTTAATCGGCCTTCGCTTATAAGTACAGACCATATCATTAGAATATTGGTATTTTGGAACCCTAATGATTGGGCATAAATAACTCTGTCTGACCACTGTACAAGCTTGCCCAGCTTCCCCTCTCTGAAGGCTTTCTGACAACAAGCTGCTTTCTTTCTTCAGTCTTGCATAGTGAATAGACATTGAGATAAATCCACTGAGTGCATAAGCGTTGAAATAGAAAACGGACTAAAACACTGGTTAAAATCACTCAAAGTCCTTAAAAGCATTAGGGGTAAAACAATGTAGAGATGTGCAACTTCCAGCTGGGCACAGTATTCCTTATGATGTATATCAGTCTACATATGTTACACTTCTGTTGTTGCACAAGTTTTCTGTTACATACTTTCTGTTGGTAAATATTGTGCTTTTGTATATCGAGGGGTTCAAAGGGCACATAATGTGTCTAATTATCATGCACATAGATTTAAAGAAGCAGGTGAAGGTGAGTTGGCCTAACGGCTAGGGCCGTCGACTTCGAATCTGGGGAACTGGGCTCGAGTCTCGGCAACGATGCTGAACATCCGGTGATTCTGGACAAATCACTTAATCTTCCCGTGCCTAACAAAGAAATAATGTGTCCTCATGTAACGCAACAGGATGTTATGTAAAGCGCTCTGATACCCAATACCTTCGGGTCAAGTTTGCGCTATATCAAATTTATTGAATGTAATAATGCCTATTTTATTTGTGTGGTGAGGCCAAAGACCAGCACCGCCACTCAGAAAGTTGTTCTGTCGCCACTTCTAGAGCTTGCAATACCATTCAACAATCAAACACATTATAAGAATAAAGAAATGGATAAAGGTCCTGCCAGCTACGTGAAGTGTAGGGTGCTTAAATGAAACCTTAAGTCCTCACTATGAGCACAAAGGATGAGATCATGTATTTCAGTATTCTAAGCATGCTACAAATCTTTGTACTCACTTCAATCCAACCAGATTTTTCACCTCTTAGCTGTATACCTCTATCGTTGAAATATAGAAGAAAAATAACTACCACTCCTAAAGAACTGCACGTCTAAATCTAGATTGCTGCAAGAACATTGGCTGGCAGACTGGAAAATGTCATGCATAAACTTAAACCTTCCTGTCACACATGTTTTCTGTGAGGGAGATGCCCTGTAAATAACACAAGCTAATGCACACTCACTGTCCTGCTATTAGAATGGATACAGCGAAGGGGTTTCTACTAAGATAGTTATGTCAATGTTCCATCAAACACAATCCTCTGTAATGGTTAATGGTAGGATGTAGGAAGCCTACGGCCATGGACAGGGTAGAAGACAGGGATACTCACTGAACCACTATTGGCATTGATTAGGAGCTATGGCTCCTTTCTTGGTAGCCAATGCGGTGATAATCCGGTCTGTAAATCAAAGGATTATTCCAATGACATCCTGCAATTCACAGAGGAAGCTGATGCTTTAATCCCATCTGTGAGAAGGTGGCCTGGCATATGCTGTCCACTAAAAAAGTGGGCACCTTGTACCAGTCCACAAGACCCTTATGATGTATGAGGTCAAAGATAACCTTTATGAAAGCTATCCTAGTGGTAGCTATGGAGAGCAGCCTTCAGCCTTAATCTTGAAAGAATGTAAAGCAGTTTGTTTTACCAGAATATCACCTCCTGAATGACTAAATGAAGGAGAACCACACAGTAGTTATATAAAAATATGTATTTAATAATATAACACGCTCTACTATCCTCTTCACGAAGATAGATCATCAAACACACAATACTGGATCAATAGAACAGTTGTAAGTAGCACAATTCACAGCAGGCTACAGGGGGAGACCGAACCATATATTAAAATAGTGGTATAACAATCACGACTTGACTAGACACAGTGCTTAGAGCACGTAGAATCGCTGGGACTTCAAGGAACCACCCAAGGGGATGACACAGGAGACCCACGGAGAACAGGTGCAGTGAGGAAACACGACCTCGTGCTCCATACAACTCTATGGGAAAGTCGTGGTTGCAAAGTTGAAGTTTAAGGACCCTTCTAGGAGGACTTCGAGCTAACCCTTTGGAACTTAAGAATTTAAAGAGCCACCCCACCCGTTGATACCATAGTACCAGAGTTACCTAACACAGGGAAGCCGGGTGCATAGGTCTGAAAGGGCGTCAGAACCCCTCATCGTTCTCTATGGAAGGAAGACAAGAAGTACTGCTGCCGTGAAGGTAAAAAGCTTCTGGTGAAATCCAAGCCTGGATTCTGGATGGAAGGAATCTGAAAGCAGAGGGAACATAGTCTGGGTCTCTTTAGAGTGACAAGGGGCTCGGGAAACGAATGCTTAAGGTGCAAAGAATGAATGCTTGACTCTACAGCCAGGAGGTCCTGGAGGCATTGAGGATGACCAAGACCCAGAGATGAGCTCTCCCACAAAGGATGTCGAGTGCTGAGGGGTCAGCGTCTGACAGGAGCACCAACAAGCCTTGGCAAAAGCAACCCACGCAGGAAGGACAAACAGGTTACGGTGTGGACCAGCAAGGTTCAGTGGACTTCCCAAACAATGGAGAGTCAGGGCACGTCTGGAGCAACCAGGAAAGCCCATGAACAATCAAGATGACCCTCAGGGGGAACCACAGGCCAAAGGAACAGGAGTCGCAAGGGGACTTTAAGTCAGTTTGCAAAGTACCAGCTCCCGGAGCACACAGTGCGAGGAGGCTGGAGTTCTTAAGTGCAAATACTGTTCAGGGTCAGGACCACGTGGGGTCCAATGCACAAGCTCAGGAATCACCAACAAGCATATGCAATGTCAAATGGACACGGTGTACAGGGGTTCGAGTTACGCAGCCCCCACAAGGAATACTGGCATCAAAATCGGTGAGAGGGCAGATCGACCTCAGAGACCTCTAGGAACCCACCTCCTGTGTTATTGAAATCTTTAGCGTCCACAGGAGCTCAGGAGCAGCTACCGGTCAGTTGCGCTTTAGGTGCCTGCAAAGCAGGGGAGTGGCTTCTTCACTCCAAGGGAGATTATTCTTTTGTCTTAAGTGCCTCACAGGTCCTGCACAGAGCCTTTATGAGGTCACAGCACAAACTAAGCTTTGGATGGAAAGGGGGACGAAGTCAAGCCGAGTCGAGGTCCAGGAAAGTGCAGGTGTCCAGACTGTCAAAGGTTAGTGGTTTCTTCTTTGTAGAATCTTTTCAACGTAAAATCCAAATCAGGGGACGGGTAGGACAGAGGGGTGGCTACACCCATGTCCTTTGTCCAGTTTCGTGCCAGAGCAGGAGCCAATTGCTTCCAGAACTGGTTTGAGCTGAACTATGCACAGGGACACCCAATGGTCCCCCAGTGCAGACTTTCTGGCACTCTCAGAGTGCACCCACCCAGCCCCAATACACTAAATCCTGTCTGGGAGGTCGTCACACCTCCCTGTGACAGGATGCCTATTGTGCTGCCTTCCTCTGCTCAAGCTTGGCTCAGCAGCAGGGCAGAAAGGTGTCTCTGGTCGGCAGCATCCATTTTGTGCTGTACAGGTGGAGAAGGCTGGCACCCGTAAGAGCAGTGACCCCACGAAGCTCGCTTCAGAAGGGTGGAATCATACCTCCCACACCAGTTACTGGTGTGGAGATATGAATCCAAGGTGTTTGGTACCAAATACGATATGTTTCTATGCAGCCGTTTTTGAGATAGCATTTACCGCGAGGCTATAATGCACCTCTACCTATATGTCTGGCTGAGGCAGAGACAACCTGGGAGAATGGTCTCCGAAGGGGCACCCTCTCACATAAAACCCAGCACCATGCCTTCAGGATTGTTAAGGCCTGCTATAGGGGTGACTTATAAATTTTAAGTGTTGTGACTATGGATATACTGAACCTATATCTAATGTAAGTGGTGCAAGCACCATCTTACACAGGCTACAGTAGCAGACCTCGAGTTCCACTTTGCATGGCCTCTCATGGGAGGCATAATACATGCTGCAGCCCATCGTAGGCCCATCGTAGGCCTCTGGGGTGCCTATGCCCTGGGTACATGGTGTACCATATACTAGGGACTGACAAAGTACCCCAGTATTCAATCTGGAGTGTACCAAATTACAGGTATGTCAATTTAAGGGAGCAAGCAGATAGGCTGGGGTCCTGATTTGCAGGATCCCAGCCAGACTAGTCAAAAACAGTGAGACATCAAGTAAAAAGTGGGGGTAACCATAAGAAGCAGATCCTACTTTCCTACACCATCATCATAAATTATGCTTAGGATCTAGATGCATCCTTAATGGAGACAATTCAGACATCTACTTTGTAAACCACTTGTATAGCGATATATATAACATAGCAAGTGTATAGCAAGTGTATTTGTAAAGCGCTGCTTAGTTTACGAGGCCACTGCTAGGCACTCTATCCTCTTCAGCCAGTCTAGCGGCGGAAAAGTATTTTAAACTGTTGTTCCTGCTCCTGAATTTCCGTTAACCTTTGCTTATTTGCACATGTTTGACCCATATTTGCCATATTTACACATCTTTTTAAATCATTTTTAAATTGTCCTAATCGTTTTATGTACCGTATACTGCCATACTTTTGCTGACTGCTATCTTACCTGCTTCTCTGCCCCTGACCCCGTTCCGCCACGGCTTGTGCCGATTGAGCGGAGGGTCGTCGGGGCCAGCACTCACTTCCGGCTGTACCGGACATTGCAGGTCAGCGCTCTAGCCTTGCACGCCTCACACACCCCTCTCGCTACTTAATCGGACTGAGAGCGCGGACGCGCGCAGCGGCGGCGTGCCAAAGGCAAGCCCGTCTGCGCCCAGTCCGCTGCCAGTCCCCCTGTGCCTTTATTTTTTAACATGCCAACATATACACGGGAAGGGCTTTTCTTCTATCGGGATCAATCAGTCTGCACCCCCCACCTCTTCCATCCTGGCTCACCTATGGTGCAATGCCCTTACTGTGGCTTCACGACTACAGAGACCTTATTACCCCCTGACAAGCTAACACACCTTAAGGTGTTCAGTTTGAACTGTAAATGTAAATGTATGTGTCTTGTAAAGCGCACTGCTGCCCTGAGGTGTCCTGGCGCTGTAGACCGCTGGGGAACCCGTCCTGGCTATCCCTGTGAGATGGTCCCTCCAGGGTATCTCCAAGGTGAAACCAGGCATCCCCGGCGAATGTGGGGGGCCGTTGTGGAGATGAGGCAAGCTAATGCCCAGAGTTGCCGAGTGTGTTCCTGGTTAGAGTAGGTACCGAGGCGAGAATTATCGAGTCCGTTTTGACCCTGGTCCACAACCCTGCCGCGTCGGGAATTGAACCCTGGTCCCTGGCCGATTCTCTGCTTACGGATCTGCCGCCTCTAACCAGTGAGCCACACCTCTCCATGTATGTCTCTGGTCAGTCATTATGAGGATATCCACGATCTTCTGGCTGACCAGACCCCTGACCTATTGTTTCTTACGGAAACTTGGCTAACTAAAGATACTTTAGCCATTCCGACTTTGTCCCTTCCACCAGGTTACTTAATACAATTTCAGAACAGACCTGTAAAGAGAGGGGGAGGTCTAGCAGTGATTTTTAAATCCTCTTTTTCCTGCTCGCTCTCCCCGACTAATATTGCGGACTGTGAGAGTTCTCTTTTTAAGATCAACATCCGGGACACCTTCACTTTAACCGGGCTTCTGATTTACCGCCCACCTGGCCCTGCTAGTTCCTTTCAGGAATCCCTGGTGGCCACTATCTCCACTATGACTTTGAAGTCCGCTAACTTTAGCCTATTGGGAGACTTAAACCTTCACTTTGATTGCAGTGAGACCCCCACGGTGAGAGGTCTCCTAGATGATTTAGAAGCATGCCAACTTACAGAATTTGTTAAAGGGCCCTCCCATGCAGCAGGCCATTTATTGGACCCAGTGTTTTCAAACATTCCGACCATCACTGCCTTTCCTCCAAGTCCTCTCAGTTGGACGGACCATTATTTGGTTCATATTTCCATCCAGGTAGCTGTTAATTTTAAAAGACAGGCCCCCCCTCCTATCCCAAGGCGCCCATGGCACAAACTAGACAGCAGTCTGTTTATAGACAATCTGAAAACCATGTGCCCTGTTTGGCCGGTGAATTTGGAGGAAGCAGATGCTGCATACAGAGAGTGGATTAATAAATCGCTAGACCAGCTGATTCCTGTAACTCTGTCCAAATCCAAACGTGGACAACCTCATCTCTGGTACTCAGAGACACTTGCTGAACAAAAAAAGCAATGTAAGCTGCTTGAACGCACTTGGAGAAAATCCTATGATCCCCAAGCCAAAATTACATTTAGGTCTGCAACCAAAATGTACCATAAACTAATAAAAAAAGCTAAGGCTAGATATTATACTGACATGATCCGGTCAAGTGCAAATCAATCTAAAACAATATTTGCTATGGTGAAAGACATGACTAAACCACCAGAAGGCCCCAGTAATACGATTACTTCTAACGCTCACTGTAATGAGATTGCCACCTTCTTTATAAATAAAGTACAGGGTATCTATAAGTCCTTTCCCTCGAATGTTGCAAGCCCTGATTCTACCGTAGCCGAGACTTTACAAGATCTTCCACATTCCCTCCACACCCTCCCATCTATTTCAGCGGACCAGATGGATAGGCTGACTGTAAATATTAAATCCGGATCCCCTGAGGATCCTGTTAAACCCGAAATGGCGCGACTTCATAAGGATCCCATTTTGTCAGAAGGTTTGAACCTGATCAATAAAACCTTGGAATCAACCGCAATACCTAGATCCTGGAAGCATGCTAAGGTCGTCCATCTATTAAAAAAACCCACCTTGGATCCCTCCAAGCCGGAAAATTTCCGACCGATATCCTTGCTACCTTATCTCTCCAAGATAGTGGAATCTCATGTAAATTCCATTCTGATCAACTATCTAGAGGTTAACGGAATTTTAGATGACTCCCAAAACGGTTTTCGGGCGAATCACAGTACTGAATCGGCCCTTTTAGCCGTTACAGAGCAATTGAGGGAGGTACAGGACCAAGGTGGTACAGCGGCACTGGTCCTGCTGGACTTGAGTGCAGCGTTCGACACGGTCTCCCATGAGATCCTCTTAAGAAGACTGTGGGAGATCGGGGTCCGTGATGGAGCGCTAGAGTGGTTCGTTTCTTTTTTGACAGACCGCTCCTTCCAGGTCCATGCTCCACAGTATAAATCAGGAAGGTTTCCGCTGCGCTGTGGCGTCCCCCAGGGGTCCGCACTTAGCCTCATGTTATTTAATGTGTACGTCCGCCCCCTGGCCGTACTGGCCAGAGCTCATAACATCAAATTGACATCTTATGCGGACGACACACAGTTTATCTTCTCCTTCTCCAGTGATACCAACGCCGACAAAATTAAATTCCAGGAAGATCTATCGGTCGTTGCTAACTGGATGACTGAGAATCGTCTCCAGCTTAATTCATCCAAGACGGAGGTACTACTGGTTGGAAAGGAGATTCAAAAATGGGACGATCAGTGGTGGCCGTCTTCATTGGACCCTGCACCCACCCCTAGGAAGGAAGTCAAAAACTTGGGTATTATGGTCGATAACCGACTAGACCTTGATTCCCACGCCAAAAAGGTGGCAGGCATGTGCTATGGCCGTCTACGGTCTCTAAGACCCTTCTTGGGTTTTTTTGAACCCCTAGTCCGTTAGACGATCATCCAGGCCATGGTGCTGTCAAATATTGATTACTGCAATGTCCACATGCTGGGGTCCAATCAATCCACGATTTACAGGCTTCAAAGAGCTCAGAATGCGGCCTCACGCAGTCTGTTCGGTCTGCCAAAAAATTGCCACATGTCCCCCATCCTTCATCGTCTGCACTGGCTGCCTGCAAAGCAGCGCATTCAATTTAAGGCACTCTGCCTCATCCATAAAATCCTCTACTCCTCGGGCCCCAAAATTCTGCAAAATCTAAGTTCTCTATATGTCCCCACTCGGGCTCTCCGTTCTGCAGATCTGTTTCTGGCCCACATTCCTAAGATTCGGAAGAGCAGAGCAGGAGGTCGATCCTTCAGATTTTTGGCCCCGAAACTATGGAACACAATCCCGCTCGAAGCTCGTGCGACCACGAATCACCTGTCTTTCAGGAAGAGAATTAAGACCTAGCTATTTGCCGCTCTCTAAGCACGACTTTCTGCGGCTTTTCCCACCCTTGGCCTGGTTGTTGCGTATCTAGTTTGTCTGCAAAGCGCTGGGACGCCCCGTTGCTGGGGTAGCCATGCGCTATATAAGCTACCCTAACATAACATAACATAACATATCACCCGTGGATCTCAAAGTGCGTAATAACATATGTTTATTGTTACCCAACTCAATGGTACTCATATTATCAACCTCAGCTGGATGAAAGGCTGAGTGGACCCAGCGAGATTTATACCTGTGACCATGAGGTCGAACACAGGCCCCAGCAGTGGATGCATTAGTCTACTAAGCCACAAGACCCAGCTCAGGGTACAATGGGCGTTGCTTCCAGCCTTCCTAGCTGAAATACCTAGGAATTTGGTTGAACAATGACATATGGGAATCAGTCACTAATAATAAAATAAGGACTGGCAAGGTTTGTGTTTTTTTCTGGACTCTTGGTCACTCAAGTATTTGTGCTGCTTGGTTAGAATGGAAACTACCAAATTATGGTCACTCCAATGGTCAAGTACCTCCTCGGTATGTTACAGATCCAACTACTGAACTACTAAATAAATTGTTAGATCCATTGATGAATACATTTTGAGGATTATTTGAGAAAAGGAAGAAACCATGTGGATCACTATGCAAACTGAGACTGGAGGTGTTAACCTGGTGAACATTTTCTCATACCAAACATAATATCTGATACAACAAGTAGCGCATTACCTCCAAAACAATGTTTTTCTCCCACCCTCGAGTGGCTACATTTTAACGAATCCTATAGGGAACCATAAAGACTCCACCTGCACTAATAACAAAATTAAAATCATTAATTCTAAACATATCTTACAGAATCCTGCTGAGGCATCACCAAAAATGGATAAAATATATCCGCTGAAAGGTCTTGTTTCCATGATAACAAAAGGATGAAAAATGTTAACGCTGTATTTAGACATTAATAGCACAAAGCTAGCATCTCAATACTGGGGGATTTGGGACATTAAAACTCCCCCATCTCCTTTGTAGAATTGCAATTATAATATTAAATGGTAAATATGGATTATTAAACATTTTAAAATCAAAAACAGTTATAATGTGACATGGCTGACATTTCGCTCAATCAGAGGTTCTGTAAAAATGTTATTAGTGACAATTGGTTTCTAAATTATATTTCTCAACAACAAAAAGGAGTATCAAGGGGAAAGTAGTCAGGTCGCCCCCCACTCAACAATATATCTCAAAAAGACCTGACATACTGAGAACAGTATCTTATAATTCAAAGGACCAGGGATGCATATTACCCTTACAAGACAGTACAATTGTTACTTGCCTGCTTGTCCCACTGTTCAAAATTTATATTGAACATCGTCATGTACCACAGTTTTCAACAAGCTTATAAAATTTGAAAAATATACCACCACACAACCTTGTAAGAAAATGTGTGAAAGATTCGAAAGCACCTCACGTCAGTAGCACCAAAGGGGGAATGCTGGCATATGTTTACCATTATACCCACACTATCATCACCGGTAGCTTTCCAATTGGAAGAAAAGGTGAAAATTAAAATGATTCCTCTAAACTGAGAAATCAATGAAACAATGAGTGATAAAGACGGCATGAACAGTGCGAGAGTCACTGAGTGCCCACCAGGTTCCAAAAAACAACAAAAAGAAGAGATGCAATCCTCAATTAAAAAGAGGTACCGCTTACTGTTGTAGGATATTTATTCAGTGCAGTAAGAGCCCTCACATAAAAACGGCATCTACTTTGCCATTCACAACAATATAGGTCATTCACAACAATATTGGAATCTAAATTATTTTACCTTTTCATGCTGAGTAGCTATGACTGATGAACAAAGGACATGTATATGGAATTGCTATTGTCCAAACCAGCTTTGTGGTGGCAGCTCATAGATCTTCCTGGACCCCATAAATACTACACAAAGTATTGCTTCTCCTCAATGACTCCTGATGGCACAATCAAGAGGACAAAGTTCATTTACCACACCTGACCTTCTAGTGCTATTAGATCTTTCTGGCTCAAGATATGAAAGTTCATCAAGAAAGTAGATCAAATTGACATAGTATTCAACAAACCTTTTGTGTGTTTAGGAGTTCATGTCATTTATGACACACCTGCCAGCATTTTGGGAATGTCCTTCTCCTCTAATTGTTCCTGACCATGGGCTTTAAAATGTTGCTAACTGGGTGAATGCTTTCAGGTACCTCTTCACACTTGGTGGGCCTTACTGTGTTATACAAGACTTTCTGATGATATACCCTTAGGCTGATCTGTCTGATCAGCATCAGAAGACCTCTTTGGAATAAACCAGATGCATATCAATACGGAATAGCCTATCACCAGGAGCCATATCTCATGGGAACATGCTCCTCAGAGATACTCTTCCCTATCTGCTTCATTTTCTATTCCCTCTCCTATATGTACCCTCTCTCATTTATTTCAATGTTTTATTGCAAGCATATGCTAACAGCAGGCTAGCAAGTATCAACAAAGTCAGTAGGTCTCGGCTTTAAATTGCCAATTTATTGGTTTTGCCAATGTCTGCTTGGACTGGCATGATGAGGTTTTAGGAGACAAGGGTACCCCGATTTGTGAACCTGGGGTGATAATGAATAGTTAAGAACAATGGTTCAAGTATGGCCCAAAAGAATCCAATAGAAAAGGTGACCCAAGCAGGGTCACTTGTTTTTTTTGAGAGAAATGAAATCAATTCCGTAGGGAGCAGGAGACAAAGTACGTAAAGGGTCATGTAGGTCAAAAGATAACAGGTATTTATTTAAACAAAGTCAATTTTAGAATGCTCACATAATAAGAAAGCATGGTGTGAAATAGTGATAGTAGTTTTAAAAAGACATTGCATTGACAACAATATAGTAGTTGAATTCCATAATTAATCTTTACAAGGAATTCATGTTGTGGGGTGGTCGACGGCGTTTCGAACCCAATTATTGGGGTTCATCTTCAGGACAGTGGTGAGCATGCTGAAATTAAAGAGGGGGAAGGGGAATGGGAACACATTTGTTTAAGACCCTGTGTATATGTATACAAACACATTACTGCATACATTCTAGTAAATACAACAATAGCTCCCTAGAAGGAAAAAAGGAAAATAATTCTTACATTTGGCAGGCATTATAATCATGTGTTTGAAACAAATTATCAAGAATTAGAGCTTGGAGCCCATAAAAAATGACATAAAAATGAATCAGAAGAGGAGAGGGCAAAATTGCAAAAGTGGGTGTTTGTTTAAATTAAATTAAGGGATGACAATGTGCAGTTAGCATGGCTCTAAATAGAGGTAACTTCAGTATAAAGTGTCAGTCGAAGATTGAATTGTATCTTTTATTACTTGTCTTATTTTATTTATAGGACATCTTCAACATACAATAGCAAAACCAACAGGTTTGACCCTGACAAGGTGGTGCAATAGTTACATTTATTTCAATGTTTTATTGCAAGCATAGGCTAACAGCAGGCTAGCAAGTGTCAACAAAGTCAGTAGGTCTCGGCTTTAAATGGCCAATTTATTGGTTTTGCCAATGTCTGCTTGGACTGGCATGATAGCGCATGAATCAAGACACATAACCATGCATGTCTGGCAATATTAGTATAGGTTTCCCAGTAAAGGAATTCCATACCAAAATGGCTACCATCCATCATGAGGTATACTTGTGCAGGCTTCTAAATGACATGTGCACACTCATGGGTTGTGAAGTGTATGCACGCATGTCTGATGATGCATGGGTGTGTGTATCTGTCACGACGTGGCTGACATTTTGTTTTTATTTTTGCCATTCCAAGAAGGTGGACATCAATCTTGTTGCATCATACAAAAAAACACAAAATGTGCAGAAAGGCACATTTTCAGAAAGGAGATGCCCAGCAGCAAACTTCAGCCACCGACCCTATAAGAGAAGGCAAGAAAAAACATGCGCTCGCATGAAGTACTGAAAATAAAATATAAAAGCAGATTTAGGAATGCAAGCAAAGTGAGCAATGGAATATTACAAGCCAAGAAATCCGAACTCATTGAGACTGAAATGCTCCTGGTCGAACAAACATAAGAATGGGGAAGAAAGCCGTCAAATCAAGAGGAGACAACTGAGATAGACAATAATGCAATTATGAGCAAGGGACTTTGCCTCATTGGAACAAGACGAAAGCAGATTTGCATATTGCTGAGTCTAATCTGATGTTGCATAAAGGCCAAAAAACAATGGGTTGGAACGCTACCCGAGCGATAGACAAATTGCAAGTATTCCTCCCATTAGCTTTTGTCTGTTTGATGTAACTCCTCTAAGAAGCCAAGGTTATGCCTAGACGTGGGCTCATTGTCACACTGGAACTAAGCTACATCTAACTGAAGAGTCACAATCCGGCTTAGGTTTCTTGTGTTCCGATTTAGAGGGTACCTGGCTTGGTAATTTGGGTTGGACTGTTCCAATTGCAGCAGGACCAAGATTGATTTGCACTAGGCAGGGTCCACCGGCCGGGTGGGAAAAGAAGGATGGGTTAGAATGTTACCCCAAGTGATTGCCATTGGGTAGACAAATTGCAAGAATTTCTCCCATCACCTTTTCTGTGCCACTGGAACTACACTAGACCCGACTGAAGAGATACAATTAGGTCAAAAACGGTCTCAGGTTGCTTGTGTTCCAGTTCAGAGAGGTCCTGGCTGGGTAATTGAAGCTGGACTGTTCCTACTGGAACAGGCCCAAGACTGTTTTTCATTTGGGTGGGTCTAATCTGAGGTGGCATGGTGGGCAAAAGAGCAATGGGTTAGAATGTTACCCCAAGCTGATGTCAGTGGTTAGACAAATTGCAAGTTTTACTTCCATCATTTTGTGTGTTTTTGATGTAAGTCCAGTGATCCAGCGAGACACTTTATCAGGAATCGATACTAATCAATAATTCATACAAATGGCCTATACACATTCACCCAACTCATTAATCCCTCTTGTGCTGAGGGTCAAGTTTTAATGACGTGTAATGTTATTGCCTTCACAGGTTCATGTTTAACAATTCTAAATACATTACTAGAACCGTGTATCAACTCTCTTTCCTTTCGGTCTACGGACCATTTAGTTTAGAAAGTTGATGGTAATAATAGAACTAACTAACTCTGTAACCAGCTAAATAATCACTGACTCTCGGTAAGATTAATAAAGTATAATCTGACATTCCCAATGCAGGTGCTTGACAACGACTGTTTGGCAATTTAGTAAAAGCTTCCATACTTTCATCATCCAACACAATTGGATCTTTCACATCTTTTCGTATCAACCACTGTACAGGTTTTGCAATCAGTGAGAAACCACTGATCCACTGTCTGCAGTATCCAACCATTCCCAAGAACATTTGAATTTCTTTCTGGGTTTTGGGTGGGCTCATTTGTTTAATCACATTTATTTTTTCTGGTGTCACCTTTCTGACTCCCTTTTCTAGGTACTGGGCTTCCTGTTTACAAAATTGCAATTTTGCTGGTGACACTTTGAGGCTGAGTAGGATGGTGGGCGGACTCTTGTCCGCCCGCCACCCTAACGGAGATGGGACCACCTGCCATATGTGCGGCGGTCCCGTGGGGAAGATTAGGATGCGTCCGCCACACTGGTGGGCGCATCCCGCATTTCTGACATTGCGGCGGGCGGTGCTTTCCGCAGCACCGGCCGCAATGGTAAAAAGGCATGGTGAGCATTTGCATGCACAACGTGGCAGGCACCACGCCATGCTGTGCATGCAAATGAAGGGGGGTACCATAGGTACCCCCATGTTCACTACCACCCTCCTAATATCCTGGGGGCCCGCAACGTGCCCCCGCATGCAGTTACCGTATGTCTTTCCATGGCGACAACTCCGCCATGGAAAGGCAGTTCACCGCATGAATTGTAATAAGGATGGCGGTGTCTTGCAGACACCGCAACCATATACAGCTCCTTTTCCGCCTGGTTGACTCGTCGACTAGCGGAAAACTGGCGGACGGTCTTTATGTCCGCTGAGGTTCCCCCCGCCATACTAATATGGCGGGGGGGAAAAGGCATGCGGGTGAACAAAAATGTTGGGCGGATCGCCACCGCCATGCGGGCGGTGGCGATCCGCCCGACATACTAATCGACCCCTTTGTGTCCTACTTCTTCCAAATGGTTCAGTTTGGCAATGGTATCTGTCACACATGCCATTCGTGTCTTTGATGCCACTGGTAGGTCATCAATATATTAACCCAAAACTGAATTTCCTGGCATGACTAAAGTCTCCAAACACTTTTCCAGAATCTGATTAAAAGTTGAAGGACTCTCTGTGTTCCCTTGAGGAACTCGGCACCACGGTCTCCGAACCGGAATGCAAAAAGATACTGGCTTTCCGGATGTAAAGGAATTTAGAAAAATGCTTGGCACAGATCAATCACTGTGTACCATTGAGTATTGCAAGGAATTTGGTAAAGAATCGCTGCTGGATTTGGCACTATTGGACAACAGGGTACTACAATTTTATAAATTTTTCTCAAATCCTGCACTATTCTATATTTTCCATTGGGATTCCTAATTCCTATGATAGGCGAAATACAAGGACTGCTCAATATTTCTTTTAAAATTCCCTGTTCAATCATTTGGTCGATCACGGGGGTGACTCCTGCAATTACTTCCGGACTCATTTTGTACTCAGGTGTGTTTGGATATATGGCACCCTCTTTCACTGTAATCTGAATCAGATCTACATTTGTCATTAGGCCAATCTCTTTTCCTGTAAAATCCCATACATCCGACCTCACTGTACCTTTTAATTCTTTAGGCAAATTCTCTTCTGTTAGAAGTGAAAATATCTCATTCACTTCAGTCTATTGCTTCGCTAACATCATCTTGAATTCAACATCCTCATCAAGTGTCTTAAATGCAATACCATCTGGCGTACAATCGATGGTGCAAATTATCTTGCACAATAAATCTCTTCCCAAGAGATTTACTGGACTCGAGTCATATACCATGAAACGATGCATGTCTCTGAAACTCCCAATGTGATCTTCTATTGGATTTTTGACTGGTGTTCTAATATGCTTATTCGAGACCCCTACAACTTCGATAGTTTCTCCCGAGAGGAGTAGATTTGGAATTTCTGCTGCTCTCACAGTAGAGCGGGTAGCATCAGTGTCCACTAGGAGTGTGATATCATTACTTTCCACTTTTCCATCAACAAATGGACCTGACTGATCTACCGCCAAGGATGCACCAAGTACGCACTCTTCCTCCTCTCTCAGGCACCGTCATTGAGATGAGTCTGAATCACTCTCATTGCACTGCAACCAGTATTGCGGAACCATTTGCACATTTTGATTCTTACCAACTTGATCACCTCAGTGAAATCCAGTGTTCGCACTGTACCTCTGCACTTGAGCATTCACATTATTTGGCATAGGAGCTTTATGGAACCTGTAACGGTGGAGTAACTACCTGCTGCTGCTGTTGATTCACACCCACCTCATTCTGCATCTGTGGATTTAAATTTTGATTTACCCCGTTATTCTTTTGAGCATATCTACTTTCGTTCTTCCAATGTCCATACTTTCCGCATGCATGAAAAGGAAATTACTTCTTAGCTTCTTTTTAACTCATTTTACCTCTACCTCTACCTCCACTAGGTACCTGCTCATTTTGATTCTGATCATTTATGTGATTACCTGTTTGAGAACCACTGTTTACTTCTCGCTGCTCTGCTACCTTCACTTGTGCCCACATCATTTACCCTGTTAACTTTTTATGTCTCGATTCAATGTAATCACTACAATACTTTGCATATCTCAAAATGTCATCAATTGTTTCGCTCTGCCAACAAATCAAATGCTGCTGAATCTTATTACTAATTTTTGGTTTCAATCCAAACACAAAACGATACACAAAATGTCCCATATCTTTGTCTCCAATATTCTCAAATCCGCTATACTGTTTGAATACTTACAACAACCTTTCAAAGTAGGCATGTACTGACTCTTTTGGTTCTTGTGTTGTTCTGTCTATCTTGGCCCAGTCCGTTTCCTTCAGGGAAATTTTCCCTTTCAGAAAGGTGATTACCTGATTATACTTTCTCATCACCTCATCAGATGGTGCACCTGCTTTTGGATCTCCAGGATATTCTTCTCTTGACCAATCAACTGTAATCTTACACTCTGTCCATAAATCAGCTAGGACTACAATCTCAAACAAACCATCTAAATCCTTTAACAGGACCTTTGAAACTTTCACAAACCTTTCTACCTGTTTGTACCACTCAACTGGTTTCTCCCTTAACCGGGGAAAATAATTGGTAAAGGACAATATATCCTGTCTGAACCAAGGAACATGAACATATCCACCACATGGAACTTCTCTCATCAGACACACCCTTTCAACGTGTTCTGTCTCTTTTAACAGATACATCGATGTTCCTTTGCCAGCTGCCTCTTCTTTCTTTCTTGTCCATCTACCTTTCCACCGTTCTACATCTCCTCATTTCATCAGAATATTCATCAACTCTTTTATCTGTAATCTTTTCCCAGACGCATTCAAACTCTCCAAATCCTTTTCAGTAAGTACCAATCTGTATGATTTCTGCAGCACCTTTGACTTCTCTATGTCTATTCCATATTCACTAGCAGCCTCTGCAATTTTCTCATGAAGATTCCTTGCTCTTCAAGTAATATTTTACACAAACATAACAGTTCTTTAATCTCGGTAAGTCCCTAGTCTGTCTGGACTTATTGTTCCAATAATCTCTTCCAAATCTACTTTCAATTGGCTCACATTTATACACTGTGGTTGAAGTTTTTGCCTTTCCATTCCCTTTATCCAATCAGTTAATTCCTCTGATGAAGGACCTGCTAAACTCCCTGTCGCTGGAATGACGTTCGGCCCTATTTTCCTTGGATCTATGTGTATACTTCTTCTAGGGGTCTCTGTTATCATCTCACAAACTGGAAGATCTAACAATGTCGTATTCGTGTCAGCCTGTCCAACCTCATCTGCTATCATCACCATTCCACTCCTGACGCTACTCCTTGGAACTGCCAATGTATGTATGTGCTTTTGATATATTTAGTTTTTCTCCATACAATGGAACTACTGGACCAATTGTTACTGGTACCGTCAATGCTTCTGCATTTAGACTTAACTTATTTATTTTCCCAATCTGCTCTACTCTTGCCTTATTTAATATGTCCATTTCTTTTTCTCGTACTACTCAACCTATTTCCGTAATCTGTGGGGTTAATGGAGTTCCAATTTGTGGTACACTCATAGTCACCTCACCTTGACTTTCTTGATTTGGCAGAGGTCTTTTGGTCATAATATCCTCTAACAACTCATCATCAGAATCGTTCGGTCATATCTTAAACTCTAAGTCTCTATATTTTTTCTTTACATTTGCCACCTGTCTGATCTTCAGCAACTAAAACTGGGTACAAACCCTCAGTTACCACAGATCTCCTCTATCTTTTCATTTTATCTTCTCTTCTTTAAAGGATATCTAGTAATTAAATTTCTGTATCTCCTACCACCTCGATATTTCTCTCTTTCAAATGCTTCTACCTCCCATTCCTCTAGTGCCTCATACTGTGTAGGTCTGGGATTTGGCTCTAGCAAATTTAATTTGATCTCACAAATTCTTCAAAATCCTCACATTAAAAAATCCATGCTGTGGGAAAGCTATAACACCATCATCCTTTGTGTATTCCACCCAATTCTCTAACCAAGTACGCGTATGGTATCCTCGCTCCAACATCATATAGGAAGCAGGCGTTCTCGGTGGCGGAATAGGAATTCCCTCTCTAGTCACTATTGGTTTGTCCTTTTTGAAGAAATTCTTAATTTTCTTGAGCAACTTCATTTTTCAGACTCCTTTACGTTAATGTTTCTCAGCAAAACAAATAAGGAAATCTTTCCGTTATTCTACTTGTCAACTCTCGTCCTATTATACCAGCGAAACTCACACTAACCATCCAATCACAGCTCTCTACGTAGCCGCTATTTCAACCAATACCAGCGCGGCTCACACCAACTGGCCAATCAGAGCTTACTTCACGCTCGCTGTCTGACCAGTGCCAGCGCAGCTTTTTCTGACGTCAGTATTACTTCTTCTACTGACCCTCTCTTTACAAAATAATACAGCAATATATTTCTAAGGTTTCTTAATCAAAATTTTTGTTAGTAACAACACAAAACAATGCTATCTTGTTTGTTCCACTAAATAAAGAGATAGTCTTCACTTCAAAAAGAGAATTCCTTTCACTTCAAGTAAAATCAACGACCAGCGTTAATTAACTTTTCACACGAGCTACAGGTGGACCTATTACTCCTCTTGGGATAAAGCCAATGTTTTGCAAGAGGACTTTTTGGTGTAAAAAGAGGTCTTGGTACTCCTCTGGGGATAAGGCCAGAGGTTCGGAAGTGGACCATTCGCTATTTCAGATAGTCTCCTTACATACGAAATTGTCCCTACATTTAACACCTACAGCCTTCCACCGTACTGTATTATAACAACAAAGTACTTCAACAGTGTGATTTCTTTATCCACACTCTTCTTCTGCCTCTTCAGGCTAAATTTCCATCCCGGGAATTCTCAGATACCTCCGTACCTGTACTTCTAGACAACATAGAACAAAACATTAACTTTTCTTTGTTAAGAACATATAAACAATAATCAATAATTAATAACCAAACTATTCAATAATTAAACTGTCCTCTGCTACCAGAAAACTGATCCAGCAAAACACTTTATCAGGAATCGATACTCATCAATAATTCATACAAATGGCCCATACACATTCACCCAACTCATATATCCCTGTTGCGCTTGGGGTCAAGGTTTTATGACGTGTAATGTTATTTCCTTCAAAGGTTCATGTTTAACAATTCTAAATACATAACTAGACGTGTGTATCAACTCTCTTTCCTCTCGGTCGATGGACCAATTAGTTGAGAAAGTTGATGGTAATAATAGAACTTACTAGCTATCTAACCAGCTAAACAATCACAGACTCTCTGTAAGATAAAAAAAATTTAATAAAGTTTATCTCAAATAAATGTAAATGATTTATGTTCATTGAATACAGGTTACAATGCAAACAAAGAATCTCACAAAACGGAGAGAAAAAGTCAATCAGCCAAATGCAATAATTGTCCTTTTCATCATCAATAATACAATATTCAAATGAAGTGGATAGATGAAGAGTCATAAAGTTCAGCAAAATAATGCAAAACGATATACGTATGACAGAGTGGATGGATGAAGAGACATATGTTTCATAAACAAAAATACATTTGCAAATAATTATGCAAAGTACGAGACAGAAGATAATACAAACCCAAAGGATCTGCGAAATACCACCCCCCTGGCCAAGGGAATAGTGGGAGTCTCATGAAATAGAGTCAGGAAACAAAGATATCAGGTATCAGGAAAGCGACAGGAACAGTTTGGCCTCTCTACAAACCGACGGACTGCGATGCATCATCCCTTTCTCCTCTCCTTCCAACCTAAGTCAGAGTTAACATCTAATGACTAACCACACCCCGAAAGGCACCTCATTATACCCTAAAACATACAAGTCCAACCCACATTAGTTGAAACATTTCCCAGAATGTAACTGTTCCTTGGTCAATTTGGGAGGTGGTGCATCACAACACCGTGATTTTATTCACAATTTCTACATGAACATTGTTCTACATCCTTTCATATTACATCAGTTTTGACTGGTTTATTCAATTCAGGATTTGATATATTTCTTTAATTTTACACATATATTTCTCGGGCACATCCACCGAAGAAATCTTGGGTCCCACGGTCAGTCTCATCTTTTGGCATGCAAACAATGTTCTGTGGGCTGAATAACCTTGTACTCTTGCACCTTTCCTTCTGCAGCGCTCAGCGCTTCCGTCTATCTTGTCAGGTCATTCTCGCTCATGTTTCCAGCCCCTCATTATCAGGACAATTTCAGAAAAGGCAGGCCCATTCGGCTTACTATGGCAAATGAAACATAAGCATTCCTTAATTATATAGAAATGCACTTTTCACTGTTGCCACCCACCTTTGCACTATCCCCTGTTAATGTTTTCCTAGCAGGAGCTTTAGGCAAAAGCGGCTTTATTCATTATTACTTTTAAAGCAAGATGCAAAAATGATAAAATGCGGCCTGGTCATGCACTCATTTTGTTTCTTTCGAAACGCAAATGTAAAATGCGGCCTAGTTCTTTCGCGCATTAATTCATATTAGTACACTCATGCACAACGCGATTTCCGTGTAGTTCATGTATTTTGCACGTTAGTGTTTTCACTGCACACTGTTATTAAGTATTATGGGGGATTCAATTCGAGCAGATTTCTTTTTGCGAAACCCTGCTCCATCACCAGCACCACTCATGGTCACTCACAAATAGTGCCGTTAGAAAATTATGGAGGCAGGCCCTTAAAATTAAACTCCATAGCAAAAAATGTTGAAATACATTAAATTGATATATAAAATTATTTTATATTCAAAAAAATTATACTACTTTATTTTTTATTAAAAAAATTTCATTTAAGTGGGGAGCAGCTCCTATATATTTTGTCCGTTTTCTAACTCCTCTGCCTGAAAAACACACATTTGAGGGGAGTAGTTTTCAGAGTGTTCATGGTATTGTAGAGTGCTCCATATAAAGGAGCTGCTCTCCACCTAAGACTTGAGACCTACTCAGAATTCTCTACTTACTGTTTTTTTTGCAAAATCTGTGTGGCCTGAATGGCTAGTGCTTGATTTATACATGGTGTTCTTTTGCGTCTGGACAAAGTCATGTCTCTCTGATGAGCTATAATATTAGCAAAACAGATGAGTCAAGGACCACTTTTACAGTGCTGGGAGAGGTAAAAGGCTTTTATTATTTTACAGCTCAGTGTGGATCGTATTAAAAAAATGAATATGCTTAAAGAATTTGCCGCAAAAATGCTTCTTTTGTAGCTCGGCATGGATGGCACAGTGCTGACCCTTTGCTTAAAAAATCTGATCGAGAAACAGACATTTGAGGAGAGCAGTTTTAGAATATTAGTGGTGTTGTTGCACATTATATATATATATATATATATATATATATATATATATATATATATATATATTCACTGAAAAAACCATGGGTTTCACACACGTTATAGTTAGGAATTAGCATTTAAAAAACCTTAGAAATTCAATGAAAAAACCAAAGGTTTCACACATGTTATAGTTAGCTGGACATTTCACTCGTAAAAAACCAATGAAATTTCCCCGTTATAGTTAGTTTAGCTAACTATAACTCGCGCGCCCGCAATGCACTGCTGATGACGTCACATATTACATCACTCATGACATGGTCACTGACATCACTCATTACATCACTGATGACATCTCAATGCCCATAAATTCTACAATATGTTTTTTTTTACCATCTTTATAAAATAAACAGGTAAGATTTATTAGTATAACATATTGGTTTTTTTTTCCTTTTTTTAAAAAAATTTTTTAACGTGCGCACGTCTTGCTTTCATTACGTTAGATTTCTACGCTGTTTGCGTTCATTTACGCAATTTGCGTAGACGTACGTCACGCGCGCGCAGCGCGTAACGCGTACGCTGCACGCGCTTGTTACGCGGAAGTGAAGGGGCGTGCCTGTTTTGCGCATGCGCGCGAGCGCGTGTCTTTTTTACGCGCATGCGTACTTTTACCGTAAGCACACCGTAAGCGTAACGTACGCGCACGGTGGGTCATGTGATCATGAAACACAACTTTTGATTGGTTGAAACTACTATCAGTTCTAGAACTCTCCTACACCACACCCATTCCCCTCATTTCTGCTTGTGATCCCTTAGGAGAAGGAGCTGAGTTGTCTTTGTGATACGAACAGCAGAACTCTTCTGAGAGTGAGGCTAGCAGCACTACCTTGAGGCAGAGAAGGAGGAAACAAAAGAGCTCTTTCATATGGGAGTATTTTTCTTTTCCAGAGGACAAGAAAAAGGTAAATGCACCCTTAGTGACTTGTAAGCTTTGTGGCCGTGTACTTTCAAGAGGGAATCCCAACAAGAAGTATTCCTTCGGGAATCACACCATGTTGAGACACCTTCAAGATGTACACGGTAGGACATTTGCTCGACATACTGAAGGTAACCCTTCAGTAAGTCAACCAAGCACATCCACAGCAGCTCAGCCTGGTCCATCATCTGCAGTGCCGAGTCCATCTTCGGCAGGTCAGCTGAGCCCTTCATCTGTGGGGGGAGCGTCTCCTTTTTCTCGTCCTCTGGAAATCAACCATCGGTTTTCGAGGGTTTTAGTTCGGTGCGCCACTTGTCATGATCTAATTGCTCGTAGGGAGACCAGTGTTGCCCTAGTGAACAATTTAATAGATCAGCACATTTGTCGTAGAGACTAATATTCCCACTCTTTCTTTCCTCTGTCCCTGCATGAACACAACGGCTCTTTTAAGAGCCAACCTTACCTTTTAACTTTTTTTAATATATTTTTTAAAACTTTTTTTTATTTTTTTTTTACCGTACGCGTAATTTTAAAAACACTAAAAATCAATTATCACATTACAAGGTCCTTGAGAGACTACAATGATAAACTGAAAATGTGATTGTGGAGAAGTGGAAAACAGGGACCATGACACTTTTGACTTACCATACCCACTCAAAAAAATATTTATTAATTAAAATTTAATTTTTATTGCTTTAAAAATGGTTCAAGTTTTCGAAAATTTTCTATCTCAATCTGAAAAAAAAGAAAAAAGTATTAATATTTAATAAAACATTTTATAATACAGTACACATATTTACATATTTTCCCCAAAAAATGTTTTGCCTTTTTTTTGCTGTTTTCAGAATATATTGCATTTCACTATAAATTGTGAAAGCAATTGCATTCATCATTTAACAGCGGGCAAAAAAAAAAATAACAATCTCAAAGATTGTTTTAAAAAAGCCCAGAATCTCTTCTCACTTAAACATAACATTATAGAAATCCATAATATTCTTAAAAAATATCATCTAATATCAATACTTATTTCTTTAAAATACCGTCTGACATTTTTGTTTCAGAAGTATTATCACAAAAATATATCTCAAATAACTCCACAATACATCTGGTTCCATTTCCTTTAGGCCAAATAGTAATTTTAAAATTCTTTTTTGATTAAATTTCCAATGGTAATCCAATAAAAATCTAAAGTTTAAATTGTACAGATCTCACCGATTGTCTGTAACATTTTGGTTTCCGAAAGATTAATTAATAATTAAATAAGTCCACAATACAATTGTTTACCTTTCCTCATGGCCAAATAGTAATTTTAAAAATCTTTTTTGAATAAATTTCCAATGGCAATCCAATAACATTCCAAAATTTTAAATTGTGCAGATGTTACCGATTTTGTCTAAATTTTTGGTTTTCCAAAGTTTCATAAAAAATTTAAAAAGTCCACATTACAATTGGTTACCTTTCCATTAGGCCAAATGATAATTTGTAAAATCATTTTTTAAGAAAATTCCAATGGTAATCCAATAAAATGGTAAAATTGTTTTGTACAGATGTTGCCAATTCTCTCTAAAATTTTGGTTTCAGGAAGATTAGATAGGAATTTGCTAAATCAAAAGGCAAACGTTGCTTGAAAATCAATTGGGAATCATTACACAGTGTCCAGCCTTTTTCACATTTAAGATAAACTGTGTAATGTCCAGAAGTAACAGTAGGTCCTTCATGGAAAATTATTGCAACTGTTACAAAAGTTTTTCCTGAAATTGATAATTGCTGTCCTGTAAACTTCTTTATTAAAGTATCTAATTTTGAACCATCAGCTTTACATCGTTGCATCATTAAAATTACATATTGTCCGTATTCCTTTAAAATTAACGTTGAAAACATTTCAGATTTACACTCACTGCATTCCATGCTATGATTAGCATCTTTAACTAATTTAGCAAAAGTGACTGTTTTACTTTCTGGCAATGTTAAATAAATAAACCTTTCAGAATCAACATTAGAGCCACATATATTGTAACAGTTTTCACAACTATGTTCCCATTTATAAGAGAGACCAAACAAATTATCAATGGGAACCCCTTCTTCTTCCAGTACCTGAAGAAAAAACATCAAGAATTCCTGTGCGTCTTGTTCTACATTTTGAGAAAACTGTGTTCGTCCTGAATATACATCTAAAAGTTTTCTAATTTCAGTAGCACTTTCTATTTGAGTTTTATCATTACTCAGCTTTTGAAAAAGGAGGCTCAACTCAGAACAGAATCTTTTTCCCTGATTTACTATTATCTGCTCTTGCACACTTTCCAGATAAAAAGCAACATTCAGCACTACATTAGCGTAGCAGTTGACACCAGAGCTATTTTCAAAATGACATCCTACAACCTGTTCTTCATTTTCCTTTTTCTTTTTGCTTGCAATTACATCACTCCTCTTTTTTTTCCTCCTCTCTACATCTTCATTACAGATATTCTCATTTCTCCTTTTACGAGAAACTACACGTTTCTCCAACACAGGATACTGACCTAAATGAGGAGCATAGCTTCTTCTTAATCTATTATACTCCTTTACACAATTTGTATCAGCACTAACTTTAGAGTCATCAAAGTCTATCATGAATAAACCAGAGAATGTTTTCACTCGTGACAAAGCTACATAAGCCATACCTTCATTGAACACAGTTGAACCAATGTTCACAAAAGCAAAATCTACAGTCAATCCTTGAGACTTGTGAATAGTTACAGCATATGCTAGAGAAAATGGAAACTGCTTCCTACGTACATATAAGTCTTTCACAAGCATGAAACGAACTGAACAACGACAAATATCTTTAACTTCTTCTATCTGATCAAATTTTATTTTTAAACATTCAATTCCATCTTTTTTCTGATAATTAATAAAACCCACAACTCTTCCCATAGCTCCATTAACTAAACCCTTTTCAACATCCAAATTTCTCCTTAAAAATACTCTACAGTTCATGCAAACATATAGATTTTTTTCTAATCCAGCTGTTTTGGAAATGTTCTTCTCTAGTGAATCCAATTTATTTTTCAGTGTGCCTGTTAATGTGATAGTAATTCTTCCATCTTCAATTTTGTCCACTGCTTCCAATTTCCTGATATCTTCCTTTTCCAATTTTAAAAGCTCCTCATTGAATATTGAGCATTCACGTAGAGTTGGCATTAAGCAGATGACACTTTTCTTTTCTGCAATGTTCTTGTATATCTTCTCTGCAACTATTTCTTCTTTTGGAAATAAATTATGTAGCAGCCGACTCTGTAATGCTTTTTTGCCAACTTCTGTGAGTAGTCCAATCCTGATATCTTTCAGAATACTTCCATATTCTTCATCGTTTGCTTGCCTCATATTAGTAGTAAGTTCCTTGTACTCAAAGAAGGACCAAATGTTTGCATTACCAATGCTTCCCAATGATTTCTTTGTGTCTTCATGTGTCACAGTATTAAACACTGGTTGTCCTTTAACTGGAGTAAGCTGTAGAAGATCCCCAAATACAATGACATGTTTTCCACCAAATAACACGTCATAGTCTGTCCTTAGAATTTGCTGCATTCTTAAATGCACAAAGGCAAGCATCAAGTTTGATACCATGCTCACCTCATCAATAATGAGAACTTGCATCTTCTTCAATACTCTTGAAACTTCCAAGCATGCTTCTCCAGTTAGCTTGTTGTATTGTATTTTGTTCTCATGCTCCACTGGTAACATTAGCAAACGATGTAAGTTGATTCCTTTTATGTTATATGCTGCTAACCCAGTTGGAGCAGTAACCACACAAGACAAAGTAGAATCCGTTTTTTGCTGTAGGTAGCTTCTGATGACTTTTATTAGGAAACTTTTTCCAGTTCCAGCTTGTCCGCTTACATACATCCTGATTGGATGAAATGATGTGCATGAGCACTCTTTTTTTTCATGTAGAAATCCATGATCAATTTTGTTTATGATCTCTTCATAAATTTGTTGCTGCTCTTCGTTCAGTTGTCTTTCCAAATTTTGTAAGTCTATAAATTCTTCTTGAGCTTGATTCATAGCCGTTTCCACTTCATTCATGGCTATTGATGCTTCATTTTCAACGATTGGTTGTCCTAGGGGATCTTGACTGAGTGTTCCTGAACTTTGGCTGTCCTGAGAACTGTCTCTAGCTACTTCTGCTGCAATTGTAGTTTCCTGTTCAATTTCTTCATTTAACATTTGCAGATAAGTTGTGAATGTATTGCATTGTATGCTGTCTTTGCAAGCATTAAATGAATCTTCATAGCTTTGAAATTCTCCCAGTAGTTCATCCTCTGTACGCCATGGTTTAAACAGCTGTAAAAGAGCCAAGTAGTAAAATTCCTTTTTGTCAGTAGTGTCGCAACTCAGCTTCCGGTGATTTATCAAACTTCCTTTTGTTTGCGTCACCAAACATCCTTCCTCACCAATGACTTTATATTTTCAATTTTTGATGTCTTCTGCGGCTTTCCGTGAATAAATGTAGTTCTGCAGCACTTCATAGAGACACATGTTCTCCAGATGTTGACTTCTCTTGGGACCAACATGTTTGATTTCTAAATATCTGTACTTTCTGGGTCATTCTCGGCCAAATATTCAATTTCTCCAACAGATTTCAGTACCCGATTTCTCATTGCTGCAAGGCCTAAACTTGCCCAAATTATTCTTCTTGATTTCGAGTAGAGACTTGCAGAAGATAACCTATCTGAACATTCGTAGGATCCAATTTCTCGATGCGATAACATCTTTAAACTGAAACTGTACAGCTTCTTACTGACAGTCTTCTCGTGAGAAATCTCTTCCCACATTTCCTTCAATTCCGTTTTCTCAGATTTAGTAATGTAAGACGTTACATATCGAGCAACAGCAATGGAATTGTCAGCTACATACTGTATATCCATGTTAGCATTCGACATGGATAAAATGACTGGGTTGTAGTCATTTATATTTTTTGATTCTTCTTTTCTTTTTAGGTTGTAGGTATTCTTAGGTGATTTTCTTGTGATAGTATGTCTCACAGATGACATAAAACTGTTTACTCTTCCATTTGAAAGAACAGGTCTAGGAAATCCAAATCGACATTTAGTGTAGTATTTATCTTTGCTCTTGTATTTCCGTCGACAGTATTTTCCACACCGATGACTTTGGAAACGTAAAACTTGCTCCTTTAACTTTTTCTCTTCTGTGCTTTTTGGTATAGCACATGTTGCATATTCTTCAATGTAAGATAACACTGCTTCATCAGTATCTGTTCAAAACTTTGGGGCATCCTTGATCCACAACAGCATATGAATATGAGGAGCACCTCTTGCCTGGTACTCTTTTCTCTAAAAGAAATCCACTACTTCTCCTAGAGGTGGATTTTTTTTATTGCAGATGAAGGACATCATAGCCTCAAATCTATGATTGAAATATCTGCAAACATTAACCGGATCCAATGAGCACAGTTCTCCTGCTGTCTTGTATTCGATGTTTTTAATGTTTGAATTTGCCTCTCGTAGAATATCCAGTAAATCATCCCAAGCGTACTCAGCACAGCTTAGGGTAAGGAACCATGTTGGTGTTCCTAAATTTCGTAACATGCATTTTAATTCACCATGGCGTCGGTACCAATATTCATTTGTCCCACGCTGACAAGCCATCAGATTGATCAGTTGTGTTTCCAAATGATCATCTTGGTGCTGCACTTTCTCCATAAAATCCTTAGCAGACACATTTTGTAAATGTACTCCACTTTTTAAAATGTGATTTACTGCATAAGATAGTGCAGACAAGTCGCTTTCAAATAAAAGATGGAACAAATAAGGAATACTTTGTCGAAATCTGGGATCTTCTGCATATAGTCTTGTAGTCCGATACTCAGAAGCTGGAATCTGTTCTGGACGTTCATCGTATCGTCCTCCTTTTCCTGTAGGAAACAGCTGGGGAAAACATCGAGCTTCCAAGCTCTCCTCCCATACACTCACGGGAGTTCCTTTTGCTTTCTTCATCTGAAACAGATCAATATTGTCTCCCTTAACTTCTTTTGAATGAAGAGGATGTATGCTAAAATGTTCATAAATTTCTTCTTCCTTTGACTTGTCCACTTTTTCAATTTGTCCAGTTGGTGTTTCTGTGTCTTCTTGTAAATCTTCTTCTTCTTCTTCTTCTATATTAATTGTTTCATACCATTTGTTATTCCTTTTCAAATACAAATTTGCTCTTTGTACTTTCCGTATATCTACCAGCTCCTGCCAAATCTTCTTATTCTTTGTAGGTACACCATTAACCAGAATAACTAATGGTTCAGTTTCCAAAGTATCCGCATCAATAGTTTCCATATTTTTTTTCAAATCCAAGGGCAAATACACCACTCTACCTTTTAAACCTCTCAGTAAATCTGAAGGAGGTAATTTACCAGTTTTGGGCTCCATACGTACTATGGTCTGGAACTGATGAACACATTGAATAAGTATAGACTCATATGTATTTAATTCACAAAGTTTAGCAGGAATAGCATCCAATTCTAAATTATTATGTACAGCTCTGGTCGGCATTCTATTTTCCTCTAACTTGTTGTAACAGTATTTACAAATACGCTGATCTTCACCCAATTCAAAACAATTTTCTAGAAATATATATGTGGCAAAATCCTTCCACTTATAATTATCTTCATTTTCACTCTTTCTGTAGAGATCAACATTCCTAGTTTGTTTTCTATAATGAGTTCTGCGGCAACAAATACAAGTAATATTTGGTCTTTCATTAGAGATTATTGCAAATTTTGTTATGTGATCATTAAATGTCTTACTTACAGAGGGTTCTACATTCTCTTCCACTTCTTCCTCATTTACTGTGTCCTTTTCTGCACTGTTTTGTTCAGGACCAAAATAACAAAACTGAATTTCATCAACAACCTTCTCTACATCTGATACCGATCCACGGTACAGAGCCCTATTCAATTCATCTAACTTTATTGCTGGACTTTTAGCAAAATACAACCGTCTCACAAACTTTCTCATTTCAGTATGATGAACAGCCAGCATCCTAAAATGATGGAAAACACTATTACACACTTTTCTAGATAGACAAGCCAGAGAATGACCCTGCAAACCAGTATTCTCTCTCACTCTGCATGGATCTAGACTTTGAAGCACCTTAATCTTCTGTTTTACACTTTTTTTACTATATTCTCTTAGAAACTCACGAAATTTATCAATAGATTCCTGACGCACAGTGCAAATACTACTACAATTCCAAGTGTACACTGGGGCTTTAGGACGTCTCCCCATAGCCTCATCCGCCATCACTTGTACCTCATCTCTTGGAACCATTATCTCCTTCTCCATTATGCAACCATTTTTTCACTTCATAAGCACGACCTCTGGTGTCAACTGCATGCAGCAAACTATTACTTTGAAAATAGCTCTCTTCATTAAAAAAAGGTTCACTACTTGAACTATGCATCCATTTTCCTAAAAACATTTTACAAAAGTTTGTTCTGTACACTACTCTTTTCCTTTTGCTTTGTGATTTCAGTACATTAACCATTTTATCTAATGTACGCATCCTATTCAAAATTAAAATGAATAGTTTCCTTTTTAATTCTAATGCCTTTGCTGCAATGGCTTCAATTTCTTTTTTTCTCTTGTAATATTTTACCTTTTGCTTATATTTCTTCACATCCTTTATCAAATTGGACATAACTCTTCTCTGAAACATTTTTCTACGTATCTCTTTAAACGCTGTTTTTCTGTTTAAGTTAATCTTTATTGTTGCAGAAGGTATATTTGCATTAACTAATTTCTCAATTTTTTCCTGTTTTTTTCTATTGAAAACATTCTTTCCAGTACAGACATTTTGTACATTTTTCCTTTTTTTGAATATGTTCTTTAAAAAATCTTTTGTCTGCTTACCAGAAGATTTTTTCTTTTTCCCAACATGAGCATCTCCAACTAACTTAGGTCCTCCAGTTGTCTTCAAATATAGGTTTTTTTTGTGGTCTTTCTTTAGTCTGGATTTTGTAGGCATCTTAAATTTTGTTCACTGCTCTTCAGCAATACCTGAAAAAAACTAAAAAAAAATTCCTTTATTTTATTTAAATATATTACTACAGTTTTTATGATCTTTTGAAATCTTAAAACACTATAAACCCCTTTCCTATAAATGAAAATCACAATAACACCTTCACAAATTAAATATCTAAAAACAATTCCTGTGTGCACAAAGAGTCATGCTTTGAAATTAGGCAGAAAACGAAATTTCTTTGCCAATTGCAAAGCATACTTACTACTCTTTTTTTTGGCAAGTGATAAACACTTTTACAGACTGATACATTATGAATCCACTTTTCAGATTCTTAAAAAAGCACATGTCCAAACTGCTTTTTCAGACCTGCACCATGTGTAACCTGGGTGACTGACTACACTCCAGCAAGGGCAACCAGCCTTATTGATGCTGAATTTATTTGCATTACTGACTGAAACCTCAAACCCCACTCGGTTGTGAATACTGTGCATGATTCCACAGGATATGCAGCTGGCTGTGTGCTAAGAGTCTGCTTCTGCACAAAAAAATGGCTCCCCCTTTCCATCTAATGCAAATGTAAAATCTCCAGAGCAATACGCAATAAATCTCTGCCTGTAATTCCTCTTTGCACACAGAGTCATGTTTTCACATTAGTCAGAAAACGAAATTTCTTTGCCATTTTGAAAGCACACTTACTACTCTTTTTTTTGGCAAGTAATAAACACTTTTACAGACTGACACATTTTGAATCCACTTTTCAGATTCTTAAAAAAGCACATGTCCAAACTGCTTTTTCAGACCAGCACCATGTGTAACCTGGGTGACTGACTACACTCCAGCAAGGGCAACCAGCCTTATTGATGCTGAATGTATTTGCATTACTGACTGAAACCTCAAACCCCCCTCGGTTGTGAATACTGTGCATGATTCCACAGGATAAGCAGCTGGGTGTGTGCTAAGAGTATGCTTCTGCACAAAAAAATGGCTCCCCCTTTCCATCTAATGCAAATGTGAAATCACCAGAGCAATACGCAATAAATCTCTGCCTGTAATTCCTCTTTGCACACAGAGTCATGTTTTCACATTAGTCACAAAACGAAATTTCTTTGCCAATTTGAAAGCACACTTACTACTCTTTTTTTTGGCAAGTGATAAACACTTTTACAGACTGACACATTTTGAATCCACTTTTCAGATTCTTAAAAAAGCACATGTCCAAACTGCTTTTTCAGACCAGCACCATGTGTAACCTGGGTGACTGACTACACTCCAGCAAGGGCAACCAGCCTTTTTGATGCTGAATGTATTTGCATTACTGACTGAAACCTCAAACCCCACTCGGTTGTGAATACTGTGCATGATTCCACAGGATAAGCAGCTGGGTGTGTGCTACGAGTATGCTTCTGCACAAAAAAATGGCTCCCCCTTTCCATCTAATGCAAATGTGAAATCACCAGAGCAATACGCAATAAATCTCTGCCTGTAATTCCTCTTTCCACACAGAGTCATGTTTTCACATTAGTCACAAAACGAAATTTCTTTGCCAATTTGAAAGCACACTTACTACTCTTTTTTTTGGCAAGTGATAAACACTTTTACAGACTGACACATTTTGAATCCACTTTTCAGATTCTTAAAAAAGCACATGTCCAAACTGCTTTTTCAGACCAGCACCATGTGTAACCTGGGTGACTGACTACACTCCAGCAAGGGCAACCAGCCTTTTTGATGCTGAATGTATTTGCATTACTGACTGAAACCTCAAACCCCACTCGGTTGTGAATACTGTGCATGATTCCACAGGATAAGCAGCTGGGTGTGTGCTAAGAGTATGCTTCTGCACAAAAAAATGGCTCCCCCTTTCCATCTAATGCAAATGTGAAATCTCCAGAGCAATACGCAATAAATCTCTGCCTGTAATTCCTCTTTGCACACAGAGTCATGTTTTCACATTAGTCACAAAACGAAATTTCTTTGTCAATTTGAAAGCACACTTACTACTCTTTTTTTTGGCAAGTGATAAACACTTTTACAGACTGACACATTTTGAATCCACTTTTCAGATTCTTAAAAAAGCACATGTCCAAACTGCTTCCAGAGCAATACGCAATAAATCTCTGCCTGTAATTCCTCTTTGCACACAGAGTCATGTTTTCACATTAGTCACAAAACGAAATTTCTTTGTCAATTTGAAAGCACACTTACTACTCTTTTTTTTGGCAAGTGATAAACACTTTTACAGACTGACACATTTTGAATCCACTTTTCAGATTCTTAAAAAAGCACATGTCCAAACTGCTTTTTCAGACCAGCACCATGTGTAACCTGGGTGACTGACTACACTCCAGCAAGGGCAACCAGCCTTAGTGATACTGAATGTATTTGCATTACTGACTGAAACCTCAAACCCCACTCGGTTGTGAATACTGTGCATGATTCCACAGGATAAGCAGCTGGGTGTGTGCTAAGAGTATGCTTCTGCACAAAAAAATGGCTCCCCCTTTCCATCTAATGCAAATGTGAAATCACCAGAGCAATACGCAATAAATCTCTGCCTGTAATTCCTCTTTGCACACAGTCATGTTTTCACATTAGTCTCAAAACGAAATTTCTTTGCCAATTTGAAAGCACACTTACTACTCTTTTTTTGGCAAGTGATAAACACTTTTACAGACTGACACATTTTGAATCCACTTTTCAGATTCTGAAAACAGCACATGTCCAAATTGCTTTTTCAAACCAGCACCATGTGTAACCTGGGTGACTGACTACACTCCAGCAAGGGCAACCAGCCTTACTGATGCTGTATGTATTTGCATTACTGAGTGCAACCTCAAACCCTTAAAGTATTCCTTATTTTTACCAGTACACCTTAATTTATCGTGAAAACATTGTCCATATTATTTTACATGTTCCTCACATTTAAATTTCTCCCAAAACAGAAAATAATAAACACAACTTCAACAAAAGGAATTCCAATTCTATTATTCATTTCTTAATTTACCATATACATCCCCTCTCAAACTCTAAACTCACCTTTTAAATTAGTTAGTTGTGAAAAAAATGTGGCACTCAAACAGCAGATTATCAGAGCCAGGATCTCTGTTCTGTTCACCTCTCTCCTCTCAGCAGAACCAGATAATGGCAAACTTTCCCTCTCTTTTTCCACACTTATACATGTTAATTTCAAATCTCAGTGCTTCCCCCTTTTTTTCAAATGTAATCACACATTTCTATTGGTTGAAAACCAACCCTTTTCCAAAAGTACCCTTCCCCCAACTTGACTTCTGCCTAGTACCCTTCCCCCAACTTGACTTCTGCCTGCTACCATAGCAACAGCTCATGGAACACTGCTGTGTGGAGTTAGGTCAGAAGTTCGCCACACAATGTTTCAATTCCAAAGAGCAGGAGTGCTTGACTTTTCAAACCTAACAGCAAATCCATAGTACTGTTCTTTAGTAACACATTTTTCTGTACCAATACAAAACATGCTTCTATAAATTTACACATACAGCCTAGTTTTTATTCTAGAATGGTATGAAATAGCCAATCAGTTCTTTTTTTTATAAAAAAAATATGTATGCCTCCATTTCCAAACTGTCTTTCATTTCTTTTTACCATTCTACTGAATTACACCTCCTGAGTGCATCCAGTTCTCCTTTGAAGATGTTCACAGTGTGGATTGTAGGGCACAGCTATGTCTTCTGGAGTGAAAAGTATGCAGAGAAAACAGATATGGTGAGAGACCTTGCTTTGCCAAATGTAGACATTAAATGGATTGGTCAGAGAGGGTTAAAGTGGCACCAATTGATGCCATTGGTGAAATCCTTCATGCAAATCCAACACCCTGACCTCATAATAGTGCACTGTGGTGGCAATGACCTAGGCACTTTGACTGGGGTAGGTCTGGAAATGCTTATGAAGGACACCTTTGCACAACTGTTTTCACTTTTCCCTAAAACTGCCTTTGTGTTTTCTAACATATGCCAAAGGCAAAAATGGAACTGGTCCAATCATTTTTGTCCGCAGATTGACAAAGCAAGAAAGCACGTCAACAAATCTGTTTCTGCTTTCCTCCGTGACTATGGTATGGGTTCCATTTACCACAACAACTTGCGTTACGACATGCAAGACATTTATAGAGGAGATGGTGTACACTTCACTGATGAAGGGAACAGAGTCTTCCTCTTGAACCTTAGACTCTGCATCGGTACTTACTTGTAGGTACCAATAAAAAATCACTTCATAAACACAACGGCTCTTTTTAGAGCCCCCTAATATCTAAACACTTAAATCTGCATTTCATTTATTTTTTTTATTTTTTTTACCGTACGCGTACGGTGAGCTTACCGTACGCGTACCCCGCGATTTTTAAAAAAATCAATAAATGTTTTCTTTGTACTTTTCTGTCCTTCTTTGACCCCCTTACAAATGTTAGGGGGTCTGTAACTCTCTTACTTGCCCCCTTTTCAAGATATCACCCTTTTTTACCGGAGTGAAATACACAAAATGGCGGCCGCCGCTTCCTGGTTTCGACCGATTCGAATGTTTACTAAGATCTAAGAGCCAATCAGAATCGCGCTCGCGCACGTCGCCGTACGCGTACGGTAAGCACACCGTAAGCGCACCGTAAGCTGGCTCAGATATATATATTGATTTAAAGGCTATTTTCTCAGAATCTACTGAACAGATTTACACCAAACCTACAAAAGGCACTTTCTTGACCTGAGGACTACCTCTCTGCCAAATTTCATTAAATTCTGTTCAGCCGTTCGGGCTGTAGCTGTGTCTAAAGGTCCTATGGAAAAATGCATGGGAAAAATGCGTTTTGGGACCCCCCTTTTATCTCAGCCCCCGCTTGACGAATCCCCCCGAGACTTTCAGGGTAGGAGCGTAGCGTAGCGCCCCACCTATTTTGAAACATTCGCGAGGATTCGTCGACCGGCGCCAAAGTTATTCAAAATAGAATGTTGCGGATTTCCTATGGAAACGTGGTCCTAACTATAACTACCTACTGGCGACCGCCAGTTGGTAATATATATATATATATATATATAAAGTTCAACAACACATTCACACTGCAAAAGGGTCCTACACTGCTCGGGTATGTTACCAAGTGGAATTTATTCAAACCAAATCTTACGTTGAGTTTAAAAGTCCGTGAAGCGTTGTCAGACACGTTACAACCAAGTGGCTTTCCTCAATGCCAGTTTAACGACAGACGGACGCTACACCAGGGGGTTTATTTAAATGTTGGAATGTTCACTCCCATTGGAGTACGATCTTGACCCCTCATCCACCTTTTTACCATGTGTTGTTCCCGAAGCTACTCCATGCCTGTATGTAAATCCTGTTGCGAATGCCCATTCAGTAAATAGGCGTTCGTACACCCAGTGGTGTCCCAATAATATTGGCCCTTGGTCTGCAAAACCACTGCGGCAGCCACTCCAGGGAGGTTCAAAAGTGCTGGTGAGTCCACCTATAAGTTCCCTTCATGCAGCAAATGTATATATACACATACCAATGGGAAGAAAGAGGGCAAGACAGCAAATAGTACTAGACTAATTGTAAGTTTCTCAGCAGAGTTAAAACAAGTACGAGACGCAATAGAGAAGAATTGGGGCATATTACAATCAGACCCGATCCTACAAAAAGAATTTAGCGACAAGCCACAAATTACATATAGGAGATATGTGTCTCTGAAGGATGTATTAGTACATAGCCACTTCCAGGACAAAGGAGTAGGAATTACTGGATTCTTTCCATGCACAAAATGCAAGGCCTATAGAGGGAGTATGAAAGTCAAGGAATATGAAGTACCAGGAAGAAAAAACATGAAAATCTCCAAGTTGCTGCACTGCAACTCGGATTTCATAATCTACTGTTTAGTGTGCCTCTGTAACAAGAGGTACATCGGGCGTACGGTGCACCAAGCTAAGAAAAGGGTCTTGGAGCATGTCAGGGCCATAAATAACAAGGATAGTGCCTATCCAGTGGCCAGACATTTCTCAGAAGTTCATGAAAGTAAAGGTGACAAACTGACATTTTTCTGCCTTGATCAGGTTCAACATAAAGAGAGAGGAGGGGCTAGAGTGAGAGCACTCAGACAAATGGAATCGAGGTACATCATAGATCTCCAAACTAAGATCCCCATGGGACCTAATTCGGAGGAGGAAATGTGGATCCATGCAGGGCAATGAGTAGTATCGAACCAAGAGAGGAGTGGAAATCTAGCAAATAAATTAGTGCAGGAATAGTAATAAGATGGGAGTTAAAATCTAACAAACGAGACTAGTGCAGGAACAACACCATCACTTCCAGAACAACCATTCTCTCTGTGAAATTCCAGTGTATGAGTAAATACTTGTATATATATTTTTTTAAATAGTAACACTAAGATATCAGACCGTTGGCCACTAGATCAACTATATCATTTTCTTTCCCCCTCGTTCTAAACCTATCCCCCTCCCCTTCTTCCCCCCCTTTTCGCTCTTTTTATTATAGAGTTAATTTACATTTTTGCACCATTATAACAGAAAGGATATATTAGACCTTGTTAGAATTGGGGATCTCTGGTTGGCACAGGTAGGTACTTGTGACAATCAGGGACCCTCTCCTCTAGTCAGGGTAAGGGGTTACACTCCTAAAATAACCCCTGCTCACCCTCTAGGTAGCTTGGCGCAAGCAGACAAGGCTTATCTCAGAGCATTATAGGTTAAGCATTTGTGACCACATACAGTAACTCAGTGACAACACCACAAATGGACACCACACTAGATTTATATCAAAAATTGTGATCTTTTATATAAAGACTTAGCACAAGACCAAATAACGACAAAAATTACATACACAGTTCAAGAATATGATTTTAGAAAGAGTTCTTAGGTTAGCGACAAAATCATTCACCTTAGCGTCCGTTTTAACCCCTAGTACCTTATGATGCGATAAAAAGTTCCTAGCGGCACTTCAGCGTTGAAAATCAAGGTGTAGCTTATCCGGTGAAAATTTACTCGCTAAGGCACAATGCGACAAAATTCGGCCCGCTAATGAGCGGGGCGACAATTTCACCAGCGGTTATCTTGGTTGGGTCTGCGACGATTTTCGCGGCAATAAAATTACTCACGCTAACGAGCGGTGTGATGATCTTGGCTTGTTCTGCGACGATTTCACACAGCAGTGGCAGGCTCTGCGACGAAGTTCGCAGCGATAGAATTCTTCCCGCTAACATTCGAAGCGCGGATCTTGGGCTGGTAGCGATCAAATTCGGTCCGTTAACGAGCGGGGCGATGATTTTTCCAGCGCTGATCGAGCTCAGCGGCAGCAGGCTCTGCGACGATGTTCGCAGCGATAGAATTCTGCCCGCTAACAGGCGGAGTGCGGATCTTGGGCTGGTAGCGATCAAATTCGGTCCGCTAACGAGCAGGGTGACGATTTTCCCAGCACTGATCGGGCTCAGCGGCAGCAGGCTCTGCGACGATGTCCTCAGCGATAAAATTTTGCACGCTAACGAGCGGTGCGACGGAAATTTTCTCGCTAAGCCGGCTATGCGTGAAAAAGTGGAGATCTTTGATTTATTTCTTCTTGGCCAGTTTCCCAACAGCAGGCACAGCTCCCAGAGGCCCCAAGACTGGTTCCAGCACTCTAGGAGGGGCAGAACTCACACAGCAGAGTTCAGGGGGAAGCTGGGGGTGAAGTCCTTTTGTTCCTGGGACTTCTTTTTTTTTTTTTAAGTTCAGAAAAGTTTTATTAAAGAAAAATGTTCAAATGTTACAAAATAGGAAATAAGATAAGCAAAGGATAACAAACAAAACCAAATATCAGATTAAGTAATGGCAACAACACAGGCTGTAATATGGAACATCAAAGATTGAGAGTAATTATAAGCAAAAACTGGCAAATGGTATGAAATAATGCATTAAAACAAGGGATATGAAATATACATTTTGCGTAAAAGAGAAGTTAAAAAAGAAGGAAAAAGGAATACCTGGTTTAACAAAAAATAGGAAGTCATGGAGGTTTAGCAACTTCTTGCTGTAACGGGGATAAGGACAGAGAGGTACAAGCACTCAAGCAAAAAATACTGTAACTGGACTCCACAATTCTCTTCGCTTAGTAGCTAAGGTTAAAGGATAAACAAAAGTCGTGTCTAATCCATGATTGTAGCAAACAGCATACCACCAAGCCTTATAAGATAATTTGGTATAATCCTTCCAATTTTTAGTTATTTGCTGAAATGCTACCGCTAATAGCAAATCTATTATTCTAACACTGCAAGTACAATGACCCCAGATGGGAGAGAGACTCCCTAGGAAAATGTGCGAGAGAGAAAAGGAGTGGGTGGAAGAAAAATCTTATTGATTTGAGACCAAACCTGCTTCCAGAAGCTAAGAACAAGGTGATAACTAAAAAGCATGTGAAAAAGATCTGCATTTGGTAAGGAGCAGGACCAACACCTGTCAGAGGTGTCTGAGAAGTGTTTGCTGAGAATGGATGGTGAAAACAATAAACGATTATAAATAAAAAACAGTGTTTGAGTGGTACTAGCGGCCCTGGAGGATCTACGAATCTTCAACCACAACTTGTCCCATAACTCAATGGGCCAAGAGGTTGCAAAATCTTTTTCCCAATTCTCCTCTGTCGCAGTTTTAATGCGGGGGAAGGATAGAGAGTGAAGAAAGGCGTATATCTTTGAAGCTTTAGAATGTTTGAGAAGTAAAGAATTCAGCGAGGACGCATCAGAAGGTGCGCGATTTGATGAAGGAGGTACAGCAAGATGAACCTCGTAGGCTTGCTGTAATGCATGTGTCAATCACAAATATTTGGCTCGAAAGGCGAGAGGTAAATTGAAGGAGGTAGCAGCTAGATCAAAGGAGATGATTTGAGTATGATGAAACAGTTGGCGCACCCAAACAAGGCCACGAGATCTCCAGGATTTCCCAAAAATCGGCTTATTGTTGATTAAAATAGACGTGTTATGCCAAATAGGTTGATCAAAAAAGGATGAATCAGGTAAACAAGGAAAGATTTTTAAAGTATGTTTAAGAATGGGAGTTGATATAGATTGAGGACGACGAGAAAACATAAGAAATTCTTTGAAGGAAAATGGAGAAATAAAAGACTGTTCTAAGGTCAACCAGAGCGGAGAGGATGATGAGGAGTCTTCAATCCAATGAGAGACTTGATGTAACAGGAAGGACTTATGATACAAGGAAAAGTTCGGAAAGTTCACCCCACCTTCTCTTTTAGAGCGCATTAGCTTATATAAAGACATACGGGATTTTTTATGCCCCCATAAAAATAAAGATAGAATAGAATTAATTTTCTTGAAATATTTTAAGGGAATAGCAAGTGGTATGTTGGATATTGTAAACAAAACAATGGGAGAGAGCATCATCTTGATTGTGTCCAATCGTCCCCACCACAACAAGTATAGAGGATGCCATTTGTTAGTGAGAGTGGTTAGTTTTTGTACACAATCGTCCATACACCTAGCGATCGTACCCGAAAGAGAGGAGTGAAAATTGAGTCCTAAATATTTAATGTAATTAGGGCTCCAAGTAAAACCTGAAGCAGAGAAATCACCTTTAAAAGTTGCTTTAGTGAGTGGTAACATTTCGCATTTATCTCTATTTAGTTTATAGCCCGACACTTGAGCAAAGGAGTGAACTTCGTCTAAAAATGCTGGAAGGGAAGTATCTGGTTGGGACAAAAATAATAAGACATCATCAGCGTAAGCTGCAATCTTAATGTCTGTACCATGAAAGTTAAAACCATGTATATTATCATTCTGCCGGATGTGCAAAAGAAAGGGTTCTAAAGCAAGATTAAACAGAAAGGGTGAAAGTGGGCAGCCCTGTCTAACCCCTCTCCCTAGCGAAAAGTAGGAAGATAAGCCCCCGTTTGCCGGAATTGCTGCTCTGGGACAAGAATAGAGAAAAGATATCAGGGAAGAGACTTTTGTTCCAAAACCAAACCACCTCAAAGTTTTAAACAAATAAGGCCACTCAACACGATCAAAAGCTTTTTCCGCATCCAAAGCGATGGCTGCGAGGGAATGAGGGTAATGTGAGGACTTGGAGAGAATGTCAAAAAATAATCTAGTGTTATCCGACAACAGTCTGCCTTTAACAAAACCGGATTGTTCTTTCCCTAAAAGGTCAGGTAATGAAGACTCTAAACGCAAGGCTAATGCTTTGGAAAACATTTTATAGTCTATGTTTACTAGAGAAATAGGACGGTAGTTTTTGCAGTGCTGAGGGACCTTGCCCGGTTTCGGAATAATACAAATAAGGGCATCAGAGAAGGATACAGAGGCAGAACCGGTTTGAAGAAAAGTAGAAATAAGCAGATGTAATTTGTGGATTAGCAAATTAGAAAAACAGGAAAAGAATTCAACAGTGAAGCCATCCGGTCCCGTAGCCTTCCCATGTTTGAGGGTGTGAAGAGCCCGGAGAAGCTCCCTGTGAGTAAGATCGGTTTCTAAAGAGGAGAGATCCGGAGGAGTATTAAAAGGAGGAGAGATGGTTGACAAAAATTGGGATATGGACTGCTCAGTTGAAGATGCTTCGGAGGAATACAATGTTTCATAGAAGTGTAAGAATTCCTGTAAAATGTCTTCACTTTTATGTTTCAAGAACCCGTCATGACCATAAACCGATTCAATGTTAACGTTATTTTGTCTCACCTTTAGATAATTAGCCAATAATTTACCAGCCTTATTCTGCCCGCCATAGAACTTGGCGCTGGACTTTAAGAGAAAGTTAGAGGCATTAAATGTGGAATCTTTATTAAATTGAAGTTTGGCAGAAATGAGGTCGTTTAAGCAATCTTTTGATTTAGAAGTATAATATAAGTGCTCTAATTGTTTAATTTTGGAAAGTAGAACATAGGTGGCTTGCTGGGCTTTCTTTCGTTTACGAGAAACATAATTGATAATGAAATCTCTGGCTGATACTTTGAAAGCGTCCCAAACTACAAGAAAAGGAACTTCGCCTGTATGATTAAACAAAAAATATTCGTGAAAAAAGGATGTAAAAGAAGAAACAAATTGTGCATCAAGAAGGAGAGCATTATTAAAGCGCCATTTTTTAATGGAAGTAGGCTTTCGCAATACATCCAGGGTAATGAAAACTGGGGCATGGTCCGCAATCAAAATGGAGCCAATATCAGAAGAAATAAGGAATTGGGTAAGATGATCTAGTCGAGATTGAGTCTGGTGAGGGGGTGAGAAGAAAGAATATTCTCGCAAGGTAGGATTACATACCCTCCAGGCATCAGTGAGTTTGTATTGTGCAATGAGGTGAGTGAAAGACTTTTGTGATTTATGCGGAGTGTAAGCGCTAGCAAAATGTCTATCCAGAAAGGGGTCAAACACTTCATTGCAATCACCTACTAAAATGAAGTTATCAACATAATGTTGAGTGATTAATGGAGCTAAAGAAGTCCAGAAGGAGGCGTCTCCACTTGTTGGAGCGTATACATTTAAAATGGAAATAGGAACATTATCTAGATTAAAATTAACTAACACCCATCTACCTGAAGTATCAGCAAAATGCGTCACTGACTTGACTGGAAGAGATTTTTTTCAATAGAATCAAAACGCCATTGCGCTTACCATCACCTGGGGAAAAATACACTTCACCCACCCAACCTCTTTTTAGTTTGGCAGACTCATCTACTGACAAATGTGATTCCTGTAAACATGCTATATCTGCATTGAGTTTGGTCAAATGAGATAGAACTCTCTGTCTTTTAATTGGTGAATGAAACCTCTAACATTCCATGAAATTATTTTCAAAGGCATAAAACAATGTTAAGGGAGTATATCAAGATACCAGTAAAGGATGAATTATGTAAATGAAAGATATTAAAAGCATATATACATATGGAGAAGAAACAACGAATATACAGGAAGATAGTTTCATAAAAAGCAGCAGAGTGAAAGCCAGTTGAATGATGTAGAAAAAAGGAGAGAATAGAAACGAAGAAATCTAGTGAAGTCATAAGCAAAAAAGAAGAAAAATGAAGAGACTGAAACAGGGAGGAAGGACAAAAAATGTGCTGAAGAGAAATACAGCCAAGGGGGAAGTGAGGAACTGAGGATGAGGAGCATAAAGAAGAAAGAAGAAGAAAAGTAAAAACATTAGAACAACAGAGGAAGAATAAAAAACGTACATATTGTCGAGAACAAACAAAAGGGGAGGAGGGTGGAGGCCACATAGAACAGTGACGGGCCATAAGCTCCCAAGGGAAGGCAGGGAAGGAGGACAAACGCAACTAACTCCATGGATATGAAGGTGGATGGTGATGATAAGGAAAAAATCTGTGCGAAGGGGAAGAAGGGGAAAAAAGGATGCAAGTTAAACATAGAGAGTATATAAGTTTGACGTAAAACAAGCATTTAGGAAAACTGTATAAGCATAACAATCATGAAAAACCAACAAGAACATAGCATAAAATCATTAATACGAGATAAGTGAGTGATAACCAATTTTTAAGAAGAACTGGATGAAGTAGCAATGTCCATATTGTTGACGTTATGAGAGTACAGAAAGCTTTTTAGTTTTATCGGGTCGTCATAAGTAGAAGTCTTGTTGTTGAAAGTCACCTTGAATAGGCAGGGATGAAAAAGTCCATATCTCGCTCCCATAGAACGAAGCTGTGGTCGAAGTGAAAGGAATTCTTTGCGCCGGTCAGCAGTGGCTATAGCATAATCCTGTGAAAAGAAAAGCTGATTGCCAGACCAAGTAAGCCGAGGAAGTGCTTTGGCTGCAGATAGGACGGTGAGCAAATCTGTATATTCCAAAAAATAGAGGATAACCCCTCTCGGCCTTTTAGTGTGAGTAGTAGAAAATCCATTAGGAGGAGGACCTAAACGATGAGCCCTTTGTATGTTAAGATTAGTGGTATCCGGCAACTGGAGAATCTTTGGCAAGAAGGATTTGAAAAAAGCAAGGGTATCAGACCCCTCTGAATTTTCCGCCAGGCCATAAATACGAAGATTATTTCTCCTACTTCTATTCTCCAAATTCTCAATTTGTTTGTGGAGCGTAGAGACTTGAACACACAATGGATCAACCTTGGCAACAGAAGAAGTAAGAGTATCCACATTTTGTTCTAGAAGGGTTACACGACCATCAATATTAGACCACTTGTCGGAAAGCAGCTGAAGAGTGTTTTTGGTTTCTTCAAGAGTAGTTTTGGTTTCTTCAATAAAAGGGCGCAAGGCTCTGATTTCTTCCAAAAGGATATCCATCGTTACTGATGAGGTTTGTTTGGGAGGAGAAGGTGGGTCTTTTTTTAGCCTTTTGGTGGAACCTTTGGTAACACCACTGGTTTGTGGCGCTGAAGTAGAAGAAGAGCTCTTAGTAGAGGGTTGAGATGAATCATCCATTTCCAGGCACCGATATCTAGATCCCGTGTGTAGGAGAAATTTACGAGGAGTCGGAGAAGGCTTGCGTAGCTCCTTATACAATCTACCCATAGAGGAGATGGCAAAAGCCACTAAAATATGCCACAGCAGGCAAACAAGCAATATAAGGCTCCTAATATAAATGCAAATCTAAACATGAATAAAATATGACCATATATAATAACAATTTTGAGTCATTAAAACAATTGGGCCATCGAAATAGAACTAGTAAACTAAATTGTGTGCAAACAAGTGCAGTAAAACTAAGTGCTATGAGTACAAGTTAATATTGACTAAGCCTCAGAGATAGGTCAAGTAAAGATATAGCATGTTATATCAAGAAAGGAAAGAACTCCCAGGGAAAGAACATATAATGTAGGTAGTCAGTGTGAGAGGTTAATGAAGTTTGAAGGGTAGAAACAGGGAAGTGAAGAAAAAGGAAACGTAATATATAGTGTAGTGCAACAACAGGCTGGAAAAACATAACAGAAAAAGAAGAAGAAAAAATAGGGTCACCATTAGGTACATAGACAGTAACAGTTCTAGAAAAAAGAAATGATAAACTTAGCGATAAGAGCGCCAAGTAGAGCATGAGAAAAGAACATTTGATACATAAACAAATTAAACCTCATAAAAATCGCATATGGATTTACAGCAGTTTAAAAAAGAAATGCACTGTAAGAAAAAGTGACAATGACATCCAAAAGCGTGGTTAAAACAACCCTTTGTGGGTACAATTGAAAGAAACAGGGCTATTTATCCTTTAAATGGAACATTAGTCAGCTTAGAGGTATATTGCAAATATACGGAGAGTAGAGCTCAATCAGCTACTTCAACAAGATGGCGGCTGCATTATCTGAAGAGAACACCTCATATAGTCATGGAATAATTAGGAACATGGCACATAAAAGTGAAAAAAGAAATGCGACCCATATTTGTTTAGGTGCAGAGGGGAGTATCTTCAAATAAATTAATGATTAGTCAAACTGCGACATCACTATGAAGGTGTAGTAAGAGTCAGAAGCGACAGGAAATTCAAACTGCTCAAAATTGCTCAAAAAAGAAAAAGAAACTCTCAAGCAGTAGCTGAATCACTTCAAGGCAGATAAGAGACTCTGTCAAGGCGATCCGCAGGCTGCCAGTAGAGAGAACACTCAGATTAAACCACCGATATCGTAACTGATCCAGAAACGCTAGAAGTGGAGCTCCGTCAGCGTTGGCACAAAATGGCGGCCGTTAGGCTGAATGCCGGCACCTCACACATTTGCCGAGAGAAAAGGAATACCCACAGGCAATAACTGGCGTCCAAAATCATCCTAGCAGACCTTCACCCGTTCCGAAGTCGATATCCATGACTTCTGTGAGTGAAGAGGTCGTAAGGAGTTTCGTCGTGGTCCTCAACCTCTGCGCCGCCCGGGAGAGCTATTAAAAAGCAGCCATGTTCCGCGGGCGCTAGCACGCCCCCCTTCCTGGGACTTCTTAACAGGAGGCCAGCTCTACTCAGGCCCTTGGAGATCGTTTTAAGCACAAGTTGAAATGAAGTCTTTTGTAGTCTTTCTCCTCTCCTTCAGCAGCAAGGCAACCACTGCAGGCCAATCCCCCATGTCAGGGACAGTACTCCTCCTTACAGCGTTCCCAGTTCCTTCTCCTCAGGCAGAGGTTCTTCTTGTCAAGCAGGATCTAATTTCTTGGGAGCAGGGTCCCAATACTTATACCCCTAATTCCTTTGTTCCTCTGGGGTAGAGGGGCCTTTGCCCAGTCCAAACCAGTTCCTGAGCACTTTGTTGACACGACTCTGACTTTCTATTCAGGGTGCAGGGCAGAGACATCAGCCGCTCCACAGGAGGTGGAGCCAGCATTGGGGTGGCAGAGCACATCCCTATTCAGAGTCCAGGTGTACTCCTCCCACCCATCTGGATGTAGATCTCTCTATTCACCACCGGGCTGCCCCAGCCTGTCTCCTGGAATTCCCCAGCCCTGTCACTCACAGAAACCAGACAGCAGATACACATCCTAGCAGAGGCGGGCTGAAATGGTTAGGCAAGCAAATACCAGCTTTCTAAAAGTGGCATTTGCAAACACAGAATATTAAAATAAACTTTTCTAAAATATGTATTTTATTATTCTGAGTTCAGGCATACTAAACTCGAATTTCTACCATGTTCCCTGGGTCTGTTAGGATCATAGACTAACAATTCTAACAGCCCATTCTGGCCTATGGAGAACAGGTAGCCTTACAATAGTGGAAAACGAAAATGGCTGTAATTCACTATTAGGATGTAGGACCTGGGGTCTCCAGGCCCTATGGGGCGGTAGCGTGACACGAGCGGTCAGGCCACCAAAGGTCAGTGTGTAAAGCAACCATACAACACGCACCTCACATGGGACAAGGAACACACACAATAAGTGACGCCACACGGTATAAATTATGCAAACATATTCAAGTTTATCCAAGTAGATCACGTTAGATGCAGTTCATGAGGTAGCAGTACATTTCATAAGCTGATGACACAATTCCTGGCGATATACATGTCAGTCAGGAGCTATAACAGTTGGTCATACCCTACATGCAATTCATGAAATATCAGCACTGCCTGAGGGACAACTACTATTCACGTAGGTGTCCACGCGCGCTTCACTTTCCTGTAGCGCCCTAGAGGGGGGTGATTACAGTGCTGTGCGCGCTACCTGGGGACGACCTCAGAACGGGGCATCTAGCATCGAGGGCTACTCGTAAAAGATGTAATTTAGCATTTCATTATGGAACATGAATAACAGCGCGCTACTCGTAATCAATAGCACGTAGCACTTCAACATGGGCGTGAATAACAGCGCGCTACTCGTAATCAATAGCACGTAGTACTTCAATATGGAACATGAATAACAGAGCGCTACTCATAATCAATAGCACGTAGCACTTCAATATGGCACATGAATAACAGAGCGCTACTCGTAATCACTAGCACGTAGCACTTCAATATGGCACATAAATAACAGAGCGCTACTCGTAATCACTAGCACGTAGCACTTCAATATGGCACATGAATAACAGAGCGCTACTCGTAATCACTAGCACGTAGCACTTCAATATGGCACATGAATAACAGAGCGCTACTCGTAATCAATAGCATTCAGCCTTTCACTACGGAGCATACATAATATTGCGCTATTTGTGAGCATTGATCTTTAGCACTTCAGAGCGGAACAGGGCTATCGGAGCGCTACTTGTACTCCGGGGCAGTCAATGTCTCACACGGGGGCTGTCCGCAGGGAGCGCACGGGACTTGCGGAGCGAGTCTCTTGCTCCGGTGCAGTTCGTGGGCACTGCGCTTCAGGGCAGACACGGGGGGCACCAGGAAGGGATCCCTCGGCGGGGTCTCTCTGTCGCGATGACAGGGGGAACTCCCACGGAGAGGGGACCCGGGCTGAGGGTGCGGTGTGGCTCCCAACCAGTAGGGGGCGCACCAGGGACAATCCCAGCCTCCGGGCTTACCTCGTTCTCGGCGTCGGAAGGCGTCCGCTCCAGCGACGATGGGGAAACTCGGCCCAAGCCTTGCGCACCTTCTCACACAGCTGCGACGGCAGCGGCGGGGCCCCGGACTTCTCACGGGCCTCGTGACTCTGCAGGGCACTTCTTCCGGCCTCCGGGCCGCGGCGGTGAGCGCGCGGGCTTCCCCATCACAGGGGGGTGCTCAAGTTAAGGATGGGGATTCCGCGCTCAGCGGAGCACGCTGCCGGGGGTCCCAGGCCAGGTCAGGAAGCGCAGGGGTCACAGCGCTAATACCTGGTCGATCCCCGGTGGCTCTTCAATCTGCTTTGAATACGGCTTCGGGGGTCAGTCTGGACACGCAGTCTCAGCTCTGGGCATATAAGTTTTAGAGTTCAATCTGGACACGCAGTCTCAGTGCTTGACAGATGAGTTTAGAGTTCAATCTGGACACGCCGTCTCAGTGCTTGGTATATAAGTCTCTGTTCTCAGATGTTAGATGAAGTCTTGTTGGCGCAGATGTATCTGGCGCCCTTAAAGGGGTCTGTTACAGGGGGGTAGGGATGGAGAAGGCGACTAGGTCCTTCCTAGTCAGGCTGGGCAGAGGTTCTCTGGGTCCTCCTACTGCTGGGCAAGATCAGTGGGTTTCACAGGGTCCCTCACTCACTTAAGAGGCAGCACCTAAATCCTGTCACTCTCAAAGGCATAAGTCCCTGGCTAGGCCCTACCGCCTACACTCCTGGTGGATTCTTCCAGCTCTGCTTCACCCCACTGGCCAACTCAACACAAAAAGTTCCCTCCCTCACTTAAGTAGTCCTAGGTCAGGTGACCTCTGGCCAAGCCGGCAAAAGAAAAACCACACCTCCCTTCTAGAAGGTTCCAGCACATTCCAGGAGCTTCCCCACTCTACCTATGGGACAAAAAGGCGGGCTGGAGTCGCAACATTGTTGTGGGGTTCCAGCCAGCTCCTGGCAGCTAGGGTGCTACTATGAAAGACCACTCTGCAGTAGCAGGGGCCTGTGGCAGCCATCTTGGGAGAAGGGAGCACCTGCACCTTAACACTGATTGGCAATGAAAAGGCGCCCGGAGACCTAGTCCAACATAAAAATGAGGGTGGAAAAAATGAGGCACGATCAAAAATAGAAGGGGAGACCACCCTAGGGCTGACAGGTCCAACATAGGACATGCCACACACATCAGGGCTTGTCCTACCTTATGCTTACAATGCACCCTGCCCTTGGGCCTACCATAGGGGTGACTAATATGAAGTTAAGGGAAGGTTTAGGGACTGGCAAGTGGGTGCACTTGCCCAGTCAGCATGACAGTACCAGATTGCATGCAGGTTCTGCAATGGCAGACCTTAGACACATTTTACTAGGCCGCTTCTGTGGGTGGCACAACCAGTGCTGCAAGCCCACCAGCAGCATTTGTATTTACAAGCCCTGGGCACTCCTGGTGCACTTTACTGGGGTCTGACAGTAAACCAAATAAGCCAATCATGGAATCCAACCAACATATACATTTTATATAGGGAGCACTTGCACTGTGGCACTGGTTGGCAGTGGCACAGTGCTCTGAGCAGCTAACACCAGCAAAACACATGAGGCACAGCGACAAAAAAGTGGAAGGGAGACTCATGCCAAGGTGCCAGGTCTAACAGACCTATAAGCACAAACCCTGCCACACTGTTTTTCCTTCTCTCCTCTATCAGATGTGGTGCCACATTTTTCGTTAGAAATAGGGACTCTAGCCCATTATTAGGAAAATGGGAAATGGATAATCGAAGGCCCAATGGGGCATAATAAGAGGACCTATGTGTTACAGAATTTGGTGCACATTAGCCGCATAGTCATGAACTGCAATATGACAATAGAGCCAACTATGTGATTGACATATGTTAAATGAAATATATTCTAGCACCTTATGTCTATTCACCAACAATTGCGGTTAGCCTATTGTAGGCTCAATAGTAGAAGTTACATCGTGCCAAGTACATGAATTGAATGTTTTCCAATGAATTCTGAAATATTTAAAATGTATTCATGTGTGTATTGACTATGATCATTATTGTACAAGCCATGAGATTTGATATTACATTAATTTCTATTGTTTTTTCAAAACTCTAAAATGGCTGCTGTGGTAGCCGGTCCCGTGATCTATTTTGCACATAGCACTGGGGTATTTATTTTGTTCGTAAGCACAATGGCGCTGACATTGAGAAAGGCCGAAGTGCCAAAACCCATTTGAGAAAGGCCGGAGTGCCGAAACGCGTTTGTCAGCCAGGGTGACACGCTATGAAATTCGAAATAAATCTGGTCTGAAATCAAGCCTTGGAGTGTCCAGTGTTTGTGAGAGGATGAATTGTTCGCGAGTCCATCATCGCGTGCTTGGAGCACCCGCCGTGCTGTGAGCGGTAGCCGTGAAGGAATTGAAAACAAAATATATACTTATATATATTTGTATATATATATATATATATATATTCACTGAAAAAACCATAGGTTTCAGGGACGTTATAGTTGGAAATTAGCATTTTAAAAACCTTTGCAATTCACTGAAAAAAACGTAGGTTTCAGGCACTTTATAGTTAGAAATTAGCATTTAAAACCTTAGAAATTCACTGAAAAAAACATAGTTTCAGGGACGTTTTAGTTAGTTGGACATTTCACTCATACAAAACCATTGAAATTCCGCCGTTATAGTTAGTTCAGCTAACTGTAGCTTGCGCCCCCGCAATGCACTGCTGATGACATCACATATTACATCATTCATTACATGGTCAGTGACATCACTGATGACATCTCAAATGACGTCACGATGACATCACTGATGACATTCAGTGAATGTGTGTTCCTGTAAAGTTAAAAATGTTTATATATATTTATATATATATTTGTGCACAGAAATAATTGCCCAATTACAACGAACAACATAAAACGAAAAAAAGTGTAAACCTTTAAAATGAAATGCCATTGGTAGAACTGCGTCATGTGATCAAGCCCCAAAGGAGGGATGAAACGCGTTATGGCTGCCGTTTGTCTGTGAGATTCTCCTGAATAAATGGGTATTGAACAAGAATCCTGTGGTCCGTGCTCTTTCTGCTCCAGTTGTGGGAACCACGAGAAAGAAGAGTGCTCTCAGATATAAGAAGACAGGTCCGACACCTCCTATCTTTTACATGGACCCCTCTACAATACGGGCTCAATTGCTGCAAAGGAGCTGTTGCCCGGCAACGAGCGTTCAAACGAAATTCAGAAGGATTATCAGCAACAGAGACCCCCGAAGGAACTTCAGAAACACAAGAGCAAAAGTTGGACACCCGGTAGAAGCACAAAGGTAAGCGAGGGGCGCGTCGGAGGACGCGACTGACGCTGGACCGGTGTTTTGAGGGGTTAAGACTTGCTCAGGTGAATACAGTTCCGAGTTGGGTGTCGAGTGATTCGAGCTGGGTGGGAAATTGGCTGTGTGACAGAGCGGTGTCAGGAGATTACTCTATCCAGCCATAAAACCGCCAGCAACCACCTTTAGTTATTAGGATCAAAGTGAAAATCACAGGCAAAATGATGGCGGAGGAAATTGACATAATAACTAAACAACTGGAAAAAATGGACCAACAAGAGGAAATTGAAAAATTAAAAGTCGATATGAGAAAATGATTGAAAAAAGAAGAGGAGGTGATAAGGGAGCGCAAAGCTTATAAGTTCCACAGAGATCGACGTGACTACAAGTATGGAAGAATTTTCACCTTTGCCCGGAAATTCGATTCATTAAAAGCTGACAACAAGGAAGCAAAACAAGGTGCAGAGGGTGTAAACCAACACCCTGATCTAACGTCAGCATCAGAGGGAAGTTCTGCAGTGGAAAGCGGGTCAGAGGTAGAGACCCGCAACAAAGCAAAACAGCCAACATCCCGCAGACACTCTCTAACAGAAGAAGTGGATTTTTTATGTATGGAGCGCCTACAATCGTTCAGGCCGAGGAAACAACAGGCCGGCGGAAATCGAGGGCAAGCAAAAAACGGAGAGAGAGAAGAAAAAAAAAAGGAAGAAGGGACAAACAAAAAATACCAAAAGAAACAGCAGAGGAGGTACTGGAAAAAATAGATTATACCTATGCAGATGAAACCAGTGAAATGACAGTGGTCAATTTGACTAATATGACTCTAAATACTGCGGAAAGACAAATATTGGCTTTAGGACTCTCCTTCTGTCCTGAAAGCTTATTCAACTATTCAAAATCCAGGATTGATATATATAAAAGTGTCAGAAAACTGAAGCTTAGAAAATATCATGCACAATCGAAAAAAGCAACAAATTCTGAAATATCTTCCATAACAAGTAATTTACCAACACAGGAAAAAGAGATGGACTCCAACATAAATCAGGAGTTACAAGAACTGATAAATGCTCTCTATGACTTAGTACAAGAAGGCAATCAGGCAAGTGGAACCGTGGATGAATGCACAGAAAGCAATTCAACTATGACAAAGGACACGATTGATATGTTCCAAGATCAAGTCATCACCGATCTAAAAAACTTGAACAAAACGACATATAAAGGGGCAATAAAAGTCAAGAAGAATATAAAAGAACTCCAATACTATCAATTAATGACCAAAATCAAAAACAACAAAGAAACAGTGGTGAGAAACGCCGATAAAGGCGGGAACGTGATATTGTGGAAAAGAGAAAACTACATTAAGGAGGCAATGAGCCACTTAGAGGATAAATCCTGCTATGGAAATAGTAATAAAATAACCTGGAATGCAACACAATCATCATTGCAAGTGAAACTAAGTGACGCTTGGGGGCTGGGCTTTGGTGCTTGTAACGCAGGAATTGTACTGTATTGTATTGTTAGAATTGGCGATTTTTGCACACTAACAGTGGAAGCGGGCTGTCTTAGCTCCACTGTTAAAATTTTATTGTTTTAATGTTTTTAAAATGATAGAACCTTTTTTAAATAAAATCCGCTTTCCCCTACCTGGGCAACCTGCTCGGCTGAGCCTTCCATCGCGCCGAGGGGGTTAGCGTTCTAGTGTGCAACCCTGTGGCGGCTATATTACGCTACGCTGGAGCGACCGCGCAGTGGACGCGCGTAGCGGGCGTGTCAGCGGCGCGCCAAAGGCATGCCCGTCTGCGCCCGTCCGAGCTCCATCTGCGCACAGCGCCAGGAACTATGCGGTTTCAGCCCACATGCCTGTAGACACTTCTAGATATCGCTACACTAGAGAACAGCTGTGCGATATAGGTAAGCGCAGCTCTGTACCTGGTGTAACGGTCTTAAGTAATTTGGCGGGGACCGGTCTTGAAGCATTACAGGTGGATGCCTTGATTTGTGGCCTCCTTAACGTAAGGTCACGCCATAAACACGCTACTGAAATTCAGCTGTAAATTGACATGTATAACTTGGATGCCTTGTTTATGACAGAGACCTGGATGGAGTCGGGGCTGGACCTTGAGCTGGGGTTAGCATGCCCTGCAGGATTTAAAGCTTTTTACAAACCGAGATCCAGCGGCAGAGGGGATGGAACCGGGATCATATATAAAGATTCCTGGGATTTCGCTCCTCTGGACATAGACAAGATCATGCATATTGAAACCTTAGGCTTTTCTCTGAAAGATAGGTCAGGGCATATCCTGACTGGTATAGTCTGCTATCGACCCCCATGTGTAGAGTGTGCTCAATCATAGCAGCAGTTACTTGAGGTGATTAGTAATTTGGCTCTCACTCACCATAGACTGCTGATATTGGGAGATTTTAATCTTTGGCCTAATGAGAAGATGGCGACAGCCTGTAATAATTTTATTCAATCTTGTGCTAACCTGAATCTGCCGCAATTGGTCCTGGAGGCAAATCACACTGCAGGACATGTATTAGATTTGGTATTTTCTGGCGACAACTTGGTTGCCATGGACGGAATTTTACCAGTGGGATGGTCTGATCACTATATGGTTAAATTCAGAGTGACTATTGTCCATAGAATTTGGCCTTCTCCCCGGGAGGAAAGGTGTGCCCTGGGCAGGGACTGGAAGGCCTTATTGAGGAAAGCTCGAATGGTGCCGCTATTTGGCCTTGACTCCTTTTTTGATCCTGGGAAGTCGGTTGACGAGAATTACTTGGCTCTTTGCAGGCACTTGACGGATACTATTGATCTGCATGCCCCCTTGAAGAAGATTAGGAAACGGGGAAACCCTCTGCCCCATAGTTTACAGAGGAATTAAGGAGCTGTAAGGTGCAATGCAAACGCGCAGAGAGACTGTGGAGAAGGCATTACACGGATAACGATAAAGTTATTTGGAAGGATTGTCTAGCCAGGTATAAAAAAGCCATAGTGGGCACTAAAGCAACTTATTATGCTGATCTTATATTAAAAGCACCAAATAGTGCTAAATGTGTTTTTAATATTCTGAGAGATATTGCTAATCCGGACTGTGTTAGTAATAAGGTAACTCCGTAGCAGGAGTTATGTGACGGCCTAGCAGTTTTCTTTCAGGATAAGATCAAGGGAATTATTGAAGGCTTGAAACTAGATTCCCTGCCGGGCACTATTGTAGGGGAGGAGACAGTGTTAAACAATCCTCCATGATGTAGGGTTACTGGGACGAAGCTATCAATGCTCGGGACCTCCCTTGATCACTGGGCCCTTCCTACAGAGGAGGAGTTTGTCAGGGTGGCAAAGGTTGTGTCTTCTGGATCGCTGTTGGATCCCATTCCTCAGAAATTCTGGAAAGAGTTGGGCTCTGAGATCTTCCCACAGCTCTACCAGATGTGTACCCAATCACTCAGTAGTGGAGTGGTTCCGTCCTGCTGGAAGGAAGCGATGGTTTCACCTCTTTTAAAGAAATCTTCATTGGATCCTACTTGCTATGGGAACTACAGACCTATCTCCCTTTTGCCTTATCCAGTAAAGATACCTTTTGCCTTATCCAGTAAAGATAGTGGAGCGTTTGGTGAGCCAGGCGCTCTCTGGTTTCCTGGAAGGGAATAATAAGTTGGAGGAAGATCAATTTGGTTTCCGACCCGGTCACGGGACGGAGATCGCTTTGGTCACCGTGCTGGATGATCTTCGGATGCGAGCGGACAGGGGACAATCTGCAACGTTGATATTGCTGGATCTGTCTGCCGCATTTGACACGGTTAACCATGATATTCTGCTGTTAATATTAGAGGAGGTGGGAGGGACAAATTTTGCTCTGCAATGGTTCCGCTCTTACCTGTTAGGCAGATGGCAGACTGTGTTTATGCCTCCGTATCAATCAGCTTTCCTTCCTAATGAGCATGGTGTCCCTCAGGGATCTTCAATTAGCCCTATTCTGTTTAATGCATACATGCGGCCACTGGTGGACATTATTAAATCTAATAACATTAGTGTGGTCAATTATGCTGATGACACGCAATTGATTGTATCCTTGGAGGGAGACCATGCCGACTCCCAAGAAATTTTCCATAAGTGTATGACTGAAATGGTGTCTTGGCTGAGGAACAACGCTTTGCAATTTAATAATGCCAAAACAGAAATTCTGCACTGTGTAGTGGGCAAAGTGCTGATGGTTCTACCATCTAACTTCTGGCCGTTCCCCACGGACACACCTTTGGAACCCACGAAGACAGTGCGTAATCTGGGGGTCAGCTTTAATGAGAAGCTCAGCCTGGAATCACATGTGAATAAAGTGGCCACGAACTGCCACTTGATTATAAGAGGCCAACGTAGGGTCCTACCACTCTTACCCTCTCAGGTAAGAGGTTCAGTAGTCAGGTGTGTTGTTCTCAGCCGCCTGGACTACTGCAATGGTTTGCTGCTTGAGTCCCCTGGCTACTTGGTTTCACGGCTCCAGAGCATCCAGGCAGCAACAGCAGAGCGTGCCTTAATGAGAACACGTAAAGCATCAACCTCTCAGGCATTAGCGGAGCTGCACTGGCTCCCGGTGAGACAAAGGATTTTGTTTAAGTCCTTGTGCATTGTTTTTAAGGCTCTTCATGGGCTCGGACCTAGACCGCTGCAACGTAGATTCAGCTGGTATGTACCTACGTGCAGCCTGCGCTCCTCGGCAGCTAATTTGGCAAGAATCCCAAAGATAAAAAGATCTACCATGGGGGGACGAGCGTTTTGCGTTGCAGCCGCGCGCCTGTGGAACAGTCTTCCATTAGAGCTGAGACAGATACAGGACTTGTTGCTGTTTGGCAAGCAAGTTAAGACCTGGCTATTTCCCAGAGTGTAACCAGCTGTCCAGCTTAGTTCAGAGTTGTGTTTTATTTCTTTGCTGTGTCTTACAAATGTAAAATACATACATACATACTAATGGCTTGGCGAGAAAAGGGCCTACTAACAATTTAGGAATATAAATATTTGTGGACAGCAAATCCAACAATCCCAATATTGTACTTTATACCAAAAGTACATAAGGACAAAACAAATCCACCAGGAAGGCCAATTATATCAGCCAAAAACAGTATGTTTGAAAATACTTCCAAATATGTGGACTTATTTTTACAAGAACATGTTCAAAACTTAGCCTCCTATATTAAGGACACAGGAGACTTCTTGACAAAAATTAAAAATTTCCAATGGCATGATGATTACTGTTTAATCACTCTAGACGTAACCTCACTTTATACATCCATCAAGCACAATGATGGACTACGAGCCTTGAAGTACTACTTGGCAAAGAAAGGAACCCCATATACAGAACATAACAAAATGATTGTCAACATGGTTGAATTGTGTTTAATGAACAACATCTTCATGTTCCAAAATGTAATGTATCAACAATTGCATGGGGTGGAGATGGGGGCCAGCTTCTCCCCCAGCTACGCGTGTTTACACATGGGCTGGTGGGAGGAGCAGGTCCTCATGGCCAAACACACGGAAACACTAACAAATCATGTAAAATGTTGGTGGAGGTCCATTGATGATCTGTTTCTGATGTGGCGTGGTTCAGAAAAGGAAGCAAAAGAGTTTATTGATTTCCTTAACAAAAACGACTTAAATCTGTACTACACCGCCGATATGAGCAAAACCAATGTAGTATTCTTGGACGTTGAGGTATACATAGATCATGGCATTGTGGAAACCAGATTACATAGAAAGCCTACGGCGGGAAATGCAATCTTACATGCCAGTAGTGCACATCCCAATCACTTAATACAAAGCATTCCTTATGGCGAACTACTGCGCATAAAACGCATATGCAGTAATAGTGAAGCCTTAAAGTCAGCGCAACAGGAGGTTTATAGCCCGAGGATACAGCAACAAATGTCTAGAAAAGGCTCTTACTAAATGTAATCTGACTGATAGGGAAAAGACATTGGAAAAGAAATCAGAGCAAACCACCCCTAATGAAACTTCAAGTGATTTCAGATTTCTTCTAGACTATAATCGACAGCAACTAGCAGTAAGAAAAATTATCAACAAAAATTGGTATCTCATAAAATAGGACCCCATTATAGGGAAATCGGTCCCCAAAAAAACAACTATAACATACAGGAGGGGAGCATCTATGAGAGATATGCTAGTTGACAATGACCCATTTGGTATGCCAGAAAAGGGATCTTGGTTGGTGCAAAGACAAGGATTTCATAGATGCAAGGTCTGTAAAGCCTGTCAACATGGGGTTTCCACCACCAACTACTCTACTCCTTTTGGTGGACCCAATAAAGAAATCACTAAGGCTTTAAACTGTAAAACAGATCATGTGGTGTATGTGTTGGAGTGCCCGTGTAAATTAAGATATATTGGAAGTACCATCTTACCGGGGCATAAACGGGTGCTCCAACACATAAGAGCCATTAAAAACCATGATCAGGCATAATCAGTGGTGCGCCACTTTCAGGATAAACATGAAGGCAATCCCAAAGATCTTAAATATTTCCTCACCTATTCTGTTCCGAGGAACAAAAGAGGAGGTGATAGGGAAAAGTCCCTTAGATTATTAGAGATGCATTATATCCTAAATCTAGACAGTAAACACCCCAACGGTCTGAACAGTTTGGAGGAACTACATGCAAGTTTATGAAAGTCATGGCGACTGCCTTAATCCAAAATTGGTCAGTCAAGTTTTGTCCACCAGTAACTGTAAGAGAAAAAAACTTTCAAAGAATAAAAGATGATGATACCAGCTTAGAGCGCACATAAACGCATAAAAGATCAAAAAGAATGATATCCGCCTATAAGTATTTATACAGCATATAAAAGAAAGTTTCTCCCCTAAGTCTTTTTAAACTACCATATTTTTTAACCTGGCACAATTTCAACATTTTTTCAAAAATTCGCTTCCCCCTATCCCCTTCCCCCCTTTTCCCCTCTCTCTCTTTTATGTGTCTCGGCATGAACACTTTTCTGCACAAACACAATTATAATTAGAGATGATGACCAATGCCTGTCATAATCAGTTATAATGTAGATAACAAATTGACCGAATTAAACACAAAATAAGGCACAAGGAATAATTGACAATAAACTGAATGGACAAACAAAGGCAATCTGATGATTATAGAAGGGTCCAAACAAAAAGGCGAGGTATCTAAGAACAAATTGTGGACAGATTTAATGGGGATTTATCCCAATAATCTCAATCAAGTGATATGGCCTTGGACTCGTTGCAATTATATATGATGAGGTGCAGATAAATTTAAAAAAAAACATTTTTATTCTGCATGATGCTATTTATTTGAGTATTTGTTCAAATATTCATGGTGATTTTATAAACATTTATTTATCTAATATTTATTATATATAGATGTTTATTTATATATTTATAGACGTGTATATGTGCTTATACATATTGATATATATATTTGTGCACAGAAAGAATTGCCATTCATCAACACACATTGAGTATAAAGTAATAGTTTGGTCAATTATTGTGTCAAGTAAAAAACAAAGCCCGATTTTGGTTCTTATCAAATTGTATTTATACAATGTATTAGTAAGTGGTTTTAATACCTATCTCTGCCGTGGAAATTATCCCGGTGTAAAAGAGGAACCATGATAGAAATGTATGGATGCCGAACTGTATTTTTAAATGTGATTTAGTAAACACATAGCACCTTTTGCACGATAATCACGTGGTTTATTTTTGCCCAATCACAACGAACAACATAAAACGAAAAAAAGTGTAAACCTTTCAAATGAAATGCCATTGGTAGAACTGCATCAGGTGATCAAGTCCCCAAGGAGGGATGAAACGCGTTATGGCTGCCGTTTGTCTGTGAGATTCTCCTGAATAAACGGGTATTGAACAAGAATCCTGTGGTCTGTGCTCTTTCTGCTCCAGTTGTGGGAACCACGAGAAAGAAGAGTGCTCTCAGATATATATATTACCTACTGGCAGTCGCCAGTAGGTAGTTATAGTTAGGACCTATTTTCCATAGGAAATCCGCAACATTCTATTTGGAATAACGTTGGCGCCGATTAACGAATCTTCGCGAAAGTTTCCTATCTTTTGGCCAGCTCCGGTCCGCTCCTATCCTGAAAATTTAACAGTGATTCGTCAAGCGGGGGCTGAGAAAAAAGGGGGGTCCCAAAACGCGTTTTCCCCATGCATTTTCTCATAGGACCTGTTGACGCAGCTACAGCCCGAACTGCAGAACAGAATTACACCAAATTTGGCAAAGAGGTAGTCCTGAGTTCAGACTCGTGCCTTTTGCTTAAATGGTGTTAATCCATTCAGTAGTTCCTGAGAAAATTAGAGTTAAAAAGATAGATATATCTGGGCGGAGCCTAACCACACATCTCATCGTGAGATCTGATTGGCTGTCAGTACTTCATCCAAGAAGTGTTGGCAGCCATCTTGGGACCAATATACATGATAGCACGTCATTAAAAAGCATTGCAGTTAATAGAAGGTTTTAAGACTTTAGTTATATTATAAATCATTTGTTGATGGTACCATACTCATTTTAGGAATTGTGGTGTGTTCTAAGGTGATTTTACCATGTGAAAAAGCCTTCTGCTGTGATATCATGAATCATGTTTGAGAGAAAACTATTTTCTCATGCTTTTCCCACAGAGGTTTGGAAGGTGATCTATAAGCTAAACTGTGAGCATATTTTTTGTAAATTCACATTATCTTTCTCAGTCATGTGAGAATGAAGTCTGACATTCTCAGTAAAACATGTACATCCAACAAGGGCAGAGACTGTCAGTTGATTCCTTTGTGTTCTACTGCAGCTTCCCAGAGTGTTCTAAAGAACAACTAGAGCGCTAACAGTCCTACTTATGACAAACTTATTGCACACCTGAAGCCATCTTGATTGGAATAAAGTGGTAACTCTTAAAACATTTAATTTAAAAAGGAACAAAATGAGGGGGTTCATTTTGCCATAGAAAGTATGATTAGTGCTGCAGAAAGAAAAATTAGGGCACATTTTGAGTGACTTCTCAAATCCTCTTCTATTTCATTAAAAAATTCTGACATGCAGACTGAAACATGCACTTTAAATACCAGCAGCAGACTTCCCGGGTGAGCAGTAGCTTTACTACAGTGATCTAATAATCAACTAGAGTGCTAACATTCTGTATTTATGGCAAATGTGTGACACATCTGAATGCCTTCTTGATGGAACCAAAGTAAAAAACTGAAAGTATTTCCTACTGAGGAGATTGCAGTAAATGAGGAAGTTAGGAAACTTCATAACAAATAAATCTCCCAAGATGGCCACCAGAGACAAAAGAGCCCAAATGTAGCCCAAATATCACCCAGATGTAGCCCAAGTATAGCTCAATGACAGAATGTCCCAGAGTGTTCTTAAGAACAACTAGAGCGCTTACTGTTTTACTTATGACAAAAGTATGACACACCTGAACAAATATCACCCAGATGTAGCCCACATGTAGCACAATGACAGAAGTGTGCAAAACACTTACTTTGTTGTGTATTTGCAGTTTTATATAGTGCAGACTTGTCTGGTATTGGAGTGCTTTACATGAGCATTGGTTACATCACACAAGATCCAATTCATTTTGGTTGTAGATATGGGGAGATTAAGTGATTTGACCAGAATCACAGAATGTTGAGCTGAAGCAGAAACTCCAACCTGGTTCCCCAGTTGTAAAGTCTGCAGCTCTGGAAGTAACATCACATCCTCTCCCCTAGGTGCAAAATTTAATCAAGCGGCCAACTGGATAAAAAAGCATAAAGATTACAAATAATTTAAAAGTTCTTTGTCGCTATTTGAAAACTCGGAAAATATGTCCTCATTTTAGTTTTTTAGAGCACTAACCATAATTTTGATGCAAATAAGACCCTCTCATATATGTAATTTCTAAAGGAAATGCTCTAGGTATTACAGTTTTGATTACATCAAGATGACGTCAGGCGTTCCACACTTTTGTAATAAATATAGAATGTGAGCAATCTAGTTGTTCAGTGGGATACTGTTGAGAGGCAGAGGCCAGGGGCACGGACTCTGAACATTGAAGGCAGGTAGGAGAGTGCAGAGGCAACAATTTGACCACACTGGGCAGGCAGGAGGGGCAGTGGCAGCACAACAGACTAGGGAGGGTAGTGTAAAGGGGGACAGGGGCAACAAACCAACAATACAGGACTGGCAAGAGAGGCTGTGGCAACATAATAGACCATTGTGGGCAGGAGGAAGAGGCAGTGGTAGTACAACCATACATGCCAACAGATCCGTTTCAGCCAGGAAACGTCCAATGTTTTTAAGCTCAAATGGGCTCTATTTGATCTGTCTCCTGTCTACAATCTCCTCTTTTTCAATGTAACTCAAAGGGGAAAATCAATACCCCAGTTATTTTTCAAAATCTCCCTCTTACCAAGTTCAAAATGTTCGCAAGTATGGTACATTGGATCATGGTAGGCAGGAGGAATTGGGGTAGGGACATTGACTCGGATAACAGAGGACAGGAGGGACATGGAGAGGTGCACCAAACTGACCCTACACGGCAGGCATCAGGGTTTGCACAATACACCACACAGGGCATGCAGGACGGGAGTGCAGCACAACAATCCATATAAAGCAATAGGGAAGGGACAGGACCATGCACATGGACAACAGAGGGGAAAGAGGCAATGGTAGCTAGCTGACCATAATGGACAGACAGGAGAGAAAGCTGCAGCATACCACACCATAAAGGGCAGGAGGGACGGATCAGGGGCATTACAATGGAACAGACATGCCAGGAGGGAGGGAATAGGGGTCTGCACATGAAAACAGAGGGCTGGAGGCAAGGGGGCAGGGCAGGAGCAGCAAGATGACCATGGAGGTCAGGCAGGATGGGCACTAGCAACAAGACACACCATGGAGAGCAACAGTGAGACTATGATGGCATACACACAGACCTTGGAGGGAAGGTGGGAGGGGGTCAGGGGCAGCTAGCTGACCACACAGGGAAGGTTGAGGGGCCTTGGCAGCACAGAAGACCATGCATGGCAAGCGGGAGGGTTAGTGGCAGCACAATGGCTATGATGGGCAAGAAGGAGGGTGCAGGGGCATGCACAAAGGACCATGGAGGATAGAAGAGAGGGTCAGGACCTGGGCACAGACAAGAGAGTTCAGGGGAATGGGCCTCACAACAGACCGCGCGGGGCAGGCAGGAGGAGCAGTTGCAGCACAACAGACCAGGGAGGGCAGAAGGGTGTGGCAGTAAAATGGACCATGGAGGACAGGAGGAAGGGGAAGGGGCATGGCATGTGGACAGGCAGGGTGGAGGTGGCAGGGACAGGTTATAGTCATCTGACAATGCTAGGCAGGTGGGAGGGGAGTGGAAGCTCAACAGAACACTCAGAGTAGATAGGAGTGGCAGGTCCATGGAACATGGTGGGCAAAAAGGATGGAGCAGGGGCATGCACAAAGACATCGGGGGCAGGGGGAAGGAGAATAGGGGCAGCAAGCTAAGCACAGAGGCTAAGCAGGAGGTCAATGATGGGCCATAGAATTGGGCAATGGAGGGCAGGAGGAGTGGACTGGTACATCATGGAGGGCAGTGGCAGCACATCAGACCATGCATGGCAGGAGGGAGGAGCCTAGTCCATGGATTCAGACAACAGAGGATAGTGAGGAGGTGAATGGAGCAGCAAGCTAACTGTTCAGAGAAGGTGGGTATTAGGAACTCTATTGTTTTTAAAAGGTGTTTCTGTGCGTACTACTTAAAATATGAACAAGTATGCAGCATAATCTCACTTTTATTCAGGAAGAAGAGGACGTTTGTGACTGTGACTCCGGGCTCACTTGGCAGAAACATCCCCTGACCCTCCACCCCCATCGCAAAATGTAATGCCCGTGAGAAGGGTAGGTGGACGCAGTGTTATATAGAACATAGTCCTGAGAGCACAATTGAAAATGAAAACTAGATATAGTATATGGTATAAACTATGCACCAAAAAGTGTGATATAAGAGGAACCGGGGCGTGAAATATAATATTCAATACATTGTGCGCAATGACAGATTCATTGTAGAGCGCGAGATAGCACAGGCACTAGCACGTGCAATGCGATATGCGCCTTGGAGTGTAATATGCACAGGGCAGTGTTGTGTAACCTAACTAGTCTCTAAAGTTGTAATATAAAATATGTACTGGGGAGTGTAACGTTGCATATGCACTGTGACAAAGATATGGATCCCAGATTGTAATATGTATGGCACAGCGCTGTGCGTTATAACATAGGCATCGAGGAAGGCACGTTAGATGGGGCAATATAACCCGTGCGAAGGCAAGTGTTGCATGACATATTCACGGGGTGGTGTTACAGTGCACATGGGCTAGAGAGTGTCATAGCATACGCACTAGCTGGTGGAATACAACACAGAGGTGTGTGGCACTCGGCGGGCACTGGTGGGTGTAACACAGCATTGGGCTCAGCCAGGAGCACGCTGTGACTCAAGTGAGGTTTGTCTCCTTTCCAGAGAGTAAAATAAAAGGTATTACACGTCCGGCAGTGGATGTGTGTTTTCTTAACCGTGAGGTGGGTTTTCTTGCATAGTTCAGTCGAATTTTTGTCGAATCCCCTTTGAATGGCTTGGTGTGCATGTGTATTAAATGTGCCAGTCAATAGCTACCCATGTTTGTATAAATAAACGACAAGGGTGTCTCCTTGGAGAGTACCCACCGGCAGGGGCGCCGGGATTAGGCACGGTAGGGCATCAGACACGTCAGAGCTTCACTAGCGGTGTAAATACATTCCACGTGGATTCATTGTATGCATAGTCGCCTTTTAATGAATATCACGCAAATCGTCATGGTGATAGATATATACGGTTTGTCCAGCATGTCCTGGGTGTTTCTATAAATATATATTTTTTTAAAATAATAAAAACAAAGGCCGGCCCCGGGGGATGGGGTCCCCGGGGCCATAAGTGGCCTGAGGAGGGGGGCAATGCAGCCCCAGTCCTAAAGAATTAAAAACAAAAAAAAATGCCATGACCCGGGGGTTGGGGTCCCCGGGGCCGATTAAGGCCTTGGGAGGGCCAAATTAATTTTTTTCAACAAAAAAAATGAGGGTGAAGGCCCTGGGAGATGGGTCCCCCGGGCCAATAAATTAGAAAACGAAGGGGGGCCACACAGCCCTCCTTCTTAAAAAGATTAAATAAATAAAAGACCAGCATTGCGCCGGAGGCCACGCCCCCTCCTTGCAGCACTCTGCAAACGCGCCCCCTGGCCAGTTGTAAGTTGGGGAATTAATTCCCCTTCAATACTGAGGGTCCCTGAGGGCCAATTAGCCCAACAGGTATCTCCAGTATGCGCCAGGGAGCTGCATTGCAGACAGGTGTTCTGAGGCCATGCCCCTTTTTACACCTCTATGCAACACAGCTCTGTGTCGCTTACTGGAGGTACCTAGTGGGCTAGTTTGACCCTAGGGACCCTTAGGATGCAAGGGGACTTAATCTCTCAACTTAGAATGGCCACAGGGTGCGTTTACACAGTGGTGAAGGAAGGGGACGGGGCCTGAGGTGACGTGTGCAAACACACCCTGTGGCGCGTTTTAAGTTGGGGAAATAATTCCCTTTCAATCCTGAGGGCCCCAGGGGGCCAACTAGCCCACCAGGTGCTTCTAGTAAGCGCCACTGCTCTGCGTTGCAGAGAGGTGGTGCAGGCCGTGCCACTTTTTACACCTCTCTGCAATGGTGCTTACTGGACATACCTAGTGGGCTATTTTGCCCCTAGGGACCCTCAGGATTCAAGGGGACTTAATCTCCCAATTTAAAAAACGGCCACAGGGTGTGTTTACACAGTGCGGAAGGGAGGGGACGGGGCTTGAGGTGACGTGTGCAAACACTCCCTATGGCGCGTTTTAAGTTGGGGAAATAATTCCCCTTCAATCCTGAGGGCCCCTGGGGGCTAACTAGCCCACCAGGTGCTTCCAGTAAGCGCCACTGAGCTGCGTTGCAGAGAGGTGGTCCAGGCCGAGCCACTTTTTACACCTCTCTGCAACGCAGCTCTGTGGCGCTTACTGGAGGTACCTAGTGGGCTAGTTGGACCCTAGGGACCCTCAGGATTCAAATGAGCTTAATCTCCCAACTAAAAACGGCCACAGGGCGTGTTTACACAGTGGTGAAGGGAGGGGACGGGGCCTGAGTTAACGTGTGCAAACACGCCCTGTGGCGCATTTTAAGTTGGGGAAATAATTCCCCTTCAATTCTGAGGGACCCTGGGGACAACTAGCCCACCAGGTGCTTCCAGTAAGCGCCACTGCACTGCGTTGCAGAGAGGTGGTCTAGGCCGTGCCCCTTTTTACATCTCTCTGCAATGCAGCTCTGGGGCGCTAACTGGAGGTACCTAGTGGTCTAGTTGGGCCCTAGGGACCCTCAGGATTCAAGGGGACTTAATCTCCCAACTTAAAACGGCCACAGGGCGTGTTTACACAGTGGGGAAGGGAGGGGACGGTGCCTGAGGTGACGTGTGCAAACACGCCCTGTGGCACGTTTTAAGAGGTAGTTTTAATCCCCTGCCCTATTATATACTAGGGGCTTACAGAGGAGGTCATGCTAATCAGAGGGGCACCCCAACGCATAGTGTTCCCTAGTGTATGTAGGTGTTTTCACTGTATTCTGAGTGTCTTTTAACATAGCACTGGCTCTAGGACTGGTTAGTCAGACTCAGTTACCACCAGTATCCATCTGAAAAAGTTGAGGGTACAGGATGATTTTGCAACAAGGCTTCTTTCTGCTCTTCTGTTTGTTCTTTCTGCACGTTATCCTTCTTCCTGCACTTTTCATCATCTTTGAGGACTTCTGTTGCTTCTTTCTGCATTTCTTTTTTTTCTTTCTGTGTGTTTTTCCTTCTTTCTTCACATGTCCTATCTCTGTAGGCATAGTTAGAAATTAGCATTTAAAAAACCTTTGAAACTCACTGAAAAAACCATAGGTTTCACGCACGTTATAGTTAGGAATTAGCATTTAAAAAACCTTATAAATTCACTGAAAAAACCATAGGTTTCAGGGGCGTTATAGTTAGCTGGACTTTTCACTTGTACAAAACCATTGAAATTCCCCCGTTATAGTTAGTTCAGCTAACTATAACTCGTGCACCCGCAATGCACTGCTGATGACGTCACATATTACATCACTCATGACATGGTCAGTGACATCACTCATAACATCACTGATGACATCTCAAATGACATCACTGATGACATCATCCTTGTGCTAGAGTGGCAGATCTCCTCTCCCCCTAATATAACCTTTGATACACACATTCAAAAATAGAAACTAACATTTTCAAAAAAATGGACATACCAATACCAGTTACAACAACCTATTCAGTAATTCTAAGATCCACATACACATCCACTCATTCACCAACAGTCCTATACAGTCACTCATACATGTACTCACTCATCATATGTACTCATACACTTATACATCCTGTTACACAACGCCACTCATCCATAGTTACTCACACACATAGTCACTCATGCTAATAAAGAATCAAAATTCCATTTACTTGCATATACAGTTATACACACACCACCACACTTACTTCTACAGAAACTTACACATACTTAGTCTTTTAAACAATCACTTATAGAAACAGATACTTATTCATACAGGAACTCTTTCAATCTCTCACTCTCACATATACTCATTTATATACAGCAATAGTCACATATACTAGTTTAAAACATATGTTGTTACTCATAAAGAGACTATTGAGACAGTCATTCACTCACTAACACACCCATGCACACACTCATCCACCCATACAGTCCTGCACACATGCTGTCTTCAACACATACAGTGAGTCACTCATTCATGCACCTATGCACGACGTAATACCCCACCGAACCATAAAGACACTCAGACACTCATACTGATACTCAAAAAACAACTAATAACCTATATAGACACTCATGTAGTTACTCACCAACCCATGCAGCCACTTATACACAAAGTGAGAGACTGATATTTACATATTTAAACTCACTAAACCATGTATTCACTAAGATACACTTAATCAGTCAGGTATACAATCAATTTTTCAAAAACAATTCATCCATTTAGACACTTATATACCCATTTATTCTTCCATCGACCTTGAGATATACATATATAAAACATATGTAATTTTCAGAAAAACACACATTCACTGGATGATGTCATCAGTGATGTCATCAGTGATGTCACTGACCATGTCATAAGTGATGTAATATGTGACGTCATCAGCAGTGCATTGCGGGCGCGCAAGTTATAGTTAGCTGAACTAACTATAACGGGGGAATTTCAATGGTTTTGTACAAGTGAAAAGTCCAGCTAACTATAACGCCCCTGAAACCTATGTTTTTTTCAGTGAATTTCTAAGGTTTTTTAAATGCTAATTCCTAACTATAACGTGCCTGAAACCTATGGTTTTTTCAGTGAATATATATATATATACATATTTCGCGAAGCACTCTTTCACAGCCGTACCTTCTCGCTGGCAGTCGGATGAAAGGAACACGGACCACAAGATTCTTAAAATACCGCTAGGTTTATTTAGTTCTTCTCACAAACAAACGGCAGCCATTATGCATTTCATCCCTCCCTGGGGACTTGATCACATGACGCACATCAACCATTGGCCTTTATTTTTGAAGGTTACACTTTTTTTTACTCCTTCCCCTTTTACCTTTTTTTTGTGTATGTAAACCACGTGATTACACCTTTAAAGAGCCCAGTGCTGGTAAAACAATCATCAACATAGTGATGGAACTGGGGTTGATTCCTATGCCCATTAGACCTAAAGGTGTAAATTCCTTCCGGGATTTTGTTCAAAATTAAATCAATTGTGCAATATGCAAATAAATAAATACATAAATACACATGTAAGCAATATATATACCAACTCATAGCCACAGTAAAAGCATTAGTAATAGTTAATCAAATTTCATTATTTAAATATATACAAACATATAAATAAATACATAAAATCTAGGTATAATTGGATAAATCCTTTATCATTATTGCAGCAGTATTGCTAGTCCAATTACATTTCCTGTATATGTAAAATTCCTGTTGATCATTTATTAACCTTGCATGAATGCCTAATTGTTAATTCATCTGTGGCGATTGCATTAATTTTGTGCTCCTTCTATGTATCTCACCCGTTCCTAGGTCTGGGCTTAAATTTACATCATCCGAAACTAGGTCTTGTCCTTTGTGGTCACAGATGAAAAATTATTGATTGTCAAGTAACAAAGTGCAAAATATTGTGCTTACTAGAAAAAGTGCATTGTGCCTAATAAATAAGAAGATTTAAAAGCAATAGGGAGATTTTTTAGCATGTATAATAAACTTGCTAAGTGCGGATTTTTCAGCTATGTTTTGTAAGGATTAAATCATATTAGATATTCCAAAATGTCTCTCTCTCTCTCTCTCTCTCTATATATATATATATATATATATATCCAAACACAAAGTTGCCCGTGAAGAGATGACCACACTCAGGTAAGTGTTTTTCTTGCCACTGCCTTTGCTTATTGAGCAAAGGCAGATGCAGCAGCAAACATTGCAAATGCAGATGCAGCAGCAAACATTGTTGCACTTCAATCGTCCATCCCGACGCGTTTCGTGCGTACGAGCACTTCTTCATGGGGTTCTGGCGCTGCAGTGAATGAAACAGGCAATTTCCAGCTCTACTTAGTTGAAATCCTCCTGAGGCGGAAAGCCGGGAGAACTCTGGCCGATTGTTTTTAAATTGTGATTTTACTCTGTATTTTAAACAAGCGTATTTTGCACTTACTTGCACTCCACGGACCTAGTTGCAGCTGGGATAGCACCAGCTCAGCTGATTCGAGCGTCGTTGGAGGTGGAGAATCGCGCTGCGGCCATCGCGCGCTTGACCCCCTAGACACGCCCATTCTCGAGGCCACGCCCATTCCGAGGCGACGCCCACTTCCCCGACCTATATAAATCGCAACATAACTCTAACGCGCCAATAGTTGAAATCCTCCTGAGGCGGAAAGCCGGGAGAACTCTGGCCGATTGTTTTTAAATTGTGATTTTACTCTGTGTTTTAAACAAGCGTATTTTGCACTTACTTGCACTCCACGGACCTAGTTGCAGCTGGGATAGCACCAGCTCAGCTGATTCGAGCGTCGTTGGAGGTGGAGAATCGCGCTGCGGCCATCGCGCGCTTGACCCCCTAGACACGACCATTCTCGAGGCCACGCCCATTCCGAGGCGACGCCCTCTTCCCCGACCTATATAAATCGCAACATAACTCTAACGCGCCAATAGTTGAAATCCTCCTGAGGCGGAAAGCCGGGAGAACTCTGGCCGATTGTTTTTAAATTGTGATTTTACTCTGTGTTTTAAACAAGCGTATTTTGCACTTACTTGCACTCCACGGACCTAGTTGCAGCTGGGATAGCACCAGCTCAGCTGATTCGAGCGTCGTTGGAGGTGGAGAATCGCGCTGCGGCCATCGCGCGCTTGACCCCCTAGACACGCCCATTCTCGAGGCCACGCCCATTCCGAGGCGACGCCCACTTCCCCGACCTATATAAATCGCAACATAACTCTAACGCGCCAATAGTTGAAATCCTCCTGAGGCGGAAAGCCGGGAGAACTCTGGCCGATTGTTTTTAAATTGTGATTTTACTCTGTGTTTTAAACAAGCGTATTTTGCACTTACTTGCACTCCACGGACCTAGTTGCAGCTGGGATAGCACCAGCTCAGCTGATTCGAGCGTCGTTGGAGGTGGAGAATCGCGCTGCGGCCATCGCGCGCTTGACCCCCTAGACACGCCCATTCTCGAGGCCACGCCCATTCCGAGGCGACGCCCACTTCCCCGACCTATATAAATCGCAACATAACTCTAACGCGCCAATAGTTGAAATCCTCCTGAGGCGGAAAGCCGGGAGAACTCTGGCCGATTGTTTTTAAATTGTGATTTTACTCTGTGTTTTAAACAAGCGTATTTTGCACTTACTTGCACTCCACGGACCTAGTTGCAGCTGGGATAGCACCAGCTCAGCTGATTCGAGCGTCGTTGGAGGTGGAGAATCGCGCTGCGGCCATCGCGCGCTTGACCCCCTAGACACGCCCATTCTCGAGGCCACGCCCATTCCGAGGCGACGCCCTCTTCCCCGACCTATATAAATCGCAACATAACTCTAACGCGCCAATAGTTGAAATCCTCCTGAGGCGGAAAGCCGGGAGAACTCTGGCCGATTGTTTTTTAAATTGTGATTTTACTCTGTGTTTTAAACAAGCGTATTTTGCACTTACTTGCACTCCACGGACCTAGTTGCAGCTGGGATAGCACCAGCTCAGCTGATTCGAGCGTCGTTGGAGGTGGAGAATCGCGCTGCGGCCATCGCGCGCTTGACCCCCTAGACACGCCCATTCTCGAGGCCACGCCCATTCCGAGGCGACGCCCTCTTCCCCGACCTATATAAATCGCAACATAACTCTAACGCGCCAATAGTTGAAATCCTCCTGAGGCGGAAAGCCGGGAGAACTCTGGCCGATTGTTTTTAAATTGTGATTTTACTCTGTGTTTTAAACAAGCGTATTTTGCACTTACTTGCACTCCACGGACCTAGTTGCAGCGGGGATAGCACCAGCTCAGCTGATTCGAGCGTCGTTGGAGGTGGAGAATCGCGCTGCGGCCATCGCGCGCTTGACCCCCTAGACACGCCCATTCTCGAGGCCACGCCCATTCTCGAGGCCACGCCTCCCGCCCCTATTCCAATGCGCCTTCCCAGGACGCGCAGCGGGCGAGCGCAGCGGGCGCGCCGGCATCGCGCCGAAGTCGCGCCTAAGTCCAGCCCGTCTGCGCCCGTCCGCGCTCGACCGGGCCTAGGGCCAGACTATAGGTCTGTCCCAGCCGCCTCTAAGGTAAGCTATTCCCGCAGAGAGCTCCTCAGCCTTAGACCCACTAAAAACAGCTCATGTCTGGCACTACACGACCCCACTGTCCCTTTTCGCCGCTGTGACAAATGCAAACCAGGCAATCTCTCCCTTCCAAAACCCCCCGTCCCTCCCCCTGTCCTTAAAATCTCGACCCTTAACTGCAGATCACTTCCCAAACATGCCCTGCTTATCAACCATCTTATTGTCGACCTTAAACTGGACATACTTTTCCTCACAGAAACCTGGATTACGGAGCATTCCAACGCTGACGTCGTCCTAGCTCTCCCCCCGGGCTTCCGCATCATGTCTCAACCCCGTCCCCTAGGTAGAGGAGGTGGTTTAGCCATTATCCACAGGGAACACTTTATCTGTCGATCCAAAGACTGCGCGATCCAAGACTCAGAGAGCTGCCTCTTCACGATTCAGCTGTCTTCGACGAACTCCCTGTCAGGCCTTCTGGTGTATCGGCCGCCCGGCCACTCTGGCCCCTTCACAGCCGCCCTCCTGGAAACCGTTTCCTCCACGGCACACCTGACACCTAACTTCCTTATAACAGGCGACCTAAACATCCATCTAGAGGATCCCCTTGACACTGGGGCAACCGACTTTATATACGACCTAGCGGCCTTGGGTCTGCTTCTCGCCAACTCTGAACCAACTCACACGAAAGGGCACCTTCTCGACCCGGTGTTTTCCAACATCCCTTCCCTCCTTTTCATTAACTCCCAACCCCTCCCGTGGACGGACCACTTTCTAGTCACGACCCATCTCCCTGGAGCTTTCAAAAAGCCTCAAAAACCCCCCACCTTCACCAGAGACAGAGCGTGGGCCAGACTCTCGGTGGAGGATTGGTCCACAGCCCTGGACGCTTCAACCCCCAGTCTTTCTGAGGACCCCTCCACCGCCGACTCCCAAGTCAGAGACTGGATATCCTCCACTCTCGATAATCTTATCCCCATAAAAAATCGGGAGATCAAAAACAGGATAAAAGGCCAGGCCCCCTGGTATACTCCTGACCTCAGGGATCTACGCAAAGAGTGCAAAAAGGCCGAGAGGCAGTGGAGAAAGGACTGGCTCCACAGTAACAAAGACCTCTACAATAGTGCAGTTAGACGCTACAAATCAGCTCTCAAACTTGCTAAGGCAGGATTCTATGACAACAGAATACAAAACGCCACCAATTCCACAAAAGAAGCGTACCTGATTGTCAAAGAACTCCTCAACATCCCATCAGCACCCACCGTTTCCCATGCCCCCCCAGACAGAAGTAATGACTTTGCCTCCTTCTTCGACTCTAAAATCTCGCGAATATTGGACTCTCTCCCCAGCATCACCCCCCACATCTCCACTGATACTGAGGTCTGTATCAACAGCCCGCGGCTGTCCTCCTTTAGAGCAACCTCCCTCATTGAGGTCTCCGCCACGTTAGCCAAAATGAAAAGCGGCTCTCCTCTTGACCCAGCCCCGGCCAGACTATTAAAAGCTGCCGCCCCCAGTATAGCCTCCACCATCAGGGATCTCATTAACATCTCCTTGCGCCAAGGCACAGTGCCGCCCAACTGGAAAAATGCGGTTGTCAAAGCCCTGCTAAAGAAACCCCATCTGAATCCTGACGATATGTCTAATTATAGACCCATATCACTCCTTCCCTGCATCAGCAAGATGGCGGAGAAGCTAGTTAATTCCCAACTCTCCCAATTCCTTGAGACCAACAAAATCCTGCGCCCATCTCAAACTGGCTTTAGGCCCGGCCAGGGCACGGACACAGCCCTCCTCTCCGTCATTGAGGAATCAAGGCGCATTCTGGATTCAGGAGGATCAGTGGCAGTGATCCTCCTGGACCTCAGTGCCGCCTTTGACACGGTGGATCACCGTGTCCTTCTACATCGCCTGGCTAGGGCAGGAATTGTGGGCTCAGCACACGCCTGGATTAACTCCTTCCTATCAGGCCGTTCATTTCAGGTGTGGGACGGCAACTCTCGCTCAGACCCCCTTCCACTGACTCGTGGAGTCCCGCAGGGGTCCTCGCTTAGTCCCACCCTGTTTAATGTTTACATGGCCCCCCTGGAAGACGTCGTGACCCCCTATGGGATCAAAATTGTCAACTACGCTGACGACACCCAACTTGTCGTCTCCCTCTCCCAGCTGGACAAACACCCAGACAGCCTTCGGAACTGCCTCCAAGACATCTACTCCTGGATGTGCGAATCCTCCCTAAAATTGAACGGTTCTAAAACCGAAATTATGCTCCTGGGCAACAAATGGTCATCAATCCCCGCTTCGGTGTGGCCAGACACCTTTGGTGAGATACCCACTCCAAAGTCAGAAGTCAAAACGCTAGGCGTTTGGCTGGAACCAAGCCTCACCATGAAGACCCAGGCAACCAAGACCGCTGGATCATGCTTTGGCCTCCTGCGGTCAACCCGAAAAATTCTCCCTCTCCTTCCTCCAATATCCAGGAAACTGCTGGTTCAAGGGCTCATCCTAGCCAGACTCGACTATAGCAACGCCGTCTACCTCGGTGCACCGGAGTTTACCTTAGCCAAACTCCAACGGGCACAAAACGCCGCGGCAAGGACTATAATGGACCTCCCCCCCAGAGCCTCTGCCAAATCAGCCCTCAAGGCCCTGCACTGGCTCCCTGTCCGCCAACGAGTTGAGTTTGAGGCAATGTGCACCAGTCACAAACTCATTAATGGTGCCGGCCCTGCCGCCCTGAAAGACCTTGTCGCCCCCTACAAAGCCCCTAGGGCACTGCGCTCGGACGACGAGCATTTGGCCATCGTCCCTAAATTTAAGAAGGCTCGGACCGGTGGCCGTCACTTTTCGGTCAAAGCCTCCTTAGGCTGGAACGCACTGCCTCGCCACTTGCGCCGGGAACCCTGCCACGCCCTCTTCCGGAAAAAACTAAAAACTTTCTTATTCCCCACATAATCCTCCGGTCGCCCCTCCTCTTGGGATATCACAGCTCTATAGCGCGGGGATGCCTCCGGGTCACCAGGCGCTTTATAAATTTATAAATAATAATAATTATAAATTTATAAATAAATAATACTTTTCTATGATAATTCTCCCGCCCAGATGGGCGTGGCCGCCAGTGTGGCCTGATGGTAGATGTAGTGCTGATTTCTTACTACAGTGAGTTTGCCAAGCTTCAGTCCTGTATAATGAGGAACATAAAAGGGTCCTGTTCCGTGTGGATAACATGGCTGTGGTGCAAATCGTCAACAGGCAGTCGGCTAGGGACGAGCAGATATTAAAATTGATGAGGGTGTTTGTGTTGGGCTGTTTGCGTTACGGTATTGCATTCAGGGCTTTGCACGTGCCAGGTGTGGACAATGACATTGCGGATGCTTTGTCTCGTTCGCAGTGGGAGAGGTTCCGTGGGCTGGCCAAGGAGGCGGACAGGACACCGACCCCGATGCCGGAGCACCTCTGGTCTGTCGGCAACGTAGGGTATTTCAGCTGGTGGTAGGTTCTCTGTCTGCTTCAACTCGTGCAGCGTATGCTTTGGCATGGAAGGAATTTTTGGCTTCAGGAGCGCGTAGGAGGGAAGAAGGGTGGCGCAGTTCAGAGGATGTAGTTCAATTTATCCTTGACCTCATCGACAAGGGTTTGTCTAGAGTCACCATTGCGGGGAAGTTGGCGGGGATTTCTTTTATGGGTAAGCTTTTCTGGGGTTATTCCCCGTCTGCTGGGGAAATAGGACGCAGGATGCTCGAGGGCTGGGCTAGGGAGCGGGGGGGAACTGTGATGTCCCGTTTACCCATTTCCTGGCAGATGTTAGCTCGTTTGTTGACAGTTTTGCCTGCAGTTTGCAGGGATGATTTTGAGGCTTCGTTGTTTGCCACTCTTATGGTTTTCATGTTTTTTGAGGCTTTTCGAGTTTCCGAGCTCCTCGGGACCAAGATAAAGAAGGGCATTCGTTGGCAGGACGTTTTCTTTTCGGACAAGGGTATGAACATTTGGTTGACCAGTTCGAAAACTGACCAGAGGGGGATGGGTACGGGGGTTTGGTTAGAGGCAGGAGCCCCCAGTTGCACGTGTCCGCTGCGTTTGGCAAGGCAATGGAAGATATTATCAGGGGGCGATGGGGGCGATTTGGTTTTCAGGCATATGAATGGGGCGCGCGTCACGGACTATCAGCTGCGCATGGTGCTGCGTAAGGGTTTGCAGCGTATGGGTCTGGATGGGGCCCAGTTTGGGACACACTCTTTTCGAATTGGGGCGGCAACCGAAGCGCATAATCGGGGTTGGTCTCAGGGCGACATAATGCGCTTAGGGCGCTGGTCATCCGACTGTTTTAACAAATATGTGCGTGAACCTACAGCGGAGGCGCTTGCGTCCACCTCTTTGGCTTGAGTCTCATTCCTGTTTTTCTTTTCAGGTTCGGTGGCTGGGCCACGTACAAAGGAGTTGACGGTGTGGATTGTGGGGCATTCCTTCGTCAAGTGGGCACACGTCCACGCGTGCAAGAGTTATTTTGGGGGGAGTTTGGGTTTTAATGATAGCCTGTTTCGATTGATCTGGAAAGGAAAAGGAGGTATGCTTTGGAGGGAGCTGATTCCGTGTTTGAACAATGCCATGGTGAGGGGACAATGCCCGGATATTCTTCTGCTACATTTGGGGGAGAACGATCTTTGCAGTGTAAAAGGGGTGGTATTATTGCGTGCCATGAAACGGGATTTGGCTTTGTTGAAGGAGAGATGGTCGGGTTGTCACGTTCTTTGGACAGAATTGGTCCCGCGGAGGGTGTGGAGAGGGGCAAAGAATCCCAGGGCGATTGACAGGTCCCGGAGGAAGGTGAATTTGGAAATCTCCAGGTTTTGCAGAGATCTGGGTTTTGGGAGGGTGACGCACAAAGATATTCGTTTTGAGGCGGTGGAATTTTTTCGGGGGGATGGGGTCCATTTGTCGAGGTTGGGCATGGATTTGTATTTGTTGGAGCTTCGGGAGGTCTTGTCTCGGTGTTTGAATGTTCAGGGTTAGGCTTGTTGTGTTTAAAGCCCCTTTTTTGGTTGGGGGGCAGAAAGAGGGGAGGGTAGTTGCACCGCCCCCCTCTTTCTGGGTGGCGGGGGTTATGGTGAATTTGCGATAGTTTTACCGGAGGTTGGTGGAGTTATGTTGTTGAGTTGGGTTATCGACAGGGAAAGGATAGGTTGGTGAGTTTAGTTCGGTTACACAGTTTGGGGGCCGATAGCTGTAAAGGGGCAGGCAGGGGAGTTTGTTTAACGGAAGGTTTGTATTTAGAGATTGTTGGGGGGGTTATACAGGAATGTAATGTTTGATATTGTTGTAATGTTGTATTGTACGGGCGGGGGCGGGCTCGAAGGAATTTAGGGGAGGGGGTGGAGGGCGGGGTTAGGTATGTTATATTTAGTGAGGTTTAGTTTTGGAAGGCGTTTCGGCCAAGGTTGTTAAATTGTAATGTGCACCTGTCTCCAATAAAGCGGCCTTTTACACACATACCGTGGTCAGCGGTCTGCTTTGCCCCCCCCACCCCTCCCTCCCAAGGGGGGCTTGGGGGGGTGGTGACCGAAGGGAGTCCCCGCCCCCGGGCAGTTTGGGAGGGGGCGTGTGGGGGGGCGTGGCTGGCTCCGCGCGGCCTTCTTTGAATTTGGGCTCTTTTTTCCTACCATATGCAGCCCAGGTATAAATGCTTTGGGCGCCTGCTCCCGGCCACCATTTTAGGTTTGGTGACCTGGTGGCTGGGAGCGAGGCTAGTGTTGGGTGTTTTTTGTCCCCGCCCTCCCTCCCTCAAAAAACACTTTGTTGGGTTTCCTTGTTTCCCCTTTTTTCCGTTTTCCTTTTTGGGCGGTTTGCTGGGGACAGGTGTGCAGGGGTTTTGTCGCTTGTATTCTGTCGCTCGGAGCAAGTGCAGTGCGGGGGTTATGGTGAATTTGCGATAGTTTTACCGGAGGTTGGTGGAGTTATGTTGTTGAGTTGGGTTATCGACAGGGAAAGGATAGGTTGGTGAGTTTAGTTCGGTTACACAGTTTGGGGGCCGATAGCTGTAAAGGGGCAGGCAGGGGAGTTTGTTTAACGGAAGGTTTGTATTTAGAGATTGTTGGGGGGGTTATACAGGAATGTAATGTTTGATATTGTTGTAATGTTGTATTGTACGGGCGGGGGCGGGCTCGAAGGAATTTAGGGGAGGGGGTGGGGGGCGGGGTTAGGTATGTTATATTTAGTGAGGTTTAGTTTTGGAAGGCGTTTCGGCCAAGGTTGTTAAATTGTAATGTGCACCTGTCTCCAATAAAGCGGCCTTTTACACACATACCGTGGTCAGCGGTCTGCTTTGCCCCCCCCACCCCTCCCTCCCAAGTGGGTGTGCATACTACATGTCACGCAACTGAAATGCCGTTCATTTTGCTCAATCGCACTTGCCTGTTCCTCGTGCCGAATTGCCGATTGACATCTCAGCAGGACTGCGACCAGCGCAGCGGGGTCACCTCGCGGCTCAGGCGGTGCCGCAAAATATCCAAACACAAAGTTGCCTGTGAAGAGATGACCACACTCAGGTAAGTTTCTTTCTTGCCACCATTTATTGAGCAAAGGCAGATGCAGCAGCAAACATTGTTGCACTTCAATCGTCCATCCCGACGCGTTTCGTGCGTACGAGCACTTCTTCATGGGGTTCTGGCGCTGCAGTGAATGAAACAGGCAATTTCCAGCTCTACTTTTCTATGATAATTCTCCCGCCCAGATGGGCGTGGCCGCCAGTGTGGCCTGATGGTAGATGTAGTGCTGATTTCTTACTACAGTGAGTTTGCCAAGCTTCAGTCCTGTATAATGAATTAGTCCCAAGTGGGTGTGCATACTACATGTCACGCAACTGAAATGCCGTTCATTTTGCTCAATCGCACTTGCCTGTTCCTCGTGCCGAATTGCCGATTGACATCTCAGCAGGACTGCGACCAGCGCAGCGGGGTCACCTCGCGGCTCAGGCGGTGCCGCAAAATTCATTATACAGGACTGAAGCTTGGCAAACTCACTGTAGTAAGAAATCAGCACTACATCTACCATCAGTAGAGCTGGAAATTGCCTGTTTCATTCACTGCAGCGCCAGAACCCCATGAAGAAGTCGGGATGGACGATTGAAGTGCAACAATGTTTGCTGCTGCATCTGCCTTTGCTCAATAAATGGTGGCAAGAAAGAAACTTACCTGAGTGTGGTCATCTCTTCACAGGCAACTTTGTGTTTGGATATATATATCCGTCACCAGCTTCCACGTTCCTGGGAACAGACGAAACAGACCCAGATGCCAGTGCAAGTATTCTTGTTTATTTGTCACCCAGCACTGCCGCCATTACGCGTTTCGGCCTTCCAGAGGCCTTGAGCACATGACGTGTAGTGAGGAGAACCACATTTTTAAAGTGCCAATGCCTGAACACGTGATATGTAGAAAAAAGAACTAAAGACATAGAAAACTTACTAGGCATCTAGTTTCTATTAGCAAACAATTGCATTGTTCATTGATTTCATGCAAATAGTAACTAATGAACCAGCATATAGGATGGTAGGAGGGTAAAATTCAACATTGTACCAAATTACACAATTCATTCATGCATTTCAAGAACATGTTGTAATTTTAAAGGAGTCAGTAAAATCATGTTGTAAATAATTGAAATGCATTACGTTTTAGAATATAAATATAAATATTCGTATTGATATCTAAAAATGCTTAACCCCTTCAGTGCCACGCCCTTTCCCCGCCCTGTGCGGGCTGTTACATTAGCGGGCGGGGTTTATGACGAGCTGGACTCATCATGGGCACAGCGCAACCGCAGCCCATGACGAGTCCAGCTCGTCATGGGCACTGAAGAGGTTAAAAGAATAAAACCCCAGTGGGTATATTCTAAAATTCATTTCTTTAAAATATTGTACATATTTTAAAAGAGAAAAAGCATATTAAATAGTTTATAAAACTTATTTGCATAAATATCCCTCAATCATGATTTACTGCTTTCTTGTGAAAGTCAATACCACAAGTATGTGTGCTGGATTCCTAGGATCAAATATAAACTATAGATATGATCAGATAACATAATGCTGCAAAAATGTGTTATCATACATAAAGTGCTGATGCCTAGACATTGTGCCCAAATGGGCTATGTTGAGTTTTTTTCAAGTTAAAGTGTTTGTGCAAAAAAGTGCTACCCAATGCTAAAAGATATGTGCTAGAATAATATAAAAAATATGTCATAAAAAAAGTTTTTAGAGAAGGCTGAAATGACACTACTGAAAACATTTCTGTCATCTATATTCTTATATTCCCTTAAATAGTGTCAAATGCGAGACAAACAGTTTGTAACATCAATTTTATAAACAAGTATAAAAATCTTCACTGGCATTTAAACCATTCAGTGAATTAGTATCTAGTTCAAGAATATATCGGGTTTCAAGTTTGCGTAACATTGCTTTGCGATTACCACCTCTTCTGAGGGGCATTACAGAATGTATCACAAAGTACTTGAGTTGCTCAACTGCATTGCCATGGCATTCTTTAAAATGTCTGGCGACTGGATAAGCTGGGTCGCAGTTGATGATGGCTCTAACTTGCTGGAGTATCCCTCTTGTGTACCTGCAACATACTACCCACATATTACAGGCCACAGGGACACTCCAGCACGTAGACAGCAAACTCCGTTTTGCAGGTGATCAACTTGGTGATCCATCTCATGTTCATATGGAAAGGAGTTCTGTATGATGGTGTGCTTGCACCATATTTGCATGCTTTGCAATTTGTACAGCGAAAGAAAACCTTTCTGGAGTTTAGCCATGTTTTAGTCACCAATATCTCTGGGCTGCTTTTGACTAAGTCACTACACATGGATCGCGCTTTTCTGAATGTTATGTTAGGGGCCGGAGTAGTCTGCTCCCCAATAACAACATCATTGCGAATTAAATTCCAATTGTGTTTGATGATTTTACGTATAGTGTGATGTTGGCGGTTGTAGGTGAATATCAACCTGGTAGGTTCTACAAGTTGGTTTGAGATTATAGATGGAGCAACCCGGGTACTTCGTAGGACGTCCGTCCTTGGGACCTGATTGGCTCTTATGATTGCCCGGTCAATATCACCTACTGAATAACCCCTAGCTAGGAATCTTTTTCTGCTTGCACTTTGCGCCATCATACATTCCTCATGTCAACTGCAAATACGCCTGATACACAACATTTCCCCATAGGGGATGCTGTGGATCAGGTGGCCCAGATGGTGACTAGATGCATGGAGTACTGAATTCCCAGCGGTGGGTTTTCTATGGAGCCTAGTTTCCAACTGGCCCTCAAAGATATAAACCTCCACATCTAGGAATGCAATGGTTTCCTTACTAATGTTGGCCGTGAATTCCAAGGTTAGGGAATTGACATTAATTTGATCTATGAAGTTGGTAGCCTGTAGTTCTGTACCCTTCCAAGTCAAAAAAAGATCGTCAATAAAACGATACCAACAAATCACATGAGTCTCAAGTGTCTCAGAAAAGGCCGCTCTGAGGACCTGCTTCTCCCACAGCCCCATATGCAAACAAGCATAGCTGGGGGAGAAGCAGGCCCCCATCACAACTCCCCTGACCTGCTGGAACACTTGGTTTTGTAACAGAAAGAAATTGTTTTCCAAACAAGTGCTTATCATTGTTAACCACATTTTCTTGTGATTGCTCATGTGAATGGATTTTGTTCCAAGGTAGTTCCCTACTGCCTTTACACCGTCTAGATAATACATACTGGTGAAAAGGCTGGTGACATCAAGAGTGATCAATAAATACCCAGGGTTCCATTTGATATTGTTTAAGAAATCACTTGTATCCTGAATATACGACGGGAGCTGTTTGACATGCTCCTGTAGAAAGTAATCTACATACCTGGAGGTATTTTCAATGATACTATTCCTAGCGGAAATAATGGGTCTACCTGGGGGTCTTTCTAAACTCTTGTGCACTTTAGGAATAAGGTACATAACCGGTATTACAGGGTGATCCCTTTTAAGAAATTTCAATTCTTCATTACTTATGAGACCTGCACTTCTCCAAGCAGTCAATTTCAGATAGAAATCACACCACATTTCTTTGACTTTGCCAATACCGCTTCTCCTGTAGCAGCTATGATCATTAAACTGTTTAAATGCCTCATCTAGGTTATAGTTCTCTGGCCCATAGCACAACATTTCCCCCTTATCTACCTGGCCTACAATAATGTTACCATTGATTTGAGGTTTCCTGATAAGTTGGGAATAACAGTTGTTCTGTTGTGTGTATCTGTACTTGCACATGTTTGAGAAACGGTTGCTGATTCGAGGTTCTCAGAGAATCGAATTTTTAAGCAAATGTAAATATTTGTCCGTTTTGATAATCAAGTTTGTCTCTTTGAAATCTAAACGCGTTGCGTTTCTTGATTATTTCTTCCTCTTTCCTTAAGCGACTGAGCATTTCTTCTCGATATCTTTTTGAATTGTCAGATGATTCAATTTTGTCAATTTCAGCGTTCATTTCATTAATTTTATTCTGCAACGCTGCGCGATCACTCTCGACATATTTAACCAAGATTCTTACTAGTCGACCAGATGAATCCAAACTGCTTTCTGCCCATTCACTGAGCATGTTGGGGTCCGAATGTTCATAGCTCGGCGCGAGCATTATGCGCAAACCTCTGGGTATCCGCCGCACTTCTAAGTACCTAGATAGCGATCGGTGCTCCCACCATTTAGCCTGTTCTGCTCGCATAAGTTTCTCCAGTTTCTTGAATAACTCCCTTAATGAGGGATTGCAAGTTACTGTCACTGTTGATTGCAATGTATGGGGAAGCTCACCAGCCGGTGAGTCTTCAAACATTTCATTTGCCACCTCCTCGTGGCTCCTCAACACGTCAGCGGCCATTGTGCTTAATTACGGGTAAAATGTAAAAATGCGAGCTCAGCCTTCGATCAGATATCGTAGACTTTGCTCGTGCACACTCCTTCACCGGACCATACGATTCTCTGCCTTTACCTCAGCGAGTTCCCTGGCATCACTAGGGTCCTCCGACTCGGGCTTCGTCACTCTCATCAAAGGCGTGGAGGATTGATACGTAGTCTGGGGGCTGCTGCGGCGGTCCTTGTAGGACTGAAAGTCTTTTCCGGTAAACCGCAAATCTGCTTCCTGCCGTCCATCCCAAAACGAAGGAAGGGTCTGTAGGTACCAAGGAAGCAGCCTCTGTAAAATAAATGCTGTACACTCCGTCACTAGCTTCCACGTTCCCGGAACAGACGAAACAGACCCAGATGTCAGTGCAAGTATTCTTGTTTATTTGTCACCCTGCAGATTTGTCACATTAACTCTGGTCTGAAATCAAAACTTGGAGTGTCCAGCATTTGTGAGAGGATGAATTGTTCGCGAGTCCGTCATCGCGTGCTTGGAGCACCCGCTGTGCTGTGCTCTGAGCGGTAGCCGTGAAGGGATTGGGAAACGAAATTACCTACTGGCGGTCGCCAGTAGGTAGTTATAGTTAGGACCACGTTTCCATAGGAAATCCGCAACATTCTATTTTGAATAACTTTGGCGCCGGTTGACGAATCCTCGCGAATTTTTCAAAATAGGTGGGGCGCTATGCTCCGCTCCTACCCTGAAAGTCTCGGGGGGATTTGTCAAGCGGGGCCTGAGATAAAAGGGGGGTCCCAAAACGTGTTTTTCCCATGCATTTTTCCATAGGACCTTTAGACACAGCTACAGCCCGAACGGCTGAACAGAATTACTTGAAATTTGGCAGAGAGGTAGTCCTCAGGTCAAGGAAGTGCCTTTTGTGGGTTTGGTGTAAATCTGTTCAGTAGATTCTGAGAAAATAGCCTTTAAATCAATATGTATATATCTGAGCCAGCTTACGGTGCGCTTACGGTGCGCTTACGGTGCGCTTACCGTATGCGTACGGTGGCGTGCGCGAGCGCGATTCTGATTGGCCCTTAGATCTTAGTAAACATTTGAATCGGTCGAAACCAGGAAGCGGCGGCCGCCATTTTCTCTCTCGCACTCTGACAGGGGGTTGAAATACAAAGTGCAAATCATGTAAAGGGGCTGTTTACACAGCTCCCAAGCACCTAGCCATGTCGAGGGAGTCCCCAACTATCCCCCAAGTGAAAAAAGGCAATTTTAGAGCACGGAACGAACTGCGTTAAGTGGGCGCGCACGCCACAAATGGCGTAAAGTAACTTAGCATTTACAAAAACGTACAAATTCACTGAAAAAAACATAGGTTTCACACACGTTATAGTTAGGAATTAGCATTTAAAAAACCTTGCAAATTCAGTGAAAAAAACATAGGTTTCACACATGTTATAGTTAGCTGGACATTTTACTGATAAAAAACCAATGAAATTCCCCTGTTATAGTTACTGTAGGCAACTATAACTCACGCAACCGTAATCCTCTGCTGATGACATATGTGTCTTTATGAAAAAAAAATATTTGTAATATATGTATAGCTAAAATTTAATGGAAGAAGACATGGGCAAATAAGTGTCTAAATACAGTATTAGCATCAGCAGAGGATTACGGTCGCGTGAGTTATAGTTGCCTACAGTAACTATAACGGGGGAATTTCATTGGTTTTTTATCAGTAAAATGTCCAGCTAACTATAACATGTGTGAAACCTATGGTTTTTTCAGTGAATATATATATATATATGACCCGTGAGAAAGGAGTGGCTGCTCCGAAACTCGTCGGGCGATTTTGCCATTTAACCAATAAACTATTTAATCACGCTGATAGGTCCGGGCTCGGCTATTCTTGGTGAGGAACATAATACAGAGGAGTGGAGTGTGTATATATATATATATATATATATATATTCACTTAAAAAACCATAGGTTTCACACATGTTATAGTTAGCTGGACATTTCACTCGTGAAAAACCATTGAAATTCCCCCGTTATAGTTAGTGCAGGCAACTATAACTCACGCGACCGCAATCCTCTGCTGATGACCTCAGATATTACATCACTGTATTTAGACACTTATTTACCCATGTCTTCTTCCATTAATTTTTAGCTATACATGTATTACAAATATTTTTTTTTCAGAAAGACACATATGTCATCAGTGATGTAATATCTGACGTCATCAGCAGAGGATTGCGGTCGCGTGAGTTATAGTTGCCTGCACTAACTATAACGGGGGAATTTCAATGGTTTTTCACGAGTGAAATGTCCAGCTAACTATAACATGTGTGAAACCTATGGTTTTTTAAGTGAATTTGCAAGGTTTTTTAAATGCTAATTCCTAACTATAACGTGTGTGAAACCTATGGTTTTTTCAGTGAATTTGTACGGTTTTTTAAATGCTAAGTTATGTATTATTTTATTTTATTTTTTAAGGTTTTTCACCGTGCGCGTACCGTACGCGCACGGTGTGCTTCGCGCGCCGTGCGCACGCTGTGGGCACGCCGTGCGCTTCACGCACCGCGTGCCCACTTTACGCAGTTCGCAGAATTTTTCCGTTTCCACCGTACGCGCACGCTATGCGTACTCCGCGATTTTTCACAAAAAAATTAAAGGAAATTTTGGCCCTTGGTGGTCCTTCTGGGACCCCCTGACTAAGGCTAGGGGGTCAGGAACTGTCCACCCTGCCCCCTTTTCACGTTCTCCACCTTTGTTTTTCACCCCCTCAGACTGCGAAAGACAAAATGGCGGCTGACACTTCCTGGTTTCGACCGATTCAAATGTTTACTAAGATCTAACAACCAATCAGAATCGCACTCGCGCACGGCAGCGTGCGCGTACGGTAAGTTTTACCGTACGCGCACGGTGTGCGCTTATAGATATATATGTGCTTTTAAATGCTATTTTCTCAGGAAATACTGAACAGATTTACACCAGACCTGCAAAAGGCACATCCCTGACCTGAGGACTACCTCTCTGCCAAATTTCAAGTAATTCTGTTCAGCCGTTCGGGCTGTAGCTTGGACTAAAGGTCCTATGGAAAAATGCATGGGGAAAACGCGTTTTGGGACCCCCCCCTTTTTCTCAGCCCCCGCTTGACGAATCCCCCCAAGACTTTCAGGGAAGGAGCGGAGTGGAGCGCCCCACCTATTTTGAGAATTTTGCGAGGATTCGTCAATCGGCCCCAAAGTTATTCCAAATAGAATGTTGCTGATTTCCTATGGAAACACGATCCTAACTATGGCTACCTACTGGCGACCGCCAGTAGATTATATATATATATATATATATATATATATATATATATATATATATATATATATATATATATATATATATATATATATATATATTCACTGAAAAAACCATAGGTTTCAAGGACGTTATAGTTGGAAATTAGCATTTAAAAAACCTTTGAAATTCACTGAAAAAAACGTAGGTTTCGGGTACGTTATAGTTAGAAATTAGCATTTAAAAAACCTTAGAAATTCACTGAAAAAAACATAGTTGTGGGGACGTTTTAGTTAGTTGGACATTTCACTCATACAAAACCAGTGAAATTCCGCTGTTATAGTTAGTTCAGCTAACTATAGCTCGCACCCCCGCAATGCACTGCTGATGACGTCACATATTTCATCATTCATTACATGGTCAGTGACATCACTGATGACATCTCAAATTACATCACTGATGACATCACTGATGACAGCATTCAGTGAATGTGTGTTTCTATAAAGTTTAAATTTTTGTACTCACACACCTAGTCAGTCATACAAATATTTAATCACACTCCCATTTACTCACCTATACAGTTATACACACACCAGCTCACTTACTCAAACAAATACTAGCACATACTTACGCTCTTATACAATCACTGCTACAAGCACACTCATCCATACAGCCACTCTCACAATCACACACTCTCACTTATTGCCATTTAAATACTCTAACACACACACACACACTACCTTTCACATATGTAGTTACTCACACATGTACCACTGAGATATACATTCACTCACTAACACACCCATACACACACTCACCCACCCATACAGTCCATCACAGATGCAGTCTTGAAACCATGCACCCAGTGAATCACCCACTCACACATCTATGCACAGAGTCACACACACCCCACCCACACAAACACTCAGGCACCCATACAGATACTCAGACAAGCAATGAATAACTCATATAGACACTCATGTAGTTATTCACAAACCCATGCAGCCGCTTACACACCAATAGAAAGACAGATACAGAGATTCACACCGCTTAGTCACTAACCCATGCATTCAGTAAGATATGTTTAATCAGTCACTTATAGTCAGTCAAGCACCTAGTAAATCATTCATTCAGACACTTATACACACACTCATTCTTCAATACGCCTTTCCCTATAAATATATTAAACATATTTAAACTTTACAGAAACACAAGTCACTGGATGATGTCATCAGTGATGTCATCAGTGATGTCATTTGAGATGTCATCAGTTATGTCACTGACCAGGTCATGAGTGATGTAATATGTGACGTCATCAGCAGTGCATTGCGGGGGCGCGAGTTATAGTTAGCTGAACTAACTATAACGGGGGAATTTCAATGTTTTGTACGAGTGAAATGTCCAACTAACTATAACGCACCGGAAACCTATGGTTTTTTCAGTGGATCTCTAAGGTTTCTTAAATGCTAATTTCTAACTATAACATGCCTGAAACCTTTGGTTTTTTCAGTGAATATATATATATATATATATATATATATATATATCAACGGAAAGCAGGCTGTCTTGGTACTTCCTCTCGGCGAACACAAGACAACACGAGTCCCAAAGTCTTTTAGGCACGATTACTTTATTCCTCGAGCTGCAAAAGGTCTTTTAAATGCTAATTTCTAACTATAACGTGCCTGAAACCTTTGGTTTTTTCAGTGAATATATATATATATTATCTACTGGCGGTCGCCAGTAGATAGTTATAGTTAGGACCGTGTTTCCATAGGAAATCCGCAACATTCTATTTGGAATAACTTTGGCGCCGGTCGACGAATCCTCGCGAAATTTTCAAAACTAATGGGGCGCTACGCTCCGCTCCTACCCTGAAAGTCTCGGGGGGATTCGTCAAGCGGGGGCTGAGAAAAAAGGGGGGTCCCATGCATTTTCCCATAGGACCTTTAGTCCGAGCTACAGCCCGAACGGCTGAACAGAATTACTTGAAATTTGGCAGAGAGGTAGTCCTCAGGTCAAGGATGTGTTTTTTGTAGGTCTGGTGTAAATCTGTTCAGTAGGTCCTGAGAAAATAGCATTTAAATCAATATAAATATCTGTAAGCGCGCTCCGTGCGCTTACCGTAAGCTTACCGTACGCGTACGGTGCCGTGCGCGAGCTCAATTCTGATTGGTGGTTACATGACTGTAAACATTCGAATCGGTCAAAATCAGGAAGTGCCGGCCGCCATTTTCTGTCTCTCGCACTGACAAACAAAGGTGGGGAACGTGAAAAGGGGGCAACAAAGAGAGTTGCAGACCCCCTAGTGTTTGTCAGGGGGTCCAAGAAGGACCCAAAAGTACGAAAAATACATTCAATAATTTTTTTAAAAAATCGCGGAGTGCGCGTACGGTAAGCTTACCGTACGCGCACGGGAAAAAAAATAAAAAAAAAAAATAAAGAAGTAACAATCACATTTATTAAATAAATTAAAGGACCCACAAGGGAGAAAAAAACAAATGTTACTGTGTAAAAAAAGGGGAGGCGCGCACGGCATGGACTGCGCAACGCGAAGCGCACCGTGCGCGCAGGGTGTGCGCACAGTGAAAAACCAGAAAAAAAATAAATAAATAAATACATAACTTAGCATTTAAAAAAACTTACAAATTCACTGAAAAAACCATAGGTTTCACACACGTTATAGTTAGGAATTATCATTTACAAAACCTTGCAAATTCACTTAAAAAACCATAGGTTTCACACATGTTATAGTTAGCTGTACATTTCACTCGTAAAAAAACAATGAAATTCCACGTTATAGTTAGATCAGGTAACTATAACTTGCGCAACCGCAATCCACAATGTGTAATTTCAGATGTCATCATTGATGTCATGAGTGATGTCACTGACCATGTCATGAGTGATGTAATATGTGAGGTCATCAGCAGTTTATTGTGGGCGCGCAAGTTATAGTTACCTGATCTAACTATAACGTGGAATTTCATTGGTTTTTTACGAGTGAAATGTACAGCTAACTATAACATGTGTGAAACCTATGGTTTTTTAAGTGAATATAGATATATATATATATATATAGTTTATTAGTCAATTAAAACCATAAACACAGCACAGTACACAATACAAAAAATATAAAAGGAAAACATGCAAAGACATCATAAATCTACTTCAGCCATAAAACCTCACATTTATAGGCCTTTACTTTTTCTTTCAAACCTTCCTATCTATTGGAATAAATATGCCAAATACAGGAAATAAATTATCGAGATGACTTTGTCATGCAACAACAAATTTGTAGCACTGCGGAATAACCTTCTCCTAAAAACACAACTATAGGTGTTAATGTGCTTATGTACAAATTTGAGCAGCAGGAATAGGTACTATACTAAGGGGCCGATTCCGATCCGGGTCAGAAGGGCACCGAACGCGATCCGGCCGGAAAAACTACGAGCTGTACGGGTGTTTTCCGCCCGACTCGTACAGCTGTAGGAGCGAGCAAGTACGATGCGAGCTACGTGAAATTCACCGTCCGAGTCGTTCCGGGTCCGAACCGCTCCGTACGTCTCGGTCGGAAGCTAACCGTGGCGTGCAATGGATGAGTTTTACGACCGTGCCAGTACGATGCATGAGTCGGACAGCCTCTGCGAGCCGGAGTGTCCGGCTCGCAAAACATCTGGGTGGTTGCCTTTGGGGGTTGGAACCCCCTGTCACCCGCAGCCCTACAACTCGGACACAGGGGGAGACCCAAGGGTCCCCCCAACACAGGCATGTACGGTGCAGATGGCACCGATGCGTACCCACTGTAGGGGGCGCCCTTGCGCGCGACATACCCATTCAGTCAATGGGAGCCCATGTACATGTCGTACGACCGGCTCCCATTGACTTCTATGGGAGTCCAACCGAACCGAGTGTGGCAGCATATACGGCCGCATCGTACTCGCTCGGTCAGACTGCAGGACTCCGGCTCGGTCGGAAAATACTCCGGATCCGGCTCGGTCGGGGTGCTTTCCGACCCGGATCGGAATTCGGCATCTAAGTGGACAATGGTTTTCAGTCAAATATGGTATCTATATGCAAGACTTGTGCTTTAATAACAAATCACTGACAGAATATATAAGGTCAGAAAATCGACCTACAGAAATATCGAAGCAAGAATATCGAAGTCAAGAATATTGACATCCTATCTACAATATGGTAAGTACAAAAATATCGAAAAAAATATATCGTTTTTTTTAAGTTAAAAAAAATGTAAAATAAAGTAAATAATACATATAATTAAAATAAACAGTTAAAAATATTTCAAAATGTTTAAAAATTATAATATATAAAAAAAATTAAACGTATACATGTATTATATAATATATATACTTACTTATTAAAATGTTTTAATAATTATTTTAATAACTTAAATTGTTAAAAATATCTTATAAATTATAAATACATCTATACACATAAAACAATAATATAAATAAAAATGAAATAAATATATGTAACAAATTAAAAACATTCAATTTCATTTTTAATCTTTTTAAAATTAATTATATACTACATTAACTAAAATAATAGAAAAAATATTAGATAGCGGAGGGAATAAAATTACTATTCCAACTCCAAACAGTGTAACAATAGGGAAAGTGTTGGATAGACTAGGGGTAAAATTATTATTCCCACTGCAGTAATTGCAACAGTAGGGAAAGTGTTGGATAGCGTAACAATCAAAATTGCTATTCTAATTCCAGTGAGTGCAACAGTAGGGAAAGTGTTTAATAGCGTAGGGGTTAAAATTACTATTCCAACTCCAGTGAGTGTAACAGTGTGGAAAATGTACGACTGCATAGGGGTTAAATTAACATACTTATTAATTAAATATTTTTTGTTAAATAAATAACATATTAATTAATTAACCAAAAAATTAATAATAAACACCAATAAAATTACATTAATATTTACTTAAATAACATTAAATTACCTCCCACCCTATTCTCCCATAAACACATAATCCGCTACACATAAAAAATAACAGATTAATTTAATAATCGATTAATAAAAATTAATTACCAATAAATGATCAATTAACAATAAATTAATAATCAATACCAATTTAACAAAAATACTCAATTTTAATAAATTACCTCCTATCCTATTACCCTATAAACCCACAACCCGCTACACATTATCAATTAATCAATTAATACAAATTAATAATAAATTTACAATAAACTAATTAACAATAACAATAAATAACAAATTACAATTAATTAATTATAAATAATATCAGGATTAAATTATTACAAAATTACCGATTAATAATTAATTAACAATATATTAATCATCAATAACAATAAATAAAAGCATATTAATTAATTAATTATAATTACATTACTTCCCACCCTATTCCCCTATAAAGCCACAACCTGCTACAAATAAAAAATAACATAATTAATTTAATTAGCAATAAATCAATGATTAAAAATGATTTACCAATTTATAATTATTTAACAATAAATTAATTAACAATAACACTAAATAAAAAATAATAAATTATTAATAATTAATATAACGATAAATTAATCAATTAATACAAATTAATTACCAATTAATATTTAATTAACAAAAAGTAATAATCAATAACAATAAATAAAAACTCAAATAATTAATTAATTATAATTAAATTACTTCCCACCCTATTCCCCTATAAACCCACAAACTTCTCTGATACTAAAACGCAAAATTTACTTAAAATAAAAATGTATTATTAATAAAAATACATTACAAAAAATGTTAAACATACATATCAAATACATACTAAAATACATAACTCTAATATAAATAAAGATATTATTAACAACGATATTTTTGCTACCGATATTACTTACTTCGATATTGCTTACTTCGATATTACTTACTTCGATATAAACTAAACGATATTACTTACCTTAAGGTCGCGTGAGTTATAGTTGCCTACAGTAACTATAACGGGGGAATTTCATTGGTTTTTTATCAGTAAAATGTCCAGCTAACTATAACATGTGTGAAACCTATGGTTTTTTCAGTGAATATATATATATATATGACCCGTGAGAAAGGAGTGGCTGCTCCGAAACTCGTCGGGCGATTTTGCCATTTAACCAATAAACTATTTAATCACGCTGATAGGTCCGGGCTCGGCTATTCTTGGTGTGGAACATAATACAGAGGAGTGGAGTGTGTATATATATATATATATATATATATATTCACTTAAAAAACCATAGGTTTCACACATGTTATAGTTAGCTGGACATTTCACTCGTGAAAAACCATTGAAATTCCCCCGTTATAGTTAGTGCAGGCAACTATAACTCACGCGACCGCAATCCTCTGCTGATGACCTCAGATATTACATCACTGTATTTAGACACTTATTTACCCATGTCTTCTTCCATTAATTTTTAGCTATACATATATTACAAATATTTTTTTTTCAGAAAGACACATATGTCATCAGTGATGTAATATCTGACGTCATCAGCAGAGGATTGCGGTCGCGTGAGTTATAGTTGCCTGCACTAACTATAACGGGGGAATTTCAATGGTTTTTCACGAGTGAAATGTCCAGCTAACTATAACATGTGTGAAACCTATGGTTTTTTAAGTGAATTTGCAAGGTTTTTTAAATGCTAATTCCTAACTATAACGTGTGTGAAACCTATGGTTTTTTCAGTGAATTTGTACGGTTTTTAAATGCTAAGTTATGTATTATTTTATTTTATTTTTTAAGGTTTTTCACCGTGCGCGTACCGTACGCGCACGGTGCGCTTCGCGCGCCGTGCGCACGCTGTGGGCACGCCGTGCGCTTCACGCACCGCGTGCCCACTTTACGCAGTTCGCAGAATTTTTCCGTTTCCACCGTACGCGCACGCTATGCGTACTCCGCGATTTTTCACAAAAAAATTAAAGGAAATTTTGGCCCTTGGTGGTCCTTCTGGGACCCCCTGACTAAGGCTAGGGGGTCAGGAACTGTCCACCCTGCCCCCTTTTCACGTTCTCCACCTTTGTTTTTCACCCCCTCAGACTGCGAAAGACAAAATGGCGGCTGACACTTCCTGGTTTCGACCGATTCGAATGTTTACTAAGATCTAACAACCAATCAGAATCGCACTCGCGCACGGCAGCGTGCGCGTACGGTAAGTTTTACCGTACGCGCACGGTGTGCGCTTATAGATATATATGTGCTTTTAAATGCTATTTTCTCAGGAAATACTGAACAGATTTACACCAGACCTGCAAAAGGCACATCCCTGACCTGAGGACTACCTCTCTGCCAAATTTCAAGTAATTCTGTTCAGCCGTTCGGGCTGTAGCTTGGACTAAAGGTCCTATGGAAAAATGCATGGGGAAAACGCGTTTTGGGACCCCCCCTTTTTCTCAGCCCCCGCTTGACGAATCCCCCCAAGACTTTCAGGGAAGGAGCGGAGTGGAGCGCCCCACCTATTTTGAGAATTTTGCGAGGATTCGTCAATCGGCCCCAAAGTTATTCCAAATAGAATGTTGCTGATTTCCTATGGAAACACGATCCTAACTATGGCTACCTACTGGCGACCGCCAGTAGATTATATATATATATATATATATATATATATATATATATATATATATATATATATATATATATATATATATATATATATATATATATATATATATTCACTGAAAAAACCATAGGTTTCAAGGACGTTATAGTTGGAAATTAGCATTTAAAAAACCTTTGAAATTCACTGAAAAAAACGTAGGTTTCGGGTACGTTATAGTTAGAAATTAGCATTTAAAAAACCTTAGAAATTCACTGAAAAAAACATAGTTGTGGGGACGTTTTAGTTAGTTGGACATTTCACTCATACAAAACCAGTGAAATTCCGCTGTTATAGTTAGTTCAGCTAACTATAGCTCGCACCCCCGCAATGCACTGCTGATGACGTCACATATTTCATCATTCATTACATGGTCAGTGACATCACTGATGACATCTCAAATTACATCACTGATGACATCACTGATGACAGCATTCAGTGAATGTGTGTTTCTATAAAGTTTAAATTTTTGTACTCACACACCTAGTCAGTCATACAAATATTTAATCACACTCCCATTTACTCACCTATACAGTTATACACACACCAGCTCACTTACTCAAACAAATACTAGCACATACTTACGCTCTTATACAATCACTGCTACAAGCACACTCATCCATACAGCCACTCTCACAATCACACACTCTCACTTATTGCCATTTAAATACTCTAACACACACACATACACTACCTTTCACATATGTAGTTACTCACACATGTACCACTGAGATATACATTCACTCACTAACACACCCATACACACACTCACCCACCCATACAGTCCATCACAGATGCAGTCTTGAAACCATGCACCCAGTGAATCACCCACTCACACATCTATGCACAGAGTCACACACACCCCACCCACACAAACACTCAGGCACCCATACAGATACTCAGACAAGCAATGAATAACTCATATAGACACTCATGTAGTTATTCACAAACCCATGCAGCCGCTTACACACCAATAGAAAGACAGATACAGAGATTCACACCGCTTAGTCACTAACCCATGCATTCAGTAAGATATGTTTAATCAGTCACTTATAGTCAGTCAAGCACCTAGTAAATCATTCATTCAGACACTTATACACACACTCATTCTTCAATACGCCTTTCCCTATAAATATATTAAACATATTTAAACTTTACAGAAACACAAGTCACTGGATGATGTCATCAGTGATGTCATCAGTGATGTCATTTGAGATGTCATCAGTTATGTCACTGACCAGGTCATGAGTGATGTAATATGTGACGTCATCAGCAGTGCATTGCGGGGGCGCGAGTTATAGTTAGCTGAACTAACTATAACGGGGGAATTTCAATGTTTTGTACGAGTGAAATGTCCAACTAACTATAACGCACCGGAAACCTATGGTTTTTTCAGTGGATCTCTAAGGTTTCTTAAATGCTAATTTCTAACTATAACATGCCTGAAACCTTTGGTTTTTTCAGTGAATATATATATATATATATATATATATATATATATATATATATATATATATATCAACGGAAAGCAGGCTGTCTTGGTACTTCCTCTCGGCGAACACAAGACAACACGAGTCCCAAAGTCTTTTAGGCACGATTACTTTATTCCTCGAGCTGCAAAAGGTCTTTTAAATGCTAATTTCTAACTATAACGTGCCTGAAACCTTTGGTTTTTTCAGTGAATATATATATATATTATCTACTGGCGGTCGCCAGTAGATAGTTATAGTTAGGACCGTGTTTCCATAGGAAATCCGCAACATTCTATTTGGAATAACTTTGGCGCCGGTCGACGAATCCTCGCGAAAATTTCAAAACTAATGGGGCGCTCCGCTCCGCTCCTACCCTGAAAGTCTCGGGGGGATTCGTCAAGCGGGGGCTGAGAAAAAAGGGGGGTCCCATGCATTTTCCCATAGGACCTTTAGTCCGAGCTACAGCCCGAACGGCTGAACAGAATTACTTGAAATTTGGCAGAGAGGTAGTCCTCAGGTCAAGGATGTGTTTTTTGTAGGTCTGGTGTAAATCTGTTCAGTAGGTCCTGAGAAAATAGCATTTAAATCAATATAAATATCTGTAAGCGCGCTCCGTGCGCTTACCGTAAGCTTACCGTACGCGTACGGTGCCGTGCGCGAGCTCAATTCTGATTGGTGGTTACATGACTGTAAACATTCGAATCGGTCGAAATCAGGAAGTGCCGGCCGCCATTTTCTGTCTCTCGCACTGACAAACAAAGGTGGGGAACGTGAAAAGGGGGCAACAAAGAGAGTTGCAGACCCCCTAGTGTTTGTCAGGGGGTCCAAGAAGGACCCAAAAGTACGAAAAATACATTCAATAATTTTTTTAAAAAATCGCGGAGTGCGCGTACGGTAAGCTTACCGTACGCGCACGGGAAAAAAAAAAAATAAAAAAAATAAAGAAGTAACAATCACATTTATTAAATAAATTAAAGGACCCACAAGGGAGAAAAAAACAAATGTTACTGTGTAAAAAAAGGGGAGGCGCGCACGGCATGGACTGCGCAACGCGAAGCGCACCGTGCGCGCAGGGTGTGCGCACAGTGAAAAACCAGAAAAAAATAAATAAATAAATACATAACTTAGCATTTAAAAAAACTTACAAATTCACTGAAAAAACCATAGGTTTCACACACGTTATAGTTAGGAATTATCATTTACAAAACCTTGCAAATTCACTTAAAAAACCATAGGTTTCACACATGTTATAGTTAGCTGTACATTTCACTCGTAAAAAAACAATGAAATTCCACGTTATAGTTAGATCAGGTAACTATAACTTGCGCGACCGCAATCCACAATGTGTAATTTCAGATGTCATCATTGATGTCATGAGTGATGTCACTGACCATGTCATGAGTGATGTAATATGTGAGGTCATCAGCAGTTTATTGTGGGCGCGCAAGTTATAGTTACCTGATCTAACTATAACGTGGAATTTCATTGGTTTTTTACGAGTGAAATGTACAGCTAACTATAACATGTGTGAAACCTATGGTTTTTTAAGTGAATATAGATATATATATATATATATAGTTTATTAGTCAATTAAAACCATAAACACAGCACAGTACACAATACAAAAAATATAAAAGGAAAACATGCAAAGACATCATAAATCTACTTCAGCCATAAAACCTCACATTTATAGGCCTTTACTTTTTCTTTCAAACCTTCCTATCTATTGGAATAAATATGCCAAATACAGGAAATAAATTATCGAGATGACTTTGTCATGCAACAACAAATTTGTAGCACTGCGGAATAACCTTCTCCTAAAAACACAACTATAGGTGTTAATGTGCTTATGTACAAATTTGAGCAGCAGGAATAGGTACTATACTAAGGGGCCGATTCCGATCCGGGTCAGAAGGGCACCGAACGCGATCCGGCCGGAAAAACTACGAGCTGTACGGGTGTTTTCCGCCCGACTCGTACAGCTGTAGGAGCGAGCAAGTACGATGCGAGCTACGTGAAATTCACCGTCCGAGCCGTTCCGGGTCCGAACCGCTCCGTACGTCTCGGTCGGAAGCTAACCGTGGCGTGCAATGGATGAGTTTTACGTCCGTGCCAGTACGATGCATGAGTCGGACAGCCTCTGCGAGCCGGAGTGTCCGGCTCGCAAAACATCTGGGTGGTTGCCTTTGGGGGTTGGAACCCCCTGTCACCCGCAGCCCTACAACTCGGACACAGGGGGAGACCCAAGGGTCCCCCCAACACAGGCATGTACGGTGCAGATGGCACCGATGCGTACCCACTGTAGGGGGCGCCCTTGCGCGCGACATACCCATTCAGTCAATGGGAGCCCATGTACATGTCGTACGACCGGCTCCCATTGACTTCTATGGGAGTCCAACCGAACCGAGTGTGGCAGCATATACCGCCGCATCGTACTCGCTCGGTCAGACTGCAGGACTCCGGCTCGGTCGGAAAATACTCCGGATCCGGCTCGGTCGGGGTGCTTTCCGACCCGGATCGGAATTCGGCATCTAAGTGGACAATGGTTTTCAGTCAAATATGGTATCTATATGCAAGACTTGTGCTTTAATAACAAATCACTGACAGAATATATAAGGTCAGAAAATCGACCTACAGAAATATCGAAGCAAGAATATCGAAGTCAAGAATATTGACATCCTATCTACAATATGGTAAGTACAAAAATATCGAAAAAAATATATCGTTTTTTATTTAAGTTAAAAAAAATGTAAAATAAAGTAAATAATACATATAATTAAAATAAACAGTTAAAAATATTTCAAAATGTTTAAAAATTATAATATATATATAATATAAAAAAAAATTAAACGTATACATGTATTATATAATATATATACTTACTTATTAAAATGTTTTAATAATTATTTTAATAACTTAAATTGTTAAAAATATCTTATAAATTATAAATACATCTATACACATAAAACAATAATATAAATAAAAATGAAATAAATATATGTAACAAATTAAAAACATTCAATTTCATTTTTAATCTTTTTAAAATTAATTATATACTACATTAACTAAAATAATAGAAAAAATATTAGATAGCGGAGGGAATAAAATTACTATTCCAACTCCAAACAGTGTAACAATAGGGAAAGTGTTGGATAGACTAGGGGTAAAATTATTATTCCCACTGCAGTAATTGCAACAGTAGGGAAAGTGTTGGATAGCGTAACAATCAAAATTGCTATTCTAATTCCAGTGAGTGCAACAGTAGGGAAAGTGTTTAATAGCGTAGGGGTTAAAATTACTATTCCAACTCCAGTGAGTGTAACAGTGTGGAAAATGTACGACTGCATAGGGGTTAAATTAACATACTTATTAATTAAATATTTTTTGTTAAATAAATAACATATTAATTAATTAACCAAAAAATTAATAATAAACACCAATAAAATTACATTAATATTTACTTAAATAACATTAAATTACCTCCCACCCTATTCTCCCATAAACACATAATCCGCTACACATAAAAAATAACAGATTAATTTAATAATCAATTAATAAAAATTAATTACCAATAAATTATCAATTAACAATAAATTAATAATCAATACCAATTTAACAAAAATACTCAATTTTAATAAATTACCTCCTATCCTATTACCCTATAAACCCACAACCCGCTACACATTATCAATTAATCAATTAATACAAATTAATAATAAATTTACAATAAACTAATTAATAATAACAATAAATAACAAATTACAATTAATTAATTATAAATAATATCAGGATTAAATTATTACAAAATTACCGATTAATAATTAATTAACAATATATTAATCATCAATAACAATAAATAAAAGCATATTAATTAATTAATTATAATTACATTACTTCCCACCCTATTCCCCTATAAAGCCACAACCTGCTACAAATAAAAAATAACATAATTAATTTAATTAGCAATAAATCAATGATTAAAAATGATTTACCAATTTATAATTATTTAACAATAAATTAATTAACAATAACACTAAATAAAAAATAATAATAAATTATTAATAATTAATATAACGATAAATTAATCAATTAATACAAATTAATTACCAATTAATATTTAATTAACAAAAAGTAATAATCAATAACAATAAATAAAAACTCAAATAATTAATTAATTATAATTAAATTACTTCCCACCCTATTCCCCTATAAACCCACAAACTTCTCTGATACTAAAACGCAAAATTTACTTAAAATAAAAATGTATTATTAATAAAAATACATTACAAAAAATGTTAAACATACATATCAAATACATACTAAAATACATAACTCTAATATAAATAAAGATATTATTAACAACGATATTTTTGCTACCGATATTACTTACTTCGATATTGCTTACTTCGATATTACTTACTTCGATATAAACTAAACGATATTACTTACCTTAAGGTCGATATTCTGGTCACCGATATTCTTGACATCGATATTCTGTCCCTACGATATTAAGAAATCGATATTAGTGTAGGTCGATATAAAAAATTCGATATTTTGACTGCGCACCTTTAATAACATAACAGGATAGGGAACAACCACCAACTGGGACCCTAACAGCCCGACCTTGCAGTTTACCAGCTCGTATAACTTTGCCTAAAACAAAAACAGCAATTAACATGGCTTAAGATCAAATGCCAGGACCCCCTCCAACCAAGTTCACTTATTGCGCTTTATTAATCAGTTATAATTTTTTTTAAATAGCCAAAAACTGCACTAGTCTAGTATTCACCTTTGTATTAATTGGGTCCATTGATTCCACAAGTGCAGTCCTACAGTGTCTGATTACCCGGTTAAGAAATTCTCGCCTTAATATACTTCTACGTTGGTCAATCAACATTGGGCAGATGCATATAAAGTGGAGCAAAGTCTCTGTTTCCTGAAGACAGAAACGACATGTCCGGACTTCGGAATGACCACCCATCCTCCGTTTTGGCATAAGGGCTAGTGTGAAAATCTCTCCAATCTGAGGGCTTCCAGCAGAAGCGATTCTCTTTGGAGTGAATAAGATTTCAACACCAGCCACTAGTGATGAAATTTGAACAACATTTCCTTATCTGCAGTCCAGCTTTGCAGTCTGGTGGACTTATTTATAGCTTTCTTAAAGGTTTGACCGTTGAATTTAAAGTTCCAAGGGTCCCCCAGCTCCAATAACCTGATGCTATTATCATGCTGTTTTTTATTGGAGCCGTTTTCACATTGTAGGTTAATCTCGGACCAGACTAAACTTGCCAAGGTTTTATTGGACGCTGCTCACAACTTATGAAAAAGCTTTACAAATGCCGCCGGCCGGACAAATGACTGTTTTGTAAGTTAAAATTCTAACCAGAGTAGAGCAGGCGAGGCCAACCTAGGCAGCCTGAAGATTTGTTTATAGGCTCTAATTACCAATTTGTCACGAAGAGTGGCCTCATCACTTAGCATTATCTCCGATCCCTATGCAAGGGTTGGCAACAATTTGGCTTGCATAACTGCTCCCATAGATTTCAGTTTCTGGCCTTTTATGGATCTAAAGAACTAACTCTAGAGACTTAGTTCTTTATAAACAAAAACAAAAATGGACAGAGTATGTGTACCAAAAACAGAAGAAATTCCCTTTTCATTAAAAACCAATTATTTGTTCTTGGAAAACGTTCTACAAAGATGTATAGGTTGCCCCCCTGATGTACAGTGAGAGATAGATTCTTATGGATGTAACCTAGTCAGAAGTGGGTATATAAATAGATCCTCTCTGTCTATAGGCAATACAGCCCTGGAAGACTACAAATTAAAGTGCATCAATGGGTGAACAAAAAGCATTACTTTTCAAATATTGTATAGATAAGAAAAAGGCATACTGGATTTAGGAAAGACAGTGTCTTTATATCATTTATTACTAATCAATAAAATAAAGCATGTTAAAAGTCATTTAAAAATATTCAAAACGTCACAATTCAATTTTCTTAGTCCACAGTGTCAAAATAGTTATATTACAATTGTGTAATCAAAATTCAAAAGAGGCACACACTGAAACAATGTTATTACATTAAGCACATCAAATTGACAATTGCATTAATTCGGATCAACTTATACATAGACAACAACAATATGTTTCATAAAAATATTTATACAACAAGCAACCAGCAAGCTCGGGAAGAACTTGACTGGTTTAGGTAACTTTACTGCATACTCCTTTATTAGCTCTTCCCGTCCCCATTCCTGATCAAGCTCACATGCTCTACCTCTAGTTTGGCCAGTCTGTCTATTAGTAAGTTCATCTCATCTTTTTGTTTTTTCCGATGCAGCCCCACATAACTTATGACCTCCCCTCTCAAACAAGCTTTGTAGGTGTCCCACACTGCTCTACGTGAGGCGCTGTATCTGTTTGTATCAATAAACTCTTCATTTACTAGCAGTTTCCTGTCAAATGCCCAACTGCTCTGCTTTAAGGCACCCGCCTTCCCTATTACCTCTAGCATTAATGGGTTGTGGTCTGAAAATAATTTTGGGAGTTTCTTGATCTTAATCTCATCCATTATTTTAGTTGAGGCTAGAAAATAGTCTAAACAGACATATTTTATATGTGGGTGGGAAAAGGAGGTAAACCCTGGGTCATTCGAATTTTTCTCAGCCCAGACATCCACCAAGCCGTGACTATCTCTGAAGGTAGCCAGTGCCCTAAATACTTGGGGCTTTCTCCCATTATATTCTTGGTTTGAATCCTTGGTACTTCCTAAATGTATATTGAAGTCGCCACAAATTATAAGAGGATCCGACCAGGAGGCTAGCTCCAGATCTTCCCAGATTTTAGGATTGCCCTGATTTGACCCATATACAGTAGCTAACGTCAACCCTGTGGTTAGGGAAATTACTGCCCAGCACCCCCATTTATCGACCAGTGCACGCTTCACTGTTCCAGCCTGATATTTAATGTGTATGGATACCCCTCTGATGACGGAGGTCTGGGTGGAGCATATAGCCAAGTCATAGCCCCTTTTACAGAGAGCGTCCTTGTTCCCCCATGGGATGTGCATTTGCTGCAAATTGATTATGTCAGGGTTAATAGCCTTCAATATTTAACATACTTTGTTTCGCTTACTTCAATCATTTAGCCCGCCACATTAACTGAGAAGATCCTTAATTTATCCATATTTATCTAAGGAGCCCATCGATCTGAACCTTACCAAAACTGCTATTTCCTACTTGCTCTTTTCCCTTTTTGCTTCCTGTTCCTAGATTTCTTCCCCCTTTTTATTCTGCACCCACACCCAAACCCCCACCTTGCCCAGACCCACTCCCCCAACCCTCGCCCCCAGCCCACCTCTCCACCCCCTTCCCCGACCCAACCCTCTCCTCCCTGCCCTCTTCTCCCTTCCCCTGGAAGCTACCGCTGGTCTGTTAGTGATGGAGCAGCCCTAGACCGTGATCAGTGATCCCCCCTCCTTAAATCCATTACATTTTTACAAGGATTGAAGGCATAAACACAAGTCCTCCCAAAAGAAAAGCATTTTCAAGATTATATAATAGGTAGGAGGAAAGGGAGAAGAACGTAGTGCCTAGTAGCCCCTAATTTATCTCTATTCCAATCCAAAACATGTCTCCTGATCATCAAGACAGTTCGTCAATATTTTGAGTCCTACTTTTCCCAAACCCTTCCATTGAGTTCTCCCAGGAACCCTTGCGCTTAAATCTGGGAAGTAAAAAAATGTGTCCTATCTCCAACTACCACTTTTAATTTTGCTGGGTTCATCAGGTGGGCTTGTGCACCTTTTGCCTGGAATGGACTAATCATCTGCCGTAGCCTCCACTGCCTCTCCACAGTTATATGACAGAAATCAGGCCGGGTGAAAAATTAATTATCATCCACCCTCCGTTTACTCTCCGTTTACTCTCCGGTCTGGATTTCTCATACATAGGTGCCGATCACGATCCGGTAAAAAATTCCCCCGTGCGACTCGTATCGGGTCTTTTTACTGTACGAATCGTACAAGTGCCGTACGAACTGGCAATCACGATTCGCATGGTAAAAAGTCCATACGAACCGCACCGGGAATCATTCCCCACACGTCCTCGGGTCGGAAAATGTGTCCGACACGTCCTCGGACGATTTACCTTACAAACGTAAAAATCCAAGTCCGACCGAGGAATCACGATCCATCCCGTGCGTCCGAGCCTACAACCGTATGGAAAAAACACCGTCCGCACCGAACACCAATAGCAACCATGGAGACATGTGCCCGCATACGCGCCCAACACTCCCCCCAGCCCCCGTACGTCCGACACGTACCCCCGTATATGTATACCCCCACCCGTCTATGTACACCCCAGTACGTTCCAGTCGCACCCCCACCCCAGTACGTGTCGTACCACCGTCAATGTACACCCCCCCACCCCTGTACGTGTCGTACCACCGTCTATGTACACCCCAGTACGTTCCAGTCGCACCCCCACCCCAGTACGTGTCGTACCCCCCGTGTACCTACACCCCAGTACGTTCGAGCCACACCCCCACCCCAGTACGTGTCACAGCCCCGTCTACCTACACCCCAGTACGTTCCAGTCGTACCCCCACCCCAGTACGTGTCGTACCCCCCGTGTACCTACACCCCAGTACGTTCGAGCCACACCCCCACCCCAGTACGTGTCACAGCCCCGTCTACCTACACCCCAGTACGTTCCAGTCGTACCCCCACCCCAGTACGTGTCGTACCCCCCGTGTACCTACACCCCAGTACGTTCGAGCCACACCCCCAGCCCAGTACGTGTCACAGCCCCGTCTACCTACACCCCAGTACGTTCCAGTCGTACCCCCACCCCAGTACGTGTCGTACCCCCCGTGTACCTACACCCCAGTACGTTCGAGCCACACCCCCAGCCCAGTACGTGTCATAGCCCCGTCTACCTACACCCCAGTACGTTCCAGTCGTACCCCCACCCCAGTACGTGTCGTACCACCGTCAATGTACACCCCCCCACCCCTGTACGTGTCGTACCACCGTCAATGTACACCCCCCCCCCTGTACGTGTCGTACCCCCGTGTACCCCCACCCCTGTACGTGTCGTACCACCGTCTATGTACACCCCCCCACCCCTGTACGTGTCGTAACACCGTCTATGTACACCCCCCCACCCCTGTACGTGTCGTACCACCGTCTATGTACACCCCAGTACGTTCCACCGTCAATGTACACCCCCCCACCCCTGTACGTGTCGTACCACCGTCAATGTACACCCCCCCACCCCTGTACGTGTCGTACCACCGTCTATGTACACCCCAGTACGTTCCAGTCGTACCCCCACCCCAGTACGTGTCGTACCACCGTCAATGTACACCCCCCCACCCCTGTACGTGTCGTACCACCGTCTATGTACACCCCCCCACCCCTGTACGTGTCGTAACACCGTCTATGTACACCCCCCCACCCCTGTACGTGTCGTAACACCGTCCATGTACACCCCCCCACCCCTGTACGTGTCGTACCACCGTCTATGTACACCCCCCCACCCCTGTACGTGTCGTAACACCGTCTATGTACACCCCCCCACCCCTGTACGTGTCGTACCACCGTCTATGTACACCCCAGTACGTTCCACCGTCAATGTACACCCCCCCACCCCTGTACGTGTCGTACCACCGTCCATGTACACCCCCCCACCCCTGTACGTGTCGTACCACCGTCTATGTACACCCCAGTACGTTCCAGTCGTACCCCCACCCCAGTACGTTCCTGGCGCACCCCCAACACAACCTCCTAAGTACGGAGCGCACCCCATGCCCCAACATCACAACCGCATGTACGAGTCGTACAAAGCCACACACAAGGACCAAATCGTACAACCAAATGGCCCATGTACACACCGTACACACGCACAAAACGCACGTACACAACAAGGACAAAACAAAACAACTCAACAATACACCATTCGAAAGGCACACAGCCACTAAACATGGCCAACAACCACTAAAATAACACAATCACTGACCTGCAACTGTCAAAAACAAACAGAGGCCCAATACACCACCACTCCTTATAACACACCCACCCAAAATTCAAACACTGCCACACCCACCCATGGACCAATAAAAAGGGCCCACACACACAAACCATGAGCCTTTGCAACAGACCCACTGCTGCCAGACACCACAGAACCAGACTACAAGCGACACCACATCTTACACTTGCACACCTTCACACGACCACCCTCACAAACACCCTCTCATCACATTCACACACACACACAACCATCCACACCCCCCCCAACATCCACACACCCCCCACACCCACACCATCCCCACCCACACCCCTCACCATGCCCACTACCAAGAATCCAAAGTTCAGTCACCGAGAGTTGGAGGTCCTTGTTGATCAAATCCTCAGAGTCGAGCCACAGATCTTTGGAACATTGGTCAGAAGCACCAGCCAGGCAGCCAAAACAGCCATGTGGCAGACCATCGTCGATGCTGTGAATGCTGTTGCGGACACCAGGAGGACCAAGCAGGATTGCCAGAACAGGTGGTACGATCTGCGGAGGAGGGTCAGAGCCAAGAGACAGGAGGAACACGACCAGGCCAACGCCACCGGAGGAGGGCCCTCCCGCAGACCCGTACAGTACCATCCCTGGGAGGAGAGGGTGATGGCCATACTGCCGGTGGAGGCAGTTGAAGAAGTAGAAGGACTCCGAGACCCGGGTGAGTACACAAACAACGCACCTCACATGGGGGGAACTGCAACCACAACCAAAATTAATAACAGGCACGCAACCACCACAAGCCATCGCATTACTCAACCACACTCCATGAGCAGGCACATGCCACTGCTGCCACCATGCCCCATGCACCCAGCTGGACAATGTCAAGTCACAGGCCACAGAAGACAACAACACATGACACGGTAACCCGGATGGCGGGAGGCTGGGCACCAAAAATCACATAGTGCGACTCCAAAGCAGACAACAATGCCCTCTGCCCATATGGCCTAGGTCACAGCCAGACAAACACTGTGTCCCAACACAGGAATGACTTGCCAGCAAATGGCGGATGCCTTGCATCAACACATGGGGGTGAAGGCACTGTTTTGCACATGCCAGCAGCTAATGAACAGCCAACAGTGTGAAAGAGTGGCAGCACACACCACCACAGCAGCAGCGCACAGACACACAGCAGACAAAATGGGTGCCTGGAGATCAGAAACAAACTCACATCAACAGGCCAAGGGCCACTCAAAGATCTGCTAACAGTGTGTGCCCAGGAAGCTGGGCCAAGGTGACAGAGGGTGACACACGGAGGGAGGGAGAGGGGGACACAGAGGGAGGGAGAGGGGGACTGAGAGGGAGGGAGACGGACAGAGGGAGGAGGCTGACACACAGAGGGAGGGAGAGGGGGACAGAGAGGGAGGGAGAGGGGGACACAGAGGGAGGGAGAGGGGGACTGAGAGGGAGGGAGACGGACATAGGGAGGAGGCTGACACACAGAGGGAGGGAGAGGGGGACAGAGAGGGAGGGAGAGGGGGACAGAGAGGGAGGGAGACACAGGAAGATGGACAGAGGGAGGAGGCTGACACACAGAGGGAGGGAGAGGGGGACACAGAGGGAGGGAGACACAGGAAGATGGACAGAGGGAGGAGGCTGACACACAGAGGGAGGGAGAGGGGGACACAGAGGGAGGGAGAGGGGGACACAGAGGGAGGGAGAGGGGGACACAGAGGGAGGGAGAGAGGGACACAGAGGGAGGGAGAGGGGGACAGAGAGGGAGGGAGAGGGGGACAGAGAAGGAGGGAGACACAGGGAGAGCAAATCAGTCCTGTGGTGTGTGGGAATGTCTGCTCGTCAGCAGGTGGACTGCGTGCATGTAGACAAGGGTGGCCAGTGCCAGAACCCCCCCTCTTCATCATGGCAAAACGCAGGGCCATGTCACAACCTGTACACGAGCACAAGGACAGCCACCTGCATCATATGAGTGTGTGGATCCACTCCATGTGCACATGTACAGTGCTACAAGGAAGGCGCAAATGCATAGCTCGGCACACATGCACACTCCACTGCTGACTGCAGTCACACTTGACGCAGCAAGTAAGACTGTGCCACACATAGTTAAAGGGGCCAAATTGGTGCCCAAGGGACACACACATGCACAAGTGCACTGTGAGTGGAATGCAAGACAGATCCTAATTCCAAGAGGAAATGTGCCAACTTTGTAACGGATGAAACATGGATGTTGCATGGATCAAAATTAACATTTTCTCTCTCACACACAGGTCAACGTCGTGCTGCACCCCCCAACACTGGGGGGGAACACTCACAGGACCCGGATCTGCAGGAGACCGATCCCACCGGCAGCGACCACTCTCACCACTCTGCGGACGACCCCGAGCGACCTGGCCCCTCTGGTGTCCAACCACCTGCAGCACCTGCGTCAGGTACAATCGTGCCAACCACCACCCCCACTCCTGCCACTTCCCAGGAGACACCCAGGATCCCTGCCCCAACACCACAATGCAGCCAGGCTCGCCAGGAGGGACACGGTGTCCCGGGCACCCAGGAGGAGGCAGGCGACAACGCCAATGCCACCCCTCAGGGGTCCCGGAGACCCGATGTGCCCACAAGTGCAGGCCAGACGCAAGTGGGCAGGGGTGGTGGGAGTGGAGGACGGCGGAGGCGCGAGCCTGACCAGTTGGCTGGGGATCCGGTATTTTCACATGTCCGTAACATCCTGGACTCATACCGGCAGGACACCACGGGCATGGCCCAGGTTGTGTCCGTCCTCGAGGGGATCAAGGTCCAGCAGGCCCAGCAACATGCGGAGCTAATAGCCTGTCTACAGCTACACCAACGGAGGATGGAGGACAGACAGGCTGAGCAAGTGACGGCGTCCCAGGGGATTCACGCTGAACTCCGTCGGATGGCCGACACCATGGCCGACCCTCCCTGTGCCAGAAGGCGGAGAACATCACCACCCACAGGGAGGGATCATGAGGAGGAGGAGGAAACATCCGACGGAGCATCCCAGACGTCGTCACGGCCTGCTGCTGAGGTTCCCCACAGGAAGCCGGGTCGTCCACGGAAAGGACCGTGAGGGTGGCTGCTACATCACCATCGCCCAGGACACCTGGCCTGGCACCTGGCCCACTGGAGCAACAGCATCACAGCATCAAGAGACATTCTCTGCCACATGGCCCTGCTGGTCACTGGCTGACCAATGTTGACAAAGACTGTGGCATGGACTCTGAGGATTTCCAATGGCAAGGACACCAACTCCCCTACTGAACTTTGGATTCCCTAATCCCGGAAAGCCCCCCACTTTGTCCCCCCCCCCTAATAAATCACACTATTAAGAGTAGATGCCTGCTGCTAGCATTATTACCTAACATGTGTCTTGTACAGTCTAAACATGCCTGAGTCATCTGTTCACTTCAACCATCCACACCCTGGGGCCTGAGTCTGGCACAGGACACATGGGTCACAGTTTATTAGGCAAGACAGACATGGAGCACCATACACACCCGTGATGTGCAGAACCAGCTGAGGGGGTGGCCGAACAACCGTGCTGACAGACACATTGAGTACAGCAACAGTCATGCGCAGAGGTCAGGGAACCTGGCCCGTGTCCTGGGGGGCACCCAGGTACGTGTAGACAGGTGGCAGAACCATGTCCTGCAAGCTTGAGTCCGGTGGATGCAGAGAATGGGGGCCTGGACAACGTTGGATGCATGGGGATGGCACATGTCACACTACCCACACAGTCATGGACATCATGCCCAATACACAGTCTCAGCACACACACACAGCTTGCATCTTGCCACTCGACACATTGACACATAGCCACAATCTGGGAATACCATGCCAGACATGCAGGATGCACCGTGCCAACACACCAGCATTGACTGAGCAGAGGCACCTTGGAGGCATAGGGACACCTTTAATAGTCATGTTTTTGGGATTGCAGAGGCAACTTGAAGTACACATGAACACATCATGTGGAGTAACATGTGGCTCAAACACTGGCACCCCCCTTCTGCAGCACAAATGCGTGATAGCCATGGTACTGGCACACAAGCGTCGGCTAACAGCTAAATACCCACAGCTGCACACGGAGAGCCTGCCATACACCATAGATCCGCTGATGTGGAAGTCCCACGCCATGTCAAGCCAATGTCAACCGTATGTGTCCGAGGGCAGTGTCACACACATTGATGCCATCATCACAATCCACCATCCCATCACTGATGACTGACAACCAGGCAGCCCATCTATTCTGGTGTACCCAGCTGCATGTCGTGTCCCATGGGGATGCCACATGACTGCAGAGGAACCAAACCCCGACCTGGGCAGTGTGCACACATCGTGAACAACTGCCACACCCAATACACCCCAGATGCATCCCTTACCCCATGGAGACTTCCAAACGTGTCCGTGCCTGTAACGCTGAGTCAGCCCACGATGCCATGTCCATGAGGAATAGCAGTGCCACAACAATGCAACCAGCAGATGGCATGTGCAGGTACCTGGGGAAGAGAGACACACAAGAAGTCAGCCACAAAAAGCACAGCCACTTGCATGTGCATTGACTCGACACATGTATGGATGACAACATGCTAGGTCACAATTATGACTGGGGAAATACTACCATCACTGCCACCATCACTCCAGTGACACACCCACACACACCTCTGACTCACGTGCCATACATGCAGGTGGACACACACATCACAACACATGCCACACGGGGACCAAGGCGTGCACACTCAGACACTGGTACTCACCACTAAGCAAAGAAGTCGCGTATGAGCCGAGTCCGGATGTCCTCTTGCGGCTCCACATCCTCCACATCACTAGCCCCATTGCCAAGCCCTTCGTCCTCCACGGGTGGATGGTCCTCGTCATGTTGATTCAGGATGAGTGGCACAGCTCTTTCAACTGCCATGTTGTGCAGCATGCAGCAGACCATGAAGATCTTGCAAACCTTTGCCGGGGCATATGGGAGTGCGCCGCCGGTCTTGTGGAGGCACCGGAATCGGCTCTTCAGCATGCCAAACGTCCTCTCTATCACTCGCCTTGTCCGGCCATGGGCGGTGTTGTAGCGGAGCTGGGCCGGCGTGATGGGGTTGCGGAGAGGTGTCAGCAGCCAAGGCATGTTGGGATAGCCAGCGTCCCCTAAATGGAAAGCACATGGATATCGTTAGAACTGGCGAAGCGGTAGTGCTGCTCGGCCAAACAGAATACAGGACAGACAGACTGTACCCACCAACAACACATGCTCGTTCGTTGCGCAGCTGCATCATCATATCAGGCATCCCGCTACGCCTCATGATGTAGGCATCGTGTGCTGATCCTGGGAAACGAGCACAGACATGTGAAATCACCATATTGGACAGACACACCACAAGGGCATTGATGGAGTGGTAGTGCTTCCGATTGCGGTACGCCACCTCCCGTACGTGTGGTGGTACCAAACCTACATGTGTCCCATCTATGGACCCAATGACATGGGGCATCCCTCCCAGGGCATAGAAACCACGCTTGACCTCAGTCATCTGTTCAGGGGTTGGGAACTTGATGAAGTCATCCAGGTGAATCAACATGGCCTCCAAGAAATCATGCAGCACACCGCTGAACATGCTCTGGGACATGCCACCAACATGAGCTATGGTATTTTGGAAGGTACCCGTGGCAAGGAAATGTAGGGCAGCCATTACCTTCAGCTGGGGTGTCAGTGCCGTAGGATACCTGTGCTGCGGTTGCAGGTGTGGTGCCAGTCTCGCCGTCAGCTCCAGAATCAACGGTTGGGTGAAGCGGTAGAGCCGGATCCTGTCATTCTCCTGCATGGTGGCCAAGTCTGGAATTCTTCGGGCAACAGGAGGCGCTCTGCAGTAATTTGGAAGTGACAAGGAAGAGTGAGTGCACTACGAGAACAACTCATGTCTACTGAGCACATGTAAATCTGGCAATACACACATGCCACATAGGGAGTCAGGCATGTGCTACATGCCCAGGACACGTATGGATGCAAGGTGACACTCCTTCCAAGACCCAGCTACACACGGTGATTGAGAACCTCCCCATGCCACGCCATGGAAATAGCTGTGTCCCAGTGCAAGTGCACTGCCCGACGCAAGACAGGAGTGACATACACCCACACATCAGCAGAACTGTGATGCCGATTGCAGAGACTGGCAGCGGAACACTTGAGCCACAGGTCACATGACATTACACTAGTCCAGCCCACACACCTTGCCATGAAGGTGCACATGTCATGACTCACCACACATTCCTTGTGAGTTTGCTGACATGGCCTTGTCACGCTACTCCGTGTCCCTTGCATACATGTGCACCTCACATCCGAGAACACATGTGGCATGGTGTTGGGAACAGTGTGCAATGACAATCTACACACAGCCACATGTTGGTTGCTGCAACGGCTGCAGCTTTTGAGGGTGCTACAACATCAACCTGATGTAAATCCCGGACACATATATGGCATAGTCACATTGTGCACTGTGGGTAGTGATAAGTCATGTGTCATGACCCCTGTACCTGGCATCATGGGACACTTCCGTGTGTTGGTGTCGGTGCCATGCCAGTGACGCTCACCCCAAGTGCGCAGTCCCACATGCACACATGTCAAAGGAGTCAAGGGCATGCCTGGCACACATTGCACCCTCACACAGTACACATGTACACATCTCATCATACATCTGGTGCCTTCTCCACTCAGGAGGCATGTTCCACATCACAGCCTGTGACACCTGTGCCCCACACATGTGGTAATGCACAGACGATGCCTTGATGTCCATTCCTGGACAAGTATGTCCATCCATGGACAAGTATGTCCGCCCTATTCCTACATGTGTGTCGCCTATCACCACAGTGATGTGTAAAATCCGCCGTACTGCTGCTGAGAGGGCCTGTGCATGTTCCCAAATCACTGTGGGAGTGCTGCCGTATGTGTACCCATCGTGATGGCGAGCGTAGATGTGAGTGTACGGTCCGTACCACTACGGGTACGCATACGCGTGCAGACCCATAGTGATAGAGAGCGTAGATGCGAGTGTACGGCCCTATCACTATGGGTCTGCACGCGTATGCGTACCCGTAGTGGTACGGACCGTACACTCGCATCTACGCTCACTATCACTATGGGTCTGCACGCGTATGCGTACCCGTAGTGGTACGGACCGTACACTCGCATCTACGCTCACTATCACTATGGGTCTGCACGCGTATGCGTACCCGTAGTGGTACGGACCGTACACTCGCATCTACGCTCACTATCACTATGGGTCTGCACGCGTATGCGTACCCGTAGTGGTACGGACCGTACACTCGCATCTACGCTCACTATCACTATGGGTCTGCACGCGTATGCGTACCCGTAGTGGTACGGACCGTACACTCGCATCTACGTTCACTGTCACTACGAGTACGCATACGCGTGCAGACCCATATTGATGGAGAGCGTAGATGCGAGTGTACGGTCCGTACCACTACGGGTACGCATACGCGTGCAGACCCATAGTGATGGAGAGCGTAAATGTGAGTGTACGGTCCGTACCACTACGGGTACGCATACGCGTGCAGACCCATAGTGATGGTGAGCGTAGATGCGTGTGTACGGCCCTATCACTATGGGTCTGCACGCGTATGCGTACCCGTAGTGGTACGGACCGTACACTCGCATCTACGCTCACTATCACTATGGGTCTGCACGCGTATGCGTACCCGTAGTGGTACGGACCGTACACTCGCATCTACGCTCACTATCACTATGGGTCTGCACGCGTATGCGTACCCGTAGTGGTACGGACCGTACACTCGCATCTACACTCACTATCACTATGGGTCTGCACGCGTATGCGTACCCGTAGTGGTACGGACCGTACACTCGCATCTACGCTCACTATCACTATGGGTCTGCACGCGTATGCGTACCCGTAGTGGTACGGACCGTACACTCGCATCTACGCTCACTATCACTATGGGTCTGCACGCGTATGCGTACCCGTAGTGGTACGGACCGTACACTCGCATCTACGTTCACTGTCACTACGAGTACGCATACGCGTGCAGACCCATATTGATGGAGAGCGTAGATGCGAGTGTACGGTCCGTACCACTACGGGTACGCATACGCGTGCAGACCCATAGTGATGGAGAGCGTAAATGTGAGTGTACGGTCCGTACCACTACGGGTACGCATACGCGTGCAGACCCATAGTGATAGAGAGCGTAGATGCGAGTGTACGGTCCGTACCACTACGGGTACGCATACGCGTGCAGACCCATAGTGATGGAGAGGGTAGGCATGCATGTACGGGCCGTTGCCATGCATTTGGGGTGCCCTAGGGCCCCCACACGCACCGTACCTGTGTGTGATGCTCCAAATTACATAGGGGACACGTATTAAGGCCTACATGCATGCTGGTTGTCATGGAGACCAAGTTCAAAATTCGAAATTGTTCTGGAAGGTGCACAGCAGAAGTCAGTTGGAATTTGTCTACTTTGTTGCAATGTGTTTGTGGGGCTGACATCATGCAGGAGAATGAAACCGATAGAGAACACACAGACTGCTAGGTTTGTAGGGATTGGTGGAAACATAGGATGCAAATGTGAGTGACCAATCTCTCTGTACTCCTGTGCATGAGACTGGGCAGAAGGGCACATATAAGGCAGCCAGGTCCCATGAGGGAGCACTTGCCTGCACATCTTTGCATTCGTCGACCCAGCTGCTGCTACTGATTCCCTGGAACCATGTCAAGGGCTGTGGAGAGGACACAGCCATTCACCCTGGAGGAGAACATGGCTCTGCTGGATGTGATCCTCCCACAGTACCCCATGCTGTATGGGCGACCAGGGTATCAGGTGAGTGCATAGGCCACTGCCACAGACTGTCCCTATGTTGTGACTGTGACTTCTGCCATTGCGTCCAGGTGTAACACACATGCCATGTACTGTCGGGGGGGTCCCAGGGGGGGGGGTGCCTGATGTCTCCCAGCAGTGCCCTGAGACAGGAGGGGTGGGGGCCTATCACTCACAGCAGTGCCCTGAGACAGGAGGGGTGGGTACAGAGTGCTCCCAGCAGTGCCCTGAGACAGGAGGGGTGGGTACAGTGTGCTCCCAGCAGTGCCCTGAGACAGGAGGGGTGGGTACAGTGTGCTCCCAGCAGTGCCCTGAGACAGGAGGGGTGTGTGCCTATCACTAACAGCAGTGCCCTGAGACAGGAGGGGTGGGTGTGATGCACAGTGTGAGCCTTGATCATTGATTGTGACATTGCCATCATTCCACCTGTGTACCCACTGTGGCACGTAGTGCTTTTTCCCCTCAACAGGGGATGATGTCCCTATGACAAAGGTGCAATGCGTTGGCTGCATGACATGCCTTGTTGTAACCAGCTAATTTGTACCCATATGTCTCTCTGTGACATGTGGCTGGTGTATTGATGTGGTGTCACTTGTTCTACCTCACAGGTGGGCGCCACTGCCAAGGAGCAGATCTGGCTGACCGCCGTCAGTGCCGTGAGGCGTGTGGATGGTCGGAGGCGGAGCCTGCCCCAGGTGAGGAAACGCTGGCAGGATATCCGGTGCTGGACGCGGAGGATTGCACGGCTCCTGCTGGGGGACTCACCTGAGAGCCACAAGAACCGCAACCGCCGCCGTCTGAGCCACCTCCACAGGCGTGTGCTGCCAGTGGTCTTTCCAGACCTGGAGAGGCGCTTACAGGCGATGCAGCAGCCGGAAGGGGGTAGGTACATGTGTGTTTGTTGTGTGTCACCGGCATTTGTAAGGGCACAGTAGCATGAATTCACTGGCAGGGTTTAAAGGTGCTGTGCAGATCCTGTTTGCCCCAGTATAGCGCTGTGCCCCTGCCACCCTTCCCCTCCTTGCAATGTGTTCCCTGGTCTGTGTGTAGTCACTCCTCCACAGGGTAATGTAGGCTGGCGCTTTGTCCACGGGAACAATGTCTGTAGCATCATGTGTGGGGGTGGTGTGTAACAGGTTGTGGGACATTGCCTGTGCACTGTCAAGTTCACTGCATGTGGGTTCCATATCAGTTGGCACTGATGCTGACTCCAGACATGGGAGTTGGTCTCTCATGTGTCATGCCTTACAGCGCGCATGTCCCATGTAGTGGCCTGTGACATGATGTGCATGAGTGTGCGATACACATAGTGCAGGGATGGTGACGTGTGTTGCAGTCATTACCATTCAGTAGCATGTAGTTGCGTGCCCACTACTGTCCCCTGGGGCACCTTTTCCTCAGTGGTGTATGTGTCATCATACACGTGGCCACTGTCAGTGTCTACAGCGTAAGTTGTGCTCTCTGCCATTGTCCCCTGTCACCATGTATATAGACGTGCTATTTTGTACAGGTGTCCACTGTGCAGCCTGACCTGATTGTCCTTCTTCATACTCACAGTTGCCAGTGCCTGTGTGTCTTGCTATACTCATCTGAGGATGGGCACTGGTACCACATTATTTGTACAGGCGCACCTTGGCTGTTTGGCGTTCAATCTCGCTTTTTGCCTGCCCCTGTGTGTATCACCCAGACTATGAGATGTTGGTGCCACCTGTGTCTCAACAATTTGCCTCGTGTAGGGTCTTGTTGGGGCGGGCAATGCCTATGTGTTAAATCCTGATTACCACTTGCTGGGTCTGGGCAGTGTGTGATGTGTCTGGACACACACGCAATGTGCAGTGACAGAGTCATGTTGTGCATGTTTTCAGCATTACCTATGCAGCATGTGTCTCAAGTTCATGGATATGGTCCCTGGTCATCGGTATTTTCGCCAACGCTGTGTGGTGCAGATGCAGTGCTGGATTGTCCCCAGGGCCTGGGTGCTATGTCAGACTCCTTTTCCTGTGTTTAGCTATTGTCTCATGCTCTCCATGGTATTTCAGTGGCATGGTGGCTCAACCAACTGTGTGTTTCATGCCCTACATCGGTACCCTGTTCAGTAGATGTTAGGGATCTTCCTTTTCAGGCCATGCAATGTTACCTATGTGGATTGGACTCATGTGACAGATGTGTACAGATGTCTGATTATTTCTGTCTCTCCACCCTGCCCACAGCATCGTCGGGGGACACAGAGGGAGACATGGACACAGACCAGGCGGAGGGACCGAGCACCAGTGCCAGCCGTGACATCGGGTCTGGCACATCGAGTGGTACAGAGGCGGAGGAGAGTGTGGCCGAGGACCTGTCGACTGGCACATCAGACTACGAAGCTGACAGGTCCGGGGACGATGTCTCCGAGTGGGCGGAGGCTGCACCAGCAGCTGACAGCGGAACAACACCTCGCACCGCCCCCTCAGTTTCCACCAGCCGCCTCCCACTTGCTCGTGTCCCTTCCCAGCGTGCCCGGTCACAGCATGTCTCCTTCCTGCCAGGCACCGCACCCCCTGCCCCTGTCTCCACTGCTGCCGTCAATGCAGAGTCTGTGGACATCCAGCGGCAACTGCAGGTTGGTCAGGCTGCGATCCTTAATGTCCTCCATGCCCACGGCAAAACCCTCACCAACATCGAGGCTTTCTTGGAGGGCATTCATTCATCGCAGGCTGACCAACGCAACTTGCTGAGGTCCATCGACTCCACACTGACTGCAGCAGTGGGTCTCCTGCAGCGCGACCTCCCCCCACCTACCCCTGCCCCATCCACACTTCCCACTCCCATGCCTGTCACACGTACACCCAGACGTCGGCATGCACCCACATCAACAGACACGGGCACCACACCAGCAGGGAAGGTCCACCGCACTCCTCCTGACACGCACACACAGGGTGAGGTAGGCACACCCACTGGGTCGGGGGGCAAACGTGTGACACGCAGCCATAGTGGGAGTCCGCATTCCACCCAGTCCACTCCCTCCAAATCCCCTCCCCTCAGCTCTCCTGGCCACATCTCCCCCAAGGACACCTTCATGGCCGCTCTGTCCCTGAGCCCCACAGTTACACCACCACGCAAGCGGTCAAGGAGGTCCCCGGTCAGGGTGGTTGAGTCTCCCCCCCTGTCTCCACCCTCCCCCGGTGGCGCTGCGACCCATCCCTCTGATCCCCCCCCTCCTTGGGGCCTGAGGTCCCTTCGGGTGCAGGGGACTCCCTGGAGGACCTTGCAAAGGTGTGTAGTGCCATCCTGGCCTCCGCCTTTGGCACTGACCCACCCCCTGTGGTGGAGTCCTCCATCCCTGCACCCACAACGCCTCCCCTTTGCCCTGATGTCCCTGCGGTGCCTGTTGCTTCCCCCCCCCCTGATGCCCTCACCAGTGTGGAAGACGATGCCATTTGACTGTGCAGGCAATGTAGGGGACACGCATCCCACTGTGTCCCCCATCCAGCTGAGAATCATTGACTGCCCTATGGGCTTTGTGAAGATTGAACTGCCTGCGATCCACGGACATTGTGCTCATGCTGAATAAAGCTTAATTTTGTTTTCATTATCACACTACTGCTATGCTGGTATTGGTGTTGGTGGGGCTGCTACATGGTTTTGGGTGGTGTGTAAGGGTTTGGGTGTGTGGGATGTGTAGTAGTGTACTGCTCATTGGTGGGACCCTGTGATCTGTGTGCCATCACAAGGTGTTGGCTAACTTTCTTTGTTCATGTAAGCAGTTACTGCATGGTGCACTTGTCCCAGGGTGTATTCCTTCCTCTGTGTACCCAGCTTTCTTCCCTGCAGGGTGTTCCCAATGTTTAGCGCAGAGCTGTGTCTACATGAGCTGTGTGTGTGACGGAGCCCTTCTACTTTGGCCATGCATGCAGGGCCATGTCTCCACCTGCGACAATCGTGGCATCCTTGGTGATCACTGTACTTGTGTGTGGAGTCTGTTGACATGAGTTCATGGGGACATGTTCCCTTGTAGCCAGTATGCATGTGGATAATTCTGGCCTCACACACATGTGTTACACCCCTCCTGTATCAGGGCACTGCTGGGAGTGATGGGCACCCACCCCTCCTGTCTCAGGGCACTGCTGGGAGGACTCCACACCCACCCCTCCTGTCTCTGGGCACTGCTGGGAGGACTCTGCACACACCCCTCCTGGGTCTGGACACTGCTGGGGGGACTCTGCACACACCCCTCCTGGGTCTGGACACTGCTGGGAGGACTCTGCACCCACCCCTCCTGTCTCAGGGCACTGCTGGGAGGACTCCACACCCACCCCTCCTGTCTCAGGGCACTGCTGGGAGGACTCTGCACCCACCCCTCCTGTCTCAGGGCACTGCTGGGAGGACTCCACACCCACCCCTCCTGTCTCAGGGCACTGCTGGGAGGACTCTGCACCCACCCCTCCTGTCTCAGGGCACTGCTGGGAGGACTCCACACCCACCCCTCCTGTCTCTGGGCACTGCTGGGAGGACTCTGCACACACCCCTCCTGGGTCTGGACACTGCTGGGGGGACTATGCACACACCCCTCCTGGGTCTGGACACTGCTGGGAGGACTCTGCACCCACCCCTCCTGTCTCAGGGCACTGCTGGGAGGACTCTGCACACACCCTCCTGTCTCTGGGCACTGCTGGGAGGACTCTGCACACACACCTCCAATTTCTGGATATGTACGCTTGGGACATACACGGTGTGGGTGCGCTCCATGCATTCGAGGTGAGGGTACGGGTCGTACTTACACTGTTGGGGTGGGGGGTACGCTCCATGCATACGCGGGTGAGGGTTCGTATCGTACTTACACTGTTGGCATGGGGGTTACGCTCCATGCATACGCGGGTGGGGGTACGGGTCGTACTTACACTGGTGGGGGTGGGGGTACGGTCCGTACGTCCGCGGGTGAGGGTTCGAGTCGTACTTACACTGTTGGGGTGGGGGGTACGCTCCTTGCATACGCGGGTGGGGGTACGGCTCGTACTTACACTGGTGGGGGTGGGGGTATGGTCCGTACGTCCGCGGGTGAGGGTTCGAGTCGTACTTACACTGTTGGGGTGGGGGGCACGCTCCATGCATACGCGGGTGGGGGTACGGGTCGTACTTACACTGTTGGCATGGGGGTTACGCTCCATGCATACGCGGGTGGGGGTACGGGTCGTACTTACACTGGTGGGGGTGGGGGTATGGTCCGTACGTCCGCGGGTGAGGGTTCGAGTCGTACTTACACTGTTGGGGTGGGGGGCACGCTCCATGCATACGCGGGTGGGGGTACGGCTCGTACTTACACTGTTGGCATGGGGGTTACGCTCCATGCATACGTGGGTGAGGGTACGGGTCGTACTTACACTGTTGGCATGGGGGGTACGCTCCATGCATACGCGGGTGGGGGTACGGGTCGTACTTACACTGGTGAGGGTGGGGGTACGGTCCGTACGTCCGCGGGTGAGGGTTCGAGTCGTACTTACACTGTTGGGGTGGGGGGTACGCTCCATGCATACGCGGGTGGGGGTACGGGTCGTACTTACACTGTTGGCATGGGGGGGTACGCTCCATGCATACGCGGGTGGGGGTACGGGTCGTACTTCCACTGTTGGCATGGGGGGTACGGTCCGTACGTCCGCGGGTGAGGGTTCGAGTCGTACTTACACTGTTGGGGTGGGGGTACGCTCCATGCATACGCGGGTGGGGGTAGGGTCCGTACATATCCGTCCCCACGCTATGTGATGCTTGTGCGGGCCGTACCCAGGCCTTTGCCACGTGGGTACGATCCGTCCCGCCATTGTTGGGGTGACGTGTGTGTGGGCGTGGTACGACTCGTACCCACGCTCTTGAGGCGTGGGTACGGGACGTACCTGTCTGGTTGTGTTGCCGGTTCGCGTGGTGACGGACTTCCGTTGTGGCGGTCGCTGGCTTATCAGGACACACCCCCACCCCCTCGTGGTGACCAGGGCATGGGAGTCAGGTATGTCCAGGCCATTTGTGACTTATGTGGTTGTTTTGTGGTCTGCCCTGGTCGTGCCACCCCCACCCCACCCCACTTTCCCCCCTCCCTTAGTTATTCTGACCTTCTGCGGCGTCTGCGTCGGTGCCTGTAGAGCAGGTGGACTGCTATGAGGGCAGGGATGACTCGTAGGTTCGGGTCCATGTCTGTCCGTCGCGTACTGGTACTCCAATCGCGTCGTCCTGTCGCGTACGGGTCCTCCTTGGTGGCGTCGTCCTGTGTGTCCGTCACGTACTGGTCCTCCTTGTTCGCGTCGTCGTCTGTCCGTCGCGTACTGGTGGTCCTTGTTCGCGTCGTCCTGATTTCCCGGCAGTTTTTGGCTGCCGCAAAATATTCACCGTGCGGGGTGACGTCGGTGCGAATCGTGATTCCTGGGTCGTGAATGGCTGGCGGCGAGCGTCCCGACGTCAGGTCGGCACTTTCCCGGATCGCATTGGTAGGTGTTTTTTTGTTCGGTCGGACTCTTTTACGAATCGTACGGTCATGGTGTACCCGTGCGAATCGTAATTCCTTGTTTGTAGAAATTGACGACCGGGTACGCGTCGGACGGAGAATATGCTCCGTCCGACGGTTCGTACCCGGTTTTTACCGGATCGTGATCGGCACCATAGTCTGTCTGGGGAGATAGTTCCCGAAGTAAACTAGTACAGCTCTAGGCCATGCATCCGCTCTGACTGGCTGTTTCAAGGTAAAGGGAAGCCGGTGGACATGTTGGACTTCTTGGGTCCAGTTCCACCCTTCCACATCAGAAAATGTCTTTCTTAGTAGCTCCACCATATAAAGACACATGTCCGTGCCTTCCTTGTTCTCCGGAATACCCAGGAACCGCAGGTTGTTCCGGCATTGGCAATTTTTTTGATCCTCCAACTTCCATTGGATGTCTACTAGCCTGGCTTCATGCGATTCAGTCTGATTCTGGGTTGCTACGATATCCATCTCAAGAGTTGTAATTCTTGTCTCCAGCTCTGTCAATCTGTCAGAGATATAGTTACATACTTTAACAACTTTCCGTACTGACTCCTGCACCTTACGGATAGCTGTCTGGGAGCGTCAGCTGTCTTGCCTTGTTGCTTCCAGGTGTGCCATGATGGATTGCAGAATAGAATCCAGTGTCGTGTAGGGCTGCCTTCAGAATCCGGTGCTTTGCCGCCAGCCTGCCCCACTAATTGATACATGGTGAGTAGTCCCAGTGTAGATCTGTTTCTTTTTTTTAAGTTGTCCTGAAAGCCCTAGCTTCCCTTTAACTCTACGCATGGTTGCAGCAGAGTCTATTCAACCAGTATCAAGTAGACTTTCGCTTTCACTCTCGCTTGTACTTGACAAGGAAGCAGAGTCCTCCATTGACCAGGTATCATCCGACAGTGAGTAGAAGCAATCCGTTGTCTCTACATCAGTGTCTTTCACATGGCACCTGCTTTTCCTGTTATGCTTTTAGTTCTGTTGCCGTACTTCCCCCGAGGTTTTGTCCTGGGTTTTTTTTTCTGACCTGTTGAGTTTTCTCAGAGGTATTTTTTGTGTGGTCCTCCCTCCTCCCCACTTGCGATATCTTTCACTGGTGTAGCTAGGGGGGGGCGCAGGGGGCGGTCCACCCCAGGCGGCACTATTATGGGGGCGGCGGGCACATGTGCGGCGGCTGTTGCTGAGCAGCCAGTACACCACACGAGTAGAAAGTGCAAGTGCACCTGCTTGCAAGCAAATCCTGCACCACCTAGTGTAGTGGTGGTGTGGCACCGGTGCGACGCCCAGCGTACCATGTATGTGGGTCCCAGGGCCGTCAATCTTGTAGCGCGCGAGGGCGCTACTAATGACGGCCCTGGGCATCTTTTTTTGGCCAGCCCACGCGCTGCTGCAGTAACGCCTCGAGTCAACTCGAGAGTCAAAGAGAGACACTGCTTTCACTTTCATGAGTTCATGGGCAGCAGCTGAACTCAGAAATGGCTCATAGCTTCTGTTAATGAGCTCACAGTCGGCGAGGTAATGAATCCGGTGGCCTGCTGCATGACGCACACCCAATGACCCAGCCTGTCCCACCATAATGGCCCGTGCAGCTGAGCCAGCCGGCCAGAACGAGCCTGATGTGGGCGGCATGTCACAACAGGGAGAGAGAGGCGAGCCAGGCGGACGGCATCTCATGAAAACGGAGCTGCTCTCGAGATGCCACAGCTGCAATTTCTTTTCAAGTAAGTGTGTGCTTAGCTGCCCTGGAAGTTAGAGAGGGGCGTAAAATAAGAGTCCTTGCTGGCAAGAATGTTCCAAATGATCTGTGCTCCCGGCACATCATTAAAACAATTATGATTGGTAATGCCAAAGTGTGTAAAAGGTGCAAGAGGACAGTAACAATGGACCTAAATAAGCTATACCAAATTAATAGGAAATTATGTGAACAAAAAAAATGTAAAACACTTTGACGCTGAAGGCCAGTAGGAGGGAATGCTATTGGAACACGGAGGCGAGGGTTGTGTTATGGAGACTAAAAAAAGGGTGTGTTACATCCGACTCACCCAAAAAATAGTAATTTGTGATTTCGGTCTTTTGGATTTTAAGACTGTTATTTCACAGCATGGCATGCTTCCCTTTTCCGAGTTGCATGAAACCCCTGACGCCACGGCGCCTGGGACCTCCACAAGGCTAGCGTTATTGTCGAGGCGCCCAGGCTCCTCTGTAAAACACAAGAAAGCACTTAATGCTGTTTACATAATGAAACCAAACAAAAACAAATGACAGGCTGGCACCACAAACTGAAACCAGAAAGGCCTTTACCGTGTCATAATTTTCATACCGTGTTGAGCATGCAATGTATTTTTTCATTAGGACACCTAAGACTTGTATTTGCGATGGCAGGACACTGATTATTATAAGCACGCACAGACTCGAGGCAATTTTAGACGTTTTCGATGAGCAGGATTATGTGAAATGTGCAAGGGGTTATTTAATGCAATGTATCAGCGACGGCGCAATGCATCTGTTGGGCGACTGTAACAACACACCAGCACGAGCAGTCAGAGCGGGCCCATCCTTCAGAATACATCTTTTTATTTTAGCAGACCGTAATCTGACACTCCGTCCCCTTCTGATGCGGTCGAAGCATGCCTTTGAGTGCCTTGACAATCACTGCCACGGCGGCCTCATTACTAAACTTTGAATTTTAGAACCTAGTGGAGGCACAGTGGGAAACTATGCGGTCTCAGACTATGGGATAACATCCGATTTAGTCGGCGAACTGCAAATATTTAGGCAGGATTAAATGGATTTGACAAAACGTATATCCTCTTGCAGAAGGTTCTTCATTCTCACAGCGTGGGCTGGCATCGGAGAAGACATGATGGAGGGCAGACGTTTGTGATCGTATTGCACATTGTACTCTTGTCCCTGTGTGCCATGTTTGGAGCTTTTGACAGACGAAGACTAAAACTAGGCCTTTTTTGCCAAAGTGATGGCAAATGGTGAGCTATCGCCAGCGTGAGGTTCGCTTTCAAGCAGTGCTTAATTTCATCATCATCATCATAATCTTTATTTCGATCACAATGGATCATAAAAGAATACAATAAAAATTGCATAAAACAATTTTACATGTTAAGAACAATCAAAAAGGTAAAATACATAAAAGCAATCATAAGTTAAAAATCATTCAATTGATCACGTGCTCATATTAGACTTGATATAACGATTTCTAACAAACCACATTGCAGTTAAAAATTTGGCAACAGCAAATACGATGGGGGCCGCTAAATCTGACTTTAAAATTCTATAAGCAGGAAGATACCTCCGGATGCCTAAATTTCTCAGGAGTGGAGTGAGCCAGTACTTCCGAGATCTATTATATGTTGGGCAGAAGAATATAATGTGTAGATCAGTCTCCTGCAAATTTGCACATGTTGGGCAATGAGCCGTAGTATGTATTTTAGCCCAATGTTCTGTGTATGCCCTCAGGGGAAGGGTGCCATATCGCCACTGCATGAATAGTTTCCTTGTCAGTGGGGGGCCAACATCGTCTAAAACAGTCTCTAAACTATACTTGTCTTTTATAGCGAAAAAGTGGTTAGATAGGGATCCCTCACGTGTGGTCTCCACTATGACACGTAGCTTGTGCTCATAATAAGAATTTACTAGAAGTTTACGTGGGGTCCTACAACATGCATTCTCCGGATGTAGCCACAGCTCCGATCTTCCCAGGATTTCAAAAGTGTTCTTCACGTATTTAAACCACGGTATTTTTGTCACTTGTGGAAGGCGCAAAATCTCAATGAGTTCAGCCCGGTAGCTTGATAATTCTGGCGAGCTCCATAACCTGCGCCAAAAAAGCAGTGGTTTGAGGCCCAACTCCTCTGTGATTGACCTAAGGTCCAAATAAAATCTTAGAGGGATAAGTGGGGTGCTAGTTGGTAATGCTACCAGTTGTCTTATAAAGTTGTTTTCAATTGTCAATAGTTTCTGGTCAGCTGTATGCCCCCATATCTCGCCCCCATATAATGCTGCTCCTCTGGCCTGTGCTTTGTAAATTTGGAGGGGTGGGCCCAATGGTTTATATGTTGACCTGGCTAGTGTCCTCGCTATACCGCCCATTGACTGTGCCAATTTCAAATATACCTTCGTTCTATGCGAGTCCCAGGTCATATTTTGATTAAGCGTTATCCCCAGGTAATCAAACGTGTAGACCCGCTCTAGTCTGACAGACCCTATCATGGGGTTTGGGCGAGTGAGTGGATTCGGATTGAAAATCATGTACTTTGTTTTGGACGCATTGATTTCCAAACCGCGCTCACTACAAAAATTTGAGAACCCATCCAGCACCCGTTGTAGGCCCATGGGGGATTTAGAAAGCAGCAGGGTGTCGTCTACAAACATAATTGTGGGCACCCTGCTGCCATTGAGCTTGGGCGCATCGATGTTTTTTATCCCCGATATATATTTAATAACCCCGTCCACAAAGAGGCAGAACAGGATCGGTGCAAGGACACAACCCTGTCTAACCCCCGTTTGTACCGGAAAGGCCTCAGATAAAGCTCCCACTCTGCCACACCTCACCCTGGCAAAGTTGCCATGATGCAATCTAATCAGTATTGAAAGGATGTCAGGCGGAAGTCCTAGGTCGTTTAGAACAGCCCATAATTTATCTCTACATACCAAGTCAAATGCTGCACGTAAGTCAACAAAGACCGTGTATAGGGTGCCGCCCTCAATTACCACGGTCTTCCAATATAAAAGATTGAGGCGAAAGATCTGATCTATGGTCGAGACACCCTCTCTAAACCCAGCTTGGTAAGGGCTCAATATATCCCGTTCCTCAATCCAACTTTGAAGGCGGTTGAGTATCAGTCTTCCAAAAAGCTTTTGCGAAACATCAATGAGACTGATAGGTCAATAATTGGATGGGAGCAGAGGCGAACCCTTTTTAAATATTGGGACGATCTCTGCGCCCAGCCAAGTATTGGGCACTTCCATACCACCTAGGATACAATTGAACAGTACCAATAAATAAGGCGCCCACACCTCGGGTTTGTGTTTGAATAGATCACCAGGCAAACCATCTAAACCGGGAGCCTTAGCTGGTGCCAGGCGTCCAATTGCCTCGCGAACCTCTGCTAATGTGAATGGGACCGCCTTAGATTCATTACTTCCAGGATAAACAAAGTGTGATTTCGCACCAGGGGGTGCGCTGTAGAGGGACTGGAAGTGATTCTTCCACATCAATGGGGAAATATTGGGCTCAATTGCTGATGGCGATGCATCTGAGCCTGTGTTCACAAAGCGCCAGAATGCTCGGGAATCACGTCGTGCCAGGGCATTCTTGAGGTTTTCCCATTTATCATGCTCCCACTCACTTTTTGCTTGACTAATCAGGCGCTTGTAGGCCGATCTCCTGGTCCTGATCTCGTCGCGCGCCTTCCCCTCCTTGAGTGAGGCCAATAGATCCAATTTCGCCTGGCGACAAGTGGTATTGTACCAGGAGGGGCGCTGGGAGCAACGGTTTACCCCTTTTGGGGTGGTGAAGAGACTTCCAGACACTGCCTGGATGAAGTCCTCATGAAGCGAACCCCACAGTTTCAGAGTGTCCTGGGTAATGTCTTGTTCCAATAATTCACATGCTTTGGCAAGTGAGGGGGCAACACGGGCATAAAGCCTTGATAATTTCTCTGGATCAGATACTAGTCTCTCCCACTTGACTCGTCGTCGGTTACTGGTGAGAGATAGTACCGTCTCGAGTAGTGGTAGCTGCACACACCTATCCTCAAGACCAGGGAGATTATAATCGAGTTCCAAAGCATCGTGGTCACTATCCCCCCTAGGGACTACACAAAAATCTCTGATGTGTGACCACGAGGTCATAGGAACAAGAATGTAATCAAGCCTGGATTCCCTTCCCACTCTATTATATGTGTGTTTCGGGGGGATGTCTGACTTTATCCGACCATTGCAGGCCCGTATACCGTATTTTAATGTCAAAGAAGTAATTTGGACAACTAAGGGTGTCCAATTTCTTGGGCCCGGTGCAATCAGTGGGGGTATAGACCAGAGCACATCCTCTTCGTGGGCTAGTCCATCCAGTGGGCCGAGGAGTGGCTCGTAGTGACAATTAAAGTCACCGCCGATTAGGAAGGGGGTGGCATCGGGGATTTCGCTTAATACGTCCGCAAGCTCCGCAATAGTGCGTGATTCTTGCATACCAGAGACTGGTCTGGAATAGACATTTATCAGCAAAAGCCTACTTGAGTTTTGCCATACCAGCAGGACGACTAAGATGTCCTCCTTATCAAAGGGAAGTAGGGTAGCCGTGCATCCCAGGTCGGTAGCCACCCAGATTGCAAGTCCTCCCGAGGGTCGTCCTTTGCCTCCCCATTTCGCATTATTGGAAAATGTGGCAAAGGCACTGTGTAGCACCTCCTCCCGAGCCCAAGTCTCCTAGAACAAACATATATCTTTAGCCTCGACATATGAGTTCCAGTCTGGGCAGTGGAGTTTATTAGACAGTCCCGCCACATTCCACGAGAGTAGCTTCAGTGACGAGGGACGAGCATTATTTGATGATGAATTTGAGGGTGGGCCACTACTAACTTGAGGACCAGATGGGGTATTGGTGGGAGTATTACCCCGGTGATCCTTCTCCGACTCCTTATTAGAGGTTGGGAAGGGAGCACCCAAAATTTCACTCTCACCAGGAATAGAGCTCTCCTCAATGGTGAGGACCGCTGTGAGAGGCATCGTGCAAATTTGGGATGAAGTTGGGGCCAGATCTTCACTCTGGTCTCCCCTGCCCATAATACTCAGTCAGTCAACCAGGTCCAGATTACTGTATCTGTTGTGGGTTGGGAAATAATCATCGAGACGCATTCTCACGTGGTGAGGGGTCCCAAGTTTCCTGTTGCCCCATTTGGCCCCTCTTCTATCTACTAATTCCCAGCCTTCTTCAGGGTGCTCTAATTTTGGCGGTGGATATAAAATCCCTGTTTCTCTAATGCCCCTTTTAGGCCTGTTTCTGTTTACTGGTATCCAACCCTCTTCTACCTGCTCCAGTCTAGGGGGTGGATAGAAGAAGGATAGCGGCAAGACTTGAATTTGGGTCCCTTTGTCACGGTATGGCAAACTTCAGATATAGGAGACAGTCCAAGGATCCCTGAAATTCACCAGGACACAGTCTCCAGGAATAGATTTCCTGGTTGAGTCAAGCCATGGTACTCTTCTTACCATGAGGACCTCACTCCATGCGCCTTCGGGAAGGGGTCTGTTTGTAGCGAGCCAGTTAATAACCTTGTTTTTAAGAGATTCCGCGGATTCTCGCGCGGATTGCTTTAATTCAGGGATACCTGCCAGTATGATTATATATGGACTTGCCTCTGGTGGCAGGTTTAATATCCTTGAATTATTATCATTAGCATTACCCTGGGTTTCGCTTTCACAGGTATTTGCTACCGTGTCAGAAGGTTGCAAATTAATGTCTTGACAAGGGAATTGGGTTTTAGTGTGGTTAACCACAGGGGCCGTTTCTTTAGCTATCGGGGCTGATTGATCTTTCGGAGTGGTAAGGCTCAGCCCTCTTTCTAATGGTTGGGTGTCTTGTGACCGGGTGACAGCTAGTTGTCCCAGTACTTTTTCAATCTTATTTAGGCAAGATTCCATCATTGTTAGTCGTGCTTCCAAGGGTTTAAGCACTACCCTCATCAATGCACGGATATCAGAAAGAGTGATATCCTCCTCCTCAGAGTTAATGTTAATGGTGGTATTAAGGGGGGTCTGCCTTGGTGTTTTGGGGGTTGAGGGTTTTTTTTGTACTGCCTTTTTTTGCCCTTTCTAAGATTCACCCTTTTTCTTTCCATCATGCGGGGTGGGGTTCTTATCGGTATTTGGCTTTCTCCCTCGAGAGCTTTGTGCCCTCTCTTTACTTTTTGGAATTGCTCCCTCCCTCTCTCTCTGCCTTATCTCCTTCTGCTGGTGGACCCTAGTCTCTATAGTTGCCTCTGTCAAAGGTGGGACAATATTTAATGGAGTTGGAGGCAAAGGGGCCATTAAGGAAGGTAGGGGTAAGAGGGTGAGATTGACTGGGGCCGAAATGTCACACTCACTATGGGTAGCAATAGAACTTGACAATCCAGCTATATCACTCATATCAACATCGTCATGGTCCCTTTCCCCGCTATCTGGTAATATATGTTCAATTCTTTGTACGGGGGTTGTTACATGGGCGAGAGGGCCCAGGGACGATCTCCTTACCCACTCTATTTATTGAGAAATTCGTCGTTCTAAGGTGGAAATTTCATCAATAAGGAGTGAACCAGCCTTACCAAAATAAGTGTCTAGAGTACCTTGTGGCTTCCCTGTGGCCATCATGGTCTTACTTCTTGTTTCTCTTGTATTCATTGTCCAATTACAGGCGTTAAATGAAACGGGACAGTGTAAACCAGGAACGGAGAACCGGAACCGGTCGCTCTCGGTCTCGAACGGCCTCAAACGGCCTTAAACGGCCCGCTCTTTGCCCGGTCTTCACCCCGGGCTGCGTCCCGTGCGCGTCCCGCTAGCACGTGTGGACGGGGGACTTGTAATGGTGGAAAGTCAGAAGGGAGGCGGGGTCGGGAAGAGCAAACAGGTGTGCTGGATGAATTCAGCAGAAAGCACCCTGGTCCTCGCAGTCCCGGAAGTCAAGGCCCCCACAGCGTACCTTCAAAGCGCAGCACAAGCGTCCCCACAGGTCTGGCGACACGAACAAGGTAGGATCCCAGCTCCGATGTGTGTAGAGTCAGCGCCCACGAGCGGCACCCGCGAAGTGGGGGCCGCGAGGCGTAGAGTAGCTGAGGGAGGCGGGGTCGGGAAGAGCAAACAGGTGTGCTGGATGAATTCAGCAGAAAGCACCCTGGTCCTCGCAGTCCCGGAAGTCAAGGCCCCCACAGCATCCCTTCAAAGCGCAGCACAAGCGTCCCCACAGGTCTGGCGACACGAACAAGGTAGGATCCCAGCTCCAATGTGTGTAGAGTCAGCGTCCACGAGCGGCTCCCGCGAAGCGGGGGCCGCGAGGCGTAGAGTAGCTGAGGGAGGCGGGGTCGGGAAGAGCAAACAGGTGTGCTGGATGAATTCAGCAGAAAGCACCCTGGTCCTCGCAGTCCCGGAAGTCAAGGCCCCCACAGCGTCCCTTCAAAGCGCAGCACAAGCGTCCCCACAGGTCTGGCGACACGAACAAGGTAGGATCCCAGCTCCGATGTGTGTAGAGTCAGCGCCCACGAGCGGCTCCAGCGAAGCGGGGGCCGCGAGGCGTAGAGTAGCTGAGGGAGGCGGGGTCGGGAAGAGCAAACAGGTGTGCTGGATGAATTCAGCAGAAAGCACCCTGGTCCTCGCAGTCCCGGAAGTCAAGGCCCCCACAGCGTCCCTTCAAAGCGCAGCACAAGCGTCCCCACAGGTCTGGCGACACGAACAAGGTAGGATCCCAGCTCCGATGTGTGTAGAGTCAGCGCCCACGATCGCGAACCAGGCGACGACTGCCACAACTCTACGCTCCGCGGGTAGACGGCTGCACCCTTAAAATTGTGTTGTGTGTAATTTTTTAAAAGGCGCAAACAAAATAAGTGGCAGGGCTCTCATCAGGAGGCCACTGCAGCTTGCTCCACACATTGCCCCTGCTGTGCTGCCAATGAAAGTGCTGTCAATGATAGTGACCATCACACTCCTACAAGTGTGACAATTCGGACTAATTCAGGCCCTAAAGCCATAAAAATGGCTTGGGCGGCAGGTAAAAGTCATTTTAATGTATATTGATTTAATAATTAACTGTTGTTGTGGTCATCTCTAAATTATCCAGACAGCGCCCAATTGTGGCAGGCTGTCACAAGCACTGGTGTTGACAGTTAAGCCAGCACCGGAAACCACCTGCTCAAATTAAGCACTGCTTTCAAGCAGACGTTGGAAACTCTGGAGTTACATTTCTAAGAGCACACATAGAGGGTCTACTGCTCATAAACATTTGAGAGTGTACAGGATTTGAAATCTGATGGTATATGCTGTATTAATGGGTAAGGATTCTACCATACAAGAGCCATGATGGACTACATTAAACGGTTGGCTCCCTTTTTATTTATTTTTTAAAAAAAAATGTTTATTTGTTTTTATTGATTTCACATAAGTGAGCCAGACATTGTATAGCGGTAAATGGACATAGAAGTACATGGCATAGTTCACATGTTTACAACCAATTTAGGATAACACATATTAAGAGTGTCAGACATCCATGATGATCCCTGTATGACGTCACTCAGTGGTCTAATATCGTGAATATGCATCTCAACGGCCATCAAATACAGTACGTTTTCAGCATTTTCATCTACACCAGGAGTCCAGCCAAACATGTAATAATTAGTCAAATCTATCAGGAGCTAATATAGTTATAATATTCTAACAAAAACTGTTACCCAATCCCCCCCCCTCCCCTCCCCGCATGCTTGGCCATAAATATCTAACAGTAGTATTTGCACATTTTCTATATCTGCAGTTGTGTGTGTCTTAATTCCAAAGACTAACGTAGGCAACTATACAGTCCTGCTAACTTACACATTATAGCCCACAAGGATTGTGAGGAGCCCATGTGTCCCACAGCTGTTCAGCAAACCCCCATGCAATATTCAGAGTCCGCCTCAGTAGGACAAAATGTCTATTGCAGCGTATTCCTCTATCATTGCATTCCAGCTCAACAAAATCAGTGTTTTTTCGTAGGCCTCTATATTCCTCTCGTTTTAGTTCAGCCCCCTCCGCCTTACCCCACCTCAACAATTCCGTGTGCCAGTCCTGTACGGACGGAGCCCTAGTAGCTTTCCATCTTGTGGTTATTGCTCTCTTGGCCAGAAGGAGCGCAAGGTTAGCAAAACGGGGGGTAGGGTTACCCTTCTTTTTACCGGGCCCTAGCCCTAGTATGCAGTATTTCAAAGTGTCATTCTGGCGTATCGGAGCTATATTCATCAATATTTTGCATATCGTCGCCCAGTAATGTCCCAGTCTAGGGCAGTCCCATATCATGTGTACCAACCCGCATAGGGTGCGAGGCAGCGCGGGCAGGCCCCTAGAAACATAGCGCTCAGTCTGTGTGGGGTTAAATAAGCTCTATGTAGCAGCATCAATTGAATAAATGTAGGATTCCGAGAGACTTTCTTGGGGTGCCCCAATATAATATCCCATTCCTTGGCTGTAAATGCACGGCCTACGTCCCCTTCCCACTTATCGCGTAGCGGCCATTAGGAGACCAAACGGTTGGCCCTTACATTTGTTTATAGGTCCAGTGCATGAGCTATTTGGTACGGGCCGACAGTATATATCATGGAATAATAATTGGTGAGATAACCCGGGCGGTTAAAGTATTTCTTGGAGAGATTTCTGTTTTGTGTAGTCCCAGAACTGACTCGAAGTAATATAGAAGGTTAATATGCTTGTAAAGCACATCATGTAATATGCAGATGATAGAATGTTATTCTTTTTAATGTAGCTAGGTAAGTGGGTTATTGCTTTGAACACAGATCCTTTTGTTACTTGCCTTTCATAAATAGTAAGCCTTTCAATATAGCACAGTGAGCTGTGTAGGATATGTGACTGCTACACCTTTTAACCCTCACTGACTCATGCAACACATCTTGTACACTGATTTACACACTTGCATGAAAATAGTGCTATTTAAATTGTGTGTAAATACTGGGACAGACCAACACACATGACATTCTTACAGTTCATGCACTTACATAAAGGGACCTAACAAAGCATGCCTCTCTTAAGTACCTGTGAAGAGATAAGTTGTGTGCTTTTGTTTCCCTCCATTACTTTTACATTTAAGTGTGATGTTCCAGGCCACTCCATCAAAAGGAGGCCTAATGGCCCCTTAACTTGGCCTTTATCTTTGGCCCATCTGGAGGTGAAGATAAAAAAGCCCCCCTTGCTGCCAGCACGTTGCTGATGGGAATGAAAAGCAGACAATGTGGAGGTGCTGCTGAACGTGTCCAGGAGTCTGAAAATGACACCGGGACAAGTTCAGCATATTTCTGTGTGGCCCAACTTCTTGGCAGGGTGGACGGCGTTCACCCTGTGAAAATAGTGGGTGGACCCACGCAGCACCTCCGCTCCGACCTTTGCTTTCACCTGCAGTGGAGTAGAGAGTGGCATTGTAACTTAAACCCTGTCAATCCACCTCCACTGCTCGCTGTCCTTTTTCCCCAGCCCCCGGCCATGGGCGGCAATCTGAGGGATAGCCCCAGGCGCCAGAAGCTCTAGCTACGCCACTGATATCTTTAATGACATCTTTGATCTGCTAGAGTGTATATAGGTACCATCATTTTGACCGTCCTTGTTCCCTACCTTCCCCCCCGTCCAGATCACCTGTGTTGCATGTCCCTGTCCCCCCTTCACTGTTGTCCTGTATCTGTAGGCAGCCAGCCGCTACTGAACTGGGCATTGCTTGATTAGGTATTGCCTGCTTAGCTATTGCCAGATCATTTATCTGCAGGCTGGCCATTGATACACTCTCTAGGCCCCCTTCACCCAGATTCTCTGCTTCGCCATGCTCCTCAATCCTCATTCCAGCTCCCAATCCTGGTTCTGATGGCACTCTGGAGCCTCCGAACAGTTCCACAATCATCAGATCGGGCAGGTATTGCTGGGGTAATGACCGATGCTTCCCCTTTCTCTCTGGAGCGACGTCCTTCCCGGTTCCGGTCTGCCCTCGGCGCCCGGGCTGTCGAACCGCTGTCTCTGCTGCAGCACCTATCTCCGTCCCGGAGCAGGAGGATGTGAAAATCCCACCTAGCGTCGGACTGCCTCTGGCCGAAGACGCCCCCGTTTTCCCTCGAGATGGTTGCTGCCCCTTCGGCTTCATCCTGGCTGAGAAATGTGTCTGCGAGGGGCAACAATCAGAGCCGCTCAATGTGCTGTAGAGCTTCTTGCAGGTTAGTAGAAGTTTGTGTTGTCCGGTCGTGATCCTGCAAGTCGGAGTGCAGCTGCTAGCCTCCTCATTCAACAGTTTCAGCAAGCTTTTCAGAATTTCCAACAGCGTCCTTTATTTTTTAGTACCGGGGATTCACGGGGGGTCTCACAAGATCAAGGCATTACGAACTGTGAACGGCCGCCTCAGCCGACTGCAATTTTAAGGCAAATCAAGTCTTATCGCGCAATAATCACTCCACGCAAGGTAACTTAGCGTAAAAGGCCATTTATTAGGACAGGGTTGGACAACCATAACCAAACATCACACAAACCCCCCAACAATCCCCAACAACATAACTTCTCATTCTTCCATTCTCTCCCATACTCCAACTACTCCATCCCACTTCACACAGCAACCTCCTCACTTATCCCATTCGCTTCCTCACTTCTCTTCCAACCTCCTCCATCATCTCCATTCGTCGTAAACTGGTATGACGCACCCCCAACTTTCACCAGTATCCCCCTCCCCGGAAGGGTGAGTATGCCCGTCATGGACTCCTCCCCCCTCCCAAATCCGCCAACCAGGGAACCCCCGGAGGGCGGGTACCTGCCCCACCCCCTTTCAGTGCACCTTTCGCCCTCACGCTCTCCGACACCAGATAGACTCATTCCATAAACCACTGATGACATCCCTCAATTCCATCATGTAGTACGCATTGCCCATGTGCGAAAGGTTCACTCCATCGTCTCTAAAAAGCAGGGGTTCCTCGAGCCACAATCCAGTGTGCGCCAGCACTTTGATCCCACTGTTCTCACAAAAAACCACATAGCCCTATTCAATTTCCTTCGGGCTCGTTCCACCGCTGCGGGCTTCAACGCCCCCCTCCAGATCCGACGAGGGAAAATTGCATTTTTTGGAAAAGGTCAAATATAAAATTAATTTACTTGTAAAAAAAATAAATCGCCCCGCAGCAAAAGGTAGATAAACCTTTGGGTAGTTTAAAGGTTCACACAATGTAATAATCTCTGGGGGGAACCTGTGCCGTAATAGGGCTGAATGAAGCTACCGCTGGTTTGTCATTAAGCCTTTAGGTAGTTTCGAGGTCTACACAATGTAATGATCCCTAAGGGGAAGCACAAGCCATAATAGGACTGAAATATGCTGACGCTGGGTTGTTATTGAGCATGGATCTCGAGGCGCAAAAAACATGCTACCTATTAAAAACATCTTAGCGGTAGTCCGTAGAGACTCTATCTCGTGGGAGGAGATGGCTAAACTTTGTATACTTCTGCTGTATCTATTTATGGCGCCATGTTGTGACGTACTAATTAAATCTTGTAGAACGATATCGAATACGTGTTAACCTAATCCACCATCTTTCAACGTTGATAAAGTTCTAAGTCTAAGTTCTGTAAACTTGATGTACGGTATTGTGTTGGTGAATAGATGGTTAAAGACCGAATGAATGGGGGATTTGTTTTATATTTTAAAAATTCCATATTGCCGATATTATTTAACATGGGATCTAATTCTGTAAATATTTTGGGGCCCATTAGGATGGCGGGCGGACTTTAGCCTTTGCATTTGGGGGGCCGTCGTGAGCCCCCAGGATGTTGGGGGGTGGAAGGGCACATAGGGGGTACCTATGGTACCCCCCTGCATTTGCATGCACGACGTGGCAGGCACCGCGCGGTGCCTGCCACGTTGTGCATGCAAATGCACAGATGCCTTTTTTGCATTGCAGCGGGTGCTGCTGACAGCACCGCCCACCACAATGCAAAAAATGCAGGATGCGCCCGCCAGTGTGGCGGGCGCATCATAATTGTACATGTGGGACCGCCGCACACATAGTGGACGGTCCCATCTTAAGGTGCGATTGTGGGCGGATCCTAATAGACCCCTAAGGCATCAATTTCACATTTTTCAACAATTAATACTTCATGTGCTGTTTAAATTATAAGGAGCATCCAATCGCAGCTCCATCTCTTTGCGATGAATGTCCAATTCTCAATACATTTTTCATGTTTAATGAACAGGCCAGGTATATTAGTCAGCTGTTATCCTTTCGGTATGATGGCCTTTTTACAGTACTCGACAAAAAAATCACTGTGGAGTTCTATTCATATAACTTTTTTCTTTATATTCAAAAAGTTTTCCCATTTTTCTTCATCACTGTTAGACACCGTTATTGTGCTAATATTTTTTAAAGACCCGTTAACTAAACAAAAAGGGACAGGGTATGTGTACCAAAAACAGAAGAAATTCCCTTTTCATTAAAAACCAATTATTTGTTCTTGGGAAAAGATCTACAAAGATGTACAGGATGCCCCCGTGATGTAAAGTAAGGGATAGATTCTTATGGATGTAACCTAGTCAGAAGTGGGTATATAAATAGATCCTCTCTGTCTGTAGTGAATAAAACCCTGGAAGACTACAAATTAAAGTGCATCAATGGGTGGACAAAAAGCACTACTTTTCAAATATCGTCAAGAAACCCAAAAAAGCATGTTGGATTTAGGAAAGACAGTGTCTTTATATAATTTATTATTTGTATGCCTAATCAATAAAATAAAGTATGTTAAAAATCATTAAAAAATCAATTTTCTTAGTTTACAGTGTCAAAATAGTTATATTACAATCGTATAATCAAAATTCAAAATATGCACACACTGAAACAATGTTATAATGTTAAGCACATCAAATCTACAATTTTATAACTTCAGATTATCTTTTACACAGACAACAACAATATCATGAGTGTTTCATAAAAATATTTATACAACAACCACCAAGTCAGGATGAACTTGACTGGTTTAGGCAAAGTCAACGCCTCTGCACGGCTCATCCTCGACATCCCTCACCACAGCCACATCACAGCCCACCTGAAAGACCTGCACTGGCTCCCCGTCAACAAGAGGATCACCTTCAAGCTCCTCACCCACACTCACAAAGCTCTCCACAACACCGAACAAGTGTACCTCAACGAACGGCTCACCTTCTACAACCCAAACCTCTAGCTGCGCTCTGCTGACCTCGCCCTCGCCACCGTCTCCCGTATCCGTCAAGCGACCGCCGGCGGCATATCGTTCTCCCACCTCGCCGCAACCACCTGGAACACCCTCCCCATCCACCGACGACAAACCCAGGACCTGCTGACCTTCAGGAGACTCCTCAAGACCGGGCTGTTCGAGCAGTAGCAGCACCCCCGCCTCCCCCCCAGGGCCTTGAGACTCTCACAGGTATGTAGTGCGCTCTATAAATGTACCGATTGATTGATTGAAAGTGTTGACGTGGCGTTTCAGTGAAAAAGACAATATTCATCACTTTCTTCAGGACAAATTCTATTTAAAGCAAGAGGAAAAAACACTACCAATACCATATGACTAAATCAATAGGAGTGTACAATACTTAGTGTACAAAATTACTTTATTACTTTATGTTCTTTTATGTTCTTTTCTGAATGTAGCCAGTGTTGAAAATCCGTAATTGATGGCCTGGGCTTTTGTCTGAATCACCTTCTTCTGAAATGCGAAGATATCATTTGCATCTATTTTGGCCCCCAAATATACATAGGTGGCAATTTCATCAATTTTGTTTCCATTAGGATGCCATTTTCGACTTTTGTTAGGGCCCCGGTTGCAAGCCATCACACTACCTTATTTTGTAGTTTACTTCAAGGCCATTCTTTTCTGCTTTTCTGCAAAAGTACCAAGGGAATTAAGCAGCTTTGGAGGTCTATTCGAGTATTGCCAAACAGCAGAAGATCATCAGCATGCACCATATTGCAGGACCGGCACCATGGTGTGCATGATTGTTCTTGCAGATGCTCTGAAAAGCATCAACAATGCAGAGAAACATGGAAAACAGCAGGTTTCGATCAGGCCATGCTCCAAAGTGATCATGTGTTTCTTAACTGTGATGATGAAACATGGTTGCATTGGTAAATTTGATATCATTGATGATCACCGAGCTGGGAAAATTATTGTGAACCTCCCTGGCAGACTAAACAAGTGTGGTGTAATTAGTCCACGGTTTGATGTGCAACTGAAGGATCTGTAAAAGCGGCAGAACAATCTGTTGCCATCCAGTCAGTTTGGATATATTGTTCTCACAACGTCAGCTGGGATCATGGACCACGAATAAGCTAGGTGAAACATACCGGAGACAAAATCCTGGGATTCTTTTTCTAGAATGTGAAAAGGCAGACTAATAAATTGTAAAACACATTCAATGTGGTAATTTGCACAAGGTTTGCGTATCCTGGTAGACCTATAGGATTTGTTCTGAGAGCAACCTGGCATACAGGTGATAGAATTTCGGTGGGAGGCTGTCCATTCCTGGGGTTTTATTTCTGGGCATGTACTGTACAGCCATCAGCAGCTCTCCCTTCTATAACTGACCTTCTAAGTCTGCAATCTGGTCTTTGCGGAGCTTCAAGAGCACAAATATATTAAAGAATTCCAGAAATTTCGTACCTTTATGCCGAATTTGTCGGTTTTATAATTCCACTAAATACTGCTGCAATTTGGTCTTAATTGCAACTTGGGCCCGACATGTTGCTACCTCTTCCCTTGAAGGTCTAGATCATAGGGACCAGTGTCTCGCTTTAGGAGCCAGGACAATAGTCTTCCTGGCCTAACACCCTCCTTGTGTAAAGTATGTCCTAGTTCACTGAGTGTGAATCCCCCAAATGTCCACATAGTCCACTTGGGCTAGCACTTCAACTAATGCTTCTATGATGCCAACCTTATTGCAAGGCATAGAGGGTGACCTCACCTGTCTAGGTCCACGTCAACTATACAATTAAAATTCACCCCCCAAAATAATGGAACTCCTGTAAATGGCATTAACACATCCAGCGTAGTCCAAAAAGATGTTCTATCATCTTTGTTGGGTGCGTACAGATTTAAAAAACAAACTTCCTTCCAACCGCAGAGGCCTTATGTCAACATATATATACTGTAAGGATGTGACGTGGCCCCTCATGTGAAACTCAGGTCATCTGCAGGAGCAAATAATGCACTCCTGTCCTCCTAGAACACCTCTCAGCACCACTAGTTTGGCACAGGAGTTCCGACAGGAGTCCAAATAGGGAAGGGGGAGTGGAAGAGAGGGAGAGAGAGAGAGAGAGTGTGAGAGAGAGAGTGAGAGAGAGAGAGATAGAGAGAGAGAGCGAGAGGACACTGCTACTCCCAGCCTGGTCTACCCGGGCCCCCATTCTTGGGGAATATGAGGTATAGCAGCGTCACACTTGAGGAGTTCTCTGAAGGTATAAAAACAATGAAGGATGAGTACAGTGACAATTCTGGGTAAATACACCACTCCAGGCGCACAACGCACATAGGGCTCAAAGGGTTTCTTCAGCCCCACTCCCTCGTCTTGTGTCTCAGCCCGGGCTGCTCGTGCTGCTGTGGACACAACTCGGCAGTGTCTGGAATCTTATCTCTGGCACGCCCGAGTTTTTCACAGGTCTTTAAAGACCACATACCTTTGTAAACTGGTTACCACGGCTTAGTTTTTTTCCAGCTCCAGTACTCCCTGGGCCCCCACTCTGACTATCCCTTATGTTTGTATTTTTCATTTACTGCCATAGTGTGAGAATGCATTTCATGAAAAGGAATATAAAGTAGGGTTGCTAAAAGAAAAATGCCAGCCATGTGTTGTTTAAAGAGCCTGCAAAGATCTTGTCTTGACTAAATGAGGTTTTAAATAAAAAAATATGTATTAATTTGTAATGTGACTTTTCTGTCTTTGTTCCCATTAATTATCAGTCATGGATCATTCACAGTTAAAAGTGCTTTGTATTTATATTTTCAGTTTGAAGTATGCACAGATAAGTGCTGAAAATACTTTAGGTGACTGTTTATTTTTGTACCGTCCGGGACCTCAAAATAATGAGCTGGCTACCCTGAACATAAGACTGGGAGTTTGCTGCAGGATCAGCACATTATTTATTTCCTCCACCCTCGATCCCTGAATAATGTCATAATAGCATTAGTTTAACCTATACCTAAAACCCTACACAGCAGTCAATAACATGCTGATTTACTTCAAGTCGGGGAATGCACCCTACATTCAGATAACACATTCCTCATTTTCGCGCTTCACTTTCACACTCACCCTGCACTCACAGCGATCACAATGCACTCACACTGATTACCATGCACTCACACCATTCACACTGCTCACCATGCACTTACAGTGATCGCTCTGCACTCACAATGCACTTGCACTTTTCACCCTGTACCTCACCCTGCAGTCCCACAAGCACACTACTTACCCTGTACTCATGTGATACTGCACTAACCTGTCCCCCTCACTTCTCAATCTGCAGTATCACTCAAACAAGCCCATCACTAACCATGCATTCATTCATCCCACTCTGCACATACATCAGCACCCAAACTCATATTGTCACCTCACTCGCCCTGCAGTCACTCCTCTTACCCTACTCTCACACGGTTGCATCGCTCACTGTGCTCTCACATGGGCACTCCTGCCACACACACAGCGCAAAGGGTTAATGTGCCTGCTACAAAGAACTTGTACCATGCAGATCACAGAATTGAATGTAAATAAACTATGAGCAGCTCTATTAAAAATAAAATGTTTGTCAGAAAGGTGCTTTAGAGAGATGAGGTGCATTGTTAGTTAGTGGTAGTGAGGGAATTCATGGAGAAGAGGAAATGGGGAAGGGGGTGCCAAAAAACACGGTTGCAACCAGTGCTCGGGCCAGCCCTGGCTGGGAGGTTAGCACCCCCCGAAGTTCAGATCTAGTTGCTACCCTAATCACAGCATCCGCCATGGGCTGCATTTAACATACATTCTATCAAAAGGCAAACCGTCAGCCCCACATTGAGAAAAGAAATACAGCAAGTTTTGTATAGTGCAAACTCAACCCAAAATTATTGGAGTGATTTACATGATTTATGTATTTATTTTTTGTATGCATGGGGAGATTAATTGATTGGCCGAGAATCACAGTATGTTTATCTGACCCAAGACTTAAAACCCATCTCCTAAGTCGGCAACTCGAGCATTAAGCCACAACCTCTACCAAAAGAGTGGAAGCATTTTCAATATTATATACAACTTTATGTGACAAACAACCATTGACAAAGCCAATAGTCCTGGCTTCTTGTAGGTGTGATGTTACTTGTATTATATATCGGGATACAATGAAAGAAGAAGCAAAATATCAGTCTAGTGGCACACTATGCTAGGCACAGCTTTTTAGCTTAATTGCTTTTAAGTCATGCCCTTAATTGCATCGTTCGCGCCCCTTTGAAAGACCCCCTCGTTTTTTCATCCCACCTAAAGCCCTGGTCTACACACGTGGTCGGGTTCTTGGCGCACATAGCCTTGGCTGCAAACAGTGCCCTTACTCTACCGCATACAGAGGAAAAGAAAATAGAGGGAACATTGGTAGCAACCCAACCACTAAGCATCTCTTGGACCTGCTTATCGCAGATGATCTCTGGAACCCTGACAGGTCAGAGGATCAGGACAAAGTGGGTGGGGATGCTCCAGAAGATGACACTTTAGAGAGGGAATACTTCCTGATCAAACTTGAGAGAGACTCAATCTCAGGCAAGAGCAGTTGGCCCTTGATAAAGAGATCCTGGAAGCTAAGAGGGCTAAGAAGAATTTTGGGCTAGAGTCTTATGGTGGCAGCAATAGTGTATCTAGAATCAGGGAAACATCCTTTGACACTAGGAACCTGAGGGTTTAATGACAAAATATTGAAGTTAAAAATATAGATGTTAAAAATATAGATTAAAAAATATAGCATGCAAAAATATCGACTCCCTATACTTAAACATGTAAGTACAAAGATATCAAGAAAAAAATATCAATGTAAAAAATATGGTTGTACAAAATAGCGATTTTTATATATAAAAAATAAAATAATTAATATTAAATATATTAAATAATAAAATAAATTAAAAACAAAATAAAGTAGATTTAATATACATTTGAATAGATATAACAAATAAACTTAATTAAAAAATGTAAACACGTACATAATTATATATATACTTTAAAAGAATGTATAAACTATTACTTTTAATTTATTGTATAATTTTCAAATTAAATAAACAGTTACAAAAACATGGGAACAATAACATAAAATCAACTAAATTAAAAAAAATGATATTGTAAATTAAAACATTAAACTATTTTAAAACCTTTTCAACTTAAATTTCCCACTCCAGTGAGTGCAACAGTAGGGAAAGTGTTGGATAGCTGAGAAGTAAACATTATTCTTCAAACTCCAATAAATGGAAAAGTAGGGAAAGTGTTGGATAACGGAGGGGTAAAAATTACTATTCCCACTCCAGTGAGTGCAAAAGTAGGGAGAGTGTTGGATAGTGGAGGGGTAAAACTTACTATTCCCACTCCAGTGAGTGCAAAATTGGGGAAAGTGTTGGATAGCGGAGAGGTGAAAATTAAAATTCCCACTAAATCAATTAAAAATTAACAACAAACAAGATCTACTCTCATTAGTCCTCCATGAGAATGTGAATGTCAAATGTAGGAGAAGCTCAATAAAGACAAGCATTGGCATAGCCAATAGGTCTCGCCTTTGGGAGCTTATAAGTGTGTAGCCATGCAACAGCAGTTGCATAACTAAACACTTATAAGGTCCCAAAAGCGAGACCTATTGGCTATGCCAATGCTTGTTTTAACTGCTGCAATCTATTGAAGCCTCACAGAGAACATCAAAGCGGCCGCGAAAGTGAAAGTAATCGCGGTAAAGCGCGGCGCCCGCGCACATGCACTGTAGCTCTAGGCTGTCCTGGTAGCACTTTTTGGAGCCCTCACAAAATGTCTCGCCAGACCAGCACATGCGCTGGGTCAGGCGAGACCTAAAAAAAAAGTACAGGTACCATGAAACAACCAAGTAAAGGGGCCAGTAGCCACAGGAGGATACAAAGGACGACATGGCCATACTAAGGAGGAACTAACAAGCCTGTAAAGGAATCAAACGCCTGCATTTACGAAGGAGAAAGACACAGGCCAATAAAAAATATGGGCTGGCTTCTGTACTGTACTCTACCTATAACAGATCGCCAGAGCAGCGCTTCCGCCTGGCTCAAGCTCGACCTAAAAAGCAGAAAGCCTAATCATGACACTGGGGACAGTGGGAGGTGCCACTGGGAAACACTTGGAAGGAATTGGGGGCCAAATCTCCAACAGATGAAAAAAGATTTAATGGAGCAGAGTACCATTCGAAATAAGGAGGAAAAAAATAAAAGTAGTTCACATTAAAACTAAAAGAAAAGCATGATAGAATTACCACAACTCAACCACAGACATAGACATTTGCACACTCGGTACAATCAAACAACCCTTCAAAGTATAAACCCTCAGACACATATATTAGCCCCATTTTCTTATACGTATAAAACACGTGCACATCTTTACCCTCCATCACATGTAAAACACTCACGTGAAAAACACTTCTTACTCAGTTCATGTAGAAACACACAGCTACATCCACATGCAACACTACGAACCTGCGAGGAACCGCATACAGGCACCAGGTACAATAACACAGTGACATGACATATAGCGGCTCTCAAGGGAATACACAGAAAAATGGAATTTAGTACACACCAAATTAGAAGTGATCGCACACCTATGCATTTGTCAGCTCAAATGGTGGCATGTGGACGTTGGTAGAGACGCACTCTCTCATTCCTTGAGTAAATTAAGAGTTCTTATTGCCCAGTGGGGTATATCTTTCAGAGAACTCGCACTCATTTGATGTGCAGGTGCCTTGTTTCCAAACTGCATAATGTAAAATAAATCCCTAACTCTGCATAACATGTACTTATCTACAAAAAGCACACTTCTTCCTCTTCCACTCATGTTGTGACCACTCCTGTGAGCACATATCTCAAGCTCTCCAAGCTGTGCAGTGATCGCAGACAGAACGTTTCTCCCACTTTGCTGAATCTCATTATTACAGATTAGCAGTAACCATCTATGGGAGCAGATCTCCAAGGTTATACTAGATCCGAACTGACCACCTCAGGAGGCATATCCCCCAGGTCAATTCAGAGAATATATTATTCTTTGCGCAGGCTTCATCCCAGGGAGCATAACTCCCAGCCTTCTAGATGGACACATCATTCAGGTTGCAACATCTCAACATAGTCTATCGCCCAACCTGACAGCGCAGCAATGCTCACTACAGAGAAACATTTCACCAGCTATGGTCACCCCACGGAGCATATCCGGAGGCTCATATTATACCATATTATCAATGGTCTTGCTGCAGATCAAAGCTTATAAATTCTCCCTACTTCCACGGACAAAGTAATTTCACAGTCATACGCACATACACTCATCATACGCTGGTGGGGCCCATTACACCAACATTCATTCTATTACCCTATCCGTACTGAATATAAGAGAGAACTCTTTAATCAATCTGCACCTAATTTGAGGTCAATGCAATCAAATTGAATTATCTTGAGTCATGATAAAAACAATTAAACACATCTCAGGTCTCAATAACACGATAAAGAAATAACCACCCGACACTGTAATTTAAACAAGAATTATTTATCTAAATTAATTCTTATGGAAAACCATTCAATTTGCAAGATCATTATTCTCATATTTACCTATTCTGGCTAAATGTCGTTCTCTAAGTCAGGAGAGGTCTGTCTCCCAGCAAAGAATTAAAGTCTCTCAAGCTGTCATGTGGAGTCACGGTCCTCTCAGTCAGCATCGGTCTTCTTGATCATAAGTTCAGGAAGAAGTGGCCCTAGACCCTCTCTAGTCTAGTAATATTTATACTAAAATTTACATACTAAAAGTTACAAACAAAGCTCTAAAACGTCCGTTAAGCAGGAAAGGATGTCATCTTGCAACATTAGAAGAATCTCCGCTCTCGGATATCTCAAAATTCAAAATAAGGAAATAGGAAGTCCAAAACTAATTCGTAACATCCACGGATGTCTTTCTCCGGAATTGTATCACTCACAGTGAAGCCACCACAAGTTTATCAAAAATGTTCATTTGTGACAAATGTTCTCTACCAAGGCTAACTGGCAGTCATCCCAGAGTTGTCATTTTTTTTTCATAGCTTTTTAGTTCAGGCAGAGGCCAGGGTCACAATCAGCGAAGCCTCTCTTCATATTTCATCTACTCAAATGCAGGCTGTAGATGTCGGCCATTTTCTTAACAGGCCACAACGGACAACTTAATTAAAAAGAAACACAAAACAACGTTACTACATTGTATTGATTATACAGTGTTAATTCCCACTAATACCCTTATGTGTATGTATTTATCTAGCTATTTGCAACATAAAAAGGCATTAAAGCATATTATTTTAAAGCGCAATCACATAACAAATATCACATAAGCCACACTTATTTAATTAATTTGCTCACCAACTTAGTTCACTTATTCATTTAGCACATGCAATTGCATTCCCACGTATAATTCTTTCATTAATAAGGTTGGTTAATAAAAAACTCAACAAAACTTAGTACTTAATAATTAATCATTAGTAATTTTAATTATGACGTACAAAAATATAAACTGATGTTTGGGTTTAAGTAGAAAACCCTGCTCCAGCAATCCCCCCTTTGGTGATATATCATCACCACAAAAATCCAACCCAAAAAATTTAGTTCCCCTTTTTTAGGAAAGATTCAAATGTCTTTTTGTTCATTCGTTAAACTCCAGTTTCTCTTTCATCATCTCTTTTTGTTTCGAAGTACATGCTCTCCCTAAATTCTTCCAATTCTATATCTTGTGGGTCTCTTTTTGACCTCTTTTGTCTCTTTTCAACATTTTCTTTCAATATTTTCTTTTTATTCCTCCTATATCTACAACATAAACACCCTAATCTAAGAATCGATAAAGTAACAATCACACATGTCAATGGAAATAATATCTTACCAAAAATAATACTACCTATCCTAGCTATAAAATTCTTAACAGCAATCATCTTATTAGCCATTTTAGTCCAGATACTTTCAGCTTCCAGTGGTACTAATGCTTCATGCAAATCAGTAATATTTTTGATATAGACTTTTAGATCTTTACTTTCATCAGGAATGTAAGTGCAACAATGTTGAACTTTCAGCACTCCACAGACTCCACCCTCTTTTGCCAATAGAATATCAAGGGCAAGTTGATTTTGCATAGACATAGCGCGTAAGGCAACCATCTCTGTATTTACCAATAGAAACCCTCCAGCGGTGCTTGTCGATAAGCGATCCACCACTGTTGACAGCTTCCGAATTCCATATGCATTTAATGAAATTCCCACTGCTGGTATTAAAGCTCCGAAAATATCTCCTACAATTTCTGTCCAAGTTTCTCTTTTAAAACGTGTTAGTAGATTAATTTGTTCTGCATCTTCTATTCTATCTATATGGAAAATCTTTGGAAAGACCAGGCCAACATAACATGTGCCATACCAATGGTCAGGCAACCTATAATAAACTTTATTCCCACAAACATAATACACTCCCGGGAAAACTGGATCCTCTCCTCCTTTGAATCCCCATCCTGTTGCAATAAAGTATGTATCATGGCACTCACTAGTCCCAACAAAATAATAATCATATTGGGATTTCCTTGTGGTAATGCATAGTTTACCCTTCTGTGGTGCATCTAAAGCCAAAGTTGGACTGGCCCCATTCTTCAACTCCTTCCCCATTTCAATGTCCCACATTGTCTCACTCATTTTATATCCTCCTGCCTTTGCATGCATACCCATTCTCCTTTTCTCTACCATGTCTAGAAAAGCTTCCTCTTCTTCCTTCAAACTACAAGTTAAATTGTTTCTAAAAATGTAATCTAATGTTAATTCTTCTGTTTCAATAAAAATCTCACCTAAAATGTTAGCTTCTTTAGCAGGATTCAGTTTTTTATTCATAGGCAATTGCCCAAAAATGTTATTCTTATTAGACATATCATAATCTATTTTCCCTAATATATAAAAAAATACTAATCAACAGTTTCCTCCTCCTCAACCACTTTCAGTAAGGTCCCCTCTGGATTTCCTTGACTCTCTGCCTCTTCTTCTTCTTCAGACAGTGCCACATACGTCCATTCTGATGACTTATACTTCTGGTTGGGCTTTCTGATTCTCTTGATCTCCTCTGGTTCCTTTGGTTCTTTTCGTTCTTCTTCTTTCGCCTGATTTTGGCTTGACACCTCGTTCACCTGTTCAGCTTTCGATGAATTCACTCGTGTTAGTCGATATCTCAGCCTCTTTATCTTGTTAGGCCAAAGATCTCCTTTTACATTTCTTTTCTGTTTTACTTCTTTATTGTTCCTTTCTCCAAATCCAAGTTCTCTTTCTCAGAACTCGACCCTCTGGTATCTCATTCTCACTCTCATCCGATTCTGTCTCATTTGCCTCTTGTTCATCAACAATTCTCTCTTTTTCCACAATCTTCTTCTCCTCTGATTGAGATTTCCCTATTACTGTCCCTCCTCGGGTCTCCGACACGCAATCTTCTTGCTGTCTACTTGTCCCTTCACCTAGCTCATCATGAATGTTCCCTACACCTCCTCGGGGTTCTTCCACAATCTGTCCCTCTCTATCTTCTTCTGACCCTACTTCTTCAAGAATTATCTCAGATGGATTCCTCTCAACTTCTTCATTTGACTCAGGTATAGTCTCTGTGGAATCGCTCTTTTCTTTTCTTTCTTTCTCCTTATCTTCTCCACTGTTAGTTAGAACTTCAGGCACTCTTCCAGAATCTGAACTCTCTTCTGAGGTTCGCAATGTTCCTCTTGAAACTTTTTCTGGTAAGAAAAAAGAATCTCCTGACTCTCTTTCTGACTCTCTTTCCCCCCTTTCAGGATTCTTTTTTCTTCTACTGTTTCAGTGTCTGCATCATCACTGGAATCTGACTCTTCAAAGTATTCTTTCCCAGTCCCATCCTTTGGATTTGGAACTCTCAGAGTATGGCTTGCATGGATCCAGTTCTTCACTCCAGCACACTTTACAGCAGTCGTCGTAGTCAGAATGACTTGTCTTGGCCTTCCCCACCTTGGAACCAAGCAATTTCTTCTTCTGTGCACTTTTATTCTCACCCAGTCCCCTGGGCTCAGATCATGGGCTGCCTTCTTTTCAAGTGTGGTGGCGTCTTCTCCAACCTGGTGAAACACAGAATGAACTGCGTCAGCCAGGCCTTTACAGTAATCCAAAATCATGTAATCAGTTATAGTCATCAGCTTGTTGACGGGCACGAATGCATGTCTCATTGCACGTCCCATTATTATTTCATGTGGACTCAACCCCGTAGTTCTGTCTGGAGTAGACCTAATAGTCATCAGCACTAGAGGCAAGACATCAGGCCATTTCATTCCAGTGGCTAAACACATCTTACCAATTCTGTTTTTGATTGTACCATTCATCTGCTCAACAACGCCAGAAGCCTCTGGTCGGTATGCACAATGTAGCTTCTGCTGTATACTCAATGCTTCGCAAATTAAACTCATGAGTTCATTATAGAAGTGTCCTCCTCTGTCTGACTCAATTGTCACTGGGAACCCGTACCTAGGAATCAACTCTCTTAACAGCAACTTGGCCACTGTTATTCCATCATTTCTCCTAGTTGGATATGCTTCCACCCACCTTGAGAACAAACAGACTACCACTAGAACATACCTCAATCTATTGACTTGGGGCATTTCAATGAAATCTATTTGCATTCTGGTAAAAGGACCTCCTTCCCTGCCTATTGTTCCTAGGCTCACCACTGTTTTCTTTGCAGGATTGAATTGCTGACAAATCAAACATCTTTGACAGATGCTCTCTGCTATCAGCCTGAACTTTGCATTGTACCAGGTCTGCTTAAAGGATCTAATCATAGCATCCCTCCCCAGGTGTCCCTGGCCATGATACATTCTTGCCATTGTTGACAACATAGCATTTGGCATGACTGGTCTTCCATCCCTATAGATCCATACATGATCCTTTTCTCTTGGTGCACAACCTGCCTTGATCCAATCTTTCATTTCCTCATCTCCTGCTTCATCCTGCAACTGCCTCACCTCCTCCCATGTTTCCATCACATTAGTAAACATCACAGAACAAAAAGACATTTCTTTCTCTTTTCCCCTATTAATGGAATGATTGTTCCTTGCACAATACTGTGCTATGTCATTAGCAAACTTGTTTCCGAGAGTAACAAAATCATTACCCTGTCCATGAGCAGCACATTTTACAACTGCCAGCTCTTTGGGCAGCTGTATCGCCTCAAGCAATTTCCCAATCACTTCAGCATTCTTTATAGGAGTTCCACTTGTGGTCTCTGTAGCCATAGTTGGCCAAAATCATGAACAACTCCGAATCCGTACTGACTATCAGTCATTACAGTCACTCTCACTTTTCTTCAATCTTGCAAGCTTTTGTCAATGCCACCAACTCCGCTACCTGAGCAGATTTAACTCCTTTCAAAGGTGAAGCTTCCACAACTTCTGAAACTTTACACACCGCATATGCAGCACTCAGCACACCTTCTTCTGTTCTCAGACATGATCCATCCACAAACAACACGTGATCACTCTCAGGCAGTGGCAGATCTCTTATGTCTGGTCTCGGTTTTGTACAGTAATCAAGCACATCCAAGCAATCATGATCAACATCATCTCTCACACTCACATTTTCAGCATCTGGCAACAGTGTTGCTGGATTCACATTCACACATCTCTCAAGAGTCACATTTGATGCTCCCAGAATTATTTTCTCATATTTAGTCAGCCGACTATGTGACATATATTGAGTTCTGCTTCTTGTCAAAAGAATTGCCACATCATGAGGTACAAACACCCGTACAGGATATCCCATTATTATACCCTCACTCTGTTCCAAGCTTCTGCATGTAGCAGCTACTGCTTTCAGGCAACCTGGTAAACCGACAGCTACTGGGTCAAGTGTTGATGAGAAGTACGCAATTGGCCTCCTCAGACGTCCATGTTTCTGGATTAACACTGAAAGTGCACATCCATTCCTCTCACTACAGTACAGCTCAAACTCCTTCTCATAGTCTGGCATTCCTAGAGCAGGGGCTTCACATAATCTGTTCTTTAATTCTTCGAATGCTGCCATTTGTTCTGCATTCAATTCCAATGGGTCTTTTACTTCACTTTTAGTCAATTTAATCAGTGGCTTTGCTATCAAGGAAAAGTTACTTATCCACTGACGACAATAACCTACCATTCCCAGAAACATTCTCACTTCTCTCTGGGTCATTGGGGCTCTCATTCCTCTGATAATTTTGATCCTGTCAATGGTCACTTTTCTTAGACCTTTTTCAATATTGTGTCCAAGATACTTCTTTCTTGCAAAATTGCAATTTGGCTGGAGATACCTTTAATCCTCCATCAGCCAGATGATTCAATAAAGCTATGGTATCTACTTCACAGGCTTCACGTGTCTTCGATGCCACAAGTAGGTCATCGATATATTGTACTAGTACTGAGCTTTCAGGCATAGTCAGACTTTCCAAAGATTTCTTCAGCAACTGATTGAATATTGAAGGACTCTCTGTATACCCCTGTGGAATTCGGCACCAGGCCAAAATACGCTGTCCAAACCGAAATGCAAAAATCGGCTGGCCGTCATGATGCAATGGAATTGAAAAGAAAGCATGGCACAAATCAATTACTGTGTACCATTCAGCATCATGGGGAATCTGATACAAAATCACTGATGGATTTGGCACAATAGGACAGCATGATACCACAATTTTGTTAACCTTTCTCAAATCTTGTACTATTCTGAACTTCCCATTAGGTTTCTTCAGTCCCATTATAGGTGAATTACACGGGCTACTTAGTAACTCTCTCAAGACTCCTTGCTGAGTCATTTTGTCAATTATAGGTGTTATTCCTTCAATTATCTCTGGTGTCAATCTGTATTGTGGGATATTAGGATAAGAGATTCCCTCTTTCACTGTAATCTTTACTGGATCTACATTATTCATCAATCCCACATCCTCTCCAGTAAAATCCCAAACTGCTGCTTTTACTGTGTGTCTCAATTCTTGAGGCAAGTCATCTGGATTAAATACAGCATTTGTTCCAACAACCTCATTTTCTCTATTGCCTAGAGTTACTCTGTATAAGACATCCTCATCCGGTGTCTCCAAAGCTATTCCATCCGGAGTACAAAAAATTGTGCAATTCATTTTACACAACAAATCCCTACCTAACAAGTTCACTGGACTAGTGTCACACACTACGAACCTGTGCATATCTGAAAATTTCCCTATCCTTACCCTTACTGGTTCAGTAAGACGAGTCTTAATCTGTGTATTATATACACCAACCACTTGTATTGCTTCGTCCGAGAGAGGAAGATTTCTTATATCTGCTGACCTGACAGTTGATCTCGTCGCTCCTGTGTCTACTAAAAAAGTAACACTTTCTCCATTTATTTTCCCATCTACAAATGGTCCTGCCTGGTCTATTTCTAGAGTTGCTCCAAGTATGCACTCTTCCTCCTCTCTTCGGCACCGTCAGAAGTCCCCTTCAGACTCACTTCCCTCATTCTTTAGCCAATATTGTTGTATTGGATTTGTACGTCTCTGTTTGTTTACCTGTTCCCCATTGTAGAATCCCGAGTCTTGATTGTATTTTTGGGATCCCCTGTTCTGTGGCAAAGGTGGTTTTGGCTCCTGGTTCTGCTGCTTGACAACCTTCTGCTGTTTCTGCGGATTATTACACTCCTCGTTCTGCACCTGTTGATTCAAGGATTGATTGTCATTAGTCACTAATGGTGGATTCGTACACTCGGATCTCCAGTGCCCTAATTTTCCGCAGTTGTGGCACTGAAATTTTTTCTTCACCTCCTCAATGTTCCCCTTTCCTTTTCCTGTACCATATCTGGGCCTATTTCCTGGATTATTTGCTTGTTCAACCAGCTGTGCTTCTTGTCTTTCTGCAACCTTCACCTGTGCCCACATCGCTTTTTCCTTTAGCTTTCTTTGTTTCACCTCAATTTCATCACTGAAGTACTTCGCATGTCTCAAGATCTCATCAATCTTCTTACTCTGCCAATCAACTGTGTGCTCACGTATCATTTCACTGATTTCGGGTCGCAAACCATATACAAATCTGTATACAAAATGACTCAAATCCTTATCACCCAGATGTTCATCTCCACTGAACTGTTTAAAAGCTAGTATTAACCTTTCATAAAAGGCATGAACTGATTCTTTTACTTCCTGATGTGTTCGATCTAGCTTAACCCAATCTGTCTCTTTTGGGGGTACCTTATTCTTCAAGAACACTATGACCTGTTCGTATTTCTTCATAACCTCCGGATCTGGAGCTCCTGTCTTTGCATCTCTTGTATATTCTTTAGTGGGCCAATCTATAACTGTTTTACACTCCGCCCACAAATCTGCTGGAACAATTATATCAAACAGACTATTCAGGTCAATCCACAGCACTTTTGACAATTTCACAAACCTATCAACCTGCCTATACCACTTGACAGGCTTCTCTCTCAGTCGAGGGAAATCATTTGTAAATGACAAAATATCCTGCCTAGTCCATGGGACATGTACATATCCTCCTCCAGGAATCTCTCTCATAGGATAAGCATCCACTGTTTTTTCCTTTTCTCTCATGGGGAATGCTGAGTAAGTCCGGTCCACTGTATCTTCTCTTTTCTTATACCATCTATCCTTCCACTTTTCCACATCACCCCATTTTCACAATAATCCAATCATTTCCTTAATCTGCCCTGTTCGGCCAACATCATTTAGATTCTCAATATCTTTATCTTTAAAATCCACCCGGTAAGGCTTCTGTAAAGCTTTCACCTTATCCATGTCAATTCCCATTTCACTCGCTATTCCTTTCAACCTGTCATGTGTATTCTTAACCCTCCATGTGATGCTCTTGCACAACTCTCCATCATGATGATTTTTTAACGTTTCTGTAGGAATCGTTCCCACTATAAGCTCCTCCAATTCCATACGCAACCTGGCTACATCAATTGCCTGAGAATCTTTCTCCTTCCTTTGGAGAGCTTTCAACCAATCATTCAAATCCTCAGCCGTTATTCCTGTAGATTTTTCTGTACTCACTTGTTCTGTCATCCTCTGTGGTTCCAAAATTGATCCTCCCATCATAACATTTCTTTCCACACAACCAGTATACAATCCTGAATTAGGCTGTACATTTAACTCTCCACCACATATGGTATGTCTCAACTGATTCTCTCCCGTCCTCATTCCTGACTGTTCAGGAGAACTAACTAGTCCATTTCCTACATATGGAACCGTTAAACCACTTTCACCCGTTCTTTGCTTATCAAAAATAGGCATAAGCGGACCTATGGTTACAGGCACTGTAACAGCCTCTAGATTCTTAGTCAGTTCCCTGATTTTTTCTGTTAACTCAAATGTGGTTCTTGCTAATTCTCTTGTTTTTTCATCCTCGATTTTATTCTCTCTTTCTCTCTCTCGCTCTCTCTCTCTTTCCCTTTCCGCGAAAGAGCTACTATTTTTCAGATCAGGTGTCACAACTTCTGTTTTTATGATTTGCAAAGTATCTCTCATTGGGGTAGCAACTGGTGTTCTCACTTCTGGTTCTTGTCTATATGGAGGTGGTTTCTTGTAGATCATGTCATCCAAGACTTCATCCTCATATTCATTAGCCCCATACCTTCTCAATTCTGCATTATGTACCTTTTCCGTACCTTTCCTCCCTTCTGTTTCCTCAACAGTTCTCACAGGATATAGTCCCTCAGTCATACTAGCATCTCGCCATCTCCTCATTCGATCATGATGAGTTTCACGATCATATTTCCTCCCAAACATATACCTATAATTACCTCCACTCCTCTGTTTTTCTCGCTCATGCACCTCATCTTCCCATTCTACCAATGCCTCGAACTGTGTCGGCCTTGGTCTGGGCTCTAGACTCATCATTCTCTCCCGTAAATTTCTCAACACGGGCAGATTAAATGAACCATGTTCTGGGAATGCTAAAACACCATCTTCTCTAGTATACTTAGCCCAATTGTCTAATCAAATACAGGTATGATACCCATATTTCGCAACCATGAAGGATGCAGGGGTTCTTGTCGGAGGTAGTAACTCACCTTCTCTAGTTACTATATCCTTGTCAAACCATTTTGTAATTTTACTGAACAAGGATTTCTTTTTCTTTTCCTCCGTTTGGTAATACATTTTTGCGTTTACCACAACCCTCTAGTCCTTTCTACAACTGTACGATCTTTTGTCCAATAACAGCGCGACCCACACTAACGCACCAATCCCGGAGCGTCTACGTCACCCTGTACTTCTTCCAATCCCTGCGCGACTCACACCAATGCACCAATCACAGTGCTTTCACTGTTCTAACCCACTGTCCAATCACAGCGCGGTCTCTTCTGACGTCAGCAGTCGCTGCAGTCGCTTCTACTCCTGTCTCCTGTCACTCGTCTACCCCTCCTTTACAAAACCTTCTTGGTAGACTTTGTTTCAGATTCTACAAATCTATTAGTTACAACATATAAACATCTCCATTGTCTGCTCCGCTAACCACAGAATAGTAAAGACCTTTCCCACGAGAATCCCGCTTCTCTCTAGAACAGCGCTTACCTCTGCTCTACTACGGAATTGTTACTTTCGTTGACACAGTAGCACATCCCTCTACTCTGCCCTTCTAACATGCATCCATTAACTGTTTCCTCCCGGAATGTTCCTAAGAGCTTCACAATCAACTAAATGCCCATACATTCACGCACTTTCACACCAGAAAATATAGCACATTCACACAGAATCCTGTCTTTCCCGAGAACAGCGAACAATCTGTCCTACTACAGAATTATAACATACATTAACCAAGCAGCGCTTACCTCTGCTCTGTCCTTCAAACAAGCTCAGAGAATACCTATTACTTTCCCAGTGATAAGCGTTAACGGCAATCCCAAAAAGGATCCCTGATACCTAAGACCAGAACTTCACAGATAACCCTCGCAACCATACACACTTCTCTTATACAGAAAATATGTCTTCTAGTAGTAACACACGACGATGTCACTGAATCGAACCCAGACAATGCGACGTGCAACTTCAATTATCACACGCTTTTCCCTGCATTCGTACAGGGCCAACAATTCCGCCTTTCCCGAGAACAGCACTCACTTCCCTCTGCCCTACTACGGAACTGTCACCGACTCCCTACGTCCCAGAAGCCGTACACACTACATATAACTCAATATGACTTCAACATTTAGTATTAGTACATGTATCAACATCAATCAATAAATCCAAAAGCCTATGTACAAGCAATCTATCTGATCAAGACAATAATCAAAACCATCATTCTGCTACCAGGAAACTGCTGCAGATCAAAGCTTATAAATTCTCCCTACTTCCACGGACAAAGTAATTTCACAGTCATACACACATACACTCATCATACGCTGGTGGGGCCCATTACACCAACATTCATTCTATTACCCTATCCGTACTGAATATAAGAGAGAACTCTTTAATCAATCTGCACCTAATTTGAGGTCAATGCAATCAAATTGAATTATCTTGAGTCATGATAAAAACAATTAAACACATCTCAGGTCTCAATACCACGATAAAGAAATAACCACCCGCCACTGTAATTTAAACAAGAATTATTTATCTAAATTAATTCATATGGAAAACCATTCAATTTGCAAGATCATTATTCTCATATTTACCTATTCTGGCTAAATGTCGTTCTCTAAGTCAGGACAGGTCTGTCTCCCAGCAAAGAATTAAAGTCTCTCAAGCTGTCATGTTGAGTCACCGTCCTCTCAGTCAGCATCGGTCTTCTTGATCATAAGTTCAGGAAGAAGTGGCCCTAGACCATCTCTAGTCTAGTAATATTTATACTAAAATTTACATACTAAAAGTTACAAACAAAGCTCTAAAACGTCCGTTAAGCAGGAAAGGATGTCATCTTGCAACATTAAAAGAATCTCCGCTCTCGGATATCTCAAAATTCAAAATAAGGAAATAGGAAGTCCAAAACTAATTCGTAACATCCACGGATGTCTTTCTCCGGAATTGTATCACTCGCAGTGAAGCCACCACAAGTTTATCAAAAATGTTCATTTGTGACAAATGTTCTCTACCAAGGATAACTGGCGGTCATCCCAGAGTTGTCATTTTTTTTTCATAGCTTTTTAGTTCAGGCAGAGGCCAGGGTCACAATCAGTGAAGCCTCTCTTCATATTTCATCTACTCAAATGCAGGCTGTAGATGTCGGCCATTTTCTTAACAGGCCACAACGGACAACTTAATTAAAAAGAAACACAAAACAACGTTACTACATTGTATTGATTATACAGTGTTAATTCCCACTAATACCCTTATGTGTATGTATTTATCTAGCTATTTGCAACATAAAAAGGCATTAAAGCATATTATTTTAAAGCGCAATCACATAACAAATATCACATAAGCCACACTTATTTAATTAATTTGCTCACCAACTTAGTTCACTTATTAATTTAGCCATGCAATTGCATTCCCACGTATAATTCTTTCATTAATAAGGTTGGTTAATAAAAAACTCAACAAAACTTAGTACTTAATAATTAATCATTAGTAATTTTAATTATGACGTACAAAAATATAAACTGATGTTTGGGTTTAAGTAGAAAACCCTGCTCCAGCAGTCTCCTTGGGAAACACTCGTCTAGGTCAGCACCGATCTGCCCAGGGGGTTTCTTATTCAGATTAATCGAAATCAGCGTTGATCATTAGTGCAAGTGCATTGCTGGCGTATTACATACTTGCACTGATCTGATCCCCCAGCATATTATTTCTAGGTGTTTTGCAACTCTTCATTGTGCTTGTTTGAGCCACGTTTTTGGGAATGTGTGAATAGGGCGCTACAGTAGTCAAGTCTAGCTGATATAAGAGCTGTGACTACCTTTTTCTGTAAAGCAGACGGTTTGTAGGGGAGGACCTTCCTAAGTACTTTAAGAATGCAAAAGCATGAGGACGTGATGTGGTTTCTCTGGCCCTCAAAAGATAGTTTTGTATGGAAGTATCATCAAACAACAAAAGTATATCAACGAAAAAATTAGCACTAGCAGTAAGCAGATACAGAAACAAGCTTCCATTGACAGTAGTTCTCCCCCTCCACATCTCTGATAACTATTACGGTAGGGGTAACCGGGCAAATGAGCAGTAAAGCGGGGGAGAGCCTCGCCGCAGTAATCACTTATGAGCATTCTGCTTCCACAGAAACTCCAAGCAAAAGTTATCACACTAGTCTCCCTATCCCTCCAATACGGCCCTCATTGGCAACCACCAATTACATAAAAGGATCCAAGATCCAAACCATGACCAGTTTTTTGTTTTGTTTCTGCACTGCTCCGAGTAATGCTCCTGTGATCAGGTAGGGCAGGACGGTGGTCCTGCTATAGCGTACTCTCATGTCTCAGGGTTTTTTTGGTTTGCCTCAACATGTCTTCCTTCCCCCCTTTTTAGGTCTCGCCTGAGCCAGCGCTTTAGCGCTGCTCTGGCGAGAGTTTTAGTGAGCGGGATTTGGAAGTGCAAACTAGTGGCTTTTCAGGCCTCTAGCTACAGTGCATGTGCGCTGGGCGCGCGCACCATTTGTCCGCCTGCGTTATCACTTTTGCGGCTGCTTTGATGTTCTCAGTGAGCCGCGCGCCCACTGAGCACATCAAAGCGGCTGCCAAAGTGCTCACCATATGCTCTGCTCGCATCTCCCTCCTCCCTTTTCGGAACATGGTTCGTGTGCGCTCTCTTTCGTGACTTGTTTTCTTGGTGGCTTTCTTCATTCATACAGGACCTTATTCCCTCCATGTTAAGAAACGTTAATTTCAGGCACATTCAAAACGAGGGTTGTTATCCAAGCAAAACCTGCAAATGAGTCCCACAGCGGCATGCATCACCACCCCAGGCCATTCCCACTCCCTAGCTCAGGCCCTAGCTTGCAGGGCAGCCATTCTCACAGAGGCCATTGAACAGCCCCAGTGGTTGCCACCCACCTTCCCACAAGTGCCCAAAACACGACTAAGCAGCTTCGGACAGTGGAAATCGGATGTTCGGTGTGATTTTTCAACCTCCACCTCTATCACCAGTGCTGTGTTGCAAATGTTTTCCTTCGCTTTGATTTTCTCCGACATGCCGTCTGGGCGGAGTGCGAGCGTTTCTCTTGAGAGGGGCTGGAGAGGGCCTAATTGAATGGAGAGAGCATTAGTTGCTGTGGTAATACCTTCCAAATGCGGAACACTGAACTATGGCGCTAACCATGGCAACATTGTTTGTGCGAGGAGGGTGAGAATAATAATTATAAACAGAACAAGAGGCCGCTGAGCATCAGTACAGTCGTCATTTACTTTGATTGTGTGATGCAGTATTGATTAGCATTCCCAGAATACCTGCTCCAGCAAATCACTCGGGTAAACAGGCTAACGGTTTCTGTTTAAAGTCGACTTATTTCTGCTTTTATTTTTTATCTACCTTGTTGTTGTTTTCAACCACAAGTCTTGCTGTTCATTTAGTTTCTGTCCTTCCCCCCCTCCCTTGACCCACCCCCCCCGGAGCTAAGTTTTTATTCTTTCATCTTTTGTATGCTTACGCAGAAATTTCGAATTTTCCTTTTTTAGGGTCAGGGTGACAGGAAGTCACAAACTAAATGTCAGAATGCGACAAAAAGCAGTTAGGAGTTAGGACATGTGAGGTGGCACGTGTCAAAGAAGAGTCTGCCAGTGGATGCGGCGATATAGTTATGGAAGACTTTCTGACTAGGTGAACATATAGCTACGTGTGTCCTCAATGTGTTCTGTGATATATGCTGGAGACCTTCTGTTACGTACTGTGGGTGTGACTTTGTAACGTACTTTTCCACTATCACTAGCCGGATGAGACAACAAGAGTCTGGGCCTCATTTGTGATTAGGGGGGCGAGCACCATTTGGCGGATGTTGTTGAGACACCGCCCCCACAACCCCAGCCGTAGTAGTCACAGGCACAGGGAATTGCTGCATTCAGTTCTCAGCAAGTCAGGTCAATGCCTGCTCTCATAGAAGTCCTAGAAAACTAAAGACAAGCATTGGCATAGCCAATAGGTTTCGCCTTTGGGTCCTTATAAGTGTTTAGCCATGCAACAGTTGATGTTGTTGCACCAAGGATATTGTGCTGCATAACTAAATACTTATAAGATCCCAAAAGCGAGACCTATTGGCTATGCCAATGCTTGTTAGAATTACAATTAGTCTATCACATGTGGGTACTCTGTTAAATCAAACGATCTACATTGTATTTTAAATCCTGAGCTCCCATATCCCTCACTTATTCATTTACCCTGCCCTGAAAATGTTCCCCGGAGGTGTGGGGCCCCTGAAGTGGTGTGCCCCCAGCCCTGCTGGGGCTTGTTTTATGCCCCTAGCCGTACCCCTTCAAGTAAAGTATAACGAGAAACACCAGTGCTGACTGCCCTCTTGGCAAAGTATAAGCAGACAGACACAGAAATCTGGCCAGTAAGGTATGCTGAGAAGCAGACCAGTACCAGAACTGTGCAAACATGGCAGACGGCCCTCCCTGCTAGGTACAAGGCCTGCCTGCAAAGTATGAGCAGACAAACAAGTACAACGATCCCACTCACCCAGGCACACTTCCAACTAGGGCATAACTGGTTGGCGGCCCTCTAGCCAGTGATCCCCACCCTCCTTGGGGTCCTATACTCCATATTCCCCGATATACAGCCTCAACTATAAATAATAAATATCCTCTCAGCCAGGCATAGTCCTCATAGGCCATTGCTGTCCAATCTATACAGTGTCCTTCTTCTCTGCAAAATAGGCTCAGATGCACACCAGTTCAGGGGAGGGGCTCAAATCCAAGCCCCGAGACCCAACCCCCGGTGTGCAGAACAATGCCTGTAGTGTCAGACCACACCTGAATGCTGAGAGGGGCCTAGCCCCCTTTTACACCCTGGGAGATAGCATCATTTAACTGGAAGGCCACGACAAAAGGTGCTCACACAAACCTGCCCGTCGCCCCCATCTATCACAGCCATTCCCAATACAAAAGAAACAAGGGAGGGCACAATGCACCCGAGCACGGACAATGCTTCAGGGTTTTAAACAATAAAATGTTTTGGGGTTTCTCAAGCTTTAGTAATACACAGAAACGGTTGACATTAGCAGGGCTGGTTTCTTCGGAACGCACGGGCAGTAGTCGGGCAAAGTTTCCCTCACACAGGGTGCTACAGTCCTGGGAAAAGCAGCACACCTTCACACAGGAATAAACAGGTATGGGCAGAGGCGTAGCTAGAGCTTGTGGCGCCCGGGGCTATCCCTCAGATTGCCGCCCCTGGGGGGGGGGGGGGTTTACTGGGTTAAAAGGACGGCGAGCACTTGAAAGACGTACGAGAGACACGTAGTTTCGCCGCTAATAGTTTAAGTAATGTATGTGAAAAGCAGAAACAACATGGTTACCTTAACGATCTTCAAAAATCAGATAGGAGGGAGAAAGAAGGGCTTAGGTCCACTCAGCTTCCTTGTCTCAATATATCAAAAAAGCATTAGTAGAGTGGATCACTGGTCCTGGGAAACCAGGGTATTGCATGGTTAGTACTTTGTACTGTTTAAGAAACCCTCATTCACGTTTGGTTAAGGATCGAAATTAGCGGTATATCTTGATTCTCCGCTGGATTTGGTATTAACGTGATCGCATAATCATTGGGTTAATCCAATGCTTCCTCCACCCGGAGGCTTTTACCACTGGTAATCACAGTAGTGATCGTGAATAAAAAAGGTGAAGTGATTGTGGTGAAGAAAAAAGTTGTTTAAAAATCTCGTAAAGCCAGTAGATTTCTTTATTAGTACTGGATTCGGGATAGGTAAAAAAGAATTTTCTAGTTGTGCACGTATCCGACTTATTATGGTCAAGTGCACTTTTTAAAAAAATTGTGTCCAAAAAAGGTCGACATGTTTCAGCCCTCGTCAGCCCCTGGGTTGGCCAAAATGATACCCAGGGCCGTCATTGGTAGCGCTCGCGCGCTGCAAGATTGATGGCCCTGGGACGGACCAACAAGCAAGCATAAGCGCGAGACATCGCGGCAATTGGCAGCACTGTCTGCAGGCGACACGCAGCAGTTACACAAGCAAGCAGGTCAGGTACGCGGTTGCACTTTCAAACTTGTGGCCCGTTGCAGCGGCCTTTATAATTTATTTGGGGACACTGACACTCCTGTGACTGACAGTAGTGTCAGTGAGTGTCCCCAAATAAATTATAAAGGCCGCCTGCAATGGGCCACCAGTGGCGCGGACGCCCCCAAAATAGTGCCGCCTGGTGCGGACCGCCCCCCCCGCCCCCCTCCTAGCTACGCCACTGTTCTTAAAACTGCGGGGCAAAGGATGTTCCCCCACGCAGACAGTGGCGTAGCTAGGGAGGGCGGTCCACCCCAGGCGGCACTATTTTGGGGGAGGACAAAGGCATTCAGATAAGGCTCGGCTTGCTTTCGTGGACGTTCGGGGACGGGCAGAGAAGGAATAGGAATCGGGCAATGTCCTCTTCTTTTCTGTGCTGACAGCTGTACCCCCCTCAATTTCTCTTATCCCCTCTCTTTCTGTCTTGCTCCTCACTTACTGAAAACCGTAACTTGAAGAAACGGTTCACAACCTCTCTTTCCTTCTGTCATTTAGTTGCTTCCCTGTGAAATAGATTCAAAAAAGAAAAACACTCTTGAGGGAAATGCCCTTTTTCTGACAATTGTCTATTCCAAAGTGCAGCGGGATGGAGAGAAAGAGAAGGTTTTAAATCTGAAAAATAAATACATAACTAAATAAAGCAAGACAGAGTGGTTGCAAAGTGGCCAGATTGGTTTTATACACATCCAAACACATCAGCCTCACTTTACAGACTTTGCAGTGAAGCGCTACTTTTGTTTTCTCGTCTTTCTTTGAACAGCATTGTTGTCCCCAGGTGGGGAAGTGCACCATTCCTGGAGGTACTGCAATACCTGGTTGATGGGTGGATTGGAAAACAAAATGCGTACCATGGCCCTGTTTATGGATGTGGTCTTTTTAAACTATACTGCTTAACTTTTCAGGTAAAACCACTCGCTGATTTCTGAATAGTGAGTGAGAGATCGTTAAGGTAACCATGTTGTTTCTGCTTTTCACATACTTTACTTAAACTATTAGCGGCGAAACTACGTGTCTCTCGTACGTCTTTCAAGTGCTCGCCGTCCTTTTAACCCAGCAAACCCCCCCCCCCCCCCCCCCAGGGGCGGCAATCTGAGGGATAGCCCCCGGCGCCACAAGCTCTAGCTACGCCTCTGTTTAAGAATGATCTGCCTTTGGTCTCTACCCCAACTGTGACGTTACCACGCGTTCCTTTACCCAGCAAGTCATTACGACGACTTGCTTTAGGGGGCGCGCTGCTGGACTAGTGTTGGATTAGAAGTCCAACATCTTCCCTACTATTGCCTAGACTGGAGTTGGAATATTCATTTATAATTACCGCGTGATGTCATTGAATGCGTTGTAAAGTCATGCGGGTTCCGTCAAACAGCTCTATGTGTACTCGCCCTCTGGATCTCAGGCTGTTAGACAGTCTCTGATGCACGTCTCTCCTCCGCACCTTCTTTTTATCGCATCCTCACGGAAGAGCTTTGCTCTTTCCCGGAACGGCCAAAGTGCTGTTAGAAAGTCCATTTGACACCAATGTTTTCTCTTTCCAGCAGCAGGCCAGCAGCTATGAGCAGAGATATAGGTAAGGAACTGTCTAGGAAATGGAGTTGTCTCTGGTACAGTTGATTTTCACTCCCCTTTTTTCGGCATACGTCATTCAAAAAAACAATTCTTCCTTCCCGGGAGGTTTTATTGCCACAATGTTCAGGCATTACCCTGGTACGGTTCCCCACCTTATCATCACCCGTGATGCCAGAGCGTGGGGTTAACACGTTTCTGACTTGTAAACAAAAGCAATGTCTGAATACTTAGCAAATCATGAATGTATCTAGCCTAGGGTACCAGTCTAGACCCCTTGTGACGGATGCAGAGCAGCGCCGAACGCGACCTTAATCTTTCCCAGGCGCCCATGTCCGTACAGGGAGATACTGTGTTAAACACGCCCTGCCTTCAGATACTCCAACGACGATTACATATTGTCTTTAGACCTCTCTCCTCTCTCCTGCCTCCTGTTCACCGTGCTGTCTTAAATGCCACAAAATAGCCTCTAAGCCTCTTTGTCAGATGAGTTTTTCCTCTCAAAAATGTTCTACAATCACAGATGTATTTCACCGTACTTGGGGCTTATTGGCGCGATGCTTTTGTATGCTTTAAACAAATCATGTAGCAGGAAAGGCTGGTGACACAATAAGTGTTAGAGACAAAAGAAGGAAGGCTCCCCACCAGCCGACGTTGTGGAAATCCGAGCCCCATATTGTATTTTGGGCTGTTGTAACGTTTCTTCTGTGTTGGTTTCTGCTTCCGGTGTTGCAGCGGCCGGTCTCTTTCGTCATCGTTTGTTCCCTCAAAGGCAACAACCAGAAATTGTTGCTATCTCGATTTAATTTTTGTCATTGCACCCCTCTACACCCCACATAGACATTCTTCCTTTTTGTAAATCTCCTGTGTGAAATTGTTTCAAAACTGTCAGAAATGTCACTCGGGCGTTTTTTGCCGGGAACCCGCAAAACCAAGAGAAGCGGGGTGGTGAGGGGGACATGGTACACTCGCTAAATTAAAAATGCGTCGTCATTTTTGTTGGTTGGGGGGTCGGCAGGCTGTTGGGGCGGTACTCACAAGGGAGATGTTAATGGACGCCGGAGGCTTACAGCCAAGCAGGCCTCAGTAAATGATAAGGGTGGGCGTAGTTCGCGAAGTAGCACTTCGCGAAGTTACGCAAAGTGAAGTTCGCACTACGCGAGCTACACGTAGCACTTCGCGAACTGCGTAGTAACATGTTCGCACTGTGCAAGATGTTGTTTTCAATGATTGCACAGTGCGGACAAGCAACCGGCACTGTGCAATCATTGAAAATGGCATCTTGCACAGTGCGAGCTGTAGTTTTCTGCTGCTCGAGTAGATTTTTACTCGAGCGGCAGCTTTCTCAACGCGAACTGGTAGTTTCTCATCGCGAGCGGTCGCGAGCATACGCGACCCCTCGCAATGAGAAACCTGACCTCCTCGCTTTGGAAATCTCGCCGGGAGGTTTATTTTCCATGCTCGCGATCGCCAACTTGATGTTGCTGATCGCGAACAAGGAAAAAGTCTCGCCGGGATGTCATTTTGCTTGCTCGCGGTCGCCAACTTGACGTTGAGAACCGCGAGCAAGCAAAAAATGACCGCAGCACTACGCAACACTACGCCACGCGTGTTCGCACTGTGCTACGTGCAGTTCGCGTAGTGCGAAGTAGCGCGAACTTCGCAAACTACGCGAGCGTAGCGTAGTGCTTCGCCCAGGCTTAGTAAATGACTGAACTCCAGGACTACAAACATTAAAAGTCCGCGCCGCAGACCGCCCTAAACTGTCAAGGATAGTAAAACCCCGAGAAGGAGGTCTCTTAAAATGAAGGCATAAAATGTCTTTGTGGGATTTTAAAGTGAATGGCGTTGGTAGCAGCCTCGTTCCTGACCCGCCCCGCCCTGCTGGCACGTGTGCCTCTGCTGCGGTGGTGCCTCCCGGTCAGACCCCTCAGTGTGTGTGGCTGCTCAGAGCGGCTGGCCCTCTGCCCTGGCGCCCAGCTGCAGCATGCCAGGCTGTGCACACCGTCTAGTAAACAGTGCGCTTGCCATGCTCAGCAGAAGGACTGCCTCCTGGCAAAGTTCTCAGGCACAAAGTCGGATTTTATTATACCCTTGATCAGTGTCGCTCGCACCTACCCAGGGTGCGGATGCAAACTATGCATCACTAAAAGTATAATCGTGGTTTATCTTTTACGGATGAGCCACGTAACTGATCGTCTGGTTTCACATTTTACATTTCTTGTTCTCAAAGTGTGATGCCCGCAAGACGGAAAGAAGATGTCCGTCCTTGGCATGTTACAGCTGCTGTTACCACTCTGAGGGAGAAGAGGAAGGGTGTGGCGGTGGTTAAATCCCAGTTACCCCTCTAGCCAAGACAGGTGGTGGGACAGAGACTTTGAGGGCCTCTACCCTAGAGGCTTCGAAGTCAGTCCCCCCTCTGAAAACGTTTAGCAATTAGCTCACCTCTTACCTCAATCCAGGGTCTCTATGGCTGGCGGGCAGGGGTTTGTTCGTTCACTTCTGCAGCAAAAGCCAGCCAGCAAATCGCCCAGGGCCAGCAGCACTGCCACTGCCCCAGGCCAGAATTGAGTCCTCACGAGAGCGCGTAGTGGTGAAGCGCGTGACGCGTCACTACTACGTTCTCATCGCGAGGGTTGGCCAAAATGATACCCAGGGCCGTCATTGGTAGCGCTCGCGCGCTGCAAGATTGACGGCCCTGGGACGGACCAACAAGCAAGCATAAGCGCGAGACATCGCGGCAATTGGCAGCACTGTCTGCAGGCGCCGCGCAGCAGTTACACAAGCAAGCAGGTCAGGTACGCGGTTGCACTTTCAAACTTGGCTGCGCGCTGCGCGCTGCGCGCACGGCACTGGTGGCCCGTTGCGGCGGCCTATATAATTTATTTGGGGACACTGACACTCCTGTGACTGACAGTAGTGTCAGTGAGTGTCCCCAAATAAATTATAAAGGCCGCCTGCAATGGGCCACCAGTGGCGCGGACGCCCCCAAAATAGTGCCGCCTGGTGCGGACCGCCCCCCCCGCCCCCCCCTAGCTACGCCACTGGGTATGGGTACAGCAAGGGCAGCAGTGAACAGTGATAGACACAAAAATATACTCTCAGGATCGGGTTTACAACCGGTAGAGTCAGCGTGAACTTTGTGCATAAACCACACCACAAGTGGCTAAAGAGTAGTGAAGCTTTTTCTCGGGTGCGTGAGTGGCAACTGTACAACACAAATGCGGCTCAGGCAGCAGCAATGACAGTTTCTTTTGCACACAACACAATATCAGCACACCGCCGACTCCAGCCAATCACAAGCCCTGAACAGGGAAGGGCGTACCATTCTGAAAACGCTTGGTGGGAGCAAGCTGTACAAATACACTTAACTGTATTGAATGCGAGTTTTGACTTCCATTACTGGTCATACTTTAGTGAGTTTCACGCCTTGCAGGTATAATCCACGGTCATCTCTTTTGCTGTAGTCTAACCAGTGCTCTCTCACTTCTCTTCTACTGTCTCTGAAGATGACAAGCTTCCCATGTATAATGTTGGTGCTTTTTGTGGTTAGTGCAGTGCACCAAGGAAGCTCCTACATCAGGTGTGTTGCCAAATTATTTATTTATTGCAAATCACTCGGGAGCGCCGGAGCGGTGCTCTTCTACATTCGGAATCTGGGCGCCAATGCCGAGATCATGGCCGCAACCGGACTTCCGCCTACGTCACACGCCAAGCGCGCGGACGACTAGAACGCTACACCACATCTCCCCCCTTTTACAAGAACCCAAAGAAACAGTACAGTCTTACTTGCTGTCCATAACAAACTCTCCAAACCTCCTGGGCAGATTGACTCTTCTGCCACAACGTGTACGACCACTGAGACCTCCCGTGCTCGGAGTGGCATCAGTATGTCCCTGCTTGGGTGCTTCCCCACCGTCCATGCGTCCTGTTTCCCTTCTGCTTTCCGGATCTGTTCCCTCTTGGGTGCTGATCGCCGGTTCTCTCATCTCCTCTCTCTCCTCTTGCACTGTTCTCGTGGTGGGCTGCTCCCCTCCTCCTTGTGACTCTCCGGGTTACCTCCTCTCCTCGGTGAGGTGTTAACTGTCTCCTCTATGGTGCTACTCAGACCTGCTGAGTTACATCTCGCCATGCGATCTTGAGACCATATTTTCCCGTTGCTGAGGAGTGCCGACCTGGAATATGGTTCCATCACTTGAAGCGGGGGGGTGAATTTACTATCTCCTTTCTTCTTCTGTGTTGGTAGCTTGATTCTCATCCATTCGCCCTTCTCCAGTGTGACGCTTGGTGTCGTAGTGCTCTGTGTACACTGCCTGAGCTCTCTCTAAGTTCTTGCGCACTACTGCCGTAGACCAGTGGCTTTGCACCGTGAGACGTTTCCAGGCCACATTGTCCCTCGTGAACGGTTCTCTTCCTCGCAGTATTCTGAATGGACTGTATCCTGTGGTGGTAGGTGTAATCCGATAAGCCCACATCAGTCTTTTCAGTTCTTTCTCCCAGTTCATGCCTTGGCTGATCGCCGCCTGGACCGATCCCATGATCACCCGGTTAAATCTCTCCGCTAATCCATTTCCTGCCGGGTGATATATCGGTGTATGTCGCACAGTAATGCCATTCCTCTCCATGTAGGCTTCCCATTTAGATGACGTAAATTGCGGGCCATTGTCACTCAAAATACCTTTGGGGATTCCCTCTCTTGTAAAGATGTTTGTTAGGAAGGCCAGTATTGTTTCTGTTTCCGTGTTTTCAGTCACGTCGATCTCCGGCCACTTGGAGTACCGGTCTATGACAACCGTGATATATTTCTGAGTGCCTTGTGCATCTTGTATGGGTCCCAGAATGTCTATGGAAATCTCCTCCCATGGATTTTCCAGAAAATCGTATCTGCCTAGGGGCGGGCGTAATAGCCTCTGTGTCTTGTCCGCATTGCAACACTGCTCACACACCCTTACATTCCTTTCTATCATCACGTCCATCCCGGGCCACCAGTAGTCTTCCTTTGCCCTCCATTTGGTTTTTACGATACCTAAGTGTCCTTCGTGTGTGTTGGCTACGATGTAATTCCTCAGGGCGTAGGGAGGAATGACCTTTGTACCCCTTAACAAGAACCAGGGTTTGTCCCCTATCGACAGTTCTTCTCGGATCTCCCAATACTGTTTCAATTATTCCTCCAACAATCTCTTGTCCGGCCACCCATTTGTCACATATCCTTTTACCGCGCTCAGTTTCACGTCTTTGTCATATTCATTTTCCCATTCCTGGGCACTTGTGGCTCTTTCCGGGTCCCCTGTGAGGGCAACTGCGTACTCCTCCCATCCTCCTTCTCCTTGGTCTTCCGCTCTCTCCTTGGATGCTGCCCTACTCAAATAGTCCGCTACCTTGTTCTTGTGTCCAGGTAGGTACTCCACAGTATACACATAGTCTAGGAGTCTCAGGGTCATTTTAGCAATCCGTGGAGTGGCATGTTCATGCCCGCTTGACGTGAGGACCTTCACCAAGGGTTTGTGGTCTGTGCGCAGAAGGAACTTTCCTCCCCACAGGAACTGCCGGAATCGCTCCATTGCCCACACTGCTGCTAGCATCTCTTTTTCAATGACACTGAATTTTTGTTCGTTGGGGGCCAATGCTCTGGAGGCGAAGCTGATTGTGGTGATCACTCCCGCGGTGGACTGCTGTGTGAGTACCGCCCCCAAACCTCGATCACTAGCATCAGTGGTTAGTATGGTCTGCGCTTCAGGGTTAAATCCGTGTATGGGCACTGCGTCACTGATGTTGCGTTTCATGTCCTCGAACTCCTGTTGTTCCCTTTCCGTCCATTGGAACGTCGATTTGTCCTTCAGAAGTAAGCGCATATGATGGGTCTTGGATGCAAAGTGTGGAACAAATTTACTATAAAACTCTGCCATCCCCAGGAACGTCCTGATGTCTTCCCTGTTCCTGGGTGTGGGAGCCTCTCTGATAGCTGTGACGTTGGATGCTTTGGTCTCGATCCCCTGTTGGCTTATTTCGTGCCCCAAATACGTGACTTTGCTCACTCCAAACTTACATTTGTCCCATTGGGCGGTGAGTCCATTTTGCATCAGTGTGGTGAGCACCTCCTTTAACTTCATGTTATGGTCTTCCCTGGATGTTCCCATCACCAATATATCGTCCTGGAAATATTGGATGCCTTCTTTCTTGTGGAACAGCCGGTGCATCAGTTTTTGAAATCCGGCGGCCACGGAGGCTAGTCCAAAGGGCATTCTCAGGAATTTGTAGCATCCGAATGGCGTGATAAATGACGTCAGGTGGTTGCAGGAGCGATGCAGGGCAATCTGGTGGTACGCTGAAGTGAGGTCGATAGTGGAGAACCATTTTGCTCCCTGGGTTTTTGCCAGCATTTCATTGATTCTGGGAAGTGGGAACTTATCCACCACGATGATTTTGTTCAGTTCTCTCAAATCGACGCACAGCCTCACCTTGTCATTTGGCTTCTGCACCACCACCAAGGGCGCCAGCCATTCCGCATTGTCAATAGCCTCTATCACGCCGTTATCTTCTAGTCTCTGCAACTCTTCCTGTACAGCCGTCCTGGTCCTAAATGGTATGTTACGTGCTTTGTGAGACACCGGTTGTGCCCCTTCTCTCAATTGGATTTTATGCGTGAACTTTGCCATGCATCCTATGGACTCTCTGAAGACCTCCGGAAACTCTTCCTTCCATCGCTGTGCTGCATACTCCGGACCCTCTTCTGTCATGAGGACTTGCGTGTGTCCTCCTGGGTTCAACTTCATTCCCAGGGCTCCTTGATCCTTCCAGCCCAGTACCGACGGTCCCTTTTCGGCCACATACAATTTCCCATCGCACATTCTCCCCCTGAACTCAAAGGACAAGGGACAAAACCCCACCATGGGAATAGGCTCTCCAGTGAATGTCACTGGGTGGATGTCGGTGGGCTGTAGATGGTAATCCGTTCTTGGGACGAACTCCTTCTCCCATACCTTCCTCTGGATTATCGTGTAGGGTGATCCCGAGTCAGCTACCATGGTCACTTGTACCCCTCCGATCGTCATCTCGCATTTCGGCTTCTTGTCGGTGGCACATTCTATGCCCAGGACCTGCTCTGCCACTATTAGGATTCCATCGTCATCTTCCTCCTCCTCTTCTTCATGCTCCTTGTGCCCTTCTTGTGCCACGTACTTCACCTTGCCTCTAGGGGACTTCCTCCTGCACACTTTCTCGTAGTGTCCTAAAAGTCCGCAGTACGAGCATTTTGCGCTGAATGCGGGGCATCCCTTGTCGTTGGCGGCATGAGTGGTGCTGCCGCATCTGTAGCAGGCAGTCCTGCTCCAAGTCCGTTGTCCTTGTGGTCTTGGGGTTCTAGTATTGTACTTTTTGTAGTTCCGTGCTCCTTGTTGTCCTGGAGGTTGTTTATTGTCGCAGGTCTTCCTGTCCGCTACCTTGCACACTGCTTGCCCTTGGCTGCTCTCTTACTTGGCTGCTTCTGCACACCTCTTGGACAACTCCGCCTTTTTTACTAACGCCACCACTTCCTTCAAAGGTGCATCGCCGTTGACCCACAGCTTCTCTTGTATTGAGGAAATTACCGTGTGCATGATGATTTGATCCCTTATCAATTCTTCTTGTAAGACTCCAAATTTGCACATCAACCGATTCCCCTTTTTCTTGCTTCCTGTGGTAGAAGTTGTACCTGTCTATAGCCGTGCACACTACCGGACGATAGTGTGCATCAAGGTCTTCTAGCGCGTGCTTGAACACGTCGTCATCCGTTGCTGCTCTTTCCTCTTTTACCAGGTTTTGGTATACTCTTTGTCCCGCCGGGCCCAAATTGTGGAGTAGAATTTTCTTCCGCCTGGTACTCGAGAACTCCGCTTCCCCCTCCTCTTCTAGTGCCGAAAGGTAATTCAAGAAGTACTGTTTCCAGTCTTCCCACGGCATCTCGGGTTCTCCCCCTTTGGCCAAGAACGGCACCGGGTTCGTCAACGAGAACGTCTGAGCCCTCATTGCCTCTCTGGCGGCAGCGCGTTTCTGTGTAGTGGAAGGGCTGTCCTGGAGTTCTACACCCTGGGCGTCCCTTCGACGCTCCTCTTCCTCGTGGCTGGAATCCCCACTCTCCGCGTGGCTGTCGCTTGGCTGCGCCAGGGTCAGGATGCTCCGACTGGGGTCGACTGGCCGGTGGACCTGTACCCCCCCGTGGGCGGCGAGTAACTATGTGCCTGGGACTCCTGTAGGCAGGGCGGTCGGCCACTGGCGTAGTGACTTGGGATCCCGGAGCAAGTGGGGCTAGGCGCCGGCTCCGTGGCGCACTCACCGCTGCTCTGCCGCGCTCCCGCGTGCTGTTCCTCTGATGGCAATCCTGAACTGGTGAGCTCCCTCGTGGGTTTCAAAAGGGGTGGTGGGGGACCCTTCACCACCTTGTCGCCATTATAATGTTGGTGCTTTTTGTGGTTAGTGCAGTGCACCAAGGAAGCTCCTACATCAGGTGTGTTGCCAAATTATTTATTTATTGCAAATCACTTGGAAGCGCCGGAGCGGTGCTCTTCTACATTCGGAATCCGGGCGCCAATGCCGAGATCATGCCCGCCACCGGACTTCCGCCTACCTCACACGCCAAGCGCGCGGACGACTAGACCGCTACACCACACCATGTCCATTACGAGTCATTCAATCTTTACGGAAAATTGTGTGCGAATTTGTAACAAAAATGTGTATTTCTGATGCCCAGTGCTTCGCCAAAAAATAATATTAAAGCGGAAGTAAAGTAGATGTGTTATCTAACATGAGAGAAAATGCAGTTATGCAGGGTCATTAATCTGTTTTTGTCCAGTTCTTTGTACAGATGATAAACACGCACAAACTCGGTTTTTGAAAAACTCTAGCAAAATGAGTTTGAAAGGTGTAAATTAAGGACAGCAGACCATCTGTGCAGTGAAAACATAGCTGGTGACTCGGCTCTGCCGTTACTTCAATTAACAGCTTTCAATCCAGTCAGCATTCCTCTGTGAGGTGTGTGTGCAGGGGTTAGGCACTGAGACCTTGGAAGTTGGAGGCCTGTAAAAACACAAGCAGGCGCAAGCAAACTAAAACAAGTTAGAGAGCAAGGAGGAGGGGCCGTCACACACTGTACACTGTGATGGCCAACTAAAATGTTCTCTTAGTGAAATCGCTGGGAGGGAGCTTAGAACACAAAGGAGGGACATTTACACAGATGCACCAAGAGTAAGCAAGCATTTCTAAATGCCACAGATAACAACCAATAACAATCGGTGTGTGCGCCAAACCCCACAGAAGAGAATCAATAGGTCGAAGCTCGACCTAAAAATGAAGTCAAGGCTTATCCAAGTGCAGAAACACAATTTGTTACAAGGGCATGCTCTAATGCAGAAGGAAAGTTCAGCGTGATCTCAAAGAGCAGCGTGACTCGCACAAGCAGAGCTGCACTGAGCTGACTCCTGACACGACCTTCGTTGGATGCGTCCAATCCAGAAAGCAGAAATTCCAGGTCTGCAGGTCTCCGAGAGTGCTCGAGACGTCAGGAATGGCAGCCCACAGGAAACCAGAAACTAAGTCAAGCACCAATCAAGTTCAGGATTTGATCTTTTATAGCCAATCAGAGACCGTTGGTTCCACACCACCAGGCTAGACACGCACCCAAGCCTGACGAACGCCCAGCAACAATGCCGCTCAGAAATGTGTCAGTGTCTTGCCCATAACACGATGTAAGAAACATTGACAACAACAACAAAGATAGCAAAAAAGCATTGGTATGCACACAATAAATAGGGAAGAGACAAAACACACACATGTCTGCATGACAGAGGAGTCGCGGGGAAGTGTACATGAGCAGCCAAGGACCACGAGGTGCTGGCAAACCATACAGGACTGGGACCAGGGCTCCCTGACATTTACCCTCCACTGTATGCGCTTCTTTGAACTGCAGTGGTAGCCCTGGCACCATCCGGATGGCCACCGCCCTCGCATAAGAGGAGTAAGTTGAGAATACAGCTACCCTATGCATTTCTTTCTCGGTTTATCTGCTGTGTCTGCCAAATGGGTTTCTTTTAGAAAACCTATTCCTACTTCATACACTCTGCATCTCTTAGTTTAATCATGTAAATCCCTGACATTCGAGGATACCATCTTTAGCTCACCCACCATTTTGTTTATACTCCTCATGAACCCCCACAGACAGTCTTACTGGAGATCTTGATTCTGACTACAAGACTTGCAAACACCCACATGACATACTATGTGCTGGTCCTGTGCCCTCATACAACTATTATCACCCAGAAAAATGAACCAATAACTCAGGGGATGTGGTCCGTCGGCTGCGCTGCCGCCTCTGGTGCAGGAAACCAGGGTTCGATCCTCGAGGTCGCGTCCACATCCTGTGATTCTGGGCAAATCACTTAGAGGCATGTGAAATCCGGCGAAGATTTCACAGCGCTACTGAAATGCTTGCCGATAGGGGAGTGTGGACCTAACCGGGCAATCCACCTCCCATTTTCAGTATAGCTAAGTCGATTTGAAAGGAGACGTTAAATTACAGCGATAACCACGGTTGGAATGTTTTTTTATATCGCTCCGCTGATCTGCTGCAGGGTTGTAAATATTGTGTAACCGTGTATGCGAGTATTTACATGGAGTTGTGGGCAGGAACGCCCACTTTGCATGTCATTAGCGATGTTCATCGCTGACATGCAAAGTGGGGGAAAAAACCAGCTAACTCAAGGAAACTCGTGTTAGCGAGTTCTTGTAAATAGTGATTTACTGAAATCGCCGCTTTTCGGGCGCTATGTGCCGGAAAAGCGGCGATATGTTTGTTGATAATATGCCCCCAAATCTCCCCGTGCCTGAATGTGTAATGTAAATACGGTGCTATGTAAAGCGCTCCAATACCTTCGGGTCGAGTTCGTGCTATATAAATATGCAACAAAAAAAAAAAAAAAAAAAAACTTCTGAAATCTATTTCCTTCCCCCAAGTAAACACCCAGACCCATATAAATGTGATTTTTCCCACATACCTATAACTAAGCTCTTCACCACCACCCGCCCAATAGGACTTCCATGTGAAAGAAAGTCAGCCTTTTTGCCCTGTTCACACCCATTTTTGACTGATACTGCTTGTAACTGACTCTGATTGGGCCCTGGGCTCTGCTAGCCAGGGCCAGTGGGCTGGTGAAAAAGGTATATGGTAATGAGGTATAATACAATTAGCAATGACAGACCTCTGTAAGTCCCTAGTATATAATAAGGCAAGGGTGATTCGAATTACCTATTAGTCCCTGGTATATAATTGACCAGGGAGGTTAAGAGGCCCCGTAGATTTCCTGCACTGGCGTGTTGACTACTGTGTTGCCTGCTGCCATTTTTAGAGGCGGCCACGCTTTGCAGACTACCTTTAAAAGTAAATTATAAGCAAATTCAACTTTGGAAGTAAAGGTACTTCCAAAGTGGGAATCTACCTTATGGTTACTTATACGTCAGGTGCCCTTGGGGTGGGGTGCTATGAAACCATAAGCAGGGACATTATAAAAGCTGTTTTATATGCCCTGGTGAGGGAAAAACTATCAAGTTTATTTTTCCTCATTGTAGATACATAGCTCCATAGGCTAATATTGGAATATAATATTTAAGTATAAATATTGCTAGGAATGAGCTGCAAATGTCAATCAAGGACTTAAAAGATTGTTAAGAAAAGCCCAACAACTTGCCACTGTTGAATGTATCATAACTAATACAGAAAATACGTTTTTAGAATCTTGCTTTCTTTGGGCCAAAATCCAGCCTTCTAACAGCCTCTCCTGATTGGTCAACCTTAACAGGCTTAACTTTGAACCCTCAAGGGAAACTTCGGCAGCAAGTTCTAGAAGTTTGGATAAGTTCAAAGCAACTTTTGAATAAAGCTCAAAAAGGGGACCAACTCAACGTCAAGAGTCACGACGGCTACCTTCAACGGTAACCTGGATTCCTGGTTCATTTTGCTGAAAGCTCCAGAGCTCCAGACTTTCAGGATTTGACTGGGGTCTTGCAATCCGATGATGTTGCATCAAAATTGGCCTGCTAGAGCGGACCACACAGCATCAAGAGAAAATCCTGCTGAAAATGTTCTAAGTCTGAAGGTAATATTTGGACCGAGGCCTCCAGTTTAGTGTATCCAACTAGGGCTCCCTCACGGTCTGCCTCAAACTATGACTTTGTCTCGGTCATGCGTGACCAAGCGTCCCAAGTTAGAGCATTATGTTTTTAAGCACTAGAAAGTGTTAAATATCTCAAAAATTAATATATCTGGACCCCTGTATTGGATTTTTGTCATTTGGTGCCATTTTAAAGATAAAACTATGTCCTGTTTTTATACATTGATGTGGGATTTTTATTTTGTGTTGTGTCTTACTTATTAATTGTATTGGTGTTTTCAAATGCTTTACATACCTGTCTCCTGAGTTAAGCCTACCTGCTTGCAGCCATCTATCAAGGGTTGAGCCAGGGGCTACTGTATTGAGACTTCGACAGGAGCTTATATTACGTTGGCTGCCTTTTTGCGAGTGGTAGATGCATACTTATCCCTACTAATAATCCCCTTCTGAAACCATGTAACTAAATAGCTGCTGCTACTTCAAACATACAATTGCAGAATTTCTCGCAACTTTCACTATCCAAGAGGATATAATTTTTTAAATCAGAATAACAAAGGGCCTCATGCTGAGCTAACACATTGCCTAATGCTGAGCTAATAAAGGGCCTTATGCCAAGCTAACAAAGGTTATTGTGCTGACCCTGTGCAACAAGCTAATAAGCCCCTTCAAGTTATATATAGTTCAGATCATTCTCTAGTCATTCCCCTAGCACATATGCTATTATGTGAGAGACCAGCCTATCTTGGAAAGTAACAGTGCATAATGACACATAAGGTACACCTGGCTGAAAGGATTTCTCCCCCTTTAACTTGTTCCTTCCATTACACCACCTCCTTCTTCCCCCACTTTTTCCCACATTTAGCCAGGTGTACCTTATGTGTCATTTAGTAATTCAAAGGGATCAGTACCTATCTGGCTTTTTTAGATCCCTGGTGATCAACTGTGTGTAGAGCAAGTAACAGTGCATACCTTTGCTCATTCTTGACTTTATGAACTCTGAGTTGTTTTAAGTAAATATCTCTGCAGAGCAAACTGTGATCTCTACTTCCAGTTACAAAATGTTCTGTGCCCTCCATTTAAAACCTACTTCCTTGCATATCCTGGAGGTGGAGTCAGGGGTGGCAAAAGTTCATATTAACCTAATTAGTGGCAATACATTTCGAAGCCATTCAAGTCAATAAATAAAATCCCAGCTAAACAAATGCATCACGGATGGGGACTGCGAAAGAATATAACCCCAGGCACCAAAATAAAAGTGGCCCCATTAGTGAATATATCCATCTGCATCTGCTTTCTCTGCTGGGGACAGATTTGCCTCCTCTACTCACACTGGGGGGGCTCCTTGTCCCAGGGTGCAACTGCCACTATCTCTGACGGAGAAGGGGGGGCATGTCCACTGCACAGAAAGCGCTGCCTCTCCCCCCGTGGTGCAGGGACGCCTTGTTGTTGCTTTCACCAGCTGAGGGACATATTTGACTGCTCTATTCACCTTGTGGCGCAGGACGCTCGGGGACCACCCCAAGGGCAAAGCCTGGGCGGGCCTGTCCGTGCCTGTCAGAGACAGAAAGAGACAGGGGAGGGCCAACCCTGTGGCCCTGGCCTCTGTTAGACGAACTGGTCGTGACCCTCTGGATGCAAGTAAGTGATGTTCCTCCTATTGCAGCTTATTATACAGAGACCTTGGTATTGACTATTACAGCCGTTATAGAATGGGAGTTGCCGGGACACTGACATGTAAACTTTAAACAGCTTTTACTGGAGTTAAAATCCATCCCGTGGAAAGCATTTGTCTGAATTGCCTAATTGAATCTCCACATTATATTACACTTTTTCCCTGATTGTGGAACATTCTGTGATTACATCATTTACAATTATTTTCTTTAGTTTCTTTTCCTTATAACTGCATATAATAGTACTTTTATAGTACCCACTGAAAATGGGCAAGAGAAAGGCTACAGAGTCTGCTTCAGGTAAGAAAAAGATACCTTAAACAGTTAAATCAAGTAAAACCGCAGCAGAAAACTGTACCCTAGCTGCTATTGACGACCTAATCTAGGAAGTAGAATCAATACTGTCTGATAGGAAGAGAGTAGCCAAGGAAGGCACTAAAAAGATAACATCTTACTATAACAAAAAAGAAAGGGCACATTTTTTAGAATCCCTTCCACAAAATATTATTATTCATCATGCTGTAGATGGGACAGGATCTCAGGGCCCGATTCACAGAACTAACTTAAGACAAAATCCTAAACTTACTACCATTTTGGTATTAACAGAAGGCACTTACTCATTTTGGTATTCACAGAAGGCACTTACTCAAGTTCAAGTTCACAGAAGTTAGGAGTCGTAACTTTAGGACTCCTAAATGCCTTCTGTGAATACCGAAAGTCTTAAAGTTAGGATTTTTCTCAGTTTAGGAGTAGTAAAGTTAGGACTCCTAACTTTAGGACTCCTAAATGCCTTCTGTGAATACCGAAAGTCTTAAAGTTAGGATTTTTCTCAGTTTAGGAGTCCTAAAGTTAGGACTACTAACTTCACTACTCCTAAACTGAAAAAGATCCTAACTTTAAGACTTTCAGTATTCACAGACGGCATTTAGGAGTCCTAAAGTTAGGACTCCTAACTTCTGTGAATACCGAAATGAGTAAGTGCCTTCTGTAAATACCAAAATGAGTAAGTGCCTTCTGTGAATACCAAAATGGTAGTAAGTTTAGGATTTTGTCTTAAGTTAGTTCTGTGAATCGGGCCCGAAGCTCCGAACCCACACCCACACCCTCTAGGAACCTTAGGACAGAAATTCCCCCTCAAATGAGTGCCTCCAAGGCTGGCACATCAACCCTTGTTGAAAATAGGGACACTTGTGACGAAACAATATTATTAAACTGCTCAAACAGTATGTACCACTAACAGCCCTAGAAAATCTACAGAGCCCAAGTCTGGGCATTGTGGTTCAGAAACAAAAATCTGAAACAAACAGCAGTAAGAATAGGATGGCATAAACCCAAAGGGTAGAGAATGCCAAATCAATCGCAGAAGTACACCAAAAATTGGACCTAGTGACCAATGAGGTATTAACCCCAATAAGCTAATTGGAGAATTAGTACTAAACAATAGTCCTGCTAAGAGCGTTAATCAGAGCACTTGTAAGAACCAAAGCTATTCGGGAGCAAGTGGGGGTCAAGGCTGCAATCAACAGGGTGATAGGCTTGATAGCCAACTTCACATACACCCAGCTGGCTCACATGCGGATAACACCGAATGCTTTGACCCTGCAAGTATAACCAGAGGGCCGGATACCAACAGACACGACATAGGCCTAAACACACAAAGTGGTCATTTGAGGATGGGAGGACCTGCTATGACTTGGGGCAAGTATCTATACAAGATGTACGTAAATACTAGTATTCCAACCAACTGTCAAAATACGGTAACTAGAGAGAGATGGCTGAATTATAGGTCAGATCTATAAGGACTGAGAAAATCCCAGCTATATAGAGGCAATAGGATCCCCCTACCCAACATCAAAGTATACAATTCGACCAGCATAAGGAGCCCTTACCATGTTCATGACAAATGTCCCTAGGCTAAAACAGGGTGATATGGAAGATGAGGATTCTTTAAAGAATATAGTGATGTACTAGATGAGGTATAGGCGCCAATGTCTATTTATCATACAATCTGACATAATTGAAGCCGAGCGCCTACAGACTAATAGCGGGAATCTGGATGAAGTATGATTAGTTCTCCAATGTAAATCCATTGTAGATGGTCTTATGGCCCTTGAACTAGGTACACATTCCACAATAGATTCCAGAATAAGATTTAAGCTCAGTAGAACCATCCGTGACAAAAATGATTATCATGGCACACATCAGGATCCATGCAATTCCTTGCACAGCTACCAGTGCACAGATAATATGGAATCCGTAGATTGACTGACCAGAAGAGCTAATGTCGCTGACAAGAGTGGGTTCACACCAAATATCTCAAATACTGATAGTATTCCCCCATAGCTTGGCCAACTAGAGATGCAAGGAACCCAGACTGATAGTAGAATACCTTCTGACATAGTAAATAATGGAAACATGCAACCCGAATCGATTCTTCACTTGAATATCGAGGTAACGCACCAAAAAATCATGGTAGTTTCTTGGAAAATAGCTGAGCCAAAACAAAAACCTTTAGACCCTGATGGGCAGGAATGTATTGGGAGATTCGATCTCTGCCTATTCCAAGAAACCTGGTGGACAGGACCTTCATTTAAACTAGGGTATAGTCTCAACGTGATACCTTCAAGGAAAGGGAGACCCTCGGGCAGATTGGTAATATGGGTAAAGATTAATCTAAACATTACTATAGATGTTATGAGCATTGATTCTCCAGATATTTTGGGATTGCAGCTGAGGACCTCCCATAAAATGTATTTATACATCTTTAATGTATAAATAAGACCAAGATTACATTCTATAGAACATCAGTGGTATATTTACTAGATGGGGCCCTTGAATCTATGAAGTAAGATGGAGTTGTTGGGGGAGACTTTATTTGCAGGGGAGCCTGACCAGAACCAGGGAGTGACCACTGCGCCTTCCGGCCTGGTCACCCCCACGCTCCTGTGCCTGTGCCTGCTCCCGCAGCCCCAGCCACCCGAGGGCCGCCGAGCCCACACCAACCTCCCGCAGCCCCAGCCACCCGAGGGCCGCCAAGCCCGCTCCAGCTTTCCCGCCGCCCCAGCCCGTGGCCCCACCCCCCGCCAGCCGATTGGCTCGCGCTCCCGCCTCCCCGCAGACCCTCCCGACTGGCTCCCTTCTTAAGGGGAGCCTGACCAGAACCAGGGAGTGACCACTGTGCCTTCCGGCCTGGTCACCCCCACGCTCCTGTGCCTGTGCCTGCTCCCGCAGCCCCAGCCACCCGAGGGCCGCCGAGCCCACACCAGCCTCCCGCAGCCCCAGCCACCCGAGGGCCGCCAAGCCCGCTCCAGCTTCCCGCCGCCCCAGCCCATGGCCCCGCCCCCCCGCCAGCCGATTGGCTCGCGCTCCCGCCTCCCCGCAGACCCTCCTGACCGGCTCACTTCTTATGACGTCCCCAGAGCGACCGCGCAGCGGACGCGCGCAGCGGGAGCACCGATTGAGCGCCGAAGGTGCGCCAAAGGTAAGCCCGTCTACGCCCGTCCGCGCCTGGACCGCGCCCAGCGCCAGGACCCCTGGCCCCAGCAGACCCCAGCCCACCCGCCAGACGTACGACGCCGCCACCCTCAACGCACTCAACGCCGGCCGAAGCCCAGGATGCTACCGAGCCACCCCGAGACGCACCAACGGACCCTTCTGCTGCAACTCCTGCAAGTTCACCTGCATCCGGACCTGCACTACTCCAGCACCAACCAAGACCAAGACGAGCAACAGCAGCAGCCACCTAAAATGCATCCTGCTCAACACCCGCTCCGTCCACAGACACGCCGTCGAGCTCTGGAACCTGCTCGACACCACAGCCCCAGACGTCGCTTTCCTCACGGAAACCTGGATGAACGCCTCCTCAACGCCCGACATTGCCATCGCCATCCCAGACGGCTACAAGATCATCCGAAGGGACTGCATCAACCACACCGGAGGAGGCATCGCCATCATCCACAGGAACACCATCCGAATCACGACCAACACCGGCGACACCCTCGCACCCACCGAGCACCTGCACTTCCAGGTTCACATCAACCCCAAGACCACCCTCAGAGGCACCCTCATCTACAGACCCCCGGGACCACGCACACAATTCAGCGAAGACATCGCCGACTTCATCAGCCCGCACGCCCTCCCCTCCGCTGACTACATCCTCCTCGGGGACCTCAACTTCCACCTGGAGAACAACAACGAGCGCAACACCACCACCCTGCTGGGCAACCTCGCCAACCTCGGACTCAAGCAGCTGGTCACCACCCCCACCCACTACGCCGGACACACACTCGACCCCGTCTTCTCATCCAGCAAGGACATCGCCTTCAGCCACGCCACCGGACTCCACTGGACGGACCACAGCTGCGTCCACTTCAGCTTCAGAAGGACCACGATCCACCACCACCAGCAACAGGTTGCACGCAGAAGCTGAAACAAGATCACAGCCGACCAGCTCGCGACCGCCCTGAGCAAGAACCCACCCACCAGCGCAACGAACCCCAGCCAAGCGGCCACCAACCTCACGAAGTGGATCAGCGACTGCGCAGACGACCTCGCCCCTCTGAAGACCCCGACTAGCAGACCCGGTAGCAAGAAAGCCCCATGGTTCACCGACGAACTCAAGAGCTCCAAGAAGAACTGCCGTGCCCTCGAGAGAACCTGGCGCAGAGACCCAACACCGGACAACATGACTGCCCTCAAGCTCGCCACCCAAAAACACCACCAACTCATCAACGCCACCAATAAAACCGCATTCAAGGAACGACTGGACAACAACGCACACAACAGCAAGGAACTCTTCAACATCGTCAAAGAGATCTCCAACCCCAACGCCGGTAACAACGACATCACCCCTTCACAAGACCTCTGCAACTCCCTCGCCTCCTACTTCCACAACAAGATCGCGGACATACACAACAGCTTCAGCACTCAACCGACGCACGCCACGACCGAACCACCGCCCCCCACCACCACCCTCCGCGCCTGGACCCCGATCAGCACCGAAGACACCGTCCGCACGATGAACTCCATCCACTCCGGATCTCCTACCGACCCCTGCCCTCACCACGTCTTCAACAAGGCCGATTCTGTCATCGCACCCCACCTGCGGGACATCATCAACACCTCCTTCGACACCGCTACCTTCCAGGAGAGCTGGAAGCACGCCGAACTCAGCGCTCTACTAAAGAAGCCATCAGCCGACCCCACCGACCTCAAGAACTACTGCCCCATCTCGCTGCTCCCGTTTCCTGCAAAAGTCATCGAGAAGACCGTCAACAAGCAGCTGGCCGCCTTCCTCGAGACGAACGGATCCCTCGACCTCTCGCAGTCTGGCTTCCGGGCCAACCACAGCACCGAGACCGCCCTGATCGCAGCCACCGATGACATCCGAGCTCTGCTTGACAACGGAGAAACAGCGGCCCTCATCCTCCTAGACCTCTCCGCGGCCTTCGACACTGTCTGCCACCGTACACTAGTGCAGCGACTCAGCAACGTCGGAATCCAGGAGAAGGCACTGGAGTGGATCATCTCCTTCCTCGCCGGAAGGACACAGAGAGTCCGCCTCCCCCCGTTCAGATCTGAAGCCACCGAAGTCATCTGCGGCGTTCCTCAAGGCTCCTCGCTCAGTCCAACCCTCTTCAACGTGTACATGAGCCCCCTCGCAGACATCACACGCCAGCACAACCTCAACATCATCTCCTACGCCGACGACACCCAGCTGATTCTCTCCCACACCAACGACCCCGCCACCGCCAGAGCCAACCTCCACGAAGGGATGAAAGAGGTAGCCGAATGGATGAAGAACAGCCGCCTGAAACTCAACTCGGACAAGACGGAAGTCCTCATCCTGGGATCCTCACCCTCCGCCTGGGACGACTCCTGGTGGCCCCCCGCCCTAGGCAGCGCACCCAAACCAACAGACCACGCACGCAACCTGGGCTTCATCCTGGACTCCACCCTCTCCATGACCAGACAAGTCAACGCCGTCTCCTCGTCGTGCTTCAACATCCTGCGCATGCTACGAAAGATCTTCCGGTGGATCCCCACCGAGACCAGGAAGACGGTCACCCAGGCCCTCGTCACCAGCCGTCTGGACTACGGCAACTCCCTCTACACCGGAACCACCGCCAAACTCCAGAAAAGACTTCAGCGGATCCAGAACGCCTCAGCAAGACTCATCCTGGACATCCCCCGTCGCAGCCACATCTCCGAGACCTGCACTGGCTCCCGGTCACCAAGAGAATCACCTTCCGTCTCCTCACCCACGCACACAAAGCCCTACACAACCAAGGCCCAGGATACCTCAACAGCCGCCTCAACTTCTACGCTCCCAAACGCCAGCTTCGATCGACCGGCCACGCCCTCGCCACCGTCCCCCGCATCCGAAGAGCCACCACAGAGGGACGGTCCTTCTCCTTCCTCGCCGCCAGGACGTGGAACTCCCTCCCGCCCCACCTCCGCCTGACCCAGGACCACCTCGCCTTCAGGAAGCAACTCAAGACCTGGCTGTTCGAGCAGTAGCGGACCCCCCTCCCCTAGCGCCTTGAGACCCTCTGGGTGAGTAGTGCGCTATATAAATGCTTTGATTGATTGATTGATTGATATGAACCCGAATTGGGGGCTAAAATCAATTTTTGAGGAGGAAGATTTGGCTAGAGGAATCACCCTCTTAAGTGTAGACTCTTTGATTCCGTGTTCCACGGCAGTAATGCAGTTAGTACATTTCACCACATAACGAGATTTAAGAGCTTGTAATGGGCTGTTTCCTTCTGAGAGTCTATGCTCCCATACCTTCAGAAGGTGTACAACTAAATCCAGAATAGATCATATTATGGTGAGTTCCGCACATTGGGGCTACCGAAATGATTTTAAAGTGGACAATAGAAAGGAAAGTGACAATTGCCCATTATCCTTAAGCATGTCTGATAGACTGATTAGCGCTTATACTGCTGGTAGAGGGAGTTTGCCCTCACAATTATCAATCACCAATAATTGGAGATCGGTCAAATGGGCCACTATTGTCAATAGAATTGAGCCCCTCACATACATTTATGACTCATTTTGTGATGCTCTTTACCGCTATAGTAGGGATTCTAAACCCATTGTACAAATTCATCATCGTTTGACCAAGAGCATAGAAGTCTACTTGACTAAACCACAAACATCAGGTTTAAACCCCACAACTGGGAAGTAATCTAACACTCCTTGGTATAACAAGGAATGCTCACTAGCTAAAGGAAGTTTACTAGTGGCCCTTAAGAACAATAATGTGTCACAAATTAGGCAATGCTATTGCACCCTCTAGAATTACCCTTCACGATCGATCAGAGGCAAACCTTCAATCCAGCAAAGAAAAGATAAGATTAGCAATAGGCTCCATCAAATTAGGAAGATCACCAGAATCAGACAAAATACTGTGGGACCTCTTGAAACATGATTTGAAAATATAGGTGCCATATGTTAACTCTTAAGTAATGGTGTGGCGTCAGTGGCTCCTATCTCCTAATCATGGAAAGGGGCAGAAATTATCCCCATCCATAAGAAGGGCAGTAAGGATAATCCGGCTAATTATAGGACTATAAACCTAATAGAAACTCTCCAAAAGGTTTACGTGAAACAGATATAGAATTAACTAATAAACTGGATAGCAGAGCAAGATATCCTCTGATCATGTCAGGCGGCTTTTATAACTAAGACAAGTATGATGAACCAAGTTTTAAGATTGTCATGTATAACTTGGAAGTATGCTAAACTAAGTGCTGGTAGCTTGCATTATGTATTTATTGACTTGATGGCCATGTTTGATTTGATACTAAGGGACCTCCTCTGGAAATCCTTACGACAACAGAGAGTACCACAAGAGATCCTGGCACAGATAGTTAGGCTCCATCATGGCAATTTCTCTAAAGTGAATTGGGGACTGGGGGGGACTGACAGAGGCTATTCCTGTTAGGAAGGGAGTGAGACAGTGTTGCGTATTGGCCCTCACCCTCTTTCTACTATAGGTGAAAAACTTAATACAACACTTACAAAACTGTACCCACAATTCACCAAGGTTAAGAGTAGCCCATATATTGACAGCAATGTTTTCAGAGGATACAAAATCCTACTTTCCCAGACCCCTAAAGGGCTTCAAAGATTGCTAGAAAGTTTCAGCCATTACTGTAGACTAAAGGGTCTCGAAATAAACCTGAGTAAGACTAAATATATAGCTATCAGACCATACAAATGTTTTAAAAATAAAATAGCTCTATCGCATACACCAATAGAGCATGTAACTAATTTTAACTATCTGGCATGACAATAGATTCAAAATTGTCCTGGAAATCCCTCATAAATAAGGCCAAGGGAGTCGTGATCCAAGCACTATGGCAGTTGTAAAAAAAAACAGCAAGCTACTAAGACTAAGGCACTCTCCCTGGCACTACAGGTTTACAGATGTAGGGCCCAAGCAGCATCTCTTCATGGGGCTAAACTATGGGGCGGGGAGAATCGGAAACCAATAAAGTCATATTCATGTTTACATCTCTCCCTCAAATTACCCCTTTTCACTTGTTTTAGGACATTAGCATCAAGCACTTAGCCATATTGAGACTTTTACTATATTGGATTAGAATGTGGACTACAGAAGAACTAAGGGGCTAATTAGGATGGCCTAAGGACCGCCATAGATAGGCTGTCAGTGGCTGTCCCTCAGCCATCGTAACAGGGATCTCCATATGCCAAATTACAATAGCTGCTGGACGGGTGGGGGTTGGAAACATCGACCGCCACAGTCCCGGCAGGCAGGCTTTATCAGACCGCCTGTTGGACCTCCATGTAGTCCCAGAATGGCAGCTGTGCCTGAAACGATTACATTATCCCTTTCTGTCAGTCATTTTGCAGCAGTCAAGCCGTAGCAAAACAGCAGTCGGAAATGGATTTGGGGGCCCATAGTGGGCCCCCTAACCCCATGGGCCAAGGACATAGGCCCTGCAGGTACGTATCCCTACACCATGTGGTAGGCATCACATGGTGTCTGCCACATAATGCAGGGATATGTGTGGGTTGCATGTTTTGTCTTTAGGTGTGAGCTGCAGAGCACAGCATCCTAATTTGCCCTGAGGGACCGCCATCTTGTAGGCTGGGGGTCCCAAATATGTTTCTGTCTGCCTTCCTAATGACTCCCTAAATTTTTACAGACAAGGCCTGAGCGAACTACTGGAACTTGATGGCCAGCTCAAAATGCGTTTTCCCAGTTGGGTTTAATTAGATTGTGGACAGACCCTAGCTTATTGACCACAAATTCAAACAAGCATTTGCAATGCAATAGGTCTCGCATTTACGTGAGTTTGAGCTATTGACATCGCAAATAACAATGCCTTTTATATTTGTTTTCGTTTTAAAAACATAAATAAAAGGCATTGTCATTTACAATGCCAATAGCTTTAACTTGTGTAGCTGCGAGACCTATTGCATTGCAAATGCTTGTATTGGGTTTGAAAGGGACCCTCCAGGCCTCCTCTCTTCAGAGGTTGGTGGAGAGAGGGGGTTTGGTACAAATTGCCCACTTAGTAGAAAGTGACTCAGAGTTTAATATTTTGGGGCAGATTTACAAGCCCCTTGCGCCACTTTTGCGCCACTTTTAACATGGGAAAAGTGACGCAAAAGTGGCGCAAGGAGCTTGTAAATCTGCCCCTTCCTTTAGTGTAAACGCCGGAAAATTGGTGTTTTGTGTGTGAAAAGGACCCTGGAATGGCTGCATGTGTGTGGAAGGAGGGGGGGAGCTTAGGCCTCACACAGCCGAAAGCAGTCAGCTGGTACCACGAGTGAGGCCTGACTGAGGATGACGCATCTGGAGGCCCTGCTGGTGGCCCTATGGCTTCTCTGGTCCAGGGTAAAGAGTCACGATGCCATCTTTGGGGGAGGATAGAGCCAATGAGATAGAAGTTTAACACCTCTGCCAATCGAGGCGCATCGAAGGTGGCGCGAGAAGTACAATCTCATGTGGGATGCTCGAGGCCTACCACCCTAACCTTTAGCCAGGCGCACAGTATAAATCCATCAAAGTGCCTCCACGCAACTCAATTTCTAGTATGCGCTATGAAAAACTCGTTTCACTTAGCAGCTGTTGGCTCGGGGTTACTGATTCGAGCCTTCTGCCTGGCATCATCTCGGTGATAGCAGACTGTAAGGTGGAGGCACGGGAAGGTGCATAAGGGGGCTGCACCCCCCGCCACGGAGATCTGTGTGTCACGTGTCTGAGGCCTGGCGAGGCCCACTCCGCCTTTCATCCGTGCGGCGGCCACATAATGAGGAACCTTGCCTTGGGTGATAAACTCCGATGTTTGAAATTAAATATAGTGTTAATAATATTAATTCTGATTAAAAATTGTTCCAGTGGATAGAGATTTAAGTGCAACTTGGGTGTGGAGGAAGTAGTCAGTGCTGTATGCCTCGGGTGAGCCCGCACCACCCACGGGTCTTTATCCGGTCCAGGTTTGTAGTGATCACGTCATAAGCGCACAGACCTTTACGTGTGTTATGTTGTAGTGATTGCTTCAATTATAAACAGTTCTTATCAAACACGTCTCCTTGGAAGGATGAAAGGCATGCCAGTCTGGCAGACTTTGCACCTGCGTCCTTAAGACCGTTTTTAACCCACTGAGTTGTCTTGCTGCCTAACACACTATGGTCCGACCGGCTGCATGCAGACTGGCCGCTTTATCCTCGTTAAAAATAACGAGATGGGATGTAGGGTTATGCGCGCACATGTGGGATTTATGGGTCGGGCCTGCACGGTATCAACCAGGGAGGAAGGCTGGCCCCCAAAAACCGATACAGGAAATGATTGTAGCTTTCCAGCCTGTGGCGACACGTGTGAATCGGGGTCCCCATAAAAACTTGGTAACAGGGCTCTTAAGACGAGGCGGGGCTTGCGTAGCCTGAGAGCGGCAGTTTGTAGTGAAGGGAGAGGGGGTGTAGTGTGCCTCTCTGGGGATGGCAAACCAAAAACTTATTTTGTTGTAGTCCACGTTACATAAAACAATTTGAATTAGAACCAGAAAATAGAGGAAACCAATTGTGACACTTACACACATTTAAAAAACTAGCATGTTTTAGAGAACAGCGACGTGCACAAAGGCATGTACAGTTCGTGGAAGTGAAACTAGTACGGCGAGCCTCTGTCAGCACAGTACAGAAACTATTGACGAGAATTAAAGCTGGGTTGCGGGCCACATTTCTGTGCAAGGCTGAGACAAATTTGAAGTGCTTGAGCCCGAGTTAAAGTAAAAACATTAGTTTAAGCCGTGACTTTTTAACAATTACTACAGAAGACTGCGAAGCGCCAACCAAAATGTTTTTTTAAAAGAGATTCGAAAGATTAATTATTGTAAGCTGAAGAAAAGGGAGGGGGAGAAGGGAGGAGGGAGTGCGAGCAGCAGCTGTGTTAAACAAGCCGAGGTGACAAGAAGGGCCGGGCGAGAAGGGAGGGAGGAATGCCAGCAACAGAGGAGCCTGATCAAAGCTGACGGGAAGGGGAGAAGGGAGGAGGGAGTGTGAGCAGCAGCTGTGCACGTGCATGCCAACGTGCACTCAAGGTTTAGGCCAGCCAAAACTGTGGGTAGCACTTTGAAAATCCCACATATAAAATGTCTCTTCGAGCCTTTGGCTCGCAAGACCTAAAAATGAGTTAAATCATACCGATTGAGCCTTCATTAGATTGTACAAGTTTTATCATTTAAGCCAACACCAAGCTTTGAACACTTTTTGGATGAAATCAAACCTCAACTAGATAAAACTCTCTTTTTCAAATGTTGCTATGAGATCCTCCAGAATAACTCATTCACAGCCAAGTGGTTAATCGGTCCATCAACTTGGAAGAAATCTAAATGCACTTTATCCTCAGATGCTGAGAAATATATTGAACATATTTTATTTTTTTGCCCAGAATACACCAGTTTTAGAAGAAAATGGATACAACCATTATGCTTGGGCTTGATGACTAGGGATTTCCTAGAGGCCCTAAGAATACAGAAAACAGATAGTTCACGTTTGACAGTATTTGGAGTTTTTTAATTGTGGTACATTTTTTACGGAAAAAGTAAGGCCTAAACTTTTAGTGCAAGCATAACATAGCATCTATTTGATTGACATTAATTCGAACATTGTACATTAAAATAGTGAATAATTGCCCTTTTCATAATGGATGAGAACACTTTAATTTATGATATATGCCAATGATTTTAAGTGTAGTTTTAATTGTGACAAAATTATTGAGATTGATAAGTTTTTACACTTTTATTTATGCACTACGCACTTTATAGGTAGAGTAATCCTGATCAAGTATATATTGTCAGATAACATACCTGACACATTCTACCATTTAGTGCTTGTTTTAGGATGCATGTTTTTAATTGATCCATCCATTGATCCTTATGAATTCACTTCGCTTCAGAAATAATCATTGCTCAAGATTTGTACATATCCATTTAAAGTGTATTGAAGAGATGTACTTTATTTAACTGTAATGATGTACTTCTATGGTTCTTTGAATCGAAATAAAGTTCAATGATGATGAATAAAAAAGCTAAAAAAGTGGCAAATTTGTAAATTGGGCCAGTTTTGAACAATTGTTTTGCAAGGTGTTTTAGAATGTATTCATTTGAGCTTGCTGCAGTGAATATTTGTTTATAATATAAGGGAAATCAACAGTAAAAACTGGCCCAGCAGACAATACAACAGGCCCACAAATAGAGACCAGCCCGTCAGTCACTGCCTGAATGTCCTATAGGTCGGTCTTACTCTGATTGCGGACAGATATAATCTAAAACTGAAGTGCGACCACACCCAACACAGTGTTATTTGACTCGCTGAGATAAGGAAGCCAGCTCGAATATGCCAGATCCTGAAATAAAAAAGTTAATCCTACCCCACAGCAGGCACAAATCAGACATGCGACAAATCAGAATTGAAAAACACTGACCCAGCACAGTTTGTGTGCCAAATGCATGTTATCTTAGATGTATTTGTAAAGCATGCACTGTCACCCATGAGGGTATCCTGGCACTGAGCAGGTGTGTGCGCCTTGACTTCAATACAGTACGTCAGTTTCTTGAAAAGCCAGGTCTCCAGCTTTTTGTGTAATTCAAGAAAAGAGGCGGAAGCTCTGATGTGAAGAGGGAGTCAATTCCATGCTTCAGAAGTGATGTAATCATCACTCTGGAATTCAGGAAGGGACTCCAGACCTTGCTGTTTGAATGAACAGATCAACATGAAGCAGTTAGCAACTCCAGCAACTCAAGACCCTCATGGGTGATTTGCCAGGTTTTCTAGATCCCTGATTGATTTCAAGTGTAAGCCCGTCATCCTGATCTGACTCAGTGTATGCATGGGATGTGTATCAGTAGAAGTCCTGCGGAGCAGAGGTGTCTGGGTGGTTGGTGGAAGGAGATGCAACTTTCCAGTTAGATGGGACCATAGTCGCAGACTGGAAAGGGGAGGCTACAGCAGCTTCTCTGCATTTCTCAAGATAGAGTTTGAGTTTTCCTCTGTTGGACAGCAGCAAAAAGTTGTAGGCTCCATTTCCACTTTGTATGAATTGGCAAAAATGTTGGACTCTGGGAGAGGCATAATAAACTGTACCTGTGACCCTCCTTGGAGAGTTTATAAAGTTGTTGATGGAACTAACCTATGAGGGGGACTGCACAAGTTTTGCATTTATTACTGTTAGGCTTGTCAACTCTTTTTATGTGTGTAGTTCTCCACGCCAAAAGTTTGGTCTTTGAAAATTTAACTTTCTATTAACTCATAAAGAATAGCAAAAATATGGTCAACTTACACAAAAGTGTGAGTTTGCTTTTTTGAATCGGCCCAGAGTCATTTTCTGTGCATACTCTCTAGATCTTCTGTAGGGTTGATGTTAATGTGTCTTCTTATAGGATATCAGGAGAGGCACAGGGTCCATGCCTATGCCACATTCAAAAACGGTGATGAGTCTTACCTCGGTCGTGGATCAGAAGTAGTTGAAATCCATACTTACAAAATCTCGCACCCACTCGGCCGAGGACCAAACCAGTGTTGCTGGTTACGGAAGTACTAGACTGCACACAGGCTCTACAATGGCAGGCCTGAGACACACTTTACAGGCTGCTTCTGTGGGTGGCACAACCAGTGCTGCAAGCCCACCAGCAGTATTTGATTTACAGGCCCTGGGCACACATGGTGCACTATACTAAGGTCTGACAAGTAAATCAAATACTCCAATCATGGAGTCACTAATCAATACATGAATTTACCCCAGGGAGCGCTTGCACTGTGGCACTGAATAGCAGTGGCACAGTGCCCAAAGCATCTAAAACCAGCAAACAGATCAAAAACCGAGGAGGCAATCAGAAAAAATGGAAGGGAGACTCACACCAATGGTACCAGGTCCAACAGATACTTAAGCATGCATACCAGTTTAGCTCCTATGTCTTAACTGGAAATATTAGGAGTGGCCAAGTTGGAATTATTGTGCTTCTATATGTACGTCGACGTTTCGACCCTTCTATTTTGTACAGCGTAAAAGCATCAACTTGGGGTCTTCCTCAGGACTGAACAAAGAAAATCTGTGTATAGCCTGCATGGAAAGGAAATAATGTTTAGGGCTCATGTGTTTAGGACACTTAATCATAAAACCATATGAACCAATAGTTCTCTCACCAATAGTTGTAGGGGGATAATAAAATGCTACTCCTAGGGCTTCTAAGTATGTACATATAGAAGCACAATAATTCCAACTTGACCATTATAAATTATAAGGAATAAAGATTCTGAGTCATTTTGAGAATATTACTCTGTCTTTACATTGTGCTGATATTGAGTTGTTGTAAATATCTTCATTTCTGATTTTGTTTCATTTCCTGTGATATATGTACAAATGCACTGCACAACTTCACTTTTTTTGTCTTATGTTATGTGTATATGACCTGCTTTTACAAAGATTTTTCTCACAAATAATTCATTTGAATTCATTTCTAAATTATACAATTGGTTTGTACTTTTCAAGTTATCTGTTTAGGTAACTGTGTGTTTATCATTGATTGAAATCCCACTGCAAAAGGGGATAAAAAGTTCAATTGTGACAAGTGTGTTGTGGCAGAACCACTGTTCGTTCAATGGAAGACTTGAAAGGGGCGAGTTTGTTTGGGGAACTGCCGAGCAGAAGGCGCTAGACCTAGAGAGCAAGCAGTGACTTTGCTCTCTTTAAATAGTTATAAGGTTGTACAAACAGCCTAGAGTAATTGAAGGGCATTTCCATTAGAGAATGATGGATGTAAGAAGAAAAGCCTGTGCAGCGAATCCAGGCACTGCAGCACCAAAGCACCACTCTGGTCCCAACTGCCCTACCCAGGCATTTGGTTAATTTCAGCTATAGTCCAGTGTCTTTGGTATTCCATTCTGCTCACCGTGTTCTTACCACTGGCCCTCATATGCTTATATATGTGGCCATTGGTGGAGGAGGTTTGTCCTTTCTGACATGAGATTGATCAGATGGGTTAATGCTCTTGCTTTCAGTCATTCTGTTTGATAATGGAGAAATTAAGGAAATGGGGCCGACTGCCTTTCTGGACTGTCGATATGGTCGATTGAGTGTTTGGATCAGGTGTATGATACTTTCTGCTGTTTACTGTCCAGAGGACAGGTGAGACATTTGACCAGCCCCACTTGGGTGAGGTTAATGTGCTTACTTTGTGAATGACATGATTAAATAGGATCAGTGCTAATTTTTAAAATGGTTCAGAAGCCCAAACATTTACATATGACACTGCTGCCAGTGCTGTTACTATCTGTGTTGCTGCTTACCAAGTTTCAGTAATCTTGATTCAGTCTGAGAACTCCTTATGCCATAAGCAAACATGTCCTGCATCCCTCTATCTCACTCTTGCTGGTTCTTAATTATCTCATTGTTTCTGGCAATGCCTCTAGTTTCCTATCTCTCTCTTCTTTCTTTATTCACTCTTTTCTGCTATTCTCGCTCTTCCACTGGGACAAGGTCTGATGATGGTCCCTAAAAAGGATGGCTGAGACCCACCATGAAAAGGTTGGCGGAGCAGGAATGAAGGGGACCCTACAGGTCCCCCATGTCCCCCCCGCCATGGGGATACATTCAGGGGGGCACAACATGTTCCCCTCCAGTCTGTATTCCCTCCAGTTCGAGCACAACATGGACATCACCCTCCATGTTCTGCTGGAACTATTTGGCCTTCCCCATTGCAGTGCCTGTTTTCAAGGCACCGCCATGAAAAAAACCAAAGGACCACCGAACGTATTGTACCAAATTCGTAATCAAGCACTATAAGACCAAAATGATTATCATGTGGTTAATTCTCTCTCAACCACAAAGCAAGACTTTAGATACAGCTCAGACTATGTTCCCCGAACAATGCAAAAGTTGATATCCAGTTGTAGACTAAGCTTTTGAGAACCATCTGGAGGTATCTGAAATAACTGATTTATTTGGAGTTTAATCTGAAATAATTTATTTATTTGGAGTTTTATTGCAAGTGGACTCAACATCAAAGGGTGGTGGAACACTTTACATAAGAACAATGGATTGTGCATAATAATAGTTTTGTATAGTAATATTGTTTTGTTTAATTTCAGCATAAATACAGGTTACTGTCCTTGTGAACTTAATTTTCATAAGGTAGTGCATTGCTTTGGTATGTGAAAAACACCTAGCATGGCTGCCTACCACTCTTAGTATTTTGATCTACACCACCACAGCAGATTAGTAGTTTCCTTAATGACCTTGAGTTTTCAGGTAGGATGACAGTAAAAGATGGACACAGTATGTGCAAGGGTTCAGCAAGAATGGCATGCTAAATTTTCATACACATACCCAAATTAGTGTATGTTTCCCTCCTGCACCTGGGATTAGGGATTTGTCAGAAAGTCTCAGGAGGTTGGGACACCAAGCTGTATTCCCTTCTCTACGGCTTAACTGTTGTGTCTAACAGTAGATGCTTCCACTTAGCTCACCCAGCTCCCTCATAACTCATGATGCTAGACATGCGATGATACAGGTGGGAGTCCAATAAAGTTGCATACGCCATCTTCTGGTACGTAATGCTGGTCGGTAATAGCAAGTCACCTGAAGAAAATTCAAGGAATTTAGGAGAAGTGGAGAGCTGTATGTCACTCCAGACTCCAGTGACAGTCTTCCTTTTCTGTTAAACTAGCAGAAAGATCCTCAGTAACTAAAATTGGAGGGTGTCTCTAACCTCTTATTCAGGGATGGTTTAGCTGAACTTTTGGTAAGTGGTAGCTGGGCTTGTTTTTATCAAGATTGATAGCTTCTCCCAAGCATAACTATGCTTTATGGAACTTGCGCGATTTGCTGCTTCATTTCAGTATGGCCGCTGCCTGTTTAGTAATTAACTTGCTTTTATGGGGGATGGTGGCTTCTTCAATTCCTGACCTGAGTGACCACCCAGGATCTGCCTGTGCCTGCTGAAATCATGGGACTTCCTGACCACCAAATGCCAGCCTCTTATGTGCTTGTGCTGCTTCTCCCTGTACCACTACATGGTCTCTTGTTGACTACCATGACACTTTGTCTTTTTGCCAGAATATAGGGATCTCTCACTGCCACTGTCTGGTGCTCTTCGCATTAAAAGTTTTATTGCTGAACCAAACAGGCAGACACACATCTAGGGTTGTATGTTTGTCTGAGCAGCAAACTAATGGGTTAGCAGGTGAGACTGGAATTCTCCTTTAGGTTTTGCGTAAAACGACAATAGGTGGTGAAATTGGAATAGATTACCCCATTCTGAAAAAGCCAAACATTTCCCCAATTGTGCAAATTTCTGACCTGTCATCAACTTGCCATGGCTAGGAAAAGCCATTGAATGTTGAGCTTTCAACAACCATTCAAAGCTACCCATGTTTACCAGCTGATTGCTGACTGCCAATATGGGTTCAGCTCAAAGACAGCAACTTCAAGGAATCTTAAGGATTTTCATTGACACTCATTGCAAATTGGAAGACATTGACCTTTAGCCATTCATATTGCTAGAACTGTCAGCAGCACCTGACACTGCATTGGAATTTATATAGTGTAAACCTGACTAGGAACCTTTTAATATCGGAAAATATTATATCAATGCACGTCACGATATATGTACGTATAATATCGTAGCATCTCAATCTTAATTTTTTAGTCGAAATTAGTTTTCTTAGTGCTATTGGTTTCTTAACCCTGGTAGTACCTAAAAGAAGGGAGAGATGTTATTGAGGTGGACCACTGAGCATGACACAGCCCATACACATGACCCATGGATGTGACATAGGGTGTAGTTCGAAAGTTAGGGAAAAATTTAGACCTTGGAAAGTAAGGTGTAACTTGTGCTTGGCCAAGGATGACCTGTAGTTGCTGAGTCGCTCCTTCTTCTCCGCATAAATTGTGGCTATCTTTGTCCCCCGAGCCAATACTGACAGACTATTGGGCTCACTTAATTCCATGTACCACGCAGAGCCTCCCCTCGTCAATGATCGGCATGAGCTAGTAGCAGGCTAAGGTTTTTTGGACAAGGTCGTTATTTTTTCCTCTGTCATTCATTGTGGTTTTCAATTGATGCCTTTTTTTCTTGATATTGTGGTGCTGATAATGTTATTGCAAAGTTTGGTTTTTGTTACATTTTATGTCCAGTTAACGATTCTATGTGTGTATGAAAAAGTCGCTATTTGTTTACATCTTGCTATACCGCTGCTAAAAGTACAGTTCATAATGTTTTTGAACACTTTCTTACAGGTTATTATTTTTGGTATGTGTGGTTTTTTATATTGTGAAAGTTTTTTGTATGCATCCTTGTCCTAAGCTGAGCTCTTAGTAAATGACGTAATTGCCGGTATAATGCCGTATACCTATTTTCCCCAAGATCAGAGTAGTATTTAAGTTCATTTTAAAGCCTTGTTACATTAGAAGGATACTAGCCTCTAACAAGTTTCCAACCCATCATGCTGTCACCGTTAAACCACATGGAAACTAGGTTCCCCACGCAGGATAAAAAGCTAGATAGATCCTGCCACTAATGGTACGCACACACTCATATACATGAATACCCCTGTTCAGAGAGGGGAACTTATGGCACCAACATAATAGTACACACATGGACACCCGTTTGGACCAAGTACTCAGGGCAGATGAAGGCTAGAGGAGAGGCACTTTTAGAGCTTTGGGCCATCTTTGAGGTGCCCATGACCTACAATTTTGCCCTAGACACTACAAGCAAGGTGTCTGCATCTCCCTCACCATACACAGACACAGAGGTGCTCTCTCTAATGCCGAACATAACTGCTGTTTCTGGACTGTTTACACCAATATGCCAGTCCAAGGGACTGTAGTATCCCAACTGGGCAGCGAACTACTAGATCTAGGGCAGGGAGGTTGTCAGATCAGCAAACTTAGGTGATACAGACCTCATCCCAGTACAGCGAACTACTAGATCTAGGGCAGGGAGGTTGTCAGATCAGCAAACTTAGATGAAACAGACCTCATCCCAGTACAGCGCTATCAGTCTCCTATACTCGGCCTCCCATCTCCCACATTTAGCCCACAAAACATACACTCCGCAAATGGCCAGGTACTTCATCATGGGTCTAAACAGCAACATGGCAAGTGTAGCAAGATACCAGTCCCCCAGCGTCCGGAATCGAGGATGGGGATGCAGGAATAGTCATGCATGAAAGGGAGGTTGTCAGATCAGCAAACTTAGATGAAACAGACCTCATCCCAGTACAGCGCTATCAGTCTCCTATACTCGGCCTCCCATCTCCCACATTTAGCCCACAAAACATACACTCCACAAATGGCCAGGTACTTCATCATGGGTCTAAACAGCAACATGGCAAGTGTAGCAAGATACCAGTCCCCCAGCGTCCGGAATCGAGGATGGGGATGCAGGAATAGTCATGCATGAAATGGACACAACATCTAAAGGTACACACCCACTAATGTCAGCCCCACGCTGCCCTGAGGAGGACCCTATGGTAACAATGCTGATAAAGGGGGCACCTCACCACTTCCTACTAGACACAGGGGCAATAAGCTTGTGCCTACAGGAGGGGGCACTCCCACAATCAAAGAGCACTGCAACCATACAATTTGGTCTTGGGCAAGAATGAAACAGAACCCCTCCAGCTGGAGTAGAAGGGGAAAGAGTAAGGGAACAATTGTTATATTACCCCTCTTCCCCTACTAATGTCTTTGTCCTAATGACTAAACTGAAAATATCAATCCAGTTTGCTGAGAACAGGTCTATAGCCTGCTCATCCTCTGGATATACAAGGCACCAACCAGCAAGACACTCCCACGCCACATGCACACCACACAGGGTGGCACAACTCAGAGAGTAGTTCTCAAGTATACAGGAAACCTCAAGTTATGTGAACTAGCTCAGCAGTAGGTAGGCTTAGTGGAAACTGCAAGAAGGCCAAAAACATTGTTAGCTAGTAAGGTACACAAAGAGCAAGAGATCCGGCATTCAACTTGCGCATGCCTGCTGAGTTCTCCAAAGCTAGGGGGGAGCCAGTCCATGGCGCATAGGGACAATGGCGTTGACAAATAGACCGAGCATAACCCAGGATTACCAACCGCAGCCTCTGTTGCCACTCTGGCACCTCCCCGAGTGAGGAAATAGCACAGACAAGATTGTCCGGCACTATGCGGTTTATACCCTGTGCCTGACACCCCCTACCTGCTTTCAAATGCAGAGCCCGAACGAGTGACCATTGGAGGGAACTCAGCACACCAAGGAAATGATACAGCACCTGTTAGAAATGGGGGTCTCTAATTGGCAAGGGTTTGCAACTTTGTCCAAGTAGGGACCCTTCTATCTAGTGAGGATAAGGGAGTAGCACTCCTAAAATAACCCCTGCTCACCCCCTTGGAAGCTCGGCATGAGCAGTCAGACTTTTATTAGAGACAGTGTGTAAAGCAATTGCAGATAACCAACAGTATTACCAAAGAGCACTACACCAGTTTAGCAAAATATCCAATATTATTATATATCCAAAACAAGACCAAAAATGATAAAAAAAAATCCACCATACAGTTCTCAGAAATCTTCATTAATCAAAAATAGACTTGAAATACAGATCCTTGAAGTCGATAGCTCTTTCTGGGGCTATCATGGCGTCATGAACAACAAATCCAAACACTTCTGACTGAACCCGGCATCGCGTGCCAGCTATGGTGTCAGGAAGACCTGCAAAGCATTACCTTTAGAAATGCAGGGTGTCGGCGACCTCTCGACCTCTCGATGAGCCCCAAAGAGCCGGCATCCGCAGGTGTCAGTCCGGAGGTCGGTGCAGGAGATGTCGGGCCCTTGAAGTCACACGCCTTGCTAATCAAACTCGTCACGGTTAAAGTCGGGAGTACCAGCGTTGGCAGCCCTCGGGGCTGCGGTGCAAAGTGCAGCAGTGCAGCGTGCGGTGCCCTCAGGTCCAGGTGCAGGCAGTGGCTCGGTGACGCTCGTCCAGCGGCATCGGTGAGACCAGGGCTGCGGTGAGAAGTGATGCGCTGCTCGTCGCGCTGCTGGCAAGTCACAGTGCAAGCAGCGTCATCGTCGTTGCTGAAACGCTGTCGTCGGCTGACAAACTGAAGTTGATGGCGCAAGGCTACAGTGCGGGATAAGGATGGTAGGTCATGTAGCTTATGAGCGGTGCCCTAGAACCACGGTGCAAGCAGCAGCATCGATGTCAGTGTGGAGCGGCGTCATTGGGGATACCAAGGCAATGGCGTGAAGCAAGGTGGTGCGGAGTGCGATGCCCACAAGTCATAGTGCAAGCAGCGGCTCGGTAGTGGGGTCGGGTTGGCATCGTCTGTGAGACCAGGGTTGTGGTGCAGCATGCGGTGGTGCCCTCTATGGTGTCTTCAGTACATGAAGTCGGCAGCGGCATCGTAGATGGCGTTGGGTTGCTTTTTCTTCTGTTGCAGCACAAAACACATGGTCCCTAGTGCTGATGGCAGGAGACCTTGACGTCTTTGCTGTTTATGAGACTTCTTGAATGGGGGGCTAGCTCTACCTCAAGCCCTTGGAGAAACTCACAAAAAGAAATTGCAGAAAGTTCTGTCCATTCCTTTCACTGCCCAAGACAGAAGCAGCCACTGCAGGCCAACACAGCAAAGCACACAGTAAATTGGTAGTCCCCTCTCACAGCTTCTTCAGCTCTTCTTTTTGGCAGTGTTCTTGGTTCCAAAGGAGTTCTAACGTTCTGGGGTCTGGGCCCCAATACTTATACCCCAAATCCCTTTGTCCTCTTAAGCAGAGAGTGTCTGTGCTTAGTTCAAACCGGTTTGGTCCTCTCTGGCTCAGCTTCCAAGCAGGAGGCGGAGACAGCATTGTCTGCAGCAGGACAGGCCCATCAGGTGCAAGGAAATCTCCTCCCACTACTCTAAATCCAGCCCAGGTCTATTCAGCCCAGCCCTAACTCATCCAGACTCTTTGGAGCCACTGCACATCCCCAGCCCCTGTCCTTCCAAAGCCAGACAGTCAATACACATCCTAGCAAATGCACACAGGATGGCTAAACAAGAAAATACCTACTTTCTAAAAGTGGTATTTTCAAACACAGAATGTAAAAATCACCTTTACTAAAAAATGCATCTTTAGATTCTGAGTTCAGGCATACTAAACTTTATTTTCCCATCTGGTCTCAATAGAAAGATTATAAGGTGTTATAAATTAACGCCCATACTTTCCTATGGGCCAGATAGCCTTTCAATAGTGAAAAATGAAATTGCCAGTATTTCACTATCAGGACATGGCACACACATCAGGGCAAATCTTACCTTTCACATACACTGCACCCTGCCCACATGGGTACCTTGGGCCTACCTTAGGTGTGACTCACATGTAAGAAAACCAAAGGTTAGGGCCTGGCAAGTGGGTGCTCCTGCCAAGTCGACATGGCTGTTACAAGCTGCGCACAGACCCTGCAGTGGCATATCTGTGTTACCTTTGAAGGGCTGCTTGCGTGGGTGGCACAACCAGTGCTGCAGCAAGCCCACTAGCAGCATTTCATTTACAGGCCCTGGGCACACACAGTGCACTGCACTAGGGACTGACAAGTAAATCAAATGACCAATCATGGAATTACCAATCCACAACAACAATTTACAACAGGAGCACTTGCACTTTAACACTGAACAGCAGTGAGAAAGTGACAGAGACACTAAACCAGCAAAAGCAGAGTCAAAACCGGGAGGTCAGAAAGCAAAAAGACAGGGGAAACATGCCAAATGATGCCAGGTCTAACACCACCCCATAGAAAGTGGGCTGGCCATCACGTGCACCCAACATGCAATTGCCCACTAGGAAGGGCTAAAACCAGAACCAATCCTGAAAAAAACTCTGCTAAGTCGTACCCCCACAAACCAGGCATATGGCACTGGGCTTGAAAGGAACTCCCCACTGATCCCACAAAGGGCTTCACCACAGTTATAGCAGCACAGTCAGGAAGGCTGATGGAAGCCAGGCCCAATTGAATGTTTCTACTGCCTCAGGATGGGCTGCTTGACTGACAATTGCTGCCTGAAGGTGTACCGTGAGCAAAGATTGATAGGCCAGTCCCCATCCACAAAACCAGGCCCATATTAACCCGAGTGCACAGCACATTGAGCCACAAGGAAATTAGTTTGCAAACACACTACTGCAACAAGGACCAGCTGGTTGCCCAAACACTTGGCAACCACAGCAGGCAGAGAACCCAGCCCAACAAGCACTGGGGTCACAATCACGTCAGGGAGGGTTGACTGTCTCGGGAGGCAATGCCTTTACGCAGGTGCCCAATCCAAAAATGCAGTAAAAAACCCAGAACCCCTATGTGACCCATCCGCTTCACATGAACACCAGGAAACGCCCCACAGCAATAAAGACTAGTGACTCAGCATGGCAGGGAGGGGTGAATGTCTGGGTAGACAATGCATTTACTCAGGCACTCAATCCAAACACACAGTAAAAAACACGAGAATCCTAAAATGACTCATCCAGTTTACACCAACACAAGAAAACTGACTACAGCAATAAAGACCAGTAACACATCATAAGTAGAAAACTCAAGCCTTTACTAACATTCAGAAAAAACTCAGGGCTATGTATATTATTCAGTTGATCAAGAATCCGCAAGTAAAATCTGTCATTTAGGTGCCCGTAGGGGCCCAGGCCCCACTCTGCTGCTAATGTCCCCCAGAGGGGTGTTCGTTGGCCACACCCCAAAGGGGAGGGCAGTCTGACGAGGGGGTGGCCCCCGACCAGCTGATAAAAGTAGGTACCCGGGTCCTTTCACCCACGTCACAAGGGCGAGAACTAAATTGAATGGACCTTACTTTTCAACATTTTTAGGCCTCCAGCTAGTGGAAGCCCCCTTTTAGTTCCAAAATGAGGCGACGCTTCAGTGCTGGTAGCCATGTTTTCCGTGCACCTGGGATGATGATGTCCCCTATAGAACTCCGAAGTCAACACACAAGTATGCAACCCTTTGGCACAGTCAGTAGGGAAATTCCCAAGGGCAATGAGCCATCTCAGTTCATTATTTGCTGTACAACAATTCTCAGCTGTGTACCCCACTTCCATCGTCAGCAAGATATTTTGACTCCTACTCTCCCCTAAGGCTCATGACTTCCAAAGTCTGCTCATGGGTTCACATCCCTCCAAAAAAGTAGGAGTAGCGTGTCACTGTTTAAGAAGACATTGATCCCTGCAGAGGACAGCAGAACCAAAGCATACTTCATCTGAGGGAGAGAGAGGCACTGTGAGGGAAAGGGGTTCTATAGATGACCATCGCAGCCCCCACACCGGGTGCACGGATACACACATCACTGCACCCAACTTGTTGAGGCAAATAACACAGCTCCTTGTGAACATTGTCCAATGCAGCAATGGGCCTCATCCCAGTCAGTGCCACATCCGAACAAATGGGAACTGCAGAGCAGCTTCTCAACACCTACTGGTATACGTCAATACAACCAAATGAGACATGAGACCTTGGGAAGGCACCCAATGGTCAAGTCACCCAACTCCATTAGGGACGCATTGCACTTACCCACAATACCCAAAATTACGACATGCCCCCCTTCTTTTCACAACACATTGCACATGTTCAGGTCAAAAGGTTCCATCTGCATTGATAAAGCTGCACAAACACACACACACACATCAGGGAAAGTAGGGTATAAGAGGGCCGACAATGCCCATAAAACAATAGCCAAATGTAAAGAGACATTCACAACCACTAAAACCGCCTACTAAAACACTCATTTTTGTCATAGCGAGGGAGAGGACCAATTGACGAACAAATAAAATTCAGGCAACCCACGTCTAAAGCTCATTGATTCCTAAAAATAATGCCCAAACTGGGGTCCCCAATGCAGTACCCCTGCCGAAGATTGTGCAAAATGGACATACTGAAAAACCCCAAAAAAGGTAGGCCTAAGAATTTAAAAAACCGAGTAACTAACTATACATGTACCTCTCTCTCTAACAAGCTATAGTACAACCTATTGCTCTTATCTAACCGGTATGCAGTTACGTCTCAAGTGCACCACCTTACTGGGGTCCAAACTTATTCAGCAGCAATCTCCAAAGTCCCAACGAGGCCCAGGGTTTTTTTACGGTCATTTTTTACAAATATACTCTTTACACTGTGCCAAGCAAAGACATTCCCGGATGCCAGAAAGCTGCAGACGATCCCTCCGGATGCCATCCCAAGACCTGCAATGTTCCAAAAGTTACGTAATATTGTATCTTTGTGCATCATCTGCTTAGCATGGGTGTGGCCTCATCATTCGTAGAAAGAAATCTGCCTAGTCACTTGGAACCTACCTCAACACTTGCATAGGGACCTCTCTTACCTCTCCTATACTGACACTGAACCAAACACCAGCACTCCACAGAGCACTCTTACAAAACACATGATACCAACATATGACCATCGTGGTTGTCCGGATGTTGGCTAAGTCATGCTATGTCTGTTCACTGATAGCCCACGCTATGGATGCTGAAAGACTGTAATTATCCCAAGAAATAGTCCAGAGAAAGTGAAATGTCTCATCCACTTGTGTCTATGTAGGATTAGGGTGGGGATACAACCCAGTAGAGTAGAACCCCATAGAGTAGTGGTAGACATCACCCAGTATGAAATCAGGCTCGAGAAAAAAGAACTGCTGGCAGTTTAAAAATGGCCAAAATGACATGCACACTTAGATATCTTCAGATTGTTGCATGGAGAACAGGCGACACAGGCTCCCAGGCCCTGTGGAGCATACAACCAGATCATTCCGCCCAATCCCTGTGCTTCTTTTATGCTGGGTGATAGTATTACGAGCTTGAGAGCCATGTCTGGATTAGCACAAGGGAGTCTGGGAGCATGTGCATCATGAGCAGAAGAGCACCGAAGTGGCAAGGCAGTAGGCAACAGATATGTTTTATTTTTATTTTTTATTATTGTCCCCAGCACTGCCTCACCATTTTTCCTTGCTAGCAGCCGCCAATGCATTTAGAAAAGTATACATTCATTATTCCTAACCACACATCTAAATACCTTGAAGATATATGTACCTCATAGGTTTGAACAGTTTCTTCATGTACTTTGATGTATTTTTAATCTTTGGATGATACATTTATAGCTTTTTTCTGCTAAGTATAGATTTCTTGATTGATTGGGAGAAAAAAGAAGGAGGAGAGTGATAGGACACTAAATGCAGAAAGATAAGGGGAGGATGCAAAAATAACCTGTGAGAGTGAGATAAAGAGACACAGTTATAGGCTGGTAGCAGAAAAAGGTATCAGAGGGAATCAAGACTAGTGATTCCTGCTATGCAGCAATACTGGAACCTGGCAGCACTGATGGTCGGCTCAGAAGAAGAGCACAGATTCAGTTCAATCATGATGTTCATTAATTCAGCACATGCAATATACCTCTTACATACATGTGTAGCTAGGTATTAACCTCTCCTTCGTCTACTTCTCATCCAACCTCATCTCTATCTATACCTCACTTCTCCATCACTCTCTTCATGCCTCCTCTACCTTACCTCTCTCTACCTCTTGCTCCACCCTTTCCCTATCTCACTACTCCCTCACCTCTCTCTCATTTCTCTCTGCCACATATGTGCCTTAATATGTCACCTCTTTACACCCCACTGATCTCTCTATCACTATCTAACTTCTCACTTACCCCCAATATTACTTCAATAACTCACCCTCTGCATCTTCTCTTCCTCTCATTCTACTTCTGATCCATTTCCACCATCTCTCCAAATATCTTACTTCTTCTGGCTATATTTGTTTATGTATCGCTACCACTTTTTCACTCTCACCAACGCCACCGCCTCTCTCTTTATCTTTCTTTATCTTTCTCTCTCATAAACACAAACACGCATCTCTCAGTGGACCTCCTTTGCTATTTCAATTCACCCCTTCCACCTCAATTATTTTTCACATCCTCTTCCTTTATAGCTCACTCTACCTCACCATCCCTTACTCGTTTTCCTTCTCACAACTCTCTACCTCTGTAAAAACCTCACTTCTTTCTCTCTTTCACTTATGTATCAGAAATTCGTCTTTTCTCCCTACACCACATTTCTCTCTGTCTTTTACTCCTTTATTCCCCATTACTCTCTTTATCTGACCCGTTTTTCAATACTTCTTCACATTCTGCTCTCTCTATCTTGCATTTCTTCATTTTTCTTTTATTTTCTCTCCGCCTATGTCTACCTCAACCTGCATTTACGTCTGTCTAATTCCCCTGCTGTCTACATTGCTTCTCTCTTTACCTCAACGCTAGGAGTACTGAACTCCTCTGTCTCTCTTTTAATCTTTTCTCCCTGTCTCTGTCTCTCTCAACAAGGAACTTTAAAATCTTACATATTTCTTTGCCTACATCTTCCTCTCCCTACCTCTCCATATATTTCCATCAGAGTACTGCTCCTTCCTCTATTTCTCTCCCTTCCTCCCATATATTTCTACACCATCTCTGTCGCTCAATCCCTCTAGTTCACTCCACCCTATTTTATGTTCTCTTTCCATCACTTGTATCCCGCCCCAACCATTTCTTTTGCAGAAAGAGTCTTGCTCAGTAGGGTCAGAGGTAACTGTTTAACCGGAGAAGTATACACATATAAGGGGGGGGGGGGGGGAGGAGGCGGCAAGCAGGGGTAAAGAAATTAGGAGAAAACAATTTTACCATGCCTCTGCAATTTGCGCCGCCCATTCCCCCAGCCAGCACTGCCGGTGACAGTACAAACACAGCTACAATCATCAAAGTCCTTGAAGTGCAACAATTCAGACTTTTCCAGGCCCCCAAACCTATAAGAATGGCTTGGGTGGACAGTATTAGTCATTTTAATGTATATTAAATTAATGAGCATCTGTTGTGGTGCTCATTTCTAAAAAACACAAACAGCGGAACCATGTGACAGACTGTCATAGGATCGGGTGTTGTCAATTAAGTACCAGTGCCCAGCACCGGAAATCATCGGCTCAAATTTAGGACTGAAAATATATTTCATTTTGTTTGGCTTGAATGACCCACAAAGTGTAAAAGATTCAAAGTTGCTCCAAACAGGGGAGCCCAAAATATATCTTGGCCAAGATCCCAAAGATCCTTAAGCTGCCATTGGCCACCCTTACCTTAATCCTCACACTCTCAGGCAGTTGGAGTCATTAAAAATGAAATAAAATATTTTTGTGTCATTTCTCCCTCCTTGGTTCACCTCACCTCTTGGATCTCAAACCTCTCTCTCACGCTCTCTCTTCAATCTTGGTTCTAAGGATAACGCTGCCATCAAGTTGAAGTGAATTGTTCTTTACTGTTGAAACCCTGCCACAGGCAGGAATAGAGATGACGAGATGCAGTCGGGCCAAGATCATTTAGTAACTGCCTCCAAGGATTCCAGAATCACACATAGCTAAGAAGTGACAATGGTTCATAGGAACTAAACCTAACGACATAACGCCCTTCGTTTTTATGTTAAAAATACACCTGCACTGTGTTTATACTCTGATATTCATACCCTGATAGCCTGAATCTTCAACTTACTCTAACACTCTCGTGGGAGATTTGCAAGCCCCTTGCGCCACTTTTGCGTCACTTTTCCCATGTTAAAAGTGACTCGAAAGTGGCGCAAGGGGCTTGTAAATCTGCCACCTCATGTCTAAGAAAGGAACTGGTTCTTTCTCCAACTCCCACCCAACCAATGTCAAAGTCTTTCCCATGCTCCTATGACCACTCTACCTCTAAGCAAAGCACTCTGTTTTCACAAATTATGTATCCTTGTAACCACAAGCCTGTTATCTCATAAAGAGGGCTCCAGTGTATTTTGAAGGTGAGTTAATCCTACCAAAACAATTAAATAAACTTGGTGAAACCAATAAGTCTCTATGTTTTTGTTATGTTTTCCTACTTTTTGCAACCTTTGTGCAAAGCTATCAGCTGATCGTTAGTAGCATGATGAGGATGCTTGCCACAAAGTTCTGCAGTGCCAGAAGGCTGAATGCAAAGAGAACAATAAAGCTGATTATTTCGATTGACCCTTCCATGTTATCTTGTTCAGTATACAGTTTCCTATAGGGTCAAGTGTATGCTTTATTTAAATAAAATGTAATGTTTACATTGATTCTAGATCAGTTTTCATTTAATAGAAGTTTCTGTCAATGGTTTGTCACAGGGGGTCACCTTATTCAAATGATTCTTGAGTTAGCACTGTGCTACTCGAATGAAGGCACCCCGCATTGGGCATGGCGAACCATCACATACTTTAAGTCTCTTTATGGATAAAACTTATGTGATATTCTTGTACTCTCACTTTTCCTCACAGATTCATTTTATGCCATGATCCGCCTTTTATAATCAAGATACATAGAGTTCTTTGCCAAAACATGTGCATTAATTGATGTGATCCTAAGTTAATTAGAATTCATAAGATTGTGTAAAGAAGAAATATTTATCACAACGCAGATTAGTCATTTGTTTGTACAGGGGCTTTGGGGAACCTCCAAGCACTTAGAAATGGTCCATGTAGGGTAAAAGTGGCAGCTGGAGAACATATTTACATTACAGAGCCTTCATAGAGTAACCCCACCCTCACTCCATGCGTGATAATTCAGGAGTAAACCACAGTCCTTCAAAACCGCTCTTGGATTCTTCTAGGACTTTTGTGCATTTGTTATGCAATCATTCAAGAACATTTCAAGCAAAACAGGAGTGTGGCCGCGCCCTAGCAGTGCAAACTAACCCCAAATCAACAATCCTGCACCACAGAGACAGCTGTATGTGTCACACTTATATAGGCTACCAGGAGAGCATGGTTAAGAAGCTGCATAATGATGCCTGAGCCCAAACAGGCTTCGCCTAGTTGATGTGACCCTCTTCAGAAATCTGGCACCTGGTCATCAGGGGGATCTGCCAGTCAAATTCAAGCGCTGCCTCAAGGCTACATGCATGTGAAGATGTCCATGTGTCCACACGGGGCCTGCGGCATCCTGGCAAACCACACAGCTGCCACATCAAGTGTGGCTCGGTACCAGCGCACAGGTCAGGGTACCGCATCTAGCCGCATGCATGATCTCCACCTCAAACACAAGTCCAAAACTCCACACAACGTGGCTGTTGTGGTTAACCTAGGGTTTGGGTAACACAGTCACCATTTTGTGCAATGTGGATCCTCCGGAAAGCTTGCATTATGTTCGGGGGAATTTCAGAGAGTTCCGCTGCTTCTGACTGCCCTGCTGTGTGGTGGTGATTTCCGCACTCTACAACTTGCCAAACTAAGGAGGGTGTAGCATTTGCTCCAATTCTGGAGTGTATTACACTAACTTATGATCCTATCCTAACTCTTGATTGTGTCAAGTGTGACATGCATCTAGTGTGCTGCAAACGCTCGTGCATTAAACTGAAAAACGCAAGTAAGAGTGAAATAAACATTTGATTAACATTTTGCGAAGTATTAGTTATCTATTATGAATCTGAATTCATTGCCTTTGGAAGTACACTACTTTCTTTCAAGGTACGTCAGTATACACTTCAAATGTCCGTAGTCATCAATTGTCTAGTGCGAGAAAACCCCTGCTCTCCTAAAGAGAAATGAGACAAGGACATTTTAGTATAATTGGGACAATTACGATGTAATCTATATGATTTCAAATAAATATACATTTTTAAGACATCCAGGCATACAGTGTTTTCTCCTAACCCTCCTGTCACATTCTGGTGTTTGTCCCAAAATATTGATTGTCTTCGACTACCACTCTGTCCATGCTTAAACATGAAGGAACAATTAATTTGCATTTGCTTAAATTCCCTTAAAAATAGCCTTTGAGAGCCACTTTGTTTCCTGATTTTGAATGTAAGACTTCAAACATGGGCAGCATGATTTACAAATTTTAAGAATATGCAGCCTCATGCATCAAGCCAAAATCCAGTCGGTAAAATACCGATTCGCTAATAGCTCCCGGTATTGAGTTAAAAATACCCAATCCCAATGCATCAACCCAAAAGCAAAAATCGCTATTTAAGGAATCCTTAAATAGCGATTCCTTAAATAGCGATAGCATTTAAGGAATCCCAAATTGAGATTCCTTAATTTAAGGAATCTCAATTTGGGATTCCTTAAATGCAATGCATGAAAGTTAAATAATTAGCGAAATCGCTAATAGGGGGAGCAAATTACCATGAAGATGAACTGCATGGTAATTTGCTAAAAGTTTGAAAAATGCACTTTTGTGCATTTTTCAAAGTTTCATGTTGCGCACACACATGCCCTTAGAGCATGTGTGTGTGCAACATATGTGCACATATCAATTTCAGGGGTGCAATAGGGTGTCATTTTGACACCCTTGCACCCTTGAAATTGCATGAGCAATTTGCGAGAACCTACTGGTACTCGCTATTTGCTCATGCAATCTCCAATTCATTCCTATGGGCCTGGAGGCCCATAGGAATGATTGGGATGGCATTCCTTAATTGCTACTCGCAATTTGCTAGTAGCAATTAAGGAAAGTTAAGGAATCGCTATTTGAATAGCGATTCCTACATGCATAGCCTTTTGCTATTCCTTATTAGCGATTCCTTATTTTTCGCTAATAAGGAATCGCAAATGCCAATGTTGATGCATATGCCCCATAGTCCCAATTTACTAATGCAATGTGCCGGGATCGTGTTACTTTTGTAACACAAACCCGACGCAAAGTGTTATGCTGTGATTTATTCAACGCAAATCAGGGTTTGCTTTGCATAGCTTCCCAAGTGATGTAATTTTGCACTATGCATTGCTTTACCTTATTTTGTAACAAAGGTATAAGTGGTTCATGTGTGTTTCTAGGCAATTACCCAAGGGTTTTGTTACAAATCCCTATCTACAAACATTCATAGACAGGAATTTGCACCAAAATCCTGCTTCTCCATGTAGTAGCAATACAGAGAGAAATGTTTTCATTTCTCACTAGTTTATGCTACTTCGTATGCATGCTGCATTGTACAACACACCTACAAAGCAGGATTAATGTTAAAAGATAGTTTTTGTACTGGTCCCCTTCCAGTACAAAAGCTTTTCTTGTCACGACGCACACACCCCTTTTGAGAAATTGAGTTATTGGTTGGCTGGGGTGTGGGCCCTGATCAAGCAGCAATCAAAATCCTTGTCAGGGTAAAGCACAAGCAAACCTGAAATGAACCTGTGTTTAACCTCCTGAGAGATTGGCACAGTGCAGTCAGGCTTAACTTAGAGGCAATGTGTAAAGTAGTCGTGCAACACTTCAAATAATAAAACTGTGAACAAATTGAATAAATATAGCAAGATTAATCTAATCAGTAGGACTGGAGTTATGATTTTTTTTTTTTTAAATAAAGTGAAAAAGAGAGCCTAAACGCATAACACTCCAACAATAGCTATCTGGTCTTGTTGTGCCGGGTCAGAGTTAAAAGTTCAGACCAACCGTGATGGAGCGCAGGTTGGATACAGTCTCAGATTAATCCAGCTGAAGTTTTACCTTCTCAAGTTTTGTTCCATGAGTTCCATTGCAATGGAGAGCATCACAAGAAGCACGGAGAGCATCATGAGGGATTTTTAGGATGGCACGAAGAGCAGGCTGGGCATCACGGATGGTTGGGCAGGCCGTAGCTTTGCGTTGTTTTCCCCCTCTTGCGGTCTATGCTGCGGTGCAAAGAGATGGGCTGGCATCAGCCTTTGCTTATTAGGTCTCGCTGCGCCAAAGGCTCGAAGAGACATTTTGTATGTGGGATTTTCGAAGTGCTACCCACAGTCTTTTGGCTGGCCTAAACCTTGAGTGCACGATCACATGCACGTGCACAGCTGCTCCCACTCCCCCCTCCCTTCTCTATAGCTTTGGCTCCTTTGTTTTTTATTACACCCTCCCTTCTCTCCCCGCTGTTTTCACACTACCCCCTCCCTTCTAATCAGTTTCCTTTCTGCTCCCTTGATCACGTCTCCGATCACTTTAACTACTTCAAATGCAGCGCGCACCCCTGCTTTCACTTTTGCCGTGTCTCTGCGCTTTTATGTCTTATGTTTCTTAAGGTCTTCGCCGTTTTTTTACAGTGTTTCGTGAGAATGTCTATCAGAATGTTTTTTACTTTCGCCGTGAGGCGCGTGCTCAATTTGTTTTTTCTTGCCCTTGCTCCTCTTCTTTGATTTCAGTTTTAGTAAATAATGATTACTCTCCCCTTTTCAATCCGTTCTACGGGTGGGGCTTAGTCGAGCATTTCAAACTCTCTTTTGTAGGTCGGGAATGTTTGTCAGGCTGGTCAGCCCGTCTCTATTTGCAGCGTGGCTGGGTATTTAAGCGCTAACTGTTCTAGCGTTCACTTGAAAGTCATTGCGGGCCCTGTGCAGGTAAGCCTCCTGCACTCACACAACCGACGTAAATCACCCCAGAAGTGAGCCGCTCGTGCCGCCTACTGACCCCATGAAGAAGTCTCGCTAAATTGAAGGAAATTTAATGTTTTCAAAAAATGATGCTCAGTGTAAGAGGCTGCCCTCTAATTCTAGGATCTGATCTAGAATTATTTATTGACCCAACAACTCTTCACTAGTCTAGCCTTCCGTCTCCCCTCATGTGCTTAGGAAGACAGACTTTGGTTCTGCCATTCATGAATCAGCTCTTGACAGGCCGCTTCACTCCGCCTCTTTGGCGTGGCGCTCTGCAGCGAGTGCAGTGCAATAGCACCCCTCTGGTGTTTATCTGAGAGACAGCAGCGCCTGACTTTTATCTGACACCTTCAAATTGCGCACCGAGTTATGGCGTCGCTTTTTAGTAGTGCTCGCCGAGTTTCAAGCAGTGACACGCAGTTGCATACTACAAACTATAGGTGTCTTAAGGATTGTTGTTGCTAAGAAAGTACACTACAACCGATCGACTGGACAACTGGTCTTCTATTTCATTCAGGCATAATAAGTCTCTTGTACTCACATCTCAAGATATATTCGAGAGTGCTTTTTGTAGTATACTTGTTCAGACTTGCTGAATACTCTTCCTAAAAAAATACATTAATATAAGACATAGACACACAAAGGTCAACGCTTTGGCTTTGTAACCGCACGCACTGACAACTGGGGACATTTGCAATGGTACATGCCTCTTGCACACCTCATTGCACGCATATTGTATGGTTTATACTTGTGTCACATAACATAAGACGCATAGATGTGGCTCATGAACCTTGCAATAAAGACCACATGTAAGTTCCATCAAAGACATCGACTGATGCCCCTTGCGACTCGAGAAAAGCAAGTTACATGTAGCATCACGCGACCAACCCGTAAAAGCTGCAGAGGCTGACGTCTTGTCACGTCACCCACATTCAGCACCTGCCCTGCTAGCAAGACCTGTCCATCGAATAGCGAAATACAATGTATGGTCCATGCAAACATTTGCAGCAACAGCGCAGCTTTACTGGGGCTTTCTTCTGTCCCCCTCGCCAAAATAATTATTTATTGATTTCTTCTTTATTTTGGATGTATAATTTGATATCTATACTATGAATGTATGAAGCTCAGTAAATATAATGAAGCTCGCCATTATCAACGCATTGCCCTCCTTCAGTGAGTTATCATTATCTGTGTCAAGTATGTCCATATTTAGGGCACAATTGCATATGTTAAATGAAACTAATAAAGAAACCAGTGGTCTCGTGCCACAGATGACAGTGCTAGAGGTTTCAGACAGTGCACAGCATCGAGAACACATTGCCCAAGCATCACTCGTACAGGAGCTATCCACATATAATGCACAGCCTGGCAACACAGAACTTGTGCATAGTCTAACAAGGACACTACAGGGCTCGTCTCAGGCACAAATCGGAAGCGGAGCATGTAGTAGGAAGGGGCTGCGACGATGTGTTTGAAAGGATTACCCAACATGCACCCTGGTTGGCACTTTGTCCCTTGGTGACCGGGGATTGTGGCACACGTGTGCTTTTGCAGAGTGACAAACACATTATTGTGACAAAATACCATTCGCATCCGTGGGCATCAATTCAGATCGAAGCACCACGTGAATGTTTAAACTGATTCAAGAATTCACAGGACATCTCGATAGCTCAGCAAGTTCAGCACCTGTGGACATCTCCTTTGACCTCATAGTCACAGTTTCACCTGTCAGCAAAGACGACTTAGTTGTTCATCCTTTCCAAGTCGATACATCGAGTGCTAATACATTGGGTAGCAGTAACATTTCCCTCTATGAACATTTCCCAAGTCAAGGTGGCAATATTAAATCATTATGTCCTTTCTTCATCTGCTCTACTGTATAAATGTTCGGGATCACGGAGACATTGTGTCACACTGCTTCTGGTTCAGTTTGCCTCATTGCCCCTCTTGCTCAATTTTTTTCCCTTTTTCCCAGACCCCCTTCTCTTGTTCCTGTTGGTACTGTCCAGTTCTATTTTTTAGCTGTGTCTAATTCTAGTCTCAGCATGTTGTGCCTCAAACATGTGACAGATATTGCTGCTTACGCGGCTCACCGCATATTGTTATTTTTATTTACAGTACCTTTCAGGGCTTTGCAGTGACACATTCATGAGCCGCCAGTGGAGAAATGTTACCTCTTCCTCATCACCCCAAAATATAGAGGTTAGGAATCAAACATTGCACTCTGCCCCTGGCAGTAGAGTGATACCTCTGGGGTCTCAGTCCTTGTATGTTGCCTACCCTGGTCACGGGTCGCCATGGCCAAGAGCCGATTTGTTCCCGGTATCCTAAAAAGCATGGATACCTGCCTTGGTGATAGTGTGACGTGGTGGGCCGTGGGCGCCCCGCCTTTTAATGGCATACATTAGTTTGAGGGTTACTGCATCCATTGGCCGTGGCCCAGGTATGGCTTGATTGCTTAATTCTTTGATCAAAGGATGATTTGTTCACGGTCTGCATAGATTTTGATGTTGACTTTCATGGTGTGCACCGGTCATGACGTGGCCACACAGAAACCTGCCTCGTTACATTAGCAGGCCGCCTTGGTAAATTGGCGCTGTGGTAGCTAGGCCTTTTGTCACCCGTGGCGGTCCCAGCCATTGGCACCCCCCAGCGCCCGTAAATCGGGGGTTGATCTGGGGGTGAGGGGCCACCGCCCCCAAAACTGGTGCCGCAGTGGGCTGACACCACCCCCCCACCCCCCCATGCTACCACTGATTTTGGCGCGTGGTTGTGACTGCCTTGATTTTGTTGTACTGTCGCCATGTGGCGCCTTGGTCCTGACGCGCCTTTCTTTTGGATGGCCATGGCATGCTGCTGTCCTCATGCGTTTCTATTGTAAGCTAGTCGTGCTGTGTCTGTCATTGTAGTCCTTGGTTTCATTTAGCCGTATCTAGGCATTTCTTGTCGGGAGGCAGGGACATCTAAAGGATTTAGGGGGCCCTGGGCCAAATGTATTTTGGGGACCCCTGTCAGAAATAGCTTTGAATTTATGATCCAATGTGAGCTCTTTCATGCCCTCTTTGCCCAGGTCACTGGCAGTGCACACAAACACACTTGTCCCAATTTTTCAAAATCCTTATATTTAGTGAAAGCGACCTGTATTTTTAATATTGTAACATAGCAGCAGCTCACTAATATTACTGTAAATAATTTGTGACACCCTCCCATTTCTCATGTGATGTCCTGTTTTTTATCTAAAAGAATCTTTTTTAAGGATGTTGCATTAAACATAAACGCAACATTTTCCTAAAAAAAGATCTATAATAGACTCACACATCACCCACATTAAAAATAATTTTTTTATTTTTTTAATTCTTGAATGTCTGTTTACTGCCCCACCTACATGCCACCTGTTGCCCCACCGCCTTGCCACTCCACCCGCACACCAGCCGCTACCAAAAACATGCATTGGCATAGCCAATAGGTCTCGCCTTTGGTACCTTATGAGTGTTTAACCATGCAACAGTTAATGTTGTTGCACCAAGGATATTGTGCTGCATAACTAAATACTTCTAAGGTCCCAAAAGCGAGACCTATTGGCTATGCCAATGCTTGTTTTTCTTGCGAGCAGCATGGTCTTGGTGCGAACAGGCCCATTTACAGTTGCGAGGAGGCCTACAACTTGATTTAAGCTCACTGGGCCAAACCAGAAACTAGCAGCTCCTGGTTAAAGTAGCTGTTTGAAGAGTCTTATAGGTCCCTGAGGCTCAGAACAGGAGGCAAGTAGATCAGCCCTTCGAGTTACTCTGGGATCCTGGAGGTCAATATGAAGTTTAGTCCTCCTTACCCAGGCAAAAGGGAAACAGGCAGCAGATCAGCACAACAGGGCAGCAGTTTCTTTAGAGAAGCAGCCCTTGTAGCAGCATAACAGTCCTTCTTACCGGCAAAGTATCAACAGGTCTAGAAGTATACTGAAGAGTTAGCATCTGAGGACCTAGTTTTATACTCTGGCGCCCTGGTTCTGGAAGTTGGGAGAAGCTTCTAGACAGTGGGTTTGAAGTGCTTTAAATGTACTGCCTCCCCTGCCCTATCTGCAAGCTGACTAAAGTGACAACATCTGGTCGTTAGGCCCTTGGTGTGAAGGCAGAGCATAGAATATTCAGTTGTAAGTGGGGGTGTGCTGAGCTCCATTTCGCTATCCTGCCAACAGATGGCCCATTCAGGAACACCTAATCCCTCTTTTGTGTGACTGTCTGGGAGAAATTCACAAAGTCTGTCAGCTACATCCGGTCATGTGACCCGCGACAAGCTACAGGCACAAAAGGGCTAAGAGCAGGAAAATGCAAACTTTCTAAAGGGCCAGTTTCAAAATTGTATTGAAACACATGACTTTACCATTAAAAGAGTTTGTCATTACAATTTCATAGACACCAAACATGACATGGTCATCAGCTCCCAATTGGTAATTACACCTTATTAAAGCCCAATTAACCTATAAATTGCTCAGGCTGCCCAAGGAGGCAGGAGGATTAGCTCGCCCAGATTTTCTCCTTAATTATAAAGCAACTCAGTTACGAGTTCTCTTGGTCATTACGGGAGTCTGATAAACATTGGTTGCACATGGGTAAGGCAATAGTGGGGAGGATCACCTGGGACTTACTATGGAAAGCAAAGGCAGAGCGTCCACCAAATCCTTACTTGAGTACCCCAACAAAACGTCCCTCTAAGCATGGGACGAGGTAAATAGAGTGACCACTTGTACTACCTCTCCATCACCTCATAAACTGATTTACTACATATCAGAGTTCCCCCGGTCTCACCCGAGCCCATTTGATGTCTGGAAGGAGGGGTGTTTTCTCACAGTCTCAGACCTTTTTCATAACTGGACATTTTCCTTTTCAGACACTGTCATTACAATTTTGTCATACAGACTCTGACTATTTTCCCTACACTCAATTGAAACAGTGGGCACTACACTCTGACGTTAGGCTCACAGTAATAGAGACCTCTCGCCTATAGAATAGTTCGTAAAATAGCGGATCTCCTAAATTAACTATCTCCTTTTTGTACTCCCTCAGCCTCAATATGTTGCTCCCCCCACAATCACACCATATTGCTTTTGGGAAAATATTTATGGTGACAAATTACAGTGGGGTTATGCAGGAATCTAGGTAAGAATAGAGCAAAATGCAATCACTCATTAGGCATGCGTGAGGCACATTAGAAACTCCTTTATGGCTGGTTACCCCACTAAGCTGAAAATGATTTTATATCAATATTTTTTTCCACAGGCATTTTAGGGGGGTTCTAGTTTCTTCCAATATGGGGAGGAGTGGGTGGAAGGAGGTGGAATTAGATTCTGGGAAGATCTACATTGTTCGATTTGTTTATCTGTAGTAGCAATTTTAATGGGCAAGGACATGATAGTAGAGTTCCACCCTTTTTCGAATTACACTGTATTGATAGCTTCTTGACAATATATGGTCTGGACTCCTATTGTTTGTATTGTTGACACCTGCTACAAGTAAAATACAGTAAAAAGAGCTTTTAAAAAGAATGTAAACATAATAAAAGAATAAATAGTACATATATTAAAAAGTAAATTTAAAATTGAGGCAATAGTGGCGTAGCCTTTTCTTTTTGTTCTACATTTAAAATAAATACATGACATTAATTGATGCCATATTTCATCTTAAATATGTGTTCTTTTTTCAAGTTTAATAATAATTATGCCTGTTCCATATACTACACCAAAAGGAGATTTTCACCCCTATGGCCGAGATCATCCTCTGGTAAACCGGAAAAAGAAAAGTAAACATATTTTTACAAATATCAATGTAAATTTTAAGTACAGAAGAAGCACAGCACTATTAACTTTATTTTGCATTAAATGTTTAATTAATTAAATTATATTAAATTAAAATTAATTTTCTGAAGGCTAAATGAAAAAACTCACATATGGTAAAAAATATTAACATGTATTATGAAGTAATAGAATTGCAAAGAATTCATTCATTTGTTACAATAATTTTTACATTCAAAATTAGTTTTTAATACATTTTAAAATAAAAGAAAGATTTTTTAGCATTAAATGAGATCTAATAATATTTTTCGCTAGTTAAAATAATTGAATTTAATCTAACATTGTTCCCGCATTTTGGAATACAGACAACAGCTGCACTGGGAGGGAGACAATCCTGGTAAATTGCTAGCTTTTCTGCTTAAGAACGAGATGGAAAGAACCCCAAAGGTGTCTCTATGTTGGGGAGACAGTACAATAGCCACCTTCCAACAGACTATTAATGATACCTTGGGGGAACACGTATCTGAACCCCACTCGAGGAGGAGAGATGAGAAGCGATGAGTTGGTAGCTGGAAATCTGGGTGGGTGTGGTCCTGCAGATGCTGTCACCCATGTTGCAAGATGAGCTGAAGGCTGTTATCTCTCTGGAAGAGATCAGGGAAGCGATTGGCAAAACAGGGGTAAAACACCAGGGGGGTGATGGCCTCCCAGTGGAGATTTACCAGGAATATGAAGCATAGCTGGTAAAGCCATTGCTTAAGGTATGTTGTGAAGTGTGGGAGAGCAGAATACTTCCATTTAGTCATATTGTGTAAGACATGCTGGTGGCGAGATGGAGGGATCGGGTGTGAGAGGCATTCCTCACTTTCCCTTTAAGCTCAGGTTCATTTGTTTGTGCCTTTCATGCTACCTTAATACACATTCATTTCCTTCAGCTACTGAAATTAATCTAAGTTACATGCAAAGTTGGCAAACACAGCATTGCTGAACATAACAATTAAAGTGTTCAGGAATGGTTTATAATCAGGTCAAAAACCAAGCTTTGCACATAGTTGCTTTCCTGTCTCTAATTGAACAATTTTATCCTGAGCCATATGTAGGTTTGCCACTAATATATGCTATATGTAACACTGTTTGTTGTAAGATGCATTAACAAAGTTCATCTTAATATTTACCTTGAAAGTTCATGCTGTGAATACATCCCTAATCTATAACTATGCTGCCAAGAACTTGTTACACTTCTTTTATATGGATGAATATTTTATATAGGTGGGTAACTATTATTTTCTGAGAGCTGATTTTATTCTGTACTACAGCTACTTCCTGTATGAGAACAGGATATTGACACCCTCTATCACTCATCCAAATTATTCTTCAATTTCAGACAGTTCTCTGACCTTATTGGGCATCTCAGAGGCAGTTTGAATTGTCGAATCCTGGCAGTTCACATGAGGCATTAATTACCCCAGGTTCCCATTCTCATTCTTCACCAGTTTTACTGAGGGAGGTAGCTTTCTTAATTGAATCCCTGTTGTAGTCTCAGAAACGTGGGATAACTTCCAAAATAGTTACTCCAGGAGGTACCTTGAGGTAGCTCAAACTAGTTTATGTTTAACTCTTTAATTTGTGCAAGTACGTACAACCAGCAGGAGAAGATATTAGGAGAAACAAGCACCAATCTTGGTCAGTTCAACTAATTAATACATTCTAGAACAACATTCAATAAAGTTACAGAATTGTATTGAATATCAAGATACCAAAATGTTCCTCCCTCTACAGAAAACAAAATAGAAAAAATCCAGCCCAAACAAAACCACAAGCAAACACCCAAAAAAAACTAACAGAATCAGAACTGAAATAAAACAACACATCTTCAAACATGCTCAATCAACTTCCTTGGAAACCTTCTGTTGTACTGGGACTTCCTCATGTCGGAAGATATCTTAATTGCCCCACACCTCTCCAACCTCTGCTCATGTTTGGTTGTGTGCTCATCTTCCCCATGTGTGTCATCCATTTCAATCAATCTTTCTAAACTCATAGTTCCAGCACTTTTCTCCAAAACAGCCACTATACTTTCCTTGTTCCACCATACACTGTCATACAATCTGAAAAAAAAATAACTTCATTTCCCTTACTCTCCTTGGCTTGCAAAACCTGTAAACACTTTGGGATTGAGACCAGGGAGCTTTATTCTCCCCAAATCCCATGCCTTGACACACTCAATCCTGTAAAATAATTGAGTTGAGCATTCTTTCTCCTGCCAAGTACCTCAGGATCTACGTAGGTCTGGTTGTATGCTCATTTTCTCTATCTATTCTATCCATTTAAAAAAATCTTTCTAACCCTAAAGCTCCAGCTACCTCTATTTCCTCATTGCTCCACTATTTACTGTCATTCAAACTGATAAAACAAATAACTTAACTTCCCTTATTATCCTTGGCTTGCAAAACGCGGAAAGCCCTTTGTGAATGGCACCAGGGAGCTTTACTCTCACCCAGTACCCCACCTTGACACACAAGTATTGACCCTTTCCTGTAAAATAATTCAATTAGGCATTCCTTCTCTTGCTACCTCTGTAGCTTTCTCAACAGGAAAGTGTGACTCATCCATCCAAGGACAACTTGGTGAACAGAAACCGTCCTCTTAATATAATAGAGGGTGAAACCTCAGTCTCAACAGTAACCACCTCCACACTGGCAACAGTTTAACCTGTTATCAAACAACAACTGCAATATGTCCTTAATAACCCTATTGCACCTCTCAACAAGGCCATTTACATATTCCATATATTCCCCTGATGTAAATCATGCCCCATTGTCCATTGCTATTTTATCTGGTATTCCCTTGATGTCAAACAAACTATTGAAGAAATATTACCTTTGCTTTGGTGGCACAATCAACAAACTTGAAATCAAGCCATCTAAAAAGATTCAATAAGAGAAATAGTGACTTACTGCTACCTTCCAACACATTGAGTGAACCAATAATATTTCCCCCAACTTAGCCTAAAATCCACAGGTCTTAGTACAATGACTTGGAACTTGTCACTAATGGCACATCATTCACTGCCTCACAGAGTGTTCCACCTACCTATCTAACCCATGCCACCAGAACCTATTCTGACCCTAATCTGTATTGCCCTCATGCCTATGTGCTCATTACTAAACCCTATCACACATCTTAGACAGAACCTTCCTGGAGATCAGAGCACCTTAGCAAATCATCAACCACTGACAACTTTACAGACATTTGCAGATACACCCTAACTTATTTAACGAGTTCCTAGGTCCTGGTCAACCTCTGATCACATGCTGCATAACCTTTCCCCCAACCTCTCCTCACTCAGCAAAGCTAGCCTCTCTGAAATGGAATTCCTACTAACAACAGATACCGAACAAACCACTATACTTGTCTCTTCCTCCTCTGTGTCCTTCACAAGAATAAAAGTTTGATTAACTGGTAAAATAATAAGCAACGCTATTCTCTATCCTTGGGATATACCCCATCTAATAACAATCCTCTTCCAATCTGAATTGCCATTTTGTAATTCTAGGGATAGCCCTTCCATGTCTTTTAGTAGTGAACAAAACAAGTAGGGGTTTGTAATACTCATATTTGGAACCAACAAATAGCTTTTGAAATTATGAATTCCCCCACCAACAAGCACAGGCTTCCTGTTCAATCAATGAAAATGTGTGAATTATGTTCCTTTTAAACTTCAACCACCTCCTTCTTGACTGTAATAAAACAGCACCCCAACTTTTTTGAATTGTAACTGTCAAATATCACGTGTATTAAATGGTTTAAGAGGAAACACATTAGTTATCTCCTGTCTGAGCTTTACAAATTCTTCTTCCAGTTGCTTCACCAATACAAATTTTTTATTTTTGTTCAACAAATTGTGCATGCTAAATGTGTTGTATATACACTTTAGAACAAATCTGGCTTAAAATTCTAGCATTTCCAAAAAGCGTATTGAATAATCTTTGTTTGCTAAAACAGGAAACTTAGCAATAGTGCTGACTAAGGATTCTATAGGATCAATCAAATTAGCTGACAAATGATAACTAAGATGATCAACACAGTCAACTCCAAATTTGCATTTTTGGACCTCTTTGTTAAAATTATCTATGACAGTGTTTTCCCTCTACAAAGAATGCGAGCTTGAGTTATGTGAGATTCTAACTGTGACATGTAGCAGTCAGTGTATTTCCTCGACTGTTCTGTTGAACACAGGAGACCAAGGGATAATATAGAGAGGCAGATAGCCTTATGATCATGAATCCAGTGATATGTGTGTATATAGATATATATATATATATATATATATATTCACTGAAAAAACCATAGGTTTCACACACGTTATAGTTAGGAATTATCATTTACAAAACCTTGCAAATTCACTTAAAAAACCATAGGTTTCACACATGTTATAGTTAGCTGTACATTTCACTCGTAAAAAACCAATGAAATTCCACGTTATAGTTAGATCAGGTAACTATAACTTGCGCGCCCACAATAAACTGCTGATGACGTCACATAGTACATCACTCATGACATGGTCAGTGACATCACTCATGACATCAATGATGACATCTGAAATTGCACATTGTGGATTGCGGTCGCGCAAGTTATAGTTACCTCATCTAACTATAACGTGGAATTTCATTGGTTTTTTACAAGTGAAATGTACAGCTAACTATAACATGTGTGAAACCTATGGTTTTTTAAGTGAATTTGCAAGGTTTTGTAAATGATAACTCCTAACTATAACGTGTGGGAAACCTATGGTTTTTTCAGTGAATTTGTACGGTTTTTTAAATGCTAAGTTATGTATTTATTTTTTATTTTTTTTTCTGGGTTTTCAGTATGCGCACACCCTGCGCGCACGGTGCCCTTCGCGCACCGTGCGCGCGCTGTGGGCGCTCGGTGCGCTTCGCGCACCGAGCGCCCACGTTGCGCAGTCCATGCCGTGCGCGCCTCGCCTTTTTTTACGCAGTAACATTTGTTTTTTTCTCCCTTGTGGGTCCTTTAATTTATTTAATAAATGTGATTGTTACTTCTTTATTTTTATTTTTTTATTTTTTTTGCCGCGCGCGTACGGTAAGCTTACCGTACGCGTACCCCGCGATTTTTTTTTTAAATTATTAAATTTATTTTTCGTACTTTTGGGTCCTTCTTGGACCCCCTGACAAACACTAGGGGGTCTGCAACTCTCTTCGTTGCCCCCGTTTCACGTTCCCCACCTTTGTTTCTCAGTGCGAGAGACAGAAAATGGCGGCCGACACTTCCTGATTTCGACCGATTCGAATGTTTACAGTCATGTAACCACCAATCAGAATTGAGCTCGCGCACGGCACTGTACGCGTACGGTAAGCTTACGGTAAGCGCACGGAGCGCGCTTACAGGTATATATATTGATTTAAATGCTATTTTCTCAGGACCTACTGAACAGATTTACACCAGACCTACAAAAGGCACTTCCTTGACCTGAGGACTACCTCTCTGCCAAATTTCAAGTAATTCTGTTCAGCCGTTCGGGCTGTAGCTGTGTCTAAAGGTCCTATGGAAAAATGCATGGGGAAAACGCGTTTTGGGACCCCCCTTTTTTCTCAGCCCCCGCTTGACGAATCCCCCGGAGACTTTCAGGGTAGGAGCGGAGTGTAGCGCCCCATTCGTTTTGAAAATTTCGCGAGGATTCGTCGACCGGCGCCAAAGTTATTCCAAATAGAATGTTGCGGATTTCCTATGGAAACAGGGTCCTAACTATAACTATCTACTGGCGACCGCCAGTAGATAATATATATATATATATATATATATTCACTGAAAAAACCATAGGTTTCACACATGTTATAGTTAGCTGGACATTTCACTCGTAAAAAACCATTGAAATTCCCCCGTTATAGTTAGTTCAGCTAACTATAACTCGCGCGACCGCAATCTACTGCTGATGACGTCACATATTACATCACTGTATTCGCTAAGATACTGTTAATAAGTCAGTTATACAATTAATCTTACAAAAAAAACATCCATTTAGACACTTATTTACCCATTTATTCTTCCATTAACCTTTAGATATACATATATAAAAAATATTTATTTTTCAGAAACACACATATTCACTGGATGATGTCATCAGTGATGTCATCAGTGATGTCATTTGAGATGTCATCAGTGATGTCACTGACCATGTCATGAGTGATGTAATATGTGACGTCATCAGCAGTGGATTGCGGTCGCGCGAGTTATAGTTAGCTGAACTAACTATAACGGGGGAATTTCAATGGTTTTTTACGAGTGAAATGTCCAGCTAACTATAACATGTGTGAAACCTATGTTTTTTTCAGTGAATTTGCAAGGTTTTTTAAATTATAATTCCTAACTATAACGTGTGTGAAACCTATGTTTTTTTTAGTGAATTTGTAAGGTTTTTTAAATGCTAATTTATGTATGTATTATTATATTTTTTATATATTTATTTTACAATAAACTACCTATGTATATAGTTATAGATTGACTGTATCCTTTAATATTGAATGGATCAGCTCTTTTATTTTGAATTTGGATAAAGTTGAACAGCATAGTTAATATCTTCTATAAACTTATAAACAGTTTAAAATGTTTTTTTTTTTAAGGGTTTCTCACCGTGCGCGCATGGTGCGTGCACGGTGCGCGCACCTTGCGATTTTTTGAAAAACAATAAAATGTTTTTTTCACCCTTCGGGGTCCTTCAGGGACCCCCTGACAAAGGCTAGGGGGTCAGGAACTCTCTACCCTGCCCCTTTTTCACGTTCTCCACCTTTCTTTTTCACTGTCACACACAAAATGGCGTCCGACACTTCCTGATTTCGACCGATTCGAATGTTGACTGACATCTATCCACCAATCAGAATTCCGCTCGCAGACATTTGGTGCGCGAACGGTGCGCGCACGGTGCGCACATATAGATATTTATGTACTTTTAACTGCAATTTTCTCAGGAACTACTGAACAGATTGACACCATATATACAAAAGGCACATGCCTGACCTGAGGACTACCTCTTTGCCAAATTTCAAGTAATTCTGTTCAGCCGTTCGGGCTGTACCTTCGACTAAAGGTCCTATGGGAAAATGCATGGGGAAAACGCGTTTTAGGGCCCCCCTTTTTTCTCAGCTCCCGCTTGACGAATCACCCCGAGACTTTCAGGGTAGGAGCTGAGCAGAGCGCCCCATTAGTTTTGCAAATTTCGCAAGGATTCGTCAACCAGTGCCAAAGTTATTCAAAATAGAATTTTCAGATTTCCTATGGGAACTCGGTCCTAACTATAACTATCTACTGGCGACCGCCAGTAGATAATATATTTATATATATATATATATTTATATATATATATATATATATATACACATACTCATATTTTAAAACAACATTGAGAAACGCAAGGTTTTGTACATTGTCGTGTATGGGTTTGTATTTATTTGATGTATTTATCTTTTCAGTAACACACACAAGTGTTTACACAGAAAATGACCAGTTAGGTCATTATTGCTAATTGCATTTATCACATCAAACCACACACATTCCCTTGAAGATTTGGTAATCAACCATAAAAGGGAGTGTCACATATCAGGGATCGCTAGTCCTGAGGAAGGCCGGAATGACCCTTTTTAGGTGACTAAAACGTCCAAAACATGTTGACATTGAAGCTGTATAAGAGAAGAAGGGATTCCTAATTCCCCCTAGACCTTCTCCGCTACTTTACATTTTAACCCTAACCAGGGAACCCAAGAATAAAATGTTATATAAGGTATCTCTGAGTTCTCAGTTAGACTTCGCACTCCACTGTCTTGTTTACTGCACGGATCCCAACTCATTTATGTTTGTTTTGTCTTCCCCTCTCCTTGCTTAATCTCAGGCGTTGGTCTGTGCAGGGATGTTTTAGCAGCTATATGATGAAGCATGCCACTACTTAGTGGGTGAGGGCAGTTTTTGAACAAACCTTACGTTTTCTACCAAATGTTGTGATGAGACAGGTGATTATCTTCGGCCACCTGTCTCCCCTCCTTTCACTTGTTTTGTGGTTACAGTTTGATGTTTACAGGTTGGATGGAAAAGGTGTACTACTTCTCTCCCCTTCTCTTTTTGTGTAAAAAGGCACCTAGAGGTACCTGCAACACGGTGCAGGGATATTTAAAAACAATAGACACTTGTGCTTTGGGCCTTTTAGGCTCGCTGAACAAGCTTCCATTGAATATTGATGTTTCTGACCACCCTATTCACGGTCCCATCCAGATACTGCCGGGTCCTCCCTAGACCAGAAACAAGCATACTGGGGCCAGTTTCATGGCATCATCCCTCATTTTTGACACACAATGTGAATTCCATTGACATCAAAAGGATTCTGGTGAGGAGTTGGGATATACTCACAAGTGATCCCATCATAAGCAGTTTGTTAAAAGGTAGACCCAAAAATACATATAGGAGGGGACGCAACAAGATGGACATACTTGTTCACAGTGATATGATTGTGTATCCAGTGAGTAAGGAGCATAGGGCCCGATTCACAGAATTAACTTAAGACAAAATCCTAAACTTACTACTTTTGGTATTCGCAGAATGCACTTACTACTTTTGGTATTCAAAGAATGGATTTACGACTACTAACTTTACGTCCGCGCTCGGGCTGGAGATTCTGGCCCGGAGGCAGAGCTTCTGGCCCAGAGGCGGAGCTTCTGGCCCAGAGGTGGGGATTCCGGCCGGTGGCGGAGATTTAGCCATGGCCGAAATCTCCACCTCTGGACCGGATTTTATGCATAAAATCTTTCCAAATTTAAGCCATGCATAATTCACAAATTTTGCAAGATTCCATTGCCATTAAAACATTTCAGCTGACCTAATATGGACCATGATTCACACTGAAAAAGGAAGAAATTGGGGCAATATTGGCTCTATTCTGTACCTTAGTAATATCATCTATACACTTCTCACCAAAGTAACTTAATCAAGCAATGTAAAAGAAAAGTTTTTTATTCCCTGTGTCTAAAGAAAGGATGTTAGGTGAAGGCAATCTTTCACAAACTATGTGCACTATCATTCATTCATTCATTATTATCTTTATTTCGACTTAAAAAGTCATAAAAGAAATAGCAATACATTACAAAACAAATCTTTACAGATTATAAAATTTACAATGACAATTAAAGATCATAACAGTTTGTTCATTTGTACCTTAAAACAACAGGAATGCAACTCCTTATTTAAAGAACCTTAAGCCCCATTCGCTAAACATTGATGGAGCAAAACTCATTTTGCCACAAGGCATCTTCTGATGTTCCACATAGTAGCTAGGAATTTGCTAACAGCAAAAACAGTTAATGGGGATAGGTTAGTTTTTAGTATTCGATATGAGAGTGAACAGTGCCTAATCCCCCAGTTTCTACATAAGGAAATGATCCACTTCTTGCTAGGCTTTAAATAGGAAGGACAAAAAAACATAACATGGATATCATTCTCAAACTCGTCAGAGCAAACTCGGCAGTTTTTGCTGGTAGATGGATACCATCTACTAGTAAGGGCTCTTATTGGTAGGGAATTGTATCTCCATTGGAGAAAGAGTTTCCTTAAACCATTATGGCTAATGTTGTCCAAGACAGTCTCCAACTTGTAATAATCTTTCGATGTTATAACGGTGCTGGACATTATCCCCATTTGATCATTCAGTAGGCTACTAGATAAATTAAACTTATAATACCGGTTATGCAAAAGTTGGTCGCACACTGCTCGTCACACCAGCAAGTTGCCCCAAAGGACACTGACCTGCTCCCTGCTGACGAGAGGCAACTACCTCGAAACACGTGTCCAGGGATGGCTAACGCATACACATACTGTTCTATTTACTTTTTGTGGCATAGGCGTACCCGCCGTCGCCACTATATTTCCCACAGTCCTTTGGGGCAACTTGCTGGTGTGACAAGCGGTGTGCGACCTACTTTTCCTCAATTTAAACGGCTTCCTTAAGCCAACGGGCTGACGAGCCTTGAGTCTGCACCTGCGCGCCAGGAGAGGTACTTGACCTGCTTTTAATTACATTTGGCAGTCCACGCGGCACCCCTTTACACTGACCTGCTCCCTGCTGACGAGAGGCAACTACCTCGAAACACGTGTCCAGGGATGGCTAACGCATACACATACTGTTCTATTTACTTTTTGTGGCATAGGCGTACCCGCCGTCGCCACTATATTTCCCACAGTCCTTTGGGGCAACTTGCTGGTGTGACGAGCGGTGTGCGACCTACTTTTCCTCAATTTAAACGGCTTCCTTAAGCCAACGGGCTGACGAGCCTTGAGTCTGCACCTGCGCGCCAGGAGAGGTACTTGACCTGCTTTTAATTACATTTGGCAGTCCACGCGGCACCCCTTTACACTGACCTGCTCCCTGCTGACGAGAGGCAACTACCTCGAAACACGTGTCCAGGGATGGCTAACGCATACACATACTGTTCTATTTACTTTTTGTGGCATAGGCGTACCCGCCGTCGCCACTATATTTCCCACAGTCCTTTGGGGCAACTTGCTGGTGTGACGAGCGGTGTGAGACCTACTTTTCCTCAATTTAAACGGCTTCCTTAAGCCAACGGGCTGACGAGCCTTGAGTCTGCACCTGCGCGCCAGGAGAGGTACTTGACCTGCTTTTAATTACATTTGGCAGTCCACGCGGCACCCCTTTACACTGACCTGCTCCCTGCTGACGAGAGGCAACTACCTCGAAACACGTGTCCAGGGATGGCTAACGCATACACATACTGTTCTATTTACTTTTTGTGGCATAGGCGTACCCGCCGTCGCCACTATATTTCCCACAGTCCTTTGGGGCAACTTGCTGGTGTGACGAGCGGTGTGCGACCTACTTTTCCTCAATTTAAACGGCTTCCTTAAGCCAACGGGCTGACGAGCCTTGAGTCTGCACCTGCGCGCCAGGAGAGGTACTTGACCTGCTTTTAATTACATTTGGCAGTCCACGCGGCACCCCTTTACACTGACCTGCTCCCTGCTGACGAGAGGCAACTACCTCGAAACACGTGTCCAGGGATGGCTAACGCATACACATACTGTTCTATTTACTTTTTGTGGCATAGGCATACCCTCCGTCGCCACTATATTTCCCACAGTCCTTTGGGGCAACTTGCTGGTGTGACGAGCGGTGTGCGACCTACTTTTCCTCAATTTAAACGGCTTCCTTAAGCCAACGGGCTGACGAGCCTTGAGTCTGCACCTGCGCGCCAGGAGAGGTACTTGACCTGCTTTTAATTACATTTGGCAGTCCACGCGGCACCCCTTTACACTGACCTGCTCCCTGCTGACGAGAGGCAACTACCTCGAAACACGTGTCCAGGGATGGCTAACGCATACACATACTGTTCTATTTACTTTTTGTGGCATAGGCGTACCCGCCGTAGCCACTATATTTCCCACAGTCCTTTGGGGCAACTTGCTGGTGTGACGAGCGGTGTGCGACCTACTTTTCCTCAATTTAAACGGCTTCCTTAAGCCAACGGGCTGACGAGCCTTGAGTCTGCACCTGCGCGCCAGGAGAGGTACTTGACCTGCTTTTAATTACATTTGGCAGTCCACGCGGCACCCCTTTACACTGACCTGCTCCCTGCTGACGAGAGGCAACTACCTCGAAACACGTGTCCAGGGATGGCTAACGCATACACATACTGTTCTATTTACTTTTTGTGGCATAGGCGTACCCGCCGTCGCCACTATATTTCCCACAGTCCTTTGGGGCAACTTGCTGGTGTGACGAGCGGTGTGCGACCTACTTTTCCTCAATTTAAACGGCTTCCTTAAGCCAACGGGCTGACGAGCCTTGAGTCTGCACCTGCGCGCCAGGAGAGGTACTTGACCTGCTTTTAATTACATTTGGCAGTCCACGCGGCACCCCTTTACACTGACCTGCTCCCTGCTGACGAGAGGCAACTACCTCGAAACACGTGTCCAGGGATGGCTAACGCATACACATACTGTTCTATTTACTTTTTGTGGCATAGGCGTACCCGCCGTCGCCACTATATTTCCCACAGTCCTTTGGGGCAACTTGCTGGTGTGACGAGCGGTGTGCGACCTACTTTTCCTCAATTTAAACGGCTTCCTTAAGCCAACGGGCTGACGAGCCTTGAGTCTGCACCTGCGCGCCAGGAGAGGTACTTGACCTGCTTTTAATTACATTTGGCAGTCCACGCGGCACCCCTTTACACTGACCTGCTCCCTGCTGACGAGAGGCAACTACCTCGAAACACGTGTCCAGGGATGGCTAACGCATACACATACTGTTCTATTTACTTTTTGTGGCATAGGCGTACCCGCCGTCGCCACTATATTTCCCACAGTCCTTTGGGGCAACTTGCTGGTGTGACGAGCGGTGTGCGACCTACTTTTCCTCAATTTAAACGGCTTCCTTAAGCCAACGGGCTGACGAGCCTTGAGTCTGCACCTGCGCGCCAGGAGAGGTACTTGACCTGCTTTTAATTACATTTGGCAGTCCACGCGGCACCCCTTTACACTGACCTGCTCCCTGCTGACGAGAGGCAACTACCTCGAAACACGTGTCCAGGGATGGCTAACGCATACACATACTGTTCTATTTACTTTTTGTGGCATAGGCGTACCCGCCGTCGCCACTATATTTCCCACAGTCCTTTGGGGCAACTTGCTGGTGTGACGAGCGGTGTGCGACCTATTTTTCCTCAATTTAAACGGCTTCCTTAAGCCAACGGGCTGACGAGCCTTGAGTCTGCACCTGCGCGCCAGGAGAGGTACTTGACCTGCTTTTAATTACATTTGGCAGTCCACGCGGCACCCCTTTACACTGACCTGCTCCCTGCTGACGAGAGGCAACTACCTCGAAACACGTGTCCAGGGATGGCTAACGCATACACATACTGTTCTATTTACTTTTTGTGGCATAGGCGTACCCGCCGTCGCCACTATATTTCCCACAGTCCTTTGGGGCAACTTGCTGGTGTGACGAGCGGTGTGCGACCTACTTTTCCTCAATTTAAACGGCTTCCTTAAGCCAACGGGCTGACGAGCCTTGAGTCTGCACCTGCGCGCCAGGAGAGGTACTTGACCTGCTTTTAATTACATTTGGCAGTCCACGCGGCACCCCTTTACACTGACCTGCTCCCTGCTGACGAGAGGCAACTACCTCGAAACACGTGTCCAGGGATGGCTAACGCATACACATACTGTTCTATTTACTTTTTGTGGCATAGGCGTACCCGCCGTCGCCACTATATTTCCCACAGTCCTTTGGGGCAACTTGCTGGTGGGACGAGCGGTGTGCGACCTACTTTTCCTCAATTTAAACGGCTTCCTTAAGCCAACGGGCTGACGAGCCTTGAGTCTGCACCTGCGCGCCAGGAGAGGTACTTGACCTGCTTTTAATTACATTTGGCAGTCCACGCGGCACCCCTTTACACCGACCTGCTCCCTGCTGACGAGAGGCAACTACCTCGAAACACGTGTCCAGGGATGGCTAACGCATACACATACTGTTCTATTTACTTTTTGTGGCATAGGCGTACCCGCCGTCGCCACTATATTTCCCACAGTCCTTTGGGGCAACTTGCTGGTGTGACGAGCGGTGTGCGACCTACTTTTCCTCAATTTAAACGGCTTCCTTAAGCCAACGGGCTGACGAGCCTTGAGTCTGCACCTGCGCGCCAGGAGAGGTACTTGACCTGCTTTTAATTACATTTGGCAGTCCACGCGGCACCCCTTTACACTGACCTGCTCCCTGCTGACGAGTGGCAACTACCTCGAAACACGTGTCCAGGGATGGCTAACGCATACACATACTGTTCTATTTACTTTTTGTGGCATAGGCGTACCCGCCGTCGCCACTATATTTCCCACAGTCCTTTGGGGCAACTTGCTGGTGTGACGAGCGGTGTGCGACCTACTTTTCCTCAATTTAAACGGCTTCCTTAAGCCAACGGGCTGACGAGCCTTGAGTCTGCACCTGCGCGCCAGGAGAGGTACTTGACCTGCTTTTAATTACATTTGGCAGTCCACGCGGCACCCCTTTACACTGACCTGCTCCCTGCTGACGAGAGGCAACTACCTCGAAACACGTGTCCAGGGATGGCTAACGCATACACATACTGTTCTATTTACTTTTTGTGGCATAGGCGTACCCGCCGTCGCCACTATATTTCCCACAGTCCTTTGGGGCAACTTGCTGGTGTGACGAGCGGTGTGCGACCTACTTTTCCTCAATTTAAACGGCTTCCTTAAGCCAACGGGCTGACGAGCCTTGAGTCTGCACCTGCGCGCCAGGAGAGGTACTTGACCTGCTTTTAATTACATTTGGCAGTCCACGCGGCACCCCTTTACACTGACCTGCTCCCTGCAGACGAGAGGCAACTACCTCGAAACACGTGTCCAGGGATGGCTAACGCATACACATACTGTTCTATTTACTTTTTGTGGCATAGGCGTACCCGCCGTCGCCACTATATTTCCCACAGTCCTTTGGGGCAACTTGCTGGTGTGACGAGCGGTGTGCGACCTACTTTTCCTCAATTTAAACGGCTTCCTTAAGCCAACGGGCTGACGAGCCTTGAGTCTGCACCTGCGCGCCAGGAGAGGTACTTGACCTGCTTTTAATTACATTTGGCAGTCCACGCGGCACCCCTTTACACTGACCTGCTCCCTGCTGACGAGAGGCAACTACCTCGAAACACGTGTCCAGGGATGGCTAACGCATACACATACTGTTCTATTTACTTTTTGTGGCATAGGCGTACCCGCCGTCGCCACTATATTTCCCACAGTCCTTTGGGGCAACTTGCTGGTGTGACGAGCGGTGTGCGACCTACTTTTCCTCAATTTAAACGGCTTCCTTAAGCCAACGGGCTGACGAGCCTTCAGTCTGCACCTGCGCGCCAGGAGAGGTACTTGACCTGCTTTTAATTACATTTGGCAGTCCACGCGGCACCCCTTTACACTGACCTGCTCCCTGCTGACGAGAGGCAACTACCTCGAAACACGTGTCCAGGGATGGCTAACGCATACACATACTGTTCTATTTACTTTTTGTGGCATAGGCGTACCCGCCGTCGCCACTATATTTCCCACAGTCCTTTGGGGCAACTTGCTGGTGTGACGAGCGGTGTGCGACCTACTTTTCCTCAATTTAAACGGCTTCCTTAAGCCAACGGGCTGACGAGCCTTGAGTCTGCACCTGCGCGCCAGGAGAGGTACTTGACCTGCTTTTAATTACATTTGGCAGTCCACGCGGCACCCCTTTACACTGACCTGCTCCCTGCTGACGAGAGGCAACTACCTCGAAACACGTGTCCAGGGATGGCTAACGCATACACATACTGTTCTATTTACTTTTTGTGGCATAGGCGTACCCGCCGTCGCCACTATATTTCCCACAGTCCTTTGGGGCAACTTGCTGGTGTGACGAGCGGTGTGCGACCTACTTTTCCTCAATTTAAACGGCTTCCTTAAGCCAACGGGCTGACGAGCCTTGAGTCTGCACCTGCGCGCCAGGAGAGGTACTTGACCTGCTTTTAATTACATTTGGCAGTCCACGCGGCACCCCTTTACACTGACCTGCTCCCTGCTGACGAGAGGCAACTACCTCGAAACACGTGTCCAGGGATGGCTAACGCATACACATACTGTTCTATTTACTTTTTGTGGCATAGGCGTACCCGCCGTCGCCACTATATTTCCCACAGTCCTTTGGGGCAACTTGCTGGTGTGACGAGCGGTGTGCGACCTATTTTTCCTCAATTTAAACGGCTTCCTTAAGCCAACGGGCTGACGAGCCTTGAGTCTGCACCTGCGCGCCAGGAGAGGTACTTGACCTGCTTTTAATTACATTTGGCAGTCCACGCGGCACCCCTTTACACTGACCTGCTCCCTGCTGACGAGAGGCAACTACCTCGAAACACGTGTCCAGGGATGGCTAACGCATACACATACTGTTCTATTTACTTTTTGTGGCATAGGCGTACCCGCCGTCGCCACTATATTTCCCACAGTCCTTTGGGGCAACTTGCTGGTGTGACGAGCGGTGTGCGACCTACTTTTCCTCAATTTAAACGGCTTCCTTAAGCCAACGGGCTGACGAGCCTTGAGTCTGCACCTGCGCGCCAGGAGAGGTACTTGACCTGCTTTTAATTACATTTGGCAGTCCACGCGGCACCCCTTTACACTGACCTGCTCCCTGCTGACGAGAGGCAACTACCTCGAAACACGTGTCCAGGGATGGCTAACGCATACACATACTGTTCTATTTACTTTTTGTGGCATAGGCGTACCCGCCGTCGCCACTATATTTCCCACAGTCCTTTGGGGCAACTTGCTGGTGGGACGAGCGGTGTGCGACCTACTTTTCCTCAATTTAAACGGCTTCCTTAAGCCAACGGGCTGACGAGCCTTGAGTCTGCACCTGCGCGCCAGGAGAGGTACTTGACCTGCTTTTAATTACATTTGGCAGTCCACGCGGCACCCCTTTACACCGACCTGCTCCCTGCTGACGAGAGGCAACTACCTCGAAACACGTGTCCAGGGATGGCTAACGCATACACATACTGTTCTATTTACTTTTTGTGGCATAGGCGTACCCGCCGTCGCCACTATATTTCCCACAGTCCTTTGGGGCAACTTGCTGGTGTGACGAGCGGTGTGCGACCTACTTTTCCTCAATTTAAACGGCTTCCTTAAGCCAACGGGCTGACGAGCCTTGAGTCTGCACCTGCGCGCCAGGAGAGGTACTTGACCTGCTTTTAATTACATTTGGCAGTCCACGCGGCACCCCTTTACACTGACCTGCTCCCTGCTGACGAGTGGCAACTACCTCGAAACACGTGTCCAGGGATGGCTAACGCATACACATACTGTTCTATTTACTTTTTGTGGCATAGGCGTACCCGCCGTCGCCACTATATTTCCCACAGTCCTTTGGGGCAACTTGCTGGTGTGACGAGCGGTGTGCGACCTACTTTTCCTCAATTTAAACGGCTTCCTTAAGCCAACGGGCTGACGAGCCTTGAGTCTGCACCTGCGCGCCAGGAGAGGTACTTGACCTGCTTTTAATTACATTTGGCAGTCCACGCGGCACCCCTTTACACTGACCTGCTCCCTGCTGACGAGAGGCAACTACCTCGAAACACGTGTCCAGGGATGGCTAACGCATACACATACTGTTCTATTTACTTTTTGTGGCATAGGCGTACCCGCCGTCGCCACTATATTTCCCACAGTCCTTTGGGGCAACTTGCTGGTGTGACGAGCGGTGTGCGACCTACTTTTCCTCAATTTAAACGGCTTCCTTAAGCCAACGGGCTGACGAGCCTTGAGTCTGCACCTGCGCGCCAGGAGAGGTACTTGACCTGCTTTTAATTACATTTGGCAGTCCACGCGGCACCCCTTTACACTGACCTGCTCCCTGCAGACGAGAGGCAACTACCTCGAAACACGTGTCCAGGGATGGCTAACGCATACACATACTGTTCTATTTACTTTTTGTGGCATAGGCGTACCCGCCGTCGCCACTATATTTCCCACAGTCCTTTGGGGCAACTTGCTGGTGTGACGAGCGGTGTGCGACCTACTTTTCCTCAATTTAAACGGCTTCCTTAAGCCAACGGGCTGACGAGCCTTGAGTCTGCACCTGCGCGCCAGGAGAGGTACTTGACCTGCTTTTAATTACATTTGGCAGTCCACGCGGCACCCCTTTACACTGACCTGCTCCCTGCTGACGAGAGGCAACTACCTCGAAACACGTGTCCAGGGATGGCTAACGCATACACATACTGTTCTATTTACTTTTTGTGGCATAGGCGTACCCGCCGTCGCCACTATATTTCCCACAGTCCTTTGGGGCAACTTGCTGGTGTGACGAGCGGTGTGCGACCTACTTTTCCTCAATTTAAACGGCTTCCTTAAGCCAACGGGCTGACGAGCCTTCAGTCTGCACCTGCGCGCCAGGAGAGGTACTTGACCTGCTTTTAATTACATTTGGCAGTCCACGCGGCACCCCTTTACACTGACCTGCTCCCTGCTGACGAGAGGCAACTACCTCGAAACACGTGTCCAGGGATGGCTAACGCATACACATACTGTTCTATTTACTTTTTGTGGCATAGGCGTACCCGCCGTCGCCACTATATTTCCCACAGTCCTTTGGGGCAACTTGCTGGTGTGACGAGCGGTGTGCGACCTACTTTTCCTCAATTTAAACGGCTTCCTTAAGCCAACGGGCTGACGAGCCTTGAGTCTGCACCTGCGCGCCAGGAGAGGTACTTGACCTGCTTTTAATTACATTTGGCAGTCCACGCGGCACCCCTTTACACTGACCTGCTCCCTGCTGACGAGAGGCAACTACCTCGAAACACGTGTCCAGGGATGGCTAACGCATACACATACTGTTCTATTTACTTTTTGTGGCATAGGCGTACCCGCCGTCGCCACTATATTTCCCACAGTCCTTTGGGGCAACTTGCTGGTGTGACGAGCGGTGTGCGACCTATTTTTCCTCAATTTAAACGGCTTCCTTAAGCCAACGGGCTGACGAGCCTTGAGTCTGCACCTGCGCGCCAGGAGAGGTACTTGACCTGCTTTTAATTACATTTGGCAGTCCACGCGGCACCCCTTTACACTGACCTGCTCCCTGCTGACGAGAGGCAACTACCTCGAAACACGTGTCCAGGGATGGCTAACGCATACACATACTGTTCTATTTACTTTTTGTGGCATAGGCGTACCCGCCGTCGCCACTATATTTCCCACAGTCCTTTGGGGCAACTTGCTGGTGTGACGAGCGGTGTGCGACCTACTTTTCCTCAATTTAAACGGCTTCCTTAAGCCAACGGGCTGACGAGCCTTGAGTCTGCACCTGCGCGCCAGGAGAGGTACTTGACCTGCTTTTAATTACATTTGGCAGTCCACGCGGCACCCCTTTACACTGACCTGCTCCCTGCTGACGAGAGGCAACTACCTCGAAACACGTGTCCAGGGATGGCTAACGCATACACATACTGTTCTATTTACTTTTTGTGGCATAGGCGTACCCGCCGTCGCCACTATATTTCCCACAGTCCTTTGGGGCAACTTGCTGGTGGGACGAGCGGTGTGCGACCTACTTTTCCTCAATTTAAACGGCTTCCTTAAGCCAACGGGCTGACGAGCCTTGAGTCTGCACCTGCGCGCCAGGAGAGGTACTTGACCTGCTTTTAATTACATTTGGCAGTCCACGCGGCACCCCTTTACACCGACCTGCTCCCTGCTGACGAGAGGCAACTACCTCGAAACACGTGTCCAGGGATGGCTAACGCATACACATACTGTTCTATTTACTTTTTGTGGCATAGGCGTACCCGCCGTCGCCACTATATTTCCCACAGTCCTTTGGGGCAACTTGCTGGTGTGACGAGCGGTGTGCGACCTACTTTTCCTCAATTTAAACGGCTTCCTTAAGCCAACGGGCTGACGAGCCTTGAGTCTGCACCTGCGCGCCAGGAGAGGTACTTGACCTGCTTTTAATTACATTTGGCAGTCCACGCGGCACCCCTTTACACTGACCTGCTCCCTGCTGACGAGTGGCAACTACCTCGAAACACGTGTCCAGGGATGGCTAACGCATACACATACTGTTCTATTTACTTTTTGTGGCATAGGCGTACCCGCCGTCGCCACTATATTTCCCACAGTCCTTTGGGGCAACTTGCTGGTGTGACGAGCGGTGTGCGACCTACTTTTCCTCAATTTAAACGGCTTCCTTAAGCCAACGGGCTGACGAGCCTTGAGTCTGCACCTGCGCGCCAGGAGAGGTACTTGACCTGCTTTTAATTACATTTGGCAGTCCACGCGGCACCCCTTTACACTGACCTGCTCCCTGCTGACGAGAGGCAACTACCTCGAAACACGTGTCCAGGGATGGCTAACGCATACACATACTGTTCTATTTACTTTTTGTGGCATAGGCGTACCCGCCGTCGCCACTATATTTCCCACAGTCCTTTGGGGCAACTTGCTGGTGTGACGAGCGGTGTGCGACCTACTTTTCCTCAATTTAAACGGCTTCCTTAAGCCAACGGGCTGACGAGCCTTGAGTCTGCACCTGCGCGCCAGGAGAGGTACTTGACCTGCTTTTAATTACATTTGGCAGTCCACGCGGCACCCCTTTACACTGACCTGCTCCCTGCAGACGAGAGGCAACTACCTCGAAACACGTGTCCAGGGATGGCTAACGCATACACATACTGTTCTATTTACTTTTTGTGGCATAGGCGTACCCGCCGTCGCCACTATATTTCCCACAGTCCTTTGGGGCAACTTGCTGGTGTGACGAGCGGTGTGCGACCTACTTTTCCTCAATTTAAACGGCTTCCTTAAGCCAACGGGCTGACGAGCCTTGAGTCTGCACCTGCGCGCCAGGAGAGGTACTTGACCTGCTTTTAATTACATTTGGCAGTCCACGCGGCACCCCTTTACACTGACCTGCTCCCTGCTGACGAGAGGCAACTACCTCGAAACACGTGTCCAGGGATGGCTAACGCATACACATACTGTTCTATTTACTTTTTGTGGCATAGGCGTACCCGCCGTCGCCACTATATTTCCCACAGTCCTTTGGGGCAACTTGCTGGTGTGACGAGCGGTGTGCGACCTACTTTTCCTCAATTTAAACGGCTTCCTTAAGCCAACGGGCTGACGAGCCTTCAGTCTGCACCTGCGCGCCAGGAGAGGTACTTGACCTGCTTTTAATTACATTTGGCAGTCCACGCGGCACCCCTTTACACTGACCTGCTCCCTGCTGACGAGAGGCAACTACCTCGAAACACGTGTCCAGGGATGGCTAACGCATACACATACTGTTCTATTTACTTTTTGTGGCATAGGCGTACCCGCCGTCGCCACTATATTTCCCACAGTCCTTTGGGGCAACTTGCTGGTGTGACGAGCGGTGTGCGACCTACTTTTCCTCAATTTAAACGGCTTCCTTAAGCCAACGGGCTGACGAGCCTTGAGTCTGCACCTGCGCGCCAGGAGAGGTACTTGACCTGCTTTTAATTACATTTGGCAGTCCACGCGGCACCCCTTTACACTGACCTGCTCCCTGCTGACGAGAGGCAACTACCTCGAAACACGTGTCCAGGGATGGCTAACGCATACACATACTGTTCTATTTACTTTTTGTGGCATAGGCGTACCCGCCGTCGCCACTATATTTCCCACAGTCCTTTGGGGCAACTTGCTGGTGTGACGAGCGGTGTGCGACCTACTTTTCCTCAATTTAAACGGCTTCCTTAAGCCAACGGGCTGACGAGCCTTGAGTCTGCACCTGCGCGCCAGGAGAGGTACTTGACCTGCTTTTAATTACATTTGGCAGTCCACGCGGCACCCCTTTACACTGACCTGCTCCCTGCTGACGAGAGGCAACTACCTCGAAACACGTGTCCAGGGATGGCTAACGCATACACATACTGTTCTATTTACTTTTTGTGGCATAGGCGTACCCGCCGTCGCCACTATATTTCCCACAGTCCTTTGGGGCAACTTGCTGGTGTGACGAGCGGTGTGCGACCTACTTTTCCTCAATTTAAACGGCTTCCTTAAGCCAACGGGCTGACGAGCCTTGAGTCTGCACCTGCGCGCCAGGAGAGGTACTTGACCTGCTTTTAATTACATTTGGCAGTCCACGCGGCATCCCTTTACACTGACCTGCTCCCTGCTGACGAGAGGCAACTACCTCGAAACACGTGTCCAGGGATGGCTAACGCATACACATACTGTTCTATTTACTTTTTGTGGCATAGGCGTACCCGCCGTCGCCACTATATTTCCCACAGTCCTTTGGGGCAACTTGCTGGTGTGACGAGCGGTGTGCGACCTACTTTTCCTCAATTTAAACGGCTTCCTTAAGCCAACGGGCTGACGAGCCTTGAGTCTGCACCTGCGCGCCAGGAGAGGTACTTGACCTGCTTTTAATTACATTTGGCAGTCCACGCGGCACCCCTTTACACTGACCTGCTCCCTGCTGACGAGAGGCAACTACCTCGAAACACGTGTCCAGGGATGGCTAACGCATACACATACTGTTCTATTTACTTTTTGTGGCATAGGCGTACCCGCCGTCGCCACTATATTTCCCACAGTCCTTTGGGGCAACTTGCTGGTGTGACGAGAGGTGTGCGACCTACTTTTCCTCAATTATAATACCGGTTAACCAGGTCCTTGCGCGATATATTTCTACTTGCCTCTTCCGGGTTAATCCACATCAAAGGGCAGCCCAACCTCTCAAATTACTGCTTAATGTATTTTAACCAGGGGAGTTCCCGTACAAGTGGGATTTGTAATAATTCCTTAAGCTCTTGCCTATAGCTAGATAGTTCGGGGGTTACCCATAAACGCCTCCAGAAAGTTAGAGGCTTCAGACCCAATTCCTCCTTTAATGGTCTTATTCCCAGATCAAGCCTGAGAGGAAGAATGGGTGAACTAATAGGTAAGGAAGCTAACTGCCTGAGGAACCGCTTTTCCGTGACAGTAATTGCAGGGATACACTTATGTCCCCACAATTCGCCACCGTATATTATAGCACCACAGGCCTGCATTTTATAAATTTCATGGGCGGGCCCAATAGGTTTTATCGTCGACTTATTCCATAATTTAATAATCCCCCCAGCCTTTTGTATTAGCTTAAGGTGAGATTTAGTCTGGTGTTGAGCCCAGGTCATATTCTCGTTAAGAGTCAAACCCAAATGCTCAAACGTTTGTACTCTTTCTAGGCTCACACCATTTATAACCGGATTTGGTTGGGTTAACTTAGGGGGGTTAAAAATCATAAATTTTGTCTTGGCCGTATTTATTTCCAGCCCCCTATCAGAGCAGAATGCGACGAAACCCTCTAAAACTCGCTGGATGCCCATAGGCGTTTTGGCGAGTAAGAGGGTATCGTCAGCGAACATAATAGCTGATATCCTTATGCCACCAAGCTTTGGTGCATCTCTGTTGGGGACCGCATTCAGGCGGGAGATAACACCGTTTACATAGAGGCAGAACAGGGTTGGCGCCAGAACGCAACCCTGCCTAACCCCCCTGGCGACGGGAAAGCTAGACGACAAATTGCCTTCTCTCCCACACCTGACCTTTGCAAAATTATGAATGTGGAGTCTTATAATAATATCCAGTAGAGGAGGAGGTATTCCTAGGTCCCGTAGGACATTCCATAATTTCCTACGTGGGACTAAATCAAAGGCCGCACGCAGGTCTACGAAGACAGTATAGAGAGAGCCACCCTTGACCTTCGCCGTCTTCCAAAAAGCATAGCCAATCTAAAAATCTGGTCGATGGTTGTTACACTCTTTCTAAAACCTGCCTGATACTGGCTCAGAATCTCTGCATCCTCCATCCAGTCCAAGAGGCGATCAAGGATCAGCCTTGCAAAAAGTTTTTGATCTACATCTATTAGGCTGATTGGCCTATAGTTGGCTGGGAGCAGGGGCGACCCCTTCTTAAAAATCGGGACTACCTCCGCTCCCAGCCAATTGTCAGGGACCGCCATACCACCAGAAATAGCATTAAAAGTTGTCAACAAGTAGGGCGCCCAAACCTTAGGTTCCTGTTTGTAAAGATCTCCCGGAACCTTATTCAGCCCTGGTGCTTTACCCACAGGTAGTCTAGATATCGCTAGGTAAACCTCGCTTAGGGTAAAAATAATCGCTTCTAAGCCGTCAGTACGACTCGGCAATCTATCATCCGAAGGGTCTTCCAAGCAGGGGTCATCCCCTTTGTACAGGGTACTAAAATGATCTTCCCATACCACTGCAGCAATATTCGAAGTTACTGCAGGGTCGGGGTCAGGTGAGCCTGTGGTCACAATCTGCCAGAATTTGCATCCGTCCTTGACGGCTAGCTATGTAGTTAACCTAGCCCAGTTCTCATTGCCCCACTCAAGCTTAGCATGGTGTATTAGGTGGCGATATACTTGCCTCCTTTGCTGGATAGTTTCCCTGCTTGCAGTATTCTTTACTGCATCAAGTAGTTCGCTCTTTGCTAGTCTGCATGTCCTATTATACCAGGATTGCTTCCTTCGTGTCCTTTTCCCACCAGAACCTGGGGGATTTAAAATATCTGAGAGTCCTAAGAATAGTAATTTATTAAATTCTCCCAGTCTTTGAAAGAAATCAGACACAGGCTGTTCGATAAGGACAGCCACATCTGACAGTACTGAAGCAACCCTAGCATAAAGACCAGATAATTCCTCAGGGTTATCAGCCAACTTATCCCATCTTACCCTACGTCTATTACTAGAAAGGGTAGCCCTACTAGATATACCAGAGAGCGATCGTAGTCTGTTCTTGCAGACATCTGGGACTAAGAAATCCAAAATCAAGGGATTATGGTCGCTCTCGCCCCGAGGAACCACCCTAAAATCTGAGACTCTATTCCAGGCCCTGCACTGGACAAAAATGTAATCAAGACGTGTCTCCCTCCGCGCCTTATTAAATGTAGGCATGGAGGGGTTATCAGATTTTGCACGGCCGTTACAAGCCCTGATCGAGTGGGCAAGGGTCAAATATGTAATTTGGACGGCAAGAGGAGTCCACGTCCGTGCCACCGGGCCTACAACTGGTGGAATCTTCCAAAGATCATCCTCCTCCTGATTTATACCGTCCAACAACCCTTCAAGCGGTTCGAAATGGGAGTTGAAATCACCTCCCAACACGAACATGATACCCTCTGGAATTCTGGACAGGACTGTGGACAGCTCTTCAATTGCCCCTGACTCATCGGAAAGACTCACAGGTCTAGAATAGACATTGACCATAGCAAGTCTAAAGCCAGACTGCCACTCCAGAAACACACACTGAACATCATCAGTCTCAGTGTCCAGGACTGTGGGTCTGCAGCCCAAATGGGTTGCAACTCAGATTGTTAGGCCCCCTGACGGTCGGCCCTTTCCTCCCCACCTAGCAGGGACTGAAAAAGAAGCATATCCCAAACGGAATAGCTCTTCCCTTGCCCATGTTTCCTGGAAAAAACAGATATCATGGAGATCTATAAAAGATCCCCATTCAGGACAGGCCAGCTTGTTACCAAGGCCTGCTAAGTTCCAGGAAAGAATTTTTAATACTGGTGGGCCTGGGGAGGTATCAAAAAGTTGGACGGGAGAAGGCTCATTTCCTGGATTCACCAATCGGAAAGGCGATTGACCTCGCGGTGAGTGCCCGATGCAAGCGGCAACAGCCATTGCCCCCGACTGCACTTGATGGCAATTCCCTCCTTCAGTGCTCTTAATACCGTCCTCACTAGAAAGTCAGTCAACCTGCTCAAGACAGCTATACCTATTAATGCATGAGTAATCACCTAAATTGGGAGTCTCATGCTGAATATAGCTAAATCTTCTGCCTAGAGGTCTAGGTCCCACCCTTGTCCATTCATCAGAAGTCCCTAGATGGTTGCGGAAATTACATGGGGGATAAAAAAAGGAGAGTGGAAAAGGTTGAATAGATGTACCTTCCTTACTACCCAGCCAATTACAAATATGGGAAACAATTTGTGGATTTCTAAAATTTACCAGAATACAGTCGCCCCTCAATTTCTTCTCAGTATGACCTAGCCCAGTTACCCTCCTAACCATCAACAATTCACCTCTCATAGATAGGGGGAGGGGTCTATGAATGTTCAACCAACTGATGACCTTGTTTTTTAAGGACTCATAAGTTTCTAATACAGAATTTTTGAACTCAGGAACACCAGTTAGGACAATTACATAAGGTGCGACCTCTGGAGGAAGGTTTACTACAATTTTCCCGCTTAAGCTTGGTAGGTCTTGTGTATTACGGCCAACAGTCTCATTCGGGATCTTCCCTAGTTTGATCACATTTGAATTATCTACCGGGTTAGAATTCCTTACACCGGAAAGGGGCTGACCTTGGGAGGGAAGTGAGGTTACAGATGTACCCGGTAAAATAGAGTGCGATCCTATCGTAGGTTTTGTGAGGGCAAAAGGATTAGGCAAGGAGGGATCAGCAATATTTGTTAACACCACACTTTGTGTGCTGCCCTTGGACGTCAGGCAGCTCTCGATATTCCCTGTTACCAATTCTATTTTATTGAGCCTGGCATCAATAGAATCAAATCTAGCCATCAGAGGGGCGAGGAAATCTTTTAAAACATTAGCGATAACATTAATGAGGTACTCTCCACCCCCTCCAAGCCCCACTTCAGAGATACCCAAAAGAGGTTGAGGTGAAGACAATATTTGTACCGGGTCAGGTGGGACTGGGGTAGGATTAGAATTTAAAATTACCAGACTATCCGGAGGAGGAATCGTAGTTAGTGGGTTGTAACGGGGGCAATCTATCTTAGCCCTTTTGCCTCCCTTAGGCTTCCTCACTCCCTTCCTCTTTGGAACAGCGCCCTCCCGAGACCCACATGCAGAAGATATCTTTAAGTCACTCCCGCCTTCATCAGTCAATACAACTTCAGAGGTAGAGGGAGGAAGACTCTCAGGGATGGGTTGGAGTGAATCTCGTCGGGAGGATGTACTAGACCTGAGTTCTTGCAGGACAGAGTCTATTGTTTGGTCAATACTGTCCATGAGAGCAGTATGAGAGTCGTCTAAATTCTCGAAGGGTCTGACAGTTGACATTAGACCCAGAGACGATCTTCTAGTACTTGCGATCCCATCTGACAACCGACTTTCCAGAAGATCCAATTCATTGTTCACCACAGAGTGAGCCCTAATAATAAAATTATCAAGGGTACCTGTAACCATAGAAACTACTGGCGTGGCTTTGCTTCTCGTTTCCCTTGAGGACATGACCTCGTTCTTCACCTAATGGTAGAGGGTACGGGTAAGAGGGGGGGCCCAGTCCGGTCTTGCCCGTGCTTGAACGGGCTTAAACGGGCCCGCCCTTTGCCCGGGCTTTGCCCCGGTCTGCGCCCCGCACGCGTCACGCTCACGCGAGACTGGGCGTGGCTTAAATAGTCGGAAGGAGGAGTCGGGAAGAGGACCCAGGTGCGATAACTGAAGAATGTGCAAGGCATGCGGGTCCTCGCAGTCCCAACACTGAAATGTTCCTTTTAAAAAACACTTGTTCGTAAACAGCAGCCGGTCAGCTCCTCCAGGGCAACCCCAGCGAGTGGGAGATTAAAAAGCAAGCAATGTCCCAGCCTACTATCACATTGGGGCCTGTAGATCATCAGCTCTGTGCTGCCTTGGAGCGTGCTCATACCCAAAGGTTTTTGCCTGGTGGCACATAGCTGGAGTTCTGTGTGCTGATGATTGTTCTCTGCGGTAGCACAATGTGGGGCATGAGGAGTCTGCCATGGCAGAGAGAGATAAAGAGAGCACAGTGGTTGCTGGTGTTGACGAAGCCGCCTGTGCCCCATGACAGTGAAAGATGGCAGAGATGCAAGAGGAGCCAGAGATGAAGGAATGTGTAACTGGCAGAGAGTCTAAAATGCAGCAACCTTCTAAATAACGCTCAGAGTGAAGAAAGTATTCTGACAATTTCTGGGTCTGTGGATCAGTGCCAAAGTTGAAGATGAAGAGGTAAAATGTTCACTTTAAGAGCAAAAAATTAAATCAGTCTTGAAACTAGAAACTCTGACTTTTATCAAGAGAGCTACTTTGAGCAAGAAAAATCATTCATAGCTACTAACAAATATCATCATTCTTACAATAGACACAATCAGACTTCAATTGTGCATTTCCTATGCAGGATTGTCTGCATTGACCAGGTGAGTGCATGGAGGCAGGATCAGAGCTCAGGAATGTTATAACTGCCTTTCCAATTGAAATGCCTCTGCATGAGTAAAGTAATGAAAGTCTTTGAAGCAAGTGTCCTCTGACACCAGGGATATAACACCAAAGGTCAGCCCCAAACTCAGCATGAAGGGTGGGTCCAGTGTCAGTGCGAAGTATGTTTTTTTATAAATGCAGTAACTTTGCCTCTGAACATCAGCTTGTCAGGTTTGTGAAAATAAAATCATTTTCTATCAAGTGCACGCTTTTTATGTTGGGTGGATAAATTAAATTCCCCTGCAAAAATATTTTGTATTCTGAAACAGCAACATGATTGCCTCAAAATAATATCTTTTCGTTTCATTAAATATATGTTTGGTGCCCGAACATAAGATTGTATTTTTATTAAGGTATTGAAATGTGGAACTGCCTCACATGTCGGAATCTGCCTTGCATGCCGATACATATCACCATTGAATTACAGGTATGGCCACCATAGTGCCAAGGATGTACTAATATAAAATATTTGGTCATCTTCCTGCCCTGTCCACAGTATGTCAAAAACGGCCACCAATATATCATATTGGAACTATGACGAGGCCTACTGGGCGGATACCATAACTTTTTTTTACTTACTGCGGAGCCCGAGCAACCTTGGCCGATGCCCGGTGGAGCTGTCCTATGCAGCTATAGAGGAGTCTGGCTCTGGTTCACCCCCTCAGCCGCCATCTACCCAGCTGGGCATCTGACATTGTTTTTTCTGCATCTCCCTGTTGTGTTTCCTTCCCTCTCCCGCCTCCTCCCAGCTCCACCAGCCTATCACTGGACCCTAGACTTTTTGTCCCTTCCTGAACTCGTAACACAATGTTTCCTTATGTTAGCGCTAGACCTAGTCTTTTGGCCGATGCCCGGTGGAGCTACCTGATAGCTATAGAGGAGATGGCCCCCTTGGCCATCACCTACCCAGCCGGACTTTGAGCAGATTTTCCTTCGTCTCGCCTTCGCATTCTCCCTCCCACCCCTTTACCCTACCCCATTTCCCCCTCTATGCTCCATTTTCTCGTCCCCTTCTTTATGTTCTTCCGTTGAGACCTAGCTATTTGGCCGATGCCCGGTGGAGCTACCTGATAGCTATAGAGGAGATGGGCTGTGGACTTCCCCCCTCGGCCGTCACCTACCCAGTCGGACTTTGGGCAGACTCTCCCTCGTCTCTCTATCCTATTTCCCACATACCCCTTTACCCTACCCCCTCTCTCTTCTAAGCTCTTTTTATCTCGTCTTTACGCTCTTGAAATGTTTTTCTAGTAACTGATGTAACTGGTAATTGATGTAATTTTGTAACTATGTGGAACCTTATGTAAAGCACTCTGATACCTCCGGGTCTAGCAGGCGCTATATAAAACTCAAATAAATAAAAAAATAAAATAGGTGTGGCCACCACTAAGACAACAAGTAGCCATGGTTAGGTCTAGGATGTCAACAATATGTCATGTATTTCTGCCATTAAGATAAGATCAATCTTATGACAGAATAGGGCGCCTTAACAACATGAATACCCATACGTTGTAAGGGATGGCTATTTCTATGCCATAGGTGAAGTGGAATTGTCATCGTTATACCAGTAGTGGACACAATAAGGCCAAGAATACTATGTTTTGCAAGGATGAGCACCATATGTCGGGGGAGACCATGGGTAGACCAAGGATACCTACAATAGGTGAGAACCAGTGTCCAGGGCCACGAGTATGCCGGATGCAACCAAATGCTACTGCTTGTCACATGGGCCAAGGATAACCACCATCGTGACTAGCGCCTGTAAAGAAGGGACACGAGGCACACCACGTCATGCTAATGCAAATACACACAAAGGCACGCAAGGTGTCCATACACATAAACACAAGCATGTAATTTTGCACACAGACACACAAATGTACATGCTCCAGTCAAGGATTAGACATTGACAAGGTCTGTTTAGTCCCCGGCTTGATTGCAAAAAGTAAGGGTGGGTGCTCCTAGCCATGGTGTCACCATGCACAGATGAGTGTGCATGGTAGGCATCACGTCTCCTTAAGAGTGTTTCACTTAGGAAAAGAAAAAAACAACAAAGGTTCAGAAAAACCTCTTTGACAATCTTGTTCTTTTCCCAAAATGTTTTGTTGAAGAATGGTATCATCAATGAAGTACAGAGTTAGCGTACAGCATGAGAAAATCCATATTACCAGTGACTTGTACATCATGTTGATCAAGAAGCATTGAATAGTAAAGAAAGAGGAGGTGGAAAAAGTAGGGGGTGGAGGGCAATGGAGTAGAGAGGAAGCAGAGGAGAGGAGTGGGTGAGGGAGGTGGACCTGGTTACTCCTTGGTATTTGGGTGTGAGATGAATGAATCCCCGAAGAGAAGAGGTGTCCCATATTGTGTCATTGTTTAAGTGGCGCTTGGTGGGAGATCAAGGTGATTCTGATTTCTGTAAGTATGAGTCTAAGGGTACCCATAACCACCTGGAGGCATTATGATTATGGTCTTTGTTAAGGATGATGCTGTCTTAGCTTCTGAGTAAACCACCCAGGCCCAGCAAGTGTGGTAAGATAAGGTTTTGTCTTCCTCCCAGTCGCAGAATATTGTTGTGGCACCAAGGGTAAGTAGTATGTAGAGTAATAGAGCTTTGTGTTATTTAGTGGTAAAGGAGGGGTATTAATCCAAGGGCCCAGAGGGATGAAGACCGGATTCGAGTTGAAGTTACCTTGGAAGATTTCATTGATGGTCTTGTTGATTCCTTCCCAGAAGGATTGCAGATGTTTATTGCTGAAAAACATATGTTCATGATCCCCAGTTTCTTCCGAACAGTTTCAACATTTGTCTGAGTCTATTAAACTACGTTTGAACTGTTTGGCAGGGGTCCAGAAGCGTCTGTGTGTCAGCCAAATGTTGCATTGTGCAAGGATTGGTGACATTTTGAATTTGGTAACAGATTTCCATGTGAGTCCAGTTGTGGTCAGTAAGAATGTCAAGGCATGATGCGGACCATTTGTCCTGGATTTTAGGGCGAGTTTTTGATGTTTTCTCCCCCAGAAGTTTGTAAAGTTGTAACCCTTGATGTTCTTCTGTTGATATTAGTTTTAGCGTGTCTATAATGTTTGGTGGATGTGGGCTCAAGAAGGCTCAGTTCTTGTTGATAGCCACTTTGAGTTTGAGGAAGTTGTAGATTCTATAAGGGATATAATATTTTTGCTGTAGTGACACAAACGAGCAAAGGTTGTTGTGTTTATTAGATCTTTTATATAAAGTATGTTGTAATTAGTCCATGTCTGCCAGTGTAGCATTTTGCCATTATTTTTGATTAGAGAGTTGTGCCATAACGAGGCAAATAAGGAGTTCTTTATTTTTCCTAAACATTTACTGGTTAATTGATTTATGGCCTCTATTGTGTCTTTAATAACATTTGAGGAGTGTAAGGCTTTGATACTTTTAATGGAAATAATGGCCTTCAGAGCAAATGGTGAGATAAGGTCTTCATGTCCATGTGGGAGGAATGACTTCGGCCTGGTCTGTGTCCAGTGAATAGATTGCTTGATTAAGTATGCAGATTGATATCTGATTAAGTTGGGAAAGTCACACCTCACCTTTTTCTTTATCTAGTCTGATTTTCTTTGCTGAAATCATGGGCCTTTCATTGCGTCAGATGAGTTTATCTAGTGTTTTGAAAACAATTGTAGATAATTTTAGAGAAAACATGCTTGCAATGAAGTTGACTTGGGGGGCTTTTATCATCTTAGTGCATACCAGCCTTCCCCACCACTTGAAGGTTTTACATACGAGTTGATCAGGTTTAAGATTTCAGGCACACCACTGTTTGCTTCTTCTTCCGGGCAGGCTGCTGTTTTCAGGGATATTGAATATAAGGGAATATTTGTGATACTGTTGCTTTGGCATATGTCTATTAATTTGGTTTCCATGGCAAGGAGAAAGAATATTGGGGACAAGGGACAGCTTTGCCTGGTGCCTTATGAGAGTTTCAATGTATCTGAGAGTGAACCATTCACTCTTACTCTGGCAGTTGGGTTACAGTAGAGGACAAATAGCATGCCTTTGAGGGCAGAGCCCAGATTGTATTTGTGGAAAGTAGACCTGAGAAATGGCCAAGTCACCTTATCAAAGGCATTTTCTGCATCTAAGGCAATGGCCATAGCAGCAGATTGTAAAATGGGAACTTTTTTTTGTACATGTGCAACGAGTCTAATGTTATCCCAGGCTAGTCTGCGCTTGATGAAGCCTGTTAGAGAGGAATGAAATATCGATGCGAGTAGAATTTTGTATCTTGTTGCTAGGGTTTTTGCCTATATTTTGAAATCTACATTGAGTAGGGAAATGGGCTTATCATTTTTAATCTCTAGAGGGTCCATATTTTCTTTGTGTATGGCTACTATTGTAGTTTCTGTGACGTTTGGCCTTATCTTACCAGTAGTAAAGTAACAATCAAAAAGAGTTTTTGGATGAAAAGCAATCTGGGGTTCAAAGGTTTTGTAAAAGCATGCAGAGAAACCGGCAGGCCCTGAGACTTTCCCTATTTTAAGTGATTTAATAGTTTTCCCTATTTTGGGGTCGATTCCGATCCTGGATTTTTTTTTCCCGTACGACTCGCATCCGTATTTTTTTAAGTACAAATCGTACGAGTCCGGTACAAACGGCGAAGTACGATTCGTACGTGGAAAATACATACGAATCGCCTCGGGAAAAGTCTACAAGACGTCCCCGGACAGGTTTACTTACAACTCGTAAAACTGAAGTCCGAGCGCGCAAGTACGATCCATACCGCCCGTCCGAAAACACAAGCGCATGGAAAAGGCCCCGTATGGAGCGAACTTTGTACGACTCCTACCCCGAGTACACTTGTGCCCGGGGTACGAGTCGTACGGCCCCCCCAGCCACCCACCCCTCCCACGTACGTCTGCACCGTACCCCCCACCCCCCGTATGTACGGACCCTACCCCCCACCCCATATGTACGGACTGTACCCCCCACCCCCGTATGTACGGACCACCCTATTCCAATCCATTCCACCCCAAAGAGTCCGCCCAGTCTAATCTATCCACCCTACTCAATCCAACCCACTCTACCCCAATCCAATCTACCCCAATTTACTCCAGTCCAATCCACCCCACTACCTCAATCTACTCCAACCCACTCATCCTATTCCACCCCACTCCAATCCACTCTCCTCCACTCCACTCTTTGCCACTCCACTCTATGAAAAAATATCTGACAGACTGTGGGAGGCTATTTTGCTCCCACAGATCTTCATCAGAAACGGTCTCAGTAGCTTTAATGAGATGTCAACTCAAATATTTGCCTTAATTGACTTGAGATGCCTGGCAGCAGATCTGCACTTCAAGGAATCTTCACTGCACACTCAGTCTCTAGCACAGTGCACAGTTTTCACAGACGATATCTTGCCTCTCCAAATGTCAATGCTTAATCCAGTTCAAACTGGATTTGCCTCTCAGGGTACCTTCCTGCACAAAAACAATCACTACAGGCATTTTCCTCTTTCAATGCTTGCTGTAGACTGCAGCATGCATTAAAAGAGGAAAAAACGAGGAGAAATGAAAATATTTCTCCTTGTTACGCCTCGCTACGCCACCCCTAGGGTGGTGCAGCATACTGATTTATTTCCAGGTTTACAAATCCTCGTAAATCAGGAAATGTGTCTGGTTCCATGGGTGTTGCGCAGGAACACCCACAGCAACGCCCATGGAGCTCCCCTTTCATGCAGAGTGCTGCGTGTAAAGGGGACGTTTTTACAAGGACAGGAAAAGCTGGGTGGCTCTTCCTGTCCTTGTAAACATGGGGTAGAGAAATGCGCTGCCAGTGCGTCACAAAAAGTGACGTACTGGCAGCCCACAGGGCTTGTAAATCTGCCCCAAAGTCTGGAGATTTGACAAGGACTATGGCTGAACTGGCTTCTAATTTACAAATAAAAGGGTCTATGTTTGACAGGGACTATGGCTGAACTGGCTTCTAATTTACAAATAAAAGGTTTTATGTATGTAGCAAATAGCAAAGGAGAGCAGGGACACTCCTGCCTTGTCTCTCTCTCGATATTGATTAATCCTCATTGATTTCCCATGATTTGCAACTTGACCACTGGACACCTATACAGTGCTTGTATTGCTTTTATAAAACTCGTCCCAAAGCCAATCCTTCTCATAAGTTCCCAGGGATATTCCCAATTGACCTTGCTGAATGCCTTCTTAGCATCCAACAGAGCTACAGCCATTGGTTCTCCCGCAACCTACGGCACATCAAAAAGCGTACATGGTCCATGGTATTCCTACCATGAATAAATCCAAGTTCATTCCCTAATACCAATTAAGCTATAATTTGACTCATCTGGGTGGCAAGCATCCTGGAGTACAGATTCATATCGCTGTTGGTCAGTGTGATGGGGCGTTATGATCCTGGGTCGGCCGGTAACAACTTTTTTTAAAGAAGACTACAATAGTGATGCTCATCCTGGATTCAGGAGCTATGCCTCCCCTCTGCACTTGAGCAAAGAGTTCCATCATATCTGGCACTAAGACTGAATAAAACGTTTTATAAAACTCCAATGGGATTTGATCAGCGCCACAGGCTTTCCCTCGGGGTAGATCTTTGAGTGATGCTCTTAATTCCTGTGTAGTAAATCCTGCCCCTAGCATGTCTTGTTCCTCTTGTGTTAAACTTTCCACGGGCTTTGAGGCCGACACTTGCTCAATACTCTGTGCAACCTCTTGAGATTGAGCATGATAAAGATTTGCATAATAATCACAGAGACCTTCCTGTATATCCTCAAGATCCGAGGCCATTTTGCCACCCATAGCTTTAATTTCCTTTATGCGTGCTCTAGCTTGTTCTGTCGAGTGTATATTGTTAATAGGCTACCAACTCTTTCATTAAATTGGTAGTAGTCTTGTCTTTTAGCAAGGAATTGCTCTGCAGTTTTTGGCTGTAATGTCATTGATTTGAGTTTTATCTCTAACTATCAGCCTGAACATTAGCTCCACCTTGTTTTATTTCTGAGATTAGGAAAGGTTTTGCTGTGATGAGGTTTTGATAGGATTGTGCTATCTGTAATTTCTCAAGTTTTTGCTGATTCAGGCTGTAGCTCAAAGTTTCACCTCTTATTCCTGCCTTAAAGGCTGCCCAAATCACTCCCGGAGTGGCGCTCCCCCTATATGAATCAAGAAATTTGAGGATCTGAGTATTCATATGGGCTCTATAGCTGGGGTCTACCAACAGGGCTCTCTCAAAGGTCCACCTGGTAATGTTCCTGGCAATCCCATCTCTCCCAATTCCATTATTAGCGGGTTATGGTCTGACATTACTTTAGGGTATATTTCGATTTTAGCATCCCTTAACTGTGTTGATGACATCAAAAAAATAATCCAACAGGTCAAAAGTCGAGTGAGGAGCCGAATAATACCAATAGCCTGTGTCAGATACCCTTAACTCCTCCCATACATCAGCCACACCTATTTCCCTTTTGGGATTTTTAAGAGCTTTAAATACCTGTGGCTTCCATCCTACATAGTTGCTCGGTACTTGTGGCTGCATACATCTTGATCCATTAAGATTAAGATCCACACAGATGATATAATAGGCCGGCCAAACTGGCAATTCCACTGAAAGAAAGTCCAGTATACCAGGATCATCAAGAACCGCTCCATGAATCGTGCATAGAGTAAAGGAACCTTCACCATATCGCCATTCCATAATAACCCACCGCCTGTATCTATCTACTGTACTACGTACACACTCACCCACCCCTCTCCGAGCTAAAATTGCTACCCCCTTGAGTTTTAGTGTTTTGGGTGGTATTGGCAATTAAATTAAAATTCTGTGACTCCAACATCTTCGTGTTTGAGCTCTCTATGTGTGTTTCATGCAGACAGTAAAGGTCCGCATTAAGAGCTTTTAAATCCTGCGCTATCCTTTGTCTTTTCCCACTATTGTTGAGGGCACAAATATTTATAGTGTACAATATGGATCTTAGCTATTAGCTTGTTGTAACTCTAACTGACTGGCTGACCATTCCATTATCCAGTCTAATCCTTTTTGAACTAATCTACCAGGCAGCCACCATTTCTGCAAACTGTTGTCTGTTCCTGCACTTATCAAACAATATATCTTAATGGCCCTCCTCATATTAGCGATGATCTTCACTGCTCCCCACCCGTCCCATTGAAAAACCAAACCACCTCTAACCCTCCCCCACTCTAACCTTCCTAAGCCCAATCTATCCTTCCTGCCCCACCCCTGCCATAACCCCCCTTCCCCTGCCTTCCACTAGAGGCAAACAGGCCCCCAAGACCTGTCGGTTGTTTCCCGCACATGCCTTCCTCCACCCTCGGGCTCCCTATCCAAACACCACCCATGATTATAGTTAAGAATTTCATGTCAGAAGCCGAAAACAGCAAATGATCCTCTGGCCTCTCAGTATATAGGCATCTCCCCACAGCCTCATCCGCCATGATCACTATTGCCAATGTGCCTCCCATTATGTTAAAGAGATTATACCAATCCATACCTTAAGACAGGCTTGTGCTATCAGGTTACTGAAGGAAACTAGCTTTGTGGGCCCAATCTCATTAAATATTCTTTAGCCTGTCTTTCTGAAGTGAAGGTTCTGGTTTGACCTTTAACAATTGTTTTAAGGCGAGCTGGAGCCAGCAAAAATGCTTCCCGTCCAGCTTCTTCAAAAGGTTTTATAAGTTGCCTCAACCGCCACCTTCGCTCTACCGTGGCAGGTCTAAAATCAGGGCGTACAAAGAATGTTAGGTCTTTAAAGTTCCGCTGGGCGTCTGGCCTTTAAAGTTCCGCTGGGCGTCTGGCTGAGGCTTCTCAAAAATACTTTGCCAGAGAAGGAAATTCCCAAAATACACCACGACTGCCCGAGGTCCACTGTCAGTTGTTCCTCCAGAAGAATTCTGATTCCTGCCCATTAGTGGGTATCTATGTACCCTTTGTACTTCGATCTCCCAGTTCCAAGACACAAGTTCTGGGAGGGCAGTCTTTAATAGGTCAAGCATAAAGAATCTGATATCACTGCCCTCTGCACCTTCATTTATTACGAGAAATTGAAGATTATTTTGCATTTGGCGTTTTTCAAAGTACTTGATCTTCCATAATAAATCCACCAACTCTGCTTCAGTCTCTTTTGTCCTCCCTTTATTGCGCTGAGTTTCTCCCCAATCTCAACACATGCCTTAGCTACTTTTTTATCTATCCCCTGTAGCTGTTTAGTAGCAACTCTGGCTCTGCGACCCTCAGATCTTGTCTCTGCTTGATGTTATTTAATCGTATTCAAAATAAGTTTTAATGTAGCCTCATTTGACTACTACCCAGTATTAGCTGTGACCTTCTCTCCAGCGACATTGTAACTCCGATGGCCCTCAGCCTGGCAAATCAATTGTGTGTCCGAATAATCCCATTTTAGTGCTTCTGTCAGCGGTAGAGATTTTTCAGAGAGGTACTTCCCCTGCTTTTCCTGAGCCTTCTATGGTTTCAGATTCAGTGCCCCCCTGCATTGTGGAGAAGCTACCACCACTCGCTCCCAGTGGGGAGTCACTAGGCTCCCCGTCGCTAGGCTCCTGTCGCTTGTTCCAAGGCTCACATCAGAGGGCTTAGATTCATCTGTGAGGGAATACAAATGTTCAACCCCCTCGCGGGACAGGTCCCTCCCCTGCCCCATTGGGCTCTGCAACCCCCTCCTTACTTTTTACGATCACCATTTCTTTTAGATCAAATGCCAAACTTTGCTCAAATTCATTTGCCCTTTTGGAGACTGAAACACACACACTCGGGGGTCTCCCCCAAGTGTTCAACTACAGATAATTTGCTTGCCCTCGATATATTCCAACCCTCTACCTTGGATACAGTTTCCAATTCTGCTAGTATCTCCTTTGGGCTTAAAACAGCCTCTTCAGAAGTCTTACCTCTGCAGCCTGGGGGTGCATCGTTCACGTTGATATCCCATGTGTCCTTCCCACCAGTCTTGGTTGATCCAGAAGACCCAGGGCTCACCGACAGGGCGGTCAGAATAAAATCCGTTATTGCCGATTGTGGAGTTATCTGTGCGTTTCTTTCACCTTCTACAACCTGTGCACTGGCCTCTATCCCACAGGTATTTGCAGCCACTCCTGTTTTAGCTGTCCCAGTCTTGTGCTGAACTCCAGTGCTGCCACCACCACGGTGCCTCTTCATCCGGCAAGATGCCCCTACTGTGCTCGTTGTTGCCCGAGAGCTAGAGCCCTCAGTCTTGTCGTGGGCAGCTTTAACATTTTTCAGCTCCATTAACTCTCCTAAGGCGTTCGTGAAACTAGCTAGCACTCTGATGCCGGTGCGGATTCACCCAGAGCATGAGTCTTGTCGGATGGAGATGATCAAGCAAATCCGCCCAGCAGCAGAGCGCTGGAGGTTTTGAAATCGCGGCTCAATGACCGGTTGGTCCAAGAAACTAACCCAAGTGTCACCAATGTCACCAATGTCACCAGTGTGTCAAACGTTGATGTGGGAAAGTGGAGGCAACTTGTAGAAAAAGCTCTGTACATGTAAAATGGCACCGCTTCCTACCAGTCCTAACTGGGACACATGACAGGTTGGGAGTTTTGACTCGAGACTTCTACACATGTGACAGGCCTTCTTCCATGAATCAGGATCAAGTTTCCCTCTTCTATCCCTCCGCTATCCTACTCAATCCAAATAACTGATTAATATCAACCACTCAAATTACTTTCATATTTCACTGTACTAATTCACCACTAATCCTTTATGAGTTCCAGAGGAGCATGCTACTCGCCAATAAAGTGCTTCAACACCCATTAGGGGTAACAAGCGCTATATAAATACAAACCTTTCTCCCTCTTCTATCCCTCCGCTATCCTTCTGAATCCAAATTACTGACTAATCTATCCACCACTCAAATTACTTTCATATTTCACTATACTAATTCAATACTAATCCTTTATGGGTTCTGGAGTAGTGTGCTACTCACCGAAAAAGCGCTTTGATGCCTCATCAGGGGTAGTAAGCGCTAAATAAATGCAATTACAATACAATACAAAGTTGCACGATGTTTCTGCATCAATTTGCTTGATAACTCTTTTCATTTTCCTCTCTCAGTGGTTGAGCAAATGGAGACCTTGCTGGAACTGATTGGTAACTTCTACTCATCAGCTGCCCCAGGGACGGGGTCACAAACCTAGTTTTCTTGCAATTCTTTCTTCTGAGTATTTACTCATTTGTGAGACTTATTTTTCTCAGTCAGAATCTCTATGGATGTATGTGTATGCAAATTGTTTTGTTTGTGTAATTATGTTTGCATGCAGTTTTTTTGTGTTTGTACTCATAGTTCTCGTGAAGGCATTCACACACGCAGTACTTCATTGGGTCAGTCAGGTCAATTGGATTGATGTGCGTCAAGTGTGTTGAGTAATTTTTATCTTCGGGTGGTGTGGTTACGCATATTCTTAGTGTACAGTGTTAGGTGTGTGGTTTTAGGAGAGTGTTTTTTTCCGCATCTCCAAGTGTTGGCCTGTTTCTCCATCAGTGGGTATTGTGAAGCCCTTTGAGGCTCTTCCCAATCTACAAGTTTCATTCTTTGCTTGTTTTATGAAAAGGGGAAATGTGTGATAACCTGCTTTTCTTCTCCCAAGTGATGTCATGGGCAGTTATGGTTGAAGGTTTCATGTTGACTGTCCCTGGTAGTTAGGCCTGGGCTGAGAAATCAGTAGCATCTGATCCTGGTTGGTGGTGTCTGACATGTATACTTGTACCCGTGCCTGATTACCTATTAAAGCCTTAAGTCAATCTTCAAGGTGTCCCTGAGTTCCTGTGCTTCTGCACTGACAACTAGCTTCACTTTTATTATTATTTATTTCCAAAGATGTAAAACCAACAGGTTATGGGACTGTTGAGTTCTACCATTGCTTGCAACATTTTAGAAAAAATCAACTGAGAATAGATAATCTGTTTTGGTAGTTTTATTATTCAAAGTGGCGGATAGAGAACTGGATTAAGTGATCCACACCCTACTACACAAATATAATCTCAATACATTCAACTTGGGAGCGGTGAAGATATTCATTTTTACAGAGCAGCAGAATAGCGAGAACTCTTGCTATTTTTAATTTAAAAAGGTACACTTTAAGAAACATCATAGCTGGAGGTATGAAGGTGGAATTTGTGTTGCTTCACCTCAGGACATATCCTGCCTTTAGCACTGCTATGTTTTTGTACAATAAGTTATTGTTGCTGCTAGACAAATAGACTTGAGGGTCATTGTCTTTGCCTGAACACTGTGTTGTTTGCTTGTCTTGTTGAGCATGCTGGTGTCATTCTGTGCAGTATCTATTGAATGTGGTCAAGGTCCAGTCTGACTCAGGACATACATCAGTGCAGCTGAGGTTGCCAGAAGCATGTGATTGATGTCCAGGGGGTTTGCTTTGCTCCTGTCTCCTACGTGGACACCTCTATTATTGCAAAGATTAGTGGAGCAGCAGTCAGTGGGATGCTGGAGCCCAATTTCATCCTTCGTCTGGATACAATTGGCTGCACAGCCCTTAACAACGTTCCCATCTCCATGAAAAGGAAAATCTAGAAGAGAAGATCACTCTGTTAACCATTCAGTTTAAGCACAAAATACAACATACTCTTATTCCCTCCATACCAGTGGGCCATAATTTGTGTTGGGGCTACCAGGGGACTGAAATGTTTGTTTCTGTGTGAACACCCTGAACCAAATTCCACCTCTACCAAGATTTCTCTCTAGAATAGGGAATACATGCACAGACTTGAAGGCCATAGAGAAAACTGCTGACCGGGCAGGAAGAAAAGGGTCAGAGGATGGAAGAGAAAGGAAGGAATGGGTGAATTGGTGGAGCACAGTGGGCTGGAAGAGGCATCTATCTGTCCGAGAGAGGCTTGTCTTCTCTCCCAGGCTGCTGCAGGGGTGGCGGAAGCCAGCGTTGTAACACAACTTGAGGGGGCCACCTGCAAAGTACATGGAGGACCCCTAAGACCCAATCTGGTGCTCTCAGGCCAGGTGCCTGCTGCCCGCGCATAGTGCAGAGGGGCCCTCTGGAACTCGGTTTGGGAGGCTGACTTGGTCAGCAAGGATTGCAACAGATTGCCAAAATAGTGATTTTCTAAGATTTTCTAAGTGCAAATAGGGATAAAACCATGACCTGAAACACCACTGCAAGTAGCAATTAACCAATCTGCTGAATTTGAGTCACAACAGGCCACCCTTTATCCCAGCATTACATCCAGCCACTTTCTCACTGACAAAGATACAAGGAGATCTTGCAGAGCTCTCTAAAGAAATAGCATCTTTATTTTACTCCAGATGTGTCAGCTTTTCTTCAGAGCATTTTGTAATCACTCAAGAATCAGTCGTGGCTGGTGACTTTTTAAAAGTGGTGGGGCTGGGCGTAAAATCTACAAAACCGATAAAGGGGTAATTGGGGCTCTCGCCAACAAAACAATTGCAAAATGGAGGCTAAAATTGTGCATTTTATAGCAAATGTTAGCAGTGCTCTTAACTACCTCGTCCTTGTGTTGTGTTGTGTGTTGTGTGCAGTGTAGTTGGCCATTGCTGTTAGAAGTCAAAACTCCAAACTGCCAGAAAGAATGTCGCTGACTCATGGTCAATCACTGTATAGCTTCAAAATAAATGAAGGCCACTCATGTAATTCTCCTGCCCCGTGCAGCCTTGTGTGACCATGCCTACGGCACGATAGGCGAGACCCAATCCAGGCGCTGATCTTAGACTATTTGCAACAATAAACAGAATAAGAACAGCGCCAGGATTGGTTGAAGCAAGGAAATCCAGTCTTCCATGGGAGACTGGGAGGCTGTATCTGTGATGCACACTGCATTGTCTTCATCCTCCCATTATGAGTCAATCATCTCATTGTCTTTCTGCCAAGGTTTGGCCACATCTTCTAAGACACCTGACGCTCACAGCAGCACAACGGAAAGAGGGGTCTGATCTGGCATAGGGGTTTGGCGATAGGGCAAGTAATTTTTTCCTTAAAGTATGGCATCAATGTCATTTAGATTATAAATGTGTTGTGATATGGCAGCTCGAGGGTGGTGGGTCAGCGTCACTCGCAATCCAATAGAGGGACCGCCTCTCTGTCAAGAATCATGTTTGAAAGCATCTGACAATCTGTGCCCCGACCACTGAATTTGGATGGGCTACCTACCGCTCTACATGAATAATGGTGGGGTTGTGGTCTCGCCTGAAAGCTCTGCTGTTTGTGCTAGTCTGGGCCGCATTGCTGCCTCTGTTAGGCAGCTCCCTAGAGTGGTTCACAGGCCTGGGAACAAGGCTTAGAGGCACCTGGTGAGCAAACTGGTGCTGGTGGGCAGGATGGAAAGCAGCCTCTATGGAGATAGCTTACCCAAGGTGAGGGCTGTTAGTGGTCCAAGAGCATGCATGGGCCCCAGCGACACGCAGAGAGGACCAGGAAGGCTGTGCTGCCAACATTGAATACTATGTGCTAGGGTTCAGGCCCCTGGAGAAGAGGAGAGGTTGTCACCACACACTGGATAATTTTTGCTGGCCGAATTTGCATACGTAAGACATTCAGCTGTCACCCTCATCATACACACAATAAACCAAGCAAAGATGCACAGTGAATACCCCACAGAATGCCTCAAGCAAAATTCCTATTATGACCATCTCCAACATCTGTAAATGATTTACATACAAGGCCTCCCAGAACTCATCCAGCTTTATATGTATACATGTGCATAACTCCTAGTAAAAGTCCCTTCAAAGACACACACTGCCATAAGCAGAGTATGGTAACTAGAAACCACCGCAATATAGATGTGTCACATCAAAATGTATTTAATTCAGCCAATATCTTGTTGAATCACCTCAGGTTGCTAGCAGGCACCCTCGTAACTGACAAGACCCCCACAAACATTCTAAGAATCTTTACTCATGCATCTGCTACAAAAGAACCTATACACACTGAACCTTAAAGGAGACATCTGTAAGTACTGGAAAATACATTATAATAATAGAGATATTACACAGAGTTTCAACATCAGCTGAAACTACCTTTCCGATCAAACATAAGCAAAAGAAAGAAGAAAAAATCAGGCAAGAGGAATACTGGGAGTCCAGTAATATTCCTTCCTTTATTATCATGACCTTTCTTTCTTCGCCGCTCTGCACCCATGAGATAAGTGCCTCCTTTCTCCTGAATTTAATTGGTCAAATGTGCAGTGTTTTGGGTATTTTAATCTACTCGCTTCTTTTTTTTTTCTAGACACAGGAGGGGGTGTGGGAATGCAGCTCGGAGCGGTGCCGGCAATGGCAACCCCCCATTGGGGCGTGGGGGCATCGCCCCACTGCTTTCTCGCAGTGCGAGAAGGCAGAAATATAAATGGTAAAAACTACCATTTTATGTTTCTGCTTCTCACACTACGAGAAAGCAGAAGTGCCTGGCTGGTCGGTCCTGCTCGAGGGCAGGGGGGAGTGGCTTGCCGACTGTTGTGGGTACTGACTGTTTGGTCGGCCCCAGGGTCGAACAAAGCAGTCATGTGCACTCCCTCTGGCCCGGCTAGGGCGCTCTCCGCTGAGCTCAACCAATCACAATGCTGCCATTGCAGCGTTGTGATTGGCTTAGGGCCGGGGAAGGAGACTGCCTGCTGATTGCTTCCTGTTCCTGCAGAAAAGCAGCGGGAACACAGCGCAACGCGGCTGTTATGTTATGTTATGGTAGCTTATATAGCGCATGGCTACCCCAGCAACGGGGCGTCCCAGCGCTTGCAGACAACCAAGTACGTAGCAGTCAGACCAGGTATAGGAAGAGCTCCAGAGAATCGGGCCTAAAGAGTTGAAAATAGCCAGGTCTTAATTTTCTTTCTGAAAGCCAAATGATTTATGACAACATGGGCTTCAAGTGGGATTGTGTTCCACAATTTCGGGGCCAGATATCTAAAAGATCGGCCTCCGGCTCTGCACCTCCTGATCATAGGAATGTGGGCCAGAGTCAAGTCAGCAGAACGAAGAGCCCGGGTGGGGACATATAGAGAACCCAAATTCTGCAGAATTTTAGGGCCCGAGGAATACAAAATTTTATGGATAAGGCAAAGAGCTTTGAATTGAATACGCTGCTTTACAGGCAGCCAATGCAAGTGATGAAGGATAGGAGAGATATGACAATTTTTGGGCAGTCCAAACAGACTACGTGCGGCCGCATTCTGAGCTCTTTGAAGTCTATGAATTGTGGATTGATTGGAGCCCAGCATGAGGACATTGCAGTAGTCGATGTTTGACAGCACCATAGCCTGAATGATCGTCTGACGGACCTGGGGGTTGAAGAATCCCAGAATGGGTCTCAGAGACCGTAAACGGCCGTAACACAGACCTGCTACTTTTTTGGCGTGGGAGTCAAGGTTTAGTTGATTATCGACCATGATACCCAAGTTTTTTACTTCCTTCTTAGGGGTGGGTGCAGGCCCCAATGCAGATGGCCACCACTTGTCGTCCCATTTTAGGGTCTCCTTACCAACCAGTAGCACCTCGGTCTTAGATGAATTAAGCTGGAGACGATTTTCAGTCATCCAGTATGCAATGGCCGATAGATTTTCTTGGAATTTAATTTTGTCGGCATTGGTGTCACTGGAGAAGGAGAAGATGAACTGTGTGTCGTCCTCATAGGATGTTAATTTGATGTTATGGGCCCTAGCCAGAACGGCTAGGGGGCGGACGTACACATTAAATAACGTGGGGCTAAGTGCGGACCCCTGGGGGACGCCATGACCCAGTGGGAACCTTCCTGATTTATACGGTGGAGCATGCACCTGGAAGGAGCGGTCCTTCAAAAATGAGGCGAACCACTCTAGGGCTCCATCTCGGACCCCGATCTCCCACAGTCTTCTTAAGAGGATCTCATGGGAGACCGTGTCGAATGCTGCACTCAGGTCTAACAAAACCAACGCTGCAGTGCCACCTCGGTCTTGCACCTCCCTCAGTTGTTCCGTAACGGCAAGCAGGGCCGATTCGGTACTATGATTTGCTCGGAAGCCATTTTGAGAGTCATCTAAAATACCATTGGCTTCTAGATAGTTGATCAGAGTGGAGTTTACATGGGATTCCGCTATCTTGGATAAGTAAGGTAGCAAGGATATTGGCCGGAAATTTTCTGGCTTGGAAGGATCTAGAGTAGGTTTTTTTAATAGAGGAATGACCTTAGCATGCTTCCAGGATCTAGGTATTGTGGTAGATTCCAAGGTTTTATTGATCAAATTCCGACCTTCTGACAAGATCGGATCCTTATGAAGTCGCGCCATTTCGGGTTTTACAGGATCCTCAGGGGAACCGGATTTGATTTTAACAGTTAATCTATCCATCTGGTCTGCAGAAATCGGTGGGAGGGTGTCGAGAGAGTATGGAAGGTCTTGTGGTGACTCAGCTGTGGAAGAGTTGGGGCTTGCAGCGTTTGAGGGGAAGGATTTATAAATGCCCTCCACTTTATTTATAAAGAAGGTGGCAATCTCGTTACAGTGCGCATTGGACGTAATCATATTACTAGGTCCTTCAGGAAGTTTAGTCATTTCTTTAATCATGGAGAATATTGTTTTTGATTGATTTGTGCTTGACAGAATCATGTTGGTATAGTATCTGGCTTTAGCTATTTTTATTAGTTTGTGATATATTTTTGTAGCAGTCCTGAATGTAATTTTGGCTTGGGGATCATAAGATTTCCTCCAAGCACGTTCGAGCAGCTTACATTGCTTTTTTTGTTCAGCAAGTGTCTCTGAGTACCAGAGGTGAGATTGTCCGCGTTTAGATTTAGATAGTATTATGGGGATCTGCTGGTCTAATGATTTGTTAATCCATTCTCTGTATGTGGCGTCAGCTTCCTCCAAATTCTCTGACCAGATAGGGCATGTAGTTTTCAGGTTGTCTATAAATCGGCTGCTATCTAGTTTATGCCATGGGCGCCTTGGGATAGAAGGCGGGGGCTGTCTTTTAGAGTTATCAGCTACCTGAATGGTGAAATGAACCAAATAGTGGTCCGTCCAGCTAAGAGGGTAAGGTAGGAAGGCAGTAATGGCCAGCATATTAGAAAAGACTGGGTCCAATAGATGGCCGGCTGCATGGGAGGGCCCTTTGACAAGTTGTATAAGTTGGCATGCTTCTAAGTCATCTCGGAGACCTCTCACCGTGGGTATCTCACTGCTTTCAAAGTGAAGGTTTAAGTCTCCCAATAAGCTAAAATTAGCTGAATTCAGCGTCATGGTGGAGACAGTGGCCACCAAAGATTCACAAAAGGAACTTGAGGGACCAGGAGGGCGGTAGATCAGAAGCCCAGTTAGGGTGAAGGTGTCCAGGATCTTAATCTTAAAAAGAGAACTCTCACAATCCAAAATATTGGCCGGGGAAAGTGAGCAAGAAAAGGAAGATTTAAAGATCACTGCTAGACCACCCCCTCTCTTTACAGGTCTATTCTGGATTTGACCAGCTGCACCATCACCACACCGGCCAGGAGCGGAGGTGGCGCCGGCGGTAAGGTAGGTTAAGGATTTATTTTTTTATTGTTATTCAACACCCACGCAGCTGTGCCCCCCCTTCCTCCCACGAGCATGCCGTCCACGGCCGGTATACCAAAATCTAGAGTTTCTGGAGGTGTATTTAACATCGTCCAAGCATTGTGTCCAGTGCATTTCTTTAAATTCTGTCCCCAGGCATTGTTCCCGCCATTCATTTGAGGTCCTCACCTTCTGCTCTGTTGTGTGCGCCAATGCTGAGTACAGGCAGGGAACCGCCTACCGCGGTGCCCCATGCATCAGCACAACTTGTAGCAAGCAGCTGTGAGGCGACGGATCCCCCCACCGGTGTTCCAGTGTGTTGGACTTGGCCCTTTTTGCAGGGTCATCCCTGAACTTTTTGCATTCCTCCTGTATTGTTTCTAACCTGTTGTTGGCTGTTTTATGACTCTGGGCACTTTACCACTGCTGATCAGTGCTACAGTGCATATGCTCTCTATTGTAAATTGATGTATGGATTAGTGACTCCATAATTGGCTGATTTGGTTTACTTGTCAAACCCTAGCACAGTGCACTGAGTGTGCCCAGGGCTTGTACATCAAATGCTGCTGGTGGGCTTGCAAAACTGGTTGTGCCACCCACGGAAGCAGCCTGTAAAAGTGTGTCTCAGGTCTGCCATTGCAGAGCCTGTGGGCAGTCTGGTACTGCCATGCTGACTGGGCAAGTGCACCCACTTACCAGTCCCTAAACCTTCCATTTTCTGCTTATTAATCACTCCTATGGAAGGCCCAAGGGCAGGGTGCATTGTAAGTATAAGGTAGGACATGCCCTGGTGTGTCTGGCATTTCCTAATAGTGAATTACAGCCATTTTCGTTTTTCACTATTGCATGGCTACCTATTCCCCATAGGCAAGAATGGGCAGTTTGATTATTACATCTTATAATCCTAACTGACTCAGGAAACTAGGTAGAAATTCAAGTTTAGGATGCCTGAACTCATAATGATAAAATGCATCTTTTAGTGAAGTTGGTTTTAACATTCTGTGTTTGAAAATATCACTTTTAGAAAGTAGGTATTTTCTTGTCCAACCATCCAAGCCTGCCCGTGCTAGGTTGTGTATTCCTTGTCTGGAGTTTGAGTGACAGGGCCTGGGGGATTCCAGGAGACAGTGTGAGTCAGCACAGAGCTGAATAGAGAGATCTGCATGTAGATGGGTGGGAGGAGTTGCACCTGGGACCTGAATAGGGCTGTGTCTTCCCTCCACAATGCTGGCTCCACCTCCTGTGGTACGTCTGATGTCCCTGGCCTGCACTGTGGAAGGAAAGGAGTCTTGTCAACAAAGTGCTCCAGGACTGACCAGAACTGGTTTGGACTAGGCAAAGGCCTCTCTGCCTTCAGAGAACAAAGAGAAACTGTGTATAAAAAGAGGGACCCAATTCCCAGAACTTTAGATCACTTTGGGAAACAAGAAGAAACCTTTACTGAGGAGAGGAACCAGAGAGCCTGAGGAGAGACTATCCCTAAGCTGAAGTGCTGCTTGGGGGATTGGCCTGCAGTGAATGCCTAAACTGCCAAAGAAAGGAGAGAGGAACTTTGTGTGTACTTTCATAAACTTGTAAAGGATCTCCAAGGGCTTGAGAGAGAGCTTGCCTCCTGCTGAAGTCTCAGGGACAACAGACTTCACCCACCAGCTCCCCTAGAGTTTGGAAGTGCCTGCTGCTGTGCGAGGCTTTCTGAGGGACTGCGTGTCACAAGGAGCTGGAAGCACGACTCACGAAGAAAAAGCGTGTCGCAGCCGCTGTCATCACATCGCCGGAGAAGAGGATCGACGACGCATCATACACCGCCGCATCACCGGGAAGCGTGCTGCAGGGCCTGTAGTGACTCAGAAGAATCGTTGAGTCGCCGCTCGGCTGTCGGGTGTGTACGCATCGTGTCGCATCAAGAAGAAGACGCCATCTTTGTCGCATTGTACCGGATCTTCATAGCATCACGGCATTGCGTGCCGCATTGCCACGGAAGCGCAGTATGAAACCAATGCATCACCTCCCCTCGCATCCCCTACGCATCAGCAGGGACCCGACGCATCACTGTTCTTGCGTGTAAGGAACCAACGCATCACCTTCCCTGCAACACTTTTGTTGTATAGCGTTAAGCATCCTAAGGTATATTGAACTCAAATTGTCGCATTTACCATCTTAAGAGAACTAAGCTATTTCTACCATTTTTAAAGTACAGTATTGTGAATTTTTGTCGTTTGTGGTCTTGTGTTAAATCTATATAAAAGATACTTATTTTTAATATACAACTTGTGTGGTGTCCATCTGTAGTGTTGTCACTGAGTTACTGTATGTGTTCACAAATGCTTTACACACTGCCTCTGAGATAAGCCTGTCTGCTCGTGCCAAGCTACCAAGGGATGAGCAGGGGTTATTTTAGGAGTGTACCCCATTACCCTGACTAGATGGATGAGCCCCTATTTGGTCAAAGGTACCTACCGCTGCCAACTAGAGACCCCCAAATCTAACACAGTTGTTGTACGAATGCTCTGTAAAGCGTAAATTCACTGGGGGCCACCCCATAAACTTTACACATATTCTTAAAGTACTGCAGTGTTTTCTCCTCATACATGTCATCCCTTGTCTGTATTTTTTGCTCTGGCCACGGACGCCCGTCATATCTTAGTCAATGTGGCAAAGTCTGGGAGAGACCACAATGGTATGTCCTATGAATATATGCTTTCCAAAACCACCATGCAATACGTAATACAGTATTATTGCTTGCTTGCCAGCCATCTTGTCCCTAAGAGTCTCTCTATGACCGGTGTAACTGACAGTCGGTATGTCATATCCGATGTCCCTTGTCTCAGGGTCCGGTGCATTAGTAATCCACCTAGCTGTCTATTGTTATTGAGATGCTACATAGTACAATTCCTAATTAGGCGCCCCTAATTCACCCTCAGGGCATAGAACATATACATTGTCATTCTACCTCTACAAGTTAGCCACATGATCGAAGCTAGCACGGACTGCAGGTCCTGAAAGAATGCTTTTTTAGAGGTCACAAGCAGGGCTGAGAAAAAGTATATCAACCTTGATAATATTAGCATTTTGGAAATTGCAACTCTGCCCATTGTAGAGAGCGGTAGTGCATTCCAGAAAAGCAGGAAGTGTCTAATCGAGGTAATCGCCCTACCCAAATTGCCATCGATTAGGTCCTGTTCATCATGATAAACATTCAACCCAGATACTATATTGAATCTGAAACTGTAACCCTGCGAGATCAGTGAACAGTTCCCATTCACCTGTTTGACCAAAGGGAACAGACAAGACTAGCATATGTTGGTTGTACATTCCAATAAACCATTCTTCTAACTCTTCTAAAAGCTGAACGATTTTCTTGTTTTGACTTATTTACGACAACGAGAAAGTGGATGTTATACTCTATGAAACAAATATTGGCTAAACTTATGAATTACACAGCTTTGGCAGTTATCATTGAAGTAAAATTGATCAATGGAAATCTGCCCCAATAATTGTTTATTAATGTATATCATAAGCTGAGATTATATGATCTCACTTGTATTTTCTTAAATCAAATTGAATGCCCTTTTCTGTACATCATTGTGTGGTCTTATAAAATATTCTTGCTTGAAACTGCTGATACAAAATAGTTTATGGTTCCAGCTGCCACTAGTTCGAATTCAGTAAATATCATGCTGGTGGTAGTGGCCACAGGGTCCTCAGGAGAGGGAACTCTTAGTGCCCTGGAATGCTTCTTAGTGCACAAATGTTCAATTTCAGCTTTGGTTATGGTGCCCTTGGTGCATTAGGTGAGGAAATTGCGGTCAAAACTAACTGGTGACCAAAGGGCAATACAAAAGCTCCATAGCATGATTTAACACTTTACGGCATTTAGAAAATTGCACCATTTGGCCACTCTTTTTTCAAAATTTTCTCGGGAGGTAAACCCCCACCGAACCCCCCGTAGGTTGTTCGGGCTCACTCGCTGCGCTCGCTCACCAAAGTGCAGTATGACAATAATTTTATACCCAACCACTTTCAAACGTCACCAGCCGCCACTGGGCACTGGTATTTTTCAGTTTTGTGGGCCGTTTTAACATGGTGGTAGACTCTTCTCCCTAGAGGCACTTACATTATAGTTAATGGGTACCATAGAGGGGCACAACAGGATTCTCTGGTGGCACACAATACTCCATTTGATTCCGAGCAGGGCGATTGCTCCAACAGCCTTGGCTTCCACAGCACTTGAAGTGAGATGCCCTGGCTGAGGTCTGGATGTGCTGCATTAGTAGTCTCCACATAGTGGTATAGCCGCCCACAAGTTGGTAGGTACTGGTGCCACAGGCAGCACCAAAAACAAGTAACTTTAACTTTGGTGCCCCAGCAGGGGTCTATATGAGGAGCGCAGGCGTTGGAATCTGCTTTTATACAGCAGGAACAGCCCTGGTGCAAAGCCTTGGAAAGATTAAAAAGAGCAAATTGTCCCAGGGCACAGGCTCCACTACTTGCTGTACCCCAGATCCACATTGCAGCCATGGGCTACCAATACAAGTATAATCTGACTGTACTAGGGTGACAATGCAACTCACAGCTCAACCTGAACACTCCACTTCTAATCATAATTTGAGAACTTACGGCTATCATCTGAATACAGCTTTGTCTTGCATGTTTCAAATGGATTAGAACAGTTCATAATATCCGTGCATTCCTCCATGGCAGTGGGAGCTGGGCAGTAGTAACACAGTAGAGGATGACCTGGAAAACAAAACAAAGATCATTGCTGCTTGCAGTTGCATTTTTTTCCAGGCAGTGTACAATCAAGCACTGAAAAGTTGCAATTAACAGTAGAAATGAATTACCTCCTGTCAGTCTTTCTTATCCCAGTCCTAATACACCAAGGAATTCTCCTCACACACAGAACTGCTTTCTCTCTAAGTCAATATGAACTGATACAACATTCATGACACTTAGACCCTCCTCTCCCTTAAAAGGCAGAGACAATCATCACACTTCCTGTTATTTCCAAGTCTTATAAGTAGTTTGTAAACCTTGTGGAAGACAAGGGCTCAGAGTAATAAAGACCAGGTCAGTACCTCCTCACCCTTCTTTCTCGTCACGTGCTAACGCAATGAGGATATACCCAAGCATCTGAAAGAGGCGACAAACAAAAATAAAAAACAAGCATTGGCATAGCCAATAAGTCTCGTTTTTGGATCTTATAAGTGTTAAGCCATGAAGCACACAAGCTGCGAGGTTACAAACATCAGAAAGTACATTCAGCAGCCGGTCAGATTTCATGTATCAGCGGTAGCACCAGAATATTTCCACCCTGCATGCCCTGTGAGAAGGATTAAGCAAGACCATTAACAACAGAGATGTGGTTGGTGCGAAGGAGACATGGAAGGCAGCAAGGCAAGGGGTCCCAGCCAAGGCGGGAACCTGGTCCATCAAACAGGAGGTGGTGACTTGAACCATGCAACAGGCCTCATGCACTAATGGTGATGTGTGATCTTTGGATTAAATGGGAAATGAATGGCAATTGATTTACAAGATGGTTTGAATAAACTAAATTTGGAGTACTCTTTTTTTCAATATTAAATTGATGTGCGTCCAAAGCATTTAGAAGACAGAAGTCACCTGCTGCTATGCACTGGCATGATGAGATGCCAACTGAAGGCCACCCTGCACCAGCTGCTGAAGGCAGCCAGTCACCCTGTTTCTCTGCACTGGCACGGTGAGATGCTGACACTCCGTGCCGGACACATGCCCATGCACCACGCCTTGGCCTCTTTCCTGGACTGCAGACGTGGCCCAACATAGGAGGGCAAGAGGTTCTGCAGGGTTAGGGGCAGAGAGGGTCCCTCTGCTTATGGACGGGGTTAGCAGGGGTAGCATAGTCGGGACTCAAAAACATGCTTTGCTACCGCAAGAGCCACGAGCACAAAAAACATGGAAAACGAAGACGGCATTAAGTACAACATGGTTTGCTACCGTGAGGGAGGGAGGGTGATTGGCTGATTATGTGTTGTGCAGCTACACAGAAAGGAAAGGGCCGAGGGAGCAGGCCGGAGCCAGCAGACAGCCTAACGCCAGCCCAGGAACCTTCCCACCCATCTGCCAGCCCTGCATTGTCTGCGGCGGCCTTGTGCGGCACCTGGGCCTTGAAGGGGGGCGACGGGGGAGGCACGTTTTTGGAGCGTACCATGGAGTGGGAATGGGGGATGTGAACGTGGTGGACAAGGAGGCTCTCTGAGCACCACACCGAGGCATACTGTAGACCGACCTCAGAGAGCACTGGCACTGTAAGAAACTCCAGAGAGGACTAAGGGGTCTTGATGAGATAGTAGGCGGGGTTCAAGGTGAGGTGGTCAGTCTTGCACCATCGCAGGTCTCTAAACCGCGGACTTCCAAGTTGTTCCTGTTGCTCCGCCCTCTAGGACGTCCACCGTCTGACTCCTTTGCTTATTTTACATGAAATCTAAATTCCAACCACATTTGCAGCTATTTAAGAGTCCCGCCGTTTGAACGTACCAATACTCGTGACCACACCAAAGCACCGGGAGGGCATGAACTCACAAGTGAGCGCCTGCTGTTCCGTGTGCCAGAATCCTATCAAGGTAACACTTTCCAGCTGTGTGTCCGGGCCAGGAAGAGGATCTCAGGGCTTGCACGTGAGGTATGCAGAGAGGCCGCTCGGGTAATCATTCATATGCGGCAGCAGAAAAGGAAAATGCCGTGTGATCTCCTGCACACCGCACTATGGTGCTCAAACGCCATGAAGGTCAAACTTTTGTGTGACAGTAAAATGCATCCTGGGTGTTGTAGTCAGGGCTTTAAGTGGGATCAAAAAACTGGGGACTCTCTCGAAGAGGCGTCACCGATGTAATTAAGGGTGTCTCTTCAAAACACTAACGCTAAAAATGTGTGCTAAGCATAGTGTGCTGCTCGACTCGTATTTTTATGCTGCTTTCATTGCATCCGCGGGAGGGAAGGAAGAGGTAGGGGAGGAGGCTTTAACAAGTGCGGCCGCGTGGACGCAAAGTGAAAGCAAGAAAAAAAAACACGAAAGTGAAAGCTAATTAGAAAAACAGATGGCCCATGCGCGCGCCGCTGCTCGAAAAAGCACGAAAGTGAAAGGTAATTAGAAAAACAGATGGCCCCTGTGCGCTCCGCTGCTCGCTCCTGCAAGGTGGATGCTGCCAGACACACGAGTGTACAAAAAGAGCAGACCGATTCCAAAAGGTAATCTCCTAGAGCAGGACATGCGCGCTGCGCTAGGCTCCACCTAAAGCAGACACAATATACTGCCACAGCCGTTGAAATTTTATATTAATATAACTAGCATTTATCACTGATGCTAATTGGTAAGTTCCAAAATGTGCTGATTAGCAATCACAGATTTTCAGGTTATAATTGGACATAAATGTATTTAGTAGAGCATGTGACTGCCAAGCAAATGAAAATTATGGAAGCTATTTTAATAGTGGGGAAGGGGATGTGATAGCTGTTTTCTCTTCTGTTCGCTTTAAACGAGCTAGAAACTGAGAAAAATGCTAACATAGCCCGTGTTTCTTCCGTCCTCCATCTTGAAGTGATATCGTAACACATCACGTGATAAATGGTGCTATTGTTTTGTTCTAAATCAAGAAATTCCAGCTATGCTCTAATGAACACTGAATGTCCGCAGAGACTTCTCACCACACTGTACCGAATCAAGGAAATCCCAACAATACCAGGCTGTTGTTTGTACAATTTATCAACTATAATGCTGGAATAAACTGTTAGAATGACAACATTGGACTAGTGGTATGGAAGAATGCTCAAGCGTATCCTGTAATAAAATGTTCCTTCTTGCTCGTTCCTCATTGGTGCATATCCTGAGATTCATGTACCTGTGTAGTAGTGTATAAAAAACATTTTCTAAAGTCCTATAAAAGGAATCCCCCTTTCTCTGTACCAAGAGGTCTATATTCCCCAATCTTAAGAGGAGAATCAATGCTGGATTTTCCATAGAACTTTACTGAGTTGTTTCCACTTATGATTTGTATGCTTTGCTTCTAAACTTACTGATGGTGCATTTTCCGCAATTTGCCTATTAATCATTCTATAAACCTTTGAAACTGTGATCCTGTGTCACTGTCATTCATACTGAGAACGCCACAGCTCTGTTCATGGAAAGAGATTACACATGCATTGGAGACAGGTCGAATCTGGGAGCACCAAAGCATTTAAAGGATTGCACCATTCCCAGACCAAGCCATTGGCGTGCTTTTGGGCATGGTAATAAAGGACTGGTTTGCACACCAACAGATCGGTCTTGGTGTCAGGAAGGTTGAAAAAAAAATCTTTTTGGAGGAAATATTGGCTTGGATAGTGAGGAATTTTTGTGTGCAATGAAGAATCCCACAATGTGTTAGGACCGACAGAAGGAAGACCAGGAATTCGGAAGTAATGAAGATTACTGCTAAGTAACTGGGTCATTAATGATTGTGCAACGAGAATATTATTTAAGCACAGTTCTGTGTGGACCAACCTAGGAAGACTCTGGGTCTTATGTAGGGTTTGACAGGTCGGAAAGAATGCAATAAAGTAGAAGTCCTTCTACCCTGACAAACCCATGGTTTTTCCACTATATTTAGAGTTAGGGAAAACTCTTGGGGGCATATGTACAAGGAGTTAACGCCACCATAGTTCCAATTTTTTTAATCGCCATATTTACAAGTTGCCACTAACTGCGGTTAGCGACAGTTTGTTGACAAAATCGTCAGTTTTTCCAACTGCCACTTCTGTTAGCAATAGCTAACGAAAATGAGCTTCAAGGTAGGCTTTCCAATGCAAAAACAGCCGCTAACTCCACTTCCCGATATTTTCAAGGGATTCCCGGTCTGGCAATACCTTCCAAAAACAGCCGCTAAGGCCGTTAGCTGCTGGATTTTGAGACCAGAAAAAAGGTGGTTTTAAAAATGGTGATAAAAAACAGTACATAAAGGAGACTACCCCAGAGCCTCATTTGCTAACCTACTGATGCCATGGAGGTACTACTCTAGCAGCTCGGAGCCCCAAGAAGACCACCATAACAACCACTGTTACTGCCTCCAGGACCACCACAGAGACAGCGCCAAAGAAGACAGCGGGTCTATTGTCAATGCACCACCCTGATAGACCTCACGCCAGAGGATGTGATAGCCCACTACAGGCTTAAAAGGAGCTCCATCCTCTGCATACTCACCCAGATAGCCCCCAGGCTGTAGGCACCATCACAGTGTAGCACCAACATCCCTCCACAGACAGAGCTATTAGCAGTGCTGCACATGTTGGCCTCCGGTACTTTCCAAACAACTACTGCCAGAGTTGCTCGAGTCTTCCAGTCATCCTTTTCAAGGTTCCTCCCAACTGTCTTGGATACCATTATAAGTCTGATGCCACAGCACCTACACTTCCCCAACACTGCGCAAGAACAACTTGACACCAAGCAAGGCTTCAATGCCATTGCTGGGTTCCCGCATGTGCTGGAGGCAATTGATTGCACCTATGTTCTTCTTGTATCCCTATTGCGGACACTGCACACATCTACAGGAACAGGAAGCATACACACTGCATGAACGTGCAGGCAATTGTTCACCAATGTTGTTGCTAAGTTTCCAGGGAGTGTGCATGGCTCTTACATCTTCCGACAGTCCATCATCAATCAGCGGTTTGAGAATGGCACATATGGAAATGGACTGCTTGTTAGTAAATACTAACTGAACACACCACACACCTCAAGTCCCCAAACATGTAGCTCAAAAATGTGATAATGCACATGTAGCAAATGTAATACAACATGCCTTGTAACAGGTCCACCTACCATACAAAAGAACCCAAGGGACTGCGGTTAGTGGGGGTATCCTTGTAGACAAACTTTCCTCAAAGGTCCTGCCCCTCCTTCACACATTTGCAAATGTTGGGAGAGGTGGGAACCAAGTAAGTGTGATGGAGGGTCAGGACCTATGAGGAAAGTGTGAACACAAGGCTACCCCTACTAACTGCAGTCCCTTGAGACACATTAGATCCACCTGAATAGGCCGCACAGAAAACACTACAGAACTGGATGGGAGGTACTCTACCTTTTGGTGAGAGTGCAGCTGTCTGCGCCCTCAATTGAGAACAAGATAGGGAAACACCCCCACTGAAGACCCAGGGAGCTAAGCCCATTTCACCATGAAGAAAACTCAGGACCCATGTGGGCCACCCAATAGGGGTGAAACATGTTGGCATGACATGAGGACCATCATCTCCTGAAGACACCCATTCATTTTCTTTCTCACATCCCCTGCGACTCAGTCATCAAAGGGATACGTGGAGATGGAGGAGGATTTGTAATCTTCAGACCCCCTGGCTAATCTCTCTTAAGTGCACCCTGAAATATGGTTGAGCCCACCCTGACCTTTAGGAGTCAGGGTGAACCCAATGATGAAGCATGGAATTGCGTCCTTCCATGCATTTGAGTGGCTGACGCCACGAGAATTCAGTGCCGAGCTTTCATTACTTTGAATGGGATACCTCTGGAGAATAGTATTTCATTTGGGAGAACGTATCCAAACCCAGGAATACCTCTCTACCTTTGAGGGTTAGGTGCAGGTTGAGGTTCAGCAATATAATGCACTAAAGCTGAATTAACAATGTGTGTCGAATGTTAACTGACACACACTGAAATATTGATGGGTATTACTCAAACATGCATACATGCAAGTCAAAGTCAATTCATGCACAAGGACATCAATGCATATGTACGTTGTCATCACATGTCCCAGTGAGTACATTGCATCAGGTAGCAGTGCCACTGTCACTCAAACACTGACCCACCTTTGGGGCAAGGTGGATGTAATTAGCCCCCAATGACGTCAATGTTTTGCAGACAAGGAATCTCTCTCCCAGCTACCCTCAGCACAATCACTCACAATGAGGCAAATAGATGATGTCCCAAATTAGTAATCATCAAAAACTTTAGGGGGCAAGATGGCAGCTGACTGACTTCAGGGAGGGCAGCGCTGACCTTCCTATCCCTTTGTGAATCCCCACTGAGAATGGACGATTAGTTTAAAGGGTTATGCCTCGACGGATCTGCTGTGAGGCTGCTCGGACCTCGCAGGCTCCTGGTGTTGTAAGCTTTTACAGAACTGTAACTGGCTTTGCTTACATGACCGCCCTTACGAGGTTTCACACAGCGGCGTGCAGCCCCTACCGATTACAGCGACTCTGTGGCGACTTCTCGTGTCCATCCGGCAGTGGTCACTGCGGCTTCAAACTAGGATGGCCCCGAAGTCAACAAAAACTGTGAAAGATCAGAGTGCCGCGAAGGACGTTAAGGATATCAGAGATGCTAAAGACTCCAAAGATGCGGCCAGGGAGACCAAGGAGAGTAAAGGAATCCCGGGAATGTAGGACACTGGTGCAATCTCCGGGCAGACGCGGCGTGGTGGCCCCAAAAAGAGAGGTGAGGATAACAAACTGCTGGATGTCGGTGTGGCGGGCAGTACAAGGCTACGTGCTGCGACCGTCGTTGCCGCAGAAGGCACTATGCGCCAGCTGTCGATTTTAGAGGCGTTTGGGGCAATAAATGCTACAGCGATAATACCCCCGTGTAATGTTTGTTCTCCGGTCTGCGCCCCCGCTCCAATCTCTATCGTATCTGTCATACCCAGAATCAATCTCGGTCTACGGATGGTCTGGGCTATTGTACACAGAAAAATGATTTTCCAACAGCCGGTCTGGTGGATTCTGGGCCGGGTAGTTCTTGCCCCTATTCCTCGCCTCAGATATCTGAAAATCTAGAGGAGGGCTTGGAGCTAAGTGGCGCTAGGCGTGTGAATGGAAAGGTGGATGGAAATATGTTAGGCGGACCTCAACCCGCCTTAGGGATGGAGGGGCAAAACTCTCGGATGATGGTTACTACAGCGAGCGGACATAGCAACAGCTTGGATAAGGAGAAAAGCAATGACGCCTCTGGCATTCGAGACAGCCCAGCAACAGTCGATGAGAAAATAGCTAACCAGTCAATTCAAGGCCAGGTCAGTATATCCGCACAAACTCAATTAGTCCCAGATACACTGGAGTTTGATGATGGCAATCTTAGCAGCGCACCAGGCGAGCAGAATAATCAAGGGACTATATCTACCTGGTCGAGCGCACCCCTGCTCTCCCCAGAAGGAGATAAGTTCTTCTCTCTGAATGATGATTCGGACACATCTCAGATTAGTGAGCAGGAATCATCGCAAGAGAGCGTCTCAGGGAGTGATTCCCCAGCCACACAGAAGAGGCACCTCAGTCAATCTATGATCTCTAGACGACGGGCCAGGACCAAAGGTAGATCCTCGGATTCAACTAGCAGGTGGTTCGAATGGGACTACTCCGCATCTACGCTGACAGCTTGCACCGGTAGCGAGCCTGATTTAGGAAATGAGTTACAAAGCGGTACAGGTGAAACCAGCAACTCTGGCAATGCGCCTCCATCCCCGACACTGGAGTTATTGTATGCGACTCTTAAATAAATGCAGGGGAAGGCAAGGCAGGAAAGTAAGAGATCGCAACTTGCCACTAAGAAAATTCAGGGGACCATTCGCAAAACGAATAAGTTATATACGGACATGTCGGAATGAATAACCCATGTGGAAGCGCGAACTGTTGCAGTGGAGGAGGAGGTCGAGAAATTGCATATATTTAAAGCTCCACAATAAAAAGCAAAACAAGATGTATGCTGGAAACTTGAGGAGTTCGAGAATCGGCAGCACCGTAACAATGTCCGGCTGCTTGGCCTGGAGGAAAACGTGGAAGGAGAGAACATTATGGCCTTTGTTGTGAAGCTACTGAAGGGCGCTTTCCCAGATCTCACCCATTGGAATTGGGAGATGGAAGTACAGCGGGCTCATCGTTTCCCAATGTTTAAGAGAACCCAGTCGAAAAATCAAGGAGAACGACCTAGAGCCATATTGATCTTTATTGGCAATTTTTTGCTAAGGCAGGCCATTATAGATCGGGCTAGACCTGACTCAAAAAGAACATTTGAGGGCCACACCTTCTTTGCTCGGTCGGACTTTTGCCACACAACGGTCGAGCGGAGATGGAGGTTACGACAGAGGATTGCCTCATTTCAGGGGGTGGGCTGCAAAGCTTTTTTGCTCTTTCCTGCACAGCTTAAGGTTATTTATAAGGGGCGGGGTCAGAATGTTTTTCCCTGAGATAAAAGCTCAAGAATTTCTTACAGAAGTGACTGAATCGCGGGGGGAGAGGGCCCTAGGTAATATTGCAGAAAGGGGGGCAACAGGGAATGATTGATGGAATGATCGATGTTTTTTCTTAAGATGCTAATTGAATACGAAGCTTAACTCTGTTAGTTAACATTTGTTATTAATGCTCTATGGGGCATGGGGCAAGGGAAAGTTTATTATGAGGTATATTGTTTGTCTGCTGCTTAGGTACTTTTCCTGCTGGAAACCTGGGGGCTGGTGCTTATTGATTGAATGATTTTAAGGATTTGTTCATCGAGGCTAGGCAGCATCTGGTGTCAGGGGACACTCGGGGGGTTGGGAGGTTGGCACTGTCGGAGCTGGAACTTCAGCAGCCATACTTAGGTCATGTCTGACCTAATTGCCTGTAAGGGATGTAGGGGGGGTTGGGGGGAGGGGAGGGTGTTCTTTTGGAGGGGTTTGGTGGGGGTTCAGCACAGTATGAGGTATTACGATTTGCGAGGTCAATGAAGGAGCGGCATAATTGGATACAAAATGTTTCTGTTTGATTATCTAAGGAGATTCGAATAATGAGTATAAACATAAATGCAGGTAGGGAGAGACTAAATGAAAACAGGACTTACTCTAAAGAAATGAGAAATCCTAAGCCATGAGCTTGCGGATTCTGACAGTTAACATTTGTGGGCTAAATGACCAAAATAAGCGAAATAAGGTGGCAATTTGGCTGAAGTCTCTACGTGTAGATTGTCTTTGTGTTCAAGAGACACATATAGAGGGCAGCAGAGCTTGTATAATGGAACAACTGGGGTTTAAACTTTTGGCACACACGACACAGGGTTCTCGTACTAGGGGGGTGGCAATTCTCACCCGGAGGAACGATGTGAGGGTTCTTAGAAAGACCGCAGATCAATGGGGTCGGTAGGTGGTGATCGAATGCCTGATAAATGGATGCAAATTTACTCTCTGTTCGTTGTATGGATCAACATGTGATGACCCAGAGTTGTTAGAAGAGCTAGACTCTAGTCTGGCCATGTGGTCCACCCTTATGATTATTTGCGGGGATTTTAACATCAATGGTTTGAGGGCACAGTGGAGTATGCCAGGAAGTAAGTATCTTGGGAAAAAAAGAAGGGTTGGTCTCGCCTTAACTAACCTAGTTTGCAATAATGGTCTGAGAGATTTATGGGCATATTTGAAACCCTTAGATTCAGGTAGCACCTTTTCTTCAGCTCCGCACAAGGTTGTTTCCCATTTGGATTACTTTTTTGTCTCAAATCAAATTATTTCTAATTCTGGTATTGAGATGCATCCTCGGTTAATGTCGGATCACAACCCACTAGTTCTTACAGTTAATCTCTTGGTGGGGGAGAAGCAACATCTGGGATGGACCTTTGAACGGAGGTTGTTATATGATCCTGACTAAGTCGTATTCATGAAGGGCTGGATAAAGGAATTCTGGGATTTTAACCTAGGGAGCACTAGTGAGGTAATAGTCTGGGATGCTTTTAAAGGGTGGTTGAGAGGTGAAACTATTAGTTATAGTCTAGTCTGCGTCGCCAAAAGAAGGAGCGACAGCGGGAGATGGATGTCAGGGAAAAATTAAACAAACTGGAAGAGGCTTTAGCTACTGCCATCAGCACGGGCGGACCGATAGATAAAATAACACTTCAGCTGGCTATAAATAAGGCTGAGGCGGGGGTTCATTTTGCTACGAAAGCAGCAGAAATCTATCTGGCAAAAAAAGAGCACTGCCATGAATACAACGAGTGGGTGGGACATACTTTGGCTATAAGAGTTAGGCAAAAAATGGCAGCCGGGGAGATCTCTGAAATTTATGATGCCGAAGGGAAGTTATAACAGACGCATCAGGTATCCAAGTGACCTTTAGGCTTTTTTATCAGAACCTATATAGCAGAGGACCATCAGTGGCATCCCTGGGCATTCGAAAGTTTTTAGACAAAGTAGCTGTACAGAAGATAGACTCTGCTGATAGGGAGAAACTCGAGAGGGTGTTCTCCCATGAGGAAATAATCGGGGATTTGCAAGACTTGCCATCTGGAAAGGCAGTTGGTCCAGATCAGATCCCGCTGGAGTTTTATAAAAATTTTAAGGACTCTCTCGGACAAGATTTGATTGAGGTTATGCTGCTGGCTCAAAAGGGGGGGCCTGCACCTGAGTCGTGGGTGGGGGCAGATGTTGTAGATTTCTTGAAAAAAGACAAACCAGCCAGAGAGCAGGGCACATATCGCCCTATCACACTATTGAACAGCGACGTTAAAATCTTCTCTACGGTAATGGCTACGCGATTAAATGGCATATTAAAGAAAACTATCCACCTCTGTCAACATGGGTTTATAATGGGTCGTGGAACCACACAGCATGTACGGCGGGTGATTACACTCTTTGACGCAATGGAAGTCTCAGTAGACCCTATGGCTGCTTTGTTATTAGATGCTGAAAAGGCATTCGATAGGGTCTCCTGGGACTTTCTGTGGGAATCAATGAGATGGTTTGGGTTGGGGGAGGGGTTTATTAAATCCATCCAAGTGCTTTACTTGGCACCCACAGCTCGCCTAAGGCTAAATGGTAACTACACTTTTCCTTTTAACATCCAGCGGGGGACACGGCAGGGGTGCCCATCTTCGACCCTGCTATTTGCTATCTACATGGACCCCTTAATTCGGCTATTTGAGACTAACAATGGAATTTGCCCAGTGGTATGTCAGGGTGTGGAATCTAAAGTCCTTGCCTATGCCGACGATGTGGCCATTATTACCGCGGATCTGCTCTCGGCGTTGGCAGTGGTCGAGGTAATTGCACAAGAATTTGGCACCTACACAGGGTATGCACTTAATAGATCTAAGACTCAAGTTATAAAGAACCGATTTGTCAACTTCGAAGATCCCCGTGTTACAGAATAGGCAATATATTTAGGTATAAGGATTATGTCTGATTTAGAAAACTTGGTGGCTTAAAATATTGAGCCAGTAATTAGGAAGGCGAGAACGGATTTTAATAGACTGAACAACCTTCACCTGTCCCTTGTTGGACGGTGCAGCGTTGTTAAAAGGATGTTTTTACTAGGCCTGGGCTACAATTTCGTTCCGTTCGTGGAAATTGCGATAATTTGACATTTTCGCGTTCCGCGGAAAGCGCGAAAATGTCAAAATTTCTGCATTCCGCAGCTTGGCAATAATTTGTTTCTTGCTCGCGCTGTAAAATAATACATTCTCGCACGCGCGCGATCGCCTTACCTGAATCCCTGCGTTCGCCGACAAGTTTTCTTGATCCGGTCGCGTTCTCCATGAGATGTTGTACTGTTTTTAGCCATATGCGCTGTCTCGCGACAGTTCGCGCCCGCAGTGACGTCATGCGTCGCGTGATCACGTCTTTCTTCTCGCGATCATGCACCGCGAGACAACTGAAAACAAGATGGCCGCGCCCGCGAGCAACCACATGGGTAAGTTGGCGAGCCGCAACCATGCAGAAAATCTCGCGAACATGCGGGAAAAAAACTTTCGCATCTTCGCAATATTTCCGCGTGCTTGCGATAATTTTTAACATTTTCGCGATAATTTGCAAAAGTGGATTTCGCAAATTCCGCCCACCCCTAGTTTTTACCAAAGATTTTGTACTTGTTTAGGGTGATTCAATTGGAATTTAAAAAATCCTGGTTTATTATTTTAGAAGGCTTAGTTAATCGATTCGTTTGGGCACATGGGAAAACTAGGAGGGCTCTTCGGTTTATGTCTTTGCCACGGGAGAAAGGGGGGTTTTCAGTTCCTGATTTTCGAAGTTATTACTGGGCAGCCGCTCTTCAATACATGGGTATATTGGTTTGGTCATGCCCTGAGGATATGGATGGGGAAAGACAGCTCCCTGATGTCTACAAGCTGTTATTGGGGTAACATGCAGAGAACTGTTTCTGGAAATTCATGGAGCCTAGTTACTACAAGAGGACAAAATTCAAGGCTCTGCTATCTGCTTTTAAGATCTGGGGGGCTCTAAAAAAGAAGATTGGTTTGGGGAGACTTCATCATTACACTTTACTCTATAAAAACCCCACCCTTCTGGAAATTGTTTCTGACGAGGTCATGGCAGGATGGGCAATAAAGGGAGTCCGAAAGGCTGATGATCTAATCGGGAAGGAAGGGTTTTGCCGATTCAGGGATATTCAGCTGGAGTTCGGGCTGGAAAAGGGTAATTTTTTTAAATATGTGCAGCTGCGTAGCTTTTTTGGCATAAAGATTGGGGGGGTTAGCAGGTTTAATAGTAACGTAATTATTGACATTGTGCAAGACAGTGTTAAGGGTACTATCAGGCTAATATATGCAGGATTGATCAGCTTAAAACAAGACGACCTAGCTAAACATGAGAATAAATGGGTGGAGCACGTGGGGGCCACTCCAGATGTGTTTACAAAATCTTTAGAGCTTGACTGGACAGTTTTGTGTTCTGCCGGGCTTTAGGCGCAACATTTTAGAACTGTTTTTTCTCTATACTACACTCCGGCTAGATTAGCACAGTGGGGGGGGGGGGGCTACCAGGGCTCACCTGTCCCCAGTGTGGGGGGATGGCAGCAGATCTCGTCCATATGTTTGCAACTTGCAAGGTTTACTGGAATCTATTATGGAATTTTTAGATCGGTCACTTGGGTTGAAAACTACATTAACCCCCGAATTAATTTTGCTGGGAATAAGCAATTCAGAACAAAATGAGAGGGCTTATCAATTTCTTTTTGTTGCTATGGCTGTGCTAAGGATTAATATTGCTTCTGCCTGGTTAGACCTTCTCCCCCACCTTTCAGCAATGGCTTGCACGGCTACTCTCTATATATGCATTGGAAAGAGCGATTTACGAAAGGAAGGCCAAGAAATCGAAGCTGCTAGGACGGAATATTTGGGCTCCCCTAGCAAGATGGAAGGAATCAGAATAACTGATAGGCATTAGAAGAATAAGCTAAGCATGATGTCGGAGCTAATTGGATGAGCTCAGCTCAAATGTGTGCTCCTGCGAATCGAGACCTATGCCTTTTATTTGTTTGTTTCCAGTTCCCTTTTTTATTCTTCTTTGTTTATCTTGTATGTCCGCTTCCTTCTAAAAACCTTGCATTGTTGTAGCTTTCTATTTGGTTGTGTTTACTGTGCTGATATATGTGGGGAAAAAAATGTCAAAATTCAATAGCGAAATAAAAAAAAAAAAACTTTAGGGGGATGTGTCAGCAGGCACATGTGCCAATTGTGCACCCCATTAAATATTTGCACATGAGAGAATCAGTATGTGAAACGGGCCTGTAAACAAACTGTAATCTAGTCACAAGTTAAACATACATCCTTACAGTCACAACATTGAGGCAATACTCAGGATCCAGACAATGCAACCATGGTGATGTGTAGGCTGTCAAGTATAGGCAATTCAATTTGCATTGATGCTGGTCAATTGTCTGAAGCTACACATGACAAACCTGAATTTCCAAAGTAGCCCAAATCACATACCCCAAAATAGAAACTCTGCAAAATCAGCTGGCACAAATACTAATGGACACATCTTCCCATTACATGTTACAAGTGATCAAGGATATTCACTCTCTCCATGGCTGATGACACTTTTTTAATTTTAGGGTGTGTTTTGGGGGGTCAGTTATGAATGTTAGGGTGTGTTTTGGGCTCAGAGATGAAATTTCATCAAATCCTGTTCATCTGAGGAACACCTTGCATTTAGTGCCCAATTTTGGCCTCCTTAACGCTATAATTTGTTCATAACCGCTATGGAAATTAATCGCTAAATACATGTAACAACACTGAATACTACCGCTAGAGCCAATTTGCGTGCAGAATCTTACCACATAGTCAAACAAGCATTGGCATAGCCAATAGGTCTCGCCTTTGGAACCTTATAAGTGTTTAGCAATGCAACAGTTGATGTTGCTGCACCAAGGATATTGTGCTGCATAACTAAATACTTATAAGGTCCCAAAGGCGAGACCTATTGGCTATACTACTACCAGATACTTAAATGATTAACTGTGTTCTAGCAAGATTCCTAAGAATTATTGAAACCTGAGACATAGCACGGCCTCTTGTTCTCTTTAGGTTAACCAAGTTATATGGCGTGAGACACTTAGGTACAAGCAAGAATAGGCTGGGTGAGACAGTCACACCTGATAATGGGTAGGTAAAAGAAAACCTCTGAATATGTAGTGTGAGACACCAATGTCTGACCGGAGACATATATATATGAACAGACTGAATGAGACACTTGCAATGGACTAGAGACATCCGAAGAGCCCTGGTGAGACACTCGCACTGTACATGGGACAGTCTGAATCTCTGATTCGGACATGGTAGACAGACCGACAGGAGTAGTGGCAGAGCCCAGCATAGTTTCAATGAAACACACACATGTGGCACGAGACAGCCTGGGACACCCTGCATAGACAATGGGGTACACACCAACCAGAGATCAGCTACAGATCCCTGCATGAAGTTGATGAGACACACACCCCTGACACGGATCAGCTTGAGGTCTCTAACAGACTGGAGTGTGCGCCTATCAGAGCACAGCCATGAACAGGCCTCACAAAGAGACGGACTCCTCGCTGCAGCCTCTCTCTCGACTCAGCAAGGTTCAGCCAGTGAGTTACTGTGTCAGACCACGGTCCCGTCAGCCTACCTGAACTTCGGGCACAGTGAAGACTTCGGCGTCCATTGTGCAGGCCACCAGGGTGCGGGTGTTGAAGTCCATGGTGCAGGCGGGCATCCCTCCTGCCCTCTGCAGGGGTCGAAGTGAGGGTAGCCGTGGGCGAGACCTGCCCAGTCACAGCCACTCCAGGGGTGCGGTGGTCGGAGCGTGCGGTAACTTTGGATGCAGGCCACTCAATCTCAGTCCTGGCTGGCTGCACAGCCCACTCCGGTACCCGAAGGTCTGTGTGCGGTAATTTCAGACGGGTGCGTGGAGAGTGGCGCGGGCATTACAGACCTCAGTGTGGGGGTCGGTGTGCAAGAACTTCAGATGCAGCCACATGCACACAGCCCTGGCAGGGTGCACAGCTCCCATCGGAAGATGGAGATCCGGGTGCGGTAACCTGAGATCGGTGTGCGGTAACTTGATATCGGTGTACAGTAACTTCAGACTGGTGTGCGGCAATCTCAGCCTGCGCACACACAGCGCCGGCCGGCTGCACAGTACCCTTCCCCTGCACGGTGCGGCAAGTTCAGACTGGTGTGGGGAGGTCGGTGTGTGTAGGTAGAGCAGTGTGCGGTTACTTCAGACGCACCTCGCACACAGCCATGGCCAGCTGCAGAACCCCTCCACACGCAGAGCTCCCCCTCCCGCCGGCAGCGTCACCTGGTAACAGCACCAGCCCTCGCCCGGCCGATGATGACAGCGCGGGCTGGCAGACGCCAAATCCATTCTCCCCGAGCCCTTTTATCTCCGAGCGCTACGTCGGAACATGATTATGAGCTAAATTTGAACTGGGAGCGGATCGATGCACCCGTGCACCCCACCGAGCCTGACACATGCATCTGCTGCTGGAATACAGGCACCCGCTGCACAACGGTCTCGCTGGCACCAAGGGCGCTTGTAGTAAAAGGATGCACATTGTGAGCCCGTTCAACGAAGCATATCTGAAGCGTGCACTTTTTTTTTAATTGATACAGAGTGCCTAATGCTGGGCTTTCATTCTGTTTACAACTTCTACGAGATCCGAGACATGGGCAACAAGCGCTGAAAGATCATCGCGGCCGCGAAAGTTAGCCGAGAGCAGGTTTGGCAGGAGAGGAGGAGGCAGCAGGGGGAAGGGATAGAGGTGGGGGCCTGCGCCTGTTTCTCTTGTGGGAGTGAGCAGGCACCATATGATAATTACAAACACATGGTTTCAAAGCTCGCTCCCGCAAGGGAATCGCCAAACATGCACGCGTTGCATTCAAAGCAATGCAATGCATGCACATTTTTGCCTGAAAAACAGAATCGATTACTAAAGGTCTTTTTCCTATGCAGCGCATGTGCGCTGCGTAGGCGAGACCTAAAAACGGCCCGCAAACACACAGGAAGTGATGTCAGCATGCATCTTGTGTGCCGTAGGAGTACTGTGCAATTTCACTTTCTCATTCAAGCACACTGCTGGTGACTGTAGAGAGTGTTGGAGTTGTTTGGAGTTGTGTTCTGGTGATTTTGGATTTTGAGAGTGTTGTTGTGTCCTGTGAACTGTCCCTGGTGTCTCTCCGAAGACTTGTGTATTTGTCTTTACGTGTTTTTTGCGTCTTGTACTAAATCTTTTCGGGTGTTTGTTCAAGGTGTAATTTACATTATTAATAGTTGTTGAGGTAGATATTTGGGCTTCATTTTTGTAGGAATGAATTTAGGTGTATTCTGGGAGATGGTGGGTGTGGGTAGGGAGGGCAGGATGTTGGAGGGAGCATTGGGGGCTTCCTTTGGCTTGTTAAGAACTACCTGCCCTTGATGGTTGAGAGTGCATGTGAGGAACATGTGAGGAATCAAATGCTGCGGATCTTTGGTGTGGACAGGACTGCCCAACAATGGAAGCACCGATGGCACGATTGCGTAGGCCGTGAGGGTTACATGTTGGACCACCTGGGAGTCCTCATTGGCCTACAATGTGCTAAGTACAACCTCAAAATTGTTAACTGAACACTTTTGAAACAAATAAAAAATGCTGTCTGTAACACAATGGGGTATATGTTCAAGAAAGTGGCGGAGTGAGGTGTTAGCTGTCATGCCTTCAAGCCTAACTTTGCCACTTCAGAAAAATAAGGCTGCACCATATTTACAAGCATATGGTACAGGATTGCGTTTCTCCCTGAGCTGGCGTGACACTTAGCAGTGTAGTGCCAACGCAGGCACCCTTGCACCATGGTTCAAGAGTGTCTGTGTGCAGGGCAAAGATTGTTCATGTACCGGAACGGTAACCTTCCTGTACATAAACAATCCAAGGCATTTAGCTTTTTCCGTGTATGCTGAACAAGGCAGCACACATGGGAAAAAGCAAAAAAGAATAGCGAAGTTAGGATCAGGTTTTCCCTGACCTTAATTTTTGGCGCTGCCTCCTATGTACGCTGCCCTTGTACCTAGGTTTTGTGTAACGTTTGATGAGATAGGAAAAATTGTTCATTTAAAATAGGACACCTACAGAATGTCATCCACCATCAATAGTTGTAACACAACCTGGTGCGAGCTGCAGCGATGCTATTGTTAACAGACCATTGAGAACATGATGATGTTAGGAGAAACGGGGCCTTGGGAATGTGTCACGCAAGTAGCGTGTGCAAGATGTACAAATGTGAACGCAGTATTGTCTTGTGTTGCCAAACTCTGCATTATCATGTCTTGTAGGAATAACAGGCAAAGTAGACACACTCATGTATGCAACCTGAACTGCAACAGTACAGTTACAGAGCATTGTCATTAATGTTGATTTATCGGATGATGAATAGGACATGTGTGTGAATTTACGTCTGATACTAACACACGTTTCGTTTCATATCTCACAGCTGGCAGACCACTGATCACACAGGGGGACATTGACACGTTTAGGGACCCACAGGCCACTGGTGAGTTCACCCATTAAATATTGTCTATGAGATGTGATGAATGTCTGGCTAAAATCCAGTATGTAGTAGTATGCAGTATGGGTGTGTATCACATGTACCTTGCCTCCAGTCTCATGATGTTTCGTGGAGTTGTGAAGTGTGAACCAATCAGTAACTTAAGATAGTGCAATGCATATGTCTTTCGGATGTAACTTTGCACATCCCCAGTCAGTGATATACATGCAAGAAATATCAATGGGTTCTGTCACTACAGCACATGCATGTGGATTACAGAGCGTACAGTCAGGAGAGGAGACATGTGAGTGGTGATGGTGATGAGTATGACCAGAGATAACTGTGCAAGTGGGCCAGATTAGTCACGAGGAGGTAGTGTTTTTCAGCCTGTGCGGGGTCAGACACAGGTCTGCACAGTACTATTGTAGGTATGCTGCATACCAGTTTTCCAGAAGTTGCAGGGCGTAGGTTTAAGCTAAGGATACCAATGGCACGCCCCTAACCACCTAGCAAAGATGGCCCTATGTATCTAATTGCTATGTTTTGGCACTGCAACAGTGTTGTCAAGCTGTCTCCTTGGGGTCATCCCCCTGGTAGACTCATGGGCAAATGTACAAGCCCCACTCGCCAGCTGCGGTCTGTGCAGGTAACAGCAGTGGGGCGGTGGGGCGGAGTAAGGGGGGATTTTGAGGGACGATGCAGAGGGAAAATTAAACAAATAATTAATTTTCCCTCTGCATCGTCCCTTGAAATACCCCCTTACTCGGCCCCACCGCCCCACCGCCCCACTGATGTTACCTGCATGGACCGCGGCTGTCTTTCGCCATCACTACATCACCAATTGCATAATTTGATTCTGTGCAGGAAGGTGTCCCTTACTGTGCAAGTACAAATAAAATGAAAAAAGTTAAAGTGATTTTGACGCTTCCATGTGTGCTGCTTGATGCAGCACAAATGAAAGTGACAGTAGGGCTTTTCTAGAATTGTTCATGTGCAGGAAGGGACACCTTCCTACACATAAACAATCCTTCCCTGCACACAGACACCCTTGCACTCTTGTGCAAGGGTGCCTGTGTTGGCGCTGAGTTGAAAAACTTCACGCCTTCGCCGGGGACACGCAGGGCTGCACCACATTATTGTACATATGGTGAAGCCCTGTGTTACAGAAGTGGAGGAGCGAGGCGCTACACCTGGATGGCTTATGCCTCTCTGCTCCAATTACTTGTACATGTCTCCCTCAGTCAGGGTATGTGACAGCACCATCATTTGACACTGACAGTCTCATTGTGTTGTGATACTACATGTCAAATATCATCCACTGTTATGTCAGTGTCCCCATCATTTTGTAACTGATCCTTAAATCAATATTGCATTGTCCATGTCACTTTCGAACTTCACAATCTTTCGTTACAGTGTAGGCTCCCATGTTTCACTGACCTTGTGTTTCAGAATTAAATGGAGAACATTCACATAGTCATCAGGACTCACATATTGTCATTGCTCCCATTCTACAGACATGTCGCCAGAGGAGGTCCACGCGTTTCAAGTCAGGAAAGACCAATATCTGTATATACGCAGGGTGGCCAAAGGCTATCGCAACATGGCGAGGAGGCACTGAGCTGACCGGGCAGCAATAGGTGGAAGTCTGTGCCCGAAGTAGTACTCCACCGGATGACGAGGGACACACAGGCCATACCAGGCCCTTCTGGTGACAGGCTTGGGTTCCGGCATGGACAGAGATCAGCACATCACCCGAGACACCACACAGACAAGCTGCTGCGTCTGGATCCGGCACACAATCTGGTGCCCCCTCACAGTCACACGGACAAGGGACAATGCCATCTACAGCACCAAAACAAGTAGTTGGATTTACCATAAGGGACCGTCACTGCATGATGGACATGAACAATAGACTGGCACAAATTGAACGGGAAATGGTGGAGCACACCACCCACCTGCAGGACATTAAGGCTGCCCTGGGTCTCCCACTTTGACCCTGAACAATAGTGACCCATCCCCCTTTTCTCCATTCCCCCAATGTTTTTTCATATTAATAGTTAGTGCTAGGTACGTTTTTTCAGTGTTGGGTAGTGTAGTTTTAACATAGTTTTATATTTTTATTCTCTTGTAGTATTTGGGTATAAGTTTCCTTTTCCTTTGGGTGGGGGGTAGATGTATTTGTTGTAATATAATAATACAAACCAAAAATATATATATTTGTGTAGGATAACTGTGCAGTTAGTTTATGTTTAGCTGAGATGTATTTGTCCTACCTTCTGGTGTGCTTTAAGGGTGGAAGGGGAGTTGATATCTTAGATATGTTGATGCACGTTTAGGATTAGCTACGGTATATAGTTTAGATTAGGATTCACTAATCAAGATTAGGTTAGTTGTAGTAGTGCTTAGTGTTAGTTTAGGGTAGTTCATTTTGTTAATTAATAATAAATGTTTACTGGTTTTGAATTCTGGTTGCACTTATGTCAGAAGTGGTATGGTGGAGTGGTGCTTTTTACCTTGTATGCAACTTATTCAATCACAGAACAATCATTTGAATGTGTGGTGTGTTGTCATACATGTTACTTAGCTGGAGGGAAAGTGTCAGGATCCATTTGATTTGAGCACAGGAAACTTGCATAGATTACAGGGTGGCAAGTAGGAGTTATGCCCTTGGCTAGGGACACTCTTTTGTGAAGTTTAACATATTATGTGTGACTCACAGAGTTGGACAGCACATTGTTGCCCATGTACAACACAATGGAGGAACATGGCCTTGAGCAAACATTGACATTGCAACTCTTATCCATCATGAAGATGGATGAATGCGCGGTGTTCCCCAGATTATGGCCCCAACCTGCATTTCACATGAGCTTGGCGCAGAGTCCATCTATCATGCACAGACATAGGCACCCTTGCTGCGTAGTGCAAGTGTGTCAGCACTATGGAAATTGGATGTTCCTGTGCAGGGAGGCTCACCTTCGTGCCCATGCAGAATGTTGTCATTTTGCTGATCAAATGTGCATGGCTTAAGGCAGAACACAGTTCTGCAGAAAACAGGAGGGTGAATGTAGCATTGCTCTCTGTAGTGCCAGTGAGTATGATCACTTTTCCTAGCTGTTACTTTTGGCATTGCCTCATAGTGATGCCACCCTTGAAATGGTGGTACAGCATCTGACTATATGCTGATTGCAGTGCACTACACATCCCTGGCCAGATTTCCCTCTCCTTTCACAGTGAGTACAGCATGAGAAGGTTCCTTATTTCCAAGGCATTGTTAACCCACGGGAAGTGGATGACTTAGGACTTGCACTTTAGGATAAGTACCTATTGCCAACACAACTTCACTGAAACAGACATTGTGGTTCCAATAGCAGGTGGTAGATATGTGCCATTGCGAATCTTCATCTATGGGAATATGATGTGTTCCATCTTGGAATGTGACATGCAATGAACCCCATCACAACAAGCTTTGTCCACCCTGTTGAGTGTGAGTAGATCTGCCAAGTGAGACTTGTTAGCAATGCTAAATGGACACACTACTTGTGGCATGCGACTGACTTGGACATATTTCCGCACATGCCTATTCCCATCATGTATGTAGGGCAATGTTGGAATCTTGCAAGAATGTTGTATTTGAGCAATTAGGGCACGGCTAGTTCACACATACCTGGTCATCTCACTGCCTATCTGGGACGCAGTTAAACACGAACATTTATCATATGTCCCTCGGTGTACGTTTTGATGGATTCACTGGCCCAACATTTTTTAAGAGTTCTATACCTGAATGGTCATAGGCAACACACATCTGTGTGACTTAAATATTTTTATTTTCATGTGCATTGACTTTGGTGAAGACTAGCCCAGTACTTGGTCAAACAACCCCCACATTCCCTAGATGCACAGTGGAGGGCCTGACAGAATCCTTTGGGGGTAACATGTCCAGAGGAAGACGCAGAGTTCAGTCAGCAGGCTAATTGCAGTGTCATTGGGAACAACACAAATTATGGTAGTCCATATCGAGGTCCAAGGTGAGTGTTGCAGAGTGAATCTGGGGACAGGAGAAACAGTCCATTTGGCATGGATGAATGCTACTGCTTTCTTCTTTGCAATAATGCAGATTCATCCACATCTTCATCCTCTGATGTGTCATGTGCCTCCCGTGTGCGTGGTGGTAGATTGGCTGCGGCACTGTGAGGCACTGACACATCAGGGGGCTGAGATGTGGATGTTGAAGCAGCAGCAGCATTCATACGTGCCAAACCTTGAGGCAGCACTGCTGTGATGAGCAGCTGCAGGGCATGGAAGATTCCAGCAACGTCTCTGTGGTGTGCAGCCGTGGCAGCCATTTGTGAGACTTGCATCTGCTCAATGTTCTCCATTGATCATTCGCATGTGTAATGAAACTCCTTGCTGACATCGCTGGAGCCAATGTCACTGGACAGTTGTTCTTGTCTCTGAGTCAGTACTCCAGTGATGTAAGCCACGGAATGAAGGATAGCATGGAGCGGACTGTGGGTGTCTGTGATGGTCTGTAGGTGGTCCCGAATGGCACTGAGACACCCAGCTAATTTGGCAGCAAGGTTGTCAAACCACACCAGCACCTGACCAGCCAGCTCCTGCTGTACCTCTACCGCACGACATTGAAATGCCAGAAGTGGGTCCTCAAGGTCCTGGGAGACAGCTGTGGTGGTAGGTGCTTGCTGCTGGGTGGTTTGTGCTGGGGGTGGAGTTTCCAGGACGCTGATGGATAACCCTGCTTCCGGAGATGGGATGCTAATTGAATAGAGCAGCTGTTGGAGGGTGTCCTGGTTGATGGTTGCGAGGTCTTCATCTTCATCATTGAAGAATTGGACAGGCTGCTGTACAGGAGGTTATGTTTCTCCCTCTGCAATGTAAAGGGAAGATGCAGTTGTATGTTTGTTTCAAGTATGATCATGCATTGGATAAGTTTACAAGCAGCCTGCATGACAATGTCCATTCAGAATGTTTAGGAGGATATGCCTATTACATGCCGGATAGTGATTCATTGTACAACATCACGGATGTGACGTTATAGTTTGTTATGATTTCACTGATGATTGAGGCCACGCGCCTCTGTAGAACCTTTCTGTGCTAACATTCTATGGTTGTGCGGTGTTCCTCGCGACCAGCAGTGTGGCAGTTGCTGCTGGCTGAGGCGTAAGGGATGCTGCGTCGCTATGTGCTGAAGAGAAAGAGAATAAACCTATCTATAACGTACTTGTCTTCGTGTCATGTTGTGATTACAACATGTTTTTGGCAACGAGTTTTAGTCAGCGAGGCACATAGTGCGCAGCTGAGAATCCACGTGTGCCATGTCCTAATTACTCTACTGCTGAGTTGAAGAGGCGTGAAGCATTGCAATATTGACGGCTAAGAAGATTTGTGAAGCAACCCCCAACGTGCCGTATTAGTGTTTGCCTGTTTGTGGAGAGCACTGTTCAACGGAGTAGAGGCGTGTGGGACCGTGACATAGAGAGAAGTGCTGAGGGGTAAGAAGGTGTGTGAAGCGACCCCCAATGCTCTGCATTAGTGTTTGCCTGTTTGTGGAGAGCACTGTTCTACGGAGTAGAGGTGTATAGCACCGTAACAAAGGTGGAAGTGCTGAGCGGTATGAAGGTGTATGAAGCGACCCCAAATGCGCCGCATCAGGGTCTGACGAATGGTTCAGAACACAACTTTAAGTTATAGCTGGTGGATGGAAGATGTTTTGTGGTGTCAGAGTGCATACCTGGTGAGGAAAATCGGTTGTTCTGAGGAAGATGCATGTGAACTTGCAGAGCAGCTGAATGAGACACGCCTACGGTGGAGGAGTTTTCTTTTTTTAAACAGACAGGCTTTTACTGTCTGTTGGGAAGTACCGGTGGCAATTTCTTGTAACTGAGTCAAGATTAACTCAAGTTGCAATTTATCGGTTTTATGTGACTAAAGGAGAAGTCGATCTTTGTGTGCTGAACCCTTTGCTAGTTTACCGCAAAAGTCAAAGACAGCATGGCTTGGACTGCTAGAGTGTACACATTACTTCTTTATTTTATTTTTTTCCTTTTGTTGACATTCTACATTTAAACATGGCTGTCACAGCATTGGATGTCACAGCGGTTTCTTCTCCTCCTCATTTTCTCACTCAACTAGGTAGGTCCAGTATAGAATGGGATGAGTGGATTGACATCTTTGATAACTACCTGGAAGCGTTAGATGCTCAAGATTTTAGCTCCAGTAGGAAAAGGGCGATTTTACTTACCAATCTGGGTAAAAAGGGTCAACACATTTTCAAGTACCTTCCTGTTGTCACTAATGAACGTGGTCAACCCATTGAAGATGTCTATCAAGAAGCACGCAAAAGGTTGGAGAAAAGGTTTGCGAAGGAGACTAATGTTGTCATGAGGAGGTTCAAATTCTATACTCAACCACAGAGAGTTGGTGAATCGATTGTTGACTTTGTTACAAGACTACGGGAACTCTCCCTCAAATGTAAATTTGGCCCCATGGCTGAGGAAATGATACGGGAACAACTGATCGTGCAATGCACAAGCAGAAAAAATCAAGACCAGTTGTGGGATGCCAAAGACCCTACTCTAAAGGATGCCTTTGATATAGCAAAGATAGTGGAAGAGTCAGAGTTCTTTATGATGGAGATGGATCGAAGAGATTTGAAATTGAACATTACTGGTGAAGGGGAAACATCTGTAGTGGAGGGAAGTGAAGGGGAGGTGGCTGCGTCCACCAGATTTTCTGTTAAAGGAGGAAAGAGCTCTTCTGGCAGCAGGTTGTATACTATCAAGTTTGGTAATAAGATGTGTGGCAAGTGTGGTAGCACTTATCATACAACAGATTCAAAAGATTGCTGGGCCATTATCGAAGAGTGCAGGAAGTGTGACCCTAACGGTCATTTAGCTAGAATGTGTAGAGAAGTCAACAAAGGAAAGGTGGCCTTGTTGTCTGAGGAGACACACTTTAGTGAGTGTGTGTCTAGGCTGACAGAATTCTTTGTGTTGAACCTTCTCAAGTTGAAGTAGGTAACAATGAAGAGGTACTTCTTACTAGTTCTTCACATTCAGATGAAAAGAGAAGACACAGGTCCAAGGCAGAATTTGTCATTGCAAACAAAAAAGTTGACCTCATGGTAGATTCAGGGTTGTTATACACCATCGTACCTAAGAGGATTTATCGACAAGAATGGCCCAATAAGAGTTTGTTATAAATCCAGGTGGCTATCAAGGAGAGCAGATAGACATACTGGGTTAAATTTTGGCGGACATTTAAAAAAAAAATAGGTCTGGGAAAAGGGAAAAGTTTACGTGGCTGACTCGGGGCCTCCCATCTTGGGTTGGTACCACCAGTATGACCTGCATTTTAAGATTGACCCCAATGGTGTTAAACAGGTGATGGTGGTGGATGACCTCACTGTTGAGGACATCTTGGAGGGAGGTAAGGAGGTGGTCAGAGATCAACTTTGAAACCTAGAAGGTTATGTTCACGAAATAAAACTAAAGTCTGTAGCTATCCCCGTTCAGCATAAGCTCAGAAAAGTTCCCATTATGGTGAGGGGTGAAGTCAAGAAGATGTTGGATGAAATGTTATCCAATGGGGTTATTGAACCTGTTGAGTGTTCTGCTTGGGTTTCTCCTGTTGTCATCACAGAGAAGGCAGATGGAAATTTACGTTTCTGTGTTGTGGAGTTTAAATCAAAATATAATTCCCGATACCTTTCCCCTAACTAACAAAAATTAGCTAATCTTATTGTTGCAAGGTGCTAAATTTTTTCTCAAAACTGGACCTTCGTCACGCTTATCACCAAATACGGTTACATGACTCCTTTAAACACTTGACAGCCTTTATTACCATGGAAGGTATCTTCCAATTCACTAGGATGCCTTTTGGATTGTCCTCGGCTGCTAGTGTTTTTCAGATGATGATGTCGGAAGTGTTTAAAGGTCTGAAAAATATTATCTACTTCCAGTATGATATCCTGGTATTTGGTGATAGCGAGAGAAGTCACAACTTGGCGTTAAAGGAAGCTCTTGCAAGGCTTTTGGAGTCTGGTTTAACACTACGTAGGGAAAAATGTGCTTTCCTTGATAGGGAGGTGGAATACTTGGGACACTCCCATTCTGCTGAAGGTGTTAAACTCAAAAGAGATTTGCTTGCTTCCATAAGGTTGGCTCCTATTCCAAGCAATAGGGATCAATTGTGTTCCTTCCTTGGGTTAATTGAGTATTATTCCAAGTTTGTGAAGAACTTTGCAAGTAAAACAGAACCTTTGAAAATACTTATGAGGAAGGGTGCAAACTTTACTTGGGGAGCAGATCAGCACACTTGTTTTGAAAACATCAAGCTTGAAATTTGTGATGCAGGGATTCTTGTGCCTTTTGATGTTAACGCCAAAACCATTGTTACAGTTGATGCCAGTGACACTGGTATTGAAGCTGTCTTGTCTCAGAATGACGGGACTTCTGAAACAATTGTGGCGTTTGCTTCACATACCTTGACAACTATTGAACGTCATTATTCTGTAATTGAAAAAGAAACTTTAGCTGCCACCTGGGGTGTCGAATACTTCAGAACGTATGTTTGGGGGCGAAAGATTCTTCTCGGTACTGATCACAAGCCCCTGCTAATGATTTTGTCACCAGGTGGGGCAGGTAAAGGGTCAGCCAGACTAGCTCCACTGGCCTCTAGGTCGCAAGAGTACAACTTCCAGATTGAGTTCATTTCTGGTTGACGTAATGTTCAAGCAGGCTGCTTGTTGCGTTTGCCTTTGGAGTGGTAGAAACTGGATAAAATTGGTGTGACAAAGAGTGCAAGGGAAGGAGCAATTTCTAGTTTGGAAGATGTTGTTCAATGGAGTTGTGGAGTGGTAAGCAAAGAAGAGTGGGTGAATGCTATGTTGCAAGATGAGGTTCTTAAGTCCGTTCTCAACCTCATACTCAAATGCGGGCGAAGAGAGAGCACTTTGCATTGTAATGTGAGACCTTTTAATGCCGTTATCAATGAATTATCCATTGTTGCTGACAAGATTGTTATGCGGGTTGTTAAGATTGTTCCTCCGTTTGGCATTTGAACGAGGTTATTTGACATAGCCCATGAAGGACACCTGGGGTAAACTATTACAAAAAAAAGATTGAGGAGCGAATTCTGGTAGCCGGGAATGGATGGTGAGGTGGTCGATTGGGTTGAAAGGTGCAGTGAGTGTGAGAAGAGGTTGAAGGTTGGGCCACAGTCTGTTCCGAGTTTCAACCATGATCCTGGTGTAGTTTGGCATAGTGTTTGCCTTGATTTCATTGGACCTATGCCAGGGGTTAATTCCAACAAGAGATTCGGAATGGCTGCCATGGATGTTCACTCTAGATGGTTGATTGTGTACCTTCTTTCTAAAATTACTCCTAGAGTCACCATAAAAGTGTTGCGCAGTATTTTTAAAGAAGAAGGTTATCTCACTGTTCTTATAACAGTTGACTTTTGGTGAAATGTGTGAATTTTTACGTAATTGTGGGATTAAACATTCTCTCACTGCACTTTATAATCCCCAATCCAATGGTATCGTGGAGAGAGCCAAACGTTTGATTAAAGATGCAAAACGTCTTGCTCTCGCCAATAACCTGGATGTTGACGAAACCTTGAATGAATTAGTGTGAGCTTACCGTACCACTGAAAATTCTACTACATGTGTAGTTCCTTTTGTTGCCATGAGTTGAAGGAAACCCTCTACTAGGATAGTACCCTCTTGGGTCAGAGAGTTATTGGAAGGGAAGTGTGTGTGTGTTGGTGATATATCTAAACCCACTTCTGCACCCAATCTCGTTCATTCCCAGTTGAAGTCCTCCACCAATCTTCAAGCAGGTGATTGGGTCAAAGTCAGATCTGGTAGTTGGATCAAAGGTTTGTGTAAGTTCTGCGGTCCTTTCCAAGTTAAAAAGGTTCACCAGTGGCACGTTGTGTTGACTAATGGAGAGAAGTGGAATCTGCGCAGAGTGGCCAAGACTGCTCACTAGACAAACCACCCAGAACTATTGTGGGTAGAGATTCTTGTTCAGGTTATATGTTGGCGTATGATCACCAATTATTGAACAGTTCTAGTCCTTGTGAGGAGATGAGAGTGACTGGTCCAAGTGGTGACAACTTGGGTGTTCGCCAGAGTCTCAGTGATGAATGTCAAGATTTACACCTCTCTCAAGCTACACAAATGTGTCAGAGACCTTTGCGGGTCAAGAGACCTCCTCACCACTTGCAATATTTCCTGGTGGGTTAGTCCTTATTCCTTGTTGCATTATTGCTCAATGCCCTTGCCCCACGCACCTTTCTTTCTCTTCTTCTTTTGTTCCCTCTGCTTCTTTCCTATTCTTTTATGCCTATTCTTCTTTATTGTTGGATTCTACCTGTGTGTAGAAGAAAGGGGAGTATTTTATGATTTCACTGATGTTTGAGGCCGCACGCCTCTTTAGAACCTTTCTGTGCTAACGTTCTATGGTTGTGCGGTGTTCCTCGCGACCAGTCACTTTGGCAGTTGCTGCTGGATGAGGCATAAGGGACTCTGCGTCGCTATGTGCTGAAGAGAATAAACCTATCTATAACATACTTGCCTTCATGTCATGTTTTCATTACAACATAGTTGTAAATTATCATCTTACAGTTTACAAGTATGCTAAATGTGAGTGACCAATTTCTACACACATGCAGCACCAGTTGTGTCCTCTGTTCAGTAGTGACAGTGATGCAGTTTGTACCACATTGTTGTCATTGTTGATTAGCTCAGATTTATATGTCTGTGCACTGCATTGTGGAAGAGTCACCCCTACTGAGTACACCCTGATACTTTTTCAAGATTGCTCCCCTTTTTTGGAGGGATGAATTGCATGGTGCCACACTTTGCTGTTGGCAATGCAACAGGATTGTTGTTGTGCCATGATTAGGGCTATCCCGCTGTTGTGATCTGGGTTGATGTGATGTGCCACATGACATGGGCAGGGAGGTAAGCTTGGTTTGCCATGATACACACAGTGTAGATACTTGTTCATTTTGTTAGTCAAAGGGAATGATGACATCTTAATGGATGCATGTTGATCTGCAGGTATAGTACATCTTTGGTTTTACTGCCCCTTATCCCTTTCCCCCAGTTTCCCTTTCACTTATGTGCATTTCCAATAGTGACATGTTGCAAGCTTGACTAAATATGGGTCTTGGTCACAGTTGGGACACTTGTGCATTGTTGGCCAGCAGATGTCTTTCTTACATCAGGGGTTGTATGAACATGAGGAAGTGACAGACTGTGACCTGCTCCTTTAAGGATGAACTCCACACTCAGCCACTCAGTGACCGTGACCTGCACCATGTTTACATGTTTATGGTGCAGGCATGCATTTCATCATGCACTGTCACTTGCCTTGTCAGTGCGGCTCACAGACAGGCAGCTTTGCTGGTTAGTGCACATGTGCATGGGTTTGGTGCAAGAATGTTTATGTGTGAGGAGGGACCCCTTCAGGCACAATGGCAATGATGGACTAATTGCTGTTTCTATGTGTGCTGCACAACGCAGTACACAAATACATCCAAATAGCTTTGGCTATTGTGTTTTCTCTTGTGTGCATGCCGTCAGTCATGTTTTTCTGTGCATGCATTGCTTACTGCCCTCCTGTTGGCTTAACCGTTGTGAGTATGATGCAGCGTGACTTTCTATTGTTGTTGCAGGCTGAACAGACAGTAACAACACCCATTACCATCAATGTTGACACCACGTGTAGTGTGTAAGAGGGCTTAGATTCGAGGGCTGTGGATTTCCAAAGGCTTTTTAGTGGTGATCAGGCCCTATCACCCCCTCCAACATCACATCAGGTGAGATTGGCAGGGTGATGTGTGTTTGGGAATATGCCACGCAGATGGTCACATGGATGATACATGCTGTCCTGTTACAGATTATTGGATGCTGGAGTTTCTGTGCGGACGATAACAGACATGATTGCATATTTGTTCATTGACACTGTTGACTTTCCCAAAATACTTGTTTACATGCACATCAAGGTGTAATGGGCAACTCACACCAGGACTAATGTAGAATACTGTTTTCGGTATGGCACATGTGTACACTTGAGAGTAGAGGAGTGCATTTTGACCTAAGGGGTGATGGTACCATTTACCCATTTGACATTCTTTGGTGCTAAATTGATATTCTTGCTTGGTGTCATACTTGACTTGTCATACTTCTTTACAGGGACTTTTTACTTCTGTGAGTATGGTAGACAGACAAGACATGTAGTAAAACATTCCTGATATGCGTAGTACATGCACTGTACTGTTGAAGACATGTCCCCCCTACTTATGGTATGACATCACATTTTGACTCAACTGTGCTGAATGTGTGCATTGTGGGACATGAACCTTTTTAGACAGAAGGCTGCATGATCACTATGTTGTGACAATGCATGTGTTTATGGTATGCAGACTCACTACATGCTTTCTTACTTGGTGTACACAGGGCTGCATCTCATGAACAAGGAAAGGGCCACAGTGCCTGGAGATGAGGCAGGGTGTCAAAATGGCACCCTTACCTCAAAACCACGCACATATAATTTGTCTGCACAGGGCTGCATCTCTTTGACGACAATATGAGGATGCACTGTGAACGCGACTTATTATGTGCATAAGTGAGCATGCCACCACCAATGTCAGCACACATGCACCATTGTGCAAGGGTGTCTGAGTTGATTTGAAGATTGTACATGTGCATGAAGGGGGACCTTACTGCACGTACACATTCTTGCACACAACTCAGACACACGTGCACAATGGAGCATGTGTGCTAACATTGGTGGTGGCATGCTCACGTATGCACACAATCAGTCGCGTTCACAGTGCATCCTCATATTGTCACCAAAGAGATGCAGCCCTGTGCAGACAAATTGTATGTTCATGGTGTTGAGGCAAGGGGGGCATTTTGACACCCTGACGTATCTCCAGGCAATGTGCCCCTTTGCTCTTTCTTGTTGCCCTTATTTTGTGGTCTGATATAAATCTTTGGCTATATTTTGAATTACTTTTCTGTGCAGATTTCCAAGTCTGTGACCCCACCAATATGTGTCTTGCAATATATTTGTTGACTAGGGTGATTTCTGTCTATAACCCCAGGGACAAGAGTATCTGGGACAAGATCTGCAGTCATTGTGGGTGTGCACTGGGAGATATTTAATTGTGCATGAGTGACATTGACCCATCCACCCCGTCCCCCCAGTCCCTGGTTGTTACTCACCCTGTTGCTGATGTAGCTGGTCATGCTCAGCACTATCCTGTCCCTGGACTCCAAACACGACTCCTCGCAGATGACTGCGGACACCTGCTCCTCCAACGCATCCAGCTCCTCCTGTGGAGCTGGACTCCCACCTCAGGTCTGCAGTGCTGCCTTGCGATTGGCCAACAGTTTCTCCTTGGTCTTGCGCTTAGCATCATGCCAGCGCTTCTTACAGTTGTTCATTGTCCTCCTCACCTCTCCGACAGCATTCACCTTGACTGCAATGGACAGCCATATTGAACTTTTTTGTCCCCAATGATACAGTGGAGCTGACAAAGAGCTGGTGTTGTTTCTCTGTCACCTCCGCAATCAGGACCTGGTTTTCCTGCTGGCTGAACCTGGTTTTCCTCTTACCCTTGCCCTTCTCCTGGGTCTCTGGCTGGTCCTCCTGGCTGTTTTGGGGGTTGTCTCCTGCAGTACTGGGTCTAGCTTCCTCCATGGTTTTTCAGAATTAAAAAACAAAATTATGTTTGTGATATTTCGAGGGCGTTCTGTAGTCGCTTTTCCAGCCAACCATGAAAAAAAGTAGCGTCACACTAATTAGCATACAGTTTCTGGCCGCTGACTGCAATGCCGCCACTTTTTTCACGTTAGCGACAAGATTTTTATCGCCGTAACGCTGTTAACGTTGACAATTTCCGCCGAGATGAGAAACTATTGCGAAGGCTTGTAAATACGTCACAAGCATGGCGATAGTTTTCGTCGGTACATGGAGATAAAAAAATTGCCGCTAGCTAATGTTAGCGATAGTTATCGTCAGTCCTTGTATATATGCCCCTTGGTTCTGTTGGCGGAGCCTCTGCTGGTGGTAACCATTACCCAGCAGTCCATCCGAAACAGAACTACTGAGCTGCAGTGAAAATCATCCTACTGAGGGCAAGAAATCTGTCACGTATTTTTCTGGTCTGAGTGTCTGCCATGCAAGGCAATGCAGAACAGGCAGCTAAATTGTTAAATGTCTCTTATGTGTAGGGAAAAGCTCCCTGTGAATTGGGTTCATTTAATTTTTGTTTAGAGAAAACAAACTCCAGCGTCTAGATGGCATGGTGGTGTGGCCTCTCACTTCACAGCAGACAGATCCATGCCAGTTAGACGGGGATCTCTAAATGTGGTCGAAAGCCCTGTGCCTGGGTGGAAAAGGTACTGACCTCTGCCCCCATGGCAGGAGAGGTCTGCCTGCCAAGGTCTTATAAGGTTGTCCGTCTAAAACTCTGAAAATGTGACACAGCCTTGAAAGTCTCCTCCATTGGCTCTTGAGGATTGAAGATTCAAAATCCTTTGCACCATACCTAGCTCCAGGGAGAACAAAGGGCATGGCTACCTTTAAAACCTAGCTCCACAGTACACCCCACCCCAGGTAGAAGTCTATCTAAGGCCACCAAGCAGCTTCTCTGGACCCATGCGTCAGCCTCCATGTACTGTCAGGATACCACACTGAAGCCTCCACTTAGAATCTGGCGGCAGGAGGTTACAGTCAGACTCCCACCACCTCTCTCCTTGCCTTTTGATTTAGAGTTAGAAATCATTTGTAGATTCTACCAGACTCATATGTAACCCTTTCCTCCACCTCTAAGCTGCTGGTACACAGGGGGTTAGAATTGGCCAGTTGACATGGTGCCCCATTTTAACTACACAGGCTTGTCATCAGTCCAAGGCTCGTTGTAGCTTTCACTTATTTCAGCCTAAGAAGAATCTGGGAAGTGGACTGGCATCTTCATTTCCCTGAATATACTGGAAATAGGTGTGTGTTGTGACTTATTTGCAATGTTAATAACACTTACTTGTGTTCTTTTATTAGTTTTTTTTTTCATGTCTTTGAGGCTTGTGCAGCAATGCTTGTGCAGCTTGTGCTTCCCTTGCTGGCTCATGCCTCTGTCAACATTCATTCTTTCTTTTGCTAGTGCATTATGCGCAGAGCCACTGGAATTAGGCGATTGTGCGGCCATGAGGATTTTAGCATAATTATAGATTTGCCACATTTGACACATATGCCATCATCTGCTGCCTAATCTACAAGTTTTAACCAAAAAATAAGAATTCTAGCTCAAACGGTTCAAAAGTTACAAAAAAATGTGATGACACCTGTTGCCCCGCAGCGAGGGCACCTTTCTGTTTCTTATTGTAATAATTGAACGTTAAACTGGTACTAATGAGTTGCAATCAATGCCCAGAGGGGGTTACCAAGTGTAACAAGCATTGGAAATGCAATAGGTCTCGCATTTGTTTGTGTTGCAGCTATTGGCATTGTAAATGGCAATGTATTTTAATTATGTGTTATGGAGTGTGTGTATGTTGTGTGTAGTGGAACTATGTGGGTTGGATTGGATTAGTTAGTTGTGTAATTGTGTGGAGTGTAGTTGTGTGGTGTGAAGTGGATTTGTGTAGTGGCATTATGTGGCATGGTGTGCTGTGGAAATATATGGTTAGCAATTTTGTGGCATTCAGTGTAGTGGCATTATGTGTAGTGGGATTGTGTGGAGTGGTAATTTGTGCAGTTTAATTATGTGGTGTGCAGTTGAATTTTGCGGAAGCTTGTGGAATTGTGTGGTGTGGATTGGATGTATGTGGTGTTGTGTCATTGTGGTGTTTAGTTGTATTATGTGGTTTGGTGTTAAATTATGTGATGTGGGTTGGAAATGTGTGGAACTGAATTGTGTAGCATGGAACTTTGAGTATAACTTTGCGTTTTTGGTGACACAAAAGAACAAATAGGTAGGAGCAAAGCATCAGATCTGAGTTGTTTTTAAAAAAGGAAAGAGTTGGAGCTATTGGCATTGTAAATGCTACAGAACAACCAGAACGTCACCACAAGACTGGTCCTCAACCTGCCAAAACACTGCTACATCTCCCAGCACCTGCGCACACTCCACTGGCTCCTCGTCGAGGCGAGAATCACCTTCAAGATACTCACCCACGCACACAAGCCCCTCCACGGCACCGGACCAGAATACCTGAACAACCGACTCAAATTCCACGCACCTCAAAGGACCCAAGATCAGCCCAGCTCTCCTACGCCGTGGTCCCCCACACCAGAAAGACCAGATCAGGAGGCCGCTCCTTCTCCTCCCTCGCGGCCAAAGCATGGAACGCCCTTCCGCTCCACCTCAGACAGACAACATCTTCGCAAGAAACCTCAAAACCTGGCTCTTCGACAGACCCCCTCCTTGATGGAATGGAACCCTCATCCCCCCCCCCCAACCCTAGCGCCTTGAGACCCTTACGAGTGAGGAGTCACATTTTGACAAACCCCTGATTAATTGATTGAAATGTCTCTTACCTAAGTGCTATGGATTGGAGTGGATGTATGTGGTGTGTACCAAATATGTGGGTTGGATTGGACTTGTAAGTTGTGGGATTGTGTAGTGTGAAATTGTGTGGTGTGGATTGGTGTAATGGAATTATGTGGTATTGTGTGCAATTGAATGACTCTTTTAAAAAAAGAATTATCAAAAAAAAAATGTTGTCCTTGCAATGCCGGCGACCTCCTCCTGCCTGTTGTAATGCTTGTTATAGCTTTTTTTGTTATGCAGGGACATAAACAATAGGAGTGTGTAGTTTGAGAAATAGCACCTGAATTACAACACAAGCAGCAGACAGACACTAGGAGAGAATCAACAGATGCCAGATTCTGAGGGCACACTGAGGTGGTGCTGAGTAATGCTGAAGTGGTGGTGTGCTGGTACAGATGTGATGCTCAGGTGATGCTGAATGAAACTCAGGTAGTGCTAAGTGATGGTGAGGTAGTTGTGTACAGGTATGGAGGTGATACTGAATGTTACTGAGGTGGTGCTGAGTGATGCTGAGGTGGTGCTGAGTGACGCATTGGCACTGAGTCATGCTGAGGTAGTGGTGCAGTGCTGGTGTTCAGGCAGTGCTGTGTTGAGGTGATGCTCTGCTGATGCTGAGGTGGTGCTGCATGAGTGCTGAGTTGCTGCTGAGGTAGTAGTGGTGCACTGATGAAGAAATGGTGATGTGCTGATGTTTAGGTTGTGCTGTGCTGGTACTGAGGTGGTGCTGCACTGATGCTGAGTTGGTGGTGAACTGATGAGTAGATGATGCAGAGGTGATGATGAGGTCGTGCTGAGTAGGACTGAGGTGGTGCTGAGTTAGGCTGAGGTGGTGGTGCTGCGCGGGGTCTGATTTGGTTCTCAGGTGGTGCTGGGTGATGAGTTGGTGCTGTGCTGAGGTAATGCTGCACTGATGTTGAAGTGGTGTTGCATTGCGCTGTGTTGCTGCTAAGGTGGGGCTGCTTTGGTGTTGAGCTGGTGGTGATGCACTGATGCGGAGATAGTGCTGTGCTAATGTTGAGGTGGTGCTGAGTCATGCTGAGGTGGTGCTGCTACATTGGTGCTTGTGTGGTGCTGAGCTGGTGCTCAGTTGGTGCTAAGTCATGGTGATGTGGTGATGTGCTGAAGTGGTGGTGCACTGATGTGTATATTGTGCTATGCAAATGTAGAGGTGGTGCTGTGCTAATGCTGAGTTGGTAGTGCTGAGTGATATTGAGGTGGTGCTGAGTGATGATGAGCAGTGTTGTCATGCTGAGGTGATGGTGCTGCGCTGGTGCTGAGGAGGTGCCGAGTGATGCTGAGTTGGTTCTGCGCTGATGCTGAAGTGGTGCTGCATGGGTCCTGAGGTGGTGCTGCACTTGTAGTGGTGCACTGATGCAGAGATGGTTTTGTACTAATGCTGAAATGGTGCTGTGCTGATGTTGATGCTGTGCTGGTGCTGAGTTGGTGGTGCACTGAGGAGGTAGTGCTGTGCTGATGCCGAGATGGTGCTGCGCTGATGAGGAGGTAGTGCTGTGCTGATGCTGAGATGGGGCTGAGGAGGTGGTGTTCAGGTGGTGCTGTGCTAATGAGGAGATGGTGCTGCACTGGTGTAGCACTGATGCTGAGTTGGTGCTGCACTGGTGGTGGCTCACTGATGAGGTGGTGCTGTGTTGATGCTGATGTGCTGTGCTGATGCTGAGGTGGTGCTGAGTGATGTTGAGTTGGTGCCATGCTGAGTTGGTGGTGCGCTGATGCTGAGGTGAGGCTGCATTGGTGGTGGTGCACTGATGCTGAGATAGTGCTGTGCAGTGCTGATGTTAAGGTGGTGCTGTGCTAATGTTGAGTTGGTGCTACACTGGTGGTGGACTGATGAGGAGGTGGTGCTGTGTTGATGCCAAGACGGTGCTCAGGTGATGTTGAGGTAAGGCTGAGTGATGCGGATTCCCTCGCCACCACCCTTTTCAGTGTCCCTTAAGGCTCCATAACCACTAATGGTCAGATGCATTTAATTAGTTAAAAAGTGTCACACATACCAGTGTAAGGTGTCCAAGCACTTGGCATCACACACAAATTACAGAGACAATCAATCATAAGTGTATACATTGGTGTAAAGGAAATGTTACATAATACAGAGGACTACAGAGTGTAGGAGTCACAAGTCATGCATATTGGTAGGCAGCATTGCTAAAGAGTGCTTGGGCCCCAGAAGCACAAACACAGAATTGAAAACAGAAAACTATAGTTGGGGATGCTCTTAAATAAAACAGTCGATTTCCATCCAGATGAACGTTTTTTGCAACTGTAAAATCTCCTCTAGTCTTCACTTTGCAGTGCATGCAGTTCTTTGATGACAGTTATAAATTCACTGTTCTGTTAGGATTTTAACTTATAAGCTGCAAGTAACAGAAGAGCAGTAACCCATTGACCTATTTACATCTATGCACTTTGTAATCAGCATGGTACACTTTTTTCGCAGCTGGCATAATAACCCTCTGGCTACCTTGCAATGAGTTGAAATGTCTCCCACTAGACAACTCTGATCTCACCAGCAAGAATATCAATCACCGGAGTTATCTTGACATTTTTTACTGTCTGGAAATTGCAGGAGGCCAGGAATGTGTGGAGTGCTTTTAAAAGTAAAATAAACTGGGAAACATTGCCCCTCTGAAGTCAGTATCCAGTGCAATCAATTGCACAGCCCTTGTGCTGGCCCAGTGTTCTCATTCTGCTTTTATTTAATACAATACATTCAAATGCATATTTTAAAGGGGCCCTTTTTCTAGAAGGAAACATTTTGGCCTCAGCACAAAACCGATGAGGAGAAACTTCCAACTCCTCATCCAGCAGCCAAGAACAAGTCCTGGAGGGGAGGACAAAAACACAAGCAGCATGCATATTAAAGTATAATTTCAAGCTGTGTTTAAGTTTTGATTTAAATTTTTACATGATTTAGCGCTGCAGTAGCTAGAAAGCATGGCTGTCTGCTGCTGGCTTCGGACACGAAGGACAAGACGTGAATGATGCAATAAAATGTAAGCAGTTAGTTCTGAGCACCCACAGTGTAACAAGGAGTTGAAAACATAATAAAATAGTCCCCCTCATGAGCAGATAAACAGAACAAAGTGTAATAATATTGTACTAAGTCCCTGCTTCTTGGAGGAAAAAGGAGGGACAAATAGGCTGGACTGGCCACTAGTAAGCAAGTATTTTTAAAGGACATTGAAGCAAACAAATGAGAAGCAATGAATGGCATTGGCCCACAGAGATATATGTATACTAAAGTATAAAAGAGTTCGTACGCTTATGCTCGACCTAAAAATTATGAAATACAGAAGTAATACTATTAAAAAATGTGTCGCATTGTGCCTCATAGTGTGCCTTTTCTTGCCGCATAATTTATTCGATCCTGCTACATAATTTGGCCCTCGGCTGCCGCATCATTTCAGTAGCCCTGATTGTGTGTATCTGCATTCCATCACAGGGAACTTCAGTGCCTTGCCTGCCATATGTACTGATAAATGTCTCTTCCATTCATGAAGAGCTTGGTCTTCTCTCTCTTTACAACTGGTGACGAGCGTGCTGGTGTCCCCCTCACCACTTCCTACCCTTACAAAGCAGGCGCAGGAAGGGAATCGACCAGACTATAGCTTAAGGTGTCTTCTGCAACCTACTGCAGCCGCCCCTCGTCACCCATCAACTGAATTGCTCCTAACAAGAAATCTTTGCCAGCACCAGGATGTAATGGGATGCCTGCCCGAGGGTAAACATGCCCGTCAGCGTCTGGTGAGTAAAGGCAGCACAGACAAGCTGTGGCCTGCCGTTATCGGATGCAGCTTTGCAGTCTATTATATCAGTATGCCAATATTTTACTCTCACGCCATCCAAATGACACATATGGACAAAGCATCTGATTTACATTAGGAATCGTTAATATACACAACTAACATTTAATTCTATGACCGGGCTGGAGGCTTCAGATTATGCATTCTCCTCTTTTCTTTATTAATACAGAAATCAGTATACAAAACCGTGATGGATGGAATGATGCTTGTATAAATCTCAGCCAATGATTAGTACTCAGGGCCACATCACAATCTATCGTTATTTTTTACACCATGCCACCTCAGTTTACACCCAGCTATATGCAAATCAGTCTTGTCCCTGCGCCAATAGTAACAGTCCAGCACAAACTACAAATCCAGGTTCTTCTTGGACCACAACACAAGCAACCCAGAACCAATTTTGCCCTAGTTATGGGCTCATTAGCCGGGTAGTTCTTGGTTCCAGTGACACGGTGTGCACGGGACACACGTCTGGACATACTTGTCCCCCTTAGAGCAACACAATAAGTGTACAAGACAGTGATGGATGGAATGCTTGAATTGATCTCAGCCACTTGTAATTACTTGGGCTGCATCACAATGCAAACTGAGTTGGCATGGTGTGCAAAACAATGACAGATTAGTATGAAGCCTCAGTAATTACCACTGGCTGAGAATGTTTCATGCATTCCATTCATCACTGTTTGGATTATTATTGTGTCGCCCTAAGTGGGACAGGTATGCCCAGATGTAGGTCCCTAGCCAAATTTATTACACATAGCCTTCTACTGCTAACTACTCTATGCTGGTGCACAAACAGGCTGCCTAGCACCCTGCAAAACCTTTGTGCCATAGTACAGACTGTGTGCATGCTGTCTAGCATTGGATTTATACTAGAAGCATACCCTTCCAGTAGAAACTCCTATGTGCAGACAAATTGTTAAACATTCCACACATTGTATGTGTACTGTACAGTGAGGCATACATGCAATGTGTCAAATGTTTGGAGAAATGAAAACATTTCTACTCTGGTACTGCCTGAAATATAGAGACATTAGTTTTTGACTCAAAGTCCAGTCTGGCTGTCTTAGTGGACTCAGTTATTGGTTGATCTGAATGGAATCCCCACTCGGTTAGCAACCCCAATCGTTGTCAGGGTGAACCACAAAAATTCTCTAAATTAACCTGTGCTTAACCCTCTGGTAGCCTAGCACAAAAGCAGTCAGGCTTACCTAAGAGGCAATTTGTAAAGTGATTATGCAGTACACACACATTAATAAACAATATTAAAGTGAAAACATAACACAACAAAAGGCCCACACCAATTTAGAAAAATAGAGAAAAATTAAATAAATACCATTTTACCAAAATGAATTAAATACAATGAATAGACTGGAGTCATGAATTTTACATTTTTGGGTGAACACTAGCACCTAAAGGAATAAAAGGCAACTGCAAGTACCTGGCCACATGAGACCGTATAAAAGTCAAGAGTTGAGGCCGACTACGATGGAGCACTGGTCGGATACAAGAGGTGAATTGGGTCCAGTCTCAACTTGCCTTTGGACTTAGATTCAATTCTGAAAAAGAGTTCCTGATAAGGTAGGGTTCAGCATGATAAATGCAGCAGGCTGTGTCTAGGAAGAAGTCGTTTATGTCGGGGAGTCGCTGAACAAAGTCTTGGTGAAGTTGTCGATGATGGTGAGAAAAACTGGATTTCCAGGCATTATCATCGATGGGGAGTATATCGTCGAAACTGGTGAAGATTTTTACCTTTGAACTTAGACAACTTTCTAGAAGACAAAGTTCTCCAGCAGAACAAAGCTGCAGGATGTAGATAAAGGGGGCTCCATGAGGCCAGCTACCGTTACCAGGAGGTCCTGATGAACATGATTGGCTGCTGCGTAGAAGTCGGTAGTGGCAGCTGGACCTTGGGTGGATCGGCTGGAAAGATTGGTTCTGGTCTTCTTTTGGTTTTCCAGGAAGTTTTGCTTAAAAAATGTCTACGTTTAAACTTTTGGTGAAGTACCCCCAACACCACTACCAACAGTCTAGGACCTCTGGGCACCACCTGGGGGCTAGGTCTCACTCCAGCAGGGGCCAGCAGCAGGGTTCAAGGCCAAAAGAGCTTGTTACCTGCCTTTAACTCACACAGGAGGCCAGCCAACTAGCCCTTGGAGTCACTTCTGTTGGTCCTATGTTCAAGGAGATGGCCCAGTTCTCCTTCAAGCAGCAAGGCATTCCTTCAAGCAACAAAACAGTCCTCCAAGAGCAGCAGGATAGCCCTCTGGTGGCAGAGCAGCCCTTCTTAAGACTTCCACAAGTCCATTGTCATTTTAAAGATTTCTGCTAGATTGACAAGGGTCTAGTAAGGCACTGAATTGAAGGTGGGCTTGATGCTGGGAAGTGACCAATTTCAACATCCATGGTCTGTGCTATACTGGGGAGGTTGCAATGACTCCTGTGGATAAATAAAGGTTTTTTCTAATAAAATGTGCACAATGGCAATGTACAGGGTTGAATTGATGTCAAAAAGAAAGCTGACCATACACACCGAAGATTCAGTCAATTTGTGCAGTTGTTTATATAGTAAGTAAGTAAAGTAAACAATATATACATAGTGTTTGGCAATAAAAAAATGATTTTTTACAGAAAACAATAATTAAACAATAGTGAGAGGTGTCCCAGAGGTGTCCCAGTGAAAAAACGTTTGGAACCTAGGCTAATGGTGACATATTATGTGACATATGTGCAAGGTTTCACTTTAAAACATTCGGCTCCAGGCCTGCCCTGAATTACCCTCGCTGGGTGAGTTCCTCAGATCTTGCTGGTCTGCACCGCTGACTTTCTTCACTTTCCATGAGACTTGCTGTTGCCATGGCTTGTTGGCTCCAATCCGGTTGCCGACACCTCAGTAAGCTGCAGACTTTGTGAGACACTCCGAATCCAGCTCCTGGTTGTTGTCGACGCCTCCTGGACCTCGTGGCTGAAGAGTCAAGACACCCGTGATCACCTGCAATCACCTGACTACTGTGGGCATCCAGCTTCCTGGCCCCGGGTCACTGTCAAGTGACTTTGAACACTGTCTCCTCTGCTTTCAGGTCTTCCTTCTTCTGAATCCAGCCTTGGATTCCACCGGACACTTCTTCTGTCTTCCCAAGCAGCAAGTCTTCTTTGGCTCCCATTGAAAACGACGCCGCGACCTGACACCAAAAGACACCTATGCACCCGGCTTCCCTAGGTGACGTAACTCGAGTAGCCTGGTGCTCCTGTGTGTGTTGGCTCTAGAACTACTTACCCTGTAAGTGACTTGCTTGTAGACTCTCCCGAAGTATCCTAAAACTTTAGAATTCCTCTGCTTTCAGGTCTTCCTTCTTCTGAATCCAGCCTTGGATTCCACCGGACACTTCTTCTGTCTTCCCAAGCAGCAAGTCTTCTTTGGCTCCCATTGAAAACGACGCCGAGACCTGACACCAAAAGACACCTATGCACCCGGCTTCCCTGGGTGACGTAACTCGAGTAGTGTGGTGCTCCTGTGTGTGTTGGCTCTAGAACTACTTAACCTGTAAGTGACTTGCTTGTAGACTCTCCCGAAGTATCCTAAAACTTTAAAATTCCAACCGCGACTTGCTCCATTGAAGTCTATTGGGATCCGCGGCTGTGTTCTCACACTGCATGCGTCTCCCGTGGGTTCTTTAATTACCTGCCTTGGGTGGATTAGTGAGGCCCTAGTGCTTCTGAAGACCTTAGGCCTTCTCCCTTCTCAAGTCGTTCTTCTTATACCTCTTTTTTAGTATATGGTCTGGTACGCCCCTGGGGCACCAGCCATATAAGTGCTTAACTTGTTGTGAAATGTTGATTTGTGCATATGTCCTTGACTTCTAATCTCATAAAGAAATTAGTAGAGTGTGTATAGTAATAAATACATATATATATTATATATATACCTGTGTGGTGTCCTTTCATTTAGTGATTCAAGAGATTATACGGTAAAACAAGCTGCTTTACATTCCTCTGAGACTTAGCATGAAGGCTGCTCCCCACAGCTACCACTAGGATAGCTTTCTTAAAAAGGTTGTCTTAAACCTATCCACCATAAGAGTCGAATTGTACTGGTGCAAGGTGGCCACTTTAACTAGTGACCTGCATATACCAGGCCAACTTCTCAGATTGGTGGGCAGCGTGTGGGATTACAGCTTGCCATTGTTTTACCAGAAAATCTCTATTTGAATTACTAACTGAAAATCCCTAAAGGTACTCAAGGTACATATAAAGTCAAGCTTAGTATCAATACGTTCTACTGAACTTAGAGATGTGTGTGAAGGGATAGCACACCCTTGCTACAGCTCAAACTAGGATAAGTAGGCCGCAAACTAGTGTAGGTAGTACAACACTGCACAACACTAGAATGTCCTTAAGGGTTGGAGCCAGTGGGTCCACCCAGCCTCAGTATAAGAACATGACTTTCTTTGACTTGAAAGCCAAGTGTGCTGCAAGGCACCTGAGGATGGGACAGAGTCCATCAACACTACACCTGATAGATCTGCTGACAGCAGATGATCTTAAATTAGCTCTAGGAGCTACGGGGTCTGAATCAGGGAGTGGGTCAGCTATAGTCTCTGGGTCAGATGATGAAAATCAAGATGACCTGGACTCTGTGGTTGAAGGGCCAGATCCACAGGGATCTGAAAAGGACAGAGGAATTCTCCCTAATAGAACTGACAGAGTGGAAGAGAGGCATAGGTCCCCTTCAAGGGAATCTGACCACTCCTATCACTCTGGCAGAGAATCTGTCCAGCAGAGGAACTCATACTTTAATATAAGAGAGACTTCCTCTGAATGAATGTACAAACTGCTGCAGTATGAGGAAGCAAGAGTTGCCCTCAAGGCCAAGCAGTTGGCATTGGACAAAGAAGACTTTGAGCTCCAGAGAGCTTCTAAAAGAGAGGGGTTTGAACCCCCTGGTGGCAGCAACAGTGTCCCTAGAGTCAGAGATTACATTCCAGACCATAAGAACACGTCCAAGGTTGTTCCTCCCTACCAGAGTGGGGATGATATCCACAAATGGATAACTGCTATGGAGAGGGCCTGTAGAGTAAAACAGGTCCCTCAGAAACAGTGGGCAGCAATCTTGTGGCTCTCCTTTTCAGATAAAGGTACAGACAAGCTCCTCACTGTTAGAGAAGAGGATGCTGATGATTATGAAGTCCTGAAGAGTGCAGTAATAGATGGGGTTGGCTTAACCACGGAACAGTACAGGTTGAAGTTCAGGGATACCCAGAAAGCACAGAATCAGGACTGGACTGACTTTGTAGATTGTGCAATCAAGGCTCTAGGGGGTTGGCTGGTTGGTAGTAGAGTTGCTGATTTTAAGGGATTGTATAATCTTATGATGAGAGAACAGATCCTTAATATTTGCCAAAGCCAGTTGTTGCATCAGTTCCTGGTGGACTCTGATCTGACCTCTCTCCAAGACTTGGGAAAGAAGGCAGACAAATGGGTCAGAACCAGGGTGAGGCAGAAAACCCAGAACCAAGGGGGTGACACTTAGAAGCAGGATCCTAAAGGCTCTGAGAAAGGTGGGGATAAGTCAAAAGACCAGACGTCTTCACAAGGGCCTCAAAAATCCACATCTGGTGGGGATTCACAGTCTAACAAAGGGAAAGGCCAAAGGAAGCCCTGGTGCAAATTCTGTAAACAGAAAGGGCACTGGACGTCTGATTACAAGTCCAAAGACCAAACCACCACCACTCCTGCCCCTAAGGCAACTGTTCCCCCTAGTACAGTTACTGGTGGAGGTGGTAATCAGAATAAGGGTGTAGTAGGGTTGACCCTGGGTTCAGAAGTGGACTCTGGCCTAGTCAGAGTACCCACTCAGGCATTGCTGATTTGTGATGGAGACATTGATACGTCATTCCTAGTGAGCCCCAGTAATCTGGGCAAATACAAACAACAGCCTGTAATAAACGGCAAACAGGCTTTGGCATTCAGGGACACAGGTGCTAGTGTCACCATGGTGGCAGAGGATCTTGTGGACCCTGGGCAGATCATCCTGGGTGAAATGTACCAGGTTACCAATGCAAGCAATGTCAGGACCAACCATAGTCTGGCAGTTGTGAATTTCTCCTGGGGAGGGGTAACTGGCCTTAAGAAGGTTGTAGTCAGTGCAGACCTCCCTGTCAAATGTCTATTGGGCAATGATCTAGAGACTACAGCCTGGTCTGAAGTAGAGTTATGGACTCATGCTGAGATGTTGGGCATACCTGCAGAGGTATTTGCTGTGACCAGGTCACAGGCCAAAATGCATAAAACTGAACCAGCTCTGGATGCTGAAAGTAGGGACCAAGTGCTACCCAAGAGGAGGAGCAGTAGGGTTAAGGCAGTGCCTTCCCCTCTGTCTCAGATCCTGAGGGAAGAGAAGCAGATCCTGAAGGAGGAACTTCCCCAGAGGGACTTGAGCCTGATCAGTTTGAGTTCTCGGGGGCAGGGGGACCTTCTAGGGAAGATCTGAGCAAGGAGCAACAGTGCTGCCCCACTCTTGAACCCCTCAGACAGCAGGCTGCTGCTGAGGCTGCTGGGAGTGCTAGTGAGTCCCATAAGGGTTATTGGGATGAGGGACTCCTATATTCTGAGGCTAGAGATCCAACCCCTGGAGCCACCAGGAGGTTGGTAATACCTCAGAAGTTTAGGGGGTTCCTCTCGACCCTTGCACATGACATCCCTTTAGCAGGTCACTTGGGCCAAAACAAGACCTGGGACAGGCTTGTTCCACATTTTCATTGACCACATATGTCAGAGGACACCAAGGAGTTTTGTCGCTCCTGTGTCACTTGCCAAGCCAGTGGCAAGTCAGGTGGCACAACTACCTGTGGTGGGGGTACCCTTTGAAAGGGTAGGGATTGACATAGTTGGTCTCCTTGACCCTCCAACAGCATCTGGGCACAGGTTTATCCTGGTGGTAGTGGATCATGCCACCAGGTACCCAGAAGCAATTCCCCTGAGGACCACCACAGCCCCTGGTGGCAAGAGCCCTCGTTGGAGTTTTCTCCAGAGTAGGTTTCCCAAAGGAGGTCATATCTGACAGAGATACCAACTTCATGTCAGGATATCTAAAAGCAATGTGGAAGGAGTGTGGTGTAACTTATAAATTCACTACTCCCTATCACCCACAATGCAATGGGTTAGTTGAACGCTTCAACAAAACCCTAAAGGGAATGATTAAAGGCCTCCCAGAAAAGCTTAGGCGAAAATGGGACCTTTTACTTCCCTGCCTTCTGTTTGCATACAGAGAGGATCCACAGAAGGGGGTTGTTTACAGCCCTTTTAAACTTCTGTTTGGGAATCCTGTAAGAGGTCCATTATGTTTGGTGAAGGAGGGCTGGGAGTTACCTCTCAAACCTCCCAAACAGGATGTGATGGACTATGTACTTGGTCTCCGCTCCAGGATGGCCGAATACATGAAGAAGGCAACTAAAAACCTGGAGGCCAGCCAAGAACTACAAAAAACTTGGCATGACCAAAAGGCTGTGCTGTCTGTGTACCAGCCTGGACAGAAAGCGTGGGTGTTGGAGCCTGTGGCCCCAGCAGCTCTCCAAGACAAGTGGAGTGGCCCCCATACAATTGTTGAGCAAAAAGGAGAAGTCACCTACCTGGTGTATCTTGGAACTCCCAGGAGCCCCCTTAGGGTGCTCCATGTCAACAGATTGAAACCATATGTTGACAGGGCTGACACGGACTTGCTCATGGCAACTGATGAGGAACAGGAGGAGGAGAGTGACCCTCTACCTGACCTGCTCTCACAGAAACCTGATGATGGGTCAGTAGATGGTGTTAATTTGGCATGCAGCCTCACTGATCATCAGCAAACTGAATGCAGACAAGTTTTGCAACAGTTTAGAGATATGTTTAGCCTGACCCCTAGTCAGACTTCCTGGTGTACCCATGAGGTGGACACTGGAGACAGTCTGCCTGTCAAGAGTAAAATCTACAGGGAACCTGACCATGTCAGGGACTGTATCAGGACTGAAGTCCAGAAAATGTTGGAACTAGGTGTGATTGAGCCTTCAGATAGCCCTTGGGCTAGTCCAGTAGTCCTAGTACCCAAACCTCATACCCAGGGTGGTAAGAAAGAAATGAGGTTTTGTGTAGACTACAGAGGCCTCAATGCAGTCACCAGGACTGATGCCTATTCAATTCCCTGGGCAGATGAATTGATTGATACTTTGGCCTCAGCCGAGTATCTGAGTACATTTGACCTAACAGCTGGCTACTGGCAGATCAGGTTAGCTGAGGATGCCAAGGCCAAAACTGCATTTTCAACCCCTGGTGGGCACTACCACTTTGTGGTGATGCCCTTTGGTTTGCAAAATGCACCTGCCCCTTTTCAGAGGTTGGTGAACAAAGTTCTGACAGGAATGGAAACTTATTGCTCAGCTTATCTAGATGATATTGCTGTCTTTAGTTCCTCCTGGCAGGATCACCTGGTCCACCTCAGAAATGTTTTGGGGGCTCTGCAAAAAGCAGGCATCACTATCAAGGCCACTAAGTGCCAGATAGGGCAGAGTCAGGTTGTGTAACTGGGCCACCTTGTAGGTGGAGGCCAGGTTCAACCTTTACAGAGCAAAATCCAAACCATCATGGAATGGGTTGCTCCAACCACCCAGACACAGGTGAGAGCCTTCTTAGGCCTGACTGGGTACTATAGGAGGTTTGTGAAGGGATGTGGATCTATAGTGACCCTCTTAAATGATCGTACCTCAACGAAAATGCCAAAAAAGGTTCAGTGGACAGCTAGCTGTCTGAAGGCACTTGAAGACCTAAAGCAGGCCATGTGCACCACCCCCATCTTACAGAGTCAAGACTACACCAAAAAGTTCATTGTCCAAACAGATGCTTCTGAGCTGGGTGTGGGAGCTGTACTGTCTCAACTGAATGAAGAAGGTCAAGACCAGCCAGTAGCTTTTATAAGCAGAAGGCTGACCCCTAGAGAGAAACGTTGGTCAGCTATAGAGAGGGAGGCCTTTGCTGTGGTGTGGGTCCTTAATAAGCTGAGGCCATACTTGTTTGGCACTCACTTCATAGTTCAGACTGACCACAAGCCCCTCCTATGGCTTAAACAGATGAAAGGTGAAAACCCAAAACTTTTAAGGTGGTCCATTTCCCTACAGGGGATGGACTATACAGTGGAACATAGACCTGGGACTCAACATGCCAATGCAGATGTACTCTCACGGTATTTCCACTTAGAATACGAAGACTCAACTGGTCAAGGTTAGTTTAGTGTCCCTGCGTTTGGGGGGGGGGGGTGTAGGGGAGTAGGATCTGCACTTATGTTGCCCCCACTTTTTTTCTGATGTTTACACTGGTTTCTGGCTATAGTCTGGCTGGGACCCTGCTAATCAGGGCCCCAGCCTCTCTGTTCTCTCTAAACAACTTGGAGTGTATACTAGATGCACTAGTGATTGGATACTGTGGTAACTTATGAGCCCCTAGTATATGGTACCTTAGGTACCAAGGGCATAGCTACTTCACAGGCCTACCAGGGGCTGAAGCATGTATTATGCCACCCCTGGGAAGCAGACTAAATCTGACACCACAGGCCTGCTACTGCAGCCTGGGTGAGGTAGTGTTAACACTCCTCACTGAGGTATAGGTTCCCTATATCTCACCTTACACACACATATAAAGCTATCATTCACCCCTAAGGTAGGCCCTATCAATGCTGAGGGCAGGGTGTTTGGTTTCTTTGTGAGGGGGTGCCTCTGCCTGAGCAGTGCCCCTCTGCAGCTCTCAGAGTCCCTTCTCTGTTGCTGTTTGTGGATGTGGTTAAACCATATACTCTTAAGTGCATTATAACCTAGCGGTAAATGCTAACTTTGGGATGGCTGCATCAAAACATGTTGTGTTTGGTGTCAAACGCTTTGGAATCATACCCCCACACCAGTAACTGGTGTGGGAGTATGATCCCACCCTTCTAGAGGTATAGACATGTACCCACTGTGGAAACACGATGAAGAGCCCTGGCATCACAATATGGATGCCACCAGCACAGACACTGGGCTGCCCTCCTACTGCTGACCGAAACTTGCAGTGGAGGAGGCCCAACAATAGGCATCCTGTCACAGGGAGGTGTAACCACCTTCCAGACAGGATTTAGTGTGTTGGGGCTGGGTGGGTGCACTCCTAGAGTGCTTTGAAGTCCTGCACTGGGGGAGCAGAAGGCTCCTCTGTGCATATGCCAGCACAAACCGGTCCAGGGGCTACCAGCCCCTGCTCTGGCGCGAAACTGGACAAAGGGAAGTGGGTGTAGCCACCCACTCCCCTGACCCTCCCATAGGAGTGGTCATAGAGCTAGTCCCTCCCTTTCTTTTAGTATAAGTTAGGGAACCCTTGCCATTGCAAACTAGATATCCCTAGACGATGCTCTTAAGAAGAATCCTGGACCTTCGACGTTCCACTACCTTTGGAAGACTTAAGAATCTCCCTTGGAGTCAAGGAGTGTCTCCCCTGCTTGGCAGGCACCAAAATTTTGCATCAAGGGTCGCAAACTTTCCCGCTCCCGCCGGAGTCCAAAGTCCATGCAGCCCCAGAAGTAGATTTCCTGACTTCTCAACGGCCATCGTGAGACCCAGCAAAGCTGAGGCGAGTGGACCCCACGAGTGACGAGGAGCAGCAATACCGGGTAACATGTACTATTGTCATGTGCAACCCCTTCACGATGTTCTATGAACTTGTGCTTTGGACCACGTGTGGTCCAAGCCTCCAGCAGGATTTATTCCGAAAATCAGAGGCCTACCTTGTCCCGAGTGACCGCAGGCTCCTGGTGAGTGAATCCTCCCTAGGCGTCTTCGCGATCCCTTGCCGGTTGGCTTGTGGGTCCCCTGAAGACTTTTCTACAGAACCAGAGGCCTCCCCTGGTTGCTCCAGGTCTGTCCTGACTTACCCTTGCTGGGGGAGTCTCTCAGACCTTGCTGGTCTGCACCGCTGACTTTCTTCACTTTCCATGAGACTTGCTGTTGCCAAGGCTTGTTGGCTCCAATCCGGTTGCTGACACCTCAGTAAGCTGCAGACTTTTCGGGACACTCTGAATCCAGCTCCTGGTTGTCGTCGACGCCTCCTAGACCTCGTGGCTGAAGAGTCAAGACACCTGTGATCACCTGAAATCACCAGACTACTGTGAGCATCCAGCTTCCTGGCCCCGGGTCACTGGCAAGTGACTTTGAACACTGTCTCCTCTGCTTTCAGGTCTTCCTTCTTCTGAATCCAGCCTTGGATTCCACCGGACACTTCTTCTGTCTTCACAAGCAGCAAGTCTTCTTTGGCTCCCATTGAAAACGACGCCGCGACCCGACACCAAAAGACACCTATGCACCCGGCTTCCCTGGGTGAGGCAACTCAAGTACTCCGGTGCTCCTGTGTGTGTTGGCTCTAGAACTACTTACCCTGTAAGTGACTTGCTTGTAGACTCTCCCGAAGTATCATAAAACTTGGGTGGATTAGTGAGGCCCCAGCGCTTCTTAAGAACTTAGGCCTTCTCCCTTCTAAAGTCGTTCTTCTTATACCTCTTTTTTAGTATATGGCCTGGTACGCCCCTAGGGCCCCAGCCATATAAGTGCTTAACTTGTTGTGAAATGTTGATTTGTGCATATGTCCTTGACTTCTAATCTCATCAAGAGATTAGTAGAGTGTGTCTAGTAATAAATACATATATATTTTATATATATACCTGTGTGGTGTCCTTTCATTTAGTGATTCAAGAGATTATAAGGTAAAACAAGCTGCTTTACATTCCTCTGAGACTTAGCCTGAAGGCTGCTCCCCAGAGCTACCACTAGGATAGCTTTCTTAAAAAGATTGTCTTAAACCTATCTACCATAAGAGTCGAATTGTACTGGTGCAAGGTGGCCACTTTAACTAGTGACCAGCATATACCAGGCCAACTTCTCACAGGGTTCATCTCATGCTGAGGGGAAGTTTGTTCCAGGTCTTGGCCATAATGTAGGAGAAGGCTTTTCATCCCATTCTGGCTCTGCGGATGCAAGAGATTTTGGCCAGGATAAGATCGGTGGATCGGAGGTTTCTCTTGAGTGCGTAGAAGGAGAATCTTTCATTGAGGTTTGGGGTCTGGTGTTGTGGAGGGATTTGTAGGCATGAGGTAGCAGCCTGAAAGTCAATCTCATTTCTTCGGGGAGCCTCGTAGGTGCTGGGTGATGTGGTCTTGTCGTGGGAAGCTGAGGACGAGTCTGGCTACGTCATTCTGGATGGTCTGGAGTTTGAGGAGTAGTGACTTATTGTCTCTATTGTAAAGGGCGTTCCCGTAGTCCAGTCTGCTTGTTATGAATGCATGGGTGATGGCTTTCCTGGATTCAAAGGTATCCATTTGAAGGTCTTGAGGAGGGTTATTGAAGCACACAGAATTGTTCTGACAGTTCATGGTGAGTGAGGAGTCGAGTATAATGCTGAGGTTGCGGGCATGCTCCGTGGGTGTGGGAGGGTTGTCGAGGGCGGTGGGCCACCAGGTGTTGTCCCACGCGGAGGGGGTCGATCCGAGGACAAGGACTTCCGTTTTCTCTGAGTTGAACTTCAGACTGCGACGTACTTCATTCCTTCCTGGAAACTGTGTCTGGTGATGTCGGGTTCCTTGGTGAGGGAGAGGATGAGCTCGGTGTTGTTAGCGTTAACCCTAGGCAGCGAACTCTGCTCTGCTGGGAACGTGGGGTTCAGGCAAAACTCCAACTCCGCAGCAGAGCGGAGTTAGCCCGCCCCTCCACCCCCCTCAACTTAAAAGCAGGGGAAAAAAGTTACTTACCTGCTGTGGCTTCTCCGGGCTGCCCTCCTTCCCCTCCTTGTCCCCGCAAACTCCTACTTGTACAGTGGGGGGATGGGTGAAATACGACCACTTGAGGAGCGCCTGAGCAGAGTTTGAACTACCAGTAGGATGGTTTACCTTTTACGGAGCGATGGTAGTGACTGTTAAGAATAATGGTAGATGGGCCTGGGGGAACCCAAATCCTATCTGGGTTGTCATGTAATATGCACAACCATGGGTAAATATCAGGCAGTTACAGGCCTCTACATAGATAGATATGATTATGGCCTTACTTACACTGAAGGATAGATGTCTCTCGGAATGCCACGTTCAAGCTAATCAATTCCTACTATCTACACAGGTCTGAAATGGCAGCAAGCAAAATTAACATGTTTTTCCCACACATTCACGCAGTATGTGTCCCACATGTGGAGTGGAAGGAGCAGACATGTTCCTCATGGTGTGAAGCTGTACACACATAAATGAATACTGGAACGGCGCTGTGCCACTAACCACAGTATCCCTAAAACACCACTGGCATGGCTTCTGGGTCAGTTCCCATGCCCTGCCAAGTTTAAAGTCACCTCGAAATGTATTGACCTAGCACTGATTTTAGCAAAAAGACATAGCACAATGAACTGAAAGGCAAAGAGAAGCCTTCAAATAGGCAAAAGGTAAAGGAAACTTTTCAGATGGGCTATCTATAAAAGCATTACCAAACTTAGAGAGGCTGAAAGAGAATAGGGCTCCATGCAAACGGCTAGGGACTAGGAGGAAATCCTGCGGGACTTGAAAATGTATGAAGATTCCTTAAGCAGAGGTTCCCCTTCCCGCTCAGGAAGTTGAGGTAGACAAAAATGCAGTAGAACAGCTGAATACAAGAGGTTCTAGGCTCGGCGTCTACTCTGACGGTAGATAGGTGAAGCATCCTTGTAAAAAGTACAACAATACAACTAATAATAACAGTAATAATAATAACAATAACGATAATCATGAATTTTTAAAAGTACATTAGAAAAAGTAAAGTGTTTATTTTTACAAAACATAAACCCATCTGCTGCACCGCAACAGACCCATCCCCTCCATAAATCTCTCAAAAACCCACAACAGTAACATATAATACATTTAATCTATTCTACCCCTCCCACGCACACCACCCGCAACATGTCCAACACTATCCCTAGTGCACCCCTCCAAATGGTCCTGTCTTTCCTTACTTTTTCCTTTGGCCCTGCTTTAGTTCCTGAACGCCTTTGAGGCGTTGTTGGAGGAGGATCATGATGGTGTGGGAAATGGAGTGGTGGCTGCTGTGTGGGAGGAGGATTTACTTGGCCGCCTGCGGGGTCCTGGGCGATGGTGTCTTGTCCGCAGCTCCATCAGCTGGGCACTGGTCGAAAGAAATGCTGCTCTCCTCTCCTCTTCCTTCTTCACCACCTGGAGATACGCCACCTCAATCGCCTTCATTTTAAGGAGGCGTAGCCGAACAGCTCCCTCCAGCTGCCGCCACTGCACCAGCCTGTCCTTCTTGGTAAAATAGGTGGAGCTGGGGGATGGACTCCAGACAGGAACTGCAGGATGTTGCGGTGAAGAAAGAGGAAACAAACATGAATTGTAGTACCCATTGCAGGCACATTTGTATAATCAGTCCGAAACACTGCAGTGCTAGTTCTTTAGGGCCTCTGTACTTTTTTATAACTCTGTTCCTTAGTAATTTACAATTTACATTGCTTTGCATTGATTAAAAATTGATTAATACACCGCAAGTACCTGCATAGTTAAAAACATATTTTTGTTCTCAAACGGAAGAAAAAGAAACATAGAAAAGTTTAAAGACATGTTTTCATTTTGTGAAAATTTCTTTCAAACTACACTTAAGTAATATGTGTTTTAACAATTGACTGCATAGTTATATACATTTCATCGAAAACTTTGGCGCTTTAAATTTATGCACCGTTGATTTTACTATATATGCAACATTAAAAGAGCAAAGCTAACAGGGCAGCATGCTATTTTGGCCGACTGTTGGAACATAACAAAAATTCCAGTGGTCCTTCTCTCTTTATTCACTCAAATTCCACTGCCCACACCACACTCACTCCTACTTCATTACCAGTACAACAATTAATATTGCTGGGTTAGGAAGCAAGTCAGAGTTGAGTAAGGTTGACGTTTTAGGCCAGTGTTTGGGCTTGGTCTAGGCTGGGCTATGTACAGGTTAGATGGTTTACTGAGTACAGAAGACAGATCAGTGTAAGAGATGGCATGGCATGCACGGAAGAAAGTCAGGAAGTTGAGGGAGAATTTGGGGTTGGGATTGGGACAGGATTGGCAGTGTTGGCATAGGTGGAGAGTAGGCACCGGGCAAGGAAACAAAGAATACACCTCTTCCTTTACTTTAATGGCTAAGGGGCAGAGACAGAAACACAGCAAGATAGATAACTTAAATATGCCTAGGGATCGAGCTTTGGCAGAAGCATGAAAGGAAAGGAAAACCTTAACAAAACAAAATGGATGCAGAGTTTTCAGAAGGGAAAATGGGACTGACTTACTGTCCATCCCAGCAGCCACCTGCTGACCCTCCTCCTCCTTGTGATTTTCCTCATACCCCTCCTCCTCAGCCTCTCGTTTGAGAAAGCAAGGCACTTATTTAGTAATGTCAATGCCAACTGCAGTGTTTTTTACAAGTAAAAACGAAATACCTAACATATCTGAATGTACTGCTTGCCAAAGAATCACTTTGGAAGATGCACTCCCATATTTTAAAATTGAAAATGTCAAACATTAAATGCTATACAAATTATTAATTATGGGGGGAAAGTCTTCAAAAGCAGAAGCAAAACAATAATTGAAATGTAAGAGGAGTAAGAGAGGTTGATACTGCAACAGTAAGGAAAGAAGGGAAAAATAGAAAAACAGGAGGAACTAGGCTGCGGAAACAGAAGCGAATATAAATCGAAATACAATGAGATGTGCGGGGTCTAAGTACACTAACTCAAAAAGATCAAGAGGAAGTTAGGAAATGGTAGGAAAAATACAAAAGAGGAAAATCTAGTTTGACAGACGTCTAGCTGCATTTCTCAGTGAGGTTGTATGTGAAATGTAAGAAAAGTAAATTAATAATTGTACATGACTTACTGGCACCAGAGGGAACGGTTTCTAGGGTGGTGGCGGTGGGTGAGAATGCTGGCCTCCGGGCCTCCTCTTCTTTGGTGTTCTTGAAAGGAGGAAGGAAACATGAAGCACCGTTTATTATTAGAGCTTTGTACAATAATATTTATGTGCATGTAATAAGAATTTACAGGCAAGTAAATGTAGTTTGAGTAACTGACCCAATTCCCACCCTTTAACCTCTATCCTTAAATCAATCCCATGTCGTACAAATTAGTTACAGCTTCCAATTATATTGCACCTCTGTTACCTTCATGAGTTACCAATATCATCTTCATAAGTTACCAATATCATCTCACATTAAAGCAATCCACAATCAAAGTTGACAATTTGGCTCTGCACTTAAAAGAGCAGGAGACTGTACAGCCACAGGTCATTCATGAAGAAACCCTGCCACCAATGAGATTTTCCCTCTATCCTCCCAACTCCCTGCCCAGTAGTACTACTGGATATCAACCTCCAGAACATGGTGTAAGAATATCAAAGACATAATATTGAGGGAAAATATATATTGAAAGGTGTGTGCATATAGAGAAATATAAATATACTATTCTCAACTCCACATCTACGCAACTAAAAATATATATATCAGTAAAGTACATATATGTGGAGTTAGATCTAGAAAATCTAGACTTACTTACTGGTCGATATTTGATTTCAGATATTTTGACCTCGGTAATGTGTGCCATTCATATCATGGCATCGATATTCAGGGTGTACACCTTCCGGCCCATCAACCTAAGCCTAAGCATACCTGTATTCATTGCTTCAAATATTTTAGGTGACCTCTCCTCAATGTGGATTTGTCAAACAGATTTTGTAATATCCAAAAACACGTCAATATGTCTTTACATCACTACCAATCCCAGTCCTCCTGATACTTCCCTGGCATTCCACAGAGTCTCAGTCTGAACCACCTACAAACTACCTTGAAAGAAAATATGTATATAAAATATTTTGGTATGTGCTGATTTGTGTACACCTAAAGACACATTTGCACATAATAACAATTACTTAAATATTAAGAGCGTTTTTTCTACTCTATGGAAGTGGGCCTCAAGGTACTCTGCCAACTCACCTGTGGACTCAGCAAAACCAACTTATCTTTTCTGCTGCGCGGCACAAAGCTGAGCAGAACCGATGTATTGCCTCTGCTGCGTGAACTTCTCCCGGTGCCAGGACTCTGCATCGCAGCCTCACAGCTCCTCAGAACCCATTCATCTTCTCTGTTGCATGACGTATCCTCGATGTCTGACTTTGCATCGCAAGCCCTTGTCGAAGGGCTTCTTGATGCTGAAGCAGAACCTTGTATCGCAGCCCTGCAGCTCCTCAGAACCGACGCATCGCTGCGGCTATGCAATGCATCATCGACGCCGGACTTTGCATCGCAAGTCCTCGTCGACGGGATCCTTGACAGGATCAGCTATTCGGAATTGATACATCACCTCGGCTTCGGGACACATCCTCGACGAGGAACCTTTCAATGCCCCACAAACCAGGATTTTCTGTACTCTTGTTCACCGGGCCTAACTGATCCCTGTAGCCGGCCTGTGCTCCATTGTGGTTGGCCTAAACATTTGACTTTGTCCTGGTCCAGTGAGATCAGATAACCACAGTAGGCTCTACTGGTTGGATTTTTGTAATTTTGGTCTCATTTCTTAAAATTTACTCTATTCTTTTATTCTGAGGTGGGATCCTTTTTGTGGTGTGTCGCCTCTTTGTTATTATTTGCAGTGTTGAACAAAAACCTTACACATTGCCACTGACTTAAGCCTGACTGCTTTGTGCCAAGCTACTGAGGTTTGAGCACAGGTACATTTAAGATTTGCTTGTGACCGCACCCTGACAGAAATTGTGGTTGCTGGTTGAGAAGGGTTTCGGCCATCCCAACCAGTAACCCAATTTCTCGGTGTGTACTCAGGAACTAGTGCTCATGGCTACAAAAAAGATTTCCATATAACTTAAACGTGTTCACTTTCCAGATCTGACCTATGCACTTTAAATAAAGCACTACATTTGTACTGCACCTCTTGAACCCTTGTTCTGTCACAAAATTCATATATGGCCCACTTGCAAGAAATAATAACCATCACTTACCTGTATGCACCACTGCGATGCCCAACTGGTTCTGCGGTCCAGGATGTCAGCCCAGCCATGCATGATTGGTCACTGGGTATGCTGCTACGCACTCTCCCTCAGTGAAAGGTCAATTCCGCCAGCCTGGACCCCTTGTTAGGCCTGCCACCTGCTACCAACGTGAGTGGGAGGTGATGCAGTGCATAAAACACCATCATAACCACCTTCTCCCCTGAAAACTCTTTACTTCTCCTTTGGCACACTGCCTGCCTTAGCCATAGTTGTGGGGGTAAGGAGTAACACACATATACGAGGCACTGGCGTAACGAAACTCGAGGGGGCCTCACTGCAAGGCACATGAGGGGACCCCCTCCGGGCTCAATCAGGAACTCTGCAGCCTGAGTGCTGTGCTGAGGGGGCCCCCTGGAGCTTGTGCCCCCCCCACCACCGCCCTGCGGGGGGCCTGTGTTACGCCCCTGATACGAGGTGGACAAAAAATAAATGAAAGCAGAGGGGGCGTGAAAGTAGATGAAAAAGTGAAAAGAAAGATGAAAAATTGGGTGAGTTGGGCAAGAATGGGATGCATGGGTTTGGATGGGTTAGGGAACAGAGGTAGGAAATAGCCGGATGGAGTATGAATGCTAAATCCTGACCACGTGGTTTTGCGCTATATTTTTTAAGGCAAAATGTGTCTTTGCTTCATTTTTTTGCGCTAGACTCAGGGAGACAACGTCCAATTTCACATTATATTTTACACAATTTCACTAACAGCAATGACACTATTTTTGCCCAACCCTTACTAGTAATATCTTTAGGAAATTAAAGAAATAAATTTCGAAGGGAGGATTCATTTGGGATGAAGAAGTCAACCAAGTGTTTGAAGAACTATTTTTTTCAATTCAATAAACTTTATTCGGTTTTTGTCATTAAAATCATAAACGTTACACAGATACAATACAAACAAACAATAAGTTGTGACATAATTTAAAAACAGGCTCCATTGCCACACAAGGATTCATCTAAAAACAAGTCTAGATAAAAAGACATGTCCATAAAGTGTCTAGACTTCATAGTTGCCTTTAAAAACCCTACAATAAAAATAATACAATCATCCTTCAACAGTTGGAGATGCATTAATGCAGGTCTAACCTGTTTAAAATTCAATTTCTTTAAAATAGGAACTATAAAATGCCTCCTGGGGACTTCATACAGTTTACAAAAGAACATAAAGTGCAGCAAGTCCTGAGGAGACTTTCCGTCGCAGCCACAGGAAGCTAGCACTTGACCTCTAGAAGCCCCCTTGGGTCTTGCTAACAGGAGATGGAAAAGATTCATCTGGAACCTGGTTAAAAGAAATTTTTCATGTGACGTCAAGGACCCCATAAGGTGTGGTTAAGACAGTGGCGTCGATTTAAGCAATAGATATGCCCGAATACTCGGTTTCCGTACCTCTTCTGCATCCCGATCTGCTTGCCTCCTGCTCAAGAAGGAGGACTTCCACAAACATGGAGATGCCCTAAAGAAACGTCTATTAGCTCGGGGTTGTCCACATCGCCTTGTTAGACATGCATACAAGAGAGCGAAATATTATGACCGAGACGCTCTAATGCAAGGGAGTAGACGTGTACAACCTGATCAGATCACATGTGTAATTAATCATTCTTCTTTGAATTATAAAATAAAAAATGTGATTAACAAGAACTGGAGAATCCTCAATACAGATGAGAATGGGATCCAACTTCAGCAGCCATTAGTGACATACAGGAGAAATCGAAATTTGCGGGATCTTTTGGTTCACACGAGAAACAAGGCCCCGAGCATTCCACATCAAACTACCATCACCGGACTTCCGCTGATACTAGGAAATCACAAATGTGGGGCATGTCATGCCTGTGATGCAGCATTAGTAACTGAATTTTTTACTTACATTGATAAAAAGGTTAAACTAAGGCATCTCACGAATTGTAGAAGCAGCAATATTGTATATATTTTGTTTTGCCCATGCGGGTTGGCCTAGATTGGTGAGACTGGACGTGAATTCCGTCTCAGATTCAGTGAACACAAATCAGCGATAAGAACAGGAAGAACTAATGCCCCTCTAGTGCAGCACTTTGTGGAGAGCCAACATTCAGAAAAAGATGTGAGATGGTGTATTTTAGAGAAGGTGCAGAGTAAAGCAGGCTCACCAACAGAACTAGCACGGAAAAAACGTGAAACTTTTTGGATTTTCCATTTGAATAGTGTCAAGAAGGGCCTGAATGAAGATATAGTGTGGCATGTTTCGTAATTTGGACATTGTCCTTAGCTGCAGGCCAATAAGTGTAAGTGTATCTGAATCTTGCCTGGCCCGGTGATATAGAGCATCACTCAGGGCCCTGAGTGACCATGGTGTACCGGGTTAAGAAAGTGTAAGGACTGTAACTGATTTGACAATACCAGACTGGTATCCCGTGGTAGAGGTTGTACATACACCTCGAAATGGAATCAAAATACATGAAAAAGAAATTTGTTGTTTGTACTTTCGCCGTTCTTATTGGAAAAATACATTTCGAGATGGCACTCTACAATCGGGTATTATTGTAGTCCTATTTCTATGATGATGACTGCCACTCTATGTCACCTGGATACAGTGCCAGGTTTTACGCGTTTTACTTTGTCAGGCATTAATTATTTAAACTTTGCATCTTGATCTAACTGGCGCAAACTAGAATGTGCAACATTGCATTAACGCGGTAATTATGATCGTAGATGTAAAAGAAGCTGGCGGTTGCCTTTTAGGACGATTGTAGTCCCATTTCTATGGCTATGACTGTAACGCTATGTTGTTGATACACAGCGTCAATTCAAAATTTGCGAACATACGTGACAAGAATTTTCAATTCTATTAAGGACACGGAGGCGAGGATTATGCTTCTCATTTCTTTACTAGAAATTTGCTCAGCAGCCAATCATGTTACAATAAACTAAAAAACCACAATACCCATGAACCCACTGGGCATCACGTAACAACCATAGAGAATGCATGTATAAATAGTCAGCAAGAGAATATCACATCCTCTTTCTTTGGTAGATAGCAACAGTCAGAAGAAGGAAAAAGTGCAACAACTGGAAGGGGCTTGGAGGAAAACTTGGAGCTTGAACACTGCAAGTGAAGACCAACAGGATGGAACAGTTGATTTGATGCTTGAATCGACATCCGAAAACTGGAACCAGCAAGCGTCCGAAAGATAATCCAAGACAAAAGGAGAGGATCGCAGCTCACTTTGGATCAGAACCTGAAAAAGATATAAAGTCGTAATACACCATTCCGAAATGCAAGAAAAAGCATAGGATACTTAGGGAGGGAAGAGAAAAAACAAGGAATTTATCCAAATATACCAGATCAATATATCAGAAAATATATAATTGAAAAGTCTTATATGCAAAGGTATATGTGCAAAATACATGACAGAAAAAATGGGTGGGATAATCCTCGCCTCCGTGTCCTTAATAGAATTGAAAATTCTTGTCACGTATGTTCGCAAATTTTGAATTCTATGTCAGGACCGGAGGCTCCGATTATGCTTGTTCAAAGCTGAGCCACCACAACAGAAGCAATATCCAGAATAGGCTTATAATAAAAAGTTTTAAACATAGAATCAGTTGACCAATCAGCTGCTTTCATAATATCTATTAAGGTCACACCCATAGAAAAAGCCTTGGAAGCCATAGCTCCACGAGTTGAATGTGCACCAAAAACAGTAACATCAATACCTGCTTCACTCATTAACCATCTGACCCATCTGGCTAAAGTAGCCGGGGTCACAGGGCGAAAGGGTTTTTGCAACGCAATCAACAATTGACCATGCATATCTTGTCGAAATTGAGCAGTACTTACCTCATAATCCTTAATGCATTGCACTACACAGAGTTTTGGATTATTGGGAAAACGTGGGTAAGTGACTGAAGCAGTATTACACTTAGTACGTCTGGAAATGGAAAAAGTAACCCCTTCCGGAGAAAAAGTACGACCTGCAAGATCTAGCGCGCGAACATCCGACACACGTTTGCAAGAAACTAGACATAAAAGCATAGTTAACTTAGCTGATAATTGTTTGCGGGATAAAGAATCGTTGGCAGGCCAAGCCTCCAAGAAACGTAAGACAATAGACACATCCCACAATGCAACATACTTAGGACAAGGAGGCTTTACCAATCTGATACCTCTGAGTAATTTGGAAATCAAAGGATGTTCACCTGCAGGTTTACTATTAATAGGAATATGCCCCGCCGAAATGGCCGAACGGAAATTGTTGACAGTCCGATATGCAAGGCCTGAGGAAGCAAGGGAAGCTAAGAAATTCACAATCAAAGTGACATCTGTATTAGAGGGATCCACTTCCCGTTGAGCGCACCAATCACACCAACATTTCCATGCGGCTGCATAACGTTTGTGTGTGTTGGGAGACCAAGCGTCGTTGATAAATCTGGAAGCGTCTCCCGAAAGGCCTGAGACTTGCCAGCGATCCCCGAAACCCGCCATGCCACTAGAAAGAGTTGACCCGACTCTATTAGAGGATGAGGATTGCCGAGGGGATCCAATAACAGATTCCACAGTTGGGGAAGAAGAAATGGCACTGCACAAGACATCTGCAGAAGAACCGGGAACCAAGCCTGAGCCCTCCAGAGAGGGGTGATCAGAATCAACTCCGTCCGATAAAATTTCATGCGAGCCAGAACCCTGGAGATCATGACAAACGGGGGAAAGGCGTAACACAGGAGAGACGGCCATGTCTGTAGAAATGCATCCGTGGCAAGAGCCTCCGGATCCGGACGCCAACTGAAGAACTGAGGAAGTTGAGTGTTGAGGCGAGAGGCAAAAAGATCGATCTGGCAGGGGCCCCACACCCGAGACAGGAATCTGAACACCCGAGGGTGAAGTCTCCAGTCGCTGAAATCTCGAAGGTGACGAGAATTCCAGTCTGCCACCAGATTGCTGTGACCCGGCAGGTATTCCGCAATCACCGTGATGTTTCTCTGAAGACAAAAGTGCCAAAAATCTTTGGCTATCTCTGCTAGAATCTTGGAACGTGTCCCCCCTAGTTTGTTGACATAACGGACCGCTGAGACATTGTCCATGCGCAGGAGAATGCAACAATTCGTCATGCGAGGAGATAGACAACGGATCGCAAAGGACCCCGCCAGAAGTTCCAGGCAATTGATATGGAGAGATAATTCCTCCGACGACCACCGGCCTCCCGTGGAGATTGGACCGCAACGGGCTCCCCAACCCCACCGACTGGCGTCGGATTCTATCACCACCTCCGGGGACACTCCGAACAGGGCTCGGCCATTCCAGGACTCCATGTGTTCCAACCACCACAACATCTCCCACCTCGCTTCCTCTGACAGAGGAATCTGATCCGAATACTTGAGGCCTTTCTGGAGATGACGGATTTTGAGTCGCTGAAGCGCCCGATAATGGAGAGGACCCGGGAAGATGGCCTGAATTGATGAAGCTAACAGACCGACGATCCGAGCTATAGACCTCAACGACACAAGCTGTTTGTGTAAAATCAATCTCAACTCCCGTTTGATTGACCTGATCTTCTGAAGGGGCAATAGCAGTTGGCAAGAGAGGGAATTGATCAGGAAACCCAGAAATTCTATCGACTGCGAGGGGTGAAAAACAGATTTCTGAGGATTCACTAGAAATCCGAGTGACTGTAAGAGATCTATTGACCATTCCAAATGGAGCATTAACAGACGGGGACAGTGAGCCATGATAAGAATGTCGTCCAGATAAATTATCAGACGAACTCCCCGAGCTCGCAGTGACTCTACCACAGGTCGCAGAAGCTTCGTGAAGCACCAGGGTGCTGACGAGAGGCCGAACGGGAGAACTTTGAACTCGTACCAGACACCCTGCCACTGGAATTGAAGAAACCGGCGATGAGGACCGTAAATGGGAATCGACAAATACGCATCCTTCAGATCGAGGCGGACCATCCAGTCCCCTTCCTGAAGAAGATCCCTCAAAAGATGGATGCCCTCCATCTTGAAGTGGCGATAGACAATCCAGCCGTTGAAGTCTTTCAGGTTGAGAACTAACCTGGAACCGCCTCCTTTTTTCTGAACTAGAAAGACGTTGCTTGAAAAACCCTGAGGATGAGGAAAAGACCGGACAATAGCCCCTTTCCTCAGGAGGGAGTCGATTTCCTCGGAAATAATCGCCTGATCGTGAAGAGAGAACATCAAGGGAGAAGGAGGGAAAGGTTGACTTGGGCAACTGAAAAACTCTATTCTGAAACCTTTGACAGTCTCTAACACCCATGCATCGTTGGAGATCATGAGCCAATTTGGAAGGAAAAACTGAATCCTGCCCCCCAACATGACCTCTGTAACAGAGATCAAACTCACCTGAAGCGGAGGAATCGTGATGTCCTCCCTGTTGACCGCCGGCACGTCCTTTGCGGAATTGGTATCGACCTTTACGGGAGGGGTAGAAGGAAGGCTTGTTGGAGGCGGAGTTGGGGTCCTGACCTCCACCACGGTGGGACTGGAAACCACGCTGGTTAGATTGGTTAAAGCCGCGGCCGAACGATCGTCCCCTATATCGTCCGGCCCTTCCAAAAACCGGGCGAAAAGCCCGTCTAATAGAAGCCTGAGCCTTGTCCAGACCACTGAAAGTGGCGACAAATTTTGTAAGTTCCTTGAGAAAAGGATGTCCAAACAATAAACCCTGCGCCAAAGGGCCGGATTCAGATGAGGAGAGCTCAGCCAATTTTGGGTCCAATTTTAATAAAATAGAACGTCTGCGTTCAGAAGACATGGCACAATTGGCATTTCCCAATTGACAAACAGCTCTTTGAGCCCAACCAATGAGGTCGTCAGGATCAATGGCGGAAGAAGACTCTTTGGCCTGATAACCTAAATCCAAAATTTTGGTGAGAGGTCCCAATAAGTCCAATAACTTATCTTGACAAGAGCGCCAAGCTCTATCAATGCCTCTCTTGGGGTCCTTGGCATATTTCTTAAGATATGTCACCATAGTCGGATCCACCTCCGGAGTGTCTGCTAATTTGTCTGCTAAATCAGGCCGTGGACATTCAGAACGGAGACGGGTACGCACATCCTTGTCAAAAGGTTGACGAATGTGTGCCTGGACGTACTCCGCCACCTCCTGAGACGGGAGCCAAGAGGAAGAATTAGGATGTATGATGTCGGAAGGATCAAAGGTCAGAACCTGGGGATGCGATGGCGCGTCAACAAAATGTTCCTTCCGGGCCTTCTTACGAGGAGGAGAAGTGACCTCATGATCCGAGGAGGAAGAAGTAGAAGTGCTATCATCGTCTGTCTGACGAGCTGGAGGGGACGAAGGCTCCACGGGAGGCTGACCATAGGAATGTTCAGAAGAAAGGGCCTTGGCCAGTTTAACAAAATCAGATTTATGTGGATTGGATAGTTTGGAAGATTTAGCAGACCTGGAGGACTGTGAAGATTTTGACGATTTTGAAGCTTTAGAAGATTTAGAGGTAGGTAGCCAACCCTGTTGCACCGCATATTGGGACAAATGACGTTTCAATGGTGTAATAGCGCGAACCAGCGCCTTATTCACGGACGTTTGAACACCCATGTCAAGAGCCTCTACCAAATCCTGCTCCATAGAGCCAGAGGCGTCTTCATCATCATAGTAATAGTAAGCATCCTCCTCAAAATATTCAGCCATGGCAGTGCCTGGTGTAAATAAAGCCCACAAGAGGAAGGATATCAACAAATAATCACGTATGCCAAAGCACAATAAAGGGGGAGCGGCAGAACCCCGTAGGCAAGACCAAACACCAGGTTAATGACCTGGAATTATTTAAATATTTGAATGTGGAGGGAGGGCTTGCCAAGCACAAAAATAAATAGCCACTCTAGGCAGAGCCTATGCAAAATTATCCAGCCCCAACTGTGTCAGAAAACAGCAGGACGTCAACAGGGGCAGTAAAAACAGGCTGTGGGCATATGAGCAAAGAAGCGCTGCTCTCGCGCTGAATTCCTGAAGAGAAACGATGTTTGTCAACAAGAAATATGGCCGCCGCGCATGCGCGGTAACGACCGCCTGAATTTAATAAAAGAAAGAACTACGCGACACGCGCGTAGCCTTTCAGCCCCGTTTTCTCCCTCTCCACGTGAATAATGAGGCGCGGGCGCCTAGCGCCCGAACCGGGGAGGTAGACACACGCTCCCTGCAACGCGCATACGCCACCAATACAAATGAGCAATACTCGCGAAAATTGAAGTCAAACTGAAAACGCGCACAGCGCTAGCAATACATGCAAAACAGAAATAACCAAAACATTGCCATAAGTAAAAACAGGTTAGAGTAAGCAAAATGCACTTAACTGGCTGCGGAGCAGCAAAGAAAGAGGATGTGATATTCTCTTGCTGACTATTTATACATGCATTCTCTATGGTTGTTACATGATGCCCAGTGGGTTCATGGGTATTGTGGTTTTTTAGTTTATTGTAACATGATTGGCTGCTGAGCAAATTTCTAGTAAAGAAATGAGAAGCATAATCGGAGCCTCCGGTCCTGACATAGAATTTGCGTGCGCTACTCTAATTAGGTAGCAGCTTAGCGTTTTGGTTGTAAAGGACACACTGGATTTTATAACGTGGAGCGTTTCGTGAAAGAAGTGGGAACTCATTGTAACGGGTAAGTAAATAGCGTGTAGTCGGTGTTAAGACGGCATAGATAAATAGTTATGATATGCGTAGCTTGGTTGAATGAACGGTATCTGTGCCGAGGGAAGCTCTTGTTTGAATTCACAGTTGTATATAACTAGGGTAGAACTTTGGTGTATGCCTCTAACAATACGTATGTAAGGTGGAGCCGTGCTCTCCCTGTGGCAGGCTCACCTGTGACTAGTTTTTGAGTATAGGACTCTTAGATATTATAAGGATCTATTATGTCTTGGGAGTCCTTGGTCTGGTGAATTATGTATACATGGGTCAGTTTAGTGTAGATTGAGGGGAGATGTAGTGAGGGTTAGGGGTATTGAGGTGTAATCTATTTACATAGTGTCAATTTCCCATGTACTATAAATTTGGATATTGAGGAATTATATCACATGCATATTTTTTCTCTCTCTTTCTTTCTTTTATTTTAGCTATCACGTTTGTTGTGCACCGTATTGATGCCGGTTGAAAATAGGAGATAGAATCAGTACCTGGCGTGATGGTCTAAATGGAATACTGAGAGATAAATCCTGGATTTGTTCCAAAACAATTTTATGGTGTGTAAGTTTTTGGATTTTCCCGGCTGGAGTACTAGGGTCTCCTGTACTTAGTTTATCAATGCCCCTGATTGTTTCTTTATATCTTTCCTTGTTTAGAACTACCCGGTTTTTACTATGCTTGGGTCCCCATGAATAAATACAGTAAAATGAAATATAACATCCCGAATAGAGATACATTGCTTCGGGTAAGGGCTTTTTTGGAGTCAACATGAGATATCATCTAAAGAGTTCATTTCAACCTATGAATTGATTATGGTATCAAATCTTTTTTTTGTGCAGATAAAATCACCAGTATTCTAGCAGAAAACAGAAAGGCACTTTGATTACTAAGTGGAATTTATAGATGCCATTTTGAACCATGAATTTCAGTACTCTCGTAATTAATAGAGAGGATTTGGGTTTAGAATGAACTGGCTGGATTTTGCTTGTTTTTGAGCACTCTATGAAGGGGAAAGCTTTTAGATATACAAAAATTTTTTTTTTTTATATGTTTCTATGGACTGTACACTATGGTGTGGGGGTGTCTTCAACAAGTTCACATTGGTGGAAGATGCGTTATTTGTTTTTTCTCCTTTTTCTTTTATTATTTTATTTTGTAATTATGTTTGTCACACTATTTTGGACTTTCCATTAAATGTTGATACCTATGACCTCGCTGCTCCAATTGAATTTTGGGAACGAGAAGAATTGGTGGTTTGGTTTCTATATTCTGATGGCTTGGTCCAATCAATTAAATGATTAAAAGCAAAATATGGGCATAAAACAGTGATGTTTTCTTATTGTCATTTTATAGGTCCCCTGGGCGCTGTGATCTTTATATGGGTATCTGGATAGGTCCTGATGAAGGTGGTCTAACTATTCTATATACACCACCGAAACGCGCGTAGACCCTGTGTTCAGCCCTGTGCTCAATCTGGTCGTGGAGGTTTTCTGTTACTTACAACCTCCCTTTGTTCAAATACAGTTGTATGAAGATTGTGTGAGTGTGGATGTGTTTGAATGGTTTGGTGATATGGAAGTGTTTATGAGTTTGTCCAGGGGTTATTGTTTTCTCTAAATGTAATTTTTGTATATATATATGTATATTATATGTATTTATTGTTATCATAGAATCGATTTTGTCTTTTGAGATGGACAAGAAAGTTATTGTGTATATAAAAAAAACGAAAAGAAAAAAACGGAATGAAAAAATGAAATAATAATATGAAGTTTTTATGAGATATACTGAGAAATTAAAAATAAAAAGTAATGAGAATTATATGGCTGAGTGTCACTGTTATATCTATGGCCCAGTAGAGATTGAGTCTTTGATTAAAATGAATAGGTAGGCCATGAGGGAGTCTTCTTTTTATTGGCTTTCTTGGTTAATTCCACGTCCTCTCGTACAATAGCATCTGGTTTAAAAAATAAAACTCCACCCCCACACAATTCAAATCCTCTTTTAATATAGTTAAGCCAGGGGATACGAGCCATATTATCTAAAGACAAACACTCTCTTAGGATTAATTGAGTGAGGATTAGCTATTCGTTTAACCAACACGTTAGCCAGAAAATCAAGGGATGCAGAGCAAGTGTATCACTTAGGTAGGAGACCCCCAATTCCTCGTGTACCGCCATGTTCGCAGTTCCTCTCGGGACACATAATAACCTTTTTAAAAACCCATTTTCCACTACCTGGAGGGGTTCCGTTATCGTGTAGCCCCAGATCTCACTGCCATAAGTTGCTGTAGTTAAGCTTTTTGCTTGCTACACTTGAAGCATAGCTCCTGTAGGTTTCTTTCCCACTTTAGAGGCAAAATTAAAAATTGCACCATTGACCCGCACCAGTTCCCCTTTTTTCCTTTTGATTAAGGCGTCCCAACTGAGTTGATCATCAAATAAGACCCCTAAATAAGAGAAAACCTTCGTGCGGGGAATCTTGTCCTGGCCAGATCTAAACTGGAAACTCTTTTTCGTATCTTTCCCTACTTTCATGACAAAGGACTTTGAATTATTAATGGCTAAATCCCGATCTGTCATAATTCCAGAAAATGCAGTTAAAAAGGTTTGTAAGCCCAGTTCGGTTCTGGATATTAGAACGGCGTCATCCGCGTAGAGCAGAACGGGGATGCCCCGCCGTCCTACATAAGGGAAATCAGTGCCAGTTGCCCTCAGCACACTGTCTAATTCATTAATATAAAAATTAAATAAAAATGGCGCCAAGATGCAACCTTGCCGGACACCCTTCTTAATCTCAAATTCCCTGGATACCTGCAGGTTCTGAGAGAACCTGACATTAGCTTTAATCGATAAGTGCAGGTCCTCAAGAAAATTAACAATACTATTATCCACCCCCCTAGCCCTCATGGACTGCCATAGCTTGGCCCTATTTACACAGTCAAAAGCAGATGACAGATCCATGAAGGCAAGGTGGATGATTCCAGGGTGTGCAACAGTGTATTTATTCAATATCATAAATAAATTAAGACACTGTGCAACGGTAGAGTGCCCCGGCCGGAAGCCATACTGGACTTCCGACAAAATCCTATTCTCATCTGCCCAAGTTGTTAATCTCTGTAAAAGGACACGGCCCACCACTTTGACCACTGAATCAATAAGCGAGATTGGTCTATTGCAGTGAGTATTATTCCTATTGCCCTTTTTGAAAACTGGGACTATGGTTGACGAAGCCCAGGACTGAGGACACCCCTTCTTGGCCGCGGCAATAAATAGGGACTCTAGAATCGGGGCCCAGAACACTGGGTCTGACTTAAATAGGTCCGGGGGGATCCCATCTGGGCCTGGGGCTTTATTGATAGTTAACCCTAGAATCCCTGCCAAGATCTCACTCCTGTCAAAACATATCACAGCTTCCTTCCTGTTCAGCGGTTTGCTACAAGTAGGCTCGAGCGGGCAGTCAAACATGGTTTTAAAATGAGTCACCTCTCAGATGTACATAACAACAGTTCCTGGACACAGGATGTTTTCACCTTGTTATAAAAACTGGAGACACCTGAGACCATTTTAATCTTCTCTTTCTGTCCATCGGTTTCATAGTGCCCCTATTAGTAGCCTCCCCAATTTTTACCAGTAGTGTGCCAGACATATGAACTGTTAGGGGATTGTGATCACTAAGTTCACTTGCTGCAATATTAAAACCATTGAAAAAGGATAACAATGACGAAGAAATTAAGATAAAATCGATATATGAGCTTCTTCCATTTCCTTTAAACGTTGGTACAGGTGAACTTAGTGTGAGGGTCAGATAAAGACATCAAGACTACCAGATCTAGTTCGTTTAACATGTTATTCAACAGTTCTTCTTGGAGATGGTGGTAAAAATGAAAGCCTCTCATACGTGGGCAGCCCAGCTCCGAGATGCAGGATATTGTAGGATTACCACAAGGGCATATATTAAAATCGCCAGACACCAAGAACTTATAAAAACTAGAACGAGTTTTCACAGATGCACAGACTTTGCACCACACAGACAACTCTAAGAAATGAACAGTAGAGACAGATGCCTCAGAAAAAGCTGTGGGAGATGTCCTTTTGCAAATCCATGATAATTATACAAAAGAGCATTCAATTTGTTATCTTTCACGTACTCTAACACCTTGGACTAAACTATTCAGTTCTTGAAAGATAATTGCTAACTGTCGATCATACTTTCAGTTTTCAGGAATGGAGACATCTTTTGACTGGAACAGGATACAAGAACCATTTGAAACAGGAGCGGATCACAGAAATGTGCAGTGCTTACAAACCCTCCTGTGAACAGTCGTCAAGTTAAAGGGGCATATTGTTTTCTCAGTACAGATTTTATAACACATAAAAACCAGGTTCCGGAACGTTCTTACCAGTGCCTTGTCAAGTCTTCTTCCCAAATCAACTGAGCAATTGTAAGATCGTCTTCCTGGTTATGGCATTATTGGTTTTGTCTACACTCACCTTGGAAGGGTGAAGGAATCTTAAAATAAACGCGACCCTTCCATGCTGGAGAAGATGCAATTACAGACACCTTTGGCTCGACATAGGGATCTTTATTTTTGACAACAAGCTTTATTGACCCCACTATAGAACTTCAAGAAGAAATTTTAGAAATGTGCAATGACGCAGCCATGGTAAGATTACTTTAGACCTTGTCTTATAGTCTTTTTGGTGGGCTCATGTGAAAGAGAATGTTTTTCAATAAGTGACAGCCTATCCTGTTTGTGCTCTGGAGAAGACATCACATTAGAAACCTATTGGTCATTGCATCCTCCTCCTGTGCCTACGGATCACGGACACAATATCACCACTGATTTTATAGATGACGTGACATCTTCGGAAGGTTTCTGAGTAATTATGGTGACTGTTGATACCATTACTAAGATGGCTCATTTGTCTCCCTTCAAGTCACTGCCATCTGCTAAGACAATAACCCAAAGGTTTCTTGCCAATATCTCTTGGCTGCCCCACAATTATTATTTATGACATTGGATCACAATGTTTCCGGAAGGCTCTTTGTTTTGTGCTAGGTATTAAACAAGGCTCATGCTCAGGCTGCCACCCGCAGTCTAACAGGCAAAAGGAAAGGACAAATTGGTATTTGGACTAGTACTTACAATGGTATTGCAACAGTTTTTCAAACTGTATAGCACTATCTGAGTTTTCTTACAGTAAAGCTCTTCATTGTGCAATGAAAGTTTCACTTTGTTCTGCCATCAATGTTATTGTTACGCTTCTGATGTTCCAGCATCCTGGCAAAGTAGTCTGGGGTCTATCCACTTGCAGAATGCTAAGAAAGCAATGTCCAGGGCTGCTAATCAACATAGAACACCTACATCTACCTTTGCTCCTGGTGATCGAGTTTGGTTCTCCTCTTGAATCTTACCATTCAAGCTAATCCGCGGTTTTTTTCCCACCATTTTTAATTTCTAAATGTGTAAATCCTCTTTTCAATCAATCAAACTTGCCTCATACTTACATAATACATTCACTTTTACACTTTCTCAATTAAATCCTCATCTTACTGGTCCTTTGAAAAGAACCAGTTTGCCTCCTCCTCCCATCATGGTGGAAGTGCCTCCAGAGTTTTAGGTTCAGTAAACCTGTTGTTCCTGTTATGTTAGAGGCCATCTCCAATTTTTAGTTGATTGGAAAGGGTGTCCTCTGAGTGAACATCATTGGGTACATGTTTCTTGATTCAAGCCCCTTTTGTGATTTGCAGAGTTGTTTAACACTGCCCTGCAGCTTTGAGTGGTGGTATAATGTTGCTTCCCTGGGTGAATGCGCTCACCATGCTGACCGGAGACACCCGTGCAATGCTGTGCGAGCCTTGTTACTACTCTGCCATTCTTCCTCAAGGACAGCGACAGGAGCTTCTGGGGGTGGCAGTTTCCCAATCCTCTTGTACCGAGGCTTTGGAGCATTCGGCCGCGCTCCATTCCTTTCCTCTTTGACCCACGGTGACTGGGAGAGAGAAGTCCTTCCTTCTTACCTGCGGCTGCGACGAGAATATGTGAACTACAAGCAGGAAAACATGGCCTCCTTTCGCTGTTCTTTCCAAGCCGGAAGTTTGGCCTTTCTTTAAGACTCGGGCCAAAATCTTAGTTATTAATGGCATTTTTTTCTCAGGTTTATTAATCCAAGATGCTGGATTCCCAAGCATGTGTCCCCACCAAGCACCAATGTTTAAATGTTTAACATATATTTTATCATCATAATAAACTACCCAGGTTGGTAAGGCTGGGCAACAGGGAGGCTTTGGTTGGAGTCTGGCGAAGTATACTTACTCTCTGGGGAAGTAGAGAGACACTCGGAACCTGAACTAAATATTGTTTCGCTCAAATACTGAAAGAACAGATGGAATATAATAGAGCCAAAATATTGTGTGTGGACATTGTTCATTTAAAGGAAGGTGGCCTGGAGGGATTTTGCCCACTCCCAACCCCAATGCATCTGAGTAAAAAGCGGGGGCACTATAAGATGAAAAGACCTTCAGGTCAAGAAACAGCTTGAGCGCCATGTTGACCAATATGTGAAGGATGAAACACTAGAAGGTTACTACTTACATTTCCAGTTTAGGTCGTTCATCCCCACCACTGAGGGAAAGTGATACCTCGTCTCCTGTTTAGTCTTTACTGCACCAAAACCTACACCAGAGAATGGAACAAAACAGGAGTAACCCTAACAGACACACTGACACCCCGTGGTGCGAATAAGGGTACAATGTGTTGCACTGATTTTATCTAAAGAAAGCATTGTAGCTAATTGTCGAGTGGCATTGAGTCTTATGGGCTTGTTTGATAGTTGCAGACATGGGTTTTGCAACTGTGGTTGGGTGCCTAGATGGGGTGTCTTCTAAGTGGAAATAGCCAGTGAGCGATGTGAGGTTCTGGGATGTGCTCCAAACTTTACGCAGCAAATGTAATACTACTGGAAGGAAGTGGGTGTTGAGAGAGGTCTGAGGTGGATAGACATGTGACTGAAAATGAGGTGCTAGCTGGGTCTGTGGTCCATTTCTGACTAATCTTTAGGTTGTGCTTGATTTGAAGTTTGTGGTATTGTATTGGAGCCTATATCGGAAGTGCTCTGGGGTCATCTTGAAATTTAGAATGTTTCATGTTGATGTGTTTAAGCATGTAGTAGAGAGGCCAGAGAGAATGCTTAAACTTTATTTTGTTGTTGTCTGTTTGGCAGGGACTGTGGCCTATGTGAGTAGTGTTTTTGTGTTATATGTGATGAATAGCGGCTTCCTATCCTTGTTTAGAGGCGCATATGTAGTTGAGCAAAGTGGAACAGAGATAATTACGCATGCGTTCATGCCTGTATTCTTGTGTGGAAGAGAGGGTTCTGTTTTTTAGGTGAGTCAATTCCTGCGATATCTACTGCTCATATAATCCCTGAGTGGGAGATTAAGTCTAGTTTTTGGTCAGTATCTTCAACACCGTCTGTTGGAGAAGCACCAAGACTCCTTATCACCTTCCTAAACTTAATGTGGTCTTGAACATTTCTTGAATTTATCTTTGAAAAAAGCAGTTACATGGATGTAGGATGAAACCTTCAACAGGGGTGCAAAAGATCCCATTCCCTGGATATATAAGTGGTGTTTGAATGAAGGCTGCACCCATGACGTAGAGGACCTCTGACAATGCAGAGCAAATGAAGCTTCAGCAGATTCGGTGTGAAGTTGTCACATAGTCGTACATGTAGGGGTCATATTGCTGCTGTGTTTTGGATACTCTGAAGCATCAAATGTAGGATGGATGGGCCCCCGAATAGAGCTTATTTTTATAATGTAGGTGGGGCAGGATAAGGGTGATGGGCACCTGTAGTTTCCATGAAAAACCTCCATATGAGAAGGTGCATGGAAGAGTTTGCATGATGTGGAAAATGTTTCTTGTGACTTACTTTACTGTGGCCATGAGTGCCCATTCACAGTTTCTCTCTTCTATAGATGTTGCCATTGTTCGGCTGATCTCCAAGTGTGTGCTGGTTGTTGGTTGAGGGTTATTCTCAGGTTAGCATGTTTATTATGGCTGATTTGTGTTTCAGGTGACGCATAGAGTACGGATGAGTACAGTTTCAGATGATTGATTTCTTAGTATCCATTAATCAATGGTTCAGAGGCATTGGTCAAGTCCTGAGGTGTCTAGTTGCTCCAAGCCCTTCGACATCAAGATCATCCTCATCGACAGTGTACCTGTAGGAGGACAGGTTTAAGAACTTGCTGCGGTCCAGTAGTGGGCTGACATATGTGTTGAAGAGGAGATTAGAGTGAATCAAGCTTTGAGGAACCTCAGAGTCAGTACTCACAGGAGATGATGTGAAAGAGGGAAGTGAGATGATGCTAGGTCTGTTGGTGAGTTAGGGGGTGATTCAGTCCAAGATGGTCCCTTGCATGCAACATTATTTTAACCTCAGCAGGAGAGTGCAGTGGGAAGCTGTATAAAAGATTGTAGACTTGCCCAGCAGGAGTAGTGTGCCCAGACCATTTCTGCCTACAGTTGACTTCAGGTGGTCCCCAAAAGAGAACAGGGTGAAATCTGTACCTCTGCCCAAGAGGTAATCTGTTTGGTGATCAGAAAAAGGTTGTTTCCTTACATGAAGTTAGAGATTGTAGTAAATGTGATACTTTCATCAGTCTTTCTAATAATGAGTCATTGGTTGATATTTGGGTGGGTCTGCTTCAATGAGGGTCTTCAAGTTGATGAGTGATCTTACCTAACAGGTTGTGACAGTGGAATGGAAGATGTCTGAAATTAGAGAATGTTGAGAATTATACTTTGATGGGTTGGCAACAGTAGAGGAGAGTTGGATGTCCTTAAAGATGTCATTTTATTTCTTAAGAGCTAACAGTTCCCTAAACAGGCATCCTGGAGCTGAAAGGGTTTAAATACTGTTAGACCTGACATCCTGACTTTTTTGCTTTCTGACCTCCTGTTTTGCTGACTTCATTTTTGCTGGCCTTAGGATTCTGGACACGTTACCACTGCTGACCAGTGCTAAAGCGCAGGTGCTCTGTCCCTAAAACATGGTAGCATTGGCTTTTCCACAATTGGCATATTCAATTTACTTACAAGTACCCAGTAAAGTGCAATACATGTGCCAAGGGCCTATAAATTAAATGCTACTAGTGGGCCTGCAGCACTCATTGTGTCATCCACTTCAGTAGCCCTTTAAACACGTCTCACGCCCGATATTACAGAGCTTGTGTGCGCAGTTTTAAATTGCCATCTCGACCTGCAAGTTAACCCTCTTGCCAGGCCCAAACCGTCCTTTTTTAGGTCGAGCCTAGGCAGTACTTGCGCTGACTGTAATATCTGTTGTATGTTCTTTGTGTGGGCATTGGAGCATAGCCCCAGGACTTGTCTGCTTTCGTTTTTGCTTAGGGGCTACTTTTTTTCTAGCAACTGCTTCTATGTAACTGTCTTGATAGAAAACGACCAGCAGAGGTAAATAAAATACCAGAATCGCTTTCTGCTTAGGGACTTTTTTGTTGTTGTTTTTCTAGCAACTGCCTCTATTTAACTAGCCTGATCGAAAACGACCAGCAGAAGTCAGCAGAATACCAGAATCGTTTCACCAACGATAATGTGCTTCATAGCTAAAAACACTGATAAGGTCCCAAAGGTGAGACCTGTTGCATTGCAAATGCTTGTTTTAACTGTTTTGGTGCCTCTCATCCATGTTTCCACTTGCCTTGTGTGCACTGGAATACGGGAGTGAGGAAAGTATTTAATGTTCTTTGCCGACCTCTTGTGGCTGATATGAATACGACGTTTTGTACACATTTTAACTTTTAACTGCATTAGGTCCATGTGACTTCTTCTCTTCCCACCCCATATCCATTTTCCTTCATCCCTTCCCATCTCTGAATGGGGCATTACAATCCAAAAACTCAAACACCCACATTTTGAAATGTATAATTATCCAAGCAATTATATTGCCACATGCTTATATTTGATGTCAATTGTGTTTTCACATGGGGCCTCTTTGATATTACAGAAGAACTCCTATACAACATCCCCTGACACACCATTGATACCAATGAAGATTCCTAAGATAAAAAAATATTGCCATTTACACACACGATATAGTGTGTGGACTTCGCTTCTTGCCTCAACTAGGGTAGCCTCAAGTATATTAATTGTAACTTGATTTTAGATATCCCTGTATGTTGAAGAAGATTCCTTGAGTATTTTGCTGCCATTTTTTCCATTATTAGCTCTCTCTACAGAAAGTTGGGCAGTGGTATGCAATGAGAAATAAGGTTGTACAACTAGCGTGCATTCTTCTAAACAAGCATTGAGTGCTAACTCTTTTGTTTAACTTGTATGTCTCTAATGGTACAATACACAAATCCACTCCATACCACAGAATTCTACGCCAAACAATTCCACAACTAACTATTCCAATCCACATCATTCCAATACACACCACATACATACCCTCCATAAGACATGGGTGAAAGGCATTGTTATTTACACAACGCCAATAGCTCTAACTCAAGTAAATGCGAGACCTATTGCATTTCCAATGCTTGTTATACATATGTCACTCCTAAGGTAGGCCCCGGACAGCCTCAAGGGCAGGGTGCAGTTTATTTAAAATGTTGGGCATGTACTTTTATATTTTACATGACCGGGTAGTGAAAAACTCTTAAATTAGTTTTTCACTACTGCAAGGACTATCTTGCCTATAGGTTAACATTGAGATTACTTGATCACTCTTATAAGTGTAATTTCCAATTGGGACAAGATGGACATTTTAAGTTTGGTGTCTCTGGACTCACAATTACAAATCACATCTTATGTTGTAAGTCTGAAAATGACACTTTTAGAAAGTTCCCATTTTCTTAGTTTAACCATTCTGCGCCTCTGCCTGTCTCTGAATACACGCCTGGGGTAGGTGACAACTGGGCTTTATGCATTCCAACTAGACAATCACACACAAAGGGAGCCGAGGTCATCCTGATGGCCCATCACCAGTCTGATAGGTCTTCCTAGGCTAGGTGGGAGACACTTGCTCCTGAATAGGGTTGTGCCTGTCACCACACAAAGAGCTACATACTCCCCTGTAATGAAGCCAGGGCAGGAAGGAAAGGGACCTTGTGTTCTTCAAAGGCCTCTTTGAAGTCTCCCCCACTTCAAAGGCACAACTGGGTATTAGTACTGGACCCCTGACTTCACAAACTCAGTAAACTCTGGACCTGCGGACCCTCTGCCTGGAAGGACTGCTGGGCTTTGCTGGATTTTCTGGACTATTGCTCTGCTGTGTCTGCCCTACATCCACAGAACCTTCCCCAGAACCAAGTGACTACAAGGGCTAGCTGACTTGCCTCCTGTTTTGAAGTCTCAGGGACATCAAAGATTTCATTCAACTCTGTTTCAGCTGTTGGAGCCTGCCAAGTGTGGGTCCTGCCCAACCAAGAGGTGCCAATCCAGTCCTGGGCCTTCAAGAGGGGGTCTGTAACTGTTTTCTACAAAAACCCAGAATTGCCTGCATTTCGCCGGTCGGAACTGACGCATTCGGGGACAACAGACTCTTACCCTTGTTAAGTGTGTGTGTAAACTATAAAAGAGTAGTAATTGGGATCAGAACATCTGAACGTAGTGAGCCCTTCCCTGAAAGGAACTCCTACTCATGCTATGTATCACCAACATGATAAAGTCAAGGCAAAACAGTTACAAGAGTGGGTGGGACTGACTAACGAGGAAGGGAAGAAGTTCTTTCCGGAACATGGCACCTTTGACATAGAAAGATTAGCAACTTTGCAGAAGAAACTGAAGGATCCGAAGAATGAAAAAGATGCCAAGCAATGGCCACTTTTCTGAGAATAGCAGCGGGAGTCACACAAGAGTAAACAGGAATACCAAGGCTGAGGTCTGAAAATTACCCTGGGAAACTAGAAAACCAAACTATTCACCTTGGAATTTTGTCATTTTGTTCACTAAATTAAGCTCTCTTTTTCTAAGCTGGTGTGGAGTATTTTTGTGAGGTGTCTTTCACTGTTTTACTGTAATAAGAGTTGCACAAATAAATTACGCATTACCTCTTAAGTTAAGCCTGACTGCTCTGTTCCAAGGTACCAGAGAATGAGCACAGATTAATTTAGGGTGTGTATCTGACTTACCGTGACTAGAGTGGTGGTCTCTACTTGGATAAGGTGCATACGTTTGCCAACTAAAGACTAAGGGGTCGATTATGGGGTCAATTATGTTGGCGGGCAGATCGCCCATATGGCAGTGGCGATCCGCCCGCCAATTACCACCGCTTGCCTACCATTTCCCCCGCCACATTACGATGGCAGGGGAGACCCTGGCGGACGGAAAGAGCGTCCGCCAGTTTTCTGGCGGTCGACTCGCGGAAAAAGGGCATGATATGGTGGCGGCGTCTGCAAGACATCCATATCATGATGCAGGCTGAGATATGAGGCTGAGATATGCCTTTCCATGGCGGCGTTGCCCCCATGGAAAGGCATGCGGTCTTCTGTGCACTTGGGGGGTACCCATGGTACCCCTCTACATTTGCATGCACAAGGTAGCAGGCACCACGCGGTGCCTGTCGCGTTGTGCATTCAACATGCATTTTGTACCTTGCGGCGGGTGCTGCATGCATGCGGCCCCTACATTTCTAACAAATACAATATACTATGCTAGCTACTTATTAACCAAAGGAATGTAGAGCCAGTTTTTTTATGATCTGTGGAATAACAGTAAGTCTGTAATGGTGCAAATGAATAGCGGCACACTATTCCATAAACATGAGGCTGGCACAGTAAAGGCCCTACCTCCAGTTCCACTTTCTTATGTTTTGGTATAACCAGGGAGGTTGAATTTAAAGAGCCCAGCAGTCTGGCAGGATTATAGTGACGGAATTTATCTTGAAGATAATTAGATCTGACCTGATAAATGGCTCTTTGCACTAGACAAGGGGCCTGATTCACAGACCTAACTTAAGACAAAATCCTAAAGTTACTACTTTTGGTATTGACAGAAGGCATTTAGTAGTACTAAAGTTAGGATTTTGTCTTAAGTCTGTCTTAAGTCTGTCCTAAGTTTGTCTTAAGTTTGTCTTAAGTTTGTCTTAAGTTTGTCTTAAGTCTGTCTTAAGTCTGTCTTAAGTCTGTCTTAAGTCTGTCTTAAGTCTGTCTTAAGTCTGTCTTAAGTCTGTCCTAAGTTTGTCTTAAGTCTGTCCTACTACTTTTGGTATTGACAGAAGGCATTTAGTATTAGTAAAGTTAAGATTTTGTCTTAAGACAGACTTAAGACAGTCTTAAGAAACTTAAGACAAACTTAGAACAGACTTAAGACTGACTTAAGACAGTTTTAAAACAAACTTAAGACAAACTTAGAACAGACTTAAGACAGACTTAGGACTGACTTCAGACAGACTTAAGACAGACTTAAGACAAAATCCTAACTTTACTACTACTAAATGCATTCTGTGAATACCAAAAGTAGTAAGTTTAGGATTTTGTCTTAAGTTAGTTCTGTGAATCGGGCCCAGAGTGTTTTGAAGGTGATTCTCTGGGCATGGGCTGCCAGTGAAATTTGTTAAGGTATGCAGATGCAGACGATCTGGGTGGAAGAGAGGAAGGGCCTGATTGACAAAGATAACTTCGACTTTTGTTTAACTTCACACTGTTTACCACTTTTCAGCATTCACAAACAGTACTTTTGTTGTAACTTACACTTTTCTAGTAAGTCCAGCATTATACATGGCCAACCACTGGTACTGCAACACCATCCCATTGAAAATAATTAAGGCAGGAAATTACTGTATAAGTGTACATCACTACAAAAATGCAGTTTGTGAATGTTTAAATGCAGTAAACATACTCAAAAAAGTTAACGTATTTAATAGTGCAGTTTGTGAAAAGCACTTTGTAGTAAGTTAGTAGTAGTACAGTACTACTACAAAACGTACTACAAAGTGCAGTTTGGAAATCAAGCCAAGAGTCCTTATCCAATGTTTTTCACTCACTGGCTGTTGTTCCTTTTCAGCTACTGTTGTGACGCGTCCCTCAGTCTGGGTCCTAAAGTGCATGCGTGCGTGCGTGCGGGCTATCAACTGGTAAGCATTGGTGTTCTGTTACGTTATGAGGATTTGTAGAGTGAGATTATCACTTGAGGGGTATCCTGGCACTGATGTAGATGAGAAGGCTGATCGGGCTCCTAGTTTATTAGCCAAGTCTTTCGCTTCTTGCGGATTTCGAGAAAGGGTGGTGAGGTCCTAATGTGGTGTAGAAGGTCATTCCAGGATTTGACAGCAATGTAGGAAAAAGAGCGCCCTCCTAACTTGCTCTTGTGGATGTGGGGTATTTGTATGAGGTGGAGTGAGGCACAGCACAGTTGCCTGTGGGTTGGTGGAAGTTGAGGTGGTGGTTGAGGTAGGCAGGTCTGACTTTGTGGAGGGCTTTTTATGCATGGGTGAGCTGTTTGAATTGGCGTGCCTCTAGATTGGTAGCCAGTGCAGCTCTCTGAGATGAGGCATGATGAGTACATTGCGCGGGATATTGAGGATGAGTCTGGCAGTGGTGTTCTAGTTGGTCTGGATTCTTTGTAGGAGTTGGTTTTTGATGCCGGCATAGAGTGCATTGCCTTAGTATAGTCTGCTGGTGATGAGGGCCAGGGTGATCATGCGTAGGATGTCGATAGGGAGACAATTGAATATTTTGTGGAAAATATGTAGGACAAAGAAGCAGGAGGAAGTGTCAGCATGCACTTGTTTGTTAATTGTGAGTCTGTCATCCAAAATTATGCTGACATTTTTGGCTGGGTCGGTAGGGGTGGGCACAGGTCTGTGGCCACCAGGAGGAGTCCCATGGAGAGCTCTTGTTCACCAAAGGTCAGGACTTCAGCTTTATCTGTGTTGAGCTGTAGGCAGTTGTATTTTATCCATTTCGGTACGTTAGACATGCAGGTGCTGAAGTTGGTCCTGGTGGTGTGGTTGTTGTCTGTGAGGGAGAGGATTTGCTGGGGGTCATTCGTGTAGGATATAATGTTGAATCCACAAGACCTTATGACATGGATGAGTGGCGCCATGTAGACGCTGAAGAGGGTAGGGCTCAGTGATGATTCTTGATGGACTCCACAGATGAGGTTCTTGGGTTCGTAGATTTTGGGCAGGAGCCTGATTTGCTTGGTCAGGTCAGACAGAGAGGCAGCCAGTTAGCTCAGGGTTGGACCATGTATTCTGGAGTTGTGGTGTGATGAGAGTGCTGTGGGAGATGGTGTTGAAGCCTGCGGAGAGGTCGAGTAGTATGTCTGCAGCGGTTTCTCCTTTGTCCGTGAGGGTCCAGATGTTGTCAGTTGCTGCGGTGAGAGCGGTTTCCATGGTGAGGTTATTGCAGAATACAGACTGTGAGATGTCTAGTAGGTGGTGTTGTTCGAGATAGTTAGAGAGTTGTTTGTTGATAGCTTTCTCCACGTATTTGAATGGGAAGGGCAGCAGTGATATGGGTCTGTAGTTGCTAAGCTCTTTTGGGTCTGCTGTGGGTTTTTTCAGGAGAGCTGTGATCTCTGTGTGTTTCTACAAGCTGGCTAGAAAATAGAAAAAATGCGTAACCAGGGTTAGGAACTCCAGATATGAGATGCTGCTTTATCATTTCTAAAAATGTTTGAGACTTGCTGGTTGTGGTACATCTTTCGTACCAAACCACACCCAAGATGGTTGATGGTTCATAAAGAGTATGAGATCCTGAAGTATTTAACAGTGAGCAGTATTTCCAAAACATCTGGAGCTTCAATTGGGACCACGGGCAGTGTTGGGACACACAAACACCTTCCGGTAAAAAGGCACAGATTGAAATAGAGGAAGGTTCTCCTCTGAGCTGTTGTGGGGTCTCGGGTTCTGAGCTAGGTGATCCTGCGTAGAAGTGTGGCTGTTTGAAAACTGTGGCTCTGACTCTGGCCTGTCAAGTGCAGAGGGCTCAGGCAAGCTCGTCTGGTAAATGAGAAGTATGATTGCACTCTGGGTGGCAGAATTTATTGAGGAATTGATTTAAATGCTTAGAAGGAAATATAGCTTAGCTTTAGAAATTCAATCGGAACAGAAAAATCAATTGTCTACTTAATGGATGATTTATAGATCCTGCTGTGACACTGTTATTTTGGAAATTTGACTTCATGCATTGTAGTGCATGGATTTCTGGCTTCAGTTTCTTTATCTTTTAGTTGGGCCAGGTAGTCTTCACTTTAAATTTGGCTGCTTGGATGTCATGAGCGGTATCAGTTTGTCAAAGACTATTGCAACTTAATTGTACAGCTGGTCCACATCTACTACTTGGTAAGGAGTGAGATGGGAGTTAAGTGTTGTGAAGTTTATTCCACAAACTTGAGTCAAGGTATTATTGGGCATATAATCCTAAATGCTTTTGTTAGGTAGAGGTGTAATTTCCTAACCAGGTTTCCATGATGGACCGGGGTCCGGCTTGTGTCAGGGCATAGATGTCAAAAGTTGTTCTTGTTCATCGCCTGTGTTTTTAGGAGGATAGAGGAGAAGAAGCATGGGAGCAGTTTGTGCAGAAAGACAGTTGAAGAAGAGGACTAAGAGGTTAGGGATTAGAGCTGTTATTTCCATATTCTGTCTCCAAGAGGCAGAGAAGAGTCTAGTTGAGGTTTGGGAGAGGGGCAGAACAAGAAGTGGGATCCTGTTGGTCATTGATGGACGCTCATTTGTCATTTATTGGGTTGCTGCAGATTGGAAAGATGTCTTATAAAAAGGATTATTTTCCCTACTGTTGGGATTCCCAGCTTTGAAATTATGGCCAGCATTCTAGTGCCATGTAACTTTTGACGTCATCTGCAGAGCTGCCTTGTGGACACCTTCTCAGGCATTTAGCAGCCTTTGACCTATATTGAGACAACACATACTAGCTCAGGAGAAACTAACATACATGTTTTATGTTAACTGGTTATGTTTAATTTAACTCGGTATGAAAAAGGCTCTTTTGTTTCAGATACCTTCTGCAAGCTTCAGCCATTAAAGAGCTGTAAATGTATGAGCAACCATGAGTATGGAGCAGCCAAGCAAACACCTGTCAGCGCTGAGCAACCATGAGTATGGAGCAGCCAAGCAAACAGCAGTCTGCGCTGAGCAACCATGAGTATGGAGCAGCCAAGCAAACAGCAGTCTGCGCTGAGCAACTATGAGTATAGAGCAGCCAAGCAAACATCGGTCAGCGTTGAGCAACCATGAGTACAGAGCAGCCAAGCAAACACCTGTCTGCACTGAGCAACCGTGAGTATAGAGCAGCCAAGCAAACATCGGTCAGCGTTGAGCAACCATGAGTACAGAGCAGCCAAGCAAACACCTGTCTGCACTGAGCAACCGTGAGTATAGAGCAGCCAAGCAAACATCGGTCAGTGTTGAGCAACCATGAGTACGGAGCAGCCAAGCAAACACCTGTCAGCGCTGAGCAACCATGAGTATGGAGCAGCCAAGCAAACAGCAGTCTGCGCTGAGCAACCATGAGTATGGAGCAGCCAAGCAAACAGCAGTCTGCGCTGAGCAACTATGAGTATAGAGCAGCCAAGCAAACATCGGTCAGCGTTGAGCAACCATGAGTACAGAGCAGCCAAGCAAACACCTGTCTGCACTGAGCAACCATGAGTACGGAGCAGCCAAGCAAACATCGGTCAGTGTTGAGCAACCATGAGTACGGAGCAGCCAAGCAAAGACTCATCACCTTTGAGCAGTCATGAGTACGGAGCAGCCAAGCAAACATCCGTCAGTGTTGAGCAACCATGAGTACGGAGCAGTCAAGCAAACATGCGTCAGCACTGAGCAACCAGGAGTACAGAGCACTTACAGGAAATGTGATGTACAATGACGAGGGTTGTTGAGCAATTATCACAACAACGTTGAACAATCTGTTTGGCCAAAGGCCAAGATTGAGTCACGGTGTTGGCCCCTGATCCCTATTTTTTATCTCTGTGGGTAATTAATGACTGGAATTATTCCACGAGTATTCATTCCTGGTAAAAGCAAAGTTCATGATCCAACATCTGCAAGTCATTGGGGAAGGTCAGTGCGAGTTAAGTGTGTGAAAGTTCCCACCCATGTAATGTGCGAGGCTGGAATGAGTCATTTTAGGAAGTGGTAACTTGGCCATAAATCGGCCAGCACATCCTTAAAGCATGCACAGAGCCACTGTGTGTGCCGTTTAATTATTGAGAATTGTACAATGTGCGGCCAAAAACAATGCAATGATGTCCCCATTGCAATAAAGTACAAGCACTAGTCGGCGTAATGCACCTTTGGGAAGCAGTAGTAGACGTAATGCACCTTTGGGAAGAAGTAGAGGCGTAATGCACCTTAATCAATGGGTGAGATAAACCAAGAAATGCTTAATAATATGTACAGCCTGGCAGCCTCTCAGACAGGGATAGGCCAGACAAGAAGCCTTTCCAGTAAATATCCGTGCTGCTGGTGCAGACATCCATCTGACAGAATCGATAAATACAACAACTTCTTATACACTGCTTGTGCATGTCAACCTCAGGCCTTTTGAAAGGAGCTGAAAGAGTTCAACAAAGAACAGGCCCAGCTTTCCTCAGATCCCCTCCTTGTCTCTTAATAGTGTATGCAAATCTCCTTTTGGAGAGGTCGGCCATATTAGATGCATTTTTTCTCATCTTCTAAGAGCTGCAGTGGGCACGTTTATGTTGTAAACTTGACACCTGGGTATCTAGAACTGCGAGTTGGAAAGGTGGTGCAGAGGGTCTCTGCTCGGTTGTGTGTAAATGCGCTATGAGTGTTGTTGATGATTCAACTGCACTTTGGCCTGACATGTCCTCTCTGGGGAGAGAGCGGAGGGCAGCTCTTACAAAGTTGCCAAGTCTCATCCAAGAGGAGCCCTTTCTGGGGCTGGCTTGCCAGGTAGCTTTCTTAGAAACGTATTGCTAACAATTCTTCATTATTATAATTAGGGTTCCCGGTTTTATGACATTTATTTTTTTGCCATTTGCGTCTGTATTAATGCACATTTTATCTATATTTATCGATTTTTATTTTGGGTTGTGTCGAAAAATTAGGCTGAAACTAGTATATTTCCACATTTATTTAACTGATAAATATGCAGTCATGCTTGCATGCCTGCCAGGTTTCAGTGCTGTGAACACTCGAAGAAGATAAATGAATGCACTAATATGAAAATATGCACATTTCAGTATTAACCTTGTGCATTTCTACTGCTGTTAAACCCTCTTTACAAAAAATCCTATCTTTTTTAACCCCCCTTATCTATCAATCTACAGAGCTATTGGCCTGGCAGTCATGGCGGACAGTATTTAGAATTACTCAAAAAGCAACCCAACTTCCGTTTTTATCCACATTTTTATTCACATTTAAAAATAAATACGGAAGAGAAAATGAATGTTTTCTGTCTGTATTTATCTGTAAAAATCATTAATAATGGAAAACAAGGAGCCTTATTTATAATACACATAGAGTGGCCTTTTGCTCAGTTCAGGGAAGTATTTCTCTGTCACATCACGCTGGTGTATCCATTCACTGCCTTTTGAGAGCTTCCATTGTAGTGCATGATGGACTATTTTATATCTCAAAAGTAGTCTGAGTTATCCTCTATTAAACGCTATCTCATATGTGTTGTACACAGAAAGCAACCGTTTTTGTTTCATTTTTCAAATGCAACAGGCTGTTTTAAATATTTTAGTCAGGTTTTAAAATGCAGCAAGACCTTTGGTCATTCTCCGTACTGGTTAACTTTATGGCAAGGACAGGGTGTGAAAATAATGAATGCAGTAGGGAATTTTGTCGAAGACATTAATAGAAAATATAGGAAGTGTTATTTTTTTTACACTAAATTACGATTTTGTTTCGTTTTAGGTGCTTAAGCATTACTATATAGTGATTGTGCGTTTTGTAACCCTGGGCGACAACTACGCTATGCTCGCGAAGGTTGCGTAGTTTGTGCTACTTCGCGCTATGCAAATTGCACGTAGCACAGTGCAAAATCGCGTAGCAAATCGCGTAGTTGGCATTTTTTGCTCGCTCGCGGTCTTCAACGTCAAGTTGGCGACCGCGAGCGAGCAAAATGACATCCCGGCGAGACTTTTTCCTCATTCGTGATCAGCAACATCAAGCTGCCGATCGCGAGCGTGGAAAATAAACCTTCCGGCGAGATTCACAACGCGGGGAGGTCAGGTTTCTCATTGCGAGTGGTCGCGTATGCTCGCGACCGCTCACGATGAAAAACTACCAGTCCGTGTTGAGAAAAAATCTACTCGAGCGGCAGAAAACGACTGCTTGCACTGTGCAATGATTGCACAGAGCAGACAAGCATCCGGCACTGTGCAATAATCGCGAACAGCGTACTACGCAGTTTGCGTAGCTCTACGCGTATCTCGCGTAGTGAGAAGTGCACTTCACGTAGCTATGCGTAGCACTACTACGCGAACTACGCCCAGGGTTAGCGTTTTTAGATTGAAATTATATTTATAAAATTAGATATATGGTAAATATTTTATTTACAATGTTAGTATGTCATAATGGAGTAATCTGAATAAAATATTTTGCACTGCCTTGAAATATTATTAGTCAGCGGCAGGAGTAAACTTTGTACTTCATGCCTCAAGGGTCTGTGGATGTTGGATTGGCAATCTGTCCATTACTGGTGTAAAAGTGAGGCGTTTAGAACAAAGTCCGACCTTAAAAAGAACAGCGACACAAAGGTCAGCCTCTCTGGAGGTGCGTACACAAGTAACATAAAATATGATGAAATGTTACCTATGCGACCAGGAGCATCCCTTCACCCATTAGACTTCAACTGCTCCTCTTTAGGTCTCGCCTTCAGACACCTTTAGCTGTCGTCGAAAGACCTATTGTGTACAATACCAATGCTTGCATTGGGCTTCGAGTCAGCCCATTGCTTAGCACTGGTTGTCTTCCATGACGGTCTTATTTTCCTGCTTCTTATTTGATGGCTTTCCTTCCTCTTCTTGTGTCTGTCGCTGCTTGGGGGCATAGCTTCTTTGGCATCTTTTTGATCGGATGACTTGTACCCTTCCTCTGCTTCCACTCAGGGATCTACTTTCTTTTGTTATCATTTTAACATTTAAAAACAATTATTTTAAGGAGGGGCAGGTGGCAGCAATTCCTTGTCTTTCAATGCTTTTTTTCACATTTTGTGCTCTTTGCACATTTTTTGGATTAATTGCTCCAAGATGAGGGTTTGTCAGAAAAGACATACCTGTAAAAGTGTTATGGTGCACTCAAGCAGATGGCACGAGCATGCAGATACATCCTCATGCTGGGGCGACTACAGTGTCATGACACATATGTGTGCATGCGTGGTGAAACATACACACACGTCACTGTGCTGGTGGTTTTTTGTTAATTTTTGCTGATGCTCCTCATCGTTAGCAAAAAGCACTGGGATATACAAAAAAGCACGACTAATTGGCTTTGCTGTTGCTTGTTTCCTTCTGCCTTTCTATCAAATGAAGACACACAGCAACACTACATAAAAAAGCAAGCAATTGTTTAACTGCTATTTCGAACATCATAATGTCTTGTCAGTAAATAAAATATTGCGCCAAAAACAGAACAGCAAGAAAGTGCCCTGAAATCCTACTACAGCCTGCCTAACATGAAGTAATCACCTTTAGGTACTTTAATTGACCTTATTTTAGAGAATATATATGTGAATTCCCAAAAATAATTCATGGTGTAACAAAGAAAATAATCCACTTGGATGCCATCATTTACAGTACAGCAAAGTTGTAAACTATCTCAGGGAAACCACCTAAAATAGCTCGGCCCCTTGTCATAAAGCACGTCTCCCATAACTTTTCTAAATTTCACATCCTATCTTTAAACCTTTTGCACTATAAACACACCATTTTTTCAACTAAAGGTGGCTAGTAGAGATCATAACATTCTAAAAACTAATAAAGAAATTGTACCTCATGCTACTGACCAGGCGCCCCCATTAATAGCGGTGGGGCGCCCTCAGTCGCTCCAAGTGCAAGAGCCTAAAAGCAAGAGTCCCTCCTCAGTTTTCAGGATGAGAACAGGGATGTTGGCTAGTGACGTCATTGGGGGGCGCCCTGAGGCTTCTAAGGCATTGCAAGAGGGGAGACCGGCCTCTTTTTCTCTCCACCGCGCACCAGCCTGAAGACTGCATCAAATACCCACCCACCGCTGGAGGGAGGAGGAATTGGCGGAATTTATTGCAGCAGAAAAAGGGGGGGGATACCAAAAATTTCGACTGATATACTGAATTTACCCCCTTGAGGAGTGTTTTTGTGCCAGCACTGGGCAGGCAGGAGGGGGGACTGACCTGCTGGTGGTCCTGGACCTTTCTGTCCTACCCCTGGATGCCCAAAGTGGAACTTTTGGGGGTTTGGCCTGATGACAGGTACCCCGGCAGGGACAAATCGCTATGAAGTGCCCTGGTATGTGTAACTGCGGGTAACTGAGTAATAGAGGGGAAGTTGCTGCAAAGTTATGCCCCGGATGCCCTGGATTGAGGGCTTGAGAAATGGAAAAAGGGCCTGCTGGCACTTTTGCATTCCGAAGTGTTGCTAATTGTTGTATTGCTTGTACAATTCTTGAGATGTTTTGCTGATCTTATGTACTGTATTCTCACAACAATAATGCCTGGGACTGATTTTACAAGTGCATTCTGAAGTGTTGCGCTGTAATGGGTGGAGACAACTGTTTTAATGCCTGTACAATCGTTGAACTGTTTTGCTAAAGCTTATGTCCTGTATCCTCATAACAATGTATGGCCGATCTTACTGTATTCTCATAACAATGATGTATGCTTAACTATGGTTATCATCTCTCACTGATGCAATGTGACTGTTTGAATAAAAGGCTACCCCCTTGGTTAAACCACATTAATTGCAATTGGCTAGCTCACTGGGAGTTGTTTCAGTGGGGGCGGCGAGTTGCACCTTATGAGTGCACTATTGTTTTTTTGTGTCTTTGAGACAGAAGCTTAGACTGGGCAACCCACTCTCAAAACTGTACAGCAGCCAGTCCATCCATAGATGTGTGTACAAATTTTTAATATTTGTCTTAGATTACATTTTAATGCTTTTTAATTCATTCAGTTCAGTAATTGAAAACTAAGGCACTACACAGAACGTTCAGTTCATGGTACAAACTCAGTAGATTATTATACAGAACCAAAGCAATACTGAATAAAGCAGACAAAGGTATTGCTAACAAATGTACTTTCAGGAGCAAATGAAAAATAATGTAGGAGCTATGCAGACAAAGATAGTTTAAGAACAAAGGTCAATTCAACTGTTCAGTCCCTGAGATGTATAAGTCGCTGTTTTCACAGTGCAGCTGTCAGAGAGATCTATTGTATTTGTTTTATTATTCTTTATTTCCAATCTAGCATAAAAAGGCGTTTCCATTTTCTCTTCAAATATTAATATAAATGCATATAGAGAACGAAATTCATACAGTTAAATAATACATAGACATGGAAAATACATAGAAAATTCATTGCAAATAGTACAATGCTAGAATTCATTTTATATAAAACTATAGTAGCAAATATCCTAACCCACCACTAAAAACAATGACTTCCAATACTTCCATATTCTATTTAGCTTGACTAATGAACCCACCCTTTTTAGGTCGAGCCTACAGCAGCGCATGCGCTGTTGCTCGATCTTTTGTAAGTGGGATTTTAAAAGTGCTTCCCACCGTCTTTTGCTGGCCTAATGCTTGAGTTCACGCGAGCGTGAACGTGCACAGCTGCCAGCTTTCTGATTACTTTCACTTGGAGCGCTGCTGCGTGCGCACCACTTGTGTTCGTAAACCTTAACGGCCCAAACCATTGAAAGTTTCCCCACATCAAATCCCTACAGGCGAATTGTACTTGTTTGTTATTCTTTCGCCTAGGACTGGTAAAAGCTTTCTCATAGGTGAGAGCCCTAAAAAGGACGGAAGAGAGTCCAGAGTGCCACCACATGTTTATGCCGTTTCCCTTCCTCTGACTTCCCTCCACTGATTGCTAGACGAGTGCATTACTTGCTAGGTCTTTTACTTTCATAGAGCAGAAATGTTACTTTCCAACCATTTCCGATCCACAGCGCTTATTCTAACATAGTCAGTAATACATGGTAACTGACACCTCTTTACTACTCGTGGAAGCACGCCTTTGGTCTTCTGTGCACAAATACAATTTCAAAATTGAAGCGGAGTTGTCCCTGTCAAACTGAGACATTGAAACACTGCAGCCATTCCTTAACGCCTTCAAGGCTTGGACTTTCTGATGCTGACTATTAGTTTGTGCCCTCTGCCTACCCCAAGGCCATCGTGTCACTTGAACCATGAGACCACCTCGGAGATCTATAGAGCAGTAATATTATTGAATAAAAGGAAGAAAGCCATAGACACTGAAGCTATATTTGTTTTTGTTCTTTTGTGTATGCCCAGTCACTGGCATTATTTATTGTCATCGTGATCATCGGCATTGTTTCCACTTTTGAAAACTACCACTTTTTACATCGATTGTTGTTGCGCAGGAATCCAAAAATTGACAGAGCAGATAATGTGCATTTTTAGGATATAAAAAGTCTGTCAGCTGTGCGATTCCGTAGGCAAAAGAAGAAATTTTGTGTATGTTAACAATACAATGAGCTCACGCGCTTGAAATTAAAACATTCAGCAAATCTAAAAACTCAAAAGAAATAAGCTGTGTTCATCAGCAAAATATAGAGGGCAAAACGTGCTTTTGGACCGTACATTGATGTCTTTGCATTGGCTCTTTGTCACGTCTTTTACCATGTTTTTTTTGTTTTCAACAACTCCACAGTGTCTTCTATACTTTTCGTAGCTTACTCAACCCTCTACCCACCACCCTTGTGTTCGTTTTGCTTGTTTAGCCGATGTCTCCTTAAACTCGCTGTCTTTAGCGCAAAGCAATACTTAAAGGGAAACCCGCTCTGGACTCCCTGTTTTTTAGGTCGAGCCTACAGCAGCGCATGCGCTGTTGCTCGATCTTTTGTAAGTGGGATTTTAAAAGTGCTTCCCACCGTCTTTTGCTGGCCTAATGCTTGAGTTCACGCGAGCGTGAACGTGCACAGCTGCCAGCTTTCTGATTACTTTCACTTGGAGCGCTGCTGCGTGCGCACCACTTGTGTTCGTAAACCTTAACGGCCCAAACCATTGAAAGTTTCCCCACATCAAATCCCTACAGGCGAATTGTACTTGTTTGTGAATTTGTACAAAAAAGATCCTCTTAAAACATTTTATATTCTTACAGTAAAGGATACACTGATATTTATATAATAAAAGAGGAAATATTAAGGTACTGTATTTGACTCATTCATGTTTCGCCTTATTTCGCTATTTGAATTGTTGGTTTAATCTAAATGGATTGAGCCTACCAAATATTTGGAACTATACCTTAGTGGGGAGAAGCTGTTGAACTGTCTCTTCCTTGAATTGCGCTGCGTGGCATATTATCCCTTAAAAATGCGATGCTAAGTACTGGTAGTTTAACATTGGCTGTGGCCGTCATGTGGACTTAAAACTCCAAGACATCAGCTTGCGCACCTCACCTTAAAAACAAGCATTGGCAAAGCCAGCCCATCTGGCTTTGCTGTCAGCCTCTCTGCGTTGTCAGTCCTTTTTTTTTTTTTTTTTTAGGCAAAGTGAAAGACCAAAATACAGTCACCTATGGTGAAGGTAGCTGTGATATGTGAAATGCATTGTTCGTGAGGGGATAAAAAGCCCCGGGGTGACGCATCTTCCTTGCTTGGTCATGCAGAGTTAGAATAGTGTGATGGAGGGGTGGTCTTTTTAGCATTCCTGTCTGAGCTGCTTTACCTGCTTGTGTATTTACTACAGCAGGGCTGTGCTGCAACCAAACCCATTATGATGCTCAATCTTACAAAACTTTCAAAAACTATTTTCCGAGCTTGGGATGTACGTGTATACTAGTTTGGGAAGATCCCCAGCCTTAGTCATACATCATAGCAAATCGTAAAATAAACACGTATTCGCACGCCCGTAATAAAACGCACATTTGCCCTACTCAACAATAATGTTACATTTCTTAAACCTCTTAAATCTACACCAAAAGCACGGAGGACATTCTATGCTCCTACGTAACGTTGGGAATTAAAATCTGTTGGCTATGTATTTTTATTTTATAACGTGGAGCACTAGGGGTTAAAGGAAAATGCTATTGGCTACCTTCACTGTAAGTGAATGTCAATGCTTGTGTTGTCTTGCACTCCAAGTGAAAGATCAGTCTTTCAATTGGACTGCGTGACAAAACAAGCATTGACAAAGTAAAGAGGCTTACAACCAATACCAGATCGATTGACCTTGTCAATACTTGTTTTTAAGTGAGGTGTGTTGGCGGCTATCCTGGAGACCGAATAAATACACCTCAAAATGCATTTTATCCACATTACAGCCCATGTTAAAATGCTAGTAATCTGAATACATTGAGGGGAATATTCATTCAGCTGAGCCTATCAGAGCAAGTTGCACGCCCACCTTCCTTCCATTGTACCTGCTAGCCACAGAAATATTACAAAACTATAACCCCGTTTGTGTAACAGCAGTAGCATGGTGATAAACGTATTCGCCCCCATAGCTTTCTAGTGTTGTGAGATTTTTAAGTTAGCTACTTGATAAGGTAACCAATTGTGGGTAAATAAGTAGGCGATACTTCATATGCTGTAAGGCGATATACCCTCTCCTTTGTGTTTCAGCTGTTTAAGATGTATTAATCATGGACGTACATGGGGCGATTTAGGAGGTCAGGGAGCCTAATTCAGGAGTGCAGTGGAACTTTTCACGTTTTCCAATTCTTTCTGTCCTGTAAGCGCAACTGTACTTTTCTGTGCTTCTACCCGAAATCCTTGTAGCTAAGCTGCCAATGTCCCTTATTCTCGCTGTCTCTGTCCCAAGGACCTCACGATTATTTCATTTCTTCTGTGCTGTTTTTAAAGTTAATAAGACGTTATTAATCTTCATCCTGATTGATTCACGACGCTCAGCGACTTCCTGAGACATTAGAACCCCAGAGGCGGATATAAACAGCTACCTATGATTCTACCTTAGAGGTTCTGCTTACATTTACGGACTGCTAATTTATCAATTACATGTCATTAGTACAACTCCATGTCATCTGGTGGTTACTGTGTTCATTTCCATGGCGACGAGCTGGGGGTTGGGACCTACCGGTACACATGCAGGGAATTAGGAGCTGGAGGCAGTGCAGACGACAAGACCTTCCTTGAGGCATTCTGCAGGACATGAACAGTTAAAATTAGACAACACAGGGGTGAGCTTTGTGACGGTTTGTAAACTTGCTTTCTAGCTAAGGCACCCCACACATCCTTACGTCAGTCATACCTCTCTAGTCCTCATCGTGATATTCAGTCAACAGGTTGTAATTTCAGCTTAGACTACCCAGTGGTTAGTCAAGGTGCCTCCTAGGTGGGTTATAATGCAATCCACAATTTTAATGCCATAAATCAGGTTTACATTTAATTTACCAAAGGCCCACCTCATGACTGACTGTAGGGTCTTTACTGTGGCTGCAGCCAGGCACTGGAATATTCTGCCATTTTCTGTCCTCTCTTAGTCTAGATAACCTGATGTCATTTCGTAAAATGTTAAAAAGCTGACACCAGTGCCAAGAAACTCTATTATGGTGACCGCTGCGCTCTACAAAATATTGGCATAGCCAATAGGTCCGTTTTTGGGACCTTAGAAGTATTTAGTTATGCAACACAATATCCTTGGTGCAACAACATCAACTGTTGCATGACTAAACACTTATAAGGTCCCAAAGGCGAGACCTATTGGCTATGCCAATGCTTGTTGCATATGTAGTTTCTCGCCTGAACACTCTTTGCCTTTTATTGAACCATTGGGAAGTTGTGGGTATATTTACTGATTTCCAATTGGCAAGAATTAACCATCTAGCAGCCAAAGTGGCAATAAAGATAAATTGTCGTGGGCCGAGAGTAAGTTCATCTCGAGCCTCTACTCTCCCTAAGAGGGCAGCAGGGGCATCGGGAGGAAGATCGACTGCCAGACTTCTTCCAATTTCCCAAAAAACACTTTTCCAAAAATTCATTAAGTGAGCGCATGTAAATACCACATGTGTCCAGTACCCTATAGTATGTTGACATCGAAAGCATTGAGGGTTGATTGCTGCATACATTTTACGGAGTCTGGCGGAGTGTAATACATCATCCAAACAGATCTATTGTTGATAATACATAGAGTGGGCTCCCGGTCTGTCCCTTTCAACCATTGGATTGTTTTGCCCAGCCTCTTTCAGTTATTGGCTTTGCACCTTGTCAATCATGTCTTGGCTCAGCCCACTGTACTATTTATCGCTTATCTAATTCAGTTGGCTATTTGAGTGTTCCCTGGAGTGTTTGCATTCAACAGCACAAGGGTTACTGTACAGCTGTGGCCCTCCAGAGCTTCATTTATAAGGAAAGAGTGCTGGTGCCTAAAACTCTGCTTAGAAACTCTCAGTGCGCTGAATGCCAAGGCTGATAGACTTAAAACCACTTTGTGCCTCTTTAATCAACTACCAGACATTGCCTACCCCTTTATCTCATGCTTGAAGGTTCCTGCTTTCCAGTGGCGGCTGCCAGCAGCGAAAAGTGGTGAGGCAGCACAGGGGGCAATAACATGTGTCACAGCAGGACAGAGAAGAGATCCTGCAGAGAATATAACAAGACAGAACAAAGACACCACAAAACGTGTCACAGAACAGAGCTACTGCAGTGTTTGTAACAGGGCATAACAGAAAAGTGCGAAGTGTTGTCACAGGGCAGAACAAACCACTATAGAGTGCAGTTGCAGGGCAGAACGGAGAAACTGTAGAGCCTGTCGCGTGGCAGAATAGAGGCGCTACAGAAAGACATTCACGGGCCGAAGAGAGCTAAAGTGGAGCAAGAAAGATAGGAATGCGGCAGAGTTCTGCAACAGGGCAGAGCCGCAGAGCCCGTCATAGGAAAGTACAGCGACAGTACTCAGTGCTGCCACAGGGCAGAATAGAGACCCCGCAGAGCCTATCACGTAGCAGAACGGAGGCACTACAAAGCCTGCTGTTTCCTAAAGTACAGACATGCTTAAATTTGCATTGCAGAGTTGCTCGGGGACATTCTATTTATAGAAATGTTTTATTTATATAGAATGTGCACCGATCACCTTTGCAATGTATATATGACTTTATGACCTTGATGAGCTGATCCTCAGGACTTTCGCTGCTAGACAACGATGTGCATGCTGGGTACTAGTATTCAAGCCAATCCTAGCACTGCTGTCATGCTGCTTTTAATTCCAAACAGCATAATAGCACTGCCACGATTGGCTGGGCCAGGGAAACATAACGCTCCGTTGGAGACTGATCGGGCTGTGTTTAAGCTCTTTCAGCGCCCAGTAGAGTTTATTTTGGAATTCAGAACTACGCATGTCTGGTTGGCCAAGGCAAAAACTCGCCCAATCTGACATGTGCAGTGTTTTAATACAGCCTTAACCAATTGCACACTGCTCCATAGCCCCGCCCCTACAGGAACCAAATGCTTTAGTTTCACTTCGGGTGTAAGTGGCAGGCAGCAGGAGGTCAACACCCCCCACGCTTGTATGGATGAGCCGCCCCTGCTGCTTTCTTTCTCTGTGACCTTTTTGGCATCTTTCTCTTCTGTCTTTCCCATCTGTGTGCCCAATTCACAAACGGCCTCCCCACTCGGGGTAAAGGCCCAGCAGCCATAAGTGCTGGCTTTGGTCACGACTGCGGGGCCTCCGTCACAAGTAGGAGGCCCTTTGTGAATCAGGTCCTGTGTTTTTTCCCTCTCTTCTGCTTGGTAAATATCTGATGACGAAAAATAAGTGCCAGTCCCCAAAAATAAGGGGCCCTCACACCGGCAACCACTGGGTCAAATTAGGCACTGTAGCCCTCTCTTTCTGCTCCTGCTGGCTCCCTGTGCTAATGATGCATGTTTCCTTTTTCTGTGGTTTCCTTACATTTTCTCCTTTTAATTCTGCTTGGGACAGTTAGTACACTTGATCCCAGGGGTCCCTTATAAATGCAGTGGGAAACATTTACTGGAAAAGGGGTTTCTGGACCAGTTAATATCTTGTTAACTTAGCAACAAGTATGTTTTAGATCCTTTGCGCTTCTGGGAAAGGAATGGCACTGTAAAAGTACTGTGTTCTGTGTAGTAGGCACGCGGCTGTCCCTGTGGCCTATAGGTTATAGCAGCATTTACCTCCATGGGGCTCATTGTACCACTTAACATGCAATAGATGCAGAGTTGCGCTGCCTCGATGTGTTGCCTGCATTTGAAAGGGAGTTACCCTAAGTGCTCATGGGGATATTTTGAGATCAATGATCGTTATAGTGATATATGGTGATCTAAGTGATGTGATACTCTTAACCTAAGAGCTGCATTGCATGTCCCTGATGGGCTAAGGTATGACGTTTTGATTCTTGCACTGACAGCATAACAAGTACTATCACAGGTTGGTACACTATGCACATTACATATAATTTAAGAGTTTGGTCATTACCTGCAGCATTAGCAGCACTAATATATTGATGCATGTTGTTTTTCCTTGACTTGTTTAGGACAACGAATACGATATAATGAGACTGCACAGTCTGCCCTTTAATGTTGCATCATGATGGTTGTAACATAGCAGTCTTTTTCATATTACACTCATTGTGATGTTTGACAATTGCCTCGTTGGCAAAGTGATTATTGGTTCATGTCGTGCTGGTATATGTTCATGTACAATCCAGAAACATATTTTTATATATTCACAGGTAGAGTCTCTTTTGTGGTGTATTTATTGTGTTAGTTGTATGAGGGTGTTGCGCAAACGCTTTACACATTGCCTCTAATGACAAGCTTGACTGCTCTGTGTCAAGCTATCAGAGGGTGAGCACAGGTTATTTTTGGTGTGTAACTTACTTGCCCTGACTAGAGTGGTGGGTTCTGCCTGGCTTAGGTGCATTCCTCAGCGAACTACAAGCCCCATTTCTAACCCTCTCAGTTGGTATTGTATTTCTAGCCTCCTGTCATTTTCCTTTTTTCTCTCTCTACCTTCCATATCTCCTCTCTCCCTCCATAACCTTTCATCCTCCCTCTTCTCTGTCTCTTCTAGCCCTCACTTTTTTGGTTCTTTTTTTCTCTTTCTCACCATTAGCCCTCAAAACTATCTCCTTAGAGCCTTCTCCATTGCTTCCTTCTCGTTCTTACCGCCTTTCTATGTTTCTGTCACCCTCTCCTGCTTTTAGTTGTCTTCTTTCTCCTAATCTCTTCTATCTCATCTCTCCCTTACTCTCTACTTTCTCCAGTGCTGCCTTTCCCGATCTATTCTCTTTTTCTTTTCCATTTGCTCTTGCTCTTGTCTTTTCAATGGCTGTTTTCTTGCTTTGCCTCCCTCTGTCTCCCTCTTTCTGCCTTTCTTTCTCTGGATTGCTTTCTCTGTTTCTTGTGGGTAGGAGATCCAGATACTTGGGAGCACAGCTCCAGACTCTACCCCTCTGCTAGTGGTGTAACGCAAAATGATGGGGACCCCATGCAGAATGTAATGGGGGGTGCTGAGTCTCTAATATCTCACATTCACAGATATTCACTGACCTCGGGCTGGATAGGGCCCCTTGAAGCGTTTGGGAGCCTCTTTGTAGGATTGGTGCCCCCTGCACCTACACGGCTGAAGGGGCCTGTGCTACACTCCTGCCCTTTACTCTCTGTGCAGGCTCCTGAGTGCTGTATTTTGCTAGGAGTGATGTGCTTCCACAGACTTACTAAGCAGAGAGTGCCCAGAAGAGTGTAGGGGGAGGATGAGGTGGAAGAGGAGGAGATCTCTTATAATGAGTGGCACAACCCAAACTCTAGCTGCATTTTCTCAGTGCAAGCTAGTATCTCCTGATGCTTTGTCCTGCTAGAAGGATGTGCTTCAAGGCAGTCTGTCAGCAGTGCATGATTGGGATGAACTGGTATGTTGAGGAGAGGCAGCGCTCTGGGACAGTGTAGACACATTCCCCAATCACAAGCTCATTCCTCCTGATGCTGCCTTCTTGCTTTAGGTGAAGTGCCCCATGGCTGTTTGTCAGCAATGAATGATTGGGTGTCTTGGGTGTTTCGGGAGCGCCAGCTCTCTGGGACAGTGAAGACTCTTCCACAGTGCCCTGATCGCAAGCTCCTTCCTCTTGATGCCGCCTTCTCCTGGGAGGACTTCATCAGTAGTGCGTCAAGGGCAGCTCCAGAGGTGAGTCACTTGGGCCCTCTTTGATTCCACTGGTGGGAGGGCCTGACTACTTGACTTAAGATGACCACAGAGGCAGTGCATCGGGCTGCCACACCAGTGCTGGGAGTGAGCCCCATGTGTTATGGATGTGGGCCACGACAGTAGGAAAAGTACTGCAGCCTCCTTAGAACAATTTTGGACACCAGCACATATTCTTTAGGCACTGAAAGGAAAATATGGCCCTGGCTTGGTATACACGTGTTAGTGTAGCACACCTGAAGATAAATTATGCAAAAGTACTACTTTGAAGAGATTCACAATAATTGCTGTGTACCCCTAAGTCTCTGAATATTGTTGACATCTGTGTGATTTAAAAACTCTATACTGGCAAATGTTTGGCAGGAGGAAAATTCCATGATTTGTGGTTAATGTTAGGAGGCAAATGCTGCTTAATTAAGTTTCTGTTTTTCCCTCCTGTTGAAAATATAATCCCAGGTTATGCATTCTCTTCCCCTGCGCATCCCAGTAAACATTGGGGCTAGATTTATGAAAGGATTGCATTGCCCTTGGGCCATACATGGTGTCGCACTGGCAACACAGTCCAGAAAGCAGTTTTACCAAGCCACATCATTTGCGCTGCCTCGCGTTACTCCATATTTACCAAGTCATGCGACTTGTGCTGTCTCACATTACTCCAGATTTACCAAGCCACGCTACTTGTGCTGTTTCACATTACTCCATATTTACCAAGCCATGCGACTTCTGCTGTCTCGCATTACTCAATATTTATAAAGCCACACAACTTGCTCTGCCTCATGTGACTACAGATTTACCAAGCCACGCAAATTGTGCTATCTCGCATTACTCTATATTCACCAAGCCATGCGACTTGTGGTGTCTGCGTTACTCCATATTTACCAAACCACGAGACTTATGCTGTCTCGCATTACTTCATATTTACCAAGCCACGTGACTTGTGCTGTCTCGCGTTACTCCATATTTACCAAGCCACACAACTTGCTCTGCCTCATGTGACTCCAGATTTACCAAGCCACGCGTCTTCTGCTGTCTCGCATTACTCCATATTTACCAAGCCACGAGACTTGTGCTGTCTCGCGTTACTCCATATTTACCAAGCCACGCGACTTGTGCTGTCTCGCGTTACTCCATATTTACCAAGCCACACAACTTGCTCTGCCTCATGTAACACCAGATTTTCCAAGCCATGCGACTTGTGCTGTCTCGCATTACTCCATATTTACCAAGCCACGCGACTTCTGCTATCTCAAGTTACTCCATATTTACCAAGCCACGCAGCTTGTGCTGTCTCGCATTACTCCAGATTTTCCAAGCCACGCGAATTGTGCTGTCTCGCGTTACTCCATATTTACCAAGCCACGCAACTTGTGCTGTCTCGCTTTACTCCAGATTTACCCAGCCACGCAACTTGTGCTAGTCTCGTGTTACTCCATATTTACCAAGCCAGGCGACTTTTGCTGTCTTGCATTACTCAATATTTACCAAGCCACACAACTCGCTTTGCCTCATGTGACTCCAGATTTACCAAGCCACGTGACTTGTGCTGTCTCGCATTACTCCATTTTTACCAAGCCATGTGACATGTGCTATCTCACGTTATTCCATATTTACCAAGCCATGCTACTTGTGCTGTCTCGCATTACTCCAGATTTACCAAGCCATGCGACTAGTGCTGTCTTGCGTTATTCCAGATTTACCAAGCCACGCGACTTGTGCTGTCTTGCGTTACTCCAGATTTACCAAGCCACGCGACTTGTTCTGCCTCATATGAATCCATATTTACCAAGCCACACATCTTGTGCAGCCTCGCGTTACTCCAAGTTTACCAAGTAACGGGGAGCCACGTTCCTACGTGGCTTGGTAAATCTGGCTTAAGGATTGTATTGCCCCTACAACACCAAGCATGACGCAGGGTCAACGCAATCCTTTGATAAATCTGAACCAAAGTGTTTTTAATTCGCCCTGTGCATACAAATGCAATTGCACTTCGAGAAGAACTTGTCATCAGAACCAGCGCTTCTATCAGCTGAGGTAAGGCACCCCTGAAGGTGCCCCCACGCATTGTTATAGAATTACAGCAAAAGGTCAGAAAAATACTTTTTGAGTGTATAGTGTTTGAGTTATATTTTGCTTGAAGTGCTGCAAATCATTGCAGTATTGCCACTTGCAATGATGTGTGAAGAGTGTAATAAACTCTACACAGTCATATAATAGTTTCAGAGCACTCAAAATGAGTTACCATGAGTGATTAAATCTTTTTTGTGAGATATTGGAAAATACAGCCTTGCTAAATTCTTTCTCTAAATGTGCTTTTCTTCTGTGTACATTGGTAATGCTGTTCACGTTAACCCAATTGTATGTTTATAGATCCTTGCTATAACACTCTTAGTACTAGATTTTACAAAGTGTTGCATTGCCCTTGTTTCATGCAAGTTAATGGAAGGGCAACGCAGCACTAAAATAATGTTTACCAAGCCACGTAAGGCTTTGCGTGGCCATGGAGTAATGAAAGGCAGTACAAGTTGCTGCCTTGTGTTACTCTGCCCCAGGGAGGCGTTCCATGGGTGAAGCGTGGGTGTTCCCACTCATCCACCCATGGACTTTGGCACATTCCTAGATTTACTGAGTGGTAAAGCTGGGAATACATCAAAATGCTAAGCCTTCCTAGGGGAGGTGTAACAAGGAGAAATCTCTTTAATTCTCCTCGTTTGTTCCTCTTTCTGAGTGTGCTGCATTCTGCAACACACACAGAAAGAGGAAATAGAATTTGGGGATTGCTTATGTGCAGAAAGGTATCCCTTCCAACACAAAAACAATCCTACCTGCAACGCAGGCACCCTTGCACCATGATGTAAGGGTGCCTGCGTTGGCGCTAGGCAGCCAAAAGTGCGTCCGCTCATGAAGAGGACAGCAGTGCGCCATATATTGTTAAATAGGACATAAATCTGCTCTCTCCCTTTCAAGCAGTGTAGCGCAGCAAGGTGGCTGCTGCAATGCAATGTGCGAAATATTGTTAAAACTTCCTTGTATCTATCTTGTGAAAGTAACAGTAGAATGTTCAAATACTTAACTAGCACATCACCACTGATAAGTTATTAGCATGTTAGTGTAATGACTGCTGTGTAATCAATGCACACTTTGCTGCTGAAGGCTAATTCACATGCCACAGCATTGCCGCCCGGCCTTTCATAGAACCCCGGGGATCCCCCGCCTGGCTAGTTATTCCATAGCCAGAGAATCACCTGTCAAACTGTCAGCAACGCGCTATAATCCAATCATATCAATCCCTTCCTAGTTTTAAATTCATGCACATATAATTCTCAAACACTCCCTTCCACATGTAACCCATGTAGTGTGTCACTTCACTTCTGTTTATCATCCAGCCACTAAAAACAACATATAACCAGAGATTTTTTACAACTCTGAAACGAGTAAGACTTCATAAATTATTATTAGACACAGTCCTATCTAAGAGGTTTCGCTCCTAGTTACAAAAATGTGATCTTATGCTGCTACGAGAGGATACCCAACATAATATGGCTGGTGCTACAATATTTAAAAATTCATGAAAACATTCCATCATTGATTATACCTTTTATCTCAAATGAATTGTCGACCAACCATATTGGGTTTCAAGTGGTTCCAAGACTGGAAAGGGACCATAATCCCCAATCCATTACATTATTACTCGCAGTGGCACATTTACCAAAACCAAAAACTCTTGACTCAGAGCCTATCGCTTATAATTTGAGAAGGCTGGCATGGCACTCAGTAAAACAAGAAGAGATTTTAGACTATATAGATCAAAAAATAGAATTAGCACTGAATGAGCAATAACATGAAAAATCAATGGTTGAAATTTGGCTGTGTCTTTGTTTTTCATTAGTGGATCGCTTTCCGGCAAACACAACACCTAGGAGAAATAATATTAAGCCAAAAAGAAACACCTGGTATTCACATAGACTATATTTACAAAAGAGGGCATTTAATAAAGGCTTCCCGGGCAATCTGCTATCAACCAAATAGTGTCATCAAATCCATTAACGTAAACTCAATGAAACGCCGAAGAAAAGCTTATAGAAACGAGATCTGGAAGGCAAAAAGGGCATATCATGAAGGTCTATGGGTTAATGAGAGCATGCTAGTAAATTCAATAACTTGAGAGCATTTTGGGGCACAATTAATTTACCTTGACTATGGCAACAGGAAAATAATAGTACTAACATCACCACGTCAGATTGGGAGTCTTTCATTTCCACCCTGTATGAGGCTTCTCCTGTAAATGCACTAAGCTCAGCTTTTGAAGTATGTCCTTCTGCTTCGCCAACTAATTTAAACAGCGAGGATCATGAAAAAGAAAATCTTTGTGGCAATCAAATGCTAGTGTTTTAGTCACCGCAAGAGGATATGGTAAAAGCATTGAAGCATCGATAAGTAAGATCAAATCAAACGGGGCGCCAGGTCCAAATGGGATCCCGAATGCTGTGTTTAAAGCCAAGATAGACTTATGGTCAAGAATGTTATCACAATTATTTAAAGACGTTGTAAAATTTAATTTGGTCTCTGAATCCTGGCAAAGGCAGCATTATACAGCCAATTTACAAAAGTGGCCCACCTGACAATCCAGCCAATTACAGGTTGATTACACTAACCGATGTAGAGGTGACAATCTTTGCAACAGGTCTACTTAGGGACTTGGAAGAATGGGTGAAGAAAAGGAAAGTGATTCCAATCTTCCAAAACGGATTAACGGATTTTGCAGGGGGCAGTCAACAATTATGAATTTGTTACTACTCACTTTGCTCGTCGAGAGAACAAAATATAAAAAACAAAAGCTCTATATTTGTTTTGTTGATCTAAAAGCTGAATTTGACTCTGTTCTTTGTAACTTGCTTTGGGCAAAGCTATCAGCATGGGGTGTACCGAAGCAGCATTTAGATATGATCGTATTCCTTTATTTATGGGTGCAGGAGAAATTGGGTGATGGAAGTCGTAGCATACGCCGTTTGGAAACACATAGTGGCCTCAAACAGGGCTGTGTACTTGCCTCATGTCTTTTAACCTTTTTATGGACGATTTACTATACTATCTGCAAAAGGTTCATATGCACTCTCCAGATTTTGCGGGTCTTGCTGTAAAATATTTGCAATATGCAGATGACACCATATTTTTAAGCCACAAACCAATAGGGCTTAAAAGATTGATAGTGTCATTTAACCAATACATTGTGGAATGGTCTTCAAATGAATATTAGAAAAATTAAAATTGTGACGATAGGATCAAATAAAGTGGAAAAGAAATTATGGGAAATCAATGGGTTATCGGTTGAATCAGTAAAGCAGTATAAATACTTAGGAATTATGCTGGATGATAGCATAAATTTTAAACAACATTTTATTCAACCTAAAGGCCAAAGCAACTTCACTCTCATTTGCTGTTTGATCACTGAGAGATAAGCTAGCAAGCCAGAGTCATAAACATTTACTGAAGGTAATGAAGGTAAAACAGATTCCCACAATAATCTTCCGGGGCAAAGATAACAAACTCCTTCAGCACTTACTAATGAAACAGTTTTAAATCAATATTTAGGTTTCCGAGAAACGCAGGGCATGCAAGTGGTAGATTTGAGTTTGGCCTGTTGAACCATTCTTTGCAAGACAATCTGCATTTCTGAAATGTTTATTTTCACTTTATTTATCGGATCCCGGCTCTCTTGCAGATTTATGTTGGCAAGAAATTAAAAAGAAAGAGTATGCCAGAGCCTGGAGATTATATTTAACAGAGAGTTTAAACACTTTTAGATCCCTGCCATTGAAACATCTGGATTGAAATAAAATTGTTTTAAAACAGACTTTAAATCAATCTACTAAAATGTTATCAATTTTATCTGACCAGGAGGCGATTGCACAACAATGCATGCCTGGTTGATTATTAACTCGTATAATAAAATGGAGTCCCAACCCTACCTAACCACTCATTTAAAACCTGTTATGATGGATAGATTTCTCATGTTAACATTTGATAGCTATCCAACAAAGGATGGGACGCCAAGATGGGTGAAAAACTGGCAATCACAACACTGTAGATGATGTGGCTATGTCAATGAAACATTACTGCATATTGTATGTATCTGCCCTAGATTGGGGCAAGAGAGGCAAACACTGTTAAAATCAACTTTTAAGGAAATAGGAGTGAGAACGTGCAGGCAAGCGATTATAGCATGCCTTTTAGGGCATAACATTAACATAACAGTGCATTTTGTCAAGTTGATGATTCATTGATTGTAAGATTTATATTTTTCTCGAATGCCCAAGGGCGTCTAGGTGCTGCATCGGAGGAGTGTGCCAGGATTATGAAAGAGGAGGTAGGAATTAGTTTGAAAAAAGCCGTCAGCCTGATAGTTGATTTTTTTTTATCCAGGATGATGTTTTGTCCGTACTATAGGAGTAGGTAGGGTGAATACTGGGAATAGGCAGGGTTGTACCTTATAGATTAAGGTACTATTTATTATTATCATATTTTGATATGAGTTTCCACTAAATATAGCTCGTACGAAGGGACGGCGCGACAGCACTTTAATCACAGGCCGGGTATGACAGCTATGATTGTTGGTATGGCAGATATTATCTTATATAGAGACATTATCACTAACAATGAAATAAATGGATTGATATAATTAGGATGCGAACAGAATACTATTTTTTTGAAGTTCTATGAAATTTCAATGGTCCTGCATGGCATGTGATCTTTAAATTATTGTAATATCAGTAATGTATCTGATCAAAATGTTTGAAGTCTCTGTTTTAAGAAATATGCTGTTTTTAATCCCTATGATTGTAATGATTTGTATTAATTAAACGACAAATATTTATTTACATGTATTATTCGTGATAAAAATCATAATAATAACAATGACAACAATACTAAAATAATAATAATAGTAACAATAATAATATGACGAGCAATAGCAGTGATAGTACCACTTTTACTACTACTACGATGATGATGAGGATGATAATAATATGAATAGGAGCAAGAATGATACCAACAACAATCAAATGACATAAGTAAATACATAATTAATATGCTGATTATAAAAGTAATTATTGACATAAAAAACACCATCATGACTTATATCTTCAGCAAGTGCAACAGAATCAATAAGTATACTGAAACCAAAGAAATTAAAGATATCACCTTGTTATTAATTATTTAACTAATAATAACAACAATAGCAAACATCAGCATGTCTATCACGAAATGTGTAACAACAACAAACCGAGCGAGAAGGCTGGCAACAGTAATATCAGAGCAGCCACTGTTTATAGGAGCCGTGAACACGAGGACAATAATCATGGCAATGCTATAATATAACAGACATACAATAACTATAATTATAAGAATGAGAAGTATGGCCGCAAACATCCTTGAACCACTGACTGTGATAGGAATACTGCTCGTCCTCCTCACTCACACTCACGCCACTTTCCTCCCTCTCCCGTCCTCAGCCCCAGAGCCCTCGGGGTCGTACCTGGGTGCACGCACAGGGCTGCGGCCAGCAGCAGCAGCAGCATCCGGCCTGCCTCCATGCTCGGAGTGTGATTCTGGGCTGTGACTGCTGAGAGAGGGCTCGGAGAGGTGATGGCTGCCCTGCCTGCCCCCGTTCACAGCCTATAATTACCAGGACAAGAAGCACCGGAAAAGCAGCAAGGGGTGCCAGGGTATTAATCTGCACTTCTACACACCCTCTGGTTTTACACACTGGAGCGCCAGGGATCGTCTGCCTCAGGTTCCATGCTAGGGGTGGAAGGGTGCAAACCGCTGCAGAGCCGCTCTGTGCGGAAGGTGCAGTGGCACCCGGGCTCACTACACTAATAATCACCTCTTTTACTACCCAAGCGTTCTCTAGGAGTCCGCTTTCCTTGCCGGGATCAGGGCCTTTGCAACGGCAGGCTAGAGTTGTATTGTTTTGAAATGATCAATAAAGTTAAAAACGATTTAAATGAAAAACCATTCAGTCCCACAGAGAGGCGAACTCGGGTCTTTAAACATTAACTGCTGGAGGGGTAAGCTGCTACTCTGGCTGGGCAAGTCTGCTGCATGTTGGTCTTTTATTCTGTCTCTTTTTAAAATTGCAAAATAAATGCAATAGTTTGTAGCTTTGCCTCTACTCTGCACAGATTGCATTAAAGTAATGTGAGACGTTCCCGAAGTGTGCAATGATTTTCTTGTAACTATTTCGTGTGTCACAACGTTTTCGATCTGGGTGTTGCTTTGTTTCCGTGTGCAGGGAAGGGACTGGTATCCGTGTGACTGGTGTCGTTCTGTATTAGCCCAGACAAGTAAACACCTGTGCAATGCGAAGCTACCCAGAGCGATCCCAGTGGAAAGGAAACCCTGACTCATGCATTCCCATCCATCACTCTTTGGGTGTCTCAAGGTTTGAAATGTTTAGAGATGCAAGTACTTAGCCTTGCTTCGGAGCAACGTACCCACCAGCCTCAGCTGAAAATATTTTAGTTACTTGTTGAATTTTTAACAATTTCATAACAATATTGTTAGATAATGATTAACATATGTTCACTTCACTGTGCAAACTTTTCAAAGTAATTCATTTAATCAAAATGTACACTTCACAGTAATGTTTACAATGAGTACAGGTATCAGAATTTCAAAATGATTTATATTCGCCCAATGCATTTCGGGCCTTTGGCGGCCCTTCGTCAGGGGCTTCTCTGCAAATGAATCAAAAGAATACAGGCATTTTAACGTCGGTATACAGGAGAGCAACATATACATATGATACATATTTAAAAACTCAGCGTAGTTTTTCACATAGACAAAAATGAATGTCCATCTATCAAAGGGAAAAGTTTGTGAAGAGGATAATCAACTAAGAAACCAATCACCCAGTGTAGTGAGCAAATAACATGCAAGAAAACCGAGATACCTGATTTTCTGGTACTCTCCCTGGCTGTAAAGAGGAGGAAAAAACACTAACGTAACTAAACAATCTACATCCCTCAAAAAAAAGGAAGATGCAGGACAAACGTCCCTCGAGTCAACTAACCTGCGAAGTGAAACTGATCCTCGTTAACACTAACTCCTTCACGGGATCAACTGTAGGAAAAACATACACAAAAGAATGCTTACTAACCATACTTTGCTACATATCTACAACCCTCGTGTATGCTCCTATAAACTCAAAAAAGTGACCCTCACCTTTACAATGAAACAATCTTGGCTTCTCGTAATCTCCAAAAAACCGCTGAACGAGCTCCCCAAAGCCGTACTAAATCTTCAAAGCGGCGTCTGCCTTATACGGAACCATTGTAATCGCCAAGGAAATAGGACTAAAACAATCGACTAAAAGAAACTCGGCCGCCATTTTCGAAAGGGAAACTGTTCACAAAGACGCAACTAAAAGAAACTCGGCCGCCATTTTCGAAAGGGAAACTGTTCCCAAAGACGCAACTAGTAAACAGAATCGAGTTTAGAAAAAATGTGCAAAATTAAGTTAGAAAGAGAGGAAAGAATTCAGAATGTGCCTCTTGCAAATAAAAATGATAGAAAATGAAAATATATGAACAATTGTGGACATTCATAATATTGACGTCTATATGTCTCCTACAACATGCAAAAGCATCGATTTACAAAAAACATGCTAAATCAACTTTTTCATTTATCCCGTGGGGATCTTGTGTGTTCAACCTCCTGATCCAAAATATCTCTCTTTGTAGAAGAGATTTGGATAAGTTCCTACCCGGGACTGGGACCATTTTGTCAATGACTTGAAATTTAAGTTGGGAAATGGAATGTTTGCACCTATTCCAATGTACCGCTAAACTGCTCTTTTGGTTGTTGTTACGGATCGTGCTTTTGTGTTCAGAGATTCGAGTTTTAGTTTTTCTCTCTGTTTTCCCTATATAGAGAAGTCCGCACGGACATTTAATAGCATAGATGACATTAGTGGAGTCACAAGTGGAACTGTGATGCAATTTGATAGTTTCCCCCGTTGAGGGGTGGTGTACTATATCACCTACTATTACGTTGTTACAATGTACGCAGTTGGCACATCTTTGCGTGCCTTTAAATTCTGTGGCAGTAACCGTGGACGTGGTAGATAAAATTTCTTTGATATTCTTCGATCTTTTGTACGCAAATAAAGGTTTCTCTTTAAAAAGATCTTTGAAATCCTCTTCGTTTTGCAGCATGTCCCATCTGTTCATAATGATTTGTTTAATTTGTTTTGAACTTGTTGAATACTTAGACACAAAGACTTGTCTAGTGGAACATTTCTTAGGTGCAGGTTGTAGTAGACTTTCCCTTGTTCTTTGTTGGGTCTTGGTGATTGCTTCATTCAAAATTACTTCAGGATATCCTTTGGATAAATACCTCTTCTTCATGCTCTCTGTGTTGGTTTGACATGTTTGTTCAGACGAACAAATCCTTTTAGCACGTAAAAATTGTGAAAAAGGAAGATTCTTCAATAAATTTTGTGGATGGAAGCTGGTGAATTTCAAGGTGTTATTCTTGTCAGTGGGTTTATGATGGATTTCTGTTTGAATAATACCATCCTTGATTTTTATCAATACATCCAAGAAAGATAATGAGTGTTTACTGATGGTATTCGTAAATTGTATGTGTTCATTTTTTAGGTTGAGTTCCGATATCTTTTTGACCAACATTTCCGGGCTGTTTTTCCAGATTAAAAAGATGTCGTCTATGTATCTCACATACATCAGAACGTTATCCGTCCATTCACTGTCGAGGTAAATGTGCTGATCTTCAAAATGGGCCATGTAGGTATTCGCGTATGCGGGCGCCCCCGCAAAACCCATAGATGTACCTTTGAGTTGTAAGTAGTACAGATCGTTCCACTCAAAGTAACTATGATGCAAACAGAAATGCAACATTTCCAATACAAAGATTTTGTCTGCTCTCAAGGTAGTTTGTCTTAATAATGCCCATTCAACAGCTTCCATCCCCCCGGAATGAGGGATGGAGGTATATAGGGATTTCACATCCAAAGTACACAGTAAGCTTTCGTGAGTGATCTGGACCCTTTGTAGTTTTTGTAAAAATTGAGTGGTATCTTTGATATAGGAATTCCATTCCTGAACAAAAGGTTGTAAAAAAACAGTCAATGTATTTGCCAATGGGTTCAAAAATGGTCCCACACCCGGTCACTATGGGTCTAAATGGGGGATTGAAAAGATCTTTATGGATTTTAGGCAGCATGTATAATCCAGGTGTACTCGGATTCTCTTGGGTTAGAAATAATCGAGTGTAGTCTGTGATCCATCCCATTTCTTTGGCTTTAGTTAAAATGGTGTTGAGTGTAACTGTAAGTTGGTTAATAGGATCTCCGTCTAAAAGGAGATACGTGCTAGAGTCTGAGATGTGTTCCATAACTTTTCGATGATAGAATGTTTGATCCATAATGACAATAGCTCCTCCCTTGTCTGCCTTTTTGATATTTATGTCATTGTCATTAGCAAGATTTTTAAGAATAGATTGGTCAGATTTAGTAAGATTAGTTTTGGTTTGCTTTTTCGTATTCATCTTGGACAGATCTTTCTTCACTAGATTTTCAAACGCATCCAGGATTTTGTGAGATACAGGTGCTTGGAACGTGGATTTCCGTCTGAACTCTTCTAGTTCTTTTTCAGGAAGAGGACCCTCTGTCGTTACAAACGTTGAAAAAAAATATTTCAATCTTAGGACCCGCATAAACTTGAATAACGTAATCTCGTTTTCCAATGTGTTGGTATGATATGTGGGAACAAATCCTAATCCTTTGTTCAGAGTCCTGATTTGATGATTCGAGAATTGTTTGGAAGAGATGTTGATAATTAAGTTGTTTTCTGGCTCCTCAACGTCGGTTTTAACCTTTCTTTTACTTCTCCTGGTTTTCCTGTCGTTTTTCCTGGGGGTAAACTGCTGTCCGTGACCTGGGTTAAAAAAGAACTTGATGTTGAAGCGTGACCTTCAGTTGTTCCAACTCGTTCTGCCGGTGTTTTTTCACGGGACTTATCCACATTTGGTGGTGGTCGATTAATATTGGTGTCAGTGTCAGTTGCCAGACTCTCTTCTGAGGAAACATTCGGATTTTTCTTAAAGAATACTCTCCTTTGGGCATACACTTCCGCCCATGTATAAACCTCGTTAAGTTTATAATCCAAGGTGTCCCTCTTATATTTTCTCAATTTCCCTTCTTGTATTTCCTTGGAATAATTCTCTAGTTTCTTATTCATTTCTTCCAGGACTTTGTGCCAATCTTCAGAATCCATTCTCACTTCAATGTCAGTTTGTATTATTTTGATCTCTTCCGTGATCTCTTGAATAATGACTGCTAATTCTTCTACCAGTAGCAGTATTAAATCTAATGAACACTTATTCAACACAGCGTACCATCGATCCATAAAGTCTTTCTTTAAATGGAACCTAAAAAGCATGGGCTTAATGGATAATCTCAGCCCTCTGGGTATTCTTTTGGCACGATGGTATTGCACAAGCGTGGAGGCATGAAGACGTTGATTTAATTGGCGTTTTGTGAGGAATTCCAATTGTTTTAATTGTTGCTGTAGAGTGTTCCCCTGCACATCGAACATTTTTACTTCTTGAATTAAAGAATAAATTTCAGTAGCTTGTTCGTTTGTGAATGCCAGAACGTTGGCACGATTGTCTGTTAAGCTGCTTATTGTGTCAAAAGACATTTTAAGGCAGGTGCTCTTTCTAAAAGGACAGAAGTTGCTTCAGATTATATAATTAGAAGAAAGGCACTCTATTTTCTTAAGAAATCTGTTTCAAAAATAATTTTAGGAATTTATTAAGGAAGGGGTGCTTCCGAAATGGGGCTGTCTGTCGGGGCAGACCCTGGAATGAAATGTTTAGAGATGCAAGTACTTAGCCTTGCTTTGGAGCAACGTACCCACCAGCCTCAGCTGAAAATATTTTAGTTACTTGTTGAATTTTTAACAATTTCATAACAATATTGTTAGATAATGATTAACATATGTTCACTTCACTGTGCAAACTTTTCAAAGTAATTCATTTAATCAAAATGTACACTTCACAGTAATGTTTACAATGAGTACAGGTATCAGAATTTCAAAATGATTTATATTCGCCCAATGCATTTCGGGCCTTTGGCGGCCCTTCGTCAGGGGCTTCTCTGCAAATGAATCAAAAGAATACAGGCATTTTAACGTCGGTATACAGGAGAGCAACATATACATATGATACATATTTAAAAACTCAGCGTAGTTTTTCACATAGACAAAAATGAATGTCCATCTATCAAAGGGAAAAGTTTGTGAAGAGGATAATCAACTAAGAAACCAATCACCCAGTGTAGTGAGCAAATAACTGCAAAAAAACCGAGATACCTGATTTTCTGGTACTCTCCCTGGCTGTAAAGAGGAGGAAAAAACACTAACGTAACTAAACAATCTACATCCCTCAAAAAAAAGGAAGATGCAGGACAAACGTCCCTCGAGTCAACTAACCTGCGAAGTGAAACTGATCCTCGTTAACACTAACTCCTTCACGGGATCAACTGTAGGAAAAACATACACAAAAGAATGCTTACTAACCATACTTTGCTACATATCTACAACCCTCGTGTATGCTCCTATAAACTCAAAAAAGTGACCCTCACCTTTACAATGAAACAATCTTGGCTTCTCGTAATCTCCAAAAAACCGCTGAACGAGCTCCCCAAAGCCGTACTAAATCTTCAAAGCGGCGTCTGCCTTATACGGAACCATTGTAATCGCCAAGGAAATAGGACTAAAACAATCGACTAAAAGAAACTCGGCCGCCATTTTCGAAAGGGAAACTGTTCACAAAGACGCAACTAAAAGAAACTCGGCCGCCATTTTCGAAAGGGAAACTGTTCCCAAAGACGCAACTAGTAAACAGAATCGAGTTTAGACAAAATGTGCAAAATTAAGTTAGAAAGAGAGGAAAGAATTCAGAATGTGCCTCTTGCAAATAAAAATGATAGAAAATGAAAATATATGAACAATTGTGGACATTCATAATATTGACGTCTATATGTCTCCTACAACATGCAAAAGCATCGATTTACAAAAAACATGCTAAATCAACTTTTTCATTTATCCCGTGGGGATCTTGTGTGTTCAACCTCCTGATCCAAAATATCTCTCTTTGTAGAAGAGATTTGGATAAGTTCCTACCCGGGACTGGGACCATTTTGTCAATGACTTGAAATTTAGGTTGGGAAATGGAATGTTTGCACCTATTCCAATGTACCGCTAAACTGCTCTTTTGGTTGTTGTTACGGATCGTGCTTTTGTGTTCAGAGATTCGAGTTTTAATTTTTCTCTCTGTTTTCCCTATATAGAGAAGTCCGCACAGACATTTAATAGCATAGATGACATTAGTGGAGTCACAAGTGGAACTGTGATGCAATTTGATAGTTTCCCCCGTTGAGGGGTGGTGTACTATATCACCTGCTATTACGTTGTTACAATGTACGCAGTTGGCACATCTTTGCGTGCCTTTAAATTCTGTGGCAGTAACCTTGGACGTCTCAAGGTTTGACCCAACTGCTCTTTTTCAGCACTGCCAAGTTTCTTAGGTCTAGGGTCAGCTTCTCCTTTACATATTTTTTCTCCGCATCCGGGACTTATAGCCTTGTTCTATGAAAACAGAACTACAAGTCGCAGAGTGCAGAGAATAAACATGGACTAGAGCGGCTAGTGACGTATGGACCTGGAAGCCTCTACAAGACTGCTTTATAGGCCTTGCATCTGTCTGCAAGACATGTTAGGCAAGATTCACAAAGATTTAGTTGTGAGTGTACACTACTTTTGTAGCAAAACTGCCTTACTACGGAATTCAGGTGCAAGGGTGGACAAAATTGTCCTGTCAGAAAGGGGTTCATTAGTTGAGGGGTCTGAGGTCCACTAGAAGTAATAAAGGCATTATCTTGTTAGGTCCAGTAAAAGGTTTCAGAAATTTAAATCTGAGCTCGTGCTATGGCAAGTAAAAGCAAGAGTAACTTTTACTCAACTGATAAACCCATATCCTTATCAATATGCATGCAAACAAACTCCTCATTTCCACGTGATATTAAAGCCACCCATTCCTTATTCCACACTCGCCCATCGCTAGCATGAACCACACTGTGCTTAACACAGACAATTTGGATATGCCGAGAAAACTAGTATTCACCTTTTATTACAAAACCGGGTTTCTTGATCCTGACCCATCATCCCTCCTTAAAATCACGATTATTGATCATCTTACTTGACTTATCAGTTCCACACTGTGACTTTTCACTCACTAGTGATATACTCTTATCCTTTTGTTCTCTCCATTCCATCCATGTTCTATTCAATTTGGAATCAAACAAAACAAATAGAGATACCCCTGTGGCAAAATTAGCCGCAGTTCTATAGGCCCACAACATTTGTTCCATCACTTTTCTCCAACAAAATTGACCTACCAATGCTAGTTGAAGTTGTTCCGTCAAAGTGCTGTTAAAAAGCTCGACCTACCCATTACTCCAAGGATGGTACAATGATGTTCTGGATTGTTTTATGCCATTGGTATCCAGAAATCTTCTCACCTCAATGGAAACTAACTGTGCCATTGTCAGTTACAATCAAATTTGTATAACCTTCCCTCATAAATACTCTCTATAGAAATAGGATTACATTTTCAGTATTCACATTCTTTACAAACATTACTTCTGTACATCTAGATGTATAATTGTTGGAAATGGCCCTTTTTGCAGAGTCAATCCAAACTTTTTGCCTTCCTCATCCTCTTTTTCTGACATCAGCTTTGCTGACATTACAACTCTGAGTCCTTTACCACTGCTAACCAGTGCTTAAGTGCATGTGCTCTCTCCTCTAAACATGGTAATAATAATTCTAGATTTGCAAAGTGCGACTTATCACCCCTAAGGGTGTCCTGGCACTGGGGGCCGTCAGGGAGATTAAGTGAGCTATTGCCCAGAGTCACATGATGCGGAGCTGCTGCCGGCAGCGGGTATCGAACCATGAGCCCTGCACTCCAGAATGAACCTGTCTGGCTGCTGCTCCACACCTCTCTATGGTAATATTGGCCTGTAAATTAAATACTACTAGAGGGCCTCCAGCACCGATTGTGCCACCCACAGAAATAGCCCCTTAACCATGTCTCCGGCTTGCCACTGCAGAGCCTGTGTGCAAAGTTTTATACTACCATATCAACATGGCATGGTAAAGCTCTTGACAGGCCTAAACCTACCTTTTTCATTAATACATGTAAGTCTCCCATAGGGTGTGCCCTGGACAGCCCAGAGGACAGGGTGCAATGTATTTAAAAAGTAGAGCATGTACTTTTAAGTTTAACGTCCTGGTAGTGAAAAAAAAACATTTTCGTTTTTTACTACTGCAAGGCCTATCTCTCCCATAGGATGACATTGGAATTACCTTTTTATATCTATTAAGTGTAATGCCAGTTGTGAAGAGATAGACTTTTCAAGTTTAGTGTCACTGGACTCAAAATTAAAATCACCTATTATGGTCAAGTTGGATTTTAAATTCCAATTTAGCAAAGGCCACTTTTAGAAAGCTATTCAGAGAATGTTTTAAAGTCTGAGACAAGTAAATGAATTGTCTTAACCTGTGTATTTATTTCCAATTATTTAATTTTCCATGCACAATTTTTTTAAATGCACTTAAACATGTCTGTTAGACAACATTCAGTCAAACATATTATTATGCTCTACAAAACCATACATGTATTTAACAAAAAGTATACAGTGATTCCATTAATACAAAAATAAATGTAAAATCGTGCTTGGATGACCAGTCTTATAATGTACAAGAATGCAATTCATTTACTTGTCCCAGACTTTAAAGCGTTCTCTGAATAATTTCATCTAGGGTTTATGAACCTTGCTGTTTAAAACGGCCGACCCCCAAATTCAAAACTTTTAGAAAGTTCGCACTTATTTTAGCCATTTAGTGCCTACTGCCTGTCTCTGTCATACACGTTTGGGGAGAGTGACAGCTGGCTTCCTGCATTCCCTCTAGACAGTCACACACAAAGGAAGTAGGTCTGCCTAAGTGGTCATCTGCATGCAGATGGGACATCCTGAGCCGGATAGGAAGGAGGAGTTGACACATCTAAAAAGGATGTGTCCTGTCCCCACATAAAAGAAGGATTACCCCCCTGCGGTGTGTCTGGAACCAGGGCAGGTAGGGAGAACATCTGTGAAATTCAAAGGTTTCTTTGAAGTCTCACCCACTTCAAAGCACCACTGGGTATAAGTACTGGACATCTGGCACTACCAAATCAGTACACTTATGGACCTGTGACTACTCTGCTAGGAAGAAGAGCAGTTGAGCTGCTGAAAGGACTGCAGCTCTGCTGTCCCACTGCATTCTGTTCTCCTGCCTGGTTGAGAAGGACTAGCCCTGCATCACTTGAAATCCAGAATGACTCCATGGGCCTGCTGGCTTGCATTCTGTTTCAAGTCTCAGGGATATGAAAGACTTAAACTACCAGCATCTGTACCTGGACTCTGAAAGCTGTGGGTTTGCCCTGTCAAATGATGCCACCCCAGTCCTGAACACTTAGAAGTGAGGCCTAAGGTGCTCTACATCCAGAACCCATGTATCCTCAGCGGACCCGGTGCATCTCAGCTTTTGCGCAAGTCGGAACCAGCACATCCTTCTCATCGCGTGGAGCGGACCCGGGGCATCACTATTGGAACCAGTGTATTGCCTTTGAAATCAATGCATCGCCCACTGCGATAGCTGCAGCCACGCATCGCATTCGGTACCAGCGATCACACTTGGGAATAACGCATCGCTGCAGTTGCGTAGAGGAAATCAATGCATCTAATCCACTGCGTGACTCGACATTGAGGCATCGCTTTAGCTGCACCTCAAATCCTTTTCGACAATAAAGCATCCAGGATCAAGGTACTCTGGTTCAGTTGGCCCAACAGGGTCCCGGTATCCAGCCCGCTCTCCGTTGCGGTCGGCCTGAACTTCTGACTTTGCCCCGGTCTAGTGTGACCAGATAATCCATTTCAGCACATATTGCTTTTAAGTGGCATTTGGACATTTATTCTTTAAACAATCATATCTCGACTTATAGTTGATGGACTTTTGTCGCAGTGGTCTTGTTTTGTTTATAAAATGATAATATATTTTTCTAAACTGGTGTGGAGTCTTCTTGGGGTGTTTCCACTGTGTTTTTGTATGAGGTGTTGCACAAATACTTAACACATTGCCTTCTACATTAAGCCTGACTACTCTGTGCCAAGCTACGGGAGGGTTAGCATAGGATACTTTAGGTTGTGTTGTTTCCTACCCTGACTAGGATTGTGGCCCCTACTTGGACAGAGTGCATACCTCTGTCAACCAGAGACCCAATTTCTAACACTCTATTAATACAATGGCATATTTGGACTTTTCACCCAACTCTTTAATTGGGCCAGCAAAATCTAACACCAATTTCGACCATGGAGAAAAAGGAACATCTACATGCTCGACTGGAGAATGTTTAGTGATTTGCGTTTTGTCACTAAAAATACAAGGTCCACAATCTGTCACGAACCGTTCAACATCCTTATCTACAGCAGGCCACCACAAATCCTCACACACTCTGTGTTTTAATGCCAATATGGTCCTCATGTGCCAACTCGAAAATTGTTTTACTAATAGTCTGCAATGACTAAGTGGCCAAGTCTGTTTAACAACATGTACGTTCAGAAGAAATGTATATATATGGTTTAATTTCCTGATCCTCATTTTTAAAAACTGTCCATCATTTTACTACACATTTTCATAAGTTTCTTAATTAGTCTTCCCCTCCATTAATTTTCCTCAAGTGTCCCACTCATCACATCTTCTATCTGAAACACACTTTTTCATCATCTTCACTCACCACGCCATCTTCTACCGTGATCACATTTCTCTCCCCAGGAACATACTCAACACTATAATTATACTCTCACAACCTCTACTGCCACTTTGTAACTCTGGGTGTGGCCTACACCTGTTCTTTGTGCTAAACAGATCAACTAGATGTTTGTGGTCAGTATGGATGATAAAAGGAAAACCCCATATACCCGGCTTAAAATACAGTGTTCCCCACCACATGGCTAATGATTTAGTTTCGATAGTTGAATAAATATGTTCAGTATCTTTAGTGCTCTCGAAGCAAATGCTATAACTTCTTCACAATCACTTACCTTTTTTTGCATTGGAACACTACCCAAACCACAAATACTAGAATCTGTTACAATCACACTCATATTCCTTGTGTCAAAAGATTTTAATGGTTGAGCAGCCACAGTTGCATTACTTATGCTCTCAAATGCCTTCTGAATATTTTCTCCCCTCTCAAAAAAGTCCCTTTCTTCAGTAAATCCTTAAGAGAACTGGGTATACAAGAAAAATGTGGCACACATTTTGAATAAAATTACACCAAACCTTAGAAGACCTCAATTTTTTGCTGTCTGTGGGTATGGGTGCATCTTCAATGGCCTTTACTTGCTTCATTATAGGTTTTACACCATTTCCAGAACTGTGATGCCCTAAATAGTCTACAACTGGTTTTTCAAATTTGCACTCATCACTATGAAGGGTTAGACCCTTATCCTGTAAAATGTTCAGTACCTCATGCTATCTTATATTGTGTTGTTCCACACTATTTCCGAAGATTAATACTTCATCCTGGAAACAATATACTCCCTAACAACCTTTAAAAATTTCTCTCACTAATCTTTGAAGCACTGAAGAGGCTGATGCTAGTCCCAACGGCATGCATATAAACCGAAAGGTGCCTTCAGGCATCACAATAGAGGTGAGGTGTCTTGAATATTCACATAAAACTACTTGGTGATAGACAGTCGACATGTCCAATATAGTGAATACACTTGCACCAACCAACGTGCATAACATTTCTGAAATATAGGGAAATGGTTCTCTATCAACCCATGGGTTGCGATAAAGATCGCATAGGTCAACAGAAAGGCATATAGAATTATCCAGTTTGTGAGAAATGCCAATGGGCACTTTCTCAAGAAACCCCATGTTGTTGGACCTGTGCACTTCATACTTGTAGAGGTAATGTTTTTAAAATCGATCTTTCATCTGGTCCTAGGTTATGTATCAATAGTGCTTTCTTTTTCTTATTAGTGAAGGTGTCTCCATCAATAGTATCCAGGTAAGGTTCCAATGGTCTTTCCATCTTATCCAGTCCAATGATGGCGTACCAGGATCACGCATGAAAGGAGGTGGTGCTAATAATCACTCCATGATATTTAATTAAGTTGCTTCCACCATAGTGTTGCTAGTCCACGTTTGAAGAACCACTGTATTACTTTTTAGACACTGTAAGATGGCTAATCTGAATGTCCATTTATTTTGAAGTTCTCTCCAAATGAAAGCAGTACTCTCCAAATAAAAGTCAGACAAATAGAAGATCTTTTTTATGTTTACAGTTGATTCTGTATATATTTAACAATCAACAACTGAAAAGTGGATTTCCTCAAAGGATTAGACTTATCCACAAGGTAACTCTGCCTTGGCTCCAGACTTAATGGACCATTCCAAAATGGTGCCGCCAGTAGGTTTAGTTCTTTTTCAGTGCTAATTAAACCACCCACAAGATCATTGTCTTGGCGCCAGACTCGACTGACCATTGCAAAATGGCACCACTAAGATGTTTGGTCCTTTCTCAAAGTTGCTACTCTCGAACAGCGCCCATTACATGATCCATGCCGATGCGCTGGTCCACTATCAGTAAATATTTATTTTCCACAGAAGGGCACACACCACAGGATTTGATGCCCAATGATGCTCGCACTACTGGGAGCTGTGCCCACATAATGTTGGACATGTGGGGGAATCAGAACCATATCCCAAGCACAACATTCAGGAGATACATTACGGGAGTGTGGAAAGTTGGTGGTCGATGGTCTGCCAGCTCGTTGCTACTGAAAAATACTCAGAATGGTCTGAATGGTGAGTGTAGAAAGATATGTTTATTGAGTAGATATGTATAAATGTACAATCCAACAACCGTCACATTGCCTTGAAACCTCCCTGTGATCTCCCTGCTGCCACCAGCCATTTACTTTCCACTTTCCACATTTCATAGGCCTTGCGCTGTGTCACAAGCTAATCACAAGACACAGCACAAGCTGGACACTGCACTTAACTTGAAGGAAATGTGTAAAGCCTAAACAGTTTATAAGTCAAAAACACAACAAAATTAGAATCTTATTCTAATTTGTAAAAATAGGGACAATTTAATTAGCAAAATGACAAAAATCCAACATGGGAAACTGGAGATATGAATTTTGTAAGTTTTAGGTAAAAATATGGTTCTAGCAGACTTGGACCTACATGCAGGTAGGAACACCTAACAGTGGGAAAATTCAAGTTTGGTACCCAGGGAAGTCTTTTGACTGGTCGGCTACTTTTGCTGCCTTTGCCTGGTCAAGATTTTTACCATTGAATTTAGTCTCCTTTTCAAAGCTCGGAATTTTTTACTCGAGCAAGCCTGTGGCTGTATCCAAAGATGGCCCCACAAGGCTGTATCTTTTCGGTGAGGTCCCGCTGAATCAGATTAGCTGTTGCGGAGAAGCTTTGAGCTGGGGAACCTTTTTCTTCGGCCCAACTGCAACATGCCTTTGGCTGATTGGCTTGGTAGGTTTGTCACAATCCTCTGGAGGTTTTCAAGACCAGTAAGTTAATAAATCCAAGGTGTCAGAGATTTTAGAAGTACAGTCAGACAGGACTTGAGCACCAGAACTTGAGGGTTCAGGTTCAGGTCATGTCCAGTTGGTACTGGTAAGCTGGCCACTTCAGTAGAAGGCCTCTTGTAGCTTGTGGTGGCACTGTAACTTACACAACAGATTAGCCAACTGAACAACAAAGTCCACTTCTTTGCCCTGAATAGAAGGGGGATAATTTCCATCCCTTCTGGACTCCTCACAGGTCAATCAACAGGTGCAGTCCTTGTTCTGTTCTTGCACAGATCCAGAGTGTTCTGAGGAGGGTGCCAGGGAATGCCACATTTATGCATGGCACTAGCATGTGGGTGAGGGCGACTCCTGGCCCCTCCCAAACCAATGGGATGAACGTTCACAAGGATAATCATATCCACTTTTGCAGCAGTTCCTGTGCACCCTGCTGCAAACAATCCCACAGTATGTCCCTCCCTGAGATTGAGAAAATCTTCTCCTCTTGTGTTGAGCCTGTATGCCTATCCAGAGGGCCCCTTCCTCTTTGGCGACTCTAAACAAGTTCCGAAGGTTTCTCTTCCCCCACTGGGGTTGGTGCATGCCTGATTGGTAGGTCAAAAAGAGGGCCTGTGTAGGTGCCATCTAATATCTGCTTGTGAAATCGGAGGCCCGGCTGAAATAAATTAAGCTCTTTGATATTGTACAACTGGTCTTTCTGCCATAGGAGCAAAACACCTCCCCACACTCAGGTCTTTGTCTCTGGTCTCAGAACAGCTTTAACACCTCATCAGGGCTATTCACCATTTCACCATTGGCTGATGTTGGAGGCTAATGAAAATTGCTTCAGGCAGGAAACGGGTCAATTTCTAAGAGTCTCTTTTCCTTAATATTGATAAAAATCTGACTTCACCATTAAGTTGGGCTTTTGGATCATTTTTCCAGCTGGTCCTTCGCCTCAAACTTAATATTTAATAGTGTTTCCTAGTGTTTCTCTATGGGCCAGCCCGTCATCCTACAGTGAAAATAGTTCTTGGGTGCAGTCACTGTAAGCTACATGTCCTACTTTTAAATACCATACGCCCTGCCTTGTGGGCTAGAAGGCCTGCATTGGTGTGACCTATTAACATTTAAAAGTGAGGTTTTCTCCTGTCTAAGGGTTTAATTTAACAGGTGGGGTGCAGTTTTAAAAGTACAGCACCCACGTTACAGTGGTAGACCTGTAGTTACGTTAGTCTTGCCACACTAGTGGACGTTACAGCAGTGTTTTAGTCCGTAGGCTTGCAATTTGGAGCTTTTTTTTTTTTGTCCTCATATGTTTGATCAGTATAAAGCTGAAGAAAAAAGAGATTTCCGAACTTCCAAACAAAGTGATACCCGCTCTCTCCACTTGGGAGGGGATGGAAACCATCACGGAATCGCTCTCTTCGAGTTCGTCTTACTCTTTTCTCCTAAATGACAGGTTCTTACTTAAGTTCTCTTTCTAGGAACACCAATCCGTCTTGGTAAATCTCCTAGATTATTGAGAACAACCTGTACTTACTGATGCTTAATCATAGTATTAATAGTAGTCATTGATTCAAATAAGAAATTAAATAAAGATATAATTTATATAGCGGGGTACCAAAGCTTCTCAGGTAGAATTAGAAAAGTTGATTTAAAATTAAGGTGGCTCCCAAGGGGAGTAGATAGAAATGTGAAATGAAAGAGAGATTTAGTTACTACAAAAGGCGAACATTCTCCACCCAGTTATCCCATAAACTCCAACACTTTGTTCTCTTATTGGAGCGTGTTGCTCTGTCCATTTTGGCTATTCTGTGGATCGAATTTATCCATTCAAATTCTAAGGGTGCAGTAGGTAAGATCCACTTAATACACAATTCTCTACGAGCTAGTAGGATAAGGATAAAAATAAGGGCCTTAAGAGGTTTAGGTATGTTACCAATAGATTCTTCTTCCGGTTTCACCCCAAATATTACCAATGCCAGACTCACCTTCACTTCTTGGCCTGCTATATCTGACAAGATTTTACCCACTTTCTGCCAAAACGATTGGATGGAGAGACACCACCGGAACATAAGCGCTTTATCTGCATTGAGTTCTCCGCACTTTTGGCACTTCCTCACCGTTTGCAGGCCCATCTTTGCCAATCTTCAAGGCGTCCAGTAGGCCTTATGAATGGTAAAAAGGTGTTTTTTCTTTAAAGGCACGGATTTCACACAATACCACAAAAGAGATGTAGATACTTGCCATAGTGTTTCTAGATCGTACTCCGGTAGTTCCCTCCTCCACGTCTCCATGTGCCATATACTAGGGTCTTCTGATGAATGTACCATTAGCCAGTACCATACCGAGACCTCTTTCTGTAATCCAGGACGCAATGCAATTTTTGCCTCGTAAAGTTCGTTTTATTTCCCCCGCTGTCTCAGAGTCTTTGCGCAGCTTAATAACTGACAGTATTTAGAACGGGAGACATAGCCTTCTGTGATCTCCTGAAAGTCTTGCCAAGATTTTAGCTTAGTACCTTCCAACAACTGGCCCCATCTGCAAATTCCCTTTTCCCTTATCGGGGTTGCTAAAGAATCTTGCAAACATGCGGGGGTTCCTGGCGATCTCCATATTGGCGCATAGTGGCTATAGTATGGAATCTGTAGCATCTTTCTAATTTGATACCACAATTTACAGGCCCAATGGAGAGACTTTAGTCTAATTTTTTTTTTTTTTTATTGGGGTCTCCAAACCTATAGAGAAAGTGGTTAGATAAGTCTGGTGGGCCGTACGTCAAGGCACGAAACATAGGGGAGATATTGGTGGAATCCTTTAATAGCTGCCTAAAAATGTTCAAATGAAAGGCTCTCTGGTATTGTAGGAGATCTGGGCTCGCTATGCCCCCATTTTCCTTCTTTTCCCTACATTTCTTCCATACGATTCTAGGTCTTTTTTTCCCCCAGACAAAGCTGGAGAAGGCTCCTTGTTTTTAATTCATTCCTTCTTGAATTCCAGTGGAATTGTATTAAATATAAATATATATTTGGGTAAAATAGAAATTTTTAAAACATTTGACTTTCCCAAAAAAGATAAAGGTAAAGAGTCCCACTGCTGTAGATATTTCTTGACTTTTGAAGTGACTGAATCAAAGTTCACCTTTGCTAATATTTCCAGATTTTGAACCACCTCAATCTCTATATATCTGATCTTCTCTTTAATGAGTTCGCTCTGGGAACTGGTATTCCACTGCATGATCTCTGTTTTTGAAGGGTTAACAGCGTATTCAGATAATTTACCAAAGTTGTCTAGAATTTCCCAAATAACAGATATTACTGGGTCAAGGTGGGTTGTAAAAATCATTAAGTCATTGGCATAAAGCCCTATCTTTTTTTCCCAATCATTGCATGCAAATGGATGGATGTTTTTACATGCTCTTAACTTGATGGCCAGTGGCTCAAAGTATAGATTAAATAAAAGAGGGGAAAGTGGACAGCCCTGTCTGGATCCTCTTCTAATTTGTACATTTTCAGAAACTGTTCCATTTACTAATATCCGGGCCATAGGATTTCTATACAGAGCCTTAATAGCTTACCCGAATACTTACCCCCATATTAAAGCGCTGGATTACGTCATAGAGAAAGGGCCAGCTGACCCTGTCAAAAGCTTTCGCAGCATCGCAGGTTATTATAGACAAGGGTCTTTCATATTCTATGGCAAGATCTATTGCGCCAATTAGCTCATGGGTCAAATCCTTTAAGTGCCTCCCCTTCATCAATCAATCAATCAAATAATTTGTAAAGCGCACTACATACCCGCAAGGGTTTCAAGGCGCTGAGGATGGGGAGACGGGGGGTGCTGGTGCTACTGGTCGAACAACCAGGTCTTGAGTTGTCTCCTGAAGGTTAGAAGGTCTTCGGTTTTCGTAGGATGAGGGGGAGGGTGTTCCAGGTCTTGGCGGCGCGGTGGGAGAAGGATTTGCCTCCGGCTGTGGTTCTGCGGATGCGTGGGACGTTGGCCAGGGAGAGGTCTGCGGAGCGGAGTTTCCTGTTGGGTACGTAGGAGAGTCGAGTGTTGGGATAGTCTGGGCCGGTCTTGTGGAGTGCCTTGTGTGCGTGGATGAGGAGCTTGAAGGAGATTCTTTTGTCGACAGGGAGCCAGTGCAGGTTCCTCAGGTGGGGCGTGATGTGGTCGCGGCGTGGGACGTCGAGGATCAGGCGTGCAGAGGCATTCTGGATTCTTTGCAGTCTGTTGATGAGCTTGGTCGGGGCTCCGGCGTAGAGGGCGTTTCCGTAGTCGAGTCTGCTGCTGACTAGGGCCTGGGTGACTGTTTTCCTTGTGTCTGTCGGGATCCATCTGTAGATCTTTCGGAGCATACGGAGGGTGTTGAAGCAGGTGGAGGAGACAGCGTTGACTTGTTTGGTCATGGTGAGTTTCGAGTCGCGGATGACTCCCAGGTTGCGTGCATGGTTGGTGGGTGCAGGGGGTGTCCCCAGCAACGCGGGCCACCAGGAGTCATCCCATGCTGTGGGGTTGGGCCCGTGGATGAGGATCTCCATCTTGTCTGTGTTCAGCTTAAGGTGGCTATCCTACATCCAGTCGGCGACAGCCTTCATTCCCTGGTGGAGGTTGGATTTGGTGGTGAGGGGGTCCTTGGTGAGGGAGAGGATCAGTTGCGTGTCTTCGGCGTCGGAGATTATGTTGAGGTTGTGATGTCGGGCGATGCGTGCGAGAAGGGCCATGTAGGCTTTGAACAGCGTCGGACTGAGGGAGGATCCCTGCGGGATGCCGCAGATGATCTCGGAGGCTTCGTATTGGAACGGGGGGAGGCGGACTCTCTGGGTTCTGCCAGAGAGGAAGGAGGAGGTACAGTCCTGGGCCTTGTCTCGGATCCCTGCGTCGTGGAGTCGTGTGCGTAGTGTGCGGTGGCAGACGGTGTCGAAGGCGATGGTGAGGTCCAGAAGGATGAGGGCTGCCATCTCGCCGTTGTCCAGTAGGATCCTGATGTCATCTGTGGCGGCGATGAGGGCGGTCTCGGTGCTGTGGTTGCTGCGGAATCCTGACTGGGAGTGGTCCAGGATGCTGTTGTCTTCAAGGTAGCGGGTGAGCTGGATGTTGACTATCTTCACGATGACCTTAGCTGGGAACGGAAGCAGGGAGATGGGCCAGAAGTTTTTCAGTTCGCTCGGGTCCGCCTTGGGTTTCTTCAGTAGGGCGTTGATCTCGGCGTGTTTCCAGCTTTCAGGGAAGGTCGCGGTCTCGAAGGAGAGGCTGATGATGTTGTGCAGGTGGGGTGCGATGGAGCTGCCGGCTTTTTTGAAGATGTGGTGAGGAAAAGGGTCAGACGGTGAGCCGGAGTGGATTGTGCCCATGGTCTTCATTGTGTCTTCGGTGCTCACGTTGGCCCAGGTTGTCAGGGGGTCATGGTCATTGGGGTGTGGTGGATCTGGTGTGTTGGGGCCTGTTAGGGTCATCCGGGGGTTGAAGCTATCGTGGATGTCGGCGATCTTGCGGTGGAAGAAGGTGGCGAGGGAGTCGCACAGGGCTTCCGACGGCGGGATGTCGTTGGCGTTGGAGCTGGGGTTGGAGAGTTCCTTCACGATATTGAAGAGCTCCTTGCTGTTGTGTGCGTTGTTGTCGAGGCGGTCTTTAAAGGTGGTCCTCTTGGCGGTCCTGATGAGGTGGTGGTGGTTGCGGATGGCGTCTTTGTGGGCTGCGCGGCTGCCTGGCGACTTCTCGCTGTGCCATATGTTCTCCAACTTCCGGCAGGTGCGCTTTGACGCTAGGAGTTCCGGGGTGAACCAGTTGGCTCTCTTGCTGGTGTCTTTGAGGGTTTGTTTTTTTCAGCGGGGCTAAGGTGTTGGCGCAGTCGTCCATCCATGGTCTGAGGATGCGCGCACCATCGTCGGGGTTGGAGGGGTTGGTCGGTGGGTTGAGTGCGAGGTTTGTCTGTAGTTGTACTTCGGTGATTTTGCCCCAGCAGCGACGGGGGATCTGTAGGGTGCGGTGATGTGCGACGGGTTTCCAGAAGGTGAAGTGGATGCAGTGGTGGTCGGTCCAGGTGGGTTCGGAGAGGTGGCTGAAGGAGATGTGGGGGCTTGAGGAGAATATGGTGTCGAGTGTGTGTCCGGCGATGTGGGTCGGCGTCGTGACGAGATGTTCCAGTCCGAGGTTGGCGAGGTTGTCTATCAGGGTGGAGGAGTTGCTGTCGTTGTTGTTCTCCAGATGGAAGTTCAGGTCTCCGAGGAGGATGTAGTCAGTGGAGGTCAGTGCGTGCATGCTGATGACGTCGGCGATGGCGTCGAAGAATTGTGGTCGGGGTCCGGGTGGTCTGTAGACGAGGTGCCTCTTAGGGTGGTCTTGGGGTCCGTGTGGATCTGGAAGTGCATGTGTTCGGCGGTGCTGAGAGTGTCGTCGGTGTTTTTGGAGACCCTGATGGTCTTCTTGTGGACGATGGCGATTCCTCCTCCGACTCCGTTGGTGCGGTCTCTGCGGGCGATCTTGTATCCGTTGGGGATGGCTATGGCGATGTCTGGAGAGGAGGCTTCGTTCATCCAGGTCTTGGTCAGGAAGGCGACGTCTGGAGATGCGGTGTCGAGTAGGTCCCAGAGCTCGATGGCATGTTTGTGTGCGGAGCGGGTGTTGATCAGGATGCATCGGAGCTGGTTGTGTTTTGTCGTGGCGGGTGTCTCTGCATCTTCGATGCAGGAGAAGCTTAAGTTCTAGCAGGTGAAGGGACCGTGGATGCGCTTCGGGGAGGCCCTGCAGCAGGTGGGGGTTCGTCCTGGGTTGAGAGCGATGAGGGTGCTGGCGTCGTATCGGAGGCGGTCTTCATGGCTGGTGAGGGGGCCAGTGGTTCTGGCGCTGGGCGCGGTCCAGGCGCGGACGGGTGCAGACGGACTTGTCTTAGGCGCGCCTTCGCCGCGCCAGTGGCGCGGTCGCCCAGCGGCCGCCATTTCAAAGGGAGGTGGGAGGGAGGATCAGCTTGGAGGCAGGAGGTGGGTGGCAGGGGGCAGCGAATGGGCGCGGGGGTGCGAGCTGCAAGGGATGCAGCGGCGGGAGCGGCGCGAGCAGGCACAACAGGGGGCACGGAAAGCAAAATGGGCAGCGGGGCCCAGGGGAACAAGGGCATACAAGAACGGGGGGACAAAAGGCGAGTGGGCAGCGGGGCACAGAGGAGCAAAAGGGTACACAAGAACGGGGGGACAAAAGGCAAGTGGGCAGTGGGGCACAGAGGAGCAAAAGGGCACACAAGAACGGGGACAAAAGGCGAGTGGGCAGCGGGGCACAGAGGAGCAGAAGGGCACACAAGAACGGGGGACAAAAGGCAAGTGGGCAGCCGGGCACAGAGGAGCAAAAGGGCACAGAGACAGTCACTCGGAGAGCGCTGGTGGAGCTGCAGCGGGGGGAGCGACCTACCTGGCAAGGTCAAGGCTCGCTCCCCCCCCTTCATAAATCCCTTCTGGTCGTTATGAATAATTGAGCCGACCATTCGCTCCAAACTTTTATTCAAAATCTGTGTATATATTTAGTAATCACTGTTAAGCAGTGATATCGGCCTGTATGATTCACATATTCTGGGGTTTTTGTTAGGTTTGAGAAGAATAATTATGGTTGCCAAATCCCAGGAGGGGGGGTATCTTGCTTTAAAATATATGCTGAGTTAAAAAGACTAAGCAGTATTGGGGCTAATTCTTGCCTCAGCAGAACATACAGCTCATTGGGGATAGCATCAGGGCCAGCAGCCTTACCCTTTTTCAAGTTCTTACTTGAGCTATGGACTTCTACCAATGTAATAGGGGCCGATAGTTCCTCTCTATTTTCATTACTTAACATCGGGAGATCTTTGTCGCGGAAAAAGGCAGCTGTCTGATCATTGTTTTGGGCTAAATCGTCTGTATAGAGTTCCTGAAAAAAACGGGCAAATTCCTGCTTCATGTCCTCAGTGATGACATCACCCGTGATTTGACTTTTCAGGTCCTTAATGTTTTTCCTGTTTCGATCTGTTTTGGCCTTCCAGGCTAAAAGCTTGCCACTGCCCTCCCCATATTCGTAATTAGCAAGTCTACTCGCTTCCCATCTCTTTTTCACCCCAAATTCTAAATAATCTGCTAATTTTGTCTTGACCTTGGCAAGGTCTGCTTCTATTAGAGGTTTTTTGTTAGCATCTAAGGTTTGGGCCAGATTTCCTTGAATTTCTTTTATCTGATCTTCTAAAAAGGTGAGTTCCATTTTCCTTTTCTTATTTTCCATAGCATTTTTGCTGATTAGGATACCTCTAAGATATGCTTTATATGTATCCCAAACCTTATTTATGGGGGCCGTATCAAGGTTAAAAAGAAAAAACTCTTTTGTTTGTTTTTTCACATTCTCGACTATCGAAGATTCTAGAAGTAGAGATCGGTTTAGTGTCCAGCACCGCTCTGGAGATTTAACTGTGAGATTAAGCTGTAAAAGAATAGCCGAAGGGTCTGATAGGTGTTCCGGTATATGGGCAATCGTCTTGACGGAATTGCTAATAGTACTAGATATCAGGAAAAAAAATCGATCCTGGATCGATGCCCATGCTTTTTGTTGTGGAATGTAAAATCCCCCATAGAATTCCCCGATGCTCCTCCTCCTCTTGAGCCTTTTAGGCTCCAAATATCTACGAGGCCAAGATCCTGCATTATAGATTTCAGGGCAGTTCTAATTTTTGAGGTTGCAGCAGTAAGTTTTTTTGAAGTGGTGTCTTCTTTATCTAAATCAAGAATGATGTTAAAGTCACCTCCCATAATAATTGTATCATTAAATTCAAATAAATGAGACATTAATGTACGAAGAGGGAAGGGGTCGTCCAAGTTAGGGCCATAATATGATACGAAAATTAACCATGTGCCCTGAACTCTTGCCTTAACGATCACCTACCTACCTTAACAATAGCTTATAATAATCAACTCTCCTTAACAAATGGTGACCCATACAAATTAAGACAACTAAAAAACAAAACAAAAAACAAATCAACTGGATCAAACATTGTAGGACACATTTTTTATTTTTTTATTTTTCTCCCATTTGCTCCCCCACCCATTGTGTCTTGAATAGTTCTCTACATTTTTTCGAGCGACCCACCCCACCCTCCCTGAGGAACCCTCCCTGTTATCACGAGGTATATTGACATCTCCTATGAGCTCTCTCGTCCCTTGGTGGGCAGACTATTTTTCTACTATAATGATTGCGCCCTAATCTGCTCGATAAAGGTTTTTACATCGTCTGGGTCTCTGAAGGTGTGCATTTTGTTATTCCTCATAACCTTTAATGTGGCAGGGAAACGTATATTTGCCATAGCGCCTAAATCTCTTAGGTCTTGAATGTGTTTCCCTAGTTCCCACTGCCTGTATAAGGTTTCTCGTGAGACATCTGATCGGATACGAAAGGACCAGTCGTCCTTCTTGTATGTTCCTGTTTTTAAAGCTGCCGCGAGAATGGTTTCTTTTAGTGAATATGCTTTAAAGTTCACTAAAATCCTTCTCGCTGTTTTCCTTCCAGGGCGCGCCACAAAAGGATCACGGTGGACTCTCTGCACATCTCATTCTAAAATGTCAGAATCTAAGTTTGAGTTATACTCTTTTAAAAGGGTAATCACGTAGGTCTTAATATCTCCTCCTTCCCTTCCCTCAGGGACAGTTAAGATTCTGATATTATTTATTCTAGCGTTATTTTCTAGGGACTCTAGCTTATCCCTAAGATATCTTTAGTTTTTCTTAAGTTTCAGAATCGCTTCTTGGTTTGTGGCCACTTTATTTGAAATCTCATTTTGTATCGTTTCCATCGCCCCTACCCTGTCTAATAGGCTGTTGATTTTTTCCTCCATGGTCTCACAATACCCTTGAATTTTCTGCTGATTGAGCTCAGATGTTGCGAACCTCTCTCTCAGCTCTGTTAGCATTACCACCATTGGGTTTTCGAGCTCTCCCGAGTTCGACTCCTTACTAGCTGGTGAGAGAGTGACCATGGCTATCGGTTGCTCAGAGTCAATTAAAGGGTTATGGTTATCGATGTTTTTTAATAATTCCTGTTTTGAAGGTGCTTCCTTAGGGCCAGATGCCATCCTCCCTTTTATATTTAAATGTTCCGGCTGCGGTTCTACGAGTGCCGTACACGTCTCTGCCGTGACTGTTGGAGTCTGTGCTTTCACTTTAAAGTATGAGCAGAGTGAAGGGGTCACTTTTATTTTCCTTGGTTTCTTCCTTGTCTGTTTCTTTATACTTGACTGGGGATTAGTAGCTTCTACCGCCGTTTTACTCAATCTTACCACTTTCGGTTGATTTACGCACAGAGCTGCCTGTTTTAGTTGGTCTGGCTGATTGAGAGAAAGTGAGGCAGTTGTTTGACCCTTGATATGTGTTTATTTGGATGAAGAGAGCTCAAGTTTCTCTTTCCCCCAAACCACTCTGTTTCGTAAAGCGTACCTGTTTATTTCTTCCTCTGGTTTTGTAAAACGGCTCTGTTTCCCTTTTTTCCCTTTGACTACACAGGGGATTACTTTCAGCCCCAAATCAGAGTTCATCTCCAAGTCACCACACTCTTCCTGCGGTTCTTCCCCCCCTCCTTACCGCATTCATATGTGGGATCTTCCCGGCTTCACCCTGCACTTGTTGGGTGATTTTCACAGTTTTATCAGTGCTTGCGGGGCTTACAGAGCAAAGACAAAACTCCCCGCAGGCTCCCCGCGGCAAGCCGATTCTTGCCGCGGCGCGGCGGCAGCCTCTGCCCAAACTCCTCTCAGAGCTCCGCAGCCTCCACGAGCCGCCAGGGACCGCCAGCCGCTGTCAAAAAAACGCAATGAAGGAAACGTGGAAATTGATGAAAACAAAGAGAATTGGTAAAAATTTCAGGGACCCGAACGATTCAGAAACAATAACGGGGAAATAATCCCATTTTAACGGGCACTCCTAACGTGGCTCGTACTGCATCTGCCCATCGGGATTCAAGAGCTCACGACCGAGACTACCTCACGGCCGCCATGTTCCCCCACGCTATTTGGAGCTTTATTACTTTGTATTTGGATGCCATAGCCGGTAATAAAACACATACATTACCTACACACCTACCACACCTCACCTACCTTAGCTACCATACCTACCACAACTTGCTAACCTGCCAATCCTTCCTTTCTATGTTTATTAACATACATCACTAACCCTACCTACCCAATAATATGTACCTACCATACATTACCTACACACCTACCATATCTAACCTATCTTAGCTACCATACCTACCACAACTTGCTTACCTACCAACCCTTGCTTCCTACCATATCTAACATACATTACTAACCCTATCTACCCTATCATATCTACCTACCATACATTACTTACACACCTACCATACTTAACCTACCTAACATACCTACGTACAATATCTAACCTACTCTAGCTTACCTATATGCCATACCCATCCTACCATACCTCATCTACCATGCATACCTACCAAACCTAACTTACTACACATAACCTACGTACCATACTTGATCTACCATACCTAACCTCAACATTCCTATCTACCATTCTAACCTAATATAACTAAACTACCTCCATCTCTGCAGTGCATGCATCTCACCAGTACACTTCTGAGGCAGTTTTATGAACCACAGCCAAGCTATGTTTATGTGATCATGGGTAACGAATGAAGGTGATGTGTCCTGCTACAGAAAGAACTTGTGTCTAATTCGAGGGACCTCTAGTAATGGTGTACAGTACTACAAGGGGCAGAGTGCCAATTGCACCGTTGAAGGGCAAGAAAAGATCAACATCATTGCTTCTATAAAAATAGCAAGACATATTGGCTTTACCAATGCTTGTTTATCCCTGCTTGTACACTTTTGCAGCTATAAGGCTGTTGTTATATACACGGTTATTTTAATAGTCTGATTTCTGAATAATGGAAATTGTGTTTGTGATCAGGGTTTGCAATTCCCACATTTAGAAGTATTTTTCTCCATAAAGTTTACTTATCAATTCATTTTATTTTACTTATTTTGTTTTTTAAATAGGATATTGTCAAAATAAAATTATATGAATTGACCGACTGGTCGAGGCGACTCTTTATTCGGGTTTTTAATTGTACATTTCCATATAGGTGATCGAGTCTAACCCATTACAGTAAAAGTGTAACAGACGAGGGGATGCTACTAGAGAATTTGGAATTTAAATATTTTATTTGTCACTTAAGTTGATTACCATTGAAGTTCCCCCTCTGGCTGATAAGGCTCCGTGTCAAAAGATCTCTGGTTGCCTAAGACCATTTGGTGAGACATTAGGTCGCCACTGTTGTTTATTCAAAAATAACTAATTACATCTTGTGTGGCTCCCAGTGACTGAGGCGTAAATAGTGTAGAAGTGCTATACGTCTTTTACAGAGGGAAAGAGTGCATGAAATCCATACTGCCACAGCACAAGACCCCGCCTGCTTAAACAGAAGCAGGCATCACACACACACACCAGCACCGACCTCAAACTGGCTCAGGTCTCATGAGAAGATGCTGCACCCTCTAAGCAGAGAGCCCCTGTGCAGACTTCCTGGGTTTGCAGCTGCGGATACTCCTGGGCTTGGGCACAATACAGTCCCAGGGTGAGAGACCTGAAGATCAACCACCAGCAAGCGAGACTCCTCGTTAAAAAGTGCATGAGTACAGATGATGAATGTGACTGGGACAGCCCCACAAACTCTCAGCAGCAGCTTGACAAAATGGGAGGAAGCTGCTGCCTCTGGATGCATGAGGGGACCGGTGCTTCAGTGGACTAATGCATGCACCTCAGAAACTTGCCTCAGTGGACTAATGCATGCACCTCAGAAACTTGTGTCTGACCTCATGGCCATAGGTTCGAATCGCAGCAGGTCTACACCGCACTTCATCTTTCAAGGTCAATAAACGGAAAACCATTTAATTGGATAACAGTAAAATACTATTTTTTAGCACCAAGATGCCCCAAGGGGTGAAGTGTGCTTTACAAATACACTTGTTATCTTTAGGGGTCGGTGAAGAATTCCGCTCTGCCGGCGGAATTTGCGGAGTTTTGCCCACTCTGCATGGAGTTCTGAAAAGATTCGCGAAGTGACGCAAAGTGGAGTTTTTCCTCTTGCGCGACTCACCAACCTTAAGTTGGCGAGTGACAAAAATTGTGCACTAGACCGTGGCAGAAACTCCTGGTGCTAAAAATCAGCATAAACAGCGTGATGTATTGGACCCTGCCGCTCGCGGAACTCCGCATAGTGCGCCAGAGTTGTTTAGCACTTCGCGGAGCTCCGCATAGCATGACTCCACGAACTCCGTCCAGAAGGAGGGCAGCATTTAATAATGCGAGCACGGATATAGCTTTCCGGCCTGTCTTCTTTGACATATTTGGAGGAGTGGGGCAATACGACAAAGGAACAAAAGATCACGTGTGAGTCCCTTCCTGCATTGGACTCTCCGTCTCAGACATGAAGCACCAAAGTAGAACATGGAAATGTAATTTCCCAGCTTAGGGTGCCCCAAAAGCACCGTTACAGCTTGGTGGGAGACCCAGGCACTGGATAACAATCTCTAGAGTTAGGTGCTGTATGGAGCAACACAGAGTGTGCTCCGCCTGCTTGTGCATCCCTGTAGTAACACATTTCCAGATAGCACACCACTGTCTCTACAGGGTCAGATGTACAGCACCCTATCCATGTCTAAGGTGCTCTAGGAACAGGAGATGCAGGATCTGCCGCTTCTGAAAATGGAGCTGCACGAGAGGGAGACGTGCCCGGAGTGAGCCATACAGCTCTTCTCCAGCGCCTTTAGGAAGTTAGTCATACCCCGGTGGTCTCCTTGCTGGGTACTTTCACGTTGTACTAATAGTTAAATCTCATGTACAAAGTATCCAAGGTTCACATAAAGAAGCCGTATAGCTGTCCGCACGATGAACTCCATCCACTCCGGATCTCCGACCGACCCCTGCCCTCACCACGTCTTCAACAAGGCCGACGCTGTCATCGCACCCCACCTGCGGGACATCATCAACACCTCCTTCGACACCGCGACCTTCCCGGAGAGCTGGAAGCACGCCGAACTCAGCGCTCTACTAAAAAAGCCATCAGCCGACCCCACCGACCTCAAGAACTACCGCCCCATCTCGCTGCTCCCGTTCCCTGCAAAAGTCATCGAGAAGACCGTCAACAAGCAGCTGGCCGCCTTCCTCGAGACAAACGGATCCCTCGACCTCTCGCAGTCTGGCTTCCGAGCCAACCACAGCACCGAGACCGCCCTGATCGCAGCCACCGATGACATCCGAGCACTGCTTGACAACGGAGAAACAGCGGCCCTCATCCTCCTAGACCTCTCCGCGGCCTTCGACACTGTCTGCCACCGTACACTAGTGCAGCGACTCAGCAACGTCGGAATCCAGGAGAAGGCACTGGAATGGATCATCTCCTTCCTCGCCGGAAGGACACAGAGAGTCCGCCTCCCCCCGTTCAGATCTGAAGCCACCGAAGTCATCTGCGGCGTTCCTCAAGGCTCCTCGCTCAGTCCAACCCTCTTCAACGTCTACATTAGCCCCCTCGCAGACATCGCACGCCAGCACAACCTCAACATCATCTCCTACGCCGACGATACCCAGCTGATCCTCTCCCTCACCAACGACCCCGCCACCGCCAGAGCCAACCTTCACGAAGGGATGAAAGAGGTAGCCGAATGGATGAAGAACAGTCGCCTGAAACTGAACTCGGACAAGACGGAAGTCCTCATCCTGGGATCCTCACCCTCCGCCTGGAACGACTCCTGGTGGCCCCCCGCCCTAGGCAGCGCACCCCAACCAACAGACCACGCATGCAACCTGGGCTTCATCCTGGACTCCTCCCTCTCCATGACCAGACAAGTCAACGCCGTCTCCTCGTCGTGCTTCAACATCCTGCGCATGCTACGTAAGATCTTCCGGTGGATCCCCACCGAGACCAGGAAGACGGTCACCCAGGCCCTCATCACCAGCCGTCTGGACTACGGCAACTCCCTTTACGCCGGAACCACCGCCAAACTCCAGAAGAGACTCCAGCGGATCCAGAACGCCTCAGCACGACTCATCCTGGACATCCCCCGTCACAGCCACATCTCCGGACACCTGAGAGACCTGCACTGGCTCCCGGTCAACAAGAGAATCACCTTCCGTCTCCTAACCCACGCACACAAAGCCCTACACAACCAAGGCCCAGGATACCTCAACAGCCGCCTCAACTTCTACGCTCCCAAACGCCAGCTTCGATCGACCGGCCAAGCCCTCGCCACCGTCCCCCGCATCCGAAGAGCCACCACAGGGGGACGGTCCTTCTCCTACCTCGCCGCCAAGACATGGAACTCCCTCTCGACCCACCTCCGCCTGACCCAGGACCACCTCGCCTTCAGAAAACAACTCAAGACCTGGCTGTTCGAGCAGTAGCAGACCCCCCTCCCCTAGCGCCTTGAGACCCTCTGGGTGAGTAGTGCGCTATATAAATGCCTTGATTGATTGATTGATTGATTGTGTGTCCTGTACCTATGATATCTGATACATATGTACTGTATTATACAATAAAATGCAAATAATAACGATTTTTTATAAAAATAGATGTGTGTCCTGGTACATACACTGTGACGCAATGCTTGCATATAATAGCAGGAAATATTTTGGCAGAAATTAACTTTTAGACTGAATATTAGCGTGTTTTAAGCATTTAAAAAGAAGATGGTAAAAAAACAAAAAACAAAGATAAAGGTCCTAACATTTTCAGAGGCCGAGAAATGTCTCAAATTATAGCTGAAGCACTTGGAAACAAGCACTGGAAAAGCCAATAAGTCTTACCTTTGTGACCAATTGGCCTTTTGGTTTTAACAATGTTTTTTAGTCACGCAGCTCACCTCCCTTGATGCTGTGCAGTGTGGTTAAAGCAAAAAAAAAAGCTTTCATGTAGCCACTCACATCATTTTATAGGCGTGCATCATGCATGTACGTGCCTACAAAATGAAGTGGGTGCTTTATTGCCTTTTTATTTAGTTAATGATACGGGTTAGATCGGTAACTAACATGAAAATAAAACACACTAAAGCAGGTGAGGGGAGCGGAAGCAACACAGGGGATTGTGGGGAGGTACTGTAGCAACACAAGAGATGGAGGGGGGAATGGGGAAGCAACACAGGAGATGGTTGAGGAATGACGTAGCAAAACGGTGGATGGTGGGGGGAATGGTGCAACAACACAAGGGATGATGGGGGAATGGTGATGCAACACAGGGTTAGTGGGGGTGAAGCAACACAGGAGATAGTGGGGGAATGGTAAAGCAACACGGAGGATGGTGGGAGAAATGGTGATGCAACACAGGGGATGGTGGGGGAATGGTGAAACAACACAGGGGATGGTGGGGGAATGGTGAATCAACACAGGAGATGGTGGGGGAAATGGTGAAGCAACACAAGGGATGGTGGGGGAATGGTAAAGCAACCCGGGGGATGGTGGGAGAAATGATGATGCAACACGGGGGTGGTGGGAGAAATGGTGATGCAACACAGGGATGGTGGTAGAAATGGTGAAGCAACAAGAGGGATGGTGGAAGGAATCCCCTTGAAGCTCCTGACACACGCCAACAAAGCTCTCCATCACGAAGGACCAGCATACCTAAACCACCAGCTCGTATTCCACGTATCTGCCAGAAAATACGGCTCAGCCCAACTCGCTCTAGCCTCCGTCCCCAGGATCTACAAGACTAGAACCAGTGGAAGTTCATTCCCCTACCTCGTCACCAAGATCTGGAACACCCTGCCCCTCCACCTCTGGCAATCCGCGTCGCTCACCCAATTCATGAAGGACCTCAAGACCTGGCTCTTTGAATGATCCTACTCCCAGAGGGACCAGCAGCCTACCAGTGGCTTGGGACCCTCACAGGTGAGTAGCAGCGCTTTTCAAGCCATTGATTGATTGACTGATTGATTGAATGGTGAAGCAACACTGAGGATGGTGGTAAGAATGGTGAAGCAGCACCTAGGAGGTTTGGAGGACGTCAAAGCAACATGGGAGAGCGACCAGGGCAGGGCTGTATGGGGCATTAAAGCAAGGGGGGGGGGGGATGGGATGGAAAAATGGGTCTGGGAAAAAGAAACAGGGAGGACTTGGGTGGAGGAAAGCAATGGGGGAAAGCACATGGGTGAGCCCAAGAGGGAGCAGAGCGTTGAGAAGCAGTTGGGCAACAGAAGCAACATAGAGTGCAGGGAGGAGAGACGCACACAAGGGAGTCTGCGCGAAAACACACTAATTCAATCAGTGCTTCACAGGAAAGAAAAAAGTAGTTCTTGAAAAGTAAGAAGTGGAAGAAGCAATACCAACCAATCAAAGACAATGTAAAGAGGCAATGCTCCATGGGAGGGACAAATAATAATGATAATAGCCATTTCTACAGCACACGGCTTCCTCAGAAGAGGTGTCCCGGAGCTCATAGCAGAGTAGCGAGAAGTTCGAGCCGGCCCTTATGACTGGAAAAGAGCCAGGTTTTTAACACCTTCTTGAATTCAGGTTCTGTTTCATTCAGGTGGAAGATTGACAAGAATAGGAAGCAGGCAAATGAAAGTGCCAAGGAAAGGCAACCAATAGTAAGCAATGGGTGGGAGGTAAGCCACAATATGCTTCGCTCGAGCAAACACATGCACAGTCTAGTAGGTTCGACCAAAATGTTCCATACGCCCGCACAACAATGTTTATTCTTTTTCAGAAGCAACATCCCTAAGTGAGAGCTTCTCTTTGAAAACGCAAAAATAATGATCCTGGTATACTAGCACTTTTCAACAATCTTGCAAGAATCATTTATTTGTTTTCATGTTCAGGACCACCATCGTTTCCCTAGCTGTCTCCAACATAAATTACGCAGACATTCTGAGGTATTTTTACTGACGGTCCAATTTTAGGAAGTCAGTCGATTACAGATTTCCACAGGCATAGCCACCAGAAGCTCTGTCAGTGGAAGCATGGCTGATCTACCAACTCTAAAAAAAAAAAAAAAAGGACAGCAGAACCACTAGTTTTGCAGCGAGGGCAATCAGCATGTAGCCACCCCTCTTTTCCAAACTCTCCCATAGGTGGGTCCCCAGAGTTAGTCCAACCCCTTCCTTGGGTATAAAGAAGGAACCCCTGGCAACAGGAATTTAGATATCCCTGGATGAAACTCTGCAACAGAATCCTGGAACTACGACGCTCTACTCAAGACTAGAGGACTGAAGAAATCTCCCTTGGGGTCAAGGAGTGACTCCCCTGTTTGGCAGGCACCAACGAAGCATTTGCCGGTCTACATCTCCGAAGCTCCAGATGGACTCCGAAGTATCTGCAGCCCAAGAAGAGGATTTCCAGACTTTCAGAGGCCGACCGAGTCCCCAGCAAAGCTGAGACCCGCAGCACTCGTGAGTGACGTGGAACCAGAACTCCTGGACACCGTGCACATTTGCAAGTGCATTGACTTCTCGACGTCTCTTGAAGTTGTGCTTTGGGTTATTTGTAGCCAAAGCCCTGAGCACCATCTGCACCAAAGATTGTGGGCCTACACTTCACAAGTGTTCCGTGAGCCCGCTTCTTGCATTTCCGCTTGAGGCTCGTTCGTGATCCCTGGTCCGTCAAATGGTGGGACCCTGTGAAGGCAACTCTGATTTTCCTTGGGCTTCCCTGGTTGCTCCAGACGTGCCCTGACTCCCCACCACGTGCTGAGTACCTCAGACCTTGCTGGTCTGCACCAAAGCATCTTTCTCCCTTCTGCGTGGGTTGCTGTTGCCAAGGCTTGTTGTGTCCAATCCAGGCACCAATGCTGCAGCACTCGACATCCTTTGTGGAACAGCTAGAATCCAGCTCCTGGTCATCCTCAACGCCTCCTGGTCCTCGTGGCTGAAGAGTCAAGCTTCACCTCCTTCACTTGAAACACCCGACATCGGTGGGCATTCATCTATCGTGCCCCTGGTTACTGGCAACGACGATGCGACCCAACACCATTTGACACCTAAGCACCCGGCTTTCCTGGATTAGGTGACTCGAGTACTCCGGTGCTCTCGTGGGTGTTGACCCTAGAACTGTCTAAGTCCAAGAGGGTTTGGTCCTAGTCCATCTCTAAGTGTCCCTAATCTTTAAAAATCTAACTGCGACTTTTCCCATAGAAGCTAACGGGAGCTCGCGGCTGTGTTCTCACAATCAATCAATCAGTCAATCAGAACATTTGTAAAGCACACTACTCACCAGTGAGAGTCTCAAGGCGCTAGGCGGGGTGGGGGGTGCTGCTACTGCTCGAATAGCCAGGTCTTGAGTAGATTCCTGAAGGTAAGTAGGTCCTGGGTCTGCCGTAGGAGGATGGGGAGGGTGTTCCAGGTCTTGGCTGCAAGGTGGGAGAACGTTCTGCCACCAGTGGTCGCTCTTCGGATGCGGGGGACAGTGGCGAGGTCGGCCGAGCGGAGCTGGTGGTTCGGGGTGTAGAAGGTGAGACGTCTGTTGAGGTATGCCGGTCCGGTGTTGTGGAGTGCTTTGTGAGTGTGTGTCGCCTGTGTCACTACCTTGGGTAGTTCCTTGGGGTCCCAGTGATTCTACAGGCTCTAGGCCTTGTGTCTAGTTAAGTCGTGGTTATTATACCACTATTTTAGTAAATGGTTTGGTTCGCCCCTAGGGCCTAATGTGTATTTGTGCTACTTACCTGTAATATTTGAAGTGTAACCTATGTGTTTTGACCTCTAGCCTCATAAAGAGACTAGTAGGGTGTGTTTAGTAATAAATACATATATTTTATATACATACCTGGTATGGTTTCCTTTCATTTAGCCATTCAAGAGATTATAGACTGGTAAACCAAGCTGCTTTACATTCCTTCAAGACTTAGCCTGAAGGCTGCTCTCCATAGCTACCACTAGGATAGCTTTCAATAAAGGTTGTCTTTAACCTATCAACAATAAGAGGGTTGTTTGGACTGGTGCAAGGAGCCCACTATAACTAGTGGACAGCATATACCAGGCCAACCTTTCACATTGGTGTGCAGCGTGTGTGATTCCAGCTTGCTATTGTTTTACCAGATAATCTCCATTGAGTGACTAACTGAAAACCACTAAAGGTACCTACGGTACATATAATACAAGCTTTAGAATACAGTACGTTCTACTGAACTTAGAGTTGTGTGTCAAGGGGTTAGCACACCCTTTCTACAACCCAAGAGAGTTTAGTAGACCACACTAGAGGAGGTAGTACATACTCACTAGTTATGTCTTCAAGGCCAGGAACCAGTGGGTCCCTGCCAGAAGCCACTAGGCTTCTTCCAACCAAGTATGATAATCTCCCATTATTGGAATTGAGAGCATTATGCAGTACTAGGAGACTGAAGACAGGCAAAAGAGCAAACACCCAACGCCTCATAGAGGTATTCCTGTTGGATGATCTCAGAAGACCTATAGGGTCTGATGGGGTAGGCAGAGTGGGTGGGGCAGCAGATGAGGAAGGGCCTAGGGGTGAAATTCCCCATGACCAGACCTCTGATGTTGACCAGGAAGATGACAATGATCTTGACCTGGAAAACCCAGTTCCCCTGGAAGATGAGGAAGGGGACCACGATGGCCCTCTCTTTGTTGGTGGTGGGCCTAGAAGGACAAGATCTCCCTCAGTGGAGTCTAACCATTCTGGTTCATCCATAGGGACCTCTATCGCTGCTCATAGGAGGGAAACCTCCCAGGAGAGGAGAAAGTGACTGCTGAAGTATGAGGAAGCTCAGCTTAAAATCAGAAAGCAGCAGCTGACATTAGAAAGGGAATTCCTAGAGCTCATGAGAGCTAGAAAAAAGATGGGACTAGAGTCCGATGGTGGCAGCAACTTCCCTATTGTTAGGGAGAGGTCTCATGACCATAGAAACCTAAACAAGATTGTCCCTCCCTACCAGAGTGGGGATGACATCCACAAATTAATTACTGCACTGGAAAGGGCCTGTAAAGTTCAAAGGGTCCCCCGGGAGTAGTGGGCAGCAACCTTGTGGCTCTCCTTCGCAGACAAAGGTAGCGATAAGCTCCTCACTGTTAGAGCGGAGGATGCTGATGATTATTCCAGGCTGAAAAGTGCATTGATTGAAGGGTTTGGCCTAACCACTGAACAATATAGGTTAGAGTTCAGAGATACCCAAAAGGCACAAAATCAAAACTGGGTGGACTTTGTAGATTGTGCTACTAAGGCTCTGGAGGGTTGGTTACTTGGCAGCAAGGTGCATGACTTTCAAAAATGTGTACAATTTAATTATGAGGGAGCAGATCCTTAATAATTGTCAAAATCAGCTGTTGCATCAGTACGTGTTGGACTCTGATCTGACCTCACCCCAAGAATTGGGAAAGAAGGCAGACAAATTGGTCAGAACCAGGGTGAGGCAGAAGGTTCAGAACCAAGGTGGTGACCAGAAGAAGCAAGATTCAAAGAACTCTGACAAGGGTGGGGAGAAGGGTAAAGACCAGAAGTCTTCACAAGGTCTCCAAAAATCTTCTTCAAGCAGTGAATCCCAATCTAATAAAGGAAAAGGCCAAAAGAAACCAAGGTGCAAGATCTGTAAGCAGAAAACTCACTGGACTAGTGATTGCACCAAGTCCAAAGACTCAACTCCAGCCACCAGTGCCCCTAAGGCAACTGTTCCCCCTAGTGCAGTTACAATTGGTGGTGGTAATGCTCAGAATAAGGGTGTAGTAGGGTTAACCCTGGGTTCTGAGATTGACTCTGGCCTAGTCAGAGTTCCAACTCAGGCTGTCCTGATCTGTGATGGGGGCATGGATATGTCCCCCTTTGTGAGTCCCAGTAACTTAGGCAAATACAGACAGCAGCCTTTGATTAATGGAAAAGAGGCTTTGGCATTCAGGGACACAGGAGCAAGTGTCACAATGGTGACAAAAGACCTGGTGGATCCTGGGCAGATTATACTTGGTGAAATGTACCAAGTGATCAATGTTAGCAATGTCAGGACAGACCATTCCTTGGCAGTTGTGAATTTCTCCTGGGGAGGGGTAACTGGCCTCAAAAAGGTTGTGGTAAGTGCAGACCTCCCTGTTTAATGCTTGCTTGGCAATGATCTGGCAACTTCAGCGTGGGCTGAAGTGGAGCTCAGGACACATGCAGAAATGCTAGAGATCCCTGCACATGTATTTGCTGTGACTAGGTCACAGGCCAAAATGTCTAACACTGGACAGGCCCTGGATTCTGGAAGAATGGACCAGGTGCCTCCCAAGAGGAGCAGCAGTAGGTTTAAGGCAGTGCCTTCCCCCCTGACTCAGAATACAGATCGGCCTCCTGAGGGAGATGATCTTGGACTTGAAGAAGGAACTGTCCCAGAGGAGCTTGAACCTCACCAGATTGAGTTCTTGGGGACAGTTGGCCCTTCCAGGGCAGATCTGAGCCAGGAGCAGAAAACCTGCCCCTCTCTTGAACCCCCTCCGAAAGCAAGATGCTGATGAGGGTGCTGGGAATGCTAGTGGCACCCATAAAATATTTTGGGACGATGGACTCCTTTATTCAGAGTGCAGAGACCCCAAGCCTGGTGCTTCCAGGAGGTTGGTAATACCTTTGAAGTTTAGAGGCTTCCTATTGACACTGGCCCATGATATTCCCTTAGCAGGACACTTGGGCCAAAACAAGACTTGGGACAGGATTGTTCCTCACTTTCATTGGCCCCATATGTCTGAAGACACTAAGGAGTTTTGTCGCTTCTGTGTGACTTGCCAAGCCAGTGGCAAGGAAGGCCCCTCTGATACCACTACCTGTGGTGGGGGTTCCCTTTTAGAGGGTTGGGATTGACATTGTTGGTCCCATGGATCCTCAAACAGCATATGGGCACAGATTTATCTATACCCAGAAGCCATTCCCCTTAGGACCCCTACAGCACCTATGGTGGCAAGGGCCCTCCTGGGAATTTTCTCAAGAGTGGGCTTCCCTAAGGAGGTAGTATCTGACAGAGATACAAACTTTAGGTCCAGTTACTTGACTGCAATGTGGAAGGAGTGTGGAGTGAATTACAAATTTACCACACTATCACCCACAATGCAATAGTTTAGTTGATTCAACAAAACCTTAAAGGGCATGATCAAAGGTCTCCCAGAAAAGCTTAGGTGCAGATGGGACATCCTTTTGCCCTGCCTTTTATCTGCCTACAGGGAGGTGCCTCAAAAGGGGGTTGGTTACCGCCCTTTTGAACTTTTGTTTGGCCATCCTGTTAGGGGTCCTTTGTGTCTGGTGAAGGAGGGATGGGAGTTACCTCTCAAACCCCCTAAACAGGACATAGTGGACTATGTACTTGGTCTCCGCTCCAGGATGGCTGAGTATATGAAAAAGGCCACTAAAAACCTTGAGGCTAGCCAGGAATTACAAAAAGCCTGGCATGACCAAATGTCTGAGCTGACTGTTTACCAACCAGGGCACAAAGTGTGGGTGGTGTAGCCGGTGTCCCCAGTAGCCCTCCAAGAAAAATGGAGGACAGCTACTTGGTAGACCTTGGAACCCCTAGGAGACCCCATCGGGTACTTCATGTCAACAGACTAAAATCATATGCTGACAGGGCAGACATGGGCTTGCTCATGGCTACAGATGAGGGACAGGAGGAAGAGAATGACCCACTCCCTGACCTGCTCTCTCAGAACCCTGATGATGGATCAGTAGATGGTGTAGCCTTGGCAGGCAGCCTCACTGTCCAGCAACAAACTGACTGCAGAAAACTTCTCAGCCAGTTCAGACATATGTTTTCTCTGACTCCAAGTCAGACCACCTGGTGCACTCATGAAGTGGACACTGGGGACAGTCTGCCTGTGAAGAGTAAAATCTACAGGCAACCTGATCATGTCAGGGACTGTATAAGTACAGAAGTCAAAATGATGTTGGATTTGAGAGTCATTGAACCCTCAGATAGCACTTGGGCTAGTCCAGTAGTCCTTGTGCTTAAACCTCACACTAAAGATGGCAAGAGAGAGATGAGGTTTTGTGTGGATTACAGGGGTCTCAATGCAGTCACTAGGACTGATGCCCATCCCATCCCAAGGGCAGACGAGCTAATAGATACTTTGGCCTTAGCCAAGTTTCTAAGCACATTTGACTTGACAGCTGGCTACTGGCAGATCAGACTAACTGATGATGCAAAGCCAAAGACAGCATTTTCTACCCCTAGTGGGCACTATCAATTTGTGTTAATGCCCTTTGGTTTGAAGAATGCACCTGCCACTTTCCAAAGGTTGGTGAACCAAGTCCTTACAGGCCTGGAAGTCTATAGTGCTGCATTTCTAGATGACATTGCGGTCTTTAGCTCCACCTGGGAAGATCACCTGAGGCACCTGAGGAATGTTTTGGAGACCCTGCTAAAAGCAGGCCTCACTATCAAGGCTACTAAGTGCCAGATAGGGCAGAGTCAGGTTGTGTACCTGGGCCACCTTAGGCCCAGGTACACAACCTGACTTAGGTGGAGGCCAGGTTGAACCACTACAGAGCAAAATCCAGACCATAATGGACTGGGTTGCTTCCACTACCCAGACTCAGGTGAGAGCCTTCTTGGGCCTGACTGGGTATTACAGAAGATTTGTAAAAGGTTATGGATCCATTGTGACTCCATTGAATGACCTTACTTCCAAGAAAATGCCCAAAAAGGTTCAGTGGACAGCTAACTGTCAAAAGGAATTTGATGACCTGAAGCAGGCCATGTGCACTGCTCCCATTCTGCAAAGTCCTGATTACTCCAAAATGTTCATTCTGCAAACAGATGCCTCTGAGTTGGGGGTAGGACCTGTACTGTCACAGTTGAATGATGAAGGTCAGGATCAGCCAGTAGCTTTCATAAGCAGAAGGCTGACCCCCAGAGAGAAATGTTGGTCAGCCATTGAGAGGGAGGCCTTTGCTGTGGTTTGGGCTCAGAAGAAGTTGAGGCCATACTTGGTTGGTACTAACTTCATTGTTCAGACAGACCGTAAGCCCCTCTTATGGCTAAAACAGATGAAGGGTGAGAACCCCAAACTTTTAATGTGGTCCATTTCCCTACAGGGGATGGACTATACAGTGGAACATAGACCTGGGAGTAACCATGCCAATGCAGATGGACTCTCCAGTTAGTTCCACTTAGAACATGAAGACTCATCTGGTCAAGGTTAGTTTAATGTCCCTGCGTTGGGGGGGGGGGGGGGGGGGCTGTGTGGGAGAGTAGGATCTGCCTCTTATGGTTACCCCCACTTTTTGCTGCTGTACAACTGTTTTTCGACTTTAGTCTGGCTGGGGCCCTGCTATTCAGGAACCCAGCCTAGCTGCTTCCTCTCTAAAAGGATTCCATGTACCCTAGGTACACAACAGATTGGATTCTGAGGTGCCCTTATCTGTCCCTAGTATATGGTATACCATGTACCTATGGCATAGATACCCCAGAGGCCTACCCGGGGCTGAAGCATGTATTATGCCACCCCTGGGAAGTCCTCCAAAATGCCATCACAAAATGGATGCTGCAGCCACAGACAAGAGCCTGGCCTCCTGCTGCTGACCGAAACTCCGTCAGGGGAGGCCTGGACAATATGTTTCCTGTCACAGGGAGGTGTAACCACCTCCCAGACAGGCTGATGTGTATTGGGGCTGGGTGGGTGCACTCTGAGAGTGCTTTGAAGTCCTGCACTGGGGGCACATTTGGTGTCCCCATGCATAGTCCAGCTCAAACCAGTTCAGGGGCTACCAGCCCCTGCTCTGGCATGAAAACTGGACAAAGGAAATGGGTGTAGCCACCCCTCTTTCCAAAACCTCCCGTAGGTGGGCCCCCAGAGTTAGTCCAACCCCTTCCTTGGGTATAAAGAAGGAACCCCTGGCAAAAGGACTTTATATATCCCTATCCCTGGACTAAACTCTGCAACTGAATCCTGGAACTTCGGCGCTCTACTCAAGACTAGACGACTGAAGAAATCTCCCTTGGGGTCAAGGAGTGACTCCCCTGTTTGGCAGGCACCAACAAAGCACTTGCCGGTCTGCATCTCCGAAGCTCCCGACGGACTCCGAAGTATCTGCAGCCCAAGAAGAGGATTTTCAGACTTCTCTGAGGCCGACCCGAGTCCCTAGCAAAGCTGAGACCCGCAGTCCTCGTGAGTGACGTGGAACCAGAACTCCTGGACATCGTGCACATTTGAAAGTGCATTGACTTCTCGACACCTCTTGAAGTTGTGCTTTGGGTTATTTGTAGCCCAAGCGCCGAGCACCATCTGCACTGAAGATTGTGGGCCTACACTCCACGAGTGTCCTGTGAGCTTGCTTCTTGCATTTCCACTCGAGGCTCCTTCGCGATCCCTGGTCCGTCGACTGGTGGGGCCCTGTGAAGGCACCTCTGATTTTCCTTGGACTTCTCTGGTTGCTCCAGATGTGCCCTGACTCCCCACATCATGGTGAGTCCCTCATACCTTGCTGGTCTGCACCGAAGCATCTTTCTCCTTTCTGCGTGGGTTGCTGTTGCCAAGGCTTGTTGTGTCCAATGCGGGCACCAATGCTGCAGCACTCAACATCCTTTATGGGACAGCTCGAATCCAGCTCCTGGTCATCCTTGACGCCTCCTGGTCCTCGTGGCTGAAGAGTCAAGCTTCACCTCCTTCACCTGAAACACACGACATCGGTGGGCATTCGGCTATCGTGCCCCTGGTCACTGGCAAGTGATCCAGAGTCTGTCCCCTCTGCTTTCAGGTTCTTCACATCTTCGATCCAGGCTTGGATCTCTTCAGACACTTCGCATCTTCCCGGCAGCAGCACTTCTTCGCCAGCTTCCATTGAAAACGACGACACGACCCAACACCATTTGACACCTATGCACCCGCTTCCATAGGTGAGGTAAGTCGAGTACTCCGGTTCTCCCGTGGGTGTTGACCCTAGAACTGTCTTAGTCCAAGAGGGTTTGGTCCTAGTCCATCTCTAGGTGTCCCTAATCTTTAAAAATCTAACCGTGACTTTCCCCATAGAAGCTAACGGGAGCTCGCGGCTGTGTTCTCACACTGCACACGGCCCCGTGGGTACCCTGTGTCACTACCTTGGGGTCCCATCGATTCTACAGGCTCTAGGCCTTGTGTCTAGTTAAGTCATGGTTCTTATACCACTATTTTAGTATATGGTTTGGCTCGCCCCTAGGGCCTAACGTGTATTTGTGCTACTTACCTGTAATATTTGAAGTGTAACCTATGCGTTTTGACCTCTAGCCTCATAAAGAGACTAGTAGGGTGTGTTTAGTAATAAATACATATATTGTATATATATATACACCTGGTGTGGTTTCCTTTCATTTAGCCATTCAAGAGATTATAGACTGGTAAAACAAGCTGCTTTACATTCCTTCAAGACTTAGCCTGAAGGCAACTCTCCATAGCTACCACTAGGATAGCTTTCAATAAAGGTTGTATTTAACCTATCATCAATAAGGGGTTGTTTGGACTGGTGCAAGGTGCCCACTATAACTAGTGGACAGCATATACCAGGCCAACTTCTCACACCTTATACCGCAATCTGAGTCTGTATAAGTGAATGTCATCACTCAAGAGGACTTTGTGATCACCTGATTCCAGAGAGCTGGGCTATTCCTTTCCAAAACTATTTTTATCTGGCTGCTGACTTATCGACAGGGAGGGAATGCTACAGTGTATCGGGTAAACGGGTGAAAAGCTAAGGCAAATGATGTCCCAAGTTAAGGTGTCATTAAACCTTTGACGGGCGATACCTATGATCTCTTTGTTGCTAATCACCTGCAGTCCATTTATTTGTGTAGTTTTACATCCATCGTTTCATGCGTTTTTCACTTTGTACACCGCCTTGCACTTGCAAAACTTGTTTAGCACCTCAAATGCATTTCAGTTACAAAATTTGTCTAAATACAATACCTGTACTTGATTAATAGCCCTAGTGTCCATACGTTTTTTTTAGTCACGATTCATATATATTTTTAAACCATGAGGACACAGACATCTTTGGGTTATCTGCAGTCCTGTATACATGATATTTAGCAATTTATTCTTCAGGCCATTGAAACTGCTTCCAAAAGGAAAAATACCTAAAGGAATTAACCAAGCAATGCCATGACTGGATAAATAAGAGATACTTTCAGCCACTTCATTATGGGAATCCAGTACACAGGAAGTGAAACTACAGCGGAAAAGACGTGTTGCACAATCTGTGGCTCTAAATCACACCTTACCAGAGTTTACAATAGTATTGCCAACAAAGGATACGTTGTGATTGGTGGAACTTCAAGAACAGGAAGTGGAGGTGGTGGTGCCATGAGAGACTGTGTTTATGATACAGAATGGGCATGGCAGGATTGGCAGCCCGAGAAAAAGAAAGTTTGTGCCCGGACAATAGATGTGGCAGTCCAACAACTCCTTAAATGTTGGTTATTTGTTCTTGTGTCCCTAGGTTCTGTTGTAACTTTCTGGAGCTTTTTGATCAATTCTGCTATTGAAAAACTTTGAGATCCATGCTACAAAGACTAGAGGCGATTGTTGGCTGTTGATTATTACATACCCTTAGATTGCCATGGGAACAGCCTAACACCCGCAAACCAGAACAGCCAACAGACAACCATTCAGTAGAATCACAGTAATTCATGAGGCTACGTCGAAAGGAAAGGCAAATTATATGAATGTCACTGGCATCACAGCCTTAGAGGAAGCAAGAAGTAGGGAGATTGGTGTGGATTAGTAAAGCCTATTGTGTGATTCTGCATCATCTTGGAGCTTTGTCCGGAAAGAAATAACATCTCTCCAGCAGTATTTTAGTACTTGAGAAGGAGATTTCTGCAAATCCTTATCCTATCACATTTATATTACTATAAGGTAATTTAGGAAGCTACATTCTCCTATCTCATCCTTCGTGTGGGGCTGCAAAAAGCCAGAACAGATTTAAAGATCCCTAAAATTTCGATGCATGAGAAAGTTCGAATTGGTCAAAGTGGAGCGGTAACCAATTCAAATCATGAGTTGCACCTTGTTTTCCTTTTTAGTATATGATAGTGTTTTCACCAAGAAGGGAGAAACATCTAAGGAAGCTCAGTAACTTTTATGAATGTTCAGGATGGACTGACCCTGATTGAAAATTAATAAAGTGAGCGATATGTCCCAAATTTATGATTACATATTGCCAATGTTCCTAAAATTCCCATTTTTAAAATGATTTGAATGGGGTGGACAAAAAGATGGTCTTACTGAATCTTTTGTAGCCCTACAGAAGAAGTACAATTCATTCACCAAAGTGTTTTTTTTAACTTACCTTAAAATATGGAATAGTCTATTGCAGCTGCAACAGGCACAGTCCAGACTGCTCCCAAGGATGGTAAATACAGAATTCATGGAAAAAAGACCCACTCCACTCTAGATGGGGTAGACATTGGGAGAAATGGATGGAATGGCAGGGACCTTGCCCACACAGGGTAGTAGTCATAGAGTGAAGTGCTGCTTTTCCATTGAGTACTCCTACAGGATCTCCTGTCAGTTGCTTTGTTTTTCCTGGATTTTCCGGTTAAGCTTCCATAGAGATAGACTATCACTGCCTGCATGCCATCTGTGAACCTAGACATGGAGAAAGTGTGCTAGAATAGCAAACTGGTGATCTTCTAGGAACAGCACACTGAAAAGATGGCGAAAACTGTTCTGGACAGGAGTGTTGGGGAACATACATTAAACAATGTCAGCGTAAAATACAGTGGGAGAAGTGACAGCCTGGTACGACAAAAACAATGTGGAAGTAAATGACCAAAGAACATTGTACCAAGCAAAAGAATTGGATAGATGATCAATTTCTGGAAATTCATCAGATGGCATTTAAACAGTGTGAGGACATCTTGATCTCGATTCACAAAAGGCCTCCACACTAGTGTTGGACCTCCCCCCACCCTGCGTCGTGGCGGGGAGCCCACATGCATGGCAGGACCTATGCAATGAGAAAATGCAATGCGCAGGTCCAGCCATAAGTGTGGGCCCCTGCCACAACTTTGGGGCGTCTGCCACGAGTGCAAAGGCCCTTTGTGAATCGGGCCCTTTGTGTGTTAGGTAGAAGGACTCTTGAGGTTATTGAAGCAAAATTGCAGACTAGGAAAAATTGTGTAGGAAGTCTGCCTTCTAAATGAGGCTGAACTATCACTGGAGAACGTGTTGCATTTGGGCAACTCTGCATAACTCCAGAAACAACCTTTTAGACCATCATCTTTTGGGTGCAGATTTGTTTCTACCAGGGTGTTTACCACTGGGGTACTGCAGGAAAGGTATGATCACTTCATGGGACTTTACAGCATAAATGATTCCAGTAACACCTCTGATATCTTGACAAGTGTTTGGGGATTATTCATTCTGGTGAGCATTTTACACCCAAGTGTTTTTCTTAATGGAAGGTAATTAAAAGATCAGCCAAGCTATTTCTGGGACTAGAATCTGCAACTAACTATACAATGTAAGAAAACGTTCACAAATACATATGACATGGAATGTTGTCTTGTCTCTTGTGATTATTGGGTTTGGTTCCTCAAAGTGTCTTAACTTGCGGGCAATATTGCTCAGTCAAGGAAGTGGCTAGATACACGTCCTTGGTGATTAACAACTTTAATAGAAACATTGTTTCTAGTGTAACATCAAAAAAGCATGTGACTGAGCCGAGATCATTCATGTCTGCATGCACAAGAGCAGTTCAGCAGTCCTACTCTTGAATTTGATTGATAATGGTAGAAACAGCTCACTGCCTTCATACATTTGTATTTGAATGTAATTTCCTATGAGATTTCTAAGCATGCAACCCACTGAGCTTCACTAGAGAAAGGTCGGATGCAACACCCAGGTCTATAGGCATGTTTTCCTGAAGAGTCAAGTCTTCAGCAATCACCTGAATTTCAAAAGTGTATTTAATATATTGTTTCATAAAAACAATCCTCAAACAAAAACACATGAGAGATGCATAAATCGGTGCATTTTGGATTATATTTCTGTTCTGGCTGACCTTATTGATGTGGAATCCCTCTCCTGTGCCCTTATTGCACTGACTGTGCTTATTCCACTTCATGATTGCCTCTGTCCTTCGCCGCACCGTCCTACACGCCTGACCACATAGGGTGCACACTTGGAGGTTGTGGAAATAAAGTGTGCATGTGTCTGTGTGTGGTTGTCATAGCATTTAAGACATGCACCTCTTTTAAATGGCACATGCTATGACAACGTTCTTCATATAGAGATAGAGATTAGTTGAAGAGATACATCCTTAAAGGTTTTCAGAAATCCCTGACTATCAGTGTTATCCACGTGGTATGATATACAATATCCATTCCTTATTCACAATATGACCGCCTCACTCTTACAGAGGAAATCAGTGCAATCTAGATTACATGTAGCAGATTACATTCTACTTTCAGAAATGCCCTCAGGATCATTGGTGCAGCACAAGGTTGCTGGTGACTATTAGATGTTAAAGAAGTCATGAGCAATCCATTTAATACAGAAGCTGGTCCTATCCGGCTCCCTAATGCCACTACCAATTAAAACAAACCACAACTTCTATTTAATGCTCCTTCTGTTTAGTTTGTGGCTGGGATCCTGACTGCAAACCCCGTAGGGGTCTCCAACTTTTTCTATACCGAAAGCTACTTATGTTCAATGAAATACATTGAGAGCTACTAATATGATTAGTGTTGTATAATTTCCATTTTTATATGTGTATTATTTCAATCAAGCAAAACCTTTCTAATTTAATAAGCTGGGCTGCACACAGGTGAGCTACTCAGGGGAAGCTGGAGAGCTCACGAGCTACTGGTTGGAGACCCCATCCATTGGGTCAGTTTTCTAAAAGCCTGTCTGTGGATTCTTGGCAATTATTGAATTTCTTTTGGTGTCTTTAGAAGCACTGTTGTTGAACAAGGAGAATGATTAAAGAATAGAAAGTAATACAAAGGAGGCTCTAAGATGACTGGCCAGGAGAGAGAAAATGAGGTGGGAGGATCATGTACTCAGCTACCTAGGACTGAAGGTACAGTGTATATGTGTATGTATGTGTGAAAGTAATGGCATCGCATAGTCTAGCTGGGTAGCTGTGGGGCAATGAGTCCAGTGTAAACAAAGTGCAAATAAACATCACTGAAGGCGAATGAGCCTGCAAGAAGCCATTCTGTTCTTGCAGCTCTTTTAGAATCTTGTAGAGCTCTAGCCACAATCAATTGTAAAGATTATGATGAAGCAATTGTCAAAATCACTTGGTACACATAAACGGTCAATCAAAAGCAACAATAGTAGATGCCTTAGCCCGCAGGTCAAGCTTCACCACACAGACAGGAACATCTAGAGCCAGGCCAAGTTGACAGTTGGAAGAGGAATGAGGATAAACTAAACCAAGGAACAAGAAGGTCAAACAAGTGGAAAATCTGAAAGAAATCTTAATGAAAAGAAGAAAACAAGAAGCTAGTGTAGTGTCATGAGATATTTATGACAGATCACTTTTGGCTCCTAAAGGACTCCGTAGAGCAATGACATGGATGTCAGAGCGCAATGTCATGAAAGCTTGTTTTAGAATGTTGGGTTTGCATTATATGCAGTAGATTAATGACTTATAATACGAAGCTCTGTGTGTGGCATGGCTATTGGTGGGTACCCAGACTGGGAAAACGCTCTAGTTGGGATTCATAGTGTACACACACCACACACAATAGGGTCTGGGCCAATCAGTGCACAAATCCTGCGTGCACAACAGAAATCAAACAAAGAAATGGAAAAGGGCTAGATACTGCATCTCGGTGGCCTTCGGAAAAGGAAATTATCTACTCAACCTTTGGGGGACTGAAGGACTTCAGAGGAGAAGTGCTAAATTAGTCTCAAGGAATTGAAAAGTAAAACGTTTGAGAGTCAAACACTGGACTCAGCCACCATAAGAGAGCGCTTGCTGAATAAACGCATGCCGGCTCCCACAAGAGATCACCAATATTCGCTCATTGAGCCCACAAACAAGTATGCCAGTAGCTAAATAAATGGTCTTTCCATCTGTGCCCGATCAACTTTGCCAGAAACTGAATGTCATGTCTCTTGCACGACTCTTCTCCAATCGGAAACCTTGCAAAAAATCAGAATGTTTTTAATCTATTTGTCTCTCTTGTTTGTGCGTATAACCCCACCTTTTTTAATGCTTGTCTAAATTATAAACTTTAATCTGATGCACGGGCTGATAGCCAAAGATGACGTAATAAAAAACGAAACCTTAAAATTGATATGCAGATTGCGTCATATCTTAGAGTGAACTTGTCCCACTTCCGTCGATAATTACAGGTCAGGCCTCGGACGGCGGCTTAATGAATCAGCCAACATCTGTGATTACATGCACACAGAGGGCACACCTTGATGCAAGTACAGCAGCCTAGATAGATGTCAGCAAATACTTCTGCGTTTAATTGCACTAGTTGGGCAATATTCCCTTCGAGATTAATTATAATGCCCATCCTTAACTTTATTAAAATGTATGCAGCAATTGAAAGATATCAGGCACTTCAAATAGTTAATAATGTGTTACAAATCTTTAATCCAGGTTCTATGACAGAATCTCAAGAACAACAATATAGACTGACACAAACATTGTGTCAAAAATATAGCCTAGAACCATATTGAGCTCGAGTTAGTTCTATGTAATCTACAAAAATAGAGTAAAAAATGTTGTGGAACAAAACATCGCCTAAAAAAGGTTCGAAAATTGTTTAATTAATACATATTTCATTAAAAGTAATGTATTTAAATTACTAAAGTAGTACATGACATACTCTGGCATAGTATTAATAGGTAATATTGAAAACTGTCTATATATTTTATATATATATATATATATATATATTCACTGAAAAAACCATAGGTTTCACACATGTTATAGTTAGCTGTAGATTTTACTGATAAAAAACCAATGAAATTCCCCCGTTATAGTTACTGTAGGCAACTATAACTCACGCGACCGCAATCCTCTGCTGATGCTAATACTGTATTTAGACACTTATTTGCCCATGTCTTCTTCCATTAAATTTTAGCTATACATATATTACAAATATTTTTTTTTCATAAAGACACATATGTCATCAGCAGAGGATTACGGTCGCGTGAGTTATAGTTGCCTACAGTAACTATAACGGGGGAATTTCATTGGTTTTTTATCAGTAAAATCTACAGCTAACTATAACATGTGTGAAACCTATGGTTTTTTCAGTGAATTTGCAAGGTTTTTTAAATGCTAATTCCTAACTATAACGTGTGTGAAACCTATGGTTTTTTCAGTGAATTTGTACGGTTGTTTAAATGCTAACTTACTTTACGCCATTCGTGGTGTGCGCGCCCAGTTAACGCAGTTCGTTCCGTGCGCGCACGGTGCGCTTCGCGCACCGTGCGTGCACAGTGAGCACGCGTTGCGCTTCGCGCACCGCGCGCCCACTTTACGCAGTTAGTGCCATGCACGCACGGTAGTCACGCGGTGCGCTGCGTGCACCGCGTGTCCACATTATGAGAGATGGGCCATGTACGCACGATGCGCTTCGCGCACCGTGCGCACATGGGGGACATATTATGCGCATCGTTGTGAAATGTTTTGTTTATTGTTTTCATTTGATTGATAAGCCATGCACAAATGGTGCCCTTCGGGCACCATTTGCACATGGGGTGGGGAGAGTGTGGATACTTTTTTTGAAAAAATTTTTTTTTTACCGTACGCGTACGGTAAGCGTAATCGGCGATTTTTCGAAAAAAATAATAATATTTTTTTGGGCCTTGTGGGTTGTTTGGGGGCCCGTATATCATTGCTGGGTGATTATTATCTCAATATACTGCCCCTTTACACATTTGTGGGCTTCATTTATGCTGCCCCACTCAGAGTGCGAGAGAGAAAATGGCAGCCGCCGCTTCCTGGTTTCGGCCGATTCGAAAGTTTACTAAGATCTAAGAGCCAATCAGAATCGCGCTCACGCACGTCACCGTACGCGTACGGTAAGCGCACCGTAAGCGCACCGTAAGCTGGCTCAGATATATATATTAATTTAAAGGCTATTTTCTCAGAATCTACTGAACAGATTTACACCAAACCTACAAAAGGCACTCCCTTGACCTGAGGACTACCTCTCTGCCAAATTTCAAGTAATTCTGTTCAGCCGTTCGGGCTGTAGCTGTGTCTAAAGGTCCTATGGAAAAATGCATGGGAAAAACGCGTTTTGGGACCCCCCTTTTATCTCAGCCCCCGCTTGACGAATCCCCCCGAGACTTTCAGGGTAGGAGCGGAGCGTAGCGCCCCACCTATTTTGAAAAATTCGCGAGGATTCGTCGACCGGCGCAAAAGTTATTCAAAATAGAATGTTGCGGATTTCCTATGGAAACGTGGTCCTAACTATAACTACCTACTGGCGACCGCCAGTAGGTAATACACACACATATATCGTTTTCAATATTATCTATTAATACTATGTATATATATACAAACACACACACACATTTATATATTGTTTAAGACTATAAAACAATAACTAAACAAAATTCTATATACATTCAAATTAAACTATTCACTTATGTAAAAGTAAAAAGTAATACATATATATATATATATTACCTACTGGCGGTCGCCAGTAGGTAGTTATAGTTAGGACCCTGTTTCCATAGGAAATCCGCAACATTCTATTTGGAATAACTTTGGCGCCGGTCGACGAATCCTCGCGAAATTTTCAAAATAGGTGGGGCGCTACGCTCCGCTCCTACCCTGAAAGTCTCGGGGGGATTCGTCTAGCAGGGGCCGAGAAAAAAGGGGGGTCCCAAAACGCGTTTTCCCCATGCATTTTTCCATAGGATCTTTAGACACAGCTACAGCCCGAACGGCTGAACAGAATTACTTGAAATTTGGCAGAGAGGTAGCCATAAGGTCAAGGAAGTGCCTTTTGCAGGTCTGGTGTAAATCTGTTCAGTATTTCCTGAGAAAATAGCATTTAAAAGCATATATATATGTGGGCGGAGCCTAACCACACATCTCATCCTGAGATCTGATTGGCTGTCAGCACTTCATCCAAGAAGTGTTGGCAGCCATCTTGGGACCAATATACATGATAGCACCTCATTAAAAAGCATTGCAGTTAATAGAAGGTTTTAAGACTTTAGTTACATTATAAATCATTTGTTGATGGTACCATACTCATTTTAGGAATTGTGGTATGTTCTAAGGTGATTTCACCATGTGAAAAAGCCTTCTGCTGGGATATCATGATTGAGAGAAAAATATTTTCTCATGCTTTTACCACAGAGGTTTGGAAGGTGATCTATAGGCTAAACTGAGAGCTTATTTTCTGTAAATTCACATTATCTTTCTCAGTCATGTGAGAATGAAGTCTGACATTCTCAGTAAAACATGTACATCCAACAAGGGCAGAGACTGTCAGTTGATTCCTTTGTGTTCTACTGCAGCTTCCCAGAGTGTTCCAAAGAACTACTAGAGCGCTAACAGTCCTACTTATGATAAACGTATGGCACACCTGAAGCCATCTTGCTTGGATTAAAGTGGTAACTCTTAAAACATTTAATTTAAAAAGGAACAAAATGAGGGGGTTCATTTTTCCATAAAAAGTATGATTAGTGCTGCAGAAAGAAAAATTAGGGCACATTTTGAGTGACTTCTCAAATCCTCTTCTATTTCATTAAAAAATTCTGACATGCAGACTGAAACATGCACTTTCAATACCAGCAGCAGTTTTCCCTGGTGAGCAGTAGCTTTACTACAGTGATCTAATGAGCAAAAAGAGTGCTAACATTCTGAATTTATGGCAAATGTGTGACACATCTGAATGCCTTCTTGATGGAATCAAAGTAAAAAACTGAAAGTATTTCCTACTGAGGAGACTGCAGTAAATGAGGAAATTAGGAAACTTCATAACAAATAAGTCTCCCAAGATGGCCACCAGAGACAAAAGAGCCCAAATGTAGCCCAAATATCACCCAGATGTAGCCCAAGTATAGCCCAATGACAGAATGTCCCAGAATGTTCTTAAAAACAACTCGAGCGCTTACTGTCTTCATTATGACAAAAGTAAGGCACACCTGAAGCCATCTTGATTGGAATAAACTGGTAACACTTAAAACATTTAATTTAAAAAGGAACACCATGAGGAGGTTCATTTTGCCATAGAAATTATGATTAATGCTGAAGAAAGAAAATGAGGGCACATTTTGAGTGACTTCTCAAATCCTCTTCTATTTCATTAAAAAATTCTGACATGCAGACTGAAACATGCACTTTTAATACCAGGAGCAGACTTCCATGGTGCAGTATTTTTACTACAGTGATCTAATGAGCAACTAGAGTGCTAACATTCAGAATTTATGGCAAATGTGTGACATATCTGAATACCTTCATGATGGAATCAAAGTAAAAAACTGAAAGCATTTCCTACTGAGGAGACTGCAGTACATGAGGAAATTAGGAAACTTCATAACAAATAAATCTCCCAAGATGGCCACCGGAGACAAAAGAGCCCAAATGTAGCCCAAAATCACCCAGATGTAGCCCAAATATAGCCCAATGACAGAAGTGTGCAAAACACTTATTATTTTGTGTTTTTGCAGTGTTATATAGTGCAGACTTGTCAGGTATTGGAGTGCTTTACATGAGCATTGGTTACATCACACAAGAACAAATTCATTTTGGTTGTAGACATGGGGAGACTAAGTGATTTGACCAGAATCACAGAATGTCGAGCTGAAGCAGAAACTTCAACCTGGTTCCCCAGTTGCAAAGTCTGCAGTTCTGGAAGTAACACCACATCCTCTCCCCTAAGTGCAACATTTAATCAAGTGGTCAACTGGATAAAAAAACATAAAGATAACAAATAATTTAAAAGTGCTTTGTCGCTATTTGAAAACTCAGAAAATATGTCCTTATTTTAGTCTTTTAGAGCACTAACCATAATTTTGATGCCAATAAGACCCTCTCATATATGTAATTTCTAAAGGAAATGCTCTAGGTATTACAGTTTTGATTACATCAAGATGATGTCAGGCGTTCCACACTTTTGTAATAAATATAGAATGTTAGCAATCTAGTTGTTCATTAGGATACTGTTGAGAGGCAGAGGCCAGGGGCACGGACTCTGAAAATTGAAGGGAGGTAGGAGGGTGCAAAGGCAACAATTTAACCACACTGAGCAGGCAGGAAGGGCCGTGGAAGCACAACAGACTATGGAGGGCAGTGGAAAGGGGGGCAGGGGCAACAAACCAACAATACAGGACTTGCAAGAGAGGCTGTTGGAGGGAAGATCTATTACGGGTCAAGGAAGCTAGGGGCGGTCCCCAGATCCCCGGGAGCCACCACAGAACTGAGCAGGAGAGTGAGTCAGGGACAAAAGGGGCACCTTAATTTGAGCCGGGGTGCCTAGGAACGCTTGCTCCAAAAATGAAGAAAACAGACATATGAGACATGGAATTGGAGGCAGAATACAATGGCAGTTTAATGAGAAGATGCAACTTCAAAGAAACCGCAGAATAGAGACATAAAGTACAAAATACAGAATCCAGATAATCATACAGCTGTCATAATATTCTCTGTATCTCAATTAATGTACTGACAGAGAGAGAGAGAAAACACATCTATAAATGCATCATGAGAAACAAGTTACACCAAGGAAAATGTTACCTAGGAACACTCACGTTTACTCTTAGAGCAAGCATTCCTGCAATTACAATACAAAATCTTTTAAATGCAAAAGTAAAGAGAACAATGGTTAAACATAACATGACATTTCATATAGGTAAAATAGAATAAGATACTTCAAGCAAAGCAGAGCAAGACATTTTAAGCAAAGGAAGACAAGAGCTCCCAGCTCTTGGGGAAAACCTGCACTGCCTGTTAACCTACATACAGACGGCGAGGTAGTCCGTCGATATCTGTGGGTGCTCCCTTTTTATATCATTTTGTGGGCTCCTTTGCACGCTACATCTACCTACGTATGCTACCCAAAAGCTTCGTCTGCAGATTTTACCAGACATTTCGTCATTTACCCACTTAATGCTGACAATGGACTGGGTGAAAAGGTCAGTCTCTCAGGCCAATCGCTTATCGTAAGTTCCATAGAGCAAGCAGAAAATAATGGGTATTGTACGGGAATTCAATATATTCATGTATAAAATCTCCTCAGTTCTCCTAACTTGACGCTCTGCGGTTGCCACTTCCTTAAAAGCGGGAAACCTGCCCAGGAAGCAAGTACCAGTCCAGGATGCAGCCTACTGTATGTCGACAGCTTCAGGGGGATGTTGAACTTTGATACCGAGCACGGAGCACTCGGGTAGGGTGGGGGCTACTAGTTTGGATCAGAAGGCCTCGCAGACCTGCCTTCAGACTGCTATACACTAAAATTGCAGAGCTATGGTCAATTTAACAAAGAGGCCTACATATTGAACAGAAGGGCCTACACAGGGGTTTTATGCTGGCTGAGTGGTAAGGATGTCTCAGGATAATTATATAGCAACACAGGACCCGCTGGTCAATTTAATACGGCCTACAAATGCAGCTGGCAGGGCAAGGACAAGGGTCTCATACTTCAGGTGTGGACAGAACGGGCCAGGGGCCCCCTGTGATACAAAATCTACCCTCCTTCAAGGCTGTGGCAATGTAATAGACCATTGTGGGCAGAAGGAAGAGGCAATGGTAGTACAACCATACATGCCAACAGACCCGATTCAGCCAGGAAACGTCCAATGTTTTTAAGCTCAAATGGGCTTTATTTGATCTGCCTCCTGTCTACAATATCCTCTTTTTCAATGTAACTCAAAGGGGAAAATCAATACCCCAGTTTTTTTTCAAAATCTCCCTCTTACCAAGTTCAAAATGTTCGCAAGTATGGTACATTGGATCATGGAAGGAAATGGGATAGGGACATGGACTTGGATAACAGAGGACAGGAGGGACATGGAGAGGTGCACCAAACTGACCCTGCAGGGCAGGCATCAGGGTTTGCAGCAGCACAATACACCACACAGGGCATGCAGGACGGGAGTGCAGCACAACAATCCATAGAAAGCAAGAGGGAGGGGACAGGACCATGCACATGGACAACAGAGAGCAGAGGGGCAAGAGGCAATGGTAGCTAGCTGACCATAATGGACAGACAGGAGAGAAAGCTGCAGTATAACAGACCATAAAGGGCAGGAGGGACGGATCAGGGGCATTACAATGGAACAGACAAGCCAGGTGGGAGGGAGTAGGGCTGGGGGCAAGGGGGCAGGGCAGGAGCAGCAAGATAGCCATGGAGGTCAGGCTGGATGGGCACTAGAAGCAAGACACACCATGAAGAGCAACAGTGAGACTGTGATGGCATACACACAGACCATGGAGGGAAGGTGGGAGGGGGTCAGGGGCAGCTAACTGACCACACAGGGAAGGTGGGAGGGGCCATGGCAGCACAGAAGACCATGCATGGCAAGTGGGAGGGTTAGTGGCAGCACAATGGCTATGATGGGCAAGAAGGAGGGTGGAGGGGCATGCACAAAGGACGATGGAGGATAGAAGGAAGGGTCAGGACCTGTGCACAGACAAGAAAGTTCAGGGGAAGGGACCTCACAACAGACCACACGGGGCAGGCAGGAGGAGCAGCACACAACAGAGGATAGGGAGGAAGGGGATGGGGCAGCAAGCTAACTGTTCAGAGAAGGCGGGTATTAGGAACTTTATTGTTTTTAAAACATTGTGTCTGTGCGAACTACTTAAAATATGAACAAGTATGCAGCATAATCTCACTTTTATTCAGGAAGAAGAGGACGTTTGTGACTGTGACTCCGGGCTCACTTGGCAGAAACACCCCCTGACCCTCCACCCCCTATCGCAAAATGTAATGCCCGTGAAAAGGGTAGGTGAACACAGTGTTATATAGAACATAGTCCTGAGAGCACGATTGAAAATGAAAACTAGATATAGTGTATGGTATAAACTATGCACCAAAAAGTGTGATATAAGATGAACCGGGCGTGAAATATAATATGCAATACATTGTGCGCAATGACAGATTCATTGGAGAGCGCGAGATAGCACAGGCACTAGCCCGTGCTATGCGATATGCGCCTTGGAGTGTAATATGCACAGGGCAGTGTTGTGTAACCTAACTAGTCTCTAAAGTTGTAATATAAAATATGTGCTGGGGAGTGTAACGTTGCATATGCACTGTGACAAAGATATGGATCCCAGATTGTAATATGTATGGCATAGCACTGTGCGTTATAACATAGGCATCGAGAAAGGCACATTAGATGGGGCAATATAACCCGTGCGAAGACAAGTGTGGCATGACATATTCACGGGGTGGTGTTACAGTGCACATGGGCTAGAGAGTGTCATAGCATATGCACTAGCTAGTGGAATACAACACTGAGGTGTGTGGCACTCGGCAGGCAATGGTGGGTGTAACACAGCATTGGGCTCTGTCAGGAGCACGCTGTGACTCTCAAGTGATGTTCGTCCCCTTTCCAGAGAGTAAAATAAAAAGTATTACACATCCGGCAGTGGATGTGTGTTTTATTAACCGTGAGGGGGGTTTCTTGCATAGTTTTGGTCGAATTTTTGTCGAATCCCCTTTGAATGGCTTGGTGTGCATGTGTATTAAATGTGCCCGTCAATAGCTACCCATGTTTGTATAAATAAACGACAAGGGTGTCTACCAGGATTAGGCATGGTAGGGCATCAGACATGTCAGAGCTTCACTAGTGGTGTAAATACATTCCACGTGGATTCATTGCATGCATAGTCGCCTTTTAATGAATATCACGCAAATCGTCATGGTGATAGGTACGTACGGTTTGTCCAGCATGTCCTAGGTGTGTCTATAAATATATATTTTTTAAAAATAATAAAAAACAGTGGCCGGCCCTGGGGATTGGGGTCAAAAAAATATAATTAGGAGATTGGCCCTGGGGGATGGGGTCATCAGGGCCAATAAATTAGAATAAGAAGGGGAACCAAACAGCCCCCCTTCTTAAAAAACTAAAATAAATAAAAGACTGGCATCGTGCCGGAGGCCATGCCCCCTCCGTGCAGCACTCTGCAAACGCGCCCCCAACAGGCATCTCCAGTATGCGCCAGGGAGCTGCGCTGCAGCCAGGTGTTCTGAGGCCAAGCCCCTTTTTACACCTCTCTGCAACGCAGCTCTGTGGCGCTTACTGGAGGTACCTAGTGGTCTAGTTTGACCCTAGGGACCCTTAGGATTCAGGGGGACTTAATCTCTCAACTTAGAACAGCCACAGGGCGCGTTTACACAGTGGAGAAGGGAGGGGACGGGGCCTGAGGTGACGTGTGCAAACACGCACTATGGCACGTTTTAAATTGGGGATATAATTTCCATTCAATACTGAGGGCCCCTGGGGGCTAACTAGCCCACCAAGTGCTTCCAGTAAGCGCCACTGAGCTGCATTGCAGAGAGGTGGTCCAGGCCGTGCCACTTTTTACACCTCTCTGCAACGCAGCTCTGTGGCACTTACTGGAGGTACCTAGTGGGCTAGTTGGACCCTAGGGACCCTCAGGATTCAAATGAACTTAATCTCCCAACTAAAAATGGACACAGGGCGTGTTTACACAGTGGTGAAGGGAGGGGACGGGGCCTGAGTTAACGTGTGCAAAAACGCCCTGTGGCCTGTTTTAAGAGGTAGTTTTAATCCCCATGCCCTATTATACACTAGGGGCTTACAGAGGAGGTCTTGCTAATCACAGGGGGACCCCAACGCATAATGTTCCCTAGTGTATGTAGGTGTTTTCACTGTATTCTAAGTGTCTTTTAACATAGCACTGGCTCTAGGACTGGTTAGTCAGACTCAGTTACCACCAGTATCCGTCTGAAAAAGTTGAGGGTACAGGATGATTTTGCAACAAGGCTTCTTTCTGCTCTTCTTTTTGTTCTTTCTGCACGTTATCCTTCTTCCTGCACTTATCTTCGTATTTGAGGACTTCTGTTGCTTCTTTCTGCACTTCTTTTGTTTCTTTCTGTGCATTTTTTCTTCTTTCTTCACATGTCCTATCTCTGTAGGCATAGTTAGAAATTAGCATTTAAAAAACCTTTGAAATTCACAGAAAAAACCATAGGTTTCAGGCACGTTATAGTTAGGAATTAGCATTTAAAAAACCTCAGAAATTCACTGAAAAAACCATAGGTTTCAGGGGTGTTATAGTTAGCTGGACTTTTCACTTGTACAAAACCATTGAAATTCCCCCGTTATAGTTAGTTCAGCTAACTATAACTCGCGCGCCCGCAATGCACTGCTGATGACGTCACATATTACATCACTCATGACATGGTCAGTGACATCACTCATGACATCACTGATGACATCTCAAATGACATCACTGATGACATCACTGATGACATCATCCTTGTGATAGAGTGGCAGACCTCCTCTCACCCTAATATAACCTTTGATACACACATTCAAAAATAGAGACTAAAATTTTCAAAACAATGGACATACCAATACCAGTTACAACAACCTCTTCAGTAATTATAAGATCCACATACACATCCACTCATTCACCAACAGTCCTATACAGTCACTCATACATGTACTCACTCATCATATGTACTCATACACCTATACATCCTGTTACACAATGCCACTCATCCATAGAGTTACTCACACACATAGTCACTCATGCTAATAAAGAATCAAACATACATTTACTTGCATATACAGTTATACACACACCACCATACTTACTTCTACGGAAACTTACACATACTTAGTCTTTTAAACAATCACTTATAGAAACACATACTTATTCATACAGGAACTCTTTCAATCTCTCACTCTCACATATACTCACTTATGTACACCAATAGTCACATATACTAGTTTAAAACATATGTAGTTACTCATAAAGACACTATTGAGGCAGTCATTCACTCACTAACACACCCATACACACACTCATCCACCCATACAGTCCTGCACACATGCTGTGTTCAACACATACAAACAGTGAGTCACTCATTCATGCACCTATGCACTACGTAATACCCCCCACCGAACCATGCAGACACTCAGACTGATACTCAAAAAACCAACTAATAACCTATATAGACACCCATGTAGCTACTCACCAACCCATGCAGCCACTTATACACAAAGTGAGAGACTGATACAGATATTTACATATTTAAACATTACTCACTAAGCCATGTATTCACTATGATACACTTAATCAGTCAGTTACACAATCAATTTTTCAAAAACAAATCATCCATTTAGACACTTATATACCCATTTATTCTTCCATCGACCTTGAGATATACATATATAAAACATATTTAATTTTCAGAAAAACACACATTCACTGGATGATGTCATCAGTGATGTCATCAGTGATGTCATGAGTGATGTCATGAGTGATGTCATGAGTGATGTCACTGACCATGTCATGAGTGATGTAATATGTGACGTCATCAGCAGTGCATTGCGGGCGCGCGAGTTATAGTTAGCTGAACTAACTATAACGGGGGAATTTCAATGGTTTTGTACAAGTGAAAAGTCCAGCTAACTATAACACCCCTGAAACCTATGGTTTTTTCAGTGAATATATATATATATATATATATATATTCACTGAAAAAACCATAGGTTTCAGGCACGTTATAGTTAGGAATTAGCATTTAAAAAACCTTCGAAATTCACTGAAATTCCATAGGTTTCAGGGGCGTTATAGTTAGCTGGACTTTTCACTCGTACAAAACCATTGAAATTCTCCCGTTATAGTTAGTTCAGCTAACTATAACTCGCGCGCCCGCAATGCACTGCTGATGACGTCACATATTACATCACTCATGACATCACTGATGACATCTCAAATGACATCACTGATGACATCACTGATGACATCATCCAGTGAATGTGTGTTTTTCTGAAAATTACATATGTTTTATATATGTATATCTCAAGGTCGATGGAAGAATAAATGGGTATATAAGTGTCTAAATGGATGATTTGTTTTTGAAAAATTGATTGTATAACTGACTGATTAAGTGTATCTTAGTGAATACATGGCTTAGTGAGTAATGTTTAAATATGTAAATATCACGGTTAATAAAACACACATCCACCGCCAGATGTGTAATACTATTTATTTTACTCTCTGGAAAGGAGACAAACCTCACTTGAGAGTCACAGTGTGCTCCTGGCTGAGCCCAATGCTGTGTTACACCCACCAGTGCCGAGTGCCACACACCTCTGTGCTGTATTCCACCAGCTAGTGCGTATGCTATGACACTCTCTAGCCCATGTGCACTGTAATACCACACTTGCCTTCGCACGGGTTATATTGCCCCATCTAACGTGCCTTCCTCGATGCCTATGTTATAACGCACAGCGCTATGCCATACATATTACAATCTGGGATCCATATCTTTGTCACAGTGCATATGCAACGTTACACTCCCCAGCACATATTTTATATTACAACTTTAGAGACTAGTTAGGTTACACAACACTGCCCTGTGCATATTACACTCCAAGGCGCATATCGCAGAGCATGCGCTAGTGCCTGTGCTATCTCGCGCTCCCCAATGAATCTGTCATTGTGCACAACGTATTGCATATTATATTTCACGCCCGGTTCATCTTATATCACACTTTTTGGTGCATAGTTTATACCATATACTATATCTAGTTTTCATTTTCAATCGTGCTCTCAGGACTATGTTCTATATACCACTGCGTCCACCTACCCTTTTCACGGGCATTACATTTTGCAATGGGGGGGTGGAGGGTCAGGGGGTGTTTCTGACAAGTTAGCCCGGAGTCACAGTCACAAACGTCCTATTCTTCCTGAATAAAAGTGAGATTATGCTGCATACTTGTTCATATTTTAAGTAGTTCGCACAGACACACATTTTAAAAACAATAAGTTCCTAATACCCACCTTCTCTGAACAGTTAGCTTGCTGCCCCATCCACCTCCTCCCTATCCTCTGTTGTCTGAATCCATGGACTAGCCTCCTCCCTCCTGCCATGCATGGTCTGATGTGCTGCCACTGCCCTCCATTTAGCATGATCTACCAGTCCACTCCTCCTGCCCTCCATTGCCCAATTCTATGGCCCATCATTGACCTCCTGCTTAGCCTCTGTGCTTAGCTTGCGGCCCCTTTTCTCTTTCCCCCTGCCCTCCCATGTCTTTGTGCATGCCCCTGCTCCATCCTTTTTGCCCACCATGTTCCATGGACCTGCCCCTCCTATCTACTCTGAGTGTTCTGTTGAGTTGCCACTCCCCTCCCACCTGCCTAGCATTGTCAGATGACTGTAACCTGTTCCTGCCACCTCCACCCTGCCTGTCCACATGCCATGCCCCTATCCCCTTCCTCCTGTCCTCCATGGTCCATTTTACTGCCACACCCTTCAGCCCTCCCTGGTCTGTTGTGCTGCAGGTGTACAATACATTTGTCTTAATTAGGACTGTTAGCGCTCTAGTTGTTCTTTTGAACACTCTGGGAAGCTGCAGTAGAACACAAAGGAATCAACTGTCAGTCTCTGCCCTTGTTGGATGTACATGTTTTACTGAGAATGTCAGACTTCATTCTCACATGACTGAGAAAGATAATGTGAATTTACAGAAAATATGCTCTCAGTTTAGCTTATAGATCACCTTCCAAACCTCTGTGGGAAAAGCATGAGAAAATAGTTTTCTCTCAAACATGATTCATGATATCACAGCAGAAGGATTTTTCATATGGTAAAATCACCTTAGAACACACCACAATTCCTAAAATGAGTATGGTACCATCAACAAATGATTTATAATGTAACTAAAGTCTTAAAACCTTCTATTAACTGCAATGCTTTTTAATGAGGTGCTATCATGTATATTGGTCCCAAGATGGCTGCCAACACTTCTTGGATGAAGTACTGACAGCCAATCAGATCTCACGATGAGATGTGTGGTTAGGCTCCGCCCAGATATATCTATCTTTTTAACTCTAATTTTCTCAGGAACTACTGAACGGATTTACACCATTTCAGCAAAAGGCACGAGTCTGAACTGAGGACTACCACTTTGCCAAATTTGGTGTAATTCCGTTCAGCAGTTCGGGTTGTAGCTGCGTCAACAGGTCCTATGGGAAAATGCATGGGGAAAACGTGTTTTGGGACCCCCCCTTTTTTCTCAGCCCCTGCTTGGCGAATCACCGTGAAATTTTCAGGATAGGAGCGGACCGGAGCTGACCAAAAGTATGGAAAATTACACGAGGATTCGTCAATCGGCGCCAACGTTATTCCAAATAGAAGGTTGCGGATTTCCTATGGAAAATAGTTCCTAACTATAACTACCTACTGGCGAATGCCAGTAGGTAATATAGACACACAAACAAAAGATATATCTAACCTGATTTACTTATTCACATTAATATATATGGTTTAATATGTTTGACTAATGTATAAATATATATATATTTAATTTTTTAACATACACCTGTGGATGCTGCTAAGACCCTTGTTGATTTCCATTACAATGAACGGATTCCTTCTTCTGTTTCTATTACTTTAAATAATGTATTGAAACTATGCCAAACCGACAATGAGAAAGGCTATCGTGCCAAAACGCGTCCGTTTGGTGTTTTAACATGCTGGCATTCAAAAATTGGAAAAATAATTTTCCTGGTGTGCACCTCGATCTATGGTCGCCACGAGATCATCATTTTGGTATATATATATATATATATTCACTGAAAAAACCATGGGTTTCACACACGTTATAGTTAGGACTTAACATTTAAAAAACCTTAGAAATTCAGTGAAAAAACCATAGGTTTCACACACGTTATAGTTAGGAATTAGGATTTAAAAAACCTTAGAAATTCAGTGAAAAAAACCATAGGTTTCACACATGTTATAGTTAGCTGGACATTTTACTCGTAAAAAACCATTGAAATTGCCACGTTATAGTTAGTTCAGCTAACTATAACTCGCGCGCCCGCAATGCACTGCTGATGACGTCACATATTACATCACTCATGACATGGTCAGTGACATCACTCATGACATCACTGATGACATCTCAAATGACATCACTGATGACATCATCCTTGTGATAGAGTGGTAGACCTCCTCTCACCCTAATATAACCTTTGATACACACATACAAAAATAGAGACTAAAATTTACAAAAGAATGGACATACCAATAACAGTTACAACAACCTCTTCAGTAATTCTAAGATCCACATACACATCCATTCATTCACCAACAGTTCAATACAGTCACTCATACATGTACTCACTTATCATATGTACTCATACACCTATACATCCTGTTACACAATGCCACTTATCCATAGAGCTACTCACACACATAGTCACCCATGCTAATAAAGAATAAAACATACATTTACTTGCATATACAGTTATTCACACACCACCACACTTACTTCTACGGAAACTTACACATACTTAGTCTTTTAAACAATCACTTATAGAAACACATACTTATTCATACAGGAACTCTTCCAATGTCTCACTCTCACATATACTCACTTATTTACACCAATAGTCACATATACTAGTTTAAAACATATGTAGTTACTCATAAAGACACTATTGAGACAGTCATTCACTCACTAACACACCCATACACACACTCATCCACCCATACAGTCCTGCACACATGCTGTCTTCAACACATACAAACAGTGAGTCACTCATTCATGCACCTATGCACTACGTAATACCCCCCACCGATCCATGCAGACACTCAGACTGATACTAAAAAACCCAACTAATAACCTATATAGACACCCATGTAGCTACTCACCAACCCATGCAGCCACTTATACACAAAGTGAGAGACTGATACAGATATTTACATATTTAAACATTACTCACTAAGCCATGTATTCACTATGATACACTTAATCAGTCAGTTACACAATCAATTTTTCAAAAACAAATCATCCATTTAGACACTTATATACCCATCTATTCTTCCATCGACCTTGAGATATACATATATAAAACATATTTAATTTTCAGAAAAACACACATTCACTGGATGATGTCATCAGTGATGTCATTTGAGATGTAATCAGTGATGTCATGAGTGATGTCACTGACCATGTCATGAGTGATGTAATATGTGACGTCATCAGCAGTGCATTGCGGGCGCGCGAGTTATAGTTAGCTGAACTAACTATAACGTGGCAATTTCAATGGTTTTTTACGAGTAAAATGTCCAGCTAACTATAACATGTGTGAAACCTATGGTTTTTTTCACTGAATTTCTAAGGTTTTTTAAATCCTAATTCCTAACTATAACGTGTGTGAAACCTATGGTTTTTTCACTGAATTTCTAAGGTTTTTTAAATGCTAAGTCCTAACTATAACGTGTGTGAAACCCATGGTTTTTTCAGTGAATTTGCAAGGTTTTTTAAATGCTAATTTTTTTTTTTTCTTCTATTTTTTCTAACATATTTTTATTTTAATTTTCTTACCTTTTATAAAGACTATGATTAAATTTTTAAAATTCTTTAATATGTTTTTTTTAATATATTTTTTAAAATAAACATGTAAAATTTATTTGCAGTACTTTTTTTCTATTTTTTTTATTATTTTTTTAGTACGCGTACCGTAAGCTCACGGTAAGCGTACGGTTTACGCTACGTCCGTAATTCATCCACGCTGCTTGCGTATAGTTACGCAATTTGCGTAGCCGCGCGTACTCCGCGTGGGACGCGTACGCGTGTGCGCTACACGCGCACGTTACGCGGAAGTGTCGGGTAGTGTCTGTTATGCGCATGCGCGCAAGCACGTGTCTTTTTTACGCGCATGCGCACTTTTGCCGTAAGCGTACCGTAAGCGTACCGTAAGCGTACGGTAGGTCATGTGATCATGAAACACAACTTTTGATTGGTTGAAACTACTTTCAGTTCTAGAACTCTCCTACACCACACCCATTCCCCTCATTTCTGCTTGTGATCCCTTAGGAGAAGGAGCTGGTTTGTCTTTGGGATACGATGGCAGAACAGCAGAGCTCTTCTGAGAGTGAGGCTAGCACTAGCAGCACTGTCTTGAGGCAGAGATCGAGGAAACAAAAGCCCTCTTATGTATGGGATTATTTTACTTTTCCTGAAGGCCAGCAAAAGGTGAATGCACCCTTAGTAACTTGCAGGCTGTGTCAGCGTGTACTTTCTAGAGGTAATCCTGACAGGAAGTATTCCTTTGGGAATCACACCATGAAGAGACACCTCAAGGATGTACACAAAAGGACACATGGTCATCTTTTTGGAGGTAACTCTTCAGAAAGACAAGCAAGTACATCCACAGCAGCTCAGCCTGGACCATCATCTGCAGAGCTGACTCCTTCTTCTGCAGGTCAGGTGAGCCCTTCATCTGTGGGGGGAGCATCTCCTTTTTCTGGTCCTCTGGAAATTAACCCTCGGTTTGCGAGGGTTGAAGTACGGTGCACCCATTGTCACGATCTAATTACTTATAGGGAGACCAGTGTTTCCCTAGTGAACAGTAAAATAGATCAGCACACTTGTCGTACCGTCTAATATTCCCAATCTTTCTTTCCTCTGTCCCTGCATGAACACAACGGCTCTTTTAAGAGCCAACCTTACCTTTCATCTATTTTTTATATGTACATATAAGTCTTTCACAAGCATGAAACGAACTGTACAACGACAAATATCTTTAACTTCTTCTATCTGATCAAATTTTATTTTTAAACATTCAATTCCTTCTTTTTTCTGATAATTAATAAAACCCACAACTCTTCCCATAGCTCCATTAACTAAACCTTTTTCAACATCCAAATTTCTTCTTAAAAATACTCTACAGTTCATGCAAACATATAGATTTTTTTCTAATCCAGCTGTTTTGGAGATGTTCTTCTCTAGTGAGTCCAATTTATTTTTCATTTTGCCTGTTACTGTGACAGTAATTCTTCCATCCTCAATTTTGTCCACTGCTTCCAATTTCCTGATCTCTTCCTTTTCCAATTTCAAAAGCTCCTCATTGAATATTGAGCATTCACGTAGAGTTGGCATTAAGCAGATGACACTTTTGTTTTCTGCAATGTTCTTGTATATCTTCTCTGCAACTATTTCTTCCTTTGGAAATAAATTATGTAGCAGCCGACTCTGTAATGCTTTTTTGCCAACTTCTGTGAGTAGTCCAATTCTGATATCCTTCAGAATACTTCCATATTCTTCATCGCTTGCTTGCCTCATATTAGTAGTAAGTTCCTTGTACTCAAAGAAGGACCAAATATTTGTATTTCCGATGCTTCCCAATGACTTCTTTGTGTCTTCATGTGTGACAGTATTAAATACTGGTTGTCCTTTAACTGGAGTAAGTTGCAAAAGATCTCCAAAAACTATGACGTGTTTTCCACCAAATAACATGTCATAGTCTGTCTTCAAAATTTGCTGCATTCTTAAATGCACAAAGGCAAGCATTAAGTTTGATACCATGCTCACCTCATCAATAATGAGAACTTGCACCTTCTTCAATACTCTTGAAACGTCCAAGGATGCTTCTCCAGTTAGCTTGTTGAATTGTATTTTGTTCTCATGCTCCACTGGTAACATTAGCAAACGATGTAAAGTGATTCCTTTTATGTTATATGCTGCTAACCCAGTTGGAGCAGTAACCACACAAGACAAAGTAGAATCCGTTTTTTGCTTTAGGTAGCTTCTGATGACTTTTATTAGGAAACTTTTTCCAGTTCCAGCTTGTCCGCTTACATACATCCTGATTGGATGAAATGATGTGCATGAGCACTCTTTTTTTTCATGTAGAAATCCGTGATCAATTTTGTTTTTGATCTCTTCATAAATTTGTTGCTGCTCTTTATTCAGTTGTCTTTCCAAATTTTCTAAGTCTATAAATTCTTCTTGAGCTTGATTCATAGCCGTTTCCACTTCATTCATGGCTATTGATGCTTCATTTTCAACGATTGGTTGTCCTAGGGGATCTTGACTGAGTGTTCCTGAACTTTGGCTGTCCTGAGAACTGTCTCTAGCTATTTCTGCTGCAATTGTAGTTTCCTGTTCAATTTCTTCATTTAACATTTGCAGATAAGTTGAGAATGTACTGCATTGTATGCTGTCTTTGCAAGCATTAAAAGAATCTTCATAGCTTTGAAATTCTCCCAGTAGTTCATCCTCTGTACGCCATGGTTTAAACAACTGTAAAAGAGCCAAGTAGTAAAATTCCTTCTTGTCAGTAGTGTCACAACTCAGCTTCCGGTGATTTATCAAACTTCCTTTTGTTTGCTTCACCAAACATCCTTCTTCACCAACGACTTTATATTTTCCATTGTTGATGTCTTCTGCAGCTTTCCGTGAATAAATGTAGTTCTGCAACACTTCATAGAGACACATGTTCTCCAGATGATGACTTCTCTTGGGATAATAAGTGTCCAACATGTTTGATTTCAAAATATCTGTACTTTCTGGGTCATTCTCGGCCAAATATTCAATTTCTCCTACAGATTTCAGTACCCGATTTCTCATTGCTGCAAGGCCTAAACTTGCCCAAATTATTCTTCTTGACTTCGAGTAGAGACTTGCAGAAGATAACCTATCTGAACATTCGTAGGATCCAATTTCTCGATGCGATAACATCTTCAAACTGAAACTGTACAGCTTCTTACTGACAGTCTTCTCGTGAGAAATCTCTTCCCACATTTCCTTCAATTCTGTTTTTTCTGATTTCGTAATGTAAGACGTTACATATCGAGCAACAGCAATGGAATTGTCAGCAACATACTGTATATCCATGTTAGCGTTCCACATGGATAAAATGACTGGGTTGTAGTCATTTATATTTTTTGATTCTTCTTTTCTTTTAAGGTTGTAGGTATTCTTAGGTGATTTTCTTGTGATAGTATGTCTCACAGCTGACATAAAACTGTTTACTCTTCCATTTGAAAGAACAGGTCTAGGAAATCCAAATCGACATTTAGTGTAGTATTTTTCTTTGCTCTTGTATTTCCGTCGACAGTATTTTCCACACCGATGACTTTGGAAACGTAAAACTTGCTCCTTTAACTTGTTCTCTTCTGTGCTTTTTGGTATAGCACATGTTGCATATTCTTCAATGTAAGATAACACTGCTTCATCAGTATCTGTTCCAAACTTTGGGGCATCCTTGATCCACAACAGCATATGAATATGAGGAGCACCTCTTGCCTGGTACTCTTTTCTCCAAAAGAAATCCACTACTTCTCCAAGAGGTGGATTTTTTTTATTGCAGATGAAGGACATCATAGCCTCAAATCTATGATTGAAATATCTGCAAACATTAACCGGATCCAATGAGCACAGTTCTCCTGCTGTCTTGTATTCGATGTTTTTAATGTTTGAATTGGCCTCTCGTAGAAAATCCAGTAAATCATCCCAAGCGTACTCGGCACAGCTTAGGGTAAGGAACCATGTTGGTGTTCCTAAATTCCGTAACATGCATTTTAGTTCACCATGGCGTCGGTACCAATATTCATCTGTCCCACGCTGACAAGCCATCAGATTGATCAGTTGTGTTTCCAAATGATCATCTCGGTGCTGCACTTTCTCCATAAAATCCTTAGCAGACACATTTTGTAAATGTACTCCACTTTTTAAAATGTGATTTACTGCATAAGACAGTGCAGACAAGTCGCTTTCAAATAAAAGATGGAACAAATAAGGAATACTTTGTCGAAATCTGGGATCTTCAGCATATAGTCTTGTAGTCCGATACTCAGAAGCTGGAATCTGTTCTGGACGTTCATCGTATCGTCCTCCTTTTCCTTTAGGAAACAGCTGGGGAAAACATCGAGCTTCCAAGCTCTCCTCCCATACACTCACGGGAGTTCCTTTTGCTTTCTTCATCTGAAAGAGATCAATATTGTCTCCCATAACTTCTTTTGAATGAAGAGGATGTATGCTAAAATGTTCATAAATTTCTTCTTCCTTTGACTTGTCCACTTTTTCAATTTGTCCAGTTGGTGTTTCTGTGTCTTCTTTTAAATCTTCTTCTTCTTCTTCTTCTTCTATATAAATTGATTCATACCATTTGTTATTCCTTTTCAAATACAAATTTGCTTTTTGTACTTTCCGTACATCTACCAGCTCCTGCCAAATCTTCTTATTCTTTGTAGGTACACCATTAACCAGAATAATTAATGGTTCAGTTTCCAAAGTATCCGCATCAATAGTTTCCATATTTTTTTTCAAATCCAAGGGCAAATACACCACTCTACCTTTTAAACCTCTCAGTAAATCTGAAGGAGGTAATTTACCAGTTTTGGGCTCCATACGTACTATGGTCTGGAACGGATGAACACATTGAATGAGTATAGACTCATATGTATTTAATTCAGAAAGTTCAGCAGGAATAGCATCCAATTCTAAATTATTATGTACAGCTCTGGTCGGCATTCTATTTTCCTCTAACTTGTTGTAACAGTATTTACAAATACGCTGATCTTCACCCAATTCAAAACAATTTTTTAGAAATATATATGTGGCAAAATCCTTCCACTTATAATTATCTTCATTTTCACTCTTTCTGTAGAGATCAACATTCCTAGTTTGTTTTCTATAATGAGTTCTGCGGCAACAAATACAAGTAAAATTTGGTCTTTCATTAGAGACTATTGCAAATTTTGTTATGTGATCATTAAATGTGTTACTTACAGAGGGTTCTACATTCTCTTCCACTTCTTCCTCATTTACTGCGTCCTTCTCTGCACTGTTTTGTTCAGGACCAAAGTAACAAAACTGAATTTCATCAACAACCTTCTCTACATCTGATACCGTTCCTCGGAACAGAGCCCTATTCAATTCATTTAACTTTATTGCTGGACTTTTGGCAAAATACAACCGTCTCACAAACTTTCTCATTTCAGTATGATGAACAGCCAGCATCCTAAAATGATGGAAAACACTATTGCACACTTTTCTAGATAGACAAGCCAGAGAATGACCCTGCAAACCAGTATTCTCTCTCACTCTGCATGGATCCAGACTTTGAAGCACCTTAATCTTCTGTTTTATACTTTTTTTACTATATTCTCTTAGAAACTCTCGAAATTTGTCAATAGATTCCTGACGCACAGTGCAAATACTACTACAATTCCAAGTGTACACTGGGGCTTTAGGACGTCTCCCCATTGCCTCATCTGCCATCACTTGTACCTCATCTCTTGGAACCATTATCTCCTTCTCCATTATGCAACCATTTTTTACTTCGTATGAACGACCTCTGGTGTCAACTGCATGCAGCAAACTATTACTTTGAAAATAGCTCTCTTCATTAAAAAAAGGTTCACTACTTGAACTATGCATCCACTTTCCTAAAAACACTTTACAAAAGTTTGTTCTGTTCACTACTCTTTTCCTTTTGCTATGTGATTTCAGTACATTAACCATTTTGTCTAATGTACGCATCCTATTCAAAATTAATATGAATAGTTTCCTTTTTAATTCTAATGCCTTTGCTGCAATGGCTTCAATTTCTTTTTTTCTCTTATAAAACTTTGCCTTTTGCTTATATTTCTTCACATCCTTTATCAAATTGGACATAACTCTTCTCTGAAACATTTTTCTACGTATCTCTTTAAACGCTGTTTTTCTGTTTAAGTTTAACTTTTTAGTTGCAGAAGGTATATTTGCATTAACTAAATTCTCAATTTTTTCTTGTCCTTTTTGTTTGAAATCATTCTTTCCTGTACAGACATTTTGTACATTTTTCCTTTTTTTGAATATATTCCTTAGAAAATCTTTTTTTTGCTTACCAGAAGATTTTTTCTTCCTCCCAACATCAGCATCTTCTACTAACTTTGATCCTCTAGTTGTCTTCAAATATAGTTTTTTTTTTAGCGTTTTTTGAACTCTGGATTTTGTAGGCATCTTAAATTTTGTTCACTGCTCTTCAGCAATACCTGAAAAAAACTAAAAAAAATATTCCTTTATTTTATTTAAATATATTACTACATTTCTTTTCACAATACTCACAAAACGAAATTTCTTTGCCAATTTGAATGCACACTTACTGCTCTTTTTTTTGGGCAAGTGAAAATCACTTTTACAAACTGACACATTATGAAACCACTTTTCAGATTTTTTAAAAAGCCCATGTCCAGACTGCTACACTCCAGCAAGGGCAACCAGCCTTAGTGATGCTGAATGTTTTTGCATTACAGACTGAAACCTGAAATCCCCACTCGCTTGTAAATACTGTGCATGATTATACATGGCAAGCAGATGGGTGTGTGCTAAGAGTCTGCTTCTTCCCCCAAAAAATCGCTCCCCCTTTCCATCTAATGCAACTGTGAAATCACCAGAAAAAAACGCAATAAATCTCTGCCTATAATTCCTCTTTGCACACAGAGTCATGTTTTCACATTAGTCCCAAAACGAAATTTCTTTGCCAATTTGAATGCACACTTACTGCTCTTTTTTTTTTGGGCAAGTTAAAATCACTTTTACAGACTGACACATTATGAATCCACTTTTTTGATTTTCTTAAATGCACATGTCCAAACTTCTTTTTCAGACCACCACCATGTGTAACCTGGGTGGCTGCCTACACTCCAGCAAGGGCAACCAGCCTTAGTGATGCTGAATGTATTTGCATTACAGACTGAAACCTGAAAACCCCACTCGCTTGTAAATACTGTGCATGATTATACATGGCAAGCACATGGGTGTGTGCTAAGAGTCTGCTTCTTCCCCCAAAAAATCGCTCCCCCTTTTTCCTACTAATGCAACTGTGAAATCACCAGAAAAAAACGCAATAAATCTCTGCCTATAATTCCTCTTTGCACACAGAGTCATGTTTTCACATTAGTCCCAAAACGAAATTTCTTTGCCAATTTGAAAGCACACTTACTGCTCTTTTTTTTTGGGCAAGTGAAAATCACTTTTACAGACTGACACATTATGAAACCACTTTTTTGATTTTCTTAAATGCACATGTCCAAACTTCTTTTTCAGACCACCACCATGTGTAACCTGGGTGGCTGCCTACACTCCAGCAAGGGCAACCAGCCTTAGTGATGCTGAATGTATTTGCATTACAGACTGAAACCTGAAAACCCCACTCGCTTGTAAATACTGTGCATGATTATACATGGCAAGCACATGGGTGTGTGCTAAGAGTCTGCTTCTTCCCCAAAAAAATCGCTCCCCCTTTCCATCTAATGCAACTGTGAAATCACCAGAGCAAAACGCAATAAATCTCTGCCTATAATTCCTCTTTGCACACAGAGTCATGTTTTCACATTAGTCCCAAAACGAAATTTCTTTGCCAATTTGAAACCACACTTATTGCTCTTTTTTTTTGGCAAGTGAAAATCACTTTTACAGACTGACACATTATGAAACCACTTTTTGGATTTTCTTAAATGCACATGTCCAAACTGCTTTTTCAGACCACCACCATGTGTAACCTGGGTGGCTGCCTACACTCCAGCAAGGGCAACCAGCCTTAGTGATGCTGAATGTATTTGCATTACAGACTGAAACCTGAAAACCCCACTCGCTTGTAAATACTGTGCATGATTATACATGGCAAGCACATGGGTGTGTGCTAAGAGTCTGCTTCTTCCCCCCAAAAATCGCTCCCCCTTTCCATCTAATGCAACAGTGAAATCACCAGAGCAAAACGCAATAAATCTCTGCCTATAATTCCTCTTTGCACACAGAGTCATGTTTTCACATTAGGCACAAAACGAAATTTCTTTGCCAATTTGATAGCACACTTACTGCTCTTTTTTTTTGGCAAGTGAAAATCACTTTTACAGACTGACACATTATGAAACCACTTTTTTGATTTTCTTAAATGCACATGTCCAAACTTCTTTTTCAGACTACCACCATGTGTAACCTGGGTGGCTGCCTACACTCCAGCAAGGGCAACCAGCCTTAGTGATGCTGAATGTATTTGCATTACAGACTGAAACCTGAAAACCCCACTCGCTTGTAAATACTGTGCATGATTATACATGGCAAGCACATGGGTGTGTGCTAAGAGTCTGCTTCTTCCCCCAAAAAATCGCTCCCCCTTTCCATCTAATGCAACTGTGAAATCACCAGATAAAAACGCAATAAAACTCTGCCTATAATTCCTCTTTGCACAGAGTCATGTTTTCACATTAGTCCCAAAACGAAATTTCTTTGCCAATTTGATAGCACACTTACTGCTCTTTTTTTTTGGCAAGTGAAAATCACTTTTACAGACTGACACATTATGAAACCACTTTTTTGATTTTCTTAAATGCACATGTCCAAACTTCTTTTTCAGACCACCACCATGTGTAACCTGGGTGGCTGCCTACACTCCAGCAAGGGCAACCAGCCTTAGTGATGCTGAATGTATTTGCATTACAGGCTGAAACCTAAAAACCCCACTGGCTTGTAAATACTGTGCATGATTATACATGGCAAGCAGATGGGTGTGTGCTAAGAGTCTGCTTCTTCCCCCAAAAAATCGCTCCCCCTTTTTCCTACTAATGCAACTGTGAAATCACCAGAAAAAAACGCAATAAATCTCTGCCTATAATTCCTCTTTGCACACAGAGTCATGTTTTCACATTAGTCACAAAACGAAATTTCTTTGCCAATTTGAAAGCACACTTACTGCTCTTTTTTTTTTGGCAAGTGAAAATCACTTTTACAGACTGACACATTATGAAACCACTTTTTTGATTTTCTTAAATGCACATGTCCAAACTGCTTTTTCAGACCACCACCATGTGTAACCTGGGTGGCTGCCTACATTCCAGCAAGGGCAACCAGCCTTAGTGATGCTGAATGTATTTGCATTACTGAGTCCAACCTCAAACCCTTAAACTATTCTTTTTTTTTCCAGTACACCTTAATTTATTGTGAAAACATAGTCCATATTATTTTACATGTTCCTCACATTTAAATTTCTCCCAAAACAGAAAATGATAAACGCAACTTCAACAAAAAGAATTTCCATTTCTATTATTCATTTCTTAAGTTACCACATACATCCCCTCTCAAACTCATAACTCACCTTTAAAATTAGTTAGTTGTGAAAGAAATGTGGCACTCAAACAGCAGATTATCAGAGCCAGGATCTCTGTTGTGTTCACCTCTCTCCTCTCAGCAGAACCAGATAATGGCAAACATTCCCTCTATTTTTCCACACATATACATGTAAGTTTCAAATCTCAGTGCTTCCCCCTTTTTTTCAAATGTAATCACACATTTCTATTGGTTGAAAACCAACCCTTTTCCAAAAGTACCCTGCCCCCAACTTGACTTCTGCCTAGTACCCTTCCCCCAACTTGACTTCTGCCTGCTACCATAGCAACAGCTCATGGAACACTGCTGTGTGGAGTTAGGTCAGAAGTTCGCCACACAATGTTTCAATTCCACAGAGCAAGAGTGCTTGACTTTTCAAACCTAACAGCAAATCCATAGTACTGTTCTTTGGTAACACATTTTTCTGTACCAATACAAAACATGCTTCTATTAATTTACACATACAGCCTAGTTTTTATTCTAGAATGGTATGAAACAGCCAATCAGTTCTTTTTGTTTTGAAAAAAATATGTATGCCTCCATTTCCAAACTGTCTTTCTTTTCATATTGCCATTTTACTGAAAGACACCTCCTGAGTGCATCCAGTTCTCCTTTGAAGATGTTCACAGTGTGGATTGTAGGGCACAGCTATGTCTTCTGGAGTGAAAAGTTTGCAGAGAAAACAGATATGGTGAGAGACCTTGCTTTGCCAAATGTAGACATTAAATGGATTGGTCAGAGAGGGTTAAAGTGGCACCAGTTGATGCCATTGGTGAAATCCTTCATGCAAATCCAACACCCTGACCTCATAATAGTGCACTGTGGTGGCAATGACCTAGGCACTTTGACTGGGGTAGGTCTGGAAATGCTTATGAAGGACACCTTTGCACAACTGTTTTCACTTTTCCCTAAAACTGCCTTTGTGTTTTCCAACATATGCCAAAGGCAAAAATGGAACTGGTCCAATCATTTCTGTCCGCAGATTGACAAAGCAAGAAAGCACGTCAACAAATCTGTTTCTGCTTTCCTCCGTGACTATGGTATGGGTGCCATTTACCACAACAACTTGCGTTATGACATGCAAGACATTTATAGAGGAGATGGTGTGCACTTCAATGATGAAGGGAACAGAGTCTTCCTTTTGAACCTTAGACTCTGCATCGGTACTTACTTGTAAGTACCACTTAAAAAAATGACTTCATAAACACAACAGCTCTTTTTAGAGCTCCCTAATATCTAAACTCTTAATTCTGCATTTCATTTTTTTTTTTTTTTTACCGTGCGCTTACCGTGAGCGTACCCCGTGATTTTTTAAAAAATCAATAAATGTTTTTTTTGTACTTTACAGTCCTTCTTTGACCCCCTCACAAATGTAAGGAGATCTGTTACTCTCCTCTTTGCCCCCTTTTCTTGTTTTCACTCTTTTTTTCAGAGTGAAATACACAAAATGGCGGCCGCCGCTTCCTGGTTTCGGCCGATTCGAATGTTTACTAAGATCTAAGAGCCAATCAGAATCGCGCTCGCGCACGCCACCGTACGCTTACCGTAAGCGTACGGTAAGCGTACCGTAAGCGGGCTCAGATATATATATTGATTTAAAGGCTATTTTCTCAGAATCTACTGAACAGATTTACATCAAACCTACAAAAGGCACTTCCTTGACCTAGGGACTACCTCTCTGCCAAATTTCGAGTAATTCTGTTCAGCCGTTCGGGCTGTAGCTCGTTCTAAAGGTCCTATGGAAAAATGCATGGGGAAAACGCGTTTTGGGACCCCCCTTTTATCTCAGCCCCCGCTTGACGAATCCCCCCGAGACTTTCAGGGTAGGAGCGGAGCGTAGCGCCCCACCTATTTTGAGAAATTCGCGAGGATTCGTCAACCGGCGCCAAAGTTATTCAAAATAGAATGTTGCGGATTTCCTATGGAAAAGGGGTCCTAACTATAACTACCTACTGGCGACCGCCAGTAGGTAATATATATATATATATATATATATATATATTATGAAAACAACATCTACACAAGTTAAAAATACATTAGTAATAAACATAACTTTAACAAAAATATAGCACAACTAAATCTCCCTGTTTTTTGTTTTTACTGATTTTTACAGATAAATACAGACAGAAAACATTTATTTTCCTGTCTGTATTTATTTTTATATGTGGATAAAAACGGAAATTAAGTTATGTTTTGAGTGATTCTACAAGTTGTAATTAAGGACTCCCAGGTAATGGTTGTGTGGATTGACAGTTTAGGGGGATAAGAAATAAGGGACTGATTTCGATGTCTTGTGGAATTGCTTCCGCCTGACACCGATTCGGACCTGGGACCGACTTGCATCCGGTTGGCGGACCCGACCAGCCCATTATAATGGGACCGAACACTGTTCGGTCGCATTCTCACTTTTCTCAATGGGAGCTCGGGTTACAAACACAAGCTCCCATTGAGAAAAGGGAGGTGCAGTTCACCCCTTATAACATTAAATATAATAATTAATATAACATTCATGATCAACGAATACACTTGAATAATTAAAACAATAATCAATTAAACAATTTACATAATTGTTAACCAGGGAAATATTTAATTAACATAAATACGTAATGAAAAAAATAAATGCTATAATTTAAATAATTTCCTATCCTATTACCTTGCAAAACGCACAACTGACTACTAAATTATAAAATGGCAATTAAACTATTTGAAATAATATTTACACATTAAAAATCAAAAAATGCACTTCATTCCAATAACAATTAATTATCTATTGCGTAATTGTTTCCCAATTAAAAATTTCATTAGCATGAAAAATAAAATATAAAAACTATTAAAACTATAGATTATAATGGGAATTTGCCTAGCTCTAGAACTGATAAGTTCCGATTCTATTAAGGACACATATGCAAGAGATCAAGACATAGGAGAGTCGCCAACTTAGCTGAGAGCTCCTTGCGGACAAGAACCTATTCGGTTGCCAGGAGAGAAAGTGATTCAACACTAAATTCACATCCCACAATGCGGAATAGCGGGGTTCCGGTAGGAGGGAGAGGCGGATGCCTCTCAGAAGTCTGCACATGAACCGGTGTTCCCCCACCGGGGATCCTTGAATAGGGGTTTGACCCGCTGATATGAGTGGAAGTTGGTAATAGAGCGGTAAGCCAAACCTCCTTCCGCGAGAGCTGCCAAGTAATTGAGAATATGGACTACATCCGCGCCCACGGGATCGACACCCAGTCGTAAACACCAATGGCGCCATCTGTTCCATGCAGAGTGGTATCTCTTTGTTGTCCTGTCCGCCCATGCCTTGGAAAGCAAGGACTCAGCACGTCCCGAAAGGCCCGGGGGCGACCAGCTACGCCTGAGATCCGCCAGGCCATCAGCTGTAGCGACCCCTCCACCACCATGCGGTGGGGATTGAGGTCCGGATCTAGAAGAATGTGATGAAAGTGGGGGAGTCGAATTGGAGAATCCCAGGAAAGTTCCAGAAGAACTGCAAACCACACTTGAGACCTCCAAAGAGGGGTGACTAGCACCACCTCCGCCTGCTGGCGACGCACATGAGTGGATACTCACGTATCATGGAAAAGGGGGGAAACTCATAACCCTGCTCCTGTTGCCAGTCCTGCAGGAATGCATTAGTCGCCTCAGCTAGCGGGTCTGGCCTCCAGCTGAAAACCCTTGGTAACTGATAATCCAGCCGCGAAGCAAAGAGATCGTCTGTGAAAGGACCCCATCTCTCCACTAATTGAGAGAACACCAGGGGTCTAGCTTCCAAATGCTGGCATCCAGCAAGTTACCCAAGTGCCAATCTGCCACCTCATTCGCCCGGCCCAGAAGATACATCGCCATGACTGACACCTGATTGTCCAGGCAAAAATTCCAGAAGTCCTTTGCAAAGTTCGACAGTGCCCGGGACCGGGCCCCACCTAGATGGTTGATGTACCGGACCGCTGAAACGTTGTCCATCTTGAGAACACAGGACTCTGTCCTTGGCCCAGCATTGCACCATGAACAAACCCGCCAGTAGCTCGAGACAAATGATGTGTAACGATTGCTCGCGTACTGACTAGGCACTACCGGTTGAAAAATCTCTGCGTCTGGCCCCCCAACCTGTTCAACTGGCATCTGATTCTAATACAATGTCTGGGGCGGACCCAAAGATCGCACACCCATTCCAAGCCTCCATGTGGGTGAGCCACCAAGTCATCTCCTCTCTCACATCCGCCGAGGGAGGAACAGACTGCAAATAAGTTAAACCTCTCTGGAGATGGTGCGCTTTGAGCCACTGCAACGCGCGGTAATGCAGGGGTCCAAGAAAGATGGCTTGGATCGAGGACGAGAGGAGACCCACTATGCGGGCCAGCTGACACAGTGAGGTATGTGATTTGGCCAACTTTTGGCACAGTTTGTGCCTGATCTTTGCTATTTTCCTGGCCGGCAGGCTCATCGTCGACGAGATGGAATATACCGTGAAACCCAGGATGGTCGCGTTCTGCACTGGGGACAGGAGAGATTTCTTCTCATTGATCACAAAAGCCGGCCCATGTAGCAGGTTGACCGCTACCTGAAGTTGACTGGAAAGAATCTGGGGGCACTGGGCCATCAGTAGCATGTCGTTGAGGTAGACGATCATACGAATGCCCTGAGGAATTCCACTGTCGGTCGAAGGATCTTGGTGAAGCACCAGGGCGCCGAAGAAAGACCAAAAGGCAGAGTAGTAAACTTGAACACCTGACCGCCCCATGCCAATTGAAGAAGGCAGCGGTGCGGGTGAACGATCACAAACAGAGAGGTACGTGTCCGTCAGATCCAGTCGTGAAGCCTCAACACATCTCTGGGAAGGTGTATCCCCTCCATTTTGAAATGGTGATAAACCACCGACTCGTTGAATTCTTTCAAACTGATTACTGGTCTGCGGCCCCCGTTGGGCTGGTCGACCAGGAAAAGATTGCTGAGAAACCCTTGGGGATGCTCCCTTGAACAAGATAGCTCCTTCTTGGAGGAGAGCTGAGACCTCTTCGTTTACCAGCTCCGCATCGCCCTGCGAGAAAGAGCTGGGGCGATGCCGGGATATTTGACAAGGATGGCCATAAAACTCCACTTGGAAGCCCTGAACCACCTGCAGCACCCAAGCATCGCTCGTGAGAGAGACCCATGCCGGGAGCAACTGTGCCAAACGACCACCCACTTACAGGCGCGCCGAAGGCAGCACACTCACACCTTTGCTAGAATTATTGGCTTGTCCCTTGAAACCTCACAGACCTCGGAACTTCTGTCCTCTGGTGGGGTAGAAGGAGTTGAAGCAGGAACCGTCCTGGTACCAACCACGTCCGTAGCCTTGCCCCTGTCAGGTTTGTGATAGTTTGAATGGCCGGTTGAGCAGCCCCTGCCACGACCGGCCCCCTGGAAAACCAAAGGGGTAAAAACCTTGCCAATGTTGGACCGGGCCTTATCCAACGACGGGAAGGTGGCCACGAATTTGCCCAATTCCCTCATGAAGGGGTCACCGAAAAGGCCCCCCTGGGCAACTCCACCCGCCTCTGAAGAGGCGAGGTCCCCCAACTTGGCGTCCACCTTAATCAAGAGTGACCGGCATCTCTCCGTGGAGAGCGCACAGTTGGCGTTCCCCAGGAACACAATAGCCCACTGCGCCCAGCCGGAAAGGGCCTCAGGGTCAATCCGGGACCCAGACGCCTTTGCCTCCTCAGCCATATCGAGGATTTTTGTGACTGGCCCAATGGCATTGAGGAACTTGTCCTGGCAAGATCGCCAGGACCTGTCAATACCCTTTTTAGGGTCCTTAACAAATTTGGCAAGAAAGTTTGCCATTTTGGGGTCAATGTCCGGGGTGAAGGTGACCTTATTCTCTAGACAAGGGCAAGGACACTCCGCCAGGAGACGATTGCGAGCCTCCTTCTCCATTGGTTTGTGCAAATGGCCCGCCACATACTTCGCAACCTTGTCCACCTGGACCCAGTCTGTAGACCTAGGGTGAATGAGGTCATCCGGTTCCAGCATATCCAAACTGCCACCTCTGGCGGGGGAGGGAAGACATGGTCTAGAAGGACCTGCATCGTCATCCGTATCCCCAGGGGAGTCCCCGGTGTCTTGGAGATCAGGAGTGGCTATACGGGGGGAGTCAGAAGGTCATCCTGGGTGGCCGCCAGCGCTGGAACTTATGCTAAAAAGGCTTGTTACAAGCGCGCAAACGCATCCAATTCCACCCCTTCGCTACACTGTTTTTTAGCGGGTGGGGGACCCTCCCCTTGCGCAGCCTTAGGGGCTTCAGGAGGGTTCACTGAGGGCTTCGTTGATTTAGCACACTTCCACACAATCTGCGACGAAAGGCGCTGCTCAAGAGGTTCCATGGCCTGGTTCACGGCCCTGTATATGGAGTCGTCAACCTCCTGGTAGAAATCCTCCTCCCAGGGCAGGTAGGACAAATCATCCCACCCCTGGTACGGATACTGGTCCTGGGTTTGCATTATAGTCAATACCCCTCAGCTACCAGCAGGCAGTCCCTCTAAATACCAGGAACACTGGTGTTATGGGCCACGCACAAAGCGCAAATAAATTGGAGCTGGGCGGGAGCCCAGACTGCTGTGGGTGAACCAGAGGCCCACAATAAAACGAGCAGAGCCCTATAGACACTTACGCACTTTGATTAGAATGGGCCACTGACTCCCGAGAAAAGTGTCCCTCGTGGCGCAGAAGCTGCCAATACAACCCCGCAGGGCGTCACTAGAAGAGATATACAGACCCCAGGTGGGGCGTAACAGCAGCTTCCTGCTTCCCTGCTCCGGCTGTAGGGACGACGGCAGAGGAGAGACCAGGCAATCAGGTACATTTTTTTCTTATTTTTAACCCCATCACCCACCTCTCCCCTGCCCCCTATCCCCCGATCCCTGTCAGCCACCACTGCTTGCCAGTCCGCTCAATCTACAAACCCAGATGTTTCCTCTAGAAATCCATCATGGCCAACTCACCCACCTATTTCTGATGAAAGGTCACCATCTCCGGAGGCTCTCAGCACACTGAAAGCAGGAAAACCAACAGGCTGCAGACTAGGAAGTGCAAAAAAGAAAAAAAGAGGCAACAGGCTTTTTTCATATATGCATTCCTGATCTGAAAATACATTCCTGTATTCATCAGCATCCCCCTAACCTTGCTTAATTATAGGAAAGAATTAAAACACAGCTCTTTAAAAAACACTATATAATGTTGCTCAGAACCCAGCCTCGCCATCAGTCTCTCTTTAACTGGATCTGCACAGTTCTGTTTTCTTCAGCTAGGTTTTCACTAAACAAACATCACATACATAAACACATACATACATATAGACGAGGTGCAAGGTTAAATAATAAAGGGTATATTAATAGAGAAGATGATGTAACAGAAGAAGTAAGTGGGAGTTCAATGAGGAGAAAGAGCCTGGGGAAGTAGGATTATGTCACGCAAGTGACAAGATGGTGGTGATGATAGAAGAAGAGAAAAGAGAAGGGGATCACCAGACTAGTGAACATTTTGGGTAAACATCAGGGTAAAATGTATCAGATGCTGCTGAAAAGGCTTATGGAAGATAGCTGGGCTGAGTAGTGTCCATCACAAGTGAACACTGACCAGGATACGACAAATGTGTAGTAAAAAGTCACCTTCTGCACAGGGCAGTGTCCAGAAGACACTGTAAGGTAACACAGTTGATCAGAAAATGTATTGTAGGGGGAATCTGCTGTGCTCTTGAGTTAGAGGCTACATGGAGGGATAAATAAGGGAGGGTCTGGGTTCAGGAAGTCTGGTATATAGCACCTAAACTGTACATAGATGAGGCAGGAATCCTTTTGAAACAGAGAAACCTATTGACCACATGTTGTGGTGTTATATGCTTGTGTGCACGGGGGAACACGTAGTATTCTGGAATGTGTTATGCCACTATGGGGTTATACATGTATGGTTCTAGTGAAGGCAGTTGTTTCCTGAATACAGCAAAGTTTGGACGTGTTGGCCCCAACTCCATTGTATTTATAATAAATAGTACAAACATTCTAGATGTGTTGAGTTATTGAATACAACAATTTTGGCGATGATTGTGGAAGACTTTTGACTATCGACTATCTCCAGGGACATACTTCAGGGAGTGAAGATTGTGGTCTGCATCTCTGGAAGACTGCTAGGGTGAGTGGGGCCAACATGAAAGCAGAAGAGTAACGGATTGGCATTTCGACACCAAATTATGAAGTTTTCCGCCTGGTGTATTCGAAATATCGCTACGGTAAGTTTGAGATTGCGCGTGAGGCTGTGGAGCAGAATCCTTTTCACGCATGATATTGTATGTGTGTAGAGTGGAAGCCTCGCAACGCAGGAGATACTTTGGAGCGTGCGTATCTATGCTAGCGGAACGCCATGTTGAAAGTTTAAGTGGGATGCGGTATAGTGGTTCAAGTTCATTCTGAGCTGCCAACATGTGACGTCACCATCTTGGTGTTTGTTATTACGGCCTGAAACAAAGTACTGCATTTTGACACAACACTGCGTCCGACAGAGGATTCAGCATGAGTTCTACGATATAGTGCAGTTTTCACAAAGTATTAAACTGAGACTTTGAAAGAAGAATTATATTTTGCAGGATCGTACAGGACAGCGTTGTTCGACTGGAGAAAGGAATTCACAGAAGTGACTTTTTCTTTATTTGATTTATTAGGGGAAAAAAACCTCACAATAATTTAAGGTGTAATATCTGCCAATCTTAGGTTTTCCTTTTAAATAGTGAAGCTCGTGTGATTGTTATTTTTTTTTTTAAATGTGTGCTGCTCATACATTTTTATTCACGCCTTCTCAACCATTTTTGACAGGAGTTGGAAATTCACCCATTAAGTGGAATGAGTGGAAGCAGTATTTTTTAAATTATATAGATACAATAGAGGATGAAGAGTTGACGCAAGCAAGGAAATAAAAGATTGTTTTACATTCATTAGGTCTTCAGGGTATCATGGTGTATAATACTATGGAGAAAAAAAGCACGTCCTTCTAGTGATAGAAATGTTGTTCTGCATGCTTTAGAAGATCTAGATAAGTATTACTCTACTGCTGTTTGTATTGCCATGGATTGAAATAACTTTTTTAGGCGTAAGCAAAATAAGAGTGAACCAATTGAGGAATACCTGTCTGCTCTAAAAATGTTAGCTTTGACTTTCAGGTTTGGTCAGTTACATGATGAGTTAATAAGAGATCAGAACATCATTTATGTGAACAATGAGCATATTCAGGAAAGACTGGAATTATGGGGAATCTTCTCTGACTGAAGTCATTTCTGTAGTAAAGGCGGCAGAGGTCTCCAAAAAATGTATGAAGGCCATTGCTGTCTCAAAAGATGAACGGAAGGATGTGTGCATGTTCATGCATAAGAATAAGAAAGAAACAAGAAAGGAGGAGGACTGCAATAAAAATTACAAGGGGAAATTTGATGAGCAACCAGGTAAAAGATGTTACAGGTTTGGTAAAAAGGATCATTTAGCCTATAGTAGAAAGTGTCCTGCCCTCAATCAAGATGTGCTGAATGTGGGGTATTCGAGCATTTTGCAAAGGTTTGCAGGAGAAACAAAGTTAATAAGAGGGTTATGGGCGAGTCGGATTCAGATTCACACTCTCAATCAAATAAATCCACTGTGGATGAATCTAACCAACAAAACAAATGTGTCCTTGGTGCTGTGGAAACACAGGAGGATGGATGTGTTAACTTACTTTCCACCTTGTCTAGGAATAATCCAGTGTGTGATATCAAATTTGGTGGAGTGGAAGTTACTATTATGGCAGATTCGGGTTCTCCATACACCATTGTGGCTAAGAAGGTTTGGGAGGAGGAGTTCCTGGGTGTTTTGGGAGAGAAGTATTTCCTTCCAATATGTCTCCAGAAAGATTCACTGGGGAACCAATTCCTATGGTAGGTTTTTGCAACTTAATTTTGGAATTTAAGTGGAGGAAAGCGATGGGTAAATTGTATGTTGCGGAGTATGGTCCTTCTGTTTTGGGATGGGTGGACCAAAGTACACTCATCATTATCCTAGATCCAAATAGTCCGCAACAAGTTTGGGTCATTAAAGAGGATGCAAAAGGGGGTGGTGTATTTAAGCAGAAGTATCCCAAGGTTTTGTCAGGCAAAATTGATAATTTGAAGGGGTATTTGCACAAGATTATTTTGAAACAGGATGCATGTCCAAAGGATCATAAACTTAGAGAAATAACATGGATCTTGAGAAGAGAGGTAAATCAGGAAGTGGAGAGATTGATGAAGGAAGGGTGTATTCAGGAAATTGATGCAGCAGAATGCATTGCTCTGATTGTGGTAGCACGACGTTCCAGTGGGAAGATCCGCTTATGTGTGAACTTAAGACATCTCAATGACTATACAGTAGTAGAAAAGTTCCCATTGCCTAAAATAATTGAACTTTTAGCTCGGATTAAAGGAATGAAATTGTACTCGTCGTACCATCAAATAAGATTGCATGAAGAGCGTAAAGATTGGACTCCTTCAGGATGTTTTAGATATATAAGGATGCCTTTAGGCTCAGCTTCGGCTGCAGCCGTGTTTCAAAAATTGATGCACAAATTGTTTAAGGATCATACTGAGATACTGTTTTTTCAGGATATTTTCATTATGGGGGAAATGAGGAATTGCATGATGTGAGAGGGAATGAAGTGTTGAGAATTTTTTAAGACTGACAGCTGAGTTTTCAAAGTGCAGCTTCAAGGTAAAGGGCCTGAATTATTTGGGTCATATTGTGACCAGTGAGGGGGTCAAACCTAGACTTGTTACGGATGGTAAGGGAGATGCAGACAGAATATCAAACCAGAAATATTGAGTGACATGGATATCCACTCATGAATATAGCGGAGGAAAAATATTGAGGTAAATAATATCGATGTTAAAAATATCAAAATTTGTGCAAGTATGAAGTATCGAATTTGAAAATATCAATGTTAAAAATATAGTTCATAATATCAATTGTTGTAATTTTATTTTAAAATATAATATACAAGTTTATTTTGTTGATGTTATTTGTAGTTATTTTACGTTATTTATTTATTTTTAGGAAATAATATATTTTTTTTATTTTAGATTTATATCTTTCAGGAGCAGGATGTTGGGTTTATAGAGGATAAGGGTGGGGTGTAATTTAAAATCTATTTGTTTTAAATAGATTTTATAAAATTAAAAAGGTTATTTTTTTGATTTATTTAAAAAAAAAAGAATTTCTGAATAATATAAAAAAACGTAGTTTTGGGATTTAATTGGATTTTGTTTAATTTTGAAGGGTTGAAAATAGAAAAAAAAGATAAGATTTATTATAGTTTTATGATTTAAAATATTTTTTAATATTAAAAAAATGTTGGTTATATTTTAAAACATTGAATTTTTTCAAGTTTATTATAGGACTAATATATATAAAAAAATGTTTAGTAGTTGTAATTGGTGTTTTTAAAAATGTTTACAAAAATGTAAACATTTTGAATTAAAAATAATAATTGGTGTATTTTAACATTTTACATAAATGTATACATTTTACATTAAGAAAAAAAGTAATTTGTGTTTTTAAAAATCTTGTAAAACAAGGAGAGGGGCTCATTAAGGTCCAAAGAGACAGAGCACCAAGAACTGTATAGTTAAAAAGATTTTTCCCTTTGGACGAGTTAAGCGGATTTAGCTTCAATCACCCACTTACGTCATTCAGTACGATTTATCAACTCCAAACTGTCATTCACTACAAACCACTCCAGATGAGATGTGAGAAAAATTACACTAGGGAGAGTTTCATTTGTTAAAAATCTCACATTAAGTTTATTAACACATTAAAACTCCTATTGCAACAATGGGAAGTGCAAAGGAGTAATATCAGAAAATGAAATTTACAGAAAACAACATATCAATGTACACAAGAGAAATGCATCGTTAAAACAATAAAAAAGAATATTCAAAATCTCATACATAAAAAGCAATGGAACTTCATGTGGAAGGAACGACAAAAACTGACACACAGATTGTGTCTTAACGATGTTAATTTGTAATTATTGTGGACAAGAAAGGAACTGGGAATAATTCACCCAAATTTCAAAAGTACTTGTCCCAGAACAAATTAAACCAAATGCTTATGCGTCGACGCGTTTCGGTGGTATGAAGTCATAAGGCCACCTTCTTCAGGACTGGCAATGCTTTTCCTCCATTAATCAAAGTTAATCATCATTCCTAACATAAGACATAAAATGAAAATTAAAACAACAAAAAAAACACTTACAATACCAATATCTTATATGTGCAGTCTATCTTAAAATTCCCCAAAACTTAGGAAATCAATATTAAAATACAAATCAGGATAAAGAACACACAGTTTTAGTATTCACAATGCATCAATGTAACTCCCATAGTCTAAAAACATAAAGCATAGAATTTCCAACATCCCATCAGGAGCGTGTCTGACTCAAAAATAATGAGTCCTCATTCTTTACGCTATTACATTCAAACCAACAACATAATGATTAATTATCTCAGATCATACCACTCTGACAACCATTCATGGTGGAAAACCCACTGATAATTGGAAATCCATCAGTCCATATTAACTACTACACCATCATCCATATAGTATAATAGTACCTTTGATCATGTCGTGATTGAAAAACTGGCCACGACCAACTGGATTTTGAGGCGACCGATATCGCAGTAATAATGTATACCTATCTTTTATTGAGAGAGGAAAAGATATGTAAATTGTTTGGTTGTTCGAAAGACCAAACATATTATACCTTCAAATATTCCTTTTGGAGGCTGCACTCACAATGACTTCTCACCTTAAAATATTCTGGTGCGGTCTCACTTTGCTCAGTGGTCTATTAAATCAATTAGGCCCAGAGAGTAGCGCAATCTATATAGACAAAAGTAGATCAACGATATCTTATTTTAAAGTTTTAGATACTAATTAATCAGGTTGTTGAGATATATGGGAGAAAGGATGCCAACTTACCAATAATTGAAAAACCCTCACTCATGTTCGTGACTTTAACTGTTCATCATTAACTAGTGACGTCTTCTATAAACGGTGATGGTTCTCTGTTTCCAAATATATTATTAGGTAGGCTATCAGAGAAAAAAAGAAAGAAAGGGGAAGAAATGTTTTTCTTAACAGATTGAATAGTCACCTACCCCTATCACCCACTCGTGTTTGGTATACTACATAGAAGCAAGCATAAAATTATACTGCAGTCAGTGATCAAAATCGTTGCAAAAACACGAGATGGCTAGGGAGATCAATCATCTAGTTGTCGATAGTAACCGATTATACAACAGTCACTTGGAATAGTGACGTACCGTTTATAATATCAATCCTCTTATTCATTATCACACAACGGAATTAAAGAAAGAGGGTCAGCAGTAAACCTACATATAATTCACATAAAACTACAGAGAAGAAACTCAAGTATACCCTTTAATGATTGCGATCTGAAAAGGATGTAGTTGGTTCTTACCTCAATCGCTATAAATACAGGTATATTTAATTGCCGTCTAATACGTCCCTATCACGGAAAACGGCATTAACTCAATACAATGAATACCCGTGATAACTCACGTGATGTGCGTCATGGAAAGAGAAATAAGATTCTCTACACGTTAGTATTAACTCAAATATATAGTTTATCTCGCGAAAGGAGCCGCTATATTTAGGTGGTCAAACACTCACCGGGAGCGCTCCTACAGTGCATTCACCATATGTCACACCATTGAGATGTAAACATAGATGGATTTAAAAATCTTTACAAAAAATATTTTTTTTACTTATATTTAAAAATATTTGGGGGAAATCCCCCCAAAAATAATTGATTTTCAAATGATTTAAAATATATAATTTTGTATAATGTTGTACATCTTCAAAAAAAAAAAAAAATTCAAAGTATTTTGGTGTCGATTACGATGCTGCCCTTAAAAACTCCAACCTTTGGTCAGAACCTTTACAACCGCATCGTAATGGGCAGGTTGGTATACTTTGCGACCACTTAATTAACATATAAACACTCAAAAAATTAAATCACCCCCTTATTCCAGCTGGCTTCCGACGGGCTCTTTCTGCCCTTAAGATTACAGTGCACATTTCTGACATGGTTTCGATGCTGGTCTGTCCGACATAGAAACCATGTCAGAAAGCGTGGTTGGGTGCCAACAGCAGGGCCCACTTTGGTGCACGGCCTTTGGTTGGAGGCCGAGGGGGCACTTATTGATTCCTGCACCTTGTGGCAGGCATCTTGAGGAGCCTGCCACGGGGTGCAGGGATGAACTGCACCTCCCATTTCACTATGCGAACATGCATTACGGCTGCTTTTCAGCCATTATGCATGCTCTCATAGTAAAATATAGGCATACAATTAAACAATTTTCAATCACATCCTAATAACATGGTTGGGACCACCAACCGGATGTCGTTCGGTGCCTTGACCAAGTAGGTGTCGGGCGGAAAGAATTCCACCCAACATTAAAATCAGGCCTTGAGTGGCTAATTAAATCACCCGCCGACTTACGTCCGCCCACCACCCACCGCAATGCAAAATGGGGACACCTTACATATCCCTGGACTACATGGCAGGCACCAGGGATATGTAGGAGGGCACCATTGGTGCCCCCAAAAACCCACAGCTTAGTGCCAGGGAGTAGGGGGGCCTGATACGGGCCTCCAAAGCCCCTTTCTGCCTGCCTTTTCTTGGCAGGTTAAGCGCCATGAAAATGCGGGCAGAAAGAAACATCATAATCCCTACGCCAGTGCCTAGTAGACACCGCCACATTTGTAGGGATAGGATTCCTCTACGATGCACTGGCGGACTCATGGAGCCCGTCGAACGTGTGGCGGTCATTCTTTCCGACTGCCAACAACCGACCACCATTATAATATGGAGGATGGGAAAGTTGATTACGATCGCGGTGTGTCCGCCACCGACGGGCTGTCGGTGGCGGTGTCACCGTCATCGTAATCGGCCCCTAAGTTTTGAAATGTAAGAAAAAATTGTGTAAACTTACATTTTCTCTGAATTTTTATTTGGAAATTAAAAGTTTATATGTATATTTTTGTTTTGTTAAACATTTTTTATAAAAACAACAATTTTAGGTTACTATATGATGTTTTTGTATTTTTTTTTTCGGTAGGAGCAGTATTAGTAAATGTACCTTTTTATTCATTATGTATTTAATTAATTTGGTTTCAAAATAGCAATTGTTTTTTGTTTAGTGTTTTAGAATATTTTTTGTTTTTTCATATTTTGAAATTGATTAGTTTTATGTTTTTCTGGGTTAGTGTTTGGTATTGTTTTATGATGTTTGTTAGTTTTGAGTTGGAATAGTAATTGTTTAGGTTTTATTATCCAGCACATTTCCAGAATTTCGGGCCTGATTACGGTGGTGAGACAACTCCGCGGTCCTGTCAGAGCCGGAAAAACACAATTTGGTTGCACCGGAAGCGTTCCTCCCGACTGCCATATTACAATGGGCAAAGATAGGCATATTTCTGTCCGCCGTGGTGTTTCAGAATCCAACAGGAAATTCCGACTGCTCTGGTGTCGGAAGGGGCCAATGGAGACAGACAGCCGTGCGGAAGTGCGCTCCAACCGCCCTCCACATTACAATGCTCCAATCAGGCCATCCGATCGCGGCAGTTAAACAAGCTCATCTGAGTTGGTGGAAACAGAAGCACAGAGAGAAGAAACTCAACTCCACGCACCTCTCCACTTCCTTGGAGGTCATGGATCCTGCTTTACAAGTCCTGCCACTGCTCTACCTGATCCACTAGTACCAAATAGGATACAGTCGCTGATGCCACCCAAAATAAGTCAAACATCTATCAACACATGTATATCCCGCTAAAAGTTCAGTTCCCCCATCCCAAAAGCTGGCCCATACCGCACTCCACAGGTCTGCCCGACTCCAACATGACCGAGTCACCGCTCTGGGACAACTTACCTGTTAACCTCGAACATCTTGCTGAACACAGGAATCTATTACCATGTCCCACACTCCTGCCAGTCACAAAGTTCCATTGTCACCTCTGCAGCGGGGGGTCCATTTACCGTCCAGAATGCTGCCATGTGAGCTGGCCGTGCTGGTCACGTAATAGCAGCGGCGGGCAAAGATGTACATTTTGAGGCACATGGGCCTCAAACACTTCACACAAAGGGGCCAAGGTGTCATTCCCCCTCCCACGCATTAGCTGCAATAATCCTGAACGCATATTAATCACAGACAGAGATCACACTTACATTGCAAATGTAGAAGACTCACCATTGCCTTATTTGCCCTGCACTAAATAAATACTATTCACATCTGCAACACTCATCTCAGTGCGCACAATAACATACGCTCCTTGCACACACACCCTCTCCTGTAATGACAATAGAACACACACATTCACTGGTCTGTGGAAGGGGCCGATAAACAAACATCACGCCCTTCATCCTTCTCAAACTCATGACCGATTTACATCCCACAGCAACCATATCTGGATATGAGGGGTCCTCACACCTATCATGGGTCAAGGAATGTCGCAGGGACCAAAAATTAAATTAACGATGTGGTGTGGCTGAAAACGCTAGAGGGGTGCGCGTTAGTTTTACTGCAAGAAACTTGGTGCACGGAACCTTTTTTTTTAATAAATGGCTACCAGACTGCCTGTTCCAATGCCAGCCCATCTAAGATGGGAAGAGCCAAAGGAGGTCTAGCTACACTAATTGCTACCACATCGCCCCTGATTTTAAAAAAAAAAAACACGTTTATCTCATCTGAATATGATCAGTTCTTGCTTTTGCACTCCAAAGGAAAGCAAGTCATCATTGTAATACATTTTTATAATAATGTATTTGATAACTCAAAGAGTAAAATAATTGGGTTACTAGAAAATGAGATGGAAGGCATAGGTGGTGACTATGTATTAATATGGGCAGGGGACTTTATTTGTGTTAAATGCGTTTACGAAGCAGGAGAGCCCTGCGGATATTGTGATCATCTAGAAGATAGAATCCCCCATTTTTCCCACGATTTGTATGGGGAATCCATTAATAATGCGGTGCATAAATATGATTTGGTGATCCTGGAACCCAACACTGGGGAAGGGGAAACAAATATACAAACTTTTGTAAGAGCAAGGTCTTCCTTATTATATCAGCAAACTGCAGCGAATAAGTGGAAAAAGTGCTAACTAAGATCAGCCTTCTTAGTGACCATCATCCCCTAATAGTGTCATTAAGACTAAATCTGACACAAATAGAACAGGGTAAGAGAGTGGAAAACGACATTGTTACACAGGGTAATAATGGAGTGTCAATAAAATGGGTAGTATAAACAGTGCCCGGTCTCTTTACTTGTGTAAATACCATCACGAAACCGGACCTCACATTGACGGGGTCCGGTTCAAGAGGAAACACGCAGGTACCAAGCGGGTGCCTGGCGACGTCGGCATAAGTGCTCTTTGCGCCCTTTTGAGATGAGTAAATTACGTACTATGTGGGTCAAGTACTACTCTCTTTTTTCCCCCCTCCTTTTTATCCATAGGGTGTGCCAATCTCGCCACCACCCCCCTCCCGTGACCCACGGTGTGGATAATTTTCACACTTAACGTGAGACACATTATGTACATTTTGTAAATATCGTTTTAATGTAGCATGTGTTTGTGTGGGATATTGACCACGCCGTCAAGGCTCACTTGCTATGATCCACAATAGCTCCTCCCACCAAACAAGAGAGACCGCTAAACACCCTAGTAGGCGTGCAGGTGAAATAGCGCTATTAGGAAGGTACCTGTCACGTAAATCAAGCTGGCTGTATTGAAATTCTTGAAACAAAGTGCATGTGGACATTCACCTCAGGAAACTGAATTATCCTGAGTGCAAGTGTACGTTATAGAGCACCAGAGCATGATATTTCCGTACCAAACAAACGCGCAAGATAGAAAATAACTGTTTGTCTTGTCTTCTCTTTATATGTTTGTTATTGTTTTTCTATTCATTTACAGGTGCAATCTGGTTTCTCTGAACAAGAGCGACCATCCACTACACTCCGATTGCATTTTTTGACACTATTTTCAGAATTCACGTCCTCAGGTTAGGGTGGTCCTTAGCGCGCCCATACTGCCGAGGCACAGTTTTTTGGTCCTGAAGAATGCCCGGTAAATTATACCACCAGGGCAGAAACATGTCGACCCCACTCCATGGGAAATAGCTGAACAATCTATTCAGCTCCTTCTTCCCACACCTTGTTTTTAGTGTGTCTGATTGGCCATTAATAAAATGTTCTTTGGACACAATCCAGACACTTTTAATCACTTCATTACACCTTCACTTGTCACCACAAAATCCAGCTCTGCAGGAATTCTTGCGTCGCAGCAAACCAGGGAGGCACTTGGCCTCCCGCCTGTGGGGCCCGATGATGAAGCATGTCACCAACTAGGTTGGTGAGTGAGGGCTTTTTAAAGAATCTAGAAAGATTCTTCAAGCTCACTCTTCTTGATAGAAGGCACATTCTTTTGTTGTTTATACTACTCTGATTGGGGGACCAAGAGTGTTCCTATTTAACTACCCCTTACTCTCTTGTTGATACCAGGTGTCAATAAAATGGTCAGGAGCAAATCCGGCTATATTTATGGCAAACCTTAAAGATAAAGTACAAAGGGATCTAGAAACCTGCCAGTATAGTTCTGCCTCGAGCTTGGAGATAACTGCTTTTAATAAAATTACAACTAATTGCCAGTGATTTAACTAGTAAAATACAGAGGAAGTTTCGTGACTCTAACCTTAGATGGTTTAACCACGAATGTTCAAAGTTGAAAGGGGAAATGAAATCGGCCATAAAGCAAATTCCAAGAGATAGTGCAAGGATTTGCAGTTTGAGGAAAACCTATAAAAATATCTTGTAAGAAAGAAAAAGGGATATCCGCGAAGGGGCATGGGAGAAACGAATCCAGTCTGCAGAAATGAACGATTCAGCCCTTTTTTGGAAAATAGTTAACCATCCCTTTTTTAAGGAGAATACGTCAGTAAGCATTGATACTGTGGTATCCCCGGAAGATTGGGTTGCCCATTATGAAGGCATTTTTAACTCCGATGGTGCAAAAAATAAGCGAGAGGGGGAAAAGGAAACTTCATATCGGTAGAACCCGTTAAATCCATACCAATATCACCAAAAGAGATTAAATTAGCTTTGCAAAAAAGTGCAAATGGTAAAGCTGCAGGTGCGGAAGGTGTACCTATAGATGTTTTTAAGTATAATATGGATTTCTGGATACCAATTTTAATAAATGTTTTTAATGCCACCCTTCGGGGTTTCTTACCTGCTACTTAGGTTGAAAGCATCATTGCACCGATCTTTAAAAAAAAAGGGACAGAGGGAAGGCCAATTGCTACCGCCCAATATCTCTTCTGGATTTCTCGTCAAAATTTATCGGCCGAATTATGCTCGAAAGACTTGAAACTGGGGCCAATAAGGAAACAATTTTGACTGATGTGCAGTATGGAAGCAGAAGAGGTATTGGGACGGTAGAACAATGTCTGAACTTAGAACTAATAATAGGGACGTATACATTAACAAAGGCTGGGGCACTACACCTCTGTTTTGTTGACCTGACCAGCGCTTTCGATTTAGTCAACCATTGTAAATTATGGCAAACATTGAAAGTATTGATATAATCACATACTTATCCCAGATCTATACCCTCTTAACTTCTAGGGTACGGTTTAGGAAAATGGGGGAATGTACACCTGACTTTAGGGTCATGTGTGGCATCAGACAGGGTTTTGAACTAGCGCCCCTCCTGTTCTGCCTTTATGTTAACAACGTAGACCCCTTTTTACAAAATCTTAACGTAGATGCTCCGAAAGTTGGGTCTCGCCCTATGCCAGAACTACTCTACGCAGAGGACGCTGTCCTAATATCAAGGACAGTGAACAGCCTACAAAAACTCATAGAAAATTTTGCTCTGTACATGAATGATAAAGATCTTAAATTAAATCTAAAGAAAACCTTTGTAATGACATGTGGGAGCTGCAGGTCTAAAAACAAACATCACGTAGATGGAGTCATAATTAATAGCCTCATCTTTCTCCTATCTGGGGATGCTTTTTAACAAGAATGGTACATGGAACACCCATATTGAATTATGCAATATGAAATGTTTAAGATCTATAGAGAGCATTTTCAGATTTTCGGCAAAAATAGGTAATAAAACCATCCGAGAAATTTTAGCACTTTACCGGAACAAAAGCATCTCAGGGGGTCGTTATGGGGCAGGAATTTGGGGGAGATCTAACACAGTCTCCCTACAGATTCAAGAAAACAAGTTCTTAAAAAGATTGTTGGCAGGCCCCAGTGCGACTGCAAACTATATAATCAGTAAAGAACTATTAGCCCCGTACATTAGTGATATAATAAATGCTGCCGGCCTCACCTTTTGGCATGGTGTCTGGTCAAAAGACTAAACAAAATTTACAAAAGACTTGATCATGGCCTGTTTAGCTCTCGATTTAAGTAGAAAGATACCATGGCTGGAGTACATTTTTAACCTCTCAAAATATTGCAAAATCAACATTAATGGGAAAGAACCTCTCTCTATACAGGAGTTTAGTAAAAAAGGAAATTAAGTTGAAATATTTAAAAATAATGGAAAATGAAAGAGAACGTACTGGTAGCCAAAAACGTAGCGTCATTTCATATTGTGAACGACCGCTTGTGAGGGGCATACAGCCATATTTAATATTGGTGAGAAACGTACAACAGAGATTCTACCTAACAAGGTTAAGGATGGGTACACTACAGTATTTAGTTGCTTTCCCCAAGGGGGAAAAATGGTGTCACAAACTGCCAAATTGCCCAGGTGACGGAAAATCTATACAATCCACGATGCATTTTATTCTTTTTTGTAGTTTTTACATGGGCATCCTGAAATCAGTTTAAAACCCCTCTTTTCATCAAATATGATTTTTAATTATAAATATGCTTTTAACGTTGTATGTAGTCTAGAAAATGTGAAAATCATAAACTCTGTAATTTGTTTTGTACAACTTTCAATTAGGAAAAGAAAAGATTATTCACACTTGAATGCATTGATATATGAAAATCTTGAAGACTTGCACCAGCACTTTACCCCTTAAGATGAATGCAATGTCCCTTGATTAGCTTATAATGTATTATTGTATCTTGCACCCAAAAAAAAGGGTTTAACGACTGCCTTATGGATTTCAACCATTTGAAAATGTATTTTATAAATTCTTTTCCCTATATGAATTAGAGCGGACAATGTAAATATAGGAATGTTTTTATAATAGTATGCTTTTATGGTGAAATTTGTTGCACCGAATTAAGCTGATTTTGATTTGATTTGACAATAGAACACACACATGCACTGGTCTGTGGAAAGGGCCGATATACAAACATCACTCCCTTCATCCTTCTCAAACTCATGACCTATTTACATCCCAGAGCAACCATATCTGGACATGAGGGGTCCTCACACCCATCACGGGTCAAGGTTCTGCTAGGGACAGCCCTGCATGCTGACAAAGCAGTGTGCTCACACCATTACAACCAGGGACACACATACCTGACCTCACCTTCAAGAACAACATCAGAAAGCATGTGAGGCCCCTCATTGCACTCACACTCACATCAGCAAACAACATTGACACAAACAGCAACAACATACCACATGACTATTGACCACATGCAACTCAAAACCCACAGCAAATACCATTGACCCAGCTTGGCACATCTTGAAGCACACTGCTATCACTGCAGCAGACATTCACAGAACATGTACAAAACTGCATTCATGCCACATCATGATATGCACACATGTACAGTAAACATGTCACCACATCGTGACCCCAGCACAATATGGCAGACCATTGCCAGGGACACCCCTTCAACCCAATTAGCTACCCACCAAAAGGCTTGGCTGGGCTCAAGGAAACTGAGAAAGAGTGAGCATTCTGACCCATGTCACATGCATTATAGTCTGTAGGGGTATGTCTAAACTCCGTACCATCACATCACTAAACATCATACCCATGTGTCACTCATAGGACCATAACTCATTAACCCACTAATTCACTGTGTACAATTTTTCCTGTCAGCCAGCACTACATATTCCTCTTCTACAGGTGCAACTGTAAAAACACTCACAATACACCAGATCCACACTTACCATCTCAGAACAGAAGACACAACTAAAATCATGGCCACCATGTTACATCAGCTGCTACAAAAATACTAGTGGAACTCCTAACCTTTGCCAACAACTCACCTGGTCACCTCTATATGTAAAGTAAATTTTGTCCATCAGACATCAAGATGCATTGCTATTACACAGCGAGGAAGAGATGTCACAGGGAGGGACAAGAGCATCATTACATGAATACAGAAGACACACATGAAACACTGAAACTCACATACATTAGGCACAATGTAATGAGAGCATATAACGCCACCCGCTACATGTATGTGAAACTAATCCAGCATTGTCGTGCAGGCAAATATGCGCAATAGGTCAAAGCTGAAAATGTTATTTGTGAGGACAAAGTAAGAAATAAGCTGCTTCGCTATATGGGCCTAACCTAGGAATATAACAATGGGATGTCTTACTTCCATGCCAGCTTTTTGCTTACAGGGAAGTGCCATAGAAGGGGGTGGGGTTCTCCCCCTTTGAACTTCGGTTTGGTCATCCTGTCATGGGACCATTGTGCCTGGTGAAGCAAAGATGGGATAAAACCATTTTTGAGCCTAAACAAGGTATCATGGACTACATGTTTGTCTCGGCTCCAGAATGGCTGAATACAAAGAGAAAGCAAATAAAGACCTTGAGGTCAGCCAGGAGATCCGGAGCAATGGTATGATCGAAAGGCTGCTATGGATGAGTTCCAACCAGGGCAGAAGGTGTGGGTTGTGGAGGCCGTCGCTTCTAGGGCTCTCTAAGATAAGTGGAGCGGACCCTACCTTATCCTAGAAAGAAAAGGGGAGGTCACCTAGATAGACATTAGCTGGACATTGGCTCTTGCAGGAACCCCAGGGTGGTCATCCTTGTAAACCGCCTTAAACCCTACTATGACAGGGCAGATATGACCATGCTGATGGTTACAGATGAGGATCAGGAAGCAGAGAGTGAACCTCTCCCTGACCTCCTGTCCAACAATCCAAAAAATAGGTCAGTGGAAGAAGTGGTCATGTCAGACCCCCTCACTCCTAACCAGCAGACTGATTCCAGGCATGTCCTAAATCAGATTGCATAGCTCTTCTCTTTGACCCCTGATCAGACTAGTTGGTGTACCCATGATGTGGACACTGGTGAAAGCCTACCTGTCAAAAATAAAATATACAGGCAGTCTGATCATGTGAAAGAGAGCATCAAATCGGAGGTAAACAAGATGCTAGAAATGGTCATAGAACCATCTAAGACCCCCTGGGCCAATCCAGTTGTCTTAGTATCTAAGCCTCATACCCAGGGTGATAAGATCGAAATGAGGCTTGTATAGACTATAGGGGCTTCAGTGCTGTGACAAAAACCAATGCACACCCAATTTCAAGGGCAGATGAACAGATTGACAGGTTGGGAGCAGCCATATATCCAAGTAATTTTTATCTCACATCATGGTACTGTCAGGTAGGCCTGACTCCAGGAGCAAAAGAAAGATCTCAATTTTCAACCCTAGGTGAGCATTATCAGTTCATAGTGATGCCCTTTGGTTTGAAAGTTGCACCTGCCACTTTTCAAAGGTTGGTGAATAAAGTCCTTTCTAGATTGGAATCATTTAGTGCAGCATATCTGGATGATATTGCCGTCTTTAACACCTCCTGGCAAGATCACCAGATCCACCTTGAGAAATACAGGTGTTATAATCCCAAGTTAGGCCCATGCAGCGAGGCAGCTTATTCCTTACATTGTCCTAGAAAATAAAATTTCAGCGGTGACATACTGAATGCGCGACAATGTTGGATTAGTTTCTCTGAAACTATTTTGTTTATACATCCAGCTTCGCACAACATTCACGATGCCCTGATCATCATGTGCTAGGCCTCTCTACGTACTAGGTACAGAAGTTTTCCTATCTTCATCCACGGGGCAACAGCGCTACCTACATATCCATAACATCACTATTCTAGCGTGCACATCACAAAGGCTGCTTTTTATTATAAATATTAGGCATCCCGGTAGATTGGTAGAGGCACTTCTGCTGACACTGAAGGTTTGTGAATGCTGAGAATCCACCACGCACCAGTCTGATATTTCGTGAGAGGTGCCAAACTCGAGACGAAGACGGGGCCCTTCAGTCTATGCTCAGGTAATGGGGTTGGATTAATGGCTCTACCTACATACACTCTAGGTACACTTAGAGTAGGGTGACGCATCGTAGGAGTACGTTAGATTACCACTTTGCATATACGGCTGTATATATTCATTGCTTCAGCACCATGGTAGAAATGTATCTACTGTTTACTCTTTTGGTGCTTGTAATCTCCTTTATTTGCTTCGGTCTCCTAATCATTGCAGCACATCTATTTTATGCAAGAATAATGTTGGTTCAATAAAAATACTGAAAATGTCCCACTGTGTTTCTCTGTATATTTCTCTGAGAACAAGTGAGCACGAGTGACTGAGCAAAATATTCTGTACGGTTTCCACAATTCCTGAAGTGTTCAGTGTGGTCATGTTCAGTGGTTTCCAGAAACTGTTTGCTCCCTGGTAAGGTTAGGTGGGCTAACAGTGGCCCTGTGAGATAGCTGGTATATAGGCCGAAATATCCTGGGGGGTGTCCGGAATCAATCTTGACACCAAACCTATAGCTTATGTGGTCCAAACACTGCGCAGACCCTACGGATTAGTAGAAACTATGCGACACATGCCCTACTTTCAAGGCAAGCAAGTGCCAGATAGGGCAGGGAAAGGTTGTATATTGGGGCTAACTTGTTGATGGAGGCCAAGTTCAACCCTTACAGCCCAAGATCCAGACCATTCTGGACTGGGTGGTTCCAACAACTCAGACTCAAATCAGGGATTTTCTTGGCTTGACTGGGTGCTATAGGAGGTTTGTGAGGAATTATGACACATTGTGGCACCCCTCACAGAACTGACCTCCAAATGAATGCCCAAACTACTTAACCAGACAGTGAGCTGTCAAAAGGCTTTTGACACTGAAGGAAGCAATGTGCTCTGCACCTGTTCTGAAAAGCTCCAGATTATGCCAAGCAATTCTTTGTGCAGACTGATGCATCTGATCATGGAATAGTAACAGTCCTATCCCAAATAAATGACCAAGGTCAAGATCAGCCAGTGGCTTTCATCAGTACAAGGCTCCTCCCCAGGGAACAGCGTTAGAGTGCCATTGAGAGGGAAGCCTTTTTAGAGGTTTGGTCCCTGAAGAGGAGGACATTCCCGGTGGCTCTCACTTCCTTGTTCAAACCGACCACAGGACTCTCAGATGATTAACACAAATGAAAGGCGAAAATCCCAAACTTCTGAAGTGGTTGCTATCCCTACAGGGAATGGACTTTGAAGTGGAACACAGACCTGGAACTGCCCATGTAAATTTAGATAGCCTTTCCAGGTTCTTCCACTTAGATGATGAAGACTCTCTAGGGGTAGGTTAGTCTCATCCTCTTTCGTTTGGAGGGTGGGGGTAGTTTAGGAAAGTAGCTCTTTTGGACATGGTTAGCCCCCACTTTTTGTCTGGGAAAATTATGTAACACAAGGTCCCAGTCAACCAGGTCCCCTGTGCCAGAGCTCCTTCCCTAAACTGTACCTTTTGCTTCCCAATTGGCACCACTTTAGTACCTCTAGTCCCTAGTAAATGATACCCCTCGTACCTAAGGCATTGGCACTGAAGAGGGACCCCAAGGGTAGCAGCACACATTATGCCACCCTATTGTCACATCACCAAGGTCATGCACACTGTCATTGCAGACTACGCGCCTTGGTGCGGACAAAACCGAAGAGTCGACATGGCACACTTCCCTGTGAGCCATGCCCACAGACACTGCATGGGATGAAAGTAAGACACCGCTCTAGCAGGCCCTATCCCTAAGGCAGGATGTACTATAACTCCTGTGAGGACATATCTGCATGAGCAGATATGACCCTGCAATTTCCATATCGATTCTTGGATATTGTAAGTTAACAGGGAAGCCAAAGAGAGTACATAGGCTGGACAATCGTCATTACGAGTTTCCCAGCTCCATGTTGACTTCACTGTATTATAGGGTGTTTGGTTCCAAACATCTCGTCTTAATAAACCTGTACTGATTCTAATGTCAGATTTATTCATAATTGCTGAAAGGGGTCCCTTTGGAAGGGTCCTCTGAAACCTACCGACTTCTATTGTGTTCCTTACTAGTCTCCACCAGCTCCCCACCACTAGACATGTTTCTGAACCCATAGGGTGACAGCCTCCGCTCTCAGAGGCCAGAAACAATACCTGCCCTTAGCAGAGGTGCTTCACACCTCCCCCAGGCAGGAACAACTTGATAGGGCAGGAAGCTTCAAAGGCGAGGTTGCCTTTGAACCACAACCCACACCTCTCCTGCCAGCAGCAGATTGCAACCCCCAACCCCCGTCCCCCTGTCCGGACCGCACTTTCAATGGGAAGACAGGTGGGAAAATTAGTCGGAGGAGGGTCCCCATTCATTCAGTACCACTCCTAAGGCGGGGCAGGTGATGTGGACCCACCCACCTCACTTTCCACCATCTTGAAGATGGGGAAAATAACCTATCAGGGTCATGCCCACTCCCCACGTGGGGTGAGGATTTATAGGGTGTAGTTCCCCTAAAGGTAGGTAGCTCCATTGGCTACTACACCTGGCACTCCCTTTTACGCCTCTAAATTATGTATTTAGGTGGCTCTCCTGATTTTCAGATTCGACGGACACAGAAGATCAAGGGGCAGAAGAGCAGCTGACCCAGAGAACAAAGAGCCTGGACTGATTTTAGCACAAAACCTTACCTGCAGCCCAAAGACTCTACAATCGCATAACACTGTCTTATCCTGCCACTGAAAAACCTCTACAAAACCAAGGGGCCCTCAGCACTTCACCTTCGGAGTAGAGGAGCTACTCCCCTACACTCCAAGCACCGAAACCGCATAGTCTGAACTCTCGACTTGCAGCTCCCTGGCCCGCTAACATCACAACTGCCCAGGAGAAGGTTTTGCAGCTCTGAAGGAGCAACTCTGAATCCACACCAAGTTTGGAGGCACCAAGATCTACCGGAGCGTAGCAGAACTAAACCCGGGGAACCGGATGCCCTGCAACCCAAGACCAACTACAATAGTCCAAGCATGACTCCAACTACCGGAGGGCCAAGCACCTGCCGAGGGAAGTCAGCCCCCTGAGACCCACTCTCTGAGTGGCCCAGCTGTCCTGCACCAGCCCCTCTGTGGTGTTTGCCCCAGACTGTAAAGTACACTTTGCACACCACAACTTGGATCACCTGCTTGCTCTGCACCCAGTGCCCTGGCAAGGGATTGTCTGAAACCTTGGGGCTCCTGTGATTCTCAGGTCCTTGCAACCGCTACACTCGAGGGCCCTCGGATTTGCCTACAAGTCCCCCTGTGTAGCCTGTTTTTAGGTGCCTTCCCACCCCTTTCTTCGTAGTGTAACAGCTATTTGCTCTCCCAGCACCCGGCTCAATCCAGGATGCTCCGATGAAACTGGTGGTAGAACTTTGCACCCTGGCTCCCTAAAATCCGAATTCTAGAAGGTGAACCCCTAAGTCCTACTGCACTGTGATTTATTGCATTCTATGTTTGTCTCCATAGGATAAGATTGTGTTTAATTGCTCAGGACTGTATATTGCTTGTACTTAGCTTGCTTATTGCTGAAACGTATTACATGCTTACCTTGCACTGAAGTTCTTGTTTCAAAATATATATAAAAAGACATGCGGGGGGAGGGGGGTGAGAGTGTCTTAAGAGCCAAGCATGGCGGACATGTCTCCGTAGAGTCCTGCTAGACTGAGCCCATGTAAAAGGCTGTTTACTGATGAGGGATATCAGGGCTCAAAAGATTCGGTAAATTTATCAGACACTAAAACCACTACCACAAAACCAAAGAGGCGTGCACCGCCGACCTTGAACGATTATGACTGGGCCGAGGCGTTGGCTAGGCCTTGGTATGCAGCCATGTCTACCGGATACAGACTGATCCAGTTTAATTACCTTCATAGGGTATATTACACTCGTCATAGGCTTTGGAAAATGGGAGCAATCCAATCCCCGATCTGTCTCCGCTGTCATACGGCAACAGTTCGTTTTTACACACGGTGGGCATGTGGGGCGATTCTGCCGTTTTGGTCCGGTGTGTTGTCTTGCCTGGGTCGCGTCCTGGCGTGGGCTATCCCATTGGACCCCAGACTGGCATTCTTAAACAGCACAGAGGACACTGGGGGTAACTGTTATAAAAGATACCTGTGATTTCTGGGCTCACCTTAGCTAAGCGTGATATAGCACAACACTGGAAGGGCCCGTCCCCACCCAGCATCGCCAACTGGTAAAAGGCGCTAGCATGTCTGCAGAGGTTGTGGTGCTTCAGGCAAGGGGCTGCCCACAGAAGCACCGAAAGATCTGGTCTTGGTGGGCCCACTACAGAGGTATAATTTTCACTCAATGTCTTAGTCTGCCGCTCGTGATCCTATTGAACAATTAGTGGTGAACAACTTACCTGTTTAGTGTTTGGATGCTGATGAAACGTGGCTGGGAACTTCCTTGGCATTTACATGTACTGCTCCTTAAGTATGTAAGGTGCGCTTTGGGGTGGGTGGGGGGTTTCAAGGTTTCTTGGTCTGATGTTCTGCAGGCTATTGGGGGTTTGTATAATGTGCCAGATCTCATTGTATGCACTTCCGTTGTATCCTTTTTGTTGGGCTTCGCCCATCCGGTACGTTGAAAATTCAATAAAATCTGTTTTAAAAAAAAATTATATAGGACTTGCCTTTGCTTTTTTTTTTTTTAACAAATCGGTCTCAACTTCATTATTGATTGTGTGTTTCATTTATTACCTCATTGAGTACAATAAATGCTTGGCACTACCTTCTGATAAGCCTGACTGCTCGCACACACTACCAATAATAGAGCGTTAGTTTTATCTACTTTTCCCTCTGCAAAACAGTAAGGGTCTCTCTGACCCCTCTGCACAGTGTACCCATTGTGGTACACTATATTGAGGAGGGGGGGGAGGGTTCCTACACTGAACATCCTGGACTGGCCGCTCAGGAGGATAGGTCCAAAACTGCAGTGTCCAAAACAGTTCCAATTAAGGGTTTGAGAGGGAGACAGGTGTGACTTCTGGTTGACTCTGAATCCCAACAAGTACAGCAGGTTTGACATAGTCTGGAGGTGGAAGAAAACAGCCTGTAGTGAAGCCACCTACACCAGGCAATTGTCTAGGTAGGGAAAGACGGAAACCCTTGACCTACACAGATGAGCTACTGCCACCGCCATCACCTTGGTGAACACCCGAGAGGCGCTAGTAAGATCCAAGTGGAGCATGGCAAACTGAAAGTGCTCTTGGCCCACCGTGAACTTCAGGTAACGCCTGTAGGCAGACAGGATGGGGATGTGGAAATATGCATCCTGCAAGTCAAATGTCACCCTCCAGTCTCCCGGGTCCACAGTAGGCAAAACCTGCACAAAGCGTCTTGAATTTTCAAAAAAAAGGTTGCGAAAGTGCAAGTCTAGAGTAGGACAAAGACCTCCATCTTGGGTACCAGAAAGTAGCAGGAATAGCAACCACAACCTACTTCTGATGATGGCACCCTCTATAAACCTTGGCCAACAGAGCTAACAGTTCCTGATGGAGCAAGGAGAAGTGGGCCTCCGTCACTTTGTTGTAAATGGGTGCCATGGGTGGCCACAAAAGGGAGAGTGGATTCTTTGGACGAGCTGCAAAACCCAATGGTCAGATGTTATTTATCTCCAGTGGTGCAGGAGGGCATATACTGCCACCCACTGGATGCCCATAATGGTAGGAGTGTGTCTAAGGACCACGGTACAGTTGTACCACAAGGTACGAGGGCCGGGCAGGCACAGTGATTTACAGGTAACCCAAGCAGAAATGTACCCATAGTTTAGCCACTGTAGTAACTAATACTTTATAAGATACCCAGGGGCCTCTCTTGGCCTAAATCTGAACGAGGCCCAAGGTTTTCTGGAACACAAGCTGGTTTCAGATGAATAAAATGTTGTTCTTCATTAACAAAGAGCTACTGATGATAGGAAGCCCTAAAGAACAAGTTACTTACCTTCAGTAACCCTCTTTCTGTAAGAGACTATCTAGCTGCAGGTTCCTCACCTTTTGAATATACCCTAGGCGTCAGACTGGATCTGGAAACCTTTAACAAATAATTCCGCATGCCGGAAGGTGGCACTTTGCGGCTCCGCCACGAGGCCAATCCACTACAGAATTTACATGCGGGCCTATATACGTGCCACTCCAGTGCTCTGACATCAGTTGCTTTTGAGACACTCTGTGCCCCAGACAGAGCCCCAAAACGAAATCCGTAGACAGTGTGCTCATTCTTAGATTAAGGATCTTATTAAGAGAAGAGTCCAATCACAGAATGGAGAACATCAGTGAGAAATTGGCAGCTAGTTAGAGTCACTGACAGAAAGAGCATTAATGACAATAAGTAACTTGTTCTTCTGAAAGAAACTTCTAGCAACAGATTCCTCACCTTCTGAATAGTTACCAGAGCATTAACTAAAGGAGGAGAGCTGTGGATGGACTCAAGCCAGGAACTCCTTCAGAACCAAGTGGGCAAAGTGCCCTTGCTGGCGGTCTTGGCTATTCAGACAATAGCGCTTCGTGAACATATGGAGAGATGCCCATGAAACGGCCAGGCAGATGTCTAGGACTAGGACAGAGATTCTGCAAGCCAATGAAGTGGTAGAAGCTTTGGCCCTGGTAGAATGGACACACAGTCCATCCAGAGGCTGCTTCTTGACCAGTTTGTAGTAGATCTTAATGCAGAGCCCGAACCAGAGTGATATAGGTCGCTTCAACACAGACGTACCTTTTTTTTTTCTCGCTACAGTGAACACCACAGGGGGCTGATGGTCCACTAAGTGATCTTTGGTGTAATCGATGTAGAATCGGAGCGCTCTCTTAGGGTCCATGTAATGTAATCTCTTCTCCTCCTTAGAAGGTTGAGGTGAAGCATAGAACCCAAGCAGAGTGATGGTTTTGCTGACATTACATGATACATTTCCTTCCTCTCCTGTTGTTCTTTTGTAATGGGTACTTGTCCTTTTCCCGGAGTAATATACAAAAAACAACGTGGACAAGTCCTTAACAGGTTGAGGTCGTGGTTGTCGACCTGTACCTTGGAAGAGGAACGCAGACAACAAGTGGTTGTCTTAGGAAACCCCTCACCCACCTACATGATGTCACAGTTTTCAGGAGAAAGGATGCCCTAGTACTCAGAACCAGCAGTTGGGGAAGGAGGTGGTGTATGAAAACAGAAAGCCTGAAGCTCACTCACAAGCCATGCTGAAGTGAGGACAACAAGGAAGGAACATAGTTTTGTTGCTCAAAAGCCGTAAAGCACAACTGTGTAGAGGCACGAATGGAGTACACATCAGATAAGAAAGGACATTAAGGTCCCATTGGGGCATCACAAATAGAGAGAGAGGGGAAACAAATGTTGCAGCCCTTTTAAAAACTGCATCTCAACAGGTGATTTAAATAAAGAGGGCTGAACAGGAAACTGGAAGAAGGCTGAGGAGGACAAAAAATAACCTTCAACTGTGCGTGGAGCAAGGCCTTCCTGGGCGAGACACAGAATAAGTGAACATCAGACAGTCTGGCCTGGAGGGGATACATTTGGTGAGCGCCGCACCAAACCATACATTTGTCTCAACAGGCACATACAGTTTGATGCCTGCCTGTCAAGATGATATCAATCACCTCTGGAAGAAAGCCGAAGGTGTTCAGCTGTCATTGCTCAATCTCCATGTATGAAGGTGGAGGTTGCAAAGGTCAGGGTGAAGAATTCTACTACTGTGCTGTGACCGCAGATCCCACATGAGAGTCAGCCTGGCAGGGGAGATGATCAAGCCCAGAGTTCTGTATACTATAATCTCCGTAACCAGTCCAGGGCCATTAGGATGACTTGGACCTGGTCTGACCTGATCTTCTTGAGATCTCTGGGCAGGAGTGGTATTGACGAAAAGGCACAAAGGAATTCCAAGGTCGACCCAAGGTGAAACGCAACTCCGAGCGAGAGATGCCTTGGAAACTCCAATGTGCAGAAGTGATGACATTGTGCATTCCCAGCAGTGGGGAACACACTGAGCCAAGGTTCTCCCCATTGGTAGAAGAGACCTTGCACCACCTCCAGGAGTAGCTGCCACTCATGATTCACTAGGTGCCAACGGCTGAGCTTGCCCTGAAGTCCAACGATCCTGCCAGGTGGTACACCACCAGGAAAAGTCTGCAGTGGTCTAGCCATTTTCAGAGGCACAATGCCTACTGGCACAGGGTCTGTGACCCCACCCAGCCCAGTTTGTTGTAGTACCACATGGCGATGGTGTTGTCTGTGAGTACCTTTACCAACCTTCCATTGATGGATGTCAGGAAGGTCTACAGCGCCAGGCTGATGGCCCACAGATCCAGGTTGATAAAGAGCTGGGACTCTGCTGGAGGCTAGAAGCCTCTGATATCCACCTCTCCCATATGGCTGCCCTTACCCAGAAGAAATGCAGCGGTCACCACTGTCAGCTTTGAGTAGGGACGGGAGAGGAGACAGTTGCTGACCCCATTGTGGTCCGGTAGCCACAACTGCAGGGAAAAGGGCTTGCTTCACAGTCTCCTTCAAAATCTGGATGTGGTCTGAGAGGTCACCTTAATGTTGGTCCCACTGAGACTTAAGATCCAACTGCAGAGCTTGTATATGCCACCTGGCGTGCTTGAATAGAAGGATGCAGGAGGCGTTTAGTCCCAGAAGCCTCATAATCTACCTCACTGAAATCCAGGACCGAAGCTGAAAGATCAGATTCATAGCCTTAATGTCCTGAACTCTCTTTCTGGGGGAAAGGCATGGAACCGAACTCTGTCCAGAATGGCGCTGATGAAAGGAGCACCTGTGAAGGAGACAGGTGTGACTTGGAGACATTGATGATGAACCCCAAAGATGACAGGGGGATTGCCGTAGTCTGGAGGTGGTTGAAGACTGGCAACCCTAATCTCCAAAGGTGCGCTGCTAACTCCGCCATCACGTTTGTGAACACTCGAGGGTCGCTGGGGAGTCCATAGGGAAGCACAGTGAAAATGCGCCTTTCCCTCCTTGTAATTCAGGTAGTGTCAATGGGCCAGCAGGGAGGGAATATGGAAATAGGTTTCCTACAGGTCCAGTATCCAGGGACGATGGCAGACAAGACCTGGACCAGGGTGCATTCTGAATTCCTCTTTTCGGAGGAAGAGATTGAGAAGGTACAAATCTAGAAGGGGCCAAAAGCCACCATCCTTCTTGGGCACCAGAAAGCAGCAGGAATAACAATCACGTCCTACTTCTGGCACATCCCCTTTCTAGATATCCCCTTTGGCCAAAATGGCTTGGATTTACCTGCTGCAAAATGGTAAGGTGCAGCCTTTGCAGACAATCTGGAAGACCCACTTGGATGAGATCATCACTTGACAACCCTTGTAGAATCGGTTGATCCGGTCTCTCACTGACTGGCTGTGATCCTGAGAGGGTACATTAAAGGAGCTAAGCCTCTACAGGTGCGGAAGGGGTGGTGGACTGGGAGGCACGCTGACCTTGGCTGCAGGGGTGGTGAGCACCAAGCCTCTTTCGTGAAACTGCTGGTGTGGGATAGGCTGGCGGTAGCGAATGCCTCTGCCGAAGCCACAAAAGGAAATTTGGAAGCATTGCTGGCGAGGCTGGGTGGAAAGGCCCAGAGAGCAAGCGGAACTTCTACTGTCTTTGAATTTTTCAAGGGCCAAGTTAGTTTTGTTCCCGAACAAGCGAGTCCCATCAAACAACATGTCCAATGCCTACAGCCCGGCCAACTGAGTCAGTGGTGTCCAAGCCACAACGACTTCTGAACTGGGCCGCATAACAGCTTATGCAAAAACAGGGCAAAGGTCTTCTGGAATACAGGAGAGGACTTGTGCCACTGAGTCTCAAAGGGCGCGAGTATAATGACCCAGTAAATAGGAGGTGTTGATTGACTTAAGAGTCAAACTGGCAGAGGAGAACAAGCATTTTTCAAAAGTCTCCACTTTCTTGTCAGAGGGAGTGGTAGGGACATTTGTAGGGTTTGTCTGGCTACTGGAAGCTTGTACCACAAGACTTCCTGGAGAGGGCTGCTGAGAGAGAAAAGCTGGGTCACTCGGGACAGAGCAGTATCACCTGCCAATTTGCTAGTGAACTGGAGGGCAGGTACTGTGTTTAGCCCAGGCCCCTAGAAGGGTACCAGTCAGGACCTCATTAAAGGGGAGAAGAGGCTCTGAAGCAGTCTAGCCAGACTGCAGGACTTCGGTAAAGACGTTGGTTTTGACCTCCATAGCGAGGAACAAAAGATTGAGGACTTTGGTCGCCCTACACATGACCATGGCATAGGAGGGAGATTCTTTAGTGGCTGGGCCAGGAGGAGAAAAGAGGGCAGTTTCCGAGGAAGTATAGAACCCACTACACTCTTGTAAGGCTTTGCACCAATTATTATTGGCAAAGGGCTGAGCGAAGTCATGACCCTGATGATAGTCATGATCAGAGTCAGTACCGAAGTGGAAATACCGAAGTGGAAATGCAATAAATGTTGTCTGACTTGAGGTAAGTTGGGTGGAGAAATCTTGGTTGGATTTGGTTGCGATGCCAGTTGAAGTCGAATAGGCAGGGAGTCAGCGTTGGAGAAGGCAATAGGGGCCACCTGTTCAGGCAGCGAAGTCAGCATCAACATGCTTGGGACTGGCGTAGGTGCTGGGGGCAACGTCTGTACTGGAGCCAAGGGCTGAAGTGGCACAGAGGGTTCCAGGTAGCGCACAGGATGAACTTGCCAGCGGTGATCCAGGTGGAAGGCATCTCGTCTCTAGGGCCCAAAAGGCATGCCAAAGTGAGTCAGTAGGATATAAATACCCAGAACATATTTGTACGAACTGGCGTGGGATGGCTGAAGGCCCGGAACCTAGAGTTGTGCCGGAAGCAGCTGAGGAATCAGTTCTGAAGTTGTTCGACTTTGGGAGTGGGGCCGGGACTGTTGATACCTACAAGCTTCATCAGGTGAGTGGGAATGGCGAGAAGTGGAACTCCTCTTCGACTTCCTATGTTTTTTGTGCTTACCTGTGGACTTGAAGTGCAAAAAAGACATGCCTTGAGATTGGGTTCATCGACTCTGGGTGCGGAACTGGATCTTTGACTTGGAGCGCTCCCAACGATGTGTTTGGCAACAAAGTTTCGCCTCACGTGCCCTGATGACCTTCAAATTCATTGATGCAGTTTCCGCAGGGCAGGTCTTGGAGTCCTTATCGGCCCCCAGACACCATAGGAAAATTTGGTGGGGATCTGTCACAGACATCTGCTTGTCAATCAATCAATCACAGGTTTGTTAAGTGCGAATACTCACCCATAAGAGTCTCAAGGCGCTGGGGAGGAGGGGAGGTGCAGGTTTCAGTCCATCAAGGAGGTGTGTCTGTCGAAGAGCAAGGTTTTGAGGTTTCTCGTGAAGATGGGGAGTGATGTTGTCTGCCTGAGGTGGAGCGGAAGGGCGACCCATGCTCTGGCCGCGAGGAAGGAGAAGGAGCGGCCTCCTGATCAGGTCTTTTTGGCGCAGGGAACCATGGCGTAGGAGAGCTGGGCTGATCGTAGGGTTCTTTGAGGTGCGTGGAAGTTGATTTGGCTGTTGAGGTATGCTGGTCCGGTGTAGTGGAGAGCTTTGTGTGAGTGAGTGAGGATCTTGAGTGTGATTCTAGCCTCAATGGGGAGCCAGTGGAGTGTTGGGAGATGTGCCAGTGTCGTGGTTGGTTTAAGACCAGTCTTGCGGCAGCATACTGTAGGTTTTGTAGATTGCGGGTGAGGCTTTTGTTTATTCAGGCGTAGAGTGCGTTGCTGTAGTCAAGTCTGCAGGTGACGAGGACATGAGTGATGGTTTTTCTGTGCTCGAGGGGATCCATTTGAAGGTCTTACGTAGGAGGTGGAGGGTGTGGAAGCTGGAGGATGCAACGGAGTTGATCTGGCGGTCCATTTTGAGCTTGGAGTCCTGGATGATTTCAAGGTTGTGTGCCTGGGGGGGGGGGGAAAGAGTCTGACCCGCTGTGTTTTGCCGGAGAGGAAAGAATAGATCCAGTCGAGGGCCTTGTCCCGGATACCTGCGTCGTGGAGTCTGCGTGTTAGGGTGCGGTGGGATACTGTGTCGAAGGTCGCTGAGAGGTCGAGGAGGATGAGGGCTACTGTTTCTCTTTTGTCCAGTAGGGAGCGGATGTCGTCTGTTGCAGCGAGGAGGCCGGTTTCTGTGCTATTTTTATTTCTGAAGCCGGATTGTGACGAATCGAGGATGTTGTGCTCTTCGATTAAGGTGACGAGTTGGCTGTTGATGGCTTTCTTGGTGACTTTCGCTGGGAACGGGAGCAGGGTCTGAAGTTTTTGAGGTCGGTGGGTTCCGCCGAGGGCTTCTTCAGGAGGTTAATCTCTGCATATTTCCAGTCCTTGCAGGGTTTAAAACTGGTTTTCTTAGGGGGTGCTGTCCCTTTCACGCGGTTATTAATTTGAAAAAAAGTCGCAAAAAGTTGTTGCTAGGAGACGAGGGAAGCTCCACAACCGCATCTGTGAGGTGCAGAAAGAAAAATGCATATTAGCGCACAGGAGTGGTGCCTATATAGACCTCTAGGTCATTTGCAGAGCGGTAAGGAATCAGTGCAGAACTGCGAGGTGCCACCTTCCGGCGCACAGAAGCATTGCTGAAAAGTTTTGGATACAGTCGGTTGCCTGGAGAATATTCAAAAAGTGAGGCATCTTCGGCTAGAAGTCTTTATCAGAATAAATAGGTCTTTTGGATGAACCACTAGGATTCACAACAGTATGCTATACTGAAACTGTAGTTGTCCCTATGAAAACCTAGAGTAAAATATCCTCTCGCTATCTTCTATACAGCTAACACTCCATCTTAAGGCCATATTTCAAGTCACCAATCCTACACAGCAGCCTGTTGCATAACCTATGTCCCATTTGAGACAACAGTCATGCATTTTATACCTTTCCTCTACAGTTTAGCATCCTTACAAGGGCCATTTGGAGTTGTCAGACTTTATTTTATCACTACTAAAAGGACTAATGTGGACTCAGCAACTGGGTGCAGTATATAGCAATCACATCCTAAGGATTAATGCTTACCCTGGGACTTTCCCCTTGTGTGTTTTTCAACTAGATCCAACTGTCAGGGTCTAAGGAAGATGTACTAGAAGGCTTTGAGCCAGAAGTCCATAGATGACCAACCTTACTCTTTCCAGCACTGGCATCTTGATATTTGTATTGCACTAATGCATCTTTTGTCTGTGAACCGTTAGCGCTTGTGTATTTGCTTCCTCTCCTAAACCGGGCTGGTTTGTTCTAGGATATATTTACAAGCCTGTAAGGTAATTCTATTGCAGATTATATGCCCTTGTGGATTTTCCGGAGCTTGACCCATGTGCCGTGCATACAGCCTTCATAACATCTGCTATTCACCCAACATGTAGTTTCTACTCGGAAATGTAATCCCATCGTATAATGTGAAGTGTTACTTTCTCCCTACCTTCGAGCGCTACTACTGAGGTATTGATTGTGCAATACCTTTACTCATCATTGTTCTGTATTTTACTAGTCTATTTCTTCCTGTATCATTACACGTGTCTCTCAATGCTGTTGGTCTCCGGTGATGTTTGCAGCTTGTGTCTCATCTGGTAGCCCATATTGGAAAAAAAACAAATCGACACATTCATTTTTATATTGTTTGGCGCCTTTATGTGCTTAACAATTATGTCTCAGTTCGACTTACAAAGTTTAGTAAGATTATCTAACCCAATTTAGCAAGTTCAAAGAATTCAAATACTGTTACAGAACAGTTAAAAGACACCAAAGGAAACATCATTCGAATCAGAACATTTGGTTTTTACATGTAGCCAGTGCAAAGAAAAAGAAGGTTTCACAATCTATAATATGTTAACGTGGTACAGAGATGGTGAAACTGTACATTCTCTAGGCCACATCGTAGACAATAAATAGATGCTTATATTGCACTTAAAGATGAGAGTAACACTATGTTCTCTTCTAAAATATATTTTACGTAGATAATTTACAGTGCGAGAAACTTTTTCTAATTATAAATACCATAGAGGTTTCAAGTAAGTTACCAATAAAATAAAGCAAAAAACATTATGTATAAACTTGTCCACTCTCACCTAGGAAGCAAAACAGTCACATGACAGTTAAAACCTTCACCCCCCCCCCCCCCATTAGTGTTCCCTCTATGACGGGAAACAACCTAACAAAAAAAAGTCCCTCTGTGTATTAACTTAACACATTGTTGCATTTTTGCATTATAAACATGAGGCTATTGCCTGCCATGCACAAGAGTGTTTCGTCCTAGGCAAAACAGTAGCTGAAAAGAAACTACGTGATGTTCTAATCTATACCAAAAGAAAACAGAATGCCCTGTTCATAGTAAAGTAAAAAACAAAAGGCTGTTAAATGCACCACCACCTTTGAAGCAAAGCCTTGTTTTAGGATTGCTCAGATGAAAACTCTGTAGAGTCGACTTATTTGTTTTACAAATCAGATGTGTTCTCCGGCAAAGAACTACTGTATCACAAATGTGCATTTAGAGATAGATGCACAGCAGACAAAAGAATGTTTCTGTACAAATGAAAAAGGCGCATAGAGACAAACAGGAGATACCTAATTTACAAAGCAATGCAGAAACCTAAAAATCTCAACCAGAATCTGGTGTGCCTGCTTAGGCTAGCTTCTGTGGATTGCAGCCGGATAGCTGATGGGTGACAGGTGTCCAAGCATTGAAAGATTCGTAAGAATACGCACTAATGCTAGGATATGAACAGAAACCAAATGTTTTCATTTACCACAACCAAGAAATTAAAAATGCATTTTTTATCAAATAAAAATAGCTCAGTTTGTATAAAACGAGGCAGAGGTTTGAAACGCAAGCCCTCATGGTCTAGGCAGAAGTGCCTAAGCAGAGTTGTGCTACTACTGGCACGCCCTGGTTCTAGTGAAATGCATGCTGGTGAAAGTGGTATTGAAAATATGCTTCCTGACTAAAATGAGCCTATGATCAGTGCAAATGTGCGCTGCGGTATTGTACTAGTTGCATTAGTGTGGTCCTATTCAAAACAGTGCTGATACAGGTTTACTTACAGAAACTAACAAGGTTAAAAAAACAATAACATTTCTTAAAGGAGTAACCAAACCATATAAAAACACACTAACCATAAATATTTTAAAATATATTTGTGCAAACTGTTAAAACAGATTCTTGACAGCTGACTGGAATAGGTTAGGAAAGGCATCTTAAAGCCTGATAAGTAAAGTTACACATTAGTTAGGCTCTATGCCCGTAGTTGTACTCAAGAGCAGGACATAAAGCTGACCCCATTAGCAGAGGCATTTTGTCCAGTGCCAAAACTATTTGACATGAGCAATATATTTGAGCCCAAGGCATTTAAAATCAACAAGCCCACAAATAAAGGAAATTACAATATTTGGGAGGTACTCTACCAACATACAAGGAATACTGTTCAAAAGGAAAATCATGTTAGCAAACATGTAACAATAATTCCATCAGTTTAGTATTAGGCCCATGGTGAATTTTTATAATGGGAAATAAAAAATGTAGTATGAATCCTATTTTATCCATTTATGTGTACAATGCATACCTTTTTTCTATCACAAATGTCATGCTTTTCATTTAAATTCCACCCACGCAAGAGTGGTTCGAGCTGAAAAGATCTCTTGGAAACTGTAATCTCGGGTCTGCCAAATTTCGCCCACCTCGTTTGTGATCCGTGCGATAGCGAATCAAGGAAAGTCAGACGAAAAGAACAGTTATTTACTGAGTTTTGAGAATCAACAGACAGCAGAACTGAAAAAATGGAGGCAATACGTCTCAGCATGCAGCCAATGGTTAAAAGTCTTCTCTCTGAATCTAGTTTCTTATCTACATGAAATAAATATTAGAACCTTGGAATGTGGAGCACTCCATTGCAGACAATGGAGTGCTCCGTGCTTCTATGGGCCGGTAAAGGCCCGCAGAGCAACATTCCAATTGTGTTTAAACAAAGGCCTCTCGGAGCCCTAGGGGATTTCAATCCCCTCAGGCTCCGAAAGGCCTTTGTTTAATTTGTTAGGACAGTCTGCCCTCTAGTGGCAAAATGTTCTTATAGCCCTTCGTAGCTGGGCTATACCGGCAACTTAAAGTCCTGCTCCCTTGTTAAAGGCCCGAGCCGCTGGAGCGGGTCTTTAATAGCCGGTATAGCCCCCTACGGCAGGCTATAAGGCTATAGTAAAGGTTTTAGCCAGTTATTCATATCTCTAAGATCAGTTTTCTAACCATTGTTCCGTAACAGGAAAGTACCAGCTAGGTTTATGCTGACAAGTCTAGAGGAAATGCCAACCATCCTGATATACTGATATCCTTGCCTATTTCATTTGTTTTATGTTACTTTGTGTTATGGCTACAGTGTGCGTCACACTCAGTTACAATTCTGACCTTCATACATGGCTAGAAAATGGAATAAATATCAGAAACCGGAGATCCACCCAGCACTATGATGGATTATGCTCATTTTGAAAAAATTCCTAAGCTAAGCCCATCCTTAGTTGCTGGTCCATGGTAGTGGTAATATTTTCATAGCACTACAGATTTACTAAATGGAGGTTCCCTTCCTCCGGTATGTAGAATTTCACATCTTGTTCCATGAGGTAAGTATAGAAGACATGCACACATTTTTCCAATGAAGTAAATTAAGACTTTTAAAATAGATCAAAAAACTGCAGAGAAGACGGACTATACAAAGCATCACAGAGAGAAAGACAACACATCACTGCATCTTTCTGCCATGGAAAGATAAAAGAATCTGTAACCCATAGGTTCTCGATAACCTTTTTAGTTCACTTAGTTTACAGAAAGCTTGTTCATGCAATACGTCACGGAGAGTGAAGCTAGAGGAAGGAAATGTAAGCCTAATCTAAACAACACCAACCAGTGGCAGATGGTAAAGTACAGGGATGCTTAAAAGGCTTGAGCATTTCCGGTTTTAGCCATGCAAATATTAGGTGATTAAAAAATAAAAGCACTAGACTTATGAAAAACCTTGTCCTTATTTAGTTAGTCAGCCCAAAGCATTGGAGAAATGTGAACAAGTGGAAGTAGTTTTGGTAGTTAGACTAGAAGGCCATGGCCCTAAACTCTTCTTCCCCATTTAACAAAACGGTCTCATCATATATTCACCCTGTGCCAAAGTTCCTTTATCGGTCAAAATTTGCAGGGCTTCCATGCACACAGTACCAAGAGTTTTGATCTAATGGAAAATAACTCATCTTGGAGCCGAGTAATCCAAGACACATGAAGTAGACAGCCGGTTTCACACAGATTTTGTTGTGATTTACTATGGCAGTACTGCTGGAGTTTAGAAATGAGCCTGGGGTGTTACAAGCGCAAGTCACATTTATTCGTAGGAAAATCTGTCTGAATCGAGTCCATGAAGTTTAGGAGTGACTTATATACTTTCAGCAGACGTACTGAACATTGCATAGACAGGCTTACACAAACAGCAAATTATAATCTTCCACCTCTTGGACCTATGCATGAAAAGGTCACTAATACTTTTTGATAGAGTTAGCCTTTGGGTCAAGTTAGAATGTATATGAAATTAAATAGGATTTAACCAATTCCTATAAAGTATGTTTAAAACAAGTAGCATGACTTACTAAACCATCATAACACTTGAAGCACTGTAATATAAAGGTCGTCCAGTTTAAAACTAACCTGTGCTGGTTGCGACACAAATATTTTTTTTCCTTTCTGATTTTATGTGTAAACATAACACTTTCATTACATTCAACAAGGCTCTAGCGCAAAGCGAGCAAATGCACTCCTTCCAAAAATACCGGGTTACGAGCCGCACAAATAAACAAAAATGGAAATAGAAGACATACTTGTTTCAGAGCTATCACGTTTTCGAACATTACATTAACATTTCTTGCAGAAAACATCTGCTAGCTGGGTCCGTTTTTTAACAACGGATTTTTTAAAATTGTAAGTTATATAACACATTATGGTTTTCATTGCACAGTTAAACACTGCAACTAGTTTAACCGCAAACTCACAATGTGGAATTGCTTTTGCATCTGAAGTATCTAGTTTTAAAAATATAAGGCGACAAGACGTTTTGCTTCCCTCATTTTCGTGAACCAATTTCATGGAGGCACACAGCGGGTTTCGTTTGCAAGTCATTGAGAAAGTTAATAAGTAAGATTCAGTCTGGGTGTGTGCAGCACAACAAGGCACACACTAAAAACGGTGCAAATCGTGTCATCTTTCACGTTTGGAGTGTCATGCATAAAGAAAGACTCATTACGGCCTAGTACGAAATATTCCAGATACCTAACAACAAGTAACTGTTCTCGGTGTTTTTGGGGGGTGGGCGCAGGGTTGCTCCTAATGCCGATACTGATTTACTTCAGCGACTTAGATTGGAAGGGGTCAATTTTTCACTTATTACTCGTATGCCTAGTTCTAATTAAACATGGGCTGCTTACACTCTGGCATGCAGTGGAGTCCAAAGCCTCCATTATGAGTGTTACAAAGAGTAATGAGGTATTTATTCAACCTAGTAAATACCGACACGAGTTTAGGTTTTTACTAGGAACAGTAAATACCTCTTATTCGGAGCTTTAATTCTGCATAGGGCCATAACATTCAGAATATGGTTCCAAAGGTTTCTGTAACTACTAGACATTTTGCCCCACAGGTAATATTTGGCCTGTTTGAACTCTTAAAATTGATCGGGATAAAACTTCCAAACGATGTTTATTGCACCCGATAAGTATACCATGCAGAAAGCTCCTAAGGGGTCGGAAATGTAATCTAATGTGAACAGCAGTTTGTCCAGGCATCTGACATTAGCTCAACCCCGGAACAGGGATTGTATTTAATTTTTAAATCCAGCATGCAGACCCTTCAAAGTATCCAGTCTTGGCATTGCTGCAGTCATCAGGTGGAACCACAGGTGAAGGACTCAACATGAAGCAGGGTTTAAGTTTTAAGCGTTGCTCCTAGGTGTGAAGGACAGTAGAGTTTGAAACTCCCGTCTGAAGACTGGTGTAGCAGTGCATTTACTTCAATTTCTTAGCCTCGCACGTGGCACTTTCAGCTCTCAACCTCCTGCTACTGGCGTCATTAAAGCTGATCAAGTGCACCACTTCTTCTGGAAATTCCGGGGAATCCACCTACAAACAAGAAGATGGGAGATAAGTCATGAAAGCCTTTTTCGTTTGACACATAAAGCACCTGTACACAAGAAACATGGACTTATTCACTAAATTAGATGCAGGATGAGCAGCAACACTTATTCAACCTGAAATGGCAGAATGCGGCAGCAAGACACCATTGCGTGTATGAAAAGCTGGACATCCGGTCGCTGGAGGAGAGCGCCCTGTCAGTCAGTATTGGACTTGCCAGAAGTTACTGAGGGCTAGAAGGCCTGCAAACCTGCATGACACTTTAAACTACACTATGCTCTTTAAATACAAGTAGACAAGCGCTCTGTCATGTCCACATGCACTCTACGCACACTCATTTTAGAATTTCTTTCGAAAGTAACACAAACTGAAGTTACACCTAATCACTGTTAAGAGGGACAATCAATACACAGTAAAACGTCCACAATTTGCAAGGAGCAGTATAAAGTGGCTACCTATCATATCCCCAAAAGTCATGGAACCAATGCCATCGAGTTGAATGTACACATAATACAGCACCTTCATCCAAGGATGTTATGACACATGACTACTGAGGGGGTCTTACAGGACAATGACAACGAGCCACAACACACAGGCTATCAAAGTGTCAACATAGTAGATAAGAATGCATAGTCATTGTCACATGCAGACACTCCGGTGTCACCCATCAGGTCAACCAAGTGCTCAACCTCCACAGGGTCAGATATGGTGATGGCCTACATCAACCTCCTGTAAACCAGGCTGTAATCTTCACTTGATGAAGTCAGAGTTGGTAGATGCTGCACGGTTCTGGACCAGACACACTACACTGGGAAGGAGGTGGTCAAATCTTAGGCTAAAAATAAGCAGCAAATTTGGCGTAGGAGCCACATGTCCTTCATAGCTCACTGTGCTAGATTAAAAGGGTTACATTTTATGAACTGCAATCAACAAAAGGATCTTTTCATTAAAATCAGTAAACCACTTACCTGGCAATATGTAATTAAAATCTGTCATCTGCATTTTACATTATGTGCTTGCAGGAGGCATATTAACCCTATATGTACTTTGATTCATAACTGGGAGCAGACAAAAAACAGATCTCTTCTGCAAATGGTGTAACCTCCAGAATGGTCTTAACATTATTATTCCCTCTGATTTACTGGGCACACAAAGATTCCGCAGCTGGTGCCTTAACCCAGTAAGATATTTTAAATTGCAGACTTTGCAACACATTGAGCAGAACAGATTTACTGCCATATTTCTCTGTGGCAGACTTTATAAAAATTAAACGCATAAATTGAGAACCAGATTTTGATATTGCGTCGCTTTTTTGGCACAACCGCAATGCAAAATGGCACTTAAATCTTGTGATGTGCTCAAATATACACGATAGAACTGCTAGACATCTGTCTGATGTGTTAAGATATGATGTCTCTTCCTGTGAGGTCATGGGTTGAGATGCCACTTCTAGTAATACAACATGCAATGTCTCGAGACGTGATGTTATGTGCATAATGTGTAACTTGGCAAGTCCCCACACTTTTTGTTTTTAGGACTTGTGCCCTGTTTTTCAGTACCATCCAGCACTGGCAAAGCCAATAGGTCTTGCCTATGTGAGAGCCATCAGTTTTGCCAAGATCTTTTAATCGTTTTGTAGAGCAGTATGGTTGCTGTGCAGCATCGTAAAAAGTTATTTTTTAAAGAGTGCTATAAAAGTTCCTAAAAAGCGGTAAAAAAAAAAAAAGAACATAAGAGTTTATGTCTTATAACCTTTAGGCATGCTTTAAATCACCACGCTGCTCTACAATATTACTATAAGACATTGGCAAAGCCAATATCTCGACCTTTGGCGAGTACCATTGACTTTGCGAATGCTTGTTTAAAGCACATACAAATAGCACTCCACAAGAACAAGCATCCCCCGCTGCTGAAGGTGTAATAGGAGCATATAGCAATGATTAACTTAATTCACCCAGTGGAGCAGTTTTGTTTTAAGAAACAGAACATCAGCATCGCTAGAAGCAGAGGTGACTGTTTAAGGCTGATGTTATACATATAGTTTGACGAATAGTTATAACCAGTGGTAGAAGCAGGCGGGATGGGAAGGGCACAGAGTGCCCCTATTTTTAAAAATTATTTCAGTCCGTTCCCCTACTTAGTTTTAAAAAAGCGTCCCGGGACTGCAGGAATAGTTCTACTTTAAAATTATAACTTTATCTTTCAGCCTGTGTGGTACACATCGCGGAAGGCCTCTGCAGTGCCCCCAACCTCCTCCTCCTTCCCCTCTGTATCTAGGGGCCTGCAAAGCGACACAGAAATGGCCATCAGTCTTAGGTTAGCGTGAAAACGGCTAACTCTGACGGCCCTGTTGCTGCCGTGATTCACACCTCATTTAGTGAGGAGGCTACCTGCCTGCCCCCAATATGACCAATACAATAGTCACATCAGGATGCTTTGGTGGCCCTGCCATTGACCACCTCTGCCCATTATATTTGGGCTCACTAATCTAAGCCACCTGGAAAAGGGCAAAAGTGAGGAATTCGTGGCTTGCTGCAAATCTGCTCTCCACCCAGCCAGAACTGGGAAATAGGAGGACGGCAGCTGCTGTAGAAGAGGCCCTCCACTGATCGATGTACCCACAGCGGACCCAGCCCCACCAGCCTCTCCTGGAAATTGTTCTGCCTGCCTGCCCAGAGGTCCCCAGCCCCTCCTTTACAGCTCTGCTCTTTTCTCTGCACCGGGGCCTGGAAGAGGAGCCTGGACTGCCTCTGAACTCCATGCTCTTAAATATGCTTCAAGTAAGTTGCGAAAATGAAAGAATACCTGGTAAATTTTATTTAAATAACTGGCAAATGTCGAATGTCTCATCAGCTGTTTTCCTCATGTTACTTTTTTTATGTGTACCAGTGCTGTCTGTGTTCAGGGAGGAGGTCATTTAAAACAAGCATTTGCAATGCAATAGGTCTCGCATTACTTAAAGTTTGACCTATTGGCGTTGCAAATAATAATGCATGCCAAAAGCTCAAACTTTCAGATTTTAGGCATGAGGAGTCTAAGTGATTTGCCCAGAACCAAAGGATGCTTGAGCCTCCTGCCAGACCCGATCCTGGTTCCCCTGCTTCAGTAGGGCACCAAAATGTTGATTATGGCTACTTCTAGAGCTGCCCCTCAGTAGCAGCCTCGTTCACTCTGAAGCAAAGTAGAGGTCAGATAGACGAAGGCTGACAAAATACTATAAATATGAAAAATAATCAGTTTCCAAGCACTTGAGCTGTGCTACTGTAAAGCCAGTATTGCAGCACCAGCCTGTGGTTCGTTCGTAAATTGCAACATCAGTTCAACTTGACTCATGTACAAGTTAATATTAGTTGTAAAGCGCTTTATACCACTTCTGTCATTTTTAAGCATTATGTATCTAATCTAGCGGTACTCAAATTAACCAACCTGGGAAGGAATAATTGGTTTTGCCAGCATGAGCCATACACAAGACATCAATGACGAGCATCAATTCACTGAGGTATGCTGGCACCTTAGAAATACTGTCCATAGTGCCTGCTAGCTGTTTCAGTGGGCTTTGTGTTACAAGGTGGAAGCCATGTGTGGCGGACCATACCACAAAGCTTGCACAGATATGGAAGAGCGCATTTACTCGGATAGAGAGGGGCACAGGGGTGGAGCTTTATTGAGAACCAGGTCAAGTGCCAAATCTTGTGTAATTAACCAGATGGACAATTGAGTACAGGTTTTGACCACATTTTACAGTGATAGTTGCACTGACAATCAGTTACAAATCCAAATTTGCACTGATAAACCAGCTAAACATAACATTTTATTTTTCTACCAGTCAGAGGGTCCAAATATTGGTACAAAAATTGCCAGCATTCCGGCAAAACTACATGCCACTTGTGCATATCACAAGGCTTGGCCCATAGTGTTTCGCACCCGAGACTCTGCGCTCAAGACAGCCAGTAAAGTGACTGCTCTGTCCCTGCTCAGTTCATGATGAAGCCTGCAGCCAGTGCTTAATTTGAGCCGCTGGTTGCAGGTCCGGATATTCAGCAGGGTAGTTCCAGGAGTTAAACACTCACCGCTGATATCTGCGGGCCATTAGTCAGAACCACAGAAAGGCTAACTGAGACCTCGATCCTTCCAAGGATGGTAAATTAAATATCATTTCACAGGGTAACAGTAACATATATTGTTTACAATGCTTGGAAGCGCAGGTTGAAACTCGGCATGAAAGGGGTTATTACCTTAAAATATGGACAATTATAGGACGGGATGTGAGGAAGGCAGACCAGAGACGAAGCTACCTGCCTAATGTTAACTTTTTTTTTTAAGAGCCACTTGTGGCTGAGCACGCTGAGGGGGTCCATTGAGACCCACCCCCACCCCGAAAGGAACAGTCTTGTCCGTTCTATTGATCCCATCCCCTGTTACTTACTCAATTCTCAGCGGCCTGGATGCCCTCACCATCTAAATTAAGAGTCCTTCCTATGTGTGAATGGAGCGCCGAATAGTGAAGGGTGGCACGCGTAGAAGTAGTCTTCCCTTCCGCTTCCCCGTCACCCATCTTCGCTTATGTACTCTCTCTTGCATACCTACACTTAATTCTCCTCCTCTCCATCAGTGGTTCGAAGTGGCGTAGTCAGCCATTAAGCGGATTCCCGCCACCAACTCCATACAGCCCTCTCCTATCCCCTTGCAGTGCTCTGAAGGGGCCAGCAGATGACTTGCACTTCTATGAGCTAGTGCATTCGATGGCCCTTGAATGCCGTGATCCTGTGCCTGGCCACGCCAAAGATCCATTTATTGTTCTATAAAACGCAAACTCCGCACAAGCAGGTCGCGGAGTTGTGTGTGCAAGAGGGTGTTCGAACACAAGACAACTGTGAATTAACTGGTGACACAACAGAGCAGAGCAGATTGTTGACAATGCAATATCAGCCCTTGATTAGCAGTGGATTCCAGATCAAGGAGTGTAAAATCCTCTGTGAAGAGTTTGCTGTGGTGCAGGGAGGGCACACAAACTAGTTTATTTTAACAAACTGACTACACTGAATGGGGTATCTGTGCACCCTAAACTGGAAACATGGTGAATAACACAAGAGACGTGGGATTAGACAGTGCTGCCGAATCTGGGACTAGTAGAAAGGCCATGAAGAGGCAGGACGTACGGCTCCTAGCTTGAAGAACTGGGTGATCCTCTGCCTTCACAAAGCACCGAGTGGGTCACGCAGCGTCCAATACACTTACGGTAAGCGTGTCTCTGAACCAGCGAGAAGAGAGTGTAGCCTCTGGCACAACACAGGAACCTCTGCCAAAAGCAAGGGTTCGGCTGGGAGTTACCCCGGCCTGGACCCAAACCCATCTCTGCACAATACCGTTTCTCTCAACTCAAAGTCACAGGACTGCAGAACAGATTATTGCATTCTGCCTTTACTTCTATTCTGTATGGCATGGCCCTAAAAAATTTACAAAATTGTCTAGAAGTTAAAAAAAACATTAATATATTGCTTGTTAGAAAGATTATGTTAAAGAAGTAAACTTTAAAACATCTGCCAAAACGATTACACATAGTAAAGCACAGGCAGGAATTGTACAGGAAGGTTAAAAAGGCAAGTGGTCCTGTGTGAGGATCCTTAGAAATAACATTAATGTGCTTACCTCCGAGGTCTACCCAGAGGCCTTCTTTTGTGTACAAAACTGCTCATGAGTATCATTCAGGCAGGATCCAAATTCAAAGGATATTCAGGAAGAATCTGTGTCTTACACTAACAGTGATCCGTGACGTTTATATCAAATAAGCATACATATCTGCAGTAGTGCATTGAAAAAGGCTTTACAGTAATTAGGCTGGACTGACAGTTCCAGGCATCAGGCGTTTCCCATGGCGACTGGAAGGGTAGGGGGCTGATTTAGTTGTGGGGGCCAGTTTTGTAGCAGTGCAGAAGTTTTAAAAACACTGCAAAGTTCTTTGTATATTTAGCAGGTTTCGGCAACAATAAAAGTGCCAAGATAACTCTGGTGATCAATGTACCTGCTGGTGAGAGATGGGAGGGGAGTTTTGTTTAATGGCTGTTTTGACTCAACTAAGGTAGCGCAGAGGGTTAATACACCTGCTGCAAAGAATGTGTACGATGCATATCAAAGAGCAATATTTCATGTGCAAAGCACAGTGGGTTACTGTTTTTTTGTCCATGTTAGAAATGGGATTTCTGGTTGGCTGAGGCTTGCGCCAAAGCCAGGCAGAAACCACCACTCTAGTCAGGGCAAGAGAGTTGTACACTGAAGATAACCCCTGCTCACCCCCTTGGTAGCTTGGCAGGAGCAGTCAGGCTTATCCCATAGGCAATGTGTAAAGTGTTTGCGCAACACACACACACAGCAGCAACTTACTAGGCACACCACAAAAGGAACTCCACACAAGGTTATATCAAAAATAGCCTTTGTATTATCATAAACACATAGAATAGTAATCACACAATATACACTGTGCCAACTGGCACTAGGCAATATTTACAGGGGATTATATACACATGACAGGGCCACTTGGACCACTGTCAGAACCATCACAAAGTGAACAGAATAAATGTAGAACATATAATAAATGTAGAACACAACCAGTAATTACTGGCAAACACTGTACTCAGCATAATATCCTGCAACAGAAATCATATTATGCACAGTATCACATCAGGCGTGAAATACATTTTGCACCAACCTCATAAATCGAAACATATTAGACCATAACCTCCTAAGCATAACTCACATTAGGGGCATAAATCACAGTAGAGAATAACCTCACAAGCATAAACCACAGTATGCAAATAACCTCACACATAAACCACATTAGAGGCATAAATCAGGGTGCATGAATCACATTTCCTGCGCACCACATAAATCACATAAGGGCCTGGGGCCCTATCAACCTAACAGTCCCCCTGGCCAACTGGCCTTCTCACAAAGCTCAAATGCCCCATGTCCATAATGTCAGGACATGCTGACAATGCAGCAGAACTCACAAGTGCGCAATTGCCTTGGGGCAGAGGAGTGTATCTCAATCCTGTCTCATCCAGCATGCCCCGAAAGAAAGGATAACCTAAACGTTGCAGCTGCCGCTAATTGCCGTGCAGCTGTGATGCAAAATGTGGGCCTGGGCACGCACTGTGCCCTCTGGGTGGGTCCCCACTGGGACTCTGTCAACCAAATATGCGCAAAACAATGCAGCTGCCCGCGCTGGTGCAGCGCAGCTGGGACTAAACAAAGTAAAGGGGCCCTGGCACATCTGTGCCTCTTCAGCCCCTCTGGGTCTCTAAAAATCAAATTGCCTCCATCGGTGCAGCTGCCCTCTAGCAGGCGGGGCAGCTTGGGAAATATCCCACGCCGAAGGGACACGGGCACCCCTGGGCCCTCAGGACGCCCACAGGGGCCCTAAAGACAATGTGGCCCACGTTGGAGCGGCCCGCTGTCAGGTGGGGCTGCTCAGAATCCACAAGCACTGGTAATGTGCCTCGAACTGTACCACAACAATGGAGAAGCCCCCACTCACCGGGACTGCGGAGCAGGACTCCTCTGGTCTCCTCTCTCAGCATGTGGGGCTCTCTCCAGACATGGGAGGCCCGCCAACGGTCTGGGACCAACTCGCCTGGCGTCCACCGCACCGGGCCTCTCCTCACTTCACCCGGGCCGGCGGACTTCGATGTAGAGCCCGCCTGGGTTCCGGGTCGCGCTGCTGCAGCCAGCTGCCCCTCTGCGGTAATACGGGGTAGGCTCCCGTTTTAACTAAGACAAGGGCGGGTGGGCACCAGCCACAACCAGCACACAAGCGGGGTGGGCACCCACCTAAAATAAAAGCACAAGCGGGGTGGGCACCCACAATTTAAATATCCATGAGAGCGGGGTGGGCACCCGCTCGCCAACATAAAATCATTAATGCAGCAAAGGAGGGGGGAGTCCCCACGTCAGGACTCCCTCCAAAAGGGCTGCAGCTCCGCGCTGCGAAGCCCATGCTCTCCTTTTCCCTGGGGAAACACAGCAAAGCGCTCACGAGGCGCCAAGAGCAAGAGCCCTGGATTTAAAAGGAACAATCCCAAGCAAAAGTTCTTTTATGTCCATGGGGCATAGCTGGGCCCAGGGAGGCCAGCACACAGGGCCCCCCAGCAGGGAGGTAAGCCCCCATGGCGGTTTCTCCTGGGCCCCAGCAGCAGCACACCCCCAAGTTAGGAACAGCACCAAAGCACAGAACAACTTCATGGGGTCACAGCCCCTATATTTATATTAGGCATTCCTTTGTCTGCAGTACAGGGCATGGGGGAACCAGATGCAATTGGTTTAGGGGGGAATTGGAGCACTTTGTTTTCCAAACTCCTCTCCCCCTTTGTCAGGTAGGAGCTCGGTGATCAGACACACCACAGGGGGCGGAGCCAGCATTGTCCAGGATAGGCCCAGACCTATTCAGGGTCAGGGGATTACTCCCACTACTCCCAATGCAGATGTCCCATTCAGCCTAGTGCGGACTCACCCTGCCCCTTCTGGAGCCACACACACCTCCTAGCCCGTCACTCAAAAGCCAGACATGCAATTCACATCAGGCAGGCAGACACATAACACACAGAAATGTTAACTTCTAAAAGTGCCATTTCTAAAATAGTTATAATAATAAATCTGCGTACACCATTGCGCAGCATTTATGACAAATCCAAATGTACTAAACTTGACCACGCTGCGCCTCCCATATCAGGAATTACCACCGACACACTTGTCAGGGAATCCCCAATGCATTCCTATGGGAGGACAGGCCAATCTTACCAAATGTAACACAGAGTGCACGCACATTACACTGGACAGCAGTTCTAAAGTACCCAGAGGCCTAAAACCACCAACACCCGGTCAGAAATAAGGCAAAAAGTTTAGGGATGAACCTGCCAAAAAGGGCCAAGCCCAAGAGTCAACTTGGCGAATGAAAATATAATTTTGCCTTTTACTGTCAAGATCTCTCTTGTATTTTGTGAGTAGAAGAGCTGGCCAAGCTGGACAATCAAAAGGTATCCTTTGCAGGACACTTGATTACATATGTACCATACTATGTTTGAGCAGCTAGCTGGCAGACATGAATATGAAGGAGCCCTTGTGGGTTTCCATGAGTCAGATCAGATTCTCCTGAAGAGTCCCTTTCTCTTCTGAGCCCTTCTGAACACTTGTGTACAGGAGGAGCTCTATATTCATGTCCTCAACGTTTGATGCAAAAAATACTCATTGATTTCTGAACAATGAGAGTAAAAGTGTTAAGGTAACATGTCGTTCCTGCTTATATTTTGCACGCTTTACATAATCCTGCATTCCCTACGAGTGTTTGCTTTCTCCAGAATGTTACTTTTTTTCAGACAGTGTATTATTTGAATTGAGTCACATACATGTGCTTCTAATGGGGCAGAATTGGGTTGTAGCTGAAGACATTGCGAGTTTCACTCAGTGGAGCAGAAGGGGGGGGGGGGGGAAGAGTGAGGGGATAGGATGTGGCACTATGGCCAGAGCTACCGAATTTGGAACTGGGCAACCTGATCCAGCCTTCATGACTTGCCGTGGGTGATGTTTGTTAAGAAGTCACAGGAATTAATCAGTTCAAAGTTTTTTTGATAAACTACATACCACCTACCATGCCTCTCCAAAAAATCAGAGAGCTTGGGGAATGTCCTTTGGAAGTAGAAGTAAGACTTCTGGCAATTGGGAAGGCGCTAGATGTACGTTGGGTGCCCTCAAGTGAAAAATCTGCGAGAGCTGTTTGGAATAACTACAAAGCACTTAGTAAACATTTCATGGAATCATCCAAAGACTCAACGAGGAATGACAATGAGCAGAAAAAATATGCTGGTTTAAACTGTTTATTAAACTCCCTGGTGTTTGTTGAAAATATGGGCATATTATATGATGATATTATATGATGCTCTCACAGATTTGGGTGACCTATCCAGAAGGCTGCAGCGGCGTGATATGACCATATATGATGCCGATCATTCAATACAGATTTTAGTGTTTGAATCAATGGCTGATTCACCTGGGCCCTTTGCTACAACTACATTAAATGCTGCTGAACTCATACAGTTTGATGGTGCAGGACTGCAACAGAACAAAGGCTGTGTTAGCATCAGTAGTGCACAGTTCTTTAGGAGCTTAGCAAATAACCTGCGAAAAAGGATGACGACTAATGCATGAAATGTTTCTAGATGCACAACCACAAACAATGATGAAATGGAATAGAAACAGTTGGCACATAGAATGAAACTCCTACAACCAAGTTTCTTGGACAGATCCAGTAGACATCTTATATGGTGAGGGAGAATTACAAAACCTCTGTAGCAGGTTGCATGTATTTGATATGAGGCAGTGCATCATTGCTTTCAGAGAGTACAAACAAAATAGAAATTGCATCCCTGAAAGCCCGAGACCATAAGTGCACATTATAAACAACACCTTTTTTACCTCCACTGCAGAATGTAAACGCAGCTTTAGTGTAATGAATGATATGCTCACACCACTGCGGAACAGAATATCAATCAATCGTCTGTCTTCTATAATGTTAATAAAAATTGTGGGGCCTTCTGTCATAGAATTTAAACCTGAATTTTATGTTCAGAAATGGTTAGAAAAAGGGAGGAGACTGCTGATGAAAGAAGCTGCATGGCATGGAGACAAATGGCTTATGATTCCACTTATAAATGTATTTGGGACATTCTGTTATTGGAAACATGTCCCACATTGTAAATGTATTTTAATGTAGACAACTTATATATTAAACCTCAAATAAACACGTTTATCCATTGTTTGAATTAAATAACGTTATAAGCTGTAACTGGTCAGTGAAATGCCAAATGTACTAAAAATTGGTATGTTTTGCTATTTCTAACCACACCTCCGACTCAGCCCACTGATCCAATGCTCAGGTTATTCCGGCTCCCTGATTCTCCGCCCACAGTTCCCCTACTTTTTTTTTACCCCACTTCGACCACTGCTTATAACTCAATTGTAAGACATATCCTTTATGTATCTAACAATGAAATGTGCATTATTATTTTAAATAACGATGCAACAAATTATTACTTACATTCGTCCCATTGCATTACGGGTTTGACACCTTCTTAAGGGATATGATAAAAGAGGCATAAGCACATAAACTGGTAATGTTGTTGTTAATCCAATTAAAAGTGCACGAATGAACGTGTGTCCGTCCTGTCCTAGCAAATCGAATTCTACCCTTACCTCTTGCTTGAAGATGTGCAATAAAGCCTTCTCCGCAGAACAATGCTGAACGTTCTGGCGGCTGATGAGCAGGGCGCACACATAGCCGTCCTTTAGGCTGATAAACCGCTGCTCCAAGAAGAAGGAGTGCTTGTCCCAGCAGAGCAGGCGCGTGCTTAGCTGGAAGGGCTCGAGCAGGCGCAAGGGGCGGCGGAAGCGGATGGCGCTGAAGCCGGTGACTACGCTAGCGCCCTCCGCGCGCAGCGCCTGTAGGATGCCGCTCCGCGTGAAGAAGCAGACACGCGCGAAGTCGGCCTCGCGCTGGTAGCGGTTGTTGTTCATGTGAAACATACAGCCCACGTCCGGGGGCATCACCCGGCACTTCACGGTGTGCAGCGCCATAAGGTCCTGCATGCCAGGATTCAGCCGAGCTGTAAACGAAGCCACTGGTGCCCGCAACCAGTACCAGCCGTCCAAAAATGAGAAAAAACAGCTGGTCACGCCTAGGCCTACGGATAACCACTTGGTTAACTCCGCCGTGTCCATCCTGCGCATTCAGAGGCTACCACAAAAGTCAAGTTTGACAGTTACCACAGCGAAAGGTTCTAAAATAAGCACAACCTGTCCTAGAAAAAAGCTGAATTAAAATCCAGCTTCCAAAAAGGACGATGGCAGATTAGGTTCACATTACAACAAGTTTACAACAGTTACGATATGATAATACACGAATTTAAAATGGTGGCGCTTTGAATGGCTACATATACTCGCCTGCAATTGTTGTTTACAAAAGAACTACAACTGAAGCGAAGTACACCTCTTAGTAAGCTTTTCAACACAGCAAAATAAGTGCTATTCGGCCTGAAAATTCCTTAGCCATACGTGGTCATAACATTTTTTTATAATTTAACACAGACTTTACTAGTGGTCATCTTTTGTGAACAGTCACATCTGTGTAAATCCATGGTATAAAAAAATATATTTTTTTAGGCCTGACCTATTGTCGCCACCCTCATGAAATAAACATAAATAAACAAGCATTATTGAAGCAATTCGATCTTTTGTTGCTGTCAGCTTAATGGCCTTATCAGTGCTTAATTTTTAATGTTTATGTAATGAATGGACATGCAACATACAGCTTGGTAGGATTAGTATGCTTTACTTTACTTCTATATTAAGCAAGGTGACTGGCACAAAGGGCGCAGGTCCAAAGGCGCCATCACCTCATTCGGCATGTTCCACCAAAAAGTCATTTATCTGCCACGGGTGTGACCATGACCCCATAAAACGCTCACTAGAGCGAGGTCTGTGGTACAATAAAAATGAACATCATCATAACATCCCAGATTCTGAAAATAAAGAGGAGAGGTAGAAATGTAACAGAATATAACAAAAGTCAGTGCCATATCATCTTGTCCAACTCGAAGTTGGACTACATGTCCGATGAGATCTTTGACATACACTTACTCTCTTCATGTTGCAGCAGATTAACTGATTGTGAAATAATGTCACCAGTTATAAGAGGTGTGCCATCATCTTCTCTATCAGCATTTACCTACTGTATCATACTCTCATATACAATGCTCGCTTATACGTTCAACTTTCTCCATTTTTTATGACTCATTACAAGTTTTTACCTTCTTGGGTATGCCATGATTGTGTGCACCTAAGCAATGTGTGCCTTACAGCGTTACCTTCATGAGATTTAGTTTTCCCAAAATGCATCAGCATCCTGCTGGCTCTTTTTATCCTTAATCTTAGATGTTTATTATTCAATTTCTTTGGCTATCACCTATGCCCATCATGGGTTAAAGTTTTCGCATGGTTTCAGCTCATTTATAAGTTCAAGGGAAATAGGCCATTAACCTAATTGACATTGCTTCTGTATGACTTTTGCATGTACTGTACTGTTACTTCTACATTCAAATTTCAAAGGATCACAATTTGTAAGTTTTCCTTTACATTAGGGTATACAGACTTCACCAGTCCATTGCTTTGAGAAAAGTAGGGTGTTGTCCTTTTGTGTTTTAGGGCCTTAAGCTCAACAAATTCTCTTGTATTTTCTACAACATGAATGGTTTGAACACCAGTCGGTGATTATTTCATGGAGTATTCCTTCCCTACTAAATACTTCTTCAATAAACTTATTCTTTTTATTTCACCTCTATCTATTTGCTAGCTTCTACCCAAATGGTCTAATTAGGGCCTCTTTCAACCACTCATAATTCATATGCTCAGCCACTTGCATCCTTCCAATAACTGCCGTAACTTGTATGGGCAAGCAAATCATGAGAATGGCTGCCTTATGCACATCACTCAAAGTCTGAGCTCTACAAGCAATTTCAAAACTTACAAATCATTTCAAAATCCCTTGTCCCTTCACATACATGTGCACAAGCTACTGTGGAAATTTGGCAGGAACTCCTGAAGAGTTGGAAGTGGAGTCACTTTTCTCAGATTTAGCAGTTTAAGCTGGCATCTTGTGAATTTCTTTCACGAAAGGCACGCTCCCACTTTCCAATTCTCTCTCCTTTTTTTCCATTTTCCTTTCCTGCTATTCACTCTCCATTCTGCTCTCCTCCTGGCTCCATTCATCCTGTATTTTCTTCCTCCTTTCATCTTGTTCCTGAGGTGCTAATCTCACCTTTTCCCATTCAAACTCCCTAGCCTTCTCCTCATTATTACCTTTCTGGAGCGTCAGCTGCAAGTTCAGGGTCTAAGGTAGACATAGCCTTTGGAAGGCAATAACTGTTGGAGTAAGTGACAATGGTATCCTACAAATCGGTGGTAGTCACCGTCTAGGGGAAACATTGGAATGTAAATCTGGGGATATAAACTTGATATGTCTGTAGAAAACCGGTGCTAAGCAAGTGTGAGACACTACAGCACTCCCTTGCTGGGTTCCTATTGATGGAGCTTAGATTTCACCTATAAAATGTATGCATTATTATATGATAAAAGGTTGCAGACAGGAGTTCTAAAATGGCACGCAGATTGTGGCGCAAGCAAGATGAAAACATAGGCCTGATCAGAATGCTTATGCTTAATTAGTTGAACAGCCATGCTTATATGAGTTGAACAGCCATGCTTATATGTGATTAATCCATATGTAATCTCACTATAGAATGCACATTAATTTAGAAAATGTATTTGTACTTTTAAAATGGCATTATGTATTTTTGCAGTAGAAATGTGCTGAATTGTGTTTCACAGTGTAGAAAACCACGTGATTTTAGTTTGCTTTAGTGGACTCGGTTAACTGCAGTTTTCCCTTAAAACATTAGATTGGAATGTGCTCCTCATTGCTAGAAACTTTCAATGAAAGGGCTCTGTTAAAAAATCCTGCCTCCAGTTTCCTTTGACCTTCACTATGTTGCATATTTTTGTAGCCTGTTTAAACGTGGAGAGAAGAACACACTTTTTTCCCCATAAATCACAAGACTGAAATTTGAACAGGAACAAGCCCGATTAATGACGTATCCAGTCAGCCCATGGGGAGATGATGTGTCTTGAAGTTCTGATTGGACCAGCTATGAGGACTGAGCACATGAACTTTTACTTGAAATATGGCTTACAAGTGGGAGGAGGGCCTTGCCTTGCTTCTTTTTTCCTGAGGGCCAGGCCCAGTTTATGTGCTGCACACAGAGACAGGGAGGGGCTGCATTCTGTGGGGGCTATGGTGCAGCTTGAGACAGAGACACAGACTAGCACAGCGAGGCAGAGAGAAAGAGCTGAAAAGATCAGAACAGATTTAGATTTTAGGTCCTAAACTGCATTTATTTCTCTTTAAGGGATTGTTGCCATTATTGATTAACCTTGTAAGACTTACTCTTTTTCTTAGAAACTCTTTAAGAGTTTGACTGACAATTTGCGCCACATTTCCCTTCCTATATGTGATGCTTATATGCAGACTGTAATATGTTCTGTATTAATGCTATTTTTCCTATTTTTCAATTCTGTAACCTGATTGATATTTGACTAATGAATAAAGAGTCAGAGAACCTTAACTTTTGACTTAAAGTAAAACCCTTTAAAATAACTCGCCACTCTCATTATTGCCTCTAATATTGTTTGCATTTAAATTTCATATATATGTAAAGTCTCCTGTTTGGTGAAACACGGTCATCAAAAGAGCCATCATTTTTCACCCTTTACAGCGGTAAACCATAGGTAATGTGATTTTGAATAGGGAAATTACCAGGTAATTACCGCTGGATCACTATCATGATATCCCTCCCTAGGGTCTGCCATATGTTTTTCTCCTTTATAGTTTCTCCAACTGGTCTCTAATGTAACTCACCAGGTCCTCCATGTTCTTGTTCTTGTTCCTGGGGGGCCTTCCATTCTCTATCTAAACATAGATCCCTCAACTGATCAAAGGACCGGGTGCCAAGATCCATCCCAACCAACCTTGTATCAACATGTTGCTGTGTAGGTTTTAAAGTGTAAAGGAGGAATTTATTGCTCTTTTGTTGAAAGTTGGAACTGGCTTAGCAGGATCTTTTATCATTGGTCGCCAATTGTCAGACCCCGTTCAGGAGGCAAAGGGCAAGCACAGGCTGCTGGACCTCAGATATGGAGGCTGGGATAGTTTGCCTCCAATATCCCAGGCCTGCCCTTCTACGGTTCTGTAAACTGGGCTAAGTATAACCTCCTCTAGCTCTTGACTCTCAGTGGCAGCAATGGTAAACAGCAACAGACTTCTATGGGACGTTGTGTAGGGGAGGCTTCAAGTTCAGAACTCAACAATCACCCAGTGGAGCAGTTACAGATTGTCCCACCCAGTGCTTGTCTTTGATAAAAGAAAGTTCTTTACTACACACAACTCAATACCTCATACTAAAAGTACCAGATACAAATGCTTCTCTGGTGCAGGGTCTCTTTCCCTCTTCCCTTCTCCTGGGTTTGAGCTAGTTCTTGGATAGGTATCCATCACAGATGCAGTGTTACCCCTCTTTTGAACTGGTGTGCTCAGTTATGCTAAATTTATCTCACATCACGGGAGAGCAGACTGTTCCTCATGCGAGGCCGGCAGGGTCACACTTCATGCAACTGGTTCTCTATCTGTTCTGAAAACGAGACTAGCTGTAAGTTCTCCCACACTCCGTTAACCACAGTAGGCAGCAGAGGAGGCCACCATCTATAGTCTCTCCAGGTATGCAGAATACATGGTTGATGCAGGTATCTGGCTGGTCACAAACCCCCTACTGGACTTTATGTGAGTTATAGTTATAGACCATAGGGTTAAGGGATCATGGTGCCACCTAAAAACACTCTTTTCCTAGCAACACAAACTAACCATGGCAAACGCTGTCAGGATAATTGCACAGTACCCTCAGGTGCAGTTCAATATCGCAGAGGTACAGTCTGCTCTGGCACAGTTCCAGGTTGTCGCAGTTTCACCATCCGCTCAGGCACGGCTTTACAATGTCACAGCACACAGTACCCCGGGCACAACTTCTCAGCAGCACAGTCTGCACAAGTATAACTTCACAATGTCTCTGGCACCACAGCCCACTTGGGCACAACTTTAAGCTGCTGCAGCAGCAATGTTCACTCGAGCATAACTTTACGATGGTGCCACTGTGCAGGCCACTCGTTGGAAGAGACTGCGCCCCATCACTGGGACACTCATATCACTCTCCTTCCTGAGCAGATGGGACACTCACGCTCCAGTGTCAGCTGTTTCTAGCTCACCATGGACAATCACACCTCCTGCAGGGTTGGCAGGTTCCTTCCCTCTCTCAGCAGGCAGTTTGGTTTCCAGGTGCAGAAGGACAGTTGCTTCCTTCTAAGTCAGACTTCAGGTGCTTCATTGCTTTTACTGTGTTTGTGAGTTTCTTCGTCGTTTATGTTAAGTTCTCTTAAGTGACTTAAACACTCTTGTAATGTTGCTACTGAAATAACCTAGACTAGCATCGGATTTCTGCTGAGGAATAACTGTTCTCAATTTTTTCAGCTCTTGTAAGCAGATTTCATCTCCCTAAAGTCACACACCACAACTAGCTCCTTTGACGTCATGAAGAACTGGTTCATTCTTTCATTCGGTTTCTGAGGTCTGGTTAAAAGAAATTGTCTACAACTGACTGCTTTAGTGTAGTATTGATCCACACACTTTATTAGTATGTCTAATATATCTTTGAATACATTTCCTGTATCATTGTTGTCCCTCTCGTGTTAATCAAGGGCTTTTTGTTCTTCAGTGTGTACCACCAGGGGGGGGTGTGGAGGAGTTTAAAGACCTGCAGGAGTTAGCTCCCCAACCTTTACACGTACCACAATCAAGAAACCGTTGTGTCTAGATGACAATACACAACTGTCAAAGGAAGAACCTAGCCACAAAGGGCCTATAAAAGGACGAATTCCCACACCTACCAAAAGGTGGGATGCTTCATCACTGGGATTCTCCTCATGTCGTGAAGCCTAGTCACAACACCGGCTACAACTCTGTCTCTGAGAGGGAGGACCTCAGGGATATGTTTTTGTAAAGGATGGTACACTAAATACCACAGTGAGGAGCTCAAGGTATTGGGGATAGCAGAGCGATGAAAACTGATGTTAAAATGAGCACCAAGTTACGAAATAACCCTTTATGTGTGCATCCCTGGGCCAGGATTAAAAACAGGGCACTTGTGGGACAAACATATACCCACAGTTTGTGGCAAAATGCGGTCAACATGTTTCAGCCCAGTTACCCTCACATAGAGGTGTAGCAGCTTTCTTCAGGACCAACTTGTTAGTGGTGTTGCTCAATGTGTGGAAATACCAAAACAAAAGAATGAAAAAAGATACATCAAATCTGCAAAACCATCCAGTGATCCTGATGTTTGTCTTAGATTGGTGGATTCACAGGTGGTACCTAGAGAAATATATACATAAAAAAGAAATTTAACAAAATTGACAAGGGTAGGTCAAGCATAAGACAGTTCCTTTATGAAGCTAACCAATCAAGGACAACAGGTGCAGTCTCGCCGTACTATGTCTTTCTACCATGTAGAGTAAAACTAGTCATTGGTGCATTAGGAAACGTCCTAAGAGGCCAACTTCTGGCATAAGAGTTTTTCAAAAGTGAGGCTTACCCGCTAATGTAGGTGAACAGGCCTCACATCAACCTGGCATGTGGTTCAGGGGTACTCACCGCCCTCAAATTCATAGGCAGGGGCATATTATAGAGAGCTATAACACCCAATGGTCTTCTAGGAATTCCACACAGAGAAAACCAAACAAGGTGAACTTAGACAGACAGGTCAACCAAATGTATTCACACAGAACAAGGTTTGGAATAGTGCACAAAAAGGAACCCTGTTTGGCAAAAAAAAAAAAAAAAAAGGAGGGTGAAACCGACCTTTCAAACCAAGGGAACTACCCTGGAGAATTGCAAGTTCAAATAATCTGTTGGTTTTGAGTGTTTTCAGAAAAGCAGACGCATGTCCATTACTGCCTAATAGGGACCAGACCAGGCAGTGTCATCCCATGTCAGAGGGGCAGAATGTGCTTGTAAACAGGGGGATCAATTAAAAAGTGGTCATGAGAATAGTAAAACATAATAAAGATGCAGACCCCAGTGAACCATGCATCGATCACTTAAAAACCTGGGGAATGTCTACCTTGAAGGCACTCCAGCCCGCCCGTACTCAAGATTTTTCCCCCAGAAAAACAAGAAAGAACGAGGCAGTAGTGTCGAAACAGAGGTCGGCGTGTGTCTCGTATCTGATCAGAGGGAGTCTGATCTTTAGGCAACAGTGAAAGGAAGAGAGTCCCCGCAATCTGGCCACCGTAGAACTGCCAGTCCCGCACTGCTGTAAGTCCGAAACGCTTTGCGTCGCGGCCTCGTGACACCCAAACGATGTGATAATTTCAGCATGGCAGCATCGCACTCTCAATCACTTGACCCAGTAATTTGGAAATTGTAGTCCCAAAGGCAATACGGGAGTGATAGGGCGCATTAAAAAACAGGCCGTGGGCTCTTATATTCAAAAGGGAAATATCGTACCAGGCCTGGCCAAGGGCCATCATGCGTTCAAGCATGCAATGACAAAACACGCCTTCTAATGACTGGACTCAAGGGGAGCTGCAGTCAAACGCTAAATAGGTGGAAAGCTTAGCTCACTGAATATGTGTAAAAAGACATGAGCCAAATCGTTAGACTCATTAAGGTGGCTTTAAACTAAAGCAAAGAGAACCTTCAGGATTGTGATTGCGGGCTACGTTGCGCCAGGGTGAAAACCAGTTGTAGCCCAGTGTGAATTAATGTGTTTTAGAGTGAACTGTCTTACATCAGTAGGAGTATAATAAAATGCTAGACAGCTGGAAAGTTTAGCTCACTAAGTATATTTCAGAGAGCACTGGCTATATCAAGATTAGCTGACTCATAAATGGGCTTCTGGGTGGAAGGAAGAAAAAGAAAGGTCATGGTTGGGGTCTACTTTGCGCAAAGGTGAACCCCAATTGTAGCCCAGTGTCAGTTAGTTATGTCCTTGGGGTAACTGTCTCCCATCAGGGGGTAGAGTGCCTAGGAATCTCAAAATGTAGTATCTCTATCGCTACGTAGTATGTACACCCACTTCTGTTCCTTAACAAACAGAAAACTGGTGACAGCTTAGGTCCTACGCATAGGGTCTCTTCTCCAGGAAGTGGTTAGTGAGTTTCGTAGCTTATATTTTATATCCTATGGTGCTCTTATGTTGCATTATGCAAGTCTTCACCTTGCGTGTTGTCATTCCAACGTACCAGAATGCAAGGGCAAGAGATCAGATATATACATTTTTCCCTGATACAATGGTGTGCTGTCTGAGCTCCCATGACTTGTTGGTGCTAATATCACCTTCAGTGGTGTATGGTCTTTGTACACACACTCCACAGGAGCCACACAGAAAGGGTCTTTGACGGTAAATAGAGGACGTTCAATCGATCTTTCGCCTTTGTTGGGAATCTGCCAATTCTTTCAAATCGATTTCTTAATCCAGCTGGAGAGTGCAGAAAGTGTTGACCCAGGTCAACCTTGTCCTTGGCTCGTTGGGTGACCTCCAACTAAGCATCTCGATTGTTTGTCCTCGCCCTTTTCGCTGCTCTCCGTACAATGGGAGGTGGATATGCTCAGTCCTGTAAATGTCCAGACAGAGATGCTGCATGTTCCTTGTATTTCTGAATGTTGGAGCAATACCGCCAGAGACGCAGAAACTGCCCAAATGGAAGCTTATCCCTCAAGGATTTTGGGTGACAGCTCGTATATGGTAGTAATGCATTGCGAGCGATAGTGTTTTTTTTTTATATACTTCCGCCTCCAAACCACCTGCAGAGGGAAAGAGGAGTAGGTCCAAGAATGGAAGGCACTCCTTGCTAAATTTTTCACATAATTTTCAAGTTGGGGTTCAGAGCATTCCGCCTAGGTGGAAGTTTAATCAATCAATCAGGGAATTGTGAAGATCGCTACTCACCCAGGAGGTTCTCAAGGTGCTGGGGGTGGGGTGGGGTATGCAACTCCAATTCGATAATGGAGCCCACATCACCAAGCCAGATAACCAAGATGTCATCAATATATTGCTTCCACACAATAGTGTGGAAATGATAAAGATTATCAGGTTCCAGTACCCCTAAGTCCCTAAAGAGTGCATATATAGGCCAGACTTGGTGCGAAGGTACACCTCACGGAAGTACCGGACGTCTGAAGGTACAGATAGTCCTCAAACCAAAATAAGTGTTCTTTCATTGCTAAGCATCTACAACCAATGATAAAAGAAACTAGAGTGATAGTATCAAGGTCCTTTTCTCAAAAGCCTCTATTGTTGTCAGGGTCTCGTCCTTAGGGATGCAAGTGTATAGTGACTCAATGTCAAACAAGACTAGGTAGTCAATCTCGACTGAGAAAGGCATATCAGCCAGAAGTCTAAGGACATCCTTGGTCTCCTGAAGGTATACAGGCATCTCATGAACGAGGGACCTCAGGAAAAAATCCACAAACTGGGATAGGGGCTCAAGAAGAGATCCGAAGCCCGAGTGGATTGGCCTGCCCGGAGGTGGTCCTTCGATTTTGTGGATCTTGGAAAGCACGTAGAAATAAGGGAAAACTGGATTAGTCATAAGAAAGTCAGCTTCTTTTGGAGTGGCCCAGACATTATCCTTGGCCTTTTCCACCATGCTTTTAATCGCAGTAGATAATCTCTTGGTGGAATTACATTTAAGAGGGTGATGAGAACATGTCTTGTCCAACTGTTTTGAGGCATTCAGCTCTGCATGTGGCTGTGTCCATGATTACTTTGGTTCACCCTTTATCTTCTGGTTAAATGATTATCAAATCATCATTACTGAGGGGGTTCAAGACCTCGAGTTCGTCTCTTGGCACATTATACAAGGGTTTCTGTTTGGTTCTAAAGCTGGAATCCACTTTTTTGAGAACTGCTTTTTCAAAATTTAGCATTTCTGGTGGTATTGTATGGGCCGGAGGCTTAAAAGTAGACTTTCTACTAATATTAGTATTGGTCAAAGCGGTCTCAATGCTAGTTGCGGCACTCTCTGCAAAGAAGAAATGTAATCAAACTTTGTGAAAACATTGCGCTAGTTCTTGATGCACTTTGAATTCATTTCCTTTGTTAGTAGGCACAAAACCAAGGTCCCTGTTGAGCATCCTCAGTTCACCAGGGTATAATACTCGGCTGCTCAAATTCACGAGCAATGTGTTGCTGCTCGTCCCCGGTTAGGGATTGGTCTTGGTCATACTCAGAGTGTGACGTGGATGGAGGGCCCCAATGTACCTGTGCTTGTTGTTGATGTTGTCTCCCCCTGCCTTGGCCTTGTGCTAAAAAAGCCGGGTTGTAGAAGGGTGGAGGAGGACGATTTGAGGGTGCCATCAGTGGTTGAAAATTGTGTATCTGATTTCACCATGGTACAGCGGGCCACCATTGTTGTTGGGGTTGTCCCAAATGCTGTCCCTGCCACCTCCCTCTACCCCTCTTTTGGGGGCCTTTCTGTTGTGGGCCAATGTAGCTGAAGTGTCAGTTGCTCGACCACTGATCTGTACCAGAGAAGGAGTAATTAGAGCCATACTTTCATCCCTTTTGGTTAAACTCAGGGCATGCGCAATTATCACTAAGGGTACACCCTCTCTAGGGAAAATTATGCTAGGTCTTTCTTAAATATCTTGGTGTTACTGGTTAACAGGGACTCTTTATAAAAAAAAATACTTGTTAGTCTTATAGGCTTCATTCATCTGTTTGAGTGGAGTGGCTAAAACTAGGTTTTTCAAATGTGTTTCTAAAACCTGGATCTCAACCAGGATCACGTCAGCGATACGTTTGGCCGTACTGATGATGAGTATCAGCCAGTCCCTGGTGCACCGCCATGCAATCAGGAACCAATCCTTTTTGAAAGGCTTGTCCTCAAGGAAACGTCTTGGGGCATTTGTCACAATCAGATCAGTTGGCGCACAATTGCCCCGCAATTATTCCATCATGATGGCACCATGATTACTGGTGCGAGTGTGTAATCTCTTTAAGTCTAGTAGTTTGGTTCAGTCATCAGACTATCACTGAACCAGTCTGTGTAGTGTCCAATAGGCTGGGCATTGTCCGATCGTCTGGACTATAACATCATCAAATGCAAGGGCTTGAAAGTGTGTCATAGTTCTCTCAATTTAAGTAGAAAGTGAAGGAAAAGGGGAAAGACACCTAGAAGAGCCTGGGCGAGCTAAAGACAAGATCTCTCTCAAACACAAACAAGAGAGAAGACCCACAGCCGTAGCTGCTTACAATCATATCATTCATCACAAAGAGGGGAGGTGGGACCAAGGAGATTTACAGACCTGCAAGAGTTAGCTCCCCAACCTATACTGGTACCACAATCAAGAAATAAAAAAAAAAAAAAAAAAAAAGAGTTAAACATAATAGGATGAATGCCCTCACCCACCAAGGGTGGCATGGTTCATCATTGGGATTCTCCTCCTGCCATGATGCAGAGTCACGGCATGGGCTATAAGCCCCTCTCGGAGAGGGAGGAACTCAGGGTTTTGTTTTTGTAAAGGAGGGTACACTAAATACCACTGTGATGAGCTCAAGATAGTGGGGATAGCAGAGCAGATGAAAAGTGGTGAAAAACTAGCTTCAAGGTACGAAGCAACCCTTTATTTGTGTATTCTTGGGCCAGGATTAAAAACAGAGCACTTGCGAGACAAACATAACCGCAGTTAGTGTCAAAATGTGGACTACATATTCTAGACTAATCACCCTCACGTAGTGGTGTAGCGACTTTCTTCAGGACCAACTTGTTAATGCTGCTGATCAATGTGTGTAAATATTTTTTTTAAAGTTATTTCAAATATACAAAACCATCCAGTGATCCTGTACATTAGTCTTAGATTGGGGGATTCACGACAGCTTAGAAAATTTTATATTGTTAACAGATTAATAAGGTGTCTAAAAATATAGAAGCAAAATTGAGAATTAAAAAAAGTTTTTGTAAATGTGAAGGAATTTGACATAGAAGAAAAATGTTACTAGGGATCCTCATTTATTTGTGGGAGCACTGCCACTGCATCCAACAGAATATAGTATATAGACTATGGGTGGTCTCAATTTAAATACGAAAAGCTTCAACCTTCCCATTATCATTTTTACTTTTTTATATTTGTTTGTGAATTACAGAAACTATTTCATCATTGATGTCTTTGTTTGATGAATGCTTATTTCTGTATTTGTGTATATTGTTTTCAGTTCAAATCATTGAAATTCTTTAGGGCGGGGTCGCTGGATCCCACAAAGGGCTCAGTGGGGGTAGCGGGGGGTTTCCAAAAATGATTTAGTGGGGGACCCTGTGTTCCAGTAATGATAAAGTGAGGCTTTCCACAGATGTCAGAAGGTTAAGACCCACTGCTGTACACCCTACTATTTGTTCTGTTGGTCCTAGACCTTGCGGCACGCTTAGGTGTAAAAGGCAAACTGCAGGGGCTGTGCAGAGCACAGATGATAATCATGAGTCCATTTGTGACATAACACAACATATGCCGCTCTTCCTTTGCTCGCTATAGGACCTCGATGCGCTTTAAGGTAGATATGTTGGTGCTATGTAAAACGTACATATGTATATGTATCTTATATTTAAATGACGGCATATGCCCAGTTCTGATCTCACTCCCACTGCAGAGCCTTGAAGAGGTCTAAGTAGCTGAAAGGAAGCACTAATGAATAATAAATGAGCAAGTCTTTTTACCTTAAAGAGCTTCCGTCCAGGGTTTGGAAAAGCTTTTAAGTGGAAGGACGTAAGATGTTGGCACCGCACAATATATTAATAAATAAATGTCCCTTGCTCGTACATAACACAGCATTTTTTTTAATTTGTTTTATTTTTACAGAGTTTTATATAGCGCGAACATGGCCCGAGGGTATCGGGTATCAGAGCGCTTTACATGGCACCAGTTGCGTTACATGAGGACACATTCATTTTTTGTTAGGCCTGGGGAGATTAAGTGATTTGCCCAGAATCACAGGATGTCCAGCATTGTTGCAGAGACTCGAACCCAGTTCCCCAGATTCGAGGTCGACCACCCTAGCCGTTAGGCCAACACCTCCCCCTAGCATGCCTTGCTTTTCTTCAATCGCTGGTGGGTCTCTAAGCACACTGAAGTGCCTGGCAGGTAACATGTTGATACAAACCCTCCGATTCCACCCCCATGTTTTACATGTAGGACACAAAGTAATAGGTCTACAACCACACCTAGATCAAATAAAAACATTTGTAAACCCTCACCAGGACTGCCCATCATCTAGGTCTTTAAATATACCAGTTGGTTCACACTGGGCGAGCAACGACAGAGAGGAGATTACAGATTTTGGAGGGACATCGCTGATGGCCACACAAGTACTCCTTCAATAAAATGAACTGCGTAAAGATAATGGCTAAAAAACTAATATACATGCAGGGTCAGGGGGAGTTTACAAAAGTGATATACGAGTTTGAATTAGGAAAGCTGGCACTGTGCTGTAGCACATCTGTGCTGTAGCACATCTCAAAAGATTGACACTCCGTGCGTTTAGACTTCCTTGTGCTTCTCCTGCAAGGTGGCATGCATTCTCTCGGTCTTTCCATATCTCCTCGTGTCTCTGGCTTTTTGTGTTAACATCGCTTGAATTGACATTGTTGTAGTGTCCTGCTAAACACGTAATGAGGTAACCCCTCCCTTGGGGCAGTGCCAACACCCACTCCTCACCCATCCAACACAGGCACCACTAGTCCGGTGACCCTGCCAATAAAATGGGCTGGGTGCATGTTTTCTGGGCCAGTTACATCCCATTACACTAGTATCCGCGTCGTCCTACACCTACCATGTGGGCCTAGGGCCCAGAACATCGGCGACGAGGCAGGATGGGCTCTGCCTGCCGCAGCTCACCATCCGGAAACCCTCTCACCTCAATCTGCTGGTGTGATGGGCTCCATTCTTTCCCGAGTGGAAGAGAAGCTGGCATACTTACTGCGGCCTGAAGCACTACCCTGAGGGGGAGGAAGGCACCCGGTGTGATGCTGCGTGGCACTGTGCAGTGGATGGTGATGCCCTGGCGAAGCGCAACTACAACGGGGAGTGGTGCCAGACAGCGGTGCTGGTGCCACCATGCCAGACAGAACAAGCACTGGAAATGCAATCGGTCTCGCATTTGTTTGCCATTTACAGCGTCAAAAGCTGGAAATCAATGTGTTTTACCCAATGTATTATGAAGCATATGTATGTGGTCTGTAGTGGAATTACGTGAGTTGGATTAGAACGGTTAGTTGTGGAGCAGCATAAAGCATAAGGAAGGAGAGTGAGTACGTGAAGAGCAGCATGACTGTTAACAATAGGGGTCTATAGTTGGCAGAGGTAGATACCTTTGTCCAAATAGAGACCCTTGCTTCTAGTCAGGGTAAGGGGGATACACTCCTAAAATATGCCCTGCTCACCCCCTTGGATGCTTGGCACGAGCAGACAGGCTTATCTCACAGGCAGTGTGTAAAGCATTTGTGAACACATACAGTAACACAGTGAAAACACTACAAATGGACACCACACCAGTTTAGAAAAATAAGTAATTTTTATCTAAACCAAAACAAGACCAAACGACAAAAATCCACAATACGGTGTCAAAAATATCCTTAAAAATAGGTTATTAACTCAAATAAAGGTTCTAGCAACAAATAACTCCACATAGAGTTATTACGACGTCATGACAGATGAATATCCCAAAGAACAGCGCCGACCGTGAGGTGCGTGGCATCGTTCCCAGAGTTAAGCACACCTACAAAGAAGATTACCTTGGAATTGTTGAAAGCAAAGACTGTGCACGGCTTCGGGATGGTGATGCTTCGTAGGGTGCCTGCGGCGTCGGTTCCTTACGACCCCAGGGAAGGTGATGCCTCTGTTCCTTACTGCAGCGCAGGGGAGGTGAGAAGTTGGTTCCTTACTGTGTCAGGGAGGTGACGTCCCGAATGGTAGCGAGGCGTCTGTTCCTTACGACGGTGCGATGTCGATGGATTCGGGAGTCACCCATGTCGAGGATCGTCTCTGCATTGATAAAGCACTGCGTCGGTGAAGTCGGGGCTGCAGTGTGAGTCGGGACGGTGCATCGTGTACATCACGAGCGGTGTCCTTGACTCCGGTGCAGGCAGAGGCCTCGTGGACGGCTTCGGAGTCGATGCGGCACAGCGTCGGGCCTACGGTGCAAGTCGGGGCGGAGCGTTGTGCTCTTCACGAGCAGTGCCCACGGCTTTAGTGCAGGTTACGGCGTCGCTCGCCAGCGTCGGTTTTGCAATTTCCTTCTGTAGCATCTGAAACAGCAGTTCCAGATGCAGGGAGGCAGAAGGGATGAAGCCTTTGTGTCCCTGAGACTTCAGAACAGGAACCAAGCTCAATTTCAAGCCCTTGGAGATCTTCTTCAAGCATGTGGCAAAGCAAACAGCAAAGCCCTTTTCTCCTTTCCTTGGCAGCAAGTAGCCACTGCAGGCCAACGCCAGATAGCAAACAGCACAGGGGGCAGTATTCCTCCTCAGCCTATCCCGCTCTTCTCCTTGGCAAAGGTTCCTCTTGATTTCCCAGAAGTGATCTAAAAGTCTGGGGTCTGGGCCCCTCTTTTTATCCACAAAAACCCTTTGTTTCTGAAGGCAGAGAGTGTCTGTACCCAGCCAAAACCAGTTCTGTCTTCACTGGTGCGGCTTCTTGTCAGGAGGTGGAGACAGCATTGTTGTAGGTAGACCAGGCCCATTCAGGTAAAAATAAAATCTCCTCCCCTACTCTAAATGCAGCCCAGGTCTATTGAGCCCAGCCATGACTCAGACTTCTGAAGCCACTGCCCCTCTCCAGCTCCTGTGATCCAAAAGCCAGAAATGCAATACACAAACCTAGCTGAGGCACACTGGATGGTTAGGCAAGAAAATACATACTTTCTAAAAGTGGTATTTTCAAACACAGAATGCAAAAGTCACCCTGACTAAAAGATGCACTTTAACATCCTATACTTTACTTTTCGATCTTGTTTCCAGGGTCACTTATGTTTATAAGATGTTATAAACAAACACCCCATTCTGTCCTATGGGAACAGATAGCCTTGCAATAGTGAAAAACAAAATTGGCAGTATTTCACGATCAGGACATGCCACACACATCAGGGCATGTACCTTTCACATACAATGCACCCTGCCCACAGGGGTACCTTGGGCCTACCTTAGGGGTGGCTGCTATGTCGAAAAATGAAGTTTTAGGGTCTGGCAAGTGTGTGCACTTGCCAAGTCGGCATGGCAGTCCCAGACTGCACACAGGCTCTGCAATGGCAGGCCCGAGTCACATTTTACCAGCTGCTTCTGTGGGTGGTACAATCAGGTCCGCAAGCCCACCAGCAGCATTTGATTTACAGGCCCTGGGCAAACATAGTGCACAGTACTAGGGTCTGACAAGTAAATCAAATAAGCCAATCATGGAATCACTAAAGAGGACGATTGGACCAAGGCGCTGGCTAGCCCTAGGTACTCCGCTGTTTCCACTAGATACAGGCTGATCCAATTTAAATATCTCCACAGGATATATTACACACGCCTCCGCCTCTGGAATATGGAGCTATTTAGTCCCCCACCCGTCTCCGCTGTGACTCAGACAAGGGGTTGTTTCTTCATATGTTGTGGAGTTGTGGGGCGCTGCAACACTTCTAGTCGGGCGTCCTGTCTTGTATGGGGCGGGTATTGGTATGGGACATTCCAGCAGACCCTGGATTGACACTGCTTCACAGCACGGAAGACATTGGGGGAGGTGCAACAGATATAAAAAGACACATTCTGTTCTTGGGCCTTACAATGGCGAAGTGAGACATTGCACAGCACTGGAAGGCTACGTCCCCACCATGTTTAGCAAATTGGGAAAATGCCATGGATAGGTGCATGTCTACGGAGATTTCAGTGTTTCAGCCGAGGGGCTGTCCACAAAAAAATGGGAAGATCTGGGCCAGGTGGGCCAAATATCGGGGTATTGATTTGTCCTTAATGTTGCAGCCTGTGAACAGAGATCCTCTTGAACAGCTAGTGGTAAATGACTTGTCAGTTTAATGGGATAGAAACCTATAGATGTGGAAGGAAACTCATTCGATGTGTTTGTGCTACGTTTTTGATGGTATGTATGGTGCGTGGTTGGGGGAGTGGGTGGGGGGCTGTTTCTGGTCTGATGTTCTGCAGACCTTCTGGGTTGAAAATCTTCAGTATCTAGAGTTTTTACAATATGCCTTTCAACTGTATGTTGCTTGCCGGGCTTGGCCCATCTGGTACTATCGAAAATCAATAAAATCTGTTATAAAAAAAAAATAATAATAATGGAATCACCAATCCGTAGCAATAATTTAAAAAGGGAGCACTTGCACTTTGGCACTGAACAGCAGTGGCAAAGTGCCTAATGCACAGCAAAACACAGGAGGTGAAGGCAAAAAATGTAATAGAGACCAACGCCAATGGTGCCAGGTCTAACAATGACGCACAAGTAAAGCAAGTAAGAAGAGCAGCAGGAGATACAAAAAAGGAGAGTGAGAAGAGCAGTATGAGGCACAAGTATGGAGAGTGATAAAGAAAAAAGCAGTGTAAGGTACAAGGAAGGAGAGTTACGGGAAGAGCAGAATGAGACACAAGGAAGGAGAGAGAGGAAAGGAGCAGCGTGAGGAACAAGGAAGAATGAGTTCTCCCCGTTTTCTTTAAAAGACAAAAGTAGTGGCAGAAAACGGGTTTGCTACTCACACTCCTAACTGCAGCATAAGAAGCAAATAAGTAAAAACATTAATCCTTAAAACAAATGTATGAAAATGGCTCAACTTAGAACCCCTTTGACACCCCCCCAGCTAAATGAGGCTGTAAGGAGAGTTAAAGAATTGTGTACTCCATAAACAAACATCATGCCTTCTGAACTGCCAAACGCAAAAGAAAAATGCCTCAATTTTCTGCATTGTTTTAAAATAGAAGAAACCAAATGTGAGACTGTCTCACTTAATAAAAAATGACAGCCCTGAGATATTTTTCATGAACTGCCTGATAAACACAAATGAAAAGGACATGCAAGAAAAGGTCAGGAAATAAAACGATTTCCAAACATCATTCTTTCTCTCACCAGAAGTAGGCCCTCCACACTGCTCTTGATGAAAAGCAAAGGAAGCCATCAAGCATAAGAAAAAGGAACAAGCACGGGCCAATGCTACCACATTTTCAAAGAAAATCTCATACGAGTAAGAACACGTCTCTCGTCCATAAGCCAAAAACACTAACTTCGCAAAAAAACTGCTGGTTGGTTCTCAAGTTAATGTGGGCAACAAGGCATAATAGCAGAAATGGAGATGTGTGGCACATAGGATATTCACATGATGAACGGAATAGTCATACCTCACAAGATAAGATTAACACAAGCCCATTGAGTAAAGAAGAACATAGTATACGCGGTCAATGCGACCCAAAGGAGGGTTAACACGAACCCTGTCACATTTAAAATAAGGAATAAAAGATATATAAAAGGGGGGGGGGGGGAGGGGGGAGGAGGGGTCAAGCCCATGCACTGAGCTCACTAAGAAACTAGAGCTGCACTGCCACGAACAAAAACAAGCATTCTTGTGAGGGTGCAGTACCACAGGCTGTCATTCGGTGTCTGTCCCTATTGACCGCTTTTGGCTGCATATGGTACTACACCCTGCAACATGGCGAAGGAAAGGATAAGGCACAGCGGTGAGAGCTGCTGACTGTTGAGTTGGTCGATCAGTGTTCGAGTCTGTTGTCAGCCCAACATGCTGTGATAATGGGAGGATTGTTTAATTTTAACAAAAGAAGGAGTTATTACAAGTAAAACAAGAGCTAATAGATCGAATGAAAGAATTACGAAAAAAGATATACATCTTTAAAACAACCCTCACTCACCAACCTGGTTGGTGACATGCTTCATCATAGGGTCCCCACCCGAGCGGCCGAATGCCTCTCGGGTGTGCTACAATGCCGGATTACAGCAGAGCGGGTGTGATAGTGCAAGGTGAATAGTAGTGAGAAAAAAAAGAGGATTAAGATTGCCTTTATTATTCCCTAAAACGTTCTACTGGAGTAATAAGGCAAGATTAAAAACGAGGAAGGATGTCCTATAAGGTTCAATTGGCCTGTGACATCCACAAGTGTATTAAGTGACAGAATCAATGTCTACATGTTTCAGCCTCGGTGTGCGAAATCGCGAGGCTTTCTTTAGGACCAGAGGTGACATGAGGGGTATGCACTAGCTAAGGTGCACCAGTCTCTATGACACAGAATCAACCGCAAACTTACGGTTTTACTCTCAGCATTCTCTGAAAGGTAATGGTTTGTAATCTGTAAGAGAAAGGAACAGATTACGCTGTACAGGTAAAGCACATACCGACATTAATCAGCAAGGTGCAAAGAACCGTGCTTTCATCCAAGCCGTTCAAAACGTGCGATCAGCTATCCAGATTATGGTGTTTTATTATTCACGTATCGTGCACTCGTGTTGCACACCCACGCCTCTCAAGTTGGAACCGTGGTTTCTATCTATACCGAGGGGTATTATGACTAAAACATGCCTGGGAAAATGCCCAATGACATTTGGGAGGCCCCAAGCATTCAGTACTGTGAGAGTCAGATCTTTGTCCACATTTCTAGGGCGGGTGGAGACGAGAGAATCCCTAATGCTCCTGGCTCTCTTGAAAGAAAAGAGTGGTCTTTCCCACTTCATGGTGCCGGTATGTAGGATTTTCGAATGCTTATTTAAGGATTTTGTCACTAGGTTAGAAACCATGCTGTAGGTAGTCACGCAATGGAGTGGAATATCCTTACTAGATTGCTTTTTTGTCTAATGGAGCTTCTCGTGGCTATTTTCTGGCCCATTTCTGGCATTAAGTAAGTATTCTATCCAGGTAGCCCCGGATTGTCAGCTTCTTTGATAGAACTGCTGCTTGAGTTTGGTAATCCTTTAGTTTGCTGCTATTTCTCCTCAGGCGGATGTATTGTCCATAAGGCAGGTTTTCCCTAAGAGCCTTTGGATGAAAGCTGTCGAATTGTAGGAAGTTTGTTTGGGCGGTCGGTTTTTGGTAAGTTTTTGTTTCCAATCTGCCCTGCTCCTTGGTGATGGCTATGTCCAAGAAAACACTTTCTTTTTCGTCCATGGAGTGTGTGAACTTTAAATTGCTATCACAGTCGTTTATCCCTATGACGAACTCAGATAGTACTTTTTTGGCTCCTTGACAAGGACGTCGTCAATATATCTCCTCCAAAAGGAGATATGAGTGCTAAAGGAATTGCTATCATCCAGGATGTATTTTTGTTCAAAATCCTGTACATACAACCCTGCCACACTAGTGGCAAAGATACTCCCCATCGAAGCACCATTTATTTGGAGAAACAAGTCCCCTTCAAATTAAAAAAACTTCTCCTTGAGCGCCAGTTTGGCACACTCAATTATGAAGCACTTGGGCGTTCTGAATTCCCAGTCAGCCTCAGCCAGAGCCCTACTGATCTTCCACAGTATCATCCTGTGGGAGGCTAGTATATAGGCCCTCTATGTCAAGACTCACTAGAATAGTAGAGTCATTGTCCACATTGATTTCTTTTAGGAGGTTCTGCAGACTCTTAGTGTCTTTGAGGTAGGCCTTTGTGTTCTGTAAAAGTGGCTTTAGAAAGAAATCACAAAATTGTGATAAAGGTTCCAATAAGAAGCCTATACCCAAAACAATTGGTCGACCCCGGGGAGGCAATCTGTTCTTATGCATTTTTGGTAATGTGTAAAAATAGGGGATTTTTTCCTTCCCTTCAACCAAAAAAATCAGCCTCTTGCTTAGAAATGGTAATGTATAAAAATAGAGGATTTTTTCCTTCCCTTTAACCAAAAAAATCAGCCTCTTGCTTAGAAATGTGACCATTAGTTTCGGCAGAATCTACCAGGGCTCTGATCTTTTTTTAGCTCCGGTGTACGATTCGTTTTCAGGTAAGAATAGTTCTTTTTATCATCCAACAGGCGGCGGCATTCTTTTTGGTAGTCTAGGTTATCTTGTACAACCACCCCTCCGACTTTGTCTGCCTGTTTGATCGAGCTGATATTATTGCTCTTTAGTTGTTTAAGGGCCTTGGTTTCATCTTTACTCATGTTTTTGAAAATTATCTTTGTCCTCCATATTTGACGTCATTGAACACAGCCTGTTTAAAAGAGGTAATTTCCACCGGAGTGATGTGAGGCGGTGGATTGAATGTGGATTTCAAGCGTAACCCTGTTTCACATGGGTTGAGAATGTCATCTCTTGGCCCCTGTTTTTCAAAAAAAAGCTTTCAGTCTAAGCTTTCTAAAGAACTCGGCAAGTTCACAATGTAGGTTGAACTTGTCTAACCTTGCCGTTGGCACAAATCTCAACCCTTTGTTCACAACCCTTTCTTCTGTTGGAGTCATGGTGAGTGAGGAAAGGTTTGTAACTAGACCCTGTGGTTGCCTGTCCCTGCTTGTGGTTCTCGTGACTTGCTCCTGTTGTTGTTCCCTACTGGGTCGTCCTCCTACCAGTGTACCAGATTTGTCCCCTTTCTCCTTCCCCCTTCTGCCGTTCCCTAAAAAAGGCGGCCTGTATGAGTATTGTGGAAAAAGGGGTTGTGGTTGTGTGAAAGCTGGGTTAAATCCAAACATTGGATATTGTTGATGTGGATTGAAAAGGCCGGGGAATCCTCCCATCCCTGGTGTGGGGTAATTGTGCCATGGTTGCTGTGAATTTTGAAATCTATTCCTCCCTCTTCGTCTAGATTTATTACTTCCTCCACTAGACCTGCTATTCGTGGAGGAGTCATCGTTCGAGAAATCAGAATTTCTCAAATTTCTTGTGAGGGGAACAAAGTCTGGGTCAGCCTAGGGGTACGTTTTGGTGTAGGAGAAGCGTTTTAAGTCTCTCTGAAATTTTTGTATTTTAGACGGAGTTAAATTCTCTTTGTATTCGTTGATTTCTTTGTGGAGTTCATCTGACTTTTTTTATATGCTGTGATGGTGGTTTTAAAGTGATTTTCCGTAATCTGTATTTCTATAAGCATAGCTTCTGAGAGTCTTAGGGAGGTCTTCATAATTAGGACAATTCAGTCACATGTGCAATGACGCAATCTAAACCCAATTTGTTCTAAAGGTAGCGTCCTCTAGGAAAATCCAAGGTGCGTTTGTGACTATTAGGCCCTTTGGCCCTGTGTTATTCCCTAAATACTCAGTCAAGATTGTGCCATGTAGGATTGTTCTAATCCTATTTCTCTATTGTTCAGTTAACTTGTCACAGTCAGTTGTCTGTGCAATAGTTTGGGCTATATTCGGGTCAGCAAAGAGGAACGGTCCTGCCAAAATAGCATTTACCTCCTCATCTGTGAAGGTTAAGCCTTGGTTCTCCCCCATGTTTGTCTGTGAGTTAGGCTGAGTATCACGTCTCCAAATTATAAATCTCTCACAGCTGTGCGCTGCCAAAATATAGTCAAACAAAAAGATTACGTTGTTAGTACGCAATGCATTTACATCGCAAGTCATTACAACGGTTTGCAGTAGGGGGTGCGCTGGACTTAGGAATAGTATTATTTACTATTTCTACTCTAGTCTGCGCAACAGTAGGGAAGGTGTTGGAATTCATTTCCAATTCCTCAGCGCCCCCTCCAGCAAGTCGTTGTAATGACCTTCAATGTAAATGCATTGCGCACTAACAACGCGGTCCTTGTAACGACCGCGTTGTAATAGTACTGCGATGTAATGACAGCGTTGTAAACGCTGTTTCCCCCCCTGACGCACATTATTACTGAACTGTTGACACTAACCACAAATCATCTGTAGCATCAGCAGAGTGCACCAACTCCATACAATGGAAATCTGTTTAAGTGTCCACTACTGTCCTGTTGAGTGCCTCTAGAGGGACTATGTGGTATCTAGTTTGTTTTGTTTCTACAGGTTGGACTCGTCTTTTTGTTTGAGTTTTGGGAGGAATCTAGTGTACTGCTGAACACGTAATTAGGTAGACCCTCCCTTGGAGCAGTGTCAACACGCACATCCATCCAACAAGTCAGGTGAACCTGCTAATAATAAAAGGGGCGTGCACACGTGTTCTGGGCCAGTAACCTACCTACAATAGTACACATGCCGTCCTACCATGTGGGCCCAGGGCCCAAGACACAACAATTGCATGTGCACAGACCATTTGGGATTGAACACACTCTTTATAGGAGTTATTGCATTTAATAAAAATCAAATGTTCAGTGCCAATGTTCCCTTAACGGCCATTTTCATCAAACTTTTGGGCATATTTCAGTCAGTGTGCCTAATAGTTGCTGTGCTTTATTTCGGACTGCTAGAGAACGGTTTGCAATAACTTAATGTCCAAGGACATAGAATATTTCTCAGTAATATGCATATTCATTGTGTATATTTTGGTTAGTTAAGTTACAAATGGTCACCTTTGTTGCTTAAAAGCCACTCACCTTTGGCCCCCATATTGCTAGATTGACATCCTGCTGCCCTCCCCCCCCCCGGTCAGAGCTTGCTTCACACTGTCTCACCTGTGGGTTCCACCTTATGCACTCTGCTGGCATGAGGCATTAGACTCAGAGCTCCACTCCCCAGGGAATTGGTTGGGGCAAATTCTCAGAGTATTTATACATTCGCCCTTTGCACAGTTGTAAAATTGTAAAATTCAATGAAAAAATATCTGCTGCAGTGTACTCAAACTAAACATACTGACTGAGGCCTCTCTGGCCCGATCAGACATCAACAAGCACACGTTGAAACTTCGTCTTGCAAGAGTGCTTGTTCTTCTTCGTTAGGCCTTCACTTTGATTTTAGATACAACAACACGGCCATTTGAAAAGTACACTAAACATTTTGAGAGTACACATAACATCAATCGAAAACCGCTCAGAACATTATATCTGGAGATGCCATGTGTCCTGCCCATCCATCCCACTGCACCTCACAGGCATCCTACAAAAGTTCAGTTCATTTAATAACAAACATGCAGAGACATGTGGGGACTGTGGAACACGGGGAGAAGTGAATAGCAAACGGCTCCAAACCAAATGATCCTGGAGCTTGGATCCCTTTTTTAACCTAAATGGGGATGTTAAAAGTTACGAAGACTGTATGCAGTGTGTGAAGGGTCGTTATAAACAAAAAAAATGTAAAGAAAGCAGTGGACACTAAGTATGTGTGTAAGGAAAAATGTAGTCTCAAGAGGTAATATGGTTACATGCCTCGTGCTTTTAGAAGTATTGGAATTACACCCTTTGGCATCACAGCATTGTTACCAGCAAGAACATAACTGTAGTATCTTGTCCATGCTGTTAGCGCGTGGACACACTTTGATGTCACAGCTTGCGCTGATGCTTCCGTTCTTGCTGCGACACCCGGGGAGAGAAATCGGTTAGGTTTTGACAGTTGAGATCTGTGGGATCAGTGCTATTCTTCTTAGAATAAACGTTATTGAACATTCATCACCCTGTCCTGTCAATTCTACATGCGTTTGTGGCGACAATCTTGATGCCACACAGAACCTACGTGTGAAAGTAAAGAAAACAAGCATTGGCATAGCCAATAGGTCTCGCTTTTGGGACCTTATAAGAAACGCGTTACTTACCTGTAACAGCAGTTATCCAGTATTGGTGTCTTTCATAGATTCACATGCCTGAATCTTTCCCCGTCGTCGAGACGGGAGCCTCCGGTACATAAAAAAGTAATGTCCTATAGACATACATAGAGAAAAATAGGCCTAAGGGCCTCCCCTTAGCCGCCTATCTTAGTCCTTATGTAAAAAGGACCAAACTCTTAGAGTCAGCCAATCAGCTATCACCTCCCTCTAGAACCTTCCTGGCAGGAGCCTCAGTCCCTCAGATTTTCGTACGCACCAAGCTAGGTAGGCGTAATACAGTTAGAGAGAGACGTGAGTCCTTCCAGGGGAGGCGGGAGGGTTGCATGTGAATCTATGAAAGACACCAATACTGGATAACTGCTGTTACAGGTAAGTAACGCGTTTCTTATCCAGTATTAGGGGTGTCTTTCATAGATTCACATGCCTGAATCAGAGTAGTTAGCAATACATTATGCACATTCCTGATGTAACATGCCATATAGTTATTTTAGATAATACACATATTACCATAACAGTTTGAAACATTGGCATACAACAAACAGTAAAACAGTAAAGAATGTGCATACCAGGAAGGCGGGTTGTTGGAAGGCTCACCTCACTGGAACAGATGGCGGAGCACCACCTGGCCCACTGCCGCATCCTTCGTAAGTTCGGCATCCAGGCAGTAGTGTCTGGAGAAGGTATGCGGTGACTTCCACGTCGCCGCTCTACAGATGTCCAAAATCAGCACTCCAGCGAACAGCGCTGCTGATGTGGACATCGCTCTGGTGGAGTGTGCTTCCACCCTGTCTCGCAACGGCCGTCCGGCCCCTTCATGGCAGAACGTTATTGCAGAAGAGATCCACCTTGAAATGCTCTGTTTTGTTAGTGGCATACCCAGCCTTGGTCTGCTGTAGGCCACAAATAACTGCGAAGACTTTCTGAAGGTTTTTGTCTTGTCTATATAAAACTTAAGACACCGTTTGAGATCCAGAGAATGGAGCGTCCTTTCTGCTGCCGTGGTAGGGTTTGCAAAGAAGGAGCGTAGGACCACCGGCTCGTTGAGGTGAAAGTCTGAAGGCACTTTCGGTATGAACTTGGGATTTGTCCTCAGCACCACCCTGTCCTGTTTGAACTGCATGAAGGGCTCCTGAATGGAGAGAGCTTGCAACTCGCTGACTCTCCTGGCAGATGTTAGAGCGAGTAATAGAGCCGTTTTCCATGAGATGTACTTGATGGAAGCTCGGTGGATGGGCTCAAAGGGGTGCTTCATGAGTTGGTTAAGGACCAAGTTGAGGTGCCATGTCGGTGGGACCCTTCGAGGTCTTGGAAAGGACCTATAAAGACCCTTAAGGAACTGTTTAACAAGTCTACTGGACCAGAGAGACGGGCCTTTGAAAGTCCTGGTAAAACGTGAAATTGCCGCCAGATGCACCTTTATGGATGCATGCGCTAATCCGGACTGTGCCAAGAGCAGGAGATATGGCAATATCTGTTCGGGCGTGATATGAAGTGGTCTCAGGCCCTTCTCCGAGCACCAAACGCAGAAGCGTTTCCATTTGAGAGAGTAGGTTTTGTTGGTACTGTCCGCCCTCGCTTTTGCTAGCACGTCCCTGCATTCCTGCGGGATGTTCAAATGGCAGAACTCTCTGTGCTCAGGAGCCAGGCCGATAACCTGAGCGATTGGAGGTTCGGGTATTGCACCTGCCCGTTGGACATGGTCAGCAGGTTCGGGTGCTGTGTTAGACGAATCGGTGTCCTGATGGAGAGGCGATGAAGGTCCGAGAACCAGTGCTGCCTCGGCCAGTACGGGGCGATCAGAATTAGGGTACAGGGCTCCGCCTTCATCTTCCTGAGGACCCTGGGAATCATCGGGAACGGTGGAAAAGCGTACGCAAATACGCTGAACCAGCCTATGGAAAAGGCATTTCCGAGCGACTCCGGTTGGGGATGCCAACTTGCGTAGCTTGGGCATTTGGCGTTCTCCCTGGTGGCGAACAGGTCGATTCCTGGAACCCCCCACTCCGAGAATACGTGTGTTAGTGCACTCTCGTTGAGCTCCCATTCGTGGGAGAGGGATTTCTGCCTGCTTAGGGCGTCCGCAATGGTGTTGTCCTTTCCCGGGACGTAGTCCGCCCTGAGGGTGATCCCATGGAGAACAAGCCAGTTCCAGATCTTCTGCGATTCGCGCGATAGAGTGAGCGAACGCGTTCCTCCCTGCTTGTTCAGATAATGCATCGTCGTGGTGTTGTCCGTTCTGACGAGCACCTGGGAGTTCTGGATGCGTGGTAAAAAGGCCTGCAGCGCTAGATACACAGCCCTCAACTCCAGCAGATTGATATGGAGGCGTTGCTCCCGATCCGACCATTTGCCACTTACTCTGAGGTCCTGAAGGACAGCTCCCCAGCCCGCTAGAGATGCATCTGTGGTGATCACCAGTGGCGCTGCTGGAAGCAGGAACGGTAGTCCTCTCGAGAGGTTTCTGGAGTCCTTCCACCACTCGAGACTCCTGGATATTTGCGGTGTTATGCTTATAATGTCTTCGAACGAACCTGTACTCTGAGTCCACTGGTTCGATAGAGCCTCCTGCAGTGGACGCATCCGCAGCCTGCAGTGAGGGATGAGTAGTATACAAGAAGACATCATTCCCAGGAGTGACTTGAAGGTGCGAACCCTCAGGGATTTCCTTGATGCCACCGTCTTGGCCAGCGATATGATCCTGTGTTTTCTTTCGTCTGAAGGAAATGCTCCCGCACATTCCGTATTTAAGGTAGCCCCGAGGAAGGTGATGCTTCTCGTTGGGGACATATGTGATTTCTGAAGATTGAGTGTCAGTCCTAGATGTTGGAAAAGATTGGTACAAGCGTTGGAGGATTTGGTTGCGCCTACGGCCGTGGGCGCCTTGACCAGCCAGTCGTCTAGGTAGGGGAAAACTTGGTGACCCATTTGACGTAGGAAAGCTGCCACAGGAGAAAGGCACTTGGTGAAAATCCGCGGAGCGGATTTGAGGCCAAACGGAAGGACCTTGAACTGGTAGTGCTGTCCTGCCACTTCGAAACGTAGAAACTTTCTGTGCCCCCTGAGAATCGGGATGTGATAGTAAGCATCCTGAAGATCCAAGGATGTCATGAAATCTCCTTCCTCCAGAATGCCTAGGATTTCTTGGAGCGTCACCATCCTGAACGACTGACTCTTCAGGAAAGAGTTGAGTGCTCTGAGGTCCAAGATAGGCCTCCACTTCTTTTCTTTCTTTCGTATCAGAAAGAAACGGGAGTAGAATCCTTTCTCCCTCTGAGCTGATGGAACTCGCTCGATTGCTCCCTTGCGTAACATCTCCGATATTTCCCGGAGCAGCAGCCGCAGATGTCTGTGTGGAAACCTGCGGGGAGGGGTTGCAGGTGGGATGGCGGTAAATTCTAGGGAATGGCTGAATCTGAGGAGTTGGAGCACCCAACGATCTGAGGTGATGATGCGCCAATTATTTTGGAAATGGGTCAATTTTCCTCCAATTTGTGAAGAAGAAGATGGTAGCTGGACTGGCTGGAGTAAGCGGTCACTGGCGTCCGCCGGTGCCCCTCTTCTGGTTCTTACCCTTGAAATTAGATCTTCCGTAAGATGACTGTCGACCCTGTTGATGCTTTTGCTGGTACTGGGTCTTATTCTGGAAAGAATATGAGGACTTATTCTGGAAGGATCCTCTGTAGGAGGACTGACCTCTAGATTTGTTGCCCCGAAAGGACTGGTTCCTTGCCTGCAGGGTTCCAAGCGCTCTAGCCGTGTCCGTGTCCTTTTTAATGGCTTGTAGCGCCTCGTCAATTTTATCTCCAAATAGATGCTGTCCGTCGAAGGGCATATCTAGCACCTTCGTCTGTACTTCCTGCCTGAACGATGTCGCCTTGAGCCATCCTTGACGGCGCAGGACTGCAGCCCCAGCCAGTTGACGAAAGCCTGTCATGGCTACATCTATGGCGCAGTCGATAATCTCGGCCGCAGAAGTCTGGCCTTCGGAAAGTAGTGCCTTCACCTCATCATGAACCGCACTCGGAAGTTCTGCTAAATATGGGGCAATATCCTCCCAAAGTTGGCGGTTATAACGCCCTAAAAGGGCTATGGAATTGGCCACCTTGATGGTCATTGCCGAAGTGGTCGAAAACCTTTTGCCTAATTTTCTGCCCTCCTTGTCCGGTGGTGCTGACAGAGGCGAGGAGGGATTTCGAGAATTTTTCTGGGCTGCTTGAGTCACGACAGAATCCGGCTTCGGGTGGCCAGTCAGGCAAGCTGGTGCCGTGGACGGTGCCTTATACTTCTTATCCAGGCGCGGAACAACCGCAGGAACTGAGGCTGGCGTCAGCATCAACTTCTTTCCCTGGTCCCAGAGGAAGTCGATGATAGGGATTGATTTGGTCGTCTTCTTCGTCTGCTCTTTAAAGTCATGGAGGAAGCATTCCGTCTCCGCCGACTCCATGACCATATGGAACCGCGTTGCAGCCCGTTCAACGAGCTTATGAAAACCACCAATATCCACAGGTGGTGAATCCGCCTGGCGCGGTTGTGGTGAAGGTGGTGACGATGCTACATACTCCTCCTCCTCATCCTGGTCGGATTGGTCTCCCTGGACCTCTCCTTCTTCCATCTCCTCAGCCTCCTCATCCGATGACTCTATCACCTGAGGTGGCGGCTCGTGGCAGACCTGCGTAACCGGCCGTGATTGCCTTGGGGCTGTCGATGGGGGGTTTGTAGTTGGCATTGGGACCCCTGTATCCATCCTTGGTGGTTCTGGGAAACGTTGTTTGTAATCCCTGATAAGGAACTTGAGGTCCTTAACTATTGCCAGAGGGAGGCAGACCATTGGAGTGACCTCCGTTCGGACCTGTTCCTGGACGGGGCGCTCCTGCGCACTTGAATCTTCCTGCTCCTCGTCCGTGCTTTGGCATTTGACAAACAGCTCGGAAGGGGAAGTAGCTTGCTGAAAGAGCTCCTCCTCGGACTCTTCGCTCTGCAGAATCTCCAGAGGTAAATTGGTTTGGACCTTGCTTGGAGATGTTGTTTCCGGGGTAATCTGTGGTCTGGAAAGTTTGCCAGCAGATCCTTGCACAGAAACCTCCGTGGTTTTCCGTCCCATGGACGACGACGAAATTCCCGTCGATGGCTCCGTCGTCGACGGTATGGCTGTCACCAACGGCGTCCCCATCGACGATAATTTCCTCGTCGACGAAGTCTTCGTCGACGAAGTCTTCGTCGACGATGCGGTCGTAGACGATTCAGTCGTCGTCGACGCTTTCGTCGTCGACGCTTTCGTCGTCGACGCTTTCGTCGACGATGCCTTGGTCGTCGACGATGCCTTGGTCGTCGACATCTTCGTCGACATCTTCGTCGACGATGCCTTCGTCGTCGACGCGCTCGTCATTGATATCCTCGTCGTCGACTCTTCCGTCGACGGAGGGCTCCTCATCGACGAGGTCCTCGACGGGACTATCTTCGTCGTCGACGATGATTTAGACGACGGTTTTAAGAGTATAATAGACGAGATAGGGGTACCTGCAGACGATGATGAAGGGGTCGTCGTCGTCGACGAGCGGACCGACGCCGCTGTGGATGTGGACACGGTCGTCGTTGCTGTGGAGACATGTCCTGATGGCCTTTTTTGCGCAGAGGATGGTGTCGCAATTTTTGTGGCCGACAGAGTAGGCTTCTTGAAAGTGAGAGAGACCTTGACAGACGCTGAAGATTTCGAAGATCTTGCCTCGGAAGACGTCTTGTGTGTCTTCTTAGGAGGAGCGTCTGAGGGGCCAGGAGATGTCACTCTCGGCCTCTTCAGGGAGACTTCAGAGGTTCCGGAAAAGTTCGCCTCTGAGGACACCACACTGTCTTTGTCCTTGAGCCTGTCCAGCCAGATAAGCAGGCGGCCCTCCCTGTCTCTCAAGGTCTTATGTGGAAAAGACCTACATATTTTACAGTCCTTAGGGACGTGGTCCGGATAAAGGCAATACAAGCATAGTTCATGCTTGTCGTCCACATGCAGCCTCTTCTTCCCACATGAAGAACAAGCTCTGAAAAGGGCTTTCTTCTGGGATTCAGACATGCCAGGAGTTGTAGATGAAATAAACACTCACTGCAGCAATAAGAGGCCTGAAGTAGTCAGCGTTGAAATCCTGAAGAAAAAAGTCACCAAAAAACGTGAATAATCTGGCTTGAAAGAGATCCTGAGGAGAACTCAGGCTGGAGACTCCCTAGCACAACGTGCGGTAGAAAATCTGAGGGACTGAGGCTCCTGCCAGGAAGGTTCTAGAGGGAGGTGATAGCTGATTGGCTGACTCTAAGAGTTTGGTCCTTTTTACATAAGGACTAAGATAGGCGGCTAAGGGGAGGCCCTTAGGCCTATTTTTCTCTATGTATGTCTATAGGACATTACTTTTTTATGTACCGGAGGCTCCCGTCTCGACGACGGGGAAAGATTCAGGCATGTGAATCTATGAAAGACACCCCTAATACTGGATAAGTATTTAGATAGGCAGCACAATATCCTTTGTGCAACAACATTAACTGTTGCATGGTTCAACACTTAAGGCACCAAAGGCGAGACCTATTGTCTATGCCAATCCTTTTTATTTATTTGTAAAGGACAAGCAGTGCGATCAGGCTCCGGCTGCCACTTAGAGGTAGACAGAGAGAGGTGTGGAGAGAGAGAGAGAGGTGGAAAGAGAGAGAGAGAGAGAGAGAGGGGTGTGGGGAGAGAGAGAGGTGTGGAGAGAGAGAGAGAGGTGTGGAGAGAGAGGTGTGGAGAGAGAGAGAGAGAGAGGGGTGTGGAGAGAGCGAGAGGTGTGGAGAGAGAGAGAGAGAGGTGTGGAGAGAGAGAGAGAGAGAGGTGTGGAGAGAGAGAGAGGTGTAGAGAGAGAGAGGGGTGTAGAGAGAGAGAGGGGTGTGTAGAGAGAGAGAGGGGTGTGTAGAGAGAGAGAGGGGTGTGTAGAGAGAGAGAGGGGTGTGTAGAGAGAGAGAGGGGTGTGTAGAGAGAGGGGTGTGTAGAGAGAGAGAGGGGTGTGTAGAGAGAGAGAGGGGTGTGTAGAGAGAGAGAGGGGTGTGTAGAGAGAGAGAGGGGTGTGTAGAGAGAGAGAGGGGTGTGTAGAGAGAGAGAGGGGTGTGTAGAGAGAGGGGTGTGTAGAGAGAGAGAGGGGTGTGTAGAGAGAGAGAGGGGTGTGTAGAGAGAGAGAGAGAGAGAGAGAGAGAGAGAGAGGTGTGTAGAGAGCGAGAGGGGTGTGTAGAGAGAGAGAGAGAGAGAGGTGTGGAGAGAGAGAGGTGTGGAGAGAGAGAGAGGTGTGGAGAGAGAGAGAGGTGTGGAGAGAGAGAGAGAGAGAGGTGTAGAGAGAGAGGGGTGTAGAGAGAGAGGTGTAGAGAGAGGGGTGTGTAGAGAGAGAGAGGGGTGTGTAGAGAGAGAGAGGGGTGTGGAGAGAGAGAGAGAGAGAGGGGTGTGGAGAGAGAGAGAGAGAGAGAGAGGTGTGTAGAGAGAGAGAGAGAGAGAGAGAGAGAGAGAGGTGTGTAGAGAGAGAGAGAGAGAGAGAGAGAGAGAGAGAGAGAGAGAGAGAGAGAGAGAGAGAGAGAGAGAGAGGTGTGTAGAGAGAGAGAGAGAGAGAGAGACAGGTGTAGAGAGAGAGAGACAGGTGTGTAGAGAGAGAGACAGGTGTGTAGAGAGAGAGACAGGTGTGTAGAGAGAAAGAGGTGTGTAGAGAGAGAGAGGTGTAGAGGTAGACATGGACTGCAGGAGAATTAATTTCCTTGGATGCTGGGAGGCATGGAAGGCATGGCAAAAGCATCCCACTATAAGTTGCAGAACTCAGTTTGCTATTGTCCCCAGTGACTCAGCCATTATGCGTATTCTTTTACTCCTTGAGGCAAGCCTACGTTTTAGCATCTGCGAAATTTTCATTTTGGCTTTTTCCTGAAAATATGAAAGTTTACCTGGCATAAGGGAACGCTTTTTAAGTACTTACAAAGAAAAAAAAACTCTGGAAAAATAGCAGCCTGTTCTAGTGAGCACTAATCTAGGGCCACCTGAATGTACTTGCATGTGCGGACCGTTTATTGGATAAAATATGAAAACTCAGCTTCAGACGAAATTCTTAACCAGCACATGCAACATCCACACAGAATAGTAAGGAGCTGTGAGCTATGACACGCCACGCCGAGGAGGCCCAGGGTGAAGATGCAACCTTTCTGCGGCCTTCTGGGCCTGTGCGCTGTTATTTTCCGAGGCCACTGGTGAACTTTGTGGAGTAAGACGATCCATTTCATAGCACCAGTCTTAGATAACACCAATATTAGTGTGTGCAGGTTCTTCTCGGGACCGTAAGTCCAAGGTAATATTTACATTGGGTGTTCCATTAAACAAAGACAGCTGTACCCTTCCTCACACGTGGTTAAATATTAGAAAATGCCATACCAGCACCATAAGTGAAGGTGCCCTTTGTAGTCTTCTATGTACCCTCTCTCGTGAGGCTGACGTCAGCTAGGCACTCTTCAGAGGGAGGCAACTTCACATGCAAGTGCAAAGACACCACACGCTGGGAAGCTCACACCCTGGGGAGTGGAGGAGGGAGGCTATAAACAAAAGGCATTCGACGTCCGGCGTGATAATCACATCACTACCAAGTTGGACCCTGGGCACAGTCCAGCCAAATTTTTAAAGCCAGAATAAACTTAACCATTCCCAGAGACACCCAGCTTCCAAGGCTGAAACTAGACGGAGGACAGGACAGAGGAAGACATAGGCTTAAAGTAATGAAACTTACTGGTAAAACACTCATTAAGCTGAAAACGCTTGACTTTGACTTTGACGACTGTTAACCAGTGGCAACGTCTGTGATCCATGGCTTGCCTCTACTACCCCTTGCACTATGCACTGTCCTCTCAACCCCCTCTCTCAGCAGTCATGAAGGCAGCAGCGAAAACATAAATAACCCGGATCTCAGTGCCTGAATACTCTCTGTAGCTTCCACTTACTGCAGTTTCTTCAACTCTCAGAAGCACAAGCAGGAAGTGGGATAAGGGAGGGGGTGGCAAATGGTGATCACTTTCGCGGCCGTTTTGATGTTCTCAGTGGCCGCACGGCTCACTGAGAACATCAAAGCCGCCGCGAAAGTGATCAGCAGGCAGACAAATGGTGCGCGCGCCCGACGCACATGCACTGTAGTTGGCGGCCTGTTTGCACTTCCAAATCTCGCTTTCTATAGCTCTCGCCAGAGCAGCGCTAAAGCGCTGGCTCAGGCGAGACCTAAAAAAAAGAAAAACGAAGTTTGTGTCTTACCTTCTATGTTGCAACTGCTAAAGTCTGTTAAGCCGGTGAGAGGTTTGAGTCCGGTTTGCGAACGTGAGCGTTGGGATGAGCACACATCGCTGTGAACTGCTTGTTTTAGTGGGATTTGAATGCCGGATTTCATCTTCTTTGTTCGATTGTGAAGGAAACGAAGAGGAGTCGGCGCCATGCAACTAATGGAAGCAGCGTTCAAGCGTCAGCGTGAGGAGGAGCCACCAACATTTATTCTTTCCTGTTAACTAGAGAACGCATTGTGGTATGTGCGTTTTTAGCAGGAAAGAACAACGTCAGGCAGTTGTGCTTTTGGTGTTATCGTGAATACAGCATACTTCCCAAGAAACAGATCCACATTTTCACGCATAAAAAGAGGTTTGTGAAGCAACACATTTTCGAGGCACCACAAGAACGTTCTACAGGTGACAGTTAAGGCATCTTGTCAATCTGTACAGTAAGATTTTTTTGTTGTTGCTGTAACTTGACACTTCCCTGTGTCATACTGTTTCTCTTTGGCAGTTTACGCCATATTTACAGTTCAAGACTGTTTCTGCCACATGTAATAGCGCGATGACGTGCACACATTTAAAGACTATTTTTTTTTTATATTTTGGGGAAGAATTCTATTTTTGTTTTGTAAATAAAAAGTGTTTTTTCACTTATATTAAGTTACGTTTTTCGCACAATGCAGGCTGTGAATCCAGCACCACCTTTTTTGAATTCACCAGGTGAACCCCCAATTTCTTGGCGTCAATGGCTGGATGCGTTTGAAACGTATCTTGGGGCAATAGGTGCCTATAGATTTAGGCCTGAGAGAAAAAAAGATTCTTTTGTTGCACTGGTTGGGGTTCGAAGGTAGAGCAACACTTAAACACCTACCAGACCAAGTAGGTGGTGAGGGAGAAGAAATAGATGAATATCAAGAAACTATAAAGAAACTTGCAAGTAGGTATGATGTCCAGCCCAGTCTAATGGTTTTGCGTCACAAATTTTTCAAACGGGTACAAAAATAGTGAAGAGGGCGTTGACACTTACATACGTGGTTTGAGGAAGTTAACGGCTGACTGCGAGTTGAACATTTGGTGCAAGATCAATTTATCAGTCACTGCACTGATAAAGTCAATCGCCAAAAACTCTTGTCTTTGGGGAATCCTTCTTTGGATGAATCAATTAGGATTGCCAAAAGTATTGCAACGGCACAGCAGACCATAAATGGATTAGAAAACAAAGCAGTGGCGGTAGTGACATCTGTACGTCTCAGCAATCTTAAGAAGAAAAGAGACGTCTTTCAAAAGAGTTTTTTCAAACGTACTGATATTTGTTTCAGATGCGGTAACACTACTTACAGCAATAATGGCAGACCACGTCCTGCAAAGAATGTTGTATGTAGGTCTTGTGGTAAAGTAGGTCATTTTGCGAAAGTCTGCCAAGGTAAGAAGAAAGACTACTTCAAGGTTGGATTTGTGAAAGACACTGGTGACAGTGAAGCTGAAGATACGATGTCACAAATGAGGGACATGGTGTTGGTTGTCAGTGACAAGCAAGTTAAAACAGGTGAACCAGAGGATTGCGTGGATCCTTATGTTAATATACTTGTAGGAAAAAAAGAATTACAACTTCTAGTAGATTGTGGGGCACGCATCACTATGATTACTCAAGATCTTTTTGCCACTAACTGGGGCAAAAGACAGTTGGTGCCTCGTGATCGTGCACCAGTATCATATGAAGGGCAGAAAATTGATTTGCTTGGTTACTTTGAAGATGACATGGAGTTTAAGGGCAAAATCTTCATAGCTAACAAAGGGTTGAACACACTTGGGTGGTTTCATCAAGGTCTGTTTGATATGATGTTATGTCCTGGAGCTAAAGAACAAGAACATCATATCAAAGAACAAGGCTATACGAGATTCCTCCCAGGTGGAAGACTTGTTGAACAATTACCCCAAAGTGTTTTTGGGAGACTTGGGAAAAATAAAATGTTTTGAGCATAAAATCAAAGTATAAGAAGGAGCAGTTCCCATCAAACACAAATTAAAGAGTGGTCCTTTCAGTATTAGGGAAGATCTAGAAAAATGAACTTGCAGTATTGAGCAAAAATAAAAAAGGGGGTAATTGAACCCATAAAATCATCTGCTTGGCTTTCTCGATTAGTCGTAGTACGCAAGAAAAAACAGAGCTCAGAATTTGCACTGACCTGCGCAGCCTTAACTGAGAAATATAGATGGGTTCCCAACCTCTCCCCAACATTACAGAAATGTTAGTTATGGTTGCAGGAGGGAAAATCTTTACGAACCTTTATCTGGCGTCCGCATACCACCAAGTGGAGTTGAACGTGGAATCACGCCATCTCACAGCATTTATCTCCCCATCAGGTATTTTTCAATTTTGCCGCATGCCGTTAGGGCTGGCAACAGCGGTGTCGTTTTTTCAGCGCCTTATGGCTAACTTACTCAAGGGTCTAAAAACATTTGCTATTTTTCAGTACGATGTTCTCATACATGCCCCAGAAAGGAAGATTCGTGATGAAATTTTAAATAGTTTTGTCGATTTTTCAAAATCAGGGTCTTGTTCAAAATATGAAAAGTGTGAGTTTTGCAAAAACTCTGTAGAGTATTCGGATCACACAATTTCGAGCTCTGGGGTTAAACTGAGACCATGTTCAGTACAAGCCATATTGCAGGCGCCACAGACCTCTGATAAAACAGGCATTAAATCTTTTTTGGGGTCAAGTGAATTTTATTCACGTTTTATCCCGGATTATGCAACAAAAGTTTGTCCCATTTCTAATCTGTTTGAAAAAGATACAGTCTTTGTATGTGATGATGATTGTAAAAATGCCTTTGAATGGTTAAAAAGACAACTCAGTTTTGTAAAAGCGCTAAAACCCGATGATCTGTATGCACCCTGCACGTTAACAGTTGATGCTAGTTATGTTTTAGGTGCTGTATGAACACAAAACATCGAAAATGTGGAACACACCATTGGATTTGCATTCAGAGTACTCGGGGAAGCGGAAACCCATTTCTCTGTTATAGAAAAAGAACTGTTGGCTTGATGGTGGGCCAATGAAAAGTTTAAATATTACCTGTGGAGTAGGAGATTCACGTTACAAACCGATCATTTATTTATTTATTTGAAGGTTATATATAGTGCGAACAAGACCCTTGCAGGTATCAGAGCGCATTACATGCCATAAGTAGGAAACAAGAATAGACATAGCAAACACAGTTATAGGCGATTCAGATATACGATACTCAAAAAGGTAAAAACTAGCGATTAAAATACGGAGCTCAATAACACAGAGCTAGTAATTAAAGAACAGTAGTAAGTCAGTAAATTCACGTGAATTTAGCCATGAGAATCGCTTTTACTTATTTGAAGGAAGCAGTGGAAGGATTCAGTCTTGTTTCTGTGGGCAAAGCATTCCAGATCCTGGGAGTCATACCAGAGAAGGATCGGTTGTAGGTTTTTTTCTTGGCAAATCGTTGTTTCAGTAGAAGAGTCTTGGCACTCCTGGAGGCTCTATTACCAGCAGAGAGCACCAGTTTCTGAGATAGACAGTGCAGAGAATTGTGGTGTAGGGCCTTGTGTGACATGCATGCGATTTTCAGATGAATTCTAGCTTCAAACGGTAGCGAGTTGAGGGCTCTAAGGTCTGGAGAGATGTGGGAGGTTCTTTTTGAGCCCGTGATGAGTCTCGCAGCCGAGTTGATAGCAGCTCTTAGCAGGGCTGTCGACGACCTTGGGAGGCCGCATAGGGTTACAGCCCCATATTCCACTCTTTGGATTACTGGGGCTTGAACTGCTTGTTTGAAATCGTAAGCTGGCAGGAAGGGTTTCAGTTTTTGCAAGGTCTTCATGTGGAAGTTAGCTCCTTTTGTGGAAGCGCTGATATGCGTCTGCATCTTTAGGTCACTGTCCAGAGTCACACCTAACGATTTCGCTGATTCGACAATGAGAGGTTGTTCTTTGAGAGCTATTAGGTGCTTCATCCAGTCCAGGATAGTGGATGTTTTGTTAGGGGGAGCGATTAAGAGGAACTCCGTTTTGAGGGAGTTTAGTTTCAAGTGGTTTTCGGCCAGCCATGTTTGGGTTTTTTGTAGAGTTGTGTTGAGAGATTTGAGGTCTTCAAGTGAGTGGATCTTGATGTAGATTTGGGTGTCGTCTGCATACATATGGAAGTGAATTTTGGAGAGACAGAAGTTTGGTGAGTGGTTCCATGAAAAAGTTGAAAAGAGTGGGTCAGAGGGAGGAACCTTGCGGAACTCCTAACGTGACTGGCATGGGGTTGGACTGGGATTGATTGACCGTGAACCTTTGAGATCTATTTTGGAGGAAAGCAGCGAACCAGTTAAATACAGCTCCAGACAATCCCATTCTGTGTTTCAGGAGCTCTAGCAAGTTGCCGTGTTTGACGGTGTCAAATGCTGATGACAGGTCGAGTAGGATTAGTAAACAGGCTTCATTTTGGTCCAGGATTTTTAGAGCGTTGTCAATTATGTGTGTCATGGCTGATTCAGTACTGTGACCTGCTCAGAAGCCTAATCGAAATTGGTTAAGCAGGTTGACTTGTTCGATGTGGCTGTTAAACTGCCTGTTAACACATTTTTCCAAGAGTTTGGCTAGCATAGGTATGTTGGATATCGGACGATAATATGTTGGTTTCTTTAGGATAGGGGATACCTGACCTGTTTTCAGGATGTCTGGTATGGATCCTTGAAGGAGGGAGGTATTTATAATCTTGGTCCAGAGAGGTAGTAACAGAGGAATGAAGTCTTTTAAGTAGTAAGCACGAAGCGGGTCTGTGAAGTGGTTGGAGGGTTTCAGAGCAGTTAGCGTCTTTAGTATGGTATCTTCACTCTAAGTGTTGAAATAGGACGAAGTTGCGTTGTTTTTGAGGTTGAATTTTGTTTAGTAGTTAGCTTGGGCACCTGCCAGGGGCAGTGATGAGTTCTTTTGCATGTCCGAGAGGATAAGAGTTCCTTGAGTAGGTCTGTTTATATGGATTCTGTTTTTGAAGTGAAGAAGGAGGCGAATTCCTTGCAATTGGGTAGAGTGTCAGTTATAGTCTTGAGGTGAATGGGTGTACTCTTCCTTTGTGCTTTGACGTGGGTCTCCAACGTCGTTCAATTAATCTAAGTGAGCATCTGTCTTCATTTAGCCTACCATCATACCAAGGTTTTGAGTCTTTTGTAGTAGTTCTTTTCAATTGAAGAGGGGCTATTTTGTCTAGAAGGTTGTTCATGGAGTGGAAGTAATAGTTGGTCAGCCCTTGGAAATCGGCTAGGCCTTCCGGGGGACATAGTAAGTTTGAATTAGAGGAGGCTAAAAGGCCAGAGCTGACGTTTTTCAGGTTTCTCTTCCATTTCTTTGTTCTCAGGGGTTGTGTTGGAAGTCGTTTAACCGATTCCATGACTTGGAATGTAATGACGTGATGGCCAGACCAAGCGCAGGGGAGGATCGAGACGAGCTGTGTGGAGTCCACTTTGAAAATTACTAGGTCGAGGGTTGCGCCTTTGTTGTGTGTATTGGCTGTTATATATTTGGTTCAGATTAAGGTCTGTGAGGAAAGCTTTGAGGCTGTTTACCCCTGAGTCATTCTGGTCATCACAGTGAAGGTTGAAATTCCCCAGGCTAGGACGTCCCACTGGATAGGATCATAAACCTTTGGTTTCTATTCTGGGTAACACATCCAACAGAAACAACACACCACGCGTTGCAAGATTCTCCAGTATTGAATCTTTCATAGATTCACATGCTTGTATCTTCCCCGTTATCATGGTGGGAGTCTCACGGTAAATGAATAACAATAGCAGTAAAAGAAAAAACTGCATGGAAACCCATAAGGAAGTATAGAGTATGGTAGCCTATCAACATTATTCTGTGGTCCAAATGCCAGCCAATCAGTTGCCAGCCCTGAGATCACACTCCCCAGCAGAGACACCGTACCTCAGATTTCCAACCGCCGTCGTGTGAGAAGGAGTCTCCTTGAGCTCTGCTCAGTTTTTGGTTGCTTGGTGAACTTTTTACCTTTCTACAGCTTTGGATTGAGGTACTGTTTTTCCTCTATTTCTTCACCATGTCTGACAGCTCTAAGAAGAGGCTGTTCAGACCTTGCAAATCATGTGGGAAGGCCAGATTATATCTCCAGTACCCTCACAAAGAATGCTTGTACTGCCTTTACCCTAAGCACGTCCCTAAGAAGTACAAACACTGTTGCGCCAAACTCCTGAAAGACAGAGAAGCTCGCCTGTTATTATGGCTTCAGAAAAAGAAGACCACCTCAGACTGAGTCTGATGAAGGATCTAAAGGGCACTCCCCTAAAAAACATAAGAGGGAGTTGTCTGAGGAAAAAGCTGAAGTAAAGAAACAGAAAACTGAAAAATCTAAAGTCAAGGAATCATCGTCCTCTTCTTTGCCTCATACACCTCTCAAAAAGCCTTAAGAGACGAAGGCTTCATCATCGCTCCCGACGCCGAAGACCGGACTATCTTCTGTCACTACGTCGAAGAAGGCGTCGACGACCTCGAAGCCGGCAGCATCATCGACAACGACCATCTCGACGACGACTGCATCGTCGACATCTACGATGAAAACAGTCGACGACGAGAGGACAAACCTCGTCGACTGCCATTCTAATGCCACCGTCGCCGACGAATTTTAAATTGCCGATGACAAGATCGACCATCTCAATGAAGAGACTTCCTCCGTCGACGGGCTCATCGACGGACAAGAAAAACAACAGAATTTACCACATGGACCAAGACCTCGCCGCTTCTCCCATCCTAACTACTGGATTTACAGGAGTCAGAAGATGAAGGTCTATACGGAGTGGCTTATAGTCCCTCGCAACTCCAAATTAAAAGCCAGGAGACAGATGAGGAGGAATGCCAGGAAGTTCAGGAAGAACTGTCGTTTAAAGATCGCCCAGTACAAGTCTCCAGAAGGTAGGAGTTGTTCCAGCAAGCTTACAATTACGACGAAGAAGTGGATGATAATGTCAGGGAAGATGCAATATCCATGCCTTTCTCTTTAGTCTCCGACTTAAGGCATATGATTAACGACTACTATTGCAGTTTTCCAGAGGAAACTGCCCCTGCTTCCAACACCACAAATGTACCACAGACAGTCGTTCAGATTCCGATGATTCAAACTCCACCTCCGGTGCAGAAAGTGCGTACCCCTAAAATTATAACTATTAGGGATGACTTTGTGGAAAGCGAGCAGGAGGAGCAGCCAGAGGAAGGCGAATTACTGGAAGACGACACAGCGGTCGATGAATGGGATCAATATGTTATCCCTTCACCATTAACATCGCCATCTCCGGCAAACTCACCGCCGGTGGCTTCCAGGACTTAATGGAGAAAGCTTCCAAGAGGTTCGTACTTCCTTTGCAGGTAAAGGAAAATGAATGTTTCCTGTATGATTTTAAGGAATCTTCAAGAAAACATAAGGACAATACCAATAATCAACCACATCTGGTAAGAGGGGCTGAAGATTATGAAAAATCTGGCCTCGGTTGCAGCCTCAGTTCCTAGGATTGAGGAAAAGTATTGTGCCCCCGAAACATCACCAGCGTCCCTGATTGGTCATCCACTTCCTGAATCAGTAGTTATGCAGGCAGCGCAGAGACGCTCCAAGAACCCGGTCTCTACGTTGTCAGCTCCCCTGGACAAGGAGGGCAAAAAGATGGATGGTGCAGGGAAGAGCTTTGCAGTGCTGGCAGCAGTTTCTATCAAAGCCACAAATGCATTGGCACTTGTCAGACGATGTAACCGTCCGATGCGGTCGGACATCGCTCCGCTTTTGTCTCACCTTCCTGACGACAAAAAAAGAAGAGGCAGCAATGATCCTGCAAGACGGAGCTAGGGCAGCTTCTGAGTCATCGACATAGCTATGGACATATCATCGATAGGATTCAGGCAGATGGCTGGAGCTGTAGCGCTTCGAAGACAAGGGTGGCTGAAGGCTACATCTTTCAGGCCCGAAGTCCAGACGAAGATCGTGGACATGCCCTTTGATGGGGACAACCTTTTCGGAAGAAATATCGATGATGCATTGCAAGGAATGAAAGCAGACACAGACACCGCAAAAGCCTTAGGTTCCCTCCAACAAGGAAGATTTCAGTCTTTACGTGGAAGAGGATCAAGAGGCCAGTTCCATCAAAGATCCTCCTTTCAATCTAACAGGTACCAACCTTATTACCAACAGGGGTACCGTCAATTCTCTAACACCCAGCAGTGTCGATCGTCTAACACCTCTTACCAGCAGCAGTCTAGAAGAAAGCCTGTCGCAAGGGGAAAGGCACAGGACTCCAATAGGAGACAGTGACTATATCCAGGCGCCGTCCACCTCGTCACGCCCCAATCAGATCCATTACCTCTCTCACTATTATCATCAGTGGCTATCGATAACATCGAACAGATGGGTGTTGGATGTTGTACACCAAGGCCTCACCCTGGAGTTTATACAAACACCTCCAGCTCGACCTCCCATTCACAGGAAACAAAACCATCTCTCAGCACTCAAGGCAGAAATCTTAGCCCTCATTGTGAAAGGGGCAATAGAGGAGGTTCCACCACAACAGCGAGGGAAAGGATTCTACTCGCATTTTTTCTTTATAAGAAGAAACAGTCCACCAAATGGAGGCAGGTAATGGACCTCAGAGGACTAAAAAAATACATAAAGAAAATTTCATTTCGCATGCTGTCGCTACAAGAGATTCTCCTAATGTTGCGCAGAAGAGATTACATGGCATCGTTCGATCTCTTGGATGCCTATTTTCATATCCCGATTCACATCAAACACAGACAGTATCTGCGGTGGCGGGGCGCCCCTACCAATTCAAGGTGTTACCCTTCGGTCTCAGATCCGCGCCAAGGGTATTCACGAGACAGCAAGGACACCAGATATATCCGTATCTGGACGACTGGCTCATAAAAGGCACATCGTTCCAGGACGCACTGCAATCCCTAGAATGCTGCATGGATTTGTTCCAAGTTCTAGAACTGTGGATCAACATGGAAAAGTCTTCCTTTGTTCCAGCGTAGTCGCTTTAGTTCCTAGGAGCCAAATTACAAACTCATGAAGCAAAAGTGTACCCCTCGGAAGTGCGCACACAAAAAATAATGGGGCTGACAGCACGATCAAAATCAAAAAGGTCCACTTCAGTAAGAATCTTCAAATCATTGCTGGCAATGATATCATCCTGCATTCCCTTAGTCCCCAATTGTCGACTACACATGCGGCTGCTACAAGAGCTTCTCGACAAGCAATGGCTACAAGCCCTAGGATCCTTAATGGATCGAATCACTATCAATTCTCAGATCAAAAGATGCACTGTCATGGTGGGGCATCAGGAGCAATTTAACAAAAGGTCTGCTTTTCGAACCCAAATCTCCCAGCTATGTCATGACGACAGACGCCTCACTACAAGGATGGGGAGCACACCTTCAGGAACTGGAAATACAGGGCCATTGGACAGACCAAGAGGCCCGATTACACATCAATCTGCTCGAGTTAAAAGCGGTTATCCTGGGCCTGCAAGCCTTCCTTCCCAAAATCCGAAACTCACCTGTTCTAGTCAGGACAGACAGTACGACAACAATGTTTCACTTACTGAAGCAAGGGGGCACAAAATCAAAATTCATCTCGGCACAAGCCCAGGAGCTTTGTAACTGGATGTTACAACACAACATTTCTCTACAGGTTCAACATGTCCCTGGAGTACACAACACGAGGGCAGACCGCCTAAGCAGGTCAGCCTCATTCTGCCATGAATGGGAACTACATCAAATCCAACTCTTAAGAATATTCAGTTTATGGGGCACACCAACTTTGGACCGGTTTGCAAATCAACACAAAAAGAAATACAAACATTTTGCAAGCAGATTCCCTCAAGCGGGGTCTTGGGGAAATGCGCTACACCGCCGTTGGACGGGGATGTTAGCATACGCATTCCCCCGTTCCCTCTCATACCAAGGATACTACGGAAAATGAGATCGGAACCGGGCCATCTAATCCTAATAGCTCCGGCTTGGCAGAGAGAGTTCTGGTACTCGGAACTCCTCCAGCTGTCAGTGAATCCCAGAGTGCAGTTCCCATTGATTCAGGATCTGATCTCCATGAGAGACGGGCAAGTTCTTCATCCGCAGTTGACCTCTCTGAACTGGTCAGCCTGGAACCTCATGAGCATGAATTTTATTCCTTAGATATCCTCAAGAATGCCAGAATATCTCATCGAACTCTCGAGCAATATCTACCAATAAGACTTACACAGCAAAATGGAGGAGATTTTGCCACTGGTGTTCTAATCAAGGTCTGTATCCTTTTCAATCTTCGCCGGCGCAGATACTCCCTTACCTGCTACACCTAGCCAAAGCTGGACACACTCATGCATCGAAAAAAGTACCTCTTGCGGCTATATCGAGATACCGCAGAACACCAAATCACCCATCTCTTTGGTCGCAGAGGGTGATAAAGGAGTTCTTTAAAGGGCTGTTCAGAGTGTTTCCATCTATTAAGCAGCCATCCATTCCATGGCACATCAATACAGTTTTGTCACATCTCATGAAACCCCCTGTTCGAACCGATTCACAAAGCTGAGTTACAGTTCGTCTCCTGGAAAGCGGCCTTATTACTAACCCTCACTTCAGCCAGGAGAGTAAGTGAGATCCAGGCGTTCTCCAGCTCGGAGCCATTTCTTCAATTCAAGTTAGACAAAGTCATTCTCAGGACAAACCCTAAATGTATCCCCAAAGTCCCTACGGCGTTTCATCTCAACGAACCAATTGTATTACCCACATACTTCAAGAACCCATCTTCTGCAGCGGAAAAATCTCAGCACACATCAGGAGATGCCTCAAATTTTATATTGAGAAATCAAAATCTTTTCAGAAAACAAACCAGTTGCTCGTTGCTTTTGCTGGGCCTAGGAAAGGCTTCGCTCTGTCAAGATCTACCATTTCAAGATGGATAGCCTCTGCCATCTCTTTATGCCATCTCTTTGTCATGAAAAGGCAGGAAAGCCTTTGCACACCAGGGTTTGTGCTCATTCGGCACGAACAATGGCAACTTCAACAGCATTGTTCGCGGGAGTATCGCTCCCGGACATTTGCAGTACGGCAACATGGACAAATGTACACACATTTACCAGGCATTACTGTCTGGACACAGCGTAGAAAGCAGACTCCGCAGTGGTGCAAGCAGTTCTATGGCACCTGTTCCACTAAAGTACCTCTCTTTCTATATATATTTGTAGGTTTACATATATTCAAGGAGACTAGTTGTGTTTGTTAATTACTTTTCTCTATGACTGTTTATTCCATTAGATTTACTTTTATACGCATTGTTTATATTTTGTTTCATGTACCATGTCCCAGGGTGATATACACTGAGACACACACATACCTTTGTTTTTGGATCAGTATAAGGCAATATGAGATTCCAGTACTAAGGAAGCAGAGCCCTAGGAAAAGTGGTCTATCCTGGAAACGCTACATGGTATATGCACTTCTGTCTATTCTGATACAAGCATGTGAATCTATGAAAGATTCAACACTGGAGAAAAAACTAGTTACTTACCTGTACACTATGGTTCTCCAGTATTGATATCTTTCATAGATTCACATGCGGCCCGCCCGCCTCCCGTTTTCTCAGGTAGACCACTTCTATCTATAGATACACCGTTGGCTCACACTTGGGGCTCGAAATCTGAGGTATGGTGGCTCTGCAGGGGAGTGTGATCTCAGGGCTGGCAACTGATTGGCTGGCATTTGGACCACATAATAATGATGATAGGCTACCATACTCTATACTTCCTTATGGTTTCCTTTTTTTTTCTTCTTTTACTGCTATTGTTATTCATTTACCGTGAGACTCCCACCATGACGACAGGGAAGATACAAGTATGGAAATCTATGATATCAATACTGGAGAACCATAGTGCACAGGTAAGTAACTAGTTTTTTATTCTCAAAACTACTACAGTTTCAATTCAATGTTGAACACATTTCAGGTTGCAAAAATGTCCATGCAGATGCTCTCTCACGTTTTCCTATGAAATAGTAAAGAAATTGAAGGAGGAGACAAACATTGTAGTGATGAAGATTTTGAAGACTGCATAGTTGCTACTGTGGAATTACAGCACATTTGTGCCATTGAAAGCCATGGAAAATGATGAAACTTTGAAATGCGTTATAAAATATATCGTGGAGGGGTGGCCCAGAGAAAACAATGGGGGTACTGACATCGAGCATTTTGTAAAAGTGTGTGAGAATTGTCAGTTGAAGATGACTTTGTTCTCAGGCAAGAGAAAATTATCCCTCCCAGTGACCTCAGAAATGTTCTTTTGTCCAAGGCACATGAGGACATTTGGTAGCTACGCTCACTAAACAAGTGCTTGAGTATTTTTGGTGGCCCCAGAAGGACCGTGACATTGACGCCATGGTACATAAGTGTGCCATTTGTTCCAGTAGTGACAAGGAAGTCACTTGCAAAGGCGAATGAGTTTTTAGTAATATTGGGCACGTGTCCCTGGGGCGCGGAATCCTTCTCACCCCTTGATAGGGTCTAGGCCAAGTAGGGAGTTTCTTAATCGAAATATGGCTGCAAAGGTTTGGGCTTTCAGTGCTACTATGCCGCTGCTGTACTTACAGCTGTACTTGCATAAGAACTGGTGTGCTCAAGGCTAATATGCCCCCGGTGCGCTATTTTACACTTCGACAGTCCCTGGGTGCCCGGTACCGGCTTAACGCAGTCCCGCCGAAGGTAGACTTTCCCACAGCCTCCAAGCCACAGCCTGCCAAAGGCAACGCCTGGGCACAGCAACCCAGTGCGCAATGGGGGCTTTTACCTGGGGGGAGAAGGAAGAGGCCGATACAGTCTTCGGGGCTTCTTGCTTAGGGACGACGATGCACGGAGGGGTGGGCCAGCCCTCATGGGGGCGAGCACCGCGCCTCTCCTTCGTCAGCCATGACGCGTCTCGGCGGAGTCCCGGTCGCTAGGGATTCCTCGCGGTGCTTCTCGAGGGTCCTGGGCCGGCGGCAGCGATTTTGGACAAACAGCGCTTTGGGTTACAATGCGGTTGGGTGCCTGAGCCGGCAGCGGTGTTTCCTGGCTCACAGCGCTCTGGTTTGTAGAACCAGGGCCGCCGGCAGTAAAATCGGCTAGCGACACTTCCCTTCCAGCGCCTCCAGGTCACAGGCACACAGCGCCCTCAGGCTCCTGGGCTGGCGAAATTAGCATACACTGCGCGATGTATAGATCTCGGACCAGCGGCGGTGATTTTGGCATACACAGCGCTTTCAAGTCACCGGGCCAGCGGTGGTGCAACAGCGCTTTTAAATAATGCAGTTCTGCAAACAGGTCCCCCAATGAGGTGCAGATACCCTTGCGCACATCGTCACAGGGACAGTCCTGGCAGTCTTTGGGGTTCTTGTGATCCCCCTAGTGACCAGGGGATTAGTTAGTCTTATTGTTGAGACACTCTGGAGGTGATGTCTTCGTTTTCCTCTGGCAAGGCAAGATCAGCAGGCAGGCAGGGCAACTCAGCTAGCTTCACTCCAGCAGAGTTTCTTCTTGATCCAGTGGTGTAACAAGGATGTGTTGCCAGGACCCTCCCTTTTATACCCTGGCGCCCAGTCACTAGAAGGGGGTAGAAGCTTCTGGAAGGGTCTAGGGGTTTCTGGGGTGTTCCCTGTCTTCCCTGACAAGGCTTCTGGCTGTCTATAGTGACAAAGGCAGGGTCGTTAAGTCTATTGTGTGGCAGCCGGGCCCAGCCTATTAATGTGTAAAGGTGTGAATCACCACTCCCTCCTCACTGCCCATGAAGGCTATCAACATGCAGATGGGATGGGGGAGTCTGCAGTGCACAAACTAAGTGCAGGCCTGAACATTTCTACTTTCTAAGAGTGGGATTTCTAAAGTAGTAGTGCCCAAACCCCCATATATCACTAGAAAGGATTCCTTGCTACCATTCCAACTATACCATACATGACATACCTATTAGGTCCCAGTCAGAAGTTATCCCATAGGGGGGTTCCAAATGCTAGTCTATGGAGGGGTAGGCCTCACTATGGTAGCAGGGGCCTGTGGCAGGTACGCCAGTGTCACCATGTTTTTAGGGGAAGAGCACCTGCACCTTAGCACTGATTAGCAGTGGTAAGGTTCCCAGAGTCCTAAGTCCAGCAAAAATGTGCGGTCGAGTAGGAGGCAGAAAGGGCAAAAATGTAAGGGGGAGACCACCCTATGGCTGACAGGTACAAAACACATACGGTGGGCAATTTCACACAATAAGGTTATTCCAATAGCAGTCAGGACCATGCTGTGGTTCTACAGAACCACACCTCGCTCCTTAACAGGAGTTTCACCATTTGAACTGTTGAAGGGGAGAAAACCATGTTCTGAATTCAGACCAAGATTGGATGTCCAAATGGTTTAAGCAAAGCGCATCTGCACAGGAATTGGATGTAATGGTCAGAAACAAGGTCGTATCTACTCAAGCAAATCCTATTTTGATGAAATAAAACAATTAGCAAAGAGTTTTGCTGTGGGTGATTTTATAAAGATAAAGTCTTTCTTTGTTAAGAAAGGTGAATCCAAGTCCAGTGAACCTGTGCACATTGACAAAATCTGTGGCAATGCTGTACAAGTGCAATGGATGCAACTGGTGGAATATGAACAAAATTGTAAAAGTTGATCCTCGTTTGCAGGACAAATATCCACATTGTACTAGTATGGATATCGAGGAGGCCGTAAGCGGAAATCATAGCAACACAGGTCTAGACAACATTCCTCTCGTTCCTCCTAGGAGAAGTGAAAGGGATGTTAAAGACTGCCTGCCAGATTCAAGTAGCTACCTTGCTCTTCCTTCTTCGAGCACCATCTGGAATGTGCTTCTCCTGGTATCCGTTTGCTCTTGGCCTATTACGTTGTATTTCTCAGTCAATATATATATTTTCCTTCACGCTCACCTTTTTCATATTATGCACCTTTCTCCTATTTGCTCCTCTTTTCTGTTTTTTTCTTTATAAGGAAAGGAGATATGTAGTATCTTGTCCATGCTGTTGTTTGTGCATGGAAACACTGATGTCACAGCTCGCCCTGATGCTTCGGCTCGTGCTGTGACACGTAGGGAGAGAAATCGGTTAGATTTTGACAGTTGAGATCTGTGGAGCTGTGCAACACAGCACTGTTTTCATGTCTGTGAGATCAGCGCTAACCTTTTTGGAAGAAACGTCATTGAACATTCATCACCCGGAGTCCTGTCATTTCTACAATAAGCTAGAGCAGAGGGCGTATCAGAGTCCTGAGCACTAGAATATCAATGCGTGAGTCTGATTGGGTACTTTTTATCTGTATTATAATGATTATGCTAATAAGATTCCTCAGCGAGTTGAAGTACTTGTGTGTAATCCATCAATAAAAGGAGTAAATCCGATGTATTAGACCTGTTCAGGGGTTGAGGCTGTTTGCCTCTGATGTCCAAGGGCCTGTCCTACTAGGGCTCTGCAAACTGGACCAAGGACAACCCTTTCTGTACCTGAACCCCAGGATAGCAAGGACGAGCTGTCACAAGATTTTCAGGGAGAAGGTGTGGGGGTGCTCAAGCTTAGAGTGCATCAATCAATCAACATACCCAATAAAGAAAGGTCCAACCAGTGTTATCCTTCGCAAGAAAGAATGTACCACAGGCACACAGCAGCACTGAATACTGCACACTACAATAGTCATAACAATTTAATGTCCCTGGACGCCATATTTGGTAGGCACTGCACCAACCCTGTTTTCTCTCGGTCACCAGTCTTCCAGCCTCTCTACTCTGGTTCGGAATTCACCCCTTCTTTGCAGGGTTTACTCAGGGGTAGCATGAATAAGGCCCATGTGCAGTACAATCACCCTCAGCTCGTATGTGTGCGGTCTTAAACCTTTTAGCCTTCATGGGAAGATCAAGTCCTCTCAGGGTTGCTTCAGGACTATCTGGCACCCAGGCAGCACACCCACAGGTGCCCAAAAAGCCCCTATATTAGCTCACAAGAACACTTGTGAGACCAGTGGCATACTGCTAACCTTCGGTGGAGTTTCTTTGGCACCCGACACAGGTCCACATTTATCAGCACTCACCCATCATTCATTTTGCAGTCACAGTGTCCTAGATGGAGCAGCAAGAAGTGACTTGTGCAGTCAGTTGCATGAAGATCGGCATCCTGAGATGCAGTCCCTACCAGATAGTAGGAAGGTGCAGTTGTAGCCCACGCCTGGGCTAACTGGGCCGCAGGTGTAGCCCCCAGTTGGGACCTTAGCAGATTCGGACCCTGGGCCATTCAGCAATGTTTCAGATGCAGCCCCACAAGGGCCATTCAGCAATATAGCAGATGCAGCTCTGCAAGGGCCATTCACAGATGCGCACTCACAGCCCCCGCTGGGCCTTCAGCAATCACAGATTCACAGTTCCTGCCAGGAACTGATAGAAATCTGGGGGCAGGGGGAAAGAGGTGAGGGGGGGGGGGGTGGGGGGGGGGGGAGGAGGCCCACTGGTACCAAGGTGCTCCTGGATTGCTCTGATTAGTAATGCTTCTTCTGGGTGCCGCACAATCACCAGGAAGTCTTTCCACCTGCAAGACAAGGCAGATTTTTTTCTTTTTACAGAGTTTTATATAGCGTGAACTTGACCCAAACTGGGTATCAGAGCGCTTTACATAGCACCAGTTGTATTACATGAGGACACATTCATTTTTGTGAGGCACGGGGAGATTAGGCGATTTGCCCAGAATCACAAGATGTTCGGCGTCATTGCCGAGACTCTAACCCAGTTCCCCAGATTCGAGGTTGATCGCCCTAGCCGTTAGGCCAACTCCTCTCCCCAGATTCCTTCAGTCTAAGCAGGCAGGCTTCTAGGAGCTTTAGGGCACATACACAGCTCTTTCAGTAAGAAAACCAGACTTCAGGTGATATCCCCTCATCACTGTGAAAATGACTGTCAGGCAGACACCAACCATGGGTTGAGGAGCACTCCCTTCCTAGGCCATAGAGGACTTGGAACTGGAACAAATTAGGGTAGTTTGGATACCACTTTTATACACCACTAACAAACAGGAGACGCGTATGCACTGTCTCAAACTGTATAACCAAGTTGGCGTGATTCTTATTTCAAGAGTCAATTCCAGGTTATTCTCGAGACACAGCCTGTGTGTAGAGTGATGGTCCCTCACAGGACAGTTATCTCCATTCTGCAGCAACCACAATCGAGGCACAAAGTGGTGTGATGTTTCTGCACCTTGCTGTCTTCAACCCAACTGAAGGAGTAATCAGGGAAAGACAAGAGGTTAGACCTCACCTAAAGGCCTCCTCATCTTTCACATACCAGTCTGTAGTCCCAGTCCTCGCCCCTACCATCCATTTAAAGGCAGTGCTTGGGAAGACTAATCAGCAGATTCTTGCTAACCAAAGGGCCACATACAATATCTAAAGGAGCACTGCCTGCACTCCTCTAATTTCAGGGTTTACGACTCCACACTTTAGCTACAGAAATGTGAGCAATACGCAGCCACTGTGCGAGAGCAATGTCCTCACCCTCCATCTTCTGCCAGGTTAAGCCAGATCCATACTAAAAGGATCCCACTAGTATCCATTACTCTGGCTCACTCACATACAGCATATTAGTACCACATGGGCTGAACATCCCAATATGCTTCACACACACTCAGGATGTTAGGGCAAAGGACTTGGCAACCCCATAGAAGCAGAATTGTACAAATGTGCACCAGCAAGCCTACACGCCAGTGATCTTTAAAACAAGTATGCAGCTATCACCGCTTTTCAAACTAAACACAATGACAGGGACAATTGACCCCTGTCATAAATGAGGGAATGCTTGGTGTGGCCCTCCAGGTCACAGGACAAGTGAAGAAACTCTCATAGCCCCGGGCAGGCATAGGCCTTTGTGCACATGCTAGATTAGTCAGACGCCATGGCCAAAATAAAAATTCAGGATAACAGATAAATGCAGTCTGGCACTAGGGGTAGGGCAACACGCCAGCTTCCCGTGCACAGGACAGTTCTGTACCAACACCAAGTTAGCCAAAGCAAAGTTTTTTTCCTTCCAAGTTCGATAGCATGAGCACCACTATGATATGTACATTATAAACCATCATTTTAAACACAGTTTCACAAGCTTTTGCACTTTCTTTTAACTTACTGACAGGTTTGTAATGGCAGACCTTTTTAAAGAGTTAGGCAAACGCATCTTCCTCCTGCCCTAATATCAGAAAAAAGGTGTGAGGGATATTTTCACTAACAAGGAGTGATAAATTCCACATCCGAGGTAAAATGTTTCTTTGTGGTAAATTCCTAACAGGGACAAAAAAAACAATATAAATAAAAGGGAGAGAGGGAAGAACATTTAGTAAGCGAGGTTGAGTACTTGGGTATGTATTAGGGCCACTGACAAGCATGCCATCCTGGCCCAACACGAGACGCAGCTGGAGAAGGCAAACCCTTCTTTTATCCGACCATCCCCAAGGAGCGCAAATTGACCACACAGCCTCACAAATGCTAGTCACGTACAGAACACAGGGGAAAGGAGCAAACTATAAGTCTTCAGCAACAATGGATGGAGCCTAAAACCGTGGTATGAGGGCAACTGAGTCAACCTCCACAATAAAGTTATCAATTTTCAACACAAGCATGAGAATAAGGAGAAAGGTGAAGCGAGGAAAAGGCACACCAGAGAAGGCACTCTGAGAAACAAGTATTTACATATGTGATATGTTACCATAATGCAGGGGCCTACATCAGAGCACAGGTCTGTGGATGAGGGCAGCAAGGCAAAAATTACTACAATACTGCCAGAACCATCATCAAGTCATGGTTACTACCCAATGGCCACCAGCCAAATTGAAACAAAAGAAAGCAGCTCCAACAAACATTAATAAAGGAAAGACACAGTAAGAGTGACTGAGTGAACTAGTACATAATACTAATATAGAGCATCTGAACATAGTGCTTGAAATGTGTAGCTTTAATTGCTGAAGATTCATAAACCCCTTCATTCCCATTCACAACTAGTTTTCTCCCAGCATCTGTGAAATTGAAACCACTATTCAAAGGATTTTACCACTCCTTTTTGAGAAATCTGATCATTTTCTCATTAACACTGTTCCGCTGCCTTGTCCTGAATTTCCTCTTTCATGACCGTACTACTATAGCAAGACAGTGACCTATGGCTCTAATGGAAATGGAAGGGGAAAGGAGACAACGCAGCACAGCACAGTTCGAGAGGTAAAATAGAGGGAGAAAGAAAATAGAAATAAGGTTAAAGACCTGTCAGCTTTAGGATGGTCTTACTCCAAACCTTTTGCCTTCCCTCCTCCCGTTTTTCTGAATATGATTTCGTTGGCCTCTAGCGCTCTGTGCACTTTACCATTGCTACCTGTGCTTAAGTGCTTCTGCTCACTCTTTTAAACCTTGTATAGTTGGCTTATATGCAATTGGCACATTTAATTTACTTATAAGTCCCTAGTAGAGCGATACTACATGTACCCAAGGCGGGTCAATCAAATGCATCTAGTGTGCCTCCCACGTAAGTTGCCCTTCGCAATATGCTTCAGACTTGCCACTGCAGCCTGTGTGCAGTTTTAAACTGCAATCTTGACCTGGCAAAATAAAATTTCTGCCAGGCCTAAACCTTCCTTTTTAAAACATTAAAGTCACTTATGGCCTAGAGACTCCACAGGCCAGAGAGTACTGGTTTGGGTAGTAGTTTTTACTACTGCATGGACTACCTCTCCCATAGGATAACAATTGGTTACCTTACTACAATTAATATGTGATAACTTGTTTGAAGACAGGTAGAAATATGTTTACACTCAAATGAATGGCAATTTAAAATCATCTTTAATGACATTATTTTATTCTAAGTCACAATTCTAACAACCATTCATATATGCAATAGGTGTCGCCTTTGTGATCAATAATACTGTTTTTTGTGGTAAGTTGTAGCTTGGTGAGCATTTGTGCAATATAAGTTACTGAAGCCCCTATTAATATTTCTATTAAATACAACAGATTTCACGCTGTGCACGCGAAACCTAACCGTAACGTAAAAAAGGAAAAAACAGACTAAGTATTTCACTGTTGGAAACTTGCAAAGCAGATACCATGCTGTGGGTAATTCAGTGTACGAGGGAACTACGCCCGGCCTCAACTATTTACTTAAAGCACAGACCATAGACAGTGAAAGTGAGGCTGTGGGAGTCCCTCAAATAAAACCCATTCAAGGTTACTAATCCTATACATTGTTTAAACTAAAACACCATTTTCAACAAAGAGAATCTCTGCAATAGGAATCACTAATTTGAGGATGCCTTTGATGTTTCCCCAAGAATAAGGAGCCCTTTATTAAAGTTATATTTGTTTGAGCATCCCACGTGGGCTGACATTTAATTATAAGATCACAAGTGGCATCTAAGCAGAAGTGTGAGCAGGTGAAACCTAAAAAGCAATACTTCACAAAAGGTTGCAATTCACAAATGTCTCCCAAGTTTTTGGGGTACACCCATAACGATTTTTGGGCCCAATCCGACCCTGCTGTGTGGTCACTAAGAACTTCATGATTGTATCTTTTGCGTTGGTAGGTGTAGGTTTTGCATGACTAGAGTGCTAAAACCGCCTTGTGTACCCTAAGTGCACTGATGAATCTGGAAGGTGCATGGTGGAAGGCAACATCCTAGCACCACATGCCACAGATAGCCTATATCAAATGGAATGAGAGGCAATTGTCAAGAAGCACTACATATTTCCATCATAAGGCAAGCTACTACTTTTAAAAGTAGATGTTTTTCATCCAGTGAAGTGAAGAAGAGTGTAGGTTTCATTTATTGCCAGTTAATTCCTAATGGAGCTGAAGCTATGAACATATGATTTAGCTAAAATGTAAATTAAGGAAGTGTACCTGCGGGATTTAGAATCAATTGGTTTTAGTTTCAGAACGGTTTTCCAAGAACCAATTATATTATGTTACACATTCTTTTTTTCTTCTTTCAATTAATGATTGCCTTTTTGATGAATCAATTTGCTTTTTAAAAGACTTCTTTTTCCCATTTTCCCAGGGTAATTTTTGTGGTTAATTTGCAGCACAACAGACTTTTAGAAATGTGTTATCTTGGTTTGCTTTTGATTGAATTAAACTCACCTTACCCGGTTGCAGCATTGATTAGTGAAGCAACTGGCACGTGACGCAGCACCTCTCCATCTGTCCACCTTGCTGAATGCCCATCCTGTGGACAATTCTGCAATCACCTATGAAATCTTTCTGCAACATGTGACCTGTGCCGTCGGTAGCCAGCTATGGTTACAAGCATGTGTCGCGGTACAAGGCAAGAAGTCACCATTTAAGGGTTCTGTTGTGCATACAGCACTTAATAACCAGGGGATCATTTTTCTAAGCACTTCCAGCTGTAACATAAAACAGATATATTTCAGTAATACACTAAATGGCTTATACAGAGAAGGCTTCAGATTTAGCACTTCCTATAGAAATTCATTACCCGTCAACCAGGCCGTCAATCCTTAAGTAACCCTATTAGCGCCAACACTAATCTAATGTTCACACTGGTTGCGAACGGATGCCCTGAAGCTCCTGGAAAGGCACTTTACAAATAACATTCAATAAATAAAGTAAGAAATATCTTGAGAAAAATATGCTTCACCCAGGATCACAAAATATGATTGAGTGGTTTAGAAGTCTGGTCCTCTGATTCTACAACTAGACCACATCTCTTTCCTTGCCAATTTAATTGACGGGAAATGCCATGGGTAAAGTGGGCCTTGATGACAGGCCAGTTCCCCCGAAAGGCCGGAGGGGCTGGGTCAGATTTGTTTGCATGTCATCCAGCCGGACTCGCCTCCACAAGCATATCGTCTTGACATGTTACCAACTCCATCCTGGCCCCTGTCAAGTCTTTCAAAGATGCCTGCTGATACGCAACTGTCTTACAGTCAGTGCTGTTCAGGCTCATCCCGGCTTTATATACACAACAAACGCCAATAGTGAGCCAACTAGCACAGTCATTGTGCGACTGCCTGCGGCGGAACATTGGGTGGCCAGAAGGTCTCACGTTGAAGTACGGGCGCGCTCAGGGAGGCGTCATAGTTGGTATTTTGAAAGTCTAGATGGTGCTGCCTTTAGTGCAATTGCTGCTGTCTCCTGATTTCTAAATGAAATTATCTGTGTAGTGCTTGAGGCACATTAGTGCTTGATAACAGTTTCAGATAAATAAAAAAAATGCCTCAAACCATAGCTAGCATATTTTCAAGCAGGACATTTTAGATTGGTTCACTCACAAAAAACAAATCACAAACTAACTGATGGGTTATATGTGACACAAAGCATCGAATACTGGATTCCACACGTGGGGCACGCAAAGATTGTAAAGTGCTCTCCGTGCAAAGGCAGACTTCGGGAGGCATTGAAAGTCTGTTACCTCACGAGAGCTGCGACGGATCACAGATTAAAGAAAGGAAGTGAGGGGGGCAAGGGTGGAGCACAGAAATGTTTTTCACGTTTAACAGCTTAAATGGGAACGAAGAAAGAATGCGTGTTACCTTGTATTTATCGAAGCCAGCAAGGTGTTCCGGGGTGACCTATCTGTGCCCAAACATGTTGCTGTTTGCCTGTGATGCTCGTATAAATCGCTCCAATAGGGTTCGTGCTACGCAAATAACATTACCTGTGCAGACGCTATAAGAATCTGTGGGAGGAGCGGCACAGGATTTCAAAAGTAGGGGTGCTGACATGCTTTCTCAGAAAGAAGCTAGACACGGATGAAAAGGAGTACTTGGGCAGTGGGATACTGATAAAAAGAACACACGAAGAACAACAGGAAATGGCATGCTACAACCACTAGAAACGAACGAAAAGTGGCAAGCACACCAACCAATGAAATGAAAGGGCAGGATGTAAACCCCTTTTAAGATTTACATGAAATTAAATAGATTTTACAAGAACAGCATGTCAGCGCAGGGACTGTGCAGGTGAAACCTAACAATGTCACCTTTAGAAAGTTGACAGTTTCTTGTTCCAACCATTTGGTACCTGCAGCCTGTATCCTGGGTCACATGGGAAGGTGTAGTTGGCTGCTGTACAACAAACAAATGATGGACGGAATGCTGACAATGCAAACATTCTCCCTCAGTCAAGAGATCTGGGTTAAATCCATCGTTCTTTTGCCCACTACGCCACCCCAGTTCAGACATGGCCATATGCAAATCAGTCTTGACCCTGTGCCTCATGGGAACAGTCCAGCCCGAACTGCCAAGCCATGTCTTCCCTGGACCGGAATCAAGCATCCTAGGACCGGTTTCTGGCTATCAGCCGTCATCAGCCAGGATAGTTTGACTCCAGTGGCGTAGTGAGCACGGGACCCACGTCTGGGCATACCCATCCCACTTAGGGCGAAAAGCGTTACAACAAACAAATGATGGACGGAATGCTGACAATGCAAACATTCTCCCCCAGTCAAGAGATCTGGGTTAAATCCATCGTTCTTTTGCCCACTACGCCACCCCAGTTCAGACATGGCCATATGCAAATCAGTCTTGACCCTGTGCCTCATGGGAACAGTCCAGCCCGAACTGCCAAGCCATGTCTTCCCTGGACCGGAATCAAGCATTCTAGGACCGGTTTCTGGCTATCAGCCGTCATCAGCCAGGATAGCTTGACTCCAGTGGCGTAGTGAGCACGGGACCCACGTCTGGGCATACCCATCCCACTTAGGGCAAAAAGCGTTACAACAAACAAATGATGGACGGAATGCTGACAATGCAAACATTCTCCCCCAGTCAAGAGATCTGGGTTAAATCCATCGTTCTTTTGCCCACTACGCCACCCCAGTTCAGACATGGCCATATGCAAATCAGTCTTGACCCTGTGCCTCATGGGAACAGTCCAGCCCGAACTGCCCAGATCTCTGTACTGGGGTGAATGTATGACATTGTTCTGCATTCTGTCCATCAATTGTTGTTTTTGCATTTTTCACCCAGAGTGGGACGGGTATGCTCAGATGTGAGTGCCGTGCTCTCCATGCCACTGGAATCAAGCTATCCTGGCTGAAGAGGGGTGAAACCCCGAAACCGGTCCTAGGATGCTTGTTTCCAGTCCAGGGAGGACCTGGCTTGGCAGTTCGGGCTGGACTGTTCCCATGAGGCACAGGGTCAAGACTGATTTGCATATGGCTGGGTTCACACTGGACTGGCATGGTGAGCAAAAAAACGATGGATTTAGGCCCAGATCTCTGTACTGGGGTGAATGTATGACATTGTTCTGCATTCTGTCCATCAATTGTTGTTTTTGCATTTGTAGTTGGCTGCTGGCCTTTGCGTATTCCTCTCAGATAATGTCACAAAGGGGGATTGGTAGGTGGTAGGATGGTCCATTCTGACAGGATAAGTGGGGGAGGAGCTATCACCTACCACACTTGCACTTCAATAGGGGCTGCCTCCTGTAATCAAAGAAATTCACACTAGCCTCTAGCACCCCAGACAGCTTGAGGCCCGGACAGGGCAAGGAAGGAAATTCCAGAACCACATGCGGGGTGTGGGGGGAGGTGGAGTGGCAGGTAGTCTAAGAGTTTCTCCTACTTCAAAGCTGGCACAGGTATAAAATCAGGACCGAGTGCCACTCTCCCAAACAACTCCTGGACCTACGTACTACTTAGGAAGAAGGACTGCCCAGCTGATGAGGACCGCCCTGCTGCCAGAGGACTGCCCAACTACTTGAGGACCGCCCTGCTGCCAGAGGACTGCCCAGCTGATGAGGACCGCCCTGCTGCCAGAGGGCTGCCCAACTATTTGAGGACTGCCCTGCTGCCTGCCTTTCTGCTTGAACCCAGGATTACCAGAGTGCCTTCAAGGGTCAGTTGACTGACCTCCTGTTCTGAGCTATAGAGACAACATGCCACTGACTGGCGGCTTCACTGGAACCAACGCAGTGTGCTGCACCTTGATGCCGGACTTTGCATAGAAGTTTCTAATCGGACGCTTCCCCAGCATCACCCTGGCATGATGCAAGTCTCCGCAACGCAGCCCCAGATGAGTGGCTTCATAGACCCGACGCCAGCACTGCAGCTCCTGATCAGCAGCTTCGACCCAGCGCAAGCCCTCTCAACGCAGGCCCACGCATTGCAACTCCTGCTCAATGGCTCCTCGATGCAGCATAGCGCAATGAGGACTTCGCATCTGGATTCCAAGAACACAAGGTTTCATCTCAGCAGGCCAAACACGATCCTGTGGCCGGCATGCGCTCCATCACGGTCAGCTTGAACTTGTGACTTTGTCCCTGTCCAGCGTGACTAGATAACCATAATAGAGCCATTTGCTTCTAGGTGCTATTTTTCCTGAAATATTTGACACAGCTCAACTGCTGAGTGGATTTTGTTGTTTTGGGTTTCATTTTATTTATTAATTTTTACTCTATTTTACTAAATTGGTGTGTTGAGTTCTCACTTTACTACCGTTTGTGTGCGGCATAAATACTTGTTGCTAGTGAGTACGGATTCACCTCCCTCAACCAATAGTACAATTTCTCACAGGTATGACAGGGAGAAATGTACATTAAACAGGAAAGTGAGATTTAAGATCCAGGGAGGTTGAAAGAGGGCTAGGTAGAAAGAGAGCTAACTAGATAAAGCATGCATTTAGATTGGGGAACGTTAGTAGAGTGAGCTACAGAGAAATAAATGAAAATAGATGGAGGGTTTGGTACTTTAAGGGTTAAGAGAAAAGCTGTGAGGTAGAGAGAGGAAGAGAGAAAGGTGAGGTGGGGAGATACAGTCATGTGAGGTGAGAGATGACAGTATAGAGAGACACAAAGATGGGAAGTAATGATACAGTAGAAGTGGTAGAGGAAGACGTAGCAAGAAAGGATCAAGGAGAGATATCAGACGACAGGACACATGTAGAAAGATGAAGAGCAGATGGAGAGGTAATGAATGAATAGCGAGAAAAATTTAGAGGTTAGGTAATGAGAAATGTGATGTAGAGACACAAATAAGAGAGAGAGTGGAGGTATAGCGTGATGAAGGATAAAGGAAGAGGAAGATAAGGTTTAGAGAGGAGATAGAGGTTGTAGAGTGATAGGAGACAGAAGGGAGAAAGAAGAAGCAGAAAGGAGTGGGATAGAGAGTTATGGTTGAGGGAAGGGATGGAGATATGCATAGTGTGGTAGAGAGAAGTGGGGTCAGAAGAGAAATAAAGAGACGAGTGTCAGAGATAGGTTTACTGAGTGGGAGGTAAGGAAGACAGAGGTTAGGTAGGTACAGCACACTTAGGGGCCTGATTAGAAGTCAAGGTGCTATTTATCGCACCTGGTAAATAACAATACCGTGAGGTTTATTTATCAGGGAGCGATAAATAGCAGCTATTGCAAGTTACTGGGGAACAGCATGCGGATTTTGGTGTTCAACACACCAAAAGCTGCAATTTTACAGTAAATGCCATACCCATTTCCACTGTTAAATTTCAGCAGGTAAAAGCTGCCGAAATGTATCAAAGTTTGAGGTATTTAAAGCATTTGCTGTTAATTATCGGATGATAAATACCTTTTGGGCCTGATTAAGAGTTTAGGTGTTAGTTATCACATATAATAAATAAGGATACCATGAGGTTTGTTATGTATTGAGTGAGAGTCACAACACCAATTATGAGTTTGTGGGGAATAACATGCAAATTTTGGTGTTTAACAAACCAAAATCCGCATAGTACGGTAAATTCCAATTTACCCTGTTAAATTTCAACAGGTTTGATCAGCCGAAATTTAAAGAAGGTTGAGTTATTTAACGCATCCAATAATTATTGGATGCGCTAAATAAAACAAACCTCATAATTCCCACCCGAGCATAAACAGCAGTTTACGCTCTGGTCGGAGCATAGAGGGAGACTCAAAATCAGGCCCTTCGAGAAACTGGAGGACTAGGTACACAAGATGTAAAGACAGGAAAGATAAGATGAAGAGATCCAACTAGTTTTTTAGGTTTGGCCTGCACAGCGCTTGTGCTGTACTTGTGAAATCTATTGTATTAAATATATCTTAAAAAGGGACTCACATCCCGCCCCCTATTTTCCTTGCTTTTCATTGGTTCCTGTGCTTGCTATTATATTTTACTCCATTTTTTTTGCCTGTAGCATACTGATAATTAACTGTGTTGTTCCTCGTGTGCTTCTCTGATCAGTTTCCCAAAGCCGAAGTACTGTTTCCATCCGCTTTTATGGCACTATTTTTGTAAAGTTTTGCATGCACAGAGCTTGTTCTATTTTGTTTTCTGTTCAGGAACGGTTTGTTTTTTAATTACAGGTCTTCACACATGCGATCGCATGCCATTATCTTGTGGTGTAACTTTTGTAATGTCGTAATGTGAGCGTGTGGGGGGGGGGGGGTTTATGTGTGCACTAATGACCTGTGCCGCTCATCTGATGCCTGGCTCCTGTACCGTGTGGCACTCGTGGCCCCTTCTGTCTCTCCCCAGATGAGGAGATACTGTGGAGGCGATTGTCACATGCCTGCGGGGGGTGGTGAAGACCAGGCTGTAAGCCTCGCAGCCGAGCTTCCAACCTCTCTGCTTCCGTGAGTTTCACCTCCAAAACAGTGACTGGAAGCAGCTTCACCCCTGCCTGGGTCTACACCACAGGGGTCCTCCAGCTCATGAGGTAAGTGCTAACAATGGCTGCTGGGATCCCAGGCCAGCCAGCAGCCCTTACACATCCCAGGCCCCTGGGACCAGCACCAACCCCCTCCTCTGCCACAAGAGCCGGTGCCGCTGTGCTCTGTGTCCCCCTCACAGAATGATGGCGGCAGCCCTGTCACCACCAAGGACTCCGGCCTAGCGTCGCCCACCGTGTCCAAGTAGATCTTCTTGTGGATGAAGGAGTCTTGTCAGAATCCCAAACTGAGAACCGGCAGCTCCAGTTAAGGTTACAGCAGCTTATCTCTTCCTAAACAAACCTTAACTGTTCTGTGGGCCACTTGTAAGACATCTCACTAGTACCCGGCTCATCTTTTTTTTATTTTTTTTTACCAGTCACATGCAGGCTGTGTGGGATGTGTAACCGTTAGCTGAAGTTTAAAGGCGAGTGTTAGACATACGGATTCATGGCTCTTTGTGATGTGCTTGCATCTCCGTATTTTCAGGGTGTAGGTTTTCTGGCCCTCGTAGATGCAGCGCCTGGTTACAGCTTCCTCATATTATAGCCCACCAAAGAAGTTCCGTACACGACCAGACATATGTCAGAACTTTCTTTGTGAGGATTAATTAATGCACATCATTGTATTTCTGTGCAACTGCATAAGTGAAGAGTTAATCCCTGGTGATAAAATTTGCTGTTGGAAACTATCATGTATACATATTTCAAGTCGTGACTGTAGTGATATTTCTAGCTGGAGGATTTGTTCAGCATACTTATCATATCAGCGCTGCTGTATATTATAGACTTCCCCACTGCAGTAGCGGAGCAGTATTTTTTCTCGCCGACAGAACTTACAAAATGTTGCAACTAAGGTTCCGAACACTGTAACAGTTACATCTAAGTCAAAGGTGGTCAAACATTCCTCAGATTCTGTATGATAATATATGCCACCATCTCTGTATCCTATTCAATTCCTGCACTTCTCAGTGCAGATACGATAATTCAATGACGAATACAGGCACTTCTCAGTAGCAAACAGTATTCTGGGATAATGAGTACCTGAACTTCTACATTTTTAATAAAAGCACAGAAATCATGTTTGTGTCATTCTTATGAGAAACCTATTTATAGAGGACGGTACTTGATGTAGATCCACTGTCATTCACCAAAGTCAGTCCAGCGCACGAACAAATCGCCAGTGGCGATTTCTGTACATGGGTACATCTGGCGAGCAATTAAAACATGTGCATTAATAACATGTAAAACTACTGCTTTTGTGCATTAGAAGACACTGACAGAGCAAACTCTGCTTTGCAATTCGGATGTACACATTAACTGACGTGATTTAAAAATCTACAATTTTAATATGGAGTGAGCTGTAACCACATACCGTTTTAATGAGGCGTCAGATCTCTTCATCGCTGATGTCACTTTCATTTTGTAAGATTCTAGGCTCGCATGACTCAAATGAGAGAACGCTCCTGTGTACAAGTGAAGGTTTACACTGCCTGCCTGCCGGCCATCTTAGTGTCAGGTGAAGAACTTTGCAATTCTTAGCTTTCGCCTGCACCGCGCTTGCAGCCTCTTTGCTATCATGAATTTCACCTCCAAACAGTGGCTGACGGCAACTTCACTCCAGCCCGGGTCTACACCACGGAGGTTCTCCAGCTCCTGAGGTAAGTGCTGGGAATGGCAGTCCGGTCTCATTTTAAACATATTTATAGACACAGGTAGCACATCTATTTCTCGGGCTACACAGCCCTCACAACCTCCTGCTGCAGAAAGTAGAGTTATGCCTCAGGGTATACAGAATGTACACTAGCAGCCTCACTCCCCTATGTCAGCAGAGCTATCCCCCAAGTTGCACAGAACAAACATGGACAGGTCTTGAATAGCTTTACTTTGGGTTTCACATACTCGACAGTGGCATTGATGTATCCTGGGAATTGTATACCATAGCTGTGCGGAGATAGGTGACACTTCAAATCCCAGATCACACATGCGCTTTGACTAAAATCCCCAGATTGGTCTAAGGGAGGTATAGACAACACATTTGGACTCTTCCTTGGTTTCACATGGGGTACCCTAGTATCTCCAATGATTGCTCAGGGGATGGGCTCTCCAGTCACTTTGTTACATTTGAGGCATTCTAAAAACATGGACCTACAAATGCTTCCGTGATGCATGTAGCCTTTCAACCTATTCTACCTAGTTCAATCAATCAATCAATCATTGGCATTTATAAAGCGCGCTACTCACCCGTAAGGGTCTCAAGGCGCTGGGGGGGAGGGGGTTATTGTTCGTACAGCCAGGTCTTGAGCTGCCTTCTGAAGGAGAGGTGGTCCTGTGTTAAGCGGAGATGGCTGGGGAGAGAGTTCCAGGTCTTCGCTGCGAGGTAGGAAAAAGATTTGCCTCCGGCGGTGGCTTTGCGGATGCGGGGGACGGCTGCCAGGGCTTGTCCGGTCGATCGCAGGGTGCGGGTGGGTATGTAGAAGGAGACGCGGTGGTTGATGAGTTTGGGTCCTTGGTTGTGAAGGGCTTTGTGTGCGTGGGTGAGGAGTCTGAACGTGATCCTCTTGCTGACTGGGAGCCAGTGAAGCTTTTCCAGGTGTCCGGAGATGTGGTGGTGGCTCGGGACGTCCAGGATGAGGCGTGCGGCGGCGTTCTGGATTCGCTGGAGTTTCTTCTGTAGTTTGATCGTGGTGTCGGCCCAGGCGGCTGGTGACGAGGGCGTGGGTGACGGTCTTCCTTGTGTCGGTGGGGATCCAGTGGAAGATCTTGCGGAGCATGCGAAGGGTGTTGAAGCATGCCGATGTGACTGCGTTGACTTGTCTGGTCATGGAGAGGGAGGAGTCCAGGATGAAGCCCAGGTTGGGGGCGTGGTCGGTGGGTTGGGGAGTGCTGCCTAGGGCGGGGGGCCACCAGGAGTCGTCCCATGCGGTGGGAGTAGGGCCTAAGGATGAGGACGTCCGTCTTGTCGGTGTTGAGTTTAAGCCGGCTGTCCGTCATCCAGTCCGCTACTTCCTTCGTGTAGTCTGGTTCTAGCAGAGGAAGGGTCGTTGGTGAGGGAGAGGATGAGTTGAGTGTCGTCTGCGTAGGAGATGAGGTTGAGTCCGTGTTTGCGTGCGATGTTTGCCAGGGGCGTCATGTAGATGTTGAAGAGGGTAGGGCTGAGGGAGGATCCTTGTGGGACGCCGCAGATGACCTTGGTCGCTGTTGATCTGAAGGGGGGGGGGGGGAGGCGGACTCTGAGTTCTTCCGGCGAGGAACGAGATGATCCAGTCCAAGGCCTTGCCTCGGATGCCGGCGTTGTTGAGGCGCTGTATCAGGGTGCGGTGGCATACCGTGTCGAAGGCTGCGGAGAGGTCAAGGAGTATGAGGGCCACGGTCTCTCCCTTGTCGGTCAGGGATCTGATGTCGTCCGTGGCTGCGATGAGGGCGGTCTCGGTGCTGTGGTTGGCCCTGAAACCGAACTGCGAGGGGTCGAGTGATTCGTTGGTTTCGAGGAAGGTAGTCAGTTGAGTGTTGACGGTTTTCTCAATAACCTTTGCTGGGAACGGGAGGAGAGAGATGGGTCGGAAGTTCTTGAGGTCTGTGGGGTCTGCTGTCGGCTTCTTGAGGAGGGCGTTGAGTTTGGCGTGTTTCCAGCTCTCGGGGAAGGTGGCGGTGGTGAAGGATGTGTGGATGACGTCTCGGAGATGGGGGGGCGATGATGTTGTTGGCTTTGTTGAAGATGTGGTGGGGGCATGGGTCGGCGGGTGATCCTGAATGGATTGAGTTCATTGTGCGGGTGGTTTCCTCGGTGGTGATCGGGTTCCAGGCGTGGATGGTGGTGCTGTGGGGGGTGGGTTCGCGTTTGTTGTGGTGAAGCTGTTGTAGACGTCGGTGATTTTGTGGTGGAAGAAGGCTGCGAGGGAGTCGCAGAGGACTTGTGAGGGGGTGATGGCGTTGTTTTCGGCGTCGGGGTTGGAGAGTTCTCCGACGATGCCGAAAAGTTTTTTGCTGTTGTGGGAGTTGTTGTCAAGTCTGTCTTTGAAGGAAGATTTTCTTGCGGCGCGGAGGAGTTGGTGGTGTTTCCGGGTGGCGTTTTTGAGGGCTGACATGTTCTTGTCGGTCTGGTCTTCTCGAAGGTGCGGCATCGTTTTTTGGAGTCCTTGAGGGTGGAGTTAAACCAGGAGCTTCTTTTGTGGTTGGCTCCGTTCGCTCGGGTCTTCAGGGGAGCCAGGATGTTAGCGCAGTCAGATACAGCTCGTGAGGTTGTTGGCTGCTTCGTTGGGGTTTGAGGTGCTGGTGGGCGGGTTCTGGGAGAGAGCTGATGTGAGTTGGTCGGTGGTAATTCGGTTCCATTGTCTTCTCGGTGGTTGTTGAGCGTGGTGGTGGGTTGTGGTTTTCCTGTAGCTGAAGTGGACGCAGCTGTGGTCCGTCCAGGAGAGTTTGGTGGTGTGGTTGAAGGAGATGCGTTTGCTGGAGGAGAAGATGGGGTCAAGCGCGTGTCCGGCGTAGTGGGTGGGGGTGTTGACCAGTTGCTTGAGTCCGAGGTTGGAGAGGTTGTCCAGTAGGGTGGTGGTGTTGTTGTCGTTGTAGTTCTCCAGGTGGAAGTTGAGGTCTCCCAGGAGGATGTAGTCGGCGGAGGGGAGGGCGTGTGGGCTGACGAAGTCTGCGATGTCTTCGCTGAAATTGGTGCGTGGTCCGGGGGTCTGTAGATGAGGGTTCCTCTGAGGGTGGTTTTGGGGTTGCTGTGGATTTGGAAGTGGAGGTGTTCAGCGTCGGAGAGTGTGTGGTCGGTGTTGGTTGTGATGCGGATGGAGCTCTTGTGGACGATGGCGATGCCGCCTCCGGTGCGGTTGGTGAGGTCTTTCCTGATGATTTTGTATCCGTCAGGGATGGCTATGGCGATGTCGGGTGCCGAGGAGGGGTTCATCCAGGTCTCAGTGAGGAAGGCGATGTCCGGGGCTGTTGAGTCGATGAGGTTCCACAGTTTGATGGCGTGTCTGTGGACGGATCGCGTGTTGATCAGGATGCACTCGAGGTTGTGTCCGGGGGTGTTGTTCTTGTGGGGTGCGTTGGGGGTCCGTAGGCAGGTGAATCGGCAGTTGCGGCAGGTAAAAAGACCGTGGGTGCGTCTTGGGGTGGTGCGGCAGCAGCCCGGCGCTCTGCCGGGGTTGAGTTTGGTCAGGGCGGCGGTGTCGTAGGTCAGGCATGGGAGGTGTGGGTCGCGGGGGCCAGGGGTCATGGCGCTGGGCGCGGTCCAGGCGCAGACGGGCTTGCCTTAGGCGCGCCTTCGGATCCCTTCTTTCCCTCAACCTACTTTTCAGACACTGCTCACCCTGCACACTCACCCACCCTTTACTCTGCACAGTCACCCTGACATTGGGCTGGCATTCAGATACTACTCACCCACCATTCACACAGTGCCGACTCTAGACTCTGCACTCACACACCATCAACATACCTCTCATTCAGCACTCACATTCCTCACCATGAACTCAAACCACTCATCTAGCCCTTCTACTATTGAAAAAACGCTCACCCTATACTCACACACCTCTTACCTTGTACAGGATAACATCTCTCAGCCTGTACACTCTCACAATTCTCATTCTGTACTGAACACACATCAATCACCATGGATTGAGGAACTTTTTCCCAGCACTCAGACACTTCTCAACCTTCATTCGTGAGCACTCACACCATTCTCCCTGCACTCATACACTGCTCCCACACCTCTTTACTTATTATAAATCCCATAGGCAAAACCGAATGCATTTACAAATACTTGTTATAGCAGAAGTAGGCATGGTCTTTCCCAGTCCGTGGTATTGGAGATTCATCTCAAAACCAAGGCCATATGCCTCTGGGTCTCTGACAGAATACTTTCCTTGGTGATATCCCATAGTACTTGCACAGCTCCAATATCCCAGCAGTTCAGAGTCCAAAATTAAGTTTGGTTAAGGGACAACAAGCAGTAGCAGATTTAGCGCACAAGAAGAAAAACATCATGCCTCGTAATGGTCAAGGATTTCACGATCCCTGCCGTGCAGAAGAGGTCCTTTAGCCTCGTGTTCTCGCACCCTTTAGAGACCCCCTACACTTTGAGGTCTAGCCTAGAGTCAGCGCATATGCGCTGCTCTGCGAGGCATGCTGTATTCCCTCTGTGAGGTTTGGAGACACCCACACATGCCCACTGCTTTTTCATTGGCTGCTTGGTCGGCCTTTACAAACTGCATTGCTTTTGTTGGTGGATAGTGTACATTTGACCCACCTTGTTGCTGTTTTGTTACTACCCTGGCTACTGCCCCTCCTACATGGATCCTTTCGCTTGTGGACAAATGTTTTGCTTCAACAATACTTTTTTTTGCCCTCTCCCCTCAGCTCGCGTCAGTAGCTGCCTTTCATGTAGGGCACAACAGTCATTCTCTCCTAATTTCTAACATCAACAGCTACTCAGCTTATGTGCTTGGAGACTGCATCAAGCAAGGCAGAGAGCTAGAGCGAGAGGCTGGCTCGTAACACTATTTGGAAAACGGTATGCTTTTGTCAGCATATGTCTCTGAGTTTTATTTTGTTTTGGTTATCAAGGGGAGGGCTCACAGAAACTTGTTTTTGGTTCCCACACAGAATATACTTGCTCTCCCATTGGACATCCGCCGCATCACATGACATTGTTGAAACCTATCAGCGCTGATGTTCTTCGATGTGCATTTCACCCCATAGCACTGTTATTATTGCTGCATCGAGTACTGTTGCGTTATATTGATTGTATGTGCTTGCTTTCTCATACCTTCCCAACAGGCACTGGCAGCAGCGAGGCCTGACCAAGCAGAGAGTCACTGTAACTGCCCGGCTTAAGTTTGCTGCCCGGTAGACAACACTTGCAGCTAAAATACTCGCGAACGAAGCACATTCTGCTATGATGCATTTATCGACTACCATTCTGTGAAAGCCAGCTCGTACTCAGTCTGTTGATCTACCGAAGATGCATATACAGACTCCACAGCCAATGAGCACTTGAGAATTTTGTGCAGGGCTTTAGGATTAGCAGGAGTGCCACATTACAAGTACCCCAAACCCTCACAAAGGATTTATTTAATATGATCAGTTATACAGCTATAGGATTGACTGTTATACAACCCAGAAGTACTGTAATTACTGACAAATATCTTCCATTCAAAGAAAGAGAAATAACAGGGAACGGACAATAGGCAGCATTTACTTATGGTTCGTTAATTAACAGGCGATTGGTCACCTTATATGGTGAACCTGAGAGAATTCCTCACGCAGGTAATTATAGTAATCAATGCTTAAAACGGTTTTATTCTCCTTAGGGGAAATAGTAGTAGGAACGCGTTATTTGGATATTGTTTAAGAGAGGACCTTCTTAGGCTGTTTAAATCCTATTGGAATATAACCGTTAATACACAAATCAACTTGAAGTGCCCGTTTTGCACACCTGTATACTACAACTACAGCTATATGCGTTTAACGGGCAATATATTGGGATTTCTCACGTTTGAACATGGAAGCCCATTCACCTGTTGTCTAGCTGCTCCATGGACAGTTCTGATGTTGTGTAAAGTGATTTTGACCTTTGTTACACTGGCAATTTAGCATTTCATAAGTGTAAGTTGGCTTTGCTCAGTGGTGCCCAGGCAATGTCGAAAGCTGTGTTAATTGTTGTGATAAACCTACTGCAGTATAGTAATGTTTTGCTGCCCAAGAAGGATTATAACCGAAACTCATAAACGTGGTAGCATCATTGTATTTTACTGGAAAAGGCCATATAAGCTAAATTAGATGTGTGATGGTGTGCTCAGAACACAGTTTAGAAAGAATATGTGAGTAAAACTATACATATCAGCAGCAATGATCAAGGGCTCCGTGCCTAATTGAACAGTATCTCGTATATGTCCTTGTATTTTATTTGCAGTATTTGTGTAGCACAGATCTAGCCATGTAAGACAATTCTATGTCAGGACCGGAGGCTCAGATTATGCTTCTCATTTCTTTGCTTTATTCACAGCAGCCAATCAAATTTCTTATATATAAAAAACTACCAATCCCATGAGCACCTAGTGCCAACAACAATCATAGAGTCCACCTTATATTAGGTCCTGCCGAGGCTAACACCTCCTCTTTCTTTGCTGCTGCGCAGCCAGTTAAGTGCCTTTACTCATTTTGTGCCTGTGAATGGTTTAGATTGCTCTTTGTTAAGAGCGCACTAGCGCAACCTGTTTATGCTCCTTATTGTGCTTGATTAATTGATTTGTGCGTTTATAGGCGTTTCTGCCGCTTGGTTGTTGTGCGTGCATACCCTTGGTATTGCCTCAGCTCGCGCTGTGGGAGATCGCTTTGCTCGCCGCTACTCCCGGGGCCCTCCGCGGAGTAGTGTGTTCTTCGTTGGCATACTTTGTTCGGGAGCGCTTCGGCCTCCCCTGCTGGGCGCTCCGCGCCCGTAGCCGTCCTAGGTGGAGCGGGAGTTCGGGGGTGAGGACGCGCCATCGCTGGATCGCGCAGTACTCTTTCACTTGTTACGGGCGGGCCGTGCCACTCATGCGCGGCGGCCATTTTAGGAGTCAGTTTCGCGCTGATTTCGATCGGAGCGGTATTTCCACTCTATAGCTCCGTTTTTGGTGACAAGTTGTGCTCGTTTTTGCCCCCAATTACACCCCATGCATTTCTGAGCAGAGGGCTGTAAGAATTAAGCATAGGCCTTGCCTAGAGAGGCTGTTGGCAAGCCCCTCCCTCCACCATTAATCAGTGTTTATAAGCGAGTGCTGGCTTGCCTGGGGTTCGCCTCTCCCCCTTGACTGTCCATTCCTTGGACTCGGATTGAGGTTATACCTCCTTCGACTGCTCCCTGTTCCAGGGTGTGACGTGGGTTATCAAATTACATTCCTTGCATACGTGCCTGTCTTTGGGGTACGATGGCAGAGTACTGCTACGATGAAGAGTATTACGAAGAGGTTCCTTCTGGTTCTCTTGAACAGGATATTGTGGAGGCATTGGATAAGGGCGTTCAAAAGTCGGTGAACACGGCTCTGGTCAGGGCGATTGCGCGTTTAAAACGCCATCTTAATAAGTATGCTATGCAGCAGGGTTGGATTCCTGCCTGAAATCTACCCGCCAAATCAGGGACCTCACAGAAGAAAAAACCCCACAAAGCAAATTTTGCGTGGCTCGTGGTCTCTTTGGCTCAAGGCCAACACGCTTCGCCGCAGGCGGACCCTGCAGAGTCCCTCTATGGGGAAACAGGCGATACTGATACAGATCAGGGATCTGATGATGACGATGAGGCAGCCCAGCCTGCCAAGAAAAAGAAGAAGGAACATCACGCGGAGCCGCCCCCTCAACCCAGGGTCCTTACCTTCGAGCCCTCCGACATTATCCACCTCAACTCCACTGCATGGTATCCCTCCCAAGAGGTCGCGGATTATGTACAATCGCACCTCCGTCGTCCCTATGAAAGGGAAGTCAGGGCGTGGTTGCGTTCGGAATGCCCTTGGCCGGAGCTGGCAGGGAAAGTGGCGGACACCCCTGACATGGACCCCACTATGTTAACTTACCTTCGCAAGTACGCTAAAGATCCAAAGAAAGGCATCGACCGGGCATGGCGGTCATGCCAAGATAAATTACTTGAACTCTCTGGCCCCCTTACAAAGATCTTAGAGCTGGGCTTCCAAGCCAAAGAGAGTGGTTCTCTCGTTGACCCGGAGGAACTCATATGGTGGGCGCAGAGAGCAATTTGTCAACTGGGCAATGCAAATTGCGCCATGTCTGCGGAGAGACGGCGTTCTACGCTCCTTAAATTAGACCCCAAACTAGCGGAGCTTTCTACTTCGGAGGCCGGCCCGGTTGCCCAGGGCCTCTTATTTGGCCAACCGTTCCTGAAGGAGCTCACCAGGTTTGTGGCCACTTTTAGTGGCCTGGACAAGGCTCAGGAATCCTTAAAGAAAGCCTTTCGTCCGGTTTTTACCAGGGCCGCACGTCATAGAGGGCAGTCGTTCGGCCGTGGTAATTACAACGCCCCATGTGGTCAGTACCAGCAGTACCACCAACAACAACAGCGCGGAGGCTACCAAGATTCCAATTCCTCCTTCTACCCCACTCGCAGGGCGCGACACAGATTCCGCAGGGGCAGGTACATCGGCAACTCCAACAATCAGCACGACACCGGAAATTCAGGTGAGACTGATTTTGGCTTCCGAGGCGACATTTGGGGGGGGGGGGGGGGGTCGCATTCAGTTTTTCCTGCAGACTTGGCAAACAATCTCTCAGGATGCTTGGGTATTGGAGACTGTACAGGGATACAAACTGGAGCTGTACGGCACCCCAGTCCAGGGCCTTATGCCCACTCCAATAAATTTTTCCCAACACGAGCGGAACTTTATCGCAGACGAGGTAAACTATCTGCTGCCAAAGGTGCCATTGTTGTGTCTCAGATACATCTCCGAGGGTTTCTCAGCAACGTCTTCCTGGTGGAGAAAAAAGGGGGCGGGTCCAGACTTGTCTTGAATTTGAGGGACCTCAATGGCTGGATCATGTATCGTCATTTCAAGATGGAGGGTATCCATCGGTTACGAGACCTGCTGCAGGATGGTGCGCCTCGACTTAAAAGACGCTTATCTGTCAATCCCCCTTTACAGCCCACACCGACGCTTTCTCCAGTTCGTCCGGGTGGGCGTTTTTTACGAGTACGCGGTTCTCCCCTTCAGCCTTTCGTCAGCACCTTGGTGCTTTACGAAACTGCTTCGTCCTGTGGTGGAGTTTGAGAGCGCGCGGGGTTCGAATGATCGTCTATTTGGATGACTTCATTCTCATGGCACTTTGCCCGCGCTTGGTCATCAAGCACTTGGAATGGTCGATCTCTCTCCTCCAAGACCTGGGGTTTGTAGTGAATCCTCAGAAGTCCGTGTTGTCTCCCACAGAGTCTATAGAATTTCTTGGTTTCCAGATAGATTCTCGATCCTGCCAGCTTCTTCTCCCTCCCCAAAAGATCAGAACCATCAAGAAAAAGAGTTACGGTCTGCATTGAGCAAGCAGGTTGTGTCGTTGCGGTCAGTGGCCCGGATAGTGGGGCTCCTAGCTTCCTCGATTCAAGCCATTTTTCCAGGCACTCTACATTATCGGGCTCTACGATTGAAAATCCGGCATCTCCGCAAAGGCCTCGGGTATGCAGAGAGAATTCCTCTTTCAGAGGAGGCGAGGTGGGAGATGCAGTGGTGGCTCGAACACATGGAGTCGTGGAATGGCAAAGCCATCTTCGGGTCCACTCCCGAAGTTGTCATCGAGTCAGATGCCAGCCAATGGGGCTGGGGAGCCCGCTGCGGCTCGATATCCACGGGGGGTCGTTGGTCTCAGGAGGAGCTAGCCTTACACACCAATTGCTTGGAGCTGCTGGCAGGTTCTTTCACGATTCGCAGTCTCTCCCCACAGAAAGCAGATTGTTGCATTCTTCTACGAATGGACAACGTGTCGGCGGTTCGATACGTCAACAAACTAGGGGGGGGACACGATCCAAAATACTGACAGAGATTGCCAAAGACTTCTGGCATTATTGTCTTCTGCACAGAATTTCTGTGGTGGCGGAATACCTCCCGGGGCGCAGCAACGAAGTGGCCGATTGGCATTCCCGTTACCTGCGAGACTTCAGCGATTGGAGGCTGCACCCACGAGTGTTACGCGCTCTGAACATCTTATGGGGTCCGTGCCAACTGGACCTGTTTGCCTCGCGCCTCAATCGGCAACTTCCGGACGCCAACTGTAAGACCCCGGATCCGGAAGCGGTAGCCTCGGACGCTTTTCTTCAGGACTGGTACGAGACTTTGAACTACGCGTTTCCTCCTTTGGCAATGATACCCAGGGTGTTAGCTCAGGCCAGACGTCAACAAGCGGAGTTGATTCTAATAACTCCATTGTGGAGGGCGCAGATTTGGTTCCCGTCGGTTTTAGAGATGGCTTGTGCTGCGCATCTCCTCCTTCCGCAGAGATGGAACCTGTTGCTGGACCCTCAGAAGAATCCTCACCCTTTGGTAGAGTCGGGGCAACTGCCTCTAGTGGCTTGGCGAGTTTTAGGGATAGATGGGAGGTCCCGGGCCTTTCGAGAGACGCTCACAGGTTCATTAGCGAGGCATGGTCTGCCAATACACATAAAAGATATTCATCAGCATGGAATAGGTGGTGTAGCTGGTGTTCTCCACGGAACACTGATCCCACTACAGCAATTGTCTCCATGGTTGTGAATTTCTTGGCCTCCTTAGCCTCATCGGGCCTAGCTTATAGAACTGTTAATAGTTTCAGATCGACTATCTCAGCAGGACATGTACAGATAGATGGAAAGCCTTTGGGTGAACACCCTTTAGTGTGCAAGTTACTTAGGGGTATTCGGATGGTCAAACCCCCGCAACCCAAGTACACATCTCTCTGGGATGTTTCGATAGTCCTTCGGTTCCTAGAGGCCTGGCCGGCTAATAAGTACTTGTCACGTAAACAACTTTCGGCAAAATTGGCCATGTTACTGTGCTTGGTTTCTTGTAAGAGGGTTTCGGACGTCCGAGCTCTGGATCTCGCAGGACGTCAGTTTTCCCCTGACGGGGTAACATTTACTATATCACAGCGTACCAAAAGTAATTCTACTTCAGTGTCATATCCGGCCTTTCCGGATAATCCCAAATTATGTGTGGTCAGATGTCTTAAAGCGTACGAGGTAAGTACACCTGAATTCAGATCTAATTCACATGGTCAACTATTCATTGTATTACAAAAGCCTTTCAGGCCTGTGACCACAGCCACCATGTCTAGATGGGTGTGCTGGCTCATGAGTGAAGCAGGCATTGATGTGTCTAAATTTGGCGCCCATTCGGTCTGTGGGGCAATGGCGTCCAAATCCTTTTCCATGGGTGTAAGTCTTTCAGACATAATGAATGCAGCAGATTGGTCTACTGAGACTACGTATAAGACTTTCTAATATAAGGCTATTCTGGATGTTGCGTCAATTGTGGTGGCACAGCTTTGAACAAGCATAATCGGAGCTTCCCTTTGGAGTTCAGTTGCGGTGACCCGCAGTTTCGTCAAGGATCACGGATTCGTCTTCACGTTTGAAGATTGGAAAATCTATTAGTTGTGAAGGACTCTTCCTCCAAGTTTACGGTTTGACTTCAGATTGTCTTGGACTTCTCGGTTATGAGCAGGCAAATAAAGAGGAGGTGTTAGCCTCGGCAGGACCTATTATAAGGTGGACTCTATGATTGTTGTAGGCACTAGGTGCTCATGGGATTGGTAGTTTTTTTATATAAGAAATTTGATTGGCTGCTGTGAATAAAGCAAAGAAATGAGAAGCATAATCCTCGTCTCCGTTGTCCTTAATAGAATTGAAAATTCTTGTCACGTATGTTCGCAAATTTTTAATTGAGTACTACACTGGACAGTGAACATGCAATATTATGGCATGCGTGTTAAAAAAAATCATGATCAAATGTTTTTATTGAACATTTTAATTTTTAACATTTTGATTTGCCACTATCCAGCTTTTAAAAGTGTTTGTCAGCACCAGCATCTACAAGCAGCACTAGAGCAGAGTGCGTTTAAGAGGTTGCCTTAATTGCAGGCCCACGTCACACACGTGGTCATGTGAAAGATGCAAGATGGACTCTAATATTCTTCAGCTTTCCTGGTCTTTCTCTTTGTACCTTTCTATAAAAGTCTCAGTGTCTTAGCTCGTCTCTCCTTTCACTTCTCTTTATTCTGTGTGCATCTCAGTCTTTCTTTGCATCTCAGTCTCTCCTAATCTCAGTGCCAGTCTCTCTTTCTCTCTCTCGCTTGCATTCTTTTTTCATCTGTTTATCTTTATTCCTCCTGTGTCTCCTACTCGCTCTGTATGTTTCAGTCTTGCTGCACCTGTGTCTACCTATCCCTCACTTTTTCTGCCCATGCCTACTCCCCTTCTCTCACTCTCTTCTCTGTCCCCCCCCCCCCCCTCCACTGAGCTAGCATAAGAAGGGAAAGGCTTCCTAGTGGCTAACCACCCCAGCAGTTTAATCAATGCTCCATTTTGGACGGGTGCCAGAGAAACGCTGCCAAATCGTGATTTGTACAACTCTGAAATGCCATCACTCAAGACATGACTCACCCACCTATATGGCTTAATGTGCAGGATGGAACTCAATAAATGGCACCTCAGGAGCTTTGCAGTTTCTTTTTTTGTGCTACCAGTTGGTGGCTCCACTCCCGACACTGTTATTGCTGTGAATAACCAAGGGGAGGGGGAACTGGATACATGTTACGCCTTAAGTTTCAATCAATTTTCTAGGATGCTGATTTTATGCATTGGCTGCTTTCTCTACAATTTGTACAATCTTAAAAAATGAAATGTTTTGTTGATCTGCGAGGGAGGATTCCATGGAAATTAGAAACATGGATTGGCAATCCAAGCCTTCCTGTTCCATTTCATCCACCTTGTTTTTTTCTGTTTTGCTCTGCTTTCATTTGTTATTTTCTTCTCCTTTTTAGGTCAAGTCTTGGCAGCGCATGCACTGTCTGGAAGCCCTGCTGTATTTGCTATAGGAGTGTAATCCCACCTGCTGCTTGCCATTGGTTCACTCCTGCCTAACTCTTCTGTGGTTTCTCCTCATTGGTTGGTGCTCCTGATAGATCACTTCAGTTTCTCCCTCGGCAGCACAAACAAATACAGTGTCCTTACCCTGTAAAAGTTTGTGTGATTTGGAGACTTCTTGTTTTGTTTGCATTGGCTTGTTTTTATTGTGAATAATTTTTCACTGATGGGAATGTGTTTTGAATGTCTACATGCCTGTTCTGAACAACTCCTCACATATGCAAATTAATGGGTGCATTTATCAAACGGTAATACTAGAAGCTGGTTCCTGGCATGCGGTTATTTACGTGTTTGTCTCTTTTTTACGTATAACTGCTCCTTGGAGAATTATTTAGAGGCGCTAAAACAAATATATAGAAGCATTTCACTGCTGACTAACATGTTTTATTTCCTCTGTGACGGCATGTCTGTTTTCGCAGTGGAATGCGTGAGACTTCTCGTGTGTGGCAGTGAATTGTCTTGTACGTGTTTCTCCAATTATTCTAGTGGCTGAACTCAGGCCATCCCCCATTCTGTGTCTAAAAGGGGGATCAGAGATCAAAGGTTCTAAAATGGTTTTTGATTCCCGCAGATTGATTGGGAACAGAAGTTCTGCCTGGCCTGCGTTTTGCTTTTCACTGGAAGTCAATTAGTGGCTGCCATTAATGCAGTTCTCTGTCAGCAGCAGGGAACACACATAAATGCTGCTCTCGCCTTTACCTTTCCATGCATATTTTAAATTTAACAATTGATCTAGCATTCGTTTAAAAACAAACGTTTTCCCATCAGCATTTTCTGTATGTTTTATCATTCCTTTGAGAGGGGTTTAAACGTGTTCAGGAGGCTGTGGGCCCATATTTTTTCATTTCTTCAATGACGCAGACTTAACTTTTAAGAAAAGGAATTCCTTTATGAAAAGGAATTCACAAAGGCATTTCTATACATACATGCATTCTTTAGTTCCGTTTCAGTTCCCTCTTCTAGCTTTTTCTCCCTCCCCAACCGCTCTGCATTTCTTCCTGCAGTCCATTATGCAAAGGATGATGTCTTTTTTAACTGGTGAACTAGGCTCTGGCAGTACTGGGCTATAGGGTTGTTTTATTGAAAGCAGAAGCATTGTCGCTAAAGTGAATATAAAAATGTAATGCTAGCCAGTGCTCACCTAAAATATCACTTATTACCAGAGTCATAGCCAAGTAACATAAAATGATTACTTTAGCACAATGTCAGCACTATGACCTGTATTGTAAAGGATATTTCCAATGTTTTATGTAGTGTCTGGAGGCAGATTCAAAAGGGTGCACTATTGTCCATCAGCTAAGGGTCCCAGGGCACAGTCACATGCTGTGATGTGCCCAGGACACCACCTTGCTAGCTCTTGAGGTTTTTAGGTATACAATTCACACAAGAGACATTGGGGTCCCCTTTTCAATTATCTGCTCAAGTAATTTTTTGGCAGCTTTTTATAGCACAAACCTGACACGAGAACATTACAGAGCTTTACATTAGAAACTGACTTCTGTGTTTTTGAACCACACGAAGATTGTGACTGGTCTAGAACTGCAGGGTGCTCATTTGAGATTTGGATGCAAACGTAATTTCCCAGTTTCAATGTCGGCAGATCGGGCCATTAGGCTACATCTCCTACAGCAAAAATCAAATGCAAACACAATCGTTCCATATTTAGTGTAAAACATCACTTCATAAACACCAAAGGGCAACGTACACTTTTTCCTTTAAATAACTCCACTGTAAACAAGATTTGAATGCAATAGGTCTTACATTACTGAAAGTTTTAGCTATTGGAGTGGCGTTGTTATTATTAGCAATGCCAATAGCTCAAACGCTCACAAATGCGAGACCTTTTGCATTGCAAATGCTGGTTATGTTTATTTATCCCTTGGTCCTGCTTTCTTTAATGTGTTAATCTTTTGAACATTTTGCTTTCTCTTGTTGAGGTTTCTATCTTTATTGTGCTGTTTTGATTTCCCCCTACATTTTCTTTTCACCCGAGTTGTTCCCTAGATTCGTTCCATTTCCGTTTCATTTTCCTACTTTCTCTACCATCCTTTCGGTTTCATTTTCTTTCCTCTTTTACTCATTTGATTGGTAACAAAAGATTGTCATTTCCAACGCCAGTACCTTGAATTCTTCACAAATGTGAGACCAATTTGCAGTACAAATGCTTATTAGTCTACGGAAGCTGAGCTTCATTCTTACCTTGCGTTTGCACAGGTGCTGTACTATCTTCTCCGGAGAGCCGTCCAGAATGTGCTGGCGGCTGAGCACTACAGCGCACACACGGCCGTCCTTGGGACTCACGAAGCGCTGCTCCACGAAGAAGGCGCGCTCGTCCCAGCATAGCAGGCGCGTGCGCACCTCGAAAGGTTCGAACACTTGCAGGGAGCGTCGAAAGCGCGTGGCGCACGAGGCCATGACCATGCCGGCGCCCAGCGCGCGCAGAGCCCCGAAAATTCCGCAGCGCGTGAAGTGCGAGAAGCGCGCGAAGTCCGCCTCACGCAGGTATCGACTGTTGTTCATATGCAGCAGGAAGTCTAGGTCCGTGGGCATCACCCGGCCATGCACTGTCTGCTCCTGCAGCAGGTCCCGCACCACAGGCTGAAGCCGGGCTCTAAGCACAGAAAATGGGGTTCGTAGCCAAGACCAGCCGTCCAGCAGGCTGAAGAAGCCGGCCAAGCAGAAGCCCACAATTAACCACATGCTTAATCCTTCACAGACGCTTCCTGTCTGCCGGCGCCCGAGATCACCTTTGACAGCTGGGTATCACTATCTTGCTGAAAAAAGAAGCACAACTTGCTGTAGAAAGAACCCGAGTTCAAATACAGCCCTCAAAAGGACGAGGGCATATTTATCTTTCAACATTTTCAAAGAGAGAAATATAATTAAAGTGCTGAAAGGAAGAAATATTCAGTAAACTCACAAAAGGAGGTGGGAGGGAATGCGGGAGAGGAGATGGGGTGGGGGCGGGTTACGGGCGGGCGTTTCAGCAGAAAAGGATCTCGCTCACTAGAAGCAGTTCAGTGACAGCCTGTGTATTTATGTATCGTCTTTTAGGTAGCCGAAGCAGTCTGGCTGTGAAAGATGTATTGTGTATTCCCCAAAATTTACAGCATCGCTGCCAAGGTTTCAGATTGCGTATGCGTGACATTTTCATAATTTCAGTCTAATTATGAGTGACATTCAACGGCTATGAGTGACACTTTCTCGTGAGCAAAATCAAGCAATAACAAGCATTTGCAATGCAAATTGGTCTCGCATTTGTGAGAGTTAGAGGTATTGTAAATAAGAATGTCTTTTACCCACGTGTTTTGGATTGGAGCGAATGTATGTGATGTGGAGTGGATTTATGTGCCTTTGGAATTGTTAGTTGTGGAATGGTGTGTGGTGGAATTGTGTGGAGTGGATTTGTGGAGTGGAATTATGTGGCATGATGTGTAATGGAAATATGTGGATAGGAATTATGTGATATTGAGTGTACTGTAATTATGTGGAGTGGGATTGTGTATCAGAGTGCAATTATGTGGAATTGCATTTTGTGTGGTGGAGTGGTATTTTGTGGAGTTTAATTATGCTGTGTGCTGTTGAATTATGTGGCATGATGCAGAATTCTGTTGTGTGGATTGGATGTATGTGGTGTGTTGTGTAATTGTGTTGTGTTGAAAAAAGTGGCGTGGAATGTGCAATGCCAGCAGCTCAAAATCTCGCAATTGCGAGACCTATTGCATTCTAAATGCATGTCCAACATTTGTTTGCTGTCATTGTTTACTTTTATCAGCAGTCTGGGATCATTACGGCAGCTGTAGAACATATTTTAAAGTCATTTCTTTTTATATTTACAAATGTTGTAGTGATTAGGGGGAAAACGGTTTTAGCAATTTTACAAACGTTTGTACAGCAGGGAACTTAAAATACTGGTCAAGCTAATAATAAACAAGAGGCCTACTATTATATCTGGTTATATTAGCTCGGAGAGAGATTAGCAAGAAATGGAAAGATCCCCTATCGCCGAAAAGGGAGGACTGGCTTAAAGCCACGTTTGCTATGGCCCGATTGGAATATGAAGGCGTAGAGGATAAGCCATTAAACATCTGGCATCCTCTCATGAGTTGGGGTCGTAACTTAAGATTAATATAGCTAGTCCTATGATTACACCAAGCTCCCTCACAAAAAGGGGTTGGTCGGGTGACCAAAGCGAGTGCGGTAAGCCGGGAGGCCCACAGATCGTTACAGCGGCTTCATAAGACCCGCAGAGGCTTAAAAGTTGAGATGAGGACCAAAAAAATAAATAAATAATAATAATAAACAAGTGACTGCCCTTAGGAGCTGCTCCTATTTTTGCTCCGCATAAGTAATTAATATTCATTACTGCGCCATTGCTGTCGGAAACCATCTGGCCACCACCAGCCCCTCAGCAGTCAGTGCGCTACCGACCAGACTACCACACACAGTCTCATCAAAATAGAGTTGCCACGTGCACCATCACTTGCACTATGGGAACAGGCTCATCCGGGGTCAGGGCGAGGCTAAGTGACATAGTGACGCCTCCCGAGCAATTCCAAAAGTTGTAGCCCTGTCTTTGAGAACACTCCGTCTTTGCCTTCAGGAACACACCAGACCACGCGCTTCCTTCCTCAGCACACTATAAACACCTGGACACATGTGCCCACCCGACGTTGCTGCACCTGCTCTCAAACGCACGCGCCAGTGTGTGCCCTGTGATTCATGTATGCCACTGCCTACATCAAAAGCCATGTAGAATATGTGGTTTTGCAGAATCCTGAACCCAAAACCACGCCGCCGCCTGACATTCCTTCTCAATCCACAGGGATGAGAGAAATGAAGTGAGGCAGAGGCGGCGCAAGTGGGAGGGGGAGAGAAAGAGGAACGGAAACATGGATTGTAGGCGTTGAGGTTGGAGACGGCAGGGTGGGAGATGGGGCTGTAGGGGAGGGGCGAGGAGAGTGGGGGTGGGGGGGACAAATAAGTGGTGAGAGGAAACGGGTAAAGGTTACATGGAGGGAGCAGGAGAGGAAGGGGTCGGGGATGAGGAAAGTGTGGAGGAGATCAGAGGCGAGGAACGCAGGGAAGAGAGAGCCATGGATGGGAACGGAAGAGAGAAGGAAACAAGGATGGGAATGGGTGGGGCAGGAAGCGTGAAAGAGGAGAAGGGAGAATTTGATTGTAGAGGTAGGAAATGAATGGGCGAGAGAGTGTGGGTGAGGAGAAGAAACGGGGGATTGGAACTAGGAAGGTGAGGTGCAGTAGAGGTAAAGGTGGAGCACACGGGGAAGTGAGAAGCAGGAAGACATGGAATGTTAAAGGGGAGAAGAAAGATGTTGAAAGAGGGGATGTGGCAGACGAGAATAGGGAAGAGTAAGAGAGGGGCTGAAGAATTGGCCAGAAGGGGCATAAGGGAAAAGTTCTACTCACGGCACTATAACCGCCGTGTACCCAGTGCACACTACAGACAGTGCCCCGCCGCCCCTGGGGGATTTATTGCCACAGAGCACCAATTTAATTAGAAAGAAGACTACAACGACACGATCACCCGAGCAAGTGCCACATTCCAGGGGCTAGGGAAACTGGGCCTGTTGAAACCCTGCCTCCCTTCCCACACCCTCGTGATTCAATTGAAAAGGCTTCTCAAAACAAGCCCGCGAGTGGTGCGCGCGCTCCAAAGTGAGCGATTTGTTTTCAATTATCGTGCACGCATCTATGCACGATAATTGAAAACACGGCCTTAATTACACCGGCCACGCCCCTTTGAGACCTCCCCAGTTTCTTCATCCCACTTAAAGCCCTGGTCCTACATAGTCAGAAATGTCAATATATATTAAATGTTTACAGAAACCTGGATGTTATTTGGATGGCAAGTTAACATAACATGAGCGCTGTCAGCCCTTAACACAGCTTTATGTGTTTTTTAAATCAGGATCACACCAAATTCATCTTATTTTCTGGTCAGCCACTCGTGACCGTGACCTCCCTCGCCGGTGACTGGCCTACCTTGTACTGCTCGGCGTGAGGGTCAGGCTGCGAGCCCACTGTAGCCGCCTTGTCCGCGTGATACAGGCTCCGCAGAGCAACATTGTGGCCGCGCAGGTGAGAGCGCACAACCAGCAGCATATTTTGCGGTAGCTGCAAGAGTTACAAATGGAACTTTATTTCTCCTGTCCAGGACCTGACCTGTAGAGACAGAAAGCGGCAGGAAACCAAGCAAACGGCGCTTCCTTGTGCTGCTGTAATGGGGGCGGCCACCTTGGAACTGGAGTAGTGTTTATTTTTTGTATTTCCACGGAGGTGAAAAGAGATCAAAGTGCGTTAATTTCATAAAAATGAATGCTTAAAATGGCATTTTATGTAATGTCCTTACGTTATAGCAATGCAGCGGGCACAGATGTGGAAGGTCATTCACTGTGGAAATATGTTTTTGTCAGGGCTATTGAAAACAAGTGGTGGCAGGAATCTCCAATACAAAAAAAACAAGTGGGGTGAGTGCTGGCCGAGAGCAGGGACGCGCAGCGTTTCCCTTGCGGGAGCAAGCGCAATAATTGCTACCATATGGCGCCGCTCGCTCCCGCAAGGGAATCACCAAACGTGCACGCGTTGCCGTTCTAAGCAATGCAACGCGTGCATGTTTTTAGGGCAAAAACAGAATCGATTACATGAGGTCCCCTCCTATGCAGCGCATGCGCGCAGTGTAGGCGAGACCTAGAAACTAGGGAAACATATTAATATCAGAAATTACATCCATTTGAGCAACGACAAACTACGAGAAGATCTCAAAACTACTGCAAACTACCAGAAATGGAAGGTCACTAACTTAGAACCCTTGTAACCTGATCATACTGCTAAACAAATGTGTAACCATGATATTAAATATTAAATAAGTCTTTCAGAGGCAGTTCTGTGCCCGTATGCAGACACACGCGCAGTTAAATACAAAATATAATACTTACTGGCATAGCTGCCAAGCTTTCACATTGCATATGTGGGGCATTTCTATGGTTTCAATGTAGTTATGAATGACACTGAACTGCCATATGTGTGACACTTCCGCGCAACTGAAACCAAGAAATAAAGTGCTTTGACAGAGTACATTATAAAAAATGACAAAATTTTGAGCAATGATACGCTCCAAAAAATATCTTGAAATAAATGCAAAATATCCTTTTTGTATTTTTCTCTTTCTTTTTTTAGATGTCTCGGAGTTACTGTCCTTTCCCTGATTGGTTATGTATGTGTTCCATATACCTCAATATTGTGTCCTTATCTAGGGTCTCAATAATATTCTTATCTTCGAAATATTGATGGTCAATTCAATTACTCCAATACGTGGCCACAAGTAAAGTACCATAGCCTCAGCGCTCATCACAATACCACTTCTCTAATCGGCATGTACGTCCTCCATTTACGTGCCTCGATCCACAGGTTTCTCCTAAAAAAAACGTCACTTTGTTTACTGTATTAGTATTTTCCAATCACTGCGTTAGTTTGCGCTTGTTGAAGGCAAGGACCGGTTTGTTGTAACATCAAGGAAATCAATAAAATATGGAGCTCCAAACCCAACAGGTCGTCAACCCGCCCAAAAATCAGCCCACACTGAATGAGCTTAAAAGTTGTTGTAAGTTTAATTAGTCTCATAAGGGGAGAATTTACAAGCACATAAGATGGCAGAATCCCTCTGGCCTCAGCCAGTGACTGGGTTCAGATTGCTGTTATTTTTGTTTACCCAGTAAATGTTGTTTTTCAATGGATATTTATGATATCCAAAACTATAGCGTGCAGAGGGATCAAGTAGAAGCAATCGTATCCGGTCCACGTGGGATTATTCACACCAGGACATGTACAAAGCCACCTTGCCGTGAGGCGTTTTGCTCTGAATATTATTACATTTAGAAGCATGCGTTTGTTTCCCTGCATTTTGACTGCCATTCAGGAGAAACAGGCAGTCAGAGCGTGCTGGCTCTTCCAGAACCTTCTTGCCAGAAACACAGGGGAAGAGAAGCAAGGAATGCTGGAAAACTGTTCAAATGATTACAATCTCCCCCTGGCCACTAATAGCGAAGGCATAAAGGAGCTCGGCTCACGGGGAGAGCTCCTGGCGCACCCAGACATCTAAGGAGATACATTTTTTACTGCTCAACTCAAGGAAGGAAGAGGGGACAGAACAGGCCTCCTTTCTGTGCAGTGAAGCGCTGTACACTGCCCAGGACCACTGAGTTCCTCCGTGCAGCAGTAGGACTGCCACTGCCTGCCATCAATCCACTCCACCTGCTCGCTCAGAGCTAATAGTGCAATGGCCAGTCCGTCCGATCGGATTGTGGTGTTGATCCGCGCCTGCCCCTGTGTTTGGCATGCAACCCCTGATCAGCACAGTATGGAGGTCTATTTGCTCTGTGCGTCCTCTCAACAGAGGCTGTACCTGGCGCTTTGGTTAATTTGTTAATTTACCCTGCACACCCACGGAAGATCCGGCAGCATATCTACAGATACATTGTATCCTAAACTGAGGTCTGGTAACCATATCAATAAATCCTGACTTATGGTTGGTAGGCAGAGCTAAGCGCTGACAGCGGCAGTGCAAAGATTAAGCACAGCATGCTGGCTGAAGCTTTTAATGTGTGTTATGATCCTGACAGTTTTTAGGGGCTCAGTATGCTTGACTAATGCATGTTAGTGCAGTGATGCGATGACTAGCACTAACATGCGTTAGTCTAACTCCTCATGCGTGGTACTTGGCATGGCTGTTACAGTGGAGGTGAATGTCTACCGTCCTTTTGATTAGCTAACCTCATTTTCCCTCTCTTGGAGGTTAATGTCTAACGTCCTTTTGATTAGCTAACCTCAATCAACCTCATGTTTAAGGAACGACTTTATGGCTAAAAATTACATTTACATGAGTGTGTGTTTGTTTTCTAGCTCTCTTCCTTGTGTGCCTTTTACTACTGTACCTGGCAAACACGCAAACACCCCGTAAAGTGTAACTCTGGCCTGCCATTGCAGAGCCTGTGTGCAGCCTGGGGCTGCCATGTCGACTTGGCAAGTGCACACACTTGCCAGTCCATAAACTTTCCGTTTTCTACATGTTAGTCACCCCTAAGGTAGGCCCAAGGTACCCCTGTGGGCAGGGTGCATTGTATGTGAAAGGTAGGACATGCCCTGGTGTGTGTGGCATGTCCTGATAGTGAATTACAGCCTATTTCGTTTTTCACTATTGCAAGACTACCTGTTCTCCATAGGCCAGAATGGGCAGTTTGATTATAACATCCTATGATCCTAACTGACCCAGGGAACATGTAAGGAATTTGAGTTTAGTATGCCTGAACTCAGAATGATAAAATACATCTTTTAGTGAAGATGGTTTTAACATTCTGTGTTTGAAAATACCACTTTTAGAAAGTAGGTCTTTTCTTACCTAACCATCCAGCCTGCCTCTGCTAGCTTGTGTATTGTCTGTCTGGTTTGTGAGTGATAGGGGCTGGGGGAGACTCCAGGAGACAGGGTGAGTCAGCACAGGGCTGAATAGACCTATCTGCACATAGATGGCTGGGAGGAGTCGCACCTGGGTCTGAATAGGTCTGTACCTGCCTTCCACAATGCTGGCTCCCCCTCCTGTGGTGCGTCTGATGACCCTGGCCTACACTGACAAAGGAAGCAGGTGCAGACTGGCAGAATGTACCCAGAACTGGTTTGAACTAGGTACAGGACCCTCTGCCTTCAGAGGACAAAGGATTTGCTGGTATAAATATTGGGGCCCAGACCCCAGAACTTTAGATTACTTCTGAACTAAGGAACCTGCCAGGAAGAAGAACCGGGAAAGCTGGAGGAGGAGTACTGCCCCAATGCTGCGTGTTGAGGGGTTGGACTGCAGTGGTTGCTTCAGTCTTGGGAAGGGAAAGGACTGGACTGTGCTTTCATCATCCTGCTGTTAGAGTTTTCTCCAAGGGCTTGAAGTAGAGCTTGCCTCCTGTTGGAAGTCTCAGGGATAGAAAAGACTTCAGAGAACTCTTTTGGATCAAGAATACTGCCAAGAAGAAGAGCTGGAGAAGCTGTGAGGAGGAACTACCACTTTGCTGTGTGCTTTGCTGTGTTGGCCTGCAGTGGCTCCTTCTGTCTTGGGCAGTGAAAGGACTGGACTGAACTTTCTGCAATCTACTTTTGTGTGTTTCTCCATGGGCTTGAGGTAGAGCTTGCCCCCTGTTCAAGAAGTCTCAGCAACAGCAAAAACTTCAAACCCGACGCCGTCTACGATGCCACTGCTGACTCCTTGTCCTGAAGGCACCGCAGAGGTAGGGGTGGGCGGAATTACCGGAAGTGCCTTTCGCCAAATATCGCGAAACGGCACAAAATCTCCGCGATCTCGCGATATTTCGCGTGATCGCGGAGATTAGTGCTTCCGGTTGGGTGCCCTCGAGTCAGCTGTCCGTCATAGTGGGGGTGTCAGGAACTACACGGGGATTGCGCTCGAAAAAGTCGTGGATGCACAAAGCTCCATCGAGGATCACAGCTAATTTTTGACGGGAGATAACTGGACTCGGAGTACTTTCTACTGGCTAATCAGTAAGTGCTACCTCGTTGGGTAAATGTATAGTGCTTTTCCTACACTACAACTGCGTAATGGGCCAGAAGAGTTGTCTACAGTGACCATGTGTGTCTTTAACGTTGCCACGGCGCCGACGGGCCCCGGGGTTCCGTGAGTCAGCTGTCCATCATAGTGGGGGAAAGGGCGGGAAGACGATGCCCACCGCTGGTGTGTGTGGCGGGGCTTCCATGCAGTTCACATGCCGCTTGTTTATAAAGGGCCAGAGACCGATCAGAGCAGCAGATGAGGAGACAGAACCTCCTGGCGTCAGGAGTTACACGGGGGTTGAGCTCGAGAAAGTCGTGGATGCACAGAGCTCCATCGAGGATCACAGCTAATTTTTGACGGTAGATGGGGGGAGAAAAGCACACCTGCCCAGCCTCGACCTAGCTACTCCCGAATGTTTTGTGCTGATTAATGCGTTACTGAATTTGAGCTCCAACTCGGGCACCTGCTTTATTTATATCTGTAAGTGCTTCCTGTTGAGGTTTAATTTTTGTGACAGGAGCATCATGCCAGAAGGAATCCTGTCCTGCATATGTCCGTTCCGGTCGCGGATCGCGGAACGCGAAAATGTTGAAATTTCGCAATTTCCGCGAGCGGAACGGAAATCTCGCCCACCCCTACGCAGAGGGCACCGCCGCAACGCCACACCGCAACCTTGGTCTCACCGACACCGCCTGACGACGCCTCCACCGAGCAGCTGCTTGCACCGCGACCTGTGGGCACCACACTCTGCACCACCTCGCTTCACGCCGAAGCTTTGGCACCGCATAGAGCACCGCTGCAACACCGCACCGCGACCCTGGTCTCACCGACGATGCCTGCTGACACCACCACCGAGCCGCTACTCACACTGCGAATTGTGGGCACCGCACTCCGCACCGCCTCACTTCACGATGCCTTGGTATCCCCGACGCCGCCGCTCCACGCCGGACTCGACACCCCTGCTTGAACCGTGGTTCAAGGGCACCGCTCGTAATGTTACACGACGCACCGCCCACATCCCGCACCGCAGCCTTGGCCTACCGACGCCGGTGCCATCAACTCCAGTTCTTCAGCCGACGACATCGCTTCAGCAACGACGATGCACTGCTGCACCGTAACCTGCCAGCCCCGTGACGAGCACCGCCTTCATCTCACACCGTGACCCTGGTCTCACCAACGAAGCCATCTGACGCTGCCACCGAGCCGCTGCTCGTACCGCGACCTAAGGGCATGGCACGCCGCACCACTGGACTTCGCACCGCAGCACCCGATGCCTGCCGATGCCAGCGCTCCTGATTCTATCAGAGAGGAGATCGACCTGCAACGCCTGGGACAACGAGAGGTCATCGACGACCTGCATTTCTGAAAGGTACTGTTGGCGGGTCTTCCCGATACCATAGCTGATCTGCGATGCCGCGGTCAGCCAGAACTGTTTGGATTTGGTTGTTCACGACGCTGTGAAAGCCCCAGACGGAGCTATCGACATCAAGGAACTGTTTTTCAAGGATACTGTGATAACTGAAGATTTTTAATGTACTCTATTGTGGATTTTTATCGTTTTGGTCTTGTCTTAAGTATATAAAAATATTGGATATTTTTCTAAACTGGTGTGGCGTTCTTTTGTAGTGCTCGCACTGTATTACTGTTGGTTATGTGCAAATGCTTTACACAATGCCTCTAAGATAAGCCTGACTGCTCGTGCCAAGCTACCAAGGGGGGAGCAAGGGTTATTTTAGGAGTGTAACTCCCTTATCCTGACTAGGAAGAAGGGTCCCTACTTGGACAAAGGTGCAAGCCCTTGCCAACTAGAGACCCCCATTTCTAACAATCCCTAATACAGAGTTTTGAAACACGGATCATGAAATGAAATACCAGCATTTGTAGAGCGCACAGCTACCTCCGGAGAGGTGGCCCGGTGCTGGGGGCCGTCGGGAAGATTAAGCGAGCTATTGCCCAGAGCCACAAGGTGCTGGACTAACCTGCCGCCGGCACCGGGTATCTAACCGTGAGCCCTAGCGTTCCGGCGTCAGCTGCACCACACCTCTTCCCACATGCATATGCGCCATGATATAGGCCTGTCTTATGGATTGCAGTCTTGGGCTGGGAGGGGCGCCCAAAGCGCTACCCTCATAGTGGCAGAAGGTTACCACCTCCACCAGTAGTTCAGTAGCACAAGGGCCCTGGTGGCAGCATACAGTGTATTGATCAATAGTAGTGAACAGGACCTATTTATACTGTGTCACTTGAGTGAGGCCAACAGCCTCACTCACATTTCTAAAAGGTCCGCTGCTGTGTGCTTAACTCACCCTTGGCCTACATCAGGTAGATCTGAAGTGCTGTGTAGCACTAGAGTAGTGACTCTGCGCTGGTAGTATGTGTGCCTAGGAAGGGTACAGTACAGGTTTTGAGCTGTACTCAGTATTGTGCAGTCTGTTAGACCTGGCACCATTGGCATTGCTCTCCCTTCCATTTTTTGCTGTTGCCGCCCATGTTTTTGCTGTGTGTTGGACTCTGTTTTGCTGGTCTAGATGCTTTGGGCACTTTGCCACTGCTGTTCAGTGCCAAAGTGCAAGTGCTCCCTTTGTAAATTGTTGTATGGATTAGTGATTCCATGATTGGCATATTTGAGTTACTTGTCAGACCGTAGTATAGTGCACTGTGTGTGCCCAGGCCCTGTAAATCAAATGCTGCTAGTGGGCTGTAGCACTGATTGTGCCACCCACAGAAGCAGACTGTAAAATGTAACTATGGCCTGCCTTTGCAGAGCCTGTGTGCAGTCTGGGACTGCCATGTCGACTTGGCAAGTGAACACACTTGCCAGTCCCTAAACCTTACCTTTTCTACATGTTAGCCACCCCTAAGGTAGGCCCAATGTACCCCTGTGGGCAGGGTGCAGTGTATGTAAAAGGTAGGACATGCCCTGGTGTGTGTGGCATGTCCTGATAGTGAATTACTGCCAATTTCGTTTTTCACTATTGCAAGCCTACCTGTTCCCATAGGACAGAATGGGGAGTTTGCTTATAACATCTTATAAACATAACTGGCCCAAGGACCGAGGTCTAAAATTAAGTTTAGTATGCCTGGACCCAGAATGTTAAAGTGCATCTATTAGTGAGGATGCCTGTTTTATTCTGTGTTTGAAAATGCCACTTTTAGAAAATAGGTATTTTCTTGCCTAACCATCCAGTGTGCCTCTGCTAGGTTTGTGTATTGCATGCAGGGCTTTTAAACGACAGGGGCTGGAGAGGGGCTGAGGCTCCAGAAGTCTGATGAGTCAGGGCTGGGCTGAATGGACCTGGGCTGCATTTAGAGTAGGGAGAGGAGATTTCCTTTTCACCTGAATGAGCCTGGTCTGCCTACAACAATGCTGTTTCCACCTCCTGCCAGGAAGCTGCACCAGTGAGGACAGAACTAGTTTTGGCCAGGTACAGACACTCTCTGCCTGGAGAGAAATGAGGATTTTGCAGTGCTTAATTTGTAAAAAATTAAGTGCCAGGGCTCTCGTCAGGAGTCTACTGCAGCTTGCCCCTGCCAGCACTGCCAGTGATGGTAACAACTCAAATATTAACCATCACACATTTACAAGTGTGAAAATTTTGACTATTTTAGGCCCCCAAAGCTATAAGAATGACTTGGGCGGCAGGTGATAGTATTTTTTTAATATATTTAATTAATACTTAACTGTTGTTGTGAGCATCTCTAATATGGCCAGGCAGCTCCATCTGTCACAAGCACCGGTGCTGACAATGAAGGGCCGGTGCCGAGCACCGGAAAGCACCGGCTCAAATTAAGCACTGGGATTTTGGTGTATAAAAAGAGGGGCACAGACCCCAGACTTTTAGATCACTTCTGAGAATAAAGAGAAACCGTTTGTCAAGGAGAAGAGCCGGAGAAGGTGAGGAAGAATACTGAACCAATGTGGATGGTATCAGTTCCTTAAAGGGAAGGAGAGACTCTACAGCAACCAGATACACTGCAGGTGATAATAATTTTTATAATTCGTGGTCATGAGAGACCCAGATGGGTCTCTCATGACCACGAATTATAAAAAAAAAATTATTAAAAATTAACCAATTATAAAAAATCAACAGACAGGAACAGCCTCCTCATGTTTCAGAGTCACCATCCTAAATCTCTAAGAAACAATTTACCTGTGGGCCACTTCCTCCGCCTTCGGCGGAACTGTAACACTATCACAGAGTTTGAAAAAGAGGCAGATACACTGACTGACAATCTGATCAAGAGAAATTACCCCCAAAGAATTGTAAGACAAGCTCGAAAGCGAGCTAAGAACAATCATAGAGAAGCCTTACTGGAAGTAAGAGAGAAAACCACAACAGACATACTGACCTGTGTTACGTCTTTTACCCCCAACTCGAACAGGATTCAGAAAATCATTAAAAAACATTGGAGTATCCTCGAGACAGGGAACTTCCAACCAGGCCCTTTGCCTCTGTTTGCATTTAAAAGGAGACAGAATCTGAGAAATATCCTGGTACACACACGTCCTAGAAACATTATCCGGAAACAACCTACACTATGGACTTTACCTCTGGTGGTAGGTCACTATCCATGTGGTTCATGTGCAGTATGTCCTTAGACAAGCATTACAAAGGAACTTGACCTGGGACTACCCAGACCCTGGCAACAAACACGCCACACCAACTGCAACACTAAAAACTGCGTTTATCTGATTACATGTCCCTGTGGGTCTCAATACATAGGCATGACAGTCAGATCAGTCAATGTTCGCATTGGGGAACATAAGAGCACTATCCGATGTAGACGATCAGCAACTAGGTTGCAAAGCCACTTTCTGGAGAAAAACCATCCCCCAGAAAGCCTACGATGGACTGTCATTGCATCAAATCCTCAATGGACAGCGTCAACATTATTTAGACAGGAGCAGCGTTGGGTTTTTAAACTCAGAAGTAACATGGGGGGACTCAATGAAGAGATACCCTGGGTTGAGTTGTCTCATTGAACTAATACTACACAGGACCCCTCTGGATCCCACCTCTCCCTCATATGTCATATATTACACATAGGACTACTTTTTTCGCTTAATCCAATAAACATGATTCCACTCGGGAGTTGACTCAGTAACAACATTAGGGTTATCTATTTTTTTCCCCTCCGTGTGGTTGTTTATGGTTAAGTTATGGTTACACCAGTAGGTCTTTTCTCATCTAGTGTAATACACATTGACCATTCCAAGATGTGGTTGTTTATGGTGAAGTTATGGTCACACCAGTAGGTCCTTTCTCATCTATTGTAATGCACATTGACCTTTCCAAGATGGCCGCCCCCGGTATAAATGTAAATGTTGTATACTTGTAAAGCGCACAGCTGCCCCAGCAACGGGGTGTCCCGGCGCTGTATACCACAGGGGAACCCATCCTGGCTTTCCCTGTGAGATGGTCCCTACTGGGCATCTCCAAGGTGAAGACAAGCATCCCCGGCGCTGATGGGGCCGTAAGTGGAGATTAAGCAAGCTATTGCCCAGAGTTGCTGAGTGGGATCCATGGTTAGAGTAGGCACCGAAGCGAGAATTATCGAGTCCGCTGACCTTGGCCCAAGACCCTGCCGCGTCGGGAATCGAACCCTGGTCCCGGGCCGACCTCTGCTTCTGGGTCTGCCGCCTCTAACCAGTGAGCCACACCACTACACCTATACTGTAGTTTAAGCACACTATCTCCTCGTCACAGCAGAATGACGAATTGACCGGCAACCAGCGACTCTATGAGCAGATGTATATATCTCGGCAGCACGCAACCTTCCACCCATCTTCACACATTATTGCGGCTGTATGTTCTGTCCTCAATAGTAATTTAAGTATTCTTCTCGACCTTTCAACAATCCGGATGGATATCCATCCCAGGTTTTTCAGTTTACGCTGCCATTGAGGCTTAGACTTTCTTTTCCCAGTCTCTATTCACCATTCCAAGATGGCCGCCCTAGGTCCACTTGAGCTTAACCATTCAGCTCCTCGTCGCAGCAGGATGACGAATTGATCTGCACCCAGCGATTCAATCAGGAGCCGTATATATCCCGGCAGCTTATCTTACGTATCGTCACCGGCGGTACTGGAGGTCGGGTAGGATTCCCGTTTTTTAAGGAAGGACGACAAGTGAGTATACTGAGCCGGCCGCTGTTGAGATTTTTTAGTTATCATCCAGTGAGATGCGGTTCCGTTAATCCCCTTCCATTTTGTGTCTAGTCTCCTTTCTTCTGCGGTATCGCCGAAGGAGCCCATCTTCATCCATGGGGAGGGTAGGCATACTTTTGTATTCCTTGTGATGTATGTTTCTTGTGCAGACGTTACCATTCTGCAGTATTCCACCTCAGTTCACACCCATGGCCACATTTTTCACAGACTTACCATTTGTAGTACCTCACCAGTACTCCGAGCCTCACCTTTCCGGGGGAAGGCTCTATTACGCTCGTTAGCAGCCACTTATCCTTCATCCAGCACCTTTGAGCTAATGCATGCCCCGCATTTAAGAGCAGTTAAACACTCCACTTTCAGGACACTGTTCCCGGCCCCCTTTTGCCACCCGTGCGCACTGCGTGTCACCCAGAGGACGGCCCCCTGGCTACATAGTGCACCGGCACAACTTTCCTCCAGCTCCATTATTACGTGCACCTTTTTCTTATGTTAAGCGTGCGGACTGCGACGCATGGTCAGTGTTATAGATGCATGCTCCCTCGAGCACCCTTCCTTTCTCCCTTGAAACATGCGGACTGTGACGCATGACTAGTTATGCATGTGCATGCTCTCTTGTAGAGATATCACTTGCATTTTTGCACTGGGGCACATTTACATTGTGCTTAAAAGCATCTTCAGAAGAGAATATCATATATAAGATATGTTATTACTTTTTATTTTTATTTTTCCCCCCCCTCTCCTTTTCCCTCCTCCCCTCTTATGTCTCCTTTAGGCTATGAACAGGAGTCACGTATAAGAACGTGTCCCGTAGACAGAACGTGTCAAGCTGAACCTATAAGAAGGTTACACATGGTAATATAGGGTGTCTTTTCCCTGATTCCCATCGTTTAAGGTCTTTCTCTTTGGTCCTGATGAAGCGCTCTAGGATCCATTAGGGACCCACCCACAGCGCGAAACATGTCGACCCCTTCTGAACACTTTACACTTTAGATACTCACTACACGGGTTGAGAGCAGCGGGATCTTATTTGTTTGGTTTCCCCTCTCAAATGTGGCACTACTGTGCGTCTCCATCCCCGTGACCTTTTTATTTGAATCTAGGGGACCTCCCAATAAACTGTCTAGGCCCCCCTGGGTTATTTTACCTTGCACTCACTAGCACCTCCCAACCCACACACCCTCATACACAAATGCGGCAACTCCTAAAAAGATCTCCGCCAGAGAGCCCTTGAATAGGGCCCGTGAGGGACTGCAGCGCCACCCCCACGAGGAGCTTTCGCCCGATGATGATGCTATACACTCGCAAGGGTGTGTGAGGGCACCACAAATTACACATAGGAGTACCCTCTCTCCTCTTTGCACACTCACATATCCTTTGGAGACATCCCTTATCACCTGCAGTGTATCTGGTTGCTGTAGAGTCTCTCCATCCACATTGGTTATGTACTAACTTTAGGAGCATTGGTTCAGGACCTATTTCAAACTAGCTCCTTGTCCCCCCCTCTTATACTTGAGTCAACGAGGAAGAATACTGCCCATGTGCTGTTTGCTGTCTGGGGTTGGCCTGCAGTGGCTACTTGCAGCCAAGGAAAAGGAGAAAAAGGACTTTGCTGTTTGCTTTGTCTTCTACTTGAGGAAGAAGATCTCCAGGGGCTTGAAACTGAGCTTGCCACCTGTTCTGAAGTTTCAGGGACACAAACATTTAATTTCTCCTGTCTCTCTGCAATACCGACACCTGCGAGTGACTCCGTAACCTGCATCGAAGCCATAGGCACTGCTCGTGAGGAGCACGACGCACCGCCCCGACGTGCGTGGAAGGCCCAACGCCTGCTGACGCTGCGCCACATCGACTCTGACGCCGGTGCTTCATCAATGCGGAGCCGATACTCGATGTGGGTGACTCCCGAATCCATTGGCACCGCACCGTCGTAAGGACCAGACGCCTCGCTGCCGCGGTGATGTCACCTCCCCGACACAGTAAGGAACAGACGTCTCACCTCCCCTGTGCTGCAGTAAGGAACAGAGGCTTCACCTCCCCTGGGGTCATAAGGAACAGATGCTGCTCTATGCCGAGAAAGCATCCCCTGCCCGATACCATGCGACGTCTTTATTTTCATCATTTCCAAGGTACTGTTCTCTGTGGACCTGTTTGACTCCGCGCCCGACACCGCACACCTCGCGGGCGTGCTAACTCCAGGTGGAGTTATTGGTTGCTAGATACTTAAAATATCCATCTTGGGGAACACTACTACCTCTCTTGTATTTAGACTTAAAATAAGAGAATCACCTATTTTTGTGGATATTTTGATAACTGTATTGTGGATTTTTGTCGTTTGGTCTTGTTTTGGTTTAGATAAAGATTATCTATTTTTCTAAACTGGTGTGTTGTCCATTTGTAGTATTTTCACTGTATTACTGTATGTGTTCACAAATGCTTTACACACTGCCTCTGAGATAAGCCTGTCTGCTCGTGCCAAGCTACCAAGGGGGTGAGCAGGGGTTATTTTAGAAGTGTATCCCCCTTACCCTGACTAGAAGCAAGGGTCCCTATTTGGACATAGGTACCTACCTCTGTCAACTAGAGACCCCCATTTCTAACACATGAGAGATTGGTGCATGTAGTATGTATGCTTGTGAGGAATATATGACATGAAAGATGTAGTGCTGTACAGTGTGTGTGCTATGAGAGGATGTGCTGAGAGTATGTGTACTTGTGTGAAGTACAAAACATGAAGGGTGAAGTATAGTGCAACACGCACAGGGATCAAGATTTATTCTGGTGTTTATTAATACTACTAGGTCATGCAGAGGGAAGTATGTCCAACTGAGCTTAACATATGACTATTTATGGCATATGTCAGAGTGTTATAGTAAGTACCATCAATCACCTAATATCCATATTAGTGGAATTGGTAGCAGAGTACTCTAGGTCGTTAAGTTACAAACAAGATACTAGAGTCTTAGAAAACTACAATTCCCATGAGCCCAATGGGATCTGTAGTTTCAGTGGGTCACACGCACAGGAAATGACGCCAAACGTGGGCATTGGTGCGATAACCACACCCCTCCCAGTACACGGACACGAAAAAGCTGCGTTATTTAAGCCGCCACTCTGGGCATGGAAAATGCCAATGCCGGGATACGCGGGTGCCGAACAGGTTGTCAGTGGTGCAGGACCTTTGGACTAATAAGTCCTGATCGAGTGTTCTCCTACAAAACCAAGGTTATATTATCCATATAGAGGCAGGGTGTCCTAACGCTATAGCTTTTTACTTTTCTGCAGCTTTTGACTACAAGGCTACCCCCTTCCCGCTATCTGTGAGAAACGTTTATTCCACTCAAATTGGGTAAGGGCATACTCTGATATAGTGTTAATAGAATTGATGTCGAGAAAAACATATAAACAGTGTGATTTACGGAGTGTATATATAGCTGTGTGTATATGGTTCAACTGTAGCAACATAACAGTGATTTTTAACTGGTGGAGTACGTGCATGGTTCACTTGGGATAAGGTGTTCACAACTTGCGAGTGACAGTTGAGTGCGGAAAATGGACGTAATAATGTCAAAATGGCAATGTGGGGTCAAACAGACTCAAGATCAGCTCTTCCACATAATAACAGATCACTGAGTGACAGGAATATAAGCACACCAAGCATATTGGGAGTGCTGAACAGAAAGATATGATTTACTGTTTTGCATAAATTATTTGTCTTTTGTTTCCTTTCACATTTTCTTACAGGCAGAATTTTTGCGTACATCTCAGATGGAGAGATAAGTATACCCTCCATTTCTTCACGAAGGGACAGCTATCTGTTCCTTCAACACACAAATATATAAGAAAAATCCTTAACTAAATCCAGGGAAGGGATTTTTTTTTTTGCCCTGAAGAAAGCCCAGGACCGAGCAGGCGGCTAAAAAGGGCTGAAACATGTTGTCACATTCTTAGGGTCATAGGACCATCACCTCTAAAAAGATCTGCATTTTACCTATTTTAATATCCGCTACATCCCCGTGAATAAAGGGATACCAGGGGGACGGAGTAGGATTTTTATCTTTAGACCCCCTGGCCTACATCTCCTAAGTGCTCCCTGAAATATGGTCGAGCCCACCTAACCTTTAGGAGTCAGGGTGAACCCGATGATGAAGCATGACACCAATAGGGTGTGTCAGGGTTAAAAACAAAAAAAGAGTTGCCTCCTTTCCGCATCCAGCAGAGTACGCCATGTAAGTTTTATTTTCAAGCTTGATGGTTCTGGATACCTTACGGTAGTTATAGTTCAGGCGGGAGGGTGTATCCACTTCCTTAACCTCTCTTACCCCTCGGTGCCGGTGGAGCACGCTCCCCCATCACATGTGGTTAACAGTACTGTGAATGTACACTAAGTAAGTGTCATTAGCACTTTGAGAGAAAAAGAGGCTAAAGTAGACATTGTGTTTGCCTTTAGTAATAGAACATAACACACATTGATGCTGTAGTCAGATGGATAGCTACAGCTCTGTTTTGTTAGTACCTACTTCGAGAACGTTTTGTCTACCTGTGCTACCTACATACATGAATTCTGGGCAATTCCCAGAATTGGATGAGGTGGGCTCACTCACATAATGTGACATGCTTCATCACAGGCCACCTGATTCCACCCAGGTAAGATGATACTACCAGGGCGGACTCAACCTCTAGCGCACAGAGAGAGGGAGGGATAGCTGTTCGGGCCACTCCGGAGATTTAGCTTGTTGCTGCCTGATGCTGCTGTATGTTACGTGAGCAGCCCGACTTCTCCGAGCATTTTCTGATCTCGTGAGTGCCTGCGCTGTGGGTATCCACTGTAATGCTGAACACTTCTGTGTTGCAGGAGCAGGTAAGACATGAACTTGGGCCTATGAGCCCCGGGAATTTGCTGCTGAAGGCGCTGCAGCACCATAAACACCTTTGCCAAAAATCCTGAATAATCAAAGGGATATCTCTTGTATGCCTAATAGTATGCATTCCCTAGATGGGGTCACCAGTGATATGGAAAGTACACAAAACTTTTTACATAAAGAAGGGTAGGGCAGAGAGTTGCGTGACAACTGCAAAAGCCCCACTGCAAGGAGGATTGTGTTGATACATTTGAGGGTTGCATGTGTAGAGTAGGAAACAAAATAGTACTTTTTTTCATGGCAAGTATTTGGCTGGAAATTGATTTATTGCATATATTGTTTGCACTCGTGTTCACTGACCTGAAGCCCCCTCCTGCCCCCCGAGGGAGCCCTGACTGCCCGATCCCAGCTACCTCTGAGAGTCAAATACAGAAGAGGTACTTGGCCCAGTTAAGCAGGATCCAAAGTAAATCAGGACCCGGGACATCAGGCGTAAATAGCCTTGACCTCCATGGTTACGCCCAATAACCTATGTGTGCACCATGGGCCTCTAAAAGAAGTTCTGACAACCAGTCTTTTTTTAAAGACATTTTAGGCTTTTGAAGGGCCAGACAGCAAGTTGGTGCAGATCCCTCCTGCTTTAAAAACCTCTTTCCCTCTGATGACATTTCTTCTTGTTTTCAAATTACCAATCGATCTTGGATCTGAAACAAAATGGCATTCACCTTGAAACAAAGGAACAAATGTTTGCAAGGCAAAGTGAGTTTAGAGTGCTTGACCTTCCTGAATGTTTCCAAGTGTCATCACTCAGCATAGGAACACATTTTGGAAGACTCATTGGTGCTAGCTCAGATCCTGGTTCCACATGAGGATTAATTAGCTGCGTGTACTGAAATCTGACAAGTTCTCACTCTATTCCAGCACTAATAATAAATAATATATATGTTTGTATGTTGAATGCTAGTCATTAAAATAGGCAAATACTGTGACACATCACCTGCAATTCATTTTTCAAGGAAACTGTATTTAACGCAGCACATAATAATACATATTTTTAGCAGCTTAATGGGAAGCATGCATACCTTTACCATGCATGGTAAGTATAGGCAAGGTAAGTGTGTAGGGGGTAATTTTAGGGTTTAGTGGTGGGTAGTGGTAAAGGTAGGTAATGGTGAAGTTAGGGTTGGGTATGTAAAGGGAGATAAGGGTAGTTTTAGGGGTTGGCACTAATAGTTAGGTAAGGAATAATTTTAGGGTTATGTGGTGGGTAGTGGTAAAGGGAGGCAAGGATCATTTCAGGGGTTAGGGTTGGGCAAATGTAAAAGGTGGTAAGGGTAATATTAGGGTTCTGGTGGGCAGTGGTAAAGGGAGGTAAGGATACGTTTAGGGGTCATTAGTAGTAAAAGAAGGTAAGGGTAAATTTAGGATTGGGTACAGGTAAAGGGAGGCATGGGTAATTTTAGGGTTTAGGGGTGGGTATTAGTAAAGGGAGGTATTTGTACGTTTAGGGTTTAGGAATGGGTAGTGGTAAAGAAAGGTTAGTAGTAAATTAAAAACAAAGGGAAAGTTTGGGGGGTCCCCCCCAAAAAAATTAATTAAATATTATTTGAGAGGTGGGTAGTGGTAAAGGAAAGTATGGGTCATTTTAAGGTTTTAAGGTTTAGGGGTTTAGGGGTGGATAGTAGTAAAGCAGGGTTAGGAGTAAATTTTAAGGGGGGCTTCAGGATTCCTCTGCCCTCCCCTCAAAAATATTAAGTATATGGATTTTGCCTACCTCAAATATACTACCAAGTGTAGTAAAGGCATCTTCGTGGTAAAGGCTGTGTGGAAAAGGAATGCATGTTAAGGCATGTCCTGTACTGTCCTACATCCAAGCTTAATCAATACCAGCACCCTGAGCTCTGTCTACAGTTCCTTAGCAATAAGTTGGAATGAAAATTATGATGCGCAGATGTGTAAGAACATTTCATGATGACATGTGTTTGCTTGTTTTGTAAGCAATTAAACGTGTGTATATTCATCATCAATACATTCTTTTTATTGTGCTATTCCCTTCTGAACCCAGTACGTATGCTTGAAAAAAGCTTTGCTTATGTTCAAAATGGGCGACCAATTCTCCTCCCACCAGCAGTTAGATTTTAGGCAGATGCTGCCCTTGATGCTTAAAATTGTACGCATTCCAGACACAAACACACACTGGCTGACATCCTTACTATTGGCAAGCAAATGTTTAATTAAAACAAAAATTTGAAAAACCTGTACCTATGGTCTTTGCATGCTGGTGCAATGGTTAGATGTTATTTAATATTAATACACACATATGTCACGAAATAAAAATTAAAACATGCATCCTAAACATGGTGGCCATGTTTCCAATTAATTTGTTTAAAAAAAAACACTGAATGCTAGTAAGTAGCTGTACTTATAGAAGGGTTGGGAGTTTTTTTTTGTTTTAATGTACATGACAGGAAACTCTGGTTCTGATTTACACAGATAAAAGATACTGTTGGCGATATATGCATGATGGTTACCAGTGTATTTGTACCTGAATAGGCTGGTGTTGTGTAAAACCAATGGTAAAAGGTATAGCTTTCATCAGTTCATTAGGAAAAGTCATGTCAGATTTTATATGTGTGATCTGGTTATTATGAAACGTTATGACAAGGGCCAGTAGGCCTGACCTAGCCAGGAAATAGCCTGGCTAATGCATCCACTGCAGTGGCCTGTGTCCAACCTCATTGTCACAGGTTCAAATTCCAGTGGGTTCACTCAGTCTTTCATCCATCTGAGGTCGATAAAATGAGTATCATTGAGTTGGGTAACAATAAACGTCTATTATTTCGCACCAAGATGCCTACGGCTGAACATGCGCTTTACAAATACTAATGTTTTGACCTACTTATTGTGGAAAGAATGTATTAAAAACAATGGGTTTTTAAGGATGGGTTGTTATTACACTGTGCTAAAGTCTGTAAGCAGGTATTTTTTTATATGGTATCTCTCAGATTTTTGTAGTAGGCAAGGGTTTTGGTGTTGGTGACCCACCCGAATAAACCATGGAGACAGTTGATTTGTAATCCTTTTTAGTGTCTATTAGTAGGGGATTTTATGTTGTTATGACAACTGTAATTTGTACATATGTGTAATTATAGAATGGTAAAGCTGATGGTTGCGTTGTGGGAAGGCTTGTGACCAAAACAGTAGGTGTGTGTTGGTTATGGTGAGAAGCCACTGATAAAGGTTATAACCCTGATTGTTTATAATGATAAAAGCAGTAGGCCTGACATATTGATTGTGAAAAGCATATGTTAAAGTCAATAGGCAGTTAGGTGCAGGCTGTTGTTACTCTGTATTAAAGTCTACAGATAGGTATTTTGTTACATGGAATCTCAGAGATTACCATAGCAAGCAAAGGTTTTGGTGCTGGTTATCACTCAGACAAACCATAGGTATAGAGGATTTGTACAATCAGATTCCTTATAAAGCCCTCCTAAGGGAGATAGTATTTTTCTTTCCTAATGGAAATTATGTATGCTATGCAATATTAGGATATGCCTTGTGGGAAAGCTTAAGTTTAGTATAGGAGGCTTCAGTTGGGTATGGTGACAACTCAATGATAACACATTGAAGCCTGAATTGTTCACTAGGAAAAATATTTCTGATGCCATAGGTCTGATCTGTTCATGATGAAAAGTTATGCTAAAGAAAGTAAATAGGCATTTAAGACTGGGTAGACTAGCCTACAGATACTTATTTTGTTACATTAATGTTTCAGATACCCTTTGTAGGGAAGGAGTTTTTGTGTTGATTACCACCTCTGACAGAAACTAAGATTTGCACTTTAATATTTTTTACTAAGAATCTTTTCTTAGCTGTCTGTCGGATAATACAAAAATCAGTAAATAATTTGTACATCCATATATAGGACCTAGTGTTGTCAATAAACACGCTTTATTATAGAGGCCACGACTCCAGTGTTGTTTTCTACATCTATCGAGGAGTCACACATTGGATTGAGTGTGGATCCATGTATAGATACGTATCTGTATAGGTAGATTGAGGGCCTTTGGGTCAGCTGTGTTTATAGCCTGAGTGTCCTTTACACTCTGCTTCCATCCATGGAAAAATACTGCATGAGGTAATCGCTCAGTCCACATTAGTAACTGCTTCTCTTGCCTTCCGAATGATCACATGTGTACCTTCACCTGAAAATTAGTGTGTTTCAGTGCTGGTTGGCCAGTCCTTTTGTGTTTAATTTTATTTTTGTGGCGCTCCCTTTTCATTTCTTTGCTTCTATCTTTTTCATTTCATTATTCTCCAGGCAGTGCTAACAGGTCCCTTTCTTGCTGCTCATTGCATCTGAAGAGCGCCACATCCTACATTGCCACTCCAGAAGACCATATTGAAATGCTATTATTTATGGTGTATCATTATTTCACCATTCCAAGATGGCCAACACATTTGCTCTAAATGTGGCAGCCATGCTTGAGCTTTAAAATAATGCTACACTATTTACAATACCTCTACATGATGGACACCGGTTGCTGTTATTACAAGCATGTGCCCACCACGTTAAGATGGAAGCATGTTTTCTTTTCTACTTCTATTATTTGATTCAATTCAGTTCAAATAAGCTTTATTTCACAGATTTAGTCATAAAAGCATACATAGATAAAACAAGAACAATTACGTTTGACCACAATAAAAGCATTAAAGTGCATATACATATTGGATTAGTGTCACAATGACAGAACCAATTAGGATAATACAATGAAAAAAATATAGTATTTCATAATTTAAAGGCCAGTAGGTTTGAAATGAACACTGGAAAAAACGGAAGATCTGGATGTGAATACAAATTATTAGAGGGCTAATCAACCAGGAATAGAACTAACTAAAACCAATTCATTACATTCACAGTAGCACCCAATATTGAATATTACAGACCTGAAGCAGTAAGATTCTTTCATACAGGTCTTGCTCTAATGACCCACATCCACCCCAAGAACATTGCAATGCCAGAGACATAAGTTAGATTTGGATCTAGATCTCAGAATCCTCAATGCAGTCCAGCTACTGCTGGTCCCTAAAAACTTACAGAAGAGTTTAATCCGTCTCTGGTGTAGTGCTGTGTATCCAGAACAAGCAAATAACACATAGCCAATGTTTTCTTCAAAGATCTTAAAAGTAGGGTCAGTGTTTAGGGACCATTTGCTGGTAAAGGTTTTTAGGGGAGGCGTGCCCACCCTAAACTAAAAGCACAGCTTCTTGTCCAGAGGGACTGTGATAGCGCCCCCAGTGCAACTTCAAAAGAGTATTTGATTTAAAGTCTAAAAACGTTCCAATTAGGGAAGGATTGGCAGCTGAGGTGACGCTCAGGTGTCTAACCCATAGCCAATAGTGTTTCTTTAGGGACACTGCTGTGATGAATGCAGCAGTTAGAGGATTGTCCCAAGGTCAAGGGATATAAGTAGTTTTTTAATCTGACGAAGCCATGGAATTTATCTATTCTTTTAATTTATCTTGCATATGTTGTTGAGTTTGTATGTGCTTCACTGTGGTTGTGATACAGGGTGAATGCAAGAACTTGTCAATGGAAAGATGAATGGATGCATGAGTACTAAGATGAACATGATGCATGTAGGATGACTTATTGGGGGCCTAAGCCCATCAATGAAATATAAGGCACACTTATTTGTAAGACAGACCTATTGGCATTGCCAATGCTTGTTTTTACTCCTTTCCCCGCTCACCTCGGTTAAATAGAAAAACTCAACAAGCAAGCCAATAGCTCTCACCTTTGTGATAGCTATTGGTTTACTTTCTTTAAGCTACTTTATAAGGCACTGTGGTTGCACAGTATGTTTAAAGTTTTCTTCTAAAATGGTATGAAACAGCCATTATTGGTTTGTTATTTATTAATGAATGAACAATGATATAAGCTTTCAATTCTAATGTGAAATTTAAGGGAAGTAGCAACATGAACAACGGCTGTCTTAAAAAGGTATTATGATATAGTGAACACTGCACTTTTTTATGGGGTTTTGAGGTTGCTTAATAGAGAATGGGATGGGTAGTGATAAGTAATAAGTAAGGTGTATCAAGGGTAGTATCATAGTAAATACGTATCATGTTTAATAGAAAGAAATGCTTAGTTGCAATTTATTAAATGAATTGATTTTTAATTGATGGAAAAGGTGCAAATTAATTAACGTGCACATGTAAAAAATATGGATGAAATTTCTCCATAACATTGCATGTGAAGAGAGGTCGGAACACATTCTCTTTTCCAAAAGAAACAAAATGCGACAGAGTGTGTGTGTTGCAAAGTCATCTTGTTCCCTGGGCACCCCCATTTTGTATTTACTGACTGTTACAGGTAGTAAATGACTCTGACTGTTCCTGGGCTCTGCTCGACCAGGCCCAGGGTCAGTGCTATGCTGAAAACACACATGGAATACAGTGAATACACCTACAAACACTAGGGTACACTATGGGTTAGGGTACCCCTATGATTGGCATGAACTCCCCAAAAGGCCTCAGTATGTAATAGGGCAGGGGGATCAAAGCTACATTTTAGTTCCTATTATTTAATAGGGCACGGCAGTTTAGAGGCCAGCAGACCTTTTTTCACTTGCATGTGTGCACTGCTAAGGCGTGAGGTCAGTTTAAAAGCAGCCCTGTGTTGCAGGACTGCTTTTAACATGTAAATTGTACCCGAACTCGACTTTGGTGGTCAGGGCACTTAAAAATGAATAAACTACAACATTTCGGCATAATAGGTACCCCCAGGTATTTCTCTAGGTGTCCCAGTGGTGGGCACACCTATTTTGTAAGGAGAACCCTTATAACATAGGGTTTATATGCCTCAGGGTTAGTGAAATTGCACATTTCACTTCCTACATGGTAGTAAAGTGGTTACCTAAATCAACTTTTGCGCTAGGAACACTGTGGAGTAAGGATCTGCAACATTGGTACATATTCACAACCCCTAAAGTCTCCCCTAGGTGTTCCATGGGTGGGGGGTCCTGTAGATATAGGTAGTGTCCTTATAAAAGATGTTTTATAGGCCCTGGTGGTGGAGAAATTGCCCAGTTCATTTTCCCCATTGGAGATCCCCAGTCTCTTAGGGTAACATGGCAAGAAGTTATTAACTAATAATTTCTGCCAGGAAAACCCCCAAAATATCATTCAAGGACTCACTAGAATGGTACTGATAAATCTAACAATATGTTATTGTTGAAGTTATCCTAAAATGTACAGAGAAGAAGTTATAAGACAATCTTGTCTGTGAGCCAAAATTCAGCCTTTCAGTTATCTGCCCCGATTGGCCAGAGATAAGTGGCTTAGCTAGGCTTCTTTGATCAGTTGATAAGTAGCCCATGGCATGAAAGCAATTCTGGGAAGAGAGGGTTCTCCTACATAGGGATGCCAGAGCTAGGGGGAGGGTTGTAAACAATGATCTTCAAATGAAGGAGTAGACAGGTAGGAGAAGCCAGTTTCATTTACACTCCTACTCTTTGAACCCCCCAGATTGCAGGCTTAAGGAAGGAATGTGCTGATGCCAGGGGGAGGAGAATAAGGAAATGAGCCATCCTGGAAGTTGGTTTAGCCAGCTCTTGCCTCTCTGCTGAGACTTCAGTCAAATTGAATTCTGGAGAAATAGTGCTTTCTGGGAGACCATTGTGCCACACTTTGGAGGAAATGGTTATGCTCTTGGGTGATCCCTGCACCTCATCGGATATGAGTGCTCTCTTGTGTGACCCCAGAGAACACTTAATAAGTATCTTAGAGGGGCAGTGCTCCTCAGATCTACTGCTTGAAACTATAGGAAGAAGAAGGGTCCATGCTGGAAGTTTGATTTGCCCCAACCAGGCTCTGCACTGTGGCTGACTGCGCCTGCTGCACCATCAGGAACTACTGCCCTGTGGATCATACCTGCTTCAAAAGGACTGAAGAGTGGGCTCCCTGCAAGCTACAGGTTAGCAGAGCTTACCTGGACCATCACCAACGAGAATCTCCAGCCAGTTTGAAGACGTTTGGAGCAACTTTAGAAATAAACTACATAAGTTGCACAACTAGACCAGGCCAGCCAAGCTGGCAATCCTCAACCGCAAGCCGGCCTGCCCTCCATGTTCGTCCTGCTGAAAAGCTCTGGAGGTCCGACTTCCAGAGTTTGACCAGGAGTTGGTCGAAACTCAAGCCAGGGAACCCTCACTGAATCCAGCCTGATGAAGAGCATCAAGGGACCCCAGGAGAAAAAGCTCCATAAAAGATTCTAAGTCCGAAGGTCTAAAATGTGACCTGGACCAACCGCGAGAGTCAAACCTCCCACCTTCATCAGCGAGCCAGCCTGGATCTCTGGTTCGTCCCTCTGGAAAGCTCCGGAGGACTGACTTCCATAAGTTTAACCGGGAGCTCATCGCAAGGCAAGCTGGCGAACCCTCACCGAATCCAGCCTGGCTGAGAGCTTTTAGAGACTCCAGGAAGTAAAGCTGCAGATAAGTCAGAAGGTAAAAACTTTGACCAAGGCGTGCCGCGAGTTGTAGCCACACAGGGCTCAATCCCTGTTGGCCTGAAATGTTGACTTTGTCCTGGTCCAACTCGACCAGATGTCCCAATAGGCACTATAGGTTTGTATGCGCTATATAGTGCTAAAACTTTAAAAAATCATATCTCCAGTTCCCTACATTGGATTTTTTTTCATTTTGGTGTTTTGGTGTTATTTGAAAGATAAAAATATTTCCTATTTTCAGAAATTGGTGTTAGATTTTTATTCTGTGTAATGTATTAATTATTTACTGAATTGATGTTTTTAAATGCTTTACATACCTGTCTTTGAATTTAGGCCTGCCTGATGTTTTTAAATGCTTTACATACCTGTCTTTGAATTTAAGCCTGCCTGCTCGTAGTCAAGTAACCAAGGGTTGAGCATGGGAATAATTTTTCGAGACCTATTCAGAGCCCTATATTGTTTTCGTGACATTATTGCCAGTGGTGGATGCATATTTACCACTACTAATAATCCACTTTCCAATAGTGTGAATAACAGGTGAGCAGTCCCCGATATGTGATAACGTGTGCTTGAGGTAAGAATGAATGCTATTTGTTTTTAAAGCACAGTAAAAGTGTGCCCTTGATGCTCGTTTTTTGACACAGTACAGTTGAAAATAAAACTTAGGTTGTGGGTGAGGTGCAGTCACAAATATTGTTTAAAGTTGTCTAATATAACAAATGAGGTGGAGTAAAGGTAAATTTAAAGCTGAATGTAAATGTTGCCTTCTTGGTCGCTTTCAGGACACCTATGAGCTCAAATAAGTGAAGGGTAACATTTCCCAGTGTACCTTGAACACACCCTGTGTTTTTGCAGTCACAACTATTGTTTTAAGCTGGCTAACAAACAAACTGAGAGACATCATTGCTTGAGGGGAATAAAACTTAGCTTGTAGTTGAGATACTTTTGCAAATATTGTTTAAAGCTGTCTTAAATAACAAATGAATGTAATAAAGGTAAATAAACAAGTCCTCACATTGCGGTCAATTTTGCTTGAGAAAAGAAAACATGCTTCCCTTCCTGCTTTCATTTGCAATGTTAAGGGAGGGTTGGATTATTCTGTTTTTTACCAGTAAAAGTAATGTAAATAAATGTCCACATCGCAACTCACGGTAAACACATAAACTCAGGCAAATAAAAATTGTTTAAAACAAGAACCCTGATTCTGATAAAATTGGTTCAACTTCTTTGGACTCAGAAGAATAAAACATCTGTTGTCACAATAATACCAGATATAATCTGATGTCACAAAAAAATCCATTTCAATGGAGAAAAGGTCTTTGTTGAAGTTTTGTGTGGCCCAATAACACATAGCCACATTTGGCAAGAGGCTCAACAAGAACAACAGGGAGGAAAAAAACAGCATAATAAACCTGTGCATTCCTTTTGCAGTAATATGAGCATTGCTTTGAAGCCCTGTGCTAAGGCCAAGTGGCAAGGTTTGTTTGCTTAAGCTGTCCATGTTTTAGATTGTGGTGCTTCAGGCACGAAGGCAAAATGAGGGAGTTCAGAAGGGAGAAATGAGGAGTGCATAGGAGATGGCAAAAGGAGACACCACCACATTAGAGCAAAACATTTTAAAAAAACTCATGTTGGGTGAGCAAGATGTTAAAGCTTTAAGAGCAAACATTTGTATTTGTATTTTGTATTTATTGGTATTTATAGAGCGCATCAATCCTCCCGAGGGACATCACGGCGCTTAGGGCGGGTTTTAGTGTAGTGCAAGTTGGTCAGTTGAATGATACAGTATCAAAAGCCGCCGTGAGGTCTAGTAGAATCAATGCTATGGCTCTACCTTGATCAACTAGTGACCTAATATTGTCAGACACAGTTAGAAGGGTGGCCTCGGTGCTATTATTGGCCCTAAAGCCAGTCTGTGAAGGGTCAAATAAGTTGTTGGATTCTAGGAAGATGGTGAGTTGTTTGTTAACTAAGCACTCCAAAACCTTGGACAAGTAAGGCAATTGAGAAATTGGGCAATAGTTAGCTGGGTTATATATACCAAGTCCCGCTTTCTTTAAAAGTGGGAAAACCACTGTTTTCTTCTATATGTCTGGGAAAGAGGCTTGCTCCAGAGATTGGTTGAGGAGTTTGGTGACGTGAGGGCTTAAGACTGACACTAATCTAGTAAAAACGAAATGCGGGCAGGGATCAAGTGGAGATCCTGCCTTGACCTCAGCCATGGCTTTGCCACCTCTTCCTCTGAAAAAGGGGTCAGGGTGTCAAGGTGAAATTGTGCAGAGGGGTGAGGTGCCAGGTTTTCCCAGTCAGTTTGAGCGTCTTCCTGTGGATTATCGAAAGAAGCATAGATTTTTGACACTTTGTCAGTGAAGAAATTGTTAATTAGCTCACAGTTCTCTGTTTTGGGAGCCATGGTTTGTGATAAGCTGGTCGGATTATAAAGTTCGCAAATAACTTTGTACAGTTCCTTGGATGAGCTACCATTATCCTTGATCCTTCCCAGTGCTTTAAGTGGAAAAAAAAACTGGGGGTGCTCTAAAAGGGGCGTGGTTAATGTCTTGAAGGGGCGTGGCCTATCCGAGTAGGGGCGTGGTCTAAATCAAAATAACTAGCACTGTGTGCTTAAGAAAATCATGAAGTCGCATCCAGCAAAGGATAATAAAATAGGCAAAAAGGTATATTTATTAAGTATAACCCATAAAAATACCAAACAGTTCAAAAAACACACGTTGGGGTGTTGCTTTCACCAGCCCCACATAAAAACCATAAACAAAAACACCCAAGAGTAGCTTTGACCTCGCTGGCCTTTTAATGTTTGCACACATGGTGCCCAACTCTAAGAATCTAGGATTTTCCAACAAGGAAGAGCTGGCGATAATTACCGCGGCCTGCGCATATTTTGTGTTTTATCGCCCACTGTATATTATGCGCGATGCAACGTTTTGAAAAAAACCCCAGAAAAGTACATTAAAATAATAATAATGATAGTAAGAAATATATATATATTTTATTAGCACGGGGTATTATAGTTCCAGTCATTGTAATGACGTCACGCCCATTCCCTTTTCCAAAACGCATCCCGGGCACAGCAGGGCCCAACGGAAACTGTAAAAGCCGCCGCGTCGCTGTTCCAAACCCCCCGAGACCGGAAGTCTGTCCATTCGCTACTTCGACTGCATTTGACTAAATGTGTATATTTTTCAAAAGTCGAAGAAATAAACTCCACCGTTACGGTCGCGTTTCTCTCGACCAAGTTGTACCGCTAATGTTTTTTTATTCTTACCCAAAGCCTCTTTCGCAGCCGGTATACGTCTTGCGCAAATACGAGGTTCCTCGGACCCCGGCAGGCTATTTGTACTTTACTCTGCGGATACATGTTATATACACTGTATACTGTAAATTAACACGCATATATTAATTAATGAATAGCCAAAAGACACTCTCCCTTAAATGGTAGCAGGTAAGTAAGAGTAAACCATCTCGAGGGGGCTACTTCTGGCTGTTATTCTTCGAAAACGATGCTAACAACGCTTGTCACTTTAACGTCCTGTATCCCATTAAACGTACAAGTTACCAACCGACCTACAAAAAATGTGCTTGTTCAAGCCTCCTTTTGACTTCAGAAGTTTAAGGAGGATGCGCCAATGGGGGAGGGTGGCCACCCTCGAGGCTGCCCCTGGGGCGAGGGGGGTGTACGGAAGGCTACGGACGGGTTTTAGCCCAGGGCGGAACATTACAGGTAGGGCGAAGAAAAGCAATCTAGAAGCGTGTTGTTTTCATGGAACTATGAGCTGAAAGCTGCAAGCCACGAGGGGCCGTGTGCGAGACTCGTACAGTAACGTGGGCATGGAATGCCAACCATGACAGTGCCAGGCTCCTACTTGCCTGGTGGCGCTGCGCCTACTTTTAAAAGAGTTTAAGAACCGGGCTGAAGAATGTACCTTGGCAGCAGCATGCACGAGAGAGGTTCACACTGTGCAACCTTCGCTCCAGTGCAAGACCCTTCGGGACAGAGACGCACTACAGCACATTGAAATTAGGTTCAGAAACACGTTCCTCATACCAACCTTCTTGCACCACGGCATTTAAGTGCGGGGGAAGGCACTCGTGCAAGGCACCTCGGAGAGTCGGAGCCTCGTGTGTTTATCTGTGTTGCAGGAGGGGAGACTCATTCAAGGCAGCTAGGTGCACGCCGAGGGGCCTTCTGTAGTGACGTCAGGCCGTGACCACTGAGCTGATAGGTTCCCAACAAGTTCAGCAAAGTGGAGGATGGCGAAGGGAGACGGGGTCAGGTTACCTAACAGTGCAGCAACAGTGGGCAGAGTCTGAGCACCGGCAGTTTTTTTTTGGGCCCTCAAAACGAGTCCGAAAAAAATAAAATAAAGAACGGACTACCTTTAGTAGCCACGAAAATAGAGCCCGATAGAGACCCGTTTCGAGGGCCCCAAAAAAAAACTGCCGGTGCTCAGACCCGGACAGACCCGGCCCACTTAAAGCCCTGATCCTTCCAGTATAATATTTAGTTTTATCATTTTTTATGGCATGGTGGTAGTTTTTCAATTCGACTAAGTAATTTTGTCTATCTATGCTGTCCTCTGACAGTCTCCAATTGTGCTCCAAGGTTCGACATTTCCTTTTTTTTAGTTTTAGTTCAGGAGTGTTCCATCTTTCGGATCGGGATTTAGGAGCCGGTTTGCTATTAAGTTCAGGGGCACATTTTTCAAGCGACTTCTCGATCTTTTGCTGTAAGTGGGCAGCTGATGTGCTAACTGAAGAAGAATGGGGTGTGTCTAGATTGGGATGGGCGAAATGCGTAGTGAATGTTTCCTGAGTAATTAAATTCCAAGCTCTTTTCCTTGGTTGAAATGTAGTTTCAGCTTTAGATGGTTTGTTTGGTAAGGCTAGGAAGAAGGAGATTAGGAAATGGTCTGTCCAGGAAAGTGGTTTAATTTCATGAATGTTAATAGTCGTTATATTGGAGAACATTGAATCCAAGGTGTGTCCCGCCACGTGGGTTGGTTCTGAGATCATTTGAGTTAGTTGCATATCGTCCATATCGTTTTCCAGGCACTGGCGTAACAAAAATGGAGGGGGCCTCCCTGCACAATACGAAGAAGGGCCCCCTCCAAGCTCAATCAGGAGCGCTCTGGCCAGAGTGCAGTGCTGAGGGGGCCCCATGGAACTTGGGCCCCCCAGCTCGGCAGGGGCTGCGGGGGCCTGTGTTATGCCCCTGTTTCCAGGTGTTTCACACCTTGGTTAGTGGCATGTTCATAATGGAGGTTAAAATCACCTATAACTAGGAACTGATTCTGTTTTAGGCAGAGGGGGAACAGTTGAGTGAGTAGGTTAGTGCTTAATCCTGAATGATGACAGGTAGGATTGTAAATGACTGCCCCTCCTAGTAATACATGGTCCCCCTTCGAGACTGAAAAGGCTAGGATCTCATGGGAGCCTACTTGGGTGACTATGTTAGGAGTGCAGGAGATATGTTCTTTAAAAAGAATGGCTATACCGCCACCTCTCTTGCCTTTCCTATCCTGTTTTAGTATTTTGTATCCGGGTGGTAGGGCGGAGACAATGTCCGGGGAATTATTATCGTCGAGCCAGGTTTCAGTAATAAAAGCCAAATCTGGGCTCAAGTCGTTTAGTATATCCCAAATCTCTATGCTATGTTTGGGGAGTGATCTAGAGTTAAAATAGATACAGTTTAGGGTCGAATTGCTATACTTGTGGTTAATAGCTACCTCTATGGGTAGTATGTGAACCTCCTGACTGCCCCATTTACAGTCGAGGCAAGTAAAAGGTCCTTCAACCTTCGCTGGGGAAGTCTTTATGCCGCAGGTATTTCGTTTTTGTTTGTCTGACAGTTTCAGAAGCTTATCCCGTGAGTATGGAAGTGGGGGTGATCTTTCTGAGGTGTGCGGGGCAGCGTTTCTGGCCCCTGGGCCCGGTTGGGCGCAGACGCTGCCTTAAAGCAAAGAGATATGAAAAAAATTATGAGGTTTTAAACCTTACAAAAGGTGAAACACACTGCAGTATAAACAAATGTACTAAAATAACTTTATTATAATGCAAGTTGTTTTGAAGCTTTATAAATGCAACACACACTGTCTTTTAGTCAGAAAGCTAAGAAATTAAAAAAAGAATAATGGACGTTGTTTGAGAGCTTACAAAAGGCTTCACACGCTGCCTATATAAACAAACTCCAACGAATCAATTAAAATGAAACATGTCATAAAGATTTAATAAAAAGTTGACACACGCTGCCTTGCAGACAAAAAGCAAAGAAATAGCTTTAAAAAGCAAACACAAGCTGCGTTTATTAAAGAAAATATGAGAAATAGCTCAATGATAATGCAAGATGTTATAAAGATTAAAACAGGTGACATACGTCTGAGTTTTTAAAGCTTTACCAACGACATACTAACAAAGTGAATAAATAGACACAAGGTTTTTAAGCATTACCAATGACACACGAACAAGCCTTGCAGATGCAGACCGAAAGCAAATAAATAACCAGAATAATGTTTTGTGTGTTCAAAGTATTTTATTTGTTTTAATATAAAGGCAAACCGTTAAGCATATATCATTGTGTTACAGATACAGAGAGAATATTTGAGATAATCACATCAATCATATAGTATACAAATTACATATTACATATCAAGTGTTGTAGATCCGACCTTTATAAGAGGCAATGTTAGTCATATTGGCGAGAACAAAAATATACGTAATACCAATGTGAAAGTAGTGCAGCACTGGGTAAAATCAGATGCTTAGCCAATACATCCAAAAGGTAGGGAGGAAGGTATCCATCTGCCATCATCCTCGACAGCCAACTAACCATGAAACAAGAAGTGAACGCATGCTCCACAGAATCTTTGGATGGATCCCAATCAACACCAGAAAAACCATGGGCCCTATTCATAGAACTAACTTAAGACAAAATCCTAAACTTACTACCATTTACTCATTTTGGTATTCCCAGAAGGCACTTACTCATTTTGGTATTCACAGAAGGCACTTACGTTTTGCCTTCTGTGAATACCAAAATGAGTAAGTGCCTTCTGTGAATACCAAAATGGTAGTAAGTTTAGACTGAGTGAACCCACTGGGATTTGAACCTGTGACAATGAGATCGGACATAGGCCACTACAGTAGATGCATTAGTCCACGGAGCCACCAGACCCGCCTGTTTCCTGGCTAGGTCAGGCCTACTGGCCCTTGTCATAACGTTTCATAATAACTAGATCAAACTCATAAAATCAGGCATGACTTTTCTTAAGGAACTGATGAAGCCTATACCTTTTACCATTGGTTTTACATAAACACCAGCCTATTCAGGTACAGATAAACTGGTAACCATCATGCATATATAGCCAACAGTACCTTTTCTCTGTGTAAATCAGAACCAGAGTTTCCTGTCATATACATTAAAACTAAAAAATACTCCCAAACCTTCTATAAGTACACCTACTTACTAGGACTCAGTGTTTTTTTAAACATTTTTAATTGGAAACATGGTCATCATGTTTAGGAGGTATGCTTTATTTTTTATTTCGTGACACATATGTGTATTAAAATTACATAAAAAGTAACCATTGCACCAGCATGCAAAGACCACTTGTGGGACACCCCCGCGCCCCCGCGCCGCACGGCCACCAGCTGCTGTGTGTGCCCCCTCGCCTTGCCCTCTGCCTCGCTGCCTGCCTCGCTGCCGGCTGACGCCGCTGGCGTCTGTTTTTGCTTGTTTTGTCTAGCATTTGTGCTTGTTTGAACTGCATTTTCCTCCCGTGTTAGCAGCTTTTGTCTGACTTTTGTGCCTGTATTTTTTCTAGTCAGTTTCTGCATTTTCCTCCCGTGTTAGCAGCTTTTGTCTGACTTTTGTGCTTGTTTTGTCTAGCATTTGTGCTTGTTTGAACTGCATTTTCCTCCCGTGTTAGCAGCTTTTGTCTGACATTTGTGCCTGTATTTTTTTTCTAGTCAGTTTCAGCCCTTTGCGTTCTCCTGCCTGTCTGCCCGCCTACCTCGCCGCCCTCCGCCTTCCCTCCCCGCTCCCCGCTTCCCGCCACCACCGCTGACCACGCCCCTTTTTCCTTTCTGTTCCCTCCCCGCTCCCGCCTCCCAGCTGCCCCGCCCACCCGCGCACTTGGCCTTATATGGCGACCGTGCGACGCAGGTGAGTGTGACCCACTTGTGGGACACCCCCGCGCCGCACGGCCACCAGCTGCTGTGTGTGCCCCCTCGCCTTGCCCTCTGCCTCGCTGCCTGCCTCGCTGCCGGCTGACGCCGCTGGCGTCTGTTTTTGCTTGTTTTGTCTAGCATTTGTGCTTGTTTGAACTGCATTTTCCTCCCGTGTTAGCAGCTTTTGTCTGACTTTTGTGCCTGTATTTTTTCTAGTCAGTTTCTGCATTTTCCTCCCGTGTTAGCAGCTTTTGTCTGACTTTTGTGCTTGTTTTGTCTAGCTCGCCACCTCCCTGAACCAGCACCCTCCTGCCAGCTCAGCGAACCCCAGCCAAGCCACCGACAACCTCACGAAGTGGATCAGCAACTGCGCGGACGAACTCGCCCCACTGAGGACCCCGCCTAGCAGACCCGGCAGCAAGAAGGCCCCATGGTTCACCGACGAACTCAAGAGCTCCAAGAAGAACTGCCGAGCCCTCGAGAAAGTCTGGAGAAGGGAACCGACACCAGACAACAGGACCTCCTTCAAACTTGCCACCCGGAAACACCACCAGCTGATCCGCGCCGCCAAGAAAACAGCATTCAAAGACCGGTTGGACAACAACGCACACAACTGCAAGGAACTCTTCAACATTGTGAAAGAGCTTTCCAACCCCAGCGCAGGAAACAACGACATCACCCCATCGCAAGACCTCTGCAACTCCCTCGCTTCATACTTCCACAACAAGATCGCGGACATACATAACAGCTTCAACAACCAACCAACGCACACCATGACCGAACAACCACCCCCCACCACCACCCTCCACGCCTGGACCCCGATCAGCACCGAAGACACCATCCGCACGATGAACTCCATCCACTCCGGATCACCGACCGACCCCTGCCCTCACCACGTCTTCAACAAGGCCGACGCTGTCATCGCACCCCACCTGCGAGACATCATCAACACTTCCTTCGACACCACCATCTTCCCTGAGAGCTGGAAGCACGCCGAACTCAGCGCCCTACTAAAGAAACCTACAGCGGACCCCACCGACCTCAAGAATTACCGCCCCATCTCGCTCCTCCCGTTTCCAGCCAAAGTCATCGAGAAGACCGTCAACAAGCAGATGGCCGCCTTCCTCGAGACAAACGGATCCCTCGACCCCTCACAGTCCGGCTTCCGAGCCAATCACAGCACCGAGACCGCCCTCATCGCCGCCACCGATGACATCCGAGCCCTGATGGACAATGGAGAAACAGCGGCCCTCATCCTCCTAGACCTCTCTGCGGCATTCGACACGGTCTGCCACCACACCCTAGTACGGCGCCTCAGCAACATCGGAATCCAGGACAAGGCGCTGGACTGGATCATCTCCTTCCTCGACGGAAGAACACAGAGAGTCCGCCTACCACCGTACAAGTCAGAGGCCTCCGAAGTCACCTGCGGCGTCCCTCAAGGATCATCTCTGAGCCCCACCCTCTTCAACGTCTACATGAGCCCCCTCGCGGCCATCGTACGCAAACACAACCTTAGCATAATCTCCTACGCCGACGACACCCAACTGATCCTCTCCCTGACCAACGACCCCGCCGCCGCCAGATCCAACCTGCACGAAGGGATGAAAGAGGTAGCCGAGTGGATGACGACCAGCCGCCTGAAACTGAACTTGGACAAGACGGAGGTCCTCATCCTGGGCTCCTCACCCTCCGCCTGGGACGACTCCTGGTGGCCTCCCGCCCTGGGCACCGCACCCAAACCGACAGACCATGCACGCAACCTGGGCTTCCTCCTGGACTCCTCCCTCTCCATGACCAGGCAAGTCAACAACGTCTCCTCGGCGTGCTTCAACATCCTACGCATGCTACGGAAGATCTTCTGGTGGATCCCCACCGAGACCAGGAAGACCGTCACCCAGGCCCTCGTCACCAGCCGACTGGACTACGGCAACGCCCTCTACGCCGGTACCACCGCCAAGCTCCAGAAGAGACTCCAGCGGATCCAGAACGCCTCAGCCAGACTCATCCTCGACATCCCACGAACCAGCCACATCTCCGGACATCTGAGAGACCTTCACTGGCTCCCCGTCAACAAAAGAATCACCTTCCGCCTCCTCACCCACGCACACAAAGCCCTACACGACCAAGGCCCGAGCTACCTCAACAGCCGAGTCAACTTCCACGCTCCCAAACGCCACCTCCGATCAGCCAACCACGCCCTCGCCGCCGTCCCCCGCATCCGAAGAGAGACTACAGGAGGAAGGTCCTTCTCCTACCTGGCCGCCAAGACCTGGAACTCCCTCCCGACCGACCTGCGCCTGACCCAAGACCACCTCTCCTTCAGGAAGAAGCTGAAGACCTGGCTGTTCGAGCAGTAGCGGCACCCCCCCCTCCCCCCCCCCCCAGCGCCTTGAGACCCTACGGGTATGTAGCGCGCTTTACAAGTGTCACTGATTGATTGATTGATTGACCATAAGTACTGGTTTTTCAAATGTTTGTTTTTAGTTAAACATTTGCTTGCCAATAGTATGGATCTCAGCCACTGTGTGTTTGTGTCTGGAACGCGTACAATTTTAAGCATCAAGGGCAGCATCTGCTTAAAATCTAACTGCTGGTAGGAGGAGAATTGGTCGCCCATTTTGCACATAAACAAACCTTTTTTCAAGCATACGTACTGGGTTTATAAGGCACTGTGGTTGTACAGTATGCTTAACGTTTTCTTCTAAAATGGTATGAAACAGCCATTATTGGTTTGTTATTTATTAATTAATTAACGATAATATAAGCTTTCAATTCTAAGGTGAAATTGAAGGGAAGTAGCAACATGAACAACGGCTGTCTTAAAAAGGTATTATGATATAGTGAACACTGCACTTTTTTATGGGGTTTTGAGGTTGCTTAATAGAGAATGGGATGGGTAGTGGTAAGTAATAAGTAAGGTCTATCAAGGGTAGTATCATAGTAAATACGTATCATGTTTAATAGAAAGGCCTGCTTAGTTGCAATTTATGAAATTAATTGATTTTTAATTGATGGAAATGGTGCAAATTAATTAACGTGCACATGTAAAAAAGATGGATGAAATTTCCCCCATAACATTGCATGTGAAGAGAAGTCGGAAGCACATTCTCTTTTCTCAAAAGAAACAAAATGCGACAGAGTGTGTGTGTTGCAAAGTCATCTTGTTCCCTGGGCACCCCCATTTTGTATTTGCTGACTGTTACTGGTAGTAAATGACTCTGACTGGTCTCAGTACATAATAGGGCAGGGGGGTCAAAACTACATTTTAGTTCCTATTATATAATAGGGCATGGCAGTTTAGAGGCTAGACCTTTTTGCACTTGCATGTGTGCACTGCTAAGGCGTGAGGTCGGTTTAAAAGCAGCCCTGTGTTGCAGGACTGCTTTTAACATGTAAATTGTGCCCAAACTCGACTTTGGTGGTCAGGGCACCTAAAAATGAATACACTACAACATTTTGCCATATTAGGTACCCCCAGGTTTTTCTCTAGGTGTCCCAGTGGCGGGCACACCTATTTTGTAAGGAGAACCCTAATAAAATAGGTTTTTTATGCCTTTTATGCCTCAGGGTTAGTAAAATTGCACATTTCACTTCCTACATTGTAGTAAAGTGGTTACCTAAATTAACGTTTGCGCTAGGAACACTGTGGAGTAAGGATCTGCAACATTGGTGCATATTCAGAACCCCTAAAGTCTCCCCTAGGTGTTCCATGGGTGGGGAGTCCTGTAGATATGGGTAGCGTCCTTATAAAAGATGTTTTATAGGCCCCGGTGGAGGAGAAAGTGCCAAGTTCATTTTCCCCATTGGAGATCCCCAGCCTCTTAGGGAACATGGCAAGAAGTTTTTAACTAATAATTTCTGCCAGGAAAACCCCAAAAATATCATTCAAGGACTCACTAGAATGGTACTGATAGATCTAACAATATGTTATTGTTGAAGTTATCCTAAAATGTACAGAGAAGAAGTTATGATACAATCTTGTTTGTGAGCCAAAGTTCAGCCTTTCAGTTATCTGCCCTGATTGGCCAGAGATAAGTGGCTTAGCTAGGCTTCTTTGATCGGGTGATAAGTAGCCCCTGGCATGAAAGCCATTCTGAGAAGAGAAGGTTCTCCTATATAGGAATGCCAGAGCTAGGGGGAGGGTTGTAAACAATGATCTTCAAATGAAGGAGGAGACAGGTAGGGGAAGCCAGTTTCATTTACACTCCTACTCTTTGAACCCCCCAGATCGCAGGCTTAAGAAAGGAATGTGCTGATTCCAGGGGGAGAGTGAATAAGTAAATGAGCCCTCCTCGAAGTTGGTTTAGCCAGCTCTTGTCTTTCTGCTGAGACTTCAGTCAAATTGAATTCTGGAGAAATAGTGCTTTCTGGGAGATCATTGTGCCACACTTCGGAGGAAATGGTTATGCTCTTGGGTGTTCCCTGCACCTCATCGGACATGAGTGCTCTCTTGTGTGACCCCAGAGAACACATAATAAGTATCTGAGAGAGGCAGTGCCTCTCAGATCTGCTGCTTGAAACTAGAGGAAGAAGAAGGGTCCATGCTGGAAGTTTGATTTGCCCCAACCAGGCTCTGCAATCTGGCTGACTGCGCCTCCTGCACCACCAGGAGCTACTTCCCTGTGGATCATACCTGCTTCAAAAGGACTGAAGAGTGGGCTTCAGGTTAACAGAGCTTACCTGGACCATCACCAACGAGAATCTCCAGCCAGTTTGAGGACGTTTGGATCAACGTTAGAAAGAAACTACATAAGTGGCACAACTCGACCAGGCCAGCCAAGCTGGCGATCCTCAACCACGAACCGGCCTGCCCTCCATGTTCATCCTGCTGAAAAGCTCTGGAGGTCCGACTTCCAGAGTTTGACCGGGAGTTGTTCGAAACTCAAGCCGGGGAACCCTCACTTAATCCGGCCTGGTGAAGAGCCTCGAGGGACCCCAGGAGAAAAAGCTCCATAAAAGATTCTAAGTCCGAATATAGAAAAGGTGACCCGTACCAACCGCAAGACTCAAACCTCCCACCTTCATCCACAAGCCAGCCTGGATCTCTGGTTCATCCCTCTGGAAAGCTTCGGAGGACTGACTTCCATAAGTTTAATAGGGAGCTCATCGCAAGGCAAGCTGGCGAACCCTCACTGAATCCAGCCTGGCTGAGAGCTTCGAGAGACTCCAGGAAGTAAAGCTGCAGAAAAGTCAGCAGGTAAAAACTTTGTCCGAGCCGTGCCACGAGTTGTTGCCGCTCAGGGCTCCATTCCTGTCGGCCTGAAATTTTGACTTTGTCCTGGTCTAGCTCGACCAGATGTTTCAATAGGCACTAAAGGTTTGTATGCGCTATTGTTAGACCTGGCATCTTTTGGCGTGGTTACCCCTGACTTTTTTGCCTCTACCTCCAGTATTTTTGATGCTATGCTGGATGTCGTTTTTACTGGTATAGATGCTTTGGGCACTTTGCCACTGCTGATCAGTGTCAAAGTGCAAGTGCTCCCTAGGGAAAATGTGATGTAATTGGCTATACATGTTTGGCATATTTGTTCTAGCTGCAAGGCCCTAGTAAAGTGCACTGAGTGCTAGGGCTGGTAGTACAAATGCTACTAGTGGGCTGCAGCACTGATTGTGCCACCCACAGGAGTAGCGCTAAAATGATGTCTTAGGCCTGCTTGCAGTGCCTATGTGCAGTCCAGGACTGCCATGTGGACCTGGCCAGTGCACCCACTGACCAGGCCTTATCCTTCCCTTTCTGTACATGTAAGGCATCCCTATGGTGGCCCTAGGTACCCCCTGGGCTGGGTGCAGTGTATCTGAAAGGTAGGGCATGTACTGAGGTGTGTAACATGCCCTGGTAGTGAATTACAGCCATTGTCGTTTTTCACTGCTGAGAGGCTATCTTGCTCATAGGACAGAATGGGGGAGGCTGTATACATGCCTATCTTCCCCTAAATGCAAGATAGAAAATCCAAGCTTGGTGTCTTTGTGTTCAGAATTTAATTATACATCTTTTTAGAAAGATGGTTTTTAAATTCACTGTGTGAGAATAGCACTTTTTAGAAAGTAGCTATTCTCCTGTTTAACCTTCCTGTGTGCAGATTGGCTGACTGGTGTCATGTGATGGGCTAGGTGGCTCCAGGAGTCTGGATGAGTCAGCAGCAGGGTGAATAGGGAGATCTGCTCTAGATGGGTGGGAGCAGTAGCCCCTGGGTTTGAATAGGGCTGCCTCTGCCAGCACAATGCCGGCTCCACCCCCTGCTGGCCAGGTTGAGGACTCTGCCTCCGCCAGCACAAAGAAGGCTCCACCTCCTGCGGAGCGTCCAACGACCCAGCCCCTCACTCTGAAAGGAACCAGGTGCTCCAGGGCAGAGCACACCCAGGAACCGGTTTGAGCAGGGGAATCCCCCCACTGAAACTAAGAGAGACAAAGACTTGGAGGGGTAAAGAAGAGGACCCCAGACACCTAAATTTTAGATCACTGTGGAACTAAGAAGGAACCTCTGCTAAGAAGGAACTGAAGAGGAGAAGACTGCCTGCTTGCTGTTTTGCTTTGCTGCCAAGGAGAGGGCAAGGACTCTGTGGTGTCCCCTTCTTCAGATTCTGATATCCAAGGGCCTGAGGAGAGCTGGCTCCCTGTTAAGAAGTCCCAGGAACAAAAGGACTTCACCACCAGCTCCCCTGGAACTCTGCTGAGGGAGTTCTGACCTGCCTTGGAGTGCTTGCCTAGTCTTGGAGCCTCAGGAGGTCGTTTTGCTGTGTTTGGGAGCTGGAAAGCAGAAAGCGTTAACAAGTGTAACTGGTACCCATCGCATCATCCGTTTGAGGGTCGCATCATCCGGTTGCGAGTCGCAAGATCGAGAGTGCGAGAAAAATTTCATTGTGGCGTCATCGCAGCACCCGGAGTCCCCGCATCGCCGAGTGCGTCAAGCATCGTCCCGATGCGTGAAGATTTCTGACACTGCGAAGGTCGTCGCAGAACCAGAGTTCCGTCCCATGGCGCATCGAGGGTTGCGGCGCCAGAAGTCAACGCTGCGCCGCGCATCGCGCCACATCGAAAAGCGTCGCACCGAACATGTGCGTGAAGCTTCCCCCTAAGAAACCTATGCAACGAAAGCCAAAGTCATCGCATCCTCCCCCACAGATCGGAGCCGGTGCATCCACCTCTGCTGCGTGAAGCAGGGCTGCTGCAAAGCCTCCCCAAGGTCTCAGGAGTATCGCATCGCCTTTGCCATCTTCATTGTTATAGCTTTTGGGAACCTTAGCGCAACAACAGGTAAAGTTGGGCACGAGAGTGTCGCATTTTGTGCATTGAGAGTTGCATTGTGCAGGAGACTGATTTTTACATCCTGGAGTACTTTCTACAAACTCTTGAACTATCTTTAAAGTAACCTTTTTAATTGTATGTTGGTTTTTCTGTAGTATTTGGTCTTGTGAAGTTTTTAGTAAAGATACCTTATTTTTCTAAAACTGGTGTAGAGTAAATCTGTGGTGTTTTCACTGTGTTACTGTGAGTGTTGGTACAAATACTTTACACATTGCCTTTGATAGCCTAGACTGCTCAGGCCAAGCTACCCAGAGGGTGAGCAGGGGTTATCTTAACAGTGTATCCCCCTTTCCCTGACTAGAAGCAAGGGTCCCTACTTGGACAGTGGTACATACCCTGCCAACTAGAGACCCCCAGATCTAACAGCTATATAGTGCTAAAACTTTAAAAATTCATACGTCCAGTTCCGTACCTTGGATTTTTTTCATTTTGTGCTTTGGTGTTATTTGAAAGATAAAAATATTTCCTATTTTCAGAAATTGGTGTTAGATTTTTATTCTGTGTAATGTATTAATTATTTACTGAATTGATGTTTTTAAATGCTTTACATACCTGTCTTTGAATTTAAGCCTGCCTGATGTTTTTAAATGCTTTACATACCTGTCTTTGAATTTAAGCCTGCCTGCTCATAGCCAAGTAACCAAGGGTTGAGCATGGGAATAATTTTTCGAGACCTATTCTGAGCCCTATATTGTTTTCGTGACATTATTGCCAGTGGTGGATGCATATTTACCACTACTAATAATCCACTTTCCAATAGTGTGAATAACAGGTGAGCAGTCCCCCATATGTGATAACGTGTGCTTGAGCTAAGAATGCATGCTATTTGTTTTTAAAGCACAGTAAAAGTGTGCCCCTGATGCTCGTTTTTTGACACAGTACAGTTGAAAAACTTAGGTTGTGGGTGAGGTGCAGTCACAAATATTGTTTAAAGTTGTCTAATATAACCAATGAGGTGGAATGAAGGTAAATTTAAAGCTGAATGTAAATGTTGCCTTCTTGTTCGCTTTCAGGACACCTATGAGCTCAAATAAGTGAAGGGTAACATTTCCCAGTGTACCTTGAACACACCCTGTGTTTTTGCAGTCACAACTATTGTTTTAAGCTGGCTAACAAACAAACTGAGAGACAGCATTGCTTGAGGGGAATAAAACTTAGCTTGTAGTTGAGATACTTTTGCAAATATTGTTTAAAGTTGTCTAACATAACAAATGAATGTAATAAAGGTAAATAAACAAGTCCTCACATTGCAGTCCATTTTGCTTGAGAAAAGAAAATATGCTTCCCTTCCTGCTTTCATTAGCAATGTTAAGGGAGGGTTGGATTATTCTATTTTTTACCAGTAAAAGTAATGTAAATAAATGTCCACATCGCAACTCACGGTAAACACATAAACTCAGGCAAATAAAAATTGTTTAAAACAAGAACCCTGACAAAATTGGTTCAACTTCTTTGGACTCAGAAGAATAAAACATCTGTTGTCACAATAATAGCAGATAACATCTGTTGTCAGAAAAAAATCCATTTCAAGGGAGAAAAGGGCTTTGCTGAAGTTTTGTGTGGCCCAATAATACATATGCAAAAAGAACTGCTGATGGACAGAATACAGAACAATGTCATACATTCACCCCAGTACAGAGATCTGGGCCTAAATCCATTGTTTTTTTGCTCACCATGCCATTCCAGTTTGGACCCAGCCATATGCAAATCAGTCCTGACCCTGTGCCCCATGGGAACAGTCCAGCCCAAACTGCCAAGCCAGGTCCTCCTTGACTTCGAAATAAGCATCCTAATACCGGTCCTAGGATGCTTGATTTCGGTCCGGGGAAGACATGGCTTGGCAGTTCGGGCTGGACTGTTCCCATGAGGCACAGGGTCAAGACTGATTTGCATATGGTCACGTCTGAACTGGGGTTGCGTGGTGAGTAAAATAACGATGGAGTAAACCCAGATCTGTGACTGGGGGTGAATGTTTTTCCAATGTGCAACATTCCGTCCATCATCTTGTGTGTTTTGCTGTTCGCCCTATGTGAGAAGGTTATGCTCAGACGTGGGTCTCGTGCTCACTACACCACTGGAGTCAAGCTATCCTGGCTGAAGAGGGGTGAAACCCCGAAACCGGTCCTAGGATGCTTGATTCCGGTCCAGGGAAGACATGGCTTGGCAGTTCGGGCTGGACTGTTCCCATCAGGCACAGGGTCAAGACTGATTTGCATATGGCCATGTCTGAACCGGATGTGGCGTGGTAAGCAAAATAACGATGGATTAAACCCAGATCTGTTACTGGGGGTGAATGTTTTGCCAATGTGCAACATTCCGTCCATCATCTTGTGTGTTTTGCTGTTTGCCTTATGTGGGAAGGGTATGCCCAGACGTGGGTCCCGTGCTCACTATGCCACTGGAGTCAAGCTATCCCGGCTGAAGAGGGGTGAAACCCCGAAACCAGCCCTAGTATGCTTGATTCCGGTCCAGGGAAGACATGGCTTGGCAGTTCGGGTTGGACTGTTCCCATGAGGCACAGGGTCAAAACTGATTTGCATATGGCCAATGTCTGAACTGGGGTGGCGCGGTGAGCAAAATAACAATGGATTAAACACAGATCTTTGACTAGGGGTGAATGTTTTGCTAATGTGCACCATTCCATCCATCATCTTGTGTGTTTTACAATAATACATAGCCACATTTGGCAAGAGGCTCAACAAGAACAACAGGGAGGAAAAAAACAAGCATAATAAGCCTGTGCGTTCCTTTTGCAGTAATATGAGCATTGTTGTAAAGCCCTGTGCCAAGGCCAAGTGGCAAGGCTTGTTTGCTTAAGCTGTCCATGTTTTAGATTGTGGTGCTTCAGGCACAAAGGCAAAATGAGGGAGTTGGGAAGGTACAGTAAAGGGAGAAATGAAGAGTGCATAGGAGATGGCAAAAGGAGACACCACCACAGTAGTAGGAAAACATTTTTAAAAACTCATGTTGGGTGAGCAAGATGTTAAAGCTTTAAGAGCAAACATTTGAATTTTGTATTTATTGTTATTTATAGAGCGCATCAATCATCCTGAGGGACATCACGGCGCTTAGGTCGGGCTTTAGTGCAGTGCAACTTGGTTGAATAGGATCAGCATCTAGGAAACAGGGTGGTTTTTAATTTTTTCCGGAACAGGAAGTAACCATCTGTCAGGCAAAGATCAAGGGGTAAGTTATTCCAAAGGACTGCAGCCGATTTGGAAAAGGACCTATCGCCCATCCTGACTTTAAAAGTGCGTTTGACTGAGGCGAGCGCCAGATGGCACGATCTCAGATTACGCGAAGGGACATAGAATTGCAGCTTATCTTGCAAGATTTTTGGCCCTTTTTTATGCATTTTTTATGTGCAAAACAAAGGAGCTTAATAACTGGCGGACTGGTAGCCAATGTAGTTCCTCCAAGCAGTGTGAAGCCAAGCTGTTTTTTTTTATTACATATTAATTTATCGGCGGCGTTCTGGACCACCTGGAGTCTAGAAAAAAGATAGTCGCCATGCCAAGATAAAAGGCGTTGCCGTAGTCCAGTCTGCTTAAGAGCAGAGTGTGTGTTACTGTTTGTCTGTAGTTTAATGGGATCCAAGGAAAGAGTCGTCTGAACAGTTTCAGTGTGGAAAAGGCTTTTCCGCACAATGTGTGTACTTGGTCCTGCATAGATAGGGTGTCATCAAAAATGATTCCCAGATTTTTTGCCGCATGTTTTTATTCTGGAGCGATGCCTAGTGCCTGGGGCCACCGACTATTGTCCTAAATCACCTGGGCACCCCCGAAGAGCAGAATTTCAGACTTCTCGACGTTTAGTTTTAAACAGTGCTGGGACATCCAGCCTGCAAGTTCAGTGAGACAGTGGTGCAGTTCAGAACATAAATCTCCTCCTGCTTCCACGGACGGAATGATTCCTCAGTCACACGCACATACACATATCACACGCTGGTGGGGCCCATAACACCAACATTCATTCGCATCAATCCTATCCGTGCCTACAGAGGGATCTTCAACTATCCCAAACTACAGTTCTTTAATTGGATAGAGGAAACCCATCTACCCTAATAGTTCCTCCATACGGAGGTCGAATAGATCATTTAGTTGTTATAAAAATTTGATGAAACACTTAACTCTTGATTTACTCAATAATCATTTCAAAGAAATAACCACCCGACACAGTTCTTCAAACAATGGTTTTTCTTTATATAATTAAAATTTCAGGTTAAATCCTATCAACGCAAATTATCTTTTGTCATAATTACATATTCTGGCTAATTGTCGTTCTCTAAGTCAGAAACTGGTCCTCAGAAATTCATCAGAGATTCTACCGTCCCGTCCTCTGCTTTCAGCGTAGAGTGCCGCATAGAGTAGCATCGATCAGGGTGCGTCTCAAGCTCTTTGGGTGGTAACCAAATTTCCCTCTCTAGACTACTAATATTTATACCAAAATTTACATATACAAGTAACATTTTCTTTATTTCCAGGCCGTTGATTGGCTGAATTCAGCCCCATCCCAATACTTTAAGCAACATTTTCAAAATTTCACATACGGATGATGAATAAACTAGGCGTGTGGGAAAGCTGTTCCCAGGTCAGGGAAGTATCAGTCTATTGTGAATAGGTGGCTTTTGGTTCCCAGATGGCAACATTTGCTCCATGTTCAGGGACATTGGCATCTCGCCCAGAGTAGTCTTCATAGACCTGGTTCAAAAGTTCATGGTAAAGTTACGATGAAGTCAGTGCAGGCGCCTTCCTCCATTGCTCAGTGCATGAAGTCATGTACTTTAGTAAGGATTCAGTCGGCAGCCATCTTTTAGTAGGCCAAAATAGTCAACTTAAGTAAAGGAAACACAAAATCGCACTTAATACATAGAAATGACTTATACAGTGTTATTCCCTTACTAATACCCTTATGTGTATGCATTTATCCAGCCATATGCAACATTTAAAGCCGTTAATGCTGGTTTATTTAAGCGCAAATCACGTTAAACTCTGCTTAAACTAAACATAAAAATTTAATATGCGTACCCTTCCTGCAAAGAAGCGCTGTTCTTGTGTTGTTGCTGTCTGGCCACTTCGCCACGCCTCGCGGCCCCCGCTTCACGGGGGCCGCTCGTAGGCTTAGACTCTCTCTGGGGAACATCCTTTCTGCCTCCCTTCACGTGCTTGAGCACCAACGCGCCCCTTGCAAGCTGTCATCTGGTCAACAGGGGTAGAGGCGGGACTGCGAGGACCAGCATTCCTAGCGGCGTGGATCGGCCGCAGCTGGTCCTCTTCCCGCCCCCTCCTCCTCCTCTTTAAAATCTGTGTGGAGTGAGTGAGCCTTGGGACCCTTCCTGCAAAGAAGCGCTGTTCCTGTGTTGTTGCTGTCTGGCCACTTCGCCACGCCTCGCGGCCCCCGCTTCGCGGGGGCCGCTCGTAGGCTTAGACTCTCTCTGGGGAACATCCTTTCTGCCTCCCTTCACGTGCTTGAGCACCAACGCGCCCCTTGCAAGCTGTCATCTGGTCAACAGGGGTAGAGGCGGGACTGCGAGGACCAGCATTCCTAGCGGCGTGGATCGGCCGCAGCTGGTCCTCTTCCCACCCCCTCCTCCTCCTCTTTAAAATCTGTGTGGAGTGAGTGAGCCTTGGGACCCTTCCTGCAAAGAAGCGCTGTTCCTGTGTTGTTGCTGTCTGGCCACTTCGTCACGCCTCGCGGCCCCCGCTTCGCGGGAGCCGCTCGTAGGCTTAGACTCTCTCTGGGGAACATCCTTTCTGCCTCCCTTCACGTGCTTGAGCACCAACGCGCCCCTTGCAAGCTGTCATCTGGTCAACAGGGGTAGAGGCGGGACTGCGAGGACCAGCATTCCTAGCGGCGTGGATCGGCCGCAGCTGGTCCTCTTCCCGCCCCCTCCTCCTCCTCTTTAAAATCTGTGTGGAGTGAGTGAGCCTTGGGACCCTTCCTGCAAAGAAGCGCTGTTCCTGTGTTGTTGCTGTCTGGCCACTTCGCCACGCCTCGCGGCCCCCGCTTCGCGGGAGCCGCTCGTAGGCTTAGACTCTCTCTGGGGAACATCCTTTCTGCCTCCCTTCACGTGCTTGAGCACCAACGCGCCCCTTGCAAGCTGTCATCTGGTCAACAGGGGTAGAGGCGGGACTGCGAGGACCAGCATTCCTAGCGGCGTGGATCGGCCGCAGCTGGTCCTCTTCCCGCCCCCTCCTCCTCCTCTTTAAAATCTGTGTGGAGTGAGTGAGCCTTGGGACCCTTCCTGCAAAGAAGCGCTGTTCCTGTGTTGTTGCTGTCTGGCCACTTCGCCACGCCTCGCGGCCCCCGCTTCGCGGGTGCCGCTCGTAGGCTTAGACTCTCTCTGGGGAACATCCTTTCTGCCTCCCTTCACGTGCTTGAGCACCAACGCGCCCCTTGCAAGCTGTCATCTGGTCAACAGGGTAGAGGCGGGACTGCGAGGACCAGCATTCCTAGCGGCGTGGATCGGCCGCAGCTGGTCCTCTTCCCGCCCCCTCCTCCTCCTCTTTAAAATCTGTGTGGAGTGAGTGATCCTTGGGACCCTTCCTGCAAAGAAGCGCTGTTCCTGTGTTGTTGCTGTCTGGCCACTTCGCCACGCCTCGCGGCCCCCGCTTCGCGGGGGCCGCTCGTAGGCTTAGACTCTCTCTGGGGAACATCCTTTCTGCCTCCCTTCACGTGCTTGAGCACCAACGCGCCCCTTGCAAGCTGTCATCTGGTCAACAGGGGTAGAGGCGGGACTGCGAGGACCAGCATTCCTAGCGGCGTGGATCGGCCGCAGCTGGTCCTCTTCCCGCCCCCTCCTCCTCCTCTTTAAAATCTGTGTGGAGTGAGTGAGCCTTGGGACCCTTCCTGCAAAGAAGCGCTGTTCCTGTGTTGTTGCTGTCTGGCCACTTCGCCACGCCTCGCGGCCCCCGCTTCGCGGGGGCCGCTCGTAGGCTTAGACTCTCTCTGGGGAACATCCTTTCTGCCTCCCTTCACGTGCTTGAGCACCAACGCGCCCCTTGCAAGCTGTCATCTGGTCAACAGGGGTAGAGGCGGGACTGCGAGGACCAGCATTCCTAGCGGCGTGGATCGGCCGCAGCTGGTCCTCTTCCCGCCCCCTCCTCCTCCTCTTTAAAATCTGTGTGGAGTGAGTGAGCCTTGGGACCCTTCCTGCAAAGAAGCGCTGTTCCTGTGTTGTTGCTGTCTGGCCACTTCGCCACGCCTCGCGGCCCCCGCTTCGCGGGCGCCGCTCGTAGGCTTAGACTCTCTCTGGGGAACATCCTTTCTGCCTCCCTTCACGTGCTTGAGCACCAACGCGCCCCTTGCAAGCTGTCATCTGGTCAACAGGGGTAGAGGCGGGACTGCGAGGACCAGCATTCCTAGCGGCGTGGATCGGCCGCAGCTGGTCCTCTTCCCGCCCCCTCCTCCTCCTCTTTAAAATCTGTGTGGAGTGAGTGAGCCTTGGGACCCTTCCTGCAAAGAAGCGCTGTTCCTGTGTTGTTGCTGTCTGGCCACTTCGCCACGCCTCGCGGCCCCCGCTTCGCGGGAGCCGCTCGTAGGCTTAGACTCTCTCTGGGGAACATCCTTTCTGCCTCCCTTCACGTGCTTGAGCAGCAACGCGCCCCTTGCAAGCTGTCATCTGGTCAACAGGGGTAGAGGCGGGACTGCGAGGACCAGCATTCCTAGCGGCGTGGATCGGCCGCAGCTGGTCCTCTTTCCGCCCCCTCCTCCTCCTCTTTAAAATCTGTGTGGAGTGAGTGAGCCTTGGGACCCTTCCTGCAAAGAAGCGCTGTTCCTGTGTTGTTGCTGTCTGGCCACTTCGCCACGCCTCGCGGCCCCCGCTTCGCGGGAGCCGCTCGTAGGCTTAGACTCTCTCTGGGGAACATCCTTTCTGCCTCCCTTCACGTGCTTGATCACCAACGCGCCCCTTGCAAGCTGTCATCTGGTCAACAGGGGTAGAGGCGGGACTGCGAGGACCAGCATTCCTAGCGGCGTGGATCGGCCGCAGCTGGTCCTCTTCCCGCCCCCTCCTCCTCCTCTTTAAAATCTGTGTGGAGTGAGTGAGCCTTGGGACCCTTCCTGCAAAGAAGCGCTGTTCCTGTGTTGTTGCTGTCTGGCCACTTCGCCACGCCTCGCGGCCCCCACTTCGCGGGAGCCGCTCGTAGGCTTAGACTCTCTCTGGGGAACATCCTTTCTGCCTCCCTTCACGTGCTTGAGCACCAACGCGCCCCTTGCAAGCTGTCATCTGGTCAACAGGGGTAGAGGCGGGACTGCGAGGACCAGCATTCCTAGCGGCGTGGATCGGCCGCAGCTGGTCCTCTTCCCGCCCCCTCCTCCTCCTCTTTAAAATCTGTGTGGAGTGAGTGAGCCTTGGGACCCTTCCTGCAAAGAAGCGCTGTTCCTGTGTTGTTGCTGTCTGGCCACTTCGCCACGCCTCGCGGCCCCCGCTTCGCGGGGGCCGCTCGTAGGCTTAGACTCTCTCTGGGGAACATCCTTTCTGCCTCCCTTCACGTGCTTGAGCACCAACGCGCCCCTTGCAAGCTGTCATCTGGTCAACAGGGGTAGAGGCGGGACTGCGAGGACCAGCATTCCTAGCGGCGTGGATCGGCCGCAGCTGGTCCTCTTCCCGCCCCCTCCTCCTCCTCTTTAAAATCTGTGTGGAGTGAGTGAGCCTTGGGACCCTTCCTGCAAAGAAGCGCTGTTCCTGTGTTGTTGCTGTCTGGCCACTTCGCCACGCCTCGTGGCCCCCGCTTCGCGGGAGCCGCTAGTAGGCTAAGACTCTCTCTGGGGAACATCCTTTCTGCCTCCCTTCACGTGCTTGAGCACCAACGCGCCCCTTGCAAGCTGTCATCTGGTCAACAGGGGTAGAGGCGGGACTGCGAGGACCAGCATTCCTAGCGGCGTGGATCGGCCGCAGCTGGTCCTCTTCCCGCCCCCTCCTCCTCCTCTTTAAAATCTGTGTGGAGTGAGTGAGCCTTGGGACCCTTCCTGCAAAGAAGCGCTGTTCCTGTGTTGTTGCTGTCTGGCCACTTCGCCACGCCTCGCGGCCCCCGCTTCGCGGGCGCCGCTCGTAGGCTTAGACTCTCTCTGGGGAACATCCTTTCTGCCTCCCTTCACGTGCTTGAGCACCAACGCGCCCCTTGCAAGCTGTCATCTGGTCAACAGGGGTAGAGGCGGGACTGCGAGGACCAGCATTCCTAGCGGCGTGGATCGGCCGCAGCTGGTCCTCTTCCCGCCCCTTCCTCTTGTTTTTCCTTCATAGCTTGTGTGGACAACGCGCACGCGGGACGCGCGCGGGGCAACGGCCGGGGCGAAGACCGGGCTAAGAGCGGGCCGTTTGAGGCCGTTCGAGGACGGCAGAGGACGGCCCAGGCCCACCCCCCTTATTGCTCCTAACCTGCTTGTTATTGTATCATCGTGTTGAGACAGGTTAGCTTAAACTGAAGCTCCCTAGTTAGTAACTCGAATGACGACCCTGATCTCATTGTAAGCACCATGAGTACTAGGATGACACGTAGCAAAGCCTCCAAAGGTGGTTCACAAATCTGTGGCCCTATGGACGACTTCATCACCCGCACAAATATAGCCATCGATGAAGAAATATCTAAACTTCAAACCCGGGTATCCCTAGAATTGGTAGCTGCACGTAGGCTGTCCGAGGTAATTGCCCTCTCGAAAAAATCATCCCTGGGACATATAGCCTCTGCTGTCACTCCAGCACGCCCTGCCCGCCCAAATAGTATTACCACCCAGGTTGATTTACACCAGCCCCCGATTACTTCCACCCTCACTCCGCCCTTAGAACAATCACGCATTACAGAAGAGCTAAGTTTCGCTGCACCTTCTCACGCCCAGACCCCCACCCCTAATTCCCTTTCCCAAGCATTCCCAACTACTTCCCGTGTTAGTGGTGCACAACCCAAAAGAAAACGCCAATTACGCTCAGCCTACTCTCGTAAAAAGGCAAAGGTTGCAGTCTCCCACCAGCTTACAATGACCAACACTCAGGCACGTAATGCTTTACCTGAGGGTTCCTTGAGCACACAGTCAGTATGCCAAAGTATGGGAGAGGGTCCAGCCAACACCACCCCAGTAGACGAGGGGGCGCAGGTACAAGACCAGGGAAGGAATGATAAGGAATTTATAGATCAAGTCTGGGAAACATTAAAAAAACTTCTCTCACCACTTGACTTAAGATTGTCTAGGATAGAAAACAATCTACTCGAGATGGAGAAGAGCATTATTGCTCTGGCCACTCTTGGCCTGAGAAGTCTCGAAAACCAGGGCGTGTCCTTATCTGACCCACTTTTGCCAGCCCCTGTTTTGCAAGCTGAGCAGCACCCCCCACCAGTACCTGTTGCTGTAAGGCCTGTTCCTAAGTCGAGGACTGTGGCTGTGGATCAAGTTTCCATAACCGCTAAACCTCAGGCTACCAAACCGCAGATTCCCACACGGAACTCTAAGCCTGGAAAAGTAAATCCAAACCTGGTAGCATCCGCCAGACCCCAGTCTGCCGAAACCCAGGGTCCTCGTCCAAAAGAAAATTTTAGAGGAGGCTATATAGACCTTCTACCAGAGGCCAATGACTATGTGGTCGTGTTGACAGGCGTCCCTGTGATTGGCACTGACCAACACGAAAACCACTGGTCATTGAAAAATAAAACTATGCACTGGCTTAACGTCAACAGACCGATTCCCAATGGCAAAAGAAGCCGAGTAATGATGGTCCGTAGAATACCCTGGGTGGGCCCAACCAAGAAATCTAAGCAAGGGGACTGTGTAGTTGTAACTTTTGAAGATCCATATACGGCGCACCATATCTGTTCCTGGCCAACTAGTGAAGATTCTTTAGTCATACCAAGGCCGCTATCCTATTTTTACCCCCCACGCCAATTGCATACCCAAGCGGATAACTGGTCCTTGGTGCAGCACCACCCATGGAACACCCATCCCATGAGGCAAAAGAATACTCTTTTACACTGGAGTGGCCTTTCAACCTACAATAGATTTGGAGGCCTGGAGGAGGTCGATTGACTTTCTATGTTCCCAGCATGCCTACAACTAGAAAAAGCATTGTCTCCACATGTTATAGACATAATTGGAAATCCAACCAACGGCCCTCCAACTAGCCAAGCCGGGCTTCTGACTCTCTTGCCCCGGGCCATGGAACCGATCAAAATGGCCATTTTAGATTGCAAAAGAGTGGAAACGAGGCCAGACAGCCCCTGTTCGATCCCCCCTCCTCCAGTACAATCTAATCCAATGGAGATCGACCTGCCTGATAGAGTTGCCTCCCCAGGCGATTCTTCACTGAGGGTCTTAAGCTGGAATGTGGCTGGCCTTGCACGTAACTTTGATAACCCGGAATGGAACACCTTCCTGGCACCCTATGACATTTGCTTGCTACAGGAAACATGGTGCCAGGAACCTAGACATAGAGTGGGGTTTTCGACCTTCTATGTTCCGGCTGTATGTCACCAAGGTTCTAAAGGACGCCCATCCGGTGGTCTTCTCATCTGGATCAACATAGCACTAGACCTCAGTGTTTCTCAAAGGACCACCGAAACACCTGACCTTCAATGGCTAACAGTGCACTACAAAGGGGGAAGGAAACTAGAACTATTTAATCTCTACTTAAGGGGCAATAGGAACGGAGGATCTCTAAACTCTTTAGGCTTAAGTAACTACCTGTCTGCCTGTGACGCCGACTCTCTCGTCCTGCTGGCAGGCGATTTTAATTGCTGTTTTGAGCCTTTAGCCAAAGAAGATATTCTGGATACCAACGAGGAGGATAACAGGAGGGGCATCCCTATTTTGAACCTCGAACCGATCCCCAAATGGACACAAAAGGCGATCGATATAAATGCTCTTTGCATGGAGCATAACTTGAGAGCAACGAATGGGCGTTCTAAATCAGATCCCATGGGTGCCCATACATACAATAGGACGGGCCACTCATCCAGAATTGACTTTGTTATGCTCAACTATAACCTCTGGCCATACCATCAAGACATGGAGGTTATAGAGACCTGTGATAGCGACCACAACCCTCTCGCTTTAACCATTTTTGTTCCCTGGCAAACTGGGTCTCAAGAACCTACTAATCAGTTATGGAAAGCTTCACATGAGATTCTTCCCTCAAACTGTGGCAGACGTCTTAAATGGGCAAGAGTCTCAGCGGATGAGGCTAGGATGTCACAAGCTGAAACCATCTTACTAGAGGCTGAATCTAGGCTTGATAGCACGAATAGCGATAGCAAGATGTTTTTATCGTTATTTACGGAGACTGTAACGGCACTAAGTGGGCTGTTCATCATTCCCAAACCCAGCTCCAGAACTGCTTCAAAGGGGGCCCTGAGAACAAGTGAAAAGTGGTTCACAGCCAAGTGTCGACTTGCTAAGGGTGATCTTGTTGCTGCAGTAAAGGGAAAAGACCAAGCTACCATCAGGTCTGCAAGGAAACTTTATAGGAAAACTGTGACTGAGGCCAAGTGGACATATGATTTCAACTTTTGGCGTGACCTAACGGAAGCGAGCACAAGGAAAGATGCTAAGGGGTTCTGGGACTTGCTAAGATCAAGAGACAAGCCCATTGATCAACAACTGACTTGTAATATCCCTGGTGTTGCCTGGTTTGCCCACTTTTCGAAATTGTATTCGGCTCAGATATGGCCTCCGCAACCAGACCCGCTCCCAAGGCTCAGTTCCACAGATCTCCCACCAAATGAAGTCCTATTTACCACCTTGGAAGTAGAGAAGGCAATCAGGTGTATTGTTTCTAATAAAGCGGCAGGACCTGATGGGATCCCGGGCGACTTGATAAAAAATAATCCCCCATTTTGGAGCAGATTAATTGCTGCTCTTCTTAATGAGGTCATGTTGGGGGGGTCTTTCCCTGACTCTTGGAGGGGCGCTGAAGTAGTCCCCATTTTCAAGAAGGGTAGCAGGGAAGACCCAGCCAATTACCGCCCCATCAGTTTGCTGGATTCGACGCAAAAGGTAGCGGGGAAAGTGGTATTGGGCAGGATTCTGGAGTGGGTGGATGAAAATCAGATATTGTCTGATTTCCAAGCGGGTTTTAGATCAGGGACAGGCACCGTCGAGCAGACATTCCGCCTTTTAATGCTCTATTGGAAGGTAGTGGTGCTAGGAGGGGGCAGCTTATACTTAGTCTTCATAGACTTAAAAACAGCCTTCGACCTGGTTCCAAGAGCATTATTGTGGAAGGTCCTTGACGAGTTAGGTCTACCTCCCTATTTGTTGGCCTTGCTGATAAAATTCCATGAAAACAACTTTGCCCAAATCAGATGGGGTGCCCAGGGAGAAAAAACCCCGTGTATTCCAGTAGACAGGGGCGTCCGCCAGGGGTGTGTGCTTGCCCCCACTCTGTTTTCGCTTTACGTCAATGGAGTGGTGGAGCACCTTCTTCAACATCCTGCAGATGCACCATCCCTGGCTGGAAGGAAAATCCCGACGCTCCTGTTTGCGGACGACACCCTCCTGATTTCGAAATCACCTGCAGGCATACAGTCACTACTTTCCAGCTTCAAGGCCTTCTGTGACACCAAGGGACTGGCCATAAATATTGGCAAGACCAAATTTCTTGTCCTCAACCCCCCTAAGAAATCTGTTAAACCCCCCACTCTAGACTCTGTCACATTAGAACGGGTCAAAGAATTTGACTATCTAGGCATACGTCTTTGTGATAGTATGAGCTGGAAGGCCCATCACCAAAAAGTGTTCCTAACCCATAAGAGGGTTGTTGGTGCTTTACTTAAAGAGCAGCGTGCTTCTTCCATAAAACCTATTGGGGCACTTCTTGATATTTATAGGGGTAGGGTTGTGAGTGCAGCACTGTATGGCGCAGAACTTTGGGGTACCCAGAGAGTGGATACTTTGGCCCACCTAGAAAATAAATTTCACAAAGATCTGATGAGGCTACCCCAGAGCACCCCCACAATCCCCCTCTTGCTGGACGCAGGTACCCGTCCAATCTGCGAGCAAGCTAAATTACGCCCCTTACTACTATGGTCTAGAATTTGGAACGTCCCCGAACTCCACAGCTATGCAGACGCCCTAAAAGATGTACTGTCCTTACCGGGCTGGCATAAGATCGCCTGGCTCAGAGAGGTCAAGAGGGCATTATACAAGCTCGGTCTGGGAGCTGCGTGGGAAAATAAAACAGCACCTCCTAAACAAGAACTGAAGAAGGCTTACTGGTCTTGGGTGGATAACGAGAGACTTGGTAAATCAAATCACCCAAGATCTGTTGCCAACTTCTTGATGGTTAAAGATATCCCCTCCAGAGAACCATATTTGGACTTGATTCACAGTTCACATGATAGGGCATTATATTTTAAATTCAGGGTTGGGGTCTTACCTTTATGTCAGTTTACCTCTACCTGGAAACCACCACTGCAAACTGTACCCTATTGCCCATTCTGCGAGCTAAAAATCGAATCTGTCGCACACTTTCTATTTGAGTGTCGAGTCTATATGGCCCCTAGACGGAGGTGGTTGAAGCCTCTTTGTAGGAGCCTGGGAACTCGCTCACATCTGGAAGCTATAAGAATACTGCTCTCAGATACAAGACCCTTTTTTGCCATTTGTTTGGCTAAATTCCTAGGCTGGGCTTGGCGCATAAGATCTGCTAAACAACTGACGATACAGTAAAGTGTCCCTTTTTCATTTTTCATAAATTTTAAGATTATCCCGTGTAAATATGAAATGTTTTTAATGGTAATATGAATTGTAAATTGCTTTGTTTCGACCATTGTTTTTATGCTGTCATGTTTTGCTTTTATGATATGTTTCTATATCGAAATAAAGCCTTACTACTACTACTACAAACTTAATTCACTTATTATTCTAGCCATGCAAATGCATTCCCACGTGTATTCTCTTGGTTAATAAGGTTGGTTAATTTATCACAGCATTCTGTTAATTATTAAAATTAGTCGTTTAGTCTTTTTAATATAAACTTATATAAATGGATTGGGTATATAAAAAAACAAAAATATTTTACCCGCTCCATCAATCCCCCCTTTGGTGATTTTATCACCACAAAAACCCACAAAAAAATTTCAATTCATTTCCCCTTTTGCAGAAATTTGAAATGTCTTTTTGCTTAATTAAAATTCTGTTTCTCTTTCGTTTTCTCTCTTTGTTTTGTCATACATACTCTCCTTCCACTCTTCCATTTCTATTTCATTGAGATCTTTATCTGGTTTCTTTTCCCTCTTTTTGTAAATTTCTCGTTTAACCTTCTTTTTATTTCTTCTATATCTACAACACAGACATCCTAATCTAAGTAGTAATAATACGAAAATCACACATGTTAATGGAAATAATATTTTCCCTATTATAGTACTACCTAATTTACCCAAGAAAGCTTTTATAGCAGCCATCTTATTACTAATTCTAGTCCAGATACTTTCAACCTCCAGTGGTTTTATTTCATCATGCAATTCTGTAATATTCTTTATATATACTTTTAGATCTCTGCTTTCGTCAGGAATGTAAGTGCAACAATGTTGAACTTTCAGCATTCCACAGACTCCACCCTCTTTTGCCAATAAAATATCAAGGGCAAGTCGATTTTGCATAATCATAGCACGCATGGCAACCAATTCAGTGTTTACCAATAGAAATCATCCAGCTGTGCGTGTTGATAAACGATCCACTATGGTGGACAGCTTCCGAATATTATTTGCATTCAAAGATATTCCCACTGCTGGTATCAAGGCTCCAAAAATATCACCTACAATTTCTAACCAAGTTTCTCTTCTGCTACGCATTAGTAGGTTATTTGGTCCACTGTTTTCTACTTTATCCATGTGAAAGATTTTTGAATAGACCAGGCCTACATAACATGTGCCATACCAATGGTCAGGCAACCTGTAATAAGCCTATAAGCCTTGTTCCCACAAATATAATACAATCCAGGAAAAACTGGGTCTTCTCCACCTCTAAATCCCCATCCGGATGCAATGAAATAAGAATCATGACACTCACTTGTCCCTATATAAATATATTCATATTGGGATCTTTCTCTCATGATGCATAATTTGCCTTTCTGTGGTGAATCTATAGCTATTGTTGGTCTAACATCAGCTTTCGTTTCCTTATTCCCATCTATTGCCCAAAAGTTTTCCCCTTCCTTATGTCCTTCAGCATTCTTGTGTATTTTCAACCTCCTCTCCTCAACCATATCCAACAATGTTTTCTCTTCTGGTTTCAAACTGCAAGTTAAATTGTTCTTAAAAATGTATTCTAGAGTTAGTCCTTTAGTTTCTATAAATATTTCTCCTAATACATGAGCATCTTTAGCTGGATTTAATTCTTTATTCATGGGCAATCGTCCAAGAATATTATCTCTATTAGACAGATTATACTCTAATTTACCTACTTGATAAAATATATTAGTTAAAACGCTACATGTTATTCCATAAGTTGCTGGGAGATGATGATAAGTCACCCCTTCTGAAACAGATGCAGGTAATTGCATACATACGTAGCAATCCCTTACTTACATTGTTTTTACATATTCATACAATAATTTTGAAAACACATTGCTAGAAAAATCAGTTATAGACCTATCTTGATGCACATGCTCTGTGCTTGTTCTAACTGGTATTACTTTTTGTGAGCTTTTCACTATATTAGTCATATTCTCGGTATGTCCTGCTAGTGTATCCAAAGTTACCTTGAAAGAGATCAAAAGAGCGAGTACGCTCCAAAGAAGCATTAATAGTCCTGTACAACAGCAACATGTCTTGCACCATCTTCTCATGAAGGTACATCTACTCTTGTTATCATATATGTTAGCCATTTTGTTAGAATTAACCGTGTCTTTTGACTTAGCCTCTTCTACTCTGCCTCTGATAGCTTTCCTACAAAAGCTAAAAACTTATCAGGTTGTCCAAATACTTTGTTTTCCTTATTCAATCCTGTGTATTCCTACAAGGATCAATTAAAATTACTCAGCTTGGCCTTTCGTCGTTTTTCACTTCCTTTTCGTCATCCACATGCAGGATTTCCTGATCTTCCGTTTCTTCTCCGATGTCGGATAAGATAACTCTCAGGATTTCCCCTGTTTCTTCCTCTTTTATCAATCTCAGCAAAGTCTCCTCTGGATTTCCTTGACTATCTGCCTCTTCCCTTTGTTCAGGCAGTGCCACATGCGTCCATTCAGGTGACTTATACTTCTGATTTGGTTTTCTTGCTTGTTTGTTTACTTCTGACACTTCTGTTTCTCCCTCTTTCTCTGGATGCTGACTGGTTACTTCATTCACTTGTTCAGCCTCTGAGGGTTTAGCTCGTGTCAGTCGATATCTCAGCTTCTTTATTTTGTTTGGCCATAGATCACCCTTAGCATTTCTTCTTGGTTTGCCGTTTCTTTCCTCAATCCAAGTTCTCTTTCTCAGAACTCGACCCTCTGGTATTTCAGTTTCACTGTCTTCAGATTCAGTCTCGTTTGATTTTTCCTTTTCAGAAACTTCTTTTTCCACCTCTTGGGTTGGCCCTACTTCTGTCCCTCCTCGGGTCTCCGGCACGCAATCTCCCTGCTGACTACTTGTCCCTTCACCTAGCTGGGTGTTGCAGTTCCCTACACCTCCTCGGGGTTTTTCCGCAATCTGTCCCTCTCTTTCTGTGACTGTCCCTTCTTCTTCTTCCAGTATTTTCTCAGATGGAATTTCTTCTACTCTCTCATTTGGTGCAAATGCCACTTCTGACTGGACAGTCTTTTCTTTTCTTTTCTTCTTTCTGTGTTCACCATTGGCGTTTTGCTCATCTCCAGAATCTGAACTGTCTGAAATCTGCAATCTTTTCCTCAGAATTTCCTCTCTGGGGGTCTGAACTAGTCTTGGCTCATTTTCCCCCCTTTCAGGGATTTCTTTTGACTTTATATTCTCATTGCTTGACTCATCACTTGATTCTGATTCGTCAAAGTATTCTTTCCCAATGCCGTCTGCTGCATTTGGAACTCTCAGAGTGTGACTTGCATGTATCCAGTTTTTCAGTCCTGCACACTTCACAGCAGTTGCTGTGGTCAAGATGACCTGTCTTAGCCTTCCCCACCTTGGAACCAGGCAATTTCTTCTTCTGTGGACTTTTATCCTCACCCAGTCCCCTGGGCTCAAATCATGGGCTGGTTTCTTTTCAAGTGTGGTGGCATCCGCTCCAACCTGGTGAAACACAGAATGAACTGCGTCAGCCAGGCCTTTACAGTAATCCAAAATCATGTCATCAGTTATAGTCATCAGCTTGTTGACTGGTACAAACACGTGTCTCATGGCGCGTCCCATGATGATCTCGTGTGGACTTAAACCTGTAGTTCTGTCTGGAGTAGACCTAATGGTCATCAAAACCAGAGGCAAGACATCAGGCCATTTCAAAACTGTGGCTAAACACATTTTTCCTATTCTATTTTTGATAGTACCATTCATTTGCTCGACCACACCAGAAGCCTCTTGTCGGTTGGCACAATGCAGTTTTTGTTGTACTCCCAATGCTTCACAAATCAATTTCATGATCTCATTGTAGAAATGTTCTCCTCTGTCTGATTCTATGGTTATTGGGAACCCGTACCTTGGGATGAATTCCCTCAACAATAGCTTGGCCACTGTGATTCCATCATTTCTTCTGGTTGGGTATGCCTCCACCCATCTAGAGAACAGACAAACTACCACTAAAACATACCTCAGTTTATTATAAGGGGGCATTTCAATGAAATCTACTTGCATTCTGGTGAAAGGTCCTCCCTCCCGACCTATGGTGCCTAGACTCACCACCGTCTTCCTTCCAGGGTTGTACTGTTGACATGTCAGGCATCTCTGACAGAGACTTTCTGCTATCAACCTGAATTTTCGATTGTACCAGGTCTGCTTAAAAGCCCTTATCATGGCATCCCTTCCCAGATGGCCTTGGCCATGATACATCCGTTCCATGGTTGACATCATGCTATCAGGCATTACCGGTCTTCCATCACGATAGACCCACACATGATCCTTTTCCCGGGGTGCACATCCTGCTTTTACCCACTGCCTCATTTCTTCATCCACTGCCTCATCCTGCAACTGCCTCACTTCTTCCCATGTTCCCACAATGTTAGTAAACATTATGGAGCAAGAAGATATTTCCTTTTCTTTTGACCGATTAATTGAGTATTTGTTTCGGGCACAATACTGAGCCATGTCGTTAGCAAAACGGTTTCCGATAGTGATGTAATCACTACCTTGCCCATGAGCAGCACATTTCACCACAGCCAATTCTTTGGGCATTTGTATTGCCTCAAGCAATTTTCCAACCACTTCTGCATTCCTTATAGAAGTTCCACTTGAGGTCAGGAAACCTCTTTGCAGCCATAATTGGCCGAAGTCGTGGACGACTCCGAAGCCATACTGGCTATCAGTCATCACAGTCACTCTCGCATTCCTCCCAATCTTGCATGCCTTGGTTAATGCCACTATTTCTGCTACTTGAGCGGATCTAACTCCTTTCAAGGGCGATGCCTCTATAACTGCTGAAACTGTGCATACTGCATAGGCTGCGCTCAACACTCCTTCATCTGTTCTTAAACAGGATCCATCCACAAAAAACACATGATCACTCTCTGGCAGTGGCAGATCTCTTATGTCAGGACGAGGTTTTGTGCAGTAGTCAAGCACATCCAGACAGTCATGATCAGCCTCTTCCCTTATCTCCACTCTCTCTGCATCAGGCAAAAGTGTAGCTGGATTCACATTCACACAACTTTTCAGACTGACGTTGTTTGCGCCTAGAATGACCTTTTCATACTTAGTCAGCCGACTATGTGACATGAATTGTGTTCGACTCCTTGTTAAAAGGATCGCCACACTATGGGGTACAAACACTCTTACTGGATTCCCCATCACGATTCCCTCACTCTGCTCTAGGCTTCGGCATGTGGCCGCTACTGCTTTCAGACATCCTGGCAAACCTATCGCCACTGGATCTAACATTGACGAGAAATATGCCACTGGTCTCCTTTGCCTTCCATGTTTCTGTATTAACACTGAAAGTGTGCATCCATTTCGCTCACTACAGTATAGCTCAAACTCCTTTTCATAGTCTGGCATACCCAGCACAGGGGCTTCACAAAGACTGTTCTTCAACTGTTTGAATGCTGCCAATTCTTCTTTGTTCAGTTCAAGGGGGTCTTTTACCTCGCTTTTTGTCAATTTTACTAATGGTTTGGCAATCAGGGAAAAATTACTTATCCACTGACGACAGTTACCAATCATTCCTAGGAACATTCTCACCTCTCTTTGGGTCATTGGAGCTCTCATTCCTCTAATGATTCTGATCCTGTCTATGGTTACTTTTCTCAGGCCTTTTTCGATATTATGACACAAGTATGTCACTTCCTTCTTACAGTATTGCAATTTTGTTGGAGATACCTTAAGCCCTCCATCTGCCAAGTGATTCAACAAAGCTATGGTGTCTGTCTCACAGGCCTCACGTGTCTTTGACGCCACCAGTAGGTCTTCAATATACTGGACTAAAACTGAACTCTCAGGCATAGTAAGACTTTCCAGAGATTTCTTTAATAACTGATTGAAAATGGAGGGGCTCTCTGTGTACCCCTGTGGGATTCGGCACCATGCCAAAATACGGTTTCCAAACCGAAATGCAAAAAGCGGTTGACTGTCATGATGCAACGGAATGTAAAAGAAAGCATGACACAAATCAATTACTGTGTACCATTCTGCATCATGTGGGATCTGATACAAAATTACTGAGGGATTTGGAACAATTGGACAACATGAGACGACAATCTTGTTAATCTTTCTCAAATCTTGCACAATCCTGAATTTCCCACTTGGCTTTTTCAGTCCCATGATAGGCGAATTACATGGACTGCTCATTATTTCCCTCAGCACCCCTTGCTGAATCATTTTCTCAATCAAAGGGGTTACTCCTGCTATTATTTCAGGTGTCAGTCTGTATTGTGGAATGTTTGGGTAAACTGCTCCTTCCTTTACAGCAATTCTCACTGGGTCTACATTTCTCATCAGGCCTACATCTTCCCCTGTAAAATCCCAGACTGCTGCTTTCACTGTCTGTTTCAATTCTGGGGGCAATTCATCTGGATTGAATACTGCATAGGTTCCAGCAACCTCACACTCTCGGTTAGCTATAGTCATTTTGTACAGAACATCTTCATCTGGTGTTTCAAAGGCTATTCCATCTGGTGTACAGAATATGGTGCAATTCATCTTGCACAACAAATCCCTCCCTAATAGATTCACAGGACTGGTGTCACACACCACAAATCGATGCATGTCTGCAAATTTCCCTATTCTGACCTTTACAGGATCCGTAAGGTATGTTTTAATCTGGGTGTTAGACACACCAACTACTTGTATTGTTTCATCCGAAAGAGGAATATTTTTCACATCTGCTGATCTGACAGTGGATCGTGTAGCTCCAGTGTCTACTAGAAAAGTAATGTTTTCATCATTAACTTTCCCATCTACAAATGGTCCTGTCTGATCTATTTCTAGAGATGCGCCAAGTACGCACTCTGCTTCCTCTTTTCGGCACCGTCAATAAATCTCTTCTGGCTCACTTTCGTCATGTTGCAGCCAATACTGTGACACAGCGCTCGCGCGTTGCGGTTTGTTTACCTGTTCTTCATTGTAGAAGCCCGTTTCTTTGCTATATCTCTGTGTACTCCGGCTCTGTGGTAAGGGCGGTTTTGGCACCTGATTCTGTAGATTAACAGCCTTCTGCTGTTGCGGCGACGGGCCACTTCCCTCACACTGCACCTGTGGATTTAATGACGGATTTTCATCATTAGCAAGAGGTGGATTTTTACACTCGGATTTCCAGTGCCCTAATCTGCCGCAATTGTGACAGGGAAACTTTTTCTTGGCTTCTTCTATATTACCCTTTCCCTTTCCTGAACCAAACTTGGATTTAATGCCTGGATTATTCGCTTGTTCTATCAGCTGAGCTTCCTGTCTCTCTGCAACCTTCACTTGAGCCCACATTGCCTTCTCTTTTAGTTTTCGCTGCTTTGCCTCAATTTCATCACTAGAGTATTTAGCATGCCTCAGGATCTCATCTATTTTCTTGCTCTGCCAGTCCACGGTGTGCTGCTTGATCATGTCCCCAATTTCCGGACGTAGACCATACACAAATCTGTACACAAAATGACTCAAGTCCTTCTCTCCCAGACTGTCATCCCCACTAAACTGTTTGAAAGCCAAAATTAGTCTCTCATAGTATGCATGGACTGACTCTTTCGCTTCCTGATGTGTTCGATCTATTTTAACCCAGTCTGTTTCTTTTGGAGGCACTTTGTTCTTCAAAAATGCCATGACCTGTTCGTATTTTTTCATCACCTCGGGGTCTGGGGCTCCTGTTTTAGGATCTCTCGGATATTCTTTGGTGGGCCAATCTATGACTATCTTACATTCTGCCCACAAGTCTGCCGGCACTATTATATCAAACAGACTATTCAAATCAATCCACAGCACTTTTGACAATTTCACAAATCTGTCCACCTGTCGGTACCACTCAACCGGCTTTTCCTGTAATCGCGGGAAGTCATTTGTAAATGACAAAATGTCCTGTCTGGTCCATGGGACATGCACATATCCCCCTCCTGGAATCTCTCTCATAGGGAACTCCATCACCACCTTCTCCTTTTCTCTCACAGGAAACGCTGGAAATGTTCTGTCTGAGATGTCATCCCCCTTCCTATACCACCTGCTCTTCCATTTTTCCACATCTCCCCATTTCCTCAATACCGTGATTATGTCCCTAATCTGCCCTATTCGTCCTGCAGCGTTCAGATTCTCAATGTCTTTTTCTGTGAAATCCACTCTACATGGTTTCTGTAAAGCTTTTACCTTGTCCATGTCAATTCCCATTTCACTTGCTATTTCTGCTAATCTGTCATGTAAATTCTTTGCTCTCCAAGTGACGCTCTTGCACAAAAACAACAGTTCCTCATCTTGGTAATTTTTCAGCTTCTCTGTGGGAATAGTCCCTACAATCAACTCTTCTAACACCATCTGTAATTTCGCCACATCAACAGTATGAGATTCTTTTTCTTTATCCTGCAAGTTTTTCAGCCATACATTCAATTCTTCAGTAGTTATGCTCACTGATTTCTCTACATTCCCTGGTTCTGTCAGTCTCTGTGGTTCTAATATCGATCCTTCCACCATTCTGCTCCTCTCAGCAGTATCAGAACAATAAAATGGGTTCTTTGACATTTGTAATTCACTTTTACCCATAGTATGTCCCTAGGAACTCTCTTTCGCTCTCATCATGGACTGTTCTGCCTGTCCTTTATTCACACACGGGACTGTTAGTCCGTGCTCACTGTCTTTCTGCTTCTCAAAAATAGGCATAACAGGACCTATGGTCACAGGGACTGTAACTGCTTCTAGATTTTTCGTCAATTCTCTTATTTTCTCTGTCAGTTCTAATGTGGTTTCTGCTAGTTCTCTAGAATTTTCTTTCTCGACCCTATTTCCCTTTTCTTTAAGTGAATTTCTTCTTTTCACTTCTGGGGTAACAACTTCTGTTTTAATGATTCTCAGTGTCTCCCTCACTGGTGTGTCTGTAGTTGGCGTTTCTGGTTCCCGCCTGTACGGAGGTGGGTTTTTGTTAAACATATCGTCTAAGACATCATCGTCACTCTCATTAGCCCCATAACTCCGGGTCTCTACATGATTTCTTTTTCTAGGCATTTCCTTCCTCCACTTTCTCCTTCTGTTCTAACGGGAAATAATCCTTCAGTCATACTAGCATCTCGCCACCTTCTCATTCGATCACTATGAGTTTCCGATCGTTTGGCCGTCCAAACATATACCGATATCTACTGCCATTTCTCTGCTTTTCTCGCTCATGCATCTCATCTTCCCACTCTGTCAATGCCTCGAACTGCGTAGGCCTAAGTCACGGATCTAAGCTCATCATCCTCTTCCGTAAATTCCTCAATATTGCCAAATTAAAGGACCCATCCTCTGGAAACGCTAGAACTCCGTCTTCCTTTGTATACTTTGCCCAATTGTCTAACCAGATACAAGTATGATACCCATATTTCGCAACCATGAAGGATGCGGGGGTCTTTGCCGGAGGAAGTAACTGTCCTTCCCTAGTCACAATCTCCTTGTCTTTCACGAACAAATTTCTCATTTTACTGAACACAGACTTTTTCTTTTTCTCGGGTGTATGATAATACATTTTCCTGTCTTTTGTGAACCCTTTAGTCCTTTCTACCACTGTATGAACTCTAGTCCAATAGTAGCACGACTCTTACTCACGCACCAATCCTGGCGCGTCTACGTCACCGTCACAATCTCCAATCCTGGCGCGACTCACACTAACGCACCAATCCTGGAGCGTCTATGTCACTGTCACAGCCTCCAATCCTAGCGCGGCTCACACTAACGCACCAATCCTGGAGCGTCTACGTCTCTGACTAACTGTCCAATGCCAGTGCGGTCCACCTGACGTCTACAGTCGCTGCAGCGGCTCCTACTCCTGACTCCTGTCTTCAGTCTACTCCTCCTTTACAAAACGACATGATAGACTTTGTTTCAATTCTACAATTCTTGTTAGTTACAACGTACAAACATCTCCATTGTCTGCTCCGCTAACCACAGAATAGCAAAAAGACCTTTTCCCACGAGAATCCTGTTTTTCCGAGAGCAGCGCTTACCTCTGCCCTACTACAGAATTATTACATCCGTTGACAAAGTAGCATATCCCTCTACTTCGCCCTTCTATCAAGCATCAATTAACTGTTCTCTCCAGATTTAAGACACCTAGTTGGAAACGCAATGCTCCTGAGAATTAAAACCAGAGTTCCACAATTAACCCGAATGCTATTTCATTCACGCACTTCCACGCAAGGAAAAATATAGTTCATTCACACAGAATCCTGTCTTTCCCGAGAACAGCGAACAGTCTGTCGTACTATAGAATTATAACACACGTTAACAAAGCAGCGCTTACCTCTACTTTGTCCTTCTAACAAGCTCAAAGAACACCTGCTACCTTTTCAGTGATAAGCGTTATTGGTATGCCAATTGGTTTCCTGGTACCTAAGACCAAAATTTCACAGGTAACCCTTCGCTATCATTCACGCTTTTCTCACACAGAAAATATCACTAATGGTAACACTTGGCAATGCTACTGAATCGAACCCAGACAATGCGCTGTGCAACTTCAATTGTTACACGTTTCTCCCGTGTACATACGGGTAACCACAATTCCGTCTTTCCCGAGAGCAGCACTTACCTCTGCTCTACTACAGAACTGTCATCAATTCCCGACTTCCTACCTCCCGGAAGCCGTACAGACAACATAAAACCCAGTACAACTTCAACATATAGTGTTAGTACATATATCAATACCAATCAATAATCGACAAGCTATATACATGCCAAAATCATCAAACCAAAACAATAAAAACCATCTCTAGCTACCAAGAATACTGGTGCAGTTCAGAACACAATTCTCCTCCTGCTTCCACGGACGGAATGATTCCTCAGTCACACGCACATACACACATCACACGCTGGTGGGGCCCATAACACCAACATTCATTCGCATCAATCCTATCCGTGCCTACAGAGGGATCTTCAACTATCCCAAACTACAGTTCTTTAATTGGATAGAGGAAACCCATCTACTGAATTACCCTAATAGTTCCTCCATCTGGAGGTCGAATAGATCATATGCAGCCTCATGCATCAACCCAAAATCCAGTCGGTAAAATACCGATTCGGTAATAGCTCCCGGTATTAAGTAAAAAATACCCAATCCCAATGCATCAACCCAAAAGCAGAAATCGCTATTTAAGGAATCCTTAAATAGCGATTCTTTAAATAGGGATTCCTTAAATACCGATTCCTTAAATAGCGATTGCATTTAAGGAATCCCAAAGTGAGATTCCTTAAATGCAATGCATCAAAGTTAAAAAATTAGCGATTTCGCTAATAGGGGGAGCAAATTACCATGAAGATGAACTGCATGGTAATTTGCAAAAACTTCGAAAAATGCACTTTTGTGCATTTTTCAAAGTTTCATGTTGCGCACACACATGCCCTTAGAGCATGTGTGTGTGCAACATATGTGCACATATCATTTTCAGGGGTGCAACAGGGTGTCCTTTTGACACCCTGGCACCCTTGAAAGTGCTCCCGCTATTAGCGAATCGGTAATACCGAATCGCTAATACAGACTGGCTTTACATTCATTCCTATGGGCCTCCAAGCCCATAGGAATGAATGGGTAGGTATTCCTTATTACCGATTCGGTATTACCGATTCGGTAATAAGGAATATTAAGGAATCGCTATTTGAATAGCGATTCCTACATGCATAGCATTTTGCTATTCCTTATTAGCGATTCCTTATTTTTCGCTAATAAGGAATCGCAAATGGCATTGTTGATGCATAGGCCCCTTAGTTGTTATATAAATTTGATGAAACACTTAACTCTTGATTTACTCAATAATAATTTCAAAGAAATAACCACCCGACACAGTTCTTCAAACAATGATTTTTCTTTATCTAATTAAAATTTCAGGTTAAATCCTAACAACGCAAATTATCTTTTGTCATAATTATCTATTCTGGCTAATTGTCGTTCTCTAAGTCAAAAACTGGTCCTCAGAAATTCATCAGAGATTCTACCGTCCCGTCCTCTGCTGTCAGCGTAGAGTGCCGCATAGAGTAGCATCGATCAGGGTGCGTCTCAAGCTCTTTGGTTGATAACTAAATTTCCCTCTCTAGACTACTAATATTTATACCAAAATTTACATATACAAGTAACATTTTCTTTATTTCCAGGCCATTGATTGGCTGAATTCAGCCCCATCCCAATACTTTAAGCAACATTTTCAAAGTTTCACATACGGATGATGAATAAACTAGGCGTATGGGAAAGCTGTTCCCAGGTCAGGGAAGTATCAGTCTATTGTGAATAGGTGGCTTTTGGTTCCCAGATGGCAACATTTGCTCCATGTTCGGGGACATTGGCATCTCGCCCAGAGTAGTCTTCATAGACCTGGTTCAAAAGTTCATGGTAAAGTTACGATGAAGTCAGTGCAGGCGCCTTCCTCCATTGCTCAGTGCATGAAGTCATGTACTTTAGTGAGGATTCAGTCGGCAGCCATCTTTTAGTAGGCCAAAATAGTCTACTTAAGTAAAGGAAACACAAAATCGTAATTAATACATAGAAATGACTAATACAGTGTTATTCCCTTACTAATACCCTTATGTGTATGCATTTATCCAGCCATATGCAACATTTAAAGCAGTTAATGCTGGTTTATTTAAGCGCAAATCACGTTAAACACTGCTTAAACTAAACATAAAAATTTAATATGCGTACAAACTTAATTCACTTATTATTCTAGCCATGCAAATGCATTCCCACGTGTATTCTCTTGGTTAATAGGGTTGGTTAATTTATCACAGCATTCTGTTAATTATTAGTCTTTTTAATATAAACTTATATAAATGGATTGGGTATATAAAAAAACAAAAATATTTTACCCGCTCCATCAACAGTTTATTAAGTTGTTCTTAGCCTCGGTATTGGTCAGTCTGTTTATCAAGGGAATCACTAATTGAGTATCATCGGCGTGTGAACAGATGTCAAAACCCCATTTTCTACCTATATCCGCCATAAATTATACTTATGCATTGAAAAGGGTAGGGCTCAAGGTGGCTCCCTGCGGGACTCCATACTCAATGCTTTTTGAAGTTGATGTACAAGACCCCATTTGAATTGTTTGGGTTCGGTCTTTCAGAAAAGAAGCAAACCATGACAGGGCTTTTGAGCAAATCCCTTTTTTATGTAAAATTTGAAGTATTTTAGTGTGTGATACTCTTAGAACTGGGGGTTTCTAGTTGGCAGAGGTAGGTACCTTTAACCAAATAGGGACACTTGCTTCTAAATCAGGGAAAGGGGATTACACTACTGGATAACCCCTGCTCACCCCTTTGGTAACTTGGCACGAGCAGACATGCTTATCTCAGAGGCAGTGTGTTAAGCATTTGTGAACACATACAGTAATAAAGTGAAAACACTACAGATGGAGACCACACAGGTTTTATAAAAATAAGTATTCTTTATATATACTTAACAAAAGACCACAAACAACAAAAATCCACAATACTGTACTCAAAATTGACTTAAAGGATGGTAGAAGTAACTTAGTTCAAGTTGATGGTAAATGCGACAAAGTTCTCAAAAAAAGTACCTGGATGCGTAACGCAAAATAAACAAAAGCCTTGTAGCATTGGAGATGCGTTGGTTTCTTGCTTCGGGGTAGAGGATGCGTCGCGCCTCAATGCTCACGCAGAGTAGGGGATGCATCTTGATCGTTACCGGAGAGGAGGTGATGCGTAGAATCTTGTACTGCGGCCCAGTTGCGATGCGGCAAGATGGCGCCTCGATGCGACAATCCTGTGCGATGCGATAAGATGGCGCCCCTGATGCGACGACATGTAGACGATGCGTGCACGCCTGGCGGCCATTCGGCGACGCTGTAACTTGGGAGCCACGACAGGCCCTGCGACACTCTTCTCCGGTGATACAACGGTGACCTCTGCGGCGGCGTCACACTTCTCCGGCGATGCATCGGGTAACAGCTTTGACAAAGACACGCTTCTCTGATGATGGGGCAGCAATCTTTGCAGCGGCGACACGCTTCTCCTGCGATGGGACGGCAACAGCTGCGATTGCAACACGTTTCTTCTCGCTGAGTCGCGCTTCCAGCTCCCAGCGACACGCAGGCTTCTGCAGACAGAATTCCCAGCAAGGAAATTCAGAGGGGAGCTGGTGGTGAAGTATTTTGTTCCTGAGACTTCAGCAGGAAGCAAGCACAAGTTCAAGCCCTTGGGGTAATATTCTGCAAGATGATGAAAGTCCTTTGAAAGTTCCTTCTCCTCTCCTTGGCACTGAAGACACCACTGTAGGCCAACCCAGCAACACAGCACACTGGCAGGGTGGCAGTACAACTTCTACAGCTTCCTTTGTTTCTTCTCCTTGGCAGAGGTTCGTCTTGTGGTTCCAGAAGTGATCTAAAGTTCTGGAGTCTGGGTCCCATCTTTTATAATCATTCTCCCTTTGTTCTCTGAAGGCAGAGAGGCCTTTGCTTAGTCCAAACCAGTTCTGGTCAGTCCTGGAGCTCTCTGTTTACATGACTCATTCTATCCTTTCACAGTATAGGCCAGGGACATCAGACGCACCACAGGAGGTGGAGCCAGCAATGTGGAGGGAAGGCATAGCCCTAGTCAGGTCCCAGGTGCAACTCCTCCCACCCATCTACATGCAGATCTCTCTATTCAGCCCTGTGCTGACTCACCCTGTCTCCTGGAATCCCCCAGCCCCTGTCACTCACAAAACCAGACACACAATACGCAACCTAGCAGAGGCAGGCTTGGACAGTAAGGCAAGAAAATACCTACTTTCTAAAAGTGGTATTTTCAAACACAGAATGTTAAAACCAACTCTACTAAAAGAGGTATTTTCTCATTCTGAGTTCATGCATACTAAATTCTAATTTCTACCATGTTTCTCGGTCAGTTTAGGGTTGTAGGATGTAATAATAAAACTGCCCATTCTGGCCTATCGGGAACAGGTAGCCTTGCAATAGTGAAAAACGAAAATGGCTGTAATTCACTATTAGGACATGCCAAACACACCAGGGCATGTCCTAACTTATACTTACAATGCACCCTGCCCTTGGGCCTACCTTAGGGGTGTCTGATATGAAGAAAAGAGAAGGTTTAGGGACTGTCAAGTGGGTGCACTTACCAAGTCGATATGGCAGTCACAGACTGCACAGGCTCTGCAATGGCAGGCCTGAGACACATTTTACAAGCTGCTTCTGTGGGTGGCACAACCAGTGTTGCAATCCCACCAGCAGCATTTGATTTACAAGCCCTGGGCACACATGGTGAACTAGACTAGGGTCTGACAAGTAAATAAATCAAATAACCCAATCATGGAGTCACTAATCAATACATCAATTTACCATAGGGAGCACTTGCACTGTGGCACTGAATAGCAGTGGCACAGTGCCCAAAGCATCTAAAACCAGCAAACAGATCAAAAACAGAGGAGGCAATCAGAAAAAATGGAAGGGAGACTCACACCAATGCTACCAGGTCTAACAGATACGGTATCAAAAGCCGGAGTGAGGTCTAGTAGGATCAATGCTACGACTCTATCTTGATCAACTAGTGACCTAATATTGTCAGACACAGCAAGTAGGGTGGCCTCGGTGCTGTTATTGGCCCTAAAGCCAGTCTGTGAAGGGTCAAAGAAGTTGTTGGATTCTAGGAAGATGGTGAGTTGTTTGTTAACTAAGCATTCCAATTGAGAAATCGGGTGATAGTTAGCTGGGTCATGTATACCAAGTCCCGCTTTCTTTAAAAGTGGGAAAACCACTGTTTTCTTCCATATGTCTGGGAAAGAGGCTTCCTCCAGAGATTGGTTGAGGAGTTTGGTGACGTAGGGGCTTAAGACTGACACTAATCTAGTAAAAACGAAATGCGGGCAGGGATCAAGTGGAGATCCTACCTTGACCTCAGCCTTGACCTCAGCCATGGCTTTGGCTACCTCTTCCTCTGAAGAAGGGGTCAGGGTGTCAAGGTGAAATTGTGCAGAGGGGTGAGGTGCCAGGTTTTCCCAGTCAGTTTGAGCGTCTTCCTGTGGATTATCGAAAGAAGCATAGATTTTTGACACTTTGTCAGTGAAGAAATTGTTAATTAGCTCACAGTTCTCTGTTTTGGGAGCCATGGTTTGTGATAAGCTGGTCGGATTACAAAGTTCGCAAATAACTTTGTACAGTTCCTTGGATGAGCTACCATTATCCTTGATCCTTCCCAGTGCTTAAGGCTAGGGAGAAGGAGATTAGGAAATGGTCTGTCTAGGAAAGTGGTTTAATTTCAAGAACAGACAGGCTTATCTCAGAGGCAGTGTGTAAAGCATTTGTGAACACATACAGTAACTCAGTGACAACACTACAGATGGACACCACACAAGTTGTATATTAAAAAAAAGTATTCTTTATATAGACTTAACACAAGACCACAAACGACGAAAATCCATAATACTGTACTTAAAATGGTAGAATTAGATTAGTTCTCTTTAGATGATAAAATGCGACACTTTGAGTTCAATGAACCTTAGGATACGTAACGCTATACAACGAAAGTGTTGCAGGGAAGGTGATGCGTCTGTTCCTTACACGCAAGAACGGTGATGCGTAGGGGATGTGCCGGTTCTTCTCTGTGAGGGGAGGTGATGCGTTGGTTTCTTACTGCGCTTCCGTGGTGTTGCGGCACGCAACGCCGTGATGCGATGAAGATCCGGTTCAATGCAACAAAAATGGCGTCTTCTTCTTGATGCGTCACAATGCGGGCACGCCCGACGGCCGTGCGGCGACTCAATGATACTTCTGAGCCGCGACAGGCCCTGCGACATGCTTCACGGGGATGCAGCGGCATCTGATGCGACGTCGATCCTCTTCTCCGGCGATGCGCAACGCTTCGGCAATGATGCGACAGCCCTGCGGTGACTCAATGATTCTTCTGAGCCGCGACAGGCCCTGCGACACGCTTCCCGGTAATGCGGCGGCATCTGATGCGATGTCGATCCTCTTCTCCGGTGACGCGAGACGCTTCGGCGGCCCTGCGGTGACTCAACGATTCTTCTGAGCCGCGACAGGCCCTGCGACACACTTACGGGTGATGTGGAGGCATCTGATGCGACATCGATTCTCTTCTCTGGTGATGCAAGATGCTTCGGCAACGATGTGTCAACTGCAGCGGTGGTGACACGCTTCTCCGTTGATGCGGCGGCATCTGATGTGATGTCGATCCTCTTCTTCGGTGATGCGACGACAGAGGCTGCGGCGGCGACACACATCTTCTTCGTAAGTCGCGCCTCCAGCTCCTTGCGACACACAGTCCTTCAGAAAGCCTCGCACAGCAGCAGGCACTTCCAAAATAACTCTTGGGGAGCTGGTGGGTGAAGTCTGTTGTCCCTGAGACTTCAGCAGGAGGCAAGCTCTCTCTCAAGCCCTTGGAGATCCTTTACAAGTTGATGAAAGTACACACAAAGTTCCTCTCTCCTTTCTTTGGCAGTTTAGGCAACCACTGCAGGCCAATTCCTCAAGCAGCACTTCAGTTTAGGGATAGTCACTCCTCAGTCTCTCTGGTTCCTCTCCTCAGCAAAGGTTTCTACTTGTTTCCCAAAGTGATCTAAAGTTCTTGGGTTTGGGTCCCAATATTTATACTCAGTTTCTCTTCGTTCTCTGAAGGCAGAGAGGCCTTTGCCTACTCCAAACCAGATCTGGTCAGTCCTGGAGCACTTTGTTGACATGACTCCTTCTTTCTTTTCACAGTGCAGGGCAGAGACATCAGACGCACCACAGGAGGTGGAGCCAGCATTGTGGAGGCCAAGGCACAGCCCTATTCAGGTCCCAGGTGCAGTTACTCCCACCCAACTACATACAGATCTTTCTATTCAGCCCTGTGCTGATTCACCCTGTCTCCTGGAATCCCCCAGCCCCTGTCACTCAAACTCCAGACAAGGAATACACAACCTAGCAGGCTTGGATGGTTAGACAAGAAAATACCTACTTTCTAAAAGTGATATTTTCATACACAGAATGTTAAAACCAACGTCACTAAAAGATGCATTTTATCATTCTGAGTTCAGGCATACTAAACTCGAATTCCTACCTAGTTCCATTAGTCAGTTAGGATTATAAGATGTAATAACCAAACTACCCATTCTGGCTAATGGGTAACAGGTAGCCTTGCAATAGTGAAAAACGAAAATTGCTGTAATTCACTATTAGGACATGCCACACACATCAGGGCATGTCCTACCTTTTACCTACAATGCACCCTGCCCTTGGGCCTACCATAGGGGTGACTAAATTGCAGAAAAGGGAAGGTTTAGGGACTGGCATGTGGGTGCACTTGCCCAGCCAGCATGGCAGTACCAGACTGCACACAGGCTCTACAATGGCAGACCTGAGACACACTAATACAGACTGCTTCTGTGGATGGCACAACCAGTGCTGCAAGCCCACCAGCAGCATTTGGATTACCAGCCCTGGGCACGCCTGGTGCACTGTACTAGGGTCTGACAAGTAAACCAAAACAGCCAATCCTGGAATCACGAATCCATACATCAATTTACCATAGGGAGCACTTGCACCGTGGCACTGAATAGCAGTGGCACAGTGCCCAAAGCATCTAACACCAGCAAAAACACGAGGCAACAGCAAAAAATGGAAGGTAGACCCATGCCAAGGTGCCAGGTCTAACAGCTCTGATGTCCTCCTGTGAGCAACTAGTCATCAAAATCTGGAACAACGACAAGATTGTCTGTGTGCTCCACATGATTTATCACCCACCAGGTGATAATCTTCTCTTCATCAACCAAATTATGGAGTCCATTACCTCATGCTTGGACCAAAACAGCCATATCTTCCTCAGAGACTTTAACCTTCATTGGAACCACACTGATGATCCTTTAATATGATCCTTTAAGGCCTTCCTCTGTGACCTCAATTTCACCCAGATCTGCAAGGGACCTACCCACAACAAGGGTGCCACCCTTGACCTTATCATATCGAAAGACAACATCATACAACTTGATGACATTTTACCCTGTGACTGGTTGGATCATCAACAAATATCTTTCCTCACCCTGGAAAAGGTCATTTGCAGACAGGGCCAACCACGTAAAAGCAAACAACTGTCTCGTAACCTGAGAGACATCAACATTCCAATTCTAACATCCATTAGCAAGAATCGTCTTCAACCACCCCCTAACATGACCTATCTGGTCGACCTTACTTATCACTACATTAACTCTATGACTAGTATTTACGACTCTGTTGTTCTGAAGCAACTCAAAAGAATTCCAATCAAACAATTCAAACCCTGGTTTAATAGCTCCCTAAAAGATGAACGTCGCAAACTTAGGTTTTCAGAGAGACTTTGGAGAAACGCTCCCTCCACTACACTTAAGGAAGATGAGAAGCACATACAACAAACATATTCGTAATGCTAAAACCGATCATTTTAGGGCTCAGCTTGACAGCGCTGAAAACAGACTCTAGAAACTTTATGGAATCATCAAGCAGCAAGCTAACCACTCTACCAACCATATCTTGACACCCATAACCTCCTTTCCTAGTGGGGAGGACTTGTCAGCACACTTCTCTGAAAAGGCAGGGAAAATTGAACTTGAACTGCAACCTACCACTCCAACTTTGCGGCCTTTGAGCTCCCTCGCATCATCAGAAGAACCTACGGAACCTTCTGTAGCGAGTGTTCCTTCCTACCACATAAATTGCGCTCCCAAAAACAATGCACCAGGGAATTCTTTTCTTCTTCCAGATGGCATGAAACTGCTCCAATCTATGGCGTCCTTTAAACCTTCCAATCACTTCAGCGATCCACTACCAGCCACATTTTTTAAAGATCTCTTTTCGGCAATTCTACCACTTTGATCCCGGATCATCCATGAATCCCTCTTACATGGGAGGATTCCAGATTGCCTCAAGCTGTGTCAAGTCCCTCCAATCCCAAAGAAGCCTAATGCCGACTTAGCTGATCCTAACAACTTCTGTCCGATCACCAGCATCATGACACTAGCTAAACTGCTCAAGAAATGCATTCACACACAGCTCTGAACCACATCGAGAAATCTCAGCTCCTTGACCTCTACCAGTTGGATTTCAGAGCGGGGCACAGTGCTGAAACAGCACTAACTCACATCGTTGAGGACGCCTTGAGATCCCTTGATCAAAATGTCCTTTGTCTTCTGATCCTTCTTGACTTGTCCTCAGCATTTGACACCATCAAACATGAAAACCTAATTGCTCTTCTTCAATTTAGGATGGGATTTTCGGGTCCTGTCTTAAACTGGTTTGCCTCTTTCCTACAGAACCGCACCCAAAGAATCAAAGTTAACCAATCCCTTGCAACCACTACCCCGATCACTATTGGAGTACCTTAAGGCTCCGCACTTTTGCCCACTCTTTTCAACCTTTTTATGGAACCGCTCTTGGATATTCTAAACCGCTCGAACATTCATTACCTTATGTATGCTGATGACACTCAACTATATTTGAAGATCTCGTCTCCAGATGACATAAAAACTTTAAATGATGCACTCCTAAAAACTCAACAATGGCTAATTCATAACCATCTATTGTTAGATACCCTCAAAACTGAATTCCTTCTAATCCCCCCCACAACCACTCTGCACCTACCCTGGACTGGCTTAAACAAATTACTGCGCTTGTTGTTGACTCTGCAAAATCTTTAGGTATAACCTTGGACAAATACCTAAATATGCAAGATCACATCAGTGCAACTATTAGGGGAGCAAATCTTCAGCTCAACACCCTTAGGAAAATCAAGCCTTTCCTTCCACCTGAGGACATCCAGCCAACAGTACAATCCCTAGTTATCTCACACTTGGAATATGGATTGGTGACCCTTGCTGGGCTACCTAAAACTAGTTTGGCTCCGCTTAGAGCCACTCTGAACCCTTTGGACTCCAGAAAACATGACCACATCACACCAGACCTAATTCAACTAAACTGGCTGACCATTGAAGCTAGGATCCGGTTCAAGATAGCTTGCCTGACACAAAAAACTATTCATCACAACACCCCCATTTACCTGGCAAAAAACGTGAGCTATCTGGCTTGAGTCGGAACTTAAGAAGCTCTAACACCCTATTATTGAAACCTCCCAAAGTCAATAAGAAAAGAACTTACAATCATGCTCTGGTCTTGCTCCAAGAATATGGAATGCTCTTCTCCCTGAGATCAGATCCAACTGATCTACTGCCTCTTTAAAAAAACGTCAAATGGCTACTCTTGAATAACCATCAACAGCATTAAGCCGAATACCATCTCAGTCTACTTCTTTCTCCAGTCCTGATACTCTTTTTTGCATGTTGTTTCAATTGGTATCATGTTTCTTCTCATTTGTCCTTTTAATCTACTTTGATCTGCTGAAACCTTACAGGTCCCACTAGATTGGCTGACTCCCCATGCCCCCCTTTTGACCTTGTGTGTTCCTCCCTTTGACCTTTTGGTTGTTAAGTTATCTCATTTGTTCCATTTTGTTGTTGTACTCATACTTACAACATGGTTTCAGGCCTCCCATTGTAGCCTGAGTAACCGTGCAAAACATGAACTGCAACCTGTTAATAAGCCCCTTTGACAGATAAAAACCTTTATTTTAAATGTTAGGAACTCACTCCTATGTAGACAGGGTGCATGGTATTTTAAAGTAGGACAGGTAGAGATTTAAAGTGAACCTTCTTACAGTGACTAGCACCCAAAAGCTAGTTTCACTGCAGTAATAGAGAAACACTGAGAAGCAACCATAAATACTAATATTGTATCTCTGTAAAGGGACCAGCAACAAAAATAATCTAACCTCTAATTTCAATAGTAATTTAAAGTTCAATTCAATGGTTAGATTGGATTTCTAATATATATTAAGGAAAAGTAGCTTTCGAATGTGACACTTTACCTGCCTAAACTGTCGGAAGGCTATTTAGCATGTGGGGTACATCTTTCTCTGTTCAAGCAGGTAAACTATGGATTTCATTACCCCAAACATAAGATCCATGGATAACTACCTTATCTTAAGAAGACTACTCAAAAATTGTTTTTTCCTACATAACCACCATACTCAAACACTACTATACAGCATATCACTGTGTTTGTAAACAGTTATAACTTGATTATATGCATGTATCTGGATATGGGTATTTCTTTGTATAAATCTGTATAATAACTATGGTTTTTAAAATCTATAGATATTCTTTAGGTCTGCTTAACAAATGTATGTATTACTTATGGTTAAATATACTATGCCTAACATGTTTATAGGTCACTGCATAGTCATATAAGTTATTTGATTTGATGCTTATGGGATTCTGTTTTATTTATCTATCACAATATGTAAAAATTATCATAACTATTTTATCTAAAAGCACTTCACTATAGAGATGAGGAAAAGATCAAATTAAAAAAAATGTTATTAAAATCATCAAATTAGATTCAAGTACAGCAACACTTGAAAGTCTGAGTTTAAACAGTACAACTTTAAATCTCGATGTATTATCTTCTTATACGTATATAGCCTTTCTATTTTTACTCATCCCAAACCTCATCTTACTACTATGATCTCCCAAATAACACTTTCTTGGGTCTTCCCCCTTCTACCCCTCCATTAGCTTATTCAATCCAACTTCAGACTCACATATTCACTGCTCAAATGAAGTCATATGTCCCTATACTAATCAACCACTAATCCTTTTTGGGTTCTGAAGTAGTGTGCTACTCGCCGAAAGCGCTTCGAGACCTCGTCAGGGTTAGTAAGCGCTATATAAATATAAATACAATTACAATAATTATCATGTCTCAAGGGCTGTTCAGGAAGAGGATGTGGTCTGTCGGCTAGATTGTCGACTTTGGCGCTGGAAACCAATTTTCGAGCCTCGGGGTGGCGTCCGCATCCTGCGATTCTGGGCAAATCACTTAATCTCCCCGTGCCTGAATGTGTCTTTGTGTAACGTAACCGGTGCTCATGTAAAGCGCTCCAATACCTTCGGGTCGAGTTCGCGCTACATAAATCTGCATTAAAAAAAATAATAATAATATTCAGGAAAGACCTAAAAATAGAGATGGGCTAGAAGTGAACATAACACAATTATATTTTCATTCTTCAGCTACAGTCTTTGGCAGTAGTGCCACCAAGTGGCTAAAAATGATATCGTGCTTCGGCATAATGTGGTCGATCATCGAATAGATCCAGAGGCGGGGGGTGCTTCATTGCCTGATGTTATATTCTGGGGAGCAATGAAGCAAAATGTGAATGACGCTACACGACACCAGTGGATGAACAGGTTGATTGAAGACGTCAGTACGTATGTTTGTGTGTATCGTTTACAAAAAAGACAAAACAAAGGGCCTGGGCCAACTAAAACGCAACTTTGTTCTGTATGGTTCTTCAAAACGCTTTTCCAGTTCAGAGTATATCAACACATTGTTCCACCTGCACCTCTGGGGCCGATAGGATGGGCCTGTGGGTTGCACACGGGATGTGACTTGCAGGAGTTCCAATCCCATAGCTGCGTAATGTTTGGTGAGATAACTCCTCCCTCGTGCAGACTGACGGATGTGGCACATCTTATGTTTACAGTCTCTCAGACCTTCGGAGCTGCTTCTTGGCCCTCAGAAGTCACAGTTTCAGATGCTCAGGCAGTAGAAGAGTTGCCTTTTTCCCGAACTGGCTGCTAAGGACATTAGTAACGCAGACTCCTTACCAGAAACAGATGAGAGGAGCTCTACACTTTATCAGCTTGTCACATATACAGCAGGGACAAGTAGATTGAGAGCTCCCCGCAAATACAGCAAGAAGTGGTGTTACATTGGAGAAAACCATGACAAAAAACACATTTAGACTATCCCTCACATGTAAAAAAAACTACTAAACAATCGCCCAGACCCCTTGCACGCCTGCGGCAGTACTGGGAGACGGACCTGGGGAACTTGAAGGCGATGATTGGCGAGATGCTCTGGCCTCCCCCAGGGAAGTGGCTATCCCCATGAGATTACGACTGGTCCAATTGAACATCCTTCACCGCGTATACGTAGACGCCGGGATCATGGTCGAGATGGGTAGGGGGGCTCACCCCCTGTGCCTTCAATGTTGCCACCAAATGGGAACCTTTTTCCACATCATTTGGGATTGCTCAATAGTGCAACGGTACTGGCGCGATGTCACAAAGCAGATGGAGAGAGCAGGTGGTAAAACTCTGAAGGCCTCCCACCAACTATGTCTATTAAATATTTAGGAAGCCACTGATCTAATGTAAACAGAGAAAACATGGGCCTCATTGGGATGGGCCATCGCAAAACGCGGCATCGCACAAAAAAGGGGGTTGGGGGTTGTCCCGACTGCACGCAATTGGGCAGTTGACATGGATAGGGCAATGATAGCCGAAAAGGACCTCTTTAAACACAGGGGCTGCCCGAAAAAATGGGACCGTAAATGGGGGGGTGGAACAGATACAGAGGCGACATCTGCCTATCCCCTACAGTTGAATTGCGCCGTGAACGACTAATGGACATATCTGATATTAATAATGTGACCTCATATGGAGATGAATAATGTGATTACCTGTATATGAAATACTAAATGCCGCAAGTATCTGCCTCGCAACCTTGACCTAATGTTATGGACTACCTAGTGGACATGTCTGAAATTACCAATGTGCCTGCATGTGGGGGTTTATACTGTGATTCCCATATGTCACCTGCTCTGAAACATGCATCTCTATACTGTGGACTCATATACAGTTCCTATTGCTGCTGTATGTTTATCTTAACAATAAAAATGTTTAATCAAAAAAACACATTTAGAGCTTTACATCATTCAACAGTGAAATATCTTTTAGAGCTTTCTAATTTATTTGGGCTTGAAAGATCACATTTTCATTGTGAATATTTCCAATTTTATGTTTACTGTTTAGTTGTTTATTTATGAAAGGATTTTCTTTTTAAAGTATAAGCACCATCTGAACATTGATGTTTTAAGGCATACTGGGCCAGATGTAGGTTAAAGCAGTTTTGCGAGTCCTTAATAGCGAATTTCAGGGAATCGCTATTAAGGACTCGCAAAATGGCATGTAGGTAGGAATCGCAATATTTTTTGCGATTCCTTAATATTCCTTAATTGCGAATTGCAAATTGCTATTCGCAATCAAGGAATACCTTCCTATTCATTCCTATGGGCCAAGAGGCCCATAGGAATGAATAGGAATTGCGCACGCAATTTGCAAGTACCCAATAGGTACTCGTGGAATTACGTGCGCAATTTCAAGGGTGCAAGGGTTCCAGAAGGACACCCTGTTGCACCCCTGAAATGTGCATGTGTGCACATGTGGCGCACATACATGCCCTAAGGGTATGAATGTGTGCCACATGGCACTTTTTAAAAAAACAAAAAAGTGCTTTTTTAAAGGAAATCGCAAATTACCACCAACTTGAAGTTGGTGGTAATTTTTGATTCTTTAAGGCCAAATTGCACTTTCTTTTGTGCTTCTTACATTATATTTAAGGATTCGCAATTTGCGAATCCTTAAATGCAATCGCAAGATAGGGAATCACAAATTTTGAGATTCCTTATTTTGCAAGGGGGTTTTTGTGTGCTACATTGCACACTGCTAATTTGCAATCACTAACGCTGAAATTCTGCAAATCTCAGCGTTTGCGATCGCAAATTGGCTACCTACATCGGACCCATTGTGTGTTGCGAAGTTATGACTTTCTAACCCACACCTCCTACCGTGTAAGCCTTGGACTGCTGGGCCTCAGCACCCTCAGGGGTAAGTGCCAAAGGGGTGTACGTGGTGCTCAGTTTGGAGCCAATAGTAGGGTGGTCTAGAGCTATTATTTTGCCCCTTTATTGAGCTCTCTTCTTTTTTACCAGCATTTGATTGGGCAGCAGCAGTTTTAGCCCACTTTGAAGTAGTTCAACTTCTCATAACTGATAGAAACATTAATGCAGACCTTAAGTCAAATACAGAAGGAAGGGGCTTTACATGATGCAATCCTGGTATAGGGGTAGCGAGAAGGTTTTTTTTATTTTGTATTGCATTTATAAAGCGCATTATGTCCAAAGGCATCAAAGCGCTACAAACGGATAAGGAGCTGCCCAAAGAGGATGCAATCACGGAATGGTGCATAGCCAAGGTTTTGTGAACTCTTTGATAAATACAACAGGAAGTGGTTTAGAAAGAGTGTGATTGCACTCTGAAAGCAGTGTGTGGTCTACAGCATTAAAGCACTGGGGTGTGAAAGAAAATGGTGCACACGTTTTATTCCATAACAAGAAATAAAGATAAAAATAAACACAAGAAATTTGTAACAGATGCATGTACAGTTATTAGAATAAGACTGCTTGAACATCCCATGAGACAGAACTCACTGTAATGCTTAAATATCGAGCCCTGATGCCACTTTTAATTTGCTGCCATTCTTATTCGTCCCTCCTGCTAGTCGCAGCTCTGCTTCGCATTGCAGCACAAACTCTCCTCTGCATTAAAGTGAGACCATCATTACCAGGCACATTTCCCAAATCACATTGCAATCTACCCTCTATTACTATTTATTTGTAAAACAATCACATTGTTGTCAGGTTTTGAAATTTAAGTTGAACTGTTTTTAAGTCTTGCCAGCAGCGAATGGTGCAGGTAGGTGCGGTGGAGCTGGACGCTGCGGGGGGGATGTCAACAGACTACGGAATAGTAGTCATTTATTTATTTAATTTGCCCTATTCCATCGACTTTCAACAACCCTCTCACCTAGCACCGCCCCACTGCCCCTCTGCGCTTACCTGCACCGGCCGCTGCTGGGTCTTGCCTAGACTGCGCATGAGTTGTCTCTTCAATCCAGAGTGCCGCCCGAACGAACATGTATTACGGTCTCCTCATGCAGGCTTTATTATACTTGTAAACACTCCGGATTGTCCCAGCGCAATACACTGGACTAGAACTTTTATACTGATCACTTAAACTCTTGATCATTGTCACTGTTGACATATAAGGTGTCTGAATACAGGCTTTTCTAGTCTGGTAGTATACCGGTGAGTTCCAGCACCGCATACTGAAACTGAACCCCGCATCGACTATTTGAGCTTTTGAACGCTGTTTGAACTGTCATATAAGCCCTGATGAAGTTCCCCGTGAGGGAATGAAACGCGTTGGCTGAGCTTTTCGTATTTCTGATTTGATTTGTGAATTTGAAATAAAGAACTTTCTTGATACTACTCGCTGGCTACTGGACTTCATTACCTGGCACACCCCCATTTCGTCGAGCTGTTGTTTGTGAGGTAGGTTGGTTTTTCCATGTAGAGAGCTTTGTGGGTTATACAGGCCGTTTTGAATATACTTCTTGCTTTAATTGGTAGCAAGTTGAGTTTCTTAAGTGGGGGAGTGCTGTGTTCATAGTGGCCTTTTCAAATAGAGATGTCTGGTTGCTGTGTTGAGAGTGGAGTTCATAGGAATAAGGTGCTTTTGGGGAGGCCAGTTATTGTTGCACTAACATAGTCCAGCATAGAGAGGGCTAAGGATTGTACTACGGTCTTTAGGTCTCCAGGGCAGAAGAAGGTTTAGATATTTTGTTGTTGTTGATGTTTCAGTGTGTAGAAGGCACTTACTGCTGATGCATTAATGTGGCACTTCATGCTAAGGTTATTGTCAAGTGTAATCCCTTCTGATCTGACTGAGTTGGAGATAGAGAGCTTAGAGTTTAGTGCAGTTAGGTTATCAAGCCAGTTGTGAAGAGGATAGGACTTTCCTTTTGATTGGATGAGGAGGATTCGATTTTGTTGGGGTTGAATTTTAGGTAGTTGTTTGTCAGCCAGGATTGTACTTTAGAGAGAGTGTTGTTGAGGTGCTGGATGTCTTTGGGTGACAAAAACTCAATAAGAATGTTAGGAATTTCTCTAGCTGATCATGGCAGGGTCACTGTATTGCTTTTCATATTCTGTGAGGTTACAATTAGGATTTAAAAAAACATTTTAAAATACAAGTTCTGTTTCTTGGTGCTGTGTGAGTGTGTTGTTATTCATCAAGAAAGAGGATTTGGAGGGCATCAGGCTACTCTCAAAAACCGTATCAGCCTGCTTTCTAAGACACAAACACGCACACTCCAGATCATCAAGGAATTAAAAAACGCTGCCCCATTCTTTATAAGGACCTATGAATTTATATCTCATAGGCCTTCTCTCAAGAAACCGTTCAAAAGTGTATAAGATTCCATAGAAGAGACCTCGCCTGAAAAAACTAGCCATTCTTTCTGGCTTGCTGAATTCCCAGATAGTACTAATCATATATATAAACAAGACTGTGGAATATGACATTACGGATTCGATGGTAACTACTGGTATAGACATTGTCCAAAGGCATGAAACACTACATATACCCTATATACCCTTCCCAGGCACGTTGACACTGGCATCCAAGAATCTCTCATTTAGATCTCAAGAATGTTTACTTTGATGCTCCCCAAAAAAGAGCATGCCACCTGATCTGAAATAAAGAGGTAAGTTTTATTATCATAAGTCACATCACCTGTGCAGGAAACTGTAGTGACGCTCTAGCTCCAAAATGCATTTTGTCTCTCTTCTCAATCGACAGCTGTTGCCTCTTCCTTTGAGTTCTATCCCCACATCAGGGCAGAGGAGACTGCACCACTGCATGCCCGCTCCTGTGTAACAGTGGTCACCATTTTTAAAATCTGTTAGACCTAGCATATCTTGGCATGATTACCCCAGACTGTTTGCCTCTGCCTCCTTTGCAATCTAGATGCTTTGGGTACTTTGCTACTGCTGATCAGTGTCAAAGTACAAGTGTTCCCTATGTAAAGTGTAATGGTAATTGGTTGGCCATAATTGGTATGTTTGCCTTACTAGTAAGGACCCTAGTGATGTGCACTGTGTGTGCCAGGGCTAGTAATGCAAAGGCGCGCGGAGAAGGGAACTCAGGCCTGCAGTGTAGGGCCTGTGCGCAGTCTGCTAAGTTAGCATGTTGTCCTGACAAGTGCAACCACTTGTCAGGCCTTACTTTCCCTTTTACATACACATTGGGCACCCCTGTGGTAGGCCCCGGGTAATCCCAGGGCAGAGTGCAGTGTAGGTAAACGGCAGGACATATGCCAAGGTGTGTGTTATGTCCTGACAGTGAAAAGCACTCCATTTCGTTTTTCACTGCTGAAAGGCCATCCTGCCCATAGGACAAAATGGGGGAAGCTGGGTGTTGTGTTTGTTGGCCTAGTTTCCTGTAAATGTAGAATGGAGAGATGAAGTTTAGTATGTATGACCTCACAGTGTCATAACACATCTTTCTGTGAAGGTGGTTTTGTCACTGTGTGTTAAGAAACCACTCTTTTAGAAAGTGGCTGAGCTTTGGGCTTTAAGCATATCTGTGTGTCTCTGCTGAAATGTGGATTGACTGTCTGGATCTGAGAGGTGAGAGGAGCTGGGAGAGGTCTTGACCCAAGGTGGGGTTGAGATGGCACCAGGCTGCACTGCATCTGGAGAGTAGGGGGAGGAGAAGCCCGGGAGGTGAAAAGGCCTGGGCTAGTGCTATAAACCAATTGACCCATCTCCTGCTGAGGGATTAAGGATCCAGACCCCTAGTATCAAAGGGAGAAAGGTGACACTGGGAGGGAGACACCCAGAACTGATTTAGGGAGTGGCCAGGGACCCCTGAGCACAAATGAACTTCAAAGACATTTAGGGGTATAACTATGAGAGCTGAAACCCCTGAACACTGGAATGAAACAGAAATGGATTGAGACTAAAAAGGCTTAGACCCATACTGTGGTCAAGAGGAACCTCTGCTAAAGAAGGAGCAACTGAAGAGACTGCTGTGGAAACACCAATCCTTGCTTCTTGATCTGGGGCTGGTCTGCAGTTTGCTGTTCTAAACAAGGGAGAGTCTGTTGGGACCGTGCTTGGAGACGCTGGGACCCCCTGCTTGAATAAGACTGTGCTTTGTGCTGTGTCTTCAACACCAAGGACCCGAGGGGAGCTGGCTCCCTGTTTGGAAACACAGGAACATAAAAGTTTCCGGAGAAGTCCCAAGCAACGCGGGGTGCACATGCTTTTGCAGCTTGAGACCCTCAGAAGTTGTGCCTTGTGATCGTGGGCACGCAGTAGTAAGCTGAGTCTCGGACACGCAGAGTGTGTGTCGTGGTGCAGGGCCAAGGTGTTGGTGAGGAGCGCCTGGTCGTTGTGTGCACGGGGAGACAAGGAGAGACTCGGTCGCGCAAGGTGCATGTCGTGGTGTAGCCAGGGCGTTGGTGAAGAGCGCCTGGTAATCGTGTGCACCAGGAGAAGAGGTGAGACTCGGACGCGCAGAGTGCGTGTCATGGTGCAGCCAAGGCGTTGGTGAAGAGTGCCTGGTTGTGGTGTGCACCGAGTGAAGAAGTGAGTCTCGGACGCGCAGAGTGCGTGTCGTGGTGCAGCCAGGGCGTTGGTGAGGAACGCCTGGTCATCGTGTGCACCGAGAGAAGAGGAGAGACTCGGACGTGCAGGGTGCTTGTCGAGGTGCAAGCAGAGGCGTTGGTGAAGAGCGCCGGGTCATCGTGAGCACCAGAGAAGAGGCGAGTCTCGGACACGCAGAGTGTGTGTCGAAGTGCAACCAGAGGTGCTGGTAAGGAGTGCCTGGGTAGTGTGTGCACCGAATTCGAAGTAAGTCTCCACAGTGCTGAGGGCGGGTCTCGGTGTTCACTGAGACCGCCGGGAGGAGGGCCAGGTCATTGGGCTCTCGGAGTGAAACAGCAGCGGCCCGGTCCGCCAGCCCCGGAGGAGCTGAGCTGCCTGCCCGAGCCCGCCGTACCCATTGACGGAGTTCTGGATCAATGCCCAAGTCGCTGAAGTAGGAGAGGAGAGTGGGGTCGCGCCCCCCCAGGTAACGTGGATCCTGGGGTGGGGTACGGGCCCAGAGGGAAACTCTCTCGGCCTCTCGCTTCTGTCAGCTGTGCAAGCCTGTTGCTTCGGCTTGGATCTAGGCCCGTGCTGGCCCAAGGAGGGGCAGTACTGGGGCCAGAGTGAGAAGCAGTCCTTTTGTGTCATCATTGATCCATATTGGGGGCACTGTTAACGGAGAACCTAAACTGTTGTATTACACTTTGCATTATTGCTGCTAACAAACTATTGAACTGTCGTATGACGCCTGACCTCATTGATGCCTGACGAACTACATGCTTGGTGCGCTACGCACTGCGTTATTTTTCCCTTGCAGAGTACATGATTCAGACATGGCGCATTGCATTATTTCTTCATCGCAAGGTATCTGAATGTAACGTGGTGCAGTGCATTATTTCTTTATTGCACAGTACATGATTGTAACGTGACGCATTGCTTTGTTTCTTCCTGGTACAGGGCATGCTGGTAGTGATACGCATTGCATTATTCCTTCTATTGCAAAGTACATGACTGTGGTGCTACGTATGGCATTGTTTCTCAGTTGCACAGTACAAGAGAGTATCGTTACGCATTGCAGTATTTCTTTTCTTTTGCAACGTGTGTGATTCTAGCAATACAACTTCCCTAACCTTTTGGAAACAGTTAGAAGTGAGCTTAACTGTTGTTAGAAGCGGTGGTTGGGATTAGAACCTACCAACCCACCGGAAGGAACACTACCCATTCTTATATGTTGGTTTTGTATCGTGTGGTCATATCGTATAACTTCTTATATAAAGATTATACTCATTTTATAAAAACTCATGTGGAGTCTATTTGTGGTGGCATCATTGGGTTGCTGTGAATGTGGTTGCACATATTGTACACTTGTGCCTTGGAGATAAGCCTGGCTGATCGTGCCAAGCTACTAAGGGGGTGAGCAGGGCTATCTCAGACGGTGTCCTTAATTAGCCTAACGTTGAAACGAGGGGTCAGGGACTCCCGCCTCCAGCATGTGGTGGCGGCAGTGAGGGATAAGGACCCCTACTTCCAACAAAATCCATTCACACTCGTCAGGGTATTGAAGTGTGGCCATAACTGTACCCTCTGAAGTATTGTTGCACGTAAGGATGGACCACTGTTTACTTCTATAAAAGGTTTGTTTAACTTTTTTCTTTTTTTCAAACATGACCCATATATTTATTTATTTTTAAGAAAACAGGATGAATTTAAAGAAATGCTTGTTACTCTAGCCAGTGGTACTCAGTCCCAATTTGCAATCTGCCTCATTCATATTAATAAGGTGGGTCCTACTGCGATTCGGAACTTTGCGAACTGACCTATCACTACATAGGTCAATTCGTAAAATTCCTTTCCACAACCATTTTTTGTGAAAGAAAAATTCGTACATCAGGCCCAACATTTTGCTGATGCTAGTACAATATCAATGTACCATGCGTAGGCTTGTAAAATGGGGATAATTTGTTTATCAGCCATATCCACAATTTGTTTACATATTCTCATGAATCGTTCCACATCTCTGTTTGCCTGTGACTGCCTTGGCAGTGCTTGATTTCAAAAGTCGTGTGTGCCATTGCAAGTCTCATTCTTGGAATTAAACAGTGATTTCCATGAATAATTCTTGTGGAAGCCATTGTTGGATAAGCATGTTTTTAAATTCTGAGATACTGTTTCACACGAGTTTAAATCACTACCTGAACCTCTGAGGGTGAGGAGAATTAGATTATCTTCTAAGTATTTGCCAACTATCCAGTTTGATGCAGAAATCTATTCTCATTTTGCCCCTCCATATTTGACATAAGTTGGGCAACATGACTGGTGATGCTTGGCACAAAAGTCCATGGGAAGTTCCTTCTTCAGTCATGCTGACCATCTTGAAAAGAACACATTTCTCTGTTCTTAGAATTGTTTTTCACTACACCTAATGATCAGTGTGGACTAGCTGCACTCCATTTATTTATTTATTTATGGGTCCCAAAGCTCTGAAAAAGAAATCCATGTAAATTCATCTTACACAAAGTAATTAGAATAGAGATATCAGGAGGCTAATAAAAAAATTGGGTGCATGGAATTTGCAAGGGTAGTCATATTAAGAGAGATTTACACAAATTGATGCCAGCCTTTAAATAAAGTGTAGGATCAAAAGTAGATCATGTGTGTGGAACTGGAGACAATGCTAGAAAAGGCATATATCAGGGTTATAGTGAAACTAGGGAGAGGATGAGGACCCTCTGGGACATTGGTTGCATAGGAGTTCACTTGGCAGAGGGCACCGTCCAGAACTTTGCAGAATGGCACCATATCAAGCCGCCTTCAAAACCTCATGTTGCTCAGTTGACTGCAGTTTCCCCGGTCCTGCTCCCTGGAACCAACCGTTAATTGTAATCCATGATCCTTGCCCTTGGAGAAATTAGGCTGACGATATCTGCAGACGATGGGCAAAAATAAGGAAACATACGTGCAGAGATACAATTAATGGGTGTGCCAACAGGAGGGGAACACTCCTCAACCTGTGAGTAAATTAAAGCTTCACAAATTGCTGGGTACTGTTAATCCTATTTCCTATTTTTCTGCTTATTAATCCAACCCAGACCTATTTCCACTTCCATTCAATCCTGCCTTACATCATTCGACAGCCAGTTCTTGGTTTTACCCAATATATAATAAAGAGCTTGCTTCTCAACTTCTATTCTTGATTAATATATTCTGCAGATTGCAGCACCTCCAATGTTGAGTAATATTCTCACACTCCTTCTATATTTCCTACCATGTTTCGGCCATGTTTTTACTTGTACTGTTTTTGGGTTTTGCCTCAATTTTGCGGTGAAGCACTGTTGTGGTGCTGACGTAGGGACGCGGACACAGCGAGGGATTGCCTGCTGATTTTTTCAGCTCCCATAGTGCATATCAAGATCCTGTGGACTTTGTTACTGACGTTGGATATGGCATAAAGGAATACGTGTAGCGGGTGTACCCACCAATTGAGAGGGAGTATTGTTTAAACCCCTGTCCTGAAGAGGCCTAAGAAGAAAAGGCTGAAACGTGGCCACGTCGACACTCTTTTGGAGGAGTCTTTGGATTGACAGTGATTTTTGGAACTTTGTTGTGTCACACTAGAGTTAGGCTAACCAGTGTAATAGCCATTTAGTGTTTCATATTTTTTACTACCTCTAAGTGGTTCGCCTAGAAGTACAGGGGGGACACTTGTGTGAATAATTTTGTTAGGGTTATTGTTATTTGTTTCATGTTTGTTTTTTATTGTAATGTAAAACATACTGTGATTGATATCAATTGTTTCGCCTTGAAGAGGCGTCACTGCCTGTGTGTGTGTGATATACTGATTTTGATATATTCGCTATGAATAATGATTATTGCTGAAAAGTGTTTAGTATTGTTTCCTTTATACCATGTTTCTATTGTATAAAACGACGTTTCAATGGAGGACATTTGACATTATGATATGAAGTCTAGAAAAAAGCCTTCCAAGAGCAGAGTCCTCCTATTAGCATTTTTAGAGTGCCAGAAAAAAGAATCCCTCTGACAGAGGATGAAACTGGAGATCTCCCACCAATGGGAACTACAAATGCCCCACTCTATGACAGTGGAAAGGGAGTAATGTTCAGAGGAGAGGGTGAGGAAAGGCAGCTTAATTAGGGGAGCACATCAGTGCCCGATAGAGGAGCACAGTGAAGCAGGAGCCCAATGAAGCAGGAGCCCACAAGAGGATGAAGGTGGGAGGAGGATGCAAGGGAGGCTGGAGGAAGCTGGATGAGGATCTTGGTGGGAGGATGCATCAGAGGATGCAGCATGCCTTCACCCAGGCAATGGTGTAAAAGATTGTGATGGGAACAGGGTGAGAATAAGAGGCATGACAGGTGAGGTGGCAGAACAGCTCATGGAGGGCAGCAGGAGGCATGTGTCAAAGAAGAAGAAGGGAGAACTGTTAAAGGAGGGTTTGGTGGAGGAGCTGGCAGCTGGTGGCAGAAGAAAAATGAATTCAGTGATGATGTATTAGGGGATAATTGGAGGGCAGAGGTGAATTACGAAAGGAGCTGGGCAGGGAAGAGAAAGGGAACGTGAAGGCTAAGAGGTTTCCATTTATGGGCACTTTGGGATCCAGCTATATAGTGGCAATCAAGGAAAGAAATGCCCCCTCGGCTGTCCGGAACCCGGCTTCTGTTTGAATGATAATATACAGCAATAATCAAAGTTCAGTGGGTTCCTCTGTGGTCTGGGCCCCAGTGCCACTGCACCCGCTGCACCAACATGGCCCTGTAGTGGCATGCCTTCACTATACTGGCCCTACCCACTGCACCCGACCGATGCTTTGGTGTGGGAAGCAGGTAAGCCAGGAAATGGGAGTACTGGCCAGGCTTTTACCACAGGGTTCTTTGTCTTTGTCAGTCTGATAGTTCAAGCAGGTGTGCTCCAAATGCGGGGTAGGACACAGCATCAAGCATCATCATCTGTAATTCGTGAGCCACAGTGCAGTGTAACAAGGAACAAGCACAGATGCAAGGTGGGTTTCTGGAAAAATTCTCCAGCAACAAATTTGGTGGGAAGAACAGGGTGAATGGGTGGATTATTAACTGCATATGAGGTGGCTGCGGGTTTCAGTATGATTATTTTTAGGTCTCGCTTAGCGCTGCAGCTCGAATGCGCAGCCATTGCATTGCGAGGCATGCTGTGTACACTATAGTGTGGAAGCTTCGTGAAAGCTCCACCCACTCTCTGGCCCATCTTCTTCATTGGCTTACATTATAAATGCTGCCTTCCGATTGGTTTTAAGCTTGTTAGTGCCTCCCCATGACAACCCTGTCAGTCATTTGTATCCTTCCATGGCTACTGTCCCCTTTACTCGAAACACTATTTCCTTCCCTGTGTTCCCCCCACCCATCCTGCAGTCTGCCCCCCTCTCGCCTCCCTCCCGTTCGTGCCTTTTAGCCCACCCGCACTCCCGTTTCAAATGCAATAGGACTCGCGTAAATGCGAGTTCTATTGCATTGCAAATGCTTGTTTTTAAAATAGTGTTCATTAACATGCGCACGCTGCGTTACATCATACGCATGTGCCAAAAGTATCGCACGAGGAAAAACAGGAAGTGCTCTGGATAGGAGGGTGTTTGGTTTCCAGCGCTCGCGTACACCACTCGTTTAATATGCTGACTGTGAAAATGATGCTGGCCGATTAAGATTTTAAGGTCAACCTACGAGTAGGCTGCTGACAGAAACAGAGGCTAACTTCAACCTGGGAACAAGATCCTGGCACTCTAAGAAAGTTGGCAAGTATGCTGCTATAACCGCCGCACCACCACTTTACCCACCCAAACTTCCTTATGGAAGTGGCGGCAGCACGGCCTCTCCTGGCTGCAACCAGTTCTCAGCGCACGGCTAAAATGTTGGCGTGAGTTCCGTGACTGACCCGTTTTAGGCCACTAGCCTGCCTAGTCACGCTCATGTCCACTCAGCAGCCCACCTGTCAGCTATATAGTAAGACTGGTCAGACAGATACTGTCTCTGCACCTCAGAGGCACGGGTGGACTCCACACCTAATATGCATATCGGAATTTCACAGAGCTCATTAAGATTCATTAAGGTGCTAAAAATGTTCCAATCCTAGGTCATCGTCTACATTTCGAGCCGCGCCCACTCCCAGAATATTTTCAGCCATGGGATCGGTCATGATATGACCCGAAAGTACTGGGACGGAGAGAGGTACAGCAGGATCTTGGAGGCTTCTACTGGCCAAAAGTAAATCAATAGGCGAAGGGCATGTTTATTGTATAACTTTTACATTATTCACAAAAGCTACTGTGTTTTTAGTTACTCGCTGGTCCTAGCATAGGCTAATTGGCTGTTTTGATTTGTCCTTTCAAAAAAGGTGTTATACATATAGCCCCATGAGCGCATGGTCTATGGGTCAAGATTCTTCGGGGGTCGTGGGGACACTGCCAGGGGGTGATATCTGCCAGAGTTCACACCAACCTGGGGGAGCGAGAAAAGATCTGTTAACCCCTATTTTTTACACAAATCCCTCCCCTGTAGACATTCCATCGCCCCCATATTTGCGACCATTTGTTTGGGCACCCCCGGGCTTCGTATATGGACTTCTCCGTAACCATACACCAGTCCATATATCTGCCCCAGTCTGCTGTATTCGGTGGGTTCTGAGCCCTCCACAATCGGACAACATTCCTTTTAGCAACCATCAATCCCAAGGAAACCCACGTTCATTCCCTAGAGTTCAAGTCAGTAGGATCCCACACATTTAACAAAGTCAATTTAATATTGCAATGAATCTGTTGCCCTAACACTTACTCCATCAGGCGCACAACCGCCTCCCAGTAATGCTGGATCACTGCGCATTCCCAGAGAGTATGAATAAAGGTTCCCTCCTGCCCACAGTGACAAACACAGCCACCATCTGGAATGTAACCCATGTGAACCATCAGGGGCCCTGACAAGTAGGATCTATGGAGAAGCTTTAACTGTATCAGACGGAGCCTGGAGCAAATGGCTACCTCCTGAGGGGAGGCCACCGCCGCCTGCCACTCCTCATCATCCAAACCTGTCACATCGTAATCCCATTTGGCTCTCAAGCGGGTCAGGGGATCCCCTATGTTATTGATGAGTTTTTTATAGATGAGTGATATGGCCCTCTCCAGTAGGTCGCCGTCCAAAATTCTGTCTTCGAGTGGGGAGGATTCAGGGAGCTCACTACCTTTGGGGAGCACAGCAAACAAGGCATGTCTAATTTGGAGATATCTGAAATATTCAGACTGGGCTAGCTCATATTCTTGTTGCAACCGGGAAAAAGGGACCACGTCACCAGACTTCCATAAATCACCAACCTTGGAGATACCTATGAGGTCCCATTTATCGAAGCCCTTCGAGCGGGTCAGCCTGCCTAACTGCTCGCTGCGCCAGAGTGACGTGGCCTGTGTGAGTTTGCCCTTCCATCCCAAACTTTTGGTAGCCACCCTCCACACATGCACCGCGTGCCCGGTCGGACCAGTCAGAGCAGGCTTTAAAGACTGTACATATAGAGCGCCCTCGAAGCAGCCCGCCGGGAGGAGCTATCGGTCGATCTGGAAGGCCAGGTCGCCCTGCGGTCTGTACATACATTGGTTAATTGCAGCGAGTTGCGATGCCCAGTAGTACTTTCTGATATCCAGAAGGCCAATGCCCCCATCAAACCACCCCAACATGAGTTTGTGTGTTACAATACGAGGCGGTTTACCCTCCCACAGCAAGTCTCGAATGATACAGTCAAGTTCCTTGAAATACGAGGTGTCAACGGGAAGTGGAGTGTTCTGTAGTGCCTTTAGGAATCTGGGGAGGGACATCATTTTGAATAGGGCCGCACGCCCCAAAAGAGTCGACTGAAGCGATTTCCAGTGTTGGACATCTGATTTAAGACGCACCAGAGGTGACAGGAGATTACTATTGTGAAATCTGGATAAATCTTTAGAGACCCAGATCCCCAGATATTTAAAGCCATCGGCTGCCTCCGCCAATTGGCAGCCCCGAGGGAGTGAGGGCCGTTTACCATAGAGGACATAAAGCCCAGATTTAGACCAATTTATCAAATATCTCGCAAACCTGCCAAACACATGGAAGATGTCCAGGACCACATTGAGGGATGCAGCCGTGGAGGCCGAATAGAGTAAGATATCCTCCGCATAAAGCGAGATGTGATCCTCCCACCTTGCCGTCCATTTTAGGCCCCTTATGACAGGGTCCTGGCGGACCCATGTTGCCAAATGCTCAAGGGCCAAGGCGAAGAGAAGCGGAGACAAGGGGCAACCCTGCCTGGTACCCCTGCTGAGAACGAAGACGGTAGATTTCCAATTGTTGACGACTACCTGAGCTAGCGGGTGATGGTATAGAAGCCGCACCCAGCCGATAAACTCGAGGCCAAAACCCAGTTTATGAAGAACCGCAAACATATAAGGCCATTCGATGGTGTCGAACGCTGAAGCAGCATCAAGGGATACTACAACAGCGTCTTCTCTGATAGTATCAACCCGGCACAGCACTCCGTGGATCCTGCGTAAGTTGAGGGAGGTATTTCTAGCAGGCATAAATCCCAATTGGTCCGGGTGGACCAGGCGGGTGAGGACCCCGAGCAGGCGAGTGGCAAGAACCTTCACTAGGATCTTTGCCTCGCAGTTAAGCAACGAGATGGGCCTATAGGATGAACACTTATCGGCTGGCTTACCCACTTTATGAATGACAACAATGTTGGCAAATCTCTGATCCACAAGAAGGATACCCTTTTTTTAACTTTCATAGGAAATTTAAGTGAGATAGGATGCCGTCTTGCCCGCCGTAAGTTTGAACAACTTGATGGACAAACCGTTAGGGCCCGATGCTTTCCCTCCACGTAATTCCTGAATGGCTTTTTCAACCTCTGCGGCTGTGATATTGAGATCGAGGTCCGAACATTCTTCCTCGGTGAGTGACTGCATCGAGATATCACGTAAAAGAGAGGAGGCCTCCTCCTCCGTATGCGGCGTGTGGGATGTGTAAAGCGTTTGATAGTATTTGCCAAATGCATCTGCTATATCTTGGGGTGCAGTAAGACGGGAATGGGAGTCTGTCTCTATCTCAAACACGACGCGATGAGCACAATCCCTGTGAAGCCAAGCAAGTAATTTGCCAGCCTTATCGCTTATGTCGTAGATTCTACTGAGCGTGGCCCTATAGTGCGGCTTGGCAGCCTCCATAGCCAGGTTGGAGAACTCCTTGATTTTATTACACAGTTGCTGACGCGTCTCAGCCGAGTCCTGTATCCGGACTGCATTCTCTAAGTCTAAAATCTCCCCCTCTAAGCGAGTCATGTCTGCTTCCTTCTCCCTACGCCGTCCCACGATCTGGGCCAAGATCACCCCCCGTATAATGACTTTGTAGGCCTCCCAGAGCGTATTCATTGAGTCAACCGACCCCTCGTTTTCCAGAAAGTAAAGGTCTGATTCACTCAAGACCTTGTCCCTGATTTGGGGAGTCGTGAGATACCAGGGGTTGATCGGGGCTGTACGGCCAACTGTGGGCTCGCCTACCTCCAGGCCACACTGTATGGTTGAATGATCAGAGATTCCCCTAGCCAGGTGCTGAATGTCCCTGACAGTGTGGAGTTGATGCGCTAGCGTCAACACATAGTCTATACGGGACATGCTGCGATGAGGGCCGAAGAAGTAGGTGTATTGTAGTTCGGTCGGGTGCAGTCCCATCACACCCAGAAAGCTGTGTATCCGCCTACGGGAGGGCGGCAGGGCCTTCTGGGGCCATCAGTTGAGGGAATCAGAGACAATAGAATTGAAATCAACCCCAATCAGCAATCTGCCATCTGGCAGGTCCACAAGGAGATCTCCAAGATCTATGAAGGCCTGAGCATGAAATCCCGGTGGTATATAGACAGTAAGGAGATTGAGTGTTTACCCCTCCCAGGTCCAGAGACAGCTGCAAATCTACCCAGGATGTCGGTGCAGACCAGTATACCCACTCCCCGGGAACCAGAACCGAAGGCTGAATGTGCCACCAGCCGGAAGCCCCAGTGCGACAGGGCCTTGCAGGCATTACCAAGCAGGTGGGTCTCCTGTAGGAGGACAACATCTGGAGAACGACGTTTTAGAAATTGGAGAACCACGCCCGTTTAATTTTATCCCCCAGACCATTGACATTCCACAACAGCAACTTAAGCTCTTGTCTAGTCCTCGTGCCTATCACCTAGTATTATGAGTACGCTCAGCCGCGGAGAGAACCACCCAGAAAGGTCCCCAGGAGGAGACACCTGCTGACCATTTCCGCTTCACAATTAGATATATCAGTATCATAGAACCTGTAACTGTCACTACCCGCAGCCAGTCAAGAGTGTCATACCTGAAAAACAAAATAACAACCATACAAATTAAAACAATCCCCCCCAACCCCCACAAAAGCCCGGAAACTGTTAACCTGAACCCCCCTCCCTGCCTCCCTGCATGGTGGTGTCAGAACCTCCCACCCACCCAAACTTGCAGAGTGCCTATCACCCACCACTCAAACTTATGGGTGGGTGCAATCAACCGGGCACCGGTCCCAAAGACTTAAGCAACTGGTAACCGCACAAGTTAAGCAAGATAGTCATTAGGCACCATTCAATTACCAAATCACATTATGTCCATCCCAATGAAGTCTAGGAATCATCGATCAATAGCAGTTTGGTCACTGAGAGGGTCATGACCACAACTCAGTCCAGCGGTAAGTGGAAAGTTCCCATGCCCACAAAGAGTACAGCTTACATACCAGACATACAAGATCCTCCGGTCGCCGTTTCCAGTTCACCAGGTGTTGTGCTGCCGTCGGTGCCATCAGCGCCCCTCTCGTCCCTCACTCCCCGGGCACGATTGTTCTTCCGGCCCACAGTGTGCCAACCATCCAACCAGTCCCTGGCCTTCTCAGGGATGACGAAGAACCAAGCTTTCCCGTTCGATTCCACCCACAACTTGGCTGGGAAAACCATGGCATATTTCAGTTCTTTCTCATGAAGCACCTTTTTGACGTCAAGGAAGCTGTGACGCTTTTTGCACTTTGAGGGTAGAACCCGGAAAAAAGGTGACTTGACTGTTCTGGAAATTTAATTGGGGTGCTGATCGAGCTGCTTGAAGGATAATGTCCCTATCTCTGAAGTTAAAAATCCTAGCTAGCAAAGGCCGTGGAGGGGCGCCCGGTTTTGGTCTGCCGCCTGGCACTCGATGCACCCTTTCCACAGAGAAGAAGTTGGAGAGACCTCTTGGTTTGAGGTAAGTAGTGATCAATTCCTCCACGAACACGTCTGCTGCCGGCCCCTCAGCCCTCTCCGGGTGTTGAACCTTCACTCACCTGAAGTCCAGGTTATTCAACTTGAGAGACGTGAAGAGAAATTTCAACTCCCCTTTAGAATTTACTCCTGTTCTAACTGAATTTGTACAGACAGTGGAACAGAAGCAAAAGACTAAGGGAAGGGGAAATAGGGACAAAATAATAAACAGAAAGAAACACTCCAAATTCTTGCTTCAGTAACAGGTGCTCTGGAATACATGGACTGTGTTTCTAATCATAAAACAGAAACAAGACAATATAAGCTTAGGACTCAGACCTTGTATTTCTGTTATCTTGTAAAGATAACATCAATAAGAAATGATACCTCTCAATTCTGGTCTTGTCTCCGCCAGAATATTATTCAACACGTTATAGCTGCTTTAATGCAATTACTTTCTGTAAAGAAATAAACACACTTGAATAACTGTTACCTATCACTTATTAACTAGAAAAATCCACTTAAGATTCTTATTTTGAACTTACTGACTAAAAATTGCTTCATTTAGTTCAAGGGAGTCTCTTAAGAAATAATAATGTATTTCTTTTCTTTTACAGGTTCATCTAGTTGTAAAAACATCCACTAGATGGCGTCCTATGCAAGGTAAGTGTTAATCGGTTGCTTAGAATGATATTAGTCTCCTTCGTTCGTGGCAAATCACCAACTTCTAGAAAAGTACAAGAAAGCAGTATTTCACTTATCATCTAAAAATCAGCTGTCCTTGAATTCTTAGAAAAAAGGAGGTGCCAAATAGTCTTTCTTTTTCCAAAATAACATGTGCCAAAAATGTCTTATTCATATTCAACTTTCCATGCCTTTTAAATGAGGTGAAAATACAATGTACTGTATTTCAAAGGTTATCCAAGTTTAAATATGTAGGAACTTACTTTTTCTATGCGTGCGCTTTGTTAAAATACCTTACTTTCTTGTTGCAGGACTCGAGCTTCATTTGAAAGTGGACCGGAAAAGCCCCAAGCAAAGATTTCCTTGAAGATGGGGAAGAATTCTGAAGTCGGACCGGAAAGCCAGCTGGAGCATCAGCGTTGCTATGGTTACCACTCTGCAATGCTCGAAGAAAGATTGCTGGATCCAGGTGAGGAAGGATTGTCAAAGAGCGTAAGCGCTTGCTGCTGCTTGTTCGGGACTTAAATAGCTACCGGGAGGGTGGGGTTTCTTGATTGTTCCAGTAGAAAAACGTGCTGAAAACGTGCTGTTCATGTGTTGCAACTGTCTTTAATACCACGTGCAAGCTTAGTACTGAACTCTGCTGCACATCTTTGAAGTGTCTGACCCAACGTGTTCTGCAAGGAGCTCAAGCACTGACAATTCCTACAAATAAGCATTGGCAATATACAGAGAATGATACATACCTAATCCTGAAAACAAACAAACACTGGCAAATACAAAAAAAAACAACAAGCATTGACAGGGTACAAAAGGCATTTCTTTATAAGGTAAAAAAAAGGAATTACATGAAACCAGATGTTCCTGATTCTAAGTAAGGTTGAACATGGTTCTTTGTACATACCCTAACACCGGGACCCCCAGTATGCTGTTATTGTTGCGCCTAGAGTGACCTTCGTAATCATCCAGCTGCGCTTCTAGTTTATTAGTGTGGGCCTGAAGGTCATTCATCCTGCGCTGTAGCTCAGAGGTGTCGTCGACCAAGGAGCTCGCTTTAACCTCCACATCTTTCAGTCGTGTGTTCATGGAGCGCATATCAGCCCGAATAAGGAAGACTTCAGAGGACACAGAGTCAATTCGTGACTCCAACGAAGTACGGACAGTCATGATGGCAGTGAAAATGTCTTGTACCGTTGGTTCTCTCGCCTCTTTGCCGGACTGCAGCTTCTCCATTGCGGCTGCTCCCACCTTCGAGTTCGCGCCAGGGGCCTCTAAACATAGCTATATTAATAAACCATGATGTTTACTGGTTCTGGTGATTTGACAGCCTCCTGAAGAAAGATAATATAATTCCCTTATGAATCTATTCTATTTTTCCAGTACGGCTCTATTTAAGAAAAATTGAATAAATAGAATAAATATGGGATAATATTATAAATCATAAAAATTCATAGTTACTGGAAAAGGACATGCGGTGATTAAGGATGGGTAGGAATTTTTTTTATAAACAAGTATATAGGTCCTCCGTATTGTTTAACTCGCCTGGGGACTTGCTGTCCATATTGAGAATATGGCGTCTCTCTAACTTTCTAAGCTGATTGTCCCTGTCGCCACCTCTTTTAGTTTTTGGTATGGAATCAATGACAAAGTATGAGAAGTCTTTTAGATTGTAATTGTGGACCTCACGAAAGTGTCTGGCAACAGGGTAAGTAGGGTCGCAGTTATTGATAGCCCTGATGTGCTGTAAAATTATTTTGCTTATTGGTAGCTTAGTGCTTCCCACATATCTGAGTTGGCATGTGCATTCGAGCACGTTAATTGCATATTCTGTTTTGCAATGAAGAGGTTTGTTAATTGTAACCTCCTTATCACAAAATGCAGTAACATAACTTTTTTTGTTCATGCCGTACTGACATGCCTTGCATGTCTTACATTTAGTAAATCCATTGGGGACAGTCAACCAGTTGGTAACATTAGATCATTCTGGACTGCTAGACACTAAACTATTGTACATTGAAGGAGCTCTTTTATAGGTAATGTTGGGTTTGGATGAAAGCACATGACCTATAACAGGGCCACTTTTGACCATTGCCCAATTTCTTTGTATAATTTTCCTAATGGATTTTTCTTGTGCACTGTAAGTGATGATAAGTCTCGGCTCATCAGAGTTTTGATTTGTTTGTTGAGTTACTATTCTGTTCTTTTTGGGGATTAACAAATCATTCCTGACCAACTTCTGTGTTTTATTGATGGCTTCTTGTATAGTTTTAATAGGGTACCCTCTGGATACAAATCTCATAGTACTACGGTAGTACTTACTAGTACTTACTAATGCAGTCACGTGATACACCCTTTAAATAACACCTGTGCGCACCTGGGCGCTTGTGTTCCTGTCCGTGATCAAGGCAAATAGCTGAAACGTTGGGCGAAAAAGGAAACAGACGCTCTGTAAAGACTCTGAAATAAAGCAACTCTCAAGGTATTGGGCCTCACATTGTTTTTCCTGCCAGTGTGGTGTTTGTGAGCTGCTCCGTGCTCATGTAGTGAGGCCACCCTGAAGGGCCTGGGGCTCCGGAAACGGGGGAACGCTGTTGCTTCTTATTATATTAATTGAGGAGCCTGGCTCACTCGCGCCTTCCAACCCACGAAGGGATGTCTAATGCAGCAAAAGGAATGGCGCGTGGAAGGGATTTAAAGAGGGATGATTCCCTGCTTTAATCGTGCCTGAAAGATGCCTTTCTTTTCATGAGCCAAATACTTCCAAGACATTTGCGACAAGGATTTTAACTCACCTGCCTGCTTTGAAAACGATTCCTTGTAAATATCAGTGCTTGTGCAGCAGCTATTATCACCGAAGTAACAAAATAACTCTGGATTGCCATGCCACGATTTGAAAAATATGCACAATGCACTTTGGGAACGGTAGTACTTACTAATGCAGTCACGTGATACACCCTTTAAATAACACCTGTGCGCACCTGGGCGCTTGTGTTCCTGTCCGTGATCAAGGCAAATAGCTGAAACGTTGGGCGAAAAAGGAAACAGACGCTCTGTAAAGACTCTGAAATAAAGCAACTCTCAAGGTATTGGGCCTCACATTGTTTTTCCTGCCAGTGTGGTGTTTGTGAGCTGCTCCGTGCTCATGTAGTGAGGCCACCCTGAAGGGCCTGGGGCTCCGGAAACGGGGGAACGCTGTTGCTTCTTATTATATATATATATATATACATACAGGGCTTTAAGTGGGATGGAAAAACTGGGGGGTCTCGCAAAGGGGCATGACCAATGTAATTAAGGGTCAGGCTTAAAAGCACCTTAGCTGAAAATCTATGCTTATCTTCTCAGGTTGCTGTCCGACTGGCAATTTGGTACTTCTGTCATTACATGCAGATATATAATTCAGCAAGTAACATTACCCTTACAACAAGCCAGTATTATTGGCTTTGTCAATGGGTGTTAGTTGCATTAATAGGCAATAGCCATGGCTTCGTAGTATAGCATATCGAAAATGCTCCTGTTTTGAAATGATGACACTGTGAAAGGACCAGTCTCAGCACCTGCTTTTTAGAACTGATGGTGCTGAACACCGGCAAGACCAGGCCCACTTAAAGGGGTGTGTGGGGGGAGAGAGGGTGTGTGTGTGTGTGTGTGCGTGTGTGTGTGTGTGTGTGTGTGCGTGTGTGTGTGTATGTGTGCGTGTATATATATATATATATATATATAAATCAAAACAGGCCAGAAATAGAAGTACAGGACTAAAAGATCAGAAGCCTTGAGAGCGCTGACATTTACACCGACGAACAGCCATGAACACCCCTTTTAAAGGTGTATTGACACAGAGGCGCACACACTGCATCGATTTCCTTTTGAATGCATTGGACCGAAGAGGGAACTTGGAGGGGCGCATTAGAAAATTATCAAATTGTAGGTATATATTTTCCTAAATGTTTTTTATATTTTACATTTTGTGTATTATACAGTGCATTGATTAGTGTGTGTATCCATGTATGTGGATTTAGAGAGATTGTAGCTAACCTCCAGGCAACCGGGCGCTCTGTTTATTTATAATCCACTTATTCCTGTTATGTAATTGATTGTTGACTGTTTGAGGCAATACTTGAGCCTCTATTTACAGACAAATTGCTTACATAACCTGCTGTGGAATGGGAAGAGATGCTAGTTGGAATAGGGAACAGCTGTATCATCTACCATGCCTTAACAAATTACAACTACGAAATGGAGGGAGGGATTCCTTTCAAAAGCTATGAACTCTTATGGTGTTGTCATTTATATGTCACACTCATCAAGTTGTTGCCAGGAATAAATTAAGAAAATGTGACAGAGTGACATTTGTGATCATGAGGAAGCGCTTACACAGTGATACATTTATAGCTTTTCTCTACATATTAACCAGCCGAAACGCTTCATTAAATTGCCATCAGGGTGCAGCTGCCGTCAGAGCTCCCTGCTTGATTGTCAGCTTCGCTAAATCCAAACTTTGATTTAATTTGGAAGGGTAGGGGCGGGGGAGCTGCGCGTGCGAAGAATTCCAGAGACCATTTTAATCAGAGCTACCAAGATAGTTTTTAGGTCTCGCCTAGCTTTGCAGCACGAATGCGCTGCCATCACTTTGCGAGGCATGCAGTATATACTGTAGTGTGGAAGCTTAGTGGAAGCTACGCCCACTCTCTGCCCATTGGCTTTTGTCTTAAATGCTTCCTTCCGATTGGTTTGAGGGTTGTTAGTCCCTCCTCATTCATCATTTGTATCCTTCCACGGCTATTGGCCTCTTTAGTCCCTATTTTCTTTTAGGTCTCGCCTAGCATTGCAGCGCAAATGCGCTGCCATCACTTTGCGAGGCATGCAGTATATACTGTAGTGTGGAAGCTTTGTGGAAGCTCCGCCCACTCTTTGACCATTGGCTTTTGTCTTAAATGCTGCCTTCCGATTGGTTTGAGGCTTGTTAGTCTCTCCTCATTCATCATTTGTATCCTTCCACGGCTTTTTCTTCCCTGTCTCCCCACCCCACCGCCCCCTTCCTCAGTCTGTGACTTCTCACCCTCCCCCACCCCGCCCCCCCCACTCCCGTCTGTGTTTTCTTGCCTGCCGGCACTTCGGTTTTCATCTTTATTATTGCCACCTTGAAATATGCGAGTTCAAGATGCGTGCTGTACAAATACTTCTCGTGTTTAATGAACTAGATTTTAATGTTACTCCAAATATAATAAGAATCTAGGCAACATTTGGGGTATGCATGGCAACTGACGCCTCTTAGTTCACAAATGGCATTGTTCTCGGACGGTAGGAGCTGCAGTGTTTTATATCAAGTTTAAAACGAGCACTTTTAATAACTTCCTCTCAATTCAGTGCTATATTCTTGTGTACTGAGCTGACGCGCCAAAGAAATGCACTTTTTTGAATTCTGAAGAGACATTATCGCACATTTACATCATGTTTACTTTATGATTAACATGCCCATCATTTTCACGGCTCGCCCACTGGCTCGTATACGCTTGCCTCGTCTCCGGCTGGCTATACCTGCTAATTAATATATTGGCTCGCGCACCTCTAACAAAGAGAGATGATTGGATACATGACAGTGAGCCCGGTAGATGGTAGAGAAATAGACTGGTGTAGACAAACAGACAGTCAGTCTCCATTGCCTCACGTCCGAATCATCACTTTCAATAACCTTGAAATCTGCTGGCAACTCCCGCATGCCCCAACCTCATCCCCCTCACCTATTCTTAGCAGAAGCGGCAGATTCTGAGATGTGTCCTGCTGGTGCAGAGGAGCACGGCAGAGTCTGTAGAAGTGCTGGGATCCCTAGCCTCTCCGGGCAGGCACCTAAGCCTTCCGGGTGCCTTCACACTCAGGATAAATGAATACATTTTGTTCTGTTCTTTAGTCGCCCCTCTGTGAGCACTGTCTGGTAGATGGAGCTCTGTGTTAATTCTTGTTACTGCTACCATAAGTGCACCTTGAAGAGCACGTATGCATGTCTCTCAATTGTGCCATTCTCTAGAAGCATACTGACGCAAATTTGTTTGTCTTTTGTGTTTCTCTATGTTGTACGTCTCTGTTTGTCACAACCATACTTTTTGGCTAGAATACACTTGGTTCCTCTCTACGCCTGACGGAATCTACTTTAAGTGTTGTCTGATATTTTTAACACTTGCGAACCCTTGGTCAGGGTGGGCCTTAGTGCGCCCATGCCGCTGGGTTTTTCACACTTTACACCTTTGGTCCTGATGAAAGCCTGATTAATATTCATGTAGGCAGAAACATGATGACCGCACCTTCAGGGATGATATATGATAATATATGAACTTCTAATGTCAGTTTGTTATCCCACACACATACTTTTACCTATTTCTGATTGGCAAAATTAATAAAGTGTTTTTTTTTTACACAACTGGACATTTTTAAATTTCACCAAATTCACCTTCACTTTACACGTTTTTTACCAGCTCCGCAGTAAACTGGTGTCGCAGCACACTAGGGTGGCACTCGGCCACTCCTGGTGGGGCCCAATGATGAAGCATGTCACCAACCAGGTTGGTGAGTGAGGGCTTTTTTTTTAAAAACGAGTGTTTTTTTTCAACAGTGATAATTTACTGTGACTATCTGCATGTTTGCTCTTCTATTTTGGTATTATTTTAATACACTCCTCTGTTGATTGTTTGCTCTGTGTTAATAAACACATTCAGAGAGGTGGTTGTGGACAAACAAACAACAGCCACAATACCGTGCGTTTTGAACGTGTGGTTAAATACCTGCTCATCGAGTACCTCATTGGCTGATCATTCCATGGCACTACCAAAATTACATTTGGACACATTTGCTCAACTGTAAAACACTCCCTTCTATGGGTCATTTAACAACTCGGGGCTTTGGGGTTAGGTAACCTACTTTGGATGCTGTGTAAAAGAGTAAGTACACAAATTAATGCAATGAAACTAAACTACCAGGACTGTCTAAAACACTGTGAAAACTGACACACATTCTGGCATTTTGTTTAGTTAATGTCGATTTTCTCATAGATGCGAGAAAAGTACTCATAATATCTTAATGAAATCTGAACACTTTTAACTAATAGCACCGGGTGACCTTTGACAACTAGGCAATGAATACATTTTCATGTACCCCTGAAGTCCCCCTGCCCCTCGCCCCCTTGGCAAACTTCATTGCCTCCCAGTGTTTGGGGGATAACCAAGACGCAGGAGAGTGAGTCAAATAGTCTAGAAAATGAAAGAGAAACCGGGATTTGGTCCCGTGCTCCGATCCCGATCGCGTTGGTTAGTCTGTAAGCACTACTTTTATTAATGAGTTTCGCATTAGTAAAGCACCACAGTGTGCATGTGTGGTGACACTTTACCCATGAGGTACCTGCCAAGCATTTGTTGACACAATCCACACTTTGCGTCTTTTCCAATATATTTATTACGAAGTGCAAGACCTTTCCAAGGCATTTTGCACACTACTTACATTCACTCCAAAAATAAAACGTGTAGGTAAAAAACATTGCCATTTACAACGTCAATAGCTCTAACTCACAAATGCGAGACCTATTTGCATTGCAAATGCTTGTTTGACGTGTTCTCGGTGGCTGCAGAATGTTGTTGAGGCCCCATCCCTGCTCTCTTTGTGAGAGGGAAGGCTTTCTGCAAGCTTTCAGTAAGAGCATGCAGATCGGTACTGGGGCACACAAGCACGGTGGCCTACACACAATCTGTTGAAGTATTTAATTTGGGATGCTGGATTTCACCACAGGTCGACCTCCATTGAAGTCACGTTAAACCTCGTAGTTAGTACAGCCCTGCTTCTCTAGTGATCATCAACAACAGGCATGCATAATGCTTCTTGTTTGATGATGTCAGCTTCAGTTTTGTTTCTTTTTTGACATTCAAAATGTGCCCCTTTAAAGCTAGCTTTTCTAAATGAAGGCAACAGCTCCTCTTCACTTTATTTACTCTCCCCATGGGTGTACAAGTTTACTTTATATTAGCAACTAAACTACCTCATGGAGTAAAATGTTAGAGGGGGCTGCATCTGATTCTTTGTCAGAACGCTTACACAGTGATACATTTACAGTCACAGAGATCTACTTTGCACTACTGTGCGATAATATGATGCATCACTAAATACTTATAAGGTCCCAAAGGCGAGAACGGTTGCATTGCAAATGCTTGTTTCATTTGGGGTCCCAGTTGAGCTTTAAGTAGCATAGAGTGTTCACTATTGTGGTTGGTACAGCAAATGCGGGGGTTGTCCAGGTTACATGGGATACAGATATTGAAGAAGGTGCAGTGGTAAGGTGGCTTGATCATCGGTCTCTTGATGACTTTATGGTATAACGTTTGAGATCCAAACTGAAGAGAGTGAGAGAGAATGCAAGATGATTTATCCGCTGTTTCGCTGGGAAAGGAATCAATGAATCAAATTTATCTTTATTTATTTCACATTTTATGCTGGGTGCCTGTATGCTTTACAGTAAACCAACAAGAAATCTCTTTACAGTGAACAAGGAATAGCACAAACTAAAAACTATAGTAACATGAGGAGAATGGCAAAAATACGGAGCCTGGTAGAGGGCGAAGCGGGGAGAGGGAAGAAACAGAGGTGCAGAGAGGATGACTACACGTGGGAAAGGGGTTGGGTCTCAGGGGACGCCAGAGATGAAAGCAAATCATGAGAGGAAAGTGGAGTGGAGAGGGGAGGTGAAAGAAGTGAAAGAAGTGAAAACAGGAGCTAGGAGCTGGAGAATGGTGGATGAGTAGATGAATCACCCCAGGAGAACACTTTGGCTATGTTTATGGGTGTGGCTCAGGCAGTGCCCGTATGGTGAATGACGGCATCTACAAAATGTGCGATAGGTTTAATGAGACGATGTAAGGGCATGCCTCGGGCGACCACTTACTATGCTATTTAAGAGATATAGCAGAGCAGTTTTGAACCTGATGACTATGGTGGACCCCAACTGGAACCCGGGGACTCCACGGAATCAGTACTGGAAGCCGGGGACCCCAGCCTAAAGAAGTTCAATGATTTGAATCTTAAAAAATACAAAAGTACAGAAACAAGTATGCATCAAACAAATACACAAATGAGACATATTTTATTTAATTCACAATACAAGTTTATATACATTTTATGATTCTACTGATATTATTTAATTTTCCAAGCTGTCGCGGACCTCCTAAGAAGGCATCATGGACCCTCAGGGGTCACGGACTACCCGTTAAGTCCTCATGCTAAAGCACAATGTTTGCAAAGGATCTAGGACATAATCTAGGGCTGATCAGGTAACAATATTTCCTTATTGTGGGCAGAACAATCAGACAAGGTGAAGGCTGCATTTTCCAAATTAAAAGCTAGTGAAGAATTCGGAGGCCAGCACAGGAAATAAAATTCAGGACTAAGATGAAAATGTGGAGGCCTGCTGGCACCAGAAACAGATTTCACACAGATGGCCATGCTGGTGATTGGACTGGGCTCAGTGAAACGAAGCAAAGTTTCATGGTGTCAAGGTGGGCATAATTCAGTGGTAAATTTAAGAAGCAATGTGTGTGCATATGTTGGGATTGATGGTGTGCAGGTGATCCTTTTGAGCTTTGCTTGCAAGATGGTCAGCATGGGAGGGAAGTTTCCTGAAAGATTGGGATGGCTTTGTCCGGGGCAGTGCAGCTGAATTGCATCATATGCTAAAGGGCAGATTTCAAGGTGTGGAAGGTGTTTTTTCGGAAGCCTCTCTGGTGTGACAACTTTGCGGGCTTTGCCGATACATTTAGATGTGTTCACCAGTGGAGGTGTTGAGCTGAGTTAGCCAGGGAAGTGATGTGTATGTAGCATATTGGCCTGTGTGAAGGTTGCTGTTTTTCTGCTTTTTAACCCCTTCATTGCGCCCGTCGGCCAACGGCCGTCACGATCACTACCTCGGTAGTGCTGCGCACGTCCGTTGGCCGACGCGGCCCCGCCCACTCAATGGAACGCCCCGCACTGCGGCGGAATTACCGCCGTGGTAAACGGGTTAAGCAATGGAGCGCTGAACATGGCCAGGAGCTCATTGATACATTCATGATCTTTAAAGTGAATATTTTCCAAACATTTGCACCACTCCTCCAAGAGCATTCTGGTACATGTAGTGTATTTATTCATTTTACTGATATTTCTAAAGTGTTTGCCGTCAAATATGTGCAAAGCTGGTGCAGAACACTCCTGGCCTATGAGATTTGTTGTCTGTGTGACTCATCATCCTGTGGATACATAACAAGCTGCTTATGAATTCTGCAGTGTAGTAAAGTAATAAGAACAGATACTACATTTGATCTTATCCAAAAGTCAAGAAGGAATATAATGCCGCAATGTATGTAGCGTCATGAAAGCTCAGGTGTGTCCTCATACCTCAAACAACGAACAGCATCTTCCAAATCCTGGGCACAGCCTTTCAGCATTTTTCTCCACGCTGACAGATTGCTTTAGTCCTTTCAGATGCATTCTGGTAGACGCAGCCTATAATATTTTTTTTTACTATGAAGTGCCATTCAAGTTCAGGTTCAGTCCACTGACTTGGCAATCCACAAACAGCGTCCATCTCCTGGGCGGAGCCCTTAAGGATTTTTCAGTGCAGTGTTTCACACATGTACTCAAAAGCTTTCTGGGATATGCAGTCCATACTATGCATTTTACCCACATTTATAAAGTGCCCAGCCACATGTTTCCCTGTAATTGTGTCTCCTTGGAGAAGAGCTTCCTTCTGGGTGAGGGAGGGGAGGAATACAATGCTGCTTCTACATGGCTGCAGTGAAGTCCCAGTTGGGGAATATCACAGTTTCTCAGACACTCAACAGCAGCTCCCATTTCCCAGGCGGAGCTTTTCTCATTTCTCAATGGAATTGATTTGATTAAAACAGTCTAAGCAGCTTGCTACAACTGGAAGTTGGAATTCTTTTTAACAGATAGTTGGACAGATGCACATAGAATTGTAAACATGGCTTCAACAACATCTTATATGGAGATGTCTCTGAGATGTTTATTGTCCTGCAGATTTTTAAATGGGGACAATAATGTAGGGAATAGGAATGTAACCATTTAGGAACTACGACAACCCAAAAGCTAAAGATGGAAAAAGCGAGTTAGAGTTTTACAGAATACTTTTTCTTGAAAATTCTGGCAAATAGTTGTGCTTGATTCAGCTAAAGTACTCGAGAGGGCAATGTGAAAGAATGTAATCTGAAATGTGCGGGGCAGAGATTAAAAGAGCAGGAGGTCGTTAGTCGTGCAGTACTAAACTTTATGAATTTAATGGCTGATGTGATGTCATCCCATGGCTTCTATGATGCAGTTTGCAAAATTCAATCTCCTATGACGAATGACCCCGATGACGGAGTGGGAATTGCTCTGCTAAGATGTATGAGTTTGTGGGCTCCAATTTTGTTCAAGGTTTGTGGGGCATCACTCCTGTTGGACTCAAGTCCTCGGGACTCTGCAGTTTTCAGTGCTTAATTTGTGGCAGGGTTTTACGGTGCTTGCCACTAGCACTTATTTCTACACTAGCACTTATTACGACGTCAGCACATTCAGTCCTCTGCTGTCTTTAGATTTTTAAATGTCAGCAGTGAATTTAACAATGCAAAAAGCATACAAAGTAATACTGCCAGCCCCTGAGGCCATTCGTACAGGCATGGAGGGCCAGGAATAGTGTTTGCCTCTGCAGGAGTGTGATGGGAAGCAGGTAGCATTGCTACTGGTATTTGGTGGCGGAAGCAGGGAGAGTGGGTAGTGTACGCTGCAGCGCCTCCTGAGAAAGGGCTTTCATTTTTCCATCCATTAAGCACTGTTTGACATCAATACAATGGTATCCATATGCCACCGCCTCTTGGCTCTCATTACAGGATCCTCGCTGAAAGGCTGCTGACTGCCCTCCAAGCAAAGGTTGAAGGACCTGCCCTGAATGCAGTGTGGTCAGATCCCACCGCCTCTTGGCTCTCATAACAGGATCCTCGCTGAAAGGCTGCTGACTGGCCTCCAAGCAAAGGTTGAAGGACCTGCCATGAATGCAGTGTGGTCAGATCCCACCGCCTCTTGGCTCTCATTACAGGATCCTCGCTGAAAGGCTGCTGACTGCCCTCCAAGCAAAGGTTGAAGGACCTGCCCTGAATGCAGTGTGGTCAGATCCCACCGCCTCTTGGCTCTCATAACAGGATCCTCGCTGAAAGGCTGCTGACTGGCCTCCAAGCAAAGGTTGAAGGACCTGCCATGAATGCAGTTCGGTCAGATCCCACCGCCTCTTGGCTCTCATAACAGGATCCTCGCTGAAAGGCTGCTGACTGCCCTCCAAGCAAAGGTTGAAGGACCTGCCCTGAATGCAGTGTGGTCAGATCCCACCGCCTCTTGGCTCTCATAACAGGATCCTCGCTGAAAGGCTGCTGACTGGCCTCCAAGCAAAGGTTGAAGGACCTGCCCTGAATGCAGTGTGGTCAGATCCCACCGCCTCTTGGCTCTCATAACAGGATCCTCGCTGAAAGGCTGCTGACTGGCCTCCAAGCAAAGGTTGAAGGACCTGCCCTGAATGCAGTGTGGTCAGATCCCACCGCCTCTTGGCTCTCATAACAGGATCCTCGCTGAAAGGCTGCTGACTGGCCTCCAAGCAAAGGTTGAAGGACCTGCCCTGAATGCAGTGTGGTCAGATCCCACCGCCTCTTGGCTCTCATAACAGGATCCTCGCTGAAAGGCTGCTGACTGGCCTCCAAGCAAAGGTTGAAGGACCTGCCCTGAATGCAGTGTGGTCAGATCCCACCGCCTCTTGGCTCTCATAACAGGATCCTCGCTGAAAGGCTGCTGACTGGCCTCCAAGCAAAGGTTGAAGGACCTGCCCTGAATGCAGTGTGGTCAGATCCCACCGCCTCTTGGCTCTCATAACAGGATCCTCGCTGAAAGGCTGCTGACTGGCCTCCAAGCAAAGGTTGAAGGACCTACCCTGAATGCAGTGTGGTCAGATCCCACCGCCTCTTGGCTCTCATAACAGGATCCTCGCTGAAAGGCTGCTGACTGGCCTCCAAGCAAAGGTTGAAGGACCTGCCCTGAATGCAGTGTGGTCAGATCCCACCGCCTCTTGGCTCTCATAACAGGATCCTCGCTGAAAGGCTGCTGACTGGCCTCCAAGCAAAGGTTGAAGGACCTGCCCTGAATGCAGTGTGGTCAGATCCCACCGCCTCTTGGCTCTCATTACAGGATCCTCGCTGAAAGGCTGCTGACTGGCCTCCAAGCAAAGGTTGAAGGACCTACCCTGAATGCAGTTCGGTCAGACCCCATTGCCTGTTGTCTATTCCTCACTGTCAACCAATGTTATGAGACGGTCCCTGAAACAGGCTGTTGTCACCATGCATTGTGGATTCATTGACATCAAAAATATTACTCTGGAGTGAGTGAGGTATAGTATGTGTTCCTGCTGGAAATCTGAAGAGCATTTTGTTTTTCCACAGCTATATGTGGTCCACTGTTCGATTTGGTGGCGGCGACCAGGGACCTATCATCAAGGGCGGTGTATGGGGACGGAGAACACCCTAATAATGTTTCAGAGTGGGGTTTGGTGGCACAAGCGGCCCTGGTATGGTCAAGTCAGTTTTGTTCCCATTAATTCACTAAAGGGAGCATTGGTAAATGTTTCATTTCCCAGGCAGGGTGAGATGTGCAGACATGGTCCAAGGGTACCAGGACGGGTCTGATTATAAACTGCATTTGGGCACCTTGGGCCTGTAAGAGGGTGCACAAGGCATTCTGGGTGAGACTCTAAAGACACTGCCAGTTGACGTCATATTCTTCATTCTGCCCCCCACAACAGCACAGACATTCTCCCGCCTGCATGCCACTGCATCTGATTGAGACACCATCTTTCACCTGCCTTGTCATTCATGACTCTCAGTGGGGCTTTAAGTGAGGTGGGTCCTTCCAGGCCTCAAATCCGTAAACCCGATGACTTTGAGACGAGTCCCTACTGCACCTAACACACATGTGCTTAATTTTACAGGCAAAAACGCTGATTCCTCAACAACGACTATCAAATCCCTTCAAGTAATTCATGTCAGCGGTGCAGTCCCTGGTCTTTTCACGTTTAACTTCCTCTTGTATTCCCTACGAGTATTTGCTTTTCCGAGATGTTGTGTTTCTGTGTTTTTTCATGCGAGCCATGACTCTAGTATATTGTGTAGCAGGCTGAGAATTTCCGAAAGATGTACAGAGAAAAAGAGCGTAAATATCTAACAGAGTGACTGCAAGCGAGAGTGGTGTGCAGGCGAGAAGGAGAGGGTCTAAACCCCACTCCAAAGACCTCTACCCCTTAGTCAAGCTTTTGTAATGTTTCATTCATGGTCTTATATCTTCATTTTAAATATTCACAACAAAATCCTTGTTGCTAACAATTCTAACTAGTGGCGACAAGAACAATATGTCCGGCATGTTTAAGGAGCAGGTCGGTTATTGTATTATATGCCCGAAGTTGTATTGTATGTCTGAATGCAATAATACACAACTTACACAGACATCCAAACACTGGTCAGGTGGCATTGTGGGGAATTAGATTACTTTTAGAGCTGGTTAAAAAGCATGAACCATTTCACAGGGAAGTTAAGTGGATGCAGCTGAGAAGATTAAAAGTTGATCATAGAGGGGAAGAGTAGATGTTGTGTTGTTGTGGTCAGGCAAAAAATTAACATGCCAATGAACCTTGAGAAAATGTGAGAGAAACATTAGAGGAGGGGTGTTAGGCACCGTTGTGGGGAGCCTTAACAGTGTATCTGCCGGTGTGGGTACCAGGAGCTGGTGGGGAAACGGGCCTTCCAATTGCTCATCCGGTAGCCATGCCTTCAGGAAAGGGTCTGGGACTGGGTGAGCTTGTCTAAGCTGAGGAGGACTGGCAGATAGCATGACAGCTGCTTTACAGGACAGAAAAGCCAAGAGGGCAAGCTTGAACTCAAGTAGTAATTTCCACTCAGCTTCCCACACACCTAGCAAATTTCCTCCCCCTCACACCTCACATCTTTCTGTTAGATCCACTGTACATGTGGATACGTGGGCATTCTTTGCTGGAATAAACTGGGAAGCAAGCAGTTAGGAGTCCCTTTAAGTGCTGTTTTGGTAATGGTGTATCCCAATGCAAGTGCACTGGTGGAGATAGGATGGAATACATCTAGGACCGCTCATGGAAATATTGTGCGGACATGCTGGTCATCTAAGTAGGTGAAAAGGATTCAGTGCAAATACTGGTGTTTCTCTGTTTCAAAGAATGTAGGGGCATTGAAAAGATACCAGGAGAGATGGAATTGGTACCCAGAAGGGTTTGGGGATATGCTGGTATGCCAGGCAGTGTGCTCCCACCTCTCTTTCATTAGCTCCTCCTGGAGTCACAGGCTGATGAGCCCCTTTGAATGCATGTGCACTTTATGAGCGGCACTCAACCTGGAAAAGCCTTTGAGCAGCACTTCCAAGCACCCACAAACAGACATGGTAGACTCTGTTGATGAAAGACAATAATCCAGAAAAACGTGTCAAGAGATGCACAGCACTGGCTGCACAAACAACAGCAAGCACTTCAGTACCTGTGAGTGAAGTAGAGTGACTTTTCGCCTGCATTACCATAATGCATCTGGGAGAAAACGTTTGCTGGGGTGCCAGGCAATGTGACGCGCCCCCTTTTGAATAATAAAAAAATATGATCACAAAACACACAATACAATATCACAAATTTCAGAATGTATCTCTGACACCTTTGTATCGCAGATATGGAAGGGTTCATGATTTTATTTATATTTTTGTGAAGTACAACACAAAGATTCCATCTCAGAGCAGGGAGGATGAACAGGACATCAAGACAGTAACACTTGGCAGGGGGGCATTCTTCCACGAAGTCCAGAAGTGTCAGACTCTGGATGAGAAATGCTATGATGGCAGTATGTGGGCACAAGGAACAAACAGAAGGGTAGAATCACTAATGACACACAGCACATCAGAACTGGACATTATTGGGGCCAGCTTATGATGACAAGTAGGATGTCACTGCCTCACTTGAAGACAGCAAGGACCAGAGTTGACAGGCATCTGCTTGATTCTCTTAGGCTTGTGACCAGCTTCAAAGTGACGTGGAGGTGGGTCTCTGCATTGCTCCACTAGAACCGGAGAAGAGTTACTTATTCAATGATTTGTTATTTATTTATTTTTTTTAACTCATTTTTATTTCTTTTTAAAACAGCACATTAACCCCCCCCCCCCCCTCACCCTCACTCGGGGAACAAGTGACTCGTGTATTTAACCAACAGAGAGCTTATTTGTACATAGAAGAAAAGAAGAAAAAAAACAAGATATGAAAGGCAAACAGAATTTTGCAATATATGACATATCAATATCCATTTTCCGCAATCAGTTTTCTTGCGTCCAGGCAATCAATGGTGCCCATATCTTCATACCCCTCTTCCTCTTATCCCTCCCTTTATTTTTATAAATGGCAACCTCTAGACTGCAAGTCGCCAATAGCCGAGCTCTCCATTCAGAGAATGATGGGGGTATTGGATCTATCCAGGCTGAGGCGACACACATCCTGAAGATGGCCATACCGACAAATATCAGCCCCTGTTGCTCGCTAGAACGACCGTTGTTGGAAACCCCCAACAATACTTCTGCATTTGCAATGTTAATCTTACAATGTAAAATCCTTGATAGAAAGTCAGAGATTTCCGATAGAACTTTAGTTAAAGCAGGGCATGAAGCAAACATATGCATTATATCAGCTGCCGGAAGAGCACATCTTGGACAAAACGTTCCACTCCCCGTCCCCCATTTTGCAAGTTTTTCAGGAGTGTAATAAAGTGAAAAAAATGTTTTGAAAAATTGAGCCTGAAGTTTCATAGACATTAAATGAGTTAATGACATATCATAGGCCACGCAAGGGATTTGAGATATACCCCCCAGTCTGACCTGCCATGTCGTCAAATGTTTGTTCATATCGTCGGGTAATAGGGCATTTAATCCTGCATATAGCTCTCCAATTCTAGGGTTCTTAACAAGTCTCAATTTTTCTATAATATCACACCGATGAAATTTAATAGGGCCACCCATTTTCCTACTTAAAAAATCTCTAACCTGGAGAAATTTAAAAAAATCCTGATTTGTCAGATGGAACTCAATTTTTAATTCATTGAATGATTTTATTCCCCTATCAGAAAAAAAACAACCTAGTTGTTTAACGCCTAATTCAGCCCATCTTTGTATATGCATGTCATGAAATATTTCTGGAAGATCCGCGTTCTGAAGTACGGGGGTATAATATGAATATCGACCTAGACCAATTAATTTTTTTATATTACGCCATACTTTGAAAATGCTAGAAATAGTTTTAAATTTTACTTTTTTGAAGTAGTCATCGTTCATATGGCGCCACAGACAACCAATACTGTCTTCACCCAAAATAAGTTCTTGCGGGGTGGGTGTAGTGTAACCCGTTGGGTTCTCCATTAGGAGACTATTGCTGTATTTTAGTACAGTGGTCCAATAGTATAGTTTGAAGTTTGGTAATGACCATCCCCCACGTTCTCTAGGTAAAGTGATCCATCTAAGTGCTCTACGTGATTTATTATATCCCCAAATAAAATGTGAAAACATAGAATCAATGTTTTTAAAAATTAGTGGGGAAAATTCAAGACAGATGGTTCTAAAAAATATATAAAAATTTAGGAAAAAATAACATTTTAACCACATTAGATCTTCCACCAATAGTTAAATGTAGATTGTGTAGCCGAGCTAATTCTTTTTTAGTTTGAATTATTAGGGGCTGAATATTATCTTCCACAATGCTTTCGATTTTAGCACTAATGCTTACCCCAAGATATGTTGCTTTATCAACAATCCTCATATCATTCATAGTGATTTTATTGTTTACTACTATCTGGGTTTTGCTGGAGTTCAATTTATATCCAGAGATTTGACCGAAATCCAATGCTTCTAGCTCTATGTGTTTCATCGCATCGATGGGATTGCTTGTAACAATAGCTATGTCATCTGCATAGCCCAAGCATTTTATTTCTAGATCTCGTATTTTAATGGGAGGTATTGAAGTTTTAAATTTTAATCTTTGTATAAATACATCAATATAGATGGCAAACAAAAGGGGGGAACAAGGGCATCCCTGTCTTGTACCCCTATGAATGGTGAAGCTGTCAGACAATATGCCATTGATCAAGACCCGGGCAGTGGGGTTTATATAGAGTTGTTTAATTGCCAGTATATATTTTGCTCCAATCCCGCAATTTGCCATTGCTGCCCATAAAAATTTCCAGGATACCCTGTCAAATGCTTTTTCTGCGTCCAACAGTATAAGCGACATAGGATCACCTGTCACTCCAGTGTAGTCAAAAAGAGAGATGACTCTTTGTATGTGATCGGTTGTGGATCTCCCAGGAATAAAGCCATTTTGTTCTTCCGAGACAATTTTATGAATAATGGGTGCCAATCGGGCTGCTAGGATTTTAGAGTAAATTTTTGAGTCCCCATTAATCAAAGTAATCGGGCGATAAGAGCCCATTTCTTTAGCGTCTTTGTTTTTCTTCGGAAAGACAATAATTTTAGCGTTTGACCAAGATTTCGGTGGGTTCCCTCCCTGGAAAATATGTTGAAAAAGTAGTGTTAGAATATTTTTTAGTTGAGGGGCAAATTTAGCATAAAATTCAGTAGGGATTCCGTCCGTGCCCGAAGCTTTTCCCTTAGATAGGCCAGTTATTGCCATTAATATTTCTTCCCAAGAAATTGGACTATCAAGGAGTTCCTGGTCATCTAATTGCAAGCATTTAGGAGTTGACAGATCTAAATAAGTTTTGGGGTCCCCGCTATCATTATCATCTTCATGGTATAATTCCCTATAGAACTTCTGAAAAGCCATTCTTATTTCCGCGGGTTCAGATTTTAGGCCCATATCTGGATTTGGCTATTGTCACTTTACCCATCGCATTATCTATCGCCCTGCCTTCCTGTATTGCTTTAGTTAGATCCTCTTCAGCTCTTCGTAGGTCTTGCTCTAATAGTGCCATGTTTTGTTTTTCCTTTTTATTATTTCTTAAGGAGAATTTCAAAGTTTCACCCCTGACACAAGCCTTCAAGGTGTCCCATACTACGTCGATTGACGTGGATCCAACATTATCTTCAAGAAAAACCGGGATCCAAGTATACATTTGTTGACAGTATGCATCATTATAGAGTTATGCTCTTTCAAATGTCCATAAATTATTTTTGGATCTCGTTGAAGTAATCATGAGGCTGAGCATTAAAGGATTATGGTCCGACAGAACTCTAGCTAATCTGTCGATATGATAATTTGATCTCAGAGAATTGGAAATAAGCATATAATCAAGACGTACTTGTTTTGAATGAGGGAATGAGAAAAAAGTATATCCAGGATCTGTAGGATATTTAGTGGACCACCCATCAATTAAACCATGAAGCAGGCACATTTCGTTTAAAGCATTAAAAACTTTACGTTTCCTACCCTGATAGATAAATCTTTGATCCGAAAGCCATCCATTGGATAAATGAATGTTTAGATCTCCACAAATAATCATGGGTAGAGGCCAATGTGTTAACTCATTCGAAATCTGGATCAATACCTCTGGATCGTCACTATTACTACCATATATTGTGCATATAGTTAGTTTTTCTTCCCCATTATTAATATGGCATTCGGCTATTACAAATCGTCCAAGTGTATCTGCAACAGTTCGAGGGAATTGCACTCCCCCGCCCTTCGCTAAGATTGTGACTCCTTTAGTACGTGTCCCCTGGGTTGTGGCGGCAATGATTCGATATCCGAGTGTTTTTAATAAGTAATGTTGAGCCCCCTCGATATGTGTCTCTTGAAGACAAACAATAGCAGCCCCAGTAGCTTTAAGACCTTCTGAAACTTTCTGTCTTTTCTTTAGACCGTTAAGACCGCAGACATTCATTGATAATATGTTGAGTCTAGCCATTATAGTTTTTTATTCTCCCGACGCATTCAGACTTACTGGATTTTTCTTTTTTAATAATCTCTAAATGATAACTATATGGTTTGTGATAGCATTGAATCATGCTCTCCTTCCCTCTAAGTGAATCCTTGTTTCCCCCTCTCTCTTCCTCCTTCTCCCCAACCCACCACCCCCCTCCCTCCCAGCCAACAAGTGAGGCATCCTAGGTGCCGATGTACCCAAGTGTGGGCGTCTGAGTGATTCACCCGATTCAGCCCCCGAGTGGCCCACTCCTGTGTCCCATGGAAAAGCGAGTGATGACAAATTTAATAGATCTATCTATGGGTTAACTAAGTTTGTTCTATTGTAATATGGATTCATAGATTGTTATGGTAGCAGACCCCCTACACCTTTTCACTCCAATATTTCAAACAATCAGAATAAAGTACTTTTTAACACAAGTGTCAATTTCTGTCAGAATCAGAATAAAGGACTTTTTAACACAAGTGTCAATTACTGTCAGCTTATTATTTTTTTTTTTTTCCGTTTGATGGATTATCAGAATATCTTGGTTCGGGCTCAGATATTTCCTTTAAATATTCTTGTGCTTGGATATCACTTATAAAGCTTCTCGTAGTGCCTTTATAGATTATTTTTAGTCTCGCTGGGTTTTGAAGGTAAACAGTTGCACCCATTTTTTCAAAGGGTGTAAATAACTGTTGCATCTTCCACCGTCTCTCTATGGTGGAGTGTGCGAAATCTGGTCGAACAAAGAATTTAAATCCTTTATATTCCCTTTGAGATGTTGGTCTGGCTAATTTATGGATGGGTTCACGAAGAAGGAAGTTCCCAAAGTTAATTAGTATTGCTCTAGGGTATTGTTGAGGTTTCTGAGAATATTTGGATAACATCAAAGGGAATCGATGAGCTCTCTGTATTTCCTTGTCCCAATCCCAGCCTTCAAGTTCCGGGAAGGTGGATTTAAGAAGTATGATCATAAAACCTATTACGTCGTTTCCTTCGGATCCTTCGGGAATTCCGAGAAACGGCAGATTGTTTCTTCTCGATCTATTTTCATGATCCTCGATTTTAAACATAAGGTCTTTTATAATCCCGTCATGTTCTTTTTCTTTTTTGCGGAGATCGATAACATCGGTTTCCAGATTTTCTGTACGTGTTTCTACAGAAACCAGTCTGTCTGAGATCTCAATGCATGTATTGCCGACTTTCTTAATTGCACCTTGTAGCTTTTTGATGGCATCATGGTTTCTTTGGTTGTCTTTCTTAAGGTCTTTGTGGATATGATTAATTGAACTCAAGATTTCACCAAGCGATGGTTCCACTGTTGAACCAGAGTTTCTCAAATTGGATTTCCCCCCTTTTATCTCTTCCAAGTCGGAACATTGTTGTATCATCATTTCATCCATACTCTGTAAGAGGGGATTTTCCCATGTAGAGCCTATCTTACTTTTGTCCATGTCAGTTTCAATGGCGGGATCATTAATTTCATTATGAATTGCTTTGTTGTGTCTTTGCTGTTTCGATCTTTTTTTCCCTAGTCTTTTCCTGGGAGTTGTACCTAAGTTGTCTTTGCCAGATTTTCGAGAATCAGGGAAGTTTAAATCATCGTCAACTTGTCCAGAGCTTGAATCTGTAATAGCACTAGGTTTGCTTGATGTAGACAATCCAGTTTCATATATATCGGAGTCCGAATTTTCCTCAGTAGTTGCTTTATTAGCTGACAGCTTTTGATTCTCACCAGAGGCATGATCAGAGGCAAGTTCCTGTAATGTTAATCTTGTTGGCTGATCCTTGTAGCTATTGTTTGGTACTTGATGCTTTATTCTTGTTTTGTATTCGATAGATGTACTCTTTATCCTTTCTTTTTGCTGGGTAGGTGCAGAGATAAATCTGCCAGAGGCGGAATGTTGACCAATATCTTTCTCGGGATTTAAGGGTCCAAGACCCGTAGTATCAGCACATCCCGGGAATTCATCTCTGACACTGTTCATATCGCTATTTGGACCACTAGATTTTTTGTCATGTATCTCGTAATCTCCAGATTTACTGAAACAGTCCTTTGGTAGAGGGCTAAAGATAGTAGATATTCTAGTTTGGGTGATTATCGGTTGCCCAGTAATTTTAGCAGCAGCTTTTAGGTTTTTGATTATTTGAAGTCGTTGTGCTTTCCTGACTGACAATTCCGTGTCGGAAATAGCCTCTTGCCTTTTCTCATCCGTGAATTCTTTTTGTTTTATTTTCGCCTTTACCTTTCCATTTTCATTTTCTTTTTCTTTTGGTAATTTCTTTTCCTTTTCTTTACTTTTCTCTTTCCTTTTATTTCGCTCTTGAGTTTCTTGAACCTCGAGTCTTGTATTCCTTTCAACATTATTCTCTTTAGCCTTAGACCCTCTTGTTTCCGGTCCCTTTAGCCGCCCATTAATTTTTTGCGATATTGGTGATATTGGCATCTGTTGAATTTGTGAATTTTGCTCACCGCCCGTCAATTGATTAACCGCTACAGGGATATGTTTCTCATGTTTCTCAGCAGATTCTGTAGGTTCATGTTGCATCAGAGCGTTTGGGTCATCTTCTACTGCTGCCGTTGCCATATCTCGTACTATTCGTGTCTTTATCTGTATCTTGATCTGTATCTGTATCTGAATGGATCTGCTATTCTGTACCTGTACCTGTACCTGACTGGCATGACTTATTGGTACTTCCACAGTCCCCGTTGCCTTCCTTGTCCCTTCTCTCGCTTTTATCTGTTCAATTGCCCAGTATAGCCAGGCTTTCTTTTTCTTTTTCTTTTTATTTCCTCCCTTTTTACTTGTTTTACATATACCAGAGTTCAAACAGTGTAAATTTAGACTATTTGTTATAGCCGTAGAATCAAAGGAGAGTTCAACAGGGTCATAAGATTCAGCTCCTGGTTGCTGTCCCAAACCAGCTCTCTCCCTCGTTTCCTCTCTCCCATTCCTTGGGCTTGTCGAGAGCATTCAGGGCATTCGGGGCATTCAGAGGCACTCTAAATCCCTTGGAGGCCGAGGCCGAGGCCGAGGAGTTCCCTTGGCAACGCAATGCAACTTCAAAACCAGGAACCAGGAAATTCGCCGGTGTGCGTACGTGCGTAGCGCGTAATATACAGCCGACACAGAAATAAATACGGGCGCTCTAAGTCTGCTGATGACGCCCACGAGGAAGAAACTGGCAAATTGACAACAGCGTGAGCATAACACTACAAACAAAATGCGGCCACGCTCAATATCGGGAGATCGGGTGATACCAAGAGCTGCAGATTCAAAGGATTCGAAGGAAAATCCCACACAGACGCTCTCACAAGCCACCGCACAATGAGAGTTTATCACTGAACTGGTACGTACTTTCTCTGTGATTATTAGCTAAGTGAATCATGTCGTATCCCGTAGTTCCCGTAGTTCCACTATGTTGCCCCTTTAATGTCTTTTTCAATGTCTCTCTTAGCACTCTCTCAGCACTCTGTGCATATCGTCTTACCTTCAATACCTGCCGTTTCTATAACGTATTCGCCTGATAGACGTTAGACGCTAGTAGAAGCTAGACGTAGATGAAAATGTGACGAGAGCAGACAGTAATTGGCAAATTTCAAAAGGAGCCGATGCAAGACAGACAGATGGGCGGGCAATTACATTAGACTCGGGTTCAAAAACAGACTCAAGGACTCAAGGACGTAGGTGAGCAAATTTCAATGCGATACAAACAGTTTAACAGGTCACTCGTTGCTGGTCGTAACCCTTACTACATCGTCGTTTTCGTTTTTCTCTTCTCTTAGTCAGTCCATCCTTTTCCACATCTTTTTTTTTCCTCGTCCACTCCACTCCTTCTCCTTCCCCTTCTCACATTCTGCACATTCTGCACACAGGAGTGAGGTACACAAAGCGAGACTAACCCGACCTCTCACTCATGCGCCATCTTGCCTCCTCCACCCATGGATTCTGGTGCATTCCCAGATTTACCAAGACTGGTTGACGTGATTTGTTATTTTGTGATGTATAAATAATTGTGAGTAATGCTTCATGTATCCTTTAAATGTAGGCTCAAACCTTGAACAAGCAAGTACATACATACAAATGTGTAACTTATATATAAATATAACATTCTTTTGTGTCTAGTGTTGAGATATATATATTGGCGTGCATACATTTAAGAAAGCATACGTTGTATACATATTTACATGGATAAATATATTAGTTAGCTAAATATGGGCCATTAATTCCTCATGAACCTCAAAGTTATCCCGCGTCCAATACATTTGAATGGAAAGCACAAGTAGGGCCAGCACTGTAATATCAGAGGAGAGGCTACTCAGTAACATTGCTACAACAGTGAACACCTGAGGAGAGGGGTGGGGAATTCTGATATAGGCCTGGTTGGGGTGCCTGAACCACAAGCATTCTGGTGCTGGTTGAGCTGTCAGCAGAGATATGTTCAGTTGTAAAGAGCTATGATGTATGGCTTCAAGTACCTTTGCAAATTGTCCTACCAAAAAATGTAATGTGACTCTTATAGATATACCTTTTGATGTGTGTGTGTGTGTGAGTGTGTGCGCGTGTGTGTGCACTTTGTGGGGACAGGTATAAAGGGTCCTACTTGGCAAGCCTTTGTCTTGAATCTGCTAATTAACTCTAGTTACCCAATTCATGGGTCACTGAAAGGGGTGATCCCCTGTCTGTGGGTCCCAATCGACTGTGGCAGGAGTGGACTAAACCAACATGTGTCACTCATCACAAAGACAAGGGTGGTTCAGAGGGTGAGAGAAGTACCACAACACTAGAGTTTAGATACTGTACGCTCCATTCTACACAGGACCCAACACAATTTCAGCGCAGTAGGCATGGTAGGTGTACAGAGAAATCCTGTGTCCTGACGCAATGCCACTGACTGTTAGACTACACTGGCATGAAAAAGGTAGGCGCTAATACATAACAAGGGTTGTAACTCACTTTTCTTTTTTTTTTTTAGGGTTGTCATATGGTGACAATGATTAAACTGATGTTAAGTTAATCTTACACACTTTGATACATCCAGGGGTTCCACACTGATCCAGGTGGCTTAGTGGGTAAGTCACCAATCCAGTAAGTATCAGTTGGGAACAGCTCATACCTTTCAACATGCTCCCCTGTCTAGAGCTCTGCTGTGTGTGTGAGGCCATCCATTACAAAATAAGTTGACTCTTGGCGGGGTGGGGAGTGGGCCCAAAGATGTAGGATGCCATCTAGTGTGGGTGAAGGCCTAGCATCATGAATACAACAACTCAACAGGTGTCCTATGGGCGTTTGTACAGACGTCCAGTCAAAGTTCTAGCCTGCCCTATCTGACCTTTACTTATTTGTTGTACAGTTGTCCAATTAGGTAGGATGAAAAGTCAGACTTTCAATCTCTTGCTCCTTTTTTTATTTAATAGCAATACATGTTTTTGGGAATGGCGAAGGGTGGCGTGGTGGTTCCTCTACATGATAAGTAGCCCCTAAGGAGGAAGTAGTATTGATGACTTGTAGGACAGGCAGTGGAGGTTTGATGGAAGGACAGCTAAGTCCAAACAAGTTGAGCGGAGATATGTCCAACTGTTTGGGTGCTTGGGAGAAGTAAGGGCGTAGGAAGATATATGTATTGATAAGGCTGCAAGCTAGCCTGAAAGATTATATGGCCCGGTGTAAAGCTATCACCTTGAAGCACCCTTTTAAGCACTAATAGGAGTCAATGTCTAAGGAGGTAAATAAGGATGGAAAACCAGCAACAACAGAGTGGTGCTGAATGTTCCCCAGAAGTACAGGAAGACCACAGAGCAAAATCTCTAGCACACGTTCTGCTTTAGGATTTCCTGAAGCCACAATCGGAACTCCGCCATGGCTGATCCTAAGCCCAGCAACGAAAAGAGGAGGGTTATGCGTTGTGCTAGCTACCCGACCATGTAAAAGAATCCTAGCTACAGAAACATCAACCAAAAGACATCCTGGCCTTGGGGAGAGAGGAATTACCTTCACGGAGAGCTATGACCCCTTGTGGTGAAAGCCAGAGATCCCTGGAAGCCACAAAGCGATCCACCTGCTTTTGACCAAGATCATCACCATTGGAACTTGGAACGTGAGTAAGTAAGGGGACTAATAGAGTTGAAATTAGGTCCATTCTTCAGTGAGAGATTCACAAAAATGACTCATTTGGAGTTTGGTTTGCTGGCAGCTAAATGGCTGAGGCAGGGCAGAAATTACCCATAGCCACTACATTTGACCGCTGAGTCAGAAGTTTCTTCGTAAAAGCCACTCCTGCCTCCAGGGTGACAGCTGCTTCAGCGAATAAATAAAAATAGTGACAGCTGGTCTGCCATACCATAGCGGCATGTTGAACCAGTCAGCACTTTTTTTGTTCTCCAAAAGACAAAACCGCAACTGAATGATCTTCCTAGACATAGATTAGGCTTTGGTTCAGCCCTTTACTTATGACTGGATGATCGTCTTGTCAATCTCAGTTCCATGCTGTTGATTGGATTATTTTCGTAACAACTGCTTTTGATCCTTCCACTGCTGACCTCATTGTACTACTTTTCTGTGGCATTTATTCCTCATTTAGCAGCCCATGGGAGTGCATGCCTTGCTACTTGCTTCTATCTCCTTTTTCTTCCTTTTAGTGCACACTTAGCATGCTTGTAATCATTTTCTCCTAACCTACCCTTCCCTGTTCCTCTCCTCCCACCTTCTGAGACTCTGACACAAAAAGTTACCGTGCCTTGGTGTCACTCTCTCCTCCTCCCCTTGCCCCCAGACTTTCTCTCTCTTACCCAGGCTTTTTATCCTCCCTCCCTTGCCGTCCCTTTCCCAGGACACCTATCCCGCTTCACTCTGGCCCTTGCTTTTGGTTTTGCCAATGCCAGTTTGTTTAAATGTGGTGAAAGCACTTGAAAAGCAATAGAGGTGACTGTCTTTTTCTTACTGCAAAGTGAGTGAATTTTGCACCCAAGTTATAGTCATTCTGTGGTACAGAGTGTGAAAAGAGAAGGTTGCATTATGTCAAATAACACAACAAAATTGAAAGGCTTGTAAATGAACTTTACAATTGTTTCAAAGTTATCAGCAGCACGTAAAGAGCAAAGGAGGCTTACTGTTTTTTTTTTATTTGTAACTCTGAAGTGTGATGAAAAGCAAGATTTTAATACCATCAATACAAACCAAGACACTTACTAGTGTGGTAATTATGCATAGGTTTAGCAGTAAAACTGTGTTCCTGATTCACATTTAATGGCCATTTCAAGAGGTCATATCAATGTGCCTGCTGTAATTGACACCCTTGCTTTACTCATATATTTGGGACTTTGTATCTTCGAAGTGCACCCCTGGACAATCACTCCAACCCTGCCATTCTCCAGCTAAAAGGACATGGCTCATTTGCAACACTTTATGCTGCCCTTTGAGTTTTAACAAACCTTGGGGCATATTTACAAGGAGGCGATAGAAAATTATCGCCGCTTTTGCGGCCGCTTTCGGCCGAAAAGCGGCAATAATTGTATTGCCTAATTAGCAAGGTCACGCTAACGTGTGAAACCTTGCATTAGCACTCCAAATCTTAACGCCCAGCTTTGCATCTCTAATGAGATGCAAAGTGGGCGTTCCTGACCTAACTTGACAGGAGAAATGTCGCTATGCGACATTTCTCCTATCATCAAGCCCCACGCTATGAAGCATAGCGGCAGGAAAAATAGCGATAACCCCTGTTATCGCTACTTTCCTTACGCCTGCTTCAGGACTGATTTAGCCATGATATCCTATGTAAGGTGGATATCATGGCTAAGTTTGTGGGGCCCTATCATCAAGCTAACGCCATATTGCGTGAGATTATCGCTGGGTTTCCAGCGATAATCTCACGTTAGGCAGTTAGCGCTAGGATTTTTATTGCTGAGGAGATAAGCGTTGCTAACGATAAAAATCCACGCTAGCCGGCGATAATTATCCTAGTGCTAAGTGCGCTTAGCGATAATTATCGCCGGTTGTTGCTGATATGCCGTCACAGTGACTTCGGTGATGTGACATTAAAGGCACCACCCCCTATCTGGAAATTGTTCCTCCACTATTGTCTAATAAGGAGGCTTGACAACGATGTTCTGCGGTATCTGAATATAGTTAATAATAAAAACGAGTATATTAGTGATTCAATATACAAGCAGGCCCCGCGTGTAGGCAGTCACTGTCATATCTTCTCCACTGCCCATCCCAGAGCAGGTAAGTGTTTCAGCTTCCCAACGTGGAGTTCCTGTCACATAACTTCTGAATATGTTCTGTTGTTCCCCGTGGCCAGGCCCAATTAAAACACCTATTACTAATGTATGTGGCTGGAAGATATAAATCTTTATGTTGATCTCTCAAAGTGCCCCTTGCTAAATGGCCTTTCACACTTTTAACTATTTCTACTTGGATTACAGGAATGTATAGCTCCATAGGCCCAGTGGAACAGGAGTGTGCTTCATCAGGGCCAAAGGGGCTCTCCTCACTAGCCATATGCGACTCAATTCATAAAGCTTTTGCTGTGAGTAGTTGTATCGTACCCCTGACTTAGGACAAATTTTCACCTGAAATTCCAGGAGTATGCATGGGCATAGCTAGCAATAGTGCAGAGCAGCAGGTGCAGTTCCACCAGGGCCCAGGGGTCCGAGGACCCTCTACATCCAAATTCAGCTGTATTTCAGGACTCAACCAGGTGATGGGGACCCCATGTCCTGAATTCCATTAGGAGCCCTGGCGTCCTTGCTCCGTCACCTTGAGTAAGACACTTACTCAGAGAATGAATCTTTGTGAATGGTTCCCGTGGTGAACAAGTCAAGTAATTCCTCGGTCTGAGCATGCACCCCCGCCCCGGCAGCCATCACAGTCCCGTCGAGTGAAGGAGCGCCCCGATGAGGCATAAAAGCAAAATGGCGACGTGGCCGGTCTTTGTTCGCTCTGCGCTGCTGTAGTTGCAGTAGTCCTTAGAACAGCAGGAAACAGAGTAGGACGCCAGAACCACATTATAATTCTTTGGGGTGCACTGAGTAGTGCATGACTTGGTGATGGTCGTTACCTCACTCGCAGAACCTGATGGAAAATAAAATAAAATCAGAGAAGACGTTTATGGCCACTGCAAATAGAGTGGCAAATTATATAAGGTTTGGAAGGACAGTTTCATTAAACGACTTCCGGGTCGATCATACAGTGTTTCCTGTGTTTCAAAGTGAGGACAGGAGCTGATGCTAATGTTGCACAATTTGGTCTTGAGTCAGTTTCCCTTTTAGTATGCTTTATTGGGCCTTGTTTAACAGTTTACAAAAATCAGTGGAAGGTTATGCAAAGATTTAATCAACAATAAGTTAGAACATTTGAAAGTTGACTGCTCCAATAAAGAAAATGGAGGAGCAGCAGGCTATAAACATTGGTGTAGGCCTGCTGCTGTCAGCCTTGCATTGCCAGCATTTACAGCATCTGGGTCTGTGTCTAGTCTCTTCAGCACATGTGGAATGCAGGGGAAAGGGAGAGGCGGAGGCTAGAGGTGAAGGGACACCGAAAGCCCTTGCCTCTGTCTCCTGCTGGAGACACAGAAGGAGGGAGGGTGTCTCCTCTGCTAAAGTCTTGCTCCCTTGATGTAGGCCCTTGCCTTCAGCTCGGTCCTATAGCCCTGGGGCCTTTAATTTGCTGGTATAGCCCATTAGGTGGGCTATGAGGCTGGAATCGACAGCTTCAGATTAGTGACAGTCCTCCTCTATGTGAGTAGGATACATAGGACCTTATCACATAAAGTGACCACTGCAAGTGCTAATTTAAGACAGACTCCACCACAGGTTTGGCTGGCTAGTGTCTTAAATAGGTGAAGATCTTGAGCAGCATTATTTCGCCACCTTAGACAGTGGTTAATGGCCACTCGTCTCAGGAACTTGAAAGTCACCTGCTGCTTTTGGATGGAAATGTCCCTGCACTTGTCGACATATTGAAACTAACGACAACGAACGTTACACTGTAACATACATAAAGCAATATAACACATTTTAAACATAAAAGGGCGCAGCCCAACAAAACAGTCATAACAGAATACAACACAAAAGTACAACACAACCACAGTACATTACAATAATGCAGCAAAAATGTATTTTTAAAACAATACAGCACAGCACTACCACAATAAAATACCACACAGCAAATATGCACACATATTCTTCCCACACATTACTACCTCTATAAACCTGCTTTGAAAATATGGCATCAAAAGGGGTTACACTAAATACTCCCTTAACATACCAGGAAGAATATGAAATAGTGTAACACAAAAATGTTTTTTATGATCCATCTCGATATGTCCAAAGTTAGTCTGAGTTGCTTGCGGTAATCTCCGAACTTGCTCCTGAGGAAATCTTATTTGGTCATTTATATTTGATAGTGTATGTGATACTGCAGGGAACTGGGAAACTGGTTTGGTAAGGTACGGGGAGACAGACAACTGTCTTGACATTGCTGAGTGACAAAAAATACAGCTTCTAAAAGGTAAACAGTTTTTATAAGAAATACCTACCTTACACGCAGTAGCAAGCTGAAGCACCAAGGCTTTCGGTTAGACCTGGCGTCCTTGGTGTGGTTGTTCCCCAAATCTTTTGCCTGCACCCCTCCTGTTTGCAAAATTTGTGTTTGTTATCGTTAGGACTCTGTGCACTTTACCAGTGCTAATGTGTTTGCGCTCTCTCGTTCATACATGGTAAAATTGGCTTATCCCTAATTGGCACATTTCATATACTTGTAAGTCCCTAGTAAATGGCACTACGTGTACCCAGAGCCTGTAATTTAAATGCTACAAGCATGGATCTATTATTAAAGAGTGAAAGAATGAATAAATGGAACGGTGAAAAGATGGATGGGTGGAAAGGTGAAAGGACAGATGAGTGGATGAATAGAAGGGTGAAAGGATAGACCAATGGGTGGATGGAGGAAAGGATGGTAGAATGTATGAGTAAATTGATGGGAATCTAGAAGGGTGGGTAAATGAACAGATTTATGGTGGATAGACAAGTGAAAGCAGTCCAGTGGCGCCTAGAGATCTAGGGTTTTGTGACTTCACTCCAAATATTTGGATGGCTACAAAATGCTTTGCCTTAATCCTGCACTCGCTCTGCAACCCCCTAAGACAAAGACCTGGCTACTTCACATTAGGTCCAAGCATTGTCAGGCAGCTTGAAGTGAAGGGAGACACAACTCACATTTGTGGGGATCTTTCATGTTGGGCTTATCTTTTTACTGTCTTCAATTTGTCCTCAGAAAGATGCCACTGGAGTGGCATGGAGTGGCACTGGGGACATATTGACTCACTGGGTCCTGTGTGATGCAGCTAAGCCTCCCATGTCAGCGAGATCCCTCTGTTTTACAGAAGTCTTCTTCAATGTATTGTCGCAAGGCTGATTAATGAATGTGATTTTAAAATCTCTGTAAAATGCCACTGACCAGGTACTTGATGCACAGAATCTGTAATGTACGCCTTAATGATACTTCTTATAGTGTTATGTTATGTGTATTTGTATAGCGTGCAACTCATCAGGTATGGTATCCTTGTGCTGAAGCAGTAGGCGTTTGGTTAAGCCAGGGTCGGGGCTTGGTTTCTTTTGGAATTCAAGAAGTGAGGAGGCTGCTCTGGTGTGCATGGGCAGGTCACTCCAGGCTTTAGGAGTGAGATAGAAGACATGACTGCCGGGTCAGGTTCTTCATTGCTGGTGGTGTGTGTGGGTAGGAGTCCGGCTGAACAGAGGTGTCTGGTGGGTTTGTGAAACTTTATGCATTGCTAGACCTTATTCAGTGAATTATGTCAGTACAGCTGTAAATAACAATATTCTAGGGACACAGTGACAAAGTATGACGTCACTCAAATTTTACATCTATTAAGCAATTACTGTACTTCTCATGCAGTCTTTGAACTCATTGTTGCAATGAAAAAAGGTAATTGAACAGTGCCACATTCAGAAGTGTTTAAGGTGAAGTTCAATTTGATAAAAATTGAAGTAAATTAATGCAGTTTTGTCAATTCTATGTTAAATTGTTAGATTGTGGCACTAAAGAAAACACTGTGCTTATGTTGTATTTATGCTGTGGTTCGGTTGTAGTTACTTTGCATTTCTATTGTATTTGCACCGTGTTTCTATTGTATTTATGCTGTGTTTCTATTGTCTTTACGCTGTGCTTCTGTTGTATTTACACTGAGTTTTTGTTGTATTTACAGAATGGACTAATTAGTTCCAAAATGATAAATGTTAACTCTGGTCCTACCTGAGCTGCAAACCTATGCCTAAGGTGGTATTGTCATGAGGGAGTTATCACTGCTATGAGTTTCAAAGCTAAAGCTTCATTCAGGCAATTGCGAAATTCCAATAACTCCCCTAACTGATTTGTACCACTGAATCCAGCGGTTGTGGGTCACAGAAAAGGGTCCTCCTCTGATCCCAATGCATGCACACCAGTACCTGATGGCATGGACTGTAGCAGTCCATGCCATGCAGGTACTGCCTTTGATGCTCTCATTGCAGTGCCTATTTCACCACCCTGGGAATGCCAAAAACGCCTGCCAGACAGGAGAAAACTCGCCCTGCCAAACGCATAATAAGGCCTTTTGAATTTAAAGGAAATATAGAGTAACGGGGAGAGGAGTTGGCCTAACGGCTAGGGCGCTCGACCTCGGAACTGGGTTCGAGTCTCGGTAATGACGCTGAACATCCTGTGATTCTGGGGAAATCACTTAATCTTCCCGTGTCTAACAAAAAACAAATGACTGTGTGTCCTCATGTAACGTAACTGGTGCAATGTAAAGCGCTCTGACACCTGATTCGGATTCGGGTCAAGTCCGCGCTATATAAGACTCTGCAAAAAACCCGAAAAAAAAACTGTGACAGAACCAGTTCAATTACTCAAAAACAGAATGTCGAATTATTTTTGTATTTTGAAAGAAAAGACTCTTTTTAGACTGCTAATAGTTCACTCCTCCAAAGCCAATCTGCACCAGACTTTGTTTAAAAAACTCAGTACCTTACTTTCGTGTTTTTCTTTACATGGTGCAAAACGGCATAATGGGTTAGAGATGCAAAGTTGTGGGCGCAAAAATTATTGTTTTTCATACGATCTCTAAAGGAAAGTTTCTCATTGAAAACTCAAAATGGTTGTCTGTAAGCACAACAGATTTGAATGAAAGTACAACAGATTTGACTCGAGGTACAACACATTTAGCAGACATGTAGCACTTGGCTTCAATATGTGACAGTACAATTCTGCATTGAGGAATGCCAGTGATAATGCTGACCTTTTTATCCTTTTCTGTATTTTCCGTCTTTTCCTTAATTTTTTTCATGACATTCGAAGATGTTTCATTCCCCTCCCCGTCCTGCAGACGATTGACATGGACTCAAACATGTGCGTGTGGGTCAAAAACATTCTAGGCTGAACAAGCCTTGGGCACTCCACCTCTTTGGTGGGATTTACTCCAGGATAATACTGCGATGTCAAGGGGTGACATAAGACTGGTGTAAAGGCTTGTACTACTGATAGGGCACCTTCTTTGACGTTCTAGGAGTCGTTAATCCAAACCACTTGTACTCCAAAACTTTATTACTACTACAAATGGCTCTTTGAAAATTGGACCTAACGTGTTACCCTGCAGAGGGGCATATCAGCAACAACCGGCGATAATTATCGCTAAGCGCACTTAGCGCTAGGATAATTATCACCGGCTAGCGTGGATTTTTATCGCTGAGATAGCGTGCTATTGGCAACGCTTATCTCAAAAGCGATAAAAATCCTAGCGCTAACTGCCTAACGTGAGATTATCGCTGGAAACCCAGCGATAATCTCACGAAATGTGGCGTTAGCTTGTTGATAGGGCCCCACAAACATAGCCATGATATCCACCTTCCATAGGATATCATGGCTAAGTCAGTCCTGAAGCAGGCGTAAGGAAAGTAGCGATAACAGGGGTTATCGCTACTTTTCTTGCTGCTATGCTTCATAGCGTGGGGCTTGATGATAGGAGAAATGTCGCTTAGCGACATTTCTCCTGTCATGTCAGGTCAGGAACGCCCACTTTTCATCTCATTAGAGATGCAAAGCTGGGCGTTAAGATATCGTGCGCTAATGCAAGGTTTCACACGTTAGCGTGGCCTTGCTAATTAGGCGATAAAATTATCGCCGCGTTTAGGCCGAAAACGGCCGCAAAAGCGGCGATAATTTTCTATCGCCGCTTTGTAAATATGCCCCAGAGTTTTAAGTACTACCCTTTACCCCCACAGCAAGGTGTAGGTAGGAGCGATGGTTGGTGGTAGTGAAACTGAAGTAGTTTGGGTAAATTCCTTTCCTGAGCATCTGAGAAAGGGCTGTTGCAACTGCCTCTCCTCACCTTTTTCCTACCACCTAATATCCAAAAAGTGCTCCTTAACTGGAGCACCCCCTCAGAATGTATGCATATATGTATAAAGATGTACTTGAAAAGAAATATCTGAGCTGTATTGTCCCTATCTGCCAGCTCTTTCCAGTCCATTCTGGGATCCTACGTTGGGCTCCCTTTGCTATTGAAGCAATGCCCTCTTTCGGGCTGTGAAAGAGCCTGTTTGTTTCCCAAGTCGTGTGCCACTCACCCATGTATGGCTTTGATGTAAGAAACTGTGTTATTGGTTGAGGGAGGAGAAACCCTACACAAGCAACAGCCAAAGTCCTTATCAGGGTGAACCTCATAAGGTCAGTAAATTAACCTGTGCTTAACCCTCTGGTAGCTTGGCACAACAGCAGTCACGTTTAACTAAGACGTAAATAGAGTCAATTTTAATAAATAATTTGAAATCAAAACTGCAATCAGTAGAACCAGAGTTATGAATTTTTAAAGTTTAAAGAGAAATGTAACACCTAAAAGATCACAGCACAACCACGGACATCTAGACACATGAGGCTGGAGCAAAGTGGAAAGTTATGGCCAACTGCGATGAAGCATGGTTGACATACACTTAGTGAATTGAGCTTGGTCTCCGCTCACCTTTGGACTTAGAAGAATTTTTAAAGAAAAATGTCTGAGAAGGTAAAGTTCAGTCGGGCAAGGCAGCTGGGACAACTATCCGAGGAGGAGGCAACAGCATTGGAGTGCCACTTGATGAAGTCGCAGTGAAGATTCCTATTTTCGGACTTAGGGCCCTGATTAAGATGTCGGGCAGACTCATGTCCGCCAGTCACATTGCAGTATGGAAACCGACGGACCTCAGGTCGACGGCTCCCATTGCATCATTTAGATGTGACCGCACACAGTGTGGTCGGAAATATCTGGCCGGAAAACGCAAGCAGCATAAGCTCCCATAGAAAAATGGATGTTTCCAAACATCCCTGCATCATGTGGCACCTCACTTGTGAGGTGCCTGCCATACAGTACAGGGATGTTAAGGGGGCACCCTAGGTGCCCCCCAGGGCAGTATGCAAAAGGCTGCTGTGGGATTGGGTCCCTGCTAGGGGACCCCAAAGACACTTTGCGGCAGCAGTTGCATTTCAGAAAGGCCTTTCTGACTGGCCGATGGGCTCTTGAGCCTGTCGGAACCATGTCAGAATCCCTGGCCGGTTTAAACTCCAACCCCTGTCATTATAATTATTAACTGACACTATTTAAACCTACAATGTCAGTTAGAAAGCCTCCAACCAGCGGTCGGAAGGTTTCTGACCAACATTGTAACTAGGCCCTTAGTCTATTTTTTGGAAGCCATCATTCCTAGCGGGATAAAGCTGAAGGCTACAGCTGATTAGGGCTCCACGAAGCTGGACACCCTTCTGCGAGGATTTACTGCTGCGGAGTCCTAAAGTTAGGAGTCCTAACTTTACTACTCCTAAACTGAGAAAAACCCTAACTTTAAGACTTTCGGTATTCACAGAAGGCATTTAGGAGTCCTAAAGTTAGGGCTCCTAACTTCTGTGAATACCGAAATGAGTAAGTGCCTTCTGTGAATACCAAAATGAGTAAGTGCCTTCTGTGAATACCAAAATGGTAGTACGTTTAGGATTTTGTCTTAAGTTAGTTCTGTGAATCTGGCCCAAGGAGATGATTCACGGAGCACTGAAACTTTTAAGTCACTCATGCCCAGTCACAGATCGGGGTTGAATCCATTATCGTTCTTTAGCTCACTTCACCACCCCATTTCAGACACAGCCATATGCAAATCAGTCTTGACCCTGTTCCTTATGGGATCAGTCTAGCCCGAAGTGCCAAGCCAGGTCTTCCCTGGACCGAAAACAAGCATCCTGGGACCGGTTTTGGGGAAACACCCCTCATCAGCCAGGCTAGCTTTAATCCAGTGCCACATGAGCAAGGGAACACGTCTGGGCATATCCTGCCAACTTGGGGTGAACAAAGCAAACACTTGTGTTTGCTTTATCTTTCTAAAGGTGGCATTTTCAAAATTGCAATCTATAATCAGACTTTAACCTTAATGAGGTTTTTAAATTAAAACTTATTTGATCCCAAACATGGTATTTCTACCTGCTGCAAATCAAAAGTTAGCACTTATTAAACATAATAAGGTAACCCAATGTTATCCTATGGGCGAAGTAGGCCTCACAATAGTAAAAAACAAATGTAGGAGTTTTTTCCTATCAGGACATGTAAAACATAAAATGACATCCTACTTTTTAAATGCAATGTACCCTGCCGTATGGGCTGTTTAAGGCCAACTTTAGGGGTGTCTTATATGTGTTAAAATGGAAGGTTTAAGCATGGCAAAAACTTTATTTTGCGGGGTCAAATTGGCAGGTTAAAGTTTCACTATAGCCTACAATAGTAGGCCGGAGACATGTTTCAAAAAAACACTAGTAGCATTTAATTTAGGGGCCCTTTATACTCATGGTACCATTTTGCTTGGGAATTTATAAATAAGTTAAATATGCCAATTGGGGATAAACCAATGTTGCCATGTTTTAGGGGGAAAGCACAAACACATTAGCACTAGCTATTAGTGGTAAAGTGCACAGAGTCCTAAAAGCCAACAGTAACAGTTCAAAAAACAGAAGGGGTGAAGTTAAAACGTTTTGAAGTGACCCTGCAGAGAGGGCCAAGTCCAACAAGACCCCCCTCCAGCCAAAAGCCAGGGAAGACTAATCAATACCTTCATGGGCTTCAATGCTTGGGCAATAGAACATGGGCTTCTTCTGCAGTGGAACATGTCAGTTCTATGCCCCTTTGAGCTCAGATGATTCCCTCTGTCAACACTCTACCAAGCCGCATGGCTGACCCTTGGGGAACACTTCTCCTCACCTGTGGACCCCATCTGAGAATCTTCTAACCTTATTTTGCTCATAGATGCATCCCTCTAGACAGACAGTACCACCATGGCCAACAAATATTAATAATAATTTAGCCCATTCAGCAGACGCCTTACCAAATGCAAGAGAAACTCTGCCCATCAGGACAACAATCAACAGAGGCCACTGATAGCTGTCAATGTCAAGAGTGAGGCGTAGGCCATCCACTGCCTGGTGGTGGCTCCAAAGGGGCCTTGGGCAGGCCTCACTTCCAGCCTTGAGGCTAGCAAGGGTTTCCCTAATGACCCCTGAGGGTTCTCTGACCTCTGAAGTTTCCCAGAGTGGGGGCAACAGCACAGATGATAGGCACCCTCCTACCACTATCGTTCCCACCGTTCCAGGGGTGGTACCCTGAGACTTGTTCTTCAGCTCAGTGTCTGTACCCTGAAGCTGAACAGGGGCGAAGGGTGAGTCTTTCCAACCCCTGCCCCTCCATCAGGGCTCCAGTACCTTTCGTTTTGGAGTGGTATGCCCAGAAACCTGAACTTTCAGGGCGGCCGCCCTTACCAGTTCTTGTAACACTGGTGGTAACTCATTTCCCAGATGCAGTCAATGGGCATCGGGGGATAACTATGACTATCCTCTGGGCCACTTTCCTATCTCAATCTAGGAATGCCAGAGCCATAAGGCAAACAAAGTATTGCCCAAGGGCCTTTTTTACCCCGCACACTTGTCCTATTCCTCCACCATGGTCTGGCTGGCATCAGTATCCCTCAGAGCAGTGACAGGGATCCCATTCACAGTGATTTGATGGAAGTGACAACTCCCACCCTCAGGGATCATGAGCCTACCCTCTGAGGCTCACAAGAAAGGTAGATCAGGGCATGTTCTACTCTGTGGACTACTTACTTGGCCACCCCTGTAGAGTTTCCATCAGTGGGCAGTTCCTTGGTACAGACAGAGTTCCCCTGCGGCCATCACCTACCAGAACCCCTTTTTCTCAGAAGGGGCACTGGAGCCTTTTGCCCCATCTTTCTCTGGGACCTATGTCTTCCTGGACCTCCCCCTTACTCTGCTGGAGGAACCTGAACCACCCTTCTTGGGGTTACTCTCGGCTACCTTCTTGCGGTCCCTGGTGCTGCGCCAGTGGTCTGCCTCCTTTGCAAGCTCCCTGGGGTCAGTGAGCTTACTATCCACTAGATGTTTCTGCAGTTCTGTAACATAATTGCTAAACATGTGCTCTCTGGCAATCAAACTGTACAGCCCCTTATAATCATTTATATCCCTGTCCTTCACCCAAGATTATTAGGCTTTACAAAAAGCAAAAATCACAAACTACGAACTCCACTTCTGATGTTTTGGGCATATTCCATTTGCTCCAGTTTCTGAATTACCAGGCATCTATGTGGAATTATTATACCCTAAAGGCGTCCATCCCCACAGCATCTTCCAAAAAAGGTATTCACACATGAATGTGACATATTATCTCAAGACTTATCAGTAAGAGCTGCAGCCAGTATGATGTGGCATCTTTCCCATCAATGATGTAGGAGTTTTTGGAAGAAATTTGGCAAACATTTGTAAACAAAAAGCATGCACAATTTAAAAATAATTAAGGAAGAAAATGGCTGCACATGGTTGATCTACCTGAAGAAAACAGTAATCTGCTATGGCAAACAAATTACATTGTTTTTTCTAAACCCCCATTTTCGTGGAATAATTCAGCTTGGGAGTATGAGATTTAGCTTTAAGAAAGAAGGATGAACTGAGATATGCCCTACACACCTCAAATTCACTCAGTAAGTGAAATTGTAATCTTTGAGTAGATTTGACATAATCAGACATTTTTCAAGATTGGACTACAGAAAAGAAGCCACAGCCAAGCTACTGACACTAGGATTGGATCCAGCTTCCTGCTGTTTGCTAGTGCACCACATAAAATGTCCACAATCAGACAAGCCATACAAAGAGGTGTCTTAGATTGCAGTGCCTGGCTGTTGCCCAAACCCCTTTGAATCTGTAATGCTCCTATCTCTTCATGACACATACCTATTCCAGATGTATCCAGCACTGTCATGCAGACGTAGTTAGTCAAGGAGCAGTTTGATGTCTTGATGATACAGTTGACATTGTCGGTCTGAGAGTCGCAGACATAGCACACAACTGAATGGGCTGAAACAGAAACATATTCATGTCATGCACAATATAAAGGTATGTACTTTAAGCAATCCATAAAGACAACATATTCATTTAACTCAACTTATAAGGTTGTCAACCCAAAGCTCCCCTCCTTTTCTTGTGAAGATACAATAATTGCACATCAACATCTCAATAGATATTTTCTTTAAGTTTCCTCTTTATCCAGCAGAGAGAGTGTGGGTCATTATGCATGATTGTGAATTGTGGCTACTAAGCCATTGAACTGAACCCTAAGAAAGCCATCTTGAATAAAATTGATTCTTGGAGGACATGCTGGGAGGGACAGCGTAGAAGAAAAAAAAGAAAAGGGCATGCAGCGCTCACACAGATTTAGATGTGCAGGTAAAGGGCGGTTGTCAGGGTAAAAAAAGAGTTCTTACAATTTTCTGTTTACCCATTTACCAATGGCAATAACATACACTAAAAGTATGGGAGGCGGTGTGAACTGCACATCCGCTTATCTAATGATAGCATACTTAATGTTACATCCTTACTCTGTTCCAGGTTCATTGATGTGTTATTAGCTGACATTGTTCATATGAAATCCACTTTTCTATTTTAAACACATAAGGCAGACTTAATGTAGAGGAAGATCGCGCTCTTGGTGCACTGCTTCCTGAGCGTTCTCTGTCTCCATATTGCAAATAAAAATATAGGGCCTGATTCACAAAGGTAAACATACACTTTTGTGTAAGTTTGCAGTTGTTTGCTATTCACAAAGGTATTGTACTAATAGGATCTTTATGGCTGATTTTTCATGGTTCTTTCTTACAGCAATATACAAACCCATAACACACTATTGGGTGAAAATCAATATTATACTACCCTGCTAGGTGAGGTGGGGGCACAGGGCATGCCGTGTGTTATCTTGATTAAAGGTCTAGGACCATTTACAAGGACAGCCATCAGGAGGCTTCTCATCTTTAGCTGTTGCTTGAGTCACTGCCAAAATGTCTGTGTCAATCTTTGTTTGAGATCTTGTTACCACTGCTACTTTAAAAGTATGAGCCACTGCCTTTGGGACTGCACAGTTCCCTTTATCATGAATGCCCTTACTTTTTTTGGTCATGATGTGTTCAAAAAGGATCAAAGGAAGCTTGCCTTGTGAGACAGGCACCTTTCCCCAGAGTTGTTTATTTTTTATTGATTTCCCCTTTGAATCTCTGAATCTGTTGAAGTGCCAACGTGCTAAGTCGCCATTGTACCCTTGCACACAGAAGGATGAATCCTACAGTATTAGTGTGAGAAATGATGTGCAAGCAGCGCAGCATGAATTTCTCAGATCAATCAACTAAAGTTTAGTGTTTGTATACAGCAGTTGAAATTCACTGGTTTTCAAAGATTCCCTGCAATGCAGAGAAATCTGCAGAGTATTTTTGTTTAGTAACAAGCGCATGCTGTGCAAAGTTATCCATATTGAACACGCTTTAATAGTCTTTGGTGGGTAAAATATTTGGAGTTTGCGGTATGTTTTGTGTGTATTGTAATAATTCTTAATTTTACTTAATGACGTGGCCCACTGCACCCAACGAGGGTACAGAGTTGGAGCATTAGGGATGCTTGGTTTTATTACCACTTCTAGGAGAGGCTATAATTATTAGTTTCACTGCACCAACGGGCTTTTTCAAAATGGCTGTCTGCAGAGCATTGAGAATCTTTCTATGGAGCGAAGCATTCTTCAGCTGTGGAATACCAATATGATTTGCAGGCAATAGGAACTGTATGTGCATTATCATAATCTATGTATGTGTAGCCTGAAGAACTGGGAAGAATTCTAATAGCTAGGTTTGTTTTGCTATCCCTAGTCTGTAAATATTCAGTCTCTAACATGTCTTCCTGGATTCCAAGGTGCATATTATCAAGAGATATATCGCCACTTTTTCGGCACATAGTGCCGAAAAAGCGGCGTTTTTTTCATCTCAACATTATCAAGCACACGCTAACAAGCGTTAGTGTGTGTTTCCTTGCGACTTTGCATGTCAGCGATCAATATTGCTAATGACATTAAAAGTAGGCGTTCCCGAGTAGAACAACATGGGAATCCTCGCTGACACGGCTTCGCGATATAGCAAGCAAGCGAAGCAATAGAAATAACTGCGCTAACCGCAGTTATCGCAGGAATGTAACGCCTGCTTGAAAAGTGACGTAGGCATACTAATAATGGGAGGTGGATTGCCAGGTTAGGTCCACACTCCCCTATCGGCAAGCCACTCCTTAGCACTGTGAAATCACCGCTGGATTTCACGCACTATTCCTGAGAATCAGCCTCTATCACTGGAATTACATCGCCTGTTAGCAAAACGTTGATAATACGTCGCTAACACGGTGATGTAATCCAGCGATAGAGTAAATCGCGCTAAGTGTGATTTGCGATAATTATCGCATCTCTTAGATAATATGCCCCCAACTGAAATAGCTGTGTGTTTTTCATTCCACTGTCTTTAAGAAAACGTGGGATAAATCAAGGCGTACAAAGGCTTCATTTGCTTGGCACAATGTGGTAATTATATCTTTCCAAAGTTAAGAAATCTTGTTAGAGTTTATAACTTTCAGAATGTTTTTGGAGGCTCTAATGTGGCACAACTATACAAGATGTCTGGTGCAAGACCCCTACCCTCTTGGATAATTTTTATCAGAAGAAAATCACATTAAAGTATGCAATTTTATATTTTTTTTAATACATTTTGTAATTGTGTGGTCACTATTGTCATTATCCAGTCCACCTGTAAAAGGAAGGGAAGTATGACCCGGACAAGTATATATGAGTATTTAGGGATTTATTTAGAATATAGCACTTTAGGCAAATATGTTCTGTATGGTTTCCATTCTCCCACGTTGGTTCTTCCTTCGTCCTCTTCTTGTGGCTTGTATCTCTGCAGCAGGCTAGGGGCACCCTCAGACCACTGCCTACTCTTAAAAATGAAAAGAAAACTTTTCATTTTATATTTTGAAATGCATCCCGGTTTACTTTAAGAAAAATGGGCAGCATTAAAAAACATTTTGTTTAAAAGCAATCACAGACATGGTGGTCTGCTGACCCAAGCAGGCCACCATCCCTGTGATTTTTGTGATTCCCAATGGGTCTTAAACCATGACCTACCTCATGAATATTGAGGTAGGTTTATTTGCGACCCACTGGGAATAGTTAAATGTGTTGAACACACATTTGTACATCGCTGTTTGCAATTACCTAATCGCTAAAATTCACTATTTGGTACTCTCAAACCCTAGGATATGTACATCTGGACCCTAGTTATCCGGCTAAGTTCTATAGAAGGGTCCTCACACCTTCATAACAGGAAGCAGAGTATGACCCAGACCAATATATATGAGTATATAGGGACTTATTTCGAATACAGCACTTTAGGCAAGAGAGTGCGTCAAATATGTTCTGTATGGTTCCCCTTTTCCTGCATTGATTCTTCCTTAGTCCTCTTCTTTTGACATGTATCTTTGCAACAGGCTAGGTCTACCCTCGGGGAAACATAAAAAGGGGAGGTCTCAGTTATCTGGCTCAGCGAGCGCGAAGGGTCCTAACACCGACATCTTGGTGCAATGCAACATGAAGGTCTTAATGGCTGTGTTCTGGATTGTGGTCTCCATGACGATGAGCAGTATACACAATCTCATCCCTTCCCATGCTGGTGGTATGATAATCACTGCTCTATACACCCGTCAGTGGTATTCATGCCTTTTTATGCTTATTGTAAGAATACTTTACTCTGTAATGTGCTCCCCCCATTGCCAGTGACAAATCCGTGCACCATAGGTGGGAAGTTCCCTGGTGGTCCCCACCTCCTGCGTTATAAGCCTACCAAGTATCCCCAAGCCACAGCCCAGCACACAATGTTTCTTGCCCCTCTTCCTGTCACTTGCCTGAGGTCGTGACTCTGGAATAGAGCCACAGCGACCTCGTCTGTGTTGCCTATCTCTGAGTATGCCGCATGCTGTTCTCTCCCCCCTACCAGCTCTCGGGTTCCTCCTCCAGTCGGTAGATCCCGTTGTCATTACTCCGAATGTCCTGTCTTCTGGCAAGGTCCCGATGCCCATCACCCACCCTCCCTCCTGTGCTGCCTCCACCCCCAGTCCATGGCCACGCACCTCTTCCACAGCATCTTCCCTCCTCTTATGAGTCACGGTGCACTCCAGGGGCATGTTCTGACTGTTGACTATAACGTCAGCCTGCAATCTCATAGTGCCCCCGGGTCCACGCCATCGACGACATCTACCGTACCACTGACCACCAGGCCATACCACCCTAGTCAGTTGTTGTTCTAAGTAGTCATTATCTGTTATGTAAATGCTGTCAATCTAAGCTAGTGCTTCCCTATCTTCCGATAAGATCTCCATAATTTCCATAACACATGCTGCAAATAAACCATGACTTTTTTTATAGCCTGTTGCCAATCATTTGGAACAGAATTGAAATCCGTTGAATAAGAAAGCAGTTATGTACTCACTTTCAGGTGCTATATTTTGGCTAAAAAACCCAGTGGGAATGTACAGCATTGTTTTATATTTTTTCCAGGCCAGCTTTACCATGAGTCCTGTGCTCTGAGCGTTCTGTTCAGCACAAGTGCGCGTGAATTTAAGTTTCTGTAATCTAATACTATTCTATATGATCTGTTGAGATTTAAATCTGGAAGGAATATGGGTTTTCATTGTAGAACTACTTGGTGCTATTATGCCTTCATCTAAGACAGCTGATCTAACACAGCTTTTATGTTGCATTTTGCCTCTGGCTTCAGAGGATATTGAGCCTGTGCTTGGGGCTCACTCCATAAAGGGATGACGTGTCCCAACCCGGTTGGTTTCCATACAATGCTGGAGCTTGTTTAAAGCCCACTCACATGTTTACTTTTCCCTGAGGCCTTCAGGAATAAAGAAGGAAAATGGTAACATTATTACATCCTTTCCTCGTGGAGCATCTCGCATAAAGATTGAAGAGGAGCCTTCTGCTGCAAGAATGATATCATAGCTATCTGATGAATGCTGCCTGAATATTGCTTTAATATTACAATGTATATCCACTTCTATCTGGTTTTTTTAACATTATAAACCCTGTATGGAGGTTTACATCTGGAGATTCTACCTGTATAAATTCTTCAGTCTGACTCAGCACCAGAAGCTCTCGAATAGTCTGGCTCACTTTGGTCAATTCTTCTGAGCTGTCCAGAAGTGATATTGCCCAAGTCCAGCTCCCCTGAGTTATCAGTGGTTTGCAGGCTGTGTTTTTCATTTAGTCAGGCTACTTTTTATTTTTAATGTGAGTCTTGGAATTCAAACTTTTCCTTGCCTTTGGCACACTGACCTCTGCTTCTTGTCTTGTTCAACTTTCTGCTTGGTATACTTGTCTTTTCTGCTGAACTCGGTCCACTGCTCTCTGCCCTGTTTCTGTCGGAGTGCTGAAAGAATGAGAAGAATGGCTATCTGAATACTGATACAATCCAGCTTTTTATTTTCGCTATGGCCCCTCAAATTATAAGTTCCCCAGCTGGACTCCTGAGTTGATGTAAATCAAGTCCTTTTCTTCTGGTGACTCTCTGCTTCTTTTTAGTCTCTGGTGTGTCTGTTTCCTTAGTGGAACCATCAATCTCACCTTTTGCTTTTAGAGGTGATTTGTAATCCCAGAGTGTCACAGCCTACAGATGTATATGTTTCAGAAATTATTTTCAATAACTCCCATTCTTGAAAAGGGACTGCTGCAAGTTTCTGGCTTATGGACACAGCAGCTGCTTGTCGTGAGTGTTACTCAATGATTGAGGGAAAGGTGTAAAAATGATCCATTAAATTTCATTCCTAGAATTAAAGCTGGTGCAGCTTTGGTGCTCATTTTATACTTGTTTTAATGCAGCAGGTAACACCCCCAATGTGGATGTGCCATGTAGTAGTATATATACTTGCAAATATGCTTCCCCCAGTGTTGCACTCCTCGAGTGGCACCACTCTAAGGGGAAGATACAGTGGGCCTGATTATGAGTTTGGTGGTCCATAGGACTGCCAAACTTGTGGTGGAGGTGTGGTGGCAGCCTGGGACTGCCACACCAGTAGTCTGACTTCTGTATTACAACTAAAGCAGTTGGACCGCAATAGGATCACCCCAACCGTCAGGGATCCACACTCTTCAGCACCGACAAGCATATTACGAGTTGGCTGTCAGCCACACTTTTCATTGTGGAGAGACCTCCATGGAAAGGGTGGCAGAGAGTCAACAAAGGTTGCTCTACAGGGCACATGTTGCTTCAGGGCCTTTGCAATGCATGCCTGAGGGCACATGGTGTGCCCCCAGGCTGCACGCATTCTCTGTTCCAGCATGACAGGGACTTCACAATCCATGCCGTGCTGGTACGTGCTGTGGCTGTCCCACAGCGCTGCCTTTCTAAGGCTCTCCTATGAGCCTTTGAAAGGCAACACCGTGAGCCAGCTACCGCCTGCTCAGATTACAACTTGTAAACCCGGCGGTTGGTCGGCAGTAGAGTTTGGTGGTGTGAGAGTGGGACAGTGGCGGGGCACTCTCTCCCACACCCCCAAACTCATAATAAGTTCCATAGTCAACATTCGGGTGTTGTATGGGAATAGACTGCTTCCAACTGGTTGGTCTTGCAAGAAATTCAGAATGCAATTCTCTCACATTTTACAGGCATTTTGCCTATAATAGCGTTTATAGACTGGGGACTGATTGCCTGTAAGGCAACCTGTGCCTCTAGTGCAGTTCATGCAGTATATATTGTCTGATTCTCCAGTTTACAACTACTGTCTGATTTTGTAAACATATTACACCCTAGCCTTTTGTTTTCCTTGATTAAGAAAAGGGGTATATCTAGCCCATATGGGCAAGGTTGGCCCATCATTACTAAGTGGACCCTGTCTACCATTCTGATATGTGTGTGTGTGGTAAGTGACAACCAATTCAGTTGTGGTGAAATGGACTTCCAAGTCACAATATGCTTGGTATTGTGCAGGCAGCACTGTACCTTTTATATGTGTGGAAAAGCCTATTATTAGCATCAATAGGGTCAAACTCTAACCATAAGAAAAGAATTTCATAGACATGCAACATGCACATGTATAACAAAGGTTACTGCAGGCCTCGACAAACCTACTCGCCTACTCACTATGGCGAGTCAGATTTTATCAGGTCGAGCTATATTTTGGGCCTACTCACCTCTTCTGGCGAGCTGACAAATAACAGGTGTTCTATTTATTCACAAAGTGAAAGAGCATTAAAGAGGACTTTAAATCTTGTTTTTATCATGTCACATTTATACAGAGGTCAAAAGTCAGTTTACATCTAAAATTAGTTTTCTTTCTCTGACTGCAAAGTTCAAGGATTTTCTAAAGTGAACTGTCTGATAAGCGTGCTGTACAAAAAGTGTGAAATGAAAGGTTGTAGGATGTCATGTTTCATTGCAACACACCTTTAAATAGCTACAAGGTGAACTGCAAATATTTCAAAATGAATTTCAGTAGTAACGAAAGCCCTTGTTTTGTGTTTCTATGCGATGAGAAAAAATATTTTAATAGGATGGAAACAAATCAGAACACTTTATTTGGTGATTTGCAAATGATAAATATGTTTACTGAAACCACATTTCCATAGATTATTGTTTATAGTTTTGTAAGTAAACCTGCAAGCTAGTGGGAACGTTTTTGGCCATTTCAGTGGCAATTGTGGTGTCTATAAATGACAGTGCACTACCACCCCGTGCTTTTGTAATATATTTATTAAACATGAGCTATTAAAGATGAACTGAGAACATTCCTTCCCCTGCCCTGATGGCAATGCTGTTAGTGAACTAAGAAGCAAGTCAGGGGTCATGTGTATCCTATATGTGGGTTAGATTCTTATTATGCTTGGAGCAAACGTTTAGTCTATTAAACCAAACAAAATAGTTGATTTTGTACACCAGGAATGATGAACTCACATATTGGAAATTGTTCTTATGTGTGATAATGAAGAAAAATATGTCTCTTCAAAAAGAAATATGTGCCTAGGGTGACATAACAAGGCCAGTTTATAAGTCAAATACATTATAGTTAGGTCAGGTAGATTATACAAGTTACTAGACCTGCAGGTCTAGTAAAGTTTATTTTATTTATTTGAGGCCTGTACTGCACCACCTGGGTCGGGTATACCTCTGTCTTTCAGTTGATGTATAACTGACGCCCTGCAATCTACTCCTATCACAACAGGAGCTACAAATGTTATTGAACAGATTCAATAAACATAAGATCAAAAATGTAGAAACCACAGAATGGGAAACACTCTTTTAAGAGCCATGCTTCACAAACCTACAGTAAACAGGGATTTCCTATTTAACCTGAAGGAAGGGACCAATATTAGAACGGCCATCCCGTATGTTTATCATAATTGATTTTTTTTAGTGTCATCAAAAACGATTTAAGAATTCAGATAGTCCAAGCGCATGGTGTTGGGAACCAATTGTCATGATCTGACACCCAAGCAGTAGAAGTCAGATTTCACACGCCCTGGTGCATGGACTTCATTCAATGCACCAATAAAAATTAGAAATCCAGTTGGGCTGCTACCCATATCATACCCAATCAGTCCCATTAGATGAATCCAGGGACACAGTGGAACTCCACACCCTGATTGTAAATAAATAACACACTCAAAATAGAAGAAATGGTGAATGAAATTTAAAATGTTTATTTCTGAAACATAAGTCATAAAATATTGAAGGTTACCACACAAAATTAAAAAATAAATGCAGCAATTTCTGACATATCCAGTGAAATAAATATGATAATTCCTAACATAGTTACCAAGCTCCTAGCATCCTATGATCCTTTTGCTACTTCTACGCCCAATGCTAAATTTCAGCAGAAGCAGAGAATATCAAGTTTGTAAATCGAGTTTCTTAAGATGGGTCACACAGCAAGCATTCTCTCTGTAAATATAGGAGTTTAGCTCTTCTCTATCACAACTCTTGCTTGGGAATGATAAACAGTTTAAGACTGGAGGCCACTTCTTGGTACCTCTCCCAGAACAGCCTTGACTGAGGCTGGTGGTCGCTGCAAACCAGGGTGACTTATGATGTGATAGTTTTAGTGTGAAGCACCTCTCATTAATGGGCAAATACCAGGGTGTTTATTGTATCTAATCACCATTTGTATCTCATAAATAACATAAAACAGACTTGCGTAACACTAAAGCATCAACAAAACTAAACAAATATGGCAATAAATATGTGATCTCAATTTACTTGTCTATTGTATGCTCCTATAACTAAACAGTAAAAACATGTCACTTTCCACTGTAAGCATCCATGATGTTATGGAAGTGACTATAGCAAAAACAATAACAAATATGTCAGCCTAGAAAGGGGGCAAGCATAATATTAACACTTCTGTGATTGTCTAAAACTTTACACTTCCTACTAAAAGAAATTTAAAAATTTGCAAACGATCACATGATAAAAAATAGAAGATGTCAAAATGAGCCAAGTCACAGTGTTCATGCACTCTGTTTTTCTAAACAGCGATTTTCCTTGTTGTGTATTGACTATATTACTGTTTTGGTACAGCATAAATAATTTACATATTGCCTCTAAGTTAAGACTGTCTGCTCTGTGCCATAGCTACCAGGGGGTAATTTAGTGACTTTAGTGGTTCAAACTGAGAAGTATGTTCATTACTTGAGGGACAGTAGTCATCCGCTTTAACTAATAACACACAGCAATGATAAACAAACAAGAATAGTGACAACAGAGACCAGCTCTCCAATGTCTACACTAAACAATCAGAGGTAGGAAGGAGTACTTAAACTTAGCTCACAAAATCTAAAGTAATTTGTTTGAACCCTCATGAGTATATATAATCCTGAAAGCTTAAAGTCAAAACTACTAAAATAATTACTCATGCAAAACTGCTTGTTTTGAAATGTCATGTTTGTTATTTTCCTATCTAACACAATAATACCTATGCTACGCTAAACAAGTCATTAGAAGAATGGTGTTATCTATAGAGAAGCTGCAGTTCCTCTGTTATTAAGTATCTTAGTGTCAGAAAGCATGTATGTCTCTGAACTTTCACACATTTACAGTTGACTCTGAAATTTATTTTTGACATGCAAATGGGTTTAATAATCCCTTCTGAAATGCAAATATGAAGATATGTGGAAGGGGTGTCAACTCGTAATTGAGATTAAAATGGTATGTATCAGTGGTCTGCAACCGCAAACCACTAAAAAGTAATTGACTCCTCAAAGGAGGCAGTAGCTGATTTGCAAAGTGGAAGCTGTCCCTGATAGTTTCCCCTTTGGGAATTCTGTCAGACAACCTTGCGGGGAGCAAGCAGTGGTCCCAGGAACCCCAGCTTCTTGTTTCTCTTCCACAATGTGTTTCGAAACAACATTGTGTTTTTTAGAAACACTGCTTTAAAAAAAAGTTTCCTCTATGGGTATCTAGCAGATTAATGTTGATCCACTGTTCCTTGCAGACCACCATCTCATTGTTTTTATACAACCTTACAAGTCCCGCATAGTGATATGCCTAATTAATATTCATGAGGCAGGTAATTCTGCGACCCCAATTGAATGAAGATTTTGTGATGCAACATATTAGTACAAGTTACTAAAAAAAATAATTGTGAAATTTGCAATGTCTTCTTATGTATTGGAACCTAAGCCATAGGAAGCAGAATGAAATTTCATATTGCTTTGTCATATATGTTGGCCAGCAAGGAACAAGGCCATGGTCTGGGGTCCCAAAATGTGCTTTTCCTTTTTTAAGTCCAATAGGAGGATTTGCTCTAATGCACAGCAAAAAGTACTGAACAGATTCCCATCAACCTTTGCCTGACAATATGTCTGGCCCAATTTCAAATACTTGTGTAGGTTGGTGCAGACAAGTGCAAAAATGCTTGAATTGTATGTCAAGACCAGAGGCTCGTATTATGCTTTTCTTTCTTGCATTTAATTCAATAGCAGCCAGGTAATTCAATGGTTAACAAACAGAAAAGAAAACTACTCATCCCATCAGGTTTAGGTGATGAACTACAGATGGAGGTCATGCAGGCGTTACATTAGGGTCTCTATAAATAGTCCCTTCAATTGTCATCTTTCCACTTTCGTGCTGCTAGCAGTCAGTCAGTTAAGCTCTTTACACTGTCATTATATTTTCTTTGTTGTTTATAATGCTTTGTTATATCTAGCTATTATTTCTCTTTGTTTAGCCTGTTACTGTTACATACATCTCTATTATTTGTCTGTTTTCCTTAATTGGCCCATTATTATATGTAGTGTCTTTGATATTATGCACACCAGAACCCTCACAGTTCTGGGTGAACTCTAAACAGGAATTATATAATCTACTGGGAGGTGTTAAGGTGTGGTTATGAAAGTTATGACGCGATGCATGAAGTGCATATTCATATGTTGAAAAATAAAGACGTCTGTTACAGAGCTCTGTGTGTGGAGTGTTTATTTGCATGCTCCCGGGCTGGGGAAGATGCTACAACTGGGAACGGTGATGGAATACATGGCCCCAAGAAACAAGGCTGTTCTCCCTGAGAGTTTGCAAAGGTACAGCCAATGGCTCGTGCTTGCCACATGCACCAACAGTTGATGCAAAGAGGTCTGCAATTGATGTATGTGGAGTCAAAGCCCTGCTCCAGCCCATACACAGCCCTCGAACAAGTTGAAAGACATGCAGAGGAGCACAATCGAAAAGCCCAACAGAACCCGCTGGTAAGGCTGAAAGAAGAGATTATGTACTGCACCATAACACAGAGCCATCATCCATATGAAGCAAACACTAAAGACAGTGACGACCAGGTACGAAAACAGAAACATACTTTCCCTGCACAAGCGAGTGAAGTGCTATACAACCTCAAAATCAGACAAGACGACCAGGCCCAAGCCAGGGGGGTTGCAGGGAGAGGTTGCCAGTCATGCTTTGTGCAAAGAATGCTGCCTGAACAGCATGTGCTCTCAATGGCAACAGAAGGGAGCACAAAGTACGATGCAGTTACATTCCTGAAGCCACCACCACTGTTTGACACATTGGAGAAAAAGAATAATGGTACCAAGTGAACTGCATGGATCGAAACATTCAATAACTTCATAGATGTACTAGAAGAAGAAGATAATAAGAAAAACATTAAATATCTGAAAGACCTTGCTGGTGATGGCGTGAAAGAAGTGCTCAAGAAAGTATCACAAACTGATGCAATATCATACCAAAAGATAAAGGAAGCTTTAGAAGCAAAGGTCAATCTGATGTCAAATGTCGATTGAAGTTGCCGTCTTTATTTCATGGCTTAGGAAGCTTCAAGAAGATGAAAGTGCAACTACATATTAATGAGGACGTTCACCCTATTGCCCAACTTCACTGCAGAGTCAGGTTTTTACTTACAAGAAGCCATTGAGAAAAACACTAGAAACACTTTTGAAGCATGACATCATTGAATGCTCCACCGGTCCCAAACTGTGGGTTTCGCCCATAGTTGTGGTGCCAGGACAGTGGTGGTATAGTGCACATTTTTGTTGATATGCGCCAGGCCAATAAAGCAATCGAGAGAGAAAGACATTCTGGTCTCCGAACTAAACCTAAACAAAGGATACCATCAACTTGAACTGGAAGAGAACTGTAAAAGCATTACTACTTTTTCAACTCAGGCTGGTTTGTCCAGATACAAAAGACCGAGATTTTGAGTATCTTCGACTGCGGGCTATTTCAGGATGGTGTTCGGCTCGTAATTCAACCTGTTACACATGCTTTCAATTACAATGATTACATACTGGTATTTAGGACAACACAAAAGGAGCACGATTAAGAATGCAACTTAAATGGACTATTTTGACCCCAAGTTACATACTGAGATCACAGTAGATGCGACTGTGGTGGGGCTGGGGGCAATCCTTGCTCAACAAATGGCCATTAAAATGGCCAGAGACACATTGTGGCTTATGCCAGGATAAGCCTGTCTGAAATAGAACATGCCTATTCTCAGCCGGAGAAGGAGAGTCTTGCTGGAGTGTGGGCCTGCGAACATGTGTTTTATATGGGAAACCTTTCACTATCATCACAGACCAGCAGGCGTTTCTCACCATCTTTGGAAACCCGAAAGCTAAGATGCCCCCTGGCAGCAAGCTGTAGGGGTTGCAACTGCAAGAGTACGACTATGTGATTGTACACAAACCAAAGCTTTGCAGATTACTTTTCACAAGTGCCGCTACATTGCCACAGTTTGACATCCAAAGCAGCTGAAGAGTATCTCAACTTCTTTGTGAGATCCAGCACACCAGTAGCTCTGTCCATTGAAGAGATTATTGCTGTTACTGTTACAGTGATTCTGTTCAGGAACAGAACTATGCTTAGACCCATAGAACATCAGCATGTAGTGGACTGAGTCACCTTAACACATCAGTATCTATGAGCTCAAGTCTGACTAGCTATAGCGCCTCACTTGCCCTCCTAACCTTGGCAGAGAGACAATTGATTTGGCACCCCAGATCACAACACTCTCGACCCTCTAAACGATTGCGGTAACAGGACACACCCATTCATACTCTAACTCGCACTTGTCCACAATAAGATAAGAAAGAGACACAAAGGAAGATTACAATGTTTATTTAAGCTATTGTGCTCTGAGATGCAAAAATTGCGCCACAATTGGAACATAAATACATGTCAAAAATGTCAATAGCATGGTTAATAAACCGCATACAATAAAAAGCAGTTAATTCCTCCATGCATTCTATTCCCCAGGGCAATTCTGGCCCAGACCCTTGCTGCTGGTAGTAGCAGTCTTCCTTGCAATACACAAAATAAGAGCCCTGAATCTTGCAAAGTTCATTTTCCAACCAAGCCTTTAAAGAAATGTTGTCTTTCAAAGGGCTCAGTGTCTAATTCGCTGGGTCCAGTGAATTCAGCAGTTCCAACTGCTCTCAAGATTACTGAGGCTGTCAGTGCTATGATTGCAGATGTTTGTTCTCTGCAGGAAGGTGGTGACAAATCTGATACACGCCCCTCTTCTACTGACGTAGGCAAACGTGAAGATAAACATAAATATATGGATTCTTTTCAATGATGATGATGACTCTGACATCCTTCTTTATGCTTCGGACATGGATTCTGATACTCAGGATCAGACTGATTCCACTTGGTTTCCTCCCTCTAAGTGCAAGTTGAAGACAGTTCTGAAGCCCTCTTCGGAAAAAGATGATGATGCTTTCCATTGTGAAATACTGGATTTCTCTGGGGAACCCTTGTTTGACCCCTCATTGCTTGTTCATCCATTGTCTGCAGATTGGTCCACTTCCCCACATGTGGGGGGATATCTTAAACATAGCATGCAACAACCGCTGGATAAATCAAATAGAAACAAACTGAAATATGAATGGCCTCCACTTCTCATTGGCAACAAGGGGGCATATTATCAACGGCCAGCGATAATTATCGCTGGCCGTTCATAGCGATAGAAATATTATCGCCGGCTATCGCTGAATATTATCGCCATGATAATGCTATATTTACAACGCATAGCACTATGGCGATAATATTTCAGCGATAGCGGTGTTTTCAATGAAACATCGCTGGTTTTCCAGCGATGTTCCATTGAAAACATCGATAACATTGCTGATAGGACCCTGTGGTTCTATCAGCATAATCCATCTCCCATTAAAAGTATGCCTTAGTCAGGAATTTAACAGACGTTAATTCCTGAGTTAAGGCTGAGGTAGCGCGATTTTTTTTATCGCTGCACCTCCTTGTTAATATCGCGAAGCTGCCTTCACGATATTAACATGTGCTGTTTTCACAGTCACACCTTCTTTGCATCTAATTAGCGATGCGAGGCGAGGCCGTGAAAAAACAGGCTCTACATCAAGGAAACACGCGCCAGCGTGTCCTTGATGATATTGTGATATAATTATCGCCGTTTTTCGCCCAAAAACAGACGCTAAAGCGGCGATAATTATGTTGCCAGCCCTTGCTAATATGCCCCAAGGTGCTTACATCCCCTACTATTGATCCACAATTGCTGACTTGTTTCTCTAAATATAAGAAGGACCCTAAAAAAGTATTGTCAGAACATGGTCTTCCTGTCAAGACAAACGTATTGATGCAATGGGCCCAGTGGCCAAACTTTTTGAGATGCACTTGCAGGGTGTAAAGTGAATTCGGGTACCCCAACATTTCTCTCACTTATTGTTTTATTTTTATATTGTACAGTTCAGACACAGTAAGAGTCCAACCTTGCTCACTGCTTCTGAACTGTACTGTCTGAAATAAAGCATTAACTCATAAAAATATCAGATTTGGGGATAGATGTATGAAGCATTATTACGGTCGCAGACAACCTGATTCACAGAATTGGGCCGTTTGCAACCTCAAAATGCTTTTTAGGATGTACAAAGCCGAAATTGTGATTCGGTAACTTGTTACCGAATCGTAAGTGGGTTTTGCGATTCGGTATTTGGAAGGGGAATATTGAGGGCGTCCCTTCCTAATACTAAATTGAAATGGTATGTACGGATGTTTTGCAACCGAAATGTGGTCGCAAAACATTCACAGTTTACCCCTGTTTCAAAAGTGGTGGTCACCCATTCACAAATAGGAAAGGGTCTCCTTTCAGAATGGTTGGCAACACAATGTTTTTTTAAGAGCTGGAGTCACTGTCTACTCTTAAAACATAAAACTTCAAAGTTTCATTTTTACTTTTTAAATGCATCCCATTTTCCTTAAAAGAAAAGAGGCTGTGATTTTAAAAAAATGTTGTTTTATTTAAAAGCTATCACAGACATAGTGGTCTGCTGACCCTCCAGACCGTGTGATGGCAGCAAATGGTAGTGGGTTGAAAATTACTACCTACCTCATTAATATTCATGAGGTAGGTAAATTTGAGACCAACTTTGAATCGAGTTTCATACAGTAGTAATAGCAATCTCCTAATTGTGCTTCGCGAAAAATTACAATTAGGTAATCTCTATTCCTATTTTCGTTCATCTGGCCCTTGATGGGCTGACTTTACGCACCACAGGCGCATAAAACAAGTGCCCGGCTCTGCGCCAGCAAAGCTCATCTTGCTACGGCTTTGTCTTTTGTGCAAGGTAATGCCTTGGTTTAAAGGCCAGGGGGCAGATTTATGTTCCCTGGCGCATCCCTGCAAATCAGCATGGATGCGCCACAGAAGATGCGTCACGCAAGTTTGCCCTTGCGCCACCGCAGATGCGCCTCATTTACAATGCGGTGCATCGTGGCGCAAGGACAAGCAGATGCGTGACGTATATGCCGGCGTAAGGTTGGCGCAGTGCTGAAGTTGTGTCGCAAGCGCGACGCAACTTCAGCACTGTTCCAACCTACCCCATACCTAACATGGTGCGTCAAGCCTTACGCCTGCTTCAAGCAGGCGCAGGGTTTTGACGCATCAGCGTTGGGAAAGTGACTCAGTGAAATCTTATAAATTTCACTGAGTCACTTTTCAGGGGCGTTCCTGCGACGGAACACCCCCCCTGCGTGGAAACGCCCACATGAAACCTGACGCAGGTTTCATGTGGCGCAGGGCTTTACACCGTGACGCATCTCCACAGATGCCTCACGATGTAAATAGGGCGCAACGTGGCGCAGGGTTTACGCCGCCGCTGCGTCACAAAAGTGACGCAACGGTGGCGTAAAAGTGGCGCAACTCCAACGTAGATCTGCCCCAAGGTTTCTTCTAAACTGCTACCTTTAACTGTGGACATACGACACATGTGGTGGCCACGTTTAGCAGGTACAGTTTCGGAACACTTTGTCACGCAGATTACTCCGCATAATTTTCACACACACCCTTCGTGTTTTCTGCCAGTCATTATTAAACCTAGGCAACATTTAATCAAACTTAGATTTTCACATGCACCCACCCACACACACACGCACACACACACAGACAAATTGTCGCAGAGGGGAACCTTCCTAGATGGCAAACGGAATAACAACGAAAACGGCTTTTTACTTAAACCCTTTCTGCTAATTCACCCTTTTCTTTTCATGCCGGCAGCAACTTTTCTGTATTAAAAAACACCCTGGCACATCCTATGTTTGTCGACATCTGTCTGAACAAACATATCTGATGTCACAAACATGACCTATCCAAAATCTGGCGGTTCACGTCCTACCTGGTGGCAAGCAGAGCGTAGCTCCCAGAAGAATGCCCAGGAAGCGCTCCATCTTCAGAGGCTCTGTCCAGCCTGCGCGCAGGGAATAGTCCAACTTGGGGTTTCTTTGAGTACAATTGCAGACTTTATGCGAAGCACTCCACTAGACTGGCGCAACCAGTTGTTTGAGTCATCCTCAGGCCCGGGTTGCGCCTCTGCGCCTCAGCCTCCAGGCGCACGGCTGGTCTTTTTAAAATGCAATTTATTCGCCCAACCCATTTCCCCTCGGGAAAGGTTACTAAAGGTATTTTGTTAGGCGTGTGCAAGTGTCTGGCTGTGGAAGGGTCTAGGCAGGTTAGAAAGGTGTGCTCCTGCAACAAGCAAGAGCTAAAGAAAAATGCAGCCATATGTATGTGCGAACAGATCGTCTCACCAACCAGCAAACTATGCTCAGATTTGAAAGTTTATTAGAAGAATATGTATGGTATACTTTAAAGATCTGGCCACAGTGACTATGCATCGATGGATGAGTAGAGAGTTCATTCGGGTTTATACATTTTTGAATTACTAATAACTTTAAGTGACATTTTGATGGAGCTGCTTAAATGTGACATTCACTTGACACGTTCAGCGCAGGTTTGTTCATTTCAAAATTCGTGCATATTTGAGGGAACAACATTATACGTGGTTGAATAAAAGAAGACGTTCCTATTTGTAGCTCCAAAGAAAACATGTATTTCCATTTGTAAACGTTTGAACTGAAATATACCAACCAAGCTTGCATAAAAATATACATCTAATGACAGTGCGCCAATTTTGTGGTTTGGTGTAAATCTATTCAATAATGTTCAAAATATATGCATTATATGAAGGCGTTTGGTGGGCTTTCAAAGGTTAATAAGTGAGGCAAGGGGTCCGCAGGAGAACAGAAAACACTGGCTGATGTAAGGTGTAGGGTGAGCATTTCCTGACCCCAGGGAGGATATGTGGGCATTACAGACCAAGGGATCCTGCTCTTACAAATGTGAAAACATATTGTCACTGCAGTTGTTCTAATCCAGGGCATCCTGTGGATAGCCATGGGCACCATTTTGTGATGCACTGAACCCACAAATATTGGAGAATATAGTGCTGTGGGGCTCAGAGGTTGGTACTATCCGTGCCTATGCCTGGCAGGGTTAGATCTTGGCTGTGTGCCCCCCTCCGACTGGCAGTTACGGACCATAGCTTTGAGCCCCCTCCCTGGGCTTCGCAGCACTAGAACATAGCTCTGAGGCCTACAAGAAAGGCACCCTTTGTCCACGCCTTTGCAGCGCTGGATCATAGAGGCAAAACTTATGGAGGGGACCTCTGTCTCTGGGCGTCTTGGGCTACAAGTTCTAAGGAAGAGGGTTCTCCTCCCCTGGGCATCTCAGCGCTAAACTATGGCTGAGAGGCCTAGGGAAGAGAGCCTTGCTCCTGGGCCTCACAGTACTGCAATCATCTTGGCAGTCTCCATGGGCCCATTTCAAGAGCATTGTCCTCGATAGTGCAGCAGGTATAATGGTACTGGGCTCTGGTACCCAGGGTTATTGGGTGATTGCTGCACCCAAATGACAATAGAGCCTCTTGGAGGGTAATTAACTCCATACCATAGGGAGCAGATGAGGTCCCCAGGATTAAGATGCTATAACAGAGGAAGATTGGATAAAGCACTTTGCTAGCATATATTTTCTACCTACTGTGACGTCCGCATCAGACCAGGGACACAGCCATACTATAACCGCAGACTCTTTTATGACTCCCTCCACTGTTTCCTTCAGTTTGGAGGAAGTCAATGATGCAATATTGGCAAGTAAAGATGGGAAAGCCCCAGGTGCAGACGCTATCCCCGTCGATTTGTACAAAGCCAACATCGCTTTATGGGGGCTTCTACTGACTTTAGTGCGTAGGGCATGTTGCGCAACTGGTTTCTTAACAACATGCACCAAATCAATTATCACCCCTATCTATAACAAGCATTGGCATAGCCAATAGGTCTCGCCTTTGGGACCTTCTAAGTGTTTAGCCATGCAACAGTTGATTTTATTGCACCAAGGATATTGTGCTGCATAACTAAACACTTATAAGGTCCCAAAGGCGAGACCTATTGGCTATGCCAATGCTTGTTTTCCTGGCCACGGTTGAGGGGTCGACACAAAAAACTTTCCATGATGGAGCAGTGATGGATGAACTTTTTAGGGGTTAGTTTCGAGCAGATGTATCAAATGGCGCCACAGTTATTAGTGAAGAGAAAAGCACTCTTTCTATGGAAACAGTAGCAAGCGCTGCTGTGTAATAATTTCACTAAAATGAAGCGTTCTGGGCTAAAGCCAGATCTAAAAATATATATCATGTGACTGAGCTTGAGTATTAGGGGGTTCTTGTTTAGGGGGTTCTTTGAAAGAGGTGAATAATTTAGGTGACAAACAGGAACACTGGAGAACAGTCTCATGACTTCTAGAATATCTACTTAACAGTCCTATGTAACTCCTACTGCTGCAGCAAAATCAAACCACGTCGCATTTCATGTGTGACAATTAGGATTACAGCTAGTCTACTCACCAAATACGTCGCCAATCTAAACCATAGCGTGATAGTGCATCATAGATCACATTGGACCATAACTGTTCTCAAGTAAATAAAGAACCCAAACTAACTCATTTTAGCTAGATTTCAACACTTTAAATAGGCTTAACGTATCAATGTATATGCATGATGTTCTGTATTACTTTGAATGCAATACATTTCAGTCGATCTGGGGCTTCAGTAATGCGCGCCTCTGAGGTAAATGCACTATAATTTTGAAAACACAACTTTGATCAGACGGCACTGAAAAGTGAAAAATTAAAGGCACATTACAAGTTATTCGCAGATCTTGTACATTTCTGCAGCCCAGCAGCACCATCATGTGGACGGTTTCACCCTCATATGAAACAGAACAAGGAAGCTATCGGCTTCAGTAATGTGAAAGAAAGCTCTGGTATCTTGAAAGCTGATCACCCATGACGAGAGAGGAAAGCCATATGGCGCCTCTGTTCGCAAGCGCGCGCCCGCGCACATGCACTCAAGCTCTAGGCCACAGTGGAAGCATTTTCTGAAGCCCTTACTAAAAGTCTCGCCAGAGCACAGTGCATGCGCTGGCTCAGGCGAGACCTAAAAAGGGAGATTGTTCCAATCCAGCTTGTTTTAGGCCAATTTCTCTGCTCGATTCCCTGGTGAAGATTGCAGGTCGTTTTATTCTGAACAGACTGCAAGATTGGGCGGACACACATAACACCCTGTCAGACCTAAAATACGGTTTTCGTCCTGGGGTTGGGGCATCAGAGCAGAGCCTTAACTTAAGCATGCTAATTGGGAAATACTTTAAAATCAAAGAGGGGAATATCTATCTAGCCTTTGTCAACCTCTCTTCAGCGTTATATATGCCAAATTGTGGTAAATCATGAAAGACATGGGGAGGAGATGCCGATCATTAGCTTCCAAAGGGACATATACTCTGGATTCAAAGCCAGGGTTAGATACGGTACTAGCGGGGAATGAACTGAAGCCTTCAGGGTGCAGTGGGGAGCGAGACAGGGCTGTGTCCTGGCCCCTTTTCTGTTCTCCCTATACATAAACAGAGTGGGTGCATTACTTCCGCAAGTAGGAAATCGCCCTGTACCGTCCCTACTCTACGCTGACGCTGCCATCCTCATGGCACGTACTCCACTAGCCCTTCAGACCCTGCTCACAAACTTTGTTGAATATATGCAGGACCTTGGTCTCTTAGTGAATCAATCAAAAACCTTTGTTATGAAATAAGGGAGGAACACTGCCAACTGTCGAGATTTAAAAATAAATGGCACAACTGTTGGTTTTACTAATACTTTCTCCTACTTGAGGATTTTATTTGACAAAGAGGGCTTATGGAATAATGCTATTTCCAATAGCAAACTACAATTTAGTAAACCCTGTACAGCCCTTCTAGGATTTGCAAGTCGTTTGGGTTCTAACCCACCAGAGTTAATGATGTTGGTTTACAAAACTAAATGTCTCAGTGTAGCACTTTTTGGGGCAGGTGTGTGGGGACACAAGAAATGTGGTGACATGCATCTGGTAAAGAAATTTTTTTTTTAAGTATCTTCTTGCCACTCCTAAAAGTGCCCCAGTATATGTATGTTATGTCCAACTTGGAGCCCCTTTCCTCAAAGACCTAATAATGCTGCAGGCCATCCTACTCTGGTATAAAGTATGGACTTCTGAATATACTGATTTAAACCATGATCAGGGACTGTACCAACTCAAGTTTATACCAGTGCCTGCCATGGCTTGTTTATATCCACTGTTTCTGCAACAACCTGGGTCACCCTTAGTATTTTGAGAAGTCTGAAACATTTCATTAGTAAAAAATCTCTAAAAAGCAGAGCCGTGACACACTTGCGAAATCTGAGACTGTCAATCGAAATACCTAAGCCCAGCGTCCTGAAAAATCAAATGATCGTAACCACTTTTGATATGTAACCCTATCCTAAAGCCATTTTGAAATGCAAGGCATATGTTTAAGTTGACTCGTTCGAGACTGGACACTTTCCATTGATTGATTAGTTTCCCGAAAATGAATGACTATTCCACAATTTTAACCAGTTGTCCTTGATTGACGTGATGGCTCAGAATACTGTGCATGTGGTGTTCTTTTGCATGTTTTATAATTATCAGAGGAAGCGCTACATTATACGGATTAAAAGACCTTCATTTATACCAATAATCTTTGCCTTCCTTGTAGATCTGCCACAGTATGATATACTTTTTATGGGCTGTCTTCTACGCCAGAAAGAATATCCCCGTACATCCCCTACAGTCATGGACATAGTGTGCAAACCTTTATAGTCCTAAATGAATTGAGTACTGGACATACAATTTACTGTATCTCTACATCCTTTTAATTGAAAAAGATTTACATACGTCTGATAAGGTAGGTGGGGAGTGAATGGCGGAACCAATATGAGGTTTTTGTCCTCCCTCTTTACTCTGGTTTCATCTAATCTTAGCTAATTATGTAATGGGAATTTGGTGCTGATGCTTTTTTCCAACTGGATGTCGTGAATTTGGTGAGATAATCCACACACATGTTGACGTACCCTCTTCCTACTTTTAACTCCCAATTGTTGCACACCTGTCCTTTTATCACAGATATAATTTGGCATTGTTTTCGATTTTAAATTCCTTTTATTCTATGTTTTATTGTATATCTATGTACATACTTTGATCTGATGCTATGAATTGTATTTTTAATGTTTTTTATGTCCGTTTTGCATCATACACTGCTTTAATGGATGGCTAATCGCCTCCACACAAAGTTATTGGTTGATTGAGTCATCTGCATAGCTATAGAAAAACTGACCCCTAGAAGATGTAGGAGAGTAGATTAAAAAGCAGGAGTGTGGGGCACCACCATTCAATTGCTTAGGAGTGGAATTAAAATGTGGTAACTAAGTGATCTGCTGATATTCAGACAGAAACAATTTAATCCATTTGATGACTTGGCCGCCGTCCAAAACCCCACTTCTTATGGGATATTATTCAGGATGGAATGAGCTATGGTATTGAAGGCTGCTGGCAGGTCTTAATGTGCAAGTGTTCTAACAGCCAGATTGTCGACTAGGCATCTAAGGTTATCCAAAACCTGTAAGATCATCAGTGTCCAAGTGAGAATCTACCTTGGAAGGCATCCAAAATAATATTGTATTTGACAAATTGCTGGAGCTGTTTAAAGACCAGTTTTTCCAAACGTTAGCCAATGATTGATAGAAGAGATATTGGCTGAAAGTTGCTGAGATCTTGTGAGTCAAGGGTGGATTTTTTAGTATGAAATCAATTTTATTGGCAGAACACAAGGCAAGGCAAAACAGGACAATGGCACCTACAACCCAGTGGACCGGCTAACGTCCGGTCAGAATATGACAACGAGACAATGAATGGAAGCATTCCGACTGATAGTTAACACAGCATGTCACCTACAACCCATAGAGGGCCACCCGCGTATATAAAAAGGGGGGGGGGGGGAGTCAGCAACCCGCCTCCAATACGAATGGGTAGCTATAAGGTCCAGTGTGCTGCCAGGCTGGATTTTTTTATAAGGGATTTCACAATGGCAGTTTTCCATGCCATGGGGAAAATACTTTGTCCTAAGCAACAGATAAACAAGTCTAGCGTTTGAGTTGTTTTCCATTTCTGTATTTGATTTTCAAAAGAAAAATCATAACAGCAAGTTCAAGCTATGTTCATACATCATTGAGACACGCATGTATATAGGAACAGGTGATGCAGCAATAACAAAGCCAATAGAGTGCCCTGTCTGTCAGAGGCGTAGCTAGAGCTTGTGGCGCCTGGGGCTATCACTCAGATTGCCGCCCCTGGAGGGGGGGGGGAGGTTGCTGGGGAAAAAGGACGGCAAGTACTTGAAAGAGGACCGAAAGACACGTAGTATCGCCGCTAATAGTTACCTCGATCATGCAAGTTACATGCACATACATGACACGGTTCAAGGCTACACAGTTGAATACACCGGGAACTGGCAGTGACTGGCAGTACAAAAGAGAACACACAGACTGCATGATCTATCTGGGGACTCAGAAAAACCGCATGTGACATCCATCAGAGAGCTGCGTGAACAATTGATAGAGATCAGGGTGTGTACAATATCCCCACTACCACGGATAGAGTAATCTCACAGTTACACGCACATGCATACATCATACGCTAGGGCCCATTTCACTAACATACGCTCAAATACTCTACCAGCAATACACCTGTGGAAGGAAAACACTCCTAAACACCCTGCATCTATATCGAGGTCGATAAGACCTGGTTTTTGTGACTGTCCCTAAGCATAATCTATACAAAATATACAACAATAATCAATAACGTAAACCCAATAATTGACAAGAAAGAATATCCAACACCATGTTTAAAATTATATTGCTTTATCTAAAATTAGTCAAAGAAAATCAATCAGAGTAAATCATTTCTCATAATTACCTATTCTAGCTAAATGTCAGAACGGGTCAGGACAAGTCTCTCGGTAAATGTCTCTCAAGACGAAGTCCCTTCAGCATCAATCCTCAGCAACGCAGATTCGGTACGCGGCAAAGGCAAAATGGCAAGTGGCAAAGACCCTCTCTAGACTAACATCTTATAGTTTCTAAACAATAGAAAGATACATTGCGAACATAGAAAAAACCATAATGTCCGCCTTGACTTGCTGAGCAGAGCGAGAAGGAAAGGATGTAACATTGCTACATTTGAGAATCTCCGCTCAGGAAAAGTACACATAACGAAAACTACGGAACAGGAACCAAGAAAATAAAACATGTATCACAATTATCCTGCTTCTCCTCGGCCATCGAGCCACAGTTCAGAGCTTCCCTCTAAGGCTCCTTTGTTTCCCAAGGCTGCCAAGGACACTTTCACTTCTCTTGGAGACTTCCCAAAAACTGCTGCTGTCCTCATGGAAAGTTTTTCAACAAGGACCATGATCAGTTAGCTTCAGGACCATTTCCAGCAGGGGTCTCCCTCGTCACAGTTTTCATATTATAAACACAGCCAGGCTCATAATTCGGCCATCTTTTCTTAGGCCAACATAGGCCTTAATAGACCATCTTAATTAAAAGAGACAAAAACAACATTACTACAGCATAGTGATTAAACAGTGTTAACCCCACTAATACCCTTATGTGTATGCATTTATCTAGCACTTGCAACATGGAAAAGCATTAATTCGGAAAGCGTTTTGTGCTCAAAAATAAACAGCACATAGCAACATTTAAACATGAAAACATGCACGTTAATTTTTAAAACAGCACATTTATGCACACTCACGTGTAACTCTCTCTTGTTAGGACAAACGGATTGATTAATATAAACGCACTTGCACAAGACAAATAATTAATTATTAATTATTAATAAATTAATACAACGAATAGACATGCCAGAGCTTCAAAAGCCCCAGAATTTTCAAACTGAAAACTCTGCTCCAGCACAATTACCTGGTAATCCCTTCAGCACAATGCAAACATGCACATACATGACACTGTTCAGGGACCCATCAGCTACAGCTGACATTAAATGACCATTCATCATGGTCCCCCCATTAAAGCAGTGCACTTTGTGATCTTCATGGTACATGTTTTTTGCAGCAGGCACATTAACCCTCTGTGCTACCTTTCCAGGAGTCAACCCTTCCACTAGACAAAACTCGGATCTCTCTCTAGCGAGAACATTAATCACCGAAGATATCATGACATTTTTATTGTTTCTGAAAATTGCTGGAGGCCAGGAAGGAGGCAGCAAGTTTTTTTTAAACCATAATATACTTGCAAACACTACGCACCCACCCGAAATAGGTACCCAGTGTGGTCACACCGTTCGCACCGCCGTAACCTGCTCAAGGTTCATGTGACCTCAGTGACAGAGCCACAGTGACTGGATCACTGTTGCTCTAGGGTGTGCTGCTTCGTAAGCCTGCTCACAAGACTGGAGATGAACTTCAGTATGGATTGTGGTGGACAGGCCTTCAAGGTTAACTCACAATTGACACCACTAGGGTACACCTGCTTGTGCTAAGACATCAAGCCTTCTAAGGTCTAGTGTCACCTTCTAAGGTCTAGCATAGGAATATGCCCCCTCAGTAGAGTGGTCTGGTGGACTGGTCATGAAGGCTGAACCCAGTTCCCCAGTTCCAAATTCGACAGCTCTGGCCATAGTGCCACATCCTCTCCCCCACTGAACACCATACTGCCCCACTGAGAGAAACTCGCACTGCCTTCAGCTACAACCTAATTGTGCCCGCTATAAACACTTGGATGTGGCTCAATTCAAATTATGCACTTGAAAAGAGTAATATGCTCCCTAGAAAAAAAAAGTAAAAGAAAACACTCATAGGGAATGCAAGATTAAGTAAAGCATGTGAAATGTAAGCAGAAACAACATGGTTACCTTAACGATCTCTCACTCACTATTCAGAAATCAGCAAGTGGTTTTACCTGAAGAGTTAAGGACATGACTACAGGGCCCTGAAGGGAACCGTTTCAATGTCCATTGCTTATATCCTTACAAAACGTAAGCAGTATGGTTTATAAAGACCACACCCATAAACACAGAGCCATGGTACACATTTTTTTCCAATCCACCCATCAACCAGGTATTGCAGTCCCTCCTGGAATGGTACACTTTCCCACCTGGGGACAACAATGCTGTTCAAAGAAAGACTAGATAACAAAAGTAGTGCTTCACTGGCAAACTCTGTAAAGTGAGGCTGATGTATTTGGATGTGAATAAAACCAATCTGCCCACTTTGCAACCACTCTGTCTTGCTTTATTTAGTTATGTATTTATTTTTCATATTTAAAGCCTTCTATTTCTCTCCATCCCGCTGCACTGTGGAATAGAAAAATGTCAGAAAAAGGGCATTTCCCGCAAGAGTGTTTTTCTTTTTTGGATCCATTTCACAGGGAAGCAACTAAATGAAAGAAGGAAAGAGGTTGTGAACCGTTTCTTCAAGTTACGGTTTTCAGTAATTGAGGAGCAAGACAGAAAGAGAGGGAATAATAGGAAGAGAGGGGGGGAGCAGCTGCCAGCACAGAAAAGAAGAGGACATTGCCCGAGTCCTATTCCTTCTCTGCCCGTCCCCGAACGTCCATGAAAGCAAGCCGAGCCTTATCTGAATGCCTTTGTCCGCTCCCAAAATAGTGCCGCCTGGGGCGGACCGCCCCCACCGCCACCCCCTAGCTACGCCACTGCTGTCTGTGTCAGATTAGTTCACAAAAAACATACCGCTTGACCAAGACTCCTACCGCATAGGTCTTCCAACCTGTACATGATCACATATGTTGGACGTGGCTGTCTCTGCTGGGTCACCCCTATACCATTTGCCTTTTACCCTCCACTTTTTGCTGAATTCATTTTTGTTGGTCTTAGGACTCTGTGCACTTTACGACTGCTAAACATTGCTAAAGTCCTCTCTCCTTTAAAATGGTATATATCCAATTAGCATATTTAATTTAGTTATAAGTCTCTTGTACAGTGGTATAATATATGCCCAGGGCTCGTAAATTAAATCCGACTAGTGGGCCAGTAGCTCTTATTGTGCCACCGTTGTAAGTAGCACCTTAAAACATTTCCCAGGTCTGCCACTGCAGTCTGAATGCAGTTTCAAACCATCATGTCGACTTGGCATTTAAACCCCCTTGCCAAGCCTTAAACTCACCTCTTATTACATATAAGTAACCCCTACGGTAGACCCTAAGTTGCCCATAGGGCAGGGTGCTGTGTTATTAATCTCTTCCATGCTCATGACGAGCCCAGCTCGTCATGAGTCACAGTGGAGCTGTGCTCATGACGAGCTGGGCTCGTCATAACGGCCGCGTTCCGCCCACGCGCACCAGTGCGGGCGAATTAATCAGTGGCCGGAGTCGTGATGAGCCCAGCTCATCATGAGCACAGCTCCACTGTGACTCATGACGAGCTGAGCTCGTCACGAGCACCGCGGCACCGCGCCCCCCCCCTCACCATGGGGGAATTACCCCCACAGCGAAGGGGTTAAAGGATGAACATGTACTTTTAAGTTTGCATGTCCTGGTAGTGAAACACTTCCAAATTCATCTTTCACTACTGTGAGGCCTACTCATCCCATAGGAAAACATCAGGATTGCTTAATACATTTAATTTCAAATTGGGAGCAGGTAGCTCTTTCATGTTTGGTGTCTTTAGAATTGCAGTGAAGAGCCCTCTGATTTTTGATCAACATTTTAAAGACACCACTTTTAGAAAGTTGCCATTCTTCTTCACTTAGCACTTTTGTGCCTCTAGCCTGACCTAGTTCGTGTGAATGGGTGTAACGGGTTGTTAGACTTTGTGAATTCCTCTCAGACAGTCACACAATAGAGAGATTAGATGTGCCTAAATTGGCCATCTGCTGGCAGGATGGGGAAGGAGCTGAGCACAGCCTCACTTACAACTGAATAGCTCAGCATACTTCTGGACCTGTGAATGCTCTGCCAGAAAGGACTGTTGTGCTGCTGGAAGGACTGCCACTCTGCTGGACTGCTGCTCTCCAAACCTGCTGACCTGCCCGGATTGCTGCCTTGTTTGTCCTGCTTCTCTGCTACCTCCTGCCTGGGGACAAGGACTGGATCTTCAACTGTTCCAGGACATCCAGAGTGACTCCCAAGGGGTTAGTTTGCTGGCCTCCTGTTCAGAGCCACAGGGACACAAAAGGTTTCCTCCATCTTGAACCTGGACCCAGCCTGGGTGACTCTCCAAGTGGTGCCCATTGACCCTTTGAAGTGGTGATAAAGGTGCCCAGATAGCCAAAATCTCAAAACATTTTTGGATTAGAACTGCTATGAGAACCAGGAAGAGACAGGGACCATCCTGCTCACCTATCCATCCGAGGTGCATTGCTGGTCGGATTGACTTTGCGGCTTTACCCACTGTGTTCTTCTCCGCTGCAGCATATCTGTTTCAGTGCCCTTCATCAAAGGGTTGTTTGACCTTGTGGAACTGTCTTGGGCTGCAGCCCTCTACTTCGTCCCGCTGGAGATTTTCAACTTCCATTTCAGAGACTCAGTTCAAACGTAGAAATCTTCACTGCAGCTCCGACCCTAGGCTATCTGGTGCCAACGCTCCTTCTTCAGACATCACCTGCAGCCCTGCCTCACTGAACTTTACCTTCTCAGAATTTTTTACCAAAGGTAAGCACTGATCGGGCCCAAATGACTTCTTGTATGCGAACTGCCCTCCATCGCGGTCAGCAATATTTTTCGACTTTGGGCGGGCCTTGCACAGCTAGAAGTTTGCAGTTGGCGCTTTGATCTTTTTATAAAAAACTTTAAAAATTCCTAACTCTGGTTCTACTGTTTGGATTTTTGTCATTTTTATGTTGAATAATTTATTTAAATTTACTACCGTTTTTCAAATAGGTTAGGGATTTTTTGTGTGTTTTGTTTTCACTTTGTATGGTGCATAAATAACACATTGCCTCTACATTAAGCCAGAATGCTTTTCGTGCCAAGCTACCCATGGTTAAGCACAGGCTATATTAGTGATTCTTTGTGGTTCACCCTTTAAGGGATTGTAACTGTTGCTTGACCAGGGTTCACACCCCAGTCAATCAACAACCTAATTTCCAACAACATGCTACCTTCCATTTCACAATTTATCAGGAGTGTTGTGAACAGCTAGCAGCTACAGCGGGGTGGGACTCTTCTGTTGTCAGCCCAGCAGACAAAGGCTTCTAATTATCATGAAAGGGTGGGTGGGTGAGTTAAAGGATGGATGGGTGATGAAAGGGTGGGTTTATAGGCAAATGGATGAATGAGTGAAAGGATGGATGGGCCAAAGGGAGAGTGGAGGGATGGGTTGATGAAACGGTGGATGGATGGATGGATGGATGGATGGATGAGTGAAGCAGTAATGGATGGATGGATAGATGGGTGGAGGGATGCATCGATGGGTGGATAAGGGAAAGAATGAATTGATGAGTGAATTGGAGGATTGAAGGATGATGAGTGAAATGATGGATGGATGAGTGAAAGAATGGATGTAAGGAAGCATGAGGGAAAGAATAGCTTTATGTGTGAAAGGGAGGGTGGATGAAAAGGAGGAAGGATGGATGAGTGAAAGAATGAACAGATGGAGAGATGAGTGAAAGGATGGATGAGTGAGTGAATGGATGGATGAGTGAAAGGGTAAATGGATGGATGAGTGTGTGGAAGGGTGGATGGATACGTTAAAGGATTGGCTGAGTGAAAGGCTGGATGGATGAGTTAAAAGGAAGATGAATAGATGGAGGGAAAGGGTGGATGGATCGATGGAGTAAAAGAGTGGATGGATATGCAAAAGGATGGATGGAAAGATGATTGAAAGGATGGATGGGTGAAAGAGTGGATGAAGGGATGAATGACTGAAAGGGTGGCTGTAGGGATAGATGGCTAAAAGGATGGATACAGGTTCATGATGAACGTGATGGAGTGTAGGCTAGGTACAGGGCCGAGTTCGGCCCACTCGGGTGGTAGCTTATGTCCTTGATATGAGATCTGTGCAACATTGCTTTATTAGGCTTTACGTCGTTCAGCGTTGGATCCAAAGAAGTGTTCAGCAGCATGGCGGGGCTTGGCAGGGCTTCTCATTGTTCAGCCTCAGATCCAATGAAGCTTTCAACTGTGCAGTGAGGCTTTGTGAGGCTTCGCGCCGCTCTGCGCTGGACCTGGTGCAGCACTCAGACGGAGTCACCGTGGTGTGGTTGTGAAAGGCATTGCGCCGCTCGGCGTCTGCTCTGGTGGAGCCTTCGGTTCTGACCTGCGTGACTTTGCAGGGCCCTACGTCACTTCACGTCTGTTCTGATGGAACCTTCAGTTAGGCAGGAAGGAGTACACTCTGATGTCAGCCAAGGGTCCAGGACCTGGGAGGGGCATCTCTTGGGGTTTAGGCCTCAACCCAGCAGAGGCCAGCAGCAGGTGTCAGGCTCAGCTAGGCAGTTGCAGGACAGGCCTATGGAAGCTATTTTCTGTCTCTATAGCTCACACAGGAAGAAAGCCAACTGACCGTTGATGCTGCTCGGGGTAGTCCGGGATCAAGGGAAGCAGGTCTAATCTTCCTTCTTCATACATCAAGGCAGTTCCCAGTTCTTCCAACAGCAGGGCATTCCTTCTTCTGAATTCTACACAGGTCCAGGAGTGTTCTGAAGAGTGGTTCTTGAGGACTCTCTTTTATACCTTTCGACAGCCTTTGTGTGGGAGAATTCCCTGGACCCAGCTGTAGGCAAATCAGTCTTGATCCTGCTCCAGTTGGAACAGTCCAGCCTGAACTGCCAAGCCAGGTTCTTTCAGAACCAGGGCACAAGCAACGGTACGGCTTGATTCCAGTGACACAGAATGCACGGGACCCATGGCTGGGCATACCCGTCCCAGTAAGGGTGACACACTAAATTATCTAAAAAGGTGATGGATGGAATGCTTGAATTCATCTCAGCCACTGGCTGCATCCCAATCCATAATTATTTTGCACACCATGTCACCTTAGTTTGGACCCATCTATATGCAACTCAAAATTAACCCTGCTCCAGTTGAAACAGTCCAGCCTGAACTGCCAAGCCAGGTCCTCCTTGAACCGGAAAATAAATCAAGTTGTACCTGGCTGATGTGCCCATAATAAGGGTGAAACCTGTCCTGAGTTGATTTCTTTTCAGTTCAGGGAGGACCTCTCCTGGCAGTTCAGGCTGGACTGTTCTGACTAGGGCATGGTCAAGGCTGATTGGATATGGCTGGGTCCAAACTGAGGTGGCACAGTGGGCAAAGAAAGTTGGATTGGGATGCGGTCCGGAGCGATTGCCAAGGGCAGAGATTAATTCAAGCATTCCACCCATCAACTTTGCTGTTGAAACTTTTTAAAAGTGCCATTTTTAAAATTGTAGTTTATAATCCAACTTCACCATTAAAGAGTATTTTAAATTACAATTCATGTGAATGTAAACATAATTTCTCTATCTGCGCCTAGTCTGAGGTTACCACTAATTAAAGGTAATAGGTTAACACAGTGTTAGTCTTGGGAGAGATAGGCCTTATAACAGTGAAAAACGATTTTAGGCGTATTTCGCCATCAGAGTATGTAAAACCTAACACACAATCTACTTTTTAAATGCAATTCACTATGCTCTATTTGCCTTTAGGGCCTACTTTAGATTATTTTACCAGGTCGATATGGCAGTTTAAAACAGCACTAGAGGCTTCAGTGACAGACCTGAGCCATGGTTTAAAAGGCTACTTCAGTGGGTGAACAATAAGTAGTAATAGTCCATATTCCAGCTGCCCCTACTAATGCGTGCTAAGGCTTTGCCTTTAAACCTGCTTTTATATATATGTACTTATTTTATTAGGATTATTATTTAAACTTTTAATGTTGTAATGATACATGCATCTGAACAGCTGCTTATATAAAAAGTCTCCTCAATAATGCCAAATTATTGATAGTCAATAATGACATTTCCTGATGAGGTAATTTATAGTGATTTCATGCTGTATGCAAATTGGAGGGGCCTCACACATTCCTTTTCTACCCCATGCCCATAAAATACTAGAACAGGCTTTAGTAAGTGGGGTGCCAGAGCATCTTGACCTGACCACATCAGTACAAATCTTGCCCTCCACAAAATTTTAAAGTTGCCAAATAAGTTCTGATAGTCCAAACGGGGACTCCAGATCCTCTGGGGCCACACTGATCTTGGTCTTACACACCCAAGCATTCAAGTTGGTCACCATCCAGGATATACAGGTCCCTCTTGAAATCTTTAAAAAGTAATAAGCCCGCAATGTGGAAGAGTGGGATCAGGGTGGTGTAGATTCCAGAATTGTTGAGGAAAAACAAAACAAGATGGGAGGTGTGGTACAATTAGGGGTGTTACCTGGTGAGTAATATTTGGGGTGGGGGGAGCTTCCTATTTCCCCAAAATCAGGCTGATTAAAATGCATCATATGAGGGGCAGGACAGGAGGAGGGCTGAAGGAGCAGTAGGAAAGGCAAGGAGTGTAGATTGTGAGCGGTACTTATATTCAATATTTAGTAAAATAGCCATTTTTGAAGATCTTTAAACAGACAAATGTATATGTGTTTTTGTCTGCATATATACGTAAAAATCCCAAGTGAAATCTGACAAACACCTCACTAAACCCGATGTAAAGCAAGTGCACCCAACTATTTACTACAGGATACATTTATTAGGGGGGTTTACCATCCCAAACACCCCCTGAAGTTACAAGCTGGTTACTCAACAACCACAGTAAGGATTGGAGCATACTCTAAAAAAGGGTCACACAAAGATAAAGACCAGCAGGCTTTGTGGGATAGAGACTAGTTAAAGTATGTGGTCCAAAGGTGCCCCCTCTCTCGGAGACAGGATATAGGGCCACTGTCTTCTCCCAGAGATCTATGTCCATTTCTTAAAGCCATAGGCCACAGGTATCTTTTGAAGGCAGAGACCAAAGTATAGCATAAGAAATCCAAATACTTAACTGAAAAACACCTCCTTAAATGGAAGTTATCCTTTATTCGGAAAAGAAAAACTGGGATATTACCTTACAAACAACAGATCCTCTCAACATTGTGGTATGGTTTCCCAAATTTTGCAGCTGCAAAACAATAAAAAGAATGCATCCGAAAGAATCAGAATTTGCAGTATTTATGTAAGAGGCTCAAATTTGTCTGCCACAGAAACGTTGTCACACAACCAGCAAACTAGGGGCCATATTTGCAAGCCCCTATCGCTATAGGAACTTAATTTTTAACAATGTTTCTGTGGCGATAGGGGCTTCACCTTATTTACAAGGCGGCATTAAGCCACTTAACATAGCTTAACTAGGCCTTGTAAATAAGGTGCCCATTCATGCTATAGTTAACATTAAAGGGGTGGACAATGGGTGTTGCGGTGGGCGTTCCACCCCAACACCCATTGATTTTGATTTTGATGCTGCCCCATATTTACAAGAGTGGCATAAATATGGCGCAGCGCCAAAATTAAAACCTGGAATTAACATTGCAAATTGAGGAGAAATGCTGTACTTCTTGTTTTTGCTGTTAACACAAAAAGTGATGAATTTTTGTTTATGTGCAGGAAGGTGTTCCTTTTTGTTTATGTGCAGGAAGGTGTTCCTTCCTGCACATAAACAATCATTTAAAAAATGACGATTTGCAACTTCTATGAGTGCTGCACAATGGCATTCTGGATTGTTTATGAGCAGGAAGGGGCACCTACCTCCACATAAACAATAATTTCTTCAACGTAGGCACCCTTGCAGTAGGTAGGCAGCTGAATTTAGCACCAATGCAGGGAGAAATACGGGGGTGCGCCGTATTATTGTAAATACAGTGCATTTCTAAAGTGATGGAGCGCAGCATTAGCTATTATGGAGCTAACCCGGTCTCCGCCACTTTTGTTCTAAATATGCCCCTAGGACCTCACAGATGGCAGGAGACTCAGCCACAGCGGAGAGGGCAAGAAGATGCCTGGCAGGCTGGGAGGCTGGAGGCCAAAACAAGCAATGGAGGACAAGTGTGGGGACCAGGACGCCCCCGTACCTGCTGTGCCCCGCAGCAGTCTCTCTCTACTTCTTGTCCTGGCCTGGCACAGCTTTCACAGGTCACACAAAGCATGAAAGATAGAGAATAAGAACACCTCTCTCTTGCCCACCCTACTTGTATTGCCCCAAACCGTGTAGGGCAAATACACGGAGGTTGAAATAACCTTACAAGCCTTTATTTTTTTACATTTCGCAGGGGCTTTTGTAACACTTGCAGAAATAAATTTCCAATATCGCATTTTTTTTGTAAATTGGTAAATCCTGGGGAGTCTGGTTATGTTTACAATGTCATGGTTAAAACCCAATGTAATTTGCTATCATAACACTGCCCATGACCTCACACATGGCTGCTATCACAATTGACATCATCAATGACATCACATATACCATCGTAAATCTTTACCAATCGTGCTTAGTTAACAGAATGTATTGGGCACAGCTAAAGGATAAGCATTGTGATTCCTGTCTGGAAAGGTGTTGCGTGCAGGACGTTCACTGAGAGCCTGTGGGGCTTGAGTAAAAGTCTGCATTAGAGACTTATATGCATGGCTGTCTGGGTGCCCGGCAGTAGGGTGGTGAGTACAGACCCTAAAAGCCAGCCCCTGAGCCCAAAGGACGATGGCTGAGGCTGACGCTGGCTCTGGGCTTCGCATGTGTGAATGAGTCCTGATGAATGTATGTATGTACTCACCAATTGCGCTGTTTATTGTTTCTCACATTTATTCATTAGTAGTTTTGCAAACGTATTACTCCGCTTTATTTAGTATGCCGAATTATTATTGATTATTACTTTGGTTTAATTTAGGAGGCCCCCAAGTAAGCTATGACTGGTTCAGTTGACATGCAATTGAGATTGACCAATACACAGTTGTTGCCAGCATTCCTCACGAGGACTGGGGCGCTCCAACCCAGGCCAGTTCAAAATCAAATTGACGCATCACAATGAATTTGAATTCTGAATTTGAATTTTAAAGTGATTTATATACCGCATGGCTAACCGGAGGCTTCCCCGCACTGACGATAAGAGCTGTGATGCAAGACAGAAGGCCCCCTAAAGGCTAGATGGAATAAGCCAGGTCTTCAACTTCTTCCTGAACATTAGCTTGTTGTGCTGTCCTCTAATGTCCAGCGGGAGAGTATTCCACAGTTTTGGCACCAGGTGGGAGAAAGATCTGCCTCCCCATCTGGTCTTTTTAACTCTAGTGGTACTGAGGAGGTGTGAGTGCGATGACCTTAGAGATCTCGAGGGGGCATAAACCGAGATCAGGGATTTGAGTTTAGGTGGGCCTTTGTTATTTACTGCCCTGTGGGCTATGCACAGGGCTTTAAATTTCACCCTTGATTCTACTGGCAGCCAGTGAATCACAACAAGCCTACACCAAGAAACGAGAGGAAGCCATCAACAATGTCTCTAGTATCCTGGAATGTGGCAGGGTTAGATAATCTCCTAACAGACTCAAAGGCAATGTCCTTTTGTAACCCCATATGACATCATTTGCATTAAAGAGTCCGGGCGCGAGACAGATGCACCAATAGAAGGCTACACTCCCTGCCACAAGAACACACACAATGGGCCATGCAATGGGAGGTCTATCAATCTTCCTATCCGCTCGATGGAACTTTTTAGTTACAGAGCATCCCGTTTCATCCAGTGTACTGATAGGAATGCCTGTGCAGTCAATATCAGGTAGGCAACAGGAGGGGAATGCACTCTGCTTTTACTCTGTCCACTGATTCAGACGGTGCAGCAGGACCCAGGGCTTAACCTCCAGGACGTCTTTAATTATGGCATGTGATGTTCTGTCTCCGCCCGTCTCATGTAGGAGGTACCTCCCACCATGTGCCCTTCAACTGAGGTGCAATATTGGCCTAAGACCCTTCCGTTGACTCTTCACTACATGCCTGCTTCTGCTCCATTGGCCTCAGGGGGCACAGATTCCAGAAGGGCCCCTGAGCCACCCCCTCTCAGGTGGCCTTGCATGACACTATCGGCTGAGAAATAGCGGATGGTGTAAATACAGCCTTCGTTCATCTGCACCACTCTCGAGTCTGCCTTGGGCCCAAAGACTGATGTCCTTTTGCACTGTACAATGGAAGACCTGTTGGTGTGACTGCTACTTCAGGGCCCACTATTAAATTAATTGTAGTCCTGCCCCGCGGGCTGCCTTCTCCCCTCTTCACTTTGCTTCTGGGCTTCCCTGTAACTGTCTTGGATGCTGCGATGGAGTACCCTCCTGCTGGTACCATGGACAAAGAGCCTCTATCACAGTCACTTCATTGAAGGGGGTTCTGGCAAGTGGTGAGAGACGTCTTCTGCTGGTGTCTCCGATACCATGCACATAGCCGTGCAGACAGTGCCATATTGCCCATAATGCCAATATTTGCCCCTTATTGTGAATCCTGCCTGGCCATTCAATCTCTGCATACTCATTTCTCGAACTATTTCACTTTCATTCCCATGTCTTTTTCAAAACCATCAACAATTGTTATTCTCAGAGACTCTATCTGCTAGCAAACAACATGCCATTAACCAATCATGTCTGAAATCACTGCGTGGGAACATTTGTTGAGTATGGCTGAAGTATACTCAGAGATCAAATTTATGTGATTGGATTTGTATGAACCCTACTGAAAAGAGTCTGGATGATCTTCAGAAGAGAAGAGAATTCGCAACCGTACTGAGGTTTGGAACTGTGGCACCTCAAGTCATGGACATGGAAGACCTCTCATGGAGAGATAACATCTGCCTCCAGGGGGCTCCAGAGGAGGGAGAAAAACGATATAAATGTGGTTCTGAAAGACTGTAAGACCTGTCAGCCATAGGGTGATCTTCTTGAAGCATTTTGTTTTCAGCCTCCTATTTTTACTGGAAATTGTTTTTGTTGGCCTTAGAACTCTGTGCACTTTACCACTGCTAACCAGTGCTAAAGTGCTTGTGCTCTCTCCCCTAAAACATGGTAAAATGGACTTACATCTGACTGCCATATTTAATGTAATTATCAGTCCCTTGGAAATGGTATGCCATATTCCCAGCCCTGCAAATGAAATGTAGTACTAGGCTTGAAGCACATAATGTGCCACCTACTTTAGTAGCCCTTTAAAACATGTCCCAGGCCTGACTTGGCAGCCTGAATGCAGTTTTAAACTGCCAGTTTGACTGGGCAATACAACCCCCTTGGCAAGCCTTTGACTCCCCTTTTATTGCCTATAAGTGACCCGTAAGATATGCCCTACATAGCCCATAGGGCAGGTTGCATCATATTTAAAAGGTTGGACATATACTTTCAAGTTTTACATGCCTGGTAGTGAACAATTAATAAACGTTTTTCACTGCTGTGAAGCATACATCTCACGTAGGATAATTACATTTAATGAGTGCTAACTATTGAGTGGGAACAGGTCAACATTTTGTGTTTGGTGTCTGAGAATCTGCAACAAGGATCCCCTATAATGGTAAAGTCAAATTTTAAGTAAGAATTAGATGTTACAATTTATTTATTTTTTACAACTTTGACACTTTTAGAAAGCTGCTTTTTTCCTACCCTAACTATTTGGAGCATACAGCCCGTTCTAGGGTCATATGACTGGGTGTAGTTGGCAGTTGGACTTTGTTTATTCCTCCCTGATAGTCGCACAATAGAGGGATTAATATGCCTGGATGGGCCATCACTGGCAGGATGACGGGGATGGAGCTGGACACAACCCCACTTGCAACCGAATAGGCTGTGCTCTGCCTCCACACAAAGGACTTGTCACCCATGCATTGTTCATACAACCAGTTTGGAGCCAGGGCGGGGAAAGCATGACATTTCAAGCACTTCAAAGGGAATTCTGTAGAAATGTCACCTACTTCAAACAAGGCACAAATAATTGAAATAGGACCCTCTGGCCCACACTTCAATTGAATTTCTGGACCTGCGGAAGGGCTCTCAGAGAGCTGCCTCCTGCTGTGGCCTGCTGTTTACTTCAGAAGACTGCTTTGCTGCACCAGGAAGTACTGTTTTGCTGCCGGAGCCTGCCTTGAATTCTCAGAGGGCCTGACTTGCTGCTTGAGCTCTGTTCCGTTGCTGAACCCAGGACTACCAGAACGATTCTAGGAGCTAGTTAGCTGGCATCCTGATCAGCACCTCAGGGACAACATTTCCTTCCCTCATGCCCTGGCCACAGCTTGTCTGGGGGCACAGTTGACTAATGTGAAAGCCTTTGTGAGTGTGCTGAGACAGGGTCTTTGTGATGTGCAAGGGTGGTTGGTGACAGCTCCGCCCCCACAAGTTAGAGATGGCCCATCTTGACTCCTTTGTCTCACTGTAATACACAAAGACCAGCTGTCAGCTACACCTAATCATGTGACCCAGGATACAGGCATCAACTGGTTGGGACAAGAAACTGCCAACTTTCTAAAAGTGGCATTTTCAGAATTGTGACTTAAAATCCCACTTTATCATTAAAGAGGGTTTTAAATTTACAATCCTTAAGACACCAAGCTCCCAATTGAAAGTTATCGCTTATTAAATGTAATAAGGTAACCTGATGTTAGCCTAGGGGAAAGGTAAACCTTGCAGCAGTGAAAATGAATTTCAGAGTTGATCAGGACAGGACATTTAAAGCTCGTTAAATAAACTGCACCCTGGTTTTTGGGCTGTGTTGGGCCTATTTTAGGAGTGCCATATGTATTAAAAAGGATGGTTTAGGCCTGGCAAGAGTGTTAGTTTGCCAGGTCGAAATTGCAATATATAACTTCACACACAGGCTGCAATGGCAGGCCTGAGACAGGTTTAAAGGGCTACTGAGGTAAGTGGCACAGTAAGTGCTGCAGGCCCACTAGCAGAATTTAATTTAGAGGCCCTAGGTGTAGATAGTACCACTTTACTAGGGGCTTGTAAGTAAATTAAATGTGGCAGTTGGGTTTAAGACAATTTCACCAACTTGAAAGTAGAGAGCACTAGTGAGCAGTGGTAAAGTGTGCAGAGTCCTCAGGCCATCAGAAACAAATTCAGCGAAAATAGGAGAAGTATAACAAAATGTTTGTGGGGAAGACCACCCTGCGGGTGACAGGTATAACACTCACCCAGTCCTGGAGCTGAAGAGCTCCTAGACAGGCTGGTCTGGTCAGCATTCTCGACCCCAGACGGCCAGTTCCAGCTCAGGGATATGCCCTTTGGATTGAAGAATGCCACTGTCATCCTCCAGAGGTTGGCGAACTGGGTCGTGATTGGAAAGGAGGCAGGTAGATTGTATTCCCCTTCTGTTCCTTCACCTCAAAGGGGCCAGTCCAACGATTCTGGAGAGCTCTTGGCTCCACCACTCCATGACCCACCCCCTCTTGCTAGTCTGAGACTCTAACAGAGTGACCTTTTGGACATGCAAGATTTCATCACGTCTTGACTGGCCCCAAGATTGTCTTTAGGATTCTTTCAGAAGCTCTGCTTGTGGTTACAGAGAGCCAGCAGGTATCTGACTACATACTGAGGGGATTTTCTGAGAGCTTGCTCCTACCCTTCTCTTTCAAGGCTGAGAGGTCCTCTAACAGGGTGACCATAGAGGAGCCTAAATGAGCTAAACACAACTCCCTTCTGTGGCACCTCCCTGTAGGTGTATAGCAGACATGGCAAGAGGAAGTCCCACTTCCTCCTCATGGGCTCCGGCAGACCAATTATAATGACCTTCAGGGTCTTGCTGAATCTTTCACCAATCCCATTTGTTTCAGGGCGATAGGGTGAGGAGAACTTGTGGTTTACCCAACACTCATCCCACATAGACTTCATGTACGCTGACATGAAGCTAGTGCCTCTATCGGACACAGCTTCCTTGAAAACCATACACAGGTAAAAATACCCATCAGGGTCCTAGCCAATGCAGGTGGAGTAACTCAACTTAGAGCAAGGGCGTCTGGGTACCATGTGGGATGGTCCCCAACACCAGGATGAACCTGTTGCATAAGGCTGTCTTGGGATACAAGGGACCAACAATGTTGATGCCCACCCTTTCAAAGGGAGTACCAATGACAGGCAAGGGAACCAGAGGAGCCTTCACTTTTTCCCTGCTTTCCCGCTGGCTTGGCAGGTGGAACAGGACCAGCATAATGGGTCTGAGGCTGGCTTCATCCAAGACTTATAAAGATGGGGACAAGCATGACAAAGGTCTTGTCCTAACCAAGATGTCCTGCCGTGATTATGTTGTGAGCCATCTCTAGTTAGAAGGAGGCCCTGCAACACTGGGGGACCACCAGCACACAGGCTGCCACAGGAACCTTAGGCTCAGTATATGGAAGGTCATTCTCCCAATAGATAAGGTGATCTCCAGAGATATCACCTGATGCCTGGCTTCAGCTTGCCACCTTCAGCCCTCTGGGGTGGACATTCTTTCTGTGCTTTGCAGAGTTTTTCCCTGGTGGGTCCACCCTCAACTTGAGATCCAGCAAGCTCAGGCAGGTCTCCCAGGGCAGCAATATCTTCCCCGGTGGGCTCCGGGGCGACCCCCTTGGGTTTTATATCAACCTGGACTGTGAGAACATCAGGGGCTGGTTCCCAAGCCCCCTTCCATTTCTAGGCAGCTGCCATTGTTCCAATTGCTAGGCTTCCTTGACTCCTCTCCTCGGGCAGCCATGGAACTTGTTGTCATACAGGCCCATTCAGGCAAGCCTAACATCTCCAAATGTGACCTGAGTGCCACTTCTTTCCAGACAGTGTGCTCCAGGTTGTTTCCCAACAGACAATCTGCAGGCACAGCAGAGCTCACAGACCCCACCCACTCAAAGGGACCCAGACCCACTGGATAGTGACTCTCACGGTTGTCTGTGACAATGTGCCTTGGAGTCTCCACCCTTTGAGGGTGACCTACTGCCTGTACTTGGAAGAATGTGAAGGCATGTGTGCTTTTGGCACCGTCTCTCTATCCTCCATGAACAGTTAAGTAACCAATGTTCTCACCCCTGCTCACTAGGAGTACATCCTCCCCAAGCGCTAAACTCGCCAACCCTGGTGTCTGCCCACCGGTGAGGGGCTCTGCTCTCTTACGACATTTTGAGTCTCCCTTGTAGTGCCCATACTTATAATACACAGTACACTGGAGACAAATCTCCCTGTCTGCTTATCAGAAATCTCCTTCCTTGTGGGCTCAGGCTGGGACTGGTTACTCTTGTTAACTTAGGAATTATTTTTAGGCCTTTAGAGAACTCCTTATTTTTGAGTTTTTCTAACCCCTCTTTTTTGGTGAGGGCGCTGTCACCCTTCTATATAACCCCACTCCCCTGACAGAAACATCTCTGTACACTCTGGTGCTGGCCCCGAGGTCACCCTCCTTTGCAAGCTACCTGGGATCAGTGAGCTTACTATTAATCAGGTGCTGGTGCAGCTCTGTAAAACAGATATTCAACATGTGCGCTCTCAGTATCAGATTAAACAACCCAGTAAAATCAATTTTTCATCCCCTCACTTAGCCATTCCGTGCCTTGGTGGCATAATCAAGGAAATCCACCCAAGACTGACTCTGCAACTTTTGGCTATACCTGAACCTAATGCTATATTTCTCGGGGATGAGCCCAAACTTGGCAACAAGGATGGTTTCCCATGGAAGTGTACTTCATCGGGTCCCCTATCTCAAGTGTAAGTAAGGTGCGCCGCCCCACTGTAAGCATGTATTTCCACAGTGATGCCACCCAATATTCTTCTGTGACCCTGTGCATGAGGTTCACCTCATTTACAGTAAAAATCACTCGTCAATGTCATCCACTACCACTTAGCTGGGCACCGACAGCCTCATGCATCAAGCCCAAATCCAGTCGGTAAAATACCGATTCCTTATTAGCTCCCGGTATTAAGTAAAAAATACCCAATCCCAATGCATCAACCCAAAAGCAGAAATCGCTATTTAAGGAATCCTTAAATAGCGATTCTTTAAATAGGGATTCCTTAAATACCGATTCCTTAAATAGCGATAGCATTTAAGGAATCCCAAAGTGAGATTCCTTAAATGCAATGCATCAAAGTTAAAAAAATTAGCGATTTCGCTAATAGGGGGAGCAAATTACCATGAAGATGAACTGCATGGTAATTTGCAAAAACTTTGAAAAATGCACTTTTGTGCATTTTTCAAAGTTTCATGTTGCGCACACACATGCCCTTAGAGCATGTGTGTGTGCAACATATGTGCACATATCATTTTCAGGGGTGCAACAGGGTGTCCTTTTGACACCCTGGCACCCTTGAAAGTGCTCCCGCTATTAGCGATTCGGTAATACGGAATCGCTAATACAGAATGGCTTTACATTCATTCCTATGGGCCTCCAAGCCCATAGGAATGAATGGGTAGGTATTCCTTATTACCGATTCGGTATTACCGATTCGGTAATAAGGAATATTAAGGAATCGCTATTTGAATAGCGATTCCTACATGCATAGCCTTTTGCTATTCCTTATTAGCGATTCCTTATTTTTCGCTAATAAGGAATCGCAAATGGCATTGTTGATGCATAGGCCCCCAGATCTTTTGGGATGTGGACCTTCCTATCCCCCTCAGACACTGTGGGTATGCTGCCGCCATTGCTGCTGAAATCTGTGTGCCTTGCCTTAAGTTCCAGCTCTATGATGGTCACTTGATGAGTCAGAAGTAAATCATTTTCACACAAGGCTTTCTCAGCCCCAGCCTTCTTTTGCTCAGCCTCCATGGCCAGTTTTTTCCTTCCATCTTAAGAGTGGCCATGTGCAGCCTAAATTCCTTGTCAGCTTTCCTGGCCACCAGCTCCTCTGGGATAGAGTTTGGAAGGACACACTGCTTGCTGATCTAGGAGGGTGTTCCAATTCAGGAGCCATATTATTCTCCTCCCCTGTGTGCTGCATCTCAGGACTTGCACCCACGTCCTCTCTTGCCCCTCCATATCATCTCACTCATCCTGGTCATCTGTCGCTGTCAGCAACTGGTGAGCCTCTGCCCAGGCCTTCAGAGCTTTCTGAAGCTCCAACATTTTGGTGCCCTTTTTGGATGGAATTCTCCTTTCCATATAGAACTCCTTGATCTCAGCCACAGTGTAGCTCGCCAGGTTGATGGGGCCGCATGCCATTTCGGCAGGTATGGTTACAGACAGTGAGGTAGAATGAGAGTGAATTTGCATAAAGGAAAAATGGCCAATTAAGGACAAATTAAAAAACTCGAATTGTTATAAAATTATTTATCTGAAATTTTTAGTGTAACACAAAACAACTGCATGGTAGTGTAAAAACAAAAGACCTAATCTCGCTGCTCAACACTAATGTAGGAAACTGGGTTATTGGTTGAGGGGGTGAAACCTTTCTCAAGCAGCAAATACAATTCTTGTCAGGGTGAACCACAATCAAACCCCATATTAACCTGTGCTCAACCCTCTGGCAGCTTGTCATGAAAGCAGGCAACCTTAATTTAGAGGCAATATGTAGAGTATTTATGCAGCACTTCAAACAGTAATAAAGTGAAAACATAGCAAAAGAAAAATCCCACACCAATTTAGAAAAATAAAGTACATTTTAATAAATTGACTCCAAAATGACAGAAATGTAATCAGTAGAACTGGAGATATGCAAATTTGAAGAATTCAACATAAAATAGTACCTAGTAGCACAAAGCTCCAACTCTGGTAATCTGGTCCCACCAAATTTGGACAATGTCAGAAGTTCAGGAGCAAGTTAGGCCTGCTGAACAGAATACCTTAAATCTTGGTTGTGGGGTATTTGCAGCTTCCGACAGGGTGTGTCACGTATCGGCAGTTCCGAGGAGCCGCAGGGCTGCAATGCAAGGCCCTGCGTCAGGGATACACTGCATAGCAGCAGGTCCGTGGATCTGCTGGGATGTGATGCAAGGCCCTGCACCAAGGATATGTTGCGCAGTGGCAGTTCCAGGGAGCTACAGTGCTGTGATGCGAAACCCTGCGATGAGGTGTCACGCAGCCTATCTTAGGGGTGACATATGTAATGAAAAGGGAGTTTTAGGCTTGCTGAGGGGGTTATATTGCCAAGTAGAGTTGATAGTTTAAAACTGCATTCAGGCTACAATAGCAGCTCTGGCGAATGTTTTAAGGGGCTCCTTAAGTGTGTGGCACAATAATTGCTGCAGGCCCACTAGTAGCATTTCATTAATAGGACCTGGGTATATTGGTATACTACTTTACTAAGGACTTCTAAGTAAATTAAATGTGCCAATCAGTTGTTAGCTAATTTTACCATGTTTTAGGACACCAGCAGAAGCACTTTAGCAGTGGTAAAGTGCACACAGTCATAAAGCCAGCAAAAACAAATTCAGAAAAACAGGTAGGTGAAGGAAAAACATTTGGGGGAAGACCACCCTAAGGCTGACGGGTCTAACATACATTATTACACACTCACTACTAAATTCTACATATTAGTTTACAAACACAAAAAAGGAAGCAGGGAACTCTGGGTAGCTCCCACGTTTAGGCAGAGCAGCTCTTTAATATGGAGCACCCTGCAACACCACAACACTCTGTATCTGCTCACTTCAAATGTCTGTTTCTCTAGCAGAGTTTTAAAGCATATGATTTGTACAGTGCCATCTACGCCGAGCTACAGAGTCACAATGCTTTTTGACCGTTTTACAGCAATGTCTTAAAGCATAGGATTAGTAACTGCCATCCACACCAAGCTGAAAATTTGCAAAAGCCTTTTCCCACTCCGCACAGTATTACTGCTTTAGATCGGTGAAATACCATCCAAGCCAACCTGGAATTAATAAAAGGAATCCCTGGACCTGAGATGTAGGAGATCCTGGTAATTGCTCACACATCCACCTGTGTTTTTGCTCTTATATACGGCTCCCATCATTAAATATTGCCTTAAGTGGAGGGAGACCTTAAGGTAATTTAATATTCTTGACCCCCGTGAAACCAACAAAACCTGCTCTGCTATAACTCAAGCGTCGTAGCACCTGATGCATTAGGCATCTCGGGTGGGAAACCTATGATGGAGCATGCCACTAACCTGTGTTGGTGGGTGAGGGTTCATTTAAGAACCTAGTGGGTTTTCCACAGGATCTATGTCAGCAGGCTCTCTTTCAGAGTTTGTTTAATTTGATAAGGAAGTGAAGCAAACCTTCACCCTTCTCACTCTCTCTTTGTTATTTATTTATTATTAAAAAGGAATGCCAGACACATGTTTCACTCTAGTTAATGCTCTTCAGAGAGGTATAGTTTTGTCCAGTCACAAGGGAGCACTCAGTATAAGTCAAGGCAATACTCTTTCAGGATTAGAGTATCGTATACATTAAGCGAAAAGGAAGCAGGAAACTCTGGGTAGTTTCCAGGTTTAGGCGGAGAGCAGCTCATTTATTTGGAGCACCCCATAACCCTCACCTCAAGCATAGAATTAGTGCAGCGCCATCAACACTGAGCTAAAAAATGACAAAGCCTTTTGCCATTTTCACAGCAATTCCTTTAAGCATAGGAGTAGCACCCTCCAACAACACCAACACTATGAATATGCTCATCTCAAATGTTTGTTTCTCTAGCAGAACCTGGGGTGGAAAAAAGCTTTAATCATTTTCAACTCCATACCTTACTCCATACCCAGTTGGGCCAATTTCCTTGACTGTAGGCTTGTTTCACTTCTAGTGTCGAGCTCTAGCCACCAGGTGCATTTCAGGAGGCTTCCTATCCTCAAATGGGGCGCACCTTGAGGTCAGCTGGTTTCACTGTTCCCCTGTGCCAGCTTTCGTCCTTTGCCTGACTTCAGGTGCTCCTCTCCTTCTGTTGGGACACAGAAGTCCAGTTCTTCCCCCAAGTGGTCCTGACAGGTGTAAGGGGGCCAGCACCACTGGCCTTGGATGAAGCCATCTAGTCATGGGGTCAGTTGCACAGTCCTGAGTCCTTCAAGGCTTCAGTTAGATTGTCCTTCCAGATGTCCATAGTGTTGCCGCTGTTGCAGTCCATGGCCAGGGTCTTGCTCTCATTCAGGTTCTGTGGATGCCACTTCTATGCCCAGTGCCAGCCTGTGGGTTGGGGACACCCTTTGTCTAATACTAAAACTGGTCCTAGTCAGTTCCTTTATTTCCCCTGGGTTTGGCTCGAGCCTGGATAGTGAGACAAAGAATGGGTAGACCTGGAGGCGGATTCCTTGGAAGTACAATCAGGGCAGGGAACGACTTCTCCCCAGCCATTTTGTCTGGAAGACCAACTCCCCTCTACTCCCAGGCCTCTTTGTTTCCTGCCTGGCCCCAATATGCATTTTGCAGTGGGAGAGCCATTACAAGCCCAGGCATCTGGCTGCTCACAAAAAGGTCCCAGATACCTTAGGCAAGGAAATGCAAACTTTCTAAAAGTGGCATTTCCAAAACAATAATTTGAAATAAGGTTTTATCATTAAACATTTGTTTACGTTTCAATTAAAATGAGTGGAAGTGTTAAATGGTAGCGGCAGTTTCAGTCGATAACCCTTCAAGTATTGCCCGGCGGTAATCGCCTCTCATACCATTCGATAATTTACCAATGAAAGAGGCAGGCGCCGGAGACTGGAAGGCAGGAAACAAAGTTTTATTCCGTCGGAGCAGAACACATCAGATCAGACAGCAAGGTATCGTCACGAGGTGCTCTAACTGCATCTCTGAGGCCTGGCCTCTTATACACAGGTTTATGACTTTATTGTACATGGCACATTCTTGAGATTACTTTGATGTATAAAAGAACGTCTTCGGAATCCCCACTTCGAATTCGTTCCCACACATATCTACAGTGGAAGTCCCCACCCCATCTACAGTAGGAGATGGCTATCACGCAGCTGGACATTCCGCCAATTCCCGGGGGTGTGTGCAACCGGCCGGGTCTCAGGGGGTAGGGGCTTTGATCCACTGTAATCCCTTTGATGTGGGGTGTTTCCCTTACAGTAGGGGCAATAAACTGCATCCGCAGGGCTAGGTGATGGCCTGGGACCGGTTCGGATAATGGGGCGCAGAGGAAGGGGGTTATCAAAGAGATGCATGACCATGTATGGGATGTCGGTCGGGCGTGGGATGTGGTTCCATGGCAGGGTTGCGCAGAAGGAGAGGGTTTATGGCCCGTGTATGAGAGAGCGGGGGTGGCCGGCGCGCGGGGGATGCTCGCAGCGCCAGGGGAAAGCGCTGGCGATCGAGAATGAGCGGGGAGAGAGTGGGGTGCCTAAAATGGCGGCCGTGCATTCGCTGTGCGTGGCGCTGGGGAGAGGCAAGATGGCGCAGATAATGTTCAGTTACAAGCTAAATTTCCACAGTCCTCCCTTTTAACATATCTCGCCAGCTTGTCTAGTTCGGATCTATCCCCATAATACTACGAATTTCCACCTCATACAGAGCTTTCATTCGCTCTGTTTCAAAGTCCAAAGTCTTAGGGCAGATGCAGTTCATAAAAAGCGAACATAAAGGTGGCAGACACTGAATCCCCAAGCAACATCCACATAGTATCACAATCGGTATTAGGATAAATGAAAACAGCCTCCATCCCCAACTTTTAATAGTGTCCCAAAACCAACTCCCCAGTGACCACTCTTCTTGCTCTTGATGGACCTCTGCGGATAGTCTGTGGAGGTGTTCAATTGCTTTGTAGACTGAGGGTGAGTTATCCGGTACGTAGGTACAACAGCTGGACCCAATGATGCGGCATGCTCCTCCACGATCAGCCAGAACCACATCTAGAACGAGGCGGTTCTGAAGGGCCACTAAGCGGACGGCCTGGAGCTCGGCGGTGTTGTTGGCGAGGGCGCCAGCCGTAATGTTCATCGCCGTTTCGACTGCCTGGGTTAAGTGGCGGATGGCACGGCTGTTTGCCATTGGACCCCAGAGTGGAACAAGGCCTTTTACTGCGTCCATGAACTGTGCTCCGGCGGAGTCGGCTTGCACAATGTCTTTGGTCCGTTTCTGTCGGTGATGGTTTGCTGGAGCCACATATGTCGGAGGAAGGACAAAGGCGATGTAGCAGGTGCCTCCCCAACCTTTCGGAAGCCAGGTGTAGGCCTTAGTACCACAGACGAAGTACATATTCGGGGAGGCAACAAAGGAGGGTGGGTCAACTGAGTCCAATGTTCGGGTGATGAGGCAGGAGCTGTGGCCCACCAGCTGCGCCCCCAGGCCTTCGAGGCACACAAATCCAGTGATGTTGATGACGGACAGGGCCACTGTTAGGGTGGCGGCCGTCCGTTTCCGGAGGTAAGAGAAGGTGGGTCTGGCTGGGTTGTTGAACACTTGCATTTCAACTCGTTCTTTGGCAGGGATGTCCATGTGAAAGGAAGTGTTCGATCTCAGAGGGCAGAAGAGGGCAGAAGTTCTTCCAGTTTTGTTCAGCCAGAACCCATGGTAGAAGTGTGACATGGTTCTGCCGGAAGTGGCATTGTCCTTGTAGCTTTCTTGCAGAAGGATTCGCCAGGCGAGGCAGGAACTATGGACAGAAAAAGGTGAAGGGATGAAAGGGATAGAGTGTCCAGTAGCATGTGGTAGCAACCCACAGATCCAGCAATTAGTGGCGTTGGCGGCAAGATTGTGTTGGTGGAGCAACTGCACAAAAGAGTTATTCCAGAACTCCTTACGCCTTTCTCGGAGTTGGGGTGAAAGTGAGATCAGATGGTGTTCTTTCGTGGTGGTAGGTTGAACGGTGGTTGTCAGGGTCGGTGATACCTTCTTGCAGTGGTGTGCATGCAGCCAATTGCGTTTCCCCTCCACTCGAAGAGCTGTTCGGGTGGTGATCAGGACTGGCAGGGGGCCCGTCCACCGGGGCTCCAGACTCTTGGTGCGCTGGAAGTTACGCACTAAGACGAAGTCACCGGGTTGGATGTCGTGTCCGGGGCCCCTGGAAACATCGGGAATGGCGTGCAGCACCTGCTGATGGATAACAGACAACGTTTTAGTTAGGTTATACAAATAGTCAGACATGAGGACGTCCGGGACGTCGTGGATGGATGTTGGCTTTGGAGCAGCCCAAAGGTTCATGGGCCGCCCGAAAATGATCTCGTAGGGGGTTAAGTGGTGTTTAGTGGGGGTGGAACGCATTGATAGCAATGCTAGCGGGAGAGCGTCTGGCCCTCTCAGTCCTGTGGTGGCGACTATTTTTGCTATCTTAAGCTTCAATGTGGCGTTGTGTCGCTCAACCAAGCCTGCAGATTGGGGATGGAAGACCGCATGGAATTTCTGTTTTACACCCAACCCTTTTAAGATGAGTTGGATAACTTCGGCTACGAAGTGGGGGCCGTTGTCGCTCCACAAAATTCGACAAAGGCCGTATCGGGGGAAGAATTCCTTCAGTAGTACTTTTGCGGTAGTCATAGCGGTGTTGTCATGGGTTGGGTAGGCTTCCACCCACTTGCTGAAGGCACACACAACGACAAGTACGTACTTCAAACCTTGGCACCTTTCTAACTGGACATAGTCCATTTGTAGGACTTCAAAGGGGTGATTGGGGACCCCAAACCCTCCCCGGGGTACAGCAGTTCCTTTCCCAGGGTTGTGTTGGAGGCATACTAGGCATTGTTGGACCAGACGTTTGGCTGAGTCTGGGATTTTGTCGTTGTGCCAGACTTTGGAGATGAGCTCGATCATGGGGGCAGACCCTATGTGTGCGGGGGAGTGTGCCATGGTCAGCATGGGGATCAAGTATGAGTCTGGTAGCAACCATTTGTTCAAGTCTTTAGTTCGCCAGCAACCGTCATCGTCCTTCAATCCCACCCGGGCCCATTCAGTTAATTCGTGTGGTGTGCTGGCTAGTTGGATATCCCTAATCGTTTCCCTAGCATCCTTCCATTTCTCAGTTTGTGACCTGGTCACGTACATACGGGTCGTGGACCTATTCTCGGCTGTGGTTCGGGCAGTAATGTCAGCCAGTGCATTTCCCTGTCCTATAATGTCTGTCACCTTCTTGTGTGCCTGGCATTTGATCAAAGCTAACCGTGTGGGGAGGAGGACTGCTTCGGTCAGGGCAGAGACTAGATCTCCATGCAGGATGGGTGTGCCATGAGAAGTCAAGAATCCCCTCTCTTTCCATAAGAGCCCAAAGTGGTGAACTACCCCGAAGGCGTACTGACTGTCTGTGTAAATGTTTGCGGTTGTCCCTGCTGCCAGGATGCAGGCTCGTGTGAGAGCAATTAGTTCCACCGCCTGTGCGGATCGCTGTGTGATGCGGGCTGTCTCAACAACTGTTCGGGCTGTGGTGACTGCATAGGCAGCTGAGGTGGTGCCATCGGGGAGCTTGATGCATGAGCCATCCACCCACAGTTCTCCGTCAGGGTCCGGGAAGGCAGTATCCCGGAGGTCAACCCTACTCTTGGTTTGTTCGTCGGTGAGGGTCACGCAATCATGTATAGGGGACGCATTGGGGTCAGCATCAGGGAGAGGCAGTAGAGTAGCTGGATTCAGAGTGGTGCATCGTTTCAATGTGATGTGGGGTGCAAGCAGAGTCAGTTCATAACCAGACAGTCGTGCGCTAGTCAGGTGTTGAGTCTTGGTTTGGTTCAGGAGGGTGTCAACCGCATGGGGTACCAATACTGTGAGGGGGTTTGAGAGCACGATCCCCTCGCTTTGCCGGATAGAGATAGCCGCGGCGGCTACTGCTCGAAGGCAGGCGGGCAAAGCTCTGGCTACAGGGTCAAGAGTGGCAGAGAAGTAGGCACAAGGGCGTTGCTTAGGGCCTATGGACTGGGTTAGGACAGACAACGCACATCCCTCCCTTTCGTGGGTGTAGAGGGAGAAAGGTTTAGTGTAGTCTGGGGTTCCTAGGACTGGGGCCGAGCAGAGGGCGTCTCGTAATTCTTTGAAGGAGGATTGACATTCGGGTGTCCAGGGGAGGGGGAAGGGGACATCTTTAGCCAGCAGGGAAAGCAGAGGTTTTATGATAAGACTGAAATTTGGCAACCATTGTCGACAAAAGGAGGTGAGGCCTACTAGGGACCGTACTTGCTTCTGAGTCTTGGGAACAGGGGTTTCTAGGATGGTCTGAATTCGGTCAGGGGTAAGTTTTCTCCCGTCTTTGGATAGTAGGTGGCCTAGATATGTTACTTGTGGTTGGCAGAATTGCAATTTCTTCCTGGAGACCTTGTGACCGTTCTCCGCGAGGAAGCGGAGGAGGTGAATGGTGGCTGTGACGGCAAGTGGAGTGGTGTCGGCCGCCAAAAGAATGTCATCGACGTACTGTATCAACACCACTCCATCGGGTAGTTGGACTGCATCTAGTTGCCTCTTGAGGGCTTGGCTATAAATACTGGGACTCTCAGTGTAGCCTTGGGGTGCCCTGCAGAATCTGTACGAACGGGCTTTTAAAGTGAAGCCGAACAGGTAGCGGCTGTCTGGGTGGATGGGGATGGAAAAGAATGCGTTCTTGAGATCAATAACAGTAAAGGTGGTGGCAGTGGATGGAATCAGGGTGAGGATGGTGGTGATGTCTGAGACCACGGGGTACTGGGGTATGACTACTTTGTTAACCTCTCGCAAATCAACAATGAAACGGTAGGCTTTCTCATCTCCCTCGCCTTGCTTCTTTACAATGGGTAGGAGAGGGCTGTTGCAAACATTACTGACTACTTCTTCTACCACTCCTGCCTCGACTAGGGACTCGATGATTTCCACCAATGCCTTCTCGCCTTCGGGTGATATCCGATACTGTGGAAGCTTTGGGAGCACTGCGTCCGGTCGGACGGTTATGTGTACCGGGTCGATCACCATGCGCCCTACATCTGAGTCGGTTTTAGCCCATAGATGTGGAGGTAATGTGTCGAGTAGGGACATGTCAGCATCGGTTATAGAGAGCATACGCCGTGTGTGACAGGGTCTGGACAGATCTGGGTTATCGTGTAGGATGACTCGAACTCCGTCTGGGGAGCATCTGATGGTAGCTCGAAAATGTTTTAGCAAATCAAGTCCCATAATAGCATCGGGGGTGTTGGAGGAGAGCAGAAAGGTCGTGTCAGTGGTGTTATCTTCTAAGTCAAAGGAGATTGGTGCTGATAAGGGGTTAGTGGAGGGCGTTCCATCGAAGCCTATTGAGGTTACATGTGAGCCAGACAAGGGTGCCCTAGGAATCAGTCGTTTGGATAACACACTACGTGTCGCCCCAGTGTCTACCAGGAATGGAGATTTTGTGCCCAAGACCTTAGCAGTGACGTAAGGACCTTGCTGGTCAACACGGAGTTCGACTGGATCCCTCCCTTGCCCCTGGCGGTCCTATGCGAAGTCATGGGTGCTTTCATAGTCGGACTGTTGACACTGGTTTTGTCGGGGGCGATCAAAGGTGTTTGGTCTGCCTGGCCTGTCGTTGATGGCGTCGTTCGTGTACCCTCGTCCCTGTCCTCTATTTCTGGGGTCATATGCTGTGTCTCTGGGGTCCCTATTTTTGTTCATTTCCAGAAGGACCGGGCACTGGGATTTCCAGTGTCCGAACCCTCTACAGAACGCACATTGATTCCCATCTAAGTCTCTCCGTCCGTTGTAGGGTGCAGGGGTATGGTCTCTAGGGGGTAGCTTTCTAGGGGCGGTTGGTTGGTAATTCCCTTTCGGGGGTTCTCTTCCTATGGTCACCCCTTGCAACTGTGCTATCATTACCCTCTCCTTTAGTTCCTTTTTCTTCCTTTCTGACGCCCTATCGTTCTCATTCTTTTGGTTTTCGTAGTATTGGGCCATCTGGAGGATAGCTGCGGGTTTGGAGGCTGCCCAACTACTCTCGCTGGTCTGCAGCTTCTGAGAAACTTCTTGTGATAGACCCTTCACATAATTCTGGACAAAGAGGTGATGTCCGGTTGCAGTGGTCATGTCCTGGCCACTATAATCGGAAAACACAGTCTCGAACTGAGAGAAGTATTCAGACACATCCTCCTGGGGTTTCTGGCGACAAGCCGTCACTATTGACCAATCTACCTTTCTTTCTGGGATTAGAGTCTTCAACTTAAGTACAATCTTGTCTGGGAGCTCTAATATGGCTTTCGGGGGTTTCTGTCCCGGTTCTCGCTGTTTATCTATGGTATCGAGTTGTACCCAGGTATATCCGAACGGCTCAGCGTGGTCAACTTTCCGGATTTGTTTCCACACATCAGCCGGCAGACATAATCCGAAGAACAAGTCGATATCTGCTAAAGTCATTATTGTTGAGCCTAAGGCTGTACCTAGTTCGGTGTAGAAGGCAGTCGGGTTCTTTCTTAAGTCGGGTAGAGTTTTTCTAAAGGTCAAAATATCTTGTCGGTCCCATGGCTGGTAGACCCAATTATATACAACCCTCCCCTTCGCATCTTGGTGGTTGATGTCGTCATGTGTTCCCTGACCTCGTGGGGGGACCCAGTAGGGGGCGGCCTCTTTGATGGGCATCATGGTATCAGTCCTTCCTTCCTGGGGCTTAGCCGCTATGGGGGTTTCTGTTTTGGTTGTCTGCCTGTGTTCTTTAAGGTGTCGATAGACCTCGAGTGTACGAGTGAAGAGGTTCGTCACATCGCCCTCTCCTTCTTCCCCAATGTCTACCTTCCTATATAGGGCCGCTAAGCCTTCGGGACCTTTATCGCGGTACCTATCCTCATATGCATTCAGGGCGTGGTAACAAAGTGGTATGACAAAGTGTCGTCTACGGCTGTCGGCATACGAGTTATACACATCTGTTATATACTCCTCACTTTCCTTTCGCTCCACCAGTGTCCCTACTATCTTGTCGATTCCTGCTCGTTCATCCTTTGTTAGTCGATTCATTCTGGTGGAATCTTTCTTTCTTATCTCAGGGTCATCCAACGTCGTTGCCGACGTTGTGTTCAGTACAAGAGGCTCGGCCGGCGCGGAGGCCGTGAGGACCGAGGCCCCTGTACTGCTTTCGCTCGTGTTTGGGGGTTGTGGGTGTTGCACTACCGATTGGGAGGGTGCGTATGGAGGGGGCATGTAAATGATTGGGGGACCTAATAGTAATTCGTCATTCGTTCGTTGCTTAGAGGACAACTCAGGGTAGAGCATAGAGGGGGTCCTAACAGCGTACTGGCCTGAGGTTTCGGGCTCCTGTCTTAGTTTAGTTTCCCTTCTCTCCTTTATTTCTTCTTCTAACTTTCTAGCGGCAAGGTGAGCTGCCTTTCGTAATTCCTTTTCTGCCTTTACTTCTTCCCTCTTTTTCCGTTGCGTTGCTTCTTTGCGCCACATGCCGATACTGTCAAGCATAGTAGGCGTCGTCTTATTGCTACGCAGAGCCATTTCTAGCACTTCTATCTTATGGTCGTCGAAGGATCCCATCAGTGGCCACTGACTCTCGGGGTCCTTCCTGGTATATTTATGCCATAGCTTGCTATAAGCTACGGCGACTAGTCCATATTTAGTGAACATGTCCTTATTAGGGGTGCCTTCCAGTGGAGCCGGATGGTCCACCTCTAATAAGCGGTCCGGGCAGAACCAACTACCAATCAGTGGGGAGAAGATTGGCATGACGGGTTTCAATGGGGACAAAAGTCAGCACTACCTATCTTTTCACTGCTTGCAAAGACTAGACAGAATATCTCTATTCCTCGTTATTTGTAAGCAGAGAATACCTCCAAAGAACCAATATCGAACAACTAGTGTTCGGACAATCAATCAATCAATCAATGGGGAGATAAAGATAGGCACGACGGGTTACAACGGGGACAAAAGTCTGCGTTACCTACCCTTCACTATTTGCAAAGACTAGACAGAATATTTCTATTCTACGTTATTTGCAAACAGAGAATATCTCAAAGAGCACTATTCTTCAAAACAATCAATGTTCGGTCAATCAATCAGTCGGGAGATAAAGATAGGCACGACGGGTTTCAACGGGGACAAAAGTCTGCGTTACCTACCCTTCACTATCTGCAAAGGGAGAGAGAGAGAGTGTATTTCTACTCCTCCCCGTTTGTAGACAGCGAATATCTCAAAGAGAACAATCAATGAGCAATACTAGTATTTTCAAAACTTCTAACAATCAATCAATTATTTCGCAATTTGTCGTGTATCACGACCTTACCCGGACCGCGTGGACAGTTTCTCGTCTTCCGCCTCCAGCGCCCGATCGTCCTCTACTCTCCGTCATTGCTGCGGCACTCCTGATGGTTCCCAGTCAGGACCGTAGATCACTCGAGAGAGGTCTGCTCGGAACCAGTGAAGTTCGGATGATCGGCTGCCAGACGAGGGTCTATTGGGCAGGAGCTCTCCCGATCGTTGCAGTCATTCACTCTGTCGTCAGGACCTCTCCCACTGGATCCACGTGTCTCTGATGGGCCCCACGCTTGGGACGCCAATTGTTAAATGGTAGCGGCAGTTTCAGTCGATAACCCTTCAAGTATTGCCCGGCGGTAATCGCCTCTCATACCATTCGATAATTTACCAATGAAAGAGGCAGGGGCCGGAGACTGGAAGGCAGGAAACAAAGTTTTATTCCGTCGGAGCAGAACACATCAGATCAGACAGCAAGGTATCGTCACGAGGTGCTCTAACTGCATCTCTGAGGCCTGGCCTCTTATACACAGGTTTATGACTTTATTGTACATGGCACATTCTTGAGATTACTTTGATGTATAAAAGAACGTCTTCGGAATCCCCACTTCGAATTCGTTCCCACACATATCTACAGTGGAAGTCCCCACCCCATCTACAGTAGGAGATGGCTATCACGCAGCTGGACATTCCGCCAATTCCCGGGGGTGTGTGCAACCGGCCGGGTCTCAGGGGGTAGGGGCTTTGATCCACTGTAATCCCTTTGATGTGGGGTGTTTCCCTTACAGTAGGGGCAATAAACTGCATCCGCAGGGCTAGGTGATGGCCTGGGACCGGTTCGTATAATGGGGCACAGAGGAAGGGGGTTATCAAAGAGATGCATGACCATGTATGGGATGTCGGTCGGGCGTGGGATGTGGTTCCATGGCAGGGTCGCGCAGAAGGAGAGGGTTTATGGCCCGTGTATGAGAGAGCGGGGGTGGCCGGCGCGCGGGGGATGCTCGCAGCGCCAGGGGAAAGCGCTGGCGATCGAGAATGAGCGGGGAGAGAGTGGGGTGCCTAAAATGGCGGCCGTGCATTCGCTGTGCGTGGCGCTGGGGAGAGGCAAGATGGCGCAGATAATGTTCAGTTACAAGCTAAATTTCCACAGAAGAAGTATTTCTCTAGCTGCTACCAATCTAAATTTTGCCTGTCTTAAATGTAATAATGTAGCCCAATGATTCCCCATAGCAGCAGCCAGCTTTTTTACAGTGAAAATCATCACTTTTGGGGATATTTCACTGTAAGAACATGTTCAACATTCATTTCTATATGTCTTACTTTTAAATATCATGCACCATGCGTTTAAGGCCAAAAAGGCCTATAGACGGGTGACTTATTAATATTTAAAAGGAAAGTTAAGGCCTGTCAAAAGAGGCATTTTGACAAGTCAAATTTGCAGTTTAATCTGCCACATGAAGGTTACCTGTGTGCAGCTACCAGACTGTGCACAACTGTAGTCTCTCACGTGCAGCCTGCACGTGTCCACATGCATTTGCACACGTGTTCACATGTTACCAGCCCAGAGCCACTAGCTGTGTCGCTGTAGCCTTATCTTAAAAGGAGGATGCTGGAGGTTAATATGGACAGTCCAATTACCATACAATTACCATGAGTAAGAGTCAGGTAATGAAACTCACCCACAGTGAAGGTCCAAAAACCGGGTGATCAAAAAGCAAAAAATACAGGCATACTAAATGGGCAGAACCTATATGCAACAAGTATTTAGGGCATGAACAAAAAGGGGCTGTATTTTAAATTCAGCTTCTTAAATCTGATTTGAGAGGTCACATGAAGCTAAGGCATTTTATGACAAACAAAAGAGATATGGTCAGGCACAGGTAGTTTGTAGAGTGATTGCGCTGCAAAGTATTCTAAAACATTTTGACATTAGTTACTGAAGCCCCTCCCAAGGAGCCATTACCATTTTCAGTGTACAAATGTGCACAGAAGTGACACACCCATCTTGCAATTTGCACAGTGAATATATTGATATGATTTGTCTTAAAATAAAGAAAAATCATTCCAAGATGGCCACTGTGCATGCATGGCAGTTATCTTGAAATGAGTTTTATGCTTTATGAAAAATTAAAATTAAAATTGCTTGCATATTTTGGAATTCATTTTCATTACATCATAAGAGAACTCATTCCAAGATGGCCCTCTCACATGCAAGTGCACTACAGGCAGCGATTTGGGGGAATTAAAGCAAGAGCAAAGCCAATATGTATCATGAGCGAAACCTATTGCCTTTGCCAATCCTTGTTTTGACAGAATTATTCTGTCATCGTTCTCGTTCCGAAGGTCATGGGGGATTTCGGAGTGTGATAAATCTCCGGCCTTTGAACCAGTTTGTCGGGAAGATCCCGTTCAAGATGGAGACCATGCAGCATGTGATTCCATTGATTCAGGCTGGATGGGTAATGTCTACCCTGGATCTTCAGGATGTGTACCTTCATGTGTCGGTGTCTCAGGAGTGTCAGCAGTTACTGAGGTTTTACCTGAAAGGTCAGCATTGGTAGTTCTGTGTCCTACCATTTGGCCTGCGGTCCTCTCCCAAAAGTGGTGGCTCCTCTTGTGGCCCATCTTCACCTCCAGGGAGTGTCTGTGTTTCCCTACCTGTACGGTTGGCTTCTGCAGACCCCTTCTGCCTTGCTGATGTCTCAGCATCTGATTTTGACCATTCCTATGCTAGAAAGTCATGGGTTTCTCCTGAACTTTCCGAAGAGCCATCTTCTTCCTGCCACCCGGAGGTCCTTCATAGGAGCGGACTTCGGTTCTGTTCTGGGCAAGGTGTTTCTGCCTCCTTCCAGGATTCTGCATCTGCAGAAGCTGTTGAGGAAGCAGTTGTCTCAGTCTTCAGAGCCCCTGCTTCAGTGGCTGGAAGTACAGGGTCACATGGCTGCAACAGTGTTCATGATTCCATGGGCCTGATTGCTTATCTGGCCGTTGCTTTGGAATCTTCACCACTTGGTGCCTTTTCCTGTTCAGGACTTCTCTGTGCCTGTACCGATGTCCGGAGATTGTGGCTGCTCTACAGTGGTGGATGGATTCTGTGAATCTCTCCAAGGACATGTGGCAGCGCCCACCTCCGCTGAAGGTGTTGATGACGGATGCAAGTGCGTCAGATTGGGGCGCTACTCTGGGTCAGTGGACTGTGCAGGCTCGTTGGCAGGGCTCGGAGTCCCGCCGGTCCTCCAACTGGAAGGAACTGTCTTGCTGTGGAGCGGGCCCTCCAATTCTTTTGGGATCGTCTGCTGGGTTGCAATGTTCTGGTGCATTCCGACAACACAGTGACTGTGGCTTACATCAATCATCAGGGCAGTACTTGTAGTCCTTCCTTGAATCTGGTGGCCTGTGCCATTGTGAGTTGGGCGGAGCTTCATCTCCTGGCCATTTCTGCTCAGCACATCTGGGGCTTGGACAATGTTGTGCTGGATGCACTGAGTCGCAGGTTTCCATCATTTCTGGCTTTGTGCCTCTCTCCCAGGATATAACGGTTAATCTGCCGGAGGTTCTGGACTTCCATGATGGATTTATTTGCTTTCAGGACCAATGCTCTGCTTCCCCCCTTTTGTTCCCGGACTCCAGAAGGTGGAGGCCTTGTCTCTCCAGAGGCCCCCTTGGTTACTGTTTGCCCTCCCTCCTTTTCCTCTCATCCCTGTGTTTCTTCTGAATGTTCAGAGGGTGTGGGCACAGGTGGTGGCTGTGTTACCTCACTGGCCCCGGAGGTCTTGGTTCCCATTGTTACTGAGTCTGGCTGTGGGTCCTGCTTGGATCTTGCCTCGCTGCCCATCTCCCCTGAGGTCTGCCACTCCTTCCCTCCTGGTCCCTCTCACCTTCGCGGTCTGAAGGTTGAACGGTGGTCGCAAGGGGGCCATGGTTTGCCTGACCACATTATTACTGTGATGCAGGATGCAGGAGGTCCACTTTATCTTCTTATTCTAGGCATTGTGCTTCTTTCACTTCCTGGTGTTTTGAGCTTGGTCTGTCTTCTACTTCTTGCCCTATAGCTGATATGTTGCAGTTTTTTTGGATGCGTTATGAAAACATTATGCTTTGTCTACCCTGAAGGGCCAGTGGGCTGCTATTTGGGCTTTCCGGGATCCGGTTTCCCTGCCCTCTATGGATGGGCTGTTGGTGTCTTGTTTTTCCAGAGTTTCTCTCTCTCCTCTCCTGCTGTTCCTTCTTCTGTCCCTTTGTGGGATCTTTCTATGGTCCTGCGTGCTCTGCTGTCCTCTCCTTGTGAGCCTTTGAGGTCTGTTGATCTTAAGTTCCTGTCTTTTAAGGTGGCTATTACCTCGGCTCGTAGGTTGGGTAAACTCACTGCTTTGTGTTGTTTTCCTCCCTTCTTGCGGTTTATGGATGACCCTGTGGTCCTCTGTTTGGATCCTAGCTTTCTGCCTAAAATATATTCTATGTTTCATTCTCCTCAGGAGTTGATCCTGCCTTATTCCTACCCTTCTCCTGCTTCTCCTGCTGATCAATTGTTGCACACTCTTGATGTTAAACATGCCTTGACGTGTATGGTCGGCTTTTCGCTCTTCTGATTCCCTGTTTGTGACGTTTGGGCAGGCTGGTCATGGGAAGGCTGCTTCTCGGCCTACACTGTGTCGTTGGATCAAGTCTGTTTTTCCTTGGCTTATCAGGGCTCTAGTTTGCCTTGTTCTTCTGGGGTACAGGCCTGGTCTACGAGGGGTGTCGCGGCTTCTTGGCCTGCCTTTCATGGGTGCCCCTGGATGAGAACTGTCATTCTGGGACTTAGGCTTCAGATTCTACTTTTGAGAAGCATTACCGTTTGTATTCTGCCCTGAATGTTTGTGTGAATTATGGTTGTGGTGTTTTGTGTGCTGTGGGGCCTATTGCTCCCACTTGATTCTGTTATGTTATTAAACATTTCACTTTGGTGCGCTTCACACCTGTGTGCAGTCTGTTTTGTTTCTGCTGGTGCACCAAAGACCTTCATGTGTTTGTTGCTTTGGTAAACCTCATTAGTTATGACTGGGACAAGGACGAGGGACGTAGATTGCTCTGATTGCTTACCGGTAATCCTCATTACTCTTAGTCCTTCTCGTCCTCGACCCAGTCATACTTCCCACCCACCCTCCTTGTTCAGGCCTTTGTTGCTTGGTATGTCAGGACATGCTTTCTGTTGGCTATGTAGTTATAACCCTTGGCAGGAGGATGGGTGTAGCCTAAAAGTGTTTCCTGTTTTGTTTCCTGTCAGTGGAATATACCTCATAGGTTATGACTGGGTCGAGGACGAGTAGGACTAAGAGTAATGAGGATTACCGGTAAGTAATCAGAGCAACATGTCAGATGTTCACTTCCTGGTTTTAGATGCTCCTCCTCCTTTCGTGACCTTTAACAAACCTTGTGTTTTGAGAAAGAGAGATGACTTCCTGCTTGATTGACTTTTTACTGCATACACATCAGTTCCACACCCTAAATTCCTGACGTCTTAGCAGTGTTTCCGGTACCCACGCAAATATTTTAAATATGTGCACGTCATGGTGACAGCTTAGGATTCTCAGAAAGCAACAAACACAATCTAAACAATGTCATATGAGTTTACCGGAAAGTCCCCGTATGTCACGCAAAGAAGTGTCAGGTGCAGTTAGTTACTCTGAGAACAATTCAAACAACTAATCAGCTTCAAGTTGGAAATTCACTGACAGTGGTTTTTCCTACACTGAGTATTTTTTACTTTTATGAAATTCTCAAAGAATTCTAGATTCCAGAAGTCATCCTGGGAAATTGTGACCGTCTTACTAGCCCAGATTTAAATGGGCTGGTGCTGCCCGGTACTGAGTACCTGTACTTCTTTAATTTTAACAACACAGTAGCTGCCCTTCTCAGCCCTGGTGCATTTCTTTTAATGGGAGAGAACCGGTACTTCTCTGTAGCTAGTGGGTACTCTGGGATAGTGAGTTTCTGCACTTTTCTATTTCCATATAAAGCACTGACTAGCATGTTTACGCCATTTACGCATACAGACATGTATATGTGGTGATTTCGTATGCAGAAATATCAAGCTGCATTGCTGCTGTTGCACTAACTTGCTCCTTTATGTTTCTACACACACCAAATTTGTTATGCTGTCTCCCTTTCTTCTTGGCTTGGCAGTTCGGTCTGGATTATTCCCATGAGGCGCAGGTTCATGGCTGATTTGCGTACAGCTGGGTCTGAACTGAGGTGGCGAAGTGAGCTAAAGAATGATAACGGATTCAACCCAGATCTGTGACTGGGGGTGAGTGTCTGAAAAGTTTCAGCACTCCGTCCATCATCTCCTTGTGTTTGCTCCTAATTCTTATCTGGAAACAGATTTTACCTTGTACCATTATTATTTTTGGGGAGGAGCTGCCAGCAAATGTTTGCCAACCCCTTTTAACCTTGGGAGTTTGTGGGCATTGGCCATCTTTTTTCTGGTAGATCTACCGTGGATTGTCACAAGTTCATGACTGTGAGTAAATTTCTTCACACTAAAATTGCGACATGCTGGTGGAAACTTCTGTGTCATAAATCCAATTCATCGGTGTAAATTCCCACTCGCTCACGAATTTGCCCTCGAAAAATAAACAAGCATTCCCGTCTGTAAAACACTATTAGATAAGACCTACGGATCCCAAAATCCCTGGGGCAGCTCCTCACTAGTGCGGAGGAGCGTCACTGCGAGAAGCAGAATCATAAAATGGTAATAACTACCATTTTATGTTTCTGCTTCTCGTACTGCGAGGAAGCAGAACAGAAGGGTTTGGATGTGGGCGGGCAGGTGGGCCGGGCTGCTCTGCGAGCAGGGCTGAGCAGGGGAGGAGATGCAGGCTGCAATGCAGCCTACATTGAGAAAATGCCCTCCCTGTAAGCCCCTGGCTGGGAGGTGTCCCCACCAATCACAATGCTGCCATTGCAGCATTGTGACTGGCTTAGGGGACGGGAGGGAAGCTGCCTGCTTCCTGTTCCTGGCAGGAGAGCAGGAGCAGGTGCCATGAAGGGCTGGCGCCAAGAAAACGCAGGACCTGGCTGGCGGACAGGTAAATTTATTCGTTATTAGCCCCCTCCCCGCACAACCCCCCACACCCACCACCCGCGATTAATGCCGGCCAGGACTGTAAAATTCTATGTGACAGAAGGCTCATTGCCTAAGAGTCACTATTAGACAATGGGGTTACCCAGTAATGTGCAGAACCTGGGGACTATATCAGTAAACAAACAGTGGTTCTGCCACAACACACTCTATAAATTTATATTCTTAAATCCCCAAATCATGGGATTACATTAAATGTTCTTACCAAAAGAATCAACGGATCACATACAAGTGAAGTTTTTTGAACTAATCATGTTTTTTTAGAAATATACTTACATTTTTTGTTCATAGAATTGTGCAGATTCAAAAACACAGGACATATACACACAATAACTGGACCATTAACAAAGTAACAGAAATACATACATCAATAATGAAAAGTACAATACATACATAAATTATTGACATCACAAACATTAACATATAAACAGAGCGTAAGACAATACTTCCTCAGGATGGCCTAAAGAACTATTTCTTATAACTTTGATGGTCAATGCGGGACAAACGCTTCTTGAAAGAGCATCGACGTTTTGACCCTTCTAAACTTGTGCAAGTCGAAAAACATCTATTAGGGTCTTCATCAGGAAAAAACACACAACCAATGGCCCGTGTACAGCCTTCAGGGTCCCATGCGGGATTCCACTGCAGAGAAACTGCTTCCTGGGGCTCAGACCGGCTCCCAATGAAGTATAGATGAATTAAAATTGGATAGGCGGGCACTACCTACTCAGGCACCACCTCTGGCGTCTTGCGCTCAGAGAGATCCAGTCATCCCAGCAAAATAAGGGGCATCCTGCCTCCTTAATTGAGTTTCATTAAGTAACCAACAACCAACTGTGGGCTCTCCGTCAACCGCAGTGCAGAGGCAGCTTGTCAAGTCTTTTCAAAAAGGGAATATCCACTCAGATCTCAATTTTGATCTAATCAAACCGCTCCAAAGTTGCTCGCACGAAACGTTGCCACAACGCGTCTTCTCACCAAGAATCTGCTCATGATATGTCTTTGATAAAAATACATTGCGTAAGAGTGGCAGAAAATTCAGTCCATAAGTGGATACGGTCGAATCTGTCCAGTTCTTCATTTGAGGCAGCCGCTGTCAGTGGGCAACCGCGGCACCTATTTTAAGGTACCAGGGCTTATTTTATTTGTACTTGCATTGCTGCAAGAGAGAACAGGCTGGCTTGGCCTGCCTGCACTGCTTTTGGGCTTCCCTGCATACTATTTACCTGCTGAGAGGTGTGTTTCTTCTCGCGAGGCTTTGGCACTGTAACCTAGACTCAAGAATGCAGCCCCTTGACTATACGACACACTGAAGCTACGCACGCCCCCTAGCGGAAGAGTCCGACCTGGCGCTATCTCGCTGGTACAGCCCTGCCGGCCTAATCATCTGTGTTGCTTCCCATATTTCCTTTGGGTTGAGGTTTTGATGTAGTGACGTAGTCTCAAGAGTCGCAGTTTATTGGCAGCGTCATAGGCAACGCAGAGCAGAGAAGCGCAGAAAGGGATTCACCCAGAGACCCCCATAACTGTACACTAATGAGCACTTTCATCTGGTGGTTGGTTGTTTGAACCTGTCAGCAGCCGCTCCTCCTAAGCATCACGGAGAGCCGAACCAGAGGGTTGTATGACAGAAACCCGCATGGCTGAACCACGCATGCCTCTACAACGCAGTCCCAACAACAAATGCATCTACACCACGCATTCCTTAACCTTACATGCCTTTACCACGCATGCCTTAACACCAAATTTCGTTTTAAAGGCATGTTTGCTAAATGAATATGCGTGGTAAAATACCACTACCCCGACACCCCCATGCCCTAAGCCCTAAAATCCTCTCACCCACCTAGCCCCCCACCCGGAACCCTAAAACCGACCCCACCCTTAAAACTGCCCCTTACTCTCCCCTGCCCTGTAGTCTAAAACCTTGACCCCTACCAAAAACTTCACCAACCCCAGCCCCCTGCCCTGAGCCCTAAAGCTTGCCTCTGTGCTGCCCTTAAAACGACCCCTACCCCGTTTCCCGCCCTGAGGCCTAAAACCCTGCCCCCCTTTAAAAAAAGACCCCGACCCCCCCGCCCTGAGCCCTAAAACCAACCGAACCCTAAAAACTCTCCCCCAAACACAGCCCTAGCTCATAAAACTACCCTGACCCCCTCCCTGTGCCGTAAAATCCTTCCCCCTTTAAAAGGACTGCCCGACCCCCTCGTCCTGAACCCTGAAACCGACTGCACCCCTACAAACTACCTCCAAACCAAGCCCCGGCCCTTAAAACTACCCCGACACTCCCCCCGCACTGAGCATTAAACTGAGCTCCACCACTAAAAACTACCACTCCCAAAACCCAGCCCCGGCCCCAGCCCCACTTACATGTCCACATCTGGAGCTTTCTGTTTCGACACTTCCTCTTCCTCTCCCCACCCATACGGACTCTAGACCGCAATCTGCCTTAACCAAGCAGATGCGTGGTTCAGGTAAGCTTTGTTGCGCTTGCGGGCAAACGGCCCGCGTGGCTCAGCCAATGTTGTAAAAGATGTTGCCAGAGCAGAGCCAAGGGTCTCGCTTGGCTCTAAGAGCCCGTGCACTAGCCGAGCCATGAAAATATTTGGCTTGTAAATCATGCAATAACCATCATTTAAAAACATTATATCTGTCCAGAATTCAAAAATGGGCATTTCTTTAACATACCTTAGTATGAACTTATTACATATTTGCATAACGCAACTAACACTCTTATCAGGGCGTTGTGCGCCACATCAGCTTATCTCACTGCATTGAGAGGTATTTATTAAAAGTGAGCGCTTTTAAACATAATCTTATAAACATTCCTGTCCTAGCCCTGTCAAAAATGTAACTAGTGAACTAAGAGGCATGTCAGTTGTCATATGCACTCTACATGTATCCTAGATGCTTATTAATGGTGAAGCAACGTTACAGTTTAGTAAATCGAACACACAAGATTTTTATACGGTGCCCATCTAAGTTCACAAATTTGAAGATACTCTGATAAGTGCTAATGCAGAAAAAAGAGGCACAGTGAAATCAAATATTTGCTTAAGATCACACAGTTTGGTCCAGTGCTTAAGCTGTATAATAATATGTTCCAGGGCCCTCGTCATCAGGCCCCTGTTAGCGCGACCAATGACGGTACCAAACCAACTGCTGACCATCACACTCGTACAAGTTTGACAGTGCAGACTATTCCAGGCCCCTATAACTATAAGAACGGCTTGGGTGGCACTTATTAATCATTTTAATGTGTATTGAATTAATAAACAACTTGTATGCTTGTTTAAAAATTAGACTAACTAGAGGAGAGGTAGGGGAGAGAAGTTGGCCTAAGGGCTAGGGCGGTCAACCTCGAATCTAGGGAACGGGGTTCGAGTCTCAGCAACGAGGCTGAACATCCTGTGATTCTGGGTAAATCTCCCCGTGCCTAAAAAAAGATGAATGTGTCCTCATGTAATGCAACTGGTGCTATGAAAAGCGCTCTGATAACTGATTCGGGTCAAGCTTTATAAAACTCTGTTAGAAAAATAAGGAAAAAAACAAACAGCGCCACCACGTGGCAGATGGGTCAAAAGTGCCGATGTTGACGGTTAAGTGTCGCTGATGAGCACCGGAAACCAGGGGCTCAGATGAAGCACAAGTTTGGTCAATCAGGGAAGACAGATTGATCTCAGGGTTTCCGGATTCATGTTGTACTTTCAGACACTAGATGAGCATCACTTTCTGCCTCTCTTTGTCTACATTAAAGGTTGGCAGGCAGAAGTCACATGAAAGCTCTGCAAGTTTCAGGAGTGTGGGTCTAAGAGGACCTTGAGCTGGACCAGACGCAGGCATCTGGCTCAAACCTGGATCGAGCCTACAGTAGTTTGTCCACCTTTATTACACACTAACTAAAAGTAGTATTAAACATGGGCACTACCCTGCTACTGCAATCTCCTAACACATTTTATGCTTTTGTTGATTCATTCAGTCTGGTAATCTCTCCAGAGGACAGGCCAGGCTGCAGTAAAGGCTTTACAGCCAGTGACATGTATGGTTTAGGGCACGATTCTCTGAAACTGTTCACAATTATGCTTATAAGTATATCTAAAAGTAAAGACATGCTCTTGAAGATGAGTTCTGCAGGATGCCATGCATGATGCAGCTACTCACTCCGGGTGAGTTGCAGTGGCGGCTGGTGACATTTGAAAGTGGTAGGGCGTGAAAGTCAGGGATGAGTGTTACGTCATGAAGTGAGCGAGCCCGACTATCATACGGGAGAGTTCTTTATAATATAAATTTTAAAAAAGAGTGGAGAAATTATTGGTTTATAATATTTATCCATAGAATTGCATGATTGAGAAAATGTAATGCCTATATCAGTGGAAATGTGCTATTTATGAATGTCAGTGCACTACGGCACTATCCTTTAGTAATATATTTGCGACAGTGTGCTCCAAACGGCACGACCACCAGTAACATACTACACCCTTACGGATGACAAGCATGAGCCTTGTGTTCTGCAGGGCTGGTTTCAGCTCATCAATAATGGCAGGTTCACTCCAAATTTGGGGATTACACTGCTTAGGCAAAACTTCTATTTATTAGAGGGGAAATTAAAGAGGGTAAAAAAGAGGTGAGGTGCTAAAGAGATACAGTGTCTTTATTACAATTCTTCATGTCAGTTTCTGGTCAAAGCAATGTATTGGGGAGAGGAGTTTGCCTAACTCCTACGGCGGTCGACCTCGAATCTGGGGAACTGGGTTCGAGTCTCGGCAATGACTCTGCGACTCTGGGCAAATCACTTAATCTCCCTGTGCCTAACACAAATGAATGTGTCCTCATGTAATGCAACTGGTGCTATGTAAAGCGCTCTGATACCTGATTCGGGTCAAGTTTGCGCTTTATAAAACTCTGTAAAAAAAAAAATTAACTAAAGAGATGACAGCATGCCTCTATACAGCGATAGCTTTGCAGATAGCAATACAACACATTAGTAGTACAGGATTTTAAGTAATGTCATCATCTAAATTCAACTGCATGAGCTAAGGAATGGAGTCAGAAAGGTTAAATGGCAATCCAAAATTACAGTAATTATTTCAGGAAAGCCCTTTAAATGTGTTCTGAAGCAGTCTTAATGACCATGGACTGATAATTAAAGCAGATACAGATAGAAAGGCAATGGTAAAAATGAAAATAGACGATTTTTCAGAAACCTAAAATGTGAACAAATTGCTGGTAAGTTACATAACGGTGAATGAGGAGAGCAGGCAGGGGAACATGCAGGATGAAGCCATGCAGGTCAGGCGGACAGGCGGCGAGGCTAACAAGATGTGACTGACGTCATGGGTAGGCTTGGCGCCTTGAAGAAATCATTCCGAGTCCAAGGAAAGTTAGTTTCTACTCACGCCTCACGGTTATTAATAAGCAGCAAACAGAAGAGAATTGGCTGTATTTGCTGAGAGAGATTATTTAATTACAAAGACTGCTCTCGCCGAAAGCTGCCAACGGCCAAAAACGTATTAATTAGAGATAGTGAGCCTTCCCAGCAGGGCCTGCTGAGACACCAGGGGCTGCAGTTCGAGCTGCAGGAAGTGCACGGCCCAGCCAGTCTAAGGAGCTGCAGAAACGGTCCCGGAGCTTTGCCAACAGGGGCACCCCCAGTGACCCCATCACCAGTGCGGGCCCTGTGGGGCTGACCCCTCCGTACAGGTCAGTGCCTCTCCCTTCCTTTACACGCCAGCATCAGCCCACTGGCTGATGCTGGCGTGTAAAGGAAGGGAGAGGCACCGCATGCGCAGGGAGTTATGACGGGGTCTGCAGGGAGGGATGCCAGGTAATGCTGAGGTGGCTGTGGCACTGACAGGGTGGTGCCACAGTTTGTATGGGCAAGGAGAGGGGCAGAGGTGCACTTTGGCAGTTAGCTGTGCAGGTAGAAGTCCAGATGGTAGGTATGTGCAGTGAGCGGACCGGGAGTAGACGCTGTGTGCAGTGAGGGACTTGGGGAGTAAAACATTTATGCAGTGAGACCTGGAGGAAGGAGTAGTAGCAGGTAAATACAGTGGGTGGCTCGGGACTCGGTAGACGGTCGACCAAGTGTGAAATGAAAGGCTTCAGGTCAGCCAGTGCGCTGGGGTAGAAGTCTAGAAGACGTGTTCTGCGAGAGGCTCCGGATTATGTGTCCAGTGAGAGGATCCGCAGTAGACTGTATGTGCAGTGAGGTTCTCTGGATTAAACGATGACGATATATGCAGTGAGAGCTGCAGGAGTAAACAGTGTGCGGCTTAGAAGTAGGCAGTGCGTTGGTAGAAGTTGAGGAGTAGCCAGTGCGTGCACTCCGTGCAGTGAGAGAGTGCGTTATAGCACAGGGATGGGCTCCGATTCTGGAGCAGATCATGTGTTCAGTGATGGGCTCCTGAATAGATCGTGTGCAGTGAGGGGCTCCGGACTCATTGGCCAGTCAGCAAACTTGTGGACGAGCTTAGAGGCGACCCCGCCCGTGCCTCAACCCCCACATTACAATCCCGATAATGTAAGGAAAGGGCGCACGGTTCATAATCTTGGAATAGCATTACAGCCCTTATGTCTCACGCTAGACTGGTAGCTAAAGGTTATATTCCTCATTATAGGCCCTGGCTGCCGCTCAGGCCTGCAACTGGAGAGGGCCATTAACAACAGATACAGCCCATTGCAGCGGTTGTTAATCCTCTAATTAAACCGTTGGCTAATGAAATACATCTTTAGAAATTAACCTGTTCCCTAGTTATATCACACAGATATGAGTGGGTGGGAAAACTATTCTGTCTTGTCGGCAGAGGGGACGAAAGGAAGCCAAACCATGCGCTGGAACGTTTAAGTACCCTACAATGTCGAGTGTGTGCTTGGGTACGCATCAAGCAGAGGGCTCAGGATCCGACATTTAACAGCAGGTCTGCCGAGTCCTGGGGTTAAAAAAAAGGGAAAAGTCTTACCTGCATGTGTCGTGTTGTTTGAAACCACGGCTGCAGGCACCTTTTTCCAGCAACAAACACACCCCTCACGGAATTAGGAGCTGCCTGCCAAACTGAAACTAAATGGATAGCCACTCCCGGTCGCCTCAGCCTTACCCAATGAGAAAGCCTCATTTACGGAGGCAAAAGGAGTGCTGTAATTGTTACCAACCCCTGCACTCAGTGCACTGTGAGCCAGCCCTGGCCCTTCCCATTACTCTGAATGGCGCTCCACTGACCGCGCCCTGGACCAATTCATTATCGCCCCATTTGAAACCCATTTACTGCCGCTTTTTTCAGCCACTCCCACAAGGCTGATGTCACCCGCCTCCTCGCTCCTCGCTTGTGCCTCGAGGGCGAGGAATAGTTCTTGCCCAGCTTTTGCACATGCGCACATTGCGCAGGAAGACTCCGGGACAAAGTATAAGTAAGTAGAAATATATATACATATTTGTTTTACATAGTTTAACTTTCAAGTTTCACAGGGGAGCACCAAGCAGTGAGCACTTCTTTAAACTGCTCCACTGGTGTTCATTCTCTCCCATTAGTTTTCTACGATGCTGGTAGGTGAGGCAACACCCCCTACGCCACTTAACACCAGCCGCCACTGGTGAGTTGTAAACAAGTGCTCACCCTGTCATAGAAAAAAACGATGGACTTAGGCCTAGATCTGTTCCTTTAGGGAGCACATTCAAGACTGATTTGCATATTCCTGGGTATAAACTGGAATTGCATGGGGATCAAAAAACTATGGATTTAGGCCTAGATCTCTGTACTGGGTGAATGTTTGACATTGTTTCGGCATTCCGTCCATCAATTGTTCTTTTTGCATTTGTCACCCTAAGTGGGAAGGATATGCCCAGATGTGGGTCCTGTGCTCACCGTGCCACTAGAGTCAAGCTAGCCTGGATGATGAGGGGTGATACCCTGAAACCGGTCTCAGGACGCTTGTTTTTGGTCAAGGGAGGACCTGGCATGGCACTTCAGGCTGGACTGTTCCCATGGGGAGCAGGGTCAAGACAGATTTGCATATAGCTGGGTCTAAACTGGAATGGCATGGGGATCAAAAAACAATAGATTTAGGCCCAGATCTCTGTACTGGGTGAATGTTTGACATTGTTTCAGCATTCCATCCATCCATTTTTCTTTTTGCATTTGTCATCCTAAGTGGGAAGGATATGCCCAGATGTGGGTCATGTGCTCACCATGCCACTAGAGTCAAGCTAGCCTGGATGATGAGGGATGATTCCCTGAAACCGGTCTCAGGATGCTTGTTTCTGGTCCAGGGAGGACCTGGCCTGGCAGTGCGGGCTGGACTGTTCCCATGGTGAGAAGGGTCAAGACTGATTTGCATATGGCTTGTTCTAAACTGGAATGGCATAGTGTGCAAAAAAAAGTTGGATTTAGGCCCAGATCTCTGTACTGGGGGTGAATGTTTGACATTGTTTCAGCATTTTGTCCGTCAGTTGTTCTTTTCGCCTGGAATGGAGCACAGACAGTACTGGCAAGAACACTCTTGTTCAAGTTTACCCACTTCAGTGGACCATGCAAGCAGATCTCAGGAAGCATGCCTTACAGTGGCTATTCTAAATAGCTGCTCAGCAGCAAACCAAATATCCTAGCCACAGAGACCAGATGTGATTGGAAATGAGGATGCTGACACACCTCTGATTCAGTCATTCAAAAGGGCTGGCCTCATGCAATCAAAATTGCCTTCATTTTGCGACCATTTGGGTCAGCCTCCCAAAATGACATAGTCCAAGCAAGTCAGTCCTGTAATGGACTGTCAGGGATAAAGGAGTGGACAGCTAATTGCCTCTAAAACAAATAGAATTAGCTTCAGACTCTGCTTGTTGGGTCTAGAGTGCCCACCGACCTCCAGAACACAATCCAGCTTCTCTAAATTGTGCAGCATCATATTTAGCTATTGTTAAAAGGTGGTTCTGACCATCTATGCCGCCTGGGTTTTTTCGCTTTTTGAACACCTATTTGTTGAGCTTTTATTGTGGGAGAGCCTCATGAGTTGGGACTCACCCACGGTGAACTCATGATGAAAGGGACTACATGTGTATTTTACCAGTGTCCCCCTGGCGTGAGTAGGCCGCTGTGCTGCAGCCAGAGTAAGGGACACCGGACTGGTTACATGCAGACACGTGTGTACATGCGCGTGCAGAAGTGTAAGGGCTGCACAGGGGAGATTCCTGGAGTGCGCAGCCCAGGAGTAGCTACAAATTGAATGGTGTGGCAGGACATATGCAGAGTTGGGTGGTGACATGGAATAGGCTTTGTACAGTGGGAAGAAACATGTAAGGGAAAGTCAGTGTGCTTTACTGTTTTCACTGAAAGACCATATCAGTATTCCCCTATGAGGATGGGGACCACTTGGGATAGTTTCACTTCCCTCGGGCCTACAAATTCCAGACACGCACTAAAGTCCACGGTAACTTAGGTGAGAAGAAGTATTCTGCAGAGTCCAAAGTCATATCTGTACTACTTTTGGGTCATCCAGAACTGTCACATTTTTCTGAGTCAGCTCAGAACCAGAGCCTGGCTGGGGCTGACCCTACCAGGCTGGATTAATGACCTTCCTTTCCAAGCTTTAGCCTCAGAGGCCCAGTCCCTCCCGGTAAGCATTCCAAGGGCGAAGGCCTCCTCTCCAAGAAGAGAAGATGGGTGGAGTTACAAGTTAATCCATCAGCAGATGTCACCTGGTGTCAGGCACCAAGCTGTTCTGGAGAGAAGGCAGCGAGGGGGGAATGGTCGTTTCAGAGACCATGTGGCATGAGACCCCAGGACGCCGCCATTTTGAACGAAACCCAGAGGCTTGGGCAGGAAGGAGGGAGCATGGGCAGAGAATTGATGTGTCGCTGTTTGATAGGGCAAACAGAGTCTTCCTGCCAGCCCCTCTCAATTTTTCAAAAGAGTTTGCACAGGAAGAGGAGCTCTCTCTGGGGTGTGGTCTGCTGAGGACGACTGGTGCTGGAGCCTGGCACCATGGGCAGCTGGAAGGAAGAACCTCCAGACTGGCCCAGGACCCTGACTTGCGCCACAAGGGGAGACCAGGACCAGTGAGCAGAAGCCTGGGCCTCTGTGCAAGGAGAATAGAGGCCCAGGAGGAGAGCCAGGCAAAAGGCTGGTGCAGGGAGCCGGTAAAGACAGCTCCCTGCTGAATCTACCCTCCGTGAGACCAGGAGGGTGAAGGAAAGTGCTCCCAGTGGCTGGGGTGGGCAGCCAGGAGCAAGAAGAGGCCAAAATCGTGAAGATCGGTCACCTAGGGTTGAGATATGCCACCCAGAAGGTAGGCGACCTTTGACCTCTTGCCGACCGATGACGGAGCGCGTGGGGCTCCGCTGCCGGTCCAGGATATGCCCCCGGGGTGGGTCATGTCCCAGGGGCTGTCCCCAGCAGAAGATAAGTCGGGGAGCTCCATCGCACTCCCCGTGAAAAATGCCCCAGTGGGATGCCAGGAGCCCACACTGGCCCCTGCCGAAACAGGAGACAGTGGAGCGCTGTTGCGCCCCCCTAGGAATGGTGAGAGGGGCCCGGGATCCCAACTCCGGGCCCCGCTGAAGACAGGGAGTGCCGACGCTCTCCCTGTGAAGGGGCCCAACGGGGGTGCCAGGAGCCCACACTGGCCCCCAGCAACAACAGAGGGCGGGGAGTGCTGTCACACCCCCCATGCTGCGATGTCTCTGGGGCCCAGGATCCCAACTCCGGGCCCCAAATCCCCAAAGCTAAGTCGGGAAGCGCCACCACGCACCCCGTGAAGATGGCGCGGGGCCCAGGACCCCCATCTCTGGACCTCGAAGTGAAGGTCAGGGAGGACCGACAGGAGCCCTAGCGTCTGCCCGCCGGAGCGGGCAGACCAGAATAGAGGCGCCGGCGCCCACGGCAGCACGCAAGGGTGCTGGCCAGTCGGGGAGCTGGCGGGAGCCGCCGTGGGTGGGGTCCCTGATCAGCTCCCCAACAGAAGGCAAGATGGGGTGCCTGGGTGGGACCCGGGCCCCGAAATGGCCAATGAAGAGGTGCAAGGGACCCGGGTGGGACCGGGCCTCGAAAAACAGCCGGAGCAGCTGGGGGTGGGCTCCCAGAGCTGTAGGACTCACCTGGGGGTCCGGGTGGGACCGAATCCCTCCAACGAGGCCAGGACGTGGCGTGAGGCTGCTGTCAGGGCATCGCGGCTCTCCCAGAAGCAGCAGGAGAGCCGCTGCTTTAATATGCATGGCCTTGCAGGAACGCGCCCCATAATACCCTGCAGAGCCCAAGGAGGCTTGCAAAAGAAACCAGCTTGGTGGTGGCTTATGGTGGCCCCAGGAGGATGGGGTCACTGCAACAGGCATGCAAAGGTGCAGTGGGAGCTGCAGGAGCTACACAGTCTCCCCCCAGCATGAAAATGGAAAGTCCCTCACTAAGTCTCTGGGGACTTGCAAAGAATAACCCCTCAAGGGGTCAGTCAGGCATCAACAGCACCCTGTGGCTGGAACTTTTGTTCTTCAGCTGGGGGTGCGTTAAGGATTGCACCAAAGTGTGAAATGTGAAGGGCTGAATTTGGAGATCTCTGGAAGAGGGACCCCTGGAGGTGAAGGGGTGTAATTGCACCAGAAATGCATTTACCTGAGGTTATTTCTTTTGAGGGACGGAAAGTCAAAGGTGTAATGTGAAGTACCTGTGTAAGGTGGAGGCATAAGCAAAGTGGGGTTATGTTGCCAGACATTCCTGCTAGGGTGTCTGACTGTATCTGCTTAATCCTGTGATTTTAACAGTGATGCCTTTTAGGGGCTTTAATTGCAATGCATTACAACTGTTATCAGCTATCATTAGTACCTCATTTAAAGTGATGTCCAAACATGTATTCTTGCTACTGCGTTAGGGGAAGAACAACCCAGACTGATAGCTACTAAGATGTGTAGGTGTATACTGTATGGACAGTATGACATGCTCAGTCAGGGTTATGTGTCCCCAGGGCAAGTGTACCTAGTTTTAATGCTTGTTGAGATGATGTGGTGAGTCGCCACTAGGATGGTGCCAGTTGGTAACGCCCTCGCTCCAGGTTGTGTCAACCCACTACATTAGGGGGCAAGATGATGTGCATACATGGGAGTGGTGGTACTAGACTCCCCCCCCTTGCGGGAGGGGTGGAGATGTTATGCAATGTCACAGAGTAATTCCAACAGCTTACGTATATTTGTAAATTGTTGCATAGTATTGAGTAGTGTGTGTGTTTAATAAATGTACTCCCACTTTTATAAAGCAAAGTACAGACTGGACAATCAATTATTGGGTGTTATTTCTGCGCACCTGTAAATGGCAATTACTAGCCCACACCACCTCCCTTGAGTAAGCCTCAGACTGCTCTGCAACTTTAGTCAAGCGCTACAATAGGGTGTTCGGTACCCAGTGAAGGACAAATGTGACATGTTATTTGTGCAGGCCTCACAGATTCTGCCTCGTTTTCCAACAGCTATTTAGCACAGTGCTGTAGCAAAAGTGCCATTGTTTCTAATGCAAGAAAAGAAAATTGAGCCCTTGGATGTGCAAGATGATTACTTCCACGTCCCTGTCCATTGGCTCTGTCAGCCACTTCTCAGGCAGGGGAACAATACCAGTTCCAGGATCTTTTTTTCGAGAAGATGTCTTTGCTAAGAATGTTCACTAAGGTCATGGTTATGCCTGTTTGCTTCCCTGACCAATGCTCTTATAGAGAAGTTCTGCGCAGAGTCCAGGAAACCTCAAGCTTGGGGTGGTTGATGCTTTATCCTTCCCTTTACAGAGAGGATTGCTATACACCTTTACTTCCTTTCCCCTTCTCTAAAGGGTGCTTTGGAGGATTTGGAAGGAGAAGGCGATGGTGCCTTTACTGGCCCCTGTTTGGCCAAGAGGGTCATAGTTCCCACTTCTAAAGCTTTAATCAGTTCAGCAGGTACTGCCCTTCCCTCTGTCGCAGCCCCAATTGTATGTCCTCCTATTCTCGCAGGACAACTTTTGAGTTCTAAATGTAAATGCCTGAAAACTGAGAGGAGGGGTGTTAGAATCCGGGTTCTCTGGTTGGCACAGGTAGGTACTTGTGACAAGCAGGAAACCTTTCCTCTAGTCAGGGTAAGGGGTTACACTGCTAAAACAACCCCTGCTCACCCTCTAGGTAGCTTGGCGCAAGCAGACAAGGCTTATCTTAGAGCGTTATAGGTTAAGCATTTGTGAACACAGACAGTAACCAAGTGACAGCACTACAAATGGACACCACACAGTATTTATAGTAAAAATAAGGATTCTTTATATAGGATTATCACAAGACCATTAAACGATTAAAAATACACAATACGGTTGCTTCGTTTGTAGAAGATTGCTTAGTTTCTCTTAAGTTCTTAAATTCGACACTTTAAGTCAATGTACCTTAGATGCGACACGCAGGGCAACGAAAGTGTTGCAGTGATGCAGATGCGTTGAAGTTCTTGGTGCAAAAGAAATAAAGACGGGATCTTCTAGATGCGTTATGCTTCTCCGATGTTGCGAGAAGGCTCGACTCGATGCGTCAGCTACAGCGGCGTCACCTTTGACGAGATGCGACGACAGCGGCCTTGGCAGCGGCACTCTTCTCCGACGTTGCGAGACGCTTCCGCTCGATGCGATGCTGCAGCGGCGACACCCCTTCTGTGAGATGCGACGACAGCGGCTCCGACGGCGGCACGCTTATCCGTGGATGCGAGGCGCTTTTCTGGATGCGGTGCAATGCGACAACTACGATGGCTGCAATGGCGACAAGCTTCTTCGGCGTTGCGAGACACTTCCGGAATGATGTGAGACGCTTCCGCTCGATGCGATGCTGCAGCGGCGACACTCTCTGCAAGATGCAACAGCAACAGCTCCGACGGCGGCACACTTCTCTTCCTTGTGTCGCGCTTCCAGCTCATTGCGACACGCAGTCCCTCAGAAGGCCCAACAACAGCAGCAGGCACTTCCAAAAGACTGGGAGTGAAGTCCACTGGTCCTGGGACTTCTTTCAGGGGGCAAGCTCAGTTCAAGCCCTTGGAGATCTTTTTAAAGCACAAGTTGAAGCAAAGTCTTTAGTAGTCTTTCTCCTCTCCTTCAGCAGCAAGGCAACCACTACAGGCCAATCCCCCAGGTCAGGGACAGTACTCCTCCTACAGCTTTCCCAGTTCCTTCTCCTCTGGCAGAGGTTCTTCTTGTTTCAGCAGCATCTCATTTCTTGGGAGCAGGGTCCCAATACTTATACCCCTAATTCCTTTGTTCCTCTGGGGTTGAGGGGCCTTTGCCCAGTCCAAACCAGTTCTTGAGCACTCTGTTGACATGACTCGGCCTTTCTATTCAGGGTGCAGGGCAGAGACATCAGCCGCTCCGCAGGAGGTGGAGCCAGCATTGTGGTAGCAGAGCACAACCCTATTCAGAGCCCATGTGTACTCCTCCCACCCATCTGACTGCCAGTCAGTCTTCCTATTCACCACCAGGCTTCCTAGCCCTGCCCCTCTGGGTTTCCCCAGGCCTATCACTCACACAACCAGACAGGCAGATACACATCATAGCAGAGGCGGGCTGAAATGGTCAGGCAAGCAAATGCCAACTTTCTAAAAGTGGTATTTGCAAACACAGAATATTAAAATAAACTTTACTAAAAGATGTATTTTATTATTCTGAGTTCAGGCATACTAAACTCGAATTTCTACCATGTTCCCTGGGTCTGTTAGGATCATAGAGTGTAAAAATTCTAACAGCCCATTCTGGCCTATGGAGAACAGGTAGCCTTACAATAGTGAAAAACGAAAATGGCTGTAATTCACTATTCGGACATGCCACACACATTAGGGCTTGTTCTACCTTATGCTTACAATGCACCCTGCCCTTGGGCCTACCATAGGGGTGACTGATATGAAGTTAAGGGAAGGTTTAGGGACTTGCAAGTGTGTGCACTTACTCAGTCAGCATGACAGTACCAGACTGCACGCAGGCTCTGCAATGGCAGACCCTAGACACATTTTACCAGGCCGCTTCTGTGGGTGGCACAACCCGTGCTGCGAGCCCACCAGCAGCATTTGTATTTACAAGCCCTGGGCACCCTGGTGCACTTTACTGGGGTCTGACAGTAAACCAAATAAGCCAATCATGGAATCCAACCACCATATACATTTTAAATAGGGAGCACTTGCACTGTGGCACTGGTTGGCAGTGGCACAGTGCTCTGAGCAGCTAACACCAGCAAAACACATGAGGCACAGCGACAAAAAAGTGGAAGGAAGACTCACGCCAAGGTGCCAGGTCTAACAAGGGGTTTGCAGACTTTAGGTTGGTTGAGGGAAGCAACTATTTTAATCTAAGGCTCTCCCAAACCCTCAACCCTTGCACCTTACACCAAGCTCTGGAGTAGCTTTGAAAAGTAGTGCAGGGACAATGATGTACTTATGTCTTCTTGCGACCCTTTTAAAATGTTAAGGTTTTTAGAAAAGGGCTTTCAGAATGGTGTGTCTCCTTCCTCGTGATCTGACCCCTTCCTCGTTATCTTTACAGTGGGCAGCTACCAGGAGCTTAGGGGAGACGATTGTCTCTAAAAAAGGAGCTGTAGTAAAGAGACTACTAACAAGCTTCAGGCTTCAGAGGCCGGTGGAAACCACAGTAGCTCCTCCCTGGGATTTACCTGCAGTTCTTAAAGGTCTCAAAGCCCTCCCTTTGAACCATTAAAGCTGGCATCATTACTATGGTTAAAGTGGTTTCTCGTAGGCAATAACATCAGCCTGGAGAACAGGACTATGAGCTCTTTTAGTCTCCTACCCTCATGCTAGGTTTTTTCCTCGCATGATAGCTCTAAACTTAGACCCGAAATTCCAGTACAAAATGAAATCCCAATTTCATTTAAATGAAGAAATAATTTTGCGAGTATATCAATTTGGGGGGTGAAGGTGAAGTTCCCCTAAGTTTAGATGTAAAAAAAGAGCAGTACTCATATTTATGGAGAAAAGTAAAGCGTTTAGAAAGTCTAATTTGTGGCCCTGGGACCAGCAGCTGGAGGTGAAAAAATCCACCCTTACTTACCATTAATAGATGGATACATCAAGCCATCACTAAAGCTTATGAAAATATGCATCTAGGGACAGCAGGATCTGTTCAGGGTGGGTCCACGAGAGGGGTAGCAACTTCATGGGCAGAAGCAAACGGGGCCTCTCTGCAATGGAAATATGTAGGGCTGCGACATGGTCGTCTGTCTGAGAACACTTTTGTTAAGCATTATAGGTCTGAGTTGAATGACTCCGTAATTTTTGGCCCTGGAGTTCCTCCCGTTCCCAGTCCAAAAACCTCTTTCCCTCCTTTGGGGTCTAATTCCTCAATACAGTTAGTTAATAAGACAGTGTATTGTGGGACGAGGAATTTATCTATTTGTATTTATTTATTTTCCCTTAGGAAGTGTAGGGAGGGTCCTAATTGCAATAAAAGAGGGACCGTGCATAGAGCGATTCTGTGGAAGAATCGAACCTTTCTCGTTTGGTATGGTCTGGGACGGGGAGGAGGGGGAGGGTGGCGGGGGCAGCGGGCTATGGTTTCTGCAAAGTAGCGAGTAACGCTATGTTTTATTTGCGAGTCTCTGTTTTGTTAATTCTTACAAATTTCAGAAACGTATCTAACCAAAAGAGGGCGCAGTCAGACTACTAACACACATCTTTCTCCTGTTTCTGTGACTGCAGCGCGCGAGTTTGACTTGTAGCTAATAACTCAGTGACGTTTTAACGCCTGGCAAAGTGGGTTCTGGCCCAGGGCCACAGCATTTATGGGGGCCTGATCGAGCCAGATCTGTTCTGCAGAGAGGTTTGCCCTGATGACCATTAAGAATTCTTAAATAGATTGTTTTATATCGTTTTCCTTTAATTTATTTTTAATTTGGGTGATGAACAGAGTCTATTACCGACAATTTACAGAGAAAGTATGTTTGGGCTTCATGCAAAATAAATACAAAAGTTTCTGTTAGATCAAAACAGGATCTCGGATATAAGAAATGGGAGGGTGTCACAAGATGATTTGCAGTAATATTAGTGAGCCACTGCTGGGTTAAAATATTGAAAAAAACACATCACTAGCCCTGAATATTAGATGTGAACACATTTAGAACAGTGACCTGGCCAAAGAGGGAGTGAAGGAACAGATATTGGATTATAAATTCAAAGCTGTTCAGAACAGGGGCCCCCAAAATACGCGTGGCCCAGGGCCCCCAAAATACGCTTGGCCCAGGGCCCCCAAAATTCTTAAGATGTCTCTGTAATCACTAAATTGTGACAGGCTGCCCCTACTCGCTGTCTCATCACATTCCGATTCCGGGTGCGTTTGCGATCCCAGTAAAGAGACTGTCCTCGAGCCGGGCGGCCGAGGAGGCGGCGTCTTCCTGTCCAGAACCTGCCGAACCAGAGAAGCTGGAAACGCGAGGATTCGTGCAAAGCGCGTGCCTTCTCTGCCCAAGGGTGACTCTCGGTCAAAACATCGCTTGCCGGCGCCGCTCCCTCTGTCGAGCACTCCTTCACTGTGCTCGCTTCCATGCTGGCTGCTTGGAATGTGTGCCTGACAAGTATGCGGCAGCGCTGTGCACATGACAAACGACATAAGGGGAACAACGAATACTTGAAGAAAGAACAAAAGGCACCCGCACCCACTGTAAAGCTGGAATGATAGTTCAGTGGGTGTAGTACTCGCCGCTGATACTCTGAACAACCCACAGCTCACCATTTCGAATCCCAAAGGCCTGAATCGTTCTTCAAGCTTCACAAGTTGATAAGTCAAATGCTATTTACTTGGATAGTAATATCAATCGTTATGTGCTTGCGACCCAAGTTCCAGATACATTTCAGACTTTGCTGTCTGGGGCCACACAGGAGAGACAAAGCAGCAGCACCTGCCATGCACTAGTTACCAGCAACCAGAGTTCAACAACATGTGCCTCTCCCGGCTAAATTACCAATATGGTCATCAGCATCTGGAAATTAGAAAGAGGGAGATTTTGAAACAAAATCAGATGACTATATTTTCCCCATAGACTTTAATTAAAACAGAGGCAACCTCAGGCAGGACGGCTAATGCCACATTGGCTTAAAAATCGGGAGTCTCCTGCCTGAACCGGGTCTGTTGTCATGCGTACTACAGCAACAACGGAACAGCAGCTGATGGTGTACCCTGGCTAAAGGCCAACGAGAGACAGGGAAACAACGCATTGCGTGCACTGATGGATTGGTTTCAGGCAGCTTGGTATGAATTACAGTAAATTCTTTCCAGGAACAACAGAGGAGCTGCTTGTGACATGCAGTGATTATAGGCACCAACATAAATTCCCCACATGCAGGACCATCAGAATTTAGCAATTTTGTGACAGAGGCGTTTTCCGCATAATTCCGGAGTTGCCACATAATCCATCATCTGCTGCATAAACCGCAGTTCAGGCTGTGTTCATGCTGGCAACAGTCCCAATGCTGAAGAGTCCCTGTAGTAAACTGAATATACTTTTTTTGCAGCTGTAAATAAGATGACACGTTTGTGAAGATGGTGAAGGCGTTTATTAGGAAAGCACAGAACACAGGCCTGGTCTGGGGGCTTACAGGACTAATGAGTCCACTGTAGGGGCCTGTGTTCGACCTCATGGTCAGAGGTTTAAATCCCAGCAGGTCCACTCAGCTTTTCATCCTTCTGAGGGTAATAAAATGAGTACTAATGAGTTGGGTAACAATAAACATTTGTAATTCAGTACCAAGTGACAGAGGCGTTTTCCATATATTTCTGGAGTTGCCACATAATCCACCATCTGCTGCATAATCCGCAGTTCAGGCTGTGTTCATGCTGGCACCAGTCCCAATGCTGAAGAGTCCCTGTAGTAAACAGTAATATACTTTTTTGCAGCTGTAAATAAGATGACACGTCTGTGAAGATGGTGAAGGCGTTTATTAGGAAAGCACAGAACGCAGGTCTGGTCTGGTGGCTTACAGGACTAATGAGTCCACTGTAGGGGCCTGTGTTCGACCTCATGGTCACAGGTTTGAATCCCAGCAGGTCCACTCAGCTTCTCATCATACTGAGGGCAATAAAATGGGTACCAATGAGTTGGGTAACAATAAAAATTTGTTATTCAGTATCAAGATACTCTTAGATGAATGTGCGCTATACAAATGCGCATGTTATGTTTAGGTAAGCGCCTGCCAGCACCTCACTGGTCAACAACATCCTTTTGTTTGAATCTCACAAAGAACCTCACACACCATGATTCCATGGAACAATGGTGTATTCTGCTCTAAACCCAACACATCTCACCCCTTTTACAAAGACAAAAGAATACAGGATAATAAACGGCATTAAGCATTAGGAAAAAAGTGAAATACAGCAAAGAAAATGCTGATAGTGGTTACTCAGTAACTTAATCTCTAAAACGGTCAGGCAATCACCTGGAAAAAACAAATATGCAGGATGTTTAGGATCTGCTGGACGCAGCTCACATACTTCACCACTGGCAACTCCCATGCGATCATGCACCATGTCCACCTTATCATCCAGAATAGATGCTGCTCCATCCTTGTTCCAGACGTGAACTTCGCTGTTACGCACCGCATTGGACATTATACTCAAAATGTGTACTGGAGAAAAGTACTTATATTCCCCCTTTGACCCATGTACAGGTTGCTTATCCTCACTAAGCAACCGTTTCTCATTCTCACACTTTTGCCACAAGAATCTTTGCGTCGGTTACTAGCTTGGACTTTCCTCCTAACATCAATTACTTTTTCCAAATGAGGAAAATCAAGCATGTGATATCCCATCCAATTATCACTCAATTTGGACACTACATGCAAAGAAATCCTCAGCACACGTCATAGGTGTATCAACAATTTGTTAAGTGCACGATATAAGCACAAATTATACACAGGTTATTTACATTTTTATTTTCTTTCTTTATTCTTTTGGTCTTGCTTCAGACAGCCAACACGTGTTTCGTCGCTTACAAAGGGAAATCGTCCTGCAACTTTCTCAAGGCTGCATAAACACAAACAAAACACAGGCCAATGTAACACCTTACAAACTAGTTTTCAGGTGTCAATAATATTAATGTGAAATCTCCCCGTGTCAGAAGTGGAAAATTACCTCCAAGTAGACACGTATTAGCATGCACAGGGTGGGCAATGCAGAGCATGAGCCAAATGGAATGGCTAAAACCAAGAACAACTAATTATATAATAAGATCAAAATATCCCATATACCTAATGGGGTAATGGAGGAAAATAAGAGTGACATGCAAGTGACATTAAACCTAAGTATCATTCCAAGACCGCTGCTTTACCTCCATGTGAAAGCCATTATCAAAATATAGTGAGTCACATAAAGCTTATCCCGTGACCGTGACTACTGAAAGTCAGGCAAACGTCTATAAGGTGCATCCAAGTGATGACGGAAGAGTGACAACAATATCCACCTATGTAACCCCAAACCATGAATTTCTGGAAACTCAATAAATACCTATGTCCTTTTTGATATAGACCTCTGTAAAGTAAGAATAACCACTAGTTGGCAGACCATAAAAGGGGCTGCCCACTTTCCAGTACTCAATTCCCACATACAATATGGACACCTACTTCTTTTGTGATAATTCCAACCCACAAAGGGATTCAGTATCTTGTGCGACGTCAATACGGCAGTCCTTGTATCGGAGGGATCCTATTTTGTCCCCAAATCTTGAGCTCTAAAAATAGTAATAACGGAGATGTCTCAATGTGCAAAATCCTTACAAAGCAATATAACATGTTCTATATGAGTAAAAGTATGTGCTCATTCCAAATGCACGATTTCAAATAACGTGACATCTATCAACTTGTTTGCCAAGCCTGTTCCGTTAGCAGACATGTCAGCCCTCGTTAGAATCATCTGGCAGATCTTTCCATATACACTGTAATACATATCACGTTATGTTCATTATCTTTTTCGCCAAAAATCGCGACTAGAATATCTCTTACGTCTCTCTAAAGTAAAAAAAACTGCTTCAAAATGTGTCCTCCGTAATATTCTATCCCAGTATCACACACTCTTCAAACCAATGCATCCCATTATATGCGATTTGCACAATCAAAGTTCATGTAAAGTAGAGCCAGACCACCTATATTGATAATCATGTATATATTCCAAGATCGAGCAGGAAAACATTTGTTTAAACCTGTACTCTATGCCACATCATTATTTGTCATACTAAGTGTCAACCACAATTTAATCTCAAATGCTTACACGCCAAATCAGTTACCCAAAATGTCTCTTCAATTATCATACTCCAAGACAAACAAATCACCCAACACCTAGTCCCACTCTTACCGTTAGTCTGACGGTCTCGTCCCAAATGTTGCTCTCCGTGTAGCTCGAGTACGAGAACACAGAAAAGAAGCCATGCGAAACAGCTTAAATACAAACTTCCACTAATCAATTCATTGAAATGAAGAGAGGACAAAATCAAAGTATAATTCACACACCTGATTATCAAAATAGACGAAGGACTAAAACCACGTCCCACTTCTTGGTGGTCATCTTATAATATGGATGTCCAAAGGCAAACTAATTTACTCTGACCTCTGTACTCGTTATACAGCTCCCCAAAAATCCAGACCCATATTACAAACACTGTTATTTCAAACTAAAATCTATATTCAAGCATGTCGCTGATTACACAGGGCATATATTAGCAAAAGTCTGAATAAACTCCAATGGCCGCCATTTTGTAACATGTCTCTTGTACGAATGTGGTTACTTAAGCTAATCAAAAGGTTCAATTAGTAGTTTAAAGCACCCTTTCAAAGCGTGTGTCTGGGTAAAGTGACTGTAGAAATTCTTTTCTCAAGGTGTGTTGTAAAACATGAGTGAGATGTGCTTAACGTGATCATTCGCACTAATTTTCTCCATCCCCTCATGGTACTGGAATATTACATTTTTTGTGTATGGATAGAAAATAAAAATTATATACAACGAAAATAAGCAGAATCACGGAATACAATGTACAGAAAGCAACAATTAAAATATCAGGAACATTTCTCAACGTAGAATGCAGGCAAACGGAAATTTACTTGTTTCATTTCTAAAAAAACAACCATCATGACACCGAGACCAGTTGTAAAGCACAGAGTAAAGCAGTTCTATGCATTTATCTTCCCAGAAAATAATGTAGCTCCTGGTCTACATTGAGCCCTATCTCAGTGCATGCAGTCTAAGAATCCAAAGTGCCTCTCGCATATGGAAGGCTAATTCCATGTTGCCCCCTCTTGATGTCGCTGAGTTTGTTCAATGTCATAGAATTCAAAGTGTTTGTTAGAGGTCTGAGCGGAGCATTGAGCTATGTGCTCCGCGATGGGATATCTTATGTGCCCTTGCTTGACCGCTCTCATATGTTCGCCTATTTGTTCATGCAGCATTCATATCGTGCTACCAATATATCTTTTCTTGCATTTGCACTCAATAATGTTCACATTTACATGCACTGCAGTGTCCACACCCATAAAAACCTTTCGTCCGTTGTGTAAGTGGAGAGGTGTGGCTCACTGGTTAGAGGCGGCAGATCCGCAAGCAGAGAATCGGCCAGGGACCAGGGTTCAATTCCCGACGCGGCAGGGTCGTGGACCAGGGTCAAAACGGACTCGATAATTCTCGCCTCGGTACCTACTCTAACCAGGAACACACTCGGCAACTCTGGGCATTAGCTTGCCTCATCTCCACAACGGCCCCCCACATTCGCCGGGGATGCCTGGTTTCACCTTGGAGATACCCAGGAGGGACCATCTCACAGGGATAGCCAGGACGGGTTCCCCAGCGGTCTACAGCGCCACGACGCCTCAGGGCAGCAGTGCGCTTTACAAGACACATACATACATACATACATACATAAGCCAACTTTCTTTCGTCTCAACCCTTGAGTAGCTTGGACTCAGTAAATTCCTCAGTGACACTACCTACAGACGGGGGGTCTGTAGGTAATGTTGGGTCTGTCCGAGATGTTATCACTAAGGGATCTGTCTACCCTCAGAATGTGCCAATGCCTGTTAAGACTGCGCATTAAGACACCTGACCAGGTGTTGTAACCTGTCACCATCTTTATTTTGTCATCTTTCCGGGTAGGTTCAGTGCGTTCTCTCAGGGTATCTTGTCTTTTTACTCAACGTATTCTTTCTTCTGCTTTAGTGAGTGTATTCCTGTCATAGCCCCTTCTCTGGAAGCCTGCCAGCATTCCCTTCTTGCATTCCTCAAATTCCGGAGTATGACTACAATTCCGTCTCAAAGGGGATGGCCCTAATCTGGTGAGCAGGATGAGCACTGGACGCATGTAGTAATGCGTTACAGGCTGTATTTTTGCGAAAGAGCCTACTGTGAATCTTATTCTCTCTGATATACAGTTCAACATCTAAAAATTAGATTTTGCTTTTGCTGTGCTGAAAAGTGAATTTGATGTTATATTCATTACTGTTCAAGTAATCAAAAAAGTCGATCAATTTGCTCGATGTGCCTGTCCATATCATCAGGCAATCATCGATGTACCTGCCCCAAAATAGGATGGAGTCATTCCATTCTGATCCCATTGGACCCCAGATCTTCATCTCCTCGAACCAACCCATGAAACGGTTAGCATACGAGGGAGAAAATCTGGAGCCCATGGCAACCCCTTGCTTCTGTCTGTACCATTTTTCTTTGAACAAAAATACAATGTTGTCCAAAATGAGCTCAATCATGTTGATCATCATCTCTGTGTGATTCCATGCACTAGCTGATCTGGTGTTAAGGATCTTTCTAATTGCACGTAGACCAATGTCTCTCCTGATACTGGTGTACAATGCAGTAACGTCTAGGCTCACCATTTAAATATCGGCCGTAGCGGAATACGAAGAACGTCTGGAGCACTGAGGAATGAAAACTCGAAGTCCGAGGAAGAAAGCGCAGAACAGCGCCCTTAAAACAAGCACACCAATACATAGACGGCAACAACAAAGATCAGACCAAACTGATAAGGGGGTTACAAACACCACCATGCAAATTCGACCTGGTCATAAATAACTGTACCTCAGCACACCAAGAGAACCAGACCTGGCAATAGAAGTCCTACCTGAATACAGCCCCGCCCTGATGAAGACCTTCCCATTAATATATCATCTTGGTTCCCCCCAATGAAGGTCGAATCGCGTTGGGTCTTATTATCAAGAAGTCCAGAGCAAACAAGGACAATAACACGCCAAACAATAGGCGTCTTGAGCTGGAGTGTATAAGCTCGAGAGTAGAGTTTGAAAACACTCTCTGACCTCTGCAGGACCTTATGATCAGATAATATTGAGGACATAAAGAAAAAGGTCCCAATACTAGACATAACTTAGTAGGACTAAAAAGTTCGGATGAGAAGTTCATTCTTTTGAAAAATTGAAAGCGTTATTACAATTGTGCTTGATGTTGTTTTATATATTTTTTCATGTGTAAAAAACGTAAGTGTTGTTAGTGATCCAACATATGTATGTGATGTAAATATTGTTTTTGTCAAATGTTTTTGCCAGTAGTTTTTGAAAAAAACGTAGAGGGTATGTTCTAATATGTTTTGTGATAAGAACCTTTAACGTAAAAAATTGAAAGAGAAATAGAAAATAATCAGAGCCCAGAGTTTATAAAAAGGACTACTGTGGCATAAGTAAAAGTCTCATCTATGGTTTTAGAGGCATCTGTCTGTTTAAATATAGTCTTAACAGGCATTGGCACTTTCTGAGGGCAGACAGATCCCTTAGCGATAACATCTCGGACAGACGCTACATTACCTACGGACGGGGGTGTCACTACAATTTACTGAGCCCAAGCTACCCAAGGGTTGAGATGAAAGAAAGTTGGCTTACACAACGGACGAAAGGTTTTTATGGGTCTGGACACTGCAGTGCATGTGAGTGGGCATGCAGCAAGAAGACATAGTTTAAGGGCCCAGGTGACAGAATCTATAGAATAATGTCTAATAAAAATTGCCAGACGAAATTCGCTGTGTACATTATTGACTGCAAATGCAAGAAAAGATATATCGGTAGCACGATAAGAATGCTGCGTGAACGAATAGGCGAACATATGAGGGCGGTCAAGCAAGGGGACATGGATATCCCATCGCGGCGCACATAGCTCAATGCTCCGTTCAGACCTCTAACAAACACTTTGAATTCTATGGCATTGAACAAACTCAGCGACATCCCAGAGGGGGCGACAGAGAATTAGCCTTACGTTGGCGAGAGGCACTTTGGATTCTTAGACTGCATGCACTGAGATAGGGCTCAATGTAGACCAGGAGCTACATTATTTTCTGGGAAGATAAATGCATAGAACTGCTTTACTCTGTGCTTTACAACTGGTCTCGGTGTCATGATGGTTGTTTTTTTAGAAATGAAACAAGTAAATTTCCGTTTGCCTGCATTCTACGTTGAGAAATGTTCCTGGCATTTTAATTGTTGCTTTCTGTACATTGTATTCTGTGATTCTGCTTATTTTCGTTGTATATTATTTTTATTTTCTATCCATACACAAAAAATGTAATATTCCAGTACCATGAGGGGATGGAGAAAATTAGTGCGAATGATCACGTTAAGCACATCTCACTCATGTTTTACAACACACCTTGAGAAAAGAATCACTACAGTCACTTTACCCAGACACACGCTTTGAAAGGGTGCTTTAAACTACTTATTGAACCTTTTGATTAGCTTAAGTAACCACATTCGTCCGAGAGACACGTTACAAGATGGCGCCCATTGGAGTTTATTTGGACTTTTTCTAATATATGCCCTGTGTAATCCGCGACAAGCTTGAATATAGATTTAAATTTGAAATAACAGTGTTTTTAATATGGGTCTGGATTTATGGGGAGCTGTATAATGAGTACAGATGTCAGAGTAAATTTGTTTGCTTTTGGACATCCATATTATAAGATGGCCACCAAGAAGTGGGACGTGGTTTTAGTCCTTCGTCTATTTTGATAATCAGATGTGTGAATGAGACTTTGTTTTTGTCCTCTCTATATTTCAATGAATTGATTAGTGGAAGTTTGTATTTTAGCGGCTTCACATGGCTTCTGTTCTGTGTTCTCATACTCGCGCTACACGGAGAGCGATGTTTAGGACGAGACCGTCAGACTAACGGTAAGAGTGGGGCTAAGTGTTGGGTGATTTGTTTGTCTTGGAGTATGATAATTGAAGACACATTTTGAGTAACTGATTCGGCGTGTAAGCATTTGAGATTAAGCTGTGGTTGATTCTTAGCATGACGAATAAGGATGTGGCATAGAGTACAGGTTTAAACAAGTGTTTTCCTGCTCGATCTTGGAATATATACATGATTATCAAGCTATGTTGTCTGGCTCTACTTTACATGAACTTTAATTGTGCAAATCAAATATATAATGGGATGCATTGGTTTGAAGAGTCTGTGATACTGTGAGAGTATATTATGGAGGGCACATTTTGAAGCAGTGTTTTTTACTTTAGAGGAACATAAGAGATATTCTGGTCGCTATTTTTGGCAAAAAAGATAACAAACGTAACGTGATATGTATTACTGTGTATATGGAAAGATCTGCCAGATGATTATAATTAGGGCTGACATGTCTGCTAATGGAACAGGCATGGCAAACAAGATTATAGATGTCACGTTGTTTGAAATTGTGCATTTGGAATGAGCACGTACTTTTACTCATATAGAATATGTAACTTTTTTTGTAAGGATTTTACACATTCAGACATCAACGTTATTACTATTTTTAGAGCTCAAGATTTGGGGACAGAATAGGATCCCTCCGATACAAGGACTGCCGTATTGACGTCGCACAAGATACTGAATCCATTTGTGGGTTGGAATTATCACAAAAGAAGTAGGTGTCCATATTGTATGTGGGAATTGAGTACTGGAAAGTGGGCAGCCCCTTTTATGGTCTGCCAACTAGTGGTTATTCTTACTTTACAGAGGTCTATATCAAAAAGGACATGGGTATTTGTTGAGTTTCCAGAAATTCATGGTTTGGGGTTACATAGGTGGATATTGTTGTCACTCTTCCGTCATCACTTGGATGCACCTTATAGACGTTTGCCTGACTTTCAGTAGTCACGGTCACGGGATAAGCTTTATGTGACTCACTATATTTTGATAATGGCTTTCACATGGAGGTAAAGCAGCGGTCTTGGAACGATACTTAGGTTTAATGTCACTTGCATGTCACTCTTATTTTCCTCCATTACCCCATTAGGTATATGGGATATTTTGATCTTATTATATAATTAGTTGTTCTTGGTTTTTGGGCATTCCATTTGGCTCATGCTCTGCATTGCCCACCCTGTGCATGCTAATACGTGACTACTTGGAGGTAATTTTCCACTTCTGACACAGGAAGATTTCACATTAATATTATTGACACCTGAAAACTTTGTTGGCCTGTGTTTTGTTTGTGTTTATGCAGCCTTGAGAAAGTCACTGGACGATTTCCCTTTGTAAGCGATGAAACACGAGTTGGCTGTCTGAAGCAAGACCCCAAGAATAAAGAAAGAAAATAAGAATTGATATAACCTGTGTATAATTTGTGTTTATATCGTGCACTTAACAAATTGTTGATACATCTATGACGTGTCCTGAGGATTTCTTTGCATATTTTGTTGGCTTTGGCCGCTAACTTTGGGGAGGTTGGTGGTTCTCCTCACCTTACAGCACCGTCTTCCAAATAAGTGTTTTTTTGTACAAACATGTGTTATTCTCCTGAGTGGCGCCAATATACCTAAGCATTATACCACTGTTCATTAAGAATTTCAATTTGGACACTAGAACTCATCATCTCAACAGCACAAAAGGCATGACGCTATTTAGTGGTGACTGCATAACCCACAACATCACTGGTAGCCTGCCTCCAGTACAACATGTTGACAATGCAAAGTGCAATTGGTCCTTAAGCAAATAGTTGAAATGTTCTACTAACTCGTTGCTTCTGGGATGATATAATGAAGCATGGGTGTGAATTATGCCATTTTGAGGAACAAACTTCAAATAATACGCCAATTAACCCAAAGAAGACTGAAGCTGCTCCTTCAGAGCAGAGATGCTACAGACTGAGCCACCTTCAAGTCAGACCTCAACGAATAATACCAACTACTTAAAGACACAAAAAAGGACACCCTAGCAGACCACATTGTGGCAAGTGCCAACCACACAAAAGAACTCTTCAGCATCGTCAGAGAGTTCTCCTGTCCATCGGCCACCGAGAACACAATGCCTCCTTCACAGGAACTCAGTGACGCTCTAGTGAACCATTACCACAACAAGATATCCACCATCTACAGGAACTTTGATCCCCAATCCATCGACAGCCACAGTCTTCTCACTCCAATGAATGCCTCCCCTGACCAGCTCCTCACCCCGTGGGAACAATTCACCACACAGAACACCACAGCAATCATGAACTCAATCCACTCAGGTGCACTCATGAACCCCTGCCCTCATGCCTCTTCAACCTAGGAAGTAAGGATATCATCCGTTAATTCACCACCATCCTCAATGCATCTATCGCCATAGCCACCTTTACCGACTCATGGAAACATGCTGAAGTCAGACCTCTCCTCAAAAAACCCTATGCTGACCATGGCAAACTCCAGAACTACTATCCCATCTTGCTTCGCCCTTTCCCGACCAAAGTCATGGAAAAGGCCATCAACCAGCAGCTCCCCAAACACCTGAAGAGAAACAACCTTCTAGACACCTCCCAATCTGGTTTCCACGCCGACCACTGTATCGAGACCACCCTGATCCCAGGGCGGTCCCGGTAGATCGGGATCCAAGGACAAGTACTCAGATGAATCACATCGTTCCTCCTGCGACGTATGCAGAGAATCTGCCTACTTCTCTTCACCTTGGAACACAAGAGCACCATCTGCAGTGTCCCTCAAGGTTCCTCCCTCAGCCCCATCCTCTTCACTACCTACATGACACCTCTAGCCGACATAATCAAAACTCATAATCTCAAAATAATATCCTACGCTGATTATACCCAGCTCATCCTCTCGTTCTTAGCAGACCCCACCTCCACTAAGACCAACTTCCACAACTGCATGAAGAATATTGCAGACTGGATGAAGGCCAACTGTCTGAAGCTCAACACTGACAAGACCAAAGTGCTGATCTTTGGCAACCATATCTCTCTCTGGAACGACACCTAGTGGCCTGCTGAACTTGGGCCCACACCGACACACCACACCTGCAGCCTCAGAATCATCCTGGGCAGCAAACTCACCATGAAATGACAGATCAACGCAGTGTCATCCACTTTTTTCCATGCTCTCCGCATGCTCCGAAGAATCTTCAAATGGCTACCCATCTGCATGAGAAAAACAGTCATGCAAGCCCTAATCACCACCCAGCTGGGCAACGGAAATACACTGTATGGAGGAACTGCCACTTAACTCATGAGAAGACTCTAGACGATACAGAACTCAGCAGCCAGAATTATCCTAAACCTGTCAAAACGTACCCACATCACCCCATAACTTAGAAACCTTCACTGGCTCCCCATTCAGCAAATATGCCAATTCATGATATTGGCCAATTCCTGCAAAGCCCTCCACAACCAAGGATCAGCATACATGAACCACTGCCTGAACTTCCACCAACCATCCAGAGACCTTTGCTCTGCCCCCCTCACCCTCGCACAGACACCACACATCTGCCAAAGCCACAGCGGAGGCCTTTCCTTCTCCTACCTCTCCGTCAAGTCCTGGGATGGCCTTCCGTTCCACCTTCGAACATCACCATCACTGGAGGTTTTCAGGAATAGACTCAAGACCTGGCTTTTTGACTGAGCCCAGCAATGCAGCACCTGGATACCCTCACGGGTGATAAACTGTGCTCTACAAATACTGTTTGATTGATCGATTGATTCTTGGGACTTTCTCAATGCCCTTTAAAATTTGCACTTTGGGTTCAATGCCCTTGGCGCTTACATGGTGTCCTGTGTACTCCACTCCACTTCCTTAGATCTTACATTTGCCAGCATGTAACATTAAACCTCTTTCTCTCAGCACAGGCAAAGCATTTGTGAATGTCATCCCTTTGTGCTCCTGGAACATTAATCTCATGAGCCTTTGAAAAACTGAAGGTGCTGATGCCAGGCCAAAAGGCATGCGTTTGTAACAACATGTCCCAACAGGGGTGATAAATGAGGTGAAATGTTTTGAATCCTCTGATAGCATTATCTGGTGATATTCTGCAGAACCATGGCATTCTCAGCTCTAAATCCCAGTAGGGACGCTTCCTTCATTTTGTAGTGTGCGGTCTCTAAAATGCATTAAGTCTGTGCAACATTCAAATTTTTTATTCTCAGCGTGGCACACTGAAGTAAATCAGGAAAAGTGAGAGGAGGGGCGACTACTGCTTTTTTTTTTTTTAGTCCTCATTAAAGCAAAAAAAAGAATAAGGAAAAGTGAGTGGTCATAAGGCAGTACCATGGCACCTTCCTGGACCAAGTGGAGGAGACATGTAACCCTACAGATCTCCTTCCACCTCCAGATTGTTCTCAAGACGCTGACCGCATGACACTTGGGAATATCGAAGAAGGCATCGCACCATGGTTTTTACAAAAACCATTTTCCCCGGAACTCACTTGCTTCATAATCATTGGACTGTTTATACATACTAAAAAGTTATAAGATTCAAATTATTTGGCCCAATTATACCAAATCCCCCAGAACCTAGTTCTTTTCTTTGCTTCACAGGCCATATCCATCTTATGAATTCTTTTAACAGAAGACACCCAATCTAACAGCTTTGGAGAATTAGGTGATATCTAATTTAAACAGATTTCTCTTCTTGCCAACAGTATTAAAACAAACAATAATGATTCTTGGATCTTTGACAGTTTAATGGTACTACTGTCATCAGGCAAAATTCCAAAAATAATTAATACCAGGCTTACTTGAATTTCTTGACCCATTACTTCGGAAATGATCTTCCCAACTTGCCTCCAGAAGCCCTGGATATGAGGACACTGCACAAACAAATGTACATCATCTGCGCATCTCAGGTTACACTTCACACCAACCTTCTCTCCACTTCCCAGCTTGGAGAGCCTCTTCGAGGTCCAATAGGCTCTGTGGAGTGTGGACAGATGATTTCTCCTCAATGATGCAGCTTTGACAGCCTTCCACAAAATACATATAGATACTTGCCAAAAAGATGAAATATCGCTGAGCGGCAGTTCTCTTCTCCAGGACTCCTCCATAGGCAGTGCTGGTGGATCTCTTTTGATCAAAGTCCAGTACCAATTCACCACTTCTTTTCTTTGGAGATGCGGGACTAAAAACCTGCTCTCCAGATCTTCATTACTAATTTCATTTTTCTCCCGATTAGAATCCCAGCAGGAGATTTGGTAGAATTTAGATCTCGATAGCCTTTGGTTTGTATGAATCTTAAGCTCTTCCCATGATAAGAGATTATTTTCTCGGAATAGTTGGCCCCATTTCTGAAATACATTTTCCCATAAGGGAGCAGATAATTTATCCTTTAAACATAATGGAGTACCTGGAGAGTTCCATATAGGCGCTTTAAGACAATAGTATGGAATTTTAAGTAACTTCCTAATCTGGAACCATAACTGACAGGCTGACCGTATCACCTTTAATTTTTTTTAAGTATTTTGGGTGGCCAAATTTAAAAAGAAACCCGTCGCCCCCCTGCGGTACACAATTGGCCATGGCTAAGAGGCAAGGCGCAAAGTAGGTGGAATCAATAAGGAGAGATCTCGTATTCTTGAAAAGAAAAGCCCAGCTCTAAAATCCAAAATCAGGACTGGCTATACTCCCTGCTGCTTTCTCACATCTCAGTTTCTTCCATGCGATCCTCACCCCTTTGTCGGCCCAAAGAAAGCTGTTGATATCTGATTGCAATTTTTTTAAGTCAGCTGATCTAAATAGCATGGGGATTGCATCAAATATAAATGTCACCTTAGGGAGTACCGACATTTTGACAAGGTTAGAACGACCGAGGATCGACAATGGGAGGATGTTCCAAGACTTCAATAAGGCTCTTATCTCCTTCATTTTAACCTCTAAGTTGACCTGTGCCAAATCATTTATATTCTGTGTAATTTGAATGCCTAGATATCTTATCTGATGGTGTACTAGAGGCGAGCTATATTGCCAATTCCATGTCATAATCTCCGTTTTTTGTGAGTTGATTTGGTAGCCTGATATCTTCCCAAAATCTATGAGTAGTTGCTCTAATTTCGGCAGAATCGCTGGTGATTCTTTTGTGAAAATCATCAAGTCGTCGGCGCACAGGGCTAATTTCTTTGACCAACCCCTAAATTTGAATGGGAGAAAGCTGTCACTGGCCCTAATGATTTGGGCCAGTGGTTCTATGTACAGATCAAAGAGAAGAGGGGAGAGGGGACAACCCTGCCTAGTGCCTCTCTTTAAACTAACTGAGTTAGATAGGTTTCCATTAACTATAATCCTGGCTGTAGGAGTTTTGTATATATTCTTAATAGTTCTTAAAATATTTTCTCCTAGTCTGGCTGCTTCAACTAGATGGTATAAGCAAGCCCAGCTCACCCGGTCAAAAGCTTTGGCCGCATCAAATGCAAAGATGGTAAGTGGCAAGCTATTAGCTGAAGCAATGTCAATAGCTCCTATCAGCTCATGTGTTAAGTCATGCAGTTGACGACCTCTAATAAATCCCTTTTGATCCGGGTGGACTAATTTTCCCATTACACCATTCAGTCTCCCTGCTATAATTTGCGCAAAAATTTTATAATCACAATTAAGCAGGGAGATGGGTCTGTACGAGTCACATTTTTAAAAATCTTTGTTAGGTTTCAAGATCAAAGGGACAGCCGCCTCGTTCCATGAACTGGGGATTGGAGAGTTGGATAAGAAGATACTATCAAACAGTTTCTCTAGGAACGGGGAAAGCGTCTCATTAAGAGCAATGTAAAACTCGTTCGGGATTGCATCAAGACCCGCAGCACTGCCTCTCTTTAAGTTTTTTATTACAGCTTTAATTTCAGCTAATGAAAGCTTCTTATTAAGTTGTTGAGCCTGATCTTCAGATAATGTCTGTAGGGAGGCTTTCGCTAAGTAGTTTTTTAATTTGGGCAACGCTAAATTCCAGATCTTCAGTATATAGGTCTTTGAAAAATAGTTCGAATTCATTCTCTATCTTCACCCTATCAGAAAAAAATCACCCCAGTTTCTAGATTGAATATCTGTTTGATTAGATTTCTAGATAGGTTGGCTCGAGCTTTCCAGGCCAAGAGCTTCCCACTTTGCCTCACCGTATTCATAGTTCACCAGTCTGCTCACTTCCCATCTACTTTTAGTGATATTGTCAAGATAATCGGCCAAGTCCTGTCGTTTAGATAATAGCTCGGGACTTTCCTCCTTATATTCTGCACTCCTTCTATCTGCTATTTGGTTAAGCATGGCTCTATGAATTTCTGCTTCCAGCAGCTTAATTTTCCTTTTTTTTTCCTTATTAATCTTGGCCGAGATGCCAATGATTCTGCCTCTGATATACGCCTTATAGGCGTCCCATATTATCTCCAAAGGTGCGGACTGATCATTTATCTCAGAAAAAGATAGAGTATCCGCTTTTAATTGCTCAATCACTGACTCATCTTTAAGAATAACTCTATCAAACGTCCATCTTTTGATTTCTGCATATCTAGGGAATTTTAAATTTATCTGGACCGCAGAATGATCTGCTAAATGCTCTGGGATAAGGGAAACTAGATTAACCAATTCTATCAACCTAGAATCTATTAAAAAATAATCTATTCTAGAGTGGTATTTATGTTTTTTATTATGAAACGTGAAGCTTTTCCCCTTTCTTTTATTTTGCACGGCTTGAACAAGAACATTTTGTAAAAGTTACATTGTGCACTTTTAGTAACATTAATGGCGGCCCAAATGCACTCAGCTAGTGAAGGGTGCAGTACCACAGGCTATTACTAGGTGTCCCTGTGGTGTCCTAAAGGGGCCTCTATTAGCCACATAAGGTAATGCACCCTTAATACAACTATTAACAGAATATTGCAGCTGAGACTTGCATTAAGGGGGCAGTACCTTATCTGGTTAAGAGAGGTCCTTTTACACCTCCACAGGGACACCTAGTAACAGCCTGTGGTACTACATTCTTTCCTTGCTTAGCGGAATTTCTTTTGTTACTGAATTTTTGTATTTGCAATGCCAATAGCTCAAACACAACTGTGAGATCTATTGATTTGTAAATACTTGTTTAAGTCGAGTATTCAAGACTGCTTGTATACTTTAGTATATACTTTAGTATACTTTTTTGGGGACTTACAGCCAGCCCCCTGTTTTTAATTTGCTTGTTTCAGTGTCCTTTAAAAATCCTTGCTTGCTAGTTGTCAGTCCTGGCTCTTTATCCCTCCTTTGCTCTTTCGTGTACTCCCAGGGGGTAGGGACTAAGGGGCAAATTTACAAGCCCCTTATGCCATATTTGCGTCGCCGTTGCGTCACTTCTGTGACGCAGCGGCGGCGCAAAGCCAGAACCATGCTGCGGGCTATTTACAACGTGACACATCTAGGGAGATGTGTCACGTTGTAAAGCCCTGCACCACATGGGGGCGTTCATGCACTGGGGGAGCGTTCCTGCGCAGGAACGCCTCCGAAAAGTGGCTGAGTAAAATCTACAAGATTTCACTCAGTCACTTTTATGGCCATCTGCGTCAAAACCCTGCGCCTGCTTGAAGCAGGCGTAAGGATTGACGCAGCATGTTAAGGATAGGGGCACCCTGAGCCTTGCTGGAGCTGCGTCGCGCTTGCGACGCAACTCCAGCAATGCGCCGCCTTTCCGCGGGGGTGATGCGACACGCATCTGCCCATCCGTGCGCCACAGTGTGGTGCATCAGTGGTGGCGCATGGGTGGGCATGCGTCGCAACTCTTCTGGCGCATCCCTGCTGATTAGCAGAGATGCACCAGAAGTAGTAAATCTGCCCCTTAGTACTTTCTTTTTACGCTTTGGTTCTTTTTCTCTTGAATTGGGAACTACTTTAATACTTCTTTTCTGCGGGTGTTGCACTGTGGATGCTTCAGGCCCGTAGCTGATTGCATTCGTCCCTCCCTTCTCCTCCCAAGTTGGAAAAGACCAGATGTGATCCAATCAGAGCTACTGCGAGAGGGGGTGCACTGCAGTGAGTGCAGGTGCTCACTCGTTAAAGAGAGGTGGTGGAAATGTGCTCAGCAGAACAAACAAAATTGAATAGTTTATCGGCTATAATTAACTTATTTTTAACAAGCCTTCTTTCCTCACTTTGCCCGCACCCAGTCATTGCTCTTTGGGAGCGTGGAGAGTGGTGCGGGGTTATGAAAGATTGGTTTGATTATTGTCTTTCACCAAACAAATATATAAAGTCGTAATCGTTGGGGTTAAATAGATCAAAAAGTGCTCTCAGGCATTGTTTGCGTGATAAATCTGTCTTACTATGTATGCCGTGCTGTGGTCGGTCCCGGTTGCTATGTTAGACCAGTCCTAAGATGGCCCCCTCTGTGCTCAGGACCGGCCGGTGCTGCCTTAAAGACAGACAGGAGCACGCCGGCGGCTGTCCGGCAACGATGGTGCTGAAGGAGGAGGTACAGCCCCGCGGCCTGGAGCTGGTGGACCAAAGCAGTTAGGGAAAGGAAGTAACTAGGCCATTAACTTTAGGAACACCTTAGTTTTTGAAGGCAGCCAATAGATATACATGCTTTGCTTCCCCATCAGTGCAGCTTTCGGCCACACCATAGACGAAAAATGTGCAGCCAAAATGTTTGTGAGTACCCATGCATTAAGGCAACAGCCTTGTTTATAACATGCTTTCCTCTCAGGGTACCCGAGAAAGGGTATCTGTGATGTTATTTCGTGCAGCCTCACGCTGACCCTGTAACATGCTGGGTGGATAGTGGAAAGGGAAATGAACAAGAAAACAAATTTAAACATAAATTAGATTTTTGTCACTGCTGATGGAATGCCGTCCACAAAATGGCTGTTGAATGACGTAGCCATTAGCGTTGTGGTTTGGATAATGAACTGACATTTTGTCACCTAAAGATCGCGATTGCAGACCTGCGCTTCTTTTAAAGTAGCTCATGTACAAAGGTAAGGCCGGCACCACAGAGATTTTATCCAAATAGAGCAGTAAATGACTTCTAAGTCTGTGATGAACACTATGCAATGTCGGCATCCTTTGATGTCTTGTGTGTGATACAATGTTATCGTAAAGCGGAGTGGCCATTGACTGCAAAGGGGCTGGCGAACTTGTCACAAGGCCGATACTACAGAAATGTTTCATCAAAGCCAAGCGGTGAACAATTGGAAAGCCTCTGAGGAACATCATGTAAACTCGGCATTTCTAGAAAGTTTGTGTGGCAGTTTTTTTGCTCATTATAACCCACTATAGTCATAGATAAAGACAACTTAATTTAAAACCCACAAAACAGGGACGTATTAAGGATTTCGGGGGCCCTGGGCCAAACGTATTTTCGGAGCCCCTGTTCAAAACAGCTTTGAATTTATAATGCAGTTTCAGCTTTTCTATGCCCACGTTGTCCAATGCACAGGCACAATGGTCTCAATCTGTTTCCATCTAATATGCAGGGTTAGTGACGTGTTTTGTATAATATAATGCAGCAGCACTCACTAATTGTATTCCCCTTTTTCATAAATGAGGTCCCTTTTTGATCTAAAACATGCTTTTTATGAATGCTGCCTGGTTCTGAAAAGTAAACCTTTCTCTGCAAAATGTAAGTAATAGACTCCTTTACATCACTCACACTACAAACAAATGAAAGGAAAATGGTATTTAAAACTATTTAAAACAATCTGTTTAAGAATTATTCAAGGCCATCAGGACAAGACTATCTAAGGAACAGAGCTGGCTCTATCAGGGGGTCCCTGAGAGGCTGGGACCCTGGACAAGAGCCCACTTTCCCATGCCTTAAAACGTCTCTGCCACTAAACCCGGCAGAGGTATGATGCATTTGCGCCTTAGATAGGGAGGCATAGGTCGGACTGTTTATCATTTTTTCCCTTTAAGCCCAATGTCACCCCACATGAAAACCACTGCATTGTTTTACGCACAAGAATCAGATCTTAACAAATTGACAAGGTCACAAGAAGATCAGATATACACAATCATCTTCAGACCTAGTATTAATATTTTTTATGTATTTTAGCTTTGCTCAAAATGAAATTGTTTAAAACCGATTTGTAAAAATCTGTGCACTTTCTAACGTTTTACTTGTATAATAAATTATGTTTTTTATTAACTGAAATAAAATTACCTTTGAGTCTTGTAGTCTCCATATCATTCAATTGAAGCATTTTTTGGGACATGACAGAATACATAATTGAAATACACTGAATAACAAACACAAATAACGACCTGGCTCTAATAGGCATGCCCATTGCAGTGAAGCCTCACATTGGCACACGTGCTCTGTTCCTTTCAAAGGGTTCTTGTCCTTGCATTGAGTGCACCTTGACATTCAAGTGCTTCAAAAGGCGAGTCAGGGAAGAGAAGGGCCGTGCTTGCCCCTTGCAGTGGGCAGGTCTACGGCTTGTTGGAGAGTTGGCTGGTAATAGAAACTCCTCCTATTTCTGGAGGATTGCAAACGCTGAAGAAGGCTCCGCCAGTGGGACTTTCCTCACCATACTAGCCTATGGAGACGTTAATTCCACTGGTGATTCTCTTCCAAATGTAGCGCTTCCTCTGGGAATCGGAGGAGTTTCTGTTACCGCTCACCTCTGGATAAAGGCACAAGACTGCTGGACTGCCAAGCAGCTTGGATTGAGCATAGGCACTCTCCCCCTCATTCCCACCCCAGGTATCTTTCCAGTCATCACTTTCTTCTCCCTCCCCCATCTCTCCCCCCTTATGTCTCTCTTTCCAGGTGCATTATATTGTATTGTCTTGTAATTGCATTGATATCACGCTTAACACCACAATGAGGTGTTGAAGCGCTTTATGCCAGGCAGCGCACTACTCCAGGGCCCCAGGTTGGTGGTTATTCCAGTGTTATTGGGTATTGATGGTTGTGCGCTCTCAAGCAAGCCATTCTATGCATACACTACAGTATAGACTTGCTGCATTTGCCACATAATCCATCAGCATATCATGTAACATGCATGGATGACAGTTTTTTTTTTGAGGTATGGAAAGATAATTTACTTGCCCAGATCAAAGAATGTTGCAGCGGCAATGCTGTCCGTGCTTGTTGGCCTTGCATCCCCTCCTCCTGAGCAGTCGACTCAGGCTCTGCCAAGTAGTTTTAGGTAGAGCCTAGACAGCACTTGCTCTGTTGCTTAGCGACCTGTTGAATATGCATTGTGGGGATCGAATCCGGCCATTGTTTGCTAGTGCTTTTCATTTGTCTTTATCAGTGTCCTTTAAAAGTCTTTGCTCTCTAATAAGCAATCCTTCCTCTTTGTCCATTCTTTTCTTTTGTTTTCTCCCATGGAAGGGACGTGTTTAGGTGTTCTTTTGAGGGCTACTTTTCTTTTCTTGCCTGCTCGCGTTTTACTGTGGGTGCGTGTTCTTTCCTCTGGTTGCCAGCAGCACTCTGTATAAGTGTTCTTTTTTGTTTCCATCGCCCTCTTCACGTCCACTGCACATTCTTCTTTTTTGTGTTCCTCATACACAGCACAGCAGAGGCTTCACATCCACCACATTTAAAAAAACTATTTTATTCACATTTAAGGCAGAAGTACAATCAGAAACTGGGATATAACAATAATGCCCGCAATAATATCACATATGGGTGTACATCTTCCCATTGAGGAAGAGAAAGAAAGGGAGAAGAAAGGAGAAAGCAATAGGGATATGGATAATGGGACTAGAGGAGAGAGGAGAGGAAATAGGGGAGAGAGGAGGGAGAAAGGGGGAAAAGCAGATCCAGAGAACATATTGCATTCGGACATCCCGTGTTACACATTTTATATAGAGAGTAAAGGAAGAAGCTGAAGAGCCAAGTGAGATGGCCAGTGTAGAAGACAAACAACTACCTAGGTGCTTATCACTCACATGGGTTCAAGATACATTGATAGAGGAGATCATAAAGGTCTGTGGCGTCTTCATGAATGGAACTTGGTGACATGTCTAGTGCAAGACAGGCAAATGTATATAGGGTGCGTTAATTGAATGCAGGAACCTAACCTCCCACAGGGCAGTGTGTCTTGGATATTTGTCCAGGTGCATGGCATTGTGCATGAACATAAGTTAAAAAGGGTTCCCAAATGTCTTTGGGCCTATAGGGTGAAGGCATTTGCTCCCAGTAGGAAGCCATCTGCTCCTGACAATATACTGCATTGCGTGCCCAAAAGTCAATCTTAAGACACTGGTTTCCTCCCCCAGTGCATACCGACTCTACGCTTTTCCAGCTGTAATAGCATAGCCACAAATCGGTAGGATTCAGATGGGAAGTCTTACCTGTAAGACAAGAGGCATACCAGCAGTGTGTAATGCATTAGGTGCTTCAGAGTCTGTGTAAGAGCCTGAGTAATGGCCTGCCAATATTTGGTAATCTGAGGACAAGTCCACTCCAGGTGTAAAAAAGTGACCGGTGATGTCACACATCTCTTGCAGTGCGCATCTTGTGTGAGCCCCATACATAGTAATAGCACCAGTGTACAAGACATCTGGCGAGAAGGCAGTCATTTGTGTACAACAGTATTTCCACTGTTCCTCTATTATTGGGATGCCCAGATCATTTTCCCAGACGGTTTGTGCATTAGAGGTGCGAATAGGGGCAAGGTCTTGCATGATGTTATAGAGTCTGGCTATTAGTTTGGGAGGGGAGGGTGTGATAGGCATGGTTTATATGCTGTTAGTTGTGGTGGTGGTTCAGGGAAAGTAGCATGGAGTGTTCAGCATGCAGCTCATATTTGTTGATATAGCATTATGTCAAGCACAGTAACGCTGAATTCATCAGCGGGGACAAAGGGGCGGATAAAGTGGCCCTCCAGGTATAGGTCTGCAAAGGTGAGCAGGTGTCTCTGTTGTCCATGTGTTCTGGTGCTGGTGACTTGTAGAGTGGGAGGTAATGGATTCCGAGTTAGTGGTATTGATGAGGCTTATAGAACGGTAAGTTTGGCGCGGCCGCACATGCCATCCCACGTGCAGCGCATGCACTCCATTATGTCCACTATCCTCCACGGACATTTATAGTGCAGATAAAGTGCTATATTTCAATTTAATGGCCAAGGAGAGGCAGCATCTGCCTCTGCTGCCATGTGGGGTTAGAACCTTATTGGATAAAGCCAATAGTGTAGATAGGGAGCCTGAGCGCATAACACATAGATGCGCAGGTCAGGTGCACCTAGGCCCTCCTTGTAGAAGGGGAGAGTCGCTATTTTCCATAGTATGTGGGGTTGCTTACCGTCCCAAGCAAGAGATATGAAATTGGAACACAATCGCTTGAAGGAGGCAGTGAGGGGAATGGGCACATTATTAAAAAGACAAAGAAATTTGGGCATTACTATCATCTTGACTATCGCCAAACGTAAGGAGATGGGGTGTGTGTTCCTTGTCAGAATTTTCTCTTCAAGCCATGCCATGGCTCTCCCAAAGTTTAACCTCCATAGTTCCTCAATATCTCTACTTAGCCAAATTTCCAGGTAGCGTACCGGCTTCTGCTCCCAACACAAAGGTAATTCCGAAGATACTAGAGTGGTGGTGTCTGTTGGTGGAAACAGTTTGGATTCAGCCCAGTTGACACTACTGTCAAAGACAAGATCCCTTTGGGTTCTTTTTAAGCATCCATCAACACAATTCTATCCTTCATATACACCACTTACATGCATAGTCTATTCAGCTTGCCAACACCAATTAGAAACCAAAACAACAATATAAAAAATATACAGTACATTTTATTGTTCACACTCCTAATAGGATTTAATTCCTAAAAGCATTTTTTCTTTGAAAAGTGTTAAAGAACATACACTTTAATTATAACAATTCAAATAGTCACATTGATTTAAAATATTTCATAAAAATAATAATCTGGGAGCAGATATCAAGACAATGGAGACATTAAAGACTTTTAAAGACAAACCGGCAAACCAAGTCCATATCCTTTGCAGTTGATAGCCAAGGTTGATCACTTGATCATGTTACTATTCTAATCAAATCCCGGCAGGACATGGGTGCTCAATCGACACAGAGCGATGCGTTGCGGTGGTCTGATATGGTTCACCACCTTATTCAGGCTTATATTTTATAGTTCAGTGTCTCCCAAAACAATTTAAAAACACATTACACAGAGGAATAACTATTTAATTAACATCCTTTGTTCATAAACACATTCCACATAGTATATCATCATTTAAATTTAAAAAAAACATTTTGTTAAAATATATAGAAGACAGTGTATTGTTAATTTCCATGAGTACTTTTATATTACAATTTTGGTTCAATCACTGCTGTTAAAGATGGCAGACTATCCCTACATTCACTCTCTTAACATCCATAACCACACAAAGCATTTCTAAATATAGATCGAGCATATTACCCACCCGAAGGGACAAAACAACTATTTATGTAGGGGAAACTATCTCCTCCTTGTGTAGCGGTAGCTGCCTTTTTTCTTTCACATTAGGCCCCGCAGTCTAAGGGAAATGGGCATAGATGCTTCCTCCCTAGATAACAACAATAATGGCATAAAGGTGATACACTAGAAACTAATTATTTTCCCATATTCACAGTGTGTCCATATAAATAATTTTTTACCCACCCGAAATAATAGAACGTTGATATATGTGAGGGAAGCTATCTTCTCCTCTGCGTGCAGTGGCTGCTTATTCTTTCAAGGTCCCGCAATTGAAGGCGCCAATACGTCCCCCCCTAAGAGAGTGACAATGACATCCTTAGGTAAACATCTACGGCCATATGTAGGTACCTAAATACCGGTCGGTAACGGCTGAAAATCGGTAAATTTCCCGTTACCGACCGGTATTTAGGCAATTGAGATGTAGGAGGCTGGATTTAAGGATTCGGTAATTTACCGATTTGTTATTTTAAGGAATCGGTAAAATACCGAATCGGTAAATTACCGAATCCTTAAATCCTATGTAGGGAGCACTCAAGCGATTGCATTTTTGATTTAAGGATTCGTTATTTACCACCAACTACATGTTGGTGGTAAATACCGAATACCTTTTAAAAAGCCATTGTGTGCTTTTCTAGAAATGCCATGTGGCAGACATACATGCCCTTATGGCATGTAGGTGCCACATGTGCACACATGCACGATTCAGGGGTGCGACAGGGTGTCAATGTGGCACCCTGCCACCCTTGAATATGCTCCCCTATTACTCATTCGGTATTTACCGAATCGGTAATAGTGAATGGCTTCCTATTCATTCCTATGGGCCTCCAGGCACATAGAAATGACTAGGAAGGTATTCCTTATTACCGATTCGGTAAATACCGAATCGGTAATAACGAATATTACCGAATCGGTACAATTTACCGATTTTTTACCTACATTCTATTTACCGATTCTTAAATACCGAATCGGTGAAATTCGGTATTTAGGAATTGGTAAATAGAAATTACCTACATATGGCCCCCAATCTCGTATTTCTTATCCTATTCTCCCCCTCATTTATGGAAAGAGACTCACCACTGTATCTTTGGAAATTCTCTTCTAATTACCATTTGAACTTAGGCAATCGATATAAAACGGGCCAAGCTTCACTCGTACCCTGTGATTATCGATAGAAGAAAATCCGTTATCTTTTCTTCTACATCTTATGGTCAAAGCTCATCACCAAGTTAAAAGGTCAACACTCTACCTTTGTTAAAATCCAGAAGTAAATAACCACTGGTGCTTTGGCATACAAGACGGTATATCCTCTGTTTTAATAAGTCTTCTCCGTGACTCTTGCATCGTTAGTTCAGGCTTTTAAATGTTTTGAGCAAATTAGCCTATATAATAAAACACATTAATGTTTAGCTGTCCTGTCATAATAACAAACTTCTGCTAGTTTCTGTATTCTGGGAAAAGTTCATATACTCTTAAAAAGACATATAACCTGCCCACCAATAACGAAGAGTGGCTGGTATATGTGTAGCCATGATTCTATATTCACTTTGATAGTGCTACACTAAAACTCTATGTGACAGATATGTTTCATGTCTAGGGCATAGTATTGCTATACCTTCTCCACGGAGATGCCAATCGTTGCTCCCCCTTAGATCACCCCCTATGTTTCCCCTACCCGTTCGGGCACTTCTCACGATATAGATGTCCCTATAGGCGATCCTGCGCAGCCCATTTCTTAAACTATCAGGCTCCTTGGAATAAATAAGGAGTTGGCAACTTATAATCAATTTCCCCCCAGGACAAATGCGTAGATTCCCGCTACGTTTAAAATAATGCCCATAGTGCTCTAATCACCTGGAATTGACCCCTACTAACGTGATTCCTTACCGGGACCAAATGAGTCTCCTGACGTGCTCCAACTCCCTTTAGTACAGTGGAATGAAAGCTGGTGAGCAAACGTTCCCGCTTTTAAATGCGACCGTGATTATAAGTTGCGGAATTTCCGCCGCGGTGCGGGGCGTTCCATTGAGTGGGCGGGGCCACGTCGGCCAACGGACGTGAGCAGCACTACCGAGGTAGTGCTCGCAATGGCCGTTGGCCGATGAGCTCTCTTAAAGGGTTAAGAAATGCGCTCCTGACGCTCGTCGAGTAGCTCAACCACATATTTAGAGGCTTGAGGCCATCGGAGCATGCGTGCTAGACTTCTCCCAGGTCAGTCCCCCTCGCCGTCTCTATGCACCATAGCATTGTGTGCATGGAAGCTTAGCTCCCGCGCGGCCTCTTTTTTATATTTGCTGAGGGTTTCCCGTGCCATGGCAGAGAGGGAGTCAGTCTCTCTAGGGTCTAATTAGAGCAACTGAAGTTGACCCTTCAGTGCCCCCAGTCGTGTTCTGATTAACCCTGGGCTTAGGACTACACTACACCCAGGGTTGCCGATCGCGAGCGTGGAAAATAAACCTCCCGGCGTGATTCTCAACACGGGGAGGTCAGGTTTCTCATTGTGTGTGGTCGCGAATGGTCGCGACTGCTCGGGATGAGAAACTACCAGTCCGCGTTGAGAAAGCTGCTGCTCGAGTACAAATCTACTCGAGCGGCAGAAAACGACCGCTTGCACTGTGCAAGATGCCGTTTGCAATGAATGCACAGTGCGGACAAGCATCCGGCACTGTGCAATCAGTGCGAACAGCATTTTGCACAGTGGATTACGCAGTTCACATAGCTACACGTAGCTCGCGTAGTTCGAAGTGCACTTCGCGTAGCTACGCGTAGCGCTACTAGGCAAACTACGCCCAGGGTTAGTTCTGATTGCCTTAAGGACTCGCGCCTGTTTAGCGATACACATTTCCCGAATAACGACCTTAAAGGCTCACCATAATACGGAAGGGCAGGAGACAGAGTTTTTATTGTGTTAAAAACACTCTAGGATAGCCTTATGCACTTCTGCTTGCATGTCTTTCACACTTTAACTTTTTGTTTTGTGTTTCTCATCTTTTAATTGCTCATGTTACACTGTGGGTGCGTGTTAAGTTTTTGTGCCCATTGCTGTTCACTTAATCTCCCTGTGCCATGCTGCCCCCCGCCACCACCTCCTCCCACCCGGTTCGGATCCAATTAAAAAGATTGCTCTGCAGCACCTTTTTTGGCTTAATTGATCTTTAAGAACGTCCCCATCCTCAGTTATTTTGCTATCCTAGCACTCACTGAGTTGGCATGCTCTGGCTTTAGTGTTTACAATAGAATATCGGCTTAGCCATGCCTATGGCTGCACAATGTTTGTGACTTATTTGGAGAACACACCTTACTGTGTAGTCCACTAATAAAACTGCCATCTTGAAACTGCCAATATTCTCACTTTTTTGAAAAACACTAAAGCAGGAAAAGTGCATACATTTAAATAATTTCGAATAAGAATTAGACAATCATGTTAAAAATGTTTATGTATTAATCTGCGTTTTGTAATGTAAAACACTTTTTTTTGCATACAACATACCTGTCGCTAAACCAGAAAAAAAGGATTCAAATAAATAGTTATAAAAAATATAGACACATGTTTTCTAATTAAGCATTGGCTGCAAGAATCATAACAGCCATATAGTGGAGGAACAAGGGGATACATCTTATTGGCTAGACGTCAAACGTTAGAATTACATTGGTGAGAGTGCACTTAGGAGGTGGACTGGGAGTGAGGTCTATTCGGCGGTTTCCTTGTGCTTTGTTGGTGCTGCTATAATGCAGGAACTTGCCCTGGGAGCAGCAATTGATCTAGTGGAGCAATGGGGTATTTGGGGCTTTTTGTCACTGCTCAAAACAGAGAACTTCTACTACCTGACAAGTGACCATCTGGGGCTTGTGAAAGGAGAGGGTGTGATTTGCAAAAGTAGGGCGGAGTTTTATGGTTTGTATAACTATTGTGGTTGAAGAGGAATATAGGTAACTTGTTTATTACACTTCTTGCCACTTCTTGCCGCTTTTTCCGCTGCTGCAAATAATTAGTGTTGTCATTACCCAACATATTTTTAGATTGACTTCTGAAATGTGGAAGCCTTGTTATCAGCCTGACCCTCACCTCCTTAAACTGCATGACGGTTGCCTCTACTGAACTCTGGACTCCCCTTCCACTCTTACTGTGCTAACCCTGGTCCTGGACCCTGATCCCAGTCTGCACCTCTATTGGTTGAAAGTAGTGAAACACACCCACTGCCCCTCTCATCTCTCCCTCACACTGCCACTACAACCTCTTATCTCGCAATTCAACTACCGCCTCTCATCCCTCCCTCACACTCCCGGTCTCCTGTCTATATTTCCTATTCACACATGCTAAACTTCCTATCCCACCTCGCGCTGTGCAAAAATCCACCTCCTGCCTCCCCCTCACTCTGTGGTTGTCCCCTCCTATTTATCCCTCTCTCGTACACTCTCACAAACTTCTCTCTTGCTCTTTCACACACTCTTCCCGCCATCATTTTAGTTCACTTCAGGTCTTCAAGGACAATTTCTTTCCTGTGCCTTTTCAACATTTCCGTCCCTCAAACCCACGCTCTCCTCCTCTTCTTAGGGTCTGTTCTGCATACACAGGTACTCCCTCCTTTATGCGTCTGTGGCCTGCTCTCCCCTTCTTTCTTTCACACTCTTTCTGCTCCTCTATCTAGAGTTCATTCACCACTTCGTGCACAAACTACCTATCCCACTCTATCTTCCTTTCGATCTATTCTGTGAAGCTCTCACACCTATCTATTCACCATCTCACATGATTCCACTACACAAATACACTACACATCACACAGTTCTACGCCACACAATTCAATTCCACAACTAACAATTCCAATTCAACCCACATAATTCCACTCCAAACCACATCCATCCACTCTACTCCACTCCAAACAAAACACATAGATAACAGAAATTGTCATTTACAATGCCAATAGCTCTAACTCTCGCAAATGTGAGACCTATTGCATTGCAAATGCTTGTGCTATATGTTATCTCCGGTCTGAAATTCACAGACTGCAGATTTCTGTGAGCTGCAACTGTACTTTGTTTGTTGCTGAAGAAGCATGAATAGATGTAGGAAAAAGTCTTGCTTTTGCCACAGAGTTGGTCTGCTCTGTGGAACGTGTATGTGTGTATATGATATGTCACTGTTACTGCTTTTGGTGTTAGATCATTTCACGTGGATTTGCAGTGTCAGATGCCAGGAGGGACCACACACACAACAAGTCACAAGATGACAGAAACAGAGGAAACTGAATGCCAACTCCTCGGTGATAAACAGGGCCGAACTGGGAACCACAACCGGCCCTGGCAAAGTGTTTGGCCAGCCCCCTCCAGTAGGGGGGTGAGAGGGGTGTTGCCGCCGAGCTCTTTGCCAGGTCCGGTTTTCGGACGATTTTGTTACAGGGCCAATTTTGCAGCTATGCTGCAAAAACGGCCCCCAGGGGTCCTAAACCGGCCCTCACCCATGCGGCGCACCGGGAGACTGCCCGGTGCCCGCTACGGCCAGTCCGGCCCTGGTGATAATGATAGAGATCGTCCATTCTGCAGAAGACCCAGGGCAGCAGAGGTTATTGATGTGAACAGTGAGTTATGTATTAATATTTATTCAGCAGTTAGCTTAGTACTCACAAGTTTTGGTAGATAGAGGAAGCAAAGTATGTAAAGTTAAACCATATGCCCAGGGTCACACAATGTACACAAAGCACAATGCCACAATTAGAGTCCCGAAGTGACATAACATCTGCGTTTACATGTTAAATATGAAATTAGCACAGGGGTTTACCTGTATGAATTCAACATAAAAACAGGTTTCTGGGGGGCGCCAACAAAGATTGTAGCATCAGGTGCCATCAGTGCTAAAGCCAGCCCTGGGACTGGCTTGCTGCTGCTACCATCCTCTTCACTGGCATTCAAACAAGTCTCCTTTGCGTGATTTACATCATTGCACTGTGGTGCAAGGGTGAGTGTGGGCGTTTAGCATAAGTCTGCACCGGAAGCATTCTCTTCCAGTACAGATTTCTATGCTGAGACAAACTCTGAACAGTCCAACGCACTTGGGTGTGTGCTCTGCACAGTCGTCTGCAGCACAAATGCAATGCCTTGTATTTTTGTGTAAATTACTACATTCCCTCTTGTTTATGTCTTTTCAAGTAGGCATTCCTTTTTAACACAAACCCCAGTCTGGCTACCAGACTGGTGGGTAGACTTACAAACAGTTAGCGCTGGGTTAGCGTCACAAAGGTGATGCTAACCAGCACAAAATGTTTTTGGGGGAATATACTTTCCAGCGCAAATCTTGTTTTGTGTTGGAAAGTACCCTAAAAACAGCACAAAGCACTTCTTTGCATTACTTAGCGCCAAGGGGACATTGCATGAGCTATATCGCTGGAGATATGGCACTCTCCTGCTCTCTCCCTGTCACGCAATGCAGTGCAGCCTCTCTGGGTGCTGTGCTGCGTGGCTTGTATTTTTTTAACATCTGCCCCTGGGATTTGAACCTAAACCTATATTTTTTTGCTCTCATCTGTCTGAGTAACACTCATTTGACACAAAACTTTTTTCTTGGGGGCGGAGGGCTGAGAAAAGGGCATCTTTCTAGTGTAAAGCACTTTTGTGCTGGGTAGCAAATACCATGTGCAGCTTTGCACTTCTCTGCGCCTGTGCAAAAACTTAGTAAATCTGGGCCTCAGTTTCTTGTGAATGACTGAAGAAACTGATTAGATTTTTTGTCCTGAGTCTAAACCTCTCAGGCTTATACCAAGCGCCAGCCAACCTTTTTAGCAAATCTCACAAAATTATGAAACTTTTGAGCATTTCTAATCAGATGAAAACTATAGTAGTTCTGATTTTGTACAACTCTGTTGGCCCATATCCATAAATACTTTAACATTTGAAACTGACCTAATTTAATGCCAAAAAGAGTGCCATGTTTCAAACAGTTTTAGGCTGGAAAGTCAGGTACAATGACTTTGACATTAAAAAGACAGTAGGCTGGCATCTCAGATCCATGGAAGGCGCTAAAGCAGTCAGAGGCGTGGTGTGCAGTGAGGGCACAGAGTAAGTACACTAGCAACAACTTACATCAGAGGAGATCTTTATTGGTTTGAATTACATCCAAGAGGTAAACAGAAAGAAAACAAATTATGAGCAATGTTAAAGCATATGCCAACCTTTATTCTTCATGTCCTACTGGAATATACACTATTTAAAAGGTGCAAGGATGCATATTGTAAGCAACTTCCAAAGGGCTTGTTTTAGGCCATGCTGATAGTACTAAAAAGGGGTAAAAACTTTGTGTGCCCCTTATAGCAGTAGTATAAATTTAGAGCTGAGCCTAACTTACACTTGGTGTCAGATTGAATTTAAACCAATATGAGATCAAGCAGGGCAAATACAGGTAAAGCATGTCCAAAATTGGCAGAAATCCCAGTTGTTAGACTCATTAAACATTTTTGTGTCATGTAAAACTTAGGAAACTCCACTAAATCCTGCAGCAAAAATAGAAATTGCACAGGGCACACTATTTACCAATCACTGGACAATCTGAGTAGGACTCACTTATTGCCAAGTGGTAATTGGGGGATGAGAAAGGATTTAAATCCTGCTTCTACAACTTTTACATATCTACGAGACCAAGATGTGTCCCGAAAGGCCCTACAAATAACCCCTATTTTAAAGCTTCAGTATTAAACAAGACAGATGCAGCATATTTCGAAGGTATCCGTTCCAAGCAATCAGAGCTGAGCTGATTTTTCGCTGACCCCTCCCCCGACTCCGCCCTTGATGCGTCATGATCCTTCTTTCGTCAGACATTACAGCGCCAGCTTCAACAGGACGCCGATGACCGCTACCGAGGCAGCCTCCACCAAAAAGCTGATTTTGACGCTGGAAGCGCTGGAGGAGAAGCCAGCAATGGTGTTGCCGTCGCCGATGCTGTAGGCGTTGCACAGGTCTGTGGTGCAGCACTCTTCAGTGGTGTTTGCAACGAGCAAATTCTGATGGCCGTTAACGCACGAGGCAGCGCAGCGTTTCGTCATCAGCTTGATGGACATGATGTTAGCTGAAACGGAAGAGAACGAAAATTAGAACTTGTAAATGATCAGAGAAATTTCACTGTTCCTCAAGCGTATTATCAAGAAACGCTCCTTTACTGTCTATCTATGTTTGTGCTCTATAAATATCACCACATTCAAAACAAGCATTGGTTAATTCATTAGATTTTTCCTATGTGATTAGTAATGTTTTCTGTTGTAAGTTGTAGCTTGCTGAGCTGTTGTACAATACAAGTTACAGAAAGTCTGTTAAAGTGTTATGACTTGTTTATGTACAAAAGGAAATATATTGTTCTGTTACTAGTGGTAGAGTGCGGGTAAGTAATAGCATGATTTTGAAAATTTTATGAAAGAGGGAAATAATAGAATTAATTGAGGTATTAGCAATATTATGTGTTCAGATGAGTTCTGAGAACTTGTGGTCCTGGTGCTGCTGCACCATTCAAATCATGACCCTGTCGTCTGCAAGGAACTGCACTTGTGGCTGCCTGTTTAGTAATAAAATATAGCAGAGCTCTTGTATATTCACTTTATTTTTAACAAGCAATGTTTATTACAACATATAGAATTTGATCATAATGACCACATAGATTTAGTTTAAAAAATCAATCCGATAATCCCTCCGAAGTGCAAAGAAAGGTACTAATGCATGAATAGGAAATGCCACAAACGTTGTAAGGCTAAAGCATCTGCTTTACACAGCTAAGTAATAAAAAGCAAGCATTCCAGCATACTGTTAGAAGCTGTCTGCCTTTTCTGTGGGAAGAGATCTTATCTCAACAGTGAATGGGACTTATACAGTGTGAACAGCTTTATTAGAAGTATTGTAAATGGATGCAGCCAGGGGAAGTTATCAAAACAAAAAGCTCCACACAAATGCGAATGAACACATTAATTTGTCAATGAAAACTGATAAGAGCCCCCTTTTAAGATATATTAAACACAAGAGATTTGAAAAGCACAGCACAAGCACTGTGCAGGCAAAACCTAAAAATAGTTATTAACTGAAGCAATTCTTGTAAGTCCATTTTGAGCCTGTGGCTTCTACAATCAATCACTCGTCTGACGCCACTATACACACAATGGTTTTCCAGAGAACCACACTGGCGAGATTAAACACTGAGGGCCCGATTCACAGAACTAACTTAAGCCAAAATCCTAAACTTACTACCAATTTGGTATTCACAGAAGGCACTTACTCATTTTGGTATTCACAGAAGTCACTTACTCATTTCGGTATTCACAGAAGTTAGGACTCCTAACTTTAGGACTCCTAAATGCCTTCTGTGAATACCGAAAGTCTTAAAATTAGGATTTTTCTCAATTTAGTAGTAGTAAAGTTAGGACTCCTAACTTTAGGACTCCTAAATGCCTTCTGTGAATACCGAAAGCCTTAAAATTTGGATTTTTCTCAGTTTAGTAGAAGTAAAGTTAGGAGTCCTAACTTTAGGACTCCTAAACTGAGAAAAAAACTAATTTTAAGACTTTCGGTATTCACAGAAGGCATTTAGGAGTCCTAAAGTTAGGACTCCTAACTTCTGTGAATACCGAAGTGAGTAAGTGTCTTCTGTGAATACCAAAATGAGTAAGTGCCTTCTGTGAATACGAAAATGGTAGTAAGTTTAGGATTTTGTCTTAAGTTAGTTCTGTGAATCAGGCCCAGACTTTGTTTACTATTCCTCCAAATCAGAAGGTAAAAAATCCAGTAGCTTGTTTGACCAGAATTTCTCTTCTTCACTACAGATCTCAATCAGTGATGAAAGTGCCAGCTCTCAGCTGTTGCTGAGAAAGGTACTCTCACTCCTTCAAAGTACTGAATTAAACTCGCTGCAGCCCTAGCTCCACTGCTTTAATATGGTGTATGCAGAAGCACCGAAGAAGGAATCCAAAACTTAAGGGGATTCAAAATCATGTTCTAGGCTTTCCTAGGTTAAGCCAAAATCTGAAGAAATTAGACCACATTACCACAGCGCTGAAAAAACCTGACTGTCTCCCATCGATTCAAAAACAAAAGTCAAGATAAAGGGCCAGAATATCTGTAAATGTTGGTCACTCGGTGTATGAGTGGTGCCTTAAGATTTGATTACTTCAAGGCTATATAAATCAGAAACCGAGATTATGATGGATGGACAATGGCAAAGGAACCGGCCTACCTCTATATGGCCTAAAGAACTTGAAGACCCTCCAACAACATCAAGAGACGTTAGAAGCGCAGAGGTAACCAAAGATTCAGACCTATTCTTGATATGTCATGTAAAGAGTACCTTCGGCCCAATAAAAACAATACCAAGCATCTTCTCATCACTTGTGCACTAACATAAACTTCATGCCATCTGCACAATTGCAATCTCCAAGGTTGACTATGTCAACAGACTATACACTGGCACAACCACATTCATCAAACTCAAAATACAACTCATCCAAAATGCTGCCACAATGCTTCTTTTCGGCCTTCATCCAAGAGAATGCATGACTCCAGTCCTGCAATCACTCCATTGGCTACCTCTAGCTAGAAGGGCAATGTTCAAGGCATTCTGCATTGTCCACAGAGCCACCCAAGATAAAGAACTGCTATACCTACAAGTTAAATTCAAGCTTTACAACCAACCAGAGCAGTGAACACCAGGCTTTCGATAGATAACACACCACACCCCCTACATGGTGTAGTGTGCTACCCATGCAGGCAAGTGCTTTAGCACCACACAAAGTAGTATGTGCGATATAAACGCTGCAAACAATAAAATATATTATACAAGCAAGAATCAACTGAAAGAAACATGAGGGACCATCAAATCCAAGGACCTAGACTGTAAATAATCTCAACCCCATGAAAAAAGCAACTCTGCCTCAATTAATAGAAGACAGAATTGAAGAGACATTTACTGAAGGAGACCTTTGCCTCCCAGAAGAATCCTATCCAGACTTCAAACCAAAACCCAAGGAAATTCAATAAAGAGGTCAACTTCTAATTCCATTCTGGCAGGGTGGGAATCATGAAACATCTGTCAGAAATAGAAGATTTAATCAGTACAAGGTTTTGCCTCCAGTGGCCGTGAGACAAAATAGTGGCGCTACCATCTGTGGTAGATTGAGTCAGATAAGATTGCCACCACTGCTCTTTCTTCAACATGTGTGAGTCATGGTCCAATGCATCTTGGGGGTCCTAGAACAAAATATTCTTGAAAGGTGACATGAAGCTGAGCAGGAGTACCAAAGCTAATCCCTGAAGCCTGGATCTCAAAGCGCACAGGAAGCAGTTAGAATGTAGCCTCTTAGATGTGAATTTGTGATCACGAAAGGTTGCAGCTGCTACTCCTGGCTTGCCAATCAGTATGCCTGGCACTGTGTGAGGGACCCCTGTTCTGTATTCTTTTGTGCATTTCCGGCCTGTCAAATACTTTGTTGCTTGCTGCTAAAGTAAAATGTCTTAACGTGAGTTTGATGTTGCAGAAGTTTACTTAAGTTTCATCCAGAGTCTTGTACTATGAACATGCAGATACATGTGCTGCCCATTCTGAAATACTGTTTCCACAGATATACACTTTGTATTATTTAGTGGGCCTTCATTCATTTGCTTGGGGTGTGGGCCCATAAAAGTACAGAATACATTACCTTTTTGCCTTTGAAGTATCATTGATGCAGGCACAAGCGCAAAAAAGTTCCTCAGGGGGTGGGTTTAACTGTATGCTACCCAGGAGGGGGCACACAGTTTGTTGCTTATGCAGATAAAGATGAAGTCCAGTTAATGATGGTAGATCCACAGATCAAAGTGATTTTTATGAGCACAGAAAGGCCTTCGAGCAGTATCTAATGCATTGGTGTCAAAGACACAAAGCACCTCTAGCCAGATTCAGTCAGTGTTATCCTTGCACAGAAACAATTATTGTTTGCACTTGGAACCTAATTTTAAAGTTGGATGGCAATGGATTGTCCTAGGATTTCTGAGAAAAGGACTGAATTCAGAAAGGATTCCATAGATAGATATTCTTCAACATTTAGGCCCTCATTCCATGCAATGCTTTTTGGGTGCAGAGATACTACTATTGTGGGAGAGAGGATATTGAGCCATGGTGGGAATAATCTGCCAAACCAAATTTACTCTGCACTTTTCTGCAGATATTTCTGGTTCTGTGCTCATTACCGGGCAATGTTTCACTACTCCACCTTCTTGAAGGAAATCCATGCAACCTGAGCAACTCTGCATTATTTTATCTGTGGGCCTGGTACTTTTGGGCTCAGAAAGACAGGGCTATTCAGAATTTCCAAGAGTGGTATCCTCTACAGGACACCTCTCCTAGCGAGTTGAGTATATTCCATTACATTTAAACCCAAAATGAGGCCCTTCAAGGTTTGCAGATGGTTTTTATTAAAATTTCTTTTAAGGTTGGTGGTTTGTGGAGCTGTCAACATTCAGTTTTCCCACAAAAACATTTGACTTGCTTAAGACAAAACGGTGATGTCACATCTATCATCCACTCAGGATACAACATGCGTGGGCTCGGGATGTACACTCAACTGGCTACTGCAATATTTGGCAGCTGGTGCCCCTCTCTGTTTCCTCCAAACCATTTGAAGAAGCTAAGCAGAGGGCTTTCAGGTCTGACCAATGGTTTCACCTTGACAAATCTTCACATCCTTTCAACTAGAAGCTCACAGAGGACTTTGATCCTAAGACTAGACTAAAAGTTTCATAACAACATTCACTTGAGAGGGATCATAATGTGTCAGCCAATCCATTTCTGGACACTAGCCACTGCTTGCTTCACATGGTCTTTGACTGCTGATAACATTACACGGAGTGACTTCAGGTAACATATCACCTTGATTAAATAAGACAGCCCGCACCACTTTTGACCTGTACATTATTTTTGGATGAAAATAACCCCACAAGACAAAAGCAGTTGAATACATTAAAAAAATCACAGTTAAAGAATGATAACTCACACGGTAATTCTTAATAAACCTTATATCTGTTGTTTGCATGGAACAGGAAGAGGCCAAGATACTATACATCACAAAGAATACAGATGGGGGAGAGCCCTTGAGGAATTTTGAAATCAAATCCTTTCGCAAACATGTTATATCGTTGAATATAGGGGTTTTTCTTTTTATCTTAGATCATGTATCAGCTCAGTTATCTTTCTCAAAGTCTGCTAATTTAGCAGATAACATAACGTGTATTTGTAAAGCACAAGTACACCCAATGGTATCTTGGCACTGAATAATATATGTTTATTTTTATCCCAACTCAATGGTACTCATTTTATTGGCTTCATAAGCAGGAAAGGCTGAGTGAACCTGCTAGTATTTAAACCTGTGACGATGAGGTTAAACACAAGCCCCTATAGTTAAGTGTGAGTGTCAAACTCTGCTCCGTGGATGGGGTTAGCGGAGTTTTACCACTCTGCACCTCCTTTTATTGCGCGGAGTTTGGCAAAACTCTGAATCCGCCATGTAGTGGTGTTTTTTACCACCACCACTCACAAAGTTCTGGCCAGGCTCAATCGCCCAGTAGGCCACAGTGCTGGCTTCTTGCCGTTGCCAAGGAAACTGAAATTCGCTGGAGAACAACCACTTCCGGTCGCACCATGTCACTTGTGTCATGTCACCTCCAGTGGAGGACTCAGTATAAGGAGCTGCCGCTAGAGTGAAGCAGAGCAGCAAGAAGAGAATGTGAGTGCTGCCGGTGGGCGGACACGGGAACGAGCCTCTTCCTACGGCTGCCACTGTCGGAGCCTGACCCAAGGGACCTTCTCGCATCATCGATGGACAGATAAGGTAAGGAGGATCCCAAGCCTCCTCTGAGTCCTTGCAACAGAACCTCATAACTTATCTGGAATGGGCTAGCGTCCTCCCCTCAGCAGTGCCTGCATCCCTGGGGCAGGACATACAGAAGCGTCCCAGATTAGCGGTGCACTATTACATTCAGAGATCCAAGTGTCTCTAGATTAGCAGTTTCCTCTACTCTCGCTATTCTTATCCTTACTGCAGTACATGCTACAGGAGGAGACTGTAGCTCCGCCCACTAGTGGAACTCCACATAGCGCAAAATAGTTTTGTTTTCTTTTTGCGGAGTTCCGCGTGGTGCGGCTATGAGGACTCCACCCGGGCCTGCCCATAGTGGACACATTAGATCACTAAGCTACCAGACCCAGCATCATTTTTGCACTAGGTATTAGAGAATTGTTTGTAGAAACTCTTATAAGTAAATATAGATTGTTCGAGATATATTCTCTGATTCTGAGTTTGAGGCATCTGAAGTTTAGTAACCTGCAAGTAGTTCATTAACTTAAGAAGCAATCAAGAAAATATTGTACGGAATCTAAAGTGGAATTTATTGCAATTGCCACAACTGCACTGATTATGGCTAATATCACTGCTCTTCAAAATAAATAGATTTATCTAATCAGAGTCAAGTCAGATAAATTAGGATGGAAAATAACAAATGGAATCATGAATAATGGCAATAGTTTGCATACAAATATTGATTAAATTAGTAAGTTGAAGAGGTTATCTGTAGTATGGAGAGAAGGTATGGAAAAGCTGTTGAGACAGGTACCTACCAAAACCAAATTAAAATATATGAAGGAAGACTCATCAAGGAAAGTAGTAAAGATGGTGAGTTACAACAGTGAGGGAATCTGAGGGTCACTGAAAATAGAAATCTGTCCGATAGGCTTCGCTCTCTGCAACCTTAAATGTCAATAAAATACAATGAATGGTGGAATAACATTTTAGCGAGCCGACAAAAGAGTCCTGGAATATAATGTTGTGGAAATGTGCCTTTTAGTGTAGCACACCGGTGCAGGGGTTACCCTTCTCTGTCCACGGATCCATAGACCAACAAAATAGAGATTGGCACTGAAGCTGGAATTCAAATAACAAGTTTATTATTTCACTCATGAGTGGGACCACGTCCACACAGCCCTCTCAAGTGCTGCCTGAGGTAGTACATTGAAGTCACAGAACACAAGCTTTATATACAGCTTTTTCTGCACTGGTAAGCATGTGGATATAAATAGAAGGTACAAGCATACACAGGAATAACTACGGACAAACATGGGCAGATGGGAGATCACTTAGTCAGCAAAGTGGAAGGGAGAGCAGGAGTGCTTATGGCAGCAGTAAGAGATTGTCTGTTGAGTCTGAGACCAAGTGTTCTGGCAGCTACAAACTCTTAGCATACATATTGCTTTTAGCTGAGTCAGGAAGTCAACTAAAATAGACAGCACAGGCAGGGAAAAAGACGAGCAGCAGAGGATGGGAGAATTACAAAGCCAACAAAATTGATGCCACAACCAAGATGGCTTCAGCTTTTGCTAACAGAAATTAGTTCAGATTTCCACAGTGTGCCTAACTAATGAAAAAAAGTCAATTTCCGTTCATACTCTCATAAACATTGTTGATATTATGTTAACAAGAGAAATAGATTTGGGGTGATATTAGTATAAATACCTTTTATAATATTAGCAGTCCTGCTACCAGGTGTCTCCAACCAGTCAATAGACAATGAGCTACTAGTAGCTCCCAGACACCTTCAGAGTCGCTCACAGGCCAGAGTTCATTTGTAAATAATAATCTAAACACAAGGTCATATTTTCTTTTTAAAGTTAAAGGAAGGCTGTATTTACTTTACATTATCATCAGGCCTCAGATAGCAGGGCCTGATAATAAGCAGTGCTCAGACGGATTTATGATGCAGACTGGGGCACAGAGGTGAGCAACTGAAGCACTGGGGTATTTAACTCTTAAATAACGTTCCTTGTTAACTCAGTATTGAGCTGTGAGCAAAATGATGTTTCTGAATACTTTAAAATGGGAGAAAAGTAAAATATAAAGTTACCTTAATGATTCAGTTAACTCTTCATTTAAATTTTCTCCCATTTCAAAGTGTTGCATTTACAAACAGCAGGCCTCCTGCTCCCGTGGCCATAAGACACCGTAACATAAGTATAACTGAAAAATACAGCCTTTTTTTAAGATGAGAGAAATTTAAAGTGAAGAAAAATGTTCCATATTATGAACATTTTTGCAGAACATTTTTCTGCACTTTAAATTCCTCCCATTAAAAAAAAAGATGACAGCACGTTTGTGTTATACATGAAACGGTGCCACATGTGGCGAAAGGTGAGTCCTGTACTGCAAGTACATATCACACAGGCTCCCAGTCACCTGTACAAATATATCCCATTCATACGCACACATGTCCATGCACCCCCAAAGACTGTCCTCTCACTGACTCACATGGCAGCCCTTTCAAAGTGCCCCTAGTCAATTATTTTGTTCAGACCATAGTATCTGGCTCTATGGACCTTAAGCTTAAAGTCAATGAAGCTTGGTGTAGGGGTGTCTGGCAACAATGCGCGAGTTGCTTGGACTTCAATAGCTCATGAGGATTCCCACTGATCAGAAGTAGCTCTTCCTACAGAAATGGTTGGAGACCGTTGTTATGGTCTTTCCACATGAAAGCATGCAAAAGGCGGTTTGACCATATTATTAAATATGGTCTTAAGAGTTCAAGTAAAATATTAATTATGTTTAAGAAGAAAGCTTTATTTTCAACGATGAGGCAACCATTTTTCCTGTTTAATGTGTATATACTCCCTGGGAGGGCCCCGATGTGCTATTAGCTGCCGATTTTGAGTTGATATCGGAAGTGGTTAACATGGAAGGTATTCAACTGACCTTTCTCAGTTATTTTGCTTCTAATTGCAGAGATTAATTAAGAAAAGAAGCTTGGAATATTCCAGAACCTGATTTTAGTTTGCAGCAATCCACAGATAAAACGGTTGTTTTCCTTCTGAGATATTTACATTTTATTTTTTTAAATTTTATTATTGATTTTTTCAATTACATTTAGCAAAACATAGAACTATACAGCACATAGGAGCATAGCATGTTCAATAGGCTTAAATACATCTGAATGTCATGCTAAGAATGGTATCTACATCAGAGCGAAGGAACACATTTGCGTGCGGAAACAAATGAGCACAGAATCCCGCCAATCACGTTTGCATCACAACAGGTACAGCCATTTCTCCATTACTGTGTATTATGTAATATTGTTGCAGACTAGCTTCATAAATCTTATTTTCACCCTAACCAGGAGGGCCATCACTCCAATGTCGGCCTTCTGCATATGGTGTTGGCAAAGTTTGGCCGCAAGAGGTTCTATGGCCAAGGAAAATAGTAGCGGAGAGAGAGGACACCCCTTACGGGTGCCTCCCGAGATAGGGAACGGAGTGGAACATAGGCCATTAATCTGTGCAATGGCCTCCGGCTGAGAATAGAGTAGTCTTATCCACGCAAAAAAGGATTTGGGGAGGCCCATTCTGCCCATTATTGTGAACATGCATGTAGTCCCATTCCAGTGAATCAATGGCTTTTGTGGCATCTAAAAAAATCCCGGCCGCCGAGATCCCAGGATCAATATCGTGCCGTAGCGCAAATATGGTCCGCAAATTATGGGCAGTCGCCTTCCCAAGTATGAATCCTGACTGATCTAGCAGTACCAGCCCCTCCATCAACAATGTCAGTATATTTGCAATGACCTTAGCCAGTATCTTGGTGTCAAAATTAATCAGTGACAAGGGTCTATAGGCCTCACATGGGGTGGAGTCCTTGCCCGGCTTGAGCAAGGAGATGATCATGGCTTGCCACATGGTCATGGGGAGGACTCCAATATCCCTGGCCTCTTCATAGACATGTCTAAGGATGGAGAATATCTGATCAATGTAGCATTTTCAGAAGTCTGCAGGGAGCCCGACAGGGCATGGGGCTTTGCCAGAGCGCAGGCCCATTATGGCAGCTCAAATTTTGTCTTCTTTGATGTCAGCGGCAAGAAATTCTCTGCTGGAATCACAGATCCACCTGAGGGCAGTGTCTTCCAAGTAGGAAGCGATATCAGGTGGATTCCTTCTGTGTGTGCCATAACGTGGCGTGTAGTAGTCTGCAGAAATACTGAGGATCTTGCGCAAGTCAGTATGTCTAGTGCCATCGTTGTCTATTATTTCAAGTATCTGATTAGCAAATCTGGGTTTTCGAGTTACTTCAGTTAGGGCCTTTCCGGGGCATTCACCCTCTCCATATGTCCTAGCTGTATGGTATTTAGAGAGAAACTTAGATTCACGCTCTGCCTCGTCTGTGTATTCAATTACCAGCTCTTTTAGGGGTGCCCTCCGCTGAGGGGTAGGGGCAGTAGCCAGGTAATCCTCCGCTTTTTTAATATCTCCCTCTAATCTGCGCAAGGTCCCTCGAATGGCGCAATGGATCCCCCCGCCCTTTGCTATACAGAGGCCCCACATAGTGACCTTGAAACTTTCCCAATACGCAAGCAAGTGATGAGACACTGTCTATATTACTGGGGAGAAATTCAAGGATTTCCTGATGTATTTCTTTGCAGAAGGAGCTATCTAATAATGCTGTGGGTTGGAGCCTCCAGGAGCGATATGGAGATTCGTTACCTGGCGGAGCCAATCTCATTAGCACAGGGGAGTGATCCGAGAGCGTGAGTGCCAGATGTGTCGCCTATCGGAACCACAAACTCAGCCTTTTTCGAGAGCAGCCAAAAATCTATGCGGGACCAGCTGGAGTGTGCTGAGTGTATTTATTTGCTTGTGGATGTGAGGAAGGGATTGCATGTGAACGCTCAGCCTTTGGGTCCAGTGCCATAATAAAATATCCTCCTCATATAGTGTAGGTGGAGCCTATCTCCAGAATGAGTCCCCAGAGTTTGTCAAAATAGGTGGCATCGTCAACGTTGGGGGCATAACAGTTTACTAACATTGCTGAGTGATCTACCAGTCTGCCCCACATCACACTTTATCTGCCTTGTGGATCTTGAAAAGTCCCAATCGGGAAGTACTTCACACAAGCCTTATCTAGGATGGCTGTGTCCCTAGCATATGTCGAGTAGGATGAGAAACAACTATGCACAGCCCACTTCTTACCAAAGCTGGGTGTTGTTCGAGGGTCTAGGTGCATCTCCTGCAACATTGCCACCTGCACTTAGTGCCTGTCTAGGTAGCCTAGGATTTGCCTGCGCTTGCGGGGGTCTTGGAGCCCTCTACACATTCCATGTCAGGAAGGTATAAGTGAGGTCTGCAATAGGTCTAGTCATAGCAGTAGCTAATTTAGTGCCCTTAGGACAGGAAGGTTTCATGGAATCCGTCATGCTGTGCATTTAACCCCTTCCCCGCTCATGACGGAACCGTTCCGTCATGAGCCACGGTTGGCGTGTGCTCATGACGGAACGGTTCCGTCATGACAATCCTGTTGGCGGCCGCTCCGCCTGCGCGGCGCTGTTTCCCCGCCTGTGCGGGGCGACAACGCAAATGGGCGGAGTCATGACGGAACCGTTCCGTCATGAGCACAGCTCAACTGTGGCTCATGACGGAGCGGCTCCGTCATGAGCACAGGCCCACCGCGCTGCCCCCCTGCCCCCCCCAGCGCTGCAGCGGAATGTCCGCAGCAGCGAAGGGGTTAAAGGATGCCTTATGTGTATGCGCATCTGCATACTTTGAAGGTTTTGACGTGCCATGTTGCTGTATATAACGATAAAGTTCCCATCCCTTCCTCCACCCACACCCACGGCCCAATCCTGCAGGCGGATAGCAACCCACCCAGAAATCCCACAAACAATCAGCATTAGGGTTTGTTTCAAAAAGGGGTATTGACAGAACATATAGAAGATAACCAACAGAGAGAACTGTAAGATGTGAAAATAAGGATATATAGATAGGGATATGGCTTGAAGAGCCTTAGTCTAAAAAGAAAGGAAGAAAGGAAGATTTGGATCAATGGAATGCATTATTCTGGGAATTCCCACAAGGGAAAGGCACCAGAGGGACTGGCTTTGCTCCTCGCAAGTGCGAGGGTGCCCGGGAAATCATTGTTAAGTGGAGGGCTCCCTGATCCCAACAGCAGCGTCTACGCAAGTTTAATCGGGGGTTATTGATGACTATTCCAATGCGGCCATGCGCGAGGCTCTGGAAGGCCCATTATAAGTTAGCTGCGTAGTCTTAATAGGTGTGGAGGCGCATGTCTTTCATACAACAACCATCTGTAGTCCTCCTCAGGAGCTGGGGATAACCTTCTGGAACCAGGATCTTCATCTCGGGATGCAGGCGTCCGCCGTGCAACAGATTTGTGGAAGTCCTGGGTTTGTTGCGGGGTATTGAAGATGTGTATCTTCCCACAGTATGGGACACGCAGCCTGGCAGGGTAGAGCATTGAATATTGTATATTGGCTTGTTGGAGCCTACGCTTGACTGGTAGGAACTTCTTTCGTGCTTCCTGCACTGCCATAGTGAAGTCTGGATATATGGAGAGTCCGTTCCCTTCGTGCTCCAGCTCTTGCTTGTCTCTTGACAGTCTCAGCACCGTGACGCAGTCTTTCCCGTTGTGAGTCTGTGTCTTCAGCAGCGTTAGATACAGTTTTAGACGCCGTAAACTGCAATTTTGCCTGTTTGCATACCGTGGGGCCCATGTTACACACTTCTGTATGATTTTGGCTGGCACTGTATACACTGCAGGGGAGGCAGGGATGTAACTGGCATTTTGGTCGCCCTCCGTTCTATATTTGTCCAACAGCACTGACCTCCAGGCCCCACTGCGCCCTCATAGTATTCACTTCCGCAGGCTACTGGTTCTCAGTGCACATTTCTCTTGGCCCTAGGTTGCAGTAGTGGACAGCAGGCACTGATCGCTCATCGGATCCTCCCTATCGCAGCTCTTCACAGGTTTTACAGTGCCCCTGGTATTTCTCTGGCCCCAGCTCCTACTGCAGCAGTGTAGCCTCACCTCTCATCAGAAGGCGAGCACAGCGTCAGCAGGGATCCTCATCCACCACTGCGTGGGGGTGTCTCGGGCGGTTATCTCAAAATCAGCTCTGGGCCCCAGATTCACGGCCTCCTGTGCTGCCGTCTGCCATAGAGCGTCACCATTTCAGGCCGAGCAGGCCGCTCCGCACCCACCGCCAAGTGCGTCCCAGCCGAACCTTCGCCGGCGCTTCCTTGTGCCCCTAATGGCCTTGGAGGGGGGGGGGGGCACCATCTCTGCAGCAGAGTCCCGCAGGATCGGGCCGCGCGTCTCCCCGGCAGCAGCCAGCAGCACCAGGGAGATCGAGCAGGGATATCGCCCACCACCACCGCAGCTCCTACCCGGGCTCACCTTGTCCGGTCGCACCCTCCGGTGACAGCTCCCAGTCTCAGGAAGCGGGTCGCCCTCTCCAGCCGTGCGTTGCGGATGGCAGCCCCCTGTGCCCAGCGACACAGTCAGCGGGGATTGCCTTCCCACATCGATTCCGCAAGGCGATAGACTATGTAGGGCTGCTCCAGTTGGATTTTGGTCGCCGCATCAGCTTCACAGTAACTTGCTTGAGCCTGGCTATAAATTTGGCATGGTTACGCCGCCATATAACGCAGGATTCTGCCGAATAGTGATCCCGGGCTTCCAGAGCCTCACGAGAGTACAGCCATCTTGTCGCCGGCTCTCTAGCGCCCCCCCCCCAAGCTTCTGAGATGTAGGCTAGAAATTAATATTGTTGTCATTAACACTCAACCAGGTGGGTCTGGTGTCTTAGTGGACTAATGCATCCACTGTACGGGCTTGCGTTTGACCTCATGGTCACATGATCAAATCCCAGCAGGTCCGCTCAGCCTCTCATCTTTCAGAGGTCGATAAAATGAGTACTATTGAGTTGGGTAACAATATCCATCTGTTATACAACCCAAAGATACCCTTCTGGGTGAATGTGCCTTACAAATACATGTGTTACGTTAACAGTAGAGTAGAAGGTGACATTCAACAACGCCGGGAAGTCACAGGCAGTCTTTAATCAATTCTATTAATCTTCATCATTATTTTCCCTAATTACTAAAATGATAATCCTAATAAATCAGTTTAGAGGCCATAAGTTAATCATTTCTTATCTAGTCGTGGAGAATATTCTGAGTTAAAACTGGAACAAATTGGAGGGCGACACATTAGTACCAGTGTCTAATCTGTGTCTCTGGACGCCATTTCAAAAATATTATCCAGAAGCTTATACATTCCATGGTCTCTTCTAAATACTGGCAACAGGTTATAATGTTTTTGAAATTTATGAATTTGGATGCACACGGATGGCGACTTTAGTAAAAATCTTCCTTTTGTAGAGATAAGAAAGAGAAGAGGGAAGTAAGTGGTAGTAAGAAAGATAAGAGTGGCATTCAATATTTGCATTTAAAAGAAAGTTAAGAATACATGGAAAAGGAAGGGAAAGGACAATGCTGTGTTTGCTATTTATTTTGGAAGGGGCTGTACAAGATTTAAAATGTTTGCTAGAGAACCATCTGTTCTTTTAGATAGGGGTTTGGGAAAAAAGGTGTAAGATTAGCATATTTTGCTGTTGATTACATTATGAATCCGCATAAGGTATCTTATTGTTATCTATTTTTAAAAACATTAAACCATGTATACAGTTTATTATGAGCTATGTGGCCTGCATTATATCTTCTTTATGTGTGTATTCATAGAAATAAAGAAATTAAAAAATTTAGCATCCACTAACCACAGACATTATATTTGTTTTTACTTATCTTTTATGACAGAGAGATTTCTTAATTGACTAAAGGAGGAAATTGCCACTATGCTTGTGAAGAGACTCGAAGCCAACACTATGGTTTGGTTCTATTACCTCTTACACTACTTTAATCATCAAGTGCTATCCCACAAACTGATTCCAGAAGAATTTGGAATAATCACGTTTATTACATGGCCGCCAATTGGGCATCAGGAACATTAGCAGAACTGGTAACTGCAAACATGATATCAGTGAGGACCTCCTTATTACTATGGATAAGGAGGATCAGATAATATTTTTTTTCATTGACTTCTCTGCACTGTTTGACACTGTGGGCCAGGGCATTCTGTTGACAAGGTTGTTAGAGAGGCTGGAATATTGGTACTGCCTGGGAAGGAGTCAATCGTACCATTTAAAGTGTAGTCAAGAAATCATAATTGGGTCAAATAGAATTCATCGTGCTCAGCGTCTCCTACCCTGACTATCAGGGATCAGTCCAACAGACCCTGCATTTCAACATATATATGAACCCACTGGCTCATATGATTGCTGAATGCCGTCTGCATTTCTAGATGCTTGATAAAGAACCCCCAAATCTTCAAGACAAAACAAGGAGCTAATCCAGTGTAACTAACTACCCAAATCGCGTGCCCCAGTGGCACTAAGTAGGAGCCCCTGGTGATGGGTGTTGCACGTGACAAAATAATCCAATTTTTTAACCCATTCTTGTGGAAACATCCAATCTAATTAGAGAATGTTTAAAAAATGATTGTGTTATTGGACTTGACCCTGTTCTTGGTTCCCTCAAATAAAATGACTTACAATTATTACTATTTCCCTTCAACACGGTCATACTTCATCCTGAACACTTCTCCCCCTTCCCTGTGACCACACCGCCCGCACTACTCGAGAGGGGCTAACCACCTTTCCCCATGGTCTCATTGGTTTTTCCTTCAGCTTCCCTTCAATCCCACATGGTTTATGATTGTCCGCCCTTACATGCAATACGTCTGGAGCTCCCTTCCCTTGACTCCACTCACCAGCTCCTTTTTTGGTTTTTCTAATGTTTCGTTTCCTAAACTTTGGTTGTTAAGTATAAGTACATTGTACCACCAAAACTTGAGGAACCACACCCTCAATCTCCTTCCAAAGTATCATCTTATCACACTCCTCTCCATTTTCAGAGTGCCTCCTTTACTGCTCAAATGTGCTGTGTTTGCTTGTAACTGGTTTACAAGGGATGCTTCTCCTGATTCCTTTGAAACATGTCAATGAGTCTTCCTTTTGTGGTCAATGTAATTCCTGTTTATCATTCTAATATGTACCGGTTTACACAAAATGTCAATAAAACTGATTTAAGAAAAGCACCAAGTCAGAGATAAGAGGGGGCTTTTGGTACAAAAACCTCTGTAAGAAAAGGAATAGGTAAATGATATACCAGTTCATGCAGTTGTTCCTTACCATGCTCAACAGTTCAAGTAGTGTTTGATTGTTGACACTATTATTTTGCTGCTAGGTGTATATTATTGAAGCCTTACTTTCAACTGATCAGAGCATTAACAGGTGAATTCCACCTACGGGGATTCCAACTGCAGTGAATTGCTTGCCTGGCAATTGTGGGGCTGAGCCAAACATGAGGCCCCTGTGGTAAGTTCTTAATTCTATAGGATTGTCATTTCAATTGAGATTGCAGAATGTGTTTGTCTCGTGGGATGGTTCTGATCATGGCATTCTGCCTGCGGAAGTTAAGGACAGTAGGGGATCCTGTTGAACAATGTTTGTGCAGTTTACCATCTGGGGTCTTTTTGCATTAATAAACGTCATGCTTCTGGAAAATATTTGCCGCATTCTGTGTTCTTACCTGGAAGACCAATCAACCTTGTGGGAGATGACTTGGAGAGCAGAAGGTACCCACCCACTGATGGAGTGGTGTTGAGGCTGTCTGAGACCGTTTTTTATGGCATCCCTGGAGGTCCGCTTCCACAAATTTATTTGTGAAGGCGGTAAGGACTTACATTAGATAAATTATTATTGAGGGAACTTCAAATTCTAAACAGTTGGTGCACTGTGGGAGTGCAGCACATTCAACGGCTTGGACCCCTGTGGCTGCGCGAGCCCTTTTTAGTGCTGCTTTGCTATCTTGCATTCACGTGTCCCAAAAGGAATTGCGAGTGCAATGCAAATGACGTCAGTGCCGGAGGACTGCAGTTTTCATTAGCCCAACCTAGCAACAGGGCGCATAGGAGAACAAGCATTGGCAAAGTTTTGGCAATCCGAGGGCCCGATTCACAGAACTAACTTAAGACAAAATCCTAAACTTACTACCATTTTGGTATTCACAGAAGGCACTTACTCATTTCGGTATTCACAGAAGTTAGGAGTCCTAACTTTAGGACTCCTAAATGCCTTCTGTAATACCAAAAGTCTTAAAGCTAGGATTTTTCTCAGTTTAGGAGTAGTAAAGTTAGGAGTCCTGACTTTACTACTCTTAAACGGAGAAAAATCCTAACTTTAAGACTTTCGGTATTCACAGAAGGCATTTAGGAGTCCTAAAGTTAAAAGTCCTAACTTTACTACTCCTAAACTGAGAAAAATCCTAACTTTAAGACTTTCGGTATTCACAGAAGGCATTTAGGAGTCCTAAAGTTACCGAAATGAGTAAGTGCCTTCTGTGAATACCGAAATGAGTAAGTGCCTTCTGTGAATACCAAAATGGTAGTAAGTTTAGGATTTTGTCTGAAGTTAGTTCTATGAATTGGGCCCCAAGAGTTTTTGCATGGTCAATGTTAATATCTTTTAGCCATGTTGAATAGCAGCGCGTCTGCTGTTCAGCGTGGCTGAAAGTGAAGTAAAAAAGCATGAAGCCTGAGCCTGTAGATGTGTAGATGTGTAGAATGGCTATAGCTATGAGCGTGTGAATTAACAGGGTGTGTAATAATCTTTTAATTGCAAAGTTGTTAAAATAAATAAAAAGATCATCTCTATTTTTAGAAACATTCCGGAGTATTCAGCAAAAAAACACCTTTTTTGTTTTTTGCAGTTATATATAATGCAAACTCGACCTGAAGGTATCGGAACATGGTACCTGAGCACCAGGTGCATTCATTCCTTTTTAAGATTGGAGAAAGTGAGTAGCCCAGAATCTCAAGTAGTTACGCCACATCCTCCCCAGTGTTTATAAAAGGAAGCACAGAGGAACAGTAAAGAGGAACATTATTAGCAAAGTAGGAGGCAAGCTTTTCCACTGCACATGTTGGGTGAAAATAAATATGAGCAGTGCCAAGCAGCAAACATTGGAAGTATACAACGAGCCAGGATTTGCTCAGAATCAAAGGATGTTGGTTTTGCCACTGAGAGTCAAACGTGGTTCCCCAGCTTCAAAGTTGTCTGATCAAGCAGTTACGCAACATTCTCCTCCAGTGCTTATAAAAGGAACCATAGGGGAACTGTAAAGAGGAAAGCTTTTAACAAACTAGGAGGCAAACCTTTCCACTGCACACATTTATAAACAAGATTTGCAGGCCTGTTTACAAAAAGTAAGCTCTCAGGAAGAATACTGAAAGGGGTCAAAAGCTAATGGAGAACGGAGCAAGTGAAAAAATTAGGTCCTAAAATGGTCATAAAATGGGAGCAGTGGATGGATGCTAGCACTTTGTCCATGCTCTAAGGAAGGGCTAAATACAAGTAGAAGCATGACGCATGCATGCCATGGGAAAATGGAGAGAAAGATATGAGAGCAATAATGGAGTCAGCAATTGGAAGCCTATGCGTGGGGTATAGCCGACATATTAAATACAACAGCCTCTTTAAGACATCTCATGCACTGTCACACCCAAGCCTTAAAAGCGACTAAGGGCCTGATTACGATGTCGGGCGGAAACTAAACCTCCCGACTCCTTGTCGAAATCTGGTCCGACAGACTCGCAGTCGGAGGTTTCGACCGACCGATTATGATGCTTCCGAACACTGTTCAGAAAGCATCCCATTGGCTTCAATGGGGCCTGTGTTCCGACTGACAACACAGGCTCCGATTGAAAAAAGGGGTGGTTTCGGATAACCTTGCACCGTGTGGCGGGCACCGCATGGTGCCTGTCACACTGTGCATGGTTCTACAGGGGGGTCCCTTGGGTAGCCCCACGGCACCAACCAGAGACCTCTGGGTGAAGGGGGGCCTGCTACGGACCCCCAAAGTCAGTTTCCGACAGCCGTTCCGTGTCAGACTGACCGATTTGGAAAGGCTGTACAAATCTGACATCGTAATACGTCAGTCGGAAACGCAGTCTGTAGAGCTGTACATTTCGGCTTCAACCAGCTCGGAGTTTCTGAATGCCTGTTGGAACCGATTCGGAATGACTGAACGGTTACCTTTCCATCAAAAATGGTCAGTAGGAAATGTTTCCGACCAGCCAATTACGATGGGTTCCGACACGGTTTAGGAAAATCTGAATGCCGTTCGGAGCCTTCCCAACCAACATCGTGATCAGGCCCTAAGAGCGCTGAGTCTCTGACATGCTGTGAATATATTTTTGTTGCTTTTTAAACAAGAGTGCACTTTTTGAGCTCCCCTACACAACAGTAAAAAAATTTCTGAATACTGGAAAATGTACGCATTACTGCTACCAGAACTTGTGAACATAACTTTCTGATTTTCATCACTTTGTTGCTCAACAATCAGTTATCATCAATATGGCCAGTATACAAAACAATATTACCACTGCCATTTTTAAGCACTCCTGGCAGACTTCCAATTAAATAGAAACATTGGATAAGAATTTTTGAGAATTATTTGGTGGTAATAGATGCAGGAAGTTTGATTCAACATTCTCGGTCATGCCGGGCAACAAGTCTTTGATCATTTATAAGGAGAGAATGCACCACAAGGTGTATTTCGAGCTTCGAATGTCCACCAGGAAACTCCCGCAGGCTTGCCAACAAAATACTCAGAAGAGCCAAGTTGCAGCTTCTTCAGACGCCAACAGTCAAGTGATGAATCTGTTGAAGATTACATATAATCACTGAGAGTATTAGTATCCACATGGAGTTTTATGAAGAATGGGGATGAATACATTTGTGATCAATTTGTTTTTAATTCCTTTTCTAAAAAGTGTTGCATTACCTAATGCTACATCAGTTTTTAATGCAGCTCATCATATTGAACGTTCACCTGTTCCCACAAAGGCTGTGTCAACTGGACAAGATAAAGCAGGGTGTAGTAGCACTGCTGCTATTGGAGCAATTACTGACATAACCACTGTATGTGTCAGCAATTTCAAAGATGAATCAGTTAGTAGTCTGATAAAACTATTAAAGGGGCAGGGGTTCTAAGGCACACTTAGACAGTAACCTAAGATATCAAGCACAAGGAAAGGGTGCAGTATTTGTTTTTTTAAAAATAGGACTTTTTCACTCGCTATGTGAAAGTGGTAGAGGAGCGGTGAAAATGAAAATTGAGGCAAGTGAATGTTGTGATAAATTAAAGAATGTTCTTTTGCTTTTGAATGCAGAGGTTTGCACAATTGAACACACGGTAAAAAGACCTTTGTGTTAAATGAGTATTGGTGGTACATTGGAGGCCATGGCAACCTCTGGGTCTCCAATCACTGATATCTCAGACAAAATGCGTTATCGTTTCTCTGGTGTTAAACTGATATCTGGTGCCCTGAGTTCGTTCAAAAAGCCTTTGGATGATTCAATATTGATTTGTTAGGATTTTTTACTGAGTCATTAGGATGTTTATACAGGTTCATTAAAACCAATATTTATGTAGCTTTTAAAGTCAGAGATATTGTTAGCTGGCAGGATTTGGCCAAAATGGGGATATGGCGTAGCCAGGTCCTGAGGATCCAATTGTTTTGGGTTATCTTCCTAGCTTCCTATGTGAGAGTGAAATTGAAAATTTGAATGAATTACCTAACATAAAGTACGTACTGGACAATTTTCCTGAGGTATTCAGTAAACAAGTGGGGTTTGAACATCAAATTAATTTAAGAAATAAGAGGCACCCGTAGTACATAAAGTCAGACCTATACCTTTGAGTGTTCAGGATGATTTTGGACAGATTATGCACGGAAAAAAGTATTGATCCAGTAGATTTCGCTAAAAGGATCTCACATGCACTAAGAAATCGGATGAGATTCTGCTTTGTGCTGGCGTATGCACTCCAGACAGCACTATCTTAGTGGATTGTCATCCTTTGCTGAAAATCCGGGCTCTTCTAGCAAATATTGGGAGTGCAAACTTTTTCTCCATAACAGACCTGAGATAAGCATTTCATCTAATTCCATTAGCAGGAAATTCCCAAAAAATAACATGTGTTACATGGTTCGGTGCTCTCAAGTATCTGCAGTTCCCATTCAGTGTGGCTTCCACCGCAAGTGATTTCCAGAAGCCCATGGACTGTTAAATATGCCTAGAGTCCAGGCCTTTCAGGATAATATTCTAAGTTGTGCTAAACCGCTACAGGAGCACAATGTCATTTTGGAAAGAGTTTTGTGCATTTTAAGGAAAGAGGCATGACCATAAGAAAAAAGAAACATATGTGTGTTTTACAGGAAGTGGATTATCTGGGGCGCAATGTTTCAAGCAAGGACAAAGCTGAAATTCTGTTTTATTAAAGATTTCATTGATGTGCAAATCCCTCCAGATAAAGACGTATTAGGGAGATTTCTTGGTTTAAATAAGTACTCAGTAGATTTTGCACATGGTTATGCTTACATTGTACAACCTTAAAAAAATGTATTGAACAAAGGGAATAAATGTCTCTGATCTAAAGAAGAACAGGATGCACTTGATAAGACCAAGCAGTTGATTGTTGATGCTTCAGCATTGAGTGCTTTTGTATCAGGTGAAAAGTGCATGGTTAGTGTTGATGGTAGTATGTTGGGCTTTGGTGCCTTCTTACACCAAATGAATGACTGGCATGAATGTACTATTGCATCTAATTCTCGCTAATAATAGGAGGAGAATTAGATGGGGGACATTAAAGCAGTCTCCGGCTAAGATAACTGCATTATACGCTCTAACTATAAAGCCCATCCAGGAAATGGGGGCAATTGCTGGGGAAATCAACTCTCCCCAACATAACGATAGAATAGAGGTGCTGCACATAGAACTAACAACTAGTCTGGCGAATACATTCAACCCCCTTGTACACACCAAAACTAAACAGAGTTTTAAATCCACTTGGTACAATTATACCTGCCGCAAGGCAAAGAGAGCTCTCCTTGATGCCATCAAAAGTAGTGACAGATCTGTGATCAAACAAATGGGGTGCTGCTATAGAGACTGCATTAAACAAGACAAGAAGGCCTGGGAGACAGATAGATGGGACGCCATTAGACTAGCTCTCTCAAATAGAGACATGAAGTTGTTCTGGTCACTAGTGTGCTCAGATTGTGAAGAAGGCCAAACAGCTTTAGAGCCCAACATCGCAACAGCGGCATGGAAGTCCCACTTCCAATCCTTATATACTTTGGAAACAGATATTGACTCAGACCTTGACAGCCCCCTATCAACCCCCGTGACGGCAGCTGGCGAGGAGCAAGGGATCACCCTATCTGAAGTCCTAATTGCAATCAGGAGGTTACCTTCTGGTAAAGCACCGGGTCTAGTAAGATCCCAGGAGACCAGGAGACTTATATAAGGAAGAACCAACAATATGGGGTCCCTACCTTTGGGTAGTTTTCAGTGCTATCGTGCAAGGTATGGCGATCGCGGGTAACTGGCTGGTGTCAGAAATGTATCCTGTTTTCAAAAAGGGCTCACATATTTTACCGACGAACTACAGGCCAATCAGTCTGATCGATGTCTCACAGAAACTGTTTGCTAGGGTCCTCCTCGATCACCTTCAAGTGTAGATGGAGGAGTGTAAAATCTTGAGCCCCTACCAGGCAGGGTTTAGGAAAAACATCTCCACTATCGACCAAACTCTAAGGCTATACCTATTATATTGGAAGACGGTATCAATAGAGGGTGGCAGCCTCTATTTGATATTTGTCGACCTGAAAACTGCCTTTGATCTGGTACCCAGAGGTAATTTGTGGGAGGTACTGAAACAATTGGGAATTCCACCTTATCTCTTGACATTGATATGAGATTGCATGTGGACAATTATGCCCAAGTAAGGTACTGGAAATTTGGGGAGTTAACCCCCCGCTTTGAAGTCAATAGAGGAGTAAGACAGGGGTGTGTGCTTGCCCCAACCCTCTTTTGCCTTTTCATCAACGCTCTGGTTGCCCATCTAAAAGAGGTTGTGGACAACGACGTCCCCAAGTTGGCGCACAGCAAAGTGCCTGCCATGATGTTTGCGGACGACACCTTGCTCCTCTCCAAGTCAACAATGGGCATTCAGAGGGTTCTCGATAGCTTTGTAACATTCTGTGCAATCGGTGCTGGAGATCAACACTCTCAAAAACAAATTTATGGTTTTCAATCCATCAAAATCCACTTGCCCCAACCCCTCTCTAAGTGGTACTCTGCTAGAAAGGGTGACTGTTTTTGACTACCTTGGTGCCACACTATCTGAAAAGCTTGATTGGGGCCCACAGTTAGCCAAAGCAAGCCTCATGTGAGTCATCCGCACATGGAAGCTCTAAAACGTCACACAACCCCATTAGATATGCGGCACTCCCATGCAGACAGGGGTGATTTGGCTGCAAAAAAAGCCCCATTTTGACTGACTGGGACAGTTTTTGTGAAAATTAAGTAATCTGAAGCACTGTACATTCAATTCCGACATCTTTAAAAAAATGTAATAAAACATGGGGATCCACTGTATAATGATTGTGAGAAAGAGATAATTAAACAGTAAACTGTAACCATGATTTTCTTTAAATGTCTGGTCAGGGTTCAATGCCAGCTAGAAAGTAGAGCCAACACGTGTTTTGCCCTCTGCAGCATGCAGGTCTGGGGCTTTTGCAAGACAGTAAGGTGTTGAGAGATGTCATGGAAAGTAGAAATATTGCCAGAATAGGTCGGGTATTTGTATCACTGATTCCCTGCTAGATGAATGTGAAAACAGAGTGTCAGAGGTCATTCTCCAAACTGTGCGCCTCCCGATCTCAGCGGAACTCCTGTCGCCAGTCTCTTCGTCTGTTGCCAGCTGACCTCTGAGAGAACTATGTGGTTGCCTTTTGGCCAACATGGATGACAATACTGACCCATGGTGGAGGTCTGTACTCCGTCAGCACAGATGACAATACTGACCCAACATAAAAGGCTCAGTTGCTTTGCCAGTGCCACAAAATCCCACCCCACTGATAAAAATCCCTAAAAGAAATTTGTCCAGACATTTTCATTTTTTATCTGTTTTTGGACCATTAGAGAAGTCATTTTGCTTTGGTAGACATTGTTGATCCAGCCCGGATTAGCAATGTCTACCCAAGCTAAATACAAAAACACAAACCTTTAATAAAAATCTCTGACCAACAATTTATTTCCGGAGGTACATCAAGTAACCAGGTCTGACAATCACTTTTCATGAAAGAGGCAATTTGGCAGCACAGTTGCCTTTGTCAAGTTTCACGCTGACTGAAACTTGAAATGTGACTGGGTTGCAAAACTCTAATGGCAACTTTGTTTGAGTTTCTCTGCAGCACAGTTTTTGTTATGGTAACAGACAATGGGTTGGTTCTCGGAAATGAATCCTATTTACCGAGCGGTAGTCAACAACAATCCATTGTCTCTTACGGAGCAATGATCTCACTTGAGAGTTAATTTGTCTTCATGTGGGGTGAACAGTGCAGTAAAGCACTGCGGTGCTCCGGGTACCCTGCAATGACATGCCCAAGGCTGTCCAGGGCCAGGAGGTTATCAGGGTTATTCCGGGAGGGGGGTCAGAAGCCTCTTCAGTGAATTATTTTGTCCCAAAATAGGATATCTTGGATACTAGAAGTGTTCACCAATCAGAATCCTCACTTGTGAATAAAAATGGCGACTGGAGAAGAAAAAAATCATATTTTTTCATTGAACTAGAACCCCTGATAAGTAATTTCTTTTGACAAGTACATCAAATTCCACCATCCACTTTCTTCCATGAAACCAAAAAGACTGAGGGGCAGATTTACAAGCCCCATGCGCCCCTTTCGTGTCCCTTTTCCCATGTTAAAAGTGACGCAAAAGTGGCGCAAGGGGCTTGTAAATCTGCACCTCAGTATTTTGGAGAAGTAACTGGTTGGTCATTCTGCTCCAGAAAACTGAAAGATGTACCACCGTAAGAGGTAGCCCACCATGTATTTATTCTCCGTTTTCACGCAGCCCGAAGAAGACCAATTAGAGGAAGAGAACTTTACATATATGAGCAGTTTTATAAGAACAGTGGATCCATTTATTTCACAGATGTAGGGTGTTTACAATATTGTAAGAATAATCTGAACATGATAAGCAATATTGTCCTTCAATATTTCATTCATTTCATTGAAGGGCATGTAACTTACCTTTGGTGACGTTTCCGATGGACATGAAAGCTCCTGCAGATTCCTTGCACTAACACCAACCCTATGAGCAAGAATGGACCTGCAAAAAACCTCACCAGCACCAGATGGTACCGCATGACCACACCACAGCGCCAGAGCATCTGGTGATAGAAGACCAGTCTGCAGGCTCACTGTAGCTTTGGTGCCTTGGCAGATGAGGGAGGATACAGAGAGGGTAGCAACCTGTGGCAGAGCTGTACTCCAGGGGTGTGTGGGTGGTGGACGAGTTCTTTCAATGTCCAGAAGCAAGGAAGTAACCTACCTCATAAGGTATGTCATAAGAGTTGCACCTCTAGTTTAGGCGCACAAGAGTTGGTCATCCTCTTAAGCTGGAGTCTTCCCTCCGCTTTCTCAGCTCTCCCCTGTCTCTTGTGTCTTTCCCTAGCCCCTCCTGACCACCTAAATGTGCAAGATAAGTTACTCAAGCAGGTGGAAAACGCCAGTGGTTTTGCACTAGATAAAAACAGGCCGGATATTTCATCACCTAGTAACCTCGGCCACTCAGAACCAGCCACGGTGGTAACCCTGAGGTACACCGCTCTAGGGGACTCTTAATGACAGCCTCAGAGTATGCTTTGTGAAGATGCTGGAACTGACAAAGGGGATATACCATTCCCACTAATAAAGGTAATGATACCATACCTGTCTAGAGAGCAGCACTGAAACTTACCAACTATTGTCTCGCAATAGGCCTTTGTGTCGGGGCAGGTCTCCACAGCCATGCAGTTTCTATCATTCATGCCTGCTGTGCAGGAGTAGCACTGGAGAGAGTGAACTGAAAAAGAAAACACAGGGCATGTTATACTAGCTACCCTGGAGGTAGGATCTCAGAGTTGGGTACATGACTGAATATTTAGATGATGACACAAGGTGCTAACATTCTGAGTCAGATATTATGCAAAACTGTAAGTAGCAATACCCCCTGGTCCTGACATCATTTTAGGAGGCTCCTGGGGTAAGAAGAGCCTGTGGTCCCCGTTCTTCCTTCTGGGGAGCTTCTGCAATGGCCCAGGCTCTTGGTAATGTGAGCTTGGCAGGAACAGAATAATGAATCAGGGATCACAAAGCCCAGCACAGACATGGCTCTTTTTGTCACCGTTGCGCTTTATCACTCCAAGCCCCTAGTTTCACTAAAGTGCTACTAGTTAGTGTTTGGAAGTGAGACCTGAGGAATGCTTGCACTTGATGGTTCACAATAGGTCCCTAAATTGTGCATCATGACACTTTCTCTACTGGTGGAAACATGGCACATTGATACTTTTTAATGCACACTGATGCTGTCTCCCTGCCTTACTACTATTAGCGGTATATAAGTGTGTGGTATTTTTATAGAGGGAACCTAGCCTAAAGCTAGCCGGCCATCTTAAAAGTGGCCATTTACAAATAGCTGCTATCATTTAATCTGTCTCCAGCAGCCTGTCATACAGAAGTCAAGCAGGACTCACCTTCAAGCAGAACTACATACACTGTAAGCTGTCACTGCTATTTATAAATTGCAGGTATTATTAATGATACTTATATTATGGGTTGCAAATAATATTCTATTTCACTTTACTTTACTGCTTTGAGAATAGGAGTATTATTTAAAAAAAATATTGCTATTGAATCATGCACTAGGGTGAAACTTATAATGATATTAATAATGAACAGTTTTGAACCATAATTACTGTGAGCAAAGCCTTACGTTGTGTCACCAAGAGTCTATGTCAGCTAGAGGCGAGTACTATGCATGTCTTTTTCACTTTTTATTATACCAGCAGTCTTCCACAGTCCATTCTTTGAATAAAACTTTAAAAATGACATTTCACAGAAACATCAGTGAAAGAGGTAACTAACTGTCCAACAAACCACTATTCTCCAGTACTGACATAGTGTAACCACCATAGCCACCCTTTCTTCATAGCACAATCTATACTTTCTCCTCTCCTTGCCTTATAGTGCATAGTTGTTTCAATTGTGTTTTGTTGATAACTATACTGATATTTAAGGACACGCACTCCGCCACTTCCTATATTGGCGCGGTATGCCGGGAGGCTTGAGTGTGTTGGGACGTGGTGTCCACGTTTGGCCATAGGTGGCACTGTGGGGCGGCTGGCAGAATTTCCTCAGCACACCCAATCCCAGCAGTAGTCCTCTGACACCAAAGCAGTGTGATCGGGGATTTCACACCAGGAAATCGCTTCACCACTCTGCCAGTGCGCCCATCACTTCATACACCAAATGCGGTAAGGTTTTTTCCCATCCTCAACCTTCTCACCACCACTATATATCTATATCTATATCAATATCTATATATATATATATCATCCTCAACCTTCTCACCACCACTATATATCTATTTCTATGTATATATAGCTACATATACATAGATATAGATATATATCTATGTATATATATATCTATATATATATATATAGATATAGAGATATGTGTCTCAACTTGTCCGCTTGTATATCAAAACAGGCTCCGGCACACTCGGGCTCACTTCAATACAAGGACTTTATTGTGGCTACAGGTGACACGTTTCTACTACCTCCGCGGTCTTTCTCAAAACCATTGTAAGTTGCCATTTTTACTTTTTTATAAATGCAAAGGGGTTTCAAATTTTTTTAATTTAAAGGTACAGGGCATGACTTATTTTAAAATGTAACAGTGCAATTAAAACCACTTGTCTGAAACTTCTTGGTTGTACCGCATGGTTACTATTACAATGCAAACAAACCATATCAAATCATTCACATACAGCTGAATATTTCATATATATAAACTGGACTACAAGAGGAGACTTTTTGAGTCCTAAATATTATCCAAATTTGCATGTCGCTACTAGCAATCCAGAAATAAATAACAATAACCACTGTTAAAGTGCATAATCCCAAAAAGTGCTATTTTTTCATAGACCAAGATACATAGGATGTGCAAGCTATGGCAAACAACCCTTACAGAATTTTCAGTAGGTAAGGGTTAAAAACAAACTCAATAAAAAAAATATAAAAGATTATTGTGGAAAATTATATAATACTTTAATGATTTTCAAAAATATTCCTTATATTCAGGAACTGTAGAAATGGGAATGTTTTACTCCCATCATGTGTCTATTTCAAAATTGTGGGCAAGTGCCTCTTACACATTGATTGTTATCCTCGCTATTCCTTAAGTTGTGCAAATCAAGCAATGAAATGTAAACATTGATACATATATATCAAATTGCACAATCCTCTTGGTACACACCTGCATGTATCAATCAGATGATACCGCTCCAACATAAAGTGCCTACAAGTGCTTACTTGAAACCCAATACATGTAAAAATCTGTATTACGTCTAATGGCTGACTGAATTGACTCTATTAAATGAAAACTAATGATCACATTTTATAGATGACAAGAAGATCTTCTTCTATATTTCAACCATTTGGTATCTTAGAATTGAACCTGAGGATTTGTCTGGATTCGAGCTGTCTCAAGCATTTCTCCCTATTGCCGGCACTCATTCTCTTCAACACTTGATCAATACAAAGTATCAAAGATCTTCTACCTTGCCTGTATGTATTGCCTTGAAGTGCCTGGACACCGGACAGGTTTGGTCTTTGTTCTTATTAGCTTTAACATGTTGCAAGATACCCTGATGTGCTCCCAAAATGGTACTACCCATGTAGAGCTTCGGGCAAGTGCACCTCAAGACATAAATGGCAAAATCACTCCTACAAATGAGTGATCTCTCAATTTTACACACCCAGTCCAAAAAAGGTAAAGGTACTTCTGTAGTATTCACTCCATAATTATAAGCTTTGCACATGTGGCATTTTCTGAATCCTCCACTCCCAGTAAGCCATGTCCCTTGTTGTTGTACTTCTGGATTGCTCATTACAAGATCTTCTCTCATTGATCTTTCATTGCGGTATGCAATGGGTGGTCTACAATGTATTTTTGAACGAATCGCTGGATCACTCCGAAGTGGAAGCCAATGTTTCTGGAACATTTCTCTTGTTTTTCGATGTTGCGTGTTGTAGCCTGTGATGAAGTGGAATTCCTGTTCCTGCTGTTTACCGGTGCTCTTTTTCCTATCTGAGAACAACTGTTCTCTAGATTTATTATTCGCTTTTATCTTTGCACCATCCAAAACTTGTTGGCTGTAACCACATATAGCAAATCTGCCCCGAGTTGTTCTGGTGCTATTTGGAGCTGATCTTCATTGCTACAGTTTCTGAGCATACGGGATGCTGTTTTTCGGCTTATTGGGGGGAAAGCTATGGGCATGCAATACAGTATTTTCGGCTATATTTTTTCAGTGCGTCTTTGTATGTAAAACACCATCCTCAACATATACCGTTAAGTCCAGAAATTGCACGTCATTTTCCCTAATGTGGGATGTGAAGTGTAGGTTCAGTTAATTTATATTTAACCTCTCTACAAAGCCTTCTGCTGAATCAATAGTGCCACACCATATGATAAACAGATCATCAATGTAGCATGATCATAGGATTACGTTCACCATCATTTACTGGGTAAAATCATGTGCCAGGACCGGCTCCTCACACCAACCCATATGCAGATTGGCATAACTGGGGGGAAGCAGGTGCTCATAGCTGTTCCTCTAAGCCACGGGTACTCATAGTACGGCCCGCGGGCTGCCAGCGGCCCGGCAAGCCTTCCTTGGCGGCCTGCGGACCTTGCAGACATCATACCTGTGTTTTTTTATATCGCTGGTTGCAGCAGAGCTATGGGGCCGGGCGATTCTTCTAAAGACCATTCACTTGTTAATGAGGCTTTGTTGTATTTCACCTCTTCTTAGCGCCCCTGCATCTCCACTCTGAGTGAATGGTCTTTAAAAGACCTGTGAAGTACTTGGGTGCAGCGGCTGTGTGTGTTCCCGGGAAGCTGTCTCAGCACGGGGTGAGGTGACAGCGGGTGACTAGGACAGCAGGGTGAGGTGACGGAGGGCAGCAGGGAGTGAGAGCAGCGGGTGAGGTGACAGCGGGAGGAAGACAGAGGGAGGGAGAGAGAGAGGGAGAGGGGGAAGACAGAGAGAGGGAGATAGAGAGAGGGAGAGACAGAGAGATAGGGAGACAGACAGGGAGACAGAGGGAGGGTGAGGGAGGGAGACAGAGGGAGAGGGAGGGATGGAGACAGAGGGAGAACAGAGGGAGAGGTAGGGAGGGAGACAGAGAGAGAGACAAACAGAGTGAGTGAGACAGAGGGAGACAGAGAGAGAGAGGGAGACAGAGAGAGAGAGGGAGGGAGACAGAGAGAGGGACGGAGGCAGAGAGAAAGGGACACAAAATGATTGAGAGAGAGAGAGAGAGGGAGGGAGACGGAGAGAGAGGGAAGGAGAGAGAGGGAGAGGGAGAGAGACAGAAAGAGGGAGGGACACAGAGAGAGAGGGAGACAAACAGAGTGAGTGAGACAGAGGAAGACAGAGGGAGGGAGGGAGACAGAGGGAGACAGACGGAGTGAGACAGACGGAGGGAGACAGACGGCGAGAGGGAGGAGACAGACAGAGAGAGGGAGAGAGAGAGAGAGAGAGGGAGGGAGACAGAGAGACAGAGGGAGACAGAGGGAGGGAGACAGAGGGAGACGGAGACAGAGGGAGGGAGACGGAGAGAGAGGGAGGGATGCGGAGGGAGGGAGGGAGACAGAGAGAGAGGGAGGGAGACAGAGAGAGGGAGGGAGACAGAGAGGAAGGGAGACAGAGAGATGGAGGGAGGGAGACAGAGCAAGAGATAAATAGATAGATAGATAGATAGATAGATAGATAGATAGATAGATAGATAGATAGATAGATAGATAGATAGATAGATAGATAGATAGATAGATAGATAGATAGATAGATAGATAGATAGATAGATAGATAGATAGATAGATAGATAGATAGATAGATAGATAGATAGATAGATAGATAGATAGAGAGAGATGTGTGAATGCTGGGTCTGGTGGCTCAGTGGATGAAGACGTCCGCTGCAGGGGCCTGTGTTCAACCTCATGGTCATAGTTTTTTTTTGCTCTAGCCCCGCCCCCTCCCCCACTGCCTCCGCCCCCACCGGTGCGGCCCTCAGCCACAAACCACACTGTAAATTTGGCCACCGAGAGAAAGTACCCATGCTCTAAGTTGACAATAAAGATCCCCCCAAAAAGTGTTGTAGGGACACCATTGAATCATACTAAGAAGCATCTCAGTGTGTGTGAATAAAGTTAATGATCTAGAGCTCAGAAAGTATCCTACTGTTCTGATTCCATCAGAATGAGAGATACTTGTGTATAGGGAAGAAACATCGAGAGCCATTAAGATTTAATCTTCCTCCCAGTTCATATTATAGACTTATTTAAAAAGTCCCCGGTATCTAGAATATAAGATGACAAATTCCTTACTGAATCCTGGAGAAAGTAATCTATGTATTTAGATGTATTTTCAAACAGGCTGCCTTTTGCCAAAGGGATTGGACGGCCTGATGGTATGTTCACATTCTTGTGTATTTTGGGTATGAGATACAGAATGGGTAAAGTAGGTGAATCTGATTTCAGGAACAGAAATTCCGCTTGAGTAGTTAGCCATAGAGATTTCCATTTGGACATCCCTAAATGGTATCTAGTGGTGATGTCTTGGACCTCTCTGACCTTAGTGTCAGTGCCTACTTTTGTGGTGCTCCCGCCCTCTATTATACAGGCCTTTAAGGACCACAAGTATTCATAATGCCCAAAAGCCAAAGATAAGGCATGGCCCTCTGGAGACTGCTTTATCCCAGATGGGCTTGAATCCTTCTTCTCTTTGTCAGTAACAGAGGCTCTGAAACCTATTGATGATCAATTAAATAAACTAGCAGCACAGATATCTGAATTTCTTGGGGAAGGCAGTATTCCCTTTTTTTCTTGGATGCCTCTGGTTGCAGAGGACCCTTTGCCTAGGATTGCTGCCAGAAAGTGTAACATGGGGCACCTAGATAGCTTCGAAAGACTTCACAAAACCTTCACAAAAAATGCGTGCACGCTCAAGCACATACCCTCTCAGGAGGCACTTTACCCGAAACAGTCACCAAAATTTCTGACCCTTTAACAGGGTCCCCCAAAGGTTGCATTGGTGGGATGGTGATGAGAATTCCTCCTCGTAAAAATGACCAGGGTGCAGCAGGCCTTTGCACCCTAGCCCAGGTACGCCAGAATCAACGGGACATGATGAATCCCAATCTGATGTTTGAGCCGGACCAGCTCTACCACGAGAGAACTTTGAAGTAGCTCATGAGCTAAAAGGTGGCTTACTATGTCACCAGTAAAACTAGACAACCTCTTGACAAGGATGTTAAGTTGAAGTTGATGGCAGAGTGCCCTAGAACATTCCTAGAGGGTAAGATTACAGCGACCACAGAGATGGTCACAAAGATCTGTACATTTTTTGTGAAATACATTGAAGACTTGAAAAAGGGAAGTGACCACTCATGGAGAGAGTTTCAGGACAAACCCTTCGTTCCCCGCACCAAGATACTAGGACTGGCCGAAAACACCAAGGCATCGGGCATCCCATGCTGGTGGATATAGTCTTGGGATGGGTGCAAAGGGAGATCTGCATTCCGGGACATGCTAACTGTGACCTTTCTGCTACAAGTTCCTCTTAATAAAGATAGATCCTAAGTTGTGAGGCATTTCCACATTTCAGGCAGGTAACGTTGAACAGGACAATTTATTTGGTGAAGCGTTTGTGAAAGATCATGGTACATTTATGGCCACCTTTTCAGCATTGGTCAAGGCCCAATCTTCCATGAAAAAGATATTTAACTGAAAGGTTTTCCCAGGCCCAGGGTCAGGATGAGACAGGGGCCACTCCTCCAGCTGAGCTTGGCAGCATGGCCCCTCCCAAGGTGCACTTAGAGGACAGGGAAGGAGAAACAATAGCTGGCATGATTCTCAGCAACAAGAAACTTTCTTTCCCTCAAGAGGAGCCAGCAGAGGCAGGAAAATGGAGGCATTTTCAGAGGAGAAACAAATGCTTGAGGAGGATTCTCCAACAATTATCCACTTTTCTCAAGGTAAAAATCGGCGGGAGACTAAAGGGCTTTACAGACAATTGGAAAGAAACATTCTCAGATCTGTGAATATTGGAGACAGTACAAGATTCTACAGTGAGTTATTTGTACCTCTCAAAAGACTACACGCCCAAACTCTCTACATTTGTTTTCCATGGAGATGACATACATAGAAAATGAAGTCAAGGACTTGAAGAGTAATGGTGCAATTTTCAGGTCTGTAATCCTTGCCAGGGGTTTTATAAGGAATCTGTTCATGGTGGAGAAAAAGGAGAAGGGTTTCAGCCCCATGACAAAATCCTGAAAGAGTTCAATGAATGGAGCTTACATCGCCACTTCAAAATCCACCTCTTGAGAGATGTTCTTCTCCCTAGGGATTGGATAGTACGATTTGATCTAAAGGACGTCTATCTGACAGTCCCTTTATCATACCCAACAGAATATTCCTTCAATTTCTATTCAGAGATCAGGTCTCTGAGTTTATCGCACTAACGTTGGTCTCTCCTCAGCCCTGTGATGCTTTACAAAGCTGTTACTCTTGTTTTTTTAAACACCTTCGGACCAGGGGCATACAGCTTGTAACTTATCAATATATCTTGATAATTGATCAATGTTGAGATCGTCTGAAACACCACCTGAACACATCTATTGCCTTGTAACAGGGACTTGCTTTCATAATAAGTCAGAACAAGTCAGAACTGACTCCAAACCAGTCCATGTCCTTCCTGGGATTCGCCATAGATTCACACTAAGCCTACCAGAAAGAAAAATGACAAATATTAAGAAGGAACCTCACATGGTTTTACAGGGAGACAAGATCTCTTTCAGGCTGCTGGCCAGGATCGTGTATCTCCTAGCATTATCAATCCAAGTGCTCTTCCCTGGACCACTACACTACAGGGCTCTTCAAATAGTAAAAGCGGTTTACCTCAGGAAAGGGATGACATGCGCTAAGTCTATTTCCCTTCCACAGGAATGCATGGAGTTGGAGAGCAATCTTCCGTTCTTCTCCAGACGTCCTCTGAGGTCCCTTTTTTATACACAGCTGTGCCTTTGGAGTGGGAGAGAAGCTTCTAGAGACTTGCCTTTGAAGTGCACTGACGCCTTGCCTTTCTTTCACTGGCCCAATCTAATTACACAGGGTATGCAGCCCTTTGTGTGGAGGGAGGGCATAGCCTATTCAAGTGTAAGTGTGGCTGTGTCCAGCTTCTCCCTCCCATCCTGCCAGTGATGGAACATCCAGTCACACCAATGCTCCTATTGTGTGTGTTGTACACAAAGCCCAACTTTGACCCACACCCAGTCATGTGACTATTCAAGTGTAAGTGTGGTGTGTCCAGCTGCTCCCTGCTATCCTGCCAGTGATGGCCCATCTAGTCACACCTAAGTGCCCATTGTGTGTAGCTGTTTAGGAGGATTACACAAAGCCCAACTGTGACCCACAGCCAGTCATGTTACCCACAGACAGGCTGCCAGTACAAAATGGCAAATTCATGAAAAGGACAACTTTCTAAAAGTAAAAGACACACAAATGATGGACTGAATGCAGAACAAATCAAACATTCACCCTCAGTCAAGAGATCTGGATTAAACCCATTGTTCTTTTGCTCACCATGCCACCACACTTTAGACCCAGCCATATGCAAATTAGCCTTGGCCCTGCTCCTCATGGGAAAAGTCCAGCCCAAACTGCCAAGCCAGGCAGTCCTCCCTGGACCAGAAGCAAGCATCCAGGGAACGATTTCAAGGTATCACCCCTCATCAGCCAGGCTTCCTTGAACTCAATGACACAGTGGGCCCAGGAACCCACTTCTGGGCATACCTGGCACACTTAGGGTGAGAAAGCAAAAGACACTCAAATGATGGATGGAATGCAGAACAAATCAAACTTTCACCACCAGTCAAGGCATCTGGGTAAAATCCATTGTTCTTTTGCTCACCATTCCAGCCCAGTTTAGACCCAGCCAGATGGAAATCAGTCTTGAACGTGCTCCTTATGGGTACAGTCCAGCCCGAACTGCCAACCCAGGTCTTCCCTGGACAAGAAACAAACATCCTGGGACTGGTTTCGGGATATCACCCCTCATCAAACAGGCTAGCTTGAATCCAGTAGCACAATTAGACCTCGACCCACGTCTGGGCATACCAGGCACACTCCTTCAGAGCAGCAGTGGGGCTGTCCTTGTAACAGCACAGCAGTCCTTCTTCCTGGCAGAGTATCAACTGGTCCAGAAGTGTACTGAAGAGTTGTCATTTCACGTCCCTTTTTTATACACAGGTGTGCCTTTGAAGAGGGGGTGAAGCGTCTAGAGGCTTGCATCTGAAGTGCACTGATGCCCTGCCTTTCTGTCCCTGGCTCTAGACTAACTACGCAGGGCATGCAGCCTTTTGTGTTGAGGCAGAGCATAGCCTATTCAAGTGTAAGTGTGACTGTGTCCAACTTCTCCCAGCCAGTGATGGCACATCCAGTCACACCAAAGCTCCTATTGTGTGGGGACTACAAAAAGCCCAACTTTGACCCACACCCAGTCATGTGACCCGGAGACAAGCTGCAGGCCCAAAATGGGTAAGGTATGAAAATGCCAGCGTTTTAAAAATGGCATTACCAGAATTGTAGTTTAAAATCAGACTTCACCATAAGTCTGGATTATAAATTGGATTTCCAGAAACACAAAACTTGAACCAGTCCTAGACACCTTCAAGATATAAATATACCAGCACTTGCCCTGGCAAATTGCGGTTCCCAGAGGATTCGATCCAACCCAGACTACGCGGTTTGCCACGGCAAGTTCGGAAGGAGATCGAGTTCCAGCCTGATGTACTGACCTGACGCTGCCATCCTCCTCGCAGAGAATCCAGCTCCAGTGCTCTCTGACTTCCCTTGCGGGGGATTAGACTATCGAGTCCAGAAAAGAGATTCCATCCTCTCTCATTTTAAGGTATGGAGCTGACTAGAATTTAGAGAAACTTTTGGCAACTCTTGTCTAAAATAAAAATATAGCTAGCTATACTTTAGAAATGGCACCTACTTCAAACCTCGTACTGCACTTAGGTTAGGTACACTGGGGTAGAACAATTTAGAAGCATCAGATGAGTATCACATTTTAGCTTATGTTATTTATGTATGTATTTTGATTAATATATGTCATAGCTACAAACCATGCTATTGCAGTATTCTTTTATCTTACTGCTAACCTCGTACATATTGTACTTCGAAGTCTGTCTTACGATTGTAGCAATGCATATCTCATGCATGAGAAATAAGACTGTTCAATAAACCCTTTTATGGAAACGCCCGTCTCTCTATTTCTGTGCAACTCTGTAGAAACGAAGCATGCACGATTGACTGAGTGAAACTGTTATGTATTGTTTCCACGATTGTGAGACTGTTCCGATTCTAAAAGGAAACAAAGTTGTCATGTTTATGCGGTTGTCAGAGACTAATCCCTTCTTGTATATTCGAGAAGTTTCTAGTGACCTCTGAGTTAGCTGGCACACACAAGTAATTACGTTTAATATACTCGATAGAGACAGGGGGCCCGATTCACAGAACTAACTTAAGACAAAATCCTAAACGTACTACTATTTTGGTATTCACAGAAGGCACATACTCATTTTGGTATTCACAGAAGGCACTTACTCATTTCGGTATTCACAGAAGTTAGGAGTCCTAACGTTAGGAGTCCTAACTTTAGGACTCCTAAATGCCTTCTGTGAATACCGAAACTCTTAAAGTTAGGATTTTTCTCAGTTGAGGAGTAGTAAAGTTAGGACTCCTAACTTTAGGGCTCCTAAATGCCTTCTGTGAATACTGAAAGTCGTAAAGTTAGGATTTTTCTCAGTTTAAGACTTTCGGTCTTCACAGAAGGCATTTAGGAGTCCTAAAGTTAGGAGTCCTAACTTCTGTGAATACCAAAATGAGTAAGTGCCTTCTGTGAATACCAAAATGAGTAAGTGCCTTCTGTGAATACCAAAATGGTAGTAAGTTTAGGATTTTGTCTTAAGTTAGTTCTGTGAATCGGGTACCTACTGACCTTAGTCCTATGTCAAATCTATAGTGTATGTTATTCCAATGCGCAGAACAGGGATATAGGAACTATACTACACCCTTTCCCCTCCAAGTTTACTCTTTGTACTCCTAATCTGACACCAGCGCTCCCTCTTTATTCCCTGTGTTTCAGTTGTATCTTGTGATTTTCCTTAGTACCCTGCTCTCCCTGTGCACTCTGCTCTCCCCTAGCACACGGTTCAGGTGGGAGCATACTAGAGTGCATAAAGGAGGACCAAGAATGAAAACATTAGTCTGGCACCCAGAGTAGCAGGCGTGGGTAGGTGCAGGGATGAAACCTGCCTGTTTGTTTAGTAGGGATTGGGGTCTGCCCACGACCACAAAGAGCACAGAGGGAAGAGGACAATTTCCCTGCAACACAGAGTAAACGTAGCACAGGACTTTGGTGACTAGTATCAATAAGCAGGGTTGGATCATCCTTGGGCTTCCAGAGGATGGGCAGAATAATGAGGGGTATCAACAAGGCAGCTAGATGGTGCCAAGGATCCATGGATGGATGGTGAAGGTTTTGTAAGAGCTAAGAAATGTGTCAATTTATGGCTTTTTTGTAGGGGGGACTGGAACTGGACATAGAGCGAGAAAGAGGGTAATAGGATGGGTAATAGGATGAGTTGACGGATTGCAAGGACAAAGTTAGAAAAAGGATGGTGACATATAGCATAAGAGCATTCACTGTTCCTCTCTGAGGACATGCATAGAAAGCAGTACACTTAAAAGGAAAAGGAATTCAATGGCAAAAAAGAGAAAAAAGTGTTCAGGTCATGGTGGATTGTAGGTCACATGAGGGGGGCGCTGAAAAAAAGACAAGAGACTGTATGAAGCGGCTTCCTCAGCACTAGAAGAACCACAAAGGAGAGCCACACTGACTTCTTTATTAGTTATTAAAAATCACAATTGAGCCCCCCACCCGCACCCCACGCAGCATCTCACTAATCCTCAGCATATTACTATCATGTCTAGTCTTAGTCAAGTCAAACTTCTGGGATTTGCCTTTGTTTGTATTGCAGCTTGAATATAAAGGCATTCATAAATACACAAAATAAGTGATATATATGTTAATGCCCAAAGAGGAGGTGAAGAAAAAATAATTATGGACAGGCTGGGTAGGAAACTAGGGGGCATATTAACAATACGTAACGATAATTATCGCTAAACGCGCTTGGCGCGTTTTTTTCTATCGCCGGCTATCGCTGGATTTTATCGCCATGATAGCACTATATTACCAACGCTTTGCACATTGGCGATATAAAATCCAGTGATAGTGGCCAAAAACCCCTTCAACGCGTGAAATCCGGAGATAAATGATCAGCGATAATGGCAGAGCTCGCTGATACTGAAGTGTGGATTTAACTTCACAATCCACCTCCCATAGGACATAATGCTAAGTCTGCTTTCTTGCAAAATGAAAAAAGTAATCCAATTTATGGGCATATTAGCAAGGGCCAGATCAACGCTTTATCGGCACTTTTTGTCGATAAAGCAGCGATTTTTTTATCGCCCAATTCCCAAGCTGTCGCTAACAGCAGTTAGCGACAGCTTCCAGGAGATAGTGACAGGTTTTGGGGCCCGCTTTGCATGTCAGCGATATTTATCGCTAATGACATGCAAAGTGGGCGTACCCAAACTTGAAGCGACTGAAAGCAGTCGCTAACACAGCTATTGCCTATTAGCAATACCCACGGTGCGATAAAAAAAGTGCGCTAACCACGATTAGTGCCGCGTCAGGATTTTACACTTGGTAAAAACCTGACTTAGCTATAATAGCCAATGGGAGGTGGACTCTATGGCTAATTCCCCACCTGCCTATTAGCGAGATTTTCCTTAGCGATAGGATTTTTATCGCTGGAAATCTCACGTTAAAGATGGGATTCGCCGCTATCGCTGGATTTTTATTGCCGTGGAGATAAACGTTGGTAATACTGCATTATCTCCGTGATAGAATCCAGCGATAGGAGGTGATAAAAAAATTATCGCAAGTTGTTGCTAATATGCCCCTCAGTTTCCTTGGCTGTAGGCAAATTCGCTGCTCAGGACTTTGTTTCGGTTTTGGCCAAAATGCTTTTTTTCTTGTGAATTCTTTGTTTTTGCATACATCTTTTGACCATGGCTAATGGTTGTATGTCAGAATATGTCGATAGAAGTGTATTGTCTTAAATATCGTGTACATAAATATCATCCCATTGGGTGTAGGTTTCCTATCACTAACTTCAATTGGGTGATATTTTATAAATAATATTTAAGACATAATATTTTTGTCAGATGATATTCTGTTTTTGCTAATCTGGTATCATATCCTTTAACTCAAATGTTCTTGGATCTCTGAGCTATCTTTCTGCAAACAAAAATCTCTTACAATAGTCCCTCATGCCCTGTTGTTAATGCCTCACCTTCTCTCTTCCTTACTTTACAAAAGCTTGCTAATCTCTCTGTTTTGGGGTGTAGAGTAGGAGATTCAGGGGTGTTAGAGACCTACTGGACGACAATCATGACTGAGTGTCACTGCTCAGCTCAGGGTGGGCGGTCCTTGCTGGCATCGGGTGACCTTGGCAGTCTTGCTAGGGCACTGGCTCTGTTCTGCTGACTGGAAGATAGGGTCACTTTCCCTACTAGAGTAAATCAATTCTCTAAAGTAGGTATCTGTATCCAAAAGGTTCTGTCATGGTTCCACCCTCTCATCTTCTCATCCATTATGCATGCCTCTGGCTCTTTAGTTAACTGCTTGGGCAGGGCAGGGTTTTAACTGGGGTTTAACAGGCTGCTGGTGAATAGCACGTTTTAAGAGCCCGTGCTTTAACCCTATTGAGAAACCAAGTGCCTTAGATGTGAAGATGAAATGGACGCCGTCTCCACCGCCTGCTTCCTCACGCTCTGTATGCTCTTGCAGGTGTTGGATGGCTCCTGACTAACACCAGGTGAACTGTCACGCAGGCTCTCGTCACCAGCAGACTCGACTACGGCAACTCCGGGCAGGTTAATGTCCTTAGGGCATAGGGCCGCGTCAAGCTGTTGCCAGCAAACAGGTGAATACAGAGAAGCTCATCGCCAGGTTTTTGCACAGTGCAGGACAGTCCTGGAGCAGAGACACACTATCCCGACCATAGACTTCCCTAATCTGAATGATGCTGAAGGGGAATATGTAGAGCCTAAATGCAGCTTGTGACGAGCACCCCCTGCCACCCCACCATTCGCTTTCCCACTTTCTTAGTCATGCCCCGCCCTTCTTTGCCAAAGTTCCTGAATGCGTGGCACTGCCAGGCCCCTGTGTTTATGCAGTACATGCCTTGACTGCACAATGGCCAAGCAGCCCTCTCACCCCAGTGCCATGGCAGCCCCACATGACTCCAGCGGTGTCGTGTTTTTTAGGGCCTGTGTGCTGCAATGGCCCGTCCCTGCCTTGCAGAGCTGTCTCGGCTCCTTTAATCTCACTCCTCTTCCCTACTCTTCCGGGACAGTCAGTGGCGCAGACAGACTGTAAGGTTTTGTAAAGAGTGCTGCTGGGACCACTCTTGTGGTATGAATGCACGACCCACGTGGGACGAGTTACTCAAATATGGCCAAGGAGAGCACGCAAGCGCTACATCGGCTCCAAGGCGCAGCTGACCCCAAACCTCTAGGAGGCCAGCCGCTTTGCAGAGTCCTTGGCGCACCCCAACTCGGCAGGGTGTTTTCTGCAGAACAGCTGGAGGATGAACACACATCAGACACTCTATGTTCACATGGGCTCTGCTTTGAGGAGTGAAAGTATTGTTATGTAGGAAGAAGACCTGAGCTTTGAAGTGATTTTCTCATGGGCATCCAGTGCTGAGCCAGGAATCCACGACTGAAACATGTATCCAGGACTGCACCATTGTACACACGGACGGGGGTTTCCTTCTGGTTCCCTCTCCTCCTATGTGACAAATGATGGACAAAAGGGGCAGCTAGGAGCCAATATACATTTAATTACGATTAAAACTGCTCAGGACGTACAGCATTGTCAAACCAGAGTACTGTCTACACATCACAATCGGAAAGTGAGGTGAAGTAGAAATGGAGCCACGTAGGGAAATTGTGTGCATTGCAAATATTTATGGTCCTTTCTAGGACTTTAATTTGCACAAAAAGGGTTATTCCTAAATTACTTTATTACACAGGCACCGCTGGTTTGTATGACTTGTGATAAAGTGTCACTCAAAGTGTCACACATAAAGCAATAAAATGACACACTTAAGCACAAGCCAACCATGGAAATGTCAGACATAAGCACAATCTAGTCATGGAAATCTCACGCTAAGCACATTCCAGCCATGGGAATGTCACATGTAAGCACATTCCAGCCATAGAGATGATACACAAAAGCACATGCCAACCATGAAAATATCAAACATAAGCACATTCTGGCCAGGGATGTGGCACACATAAGCTGGAAATGACACACATAAGCACATTCTGGCCATGGATATGGAACACATAGGCCGGAAATGTCACACATAAGCATTTTCCAACCATGGACATGTCACACATAAGCACATTCTGACCATGGATACGGCACACATAAGCTGGAAATGTCACACATAAGCATATTCCAACCATGGAAATGTCACACATAAGCACATTCCGGCCATGGATATGGCACACATAAGCTGTATATGTCCCACATAAGCACATTCCAACCATGGAAATGCCACACTTAAGCACATTCCAACCATGGGAATGTCCCACAAGCTCATTCCAACCATCAATCAATCAATCAAGACATTTATAAAGAGCACTACTCACCTGTTAGGGTCTCAAGGCACGGGGGGGGGGGGTGCTGCTGCTACTGCTCGAACATCAAGGTCTTGAGTAGCCTCCTGAAGGTAAGTAGGTCTTCGGTCTGCCGTAGGAGGATGGGGAGGGTGTTCCAGAACTTGGCGGCGAGGTAGGAGAATGATCTGCCGCCCGTGGTCGCTCTCCGGATGCGGGGGACAGTGGCGAGGGCGAGGTCAGCGGAGCGTAGCTGGTGGTTCGGGGTGTAGAATGTGAGTCATTTGTTGAGGTATGCTGGTCCGGTGTTGTGGAGTGCTTTGTGTGTGTGGGTGAGGAGCTTGAAGGTGATCCTCTTGTTGACGGGAAGCCAGTGCAGGTCTCTCAGGTGGGATGTGATGGGGCTGTGGCGAAGGATGTCAGGATCAGGCGTGCAGAGGCGTTCTGTATGCGTTGGAGTCGTTTCAGCAGTTTTGCCGGGGCTCCCGCGTAAAGGGCATTTCCGTAGTCCAGTCTGCTGCTGACGATGGCCTGGGTGACCGTTCTTCTAGTGTCGGTGGGGATCCATCTGTAGATCTTTCGGAGCATGCAGTGGGTGTTGAAACAGGAGGATGAGATGGCGTTGACTTGCTTGATCATGGAGAGCGTTGAATCGACGATAAATCCCAGGTTGCGTGCGTGGTCGGTGGGTGTGGGTGTTGGTGCTGCTCCCAGGGCGGTCGGCAACCAGGAGTTGTCCCAGGCAGAGGGGGTGGAGCCGAAGATGAGCACCTCCCTCTTGTTCGAGTTCAGCTTTAGGGGGCTGTTCTTCATCCATTCGGCGACAGCTTTCATTCCTTCGTGGAGGTTGGTTTTGGCGGTGAGAAGGTCCTTGGTGAGCGAGAGGATCAGTTGTGTGTCGTCGGCGTAAGAGATGATGTTGAGGTTGTGCAGTCTGGCGACATGGGCGAGCGGGGCCATGTAGATGTTGAACAACGTCGGGCTGAGGGGGATCCTTGGGGTACGCCGCAGTTGATCTTGGTGGCTTTGGATCGGAAGGGGGGGAGGCGGACGCACTGCGTTCTGCCGGAGAGGAAGGAGATGGTCCAGTCCAGTGCTTTGCCTCGGATTCCTGCGACGTGGAGGCGAGTGCGTACGGTGCGGTGGCAGACTGTGTCGAAAGCGGCTAATAGGTCCAGGAGGATGAGGGCCGCGGTCTCGCCGTTGTCCCGCAGGGCCCTGTTGTCATCGGTGGCGGCGATGAGGGCAGTTTCGGTGCTGTAGTTGCTGCGGAACCCGGACTGGGACGGGTCCAGGATGTTGTTCTCCTCGAGGTAGCGGGTCAGCTGTTTGTTGACAGTTTTCTCGATGACCTTCACTGGGAACGGGAGCAGGGAGATGGACCGGAAGTTCTTGAGGCCCTTGGGGTCTGCTTTGGGTTTCTTGAGCAGGGCGTTGATCTCTGCGTGCTTCCAGCTTTCCGGGAAGGTCGCGGTCTCAAAGGAGATGTTGATGGCTTTGCGGCGGTGGGGTGCGATGGTGGCGCTGGCTTTGTTGAAGATGTGGTGAAGGCACAGGTCTGATGGGGAGCCGGAGTGGATGGTGCTCATGGTTTTGATGGTGTCTTCGTTGTTGATGTTGGTCCAGGTGAGTAGGGGGTCGCCTTGGGTGGTGGCCGTGGGGTCTGAGGTGACGTTGGCTGCCGTGGTAGACTTGTTGTTGAAGCTGTCGTGGACGTCTGCGATCTTGCGGTGGAAGAAGGAGGCCAGGGAGTTGCACAGGTCTTGTGAAGGTGGGATGTCGTTGGTGCTGGAGCTGGGGTTGGAGAGTTCCTTCACAATGTTGAAGAGCTCTTTGCTGTTGTGTGCGTTGTTGTCGAGGCGGTCCTTGAAGGAGGTCTTTTTGGCGGATCTGATTAGGTGGTGATGTTGGCGCATGGCGTTCCATGCGCCAACCATGGGAATGTCACACATAAGCTCAATCCAAGCATGGAAATGCCACACTTAAGCACATTCCAACAATGGGAATGTCACGCCTAAGCACATTCCAACCATGGGAATGTCCCACAAGCTCATTCCAACCATGGGAATGTCACACATAAGCACAATCCAACCATGGAAATGCCACACTTAAGCACATTCCAACCATGGGGATGTCACACATAAGCACAATCCAAGCATGGTAATGCCACACTTAAGCACATTCCAACCATGGGAATGTCACACATAAGCGCATTCCTAGCATGGAAATGTCACACATAGGCAAACTGGAACCCTGGCAGCTGCGGGAGTGCTCGATCTTTGGGTACTCAAAGAGAGTAAGCAGTGTGATATGAATGTAAGGAGTGCAGGAGATGCACTGATGACCTGCCTACAGCGAGAGGTGACGCCAGTTAAAAGGGATGCGTTCTCATGCGCGTGCACAACTCTAATCTGGAGACTTGTACCTCATTCTGAGTGCTGGGAGGGGTGAAGGATAACATTTTGTTAATTGCAAAGTGGGCTACTGGCAATAGTTGCCTCCACTCCAACGCCACTGGCCTTATTGACAAAAACATTTGACAATTGTAAATACATTTTTGAACAAATACTGGGTTAGAAAGAACCCACAACCCACCGGTAGAGATGTGTGCACATGCCTCAGTGGTTTAAGCAAGGCCAATGTCTAACGTGCTTACAAACGCAGCGCCTGCAAATGCATTGCTTGGGGGAGAAATCCCTTCGCCTTGGAGAAAGAGTGTTTAAATATGGCTAAACCAACACGCTAGATATCCACATTATTGGTAACAAGTATTACTGTATTATGATTAATTCCATGTGCGTCCTCCAACTCGTTACAATGGTTACAAGAGTTTCAGTTTCTGCGCAATAGATCTACGGTGCAATGCTCAAGCACACAGGTGCCTCACCTGGATCCAGCAGGAACCATTTGCAACTGGTCAGACGCACCTTCCATAAGGGCAGAGGATCTTGTTCCACTCTCATGTGTCTTGTTTGATACTATAAATACTGCGAGGATTTTCTTACCGAAGATCAGAAAAAAAATCATATTTCATAAGGACATTTTCTAGTGTAATCGTCGATCCTTTTACATCATACAATTGATCACCAATCAGATAGATGCGATGCCATGGAGGCCGCCCACAAACAGGGGGAAAAGGGAGATATCATGCGCTTAACGTTCTGTAAAGATGAAAGTAAAGATGATCTGTCAGTCATTCCGCATCCCTGGCTCTCCCGCCACTGCCAGGGTAACTATAATAATCTGGAAACAGGTGCCTTGGAGTATTTTCCAGCCACGCGCCTCAGATACTCCGACCCCCATGTTCTCCACGGACCTTAACTGACTCGGAAGTGCCTAAAGGTGACATATGGGCGCTGCATTGAATACTGGAAATACATGAAGTGACATTTTATTCACAAAAGAGAGCACAAAAGAACATAGATCTGCACCGTTGTGATAGCTGCTGCTGTGTAAGGTAGGGGGAGACTTACCTAGCCCCAAACACAGGGCAGCGGCCACGAGCGCGACACAAAACGCCTTCATGGTTGCTCAGGTGCCGGAGTCTGCATGGCTCCTTCTGCGGACCTTTATATATAGACTCCGCGTTGGTGACAAGCGTGAATGTGTACAGCAATTATCTGTAACTAAGGGGCAGCTGGGACGGTGGAGAGTAGTCGGACTGGAGCAACGGGTTTATTGGGTCTGACCTGGAGTTGAGCGGTTTAATCGGCTGCTTTAGTTCCACTGGAGAGCTTTGACCTTTGGCCTGAGATCGCCTCGCGCTTCCTTGGTGCTTCTGAGGGTCCTAAGGCAGTCCTCTGCAGGCGGGGAGCACCGCATCCTTCAGGGGTCCCTCATGCAATTCAAGGACTATGTATTTCCTTGCGCGTGGATTCAACACAATGACAGGGGTAGTGGAAGTGTCAGGAAGTGACATCATATGACCACTGACTCTCATTTTTATCAAGGGAGAACTGACATCACAACTGAAGTTCCATAATTGCATAATTAGCATAACAACACAGCACAGGCACAGGTCGATTTTAGATACCACATATGTTTTGGTGCTGACGTCATCATTGAACACTCTGGGGCACAATACTTGCTCGGAATCGTAGTGAGTGAAAGAAACGAGTAAACCAGGGCTATCTCCCCGAGAAAAATTTGAAAAGAGTGGGGTGAAATAGTGCATTTTAAATTGTCACATACATTTCCTAAAATGCCATAGGTGTTGAAAGGGCACTCATTAAATATTCAAATTCTTTCACGGTGTGCCAAGCCAAGGAAATCTGACGTTCCCCTACAGTTGGTTAATTTTATTTTCAAAATTTGCTACGGGTGCCCCCACATGTAAAAAGAAATTTCTCCATTGTCCAATGCCCAGCATTTTGCAATGGGTGTCCCTTAAAAATGGCACAAAATCTGTAGATGCCAGAAATATTATACCATCCACACAGTTGACCCTTAGGTCAAACATTACCTCAGTATGTCAAGGCATATATTTTATCATGGTTGCCACCCTCCCATATGCCAGGTGTCCACCTTTGTCCACATGACAAGAATTTCCTCATACATGCCAGTATTCTTCCACAGGTGGCCTATGTGCCTCTATTTACCTCTAGTTTTTGGGTACTAGCATTAACCCATGGTTCCTTTTATGGCAAGAATTACCCCTAGTGTGCCGGTGCCAGTATTTTGTCACAGGTGATTGCAATCCTAAGAATTGCCTAAAAAGTATGCCAATATTTTGGCCTGGAAGCCTCCATAAAATAAGAATTAACTTCAGTATGAGAGGGCCAATGACAAACTCACCAGGATTACATCACATTACCTGTCATTGACTCTCACTCACTTTCACTCACCCATACATGCTCACAGACACACATGCTCACTCATGCACTCAGTCTATCTCACATTAACCTCTTGAGTGCCCATGACGAGATGGTCTCGTCATGGGCCGCGGTTGCGCTGTGCTCATGACGAGACTATCTCGTCATGAGCCCCGCCCGCTAATGAAACGCCCGGCACAGGGCGTGGAAAGGGCGGGGCACTCAAGGGGTTGACACACTGTGATCTGCAAGCATGCACACAATATACATTTAAAACAATTGTTACTTACCACAACTGCCACCGATGGTCCCGTTCCAGCTAAGTATGCTCCAATTCGTATAACACTAAGAGTATATAACAGAATATTACTAATAAACCAGCGGCTGGGAGGCCAGTTTCCTAGCATGCATTGAGGCATATGGGTCCAGATGTACAATCATTCGAGTTGCAAATTACTACATTTTGCTGCTCGCAATTTGCGACTCGCAAAATGGAATGTAAAACAGTGTTTGAGACACTGTATGTGATGCTTAATAAATGGGTCGCAAGGGACCTGCCTCATTTAGACTCATGAGGCAGGTCCCAATTTGCGAGTCATTGGGAATGGCCTGCAAACACAGGGATGGTGGCCTGCAGGGGACAGCAGACCCCCATGTCTGTTTTTGATTTTTCAATAAAGCAAGTTTGTTTTTCCATATGCAACCCGGAATGCATTAAAAAACGTTTCATTTTTTTAAGGGCAGTCAGTGGTCCCTTGGACCACTGCCTGCTTTAAAAAATATTTGACACCTACTCACAAAGGTGAAGAAGGCGGTTAACTGTGAGTGTTTTGCGACCACAAATGCAGTCGCAAAACAATAGTACATACCATTCTGACTCGCTATTAGACAGGGACGCCCTTGGCATGCCCTTCCTAATAACGACTCGCTAAGACTATTTTTCGAGGCACCGACTCGCAAAATAGAATTTGTGCATACCTCCACCCTTTTTTGCGGTCGCAAATGGGCCAATATCCAGTTTGCGACTGCAAAAAGCGTTCGCACATCTGGCCTTTGTTAGCTTAGCTACGCTGCTAGCTGAAGCATACCCTGAGATTTGACTTTAGGACATGGCAAAGTCACTGAATGTCAACAACCAATTATCCTTTTTCTGCAAAATCTTCATATTTTAAGAAATCACATTAGTGTTCATAGGGAAATTAAGTGGCATGACTTGTCATTTCCCCCACACTCTGGGGCGAGGGTGAGGAAGGAAGCCCCAAAGGGCCAGGCGGCTTCTTTGAGGATGGCAGAGAACCAAACCAATCACCCTGGAGGACAACAAAGGACAACAGAGGAGGAAGCATCTCAGAGCTCTTAGAACCAAGGCCAAAGAAGCACAGAAGGACTTAATTTGAACCAGTGGTTGTAGGTGAGGCCCACTGGTACTAATTTCTTTTCCCCATCAGACTTTCACTCAGAGCACAAAAGGGGGAAAGAAAGAGCAAGAGGAAAACAGCAAAAAAGGGAGAAAGCATGGGTGAACAAGCATTGGTAAAGCCTATAGATCTCGCCTATGTGAAAGTTATTGGCTTTGCCAATGTGTTATAACCATGTTGTACACCCGTGTGGTTCTGTTCAGCATGGGTAAAAGTAGGTGGGGATGGGAGAGGGGCATAGAGCAGGGTGGAATGTCATAAAGTGGAATGGAGTATCGTAGAATGGAGAAGAGTGTCACTGAGTGGAGTGTAGAGAGTGGCATAGAGCAGAGTGGAGTGTTGTAGAGTGAAGTGGATTAGAGTGGAGTGGCGTGGCGTAGAGTGGAGTAGAGTAGAGTGGCGTAGAGTGGAGTGGCATAGAGTTCTGTAGAGTATTATAGAGTGGAGTGTCGTAAAGTGGAGTGGCATAGAGGGTAGTGACATAGAGTGGAGTGGCATAGAGTTGAGTAGAGTGTTGCAGAGTGGAGTGGAGAAGAGTGTCGTAGAGTGGAGTGGGGTAGAGTAGAGTAGAGTAGAGTATAGTGGCATAGAGTGGGGAGGCATAGAGAGGTATAGAATGTATTGAAGTGGAGCGTCGTAGAGTGGGTTAGAGTAGACTAATGTGGAGTAGTATCGAGTGGAATGGCAGAGAGTGGCATAGAGGTGAGTAGAGTTAAATGTGTGGAGTTGAGTGAAGTGGAGTGGCACATAGTGGGGTAGAGTGGAGTAGAGTGTCGTAGAGTGGAATGGCAGAGATAGAGTGGTGCAGAGTGGAATAGAGTGTCATACAGTGGAGTGTCGTAGAGGGGTATACAGTGGAGTGTCAGAGTGGAGAAGAGTGGCATAGAGAAGAGTATGGTGTCTTGCACTGGAGTGTTGTGCAGTTGAGTGTAGTAGAGTGGAGTGGTATAGAGTGGAGTGGCAATGAGTGGAGAAGAGTGGAGTAGAGAGAGTAGAATAGAGTCAAGTGGAGTAGAGTGGCGCAAAGTGGAGTAGAGTGTCATAGAGTGGAGTGGCATTGAGTGGCATACAGTGGGGTAGAGTGGAGTGTCGTAGAATAGAGTGGCGTTGAGTGGTGTGGTGTGGCATAGAAAGGAGTGGCGTAGAGTGGAGTGTTGTAGAGTAGGGTGAAAACAGTGATAAAGGGAGAAATCATGTATGAACAAGCATTGGCAAAGCCAACAGGTCTCACCTATGCGAGAGCAATTGGTTTTGCCAATGTGTTTTAGCCATATTGTACACCAGTGTAGCTGCTGTTCAGCATGGGTAGAAATTAGCCCCCAACCCCTCTTTGCTGTTTTAAGACATATTGCACAAGAGCATGGGCTACTGTGCAAAAGGAAAAAAGAGCTATCTTTTTTACTTTAAGCCATGTTGCACAGCAGCTCACACTGCTGTGCAACATGTAAAGAAAAACACTGACAAAGCCAATAGATGTTGCATAAGTAAAAACTATTGGCTTGGAGGAGGAGCCTAGCGCGCAACCAAGATGGCCGCGTAGGCTAAAGGCTCCCGAGGGCCTCCGCAACCTCCCACGTCTATCCTGTATTAATCCTGGTTTTATTGACGGGCTTTTGTTGGTGAGCTTGAGCTGAGGTGACATCCGTTGTCCAAATCCAAATCGGACTCCGGGAACCGGAATGGTCGCGATCTGAAGTTTGCGGCCTGCTCCTGCCTTGGCCCCGAACTCGAGTGGGTGAGGTGCCCGGGTACGAAGTGAACAACAGCGGCAGGCAGGATCTGGCCTGGCACGTACCCCGCACTTTCACTTTCGTTTTTGAGCCTGCTTGCTGAAATCGACTGCGGGACCTTGGTTTCTCAGAGGAGCGTGGCTGGCGGAGCGGTCGAGTGTTCGGCCCGGATTTCTGACGATAGACGGGCCTACAGTCTGACGGCGGTGGTCACTTGAATTGGCTGTCTGGTCCCTATTCCTAGTGTTGGCAAGTGCCAACCTCGGTGGTCATCGGAGGATGGCGGCGAGACTGGACGGAGACAAGCAGTAACCTAAGATGACCCGGCGTGGAGCTTATACCCAGGCTAATAATATGGACTGCTATGCGCAGTCAAAGGGATCCCCTAGTGGATCGCATAAGTCGCCGGAAAGGTCCAAAGATGTCTCGGGCCTATCGGCTGAACTGACTTTGCTAGACGTCATGGGCGCCATTGAAGAGATGAAGGCTACAGTGGGTCAACAGTTCGATACCCTGGCTCATAAATTGGATGCAGTCTTGATCGATGTCAATCTGGTCAGGGCGGATCTGTCCAAAACGAATGAGCGGGTCAACTCTTTGGATCGCACTGCGTCGAGCCTAACTACGGACGTAGCCGCCCTACAATCTGAGGTTCGCGGGTTACGGCTAGCCAGGGACCTAACTGACCGTCGACTGGAGGATTCCGAAAGCAGGGCAAGGCGAAATAATGTTCGTATAATCGGGGTACCGGAACGATCGGAGGACCCTGCGGCTGACCTTTTCGTGGAGGATCTGGTGGTCAACCATCTCGCACCCAAGGGCCTGAGCAAATTTTTCGCGGTGGAGCGGGCTCATAGAATTCCGGGTGGTAAGCCGAAAGTGGGTGTCCCCCCGCGGCCTATAATTGCTCGACTCTTTAACTTTCGGGACAGGGATGCTATTCTTCAGGCGTCAAGGGTGAATGGGCCGCTGAAGTTCGAGAACACTAACGTTAGCTTCTATCCGGACTTTACGCAAGCGGTACAAAAACATCGACTGGGATTCTTGGGTGTCAAACGGCGCTTGAGGGACATGGAGTTGAAGTACGCGATGCTATTCCCGGCCAGGTTGCGTGTTGAGTTCGAGGATCGCTTGCACTTCTTCGACCGGCCGGAGGCGGTTGGAGACTGGTTGGATACCCTGCCTCAGAGACGAGGTCGAGATGGACAGACGCCGGAGACCGGAGGAGGCTCGGCGGAACAGGACTAGAACTTTGGTTCCCAGTGCTGGACTGTGGTGGCGGCGGTTTGTACCTTGGCTCAATGAGACTTTTGTCCGGTGTAATATGCCCTCAAATTGCTCCGGGGTTGTGGGGAGCCTATTGGGGCCCTTCCTCCTTCAGGGGTTCTTTTTGTAGTTCAGTATATATTAGGGCGACAGGCACACTGCAAGTTGGGGGGGCTGTCCGGGCTCAAGCAGGGGTGCAGGGAGGGGGGAGTTGTGGTTGGGATATCGTGGGGGAGGGGGGGTGTTGGGGGTTGTTTGTTTGTTTTACAAGGCAATGTGACGTTATTTGCTGACTTGTGTGGGTCGTGTTCTCCGGGATGTGGGCATCATGCACGGGAGCGGGGTGGGGGGTAGGGGATTGAGAATACTCTCATGGAATGTGAACGGACTGGGGGACAGGATCAAGCGCGGGGTTGTATTGCAGTTTTTGAAACGGATCTCGCCCGACATTGTTTTCTTGCAGGAGACGCATCTGATTGGGAACTCCTTCCATGCCCTGAATAGGCGGGGCTATCGCCTGGCTGTTCATTCTGGTTTCACTTCTGGCTCTAGGGGAGTGGGTATTTTGATTAGAACCTCTCTCCCGTTGGAGGTAGATGAGGTGCTCCACGATGATAGAGGACGATATGCTGCATTGGTGGGGAGATGGGAGGGTAGAACTGTTTCGCTTGTTACTGCTTATGTGCCACCGGGATTGCAGACGGCTACATTTGCTGATTTGGGAAGATTGGTCTTGGGACTCCCTGGGGGGGTTCTGGTGCTAGGGGGTGATTTTAACGCTGTTGTATCCGGTACAGATGACGTCACCCCCCCAGGGATCTCCCTAGGGCCCAGGCTTGGCTGGGTGGATTTCTAGATACACTAGGACTTATAGATTTCTGGAGACTGATGCACCCTGGGCAGGCACAATACACCTTTCATTCGGGGGCCCACGGGAGTCTCTCGAGACTTGATTATATACTTATGCTGGCGATCCAGGCTGGTATGATTGGGGAGGTGCGTCATTTAGCCCGGGGTATCTCCGACCATTCCCCTTTACTATTGCAGATGGAGGTTGTCCCTGGGGCTGAGGGGAGAGTGGCGCCCATTAACCTCTGGTATTTGCGTAATCCTCATATTCGCGCAGAACTGGTTAAGTCCATTGATCAATACTTCAACGACAATGTGGGGTCAGTGTCGTCGGCTGTCTCCCTCTGGGAAGCTTATAAGACTGTGATCCGGGGGCAGGCCTTGTCTCTCATTTCCCATGATAAAAGATGCGGGAGGGAGGAGGTGGTTCGCCTGGAAACTGACATGGCTGAGATGGAGGGGGACTTGGAGCGGGGTGTTACGGATGAGAAATTGCACGTTCTCAGTCTCAAACAGTCTGATTATAGAGCGCTGGTCACGGATGCTGCTAAAGCGATGAGTCGAGAGCAACAAGGGCGACTGTATGATGTGGGGGATAAGGCCGGAAAGCTGATTGCTTGGTTGGTCAAGAAGGAGAGAGCGAGCAGAGTGGTGCCGGTGGTGGAGAGAGTGGATGGCGTGTGTGTGACCGACCCTGTAGAAATTGTTGATTGCTTCGCGGATTACTTCCGCGGGGTATACTCTCCGGCCTCTGGGCGTTCGGAGGAGGATTCTCGTCTGTTACTTCGAGATATTGCATTGCCGTCTATCTCGGAGGCTGATAGAACATTGATGGAGGCGAAGTTGTCGCCGGATGAGATTGCTTTGGCCATTCGCTCGATCGCTTCTGGTAAGGCCATGGGTCCTAATGGTCTTCCCATTGAATTGTAGAAGTTGCGTCCAGATAAGATAGCGCCGTATCTCCGTGACATGTTCCTCGTTGCACGGGCGGAGGGATCCCTCCCCCCTGACCAACGTCTTGCCACCATAGTTGTGATCCATAAGGAGGGGAAGCGGCGAGATCGTTGCGCCTCCTATAGGCCTATCTCGCTGTTGAACGCGGAGCCCAAAATTCTGGCTAAGGTGTTGGCCAATCGTCTGGTTCGGGTCGTGGGTGACTTGATACATCAGGATCAGTCCGGTTTTATACCTCATTGTAATACCGCCCTGAACCTGCGGCGATTGCATGGCGTGCTGGCCAGAGCGGAGTTTATGAGTGAGCCGGCCATCTTAGCGTCATTGGACGCGACCATGGCGTTCGACACTTTAGAGTGGCCGTATATTTGGGCTGCGTTAGCGAAATTCGGGTTTGGCCCTGAGTTCATTGGCTGGGTAAAATTACTATACGCTAACCCATTGGCGCAGGTTGTGGTGAATGGCAGGGTGTCGGCTCCCCTCGCGCTGGGGAGGGGTACGCGACAGGGTTGTCCGCTGTCGCCCCTCCTTTTTGCCCTTTCTTTGGAACCTCTCGCTGCTTGGCTGCGTTGGGAGCCGTTGTTGCGAGGCATTAGATGGACGCCGGATTTTGAGGACCGTGTCTCCCTTTATGCGGATGACATCCTTCTGTATCTCACCTCCCCTCGAAAGTCCTTAATTGTACTGGTGGACGTATTGAATTCCTTTGGTCGTAACTCTGGCCTGGTTATCAACTGGGCAAAGTCATGTGTCTACGTCCTCTCGGGCGAGCCCCCCCTCCTGCCCCGGGGCTGCCCTATTCAGATTGCGACACTAGGATTCAAATATTTGGGAATCTTTATATCATTGGATCCCACGGTCCGTTATGAGCGGAACCTTCTTCCTCCGCTCCAGCGCTTGAAGGCCGACGTCGCGAGATGGCGATGGCTTCCGCTCTCGCCGCTCGGACGGGCGGCATTGTTTAAAATGATGTCGCTGCCTCGCTTCTTGTACGCTTTGCAAAATACGCTCGATGTGGTGCCGGCCCGTTACTTCCGTGAGGTGGAGAGTCTTCAACGACAATTGTTTTGGGATGGGCGACCACGGATCGTTCTTGCCAAGTTGACACTCCCTTGGTACGACGGGGGTGTTGCCCTCCCCGATATCAAACGATACTATTGGGCGTCTCAATTGACGGCGGTGAATCACGGGATGTACGGTCCTGCTTTGAACCCGGCCTTCGAGATGGATAAATTGCTACTGCCTGGTGGGGATTACAATAGAGCACTGTACTCGGCGACTCCGGAGGCACGGTTGACAGGACCAACGCGAGTCGCGGTGCGTGTCTGGCATGCGGCGAATGCTGCGATGGGGTGGAGAGATCGCCTGACTCGAGCGACGCCGTTGTATGCCTCCCAGTGGCTGGGTTGTTTGTGGAAAACGAAAGGCTTTGAGAAATGGGATATGATTGGTATAAGTAAGGTGGGTGACCTCTGGGCGAAAGGAAAATTTAAAAGGTTTGAAGCGCTCAAAACTGAATATAACTTGAATGATAGGGAGTACTTCCGGTACGCACAGGTATATCAGGCTCTGTGTTCGGTTTTTCCGGACGTTGCTGCTATCCCAGAATATTCCCCGTTGGAAGATAGAGTGTTAGACGGCTATGTGCCCGACAGCACTATTTCTCTGATTTATAAAAAACTCATTAATGATCGCACGGACCTGCTGACCCAGTTACGGGAGGCATGGACAGCCGACGGATTGGAATTGGACGATGAGGATTGGGTATCGCGGTGGCATCCCCGAAAGAAGTGGCGATCCCGGCCCGCCTTCGATTTGTGCAGCTGAAGATACTCCATAGAGTGTATGTCACAGGGCCTGGTTTGATACGTATGGGTTATTCGGTGGATGGAATGTGTAAGCGTGGCTGTGGCTTGTTGGGTACTCTCCTTCATATCCTATGGGAATGTCCGGAGGTTGTACGGTTTTGGAACGGAGTGCATACTGTAATGGAGGAGGTCACGCATGTTGCTTTGTTACCAGAGGCCAGGAGGTGTTTGCTGAATGTCTGGGAACCGAAAGACTATAACGCGGCACAAACGCAGTGGGTGACTCTGGGGTACATGGTGGCCAAGCGTAATATCGCACAGCTGTGGGGCTCCCCGAGGCCGCCTACGGTGGCGGTATAGAAGGAGAATATGGACTAGTGCATGTTCAGGGAAAAGACGGTGTATGTGGCGAGAGGCAAGCCAGGGAGATGGACTAAAGTGTGGGGTCCATGGAATTCCTATCGTGGAGGTATCTGCGCTCCGCCTCTGCCGCTAGAGGTCGACGTCGCTCTGTCCCCCTAGCCGCGCATTCCTACTTAGTTGCGCAAGGTGTGCTGTATACTTTGTTCTCTTCTCCGCTGCCCCCCCACTGCCACCTCCTGACATAAGTTACTCCAGATAATGTGGATCTTCCCCCGTCCTGGGGAGCGCACGCTGCTATTTAGGACTCTCATTGCCTTGTTGGTGTGTATCTGTTGGTATGTTTAAATAGAAAATATGAAACCGTTCTTTCTAATTGCTTTTGGACTACGGCCTCGGCCTGTTACAGGTGCTCACGAACATCTGGGGGCTTTCGCTTATGGTTTATTTGAATGTATATGGCGTTGCTTTGCTGGCCCCTGGGCTTTGTAGCGGCCGGCCTCTGTGGTTGTAGGCCCTTGTTTGTATCCTTTTAATGTGTAATAAAGGTTTCCCAAAAAAAAAAAAAACTATTGGCTTTGCCAATCCTTGTTTAATATGTTTCCGATACAATAAATCGCAGCGAGACATCGCATGCACGCTGCCTCAGGCGAGACCTAAAAACAATCTGCAACAGTGAGATAAATGAGCAGGGGGTATCTAGCTACGGATGAAACAGGCATGATATGGAAGCAAGACTATGCAGCCGTGAGATTGGTACCCCTGACATTCGTGGCAATGACGGCAGGCTTCTCACCAAATCTTTGGGCCCTGGCAGGTATTGTTTTACTAACTAAGCACTGAAGCACCGACAGGAAGAGCTGGAAGGGCAGAGGTGAAAGAGGAAAATCAAAAGGGCAACTCATATCCAGAATGAGAAGAACAAAAGAAAGGTATCAATGAGGAGGGGAGAATGCAGAGCGTTGTGTGAAAAAGAAAACTGCAAAGGGACATAGCATTGTTAACCGGGTTATGGAGACAATAATACTAGTGCCAAGGAGGGCAAGGGCTGAAGGGGAGAGTTAACTACTATCCTCACCATACATGGTTACAACGCCTCGCCTGGGGGAGTAAGCGCGTTATAAACGAGCTATAGTACAGAGTCACAAAACAAGCATTTGCAATGCAATCTGTCTTGCCTTTGGGACCTTATATGTATTTAGCGATGCAGCACATTAGCCTGGGTGCTGAAACCTCTACTGTTCTTTAACATGGAGGGGAAAGTAAGCACCAAACGTCATGACACGCCAGGTATGGGAACACATGGAGAGAAATATTGCCTTTCAGCAAGAAATGGTGCAGTCCAAAGCTCTGTTTTCAATATAAAATCAGGGTCTTCGGTGGTCATATCACTGAAAATATAAGATTTGAAAAAAATATTATTGTCTACGGGTGCTCGTGGAAGACAATTTCTATGGACTGCAATCTAGAGAATGCTAATGTGATTCTGGTAATTTACTGACCTCTGCTGGCCGTTTTCTATCAAGAAAGTTAAATAGAGGCAGTTGCCAGAAAAATAAAAAAAAGAATGTCCCTCAGCAGAAAGCAATTCCAGTACTTTACTGACCACTACTGGTCGTTTTCTATCAAGACAGTTAAATAGAGGCAGTTGAACAGAATAAAAAGTCGCTAAGCGGAAGCAGACAAGTCCTAGGGCTGATCTCCAGAGCCCACAAAGTACATACACATATAAGTATATACTAAAGTATATACAAGAGGTCTCGAATGCTCGACCTAAACAGCAGGCTTAGTTGTGTCAGGAATGAGGGTGGGGCAGATCAAAATGCCGAGGGAGTGCTGTGGTGAGGTGGGGTGGGGCGGGGCGGGAGAGGGGCAGGGTGGGTGGGTAGTGGACTCAGACATACGACGGACAGCACTAAGGTAAGTAATTAAATAAATAAAACTTTTTACCTTGCACTTGCTGCATCGCCAGCTCGGCATTTCCCCTGATGGACCATACATACCCATTCATTACCGGTGAAGCCATGACACACAAGAACTGTGGGCAGCTAACTTCAGCCACGCAATTGAATGGCTCGAAGATAGGGTCCCTGTATTGTCTAAATTGCCATTGCCAAAATGGTGGTGCTGCCTAAACTTTTAAATCTATTTCTACATGTCCCACTACCAGTCATGAGGGCTTTTCTGCGGTGTCTTTGAACCAACTTAATCACCCTAACATGGGCAGGAAGTCAGCCACTCAACTTCCTCTCGTGCAGAGAGGGATGGGCACCGGACATGACTCTCTATGTATTATGTGCACAGGCACAATTTCTACATTTTTAGGTCCATCCGATTCCAACCCCAAACCAGCCTCATGTTGCAATAAAGAAGGACCGTGCAGACCCCTGGCCCTTAACCACTGCACTATACATTCCTTACAAGCTTCCCAGGGCGGAAATAGACACTGTGGAATGCGGCCGGTGGGCATAGGATGGCATACGGAAGAGAGACGGATGTACCCAGTCATATGCTTGTCTATTTCGCTATGTGACAACCCTATGATGCCACCACTCCGAGATAAATGTGCTAAGCAGAGGGCAGGGCACTTCCAACTCTTTAACGTTTCAGACCATTACCCTGAAGTAGTTCCTACAATCAATGTCCACCAAAATCCCACACTCACTCACCACGTTGGACCTTTTCTTATATTACCAGATGAGGGCCACCTGCCGCTCTATTCATGAAACCTTCCCAACACAGCTTCTGAAACTGCAAGCACTCGAACACATCATAACCACTCCCTCACCTTGCAAATTGATTAGCCGCTTATATTCTGTGGTTCAGCAAAGCGCTCCGATGACATTCCCATAGCTAGGGCATTATGGTACACAGACATAGGTCCTGACCTGACAGACTCTGGACACTTAGCTGTGGGCAACTGGAAATGATTTCACCTAATTACAGACTCCAGCTCATACATTTTAAATACTTACATCAGATACATTGCACCCCACTGCAACTCCCTAGGTTAGACCTGGTTGGAGACCCCAGCTGCTTTAGATGTGCAGCTTATGAGCCTCATTTCTTCACTTGGCTTGGGATTGGCCAAGGGTCGCTACCTTCTGGAAGGAAGTATTCCGGATTATACAGTCGCTAATAAATGGACACATTGATTATACTCCACTGGTGGGCCTTTTGGGCTATTTCAAAGATGTCCCAATGAGTGCACGCAGGCTCACTGCTATGCTGCTACTCTTAGCTAGTCTCTGCAATGCAAAGCCTCCCAGACCATAGATTGACATCGGTTTTAGAGTAGGGATCTGCACAAGTCTCCCTGCTCAGGTTCTACTAATGAAATTATTCCAACTCTGGTGCAATTGTTCAGAGAAAGTTTGTAAGTACAACCCAACTAATTCAATAAATACTCTTACACTGAGCCATTGTCTAATTCGTTGTCTTTCTTATTGCTTTTTTGTCAAATATTTGGTATCATACTTCCGCATATGTATAAAGACAATTCACACACTTTACAGTAACATAGATATGTGACGTACTTCACTGTGACAACTTACAAATAATTAGTGAAGGCTCACGATTCAATCAAATAAATGATGATGTGTGAAACATCTCTTACACATAAACGATCCATTAACAAAGAGACATGTCTTTTTACATTACACATATAAAACAGATATTTACAAGTGCTTTGTTCCTCTAACGTGTGGCAAATTCAACCAGGTGTCTTTTTGGAGTATCTTGTATCCTACTCTTTTCTATTGTTGGGACCAAGTACCCTTGCATCCTCACAAAGTTTTGTATACTGACACTAATTTAAGGTCCTAATAAGATCATATGCACCAATTGTTCATTTGGGCTCTTGACCTTGTTGTGGGATACGCCGACGCGTTTCGACCTTCAGGACTGGACCTTGGTATTAGATGTGTGGAATGTCATCTTCAGGGCCAAATGTGTTTTTGAGGGACACATGTTTGTTCTTGTGGAGGAATGGAAGTTTCTTGGGGTATGCTCTTTTTTCTGTATGGAAAGCTGTCTTCCATGGTATACATGATAAGGCATTGTGCCTCTCTTTCTTGTCCTTTAGCTTGAATGCGATCCAATGTGTCTTTACGAGCATCGCCTGTCTCACTCCTTGTTCCCTCTGTCTTGTTGCTTGACTGCTGCTTCTGATGCTAAGCGTAGAGTGGTCATTCATTGGAGTAGGCGGCCAGTGCCAAAGGTGGAAGACTGGCTGCAAGATGCTGCTTATTGTTCAGATTGTCTCAGTTCTGGGAACCGATGGGAACCGATCAATTGTCTCATTTCTGGGAACTGATGCCACCACGAACCTGTCCCAAAGATAACTGGGAACCCTTTCTTGCTTATTTGAGGTCCTGAGATACCAAAGCCCATGAACACTGACGACTCCAAATGTCGCCATACTTAGATAGTAGACATCATCAACTCCCTAAACACTTTATGGGGATCATCCGGTTTCCTGGATGGTACTCTGCACAGCTTACTGCTGTAATGCTAGGAGCCCAGATGTGATTAATGGCTACTCACCACACTGATGCATACTTATGAAAATGTTAACAAGAATTTGTCCACTCTGGATGGTTGTGTGACTCCTAGTTCATTGTTAAATGAAGTGTTTCTCTTCTACATCGCAATTGCTGTAACATCTACCTTGCTGTTTCCCTTTTTAGTTCTTTCAGCATGCTTTTAGTTCTTATCACTAAAGTTTGTTTTTATTTGTGATGACTCTTATAATGTCAAAATGTCAATAAAAAAGTAGCATGATAGCTGTTTAGTACAATTTTTAATAGGCAATGCAGGAGGAATCTCAGCCTTATTGACTTGTGGGGGCTCAGCGGAAAGCAGGTAAGGGCATAGAGAGGTGGAAGAGGTGTGATGCAGCGGCCAGGTGGCTGACTCCCGAACACGGGTCTCACGGTTCGATCCCCGGTGCTGTCGGTAGGTCAGCCTAGCACTATGTGACCCTGGGCAATAGCTCACTTAATCTTCCCGATGGCCCCCAGCGCCTTGAGACCCTTGGGAGTTATTTGTTCGCGCATTACAAATACTGGGTTAATATTATAGAGAGTGATAACTTCTATCACAGTGTGACTCCCTGTTAGTGACAAGGGTTGCACAGTTCAGTGGGGGCCATATATGAACCAACTACCTTATATTAAGATCAAGCAGCTTCTCTCGCGTATAAGTGGTTTGAGGGACTTGTGATCTGAAGAAAGGTCCATGCAGCGCAAGTCCAATACGCAGATGCACTGTCCTGCTATTTAAAAAGCCCTCCATATAGAAAAGGGCATGTTTCGGCTGTGACCCATCGCATCTGCTAATAAACTGGTGGGGAAAATAAAAAGTGAATTGGAGTCCAGCAACTCCTGATTAAAATCAGAAGCTCCCCTCTGAGCCAAGCATACTTGAAAATCAAAACATCATTACAATAAAAGTGAGAAAACCAAAACATAACCCACATTAAAACAACCTTTAATGCCCTTCCAAGATGGCGCGAGTAACAAACAATGAAGCCAGGAACCTCCAACCAGCACCTAGTGCTGTACGAGGATATAAATGTGCCTCCCCCAACCCCCCCCCCTGGACCAGGACATAGAATGGAAGCAGAGCAAAGAGCTTCGACATGCACTCACTACTTGGAGACATTACAGGCTTATCATACCTGATAACACATTTACCACACTCTGAGACCTTTTCACCTCTCAGCTCTCTAGCTCTCATATCCAGTGCTTCCCTCTGACCACGCTCATAAATCACTCGTACTAGTGGCATATGTCCGCCATGTTTAAAATCTGCAGTGTTTCTAACTCTCCTTAAAGCTCCTACAGCTAATCCCTCATCTCTTACCAACAATTTCCTACTTTTTCAACTCCCATTTCTCTCTTCGTCTTAAAGAACCTTGTCAACCCTCCCAAACAGGTTTCTGTAACTCCAGGGAAACAGCTCTCCTAGAAATATCCAACATGGTTACTTCTGTACACCAGAACTGACTCTCTTCCATCCACATACTTATGCACTAATTCTTTGAGCACTGCTCTGATCTCTGTGAATCACTAGGCAACGCCGTTGTTATCTCCAGTCTGGTCTATAGAAAAGCTTTACCCAGTAGTTACCTAACTACTGTCAAAAAGAACTAAACTCGGCGGCAAGAGTTGTCTCGCACATAAAACACATTTCACTGGTCCTAGGATAGTGTTACCCCCATGCCAGGCACTTCTCTGAGGTGGCAAGTGTGGAGAAGTAGATGGTGGACTTGCAGCGCAGTAAGGCTGAGTGTCTCTGTGAGGATCATGGCGGTGTGGCCTAGCTGCCTAGACCACTCTGATGCTTCCACAGCTGCAGCCACCCAGAGGGGTGCTCTGAAACCTTTGTGGAGCATCAGTGGGAAAGGGCAGCAACTGGAGGGCAGAGCCTTGCATCAGAGGTGAGACGGCAAACTTAGAGTTCTTCTTTCTGTGCCTAACAGATGCCATGTGTTGAAAGAGAGGGCATGGCCAATCCCAATGAATGGCCCTCATGAAGATGGTGGTTTGTCCAGAGATTGATGCCTGAAGTTCCCAGTTCAAGATCAAGTTAAGTGTTGTCCGGTGATGTCAGTTCCTGCTTAAGTTGTATGTAAAGAAGGAATTGACTTATAATGAATACGCCACAGTGCATTTCTTTCCAAGACCCTCCTAATGAGAAATCTGACACCATTCACGTGTACTATTAAGTGAAGGGTGGCTCCGTGACTATTTTTAGCCTTCGTTGACCTTACAGCCGCATTTGATTGCGTGATTCATACTAAACTTTGGTCAATTTTAGAGGTGATGGGGGTTGACCTACAGATTATTTATTTTCTTAGACGTTTTTAGGTCTCGCCTACACAGCGCGCATGCGCTTCATAGGAAAGAGACCTTTAGTAATCGGCACAGCTTTCCCGGCAAAAACGTGCACGTGTTGCATTGCTTCCAATGGCAACGCGTGTACGTCTGGCGATTCACTTACGGGAGCGAGCAGCTGGCTCCATATGTTATCAATTATCGCGCCATACTGCTCGCTCCTGCAAGGGAATCGCGCAGGCCCCCTCCTCTCTCCCCTCCCCCTGCTGCCGCGCGAGGTGCACACGCTTGTGCTTGTTTTTAACTGTGAGCGTGAGTTCCAGCCTGCGGTCGGGTGCGCTTCACTTCCTCATACTAAAAGTAAAGCTCTCGGGACTCACCCTCAAGTCACTCCTTAACACTCCTGAGCCTCCTCCCTCATCGCTTCTATCGACTTCCCTGCACTACACTACTATGAGCCCGGCGTGGGTCCTGTGGGCAGTGGGCTTGATGTGCTGCATGGGTGAGTTGTGTTTTTTTCAGTGCATTTCGCAAGTTTGCACTTCATTTTTTTTTAACTTGAGGCACGCGCGCAAACTCATTTACTCTCCTGACTCCCTTCTTTCCCTCACTTTCATTTCTGCTGCGCACGCACCACCACTTTTGTTGCTGTCTCAGTTTTATATAGCACAAACTCGATCCGAAGCTATCAGAGTGCTTTACAGAGTGCTTTACATGACCGCGAGTTGTAATACAGACGACAAAGGGACACATTTTTTTATTTTAGGCACGGTGAGATTAAGTGACTTGCACTGCATTACAAGTTAAACTGTCTGTGGTTATCTGATTTAGATGCTACGTCACATCAGATGTATTGTATTATGGTGTTACTTTTATAAAGCGCGTTTTACCTCATTGCATTAGCGGATAAATTTAGATAAACCCAGGCGTGTGTACATCAGTGACTGTGTGCTAGCAAATAACATCATCTCGGAAGTCAAGCAAAACCTGTCCGTCTTACCTCCGTTTGTGAGATTAACCTCGAGGTTGTGTCTCGAACGATTTATTTTATTTTTCAGTGAAGAATGCTTTGACAGTTTGACTCCTCACCGGCCAATGTGGTAAAAACAAGTATTGGCAAAGCCAGTAGGTCTGGTATTGTATACAAGCCTTTTGGCTTTGTCATGAACCTTTTGGTTTGCGAGAACACACTGCCCTTATAGTATGGCAGTGCAGGCTGATCAATGAAAAAAATAGGCTTTGATTATTACTTGCCTGCTTGCCCAAATGTCTTGATCTCTTAAAACGACTTCAACTAATTTTGCTTGATGTGCTCAATTTACCCATCTCTTGAAATTGTAAAGGTTTCAAAACTACCTTGACACACAGAAGAACAGACAGCAGAAACCATTATGTGAGTTTATTATCCAGCAAAGGCCTCCTAACACCCTGCTTGCCTATCCAGCTGTTGTACATAGATTCTACAAGACATCCTTAAAACATTCCAAACACTGTTCTAGATGTGCAGGGTCATAGGCTAACGGGGGTGAGAAAGATCCCACATGGTTGTGTGCTGAAGCTCTTCATAACTGGACTTTGTTTTAGTGAGTGTGTGTTTCACGTATGAACTTTTGCCCTCATTATGTTTCAGAGAGGTAATCATGTAAGTGCCTTCAGTCCACTAACATATTAGGTCTAGGTTTTTTAAACAAAATCCCAATCTCGTAAACCCTACTTCCATGTTTGAACACGTTGTTATACAGGGCAATAACTTCATCTCTCAAATCTTCAGTTCCCGTATATGTCAAGTTGGGGTGATGCTTCTTCAGTCACCCAGGCCAGACCTTTCAATATCCTAATAGATCAAGGAGTGACCATGATGCCATCATTTCAGCAGTGTAGGAAGTCTGATAATACGATTTATGGTCCCTCTGGAAACTGTTCCCGTGTTTGGCCTATTCTCAGTCCTTACAAAGGTAGCACTGGTATTCACACATGTAAACTAGGCCCATGAAGCCTCTCTTAACTGTTTACCTGTTGATGCAATGTCAAAAATGATGGAAAAATGCTGAGCTTTGATGCCCTGGTTTTAGGTTCATTGCATTGTGTCCCTGTGGCTCCTTGAGTAGAGGGTATGTTGTATCCTCAATAGGAATGTATTCTTCAAAGCATAGCCCCTCCAGAGATTCTCTGACTCTTGTACTACAAGATGAACAGAGATGAACTGAGAACAAGCATTGGCATAGCCAATAGGTCTCGCATTTGGGACCTTATAAGTGTTTAGCCATGCAACAGTTGATGTTGTTGCACCAAGGATATTGTGCTGCATAACTAAATACTTATAAGGTCCCAAAAGCGAGATCCTATTGGCTATGCCAATGCTTGTTATAGTTATGCCAATGCAAGCATCCGCTGTGGTCTGCAGGGCGAACGCTCTGCTTCCTTACCGCTTAGAAGTGGAGTCAGGCAAGGTTGTGTCCTGGCACCGTTTCTCTTCAACCTGTACACAAACGGTTTGGGGGAGGCTTTTTTAAAAGCAAACCATGACTTACCTCATGTAGCGGGCGTCCTATTCCAGCCCTTTATATGCAGGCGATGCAGTGCTGATGTGCCGCACACAAGTGGGACTTTGGAGGGTTTTGAATAGTTTTACTTATTTTATGAATGAGTTAGGCTTAAGAGTTAACTCTTCTAAGACTTTTGTTATGAGTTGCGGTACTGGCATTAAGAGAACTAAAGATATGTTTGTGGCAGGACAGAAGATCGGGGTCACCAATAAATTTCCATATCTGGAAATTCTTTTTGCCCACAATGATTCTTGGTCTCAGGCAGCGTCTGCGAAAAAATTGACATTATTGCGCACTACATCTGCACTTAGAGCTCTTGCGAGAAAATTAGGTAAAAGACCACCTGAGGTGCTCATCAAGATATATAAAGTAAAATGTGCCACAGCTGCAGTTTATGGGACTGGGGTATGGGGGCCAGTTGATTTGCTTCCCATCCAAAGAGTAGAAAACGCTCTCCTGAAATTTATCTTGTCTGTCCCGAGTGGCATTTCAGCAAGTATCTGTCATGCGGAGTTGGGCCTCACCTTTATTTCAGATTTAATTAAGCTCTAGCCTGTGCTGTTATGGCACAGACGTTGGACAAAAGAAGAGACAAAACTAAACAGAGAAATTATTTTGGATGCTCTGAAACTAGATGGGGCCCTGAGGATCCCATGGCTGAGCTATGTGCGAAACTTCCTACTAGATCTTGATCACCTAGAGTACTTTACTAATCCTAGTAGTATTCATAAAATATCTAGGAAGGAACTAAAAGCAAAGGGCTTGTCACTGTTAGATACTGCCAGACTGTCTTCTGAAATTGTAAAACCCACTGTCCTACACAATTAGATGATTTTAATTACTTTTAACATTCAACCCTAACTCACCATTGTGACGAGTGAATATGACAGATTCCTACTAGTTTGCTTTCGATTGGGGTTTTTTCACTGTTAGACTTGGGGGTCTCTAGGTGGCACAGGTAGGTACTTGTGACAAATAGGGACCCTCGCATCTAGTCAGGGTAGGGGGGTACACTCCTAAAATAACCCCTGCTCACCCCCTTGGTAGCTTGGCACAAGCAGACAGGCTTATCACAGAGGCAGTGTGTAAAGCATTTGTGAACACATACAGTAACCAAGTGACAACACTACAAATGAACACCACACAGGTTTTATATAAAAAATAAGTGTTCTTTATATAGATTTACCACAAGACCATTAAACGACAAAAACACACAATACTGTTACTTTAGCGTGGTAGAATTCAGCTTAGTTCTCTTAAGTTTTTAGATGCGACACTTTAAGTCAATGTACCTTTTAGATGCGACACGCAGGGCAACGAAAGTGTTGCAATGATGTTGATGCGATGAAGTTTATGGTGCAAAGAAATAAAGACGTGAAGATCTTCCAGATGCGGCACGCTTCTCCGATGATGCGAGAAGACTCGACTCGATGCTTCAGCTGCAGCGGCGACATACTTTACGCGATGCGACGACAGCGGCCTTGGCAGCGACACTCTTCTCCGATGTTGCTAGACGCTTCCGCTCGATGCGATGTTGCAGCAGCGACACCCCTTTACGCGATGCGACAAGAGCAGCTACAACGGCGGCACGCTTCTCCGTGGATGCGGGCCGCTTTTCTTGATGCGGTGCAATGCGACAACTACGATGGATGCGATGGCGACACGCTTCTTCCTCGATGCGAGACTCTTCTCTTGATGCGGTGCAATGCATTACCTACGATGGCTACGATGGCGACACGCTTCTTCGGCGTTGCAAGACACTTCCTGGAATGATGCGAGACGCTTCCACTCGATGCGATGCTGCAGCGGCGACACACTTTATGAGATGCGACGACAACAGCTCCAACGGCGGCACGCTTCTTGAGTCGCGCTTCCAGCTCCTTGTGACACGCAGTCCCTCAGAAGGCCCAACAACAGCAGCAGGCACTTCTACAGAACTCTGGGGAGCTGGGGGGTGAAGTCTGTTGTTCCTGAGACTTCAGCAGGAGGCAAGCTCTTTTCCAAGCCTTTGGAGAGCCTTCACAAGTTGAGCAAAAGTACACACAAAGTTCCTTTCTCCTCTCTTTAGCAGTAAGGCAACCACTGCAGGCCAATCCCCCAGGTTCAGGGATAGTTTCCTCCTCAGCTTCTTCTGGTTCCTCCCTCAGCAGAGGTTCTTCTTGTTTTCCCAAAGTGATCTAAATTCTTGGGATCAGGGTCCCAATACCTATACCCCAAAATCCTTTGTCTTCTGAAGGCAGAGTGGCCTTTGCCCAGTCCAAACCAGTTCCTGAGCACTCTGTTTCCCAGGCTTCTCCTTTCCTTTCACAGTGCAGGGCAGAAACATCAGACGCCCCACGGAGGTGGAGCCAGCATTGTGGAGGGAAAGCACAGCCCTGGAGCACTTTGTTGACATGATTCCTTCTCTCCTTTCACAGTGCAGGGCAGAGACATCAGACGCACAATAGGGGGTGGAGCCAGCACTGTGGGGGCAGGCACTGTCCTATTCAGTTCCCAGGTGCAACTCCGCCCTCCCATCTAGATGCAGATCTCACTATTCACCACTGGGCGGACTCACCCTGTCTCTGGGAATTCCCCAGCCCTTTCACTCAAACTCCAGTCAGGGAATACACAGCCTAGCAGAGGCAGGTTTGAATGGTTAGACAAGAAAATTACTACTTTCTAAAAGCGGCATTTTCAAACACAGAATGTTAAAACCAACTTCACTAAAAGATGTATTTTATCATTCTGAGTTCAGGCATACTAAATTTGAATTTCTACCATGTTCCCTGAGTCAGTTAGGATTATAAGATGTAATAACCAAACTGCCCATTCTGGCCTATGGAGAACAGGTAGCCTTGCAATAGTGAAAAACGAAAATTGCTGTAATTTACTATTAGAACATGCCACACACACCAGGGCATGTCCTACCTTATCCTTACAATGCACCCTGCCCTTGGGCCTACCATAGGCGTGTCTGATATGAAGAAAAGGGAAGGTTTAGGGACTGGCAAGTGGGTGCACTTGCCCAGTCAGCATGATAGTACCAGACTGCACGCATGCTCTGCAGTGGCAGACCTTAGACACATTTTTACAGGCTGCTTCTGTGGGTGGCACAACCAGTGCTGCAAGCCCACCAGCCTCATTTGGATTACAAGCCCTGGGCACTTCTGGTGCACTGTACTAGGGTCTGACAGTTAAACCAAACCAACCAATTATGGAATCACAAATCATACATTCATTTACCATAGGGAGAGCATTTGCACTTTAGCACTGATCAGCAGTGGTAAAGTGCCCAGAGTCATAAAACAGCCAACAACAGGTCAGAAAAAATATAGGAAGAAGGCCAAAAGTTCAGGGACGACCCTGCAAAAAGGGCCAAGTCCAACACAACCCCCTTCCAGCCAAAACGCAGGGTAGACCTGAGGAAATATGAATTTTGTGATCAGTTATGTCCCCTATCGTAGACCCCAACGGCTCCATGTACATGCTATAAGTACATGTATGTTCCCTCCTGCTCCAGTTTTGAAGACGCAAATATATGTGCGTCCACCGTCAACATGTCCTCTTTCAGATCCACCATGAATGGGTCAGATATTCCATTCCTAAGTATGAAAGGCCACCGACTTTATGTGGTTCACTTTCCACATTTTACAGATTCAGGCGAGTAGGCCCTGAATTCTGTCATCAAGCCTTTTCCTGCCTTCTGCCTCTGAAAGCTCCAGTCTGAGCCTGCATCTGTATCCATGAACTTTGTCCTACTCCCTGCGCGGCTAACGGTGCCTGATCCAGCCTGTTGCCTGCCAAAAACTGTATTTCACCTTCAAGATTATCTACTTCGCTCCTCATCCGATGCATTCCTGTCTAGCAGTTTAGGTAAACATTCCTCCAGCTACCGTGCAAAGGGGCCAGGCCTCGCTGTCCTCATGCAAGTAATTCATAGCTCCGTTACCATGGAATATTCCTACCCCCTCGCATCTCATGTAGACACTTAGACGCTTGTACACGCACTAACAGTCAGTATAGAATAGATTCTATCCTAGAGACCTTTCCTTTTGGATAACACAGTTCTTTAAACATAGGATATTAGATATGATTTGGGATTAGGTTGACATAACCCCAGACTTCTGTCTCCACATGTAGAGCTAAATGTCAAGTCCCCTTCACCCTCTAGTTGCACGTCAATCACACGTCATGCGGCTGCGCACGCATCTCTGCCAAATATTTCTGCTGACATTGCAGGATTCTCTTATGGATCCACCCATTTGTGACATCATGTTTAATGACGTATTTTAGTTACACCCATGTTTACGCCTTTTTTTGGTTACGTATGCATATTTTATCTCTCTTATCAGCTGTTACGCCTCTTGCATCTGTTTTACTGTAAATGCATTTTCCTATAAAACTGCTTATCTGTCAATAATGTATGCCCTTCCTTCCTGAACTTTCGTGGTGATGGAATAGAAGCCTGTAATTCGAATTACATTCCTTTGTATAGGAATAAAGCCTTTTAAAAACCTCTAATACCACGGATTCTGCCTCTTATATTTACTGAGTTATTCTTAATAGACTTTACCGCATAAAAAATAGTACCGGTAATTAAATATTTACCACATAAATTGGCGCCCGAACAGGGACACTTTCTCATCTCACGCGCCGGAGGTGCGTTGCAGGCCCGGTCTCCTGCCACAGCTGAACGGACAAAAAACGCGTACCTGCAGGATTTCCTGTATCTCCCTCCGGCCAAGCGGGGGTGACTGAGGCTGCGATCAACACCCAGACGAGGCGGTGAGAAGTGCGAAGTATCCCGACCAGAGCCTAGCTGAGAGAGCAAGATCCGAGGTATACAGAGGCCCACCAGGTTCCGAAGTTCCGAGTCCAGTCGAGTCGAGTCCAGTCCGGTCCAGTTTCAGTTCCGTTCCGAGGCCTTCCGTTCCGAGCTACCCGGTGAGTACCATTACCGGGGAGGCATTTAACGTGCACATAGTCTGTGCCGGTCAAGACGGGTTTGGGTACACAAATCCGGTCTGCACTGTTTCAGCAGTGTATCTGTACTGTTTAGCAGTATATATAGTATGTCTTGCATATAAATAAGTATTACCTAGTGTCAGTATTATGTCAGTAACTAGTTTTCTATTAGTTATCATTGTTCGTTAAAAACTGTTAAATGTTAAATGTTTTAATACGTTCTATACATTGTGGTGTGAATGACTGTTCATTATTTGCGTTTATTTGTATTAAGTGTGTTTAAGATTAAGTAACCAGATCTAAAAATGCCGCTCTTTTCGAAACTAAGACAGATCAAAACCAGAAAAGGGGTACTCGAAGAAGCTGTTCCCATCCCACCTAGGGACACTCCAGGGTATTTTATGTATCATAAGCATGGCCTAGACGCCGTATTATTTCTTGATTTATGGGTGGACTACACCAAAGAATTACCAGAAAGTCAGAGATGGCCCGCAGCTGGGACCTGGGATGCAGATTGCATCATGAGAGTAGAAGAAGAATTATGGAAAAAGAAAGCCAGACAGTCACAGAAAGATGCCATTGAATTATGGCGTAAAGAATCATATAGACGTACAGAAAAAGCACTCAGACAGGAAGAGAAAGGTAGAGAGAATTCAAATAAAACTCGAGAAAATCTATTACTTGAGGAAGGTACCCGAGTAAACTCAGAACAAGTAGATAGACAAAGAAATACTCTTATGAATGGTATGTATCCTCTTCTGGCCGAAGGGTTACCTAAGGCTATCCCGGAAATACCAAAAGACTTAACTTCTCCATTACTCCCGATAAAAGCACATCCCAAAACACATCCCAAAACAGCAAAGGACGTTTTCCTTTCCTCCTATTTAGATGACGTAGCTCCCGAGTATGCTAATGCCATGCCACCCACACCGCTTGCCGATGGTGTTCAACACCAAGAGCATCCGTCTGTATCCCCGCAACTACAAACTCCTACACAAGTTCCCACAGGTCCGTCCGTTTCTACAGTTTTTCCCGCATCTACAATCTCTATCCTACGTCCAACGAATCCTTTCGTGCCTAGCACCTCAGATGGTGCTACAGGAGGTACGACAGACATGTTTGCTACCCCGCCGCGAAATAAACAGACCCTTAGAGATTTAGCACTCCAACGTACACCCCAACTAGCGACATCCGACATGTTTAAAGAACAGCTTGTGGATTGTAGATACGACCCAGTACCAGGTAGACAGGATAAATTGCTCATATCATCACTACGTATAAGACGAGCTACATTATATTTAATGACAATACCAGGAATGGGTGAACACCTAGACGAAATATATCGCTTTGTCCAAACAGGGCGAGGTCCAGAAAGTATTAATGAAGCTATGGAATATCAGAAAGTGGATGTCCAAAGACAACTACTACGTTTTTTCATAAATTGTGTAATTAGGAATCAAGACAGGCCCGGGGCAGATCACGATACCATGCAAAGATTTGTCAAATGGGGTCAGAACATATCAGAAGAGAAACACGATAGACAGGCGTGTATAATCGCCATGAGTCGAAAGATCCGCAAGGAAGTAGAACGAATACATAAAGAAAGACGAGAAATAGACAGAGTAGAATCAGAAGAGGAGGAGGAGCAAGAATCAGAACAATTAGAAACAATAGCTTATGTAGGTAGAGGAAGACCCCATAATAATACTAGAGACTTTAACGACCCGATACGTCCAATACGTCCAGAATATAATAGACATTTTCCAAACCCTGTGTTAAATACAAAATCCCCCGAACACCTATTCCAAGCCGCTGATAAATTACTCCGAGATCGAAGGGGGTATCATGTGCTCGATTCCATGGACGAACAAGAATTAGCCAGGTCAGCAGTACAATGGGCTGACAGTCCCAGCGACTACAATGATGATGTACTTGCACACACGTTTCTGAACCTTGACCCATACGAACAGCGTTTAGCTAGTATATACATGATTCAACACCTCCTTATATTATATAAAAGCCAACACTCCGATCCAGGACCCTTACCTGACATATTGACAGAACTACTCACGAATATATGGAGAGGGTCAGGTACTGATTTGATTAGGGAAATTTTAGAATTCCGAAACCAATATTTAACTTTCGTATATCCAGAACACGTTCCAGTTCCCATCATAGGAAGAAAAATGTATCACATAGATAGACAGAACCCGTTACGCGAAGTACACCCAATCAGAGGTGACGGTAATAACTTTACACGCGTGTTTGTGTACACGCCTATAACTAAACTAGAATTATTAGAAATGAAGAAAGTAGTACCCAGCCATGACAAGGATCCAGCAGGTTTCCACCGTGAAATAAAGGACATGTTACTCATGGGAGAGTATACCTACCCCGACGTTATGAAAATATTAAAAATCCTATTACCAGCTGGTGTTTATGAGAAACTTAAAGAAAAGGAATGGGAGGTGGGAGACCAAAAGATAGATTGGACAGCATTAGAAAACGAAGAAAAGGCCCGAGCTGCAGGAGCAGGACTTGGGGAAAAGACTACAGCACTAGCCGGACTACTAGTGCAGGTACTGCCACGTTTATTAACTACGAAAAAGGAAGACTGGGGTGCAATCTCAGCCTGTAAACAAAAACCAGATGAAGACACTAGTGATTTCTATTCCCGATTTGAAAAATGTTTTGGTATAAATAGTGGCATAAAAGCCAGTAGTGAGTCATATCCACATCTGTTTGTGACAAAATTAGTTGAAAATTCTCTGCTACAAGTCAAGAATAGAGTATTGAAATTCGAAAGTACCTGGCAAGGTAATACCCCATCACAGATGTTACAGATGTTACAATATCACCACAACAGAATAAAGGAAGAACAAGAACACGAACAAAGACGTATGAAAGATACAAAAATGAAAATGCTTGTTGCTCAGTCAGTCCCAGCTAATGGTCATCAAAAGGGTGATCCCGCAGGTCCTACAAAAGGGACATGCAACTATTGTAAACAACCAGGTCATTATATACACGATTGTCCAGTCCTGAAACATAATATTGCTACAGGTAGAACCCAGGAGAGACCACGTCCACCTAGACAGGATCAGAATCAACAACAAATCCCTCAGCATGCACAACCTAGGTTAGCTCTGCAACAACTAGCTCCGCAACAGGGAGCTCCACAACAGATCGTAGCACCACCACCAGCGCAGCCTATTGCTGCAACACAAGCAACAACACAACAGATGTATCAGTATGCACAAGCAGATTATCCCGATTAGCAGCGATACACATGAAATAGCCTAGAGAGGGAAGTTGGCTTACCCCTTATTGAGGTTCCGGTAGACCAAGAGGGACCTTATGTACATAGTGAACTATTAGGGGAAGACAGAAAGTTCTTAATTGATACAGGGGCAAGCAGAACAACTATAAGACGCAGTGAAGTTCCAGGGGCACCCCTCTCAGGCTCACAAAATATTTCCCTTGGATTCTCAGGAAAACCCATAATAAACGACGTAACACAACCTCTTCCACTTACGATTGGTCCATTGAAATGTACTACAGATTTATTGCTTACTAAATCATGTCCAGAAAACTTGTTAGGTATAAAAACATTGAAAGCTCTAGGAGCTATAATATGTTGTTCTCCGGAAGGAGTACGACTATTTCTACGTGACTTCAAAGGTCACTACGTATCCAGAGACATGGATCACCGACTGCAGAATTTACCTACACATTTATGGGCACAAGGCCCCACTGATGTTGGTTGCATGAATATTACACCATATCGTGTCACACTAAAAACAGGAGTAATACTACCACGAATACGACAATACAAGTTACCACCCGATGCTGTTGTGGCTTTGCTGCAAATCATTGACGAGCTCATTGCACAAGGAGTGGTTGTCGAAACCGACTCCAATGTATGTAATTCCCCGATAATTCCGATTCTTAAAAGAACGGATCCAAAAGCACCACCAGTATATCGATTAGTTATTGATCTGCGCGAATTAAATAAATGTATTGTACCACAATACCCTGTGGTCCCAGATATCTCTTCATTACTAACAGCTATTGACTCAGAAGCAACGTTCTTCACTGTAATTGATCTCAAGAATGCTTTCTTTAGCGTCCCAATAGATCCGGAAAGTCAATATCTGTTCGGATTCAGTTTAAATGGACGAAGCTTTAAATTCACACGCGCACCTCAAGGATTTACAGAAAGCCCCAGCATCTATAGCCAAGCACTGAAACGAGAACTTGACAGTATCCACATGCCAGTTAACACTGCCTTGCTTCAATATGTCGATGATCTGCTGATCACCGCCCGAAGCGAACATGAATGCGAAAAAGCGTCACTGACGGTTTTAAAATTTCTGGCCGACAAGGGGCACAAGGTGTCCCCTTCTAAGCTGCAATTCTGTGTCCAGCGAGTTGTTTACCTTGGGCACTCGCTGTCCAAGGAGGGAAGGCAGCTTACACCCGACCGTATCAAGTTAATCGCTAACATGCCACCACCCAAGACACAAAAAGAGGTACGGGCTTTTATAGGCCTCACTTCATACTGTAGGCAGTGGATCCCTCAATATGCATTTCTAGCAAAACCACTCATCCAGTTAACAACACAGGAGGCAGCCACATCGACTGTCCTCCCTTGGACTCAAGAACATACACATGCCTTTGAAAGCTTAAAGAAAGCTTTATGCCAAGCACCTGTTTTAGCAACACCATGTTACAGCAAACAGTTTACACTCTTTGTTACAGAACGCGAAGGTACTGCCTTGTCAGTACTCACTCAGGAACAAGCAGGATCACACAAACCATGTGCTTATTTCTCTAGTACATTAGATCCAGTAGCTCAGGCTCTTCCTGCGTGCCTGAAATCGGTGGCAGCAACAGCTTTAGCTATCAGACAAAGCGATGCCATAGTGTTAGGACATCAATTGACAGTACAAGTACCACACGCAGTAGAGGTTCTCTTGAACCGCACACAAACACAACACTTGACTATAGCGAGACTCACCGGTTACGAACTGACATTGTTTCAGCCACACATAGAAATCAGACGTTGCAATACGTTAAATCCTGCCACACTGTTACCAGTGGGCGGAACAGATCCATTGGCACATGATTGTGTCGAAGTCATTACTATCACGACGAAACCCAGACAAGACTTGACAGATATCCCTTTGTCAGATCCAGACTTGACATTGTATGTAGATGGGTCATGTATGAGAACAAGTACAGGAGAGTTAGTGGCCGCTTACGCAGTCACAACAGACACTGAAGTCATTGAAACAAACTGTATTAACATTTTGTCAGCTCAAGCAGCAGAGCTCATCGCTCTGACACAAGCCTGTATTCAAGCCAAAAATAAGAAAGTCAACATATACACAGATTCACGTTATGCATTCGGAGTCGTCCATGACTTCGGCGTACTATGGCGAGAGAGAGGTTATTTAACTTCTCACGGTGCCCACATCCAACACGGACCCCTCATTCAAGCCCTATTAGACGCGATTCATCTACCTACTGCAATATCGATTATGAAATGCAAAGCCCACACAAAAGTTACCGATATCATTTCTCAGGGTAATGACCTAGCTGACAGAACAGCTAAACAGACTGCTCAGAATCAGACTCTCACAACTGACATGACAAAGACAATAGTTCAGACACTAACACATTGCATGACAGTTAAGGATCCCGCCCTTGATGTAATTGACATACAGACACATGCTACACCAGAAGAAATAAAGAAATGGATTGAATTAGGAGGGATCCAAACGGATCAAGGATGGATGACGAAGGAAAAATCTATATGGTTTCTTCCCGACTCCATGGTCCAAGTCATCATTAATACAATACATAGTCCAGCGCACCTAGGAGAGAAAGCTATGCTAGACAGCATTCAACACATTTGGTTCAACAAACACTTGCGAGCAGCGGCTAAACAAAAAGTTCGTACCTGTATGATATGTTGTCAGTTTAATCCAGGTAAAAGTATCCCCGTAGAGCAGGGTGGATTTCAACCTCCCGATCATGCTTTTGAAGTCCTCCAGATGGATTATATCCAGATGGAACGATGTCGAGGATTCAAATATGTTCTCGTAGTTGTCTGTGCTCTTTCCCGTTGGACAGAAGCCTACCCGGTTTCAGATTACACCGCCCCGACTACTGCCAAACAGTTAGTTCGAGAATTTTTCCCACGGTACGGTTTACCACGTGTTGTCTACTCAGATAACGGCCAGCCGTTCTCATCCGAACTAATGAAACACGTTTCCCTTTTGTTAGGCTACCAATGGAAATTCCACTGTGTCCGGCATCCCGAGGCCGCAGGTCTCGTGGAACGCCATAATCAAACTCTGAAAATTAGATTGTCGAAAATATGTAGGGAAAAAGGTGTCGATTGGATAGTAGCCTTACCAGTTGCACTCTTTTACATGAGAATGGTAGCACATTCTCAAACAGGGCTATCCCCGTATGAGGTGATCTTCGGTAGACCACCAAATATGTGGGGGACGCCTATACCTCGCAAAATCACTGATGTTGACTGTAATATGCTGACAGATTACCTGGCTTCCTTGATGTTTGCACTACAATCTTGTCGTTCACAGGTAACCGCAGCTTTTCCCGATAATACTGAGGTGAAGCCCCATGACGTGGTTCCTGGTGACCTGGTTTTGGTCAGGAATTTCGACCGGAAGACCCAACTGGATCCTAGGTGGAAGTCGCCTAAGTTGGTTCTACTGACTACAAGGACTGCCGTGAAGATTGAGGGTCGCAAAGGGTGGTTGCACTCGAGTCATATCAAGAAATTTTATGGACTACCATCCAGTGTGAATACTCAACCCTGTATTCCCTCACAGACAGACTCAAAGCTCCCCTTGGTTGAGCAATCCAAACCAGAACTTTATAAACTAAAATTGAGGTCTAGCAAGTCAGACAATTTGATTGTTTAAGTCCTCTCCAAGGTGAATCGGTTGAATTAGTCTCTGACATGTATCCTCTAGACCGGAATAGCGAAAGAAATCAACAGATGCAGCTGAAAAAACACGCGTATTGTAAATCACTTCGTAGTCACTGCACAGTAACATTATTAATTTTGTTTTTTCTAAGTCTTCTGATCATTATTTTCAGCATACTATTGCATATGTATTACCCTATTCTTAAGCGTGCTTACAATGTAACCGCAGAACATTCTTTTAGTGAATTACCTCCGCATGAGTTGTCCTATAGATTTGCGCTGCGCAACAACACATTCATTAGTATGTTACATCATTCTCATCAGACCAGCAATGCTACCAATTGTTGGATATGTGGCCGACTCCCTCCCTATCAAAACTATAAGGGAGTTTTGCCCCTCTTTTCATATCCGTTCACACACAATGGCTCCTGTGGAGCATGGTTTAGTTTGATTAATTCCTTAGATTCAAATTCCGCAGTTTACCAAGACAACTGGGTGTGGGGAAACCTGAACCTAGTTTTGCTTAAAGTCTGCTACCCTAACAAGGAGGGACTTCCCAAAAGAACAGGAACTGATCTAGAAAATGAAGTATATGGATTAGGTAATTTTACACTTAACCTCATGATCCTGAACGTTGAATCCGAAGCTACGCCAATCTTGCCCGCCATGTCAGTATTCCCAGTAAAAGGGGAATTATGTGTAAGAAAGAATGGTTCCATACACATGGGCCATAGTAAATGCATCACTGTAATAAAATTCAGTGATCAAGGCAAGTCTACATTTAGAGCTTCCCGTCATTCCTACTTCATATGTGGCCAGACCGCATATATATATCTACCTCTAGATTGGGATGGTACCTGTTACATAGCATTCCTTCTGCCACCTGTTTTCCTAGCTCCTCCTGATTATCACAGAAATACCCATTTAGTACACAATAGACAACAGAGAGATCTCCCAATTGTCGATTACACTGAAACAGCATGGGAAAAATACACAGATTTCAATAAAGGGTTCTTTCCCTATATAGGTACAGTCACTAATAGTAAGCTGATACGTAGATTAACCAGAACCCTTGAAGCAGTAGTGAACAAAACTATTTCCGCCTTAGGCAATTTAACAGAAGAGCAGTCTGCTATGCGGATTGTTGTGCTTCAAAATCGTCTTGTCCTTGACGTCATCCTGGCCGATAGGGGCGGAGCTTGTAGGGTCATCGGATCAAGTTGCTGCATTTTCATACCAGAAAATTCGCCGTCAGTATATAAAGCCATAACCCGCCTTCATAAGATTATAAGCCAGATACACCAGAGTCCAGGCACCTGGACTTGGTCCGGTTGGTTCTGGGGCGTGTTGTCAGCCTGGGGATGGAGAATCCTCTCCTTCCTAGGTATTGGCTTTCTCATACTATTCAGTTGCTGTTTACGTCTACAATGTGGGCCAGCGATTTGTGGCCTGTGTGCCACATCGTGTATTCCACCTCCAAGTTTTCATTCAAAATCCCGGAAGAAGAAAGAAGAACAAATGATGCTATATGAACAGATCGATGGATTGATGAAGATCGATATCTCCTGAGGGTCCGTAGGGGACAAGGAGGGAATGAGGAAATATGAATTTTGTGATCAGTTATGTCCCCTATCGTAGACCCCAACGGCTCCATGTACATGCTATAAGTACATGTATGTTCCCTCCTGCTCCAGTTTTGAAGACGCAAATATATGTGCGTCCACCGTCAACATGTCCTCTTTCAGATCCACCATGAATGGGTCAGATATTCCATTCCTAAGTATGAAAGGCCACCGACTTTATGTGGTTCACTTTCCACATTTTACAGATTCAGGCGAGTAGGCCCTGAATTCTGTCATCAAGCCTTTTCCTGCCTTCTGCCTCTGAAAGCTCCAGTCTGAGCCTGCATCTGTATCCATGAACTTTGTCCTACTCCCTGCGCGGCTAACGGTGCCTGATCCAGCCTGTTGCCTGCCAAAAACTGTATTTCACCTTCAAGATTATCTACTTCGCTCCTCATCCGATGCATTCCTGTCTAGCAGTTTAGGTAAACATTCCTCCAGCTACCGTGCAAAGGGGCCAGGCCTCGCTGTCCTCATGCAAGTAATTCATAGCTCCGTTACCATGGAATATTCCTACCCCCTCGCATCTCATGTAGACACTTAGACGCTTGTACACGCACTAACAGTCAGTATAGAATAGATTCTATCCTAAAGACCTTTCCTTTTGGATAACACAGTTCTTTAAACATAGGATATTAGATATGATTTGGGATTAGGTTGACATAACCCCAGACTTCTGTCTCCACATGTAGAGCTAAATGTCAAGTCCCCTTCACCCTCTAGTTGCACGTCAATCACACGTCATGCGGCTGCGCACGCATCTCTGCCAAATATTTCTGCTGACATTGCAGGATTCTCTTATGGATCCACCCATTTGTGACATCATGTTTAATGACGTATTTTAGTTACACCCATGTTTACGCCTTTTTTTGGTTACGTATGCATATTTTATCTCTCTTATCAGCTGTTACGCCTCTTGCATCTGTTTTACTGTAAATGCATTTTCCTATAAAACTGCTTATCTGTCAATAATGTATGCCCTTCCTTCCTGAACTTTCGTGGTGATGGAATAGAAGCCTGTAATTCGAATTACATTCCTTTGTATAGGAATAAAGCCTTTTAAAAACCTCTAATACCACGGATTCTGCCTCTTATATTTACTGAGTTATTCTTAATAGACTTTACCGCATAAAAAATAGTACCGGTAATTAAATATTTACCACAGACCAATCACTACCTTGATGGGCTTCCCTGCTTTGGGCGATAGAACAAGGACATGGCCCGCAACTGCAGGGGCAGACTCCAGTTCTACGCCAATCTGAACCTATTGGAATCCCTCTGTTCACACTCTCAGGGCCCACCAAGCCAATCCATAGGGAACCCTTCTCCTCACCTGTGGACACCACCCGTGCAGCACCTAACCTTAACTGGCTCACAGGTGTGTCCCAACAGACAGACATCAAAATGCCACATTGGCCACTGACAGTAGTCAGGGATAAGACCCAGGCCTTATGCCTCTCAGGGCTCTCAAACCTCTGTGGCACCAGGGAACGGGGGTCAGAAGCCCCAGGTGCTTGACACCCTTTATCCTTTCTCCCTCCTATCAGGTCAGGTATGACATCCTGGCACTGACCCACCAGCCCCAGGCCTGTACCCGGCGGCTGGACAGGAGACTGGGGTGGGCTTTCCCACAACCGGTCCTCCTCCTCCTTGTTGGGGCTCTGTACCCTCCCGCGTGGAGTGGTACCCCCATCCAGAATTGCCTGGGCACCTGTGGCAGGTGTCCTGCGCAATTCGCCCACCAGTTCATGGGTTCTATCCTCCAACTGGGCATCCAGGTCAGGGGGGACACCCTGAACCTGGCCCTCTAACCTAGGGTCTAAACCCTCCAGTTGAACCGGGGTCAGAGGCGAGGACTCCCTCCTTCTGCACCCCCTTCCAGATGGCTGTACCCTCCCCCTTGGAGTGGTACACCAAGAAGACACACTGGTAGGGACACTGATTACAGATGTCCCTCCCTCCAGGTTAGACAACACCTGAACCTGGCTCTCCAAACTAGGGTCTAAACCCTCAGGCTGCACCGGGGTCAGAAGCGAGGACTCTCTCCCTCTGCACCCCCTTCCAGAGTACTGCACACTCTCAACTGGAGTGGTACCCTATAAGCAACATGGGTCAGGATACTGATTACAGTTGTCCCACCCTCCAGGTCAGACAACACCTGAACCTGGCTTCCCAACCCTGGGACCAACCCATGCGATTGATTGCTCGCCTGGCGCACCAGGACTTCCCAGGGAGCACGCATGCCCCCGAGGGTGACACATAACTCATGTGTCGTGTGACAGTCTGCCTGGCGCAGATCTCCAGACCCCTGTCCATCTGACAGTGCGCGAAGATCCCCCAGGACAGAAGTGGTGTCACCATGGTCATTCACTGGTGACGCAGCCCTTCTGGCTGGCCCCTGACCCACCGGTTTTTCCACTGGGGACTCTTTCCCCCTCTCACCCCTCAATCTAGACTTCTGCACCCTGCACGTAGGAGTGGTACTGCCAGACACCAGAACTGATGGAGGCCTGCTTACAGACACTCCCAGTTCACCAGACACTAGGGGATCCCCCTCAACGGGCCGCCCCTGAGGACAGCCTCGGCTCCCCACCTGGTGTTCTCTTAAAGAACCATCCAAGCTCTGAGACTGGGTTTCAGGCACCTTGGGACACGCAGCCCCACACTCACTCCTTCTCCACTGAGACAAGACGTGAGTCCCTATACCCCTCCCACTACAACGGGACCTAGCTGGGCTACACTGAACCTCTTCCCCCACTCTGGGTGTGAAGATACCTGAACCACTCTCCTTAGGATCACTTCCCAATGCCTCTTCAAACCCTCTGGAATCCACCAAAAGGTCTGCCTCCACTTTGAGCTCCCTGGGATCAGAGAACTCACTCTCCCACAGGTGTTGGCATTGCTCTGGAAAATAGGGACTTACAATATGCTCTCCCACAATTGGATCACACAGCCCCCTAGCAGGGTTAACCAAACTATCCTTCACCTCACCAGCCAGTGCCTTGCACACGTACTCCACACCCCTCTCCTGAGATTGGCAAGACAGTATCTGACTGTCTCTGTCACTCAACCCACACTCTTCTGGGCGGTCTTCACACTCACACAACAGGATCTCAACCTTGGGGGAATCCCTCCCACCACTAGGACTATGAACCCCTGTGCCAGTTTCCCAATTCACCTCAAGAACACTGCGCACCACTGGAGCTACCTCATATCCTTGAACCGCCTGGTGTAAATTAACCCCCTCCTTCAAGTCAGGCGCCACATCTCTGGGTGTGTGTACTGCTCTCTCAGCAATGGAAAATTCAATATTGCTGCCACCATCTGAGCTGGATTCCTCCTCCCACTCAGCAAAGTTCAATCTCTGAGCTACACACATTTCTTGTTGCTGGGCTGGGACACTCATGGCCTCAAGCCTCTCGAGCTCTAAGTCAAGCTTCCTCATACTCAACTCATGCACCATTTCCATTTTCTTTTCCTCTAGGGCTAACTTTCTAATCTGCCATTCCAATTCTAACTGCCCTTTTAACTTGAGCTTGGTCAGCTCCATCTCATGCATCCTACACTCTTTTCTATCTGCCAACTCCTCTTGAGATAGACTTTTACCAGAAACACTGCTACCGGCAGGGGAAGGGGTTCTCCTTCCTCCTGGGCCCAATGGCCCCTCCAGCTGCCTTACATTGTAGCATCCCAGTTTCTCCTCTTCCCAATCATAATCAACTGATGCTATGGATGCTGTTTTCTCCATGGTGGTTAAACTTGGCAGTTCTCAAGAAATAGAAAGTCCCAAAAAGAAATCTACCAACAAGTATTGGTTGCGTTATGGTCTGCACTCACTAAGTAGTGTTCACCAATCACTGTACATGAGTCACAAATGCAAGTCCAAAATCCTCACCACTGACCACCAATGTTAGACTTGGGGGTCTCTACTTGGCACAGGTAGGTACTTATGACAAATAGGGACCCTCGCATCTAGTCAGGGTAGGGGGGTACACTCCTAAAATAACCCCTGCTCACCCCCTTGGTAGCTTGGCACGAGCAGACAGGCTTATCTCAGAGGCAGTGTGTAAAGCATTTGTGAACACATACAGTAACCAAGTGACAACACTACAAATGGACACCACACAGGTTTTATATTAAAAATAAGTATTCTTTATATAGATTTACCACAAGACCATTAAATGACAAAAACACACAATACTGTTACTTTAGATGGTAGAATTTTGCTTAGTTGTCTTAAGTTCTTAGATGCAACACTTTAAGTCAATGCACCTTTTAGATGCGACACACAGGGCAACGAAAGTGTTGCAACGATGTTGATGCGATGAAGTTTTTGGTGCAAAGAAATAAAGACGTGAAGATCTTCCAGATGCGGCCCGCTTCTCCTATGTTGCGAGAAGACTCCACTCGAGGCTACAGCTGCAGCGGCAACACACTTTACGCGATGCGACGACAGCGGCCTTGGCAGCGACACTCTTCTTCGATGTTGCGAGACGCTTCCGCTCGATGCGATGTTGCAGCGGCGACACCCCTTTACGCAATGCGACAACAGCAGCTACAACGGCGGCACACTTCTCCGTGGATGCAAGCCGCTTTTCTTGATGCGGTGCAATGCGACAACTACGATGGCTGCGATGGCGACACGCTTCTTCCTCGATGCGAGACTCTTCTCTTGATGCGGTGCAATGCGTTAGCTATGATGGCTGCGATGGCGACACGCTTCTTCGGCGTTGCAAGACACTTCCTGGAATGATGCGAGACGCTTCCACTTGATGCGATGCTACAGCGGCGACACACTTTACGAGATGCGACGACAACAGCTCCAACGGCGGCACGCTTCTCCTTCTTGAGTCGCGCTTCCAGCTCCTTGCGACACGCAGTCCCTCAGAAGGCCCAACAACAGCAGCAGGCACTTCTACAGAAATCTGGGGAGCTGGGGGGTGAAGTCTGTTGTTCCTGAGACTTCAGCAGGAGGCAAGCTCTTTTCCAAGCCTTTGGAGATCCTTCACAAGTTGAGCAAAAGTACACACAAAGTTCCTTTCTCCTCTCTTTAGCAGTAAGGCAACCACTGCAGGCCAATCCCCCAGGTTCAGGGATAGTTTCCTCCTCAGCTTCTTCTGGTTCCTCCCTCAGCAGAGGTTCTTCTTGTTTTCCCAAAGTGATCTAAATTCTTGGGATCAGGGTCCCAATACCTATACTCCAAAATCCTTTGTCTTCTGAAGGCAGAGTGGCCTTTGCCCAGTCCAAACCAGTTCCTGAGCACTCTGTTTACCAGACTTCTCCTTTCCTTTCACAGTGCTGGGCAGAAACATCAGACGCCCCACGGGAGGTGGAGCCAGCATTGTGGAGGGAAAGCACAGCCCTGGAGCACTTTGTTGACATGATTCCTTCTCTCCTTTCACAGTGCAGGGCAGAGACATCAGACGCACAACAGGGGGTGGAGCCAGCACTGTGGGGGGCAGGCACTGTCCTATTCAGGTCCCAGGTGCAACTCCGCCCTCCCATCTAGATGCAGATCTCTCTATTCACCACTGAGCGGACTCACCCTGTCTCTGGGAATTCCCCAGCCCTGTCACTCAAACTCCAGTCAGGGAATACACAGCCTAGCAGAGGCAGGTTTGTATGGTTAGACAAGAAAATTACTACTTTCTAAAAGTGGCATTTTCAAACACAGAATGTTAAAACCAACTTCACTAAAAGATGTATTTTATCATTCTGAGTTCAGGCATACTAATTTCGAAATTCTACCATGTTCCCTGAGTCAGGTAGGATTATAGGATGTAATAACCAAACTGCCCATTCTGGCCTATGGAGAACAGGTAGCCTTGCAATAGTGAAAAACGAAAATGGCTGTAATTCACTATTAGAACATGCCACACACACCAGGGCATGTCCTACCTTATCCTTACAATGCACCCTGCCCTTGGGCCTACCATAGGGGTGTTTGATATGAAGAAAAGGGAAGGTTTAAGGACTGGCAAGTGGGTGCACATGCCCAGTCAGCATGATAGTACCAGACTGCACGCAGGCTCTGCAATGGCAGACCTTCAACACATTTTTACAGGCTGCTTCTGTGGGTGGCACAACCAGTGCTGCAAGCCCACCAGCAGCATTTGGATTGCAAGCCCTGGGCACTCCTGGTGCACTGTACTAAGGTCCGACAGGTAAACCAAACCCACCAATTATGGAATCACAAATCACACATTCATTTACCATAGGGAGAGCATATGCACTTTAGCACTGATCAGCAGTGGTAAAGTTCCCAGAGTCATAAAACAGCCAACAACAGGTCAGAAAAAATATAGGAAGAAGGCAAAAAGTTCAGGGATGATCCAGCAAAAAGAGCCAAGTCCAACATTCACAGATTAGTCACATTTCCTAAAGTGAATGACTGGTCTCAAGACCTCCAGCTGTGCCCATGTGATAATATTTCTAAGCAAACCATGATCCATGTTATACTTTTTTGTAGATTTTATTCTGATGCCAGGAAAATGTGCTCAGTCCCTGTGTTAAGATGGTTTGGGCTCCGGCAAAGTTGACCTGCCTTTTTGGCATTACAACAATTAGATAATGTGCATAGTGTCTACAGGATGGTAATTTTCTTTAAAAAAGTTCTGTGTTGAAGGAAACTTATGACTCTTTCTTAAATTGTCGTTTAATCCAAGTAAAGCCTGTTGTGTTTAATACTCTTTTAACTTTTTCAATGAATTTTAAATAATTGCATATATGTATTTGATATGAATTTTTATATATGAAACCATATTATTATGCTTTTATGATTGTTTGTTCACAATCAAATAAAGCTTTCTTTGATTGATTGATTGAGTTGTATGTGAAGGAGGAATTGACTTATGATGAATACACCACAGTGCATTTCTTTCCAAGACTCCTCCCACCCATCTACATGCAGATCTCTCTATTCAGCCCTGTGCTGACTCACCCTGTCTCCTGGAATTCCCAAGCCCCTGTCACTCAAGCTCCAGACAAGGATACACAACCTAGCAGAGGCAGGCTTGGATAGTTAGACTAGAAATTACCTACTTTCTAAAAGTGGTATTTTCAAACACAGAATGTTATAACCAACTTCACTAAAAGATGTATTTTATCATTCTGAGTTCAGGCATACTAAACTCGACTTTCTACCTAGTTCCCTGAGTCAGCTAGGATTATAAAATGTTATGTTATAATCAAACTGACCATTCTGGCCTATGAGGAACAGGTAGCCTTGTAATAGTGAAAAACGTAAATGGCTGTAATTCACTACTAGGACATGCCACACACACCAGGGCATGTTCTACCTTATACCTACAATGCACCCTGCCCTTGGGCCTCCCATACGGGTGACTAATATACAGAAAAGGGAAGGTTTAGGGACTGGCAAGTGGTGCACTTGCCCAGTCAACATGGCAGTACCAGACTGCACACAGGCTCTGCAATGGCAGACCTGAGATACACTTTACAGGCTGCTTCTGTGAGTGGCACAACCAGTGCTGCAAGTCCACTAGCAGCATTTGGATTTACATGCCCTGGGCATACTCAGTGCAATGTACTAGGGTCTGACAAGCAAACCAAATCAGCCAATCATGAAGTCACTCATCCATACATCAATTTACCATAGGGAGCACTTGCACTGTTGCACTGGACAGCAGTGGCACCGTGCCCAAAGCATCTATAACCAGCAAGAACACATGAGGCAAACAGCAAAAAAATGGAAGGGAGACCCACGCCAAGGTGCCAGGTCTAACATATGTCCCCTCCAGTTGAAATGTGGGGAGAACTACCCTACCTCCTGGGAGTTCTCATCACTAAGGCAGAAAAATCTGGACAGGCCATCAGCATTGGCGTGTTCTGTACCAGGGCGGTGTTCCACAGTGAAATCCACCCCCTGTAGGGAAATGGACCACTTCAACAGCTTTGGATTCTCACCCCTCATCTGCATCAATCATCTGAGGGGCCTGTGTTCTGTCTGAACCCAGAAATTAGTCCCAAACAGGTATGGTCTCAGCTTCTTTTAGTGCCCAGACCACAGCAAATGCCTCACGCTCAATCACACTCCACCTCTATTCCCGTGGAAGTAACCTCCTACTGATGACGGCTATGGGTTGATCTAGGCCCTCCTCATTTAACTGTGACAAAACAACCCCCACACCATGCTCTGACACGTCTGTCTGATTGATCAATTCTCTGGAGAAGTTGGGTGCCAAGAGCAAGGACGCCGTGCACATAGCAGTTTTCAGGGCCTCAAAAGCTTTCTGACAGGTGTCAGTCCAAATCACTTTCTTGGGCTGCTTCCTGGAAGTCAGATCTGTCAAGGGGGCAATGATGCTGCCATACCCCTTGACAAACCTCCTGTAATACCCAGTGAGTCCTAAAAAAGCTCTCCCCTCTGTCTGGCTTTGGGGGGCTCGCGCGCCAGGATGGTTTCAATGTTGGTCTGTAGGGGCGCCACCTGGCCGCTTCCAACCTGGTGTCCCAAGTACACCACTGAACTCTGCCCGATTTGGCAATTACTTGCCTTGATCATGAGGCCTGCCCTCTGCAGCACCATCAACACTTCCCAGAGGTTGCGCAGATGTTCTTCCCAACTGGTGCTGAACACTGCAATGTCATCCAGTTAGGCAGCACTGAACTCTTGCAGTCCAACACCTGGTTGACCAACCTCTGAAAGGTGGTAGGGTCATTCTTCCTCCCAAAGGGCATAACCTGGAATTAGTAGTGCCCATCTGGTGTGGAGAATGCTGACCTCTTGCTTGCCCCATCAGTCAAGGTGATCTGCCAGTACCCAGACGTTAAGTCAAATGTGCTGAGGTACTGGACAGCCCCTAACCGATTGATGTGCTCATCAGCTCTGGGGATGGGGTGCACGTCAGTCCTTGTGACTGAATTGAGCCCTCGGTAGTCTACACAGAACCGCAGTTCTGGCGTGGCACCCGGTGCAGCAGCCTTTGGGACCAAGACTACTGGGCTGGCCCAAGGACTGTTAGAGGACTCAATCACACCTAGCGCAAGCATCTTGGAGACCTCCTCCTTGATGCAAGCTCTCACCCTGTCAGTCACCTTGTAAGTTTTGTGCTTCACAGGAGGACTATCTCCAGTGTCCACATCATGGACGCACCAATCAGTGACACTGGGAATCAGGGAGAACAGATCAGAAAACTGTCCCAGCAACTGGTGACAGTCATTCTGTTGATCAGGGGTCAGGGTGGAAGAGAGGTTTACACCATCCACTGACCCATCTTGCTCTGTCGCCGACAGGAGGTCAGGAAGAGGCTCAATCTCGTCCTCCATTCCAGCATCTGTCGCTAAGAGCAAGCCCACTTCGGACCTCTCAAGGTGGGGCTTCAGGCGGTTGACATGCAGGACCCGCAAGGGGTTCCTGGGGGACCGCAAGTCCACCAAGTAGGTAACAGGACTTTTGCGCTCCACCACCTCAAATGGTCCGGTCCACTTATCCTGGAGCGCACAAGGTTCCACTGGGGCCATGACCCAAACTTTCTGACCAGGTTGAAGCTCTACCAGAGTGGCATTCTGGGCGTACCACGGCTTCATCTCCTCCTGGCTGGCTTTCAGATTCGCCTCAGCGAGTTACATGAAACGCCTAGTCTGGTTCCTGAAGGCCAGCATGTAGCTATATACATCCTGGGGAGGTTTCCTGGGAGATTGCTCTCAGCCTTCCTTGAACAGACTCAGAGGTCCTCTCACTGGGTGACCATAGAGAAGCTCAAAGGAACTGAACCCTAGAGATTTCTGTGGCACCTCACGGTATGCAAACAGTAGACATGGTAAGGGGACGTCCCAGTTACGCCTCATAGGTTCCTCAAGACTCATAATCATGCCTTTTAGGGTTCGGTTGAATCTCACAACCAACCCATTTCCTTGGGGGTGGTAAGGAGTGGTAAACTTATAGGTTACCCCACACTCCTGCCACAGGGACTTCATATACTTGGAAATTAAGTTTGTACCTCGGTCGGACACTACCTCTCTAGGGAATCCAACTCGGGAGAAAATTCCCATCAGTGCCCGTCCCACCATGGGGGCCGTCACTGTCCTCAGAGGTATGGCTTCCGGGTACCGGGTGGCATGATCCACCAAGACCAGGATAAACCTGTTGCCCATGGCTGTCTTGGGGTACAGTGGCCCCACAATGTCAACACCCACCCACTCAAAGGGGGTGCTGACCACAGGGAATGGCTGGAGAGGAGCCTTCTGCTTCCTCCCACTCTCTCCACTTGCCTGGCAAGTCTGACATGTCCTGGAATGAGTATTTGAACTCTTGCGCATTTGGGGCCAATGAAAGTGGGTGACAAGCCTCTAAAAGGTATTGTCCTGCCCCAAATGTCCTGCAAACAGCACATCATAAGTCAGCCCCAGTAGGAAAGCTCTGAAGTGCTGGGGTACCACCAGCACACGGGCTGACCCAGGCTCAGCACCCTTAGGATCACTATACAGGAGACCATTCTCCCAGTAGATCCAATGTGATCCAGACTGATCACCTGCTGCCTGGTTTGAAGCCTGCTGCCGAAATCCCTCAAGAGAAGGGCACTTGTTCTGCTCCTCACAGAACTCTTCCCTGGACAGTCCTCCTTCCTGCTGCCAATGGGTCAGCTCAGGTAGGTCCCCCAGTTCAGCTACCTGTCCCCCTGTAGGCTCCAGGGCATCCCTCTAAGGGTCTGCCTCCTCCTGGACCGTGGGAACTTCGGGGGCCAGTTTCCTGCACCTCCTGCCTCTTCTCTTCAAGGCAGGTTCCTGGGCCTCCCTCTCAGGCTCCAGGTCCTCTTGATCACCCTACTGGCTGCCATGGACTGTGTGGTCACACACACCCAGTCAGGCAGACCCAACATCTCTAAATGAGCACTTCGCTCCACCTTTGCCCAAGGTGAGCTCTCCAAATCGTTCCCTAAGAAACAGTCAACAGGCATGGCGGGCCTCACAGCTACCTGAAGAGTACCAGAGACCCCCCCACTCAAAGGGAACCTGAGCCACCTTGCAGTGGCTCTCCGTATTGTCAGCGGCAACAACTGGGTAAAATGCATTAGGGACAACCTGCTCTTGAAACACCAGGTGACACTTGACAGCTGTCACACTGGCTCCTGTGTCTCTAAGAGCCTCCACTCTATGGCCATTGATGGTCACCCACTGCCTATACTTTTTTGTGTTATCAGGCAGTTGGGTCCTGGAGACCACCTCACAGTCTCCTAAAGAGACAAGGAACATCTCTGTGGGACCCCACCCACCTTGGACACCTATCTCCTCCCCCAGGGCTACACTCGCCATCTGTCGGGGTGGAGCACCAGTGGGTGCTGTCTTTCCAAACTATGGGCACCAGGGATCAATTGAGTTATGACCCACTTCACCACATGTGAAGCACCTCAGGGGTCCCCTGGGAAAAGGTCTACCTGTCGGGCCCCTTGCTTCTTCTCAGGGGGAGGCTGGGAACCCTTCCCATGGTTCCCTTGGTAATTACTTTCGGGCCCTTTCTGGAACTCCCTCTGTTTACCCTTGTCCCCAGACTCTTCTGCTGGGGACCCTGCCCACTCTTGGATGAGTCTCCCACGTGACCCTTGTGGACCCGGGCACTCACCCAGCGGTCTGCCTCCTCAGCAAGCTTCCTAGGGTTAGTCAGCCTGCTATCAATGAGGTGCTGCCGTAGCTCTGGAAAACAATTACTTGACAAGTGCTCCCAAGCAATTAAATCAAAGAGCCCCTCAAAATCATTACCTTTGCTACCCTTCACCCAACCATCCAATGCTCTGCAAAAGAAAGTTACATACTCTACCCATCTACTTGACTCCACCGTCTTGCAATTTCTAAACCTTTGTCTATACAATTCAGGAATCAACCCATACCTGGACATCAATGCATCTTTCATGTGGCTATAAGAATTATGGACTTCAGAAGACAAGTCTAACAGTGTATCCCGCCCCTCACTAAGGAACCGTCCACACAACCCTGCTCCCCAATCCTTCTCAGGGACCCGGTGGGAAGACATGGCTACCTCATAGGCTTTGAACCACTGCCCAATATCATCATTCTTATAAAACTCTCTCACCACATCTTTAGGAATATACACCCTGGCTTCAACAGGCATGGACAGTGTCCTGCCACCAGAGGGAGTAATCTCTAAGCTCCTAGCTTTCAACACCAACTCTCTCAAACTTTTCTCATGCTCCAACTGCATTCTTTTTTCCTCTAGGACCAATTTCCTATTCTCTAACTCCAATTGGCCACCCAACTTGAGCTTGGCCAACTCCATCTCATGCATCCTACACTCCTTCCTATCCTCCAGCTCCTCGGGGGACTAGCCTTTGGCAGAAACACTGCTACCTGCTGGGGAGGTTGCTCTCCTCCCCTCGGGACCCACTGGCCCATCCAGCTGCTCATCTGCATTCTCAACCCCATCCTCATTCTCAGGGGTATCCCTTGCTTCGAACCAGACCCTCAGCGCCTTTTGGAACTCATCCTTCTTGGAGAGACCTGTCATTGCAACTTTAAATTTCCTGCAGAAGTGTTTTAGCTGTTTCACGTTGTAGCATTCCAGTTTCTCCTTTTCTCAATCAAAATTGACAGATGCTATGGATGCTGCTTTACTCATGGTGGCTAAACTTGGAAGTTCTTTGCAAAAATAGAAAATCCCAGGAAAAACAATCTACCAAAAGTATGTGGTTGCGTTTTGGTCTTCACTCACTAGTAGTGTTCACCAATCACTGTATATGAGTCACAAATGAAAGTCCAGAATCCTCACCGCTGACCACCAATGTTAGATTTGGGGGTCTCTAGTTGGCAGAGGTAGGAACCTTTGACCAAATAGGGACCCTTTTGTCTAGTCAAGGTAAGGGGGTACACTCCTAAAATAACCCCTGTGCACCCCCTTGGTAGCTTGGCATAAGCAGACAGGCTTATCTCAGAGGCAGTGTGTAAAGCAATTGTGAGCACATACAGTAACCCAGTGACAACACTACAGATGGACACCAAACAAGTTGTAGTATAAAAATAAGTATTTTTATATAGACTTATCACAAGACTATAAACGACAAAAATCCACAATACTGTACTTTAAAAATGGTAGAAACCAGCTCAGTTCTCTTAAGATGTAAAATGCCACACTTTGAGTTCAATGTACCTTAGAATGCGCAACGCTATACAACGAAAGTGTTGCAGGAAGGGTGATGCGTCGGTTCCTTACACACAAGAACGGTGATGTGTCAGGTCCCTACTGATGCGTAGGGGATGCGTTGGTTCTTCTCTGCGTGGGGAGGTGATGAGTCGGTTTCTTAATGCGCTTTTGTGGCAAAGTGACCCACAACGCCGTGATGCGATGAAGATCCGGTGCGATGAAATAAAGATGGCGTCTTCTTCTTGATGCGACATGATGCGAGCTCGCCCGATGGCCGTGCGGTGACTCAACGATTCTTCTGAGCTGTGACAGGCTCTGCGACATGCTTCCCGGTGATGCGGCGGCGCTTGATGCAACGTCAATCCTTTTTCTCCGGCGATGCGAGGCGCTTCGGCAATGGGATGCGGCAGCGACAAGCTTCTCCGTTGATGCGGCGGCATTTGATGCGATGTCGATCCTCTTCTCTGGCAATGCGACGACAGTGTTACGTTCTAAAAGTGATATTTTCAAACACAGAATGTTAAAACCAACGTCAATAAAAGATGTATTTTATCATTCTGAGTTCAGGCATACTAAACTCGACTTTCTACCTAATTGCCTGAGTCAGTTAGGATTATAAGATGTTATAATCAAACTGCCCATTCTGGCCTATGGGGAACAGGTAGCCTTGCAATAGTGAAAAACAAAAATGGCTGTAATTCACTACTAGGACATGCAGCACACACCAGGGCATCTCCTACCTTATACCTACAATGCACCCTGCCCTTGGGACTACAATAGGGGTGACTAATATGCATAAATGAGAAGGTTTAGGGACTGGCAAGTGGGTGCACTTTCCCAGTCAATATGGCAGTACCAGACTGCACATAGGCTCTGCAATGGCATACCTGAGACACACTTTACAGGCTGCCTCTGTGGGTGGCACAACCAGTGCTGCAAGCCCACTAGCAGCATTTGGATTTACAAGCCCTGGGCACCCTCAGTGCAGGGCCTGTTGTGGCTCAGAAGAATCGTTGAGTCGCTGCACAGCCGTCTGGCGTGCACGCATCGTGTATGACAAGTAAACCAAATCAGCCAATCATGGAGTCACTAATCCATACATCAATTTACCATAGGGAGCACTTGCACTGTGGCACTGGACAGCAGTGGCACAGTGCCCAAAGCATCTATAACCAGCAAAAACACATGAGGCAAACAGCAAAAAATGGAAGGGAGACCCACGCCAAGGTGCCAGGTCTAACACGGGTACATTGTATTATTCTCTGCACTAGAAACTGTTGTTGTTTTTAAAGAGTTTGAGCCCGATGACAAAATATTTTTAAATCAATCAGGCGTTTGTTAAGCGCGACTACTCACCCATAAGGGTCTCAAGGTGCTGGGAGTAGGTGGGGTTTACAGGTTCCAGTCCATCAAGGAGGGGATCTGTCAAAGAGCCAGGTTTTGAGGTTTCTTGCAAAGATGGGAAGCGATGTCTGTCGGAGGTGGAGCAGAAGGGCGTTCCAGGCTCTGGCTGGGAGGAAGGAGAAGGAGCGGTCTCCCGATCTGGTCTTTCTGGTGCGGGGGACCACGGTGTAGAAGAGCTGGGCTGATCGTAGGGTCCTTTAGGGTGCATGGAAATTGAGTCGGCTGTTCAGGTATGCTGGTCCGGTGTTGTGGAGGGCCTTGTGTGCGTTGGTGAGCATCTTGAAGGTGACTCTTGCCTCTATGGGTAGCCAGTGGAGTGTGCGCAGGTGCTGGGAGATGTGGCAGTGTCTTGGCAGGTTGAGGACCAGTCTTGCGGCGGCGTTCTAGATGTTCTGTAGCTTACAGATGAGGTTTTTGTTTATTCCGGCGTAAAGTGCGTTGCCGTAGTCTAGTCTGCTGGTCACCAGGGCGTGAGTGACGGTCTTTCTGTGTTTGAGGGGGATCCATTTGAAGGTCTTACGTAGGAGGCAGAGGGTGTGGAAGTAGGAGGACGAGACAGAGTTGATCTGGCGGTCCATTTTTAGCTCAGAGTCCAGGATGATTCCCAGGTTGCATTCGTGGCCCATGGGGGTGGGCGGGTTTCCGAGGGCGGTTGGCCACCAGGTGTCATTCCAGGTGTCGGGGTTTGGGCCCATGATGAGTACTTCTGTCTTGTTGGTGTTTAGTTGTAGGCAGCTGTTTTTAATACATTTGGCGACGGCTTCCATGCCTTCTCGAAAGTTGTGTCTGGCAGTGTTGGGTTTGTTGGATAGGGAGAGGATGAGTTGGGTGTCGTCTGCGTATGACACGATGTTGAGTCCGTAGGTTCTGACCATGGGGGGAGTGGAGCCATGTAGACGTTGAAGAGCGTAGGGCTGAGGGAGGACCGCTGAGGGACTCCTCAGGAGGTTGGTGTAGGGTCCGAGAGGAAAGGGGGGAGTCTGACCCGCTGCGTTCTGCCAGAGAGGAAAGAGCGGATCCATTCGAGGGGCTTGTCCTGGATCCCTGCGTCGAGGAGTCTGCGTATTAGGGTGCAGTGAGAGACTGTGTTGAACGCAGCTGAAACGTCGATGAGGATGAAGGCTACTGTTTCTCCTTTGTCCAGTAGGGTGTGGATGTTGTTTGTTGTGGCGAGGAGAGCGGTTTCCGTATTGCATTTTTTTCTGAAGCCGGATTGGGAGGAGTCGAGGATGTTGTGCTCTTCGATGAATGTGGTGAGTTGGTTGTTGATGGCTTTTTGGCTGGTGTTATTTCATGTCCTGCTGGTAAGCAGGGCCACTGGAATTATGCGGCAGCGAAGGACCAAATAATGTGGCTGGTTTGAGGTAATTATGCGACATGAAACACAAATTATGCAGTGTAATTTTATGATTGTAACACTTTATAATATTGTCATAGTTACACTTGTTGACCCTGCCTGGGCATTGGTTGCACATCATTACTCACAGTTTATCACCCAACTATACCAATAAGCAACAGAATGGTGACCAGTCAAGCTTTGCAAAGGGCCTTCGACTGTGCAGGAAACATATACATTTTTTTGGGGTTAAAATTTGTGCATTATGTACCAGATGATGGATTATGTGGCAAATCTAAAATCATGCGAAAAACGCAGTAGCCTCACAATTGCATAATTCCAGTGGCCTTGCCGGTAGGTAAGGCCGCTTTAACTGGAAACAACTTCTACCATGGTATTATGAAAGCAGATCTTTGGAGGTGTTAATGTGTGACTAAACATATATGTGTATATTTACGCAGACAAATGCAGTTGAAGTACAGCAGCTATACACCACCAAATTACAATATCAAACGTCAATAACACCAATGCTGCTCAGCTACACAATACAGCACACCATCAAAATGCAATAGATCAACACAGTGATTACAGAAGCAAACAGTAATACAGAAACACACCAATAGACACAGAATATCCACCCAACACACCAACACAAATAAATACAACAGTGCCCTTTTACAATAGTGTTGTGGTAGATTGTGTTCTGTTTTTGGTATTTATGTTCGTGATGTGGTGTAATTGTGTTCTGCAGTAGTTGTGTTTTTGTTCTGTTTTGTTGTGTTGTGACACATGTTTGTGCTGTTTTAAAAGTTTGCTATTTTGTTTATTTGTTGTTACACTGTGTTCTTGTATTTATATATTGTCTACTTGTGTTAAATGCGTTATTGTTATTTTCTGTTCTGTCATTGTCTTGTTCTGTATTTTTTTAAGTTGTGTTGCTGTGCTGTGGTTGTATGTTAATATTTTGTTATATTGGATTGCATTTTGCCGCACTGGTGATGTGTGGTGGTTTTTTTTGCGATGTCATGTTTGTGTGTTGTATTATTGCACTGTGTTGTTGTGCAGTAACTTTGTTGCAGTGTTGTTATTAAGTACTAAAATGATTTTGTCGTGCTGTTATTTTTCTTGGTGTTTTCCTCTGAAGTTACTTTACAGGCATCAATAAATGATGTACCCTTTTCCAGCCATAAGCATTACAATCCTTTGAAGTACTAGGGACTATCAACTATTTACCACTTAATAAGATGGTCACAAATTGCTGCAGTAACTTGGATATTGAGCTGTCCCTGGCATCTACCCTCACAGGAATAGCCCTGCTCTCTGTCGCCTACAGTCTAGGTGGCATTTCCCTATCTTCTCAAAGATGGTGTTCCACAGAGGCATCTAACCACCAGGTAATTGTGTCCTGCCATTTGATGTACTGAACTTTATCTTCTACCCATTGGAATGTGTCGATGAGTATGGAGCTCCGGCCGGGAGCTACCGGGCTAGGGATCGCCTTTTGGCATTGTTCCCAGGGATTGGCCTCCCTCTGAACCTTCTCCCCCCGGTGATTGAATGCCCGGTTCGGCGATCCCCCCGTGTTTTTCTGAGGCGTTCACTGAAGGAGAGGAAGCCGCCCACACCAACATGAATGAACCATCGCCAGCAAAATCCCTGGGTAGTGGCCGAGTTGAGCTGCTGATTGCAGCTGAGAGGAGACGTGTTCAGGATCACCCTTTTGGGGTTGATCCTTGACAATAACCTACTTTCCGGACACCGCCGTCGTTGCCCTGCTTCCCGCTGTGGTCTACTTCCTCAAGGAATGGTGGATGGCTATTTTTGGGCTGCCTTTGAGGCGGCAGCCCCTGCACTTCCCGCAGCGATGCTGCTTCTGAGAGAATCGCCGTTTGCAGCTTGCCTCATCCGTTTGACTTTGTGCATCGGCGTCCTGGTCGGTTCCCTGGGAGGGACTGCTGCAATCTCCATCTTGCTCCCCTTTCGCTTCTCTATGTCCAGTCAGTGTAATTGGTGGGTGCGATGAAGCCATGTTTCCCCCATCGGCTCGCCTTCTCGACGATCTGCAAGTCTCGACTCGGGGATTGAATGCAGTGCTGCAGTGCTTCGGTGCCATGACCTCTCTCCCATCTGCGGTTCTTCACAGGACTTGAATTAGGACTGCCTCTGTTACCGGCCCGGTGGGTTGGACTGGCCCCGGATACCTCCTCAAGTTGGGGTCGATTTCTGCTGAATCTGAAATTAACTTTATCTAAAGATCGTCTCTGCCCTTTTCCCCTTCCCCCCTACTCTTCTGTTTACTTTTTACCAATTGTTTATACCTTGCTCCGCTGCATTACTGATGTTCTTTTTTGTTCATTGCGGATACATCCGGGTCTAGCCAGTGCTATATAAAACTTCACACAAAAAAAGATGTGTCTTGCAGCCCACAGTGATGCATATGTGCCCTTTCTCTTGATCTCAAAAGAGCACTTTTCCAGTTGTTTTATCGCCATTACCATGTGATAGAGGAAGAGATAAGGCAAAGCAGCTTACTGGCTGTATAGCAATTGACTCTTGAATTAAACATTGTACAAGGCACATTTGCCCCCAAAGTACAATCATGTCAAACCAATTCTTTAAAATATATCCCCCCCCCCCCCCGCAGGGGCAATATCATGGTGCCAACAATATACATCCCCCTTCCGAGGGTACAGGCGAGAACATGTCATAAACATACATTGAATGCAAGCTTCCATCCCTGATCTCACAGAGGAATGTGAAATACATGGAGTTTGATCCTAAATACACAAAACCAATGCAAAGCATAACAGTCCATCCCTGTCATGGCACCTGTCACCAGGAAAAGTCACCCTTCAATCATCAAATCCAGGCAACTCAGGGTAGGGCAGAAAGGTACAGGACCACCAGCAGCTCATTCCCCCCTCCTGCCAGCGCCATGCCCCAAAAGATCAATACACCTCGACAAGGGGACAAAAATCCTCAATCCAGTCCAAATTTTCTGAAGCTCATTGTAATGGGTGCTTGTAAGTAAAGGTGGAATGTTGAAACATAGAATGCCTCACAGTTGCCTAGTGCTGGATTCCAGTCGGGCAGTTATTGCTGAGAGCCAGCCGAGATCATACTGAGGGAGTGTCGGTGTGCTGAACACTGTTGGGAAATAAATCTACTTCATAGCCATGCTCGTCAGGACTCTCCATCACAATTTGGAGATGAGGAGACCATTGTGACAGCACACCGGGACCTGCCACGAACTCAGTGTACAGAAGAAGAAACTATATGCGGACTGTATGGGCAGGGTTAATTATAAAAGTCTGTGTATGCCATGTGGGAGGTGATTTCTGGGATGCTTGGATGAATTTGTGAGGGAACGAAGCGCAGCTCTAGACTTGACCATGTCACGCTAGGGCCAGTTTGAGTTGTCTTTTTACAGAGTTGTTGCTGAACACTGCGGCGCTCACTCACTGCAATTATCTTAGAGCGAGGCTTCATAGTAGAAGGAGCACAGTGTGATGGCTTGAGACAGTGCAAGACCACACAACATACACCGCTTGTGACTCAAGACTGATCGCTTACGCACGAGAAGTAAAGAATCCGGTCACACATGTGGCCACTTGCCCAGGGTATTTGAGCACATTTCACCTTTCTTGTGGGCAGTGCTTTAAATGGAAAAAGATAAGTGCAGGTACTCACCAAATTTGTGGACTAGGGATAGGTTTGGGGGCAGGGCTATGGGCGGTGCTAAGGGGGCGTGTCCAGGAGCACATATTTAATTTTATTGAGATTTTCTTGATGTGCAAATGTGCATAATGACACAGAAGCCTTCCTTTTTTCTTCATTATCACATATGATCGTATATTCAAATACACAAGTTCAGGATGTATGCTGTACAGTCAAATCTTGTGTTAGATTTAATGCACTATAATGTTGCTTCATTCATAAAACAAAATAGGCTATATATAATGTACACATGAGAACTGACTTGCTTCTTAGTTCACTAGTAGCATTGTGGTCATGGTGGGAGCTCAAAAGTTTCTAACTTCACTATCACTTTTAATAAACTCCTCTCAATGCTATATTATAACCCTATGTACCAAGGTAAAATGCTTCCACATGTTAAAGAATACACTTATTATTATTTAAATGTTAATGTTTTCAAGGCTCGATTTATGTAAGGGCTCTTCAAGCCAAGCCGGGCTCTTGATTCGACTCTGACTTTCTATCCTTGTTTATTTGTTGGTTTGCCCACCTCTGCCTCTCCCAGACCCACTCCATTAACCCTAGAGAAAACGGCCTCTTAAAAACAAAATACAGTTGTGTTGAGACACTGCAGAAAAAGCATATCTGCACTGGGGAGAGAAAGAGTGGCCTAGTACTTGCTATAAGCGAACCCTTTTACATGCGCTTCACGCCAAACTGTGGTAATGCAAGGCTTTTCGGGATGGAAGCTATACATTTGCTGTGCTGAACACTGCAGACAACACCAATGCACGCAAAATCACGCACAGTGACACAGGAGCACCTATGCACAATGAAGCTTGAGAAAATATTCTTGCTTTAAAATAGTGAACCTGATTATCATTGTCAACATTTGGTAATGGAGAAACGGGCTTCATTGATTGCTTATTTGCCTTTACTCTCTGAATCCAGTCTTCTACTGGCAACAACCCATTTCAACAGTCAACTGCATTCAATACTTTTGTTTTTAGAAATGGTTACATTTGCTGGTCTCGCATTACAAAACCTTGATTCCCACCCTCTCTGCCTCAGTCTCTCTGTCACCACCTCTTCCCTACAACCTTGGTCCAGACAAGTGTTGGCATACTTTGATGTACTTGCGCATCACTTGGGGGGGGGCTGATTCTTCCAACTATCAGAAGAGTAAAGATGCAGGGGCTCTAAGAAGGGGAGAAAGAACAACAAAGCCTTGTTAGCAAGTCAATGGTCTTTTAAAGATCTGTGAAGTACTCGCATGTGGCTGTGTGTGTGCCCAGGAAGCTGTCTCAGCCCGGGCTGACACACACGAGGGGGAGGGAGGGCTGCGTGAAGCCTTTTGATCCCAATGGGCATTGCGCGCCTGGGTCTGCTGCCGAATTAGCACAGTGCAAGTTATCACTCGATTATCAGAGTGCGCAACGAAAACAGGCCGACTCGTTGTCAGCTGTGTTGCTCTTCTTTCAGCACATACCCATTTCCTTTCTGCGTTGCTGCCCCTTGAGTACCGGTACCCTGTTTAGCCAAGGGGAAGTTCCAGTACTCGAGGGCAGAAAATTCATAAGTGCCGGTACTTAGTACCGGTGAGTACCGGCCCATTTAAAGCCTGCTTGTGGGGAATTATGTCTCCTGTTCTCCTGATTCAACCGTTCCAAGTGTGGCAATGGATTCTTCTGCTTCTGTGTGGTATGTGGGTAAGCTTTGTGTTCGTTCACTTGTGTGTATGTCATTGAAGGTTCTGATTCTTTAGAACCTTCTCTTTGGTTAACTGGTGAGGGCCAGTTGGGCTAGTGCTTCGCCTGATCAGCTGCTCCCAAGCTGTGGGTTCTTACTTGTTGACTTCTACAAATAAAAACTTTTATTTTCTACTCAACCGCTCCAGCCTCTGTCATTTTAGCTTCACCCAGTTACTACAGTCTGCCACCGATATGAACTATCTTCCTATCATGACGGATGGCTCAACAAGGCGGGACAAACCTATACCTTGCTAGGCCATCATTGGTAGTGCTTTCGCGCCATCAATGATGGACGGCATGTCACGCTGGGTCTTGGAGGTGGGCAGTGTAAAGCCTGTCTGCACGGGCAGCACCGAACTTCAAAATCTTGTACACTGCACATTACAGCCCGAGTTTGGCCCATCTGCCTAGAGAGGTTTTTTTCCCTGCACAAATGGGAAAACATTGCCCATTTGTGCGGGAAACAACCCAATCTGACAACACTGATCCTTCCCAGGAATGGGCAGTGCAGTGATTCGATGACTTCAGGCCGTTGCAACATTGTGATTGGTTAATTTACAAATGCAAAAACAACAGTTGATGGACAGAATGCAGAACAATGTCGTACATTCACCCCAGTACAGAGATCTGGGCCTAAATCCATCGTTTTTGCACACCATGCCATTCCAGTTTGAACCCAGCCATATGCATATTGGCCATATGCATATTGTTTCCGGTCCAGGGAAGGCATGGCTTGGCAGTTCGGGCTGGACTGTTCCCATGAGGCACAGGGTCAGACTGATTTGCATATGGCCATGTCTGAACTGGGGTGGCAGAGTGGGCTAAAGAACGGTGATGGATCAAACCCAGATCTGTTGACTGGGTGTGAGTGTTTGATTGGTTCTGATGCTCCGTCCGTCACCACCTCCTTTTGTACCGATTGGTTAATTTACTCCATGGTGATTGGTCTTTTCTCCCAGCTGTCTGGGTGGGAAACTTGGATTTGTTTCTTGCATGCTGCCTACTAAGTGTATGCCTATTCTTTATGATGTTTCTCCCTATACTTCATTGTTGTGATTCTGCTTCAACCAGTTTAAACTTAAATGGTATTACTCATGCTAGATAATTGACAGAGTCTATTGTCATTAGGGCTTTTTCAGTTATTTTCATTTTATTTTATTTTCGTTGCTGACTTGCTGATTTACTTTCTACTAGGACCAAGCACACCTAGGCTCAAATGGAATCAATGGATGAAAACATTTGAAAGTTATTTGCTTGACATTGCTGGGGTGGAGTTTCCTGCGATAAGGAAAAGAGCCATATTATATAATTGTCTGGCTTTTGAAGGTCAATGAATATTTGATCACCAACCTCAATTGAGACTTCCCTCTTCAAAAGAGGTGAAGACGCTAGAGAATAATTTTAAAGATGATTTAAGTATCATAGTGGAGAGACACAGGTTTTTCACACATAAGCAGCATCAACAAGAGTCAATTGTTTTATTTTTGGTGGAGTTGAGAGTTCTAGCATCAACGTGTGAGTTTGATAGACCTTTGGAGAAGTATCTTAGGGATCAGCTGGTAGCAAATTGCTACGATAGCCAGATTTAATTGAGGATTTTGTTCTGCAGGAATCCATCTCTTGAAGAAACGCTGGAAATTGCCAGAGGCATAGAAAGATGTATAATTTTTATTTTATTTAAAAAGTTTTGTATAGTGCGAACAAGACCCATGAGGGTGTCAGAGCGCTTTACAGGTGAGCGAAATGGAGAGAGGAGACCTAACAATCAAACAACAGGATGGTCAGGAGTGCGAGGGCAGGGAAACCTCTATATCGGCATGAAATACATAAACATAAACAGTCTAAGGTATGGAGAATAAAGGAGCAAGACTAAACGAAGCATGTTACAAAGACCTGAAGGAGTCGCAGGGGAAAACTGAGCATAAAAAGAGTACAAAAGTTCCTCTAAACAATACAATAAAAGTACAATAAAAGTAAAGGCAGGTAAAAACCAGAGAGGGACGAAGTCTTTGAGTGCGTATAAGGCACAGGCATTCAAGGCAAAAATGTGTTCATCAGAAGCACTTTAGCTTCCTTTTTGAAGTTGATAGTAGGAGGGATCGTCCTGATTTCCAGAGGCAGGGAGTTCCAAATTTTCGGGGCGATACCTGAGACGGCTCGATCATACGTTTTTGATTTACAGAATTTCTGCGGCTTCAGCAGAAGGGTGCTAGTACTTCTGAAGGACCTAGAGCCCCCCGATAATACAAGTTTTTGTGCGATGTATAGTGGGGTGTTGTAGTGTAAGGCTTTATGAGTCATACAAGCAATAATTAGTTGTATTCTTGCTTCGTAAGGGAGCCAATTCAGGGTTTTAAGCTACGGTGTAATATGGTGGTATCTTTTTGAACCGGTTATGAGTCTAGCAGCAGAATTAAGAGAAGGCCTGAGTGGTAACATCTTTGATCTCGGGAGTCCACAGAGGGTAGCACTACCGTAGTCTAACTTGGAGATCACCAGAGATTGCACTGCGGTTTTGAAGTTGTTGTGGAGGAGAAAAGGTTTAATTTTCCTTAGGATGCTCATTTGTAAATTGGCTGCCTTGGTGAGGGCCGCAATATGCTTCTGCATGTTCAGGCTCTTGTCGAGCATTATGCCCAAGGAACACGTGGAGTCAATGATGTGTGGTATGCAGATAAGAGCTGTTAACTGATTCATTCATTCACAGATGACAGGAGAATTTTTGGGTGGGGCGATTAAAAGAAATTCAGTTTTCAGAGCATTAAGTTTGAGATGGTTTAAAGTTAACCAGTTTTTGGCTTTTAGTAGGGTAGTGTTGAGAGTGCTGATATCATCAGGGAGGAGACTTTCAGGTACAATTGGGTTGGGTTGGATAATTTTAGGATTTCAGTTAGAGGTTCCATGAACAGGTTGAAGAGAGTTGGAGATAGTGGGGACCCTTGCGGAACCCCGAGATTGACTGTGGAACTGTAAGAAAGATATTGGTTTACCTTGAGTCTATGAGTTCTATTGTGGAGAAAGGATGTAAACCAATTAAGGACGGGCCCTGAAAATCTCATCCTATGTTCCAGTAGTAAGCAGTCATGTTTGACTGTGTCAAAAGCTGATGATAGGTCAAGGAGGATTAGAAGACAGGCGTTGTTCTGATTCAGCATTTTGAGATCATCATCAACAATGTGGGTGATGGCGGATTCTGTACTACGACTGTGACGAAAGCCAAATTTGAATTGGTCTAGTAGTTGGAAGCGTTCTATGTGATTGCAAAGCTGAAGGTGGACACATTTCTCAATGAGCTTAGCCAAGGTCGAAATGTAGGAGATTGGGCGGAAATTGTTAAGGTCAGCTTGATCTGCCGACGGTTTTTTAAGAATGAGGGTAATCTGTTCAGCTTTAAACAGTCTGAGATAGAGGCTTGAATCAGTGAGGCATTGACAATCTTGGCCCAAAGATGGAATAGGGATAATTGGATCTCCTTGAAGAAATTTGATGGAAGAGGGTCATTGAAGTGATTGGATGGTTTCTGTGTTGAGAGCGTTTGGTGAATGATGTTATCGTCCAAGATTTCAAAAGCGCTCCAAGAAGCACTGTTCTTGAGGGTAAGAGCTGGAGTGAGCGATGGTGCCAGAGATTGAGCGGGGTATGAACTGATAGGAGGTGAGATTGGCAAGAGCTCCAAAGCAGTCTGCAACTCAAGTTCCATTTTAGATTTCTTTCCTATGAATAAAGAGGAGAAATCTTCACAATTCGGCAAAGGGCGTGATCCGATCAGGGGGATGTTGATATTGCTGTTCGATTGAGATTTAACAATTTCAAATAGTTTATTTGGTCGATTGTTTGCTAGGTTCAGTTGGTTTGTGAAAAAGTTAGCTTTGCATAGTCTTATGAGTTTGTTATAAATGCTCCTAAGTGATCTAAGATGTTGGAGGTGAGCAAGCGATGGCGAGGATCTCCACAGTCTCTCCGCTTGTCACAGGTTCCTTCTCTCAGCGTTTAGACTGTCATTGTACCAGGTTTTTGAAAACTTGGAAGGTATTCTTTTTAGCTGTAAAGGGGCTACCATGTCTAGAATGGTAGTCATGGACCCATTGTAGTGTTCAGTTAGATCGTGGACATCGGTCATAGCATCGGGGGGTAGTAGGTTATTACTGAGAGTTGTCAAGGCTTCAAGGTTAATGTTTCACAGTGATCTTTGCCAATGTTTGGGTTTCTTCGGTTGAGTTTTGCTCGTGCTGACAAATTCTGAGATGAGGAAGGTGATGTAATGGTGGTCAGTTCAGTCACAAGGGACGATAGAGTCAAGTTGGATGGATTTCGTATTGCCAATGATTAGGTCTAGGGTAGCTCATTTGACATGCGTTGGGCTGTCACATATCTGGGTTGGATCGAATTCGGTAAGGAAAGATTTAAGACTATCTAAGGAAAGGTTATTAAAGTAATTCCAGTGGAGGTTAAAATCTCCAAGGAAGATATGCGTGCCATGATATTCTACGTTGGTGGAGATAATTTCCATAATCTGTTCAATAAAGGAAAGATTGTCTCTGGGGGGATGATAGAACAAGTGGAATTTGCAGACTTGTCTGGTTTTGCTCGCGGCCTCTATGCATAGGTATTCATACGCAGGGAGAGCAGCAGAATGGAGTTGTGTAACCACCAGATTACTGCGATGGATGCAAGCAATACCCCCCTTGCCTGCAAGATCTGTCTAGCCTAAAAATGTCATATTTAGGCGGGACAAGTAAGTCAAGGATAGGAGCAGAGGAGACATTTAGCCAGGTTTCAGTCAACATTAAGGGATTGGGCTCTTGGTCAAGAATGAGGGCAGCGATATCTGCTGTGTGTTTTACAGTGGATCTGCAATTGCGGAGGATGCATTTGAGCTTTGCATTGGTATTGACCGGGGATTTGAGTGAGGTGGAGACTAGTGTGAGGTTATTGTTATTTAAGGCTCTGGGATTAGTCGTGGGTTCTCTATGCAGGTTTGTTTTAATTGCCTCGATTTGATAGTGATAGGGAGTATTGTCGACGAATGTTGAGTAATAGGAGCATAGGTGCGAGAGAATATCCATGTCAGTCAGAGGAGGAATTGATCTAATGGTTCTGGAAGGGTTATTGGGGAGGGGAAAAGTTTTCCATTTGAGGTAGGGGGGATTGAGATTTGTAGAGAGCTTTGGGAGTGGGTGACGTGCTGGAAGCCTAGAGTCAAGGTATGTGGGAGAGGCGTGGTTATGAATTTTTGAATTGGGAGAATTGCTTAGACGTCCCTTTTTTCACTAGTCCATGGTGTTCATGTACTGGCAACAGATGCATGAAGCTGTAGAAGTAGTACCATTGACCCCTAAGTTTGTTCCTAATATGGAGTCGAAGAAATTAGCTAAGAACACTGATAACAATGTGTTTCAGGTGTGGTTCTAAAATTCGTGGCTAATTTTAAAACTGTCCTGCTGTGGGAAAAACTTGCCTTAAGTTTAAGAAAAAGGAACACTTTGCTAGAGTGTGACGCAATACACAAAGGGTGGCGTTTGTAGGGGAAAGCATGGGAATTCTTTCCAGGCGATCCAGAAAACTCAGAAGTTGTAGACAATGAACTAGTATTGACAATACAGATGATTAACACTAAAAGAGTGATTAAAGGTCAAGAATCCCAAGTGTTAGTTGTTGGCTAAAAAAGTGAGATTGACAGTGACAGTAAATTAGAGTTCTTGATTAAGATAATCTCAGATAAGTTGTTCGAACAAGACTAGACACAAACTCCTCTACTTAGTCCAGACATATGCACCATTGCATTCAGGAGTCAGGAAATCAAAATGGTGCGCTATTTCAAGGAAACATTAAATTTAGAGACAGAGAAATCCACAATGCAGCATCCTCTCCACTCACCAATGACTGTGCCATACATGGAGCTTAGTATAACACATATTGTAACCTGCATTCACTTCACTACACTTTAACGCTTACTTCACAGTTCTACAAAGTCCATCAGGAGCCACAAGGGTTCCATCATTGGAATTTCACACAACACTACATCCCTCCCTGTTAAATAGAAAAGATTTTTTTGCAGATACACACACAATCATAGCTCATCAACGAGTCTTCATGGAGCTTTGATCGCACATTCTGAATGTGTTTTTGGAAACAGGGGACAGGCAGTAGAAGTGTCTATGCGTTGATGAAGTAGGAACAACAGCAGTTAGGGGGTCTTTACTTGTCCTATCAAGCCCAGTCTCTACATTGACATCAGAGCCTGAAGAGTGATGAGCCACATGTCTGAAATACAAGGAATCTCACATAATGGACTTCCAGTACATTGGGCAGTCACCATTTGTCCTTTGCTGATCAAAACATGAAATGGCTCAGCATCGAAAGGAGCATCAGACTTTCGTTTTCTATGCTGATGAACAAGCACTCGATCTCCTTTAGTGAATGTAAACCATCTTTTACATTTCAACGTTTGTCTGCATAAACCTTCCTTTTCCTTTTACTATCCAAGTCTTTCATGTGGGTTTCTTCCTCAGTATTTGATCTTTTGTACATCCATTGAGGGAACTTTGTTGTCATCCAAACATCAAGGCTGCACGGCTTTAACCTGTGGTCGAGTGATGGGTCGAATGGCAAGCTCAAAGAGTCAAATTTAACACAGTTTTAAGGTCGAGCTTTTCTAGTACAGCACACTGGACAGCTTTTGTAAGAGTACTAATGAAACGTTCAACAAGGCCATTGGTCTGTGGCCAAAGAGGTGTGTGTTTGTCTGATGCTTCACATTAAGATGACTGATGAAGTCTCTGCATTTCTCGATTGTTGAAAGGTGGGCCGTTGTCAAACTTTAAGATAGCAGGAACACCCCATGTTGGAAAATGCCATCTAATCACTTGATGACTCTCTTCAGTGATAGGTGAAGGATCATATGCCAACGATCACCATCAGGTGATGTCCATTGTCAAGAGGACCGAAGAAGTCAACAGCAATTCTTTCCCATCCCATGCATGTGTTGGCAACTCTGACATCTTCAAGGTGTGTTGGGTGGTTTTCGATGACAGGCAGTTGCATAGATGACAGTCCTTCAATTGTCTTTCAACTCTCTCGTTGAGATGTGGAAACAAGACTCGGTCTTGGAGAGCTTGTTTGGTGGCAACAATACCACGATGTCCTTCATGGCCACTTCAATTATCTGTTGTCACAGACGCTCCGGAATAACAATTCTCAAACCTCTTAGAATAATGCCTTCATGAGTAATGGACAATTCATCTTCAACTTCTAGTATTCACTGGCACTGCAAGAGGTCGAGGGTGCTGGCACCAAGACTGATGTGTAATTATGTCTTGCAGTTGTAGCATGTCACTGTCTTGACTTGTGGCAATGACAATTTGTTCCAATGTAATGGCAGCTGGAGTGCTTGATTGCACAATTAAATTTATGTATTCTTCAGCTATCTTGAAAGGAGTGCTAAGGCGCTGTAGACACGCTCGTCAGAAGTAGTCAGCAGGGTTTTGATCTTTCTTTGGACGATGCATGATGGTGTATTTGTATTCTTGCTGATTGCAGACCTGATCGATCAATGCGAGGAGGCATTTTTGCTTTAGGATTGCCAAAGATGCTCAACAACGCTTGTTGATTTTTCACAAGTGTGATGGGCTTCCTATACAAGAATACGTGGAAATTTTCACAAGCCCACACCACTGTTAAACTTTCTTTCTGAGGTTGTGAATAATAAGCATGTTCAGTTTGGGACAAACTTCTGCTTGAATATGCCATGATACGTCTAAGCATTTGGGTGTCTGCTGTGCAAGGATGACTGCTAACCCGACAGGGCTAGTGTCAATAAACCCTCAGTATGAAACTTTGGCTCAAAGTATCCACACATAGCAACCAGCCTACTAATGAGAAAAAAGAGCAAAACCGCTAAGGGATGCCATTGGGAAATTCAAAGATTTTGGAGTAGACACCTCACCCACTAAATAGTGGCATGCTTCATCATCGGCACCAATTCACACCCTGGTAGGGTAGTAACACCAGGGCGGACTCAACAACAAGTGGGAGTTCTTATATTAAGTGTCTTTCTGGATAAATCAGGGCACAAGTTGAGAAAAGAGTCCTAAAAAGGCCTCGTGGTATACCCAGTCAGAATTACTATTTATCAATAGGGTACCATGGGCATGTTGAAAAACGTGTGCAGTGTTCTATCGAGCATTATTTTCTCAATCACCCCTGATTTTTACCTTGGATCAAAGCATGACATTTCAGTAGGGTTCTCAATAGCTTGTTTGGTTTTCTGGAAGCTTTGCTTGTATTAATGTGACCAATGAAAATAAACATTATTTTTCATCCAGTCTCTTAAAGGTGCACTTACAGTCGCAAAGTCTCGTATATCTTGAACAATAGCTGGCCACACCAAGGAAAGAACATAACATGGAAACATCCAGTGGGGGACTGGCAGTTAACAATGCTTGCACTTTAACTGGATCAGGTGTCAGGTCTCATCAGAAAAGATATAGCCAAAGAATTTTAACTTTGTCTTATGGAACCTACATTTCTCAGCATTTAAGGTTAAACCTCCACAAGTGAGCAAACAACACACTTGTGTGAGAGCTTTATCGTGCTCCTTCTGTGTAGCTCCAAAAAACAATATGTCATCACCATATTTGAAAGCATTCATGACAGGCTGTATGATACGTCAAATGACATCCTGAAACAGCTCAGCAGCTGATGACACACCGAAACTAAATCTTTTGTAACGGAACAGACCAATATGTGTAGAAAGGGTTGTAATGTACTTACAATTCTCCTTGAGTTCCAACTGATGATATCCTTTAGTCAGATCAACAAGGTGGTGGAAAACCTTTGCACCATTCAACTGTGTTATTATGGCATCAGAGTGCGGACCTGGATGTCATTCTCTTTCGATTGCCTTGTTCATTTGACACGTATCCACATAAATGCATACAGCTCCTTCACTGTCCTTTTTGGGTACTACCAATATGGGGTAAACCCATGGCGTTTGACCAGTGGAATGCTCAATGATATTTTGTTTGTGTAAGGATTCAAGTTCTTTTTCATTAGGTTCTTGTAAATGAAAGGCAATTTGTCTGTGTCTTTGAGCAAAAGGATGGATGTCCTCATTAATGTGTAATTGGACTTTCATAGTCTTGAGCTTCCCAACCCACTGATCCAGCACCAATCAGGGATCAATAATTAATAACCACATAATAAAACATTCAACAGGCCCAGGACACAAACACTCACCCCACATAAATCCGATGAAAGACGCTGAAATTTAGTATCAAGACTAAGCCTGGGCGAAGCACTACGCTACGCTCGCGTAGTTTGCGAAGTTCGCGCTACTTCGCACTACGCGAACTGCACGTAGCACAGTGCGAACACGCGTAGCGTAGTGTTGCGTAGTGCTGCGGTCATTTTTTGCTTGCTCGCGGTCCTCAACGTCAAGTTGGCGACCTCGAGCAAGCAAAATGACATCCCGGTGAGACTTTTTCCTTGTTCGCGATCAGCAACATCAAGTTGGCGATCGCGAGCATGGAAAATAAACCTCCCGGCGAGATTCCCAACGTGAGGAGGTCAGGTTTCTCATTGCGAGGGGTCGCGTATGCTCGCGACCGCTCACGATGAGAAACTACCAGTTCGCGTTGAGAAAGCTGCCGCTCGAGTAAAAATCTACTCGAGCAGCAGAAAACTACAGCTCGCACTGTGCAAGATGCCATTTTCAATGATTGCACAGTGCCGGTTGCTTGTCCGCACTGTGCAATCATTGAAAACAACATCTTGCACAGTGCGAACATGTTACTACGCAGTTCGCGAAGTGCTACGCGTAGCTCGCGTAGTGCGAACTTCACTTTGCGTAACACTGATTTATTTAGTCTTGATAAGACTAAATAAATCAGTGTTTCATTATACAGGCTTTCATCTAATAATTCTAAACAACTAACTAAGCCTGCATACCAACTTCTTTCCTTTGGTCGATGGACCTAAAGTTGAGAAGTTGATGGTAATAATATTAACTATCTATCTAGCTATAATTACCTAAATAGCCACAAACTCGGTTTAAAGTTAATTCTTTTATCGCCAAATAATGTAAGTATAAAGCTCATACATGTACAGAAATCACAAGGCAAGCAATGCATTTATTCGCGAGGAGAGAGAGAGAAAACATATCAATGCAAATAATATCAAACTCATATCATATGAAATAATGCACATGAAGGAGTGCATAAGTGAAGAGACAAAAGTTTCAAAAACAAAATACATGTGCAAATTGATTATGCAAGGTACGAATTATCTAGCTAATACTAACCCTTGGCCGGAGTGATAGTAGGGGGTACCCTGAGAAAGGTTTCAAGGAACAAAGATCATCTCTTTCTCCACTCTCTGTCAGTGCTCGATTTTCAGTATTTTATTTTATCCTATTCAGCGATTTAACACTCTATTATTCACGTAGAATATAGGCAAAAATATTTTCTAAAGTAAAATAAACACAGACATTATTAATTTCACGAATATACTTTTCCTCCCACCATTGTACTAGTCCCAGTGTTATTTTTTCCTAGCAAGAGCATTAGTGTAGAAGCAGCATTATTTTTGTTAATCTTTAAAAGCAAAAATTTAATCACGGGCTTGTTTTTTCATGCATCAGTCTTAGCATTAGTGCACGCATGCGCAAAGCCTTTTCCCCATGTGTTTGAAATTGATGCACATTAGCCTTCACTCCACACTATTAATAAAGGTTACTGGGGCGTTAATTTGAGCAGGTTTTGTACTTAAAAACCCTGCTCCATCAATTCCCCCCTTTGATGGCATTTTTGAGCCATCACAAAATACCCATCATTCTATTTGCCACCTTTATTTTTATCTAAAGGTCTGTACTCTTTTCTCTCTTAATCATTCTTTCATCTAAATTTTTCATTTTATTATTATAATCTCCTTTCATGTCTTCCAATTCTATTTCATCTCTCTTTCTTGTTTTTTGTTTATCTAATTCTATCATTTTCCTCTTTTCATATCTACATTTGCAACATTTATATGTCATCATTATTGATAACACTACTGCAGCTATTGAAATAATTGGTATTAGTATTCTCCCTAATAAACTACTTCCAAATGTATTGAACCATTTACCTACAGAGGAAAAACTCTTACTAAGTTTCTCCCAGACACCATCAACCTCTAGTTGGGTCAAATCTTCATGTAATTTCGTAAAATTCTTAATATACCCTTCTAGATTTCTACTCTTTTCCGGAATATAAGTACAGCAATGTTGGATTTTCAACATGCCACAGACTCCACCCTCTTTTGCTAATAAGATATCAAGGGCAAGTCGATTTTGCAAAATCATTGATCTAATTGCAACCATTTCAGTATCAATCATTAAGAACCCACCAGCGGTATCCGTTAATAAACGATCAACCACTGTAGACAATTTTCGAATTTTGTGTGAATTCAGAACGACCCCAACTGAAGGTTGCTCTCTTTTTACGTATTAGTCTATGCTTCATTTCATTAATCCTATTATTCTTATCTACATGATAGACCTTTAGGAATACAATCCCGAAATATCAACTACCACATCAATATACAGGTAACCTATAGTAGGCACTTTTACCACACACATAATAAACTCCTGGAAAAACAGGATCAGTTCCTCCTTTCAATCCCCATCCGCCGGTTATTAAAAAAGTATGTTCACATTCACTAGTACAAATAAAATAATTCTTATAGTCAGTTTTTTGTCTAAGCAAGCAAAGTTTCCCTTCATGATGCCAATCCAGAGACATTGCAACATAAATCTCACCCTTCTTGTAGTTTCCCTCTCTAAAAGCCCATGGTGGAACATGTAAAACCTGTTCAGCAGCTTTTCTTTGAAAATCCTGTCTGCTATCTTCTACCATATTGATAAAAATCATTTTCCTCAGTTTGCAGACTACAAGTTAAGATATTTCTAGGACATATACTATATCTAGAGTCCGAGCAATATGAAAAAACTCACCCATATCTTTTGCTTTTCTATTACTAATCACTCTATTCTTGTCCTTTCTAATAGGAATTTCTGAAAATACTAAATCTAAATTTGAGTAATAGAACTCAAATTTTCCTGCAACATAGAATAGGCTGGTTAATTCACTACATGACACACCATATGTTAAGGGGAAATGGTGATAGTTCACACCCTCTGAGACAGACAAAGGTAATTGCATGCAAACATAACAATCACTCACATCCATCGTGTCCACATGCTCATAGAGGAGTTTTGTGAAAACATTTAATGAAAAATCACTAATCGATTTATCCTGATGATAAATACTTTCATCTATTTGTTCTATATTAGTACTGGGTATTTTAGTCACAACATTCACTCTTTCACCCATTACATTATTAGTATTATTCTGATTATTAGTCACCATTAGAATAGGAACAATGACAGTTAGTATTAACCACATTAATATTAATAATAAGACACTACATAAGCAAGCTTTAATACACCTACGTTTCAGACTAGGTTTTGGATGTTCAGTCACTGTAGCTTCTGCCATTTTGTGAACTATTTTAAAAATATAAAAAAAACTAGAAAAATATCTAAAAACTCTAAGGAAAAATGTAATAACTTCTAAATTTCGAACCTTCAAAAAATCCACCAAAACTAGTGTATCCAAACACGTAAAGGATTTCTTCTTTACTCCCCTCTTTTTAATTTTTAATTTTTTTTATATTTTATATCAGATTCTTTTCAAGTCTCTTTCAAATCTTCTTCAATTCTTCTTTATTCTTCAGCTTAATTTTGACTGGAGTTTATTCACCTAATCTTTTCACGGTTCTTTTTAAGGAGGTTTAAATTTGCTTTCACCAACTTGCTCAGTACCATTACCAATTTCTTTCTTTATTTGATCAGTGGTTTCAATCTCTTCCAAGATCACATAAGTATACTTTGGGGCTGTATATCACTTGCTCAGGATTGTTATTCTTTTTGTTCTTCTCAATAATTCTCTTTCTGATTCTTCTTGTTCAGTTTGACTTGAGACTTCATTTATATGCTCTGGCCTTCTCTTTTCAAGAATGTATTTCAATCTTTTCACTCCACTTGGCCAATTGTCTCCTTGCCTTGCTCTTTTTGCTTGAACCTCTTCTTCACCCTCCTCTTCAGGTTCACAGGTTCTTTTATTCAGCCCTTCCTTTGTTGTCTGTACTTTCTCTTTTTCTTTCTCAACAGCAGTCTTTCGAGACCCAGTAGCTGGGGCCCACTTTACTTGGCTTGTGCTCGGTTGTTCATCATCCTTCGGCTCATCAGAATCTGTCACTCTAGATTCTTTGGCTTCACAACCTCTAGCTTCTGGTTTCTTTTTTTCTTTGACCAGTTGCTGCTCACCGTCTTCAAATGGACTTGGGACTCCCCTGGTATGGCTCACATGAATCCAGGTTGTCAAGCCACCACACTTCACTGCTGTTGTTGTCACCAAAATGATTTGATATGGTCCATGACACCTGGGTTCTAAACACTACTTCCTTGTGTGTTTCTTGATGAGAACCCACTCACCAGGCCTCAAATCATGTGCTTGATCCAGCTGTGTTGCGGTTGCAATTTCTCCAACCTGATGAGACACAGAATGCACCAGACCAGCCAATCCTTTGCAATAATCAAGCACTAGATCATTAGAACTATTCATCAGTTTGTTTACTGGTACACTCGCTTGTCTCATTGCTCTTCCCATTAGTTCTTCATGAGGACTCAATCCAGTCTTTTTTATCAGGAATGCTTCTAAGACTCATCAATACCAGAGGTAAATCGTCAGGACATTTCAGTGTTGTGGATTCACATACCTTTGCCAATCTAGATTTTATAGTGCCATTGAGCTGTTCTACTATTCCAGAAGCCTTTAGACGATAGGCACAATGCAGCTTTTGTTCAATTTGTAATGCTGCGCAAATCATCTGAATTATCTCTTTGTTAAAATGCTTTCCCCTATCTGTTTCTAAAGTGACTGGAAATCCATACCTAGAGATAAGTTCTTTCAAAAGCAGTTTAGCTGTCATTCCTTCTTGTTGCCTCTACCCAACATGAAAACAAACCGACAACAAACAACACGTATTTTAGTCTGTTGCATGGGGCAATTCTATGAAGTCTAATTGGAGTCTTGTAAATGGTCCTGCTGCTTTTCCAATTCGTCCCCAACTAACAACTGTTTTTCTAACTGGATTCTGCTGCTGACAGATGGCACATCTTTGACATAGGCTCTCTGCAATGACCCTAAATTTAGGGTTATACCATGACTGCTTGAAGAGCCTAATCCTTGCATCTCTTCCAACATGTGCAATTCCATGGTATACTCTCGCCATCTGGGAAAGGAAGCAATCTGGCATAACTGGCCTACCATCTGTATACACCCACATTTCATCTTCTGTTCTCCTTGTACCACCTGATTTTATCCAAAGTTATCTTTCCTCGTCACTTGCCTCATCCTGCAACTGCCTAATGTCATCCCAAGATTCTAAAGAAGAATACATCAAGAGGCAATTAGTATTTTCTTTTTCCACCCTTCTGTTGATGGCAATTGAATTTAGTGCACAGAAATGCGCTATCTGATCTGATCTGCATATCTGTTACCATTCGTTACATAATCATTTTCTGATTTATGTGCAAAACATTTAACCACTGCAATCTTTTGAGGTAATTGCAAAGCATCCAATAACTCTTTTAAATTTTACCATTTTTGATCGAAGAACCTGAAGAAGTCAGAAATCCCCTTTGCATCCATAGCTGCCCAAAATCGTGGACCACCCCAAAACCATATTGACTATCAATAACTATGGTTACTCTCAGATGTTTGCCAATTTTACAAGCTCTAATCAGAGAGATTAGTTCAACTATTTGTGCAGATTTTACCTCATATAGGCAGGATGCTTCTAAGACTGTAGCCACTGTACATACTGCATAGGCAGAATTCAATGCACCTTTTTCATTTTTCAAACAAGATCCATCAACAAACATCACACTATCCGATTCTTCAAGCAGACTATCCTTGATATCTGGCCTTGGTTTTGTACACAACTCTGTCACATCCAAACAATCATGATCCGCTTCATCCTTAACCTCTTCACAAAAAGGACTAGGCAACAGTGTTGCCGGATTGATCATCGTACATCTCACAACTGTCACATTCTCAGCACCTAATATCACTCTTTCATACCTGATCAGCTGACTAGAAGTCATATGCTGAGTCCGGATTCTTGTCAAAAGAATTTCAACTGAATGTGGAAAGTATACTTTAACTGGATATCCCATCACAATTGATTCACTTTGTTCCAGACTCACACAAGTTGCAGCAACTGCTTTCAAACAACCTGGTAACGCTGCAGCCACTGAATCCAAAGTAGTAGAAAAATATGCCACTGGACGTCATGCCATTCCATGTTTTTGGGTCAAAACCTATAATGCACACCCATCTCTCACACAACAGTATAATGCAAAATCTTTAGCATAATCTGGCATACCCAATGCAGGTGCTTGACAAAGACTGTCTCGTAGTTCTATAAAAGCTCTCATACTTTCATCATCCAATTTAATCGGGTCAGTCACAAATTTGTGTGTCAACCTCTGTAGAGGTTTTGCAATCAATGAAAAACCATTGATCCTTTGCCAACAGTATCCAACCATTCCCAAGAACATTTGTATTTCTTTCTGAGTTTTAGGAGGACTCATTTGTTGAATCACGCTGATCCTTTCTGGCATCACTTTCCTGACTCCCTTCTCAATTCTATGTCCTAGATATTGGACATCTTGTTTACAGAATTGTAATTTTGCTGGTGCTACTTTATGTTCACCTTCTGCTAAATGGTTCAATAAGGCAATTGTATCTGTCACACATGCCTCTCGTGTCTTTGATGCCACCAGTAGGTCATCAATGTATTTAACCAATACTGAATTTTCTGGCATGACTAGAGTCTCTAGACACTTTTTCAAAATCTGATTAAAAATCGAGGAACTCTCTGTGTACCCTTGAGGAACTCGGCACCATGCCAAAACACGGTCTCCAACCAGGAATACAAATAAATATTGACTATCCAGATGTAAAGGAATCGAAAAGAACACTTGACACAGATCAATCAGTGTGTACCATTCTGCGTCACAGGGAATTTGATAAAGAATCACTGCTGGATTTGACACTATTGGACAACAGGGTACAACAATTTTATTGATTTTTCTTAAATCTTGCACTATTCTATATTTTCCACTTGGCTTTTTAATTCCCATAATAGGCGAATTACGAGGACTGCTTAGTATTGCTCTTAGAATGCCTTGTTCAATCATTTGATCAATCACAGGAGAAACTCCTGCTATTATTTCAGGACTCATTTTATACTGAGGTGAATTTGGATATGTGGCACCAGGTTTCACTGTAACCTGTAAAGGATCTAAGGGTGGGCGGAATTTGCGAAATTGTCTTTCGCAACTTATCGCGAAATTGCGCAAAATCTCCGCGAGCATGCAAAACTTTCGCGAAGATGTGGAGATTGCTTTTCCCACCCGTTCACGAAGTGTTTTTGCATGCTCGCTGGAAAATATATCTCCAACTTGCCCATGCGGTCGCTAATGGACGCGGCCATCTCGCTCACGATGCTTATTTCCTGTTTGCGATCGCAATGACGTGTTCGCGATCGTAAACTCTTGCGGGATAGCGCGACCGGCTACCAACAATCCAACATCTTGTGGCGCGCGCGAATGGATAGGAAAACTCGTCGGCGAACACAGGGACCCGGTAAGTCGCGACCAAGCGCGCGTAAATGCATTTTTAAAGCGCGAACAAGAAAAAACTTCCGTTTCGCGGCAGGTTGCGAAAGTTTTGACATTTTCGCGCTCTCCGCGGAACGCGAAAATGTCAAAATATCGCAAATTCCGCGAGCGGAACGAAATTTACCGCCCAGGCCTAATAGGATCCACACCTTTCATCTGACCAATTTATTTTCCTGTGAAGTCCCATACATCAGACCTAACTGAATCTCCCAGCTCTGCAGGCAAATTATTCTCTTTGAGAAGTGAAAACAACTCATCCACTTCTGTCCCTTGCTTCGCTAACATCATCTTGAATGCAACATCCTCATCTGGTGTTTGGAACGCAATACCATCTGGCGTACAATAGATGGTGCAGTTCATCTTACAAAGTAAAACCCTTCCTAACAAGTTCACCAGACTATCACATACCACAAACCGATGTATGTCTCTGAATCTTCCAATATGAACCTCAATGGGCTTTGCGATTGGTGTCTTAATATGCTTATTTGAGACTCCTACAACTTGGATAGTTTGTCCCGAGAGTGGTAGGTTAGGAATTTCTGCTGCTCTAACAGTAGAATGGGTAGCACCAGTATCCACTGGGAATGTAATGTCATTACCTTCCACTTTTCCATCAACAAATGGACCTGACTGATCTACCTCTAGAGTTGGTCCAAGCACGCACTATTCCTCCCCCTCAGGTACCTTCATTGAGATGAGTGTGAATCACTCTCATTGCATTGCAACAAGTATTGCAAAACCATTTGCACATTTTGATTCTTACCATTTTGTTCACCTGCGTGAAATCCAGTATTCTCACTGTATCTCTATACTTGAGCATTCACATTATTTGGCTTAGGAGCATGTGGCACTTGAAACTGTGGAGTAACTGCCTGCTGCAGCTACTGCTGCTGCTGTTGCTGCTGCTGTGTCACAACCACCTCATTCTGCATCTGTGGATTTAAATTTTGATTCACCCCATTACTCCTCTGTACAGATCTACACTCGTTCCTCCAGTGTCCAATCTTTCCGCACGGATGACAAGGATATTTCCTTTTCAAATCCTCTGTACTCATTTTACCTCTACCACCACCACCAGGTATTTGACAATTCTGATTTACACCCTTCATTTGGTAATCTATTTGGGAACCACTATTTGCTTCTTGCTGCTCTGCTACTTTCACTTGTGCCCACATCATCTTCTCTTTCAACTTTTTATGTCTTGACTCAATATCATCTCTACAATATTTAGCATACCATAATATCTCATCTATCATCTTGCTCTGCCAGCAAATTAAATGTTGCTGAATCATGTTACTAATCTCTGGTTTCAATCCAAACACAAAACAATATACAAAATGTCCCATATCCTTATCTCCAATATGCTCAAACCCACTGTAATGTTTGAACACCTGTAACAACCTCTCATAGTAAGCATGTACTGATTCTTTCGGCTCTTGTGTCATTCTGTCTATTTTAACCCAATCTGTTTCTTTTGGGGACATTTTACTCTTCAGATAAGTTGTTACCTGATTGTACTTTTTCATCACCACATTCAAAGGTGCTCCTGTCTTTAGATCTCTTGGATATTCATCTTTAGGCCAATCTACAGTAATCTTTACTCAGTCCACAAATCAGCTGGAACCACAATCTCAGACAAATCCATTCTATACGTTTTCTGTAACACCTTTGACTTCTCTATGTCTATTCCATATTCACAAGCAGCCTGTGCTAATATCTCATGAAGATTCCTTGCTTTCCAAGTCATATTTTCCCTTAAGAATAACAACTCTTCATCTCGATAAGTGCCTAATCTGTCTGGACTAATTGTACCAATAACGATTTCTATCAAATCCACTCTCAGTTTGCTCACATCTATACTTTGTGTTTGAGGTTGTTGCTTTTTCATTCCCCTTATCCAATCGTTTAGTTCATCTGGCAAAGGACCTACTGAACTCCATTATGTTGGAGTAACACTCTGCACTATATTTCTTGGCTCTGTTTGTGCACTTCTTTTTGGAGTTTCAGTTATCAACTCACAAACTGGAAGATCAATTAATGAGGTATTTGACTCAATCTGTTCAGCCTGATTAGCTACTATTACTGCCTCATTCCTAATACCATTCACCGGAACTGTTAATATATGTACGGTCAATATATTCTGTTTATCTCCATACAATGGAACTATAGGACCAGTTGTTACCGGAACTGTCAATGCCTCCATATTCAGACTCAATTGATTAATTTTCTGAGTCGACTCCTCTCTTGCTTTAGTCAATATATCCACTTCATTCTCCTGCACTGTTCTAGTAACTACTGGAATTTGTGGGGCTTGCAAAATCAGTGGTGCAGTTGGAACTGTCTCTTTAGGGCTTTCTTGATATGGTGGAGGTCTTTTTGTCAAAATATCATCTAACAATTCATCATCAGAATCCTCAAAATATAATTCTGATGTCTCTAAGTTTTTCTTTTTCTCTTTACATTTGCCTCCAGTCGATTCATCAGGAACTAAAACTGGTTATAAACCCTCTGTTACTACAGATCTCCTCCATCTTTTTAATCTTTCTTCTCGATTCTCAAAAGGAAATCTAGGAAACATATTTCTGTATCGTCCGCCACTACTATAACTCTCTCGCTCAAATGCCTCAAACTCCCATTCCTCAAGCGCTTCATACTGAGTAGGTCTAGGTTTTGGTTCTAGAGAATTCATTTGATCCCTCAAATTCTGTAAAATCCTCACATTAAATGTACCATGCTCTGGGAAAGCCAAAATACAATCACCCTCTGTATATTTCATCCAATTCTCTAACCAGGTACACGTATGATAACCACATTCTAACATCATAAAAGAAGCAGGCATATTCGGAGGTGGAATAAGAACTCCCTCTCTAGTCTTAATTGGTTTGTCCTTTTTAAAGAAACCCTTTATCTTTTTAATCAACTTCATTTTTCTCAACTCTCTACGCTGAAATAAAATTCGATAAACAAACAGATCTTTGTAATTCAGTGATTTCTATTTTTTAACAATTGTCCAATACCAGCGCGACTCACACCAACTAACCAATCAGAGAACTCCTACGTAAGCAATATCTCAACCAATACAAATGCAGCTTTCGAAAGTCAACTAATCACAGCTCTCCAAGCTCCCGCTATCTGACCAATGCCAGCGTGGCTTTTTCTGACGTCAGTATTACTCCTTCTACTGACCCTCCCTTTACAAAATAATATGGCAATGTTTTTTCTAGGTTTTCTTTACTAAAATCTTGTTAATAACAACATAAAGCAATGCTACCTTGTCTGTTCCACTAAATAAAGAGATAGTTTTAACTTCAAACAAGAGATTCTTACACTTCGAGTAAAACAACGACCAGCGCTATTCTACACCCAAACAAGCTACAAGTGGACTTGGTACTCCTCTAGGGATAAGGCCAAAGTTTCACAAGAGGACTTAATTTTAAGAGGTCTTGTTACTCCCCTGGGGATAAGGCCAGAGTTTCGGAAGTGGACCTTTCGCTATAACTCACAAAAATCTACTCCCATTTGTATAGTCCTTAATATAATACCTACAGCCTCTCACTGTTCAGTATTATTACAACAGACAAAGTACTTCTCCAGTGTGATAACTTATCCACACTATTCTTCTGCCTACTTCAGGCTAATGCATTATCCCGGAATTTCAGGTAACTCCGTACCCGAAATTCTAGACAACATAGAACAACAAATAATCAGTGATCAATATTTATTACCAAACTAATCAATAAACCGAACTCTGCTACCAAAAACTGATTCAGCGCCAATCAGGGATCGATAATTAATAACCACATAATAAAATATTCAACGGGCCCATGACACAAAAACTTACCCCAAAAATTCGCTGAAAGTCACTGAAATTTAGTTTCAAGACTAAATAAATCAGTGTTTCATTATACAAGCTCATAGCTAATAATTCTAAATAACTAACTAAGCCGGCATACCAACTTCTTTCCGTTGGTCGATGGACCTAAAGTTGGGAAGTTGATGGTAATAATATTAACTGTCTATCTAGCTATAATTACCTAAATAACCACAAACTCTGTATAAATGTAATTCTTTGATCACCAAATAATGTAAGTATAAAGCTCATACATGTACAGAAATCACAAGGCAAGCAATGCATTTATTCACGAGGACAGAGAGAGAAAACATATCAATGCAAATAATATCAAACTCATATCATATGAAATAATGCACATGAAGAAGTGGATAGGTGAAGAGACAAAAGTTTCAAAATCAAACTACATTTGCAAATTGATTATGCAAGGTACGAATTATCTGGCTAATACTAAACCAGGAATAAGGAAATACCACCCCTTGGCCGGAGGGAAAGTAGGTGGTCCCCTGAGATAGGTTTCAAGGAACAAAGATCATCAGGACTTGGCAATAGGACAGGAAACAGCTAGGCCTCTGCAAACCAACGGACAGTGTCGATCTCCCGCTAAGCTTCCCGCAAACACCAACGTCTCTAACTAACCACACCCCTAAAGGCACCCCAGTTATACCATAAAACCTACATGTCCAACCCACAGTTGTTGAAACATTCACAAAACTTTGGTCTCTCATTGGTTGATTTAGGGGATGTTCTTCCACACCACCATAGTCACAAGCACATGTTCTAATATTCCCTTTGTTTTCTATTCATTATTATTATGCTGTTTTATACATTTCCTAAAGACTGTAACATGTATCGGAAACTTGCCGCTGTCGACTGAAGAAGTTTTAAAATTTCTTCTCCTTCTCAAGCCATCTCTTCCTCTTCTTGGCAGACACACTGCATTTTTCCCAGTGAAGGTCCCCTACTGCCTCTTTCTCCACTCTCTGTCAGTGCTCGATTTTCAGTATTTTATTTGATCCCATTCAGAGATTTAACACTCTATTGTTCACGTAGAATATAGGCTTTAATATTTTCTAAAGTTAAATAAACACAAACATTATTAATTTCACGAATATACTTTTCACTGTTAACCGCCCACCATTGTACTAGTCCCAGTGTTATTTTTTCCTAGCAAGAGCATTAGTGTAGAAGCAGTATTATTTTTGTTAATCTTTAAAAGCAAAAATGTAATCACGGGCTTGTTTTATCATGCATCAGTCTTAGCATTAGCGCACGCATGCGCAAAGCCTTTTCCCCGTGTGTTGGTATTGGTGCACATTAGCCTTCACTTCACACTACTAATAAAGGTTACTGGGGCGTTAATTCAAGCAGGTTTTGCACTTAAAAACCCTGCTCCATCAAATGAAACAACAAGAGGAACTCACTTACTATTTTGTGATGATCATTCATGTTATTGTTCGACGATATCAGTCTCATATCATCAGCTGTACGGAAACTAAATAAACAGGCACTTGACGCCGCACCTCGAAATACATGAATGGAATTTTTGTGTTTCATCGTTGCTACAAATAAACCTTGACTTTTTAGCAGTGTCGATGAAGCCCATGTATACACTTTAGTTTTTGATGGCATAAGTTGGGGCAATGGAGATAGTTCATTATATTTCTCCTCAGGCATGATATTTATTGACACACCCCTATCGACAATGAAAGGTATTGAGCAGCTGTTGACTTTTAGGGTGATTTTCGGACAATGTTTGAATGACTTCGGTGCTTTGTCATGTCACGTTTTCTTCGACTAGTATTTCTCCTCACATGCAGCAAAGCCAACATGCCCATGTTTTTCTGAGGTAGACATCGACATGGCACAACAATCTTCTTCACTTTCACTTGACATTAATACTGAAGAACTGTTTGATGAAGATTTAAATAACGATTGACTTCCTTTGGTGTCGACTTGCCTCAGCTGATATAGTCGCTTTGCTTTGTGGATGTGCATCAAACATCACTTTTGGAACATTCAGGTGGCCATTTTGTCTACGTGCCATGGCGCACTTACTTTTTAATTTGCCCGGCAGACTGTTACAAAATGGTTCTCCTTTCTATAGCCTTTGTAGATCTGCACAATGGCGGGACATTTACCTTCGCTTGGAATCAAAAATCCACACCTAAAGCACAACTTCTTTTTCTGTGGAGTAATAACTCTGTGCCTCTCGACCTTGGACTTTGGCTTACTTTTCGTGCTTATGACTAACACACTCTGGGCACCTCCAGCCTCCATGTCAGCAACTTGTTAATCAGCATGCTCTTCTGCCCTGGCGGCTGTGAGAACTTGATCCAGACTAAGAGTTTCTCTTAGCATTCAGCGTCTGAATGAATCTGACAAGCATCTGTCAATCACGCTGAGGTGTATAGTTTCCTCATCATTATAGACAAAAAACCGTACGGCTGACCAATCTTAAGCACACCAAATCCCAAATCAATACACAATTTCTTAATAGGTGCAAAAACACGTCCAGAGCAGGCCGTACTTGTGCTCTACTGGAAAACCAGATATACAAACTCTTTTACAAAGGGACGGTGCACCAAAGGAAAAGTCTTTTCAAATATTCCAATTGTTGTTCTTTTATTCTCATTCAACTCTCAGAAAAATCAGACTCAGCCAACGCGTTTCGTTCTTTACGAACTTCATCAGGGCTGTGAAAGAATACAAATAAAAACATACATATGTATAAAACACATCAAGTACAACATGAAACACAACAAACTACATTACTAATAATACATATAAAAGTGACATTACTATATGTTTCCATACAAATAGTGGAAAAACAACGGAGAACATACAAAATAGATTTCACATATACATATATTACACACAAATTTTATAAAAAAATTTTTGGGAACATATTAGTCAGATACATATAAAAAACAAGAGTTAAAACTTTCACAAACAACACATATATCTCCTGCCTAGGTATGTACATTGTCCAATGTTCTAAATAGAGAGTTCCATTTAATGTTTAAAAGTCTAGGAACCTGATCTGCAAGTGAGTTAATTGATTTAAGATAAAGAAATGGGTCTTTGTAGATACCAAATAACAGTGATTTAAGTGACTACCACTCTAATAAAAGAAAAAAGAAAAATCTTTTGTTTATATGCCAATTCTTACCATAGATTGTTTTTAAGGAACGACCTCCACGAATTTCAAAAGTGGTCGGCTTCCAAGTGGTATGTTTGTTCATATAAAATTGTATGTAACCTAGTAAAAATGAATTTTTTTTAAAAGATTTTTTTGTTATAGCCTCATGTGGGCATGAAAGGTCGTAATCAAATAGAAATGCGCGAATAACAAAGGCTTTTCATAAGAAAGCGAAAGGCACCTTACCTCTCCAAGTAGCTGAAAGGTGTATGTATAAGTACGATCCTAAGTGCGTCACCGGCTAGTTCAAATAACAGTCGGACTCTTAGTTCAGTCCATATGTATCATAGGTAAAAATACAACAACCCTGTTGTTGTATATTTAGGCCCAATGTACAGGCTCCATTTTTCTAAAAAAACAACACAAAACGGAAAATGGATGTCCATTCTTAATCTTATTTTGTTTCACAAATATCCATTCTTAATTACGTTTCCAGATATTAATGTTCCAACCCAATATTGATGGATGCGACAGCTTATATCTCCCATTATATATTTATCCATAGCCTAAGACCCGATATTATCATATAACAAATATGTCAATTAGACACAGCAGAGACCGAAACCAGGTTTCTAATACTCTCCACGCAACGGTAATATACAACGAGTTGTAAACCGTAAGTATTCCCATTTTACATTGAACATCTTTATATAGTTCCTACGTAGTTAAACTTAAAATGACAGAGCCGTCACGTAATATACGCCATGAAAAACAAAAGACAAACAGAATGTCTTTGTCAATTGATATTTAGTGGTCCTTGGTCGCCTTAAATCGTTTATAACAAGAGGATTGTATTGAGGCGATGTCCACGATAGTATTATAAGCAACGTCAAAATCAACCAGTTGACGTGGAAACATCCCTTTAATTTTCATCCCAAGCCCCAAAAAAATATCACGTCAGCGTGTTACTTTCTCAATCCACCAAACGATTCCCGTCTTACCTTCGAAACGGGCGCTTTCTCAGGTTACCAACGAAACCATGCCCCATAGGTCGAACGTCTTAAGTAGGCCCAACCCTCATGTCACGTGACGGATCACGGAAGAATTAAAATCGCTACTACGATACTAGAGCTGAATTTCCAACCTATGGGCGCCATTTTGGAATGGTGTACGGGTGTCGTGTGTACAACGTCTAATCTCAACTAAAACCGAGGTTCATTCGTATATATTGTTTATAAAAATATACGAAATTAGATTCTATTACCAAAAGTATGCAGCCGTCACGTGACGGGTCACGGAAGTATTTTAATCGCTACTACGATACTTGGGCTGAATTTCCAACCTATGGGCGCCATTTTGGAATGGGATCTATATAATTTACGTGTTCTGATTCCACATTGCAATATATCGTGGTCAATATGAGTTTTCTCACACCCGCTGGTACCATTAGACTAGTCTGTCTTTCTGTGCCTGTATTTTCCTTATTTGTCTTATTTTGAATCGGAACAATCTGTAAATATCTACTAGCGGTCATCATATTACAAGTCCCATTGGGTATACCAACTCGCCTATTCTGTTTATAAGGCCTGTCCAGAGGAGACTTTGAATAAATGACCATGTGCCTTCACATTTCTCACGGTCTTCTATATCTTCTGTTTGATACTTGGCTTCATTCTGTCTGTTTCGTTTTCTTCCCCTTCTTTTTAAGTGGTGTTTTCCACTGTTTGAAACTTGATTGAAACATGAAATTCTATATACCGAGCCCGGCTGGGCAGGGTAACAATGTCTCTAGATATTATATGTCCAATTGGACAGGCGACACATCCCTTCCCTTTTGAATTTGAATTTATATTGGACTACTATCGTATTGAACATACAATTAGTTTTTATGAAATTGATTGTGTAATTTAAAACAGAGCTGAACTAGGTATTCAATCATATAGACACCATTAACTGTTGCATGGTATTTTCCTTTGCAAAGATTGTGTATTTATTAGGAGAGGCTTTAACGTCATTTTGCTCAAATCAATTCTAGCCCATATACTTTTCGTTCTAAATATAAAAAAAAAAAAAAAAAAATGGCCTTCGTATTTAGCCTAGATTTGAACGCTATGCTTACTTGTTTATTACCAACGTACCAATATTCGTACTGGTTTCACAAACCGGTATGTAATTTCAACGTGTCGCCTAGTTATTTGGGGATCCGCCCCCCTTCCCCTTTTTTTTTGATATTTTAATGTTTTTCCAAATATACCGAGACGGATGCATACTTCTGGCAATAGAATCTAATTTCGTATAATTTTAAAAACAATATATACGAATGCACCTCGTTTTTAGTTGAGACTAGACGTTGTACACATTACACCCGTACACCATTCCAAAATGGCGCCCATAGGTTGGAAATTCAGCCCAAGTATCGTAGTAGCGATTAAAATACTTCCGTGACCCGTCACGTGACGGCTGCATACTTTTGGTAATAGAATCTAATTTCGTATATTTTTATAAACAATATATACGAATGAACCTCGGTTTTAGTTGAGATTAGACGTTGTACACATGACACCCGTACACCATTCCAAAATGGCGCCCATAGGTTGGAAATTCAGCTCTAGTATCGTAGTAGCGATTTTAATTCTTCCGTGATCCGTCACGTGACATGAGGGTTGGGCCTACTTAAGACGTTCGACCTATGGGGCATGGTTTCGCCGGTAACCTGAGAAAGCGCCCGTTTCGAAGGTAAGACGGGAATCGTTTGGTGGATTGAGTAAGTGACACGCTGACGTGATATTTTTTTGGGGCTTGGGATGAAAATTAAAGGGATGTTTCCACGTCAACTGGTTGATTTTGGCGTTGCTTATAATACTATCGTGGACATCGCCTCAATACAATCCTCTTGTTATAAACGATTTAAGGCGACCAAGGACCACTAAATATCAATTGACAAAGACATTCTGTTTGTCTTTTGTTTTTCATGGCGTATATTACGTGACGGCTCCGTCATTTTAAGTTTAACTACGTAGGAACTATATAAAGATGTTCAATGTAAAATGGGAATACTTACGGTTTATAACTCGTATATTACAGTTGCGTGAAGAGTATTAGAAACCTGGTTTCGGTCTCTGCTGTGTCTAATTGACATATTTGTTATATGATAATATCGGGTCTTAGGCTATGGATAAATATATAATGGGAGATATAAGCTGTCGCATCCATCAATATTGGGTTGGAACATTAATATCTGGAAACGTAATTAAGAATGGATATTTGTGAAACAAAATAAGATTAAGAATGGACATCCATGACATTTTCCGTTTTGTGTTGTTTTTTTAGAAAAATGGAGCCTGTACATTGGGCCTAAATATACAACAACAGGGTTGTTCTATTTTTACCTATGATACATATGGACTGAACTAAGAGTCCGACTGTTATTTGAACTAGCCGGTGACGCACTTAGGATCGTACTTATACATACACCTTTCAGCTACTTGGAGAGGTAAGGTGCCTTTCGCTTTCTTATGAAAAGCCTTTGTTATTCGCGCATTTCTATTTGATTACGACCTTTCATGCCCACATGAGGCTATAACAAAAAAATCTTTTTAAAATAATTCATTTTTACTAGGTTACATACAATTTTATATGAACAAACATACCACTTGGAAGCCGACCACTTTTGAAATTCGTGGAATTGAATTGAAATTCGTGGAGGTCGTTCCTTAAAAACAATCTATGGTAAGAATTGGCATATAAACAAAAGATTTTTCTTTTTTCTTTTATTAGAGTGGTAGTCACTTAAATCACTGTTATTTGGTATCTACAAAGACCCATTTCTTTATCTTAAATCAATCAACTCACTTGCAGATCAGGTTCCTAGACTTTTAAACATTAAATGGAACTCTCTATTTAGAACATTGGACAGTGTACATACCTAGGCAGGATATATATGTGTTCTTTGTGAAAGTTTTAACTCGTGTTTTATATATGTATCTGACTAATATGTTCCAAAAAAATTTTTTATAAAATTTGTGTGTAATATATGTATATGTGAAATCTATTTTGTATGTTCTCCGTTGTTTTTCCACTATTTGTATGGAAACATATAGTAATGTCACTTTTATATGTATAATTAGTAATGTAGTTTGTTGTGTTTCATGTTGTACTTGATGTGTTTTATACATATGTATGTTTTTATTTGTATTCTTTCACAGCCCTGACGAAGTTCGTAAAGAACGAAACGCGTTGGCTGAGTCTGATTTTTCTGAGAGTTGAATGAGAATAAAAGAACAACAATTGGAATATTTGAAAAGACTTTTCCTTTGGTGCACCGTCCCTTTGTAAAAGAGTTTCCTCATCATTAAATTATTTGAACTTACAGTGCTTGATAAATGAAGCAGGGTCCAGTTTTACCATATAATGTCTCAGCTATTGTTTTCCACATCTGAAGCATGAAAGACCTGAATGTCCCTGTTAGGCAAAAGGTAAGGGTGTGCTAAATTTGACATACTGCTTAAGCATTTACTGAAACAGTAGGCTTATTTATTTAGCATTTTGATTGAGGTTCTAATGCTTCATTGTCTTTTGATGTTCAATGTCTCTCTCTCTCTTTCATTGCATTGTCGTGATTTTAAACGTATTTTATTGCATGTTTTTGCTCTTGATCAGTGATGTGTCTTTGACACTTATTATTTGCTAGATTGCATGGTGTTATTTTTGAATAATGATGCGTTATAGACATTTATTGTTTAGTCGTTTGAATAAATAGTGTCACTCCAGACTCAATTCCTGCATTTTGAGATGTGTATCTTGTTATTTCAGATGTAACAACAAGAAAGGGTTTGACCCCTAATCAGTAAGGCCGGACCAATATAAAATAAACCAACAAAGAAGCTGCCAATACTGAGCTCAATCAAACTTCACATTTATACCAACACCCAGATGACCAAAACCCTCTGGATGGGGGAAATTTGAATTTTTTATTTTTCTTTATCAAATATCTTTAAGACATATCTTATATTATGTTGAAAAAACATTTGTTTTTTTTTAGATTTCAACAAAACACATTGAATGTAAATTAGACATACACTGAAGACAGCACAACAACACTTAACACAAAAACAAAAAATTGTAATACATCTTCAATCAAATTCTCTGCACAATAAACCATTAATCAGTAAAGATCATGTTCTCTACATATTTGTGATCTTCCAGTTTATATCTCTAATCTATACCTCTGAAGCTTAATTCTGTACAACACATTTTTAATTGTTGAATCAGAGGTAAATTTCCAACTGGTGGACCAACTGACAAACAAACAGTTGACGCGTTTCGAACCCTTGGGACATAAATGTCAGGTTTTCCTCCGGATGTAGAACATCAAGCTCACTCTTGTCTTTTAAATAAATGCCAATCTCCTTGTTCACCAGCCGGATATGTTTTAAAGATATTTGATAAAGAAAAATAAAAAATGCAAATTTCCCCCATCCACAGTGTTTTGGTCGTCTGGGTGTTGGTATAAATGTGAAGTTTGAATGAGCATCAGTATTGGCAGCTTCTTTGTTGGTTTATTGTTATTTCAGACAGCACATTTCCATAACAGTTTATATAGTAAAAACCACTCTCCAACAGAAGTGTATCCAGTCTCTCAACAAATTTGACGATGGTCTCACCAGCTTTGTGTCATTATTGACTGAAGATGTACCTTTTGTAATCTACATTTGGCATTGGATTGAATTTGAGAATCAAGCCTGCTTTAATTTGACGGGATGATAATTTCATGAGCCTCTGGCATTTTTTTTATGACTTCTTTTACACCGCCACCAGCAAGATTCCTAAGGCACTTGATAATCTTTGTGTTATCTGCTTCTTGTATTGCATCAATGAAATCATCAAATATCTCTATCCAGGCAGTCCATCTATCCCCATATTCAGTTTTTTGGTGCTATCGAATGGCGGTGGTGGTTTTAGGAAGGCGGCAGCATTGTAACCATTGGTAGAACTTACTGATGCTTGGTGATCTTGTCTACTCAAACCATCTCTGAGATCATGCGGCGTGCTTGCCTAGGGTCATATTTGATAAAGACAGGAAACTTGACCTCTTTTTTGGTTTACATTGGAAAAGCAAACTTTCGCGATTCAGATCACCGCTCTCGGTTTTCTGAACTTTGAAGACCTCTGGAGTTGCTCAGAGCTCCACTCTCCAGATTTGGTGGTGGGACGCTTCGGCCATGGACGACTCCACAAGCACAACCCCAGGTGTTTCCTCTGGGGTCACTCCATCTGGTGCTTTAGCATGATTGCTCTCTTTAAGCAGCGCTGGTAAGCAGATGACCATTTCTTGTATCTGCAGCGCTTTGCCTTTAGTCGTCTCTTTGTGCTGTCTGACAAATGATTGAACTCTTCTTCGAAGCACTTCTGTTCTCAGCATCATCTTGCAATTTGCTGTTGCTATTAGTTGCTCTTTTAAAACCTGGTTGCATCCGCTTATAGTGTTATCATTTCATAGGATGAATGGCTTTTTTTTAGTTGCGTAGTAGCATGGGAACTCCCTTTGTGGCCTTCCCAGCAGTTATTTGACCAACTATGTATAGACTTCTTAGTGAAGTTTTGTTATCTTCAAATGCTTTACATGGACTGGTGCTGCTCTTTGACTTCACATATGCCAAACATCAATTCCGCACTTCCACGGAGGCACACATGGCATGCACGAGCAGTTTGCTGGACCACGACAAACTCTGGGAGAGCACTGTCGATCTTGGGGTTACTAATCCCACCCTCGTTGCCAGTTGTAGCCTTCTCCTCAGTCCGGGTACTCGCCAATGACTACACCACACACAGATCTTAATATAACATTTCTTTATTCTGCTGCGTGTAACCGCAAACTCAACATTCTAAACTTGCATTCACTTCACAACACACTAATGCTCACATCACAGTTCTACTGAGTCCATTAGGAGCCACTTGGGTTCCGTCATTGCAAACTCACATGACACTACACACACTAAGGTATATGTGGCATAGAAAGGATTGTGAGATCAGGGACAGTTTGGAAAGGTGTTGAGACCAGGCACCAAATGCCCCATCTCCTTAGAGAGTCCCATTACCACAGTAAGAGAGACTGCCCCTTTACAGCTATGTTTGAAAGCTGTTTTGGGGAAGCATGGTGCTTTGTTTTTAGAGAAATTGGTTCTAGTAAGGGGATTTGAGCATCACATTATTCTTAAGCCAGGTACATTGCCTGTGTCACAAAAGGTAAGAAACTTAGGCAGGAGCAAAAGAGGAAAGTTGGAACAACGTTTGAAAAAACTTTGTACTGACAAGGTTATTGAGCCCATAGACTTGTCAGAGTGGATCTCACCTATTGTAGTGGCTTTGAAAAAATCTGGAGAATTGAGACTCTGTATGGACCTTAGGTCATTAAACAAGAAAATTTTGGTTGGTTGCTTTCCTCTCTCCAAAATAAAAGAAATACTGGCTTAATTGGGTGTAGGGCAAGTTTTCCTCTACCTTGGACCTAAGGGCGGCTTATCATCAAGTTGATTTATCGCTGAAGTCATGGTCTCTCATGGCTTTTAGCACACCATTTGGGGCATTCAGATTTCAAAGAATGCCATTTGGACTGGCTTCAGCTGCGTTGGTTTTTCAGAAATTGATGTAACAGACTTTGGGAGGGCTGCATTGAATATTGGCTCATAAGGATGATATCTTGATATTCACAGATCCAGGTCAGTCTCATCTCAGGTTGTGGGACAAGGTACTGTGGCTGCTCCTCAACTATGGTTTCATTGTCAAGCATGAAAAGTGTCAGTTAATGGTTCACAAGTTACAATACTTGGGGCACACTCAGTCACCAGAGGGTATTTTACCAACAGAAGACCTGTCAAAAGCCATCAGGAAGTGCCCTGGCTAAAGATCAATGAAGGGCCTAGGACTGCGTGAGTATTACTCTAGGTTAGTTCAGAATTTTGCATTTCAGATGAAACCTCTTAGAAAATTATTGAGTTCTGGTGCAAAGTTTATCTGGGAAAAAGAGCAATCTGACACATTCAATCAACTGAAGGACTTGATTATCATTGCTCCTGCCCTTCAATCATACAGGGATGACGTTCCATCGGTATTCGCTGTGCATGCTAGCGGCAAGGGTTTGGGAGCTGTGTTTAGCCAAATTGTGCAGGGGAAGAATAACATGATTGGTTTTGCTTCCAGAATATTAACACATACAAAAACAGAATATTAACATCAGCTGAGGAAAAGTACAGTGCTATCGAGGGTGAAGTGTTGGCATGTGTTTGGTCGCTCAACACTTTGCAACTTATTTGTGGGTAAAATTATTTGGTTACTACAAGCCTTTGGTGAAACATTAAATCACAAATGTCTTGGGAGTGCTGGCCACAGGCTGGTAAGCTTAATACCCAAGATGTATGAGTACAATTTCAAGGTTAAACCCATTCCGAGAGGTAGAAATTGCAGAGTAGATTTCTTGTCCAGGTGTCCAGCAAAGATAAATGAAGTATAGAATGGTGTCTTGAAAGATGAGTTGGTAGTAGGTTTGGTTGATGGTGGTGTAATGACCAAAGGTGCAACTTCAGAAGAAGATTGGCAATTGAGTTGCATCAAGGATGAGCGATTGAAAAAGTTGAAAGAGTTTATCACTCAAGGGTGGCCCAGAGAAGGTTCAGTGCCAGAGGAATTATCTGGTGGTAAGGTCTAGTTTCGAAAATAACTTAGCATCTTTCAAAGTGGTCACCAATTCGCTGATGTTCAGTATGGGAAATGTGTCAGCCACCACACATTGGTTTAATGACCTCAAGCCCGCACAAAATCTCAACTTTACAAGTGTACCTTTCAGATTGTCTTCAGCTGCCAGTGTTTTTCGGCATATGGTGACTGAAATTTTCAAGGGGATCAGCAATACTGTGTATTTCCAGGATGACATTTTGATTTTCTGAAAATCTATTAAAGAACACAACAATGCCTTGAAATCGGTGTTGAGGAAATTGGCGGAAGTGGGTTTAACTCTCCGAAAGGATAATTGTCTGGTTGTGGTGGAGCAAATTAAATATCCGGGGTACACCATATCTTCTGCGGGGGCTAAACCTAAAAAAAGTTTGTGTAGTGCCATTGATTTAGCGCCCCCTCCATCAGATAAAGATCAATTAAGATCTTTCATGGGCTTAATTGAATATTATGCAAAGTTCATGAAAAATGTTTCTGATAAGACTGTATGTTTGAGGGTACTTTTTGTGTGGGATGAACAACATCAAAAATGCTTTCACAACATAAAAAAAGAGATATGCGAGGTTGATGTTTTAACGCAATTTGATGTAAAATGTAAATCCATAATCACCGTTGATGCTAGCGCTACGGGGTCGGGGGCCATTTTGTCCCACAAAAATTTAGGGAGAACTGTAACTTTTGCATCCAGGACACTTACCCCCTCGAAACAAAATTATTCAATCATCGAAAGGGAAGCCCTGGCAGCGTCTTGGGGTGTGGACTATTTCTGCACATATGTGTGGGATACCAAGTTTTTGCTTTGTACAGACCATAAGCCCTTATTGAAGATCTTGTCTCCAGGCAGATTGTTTAGGCTGTCAGTAGACTGGAAGATAGTTGATGGTCCAGCTGTGCTGAATGCTGAAAAAAACATAGCAGTAGCTTCAGTGGAGGACGTGGTTATAGTGGTGAAGGTGCATTCAATGCCTCTGAGTGGCTGCAAGAAATGGACGCAGATGACGTTTTGAGGGACATTTTGAGAATGTTCAACAAAGGCTCCAGGCTCCAAGAGAGAGAGTTGTGTGTCTGTTTCGGTACAGCCATACATCAAGATTCTGGATGAGTTGTCTTCGTGTGGAAAAGGTGTATTGGCTCCAGCTCATGGTGGTCATCGGGGCAAACGTTAACCCAACGCGACCTTAAAGCACAGTTTTGGTGACCTGGATTGGACGAGCAGGTGGTTAGTTGGGTGGAAAGGTGTGCTGTGTGTAAAGAGGGTGAAAAGAGATTGAAAGTGGGCGGCAGGTTAGATATGGGACACATTAGTAATCCAAGCGAGGCATGGCATAGCATTTGTTTGGACTTTATTGGTACCATGGAAGAATTAGCTGGGTACAACAGGTTTGGCACTGTGGTGGTAGATGTGTTCTCCAATTGGAATGTGAAATTTGGTAAGGAGATTTCTACTGAGAGTACCATCAGGTAATTAGGGGAGCTGTTTAAGGAGGAAGGCATTCTGTCAATCCTTATCACCGATAATGGTACGCAATTGGTCTCATATGAGATGCAAGCATTTTTGAAAGACTGTGGTATTGCTCACCATTGCACTTATTTGTACAACCCGCAGGTTAATGGCCTCTGTGAGAGAGCCAACAGTTGTCAAAGGAATTATCCAAATGGTTAGTGGGAATGGGTGTGTTGTGCGTAAAATGGTGGATGAGATGATTTGGGCCTACCTTAACACCAAGCAGGGGAACGGTGGGAAATCACCATTTGAAATGGTGCGGGGAAGGGCTCCTAGTTCCAAATTAGGGCCCGCATGGATGAAGGAGTGGGTTTCTTTGGGCGATGTTGGTAGTAAGCCTCAAAGGAGTTCTTATACTCATTGTGGTGCCAGAGCGGGCGATTTGGTAAAAGTCAGGAGTGGAAGGATTGGTAGAGGCCTCTCTCTAAGGGACCATACAGGCTCAAGAATGTTTTTTTTATTATTTTTTTTTATTTATTATGCATATAACAAGATCTGCAGTTACATTTCTCATCGATAAGACATTACATTTACAGTCTCTCATTGATCGACACCGTGCACAGTGAGATACAATCATGCTTAGTTGCGATTTCTTATACCTCATCTTTTGAATTCCGGTCTATTACATATATGCCCTCTATAGGTATTTCATTCACCCCCCACTCTCTCCCATTTCTTGGGGCATCCTCTGTTGATGTACGTAGCTTTCTCCGCCACCATGACCATGTCCATATCCCTACACCACTCTTACAGGGCTGGGACTTGTACCACCCCCCCCCCCATTTCTGAGCTATATTCCGCTTAGCTATCATCATCCCTGTTGTTGCCCAATTTTGGTCTGTGTGGTTGAAGTCTGTTGGTTCCCTTATATTAACAGACAACGTTTGAGTTCAGGCGGGACTGGGGGTCAAGAATGTTTTTGATCATTCTGTAATATTGGAAAATGGTGAAAGGTGGAATCTTCGATAGGTAGCTCTTTACCAGAAAGGTGGTCGATTTTCCGAAGAAGAGACTTCCCGCAGCAGTGGGTACATTTTGGTCCAAGTATCCGATTGTGCTGGCAGCCTGGTTTGGTTTGAGACGACTGCAGCGGGTGGTTAGGGCTCTTTGGTGTCCCGGTCAGAGCCTTCGGGTGGTTTCGGAGGAATTCAGTCGAATGTTTAAAATCTGGGTTCTGAGAGTGCCTGAATCATTAGGAGTCACAAACCACCTTTGTACCTTACAGATTTTATATGATGTGCTGGATTTCTTTTGCTTTGTTTCCCTTGATTTCGTTTTGTCCTATTTGCTGGGTGGAAAGGGAGAAGATGTGTTGTACTTATTATGCGGTCCAGTCTTTATGGAACATTCTGTAATTGTGAGTTCTAGTTTATTGTTTGAAGGGGAACGTTCTCCTGCTAGTCATTTGTTTTCTGACCAACTTGTAGGAGTCCGTTCTTATCTACTTTTTAACTTAATAAAAAAGAGTTTCGCTTAATTGTGGTGTCCGTAGATCCTTCGTCTTTACAACACGCTGCCTTACAGTACTCCAGATTTACCAAGCACCGCAGGGCCACTCATGGTAGCCTTGCTTGGCTTGGTAAATCTCATGTATGCTTTGCATCACCCTTGAGTTACCTTGTGTGGTGCAAGGGTGGCACAAAACTTTGATAAATATGGCCACTTATTCCAATATGTTTAAGATAGCTCAAGCTGAATGCAGCAGAGGTCACAGTTTCCAGTTACAGTTGGATATATCAGTGGGAGTGAGGGAAAGAGGGAGAGAGTGTGGCAATCTGATCCTTCTGAAGTTTATAAAATGAGTACCATTTATTTAGCTACTATTATTGACAACACCAGCACATGGAGCCCGATGTACAATCATCCATTTACAAACCAGAATGTGCAATTTGCACATCAGCTGGTTTGCTAATGCCTATACATTTGAGAAGTGACCTATGTACTAACAGACAACATTACAAATTGTACATTGGTCAAGGTTGCACTACAATTTACCCAATGAATAGACAGATCAGAATTTTCCAACTCCTGTGAATGACTGTACATGCAAGAATTGTGGCCTACAAGGTATAGCAGAACTTGTCTATGCATTTGCTTTTCTAAATAGTATTTAGAAAAGAGAAGAGTCATCCACTACCCAAGGGTGTCCCACAGAAATAACTTCACATTTGCAAACAAAGTAATACTCTCTTTGTGGTGTTTGTATCTGATTTATGGTTTGCAACAACAATGGCAGTTTTGAAGCATTGGCACATTCCCTTGAAGCTCCGAAATTAGAGGGTGTGTCCCTTCCATGCTACATCGTTCTAATCAGGAAGATTTTTCCCAATCGTAAAAGGGGTTTTGTACATACCAAAATACTTTTTTGTGGTCACAATTTGATTTTACTAAAATGATACTTATAATATATTTACTTAAAGGGGCTTCCAGCCACCTTTATTCACCCATTGGCCTGTTGTTGTGTCATTCACATTTTGCTTCTGCCCACCACAGCATTTAGCATGGGGCAGTGAGTCAGTCTGCTTCAGTCACTGGTTAACTTCATTTTGAGTGACTGCATTTTGCTCTCTCACAATGAGCTTATCCACACAAAAGGTAGGGCCCGATTCACAGAACTAACTTAAGACAAAATCCTAAACTTACTACCATTTTGGTATTCACAGAAGGCACTTACTCATTTTGGTATTCACAGAAGGCACTTACTCATTTCGGTATTCACAGAAGTTAGGAGTCCTAACTTTAGGACTCCTAAATGCCTTCTGTGAATACCGAAAGTCTGAAAATTAGGAATTTTCTCAGTTTAGTAGTAGTATAGTTAGGACTCCTAACTTTAGGACTCCTAAATGCCTTCTGTGAATACCGAAACTCTTAAAATTAGGATTTTTCTCAATTTAGTAGTAGTAAAGTTAGGACTCTTAACTTTAGGACTCCTAAATGCCTTCTGTGAATACCGAAAGCCTTAAAATTAGGATTTTTCTCAGTTTAGTAGTAGTAAAGTTAGGAGTCCTAACTTTAGGACTACTAAACTGAGAAAAATCCTAATCTTAAAACTTTCGGTATTCACAGAAGGACTTTAGGAGTCCTAAAGTTAGGATTCCTAACTTCTGTGAATACCGAAGTGAGTAAGTGTCTTCTGTGAATACCAAAATGAGTAAGTGCCTTCTGTGAATACCAAAATGGTAGTAAGTTTAGGATTTTGTCTTAAGTTAGTTCTGTGAATCGGGCCCGTAGTTTCTTTCAGTGCCAGTGTTTTTTGTTTTTAATTTATAATAACTTTAATGTTGTCTTTGTGTTTAGAGCCTGATGTGATAGCAGGACATTTTTCATGTGCCGGACACATTCCAGCTTTGGCAGTTCCTGTCTATTGCCGATGCTGTTGTAAATTCTTTTGGGAGTGAGCTTTGTTTACCTGTATCTGATTGCTGCAATTTCTCTGGTCTAAAAAAGTTGGGGAAAACAGAGACTTTTGAAAGACAAGAGTAATAAAATAAGCATTTGCAAAGCTAATCAGTCTGGGCTTTCACGTAGCTACAGTACCTCAAACAATTGCTAGATGTCTCACTCAAGTCAGAAGCAACTGCTTAAGAAGTCTGACAGGAAGCAGCAATACTCACGTTGTTACTAAGGGGCAGATTTACCAAGGGGTTGCATTACTTTTATGGTGCAGCCCCAATGCAAAATAATTGTTGGTATTTACTAAGCCATGCAAAGCCACTTTGCGTGGTTTAGTGAATACAAAGTAACTCAAGGCAGTGCATAGCGCTGCCTTGTGTTACCTTGCATTGGGAAGGCATTCCATGGGTGGAGCAGGCCGTTCCCACACATCCACCCATGGTTTTTGGTGCATTCCCAGGTGTGCAAAAGCTAGTAATCATGAGGTATGTTTAAATGCTGCACCTTTCCCAGTGAGACGTAACAAGGAAAATATGTTTATTTCTCCTCAATACTTCCTCTTTCTATGTCTACTGAATTCTGCAGCACACTTAGAAAAAGGAATATGCCTCTAAGGATTGTTGTTATGCAGGAATGCGTTCCTACGTGCACAAAAACAATCCTGCCTATATCGCAGGCACCCTTGCACTATAGTGCAAGGGTGCCTGCATTGGCACACAGTGCACCAGCGTTAGGAGACACCAGAAATGCGCAGTGGCCCACACGAACTCTGAATATGAACTCATGTGTGTGCTCTATCTTTACAACCCTGTCTGTTTGTTTTTCTTTCCTTTGCTGCAGCGTACCTTCACAATTCCTGAATTTTGGTGAATCTTTGAACAGATTCCAGTAGTTTTGAGTTTATTTCAATCAATCAATCAATTAAACTTTATTTGGTTTCATGTAGTAAAGCGCAAGGTGAAAATATAATACATACAATCAACACGGGGACATACCCACTTTAACCATAATATATGCAAGATAAGAAATTTGTGGTTACCAAAGCTCCACCGACAAACGGATGGTACCTGATAAACAAATCACTCTAGATGATGCAATAGACCAAACGCATGATCAGAATGTATGTTATACAGACGGGTGGAGCAAGATGAAGTGCATAGTGCTAGGGGTAATGTCGGGAGTCAGGCTAGTTAGTCACAGCTCGCCCTAAGCCTGATTGCGGATTTTAAAAAGTTAAGCACGTAAAAGACAGTGTTACTGGTGAACATTTGTAAAAAACATAAAAGCAGGCCATACTTATCTAAAATTGGCCTCTTTCAAAATAGGAATTAAAAAAGATTTTTTATTGAAATCGATTGGCCTAGGGTTATGGACAAATAAACATTAGCAAATTAAATATCAGTTCAGTTCATAAAAACTTTATTTCTTTATTTCGGTCGATATGACCATAAATGTATGTACACAATACAATACATTTAATTTAAAAAAAAAAAAAAAAGTAAAAGGGATCACTTTATCTTGCAGAGAAGCATACACCTCATCTTCATATTTCTTAAAGCAGTCTACATTGACACATTTCCAGATTAGCTGTCCTCATTAAAGTGCATGTGCAATATATGTGCAATTACAAAGAAAAAAATACCAAAAAGGTCACACAAGAGGTACACTTGGGTGCCGATTCCGATCCGATAAAAAAAAAAACAATTCCGTACGACTCGTATCCGTATATTTCTACGTACGATTCGTACAAGTCCCGTCCCACCGGTAAAGTACGATTCGTACGTGAAAAATACATACAAATCGCTTCGGGAAAAGGTCTACGAGACGTACCCGGACAGTTTTACATACAAATCGTAAAACTGAAGTCCGAGCGCACAAGTACGATCCGTACCCCCCTTCCGAATATAAAAGCGTATGTAAAACGTCCCGTGCGGAGCGAACTCTGTACCACTCGTATCCCGGGGAAACTTGTGCCCGGGATACGAGTCGCACAGACCCCCTCTCCCCCCACGTATGTCCGCACGTCCCCCCGTATGTCAGCACCGTACCCCCGTATGTCAGCACCTTACCCCCCCATGTCTGCACAGTGCCCCAGCCCCGTACTTGTACGCACCGTACCCCAGCACTGTACCCCAACCCCTGTACTTGGATGCACCGTACCCCAGCACCGTACTCCAGCCCCGTACTTTTACGCACCGTACCCCAGCACCGTACCCCAGCCCCGTACTTGGATGCACCGTACCCCAGCACCATACCCCAGCCCCATACTTGGACGCACCGTACCCCAGCCCCATACTGGTACGCACCGTACCCCAACACCATACCCCAGCCCTGTACTTTTTCGCACCGTACCCCAGCACCGTACCCCAGCCCCGTACTTGTACGCACCGTACCCCAGCACCGTAACCCAACCCCGTACTTGTATGCACCGTACCCCAGCACCGTACCCCAGCCCAGTAATTTTACGCACCGTACCCCAGAACCGTACCCCAGCCCCGTACTTGTATGCACCGTACCCCAGCACCGTACCCCAGCCCCGTAAGTGTACGCACCGTACCCCAGCCCCGTACTTGGACACACCGTACCCCAGCACCGTACCCCAGACCTGTACTTGTACGTACCGTACCTCAGCCCCGTACTTGTACGCACCATACCCCAGCATCGTACCCCAGCCCCGTACTTGTATGTACCGTACCTCAGCCCCGTACCCCAGCCCCGTACTTGTACGCACCATACCCTAGCCCCGTACTGGGACGCACCGTACCCCAGCACCGTCCCCCAGCATCGCGTATGTACGGATCTTACAACAACATTGCGTATGCGAGCACGGTACAACAACATCGCGTATGGACGCACCTTACATACGCGAAAACGACTCGTACTGAACCAGGGCACTGTCAAACAGCACAAGGAGGGTCAATTCGACTCGCACAACACCACAAAGCACGTCTACAGTACAAAAAACATCAAAATGACTGACCTGTCACATCCAAACAGGTAAATAGAGGCCCAAACTCATAACCACCTCTTATAACACACCCACCAAAATTTCAAACTCAGGCCCACCCACAAATGGACCAATAAAAAGGGCCCACACACACAAATCATGAGCCTTTGCAACAGACTCACAGCAGCTACAGAGCACACCCCAACAACTGCACCCATACACCTTAACATATACACCTTCACACACACTCCTTCACACATACCCCCTCTTCACATTCCCACACACACCTTCACATTCACACCCACACACCCACAACTATCCACACCCTCACCCCACACCATGCCCACAGACAAGAATCCAAAGTTCACAAGGGAGGAGCTCGACATCCTTGTCAACGAAGTCATCAGAGTCGAGCCACAGCTCTTTGGAACATTGGTCAGACAGACCAGCATAGCCGAAAAATCACGCCTGTGGCAGAGGATCGTCGATAGGGTGAATGCTGTTGCGCCCATCAGAAGGACCAGGAATGAATGTCAAGCTAGGTGGTACGATCTGCGGAGGGCAGTCAAGCGGAAAATGAACGAGGACTACGCCCAGAGCAACATCACTGGAGGTGGGCTGCCCCGCAGACCGGTCCATTACCATCCCTGGGAGGAGAAGGTGATGGCCCTGCTTCCGCCGGTGGGAGTACACGGAGTCGAAGGAGTTGCAGAGCCTGGTGAGTACACAAACAACTTACGTAACATGGGGGTAATGGCATCCACATCCCAACTACTCAAAATGCACACAACTACCCCCAAGCCCTCACCGGACACCACCACACTTAAAACCAACGCTCATGCCACTAACATGTGTATGCCCCATCCACAAAGCAAGGCCATGCCATGTCCCAGGCTCCACGAAGCACAAACCCAAGACTGGATGTCCGGGATGCTGGGAGGGAGGGTCTCAGGAAACACATTGTTCAACTCTGAAACAGATACCATTGCCCTCAGCCCATATGGCCCAGGTACATATCCATGCACCATGCTCAATGCACAGGGACTGGCAAAGTACTGACAAGGTAGCTGACACTTGGCCCTGCTGTAGGCAGCACAAGGCCCTCCTGTGACCACTGTAAACTCAAACACCAACACCACAAGCTCAGATATCTAGGACAGGAACTCACACTCACTGTCATGGCAGCATGCACCATGTGGGGACAGGTACATCACCTGGGAGACCCACTGCCAAATCACACTACACCCACCAGCAGGCCCTGTCACACGCACCCACTCTCACAATGGACATGTGACACAACACGACCAATCCATAGCCAAAGAAGTATCCAAGCCAAAAGTCTACATGTCAAACACTCTGGAGAACATATCAATCTGTCCCCCGTAACATACCCATCCACAAGTGAACAGTGAGGGGAATGCTAGGCACATACAACTACCTGGAGGAACTGTGCCAACTTGAATATGTATGAAACAAGGATGTCGCATGAAACAGCATTAACATTGTCTCTCTCTCACACACAGGGCAACGTCATGGATCTCCCCCCAACAATGGGGGGAAAAATCACAGTCCCAGGCTCGGGAGGAACCTGATCCCACCGGCAGCGACGCCTCTCAACACTCCGCAGATGACCCCAACCCACCTTGACCCTCTGGTGTCCAAGCCCCTGTAGCACCTGCTTCAGGTACATCTGTGTCAACCACCACCCCCATTCCTGCCACGTCCCAGGAGACACCCAAGAGCCCTTCCCGCACTGAACAACTGAGCCAGTCTGACCTGGAGGGACAAGGTTCGGAGGGCACCCAGGTGGAGGCTGACAACCCCGCAACTGCCATCCCTCAGGGGTCCCGTAGACCTTATGTGCCCACAACGGCAGGCCAGGCTCGTGTGGACAGGGGTGATGGGAGTGGAGGCAGGCGGAGGCGAGAACCTGACCAGCCAGCAGAAGGGACCGGTATGTCACACATACGCAACATCATGGACGCATACCGGCGTGACACTAGGGCCATCAGCCAGGTAGGGGAGACCCTCACAGAGATTAAGAACCAGCAGGCCGAGCAACACGCCAGTCAACAACAACACCAAGGACGGATGGAGGCAAGACTGGCTGAGCTCCTGGCGGTGCAAACGGACATCGCCGACAACATGGGCAACCCTCCCTGTGCCACCAGGCGAAGACCACCACCAGCCACAGGGAGGGTGGAGGAGGAGGATTCGTCCGACGGAGCATCCCAAACATCGTCAAGGCCTGCATCTGAGGGTCCCGCAAGGAAGGCGGGTCATCCACGGAAAAGACCGTCAGAGGCAGCGGACCATCCACATCTCCCAGGTCACTTGGCCTGGCACCTGGCCTTCATGAGCAACAGCAGCACCTCATTCACTGACATTCTCTGCCACATGGACTTGCTGGTCACAGTCTGACCAATGATGACAAACACTGTGTTCTGGACTCTGATGACTTCAAATGCCAAGGATCCCATCTCCCCCTGTGAACTTTGGATTCTAGGCACACTGTAAAGCACCTATTTTTCCCCACAATACACACCCCCCACCGAGAATAAAAATAAATTTCTTTAATTAGATGTTGCAGTCATTTTGCATGAGTCCACAACATATGTGTGGGGAAATGTCAAACTATGCCTGAGTGTTGAACTAACTCCAGCCATCCATACCCTGGGATCTGAGTCCGGTACAGGACACCCATGGGTCACAATGTATCATCCAATACAGACATGGAGCACAATACCCACCCGTGATGACCTCAAGCTGCTGAGAGGGAGCTTGCAATACTGTGCGGACAGACCAATTCGGAATAGTATCATTAAGGTGTAGAGGTCATGGCTCATGTGGAGGTTCCCGGGGAGGGAGTCCCAGGTATGTTTAGCCAGGTGGGAGAACTATGTCCTCCATGCTGGAGTTCGGTGGATGTGAAGAATGTTGGCCAGGGCAAGGTTGGATGCACGGAGTTGGCCCAACGGGGTCTTGGATGACAGACGTCCAAGGTTGGTTTGGGGTCTGGGGTTGTGGACTGCCTCCTGAGTGTGGGTGAGGAGTGTGAAGGTCATCCTGCAGCAGACAGTGATCCATTGCGGCTATCTCAGGTGGACGGTGATGTGGCTGGGGCGCGTGATGTTGAAGCTGAGGTGTGCGGATGCACCCAGGATGTGGACAAGTTTTCCGTGAGTTTGGCTCTACTTGCTCCGTAGAGTGCGGGGCTGCAGTTGACACGGCTGGTGTCGTGGACCTGGGGGACGGTCTGTCTTGCCTTGGAGTGGATCTATCTGTGGGTCATGTGCATCATGAGGAGGGTGTTGCAGCATAAGGTACAGATGCTGGTGAGTTGCATGGCAATTGTGATAGACGAGTCCATGATGCACACCATCTCACCATCTTGTGTGCGTGGCCACTGGGTGCTGGTGCAGTGCCCTGGCGGGTGGGACACAAGGAGTTGACCCAGCTGTAAGGCGACAATCCTCAGATGATTACCTCAGTCCTGTACAAGTCCAGCCTCAGGTGGCTGATGTTCAGCCATTCATCAACGGACCTCATGCCTTCTTGAAGGTTGGAACTGGCAATGGCTGTGTCTTTGGTGAGGGTGAGGAGCAGCTGGCTGTCAATGGCATACGAGATGATGATGAGGTTGTGTTCATGTGATGGTGGAGAGGGGGGTCATGGACACATTGAAGATTGACACGCTGAGAGATGAGCCCTGGGCCATGTGCCAGATGATGCCACTGTACTACATGCTGAAGGCTTGAGTCCCACTCCCATGGCCTTGCTGGTGAGCTACTTGGTGATTTCATCCTGGTCCATCCCCTGGAGATGTGTGAGCTGACAGTGTGTGAGCACATCGTGCATAATGCTGTGGAGAGGTCAAGGGGGGTGGCCTCACCATTGTTGAGCAGGGCAAAGTTGTCTGTGTTGGTGGCAATGATGACGGTTGCAGTGTGGTGATTACTGTGGAAGACGGTCTTGTGCAGGTTGCCTGGAGCTCTTTGCGTGGAGGAAGTTTGTCAGTTGCTCGTTGACTGTCTTCCTGATGACATTTGCTGGCTAGGGAAGCACGTTGAGGTTCCTTGAGAGCCAGCGTTCCTGCCGTCCATTGTCTAAGAAGGGCCTGGGTCACTGCAAGCCTCTATCTACCATGGAACCATGGAATGTGGCTAACTCCAATGATACAAACATGACATGCTGGACGTGGGCTACAAGGATGGGGAATGATGTGGTTGAGATGTTGTGTGGGAAGGGTCCTGATGGAGATCCCCAGGGGATGTTGCACATGAGCCGGGTGTTGTATCTGCTGATGATGGAAGTCCAAAACCTGAGGGTGGTTGGTCCCGCGTATAATAGTGCGTTCTGCCTCTGTGTGCCAAGGCTTGTATGTATATCCATGAGCTTGCAGTGGTAGAAAGTTGCAAGGGATTGGCTCAGCCTTGCAAGGGTTTGGTGTCTTTTGGATGGAGAGCTGATGTCAGTGCACTCACAATGCTGATGAACTCCTTGATGTTGTGCGTTTTTTTGGCCTCGACCCCATCTGAAGGCTCTCCATTTGTCCTTGCTGATGATATGCTGATGGCTGTGTGTGCCGTTTTCCAGGGTTGTAAGGCCACTGATGGTTATTTGTGTTGCAAGCTGTGCACAAGAGTCCTGCTAGACGTGTATGAGTCCAGTAGGTCTGCCTTGTCCCAGGTGGCTTAATTGTTGATGTGCGTCACAGGAAAGTCCGTCAACATGGCTAGATTGTTGGATCAGTTGCTGATCCAGTGTGTGAGGTTGCAGGGTGTGGCGGTGTTGTTGGATCCAGTGTCCCACACAGCATGTCTGTCTTGACTTACATCAAGCATCTTTGGGGGATTGGTAGCGGGGTGTGTGGCAGTGTGTTGCCCGTCGGAAACGTGGATGCTAATGTGGATGGACCAATGATGGATGCTGGAGTGATTCTCATCCAGCCAGAAGTTCCTGGCCCACAGACACATGTATCCTATGGATGTGAGGGCGTGCGTGACGATGGACGTGTTGATGGCTTTGCGGAATTGTGGATGTAGGCCTGGAGATCTGTAGATGAGTGTTACTCTGAAGGTTTGCAGGGGGTTTGTGCCAAACCGGATTTGTGACCCTGAGTGCGTACTTGGGAATAGATATCAATTCATCCTCCGGAATTGTTAGTGCCATCCCTGCGGGTGCTCTGGTATCCGTCTGAGATGGCAATGAAGAAGTAGTGTGCTAAGGATGCTTTCATCCAGGTCACTGTCATGAAGGTCATGTGTGGGCCTGTTGTGTTGGGGAGGTAACAGAGTCCAATGGTGTGCTGGTGGTTGGAGCCGGTGTGGAGTAGGAGGGACATGACCTGGTTGGTGTGACAGGGCCTGGAAGATGGGGCAGCGCTGTGTGGGCAGTTGGAGTTGCACACTCAGCATGCGAAGGTGTGGTGTGTGCGCTTAGGGTATGCCTGAGAGCAGGCGGTTGATTTTCGCTTGGACATTGCTTGGAGGGTGGCTGCAACATGAGACTGTTGTGTGATGTGGGTCATGCAAGGACATGAGGGTCGTGCAATGTGCACGTTGCATGCGCTGACGGTCCTGCCTTTGGCACCACGTGGCTGCAACAGTGGCACAGACAAGCTGATGACAGCCTAATGAATGGGTGGAGGGAGGAAGGGAGGAGCATCTTGGAGGCGTGTGGGTTGCAGAATCTGGGAACTTGGTGGGCCCTTGCCGCAGGGCCCGCAGCAGCAGCCGGCATGTACTGGAAACTAGGCCGAAAGTAGCACACAAAGACAAGGATGTCAGAAAGGACAACTGCAACAGGCGTATGTAAAGGAAGGAGTGTCAGGTTACTCATGGCTCACCCAGAGAAAATGGATGAACAATCACCAAAGATGACTGACAGAGGTTCAGGAAACATAAGGCCGAGCTGCGCACAGGAGACACACCCTCAGCAGGCGTTGAGGGCCCGTTGGTGGGAGCAACCTGCCCAAATACATACACAACCATGGACTTCATGCACAATAGAGATTATTAGCCATGAATAACTGCATGCATGTTGCCGAACTACACATACACTCAGATGCACAATCTTTGACAACTATGCCAGAGATGACGCATGCAAAGTGGCAAGAGACCTGCATTGACAGAGATGAGGCACTTCGGAGGGTGAGGAACACCTTTATTATTCAAGCTCACACTAAGGGAAATGCATCAATATGAACAGACTCACAGGTCATTTGACTGAACATGTGGGACCTACGCTCGACACACCTTCACAATACGGATGTTGTAAATCCAAATGAACTGGCACAAAAGTTAAGGGGATGAGCCAAACACCTTCTGCTGCACACGGAGAGGCTACAATTCCCCATTGAGCCTGTCATGGGGATGTCCCACACTATGCCCACCCGTAGCATCCCGTATGTTTCAGAGGGAAGTTTTACACACATTGATGCCTTCATCAGAATCCAAAAACCATTACAGATGACTGTTACAAAGGGTGACTGTCAATTCATGGGAGTCATGCTACATGTTATGTGCCCCATGGTGAGTCGACATGTATGCATGGTAACATAACATGCACAGAAGCAGTCCCCACACATTCCAAGCACGTACCACCCCCAAAATGCCTTGCTGCAATCCTTACCCAAAATGACATTTCCCCATGTCCGTGCATGGAACGCTGATTCAGCACACGTTCGGACAACGAAGACACGAGCAGACAACATGCGCAAGAACCTGGGAATGACAGACACACAAGAAGTCAGCTAAAAGATTTTTCTCCGCATACATGGTAATATACTAAACATGAACAATGTTGACCCTGTGCTAATTTAAAAGAAAGTGTATCAGCTAAAATGTGTGGAATGACATCATCACTCGAGTGCACATCAGAACACACATCTAAGTCACTTAGCATACAGTCAGCTGGACAAACACATTGCAACACATGCCACCCAAGGCTACAAGCGTGCACACTCAGACCCAGTGTCTCACCATTATGAGAAGATGTTGCGTATGAGCTGACTCCGGATATCCTCCTCCTCCTCCTCCTCCTCACTTGCCTCGTGACCAAGCCCTTCATCCTCCACGGGTGGATGTTCCTGCTCATCCAGCTCCAGGATGAGTGGCACTACTTTCTCCACTGCCATGTTTTGCAGCATGCAGCACACATGGAAGATTTTGCAGACCTTCGCCGGTGCATATGGGAGGGACGTGCCTGTCTTGTGAAGGCACCAGAATCGGCTCTTCAGGAGGCCAAACGTCCTCTCAATCACTCGCGTGGTCTGCCCGTGTGCATTGTTGTACCGGTGATCTGCAGCTGATCTTGGGTTGCGGAGAGGCGTCATCAGCCATGGCATGTTGGGATAGCCAGAGTCCCCTACATGGAAACATCATGTAAATAAGTGGGTCTGGAGATGCCAGAAGAGCCAAAGATACCGCAACACACAGGACAACCCACCAACAAGACATGCTCGTTTGTTGTGCAGCCGCAGCATCATCTGTGGCACAATGCTACGCCTCATGATGTAGGCATCGTGTGCTGACCCTGGAAAACGTGCACAGATATGGGAAATCAACATGTTAGCAAGATACACCACAAGGGCATTTATAGAGTGGTAATGTTTACGGTTGCGATAGGCTACCTCCTGTGCCTGTGGTGGTACCAAAGCCACTTGTGTCCCATCAATGTACCCAATGACATGGGGCATCCCTCCCAGGGCATAGAAATCACCCTTGACACCTGTCAACTCCTCAGGAGTCGCAAAATGGATGAATTCATCAAGGTGCTCCAACATGGCTGCCAAAACATCACGCAGGACACGGCTGAACATTGTCTGTGACATGCCACCAACATCAGCTATGGTGAATTGAAACGTACCTGTGGCAAAAAAATGTAGGGCTGCCATCACCTTCATCTTGGGGGTCAGCGCAGTAGAATACCTGTGTCGCGGTTGGAGGTGTGGTGCCACCTTGGCGGTCAAGTCCTCAATCAACTGTTGAGTGAATCTGTAACGTCGGATGCAGGCACATTCCCTCATGGCACCCAAGCCTGGCATTGGTCGGGGGACAGGCAGTGCCCTGCAGAAACTTGTGATGAATGATGAAGATTGAGAGCATAACAACATCAATGTCAATGAACAGAGCACATGCTCAACTGCTACTACACATCTGCTAAATACAGAGTCTGGTGTGTGCAATACATCCAGGACACGTATGCCAGCTTGGTGATACTCCTACGAAAAGCCAGATACACCCGTTGATTGGCAAGTCTACATGACATGCCCTGAAACGAACTGGGGGCCAGTCTGAGTGAACAGCCAGAGACATCACAGGAGTGACATACATCCACATAGCTGCATTTAAAGGATGTCATCTCATACAGACAGCTGACGGCAAGCTAGACGCACAGGTCACATGGAATGTCAAATGTACAGATCCAACACATTGCGATGAAGGGGTACACGTGAAAACAGAAAACACAGACATTGAGACGACGCAGATATGTCCTCATGTGAAAATATCATGTCCGATGCATACAGACCCTGCTTACGTGGGAATCCACATGTGGCATGGTGTGCGTAGATGTGTGCCATGCCCATCTCCACACAGACACATGTTGGATGCAGCAACAGCAGATGTAGTTGACGGAACACTAACAGCAAGCTCATGGGAACACATGACACACACATGACATAGTCACATCAGGGCACGCTGATTGTGAAATGTGAGATGTTAGTGTCCCTGTCCCTGGCATCAGGGGACAGTTGCGGGTGGTGGTGACTGTGCCATACCAGTGATGCTGTGCTTGACACGTTTGTACTACAGGCATACATGTGCAAAGTGTGAAGGGGAAGTGTGCCACATAGTGCCCCATCACACATGACATGTGTACACAGGTCATCACACATCAATTGTGCAACTACATGAGGAGACATGTGCAATATCACTGCCTGACACACCTAGGCCCTGCACATGAAAGTCTGCAATGACAATGACTTTATGTACAGCCTTGTGCGAGTCGGAGACCTCCATTCCTTTCATGTGCGCCTCCTATCACCAGTGTAAGTGTGTGAAACGCACCGTACACACGCTCTCAGAGCGTGTGTACGGTCCGTATCACTATTGTAGTGGTGCCGTAGGAGTACGCGTGGTACAGACCGTACACACGTCGTGTGTACGGTCCGTATCACTATAGTAGTGGTGCCGTAGGAGTACGTGTGTGTGTGTACGGTCAGTACCACGCGTACTCCTACGGCACCACTACTATAGTGATACGGACCGTACACACGTCGTGTGTACGGTCCGTATCACTATAGTAGTGGTGCCGTAGGAGTACGCGTGGTACAGGCCGTACACACGCTCTCAGAGCGTGTGTACGGTCCGTATCACTATAGTAGTGGTGCCGTAGGAGTACGTGTGGTACGGGTCGTACACACGCTACACACACGCGTACTCCTACGGCTCCACTACTATAGTGATACGGACCGTACACAGGCTCTCAGAGCATGTGTACGGTCCGTATCACTATTGTAGTGGTGCCGTACGAGTATGGGTACGTGTGAAATGCACCGTACATGTTTTTTGGAATAAAAAATTACATAGGGGACCAGTATTAGGCCCAAAATGCATGCTGGTTGTCATGGATACAGAGATTTTAGTTGCAATGTGGCCATCATGTGGGCTTGAAAAGTCAGTTGGGCCAAAAATTACAATTTTGCAAAGAGGTGTTTGCCTTGCTATAATGCTTAAAATTTGAACCATGCAAATTCGTGTCATTGGTGTATGTTTAAAGGGATTGGAGGAAACGTAGGATGCAAATGAGTCTGACCAATCACTCTGTACTCCTGTAAATGAAAGTCCCCAGCAAGACAGATATAAGTCATCCAGAACCCATGAGAGGGCACTTGCCTGCACAACTTTCCTGTCGACCACACTGCTGCTGTCTGTGCTTCCTCTGGCACCATGTTGTGGACTGTGAAGAGGGCCCAGCCATTCACACTTGAGGAGAATGAGTCCTTGCTGAATGTCCTCTTCCCACAGTACCCCAGCCTGTATGGGAGACTAGGGAAGCAGGTGAGTGCTGACCCCACTACCTTTGACTGTGCACTTTTTTGTGACTGTCACTTCTGGCATTGTGTCCAGGTGTGACAGACATGCAATGTGGTTTAGAGTGGATCCCAGGGGGGAAAGGCTTATGTCTGTCATGCAGAGCATGAAGTAGTTCCTGTGTGCACTCCTCACTTGCATTGTGCTTACTGTGACATTCACTGCATAGTGCATGACACATTCAGCCTGGAAAATCCTTGGTGGCATTTTTGGGCTATTGTACTGAGGTGATTCAGTGGTCCCCCCCCGGTGTGACAGGTGACTGTACACACAGATGTGTATGTGTTGAGTGGAGCTGTGGTGAGAGTATCCAAGTGATGTGTTTTGCCCTCCTGGACATTGATGTGTGTGAAGGTTCCTTGTCATGTGGGTGAGTGTCTATGTGAAGTGTTGCACCACAGCTGCATGGAGGAGGCAACAGCTCTACCCATCTGATGTGAGAAGTAAGCCGTGCTGTGTGTCTGACTTGCTGAGCTAGCCCAACACCTGTGACACCCCACAGGCAAGTGGCACATGTGCAGTGAGGTATATATCCACTGTTGCCAATGGCAGGTGATTGATCTGTGCCTGTGTGTGTCTGTGTACTCTGCTGAGGTTGCGTCAGTGGCCTGGGGCATGTAACTGCTTTGAGGTGCTGTCCATCAGCCTGGTGTTGCATGTGATGCACAGTGTGTGCCATGATCAGGGAGAGTGTCGCACCCCTCCTGCCACCTGTGTACTTTCAATGCCATGTAGTGCATTGGGGCTTCCACAGAGGCCAATGTCTATATGAGTAAGATGCTATTCCTTGGCAGCATCCTATGCCCTGTTCAACATATCATCGATGTTCAAATGTGTGTCTCTGTGACATGGAGCAGGGGTAGTGATGTTGTCTCACTTTGTCATCCCCACAGGTAACTGCCTACGAGAAGGGGGGGATCTGGAAGCAGATCGTCAGGGGTCGCAGTCGGCGCCTAGCCCAAGTCAGAAAACAATGGCAGGACATCCGGTGCTGGACCCGGCGGATCGCCCGGGTCCAGCTGGGGCTCTCACCTCCACGCCCCCACGCCCCCACGGCGGGCGCCGACGCCTGACCACCCACATGATGCGTGTCCTGGCGGTGGTCTTCCCTGACCTGGATAGGCAGTTCCAGGAGGCACAGCAGCAAGGAGGGGGTAGGTACCTGTCTGTTTGTTGTGTTGTGTGTCCACAGCTTTTGGAAGTGCTCTGTAGCCTGGATACACTGCCAGGGTTTATATGTGCAGTGCATATTCTGTTCCCCAAAGTCAACCGGTGCTCTTATTTGTCCCTTCCCCTACTTGACATGTGTTCCCTGGTCTGTGTGCAATCACAATTGCACATGGTCATCTAGCCTGCCAGTTGATCCAAGTGCACATTGCTTTCTGCATCATGTGGGAGGGTGGTCTGTGACATGTGTTGTTACCTTGCCTGTGCCCTGTCCTGTTCACTCTGTTGGGGGTCCATATTTGTTGGCACTGATGATGAGTCTCAACATGGGAGTGTGAGGTTTCAAATGAACACACTTGCAGCATGCATGACCAATGTTGTGGCCTCAGACATGATGTGCATGAGTGGGAGATATGCATAGTGCCACGACGGTTGCTCATGTTACAGTCAGATCATTCCAGGAACAAGGAGCAGTGTGCCCACTACAGTCCCCTGAGACACCCTTGCCTCGTAATCATGTGTGTCATCCAACACTGTGTCCATTCTCAGTGTCTTCAGCATATGTTTGCCTCTGTATCATTGTTCCCTGGCCTCATTTGTATTTATCCAAAGTGTGCTACATGTGTCGACTGGACAGGGAGACCCCATTTGGCTTGTGAATACTCACACTGGGCAGTGCCTGTGTGTCTATTCACAACTATCTGTCGATGGTTGTTTGTCACAAATATGTGTTGGCAGCCTCACGAGGTGATGTGGAATACATTTGGGAACTCTTGCTGCACATTTTTGTAAAGCCTGATTAAGAGGTGTCACTTCTTGATCTGTCTCAATCACATTGTCTCAGGTATGGGGGATTTGTGCGGGCGAGGCCTACATGGCCAGACCTTATGTCTCCTTGCCAGGTCTGACCTGTGAGTGATAATTGGCTGGACAGAGACTCCACGTGCAGTGACCCAGTGATGTTGTGCAGGGTTTAATGTTTGTGCTTTGCAGCATGTGTCAATTGTTTAAATACATGATTCCTGCTCATTCATTTTTTGCACCAGTGTGTGGTCAAGATGCTACGTAGTTTTGTCTTTGTGTGTTGACATCTGTGTGGACATTCTGGCTTGCCATGGGGGTGTCTCCTCAGTGCAGGTATGCCTTTTTACAACACAATAGCAGGCCCATTAGCTCATGCATTGTCCTGGGTTTGGACATGTGTGCCACTCCACATGACAGGCAGTGGGTCAGATGTGTTGGCAACTGTGTCATCAGGTAACGGATGGCCATGTGACAACTGACATAATTCAAGTTGTTAGTCACAAGGTATTATACCTTGGCACTCACAACACTTGTCAACAGGTCTTCATGTTTTCTATGCTTTAGTTTGATGTTTTGTTGTTAAGAACAATAATGTGCCTGCATGACAGATATCTCCCAAGGAAGTGCACAACAAACCACCTTTACACTTTCAGGGAACACGCTGGCACAATTTTAAAGAAGGCACTGTTCTAATGAGACTGTTTTTCAGATTATACATATACATGTTCCCCCAGTGTTGTGGAAATTGGGTAAGTCCTTGGTTGTTGGTGATACCAACTTACGAGTGTCAAGTCATCAAGCCCTCCGTGGGCCCATGTATATGTACTTTCTGCAACAACATTTCTTTCTAACAGTGGCTTCTTTAAAGAAGGCTGCCAGCTTCTTCAATGACTGGGTAAATGTAGTTTTGGGTGCACCTCCTTGGGAGCCATCTGTTATGAAGGCACATGTGTGTTCTGTTCACAAAATGGCACATTCCCACATTCTGACCTTGTCGATTGTGTCAAGTATTGTGATTCCCAAGGGACCAACTTTTTTTTGTTTTGTGTTCCAAAGTACTTACAGGTCTCTGAGTGTGGGGACACCTTTGGTATTGAGGTGTGTTACTTTGCCTTGGGTGCACCACTACTGTTTCTTTCAGGGTAAAGAAGAGGTGGCATGACTTCATTGTATTGCTGTGCTCACCTATTCCCAGACACTAGCTCTTCAGTGTTTTCTCATTCAAGTTTTGGGCTGGTGTGTCCTATTGTTCCTTGTGTCCAAGTGGCATGGTGGGTCTACCAACTGGGGAGTACAGGGCTTACATATGTGCGGAGTAATCTAGCTGTTACTCATGATGCATTGCCTGATATGCACTGTGACCTATTGTTTTTGTACTAATGTGTCAGATGTATACAGGTGACTGATGTTTTTCTGTATCTTCACCCTGCCCACAGCATCATCATTGGAAACCGAGAGAGACACCTGCACAGACCTGGAGGAGGAACCCAGCACCAGTGCCACCAGTGCTGGCGAGTGTGCGGGAGCCAGTGGCACGGAGGGCGAGGGGAGTCAGTCAGAGGACCAGTCTGGTGGAGATTCCAACTACGACGCAGACGGGTCTGAGGCTCACCTCATCGAGGGGGCGGAGGCTGCTACAACACCTGGCAGCAGCCCAACATCTGTCCCCGCCTCCTCCATTCCCATCACCGGCCTCCCAGTTGCTCCGGTCCCTCCTGTCCGTGCAGGGCACCACCATGTCTCCTTCGGGACAGGCACCGCACCCCTTGCCCCTGTCACCCCTGCTGCCCTCAGTGCAGAGCCTGTGGACATACTGTGGCAGTTGGAGGTTGGGCAGGCATCGGTGCTGACTGTCCTCCATGGCCACACCACACTGCTGACACAGATGGTGTCGTTCATGGAGGGCATGTCAGCATCGTGCAGTCCATGGACTCTTCACTGACGGCAGCAGTGAGTCTCCTGCAGCGCTTCGTCCCCCCCACCCCAGCCCCATCCACACTTCCCTCTCCCATACCTGTCCCATGCACACCCAGACATTCCCAAGCACGCACCCCACCAGACACAGGCAGCACACCACCAAGTAAGGGCAAGAGCACACCTCCTGTCACGCACACTCAGGGGGATGTAGGCACACCCACTGGGTCTGGGGCAAAAAGACATACACGCAACCACAGTCTGAGTCCGCAGGCCTCACAACCCAGTCCCTCCAAAAGCACTCCACTTGGCTCCCCTGCCAAACTGACACCCAAAGAGGTTGACATGGGTGAGCTGCCCATTCCCCCTACTGTGACACCACCCCGCAAGTGGGCGAGGAAGTCCCCGGGCAGGGTAGTCAAGTCCCAGCCCCTGTCCACCCCCTCTCCCAAGAGCGCTGCACCCCATCCCTCGGCCACCCCCCCTCCGTTTGCCCTGGGGTTTCTTCCGGTGCAGGGCTTACCCTGGACGCCCTGGCAGCAGTGTGCAGCGACGTGCTCACATCCACCTTTGGCACTGCCCCACCCCCTGTGGCGGAGACGTCCACCCTTGCACCCACCACACCTGCCCTTCCCCCTCCTGTCCTTGCGGTGCCTGGTCCTTCCTTACATGATGCCCCCCCCCCGGTCGACGTACCTGAGGGTTCCAATGTGCAGGCAAGCTAGGGGAGACGCGTGCCCATGTGTCCCCCCAAGTACTTCTATTATGGACTGGCCATTGGCCTTTGTATATAGTGTCATTTCATTATTTGTTTTTTATGCAGAATAAAGCATTTTATTTTTACTTTGCACACTATTGCATTTCACGTATTGATGTTGGTGCTGAGGCTCCTGGAGTTGGTGTTGTGGTAATGTGTTATGGTTCTGAGAAATGTTCTACTCTGATGGTCATGAGGTGGACCATCACAAGGTCTCTGCAAAGAATCATTGGTAGTGTGTGTTATTTTGGTTTTGAGACATTGTCCCAAGGAGTGTTCCTTCCTCTGTGGCACCTGACATCTTCCCTGCAAAGAGTTGCACAATTGTTGTGCTGACCTGTGTCTACATTTCCTTTGTTGGTGACGGATCCCTTCAACTCTGGCCATGCTTGCTCAGCAATGTCTTCGGCTGCATCGTCTGTGCCATCCTTGCTAGTCACTGTACTTGTGTATTGAGTATGTTGAAATGCCTTCATGGAGAAATTCTCCCTTTTCAGCACTATGCATGTGTGTACTCCCGGCCCAGCACACATATGGTACTTTTTCTGCAGGGTATTTGGGCACCTGACTCACAATTGTGGGCATTGTATCTGTGGGAACTCCACCCTAGTCCTTCCATGAGAGACAACATCTTGGTGGCTGGCCCAGCACCTGAACATTCCTATCAGTCCTGGGATGTGCGTGACAGTGTGTGTTCCCTTTGGCTCTCTTAGTTTAGTAGGCAGTGACATAACTATACAGTCTTGTGGCATGATCTCAGTGTGTGTATTGTGCTGCATCCGCCAGGGGTGGGTATGCATGTGTTATTTGTCCTCACACCCACATGTGGTGTGTCATGCAGTGGGGGAGTGACATCCATCCTCCTGGGAGTGGGACACTGCTGTCAGTGATGTGTTGTTATGGCACTATCATCATCGTCCAAAGTTAGGGATGCGTACATACACCCATGGAGTTGTGGTCATGTGAGAATGATGTACACCCCCCCATGTCTCTGTCCACTGCTGGGAGTCCTCTGCACCCACCTCTCACATGTACGTCCACTGCTGGGAGTTATATGCACCCACCCCTCATATTGCAGGCCACTGCTGGGAGTCCTGTGCACCCACCCCCATGTCTCTGTCCACTGCTGGGAGTCCTCTGCACCCGCCCCTCACATGTCTGTCCACTGCTGGGAGTGATATGCACCCACCCCTCATATTGCAGGCCACTGCTGGGAGTCCTCTGCACCCACCCCTCACATGTCTGTCCACTGCTGGGAGTGATATGCACCCACCCCTCATATTGCAGGCCACTGCTGGGAGTCCTCTGCACCCACCCCTCACATGTCTGTCCACTGCTGGGAGTGATATGCACCCACCCCCATGTCTCTGTCCACTGCTGGGAGTCCTGTGCACCCACCCCCATGTCTCTGTCCACTGTGGGGAGTTCTGTGCACCTACCCCCATTTCTCTGTCCACTGCTGGGAGTCCTCTGCACCCACCCCTCACATGTCTGTCCTCTGCTGGGAGTGAAATGCACCCACCCCTCATATTGCAGGCCCCTGCTGGGAGTCCTCTGCACCCACCCCTCACATGTCTCTCCACTGCTGGGAGTGATATGCACCCACCCCCATGTCTCTGTCCACTGCTGGGAGTCCTCTGCACCCACCCCCATGTCTCTGTCCACTGCTGAGAGTCCTGTGCACCCACCCCCATGTCTCTGTCCACTGCTGGGAGTCCTCTGCACCCACCCATCACATGTCTGTCCACTGCTGGGAATCCTATGCAGCCACCCACTCACCCACCCCCTTGGTGCAGTACACTGCTGTCCTGGGCCTACACACACACCAATATAGAGGTAATAGGCTGCAACAGGCCGTAGGCCAACATTTGTGGCGTGTGTACGCCTTGTATTCCAAATGTACTGGTGCCATAGGGGTACATGTGATACGGACCGTACCCCCGCATTCATGGGGTGTGTACGGTCCGTACCACGCATACCCCTACGGCCCAAATACAATGGTGATACGGCCCGTACCCACGCTATGTATGTGTGGGTGCGGTCCGTATCACTATAGTAGTGGTGCCGTAGGAGTACGCGTGGTACAGCCCGTACACATACCCTGAGAGCGTGTGTACGGTCCGTACCACGCGTACCCCTACGGCACCACTATAATGGTGTTACAGACCGTACACACACTCTGAGGGCGTGTGTATGGTCTGTACCACGCGTACCCCTACGGTACCACTACAATGGTGATACGGACCGCACACACGCTCTGAGGGCGTGTGTACGGTCCGTACCACGTGTACCCCCACGGCACCACTATTATAGTGCTACGGACCGTACCCCGGTATGTATGTGTGAGTACGGTGCGTATCACTATTGTAGTGTTGTGTAGGGGTACGCGTACACATCCACTTCCGTTGTTGCGTGATGCAGGGATTGGTGGACATCTGGACACGCCCCCCGGAGTGACCAGACCCTTGAGGTAATGTATGTCCTCAATATTGTAGGTTTTAATTTGGGTAGGGGGTATGTTTCCTGCCCCTCACCCCCCCTTGGCCCCTGGGTGTTGTTCTCACCTTCTGCGGCGTGTGCGTCGGGTTCGATGCACCAGGTCGTAGGCTAAGAGGGCCGGGATAACACGTAGGATGGGGTCCATGGCTGTCCGTCACGTACCGGGGCTCCGTTTTCGCGTCGGACTCAGTTTTCCGGCTTTTTTTGGCTGCCGTAAAAAAATAGCTGTTCGAAGTGACGTAGGGACGAATCGTACTTGCTGGTCCGTAAAACGCTGCCTGACTCCGTACGGACGTTGCGTACACGCTGTCCAGGATCAGACTCGTAGATATTTTTTAGCCGTACGGTGTTTTGTACGATTCGTACGGAAATGGTATTTTTGTACGAATCGTACTTGCTGGATTGTACGGTGGATTTCCCGGGTACGAATCGTATGGAGAATACGCTCCGTACGATGAATCGTACCCGGGTTTTACAGGATTGGAATCGGCACCTTGGTGTTTGTGGCTCTAGGAATGAGATTAGTTTTAAACAATATTAAAAAGTACTTTAGTGAGGTCGTAGGGTGGTAAGTTGAGGGGGATAATCTCACCAGTAACCCTGTGTACACATACAGGGAACAATAAAAAGTTAATAAAATACATTTTGAGACATAAAAGCTTTAAAATTTAAATAAAAGCTCTAGTGGATGGGGACAATTACGTCTTGAGAGACTTTAGAGTCGAGTCAGACCACTGCACCAAGGGGCATTGTGTGTGCTTGCTTCTTTGGAGTCTGATTTAAGTGGGTCCAACGCCTACTCCACATTGAAAAGAAAAATTGTGATACGGCGAATACAATGGGTGTACGGGTATCAGTTTTCAGGACTCTAAAGGCCTCCCCATAGTGCAAAACCCCTAGATTCCTGTACAACTGGATAAGCCAGCTCTGCCTAGCTGGCTTGTAGCCAGGGCAAAAAAAGAGAACATGTAACTCTGACTCTTCCTCACTGCTACAGGCATGGCACCCTCGCAAAGCAGTCTTTGACCATTTGCATGAAAATGCACGAAGCGGCAGGTTGCCATATCTGAACTTGACATAAAGTTTCCTTGCGAGAGGAGGTTGCATATCATCCAGAAAGGGTTCAATAATATATACTTCTTTCATTAGCAAAGAATTAGTGGTGAGGTGTCCTATGTTTGAGCTCCCTGCGATAGCTGCAATTTTGGTCGCATGGTAAATTTTTACTAGTTCAGTGCGTGAAATTGTAGGGTAAGCTTCCTCTGGGTTACTCCAAAGACTGGCTTTCCCAACCTGGAGCATTCATCCTTGAAGTGTGTAAACCAAGGGATTTTATCAACACCCGGGAGGCCCAATAGCTCTTTTAGTTCTATTCGATAGAGAGCCAGTTCCAGCGTCACCCACAGTCTACACCAGAAGGTTATGGGCCTGAGACCAATTTCATCCCCGATGGGTCTAATTCCTAGGTCCAATTGTAGGGGGATTAGAGGGGTACTTACAGAAAGACCTACGATCTGCCTCAAAAGAATGTTCTCTACTTTGCCAAAGTTGGTATTGGGTGAATGGCCCCATAATTCCGCCCCGTACATTGACACACCCCTGGCTTGCGCTTTATAGATCTCTACTAGGCGACCAGCGGGTTTTGCAGAGGAGTTTCTAAGTAATTTTGCAATACTCCCAGTAGTCTGGGCCAACCTGAGTTTGGCCTTGGCTATTTGTGGCCACCACTCCATATTTTCGGTCAGGGGGACACCCAAATAGTCGATTACCGTCACCCTCTACAGCATTGTATCATCCAGACATGGATTGGAGGGTGTTGTCTTGGCTGGATTGAATACCATAAACGTGGTCTTCTGGGTGTTTATCTCCAGCCCCCTGTTGTTACAAAAAGTGACAAAACTGTCCAAGACCCTCTGGATGCCCATGGGCGATTGGAGGGTGTCGTCTGCGAACATCATTGCTGGGAACTTTGTACCTGCTAGCTTAGGGGCATCATTATCTTTTACCACTGATAGTTGGGCAACCAATGCATTGACATAGAGGCAAAACAGGGTAGGTGCAAGCACGCACCCCTGCCTTACTCCTCTGTCTACTGGAAAACGGGACGTTAGTTTGCCTCCTTTCCCACATCTCTCTTGAGCAAAATTCCTTTCATGCAATCTAATTAACATGCTCAGGAGATGGCAGGGGATCCCCATGTCACTGGCTACCCCCCAGAGTTTGACTCTAGGGACCAAATCAAAAGCCGATTTGAGATCCACAAAAATTAGATAGAGGCTGCCACCTTCCATTCTCACAGTTTTCCAAAATATAAGTTGGAGTCTATATATTTGATTGACGGTGGAAGTGTTCTTTCTGAATCCCGCTTGATATGGGCTGAGTATTTCATATTCTTCCATCCACACCTGGAGACAATTCAGAAGTATCCCTGCAAACTGTTTTTGCGTGACATTGTCAGTCAATTACTTTTATTCGATTAAAAAAATCAAAAAAAGACATAACAAACAGATAGTCACATAAAATACAGGACAAAAGTTCATCAATTACGATAGTGATTCTAAATAGCATTGTCAAAATTGTCAAAATTTAAAAAAGGTTGAAATGAACATATTTCATGAGTTCAATTCAAAATTAAAAAAAAAAAATAAGATGCAATAGTATAATTTCAATATAAAAAGTCTAATGAGAATAAAAACTCCAAAAGGGGCAACCACCCACCCTTCACACCAAGTCAGTCATATTGGGACTTGGCCGTACACTGACACGCTTCTTGTTTATGCGATCAGCCGCAACTAAAAAGCTTGATACATAAAATGCAATGTTAATGCTGGGTAAAAGTTGCAAGAACTGGAGCGCTGGCCGCACTTGTAAGAAACCAGCCTCCTTTAGGATGGGTAACAGGTATCTTTTCCTAATCTGTGCATAGTGCTCACAGAACATAATAAAATGTAGTGTGTCCTGAGTAGAGAAGTTGTCACAATCACATGGGGTTGCGTTTTCAGGGGTAGCCCATGTGGGAAAAAAAACAAGCATAAGATGTATCAGATTAAAGCGAAATTTGATTAGGAGAAACCTGTGAAATGGACTGGTTACAAAGGCCAAGTAGGGTTCAAGACCAGGAACAGTTATAAGCGCATAATTCCTTCTAACTAATGGCTTTTTTAGTTCCAAGTCCTCCCTCTCAGCCATAAATAATGTGACTAATGCGGTCTTAATCCCCATAACATCCTTCTTATTAATACAATCAGGGGAATTAAATAGCTCTGGTCTACCCACTATTGCCAGTGTCCGTTTAACCTATGCGTGACATTGATCTGACTGATCGGTCTATAGTTTGCAGGCAGGAGTGGTGATCCCTTTTCAGCCCCTGCCCAAGTTTCAGGGATCGGCATGCCTTTCACAATGGAGTTGAATAGAGCCCATATGTAGGGACCCCAGATTTTAGGTTCCACCTTGAAAAGATCCCCCAGGAGCTTATCCGGACCCTGTGCTTTACCAGAGGGGAGCTTATTAATTGCATTTTCAACTTCAGGGAGGGTGATCTCAATAGCTTCATCATTGCTAACTCGTGATGTAGTCATTAGTGCGTCTTCAGGAGTTTTTAAAGCATCCCATCTGTACAGTTCCCAGGTCTGTTTTGCTAGTCGCGTGGTTTCTTTATACAGCCTCCGCATATGTTTGTTTAATGGTTTATCTTTGGCTTTAATGGCCTCTAGCAAAACCCCTTTAATCTTCCGACAGTTGTTGTTGAACCAGGATCGAATGGTCAGTGTTTTCACCTTAGAGTGTGACTTTGGGAAAAATATGTCAGCTAGTTGGATAACCAAGCCCGCATGCAGGTCTGCAACTTCGTTAATAAATGCTGGGTTGCCCATCACTGCTGTGATTTTACCCATTTTTGAGAGAACAGGAACAATTGCAGTATATAGTGTGGTCAGCTTTTCGGGTGACTGCTCAATTGCCCCCCCTCCCCATTTGATTCTTCTCCTGTTGTTACTGAGTGCTAAATTATTATCAGGGGGTGCTGTTGGTCAAGACAGTTCCAAGGTCTGGCATCTTTAATTCCACGGACAGAGCGTTGTGGTCGCTGTCATGTCGCTGATGGACAATGAAATCAAGGACCCTACACCACATCCTGTTCTCCACTACGATATAGTCCAGTAGAGAGGCTGGGCCAATTGTATTGAATGTTAAATTCCCCGGTTTATCTCAGGGTGTGCGGCCAATGCACGCTCTCAGAGAGTGATTCAATGTAATCACATTGATCTGGACTGCCAGCGGGGACCACGCCTTAATAGATGGAATTTGTGGATCGGGAATTAGCCATCACACATCCTCCTCACTGGCGATTGATTCAGTAATGTCGGGAAGGGGCTCAAATTGGCAATTAAAATCTCCCCCTACAACCAGCAGCATATTCGGGGGGGGGTGGGAATTAAGAGATCCAGTAAATCAAAGGTCAGTGATTCCTTATTCAGGGCTCCAGGTCGGGAGTAGATATTAATGACAGCCAGTTTCAACTTGGTGGGGAAGCAAAGTGCTACACACAGAATATCATTAGACGGGGAATCCAACCAGTTAGTTTTGCAGCCCAGATGCATGCCGACCCAGATGCATGCCGACCCAGATGCATGCCGACCCAGATGCATAAACCCCCCGATGGTCTGCCCCTGCCCTTTGTGATGCCCGAAATGCCAAATTACGCAAACCCCACCCTCACTGAGTCTTCCCTTGCCCAAGTCTTCTGGAACATGCAGATGTCGAATTGGTCCACAAAAAGCCCCCAGTCGGAGCAGGACAGTTTGCTTTTGAGACCAGCAACGTTCCAAGATAAGACACTTAGCTGCCTCCCTGTATTTTGTTCGTTGGTGGGAACAACCGAGGCAATAATGCCAGGTGTTTGGGTGCCCCCCGCTGGAGCCGAGGGAGTGGTCACCAATGTGCTATTGGGTTGTTCTACCATTGTGCCACTGCTGTTTAGGGGGTCAGGGGCTATGGAGACTGCTTGTCCAGGGGGTTCTTCTTATGTTCTGGCTGCACCACCAGTCACCTGCTTTGATAATATCTCCAGGTCCGTTGTCCATAGTACCTCGAAATTCTAGTACCCCAGTCTATTCCCTTGGTCACTGTTAGTCAGTCCACTTCTTCTAGAACCCTGTATCTGTTTGCTACCGATATGTTATAGGGCAAGAGTCTATCAGGGGGATTCCTGTGGTCAGTGATTTGATATTCCAGTGGCCACCTACCAGGGTCTGGTGTATTATTGATCCTATCTAAGATGGAGGAGTAGGGGTAACAATAATCCAGTGGGAGGGCCCTTACCTCTATATGGGGCTCTGCGGGGCTACGGCTCTGGGCTAGTAGCAGTCCCCTTGTGTGGTTTTTTGGCTTTTGGCCACCCAACCTACTCTGCGGACCTTTCAAATTTCTCCTGCCCTGTCATAGGGAAACTGCCTATGCCTTGCCAACCAAAACAAGCCTTTGTTCCGCAGGTCCAGTTGTGACTCCCTCTTGAAGAAATATAAACTTCTTCTCAGGGGTCTCACTGATACTTAGTCCATTCAAACCAATAATAAAGAATTTGGCACAGAAGCTGAAATATAAAAGAACATTTTTATTAAACTCAAATGAGTGTGACTATGTCACACAGAAGCCGTAGCAACTGAATGAGGTAGTCCATAGACTGGTCTTACTTCACATCTTATATACTCTTTATCCTGCCCCAGGCATGTAAGGGAGTTGTACCAATTACATTCCTAAACAAATGGAAAATCTGGAGGGTCAGCAGGTGAGTAGCCTTTGGGGTTTTAACAGGATATGGGCAAAACATTATAATTACATAGTTCACAAAGGTTAATCTGATTTAGATGGCACTGCAGGGCATGGCATGATTACATGTACAGTATCCCAACCCAAAAGTTAATCATTAGGAATGTTCCAAATTCAATCTCCAAAAGCCGGAAAAACCTATAATTGAAAGCATAACCCATGTAATGAAGAAACATAAAAAAAGAAACAGTAACAGATGATGAACAAGATAAGGCATGTGCAAGGAAAATAAAAGTTAACGATGTCCTGAACATTGATTGGCAATCTCAGACAAAGATCGATCAGGGAAATTGACTTTGCAAGGTCAGTTTCAGGTGAAGAGGTCAGTTTCTTACAGTTCATTCCAGAGTCAGAAAGAAACCTAGTTAATGTATATATAGACTAAGAAGGCCAGGCCACTTTGTTCGTCAGGCTACCTTCACAGGCCTACGTGAGGGCAACACAAAATGGTGGCACAATATAAAATGGAGTCAGTCTTGAGAATTACAGAACCTCACTCTGGCCACTCTTGAGTTCAGGAACCCCTGTCAAAATAATCACATAGGGGAATGAGGATGGAGGTAAAATGATGGTGGGCTGAATGCCCACTGTACTATCTACCCCTCCCGACCCTTCTCTACTCGCTCTTTGCCCTGTTGGGCAAGTGTTACATCTGTTTGTGCTCAGCATTGGACGTATTGTGTTAATATTCCCTTCCGCACAATTAACATTCATTGATACTGTGTTGGTAGGATGGGTCAGTGCCCGCTGTACCTCTAGTCTATGTGCGTGCATCCGGGGGGTTGTATCTCTCAGATTAGTGCGATGGTTTGACCGACTGAGGCCCCCTGGGCCAACAGGTTCTTGGGTCCTAAGTGCCTCTGAGTTGTCTACGGGTGTCAAACTAGGGGCGTCTACCTGGCAGCTGAAATCAGTCCCCTTCAATACAGTTTGCCTGGTATTAGTTGATATATGTGGTTGTCTAGCGTCCCCCATTGTAGTCAAAATGTGTATTCAGTCAGCTAGAGAGGCAACTTCTTCCTTGACAATCCCTCTAAATTTGCTCAGTAGATCTACTATCAGGTTTTGAACCCACACTGGATAGTCGAGGTCTATTTGAGTGGTGTCATTGCGTTCTCCGGTTACTTCGGGAATGTCTACAGACTCTACGATTGATACCGACCCCCCCTTTCACTTTCTTACTTTTGGGTGCCCCCTCATTCGGTTGTTTGCGCTTCCGGTTTTTACATAAGCTAGGCGAAGCACCCCCCTTCCTAGTTACAGTTTTTGGGACAGCTTCTGGTTGTGGTGGAGGGGAGGACTCAGAAGCTCTCAGTGTGAAGGGGAGGTTGGGGGCTTTAGGAGTAGGCGGATCTGGCAATGGGTCTAACAGCGGGAGACAGAAGTCTGGGGTTAGACACAGGTGCCTTTCTGTCACTTCTATTTCTGTATTAACCGCACCTATAGCCCTCTGCAACATTCTATCAATTGAGGTTTGGGGCAATGAGGAAGAAGGGGTTGCTTGAGGGCGGGGCTGCTTGGCAGTACAGGTGCGTTTCCCCATTGCTGGAGCTTAATAAACCCACAGTATGAACCACCCAACTAGAGAACAAGATGAGCACTCAAACCCAAATTGATCAACAAAGCATAGAACATGCAAGAGTGTAATTATTGGATGCAATGGAAAAAAAGGCTGGGGTTTAAATCTGTGCGAGTCGAGCTGGAGACTCTTCCCCACCCCTCCAACTCTTTGCACAGAAGTATTAAATATCAATTATACAGAACTCACAACAAATAGGTTAGAATTGTCAATACGGTGCATAGGGACAACCCAGTCACAACTGTGGGGAGGTGGTGGAAAGTACTCCTGTTTGCGATGTTAAGGAGACGCTCCAGAAGGACCAGGTGAGACCAAGTAACTGGAAAAGATATAGCACCAGGCAGTTAGTATAGATTGTGAGTGGACCAGCAAAGTCTTACAGTCAAATTGAATTTAAAGTCAAAACAAGGGGGGGGGGGCTTAGCCCAGCCTCTTCCAGTCTCTGAGGGGCGTGGACGGGCCTGCCCTTGGCCGGAGCTTTGCCCAGGCGCGGCCCATGCGCGTCCCGTGCCGCGGGATGGCAGCAGCGCTTTTGAGCGTGTTCGCGGCTCCTCCCCCTCCTGGTGGACTGAAGACTTGTGGGAAATGGAGTCCCCATGCTGGAAGCACCGGCAGAGAAAGCGTCCCACGCCGCGGGATGGCAGCAGCGCTTTTGAGCGCATTAGCGGCTCCTCCCCATCTTGGGGGACTGAAGACTTGTGGGAAATGGAGTCCCTACATTAGACTCGAAATTGGAAGACCTGCAACGAAAAAATGTTAATTGCACCGGGTAATTTTTTTCACAGTCTCTAAATGACCTCCGGAAGTTATTTGAGTGTGAATTGCCCAGGGTCAAGTGGTAATTGAAGAAGCAGAGAAAGTATTTAATTCCTGCTTCTATACCTTTCACTTAAGCAGTAGACCACGGTTTATCAGGACAGGCCCTCAAAGGAAACCTGCTCTTTAATTCGGCTCAGTAGTAAACAAGGCTAAGGTAGCATGATTCAGTGGAATCATTTCCCAGCAATCAGTGCTGAGCTGATTCTTCCTTCACTGACCCCCTCTGACCCCGCCCTTCATCTGTCCTGGGCGTATACAATGGCCTTTGCTGTGCAACATAGAGCCGTGCACCTTTTTAATGCGCTGCAGGGCATAAAGGGTATTCCTCTGCCCAATATTTATATATGTTTTATTTTCAGACAGCATAACTGTGAAACAGGAAGTGGCAGGCCTTGTCCACCATTTTCGAGCTCTGGTATCTGAAAATAAAGCTGTAACTCAAATAAAATGGGGTTAAATGCAGTGCTTTATTTGTGCCGGTGCACTTAGGGGCATATCAACAAGCGGCAGCGATAATTATCACTGGCCGCCCTTAGCGTGAGGAATTTTATCACCGGCTATCGCAATTATTCCTGTGATAGCGATGTTTTCCATGAAACATTGCTGGTTTTCCAGCGATGTTCCATGGAAAACGACGGTTTCCTCGTTGATAAGGCTGGGTGGTCTAGGCCCTATAATCCACCACCCATTGGCTAGCATATGTTAGTCAAAGGAAAAGCAGGCGTAAGGAAAGTAGCGATAACCAAGGTTAGCGCTACTTTTCTTATCGCTATGCTTGTTATCGTGCCCATTGATAATTGGAGAAATGTCGGTGAGCGACATTTCTCCAGTTATTTTGGGACGGAACGCCCACTTTGCATCTCATTAGAAATGCAAAGGTGGGCGTTACGGGAAAGGGCGCTAAAGCAAGGACTCAAGCGATGGCGTGACCTTGCTGATAGAGCGATAAAATTATCGCCGCTTATCGTCCAAAAACGGACGCAAAAGCGGCGATAACTTTTAGCGCCGCCTTGTTGATATGCCCCTTAATTGTCAGGACCGGCTCTAGTGACAGCCCACCACATGGTGGCGCTGTCTTTTTAATTTCGAGATGAGCACAACAATCAAGTGTTTATTAAATCAATAGGTATTGAAAATGATTATTACCAGAATATCATGACATTATAGCTTTGTGTGGCCTGAAATAGTGTGAATTATCACACTTATAGCAGTGCGGTGGTTAGGTGTTATGTTGGTGCTGTCATTGCCAGCGCTGGTACGGTATGGGAGATACAGGCTGTATTGGCCTTCTGAGAAGTGCCCCGACACCTCTTTTTTTTTTACAAATGAAGCACCAGTTAAATGAATCTACTTTTCGCACTACAGACACATAAAACATGCGCTCGGTCTGAGCTGCGCCAGTACAGCCCATCACGATACAGCCCAGGCTCTTCTTTCGTCAAACATTACAGCGCCAGCTTCAACAGGGCGCCGATGACCGCTACCGAGGCAGCCTCCGCCAAGAAGCTGATTTTGGCGCTGGAAGCGCTGGAGGAGAAGCCAAAGAAGGTGTTGCTGTCGCCGATGCTGTAGGCGTTGCACAGGTCTGAGGAGCAGCAGCCTTCAGTGGTGTTTGCAACGAGCAGATTCTGATGGCCGTTAACGCACGAGGCAGCGCAGCGTTTCGTCATCAACTTGATGGACATGATGTTAGCTGAAACGGAAGAGAATGAGACATCAGAACTTGTAGAGAGATGGTCGGCGATTTTCGCAGTTTCTTAAGTGTTTTAAAATAAAACGCCCCGTTACTGTAATCTAGGGTTCTTCTGCTGCGCAAATACCACCTCATACACATAAGGAATAAATACTCGACTTTTTTGGAAATTTTGCTGCCTATTTCTGTTTTTTTAAAAGTATTTTTTAGGCCAGTAGGCTTAAAGTCATTCCACACATACGAGTTTGTCAGAAAACCACATTGGGCTTGAGCTAGAACTGCACTTGTTACAATTTCTCAAAATCAGACTGTAAAGAACCTAAGATGTGGTTGAACCTTTAAATTACACATATCAGCCGATGCTAAGAGAACCAATCATGAGCTGATGATTTTGAGAAATACTCACTCACTCCTTCAAACAAAGCACTACATTGTTTTCCTCTGCGTTCCTGCATCTGCTTCTCCAAGTGCAATGCACAAGACAGCTCCACTTTAAAGAAACATAGGGAAAAAGCCATCATAGTCATGGGACCTGGACTCTGTTATTATGTCAGTCCTTCTGTAACAAAAAATCAAGCCAGCCATTGACCCGTCAAAAACAACTTAAACACCTACTTGAGGAGACCTTTGGCTCCCTAAAAAATCAGGTTGGGACCCCCCGCCTAAAAAAGTGTCTAACCGGCTCCAACAGTTACAGAGGACAACCAGTGGCATAACGTAACTTAAGACCCCCTTCCCTTCTTCAAAGTACAGGGAGGGTCCCCTCTCTCTGGACTCACTCAGGAGCTCTAAGGCCAGGGTACTGTGCTGAGGGAGCCCCCTGGAGCTGCCCCCCCCCGCACTCCAGGGGCCTTGGTTATGCCACTGATGACAACAAACCATCTACAAATGTTATACCAGAAGGGCAAGCGTCGTAACACAGAGCCAGGACCCGACTGGGAACGCAAACTGGCCCTGGCAATTGAGTCGGACCATCCACAGGGGTAGTAGTGGGGATGTGGGGGGTTGCATGTGGGAAACACTGCAGCTGCTTTTGTTACAGGGGACCGATATTGCAGCTATGCTGCAGAACTGGCCGCTGGTAACAACAAGCATTGGCATAGCCAATAGGTCTCGCCTTTGGGACCTTATAAGTGTTTAGCTATGCAACAGTTGCATAACCAAATACTTATAAGGTCCCAAAAGCGAGACCTATTGGCTATGCAAAGCGGCCGCGAAAGTGAAAGTGATCGCGATCACACATCAAAGCGGCCGTGCGGTCCCGAAAATGAAAGTAATCGCTGTAAAGCGTGGGTCGCGCGCTCGCGCACATGCACTGTAGCTCTAGGCTGGCCTGGTAGCACTTTTTGGAGCCCTCTCAATAAGTCTTGCCAGACCAGCGCATGCGCTGGGTCAGGCGAGACCTAAAAATGACCCCAAGGGGTCCAAAACCAACCTCCACCCTGGCGGCCCACCGGGGAAACAACCGGTGCCCGCTACGGCCAGTCCCGCCCTGCACAGAGCCAGAGGGCTTTACGTGTTGTCGTCCCAAAGCAATATGCTGATACTATGAAATGTTGATACAAAAATGAAAAAATTACAGATACACATTCTCGGTTCATATAGCAGAGTGCCGCAGATAAACCAAAATGAACATTCCCATCTTGTGTGTTGGGACAGAAAAGGCCCTCTGCCTGGCTTGGGAGGGTCTGTGCTCCTGCCTTGAGTTTCCTATCGGGAGTTTCTGTTGGTTTTGGATTTAGGCCTCAGCACTTCTTACAATCATGCATGTGCGCTGAGAATTCACTGTGACACAGAATGCAACCGAGGGCTGCACTGTGTTGTTTGGGGGGCACACCATGTGTAACCTCCTTTACTGCATCAAAAAACAGAGTGATAGATGGAATCCTTGAATTAATCTCAGCCACTGGCGAGCGCTCGGGCCGCATTTTACTCTGTCATTTTTCACCCACCTTGCTACCTCAGTTTGCACCCAGCCATATGCAAATCATTCTTGACCCTGCTCCAATGGGAATAGTTTAGCCCTAAATGTTAGGCGAGGTCCTCCCTGAACCGCAACCCAGGACTGGTTTCACCCTTATTAGGGCTCATCAGACAAGTATTGCTTGGCTCCAGTGACATAGTGAGCATGGGACCTACGTCTGGGCACACTCATCACACTTAAGGCATTAAAAAAGTGATGGATGAAATGCTCAAATTAATGTCAGTCAATGGCGATTGCTTGGGGCCGCACTCCAATCCATTGTTTTTTGCATACTTCTATGTGTCACCCTAAGTGGGAGAGCTGACTTTCTCAGTTTGAGAACAGGATTAAATGAACTGAAAGACTATGTATTATCTCAAAGATAGCTATTTTTTTTTGTTACAAAACCGTGCATCTTTAGTAAATGAGTGGGCTACTTAACTGCTGGCAATAAAGCAACGCATTACATACGTTCAAATTGAACAGGTTGTTTACCTGCAAACTATCAAAACCAATATAAATAAATACTCTTCAATAGAAATCAGGATGATGATTGGATTATGTCGGCCTAAGGTATAGCTGATAAACTTAAATCCTTTAACTGATTCCTAAGGGCCAAATTACCACTTTTGACAGAGGAGAGGCGCGGCGGTGCGAACCGCTGCACCACCGTTCCGCCGAAGGTCGTTGCCGCCTGCCCACCAGATTATGACCACTTTTGGGGTCTGGCGGGCAGGGCCGGACTGGGAACAGAAACTGGCCCTGGCAAACTGCTCAGCCGCCCCCCCCACCGGGGTGAGGGGGGGTTCTGCCGAGCAGTTTGCGAGGGCCGTTTTCGGCCTTTTTTGTTACAGGGGGCCGATATTGTCGACCCCGTGTAACAAAAACGGTCCAGGGGACCCAAAACTGGCCCCCACCCTAGCGGCCTACCGGGGAAACGCCCGGTGCCCGCTATGGCAAGTCCGGCCCTGGTCCCGCTGCAGTGCATCTTTGAAAGGCGGCAGTGCCTTTGAAAGAGGCACCGCAATGGGAACACCAGATGGGGTTCCTGCACAGCATTGACTCGAAAGTCCATGCTGTGCAGGAACCTGGGTGCATGCACTCAGTGGGCACATGTTATGCCCCCCTGCATGCATCCTCAGGCTGAGTGGGCACAGGGGGCCCTGGAGGGCCCCCTTAGTTTCAGCACCACCAACCTTTTAATTGAGGAAAGACTTCCATGAACCCGCTGGCTGTCCTGAAACTTGTAATATGCATGACGGTGCTGCAGCGGCACCACCTGAATATTACATAGCCCCTGACCGCCGTCCCATCGCCAGGGAAAGGCGGTTCCCTGGTGGAGCTGGCAGTCCAATTATGGTCTGACTGCCCAAGTCATAATTTGGCCCTAAATAAAATCTCATTGTTTTAACCTATTTTTCCAAATGTGATCTGCCCGACCGACATTTATGAAGACGATAAAGTTCTATTTGATTCACAAATTTCTAAATGTTATGTTATGGTATAGTATTTGTAGACTGGTCTGTTGCCCAGTTAAAGATGCCCTGGTGCTGAGATATCTAACTAACCCAAACCGAGGAGAAGGTCCTAAATTAAAAGTATTGGAAAAACCAGGCTTTCATTATTTTAAATATTGATTGCTGATTTTCTGTCTGATAGAAATGGGCAATTCATTCAACTCTTTTGTGGCAGGAAAAGAAAAACTACAACTGCCTGCAGAGGAGTGGAAAATCTGGGGAAGAGCAACTAAAGAAGCATTATAGTGTATGTCAGCTTGAGAGAGTAGGACTCTAAGGTAGAAATAGCCCAGGCCTAATAACTAGGGCCCGACTATTTAAAATCCTATGTTTAAGACAAAGAGACTTAACTGTGTCCCTCTTGCGACCTGCCAGTGTAGTTTCTTTAGGAAAGCATGACATATGTGTTGTTCTGGGCAAATAGAGAACCAGAATGGTGGTGGAGTTTTGGACCACCTCTGACAGTATTCGGACGAAATATCAAAAATGTAATATTGAGATACATACATTTCAAGTTGGAAATATCCTGATACAGAAATATGTGCAAGAATATTGTTGACAAGAATATCGATTTTAAGGTAAGTAATATCGATTTTAAAAATATGTAATTTGGTAATATCATTTACAAAAATATCTATGTTGGAAATATCCATGTTAAAAATATCTATTGGTCCGATTACGATGTAGGTGGGACAAACACAACACACCGCCGGTGTCGGTCTCACCTACATCTATAACCGGGGTCAGACCGCTGCATTACGATGCAGTCGGTCGGACCACATTGCCCCAGAGACTGACCGACAGCTTCCTACGGACTCAAGGAGCCTGTTGGTCAGATCGCATTCCACACAGTGGAGGCGGTGCCTTCTCAGGCATCGCCGTGGGGATTTCAACCCACCTTTCCGCGAGGTATTTCACGTTGGTTCTTCTGACGCTTAAAGGCTGGCAGACAGGCTTTTTTAGAGCCCCTAGTAGGGCCCCTGTCCCCTGTAGCCCTCCACAATGGGCCCTGGGGGGCACCTCTGGTGTGCCCCAAAACATCCCTGCATCGTGTGGCTGGCACCGCATGGTGCCTGCCACAGGGTGCACGGATGTTTACAAACATGCCTTTTGGCATTGGGGCTTGTGCTGCTGCCCTTTTCTGTGTCGCAGCACAAGCCTCAATGCAAAGAGGCATGCTTCCGACTGTCTCCATGGCGGCCGGATGGTAATTTGGCAGGCGGGATTGCCGGCTACCTGTCGACCGGTCACATTCCCACAATGATGGTGGTCGAACGCTCGTCCGACTGCCATCTTAATCAGCCCTTAAGTTTTTAATATTGTTTACAAAAATATTCTTGTTAATAGGATTGTTTTTTAAATTATTTTTATGTATTGTACTATACATTTTAATTGTATATGTTATAAATTGTTTGTATAGTTATTGTTAATGTTTTTTTATATAGTTTGTACATTTTTAGTTTATAGGGGTACAGGGAGGAAAGTAAATTAATAATAATAATAAATTAACATATTTTTTAATCAGTAGCAATTATTTAATTATTAATTATTTATTTCAATTGTAGAAAAAAAAATAAGTTTTAGGTATGGGTTGTGGGTTTTACTAGAGGTATGGGTTGGGGAAAAATGTATTATAGTGAATAATAATTATTTATTATCATAATTATTTATTTAATTGATCATTAATTATGTAATTTGTGTAATATTTTTTGGGGGGAGTGTGGCTTTTCCTTGTTGTATGGGTAAAGAGTGTGCAGGAAATTCATTATAATAATTAATTATGAGTTTTAATTTATAATATTTAAATGATAATCAATTATGTAAATTGTGTAATTAAGATATTGGTAATGTTATATATTTGGTGTGAGCTGTTGGATTTGTAGGGGTAAAGGATGGGAAGTTAATTAAATACAATTGATTTATTATCAGATAATTAGTAATTGTTTAACTGATAATTAATTATGAAAATATGTCATTAGGGTTTTTAAAATGTATATATTAGGTGTGAGTTGCTGGATTGGTAGGGATTAAGGGTGGGAAGGTAATCAAATATAATTATTTTAGTATTAGTTAATTACTGTTAATATTTTAATTGAGAATTATGTTAAATGTGTAAATATGTTTTAAAAATATATTTTAGGTGTGTGTTGTGTAGTTTGTAGTGGTATAGGGTAGGATGTTATTTAAAATCATATTATTTATTATGTTATGTGTTAATTGTGTTTGCTTTTTAATTGTAAATTACATTGTATTTATTGGTTGGTATTAATTTATAAAATAGTTTGGTATGTTAATTATGATAATAATATTTGTATTAATAGGTTATATACCATGGTATTTAAAAGAGGGTGTGCTCTCTCTCTCTCTCTCCTGTTATTTTCATTAGCTTCAGAACCCTTATTATATAATTATTAACCCTGGGCGTAGTTGTCGTAGCGGGTCTAGGCGGAGGTCCACGGAGTTGCGAACAAACTCCGTGGAACATGGCTCCGCTCCGCCACCCGCCTCCACCCCCCTATTTACAATTAATTCTACATTAATTAAAAGTAAATTAAAAACCACTTACCTGTACTGTGGCATCCCCGGGCTGCCCTCCTCCTCTTCCTCGCCGTCTCTGGTGATCCTTGAGAAAACTGCGCATGCCGTCTCTGGATCATCAGAGACGGCTAGGAAGAGGAGGAGGGCAGCTCGGGGACGCCACAGTACAGGTAATTGGTTTTTAATTTACTTTTAGTAAATGTAGAATTAATTGTTAATAGGGGGTGGAGGTGGGGGATGGCCTTCTCCGCTCCTTGCTGAGTGTGCGGAGATTGGCCTTCTCCGCGGAACGCGGAGTAGGTAAATCTCCGCACACTCTGCGGGGGGAGCGGAGTTCTTCGCCCGTCCCTAATAATTGTGGTATTAATGATAATGTTCAAGGTATGCAAATGAATAACAGTACCATTATATTGCCATCAGATGACATCTTGGAAGGAGTGCTGCACCCCTGCTCAGAGTATAGGGCTGAACATACAACCTTAAGGGTCCACTGTGCTATTTCAGACTTGGATGATTGGAAGCTAAACTGCCTTAGAGGGTAAATAGCTGCCTGATCCTGAAGACAAGAACAAGGTCATATCAATTGAAGCCTTAGCACTCAAATAGAATAGACCGATTCCTGAGTCCTGCAGTGTGGCTCACCTCAACCAGACCTAAAAGCATCCATGATGCACAACTTAATGGTGAAGTTAGAGTAGGACCATTAAAGGACTGTGTCTGCTGCTGAACATTTGCCACCCCTTGACCTGGCAGATTTTTGAGAAAACGTGTATCACTCTTCCACCATCTTCATTCTCTTTCACCATAGATACTTGGGATGTGTTGCACTGGCTAATACAACCATAAATCCGTAATGGTCTGAACTGTAACTTTACGATTATACCACATTTTAGTTAGAGTTCTGTTTCCAGTAAGCTATCCCTCTCAGGGGAGCCTGGGGAGGGTTAACTAGGGTAGCTGGACCCTTGTTAGTTTTTATTTCCATCCGTCCTGTTATTCTGTCAACTTTCGCGCTCTATAGCGCTCGCTTTCTAGGCCTCGCCCACCACTTATGACCATCATTTGATGGCGCTTACAGCAAGTTTGTGCGGCTCCTGGGAGAGCAACGAGTGTGTGGGAAATCAGCCCGTATTTTAATTTCCTTGTATTTGGCACATCAATGCCTTCAAACAGGAGGTGCCTGGCTCCTGCCTCCTACGGGTGCCATCTTTGAATCGTATTTCATCCTGTTTTAATACTTTTATGAGTTCCTTTTATCCCCTTTATTTTAATTAGAGTTGTGTTTCCAATAAACTATCCCGCTCAGGGGAGTCTGGGGTGGGGTAACTGGGGCAGCTGGATCCCTGTTAGTTTTTATTTCCATCCGTCCTGATTTTCTGTCTACTTTCGCGCTCTATAGCATGCTTTCTGGGTTATGCCCACGATCACCATTTAATGGCGCATATAGCGCGTCTGCACAGCCAAAGGCAAGCCTGTCTGGGCCAGCCCGCTTTCAGATTGTGCTCAGCACCAGCCCCCTGCCATTTTTTAATAAAACAAATTATGCCTGAATAAATACAAAGATATGTTAACCAAAGAAAAAGCAACCTATTCTATCTTCTGATAACTCTGCCAAAGAAATCTTCAAAGTGGTCACTAATCTAACTTCAGCCCCTAAAAACACAACCTCCAACCATAGCCAAAGGTTTTGTGACTTTGTAGAAAAAGTGATAAATATTTGTGATAATTTTAATGCCTCTGGTCTCGATACTACCTCTAATGAGGAGATGGATATAAGCAAACCCAAATTCTCTCAATATGCCCCTCTCAATACATCCCTTGTGATGACCTTTCTTACAAATTACCCAACTTTTGACCAACCATTCTCTACTGAACACTCCCCAATTCAGGTTTAGGAGTGGTCAGCGGTCACAGTACTGAGATCGCTCTTATCAGAACCACAGAAGAAATCAGGTCCATAGTGGATGGCGGCGGAAACACAGCACTGCTGCTCCTCGATCTGTCTGCAGCTTCTGACACGGTTGACCACAAGCTTCTTTCAGAACGTCTTCAGGCTGTCAGGATCGAGGGGACAGCCCTGTAGCTGCTGGATTCCTTTCTATCAGATAGAACACAGGAGGTCGCTTTGGACCATTTTGTATCCAAGTCATTCATCTTGCCATGCGATGCTCCACAGGGTTCTGCCCTCAGCACAACCCTCTTTAATATCTACGTTAAAGCGCTGGCATCTCTTATTAGATCCTTTGTATTTGACCTTACATCCTACACAGATGATGACCCAAATCATTGTGGGACTAACCTCCAATAACAGCTGCGAGGACTCAAATGTTTGTGACTGTATGTCAGCCATAGGTAACTGGATGAAGCTGAACTGTCTGTGGTTGAATTCTACCAAAACGGAGGTCATTATGTTTGAAAATGCTCCTTCCTTTTGGTCATCTCACTGCCGGCCTGCAGAAGTCGGTTGTCTCGCAACCCCAGATAACAGACTCCCCTTGGACCCCAGGTTAATGAGATCACTTCCTCCACTTTTTATGTCCTCAGGATGATAAAAAAGATTCTTCCCTACATCCCAGTATCAGCTAAAGAAATTGCGACCACACCACTTATTCTTTCTAAGATAGACTATTGCAATGCCTTATACCTCAACATGCAGCAACAAAATCTGAACAAGTTGCAGGTTCTGCAAAAAGCTGCTGCAAGAATGATTACCGGGACTCCCAAATGGCAATCAGCAGCTTCGGCCATCAGATACTTGCATTGGTTGCCTGTCAGGCAACAAGTCAAGTTTAAGGCTCTCTGCCTTGCCGACAAAGACTTACGTGGAGTTGGCCCAGGTTTCCTAAAGCACTCTTTAGATTGGTATGTTCCGGATAGATACCTACGCTCTTCTGGATCTCGAGAAAGTGTTATAATTAGATTCAGGAAAACCTACAGGGGAGGATGGAGTTTTTTCATATCCACAGCCAAGGAATGCAATGCACTTCCCCTTTTCATTAAAATTATTCCAGATCTTCTTCAATTTAGGAAGAGCCTCAAAACATGGCTGTTTCCATAACTCATCACGCCCTGATCTCTCCCTGTGGATCATAGCGTCTTGATACCTCCTGGTAATGTTTAAATGAATAAATCCTAATAACATAACATAGGTATTGTATTTAATGGTGTAGTAGAACCCTAACTTCAGAAAAGTAGTTTCCCCAGTCTCTGATGGGAAGGAGTGTGTTTGCCAGTCAGCAGAAATCAAGTGGAGGCCCCCTGGCTACCCGACAATGTATGCTGGAACCAGCCATATAAGAGATTTATTTCACTTTTTCAGAGACTTGTATTTCATGACCAGGCTTTTGGAGCAAGAGAGAGAAAGGCAGAAAACCAAAAGAGAAGAAGGAAGAGAAAGATCAGAAAATAATGTCAAACGCAGGAAGTAAGAATGAGAAAGTACCTGCCAGAGAGAGAGCCTAAGAGGCAGGAACTTGTGAAAGAAGGAGGCAGGAGGTGGAATTAAGGTCAGGCTCTTAACAAAAACTCCAGTCTCCTGCAATACTTTTTTACAAATTAAGCACTGGCGCTGTACTGTGTGAGCCTGTGTGTATTCTCTAGAAGCCACTTATAGGAGCAACAAACATATGCGGTCAGAGCTCCCGTTCTCATTTATCGAGAGAAGAATTGATGGATTCCATAATTAATACTCTGGGACTAAATGGCTTCCATATCTAAATAAAGTAAATCAATAGATGTGTGAGATGCCAACTGGATTCATCCTAATTTATGAGCAAAACAGAAGACAGAGCAGTGATTTAGATATGTCAGCATTCCAAAACGTAAAGGGGGACTCCGTGTTTCAATATCCTAACTGCTTATAAATTGTTGCAATTCCCTATATCTGTAAAGTTGTAAAAAAGTGATGTCTGGGTAAGTGTTTCATTTCCTGCCTCATATTTGTGGAATTGTTTGGGTTTTCTTGTAGTAGAAGGTGGCTTATGACAATCATGGGTGGAGTGCAATAATAGTGAAAAATGCCCCCTCGTAATTTCTCCTGCAGAAATTTGCTGTTCTACAGAAGGAGATCTGAAAATGACCTTACACAAATCTGCACTCTTTTCAAGAAAGACCTGAAAACTGAATGGTTCCAATGTTCATTGAATGGAATTGCATACCCCCAGGGGCACTAAGGGCCCCGAGTACGACTTTGGCGGTGCTCCCTGCCGCGACACCGCCAAAACCGTGGTCAAACCGCCCACCAGATTAGGGGTTTCTTCCTGTCTGTCTGACTGGTTTTTGACGTCCCAAGACAGTGCCTCAGAAAATAGGCACTGCAATAGGAACGCCAGAAACAGTTTCTTTAGGAACTGGGGAGCATGCACACAGGGGGGCACTCACACAGTCCCTCAGAGTGACGTAAGACCACCTGCCGACGGGCTCCAAGGAAGAGACTGAGCCTTTTCAAAGACAGCAGCTTCAGGGGGCACTTTGAAGTGCTCTTCAAAGTGCATAAGACACATTACAAGTCATAAGTATTGATAATAATGGTAATAACAACTTACCGACTATGGTCTCACAGTGAGTCTCTGCTGCAGAGCAGTTCTGGATGGACATACACTGTCTGTCATTTATCGCTGCCGTGCATGAGTAGCATATGAGAGAGTGAGCTAGAAAAGAAAACACAGGGCATGATATTATTATTTAGTTATAAAAATATTTATAAAGCGTAAATGTTTGACCGACGGGCATCTTGGCGTGGTAAACATTGTCAATCAAAATGCAGAAGAAGAAGAACTTGCCTGCAAGGTAAAAATACAGATAGAAGCAATTATTTGCATCTCACCTATTTTGAAGATAGGCAGATTTGAGTTTTTAGGGAGTTTATTCCATATCTGTGCAGCCTTCACAAATCTGGCTTGCTGTAGAAGATCTTAAGGGTTTATAGTAGCAAAACTTGTCCTGTAGGAGCTTAGGTCCATGCCCATTAAGAGCTTTCCCCAAAATCATCACTGAGAAAATATGATCAGATATTGGGAGTCATAGTATTGTCTGCACTTATATTGTTAAGTGAGCACCACGGTAGGGAAAGGTCTAGGAATCAGTTCAAGGTCACAATTAGGACTTGAGCTAAGGGTAGGTGTATAGTTATAGTTTCAGTGTTTGATATGTACAATACTCTTGCATTATCTGCATTTATGTAGTGTGTATATGAAAAAATATATAATGGTATACTGTATGAATGTAGATATTATGATAAAATACATTGCACATAGCTACAAATACAGCCTTTATATAGTCACATTTTTGCCTATAATTACAAACATTTACAATGCCAAAAGATTGCATTTTGAGTCATAACTGAACTAATTACAAAAAAACCCCACAGCTGTAGTGGAAAAAAACGAATATAAAACCGATTACTCTCTACAGTTTCCTATATACAATACCTTTATGAGATAAATAATTTTATGTGTCATGATTCAGTATGGTTTTAAGACAAGAAATAGTCCCTCATGCATTCTAATGCAGGTACCCCACAGGAGGCGGAATGATACACCAAACAGCCAGTAGCTTGAGGAGAGAGAAAAATGCTCCTCTGGGTGTTGTCAAAACCCACTCTATTTATACTTTATAGAACTGGTAACAGTAAGTCTAGCAGACAGCTGCGCTTTCAAGACAGACCTAAAACTGCAACCCGATATTTTGAAACACACCCATTTCTGTACACATGATGAGGTGAAATTCTCGCACTACAGTCAAGATGTTCTAAGATATTATGCTGCAATTGAAGTCGCAGGAACCTGTTTTTAAATTTTTTGCTGGTTCCTGCCGTAGAGATGGCACCTCGGTGCCCCCTCTGCCTACTGTGGAATTTGAGAAATGGCCCATGCTCTTGGGCAAAAACAAAGGAAGGGGGTATGATTCACAAGATGCTGCATGAGCTTGGATCATTGTTTTTAGGTCAAGCATTCGAGACATGTTGTAATTTTTTACGTTGGCTTAAAGCCAACACCCTGCTTTTGATTTGTTTGTTTCAGTGTCCATCAAAAAGCCTTGCTTGACAGTGGTCAGTCCTGCCTCTTTGTCCCTACTTTCTCTCTTCCATTCCTCCCATGCAGCAGGGACTTAGTACTTTCTCATCACACTACAGTTCTTTGTCTGTTCTCTGGTGGACTACTTTTTAGGTCTTGCCTGAGCCAGCGCATGTGCTGCTCTGGCGAGACATTTAGGAGTGGATTTCTAAGCGTCCGACCACAGTTTTGTGTGGCATACAGTATGCGGTTATGCTCACAGGCACGAGCAGAGGCGCCGTCTGGCTTTTCTCTCGCTCAGCCAAGAGCGCACGTCTCACTTCAATGCCCCTCCCCCACCACAGAGCGCGTCTCGCAGCTTATTGCTATAGAGGCCCCTAGTTTCACTTTTGGCGTCTGTCAAGATATGCTGCAGGGAATGATGACGCTCCTTCCAACACTGAAGCCACTCAGGATATACCGCATGATCTTTAAGGACTCTGATGTTCATGGCACACTCACACAGTGGATTAGACCACCCCCTTAATCTTCTGTGAACACATACAAGCCCAGACGCTCTCACGTAATCTCTTATTTATGTAGTGTAGAACTTTCCTGCAGGTCCTCACTTCGTTGACATTACCCATTGCATCTCTGAGCCAATGGCTGCTCCTGCATGGAGAGCGCCCCCGCTTGTCACTCAGCAGATTATGTGGCTAGCCTGTCTCAGACCCCGTTTGCCCACCTGCAAAACTCGAACAAACCCCCGGATGCTGCTGTCGTCTACATTGCACCCACTTTGTACATGACTTGTGTATTGTAAAGATCTATATAAAATATAAATATATATAAATATATCTATTGTGGCTGGTAACATGGTGGGTTAGATGTGTCTCAGTGGTGCTCCTGCCCTGAATAGCAGTTATCCTACAGAATCCTGGCGTTATGGTGAGCCTCATAACGCATGATAGCAGCGGAAACCTCCCCTGACTCAGTCGTTCCTTGTGGCAGCAGCCTGCAGTAAGAGACCGGCGATACGGACCGCGGCGAACCCGGGGGAATTCTGATCCCTGTAATTGCGGCTGTCATTGGACTCTGATCGGGGGAAATCGGAGAGCAGTGGTGGAGGCCCACAGCCCCGGGGAGTCCCGACGCAAGGCAGAAACAGAGCTTGGATCCCAGCAGGAGGAGGGCCAAACCGCGGGAAGATGGCGACCGAAGTATGAGACCGGCAGACGGGTCTCCACGGACTGGGGGAAGGGGTTAAGAGAGGCCGCGGCACTGAGGCCTACATCCATGTTGAGGGCCGCGACGGCCGTGACAGACTCCTGAGCCCTGTGTTGAAGACCTCCGGGTGGCGCTGAGAGACGGGCATCGGAGGATAGCGGCGGAGCCCCCGGGACCTTGGTGAGTCTCGCTGCACGACTGCGCTAACAGTAAGGCCCCCGGAGAGGGAGAATAAACCACAAGAGGGAGGAGGCGGCTGAAGGGCCCCCTGCGGGCCGGCGAAGAGATAAACGCGAGGCCGCGGCGGTGCGGCCTGCCTGTTATTTGGCTTGAAGACCACGCAGAGACCGCCTGGGGTCCGGTCGCGGGCCTCGGATGTCTGAGGGCTGCATTTAGAGCTCGGTTGCTGAGGTGAGCTGCCCCGCGCGCCCAGTGAAGGACTTGCCCCCCGGAAGCCTGGCACTACCGAAACGGGAGGCCGGAGATAGGTCTTAACAGAGGTGGAAGAGGCGAGGTGAGGCCTACCTGCACTTCAGCTGGGGAATCAGAAGCAAGATTTGGCAAATGTTTGGGGGCTAGTCAGTGGTGCACAGTGCCGGAGGCCGGGGGTTGTACCCCAGGAGGTGAGGTGAGGGGTCCCCCTTTGATTCGCGTTACCCCCTGGTGTGTGGAAGTGGGCCAGAGGAATTTGTTTACGAGATTCGGACTCACGAGGGTACTCCACTAGACCAGTCCGGCGAGGCTGGAGAACAATGACAGAAGGCCAGGTAACTGCTCCGAGCGGCAGACGGGAGGCCTGCCTGGCGTAGACAACACTGCGGGAGGTGGACTGTTGGAGGGAACCCCTTCCCTGGTTCGTTTGCGACACCACTAGTCTCTGGATGGAGGGGCCACTGCGACATCCCCTAGGATCTCCTTGCGGATAATGGGGAAGGTCCGACTCCTGAGAGGCGCCCAAACGAATAAAATTGTGCAATAAACGGTCCCGGGCCCACAGCGTCGGACATGGAGCAGGGGGCCCACCAGGACTCGGCCGCACGGGATAAAGCAGACATATTGGCAGCGATTTGAGACTCCAGGGTGGCATTAGAAACAAAAATGGATGAGATGGCCATTGACATTAATCACCTGCGCCTGCATCTCAGGAAGGTGGCAGACAGGGTAACCACTACGGAAGGAGACCAGGGCACTCTGCAGACGGAGGTCAGACAGCTGCGGGAGACAGTGACGGCACTCCAGGACCATACGGTCCGACTGGAAGACAGGGCAGAAGAAGCGGAAGGAAGCTCTAGATGGAACAATCTCCGCTTTTTGGGATTTCCTGAAAAAGGCGGAGGGGCCGGCAGCAGACCTATTTTTGGAGGACTGGATTGGCAGAGTGTTCCCCATCTGAGGCTATCCAAAATGTTTGCGGTCGAAAGGGCACATAGATCGCTGGGGCCGCCACCAAAACCAGGATCCACGCCTAGAGCATTGATTGCCCGGATGTTCAATTTTAGGGACCATGACATGATCTTACAGCACATCCGTTTTTACTCACAATAAAGTACTTCTGTTTCGAGCTGGTGTACAGCAGAGATTTTATCCGAGCAAACCTGATTTTCATAATGTTAGATACATTTTTCTTGATCATTGTGCGTGGTCTCAAGCTAACTTTCTAAGTAATCTGTTACATCTGCCTAAAAATCCTTTTACTAATCTCTCATCTCCTCACGCCCTTTCTTCTCAAAAACGACTCGAGCTTTTTACCCACACCAAACTATGTTTGCGTTTACATTCTAAGGAGGCCTATCATAATCTGAAAAATTGTTTTTCCAGACTGACACGTAACCAACAATTTTACTTTCTATGCACAGATATTTACACGGGTTGTCTTGCATGAATGTGAATTGCTCCATCAAACTCACTAGAAAGATATGGTCACAATCCCATTTGGCATAAATCAATTCCCCGAAAATGTTACGGTATTGAATTGGCTTTGTCATGGCCTTGATCTCTACCTTCTCATCTTGTCACCCTTTAATCTATGCCTCTGGCTCCTTAGAGAACTCCTTGAGGAGAGCTGGGGTGTAGCAGACTGCTGTCAAAGGACATGTTGTCACTAGAGGGTGACCTATATTCTGTTCCGCCTGCAGAATTGGAATTTTTCCGACTCAGTTCTGGCCAAATTTGGCCAATCACCACATGGTGGAATTGTTTCTTGCACGCAGCTCGAGAACGTGCGTGAGTGAGAGTTGTTGTCCCCTAGTGCGATTTCCAGTCCCTAGGAGGACATCCGGCGAGCTTTTTCTAACGTGGGCAGCCTTGGACATTTGTGGTAAGAAAGCTTCAGCTCAGGTAGAAAATCTACTCAAGCGCAGCAAAATCAACTTGCATAGCTGCACCCTCTAGTGCACTGTGTGGTGCCTTTCAAGCGGACCTTTCAGTGCAGAATGTGCTACTGGGACAAAATTACAGGGTGAGCATTGCAGCGTGCCTATTTCCACCTGTATTTATTTATTTATTTATTCATTTGTAGAGCGCATGGTTACACCAACCGGTGTGTCCCCGCGCTGAGACATATCTAATGAGTCTGCTGTTGCCGCCAGGAAGGCCCGTTAAACTGTACTATATTCAGTTTTTTGTGAACAGCCATGTCTTCAGCTGTCTGCGGAAGATACTTTCGCTTGGTTCAGTTCTGATGGCGATTGGCAAGGTATTCCAGATTTTTGCTGCTAAGTACCTGAAGGAGCTAGCCCCTATACATGAGTATTCTTGGAACTGGCACCAATGCCATCCCCATGGATCTTAGATTTCAGCCTGGGGTGTATTTACTCAGTAGTGGATGAAGGTATCTAGAACCTTTATTTGAGAGTATGTGGTGACAGTGGCACATCACCTTAAACACAACTCTCTTCTCCACTGGCAGCCAGTGTAAGGCTGTCAGGCATTTCTTCATGTTGGCTCTTCTTGGAAGGCTGAGAACCAAACGTGCCGCCGCGTTTTGTACCCTCTGCAATTTGGATAGGCCTTTTTTGGTTAGGCCGCTGATGGAACACAGAAGAATCTTACAGAGTTTTTATGTAACTCTGTGGAATTACGCAGAGTCAAATTCTACAAGTTTTGCCGACCCCTAGTTTCCATGCTCTTGATTTAAATACATCGAGCAGCCTTAGATCTGGCCAGCTAAAGATGTATGGGTGGCTAGATGGCCATACAGTATTTGTATGTTTGGCACAACGTCACACAGACTTTAACCACTGGCACTTGGTCTCCACAAGATCACAAGTGATCAAACTTCATAATCTGATGAGTCTCTTGTGAGTACACAGTATGTGACATCTGTTAAGAAAGAGTACAAGGTCACTTTCAAGATTGCCACTTGGGCTCCCATTGGCAATACAATGAGTGCAGCGACATCTTTGCGTCTTAATTGATGTCCTAACAGGTTTGGTGCACTCTTCAGAGGACGGTCTATCTGCTGTAAGTGGTCTGTCCAGTTTTGGACTTACATATAGCCCATTTTTGTGAACACTGATGAACATCCTAAGTTTACAAGCCGCTGAAGTCGATTTACTATACGTGCTAAACCGTCAAACACTCTGCTACTGTTTCTTTGCCCTCCGTGACCTTTGTGAATTAGTTGGTATGCCTAATATAGTATCTTTCAGTAATTCCAATTTACTCATGTGTGGCCTTTTACTGTTACTGCACAACATCCAGGCCAAAAAGATAGTTTTTTTAAATTACCACTTTAACTATTACACCTCTTTTCCTATCTACAATCTTCGTATAATACACCTATCTCCTTCTCCACCCCATTTGTTTTATTCTGTTTATCTTATAACCTTTTAGCTGAGGGCTTTACTTGTCAAAGAAGCAGAAGGCAGATAGCAAAGGCACAAGCAGAGAAGAACACAGAGGGATCCATAGAGCGACCAGTTAAATATGTTTTGTAGGTCTGCCCTTTGAGACTTCTTTCATGTTTCAGCAGACTATTGTTTAAATAAAAAAACAGCGTACATAATGTACATACAGAGAAGGGCTTTTGCTCTTCATCAATCTGTCTGTTAAACATTTATTCACATTGTGTTTGTGCCCACCGAAGCATGCAGTTTTGAGCAATGGTTCCACTGACTTTGCCCATTGTCTCCCTTCACTTTGAGTGACTGCACAAAGCTTGTGCACATTGTTCACATCTACTAAAAAATGTTCCTGTCTCATCAGTAACAAAGCTGGCTCAAAGTGTTACTCTTTGAATTGTATTCATCATAGGTTACCTTTAAATATAGGCTATTTATTTTGCCTGCACTTCAGGTGCCCAATTAGATGGTGGTTTATTTTGTGTCTCCTTCTTTAAGGTGCTGTTATGAAGTGGCATTGTGATATTGTAGCTGCCTGCAATTTGTGTGATTTCTTCTTGTCACCTTCACCAAAAATATTAGTAAAATACATGTCACAACTCCTATTTAAAAAAACATCACTAGTAAATCAGCCACAGCAACCCTTGTTTTTGAAATTTACCTTTTTGAGAATTTGATGGCCACATTTAGATGACAGCAGGTGTTGTTTTTTTATTTTTGAAGCATTCACTTGCACGGACAATTTTGTAAACAAACAACTATTGCATTAGCATGCTTAGGCCAGGCTTGTTTTAGGCCTGGCTTAATGAATGTTACTTGTGGCATTCATACTGAATATTTAGGAGATAATATGAGAAAGAACTTGGATGTATTATCCAAAACTATAGGCTCTGTTAATGGAGCAACAAGAGCGGCACAAAAGTGTTCTGTTTGGTGTTAGGAATTTAGCTGATGTTTTTGTAGGAAAGATTGTGTGTCTTTAGTTTTTTGCTGTGGTTGTCTGATAACAATAATGGTAGAAGCATAAGCAAAAGATGTATTGCTTATGAAAGTCTAGTTCAGTTGTCGCTCACCTGCTCTTCAAGGCATTCAAGAATGACATTGCAAAGAAGATGACAGACAACCAGTCTTCTGCTGATACAAAGGTATTGCAAAATGGGTTATTAGTAGTGGTAAATATATATCTATTACTGGCAATAAGGCCACTAAAACAGTCTAGGGCTCAGAATAGTTCTCAGAAAATTATTCCCATGCTCAACACTTGGTACCAAGCAGGCAGGCTTAACTTCAGAGACAAGTATGTAAAGCATTTAAACACACCAATCCAGTAAATAATTATGACACAACACCCAAAAAAAATCCAACACCAATTTATAAAAATAGGAAAAAATGTTATCCTGAAAATGACACCAAAACAAAATGCATCCAATGAAGGGCACCGGATACATGTATTTTCAAAGATTTAGCACTATTCAGGGCGACCGCTATGGAGCCTGTGCGGCTACCCCTCACAGTAGGCCTCAGTCTAAGTTTTTACCTTCTGACTTAGAAACTTTCCTGGAGCTTTTTCTGCTGGCGTCCCTCTATGCTCTCCACCAGCCGAGGTTCGGTGAAGGTTCGCCCACTTGCCTTTCGACGAGCTCCAGGTCAAACTATGGAAGTCGGACCTCTGGAGCTTTCAGGCGGGACGAACCAGAGATCCAGGGCGGTTCGCAGTTGAGGGTTTCCGGCTTGGCTGGCCAGGGCGAGTCGGTCCACTTTTGGAGCTTTTTCCCAAAGTTGCTCCAAAGTTTTCCAAACTTCTGGAACTTCTTCCTGAAGTTCCCGTTGGGGTCCCAAAGTGCTCAAAACACAATCTAAGGGCCTGGGATCTCCAATATGGTATTTGAAAGTTTGGGACTTCAGTTCCCACAATTTACTTGAACAAAACCCTTACAAATCAGATGGACGCACTCCAGACTGGGGATTCTTAGTGGTGATGGTCTAGGTGAGCTCTGTTAACCTATAGCTTGCAGGAAGCCCACTCTTTATTCCTCTCGAAGCAGGGCTGTAGTTCCAGATTGTGCAGCAGGCACAGTCAGTGCGAGTGCAGAGCACGGTTGATGCAAATCAAATTTCCAGAATGGACCCTTATTTTCTTGTTTCAAGCAGCAGATCTGAGAGTCTCTGCACCTCTCAGATACTTATTTAGCATTCTCTGGGGTCAAGAAGGAGGGCTCCGCTGTCCAATGAGGTGCAGGGCAACCCCATAGAGCATGACCATTTCCTCCATAGTGTGGCTCAAAGGTCTGCCAGAGAGCACTATTCCTCCTAAATTCAAGATGGCTGACAGAGAAGCAAGAGCTAGCAAAACCAACCTCCAGGGTGGCTCATTTCCATATCTCCCCTCCCACTGACATCTGCGCATTCTTTTCTTAAGCCTGCCATTTGGCTGCCTTCAGAGTGGAAGGAGGTAGATGGACCTGGCTGTCTCTGCCTGCCCCCTCTACCTTCGAAGCTGATGCTTTACGACCCCTCCCCCCTGCTCTAGCATTCCTATGGAGCAGGGTCCTCTTGCAAGAGATAGCCTTTCTCCCTTATCACTTCATCAAAGCAGCCTGGCTAATCCAATTAACTCTGACTAATCAAGGCAGGCCACTGGAAGGCTGAATTTTGACTTACAGGCAAGAACGTCTTATAACTTATTTTCTGTACATTTTAGGATAAATTCAACAACAGCATATTGTTGGATTTATCAATATTATTCTCCTATGTCATAGAATTATATTTTCAGTTGTCCCTTGCGGTACTTATGAATTCATAAACGATTGCAATGTTAACCTATGTGGCGGGAGATCTACAATGGGAAAAATGAAATGTCCAATTTCTCCAACACCAGGGTTTATAAAACTGCTTTCATAAGGATCCTGCTTATAGCTACCTGACCCCCCACCCCTGGGACACCTGGGGGAGACTTAAACGGACCTGAATTTACAAAAATAATGTAGATCCTCACTGCACAGTGCTCCTAGCACCAAAGTTGGTTTGGGGAAGTACTTTAGTACAAGGAGAGAAGTGAAATGTTTAATTTGTCTATCCCCATGGCCTATAAGACCTCTTTTATAAGGGGCCTCCTTATAAGCACCTGACCCCCCACCCCTGAGACACCTAGAGAAGACCCTGGGGGTGCCTTATTTACCACAATATTGTATTTTATCACTTTTTAGGTGCCCCTAACACCACTCGAGTTTGTGCACAATTTGCATTTAAAAGCAGTTCAGCAACACAGCAGTGCACACATGCAAGTGCAGAAAGGGCTGCTGGCCTTTAAACTGCCATACCCTATTATATAGTAGGGTCTTTAAGGTAGTTTTAATCCCCCAGCCTTATTATGTACTAGGGCCTTATAGGGGAGGCCATGCCAATCACAGGGGTACCCTAACCCATATATGTGTATAGGTGTTTTCACAGTATTTCTAAGTGTTTTCAGCATTGCACTAGCTCTGGGCCTGGTTAGGCAGAGCCCAAGGTCAGTCAAAGTCAGTTACCATCAGTACCAGTCAGCAAAAAATAGGGGTGCCCAGGACACAGGATGACTTAGCAACAAAAGGTCTGTGAAACTGCAGGTATTACTAAGTGGGTGCAAAATGTGAGGTGTATTGGAAGTTCAAAACTTTGACTGTGTGCAGCAAATGCCAAAGTCATGCATTTATAGGGCAAACCCTCCTAGGAAATTGTGGAATGGCAAATGATGTAAACTCCATCAGAAAGAAGAGATAACCTTCACTCCTCCTCTCTGTTTTGAATGACCTCAGCTTGCAATGGGACGGTGATGATGTAGGGTCCTGATTTTATTAGCTTTGTCCACATCCTTCGACACAGTGACTCACACTGCTCAGTTTCTAAGGCTGCCCGAGTACACAGCTGGGGGTCTACATCTGGAGTTGGTCAGGCCTTTTTTTGGATGAACGGGATATTTCTGCCTCCATTCTGCTCCAAAGTGACAGGGTTATCCATGGGGTTTCACAGGGTTCAGCATTGTTACCGCTACCATATACTACATCTAATTGACCTTGTGTTTCAGTTGTAGGGTTCTGTGGAACTACATTTTATTATGATGATGATACTAAGCTAATTAGTTAAATGTTGAAACCTGTGATCAAAATTAGAACTTTCTGACGTATTCTCAGCCAATTGACAACTGGATGTGCCTCAACCCGTTGAAGTTACATAATCTCAAAAACAACCCTATGGCAGCTGGAGGCATTGCTGAAAGCTCTAGAGTGAGGCATGTGGAGGGCTGAGAAACAGGCGGGCGGTAAAGGTATCTAGGCTAAACATGCCCTGCCTCCTGACTCAGATCCCTAGAGGCCCTTTTTGCCTAGCTTATAATAACTGCTCACATATTTCCATTCTTTTTCTTTCAACACCGGGTTCCGGTTGTCATGGCAACGGTGCCATCAGGACTTGACTGTGTCAACAATACATATTTGGGGCTGTTGAGCGTTCAGCTGAGACATCTCAAGAAGTTGTGAATACTGCAGCCTTGTTACTAATCCAGCTGAAAAATAGATCTCGTGTCCCCAGTCCATGTTACTCTTAGCTGTTTGCTCATATAGAAGAGAGTGAAACTCACCAGGCCCGCTATAGAAAGTTATAGTTCACCAGACTCGCTATAGAAAGGTATTGTACCATTACTATAGAATGCAATTATTCACCTGGCCACTATAGAAAGGTATTGTTCACCAGACCCGTTGCAGAAGGTTTTCTTCACCAGGCCCTCTATAAAAAGCTATTGGTCACCAGGCCTGTTATAGAAAGATATTGTTCCCCAGGTTACTATAGAAAGGTATTGTTCACCAGGCCCTCTATAGAAAGGTATTGTTCACCAGGTTACTATATAAAGTTATTGTTCACCAGGCCCGCTATGGAAAGGAATTATTCATCAGGTTACTATAGAAAGGTATTGTTCACCAGGCCCCCTATGGAAAAGGTGTTGTTCACCAGGTTACTATAGAAAGGTATTGTTCACCAGGCCCTCTATAGAAAGGTATTGTTCACCAGGCCCGCTATAGAATGGTTTTGTTCAGCAGGTTATTATATAAATGTATTGTTCACCAGGCCCTCTAAAGAAAGCTATTGATCTATAGGTCCTCTATAGAACGGTATTGTTAACCAGGCCTGCTATGAAAAGGCATTGTTCACCAGACCCGTTGCAGAAGGTTTTCTTCACCAGGCCCTCTATAAAAAGGTATTGGTCACCAGGCCTGTTATAGAAAGATATTGTTCCCCAGGTTACTATAGAAAGGTATTGTTCACCAGGCCCTCTATAGAAAGGTATTGTTCAGCAGGTTACTATATAAAGTTATTGTTCACCAGGCCTGCTATAAAAAGGAATTGTTCATCAGGTTACTATAGAAAGGTATTGTTCACCAGGCCCCCTATGGAAAAGGTGTTGTTCACCAGGTTACTATAGAAAGGTATTGTTCACCGGGCCCTCTATAGAAAGGTATTGTTCACCAGGCCCGCTATAGAAAGGTTTTGTTCAGCAGGTTACTATATAAAGGTATTGTTCACCAGGCCCTCTAAAGAAAGGTATTGATCTATAGGTCCTCTATAGAACGGTTTTGTTAACCAGGCCTGCTATGAAAAGGCATTGTTCACCAGACCCACTATAAAAAGGTATTGGTCACCAGGCCCGCTAAAGCAAGTTATTGATCTTCACGCCTACTATAGAGAAGAATTGCTTACCAGGCCGCTATAGAAAGGTACAGTTCACCAGATCCATTATAAAAAGGTTTTGTTCACAGGCCCTCTTTAGAAAGGTATTGTTCACCAGACCTGCTATAGAGAGAAATTATTCACCAGGCCCACTATAGAAAGGTATTGTTCACGAGGCCCGCTAAAGCAAGTTATTGATCTTCAGGCCGCTATAGAAATGTATAGTTATCCAGATACGCTATAGAAATTAATTGTTCACGAGGACCTCTATTGAAAGGTGTGGTTCACCAGGCACACTATAAAAGGGTATTGTTCACGAGGCCCGCTAAAGCAAGTTATTGATCTTTATGCCGCTATAGAAATTTATAGTTAACCAGATATGCTATAGAAATGTATTGTTCACCAGGTCCTCTATTGAAAGGTGTGGTTCACCAGGCACACTATAAAAGGGTATTGTTCACGAGGCCCGCGAAAGCAAGTTATTGATCTTTATGCCGCTATAGAAATTTATAGTTAACCAGATACGCTATAGAAATGTATTGTTCACCAGGTCCTCTATTGAAAGGTGTGGTTCACCAGGCACACTATAGAAAGCTAGTGTCCACCAGGACCTCTATAGAAAGGTATTGTTCAACAGCCTACTATAGAAAGGTATTGTTCACCAGGCCCGCTATAGAAAGATATTGTTCACCAGGCCCGCTATAGAAAGATATTTTTCACCAGGCCTACTATAGAAATGTATTCTTCACCAGGACCTCTATTGAAACATGTGGTTCACCAGGCACACTATAGAAAGGTAGTGTTCACCAGGACCTCTACTGAAAGGTATTGTTCACCAAACCCTCTATAGAAAGGTATTGTTCACCAGCCTACTATAGAAAGGTATTGTTCACCAGGCCCACTATAGAAAGGTTTTTTTTATCAGGCCTTCTCTAGAAAGTTATTGTTCACCAGGCCCGCTATAGAAAGATATTGTTCACCAGGCCTGCTTTAGAAAGGTATTGTTCACCAGGCCGGCTATAGAAAGGTATTGTTCACCAGGCCGACTATAGAAAGGTATTGTTCACCAGGCCGGCTATAGAAACGTATTGTTCACCAGGCCCGCTAGAGAAAGATATTGTTCACCAGGACTGCTATAGAAAGGTATTGTTCACCAGCCCAGGCATCAAAAGTAAAATCTCCTATGTGATACATTAAAGGGACTCCAGTAAATGATGTCACAGTCGACCTGCTATAGAGAGCATGTATTCACCAGGCCCATTATAGAAAGGTATTGTTCACGAGGCCTGCTAAAGCAAGTTATTGATCTTCAGGCCGCTATAGAAATGTATAGTTAACCAGATACGCTATAGAAATTAATTGTTCACCAGGACCTCTATTGAAAGGTGTGGTTAACCAGGCACACTATAGAAAGGTTGTGTTCACCAGGACCTCTATAGAAAGTTATTGTTCACCACACCCTCTATAGAAAGGTATTGTTCATCAGGCCTACTATAGAAAGGTATTGTTCACCAGGCCCACTATAGAAAGGTTTTGTTTATCAGGCCTTCTATAGCAAGGTATTGTTCAACAGGCCTGCTATAGAAAGATATTGTTCACCAGGCCTGCTATATAAAGATATTGTTCACCAGGCCTGCTATAGAAAGGTATTGCTCACCAGGTTACTATAGAAAGGTATTGTTCACCAGGCCCCCTATGGAAAAGGTGTTGTTCACCAGGTTACTATAGAAAGGTATTGTTCACCAGGCCTGCTATAGAAAGGTTTTGTTCAGCAGGTTACTATATAAAGGTATTGTTCCCCAGGCCCGCTATAGAAAGGTATTGTTCACCAGGTTACTATAGAAAGGTATTGTTCACCAGGTCCGCTATGGAAAAGGTATTGTTCACCAGGTTACTATAGAAAGGTGTTGTTCACCTGGCCCTCTAAAGAAAGGTATTGTTCACCAGGCCCGCTATAGAAAGGTTTTGTTCAGCAGGTTACTAGAGAAATGTATTGTTCACCAGGCCCGCTGCAGAAAGGTTTTGTTCAACAGGTTCTCTGTAGAACGGAATAGTTCACCAGGTTCAACATAGAAAGGTATTGTTCACCAGGCCCACTATAGAAAGGTTTTGTTCAGCAGGTTACTATATAAAGGTATTATTCACCAGGCCCGCTATAGAAAGGTATTGTTCACCGGGTTACTATAGAAAGGTATTGTTCACCAGGCCCGCTATGGAAAAGGTATTGTTCACCAGGTTACTATAGAAAGGTATTGTTCACCAGGCCCGCTGCAGAAAGGTTTTGTTCACCAGGTCCTCTGTAGAAAGGTTTTGTTCACCAGGTCCTCTGTAGAAAGGCATTGTTCACAAGGTTCAACATAGAAAGGTATTTTTCACCAGGCCCGCTAAAGAAAGGCATAGTTCACCAGACCTGCTATAGAAAGGCACTGTTCACTAGGTTAGCTAAAACAAGGTATTGATCTTCAGGTCCACTATACAAAAGTATTGTTTATCAGGATTGCTACAGAAAGGCATTTTACTATGGAAAGGTATTCTTCACCAGGTTATTATAGAAAGACATTTTTTATCAGGCAGCTATAGACAGGTATAGTTCACTAGATCTGCTATAGAAAAGTTTGTTAACCAAGTCCTCTATAGAAAGGTATTGTTCACCAGGCCCACTATAGAAAGGCATTGTTCACCGGGCCTGCTAAAGCAAAGTATTGATCTTTAGGCCCACTGTAAAAAAGTAGTGTTCACCAGGCCGCTATAGAATGATATAGTGCACCAGATCTGCTATAGAAGGGTTTTTTCATGAAGGCTCTCTATAGAAAGGTATTGTTCACCAGGCCCGCCAGAGAAAGGCAGTGTTCATCAGGACCATTATAGAAACGTATTGTTCACCAGACTTACTATAAAAAGGTATTGTTCACCAGGCCAGCTAAAGCAAGTTATTGATCTTCATGCCTACTATAGAGAATAATTGCTCACCAGGCCGCTATAGAAAGGTACAGTTCACCAGATCCATTATAGAAAGGTTTTGTTCACAGGCCCTCTTTAGAAAGATATTGTTCACCAGACCTGCTATAGAGAGAAATTATTCACCAGGCCCACTATAGAAAGGTATTGTTCACGAGGCCCGCTAAAGCAAGTTATTGATCTTCAGGCCGCTATAGAAATGTATAGTTAACCAGCTACGCTATAGAAATTAATTGTTCAGCAGGACCTCTATTGAAAGGTGTGGTTCACCAGGGACACTATAAAAAGGTATTGTTCACGAGGCCCGCTAAAGCAAGTTATTGATCTTCATGCCGCTATAGAAATTTATAGTTAGCCAGATACGCTATAGAAATGTATTGTTCACCAGGACCTCTATTGAAAGGTGTGGTTCACCAGGCACACTATAGAAAGCTAGTGTTCACCAGGACCTCTATAGAAAGGTATTGTTCACCAGCCTACTATAGAAAGGTATTGTTCACCAGGCCCGCTATAGAAAGGTATTGTTCACCAGAACCGTTGCAGAAGGTTTTCTTCACCAGGCCCTCTATAAAAAGGTATTGGTCACCAGGCCTGTTATAGAAAGATATTGTTCCCCAGGTTACTATAAAAAGGTATTGTTCACCAGGCCCTCTATAGAAAGGTATTGTTCAGCAAGTTCCTATATAAAGTTATTGTTCACCAGGCCCGCTATAGAAAGGTATTGTTCACCAGGCCCTCTTTAGAAAGGTATTGTTCACCAGGCCCACTATAGAAAGGTTTTGTTCAGCAGGTTACTATATAAAGGTGTTGTTCACCAGGCCCTCTAAAGAAAGGTATTGATCTTTAGGTCCTCTATAGAACGGTATTGTTAACCAGGCCTGCTATGACAAAGCATTGAGCAAGTTATTGATCTTCACGCCTACTATAGAGAAGAATTGCTTACCAGGCCGCTATAGAAAGGTACAGTTCACCAGATCCATTATAGAAAGGTTTTGTTCACAGGCCCTATTTAGAAAGGTATTGTTCACCAGACCTGCTATAGAGAGCATGTATTCACCAGGCCCACTATAGAAAGGTATTGTTCACGAGGCCCGCTAAAGCAAGTTATTGATCTTCAGGCCGCTATAGAAATGTATAGTTAACCAGATACGCTATAGAAATTAATTGTTCACCAGGACCTCTATTGAAAGGTGTGGTTAACCAGGCACACTATAGAAAGGTTGTGTTCACCAGGACCTCTATAGAAAGTTATTGTTCACCACACGCTCTAGAGAAAGGTATTGTTCATCAGGCCTACTATAGGAAGGTATTGTTCACCAGGCCCACTATAGAAAGATATTGTTCACCAGGCCTGCTATATAAAGATATTATTTACCAGGCCTGCTATAGAAAGGTATTGTTCACCAGGTTACTATAGAAAGGTATTGTTCACCAGGCCCCTTATGGAAAAGGTGTTGTTCACCAGGTTACTATAGAAAGGTATTGTTCACCAGGCCTGCTATAGAAAGGTTTTGTTCAGCAGGTTACTATATAAAGGTATTGTTCACCAGGCCCGCTATAGAAAGGTATTGTTCACAGGTTACTATAGAAAGGTATTGTTCACCAGGCCGGCTATGGAAAAGGTATTGCTCACCAGGTTACTATAGAAAGGTGTTGTTCACCTGGCCCTCTAAAGAAAGGTATTGTTCACCAGGCCCGCTATAGAAAGGTTTTGTTCAGCAGGTTACTATAGAAAGGTATTGTTCACCAGGCCTGCTATGGAAAAGGTATTGTTCACAAGGTTACTACAAAAATGTATTGTTCACCAGGCCCGCTGCAGAAAGGTTTTGTTCAACAGGTTCTCTGTAGAACGGAATAGTTCACCAGGTTCAACATAGAAAGGTATTGTTCACCAGGCCCACTATAGAAAGGTTTTGTTCAGCAGGTTACTATATAAAGGTATTATTCACCAGGCCCGCTATAGAAAGGTATTGTTCACCGGGTTACTATAGAAAGGTATTGTTCACCAGGCCCGCTATGGAAAAGGTATTGTTCACCAGGTTACTATAGAAAGGTATTGTTCACCAGGCCCGTTATAGAAAGGTATTGTTCACCGGGTTACTATAGAAAGGTATTGTTCACCAGGCCCGCTATGGAAAAGGTATTGTTCACCAGGTTACTATAGAAAGGTATTGTTCACCAGGTCCTCTGTAGAAAGGTTTTGTTCACCAGGTCCTCTGTAGAAAGGCATTGTTCACAAGGTTCAACATAGAAAGGTATTTTTCACCAGGCCCGCTAAAAAAAGGCATAGTTCACCAGACCTGCTATAGAAAGGTACTGTTCACTAGTTTAGCTAAAACAAGGTATTGATCTTCAGGTCCACTATACAAAAGTATTGTTTATCAGGATTGCTATAGAAAGGCATTTTACTATAGAAAGGTATTCTTCACCAGGTTATTATAGAAAGAAATTTTTCATCAGGCAGCTATAGACAGGTATAGTTCACTAGATCTGCTATAGAAAATTTGTTAACCACGTCCTCTATAGAAAGGTATTGTTCACCAGGCCCACTATAGAAAGGCATTGTTCACCGGGCCTGCTAAAGCAAAGTATTGATCTTTAGGCCCACTGTAAAAAAGTAGTGTTTACCAGGCCGCTATAGAATGATATAGTGCACCAGATCTGCTATAGAAGGGTTTTTTCATGAAGGCTCTCTATAGAAAGGTATTGTTCACCAGGCCCGCCAGAGAAAGGCAGTGTTCATCAGGACCATTATAGAAACGTATTGTTCACCAGACCTACTATAAAAAGGTATTGTTCACCAGGCCAGCTAAAGCAAGTTCTTGATCTTCATGCCTACTATAGAGAAGAATTGCTCACCAGGCCGCTATAGAAAGGTACAGTTCACCAGATCCATTATAGAAAGGTTTTGTTCACAGGCCCTCTTTAGAAAGATATTGTTCACCAGACCTGCTATAGAGAGAAATTATTCACCAGGCCCACTATAGAAAGGTATTGTTCACGAGGCCCGCTAAAGCAAGTTATTGATCTTCATGCCGCTATAGAAATTTATAGTTAACCAGATACGCTATAGAAATGTATTGTTCACCAGGACCTCTATTGAAAGGTGTGGTTCACCAGGCACACTATAGAAAGCTAGTGTTCACCAGGACCTCTATATAAAGGTATTGTTCACCAGCCTACTATAGAAAGGTATTGTTCACCAGGCCCGCTATAGAAAGGTATTGTTCACCAGAACCGTTGCAGAAGGTTTTCTTCACCAGGCCCTCTATAAAAAGGTATTGGTCACCAGGCCTGTTATAGAAAGATATTGTTCCCCAGGTTACTATAGAAAGGTATTGTTCACCAGGCCCTCTATAGAAAGGTATTGTTCAGCAGGTTACTATATAAAGTTATTGTTCACCAGGCCCGCTATAGAAAGGTATTATTCATCAGGTTACTATAGAAAGGTATTTTTCACCAGGCCCCCTATGGAAAAGGTGTTGTTCACCAGGTTACTATAGAAAGGTATTGTTCACCAGGCCCTCTATAGAAAGGTATTGTTCACCAGGCCCACAATAGAAAGGTTTTGTTCAGCAGGTTACTATATAAAGGTATTGTTCACCAGGCCCTCTAAAGAAAGGTATTGATCTAAAGGTCCTCTATAGAACGGTATTGTTAACCAGGCCTGCTATGAAAAGGCATTGTTCACCAGACCCACTATAAAAAGGTATTGTTCACCAGGCCCGCTAAAGCAAGTTATTGATCTTCACGCCTACTATAGAGAAGAATTGCTTACCAGGCCGCTATAGAAAGGTACAGTTCACCAGATCCATTATAGAAAGGTTTTGTTCACAGGCCCTATTTAGAAAGGTATTGTTCACCAGACCTGCTATAGAGAGCATGTATTCACCAGGCCCACTATAGAAAGGTATTGTTCACGAGGCCCGCTAAAGCAAGTTATTGATCTTCAGGCCGCTATAGAAATGTATAGTTAACCAGATACGCTATAGAAATTAATTGTTCACCAGGACCTCTATTGAAAGGTGTGGTTAACCAGGCACACTATAGAAAGGTTGTGTTCACCAGGACCTCTATAGAAAGTTATTGTTCACCACACCCTCTATAGAAAGGTATTGTTCATCAGGCCTACTATAGAAAGGTATTGTTCACCAGGCCCACTATAGAAAGGTTTTGTTTATCAGGCCTTCTATAGCAAGGTATTGTTCAACAGGCCTGCTATAGAAAGATATTGTTCACCAGGCCTGCTTTATAAAGATATTGTTCACCAGGCCTGCTATAGAAAGGTATTGTTCACCAGGTTACTATAGAAAGGTATTGTTCACCATGCCCCTTATGGAAAAGGTGTTGTTCACCAGGTTACTATAGAAAGGTATTGTTCACCAGGCCTGCTATAGAAAGGTTTTGTTCAGCAGGTTACTTACTATATAAAGGTATTGTTCACCAGGCCCGCCATAGAAAGGTATTGTTCACCAGGTTACTATAGAAAGGTATTGTTCACCAGGCCCGCTATGGAAAAGGTATTGTTCACCAGGTTACTATAGAAAGGTGTTGTTCACCTGGCCCTCTAAAGAAAGGTATTGTTCACCAGGCCCGCTATAGAAAGGTTTTGTTCAGCAGGTTACTATAGAAAGGTATTGTTCACCAGGCCCGCTATGGAAAAGGTATTGTTCACAAGGTTACTACAGAAATGTATTGTTCACCAGGCCCGCTGCAGAAAGGTTTTGCTCAACAGGTTCTCTGTAGAAAGGAATTGTTCACCAGGTTCAACATAGAAAGGTATTGTTTACCAGGCCCACTATAGAAAGGTTTTGTTCAGCAGGTTACTATATAAAGGTATTGTTCACCAGGCCCGCTATAGAAAGGTATTGTTCACCGGGTTACTATAGAAAGGTATTGTTCACCAGACCTACTATAAAAAGGTATTGTTCACCAGGCCAGCTAAAGCAAGTTATTGATCTTCATGCCTACTATAGAGAAGAATTGCTCACCAGGCCGCTCTAGAAAGGTACAGTTCACCAGATCCATTATAGAAAGGATTTGTTCACAGGCCCTCTTTAGAAAGGTATTGTTCACCAGACCTGCTATAGAGAGAAATTATTCACCAGGCCCACTATAGAAAGGTATTGTTCACAAGGCCCACTAAAGCAAGTTATTGATCTTCAGGCCGCTATAGAAATGTATAGTTATCCAGATACGCTATAGAAATTAATTGTTCACGAGGACCTCTATTGAAAGGTGTGGTTCACCAGGCACACTATAACAGGGTATTGTTCACGAGGCCCGCGAAAGCATGTTATTGATCTTTATGCCGCTATAGAAATTTATAGTTAACCAGATACGCTATAGAAATGTATTGTTCACCAGGTCCTCTATTGAAAGGTGTGGTTCACCAGGCACACTATAGAAAGCTAGTGTCCACCAGGACCTCTATAGAAAGGTATTGTTCAACAGCCTACTATAGAAATGTATTGTTCACCAGGCCCGCTATAGAAAGATATTGTTCACCAGGCCCGCTATAGAAAGATATTTTTCACCAGGCCTACTATAGAAATGTATTCTTCACCAGGACCTCTATTGAAACATGTGGTTCACCAGGCACACTATAGAAAGGTAGTGTTCACCAGGACCTCTACTGAAAGGTATTGTTCACCAAACCCTCTATAGAAAGGTATTGTTCACCAGCCTACTATAGAAAGGTATTGTTCACCAGGCCCACTATAGAAAGGTTTTGTTTATCAGGCCTTCTATAGAAAGTTATTGTTCACCAGGCCCGCTATAGAAAGATATTGTTCACCAGGCCTGCTTTAGAAAGGTATTGTTCACCAGGCCGGCTATAGAAAGGTATTGTTCACCAGGCCGGCTATAGAAAGGTATTGTTCACCAGGCCGGCTATAGAAACGTATTGTTCACCAGGCCCGCTATAGAAAGATATTGTGCACCAGGACTGCTATAGAAAGGTATTGTTCACCAGCCCAGGCATCAAAAGTAAAATCTCCTATGTGATACATTAAAGGGACTCCAGTAAATGATGTCACAGTCGATCACAAAACCCAAACAAACTAGGGAACATTTTGGAATCCCTATTGACAGCGTTGACTGGGACATTAAATAGGCCCACTTTAGTGAATCAGATAGTTTGAAAAGAGGTCCATGTTTGCAAATTGGGTCAGTTTGGAACACGCTGTAGAAGTGTTTTGAAGGGTATGGAAGCTTGCATGGATCTGAGCTTGTGGATGACAATGTTTCTGGCTATCTCTGTAATGTGTTGGAGATTGACGAGTCATAGGGTCTCAGTAATTGGCCGCTTGTTATGGGGTAAACGATGTGGATGCTCTCAATGCCCAGGAGCCCCAAGTGCCTCATTGTTATGCTTGAAAAACTTCTTAACCCATCCTAACACCACAGCACATCATCACAGAGTGCAGGTGGGGTGTTGCAAGGTGTGAGGAGAGGTGTTGGCAGGCTTGGAAGAGCTGAAGTCTTTTGAAAATTTCCTCCTCCCCTGTGAAGTGCACCTTAAATCCTCCTAGGCGTTTGGAAAATTCTACTGACCACACCTGGTAAAAACAGACACAATGTGTAAAACAACTTAGGAACAAACCCTTAGGGAGAATGCTTAACCCCCTCCAACCCTCACCCCCGCCCTACCTGGTAGTGTTTGAAGCTTAATTTTCTTTAAATGATACCTTTCACAAATCTCTTCCTGAAATTCCACAGACCAAGTGGAATGCTAACCCGTAAAGCTGGTTTTAAAACCTACAAGATTTTAAACAAGCACCAGTAAATGCATTAGGTTTCGCTGATGTGATTAATAAGCTGTTTTTTGTTGTAAGTTGTAGTTTGCTGAGTAGTTGTACTATTGCGGGTAAGTTATCGCAACATTTTGAAACATGAAATGAAAGAGGGAAATAATAGAATGTATTAATGCAATAGCAATATTATGTGTTTAGAGGCATTCTGTCAACTTTTGGACCCAGAACCAGTGCACCTGCTGCACCATTCAAATCATACTTGGTGCCTGCAAGATAACTGCAATTGTGACTGCCTGTTTAGTAATAAAATATAGCAATATTCGTTGTTTAGAGGAGTTATGACAACTTGTGGCCCTCGTGCCTCTGCACCTGCGGCACCATTCAAATCTTGACTCTATTGCGTGAAAGGTAACTGAACTTGTGACTGTCTGTTTAGTAGTAAAATATTGCAATATGTGGTGTTTAGTGGGTGTTCCTAGAGAGTTGGGCCTCGGTGTCACTGCACCTGCTGCACCATTGAAATCATGACCCTAGTGCCTGCAATGTAACTGCACTTGTGACTGCTTAGTTAGTAGGTAAATATAGCAATATTTGGTTTTTAGAGGAGTTCTAACAACATTTGGCCCCGGTGCCACTGCACCTGCAGCACCATTGAAATAATGGCCCTAGTGCCAGCTAGATAACTGCGCTCATGGCTGCCTGTTTAATAGTCAAATTTAGCAATATTTTGCATTTGGTGGGATCCCTAGAGCTTTTGGCCCCGGTGCCACTGCACCTGCTGCACCATTCAAATCATGACCCTATTGCCTGCTAGATAAATGCACTAGTGGCTGTTGTTTAGTAGTAAATGTTGCAACAATCAGAGTTTAGTGGAGTCCCCAGAGGTTTTGGCCCCAGTGCCACTGCACCTGCTGAAACATTCAAATCAAGTCCGTTTAACTGCAAGGTAACTGCAAATGTGACTGCCTGTTTAGTAGTCAAATATAGCAATATTATGTGTTTAGAGGAGTTCTGACAACTTTTGGGCCTGGTGCCACTGCACCTGCTGCACCATTCAAATCATTACTCTGTTATCTGCAAGGTACCTGCACGTGTGTTTACCTGTTTAGGAATAAAATATAGCAATATTATGTGTTTAGAGGAGTTCTGACAACTTTTAGGCCTGGTGCCACTGCACCATTCAAATCATTACCCTGTTATCTGCAAGGTACCTGCACGTGTGTTTACCTGTTTAGGAATAAAATATAGCAATATTAGGTGTTTAGTGGGGTGCCTGGAGCTTTTGGTCCTGGTGTCGCTGCACCTGTTGCACTATTGAAATCATGACCTTAGTGCTTGCTAGATAACTGCATGTGTGGCTGCCTGTTTAGTTAGAAAATATAGCAATATTAGGTGTTTAGAGGAGTTCTGACAACTTTTGACCCTGGTATCACTGCACCTGCTGCACCATTTGAATCACGTCCCTGTTAACTGCAAGGTAACTGCAATGGTGACTGCCTGTTTAGTAGTCAAATATAACAATATTATGTGTTTAGAGGAGTTCTGACAACTGTTGGCCCCGGTGCAACTGCACCAGCTGCACAATTCAAAACATAACACTGTTGTCTGCAAGGTAACTGCACTTGTGGTTGTGGTTGTCTGTTTAGTAGTAAAATATGGCATATCTCTTGTATATTAACTTTATTTTTAACATGCAATGTTTAAGACAACTTTTAGAATGTGATCCTAATGACCACATAGATAAGTTGAAAAAATCAATCCGATAATGCTACAAAGTGCAAAGAAAGGTACTGAGGCATGAATAGGAAATGCCACATAAGTTCTAAGACTAAAGCATCTACTATACATAACAAAGTAATAAAAAGCAAGCAATTAAATGAATATTACATTTTCCCTCGTGGTCGCCTGTCGAAATCCCCCTCACTCTGCCCCACCGCTATTACCTGCACGGGCCACGGCTGATACTATTAGAAGCTGTCTGCCTTTTCTGTGGTAAAAGATCTTATCTTGACAGTGAATGGGGCTTAAACGGTGCAAACAGCTATAGTAGAAGTATTGTAAATGTGTGCAGCCAGAAGAAATTAAGAAAAAAAAAGTTCCACACAAAAGCGAATGAACACAGTAATTTGGCCATAGGAAATGATAAGAGCCCCATATTAAGATATATTAAATATAAGAGATTTCACAAGCACAATGCAAGCACGGTGCAGGCGAATCCTAAAAATGATTATGGCCGAATTTGCTTACAGAATCAGCATTTGTAACTGTTTGCCCCCTGCCACCAATTCTTGTTCACAGCCTCCAAACGCCCAACCCACTCATGCGCTGAAGAGCCCCTTACAAACTACATCCCTACCCTGCTGGCCCCACTCCTTCACATACACTGTAAAACACAGTCCAGCACGTGTGAGTTGTCTAAAACTAATTTGGGTGGAAACTAGGGCTTCCGCCTCAATTGGTTTGCTGAGAAATCCATCAATTTTGCATGTAACACTGTTCCACCCAACATTTCCAGTGATATATTTGTCTGGCCTAAAGCTCTTTAAGTATTTTTCCACAGAAAAAGGCTAGTAAATCGGAATTATCATAGCAAATCCAGGTGGAAACACTGATTTGCGAGGTAATACCCCATTCAAAGAGCTGCATTTATCTTTTTTTAACTCAGCTATTGCTATGGCTAACACCAGGGCTTTAAGTGGGATGTAAAAACTGGGGGGTCTCCAATTAGGGGCATGGCTTACAAACTTAAGCTACAAATCTGTGCTTCACATAGTATGCCGCCCGACTTGTATTTTGCTGTTTCGGTCATTGCATCCAGATATATGATACAACAAGTAAACATCATAACTACAAGTCAGGACTATTGGCTTTGTCAATGGCTGTTAGTTGCATAAGATAAATAGGCAGCACCTATGGCTTGTATATAATATTGAAAAAGCTTCCACTTAAAGTCCTGGTGACACCACGACAATGTTGCTGCTCCTGAGTTTCAAAAAGAGAAGGGAAATCCAGAGAGAAAATGACTCTCTTTAAAGGATTTCCCTTCCCCTACAACACTCACCTGGCATGACGTCATGAGGTACCTTCTCCACTACTGAGAAGTGAGCAGTGTGAGCAGGCACACATCGATGTGCCTGCTGTCACAGCAGTCCGAAAAAAAACGGACCGCCTGTGCCAGGGCACGAAACAGAGCCGGCCGGATAGAGACCCGTTTCGAGGCCCCCTTTAAAAAACTGCCGGTGCTTAGACCCGGTGAGACCCGGCCCACTTAAAGCCCTGGCTAACATGTTTTTTTCTACCTTTCGAAAAGTTCACACACATAATGAAAGGAACTCCAGTAAACTTCATCCTCCTTGCAAACAGCGTTTCTTTGTTGTATATTATTAATCCTGTTGCTCCCCCACAAAGCAAAAACCAAAGGAAATGATGGACGGAGTGTTGAACATTGCAAGCACTCACCCCCAGTCAACTGATCTGGGTTTAATCCATCACCGTTCTTTAGCCCACTCTGCCACCCCAGTTCAGACATGGCCATTTGCAAATCAGTCTGACCCTGTGCCTCATGGGAACAGTCCAGGCCGAACTACCAAGCCATGTTTTCCCTGGACCGGAAACAAGCTTCCTAGGACCGGTTTCTGGCATTTCAGCCGTCTTCAGCCAGGCTTGCTTGAATCCAGTGGCAAAGTGAGCAAGGGACTCACGTCTGAGCATACTCTGCCAACTTATGGAGAACAAAGCGGTACAAAAGAGGGTGGTGATGGACGGAGCATCAGAACCAATCAAACACTCACACCCAGTCATGAGATCTGGGTTTGATCCATCACCGTTCTTTAGCCCACTCTGCCACCCCAGTTCAGACATGGCCATATGCAAATCAGTCTGACTCTGTGCCTCATGGGAACAGTCCAGCTCGAACTGCCAAGCCATGCCTTCCCTGGACCGGAAACAATCTTCCTAGGACCGGTTTCTGGCATTTCAGCCGTCTTCAGCCAGGCTTGCTTGAATCCAGTGGCAAAGTGAGCAAGGGACTCACGTCTGAGCATACCCTGCCAACTTATGGCAAACAAAGCGGTACAAAAGGGGGTGGTGATGGACGGAGCATCAGAACCAATCAAACACTCACACCCAGTCAACTGATCTGGGTTTAATCCACCACCGTTCTTTAGCCCACTCTGCCACCCCAGTTCAGACATGGCCATATGCAAATCAGTCTGACCCTGTGCCTCATGGGAACAGTCCAGCCCGAACTGCCAAGCCATGCCTTCCCTGGACCGGAAACAAGCTTCCTAGGACCGGTTTCTGGCATTTCAGCCGTCTGAAAACTGGGGTGGCAGAGTGGGCAAAAGAACAGTGATGGATTAAACCCAGATCAGTTGACTGGGGGTGAGTGCTTGCAATGTTCAACACTCCGTCCATCATTTCCTTTGGTTTTTGCTCCCCCACAAAGGACAATTCATGGTGCAATGCAAAAAGAAAATTCCCTTAAACAGGGACCACCCTAGTGGAAATGCTAGCTACCGTTCACATTGATTCACATTTAAGGAAGACAGCACACTTGAATGGCATTTACATGTTAGAACCATGCAATATTTTCCTTGAATATTAAACCAAACTAGGCAAACTATAACAATGATTGATAATAAACAATATCTGTGGGAGTCTGGTTTGGACCAGCCATGCCAATAATATTGCACTTTAAAGAAGAGGGGCATGATACATCCACCCCTTCTAAAAGGATGGAGCAAGATCTTCGGTTGATGGTTATTACATGTGGTTATTCCAGCCGCCCGCATGTGGGGCCAGACACCGCTCCTTTGTAACAAGCTGGAATCTTGGACAGTCTAGTTTGTTTATGGAGATGTGTTGTACCCATAAAAGATCTATAGTTACCTCGTTTATGGCCGCCTTGACATTTCTTAAGGCTCGGAATTCAATTGTAGAACCCCTAACAACATCCATGCCAACAAATGGAGAGTGGAGCGAAACCCACAAGGAACCACACCAACGGCGGTCAACAGGCAAAGTCCCCAGGCTTCATGCTAGATAACCGGCTCTCACTACAAGGGCACATGACCAGTGCTTAATTTGTACAAAAATAAGTGTCAGGAGGCCACGACTACTTTCACCACCCATGGCCCCTGCCAGCGCTGCCAATGACAGTCCCAAAACAGCTACTAACCCGCCCACTCCTACAAGTGTGACAATTCAGACTAAGCCAGGTCTCCAAAGCTATAAGAATGGCTTGGGCGTCATTTTTTTAATTTTTTTTTTATTTATTAATAAACAGCACAAATTTTACAAGACATATTTAACCGTGAGGTGACATCAACACTTATTTTGGCCAAAGAAAAAAGAAAAGCTCCCATTAGGCATTAGTACATCTAGATCCAGAATACAATACATTCCTATATACAGTCAAACAGAAGATTCATCGATAACCAGGATGCAGTTAATATGGTTAATACTAAAGCAAAACTCAAACAAATGGCAAAACATAGAGCAAGGATCAAGTTTCCTCAAATATACCAAAATATATTGCACCAAGAAATTCCTCCAATCCATTTCAACATAAAGTTCATGGAACATCAACTAAGAATGCCTCCTTCCATCGTATTAGACGGGCCCAGATACGGTGTACCATAATGCTTGCTTTGTTGCCCTTTCTCTCATACATAGCTCTTTCCACCGTAAATATTGCAAGTAGCCGTGACCACCACTGCTGGAACGCTGGAGGTAGCGGATCAAGCCAGGCAGAGGCAATATTAATCTGTAAAACAGCTATAGCCAGAAAGAGAAATTGATGGGAGGGATCTTGTACCTCGTTATTGCTAACTCCGAGAAGTATAGAGGCAGGGGTTAGAATAATTTTCAGGCCTAATGTTAAAATCAAGAAACTTCATTATTGAATATAAAAGGTTCTCAAGAGAAGAAAAAGGGTGCAAACATATGGACCAAATCAGCATTTGGTGTATTGCACCGAGAGCAGCTGGATCCTGCCTGCCCACCCCAATGTGTGATCCTTACCGGAGTATAATAAAGTGAGAAAAGAGTTTTATAATGCTGTGCTTGGAGCCCTGCTGAGCACACCACAATCTGACCCAGTTCTAAAGAATCCAGGAACCTTACCGGGTCGACACCCACCCGATCCGACCACTTGGTTGATGTTTATCTAAATCATCTTGTTTAAGTGCAATTAATTCTGTATATATTAACCTGATAGAAGATCTATTATTATCTCTAATGACAGCAATAACTTTAATTTTACTAAGCCCACTAAACCTCCCCACCTTCTTACTGAAAAAGCTACGCAGCTGCAGATATTTAAAAAAATTAGTATGATCCAGATCATATTCAATCTGAATGTCCTTGAACTGGCAAAAACCCTCGCTCTGTATTAAATCCCCCACCTTTCTAACCCCCCGCTCCTCCCAGTCTGCCATAATCGCATCAAAAAATATTTCGGGAAACATAGGGTTTTTATGAAGCTGTGTATAGTGGTTGATCCTTCCAAGACCAGTCTTTCTTTTAAGTGACGCCCAGATTTTAAAGGCGGCTAATAGTGTCTTAAATTTTGTCCTCTTATAATAGCTGTGCTCGCTAAATTTCATAAAGCAGTTCCCGGCTTGATCCCCGAGCAGGAGTTTATAAACATCAGGGAGTCTAGGTTCTTCAGCAGGTTCACCAGGGGTAGCACCGGACAATATACTCATATACTGAAGAGCCGCTGCCCAGTAATAACTTTTTAAATCAGGGACAGCAGTGACATAAACCTTAGTGCCTGCCTTATTTTCCCATGCGTCCAGATGAAACGATTAACTATACTCTCCAAAGTTGAAAAACAATGTTTTTCGAATTCTAGTGGTATTGCCCTAAATAGGTACAGTATTTTAGGTAAAAACATCATTGTAACCACATTGCAGCGGCCGACTAATGACATATGTAAGTTGTTAAATCTGCCATCGCCTTCCTAATTACTGATTGAATATTCCTGGCAACTATATTCCCCAGGTCCGACATAATAATGATACCTAAGAACACTGCTGACTCAGATACACGCGGGTCGGCCAAGCTAAGATGTCTATTCTATATAATCTGAGTTTTAGCTTTATTTAACGCATACCCCGAAAATTCACCAAACTCCTGGGCCACCGCCTCAACCACCATAATCGAGGTTGCCGGGTTTGCCGTAACGATGGCAACATCATCCGCGTATGCCAATACTTTAGATTCCAGCCCCTGAGAAACTATAGGCATAATTCCATTATTTGCCTCGAATAATCGTATTAAGGGATCAATGTATATGGCAAAGAGGAGGGGCGAGCATGTGCACACCTGCCTAGTAACTCGCTTAATAAAAAAAGGCATCGTATAACTGCCATTCAAACTTAAGCGAGCTGTAGGGGCCCTAAGGGCGTCATTTTTAAAGTATTTTGAATTAATAAACAATTGGTATTGTGCTCTATTCTAAATATGATAAATAGCTCCACCATGTGGCAGACTGTCATAAGTGCTTGTGTAGAGAACAAAGTGCCGGTGCCGAGAACTAGAAACCACAGGCTCAAATTAAGCACTGAGGCAGAAACTTCAAAGACGTAGCTAATGATACTCAGTGGCCCTTGGTTACCACTTGCAACCTTGTCTCGAACATGATGTACTAACTCTAGTTCAGTCCATAGCAGAGGCATCCTATGGCATGGCAAAGTAGGCACCTTCTAAGAGGCCCCTGCGAATGTTTTTTTTTCTCTCTATAATAGCTCTATGTCTCTAGTTTAACCTCTTCTGTACCATCGGACCACTTCTACCTCAACTTCTGTTTTCTCCTCCCAGTGTCATCTTAAGGATTTTAGAACACCAGGAACGACATAATGTAGCTGTGTTTTGTTTTACCACCGCTTCCAATAATTCAACGGATAATTCAATATTGTTTGGCATCTTGCTTGCTTGAATGAGCTGCAAGTGGGTAATAAAATACAAAGTTATTCCTAAAATTGGGCCTCCAAATATATCTTGCCTGTGTCGTCAGAAATCCTTAAAATGACAGTGATCTATACCCAAGGCTGAACTATGGATTAGCATCACTCACAGACTTCCCAAACTCCAGCCTAACTCCCATTAAAATGCGACTAAACTCAGGAGCGAGGCTAGTCACAAGGACAAAGAGGTCAGAACAAGTCTTGCCAGTCCTTAGGTCTGTGAACTGGCCCCAGCATCCTCAGGATGCCATGCTGACCTATAAAACCTTGCAGAATATCTTGCCTTACTACCTGGTGCAGAACCTGCACATCCCAGGGACAAATCTATGATGGAATTCCACATGCATTTTTCGCGCCTGACTTTGGAACTCCGTCAATGGATCGAATGCGTCTTTAGCACACATTTGTTCTGCACGCAAGTCGTTTTAATGACTTGCCTTAGGGGGCGCTGGATATTGGAATAGTTTAATTTACTATTCCAACTCCAGTCTGCGCAACCGTAGGGAAGGTGTTGGACTTTAATTCCAACACCACTCCACCATTGCGCCCTCCTAAAGCAAGTCATTGTAATGACTTGTGTGCAGAACGATTGCGTGCTAAAGACTCATTCGTTCTGTTGCCAGTGCTGTGTAGGCACAGCGGGCCCGATTCACAAAAGTAATCTGAGACACAATCCTAACTTTACAACTTTTAGAATCCACAAACGGCATTTAGGAGTAGTAAAGTTAGGATCCCTAACTTTACTACTCCTAAATACCTTTTGGATTTTGTCTCAGATTACTTTTGTGAATCAGGCCCAGCGTGATTCTCGCTTCGTCCTTAAGGACGTTTCCCCCCAGGAAAAAAATTGAGTTCTAAAAGCAACGAGGGCTTGGTGCTTGAAGTCCCCAAATTCAACAACATAAAATGTGCGTTTGTCTTGGCGCTGAATAACAGATGTTTATTGTTTTCCCACTCAATGGTACTCATTTTATCAACCTCAGAAGGATTAGAGGCTGAGTGGCACCGTGGGGACTTTTAACCTGTGAACATGAGGTCAAACACAGGCATTAGTCCACTAAGCCACCAGACCCGAACAAGCATAAGACGGACGCCGCTGCTGGGGCAAGGTCACCGAGGACCAACTGACTACGGCCCTCGCCCTGAGACCACCCACCGACCCCACCGACCCAGACACCGCCGCGACCAACCTCACACAGTGGATCAATGACTGCGCCGACACCCTCGCCCCTCTCAAGACCTCTACAACCAACCACACCAACAAGAAAGCCGCCTGGTTCACCGAGGACCTCCGGATCTCCAAGCACACCTGTCGGAAGCTGGAGAAGAAATGGCTCCACGACCGAACACCAGACAACCACACAGCCCTCAAGAGCGCCACCCGCAGACACCACCAACTCATCAGGACCGCCAAGAAGATCGCCTTCAAGGACCGCCTAGACAACAACGCACACAACACCAAAGAGCTCTTCAGCATCGTGAAAGAACTCTCCAACCCCAGCTCCAACACCAAAGACATCCCGCCATCTCAAGACCTGTGCGACTCCCTGGCCACCTTCTTCCACCGCAAGATCACCAACATCCACAACAGCTTCAACTCCGACCCCCCTGCACCCACCACTGAGTCCACCACCCCTGCGACTACCACTCGCACCAGTCGCCTGACTGTCTGGTCCAGCGTCAGCGACGAAGACACCATCAAAACCATGAACTCCATCCACTCCGGATCCCCATCGGACCCCTGCCCTCACCACGTCTTCAACAAAGCTAGCGCAACCATCGCGCCCCACCTCCGGAAAACAATCAACTGTTCCTTCGAGACAGCAACCTTCCCAGAAAGCTGGAAGCACGCCGAGACCAACGCCCTTCTGAAGAAGCCCAAGGTGGACCCCAAGGACCTCAAGAACTTCCGGCCCATCTCCCTGCTCCCTTTCCCGGCAAAAGTGACCGAGAAGATTGTCAACGAACAGCTGACCCGCTACCTCGAAGTTAACAACATCCTGGACCCTTCCCAACCCGGTTTTCGCAGCAACCACAGCACCGAGACCGCCCTCATCGCCGCCACTGACGACATCCGGACCCTGATGGACAAAGGAGAAACAGCCGCCCTCATCCTCCTGGACCTATCAGCAGCCTTTGACACGGTCTGCCACCGCACCCTATCAGCACGCCTTCATGACGCCGGTATCCAAGAGAAGGCCTTGGCCTGGACCACATCCTTCCTCTCCGGCAGAACCCAGAGCGTCCGCCTCCCACCCTTCAGCTCCAAAACCACAGAGATCATCTGCGGCGTCCCACAGGGATCCTCCCTCAGCCCGACGCTGTTCAATATCTACATGGCCCCCCTCGCCCACGTTGCACGACAACACAACCTCAAAATCATCTCCTACGCCGACGACACCCAGCTGATCATATCCCTCACCGAAGATCCCCACACCGCCAAAGCTAACCTCCACAGAGGAATGAAGGCCGTAGCCAACTGGATGAAGGACAGCAGACTGAAGCTGAACTCAGACAAGACAGAGGTCCTCATTCTCGGACCCACCCCATCAGCCTGGGACGACTCTTGGTGGCCTACGTCACTAGGCACAGCCCCGGAACCCACGGACCACGCACGCTACCTGGGGGTCATCCTCGACTCCACTCTCTCCATGACCAGGCAAGTCAACGCCGTCTCCGCGTCCTGCTTCAACACCCTCCGTATGCTCCGAAGGATCTTTAAATGGATCCTCCTTGACATGAGAAAAACCGTTACCCAGGCCCTCATCACCAACAGACTCGACTACGGGAACGCCCTCTACTCAGGAACTACAAACAAGCTCCTGAGACGACTCCAACGCATCCAGAACGTCTCGGCCTGACTCATCCTCGACGTCCCCCGCCGCAGCCACATCACACTCCACCTGAGAGGCCTGCACTGGCTCCCGTCAACAAAAGGATCACCTTCAAGCTCCTGATCCATGCACACAAAGCACTGCACAACACCGGACCCACCTACCTCAACAACTGACTCAGCTTCCACACCCCCACCCGAAGCCTCCGCTCAGCCAACCTCGCCCTCGCCACAGTCCCTCGCATCCGAAAAACCACCGGCGGCGGCAGATCCTTCTCCAACCTCGCCGCCAAGACCTGGAACACTCTCCCCACCATCCTACGACAGACCCAGGAGCTGCTGGCCTTCAGAAGACTCCTCAAGACCTGGCTCTTTGACCAGTAGTACCCCCCCCCCCCCCCCAGCGCCTTGAGACCCTCTCGGGTACGTAGCGCGCTTTACAAATGCAGTGATTGATTGATTGGTCAGTCCTTCTCTGGAGTACCATCCTCCAGGAAGTAACGGTGGCTCGCCCACACTTCTTTTATCAAAGGATTGGAAGAATGCTGATTTTTATTCTTTTCCTTACGATTGTAAGTGCTTTGTGTAGGTTTGCGAAGCTTTACATTTAGATTTCTGTTGAAAGGCAGGCATTTGTGTGCATATTTGTACGTAACTCGTGTAGTGTGCTGTGAGCGTGCCTCACATAGGGGTACAATACAAAGTAAATATCTGTGTGTAATAATGTGCCTCCAAAGTCACGAACTCTGTCTATGTAAAGCCTCCTATTGTCATCCTGATGCAGTCCACTCAATGGAAACCTTCGAAATAATTAAATAAATGATAGTGGTCTGTGAGCAGTTGTTTGTCGGGGGGTTTCTGTGTCTAGTAGACTGCCACTGTGCTTGGGGATTGCTGGGTTGAAGCTTTGAAGGTTGTGGTAGTAGCAACTGGGTGCCTTGAATATACATTGGCTGCCTGGTGTCATTGTGCATCTGGTAGTAGTGGTGTTTGCTCTTACAACTGGTTTCAGCAAAGCCATTTTTTGCGGTCAACTAAAGCTTCCCCAGGATACAACCACCAAGCGTAAAAAGCCTGCAGGTATTATAACTGGCCTATATTTCAGGCTGTGTTGGACCAGATCGGCGCGGTCCTGGTGATGTCTGGGAAGCTCTTTCACCAGGGCACAAAAGAAAAATAGAATTCAGAAGAAACATGCGCGTTTGTTATGGGTGGAATTTTTTCAAATGTGTTGCAGTGTTTGGCAAGACACTTAAAGCATGTTTAAAATAAACCTAAGATATTTTGATATCTTTCACCATTATTTATAATGCATTTCACAAGCACGCAGAGTACTTAAAACTCAAACTTTACATCACATCACATTACATGACATTAGCATCCATCCACTGCCGCTCTGAGTCCTGACAACCTTTTCAGAAATGCAAGTCACGTGCTATGTCGTCAGCGTTACATATTTCTAAAGAAACAGAGTACACGAAATAACACATATATATATATTATATTTTATATATATATAATATGTGTGTGCACACACATATATACATACATACATACATACATACATGTATGAGTATATATATATTTATATATACACACACACACACAGCACACACTCTCACACACACACTTGTAACCATCTCGCCAGTGCAGCGGTGTAGCGCGGGGGAAGACTCACCCAGCCCAAAGCAGAGGGCGGCAGCCACGAGCGTGACGAGGAGGCCCTTCATGTTTCCCTGATGCCCGGAGTCTGCCCGGCCGCTCGCGGGGACCTGTATATATGGATTCAGAGCTTGCTGACAAGCCTGACTGATGGTGTACAGTCCCTTTTTGTACGCAGGTGGGTGGTGGGGGCCGCTGGACTGGAGAGACAGGTTTATTGGCTCGGATAGGAGTTATGCGACTTCTCGGCTTCTTTTGTCTGATGGCGGAGGTTTGAACTCGCCCCTCCCACGACTAAAAACCCCGGTAAAGGTGAGCGGTTAGCGCACCCTTCTTGTGAGGTGCGGCGAAAACCAGTCACGAGCTGGGGCGCTCTTCACCTGTCACACTTTCTAGACACCTCAGGCGGGCGCAGGGCGGCAGCCACCTGTCCTTACACTAAAAACACAGAAACTCACAATAGCAGACGTCAAGGTGTACAGTTGTTTCACCCTTGCATGGTTTAAAGGGGACGTGCAATGAGGGAAAGAATGCCCTGTTATCTGTAGCAACTCTTATCTCATCAGTCACTCCGATCAAACTGATTATCAATTGTGTTTTGTGATGTCATCTCGCTTTCCAACATATTATGACATCATTAGTGGCGTAGCTTCAGGGTGGGGGGTGTTTGGGTTGTTACTCCCCCCTAATAAATGTATTTTCAAATAAATAGTTGGGTGCATGGGCTTTAAATCAGTTATTATGAACTGTGTGTCGTATTTCACAGGAATTGTTCCGTGTAGACAAAAAGGCACACGCACTCTCTCCTTCTCTCCGTTTTGAAAGGCTTAAAAAATGTTGGTTATTTTTCAAAATCTTGTGTTTTCGATCATTTCGTACCCCAACCAGTCCTCATCCTTCTCCTTTTCCACTGCAAATTAAGCCCCTCTTGTGCACCCTGCTCGTCGTATGATCAGTGTTTTAAATGGAAATATACAAGTGCAGGTACTCAGGGGCATATCTACAAGGCGGCGATAAAAAACTTATCGCCGCTTTTGCAGCCGTTTTTGGCCAAAAAGCGGCAATAATTTTATCGCTATATCAGCAAGGTCACATTATCGCGTGAATCCGTGCCTTAGCGCCTGTTTTCGGAACGCCCAGCTGCAAAGTGGGCGTTCCTTCCTGAAATAACTGGAGAAATGTTGCTAACCGACATTTCTCCAATTATCAAGGGAATCGCTAACAAGCATAGCGATAAGAAAAGTAGCGCTAACCATGGTTATCGCTACTTTCCTTACGCCTGCTTTTCAACTGACTTAGCCATGGGATGTATGACGTTACAACGCACACTTTTACAACGCATGCACTTACAACGCATTTTTTACAACGCATAATCCATTACAACGCATGACATTACAACGCATGACACTACAACGCATTTTTAAAAAATACCTTTACAACGCATTACCATTACAACGCATACTACCTTTACAACGCATACCATTACAACGCATAATATTAAATTACATTTAAGGTAAGTATTAGATAGTATAGGGGTAAAAATTACTATTCTAACTCCAGGGGGTGCATCAGTAGGGTAAGTGTTGGATAGTATAGGGGTAAAAATTACTATTCTAACTCCAGGGGGTGCAACAGTAGGGTAAGTGTTGGATAGTGTAGGGGTAAAAATTACTATTCTAACTCCAGGGGGTGCAACAGTAGGGTAAGTGTTGGATAGTGTAGGGGTAAAAATTACTATTCTAACTCCAGGGGGTGCAACAGTAGGGTAAGTGTTGGATAGTATAGGGGTAAAAATTACTATTCTAACTCCAGGGGGTGCAACAGTAGGGTAAGTGTTGGATAGTATAGGGGTAAAAATTACTATTCTAACTCCAGGGGGTGCAACAGTAGGGTAAGTGTTGGATAGTGTAGGGGTAAAAATTACTATTCTAACTCCAGGGGGTGCAACAGTAGGGTAAGTGTTGGATAGTATAGGGGTAAAAATTACTATTCTAACTCCAGGGGGTGCAACAGTAGGGTAAGTGTTGGATAGTATAGGGGTAAAAATTACTATTCTAACTCCAGGGGGTGCAACAGTAGGGTAAGTGTTGGATAGTATAGGGGTACAAATTACTATTCTAACTCCAGGGGGTGCATCAGTAGGGTAAGTGTTGGATAGTATAGGGGTAAAAATTACTATTCTAACTCCAGGGGGTGCATCAGTAGGGTAAGTGTTGGATAGTATAGGGGTAAAAATTACTATTCTAACTCCAGGGGGTGCATCAGTAGGGTAAGTGTTGGATAGTATAGGGGTAAAAATTACTATTCTAACTCCAGGGGGTGCATCAGTAGGGTAAGTGTTGGATAGTATAGTGTAATATTATGCGTAGTAATGGTATGCGTTGTAATGGTAGTATGCGTTGTAATGGAATGCGTTGTAAAGGTAGTTTTTAAAAATGCGTTGTAGTGTCATGCGTTGTAATGTCATGCGTTGTAATGGATTATGCGTTGTAAAAAATGCGTTGTAATGGTAGTGCGTTGTAAAAGTTGCGTTGTAAAGGTTGTTCCCCTTAGCCATGATATCCTATGGAAGGTGGATATCATGGCTAAGTCTGCTTTGCCCTATCAGCAAGCTATCGGCAAACGTTGTGCGATTATCGCTGGATTTCCAGTGATAATCGCACAGTTGGCAGCTTGCGCGTTCAATTTTATCGCTTTGCAGATAAGCATTGCTGATAGCACGCTATCGCCACGATAAAATTCAGCGCTGGCCGGCGATAATTATCCTCGCGCTAAGAGCGCTGGGCGATAATTATCGCCTGGCCTTGTAGATATGCCCCTCAGTATTTAGGGTACCCATTTGCTCCTGAGAAGTGCCGGTACTCTTCCATTAAATGTGTTACACCAGTGCTGAGAAAGTGCAGGCGTTACAACAAACAAATGATGGACGGAATGCTGACAATGCAGACATTCTCCCCCAGTCAAGAGATCTGGGTTAAATCCATCGTTCTTTTGCCCACTACACCACTCCAGTTTAGACATGGCCATATGCAAATCAGTCTTGACCCTGTGCCTCATGGGAACAGTCCAGCCCGAACTGCCAAGCCATGTCTTCCCTGGACCGGAATCAAGCATCCTAGGACCGGTTTCTGGCTATCAGCCATCATCAGCCAGGATAGCTTGACTCCAGTGGCGTAGTGAGCACGGGTCCCACGTCTGGGAATACCCATCCCACTTAGGGCGAAAAGCGTTACAACAAACAAATGATGGACGGAATTCTGACAATGCAGACATTCTCCCCCAGTCAAGAGATCTGGGTTAAATCCATCGTTCTTTTGCCCACTACACCACTCCAGTTTAGACATGGCCATATGCAAATCAGTCTTGACCCTGTGCCTCATGGGAACAGTCCAGCCCGAACTGCCAAGCCATGTCTTCCCTGGACCGGAATCAAGCATCCTAGGACCGGTTTCTGGCTATCAGCCGTCATCAGCCAGGATAGCTTGACTCCAGTGGCGTAGTGAGCACGGGTCCACGTCTGGGAATACCCATCCCACTTCGGGCGAAAAGTGTTACAACAAACAAATGATGGACGGAATGCTGACAATGCAGACATTCTCCCCCAGTCAAGAGATCTGGGTTAAATCCATCGTTCTTTTGCCAACTACACCACTCCAGTTTAGACATGGCCATATGCAAATCAGTCTTGACCCTGTGCCTCATGGGAACAGTCCAGCCCGAACTGCCAAGCCATGTCTTCCCTGGACCGGAATCAAGCATCCTAGGACCGGTTTCTGGCTATCAGCCGTCATCAGCCAGGATAGCTTGACTCCAGTGGCGTAGTGAGCACGGGTCCCATGTCTGGGAATACCCATCCCACTTAGGGCGAAAAGCGTTACAACAAACAAATGATGGACGGAATGCTGACAATGCAGACATTCTCCCCCAGTCAAGAGATCTGGGTTAAATCCATCGTTCTTTTGCCCACTACACCACTCCAGTTTAGACATGGCCATATGCAAATCAGTCTTGACCCTGTGCCTCATGGGAACAGTCCAGCCCGAACTGCCAAGCCATGTCTTCCCTGGACCGGAATCAAGCATCTTAGGACCGGTTTCTGGCTATCAGCCGTCATCAGCCAGGATAGCTTGACTCCAGTGGCGTAGTGAGCACGGGTCCCACGTCTGGGAATACCCATCCCACTTAGGGCGAAAAGCGTTACAACAAACATACGATGGACGGAATGCTGACAATGCAGACATTCTCCCCCAGTCAAGAGATCTGGGTTAAATCCATCGTTCTTTTGCCCACTACGCCACCCCAGTTCAGACATGGCCATATGCAAATCAGTCTTGACCCTGTGCCTCATGGGAACAGTCCAGCCCGAACTGCCAAGCCATGTCTTCCCTGGACCGGAATCAAGCATCCTAGGACCGGTTTCTGGCTATCAGCCGTCATCAGCCAGGATAGCTTGACTCCAGTGGCGTAGTGAGCACGGGTCCCAGAAAGTGCAGGTACTTTCTCTTCCAAATTAAAGAAGCGCAGGCACTCAGTTCTGGACAGTACCTGCCAATTTAAAGCACTACGTATGATGTATTTTAACATTATATGCCTCAATCTTACTGACCAAGCTACGCCCCTTTGTTCACTTAATGGTCGACTAACAGGCTTACGTACAGTTGCGATTGACTTTCATTAGGCCCTAGGCTAGCTGACAAAACGAATGCTGGCTTCAAAAAGACTTGGACTAGCCTCCTGGTTACGTGTAGCTGTAGCTGCCTGCCAGAGCTCATGTCATTGACACCAAAATCACTGGCAGGGAAGGGCTAAAAGTCAGCCTCCTTCAGCCATTGGCTCCTTCTAGTCTGCACCTTTTAGGCATTGCTTGAAGAAAATGTAAAAGACACACAATTGATGGACGGAATGCAGAACAAATCAAAACATCCACCCCCAGTCAGGAGATCTGGGTTAAACCCATAATTCTTTTGCTCACCATGCCACCCCAGTTTAGACCTGGCCATCTGCAAATCAGTTTTGACCCTCTGCCTCATGGGAACAGTCCAGCCCGAACTGCCAAGCCAGGTCCTCCCTGGACCGGAAACCAGCATTCTAGGACCGGTTTCGGGGTATCACCCTTCTTCAGCCAGGATATCTTGATTCCAGTGGCATGGAGAGCACAGGACCCACATCTGGGCATACCCGTCCCACTCGGGGTGACAAATACAAAAACAACAGTTGATGGACAGAATGCAGAACAATGTCATACATTCACCCCAGTACAGAGATCTGGGCCTAAATCCATTGTGTTTTTTGCTCACCATGCCATTCCAGTTTGAAACCAGCCATATGCAAATCAGTCTTGACCCTGTGCCTCATGGGAACAGTCCAGCACTGCTGCCTGCCTATGAAGTGCTTCTATCAAAGTACATGAGGGTGTAGTGAAGTGTTCACGTGATACAGTGAGGGTGCATTTGTGGTCCTAAATGTGTTTCCTCACTCCTACCGATATTGCACAAGGCTGAATTTACACCTAAAATGACTTCACCACTTAGTATGCTTATTGCTCTTAAACTTTTCTACATTTGTTCTGTTACTGCAGCAGGGGTGATGTTGCACCTAAATGTGGTTTTGCTGTTAAATTTAATTTAAAACTGCTAAAACTTTTTCTGAATTTCTGCTGATATTGTTGCAAGGATGATTTTGTACCTCAATGTGGTTTAGCACTCAACATTGATTTTACTCTTAAATGTAATAACACCCCATTGCTTACTTTGCACGAAGCATTAGTATTAATTTGGTACGTAAATGTGTTTTGTGCTTCTAAATGTTGTCCACCCTTATGCTGATTTTGCACCAAAGGTGATTTTGCATATTGATATGATGTCATTCAATTATTATTTTACAGCTACTGCATTTCACTCTCTACCAAATATATTTTACACTTACATGTGATATTACACAGCTGAAGGTTTTGCACAAAAGGTGATTTTGCACATGTGTTTGTGTACGTAAATGTGATTTTTGCTATTAAACCTGTTTGTGCACCCAAAAGTGACTTCTCACTCTTGCTGATATTGCACCAAGGGTAATATTCCACCTTCATGAGATATTGCATCTACAATTGATTTTTCACATAAATATGATCTAGCATCTAAATGTGAATTTGCTCCTAAATGTGATTGGTTTTCCTAAACGTACTTTCACCATCCTGCTGATATTACTGCAAGCGTGATTCTGCACATTAACGTGATTATGGCTCCTGTTGGAAACAGCCCACTCCCACTCCGCAGGGTGGTGGTGGATCTTCCCGACACAATGGGGTAGCTTGGCTCGAGTGGTCAGGAAACAGGCGCAGTGCTAAGCATACAATATACCCATACAATAACCATGCGTGCATCCGTTCCAAAAACGACTCTACACCGTAAAAATTATGAAAATATTCTTTCTTTATCTTTTTCTCTTAGTTGCTGATTGGGAAAATAAATAACAATCACAATATACAAATTCTAAATAGTGCAGATCAAATAAATACTGTCTGGAGATTCAATAAATAGGGGTGATCATAAATAACAGGGCATAAATACAAGTGCAATATATACAGACAATTAAATACTTTGAGGTAATAAATACTGTACCAATAAATACTGTACCAATAAATACTGTACACCAACAAGTCCTGTGGACCTATAAATTCAGTGCAGCAATAAATAGATAAGAACTTAATAAATACAGTATCCCCAATAAATAATTAGAAGTATACAGTACACTTCGTGAATCAGATGACACTTCAATTCTTAAGGGCTGATTTGGCCCAGGCACAGCTTGTAGGGTTGTGGAAGGCTTGGGGGGGGTTCTACTCCCTGGCTGAGGCAAAGGCTGAGGCCTAAACTGAGGTAGATCAAAGGGGGGAATTCCAATGCCCTGGCTTCCCTTCTCCACACAACCTCTCTAGGTTAGTCCCAGTTCACCCCAGGCACAGTCAGGTGGGTTTCAGCACCTCCCTAGCCCCTTAGAGTAGTCTCTCAGGTCTCCACAGGGCCTTAGGCGCCCTCTACTCCACTTACTGCCCTTTTCTGATGTTCCGACGCCGCTGGAGTCGTGTCGACGCCGTGAGGCGGTTCCGGTTCGGTCTCGGCGGCCTCGGCACAATGTCAGTTCTTTGACGACGCCGGCAGGCGGCTCCGGTCCGACGTCGGTGGCCTCGGTTTGATCTCGACCTCCGATTCGACGGCGTCGGGCAGTCTCTTCACGAAGTCGACTTCGGGCGGCTCCGGTCCGATGGCGCTCTCGGCTCCAATGACGTCGGCCGGCCTGGCCTCGCTGTCGACTTCCGGCGACTCCGGGGTGCGATCCTCACCCCCGACCTCCGGTGTTCCTCCTCACAGGTTCCGGGCGACTCCGGAGTGCGATCCTCACTCCCGACCTCCGGTGCTCCTCTACCTCGGTCTCCGACGACTCCGGAGGGCGGACTTCACTCCTCCGATGACGCCGCTCGCTCGACCTCGGTTCACCTCCTTCTCGACCCTTGGTATTCCTCTCGACCTCCGCCGGCGCCCTCTTACGACCTCAGGCGGCTCCAGGTACGACGTCTGCCACCTCAGTCAGCGCCGCTTCTCCACCTCGGGCTCCAGGTCTTCGGCTACTCGACGCCAGGCTCCAGGGAAACCAGTTCTCAGGTCAGAATCTTGCTGTCTTCTTGGTTCTAAGGCCTGTTCCTGCTGTCCAGGTCCTTAGGATGGTTTTCTTCTGTCTTCTCCCCACACAGGGCTATAGGCTGGGATCCATCAGTAGGGACAAGTATCAAGGGTGGGTTTATGGACCCCACTCCAGGCACAAGTTTCCACCCCTGCTGCTTCACTCCTTCCTCCTTCACTGTTGTGCTCCTCTCTCTTCACCAGTCAGGTGCCAACTGCCAGCTCCAACTGCCAACTGCCTCTCTTATCCTCCCAACATTCTAAACGGTTTCCAACTGTCACACAGTTCTGGAATCTCCTGGAAGGTTCTGGAAGGTGCTGGTAGGTTCCAGTGGATGCTGGTGATGTCACAGGAGGCCACCATTTTGTGCTTCAGGCCCTCAGACAGAAGTTTCAGGGGTAGCTAAAATGGCTCCCTGAATCTGTAGCAACACTAAAAAGTCTGGTGGTTCCCAAAAAGGAAAAATTCAAACAGGGTTTGAGGCAAAAGTGGGACAAAATAAATAATGATGAGGAGGGACCACCCAAAGGGCTGACAGGTCTAACACGCGTCCCCCCCAGCTGAAAGTGGGGAGAGCTACCCAACCCCTTGGGAGTTCTCATCACTAAGGCGGAAATACCTTGAGAGACCGTCTGCATTGGCGTGGTCCACTCCAGGCCGATGTTCCACCTGAAAGTCCATCCCCTGTAGGGAAATAGACCACCTCAACAACTTGGGATTCTCCCCCTTCATTTGCATCAGCCAACGAAGGGGTCTGTGGTCGGTCTGAACCAGGAAGTGCGAGCCAAACAGGTATGGCCGCAACTTCTTCAGAGCCCATACCACTGCAAAGGCTTCACGCTCTATTGCACTCCACTTCTGTTCCCTGGGAAGTAGTCTCCTGGATAGGAAGACCACGGGTTGATCCAGACCCTCTTCGTTGAGTTGCGATAACACTGCCCCAATGCCATGTTCTGATGCATCTGTCTGGACAATGAACTTCTTGGAAAAGTCTGGGGCCCTTAAGACCGGGGCCTCGCACATGGCTTTCTTCAATTTCTCAAAGGCTTGCTGACAAGCCTCCGTCCAGACTACCCGTCGAGGTTGTTTCTTGGACGTGAGCTCCGTGAGAGGGGCTACGATGGTACCGTACCCCTTCACGAAGCGGCGATAGTATCCCGTGAGGCCCAAAAATGCTCGGACCTCAGTCTGTGTCTTGGGGGGTTCCCAGGCCATGATGGCCTCGATCTTCGCCTGGAGAGGTTGCACCGTTCCCCTACCCACCAAGTGTCCAAGGTACACTACCGACCCCTGCCCGATCTGGCACTTGCTGGCCTTGATCGTCAATCCAGCTTGTCTCAGGGCCTGGAGAACAGCTTGCAGGTGACGCAAGTGATCCTCCCAGCTGTTACTGAAGACGGCTATGTCATCCAGATAAGCAGCAGAGAAACTCTCCATTCCGGTGAGGATCTGGTTTACCAGGCGCTGAAACGTGGCAGGTGCGTTCTTGAGCCCAAAGGGCATCACACAGAACTGGTAGTGGCCATTGGGCGTGGAGAAGGCTGACCTTTCCCTTGCTCCATCAGTCAACCAGATCTGCCAGTACCCTGAAGTAAGGTCAAAGGTACTTAGATATTGGGCAGCTCCCAGCCGGTCAATCAATTCATCCGCCCTAGGGATCGGATGTGCATCAGTCTTTGTCACTGAATTCAGTCCCCGGTAGTCCACACAGAACCTCAGTTCTGGTTGGGCACCCGGTGGTGCAGCTTTCGGTACTAACACCACCGGACTGGACCAGGGGCTGCTAGAAGGTTCAATCACTCCTAGCTCCAGCATCTTAGTGACTTCACTATGAATGCTGGCCTTCACCTTGTCTGACATCCGGTAGATCTTGGACTTCACAGGTGGGCTGTCTCCTGTGTCCACGTCATGGACGCACAGGTGAGTCCTACCCGGGACAAGGGAGAACAACGCAGAGTACTGCCCCAGGGCCTGGCGACAGTCCTCCTGCTGTTCAGGAGTTAGAGATGGGGAGAGAATCACTCCCTCCACCGACCCATCCTTTTCCTGAGACGCAAACAGATCAGGGAGAGGCTCGCTTTCCACGTCCTCTCCTCCGTCAGTCACCATCATCAAGATGACTTCGGGCCTCTCGTGGTGGGGTTTGAGGCGGTTGGCATGCAGCACCCGCAGGGGCTGACGAGGGGTCTTCAGGTCCACCAAGTAGGTAGCCTTACCCTTCTTTTCCAACACCTCAAAGGGTCCTGACCAGCGATCCTGGAGGGCACTAAGCTCTCCTGGTTCGATCACCCACACCTTCTGGCCAGGCTCCAACTCCACCGGGTGAGCGTTGTGGTCATACCACGCCTTCATTACTGCTTGGCTGGCTTCCAAGTTGTCAGAAGCTTGCTTCCACAACTTAGCCATTTGGCTCCGGAAGGCCAGCATGTAGCTCACCACATCCTGGGGGAGCTTTCTGGGAGTTCTTTCCCATCCGTCTCTCACCAGGTTAAGAGGTCCGCGTACAGGGTGCCCATACAGAAGCTCGAAGGGGCTGAAGCCCACTCCCTTCTGTGGCACTTCCCTGTAAGAAAAAAGTAAACAGGGTAGGAGGACGTCCCATTTCCTCCGCAGGCTTTCAGGCAGACTTCTGATCATGCCTTTTAAGGTTTTATTAAACCTCTCCACCAGACCATTGGTCTGGGGGTGGTAAGGAGTTGTGAACCGGTAGGTCACTCCACACTCCTTCCACATTGCCCGCATATATGCTGACATGAAGTTGGTCCCCCTGTCGGACACAACTTCCTTGGGAAAACCCACTCGGGTAAAGATTCCCATCAGGGCCCTAGCCACAACAGGTGCTGTTATGGTCCTCAGAGGGATTGCCTCTGGGTACCGTGTGGCATGATCCACCAGGACCAGGATAAACCTGTGACCAGCTGATGTTGGCGGATCTAACGGACCCACAATGTCGATGCCCACCCTTTCAAAGGGGGTGCTAACGACAGGAAGTGGTTCCAGGGGAGCTTTCAGCTTCACCCCTGTTTTCCCACTGGCTTGGCAAGACACACATGTCCGGCAGTAGGTATCGGACGACACTTTCATCTGAGGCCAATAAAAGTGTGGGACAAGACGGGCGAAGGTCTTGTCTTGCCCCAGGTGTCCTGCCAAGGGGATCTCGTGAGCCAACTCTAAAAGGAAGGCTCGATAACGTTGAGGGACTACCAAGGCTCGTGACGATCCGTGTAGGGGTGCCTTGGGTTCACTGTAGAGGAGGCCATCCTCCCAGTAAACACTGTAGTTCCCTTCCACGTTCCCTGCTGCCTGGGCTTCGGCCTGTCGCCTCAGCCCCTCAAGGGTAGGGCACTCCCTCTGGCCCTGGCAGAATTCCTCCCTGGACGGGCCTCCCTCCACGTGCCACTCGGCCGGGATGGGTAAGTCCTCCAGGTTGGTAACGTCCCCCTCCGCAGACTCCTGGTCCACCACCTCCGGTGGCCTATCCGTCCTACGGGGTGGAGACGCCGAGGCAGGCTCCTCCTGTCCTCGGTTCTTCCCTTGACTGGCAGCTGGCTGGGCCTTTGTTCCAGGCTCCAGCCGGAATGAACTCCCTCTTCGGGTAGTCACGGACCTTGTGCTAACACAGGCCCAGTCAGGTGTACCCAGCATCTCGGTGTGAGTCCGGTATTCCACCTCCTTCCAAGCGTTGTGCTCCATGTCATTGCCCAGCAGACAATCGACTGGCACGGCAGGGCTTACGGCAACTCGAAGTGAACCTGCAACCCCCCCCCATTCAAAGGGAACCTCGGCCACTGGATAGTGACCGGTTCTGCCGTCAGCCATCGCGGCTGGGTGGAGTACATCGGGAATTACCTGCTCTGGAGACACCAGTTGGCTACGCACCATAGTCATACTGGCTCCTGTGTCTCTCAAAGCCTCCCCTCTTTGGCCGTTGATGGTGATCCATTGCCCATACTTTGCGGTATTTGCGGGCACCTGGATCTTAGGAACCATCTCCCGTTCTCCCAGGGACACTAAAGTGACACCCGCCCACTCCCTCCCCTTAGTTAAGGGCATCTCCTCCCCGAGCACTACACTAGCTACTCCGGGGGGCTTTCCTCCAGTGGGAGGGGGTGATCGTTTCTGACACTTCGGATCTCCTTTATAGTGTCCAACGCCACCGCACTCGTAGCAATGGACAACCCTTGGCTGCTGACTCTGGCCAGGATTAGGGTTTCTGGGCGGGTTAGCCTTAGAGGTGAATCCTGTTCCCTTCCCTTGGAAGTTATTTTGGGGGCCTTTGGAGAACTCCTTTTTCTTTTCCCCTCCCTCTTTCTTCTGGGGGGCGCCCTGTCCGGCCTTTTGAGTATCCCCTCCAGTCCCCCTTGTGGACACCCGGGTACTAGCCCAAATGTCCGCCTCCTCAGCAAGCTTCCGGGGACTGGTCAGCTTGCTATCCACCAGGTGTTGCCGCAGTTCAGGGAAACATTTCTCGAGTAGGTGTTCCTTCAATACTAGGTCAAACAGCTCCTCGTAGTTCCTTACTTCACTGCCTTGAATCCAACCTTCCAGTGCCTTCTTTGCATAGTCCAGGAAGTCCACCCAATTCTGTGTGCCCAGTTTGTGACTACCCCTGAACTTCTGTCTGTACTTTTCCGGAGTTAGTCCAAACTTCCTGATGAGCGTCAGTTTCATGGGGGGGTAGTGGGTTTGCTCATCCTCTTCGAGGGCCAATAAAGCATCCCTACCAGCTGGAGGCATGTACTTATACAATCCCCCTCCCCAATACTTCACTGGAACCCCATGGGCCCTCAAGGAGACCTCATAGGCGGCTAGCCACTTGGCGATGTCGTCACCCAACCCATAGCTCGCTACAATGTCCTTTGGCAGGTAAGGTTTGGATTCCCTGGTGGACTCTTGGATTTGGCTGCCACCATTGGAAACAGGTTGTGCCCCGATTCGCAAAATCTGAAGATCTATTTCTTTCAGGCGCAATTCATGGGCCATCCTCTGCTCCTCTTTCTCCTTTTCCAGCCTTGCTAAGTCCCATGTGAGCTGTCTCTTCTCTCTCCGGTCTGCTAACTCCACTTCGGATAAGCCCCCACTAGAGACAGTGCTGCCCTTCCTAGAAAGTGTCCTGGGCCCTGCGGACAGGTTCCCCACCTCAGGTTGGTACATCTCAGCCCCCTCAGGGTCAGGCTCTCCATCCCTGTCTTCTTCCTCAGCCTTGCTTTCCCTGCGTGCCTCCCCCCAAGCCCTTAAGCTGGTTTGGAGTGCACCCTTCTTTGCTCCTGGGGGACAGTACACCCCCTCTCGCTGGCAAAACTCCCTGAGTTGGGCCACAGTGTACGTGTCTAGATTTTCAAGAACAAACTCCATCTTGCCCACTCAGGTTAGAGGACAGGTTTTGTGCAGTAACAATGCAGGGGGGTACCTTTAGTAATACCTCCTCCCACCACCAGAGTAAATTTGGAAAAAAACAAAAACCCACAATTAGGAAGGCCGCTGTGAGAAAACTCCCGGTGTAGGCCTATGGACTACCCACAGTTATTGTTGAGTATATGTAGGCACAGCTCTATCCCACCACTGAACACCAATTTATGTTGGAAACAGCCCACTCCCACTCCGCAGGGTGGTGGTGGATCTTCCCGACACAATGGGGTAGCTTGGCTCGAGTGGTCAGGAAACAGGCGCAGTGCTAAGCATACAATATACCCATACAATAACCATGCGTGCATCCGTTCCAAAAACGACTCTACACCGTAAAAATTATGAAAATATTCTTTCTTTATCTTTTTCTCTTAGTTGCTGATTGGGAAAATAAATAACAATCACAATATACAAATTCTAAATAGTGCAGATCAAATAAATACTGTCTGGAGATTCAATAAATAGGGGTGATCATAAATAACAGGGCATAAATACAAGTGCAATATATACAGACAATTAAATACTTTGAGGTAATAAATACTGTACCAATAAATACTGTACCAATAAATACTGTACACCAACAAGTCCTGTGGACCTATAAATTCAGTGCAGCAATAAATAGATAAGAACTTAATAAATACAGTATCCCCAATAAATAATTAGAAGTATACAGTACACTTCGTGAATCAGATGACACTTCAATTCTTAAGGGCTGATTTGGCCCAGGCACAGCTTGTAGGGTTGTGGAAGGCTTGGGGGGGGTTCTACTCCCTGGCTGAGGCAAAGGCTGAGGCCTAAACTGAGGTAGATCAAAGGGGGGAATTCCAATGCCCTGGCTTCCCTTCTCCACACAACCTCTCTAGGTTAGTCCCAGTTCACCCCAGGCACAGTCAGGTGGGTTTCAGCACCTCCCTAGCCCCTTAGAGTAGTCTCTCAGGTCTCCACAGGGCCTTAGGCGCCCTCTACTCCACTTACTGCCCTTTTCTGATGTTCCGACGCCGCTGGAGTCGTGTCGACGCCGTGAGGCGGTTCCGGTTCGGTCTCGGCGGCCTCGGCACAATGTCAGTTCTTTGACGACGCCGGCAGGCGGCTCCGGTCCGACGTCGGTGGCCTCGGTTTGATCTCGACCTCCGATTCGACGGCGTCGGGCAGTCTCTTCACGAAGTCGACTTCGGGCGGCTCCGGTCCGATGGCGCTCTCGGCTCCGATGACGTCGGCCGGCCTGGCCTCGCTGTCGACTTCCGGCGACTCCGGGGTGCGATCCTCACCCCCGACCTCCGGTGTTCCTCCTCACAGGTTCCGGGCGACTCCGGAGTGCGATCCTCACTCCCGACCTCCGGTGCTCCTCTACCTCGGTCTCCGACGACTCCGGAGGGCGGACTTCACTCCTCCGATGACGCCGCTCGCTCGACCTCGGTTCACCTCCTTCTCGACCCTTGATATTCCTCTCGACCTCCGCCGGCGCCCTCTTACGACCTCAGGCGGCTCCAGGTACGACGTCTGCCACCTCAGTCAGCGCCGCTTCTCCACCTCGGGCTCCAGGTCTTCGGCTACTCGACGCCAGGCTCCAGGGAAACCAGTTCTCAGGTCAGAATCTTGCTGTCTTCTTGGTTCTAAGGCCTGTTCCTGCTGTCCAGGTCCTTAGGATGGTTTTCTTCTGTCTTCTCCCCACACAGGGCTATAGGCTGGGATCCATCAGTAGGGACAAGTATCAAGGGTGGGTTTATGGACCCCACTCCAGGCACAAGTTTCCACCCCTGCTGCTTCACTCCTTCCTCCTTCACTGTTGTGCTCCTCTCTCTTCACCAGTCAGGTGCCAACTGCCAGCTCCAACTGCCAACTGCCTCTCTTATCCTCCCAACATTCTAAACGGTTTCCAACTGTCACACAGTTCTGGAATCTCCTGGAAGGTTCTGGAAGGTGCTGGTAGGTTCCAGTGGATGCTGGTGATGTCACAGGAGGCCACCATTTTGTGCTTCAGGCCCTCAGACAGAAGTTTCAGGGGTAGCTAAAATGGCTCCCTGAATCTGTAGCAACACTAAAAAGTCTGGTGGTTCCCAAAAAGGAAAAATTCAAACAGGGTTTGAGGCAAAAGTGGGACAAAATAAATAATGATGAGGAGGGACCACCCAAAGGGCTGACAGGTCTAACAGCTCCTATATGCAATACCAGTATACTATTTACTTAAACCAAGGTGTTTTTTTACCTTGATGGTGATTTTGCACCTAAAAGTAATTTTACATATCAATACAATTTGCATTCCTAAATGTTTTCCCCTATAATACTTCTGTTGCACCAGTGGTTCTTCTGCACTTCAATATGATGTCAATCAAATGTAAAATGTTATAGTCATGAAGTTGAAGTTAAAAGTTCTTGATAGAGCGCACTGTGACCTAGCGGCTTCCTGGCGCTAAAGGAGAAGGCTTTGTAAAAGTCATGTACACCTTTTAATCAATCAGAACATTTGTAAAGCGCACCACTCACCCATGAGGGTCTCAAGGCGGTGGGGGGAAGGGGTGGGGGTGCCGCTACTGCTCGAACAGCCAGGTCTTGAGTAGCCTCCTGAAGGTTAGTAGGTCCTGGGTCTGCCGTAGGAGGATGGGGAGGGTGTTCCAGGTCTTGGTGGCGAGGTGAGAGAACGATCTGCCACCGGTGGTCGCTCTTCGGATGCGGGGGACGGTGGCAAGGGTGAGGTCGGTGGAGCAGAGCTGGCGGTTTGGGGTGTAGAAGGTGAGTCGTCTGTTAAGGTATGCTGGTCTGGTGTTGTGGAGTGCCTTGTGTGCATGGGTGAGGAGCTTGAAGGTGATCCTCTTGTTGACGGGAAGCCAGTGCAGGCCTCTCAGGTGGGGTGTGATGTGGCTGCAGCGAGGGATGTCGAGGATCAGGCGTGCAGAGGCGTTCTGTATGCATTGTAGTCATTTCAGGAGTTTGGCCGAGGCTCCTGCGTATAGGGCGTTTCCGTAGTCTAGCCTGCTGCTGATGAGGGCTTGGGTGACCGTTCTTCTTGTTTTGGTGGGGATCCACCTGTAGATCCTGCGGAGCATGCGGAGGGTGTTGAAGCAGGAGGAAGAGACGGCGTTGACCTGCTTGGTCATGGAGAGTGCTGAGTCGAGGATGAACCCTAGGTTGCGTGCGTGGTCAGTGAGTGTTGGTGCTGCTCCCAGTGCGGTCAGCCACCAGGAGTCCTCCCAGGCCAAGGGGGTGGAGCCGAGGATGAGGACTTCCGTCTTGTCCGAGGTCAGCTTCAGACAGCTGTTCTTCATTCACTCGGCGACGGCTTTCATTCCTTCGTGGAGGTTGGTTTTGGCGGTGAGGGGGTCCTTGGTGAGGTGGTCCTTGGTGAGGCAGAGGAGCAGCTGGGTGTCGTCGGCGTAGGAGATGATGTTGAGGTCGTGCAGTCGGGCGATGTGGGCGAGCGGTGCCATGTAGATGTTGAACAGTGTCGGGCTGAGAGATGAACCTTGGGGTACGCCGCAGATGATCTCGGTGGCTTTGGATCGGAAAGGGGGGAGGCGGAGGCTCTGAGTTCTGCCGGAGAGGAAGGAGGTGGTCCATTCCAGTGCCTTGTCTCGGATCCCTGCATTGTGGAGGCGTGTGCGTAGGGTGCGGTGGCTACTGTGTCGAAGGCGGCTGACAGGTTTAGGAGGATGAGGGCCGCGGTTTGGCCCGTTGTCCAGCAGGGCCATGATGTCATCGGTGGCGGCGATGAGGGCAGTTTCGGTGCTGTGGTTGCTGCGGAACCCGGAGTGGGACAGGTCCAGGATGCTGTTCTCCTCGAGGTAGCGGGTCAGTTGTCTGTTGTCGGTCTTCTCGATGACCTTTGCCGGGAACGGGAACTGGGAGATGGGTCGGAAGTTCTTGAGGTCCTTTGGATCAGCTTTGGGTTTTTTGAGTAAGGCGTTGATCTCGGCGTGCTTCCAGCTCTCCGGGAAGGTCGCGGTCTCGAAGGAGATGTTGATGGCCTTGCGGAGATGGGGTGCGATGGTGGCTCTTGCTTTGTTGAAGATGTGGTGTGGGCATGGTTCTGACGGAGAGCCGGAGTGGATGGTGTTCATGATTTTGATGGTGTCGTTGTCGTTTATGTTGATCCAGGTGAGCAGGGGATTGGTGTGGATGGTGGCCGTGAGGCCGGAGGTCTCGGTGGCTGTCAGGGTGGTCAGGGTCTTGAAGCTGTTGTGTATGTCTGCGATCTTGCAAGAAGGTGGCAAGGGAGTTGCACAGGTCTTGCGAAGGTGGAATGTCGTTGGTGTTGGAGCTGGGGTTGGAGAGTTCCTTCACGATGTTGAAGAGCTCTTTGCTGTTGTGTGTGTTGTTGTCTAGGCGGTTTTTGAAGGAGGGCTTTTTGGCGGATCTGATGAGGTGATGGTGTCTGCAGATGGCGTTCTTGTGGGCTGCGTAGAAGTCCGGTGTCTGTTTGAGGTGCCATTTCTTCTCTAGTTTCCAGCAGGTTTGCTTGGAGGCCTGAAGGTCCGCGGTGAACCAGCTGGCTTTCTTGTTGGTGTGTCTGTTGGAGGGTTTCTTGATCGGGGCGAGAGTGTTGGCGCAATCGTCGATCCACTGTCTGAGGTTGCGGACGGCAGTCGGTGGGGTCGATGAGCGGGCTTTGGGCGAGGGTGGTGTTTAGCTAGTCTTCGGTGACTTCGCACCAGCAGCGGCGGGGGATCTGTTGAGTGCGGTGGTGTGTGGTGGGTTTCCGGAAGGTGAAGTGGATGTAGCGATGCTCGGTCCAGTGGAGTTCGGTGGTGTGGCTGAAGGAGATGTGGGAGCTTGAGGAGAAGATGGGGTCGAGCGTGTGGCCTGCAGAGTGGGTGGGTGTTGTGACGAGCTGTCAGAGTCCGAGGTTTTATGCTCAATGTGACATTTAACTACCACATTTTCACTCTGCACTGTGACATTTCACCTCAATGTGATATCAAACTCTTGCTGACTGAGCACCTAAGATGATTTAGCATTTAACTGTATTTGTGCGACTAAATGGGATTGTTTGCTCCAAAACGTTTTTGCAGCTAAAGGTCTCTACATTCCCCCTTTTTAATTCATAACAAGGGTGAATTGCACTTACATTTGACTTTGCACCAAAACGGACTTTTGCACCAACATGTGTTTTGCAGCTAAACATTCTCCAACCCTATTGTACCAAGGTTGATTTAGCTTGTAATTCAGATTGGTGCTATTAAAATTGTTTTCGCACCCCAGCTGATGTTGCACAAACTGTCATTTTCTAAATGTATTGAGATATTGCATCTACATTTGATTTTACTCCCAAATGTGATACCACAGTACTACTTGAATTTCACTAAGTGGAAATTTGCACCTAAAAGGGATTTTGGGCCAGATGTATGTAGCTAAATGTTTGCGATTACCAGATAGTGATTTTTTGCGATTCGCTATTTAGTAACCACAAACATCAATGTACGAAAGTGTGCTTATAGTTTCTGAGATTCCCAGTGGGTCGCAAACAGACCTACCTCATTAATATTCATGAAGTAGGTCTCGGTTCCGCAACCTATTGGGAATCGCAAAAATTGCAGAGACGTTGGCTTGTTGGGGTCAGCTGACATCCATTTCCTTGATTGCTTTTTAATAAAGCAGTCTTATGTGTTTTTTAAATGCACCCTGTTTTCCTTGAAGTAAAACGGTATGCGTTTCAATAAGAAAATGAAAAGCTTTCTTTTCATTTTTTTAGAATTGGCAGTGGTCCATGGGACTACTGCCTGCTCTTAAAACATGTGTTCACAAACATTATGAAAGATGAAGAGGTCCCCTGGGGACGCCTTACCATTTGAAAATGGGTTACCATTTACTTGAAGTAGGCAGTAAATGTGAATGTTTTGCAACCACATTTCGGGCGCAAAACAATACTTACTTAAACCAGTGGCGACCTCATTATGTATGTGGAGACAATCTGGGAGCATATGCCCTGTGTGCGTGGGCTAAGTGATATCATAGTGGCCTAGACAGATTGGGATGATCTGAATTGCGAATTTGTACCCACATCGCGAACGGGCCCCAAATATCTTTGGGTGTTGACGAGAGTGGCAACAAATCCCAAAACTTGGACAGTTGATCTTGGCAATAAGTAATGTCATGTGTCCATGTGTCACTTGAGGGAGCATTATTTTTCATTGTATGGTAACTCTGTGTTTTGCTAGTAGGAGCAGCATGGCCAGAAGACGACCAGTCGTGGGCGGGGCGTCCTTAGTGTAGCCCAGTAGACCTATAAGGGGTGTGGGTTCCAATGCGATTCCCACAATTTCTCAGAACGCATTAAAAGCTTTTACCCAAAACATCGCCATGTGGGGCAGTCCCCCGCCAAATGTAGGAATGTGGCTTGTGGGGTGTGGCTACTTCAGCAATTGGCATCTGATCTAAGACCCATCTGGTAGACCTACAGTGGGGTCCGGTAAAATTGATGAAGAAATTTAAAGTGAATAAACCTTAGTTTGTTGTTGGGGGTCAGAAGTTCGAGCTGGCCACAGCAGAAGCATCACTGCTTGTCCGTTATGGGCGGGTGTAGCTCCAAGCGCCAGTTTTCCAATGCTTTCGATTTTGCCACCGGGGTGGTGCCTTGTATATTATTGTAAAGGCATGTGACAAGTCTGCGCGGGGATGATTCAGTCAGCATGTGCTCACGAGTCGGGAGTGTGCGGGGAGGGTTCGGTAATGTGTTATGTATCTGGTGACATACCGCACAGATCTGGTAGTATAGTAGGAAAAAAGGTGGGGGGGTGTTCCCTTCTGTCGAGGGGGGGGGGGCAGGAATGTGTCCTCAGTGTATAAGTCAGCAAAAGTGTTGAGGCCGAGTTGTTGCGCTCTTGCTGTGTTACTGTTGTCTATTTGCAGAGGTACTTGTGGGTTGTTGGCCAGAGAGATTGATGGGACGTATAGTATCGTGTTGCTAGCTCTCTTTCACAGACCCTCCCACGTCTATCTCAGAGCCTTAACTGTATTAACTTAGTTCCTGGGGTGCTTGTATACTTGGTATACTGCAACCCACATGGGGGGTCGGCCCTGTCTTTTTCTACCGCTGTGTGGGGCTGAAATGGAGTCGGGTAGAGCCAGTGATGGAGAAACTGAGCCTGTGCACAGTAGGTATATAGAGGACTATCCGGTGCACCCAACCCGCGGGAGCGTGAGGAGCTCCCAGGGAGTTCAAGCTTGTTTGCCAGCCCAGACGAGAGAGACCATGAGGAAGTGCAGTTTTCTAAACAATGCTTGGCTAAGCGGTAGGGGGTGATTGACAAATAGATATATTAGTTTAGGGATAACAAGCATTTTTGTCACTGCTATCCTGTCAGCTATTGATAGCGGCAATTTATACCAGGTTGCCACTTTCCCTTCCAGCCAAGTCACTGTATGACCATAGTTCATGTTTCGAGCTCCCGAATAGCGCGCTTAGCCAGATCCCTATGTATTTGACTTGGCCTTGTGCCCAAGCTAAGGGATATTTCAGTGTAAATATGTGCTTGTAGTCAGTTAAGGGAGATAGCATCCATTTGGGCCAGTTGATCTGGAATCCTGATAATCTTGTGAATTTGGTGATTTCATGTAATACAGGGTTTAGATTCTACATTGGGTTGTGTATGTAGAGTGTGATGTCGTCCGCGTATAATGAAAGGATCAACCCTCTGGAAGTGAATCTCAATCCTCTGGCAGTGTGATGTTGTCGAAGGCATGCTGCCAACAGTTTCATCGCAATAGCATCGAATGCCTTAGTGGCATCATGGAGGGCTGCTAGTGAAGGTACTTGGGGGGCTAGGTGGTGTATAACTGCACATAGTGTGCACAAATTGTGTACTGTTGATCATCCTGGTATAAATCTGGATTGGTCGGGGCTAGCAATGAAGGGAAGGAGTGGCTGTAGCCTGTTCGTGAGTAGTTTTGCATAGATCTTGTTATCTATATTGATAAGTAATAGTGGCCGGTATGAATCCCGAAGGTTCGGGAACATCCCGGGTTTTAGCAGTGTTACTGCTTCGCGTCTGGTGGGAGGAAGGACAGATGCCTCTATCGATTCCTGATAGACTGGTAGGAGACATGGCGCTAAAATTGGTGCATAGCATTTATGGAAGGAGGCCATCAGTCCATCTAGCCCGGGGGCCTTCTCGCCCGGTAGGCTGTGTAAGACCTGGATGATATCTTCTCTGGTGAAGGGCTCATCAAGTTATGCCCGATGTGCTCTGCCCAGTAACTCAATCAAGTCTAAATAGTCAGTTAGCTCCTCTGATGTATCGGCAGTGGTGGAGGAGTATAGTGTGGAATAGAAATTTGATAGAAGATCTAGTATAGCATTTGGGCCTTTCACCAAGTTAGTCCGCATCCAGGAGCTCTGTAATAAAGGATGCATTTTGCAGTGGTCTAAGAATAGCGGCCAGGGTTTTGCCTGCATTGTCTGGCTGTGGCGTATTTCCCAAAGAAATATGTTTCCCGCCGTGCTTCATCCGCAAACTCAGAGATTTTCTCCCTGAGGGGCACTGTGTGTGTCTGTTCGCTGGTTCTATAGTACTCTAACTCGGTGTCCTGGATAGAGGACTCAATCGCTCAAGGGTCTAATAGCATTCAGCACACCAGATTGTCTAGCGATACATTTACCTCGTATTACCACCTTGAAGGCTTCCCAGAGCGTGGAGGGGGGAATACTGATCCCTTGTTAAATGTGAAATAATCCACAATGTCCCTAAGATTTTCCCATCCTGAAGGCTGTGTCCTTCAGGGCATGAGGTGAGAGTCACAAGTTGAATGCCCGGAGGGGCGACAAGGGAAGCTCAGACGAAGTAAACTGGAAGCATGGTTGAACAGCGTCCTTGGCAAGTCCTGAGTGTCTGTCATCCTTGTCACTACGTCTCTAGATACCGGCCAGAAGTCAAGTCTAGACCATGCATTGTGATGTGCCAAAATGCAACTGCCCTCCGTCTCTCCCGCCTGCCATTGTCTCCAGATATCTACCAATCCATTTCCTTGTATAATTGAGTTAGGATCGATCCCGCCTTGGGATGGAGCTTGCGAGAGGAGCCCGCTCTGTCCAGTGCCTCATCTAATATGGCGGTAAAGTCTCCGGCCTACATTATGGTGTCACAGCCCAGTGGGGCAATCTTGTTTTCGAAGGTGAGTTTTGTCTGTTTTGGGTCATTTTTCCCCATGTTGTTGCCATGCTGTGTTTCGGTGGCTTGCTGTCCAATCTGTTCTGTAACTCTGGGGTAGGCTATCAGCAGATGAGATTGGTTCTGGACTAGCCAGTTTAGCTGTGTCATTCAGGCTGGCCGCCCAGGAAGACCCCACCGGTCAGATCTGCAGCCTTGTGATTTTTGGCTTTTGACTGCATGGTACTTAGTGGTATTTGGGCCATCCTCTCAGTGCCTGCTGCCCGACTTGCACAGTTGCACTGATGCGTCTGCAGTTTGGGGAGTCTGGGCTGTCTCTCGAGAACCGATTAAGGGCCCAGTATTGCGCCTTCTGCCCCTAGAGCTTTCCGCCTCCTGATCAATGCCGAGGATCTATGCCGGGGCCGCTCTCAGGATGGCCACGCCGATCGGCTACGTCCCAGCTTCTTTGGCACTCCCCGCCCTCTGCCGCTGGCTTTCCCCCACAGGGTTGACAGGATTCAGAGTAGCGGTGCCGGTAGGGGTCTGCGCAGCGGGAACCAGCGGCATCCGGGTCAGGCCTGTTCGCAGCCAGGCCGAGGTGTCTTATAATCAGTGCCACGGGGAGAGTTCTCACCTCGATTGCCTTCAGATCATCGCACCGTGATGTCCAAGTGTGGTCTTGCATGAGGCGGGCCCTCCTCTCGTCGCCCAGCAGTTTCACCTGTTCTCTCCTCAGGACAGTTTCCGGGCCTGGGCTCTGGCACTCTGGCACCACCAGGCCAGCCGCGCTCGACCTCACCTGCTTCGGGAGGCCCACACCTCGCAGGCGGGTCCAAACAGCATGGCCTGTCGGGCGCTACAGGACCAGCAAGCCGGTTGCCTGCGAAAGGCCTTCCCCGGAGTCCCAGGAATCAGGATCAGGATCTTCACAGCAGTCACAGCGTACAGTTAGACATTTAATTCCATCCTCTAAGATCACTCAGATTGCTCCTTCGAGTTCGCAGAAATGACGTATAATGTCTTGGCCGGCAGTGCTTTTATACCAATATGGGTTTTGCATTTAAAAGTTATTCTGTTTATTGAAACGTGGGTTATTGGTAGGGTGTAAGTATGCTCCTACCAGTAGCAATAAGGCGACCAACACAGTATAGGGCTCAGTAAAGGTCTCAGTAAATTAGCCCCATGCTCAGCCCTTGGTAGCTGAAAACAAGCAGTCATGCCTAACTTAGGAGACAAAAGTGTAAAGTATTTTAAAACACCAATACATCACATAAGTAAGACACAGCACACAATAAAAATCCCACACCAATTTTTAAAAATAGGAAATATTTTTATGAACAAAGGGGCATCAAAACAACAAAAATCCAATGTAGGGAACTGAAGATATTAATTTTTAAAGATTAACCACTTTATAGTGCTTAAAACATGTAGCACCACTCTGGGACATCTGGTCACGCTTGACATGGACAAAGTCAAAGTTCAGAGACCGTTCACCAGCTTGACTTTCCGCGATGCCTAGGTCAAATCCTGGAAGTCTGGAGCTTCAGAGCTTTCAGCAGGAGAAACCTGGAATCCTGGCCGGGTCGCAGTTGAAGGTAGTTGACTTGACTCTCAAGATCGGGTCGGTCACCTCATTGAGCTTCTTCACAAAAGTTCTCCAAACTTCAGGAGGTGCTTCCTGAAGGTCTCTCTGTAGGTTCAAAGTGTCCAAAACACCAATCCAAAGGTCTGGAATCTCCTAGATGGTCTATGGGATGTCTGGACTACAATTCTCACAAGGCATCTGGCCAAATCCTTAAAAGTCCACTGGACACACTCTAGGATGGAAACTCTTGGTGGAGATGATGCAGGTGGGCTCTGTTAACCTGTAGCTTGCAGGGAGTTAACTCCTTAATCCTTCTTGAAGCAAGGTACATTCCACAGGGCTGTAGTATCAGTTTGTGCAGCAGGTGCAGTCAGACAGAGCGCAGGCCTTTGGGTGCAAATGCAGATTCCAGCAGGGCAGTCCTTCTTTTCCTTGTAGATTCAGGCAGCAGATGTGAGAGGCTATGCAGCTATAACATATTTATTCAGTGTTCTGGGGTGACAAGCACGGGGTACCTCTGTCCAATGAGCTGCTGGTTGCCACCCAAAAGCATGACAACTTCCTCCAAAGTGTGGCATCTTCTTGTCTCACAAAGCACTGCACTTCAAAAATCCAACATGGATGATTTCTCGCCAGAGGAGTGAGAGCTAGCTAAACTAACCCACAGTGTGGCTCATTTCCACTAGATCACCTTCCCCTGACCTCTCCATATTCCTCTCCTAAGCCTCACTTTGCCACTGGATTCAAGTTAGCCTAGCTGATGAGGGGTGATACCCCAATACTGGCCGTAGGGTGCTTATTTCTGGTCCAGGGAGGACCTTGCTTGGCAGTTTGGGCTGGACTGTTCCCATGAGAAGCAGGGTCAAGACTGATTTGCATATGTCTGAGTCTAAATTGGGGTGGCATGGTGAGCAAAAGAAAGATGGATTTAACCCAGATCTCTTGACTGGGGTGAATGTTTGATTTGTGTTGCATTCCATCCATCACTTGTGTGTCTTTTGCTCTCTCGCCCTGACTGCGATGGGTATGCCCAGACATGTGTGCCAGGCTCACAGTGCCACTGGATTCAAGCTAGCCTAGCTGATGAGGGGTGATACCCCGAAACCGGTCATAGGTTGCTTATTTCTGGTCCAGGGAGGACCTGGTTTGGCAGTTCGGGCTGGACAGTTCCCATGAGCAGCAGGGTCAAGACTGATTTGCATATGGCTGGGTCTAAACTGGGGTGGCATGGTGAGCAACAGAACGATGGATTTAACCCAGATCTCTTGACTGGGGTGAATGTTGTCCGCATTCCGTCCATCACTTTTGTGTCTTTTGCTTTCTCGCCCTAAGCGCGGCAGGTATGCCCAGACCTGGGTCCCGGGCGCACTGTGCCACTGGATTCAAGCTAGCCTGGCTGATGAGGGGTGATACCCGTAAACCGGTCCTAGGATGCTGGTTTCTGGTCAAGGGAGGACCTGGCTTGACAGTTCGGGCTGCAGTGTTCCAATGAGGAGCAGGGTCATGACTGATTTGCATATGGCTGGGTCTAGACTAGGGTGGCATGGTGAACAAAAGAATGATAGATTTAACCCAGATCTCTTGACTCAGGGTAAATGTTTGATTTGTTCTGTATTCTATTCATCGCTTGTGTGTCTTTTGCTTCCATCTGGCTGGGGCACAGAATGTGGGGCTAGGTACCCCAGGCATTTCTTACTGATCTTCTCTCTCTTTGAGCTCAGTTTGATTTACCCTGCCTCCTTTGCAGGACCCATCCTCCTCAGCTTCATGGCTCTCTCCATCAGATAACATCTGCTCGGCCCAGGTCAATTATCAACTAATTAAAGCAGTCTGGCAAAGTCTGTTAAGGATGACCAAACAACAGTGACCACTAGAAGGCTGGATTTTGGCTTACAGAACAGAAAGTTCTATAACTTCTCTTCTGTATTATTTGTGATTAATTCAACAGTGGCACGTTGTTGGCTTTATTAATACCAATATTTAAGTCATTGAATGATATTTACTCCTTTCGTAGTAATAGTTATATCCAAATAAAATATTACAATGTTAGCCTATGGATCTAAGTGTCTGCAATGAGGAAAAATTAAATGGTCAGCTTTCCCTCACCAGGGCATATAAAACATATTTTATAAGGCCCCTGCTTATAGTTACATGGCCCCCCAACCCTGGAACCCCTTGGGTAAACCTGGGGGTACCTAATATGGAAAATAACTAGAGTATCACTTTTTAAGGTGCCCATACCACAAAAATCAAGTTTTCACACAATTTACATTTGAAGACAGTCTGAAAGCAAAGCCAGGCTTCTTTAAAAATGACAGCAGGCACTCAGCAATGCGCACATGCAAGTGCAGGACATCTACGGGACCTCTATACATCCTTGCCCTATAACAAACTAGGGACTTATTGATAGTTTGAAACCCCTAGCCCCATACATACTAGGGATTTATAGGATCAGCCAATACCAATTGTGAGAATTTACCTTTAAAGACAGACTGCAAGGCAGGACTGCCTTCAAAAGGACAACAGACACACAGTAGCACACATGTGTAAGTGCAGGAAATCTGCTGGACCTCTAAACTTCCATGCCCCATTATATAATAGGAACTTATAGGTATATTGCACCCCCTGGCCCTATTATCTACTAGGGACGTATAAGGTCTGTCATTGCCAATTGTAAATGTACCCTATTACATTTACCTTTCTACACTTAGCACTGGCCCTGGGCCTGGTTAGCAGAGCCCAGGATGCAGTCAGAGTCAGTTACCACCAGTTTCATTCAGCAACAAATGGGGGTAAACAGGGCAAAAGGATGACTTTCTAACACCATTGATATTATTCCAAGGGTGATTTTGAACCTAAATTTGGTTGACATTTGCTCGCTTACTTGCAAGGTCTGGTCCTTGTACTTTGAATGGAAGGTACATAGACTATAAGCCCTTGCCCTGGGCCACATTTTGCATAGTCAACATCCATAATAGATTATTCTGCTGCAATACATTGGCAGCTTTGGGACTGTAGAATGCAAGGACAGTGATCAGGACATCCAGACAATATAGTGGCATAACAAGGGGGGGTGGTCCACCCTGGGCAGCACGAGTTTTGGGGTGGCGGCCTCCCTCCCCCTGCTCTTACCTTTGGCTTCTGTGGGCGGCAAATGCATGAATCGCCAGTATCCCGGCCCCTACTCTTACATGCAACCTCCGTGGACGTCAAACGCAGAGACCGCCAGCACCCACTCTGCCCCCTGATATTACGTGCGGGTGCAAACACAGGGACCGCCAGTACTACCCCAGACCCCTTCCCACTCTTACATGCGGCCACCGCAGGTGGCAAACGCAGAGACTACCAGAACTCCCCTGCTCATACATGTGGCCGCCACGGGCAGCAAACGCAGGGACCTCCACGGGCGGCACAAGGTCTAGCTAAGCCACTGAGACAATAAAATTAAATATTTCTCCTTGCGTACACCACCCCACCATTATCTTTATTGCCGATACCACTGCACCCAACTTGAGGCAACTAAAGTGGCACGGTAATCTGCAGGAACAACTTGGGCGAGCATGCATAGATTCTATAGGAGCTGCAGTTCACAGAACACAATCCGATCACTAAGTGGGAACGATACTGTGAAACGTTGTTAAGCCAGTTCTGTAAGAACAAGATCTCTGCACATGCGGTAACCATCAAAAGAAAATCCTACCCCTGGATAACCAAACAGATTATTATAACAAAGAAATCATTTTTCAGAAAATACCATAAATTAAAATAGGACATTATGAATACAACTCTGCAGGAGAAAATAAGAGTAATGCGCCTGAACTACAAGCGAGATGTGTGGACAGCGAAAAAATATAATTTGGAAAAGTTTTGAGCTAGGATGCTCCATACATGCAAAGCAAACAACCCCTTAAGCTTTTTGGACAATTATAAATGAAATTGGCAAGGACCCAACATCCTCTAACAACACAAACATTCCAAACGAATAGTGGGTGCTGCATTCGAGAAAGCATCATTCTAGTAAGCAACCAAACAAGACAACGAAAAAGTACTTGCCATCGAACCACACAGCAGCACAGGAAACTCATTACAATCAATACGATTGCCACAACAAAGCGCATACAGGACGTTCATAGCCCAACATGCATGTTCTCATGAGAGGCCAATGTCAGAACTGTGCCAGGCAGCTGCCCTCCAGAGATTGCTGACCAACATCTAAGAATCCTAGGAGACATCCTCAGGAAGAGCAAGAAAGACGGGTCCCAGGGTCTCAACGGCCTGCCCGCTGCCCTCTTTAAGTCTAACATGGAATATAGGGCTAAAATCTTACCCTCTTATATAATTCAGTGCTTGTGAACCAGCTGATCCCTGACTCATGGCACAGAGAAATAATACACCCAATCTATAAAGGTGGCCTCAGGAGCAAGCCTGGCATTTATCCACTAATGGCACCTAGACCTCAACTGCAAATACTTTGCAAGTCTGGTTCTACAAGATTTAGCAGTGTGGGCAAATTCTTCAGATCTCATCCCATGGACTCGTTTAGACTCCTGCTCAGGGCAGGGCACATTGTCAAATCTCACTGCCCTTAACATATGGATGAGATCCATCTTCCCCTCCAAAACCACTCTTTACACCTGTTCACCCTCAAAAACTTGGTGGTTTTCCAATGACAACTTCTTTGTGCTGAGGATTTGCTTCTATGGAGCCTGACACTTGTAGGGTAACAGCCCCTTTTAAACAGTCTCTTTACCTATAAGCAGAAGCATAAATGAAAACTAAAAAGTTTTAAAATTCACGAATAAAATCAGAACTCGGGATGCCTGGACTATAGGCAGATCTCGTCGTGTGTGTATCTCGCAGTACAAATATTTCGGAGTTGTGTTTGACTCCAGAGGCTCTTTCACTCCACATGTGGAAGGCATGAAGTCAAAGGCTGCCACACTGACATCAGGTTTCACAAAAAGTTTGAGTGGTTCCATTTTTGGACCCCTACAGAATGTGATGAAGGCTTATCTCTTGCCCACCATAGCATATGGTTTTGAAATTGTAGGAGAGTCGATGGCAAAACTCTCAGACCTACTAAGTGCTAAGACATATCGCTTAACATTTCAAGCTGTCAAACCATATTATGCAGGCCCAGCGGCTTTGGCCATACGAAACACAGCTGGGCTATTAACCATGCTTTCCTGAAGATGTGCCGCGGCTTTCGACAGGCTAAAAACAACACCGTGCCAGCTCAGGGTTGGCAGGAAATAAATACCCTCAACTCAACAGTGGGACTAAACGACTATACAAGCAGAAAACCTATGGAATCTACACATTTCATCTATTGAATTTAAGAGGCTTATTAACTGAATCACCAGGTCACTTTCTCTGCAGGACGATAAAGCTACCCTGGAAGAAACCGCACGCCTGGCAAGTCCTTCATTCTTATCACGCTTTAAAACCTCAGCCTTACCTCGACCAGGGATACCCATTCCACCTGAAGTTTGCATTCATGCACTTGCATCTTGGAGCCCAGCCAACCCTGGCCCAGATTCCCCCCTGGTCCAGAACAAATGAAGGAGATGAGTGCAGGCGATGTGGGATGGGAAAGGATTCATATTTGAACTGTCTGCCCGGCGTTACCCTTTGAAAGAAGAGAATTGCCAAGGGGCCCCTTTATTCAAGCCAGAACAAGACCTTCTGGACAAGCACTTACGCAGGGCCTCATCCCCGAACACACATGCAAGCATATAAGGGGTGACTTATTTCGGTCCATGATTGAATCATAAAAGCGTACGCACTCATAAATTGCATAAAATAATTAAAATTAACGGTAGCGGCTCCAACACATATTACAGGCGCATCAATAAAAATCTAAAACATTATGCAATGATTGCAGTACATACAAATCATAGGAATAAAATTCATCTGATTGCATAGTGCCGCATGACCCTACTGCTGAACGCAAAAATAAGCTCACACAGAAGCAGGACTCATTATCAAAAAAGTTGTAGTAAGCCTGAACGCGGTGCCGAAGGTGCCTAAGTTTTAGGAACGGAACTAAGCACCTCTTAGTGTAAATTTGATAAAAGTCACGGAAAAAAAGGAAAAGTAACATTGATTGGTTGGATATATTATTACAAGGACGTACAAGCTTCCCTGCCTGTGGAGGTGGACCCGAAAGGGGGAGAGGCTGTGGAGGGTCGTAATTTGGCGGCACTTCTTTCCATCCCGCCTTTGGAGTTTGAGGCATTATGCTAAAAAATTGAATCAGGCTCCCCAGTTGACCCAGTGACTCCCACTCGCTTCCATCAGCTCTATCCTTCCATCTCAGGTGTGTGTCTGGATGTGGTTAATCTGTCATTGTCGATGGCATCAGTCCCACAGGCATGGAAACATGCAAAAGTTGTCCCCCTGCTGAAAAAACCTTCCCTAGACACTGCAGAACCGGGTAACTATTGACCTATCTCTCAGTTACCCTTCCTACCTACAGTGGCGGAGGCGCATGTGAATTCCATTCTGGCTAACTTTGTTGAGCAACATGCCATACTTGACTCTACACAACATGGCTTCCGGCCCCGGCATAGTACCGAATCCGCGCTCTTGGCCGCGTCGGAAGCCATTAGGAGCAGTCTAAACGTAGGGGACTCAGCGGCCTTGGTCCTCTTGGACTTAAGTGCCGCAATCCTTGATGCAGCCTCCCTCTGTCAATCAACTACAAGTCAAGTCTAGCTACACTAAAATAACAGCATGTGACTACTCCCCTCATACTTTCGTACAGCATTTACCACGAACCAGAAAACACATCTTTTATTCACTTCCCAAAGAACTGCTTGATCTAAAAATTAACTGCACCACCCGCAACAGATGGTACAAATTCTGCGAACAAGGATCTTCATTTCTGTCTTCCAGCGAGTGCTCTCCAAGACTGATCCCTGTTACACCTCACTTGACATACCTTGCTCCTCAAGAGCTCAACAAGCACACCAATTCCAATGTATGTATATGTGTAAGTATGTGGTATTTCTATAGCTACATATCGAAAAGGCAGTGGAGCATGTGCATGGTCGAAGACAAGCAGAAAAGTAATGAGTCATAGGAGAGGTAGCTGATTTGTGAACTGTTACTGCACTCTGATGTAGTGTTCATTCAAGAGGTGTGTCTTTAACTCTTTCCTCAATTGAGGAAGCCATGGGGTGGTCCTGACTGATGCAAGGATGTTGTTCCAGATTCTGGGTTTATCGATGGGAAAAGCCTGCTGCCTTGGTTTTTCTTTTTTTTACAAAGCTTAGTATGCAGTCTGATGGTACCTTGGTTGTGGGTGTGCTGAGAATCAGAGATGGTGAGCTTATTTGTAAGATATGCGGAGGTGCTGATGTTGACAGCTTTGTAAATGATGTAGCTGGTTTGAGGATGGTGCAAGGGGAGCCACTGTAGTTCCATTGGGATAGAGGTGACATGATCATATCTCTTCAGACCCTAGATGAGATGTGCTGCAGCATGTAGGATGCTCTTGAGGACTGCCAGTGTGGAATTTGGGAGGTCATGGAGCAGGGCATAACTAGGTCTGGGCGGAGCTTGCGGCGTTTCTCTTCGTGGAATTCCACGGAGTTACTGAAAAACTCTTCCAAATTTCACGGAGTTCCGCGAGCGAGCGGAGTATTGCTCCCAAGCCAAATAAAGCTGGGCGGATGGGCACAGAAAGGAGAAGCACGTTTTATACTCACCGTAATCTCAGCTTATCCCCAACAGCAAGAGGTGGAGTTTCTTGTGGTTGGCTGACAGGAGGTCACAGTTCACCATGTCAGCTCTTTCCACTCTGTATAAATTTCCCTTGAACAGTCCACTAAGGTTGTGACTCCTGTAATGGATGTCTTCTCTCCTTTAATTACTGCAAGCATCACCCAGGCTTGAGGCATCAGTCAGGAAGACAGTTACATATCTCACCAGCAGTGAAAAAATGTGATGGTTTTTTTTGGATACGAGTACCGTTGACATGGGATTGGCTACTGTTTTCAACAACAGTGGTCCCCAGAAAGTGAAATGGAAACCAAAGGAATGAATATAGACTCAATCGTAGCTATATTTAGTGGACTTGTCCAGCCGGACAGAGGTCTGATATTTACTTGTAGGTTTAGGATATAGTCATACAAAACAATACATACAATGGGACACAATCCTGTGTCCTACTTAGCCAGTAGAGTATATAAACAAGGGAGAAAATGAACAACAGGGGGCTCAGGCAAAGCTTTTCCGGTTTGTTACACAAGGAGGATATACAGTGTTACAAGAACAAATCACTACAAAACACCTTTACAGCGGAATGAACAAAAGGTTTTTTGCGTATAAGGTGTATTAGGGTGTCAACGGAGTTTCGATCCGTTTGAAGAATGAGCGGATCATCATCAGGACTTAAATAACATGCCTGTTAGATAGAGCCTCATTAGCTGCAATTCCAGAATGGGGGAACTTGGGCGGGGAGATGAGGGCTGTTATAATGGCGGCTCCAGATATGATGAATTCAAACTCGGATACGGGGGGAGTCGCCTTCGCGTACTCTAACGGCTCAGTCGCCAGTATGTTGCAGGGAAGTTGCTGAATAGCAGGATTCTTCCGGGTGTGATTCCCCATCACCATATCTGAGTGAAAGTTGGGGTTCAAGGCTGACAAGGTTCATTTTATTAACCCAAGTGTGTACTGTTTCTTGGTTGTTGTTCTTGGCAAATACCACAGATTCCATTTTGGTTGGGTTGAGGTTTATCACAATTTCGTTAGGAGTGGGAGGATTTGACATATTTTGAGAGATTCTGGAGAGATGCCTTGAGTAAGTGCTTGACGATCCATGGCTGCTGGGGAACCAGTCTGGTGTTGGTGCATTAGTCTTAGTAGATCTCTTGGCGGTTTTCAACACGATCAACTGTGTGCCTATGAAAATTTCAAATGCATTGCCCTGTTTTAGTGTAACCGTATGCACAAAAAGGTGTGATGGGATAGGGAAACAAAAGAGCAAGTGAGAAAGTGGTGCTCCCTAAGGAATTGTTTTCTTTAAAGGACGAAAGCCCTCACCTATTCCCCCACTATCATAGGGCTCCTCCTCACATTGGTAGAAAAATCCATCAATGTGGGTTACAGGGGAGCCTTTGAGGTGGGAAAGTCTCAGTGGGTTGAGCTTACATTTAGGGTAGAATCTTTCCACAAATGTTTTTAATCATTCCCACTGGGGGCGCTAATAAGATAACTTTTGTTCATCAGTGCGTTTTTATAACTGTATCTCTCTGTACACTTATCAACAGCAATCCCCCACCCAAGTTTTCTTAGGCCCACTGATTCTGAGCAGAACACTCATACCCTGTAACCTTTTTTCATTGAAAATTGGCTGGATTTATGACTGCACTACCTGCAGCACAACGCCCTATTTTCAAAAAGCGAGGTGGCGGCATTGCGTAGCACTTGGGACTGGACAAGCCTAGGGGAAGCGTCACTCCAACCCTACTCTCCATCCATTTCTTTCAGGGAAGGAAAGGCCGATAGTCATTGCAGAGTGCTAGTGCTGTCTGGAGGGAATCTGTGTGCGCACAGAATGCGCAATGTGGCAGCACTCTGACAATAAATTCTCAACAGGACTTGAACTCTAGTGTATTCTGGAGTAATTGTGGCCTTCTTGGATATCTTGGATATCTTACCTCATGGCCCACGGTCTTCGCTAGGCAGTCGTGAAGCAATCATGCTGCTGCCAGGACCTTGCCTTGAGGGCAAATGGATTTGCACTGAAGCACTGTTAACTAATTACTGAACATATAAATAAACTCATCCAAGACTGGGTGTGACTACATTTGCCAATGAGTATCCTGTGACGGAGCAGGAAGGATTCACAGACAGGACTATGTTGCTCGTGTTATGCATGACAGTCAAGTATAAGCCATGATAGCTCTAGTAAGAACACACACATTGTAAAGCTGAGAAAACAACTGAATTTTAATACTATTGGTTATCCTGCAATTACCCAAGTATAACTCATCTTCCCCATAGAGCACATGGTGACAAAGCTTGAGGTAAATATTTAAGTCAGAGGGAGAAGTGTTAGTGAACACATATTTGAGGTACTGCTTCTTTGAGTGTTTCAGAAAATACAAGCTCCACGTCAAAGTATCGTGAGTTGGTTTCACAGGGGTATTTCGAAGCTAAGTCTACCATTACAGCTGCACTGGAAGACAGTTAAGAAATCTCTTTGCCTTATGACTCTCCACTACATCTTGGAAACATTCTTGACCAATAGGAGTTACAAGTCAGAGTGGTGGAGTCCATTGTATTCATCTTCTCTCTTATCTCATTCCACTTTCCTGGTTTCTACCACTGCCATTCATATTCCTATGTATGTGGTCACTACTGCACATCCTGCAGGAAGCCTGCATTCAAATAACTCCATCATCAGTCGTGCATGGGGTAGTACAAACAGCATCAAGAAGGGTGGCGCACAGGGCACCCAATCTTCTTCTCTGATGTCCATCCCCTGAAAGGCGATGCCTCTGGGACAGAGGGTTGTAGCAACAATAATGGCTGAAGCTTCTTGAGCCACCTAACACGAGCCTCTCTTTTTAAACTGATAACGTACCATCAGGCGTGGCCTGTGCAGATAAGAGCAGGGAGGCAGGGTGAGGGGGGTGTCGACATACAACAACGAGGGAAACTTAAAAACCAAAAAAAAAGAAAAACATGTTTTTTAAAAAACAGTTTCCCTTATTGTCGTATGGTGACTCCAACCCACAGCACTTACCTGCCCGGGCCGTGCCTGCTTAACATCATTCCAATATTTACTGGATTATATATACTCTCCCATCTGATAATCCCTTAGACACCTTGGCTACTTCACTTAAAATATATACATATTTTAATTTCACTTAGTAGAATTATTCTTAAGAATAAGCAACACAGAGCATAGTTTTTGGTCTGATACCAAGTTTACTGTGCATGCAGTGTTGTGTAAGCAGTGTGAAAGGATAGCCACATAATGGTAGCCATTCTCCATCAAAAAATATTACGCCTTTCCATGTCATGATGAAGAACACCCAGTATGTTAGAGAGACATGACATATAGTTTCTGACACTTTGGGGTATACCATTTCTGGGTACATACCAATGGAACTGGATTCCAATATGGCCATGATAAAATGTCTCCCACAGGGTTCTAGCCTTAAACGTTTTCCTCCTTGGAAGGAACAGTCAACTTTAATAATAATTTTTTATACTCATATACTTTCCTAATCAGGGAGGCAGACTGGGAGCCTCTGCCACACTGGCAGATGTTGAATCCTCCAATGAAATCCTTATTTTCCTTATAATCTCCAAGTATATCAATATATGGATATTTGAATGTATTTTTCGAATGTAAATACTACACTTGTGGAGTTATTTGGTCACACGTGCATGTGCAAAAACTGTAGCAAGTTGTTATTGCATCTGTTTTTGTCCAAGTCATGATTAGAGCTCGAAATGATGTGTGTTCATGTTTTTTCCCCAGACTAACAACAATGGTAATGCAAAAAGCTACAAAAATGGGATATGAACAAGTGCAAGCTGGGTTTAGATTCTACTAGTGATAATAATATGTAGGTTTCGCCTATACACAACGTTAGCAGCCTATTGTTGAAAGATCTATTGTGTAATATACCAATACATCCAGTGGGCTTTGGCTCAGCTCATTGCTTATTATTGATAAGGGTTCTTATCAACCTTGTTTGTCAGCTTCTTTTTCTTGTGTTTGGCCCTTCCAGGAACATAACATTTTTTACCATTCTTTTGCTTGGATTATGTATTATTCCACTGCTTGTGTTCAGGGAACTACCTATTTATTCGCTTTTAGCACTCCTTTGGAGTGCACGTTTTCTTGTTGTCTCCATCTCCCTTTGTGCAGCTTCTGCATTCAAACCCTCATCCCTCCCACACTCTCCGTGTTGCTTTTCCACCCCCAGGCTCACCCATTGTCTCCTTTAGCCCTTCCTGTCCTGATTTTTTTTTATTTCATTTTTTTAAAACTTCTTAGGAAGGCTCAGGGCTTGTAAAGTGCTACCAGGCAGCTCCTTTTTGTAAATGCATTTTAGCAGCTGCCATTTTGGAATGTTAAATTTAAAATAGTCAAACTGGCCGCTGCATCAAGATGAATGTATGTGCCAATATGGTGACAAATACATGTACACGCATCAAGTTGGGGCTGCAGTAGGGTCATGAGGCATATGCGCATCTGCATGATGACATGCTTGTACTTCATTGTGCTAAAGGTTTTTTTTGTGCTTTTTTTGACAATGCTGAAAAGTATTGTCAGGGGGATATGGCCTGAGCCCAAGCCGAGTGGATGTGCAGGTAGTGAGCTCCCAGCTGGGTCGTTGCCTAGCACGGATGGGGTGAGCCCCGGCATACCCGGACAGCAGTAATAGGGCAGCGGATGTGCGGAGAAGTCAGAACCAGCAGCCACGATGGCTCAGACTACAAGAGCAGCCGCAAGTCCAGACCTGGTGAGGTGTGTGGCATGGAGAAATGAAGGTGGCAGCCATATTGTGACCTGAAGCAGGTCTAGGCAAATGGAAGTGAGGCCGTCCCTCAAGTTAATGGATAGCTGGAGGCCCCATGGGGGAGTGCAGGCAGGGGCATGACGTTGAGGGGTGGGTGCACTGGAGCGTCAAGGTACCGATCTGCCGCTACCCTGACAGCAACTGCCTGAAGCACAGTGCTGGGCCACAGTGGTGCAGGAAGTAGCAGCCAGCCCTTGCAGCGCCTGAGAATTGGAGGGCCAAGCCTTGGCATGCCTGGCAGTAGCCATTGAAGGAGGTGCCCAGAGTGTCTCCCAGAGAATAACTCCCTGGAAGTACTCCTGCGCCTGGTGGGCAACTTACATCCAGTTAGGAAAGCTCTTTCTGAGACAGGATTCTATAGCCCAGGAAATGTGGAGACGGTGCTTGAGTGGTACCTGACTGACAACTAGTAGCCACTACTTACTGCAAAGGACCGCAATTGGTCAGTGGTCTCCTGGCCTCATACGGTGAGCAGCAGAGAAGGGTTCTGGGGTGGCTGCGGCCTCGCAGCATTGGGCACCAGTAACTTATATCCCGCAAGCCAGTCAAACAGAAGTGGCTTGGGGATTTTTAGGACCACCAGCAACGGGTGCCTACGGGGAGCAGTCGAAATGCAGAGACCACCCCAGCATCGAAGAAAGGTGTCACAGGGAGTCTTGAATACCTGCTTTGAGGAAATCCATGACCAGATCACTAACATGGTGGCAATGCAACTGCAGGCCCTAAAGCCGGATCTGGCCTCTGGTCTATAGAAGGTGATGAAGAACCTTCAGCAGCTGGGTGACAAAATGGTAACCAAAGAGAACAACATGGTGATCATGAGCCAAGAGGTGGACAATCTCAAAGACTTGCATTGTAAGTTGAAGGAAGACCTTAAGGCTCTGTGGGACAAGTGCGTGGACCTGGAAGATTGATCGAGGAGGACAAAGTGTGTATCCAACACATCCCAAAACGAGAAGAAGGGGACAATGTAGTTGGCTATTGCAAAGCTCTTTTTCACTCTGTGCTTAAAAATGAACCCCCAACTGGATATACCCATTATCCCAGGGCACCGGGCGGGAGCTAATTGCGACCCCCCTGGGGCAGCACGAGAGAAATTATAGCCAAGCAGGGATTGCCCCACCTTCAGAACGCTATTATGAGGGAGGCCAGCATGATGGATGGTGTTACCTTCTGAGACTGAGTGGTAGTTCTCGATCAGAATGTGTCCCTGGTGAACCCTTAATAGATTACAATTGCTAGCCCCGGTGACTGCGAAACCTAGACAGCAGAAAACAGGTACCTAGGGATGTTCCACTTTGCGCTGTGGTTCCATGTGGGGGTAAGGACCTACATAGTTTGCAAGGTGGATCGGGCTCAGGAGGTACAAGGCGCCGCCTCACTTGACATTTCTTGCTCCACAAGAGCTCAACATGCACACCAATTCCAATGTTTCTATGTGTGTAAGTATGTGATATTTCTATAGCTACCTATCCAAAAGGCAGCAGAGCACTGTGCAAGGTCGAAGACAAGCAGAAAAGTATGACTCATATGAGAGGTCGCTGATTTGTGTCCTATTACTGCAGTGTGATGTAGAGTTCATTAAAGAGATGTGTTTTTAACTCTTTCCTAAATTGAGGAAGCCATGGGGTTGTCCTGACTGATGCAGAATGTTGTTCCAGATCCTGGGTGCATAGATGGAAAAAGCCTGCTGCCTCGGTTTTTCTTTTTACAAATATTAGTATGCAGCCTGATGGTATCCTGGTTGTGGGTGTGCTGAGAATCACCAGAGATGGTAACCTTATCTGTAAGATATGCAGAGGTGCCGATGTTGACAGCTTTGTAAATGATGCAGCTGGCTTTGAAGATGATGCAAGGGGACCCACTGTAGTTCCATTTTGATAGAGGTTACATGATCATATCTCTTCAGAACCTAGATGAGATGTGCTGCAGCATGTAGGATGTCCTTAAGGACTGCCAGTGTGGAGTTTGGGAGGTCATGGAGAAGGGCATTACTAGGCCTGGTCGGAGCTTGCAGAGTTTCACTTAGCGGAATTCCACGGAGTTACTGAAAAACCGCTGAATTTCATGGAGTTCCATGAGCAGGCGGAGTATTACTCCCACACCTAATAAAGCTGTTCAGATGGGTGCCGAAGGGAGAAGCAAGTTTTATACATCACTCACTGTAATCTCAGCTGATCCCCAACTGCAAGAGGTGGAGTTTCTTGGAGAAAGAAAAAGTCCACCCAGGCTTGCACCATGTTGGGTGGGTAGACAGGTGGTCACAGTTCACCATGTCAGCTCTTTCCACTCTGTCCAGATTTTCCTTGAACAGTCCACTAAGGCTGTGACCCGTTGTTCCTTATGGTTCCTGTAATGGATGTCTTCTCTCCTATAACTACTGTGAGCATCACCGGGGCTTGAAACATCAGTCAGGAAGACAGAAACATATCTCACCAGTGGTGAAAAACTTTGATGGGTTTTGATTGGATACGAGTACCCTTGACATGGGATTGGCTATAGGAATTCTTGTCAGTAGTGTATTTGCTGTGTGGTGTCAAAATTCGCTTGGTGTTTTCAGAATGGCTAGGCAAACTCTCATTAGTCATCAGTTGGTTGTAAGAGTGCATGAGCCACATGCACAGCAATTAGCTGCTGCACGGCCACCCATCAGTCTACTAACTTACAGTACTCAATGAAACGGCGCCCAAAAATGAGCCAGCAGCATGTTGTTGCCAACTACCAAATGTTGATTTTGTGCAAGGGAGTGGTGCAACTTTATCTGCTCAATTCATGTTCTTTGTTTATGGATTAACAATACTGGCAAGTGGACCACATTACTGCTGTGGTGCTTGTGGTTGCCTGCATGTGCATTTGCATCCCAGGTGCTCTGTGTTGTGGCCGCGCCTCTTCTGCTTGTTAACACTGAACGTGGCAAGCATGAAAATAGCTCTGGCTTTCGCAGAGAGACAGATCTCATTATTCAGTGGTTAAGTGTGTAGGTGTGCCCTGGAAATCCCGAGCTCCTCAGGTTTCCTTTAAGATGCTGACGTGGGTTTTCTCAACTTTCTGAACTGCTGTTCCAAGGTTAAACATGCTGGTGAAATCGGATGTTTTTGACAAACTTCGAGCGGAGCATGGTGTGGCCGAAACTCTACAAACTCTACAGCGGAGCGGAGTTTACTGCCCAGCCCTAGGCATCACCACCATTCAGATGTGACAGTTGGAACCATAATTCTAAAGTCGCCTCTTAGAAGAAAGGGCTTCACTTTTGGTACAAGATAGAGCTGGAACCAGTCTGTCTTTCTTTATTTGGCAATGAATTTGTTAAAGAGAAGGTTGGTGTCCAGTTTGTGTTGAAGTTACTTGATGTTCAGTGAATGTTGGGGTTCAAAGCTGTCAAGGTTCATGTTATTAAGCCAAGTGTGTACTGTTTCTTGGTTGCTGTTCTTGGCAAATACGAGGGATTCCATTTTGGTTGGGTTGAGGTTTAGGTAGGCGCTGGACATTCAGGTGGTGTTTGAGGCACTGCATGTATGAAGCCAGAAGAGTTTCAAGTAGAGTTGTGTATTATTAGCATATTGGTGAATCTTGATGTCATTATCTGTGAGCAGTAGAGAATCAAACGGTTCCATATACATGTTGAAGAAGACAGGGGACAGGATGGAACCCTGGGAGACTCCGCTGGAGATAGGGATATTTTGAGACCTAGAGGTGCCCATTTGACCACACTGGTGTTGATTGGAAAGGTTGGATGGGAACCAGTGAAGGACATTGTTGGGTAATCCTATTCGATACTCCATGGTGCGTATGAGGGTGTGATGGTTGACTGAGTTGGAGGCAGCTGAGAAGTCCAGCAATAGTAGGAAGCAGGGCTCATCTTTATTTGTGACGAGGGAGACATCATATATAATGTGTAAGCGTTCTCTGTGCTGCGACTGGTAGTCATTCGGGAGATAGTTTGAATATGATCTTGGACTTGAACACAGACTGCTTTTTAAATGATCTTGCAGATGAATAGTAGTGAGTGATCGCCTGGTAGTTGTTGAGGTCATCAGGGTCTTGCGTCGGTTTCTTTAAGAGTGGGAGGATTTGGCATATTTTGAGAGATTCTGGGAAGATGTCTTGAGTAAGTGCTCGACGATCCATGGCTGCTGGTGAACAAGTCTGGTGTTGGTGCATTAGTCTTAGTAGATCTCTTGGCTGCTTTTAACACATTCAACTGTGTGCCTATGAACATTTTAAATGCATTGCCCTTTTTTAGTATAACTGTAGGTACAATAAAGGTGTGAAGGGAATAGTGAAACAAAAGAGCAAAAGAAAAAGTGGTTCTCCCTAAGGGGTAGTTTTCTTTAAAGAACGAAAGCCCACACCTATTCCCCCACTATCAGAGGGCACCTCCTCACATTGGTAGACAAATCCATCAATGTGGGTTACAACCCTGAGAAACAGGAGAGCCTTTGAGGTGGGAAAGCCACAGTGGTTTCTTTTAAGTAGAGATACACGCAGGATTTAAATTGAAGAAGGTTTATTAAGTACAGGAGAACAACCCCTGAAGACTCCTCTTCAGGCAACAGCAGTTCCAGTTCTCCTTACTTTCCAATAGCATTGGAATGTTCAGCATCATTAGGATACAATGCATGTGTTGCTAGGATACAACACATCTCTATTATAATGCAATAACAAACAATAAACAAAAATACAATATGACTGGAAATTGACCAAAAGAACATAACACAAGAGAATTAACTTTATAAGATAGTTGAACAATGAACAGATTCTATATATGCAAGGAATAACAATTGATCATTTGCATAAATAATCATTGTGCCAGATAGGCCTCCTCCTCAAGCGAGGTTCAACATCCATACATTGTAAAGGTAACCTAGATAGACAATCTGGATTGATATTGCGGATGCCAGGAACATAATTTAGTGTAAAATCGTAACCTTGAAATCTGAACAACCACTTCGCAATTCTAGGGGTAGCTTTGCCTGCACCCTTGGTGGTGAATAGATCTATTAAGAGTCTGTGGTTTGACCTGACTTCAAAATGTGTGCCCCATTCATACGTTTTGAAATGGTCAACTCCCCAACAGCAGGCTAAAGCCTCCTTCTCTATTACAGAATATGTAGTATCAGCCCCCTTCAAAGTACGTGAGGCAAAAGCAACAACTCAAGGCCTAAATGCTTCTGCATAAGAACAGCACCTAGACCATAGGCACTCGAATCAACTGTTATTATGGTTTTCATCACTTGGATTAAATGGTTTGAGGGAAACAGCCTTTGCTATCTGTTTCTTAATGTCATCAAATGCATTTTGACATTTTCCACACCACACAAACTTATTGCCTTTCTTCATTAATACCCTTAAACAATGCACTATATCCGCAAAATGTTGAACACATTTTGAATAAAATTCTGCTAATCCCAGGAAAGACCATAGTTGTTCCTTGTCTTTGGGAGCAGGTGCATCACAGATGGCATTCAACAATATCTTTTTTTGGTTTAACACCCTCTTTAGAGAATGTGTGCTCTAAATAATCTATTTGTTCAACACCAAACTTGCATTTGTGCATACCTACTGTTAGACCAGCTTGTTCCAACTTGCTCCAAGTAACATCTAATAACTTATCAGGTTCCTCACGGTTTGAACCCCACACAAGAACATCATCTTGAAAAACCATGACTTTGGATAACCCCTTGAGAATTTTGCACATTACTCTCTGGAATACTGCGGAAGCAGATGCCAGTCCAAAAGGTATTCGCACAAAATGAAAGCACCTTCTGGAGTGATAAAAGAGGTAAGATGCTTTGAGAAAGGATGTAAACGAATTTGATGGTAAGCACTGGATAAATCAATTAAGGAGAAAAATTTAGCATTAATCACTGAGGAAACTATTTCATTGATGTGAGGAAGTGGAAAACGGTCAACTAAGAAGTTTCGGTTGAGGTCTCTCAAGTCCATGCACATGCGCAAATTCCTGTCCGATTTGCGCGCTAAAACAATGGGACTAAGCCATTCTGAAGATTTGATTGGTTCAATTACCTGTGCTTCACAAAGTCTTTGCAGTTCTTTTTTTAACTGTTCCTTAAGAGCAAAAGGTACATTCCTAACTTTATGTACACACAGTAGATAATTAGTCTTCAATACGATTCGATGTTCAAATTTATTCAAACAACCAAGTTCTTGTCTGCAAGGTTGAGGAAACGTCACATAAACTCAGCGCTGACAATTCCTGATGTATAATCAAACAAAATTTGTACCATTAACTAATTCTGCAAGCCTGAATGTTAGTTTTAGCTGAAACACCAACCTTTAATTCTTCAAAAATGGAGGAATGCAGCTTGAAACCTAGCGGTGACAACTTCTGCTCATACGAACTAGATAAATCAAGCACTGTACCTTCATTTTAAATCTCCGAAGACATTAAGTTTCCCCCTTTGCTAGGCAACTGATCTTTACTTGATGCTCTGGAACGATGCGTCTATAATGCGTGACCACGCTGTAATTCTCGCACATGCGTGCGCTGTTGCTTGCAGAGTCTGACCAGAAGGAATGCTCACGTCGCGCGCAATACTAGCGCATGCCGTACCCTATAGCTATGGAGCCACTGCGTCGCCGTGAAGCTAAAAAACAATGCGGGCGCACACAACTCCCTTCTGCTGGCAGTTTCACTACGCAGTAAGTCAAAGAAAAACACTGACGTTGCTTAACGTTATTGTTCTGTTTTAACCCCTTCAGTGCCCATGACGAGCTGGACTCGTCATGGGCTGCGGTGGCGCTGTGCCCATGACGAGTCCAGCTCGTCATGAACTCCGCCCGCTAATGGAAGGCGCGGCACTGGGCGGGGAAAGGGGCGGGCATGCAAGGGGTTAAACGATTCCCAACGTTTCACTGCCAGCAGGCTAATGCTGCTCTACGCCATTGGTGAGCACCTTAATTCAAACGCTGCCCTTCACTGCTGAGTACATCCACACCGCTGCCCTTCACTGCTGAGTACATCAATTCAAACACAATGTTGCCCCAAACTGCTGCTTTCGATTACTGGGCACTGAACCTTGTTTCACGCAGGGCACTTAAATAAGTCAGATTGCTAGCCAAATCAGTCACTGCCTATCCAATCAAAACCAATTTGTAACATCAAGTCCCATTACACTGTACCTTAATGTTTCTTTGTCACAGAAACAGCGAGGCCAACAGGTACAGCAAGTAAACAGGCAGCACTGTGAGGTAGACCAATCCAACGCAGGCGATCTGAGCCCAGGGGTTGACTTGGAGTAAAGTAAAAGCGATTCCAGTAGATTTTTTCTTCTCAAGTTTCTTCTATACTCTCCTTCTTCACAGGCCTTTCATCCCATCCTCGTCGCCATTTTTAAGTAGAGATACACGCAGGATTTAAATTGAAGAAGGTTTATTAAGTACAGGAGAACAACCCCTGAAGACTCCTCTTCAAGCAACAGCAGTTCCAGTTCTCATTACTTTCCAATAGCATTGGAATGTTCAGCATCACTAGGATACAATGCACATGTTGCTAGGATACAGCAGTTTGAGCTTTCATTTAGGGTAGAATCCTTCCACTCATGTTTTTTAACCATTCCCACTGGGGACCGTAATAAAATAACTATTCTCCATCAGTGCATATTTACTACTGTTATCTCTCTGTACACTTATCAACAGTAATCCCCCCCACCCAAGTTATCTTAGGCCTACTGATTCTGAGCAGAACACTTATAACCTGTTACCTCTTTTAGAGAAGGGTAGTTATGGTAATGGCATTGAAAATTGGCTGGATTTATGACTGGGAAAGCGACGCTTTGAGATGCAATGTGGCGGTCGCTGCTGAATTGATTTTAAAAGTCACTAAAACTGATGCAATGTTGCGGTCGCTGCTGAATTTATTTTAAAAGTCACTAAAACTGAATGCATTAGCACTGTTTGACCTTTGTTTGCGCTGTTATTTTTAAAAAAGCACTAATTGAAGGATTATCTAGCGCTGAAACAAACACCTTACCGTATTCGCTGGCCCGACTCACCTCCTGGTGTACACGCCACTGCTGGGCGCCAATCAGGGAAGTTGGGGGAGGAGCCAAGGCTGACGACGGCTACTAATGCCGGTAGCAGCGAGGGACAGCTACTTGGGAAAGCGACGCTTTGAGATGCAATGTGGCGGTCGCTGCTGAATTGATTTTAAAAGTCACTAAAACTGATGCAATGTTGCGGTCGCTGCTGAATTTATTTTAAAAGTCACTAAAACTGAATGCATTAGCACTGTTTGACCTTTGTTTGCGCTGTTATTTTTGAAAAAGCACTAATTGAAGGATTATCTAGCGCTGAAACAAACACCTTACCGTATTCGCTGGCCCGACTCACCTCCTGGTGTACACGCCACTGCTGGGCGCCAATCAGGGAAGTGGGGGGAGGAGCCAAGGCTGACGACGGCTACTAATGCCGGTAGCAGCAAGGAAGCGCAGCGGACGAGCGCAGCGGGCGCGCCGACAGCGCGCCGAAGGCGCGCTAAAGGCAAGCCCATCTGCGCCCGTCCGCGGCCGACAGGGGCTAGGGGCTACTCACAATGCCCAATGCATCACTTACACCTCAGACGAGCTAAAAACAATCCACTGTACTGCGTTCACAATTCACCATCGCACGTTAGATCGACTCTGTAGGATTGGAATAAGGGACACGAGATCTGCCTTTGTGGAATTCAAACATCCCACAGACACTGGTATATCCACTAAACCCCAAGCAACACAGATGGAAAAACCCCTCTCTGTTATCTATCTTAATACCCGTTCATTACCAAAACATCAACTAGATATCTATAACTTGCTGATCTCGGAACAGCCAGACATTCTTCTCTTAACCGAAACTTGGTTAACACAAAACTCGGCTCCCGATATTTTAGCAGCTCCTGCCAAACGACTTTTACATTATTCAAGCCAATCGCCCTCAGGGAAAAATGGAGGAGGAGTAGCAGCCATCATACACCAAGACCTCAAATTCACTACACTCACTTCTCTAGATATACCGCAAACAGACAATCTAGTTTTGAAATTAGAGTCCCCGCTCACCTCTCTAGCTATGGTGCTACTTTACAGACCACCCCTGAACATGCCCCAATTTCCTAAACTCTTAAGCGAACAAATGACTCAGTTGGTAACTAATCATGCAAAAGTACTGATGGCTGGGGATTTCAACTACTGGGCCAATGACCCAGCAGAGGGACCACATTCAGCGGAACTCACGGATTTACTTGTTGGACTGAACCTAAAACAGCACATTTCCTCTGCTACACATGTCAAAGGGCATACGCTCGATCAGGTCTGGACAAATAACCTATCCTTAACAAATGTAGAAGCTATACCCTGCATCTGGTCTGATCATTATCTTATTAAATTTCCTATAAATATTTCCACCGCCACTAAAATGATGCCACCAAATCCTGAAGCACGCAGGAGTTGGAGGACCATTGACAAAGATCTCTTCTTGGAGTCATTGGTCAACACCGTCCCCGCGGACCAACTCTCCATTGAGCTTAGCGAGAATGCCCTTACAAACTGGCTGCTGACAGCCAGTAATAAACATGCTTCTCTAAAAAAAAACCTACACACTCGTCGACATGAGGCCCAGAAATGGTTTTCTACCGAACTAAAGAACTTAAAACTTGCCTTGCGGCAAGCAGAAAGGAAATGGAGAAATAAATATCTATCTGACGACAAATCTGCGTATTTAACCATACGAGGATTGTACAAAAAAGCAATACTGGCCTCCAAAGCAGAATATTTCTCCTCCAAAATCATTAACTCCACTAATCGATCTAAAGAAATCTTCGCAATCGTTAATGAACTCTCCAACCCTGAGAGAACAACGATTAAACCCATTCCATCCCAATCCATATGTGACTCTTTAAATAATTTCTTTGTTGAAAAAATTAAAACCATCAAATCGAATATCCCTCATTGTCCAAGTTCTGCATACCCCAAAAAACCGGCGAACCCTGACAAGTTGGAACAATTCCCTATAATAACTCAGGAAAATTTCAACGACCTATTGGCTAAAGTCAAGTCTGGGTCCCCAAGGGACCATTGTCCCCCCTGGATTTTAAAGGAAGTATTTACCACCTGTCCTGGACCAGCCATGGCCCTTCTAAATAAATCAATAGTACAGGGTCAGGTGCCTCAGACCTTTAAGGAAGCGGTTGTTATTCCTCTCCTAAAAAAGCCAGGGGCAGATACTAAAACACTGACTAATTATCGCCCAATCTCGCTGCTCCCTTACTTGGCCAAAGTGTTGGAAGCACATGTAGCCAAAAATTTGTCAGCATTTCTGGAGCAGTCTGAATACCTGGATATCCACCAAGCAGGATTCCGTCCAGCCCACTCTACAGAGTCAGTAGTCTTGTCTGTACTGGACACCCTGAGAGAAAAGGCGGACAAGGGTCTCCCCCAAGCACTGGTACTACTGGACCTATCAGCAGCCTTTGACACGGTCGACTATAACATCTTGCTCGACCGTGTCGGAGACGCAGGTATCAAAGGAGCTGCTCTTGAGTGGATCAGATCCTTCTTAACAGATCGCTCACAAGCTGTATGCCTTGGTGGATTCTCAACCCCCATGATTAAAAATACATGTAGAGTTCCCCAGGGATCTTCCCTATCCCCTCATTTGTTTAATCTGTATCTTCTCCCCCTGGTTCATGCACTAAAAGAAAAACATATACAGACTTTTAACTACGCAGACGATTTTCAATTGATTTTCCCCATTAATGCCTCCCCGGACTCCATCTCTGAATTCCAAACAACTATGCTGTTCATTCGTGACTGGATGAACAGCAACCAATTGAAACTGAATCCAGACAAAACTGAACTGATCCTCACAGGTGGCTCACTAAATCATTGGACCCCCAACTTCTGGCCAAATGAACTAGGACAACCTCCGAGCCCCTCCAAGCATGCCAAAACTCTAGGAGTCACTATCGGTAATGAACTATCCATGAAAACTCAAATAGGATCAGTATCATCTACATGTTTCTTTCAATTGAGAAAAATAAAGAAAATTAGTCGTTTCTTAACGCAAGAGGCAAAATTACAAGCTATTCTTGCCATGGTGATCTCGCATATTGATTATGCTAACTCATTATATTTTGGTATCCCAGCCTACCTCAATTATCGCTTACAATTAATACAGAATCAAGCAGCCAGATTGATATTTCAAGAAAATAAACGTCAACACATCTCTCCCCTTCTCAAAAAACTACATTGGCTCCCCATATCACAAAGGTGCGCCTTTAAGATGGGCTGCATAATATTCAAATCTCTGAATGGAAAAAACCCTAAGTTCATTGACAGCTTAATCACCAGATATATTCCAAACCGCAATCTGAGATCCACCCATAAGCATCTTCTAACAATACCCCCCTTTAAACAGAAGCGTTTTGGTGGATCAAGGTTTGCCTTTCTGGGACCAAGGTACTGGAACTCCCTACCCCTAGAGATCAAAAGCTGTACAAATTTCACGGCCTTCCGTAAACTGCAAAAAACCTGGCTTTTCAAACAAGCATTCGACTGACCCACTGATTCATAAATCCCTTGTCTCTGACCCAAGTAGCGCCAAGAAACCAATCCGGTGTATGTGCGCTATATAAATTCATCATAACATAACATAACATAACATAACATAACATAACTGCACTACCTGCAGCACAAACTCCTATTTTCAAAAAGCGAGGTGGGGGGCATTGCGTAGCACTTGGTACTGGACAAGCATAGGGGAAGCGTCACTCTCCAACCCTACTCTCCATCCATTTCTTTCAGGGAAGGAAAGGCTGATAGTCATTGCAGAGTGCTAGTTGTGTCTGGAGGGAATCTGTGTGCTCACAGAATGCGTAATGTGGCAGCACTCTCAGAATATATTGTCATCAGGACTTGAACTCTAGTGTATTCTGGAGAAATTGTGGCCTTCTTGGATATCTTGGATAACTTACCTCATGGCCCACCGTCTTCGCTAGGAAGTCGTGAAACAATCATGCTGCTGCCAGGACCTTGCCTTAAGTGCATATGGATTGGCACTGAAGCACTTTTGACTAATTACTGAACATATAAATAAACTCATCCAAGATTGGGTGTTACTACATTTGCCAATGAGTATCCTGTGACGGTGCAGGAAGGATTCATAGGCTGAATGATGTTGCTCATGTTATGCATGACAGTCAAGTATAAGGCGTTATAGGTCTAGGAAGAACACACACATTGTCAAGATGAGGAAACAACTGAATATTAACACTGTTGGTTACCCTGCAATCATCAAAGAGTTAAGTAAAACTCATATTCCACATAGAGCACATGGTGACAAAGCTTGAGGTAAATATTTAAGGCAGAGGGAGAAGTGTAAGTCAACACATATTTGAGGTATCATTTCAGAAAATACAAGTTCCACGTCAAAGTATCGTGAGTCGGTTTCACAGGGATATATCAAAGCTAAGTCTACAATTACAGCTGACCTGGAAAACAGTTAAGATATATCTTTGCCTTGTAGATCTCCAGCACATCTTGGAGACATTCTTGACCAATAGGCATAATGAGTCAGAGTGGTGGAGTCCATTGTCTCCATTTTCTCTCTTATCCCATTCCACTTTCCTGGTTTCAACCACTCCCATTCATATTCCTATGTACGTGGTCACTAGTGGAGGTGGTAAAAGACAGAACAATGCATAAATCCCAGGGGTTTCATTCACAAAGGTTAGTGCATCCTGACAGCCATCTAAAGATCAGTGGATGAAAAGCATCCTACAGGCAGACATTTAAATAACTCCATCATCATTCGTAAATGGAGCAGTACAAACACCATCAAGAACGGTGGCGCACAGGGCGCCCATTCTTTTTCTCTGATGTCCATCCCCTGGAATGCGATGCCTCCTAAAAAGAGCCTCTCATTTTAAACTGATGACTTAAAAATAGCCGTGGCCCGTGCAGGTATGAGTGGTGGGGCGTGGGGAGGGGTGGGGAGGGAGGGAGGGAGTCAACATACGACGACAAGGTAAACTTAAAAACAAAAAGAACAAAACCATGTTTTTTTTCAAACTTTCCCTCGTTGTCGTATGTTGACTTCAACCCCGCTCCCTGCCCCTCGCCTCACCGCTCTTACCTGCACGGGCTGTGCCTGCTTAACATCATTCCAATATTTACTGGAATATATTTACACCCCAATCTAATAATCCCTTAGACACCTTGGCTACTTCACTTAATATATATATATATACCAACACAGAGGAAGGCGGTAATGCCAAAACGCGTCTGTTGGCAGGGGAGACCTGGATTGTCCCGACTTTGCTTCCCATATATATATATATATATATATATTACCTACTGGCGGTTGCCAGTAGGTAGTTATAGTTAGGACCCTGTTTCCATAGGAAAACCGCAACATTCTATTTTGAATAACTTTGGCGCCGGTCGACGAATCCTCGCCAAATTTTCAAAATAGGTGGGGCGCTGCGCTCCGCTCCTACCCTGAAAGTCTCGGGGGATTCGTCAAGCGGGGGCTGAGATAAAAGGGGGGGTCCCAAAACGCGTTTTTCCCATGCATTTTTCCATAGGACCTTTAGACACAGCCACAGCCCGAACGGCTGAACAGAGTTCCTTGAAATTTGGCAGAGAGGTAGTCTACAGGTCAAGGAAGTGCCTTTTGTAGGTTTGGTGTAAATCTGTTCAGTAGATTCTGAGAAAATAGCCTTTAAATCAATATATATATCTGAGCCAGCTTACGGTGCGCTTACGGTGCGCTTACCGTACGCGTACGGTGACGTGTGCGAGCGCGATTCTGATTGGCTGTTCGATCTAAGTAAACATTCGAATCGGTCGAAACCAGGAAGCGGCGGCCATCATTTTCTCTCTCGCACTCTGAGGGGGGCTGCAAAAACCAAGACAAAAAACATCTACAGGGTGAGTATATTCAGTTCTTAAACACCCAGCATCCATATATGTGTCCCCAAACAACCCCTAAGGCCAAAAAAACAAATTCATTTTTTTTCGAAAAATCGCCGATTACGCTTACCGTACGCGTACGGTAAAATATTTAAAAAAAAAAAAAAATTATCCACACTTTCCCCACCCCGTGTGCAAATGGTGCCCGTTGGGCACCATGTGTTCATGTTTTATTTATTTAAATGGAAAGTACAAAAAAAAAAAAATTATCCACACATTCCCCACCCCATTTGTGCATGGCATATATTTTTCAATGGAAAGTACAAATGAATAACGTTCACAACGAAGCGCATAATATGTCACCCATGTGCGCACGGTGCGCGAAGCGCATCGTGCGTACATGGCCCATCCCGCGTAACGTGGGCACGCGGTGCGCGCAGCGCACCGCGTGACCACCGTGCGTGCATGGCACTAACTGCGTAAAGTGGGCGCGCGGTGCGCGAAGCGCACCGCGTGCTCACTGTGCGCGCACGGAACGAACTGCGTTAACTGGGCGCGCACGCCACGAATGGCGTAAAGTAACTTAGCATTTAAAAAACCGTACAAATTCACTGAAAAAAACCATAGGTTTCACACACGTTATAGTTAGGAATTAGCATTTAAAAAACCTTGCAAATTCACTGAAAAAACCATAGGTTTCACACAAGTTATAGTTAGCTGTACATTTCACTCGTAAAAAACCAATGAAATTCCCCCGTTATAGTTAGTGCAGGCAACTATAACTCACGCGACCGCAATCCTCTGCTGATGACATATGTGTCTTCATGAAAAAAAAATATTTGTAATAGATGTATAGCTAAAATTCAATGGAAGAAGACATGGGCAAATAAGTGTCTAAATACAGTATTAGCATCAGCAGAGGATTGCGGTCGCGTGAGTTATAGTTGCCTGCACTAACTATAACGGGGGAATTTCATTGGTTTTTTTACAAGTGAAATGTACAGCTAACTATAACTTGTGTGAAACCTATGGTTTTTTCAGTGAATATATATATATGTATATATATATATATATATATATGTATATATATATATATATATATATATAAATATATATATATCACTTAGTAGATTTATTCGGAGTAATAAGCAACACAGAGTATAGTTTTTGGTCTGATACCAAGTTTACTGTGCCGGCAGTGTTGTGTAAGCAGTGTTAATGGATAGCCACATAGGGGTAGCCTTTCTCCACCCAAACAATTTTGTATGTTTCCATGCCATGATGAAGAACATCCAGCATATTAGGGAGGCATGACATATGGTTGCTGACAATGAATCCCTACTTTGGGGTATGCCATTTCTGGGTACATACCAATGGAACTGGATTCCAATATGGCCATTATAAAATGTCTCCCACAGGGTTCTAGCCTTAAACGTTTTCTTCCTTGGAAGGAACAGTCAAATTTAATGAAAATTATTCATAAAATATACTTTTCTAATTAGAGAGTCAGACTGCGAGTCTCTTCCACACTGGCAGATGTTGAATCCTCCAATGAAATCCTTATCCTCCTTATAATCTCCAAGTATATCAATATATGGATATTTGAAAGTATGTTTCTAATGTAAATATTCACTTGTTGAGTTATTTGGTCACAAGTGCATGTGCAAAAACTGTAGCAAATTGTTTTTGCATCTATTTTTGCCCAAGTACCTATCATGATTAGAGCTCAAAATGATTGTTCATGTTTTATTCCAGACAATTAACAACAATGGTAATGCAAAAAGCTAAAAAATGGGATATGAACAGGTGCAAGCTGGGTTTACATTCTGTTAGTGACAATCGCCTATACACATCTTTAGCAGTCTGTTGTCGAAAGATCTATTGTGTAACATAACAATACAGACAGTGGGCTTTGGCTCTAGCTATTGCTTTTCATTGATTAGGGTACTTGTCAACCTTGTTTGTCTGCTTCCTTTTCTTGTGTTTGGCCCTTTCAGGAGCATACCATTTTTTTTACCATCCTTTTGCTTGGATAACGTATTTATTCAACTGCTTGTCTCCAGGGAACTACCTTTTTATTTGCTTTTGGTACTCCATAGGAGTGCACGTTTTCTTGCTGTCTCCATCTGCTGCTTCTGCATTCAAACCCTCATCCCTCCCACACTCCCCATGTTGCTCTCCTGCTCCCAAGCCCACCCATTGTCTCCCTCACCCCTTCCCGTCCTGTTTTTTAAAAAAAAAATGTATTTCTTAGGAGGGCTCAGGAACTGTAAAGTGATACCAGGCAGCTCCTTTCGTAAATGCAATTCAGTCGCTGCTATATTGGAATGTTAAATTTAAAAAAGTCAAACTAGCCGCTGCATCAAGATTAGGGCTCCCGGTTTTATGGTATTTCTTCTTTAAAAATTTCCGTCTGTGTTTATCCATCATATTGGTATTTATCCATATTTATTTAGTAGTTTGAGAATATATGGAGTCATAAAATGGTATATTTACACATTTATTTAACTGAAAAACATGCAACCATACTTTGCTGCTTTTCCTGTTTTAGCAAATTAAGCAGCCAAATATAGCAAAAGATTACATCCACTGGTAAATATCTCCATCATAATACAAATATATGTTAACAGATGCAGGTATTTAGGGAAATTGCATCTTTTTTTTTTACTGGCTGAGCTGTCTCATGCTCCCATGCTCAGCCATTGTCTTGGAAATCACGAAACACAACATGTTTAAAAAATATTACATCAAAAGAGGTGGTATCACACCGTTGATTTTCTTTGTTTCATCCATTGCTTCTAACTGTATAGCGTTGCGTACGAAACTGGGCTGTGCCTTGCCCCAATGCATCATGATTAAAACAATACTGTGGGGAGCGCGTATAGACGCTCCACTCCCAGACGCACAGCGTGAGTGGATGTTCTATCCTACTCAACATGACTTTTTAACTTTACTCATAATTAATCCCATTTAACCCACAATGTTTTTCAAGCTTTCATGTTGTCATTTTTCTCATTCACATGTATAGCGTCCTGCATTTTGATTGCTTCCCATATTTAAGTATGCCCATCCGGACCTCTTCATAAATACGATCAACATGCAGAGAATCGTTCAAAGCAGCATTTTCTTTATTAGAAACGCAATGCATTTTGGGCTTATTGCGAGCCCTTCATCAGGGGTAGCTGTAAATTGACAATTTGAGAAAGTACACCATTACTACTAGGGGTGGACGGAATTTGCGATATTCAATTTCGCAAACTATCGCGAAAATGTTAAAAATCTCCGCAAACGCGAAAATATCGTGAAGACGCAGAAGTTTTTTTCCCGCCCATTCACGGTATTTTCTGCGTGATCACGGCTCGCCAACTTACCTATGCGGTTGCTCACGGGCGCAGCCATCTTGCTTTCATTTGTCCCGCCCGCTCCTCACGCTCTCGCTCGCGGTGGAGAATGACGTGTTCGAGATCTCAATCATCTCATACTCTTGCGGTGCATGATCACGAGAAGAAAGACGTGATTGCGCGATGAATGACGTGATTGCGCGACAAATGGCGTTAATGCGGGCGCAAACTGTCACGAGAAAGCGCAAATGGCTAACAACAATCCAACATCTCATGGAGAACGCAACCAGATCAGGAAAACTTGTCGGCGAACGCGGGGATTCAGGTAAGGCGATCGCGCGCATGCGAGAATGTATTTTTTTACAGCACGAGCAAGAAAAAAATTTCCGGTAAGATGTGGATTGCGGAAATTTTGACATTTTCGTGCTCTCCGCAGAGCGCAAAAATGTCAAATTATCGCAATGTCCACGAGCGGAACGGAATTTTCGCCCAGGCCTAATTACTACATGTCGTCTATGTGACTTTACCAATAATCATTATCACATAAATCCATTTTTCACCCCAAACAGTACTGTGTTTAAACAAAACAAATACAATAAACACATACATACCCCCTGATATCCAACCACTCCCTTTTTTTTTTTTTTCCACACTTCGTGTGACCCCCTCTTCCCCGTCTCACAAATCGCATTCTTCCCACACTATTCATGCTTCCTATCATGCATTCTACTGGGCCTCACCTACGCTCCATTATACAGAAACAGAAATAAAAATAACAACCATCCTCAGCCCCGATCTTACACGCATTTTAAATCTCCCCCATTATTCTACTTTCATGCAATCACCACAAACACTTGACTCGCCCACTGTGGTGATTGCATGAAAGTAGAATAATGGGAGAGATTTAAAATGCGTTTGGGGTGAAAAATGGATTTATGTGATAATGATTATTGGTAAAGTCACATAGAAATGATGTACTTGCTCAAATTGTCAATTTACAGCTACCCCTGATGAAGGGCTCGTAATAAGCCCGAAATGCATTGGGTTTCTAATAAAGAAAATGCTGCTTTGAACGATTCTCTGTATGTTGATCGTATTTATGAAGAGATCCGGATGGGCATACTTAAATATGGGAAGCAATCAAAATGCAGGACGCTATACATGTGAATGGGAAAAATGACAAAATGAAATCTTGAAAAACATTGTGGATTAAATGGGATTAATTATGAGTAAAGTTAAAAAGTAATGTTGAGTAGGATAAAACATCCACTCACGCTGTGCGTCTGGGAGTGGAGCTCCCCATAGTATTGTTTTAAAACTATTACAAACAGGAAACACATTGTAAAAATCAGTAAAAATGGAAAACTGGAAGCCTTAATCAAGATGCATGTGTGTGCTATTACGGTGGCACATGCATGCACATTCAGCATTAAGTTGGGGCCACAGTAGTGGCATGATGCATATGAGCATCTGCATAATGACATGCATGTACTTGATCGTGCTTGAGGTTTTTTTTTGTTGCTTTTTCTGGCGATGATGATAGGCATGCATAAGGACTTTCCCTTCGATATTGTGAAAGTGAAGAGAGATACACTAAAGGGGTGATATATTTACTTAGAGAGGGGAAGGGGCAGGAATGCACAATGGCTATTTTCAAAGTATTTGTCCTGAGCCAGGGTCAGGCGCAGTACATTCGGAGTCTGGTTGATAAGGTCTAGACGTGGACACCAGAGCACCTTCTCTGGGCGGGGGATTTTCATCTGGCTCCTGATAGGCAGCTGGATAGGCACCCTGAGGATAAATAGATGCAGGGCATATTCCTCAAGAGTGTCCTGGCAGATCTGGGGCTGGTGGACCTTTGCAGGGCGAAACAGCCAGTGGAGAAGGACTTCACCTGTTTCTCCCAAGTTCACGTGTCCTATTCCGGGATCGACCTGATGTGGGGGTCCCATTTTATTCTTGAGTCTACGACCACCATTGAGCAGAGCACCATAGCACTCTTGGACCATGCGAGGGTTCTGTGGGAGGGGGATGACCAGCAGAGAATGGTGCAGGGATCACCCGTATGGCAGTTCAACAGGATCTTACTTAGGGACCGCCCATGATGGCAGGCACTGAGAACATCTATGAAGAACAACTTTAAGGAAAACGTGGCATGTTTCCCTAATCCTTAAGGAGGGCTTTAAATGGGCCAGGTCCTGCCAGTGCTCAACATCGGCAGTTGTTAAAAGCAGGTGCTGAAACAGGTCCCTATTGGGATCTCCGTTTTGACCCTCACCCTCAGGATGAAAGACAAATCTTAACTCTGCAGCAATGCCACCCTTCACTGCCTTTGATGTAACTTTGAAGAGACTCTCTATAGTTCTATCACAGTCTCATCATTTCAGAACTGAAGCATTTGCAGTGTTATATACAAGAGAGCCACGCTCATTGCTTATTTATCTTATGCAAGTAATAACCATTGACAAAGCCAATAGTTCTGGCTTGTTGTAGGTGTAATGTTACTTGTATTATATATCTGGATGCAAGCAGCAAAATACCAGTCGGATGGCACACTATGCTAAGCACAGATTTTTGGCTTAGGTGTTTTTAAGCCACACCCTCAATGTTATCGACCACGCCCCTTGGAGAGACCCCCCTGTTTTTCCATGCCACTGAAAGCCCTTCCGATAAGCCTTATAGCACTGGACCAGTCGGTGTGTGACTCACAGCGGGTGGCGCAGACAATATCCAACAGGTATTGTACCAAACTGAAAAGGCCACCAATAGGAAAATTAAGATGGCGATCCTACCACTGGATGCGGAAAAGGTTAATTCAGGTGCTCGCAGGATCGGGCTGGGGAAAACTTACAGACCTGGATAGAAGCTTGCTATAAAAGCCCGACCCAATTCCATTGAGGAGGGGGACACCACAGGGCTGCACCCTCTCGCCTATTCTTTTTGTCCTCTCCATTGTTCCTCCAGCGGCCATGATACGCTAATGCCAGGATATTAAGGGCATGCCTTTGGGGGATGATCAGCATTGCGGATGATATCCTGCTGACTCCGACTGAACCCGAACATTCCATGCCTTGTATGATTGGGGCACTAGAAACCTATGGGAAGTGTCTGGTTTCAAGGTCAATCTTGGTAAGTGCGAAATGCTTATCGTAGGTGTCCTTTCAGCCTCCAAAATAACAATTCTCTTGGCCACCTCCTTGTGCTGGGAGGAGATGAAAGTAAAAAATCTAGGGATCTACATTACACCGTCACATTGCCTGCTTTATGCGGCGAGCTACCCTCGACTCTTACATGTGACCACTAGCGATCTGCATAAATGGAAGGGACTCTTCCCATCATGGCTGGGCAGTCTAGTGGTAGTCAAAGAAAATATTCTGCTGTGACTCCTGTTTGTTTGACAGGACTTACTGCTGGAATTCCCAGATGATACCATGAGGGCCCTCCAAAGTGAGATAGACACCTATATAGGGGAAGTGAAAAGGGCAAGGGTATCGAGGAGGGTCTTACAGGCCAGTCGACGTTGATGGTGAGTGGGGTTGCCAGAAATAAAACAAAATACTAACAGGCGGCCCAGATGCGCTTTTCTTCGAATGGTCCCTATGCGAGACAGAGCGCCACTGGATCCACATGGATGTAGCAGTGATGAGCCACACCCTTTGACCTTGCCCTGGCTGCCCAAACATGCAAGGCCACCCGTCTCTTACAACTCTCAGCTCCTGAAGTCGGTAATGCAGGTATGGGATTCACTCCTTATGGGTTTCCCCTCCCCCTAAAGGCCCCTGTTGGGCAAATGGGACTTTATACTGGGTTTGATTGAATGAGATGGTCGTTGGGAGGAAGGGGGCTGTAGGATGTTCAGGGACCTGCTTCAGGGAGGGGACATCAAGCCCTTCCCCTGGTGCAAACAGGAGTACTGCCTGCAGGAAGCCGATCGGCTGCACTACTTCCAGCTGCAGCATTGGGTTCTCCACCCCTATAATAAAGAGGCAGCCCTCAGACCCCTAACGACATAGGAGAAACGTTTTGCAACATATACAGCCTGAAGGGCCTTATTTCCTATATTTACGCTATATCGTCTAGAGTTGGCCCCTCCATGGACTGGCAGTACATGAAATGCTGGCAAACAGCCCTGGGGAAACAGATCCAACTTGTTCCAATGGGAGAAGATGTGGGGGGGATATCAGATCTGTGTGGAAATGCATCTGGAACTGAAAAACCAGGTACAAAATAATGATTAGACGGTATGTGACACCTGAGAAATTGCAACCTATGTATGACACAGCAGATGAGTAATGCTGGAGAGGGTTCAGCCAGGTGGGGGATATGTTATACATGTCGTGAGCATGCCCGAGACTCCAGTCTTTCTGGAAAGAAATCCTAAACCACATAATGGGGGAGATCAGATAGTCACTGAGACCAGACCCAACAACACTGATTGTAAACGTAAAATCCCCGGGGATTAAATGCCTATCAATAAGGGATTGGCGTCCGATTACAAATATGTCTCTTGTGGCCAAACAACTGCTTGCACTGAAATGGAAATCTAACCAGATCCCCACCATGCCGGAATGGGCAGGGAGACTATGGACATTGTTAGCAATGGAAAAACTGTCTTGTGGGTTCCTAGAGATGGGACATGGGTTTTAGGAGTCGTGGGGTTCCCTGCTGAGCTATCTACAAGTAAAAGACTTTGTGTATGGATGTCCCTTATCGCTGAGATACCTATGACTCATTATGTGATTTAGGGGATGTAGGTGGACCACTGCAGCCAAGGAACTAATAATTGAGATCCTGCAGAACGTCTTCTGAACCTTCCAGTACTGCTGGGCGTAAGTATGGACCCTTGGGTGTCAGGGTGGGAGATGGGTGGGAGATGGGTGGGAGAGGGGTGCGGTGGGGAAATGTTGTCACGGCCAGATTGGAATTGGGATGAACCAATGGGGAAAATTATACAATCTGTGCTGTTGATACTGTTTGTGTTTTTGAATTATTGAAAATTTAATAAAATCTCTTTTGCACAAAAAACATTGTCAAAAAGCATTAGCAAAGCCAAAAGGTGGGACCTATCACCTTTGTCAATGCTTGTTTATGTCTTGGTTTTAAGGACTAGCACACAAGGAATATAGGCTGGTGTGATTTACACCCACAAATAACATCAAAGTCTCAATGGACAAGCTGACCTTAGTAAGACATTTAAGTGTTAGTTGAGGGAGGTGGAAACCCACCTCAATTAATAATCATAATCCTTGTCAGAGTGAAAAACAAAAGTTACTAAATAAACATGTGCTTAACCCTCTGGTAGCTTGGCACAAAGCAGTCAGGCTCAACTTAGAGGCAATGTGTTTATGCAGCACTCAAACAGGAAGTAAGTGAAAACACAACACGAAAAATCCTACCCCAATTTAGAAAAATAGATAGAGTACATTTTAATCAATAAAATGGCAACAAAATAGCAAAAATCCGATCATTAGAACTGGAGATATGATTTTTTAAAGTTTGAATTTTATAATAGCACTAAAAAGCACAAAGTGCTGACTGCAGCTACATGGTTGTGCTAGACTATGTTAAAGCTAAGGCCGACTGTGATGGAACTTGGATTAGTTACAGGGACCAGGTTCATTCGTATGGAACGTTTACCTTCGGACTGGACCCCAAGCAGGGCTTGACGACAGTGGGTTGCTGAACAGTGGGATCCTGGTGCAGACCGAGCGGGTGAAGTATGAAGTCTGTGCCCAGGAAGGCCTCGACATCGATGGATTGCTGCTTGGCATCAATTCCAATGAAACTCTCTATGTTTAAATTGAGAAACTCCTCTGAAATTCAGATATCCTTCAGGGGCAAAACAGTAAGTTGAGGCCCGCTGGCGATTCAACATCAACAGCTGCTTCTTCAGCAGTGGTTCCAGTTTTCAACGGTTTTCCAGGCAGAAAGTTGGAAAAAGTTCTCAGTTACACATCTTGCAGTTTGGGGACAGGAGGAGTGCACTCTAACACCAACCAACGGCCCAGAAATGGGGGAAGCACCTCTTGGGATTAGGAACACACCAGCAGAAGCAAGCTGAGGCTGGGTCCAGGGCATGTTCAGTTGGTACTAAACAGCTGGGCAGTTGCAGTAAAAGGCCTCTGGAAGCTTTTTGTGTCCCTGTAGGTCAATCAAGAGGCCAGCCAACTGACACTTGGAGTCCCTTCTGGGGTCCTAGGTGAAAAGCAAGCAGGTCCGGTCTTCCTACAGAATTCGGAGAGCAGGGTAGTCCTTATTCTGGTTTTTACAGGTCTAGGGGTGTTCTGAGGAAGGTTGGGGCTACCATATTTATGCCCAGTGCCAGCATCTGTGTGGGTTAAACTCCTGCCACTTTCTCACCAATGGGGTAAATGATCCCAGAGGTGACCCTACCCAGTTTTGCAGCACTTCCTGTGTGTTGTACTGTAACCTATCCCACAATACTCCTCTCTACTTAAATCCAACATGACAGGACCTTTCTTTTCCTGGTCTCAGCTCCCTGTGCCCACCCAGAGGATTGGCTATGGAAATGGGTAAACCATCCATTGTGGTCACTCCAAACCACTGTGGGCTAGATCTCACCCACCACTGGGTTTGGAGTCAATCTGACTAGTGTGGCAAAGGGAGGCACACCTAGGTGTAAGCTACATCTTCTACTGACAAGGTAAACTCGGGAAAGGGCTGAGCACAGAAACCGATACCATCCTGCTAAAGGATGAAATGGATTCTCCACACCCAAGACTTTTCTACACTGGGAGCAATCCACATCTTACAACGGTGGAGCCATTCACCAGTCAGGGGACACTGGAAATTGACAGTAAGGCACTTTGTTTCCGCAAGAAAATTTCAAAAATGTCATTTTCAAAATAGTAATATAAAATCTAACATTTCCACTAGGTTAGATAATAAATCACTAGTAAACTGAGTCCTTCAATCAATTTTGCAGCTGCCCCCAAACCAAAATTAACAACCATAAGGTTTTATAATGTAACCCAGTGTTTCCCTACAGGAAAGTCAGTCTTGCTGCAGTGAAAAATGACTTCGGTGTTTTTTTACTGCCAGGACATATACAACATTAAGGGGCTTATTACGATGTCGGTCTGAGTTGTCTCTGAGCGACACTGTCTCTGGACCGACCGATCTCTGGTCGGCGGTTCCGATCTCCTGATTACGATGTGACCAAACACTGTTTGGTCGGATACTCACATTTCTCTATGGGAGCTTGTGTTACGGCCGTAATACAGGCTCCCATAGAAGAAATGCGATGTGAAGCACAGTTGCTCTTCAACTGTATTCGTGCTATAAAACTGCATTACATACAAACACTCTACCAGAGCCACTGGACAGCAGCAAATCAAGAATCAGAAGTAAGAGTTGTTGACAATTCATTTTATTGGACTACAAATCACTTTTAATTTCCAAAATCAATCAACAACTTATTGCTCTTTCAGGCTTTAAAATTACTCTAAATTTGGGTACTAAAGTAATATGACTATGCAGTGAGGTCTTTTGTAAAATCAAACAATGCTGAAAATTTTCAGAGATGGGTTTTGTGGAGAGGCTTCACTGACATCGACTATGCTATGCAACCAGAGGCACTTTTTCCCATATTATAGCTCAAGCATCAGCAGGGCACCGATGGCAACGCACACCGAAATGGCCCCTGCTATGGAGCTGACTTTGACACTACTCGCCCCGTTGCCGAAGTCAAAGTTGTCACCAATGCTCAGGTCATTGCACAGGTCCTGGCTGCAGCAGGCTTTGGTGACGTTAGCGGAGGCTCCGTCAAGTTCTGGTATATCGCACGATGAGGCGCACATCTTCGTGACCACAGGAACGTCAAACAGATCCACTGAAACGAAGAGAGGTTCCATCATTAGTACACCCAACTCCAGACCACTAATACCATTTATGCAATATCTATGAAAGTGTATCAATAGGATTTCTATGTCTATAGGGACAATTGAGAAAACTATGGCATTATGTGCTTGGTTGGATGAACAACTCAGCTGGGACCTAGATTCAATTTTATCTTAAGCATGTAGGTTTGAAAAGCAATTTTTGTCATGCTCAAATAGTAATCCTGTTGGAACAGTTAACACTACCGAAAGAAACCAGTTTGACATAGAAGAAAAATGTAAAATCTGTCTCTGCACATGATCACTAGTTCAAGAAGCAGCAGGGTGTTTTTGAATCACTGGGGTATCTGTTCTTCCACAACGTGCATTTTCTTATAGAATGTTGCCACAGATGTCACTGGAACTCCTAGAATCATCTAATAAGAGATTTTGCTCTAAAACTGGTAAATGTCCATCACTCAGCGGCTGCTCCTCCGCTAAGGCATTGGAGCGTCGCCCACTGCTTTAAAGCAGTGCAAAGGAAAAAATTAAATGATGATAACAAAACGTTATTATCATATTATTATTTGCACTGCAGTTGGAGCCAGGTTAGGGTGGGGCGTGCCTGGGCTCCTGTGACCCAGAGGGAGGAGGAGGTGTAGCTGCTGCACCTTAAGTGCGCATGACGGTTTGGCCAGCCGTCTCGGGCCAGCTAAACCGTCATGTCACTTTGCATGTTCTCCACCACCTGTATTCCACAGCCTGGGTGGAGAACATGCACAGCCTCCCAGTCCCTCTCTGAGCGCCCGAACCATGGCGCTCAGACCGAACACAACGCTGTTGTAACGCAGCATCGTGATTGTCCAGGGGAGTCTGAGAGCCTGTGTGCTTTCTGGTTCCTGCTGGAGGAGAGGCGGCGCCTAGCGATGGCAACCAGCAGGTAGGTTTTCTGTTTTTTTCTTCTTTTCCTAATCCCCTCTTCTTCCCCTGCCATCCCGCCACCATATTCCCTACCGGTGGCCACTGCCTTTACTCAACCATTTATGCAAATGTCTAGAAGGTGTAATGGCCCAGTTTTTTTGCCAGCCTGTTTATCAATGTAGATAATTCGGGTACCCCTTGTCCATGGAAATGGGAAACCCCTTACCCATTAATTCAGAAACATAAGTGCACCAGGACAAGTAGGTTGTTCTGTAGTTGTTCATTGTAAATCAAATTCAGAATCTAGTTAAGTACTAGCTGTGAAATGAGGTTGGAAACTTGTATCTTCTCTTTATTTCTACAAAATTTATTTGAGAATATGAACGATCATGATAAAGAAACTTTTGCTGTGCACAGTCTGTGCATAACAAAAGTTTCTTTATCATTTCACAGCTGGTAGTTAACTAGATTCTGAATTTGATTTACAACGAACAACTACAGAACAACTTACTTGTCCTGGTCTAGTGCACTTCTTATCTTTACTCGATCATGAATCATTCCATACCTTTACCAAGAAATGTGGACATGATTCCACTAGCGGGTCGCATAATTTTAATTATGTCTCAATCAATATTTTCACAAATTCTCTGAAATTCTAAATTCTCTCCATCTCAAACACTAAGTACAATATGGTGATTAACTGCATTCAAAGATGCTTGAATAGCACTGATAGTTTAAATATAGGGCTCATGGTTTTATGTTATGTATTTCTTCAACATTTACGTCTGTATTTATCCATATTTCTTTTTTGTCCATCTTGTTGGTATTTATCCATATTTATTTTGTGTTTTGAAAAAAATGGAGTCGTAAAATTGTATATTTCCACATTTATTCAATTCTTAGATGTGCATTTGTGCATGTGCGTCAGTTGTGTTTTAGAAAATTGAGTAGACGCAAATAAAAAAAACACTACACCCACAGAGGCATATTATCATTATACTACAAATATATGTTAACATATGTGTTGGGCGTGGCCAAGATGGAGACAGCTGAGATTTGATTTTTGGTCTCTCTGCTCTCTGCTGTCGGACCCGGTCGCCCAGATCCCTACAGCCCGGGGTTGAGCCCGTACCAGCATGCTGCTACCCTGCTGCTCCCTTGGGGGCAGAGATGGCCAGAGCTTGCATCCAGATTCACCCGCATTTTGCCTACATGATCTCTGGGGTGGTGCCAGGCCTGGGAGAGTCGAAGGCCTGGAGATCCAGGTACTGGAGGGTCGCGGAGTCCCCTGACCGCTCCACTACACCCGGCCCATCCAGAGCACTGCTTTCTCCTCCGTCGACAATACCGAACTGCAGCCACCACTCCAGCCCTGACGGTGGCCACACACTCAGCCACCCGGTGTGCCACAGACAGGCTGCTACAAAGGCAGAGCAACGCGACTGGCTCGGGACTAGGCTGCCCTGGAGGAGGCTGTACTTGTGATCAGGGCTGAGTGCTACGTGCTGTTCACCATTGGCCTGGTTCTCTCCAGGTGCAGACCGGAGCACCTGGCGGTGGACTTGGTGTGGAGCGGTGGTGAGAGTGCATGCCGAGGCCTGGTGGTGAGCCCAGGTGCCACTGGTCCCTCACGGTGGGTCTGCATCCCGGTGGCACAGCCCCCCTTCCTATCCGAGGAAATCCCCATGCGACTGAAGGTTTGAGAGCAGTGCAGCCACCTCACCTTGCTGGATCGGCATCCAAAGTGTGGAAGACAGTTAGGTGAAAGGTACCCGGGGGAGGTCGATCCGGGCCTTCTGCAGAAACCTGCGGGTGGGGCTGAGTTTGAGAGCTTTCTACTCCTACATGCTCTCCCCCTTCTGGGACGAGCGGAAGTTCAAGGCTATCTAAGCGACTGGGCCCGGGACTCAGCTGGAAATCGGTTGGGCCTCTTGGCTCCTTCAACGTTGCACTCTTGAGGCCCTGGTCGATAAACTGTTGGAGCCCTCTCGGGGTGGTGGAGGCCCCACGGCCCCCGCGTACACCACACTTCATGGCTAAACTTTGGTAGCACTTTGGAGGGTTCGAGGCTGGGTAGTAGTGGCCTTTTTGGATTTCCTTTGCTGGCATACCACATCGAGTGCCGCTGGCCCTGACTTATCGCTGATTGGGGCCCTGAGACTTATTGCCACCATCTGTCGGGGGGACTTACAGATAAGTGTTGATTTCTACCTAGCCCTCCATCCATGAGTATGCTGTATGAGGACTTCTCTTTCCTTACCTGATGCTCCCTAAGTCGTAGATCCTCAGGGACTTGCCCTGAACCCGGTACAGCCTTATTGGTTAGCTTGCTCTGGTGGACTATTCACTGGGAGGCAGCACTACTATATGCCCTTCGTTATGGCAGCTGGGTGGGGGAGGAGAGATGGCAAGCTCCAAGAGATGGTACTCAAAAGTCCCATCGCACAAACTGGAGACGCTACTGCAACTACAAGCACAGAAGAGACACTAGGCTCTGGGGGCCCACACGCACAAATCACGCACCCCTTTCTCGAGGTTCTGTTTGCCTCCCTGCATGAAGATCTCCAGTCCTTCAAGGAAGAACTTGCTAGCGACCGTAGGAAGGTTTGAGGTAATATAGATGGCCTGGGAGACAGGGTCTCGACCCTAGAGATCATGAAACAGGGAGGGACAAGGAAATTGAGCAAATCCATCAAGAAATCCTCTGCCTTTAATATTAACATCTGGACCTGCAAACCCATGCATAGGACCCGGGGAACAGGTCGCGCCACAATAACATCTGTATCAGGGGCATTCCATTCAGGGCAGAGGGATGAGACCTCACCTCATTCGTGACAGACCTCTTCTGATCGATCCTAGACATGGGCATCAAGTTGGTTCGCACCCACAAAGTTGGCCCTAAAAGATCAGCTAAAGCTCCTCCACCTGATATATTAACATGCGTCCACGAGTTTCCCCTAAAAGAAGATATCTTCCAGGAGGGGAGATAAAAGCACTCACCAGAGTTCCAGGGCCACAGCCCGGTTCTCTATCAAGACCTCACAGCAACCACCCTCCAGAAATCCAAAGCCTTCAACCCTGTCAATGCCAATCTTTGGACAACAGGAGTGCCATACTCGTGGGGACACCCCTTTCACCTGGTCTTCTGTCTCAAAGGGAAGCTCCACCAGCTCCAATCATTGGAGGAGGCATGTCAACTATTGGACCGCAAGGATCTTTCACCTGAGCGTTCCCAGGGCGAGCAACATGCTTATGACAATCGAAGGACATGCAGCCGGAGGAGCACAAGATCGTCCCTTGCAGAGCTTCGCCCAGACCCGGAGACTATTGCAAAGGAGCGACAAGCTTGTCCGGAGACCCAGAGGGGCCAGCAGCGACATGAATCAGCATAAGCCCTCTCTTTCTCTTTTGCTCCCCTTTGAATCACCTTTTCTCTCCTTGCTCAAGGGAGTCTGCAGGGGGTATGGCCACTGACTCCCCCTTTGCTGATTATACACCATAGGGCTTTTCACCATGGATATTAATAATGTTTATAACATTTTTATTATTCGTTGTCTGTTTTCCCACTGGGCGGTTTATTGTTTTTTACTGAATGGACCTGGGGGCTGATTCCAAGGCCTTTTTTTCATTGGCACTTTGACCCTGGACTCTCTCTTACTCTCCTGTTTATTTTTTACCGCGGGCGGCAGTGACTCTTAGAGAGGTCTCTACAGCTCTCTCTACCGTACTGTTATGACCGATCAGCTAGTGATTCTTACCCTCAATCTTAAGGCCCTAAACCAATCCCCTCAAGAGGAGCTCTATCCTCTTTTATCTAGAACAGTAAGGGGCACACATCTGTTTGCTTAAAGAAACACATTTCCTTACCAAAGAAAAGCACAGGCTCGGCTCCAAAACCTTTCCCTACCGGTACTTCTCATCCCTCACTTCTAAGGTGGCGGGGGTGGCGATATTAGTTTCCATCACTTTTTGATGGAAAATAAGTCACAAACAGGCTGAAATTAGGGGAAGGTTGTTGGCATACTCTGTGACAGTGGGTTCCTGCACCATCACTGTGGGTACTATATATTCCCCCAACGAGGGGTAAGAGTCCTTTCTTTGACAAGCGGTCATGGAGGTGTTCAGCACCCAGGATCGCTTGGTCCTGATGTCTGGGGATCTGAATTTAGTTTTTAATAAAGACATGGTCAGTCAATAGCCCTTTGCCTGGAGGGAGCAAGATGGTTGAGGGATGTAGGCCTAGTTGGTATTTAGAGGTCCATATACCCACTATCCCGAGATTACACATTTTACTCTTATGCTAGATTGGACTACTTCCTAGATTTGCCTGAGGTTACCTCTATAGTCCAGACTGTTGGAATTGAACCTTGCTCTCTGTCCTGTCACTCTGACATGATAGTTGCCCTCAAGGTTCTGCCCCCCAGCCCATCCTCTAGAATCTGGAGTCTCCATGAAGCCTTATTACAACGGCCTGAGAATGTTGAGCAACTTATCTAAGCGATGAAGGAATACTTAGCTATTAATGATACTCCTGAGATTGTAATCACTACCTTGTGGGATGCTTTAAAGGCTGTCATAAGAGGGTGCTAATTGCAATCTCAGCAGAAGACAATAAGCTACATCGGAAGAAGAGGGAACACCTGTCCCATCAAGCTTTAGAACTTGAACGTATCCATCAGAGGACTGGTTCTCCCAGTTTTTGGTGGCAGCTAGAGGCGGCCCCTGCTCAACTAAAGGGTATTAATATGGACAGGGCAGAATTTGCAGCACCCCGCCTCATCACTGGTGTTACATTGGGGTGATAGCAGCTGGAGTCTCCTAGCCAATAGGTTGAGTATCCAGTGTCAAGAGACTAGGGTCCAAGTGGTGAGCGACTCTAATGGTTGGGAGTGGTGGTATGACCCACATATAGTAGAAACCTTTCTATATTTCTACTGAAACATCTATGCAGCATGGCATCTGCCAGTAGACGCCTCAACCGCATACCTTCAAGAACTCACACTTCCCCTCTTGCCAGGCCTTATAGACATGGGCCAAGAAGGGTTCGTGCACCAACAGCAATGTAGCGATAATGTAAGACAGATTCTTCACCTTATCGATAAAGCACAACGGTATGACCAAGAGCGAACGGTACTCGCCATAGACGCTGAGAGAGCATTTGATAGGGTTCACTGGCCGTACCTAGTGGCCCCTCTTAAACACTTTGGGCTTGGGGACCACTTCAGTGGATGGATCCTTAGCAGCTACAACCAACCCACTGCGGTGCTTTGGGTGAACAGACACTCCTGGCTATGTTCCCATTAGTAGAGGGACATGGCAGCTGCTCTTCGTTCTATATATTGAGCATATGGCGCATAGAGGTCGGACCAATCCTAACATACGAGGGATCCTATTCAGGAGAGTGCACCATACTATTAGCCTACATGCAGGTGACGTCCTAGCAACCCTGGAGGTTCCCTCCACTTCCCTACCTGCCTTTCTAGATGAATTGGATGCGTTTTGCCAGGCAGCAGATTTTAAAGTGAATTTCCACAAGTCACAAGCCCTAAATCTGACCCTCCGGCCACATACGTTAGATACCTTACAACAGACTCCTTTCCCCTTCAGTGGGCAACAACATTTATTCCCTATCTCGGGCTACATATTACACTTATGATCCTGGCAACAGTGGATCTTAACTACCAGAATTTAACCCGCCAGTTCAAGTCAGACTTACATTGATGGCGGCCCTACTCTCTCTCATGGCTTGGGCGCATTGCGGCTGGTAAGATGGCCATTCTCCCCTAGGGTTCTGTCCCTTTTTCAAGTTCTCCTGGCCGAGCCACCTTCTGGGACACTATGATCCCTTCAAAAGGAGTTCAACTGATTTTTTGTGAAAAAAACAGTTTGGGCAGGGATCTAAGTTACAAACCCCCAACTGAAGGAGGTCCAGGGATCCCAAATCTTTAGGGATACTATGAGGCTGCTCAATTCAAAGTGTTCACGGAATGGTCTCATGAGGAGTCTGAGAAGCACCGGCTTTTCATGGATAAGGCCTTAGCGGGGCAGACCTTGTAGAGAATTCCTTTCCTCCCCAAACATGCTCAACCCAAGTGGCTCTGCATTTCTCCCATCACTAAATCTTCTCTTGCTGCTTGGGATACATGACGATACAGGAGGGCCTCACCTACTTTCCCTCCTCCATGATGCCCATAGTTGGGAACCCAGACTTCACTCCGGGGTTGAATAACCCTGTGTTTCACCTCTGGAACCAAGTGGGTCTATCGGCCATCTGTTTGATCAGGAGGGGCCTGCCACCTTTGACTCAAAGTGCATAGAACATGGTCTGCCGGAGTCTGAGCATTGGCATTACTTCCAGATCCGCCACTGGGTGACACAACCATCTATCTGCCATGTGGCTCAGTGCCAACTCCCCTCCCCCCTTCATGCGTTGGTTGCTCTCTAGGACATCCAAAGCCCGACTCATCTCTGACTTATATCGCTTAATAAGCCCCGTGGCTATGGCATCCAAATATACTAGCCAGAAACGCTAGAAGTTGGAGATAGGCCGAGAGCTGACGCTGAAAGAATGGGGGGATATCTACTACCGCGCTAGGCATACCGCCTGCAATATGGCAAGTATCGAAATGGCGACAAAGATTGTCAAATACTGCTACCTGACACCCACTCGGCTACACAAGTGCAATCCATCCAGAATGCCTGAGTGCTCCCACTATTGTGGGTCTATGGGCACGATCTTACATATCCTATGGGATTGTCCAGCGCTCACTTCTTACTGGACGCAAGTTCAAAATGACATTGATTTCCACGTTGACACTCAACTTCCCCGATCCCCATCACCATGGCCCTACCAAATGCACCTACCTTTCCACTTAAGTCACGTCGGGGAAGACAGATCGAACTGGCATTGGGGGTAGCCCTGCAGAATATCTTAACACAGTGGGGCACAGGCCACACTCCAAAATACAAAGGATGGCTGCACCAAATATGTTGTATGAGGGGGATGGAACACATAACTCTGCCATCCAGAGTACAGCTCTAGTACATCTCTGTCGACTGCATGGTTTAACCTTGAGTGCAGACAAATACAACAAAAATTTATGTCCGCCCTCAGATGTAATATTACTGATCTTGTAAGCGCCAGTGAAAGCAAAAAGGGAGTGGGATGAGAGTAGATGGAGGCTCTTTGGAGGGGCATGTGCCCACAAGGACTCCAAACCATTCTGGCTCATAGTGACTCAGGGAGACGCTAAGATACCCTTGTTATCCTCTAGTAACATCGTAATAATTGCTTGGTAATATCACCTTAAGCTCCTGTATGCGGTAGCTCCCCCCCACCCCCTCCCCGGACTGATTCTGTAACACCTCAGCCAGAACTATCTCTAAGTGGAGAAGTGTGGCTCACTGGTTAGAGGAGGCATACCCTGAAGCAGAGGTCAGACCCGGGACCAGGGTTCAATTCCCGATGCAGCAAGGTCTGAGCCCAAGTGTCCGCGGACTCGATAATTCTCACTTCGGTGCCTACTCGAATCATGGGTTCACACTCTGCAACTCTGGGCAATAGCTTGCTTAATCTCCACTACGGCCCCCCCCTCCGCGGTGGGATGCCTGGCTTTCACCTTGGGGATGCCCAGTACGGGTTATCTCACAGGGAAAAAGCCAGGACGGGTTCCCAATGCAAGCGCCGAGATGCCCAAGGGTAAGTCGAGCGCTATATAAGAACACACATACATACATACATACCTTCTCAAATGAGCTCTTCACGAGCGATGACATCTAGTGTTCTATTAATTCAATTGCCCAAGCTAAGGCCCCTGGTGTGGATGGCATGCCTGGTGACCTCTTCCTGTGTGACAGAGAAAGCTGGTCGGTCTACATTCTAATACTAATGAGTACCATAGCTGGGGGTGCCCATATACCCCAGTCATGGAAGGGAGCAGAGGTGATCCCGATCTATAAAAAAAGGAGACAGGACATCGCTAGCAACTAAAGACTCATTAGCCTTATTGATTCAATACAAAAAGTGGTCTGTCGAACATTACTGGTACAAATACAGGATTGGGCCAGTGAAAACAATATTTTAACTCCCTTCCCAGCTGGTTTTAGGGAAAAGACGGGAAAAGTAGACCAGGTATTTTGCTTCCTTCTCCTCTTTTGGAACATTGTGGCCATTGGCCGGGGGAGCCTAAATGTGGCTTTTATCGTTTTAAAAACCTCCTTTGACCTCATCCACAGACAGAAACTGTGGTATGTCTTATCAGAAATGGGAATGCCGCTGGAGATTTTATCTCTAGTTATCCATCGCCATGATGCCAACTTCGCTAAAGTTTGGTGAGGTGACCAAGGCAAGCTCACCGATGCCATTGACATTAGCAGGGGAGTTCACCAAGGGTGCGTCTTGGCTGCTACACTTTTCTCCCTATATATGAACAATGTTGTGCAGTATCTTCAAGAGGTGCCAGCCGATGCACCTTTGCTGGGGAGTGAAAGGGTCGTAACGCTCCTTTTTGCGGATGACACTCTGCTCGTCTCAAAAACCCCTGGGGGGCTCCAGATACTGCTTAATCATTTTATTGATGTTTGTAGTTCACGGGTTCATAAGATCTATACTTCAAAGAAAACATTTCTAATGATCAGTCGCCACAAATCTACAACGGTAGTCCAACTCTGGGACGTATCCCACTTGAGAGAGTCGGCTTCCTCAACTACCTGGGCATAACTTTAGCTGAAAGTATATCCTGGAAACCCAAAGTGGCCAAATATACCCTGAAGCTCGCTCAAACAGCTGGGGCTCTGAGAAAGGAAGTTAAGACCTCCTATAGCAAACCAATGGTGGTGCAACTGCAGATATATGAATCCAAAGTAGTGATCTCAGCCTTATATGGAGCAGAGCTCTGGGGTTTCGAAAGGTTGGTCGACTTAACTAGAGTTGAGCACAGGTTTCTGAGAAGTTTGGTCCCGCTACCACAGAGTACCCCCCCTTCACCCCTTAAGGCTAGACTTGGGCAGTAAATCAATCACTGATACGGCTAAGCTCCACCCACTGCTATTCTGGAGGAGGATTAGGTCCACCCCTGAGCTAGGCTCCTATGCCAAGGCCCTTGATGAAGTCATTTCTCTGGATAAGCAGAACAAGATTGGGTGGTTAAAGAATGTAAAGCATCTTATTATCCTATTCAGGGTTGGAGGACCCCTGGTAGAGTAGGGACCCAGTTCCACTTCCTACCAATGCCCAGATCAAAATGCAGTATTAGGGATGGGTAGCCCAGACAGTAGCCACCAATCTTAATGAGGGTTGGTTAACTAAGGAATTCACAGACCATACATCCATTGCCTTCCTAAACCATATTTAGAAATATTCTAGACGCCTAGTGATAGGAAACTATACATGCAGTTCAGATTTAGCACGCTTCGCCTTAATGCCAGCACCAGCACTTGGAGTAACAAACCAGGGCCATCTTGGTTCTGCTCCCTTTACACCGCTAGCGTAGAATCGCCAGCACATGTCCTTTTTGCCTGTCCAGCATATTTATGGCCAAGAGCTAAGTGGCTCAAACCAATATGCAGGTAGATGGAAACACGTAGTCATGCTGAAGCTCTATGTATTCTCAGATCAGACCCTAGACCAGTGGTAGCCTTATGTAGGAAATCAGGAGGAAGCTGTTGCAAGCAGATCGAGGTTTAAGGGGAAGAGAAGTAGCTTACCTTACCTGCTTTGTAATAACTAGGGGCCCGATTTACAAAGCTAATTTGAGACAAAATCCTAACTTTACAACTTTCGGTATTCACAAAAGGCATTTAGTAGTAGTAAAGTTAGAATTCCTAACTTTACTACTACTAAACTGAGACAAAATCCTAACTTTACGACTTTTGGTATTCACAAAAGGCATTTAGTAGTAGTAAAGTTAGGAATCATCGGTGGTATACCTGGGAATGCATCAAAATGTTACATCTCCGCAGGTGAGGGGTAACAAGGAGAAATATCTTTATTCCTCCTCGTTACTACGTCTTTTAGGCCCTCGTTTATGGGAGTTTGGCATAGGTGAGCGCAGCAAGGCACCTTGTTGCACTACCCTACGCCAAATTGAAAGGGCAGGAATGCACCGTATTTAAGCAATGCAATGCATTTCTGGCCTTTCTGCCTGCACTTACACAGTTTTGCCACCCTAGTGCCAACGTAGGCACCCATGCACTATGGGGTAGGGGTGCCTCCGTTGTAGGGTCACCTTCCTGCACAAAAACATTCCTATGAGGCTTTTTCCTCTTTCTATGTGTGCTGCCGAATGCAGCACTCATGGAAAGAGGAAAAAGCATCGTAGAATGCAGCACACATGAAAAGAGGAAAAAACAAGGAGAAATAAACATATTTTCCTCCTAATGCCTCAACTAGGGAGACGTACAGATTTGATGCTTCCTCAGGTTTACATCACATTGTAAATCTGGGTCAGCATCAAATTCCATGGGCCCCTTTCTATTCAACTGACGATGTTAAAATGCTAACCTTCTTACCTATTGAGGTGAAGCAGACTTTTTCGTGTGGTGCACACTGGTCAACGTCCTGGCAATCTTTGTCGTTCATCGCTGCCATGCATGAGTAGCACCGCAAAGAGTACGCTGCAAAAGAAAATACTATATATATATATTTATCTATATGTATTTTTTTAATTACATTTTTTTCTCATGAGAACTCACTTGACATAGGCGAGCAAGGCATCACTTCCATATATATAAACCCTATGGGCCTGATCGAGATCTTGGTGGACGGGTTCCTCCGTCACAACGGTGGCAGGTATCCCATCCACCGAAATATAAATCCCATAGGATATAATGGGATTTATATGGTGAACGGGATATCTGTCACCGTTGTGATAGATTAACCAGTCCACCAAGATCTAAATCAGGCCCTTCGTTTTCAATACAAACATCGCACTTGCTCCCATGAATTAAAACATGTATTTCTGGGGGGAATCTTATCAATGGCATGTCCACCAGTTTGTGAAGTCTCTCGGAAGGTACTTCATGAGCTCAAGCAGCGTGTTTACATGTCTACCAGGTGCAAACACACTCTGGATAATTTGACGTTAAGTTTGATGATTATGTGCTTAGTTATCAGCTTCAAAATCAGTCATAACATGACAGTGACTTGACCTCCTACCTGCACTTTTTGCTCACAGGTCTTCATACTTAGAGACGTGAAGTAGAGGTTAGTTTTCTAAAGTATGAATTTGGGGGAACAGCCATTACAACGCGGTTTTTACCACGCGCAGCTTTTACATCGCATGTGTTACAACGCATGCGATGTTACAACGCAATGTCATTACAACGCAAGTCTTTACATCGACTTGCGCTAGATGGCGTGCTAACATTACAAATAGTGTAGTTTACTATCCCAACACCTTCCCTACTGTTACGTGGACTGGAGTTGGAATAGTAAATTACACTTTTCTAATGTTAGCACGCCATCGAGTGCAAGTCGATGTAAAGACTTGCGTTGTAATGGCATAGCGTTGTAACATCGCATGCGTTGTAACGCATGCGATGTAACTGCACGCGTTGTAATGACACGCGTTGTAATGTCATACATCCATGAATTTGTCCAAAAAGTCAATGCATTAATAATCATTTTTGTTCTCAGTAAAACATGTGTGCTCAGGGAGAGCTTTATTTCTCAGATATTACCAGTCTTAGCCACTATGTTAGTCCAAGTACTATTTAAAAATTCAGATAAACACATTCTGAGAGGGCAACTAGATTTACAATCTCATACACGGCAGCCGTCTTAGAATAATTTTTATTTTGGCGAAAGTAAAACCATTCCATTATGTCTGCCTCTGGAGTGTGTCGCAGGAGAGACATATTGACACTGCGAATGCTTGTTGGGGGTTTCATTATCAGAGGGGACGATTTACAGAACTAATCTGAGACAAAATCCTAAACTTACTAAGGGGCATATTATCAAGTACGGAGTTAAAAATTATCGCTGGTTTAGCGGCAGAAAACTGCTGCTAAAGCAGCGATAATGGGCTCGATAATTTTAATGCCGTCCTTGATAATATGCCCCTAATTTTGGTATTCACAGAAGGTTTTAGTAGTAGTAAAGTTAGTATTTTGTCTTAAGTTAGTATTTTGTCTTAAGTTAGAATTTTGTCTTAAATTAGTAGTTTGTTTTAAATTAGGATTCTGTCTTAAATTAGGATTTTGTCTTAAATTAGGATTTTGTCTGAAGTTAGGATTTTGTTTTAAAACGAAAACTTAAGACAAAATCCTAACTTAAGACAAAATACGAAGCTAAGACAAAATACAAACTTTACTACTACTAAATGCCTTCTATGAATACCAAAAGTAGTAAGTTTAGGATTTTGTCTCAGATTAGTTCTGTGAATTGACCCCGTAGTGTGTTTTTTGCTTTGGCATGTGTGGCACCTTCACCTTGACCACAAGGCACCATCTATTTGCTAGCCATCTCTGTTTCTGATCCGCTTCTCTCCACCCCTCCAACTGGCATGTTTCATCCTCCATTTCCCAGCTGCATCATTTCATGGTGCCTGATTTTTTTGCAGTTCAACTGTGAGCAAATCACACCCCAACAATGTGCGCTCACTCTTTACTTACTTTAGAAAACTTTATTCGGCATCATAAAAAACAATACCATAAAAGCACAGGTTAAAAGAGAGACAATACATTCATAAACACTCTCATTACCATAAAAACACAATGTAAAAGGCCAAGGTGAACTCACTAACACTTCATCGCTAGAATAGTACCCCCAACTCCACGCAAGTTTTTTACAAAACAGTTTTCAGATAGTGCTAGGGGCAGGCCACGGGCTATTTATACCAACCCAATGGTACTTCTATGGCGCATCGCCAACCTTAAAAAATTCACCATACAATACAAAGTTAAAATCTCAGAGGAGAGTTTTAGATACAAAAGAGCCACCTTTGCCTGCCTAAACCCTGCCTTCTTTAAAATTCTGTTTAAAAAAAGCCTTCTGGGGTACATATAAAAAGGGCAAACAGTACAAAATGAAGGGTATCCTGCGGAGATCGTTGATCGCAGCCGCAGGGACCCTTCTGTTCTACCGTCCTCGTACAACCTGCCGGCACCGCTAGGCTGTGGTGTAGTAGATCCAGCCTAAAACGTGTAATTTAAAATCTATCTTGGGCATTGTGGCTAATACAAAGATAAGATTCAATGCCCAGACATGATTTAGTTAAAAGGTAAGACCTCACTGTGGGTTTTCTAATCTCATTATCTTCCCTACACGAACCCAAATAGTTCAGAAACTCCCCCTAGACACTCTCCTTGTCCTTGGCCAACAATTTCATGGGGTCAATGAAGAGGTCTACACGGCCCAGGGCCTCAAGGGATTCCTTTACATACTTTAACCATGGAATGGTCATCCCTTTTTCTCGGAGCAAACAATCATTAATGATTTCCCTAGTCAAAGTGGCCTCAGGGTTTGTCCAGATTTTGATCCAGCAGCTGATGGGCTTTAGTTTCAAATTATCATTTATGTACATGGCACCCAATTCCTCATGAATGATGGTTGACGAGGTACTCTGAGGGACTTTTAACAATCTCCTGAGAAATTTGTTCTCTTCGATGTTAAGAATTTTTGTGTCAGCAAATCCCCATACTTCGCTACCATAGAGTAGTTTGGCGCAGCATATAGAATTATAAAGTTTCAAAATCTGGTCCGGAGACCAGCGGCCCAACCTGTGAGCGAAGTTCATAATCGCACCCGTACTTCTAGTTAGGGTGCGACATTTCTCCTCTAACAGACGTTTAAAATTGAGCCTGGTGTTAACCCGCATTCCCAAATATGAGAAAGATTGAACTTTTTCTATATGGTGTGCCCCAATCATGTACTCGTATTTCTTTTTGGGTGCCTTCCCTACCTCCATGATGTACGATTTGGCAAGGTTTGCCGACAGATCCAAATTCTCCATAAACTGCGCAAACCCATCTAACAGTCTTTGAAGGCCCAGAGGGGTCCGGACCAAGAGAACTGCGTCGTCTGCATAAAGCAGAACCGGGAACCCTCTGGTGCCTATCCTCGGTGTATCAACTCCCAGTTTCACCAATGCATTCTCCAGGCCATTTATATACAAGGTGAATAAAAAGGGTGCCAGAATACAAACCTGTCTGACTCCCCTTGTACATGGGAATTGGTCGGTCATGCTCCCCTGTTCTGGGCTAGCATGTTCCAGTGTAGAGATCTCAATATATTGACTAGGGCCTGATCCACTCCCAGGTCTTCCATGAGTTCCCATAATTTCTTTCGATTCACTCTATCGAAAGCTGCCGTCAGATCCATGAAAGCAAAGTACACAGTCTCTTGACTTGCAACCGTGTACTTGGCAGTCAACAGGTACAAGTTAAGACATTGGTCAGTGGTGGAGCTTCCCGTTCTTAAACCATACTGCATGTCGGTAATAATCTTGTTTTCCTCTGTCCAATCTAAAAAGCGATTTAGAATTGCCCTGCCTAAAACTTTCACAGTCACGTCTATAAGGGAGATGGGTCGATAGCAAGATGGGCTTTCCTTGTCTCCTTTTTTTAAAGATTGGCACAATTATTGCAGTTGACCATGAGGCAGGCATGCCCGTGTTTACTGCGGCATTGATGGCCCTAGTCAGTATAGGGGCCCACAAGTACACCTGGCTAAGAAACAAGTCCGGGGGACCCCATCTGGACCGGGCGCTTTGTTTCTAGACAGGCCCTCTATGCCCGCCTTAATTTCACTCAGTGAGAAGTTTGTATGTCCCACTCTTCCGGCGCCCTCCTCATTTGCTGTGCGCTCACTCATTGAATCAGTCTTGTATCCCAGTTAAAGCTTCCAAAAAGGCAGCAGTCTTTCTGGCAACAGTAATTTTCAACAACAGGCTTTATTATGCAGGCGGAAGTTCCGTAAGTGCTCTCTAATGCCGGCAATAATTTCCTGTAGACCCGGGTGAATATTGGACATTTCCTGCACACATCGGTGTAATGACACGTGTGGATTGTATAACACTCAATAAAACCTGCTGCATCCCTTGGATACGTTTAAGGACGTCAAACCCGCCGATATTTGACAGGAGAAAAATGCCTGAAAAATACGGTACATACAGATGTCGGTGCAGTAACCACCAAAATCCGCTTTTTATGCCAGATTTCTGAGAGTGCAACTCGGAATAGGCGTTAATGTATCAGTAGCTAGCAACGACTGAGAGCATGGATATGTAATAAAAGGAGAAAAGGGCAACATAGATGGGAAAAAGGAGGAGAAATCCCCACCACTGACTTTCTCTCTACATTTGAAGCACATTTACAAAGTTGTGGAGTTCTCCAACAATCCCAGGGCTGCTGGCAAGCTGCGGAGCCGCAGGCTTCCAGATGTGCTCACGCGGACATGAGTAGGGAAAGCCACTTGGACCTCCGCAGCAGGCTTCCAGATGTGCGCACGCGGGCATGAGTAGGGAAAGCCACTTGGACCTACGCAGCAGGCTTCCAGATGTGCGCACGTGGACATGAGTAGGGAAAGCCACTTCGACATGGTGAATTTTTTTACAGGGTAATTTTTTTCACTGCAGAGAAACCTCTTTTTTCAGAGCCCCCAACTTTGTTCCTCTTCCCTCCCCATTACTCTTGCTTGTGACAGGTGTAAATCTCAGATTGTATCCAATGCGACAATGGCCAAGAAAACCTTTGTGGATAAGCACAAACTCGCAGGTTTATGGAGGTTCACCAGCTCTGCATGGCAACCCTGTCCTGGAACTCCCACTTTCCCATTTGCTGGGAAAAATTTACTCCCAGGCAATATTATACCATTCAAATGTAGTGTAAAAGTGTAAGTAAATCTTTTTTAAGGCGCATCTACATTGTGAGAAATCTAAGCTTCAATTAACACACATACCAAGCAATTAGTTCGCCTAGATGAATATAGGATGAAAAATAAAAATTAATTATGAATTGGGTCCATAAAATAGCATGAAACCACATATGATGCAAAAGTGGATTAGAGATTCATAAAAGAATCGATTAATGATGACAACTCATGTTAGGTTCAGTAAGAACTGGTATGAGTATTATCCCTCAAAAAGAAACTAACAGAATTGCTTGTAACAACGCAGGTAAGTGGAAAACAGACATAAATCGAAAAACAACTAGGAAACAGGAATATGTAAGAGTAAAAAATCCTTGCACATTAAGCACGTTCTTTAAGTAGTATGTGTGATGAACAAAAGCTAACACTAAATAGAAGATTTCGAAGAGATCTATATATAAATACAACTAAAAAAGTCCTTATGAATCACCTAAACTCTAATTTGGCAAAGTCGACTCTATATGCTATCTTTTGGGATTCTGGGTTGGAATTCAAGTTCACCATTTACAAATGGTCCCTGCTGGACTGATTAGAGCGTATGTGGCTGTTTAGAGATAAGACTATATATTGTCTGCAGAACAAAACATGGGTCTTCTATAAGGTGCACCAGAAATCAGCTAGTTTCCCTGAAAAAGTAAATGAATAACTATAAAACAATTCCTGTAACTGGATTTAGTTATTTCATGTCGCATCACTGGATATTTCCAACAAAAGAAAATCAGCTTATAACAGTTTTCAGGTAAAACATCTAGGGGCATATTTACAAGGAGTTAACACCACCAAAACGTCACTTTCTCAGATTTTTGGGTGACGTTAAGTCCTTCGCCTTATTTACGACGTTAAGCCACTTAACGTGGCTTAACATTGCCTTCTAAATAATGCCCCTATTTATGCAGCACGTAGCGTGCAGTTCGTGTGCAACGGGTGTTGTAGTGGGAGTTCCGCCAGAACACCCATTGCTATTTGATGCTGCTCAATATTTACAATGTATGGGGCAGCGCCAAAAATATCACCAGGGAATACCTGGTCTTCAGCAAGCAATACGAGGAGAAATGTTTCATTTGTCCTCGTGTTTTGCTCTTAGAAACAGAAGATCACCTGTAAAGATTGTTTATGTGCAGGAAGGTGTCCCTTCCTGCACATAAACAATCATCCCTGAAGCGCAGGTACCCTTGCAATATGGTGGAAGGGTGCATGTGCTGGCGCTAGGCAGCTTCTTTAGCTCCAGCACTAGGGGAAATGCAGGACTGTGCCACATTCTTGTAAATACGTTGCATCCCTGCATTTTGAAACTGACGGAGTGGGGCATTACCAATTTTGGCATAAACCGGCACTCCCCTAGTTTCTAGTAAATATGCCCCTTAGATTATTTTTAAGGATTTTAGTGGGAAACTTAAGGGGTTAACATGTGAAGGATGGGGTAGGGTGTGATGACACAATCAATAAACACTGCAAACAGGTCAACCCAAAAGTTGTTTCAAATAGTAATCAGGGACAGTCCAGAATGCAGAGCCGAGTACCTATTGACGGTGGTAGAAACCATCTTACCTGGCCCCACAAACAGTGAAGCAGCCAGTAGAGCTATCATAACAGGCTTCATGTCTTCAGTTTGATCTGTGAGTGCGTCAAATGGTGGCTCTGACTGTCCAAGGGTATTTATACAATGGACATAACTACGCCTTGCTTTTGTTTGCTAGGGGTGCAGCTGGACGAGAAGAACAGGTGTGATTACTATGTGTAGGTGGGGGAACAGGTGAACCCTTATTAGGATTTATAAACATAAAATGCTATTCACTGGTTTTACCTATCTCGCCCCTCCCCTGCGTGATTGTCGGCATCTGTGAAACATCAGAAGGATCTAACTTTCAATTGAGCAGTGTGTACGGGATATGCGTCCACTGGGGACTTTCAAAAACCTTTGTGAACCCTCTCAAGCTTTTATGTTTTCATAAATGCATTCTTATTTTTTGACAAAGGCTGCTCCTTTGCCCTTGACTCTCTATTCTCGCCCACACCCTGTCACAGCTGTGAATTGATTGATACGAGGTTTACCTCTCCCTTAAGTCATTTGTTGTTAAGAATTTAACAAGGGTTAGTCATTTATTTACAGCCAACATGATTGTACAAAAAAGGATGTATGTATGTGTATCTATATCTATCTATCCATCTATTTATATATATTTTAATGCGTGGGGCCTGCCCGGCTCCCTCCCGGCAGCCCCGGGGACAGCCACCTCCCCAGTTCAAAAGAAAACATGAATGCAGGGGGGAGATGCATGCCTCCCTGCAGCCCCGGGGAACACCACCTCCCCGGGACTTCATTCACATAATAGTGCAGGGGTTGCCCTCATGGCACCCTGTCCTCTGGGGCCGACCACCTCCCCAGGGCAAAATGTAAATTTTAATACAGGAGCCACCATATCCCCCCACAGCCCTGGGGCCCACTACTTCCCTGGGGCAAAAGAATACATTAATGTGCTGGGGTTGCACACCCTCCGCAGCCCCGAGCACCACCACCTTCCCCGGGGCAACACTTTATAATTAAATGGGGGGCTGCACGGCACCCACAGCCCGGGGGCCACCATCTCTATGCCTGAATTAACATTGGAGGGGGGCCCCTCCTCCAGGAGCCAATAATTGCCCTGGAGACCATCACACCCCCAGGGCCGGCTCCTGCAATATCCGGGGTGCCCACCCCCGGGACATTGGTGTTTGCTATGGCTTGGCGGGAGGAAACACTGCTTCGCTTCTAGTAAGTGAGAGCAGAAAATGCTCTCGCTTACTAGAAGTGGAGCAGAATTGCTTTTGGACAAAGGGAGTTGCATGTTAGCAACCCCCTCTGTCAAAAAAAATCCAGGCTCCCTCAGGACGTGCGGAGCCGACAGGGTCCGCAGGGGTTTTCAGGCTCCCCCGCGGTCCCCAACGATTAAAAAGTGGGTGCCCAAGGCACCCAGTGGAGAGGTCAGGCCCAGGGAGAGGGGGTCTGCGGGGCCAAAATCGGCCTTGGAGGGGGCCGCACGGCTTCCCTCACTTTTTTATAAAAAAAATAATAAAATAAAAAAGGGGCAGGCCCCAGGAGATGGGGTCCCCGAGGCTGAAATCGGCCCAGGAGTGAGGGCCGCAGGCCCCCTCCCTTTTTTATTGAAAAATAAAAAAGTGGCAGACCCAAGGGGATTGGGTCCCCTGGACCGAAATAGGCCCAGTAGGGGGGCTATGCAGCCCCCATTACCTAACAAAAGAAAACATTTGATAAAAATAAAAAAACTCTGACATGCCCCCATCACCACCACTCTGCAAAAGCGCCTCCTGGCACAGTGGTGGTTGGGGAATGAAGTCCCCTTGAATGCTGAGGGTCTCTGGGTGCCAAGAAGCCCTCCTGTTACCTCCGGTAAGTCCCAGACAGCGGGATTGCTGAGAGGACTTGAAGGCCACACACCCTTTCTCCACAACTCTGCAAGCGCGCCTCCTGGCAAGCTGCTGATTGGGGAATAAATTCCACTTTACCCCTGGGGGCCTCAGGACTAAGGTGGACTTCTTCCCCCAACCAGTAGTGCGCCAGGAGGCACGTTTGCAGAGCGGTGGAGAAAGGGGGCCTGGCCACTGAAAATCTCTGACGACCTTTAAGCAATCTAGCTGTGTGGGTGTTACTGGAGGTAACAGGAGGGGTAGTTAGCCCCCAAGGACTCTAAAGAGCCAAGGGAACTTCATCCCCCAGTTAGTAGTGTACCAGGAGGTGCTTTTGCAGAGTAGTGGAGAAAGGTGGCATGGCCACCAAAATCCTCTCAGCAAACTCACTGTGTGGTACTTATGGGAGGTAACAGGAATAGCTCCCATGCCTCTATAGTAATTGGCCCCCGGGTGAGCCAGGTCCCGGGGCATTTTCAAAATAAAGGAGGGTGGTGCATGGTCCCACTCCTGGGGCTTATTAGTGGCCCAGGAACCACGACCTCCCGGGGTTTATTTATTGATAATTTGGGTGCCTCTCTGTCCCCCCGGGGACCACCACCTCACTCACGTGCTATTCCAACAATAAATGTGGGTGCTCATGGACCCCTCCATGCCCTAGTGTCTACCACCACCCCAGGGCTTAGGCATTGTTATGGGGGGATCTCAGACCCCCATGGCCTAGGTTCTACCACCTCCCCGTGCCATTATCAATGTGGTAGTTGGAGGGGCATCAAAGACCCCCCAGGGTTTTGGGGACCACCACCTCCCTGGGGCCATATTCATTTTCATATGCAGGGCTCAGTCAACCGCGGGCTTCAGTTGGCATGTGGGCATTACTGATTCAATCCTGGACACAGGCAATGACCGGATCAGTGCACATCCATCTCCTCACACCTTGTACTGGGAGTCATCTTGGTAGGACTCCCCACTGAACGTCGCTCCCTCCAACATTCTCCTCTTCCTCCAGACCCCGACCTCCTCATTGGGAGGTCGGGGTCCAACACCGCTGATGCCAGCACCGGCGACACCCTAAAATGCATCCTCCTCAACATAAGCTCCGTACACAAACACGCCATGGAAATCCAGAACCTACTTGACTCCCTCTCGCCCGACATCGCCTTCTTCACAGTAACCTGGACCAACCCATCCTCCGCCTCCGACATCAGCACCGCCATTCCAATGGATACAAGATCCAGAGGAAAGACTGCCCCAACCACCCAGGAGGAGGCCTCGCCATCGCCCACAAGAGCACCCTCCACCTCACCACCTCCTGCGAAACCTTTCCCTCCGCCGAACACCTGCACTTCCAGATCCAGACCACCTCCAAAGCCACACTCCGAGGAACCCTCATCTACAGACACCCCGGCCCCCGAACACTCTTCGCCACCACCATCACCGACTTCATTGCACCCCACGTCATCGCCTCAACAAACTGTATACTCATTGGAGACCTAAACTTCAACAACCCCAGCGACCCCAAATACACTATCCTTTGTGACAACCTCACCAGCATTGGACTTAAACAACTCGTCAACAAACCAACCCACAGAGCAGGACACACTCTCAACCCCATTTTCGCGCAGGAAACAGCGTCCAATTCAGCCACACTTTGCCATCAACAAACCCAAGGAACTCAATCCCACCACGAAGGAACTGGAGCAAGGTTACAGACGAGCAACTTAACTCACCTGACACAACCACACCTGGGCACTCAAAGCAAACGACGCAGCCAGAGAAATCCACACCTGGATCTCCAACTGCGCAGACGAGCTCGCCCTGCTATTCAACCCCGACAGACAACGCCCCAGGAAAGCTGCCTGGTTCACCACCGCTCTCCAAGAAGCCAGACTCACCTGCAGACACCTGGAGAAGAACTGGAGAAACATCAAGACAACCGAAAACCACACCACCTACAAGGACGCCATGACGGACTACCACAACCAGATCAGAGCCACCAAGAGGAACTTCATCCACAACAAAATCCTGGCCAACTCCACCAACACCAAGGAACTTTTGAGTGTCATTCAAGAATTCACCAACCCACTCAGTGAAACCACAGACATCACCCCATCCCAAGACCTCTGCGACAAGCTTGGAACCTATTTCCACCTCAAGATCAAAAACATTTACGACAACTTCATCGATCATCCACCAGGCCCCCCAGAAACACCAGCCAGCCCACCATCTCCAACTGGACACCGATCACAGCCAAAGACACCACCTCGACCATGAAAAGCATCCACTCGGGGGCCCACACCGACCCCTGCCCCCTCATATCTACCACAGAGCAGCGGCCGCCATTGCACCCGAACTACAACGCACCATCAACACCACCTTCAAAACAGGCACCTTCCCAGATGACTGGAAGCGCGCAGAAGTCAGACCCCTCGCTCAAGAAGTCCACAGCTGACCCCATTGACCTCATGAACTATCGGTCCATCTCGCTCCTCCCCTTCGCAACCAAAGTTGCAGAGACAACAGTCAACAGAAAACTGACACGATTCATTGAAGAGAACACCGTCCTCGACCCGTTCCAATCCGGATTCCGAAGCAACCACAGCACACAGACCGCCCTACTCTCTGCCACAGACGACATCCGCACCCTCCTGGACAAAGGCCACTCCGCAGCGCTCATCCTACTCGACCTATCAGCAGCCTTCGACACCGTCTCCCACCGCACACTAGTCACCAGACTACACGATGCAGGAATCCAAGGAACAGCCCTGGACTGGATCCGATCATTCCTCACTGGAAGAAGCCAAGGGATCAGACTCCCACCCTTCCAATCCGACCCCACGAAAATCACCTGCGGAGTCCCACAGGGTTCATCACTGAGCCCCACCCTCTTCAACATCTACATGGCCCCCCTCGCAGCCATCGTCGGACAACACTGCCTCAACATCGTATCCTATGCCAACAACACCCAGCTCATCCTCTCCCGCACCAAAGACCCCACCACTGCCAAACTCAACTTCCAGAGAGGAATGCAAGACGTCGCAGTCTGGATGACCAACTGCTGCCTGAAGCTCAATGCCGAGAAGACAGAAGTCCTCGTCCTCTGTACCACCCCTTCTGCATGGAACAGCACATGGTGGCCGACTGCCATCAGAAGCCCACCTACCCCCTCAGACCACGCCAAGAACGTCGGCATCGCACTCGACTCATCGCTCACCATGAACCAACAGGTCAACGCCGTCACCTCTGCTGGAGCAGAGTTTTCTGTTGAAAATTTATCGAGTTTTAAGCTCCAGTTTGTCTATATGTTTTGATTAAAATTACTAATTTAAAATCGTTAATTAATAGTTTGTCTTGTTGAAGTCAGACTAATCAACATTACTAATGAGAGAAACTACACGTGGGAATGCATATATGTTGCTTAATAATAATGTGCAGTTTTAATTAAATGAATGTCGTAAAGTGCTATTTGTTTAAAGTACGAACGCTTTTTAAAATAACGTGTACTAATGCTTTAATGTGATGCAGAAGGCTAGATAATTACATACACATAAGGGTATTAGTGGGGATTAACACTGTACAATCATTATGCTGTGGTAACGTTGTTTTGTGTTTCTTTTAATTAAGATGGTCCGTTTTGGCCTAAATAAAGATGGCTGCCATTTACAGCCTGCGCTCGAGTGATTGAATTTTGACGAGAGGCCTTGCTGAACATGGTCGAGAGTCACCTGACCACAGCCTTTGCCTGGTTAGAAAGTTTTCCGTGAGGACAGCAGCTCTGGGAACGATTCCAGCTGTCCTTGGACAAGGATAAAGCCACAATGAACAATGACCAGTCTGCGGTGGCTCTGCTAAGATATCAAGGAAGAACATTTACGAAAGTAACATTTGCAAACTCGAGTTTCCTTCTTCCGTCTTTTTATTTTTGTGATTTTTCCTGAGCGGAGGTTTCCTAGATGTAACCGAGTGACATCCTTTCCTGTTCGCTCTGCTCAGCGGCTCAACGGATATTCAACATTTATTTGTAACTTTTTATTTGTTATTTTCCTTATAAAAATGCTAGACTAGAGAGGGTCCGTGTTCATTGCAGTTCATTGCGTTCACTGCGTCCCTTGCTGTTCATTGCGTTTGGACTTCTTCCTGAACCTATGCTGAGGTCGGCAGCTCGAGAGACTTTACCGAGAGACCTGTCCTGACCCTTTAGCTAGAATAGGTAACTATGAGAATAACAACTTTGCTAATGATTTACTTTTTCATTTCAATTAATTTAGATAAACAAGCATTTGTTTGAATTCTAGTGTCGGGTGTTTATTCCTTGTCATTTATTGAGTTTCAAATGTATTTCCTATGTTTAAAATCATGACTCAGGACAATGTCATTAAGGTCGCATTGACCTCATTGTAGATGCAGATTGGTTTAGGTTTTCTCTCCTTTATTCAGTGTGGATAGAGTAAATAGCAAGAATTTGGTATGATGGGCCCTAGTGTATGATGTATGTATGTGCGTGTGACCGTAGATTTACTCTGTCCGTGGAAGCAGAGAGATTTTATATGCGCTGATCTGCAGCAGTTTCCTGGTAGCAGTATGATGGTTTGATTATTGTCTTGATCAGATTAGATTACTTGTACATAGGCTTTTGATTCATTGATTTATTGATTGATGTTGGTATATGTACTAATACTATATGTTGAAGTCGTTGTGTTGAGTTCTATGTAGTGTGTAGGGCTTCTGGAACTTGGGAGCTGGTGACAGTTCCGTAGCAGGGCAGAGGGAAGTGAGTGCTGCTCTCGGGAAAGACGGGATTGTTGGAATTACCTGTATGTATGCAGGAAAAACGTGTGACAATTAAAGTCGCGCGTCACATTGTCTGGGTTCGGAATTAGTGACATCGTCACGTGTTACTACTAGAGATATATTTCGGTATAAAAGGAGTGCGTATGGTAGCGAAGGTTATCTGTGAAACTCTAGTCTTAAGTCCCAGGGATCCGTAAGGTTCGCCGTTAAAGCTTTCTGCTGGAGAAGTAATAGGTATTCTCTGAGCTTGTCTGAAGGACTGGGCAGAGGTAAGCGCTGCTTGGTTAACGTGAGTTATAATTCTGTAGTGGGACAGACTGTTTGCTGTTCTCGGGAAAGGCAGGATTCTGTGTGTATGTGCTATATTTTTTGGTATGAAAGTGCGTGAATGTATGAGCATTTAGTTGAGTGTAAGACTCTTTGGAGCAGTCCTAGAGGAAACAGTTAATGGATGCATGTTAGAAGGGCAGAGTAGAGGGATGTGCTACTGTGACAACGAAAGTAATTATTCCGTGATAGAGCAGAGGTAAGCGCTGATCTAGAGAAAAGCGGGATTCTTGTGAGAAAGAATTTTCTTTACTATTCTGTGGTTAGCGAAGCAGACAATGGAGATGTTTATATGTTGTAACTAATAAATTTTGTATAATCTGAAACGAAGTCTACTAAGAAAGCTTTGTAAAGGAGGGGTAGACGAGTGACAGGAGACAGAGCAGAAGCGACTGCAGCGACTGCTGACGTCATACAGACCGCGCTCTGATTGGGTAGTGGATCAGAACAGTGCTCGCGCTAGGATTGGTGCGTTAGTGTGAGTCGCGCAGGGATTGGAAGGAGTACAGGGTGACGTAGAGGCTCCAGGATTGGTGCGTTAGTGTGAGTCGCGCTGTTATTGGACAAAAGATCGTACAGTTGCGGAAGAGACTAGAGAATATTGGTAAACGTTAAAATGTATTACCAACCGGAGGAAAAGAAGAAAAAATCCTTGTTCAGTAAAATTAAAAGATGGTTCGACAAGGATAAAAACATAATAATTAGGGAAGGTGAATTGCTACCTCCAACGAGAACTCCTGCATCCTTCATGGTTGCGAAATATGGGTATCATACCTGTATATGGTTAGATAACTGGGCTAAGTATACTAAGGACGATGGTGTCTTAGCGTTCCCGGAACATGGTTCATTTAATTTGGCCGTGTTGAGAAATTTACGGGAAAAAATGATGTGTCTAGAGCCTAGACCAAGGCCGACACAGTTCGAGGCGTTGGTGGAATGGGAAGATGAGGTGCATGAGTGAGAAAAGCAGAGGAGTGGAGGCAATTATAGGTACTTTTTTGGGAGGAAATATGATCGTGAAACTCATCATGATCGAATGAGGAGATGGCGAGATGCTAGTATGTCAGAGGGATTATATCCAATGAGAACAGTTGACGAGAAGGAAGAAAGAAAGGGTACAGAGAAGGTGCCTGATGCAGAAGTGAGAAGGTATGGAGCAAATGATTACGAGGATGAGGTCTTGGATGACATGATTTACAAAAGACCACCTCCGTATAGACCAGAACCAGAAGAGAGTACGCCAGCTGCTACTCCTGTAAGAGATACTTTGCGGATTATTAAAACTGAGGTTGTGACACCTGATCTGAAAAGTGGTAGCTCTTTCACGGAAAGGGAAAGAGAGAGAGAGCGAGAGAGAGAGAATCGAGTTAGTGACGAAAAAACGAGAGAATTAGCCAGAACCACATCTGAGTTGACTGAAAAAATCCGAGAGCTGACGAAAAATCTTGAAGCAGTTACGGTACCTGTAACCATTGGTCCGGTTGTGCCTATTTTTGATAAGCAAAGAATGGGTGAAAATAGTTTAACAGTTCCTTATGTTGGAAATGGTTTGGTTGGTACTTGCACTTTGGAGGAATCAGGAATGAGAACAGGAGGAAATAATTTGAGACAGACGAGACATGACATCTGTTGTGGAGGATTAGATGTGCAGCCTAATTCAGGATTGAATACTGGTTGTTTGGGAGGAACGATTTTGGAACCACAGAGGATGGCAGAACCAGTGGGTGCAGTGAAAAAGTGTACTGAAATAACAGCTGAGGATTTGAATGATTGGTTGAAGGTTCATCAAAAGAAGGATAAAGATTCACAGGCAATTGATGTAGCCAGGTTGCGCATAGAATTAGAGGAGCTTATTGCAGGGACAATTCCTACAGATATACTCAAAAACCATCATGATGGGGAGTTGTTATTTATGTGCAAAAGCATCACCTGGAGGGCTAAAAGTACGCATGACAGGTTAAGAGCAATAGCGAGTGAACAAGGAGTTGACATGGATAAGGTGAAAGCTTTGCAGAAGCCTTACAGGGTGGATTTCTCCGACAAGGATATTGAAAATCTAAATGGTGCTGGTAGAACAGGACAGATTAAGGAAATGATTGCCTTATTGCGAAAATGGGGTGATGTGGAAAAGTGGAAGGATAGATGGTACAAGAAAAGGGAAGATTCAGTGGACAGGACTTACTCAGCATTTCCCATGAGAGAAAAAGAGAAAACAGTGGATGCTTATCCTATGAGAGAGATTCCTGGAGGTGGATATGTACATGTCCCATGGACTAGACAGGATATTTTATCATTTACGAATGATTTCCCTCGACTGAGAGAAAAGCCCGTCGAGTGGTATAGGCAGGTAGACAGGTTTGTGAAATTGTCAAAAGTGCTGTGGATTGACCTGAATAGTCTGTTTGATATAATTGTTCCAGCAGACTTGTGGGCTGAGTGTAAAATAGTTGTAGATTGGCCTGCTAAGGAGTATCCAAGGGTCAGAAAACAGGAGCACCAGATCCAGAGGTTATGAAGAAATACGATCAGGTAATTGTGTTCATGAAAAATAAAGTACCTCCGAAAGAAACAGATTGGGTTAAGATAGATCGAACACATCAGGAAGCAAAAGAATCAGTTCATGCTTTTTATGAAAGGCTGATACTGGCTTTCAAACAGTTTAGTGGAGATGAACACCTGGGTGATAAGGATTTGAGTCATTTTGTATACAGGTTTGTATATGGCTTGAGACCTGAAATCAGTGAAAGAATACGTGAGCACACAGTGGATTGGCAGAGTAAAAAGATTGATGAAATCTTGAGACATGCAAAGTACTTCAGTGATGAGATTGAAGCCAAACAGAGAAAGCTGAAAGAGAAAGCAATGTGGGCACAGGTGAAAGTTGCTGAGAGACAAGAAGCACAGTTGGTGGAACAGGCAAATAATCCAGGAAATAGGCCCAGATATGCGGGAAAAGGAAAGGGGAATTTAGAGGAGGCCAAAAAGAAGTTCCCTTGTCACAACTGTGGACAATTGGGACATTGGAGATCCGAGTGTACCAATCCACCATTAGTGAGTAATGAAAATAAACCCTTAAATCAACAGGTGCAGAACGAGGGGTGTAATCAACAGCAGCAACAGCAGAAGGTTGTCAGACAGCAGAGTCAAGAGCCAAAACCGCCCTTGCCGCAGAATAGAGGGTCCCAAAAGTATAGCCAGGACTCAGGATTCTACAATGATGAGCAGGTAAACAAACCAAGACGTTTAAACCCGGTACAACAGTACTGGTTAAAGTATGAGGGGAGTGAGTCTGAAGGGGACTATTGACGGTGCCGAAGAGAGGAGGAAGAGTGCATACTTGGTGCAACTCTAGAAATAGACCAGGCAGGACCATTTGTAGATGGGAAAATAAATGGGGAGAGTGTTACTTTTTTGGTAGACACAGGAGCGACAAGATCAACTGTCAGGTCTGCAGATATTAGAAATCTTCCTCTCTCGGACGAAGCAATCCAAGTAGTTGGTGTAGCCAATACACAGATTAAGACTCGTCTTACCGAACCAGTAAGGGTAAGAATAGGGAAATTTTCAGACATGCACAGATTTGTTGTCTGTGACACCAGTCCAGTGAACTTGTTAGGTAGGGACCTATTGTGCAAGATGAATTGTACAATTTTCTGTACTCCAGATGGAATAGCTTTTGAGACACCGGATGAGGATGTTTTGTACCGGATGACTCTAGACAATAGAGAGAGTGAGATTGTTGGTACATATGCAGTGTTTAATCCAGATGACTTGCCTCAGGAGTTGAGACACACAGTGAAAACAGCAGTTTGGGATTTTACTGGAGAAGATGTGGGATTGATGAATAATGTAGATCCGGTGAAGATTTCAGTGAAAGAAGGGATTGTTTATCCTAATATCCCACAATACAGATTGACACCAGAGATAATTGAGGGAATAACTCCTATAATTGACAAGATGATTCAACAGGGTGTTTTGAGAGAGATATTGAGTAGCCCGTGTAATTCACCGATAATGGGGCTAAAGAAACCTAATGGAAAGTTCAGGATTGTACAAGATTTGAGAAAGGTTAACAAAATTGTGGTGGCATGTTGTCCCATTGTGCCAAATCCGTCAGTGATGTTGTATCAGATTCCTCATGATGCTGAGTGGTACACAGTGATTGATTTGTGTCATGCTTTCTTTTCAATTCCATTGCATCATGACAGCCAGCTGATTTTTGCATTTCGGTTTGGCCAGCGTATTTTAGCATGGTGTCGTATCCCACAGGGGTATACAGAGAGTCCTTCGATATTCAATCAGCTGTTGAAAAAATCATTGGAGAGTTTGATCATGCCTGAAAGCTCAGTACTAGTGCAGTATATCGATGACCTAGTTGTGGCATCGAAGACACGTGAAGCTTGTGAAGTAGATACCATAGCTTTACTGAATCATCTGGCAGATGGAGGGTTAAAGGTATCTCCAGCCAAATTGCAATTTTGCAAGAAAGAGGTGCATTATCTTGGACACAATATTGAAAAGGGTCTGAGAAAGGTGACCGATGACAGGATCAAAATCATCAGAGGAATGAGAGCCCCGATGACCCAGAGAGAAGTGAGGATGTTTCTGGGAATGGTGGGTTATTGTCGTCAGTGGATAAGTAATTTCTCCCTGATAGCAAAGCCACTGATTAAGTTGACTAAAAGTGAGGTGAGAGACCCGTTGGAACTGGATGGGGAACAAATGGCAGCATTTGAAGAGTTGAAGAGCAGAATGTGTGAAGCCCCTGCTTTGGGAATGCCAGATTATGAGAAAGAGTTTGAGTTGTACTGCAGTGAGAGAAATGGTTGTGCACTTTCAGTGTTAATTCAGAAGCATGGACAACTGAGAAGGCCGATTGCGTACTTCTCATCGACACTTGACCCCGTAGCTGTGGGTTTGCCAGGTTGCCTGAAAGCGGTAGCTGCTACATGTAGAAGCTTGGAACAGAGTGAGGGTATAATAATGGGATATCCTGTAAGGGTATTCGTACCTCATGATGTGGCTATTCTTTTGACAAGAAGCAGTACATGTCACATAGTCGGCTGACTAAATATGAGAAAATAATTCTGGGAGCATCAAATGTGACTCTTGAGAGATGTGTGAATGTGAATCCAGCAACGTTGTTACCGGATGCTGACAATGTGAATGTGGGAGATGATGTTGATCATGATTGTTTGGATGTGCTTGATTACTGCACAAAACCAAGACCAGACAAAAGAGATTTGCCATTGCCTGAGAGTGATCATGTGTTGTTTGTGGATGGATCATGTTTGAGAACTGATGATGGTGTGCTGAGTGCAGCATATGCAGTGTGCAAGGTTTCAGAAGTTATGGAAGCTTCGCCTTTGAAAGGAGTGAGATCTGCTCAAGTGGCTGAATTGGTGGCATTGACGAAAGCTTGCAAAATTGCGAAGAATCTGAGAGTGACTGTGATGACTGATAGTCAGTATGGATTTGGAGTTGTTCATGACTTTGGCCAGCTTTGGCTACAGAGAGGTTTCTTGACGTCGAGTGGGACTCCAATAAAGAATGCTGAAGTGATTGGAAAATTGCTTGAGGCGATACAGCTGCCTAAAGAACTAGCAGTTGTGAAGTGTGCTGCTCATGGACAAGGAGATGATTTTGTTATTCTTGGTAATAGATTTGCCAATGACATAGCACAGTATTGTGCGAAAAACAACCAATCGATTAATAGGGCATGAGAAAGGGAAATGTCTTTTTGTTCTGTGATGTTTACTAATGTCCTAGAAACGTGGGATGAAGTGAAGCAGTTGCAAGATGAGGCAGGAGATGAGGAAATGAGAGATTGGATCAAGGCAGGTTGTGCCCCAAGAGAGACAGATCATGTTTGGATCTATAGAGATGGTAGACCAGTCATGCCAAACTCCATGTTGTCGACAATGGCAAGAATGTATCATGGCCAGGGACATTTGGGAAGGGATGCGATGATTAGGTCATTTAACCAAACCTGGTACAATGCAAAGTTCAGTTTGATTGCAGAGAGTATCTGTCAGAGATGTTTGATTTGTCAACAGTTCAATACTGGGAAAAAGACAGTGGTGAGTCTAGGAACAATAGGCAGAGAAGGAGGTCCTTTTACCAGAATGCAAATAGATTTCATTGAAATGCCCCAAGTGAATAGATTGAGGTATGTTCTAGTGGTAGTCTGTTTGTTCTCAAGATGGGTGGAGGCCTATCCGACTAGGAGAAATGATGGAATAACAGTTGCAAAGTTACTGTTAAGAGAGTTTATTCTTAGGTACGGGTTCCCAGTGACAATTGAGTCTGACAGAGGTGGGCACTTCTACAATGAGCTCATGGGTTTGATTTGTGAAGCATTGAGCATACAGCAGAAGCTACATTGTGCATACAGACCAGAGGCTTCTGGAGTCGTTGAACAGATGAATGGCACAATAAAAAACCGAATTGGTAAGATGTGTTTAGCCACTGGAATGAAATGGCCTGATGTCTTGCCTCTAGTGTTGATGACAATTAGGTCTACTCCAGATAGAACAACAGGTTTGAGTCCGCACGAAATCTTAATGGGACGTGCGATGAGACATGCTTTCGTGCCTGTCAACAAGTTGATGACAATAACTGATGACATGATTTTGGATTACTGTAAAGGCTGGCTGACGCAGTTCATTCTGTGTTTCACCAGGTTGGAGAAGACGCTACTACACTTGAGAAGAAGCAAGCCCATGATCTGAGTCCAGGGGACTGGGTGAGAATTAAAGTACACAGAAGAAGAAATTGCTTGGTTCCAAGGTGGGGAAGGCCAAGACAAGTTATTCTGACTACGACAACTGCAGTAAAGTGTGCTGGTGTGAAAAACTGGGTGCATGCGAGTCATACTCTGAGAGTTCCAAATCCAAAGGAAGGGACTGGTAAGGAGTATTTTGAAGAGTCAGATTCTAGTGATGATGCGGAAACTGAACCAGTGAGAAGAAAAAAGAATCCTGAAAGGGGTGAAGGAGAAAGAGAGTCAGGTGATTCTTTTTTCTTTCCAAGAGAGGCTATAAGGGAAACATTGGGAGTCTCAGAAGAGAGATCAGATTCTGTAAGAGTGCCTGAAGTTCCAACAAGCAGTGGAGGAGAAAGAAGAGAAAAGAGCAATTCCACAAAGACTACACCTGAATCAGATGAAGAGGTTGAGAATCCACTTGAGATTACACCTGAAGAAGCAGGGTCAGAAGAAGTTAGAGAGGGACAGATTGCGGAAGACCCCCGAGGAGGTGTAGGGAACATTCCTGATAAGCTAGGTGAAGGGACAAGTAGACAGCAAGAAGATTGCGTGTCGGAGACCCGAGGAGGGACAAAAATAGGGAAATCTCAATCAGTGGTGGAAAAGACGGTGGAGCGAAAGAAAATTGTTGAAGAACAAGAGGCAAATGAAACAGAATCAGATGAGAGTGGGAATGAGAAATCAGAGGGTCGAGTTCTGAGAAAGAGAACTTGGATTGGAGAAAGAAATAATAAAGAAGTGAGACCAAAAAGGGTTGTAAGAGGAGATCTTTGGCCTAACAGAATAAAGAGATTGAGGTACAGACTGACACTAGCAAATTCATCAAAAGCTGAACAGGTGAACGAAGTGTCGAGTCAGAATCAAGCAAAGGGTGGAAAACAAAAGGTCTCAAAAGAACCAGAGGAGAGCAAGAGAATCAGAAAACCTAACCAGAAGTATAGGTCACCGGAATGGACGTACGTGGCACTGTCTGAAGGTGAAGAGACAGAAAGTCAAGGAAATCCAGAGGGGACCGTACGTAAAGTGGTTGAGGAGAAAACTGTTGGAATCCTGAAAGTTATCTTGACGGACATTGGAGAAGAGTCAGATGCACAGGATGTTGTTGATGATTTGATACAATTTGATGTTGCTGAAGAAGAAGTGAAAAGTGATGAAAATCCAAACTGAGTGAACTGAAGGAGTCACTTGGAGAAAAGTGAAAAGAGAAAATCTGAAATTAGCTGTTTGAAATAATTTAGTGTTCCAGTGTTTCAGTAGTGGAGTAGAAGAGGCTAAGTCAAAAGACACTGCCAAAGTAGTAAAATGGCTAACACAGAAAATAATCAAAGTAGATGTGCCTTCTTGAAAAGATGGTGTAGAATGTGCTGCTGCTGTACTGGATTATTAATGCTATTATGGGGTGTACTAGCTTTACTAGTTACTTTTAGAGTTACAATAGACACTTTTGGAATACATACTGAGAATGTGACCAATATAGAGAAAAGTTCGCAAAAAGTAGTTCCAACTAGAATTAGTAACATTTACATACATAAAGATAGGTCAATTAATGATTTTTCTAGCAATGTTTTTCAAAGTTATTGTACGAATACGTAAAGACAATGGAAGTTAGGGATTGCTACGTTTGTATGCAATTACCTGCATCCGTTTCAGAAGGTGTTACTTATCATCATTTACCAGCTACGTATGGAATTTCATGTAGTGTGGTAAGTAGTGTTTTTTATTTGTTAGGGAAAATAGACTATGAAATGTCTCACAAAGATAACATTTTTGGGCAATTGCCTATGAACAAAAGGCTGAATCCAGCTAAAGAAGCTAACATTTTTGGTGAGATTTTTATTGAGAAAGAAGATTTAACATTAGATTACATTTTTAGGAACAATTTAACTTGCAGTTTGAAAGAAGAAGAGAAGGCTTTCCTAAACATGGTAGAGGAAAGGAGAATGAGCATGCATGAAAAGGCAGGGAAATATAAAGTGAGTGAGACAATATGGGATATTGAGATGGGAAAGGAATTGAGGAATGGGGCTAGTCCAACTTTGGCTTTAGATGCACCACAGAAGGGTAAATTATGCATTACCAGAAGGAAATCCCAATATGATAATTACTTTGTTGGGACTAGTGAGTGTCATGATACGTACTTCATTGCAACAGGATGGGGTTTTAAAGGTGGAGAAGATCCAGTTTTCCCAGGAGTGTATTATGTTTGTGGGAACAAGGCTTATTACAAGTTGCCTGACCATTGGTATGGCACATGTTATGTGGGCCTGGTCTTTCCAAAGATTTTTCATATAGATAGAATAGAAGATGTAGAACACATTAATTTACTAACACGTTTTAAGAGAGAAACTTGGTCAGAAATAGTTGGTGATATATTTGGAGCTTTAATTCCAGCAGTGGGAATTTCTTTAAACGCATATGGTATTCGGAAACTGTCAACAGTGGTGGATCGCTTATCGACAAGTACCGCTGGAGGGTTTCTGTTGGTAAATACGGAGATGATTGCCGTACGTGCCATGTCTATGCAAAATCGACTTGCCCTTGATATTCTATTGGCCAAGGAGGGTGGAGTCTGCGGAATGCTGAAAGTTCAACATTGTTGCACTTACATTCCTGACGAAAGCAAAGATCTAAAGGTCTATATCAAAAATATTACTGATTTGCATGAAGAATTAGTACCGCTGGAAACTGAAAGTATTTGGACTAAAATAGCTAGTAAGTTAGTTGCTGTTAGGTAGTACCATTATTGGTAAAATTTTATTTCCATTGACTTGCGTGATTGTTGCTTTCTTGTTACTAAGATTGGGGTGTTTGTGTTGTAAAAACAGGGGAGGGAAAAAGAGAATAATTAGAGAAAATGCTGAAAAGAAACGAAAGAGGTCAAGGAGAGATCCACAGGAAATAGAATTAGAAGAATTGAGGGAGAGTGTTTACTTGGAGTCAAAGAGGGATGATGTGAGGGAGTCTGGTGTTTAATGTTGTGTCATAAAAGACATTTTCAATTTCTCCTAAAAATTGGGACAACATTTTTTTTTTTTTGGGTTGGTTTTTGTGGTGATAAGATATCACCAAAGGGGGGATTGCTGGAGCAGAGTTTTCTGTTGAAAATTTATCGAGTTTTAAGCTCCAGTTTGTCTATATGTTTTGATTAAAATTACTAATTTAAAATCGTTAATTAATAGTTTGTCTTGTTGAAGTCAGACTAATCAACATTACTAATGAGAGAAACTACACGTGTGAATGCATATATGTTGCTTAATAATAATGTGCGGTTTTAATTAAATGAATGTCGTAAAGTGCTATTTGTTTAAAGTACGAACGCTTTTTAAAATAACGTGTACTAATGCTTTAATGTGATGCAGAAGGCTAGATAATTACATACACATAAGGGTATTAGTGGGGATTAACACTGTACAATCATTATGCTGTGGTAACGTTGTTTTGTGTTTCTTTTAATTAAGATGGTCCGTTTTGGCCTAAATAAAGATGGCTGCTATTTACAGCCTGCGCTCGAGTGATTGAATTTTGACGAGAGGCCTTGCTGAACATGGTCGAGAGTCACCTGACCACAGCCTTTGCCTGGTTAGAAAGTTTTCCGTGAGGACAGCAGCTCTGGGAACGATTCCAGCTGTCCTTGGACAAGGATAAAGCCACAATGAACAATGACCAGTCTGCGGTGGCTCTGCTAAGATATCAAGGAAGAACATTTACGAAAGTAACATTTGCAAACTCGAGTTTCCTTCTTCCGTCTTTTTATTTTTGTGATTTTTCCTGAGCGGAGGTTTCCTAGATGTAACCGAGTGACATCCTTTCCTGTTCGCTCTGCTCAGCGGCTCAACGGATATTCAACATTTGTTTGTAACTTTTTATTTGTTATTTTCCTTATAAAAATGCTAGACTAGAGAGGGTCCGTGTTCATTGCAGTTCATTGCGTTCACTGCGTCCTTTGCTGTTCATTGCATTTGGACTTCTTCCTGAACCTATGCTGAGGTCGGCAGCTCGAGAGACTTTACCGAGAGACCTGTCCTGACCCTTTAGCTAGAATAGGTAACTATGAGAATAACAACTTTGCTAATGATTGACTTTTTCATTTGAATTAATTTAGATAAACAAGCATTTGTTTGAATTCTAGTGTCGGGTGTTTATTCCTTGTCATTTATTGAGTTTCAAATGTATTTCCTATGTTTAAAATCATGACTCAGGACAATGTCATTAAGGTCGCATTGACCTCATTGTAGATGCAGATTGGTTTAGGTTTTCTCTCCTTTATTCAGTGTGGATAGAGTAAATAGCGTGAATTTGGTATGATGGGCCCTAGTGTATGATGTATGTATGTGCGTGTGACCGTAGATTTACTCTGTCCGTGGAAGCAGGGAGATTTTATATGCGCCGATCTGCAGCACCTCCAGCCGCTTCAACACCCTCTGCATCCTCCAAAAGACCTTTAAGTGGATCCCCCCTGAGACAAGGTAGACAGTCCCCCTCGCACTCATCACCAGCAGACTGGACTATGGAAACGCACTTTACGCCGGCATCAACAAGTCCCTACTCCGCAAACTCCAGACTATACAGAACACCGCCACCAGACCCGTCCTCTGCATTCATCGACACAAACACATCAGCCAACACCTACGAAGTCTCTACTGGCTCTCCGTGTAGAAAAGAGTCACTTTCAAAATCCTCACTCGCGCCTACAAATGCTTACACAACAAAGGACCCAAATACCTCAATGACAGAATCAACTTCCACGTACCCGAAAGAAACCTCCGATCTTCAAACCTCGCACTGGCCGAACCCCTGCGCATCCATAGAGCCAGAGCAGGTGGAAGATCCTTCTCTCACATTGCAGCCAAGACCTGGAATGAGCTTCCGGAAGATATTAAACACGCCCCTTCCTTGAACACCTTCAGGAAGACACTCAAGACCTGGCTCTTCGTCTAAACAGATCTGCGGACCCCCCACCCCCTCAGCACCTTGAGACCCTCACGGGTGAGTAGTGCGCTTACAATTCCCTGATTGATTGATCTTCCTCACAGAGCACACTAGTCTTAGCACGCAGGCAGGCACTGGTGCTCTAGGCTCCAGGGCAGGTGGCCTTGGTTTCCCTGGGTAATGTCCCCTCACCCATTAGAGACACTAGCAAGCCTAGACCCCCAGCCCTGGTTACAGGCATAAGTCTTGTAGAGTTTCCTCTCCTCACAAAGCCCGTCTGGCTGCTTGGCAGATGACAAATTTTGAAGTCTCAACCGCCCCTTCTTATAGTCTATTTGCCGATACTTAATGTAATTTAGGGTCCGGGTCTGTGAAGCTTTTTGTGGGGTATCTGCTTCTTTTTTCTCTCTTCTTCCTCTTGAAAGGCTGGGTGTCACAGCGGAAGAGATTCCAAAGCTGATAGTCCCACAACACACTTATGAAGTGTACAAGGGGAGTCTTTCTCTCCCTTCCTCCAGTGTGTCCCACCCAGCTAACATGAATGCCGCAATACACATCTGTCTGAGAGGATTCTTCTACTCCTCATATCTTCACCAGGCAGGCCAAAGCAGAACCTAGGATCCTCCTGTTAATGTACCATTGCAGCGCACCTGCACTCAGTGTACATACACAGCACACATACTGTTCAGGATTGTCACCTCCATATATTATACAACAATAGGCAAAGATGCATCCAGCACACACAATCACTCTGTGTACGCTGTTCAGTACTGTATCCTTTCCGCATTGTGCCATGGGATGCTATGTGTAAACAAACTCACTATGCCCGTGCTACAGAACACGCTAGCGTATTTACACCCAACATATGCTTTCATTGATCAGGAACTGCACAGGAGCATCAATCAATCAATCAATCAAGCATTTATATAGCGCACTACTCACCCAGAGGGTCTCAAGGAGCTGGGGGAGGGGGGTCCGCTACTGCTCGAACAGCCAGGTCTTGAGTTGCTTCCTGAAGGCGAGGTGGTCCTGGGTCAGGCGGAGGTGGGTCGGGAGGGAGTTCCATGTCTTGGCGGCGAGGTAGGAGAAGGACCGTCCTCCTGTGGTGGCTCTTCGGATGCGGGGGACGGCGGCGAGGGCGTGGCCGGTCGATCGAAGCTGGCGTTTGGGAGCGTAGAAGTTGAGGCGGCTGTTGAGGTATCCTGGGCCTTGGTTGTGTAGGGCTTTGTGTGCGTGGGTGAGGAGTCGGAAGGTGATTCTCTTGTTGACCGGGAGCCAGTGCAGGTCTCTCAGGTGTCCGGAGATGTGGCTGCGACGGGGGATGTCCAGGATGAGTCGTGCTGAGGCGTTCTGGATTCGCTGGAGTCTCTTCTGGAGTTTGGCGGTGGTTCCGGCGTAGAGGGAGTTGCCGTAGTCCAGACAGCTGGTGACGAGGGCCTGGGTGACCGTCCTCCTGGTCTCGGTGGGGATCCACCGGAAGATCTTACGTAGCATGCGCAGGATGTTGAAGCACGACGAGGAGACGGCGTTGACTTGTCTGGTCATGGAGAGGGAGGAGTCCAGGATGAAGCCCAGGTTGCGTGCGTGGTCTGTTGGTTTGGGTGCGCTGCCTAGGGCGGGGGGGCACCAGGAGTCGTCCCAGGCGGAGGGTGAGGATCCCAGGATGAGGACTTCCGTCTTGTCCGAGTTCAGTTTCAGGCGGCTGTTCTTCATCCATTCGGCTACTTCTTTCATCCCTTCGTGAAGGTTGGCTCTGGCGGTGGCGGGGTCGTTGGTGAGGGAGAGAATCAGCTGGGTGTCGTCGGCGTAGGAGATGATGTTGAGGTTGTGCTGGCGTGCGATGTCTGCGAGGGGGCTCATGTAGACATTGAAGAGGGTTGGACTGAGCGAGGAGCCTTGAGGAACGCCGCAGATGACTTCGGTGGCTTCAGATCTGAACGGGGGGAGGCGGACTCTCTGTGTCCTTCCGGCGAGGAAGGAGATGATCCACTCCAGTGCCTTCTCCTGGATTCCGACGTTGCTGAGTCGCTGCACTAGTGTACGGTGGCAGACAGTGTCGAAGGCCGCGGAGAGGTCTAGGAGGATGAGGGCTGCTGTTTCTCCGTTGTCAAGCAGTGCTCGGATGTCATCGGTGGCTGCGATCAGGGCGGTCTCGGTGCTGTGGTTGGCCCGGAAGCCAGACTGCGAGAGGTCGAGGGAACCGTTCGTCTCGAGGCAGGCGGCCAGCTGCTTGTTGACGGTCTTCTCGATGACTTTTGCAGGAAACGGGAGCAGCGAGATGGGGCGGTAGTTCTTGAGGTCGGTGGGGTTGGCTGATGGCTTCTTTAGTAGAGCGCTGAGTTCGGCGTGCTTCCAGCTCTCCGGGAAGGTAGCGGTGTCGAAGGAGGTGTTGATGATGTCCTGCAGGTGGGGTGCGATGACAGCGTCGGCCTTGTTGAAGACGTGGCGAGGGCAGGGGTCGGTAGGAGATCCGGAGTGGATGGAGTTCATCGTGCGGACGGTGTCTTCGGTGCTGATCGGGGTCCAGGCGCGGAGGGTGGTGGTTGGGGGCGGTGGTTCGGTCGTGGCGTGCGTCGGTTGAGTGCTGAAGCTGTTGTGTATGTCCGCGATCTTGTTGTGGAAGTAGGAGGCGAGGGAGTTGCAGAGGTCTTGCGAAGGGGTGATGTCGTTGTTTCCGGCGTTGGGGTTGGAGAGCTCTTTAACGATGTTGAAGAGTTCCTTGCTGTTGTGTGCGTTGTTGTCCAGTCGTTCCTTGAATGCGGTTTTCTTGGTGGCGTGGATGAGTTGGTGGTGTTTTCGGGTGGCGAGCTTGAGGGCAGTCATGTTGTCCGGTGTTGGGTCTCTGCGCCATGTACTCTCGAGGGCTCGGCAGTTCTTCTTGGAGCTCTTGAGTTCGTCAGTGAACCATGGGGCTTTCTTGCTGCCGGGTCTGCTAGGCGGGGTCTTCAGAGGGGCGAGGTCGTCTGCGCAGTTGCTGATCCACTTCGCGAGGTTGGTGGCCGCCTGGCTTGGGTTCGTTGCGCTGGTGGGAGGGTTCATGCTCAGTGAGGTCGCGAGCTGGTCGGCTGTGATCTTGTTCCAGCTTCTGCGTGCAACCTGTTGCTGGTGGTGGTGGATCGTGGTCCTTCTGAAGCTGAAGTGGACGCAGCTGTGGTCCGTCCAGTGGAGTCCGGTGGCGTGGCTGAATGCGATGTCCTTGCTGGATGAGAAGACGGGGTCGAGTGTGTGTCCGGCGTAGTGGGTGGGGGTGGTGACCAGCTGCTTGAGTCCCAGGTTTGCGAGGTTGTCCAGCAGGGTGGTGGTGTTGCGGTCGTTGTTGTTCTCCAGGTGGAAGTTGAGGTCCCCGAGGAGGATGTAGTCAGCGGAGAGGAGGGCGTGCGGGCTGATGAAGTCGGCGATGTCTTCGCTGAATTGTGTGCGTGGTCCCGGGGGTCTGTAGATGAGGGTGCCTCTGAGGGTGGTCTTGGGGTTGATGTGGACCTGGAAGTGCAGGTGCTCGGCGGGTGCGAGGGTGTCGTTGGTGTTGGTCATGATGCGGATGGTGTTCCTGTGGATGATGGCGATGCCTCCTCCGGTCTGGTTGATGCGGTCCCTTCGGATGATCTTGTAGCTGTCTGGGATGGCGATGGCGATGTCGGGCGCTGAAGAGGCGTTCATCCAGGTTTCCGTGAGGAAGGCGACGTCTGGTGAGGTTGTGTCGAGCAGGTTCCAGAGCTCGATGGCGTGTCTGTGGACGGAGCGGGTGTTGAGCAGGATGCATTTCAGGTGGCTGCATCTCTCATGTAATGTATTACGTACAGGCATACATACATTCAGTACATGCACTAACCATGTATGTACTGCACAGCACTGCTATCTCCCTGTACTGTACCCTTCCCAGGCACACATACATCTAGCACAGTCACCACTCTTGCGCTGCAGTGCGCAGCACTCTACATCTAAGTAATGTAGGCCAAAGGTGAATTAGGCACACACCAGCAGAACTTTTAAAAAGATGAGTAAGCTGTTAGCTTCACTCCAGTGACACAGAGTAAAAAGAACATGTACACTCCTACTGATCACCGCACTTTATTCTGCCACCACCGCACTTGGGCTGCTTAACTTTTGGTGAAGGCTGTAGTCTTCCACCACTATGAGGGTAGCACATTAGGCACCTCTTTCGGTCCAACAAGACCGCAGTCCGTGAGACATGCCCATGTCATGGTGCACAAGCATGACCGGTGTTTGCCTATGACAACAAAAATCAGCATTTAAGATCCACTCAACTATAAAGTTCGATATTCAGGGCAGGGATACATGACCTTTACCATGTTGAGGTCTTTTCCCTCCCAACAACTACCCTTTTTTGAATGTTCTCATTTGTTGACCAATTGGTTGGACCACACCTTGCTTTGATTGTGAAATCATAATACCTGCGAAGAATGGCGTTCCTCCAGTTCTTTTGCTACATTTGAAAGGTGTCTAGAAAGAGCTAGACCCCACCTCAGCGTTGTTGTCAAGCACACACTTGATGGCATTTGGCCAAGCTGCTTGGTGTAAGAAGACGTTGTTGGCAGTTGAATTCCCACCAAACTTGCAAGCGGATAGTCATACCAGGTGATTGGGTAGATCTCTTGGCTAGTTTGGAAGGCATGGATGGGTGTACTAATAATTGGTTGTTTCACATTTATTGTATTACATTTATACCCCACAATTTCCAAAACATTTTTTTCCTAAAAATTTCATGACAAGTTAAACAAATGTTCTCCATGACATCAACTTGGTAATATAAATTTAAAGTATGATTTTAGGTAATACATATCTGTGGCCAATTCTTTAAGAAGTTAAACGCATAGGCCATATGTAAAAATATCAGCAATTGTGATTTCCTAATTGTGATTCTTTAAGAATTGCAATTAGGAAGTTGCACTTCCTAATCTATGAAACACATTGAGTTTCATTTAGCAATTCCTAATGGGGGTTGCAATCTCCCTACCTCATGAACATTAATGAGGTAGGTCATAATTTGTGACCCATTAGGAATTGCTACCATCACAGGGATGGTGGCCTGCTGGGGTCAACAGACCACCATGTCTGTTATTGCTTTTTAAGAAAGCAACCTTTTTATGTTTAAATCCAGCCCATTTTACGTAAAGGAAAACGGGATTCGCTTAAAAAGTTAGAAAACAACATTGAAGTTTCATTTTTTAAGAGTCTCTTGGACCACTGCCCATTCTTAAAAAATATTTATTTCAACATTCACAAAGGGTCCCATGGGGGCCCCTTCCTATTTGCAAATGGTTACCACCACTTTTGAGGTGTTGGTAAAAAATGAATGTTTTGCAAACATAATTCGGTGGGAAAACATTTATACATGCCACTGCATTTTGGTATATGGTAGGGATGCACTAAACATGCCCCTTTCAAATAGTGAATCGCTAACCACAAATTGCGATTCAGTAACACGTTACCAAGTTGCGGTTGGTGCTCTGTGCATATATAAAAGCATTTTTGCGGCTGGAAATTGCCAGATTTGCAGAATCTGGTCCTTACCAGCCTCAAAAATGCTTTTGTACATAAGTAAATTAAATTATCAGCTTTATTAATAAATGTTACTACATGGCACAGCTCTTTTCCTAGGAAGTATTGGAAATCTAGATTAACATCAGCGGTATTTACCATTTTGAGTAAAAAAGAGACAGGCAGCGAAATAAAAAATGTCCTGCATTTCCAAACCCAAGCAGACGTTACTAGAGCTAAAGGTTTTAGGCAACTCTTTAAGGTGAAAAGACCTGAGGTTTTGTGGCTTTGGAGAAGATTGAGGCTTTTGTATTACCCGGGAACAGACCCTCTTCAAACCTGAACTTTTTCCAAAGACCTTAAATGTTTGCATTTTGGGGCAGTTGCAGTGCCTCTGTCTTTCGTGTTACTCAATGTGAACTCTCTCTAAAGTTGTCCTAGAAGCAGAGCAAAGCATATCGGAGTTTGGTGGAAAACATGCTTAAAATCCGACGCTCCAGTGCTTGCAGGTAACTGGTGTCAAGCTACGCCATTTTGATCTCCTTATAACTCGTGCTTTGTATGTTAATAATAATTTGTTTACCTTGTTCTCCATGACAGGAAAGTGTATAAGCCTGTGCTAGTCGTCGCAAAGAACCTACAATGAAGAATTACTGCCGCAAGCTGAAATTCGGTGAACCAGTCTGGAACAGATTTGCTTTAAAAGAACATTCAGCCTCTACTGACCACCTAGACTACTCAGCTGTCATTTGCCACTCTTTTGGTATCATATGCAGCCAAAGTTGACAGCTCTCTATGTGCCTTTCAATCAGCTCAAATTAGTATAGCGCAGCTAATCACATGCGAGGATATCCAGGTGCTATGTTCTTGCTGGGATCAGTCGAAGATCCAGGTGATACAGCATCATGCGATTCTGAAATTTGTAGGGGTGCATCATATTCACCGTTAGTCAACACCCGCATATTAATCGATGTGTGCTAAGAAGTGCCATAGAAATGTAATGCTGTAATCGTTTAACATAGAGATGATTAGAAATGTAATAATGCTTTTTGTGAAGAGTAACGTTGCAAGTTATTGTGAATGTATTCAGTAAATGCATAATGATCAGTTTTCATGTAATGCAATGTGTTAGTTAACCGTGTGCCATGTTAAAGTTTCACGTGTAGGTTGCTTATTCACGTATATGAGAATAATGAACTAATGCTTAGAGTGTGATTTCATAGTGTGTTTAATATTGTAAAGGCCTGATCGCATACATTTTAGAAGAGAAGTGCCTGTTCATTTTCTTATGTTAGCTAACATTGTAGGCCGAAAATGATTTCCCTTGGTAAAGGCTTTGGGCTGCAGGGAGATGTAAAATCTTGGAGAAGTGAAATGTTTTCGTTCCCATGTTTCTGTTGCAAGTGCAAGGACATTTAGCTCGTTAGTGAGACTAGGCCTTTGTTTTAGGAGTTAGGATGCTGCGAGAAGCCAACAGGGGAGTGCATTGGAAAGTGGAGATGATACTTTCAGCAGGGAAGGTGCCTGGGACCCAAGGTCAAGTTAACCGTCATTGGATGCCAGACAAGTTTGTTGGAAAAATACTGGAAGAAGACCTGGCTGAAGAGGTGTGCCGAAGGGCGTGTTCTACGTTTTTTGGGGTTTTGTATTAGGGACAGTGCCCCGTGGGTTGAGCAGTTGAGGTTTAGACGGGAAGCTAGAAAGAGCATCATAGATCGAGCTCTGGCTAAGTGAATGTACTTCTTAGGAAGTCTTTACTTCTGACAACTTTTTATCCTCTTGCCTGTTAAGGGAAATGCTAAGTAGGGATGTCACCTTAGAGTTAGTGTAGGGATAGACTAACGCTTTTCCTTTTTAGACTGATGATTCCTAATTGGGATATGGCTTAACCATTGCTTTCTTGATGATTTTGGAGTCAGTGATTCTTTTTGTCTTGAGTCGGATGAGAATCCTGCGTAGGCTTGCCTTTGTATTAGTGCCCATTTATCTCCTACACCTCGTATTGAGGTGTCTGTATGTTCAGCTATTTCTGGTTGTAATAAAATCCTATAAATTTTAGATTCGGAGTCAGTGGTCCTTTCCAAATGAAATCTAATTTTGGTGATTATGTTCTGATAATTGTATTTCCTCCCCTGTACACTATTTAGCAGGTAAAAAGATCCTGGCGACCTAAGGGGATTATTGGAGATAGCCAGGCAGTCAAGAATCTGGCCCTATCAGTTGGTAGCAGAGTAGGATGGTTATCTCTGATAGTGAGGGGAGATCTAGATCAGGATATTTTGGACTATCTCGCCGTGCCAGAGCCTCGGGCCTTTTGGAGGCTCTGCACTGGCTTCCTGTCCGGAAGCGGATAGTTTTTAAAACTCTCACCCTGGCACGCAAAGCCTTGCACACATCTGGAGCAAAATATCTTCAGAAAAGGCTGTCCTTTTACCGTCCTGCCAGATCGCTTAGGTCTGAAGCCTTGTTTCTTGCTGCAGTGCCCCGCGTGAAGAGAGCTCGCATCGGTGGCCGCTCCTTTAAATTATTAGCGCCTCAGCTGTGGAACAAATTGCCTGTGTCCCTGCGCAGCACCCCTAACTTGTTGGCCTTTAGGAAGGGGCTTAAAACTTGGCTTTTCACTTCTTAGTTTCAGGTCCTATTAGGTTTCCTCTTTTTCTGTTTCTGTTTCATTTTCCCTGTTGTGTTTTGAGATTAGTGTGCAATTCAAAGCGTCGGGACACTCTTTCGAGTAGCCGCACGCTATACAAAAAACCTGTATAACATAACATAACATAAGAGATTCTTGAGGCCCATAGAAGTCAAGTGATGGTGACTCATCGGATGGCGAGCAGCGGACGACGGCGGTTGATGGAGATTGATGGAGTTTAGCAGTGCGGCGGAAAGCAGCAGTTCGTGGAGGAGTGAGTATGAATAGGGTGAGATGTTTGTAGATTGCGGTGTTGATTCGTTGAGTGATGTCTTGCGGAGTTGGAGTGAGTGTTGAGTGATTGTGAGATCAGGCTGTGAGCGCGCGCAGCCCGGGAAAGTCTTAGGCTCGACGAGTAACTTAAGCGATTGTGGTGTAGAAGACACCCAAGGTAGATTTTGTTGACCACCGAAAGGGGATCGTGAGACGTCATCGATTGCCTGGACCGAGATAGGGGGAGCGAATGTGTGAGTGTGTGAGGAACCGACGCTGTTTGTGGGTTATTGTGCGTGGAATTGAGTATTTGTAACTTATCAGAGGTGATTGTCTGGTCGTTCGCGGACAGACGGTTGCCAGCCGAGGTCGACAATTTCAAGAGACTGTGGACGGACAGTCAGAGAAGTAACTTGTTTGGGACAAACGGTTATTTCAGCGTGTGAATGGGACGAATGCAAGGGTGAGACGTGAATTGTGAAGGAAGGGAACTGCTGCGAGCGGAGGAAGAGTGACGTCAGAAAGTGCCGCGCTGCGATAGGTCGGTTGGTGTGAGTCGCGCTGCTATTGGTGGGGTTGACATCAGGAAGTAAACGAAAACATTGTGTGTGATTGAAAAATTGCCCATCATGAAATGTTTTAAAGTTTTTTTAGAATTATGTAGAGGTGACAAACATGTGGTTACTCGTGGGGGAGAAGAAGCCCCTCCCGAGGATACTCCGGTGCATTACATGGCAAGAAATGTGGGGTTGCATACCATAATTTGGCTTGAAAATTGGCATAAAATGACCCAGGGTGAGGGTGAATATGGCTGCTTCAGGTTGGAAGTGTTGTATCAGTTGAAATCTGTGATGGCGGCTTTACGACCTTTGCCGAGACCTACACAATTTGAGGCGTTGCATGCATGGATCAGAGCAGCGCATGATAGGAAAAGAGACAGAAGTCAGGAAAGGGTGAAGAAGTCAATTAAGGCATTTCAGGATGCAAGGTGGGATGCAGAAGAGAAAAGGTGGAGAGTGCAAACAATAGAGGGAGACAGGTTGTACCCACTACTGGTAAAGACTGATGCCTCGAAAGTAAAGAGTGTGGATGATGACGACAGTGATACAGATGACAGCCTACTAGAGAGGTTGTTGTCCGAGAGACCACCTCCATACAATCCAGATTCTTGTGAAGGGACGTCAGCTCCAGTAGAAGGTACTAGTGGATTACAGACTCAGTCAGAGGTTAGAGTAGAAGGGAAAATCTCAACAGGAACTGAGGGCATGAAAAATCAGTCTGTAGCCAGCACAGAGGTTGGGAGAGGTGTGAGGTTACCGGATGCTCTAAAGGTACCGGTCACCATTGGACCCATTGTTTCAGTTTACGACCCAGATCAAGAGAAGGTTGGGAGTTCAGTGCAGTCAGCTGTAAGAGCGGGGAGTGTGATCGAGGGAAATGGATCAGTGAGTGGGAATGGAGCAGACTCCAAAGCCTGTAGAATGGAGTACGCCATTACCAGCTACAGCAGACTCCTCTAGGGGACAGGGGGATGCGAGACCAGTGAGGCCGAGGTCTTTGGCCGAGTCAAGATCAGATTTGAGGATATGGGCACCGCCAGTGAGAAATCAGAATCAGAGTGAAAGGACGGTAGAAAGTGAACGAGGCATGATAGTAAATCATTCTGTTCCTATGAGCATGTCAGAAGAAAGTAGGTCTCAGGGACGGGAATGCAATTATGATGAACGGGATGGAGCAGCTTGTCAAGAAATATTGAAGGGAGCTTTGAAAGGAAGAATGTTAGATGTTGTAAGGTTGAAAACAGAAGTAGATGAGATAATAAATGGAAACTTGCCTTTCGAGAGAACGTACAAGTACGAACAAGATGAGTTACTCTTTGTAGCGAAGGATGTGACTCGCAAGGCATGAACTGCACATGAGAAGCTGTCAGATTTGGCCAAAAAGTATGATGTGGACTTGTCTAAAACGAAATCATTGCAGGGAAGTCATAGATTGCAGTATAGCAATCAAGACTTGGAAGAGAAAAGGGTCATGGGATTGAGAACTCATATCAAGGATTTGATTATAGCAATGCGTGCATGGCTCATGCTTGATAAGTGGGAAGAAAGGTGGTTCAAGAAGAAGAGTTCTAGAAGAACGATAGGAGAGACGCCACCTCCAGGTGGAGGGATGACGGAAGTAGGGAATTTCCCTTTACGAGAGGTACAGAATGGAGGATACGTGCATGTGCCTTGGAGTAGGGGTGACTTGGCTGCATTTACGAATGACTTTTCCCGTCTAAGGGAAAAGCCTGTGGAGTGGTATAAGCAGGTCGATCGGTTTGTTAAAATTTCGAAGGTGTTGTGGGTCGACTTGAATACATTGTTTGATATTGTGGTTCCGAGTGACTTATGGTCGGCATGTAAAATTGCTGTTGAGTGGCCAACCTCAGAGCCTGACAGGGATCCAGTCTCAAATGGTCCATCACCCATAGTCATGAAGAAGTTCGAACAGGTGATCCCATGGTTAAAGTCGAAAATCTCACCTCAGGACATTGATTGGGTAAAGATAGATCGGACAGTGCAAGAGCCAAAGGAGACAGTGAATGAGTTTTATGAGAGACTTTTGCAGGCTTTTAAGCAGTACAGTGGACTAGATGTATTAGATACAAAAGACATGGGACAGTTTGTTTCGAAGTTTGTGTTGGGATTGAGGCCAGAGGTTAGTCTCATGATACAACAGCATTTGACTTGTTGGCAGAACAAGCATGCCTGTGGATGAGATCTTACGGTATGCCAGGTACTGTAGTGATGAGATAGAATCAAAGCACAGGAAGCTGAAAGACAAATTGATGCTCGTTCAGATGCAAATGGCCCAGGGACAGCCTAATGGATGAACGTTAGGAAGGAAGCAGGGAAATAACCAAGGAGGAAATCAGAATGTTCAAGGTCAGGGAAGACCAAAGTCAATTGATCCTAAGACAGGAATGGATGTGGCGACATTGAAAAAGACCACTGCGTGTCATCTTTGTCACCAGATTGGACACTGGAAACGCGAGTGTCCTTTGAACCCGATGAACCAGGTGCAGCAGGAAGGTGAGATAGTTCAGGTACCTGTATCTGAAATAGTTCCCTCTGTGACTAGACCTAGGATGGTGAAAGGGGGGACCAATAGCCCGCATGTGCAAGTCCCTCAACCACCTAGGGTTCAGAATGTACAACAAGGAGTCCGAACTTACATGCAGATGCCCATGTTCGAGGGAAGTGAGGAATTTGGGCCGGATCCGTTGGCATGACGGTGCCTGAGAGGGGAGGAAGACTGCACACTTGGAGCAGTCTTAGAGGTAGACCAGAGGGGACCATTTGTAGAAGCAGACATTGATGGTCACCCTACCACCTTTTTGGTTGACACTGGTGCTACCCGGTCTACTGTAAGATCAGCAGTAGTCCCCAACCTACCCCTCTCGGGACAATCGATCCAAGTTGTAGGTGTAGCAAATAAGAAACTGACTAGCCCACTGACTGAGCCAATTCCGGTGAGAATAGGAACCTTCAAGGATCGACACCAGTTCGTGGTGTGCGATTCGAGTCCGTTTGCCTGTTAGGAAGAGATCTGTTGTGCAAGTTGAATTGCACCATTTATTGCACGCCAAAGGGAGTGGAAGTACAGACAAAGGATGATGATGCGACCTTTAAGGTTTCAAACCAGTGTGTGTGTATAGAAATGTATCCAGCGCTGACAGTGGAGGAACTTCCACTTGATTTGAGGGATTCTGTGTCAATTGATGTGTGGGACCTCAGTGGTGAGGAGATCGGTTTGGTCAAAGGCGTAGACCCAGAGAAAATCCAGGTCAAGCCGAATGTAGGCATTAAGCCTGTAATTGAGTCTATGATCAAGCAGGGAATTCTGAAAGAGATCATGGGTAGCCCGTGCAATTCACCTATCATGGGACTACAGAAACCGAGTGGGAAATTCAGGATTGTACAAGACTTGCGAAAAATCAGTGAGATAGTTGTTCCATGTTGTCCGGTGGTACCAAATCCATCTGTAAACCTGTTTCAGATCCCATGTGAAGCTGAGTGGTTCACAGTGATTGACTTGTGTCAAGCATTCTTCTCGATCCCACTACATGAGGAAAGCCAATTTCTTTTTGCTTTCCGGCTGGAGAATCGTGTGTTAATGTGGTGTCGTATCTCACAGGGGTATATGGAGAGCCCATCGATCTTTAATCAGATCTTGATGAAGAATCTTGAAGGTCTTGTGTTGCCACAGAACTCCGTTTTGGTGCAATACATTGATGATTTGCTCATTGCGTCAGAAACTGAAGACGCTTGCAGAATCGATACCATTGCCTTACTGAATCATTTGGCAGAGAACGGACACAAGGTGTCTCCGAGCAAATTGCAGTACTGTTTGAGTGAAGTGCAGTATTTGGGTCACAGAATTGAGAAAGGCAAGAGAAAGGTGTCACCAGATCGTATTGAGGCTATTACGAATATGCCTGTGCTTACCACTCAGAGAGAAGTCAGAATGTGCTTGGGGATGGTTGGCTATTGTCGCCAATGGATTCCCAATTTCTCCTTTGAAGCGAACAACAGCTGGCGCATAAGGATGTGAGTGATCCGGTACCATGGGACGAAGACTGCTTGAGGTCATTTTTGAGGCTGAGAGAAGCCCTGTGTTGCGCTCCAGCTTTGGGAATGCCGGACTACAACAAGGCATTCGCATTGTTCTGTTGTGAGAGAGAAGGTTGTGCATTGGCAGTCTTGACTCAGAGTCATGGAGGTGTCCGTAGACCAGTCGCCTACTTTTTAGCTACTCTAGATCCAGTAGCTTCTGCGTTGCCCGGATGTCTCAAATCCATTGCTGCAACAGGTGTCAGTATTGAAAGATGTGAGAGTATTGTAATGGGACATCTACTTACAGTTTATGTGCCACACTCTGTTGAACTGTTGATAACGAGGACTAAAACACAGCACCTCACAAACAGTCGACTGACACGTTATGAGCAGGTTATACTTGCTGCAGAGAATGTGACATTGAAGAGGTGTTCTGTTTTAAATCCGGCAACATTGATGCCTATTCCAAATGTAGACGATGAAGATTGTGAGGATCACGACTGTCTCGATGTGACTGAACTGTGCACCAAACCGAGACCAGACATTGTTGATGAACCGCTCCTTGACCCTGATGAAATTTTCTTTGTGGATGGTTCATGTCTAAGAGACAATGTCGGTCGATTGAGAGCAGAGTTCGCTGTATGTACCATCACAGGGGTGGTTGAAGCTGCTTATTTAGAGGGAGTACACTCTGCACAGGTAGCTGAAATCATTGCCTTGACCCATGCCTGCTTGGCGGCTGATCAGATTCGGATAGCGATTTATACCGATAGTCAGTATGGGTTTGGTGTCGTTCACGACTTCGGACAGTTATGGTCACAGAGAGGGTTCATGAAATCTTCTGGTTCGCCCATTAGAAATGGGGAATATGTGAGACAGTTGTTGGAAGCATTGTAATGTCCGAAAGAGATTGCTTTTGTCAAATGTTCAGCCCATTCTAAGGGAAGCGACTTTGTATAAATGGGGAATAGCTATGCTGACGAAGTCGCCCGGTTTTGTGCAGAACAAGAATACATATTTACTGGAGGGTATACTGGAGAAAGCCAAGAAACAACCGATCTTAGCATGATGTTAGCCATGGCAGATACATGGGAGGAGCTAAAGAGACTGCAGGATGAGGTTACTGATCAGGAACGAGATAGCTGGATACAAGCAGGATGTGAGAAGGGAGATGTGGATGTGTGGGTTTCGAGTGATGGACGAGCTGTGCTACCAGAATGTCTGTTGAGTCCTCACCAGAGTGAACTTACGTTGTGACTGATGCCAGGCGTATTGAGCACGTGGAGGCTGAGGTCTTTGACGCTGATCAGCAGTTCTCCGAACCTGAAAATAGACGTGTTGTTACTGGTTCCAGGGGTGGGAATCGAAGGAATACTGACTCTCAATATTCTGAATCCACCACTTCTGAGTAAGGTTCGTGAATTGATCTTGGAGACGCTGGTTTTTCCGACTTTTGGTACTGTACCACCACACCAGGAGTTAGTGGTACTTCATCTTGAAATTCTGCAAGGTGTCTTAGAGATTTTGGAAGCTGATCTTGTTCTGGACTGAAGGTAAAACCTTTATTGTACATAAAAGTCCAAAGAAGAAGATAACCTAGGCCCGAGTGGAAGAAGAATAAAATTAGGGACTTTCCGTCGAGACGATGAAAGAGAGCTAAGGAAGTCTTTTCGTGGACTGTGTAAATAAGGAACTGAAAATTGCAAGGGGGTTTCCAGCTTTGATGCGTTGTTCGAACTGGTTGACAAGCAATACTCAGAGGAGAAAGAGACTATTACTCGTTGCTGTTTGAGAACTTTGCAACATGGCAGATGCTGGAAATACTCATCGTAGGGCCAAATTAGTAATAGGTACACTTTTAGGGTTAGTGATAGTCACTGTAGTTGTGATAGTTGTAGCCTCATATATTATTTCACATGAGCAGGAGGGGGAGGTACAGGGAACACCTACGCCTACCACCTCTAGCCAGAAGGAGGTTACTATAGGAGCTCAAAGAGCTTTGTTACTTGAAGAGAGTCGTAGGTTTCACATAGATTTGTCAAGAAGTGACTTTAAGCTTAATGCTTATGCAAAACTGTTGTATGAGTATGTGGATGCAATGGATGCGAAAGACTGCTATGTGTGCATGCAGCTACCTTCTTCAGTAGATGAGGGTATTAGATACCATCACCTTCCACTAACATATGAGATTTCTTGTAGTTTGTTGCTTAGTATCTTTTATGAGAGAAGACAATTTGAGTATTTCTTTTCCAATTATGATGCAGTACTTCCTGAAGTTCCAGCTTATAAGCATTTGAATAAATACGATTATTACAAGTCAGAGGACTTAGGGCCCGATTCAACGAACTAACTTAAGACAAAATCCTAAACTTTCTACCATTTTCGTATTCACAGAATGCACTTACTCATTTTGGTATTCACAGAAGACACTTACTCACTTCGGTATTCACAGAAGTTAGGAGTCCTAACTTTAGGACTTCTAAATGCCTTCTGTGAATACCGAAAGTCTAAAAATTTATCTTGTGTTACGCATCCCAAGGTACTTTGTGAGAAACGTGTCGCATTTACCATCAACTTTGAACTTAGCAATCTCTACCATTTTTAGGTCGAGCCTAGAGCAGTGCATGCGCTGCTTGCTCGACTTTTAGTAGGGGGTAAAAAAAGTGCTACCCACAAGCTTTTCGTGGCCTAAAGCTTGCGTGCATGTGCGCGTGAACACGCGCAGCCACCATCTGTCTTTCTTATCTCATTAAGCCTTCAAGCCGTCATGGCTCATTAAGTGCTTTTGCGCGCACACAACTCCCTCCGCCTCTCTCTCCCGCTGCAGCCCCCATCTATGCATTCCGCGCGACCAATGCTTGTTGCTTTTATCGCCAATTCACGCCTCTCTTTTTACCCTCTTATACCCAGCTCTCATCACTCATTTTGCCCTTCACTTTCTCCACCTGTTCCTTCCTCCCCTTTGCCTCTCTTCAGTCTGTCAATTTCTTCTCTGTCGTCTTTCCTCGTCCCTTCCTATCGCAGCCGCTCTCCTGTACTCATTTTGCTTTCCCTCCCAACTCCTTCTCCTCTCCCTCCACCCCTCTTCAACATTCCTTCTCAGTGTGAAGCTGTCATCTAACCCCTAAACCATTCCTCTTTTCTGTACCTCCTTTCCTCCTTCCCTCTCCTTCTTCCCACTCGCAATGCTTTCATTTCCTGCTCTCCCTTTTCTCACCTTTCTTTGGTTTCCTCTCAGCCTTGCCTCTCCTCCCAGCCCCCTCCCCTCCTCACTCCCCTCTGTCTGCTGTTGCCCTGTAATCCCCCCTTCTTGTAGGCGCGAGGCAGGCTCAATGAGTCCCTTTGGGTATGGGGCTGGACTGCGGAGATACAGCGCGGATTGCAAACAATTGACATTTTCCCATAAACTCGGGCTTGGGCACCTGATCCCCGGATCACACACACAGCAATAAGCTATTACAACCTTATTGTAATACACAAGGAAAACATTTGTCGCTTTCTAGACACAAGTTGGTGATTGCAATAAGTATTTAGGATTTGTAGTTGCTCATAAATGTCCACCCTTCCTCAACATCTTACGTTTTCTCAACAAATGCAATAAAAGGTGGTTAAAAATGTGTATTGTTTTCTTTACCTGGCAGCAACAAAACCTGCACGCGTATGGTACATAAAGAAAAGCCAAGGATCTGCTTGGATAAATGCCAAAGCTCTGTGGGCTGTATTGGGAAAGTGAAATGTGTGCAGTACCATCAACATAAATAGAATGAAAGCATGTCCGTAATAGTTACGCACGTGAGTTTATTTGGCACCCAAAGAAATGATGAATGCCTGTCTCACGGGACGCGCAAACATTTATGCCCTAAATACGAGTGTCTTCTTAATTCCACTGGGTTAGTGACAGCAGTGACCAGCTCCTTTGGAATTATGACATTCGCAGTGTGCTTCATTGAATCTGTTTAATTTTCACTAACTCATACTTTCTCGTTCACACTCATCTGTACTCACTCTAACTCCCATTCACTCATTTTCACTTATTTTCACTCACTTACATTCCCTCACTGCCACTCACTCATTCTCACTCAGATTCATTCTCACTCACAGTCCCTCTCCCTAACACGCTTCATACTCATTTCATATTCATTCTCTCTCAATCACACTCACTTTCACTTCACATATACAAGCATCTTCACACACACAGACAGACACACGGTCCCACTTACACAGGCCCGTTCTCTCACACAAACACGCTCTCCCCTGCCTGCACTGACACAACGTACATTTAAAGAATTTTATTTAACTTACCTTGGCTGTCAGCAATTGTCATTTTACAACTCTGGAGCGCCACGTTTTTACACAAGTGGTAGTAATGGACTACTATACATTGTTGGTATAGTAAAAACCAGCCGCGGTCGGTAGTAGGAGTAACTGCAGGGCGGTGACGTGGGGAGGGGGAGGGGCAGGGTGGGGCGTAGTAAACAATGGGATATGGAGGTTTACAGGTAAGTTAACATATAAATTAATAAAACGAATTTCGTTGCGTGCACTGCATCCCCAAATGCAATGCAGTGCACGCAACAAAATTCGTTTTATTAATTTATATGTTAACTTACCTGTAAACCTCCGTAATCCATAGTTTACTACCCCCCAATCCCTGCCCACCCCCATGTCATCGCCCTGCAGTTACTCCTACTATCGACCGCGGCTGGTAAAAACATATGCAGAAAACAAGGAAAGAGGAGCACTGACGCCCACAAGGGGTCTGTTCAAGTGTTCTTGCCATTGATTTTGGCAATCCAGATGTAGAACACGTGACGTGTGGCCAACCCTCATCAATGATCATCTGTCCATTCCTTCATCTCTCAGCTATTCTTTCTATCCAGTTTGTCTTGTTACTTCTCTCTTTCTCTCTAAGTTCCCGCCCCCCAGTCTCTCTTTATCACTTTCCTTATATTAGTCTCCTATACTTCCGATCTGTACTTTTTCTTTCTCACCTGTCTCTCACCTATCTCTTCTTTCTCCCATATGTCTCTTTTTACCCTATTGGCTGCCTCTTTCTAGACTTTTCTTAATCACCTTTGCCAAACCTGTCTTCCCCTCTATTTCTATCGCCCTAAACAGTGTCTTTCTCACCTGCCTGACCCACCTGCCCTCCCCTCTCTACAGTCTCTTTTTCGCCTGCCTCTGATGGCCACCTCTCTCATCTGATTCGCCCTCTCTCAAATCAGTCTATATCTATCTTTCCAACATCTCCACACACAGACAAATGCCCACACATACATGTGTTTTCTCAGTTTTTCACTGTCTGTCGTGTCTTCTTCCACTCTTCTAGTCTCTCTGTTGTCTCTGGTCGTTAACTCCTTTTCTCTCTCGCCTGTCAGACCCTTGTGGAGATTGTTATTTTCCGTTTAAAAAGCACACCATCTTCACAACATGCTGCAAAGACAGCTTAGGCCAGAGCCATCATTTCAGGAATGGTGGAAACATTTTGTTTCACTAAATTATTTTATGGTTTCTAAATGTTGGCAAGAGGTTTAACAAGCATTGGCATAGCCAATAGGTCTCGCCTTTGGGGTCTTATAAGTGTTTAGCCATGCAACAGTTGAAGATCGTTATCTACATATGTACAATGCTAAGTTAGCATAACCGCGTTAGATGTTAGAAAGCCATTTTGCCGCTTTTGCTGCTTTTGCACACGACACTGTAGTCACATGTTATTAAATTGAGAAATGCTTACTCGACTTTGCTTCACATGAGAACTGTCTGTTGTTAACATCCCAAACAGTGATCAGCGACCTTGGTCTGTACACAGTGTAAAAGAAACAGTCTGGGTCGCTAGACGGTGCATGTTGTTGAGTTCAGGTTGATCGACCCACTAGTTTAGCCATAACACGCACGCAGCTGCAAATACCTGAAAGTCGAGTGCTTTTAATATTGCAGTGTTACATGTTTTCAACACTTTCGGAAGAAGAGCGTTCCTAGGAGCAGAGCATAGCTGATCCTGTGATGTGAACTCTCTGAGCTGATCTTTACGGTATGGGGTTCCCCATTCAAGCCTAGAGACCTTTTTATTAGTCTAATAATACTATTAGTGTGTTAGAGAAAGGAAGGTGGCTTAGATCCACTGTCATTTTAATATGATTACTCCTTTCATTTTCTATGGTATTGTAACTATGCTGATGGTTTTTATTTTAATCGTTTGTCTGCTAATGTTAGCCAAACTGCTGCATCTTAGGACATGAGGTTTATAAAATAAACTCTTTAAACTTTCACCGTGTCTCTGTTTATTCTGTTGTGGACTGGTACGAGAATAATTACGAAAAGGTATTTCTGATTCCCACCATTCCTGAGAAATATACTAAGACGCTTGTTCTGGGTTGTCTATACATTGGGACCGCCGAGCTAAACCTCGGATAACAAATGGGACACTGATGCTGGCCGGATGAGGGGTTCTGGGTTCTGAGGTGAGTTTTTGGTACACCGCAATTCACTGAGGGCCTGGGTTCCTGTGCATAGTTCTGCTCATAAGCAGAATCCCTGCAACATGGTGCACCTAACGTTTGGTCTATTAATTTGAGACGCCTTAGTAGTGCTTGTATTAGTCCACAACACCCTCACTCTGGTTTCCGGATCACGGGAGTGACGGTTTGACCTACCTGTGTTTCGACTAAATAGGTTCCTTCAAGCTTGATCATTAAAAAGGTTATTTAATCTGAACCCTAGTGCTACTAATATTCTGTAGATTTACTGTTTGTGTCCTAATGGCGTTCGATATTCCGGCTCATAGCCGGGCACCCCTAAAACGTCATCTGGCGAGTACGGGGTGCCAGACGATGGTATGGCTGTGATTTTTGTGGTAAGTTCCGATGCGTTGTTTCCGTTTGAGTTGTTCTACTCTTGGGTTACTTTGCCGGCGGTGAGTGAAGACGATGATACGTTCCACACCTATACTGCCACGCAGCTACCAGCCAACTATAGGCCATATAGGACTCAGGAAATTCCTATTTCTGCCTGGCAGCATAGCATTTGGTTTAATGGCGCCCTTCCCCATGCGGTTATACCGGCGAGAATGGGCCCTTTGTCGATTGCAGGGGCCACATGGCCGGTACTAGCCGGATATACACCTCATCCTCGCTATCTACAGGTAATGGTGGCTGAGTTGCGTGTGCTTCACACAGCCCTTAGTACAGTACATAGGGCTTTAGTGCAGTACGTGTCACGCAACGTGCAGGTGGTCGCTACTGCTGTTGCTGGACAACCAACGGCCCACCACGCGGTGGTTATTAGTCCTGTTATGGTTAATTCGGTTGTAGGCAAGCGACCCCAAAATAGGGATGATTTCCCTTGTTGGCTTGCTGAGAAATTTGATCAGTTGGAAGCGGTTTATCCGCATACTACTCCTGTGGAAAAACACAGGATCCTTACCATCACTTTGCCGAAAGACTTAGTCCCAGACATGGCCGATTGTGAGAACTGGGGTAAGGTCTTTGCAGCGACATACTCGAAGTGCTTTGGCACCCCGTCTATGTCGGTTCTGCCCTCCGTTATAAAACGTGTACAGGAGAATCATGGTGCGGAGGCTGCTATTGAATTGGGAATGCGGCTTGTCGGTGTGTTCGATGTGGTTGCTACCTTGATACTGGGCAACCTCAAAGGAGATGCTATGCAATTCCAAGTGCTTAATAAATTAGAGACAGTGAACGAAGACGACAAGCCGAGGGAATTCGCGAAAATTATCGCGAACGCCTATAAACAAGTTGGTCGTAGCGCCTTAGGGGTTAAACCAACTGTGAAGAATCCTGATTTGATACAGCAAACAAAGGCAAATTCGTCCGGTAAGGACGAACGCCCAAATTTTCCAAAACGAAGTTGGCGGGCGAAAAAACAGGAGAAGCAGCAACAGAAACAGGGGTCTCGTCCCGCCTCTTCAGTACAGTCAAATAGTGAACGCACTTATGATCTGCGTGATCGTGCTACTATTAAGTCACCTGATCGATTTCAGGTTTCTGACCAACGTTCTCCTCGTTCTTCACAGGAAACATCGGCTTCACAGTCCGGTGGCGGAGGCGGTGGCAAAAGTCGGGGTGCACCGCAAGCACGTGATCAATCCTGGCAAAGGCAAGCAAGAGGACTCTGCACGTCAACGACCCCCGTTTCAGAAGAAGAAGGTTGCTGCACTGACAGCGAGGTATGCCTCAGATGGTACAGACGCAGCTTCAGAACCTGACATGGGCGCTAACGCTGTTAGACAGCGCGGCGGAAGTTACAGTAGTGCGACAAGCACTGCGTCCATATCTGGTGGCGACAGCAACTGATATATTTGTGAATATTGAAACTGTTGACACTCGGGTGTCTCCCCCTGATAGACTGTATAATATAGTCATTCAAATTGAAGGTGACATACAACGTACAATTCAAGGTTTTTTTTGGGATAATCTGACCACTACCTATGATATTCTGTTGGCGGAGGCAGATTGGCCTCCGGCTTTCGTTTTAGATGCTCCTAGAGGGGAGGAAGTAATCCTCCCGTCCTTTGCGCACACTGTGCCTAAGGTCCTAGCTAAAAAGTACGCCGGGGAATGGGCTCAGGTGCAAGCGCCTGCGTTATATCGAAATCAGGTTGGCTGGGATAAATTGTCTCCCGGCCATGAGATTCCGTTGCGGACTATGCCCCAACCTCAACCCCAATACCCCATGCGTCGTGAAGCTAGACCTCACGTCGCGTCGATCCTTGAACAATTGGAATATCAGGGAGTAATCGAAACATGTGTGTCACCTATGAATAATCCCTTGTTCACTGTGACAAAGCCTGACGGGTCGTACCGCCTAGTTTTGGATTACCGGCACCTAAACTTTCATTGCCGGACCTGTGCAGTACAGAATACCCACAGTTCGGCTCTCGTCGATAGTCTCGTGAGAAAAAGGTTTAAAACCACACTTGACGTTTCCAATGGCTTTTACAGCCATAACCTGTCCTCTCTTAGTAGTGAGTGGACGGCGTTCACCTCTGGTGGCAAACAAAAACAATTCAAAAGATTACCAATGGGCTATAAGAACAGCCCAGGAGTCTTTGCCGCTCGCGTGGTCTCCCTCTTAGAGGGTATAGACCCGGATGCGTACTCGTACGTGGATGACATTTATCTCACAGATGACGAGTTGGACCCACATCTCCGTCGCGTTGATCGCATTATTGTTTTGTTTGCAGACTTCGGTTACAAATTCAACTTTGCGAAGTCACACATTGCGGAATATACAGTGTTGTTCTTGGGGTACGAACTCAACAATGAAGGTCGAGGATTGGCTCCGCACTTTCTATAGAAGTGCGCATGCCTCCGTGCTCCTACTTCACTGAAGAAATTACAATCCCTGCTGGGTTTTTTGAATTTCGGTCAAATTTACATCCCGGATTATGCCCAGCGTATCAAGCCGCTTTACGCCTTGGTACAACCTACTTTTTCCAAATCTTGTTGGCTGCCAGAGCATTCAGCTATATTGCAGTTATTGCAAGCTGATCTTCTTGCTTCTAAGTACTTACTGACACGTGATAACCACACTAACCTGGTCATAAGAATAGTGCCCGGCGCAGTTGGTTTCACATACTTAACGTTCAATGAGGGCGACACCGTCCCCATTGCTTACAAATCTCACTTGTACACTTCAACAGAACTGTGTTTTTCCGCTGTTGAGAAGGTTCTGACAGCAGTGCAGATGGTGATTCGGAAAGAACGAGCGCTGTCGCAAGGAAAACGCATGTTGGTGGTAACACCCTATCCTGCCCTTGAGGCGGTGACAAAAGCGAGTGTACCGAATTCTAAAGCTTTGCATCTAAGGTGGATACAATGGGCCACTTCCTTGACCTCGCCGGACGTCACTTTTATCTTTGACGCGGCACTTCAGACTCAGGAGTTTTTGCAGTATGAATTCGTTCATCCGGCTCCTCTGTTCTTGCGCCCGCTCGAGGATTACCATTGTGTCATATACACTGACGGTTCTGCGCAACCCGCAACTGGATCAAAGTACGCCTATTCAGCGGCTTGCGCAATTGTAGTTGGTACTTTCGTAAATGGTGAATTCCAGTCCGATGTCGTGCATACGCAGTCATTGGGTGATTGTACCGCTCAGTTGGCAGAGCTTCGTGCTCTGGTGCTTGCACTGGAGTTTGCTGATCCCCGTGTCACTACACTTATAGTGAGTGACTCTTTTTATTGTGTTCAATCTTACAACAACAATCTACATTTTTGGTCTCAGAATGATTACCATGATTCCAAAGGTAGCACTATTAAGCATAAATTGCTCTGGGTTTGAGTGGCAGATCTTAAAGAACGTCTGCCTCTCGTGAATGTAATTCACACTCTTGGTCACCAACGAGTTGGTGTCCAGGCTGTCGGCAGCAGCTTAGCTGACGAGGCAGCAAAAACAGCAATGGCGACATACTTAGCAGCAGTTACAAGATCCAAAAGTAAGATCAATGATGACATCTTGGCAGCAATTGCTGCTACAGAACAGGGAACGAAGCCACCGAGAGGTTTCCCTGCTCGTTACCATTATCGCTTAAGTCCTGATAAAGTCCCATTAGTGAGGATTAATGACGTTGGTGACAGGTTGATTCCCAATGCGGACTGCAGACCTTCTTTGATATTAGCGGCTCACGAGGGCATGGCGTCCGCGCATGCCGGCGTTGCAGCTACTGTATCTCTGCTACAACAACGTTACTGGTGGTGCGGTTTGTACAAACAGGCCAGAGCTTATGTTCTTAATTGCGACATTTGCCAGCAGATTAAACCTTCAACTGCGGCGGGCCCACCACAAACTCCGTTGTACATATCTAATAAACCATTGGGTTGTGTTTATTTAGATCACTGCGGTCCTTTTACCTCTGATACTGCGTACAAATACATCTTGGTTGCAGTTGATTCGTGCACACGTTTTCTGTGGGTGTGGCCACAAAGGAGTGCTGATTCTCGCACTGTCATAAAAGATTTGCGTGTCTTTGTTGGGAGTTTTGCATGTGGTACCTTTCATTCTGATCAGGGCCCGGCGTTCGCCTCTAAGGCGTACAAAGAGGCCATGAGAAATTTGGTGGTCCAAGTCAAATTTTCGTCTCCATACCGACCTGAGGGTAATAGTGTAGTGGAGCGAATGAACCGTGACTTAAAGCAATCTTTGACAGCCAGAGTTTTGGGTACTGGCCGGAACTGGCTTGCCCACTTGTATGACCTGCAACGTGCACTTAATAATCTCCCTAGAAGGTCTCTGGGTGGGCGGACCCCATACATGATGCTCTTTGGTGTTCAAATGTTTGTTCCAGACCTTGATGGTCTAGACATGGCGACGTCAGCCGCACCCTTTGACGTAGATGAACACTGTGCTGTATTCCAGAATCTTCAAGAAGCCAGAAACAGTCTAGCGAAGGAACACGTACCCTCCTCGTCTGAAGCTGAACTTCAGTTTCCGGTAGTCGGCTGGCTACCTCGAGTTGGTGATCTGGTCCGTGAGAAGGTGGAGAACAAGAAGGAGTTCGGCCCCTCTTATCGTGCACCGGTTCCAGTGCTTGGTGTGCAGGGTACTAGAACAGTCATTTTACCTCCGCTTCCTGGTCGAAAGGATAACAGGTACATTTCGATTGACGATGTCAAACTACAGCGAGTGGCCGATTCTTCTTAGTATGACTCCGGCGGTTTCCTGCCCTTCGATGCTGAGAAATTCTGTTGTGACAAATGCAAAAACAACAATTGATGGACAGAAGGCAGAACAATGTCATACATTCACCCCAGTACAGAGATCTGGGCCTAAATCCATCGTTTTTTTGCTCACCATGCCATTCCAGTTTGAACCCAGCCATATGCAAATCAGTCTTGACCCTGTGCCCCATGGGAACAGTCCAGCCCGAACTGCCAAGCCAGGTCCTCCCTGGACTGGAAAAAAGCATCCTAGGACCGGTTTTGGGCTTTCAGCCCTCGTCAGCCAGGATAGCTTGATTCCAGTGGCATGGAGAGCAAGGGACTCACGTCTGAGCATAACCTTTCCACTCGGGGTGACAAATGCAAAAACAACAATTGATGGACAGAATGCAGAACAATGTCATACATTCACCCCAGTACAGAGATCTGGGCCTAAATCCATCGTTTTTTTGCTCACCATGGCATTCCAGTTTGAACCCAGCCATATGCAAATCAGTCTTGACCCTGTGCCCCATGGGAACAGTCCAGCCCGAACTGCCAAGCCAGGTCCTCCCTGGACTGGAAACAAGCATCCTAGGACCGGTTTTGGGCTTTCAGCCCTCATCAGCCAGGATAGCTTGATTCCAGTGACATGGAGAGCAAGGGACTCACGTCTGAGCATACCCTTTCCACTCGGGGTGACAAATGCAAAAACAACAATTGATGGACATAATGCAGAACAATGTCATACATTCACCCCAGTACAGAGATATGGGCCTAAATCCATCGTTTTTTTGCTCACCATGCCATTCCAGTTTGAACCCAGCCATATGCAAATCAGTCTTGACCCTGTGCCCCATGGGAACAGTCCAGCCAGAACTGCCAAGCCAGGTCCTCCCTGGACTGGAAACAAGCATCCTAGGACCGGTTTCGGGCTTTCAGCCCTCGTCAGCCAGGATAGCTTGATTCCAGTGGCATGGAGAGCAAGGGACTCACGTCTGAGCATACCCTTTCCACTCGGGGTGACAAATGCAAAAACAACAATTGTCTGCATTATCAGCATTCCGTACATCATTTGTTTGTTGTAACGCTTTTCGCCCTAATTGGGATGGGTATTCCCAGACGTGGGACCCGTGCTCACTACGCCACTGGAGTCAAGCTATCCTGGCTGATGACGGCTGATAGCCAGAAACTGGTCCTAGGATGCTTGATTCCGGTCCAGGGAAGACATGGCTTGGCAGTTCGGGCTGGACTGTTCCCATGAGGCACAGGGTCAAGACTGATTTGCATATGGCCATGTCTGAACTGGGGTGGCGTAGTGGGCAAAAGAACGATGGATTTAACCCAGATCTCTTGACTGGGGGAGAATGTCTGCATTGTCAGCATTCCGTCCATCATTTGTTTGTTGTAACGCTTTTCGCCCTAAGTGGGATGGGTATTCCCAGACGTAGGACCCGTGCTCACTACGCCACTGGAGTCAAGCTATCCTGGCTGATGACGGCTGATAGCCAGAAACCGGTACTAGGATGCTTGATTCCGGTCCAGGGAAGACATGGCCTGGCAGTTCGGGCTGGACTGTTCCCATGAGGCACAGGGTCAAGACTGATTTGCATATGGCCATGTCTGAACTGGGGTGGCGTAATGGGCAAAAGAACGATGAATTTAACCCAGATCTCTTGACTGGGGGAGAATGTCTGCATTGTCAGCATTCCGTCCATCATTTGTTTGTTGTAACGCTTTTCGCCCTAAGTGGGATGGGTATTCCCAGACGTGGGACCCGTGCTCACTACGCCACTGGAGTCAAGCTATCCTGGCTGATGACGGCTGATAGCCAGAAACCGGTCCTAGGATGCTTGATTCCGATCCAGGGAAGACATGGCTTGGCAGTTCGGGCTGGACTGTTCCCATGAGGCACAGGGTCAAGACTGATTTGCATATGGCCATGTCTGAACTGGGGTGGCGTAGTGGGCAAAAGAACGATGGATTTAGCCCAGATCTCTTGACTGGGGGAGAATGTCTGCATTGTCAGCATTCCGGCCATCATTTGTTTGTTGTAATGCTTTTCGCCCTAAGTGGGATGGGTATTCCCAGACGTGGGACCCGTGCTCACTACGCCACTGGAGTCAAGCTATCCTGGCTGATGACGGCTGATAGCCAGAAACCGGTCCTAGGATGCTTGATTCCGGTCCAGGGAAGACATGGCTTGGCAGTTCGGGCTGGACTGTTCCCATGAGGCACAGGGTCAAGACTGATTTGCATATGGCCATGTCTGAACTGGGGTGGCGTAGTGGGCAAAAGAACGATGGATTTAACCCAGATCTCTTGACTGGGGGAGAATGTCTGCATTGTCAGCATTCCGTCCATCATTTGTTTGTTGTAAGTTTTGTAACGAGAAATTCTGTTGTGGCCCGAGCTTCTGACACAGTGCCTGATGTTGCCATCGAGATGCATGCCGTTACTGGTCCCTTGTTGCCACAAACACCTAGTGGTGTGCTTGAAGAAGTTGAGTATGCTTATCCTGCGGATGTTACCTTGCCTGTTTTACAATCCACCACAGTTGCCCTCTCACAAGACTCTTTTGATTCTCGTTCAATGACTTCCATGGCCCCGTCCAAGGTTTCGATTTTTGTGGCTTGGTTCAAAAAACATTTTTTAATACCCCCTTGGACTTACATTTGGCTGGTGCTCATATGTGTTTTTTTGTTTATGTCCATTGGTTTTGTGGTAGTGTTTTTTAGACTCATCAATGGACACTACCTGAATGAAAGGTCTTCGATTCGACTTATTAATGGAACTTTGGCCCCCCACTCCTCATCACACATTATGAAAAGGGACCAGACTTTTGTGAACATTACTGCCTGGCCTGTACGTGATGGGATCGCTTGGGATGCCGTTAAATTTCAAATTCATGGCCCCACTGAAGTGATTAATGTGCCAAATGTATTTCGTGTTTCTATGGGTGATGTCGTTAAGCAGAACATTCACTCAGATGAATGGGATGTTCAAGGCATAGAAGCACTGTTTTCTGATTTGAAATATTATGCTGCATTTGATGCTGAGGATTTGTATTTAGATACTGCTAATTATGATGAACAATTTTGTTATCAACATTATGGCACGCATTTCCTACACAAAGCAAATACGTTTCGAAATTTTGTGAATTATACACAATGGGAACACTGCCCCGCCCCTAGGATGGGCAGCTCTGCCACGTTAGTGGAAAAGTTCACTTATTTTTCTGATGTTAGTGTGTCCAATCCGGCCTCCTTTTATTTTAAAGTTGCGCCTGAGTCTGCTTTTAAAGTTAGGCTGACACACACCAAATTGTTGTATTCCAAGTCCTTTATGGACGAGTTGGCAATTGGCGGGTATGATCCGTGGAAAGCTACAGTCGATCTTAAATCGGTTTGGGGCTCCAAACGATGGAAGGTACAGGGAACAGAAGCTTTGCATCGTGCCTGTCTTATCCCGAATCATATGTTATTTTTAAATTCCTCGATTTTTCAGACAACCTGTTTTGGATTGGCTACGTCTAAAAAATTAAATTTTCCCTCCGTTCCGGGTCTGGGTGCTTATCCCAATTGGGGTAATCATACGGATCTATCCCTTGCTCTGTTGCAGACACAGGTTTCCAACACGTCCTTCAATATTTCTGAATTGAATCCGGAAGGGTGGTTGGTGTGGCAAACGAGTTCGGACTCCTGTCAACATAGGTTTCTGGATTTAAAGCAGGGGTATACACAGGTTTGTGTGGACCCCCGTTTTGAATCTTCTCACACTGTAACTACCTACTCAGTAGGGAAGTTATGCCAGTCTTGGCTGCAACATTCCACTTTAGCGTCTGTTAAACTTCATTTAGCACGATTAAATGACAAAATAGATTTGAATGATTTTGTTAAGGGTCCTGCAGTTGGCAGGCCCAAACGATGGGTGTATGCTGTTTATAACGAAGTTCGGAAGTTATCACAAATTGAGGCTGCATCCAGATTACGTGCTATTGATCAAGCCAATATGGAAAAAGTGTTGGCTGTAATAGATAATAGTATTAACACCCTATCTTCTAGAATTTATACCTTAGATATTATTGTATCACATGTGGTAGACATTGTGCAGGATGATTTGTCTGTATTGTATCATGGTCAAAATCAGTTGCGCTCTATTATGCAGTTTGTATGGACGTTGCAAATGAATACTTCATCTTTGTTCCTTCCTTTTAATTTAACTGCAAAACAGCAATTCATGTCCATGAAATATGCTACATATTCATTGCTACACATTGAAAAGTTAGAACCTTTGCCTTTCTCTGTTGCCGAATTGAATTCTGCTGTGTGGCTTGTACATGGGTTGATCACATTACCGTTGCCCCTGTTTAAGTTTAGTTCGTGCATGAAACATTATGCTCTAGGCAGATACGAACAATTGGGTACTGCCTTCCTGCATGAAGTTTGGTCGCTCCCTTTCACATACAGATGTGTGAGGGACGGCAAGGAGGTTTACTTGAAAGGTGAAGAGTGCACTTCCACTACGGATCACTCTGTTGTGTGTAGGCACATTCAATTGCATGGTGCATGTAATGTGCACGCCCCTAATTTAGCTTGCGTTCTGAAAGGGATTCCTGTGCCAGTTATTACTCCATCTTTTACGCTGCTTGCTAACGGTAGTTATTTGCTGTTAAATAATGAAGCTTGCTGTGGGATGTTAGTGGGAATTCCCTACATAGTGACTGTATCACAGAGAGTAGGTTGCTGTAATAACGTCCTGTTCCCACCCCTGCATGGCCGGCTCGATGTATCCATCTGGCCTTCCATTCCAACCTTGAAAGCAGAGTTCAACAAGATGAGCAGAATAAGGGCTCTATTGTCTCAAAAAGAAGTCGCGTTGACTTCATCCTGGGAAACATTTGTCCTTCACGTGGCAAACACGCGCACTGAGGTGCAAGCGCTTTTGAATACTGATCTACCACTTCATTTTGGGACTCTGATACAGACTATCTTTAATGCCTCATCCACAAGTGGCGTAGCTCATTTTTTTTAAATTGTGGGCTGCGGCCTCGTGACCTCTTTTCAAACTATTTTTGGAGTGATCCTGGCCTTTTTTCATTCTATTTTTTCCAGTGTCTTCGGAGGTCTCCCTTTACTTCTCGCCCTCATAACTGGAATACTGTTGTTGATCTGCGCCCTGCTGCTCCATCTTCGTAACCGGATGCTTGAATTCTATGGCACTTTACCACTGGCTACTCTGAGCGTAGCCTATGGATTGTCCTTCCGGTTTGCCTACTTTACTTGTGTGCAGCCAGTCTTTCATTGCCTAGATTGTCCGTTCCAGTGGGCTCTGGATTTGTGTCTGTCAAACTCGGTGTCTCCTGACCCGGATTATGATCGGCTAATGAGCCCCTTAGTGGCTCATGAGTTGGACTGTTCTGGTGTCGGGATTATGGCCTGTGCAGCAGCGTATGGAGTTCTTGGAAATTGGGACATCGGAACGGCTGCGATTGACTTCTTAGCAAGAAGTTATCTTGAAGAACACACCAGTTGTCCTCGTCTGGTGCTGGAGGCTCCGGTGGTTGAGGAGCATGTATGTTCCTTCCCCGTCCTGAACTGGATGGCAGATAATTTTGCGGAACGTTCCAATGATTTCCTCTTGAAAGCTGTTGAAACTTATTGTGCCTATACATTGATGGATTGACTTTTTACTTTCTTTTTGTCCTACGTCCTTCAATGATGGTTTTTTTATTTTCTACTTGTTTTTTTACTCCGATTTAACCTTTTTCTTTGTTTTTTTTTTCTTCGAACTTTCTCACTGCCCTTATATGGACTTATAGTTCATGCCCTTGGTTCCGTTATATCAAACTTGAACTCTGCGTTCTTGCAAGTGCGCCCCTACTGGTTAGTGGTCCGATCAAGGGGGGGTGTAGTGAAGATCGTTATCTACATATGTACAATGCTAAGTTAGCATAACCGCGTTAGATGTTAGAAAGTCATCTTGCCACTTTTGCTGCTTTTGCACACGACACCGTAGTCACATGTTATTAAATTGAGAAATGCTTACTCGACTTTGCTTCACATGAGGACTGTCTGTTGTTAACATCCCAAACAGTGAGCAGTGACCTTGGTCTGTACACAGTGTAAAAGAAACAGTCTGTGTCGCTAGATGGTGCATGTTGTTGAGTTCAGGTTGATCGGCCCACTAGTTTAGCCATAACACGCACGCAGCTGCAAATACCTGAAAGTCGAGTGCTTTTAATATTGCAGTGTTACATGTTTTCAACACATTCGGAAGAAGAGCGTTCCTAGGAGCAGAGCATAGCTGATCCTGTGATGTGAACTCTCTGAGCTGATCTTTACGGTATGGGGTTCCCCATTCAAGCCTAGAGACCTTTTTATTAGTCTAATAATACTATTAGTGTGTTAGAGAAAGGAAGGTGGCTTAGATCCACTGTCATTTTAGTATGATTACTCCTTTCATTTTCTATGGTATTGTAACTATGCTGATGGTTTTGATTTTAAACGTTTGTCTGCTAATGTTAGCCAAACTGCTGCATCTTAGGACACGAGGTTTATAAAATAAACTCTTTAAACTTTCACCGTGTCTCTGTTTATTCTGTTGTGGACTGGTACGAGAATAATTACGAAAAGGTATTTCTGATTCCCACCATTCCTGAGAAATATACTAAGTCGCTTGTTCTGGGTTGTCTAGACATTGGGACCGCCAAGCTAAACCTCGGATAATGAATGGGACACTGATGCTGACCGGATGAGGGGTTCTGGGCTCTGAGGTGAGTTTTTGGTACACCACAATTCACTGAGGGCCTGGGTTCCTGCGCATAGTTCTGCGCATAAGCAGAATCCCTGCAACAGTGCTGCATAACTAAATACCTATAAGGTCCAAAAAGTGAGACCTATTGGCTATGCCAATGCTTGTTAAGTCTATTTTTGATTACAGTATTGTGGATTTTTGACGTTTGGGTCTTGTGTTAAGTCTATATAAAGATTACTTATTTTTATAAAACCTGTATGGTGTCCATCTGTAGTGTTTTCACTGTATTACTGTATGTGTTCACAAATGCTTTACACACAGCCTCTGAGAAAAGCCTTCCTGCTCGTGCCAAGCTTCCACAGGGTTGAGCATGGGGTATTTAGGAGTGTAGCCCTCTTAACCCTAACTAGAAGCAAGGGTCCCTATTTGGGCAAAGGTGCAAACCATTGCCAACTAGAGACCCCCAGTTCTAACACTGGCAATTTTAAGAAAGCTGCAATTTTTTTAATCTAGGGGCTACATTTTCTCAACTGATCCACCAGCTGTGTTCGTGAAAACATTTAAAAGACAACTCGGCTATGCATGGTGAAAACCCCACCATGTCCAGGGCAGGCCTACATTGTGCCTGCTAGCATGTGCCACTGGTTATTCAGGCGGGAAACGCCCTCTCTTTTTAGGTCTCCCTTAGGCAGCGCTTGCACTGTCTCGTTGAGACATGCAGTATACACTATAGTGTATATAAGCTCCGCCCACTCTCCACCCATCATTTTCATTGGCCGGTGTCCTAGATGGTGCCTTCCGATTGGTTGTAGGCTTGTTAGTCCCTCCTTATGATGGACATTTCTTCATTTTTGTCCTTCCACGGCTATTGACCCCTTTACTGCACAGACTACTTTCTTCCAATGCCTTCTCACACCCCCATACTATTGCCAATGCTTGTTTTATTTGTCTCTGCCAATGCTTGTTTTATGTGTCTCTGCCAATGCTTGTTTTATTTGTCTCTGCCAATGCTTGTTTTATTTGTCTCTCCCCACAAAGCTTGTTTTATCTGAGATCTCTGTTTAATTATTTAGGATTAATACAGCCCACGCCGTGGTCCTTCTTATAATTATTTATCATTATACAGCCCAAGCTGAGGATCGAACTCTGCTCTCTAGCTCCAACGTCGGCAGCTTTATATGTTACACCACCGCTCCTCGCTTCAAGACAAGCCCCCTTAAAGGGGTTGATCTTTGTGTCCATTGCGTGCACTTTGTAGTGCCCCTGGGGTAAAAGCAGGGACCTACTAGAGTGCTTCTCTATCAGAATGCACTTTGCGGTCCCCCCGGGGCACAAGCAGGCATCCACTTCAGCATGCCTAAGCAAGTGTGTGATGAGTCGATGCTTGTGTGTATGCTTGCACATGCGAGGCTGCAGAAGTGGACGGATGGCGAATTTCACGATCGCCAGGCAACCCAGGATCTTTTAATGTTTCTGCTGCCCGGGGGTCAGACACCACAGCCGGGAGCCCTGACGTCAGCCAGGAATGAGGGAGATAGGCAGGGAGGGGGCAGTAAGTAGGGAACCCGGTTCGAATCTCGCATCGGCTCACCATCTTGAAATCCTGGGCAAATTATTTAATATCCCAATGCCTAAAAATACACAAAAATGAATTTGTTCTTGTGTGATGCAAGTAGTGCTGATATAAATGTTGCATTCCTCCAGGTCGAGTTTGCGCTACATAGCCTAGCCCTTCCTTTATTTCTTTTACCAATGAAATTTATTTTGCCAGAACGAGGCTTGGAACGCACTTCTCCTCCCGTGTGACGTGTCTGCCAGCTAGCTACAAGAGCATGCACTGCGCGTCTATCGCTTTCTGCTTCTGTCATTGTATCCAGATATATGATAGAACAAGTGACATTACACCTCCAACAAAACCAGGTATGATGCTCGAGGGATATTGGAATAAATAGCTTTTCAGCAACTTGGACGTAGAGTGTACTTAGAGAAAGGCAAATTGAACCCTCTTTAATTAGGGCTGAAAAACAATCCTGGGTTTACCGGAAATTTTGAATCAAGTGTTTAGTGTTCACAAAGATTGTGCTACTTCCTGTTTTGGTGTAAGCCGCTCCTCGAGAATTATTACTTTCAAATTAGTTCAATCGATCAATCAATCAATCATATTTATAGAGTGCTCTACTCACCTGTGAGGGTCCCAATTCGCTGAAGGGGGGGAGCGGGGGGGTGCTGCTACTGCTCGAAGAGCCAGGTCTTGAGGTGTTTTCTGAAGGTGAGATGGTCCTGGGTCAGTCGTAGGTGTGCGGGGAGGGAGTTCCATGTTTTGGCTGCCAGGTAGGAGAAAGATCTTCCGCCGGTGGTTGTTCTGTGAATTCGTGGGATGGTGGCAAGGGCGAGGCTGGCGGAGCGGAGCTGGCGGGTGGGAGTGTAGAACGAGAGGCGGTTGTTGAGGTATTCGGGGCCCATGTCATGGAGCGCTTTGTGTGAGTGGGTGAGGGGCCTGAACGTGATCCTCTTGTTGACGGGGAGCCAGTGCAGGTTTCTTAGGTGGGCGGATATGTGGCTGTGGCGAGGGACGTCGAGGATGAGTCGTGTGGAGGCGTTCTGTATGCGTTGCAGACGTTTCTGAAGTTTGGCGGTGGTTCCTGCGTATAGGGAGTTTCCGTAGTCCATTCGGCTGGTGACGAGGGCCTGGGTGACGGTCTTTCTGGTTTCGGTGGGGATCCACCTGAAGATTTTCTGGAGCATGCGCAGGGTATTGAAGCAAGAGGACGAGACGGCGTTGACTTGCTTGGTCATCGTGAGGGAGGAGTTCAGGATGAATCCCAGGTTGCGTGCGTGGTCCGAGGGTGTCGGTGCGGAGCCCAGTGCTGTGGGCCACCAGGAGTCGTCCCAGGCGGATGGGGATTGTCCGAGGATGAGGCGCTCCGTCTTGTCTGAGTTCAGTTTCAGGCGACTGAGCTTCATGCATTCTGCAACGTCTTTCGTTCCTTCCTGGAGGTTGGTTTTGGCGGTGGCTGGATCTTTGGTGAGGGAGAGTATCAGCTGGGTGTCGTCGGCGTAGGAGATGATGTTGATGTTGTGTTTGCGTGCGATGGCAGCGAGGGGGCTCATGTAGATATTGAAGAGGGTAGGGCTGAGCGAGGAGCCTTGGGGTACGCCGCAGATGATCTCGAAGGCCGCTGAGCGGATGGGAGGGAGGCGGACTCTCTGGGTTCTGTCGGAGAGGAACAAGGTGATCCAGTCCAGGGCCTTTCCTTGGATCCCAATGTTGAAGAGGCGGGTTATTAGGTTGCGATGGCATAGTGTATCAAAAGCTGCTGAGAGGTCCAGGAGGATGAGGGCGGTTGTTTCTACGTTGTCCATCAGGGTCCTGATGTCGTCGGTGGCTGCAATGAGGGCGGTCTCGGTGCTGTGGTTGGCTCGAAATACGGACTGGGATGGGTTGAGCAAGTTGTTTGCCTCGAGGAAAGCAGTCAGCTGTTTATTGACGGTCTTCTCGATGACTTTAGCTGGGAAGGGAAGAAGAGAGATGGGGCGGAAGTTCTTGAGGTCTTTGGGGTCCGCTGTGGGTTTCTTCAGCAGGGCATTGATTTCGGCATGTTTCCAGCTCTTGGGGAAGGTGGCTGACGCGAAGGAGATGTTTATGACGTTCCGGAGATGGGGTGCTATGATGGTGTCGGCTTTGTTGAAGATATGGTGGGGGCAAGGGTCAGAGGGGGAGCCGGAGTGGATGGATTTCATGACGTTGGTGGTGTCTTCGGTGCTGATGGGGGTCCAGGCGTTAAGGGTGGTGTTGGGGGTCGCTGGTTCGGTGACTGGAGGCGGGGTCTGAGGTCCGAAGCTGTCGTGTATATCTGCGATCTTTCGTGGAAGAACGTGGCGAGGGAGTCGCAGAGTTCTTGTGATGGTGTGATGTCATTGTTGCTGGCACTGGGGGTGGAGAGCTCTTTGACGATGTTGAAGAGTTCCTTGCTGTTGTGGGTGTTGTTGTCTAGACGTTCTTTGAATGATGTCCTTTTGGTGGTGCGGTGTGGTCACTATACTGGCCTGCGCACAAGAAAGTAATGCGCATCACTGCTATGTGTGCATCTTTTAGTGATGGCTGCCTTTCATTGAGAAAAACCTCACAAAAAGAGATGCTGCCTTTGGATTATTGCATTGTTCTAATCATTTGTTGTAAGTTATTGTAGCTTAAAATTGGGTGTTCGCTCTGCGACTGCCTTCTTCCTGAATTTGCGGCGAGATCCTTTTATGTCGCTGTTTCATATGAATTGATTGTCCTGGGGAAGATTAGCTTGTGGTGAGAGGTTTGCTCGCTAGGTTGAATGTGGCTGTAGACAGGGTATTTATTCTTCTTATTGTTTTAATCTATTCTAGGTGTCATTTACATTTCGAGTTTTTGTGAGATTAACTGTTCCATATTACCTCTAGAGGGACAGTGTTAGTGTTAGACAGCTGTGGCAATAAAATAATGTTTCTCACTCATACGTTTATCTTTCAATTAACTTATTAATAAGAGAAATTGTGGTGGCTGCCTTGGTTTAAAAAGCACTGGAGATTTTCATCTGTGAACTCCCTTTTATTGTTTAGGTAAAAGAGGTGCCACTCTTGTGTAAGTTTTGGCATTCTGCTATTTTAGGATGCGTTTTAGCAGTGGTCTTTTGAATTTCTACCTCTGCTAAATTTTAGGGCTAATCAATTCCAGGCCAGGGTAGACAAATTGCAGTCTTCTACCAAAGTACCTCGAAGACAAGCAGAAGTAAATTACCTATGCAAAGAGTGTACCATGTGGCAGACCTAGTTTATAAAGGAAGAAACGTGTATGGAGGGAATTAACACCCAATGAAGCTACTGGTTTATCTGTGACGAATGTATAAAAGCTAATAGCGAATTAGGTGAATTAAGTGAGGCATAAAGACAAGCAAGGAAAAGTCCTTAAGCATCACTTGGCTTGTGTCCATATGCAGGAGGAAGTATTTCTCCAGTTGTGGGGCAACAGTGCAGCAATTTGCCATTGTTTGTTAAAATGCTTTGTGCTACTCGTACATTGTTGAAGTATACTGCAAATTGCTACAAAGCGTGTGAGGAGGTACACTCACAGTTTTTTTTAATTATGATTCAGATGACTCTCAAAAATCTCTCCCTCCAATAGCCTGGGAAGTTCTATAATGAGTAATGGTATGCCAAATGGTATTTCCTGTAGGCGATTTCCATGATTTGTTGGAAGGTGAGTCTGCTTTAAACGTTGGTCCTTTTTTTTTTTCTTCTTTCCTCGTTCTATTGGCCTGCACAAAACCTCTGCAATCTGAGGGAGGTGCTCTTTGCGGGGGGGGGGGGGGGGGGGCAATAAAGCACTGCAACACTGTGTATCACCACTATGATAGCAAGGCTTCAATCTAAAGTAGACACCAGAAAACATTTAAAATAAATCTTAAATTCAAGTTCTGGGCTCTGGTTTCCTCTAGGGGTGGATGTTATCTGTTGGGCGATCTCATTTTTTAGCTCGAGCATTGGAGATCTCTTGTATATACTTTAGTATATACTTATGTGTATGTACTTTGGGGGCTCTGGAGATCAACCCTATGACTTGTCTGCTTCCGCTTAGGGACTTCTTTTCTGTTCAACTGCCTCTATTTAACTGTTTTGATAGAAAACAACCAGCAGAGGTCAGTAAAATACCAGAATCACTTTAGCATTCTCTCCATTCCAGTCCATAGAAATTGTCTTCCATGAGCACCTGTAGAAAATATTTTTTTCACATTTTGTTTTTTCAGTGATATGACCACCAAAGGCCCTGATTTTATATTATAAACAGAGCTTTGGACTATATCATTTCCCTCTAAAAGGCATATTTCTCTCCATGTGTTCCCATACCTGGCGTGTCACACAGTTTGGTGCTTACTTTCCCTCCTAAAGAACAGTAGATGTTTCAGCACCCAGGCTAATGTGCTGCATAGCTATATACATATAAGGTCCCAACGGCGAGACCGATTGCATTGCAAATGCTTGTTTTTCAGGCACAGATCCCCGCTTTAGGGGTTGATTTCTGAAAGAGAAAAATAAATGCTGGGCGGTATACAACAACATGGTGGCCCGTTCATTCAGATGTGCAACTGTACGTTCACAACAACAACAGACGGACTTTTGACAAAGTGATACATGACAACAGTGAAGGTATCTCTAAATAGGGCCGGTGTCCTAGGCTAAAGGTCATGGGCTTGGCGAGCCGCCCACCAGAGTACAAAAGAGGACACTTAGCGCTTTAATGCGTGCAGCAACAAATGTATATGTAGGCGCTGGTGGCGGTGGTGCTGCAGAACCCCCCTGTAATATCATGCTTGAGTTCAGAAGGGGAACGCACCATAAAGATGCCATTGAATTTTGAGATTATCTTGTCACATTTGCTGCCGGATCAAAGGCAAAGGTCAAATGTCAGGCTGCATTTGCTGCCGGTTCAAAGGCAAAGGTCAAATGTCAGTCTATGCCCTTTAAGTAATTGTTGCTTAATTGGAAACTGTTGTGCAATTTTATTTCTCTGACTGAAGTGAAGGGATTTTGCAAAAATAGTGATCTAGGATGTCAGTTTTTTATATAACGCACAACAATATTTAAACACCATGAACTATAAACATATTTCAAATTATATCAGCAATTAGGAAAGCAAAAATGAAGCACATTGGCAATTCTGAAATGTGATGGGGTCAAAGATTTTAATAGGATCAAAGCATGTCAATGCATTTATTTTGTGACGCGCAAATAGTAAATATCCGCTGAAACCCCATTTCCATATATTATCGTTTTTGTGATAAATAATTTTAGCAGTGAAACCGTATGTCTGTGTAATTTTAGTGGCCACTTCAACTGAAAATGTGCTGTCTGTAAATGACAGTGCGCTACCTCACCAGAGCTCCAAAAATGCACCCCAGCTGCACCCCACGCCCTGCCACTTCCCTGCTGAACGGGCCGGCACATTTGCTGTACGCTTCTTCTTTGTTTAAAGCTGGGGTTTTCCCAATCCGTGTGACTCCAGTGATGTAACATCAATGGCAGCACCCCCACCTTGAACGCTGTTCCAGCACCACTGGGGGTTCAGAGAGAATGGCCGGGCAGGTGGGGCTAGGCAGGCTCAAAAGCACATGACCCAGCAGCCAGCTCCTCCTCATGTCAATAGCAACTAAATACAACTAGGAATAAATACTCTGCTTTAAAGTAAAAATACTTTCCTTACAAAGTCAGAGTAACTCGTTTTGACTTTTTTGTGCGTGAGAAACGGATTCTTCTGTTTGGGTTTCACAGCCCTTCCCTAGAGGAGCCCATACAAACCTCCACAGCCTTGAGCATACTTTATATGCTTTCTTTGTTCAGTGAAATCTCCTTTTGTGGTCTAATTGTGCTTAAGGCTATGGTACAGTACAATACTTAAGCTGCATTTGGCTATTTCTGGATACTTTTATTTTTTCCTTTTCTCTTATTTATGTTTTGTTTCACAACACTGGCTGGGGAACCAGTTGTACAACATTTCAAATGTCTTCTCTCTAATTACAACTTTTCTTTTGATGATTGTCTTAGCCTTCCAAAGCACTTCAGTGGTGCTGGGCCTTGTATGCTCACTATTGACCTAAGTAATTGAAGAGCCTTTATTGTGACCTTAGACCAGGTGTGTACCCAGCATTGGAAGAATTGGGGAGGGGCAAATTATGAATTGTTGTGCTGCTGTTGAGCACATGGGGGGTCCGGTGCCTTGATAAGCAGCTGGTTCAAACTTCAAATATAGTACCCAATGGTATATGTAGGCACTACTCCAATACTAGAAAAACAAGAATTGTTTGTGCAGAGACCAATCTGTATCACTGTCAGTACAAGTTGTAAGGAAAGTATTTTTATTTTAAAACAGAGTATTTATTCATCGTTTCATTTAGTTGTTATTGACATGAGGATGAGCTGGCTGCCAGGTCATATGCTGTCGAGCCTGCCTATCCCCACCCAACCATTCTCTCTGAACCCTCAGTGGTGCTGAAACAGTGTTCAGAGTGGGGGTGATGCCAATAATGTGACATCACTGAAGTCACACGGATTGCAAAAAACCCAAACCTCATACAAAGAACAAGCGTACGGCTAATGTGCCGGCCCATTCAGCCGGGGAGCAGTAAGAGTGTGGTATGCAGCTGGGGTGCATTTATGGAGCTCTGGTGAGGTAGCGCACTGTCATGTACAGACAGCACATTTTCAGTTGAAGTGGTCACTAAATTTGCACAGACATATGGTTATTCTAGGAAAATTGTTTATTGCAAAAACAATAATATGTGGGGAAGGGGTTTCAGCGAATATTTACTATTTGCACATCACCAAGTAATGCCCTGATGTGCCTTGATACTATTAAAATCTTTGTCCCATCACATTACAGAATTATCAATGTCTTAATTTTTCCTTTCCTAAGTGCTGGTATAATTTTAAATAGGTGTATAGTTCATGGTGTTTAAATATTGTTGTGTGTTAGATAAAAAACTGACTTCCTACAGCCTTTCCTTTCACCTCCTGTGCCCAGCGCAGGATTGTCACCTAGATCACTTTTACCTTTGTCATACGGAAGCCCTCAAACACCCAAAGGGTGGCATGCTTCCTCATAGGGCTTCTCTTCACATTGATATAGGCCTATATCTATGTGGGCTACAATTCTATATACATATGTGGAAGCTCTTGAGGTGTGACCTGGTGAGGAAACTCAAAGATGTCTTGAGGTGTTTCCTGGAATGACCAGGCCTGAATGGGAAAGGAAGGTATGTGGAATCTTTAGGTGCTTTCTATTATCAACGTATGCCTAAGCTGCCTATTGGTGGAAAATATCATCCCTTATGGGTCCCTAATGAACAGGAATACACAATGAGGGCCATGATATGGCCTACAAGGAGGTTAACATGTTTTGGCCTCTTAGAAGCCCTAAAAAGTGCTACTGTACTTCATCAGGACCTATCCCTCTCTATTGCTGATAAAGAAATATAGTTAAAAAAAATGGATACACTAATCCGTAATCATAAAGAGTGGGAGTTATACCTGACAGACTTTGGTGTAGTTTTCCCTCAAATGTTTTAACTTATCTCTTCCTGTTTTCTGAAAGTCGTTTATGTTACCTTTAGGAATCTGTTTACTTTACTACTGCTAACCAGTGCTACAGTGCTAGTGCTCACTCCTTTAAACATGGTAGGATTAGCTTACACCCACTTGGCATATTTAATTTACTTATACATACCTAGTAAAATGGTACTACATATACCAGGGCGGGCCTGTAAATTAAATGCTACTAGTGGGTCTGCAGCACTTATTGTGCTACTCACTTAAGCAGCCCTGTAAAACATGTCTCAGACTTGCCATTGCAATCCATGTGTGGTTGAAGACTCCCAGTCTAAAAATAAACTTTTTACCAGGCCTAAACTTCGATTTTTAATACATATAAATCACCCCTAAGGAAGGCCCAAGACACCCCATACGGCAGGGTACAGTTTATTTCAAAAGTTGGACATGTACGTTTCAGTTTTAATTGTCCTGGAAGTAATAAACTCCCAAATTCGTTTTCACTACCATGGGGCCTACCTCTCCCATAGGATAACATTGGGTTACCTTATAACCTTTAATAAGTGCTAACTTTTGATTGAGAACTGGTAGAAAAGTCAAGTTTGTTTTAAAAATAATTGGCAATTAATATCCACTTTAATTGTGAAGTCAGATTTTAAGTCATAATTCTGAAAATACTACTGTTAGAAAGTTGCCATTTTCTTGTCCTAACCAATTAGTGCTCGCATCCTCTGTCCGGGATCACAGGACTGTGAATAGTTGGTAGTTGGCCTCTCTGTATTCCTCTAAGACAGTAAGAGACAGGGGGACTAGATGTTAGTAGGATGGGCCATCCTGCCAGGATGGTGGGACAGAGTTGTTACCTGTCCCACTTTCATTTCAAAGGGGTTGCCTCAGCACACTCACAAAGAACTTGACACCAGTCTGTTGTCACCCCGACCTCTAGGAACCTGGCCATAGGAGGGAGGAAATTTCCAGAACCACGTGTGGGGAGAAGCCTAGAAGTTTCTCCCACTTCAAAGGTTGATACCAAGTATAAATATTGGAATCTCACCCCACTCTTCAGAACACTCCTGGACTTATGGAAGCATTCCAAAGGACTGCCTTGTACTAAGAGGACTTTCATGCTTCTTGAGGCCTGCCTTGTTTCTCAGAGGACTGACCTGCTGCTACGAGAGGACTGCTCTGCAGTTTGAGCCTGCCTTGTTCTTCAGAGGACTGCCCTGCTGCTTGAGGCCTGTCTTGCTGCGTGAAGAGAAGAGAGGATGATCTTCATGTTGCTGGGAAGACCTCAGTTGGTTGACCTCCTATTCTGAGATAAAGGGACACAACAAGCTCCAAAGGTCTCCCTGCCCAGCTGACCTGCCGCGACTGGCCCTTTGATTGGACTTGCCTTAACCCTGCTGGCCTCTGCTAGAGTGAGTCCCTGATCTCCAAGAAGTGCCTCCCCGGGTCCTGGAGATTTGGCTGGCATCAGAGTACACTGCTCTGGAAGACAAGGAGAAATCCTGAGGTTTTTGAGTCTTCAAGGCAGGAAACAGGCCCATTTATACTGAGACTCTGCTGCCCGTGACATCTGCCAATTCAAGGTTCCTGTAAACCCGACCCTTTGCGTGACAGCCACCGCCAGCGATGACGGGCATCAAGAGATCGGCACTTCAAGCTACAGCAGCGACAGCCCGTGGTGACCTCCAAAGAGAAGATCCATCAACAGCTGTCTGCGACATCCTACCAGATCATCATTCTACAACGACAGCTGTCCATGACGCCAGGCCTGCTCTTCATGCTACAGGAATGACCATCCACAACGCTCCGCTCGTGACCTCCTCCACCGCAAACTGGACTCTTTGCACTTCATCGGGGTCAACCTGAACTTGCGACTTTCCCCTGGTCTAACACGACCAGATGACTGAGAGTGATGTTTTGTGCTTTTAGGCACTATACTTATCTAAAACCTTGTAACTACAGATCTCTGGTTCTACTAATTGGATATTTGTAGACCTGGTACCATTGTATTTATTAAAATGTACTCTATTTTTCTAAATTGGTATGAGATTTTTCTTGCATTATGTTTTCACTTTATTGCTTGTTGTGTTCTGCATCAATGGTTTACACTTTGCCAATAAGTTAAGCCTGAGTGCTTTTGTGCCAACTTTCAGAGGGTTAAGGCAAGGCTAATTCAGTGACTCTTTGTGGATTACCATTACAGGGATTTTGGTTGTTCCTTGAGGAGGGTCTTCACCTCCCTCAACCAAAAACCCCATTTTCTTCAGAGGGTATGTGTTATGTTGTTTATGCTCAATGTTATTAGAATCTTTATGTTTATTCCAATGTATGCTTTTCAGACACTGTCAGTTGGTACCTGGCCATCTTGGGATGATAACAGTTTGGTTGTGTCTGCAACAAATCTTCTTACTGCTTCAACTCCTCTGAAGTTGTGAAGTCCTTTGTTACAGATTTTTGACAATGAGCTTCGACCAGGGGGGCACACAACTCTATGCAGTGGTCAAGTTACCCTCTGTGCTATAAAAAGACTCTACAGTCATGCTTGTCATAGAAGTATAAGGATCTAGGTAATAACCCTTCTCCGAGTATCTAAAGAGTTGTCAGAGCTATGTGAGGTAGTGCGAATCTCTGTATTTCTGCCGGTCAATGTTTTTTTTTCATTTTACTGTCTTTTCATTGCATGTCTATGGTAATCTTATTCCTCTCGTGCTCTGCACTGTAACATTTGCTGATTGGATCTATTCTCGCACCTGGAACTGGAACCCACGAAGTGCAAGCTCTGCTCCTCCTTTCCTCTTCAAAAGTGGGTCTTTTTTCTCTCATGCTGCGCTATGCCGGTGTGTGTTCATGTCATAACACAGAGGTGCCACGTTAGATTGGAGAAACGAGTATTGTGGAGTGTGCTGATCCCAAGTTTCGTTTATTTTAAGAGCATGTGCACACCTCATCATTGGTTCACTTTATCATTCTGCTTCACTGATCAACTCGGATTTGTGGATAAACGTTGAGCATTCCCAGTGATACGCTCACCTTATTCTTATACTTTGGAGGTAAATTCTTTTTTGACTCCCTTCCTCAATTTACCTGTTCAATAACCTTTGGGGTGAAATAGCGCTGCCTCACCATGGATGCACACAGCCACATTATTGCTCCACCACTATTTTTATTTCAAGCTGGCCCTCCACCAACTGAATGGGAGGATTGGTTGGGAATGTTTGAAAATTACATCACTGGTTTGGATAGACAGAATTTTTACCATGCCAGGGAAAAAGCATTATTATTAAGTGCTCTGAGAATTGAAGGGCCTTATGACCAAATGGCCAACCTCGTGATGATATATTTAAAGAAGCACTTAAATGGCTTGAAACCATATTTATGAAATAAGTCAATTTGGTTATGGCGAGATTTAGGGCCCGATTCACAGAACAAACTTAAGACAAAATCCTAAACTTAGTACCATTCTGGTATTCACAGAATGCACTTACTACTTCTGGTATTCACAGAATGAACTTACTACTTTTGCGATTCACAGAATAAACTTACTACTTTTGCTATTCACAGAATGGATTTACGACTACTAACTTTACGTCTGCACTCGGGCCGGAAATTCCGGCCTGGAGGCGGAGCTTCCGGCCCGGAGGTGGAGATTTTGGCCATGGCTAAATCTCCGCCACTGGCCGGAATCCCCACCACTGGGCTGGAAGCTTCGCCTCCGGCCCGGAAGCCCCGCCTCCGGCCCGGAAGCCCCGCCTCCGGCCCGGAAGCTCCATGGATGCATGCCCTTTGGTTGTGTGTTTGATAGAAGAATCAAGTCAATTCTTGCTGTGGGTGAAAGTGCCACTGGGATTGGTGCTATTGTATCTCAGTTCCACTGCAGGAAGGAATTCACAGTGGCATTTGCATCTCAATATATTATAACCTCAGAAAGGAATTATTCTGTCATTGATTGGGAGGCCCTAGCAGCGACCTGGGTGCAGAATTCTTTTGCACAAATTTGTGGGAAACACCGCTTGTGCTAGAAACTGATCATAAATCTTGGGTGAAGAGTTTGCTCCCAGGTGGTACCAATAAAATATCTACAAGATTGGCCGGACAAGCTGCCAAATTGCAAACATTTAATTTTTTCAAGGATTGAGGAATGCCCAGACGGACACCCTTTATCGTCTTTCGATGGATTGGAAATTAGTTGATGGACCTTCTCTGGTTGCCAGTGAGAATGAGGGAACAGTAGTTTCTGCACAGGATGCAGTTGATTCTGGGTCAGGTGCGGTGATTGTTTGAGGAGTGGGGGGGATATTCTCAAGAACGTGTGATAGCTACCACAAAAGTAGCTTAACGCAACTCTCCACATCGCAGTCTATCACGGGAAAATAACACAGTGTTAACGTGGTACTCACAAGCCGGCGGTACCATGCGATAGGCTCACGATAACGTGTTAAATGTCCGCGATAAAGTCAACGTGATGCCACAAAATTGCGAAACACAAACAAAGTTGCGATGAGGCCAAACGCGATACAAAAATCTGTGAAAACCCGTGACAGGTCTGCAATTTCCACTGGTCATGCAGGAAAATGCACTATAAAAGCAGAGCAAAAAAAGGGAGAAAGAAAGAAACTGCGTAGCACCATGGATGCACCCGGACCGAGTGCAGAGGCCGACGCGAACCCAAAAGCCCCACAGACCACCAGCAAGGAGCCTCGTGGTCCGGAAAGGCCAAGGAGAAGAGGAAGAGGCAGACGGGATGCAGTCCGCAGGAAAACCAGATCAGCGTCACGGAGGTGACAGAACACAAACACACACTGAACGTCAAAATGACAAATGTGATTGTAGTCGGAGTGTCGAGGAGGTCAATGGAGGAGGACAAGAGGTGCTGTCATGATGTGAATAGCCAAACCAAGCATAAACCTGCTGCCAACAGGAAGGCAGCAACGGCAACAGGAGGTGGGAGTCCTGCGCCACAGGAGGAGCTGGAGGAAACGGAGGCCACAGTCATCAGGGTGGAGACGGCACAAGGAGTTGAGAGTCCGGACACAGCTAGATGGGACCTGACACAAAATCAACAGGGTGAGTAACAAGCAGGGCCTGGAGGGACGGGGGAGATGGGCACAGTGTCACACATGCACAAAGATGTGTAGCACACTGCACACCCACAATGACCCTGGATCATGTCCCTGTTCCCCGTGGCACACTGCAGCACACACACAGCAATAACAGCACATCCGACGACAATGCGGCACAAAGTGCAACACTTTCACTGCAGAACAGAGGACACAACTGGGTCCGCTCATGCGCAGAAACAGGCCAATCACATCTAACATAGCAGGAAACTGTGAGATGGAAATGCACGTGTACAACCACACATCCATCATGTAGTCCAAATGTCCACTGTCACGCAACAAAGATACAGCACCTCCCAAACAGTCACAATGTACATTGTCATAGTCTGCATGTAAACTAGAACAATGTGCCAACACATTCCAACACAATGTCAACTTTCATCTCCCCTTCACATTGCAGATGGACAAACAACACCTCCAGCAGACCAGACCACACATCTGTGATGCTGGAGAGGACCTGAACTTCTAACGCGAGAACAACAACGACGCCAACTCCGCCACCCTCATCGACAACCTCACCAACCTCGGCCTCAGACAACTCGTCACCACACCCACCCACACGCCGGCCACATGCTTGACCCCGTCTTTGCCACAAGCACCCACGTCGCCTTCAACCACACCACCGAACTCCACTGGACTGACCACCGCTGCATCCATTTCACCTTCCAGAAACCAACCACGCACCACCGCATCCAACAGCTGCCCCGCCGCTGTTGGAGCAAAGTCACCGAAGACCAGCTGACCTCCACCCTTGCCCAGAACCCTCCCACCAACCCCACCGACCCAGACGCCGCCGCCAGCAACCTCAGACAGTGGATCGATGACTGCGCCAACACCCTCGCCCCGCTCAAGAAACCCTCCAACAACCACACCAGCAAGAAAGCCACATGGTTCCCCGAGGAGCTCCAGACCTCCAAGCGCACATGCTGGAAACTGGAGAAGAAATGGCTCCACGAACGTACACCGGACAGCCACGCAGCCCACAAGGACGCTATCCGCAGACATCACCACCTCATCAAAACAGCCAAGAGATCCTCCTTCAAAGCCCGCCTGGACAACAACGCACACAACAGCAAAGAGCTATTCAACATAGTGAATGAACTCTCCAACCCCAGCGCCAGCACCAACGACATCCCGCCCTCACAAGATCTGTGCGACTCACTGGCCACCTTCTTCCACAGCAAGATAGCCAACATCCACGACAGCGTCAACACCACGACCGCCCCGACAACGCCAGACTCCAACACCCCTTTGAACACCACCAGCACCCACCACCTGACCTTCTGGTCCACCGTCAACGACGTCGAGACGCGCACGGCCATGAACTCCATCCACCCAGGATCACCATCGGACCCCTGCCCACACCACGTATTCAACAAAGCGGACACAACCATCGTACCCCAACTATGGAAGGTCATCAACATCTCCTTCGAAACAGCGACATTCCCGGAAAGCTGGAAGCACACCAAAATCAACGCCCTCCTCAAGAAGCCCAAGGCAGACCCCAAGGACCTCAAGAACTTCCGGCCCATCTCCCTGCTCCCCTTCCCGGCGAAGGTCATTGAGAAAATAGCCAACATGCAACAGACCCGCCACCTCGAGGACAACAACATCTTAGACCCATCCCAGTCCGGATTTAGACGAAACCACAGCACCGAGACAGCCCTCATCGCCGCCACAGACTACATCAGGCGCCAACTTGACAATGGCGAGACATCAGCCCTCATCCTCCTGGACCTGTCAGCCGCCTTTGACACAGTCTGCCACCGCACACTAAAGACACGCCTCCAAGAAGCCGGAATCTGAGAGAAGGCCCTGGACTGGACCACGTCCTTCCCCTCTGGCAGAACCCAGAGAGTCCGCCTCCCACCCTTCCGATCTGAAGCCACCGACATCATCTGCGGCGTACCCCAGGGCTCATCCCTCAGCCCGACCCTGTTCAACGTCTTCATGGCCCCCCTCGCACAAGTGGCCCGCCAGCACGACCTCAACATCATCTCCTATGCCGACAACACTCAGCTCATCCTCTCCCTCACCAAGGACCCACACACCGCCAAAACCAACCTCCACGAAGGAATGAAGGCCGTCGCCGAGTGGATGAGGAGCAGCCGTCTGAAACTGAACTCGGACAAGACAGAGGTCCTCATCCTCGGCCCCACCCCCTCTGCCTGGGACGACTCCTGGTGGCCGACCACACTGGGAACAGCACCGACACCCACGGACCACGCACGCAACTTAGGATTCATCCTCGACTCCTCCCTCTCCATGTCGAAGCAGATCAACGCCATCTCCGCAGCCTACTACAACACCCTCCGCAGGATCTACAAATGGATCCCGACCAAAACAAGAAGAACGGTGACCCAAGCCCTCGTCAGCAGCAGGCTGGACTACGGCAACGCACTCTACGCAGGAATCCCTGCCAAACACCTACGACGACTACAGCGCATCCAAAACGCCTCCGCCCGACTGATTCTCAACATCCCTCGTCGCAGCCACATCACCCCCCACCTGAGACACCTGCACTGGCTCCCCATCAACAAGAGGATCACCTTCAAGCTCCTCACCCACGTACACAAAGCACTCCACAACACCGGACCAGCCTACCTGAACAGCAGACACAGCTTCTACACCCCCACCTGCCAGCTCCGCTCCGCCAGCCTCACCCTCGCAGCCGTCCCCCGCATCCAACGAACAACCTCCGGCGGCAGATCCTTCTCCATCCTCGCCGTCAAGACCTGGAACACCCTCCAAACCCACCTGCGACAGACCCAAGACCTGCTCACCTTCAGAAGACTCCTCAAGACCTGGCTCTTCGAGCAGTAGCAGCACCCCCTCCCCTCAGCGCCTTGAGACCCTCACGGGTAAGTAGTGCGCTTTACAAGTGACTGATTGATTGATTGATTGACCATCACACCTTCGACACCGATGCCCTACAACAGCCCATGGACATCCCAGGCAACCCACCTCCCGGAGCAGGGTAGCCAAGCCACGCAGAGGAGACCCCAGCCCCTGCACAGACCACACAGCAGGAAGCCCCCGCCACAAGGGCTGGCTCCCAACAGTCCACCTAGGCACACATCGCATTCCAATGCCAGGCTTCAGAATGCCAAAAAGAGGCAGCCGAACAGGTGCGGGTGGTGTCAGAGCTCACTGAAGCTAATCTAGATAACATATGAGGGTGTTCAAGTCCCATCAGGGACCACCTACACCCCACAAAGGAGACCAACACCGCAACTGATACACATGCATGTGCACATTTCCTGCACTGACCCACGCCAAGAGCCACGGAATCATCATTCACACCCCCACCCTGGACCTCCGTACCGTACGACGGCCCAGTCCACTCCTCTTACGCAATTTAGTGGCTGACGACAAAGCTACATGTCCAAGGTCTTACACGCTGCCAGCGGTGACATGGTTGCGTCTGCTGTACATAGAGCATTGTGATGTTGGAGGCCCCTGGCTCCTCATGCATACATCATGACCCCACGGACACACACAGATAGTTTGTGGAAATGGGTACGGGCACGTGCGCCCGGCCCTTTTATTGGCAGGGTCACATGTACAGTGACGCCTGTGCTAGATGGGTGTGGGGTGAGTGTAAGCCAGTCCGCATGGAGTGGTTGGTGCTGGCAACAACTTGAACAGTGAACACCATTAAAACGGAAACAGAAAACACCAGCAAAACATAAACAACTGTGAAGCATCATGGTGGTAGCCGGAGAAAGTACAGTGTTCACACAATATGCAATCAGAATGGTCCATGAGTTGTGGTGCACTGAGATGGTGGCACCTGAAGGGCTGAGCAGGGTATCAAGCTGATGATGGCGCCACGACAGGTGTGAGCAACTCCGTTAGTCTGCCAGTATGGCTGTTTCGACTCTGGCAGTTGTCGTTTGGAGGAGGTCCTCGTGGTGGTGGCGTGTGCCTCCTGCGGTGATGCGACATCCGGGCCGGTCAAAACTTGATTTGATGTGTGAGCCCTGGTGGACCGCATTCAAGTGCGGAGGCTGCGGACAGTGCAGGGCCACAGACACATGGCGTTGAGGACCCCAAGGCCATCGTCTCAGAGGCCATCCAATATCTCACGGACAGGGTCCCTGACTTGAGCTGCACAGAGTCAATGGCCCTGGATGCACTGCAGCCGGTACAGCCGGGACGGTGACTTGTGGTGCAGTGAGATAGGGCCATGCGAGCTGAGCGGGTCCTTGTTGATGTCCAAGGTGAGCGTGGCGGAGGTTTGCGGAGGACAGTGGAAGGTGTCCTCCAGGGCATGATGCAGAGGGCAGAAGCCGGCCAGAAGCGGCAAATGGAGGAGTGGAATGCTACAGCCTCGTTTTTGCCACAAAGTCAGTATCACCGACATGATTATGAAGACAACCCCCAGTCCATAGACTCAGTCGTCACCAAAGTTCAACCTGAGAGTGTCCATGGATGTCAGGCAACAGACTAAGTGGCACCGGAGATGAAAGGGGATGCAGTCTGCGATGAGGCCAGTACAATAAGATAAAGTCTGCCATAAATAAATCAAGGTTGAATTCCCAATGTGGGACCTACTCGACCGCAGTGTAGGCCCGAGGCAGTGGTCAGCAAGGGCCCACAGCCACGTGTCGTTGGCTCGCGATGCACAGAGTCAGTGACACCAGAGCAGTTGTTGGCAGTGTTTGCTCACCTCCATAACGGTGATCCTTTTTTCCGCCGGACTGCACCACATCTTCCTCTTACTCCTCTCCATGCGTTCAATGATATGAACTCTGCCATACACAAATCAAGCCTCAGTTCCAACTGAGTGACCTACTCGACCGCAGTGTAGGCCGAAGGCAGTAGTCAGAAAGGGACCACAGACAGGTGTGCTGGATGCTATTCACAGAGTTGGTGGCACCAGATCGAAGGGTATATAGTGACATAAACGCAGCCACAAAGTGTGCCCTTGCGTAATCAATACTCAGTTCCAAATGTGTGACCGTCCTGGCAGCTGAGTAGGCCGGTGGAGTATGTAAACGAGAAAGGAGTACTGCGGGCCTCTGTCATGGAGGCCGTGATGGTCTGAGGAGGTTGCTCAGCTCGCGCGCCTTGGGCTTGCGCCGGCACATGGTGGGTCCTCTTTGACACATGGCGGTGTCGGCAGGTAAGCAGTGAGGCCTGGCTGCGCGGAGGCGGGCATGACGGGTCGGGGACCAGTGGTCCAGGGTGCAGCAGATGCACATGTTCGCAGGCAACACTGCTCACGGTGACGGCGTTAGCCTCGTGGTGGGCTGGGAGGCGCCGACCTGGCAGAAACATTGGGCATTCCGGAAGAGGACTACGCTCAGAGCTACGTGCTTTTTATTGACACCCCTACTAGTGCCTGGCATACACCGGGACAGCTGATTCCGCACACACTTACAGGGGGGGATGTCACAAGCTACATTTCCGCGATATTACCCACTGGCTGGGGTGACATGGTTGTGACCACTGTCCACTACACTCCATACACCAGCGGTGTATGTGGACATGGATATGTCTGTGGTCTGCATACTGCAGTCTGTCCAGCACATCTCCGCCACACTTGGCATTGTGTGCCTCCTCATTCATGGGTCCCTTGCCTCCGTCGCACAAGCCTGGTACCCACTTTTCCCCACATTCCGCTATTGTGTGGCTGAGGTGCCATGCCGTTGATGGCTCATGTACATGGCTAGCCCAGGTTGCCGCAGTAAGTTATGCTGTCATGTCTGGTGGGTGGGCATGTTGTTTGGCATGTTGAATGTAAGTCTGTGACGTGTGCATTCCCAGAGTTGTGATTTGCATGATTGTGGAGATGGGGGGTGTGGTGTGTTTATTTGGTACTTGCCAACGAGCAGTGCATTTACATGGGTGCCATCCTGTTAGCGCTGGTTGATGATGGACTGTGGGTAGGGTTGGGAATGATGCACACTGCCTGTGTAGTTGGCGACGACGTTGGTGGCGATTCCCATGTGGTCCACTGTTGCCTGCACATTGATGGAATGCGTGTGATTTCTGTTGAACTAATTGTGTGCAGTGTCACCAGGGGGCACAAGTAGGACATGTATGCAGTCAATTGCCCCCTGACACGTGCAGGAATCCAGCTTTGGCGTAGACGCCTTGCTTGGTCTCCAGCTGTTCATGCGCAGTGTCGGGGGAGTATGGGTACTGGGGTACCAAGCTGATGATGGCATCCGAGACAGTTGTGATGAGCTTGGATTGTGCTGGCTGTGAGACTTCGACGACTCTGGCAGTTGTTGGTTGGAAGGTACCAGAGGCCAACATGTGCAGCACAGCCAGCAGCTTTGTCTGCAGGGGGATGATGGTTGTCCGCTGTGTTGGTACCGTCAGCCTGTGGGCAGTGGTGGTCAGGATGTGTAGGATGGTTGTCCTTTTGAACCTGAAGTGGGCAATGACATTCTCTGGTGTTGGGTCTGTGAGGTTGGTGCATTTTCTGGAGTTCTGCTGTCTTGGTCTGCGCTGCCTCTGTGGTGGTCCGCGGGAGGGCAGGGGAGGTGAGGCAGACCTGGGTGTGGTGGCGGGGTTGTTGTGGCCCTGTTGGGGCTCCGAGCTGCATGATGAGTAGCTCCATGGCATCTGTTGTTCTTCAGGTGTGGCTGTGGTCTGGGCTCCCTCGTCTGATGCTGATTGTCATCTGACTTTGCACCAGGTCAGAGCAGGTGTTATTTCCTGCTGCTAACGCGCCTTATCGCATGTTTTGAGATCTTATCGCCAATCTGGCTGGTCATTGAGAATGTTGAGGTGTGGTGTTGTTGCGGCGTTTTGCTTGGGAACGCCTACTCCGCATCTCATTAGCGATAGTTGCCGGGGTCATCGGTGGTGATGTTTTTTGAGGATGCTATCGCTGGAAAACTGGTGATATCGACTGCACCGGCTTGTGAATGGGGCAATAGATTTATCGCGACTTTGGCTGCGCTAAAGTGCTGATAACTTGGCGATAGATCCTTGAGAATATGCCCCTGGGAGCGTTAGATGAACTCTCATCTTACATTAACGGAGGTCTTACTTATGGTTCTTTTGGGTTACAAGAGAGAAACTGCAACCTTGTTGGCAGCAAGAGGTTTTGTGAAGAATTTGTAGGAATTGACGGTTTGTGGAGAGAAGGTAATTGATGAGGGGTGAGAGCTTATTCAAATTAGCTCTTGAAGCACATTTGGGCCAAACATTAACTAATATAAGGCTCAAAGAAGAAAAAGTATTCTTGTGGCCAGTATTAGATGATCATGTGAGTTTGTGGGTGGAAAGGTGTGATCATTGTGAGGATTGCGTAAAAAGATTAAAAGTGAGTGTGCAATCTCATGTTGGTCACTTTGCTGACCATGAAATACCTTGTCATACAGCATGTTTAGATTTGTTTTGACCCATGGATGAATTAATAAATGACTTGAAGTTTCCTATGGTAATGGTTGATGTTCATTTCAAATAGCTAATTGTAAGGTTTATGAGAGAAGCAATTACCATGATCACCATTCATTAATCTTGAGTCGATTTTTGCTGAAGAAAGTGTATCATCTATTCTTATCACAAGTAATGCAACTCAACCCATGTCTAGTGAGATGATGACATTTCTAGTGTCTTGTGGTATTAAGCATAATCGCACTTCACTTTACAATCCACAAGCCAATGGTATTGTGGAGAGTGCAAACAGACTGGTCAAGGGTACCATTCAGATGATGTTTGAAAACAGCTGTGATGTTTTTAGAGTAATTGCTGGCATTGTATGGGCATATCGTACAGAAAGAACAGCGTCACACAGAAGGCATCTTTTGAGTTGATGGGGGGATGTATTCCAGGAACAAAATTAGTTCTGGCTCACTGGAAGGATTAGCTTTTGAATGATGGTTGTGGAACAATGAGTTCCAAAAGCAATTAACTCAGAGTGGTTTATTGGGTTAAAATTAGGTCAGTTCGCGTAAGGGGAGGTCTTTTGAAGCTAAATGGTTCATTCAAGATTAAGCAGTTACATAGGTTCTTTCAATGAATGCCGAAGAGGATTTGTCCATTGGTTCTCCCAGGCACAGTTCAGATAATGATAATGAAGGGCGAGTAAAAAGACCTTCAAGCGATCATAGACCTCCCTTGTGTCTTTATGACTATGTTAGATAACTTTACCGTATATGCATATGTTTTGTTTTCATATTTTTGTTGTTTGTTTATTTTGATTATTTTGTGATTGTATTAAGGGTAGGGGATGTGTTATATTGTTTATTTTCATGTTATCCGAATCTATGTTGATCCCAATGTGTGCATTTCAGACAGTGTCAGTTGGTGTCTGGCTGTCTTGGGATGATCATGCTACGGTTGTGTCTGCAATAAATCTTCTTACTGCTTCAATGATCTGATATACACTAATTTATAAAATAGTCCACTTGTTTCAAGCATTAAAACACGTTCACCCATTGCAAATCCACCCATGTAACCAACTGTCTAAAAAGCTATGTCAAACAAATAGTGTTCAAACGTAACCCCAATGTGCAACACAGTGTGGTGACAAGAAGACGAACCCCACTCTTGGGTACTACATTCTTCATCGCTTGCTTACTGGGAGACAAAATCAGACCTGTAGATTATTCAAGAACTGACAATTGTAAAATACAAGAGATGATCATGCAAGTGCTGTATGAAGCAGGAAATCTGCCTAAATGTATGTAGGAAAACATGCTGGTTTGCAGTTGTAGCCGCCCTAGAAGGTAGTTCGACATCATTGATCAAACAAATGGGATTTTTTTTTGTATGAGGTTGACTTACTTTTCCAGATGAAGTGAACATTTGTTGGTGATTGGGTAAAGTTATAAATGAACCTCATGTGTGGCATTCATGACCGTCCTTTAGTAATGGGCTAACACATAAAAACACAAGGGTGCACAAAGACATACCACTAACCTAGTCTTGTGTCTGTGCTCGTTGCCTCTTCCATGGCCCTCCTGTATATATGCCCTTATTTTTATTTCCATAACTAGCCATGCTGTTGTTTTTTTTACTCCCCAAACTTGCAGTGCTGGTGCCATATATAATGGGCTTCATTCAGAAGAAGACTAGCACTTGTCTGCACCCTAAGGGGTCAGTCATAGTACAGCATGCTTCCTTGGTGGCCTGCAGAAGGGGGCACAGTATCACGTGACCACGCTGCGTCATCTCAACAAGCTGAATCATCCTCACGACTATTATTCGCATAGGAGAATACCACAGTTTTCCTCACAACGGAGCCTGCGGACATCATGGCAAAAACTCATCCATTGTTAGGTGGCCACTAGACAATTGCCCAGTCTCCCAGCCAATGTGTAAGTGTTCTTTGGAAAATTAAAGAGCCGCCGGGATATGGCCCCCTGCTGTTCAAATCCTTTATATTCGGGAGTTCAAGGGCAGATAGTAGTGGATGACATCGTCTATTTTGTTCGTGAAATTTTGTGAAAGTGACACCACATTATGTGAAATTATGTATGTTGCGAAATGTGGTGCCAGTCTCTTGATTGACTTTTTTTGTCAAGAGTTTCCGCTGGTACTAAAGTCTTGCGAGATACCGACGCACACTGGGGGATATGGACAAGGAAGTGGAGGAGAGAGGCGTTAGCCTTCATGGCTTAACGCCTCTCTCCGCCACTCCTGAAACGCAAGGCTGCACCATATTTACGAGAACGTGGTGCAGCCTTGCGTTTCCCCCTGCGATGGCGCTAAGCTTAGCAACTTAGCGCCAACGCAGGTACCCTTGCACCAGAGTGCAAGGTTGTCTGCATGCAGGGGAGGATTGTTTATGTGTAGGAAGGTGTCCCTTCCTGCACATAAACAATCCTAGAAATGCCATCCTGTCACTTTCATGCATGCTGCTTCATTAAGCACACCTGAAAGCGACAACATGGCATTTTTAAAAAAAGTTTGTTTATGTACAGGAAGGTGTCCCTTCCTGTACATAAACAAACCATGGCATTTTGCTTTATCCATGTGTGCTGCACAGGGCAGCACACATGGAAGAAGCTAAAACGAGGAGAAATAATGCATTTTGTCCTCTTTTCGCCAACTTAAGACCAGTTTTTACCTGGTCTTAATTTTGGCGCTGCATCCTATGTACGCCACCCTTGTACATAGATGGCAGTGTCAAAATGAATGGGTGTTGCAATGGAACGCCCACCGCAACACCCACTGCCCACCCCTTTTCGCGTTAACCACAGCGTGAAAGGGGGCCTTTAATACAAGGCATCGCTGAGCCATGTTAAGTGGCTTAACACTGCAATGTACATAAGGCGCAGCCTCTATCGCCACCACAACATCAATATAGGTGACGTTGTGGTGGCGATAGGGGCTTGTACATATGCCCCACTGTCTCTCAACTGCGCTTTTACAATTCCTGAGAGACATTTCTGCTAAAACCAGTCTTATGAGGACGAAATCTATGTGAAATTGCATAATGCTAATTTTCAATAATTTTGCAAATTCTCTATAATATGAATTTCGAGAATTTCACGTGTGTAATCACAGTTCTTCCTCAGGTCTAATCCAAGCACGGATACTTCAGTCTTTCATCCTTCTGAAGTTGCTAAATTGGGTCAGAGTAACATCTATTCATTTGTAGTACCTAGAAATGACAGGCACGAAGGGAAAAAATCAGCATAAAAATAAGTGATAAACATTCTAAATTATAATTTTGCACACAAATAACTCCAATCCCCAAGATATATATTTAGAGTCTGCATACATAAAATAGGAATCATGTTTACACAGTTATTTGAACTTTTATGACGTACCGTCAGGAAATGTAATAAAAATAATGTTTGAATAACATGCACAGGAGTTCAGCGACAAGATAATTTCTTTGCTATTTTGGAAAGTGCTGATAGAATGTCATATGGGTCACATAGAACATAATTTGAGGTATTCTTATTTCCACAAAGGAGGCTAAAACTCTGATCAAAATTAGATCTTTATCTAACGTTTTTTCATTTATCTACGATATTTGGTCCCATAATAGAAGAAGAGGCACAATTGTGAGGTACGTAGATTATTTTCGCGGTGCATCTTGGGTATGTTGTCTAGCTACTGTGCCTAGACTTATTTTCTGACTGTACCACCTTAGAAAGCTCTCGGACCCTAATGGAATACTGAAGAATGTGCCAAACAGTAAGTGTGTAAAAAGGGTATGTATATCTTGATAAGTCCTAAAATCTGCACCGGTGGAAGCAGCCAAGATGGAGGCAGATCTGGCGCGTGTCCCACGCATGCGACGCACACTAGAACGAGAACCTGAAGAAGGCTGCGATGAAACACGCAGCGATGCCAAGGCTCAGGGTGCTGCTTGTCATGCAGGGCGCGCGGTTGGTGTTGCACAAGTCGGTGGTGCAGCAGGAAATGGAGAATGCTATCCCGTTGATTTCATCGTTGATTGGTACGCAGGAAGATGCACAGTTCTTGCTGATGATTTTACCTAGGAGACATGGAAAGTCCCAGAAATCAGATTTATAGCAACTCATGAATTTTGTGTTTTTGATGTCCATAAAGATGCAGCTTACAACAGAGGGTCTGCAATTGAATGTAACGCCATGTGCTATAAAAGACCAGTAGTTTCACAGCAGTACAAGCTCTAGGTAGACCTGCTACTCGAGACATAACATGTCAACCAACAAAGTAAATTTAGAATTGGGAAACTGGTGAAGCAAACATTACTAAATATAGAAGACTTTAACTGGTTTACAGTACTCCTACTCTCACCACACCACATGTGTCACATACCTCTTACACATACATGCAATCACGATGCATGAAGAATGTCAGTGCAAGAATCTGGGATTCTCATAACAGCGGAACTTTACATGAGAGGATCTGGAGAGTACCCACACACCTGCATAGAGAAAATTGTCCATCTAAACTTGGTAAGTTACCTATACTATTTAAATGCCTTACCTGGGCATGGACAGCAGTCTTATGGCCACATGAGGGCGTGCATTGTGTGCCCCTCCAAGTCAAAGAAATGGTTCTGGACCTCACATTACCAGGTGTAGGCCTATGTCTCTGTGCACAAACTAGATTATCATGATTTCAGCGCCTGACAAAAGCCAGGAAACAAGTTTCACAAGCAGTGAGGCACTCATGGGCGGAGTACACTCATTTACAGAGTAGGGGACATTCCCAGTCTAACACACATTACATTTTTTAAATTTTCCAAGAAGGTCCAGTTCACTTCATTGATTTCCTGCAAGAACCCCAAAATCATACCCCTAATATATTTGTATTTATATGTACGTATTTTGGAAATGATCAAAGCCTCTGTTCAACGATTAAAGGATTCGCAGAGTCTAACCGTGAGCATGATGTCCCCCTATTCTGCAGTACACACATCACCCACCTTCACATTTTTGAGGAGCCAATCAGCATCTGACACCACACTGAGAAGCTTACTCAAATACCACCCTGCAGTGCATGCAGCACCTGCAAATCCATCCAAGCTCACACAAAATGGTTGCCCCGGGGCCCACTGAGGTCTATTGGAGGCTGCAAAGTTAGAAGTATCCATGTGATATTCTTCAACTGTGTGTTAATCTATCTGTCTGAGTGAGAATCCCGTCCTGCATAAGATCCTATGTATCAGTATTTGGCTCTGTGAGGCTCTTTGTGAGAATATGGGATTCTCCTCCGTGTTAAACTCTCTGCATACATGATGTTTCTCTCTGTTTATGTGATGTAATGCTTGTGCCATACTCTCCGTGCTTGTGAGATGTTCTGCCTGTGTGAGACTCTGTTTGTTTTTGTGAAATACTTGAAGCTGGTATACTTTCAGCATTTTTAACCCTTTGGCTGCCCGTTGGTGATTTATTTTCATTCTTCCAGCTCTTATCATTAGCATTTAAAATGAAACAAGAGGATTCAGTTTTTTATGGCCATTTTTATGGCCAAGACGACAGCAAAGCAAAGGTTTATCGCCAAAATTTAGATGACTTCATCCAGCCATTGGTACAACAGGCAGTGGATTCCTCTATGTCAAAAATCACAAAAAACCTTGAGAGCACAATAATAAATCTCATTTCAAAAAAATGTGTTGGCCCAATATGCGGAAAAAAGCAGAACACTTACATTTATTTCTACAAAGATTTCTACTGTGTCCAAAGATTCCCTTTCCAAAGGGATAGCAAGGTCCTATATTAAACCCAGTAGTGCTTCTATGGTTGGTGAGGCTTCGTCACATGCGGTCGAAGAGGACGTTCCCCCAAGGCCTCTGACTCACCATGACAAAAGATACAGATGATAATTCCTTTTATCCTAATACAGATGATGATGGAGATAGAGGTGATAACTCTGAGTTTTGGCTGGGGCCGAACAAAAGAAAAGGAAGGTTTCATCTCCTAAATCTGATCCTCTTACCTCCAATTCAAAACTAGATTTCAAGGGAATGCCCATGGTTGATCCCAAGTTTATTCACCATCCAAATTCCACAGAAAGGTTCCCAGCAGAGTATATTTCTATAAGAATATGCCTGTCTTTGGCTAAGCAGACCAGAGCAAAACTGCTACCCCAGTTATACACCCAAATATGTTAACTTTTTTCTCTAAATTCTGGAAGGACCCCAGGAAGGGAGTTGATAAGGCATGGTCTATGTGACAAGATACATTGTTGGATGTAGTCTGTCCATTATCCCGCATTTTTGATCTGGCAGAAATGGCTCGACTGGACAATTTGGCAGTTGATGCCAAGGAGTTATCAGAGAGCATTTTGTCTCTTAAGTAATGCTAACTCCTCTATCGTGCATGAGAGAAGGAAGGGTCTCCTCTTGAAACTGAATCCCAAGCTGGCTAATCTGGCATCGTTAGATCCTAGGTTCAAAGCTGACAGACTTCTGCTCCGTGATTCGTTCATAAAAGACTTGAGCAAATATGTGACCACATTTGCCTCCGTAAGAAAAGGCTCAACAATCATTGAAGAAGGTTTTTGCCCAACGTGTTTTTGCCAGGGCCGGCTGGGGAAGAACCCACTCTGTCAGCCGTGGCTTCATAAGTCAATATTCTAGAGGCTTTAGGAAATACAACTTCCATGAGTTTGGACCCCAATTCTATCCCCAGAAGAATAGGGGATTCTGAAACAGAGGTCAAAGGAGCACCCATGCAGCAAACGCTACAGGTAGATCCTCCTTCTGTTCCTCTTTCAGTGGTGGATCGACTAAGATTATTTTTCCCCAAATGGCAGGCCATCACCACAGATCACTGGGTGTTAGACGGCATCCAGGGCTATTCAATAGAACTCTTTTCCAGTCCTTTTCAATTACAGACCCCGAAACCTCTGCGATTTGCACAAGAAATGGCTGATGGGCTATTCAAGAGCTGTTTTTTCATCCCATAGGGATTTCGAAATTCTTTCGTTTTTATTAGGAAAAAAAAATGAAAAGATGAGCCCAGTCATCTACCTCAAACAGTTCAATCAATTTAAAGTCTAATGACATTTTAAGATGGAAACCATCATCCATCTAAAAGATTCTTTGTCGCAAAACAATTGGATGGTCCATCTAGTTCTAGACGCATACTTAACAGTTCCCATTCATCCTTCTTCCAGAAAATATCTTCAATTCCAATGGTAGGGAAAGACTGCCCACCTATGTTTGCCCACCTCCCCTTCGTTCTCTCTTCGGCACCTTGGTGCTTTATAAAGATCATGAAAACTGTTGCAGCCCTTCTCATGTCTCATGGGGTCCATTTAATCATCTGATATTCTTCTGATGAGTCAGTGTCTGTCAACCCTTCAATCCCAGCTTCAAATCACTTGTTCTCTTTTGCAAGAGCTAGGCTTTTTAATCAATACAGAAAAATCAATTCTTGCTCCTTCCTGACAGTAGGAGTTTTTGAGGGTTTTATATAAATTCAGAGTCAACAACCCTACATTTACCCATGGCCAAGGTCTAAGTGATCAAAGCTGAAATTTTGCACGCTTTACTCACTGCTTCCAAGTTTCTCAGGACGCTTGACAGGATTGTAGGCCTTCCATCCTCATCAATTCAGGCCATCTTTCTGGGGCACCTTCATTATCGGGCTGTACAAAGACTCAAAATCTGTCATCTTCATCATGGCCTTTCTTATTCCGATCTAGTACAATTGGACCCTGAGTCTCACCTGGAGCTTCAATGTTGGATAGACCATTTAGATGCCTGGAACAGCAGGACAATCTTTGCCTCAACCCCAGATCTTCTATTAGAATTCGATACAAGCCTGAGAGGTTGAAGGGTCCGGTGTGGACATACCTCGACTGGAGGTACATGGTCATTGATGAAGTCAAAACTGCACATAATTTGTTTAGAGCTGCTGGTAGACTCCATTACAATCCAGGGTTTTACCAAAAACAAAGTAAAGTGTCCCGTCCTTCTTGCAATGGACAATCTTACCGCAGTGCAATATATAAATCATCTCACGGGAACTAGGTCCAAACCTTTGGCAGAGCTAGCAAAATGTTTTTGGGAGTTTTGTCTCCAGCTTAATATCTCTGTCCAAGTGGTATATCTCCCAGGCAATCTGAACACTGTGGCAGACTGGCACTCACGTGTGCTTTACGATTCCAGTGACCGGCGATTACATCTTTCCACCTTCCATTCTCTCTACCACAAATGAGGTCCGCTACACGAAGACCTGTTTGCATCCAGACTCAGCTCACATCTTCCTCAGTTCTTCAGCTAGAGGCTGGATCCATTAGCACTGGCGATGGAAGCCTTTCTCAAGGTTTGGTCCCAGAACACCAACTACACTATTCCGCCTTTCATTATAATCAGCAGAGTTCTGGCTCAGGTCCGTCGTTAGGCAGCTATACTAGTTTTAGTGGTCCCCATTTAGAAATCTCAGGTTTCGTTCCCAACTCTCCTAGTCTTGTCAACAGATTATCCCATGTTTCTTCCAGTCAACAGATTATCCCTTGTTTCTTCCAGTCAACAGATTATCCCTTGTTTCTTCCAGTCTTTCCGGATCTCCTGTTAGAGCCCAACAGATCCAGGCAGTCCCTCATTCTTAACAACACAATCATATTGTCCGCTTGGAAAGTAGCGGGACGGTCCAATCTCATCCAGGCATTTTGGCAGAAGCTGCAGAGTATATCAGCAAATCCTGGACTCCAGACACCACAAAGGCTTAAAAATCAGCTTGGTCTGCATGTACCAGCTGGTGTTTGGGAAAATCTGTCGATCCCTTTTCAGCAGATGTCACCTATGTAGTAAATTCTTTGGCCTCCCTTGCTACTGGGGCAAAAAGGTATCATACAGTCAATTTGAACAAATCCCCAATTTCAGCCAATCATCCCCGAATTGAAGTAAAATTTGTGAGAGAGCACCCAATGGTGTGTTACCTGTTAAAGGGAGTATAATTTTGTTGTCCTACTCTTCCTAAATACAGCCAGTTGTGGGATGTTAATTTGGTTTTACAATTGCTTACGAATTGACCAGATAATCTTTCTCTCTTGCTCAAAATGCTGTCTGCTAAACTATGTTACCATGTTTCATTTCTATCAAACGCATTTCTGATGTCAAAGCTCTAGACATTTCTTCTCATCAATCTACTCCTACGGGGGTCCTTTTCAATATACGAAAACGCACAAAGACTAGTTTAATTTATGTGTTTTATCCTTTCTTTTCTGACCAATCTCAACTATGTGTGGGTGATTGCTTGAATGTGTATGAACAACAAATACATCATCTCAGAACTTCCTCCGATACTCAACTCCTCCTTTCCTTCAAAAAACCCCATGACCGTTTTTTTCTCCTACCCTGGCTTGTTGGGTTGAGTGGGTGATATCCTTAGCCAGGATTGATACCTCCATTTTTGGAGCACACATCTCTAGGGGGGCCATGGCATCCAAAGCCTTTTGGGCTGGTTCACATTTGAAGGATATTCTGAGATTGGCTCAAATAATAATACTTTTCTTACTTTTTATTGCAAACATATACATACTGCTTCATGTGTGGAAATAAATATGCTTTAAACAAGCATAATAGGATTCTTCGTGACTTGCCATCAAATCTAGATTTTCCTAGTTCTATGAAGGAAAGTCTTAATTTAATTAAAGACACAAAGGTGAGTATTATCCCACTGCAACATTTTATTAACAATGTTTCTACAACCCTACAGTTACCAGTGCTTCAACAACTACAGCTACATGAATTGCGTGCAGCATCTTCCAACTCCATAATTCCATCTGGTTCCTCTCCACGTCTATCCTGACACGGTCTTTTTCCATCAGAGGCTCACCCTACTGGATCCAGATTCTTTGACTTTACTCAGGGAAAGTTTACCCTTGTTTTGGCAGTCTTGCTGATTTTTCACATTTTACAGTTATTCTATTCCTCTGCATGACTTCGAACATTAGAAAAGAGGACTGTTCGCAGTCAAGATAGGTGTTAAAGGCAATCAATCAATCAATCAATCAATCATGTAATTTGTAGAGTGCACTACTTACTCGTAAGGGTTTCAAGGCGCTGGGGGGGGGGGGGTGCCGCTGCTACTGGTCGAAGAGCCAGGTCTTCAGTTGTCTCCTGAAGGTCAGCAGGTCCTCGGTTTGTCGTAGCTAGAGGGGTAGGGTGTTCCAGGTCTTGGCGGCGCGGTGGGAGAAGGACTTGCCTCCGGAAGTGGTTCTACGGATGCGCGGGACCGTGGCCAGGGCATGGTCAGCAGAGCGGAGTTTCCTGTTGGGTACGTAGAAGGAGAGTCGACTTTTGAGATAGGCTGGTCCGGTCTTGTGAAGTGCCTTGTGTGCGTGGATCAAGAGCTTGAAGGAGATTCTCCTGTCGATGGGGAGCCAGTGCAGGTTCCTCAGGTGGGGGGTGATGTGGACGCGGCACGGGACGTCGAGGATCAGGCGTGTAGAGGCGTTCTTGATTCTTTGCAGTCTGTTGATGAGCTTGGACGAGGCTCCGGCATAGAGGGCATTTCCGTAGTCGAGTCTGCTGCTGACTAGGACCTGGGTGACTGTTTTCCTTGTGTTTGTCGGGATCCATCTGTAGATCTTGCGGAGCATGTGGAGGGTGTTGAAGCAGGTGGAGGAGACTGCGTTGACTTGTTTGGTCATGGTGAGTTTCGAGTCGAGGATGACTCCCAGGTTGCGTGCGTGGTCGGTGGGGGCCGGGGGGGTCCCCAGTGATGCGGGCCACCATCAGTTGTCCCATGCTGAGGGGTTGGACCCGAGGATGAGGATCTCCGTCTTGTCTGAGTTCAGCTTAAGTTGGCTGCCTTCATTCCCTGGTGGAGGTTGGATTTGGCGGTGAGAGGGTCCTTGGTGAGGGAGAAGATCAGCTGAGTGTCGTTGACGTAGGAGATTATGTTGAGGTCGTGCTGTCGGGCGATGCGTGATAGTGGTGCCATGTAGACGTTGAGCAGCGTCAGGCTGAGGGAAGATCCTTGTGGGACGCCGCAGATGATCTCGGATGCCTTGGACCGGAACAGGGGGAAGCGGACTCTCTGAGTTCTGCCTATGAGGAAGGAGGTGGTCCAGGGCCTTCTCCCGGATCCCTGCGTATTGGAGTCGCGTACGTAGTTTGCGGTGGCAGACGGTGTTGAAGGCGGCGGACAGATCCATGAGGATGAGGGCCGCTGTCTCGCCGTTGTCAAGAAGGATCCTGATGTCGTCTGTGGCAGCGATGAGGGCGGTCTCGGTGCTGTGGTTGCTGCGGAATCCTGATTGGGAGGGGTCCAGGATGTTGTTGTCTTCGAGGTGACGGGTGAGCTGGGTGTTAACTATCTTCTCGATGACCTTTGCTGGGAACGGAAGCAGGGAGATGGGTCGGAAGTTCTTGAGGTCGCTCGGATCCGCCTTGGGTTTCTTCAGTAGGGCGTTGATCTATGCGTGCTTCCAGTTCTCAGGGAAGGTAGCGGTCTCGAAGGAGAGGTTGATGATTTTGTGCAAGTGGGGTGCGATGGAATTGCTGGCTTTGTTGAAGATGTGGTGTGGGAGAGGCTCGGACGGGGATCCGGAGTGGATTGTGCCCATGGTCTTGATTGTGTCCTTGATGCTCACGTTGGCCCAGGTTGTCAGGGTGTCGTGGGCGGTGGGGTGCGGTGGGTCCGGTGCGGCGAGGTCTGCAGGGGTGGTCCGGGGTTTGAAACTGTCATGGATGTCAGTGGTTTTCTGGGGAAAGAAGGTGGTGAGGGAGTCGCATAGGGCTTGCGATGGCGGGATGTCGTTGGCGCTGGAGCTGGGGTTGGAGAGTTCCTTCACGATGGTGAAGAGTTCCTTGCTGTTGTGTGCGTTGTTGTCAAGGCGGTTTGTGAAGGAGGTCCTTTTGGCAGTCCTGATGAGGTGGTGGTGGTTGTGGATGGCGTCTTTGTGTGCGGCGCGGCTGTCCGGCGTCTTGTCGTTGTGCCATATGTTCTCCAATTTCCGGCAGGTGCGCTTTGTGTCGAGGAGTTCTGGGGTGAACCAGCTGACTCTTTTGCTGGTGTCTCTGTTGGTGGGTTTTTTCAGCGGGGCTACGGTGTTGGCGCAGTCGTTTATCCAGCGTTCGAGGGTGAGTGCACCATCATCGGGGTTGGTGGGGTTGGTCGGAGGGTTGAGTGCGAGGCTTGTCTGTAGTTGTACTTCAGTGACTTTGCCCCAGCAGCGGCGGGGGGTCTGTAGGGTGCGGTGGTGTGTGAGGGATTTTCGGAAGGAGAAGTGTATGCATAGGTGGTCTGTCCAGGTGAGTTCGGAGGCGTGGCTGAAGGTGACGTGGGGGCTTGAGGAGAAGATGGCATCAAGCGTGTGACCGCTGATGCGGGTCGGCATCGTGATGAGCTGTTTCAGTCCGAGGTTGGCGAGGTTGACGGTCAGGGTGGAGGTGTTGTTGTCGTTGTTGTTCTCCAGATGATAGTTCAGGTCTCCGAGGAGGATGTAGTCGGTGGAGGTCAGCGCGTGCGTGCGGATGAGGTCGGCGATGGAGTCGCAGAATTGAGGCCGGGGTCCTGGCGGTCTGTAGATGAGGGAGCCTCTTAGGGTGGTCTTAGGGTCTGTGTGGATCTGGAAGTGCATGTGTTCAGCGGTGCTGAGGGTGTCATTGTTGTTTGTTGAGACCCTGATGGTGTTTTTGTGGACGATGGCGATTCCTCCTCCGGCCCTGTTGGTGCGGTCTCTGCGGGTGATCTTGTACCCGTCGGGGATGGCTATGGCGATGTCTGGCGAGGAGGCTTTGTTCATCCAGGTCTCGGTCAGGAAGGCGACATCCGGTGATGCGGTGTCGAGTAGGTCCCAGAGTTTGACGGCGGGTTTGTGTGCGGAGCGGGTGTTTTGATCAGGATGCATCTGAGCTGGTTGGGTTCCGTCGTGGCAGGTGTCTCGGCACTTTCGAGGCAGGTGAAGCTGCAGTTCAGGCAGGTGAAGGGACCGTGGGTGCGCTTCGGGGCGGCCTTGTAGCAGGTGTGAGTCCTTCCTGGGTTGAGAGCGACGAGGGTGTTGGCGTTGTAGCGTCGGCGGTCTTCGTGGCTGCTGCGGGGGGCAGGGGTTCTGGCGCAGGGAGCGGTCCAGGCGTGGACAGGTGCAGACAGGCTTGCCTTAGGCGCGCCCTTGGCGCGCAAGCGGCGCTGCCGCGCAGCGGCCGCCATATATGGGGAGGAGGGGAGGGAGGAGCAGCTGGGAGGCGGGAGGTGTGTTAGCAGGGGCAGCGAATGGGCGCGGAGGGGGCGGGGCCGCAGGGGAAGCAGCGGCGGGGGCAGGGAAGCGGAGCGGGGCGATCTCGAGGAGGAGACGGGCAGGGGCAGGGATCAGGAGGGCATGGAAGGCAGCAACGGGGCACAGAATTAAAGGGGGCAACAGCAGCGGAAAATGGGGCACAGAATCAAGGGGGCAACAGCAGAGGAAAACGGGGCACAGAATCAAAGGGGGCAACAGCAGCGGAAAACGGGGCACAGAATCAAAGGGGGCAACAGCTTAGTGGTCATGTTGGACTACAGTTTTGTCCCTATTCTAGCTTTTGTCCCTGAGGCTCTTGGGACTGGTAGTTTGTTTTCTTTACCTTGACTGCTGCTGTTGAAAATAAAGCAAGTGAAGAAGGCATAATACTCGCCTCTGTGTCTTTAATAAAATTTAAACTAGGGAAATCTAGATTCTCTACATGTGCGAGTTTCGCTGGTTGAATGATTTTCTTGCCTGTGTGCTTCCTCGTAAGAGTGAAACCATGATTATGTGAGACTCTCTGCGTTGTTAGGACTCAGTGTGATAGATTGTTTATGTGAATGGGTCTTTGGGTGTGTGAAATCACATTGTAGCTCTGTATACAGGTAGTTAACAGCCCTGAACCCAAGTTATAATAATAATAAGAATATCCACATTTGTAAAGCGCGAACACTCACCCGTAAGGGTCTCTAGGCGCTGGGGGCCGTCGGGAAGATTAAGCAAGCTATTGCCCAGAGTCACATGGTGCTGGGCTAATCTGCCACCGGCTCCGGCGATCAAACCGTGATCCCCAGATTCCGGAGTCAGTCGCCCTGGCCGCGGCGCCACACCTCTTCCCTAAGTTATAGGCCCTCGCCTGTGGCTTAGGCCTATAACGAGGGAGAGGCCTTTTACCAGTGGTATAGTCCAAGGCATATGAGGCTACCCACTGAGGGTAGAATGTTCTAAATTAAAAAGGAAGAAGCAGAAAGACAAACTTTGGTAGGTTGGTGCAGAAGGCATAAACCAGCCAAAATAAGCCCTGAGCCACTTCATTGTCTTCAATGGAGCCTTCAACATTCCAGTGTTCTAATTATTGTTAAACTCTCTGGGCCCGATTCACAGAACTAACTTAAGACAAAATCCTAAACTTACTACTTTTGGTATTCACAGAAGTTAGGATTTTGTCTTAAGACAAACTTAAGACAAACTTAAGACAGACTTAAGACAGACTTAAGACAGACTTAAGACAAACTTAAGACAGACTTAAGACAGACTTAAGACAAACTGAAGACAAACTTAAGACAGACTTAAGACAGACTTAAGACAAGATAAGATTTTGTCTTAAGTTTGTCTTAAGTCTGTCTTAAGTTTGTCTTAAGTCTGTCTTAAGTCTGTCTTAAGTCTGTCTTAAGTTTGTCTTAAGTGTGTCTTAAGTTTGTCTTAAGACAAACTTAAGACAAAATCCTAACTTCTGTGAATACCAAAAGTCGTAAGTTTAGGATTTTATCTTAAGTTAGTTCTGTGAATCGGCCCCTATGCCTCTGATTTTCAATGAGAAACTCTATGCATCTGATCAACGCTTTGTTCATGTGAGACTCTCTGGGAGTATGTGAGAGACAGTGTGTGATAAACTTACTGCATGTGTGAAACCCCTGACCATATAGATATCGTATTATATAAGTGAAACTCTCTGGCTGCTTATGATTGTTGTATGCCTGTATGAACCTTGATGAATGCATAGGATGTCTGCTCGTTGACACTCAATACCCGTGTGAGGCTTTCTACCTGTGTAGACTGTTAGTGTAAGTCTCAGTGAGTGAGACTATGCCTATGCAAAGCTCTCTCCCAATGTAAGACTCACAGTGCAGTTTGAGACTCTGAGTGAAACTCTTATATTTGTGGGAAAGTCAGGCACATCTCAAGGATGGTTCACGGTTGTGGCATCTGCACAAACAAAACTGCGGATCCTGACATTGTGTTTCAGAATCTAGATTTTACATGAACAGTGGCCCCTTTATTAATGCTTATTAGAACATTGGAATGTTGGGAGCTCCATTGAATACAATGGAGGGCTCCCTACTTCTACAGTCCGGTAAAGGCCCGCAGAGCAACATTCCAATGTCTTACAAAGGCCTCTCGGAGCTCGAGAGGCCTATGTTTTATTTGTTAATTGCCTTATAGGCCTTCGTAGCAGGGCTATACTGGCTATTAAAGTCCCGCTACCTTGTTAAAGTCCCACGCCTTCGGCTCGTGCCGTTAACGCGGGAGCAGGCCTTTAATAGCCGGTATAGCACGCTACGGCGGGCTATAAGTCTATATTAATCTGTTAGTGTGTGTGTATTTCTCATTTGAGCTTTGTGAAACTCTTTGTATGTCTGGTGATTTCTCTTCTTTGTGATATATGCATGTACAATATTCTTGGTATGTTACCTCATGCTTTTTTTCGAGCCATAAATTTTGAACATCACTGAACCCATCTCCACCATTAAGCATCATCTCTTTTTCTTCTCACTGTTTCCTCTTCCTCCACTGCTTCAATCTTCTTGCTCCACCTTCACTCTCATGACACAAAGGAAGCGCCTACATTGGCCAATACAATGACATCATCCATACTCTGGCTGCGCCTAGCTTCATGCGTCAAGCAATTCCTCGTTTTCTTTTAGAGGACATCACAAACATGATAAATTGCTCCCTTTCCAAGAGAGCACATTCCTACCTCATTGAAACATGCCACCAACATCCCACCCCTGAAAGCAGCACACTAAATGGTTGACAAATGTTAGCAATTATTGTGCGATGTGAAACCTGCTGAACCTCAGCAAGATCATGGAAAGTGAAGTCACAAGACAGCTCCAAGAACACATGAATCATAACCCCCTCCTCCATGATCATCAGTCAGGATCCAGGCCCATCAGGGGCACAGAATCCACCTTCACTAACATCACAGAAGCTCTTCTCCTCTCCATGGATGAAGATACTCTGCATTCCTCTTCTTTGACCTTTCCGCCTCCTGTGATGTCAAATAGCTCCCAGAAAGGCGAGACATACCTGGAGCTGCTTTGTATACAGAGATATTTCTGTCAATTTGCATCCAGAAAACAAGGAGCGGCTCAGGGCTCAGTGGAATCGTCTCCTTCACTGGTGTCATGTGGAGTACCCCAGAGTTCACTGCTCCATTGCTTGCTCTTTAGCCTCTACGTAATCCCTTTTCCACAGCCAGTGGCGGCTGCCGCAGTACTCAAGTGAGGGTTGGGGCGAGACAGGAGAGTAATAATTCAATACAAAAACTTACCTGAGTACGCTACGGCCACGTCGGCCCCCTTCTCCAGCTCTCACGAGTCCCAGCATACACTGGGTCTCAGGCTCCGCACCCAATCCTGACGCTGCTCTCATGCTATCAGTGCAGTGCCAAGATTGGTGTGAGCGGTATGGTTCGCCTCGCAGACAGTGCCTAGGCTCAGACAGTGCCTAATGATGTTTCTCCAACTCAGCCGGGTTGGAGAAACCTAAGTGCGCATGTCTGTTTGGTCGGCCTAAGGACAGCCGGCCAAACAGACTTGGGCACTTACACTGCACCTACCATTCCTCCCTGCTGTGCCAGGCCCCGCCCCACCCTACACTGCTGGCAGGAGCTCAGTCAGTCAGCGGGCATTTGCTAGACCGCTGACTGACAGACCAGGGGGCGACGCTCCTGCGCCATTACTGAGGAGTCGCCCCTAGCTAAAGCTTCTGGAGCACAAGGAGTTGCATTTTTAAATGCATGCCAATGACACCCAAATTCACTTTATGCTGGTGAGCGACATTGAATAACAGGCTAGCATCACGATCTGGCACTGGATGAAAGAGAGTTGCTTTGCTCATGGGAGTGACTGCACCCTACTCCTTTCTCTTTTATGGCCACAGACTTTGGAACACCCCCAGCAACTTCATCTAACATCAAGAACATGGGGATAATGTTTGAGTCTGAGCTCTCCTTTGGTGAGGTTCTGCATCTCTAATGATGACTCCAGGGAACGAAGATAGTTTTACTTCTTGAAGACTTTCACCTCTCCGAAGTAAACAAAAGGAGAGACACTTTGCACATAATACAAAAACAATAAATAAAAACTCTGCCTGTGTGTGCTTCTGCCTATGTGAGTCTGCCCCTTGTCTAAGACTGTATGACAGTCTCGGCACTTGTGTGCTGACTGTGTGTGCATGATATCCGCTCTGTTTATGAGGGAGATTTCCTACGTGTGTATATTTTATCTGTATGTGTGTGTGAGAGAGAGAGACAGAAAGTCTGTGTGTGTGTGTGTGTGTGTGAGATGGAGGTTTTGGTTGAGTGGTGCCCTCCATCTGTGTAACTCTCTAAGCCTGAAGATCAGTGTGATGGTGTCATGTTTGTGTGTGTTTTGAGTATGTAACTGCATGTGTGGCGCTACTTGCGTGAAACTTTTGAGTATCTTACACTTTCTGTGTGACACTGTACCGAACACATTCTGTGTTGCTGCACGTTATTTAGAGGTGGCCAGTGGTCGCAGTTGCGACCCCTGGCTTGAGCCCTTCGACCCTTGGCATTGCCTTTGCTATCCCTGGCATCAGAGATGGCAAAATCAGTGGCAAAAACAAATGGGTAGCTGTGCCCTCCTGGTTTTGTGTTAATTGTTTATTACACTAATAGTGAATAATGTCCTTTATTTACTAGTAGTATAATACAAAATGAAGCACAATCAGCTGGAACAGGACCTTTGGTGCCAGCTGAGAAAAGTAAAAAACTGCTTTGAAATGAATGTTGTGTGCATGCTTGCAGATGAGATTGTGTGTGTGTGTGTGTGTGTGTGTGTGTGAGCATGTGTGTTTTTGAGTGAGTATGTGAGTCTGTGTAAGCATGTGTGTATGACAGCCAATGACAGGTAGTGAGCAGGAATGTCAGAAAGAATAAGAATGAGTGTAAGCGAGTATTAAGAGAGTGTGAGTGAGTGAATGTGAGTAAGTGCAAATGTGGTGTAGTTCTTGTGAGTCTGTTGTTGACCCTGGCATACCGAAGGGTGTTCTTGTCTGACAGACACAGCCATTGCAAAATATTGGCACTGGCATACATGAGGCGATTCCTAACACAACAAGCATCTGTGGCAAAATACAGGCACTGGCAGTCATTTTTGGCATCATGGGAACCCTTGGTATAATACTGTTGTTGGCATACTAGAGATCATCATTGCACACGGGGCACAAGGGAAAAATGCTGGCACACTTGAGGAAATCCTTGTCATGGGGGCATCCATGAGTAAATGCTGGTACTATCACATTGGAGGTCATTCCTGGCATAAAGGAGGATAACTTGACATATGGGAGGGTGGCAACGATGACATAATTCTGATCCTGGCATACAGACGTCATTTTGAAATAAGGTCACCTGTAGCATATGCGTAGCATACATGGCAAACTTCTGGCACTGGGTTACTGGGGCGCCCATGGCATATGTGACACGTATAGTAAAAGGCGAGACCTGGTACAATGGAGGTCATTTTTTACATAAGGGGCACCCAGAGACACATTTTGAAAATGGGGTCAACTCCTGGAGAGCTTCTATTTTCAATAGCTTGGCACCCCATTAAAGGAGTTAAGCATTTAATTAATATTATTTTTGTTTGTATATTGACTTTAAAAGATTAAGGAACAATATATTAAATGTGTCTCAGGACAATGCATTGCGCTACAACAGACAGTGTAAATATGGTATACAATTGACTTAAGCAGTAGCAACATCAATCTTGACTAGCTGCAAATACGCATACAGCTAAGTGTCACGAAGCATCGCCGACAAACTGGACACACACGTGGCCGTAGAATCCACAGCGGTGGTACCCTGACATAGACGGTGCAGCTGCCTGCCTCTATAGTCAGAGGTGCATATTTGAGGTTCAGTCTATACCCAGCCCCCGCCCGACCATAGGGCATCTAGTTGGCTCAGGAGCTTCCTGTGCAAGTAGAGCAGGTGTCCCATATGTCTTTGGGTTTGATCGTGGGTGGGAGCATAAGGTAATAAGTGTCCAGTTGTCCATGGTAATTTGTGAGGTCAGAGAGCCATGTTTCTACCGTGAGCAAATGTTTCTTACCCCAGTTGCAAGCATCCCACTTCTTAGCCATCAAAAGTTCTATAGATGTATACCTACATACCTTACTTAGTATATTAATTGTGCATCCCATTAGGGTCAATTTAGGGAACAGTGTCACTGTTAACCTTATCATTTTGGACAGAAACTGGAATATCTGAAGCCATTAGTTGGCCATGGGGGGCACAGCCATTCGCAATGGACAAAGTCTGCAGCAGGCGCACAGCTGCAGGTGCATTTGGAATCTGCCCTATGTTTCTGTGCATACAAGGCAGGAGGGTTGCAGTATACCTAGTGCAGAAACTAGAAATGCATAAGGCGGAGCTGGCCATTAGGGGCCAGACCTGTAGTCTGCATGCAACAGTAAGTCAATTCCTTGACTGCCACCATCTCTCCGATATCTGCCCCCCACGCTCCTCTGGCGGAAAGCATCACATATTGGGGCTGCAGATTGTGTGGTGACATATAATCTAGTATCCATGTGTTTGAAAGACCCAGCCATCAGTAGGATGGTCAGTGCATGGCATTTAGAGGATATTTAATTAATGTTCTTTCACAGCCTATGGCATTTTAGCAAACATATGTGAAAACTGTGCTTTAAAATGCAATATTACATGCATTTCCCTTCAACTTTTTCTAGGGGAGCGCAACCTCCTAGAAGATGTCTGGCTTCCTTGCTTTGCTCACTCAGTACAATTCAGGACAAGCATTATGCCCCAGAACTTTCAAAGATCAAGTCAGTCCCATCTTAAATAAACATGTGTCTGTGTGGTGTTGTTAAATGAATCATTCAGTTATTGTGAAACTTAAGCGTTGTCAGTTATTGTGATTTCAGCATGGGTAAGGTCATGTGACATGATTTCCTGGAAACAAAACAAGGATCAAGGTCAAAATATGTCACCTCCTGTGATTTCATTAAGGGCACGGGGTATGTGATGTCACTTTTGCTTGTCCTGGTATTTCGGTGAATCGCCCCCCATGGGACCAGCGCGCTATGGGGACTGGTCTCCCTAGAGTGTTTATGTATTATGTTTCAAGCAAGTGTATAAAAAAACTAAAAGTATATTTGTTTTGGTTCCCAAGATAACCTGCCCAGAATCAAGGAACATGGGAAATAAGAGTAGCAAATACACATTCCATTCCTATCAGTTACTGGTCCTCGTATAAATAGGCATGTCAGGCTGAGTGAGTGTTTGGGAGAGGTAGAGAGTCTTAACCTGGGTAAATCTATTGGGGTGTCCGGCTCATTGCCTGTATGACCCTGTCTGACACTATTTTCACTGGCAGTGTGACACTAATTGCATGCAAGAGACTTGTTTGTGTGAGGACCTCTGAATGTGTGTGTTTGTGTGTGTGTATGTGTATACGTGGGGGTGTGTGTTTGGGAGAGGTAGAGCGTCTTTACCTGTGTTAATCTATTGGGGTGTCCGGCTCATTGCCTGTATGACCCTGTCTGACACTATTTTCACTGGCAGTGTGACACTAATTGCATGCAAGAGACTTGTTTGTGGGAGGGCCTCTGAATGTGTGGGTGTATATGTGTGTGTGAGAGCGACTGAAACTATGCATGTATGTATTTGTATATGTGTGTTTGAGAGAATGAAGAGGAGTGGTAGAGAAGGAGAGGTAAACCAAAGAGGTGAGGCTATGGGTCATAACTAAAAAGACATGAGGGGTACACCTACACATGCAGAAGGGTTCCAAACCTAGTGAAAATCTGAAGTAGACATGGTAGATAATATAGGCAGATACACTGTAACCTGGAGAGCATGGGAGGGAGAAGAGATGCTCCTTATTAATGTATATCTAATATCATGATAGTAAAAATATAATATGCAGGTGATGGGGAACAATTGCTTCACGCTGACCATACTGAGAGGTGAATTTAATGCAACCATGGACCCGACATTCGATAGACTCAGTAGCACAACACCACCCAAGAACATGCACACCACACTGAATACATTCACTAAGTCCATAGGCAAGCAAGATCTATGGAGTTTCATACAAAAAAACAATTCGTATTTTATCCTTTTACTCTGGTGCTCACCAGTCCTACTCTAGAGTCTATTATTGTTCACCCCCACTACAGCAATGCATAGATTCAGTAGGGCAAGCAACTGAGCCAGGGACATATCAGACTATCCGCTCTAACAAGAACCTTAACTAATATGAAGCAGAAAAATGGAGGACCAGGGAGAATGGCGCTATGACGCCCCTCAAACCCTGAAATAATAGATGATGTGCAAATCGCTAGAGAATACTTCTTCTAGGATTACACTGTCACTGTAGACAAAGCCAGAATCATGAAGGAAGGTATACAACAGTGGCGTAACAACACTTGAGGGAGCCCCTCTGCAAAATACATGGAGGGGGCCCCCCACGCTCAGGCCCAGTTAGGAGTACTCAGGTCAGGGGCCTGATGCCTGTGTACAGGGTCAGAGGGGGCCCGCTGGAACTCTGGCACCCCCCCCCCCGCAAAGCTGGGACCCACGGGTCTACTGCTACCCCACTGGTATACAAAACTGTCAATAGATGAAAACTAATGTCAGAGTGGGTACGAAATGATCAATCTGGAAAAAATATTCCACTTAGAGAAATGATAATTCAGTGAAAGTGATATGAAATCAGATGCATTATGCTAATAGAATTTGAGTGTCAGCACCCCAAAGACCCCTGTGAACCTACATTTATAGTGTAGGTTAAGTTGCTATGTCAGGATCTAGCGGCTAAGGTCAGGGCAAATGGGACGCAATCTTGATGTTTCCTCATTACTAGAGAAACAAGACATGGATGCCCACCAATCACCCATGTCTTTGAGGCTAAAATAGAACTTCTGTCCGGGTGGATACGAGAGGGCGCTCTGTTTAGGAGCTGGTTCTAGAGCAATTCTTAGAAACACAGAATATTGTTGTATGCAGACAATGTCCTCCTCGCTATAGCTAACCTAGACCTACCATTAGATAGGCTCAAACCCATGATTAACACATATTGAGAATACTCAAGCTTGGCTATCAACTGGAATACATTTCTGGTGTTCCTGTTGTGTGGTGGGGAGGAGCTGGAAATTACAGGAGATACTCTCAATGCCACTGAGAGTGGAACTTGAGTATTTTAAATACCTCAGAATCCAAATTTTCGAATGAAGAACACATGTTTTATAAGGACAACTTAGAATGAATATTTGGAAACCAAGAGGTTGATGATGTCCATTGGCGCAACCTTGGCTTGGGACAGCCACAATGTACAAGATGAGAGCACTCCCTAAATTCCTGCATATTCTGAAACTCACCACCTCACAGATCCCTCAAACAGTCTTCACAAAAATTGATCACTATATAGATGATTGATTTTGGATGGAGCCTCTCCAATACATAGGTCGACCTATGAGGGGGGAATAGCACAACCAAACATACAGCAGTACTTTGAGACTACATAATAGGTGTGGTGAATTACTGGGCGTACTCTCCAAAGGAGGAACCAGCCTTTCAAATAGACTGCCACATATTGGGTCACTAAAAGGAAACACATATGTACCACAGCGGAAATAATCATGGCCTCCCCCGCTACTACAGGGGCGATCCAAGTATGGAACAAACTAAATAAAGACATGGGTTGGGACTGCAAATTAACTCAGAAGATTCCACCAGAAAAGGGCATGAAATAAGACTCTACCATAGAATGGAGACAGATGATAAGGAAGGCCATTTCCATGGTAAATACCAAGTCAGAACTCACTACGCTGAGAGAGAAATGGCAGGCAGGTACTGGAGACATAGAGGATACCATGTGTGGAAAACTAGTGAAGGCACACGGGACTGATTACACTAGTATACAACTACAGAAATCTGGATCCATTAATTACAATAGATATGCCCAGGTAGTGTTGGCAGAACCAAAATCACAGGATGAAGCTACAAAAATGATTGGAAGGGATTGTCGGTACAACAATACTGACATCTCCAATTACCGCCTTAATAGGACTAAGGGTAGGTGTGGATTTAAGCAGATATCAGAGACTATTGTTTATTCAAACTTTGATAATTGATAAAATAGACATTGCAAAATATTGTGGTGGGGGAAATTCCAACAATCCATCAATGGGATCGAAGTATGGACTGGTGTAGAGCTGACAAAAAGATAATCTGCAAGGCACGAAGGCATCAGAAGAAATACCGGAAGATTTGCAGTGGATGTGAAGATGAAATCAAAGGTGGTTAAATTATAATGATTTAAAATAGCATTGTGGTAAAAAAAAAAAAAGCATAGTATATAAGGGATTTTCCATGACTAACTGAAGATAAGATAAGAAGTGAACCTGAATAGTTGAAAAAGGAACTAAAGACAATATGTAGGAATATGTCTGTGGTGATTCTATGTCATGGCTGATGGTGTGAGATGTAAATGCTGTAATCCAGAAACAATATACATGGGGGCATATGTATCAAGCCCTTTTCCCGTTCGCAAACGGGACGATTCTCAGAATCGGCCCGTTTGCAAACGGGAAAAGGCCTTTTGGGATGTATCATCCTAAAAGGGCATTGCAAATTAGAGAATCGCAAATTTGCGATTCTCTATTTTGCAATTGCATTTAAGGAATGGCAAATTGCGATTCCTTAAATGCAATGTAACAAACACCCAAGTTGTGCTATTTCTCCTTAAGAAATCGCAAATTACCACCGACTTCAAGTTGGTGGTAATTTGCGATTTCTTTAAAATATGCACTTTTTGGTATCTTTCAAAGTGCCATGTGGCGCACATACATGCCCTTAGGGCATGTATGTGCGCCACATGCGCACACATGCTCATTTCAGGGGTGCATCAGGGTGTGCTTATGACACCCTTGCACCCTTGAAATTATTCTCAATTTGCGAGTCTCTAATTGCGAATCGCTAATTGAGAATGTCTTCTCATTCATTCCTATGGGCCTCCTGGCCCATAGGAATGAATGGGAAGGTATTCCTTAATTGCGATTCGCAATTTGCTAATCGCAATTAAGGAATGCCAAGGAATCGCTAACAATTTGCGATTTTTTACTTACATCTCGTTTGCGATTCCCAAATAGCAATTCTCAAAAAATCGCTATTTGAGAATCGCAAATAGAGAATTTGATACATATGCCCCATGGTCAAGCAATGCCGATTTTGTAATGTTTGAAAAATGCAATACAAATTTTTATAGAAAAAGTAATAATAATTTGTGTTTCATGTTAATAGCCTCAAATCCTGGTGCAGGAGGGCGGACACACGTCAATCCCAAGGCTAATGAACACATTGAAGGGGAGAGTGAAGCCCTCAATACCCTTTAACATAGATCTGGAGCAGACACTGGGAAAGGAACCTGTAATGATGCTATGTCCAGTCCTTAATTGTGCAGATGGATTCCACCAATAAAGGAGATGGTGTCATGAAGTCCTCATTCAATGAGCTGTGATGGTGAGGAAACATCTAGCAGCCTTCATCAGTCACTGAGCGTTGTCCAGGGAGCAGGGCTGGCCTTATTCTGAGAAGGAACATTTTGTGTTGTCTGGTACTTAAAAGCACTGTAGGCTCTAATTGTCTGGGGCCCATTTAAAGTCAACGGGGCCCATAAACTGCTCAGCTGGCATCAGTGATGGCAATGAAGATGAGAACATTTAGCTTTGGCCGTGAGTCGAATCTTTGCAAGGGGTGGACTTCAGCTCTGAGCCAAAGGTAAGAGCGCCACCTGGGAACAGTGACATCTTCCCACATCAGATGAGAGAGAGGCTAATGGCCAAGACTCATGCTGTACATCTGATCTGGGAGGGATGTACTGTAGAGAGGCTCATGGGCAAGACTCATGCTGTACATCTGATCTGGGAGGGATGTACTGTAGAGAGGCTCATGGCCAAGACTCATGCTGTACATCTGATCTGGGAGGGATGTACTGTAGAGAGGCTCATGGCCAAGACTCATGCTGTACATCTGATCTGGGAGGGATGTACTGTAGAGAGGCTCATGGCCAAGACTCATGCTGTACATCTGATCTGGGAGGGATGTACTGCAGAGAGGCTCATGGCCAAGACTCATGCTGTACATCTGATCTGGGAGGGATGTACTGTAGAGAGGCTCATGGCCAAGACTCATGCTGTACATCTGATCTGGGAGGGATGTACTGTAGAGAGGCTCATGGCCAAGACTCATGCTGTACATCTGATCTGGGAGGGATGTACTGCAGAGAGGCTCATGGCCAAGACTCATGCTGTACATCTGATCTGGGAGGGATGTACTGTAGAGAGGCTCATGGCCAAGACTCATGCTGTACATCTGATCTGGGAGGGATGTACTGTAGAGAGGCTCATGGCCAAGACTCATGCTGTACATCGGATCTGGGAGGGATGTACTGTAGAGAGGCTCATGGCCAAGACTCATGCTGTACATCTGATCTGGGAGGGATGTACTGTAGAGAGGCTCATGGCCAAGACTCATGCTGTACATCTGATCTGGGAGGGATGTACTGTAGAGAGGCTCATGGCCAAGACTCATGCTGTACATCTGATCTGGGAGGGATGTACTGTAGAGAGGCTCATGGCCAAGACTCATGCTGTACATCTGATCTGGGAGGGATGTACTGCAGAAAAGAACGCCCTTGTATGGCAAAGAAAGCTGAACCACCCTACCCTGATTGCACTTGTTCTGACCTGTCCTGGGTCTCCTCACAATGTGATTTGACAATAGCCCTGTCTAGGTGCTCCATATGTTTGCTGCTGTTAAAATATTGAAGCACAAGCTTTTGCTGGCCCATTGGTGCACTCAAACTGGCCAACCATCATCACGGGTTTACTGTCGTCCAATACCAACCAGGCTCTGGAGGACACTGTTAGTTGGAGGCAGGGTATTAGGTGATAGGGGTTCTTTAGGTGATACTGGGCTGTTTACCCTTATGTTTGGTGAAGGGTTGCAGACTCTTTACCTTTTTATGTGTTGGAAGCTGCATGTGTGCCTGTATGACTACGTGAGTGTGTGTGGGATCTTGCCTGTGTGAAACTGTGGCTGACTGTGTAAAACTGCCTGCCAGTTTTATCCTCTCTAGATATGTTGGAGTCTGCAGACATGTCTCTCTCTGCATGTGTGACTGTCATTGTGAGACTCTATATAAGTGTGAGTATCTTGAATGTTTGTGTGTGGTTTTCCGTATATGTGTGTGTGAGACTGGGGGTTTGTGACTGGTAATGAATCAGTGGTATATGTATTGATTAGATACTCGACCTATAAGATACACTCTATATTTATCAAACTCTACTCTGCTTATATGAGACTACGGGCCAGGCTTACTATATGTTTGCGCTGTCACTCGCCTGCCTCTCTACAGTACTTCAAGGTTCAAAACTCAGACTGCAGCACTGTTCACATTTCACCCACAAAAATGTTGGTGCCAAAAATGGACTCAATATGTGTGTTAAATTGCTTTTGCTGGAGGCAACACAGCCCTGAAAAAACTTCCCAGAAGGATATATTTAGCACCCGGAAGACCTGCTTAGGTATTTAGTGACGTATGAATGACAGATGGTGATGGTGATAGGCAACCTTACTATGTCTTACAGGGCATTTCCCTCACTCAGCGAGTCAAACCACAAAGCCCACATCATTAGAAAAGAGGCTGGCTGAACCCTGATCGTCCAAGTGATACCTAAGGCACAGACTCTACGGTGCTCCTAGAGGATGCAAGCCTGACCTCCACCCAAAGCCGCAGTGGCGCTTACCTGAGGATGACGTCGCCACAGTGGTCTGGCAGATTGTGTTCGGAACTGTGCAGTTGCTGATGGTCTGACACTTGTCGTTGCTGGTTTCTTGGTCGCATGTGTGGCACCGCAGAGTTGTTGCTGAAAAATAAGAACAAATTCAACACAGTATTGTGAATGCACGGCTGCTCTCTATGAGATTTGTGGTATACACACATCCACAGACACACATCTTTTATTATTGGGACCGGCTATTGACTGTAATGAAGTGTGGCTCAATGATTAGAGCGGCAGACCCTGATGCAGAGGTCTAGCCCGGGACCAGGGTACAATTCCCCGCCTCGGCGGGTCTTGGGCTCAAAATTCCACGGACCTGATAATTCTCGCCTCGGTGCCATTCCAATCATGGAGTCCCACTCTGCAACTCTGGGCAATAGCTTGCTTAATCTCCACAACGGCCCCCACAACGCTAAGGATGCCTGGCATCCACCTTGAGGGTGGCCAGGAGTGGACGCCTCACAGGGAAAGCCAGGATGGGTTCCACAGCGGTATTCGTACAAGCGCCTTGAGACCCTTGCGGGTGAGTAGTGCGCTATACAAGTATCAATTTACATTACATCAATTTACATTACTATTCTAACACCCCACACACGCACACACATACACACACACACAGAGATACACACACACACACATACACATGCCCACATGCACACACGCATATATACACACACACACATACATATAAATACATACACACACACACATTCATTTTCCTACAGACACAGATTTCACACACACAAACATTTATTTCCCTATACACATAGAGCGGGAGGAATACTTTGATAAATATTTATTTATAAAACAGATATCATACATGGCATTCCAAATACAAGTATCCTTACATCCGATGGTGCCGCAAAAGTGCAATTAGATAATGCCAAGTGCCTATCAGTCTGAAATTGCTTATGGGAGCGCTTGGCTTCAAAAACGGTTCATAGCTGGTGGAAACTCTGGGTGCTGCACTCTGGACTTATCGTAGTAGGCCTGGAAGACATTTTCAAGCAAATTTTGGAACCCATGAAATTCGCCATTTGTTTCTTGTCTGCGAAGAAGGATTAGGGTTGCTCAATACACAGGAAAGAAAACACAGCCAAACATAGTTGCTTTTGGGAGCATTTTGGGGATATGGGCAATATCATTAGTTTAATGAAAATTGTTCCCCTAAAAGTGATCTCGAAAGCAAGTTCCCCGCATGGGAAGCAGCTCCCACCTGTAGGGTCAACGTGGGATTCTAATGCCACCGGCCACCCACTGGTCCCCCTGGAGGGAAGCTTGGTGTCAGGCACTGCAAGGGACGGTAGTGTAATGAGCTTAATGCAATTATACCATTATGGTAATTGTATTGCCTGGCCCGTCAGCGTTGGACAACACATGTTCCTCCTTTCCTGCATCCATTACTTCGGGGAATGAGGAATCATTCCACCTTTTTACACCCGGAGCCGGCGGATGTGACACCAGTGGAATTGCCCACAGTTTTGCATCAGCTCACCATGGGTTTAAAAAAAAGACTTCGCCCACAGCTGTTTGGTTGTCTACGAGTTAGAACACCAGCAAAGCAAACTCAGGATTCCCTCATTCAAGTTCACCGAATTTGTGCCATAAATTGCGTGAATCTTCCACCGATTAATTGCAGGCCTTAGAAATGGCCAACTGCTGATGTCAGTGTAATATGCAAACAAGCATTGGCGTTGCCCAATAGTCTTTTGACTTCAGCAATTCTAGTTTTGTTCTGTCATGTGTTTGAAACACTATTGCTTAGGGAGCTGTTGGGACCACATGAATGTAACAAAAAAGGGCAACAGGCAAAGATGTTTTGGGATTCGAAAGAAAACGACTTTGTGTGTGGATGTGCTCCTTGTGAAAGGGCAGCATGCTGTAACTCGGAGCTAAGTCAGCCAATGGCTAAAGATGGCTGACCCATTGCCCCATGACACAAGCTTCTATGGGTGAAACAACCATGTTAATGACACAACAGACTAATGGATTGAGTCTGGCTGAAAACCGCTATAAGTAACTAGATTGTAGACATAATTTTCACAAAAGCAAAAGGTCTTGGCTAACACCAAACCTAAAAAAAAAAAAATTGGTCTGGTGTTGGTTGCCAGCATCTTGCCTTTGTTATAGCTTTTTTGTAATGTTTTTTTAAATCTTTAATTGCAAATAGAGAGGGTTGAAAGGTTAGAGAGGCTTGCAAAGATGAATGGATGGATGGACGGGCAACTTGACGGCTAGATGGACGGATGAATGAATGAATGGATGGATGGATCAATTGATTGATTTTTTTTTTTAAACATAGTTTATTGGTTTTTTGTTGCACAACCACATATACAGCCTTACGCAAGTTGTTTCACCATCCGCCCCGCAAAGTAGGCACACGCCCCCCGCCAATCCTACCCTACTTAAGGAGGGTCATACAAGGCCCCTCCCGGCCTATGCGACACATAGCCAATAATGGATCAATTGATTGATCACTGGGAATTGGTATGCATGGCACAGGTTCAATTAGAAATGTAATAGATAATGGTGTATATACACACCACATACACTGATAGCAAACTGGAACACCATACAAGCATGACATATAAACTAGGGGTCAGAATTCTAAAATGTTCAAACAACACAACTCACCAAGGCAACTTGCTGGGGTGAAAGGGAGAGAGTTGAACAGCACCATAATTATAAAGATATGACGCTGTTCCGCTCTCTCCCTGTGCTGGAGCACTTGTACCATGCAAGGGTGCCTGAGTTATGGTATGCATAGTTTTTGTGCAGGAAGGTATACCTTCCTGCACAATAAATATTCTAAGAATGCAGCATACAGACAAAGAGTAAGTAACGAGGGGAAATAAATATATTTCTCTTTGTTATGTCAGCCTCGGGTAGTCACACCATTTTGGAGCAAGCCCAGGTTTACTGACCTTAGTAAATCTGAGTTTGCTTCAAAATCCGTTTGCCTGCATCACCCCTTAGAGCTCCACGTCAAACCTAACCTTATGGAATTTGGACAATCCACTTCCACCTAGGTCTTAGGGCATTGTCCATTGGCTGAGTCCTAGCCGTCTGAAGCATCCACCTTACTCTTACATTTCTAGGGACATGGTTTGAAATTATGGTTGAACACTAAGCTTAACTCCAAATTTCACAGTCCATTTTTAAGTTATTAGGCCTTGAAGTTTCGTATATCCCTAGGACACATGCTATTGGTCAGCACAAGTAGTCCACCTGTACGAACAATCACTTTGAGACCAATTAGCCCTCAAATTGGTCGCCAATGAAGTTTGTCCAGTTCTTTCAGACAGTGGCTACTAGATCGCTGGTAGTCCCATATCTGGATATCAAAACTCTTTATGTTTTTGGAAATTATCCCTCAAAAATCTTGGAAGGCTCTGAAAATGTCAACTCAATCGGGATCAACCAAGAATTAAACTGAAGAGACCATGAAAAAGCAGAAAAAAGTAAGACAGGTCCCTGCTATTGATTTATCAAGAATAAAATAAGGATATGATGAAATCAACGGATGTATGACGTTACAACGCATACATTTACATCGCGGTACACTACATCGCGGTTTTGACAACGCAAGTCGTTACAACGACTTGCGCTAGATGGCGCTCTAGGACAAGGAATAGGACTTAGGAGTAGTATAATTTACTATTCCAACTCCAGTCTACGTTCAGTAGGGAAGGTGTTGGATAGTAAATTATACTGTTCCTTGTCCTAGAGCGCCATCTAGCGCAAGTCGTTGTAACGACTTGCGTTGTAAAAACCGCAATGTAATGGCATCGCGATGTAATCCCCGAAATCAACACACTTTGTGACTTTATTTGACCTGCTCGGCATGTGTCCCCTCTGTGTGCGATGTCATGCTGTGCTACGTCTCGACGGCCTTAGAAGAGACAGAGCTGCACCGACAATATACTGCTGTTTTTCAGTTGTTTCAAGCACAGAATTGCTGCCTTAGCAACATGAATTGCATTCTCTTCAACCCGCAGGTCTCTTCTACCTGCAATGTTCCCTGCACTTCCTTGGAGGTAACACAATTCAGTTCCAGCAAATCTTCAAGGCAAACATGTCTTGGAAATCCTACACTTACACCTCGGATGTAACAGCACCCTAATCATTGTCCCTTCTTCAGATGTATCTAATACTCACCCATGCCATATTATACCGCAAACAACAAATAAATCACATATTCTGAGTTAGATAAATAAATACCCTGCCCTTAGGTTGAGGACAGATTTACTGTTGCTGATTTATAGCACTGGAGTCCTCACATTGCGGTAAACACCGAGTCCCAGTTCTCATTGTTTTCTGGCCAGGGCTGTGATTTTCCCCAATGGACTTAATAACCTGCAAGTCCTCAGAAAGGTTTGCTTGATATTGGTGGCGTTCACTAGTGGAAGACATGGTCAAGCTGGCTTAAGGTGCACACAAAATGGACTCCAACCCATAGTTCAGGGTGGCTATAGACTTGTCTCTCGGATGAAGGGAACTCATCTTTTTACAAACAACCTGATTGGAAGACCGCCTGTCAGCCCTCCCTTGTTTAACCCGTTTAGTCGCTGTAACTGGGATCCTTATTTTCATGCTATATTATAACATTGGAATGTTGGGAGCTCCGTTGAAAACAATGGAGTGCTCCGAGCTTCTAATGACTGGTAGAAGCCCGGAGCATCAACATTCCAATGTTTAGCAAAGGCCCCACAGAGCCCAAGGGGATTTAAACCCCCTTGGGGTCCATGAGGCCTTTGTTCTTCAAATGAGAACATTCTTCCCTCTAAGGGCAGAATTATCTAATAGCCATAGAGCCCTCCATAGTGGGCTCTGCAGGCCATTAAAGGCCTCCTCCCATGTTAAAATTCCTCAACTTCGACTCAGGCTTTTAATGCTGGAGCAGGCCTTAAATGGTCAGTAGAGCCACCTACATCGGGCTCTAATTGTGTGGCTGGCAGCTGTGTACAGTGAATGTCATTTCCTGTGGAAAATACAATTAATTTTGGTACAAAACCATAGTTCACCCTCATTTTATCTTTGTCCATCATATAGGCAAGGCTCCTCTCATGATTCCAGTAGGTAGACTCTAGCCAGGAACAATTGTCAAATCCGTTTATTGAAGTCGACAGGCAACGCCCACGGAAAGCAGCGACCAGCCGGCCTGGATTCCAGCATGAACTGACTCACCGTGCTGGAATCCACGCCTTTTGTTATAACTGCAAAAACACCGGATTTACAAGAATATACATCCTACCACAAAAGTAAACAGCACGTGATGCACACGAGGTGCAGTCAGTTACATCACAGTACTGGGTCACCTTCCTCAACAACAAACAGCAAACAAAAATAAGGTGAGGTAACAAAATAAATAAATGAATAGAACAATTCTGAAATGCAAATACAACCTGTCAATTATATAGTCAAGGAGAGAAAGGGCAGCATTAACACAACAAAATCATTGAATCTCTGAGGTCTTTTCACTTCTCGTGACCTTGTGCATGCAGCCATGAGATGACTTGCAGAATCACTAACCATGTCCCTACCTCTCGCAGATTCTTCATCTGCTATCCTTCTCAGGGTATCACCTCTGGTTCGTATTCATTGTGTCCAATCTAAGTCAACAATAGTACTTGTCTTCCTACTTCTGATACTGGCTGGCTGCTGACAGTTTCACTAAGTGTCTTTCATTCCCCCAGGCCATGTCTTCTAGCAAGGCTGACCCTATGCCAACTCTGGAAACTTTTGTTGGGGATGAAAACACCGACTCACCCTTTGTGACCTTGATGGGTCTTTTGATCAGGACATAATCACCAACCATTACATCATCATAACCACTGTGACCCTTACAAAATTCGGGGCATATCTAGAACACGGTGATAGAAAATTATCGCCACTTTTGTGTCCGTTTTCGGCCGAAAAGCAGCAATAATTTTATCGCCTAATTAGCAAGCTCACACTGAAGAACCGGGTATTTAGAACCCAGCGGCGCCAGGGGCACGCCCAAAGTCTTCGGGTTCACCTGTCTTAGAATACAGAGACACAGGATACTTCTTGGTGGCGTCAGAGATCGAATTTATTGGCTGCAGCCTGTAACAGAAGTCCTAGAAGTCATCACGGTATGAGTTCTCAGGAGACTGCTCAAATTTACAAAGCAAGTCATCCCTTTTTATGCCAGAAACATCACATTCCAGACAAACACCCATTATTTTACAAATTGTCCAATCGCATGTAACCACACCAAAAGTATCGCATGACGGTAAAACCCACTTTTCAGACCCATAATAAAGAGACCACAACCCATATCGTAAATGGACCATAAAAGAAGAAACAGAAACAGATAGAAGTAGGATGGGGCATGTATGTGTGCAATAAAACTTTACGAGATCCTGTGCTCTGACCCTTAATCAAGATCAGCTAGCGGGCGGGAACGGGTTTGGCAGGGTCGGCCTCAGGCAACGAGGTCAGTTCACTCAAGTCATGTAGGAGTCAGCACAAACTCGAGCTAAGGTGAGCCTGACCAAAGAGCTTGTTTAACCACAGTCATCGGCCTATGTGAGGGCAACCACAATATGGCTACCATGCACAAAATGGAACCCAGGGTTCGGAACGAAAACCCTAAATACGCAGTGAATCCATTGGTGTAATGTAACGAAAACACACGTACTAGCCGAACTCACTAGTTACGGTTCGCTGTTACCAAAATCGTAACGGAACCATGATATTTATAACGCAGATTCAGATTTCACGGAACCTCAACGCTAATGTGTGAAACCTTGCGTTAGTGCAGGAATTCCTAACGCCCAGCTTTGCATCTCTAATGAGATGCAAAGTGGGCGTTCCTGACCTGACATGACAGGAGAAATGTCGCTTAGCGACATTTCTCCTATCATCAAGCCCCAAGCCATGAAGCATAGCGGCAAGAAATGTAGCGATAACCCCTGTTATCGCCACTTTCCTTACGACTGCTTCAGGACTGACTTAGCCATGATATCCTATGGAAGGTGGATATCATGGCTAAGTTTGTGAGGCCCTATCAGCAAGCTAATGCCACATTTCGTGAGATTATCGCTGGGTTTCCAGCGATAATCTCACATTAGGCAGTTAGTGCTAGGATTTTTATCGCTTTTGAGATAAGCGTTGCCAATAGCACGCTATCTCAGCGATAAAAATCCACGCTAGCCGGCGATAATTATCCTAGCGCTAAGTGCGCTTAGCGATAATTATCGCCGGTTGTTGCTGATATGCCCCTTGTTCCTTTGTAGTTGTATCTCCTACCACTTCATTTCCAGAATCTAGCCGGTCATTTAACCAGGTCGGAAACACAGCAAAATGGTTTCTTCTGCCTCTCAATAACAGAAACGGAGTGACCCTAGTTGTGCAATATGCGTGTTATATTCCCACACCTTTATGTTTGAGGAATTTGTTTACATCCATGTCTGATGCGAGTGCAGTTTGTACGCCCTTTTTGATCACTATGTTGCCTCTCTCTACTAAACCACTTGAAGATGGCGAGTACAGAGCAGCACGTAAGTTCTTGTTGTCATGCCTAGTTAGGAATTCCCACATTCGCTCAGACACAAAGCACGAGAGCCGTTGTCTGTAACCAAAAACTCGGGTGATCTTTCTATGGAAAATACCTGATTCAAAAACGTTGTTGCAACACTGGTGATTCTACAAAAGAGAAATACAACCATTTGGGAAAATAGTCAACTGGTAGGATGGCATACCTCATGTCCCTTGGTAGATCAATCAATCAGGATTTATAAAGCGCAGCCAATCACCGGTGATGTTCTCAAGGCGCTGGAGTTGCTAGCTGCTTTGTTGAGAAAGCAGTGAAAATGAGGCAAAGGCATGAGAAAGCACTCAGAAAAATGGGGAGAAGGAGGAAAAAGCAGTAAAAAACTAGGAAAAAGCAGGAGAAAGCTCTCAGAAAAATGGGGAGATGAAGGAAAAAGCAGTAAAAAACTAGTAAAAAGCAGGAGAAAGCACTCTGAAAAACAGGAAGTAAGAATGTTAATGTTATGTTAATATTAATGATATTTATACAGCGCAGCTGCTACCCGGAGGTGTCCTGGCGCTAGTTATATCTCCTGTGGCCAAAGGAAGAAGTTCTTTGGGCAAAGAGCCAAGTCTTTAGGCTCTTCCTGAAAGCTAAGAGGTTCGTGATGCATCTTAACTGCAACGGCAGGTTGTTCCAGGCCTTGGCCGCACTGTAAGTGAAACTTCTGCATCCTCATCGAACATTTTTTATGCTTGGCAGTGAGACCAACCTAGCCCCTAATGAGCGGAGTGGCCTTTTCGGTGTGCACCAGTGGAAATACTGTTTGAGGTAGTCAGGACCTGAACCATGCAGCGCCTTGAAGACCAGACACAGGGCTTTGAAGCGTACTCGGTTTCTTACCGGTAGCTAATGCAATTTGTTTATTTCCTTGGTAATGAACGTAAACCGAGGTGTGCCCGAAAGCAGTCTGGCTGCTGCATTCTGCAGTGATTGAAGTTTATTCAGGAGCCTTCATTGAGCATTAAGGTACAAAATGTTACAGCAGTCCAATCTCAACATAACGAGAGTTGCGACCACTGTTTGGCAGCTGCTCGGGGGCAGGAACAGCAATATTTTCCTGATTGTTTTAATTACATAAAAGGTTTTAGATGCCACTGAATTAACCTGTTGCCTAAAAGTAAGACCCTCATCCATTATCACACCCAGGTTTTTCACCTTATTAGTGGGTGAGGGGAGGGAGCCCATGAAGTCTGGCCACCAGTTTGGAGTCCAGAAGTTGATATTGTTTCCAAACAACATGACCAGTGTTGAGTTTTAGGCAATTCTCTGCCATCCAGCTCCCCACTGATAACATACACTCTTGGAATTGATTGTCTAAACCAGCCTCCTCTCCGGGTAGCAGTGACACTACAATTTGGGTGTCATCCGCATATGATGTCAAGCCAAACTCAAACGCCCTAACAATAACGTGCCAGGGAGTAGACATAAACATTAAAAAGTGTGGGGCTAAGGGAAGAGCCCTGTGGAACACCGCAAGGCAGTGCAAACGGTTTTGACTGATGATCTCCAAGTGCAACAATTTGTCTCCTGCCACATAGAAAGGATCTTAAAAGGTCGCAAGCTTTCCCAAGGACCCCGCATGCCTTTAGACGGTCCATCAAAATATCTTGATGGACCGTATCAAAGGCAGCGGACAGATCCAACAACACCAGAACTGCCTTGCTCCCCGATCTACAGCCCCCCTGATCTCATCTGTGGCTTTAATGAGGGCAGTCTCAGTGCCATGGCCTTTCCTAAAGCCATATTGAGAAGAGTCCAAAGCTTGTGTCTCTTCTAGAAAGGCACTGAGTTGTGTATTCATATTTTTTTCCATCCGTTTCGCTGTGAGTGGAAGCTTAGAAATGGGGCGGAAGTTGTTGGGATCATTAGGATCCAGATTGTTTTGCTTTTTAATAGGGGAAGGATGGAGGCTAATTTCCAACATGTAGGAAACTGCCCAGTTGCACACATGCCATTAAAGATTGGTAATAGCAGCGACACGATAGGGATCGGAGCCAGCTTGGCCACTGGCACTGGACATGGGTCATAGGGTGACACTGGGTTTGCAGCCATGAGGAGCTCTTGAATATCTTCAAGAGACACTGGTGACAAAATTCTTGAACATTACGTTGGGAACTGTTGCTAACTTTGGTTCCTCCGCAGTTTCAGAGCTCGACCCACTGAAAGCGCAAAAGATGGACTCTACTTTGGTCAGAAAAAACTTGGCGATGTCTTTGCAAAGTTCCTGGCTGGGCTGGACTCTGGCTGGACCTGGAGAAGCCAAATTAGAAACAGTTCTGAATATCTCTTTTGCTGAATTCTTTGCCAAATCAATACGAATTCTAAAGTAATTTTGTATGGCAGCAAAAATAAGCTGTTTATAATTTTGCAGACTGAGCTTATACAGTGTTTTATCAGCTTCTCCATCGCCCTTCCTCCAGTTCCGCTCCAGCCGTTTAAACACGAGTTTCTGATTTCTCAAATCCTCTGTAAACCATGGCGCCGAAGGTTGCGATCTTTTAGGGCGAAGAGTCTTAATTGGAGCTAAAGTCTTGCAGGCTTGTTCCAGCCAATTCATATAAACTACAGATGCTTTGTCCACTCCCACTGGCAATTGACCTGCCGTGGCATTTAGAAGCTCCTGCAAAGCTGTCCCTTCAACTTTACTCCATGCTCTAGTGGCTACATGGCCTTTGGGACACTGCCCCCTCATGTTCAGTCCCGTCAGTGTCAACTCGAATTTGACGACGGCATGGTCCGACCAAACGAGTCGCAGTAGTCCCGTAAACTTGAGACCTGGGTGGTTGGAGAAGATCTTGACAACAACAAATAGCATGGCATCAAGAGGATTCATATATCAATTCCTAGGCCAGCCACTGATAGCAGGAGCGACTTTGTTCCAACCACTGGCAATATGTCCACCAAGTTGGCCCGGCCTAGAACCTCTTAAGTTTGTTGATTAAGATAATCTGCAATACAACCCTTCAAAACCTTGCAGAAAGTGTATCGCCACAGCTCACCCAGAAGTGGTGTAACTCGTGAAGAATAACAATAGAAAAATAGAAAAATGTGAGAAAATGAGAGGGCACCTCACGTATGCAACACCAGGAAGGCTGCCAGCTGGTTCTCGCTGGTATGCCCACGTTTTGTCATCATCGGTTGCCAACTCAATAAAAGAAGAAGGAAGTGTCCAGTAAAAACGAAAGATGGAGAACAAAGATAGTTTTAGCAGAAAAACTTTGCTGTCCCCATAAGCAAAGAGTGAAAGTGAAGAAACCCAGTAGATTGCTAAGAACAAGATGTTCAGAGCAAAAGTAAAATTGAGGTAAAAACTCACTGTTAGATCAAAACCTTTATTCTCAACCAGTGAGTTCACTCAAAGTAAAAGCACTAAATGTCGCTAACCTTTTTAAAGAAGGCCAACATGTTTCATTGCCACTAATCTTTCGGCAATTTCATCAGGGCATCGAGGTTTTTTGCACTCGTTTCACTGGACATCCACTTTACTGTTTACAGAAGGGCTGTATAAAAAGCAGACAGGAACTCAAATAGATTAACTATTTTCTATTTATACTTCAATAAAAATTGGACCAACCATTCAAAGAATATACCAAACTGCTGGTTCCCATGCATATATTTACCATGTAAAGGCCGAGGACGTTCATACCAGCCTTCACAAAGCCAATCGGAATTATAGTTACTTTTCCATTTTCCGATTCTTTATAATGCGCTGCAACTAGCGCGTGTTCCACCTGTGGAAAAGGGAGGTTTCAATTCCTCATCAAGTCACAGTTTGCACTTCAGATGGCGATTCTTGGCAATTCTCTCCCCCTTATATCGCCACCCCTTTCATTTTCGCCTCTGAAAGCCGAATGAACTTGGCTCCGGCCAAACATTAAAAGCACACGCATCTCTAGCCCCATTCCACTATGGAAAAATGGGAGGTGCAATCCGTCATGGCGCTATTTGACAATCAACACCAATCTCATCTTGTCTATATCTGAAGCCGGCCAGGCATTTACCCACACATACGTTCTCAACTCCATTCCATGACTAAACAAAACACAAACGCCCGTTTTTAGCTCATTCGATCCCGCCCAAGCCCAAAAATCGACGCGGTTACTGATATCAGCATGGGACATCCATTTCCATACCCACGACATCCCGCTGCATATACGTGCGAATGCCTAAATCTCACCGTAACCTTTACCGGAGCAATCCTTGTCTCGTCCCCGCTTCAAATCAAAGTCAGTATCCCGCCTCTAATGTAGTTGAGCTGTGCCACTCCCCTTAGTCTCACGTGGTTCACGGCCAGCACTAAGGACTGTTAGAAACTCAGATGATCGTGGCGGCCATCTTGGAACAGTATGAACCAAAGGACGCAGACTCCTCACAGACCCCTTACTGTTATTTAATGAGTCGGAAGGGCCCTCAAGTGTGCCCCATAAGACTCTCCTAAGTGTTTATCAGTTAGAGCTGAAACAGACCCACTACATAATTTTCGGAACAGCTCGTAATGTAACAACACTCCAACCCATCACCAATAAAGCATGCCTCGAGTCACAATCTATATCCAATCTCCGATGTAGTTGTACTGAGCCCACACCCCCTTTTTAAAAAAATTTTTTCCATCACATCGGCATCGAGGGCTGATCAAATCTATGACAATCGTGGCGGCCATATTAGAGCAGTGAGTCACTCCCCACAAGGCTACAACCACAACCTTTGTACGATTTACAGAGTCCGAATGCCAACACTCTTTAATTGTGCCACGCAGAGAACTTCCTTTGTATTCCTTAGGTGCACCTCCAAGTCTAAAGTCAGAGCTGGAAACAGCCCACTACTCAATTTCATAGAAGGGCCAATACTGCAACTCTCAGTGCAACGCTCTTAACAAATCGTCCTCCAAGTCCAAAGTCAGAGCTGAAAACGGCCCACTACTCCATTTCATAGAAGGAGCGATCCTACAACTCTCAGTGCAACGCTCATAACAAATCGTCACCAATAAAGCACAGGTGTTCAAATCCAAATTAATGACAGATCAACCATCAGATCAAAAGTTCCCACAAAGTGGATAATCTATAGATTGGAAAAAATCATATAGCAGATCAATCCACTCCTGATAAGAGACTTCTCCCAATTACAAAGTGTGCTAATAGCTACTTACTTTGTTCCACTCAATGTGGTCATTCAATCCTATAACATCCACCTGCTCAGTATAAATCCAACGGGCTTCCCTGGTAGCCAGAATTTTATCTAAGGTGTCATTACTAGCTGTCACCCTCTCCAGGACAACCCATCTCAAGGCTTGCAGATCATGTTTGGATTCACCAAAATGATGTACCAAGCGCGTGGTAAGCTTTCCCGCTTTAATGGTGCTCAAATGTTCCTGAATTCGTATCTTTATTTTACGAGTGGTGAGACCTATGTACTGTAACCCGCATTCACAGGTTAATCTATAGATCACGTTAGTGGTGTTGCAATTAGAAAACGAATTCAAATACCATTTTTTGCCACTGGTGAGGTTGACATCATTTGTTTTTTCTGTCAATTTGCAGACTGAACACCCACCACACGGGTAGTGTCCAGCCGGCAATGAAGTGTGACTTTGTTTGACCTGTGGTCGCGTGTGCACAAGTTTGTCCTTGAGATTCGTGGCACGTTTGAATGCAAATCTCGGTTGTGGCATTCTGAAGTCTGCGGTGGATAGCAGTGACCAGTGTTTTCTCATTAATTGCCTAATTTTAGAGGCCAGGGGGTCGTAAGTCAAGACCACTGTGAGGCAGTCACCACTCTCCCTTTTGTTCCTCTCTAAGAGCGCCTCCCGAGGTGTATTGCCTGCTCTCTTATACGCTCTCTTGATAACAGTTTTAGGATATGCTCTTTGTGTCAGTTTATTAGAAAGCTCGTCAGCTTGTTGGACAGAAGTTTCAACGGTAGAGCAATTACGCCGATACCTGAAGAACTGGCCAACTGGCAGATTGTCACGTAAGGCTCTCGGGTGGTATGAGTTATAATGTAGCAGTGAGTTCCTATCTGACCCCTTTTGATGTACCGTTGTATTCAGGGCCATCCCATGCACCTTGATGTCAAGATCCAAGTATACCGCACATTCATTACTGAACGTCCAGGTAAATTTGAGGCATGGATCAAGGCTATTGAGCCAGTTCAAGAATTCCAAAAGTAAATCCTGATCCCCTTTCCAAATACACAACACATCATCGATATACCTCTTCCAGAGGCAAATGTGCCCCTGGAAGGGGTTCGATGTGTGATACAAGAAATTTTCTTCAAACTGGCCTACATAAATGCAGGCCAGACTCGGCGCAAAAGTTGCGCCCATAGATGTTCCTGACACCTGTAGATAGAGGTCATCCTTGAAACGAAAATAATTCCGTGTCAAGGCAAGCTCGATGCATTGGAGCACAAATGATTGGGGCGTGTCATAAAACCAATCTTGATCCCCCAGGGCCTTAGCTGCTTCCACCAGCTTGGCCTCCTGGGGGATACTGGTATAAAGTGACTCAATATCAATGGTGAGAAGGAACTGCTGCGATGAGTCAAATTCCAAATCACCAAGAATATTCAAGATGTCGGTAGTATCCTGGACATATGATTTTTGTCTCAAGACTGATTCTCTCAAAAAGAAGTCAGCAAATTGCGATAGTGGCTCAAGAATAGAAGCAATTCCTGAGACTATCGGACGCCCGGGAGGAGGCCGTGCAGCCTTATGAATCTTTGGAAGTATGTAGAAGGCAGGCGTTCTCGGCTTGGTGTTGACTAAAAACTCTGCCTCCTTGCTCGTGATCCAGTTTTTACTCCTGGCTTCCGCTACCATTTTTGTGATCACCTCTTGCAATTCAAGAATAGGGTCTCTAGGGAGAGGGTGATAATTCTTCCGTTCACCTAGCAATCTTAACACCTCCTGATTGTAGTCTGAGGTGTTCATTACCACAATGGCCCCACCTTTATCGGCACTGTTAATAGTGATTGCGGCATTATTCTGAAGAGTCTTAAGCGCCTTCCAATCTTCCCGGCTCATGTTATTAACGGGGCGACCCTTTTGATCCGACTGTTCTAATTTAGAGATTTCCTCCAGCACTTTCTGTTCAAACACCATCACCTCGGGACCCACAGTGGAGCCCGTGGGACAAAAGTGGGAGGGACGGCGTAAGTTGATGGAAAACAGTGACTGGGGTTCCAATTCTTTATCAGCAAAAAAAATTTTGAGTCGGATTTTTCTCATAGTTGCGTGGAACTCAGTCCTACATTTAAAAGAATCATGTCTCGGGGTAGGGACATACCCCAACCCTTTATTCAGAACACGCAACTCATCCGCAGTAAGTGTGTGATCGGATAAATTCATCACAATATTACTCATACGGGGGTCCTGCCCCTGCTGCGTGTTATCCGGGGGGAGAACATAGGCCATTGCTGTCCCTGGTTGTGGAAGGGTCTTGACCTTCCTCTGCCCCTTTGTCCACCCCCTCTGTTGCCCCTGTTGGTGTGTCCTAAAAAAGACCGGAACAACGCCCCCAAGTCCTCGTTGGATTTGTACTGAGCTTCAGGTCTACCACCACCCTGGTTGGATGTTGGGGCACTCTCTTCCTCCTCACTAGAGGTGTTATCGAAAGTCCAGTTCAAGGGGGTCCTACGCTGTTGTTGTTTGCCCCCCCTCCCTCGATAACTAGGCTGTGGTGCCGCTTCGTTACCCTGTTGGTAATATTTATCGTCCACATAGGGAAACGCCCATTCATGGGTGAATCTCTCGAGATTTCTTTTTAAACCTTTGATTTTCTGGTTTACCATATAGTGTTTGTAATCTGCTAAATCTGCCTGAATCCGCTGTAATTGTTCTTTAGTATCAGTGATGGTTGTGTCTTTCTTCAAAGTTTCTTCTAACTCCAGAATCTCTACCAACAACTCATCACTAAGTCTTTTTGCAGTATTAATAATTAGAATTAGCCAATCTCTTGTACACTTATTGGCAATGTAACTCCAATCAAGCCTAAATGTCTTATCCTCTAGGAAAATCCGAGGTTCTATTCTAACTAATAGGCTTGCGGGGGCAGCTCCAGCTCGGAGATACTATGTCATCAATGCCCCATGAAGGGCTATTCTAACCTGGCGTTTTTTCGTATTGCTTAATTTATCCCACTCCTCCCTGGCTGTGTTTACATTAGTCAAAGATGTATCTGGGAAGAGGGAAGGACCTGCTAAAATTGCAGCTATCTGGTCGTCAGAAAACGCCAAACAGTTTCTATCCATTACTATCAATGCAAAATGACAATTACCACGATTCCACAGGTGTACACTCAAATCAACAAGAATTTTAGTATTTCATCCGAATAGTCAGTCCAACCACTTGTCTAAAAACAGGAGAAATGTTTGTAGCTCTCACGGCTGATCCGCCGTTCAATAACCCATAGCAAATTGGAGCTCTAGAGGGAAAATGCCATGCTGCCCTCCACTCAAAATCTATTGACAACAACAAATAGCATGGCATCAAGAGGAGTCTGCCCTGCATTTATGTAGGCCAGTTTGAAGAAAATTTCTTGTATCACACATCGAACCCCTTCCAGGGGCACATTTGCCTCTGGAAGAGGTATATCGATGATGTGTTGTGTATTTGGAAAGGGGATCAGGATTTACTTTTGGAATTCTTGAACTGGCTCAATAGCCTTGATCCGTGCCTCAAATTTACCTGGACGTTCAGTAATGAATGTGCGGTATACTTGGATCTTGACATCAAGGTGCATGGGATGGCCCTGAATACAACGGTACATCAAAAGGGGTCAGATAGGAACTCACTGCTACATTATAACTCATACCACCCGAGAGCCTTACGTGACAATCTGCCAGTTGGCCAGTTCTTCAGGTATCGGCGTAATTGCTCTACCGTTGAAACTTTTGTCCAACAAGCTGACGAGCTTTCTAATAAACTGACACAAAGAGCATATCCTAAAACTGTTATCAAGAGAGCGTATAAGAGAGCCCGCAATACACCTCGGGAGGCGCTCTTAGACAGGAACAAAAGGGAGAGTGGTGACTGCCTCACAGTGGTCATGACTTACGACCCCCTGGCCTCTAAAATTAGGCAATTAATGAGAAAACACTGGTCACTGCTATCCACCGCAGACTTCAGAATGCCACAACCGAGATTTGCATTCAAACGTGCCACGAATCTCAAGGACAAACTTGTGCACACGCGACCACAGGTCAAACAAAGTCACACTTCATTGCCGGCTGGACACTACCCGTGTGGTGGGTGTTCAGTCTGCAAATTGACAGAAAAAACAAATGATGTCAACCTCACCAGTGGCAAAAAATGGTATTTGAATTCGTTTTCTAATTGCAACACCACTAACGTGATCTATAGATTAACCTGTGAATGCGGGTTACAGTACATAGGTCTCACCACTCGTAAAATAAAGATACGAATTCAGGAACATTTGAGCACCATTAAAGCGGGAAAGCTTACCACGCGCTTGGTACATCATTTTGGTGAATCCAAACATGATCTGCAAGCCTTGAGATGGGTTGTCCTGGAGAGGGTGACAGCTAGTAATGACACCTTAGATAAAATTCTGGCTACCAGGGAAGCCCGTTGGATTTACACTGAGCAGGTGGATGTTATAGGATTGAATGACCACATTGAGTGGAACAAAGTAAGTAGCTATTAGCACACTTTGTAATTGGGAGAAGTCTCTTATCAGGAGTTGATTGATCTGATATATGATTTTTTCCAATCTATAGATTATCTACTTTGTGGGAACTTTTGATCTGATGGTTGATCTGTCATTAATTTGGATTTGAACACCTGTGCTTTATTAGTGACGATTTGTTATGAGCGTTGCACTGAGAGTTGTAGGATCGCTCCTTCTATGAAATGGAGTAGTGGGCCGTTTTCAGCTCTGACTTTGGACTTGGAGGACGATTTGTTAAGAGCGTTGCACTGAGAGTTGCAGTATTGGCCCTTCTATGAAATTGAGTAGTGGGCCGTTTCCAGCTCTGACTTTAGACTTGGAGGTGCACCTAAGGAATACAAAGGAAGTTCTCTGCGTGGCACCATTAAAGAGTGTTGGCATTCGGACTCTGTAAATCGTACAAAGGTTGTGGTTGTAGCCTTGTGGGGAGTGACTCACTGCTCTAATATGGCCGCCACGATTGTCATAGATTTGATCAGCCCTCGATGCCGATGTGATGGAAATTTTTTTTTTTAAAAAGGGGGTGTGGGCTCAGTACAACTACATCGGAGATTGGATATAGATTGTGACTCGAGGCATGCTTTATTGGTGATGGGTTGGAGTGTTGTTACATTACGAGCTGTTCCGAAAATTATGTAGTGGGTCTGTTTCAGCTCTAACTGATAAACACTTAGGAGAGTCTTATGGGGCACACTTGAGGGCCCTTCCGACTCATTAAATAACAGTAAGGGGTCTGTGAGGAGTCTGCGTCCTTTGGTTCATACTGTTCCAAGATGGCCGCCACGATCATCCGAGTTTCTAACAGTCCTTAGTGCTGGCCGTGAACCACGTGAGACTAAGGGGAGTGGCACAGCTCAACTACATTAGAGGCGGGATACTGACTTTGATTTGAAGCGGGGACGAGACAAGGATTGCTCCGGTAAAGGTTACGGTGAGATTTAGGCATTCGCACGTATATGCAGCGGGATGTCGTGGGTATGGAAATGGATGTCCCATGCTGATATCAGTAACCGTGTCGATTTTTGGGCTTGGGCGGAATCGAATGAGCTAAAAACGGGCGTTTGTGTTTTGTTTAGTCATGGAATGGAGTTGAGAACGCATGTGTGGGTAAATGCCTGGCCGACTTCAGATATCGACAAGATGAGATTGGTGTTGATTGTCAAATAGCGCCATGACGGATTGCACCTCCCATTTTTCCATAGTGGAATGGGGTTAGAGATGCGTGTGCTTTTAATGTTTGGCCGGAGCCAAGTTCATTCGGCTTTCAGAGGCGAAAATAAAAGGGGTGGCGATATAAGGGGTAGAGAATTGCCAAGAATCGCCGTCTGAAGTGCGAACTGTGACTTGATGAGGAATTGAAACCTCCCTTTTCCACAGGTGGAACACGCGCTAGTTGCAGCGCATTATAAAGAATCGGAAAATGGAAAAGTAACTATAATTCCGATTGGCTTTGTGAAGGCTGGTATGAACGTCCTCGGCCTTTACATGGTAAATATATGCATGGGAACCAGCAGTTTGGTATATTCTTTGAATGGTTGGTCCAATTTTTATTGAAGTATAAATAGAAAATAGTTAATCTATTTGACTTCCTGTCTGCTTTTTATACAGCCCTTCTGTAAACAGTAAAGTGGATGTCCAGTGAAACGAGTGCAAAAAACCTTGATGCCCTGATGAAATTGCCGAAAGATTAGTGGCAATGAAACATGTTGGCCTTCTTTAAAAAGGTTAGCGACATTTAGTGCTTTTACTTTGAGTGAACTCACTGGTTGAGAATAAAGGTTTTGATCTAACAGTGAGTTTTTACCTCAGTTTCACTTTTGCTCTGAACATCTTGTTCTTAGCAATCTACTGGGTTTCTTCACTTTCACTCTTTGCTTATGGGGACAGCAACGTTTTTCTGCTAAAACTATCTTTGTTCTCCATCTTTCGTTTTTACTGGACACTTCCTTCTTCTTTTATTGAGTTGGCAACCGATGATGACAAAACGTGGGCATACCAGCGAGAACCAGCTGGCAGCCTTCCTGGTGTTGCATACGTGAGGTGCCCTCTCATTTTCTCACATTTTTCTATTTTTCTATTGTTATTCTTCACGAGTTACACCACTTCTGGGTGAGCTGTGGCGATACACTTTCTGCAAGGTTTTGAAGGGTTGTATTGCAGATTATCTTAATCAACAAACTTAAGAGGTTCTAGGCCGGGCCAACTTTGTGGACATATTGCCAGTGGTTGGAACAAAGTCGCTCCTGCTATCAGTGGCTGGCCTAGGAATTGATATATCAATCCTCTTGATGCCATAGATTTTGAGTGGAGGGCAGCATGGCATTTTCCCTCTAGAGCTCCAATTTGTTATTAGTGGTTGGAGAAGATACCATCCAAGGTATGTCCTGCCTCATGAGTGGGCCCGGCGACCAGCTGCCTCAAGTCAGCGCTGTTCATCATATCATTCATGGCCAATGTGTCCGGGTCAGTAAGTGCCTCGAAATAAAATTTGAAATCACCCATAACCATGTAGGCATCTGTACATAGACCTTCTTCCAGTACATTACCAAGTGTGGCTATAAATGAATTTCTGGCTCCTGGTGGCCTCTACAGTAAACTTCCTTTGAAAGTGTGGTGTTGGGATACATAAAAATTAAAAGATAGCGCTTCACATGCCTCCATAGCGATGGGATGGAAGACTGCCTCGATTGACCCGTGATAGATCACCGCTAATCCCCCCCCTTTCTTGTGAGGCCTGCCTAAAGTGAAGCATAAAAATCCCAGAGGGGTAGCTTTCACTATATCTGGGCCTGAAGAATTATCCGTCCAGGATTCTGTGATGAAAGCAATTAATATTTCCTCTTCCTCTATAAGCCTTGCGCACTCCAGGTTATGCTTGACCAATGATCTAGCATTAAGCATTATGCATTTGAATATTTGGTCAGCGCCTCCCACTGGCCCTACCCTCTTATCTACCCTTGGAGAGATGGGATGCATAACAAATTTGGGGAGTGACCTTCTACATTGGGGGCATGCTTCAGGGAGGAGAACTGGCTGCGCATCCAAGGAAAGATAGATACACTCCCTGCCCCTGCCCGTGCCATTTAACTCCAGCAGTGTTGTTCTGTTGTAATAGCGATTGGGGGACTTACCTGGCTCAGGACTGCCAGGGGTCCTGGCACAGAGCGCGGGACAAGCGTAGACGGGCGCAGACGGGCTTGCCTTTGGCACGCTGGTGGTGTGGCGGTGGGTCGCCCGCTGCGCGCTCACGCCAGCCTAATTTTTAAACTCTAGGTGAGGGGAAGCCTAGTCTGCCAACCAAACCCTCCCCAAGATGGTGGCCCTTCGTGATTCAGAGCCAACTCAGCCCTCCAAAACTGCTCCCTGTACCAGCAAGAGACTTCGAGTAAATGCAGGTATTTTAAAAGCAGAAATCCATATATTATAAAAACAGTAGTTTTAAAAAAGAACTCAGTGCAAGTTTAAAAGCGGATTTAGTGCAACTTGAAAAAATATGCAAATAGCAAAGTGACTAAATGAAGGGAAATGCCTCTGTGTTCTCCCGGCTCAAGCCTCAGGAGAAGAGTGGTGCAGCAGCACAGGAGAGCTGGGCCAGGGTAGAGAGACTCATGGTCCTGAACAATCAAGGCTTAACTTCTCCCAGCTGCCTCAGAGTTTGTAGTGGGGTGCAAAGGTGTTTTCTTAAGTTTCCAATGCTTATCAGACAGCAGGCATTCAGGACATTTGTCAATTATCTGTTTCACATGCGCATCTATGGTGGGCCACCAATAGAGTTATTTTATGCACATAAACGTCTTGGTCCTACTCAAAAGCTGGTGTGCTTTGGAGTTAAGATTGCGCATTTTAGCTGGAGGAACATGTAGATTACTCCCTAATACTATCCTTTTAACAACCAAAAGTTCACTTGCAACCTGGATACGAGTTTTCAAATTGCCCTGCAAATGCCTGACTTCAGGCCAAGCTTGCACAATGTACTGACTGACTTTCTTTAGGCATCATCTTTCTGGTAGACATTTAACCAGTCATCCACCCTAAGCATAGCATTACACTCATGCACAGCATCAATTGAAGCAATACACTCAACATCGTCGACACCACACTCTTCATCAACCTCAGATAGTGGCCTGCGAGAAAGGCAATCCGGCATGAAGTTTTTCCCGCCTGCCAATAGTTTTATGGTTAAAGTGTATTTGTGCAATTTCAACACCAACCTAGTCAATCCTGCAGATGCATTGTTGTGAATGCCCCCTGTAAAGATGTAGACTAATGGATTGTTGTCTGTTTTTCTAGCTCAAATCTATGGTCCCGGACATACATTTTGAATTCTTGGATTGCCCAGATGCCAGCTAGGGCCTCATGTTCAAGTGTGCTGTATTGCTTTTCAAACTGTCTCTGCTACCTAGAGGCAAATGGGTTTGTCTTTTGTTGACCTCCCACCATTTGACTCAGGGCCGCCCCAAACCCCTGCACACTGGCATCAATGGTGATTAGAGAGGTGCAATCTTTACAAACACACTGAGAGCTGGTGCTTCTATTATCAAATCTTTTACTTTGTCAAAAGCAGACTGCATTACCTCGTACCACAGAAACCTCTGTCATTTCCTGTGCAGAGACCTCAAGGGCTCAACTGCAATTGCGTAACCAGACACAAACCGTGCATAGAACTCTGCAAGACCTTAGAAAGACCGCACAGCATCTTTGTCAGCAGGTGCAATTGCCTCGATGATGGCCTTAATCAGAGAAAACTTGGGTTTTATACCCGAGTCGGATATCATGTGAGTCCCAAATACTCCAACTCGTTGGTGGCAAATTTGCATTTGTCCCTCCTGATTGTCATACCTCTTTGCATTAATATGGATAGAACCTTCTCTAATGTGTGTTTGTGCTCCTCTAGAAAGTTAGCAAAAAACAGAATTTCGCCATGGTAAGTTTCTAAACCTTTGAGGTAGGCAAAAAGGATGTCCATGAGCTTTTGGAACATGTTGGCTGTTGATGTCAACCCAAATGGTAACCTCGAATATTTGTAGGCACCGAATGGTGTGACAAAAGTGGTCAGTCAGCTCCTGTGAGTCTTCGTCCAGAGCTACGTGGTGGTATGTCAACCTCAAATCAATGATCAAAAACCACTTTGCCCTGCCCAAATTAGCTAACATTTTCTGAATTTTGGAAAGGGGGTGGCAGACTTCCAAAATGCTAGCATTCAAGGTGCGCAAGTCAGTGCATTGCCTGACCTCACTTGATTTCTTGCAGGTGACTACGATTGGAGCTACCCACTGAGAAGATTCAACAGATTCTATAATTGCTTTGGGTACATGAATCTGTTAGCATCTGTTTTAGGTGTTCTCTGACACTCAAAGGAACTTGTTATACCTTGTGGACAAATGGAGGAGCCAGGCATTTGATCTTGATATGATGTACAAAACCCTTAACTGTCCCCACCTGTTCCCGGAACAGTTCCTTAAGCTTGAAAAAAATTGATTCGACCGGTTACTCCGCACTGCAGACAAGCCTCACCATGCTATCACTGACAGCCACAGGATTGTTTGAGCCAGGTATGAGGTACAACCCAATTTGTTAAAGGTCTTGCCACCCAATAATGTCCTTACCTTTAACAGCGATATACGCCTTTGTAACAGTCTTCCTGCCCAAACAATTCACCTTAGCTGTGAAAGAACCTAACATGTCAATATCTTTCTCACCAAATGCTTTGGGGCATTCAGTCAGTGGAATGAGTGGTTTGTGGCTTAGTGGACTAATGCATCCACTGCAGGGGTCTGTGTTCGACTTCATGGTCACAGGTTCAAATTCCTTTCTGGTCCACTCAGCCTATCATCCTTTCTGAGGTCAATAAAATGAGTACCATTGAATTGGGTAACAATAAACATCTTTTGGAGGTGAACGAGCGCTTTACAAATACACATGTTATATTATGTCTTTGCCCCATTTGTCCAAAACGTGGCGTCCCCGAGGATGGTGATTCATGAACCAGCATCCGCCATGGCCTGCAACAAAATATTATCAATATGAGCATTACAAGTGTGTCTTTTCATTGCTGTGCTAACAGCGTTACATTCTATGGTGAGTACCACATTATTGATGGAATCTATGCGCGTTCACTTTAGCATCAACATTACTGATTTGAGTAGGAGTTTTGCTACTCCTGCACACCACCTGAAAATGTCCAATTTTCTCACATGACAAACGTTTGCCATTAGCTGGACATCCTGCAAAGTTATTGACATGGTTCTTTGAACCACATGTATAACAGATTGCTGAGCCTTTCTTCATGTTCCCTTTCTGAACATGTCCTCTTCCTTTGGAATGCATTTTGCAAACAGACTCAGACTCTTGATTTGGAGTTATCTTTGAAATGTTATTGACTGATGCTTCAGCATTTAGGACTTTGGAAGAGATTAGTGATCTCCGAATGCTTTTCACTGGATCTAAAACCTCAGTGATAGTGGCATTGCAGCAACTAAGTCATCTCTCCTGAATTTTCTTGAAGGCACAGTTGAACATGAATTAGCAATGAATGTACTTGTCCAAATTTGGGCCAAACTCTCATGTAGGATCTACGATCCTGAGGGCCGACACATATTCTTCCACCCCTTCTTCACTGAGCTGCTTGCGTTTAAAAAAAAGTGTGCCATTCCAGCATGATAGTGGGCTCATCTGAAAACTGTTTATGTAGCTTTTCAATTTCCTCCACATATATATTCCAATGGTCATCACAAGACAGACCATAAGAGGCTGAAATCAGCAGCAAATTGTCAAATATTTGTTGTGCGGTTTGACCCAAACTGCAGAATAACAATCCAAATGTGTGTTCTGGGCTATAATTGCTCTCGTCGATAGCCACAAGATGATTCTCAAAGAGGTGACACTATTGTGCCCATTTATTAGTGGGTTTGCCAGGGCATGCCAGAAAAGGAAGTGGTTGAGAGATCTGTTGCATTGTAGCCATAGTCGCCAAAAAGAATCAGCAGTGAAGAATATGCATAAATATGGGCCAAGCTGTGAGTAAAGTGAACCAGTAAACTGACCTACAGATGCTAGAGAGCTTTGGAACTGTACCAGGAAATTGCACCAGAATGTTTAAACATATTAAAATGCAGCTTGAGCAGATAGAAACTGGAGTAGAAGGGGAGCGCTGACCAAAAATATCATCAGCGGCAATCTGTGACAAAATGACAAGGAAATGCAAGCTTGCCTGCCGCATTAACTACTGCACAAATTGGCCCAATCCAAAATGGCCACTGTGCGTGAGGTCACATGCAATGGAGCTGTAACATAAGCCAATAGTGGAGCACACAAGCTTGGAGGTCGTTTGCAGGCAATATGCGGCCATAAGAAGGACGTCGTATCCAGGCAACAGGAAATGCTGTTGTGCGCAAACGCTGTAATTGGGCAACAATGAACCCATGGAGGTACACATGCTCACCCAAAACAAACAAGCATTGGCGTAGCCAATAGGTCTTGCCTTTGGGACCTTATAAGTATTTAATTATGCAGCACAATATCCTTGGTGCAACATCAACTGTTGCACAACTAAACAATGTCCCAAAGGCAAGACCTATTGGCTATGCATTAAAGTCTGCCCTTTTGACTTTGCCAACACTGGGTAAAGAGCAGCAATCAATCAAGGACTTGCATTTGCGACCAATTGGCTTTGCCAAGGATTTTTATTGATGGTGTACGGTATATGTAGAGTATCCCCTACGATGTGCTGTATTGTTAAAGAGAAATGCATTTTTAAAAAGCCTATGACGTTGCTGGCTGAGTCATTTTGCAGGAAAGCGCACCAAGCATGCAAGAAAGCAGCATGGGGGAGCAGCACACATGAGGGTGCACATCACATAGGGGGTAGAGTTGAAGCACAAAGGTGAGACAGCAACATAGAGCGCTGGGAGGAAGAGAATCACGCACGGGGGACAGCTGAAAAAAGAAAAACAAAACTGGGGTTGTAGACGGCACATACGCATGAGAGAATACGGTAGGATTGCTTACAGTACTCAAATCACAAAGAAGTGCCAGACGATGCAGACGTGCCTAGTGGGGTGGAAAGGTAGCACAATGAGGACCAGCACAATGAAAAAGCATTCACGTCATCACATGATTACGGCAGACGCTCACACTGCAATGCCCACCTAGGGAACCCCAATATTCAGGAGTAAAGGTACTAAAAAAAATCAGTGCAGTTGCAAGAAGTGCCTCTTGAGTTAGTGAGTAGGACATGTGACCACACATGACCAGCTTATGAGACGTTCTACCAGGGGTGACCACTTTAACGCATTTGCCTTTTTCCTCTAAAACCTAGAGTGTGACGCTGAGACCCTGCCCACTTGTAACATCTTATGAGGCTAAACATGCTCATATAAAACATAAGTCGCTTTGACAGCATCCTGTAGTACTGCATAAGATATGCATAAAATAACGCTTGATATGGAACCATTTCAACTAGGCATGCATGATTACTGAAGCACCCTTTTGTTACCACTTTGAAGATTTTTATTGTTGACAAATGAGGTAACGGGTTCACCCAACTTTTAGAGCTTAAGGGAGTCATGGGGCAATATGTTAATCTACCCTACACTGCAAGGCATGAGCTTTAATTTTCCTAACATGAGTGAAGGGACAATAGAAAATAAAAAGTAAACTGTCACTGGTGTTTTCTTCTTTAATACAGAGTAAGCAAGATATCTCAAACAAGTAGTTTGGCATAACGAAATAGCAATAAACATTATTGTGCGGTGCATCACATATAAACACGGGAAATGTACCGCTGTCACATGATATTTGCAATTATTCAAAAATCCCGCAGACTTAAAATGCCAGTTAGAACCGTCTTGGTGCCATTAGCAGAGCGTTAACTTACCTCGCTGTGATGTCACACTGTGCCCCGTTTTGTCATCGTCAGGATTACAAGGCCCCCCACACGATTGCACATACAGTTGGTGGTAAGAGATGTACTTGTTATGTTATTTTAAGGTTTTCTTGTAGAGCGCCAACATCACTCGGAAGGAATACCCCAGCACTGAAACACCCCAGTCGATGTTACCTATTGTGTAATAAGACCCCCTGAAAGTCACTGACTGCCCAAACACACGTTAAAATTAAGCCCCTGGAAAGGAGGGGGGTGGGGGGGTAAGAGTGGAAGAGAAGAGAAGAGGCAGCCAAGGGAAAGAGCAGGAGAGACGGAAAGAAGGGGGAAGGAAAGCATGGGAAAAGGAAGGCAGGTTAAGATGAGGACGGGCGTGTGACAGGAGGCAATAAACCAAGTAGTAGGGGTGGGGGGAGTGTGGTCCAGAGCACACATAGCGTTTCCCTTGCGGGAGCGAGCAGAGGGAAGCATCTGTTTGAAAGTCAATTACAAACAGATGGTTTCAATGTTCGCTCCCGCAAGGGAATCCCCAAACGTGCACGGGTTGCCATTGAGCAATGCAATGAGTGCACGTTTTTGGGCGAAAAACCAAATCGATTTCAAGAGGTCTCCTCCTATGCAGTGCATGCGTGGTACGTAGGCGAGACCTAAAAATTACCCAGTTAGGCGACTGCACCTCAAATCTTGATCTGAAGTGAGGTCAGGGCAGGCTGGGTTAGCAGTGCAGCGCGAACTATGGGGAGTGACGTTGGTCCAGCGTTGACGCTGCGACTGCCGAGGGACACAGAAATGAAAGAAAATTTCCCAACTATGAAGGTGCCAAGGCAGCGTCAGTGCAGGATCGTCACCAAAAAGCAGTGAGTAGAATCCAGGCAGGAACAAGTGGTAAATCTCTTTTATTGAAGTCCATAGGCAAGGCCCATGAAAAGCAGCGACCAGCTGGCCACGATTCCTGCATGAACTGACTAACCATGCTGGAATCCACGTCTGTTGTTCTAACTGTAAGCAGGAAGGATTTTCAAGAATATATATGCTACAACAAAAGTAGACAGCACGAGATGCACATGAGCTGCAACTAAATACATCACAGTACTACAATGATGCTATCCCTTCAGGTGCCTCTATTCCCCGATATCCTGTAGATAGACAAGTGAGCTGCCAGACAACACATTCAGGGCACATATTTAACCCTATTTTGCATTCGCAAATGGTGTAAATAGGTAAATTCGTCCATTAACAAATCCAAAGTAGCCTTTCAAGATGTATGAACGGCTTTGGAAGCCTATTTTAGGTAATGGATATCTTTTGCAATTGCCTAAAATTGCGAATACAAATAGGGAAGTTCAACTCTTGATTTTCTAAGCACATGTACCAAGCATTTTCTAAATGCAAACTGTGCATTTAGGAAATGCTATTACCATTGAATCCAAGTAGATGGTAACCATGTGCAATTTTTGAAAATGCACAAAAAATGTATTTTTCAAAGCGCCATGTAGCGCACACATACCCCTAGGGCGTATGGGTGCTTTACATTTGCACATTTGTTTTTTGGGTGCTTCAGGTGGGCCTCTGGGCAACCCTGGTTTTGCATTACCTAATTAGCGATTACCAATTAGGTAATTGTAAATTAGCTGATGCAAAACCATTTGCACCTAGTATACAAGCATTTGCAATGCAATCGGTCTCGCAAATATGTGTGTTTAATCTATTGGAATTGTAAATGACAATGCCTTTTATTTATGTCTTAAAAATCAAAACATAAATAAAAGGCTTTGTCATTTACAATGCCAATAGCTCAAACTCACGTAATTGCGAGACCTATTGAATTGCAAATGCTTGTTTTGCAAGGTCTTCAGGCTCCTGGAAGCAATAGATAAGCCTTAGAAAATCCAAATCCCAGGAATGCTGCCTGCACTGCCCCTCTCACCATCCCCCATAATATTTATAGGTTTCCATGCCTGTAAAGAAACCAAAACACAGTGCTAGCCTTTACGGAAGGGGTGATAGACATCTTTTCACTTTCAGGCCACCCTGTGGAAGCGCGAGTCCTCCTCTGGGAAAAGTGTCTATAAAAACAATAGGAGACACCTGGAAGGGCTATAATTGCTGCCGTTTAAAGCCAATAAATCACATGCTTGTTGTGCGGACAGCCACGAGCACCTTTGCGCAGTTACTATATTGTGCAGTAACATCTTTTACACTAAGGCATTCATGTGGGAATTGTGTGCCTTCTTATTAATTGAAAAACGTGGTTCGGAAATTAAATTTCTGAATATTTCTGGCTGAACCCAGATGTTTCCTAATCGGTCAGCGCTGGACAGCGGTTAAAGTGCATCCAAATGCCCCGCTAAATTGAGACCTTTGTGTGCAGGTCTTTCCTCCTTGTATTGAAAAGTTGATGTATGGAGCGCACAGGAGTGTGACAAAGCTCCATGACGCTGAAAAGTGTATTTATTTGCCAAGCAGTACTTCCTTCCTCTAGGTTCCCCTTTAAAATAGTCTACTCCCGCTTCATCTAGTGCTGGTGCCCCGAGAGGGTTTTTAGGTTGAGCATTAAAGACCTCCTGTATATAGTTTAGTATATACTTATTATATACTTATATGTGTATGTACTTTGTGGGCTCTGGAGATCAGCCCTAGGACTTGTCCGCTTCGGGACATTTTTCTGTTCAACTGTCTCTATTTAACTGTCTTTATAGAAAACGTCCAGCAGAGGTCAGTAAAATACCAGAATTGCTTTCTGCTGTGGGACATTCTTTATTTTCTTTTTCTGGCAACTGCCTCTATTTAATTATCTTGATAGAAAAGAGATTCCAGTACATTATTAGCCTTCCCCGAGCCCCCTTAGACAATAATATTTTGTTTAAATCTTGTATTTTCAGTGATATGACCACCAAAGGCCCTGATTTAAATTATAAACAGAGCTTTGGACGATACCATTTCCCGCTTGAAGGCAATATTTCTCTTCATGTGTTCCCATACCTGGCGTGTCACGCAGTTTGGTCCTTTCTTTCCCTCCATGTTAAAGAAGAGTAGATGTTTCAGCACCCAGGCTAATGTGCTGCATTTCTAAATACACATAAGGTCCCAAAGGCGAGACCGATTGTATTGCAAATGCTTGTTCTCATGATGTGAGCACAAATGTTCCACTGCGACCTTGTAGTCTGTTTGACTTATGCTGCCCACAGCTCAGCTTCCAATCATAACATGATGTGAACAAGGCCGCAATTCACCTATAGGCAGCAGGCCAGGCCACAGCAGGCTACTGTGACACTTTAAAAACTACAAATATGTAGAACTGTAGCCACTGAACTTTCCTTCCATTTACCTTGTTCAAAGATTAATTAAAATAGCAGCATCCTACATATTATTATTTTATATATGAATTGGCTCTTGCGTTTGGCTATGTGTAATCAAATCAATTGACCCTTATTTTCAGTATTTTCTTCTGGAAAACAACTGCCACAGTAGGCGATACCTACTTACATAATTCTTCCTCCATACAATTATTTAAGTTGCAGAGACTCCTCATCCAATAAGTGTTTTTTACTGGAAGCAGAAGCCCTTGCATTTTTTTGCATGTCTAAAGCTGTCACTTTCTGAAAACAGCTGCAAAAACAACAGTTGATGGACAGAATGCAGAACAATGTCATACATTCACCCCAGTACAGAGATCTGGGCCTAAATCCATCATTTTCTTGCTCACCATGCCATTCCAGTTTGAACCCAGCCATACACAAATCAGTCTTGAACCTGTGCCTCATGGGAACAATCCAGACCGAACTGCCAAGCCAGGTCCTCCCTGGACTGGAAACAAGCATCCTAGGACCGGTTTCGGGTTTCACATCTCTTCAACCAGGATAGGTTGATTCCAGTGGCATGGAGAGCACAGGACCCTCGTCTGGGCATACCCGTTCCACTCGGGGTGAAAAATGCAAAAACAACATTTGATGGACAGAATGCAGAACAATGTCATAGATTCTTCCTAGCACTTATGGCTCCCAAGATGTGACCCTTTCAATGGCTAAATGTCCAGAGACTACTGTACTCCCTGGTGCCCCTGCATCTGCTGATAAATTACCTCCATAACAAATCTACAACAACTGGTAGATTTCAAGGTATGGGCAACGATCCTTACCAAATACTCAAGGGACACCTAGGTTAAACTGACACCCTAGAAAGCCACTGTCCCCACCAAATAGCCCACTACCTTCTGGGCTTGAATGCGTTGATTGGACCCACCAACTGAAGGGCACCAATGACCGAACAGCGTATCATTCCATTGGACCCCTGGGAAACCCATATAAAGAAGAATTTTAATTACTCCGATGGTGGGCTCCATAGGTCTGTGGGTGGTGGGTACACTGACAACATTGGACATCTTATGGGTTTTATAGCAGGTGTCCAGGGCGCATTTCTCAATATATATGAAATCAATTTACTGCAAACCAAAACTACAGTACCATTGGTGTGGTCTTTGAAATAACTCTGAAAAGCCTTCGAGGTAACTCCCTAGAGACGTCTGAGGGAACAGACTTTAGGTTTCACCCAAATCATAACACGAGGTTCTATAGAAACACTAATGGTGTCTCCATATTCTGCCCATGGAAAAATATTGAGGATTTTAAACAGAACTATAGCACCTAATGCTTAAGACCTATAAATGTTTTGGGGGATTTTAGCCCTGGACCAGAAGAAGCTAAGCAATCTCTATTACTAGCTATTTTTAATTAAGTGTTGTACTTTAACCTACCTGTAAAAAAAATCACTTTCCTAAGAAATTTCAGGACTTTGAGATTCTTATCCTTTGTTTGATCTCCACCATATAGGACCTCACACCACCACAGCTCTGAGCCATGGCCTCTGGACATAGCTAATCTAAGACAGTGCATTAACCACCCGAGTTTTATGCTGTTGTTAATATCCCCTGAAATGCTGGGCGCACATGGATCTCTATAGGACGTTTTTATCTTGCCTAGGCCTGCCATGTAAATGGCGCCCTTGAACCTTACACCCTGTGCAGCTGCATCTGTCACACTGTCCTAAAGACTGTACTGTCTCCAATCCAGTTCTGTCCCACAAGAGGAGTGAAGTTTTCTTCAGTCTGCTTCCTCCTTCATCAATTCTGTCTTCAACCTGGAATCGTCTTGGAGCAATGAAGCAGCAGGCTATGTCTTCCCACTACCAAAAAGGCAACCTGCATTGCCTATGAGACCTGCCTTTGACAGACAGTTCATTGAGCAATCCAATGATGCCAAACGTTTCCATAGAGAGTAACCTTGGCCATAGGCCATCATAGTATTTGAATGGTATTGTCTTCCTGCACCTCTAATTGTATGTATAACACAAATGTTGCTAAGACGGTTTGTGTAATCACTTGTGTTACACAGGGACAGATGCATCCAGCATTTTTCCAGTCACTTTGTACCGGAAAAATGCATTTTGATATGTATTATTTCCCAATTGTGATTCAGTAACATGTTACCGAATCGCAGTTTAGAATTGCGAATATATACCGATTCAGTATTAGGAAGGGGTGTGTTTAGGGCTTCCCTTACTAATACCGAATCGCAGTAGTATGCAAGAAGGTTTAGCAACCGAAATGCGGTCCCTAAACATTCGCATTTTACCTCCTCCTTCAAATTGTTGGTAAGAATCCCCAAACAGGATGGGGACCCGAAGGCACCCCATTCCCCTTTGTAAATGTTTTTTTAAAGTTTTCTATGAGCAGGCAAGTCCCATTGACCACTGCATACTCTTAAAAAAGGAAAAGAAAACTTATCATTTTTCTTTTTTTAAAAGCAACCTGATTTCCTTTGAGGAAAACGGGCTGCATTTAAAATAAATGATTACTTTTTTAAAAAGTAATCGCAGATATGGTGGTCTGCTGACCCCAGCAGGCCACCATCCCTGTGATTTTAACGATTCCTTATGAATCGCAAACTCCGACCTACCTAATTGCTATTCATGAGGTATGTCGATTTGCGGCCCAGTAGGAATCGCAAATGAGTTTCATACATTAGTTATAGCAATAACCTAATTGCAATTCGCAGAAAATCACAATTAGATAATCGCTATTCCTAATATTGATACATACGGCCCATAGTATCTAACTTATACCTCATTGACGAGGCCTAACAAGGCAGACACCCGTCTGAGCTGTGTGTGTTCCATGCTGGAGGGGGCTTGCCTGGAAATTTTGGATTAACTGCTCGCATGAGGTGCAAGATCAGTACTGATTTGCGTAAGGCAAGCCTCTGTCTAAAGTTGCACAGTGACAAAAAAAATGAGAGGCGTCTTGGTGCTGGTGTAAATGGAAGTGTTGCAGCCTATATCACGAGCCTATGTTAAGGCGAACAGCCAGGTCTTTAGTTCTTTCCTAAAGATTTGTCTATTTGATTGAAATCGCATGGCTGTTGGCAGTTTATTCCACAGCTTCGCTGCGCAGTAAGAGAAGGTTCTTCCACCCCATCTCACTCTCCTAATCCTATCAATGTGGAGAAGACCCAACGTGCTGGATCTTAATGAGCGGACTGGGATATAGGGCCTGAACATTTTTTGAATGTCTTTAGCTCCCCCACCATAGAATGCTTTGTGGACCAGGCACAAGGCCTTAAAATCCACCCGTTGCTGAATGGGAAGCCAATGGAGAGCTCTGATTCCAGCGGAAGTTGGTTGACCTCTCGGTATATTTAAGAGTAACCTCGCGGAGGCATTCTGCAATGACTGCAACCTGCTCATCTGGAGTTTGTAAGTCCCCAGCAGCAAGCCATTGCAGTAATCCAACTTAGATAGCAGGAGAGCCACTACCACTGTCTTTTGTAGTTCCTTCCCAATGAAAGGAAAGATCTTTTTCAGAGTTTTGATTAAAAAGAAACAAGAGGAGGTAAGGTTATTTACCTGAGCGGAGAAATTTAGTTGGCAATCAAAAATAACTCCAAGGTTTCTGACCTTAAAGACAGGGCTGGGGCATTCCTCTGCTCTCATTGGCCACCAGGAATCATTCCACAGGGGTCGCCACTGGCCAAACTCAGTGACCTCCGTCTTATCCGTATTAATTTTTTGGAAGCTATGGTTCATGCAGGTCATAATCTCTTCAATTACAAAAAACAGTGGTCCTTAAATGACTTGAATAGGGATGAAAATAAATATAGTCCAGAATCGGTACTATATTAAGGATGTCCAGCCGGACAACCAATTTAATTCTTCAATAAAACAATGCAGATATGCAACAACAAAATACTTATGGGACACAGTCCTGTATCCGCTAAGAACAATGACATTTACAAAACACACAAAGACATTTCAGGCAAGACAAAGGAGCTTATTTACATTATCCAATGTTTTAAACTTTCAGAACAGCAATTGCACTTTTTTACGCAATGGATTGATGTGCATGCTGTTTTAACTAAGGTCGACGACGTTTCGATCCTGTTAAGAGGATACTAGGATCATCTCCAGGACAGTGATATGTACAGGCCTGATTGTTAAAGAAATTGCCTGTGGGAGAAACAAGGGGTGATGTAAAGAAAAAGATAAGCGGTGATTGGAAAAAGGAGAGAGAGAGAAGATAATTAGAGCTGTAAAATGGCAGCTACGATATCGGGGAGGAGTGCGGTACACAGCTAGGTGATCCCATGGAGAACGCACCTTGATGTAAGTTTGACTACAGGGGTTCTCCTTTACTCCCCCTCCCATGGAGTACATGGAGTTTAGGTTGTAGGGTACTTTTCTGACCCATATACATACAGTGGAGAGTGGTCTCTCCACCGCTGATTCCATTTAACCAATAACTTGGTAAGAGTGGAGCCCGTTTCTTGGTAATATACTTAGGTCCTAATGAATGCCGAGTACCTCTGTTGACATTAGGCAGAAACATGTCGACCCACTTTCAGACCAATGACTACACGGCGAGGGGATAATAATTTCTCCCAATTGCGCCGTACACTTGTTTTTATAAACCATATAGTTTCCTTAACCATTAAATAGAGAATGAGGTTACTATAATGGCTTTTAATTTCACGTATTCACTTTGGGCCCCTCTTAGTTAGAAGTGCATCCCTGTCGTCAGGTGTATGCCCGCCCTCTATCAAACCAAGTTTTTAGAGGGCGGGGACTGGCCGATGATGAAGCATGACACCAGGTGGTGTGTGAGGCCAGTCCGTAATTTTTAGTGAGATGTCCACAGTCACATAACACTACTCAGCTGTTCTCTAGGTCATTCTGATAGGAGCGGCCCCTTTTGTGTATATCAAGTTGTGTTGGAGGCAGGCCGTCTCCTATCACCCTAATAAGCCTCTAGTTCCCTCCCCCAGCGAACCTGGGGTTAGTGTGCATTGACTGCATACCCTCCCAATGCAGGCTCTGCTCCCTCCCCTCCAAAAATGAGGCTAGGAGGGACAGAGCCAGACCCCCAATCCCTACCTCCCACTGTACTAACACCGTGTGATTCACGGTGTCAAAATCCACCGATAAATCTAGTAATACAAGAACTGCTTTACCCCCTCTATCGACTATTCCTCGAATCTCCTCAGCTGCCACAATTAAAGCTGAATGGTTAGATCGAAAACCATGTTGGGTCAAGTCCACCAAATAATTAGTGTCCAGATATTCCGTTAATACCTTATTCATCGACTTCTCTAGAATTTTGGCCGCTACAGGCAAACTGGCAATCGGACGGTAGTTGTTAGGCTCCATAGGATTTAAGGTAGGCTTTTTCAGAATAGGCTTATTCGTAGCATTCATCCAGCAAACTGGATAGCTACCTGACTCCAGCACTTGGTTTATTAGCGGGGTCAGTTTGTCTCCGATTATACTAGCGGCCAGATTCATCACCGTGGCAGGGCAGGGATCTTTAGGTGATCCCGATTTTATAGAGAGGAGGAGTTTATAGACCTCTTCTTTTGTGATTGCTGGAAAACTAGTTAGCTTCACATCTAGTATGTCTGCCTCCATTTGTGGTAGATCTGGCTTGTCTGGGCCCATTCGAACTTTCAGGAGGTTATCATATATTATTTGGACCTTGTTCTGGAAAAATGTGGCTAGTTTGTTGCACATACTTTGGTCTGGTTGAAAAATGCTTGCCTACTGAGATTTAGAAAGAAGACTAACCATTCTAAAAAGCTCCCTAGAGGAGTTACCAGCTTCCTCAATTTTAGTGGTGTAGAATGATCTTTTTGCGGCAATAATTGCCTCTTTATACTGTTGGAGAGCAAGATTATAAATTATTTTCTTATCTTTACCATAATCTTGCCTCCACAAACGCTCCGCAGTTCGACACTTTACTTTTAAACCCTTCAACTCTGGGTTATACCAGGGAGACGAGGGCTTAAGTCTCCTGACTGTTGACCATTTTTCCGGAGCCACACAATCAGTCGCTGTCCGGAGCCATTCATTACACCCAGAGGCTGCCTCATTGTTATTTTTAGCCAGCGACAAGGGGACTTGGCCAAGAGCTGCTATCAGATCTTTGGCTTGGACTTTGTTCCAGCGCTTGGTCTTTACCTTAACTGGTTTTGCTTGTATTTGATGAATTAACAGCGAAACCCTAATATTAAAATAGATCGCATAGTGTTCCGTCCATGGAAGAGGTACCACTCTTGACATAGTCGTCTCAGCGTTGTTAGAGAAGACGCCGTCTAAAATGTGGCCGGTCTGGTGGGTAGGTTCTAGAACTAACTGGGTAAAACCAAAAGCTGCCAGATTGTCTAATAGTCTGCCTGTGTCTGAGTTATCAGTGAGTTCCAGGTTATAATTGAAGTCACCAAGAATGATAAAAGGGTGGGGGTCTATGTAAGATTCCAGGTGTGTCATTAAAGCCTGTGAAAACGAGGCCTTAGGTCCAGGAGGACGATAAATTAGGAGTCCCTGAAGATTAAAAACATTGTTTAAATTAATAGTAAAATGCAAAGCTTCTGCCGGCAGATCCCTAATGGTATCTACTCGCACTTTTAGGTGCTCTCGATGAATAATCGCTATACCCCCCACCTCTACCTTCCTCCCTGTCCTGTGAGGTGACTGCGTAGCCCTTTGGCAGCACTATATTCCAGTCTGGACTCGAGGTATTGTCTGTCCATGTCTCGGTAAGAAAGATTAAGTCCGTATTCGTGCTTTGGATCAAGTCTTCAATCTGATATTTATGTTTCCCCAGAGAGCGTACGTTTACCAAGACGCATTGCATATACTGTTCCTGAACTGGCTTAGGATTTCTATGTTCATCTTGCCTAGACAGATTACTGGGCATATTTCCTGTGTCTCTGTCCTTTAAAGCTCCCGACCTCTCAGCATTTGGACATCTCACTCGGAAGGAGCAATTGGGGCAGACAAGCTCGTCTGGATTCTTATCGTGCAGAGCCATGTCATGTAATTTACAAGGCTCTAAATCTAGGACCAACACCTGTTGTCTACTATAGGTCCCGGGTTTCCAACAACCAGTGGTTCTGGCGCTGGTCTCGCTCCAGGCGCCGACGGGCGCAGACGGGCATGCCTTTGGCGCGGCCGCCCCAGTGCATTTTAAATACTTTCCGGTGCTCAAGACAACTAGCGCGCCAACCCCTGTGCGATGCGGACCCGCTAACATCCGGGTTCCACCAGAGGCGAGGGTATGCCGAGATATGGGTCTCCTGCTCACTGTGTAACAAGCTCCAAGCTATATCTCACTGGCAAGACCGAAACCAGTCTGAGGTGGATTCTGTTCCCTTCCAGAGGGGGTCTTGCTTGGCCATTCAGAAAGGAATATTCCATGAGCTGCAAGGTTAGTACTGATTGATATAAGGCGGGTCATTGTCTACAGTGGCACAGTGGGCAAAAAACTGTGAGTTGGAATGCTCCTCCGAGTGATTGCCCGTGGTTTTGATTATTTGCAAGCATTCCTCCCATCACCTCCTGGGTTTTGGAATGCAAGTTCTAAATGAGGCCTTAAGACTTAAGTATCACTAAGAGATCAAAATAGCTGTCTCACCAACAAATGTCTGACCATGTCAGGACAACATACCTCAGCCGACCTCACACTAACAAACAACTATGATTGACCAACCTTCCAAACAGTGACACTGCAGATATTGATACTTAATGACGGAAACTGAGGTCTCTGTGTCCAAACTCCTAAACTTACTGCCAACTTCCCATTTGACTTCCACCATTTTCTCATTGAAAGTCCGGGCAGATATCAAATGCACAGGCATGCATCGCAGGTGGTGGTTGTGAGCACATTCCACAGATTGGAAAATGAAAGAAACATAATGAACTCTAATCCCCTAATTCATTTGCCAGTGGCATTGCAGTCTGTCATTTAATAGGGTACCTTTGGTATTTATCTTCACGTTGTTTCCTGGCACCTTGCCATTTGTTTTCTTTGTGGCTTCGGTGGCTTCTGTGGTGGCTCTAGTGGCTTCGGTGACTTCCCCGGCAGGTAAAACATCTATGGTTCTCCCCGCATCAGTGATTTCAAAAACCTTTTCTGTTTCCTCCTTAAGGATGGATTGACCTTAGGAAATGGAGAAAATAAAAAATAAACATCAATGAGCTTTTCTTAAGGGGCTGTGTGTAATGACCTCCATATATAGCCAAGTCTCCCCACTGGTGTACTGCACCATGAACACTGCTCCTCAATGTTATGGCAAGACAGGAGGCTAGCATTATGCATACAACTGGCATTCACCACCTTCTGAGCAGCAACTATTAAAAGCTCTAATAACAGAACACAACCACATCACAAAGTAAAACAGAACTCTCAAGTCCATATAAATGCCTTTGACTCCTATGATCTTCCTCTTTTGTTTGCTGCTTCTGAACAGAAAAGTATTTCTCAGTATCACTTCTCTTCATTCAGGTTTGGTTCACGTAAACTTGGACATTTCATGGTTTCGTACAAAGACCCAAGTAACTTGTTTTTAGTTGCCGGTTCTGAAAACCCTTTACTGTGCATCCTACCAATAACAATGACACTCTCAAGAAGGTGGGGAGCCATCCTGAATGCTACCTTTGACAAAGGACAACGAGTAAGGAAACAACCAAGGCTCCGCAGAAGACTGCGTAGAACAAGTACTGGGGTACAAGTAAACAACAACTGTTCAGTCAGCCATAGTTGCTTACACACACCAGTGTAGTGACATCTCTTCTACCTGATCGATTATATGGAAGGGAACAACATTTATTTTGGGTGTCAATATTGCCCCATTAGAGTCGTACACCTAGTTATGGTGGTAACTCAGTAACAATAGATTCAACAACTAATACTATAAGCAGATGTGTGTCCAAGGCCACTATGCTGCTAGGGCCAAGTTAGATATCAGCCTTGTAATCAATTGCTACTAAATGTAGGGCAAGACTTACAAACTTTTTGCACTGGGGTTGTGACACATAAGTGACGTAAACCTGAGCAAAATGGGTTTTGTTTCGATTCCCTTTCCAGCGCAAAACATGTTTTGCACTAGAAAGTTGGCTGAAAGTCTGCACCAAGGGAGCATTCCTGTGCAACCACTCATAGATTTTGACGCAAAACCCTATCCACTAACAATAGTAGACAGAGTGTTGCACCAAAATATAACACCACGTGAAAGCAGGCATTGAAAAGGAAAAATACTTGTATTTCTCCTAACTTTTCTAACTGTGCATGTGTGCTGTACTGTACAGAACACATACAATGCATGGAAAAACTTTACATTTCTCTAGGCATAGTGTTTTGTACTTTAAGACTCAAGCAGTCACATTTGCACTATGTTGCAAAGGTGTGTGCGTGGCACTCAGCAGCTTAATTGTGTGCCAGTGTTAGGGAGAGTGCAGAATAGTGACATATCTCAGTAGATATAGCACTTTCCTGCACTCTTCCTGTCACATAGTGCAGCGCAGAACCTTTGGGTGCTGCGCTGTGTTGTGTGACAGTTTTGTAAATCTGCGCTATAGTGTGTAACAATGGTTGTGGCTCAAAATTTATGGGAAAAATCACAGGCAAGAATCAAAGCTCCCACCTCTGTCAGTAATTCACCCATGGGGTTGGCTCTTAGTGGTGTCTCTCTGCATGTCGTCAAATCACTGCCCACCTAGAAACTCTGGGTCCTGGTCGGGCAATCCCTCTCAGGATTCTGTGCATCCATGTGCCCAAGGAAGATGGACTGCTCCACATGACGAATGTTGGGTAATCTGTCTAGGGTTGGCTCAACAATGCCTGGGGCCTGGCTGTTCAATCCTCGGGTTGCCTCCGGTCTGGTCCTTCAGGCTGGTTGGACTGGATTATTAAGGTCACTACCTCCAGAGGTGATGTTCGACCCCTACCACCCATGGTGGATTTTGCAAGGCGGAGGCTATTATTAGAGACCGTATCGAATCAAACCAAAAATGAATTCCTACTGGAAGGTTCCACTCTTTCATAGACTCCCAGGCACATACGTTCCAGGCACATACAGCCAACTTATCAGACAGCTCCCCGGTCAGACAAGAACTCGCTACCCCATCAGCTCGTGCATCATCCTTCCTTCTGGGAAGAGATGCATTCTCAGTTTCCTTCCAGTGCAAACATGTGGTTTGCTTGGTGATCAGCTAGCTCTGGCTGCAGTCCTCAAACTCAGTTATACGCACTCACCAGTGCTTAATTTGAGCCGGTGGTTTTGGGTACTCAGTACCAGCACCTAATTGTCAACATGGGCACTTGTGACTGTCTGCCACAAGGTGGCGCTGTCTGGCTAATTTAGAAACGAGCACAACTACATTCAATTATTAATTCAATATACATTAAAAGTGACTACTACCTGCTGCCAAGCCATTGTTTTAGCTTTGGGGGTCTGGAATTGTCTGAACTGTCACACTTGTAGGAGTGTGATGGTTAGTACTTGTATTGTTACTATCATTGGCAACAAGGCTGGGACAATGTGTGGTGCAAGCTGCAGTGGCCTCCTGATGAGATTCCTGGCGCGTATGTTTTCTTACAAAGTAAGCACTGGCACTCACACGTATCTGGAGGGAAGGGGGCATACTAACTCTACAGCCTTTCAGGTAAATAACAAGCTGTTATGTTAACCATCTGCCTTGGCATGCTGTCAGACCGAAATTACACTGCATTTTTTGGCACGAACATAAACATGGGCTCGTCTTTCCTCTGTAGCATCAAACACTGCCACCTGCAGGATGGGAGGCGTCAGGTCCGGTCTCAAGACAGAAGAGTTCTTTCAAAACAGTGAGTGTGCAATTAATTGCCATACGTTTTCCGGTTGGAATAGGGAAGTTTTGTTAGGAAATTGGGATTGTGCAGTGCTACCTCAGCAACATTATTTTACATATGTCAGTCATGTTGAGATCCACGCTAGTCCTGAGGCTGTCCTGGCTAAATATTTTAGAGCCACGACCTGTGTTTTTATGAGAAGGCAAGCAAAAAATAGGAAATGTAGTGAACGACAACATTTTCACCGTTCGAAATATAAACCTAATGCTGCACCTAGCAAGTGAAATGCTTGAAAAGTATTTTAGAGCTGTGTTTTAGAAGAAGAATTACCATTTCAAAAAGAATATGGAAGATGTTTCACAAATTCTTATTCAAGTACAAGCTTGTGGCCCACCAAAGACCTCAAAAACTGAACGAATGGCCACTATTTGTTTCTTGAAAAGTATGGGGCAGAGAGGCTTTGTGTGATCTCAGTATGAGCCACCGAAGATCAAACAATCTATATGGGATTCACGGCTCCCAATTAAAAGAAACATTTGAGATGATGTCTACAGAGCAGGCATGTAGATATCTTTGGAAATTAGTTTTGTTGTAGCATGGCGTTACACTGTTTTTTATAATAAGCACATACGCTTGATTGGCACTGGAGAGTTTTTCAGTCCAGGAACTATACCAATCCTGCCTCCGCAGTGCTGCACTACAGTAATATATCATATTGGTATACGGAGCGCTGTATGCTGTCATGAGATATTATGTTATGTCAATAATGCTTTAGAACACCCCCAACAAAGAGCTCATGTACCATATATAGTATACACTGTCAGGCCAGGCTAATAATATTTCACGACTACATACAAGGTGGGGGGGCTGTAGATGTAGAACGTGAGTGGGCTGTATAAGGAAAGTGGGCTGTCGAAGGTGAGGGGCTGTAGGAGGTGAGGGGAGCTGTAGAAGGTGAGGGAGCTGTAGGAGGTTAGGGGCTGTAAAAGGTGAGGTGCTGTAGAAGATGAGGGGGCTGTAGAACGCGAGGGGGCTTAGAAACTGAGGAGGCTGTAGAAAGGTGAGTGGGCTGTAGAAGGTGAGGGGGCTGTAGAAAGTAAGGGGGTTTTAGAAGGTGAGGGGCTGTAGAAAGGTGAGTGGGCTGTAGAAGGTGAGGGGGCTGTAGAAAGTGAGGGGGCTGTAGAAGGTGAGGGGCTGTAGAAGGTGAGGGGGCTGTAGGAGGTGAGGGGGCTGTAGGAGGTGAGGGGGCTGTAGGGGTGAGGGGCCTGCAGAAGGTGAGGGGCTGTAGAAGGTGAGGGGGCTGTAGAACCTGAGGGGGCTTAGAAAGTGAGGTGGCTGTAGAAAGGTGAGTGGGCTGTAGACAGTGAGGGGGCTGTAGAAGGTGAGGGGGCTGTAGAAGGTGAGGGAGCTGTAGGAGGTTAGGGGCTGTAGAAGGTGAGGGTGCTGTAGGAGGTGAGGGGGCTGTAGAAGGTGAGGGGCTGTAGAAGGTGAGGGGGATGTAGGAGGTGAGGGGGCTGTAGAAGGTGAGGGGCTGTAGAAGGTGAGGGAGCTGTAGGAGGCTAGGGGCTGTAGAAGGTGAGGGGCTCTAGAAGGTGTGGGGGCTGTAGGAGGTGAGGGGGCTGTAGAAGTTGAGGGGGCTGTAGGAGGTGAGGGCCTGTAGAAGGTGAGGGCTGTAGAAGGTGAGGGGGCTGTAGAAGGTGAGGGGCTGTAGAAGGTGAGGGGGCTGTAGAACGTGAGGGGGCTTAGAAAGTGAGGAGTCAATAGAAAGGTGAGTGGGCTGTGGAAGGTTAGGGGGCTGTAGAAAGTGAGGGGGCTGTAGAAGGTGAGGTCAGCCCATATTTCAGCATATGGCATGTGTATAAGGTCCAAGCAGGAGAATGGGGCTGCAATGGGGCTTCAACTAAATATGTTCTTCAGAGGATACTGAACTTCACACTCTTGTATCTTCTGCCTGTCACAGTCAGGATGTTCTGTAAACAGAGGCATCCGTGGAACTGGAGAACCCAGTGTAAGTACTGGACCACCAATGCGCGTCAACTCCAGCACTAGAAGCGCTAAAACTCTAGAACAAGGAGGGCCCGAAGGAAAGTTTCAGCATTTCTGGCATCGGTGAAACTGGCTTCATGCAACACTTCATCAAAGCGTAGATTGGAGACTTACAAACAGATGTGTCTTCCTGGGGCTGAAAGTGGAAGATACAAGCTAAAGTCAGGGAGGGTACCTGATGGCTCGGAAGCATGCATGCTTAACATACTCACTGCCCTAGAATGCTTCTCTTCAGAGCTTGGATCTCCCGGGTTGGTTGTAGCCAACTGGCTGCAAGGTCCTTGTGTTTACAGAATGCCTCACTCTCTCAAGACAACCTCCACAGAGGCTTCAATCCCATGGGCTTGGCCTTCAATCCCCCTGCCCAGGAGCCTGTAACACTGTGGTCGAGGTAGGACAATGCAACACTGATTCCTCAGTTCTAAGTCACGACCTTGGTCTGAAGGGATTTCAGTAGAAAGCAGAATCCTATCCATGGTAAGCATCTCCCTGGGTTTGGTGTATGGAGGCCACAAAAACACGCATTCAGATAGGATGGGACAGCCTACGTCCTTGTTTTACTGTCCGGGCAGAATAAAGAGCGTACTAAAGCCTGTGATTTCTCTAAATTTCAAACACTCTCCCTATCAGGAAAGAGGGTACCTGCCGTAGATTTACGCCGCCTTTCCAGGATTTTCCAGGGCGGGCAGGGAATGGTCACTGACATGCGGATTGCACTCAGACCTCCTCAGCCAAGGTCTCTCATCACTGCCAATGCTTAGCACATATCACTGGGTTAGGGGAGATCAGGCCCTGCTGCTGCGGAGAGGTGGCCATACCAGCAAATGGGTGCATATCACCCGCCGACCCAGCCAATCGCAACCTCACATGCTTTAATGGGAGGACATAGTTGGAGACCTACTTGTGCAACATGCCACACACAGCTCACCACATACCATGGTGGAGAAGTAATGACCCCAGATGAGGGACACCAGAGGGATTCTGGATTGCACTGATAGGCTCACTCCGCACTCAGTGCGCATGTTCAATGCTTATCTCTGCGAGCATCTGCGTTCACCACGGCCTACGCTTGAAGATGCACTTTGGGTTCAACCTCTGGGTCACAGAGCTCGAGACTCGTATCATTAAAAATAGGGCTCACCTCTAGTGTACCTACAGAATGCCATGTCCCTTTGGGAAAAACACTGTGCAGGCCACCGTAGCAAGACATGGGTGTCATAGACCTAATGCCTTCTGTGCCTTCAGCCATAACCACGATGCACTCAATCCATCACACCTCTGGGCCCAGGTTCCACTGCACCTGCTGCACAGTTGATACCTATGGACCTGCAGTCCATAAAAAGTCAAACATGGCAGGCTGGCACAGTTTTTCTAACAACACAGGAATGTTATCCCCACAACCAGCAGCAACACTTTCTTTGCTAGTCCACCAAAATCTGATGTGCACTCACAACTCAAACAAGAGCCAGGCAAATACACTGACCTCATGCCATCCCCCAATCAACACATGCGTCTGTGGATACAGCTCAGTAGACAGACAATCCCACACCCTGAGAATGGTGCATTAGTGCAGGCCTCTATGGTACCTCAAAGTCTCCATGATCAGGGGAGAGTCTGTTGTACTTGGATATGAAGAGACCCTATTCTGTGTCCTGCCATGTGCGGGAGGTCTAGAGCTGCTGCCCCACTTATGTAAGCCTGTCATTGTGCAGCCATACCTGTGCCAGCACCAGCATGCATATTCCACTGGAGCACCTATAGAACTCACTGTAGACTCTATCATCAGTGGCATAGGGAAACCCCCACTTTAGCGTCTTAATGGGGGGCTGCCACCTGTCCCGTGGGCTGGAGAATCGGTTGTTTATAGACCTCTTCTATCTGCAGAGGGTTTTAGGCCGCAGGCTGGCAAACAGAGAAGGAAACTGAGAAAACAATTAATAAAATAAGGGGAAGACAGAAAGAGATGATGAGAGAGAAAGGTAAGAGAGAGAAAATATGAATGAGAGACAAAAGATGGAAAGACAAAAGTGAAAGGTTTGACCGAAGGAAGGGTGAAAGAACAGATGGAGAAAGGAAAACGGATGGAGTGGTTAAAAGACGGATGGATGGAAACATCAATATATTGATACATGGTTGGGTGAAAGGATGGTCGTATGAATGGATGGAAAGATGTTGGGGATCGGTGGCTAGGGAGGTGCAGAGATGGACAGATTGATGTATGATTAGATACAGGTGAATGGATGGATAGGTGGTTGATGGTTGGAAGATGAAAGGGCCGAAGGAAGTCCCATCAGGAGTGTTATATTTGCTAGCGTTGCGTACTCACTGCGATTGTAGCCATGTTTCATGTGGGGGCATTTTACTTGTCTGGCTGCTCCCTTGGCTGTCATTCCTCCTGTGGCCCACCATATTGTCTTATGCTGTTGATTCTCAAATCTCCCTTTTCTCTCTCTGTCCTAAACAAAGCTATTTTTCTATCCTCACCTCTACCAGCTCCTCGGTAATTTCTCTCCCATTTCACCTCAACCTGTTCAAAAGTGACATTCTATTCTTCTCAGCTTCCATCACATGCCTCTTGCGGCGTACCTATGGTTAGAGCAGAAGGTGCAGTGGCACCAGGTCCGAGGGATGTGCGGGGCCTAACGCACCCCAACTATGGCAGTCTTGACTATCAAACCAAGACACATGGAGGCACATGCTCGCATTAGGGTACACTGCTCAATCACCATGTCACTATTCCAGACCAACTCACCATTTTCACTCCACCATTTTATCTGTCCTTATTCCCTCATCCCCCGAAATGTAAACATAACCTTTGACCCCGCCCTCCAATGCTGCTTCTAGCGGTATAACATTCATGACCTAAGTTCATCTATGATCCTAATGACCCTACAGCTTCCATCTTACTCCACCTCTCGCTGTTACTCCTGCCTGCTTACTCCCTCCCACTTGAATCAACCCACAGCTCTTCCTCCCACCTGCTCTTAAACTCCGGTCCAGACATGCTTACACTTTGCACAGGTGCAATGTCCCTGAAAGTGACACAGACTCGTGCAAAGTGTTTTCTTGGGTTTACTTTCCGCTCAAATTGGTGACATTTTTCCAGTTTTCATCATTTGCGTGACACGTGTGACGTTTGTGCCAATGTACGTCATATGAGGTAAATGTTCCAATGAACGCAGCTTCTCAGTTCTCTTTATTTCCTCAAAATGTATTTATGGTCTGACTCTGAGGAGTGGAAAAGCAAGGCAGTCTGTCGATGCATTGTATTGCTGGAGTTCAATAAGGGAGAACACAAAATCCTAAAGCAAGCCTTGCTAGTAACCTATATAAAAATGCGCACAATATGTTTATAACAAATTCCTAGGGGTGTGCACACAATTTGTCTCGCGCAATTCCTGCATTTTTGCCAATACTGTGTTAGCTTTCATGAGGAAATATTGGCAGTTTCTGGGAAAAGAATAAGCATAGGAAAAGCGGGAAACGACGTGCAAAAAACACTATTCACAATTCAATTTACAAGCTGCACATTTGCTTATTTTACACTACAGACTGTACATCTATTCCACTTATTAGTAACTAAAATTCTTCTTACGAGAGAAACAGCAAGAGACCAAATATATAATCAGATTTTGGGAGACACTAATGGTGTCACCATGTATTATAAGGATTAAAATACCCCCTTATGTTCAAGAGACTAATATTACAAGCCACCTCTGAGTTCTATGATTTTATAAAGGAACGTCTGCCTTGTTTCTCTGGTTCAGTAGCCGTTTCAGGGGTATAGCTGTCAAGAGTGGTTCAGTAGGTGTAGTGGCACCGGGGTCCAGTGCTGTGTGGAGTCCGTTGCTCCAAAATTATACCTGTTTTTTTACTGATTTACCCCGGATGGTTGGACCCATTGTCCTTGCTTGCATTCACGCCTGTGGTATCCTTGCTATGATACCGGTCCATACATTTTACAGTATGTCATAATTTATTCCATATATCAAGTATTTTGTGAATAATCAAGACATGGGCATGCCTTTGCTTCCTTAAGACGTAAAAGAACTGTGCCCAAGCGAATGATCCCTCATTTATACATTTGCATCTCATTACAGTCCACTCTTTGAAACCCTGACCTGTTGCTTGGAAGAGGGCCGCGGCCAGCAGCAGGATGGACGGAGCCTTCATCGCGAGATTTGATGACGATCCTCCGGCGAGTATCTGAAGCCCTTCTTCCCCGACGCACTTATATCCCATTCCCCGACCCCAGGACGTGTTTGCTTTCCACCATCAATATATAATAAGTAATCGGTACAGCAGATTTATTATTTGCAATGATGACGTAACGCTCCTCAAAATAGGACTAAGGATGGGTAAAAGAAAACTTCAAACTGTGCCCTCTCGAAGGGGGCGCGCTAATGGGTTTCTGTGTTTGCCATCAGCTGTAAAACGGCTCTTACTCGGGGTGACCTTGAAATGCCCTCTATTGATCGAGGTCTCTCCAAGCACTTGTTAAAAAGAGGCAATAAATAGAAGCGATGTGGGCGGAAAGATGGAGGGAAAACGTTTACGAGGGCCAGAGTTTATGCTTTTATCTCTGTATTTTTTGTCCAGAAGCTGGCAACTGTGTTTGTGCCTTTCTGCTAAATAGAAAGTGTGTCCTTGGACAAAAGCACGCATTGAGGTTTTTCTCAAGTTAAAGACAGCAAGAGCGATGAGCTGGCGGCCCAGACAGGGAGAGCAGACAGCAGCTGCTGCCACTTTCTAGTGCTTGTGATACTGAAGGACAGCACTAGGCGCCACATGGTTCCTTGGATGTGTATTGGCTGTCAGAAACCCATAGGGGTATTTTTACAAGAACGTGTGATAACTACCTGAGTAGCTTCAGGGCCGGCTCTAGGGCGGTGCGATCGGTGCCATCACACCAGACGCTGACTTGGGGTGGGGGCGCCATGTTTATCATTTTAGAAGCAGCTGATGCAGCGTTCCTAATTCCAGCAACAAAAGTGTCAAGATAACTCATCTGAATAATGTTGTTCCTGGAGAGAGACCGGAGCTCTGTTTAAGAAATGTTGACTGGCAGCGCAGAGGGTTAATACGCCTGCTGCAAATAACATGTCCTTTCATATCACAAAGTGCATTAAATATAAATTGGTCAATGGGTTACCGCTTTTGTCAGAGAGATCCTGTTGTTACTTGTATAAGTTAAAATCCTAATATATTAACTGTCATCAAAGAGCTGCATGCAAACTGTAAGGAATGTGTTAGAGCTATGTGTGTGTTTTGCCAGTCTTTTGTTACCCTAATATTTCAAAAAAGGGTTCATTTATGTAGAAATCAATTCCTATTATAAAAAAAAAACCCTAACATTGGTGTAACATTTTAAATTCTGAATTTGTATTTTTCTAGATCAAGGACTCTTAAACTATACTGCCTACCAGAATGGATGACCTTTTACTCCTACACCTTGTAGGCCTTTGCCTTATGTAACATTTCCTATACACTCATTTGCACATGTATGAATGTCTCTGTGCAATGTGTGTGTGATGTAAAGTGTTCTGACACTGGCGCTATAAAACTAAATTAATCTAAGAGCCAGTTGTTATTGAGACTTGAGAAGCACTGTCAAATGGTGGTAGTGTGGGAATCTGTGGGGGAGGTGGTCATTGGGGGGTGCCAACAAACATTGTCGCACAGGGCGCCACCGGGGCTAAAGCCGGCCCTGAGTAGCTTAACGCAACTTTCAACATCGCAGCCCATCGCGGGAAAATAACCCTGTGTCAACGTGGAATTCACAACAAGGGGGTACCATGCGATAGTCTGCCTAAACCATGGACAATGTCCGTGATACAACTTCTTCAATGGAGATAAAAACACAAACCACGACACAAAAAAACCTGCGATGGGCCAAAGCGAGATAAGGAAATCAGCGATAAGCAGCGCCAGGCCTGCAACACACACCTAGCAGGCGGGAAAAATCACCATAAAAGTAGAAAAAACACCCAAACACAAACTGACCAACACCCAAGCACTATGGAGGCAGCCGGAGCAGGCGCAGAGGACGAGCGGAACCCCACAAGCACCTCGGACGACCAGCCTGGGACCTCAGGAACAGGGAAGGGCAAGGACAAGAAAATGAGAAAGACAAAGTTCAGTCTGCAGGCGAACAGGATCATAGTCACAGACGTGATGAAACACCATCAACAACTGTTCGTCACCTCCAACGTGTCATTGGGCACCAAAACTGGAATATGACGGGACATCGTGGACAAGGTGAATGCCGTCGGAGAGCACAAGAGGACAATGGACGAGGTCAAGAGGCGATGGAATGACATCAAGAGAAAGACCAAGGAGAAACTTGCAGCCAACCAGAAGGCAGCAATGCAGACTGGAGGTGGAAGCCTAGTGCTACAGCTCGTGCTGGATGACATGGAGGCGCTGGTGTCGACAGTCATCAGTGTGGATACTGTGGCCGGAGTCGGGGGACCGGACACTGCTCGACAGGACACAACACAACCGCAACAGGGTGAGTGACCACCAGGTACTGGGGGGACGGGTGGAGGAGGCCACGATGGCACACATGCACAATCAAGCAGAGCACAGTGCACACCCTCAATGACTCTGGGTCATCGCCCAGAACTATAGACTGTCACAATGTGCAATGCCATGCTGTCTGAATGTCAACATGCACCATGCGGCTACATACATGTGAACACATTGCAATACATCATCTCCCCTTCACATTGCAGGGCCAACGTCAACACCCCCTGCAGAGCAGTCCCAGCCACTCTTAACTGATGATGAGGAGGACAACCCCAGCATCGAAGCACAAGCCCTCCTAGACATCATTGACATCATCCGCGATTCACCTCCAGGATCAGGGCTGACCAGCTGCATCGAGGAGACCCCACCCACCACCCAAACCACCCAGCAGGAGGCACCCACAGCCCCAGAGGTCTCACAAGACCCCCAGGAACAACACACAGCCTTCCAACGCCGTGTGCTGGAGGCCCAGAGGGAGACGGCTGAGCAGGTGCGGGTGGGGTTCGACCTCATGGCCACCAAACTGGACGCCATCCATGGGTGTCTAGGCCTGCTCCATGGTCTCCAACCAGCCCTGACTGACATCGCTGGAGTCCTGACGCGGAGAGAAGAACACCTGTCCATTCAGAGGGGCACCAGCGATACCAGCCGTGAGCTGGCACACATGCAGAGGCTCAAGGAGGATATGGTGCGGATGGAGGCGGAAAGGATGGCAGCCACCACTGTACATCAGCGAAATGTGGCTGGGATCTACCATGCCCTGCAGATCATCATCATGGCAATGCTGCCACAAGGTGAGGCACAGATGAATGCTGCTGCCCCCACACCATCCACATCTCCCCCCTTTGGTGTGCCATTGCCTCACAGTGCGGCAGACGTATCCACTCTGGCACCTGATGTGTCAGTGGCACACAGTGCCTCAGCCGGTACTGCAACACCCACAGGTGGGGCAGAGCACACATCCGGGATGAGGACGTGGATGGGTTTGTGATCAGGAGGCACTAGCATTCATTTCCGCCACCTGGCCTGTTTCTGCTTGGTGCCGCACATGGCCTCATGACCTTCCACTGACCCCTGATACACTCCGATGCACTCCCCTTGGACAGCGTCATGGACTACCATAACCTGTTTGATGACCAATGACACGGCAACCAGACTGCGGACTGTACCCTTCCTCTTCCGCAGTACTTGTCATCCCCGGATGGACTCTGGCTGGCACTCCATGGGCCCATATTGTGTAGTGTGCTCGGCATTGCCCTGTACCGCTCCAGCTGCAGAACTGCCCTGGATGTGCAATAAACATCCAGTGACGCACTGCTGTGTTATGTCCTTCCTCATTCATGTATGAATGTGTGGATGAATGGAGGGACAGTGATTTCCCTTGCGTCAATGATGCTCAATCTGTGGGATGCCAGTTAGAGGGTGCTACATTGCATATTGTGTACCGGGTCCTGTGAACACTAAAACAGGGACACACGCATCAGTCACTTCCATGTCCGGACATGGGCTGAAACGCACAGAGCCCACGAGTCATTGTTGCAAGCCCTGCGCTGGTCCGGCGTACGGCAGGCCAGACCACTCTGCTTACGCTCCGAGGGGGGGCCCTCATTGCTACCCGTTGCAGGTGTACTTGCTGGTGGTGTGCAGGTCACTGGTCTAGTTGTCAGCATGTCACAGCCACTCCCTGAGGGCAGGTTTGCACGCACACAACACCCATACGGCACAGGTGGCAATGTCAATGTCAGATATTCTTATAAAGTGCACAATTCACTGGGAGGTCTCAAGGCGCTAGCAGCAGAAATTACAGTAAAACAGACAGTAGCGTGATACCTGAAGCGAAAAATTATTGGGAAAAGAGCCAGGTTTTCAGCCTTTTTTACGAAAACATTTATGATCAGCTATGGATGAGAGATCTGATGGTAGTTTGTTCCAAAGCATGGGGGCATGGTAAGAAAATGAACGGCCACCATTACGAGAGGTTCGAATTCGCGGCTGAGCAAGGTATGATTTAGTACCTGACCTTAAGGATCGCCCAGGTACATACCATAGCAATTATTTTGCTAGGTAGCCTGGACCGGTATCATACATTGTCTTGTGTGTAAGACTCAGGATTTTAAAATGGCCTCTTTGACGCACCGGGAGCTAGTGCAGGGTTTTAAGAACCGGGGCGGAAGGAGATCTGGGGGGAAGATTAAGAATAAGTCTGGCTGCGGTATTTTGAAGAATCTGGAGCTTGGAAAGCAGGTTCTCATTAAGTGCCGTAAACAAAGCGTTGCCAAAATCAAGACGGCTAATAACAAGACCCTGTACCAAAGGTTTCCTCGCTTAGATGGGTAGCCACTTAAAAGTTTTACGGAGATTACACATAATCCCATAGCAGACGCCTAAGACCTGGTTAACGTGGGTTTTCATGGACAAAGAATTGTCGATGGTAATGCCTAGGTTGCCTACTGCTAACTTGGGAGAAGGACAAGTACCTAACTCACCAATCTTGTGCCCAGAATTGCTCAGCTCTTCCAAATAGAATAATCTCAGTCTTGCTGCCATTTAGTTGTAGCTTTTTTTAACTCATCCGGTTGTTAATTTGGACCATGCAGCTCTTAAAGCGGGATCGCGTGCCAACATAATCAGAGCCACAAGTAACACGCAGTTGGATATCATCAGCATAAGACACAGTCTCAAAGCCGTACGATCTGATGATACCCGCTATAGGTGTTAGATATAGATTAAACAACATGGGGCTGAGAATGGAGCCCTGTGGGACCCCAACTGTTACTGGGTGACTACATGAGACCATTGCGCCTACACGAACAGTGGTGGATCGGTCAGCCAAATAATTCTCAAACCAGTCCAATGCCTTCTCTCTGATACCCACCTCCCACAGTCGATGTTGCAAGATACTGTGGGAGATGGTATCAAAAGCAACAGACAGATCCAAGAGGACCAGAATTGCTGATTCTCTTTTTCCAGAGTGAGCCTGATGTTATCCACTATCTCAACAACCGCGGTCTCCGTACTGTGAGCAGCCGGGAAACCTGATTGCGAGGAATCAAGGAGGCCGTGGTTCTCTAGATGGACAGTGAGGCGTTTATTAACTTGGGGGCATATGTATCAAAGCCTTTTCCCGTTCGCAAACGGGCCGATTCTCAGAATCGGCCCGTTTGCGAACGGGAAAAGGCCTTTTGGGATGTATCATCCCAAAAGGGCATCGCAAATTAGAGAATCGCAAAATTTGCGATTCTCTATTTTGCGATTGCATTTAAGGAATCGCAAATTGCGACTCCTTAAATGCAATGTATGAAGCCTAGAAAAATTGCAATTCTGCCGTAAGAAATCGCAAATTACCACCAACTTCAAGTTGGTGTTAATTTGCGAATTCATTGAAAAAGGCACTTTTTGGCATTTTCAAATTGCCATGTGACGCACAGACATGCCCTTAGGGCATGTATGTGCGCCACATGCGCATACATACATATTTCAGGGGTACAACAGGGTGTCCTTTTGACACCCTAGCACCCTTGGAATTGCATTCTCATTTTGCGATTCTCAAATTGAGAATCGCAAATTGAGAATGTCTTCCCATTCATTCCTATGGGCCTCTGGGCCCATAGGAATGAATGTGAAGGTTTTCCTTAATTGCGATTAGCAATTTGCTAATCGCAATTAAGGAATGCCAAGGAATCGCAAAACATTTGCTAATTTTTTATTACATCCCGTTTTGCAATTCTCAAATAGCGATTCCCTAAAAACCGCTATTTGAGAATTGCAAAAACGGACCTTGATACATATGCCCCCAGGTGCTCCAGTACCTTCCCAAAATAAGGTAGCAGTGAAATGGGACGGTAATTTACTGGTAGATTGGGATCAGCCGAAGGTTTTTTAAGAATTGGCTTAACCTGAGCATGTTTCCACCTATTCGGAACATTGGCTTGCTCTAGTGACATATTAAAAATAACAGTTAATACATTCGCAAATAGAGGCATAATCTTAGTACAAGATCGAGGAGGAAAAGGGTCAGCTGGGGAACCTGATTTAATCTTAGTTAAACCTTCCACTACTTCAGTAATGCTTATGGGTTCGAATTCCATTAACAGGGGAACATCATTTATTTCCGGCAGAGGAGATGTCTTAGTCATATTACTAGTTGGGTAGTTAAGGTCTCTGTCCTGGTGAGGAAAAGAGGCATAGATGGTTCTAATTTTATTATCAAAGAAGGAAGAGACAGAATCAATCCACTCTTGAGTAGGAGAAAAAGAGGACTGCTCAACCCGAGGGGAAGTAAATTCTTTCAATATTTTATAAAGTTCTTTACTCGAGTGTACGGCATTGTTTATACGCTGGGTTAAATAGGTCTTTTTAGTTAATTTGATGTTATTTTTATATAATTTAAATGACAGTGCCTGTAATTCCTACGATCTTCGTCAGTTTTGGTTTTCCTCCACTGGCGTTCAGCAGCTCTGCTTATTTGTTTATCAATTTTTAGTGCCGCTATAAACCAAGGTGAAGCATTACTTTTTACTTGAACCTTGGACAAAGGGACGACTTTATCCAAAGCAGATATAATGGCGGTTTCTAGAGTGCTTGCAGCCTGTTCCACAGTATCTGTTCGATATAACTGCGGGGGTTCGAAATGGGTTAAAAAAGCGTCAGGAGTTAATTTACGCCAGGGCCGAATCAGGGTACTTCTATTCAGTCCAGGTTTCCTATGTGTGCTTGTGGGCACACCAAATTTTAAAATAAAGTGGTTCGTCCATAATACTGGAAAGGGAGGTTCAATAGTCAGTTTGAGAGAGTTTGTGAAAATTAGGTCAAACGTGTGTCCAGCTAAATGCATTGGGCCAACTACCCTCTGTGTCAACCCTAGCGTGTTCATTGCCCCAATTAAGTGGCCGGAGTCAGTGTCCAGCAATAGCTCCGCATGGGAATTAAAATCTCCGATTAAAATAAAGTTGTCTGTAGCTAGTACATAAGGCACTATTGCTTCCAGCAAATGGTTGACAAAATGCGTTTTTGGTCCTGGAGGTCTATAAACTAGAGCTCCACTTCAGGTTTCCGAATCAGGGATGACTATATTAAAAATCAATATCTCTAACATCGTAGCAGTGAGAGACTCTAATACTTTAATCTCAGAAGGGGCCTCAGTGGCAACCGCGATACCTCCTCCTCTACCCACTTCTCTATCTAATCTTGTTAGATGATACTGAAGGGGGAAAGCTATTGTAACATCGGAAGAAGCCAGGCTGTGAAGCCAGGTCTCCGTTATGAAACAAATATCGGGTTTTTCAGCCTCCAAAAGGCTCCAAAGTTCGAGGGCATGCTTAGGTATAGACCTAGCATTGAGATAAAGCGCCAAAAGGGGTTTAGGAACTACTTTTATATCCGCGGCACAGGTGTCAGCTGTATTGTGCGTTTGTGCAGTTATCTCTTTACTGCTATGTGGTGAGCTGATAATTACTAGAAGACTCGATCATTCTGGGAGACTTCCCATGATTATGCAAACTCAGGGGGTTCAGAGATCGCAACTCCTCACTAGAGTAGCACAGCATGATAATAAAATAAGCTTACCAGGGAGTGTAGTGCAAATTAAACAGAGGTCCTGGCGGCTGGCGGCGGTCAGGTGCGGACGGGCGCAGACAGGCTTGCCTTTGGCACGCCGCTGCGCGCATCCGCGCCCTGATCAGCGTTAAATAGGAAGAGTGGGTGGGGCCAAGTACTAAAACGCTGACCTGCCGGAAGTGTGCCGCTCGCAATTCAAATACAAAGATAATGAGCCTCGAGTCCCTCCGCTCAATCGGCACAAGCCGTGGCGGAACGGGGACAGGCTGGTCGGGTGGGGTGCAAGCTCACGAACCAATAGCAGTGCAAACAGGTACGATTTAGAAGTTTAAAATACAGACAAGTAATTCCACATTTAAAAGTTTCCACATTTAACAAGTTCAGGGCATAAGCATTCATGCTAACAGCAGCAAGTCACTAGCCGTAGGATTGACTCTTCGCTTCGTAGGTGTCACAGGCCATGTGACTCTGCCAACATAAGGGTCCGACAACGTCACATTCCCCTCTGCCGGTGGTAACTGGATGATGGACGCTCCACGGTTCTCAATCATAAAGGGCCCATGAGTTGTTGCGCACAGAGTTAGTGGCACCCGAGGCCTTGCGGCCGTCTCAGGCCTACCACCACGTGGCGCTGACTGGGGTTGCTCAGGGTTAGTGGCACCCGGAGCATTGTGGCTAGCATAGGCACCTCACCACGGGATGGTGACTTTGGATGCACTGAGTTAGTGGCACCTTAAGCCACTGCCTGGGTGTGCATGGGCAGGCAGGTGAGGTTGTCTTGTGCAAGTGTGTGTACTGCGCCAATCATGTATCTGGACTCTGTGTCAGATGACAGCTCTGTCTCAGATGTGTGACCTGGTGTACTGCTATACATACCGGCAAGTGTTTAGAGACACACCGGTGGCAGCAGGTGAGCAGTGTGGCCTGGGTGCGCAGGGGCGGCACTCTCTCTTCTTCTCTCTCTCTCCCCCTCTCTTCTTCTCTCTCTCTCTCTCCCCCTCTCTTCTTCTCTCTCTCTCTCTCCCCCCGCTTCTTCTCTCTCTCTCTCTCTCTCCCCCTCTCTTCATATCTTTCTCTCTCTCCCTCTCTCTTCTTCTCTCTCTCTCTCCCCCTCTCTTCTTCTCTCTCTCTCTCCCCCTCTCTTCTTATCTCTCTCTCTCCCTCTCTCTTCTTCTCTCTCTCTCCCCCTCTCTTCTCTCTCTCTCTCTCTCCCCCTCTCTACCTCTCTCTCTCCTTCACTCTCTCTCTGTCCTTTGATGTGCGCAGGACACACCTTTTCATCATGATTTTTGTCTAGCAGGCTGTGACCTACGGATTGTCCCGAGGGGAGCCGCCATGTGTCTTCATTTAATTTCAGTGTTCATTTTAATAAAGTTTCATATGTTGCTTCGAAAGTGAATGTGTGATGCTCATCTTTGTGACGACACATGCATGTCACCAGTTGTGACTGTGCGACATCAAGCGGATTATTTTGTACATGTTTAGGTGTAGCTGATGTGCCATGTCTTTGGTCGGGGGTGCTGGGGACAGGGGGGGGTCCTGGGGTTGGTGGTGGCGGGTGTTGTTGCCCTTTCGGCCCTCCGGGCTGCATGTTCAGTTGGCCGGGTGCATCTGTCGTTCTTCAGGTGTGGGTCTGGGCTGGGCTCCCTTTCGTGGTGCAGGCTGCCGTCCGACTTTGCACCAGGTCAGAGCAGGTGTTATTTTCCTGCTGCTAAAGCGCCTTATCACCTGTTTTGTGTTCTTATCGCAGTTCTGGCTGGTCGTTGTGAATGTTGTGGAGTGGTGTTGTCGCGACTGTTGGCACGGGAACGCCGACTCTGCATCTCATTAGCGATAGTTGCTGGGGTCATCTGTGGCGATGTTTTTTGCCGCTGCTATCGCGGGTAGACTGGTGCTGTGGGCTGTTAACATCAGCTTGTGATTAGGGCGATAAGTTTATCGCAACTTTGGCTGCAATAATGTGCCGTTAACTTGGCGATAGATCCTTGTGAAAATCCCCCATAGTTTTTATATAACTGTTCTGAATTCCGCAGAGTGAAACTCTTCGAGTTCAGTCCTCCTCTAAACAAAATGCTTGAATTAATCTACACCTTTGTAATTACTCTGTGTAAATTGCAGTCCATCAACTATTGTGCTCACTGTGCCACCACAGACAGGGGCCAACCATATACAAATCAGTGTATAAACAGGACCGTCCAGCTCAAACTGCCAGGCCATTTCTTCTATGCCAAGAACACAAGCAACCCTGGGTGGGGTTTTGAGGGCATGGAGTCTCATGGTCTGTGAAGTCCAGGAAAGGGGTTCTGGGGATTTGGAGGGAGCATCTAAAGGGTGATGAGCCCCACACAGGAGGGGCAAGGGCAGGCTGATAGTGAGTGCTATGGAATTTATCGACACGGAAATGGGCTCTGGTGCTAAGGGGAGTGTGTCTAAAACCTCTGAAGCTTACTTGCACGTGATCAGAGTATCCTGATTCATGAGAACTTCTTGCAGGGCTGGATGACAGCAGGCCCTCAAGCGCACTTAAGAGAGCTTGTGTAGAGGACCTGGAGAGTGGATCTCATGGCTGGCGGTTCACCCCTCACAGGCATTAGAGGGGGTCTTAGGACCTCTGAACTCCAGCTCAGAAGCAGAGAGCTGGGTTGTGAAGATTCAGAGAGCTGATATAAGTCATCATGGGGTCGATGAAGACTAATTAGGGGACCATTTCGACCAGTGGAGGTGGTCTGAAGGGCTCTGTTGATGGCAATAAGCTATGAAGTTTGGCAGAGGCTATTTCAGGGTCAGAAGTGGGTCTCGAACACCTTAATGTATTTGCGTGAACAAATACAACCAGTCTTTTCGTATATAAATGAGAATATTTACAATCATTAGGAAGAGTGTGATAGAAGTACTGATCGAGACTTTGGAAACATTTTTTACAGAAAAATGGCTGGAGCCACCTTAGATATTCCTGTCATTGGGTGAACTAGAACATCTTTCACGTACAGGATGAATGTAAGATTGAGGATGGGTGCTGCCAAAAGGAAACGATGAGGTCCACCCATAGACCATAACCTTGTTCCCAAAGACTCTTCGTGCAGGATGCTTATGTTATCCCATCAGACACAAGGCGTGGATTTATCCATGAGCGCCTGCTATGCATGCTTGGACAGGCAAGCCTGCTCGGCCCAGGAATGACTGTCCCCACCTAGAAGCTGGCCCAAATTAAGTGGGGGGAATATTGAACTTCTAGTCTCACTACGTGTGACAAGCAGAGGGCTGCTGCCCAGCCACTATGGACTGGATATGTAAATTGGAGCCGAACAGCAGCTAGCTGAAGACTGACGTCACAGCAGACATGTGTGGCCTTTGCTGGTGTGCTTCCTGAATGTGGAGCCAAAAGCTGCTAATTTATTTAAGTTTGAGACTCGTTAAGCATGTGCTGGTCTGCACTGCTATATTTCTTGAGCGAAAGACAAAGAGTTCAAGGAGCCCATGAAACAGAATTCACAGAGTGTCAAGAAGACCTCTTTACGCCTCACCCGGGGTCAGAGGAAGACTGTCCCAGAAAGCACTCTAGTGCAGGTGAGCTTCAGGGGCAGTGACTCAGCCAGGGGAACATGCCCCCATTTTACTTTCCTGGGAAGCCTTCCTTCCATTTAGTCCTCCTCAATATAGTCCTCATAAGACATGGTGTCAACATGGGGTCATCACCAGCCCGTTGGCCCTGGAGCCACAGCAAGTCTCCAGAAGCCACATTTGGCATTCTTTTGGCATTACCTGGCTGTGCAAAGGTCCAGCACCTGCCTGGCTTGATTGCTCGCCATATCCAGGGACTAAGAAATGCCCTACATTGTCATTTGTGTGTCCTAAATCCTCGTAGGCTTCTGCTCCTTTTCCTCCCAATGGTCAGAACCCAGCCCGAACACTTATTGACAAGATCTGCCCTACGTGGACTAGGGGCTCTCGACCTAGTGCTGGAATCATCTTTGGGTTAGGAGATAGTCAGTGTTTAATTTCATAGGCACCATTAACTAATACAAACAACAGATCCTCCTGATCAAAATTCTATTGTAAAAACATTTCATTGACTTCATTGGCCTCCTCTACCTAAGAGAATGGTGTTTATATCTCTCTGCATTGTTCCAGAGTGGAGGCCGAATAAAAGTTATACTTGAACTTTACTCACCTGACCAAGTGTCTTTGTAACACTGGCGATGACTGGTCTGCGTAAGGGAGCAGGACGGCCCTCCTTCCCTTCTGTCTTCACCCTCCAAGACAAAGAAAATAATACCTTGTGGCCCACAAGGTGAAGGTATTGCTGTTGCGCCTAAAAGAGTGTTCGGCTTGTGCTACGAGACATAAGACATTCCATCTTCAATCTTTTGAGTGCAAGTTTGTTGTATCGGCGTGAGAACATTCGTGCTGCTGGCTGGCCAGCTTTAATCTCCGTTGACAGGCACAGCTCTTTGACTATCAATTACGCTCCTACATTTCGCCAACATTAATTAACTGAGGAGAGAGGTGTTGTTGGTTGATTTTGAGAATGACTTATTAAGATACTGCAGTGAATCAGCTGTGGAGAAAGGAAGTTATTGTCCATGCAGCGCAGTTTCTGAATGTCCCTTGGAGATGTAAATATTATGTTCCTCACAAACTTAATGCCAGCAGCGGTATTGCCTCAGCTATAGCAATGTGCGTCTGTGTCAACAGAGTACAGCCAGAGGTGTGGGGACTACATCCTAGAGCGTGGTGAGGGGGCATTGGTGAGGACTGGAGCGAATACGCCTCTATGTTGTCGTCCTGTGTGAGGAATTCAGGGGTCGAGGAAACGCTTTATCAGCATCGCCAGCGCAATATGTGCGGCGTGTCAATCTACGCTGTTGATCGGCTGTGTGGAGAATTAAACGCTTGACTGCGCATTGCCGGCGGGGTATGTGTGGCACGTCTATCTACGCAGGGAATCAGCTGTGTGGAGAATTAGAACGCTTGACTACGCATTGCCGGTGTGTGTGAGGCATCTCAAGATGAAGTAACCAGCTGTGTGGGGATTTCGTGATAAGAACGTAAAGAGAGACGTTTGCACGACTGAAGTGCTTCCACGAATCGGATCCTTCACTAATGAGGGAAACACCTCCCTGCTGACGAGGAAGCTCAGTATTCTAGCTGATGGCACTCCCAATCATCAGCACCAGCCACGTCAAAGTATGAATAGGGAAAGCATAAAGCACAGGCGCCCTCTGGTGGCATGAAATACATTCTAGAGTTAAAATAGCCAAGCTTGTTTCCCTGAAAGCGCGATCATATCTATGTCTTACTAGGGGTCCTGAGACTTTCTATGTTGTCCAGTTTTCCTCCTCACTTCCATAGCTGCAATAAGGACTGTGCAACAACAGATCCTGTCCTTTGCCTGCCAGCATCATCCACGCTGATAGGCACAGCTTGTATTAAGGTTTCACATCTGCCTTATTTTTATTGATCATTTACCTGCCTGCATGGTCCACGCTGACAGGCACAGCTTACAGTACGCATTTTACATTTTCATCTGATCCATCTGTGGAGTGCATATCACATGGAGTTTCCTTGCCAGTCCGCTGATTGGCAGAGCTAATTGATGGTCATTATTTTTCTCCTATTTGCTCTGCATTCCTCCAAGAAGTCGCTTCAGTGGTGGCACGCACACCATATTTGTGTGTCTTCAGTCCAGTGATACGCTCACTTTATTCATCCATATTCTCTTCTTAAGTGACACATTGGTATTTTCCCTCACACTACATGTGTGCCACTTCCCCCACAGTGATGCATACACTATTGCCATTCCTGGATGTGAACCTGCTCCAGTGACACGCACACTTCGCAACCTGCTTCCTAACCTGCTGCAGTGACAGGCACACTTTATAATATTTTGACGTGTCACTTCCTGGTTTATCTTCATATCTCCTTACTCAACCTGTTGCTACATATTCAGTTATATTACTAGGTTATACTCCCCTTCAGCATCGTCATATTTTTCTTTTTATAAAATGGCGGCTGCTAACATGAGCCAACCTCCACCTTTTCTTAATGAGCATGGGGAGCCAAACCTTCCTTGGAAGGAATGGGAAAAGATCTTTGAGTCGTATTTGATTGCCATAGGGGGAGAAAAGTTCCGCGCATTAAGAAGACAACACATTCTCCTTCACAACCTGGGTACCCATGGGCGGAAAGTCTTTGATACTTTACCAGGACCTGAGCTGGAAGAGGAGGAAAATGCTTATGAAACGTCTCTAATAAAATTTGAAATTCACTTTGGAGACAAAGTCAACATTGTGCTGGAACGCCACAATTCTTCTGTAGGGTTCAAGGTAAAGATGAAAGTATTTCGAGTTATGTAGCTGTTTTGAGAGGCCTAAGTGGGCTTTGCCAGTTCGGAGAGCTCAACGACTCCCTTATTAGGGACCAGATGGTACGATGCCCAAACAACAGGAGAATCCAAGAAAAACTGCTGCAAAAGCAACCCAATTTACAAGAAGCAATAGAGCTGGCAAAATCTATTGAACATACGGCTCACTGCATGAAAGAGATTAGGCCTAATCTAGGGACACCCGAACATTCACACTCAGTCCAGAGCCAAGTGTCAGAAATAGTAGAATCTGAGAACACTGACACTACCAGTGAAAAAAATATTTGCAAAATTAAAAACACAAAAACTTCTAGCTCCACTCGTGAGAACAACCCTAACAGACTTAAATGTTACAGGTGCGGTAGTAGCAATCACCTTGCCAACAACCCCATTTGCCAAGCTCTCTCAGCAATCTGCAAGAAATGCAATAAAAAGGGTCACCTGGCTAGAGTTTGCCACAGCAAACAAGTCAGTGCTGGAGTTGCTCCTGAGCATAAAATTCAATCAGTAAATAAAATTGTATTTCAAATCAGTGAGACAAGTACTGTCAATCAAATAAACTACCCTGAATGTGAAGTAGGGTTGGATGGCAAGAAGGTAAAAATGTTTGCGGATTCCTGTTCCCCTTTCACCTTTGTCAACTTTACTGACTTCAAGACCTTAGACATCTGTAAGGAAAATGAATTAATTAAACCCAACATTTTCCCGAGCAGCTACACCAGAGAATCCATTCCTTTAATAGGAATGGTAAAGACTCATATCTCATTCAAAGATCGTGTTACTCTAGGCAAAGTCTACGTAGTGGAGGAGGGGTCCAATCTTCTGTGGTGGCAGCACCAGAAAGAGTTAGGAATAAGATTGGACCCTAACAACCCTGAACAAATTCTCATCATTGATAATTCCTCCCAGAGAAAAAGTTTCATCAAAGAATACCCTGAGGTTTTCTCAGATAGTCTTGGACTCCTCAACAACTTCCAACATAAAATAAAACTTAAACCTAACGCAAAGCCCATTGCACATAAAACCAGAAACATACCCCATCTTATGTGGGAACCCCTAAAAAATGAACTGGCTAAACTAAAATCCCTTGGTGTCATACAAACTGTGGACTGCACTGCCTGGGTCGCACCAGTTGTCATTGCCAAGAAAGCACAGGGCAATGACATCAGACTATGCATCGACCTAAGAGACCTTAACGACAACATCATTATTGAGAGACACCCACTTCCACGCAACCATGAAGTTTTAAGTACTATGGGGAAAGCCACCTGCTTTAGCGTACTAGACCTTTCAAGCGCCTACCACCAGGTAGAATTGCACCCTGAATCAAGGGAATTAATGGCCTTTATCACTCCTTTAGGGTCGTACATGTTCCTCAGAATGTCGTTTGGACTAGCGTCGGAGGCAGCAGTATTTAAAAAAATAATGCAGCACATACTTGATGGGGTCCCCAAAACCATGTGCTTCCAAGATGACGTGTTGATTTACGGAGCTACTCCTGATGAACATGACATCACTCTCAGGATAGTCAAAGAGAGATTCAAGGAGGCGGGTTTCACCCTTAAAGAAGAAAATGCCAGATAAGGGTGGAGAGTGTAGACTACCTTGGGCATATTATATCTAGAGATGGATTCAAACCAAAATTAAGTCTACTGGATGCTGTGGAGAAAGCTAATGCACCCACCACCAAGAAAGAACTGTTGTCCTTCCTGGATCTGGCAGAATATATGGCCAAGTATGTGAAGAATTTTTCAGCTATCTCTAATGATCTCAGAGAACTCACTAAAAATCATGTTCCCTTCAAATGGCTAGAGACACACCAAGCAGCCTTTAAAAGAAGCATTTTGAATGCTCCTCACTTATGTTCTTTCGATTCTTCAAGGAAAACTATCCTGACCACGGATGCAAGCAACAAAGGGCTCGGAGCAACTCTCTCACAAATCATCAGCGGAAGAGAACGCATTGTGGCTTTTGCTTCCCGCACCCTAAACAACTCAGAAAATAACTATTCCGTTGTAGAGAGGGAAGCCCTAGCCTGCTTTTGGGCGATTAAACATTTTAAATTTTACTTGTGGGGGATAAAGTTTAGTGTTCGCATGGATCACAAACCCCTCATTTTCATGTTCAGTTCTAAAGGCTCAGTGAATAGTACACCCAGGATAGCTAGATGGGTTTTAGGCCTAGAAAGCTTTGTGTTCAAAATAGAATATGTCGCGGGCGGGCTAAACGCTGTAGCTGACTTCCTTTCGAGAGCACCATTAGAGGTTTCAGAAAACTTCGAAACCACTGAATTTCCCATATTACTGGTCCATTCCTCCTCTATAAAACATGATGAATGGATAAAGAGTACGACCCAAGACGCCACTCTTTCACGTCTCAAAGAGTATACAGTTCAGGGTTGGCCAGCTTCACGTAAAGATATCAGCCAAGAGATAGACAAATTCTTGGAGGTAAGGCATGAGATCAATTTGAACAGTGGTTAAATATGGAGAAACAACAAGATCATTCCCCCAGAAGGTTTAAGGGACAAAATAATAGACTTAGTCGACGAGTTGCACCTAGGGAGAAGCTTTACGAAAAACAGACTCAGAGAGCACTATTGGTTCCCCAGCATGGACTCCATGGTTGAGAGTAAAGTCAAGAACTGTACCATATGCGCAAACAGTGACAAATATAAACACACCCAGATGACACCCCTTTCACCAGTTCCGGTCCCCAACAAACCTTGGGAAAAATTGGCACTGGACATTATCGGACCGATCAATAAGAGAGGTGTCACCAAAAGATTTGCCTTTGTGTTGACAGACTTTCACTCCCACTCGATGGTCGTTAAGATGGTACACCAAACGACCACAGAAGCACTGATCAATTTCTTACGAGACACTTTTGCCACGGAAGGGATCCCGGCCACACTGGTCACCGACAACGGGGTCCTATTCAGCTCATCGGCCATGTCCAACTTCCTAAACAACTTAGCTGTGACACACCTAAAGACAGCCCTGTATTGTCCTCACGCCAATGGCTTAGTCGAGAGGGTTAACAGAATGATAAAGGAAAACATAAAGCTAGCTTGCATCAACAACCTACCGTTTGAATGCTGTATCCAAGATCTACTCTGGGCATACCACACCACCCCTAACTTGGTCACTGGGATATCCCCTTTCTCTGCACTCAGAAGGAGGAAACCTGGTACAAAGTTCTTTCCCACATGGGTAGGGGGGGAGAGGTAACTACACACTCTCTTGACAAAGCCAAAACTCAAATGGCTTCACGTCAAGCAGAGTACAAAGACAGATATGACCTCAAGCATGGAACAAAGTACATAAAATGGTCTGTAGGCGAATGGGTTGCAGTGAAGAAGCCCACTATCGCTGGTGATCATGAATCTAAGTTCTATGAACCGAGGAAAATAGTAAAGGTCAAAAACTATACGGTGGTTCTAGAGAATGGGCAAAACTGGAGCATGGACAGATTGACTAAATGCCCGATCCCTGAGACCACCGGTCAAGAGAACTCCCTAACACCTGATGAAAGCGGAGACTCTGTCGCTCCATCTAGGAGCGGTACCAGGAGACATACTGCGCCACCCAAATGGCACAAAGTCTTTGTTATGCCATAGAATATCTTTTTCACATCTTTGTTGTTTTGGGGGGAATATGTGTTATAATCCACCCTCTTTCACCTTCTGCTCTATAATCCACCCTCTTTCACCTTCTGCTCCATTGCCTTATTCATTACCTCTTTGGTTTCTCCCCCTTTTTTTCCACCCCTTCCTTTTCTGCCCTTTGGAATGTTCTGACAGTTTAGCCAGAGGCTGCCTTAGAATGTTGACAGAGGCTGCCTGACTGGCGAGTTCTTGTGCTGTGCTGTGATAGTATCTTGTTGGAGGTTCCAGAGTGGAGGCCGAATAAAAGTTATACTTGAAATGTACTCACCTGACCAAGTGTCTTTGTAAGACAGTCTCCTAGGGTATCATTACCCTATTGTTTTGGATGAGAGAAGCACTACTCTCAGTGTAATAAGCATTACATTGTAAAGAGTTTTGATTGATCACAGTAGTAATCACAGACAGCTTGGTGGTTGCTGTCATTTTGTCCAGATGATCGGTAGTCGAGTCCCTTTGCAATTGATAACCTGGGTCTTTGCATCTTATGAGAAAGGAGTGTGATTCTTATATATCATAAACGTAAAATTAGTAATAGTACTTTGATGGTGCTAATTGGAAGGATTACTACCAGCAACCTCTTTTAGTCCTATTTCATACTTTTCTTTAGTGACCTCTTACTGCTTTTCTTTATTTTTTATTGTGTTATATATGTTATAGTGTTATTTGAGTGTTATTCGTATAACTAAGTAACCACTCTATGGATTTACTGACATTGTAATAACTTTGCTTTATTGCATGCAGTCTCCAGCTTCACATCATCTCCTGTTATCCATGTCTTGCCTCATCGACCAATCTCCAGTGGACATTCAAGAAGACTTTTCATACAACGTTCAGAAGAAGGCCAAGTTTCCAGCATCCGTGCCAGTAGGGACCACATACAGCTTTAGCTGCGACACTAGTAGGTGATCCCTACATCTTCATGGAGGCAAAGAAGCCTACCGCCTGCCCAGCAGCTAGGCTAGATTCATCACGTAATGATTGTGAGGACGAAGAATAGAACACAGAATAATAAAAATTACCAATAAGTAATCAGGTAATTATTCAAGATTAAAGATACCGCACACTTACAGAACTGACAGTATTTGTTTTAGCTTAGTTGGTCCAAACAACAGCATTTGAAGACGTACGGCATATCAAATGCTATGTTAGCAAATATATGTACAGAGTACCAGTGAGGCAGGGCAATAAATAACATATATGCTACTATGGTTCTATACTCCATATACTCTTTTAGGCTATCTGGCAGTTTTGTCTTATATATTAGAACATCGGAATGTTGAGTGCTCCATTGAAGACAATGGAGTGCTCCGGGCTTCTAATGGCTGGTAGAAGCCTGGAGCATCAACATTCCAATGTTTGTTCACAGTTGTTGCAGTGAATAGAGGCCTCACGGAACCAGGGGGTATTTCAACCCGCTCGGCCTCTGTGAGGCCTTTGTCTGACAAATTAGAACATTCTGCCCTCTAGGGGTGGAATGTTCTAATAGCCTTACACCCGCTCCCTTGTTGAAGGCCCTCGCCTTTGGCTTGGGCCTTCAACGCTGGAGCGGGCCTTTTAATGGCTGTTGGAGCCCGCTACGGCAAGCTCTAAGGCTATATTAGAAAAGTACAATGAAGAGAGTTCTACTGAAGGGACAATAATTGCTGTTTTAAACCTTCTGGTACGACATTCCAATGCTTTTCTTTCTATTTCTCCCTTTTCAGTTTAGAACATTCTACCCTCAGTGGAGGGTATGTTCTATTAACCCTAAAGCTTTTCTACTGCTGGCTGTAAAGGTTGTTAAGGCCCTTCCCCTTGTTATAGGCCCTCTACTTAGGCTGAGGCCCAGAAATCAGTGTCAATTCCTAATTTAAGACAAAATCCTAATTTAAGACAAAATACTAACTTAAGACAAAATACTAACTTTACTACTACTAAATGCCTTCTGTGAATACCAAAAGTAGTAAGTTTAGGATTTTGTCTCAGATTGATTCTGTGAATCTGCCCCCATATTCACATACCTTTAGCAAACAAGGGTATGCTAGAGCAGTGTTAATGTGTTTCATGATGCCTTCAAAATCACCAGTAAATAGAAAGCAAAAAGTACCTGGGTGCTTGGTACCCCCTGAGTAAAGTGATTGAGGCTGCTGATTCTTTTCTACATTTTTTAAAAACAAAGTAATGGCAAGGACTAACTTTACACTGTAGTCTAGTTTGAATGTATTTTTCTGATAAACATCAAAGCAATTAATTTTACATTATCCTAACAAGTGTCAATTCGCTATGCAATAAACCACCAAAAATATCACTTTATATAAAAAACATAAAAATTAGGTCAAAATGGTCAAACATAGGAGAAACAGAGACAAGGAAATATATTGAGAGAGGATCTACAATAATGAACAAGCATGAATTAAAATGTAATTACAGATGATAAGGAACTTTTCACCAAGGTATGCAGATATGCTTAAGTACCCTCAAGGAGGGGTCTGAGCTGCACCATTCTGTTCATTTTCAGATACGTCTTTATGCCAAAAGATCTATTGAAATAGTTTCTAAAGGACTTATGGGTCCGATGTACTAAAAACTGGTTGCAAAAAAACAGTTTTGTGGCCGGTATTTTCTGATCAGTAAAGAATTTTACGAACTGACCTCTGTAATAATAATACTAACTGGTCCGTTCATAAAATTCCAATTCAGTCTGCGTTGCAATCCGACCTACCTCAAGGATAATAATGAGGTAGGTCACAAATTGCCACTTACTCCCATTGGGGTCCATCACAGGGATGATGACTTGCTAGGGTTATCAGACCTCCATGTTTGTGATCACCTTTTAATAAATTAAACGTTTTTAAAATGCAGTCTTAAAGGGATTGGTGCTGCATCAAAATAAATGTTTTTTATTTCCTCTAAAGTTTGCTTAGGAGTTAAACCACTTCATTGCCCACTCCCCAACAAACTTTTTGTTTAACATTCTCAAAGGGAAAGACCCCTTTCCTTTTATAAATGCCTTACAATCCCATAGTCGACAGTCTTTTTTCAATGTTTTGTGATTAGATTATGGTCACGAAACACTGATTCAACACATACCAACTCGGTATTTGGAAGGGCCGCCCACAGCATGCCCCTTATATATGTACCTTGATTACTTATATGGGGAGTTCAATTTGGACCTCAACAATTTCAAATTTCAACCCAAATATTTTACAGAATTTATTACTTTTGTAAGTATGGAAAGCATGTGCTTATAAAAGCCTGTGATGATTTGAGCTGCACTGTTCAGTTGTTCTTAGCTTTACCTTATTTAAATGTGCCAATCCCCTTGACCTATTATATTTTTTTAAAGTGATTTTTGACTGGTTTTTGACATGTGATGATAATTAATCCATCCTTAACTCCACACATCAATATGTTTCTTTGATACATTCCTCATTTCATTTTTTCTGTGCACAGAATTGTGGAGCAGTACATTTTATTTTCGAATTTGCATGGAGAGCAAATTTAGGTTAAGAAAGCACAATTCCACTCCAGTGGTGAGATAAAGAAATGGACGGATTTTGGCCATTTCATGCTTTTTGTGTGGTTCTTCATGGCCAGCCAGATGTGGTTCAGTAAGAACTATGGGGGATATTCTCAAGAACGGGCGATAATCATCGCCAATCTAGGTTAACGCACGTGCACAGAATGCCGTCTATCGTGGGAAACTAACGCCGTATTCTCAACACGCCGGCAAAAGGCATCAGTTTCCCGATAACGTGTCAAATGTCCGCTTTAAACTTACCGGGAGGCCGATAAAAAAAGGAAACCCGAACATCAAAAAAGTTGCGATGGGCCCAACAGCGATAAAAATATCAGCGATAAGCAGCACAGTGGGGGTGTGGTCCACCTGCCTCATCCTCCTCAACATCGTCCAGTGCATCTGGCACCCGGATCCATGGGGTATTGGTGCGTACACGGATGTTGTGCAATACGCAACATGCAATGGTCCTCTTGCACACTTTTTCTGGGCTGTACAGGAGTCTTCCACCTGTGATGCCCAGGCACCTGAAACGTGACTTCAACACTCCAAATGTGCGATCAACAATGCCCCTGGTGCCTTTGTGGGCCACATTATACTGCCTCTGGTCTGGGGTGTTCGGGGCTCGGAGGGTTGTCATCATCCACAGGCAGAGTGCATATCCATGATCACCTGTGAGAGGTAAGTGAGATATGGGTGAATTGGTGATTCTGCCTGCTGTGTTGGCAGACTTACAAGTTTTGTGGCGTCTGATGTGTGCGACTTTGGGATTCATGTCTGCCATGTTTTGCTTCTGGCAAATGTGTGGGATCAATGTGTATTACGCCGCCTCACAGCTGCTCCTCCCTCCCCTGAGCCTATTTCCTTGTGTGCGCTGCGTGGTTGCATCACTTGCACTCCTACGGCACACCATTGTCATGCCTGTCTGCGCATATCCACAAGCCTGACAACAAAACTTTCCTGTTTCCCACTTTGAACTGCTTGGTAGCGCTTTCATGCATGACTCATGGGAGCTACCCTTTGCTTATCGGTGTCTGAGGGAGGATAAAGCAGTTTTCCTTACAGGGGAGGAGTGTGAATCGACAGTGTGTCACTCTCTTGTGTGCAAACACGTCCAATTGCACAGCGAATGTAACGTGTTAGAGCAGAATCCAGCATGCTTATTAAAGGGGACACCAAGACCATCCTTCACACCTGTCTTTACATTGCCTACTGACGGCAGCCAACTTATGTTACACAATCAAGACTGCTGTGGCTTGCGGGTGGGAATCCCATACTTGGTAAGAGTTTCCCAGTGTGTAACTTGCTATAGCAAGGTCCTTTTCCCGCCCACGCAAGGGAGTTCAGATTCTACACTTTGGCTTTCCATTCTGACTTTGAAAGCAGAGTTCAAAAAGTAGAGCAGGCACAAAGCCCTTTTATTCCAACAGGAGGTGGCCCTCACTTCCGCCAGAGAATCATCCAAGGATGGCATTGGCAGGTGGCTCGGACCTCGAGTCAGATACAGTCGCTTCTTGACACTGACCTCCCACTTCATTTCGGGGAACTAATTCACCAAATATTCGATGCATCTGAGACGAAAGGCCTTGCACATTTTTTTAAATGTGTGGGATCTGGCCACTGTCTCTTCTTCACAAACTATATTCAGGGTAATACCAGCTTGTATTCATTCTATATTTTCCAGCGTATTTGGAGGCCCTCCCTTGATATTGGCACTGGAAGCTGGTGTCCTGCTTATCCTCTTTGTGCTTTGTAATGGCTGCTCACTTTGTGGCTCTGCACAGGCCGGCCCAGCTACAACTCTACCGACTTCGCCTGTATGAGGATTTTGGATGCTTGCCCTTAGGAACGATTGGCGTAAGGTACGACTTGACCTTTCACTTTGCATACTACACTTGCGTGCAACCGGTGCTTCATTACAAGAGATGTCAATTCTCCTGGGCGATGGAAATTTGCTTATCGAACACGTGGTGTCCAATCCCTGATTTCAGCCGGTTGATGGGTACCTTTGAGGCGCATGACCAGGCTTGTTCTGTGGATGGTCAAATGACGCGTGCAGCTTTACTTGGAATCGTAGCTGAATTGGATTTCTGTGCGGCTGCGCAGACTTTCCTACAACTTAGTTTCATTAAATATCACGCAACTTTCCCATTTCTGGTTTTGGATGCTCCTGCTTATGAGGACATGTATTTTCCTTCGACTTACTTAATTGGATGTCAACGCTTTTTTCTACCAATGACAAGGATGAACTGTTAGAGGGAATTGCATTTCTTTGCGCACGTACCTTCATAGATTGACTGCTTAGGTCGTCACAACAGCGCTGTCTTTATCGTTGGCTCTTTTTTCCATAGCTCAATATGCCATTAACTTTTTTTACCAACTTTCCATTTTTTCTCAGATTTCATCCATTTCTTTTTTGGGGGAAGTTCCTCACCCATATTTTGAACACTGCCTGACTTTTGAACTTTGTTTTTGGTCTTCTGTCTATGTCATACTGACTCACCAGGGGGAGGGTGTAATATGGGGATATGAGGCCCTTTGCATACATTGTCGACATTGCTAAATTAGCCTGAGTTTGCTTGCCCTATGCTGCTGCTTTTGCGCATGCCTCTTGCAAGAGTTTGTTTTCGCAACACTTTACCTCTGCCCTGTACATGGTGACAGATTGTTTTTCACGTTCTCAGCTTTCACATCAAAGTCTGTCTGAACATAATGTGCACGGTATGTCGACAATGTTGTTCTGTTCTGGTCAGTCCCTATTACCTAGACAAAACATGACATGTTAGCAACAGCTGCAATTTGGACTAATCGTGCTTTGACATAACGTGGTTGCATGTTTTTGTAACACACTGGAAGGAAGCCGTTCCATGGAGCTGAGCTCTGCTGTTCCTATGATGTAGACCTTTGCGTTTAAGCTTTCGGGTAGGGGGTCTGCTAATGACTCCTAGTGATCTTCTGTTATGTAAGATGACTTCTTACTGCCAAGGGGCGGGTGATTGGGCCTAGTTATTTTGCCTTTCTCACTGTTTTTATGGAATAATGATTCCTTTTGTATTCTATGGTATTGTGACAAAGCTGATGGTGCTCGCTTCATGCATTTTGCTGCTGCGCGTGGCTCACATGCTGTTTCATGAATCACTGTAGTCAAAATAAACATTTTGAGCTTATTTGGTGACTCTGATAATTCATATTGTAAAGTACGAGAGGGTGAAAGTTTGTCTTGTTCTGGGCTGCCTGGGTGGTAGTCTGGTGGGTTGGTCCTGCTGGGGGTGGGGGTGGTCCTGGGGCTGGTGGCGGTGGGTGTTGTGGCCCTTTTGGGTCGCCGAGCTGCAGGATTAGAAGCTCCATGGCATCTGTTGGTCTTCAGATGTGGCTCTGGGCTGGGCTCTCTTTTTACTGCAGGTTTTCTTCCTACTTAAGAGCAGGAAAAAGCAGGTCTTAAGTCCCTGCTGCTAACGTGCCTTATCGCCTGTTTTTGGCCCAAATCGCCGATCTGGCTGGTCGTTGAGAATATCGCGAAGTGGTGTTATCATGTATTTTTGGACGGAAACGCCTACTCTGCATATGATTTGCGTTAGTAGTCGCTGTCAGACTTGCCGATGTTTTTTGCGGCAGCTATTGCAGGTAAACTGGCGATGTCGACTGTTAGCGCAGGCTTGTGAATAGTGCGATGAATCTATCGCCAATTTCGTGGTGGAAAAGTGCCGCTAGATCGGCGATGCGTCCTTGAGAATATGCCCCTATAACTCACATGAAGAGGCCACAAACTGGGCTGTGCAGGACTGTCGGTTGCCGTGTCCCTTTTTCAAGGTTCGAGGGAACTTTCCTATTTAATTTCGGTAATTTCGCATAATGATTATGATGCAATATTCCCAAAATTAAACTATTAAGCCTCATCGCAGCAAAATTTGGTTCAAGCACACGGTAACAGTAGGAATGATCGGAATGTGCGCATCTGCTGTTTGTGTTGCTTGTGTTTTTGGTCCATTTTTTTAAAGTGCAATTCAACCTCTCATTGCACCGAGATATAGCACCAAATGACTGTTTTGCATGGTGCGTAATTATGTATGATTTCATGCAATTTTCCCGAAATTCGGTCTAATTGCTCAAAAGCTAATTACGCGAATTTCGCGCCCCCTGACATGCCTTCCTTAGCAGGCTTAAGCAAAGCAGAGACATTGTCCCGGCTTGCTTTTGTTTATCACGAAATGAGAAAAAGGGAGGGATGAAAAGCTGGTCTTTTTCCGTGGCCACATAGTTAATCAAATTAAGACCCTGTAGGGATGTATTAGTTCGCTCAGCTGAGACATAAAAGCAGCACTGACAGAAAAAACATGTTAATATTTAGCACACAGAGAGGATGAGGGGCCGGGACGATATGAGTGCTTGTGTCACTCAGTAGTTGTGACAGTGCCGACAGCGCCCTCTTTTCAAGCACAGAAAAGCTTTCACCTCTCGCACGTGAATTCCAGCTGCATTGTGCCTCATAAGTGGCTTTTTATTATCGCCGCATATTTGAGAAGGGTGTTTGAAACACTGGAAAAGTATCTTAGCGCGTGCTGCTTTGTTCACAGTAATGTTTATTAGCGCGTGCTGCTTTGTTCCAGGCCTAGCCCTCCATGTTTCTTGGACATGAGGGGGGCATGTGGACATTTAAAAGTCATTATCTTTCTTTTCAAACTCGTGATGTCAACAATGGTTGCAAAATATTAGGAACATGCGTAATCCGTCAGATTTAGCTAGGGACACTTTTTGCTGTATAAGATAATATAATACATGAATTTCTCGCACATTCACCACCGTAGGGCCCGTAGAGGTATCTGGGTAAAAGGGACCCTATTTATGAAAAGTATCACATCGCTGGTTGAAACCAGCGCTGCGTCACTTTTCATTGCCCCATCCTTGCGACACCATGGATGCACTGTATTTACACTACAGCGCTCCATGTCGCAAGGATTGCACAGATACGTCAGGAATCCTGACGTATCTGACGTATCTGGTGGCGCAAAAATGGCGCATTGCTGGAGTGTGTCAGAGAAATAACACAAGTCTAGCAATGGTGTCATTACACATGGGCGAGTCCCATGTAAAAGGCCCCGCACCAGTCCTTGCGCCTGCTTGAAGCAGGCGTAAGGATGATGCAGGGAAGTCATGGAAGTGACGCAATGAAATCTCATAGGTTTCACCGCTCCACTTCTACGATCTTTTTTTACGTGGGAACGCCCACCCCTCTTACATTATACTTGATGCAGGAATCATGTAGCACAGGCATTTACAAAGTGGCGCACCTGCCTAAATGCGTCACTTTGTAAATAGGGCACAGTGAGGCGCATTGATTACGCGGCCGCAGCGTCACAAAAAGTGACACAACTGTGGCATAAGCCCTTCATATTTAAAGGCCAGGGTGTTTATTGTTACCCAACTCAATGGTATTCATTTTATGGATCTTTTGAAGTGTAATGAACATGTTCTATAAACATAAAACAATGGTTATTCATTGTTTAGGAGGGTTCGACAGGCAACGAAGAGGAGGGGGCACCAAGAGAAAAAGTGCGTCACATCCACAAATAATGGTCCAAGACTTTTCCCACCTTACCGTTTTGGAAGTGTTTGAGGGGCATATCAACAAGGGCTTTATCTCTGCTTTTTTGGCTTTAAAAGCCAAAAAAGCAGAGATAAAACTAGCGCCCTATCAGCAACAGGGTGCTAACACGCAAATTTGCATGTTAGCACCCTTTTACTCTACGCTTCCCCTTGCATCTCTAATGAGATGCAAAGGGGGCGTTCCAGAGTAAAATAATAGGAGAAATGTCGCTAAGCGACATTTCTCCTATTATCAAGAATATCGCTAACCCTGTTAGAGACAAAAAAAGCAGCGCTAACCGCGGTTAACGCTGCTTTTTTACGTCTGGTATTTTTCTGACAGCCACGATATCCTATGGAAGGAGGATATCATGGCTAAGTATGTCTATCCCTATCAGCAAGCTATCGCCAAACCTTGTCGGATTATCGCTGTAATTCCCACGATAATCTCACAATTGGCAGCTTGCGCTCTGAATTTTATCGCTTTGGAGATAAGCGTTGCTGATAGCACGCTATCTCCGCAATAAAATTCAGAGTTGGCCGGCGATAATTATCCTCACGCTAAAAGCGCTGAGCGATAATTATCGCCGGCCCTTGCTGATATGCCCCTGAGAGAGGTATTTTCGGGATATCGTGGGGCATATTTATCAATGTGTTGCGTCGCCCTTGCGCCACGCAAAGGGCACTGAAGGCTGGAGTTACAGCATGGTTACCTATCAGCACGGGGGCCCATATAAGACCGTCCCGGGCGGAAAACATACTAAATGGAAAAATATGACAGGGCAATACGTGGGATTCAGCAAGGGGCAAGTAGACGTGATACAAGGGGCAGAACAGGGCATAGACATGGTGGTGGGGGAGGGAGAACTGAGCCCCCTCAAGCGTTCATATCTGCCTAAATATGCTACTCTCATATCATACCCAATTCACCAAAGACGTGATACACCCGTACAAGCAATCCTAAGCAAAGGCGCGGATGTCTGACAGCTGGAAATTCACAAACATTCTCGATGCCTCAGCAGGCATGCAGCCAGTACCAGCTTTCTGTTTCTGGGCACACTACTGGGACTCCCATGTGGCTTTTTCAGACAAAAGTTCCCACAATGCGGAATTGTACATTTAGTGCAAACCAGGAGTAGAGACACCAGTGTCTATAAATGCAATTCCACAGCTTTCAGTTTTTTTCTGCACTGGGAAAATATGTTAAGCAAGGAGAAATACCTTCCCGGCACGCCCTCAAAGTTTTGGGGTGTTCTGTACCCCTGCAGACCTGGCAAGGCATTTATTACAACTCTCTGCAGAAGCAAATCTCTGAGCATTACCAGGGTTGGAGAGGAGTTGGTGATTATATTCTCAAATTCACAAGGTAAATCACACCTTGAAACACCTTGTTCACCTTTTGACGCATGAGATTTACGCCTGTATAATTGTACGCAGTCATGGTTTACAATTACATACGAGTAAATGGATTTACACCTTCTGGGTGTCCTTTTGTGGCCTCAAAGCAGGTGTAATTCTAGCCACTTCGTGAATCAAGCCCATTGTGTGCCACTTTTCACAGTTAAGCTCCGATGAACCAAAAACATGTTACATGTAATTCAGAAGACGTACACTCACTCATTTTGCTGCGCCATTTCCAAGTATTCTGGCACAAAATCGTTACCAACTTTTTCACTCCTGCAAGTAGTCTCAGCAGAGAGGGCAAGGACTGAATGAGCATAGATTCCAAGCTTCCTTCTCACAGTTACAGTGAAATACTGGCACCATTGCACAGGAGTTCATACACCAAGACTCTAAACCTGACACCTTTCAAGTTATACAAACAGACACCCTGATTGTATTGATGCAGAGAGAACTGATACAGGTTGTTGTGTGCAGTATATAAAAAAAAAAAATCAAAAAACAAGTGGGAAGTCAATAGAAAGTGGGGTTTAAGTCTACCTGCGAAACAGGGTGGAGAACTGAGTAACATTAAAATGAGTAACAATGACAGCAGCTCTACATATCGCTTAAAAAGCGCAAAAGCAGTTTATTCCGTCTGTCATATCTTTCAAAGACCTGCCGATAAGTTCAGGAGCGAAGGCAGATTTTGCCTCCTGGTGCAGAGGAAAAAGCAATCTCCCTGCCTCGATATCAAGGTGCAAGGCCACCAAGGCCGCATGGATCCTCTTAGAGAGTTGTAGTGCCTAGACTAAGCTAAACCCGCGCTGCTGTGCTATTCGGTTAATCACAGCATCTAGTTAGGTTGTGTGAGTCTAGAACCCATAAACCTATGAGCATTGGTAAAGCCAATACGTCTGGCATTATTGTGTCAACATATAGAAACACAGGAATGCACAAATACAGACGGACTGTTACTGCTGTGTCTCTGTGCAGCTTCCATTCCTCTGTCTCTGCATCCTGTGTTCGTCCTTTTTTTGAATTCCCCAGGCGTGTGGTACTGTATGGTCTATCTTCTTATGCGTGGAGTCTCCGCAGTCGTACAAATACTGTTAGTAACAATAAACTTTAAGGGCCTGATTCACAAGGTAAACTTACTTTATTGTGTAAGTTTACTATTGTTTTGCTATTCACAAACTGCTAGTTAACAGGAAGTTTATAACTGAAGCGCCTCCACAGTCGGGGAGGAGAACGCAGCACATAAAAAGATACGCCTGTCGTGGGAAAAATTATGCAAATAGACACAAATGCTGACTCAACACCTAAAAATTGTCTTTTCACGCCATATCTCTATAATAATTTTGCTTTATGCATTAAAGTTCTCCCAAAAGTGTAAGTTTATCTTTGTGAATCAGTCCCGTAGTTTGTTAATTCCCCAAAAAAAGTAAACTTACACACGTGTAAATTTACCTTTGTGAATCAGTCCCATACTTTGTGAATTCCCTAAAAATAGTAAACTTACACACATGTGAATTTTCCTTTGTGAATCAGGTCACCAGTGCTTTTGCTATTACAGATTGTGGCTGAATGTGTGAACATCACATTGTGCTCGCAGTAAGAAGCAATTTTGCTAGCCGATGTGTGTGGTTGAGAAAGGCCAACTCGAGATAGAAGTCCCTGGACTACCAGCAACCTGCTGGCTCCAAGCTCAGGAGCTTATGGATCACAGTACAATAATGCATCTTTCCACATGCCCTCGAAGCTCCAAGTCACTACTCATTTGGACAACACATTGCCTATACATGTGCAGTTCTTGCACAGTGGTGCAATGTGATTGGCATCTGCAAAACTCTGTACTATGTGTGCCTTCAGTCTCCAGCTCGCACAGGTGCTCGCTTGCAATGTTAAACACCATTGTGGTTGCGCGTATAACTCTGCTGCATCAGGGTTAGTCTGCAACCTCTCGGAAACTTCTTGTGGAGCACTAATCTAACCTTTCAGTTTCAAATACTTAAATAGGTTTTGTGGCTCACTCTTTAAGGTTTGTGTAAAAAGATTTGATAAGAATATTTGGGTTGTTGGTTGACTAGGGCGTGACCCCTGGTCAAGCAGCAACCACAATTCCTGTCAGGATAATGCAAAATCAAACCCCAAATTAACCTGTGCTCAACCCTCTGGTAGCTTGGCACAGAGCAGTCAGGCTTAATTTACAGACAATGTGTAAAATATTTGTTGAACAATTAAAACAGTACAACAGTAAAAAGACCACACAAAAAGATTCCCACACCAGATTAGAACATTAGAGCTTAATTGAGTGAATAAATCAAGACCAAAACGATAAAAATCCAATCAGTTATGAATTTTCAAAGAATAAAGTGTAAAATAATGCCTAAAAGCATAAAGTGCCAATTGGGGATATGTGGTCCCGCCGGACCGGGTCAAACTAAAAAGTTCAGGCTGACCTCGATGGAGCGTAAGTAGGATACAGTTCCAGATTTGTCCAGCTGAAGGTCTACCTTCTCAAGTTTTGTGCCAAGAGAACTGTTCACGTTGGAGAGGGCTGCAGAGAGTAAGGAGAGCATCGCATGAGGTGGTCGGCGTGACATGAAGAGCACGTTGGACAGACTGGAGCTTTGCTTTGGCGGCCCTCCGCATGTGATCGATGCTTGCTGTGCAAAAAGACTGGCTGGGGGTGGCTTGTGCTAAAGACGGTGTAAGCGCTGCAGTCTCAGTGAGAATGGGACCATTTGATGTAAGGAAAAGCTCAAAAGCTTGGGGGAAATGAACTCACTTCAGCTGGGTCCAGGAGCTGTTTGGAAAGCTTTTTATGTCCCTGAGACTCAGATCAGGAGGCCACCAGATTAGCCCTTGGAGTCACCCTGGGTGCCTGAGTTCAAGATGAAGTTGCAGGCCTAGTTCTTCTTCCCCAGACAAGAGGGCAGCAGATCAGCACAGCAGGGCAACAGTTCCTTTAGAGCAGCAGTCCAGCAGAGTGTCAGTCCTTGTAGCAGCACAGCAGTTCTTCTTCCTGGCACAATATCCACAGGTCCAGAGGTTTACTGAAGAGTTGGTATCTGGGGTCCTCTTTTTATATGCTGGTGCCTGGTTCTGAAAGGTAGAAGATCTAGACAGTGGCTTTGAAGTGCATGGCATCTCCTGCCTTGTCTGCCCTGGCTCCAAGCTGACAGTAGTAACAATGCAGGATCGTTATGTTATGTTATGTCCTTTGTGTGAAGGCAAAGCTCAGGCTATTCAGTTGTAAGTGGGGCTGTACTCAGCTTCACCCACATCCTGTCTGCAGATGCCCATCCAGGCACACCTTATCCCTCTATTGTGTGACTGTGTGGGAGTAATTTACAAAGTCTAACTCTCAGACCCAGCCATGTGACCAAAGACAGGCTACAAGCAGTGAAGGGTTAAGGGCAGAAAAATGCCAACTTTCTAAAAGTGGAATTTTCAAAACTGTAATGAAACATACGACTTTACCATTAAAGATAATATGTCATTGTAATTTCATAGACATCACACATGGCCTAGCCACCTGCTCCCAATTGGAAATTAACGCTTATTAAATGTAATACGGAATCCACAATGCTATTCTGTGGGAAGAGTATGCCTCACAGTAGTGAAAAACCAATTTAAGAGTTTTTCACTACCATGACATGTAACACTCAAAAGCACATGTTCAACCTTTTAAGTGCACAGCCTCCTGCTCTATGGGCTACCTAGGGCCTACCTTAGGGGTGACTTATATGTAGTCAAATGGAGAGTAAAAGGCTTGGCAAAGGGGTTCCAAGTTGACATGGCAGTTTAAAACTGCATTCATGCTGCAATGGCAAGCCTTGGACATGTTTTACAGTGCTACTTAGGTGGGTGGTACAGTTGGTTTTGCAGGTCCACTAGAAGCATTTAGTTTACAGGCCCTGGGGATATGTAGTGGCAATGTTGGCATGTTTAGAAGAGAGAGCACAAACACTTTAGCCCTGGTTAGCAGTGCTAAGGTGTACAGAGTCCTAAGGCCAACAAAAACTAATTCAGCAAAAAGTGGAGTGAAAAAGATAAAATGTTTGTCAGTTACCCTACAGAGAGGGCCAGGTCCAACACTATCATAGGGAGAACTTTAATGCATCAAGCAAAATCAAACTTGAAATATGGCATAAAAGAAGATTTGAGGTATTGAGTTAGCATTTGTGTGTATTTGCATAATTTGTCCCGTGATGCTCATTTACCTTCCTGCACAAACCCGATTCTCAGAGTCCTAGTCCTCTCTGTATGTGTGCTGCAGAGTGCAGCACACATACAAATAATTATTAATAATAATGTTACTGCTGGTTTTTAACCTCTGCACACTAGGGTACTGCTGCACTGCCCAATGTATGTGCTCAGACCCCTAAACAGAAATTGGCTAATCCCTGATTGGTGTATCTAACTCACTGAGAAGGCCATAGTATATAGTGTAGAAGCTGCAGCCATGGCATGGAAAGGTAAATGTCACATATGGACAGCAGCACCTATTGTACCATCCACCCATGTGACAAGGAAAACATTGGTTCAGGCCTACCATTGTAGCTTGACGGCTGTAGTTTCAACCTACAGTCTGACCTGTGTAAATGCCCACTTTTGACAGGTGAAAACCTCCCTTTTAAATATTATTAAGTCACCTCTATTAAGTCTTGTAGCCCACAAGGTAGTGTTGATGCTCCTTAAAAATTAGACATGTCGAAAATAAATGTGACCATGTCTATAGGGAGAAAAGGTCCTAGTATCTGTTTTCACTGAAGCAGGCCTCTCTGTCCTACGTAGAAATTGAGAGTACAGTTTAAAATACTAATACTGTATCACAAGAATGGAACCACCTAGAAAAATAATTAGGCAACTATTTTAATAGTTATTAAAAGCCCAATTTAATAGTCAAGTCTGGTAATTAATAAATACAAAGGGAATGTAATGGTTAAAAAGTTACCTTTTTCCTACCTGAATTCCTGTAGGTGAATTTACATTAACTTTCAAGCATCTCTGAGCCTGTACTTGGCCTGCATAAGGTGTTTATAAGATGTGAAATTCTTTCCCGTAGCTACACCATAGGTCACCTTGATTGACAGGTTGAGTTGAATGGCAAGGGACGACTCCTTTGTCCTCAGTAGAAGGGCGTGGGCCTGCCATCCTGTGTATACCACTGTGTCACATTCTACCTTACAGGTCTGTTTGAGACACATGTACCACTTTGGCACACTTGAAAGGGAGCAAACCGGATAACAGGACACTTCTTATGTATCCCAAGTCTGCTTGCTGAAGCTCATGCATTTGTACTACCAGACGTCTGTCTCCTGGTTTGTTGTGGGTACATGGCCTACTTCAAATAGGATTTTAGTGTTAGTTGTGGATAGAGGCTGGTGTTTTCTATAGTCCACTCATCTACACACCTCCAGCCATCCGAGCCCAAGTTTAGTGTGGCTGACAACTTCTGCCATCTTGCCATTGTACTGACACATGCCATTTTGGGACGGTTTGCGATAAAGCAAACATAAACTACTGAAAAAGTGAGTCGGGTTGAGGTCGGTAACTTTTACCCCATTGGTTAGGGAGTGCCCTGGAGTTACCCCCACTCATTTTCTGGTGCCAGGCATAAATGAGGCATCACAAGGCCCCTCCTCAAAAAACGTTCTGAACCTTCAGAAGAACAAAAGGAGATTGGACCTGCTTTCTGAGTGCTAAGAGGAGCCCTGAAGAACTGAACCTGCTCCCGCTTGTACCCAGGAGAAAGAAGTGGAGTCTGCTGCTTGACCTCCTGGGTAGGTTCAGGGACACAGTAAGCTTCAAGTGCCCTTTTTCTTAAAGTGACCTGTGGCACCTGGAGTTGGAAAGGACTTTGCCGTTGGCCACTGTCTGATACCCTGAGAGCCTCTAAGTGCCCTCTTCTGACATTGTGGGGTCCTTAGAAGTATACTCCTTTGGTTGTTTGGGCATGAGAACAACGTTTGGAAACTTTGAAAATCTTTTGCTCCAGAGTTACTACTTTCTTTCTACTCGTGCCGTAGCTACCAGGTGTTGAACTCAGGTTTAAATAACTTAAACTTTTAAGTAGACCTAAAAGGTTTGTAACCTTTTTACTTGTGGTGGACTCATACCGACCCTAACTAATAACCCAGTGTCTTACAGGAACCTACTGCCCAATTCATCCAAAGTTCAACTACTAATGGTGAACCTAGAATCCTAGACTAAGCTAAACCCGCGCTGCTGTGCTATTCGGTTAATCACAGCATCTAGTTAGGTTGTGTGAGTCTAGAACCCATAAACCTATGAGCATTGGTAAAGCCAATACGTCTGGCATTATTGTGTCAACATATAGAAACACAGGAATGCACAAATACAGACGGACTGTTACTGCTGTGTCTCTGTGCAGCTTCCATTCCTCTGTCTCTGCATCCTGTGTTCGTCCTTTTTTTGAATTCCCCAGGCGTGTGGTACTGTATGGTCTATCTTCTTATGCGTGGAGTCTCCGCAGTCGTACAAATACTGTTAGTAACAATAAACTTTAAGGGCCTGATTCACAAGGTAAACTTACTTTATTGTGTAAGTTTACTATTGTTTTGCTATTCACAAACTGCTAGTTAACAGGAAGTTTATAACTGAAGCGCCTCCACAGTCGGGGAGGAGAACGCAGCACATAAAAAGATACGCCTGTCGTGGGAAAAATTATGCAAATAGACACAAATGCTGACTCAACACCTAAAAATTGTCTTTTCACGCCATATCTCTATAATAATTTTGCTTTATGCATTAAAGTTCTCCCAAAAGTGTAAGTTTATCTTTGTGAATCAGTCCCGTAGTTTGTTAATTCCCCAAAAAAAGTAAACTTACACACGTGTAAATTTACCTTTGTGAATCAGTCCCATACTTTGTGAATTCCCTAAAAATAGTAAACTTACACACATGTGAATTTTCCTTTGTGAATCAGGTCACCAGTGCTTTTGCTATTACAGATTGTGGCTGAATGTGTGAACATCACATTGTGCTCGCAGTAAGAAGCAATTTTGCTAGCCGATGTGTGTGGTTGAGAAAGGCCAACTCGAGATAGAAGTCCCTGGACTACCAGCAACCTGCTGGCTCCAAGCTCAGGAGCTTATGGATCACAGTACAATAATGCATCTTTCCACATGCCCTCGAAGCTCCAAGTCACTACTCATTTGGACAACACATTGCCTATACATGTGCAGTTCTTGCACAGTGGTGCAATGTGATTGGCATCTGCAAAACTCTGTACTATGTGTGCCTTCAGTCTCCAGCTCGCACAGGTGCTCGCTTGCAATGTTAAACACCATTGTGGTTGCGCGTATAACTCTGCTGCATCAGGGTTAGTCTGCAACCTCTCGGAAACTTCTTGTGGAGCACTAATCTAACCTTTCAGTTTCAAATACTTAAATAGGTTTTGTGGCTCACTCTTTAAGGTTTGTGTAAAAAGATTTGATAAGAATATTTGGGTTGTTGGTTGACTAGGGCGTGACCCCTGGTCAAGCAGCAACCACAATTCCTGTCAGGATAATGCAAAATCAAACCCCAAATTAACCTGTGCTCAACCCTCTGGTAGCTTGGCACAGAGCAGTCAGGCTTAATTTACAGACAATGTGTAAAATATTTGTTGAACAATTAAAACAGTACAACAGTAAAAAGACCACACAAAAAGATTCCCACACCAGATTAGAACATTAGAGCTTAATTGAGTGAATAAATCAAGACCAAAACGATAAAAATCCAATCAGTTATGAATTTTCAAAGAATAAAGTGTAAAATAATGCCTAAAAGCATAAAGTGCCAATTGGGGATATGTGGTCCCGCCGGACCGGGTCAAACTAAAAAGTTCAGGCTGACCTCGATGGAGCGTAAGTAGGATACAGTTCCAGATTTGTCCAGCTGAAGGTCTACCTTCTCAAGTTTTGTGCCAAGAGAACTGTTCACGTTGGAGAGGGCTGCAGAGAGTAAGGAGAGCATCGCATGAGGTGGTCGGCGTGACATGAAGAGCACGTTGGACAGACTGGAGCTTTGCTTTGGCGGCCCTCCGCATGTGATCGATGCTTGCTGTGCAAAAAGACTGGCTGGGGGTGGCTTGTGCTAAAGACGGTGTAAGCGCTGCAGTCTCAGTGAGAATGGGACCATTTGATGTAAGGAAAAGCTCAAAAGCTTGGGGGAAATGAACTCACTTCAGCTGGGTCCAGGAGCTGTTTGGAAAGCTTTTTATGTCCCTGAGACTCAGATCAGGAGGCCACCAGATTAGCCCTTGGAGTCACCCTGGGTGCCTGAGTTCAAGATGAAGTTGCAGGCCTAGTTCTTCTTCCCCAGACAAGAGGGCAGCAGATCAGCACAGCAGGGCAACAGTTCCTTTAGAGCAGCAGTCCAGCAGAGTGTCAGTCCTTGTAGCAGCACAGCAGTTCTTCTTCCTGGCACAATATCCACAGGTCCAGAGGTTTACTGAAGAGTTGGTATCTGGGGTCCTCTTTTTATATGCTGGTGCCTGGTTCTGAAAGGTAGAAGATCTAGACAGTGGCTTTGAAGTGCATGGCATCTCCTGCCTTGTCTGCCCTGGCTCCAAGCTGACAGTAGTAACAATGCAGGATCGTTATGTTATGTTATGTCCTTTGTGTGAAGGCAAAGCTCAGGCTATTCAGTTGTAAGTGGGGCTGTACTCAGCTTCACCCACATCCTGTCTGCAGATGCCCATCCAGGCACACCTTATCCCTCTATTGTGTGACTGTGTGGGAGTAATTTACAAAGTCTAACTCTCAGACCCAGCCATGTGACCAAAGACAGGCTACAAGCAGTGAAGGGTTAAGGGCAGAAAAATGCCAACTTTCTAAAAGTGGAATTTTCAAAACTGTAATGAAACATACGACTTTACCATTAAAGATAATATGTCATTGTAATTTCATAGACATCACACATGGCCTAGCCACCTGCTCCCAATTGGAAATTAACGCTTATTAAATGTAATACGGAATCCACAATGCTATTCTGTGGGAAGAGTATGCCTCACAGTAGTGAAAAACCAATTTAAGAGTTTTTCACTACCATGACATGTAACACTCAAAAGCACATGTTCAACCTTTTAAGTGCACAGCCTCCTGCTCTATGGGCTACCTAGGGCCTACCTTAGGGGTGACTTATATGTAGTCAAATGGAGAGTAAAAGGCTTGGCAAAGGGGTTCCAAGTTGACATGGCAGTTTAAAACTGCATTCATGCTGCAATGGCAAGCCTTGGACATGTTTTACAGTGCTACTTAGGTGGGTGGTACAGTTGGTTTTGCAGGTCCACTAGAAGCATTTAGTTTACAGGCCCTGGGGATATGTAGTGGCAATGTTGGCATGTTTAGAAGAGAGAGCACAAACACTTTAGCCCTGGTTAGCAGTGCTAAGGTGTACAGAGTCCTAAGGCCAACAAAAACTAATTCAGCAAAAAGTGGAGTGAAAAAGATAAAATGTTTGTCAGTTACCCTACAGAGAGGGCCAGGTCCAACACTATCATAGGGAGAACTTTAATGCATCAAGCAAAATCAAACTTGAAATATGGCATAAAAGAAGATTTGAGGTATTGAGTTAGCATTTGTGTGTATTTGCATAATTTGTCCCGTGATGCTCATTTACCTTCCTGCACAAACCCGATTCTCAGAGTCCTAGTCCTCTCTGTATGTGTGCTGCAGAGTGCAGCACACATACAAATAATTATTAATAATAATGTTACTGCTGGTTTTTAACCTCTGCACACTAGGGTACTGCTGCACTGCCCAATGTATGTGCTCAGACCCCTAAACAGAAATTGGCTAATCCCTGATTGGTGTATCTAACTCACTGAGAAGGCCATAGTATATAGTGTAGAAGCTGCAGCCATGGCATGGAAAGGTAAATGTCACATATGGACAGCAGCACCTATTGTACCATCCACCCATGTGACAAGGAAAACATTGGTTCAGGCCTACCATTGTAGCTTGACGGCTGTAGTTTCAACCTACAGTCTGACCTGTGTAAATGCCCACTTTTGACAGGTGAAAACCTCCCTTTTAAATATTATTAAGTCACCTCTATTAAGTCTTGTAGCCCACAAGGTAGTGTTGATGCTCCTTAAAAATTAGACATGTCGAAAATAAATGTGACCATGTCTATAGGGAGAAAAGGTCCTAGTATCTGTTTTCACTGAAGCAGGCCTCTCTGTCCTACGTAGAAATTGAGAGTACAGTTTAAAATACTAATACTGTATCACAAGAATGGAACCACCTAGAAAAATAATTAGGCAACTATTTTAATAGTTATTAAAAGCCCAATTTAATAGTCAAGTCTGGTAATTAATAAATACAAAGGGAATGTAATGGTTAAAAAGTTACCTTTTTCCTACCTGAATTCCTGTAGGTGAATTTACATTAACTTTCAAGCATCTCTGAGCCTGTACTTGGCCTGCATAAGGTGTTTATAAGATGTGAAATTCTTTCCCGTAGCTACACCATAGGTCACCTTGATTGACAGGTTGAGTTGAATGGCAAGGGACGACTCCTTTGTCCTCAGTAGAAGGGCGTGGGCCTGCCATCCTGTGTATACCACTGTGTCACATTCTACCTTACAGGTCTGTTTGAGACACATGTACCACTTTGGCACACTTGAAAGGGAGCAAACCGGATAACAGGACACTTCTTATGTATCCCAAGTCTGCTTGCTGAAGCTCATGCATTTGTACTACCAGACGTCTGTCTCCTGGTTTGTTGTGGGTACATGGCCTACTTCAAATAGGATTTTAGTGTTAGTTGTGGATAGAGGCTGGTGTTTTCTATAGTCCACTCATCTACACACCTCCAGCCATCCGAGCCCAAGTTTAGTGTGGCTGACAACTTCTGCCATCTTGCCATTGTACTGACACATGCCATTTTGGGACGGTTTGCGATAAAGCAAACATAAACTACTGAAAAAGTGAGTCGGGTTGAGGTCGGTAACTTTTACCCCATTGGTTAGGGAGTGCCCTGGAGTTACCCCCACTCATTTTCTGGTGCCAGGCATAAATGAGGCATCACAAGGCCCCTCCTCAAAAAACGTTCTGAACCTTCAGAAGAACAAAAGGAGATTGGACCTGCTTTCTGAGTGCTAAGAGGAGCCCTGAAGAACTGAACCTGCTCCCGCTTGTACCCAGGAGAAAGAAGTGGAGTCTGCTGCTTGACCTCCTGGGTAGGTTCAGGGACACAGTAAGCTTCAAGTGCCCTTTTTCTTAAAGTGACCTGTGGCACCTGGAGTTGGAAAGGACTTTGCCGTTGGCCACTGTCTGATACCCTGAGAGCCTCTAAGTGCCCTCTTCTGACATTGTGGGGTCCTTAGAAGTATACTCCTTTGGTTGTTTGGGCATGAGAACAACGTTTGGAAACTTTGAAAATCTTTTGCTCCAGAGTTACTACTTTCTTTCTACTCGTGCCGTAGCTACCAGGTGTTGAACTCAGGTTTAAATAACTTAAACTTTTAAGTAGACCTAAAAGGTTTGTAACCTTTTTACTTGTGGTGGACTCATACCGACCCTAACTAATAACCCAGTGTCTTACAGGAACCTACTGCCCAATTCATCCAAAGTTCAACTACTAATGGTGAACCTAGAATCCTAGACTAAGCTAAACCCGCGCTGCTGTGCTATTCGGTTAATCACAGCATCTAGTTAGGTTGTGTGAGTCTAGAACCCATAAACCTATGAGCATTGGTAAAGCCAATACGTCTGGCATTATTGTGTCAACATATAGAAACACAGGAATGCACAAATACAGACGGACTGTTACTGCTGTGTCTCTGTGCAGCTTCCATTCCTCTGTCTCTGCATCCTGTGTTCGTCCTTTTTTTGAATTCCCCAGGCGTGTGGTACTGTATGGTCTATCTTCTTATGCGTGGAGTCTCCGCAGTCGTACAAATACTGTTAGTAACAATAAACTTTAAGGGCCTGATTCACAAGGTAAACTTACTTTATTGTGTAAGTTTACTATTGTTTTGCTATTCACAAACTGCTAGTTAACAGGAAGTTTATAACTGAAGCGCCTCCACAGTCGGGGAGGAGAACGCAGCACATAAAAAGATACGCCTGTCGTGGGAAAAATTATGCAAATAGACACAAATGCTGACTCAACACCTAAAAATTGTCTTTTCACGCCATATCTCTATAATAATTTTGCTTTATGCATTAAAGTTCTCCCAAAAGTGTAAGTTTATCTTTGTGAATCAGTCCCGTAGTTTGTTAATTCCCCAAAAAAAGTAAACTTACACACGTGTAAATTTACCTTTGTGAATCAGTCCCATACTTTGTGAATTCCCTAAAAATAGTAAACTTACACACATGTGAATTTTCCTTTGTGAATCAGGTCACCAGTGCTTTTGCTATTACAGATTGTGGCTGAATGTGTGAACATCACATTGTGCTCGCAGTAAGAAGCAATTTTGCTAGCCGATGTGTGTGGTTGAGAAAGGCCAACTCGAGATAGAAGTCCCTGGACTACCAGCAACCTGCTGGCTCCAAGCTCAGGAGCTTATGGATCACAGTACAATAATGCATCTTTCCACATGCCCTCGAAGCTCCAAGTCACTACTCATTTGGACAACACATTGCCTATACATGTGCAGTTCTTGCACAGTGGTGCAATGTGATTGGCATCTGCAAAACTCTGTACTATGTGTGCCTTCAGTCTCCAGCTCGCACAGGTGCTCGCTTGCAATGTTAAACACCATTGTGGTTGCGCGTATAACTCTGCTGCATCAGGGTTAGTCTGCAACCTCTCGGAAACTTCTTGTGGAGCACTAATCTAACCTTTCAGTTTCAAATACTTAAATAGGTTTTGTGGCTCACTCTTTAAGGTTTGTGTAAAAAGATTTGATAAGAATATTTGGGTTGTTGGTTGACTAGGGCGTGACCCCTGGTCAAGCAGCAACCACAATTCCTGTCAGGATAATGCAAAATCAAACCCCAAATTAACCTGTGCTCAACCCTCTGGTAGCTTGGCACAGAGCAGTCAGGCTTAATTTACAGACAATGTGTAAAATATTTGTTGAACAATTAAAACAGTACAACAGTAAAAAGACCACACAAAAAGATTCCCACACCAGATTAGAACATTAGAGCTTAATTGAGTGAATAAATCAAGACCAAAACGATAAAAATCCAATCAGTTATGAATTTTCAAAGAATAAAGTGTAAAATAATGCCTAAAAGCATAAAGTGCCAATTGGGGATATGTGGTCCCGCCGGACCGGGTCAAACTAAAAAGTTCAGGCTGACCTCGATGGAGCGTAAGTAGGATACAGTTCCAGATTTGTCCAGCTGAAGGTCTACCTTCTCAAGTTTTGTGCCAAGAGAACTGTTCACGTTGGAGAGGGCTGCAGAGAGTAAGGAGAGCATCGCATGAGGTGGTCGGCGTGACATGAAGAGCACGTTGGACAGACTGGAGCTTTGCTTTGGCGGCCCTCCGCATGTGATCGATGCTTGCTGTGCAAAAAGACTGGCTGGGGGTGGCTTGTGCTAAAGACGGTGTAAGCGCTGCAGTCTCAGTGAGAATGGGACCATTTGATGTAAGGAAAAGCTCAAAAGCTTGGGGGAAATGAACTCACTTCAGCTGGGTCCAGGAGCTGTTTGGAAAGCTTTTTATGTCCCTGAGACTCAGATCAGGAGGCCACCAGATTAGCCCTTGGAGTCACCCTGGGTGCCTGAGTTCAAGATGAAGTTGCAGGCCTAGTTCTTCTTCCCCAGACAAGAGGGCAGCAGATCAGCACAGCAGGGCAACAGTTCCTTTAGAGCAGCAGTCCAGCAGAGTGTCAGTCCTTGTAGCAGCACAGCAGTTCTTCTTCCTGGCACAATATCCACAGGTCCAGAGGTTTACTGAAGAGTTGGTATCTGGGGTCCTCTTTTTATATGCTGGTGCCTGGTTCTGAAAGGTAGAAGATCTAGACAGTGGCTTTGAAGTGCATGGCATCTCCTGCCTTGTCTGCCCTGGCTCCAAGCTGACAGTAGTAACAATGCAGGATCGTTATGTTATGTTATGTCCTTTGTGTGAAGGCAAAGCTCAGGCTATTCAGTTGTAAGTGGGGCTGTACTCAGCTTCACCCACATCCTGTCTGCAGATGCCCATCCAGGCACACCTTATCCCTCTATTGTGTGACTGTGTGGGAGTAATTTACAAAGTCTAACTCTCAGACCCAGCCATGTGACCAAAGACAGGCTACAAGCAGTGAAGGGTTAAGGGCAGAAAAATGCCAACTTTCTAAAAGTGGAATTTTCAAAACTGTAATGAAACATACGACTTTACCATTAAAGATAATATGTCATTGTAATTTCATAGACATCACACATGGCCTAGCCACCTGCTCCCAATTGGAAATTAACGCTTATTAAATGTAATACGGAATCCACAATGCTATTCTGTGGGAAGAGTATGCCTCACAGTAGTGAAAAACCAATTTAAGAGTTTTTCACTACCATGACATGTAACACTCAAAAGCACATGTTCAACCTTTTAAGTGCACAGCCTCCTGCTCTATGGGCTACCTAGGGCCTACCTTAGGGGTGACTTATATGTAGTCAAATGGAGAGTAAAAGGCTTGGCAAAGGGGTTCCAAGTTGACATGGCAGTTTAAAACTGCATTCATGCTGCAATGGCAAGCCTTGGACATGTTTTACAGTGCTACTTAGGTGGGTGGTACAGTTGGTTTTGCAGGTCCACTAGAAGCATTTAGTTTACAGGCCCTGGGGATATGTAGTGGCAATGTTGGCATGTTTAGAAGAGAGAGCACAAACACTTTAGCCCTGGTTAGCAGTGCTAAGGTGTACAGAGTCCTAAGGCCAACAAAAACTAATTCAGCAAAAAGTGGAGTGAAAAAGATAAAATGTTTGTCAGTTACCCTACAGAGAGGGCCAGGTCCAACACTATCATAGGGAGAACTTTAATGCATCAAGCAAAATCAAACTTGAAATATGGCATAAAAGAAGATTTGAGGTATTGAGTTAGCATTTGTGTGTATTTGCATAATTTGTCCCGTGATGCTCATTTACCTTCCTGCACAAACCCGATTCTCAGAGTCCTAGTCCTCTCTGTATGTGTGCTGCAGAGTGCAGCACACATACAAATAATTATTAATAATAATGTTACTGCTGGTTTTTAACCTCTGCACACTAGGGTACTGCTGCACTGCCCAATGTATGTGCTCAGACCCCTAAACAGAAATTGGCTAATCCCTGATTGGTGTATCTAACTCACTGAGAAGGCCATAGTATATAGTGTAGAAGCTGCAGCCATGGCATGGAAAGGTAAATGTCACATATGGACAGCAGCACCTATTGTACCATCCACCCATGTGACAAGGAAAACATTGGTTCAGGCCTACCATTGTAGCTTGACGGCTGTAGTTTCAACCTACAGTCTGACCTGTGTAAATGCCCACTTTTGACAGGTGAAAACCTCCCTTTTAAATATTATTAAGTCACCTCTATTAAGTCTTGTAGCCCACAAGGTAGTGTTGATGCTCCTTAAAAATTAGACATGTCGAAAATAAATGTGACCATGTCTATAGGGAGAAAAGGTCCTAGTATCTGTTTTCACTGAAGCAGGCCTCTCTGTCCTACGTAGAAATTGAGAGTACAGTTTAAAATACTAATACTGTATCACAAGAATGGAACCACCTAGAAAAATAATTAGGCAACTATTTTAATAGTTATTAAAAGCCCAATTTAATAGTCAAGTCTGGTAATTAATAAATACAAAGGGAATGTAATGGTTAAAAAGTTACCTTTTTCCTACCTGAATTCCTGTAGGTGAATTTACATTAACTTTCAAGCATCTCTGAGCCTGTACTTGGCCTGCATAAGGTGTTTATAAGATGTGAAATTCTTTCCCGTAGCTACACCATAGGTCACCTTGATTGACAGGTTGAGTTGAATGGCAAGGGACGACTCCTTTGTCCTCAGTAGAAGGGCGTGGGCCTGCCATCCTGTGTATACCACTGTGTCACATTCTACCTTACAGGTCTGTTTGAGACACATGTACCACTTTGGCACACTTGAAAGGGAGCAAACCGGATAACAGGACACTTCTTATGTATCCCAAGTCTGCTTGCTGAAGCTCATGCATTTGTACTACCAGACGTCTGTCTCCTGGTTTGTTGTGGGTACATGGCCTACTTCAAATAGGATTTTAGTGTTAGTTGTGGATAGAGGCTGGTGTTTTCTATAGTCCACTCATCTACACACCTCCAGCCATCCGAGCCCAAGTTTAGTGTGGCTGACAACTTCTGCCATCTTGCCATTGTACTGACACATGCCATTTTGGGACGGTTTGCGATAAAGCAAACATAAACTACTGAAAAAGTGAGTCGGGTTGAGGTCGGTAACTTTTACCCCATTGGTTAGGGAGTGCCCTGGAGTTACCCCCACTCATTTTCTGGTGCCAGGCATAAATGAGGCATCACAAGGCCCCTCCTCAAAAAACGTTCTGAACCTTCAGAAGAACAAAAGGAGATTGGACCTGCTTTCTGAGTGCTAAGAGGAGCCCTGAAGAACTGAACCTGCTCCCGCTTGTACCCAGGAGAAAGAAGTGGAGTCTGCTGCTTGACCTCCTGGGTAGGTTCAGGGACACAGTAAGCTTCAAGTGCCCTTTTTCTTAAAGTGACCTGTGGCACCTGGAGTTGGAAAGGACTTTGCCGTTGGCCACTGTCTGATACCCTGAGAGCCTCTAAGTGCCCTCTTCTGACATTGTGGGGTCCTTAGAAGTATACTCCTTTGGTTGTTTGGGCATGAGAACAACGTTTGGAAACTTTGAAAATCTTTTGCTCCAGAGTTACTACTTTCTTTCTACTCGTGCCGTAGCTACCAGGTGTTGAACTCAGGTTTAAATAACTTAAACTTTTAAGTAGACCTAAAAGGTTTGTAACCTTTTTACTTGTGGTGGACTCATACCGACCCTAACTAATAACCCAGTGTCTTACAGGAACCTACTGCCCAATTCATCCAAAGTTCAACTACTAATGGTGAACCTAGAATCCTAGAGCTGAGATGCTGTGTGGACATATGTCTGTATGATTGTGGAAGTTGTATGCAGGACGAGTGACTGAATGAAACTGAGTAACACAGGCCTTTGGCTTCCATTTTGGAAGCCCCAAGGATGTGCATGTGCACAAGATGTGAGGTTGCTTTCCCAGACAGTAGAAGTGTCTTTGTGACATTCTTGAGACTGGAAAGAGGGAACCTAGATGGTGAAGTGAGGAAAGATGAGACAGGCTTTCCCTTAAAAATTCAACTAGATCCTTTCTGATATACAAGGCTGCAGATTCCTGTTCCTGAGTCTGCCATTTACTGGATGGCAGGTGTGAAGGGTAGAAATGCAGTTAATCAATCAAATCAATCAAACAGCATTTGTAAAGCTCAACACTTTCAACCCTGGGGGTATCTGGGTGTAAAGTATACTCGATTGACCATCTCAACTGAAGCAAGCAAAGATCTGCGTTGAGGACCCCACCAGGTGCCAGGGACCCTAGACAGTGTGGCCACACCACCAATGACCCTCTACCATGGGGGTCGACTACTGAGAAGTAAAGACTGCAAACCTGCAGTAGCAGCAAGGAACTGCTGGTGAGTTTCATACCCACCACTGCCCTCAGCTATACCCAGGTTGAAGTGCTACTCTGATGAGGGAGGCCATCACCTCGAAGCACCCCAGGCTAAAGTTAGCAACTGGTTCCAGCATAGCGTGAAGAAGTGTGTCTTTGCCATTGGAGCCCCAGTTCTGGATCAGAAGACAGCCACCTGCCCCCAACCGTGTTGGTCACAGCATGACTGACAGAGAAGCTGGGGAACCAGGCTCACTGAATCCAGGAGACTCACTGTGGGAGCTCAGAAGAGGGTCAACTGCAGAAGCACCTTCTTCTGCCGCAACACTACAAAGACTCGCTGTGCTGCCAGCAGCCGTGCCTCCACAGTGGTAGTGCTGTGTGCTGTGCACACTGGTCCTTCCCACTGCTGGTGAACTCCCTGCCAGCTGGAAGTCCCAACGTGGTTCAAGAGTGCACAAGATGAGAACATGTGAGAGACTATCCGGCCTGAGACCCAGGAAGAAACTTTGTGCTGAGAGATGGGGTTAGACCTGTAGACCTGTACCTAGATCTAGTGAAAGGTGTCCTACAGCCTGAGGTCTTGCTTTCGGAGGCTTCCAGTCTCTCTGGGCCTCCTATATCTTCGAAGGTGTTATTGTCATCTATACAGAACATTTATGGCACTAGTGTGGCCCTACGGCACTTCTACCTCAGAGGGATCTTGGTACATACATGTGTGGATGAGTAAGATTTAGTGGGTGAGACCAATGTATAGAGCAGAGGGTTTTGTGTGTGTGATTGCAGGAGGGTGTAAATGTAAATGTAAATGTTTTGTACTTGTATAGCGCACAGCTACCCGCAGTGGGTTTCCCGGCGCTTGTACGAATACCGCAAGGGAACCCTTCCTGGTTTTCCTTGTGAAGTGTCCACTCCTGGGCACCCCCATGGTGAAACCAGGCATCGTGTCTCAGCTCAGTTGCCTCATAGAGAGTATCTAGATGAACAAGGCAGAAAGGTGCACGTGAAGAAAGTGGCGTACAGAAGGCGTTAAGGTGAGTTTGTTAGCATTGGGGATATGCGAGATCGGGGCCTGCTTGCATGCAGGAATGCAGAAGGGGGGTAGCTGTATGCGTACGTGATGTGTGTCGAGAGCAGGCATGTACTCCAGTTGTGGTGCACTGAGTGGCATGGACTGCTAAGAGAAGCGATAGCTGATCAGTAGATCAGGCAAAGTGCATCGGTTTTCGGGGCGAGCTTGCAGTATTGTGAAGGAATGGCTCCATGCATGTGTAGGGACTGTGCACCCTTGCCAGAGATGTGCTCCAATCAAGGCTTAGCAACTAGTGAGCGCAGAGATGGGGACGGGAAATCAGTCTGTTGCATACTGATAGCATGCATTTTGGGGGAAGCATTCTGTTACATCCTGATGGCAGACAGTCAGGACTGCTCCTTAGACAGCTTCACAGGTGAACTTCCAAGTCCTAAGAGCAAAACAAAATGCCAGGTGATCATGCATGTTCTGGGTGCGACCAGGAAGCGTGTTCCATATTTGTGTTTCCACAAGGAGAAAGTCCAGCCTATAAATTGTGATTGACTGTGTTTTTTTATTTCAATTCTTACATGAACCTTGGATTAGAGATTGCTTCTGGGCCAATCTGTCCATTAGGTCAACTAGGAAAGGAGGTCCCATTGCCTTTAGAGCCCTGTTGACAGGACAGAGGACCTCAGAAAGCTGGGATGATTTGGTCCCATGGTTGGGTAAGGAGAAGTGGTTCTAACGCTCTGTCCTGCACCCAAAGGAGTCTGGGAACAAAGGCACTTGAGTGCAGTGGAATAATCCAGGCCTGAAAGCACAATGCCTGTAGCGAGAGAAAGCTTGAAAATGGAAGACTTTGTTAAGATGATGGAAAGGGCTCCTGCAATGAAGTTAATTAGACTTTTCAGAAGGTACTGGTTCTGGTATTGCTGCCCAATTAGACTTAATTTTTTAGAACAATCAGCAGGTCATGATATCTGTTTGCTAGCTTCGCGTGTCAGATCTTTTTTTGTCATTCAGCTATGGATGGTGGCAGAGAAAGGATTTGAGTGCAGTGCAATTGACACCTGATTTCGGTTGTAATTCCAGTGTGCAGATTCCTTTTATCGTCTGTAAAAATGTAACAGGTCACGCCGTAGAGGTAAATGAGATAGAGCAGAGGCCTGACGAAGATGGTGAATAAAGTTGGAGTTATGATGGATCTCTGTGGGATGCCTGAGTCGAGAGGGTGAGTGGGAAGACGCAAGGTGGAAGGTAGAGTGAATTGCCTAATAGGTCACTGAGAGGTGAAGAATTATGAGGGCAGCAGCTTTTTATTCTCGTTCTGTGCACTGGGGTCATTTAATGCTGCAATTATAGAAGATGCGATCCCACACAAGACGGTGAAAGCCAACCTGGTCATTGGTCAACAGATCATGGACTCCAATGTAGCCATTAAACGATGTGAACGCTACCTTTTCAATCAGCTACCCCAAGAAAGACCAGTTGGCAATCTGCCTGCAGTGTTCTGGGACCATGGGGCATATTATCAAGGGGCGACTATAATATTATCGCCGCTTTAGAGCCCGTTTTCGGGCGCAAAGCGGCGATAATATTATCGCATTATCATCAAGGGCACGCTAGCGCGTGATTCCTATATGTATCGCCCCTTTTTCACACGCCTCGCCTCGCATCGATAATGAGATGCAAAAGAGGCGTGGCTGTGAAAAGCAACATGGGATAATATCGCGAAGGAAGCTTCGCGATATTATCAAGGAGGGTTAGCGATAAATAAAATCGCGTTAAGTATGCCTTAACTCAGGAATTTAACGTCTGTTAAATTCCTGACTAAGGCATACCTAACATGGGGGGTGGATTGTGTGGCTAAGACCACAGGCCATATTATCTAGGATATCGCCGTTTCCACCATGGAAAACGATGATATCCCACCTATCTCTGGAATTTTATCGCCTCGGCGATGCGCGTTGTTGATAACGCGCTAACCGGGCGAAAAATTCCAGAGATAGCCGGCGATAAATATGCAAGCGCTAAGTGCGCTATGTGATATTTATCGCCGGCCCTTGTTAATATGCCCCTAAATTATCAAGAACGGCGATACTATTATCACCGTTTTGTGAATTCCCATAGAAGCCCAGGTTCTGGTGTGAACCTGGGCTTCTATGGGAATTCACAGGGGCATATTATCAAGCCCATTATCGCCGTTCCTTGATAATATGGCCCCAGGTTTTCTCGGTTTAAGTGTTGCCATTCTCAGGCGGGGTGTCCTGGTATGAGGTTTTCATAGCGCCCACCAAGATTTCCCTCTTGAGGACTAGAATACAGGAGGGATCAAACCATGAGGGCATTGGGAAGAAAAACAGGAACTTCTTAAAAGCAGCAGAAGTGCACAGGCCTGCTGGTGGCCCTGATCACACAATGAAGCAACAGTGCTAGAGAAGTTGGGGTCTGGTGTCTGAAAGAAGTGAGATAAGGCAGAGGAGGATTGTGAAGGGTAGATACACATGGGTGGAACTGGGTAATGCCAATGTAATTATTAAATATCTTTGCTGAAATGAGCTATGAGATCCAGTGTTCCTCTCATGAACTGGTCAGCCAGGGCATTGCACAGGGTGATATTAAACGGATTCGCCGCACTCAGCTCCAAGGTGTAGAGATTAGACATGATTATAAAGTATTCCTTTGAAAGGCAGTCTCACAGTGACACAAGTGTCATAGTACCTCTTTTTAGCCTTTCTGATTGATGTTCTGTAGAATCATGATTGTTGACATTAGAATAAGTCGTCAGTTAGGTCTGGTCCGTGCTTCTGTGTATGCTCCAAGATGCCAGAGGTGGGTATGGATAGGTCTTTAACGTATCGTTTGGAGCCTTGATAATTATGGTGGGACAGCACAGATTCAGTGCAGGCAAGAGTGACATTTGTTGTATGCAAGCCATAATCTTATGTAAATCTTAGCTATTGGATGATGTATCTTTTGCACACAGGGGCACCTATTTATAATTTTTTTCATGCAACACAATACGGCAAGCCACCCTGCTACGCTGCCTGAAAGGGCAGGAAGGTGACATATTTAAGATTATATGGCACATTCCTGTTGTTTTCTAGTGCTGACACAGATTTGGCTGCCGGGTGTCAATACAGCCACACTGCACTATGTTGAAAGAGTGCCTGCGTTGGCGCTAGGCAGCCAAAAGTGTGTTGTAGGCAGGATTGTTTTTGTGCAGGAAGGAATGGTAAACAGCCATTAGTACGAGACTTGTACTTCGCAAACCATTACAACACAAGCGTAACAATGCATGCGCTGTAACAACGCGTAGCCTTCACTATGCATGTTATTACATTGTATGCGCTGTTACAACGCAAGTGTTGTAATGTGTGCAGTAACCAATGCCGGCGCACAGATGGCAGAGCACCTATCGAGGCAGCGATGACGGCAGTGGGGCGGAGACGGCCTCTGACTCTCCCCTGCGGCCTGTAGCGAGTGAGCCTGGTCCTGGCATGTTTGCCGTCCAGAGCACCAGCGGGGTCCCTCGGACTGAGGTGAGAGATTGGACAACCGGTGAGCTGTGGGGCCTTGAGCGGCACGGCTGGAGCAAGTAGGGGACAGGCGCTGGTGCCCGGGGCAGATCTGCAGGCTCCTGTGCACTGGCTGGGGGCTTTTTGGGCACTTCTGCTGTCCTCACCGCCTTTGATTGAGAACGCTTGCAGCCGAGGACAAGGGACGTGCACCGAGGAGAGAGAGATAAGAGGGGCTGTGTATTTTTAAAGGGGTTGTGTTTGAAAAGTAGTGTTTTTGGGTTTAGGGTAGTGTCGTGGGTCATGCAGGGTAGTGTTTGTGTGTAGCGACAGGAGTGGGGGATGGTTGTGCAGGGGTTAGTGTTTTAGGGATTAGGGAGTGTTGTGGTGTTTGTGTACTGTAGGGTAGTGTCGGGGGGGGTCGTGCAGGGTAGTGTTTCAGTGTAGGGACCGGACTAGGGGTAGGGTCGTGCTGAGTGTAGTGTTTTAGGGTTTAGGGTAGTGTTGTGGTGTTAGTGTAGTGTAGGGTAGTGTTTTAGGGTTTAGGGTAGTGTTGGAGGGGTCCTGCAGGGTAGTGTTTCAGTGTAGGGAGCGGACTGGGGGTAGGGGCAGGGTCGTGTTTGGGGTAGTGTTTTAGGGTTTAGGGTAGTGATGTAGTGTTTGTGTAGTGTAGGGTAGTGTTTTTGGGTTTAGGGTAGTGTTGGGGGGTAGTGTAGGGACCGGACTGGGGGTAGGGGCATGGTCGTGCAGGGGGTAGTGTTTTAGGGTTTAGGGTAGTGTTGTGGTGTTTGTGTGGGGTAGTGTTTTAGGGTTTAGGGTAGTGTCGGGGGGTCGTGCAGGGTAGTGTTTCAGTGTAAGGAGAGGACTGGGGATAGGGGCAGGGTCGTGCTTGGTGTAGTGCTTTAGGGTTTAGGGTAGTGTTGTAGTGTTTGTGTAGTGTAGAGTAGTGTTTTAGGGTTTAGGGAAGTGTCGGGGGGTCGTGTAGGGTAGTGTTTCAGTGTAGGGACCAGACTGGGGGGTAGTGTTTTAGTGTAGGGACCAGACTGGGGGTAGGGGCAGGGTCGTACAGGGAGTAGTGTTTTAGGGTTTTAGGGTAGTGTTGTGGTGTTTGTGTAGTGTAGTGTTTTAGGGTTTAGGGTAGTGTTGGGGGGTCGTGCAGGGTAGTGTATCAGTGTAGGGGAAGGGTGGGGTAGAGTCTTGCTGGGGTTAATGTTTGAGGGTTTAGGGTAGTGTTGTGGAGTATGTGTTATGTAGGGTAGTGTATATGGATGTAGAAATTAGCGTAGTGTTGGGGGTTATTGAAAAAAAAATGCGTTGTAAAAGTATGCGGGAATTGGGATCCGTTGTAAAGATATTTTATATGCATTTTAAAGCAAATGCGAAGTAATGGTATGCGTTATATAAAAATGCTTTGTAATGGTAATTGCGAACTAAAAACAACGTTGTAAAAGTATGCGTTGTTTTAGTTTGCGAAGTATCAACATATATTCAGAAGTAATACCTTCCAGCACAAAAACAATCCTCAGAGGTATTTTCCTCTTTCTAAGTGTGCTGCACAATGCAGCACACTTAGAAAGAAGAAAAAACAAGGAGAAATAGTGATATTTCTCCTCTTTACACCTCCCCTGCGGAGGTGGAGCATTTTGACGCATTCCCAGCTCTACCACTCATGGTATTTCTGAGAATGTGCCAACATCCATGGGTGGATGCGCGGGACCACCCATTTTCCACCCATGGAAAGCCTCTCTGGGCAGAGTAACGCAAGGCAGCAATTTGCACTGATTTGTGTTACTCCAGATTTATCCAGCCATGCAGGGCCACGCCAGGTGGCCTTGCGTGGCTTGATAAATCTCACTTAAGTTTTGCGTTGCTCCTGCACCCCCCATTGCTTGGCACAAGGGAGATGCAAAATGTTGATAAATTTGTCTCAGGATACTTTCTTAAGTAGATAGCATGCATAATTTTATTATACCAGAGGCATACCTCAAATACAAATATGTGACGTTACAGCGCATGCCATTACATCGCATGCCGTTGCAACGCAAAACTTTACCCCGACTTTCTGTCGGGGGAGCGCTGGAAGTTGGAATAGATTAATTTTCTATTACAACTCCAGTGTGTGCAACAATAGGGAAGGTGTTGGAGTTAAATCCAACACCTTCTACCCACTGCTGCACAACTTTTGCGTTGCAACGGCTTGCAATGTAATTGCATGCGTTGTAACGGTTGCTTTGAAAAGGCTGTTTCCCCTCAAATACAATTGTCACAAAGACAACCTCCCAATACATTGAGTAGTTATCTTGAGTGACTTTTGTATGCAAGGAAATAACTTGCATACAATGCTCACACAGACAACTACCCAGGTGTAATTTGTGTAATACACACAAGTGTCACAAAACGTACAAATAATAGGGGGGTCATAAGTATGGCGGGCGAACTTTGTCCGCCCGCCATACCCCCGGGAAACGGGACCACCCGCAATGCTTGCGGCAGTCCCACACCCACAATTAGGATGTGCCCGCCACACGGGTGGGCTCATCCCGCATTTGTAACATTGCGGCGGGCGGTGCTGAAAGAACCGCCCTCCACAATGCCACACAAGCAAGTTGTGCCTTTCAATGCACAACGTGACAGGCACCGCACGGTGTATCCCCCATGTGCACCCCCTATCCCCAAGAATCCCTGGGGGCCCGCTACGGGCCCCCAATTTCGAAGCCCGCCTGCTGAAAGGCATGTCCCCGCCTGCATACTAATATGGACGGCGGTGTCTACCAGACACCGCCACCATATTAACAGCTTTTCCGCCCGATAGGCAATCGGGCGGATTACCTGCCGGCGGAAAACCGGCGGACGGTCTTTCCGTCCACCAGGGTGGCATGCGGGTGGGCACAAATGTCGGGCAGATCGCCACTGCCATGCGGGCGGTGGCGATCTGCCCGAGATGCTAATGGGCCCCCTATGTGTGAAAATAAAATAACAGTTCCAAATACCTGTACTCAAAGGCACCTGAGAGCCAGTGGTTGAATGTTGAGACTGCATGTTGAATTGAAGTAAATGACTTCAGCGGTGGGGCCATTCTGGATTACCATAATTTTCTGTAGGATTGTATGGAAGCTGCAAGTTGATTCTAGATGGCATTCAGATGAGAAAGAGGATGACGTATTGGTTCAATGGATTGGCATATTTCAAATGCCCGGAGGTTAGAGAAGAAGACGTCACGTTGAAGATATAATAGATTTCTTGATATTAGGAGATTGCATATACAACATTACAACACCACAATCTGAATCGCTGAATGAGATATTGAAGTCACCAAGTACTATTAGGGAGGGGCGATTAAGAACAAAAGGAAGGAATTAGAAGAAAAATCTGAGGAAGTGAGTGCTTAATGAACGATGCATGGAAATTAATAGAAATTGCAGAGAGAATTGTGAGGAGACGTTGCATCTTACAAAGAGTGATTCATAGACATGGGCACAATTTAAAGAAAATGTAAGAACTGATAATGATAGTAAGTCCTACGGTTTTTCTGTTAGGTCGATTCTTGAGGCCAATTTTGCAGCCATGTGGGATTACTTTGCCAATATTTGGAGCTGCCCCATCCCCAAGCCAGTATATATCAGAAAACACGGCCTAGTTGTTGCAAGGAATACATTCAAGACATTCTCATTTATTTACATGTAGGTAAATGACCACACCTTTAGCGTAAACAAATAGGTAACGTTCGATTTTCTGGTACACATTGGACACAGATTAAAATGCATCACATTTTTATCAAAATTGTGCAAACAATCATGAAAAATGCATACATGCTCCTTCACCAATGGATGTGTTCCAACAATTGATAACACTTGAAAAGAAAATCATAATGGTATATAGCATTATCTGTGTGGACTCAAGACTACTGAGGTAGGTGAAGGGCCAGGCAAGGCTTGGTGGTGCAGATTCAGAGAGGCCCTAGCACTTGCATATTTTTCTTGTTCACGTCTGGGAGGGGTACGGCAAGTAACGTCCATTAAAAGCTACACAATCAGCTGCCTCCCACTGCAAGACTGGAAACCAAGGAAACAAGTGGCACGGCTCCATTCAGGTAGCGTTACTTTACTTTATTAATTTAGCATAAACAAACAGGACAATAAAAGACCCCAAAAATAAATATATATATATATATATATAATACATCACATACTGAGATGTGTGCATGTTCATTTTATTGCATGTGTAACTGCACCCTTTTACCTTCTGATTGCATACATACAATGTTAACATATGTGGCTCTTTCTACATGCAGTTTGGCATCTTCTCTCGCCAGATGGTTGCTTAGGTTTTTTTTAAGTCATCGGGTATAATGGATCTTTCAAGTTTTGCTTTCACATTAACCAAAATGTGCCAGTTTATTCTTACAAACGGTTGGATTTTTCTTGCATATTCGCCCAATGTTTTAATGCACACAGTTTTGCAAAATGGGCTTTGGGTTTTGGGTTCTAGCAGTGTTTTCCTGGGAATATACCCAGCTCTTTTTTTTGGTTCTGTGGATGAGTTTTCAGGAGTCTCTTCTTTAACGAAGTCTTTTAAATAATAAGGTTATCTGTATGTTTGTTATAGACAAAGGGGCAGATTTAGAAGCCCCTTGCGAGACATTTACGCCGCCATTGCATCACTTCTGTAACGCAGCGGCGGCGTAAACCATGTGCCATGTTGCGCCTTATTTGCAACGTGACACATCTAGGGAGATGCGTCACGTTGTAAAGCCCTGCGCTACATTAAACCTGCGTCAGGTTTAATGTATGCAGGGTGGGCGTTCCGTCGGAAAAAGCCTTGGAAAAGAATCTTGTAGATTTCACTGAGTCACTTTTCCGACGCTGCTGCGTCAAAACCCTGCGCCTGTTTGAAGCAGGCGTAAGGCATGACGCAGAATGTTCGGTATGGGCTGCCCCTAAGCATTGCTGGAGTTGCATCGTGCTTGTGACACGACTCCAGCAATGCGCCGCCCTTATGCCATCAGATGCGTCACGCATCTGTTTATCCTTGCGCCATGATGCGCTGCATTGTAAATGCGGCGCATCTGTGGTGGCGCAAGGGTAAACTTGCGTGACGCATCTTTCCTGGCGCATCCCTGCTGATTTGCAGGGATGCGCCAGGAAACATAAATCTGCCCCTTAGCTTTTAGTGCAATTGCGTCTAATCCTTAGAATTGTCTGTGGCTGCACTGAAGAGTGTGGGGGTGCTGGCGAGATTCCGCCAATTGCCGTCCCGCGACGACTGTATTGTAGGCCAGGGGGGCAAGGGGGATGCTGGTGGCGATTGTCACCTCAAGACAGCAGGTAAGAGCGGCAGGAAGCCGCCCCCGCAAAACTCGTGTCGCCCGGGGCAGACCGCCCCGCCTCCCCCTTCCTATGCCACTGCCGAAGGGAATGATTTCTCAGACTCTTACCAAATAACTAGTGAAACAGTTTCAGAGTTTTTTTCAGAAAATCAAGGTATGAGCTTGTCAATAATGAGCACCAAGATAACACTTTCAATTGAAAATGCAAGAGAAAACTAAGCTCTGAGGTAGCTGAAGTGCAATCAGGACCATGTATGCCTAGCCCAATTTGAGGACTTACGCAGATTTCTCCTGTGTAATACAAACTTCATGACATAGTGTTGATTAAGAGCCAAAGACTGGATAAGAGTAGATTGGATTTAGAAGTAGCAGAGGACAGGAGGGTAGGGCCTGACTTCTGATAGAGCTCTGTGATGGCTTGGAAGGAATTACACAATGACAGTGATGAATGAATGTTTAACATACAAAACCCACAAAATAACAATTCTATACTCAGAAACTCAAGCTAACTGTTTTTCAGTCATTGGAGGGCCTTTCACATGAAGAAACCACTGTCTTTTCTGGGCCTGGCTGTCATTTCATTTTGTTTACTATACCTGGAGAGCTTGATAACTATATTTGCTTTCTAAGGAATTCCTTTTTCACCTCCTTTGTTTACTTTAGGCATCCATGTGAAGGCTCTGGCATGGCATGTGCTTAGATTTATGTGCTGTCTAATTAAAAGACATTATAGCCAGAGAGATAAGATCCTAATCTTAACAAGCTGGGGAATAAAAGTCATGGGCAGGACACACATCTCCAGCAGTGGAATACACATTTGTGGCACCAAATGGAATACAAATTGCACTGACTTTATACTGAAAACCACATGGGAAGCAAAATGAGTCTAAATTAATACCTAGCTCCTGGAGTGTTCTGTAACTTCTTGCAAGAGGTCACCCCCCACATATTTGTTACAATCTTTGGCTTCATGGGTGGCAATGTGACTTTTTATTTAGCAGTATGCAAGTAAAATGTCCCGAAACAAAAGATACTATTTCTGACATTCATTTCTTTCAACCTGTTGTGGCAGCAAGTTTAGAGAATTACAAATGCCAAATACTCTTTTCAATTTCAGCTACCATTTGAGTCATCATTTCATAATATGAAGGATTTTACTCTTTCATTTTTGCTTACTGACAGATACCTTTATGCATGTGGTTGGCACAGGCTCAGTGAGAGCTTTTAATACCAAGTTTCTAGCTATTACTTTTCAGATTACTTTAGTTCCAGCTGAGATGGCTTTTGTCATTAGCAACACAAAAAGATGATGGACGGAATGCTGAACATTGTCAAACATTTACCCCCAAGGACAGACCTGGGTTACATTTTTTTCCCTCACCATGCCACCCCAATTTGGGACAAGCCATATGCAAATCAGTCTTTACCTTGCTCCCCATGGGAACAGTCCAGCCTGAACTGCCAGGCCAGGTCTTCTCTGGACCAGAAAATAAGTATTCTGGGACTAGTTTCAGGGTATCACCCCTCATCAGCCAGGGGAGCTTGAATCCAGAGGCATAGCGAGCAAGGGACCCATGTCTGTCTATACCCAGTGCACTTTAGGCGACTATCCCAATGCAAACAGATGATGGCCGTAATGCTGAACATTGTAAACATTCACCCCCAGTCACAGTTTTGGGTTAAATTAATAATTTTCTGCTCAACATGCATGGGGTGATGCCCTAAAACCGATCCCAGGATGCTTGTTTTCTGGTTCAGGGAGGACCTTGCCTGGCGGTTCGGGCTGGACTGTTCCCATTAGGAGAAATGTCAAGACTGATTTGCATATGGCTGGGTCTAAACAGGAATGGCGTTGCAAGGTAAAAACAATGGATTTAGGCCCAGATCTGTGACTAGGGGTGAATGTTTGACAATGTTCAACATTCCGTCAATCATCTTTTAGTGTGGTAGTTTTCACCCTAAGTGGGTTTGGTATACACAGACGTGGGTTCTGCACTCGCTACACCACTAGGAATCTTACCCGCCCGGCTGATGAGAGGTGATACTCTGAAAGCAGTGCCAGGATGCTTGTTTTCCTGTACAGGGAGGACCTGGCCTGGCCTGACAGTTTGGGCTGGACTGTTCCCATGAGGAGCAGGGTCAAGACTCATTTGCGTATGGCTTATTCCAAACTGGGGGCATGGTTAGGAAGAAAATAATAAATTTAACCTAGATCTGTGACTGGGAGTGAATGTTTGATAATGTTCAGCATTTGGTCCATCCTTTTTCTGTGTTGCAATTTTTGCCCTAAGCGGGATAGGTATGCCCAACATGGGTCCCGTGCTCACTACGCCACCCGGTTTCAAGCTAGCCCAGCTGATGAGGGGTTATACCTTGAAACTGGTCCCAGGATACTTGTTCTACGGTCCAGGGAGGACCTGGCTTGGCAGTTGAGGCTGGACACTTCCCAAGAGGAGGTGGTTCAAGACTGATTTGTATATGGCTGGGTCCAAACTGGAATGCCGTGATGAGTAATAAAACTATGGATTTAGACCCAGATCTGTGGCTAGGGGTGAGTTTTTGACAATGTTCAGCATTACGTCCATCATCTTTTTGTGTTGCAATTTTGCCATTAGCAACCATTAGCTTCAATTCTGAGATCTTTGTTATTATTTTGTCAGGCAGTTTTCTAAATGGGCAAAACAAGAAAAATAAAATGAACTAACACTACTTGTTTTTCTCAATCTTCTGGAAATATTTTGCACTTAAGTGGATCTTCTCCTGAATCTATGGCGATCCTCATACTGTCAAGCAAAATGCAACTGTCGCATCCTTGTTACCAAAATGGTTGTCAACGTCACTTCCAGCTCTTTTATATCTAAAGTGTCACAAAAAAGTAGCGGCTCTGCTTATAATCGGCCTAAGATATAAAAGGTGGCAGGTACTTGTTTAGGTCTGTTACGGGGGCTTAAACCCATTCTGGCCTTCTTTGATGCCACAACTAGGCAGATCATTATTCAAGCCCTGATGTTATCAAGGCTTGATTATGCTTGCTCGCTATATTTAGGAGCCAATAAATCTGAAATTCAGAGGCTACAGAGAGTCCAGAATGCGGCCGCAAGATCTCTCCTGGGCTTTCGCAGAACCTGTCCAGTGACCAGTGCTATCCGTCGCCTCCATTGGCTCCCTGTAGCCGAGCGTATTGAGTTTAAAGCACTCTGCAGGGCCTTTAAAATCCTGAAACTGGCATCCCCCCAAATCCTGTCTGACATTTTACTACCTTATATTCCCTCGCGATCGCTTTGATCTATAGGACAGTGTTTGGTAGTGATCCCCCGGGTGAGGAAGGTTCGTGCAGGCAGGCGCTCTTTTGGAATAGAGCGGCCATTCTGTGGAACTCTCTACCAACCCACATTTGAGGGCTTACTAACTATTTCCATTTTAGGAAAGCGATCAAGACATTCCTGTTCCCGTCCTTGTAGGCCTTATTGTTTGTACGCGTACAGCTCTTATGCTGCTTAGCGCCGGGACGCCTCTTAGCTGAGGCAGCTGTCCCGCTCTATAAAATTTCCTAACATAACATAACATATCCTCTTTCACCAGCCAAAACTCCTTCCTCCATAGCAATGGAATTCCTACAAATGTGACCAGAAGTGAGAGCCCTTAATACTGGATTTGGTCTTTTTCATCCGTGCTTTTTCAAAGTTACGTATACAAACATGACAACAACCAAATTAAGGACATTATTTAATTTTATTTTTATTTGACAGAGTTTTATATAGCATGAACTTGACCGGGATCGAGTATCAGAGCACTTTACATAACACCAGTTGTGTTACATGAGGACACATTCATTTTTTTGTTAGGCACGGGGAGATTAAGTGATTTACCCAGAATCACAGGATGTTCAGCGAAATTGCCGAGACTCGAACCCAGTTCCCAAGATACAAAGTAGACTGACCTAGCCGTTTGGCCAGCTCCTCTCCCCCTTTATTGGATGACTGTAAAGTAGAAGACATGGATACTTCTAAAGTTCTTCAGTGACATAATGCTATTTCCTGATAGTTGTGTGAATATTATTCACATGCAAATTGAAACAGATTTAAATTGTCCCCTCTATTCTTGCAGGTTATATCAGGCTCAACCCTTGTCACTCTGTCTTTCTGTTCCCTCATACATATTGACATACTGATCTGTCTCGGAGTGTAGGCGTGATGTTTTTAACATGTAGCCACACCGACTTCACCCTCTTGTTTGGTGTGTTTCTAATCTGACATATTCCTACTTTAATTTCTTTGTCAATTTCATGAATTAATGATGAATATGTTTTTGTATCTATGTTTGTTCTATGTCATTTCTTTGAGGCATAGCCTACTAGGTATTAACTTATTGTTGCAGTATAGTACTTAGAGTAGTTTCATGGAATGTCAAGGGATTAGGCTTTTCAATTAAAAGACATAGAGCTTTAGCTCATTTTGCCAATCTCGAAGCAAACATTGCATTACTGCAAGAGACACACTTGGTTGAAAAGGAAATATTGAAGCTTGAAAAGTGCTGGGCCGGTTGTGTCATTTCCTCTCCAGATTTAGGCAAAAGAAACAACGTGATCACTTTATTTGATTAATGTCTTAATATTCAACTTATATCTCAAGAGAGTGCTGGTGAGGGAAGATGGATGACTGTTAAGTTAACTATTAAGAATGTTGCTTTAACTATTTGTGATGTATATGCTCCAAACCAAATTGACAATTCCTTTTGGTGGAAGACTTCTCAAAAGTTAATGAAATAGTCTGATGGCAATTTAATAACAGGTGGAGACTGTAACCAGATATGCGATCCTTTTCTGGACAGGAAATCTAACTTTACTTTTATCCCAAGTAATGTATGTAATGTAAGGGTATTCTTATAAAGCGCAGCTGCCACCCAACAGGTATCCTGGCGCTGAGATTACCAAGAAGCACTGCAAGCAACTGGGCTAGAGCATATAACTGACATTAAGCCCTGGGAAAAAGTTTTGTTTTCAGTTCTTTCCGAAACCCAGACAGTGTATCCCTTTATCTAAGCTCCAATGGTAGAGTGTTCCAAAGTCGGGAGGCTGCGAGGCTAAATGATCTGCCCCCCAGTCGAACCTTTTTGACACGTGGGACACAAAGTAGACAGGCTGAAGAGGAACGTACATTTCTTACAGGGGAGTACCATAAAAATTACCTCTGTAGGGACTTAGGCCCCCTTTTATGTGCTGCCCAATAGACAATACAGTGAGATTTAAATTGGACTCGCTGTGCAATGGGCAGCCAATGAAGATCGTTCAAGGTCATCGAGGATGATGCTCTACATTGTCTGTTTAATGCAAGTTTAGCTGCAATAGTCTGTATCCTTTGCAGCTTTTTTATCAGAGATGGTGGGGCTCCTAGAAGGAGGGCATTGCAGTAATCTAATCTGCTCAGAATTACACTCCGTACCACTTGCGGTCTAACTGTGGCTGGTAAAAGAGGGAGCATTTATCTAAGTGCACGAAGCAGAGAAAAACAGGTACTCACAGTTTTATCTTCTTGCGAGTCCAATTGTAGATTACTGTCAAGCAATACACCTAAATTGCGAACTGTAGGAATGGGTACTGGAGGGTTATTGGCAGAACTTGGCCAGAAGTTTGCTGGCAAGAGACAAGGAATTTTTTTTGCAGAACAGCAAAGTATTTCAGTCTTGTCCCTATTAAATTGCAATGAGTTCTCCCTAAGCCAACCTGCTGTTTCTCGCATGCAGCAATGGAATTTCTCCAAAGAAACTGCATCGTTACTCTACAAAGAAAAGACAAGTTGGGTATCGTCGCATAATTTATAACCTCGATGCCAAAATATTTTATAAGCGAGATAAGTGGGCATAGGTATATATTAAAAAGAATTGGGCTGAGCCCTGCGGGACACCATGTTTAACTAGCCTACTCTGAGAAAGGAAGGGCTTTAAGGTCACTGCCTGTTGTCTATCTAAAAGTATGACCAGAGCCAGTCCAAGGCCCTACCCACAATGCCACACTCCTCAAGTCTCTCGATCAGAATCTTGTGGTTGACCATATCAAAAGCGGCCAACATATCCAGCAGCACTAAGATGGCAGTTTGGCCGCTGTCGGCACGCATTCACAGGTCATCTAGAATAGTCACTAGGGCAGTTTCAGTACCATGTCCTGGGCGAAATCCAAATTGGACCTCGTCCAGGAGATTATTTTCTTCCACATGTTTAGTAAGCAGTTTACTTACTACTTTCTCCAAAATCTTAATCGGATAGGGAAGCAGTGAATTCGGTCTATAATTAGATGGGCATTGAGGTTCCAACGTGGCCTTTTTCAATAAAAGGGAAACACCTGCCTTCTTCCAGGACTCAGGTACCGTACCACTAGTTAAAGGTTGTGAGCAAATTTGATGAAGATATGGAAAAGTTCCTTACTGAGCACCTTCCACATCTTATGAGGGAGTGGGTCCAAAGGAGAGCCTGAAGAAATTCTGGCTGCAATGAGGTTAAAATCCACTTGCGATGGGACCTGGAAGGACTCCAGAGGCTTCATGTGTTCCCTGAGAAGTGTTACCTCAGGGGTTCTAACTCTTGATGATAACCTCAGATTGCCTTCAGTGCCCGACTCACCATCACTTGGGGCTTTTAATCCATTTATTATTTTGTTATTTTTTTCCTCAAAAAAGACCGCCAGATCGTCACAGAGTTCTTGTGATGCTAGAATCTCAATATTTACACACTCTGGATTGGACATCTCTCTAACTAGGCTAAATAAGGTTTTAAGCTGGTTAGGTGATTGCAAACTAGTTTCTTCCAAGTAATTGGCTTTAGCCTCACCCATCATTACTTTATAGCTATGCAATATAGTTTTCAAGGCTACTTTATCTGTTATCTGGTATTTCCTCCCCCATCTCCTCTCCGCTTGTTTACATTTGGTCTTCAACACCCTAAGCTCCTCATTATACCAAGGGGCGGATGGTTTCTTAGCGCCCTTAGTTTTCCTCATCGGTGCCAGCCTATCCAGTGAGTTGGTAATCTGATTGCATAAATGCAAATAATTTTCCTCCACTGAGCTGTTAGTATCAAAGCCACTAATATCCACAAGCTGTGGGAGTTCTTTTAGTTTAAGAATTTTAGACCATTCCCTACCTGTACGAGTGTTAACTGGGCGGGAGGCTAATTTAGTAAAAGTGGTTAGCCGTAGGGAGAAAAAACCCAGAAATAAATAAACAATTTCACAGTGCAATAACTATGAGGTCACGTATTGGTGCATGGAGACTGTGTAATCCTACTTTAAGGGAATGCACTTTCTTCTCTCCATTCCAACATCTCCAGTCATATATTTGTATCTAAGGATATAACACAAACTTTAATCAATGCTGGGATTGTTATGATTCTAATATCTGATCATGTATCTGGCAGCAATGATCTTGATTTCTTATGTGCTCAGAATGCAAATGTTTTACAGAGATTTAACAGTGTTCTTTTAATGGATGAATCATTCTCCAGAGCCTTTAAGATACTTTCTGTTGAGTTCTTCAATCTTAGCTGTACTAGCAATGCTTCTATACAAATGATTTGGAACTCCTTCAAGGTAGCAACAACGGATTTCATAATTACATTATCAATTAAAGAAGAATGTGAAATAGAGACTTGTAGAGTATTATGTTAAATATTAAAAAAGAACATCAATATTATTCACCTAACATTTCCACAGAGAACACTTCCTCTTATCTTCTTAGGCTCACTACAAAATGTTATGGTGGACAAAATGAAGCTGGTAAACCTTTGGCAAACTATCTTAGCATTACAAATGAACAGACTAAGGTGGACTTATTTTAAAGAATGATAAAGACCCAATATTTAAAGTTGATGATATTAAAATTAATTTGCCCAACCCTATAATATTTATGTACTCCTGAAGTAATACCTCAAAGTGAGAAATTGGGCTGTTGGTGGAGTGGGGTGATAACCCTGCTCTAGAAACAGCCACAATCTCTGTCAGGGTGAACCACAAAAGTCACTAAATTAACTTGTGCTTACCCTCTGGTAGCTTGACACAAAAGCAGTCTGGCTTAACTCAGAAGTAATGTGTAAAGTATCCATGCAGCATACAAACAGTAATAAAGAGAAAACACAACACACAATAAATCCCAAACCAATTTAGAAACATAGAGTACATTTTAATAATGATTTGATACCAGAACAACAAAAATCCAATCAGTAGAACCAGAACTAGGTATTTCTAAACATGAAATCTGGCTCACCACTCGATCCGGCCCCCCTCACATTTTACTCCAGTTCCGGGGATCTCAACCTCTCCACGATGGCTGACCTTCTCTCACTATCCCTGAGCACAGGGATAGTTCCCAAGAAGTGGAAACATGCCATTGTGAAGCCCCTGCTTAAGAAGTCTCATCTTGATCCCACTGTACTCTGGAATTCTGGAATTTCCGCCCCATCTCACTGCTACCCATTCTGGGCAAAGTCATGGAAAAACATGTCAACAGTATAATCATCTCACAGTTTCTGTAGGAGAATAACATTTTGCATCAGACTCAGATGGGCTTCCGTCCGGAACACTGTACAGAGTCTGCTCTTCTCGTGATCACCGAGAAACTTAAAATAATACTTGACCAGGGAGGATCAGCCGTCATTTTGCTCCTTGACTTAAGTGTGGCTTTTGATACCTTAGATCGCAGTACCTTAATATATAGATTAAGGGAGATCGGGATCCAGGACAAAGCCATCCAATGGCTTGCTTCCTTTCTAAGCGACAGATCATTCTAGTGTACGGAATCTGCCAACCTCTCTGACACATTCTCAGCCCCATATGGAGTTCCTCAGGGCTCGGCGCTCAGCCCTACTTTGTTTAACATTTATCTGTGTCCATTAGCATAAATTGTGCAGGAGTTTGGACTGTCAATTGTGTCTTATGCTGACAACACACAATTAGTAGTCTCAGTGTCTGAGGCGATGAACTCCAATCATCTGCAGTTGGTACCATGCATGGAAAAGATAGCAAGCTGGATGGCCAACTGCAACCTAAATCTGAACGGCGAGAAAACGGAGCTGATGTTCCTGGGCAACTGTCCAGGGCCATGGGCCAGGATTAGCTGGCCTGTAGACTGGGGTGCACCCCACTCCTAAACCCTCCAGAAAGAACCTGGGCATGTTGTTAGACCACAACCTTTCCATGGACACCCAAGCAAAAAACTCTCAGCAACCTGCTTTGGTATTCTACATAAGATCCATAAGATCAAGACCTCATACCAGAACAGGCTAGAAAAACGGTGATCCAGGCTCTAGTGGTCTCACGACTGGACTACGGTAATTCCTTGTATCTGGGGCCCCCTAAATAAGTGTTTGACAGGCTGCAGGTTGTCCAAAACGCGGCAGCCAGGATGCTCCTGAAGATACCAAGACAGGAGTCAGTGGGACCCTCTCTGAAAAAGCTGCACTCGCTACCTATTCAATCCAGGGTCAGGTTTAAAGAGCTCATAGAGCCATGTGTGATAAGGGTCCAGCTCAGCTAAAGTCCCTCATCTCCCCATATGTCCCCAATAGGTCCCTCAGCTCATCGACCGACTTCCTTATGAACATACTAAGGATGAAGAGATCTAGATGGGGAGGGAGATCCTTCTCTCATTTGGTTCCAAAACTCTGGAACTCAACGACCACGCAACTAAGACTGTTGAAAGAGGAAAATAGTTTCAGGAAAAACCTCAAGACTTGGTTGTTCCCATGATTTCTCCTTCGTATCTCCTTGCCTCCTCTCTGCAGCTCTGGGAAGCCCTTGGGCAAGCATGCACTTTATAAATACCCTAAACATAAACATAAAGTATAAAGTAAACACTGGCGATTAAAAGATCAAAGTACCAACCGCAGACATCTAGAGTAACGAGACTAGATCAAAGTTGATAAATATAGCCCACGCTCAAGTCGGGATACAAAAAGTGGATTGGGCCAGGTCGGCCCTTACCGTTGGACCTAGAAGAAAGTTGAAGAGAAAGCATCTGAGAAGGTAATAGTTCCACAGAGCAAGGCTGCAGGTGGTGTCCAAGGAGGAGACGCCATCGTTGGGGAGCCACTGGACGAAGTTGCTGTGAAGATTACTATATTCAGACTTAGTCTCTTTTTTAGTAGTCAGAAATCTCCAGCAGGATGATGCTGGAGGCTGTAGCTGACAAGAGTCCACAATCCTGGATACCCCTTTGGCGAAGGACCTCTGAACAGAATTTGCTGTTGCGGAGAAGAAAGTAGCAGGAGCTGCCGTGGACTCAGGCTGACCAGCGATGCATCTTGGGCTGATAGACGAGTAGGTTGGGCCCAGTGTCCTCTTGGTACTCAGAGCAGTTTTTATCCAAAAGTTTTGTACGTCCAAGGTTTGAATCTGGACACCTTTAACACCACCACCAAGGGTCTAGGACTGGAAAGACACCACTTGGGGGGTTAAGCCTCAATTAGGCTGGGTCCCGGTGCCGGTTCAAGATGGTTGGAACCTTTTCTGACCCTGCGGCTGTGATCAGGACGCCAGCCAACTGGCCCTTAGTGTCCAGAAAATGAACTGAAGAGTGAGTTTGAGGGTCCTATATTTAAGGCTGGTGCCTTCTTTGGAGAGAAAGACGTTTCTAGAGAAATTCCTTTTAAGCCCTTAAAGTTTCCTGTTTCCCCTGCCCTGGCTGTCTGCATGAACAATGCAGGGGTGACAATCCCTTTGTTTTAAGGCAGGTCACTGCCTATTCAGTTGTAAGTGGGGCTCTGCCTTGCTCTGCCCCCCCCAACCTCCCGGCGATGGCCCATCCTGACACACCTAATCATTGTAACGTGCGGCTTTCTTGAAGGAATAAATAAAGTCCCAGTCATGTGACCAAGGTACAGACTGCAGAAACTAATTAGCTAGAGCAGGAAAAATGGCAACTTTTTAAAAGAGCAATTTTCAAAACTGTAACTTAAAATCTGATTCTATAATTAAAGAGGGTTTTAAAGAAGGATTTCTCACTCACTAAACATTAAATATTGATCCGTTCCTAATCAAAGGTCAGCACTTATTAAATGTTATAAGTAAACCCAATGTTATACTAAGGAAGAGGTAGGCCTCACACTAGTAAAAAAAATGAATTTAGGAGTTTTTCACTACCTGGGCACGTAAAACTTAAAAGTACTTGTCCAACCCTTTAATTACAATACACCCTGTTCTATGGGCTACCTAATACCTACCTTAGAGGTTCCTTTGGTGCAATAAAAGGAGAGTTTAAGGCTTGGCGATCATATTGCCAAGTCGAATTGGTAGTTTAAAGTGCATTCAGGATGCATTGGCCTGGGACATGTTTTCAGGGGCTACTTCAGTGTGTGGCACAATAACTGCTGCAGGCTCACTAGTAGCATTTAACGTATAGACACTGTTTATATGGTAACCACTTTACTAGGGACTTACAAAGGTCAGCACTTATTAAATGTTATAAGTAAACCCAATGTTATACTAAGGAAGAGGTAGGCCTCACACTAGTAAAAAAAATGAATTTAGGAGTTTTTCACTACCTGGGCACGTAAAACTTAAAAGTACTTGTCCAACCCTTTAATTACAATACACCCTGTTCTATGGGCTACCTAATACCTACCTTAGAGGTTCCTTTGGTGCAATAAAAGGAGAGTTTAACCCCTTCAGTGCCCGCCCCTTTCCCACCCAGTGCCGGCCGTTGCATTAGCGGGCGGGGTCTATGACGAGCTGGACTCGTCATGGGCACAGCGCCACCGCGGCCCATGACGAGTCCAGCTCGTCATGGGCACTGAAGGGGTTAAGGCTTGGCGATCATATTGCCAAGTCGAATTGGTAGTTTAAAGTTCATTCAGGATGCATTGGCCTGGGACATGTTTTCAGGGGCTACTTCAGTGTGTGGCACAATAACTGCTGCAGGCTCACTAGTAGCATTTAACGTATAGACACTGTTTATATGGTAACCACTTTACTAGGGACTTACAAGTAAATTAAATATACCAATAAGGTATAAGCCAATTTTGCCATGCTGTAGGGAATGGGCACATGCATTAGCACTGGTTAGCAGGGGAAAAGAGTCCTAAAGCCAACAAAATGAATTCAGAAAATATATGAGTGTGGAGGCAAAATGTATTGGGATGACCCAGCAGAGAGGGCCAAGTCCAACATTCAGAATGAGCGAACTGAAGAATATCTAGCCTCAAAACAACCAAAACATGTGAAGGATATCGATTTTCATTCATTTGGAACGGATATCTCTTGTGAAGAGATTACTAAGACTCTCTATTGTCGGCGGCGAACAAATCTCAGGCGCTGTTTAAAATTGTTAAAGACCTATCGCGTCCTGCCTGTATTGCAAACGATGTCCCTGTATCTCAATCTTCGTGTGACTCGTTGGCACAGGCCTTCAAGGAGAAGATTGCCACCATTTTGAGCAACCTTGCTATTTCGTCAAGCTCAGGCACCCAGTCTTTGCCCACTCCTACCTTGACATCTGTCATGGAGGGAGATGTTGGTTTAGCATGCCTGAATAGTTTCCCGGTTCCATCTTTCGAGGAATTTAGTGCACTGGCTAATAGCGTCTCCTCGTGCTCGCCCCTTGATCCACTTCCTCACAAATTTTGGAAGCTATTTCGGGAATAACTCTTTCCGCCACTATTTGCGACCTGCTGTCAATCCCTCAGGTCTGCACGAGTACCGGATTGCTGGAAGTTGGCAGTGGTGTCTCCACTTCTTAAGAAGGAAACTTTGGATCCTTCTTGCCCTGCCAATTACAGGCCCATTTCCCTTCTCCCTTTTCCAATCAAAATCTTCGAGAAATGGGCTACAAAACATCTTTCCAGCTATCTGGAGAACTATGCATGCCTGGATGTGGCCCAATTTGGTTTTAGACCAGCCCATGGGACAGAGTCAGCACTGGTGACTGTGCTAGATGACCTCAGGACGCGTGCCGACCAAGGACGGGCAGCCTTTTTAGTGCTGCTCGACATGTCGGCCGCGTTCGACACGGTCAGCCACACGATCTTGATCAGGAGGTTGGAGGAAGTGGGGGTGACTGGCTTGGCCCTTGATTGGCTGGTGTCTTATCTGGATAACAGACACCAGGTAGTGGCCCTGCCACCGTTCAAATCCACCATCAGAAGGGTTGGGCAGGGCGTGCCTCAGGGGTCAGCCATCAGTCCTATCCTTTTCAATCTTTACCTCCGCCCACTGATCAAGCTGATAAAATCTTTTGGCATCGCAGTCACCAACTATGCGGACGACACCCAACTTATCTTCTCGTTTGAGGGTAAGGAGGCGGTGTCGCTAGAGGTCTTCCACCGTTGCATGACCTCTACGGCAGATTGGTTATGCCACAACTCCCTACAATTCAACAGTTCCAAAACTGAGGTTTTACATTGTTCAATAGACCGTACCCCCAGGCCTCTTCCATCGTACTTTTGGCCCCCTTCCTTCCAGGGCACTAGTGCACCGGAAGACTGTGTGCGGAATTTGGGAGTATTTTTCGGCTCCAATCTTCAATTGGATGTATCCGTTAACAAAACAGTGGCAACGTGCATGGCTTTGCTTCGCACGCTGAGGAAGATCCTACCACTGCTCCCAGCACAGGCTAGACCAGAGGTAGTGCGGAGTACCATCTTAAGTAGACTTGACTACTGTAACGCACTACTTCTGGGAGCCCCGGTGACTCTGGTGGGAAAATTGCAGCGCGTGCAGAATTTTGCTGCTAAATTGGCCCTGTCACGCCGGCGTGCTGATTCCTCTACCATTGCGCTCAGGGACCTCCACTGGCTGCCAGTCCCTCAGCGGATCGAATTTAAAGCCCTCTGCATATTTTTTAGGGCCCTTCATGAACAAGGTCCCATCCCTTTGCAGAACATGTTCTCGTGGTACGCTCCGTCTAGAGCTCTCCGCTCTGCCACAGCCTGCTTGGTGGTAGTCCCTAAAATCCTGAGGACTCGGTTGGGAGGCCGGTCTTTCAGGTTCTCAGCAGCAACTTTGTGGAATTCTTTACCGCTGGCTTTGAGGAGTGTGGGAGATCTTCCTTCTTTTAAGAAAGCTTTGAAAACACACCTCTTCCCAAGAGTGGCGTAAATCATACAGTGGTTGATAACATCGTGCAGGTTCCATCAAAAGTCTAAGCGCCAGGATGCCCGTTGGGTGACAGTTAATGCGCTATACAAATATACCTATACATACATACATACTAAGCACTGAATTTACTTAAAACAACAAAAAACAGGTTCAGATGGATGTGAAATTAAATTTTTGTATTTCTTCTTACATTTTAATCTCAAGATTTGTATAACTACTTTCTTAAAAAAGGAATGGTTCAGGGTACATTTCAATGTGTGGTAATTTGTTTAATCCCTAAAGGAGATAGAGATTCCAGATTCTGTAAGAATCCTAGACCAATCTCCCTAGTTAATATTGATGATGTATTTGCAAACATACTTATACTTAAACATACATACTTTTTACATGGCCTTTCTGCCTCAACTCATAACCCCCCCCGCTCGCCTTATATAACTCCTTCTCCCATGTCATAGGAGTTACCCCTACCATGTCCAATTCTGAAATAATTCGACTCCCATAACCAGGTAAAGATCCTGCGCTCTGCTCGCCTCCTTTCCCTAGATGCGGAAAAGGCCTTCAACCAGGTAAGCTGGGCGTTGCTGAAGGCGGTACTACATAAAATAGGGCTAGGCCCTGTTATGATGAGTGAAATCATGTCCGCCTACCTCCCCGATTAGTAGCAATGGCCAGACTACCCCATCCTTTCCGCTGCTCTGGGGATCCTGGCAGGGCTGCCCGCTGTTCCCCCTACTCTTTGCCCTGGTGGTGGAGCTCCTCGCTATTAAACTACGGTGCTCGGTGGACTCAGAGGCATTCCTTTTGCTGGCCAGGAGTTTACGGTCCTACTGTACGCTGACGACCTCCTCCTAGCGTAGACAGAGCTGGATACCTCCCTTCCAGTGGTTCTTCACATTTTGCAAGCCTACGAGCCTGTCTCTGGGTACATGATTAACTTAGCGAAGTCACAGGTGCTCAATCTCACCCTTCCATCACACCGCCTCCTGCAGTTCCAGGCACTTCCCCCTTCCAGTGGCCCAAGAACTCTATACAATATTTAGGTCTTACCATTACAAACACCCTATCCTCCTGGATGAAGGCAAACTGGCCGTGCCTTCGTGGCATGATCTTAGAAGATCCCCGACGGTTGAAGCCACTCCACATTTCCTGGCTGGGTCGCATTAATGCAATGAAGATGAACATTCTTCTCAGGCTTCTTCATTTATTTCAGTCATTGCCAACACCCACCCCGGCGGAGGACATCTGGAGGTTCACCTCCTTCATTAGGAGAGATAAGCACCGCCGCATATCCGTGGCACTCCCAATGCTCCCCGAAGTCGTGGAGGCCTGGCGTTCCCCAACCTCCAAGAGTACTTATGTTATATCTCTGAGTGGGGGGAGTGTGAGAGCACAAAATATTGGATTCACATGGATAGGGCGGTTGCCGGCAGTCCACTATGGAATCTTGCACCGCTGCCCAAAGACTCCTGGCCATCCATCGCTTATGCCGCTTCTCCGACGCACATGGTTCTGGAGATCTGAGATAGATCAGCTATACAACGTGGACTGACCACATTCCTATCGCCAAACACCGCAATCATACGTAAAACCGACTTCTTCTCCTCTCTCCCCCAGGAGTCCCTCTGGGAGTGGGTATTGGGTGAATACAGGGTTCTGCAATATCTCAGCCAAGGCCTGACACTCAAGTCCTTCGATCAATGCAAATGGGACTTCCACCTGTCCGAACCTGTTAGTCGCCAATATTTCCAATACTAGGTCCTACACACCCCCCAACCCACCAATGTGGAGGCCACCACTCGCCCATTCACCCTCTGCGAATATGTTCGTAGCTTTATGGGTTCCGGAGGATTGAGATACGCAGTCCTGCAGCAAACATGCCTTCTCCCCCGCCACCCCTACCAATGGAAATGATCCCCGGACACTTCAACCAGTATCACCCAGAAACAATGGGAACAGCACTGGCAGGAAACACCATGTACACACAGAAGCATTGCCCAGCAAGAAGCAGCCTACAAGGTCATGTTTCAATGGCATTACACTGCAACCCGTCTTCATGCTGTGCACCTGGCAGTCCCCGCTACGTGCTGGCAGATTTGGTTGTGTTGTCATCTTTATGTTTTATCTTATAACAAATGGAGAACACACATTAGTATCTATTAATAGTAGTTGGAAGTGTTTTAACATAACAACATACCACCACAGTGTAGATCGTACATCCAATTCCAAATTCTCTTTCAATATGGCTCATGTTCTGGGGTCACACAGTTTATATAGTATGTATGTCCTATAACAATAAAATGTATATATATTTTTTCTCGTCATCTTTCATTATCCTATTATGATTTTAAAATTGTAACATCTATAAGTTCAGGTGTGTATATCCATGAACACATAAAAATGAGAGAGTGCGGGCCTAGCGGTCATTAATGCATTCACTTAACCAAAAAAAGTTAATGAGCATAAGACGGGTTGTGATTAAACCTGGTGAAGGTAAAACATAAAGATGACAACACAACTAAATCTGTTGAACTGTCTGAAATAAGGAATCGTCATATTGAAACAGCTGACTCCAAAAATGGTTTGATTTGTATCATCATACTATGAAAGAATGACTGAATATACGCTTGTAAAGCGCATGGCTACCAAAGGCCTCCCAGCGCTAGAGACAGAGCCTAAATCTAAACAAGCCAGCAGATTTATGGGAACAGCAGATTCTTCAGATGTTTACGGAACAGAAGGTGGTTAGGCTCAAGTCGAATAAGATCTAGTAACTGATTCCAACATTTCGCCTCAATGGCGGAAAATCGATGGCCACCACTCCGCACTCGGTTAACTCTGGGAACTATTGCGAGATGTTTCTTCTCAGAGCGCAGTGATCTTTTTGGAAGGTACCGGGGGAGGATGGCACGGAGAATCGGCGGAGCATTGTCTGAGAGAGACTTATGGTCAATGCACAAAGCCTTAAATTGGATTCTCTCGGCCACTGGCTGCCAATGCATAGAACTGATATAAGGCTTAGCGGATTCACGATTGTGAGCCTGCATAAGCAGTCGTGCCGCACAATTTTGGACCAATTGAAGTTTTTGGATGGTAGAACCGGGGGCGCCTAAATAGATCACATTGGTGTAATCAAGCTGCGAGAGGATCAATGCTTGTACCAGCAGTTTCCTAGCGCTAAAGGGCAGGAGGGGAAGAATCTTTTTAATCATTTTAAGGATGCCATAACAGGTCCCTGCTACCCTACGCGCCTGTTCCTTAAAATTCAGGTTGCAGTCCAACTGTACCACAAGACTTTTTATATGTTCTTTTGGGAGGTGGCATAGTACCTAAACAGTTAAGCCAAAATGTGCTGATCTCCAGGTTGGTGGACTTGCCCAAAAACATCAGTTCCATTTTAGCTGCATTCAATTTTAAAAAAGAGCCATCCATCTATGCTGACACTTTTTCCAGGCAATTTGCCAGGCTGGTTTTATTATTGTCTGAGGGATTAAGGGACACAATTAGCTGAGTGTCATCAGCGTAGGTGATGATCCTAACCCCAAAGAGCTTGACCACCTCGGCCAGGTATCGCATATAAACATTAAAAAGCGTGGGGCTCAGGGAAGAGCCCTGAGGCACCCCGCATCTCAGAGGCATCCTTTCAGAGACGGCATTGTCTTCAAAGACCTGGAATGACCTATCCAACAGAAAAGACTCAAGCCATTTAAGAAGCAATCCCGTCACCCCACTTTCTCTTAGTCTTGCAACCAAGAGTTGGTGGTTGGCCGTGTCGAAGGCCGCGCTGAGGTCGAGTAATATAATAGCTTCGCACCCTCCGACATCTAGAATTTTCCTTGATTCCTCAATCACCACTAATAAAGCAGTCACTGTGCCTTGATTGGGTCTGAAGCCAGTTTGTGAAGGATGTAAAGGATCGTTCTCCTCCAAAAATGTGGAGAGAACGGAGTTGACGTACTTTTCGCTTATTTTGGCTATCCCTGGCAAGAGGGAGATTGGGCGATAATTCGCACATACTTCAGGGTCCAAGGTTGGTTTCTTCAGCAGGGCTCCGACCATAGCCCGTTTCTAAGAAGAGGGAACAATCCCCGAGGAAAAGGAGGTATTCACCAGCTCCAGGATGACAGGGGCGATAGATTCGATGGCCTTTTTGAGAATGGTGGGGGGTGCAATATCAGCTGATCAAAATAGATTTTTAGAGCTTTCATATCCATGGGGGGAATTAAGTCAATAATAGGGTCAGGGAATTGGTCAAGGTCTTCAGACAGGTCGGTCCTTGTTGATACTACTCGGGGGGGGAAAAGGCGGAGTAGATATCTTCAATTTTCATATAGAAGAAATGTGCCAAATTGTTACAACATCCAACGGTATCCTCTGAGGGCAATGGGTGAACCGGAGGTTTCAGGAGGGACTTAGTTATTTTAAACATTTCCCGGGGAGAGTTGGCACCTGAGATGATTTTTTTTTCGTAATAGCCAGAATGGGCAGTTCTAATTTCTGTCTTATAGGCTTTGATAGCATCTCTGCATTTACTTTTCTCCATAATGGAGAAATCCCTTCTCCAGTTTCTCTCAAGGCGTTTACATAATTGTTTTAATTCTCTAAGTCTGGGGGAGTACCAAGGTGCACAGTGCTCGACATTTTTGCTGGTCGTCCACTTTTTTGGAATTAGGGCATCTAACGATGTCACCAGCCATTGATTAACTATATTGCTGGCAGATTCTGGATCACTACTTAGAACAGGTCTCATATTGGCCAGAGTAGATGCCCAGGAATCAATAGACAGTTTAGATCAATTCCTATTTCACGTTTTTACCCTTTCCCGAGGCTGACCACCCTCCTGTAGGGTCCACACAAAGGGGACTACATAATGGTCGGACCATGGCATAGGAATGTGCTTTTCCACTACAAGGCTATCAATATTAGAAAACAGAGGGTCCAGAAGGTGACCTTTTTGGTGGGTGGGTCCAACCACTTTAAGCTTCAAGGCCAGCGCGTCCAGATTGTCCGTTACTGCCTCGGCATCGAGTGAGGATGCCAGGTCAAAGTGAATGTTAAGATCACCTAGTACGGTAAAACTGGAAAAGGAGCTCAATGGTTTGGCAATAATTTCTGGGAGCTCCCTACTAAATTGGCCGATTGGACCAGGCAGCCGATAGATAAGAACCCCAGAAAAGGTGCATGTAGAGGAGAAACCGAGTGCATAAAAATAACTTTTCGCAGTCAGGGATCAGACTAGCTGAGATTTGACAGTTGAATTTATCTTTATAGATGATAGCAAGGCCCCCGCCTCTACCCAGTTCTCGATCCTGTCTCTGAATAAGGTCACCAGGGGGCACGGTATGAACTACCGCTGGGTCTGCGTTGCTGGAGAGCCATGTTTCCGTAAGAAACAGGGCATCCGGGGCTTGTTCCTCCAGCAATAGGCGGAGTTCAGTGCAGTGTTTAGGTAATGAGCGGCAGTTCAGAAGTAGCATTTTAAAAGTCCTATGGGTGGTTTTTCCAGCCGGGCTCATGATTGGAGAACTATACTCGAAGGGACATTTATTGCAGCTAGTGACTGGCGCCATTAAATGGCGGCATTTAAAAGGTAAAGACTCTCTAAGAAGGTGCAGTTGATGAGATGAAAAGGAGACAACTGTTAGAGAACCAGGGGTCCTGGCACCTGGTCCCGGTCGGGCGCGGACGGGCGCAGATGGGCTTGCCTTAGGCAGCCACATCACCCGCCCCTTAAGAGGAGTGGTGAGCGTTGAGGCCGTCGCAGCTAGACTGCCGACCTACGTAATGAGGAATCCCACCTGAGGTCCCCCCGGAGGATTAAACACAGCTCCCTTCTGAAAATGTGTGCAAGTATGCAATTGCGGTCCCCCGGAGCACTGAACACAGCTCCTCTCCCCAATTCTGTGCAAAATAGGCAATTCAACAATTAAAACAATTTTTAAACAGCAGTATCGCAGTATCGATAAAATTTTAAAATATGCAGGGTTCACGTCACAGCCTCTACCTGCTAACCCGAGCTGCTAATGCAAGGATTAGACTGTGTCTCGCTGCGCGGCCGCGTCATCCGCCCCTTAAGAGGAGTGGTGAGCGTAGAGGCCGTCGCAGCTAGACTGCCGACCTACGTAATGAGGAATCCCACCTGAGGTCCCCCCGGAGCATTAAACACAGCTCCCTTCTGAAAATGTGTGCAAGTATGCAATTGCGGTCCCCTGGCACATTGAACACAGCTCCTCTCCCCAATTCTGTGCAAAATAGGCAATTCAAAAATTAAAACAATTTTTAAACAGCAGTATCGCAGTATCGATAACATTTTAAAATAGCCCCACACACCAGTCTCCAAGCCTCCCATAGCCCTGGTCCTGCGCTGACATGCCCCTCGAGGAGCCCTCCAGCTCCAGCTTCAGCTCTCACCCACTCCCGCTTGAGAGTGGGTCCACATATGAAAGTGTATTTGTGCGTTTGTATGTGTGTATTTATATATGTCTCTCTTTAGCCCTGAAGAAGTCCCTCCGGGACGAAACGCATCAGCTACTGGATTTTAGCTACCTGATTTGTTTCTATATGAAAGACAGCCCAATAAATAACTATTTTTGAAAAAAGAAACAACGTTGAATTGGAAGTTCTTCAATGTGCATATAAAGACTGCCCTCCATTCAATCTCAAAAGAATTTATTGTTGTGTGCGAAACCACTTTGTGTTCTAACTTGGAAATAAGCTGGTCCCTCATCATGTAGACTTTGCAAAGGAGAAAAAGAGGACCTCATTCATTGGATCTGCACCTGCCCCAAGACGTGCAAGCTTCGCACACAACTGTTAAAGAAAAGCTTCAACGACAGAGGCATCCATACAGAATCTCTAATAGTGTACCTGAATCCTGGGGATCCACAGTTAAACTGCAAACTTGATAAATTTCTGCCAATGGCCCCAATCGAGGAAATTGGAGCTAATACTTTATGAAAGTAAGACCGGGAATGGGTGAAGAGGCAATTGCTATTAAAAAAGAACTTACAGCCCAGGGATGATCCATGTCGATCAAACTCAATATTAATGTGCAAGTTCACTAGCACAAATTTAAAATTGTATTAATGGTCTGGGTTGAACATGTGACTAAATATAAGTCTACATTGGCTTTGCATATTTGCACAAACATTGTACCGCTTTCAAACAATCAATTTGGTTTTACGATACATTACATGAGTAAACATGAAGGGCCTTATCTACAAGAAAGTGACTCAGCGCAGCACCGCAAGCCATTTGGCTGCGCCGCAGTCAGTCACTTAGAAAGCACAGGGATGCGTCATATTTACAATAATATGTTGCAACCCTGTGGTTTCCCCATGCAGGCACCCTTGCACCACGGTGCAAGGGTGTCTGCGTTTTAGGGGAGATTGTTTTGTGCAAGAAGATGTCCCTACCTGCACAAAAACATTCACGAGAGGCGATTTTCGCTTTCTATGCTTGCTGAAGAATGCAGTATGCATAGAAAGAGGAAAAAACGAAGATAAATTAAAACTTTTCTCCTCGTTGCATGAACACCCACAGCAACACCCACGGCACACCCCTTTCACACAAAGTGCTGCGTGAAAAGGGGGCCCTTTTACAAGGACACGAAAAGCCACGCAGGGTGACTTTACAGGTCCTTGTAAATATGGGTTAGCAAAATTCACCACTGGTGTGTCACAAAAAGTAATGCACCGGCAGTGCAAGGGGCTTGTAAATATGCCCTGAAATTCTTGGGGTAATTCAATTGTTTACACCTTCTCTCAGGATGTTTTATCTTACGACTGTCTAGGGATGATCTCCCTCTATCGAATGTAATATTATTGTGGCCAGTCCACTGGCACAACTAAAAATCACACTAATCTGCTTTTAGTTGAAAAGGCAGCTGAAATCAGGTTTACATTGGGTTTGCGCAAACACTGAACCAGTTTTTAAACTACTAATTTGTTTTAAGATGCACAGTAGAAGTAAACATGAAATATTTAGGGTAAAATGAGGGTCAGCACTCTTTCTTAGGATGTATTATTTTATGATGTTATAATATTTTATAGTTTAAGCTCCGCAATTGTTATGGTTTAAATTAACGGAAACAACAAACTTGAATGAACACCGTAGACAAGATGGTGAGGCAAGTGTAGTGTCCACCGTCAGCATACATGCAAAACACCAAACATAACATCGGGTGCACATTCTGGGCCTCATTCTCTATATTTTGATGGATGGCAGCACAGCCAGCCTTGCTGCTGCACTGACAAGCATCAAAATAAAATGGCAGGAATGTGCCCTATCCCGAGCTCTCCATGCCACTGGAATCAAGCTATCCTGGCTGAAGAGGGGTGAAACCCCAAAACCGGTCCTAGGATGCTTGTTTTCAGACCAGTGAGGACCTGGCTTGGCAGTTCAGGCTGGACTGTTCCCTTTGGGCACAGGGTCAAGACTGATTTGTATATGGCTGGGTTCAAACTGAAATGGCATGGTGAGCAAAAAAACGATGGATTTAGGCCCAGATCTCTGGACTGGGGTGAATGTATGACATTGTTCTGCATTCTGTCCATCAACCGTTGTTTTTGCATTTGTCACCCCGAGTGGGACGGGTATGCCCAGACGTGGGTCCCATGCTCTCCATGGCACTGGAATCAAGCTATCCTGACTGAAGAGGGGTGAAACCCCGAAACCGGTCCTAGGATGCTTGTTTCCAGTCCAGGGAGGACCTAGCTTTGCAGTTCGGGCTGGACTGTTCCCATGAGGCACAGGGTGAAGACTGATTTGCATATGGCTGGGTTCAAACTGGAATGGCATGGTGAGCAAAAAAATGATGGATTTAGGCCCAGATCTCTGTACTGGGGTGAATGTAAGACATTGTTCTGCATTCTGTCCATCAACCGTTGTTTTTGCATTTGTCACCCCGAGTGGGACGGGTATGCCCAGACGTGGGTCCCTTGCTCTCCATGCCACTGGAATCAAGCTATCCTGACTGAAGAGGGGTGAAACCCCGAAATCGGTCCTAGGATGCTTGTTTCCAGTCCAGGGAGGACCTGGCTTTGCAGTTTGGGCCCAGATCTCTGTACTGGGGTGCATGTATGACATTGCTATGCATTCTGTCCATCAACTGTTGTTTTTGCATTTATATCTAGAAGATACAGCGCATTCCTGTCCTTCACCCCTGTTCCGGCGCACAAACAGCAGCCATGTGCAAACGCAAACACCCTTGCCCCATGGTGAAGGGTGCCAGGGATAATTGTTTTGTGTAGGAAGGGACACCTTCCTGCACAAAAGCAATAATTAATTGTGTTTTGCTCCTTCTATGCATGCTGCCGAATGTAGAACACATAGAAAGAGCAAAATGTGAGGTGAAATAAAAGTATTTCTCCTCGTTGCACCACTCCTATGCCTCCCTTTGGGAGGCGTAGGATTCTGAGGCATTCCCAGGTTTACCACACATTGCAAATCTGGAAATGTTTCAGGTTCCATAGATATTGCCTAAGAACACCCACAGTAACACCCATGGAACGCCCCTTTCATGCAGAGTAATGCGTGAAAGGCGCCCACATTTAAAAGGCAATGACGCGTCACGCATGTTAACTTTACATGCTAGTAAATATGGGCAGGCACACTGCGCCGCTGGTGCATCAAAATAAGTGATCGCATCGTTTATCCATCAGCTGCCGAATTAACATTTTGCTTTTGGACGTTCGGACCTGTATTCTTTTTTCATCCTTAATTTTGGGAAGTTTGACCTGCTAAAATATGGAAAGCAGCCAGCGCCCCTCAGCCAACCGTGGATAACTGGATTTTCCAGGAGCCGCTCTTTTGAGGTTTTTGGGAGTCCAGTCCAAAAGGCCTACTTTGCCCAGCAGTGAAGATCTCCCCGCCCCATCATCAGATAAGTACAACTCGGGACGCGCCGAATTCTATCTGCTGTGCAAGGGGACTGCAGGTCCCAGAAGCCCTGGTTGTTTCGAGGGAGGAGCTGCCTTCACTCGTGCTGAAAAGCGCGCATCGCCACCCACGACGCGGGACGCGCCGAACTCTGTCTGCTGTGCAAGGGGACTGCAGGTCCCAGAAGCCCTGGTTGTTTCGAGGGAGGAGCTGCCTTCACTCGCGCTGAAAAGCGCGCATCGCCACCCATGACGCGGGACGCGCCGAACTCTGTCTGCTGTGCAAGGGGACTGCAGGTCCCAGAAGCCCTGGTTGTTTCGAGGGAGGAGCTGCCTTCACTCGCGCTGAAAAGCGCGCATCGCCACCCATGACGCGGGACGCTCCAAACTCTGTCTGCTGTGCAAGGGGACTGCAGGTCCCAGTAGCCCTGGTTGTTTCGAGGGAGGAGCTGCCTTCACTCGCGCTGAAAAGCGCGCACCGCCACCCGTGACGCGGGACGCGCGCGGACTAAGCCCGGGCAAAGGGCGGGCCGTCTGTGGCCGTCAGGGGCCGAGGGAGGCTGGGCTGGGCCGCCCCTCTTGGTTAGTGTACCGGACTCAGCTATGGGCTGCCACGCTTCAGGATAGGCTGAGTGTAATCTGCAAAGGATTGAGTCCGGGCTGATTGCAGACTGTCTTGCAGCAATACATCAACAAAAAAAACAAAAAAGAAAACAAAGGAGGTACTGTTCATTGCCCTATCGTTGGGTCTGTTGTGACCCTTATTATATTCAATCCCAGCCTGTCTGTAACTTTAATCACCATATTTCTACAACACAGTTGGGTTAAAGGCGGGGGTGCACATTGTAGTGCTGCCCTCAGTATCGTACACTTAACATGGCTAAGTCCAAAAACACTCCAACTAGGGCGGGGGAGGAGTCAAGGGAACCCTAGACGCTTTCCTTACAAGAGCAGAGTCTTTGCTAACTCATGAGATTCAGCTGACAGAAGAGAGATTGTCATTAGATTCCCTCATAGCACAGAAACGATCGTCGCTGGGCAAAATAGCTAAGTGTTCCACGCCTCGAGTTGATACTCTATTAGATCAGGGTCACCCAGCTCATACCATACTCTCCCGCCTCACTAAAGCACAAGTCCACGTTAATACTCTAGTACATGGGGACACGGAGTTAGTTAACACTATTGGGTTGGTCAATACTGAGCCACTCCTCGACCAACATTCTTTAAGTAGAGAGGAAGGGCTGGCAGCTAGTACGACCGGTACTTGGGAGACGGGTGGTCTCGGCCAGGGGTGCATCCCTCTAACAGTAGAGAGCGAGTCAGACTCCTCACGGAGGATGGGTAGGGAAGTGGTTACACGCTCGAAAAAGTCCTTACTGGCCGCAGCTACCCCCCCTACAGCCAGTCCATCAGAAGCAAACAGGGTCACTGGGATCCCACTTAACAGTGGGGTGCATATAACAAGACCCGCAACTAAACCCAAACGTAGAGGGGCCATTAAAGCAAATAAAGTAGTAGGGGAGGGAGCCGAGAGCACAGTATGCCAAAACTGCCCAAATCTTAGCGGGGCGGATTGGTCCCAGGAAATCATCAAGGCGTTAGAGGTAAAACTGGAATTGCTCCTAACTAAATATTTGGGGCCGGTAATGGAAGAAATAAATAGACTGGAAGGGAAAATAAGTAGGTTGCTAGAACAGGATAGGGGATGGGTACCCGCGCCCTCACTACAGGCGAGGGAGGTGGGGACAGGCCCCGCCCAATGCCCAGAATCATTATGTGCCACCAAGGGATAGAGGAAGAAAATTTTAGGGGCACTAAGCCCACTGACATGAAGACGATAGCTAAATATGGTCCAATGGACATTACTAGGAGCCCAAGTAGGAAGGGTTTAAGCACTACCTTCGCCCCTGCCACTCTCAAGTCATACAGTGAAGGAAGAAAAGAGCCTGTCAATGCTCCTACCAGAAACACTGCTGACCAGGTACAGAGCATCCCGGGCCTCCAGACGCTGGATTTACCTCCTGCATCCTAGCCTTACACGGTAGTACTAGTAGGGGTTCCAGCACTTACTCAGGATAGAGAAGAGACAACAAGAACCCTGATTAATAAGGCTACACACTGGATGCATAACAATACGAATGTGAGTAGACTCCAGCACAGACACATTCTTATGGCTAGGAGGGTGGCATGGATCGGGGACAGTCAGAAAAAGTTTGCAGGAGATTGTGTAATTGTTAATTTCATGTACCCAGAGCTGGTAAGAGATTTGCTCGACTTCCGTCACGGGGACTTTGATAGAGGGACTAGTATAAAAATGCTGCCCTTGAATTTCTTCTATAGGGATTAAGCGAAAGAGGTAGGCCTTGTTGTTCACAGGCGTTGGGCAAATATTCAAGGCTGGGTGGACCGGCCCGGACCAGTAACAAATAGATTTGCCCCGCTCTCTGGTGCAGCCATATTGGACTAACTGGACTGACTGGGCACGGGAGGGAGTCGGGTGAATGCTATAACACATTAGAGTCTCTCTAAGTCTGACGCTGAAGGTTCGTCCGGAGATTTAGATTCAGGGATTTTACACCACAAGGTAACCAAGCAAGAGAAGGGGGGGAAGGTAGGGCAATAGTTGCAAGTAGGTTAGAAATAACATTACCCATAGGGAAGGTTAGCTTAGATAGTAGCATGGATGACCCAGCAACCATGGAGATTAGAGCGGTTTCTTGGAACATTGCAGGGATCTCAGCCAAAATACAAAATAAGGAATGGCTAGATTTTATTAGACAACACCACATTATCTGTCTCCAGGAAACGTGGGAAACTGATATTAGTGTCCCACACTTAGAGGGTTACAAAATGTTTTTTGTCCCTGCCTGCAAAACAATTATGGGTCGCGCGAAGGGTGGCCTAATAACCTACGTGTCGTTGACATCCCAAGGGTCCTGGGAGGATTTGGGAAGGGGTTCGGACTGCATTCAGGTTATTAGGTACCGTAAGAAGGGCCTAAAACTCATTTTGATAATTTTTTATAATGCGGGACAGTCTATGCCAAGGCTGCGCGAGCTAGACGATAGCTTGGCAGGCATACAAGAGGCAGAGGACAAAAGGTCCCAGCTCATACTATTGGGTGATTTCAATTGCCATCAATGCCCTTACCTGAAATGGGGCGGGGGAAAATGGGTTTCTTGTCCATCCACTAAGGACTGGCATTTAGAGCACTCCAGAGAGGGCAGGGAATTAAGTAAGATTCTGGGTACTTATGATTTAACACACACGATGGATCTAATCCAAGGTGGGATGATCAACACAATCAATCCTTCTTTTAAGGGCAAGGGGAAAGACACAATTATTGATTTTATTTTTGTTTCACATGCGCTTAAACGCAGGGTTATACATTTTAGCATAAATGTTAGTGCCTTCAGTGACCACAACCCACTGGTATTGTCCTTGAGGGACATCAACCAATCCACCCAGCTAGGTAACAGGATGACTAGCGGCCTATTTAAAGCGACTGATCAGGGTAGGAGAATAAGATGGAGCAATGTAGACGGGGAAGCGTTTTATAGAACGCTTCTCGCCAACTCTGAAAGTCAGACATGGAGGTGTCTAGATTCTACAGTGGAGGGCAGAGAACTGATTAGCGCATTTGAGGGCACTGCGCTGGACATTGATAGGCTACTGAGGGGCAAAAAGAAGTCCCAGGCCCACCAGTTTCCCAGATGGTTTGACAAAGTTTGCTTCAGGGCACAAAGGGATCTGAAGCTAGCACTTAAATGGTCCCTAAGGATAGGAGCAGGGCTGCGGAGTGCAGGGCCCAATATAAATTGGCCACAAAACAGAGAAAATATTCCCTACAGATTCAGGCATGGGAGACTTTGAGAGAGGCAGCCGAGCGCAGGGACATGAATAGTTTCTGGTGGGTGATTAATGACCCCTGTTTCCAGGCATCGAATAACCCGAAGGTGGCTTGTCATATCCTGCCTGAAGCCTGGACGTCTCACTTTAAAAACCTGTATAATCATGGCGGCTCGGTTGACCCATCAACTCCAGATACAGGTATTTTACCTAGTACGCGGACGCGTTTCTTGGTGGGCGAGATCAAGGAAGGAATAGACGCCCTGACAAGAAACAAGGCTCCAGGCCCTGATGGGATCCCCCCAGACCTATTTAAAAGCCAGGTTGATCTATGGGCCCCTATACTCACTAGAGTCCTCAATACAGCAGTAGAAGTAGGAATGCCTAGGGGGGAACAACCTTTACAACGCAACTGTTACAACGCACTACACTTACAACGCATTTCTTACAACGCAAAATCCATTACAACGCACTACACTTACAACGCATGACACTACAACGCATTTTTAAAAACTACCTTTACAACGCATTCCATTACAACGCCTACCATTACAACGCATAATATTACACTACACTATCCAACACTTACTCTACTGTTGCACCCCCTGGAGTTAGAATAGTCATTTTTACCCCTACACTATCCAACACTTACTCTACTGTTGCACCCCCTGGAGTTAGAATAGTAATTTTTACCCCTCTACTATCCAACACTTACCCTACTGTTGCACCCCCTGGAGTTAGAATAGTAATTTTTACCCCTATACTATCCAACACTTACCCTACTGTTGCACCCCCTGGAGTTAGAATAGTAATTTTTACCCCTATACTATCCAACACTTACCCCACTGTTGCACCCCCTTGAGTTAGAATAGTAATTTTTACCCCTATACTATCCAACACTTACCCTACTGTTGCACCCCCTGGAGTTAGAATAGCAATTTTTACCCCTATACTATCCAACACTTACCCTACTGTTGCACCCCCTGGAGTTAGAATAGCAATTTTTACCCCTATACTATCCAACACTTACCCTACTGTTGCACCCCCTGGAGTTAGAATAGTAATTTTTACCCCTATACTATCTAATACTTACCTTAAATGCAATTTAATATTATGCGTTGTAAGTGTAGTGCGTTGTAATGGATTATGCGTTGTAAAAAATGCGTTGTAAGTGCATGCGTTGTAAAAGTGTGCGTTGTAACGTCATACATCCATGCCCAGGTCATGGTCCACGGCTATTATTGTACCATTGTTTAAAAAGGGAAATAGGAGTGACCCGCAATGCTACCGCCCGATATCACTAATAGACGTGACAGCGAAAGTTCTAGGGAAGGTCATTCATAACCGTTTGATGGTCTGGGCCAATGAAAACGATATCATTATAGACACCCAGTATGGGTTCAGAAATGGCCGCTCTACAACAGACCAGTGCCTCAATCTTTACCATCTGGTGGCCAAGTACACCCTGGCAAGTGAGGGGACGGTGTACTTGGCTTTCATGGACTTAACTGCGGCATTTGACCGGGTAAACCGAAGGAAATTGTGGGAAATCTTAGGGCTCCTGGGCGTTGACCCAGGTTTGATATACATCCTAAGAATGTTACAGCTGAACACAACAGCACAGGTTTGATATAGCGATGAGGGGAATCTAACGGATCATTTCTCGTGCACCACGGGGGTAAGGCAAGGATGCATCCTGGCGCCCTTTCTATTTACGCTATACATAAATGGCTTAGATAAGGCGCTTGTAGATCTGGGGGTAGACTGCCCACGCATAGGGAGGAGAAGTATACCTGTCCACCTAAACGCGGACGATGCGGTTCTTCTGTCCCGCACAGGAAGGGGATTACAGTCTCTTATTGATGGCTTCGGCAGTTTCATGGCGGATTTAGATTTATCTCCCAATCTCACCAAATCATACATAATGGAAACAGGGAAAAGACCGACAAAGAATTTTATCTTTAAAATAGGGGCTCACAAACTAGAAAAAGTAAAGGTCTTTAACTATCTAGGGATTATATTTGACAAGCATCTTAATTTCAAAACTCTGTTCTCTGATAAATGTAGTCAACAAATTAGTTTGATGGGTTTAATTATGAACCGTGCTACAAGATTAGGTTGCTGGTCACCAAATGAAATTTTGCACTTGTATAGTTCGATATGTTGTGCCAAACTCTGTATGGGAGGGAGGTATGGGGCTTCAGAAATACGTCATTGATTCAAACTGAGGAAAATAAGTTCCTCAGAAGGGTCTTGCAAGTGCCCCAAAGTACGCCTTCCCACATTGTTCATGAGGAGCTAGGCCTCACCTATATTAGTGAAAGGTTAAGTTTTAAACCCATTACTTGCTGGATAAAAATATGGACTAACCCAGAGGCCAGTCTAAGTAGACAAATACTTGAGGACTGCATTGAGCGGGATAAAGGCCATCGGATACCCTGGATTATATATGTAAAGGACACCCTGAAATGGCTCGGTTATGCCAACTATTTTGATGAGCCCGCTACACTCACGCCCCGAGTCAAGGGTGCTATAAAGTCCGAATTTCTACGGCGCTCAGCTTGTGAAAGGGAGGACAGAGAACTGTCGAAAGTCTCAGTGAGAGGCCACCTGTTAACAAAATCATCACCGGTATTGGAACCCTACTTGTCGTATATACGCAACAAAAATGATAGATTTTTAATGACTAGATTCAGATTGAATCTCTTGCACCATATTTTATCTGTTCCTGCAGGGTACACAGTAGACATTGACACAAAGGGTCCTTGCGGCTGCGATCAGAGATCTCCGCAAGATACTCTTCATTTTGTTTTACTCTGTCCCTTTTATGCGTACCCATGGTCACTGTTTTTAAAAACTATTTTAAGACGCAATAAATTTACCCAGGTTAAGGTGGCATTATTGTTCTTGAAACTTTCCTCAGACCCATTTACGTTGTTCTGCACAGTGAACTTTTTAAGACTAGCTGTAAAACTAAGGAATACTAGAAGTGAGGTGTAGCTACCTTGGTTTCAGTGGGTATAGATGGGTAGGTTGCATCAATATTAGGCCTGTGCTAAAATTTCATTCCGTTCGCGGAAATTGCGATAATTTGACATTTTCACGTTCCGCGGAAAGCGCGAAAATGTCAAAATTTCCGCATTCCGCAGCTTTGCGATAATTTGGTTCTTGCTCGCGCTGTAAAATAATACATTCTTGCGCGCGCGCGATCGCCTTACCTGAATCCCTGCGTTCGCCGACAAGTTTTCTTGATCCGGTCGCGTTCTCCATGAGATGTTGTATTGTTTTTAGCCATTTGCGCTGTCTCGCGACAGTTCGCGCCCGCAGTGACGTCATGCGTCGCGCGATCAAGTCTTTCTTCTCGCGATCATGCACCGCGAGACAACTGAAAATAAGATGGCCGCGCCCGCGAGCAACCGCATGGGTAAGTTGGCGAGCCGCAACCATGCAGAAAATCTCGCGAACATGCGGGAAAAAAACTTCCGCATCTTCACGATATTTCCGCGTGTTTGCGATAATTTTTAACATTTTCGCGATAATTTGCGAAAGTGGATTTCGCAAATTCCGCCCACCCCTAATCAATATAGCCAGGGTTCCTTGTTTTCATTAGCTAATTTCAGGTTGAATGTAGGTATTTTTAATCTGTCCTGGTAGTAGTTTTTATGCAGACCCTTTGCCTCTCTTTTAACATTGTACCAGCCAAGGGCCTGCTTAATATTGTGTAATGGCTGGCTTAACGTTATTAGGGTGTATCGTGCTGTCTATATTGGTCCTGCCCACGTTATAGTATACCGATTTTACTTGTCAAATCCTTGCACTTTATCACTTTATGCTGCTATTTTCGGAGTCCCTTTCACCGAGTGGCCCTATAATTCTCATGTCCCGGACGGTTTTGAGATGTTGTTTTGGCTAACTGTAGATGATGTGAAGTTTTTTATTGTTTTTAATCATGTGTAAATTGTCTTAATCATGAAATGTTTTATCGTGTTATTTGTGTCATGCTCTTTTATGGATATTTTTATATCCGAATAAAGATTCATTGATTGATTAAGTGACGCAGCGGCAGCGCAATGCATTGTAAATGAGGGCCTCTGCTTGAGCTCCATAGGGAAAATCAGAAATGTTTTAAACTTATTTTACATTTTCGCCTTCTTCCAAAAGAGGTTTAATCAGAGCAGGTAAATTTAGAGCGATCAACCTCTCCCTTGTGTAATGCCCACCAAACCCCCAACTTTAGCAAAGCTGACATTCCCAGTCAAAATTACAACTCTTTTTCTCATTTTGCATATTGTATTTATGGTTTGTCTGCAGTGTGAACCATGCAATGCCATCAGAGTATTATTGCACAGCATTCTAAGAGATGCCAGCCATCCTACCACCAAACTAACAACCTTAGTGCACTCACTCTTCACTGTTTATGTGTCTCTCCTCTCATCTCCACCTCTTCTCTTACCTCTACCTTTCTCCCTAGCCTCTTTCCTCCTCTTCTCTTACCTCTACCGTTCTCCCTAGCCTCTCTCCACCTCTTCTCTTACATCTACGTTTCTCCCTAATGCCTCCCTAGCCTCTCTCCACCTATTCTCTTACCTCTACCTTTCTCTCTAACCTCTCACTAGCCTCTCTTCACCTCTTCTCTTACCTCTACCTTTCTCTCTAACCTCTCACTAGCCCCTGTCCACCTCTTCTCTTACCTCTACCTTTCTCCCTAGCCTCTCTCCATCTCTACTCTTATCTCTACCTTTCTCCGTAGTATCTCCCTAGCTTCTCTTCACCTCTTCCCTTACCTCTACATTTCTCCCTAAAGCCTCCCTAGCCTCTCTCCACCTCTTCTCTTACCTTTACCTTTCTCCCTAACCACTTCCTAGCATCTGTCCACTTTTTTTCTTACCTCTACCTTTATCCCTAGCCTCTCCCGAGACTCTCCCCACCTCTTCTCTTACCTCTATCTTTCTCCTTAACCCCTCTCTCCACTTTTCTTACCTTCACCTTTCTCCCTAACCTCTTCCTAGCCTCTCTCCACCTCTTCTCTTACCTCTACCTTTTTCCCTAACCTCTTTTCACCTCTTCTCTTACCTCGTCCTTTTTCCCTAACCTCTCTCTTCACCTCTTCTCTTCTCTTACCTCTAGCTTTCTCCCTAGCATCTCACTAGCTTCTCTCCACCTTTTCTGTTACCTCTATCTTTCAACCTAGCCTCTCCCTAGCCTCTTTCCACCTCTTCTCTTATCTCTATCTTACTCCCTAACACCTCCCTAGCCTCTCTCCACCTCTTCTCTTACCTCTACCTTTCTCCTTGACCTCTCCCTAGCCTCTCTCCACCTTTTCTCTTACCTCTACCTTTCTCCCTAACACCTCCCTAGCCTCTGTCCACCTCTTTTCTTACCTCCACGTGTCTCCCTAATGCCTCCCTAGCCTCTCCCCAGCCTCTTTCCACCTCTTCTCTTACCTCTACCGTTCTCCACAGCCTCTCTCCACCTTTTCTCTTAACTTTACTTTTCTCTCTAGCCTCTTATTAGCCTATCTCCACCTCTTCTCTTAACCTTTCCTTCCTCCATCGCCTCTCTCCACCTATTCTCTTACCTCTACCTTTCTCTCAAGCCTCTCTCCACCTCTTCTCTTACCTCTACCTTTCTCCCTAGCCTCTCTCCACCTCTTCTCTTATCTCTACCATTCTCCCTAACCTCTTCCTGGACTCACTTCACCTCTTCTCTTACCTCTACCTTTCTCCCTAACCTCTCCCTAGCCTCTCTTCACCTCTTCTCTTACCTCTACCTTTCTCCTAACCTCTCACTAGCCTCTCTCCCCCTATTCTCTTACCTCTACCTTTCTCGCTAGCCTCTCTCCATCTCTTATCTTACCTCTACCATTCTCCCTAGTATCTCCCTAGCTTCTCTTCACCGCTTCCCTTACCGCTACATTTCTCCCTAAAGCCTCCCTAGCCTCCCTCCACCTCTTCTCTTACCTTTACCTTTCTCCCTATCCTCTTCCTAGCATCTGTCCACTTCTTTTCTGACCTCTACCATTCTCCATAGCCTCTCCTGAGCCTCTCTCCACCTCTTCTCTTACCTCTATCTTTCTCCCTAACCCCTCTCTCCACTTCTCTTACCTTCACCTTTCTCCCTAACCTCTTCCTAGCCTCTCTCCACCTCTACTCTTACCTCTACCTTTCTCCCTAACCTCTCTTCACCTCTTCTCTTACCTCTACCTTTTCCCTAACCTCTCTCTTCACCTCTTCTCTTACCTCTACCTTTCTCCCTAGCCTCTCACTAGCTTCTCTCCACCTCTTCTGTTACCTCTATCTTTCGCCCTAACCTCTCCCTAACCTCTCTCCACCTCTTCTCTTACCTCTACCGTTCTCCTTGACCTCTCCCTAGCCTCTCTCCACCTCTTCTCTTATCTCTACCTTTTTCCACAGCCTCTCTCCAACTCTTCTCTGACCTCTACCTTTCTCTCTAGCCTCTCACTAGCCTCTCCCCATCTCTTCTCCCCTCTTACCTCTACCTTTCTCCCTAGCCTCTCACTAACCTCTCCCTAGCCTCTCTTCACCACTTCTCTTACCTCTACCTTTTACCTAACCTCTCCCTAACCTCTCTCCACATCTTCTCTTACCTCTACCTTTCTCTCTAGCCTCTCCCTAGCCTCTCTTTTCACCTCTTCTCTTACCTTTACCTTTCTCTTAAGCCTCTCATTTAAAAGGCCATGAAACGTCACGCATGGTGACTTTACGTGCTAGTAAATATGGGCAGGCACACTGCGCCGCTGATGCGTCAAAATAAGTGACGCAGCGGCTGTGCAATGCATTGTAAATGAGGGCCTCTGCTTGAGCTCCATAGGGAAAATCGGAAATGTTTTTAACTTATTTTACATTTTCGCCTTCCTCCAAAAGAGGTTTAATCAGAGCAGGTAAATTTAGAGCGATCAACCACTCCCTTGTGTAATGCCCGCCAAACCCCCAACTTTAGCAAAGCTGACATTCCCAGTCAAAATTACAACTCTTTTTCTCATTTTGCATATTGTATTTATGGTTCTTCTGTGGTGTGTACCATGCAATGCCATCAAGGTATTATTGTACAGCATTGTAAGAGATGCCAGCTGATCCTACCACCAAACTAACAACCTTAGTGCACTCACTCTTCATTGTTTATGTGTCTCTCCTCTCATCTACACCTCTTCTCCTACCTCTACCTTTCTCCCTAGCCTCTCTTCTCCTCTTCTCTTACCTCTACCTTTCTCTCTAATGCCTCCCTAGCCTCTCTCGACCTATTCTGTTACCTCGACCTTTCTCCCTAGCCTCTCTCCACCTCTTCTCTTATCTCTACCTTTCTCCCGAACCTCTTCCTGGCCTCTCTTCACCTCTTCTCTTACCTCTACCTTCCTCCCTAACCTCCCACTAGCCTCTCTAAACCTCTTCTCTTACCTCTACCTTTCTCCCTAGCCTCTCTCCATCTCTTCTCTTACCTCTACCTTTCTCCCTAGTATCTACCTAGCTTCTCCCCACCTCTTCTGTTACATCTATCTTTTGCACTAGCCTCTCCCTAGCCTCTTTCCACCTCTTCTCTTACCTCTATCTTTCTATCTAACACCTCCTTAGCCTCTCTCCACCTCTTCTCTTACCGTTACCTTTCCCTCTAACCTCTCCTTAGCCTATCTCCACCTCTTCTCTTAACTTTACCTTCCTCCATCGCCTCTCTCCACCTCTTCTCTCACCTTTACGTTTCTCCCTAGCCTCTCCCCACCTCTTCTCTGACCTCTACCTTTCTCTCTAGCCTCTAACTAGCCTCTCCCCATCTCTTCTCCCCTCTTACCTCTACCTTTCTCCCTAGCCTCTCACTAACCTCTCCCTAGCCTCTCGTCACCTCTTCTGTTACCTCTATCGTTTCCCTATCCTCTCCCTAACCTCTCTCCACACCTTCTCTTACCTCTACCTTTCTCCCTAGCCTCTCTTTTCACCTCTTCTCTTACCTTTACCCTTCTCTCAAGCCTCTCCCTAGCTTCTTTTCCTGCGTGGCTCCACTTACGAGCAGCACAGGTGAGCACACTCGCACACTCGCCCATAAGGTGTCACTAATATTTTAAAGATACCATGCGCAATGATTACAGGCTCTGAAAGCTTCTGTGATTGGATATCTCCCAATGCCCTCCCCAAGCATGTCACAAGGATCATTCCAACAACAGGACCCTGGGTTAGGCCTATAAATAGACATGTATTTAGCCGTCTTACTATCCGGGAACAGGGCGTCACTAGTCTTTTGTCCCTTTGGGTCTTTCGGTCACTGAGCCAGTGAGCACCGCGTGCTGACCCACCCTTTCTAAGCATGTCTAGCTGGGTGTTCCTACACAGATTTTTAAGACGACCTTCAGAGTGTTTTTTTAAACACATTTCCAAAACGATTGTTGTTTAAACAAAGAGGAAGTTAAAAGCTTCCCTTGTGTAATGCCCGCCAAACCCCCAACTTTAGCAAAGCTGACATTCCCAGGCAAAATTACAACTCTTTTTCTCATTTTGCATATTGTATTTATGGTTCTTCTGTGGTGTGAACCATGCAATGCCATCAGAGTATTATTGTACAGCACTCTAAGAGATGCCAGCCATCCTACCACCAAACTAACAACCTTAGTGCACTCACTCTTCACTGTTTGTGTCCCTCCTCTCATCTCCACCTCTTCTCCTACCTCTACCTTTCTCCCTAGCCTCTTTCCTCCTCTTCTCTTACCTCTACCTTTCTCTCTAATGCCTCCCTAGCCTCTCTCCACCTATTCTCTTACCTCTACCTTTCTCTCTTGCCTCTCTCCTCCTCTTCTCTTACCTCTACCTTTCTCCCAAAAGCCTCCCTAGTCTCTCTCCACCTCTTCTCTTACCCCCACGTTTCTCCCTAATGCCTCCCTAGCCTCTCTCCACCTATTCTCTTACCTCTACCTTTCTCCCTAGCCTCTCTCCAGCTCTTCCCTAGCTTATTTTCCTGCGTGGCTCCACTTACGAGCAGCACAGGTGAGCAGGCGAGCACACTCACCCATGGGTGTGTCACTAACGTGTCACTAATATTTTAAAGATACCATGCACAATGATTACCGGCTCTGAAAGCTTCTGTGATTGGATATCTCCCAATGCCCTCACCAAGCATGTCACAAGGATCATTCCAACAACAGGACCCTGGGCTAGGCCTATAAATAGACATTTATTAGACGTCTAGTATCCGGGAACAGGGCGTCTCTAGTCTTCTGTGCCTTTGGGTCTTTCGGTCACTGAGCCAGTGAGCACCGCGTGCTGACCCACCCTTTCTAAGCATGTCTAGCTGGGTATATATACACAGATTTGTAAGACGACCTTCAGAGTGTTTTTTGAAACACATTTCCAAAACTATTGCTGTTTAAACAAAGAGGAAGTTAAAAGCTTCCCTTGGATGGGTCATTCTTTAGCAGAAACTCAAACGTCATGCAGGGCAGAAAATGTAGTTTGACTCAGACAAACTGCTTATTTATTGATGTGAAGGAACCCATCATACACAAGCAGTGTGGATTGGAAGGCTGGGCCTAGGACCGATATTAATACTCTGCACAGACCAACCCCTTTGCAATCCACTGTGCACACCGTGCAATGTGTTAGTGCTTTTGTCTTTACCACATAGAGGAATAGAAACAAAGTGGGAAGAGGGCGAGGTGTGGTCTGGTGACCAAGGTGACCTACCCGCAAAGAAGGGTTGACATAAGTGCAACACAGAATGGAAACACCCCAAGTCAAAAAGGAAGATCATCCTGGAGTCATTCTGAAGTCATCCGATGACTTCAGCCAGGCTATTCCTGCAATTATCTGGGGAATTCATCCAAAGCCTTCCTAAAGTATGCCTATAGGGATACATATTTAAATGAGATGAGTCTAGAGTCATCAGAGAAACTACTCCAGGATTGGTTTCTGATGACTTCAATTAAAAGAGTGTGATGATCTCCTACTACTCCAGAAATACTAAGTGACAACTTCAGGATGAGAGTGGATTACTCCTGGATGATTCCAGGACAACTTTATGATGAGCACCGATTACTCTAGGATGATTTCATGATAACTTTAGGATGAGTGCAGATTAGTCCTGGAGGATTTCAATACAACTTCAAGATGAGTGTGGATTACTTTAGGATGCTTTCATGAAAACTTCAGGACAAGCTTGAAGTTCTTAGATGATTTCATGTCAACTATGCAATAAGATTACTACAAGAATTGCTGGGGATTACTCCTGAAAGATTAAATATCAGAAATGGTTTGAGTTTGTGCTACACAAGAACACACTCTGCAAATACCACTTCCAATTCACGGATCCTCAAGCAAAATTTAGAAACCCACATTTGCTGGTAAGTAAATACTAGGAAGATCACTTCCTCCATGACAAAAAGGGCATTGTGGTGGGATGCAACATTTCTATTAACTGTCTACTATGAATTATAAATAATTAGCCATCAGGCCAATTGGTATTAATTCTTTAGCCCACTATTTCATGAAGCACAATGGCAGAAGTTAGACTGTTATAAAATGAATCTGCAATAAAGTTGGGTGCAGGCAAGTCAGTCAAAGATTTTGCATTGTACGGACACCCTGCAGCTTGTCACTATACCATACTCGTGGATCTTTCCTTCACTGGAGGTGCAAGCCATTAGCTAATGTTTTTCTTTTCAAATATGGAGACTCCCTATGGTAAAGGACTGGAAAAAAATGATGAAAACAAAACAGATCTGAAATGTGAGAACATTTGATTTATTTAAGTAAAGTAGGTACTTGGCCTTGTAGGGACTCATGATACTGCACAATATAATAACATTAATAAGTATACAAAGAGTAATAGAGTAATAATTCAAAATAAAAACAACTGCAAAGTGTATTTCCACTATCTGAGCTTTCTTTAGGCCTCTTTTAGCATTACAGACCTTTAAGGCACACTTCCTCCTCATGTTGTCTAGGGATGACCAGAGCTGTTAGCCTTGCACAAAGATTTCACGTATCTGAAAAAATAAAAACATACATCAGTAGCTCGTTTCAAACACTTCATTTTACTTTTTAATATAGCCAGCCCACCTTCAAAAACAGCAAAGGAACCCCCTACACTGTATAGTTTGGGGAATGAGATGATCATGCCACATGACCAGTTAACTATGGGTGCACTTTCTTTTGAGTGGAGAGTTCAGGGAAGATGGGGTGAAATTAGAAGATTGGTCTGGGTGAGGACAAAAAAAGAAAATGTGCAAGTTGCTTTCTGATGTTTAGGTGTGAGGGTGCAAGTTAAAGTTACAGGGGAACAGTCCCAGTGTGTAAGGAAGCAGCCATCCATCTCCAGAAGTGCTCCTTTTCATATTTTAAACTGTTTTTGATTTAGAAAAAGCAACTGAGTTTCCCAGAGTTACAAGCAATATGGATCACCACGGGCATATTATGTAAAGTGCCACAGAGGCACAAAGGGTAAGTACACCCACTTCACACATTTCTGCAGGCAGTTTAATATGACAAAAGGGGCTATAGACTCTTGTGCAGCTCCTCTATAAAATAACCAATTCCAGTGCTATCATAAGGTGCATTTTCCTCAATTGCTTCAGGGTGTAGCTTCATGCAATGAGGAAAAGATCTTTACCTGTGCACCCAAATCGTATTATGCACACTGATGCAGATGTAAAGAGGCAGTCAGGAGGCGCACTGACTGTCCCCCCTCCGAAAGGACATTCCATGTACCCTGCAAGCGGGTACAGTCATTCACTGCACCTGCCTGCCAGAGGATTCCTTGACCCCCTTTGAAGTGCAGACCTTCAATCTTTCACTGTAAAATAACTGCTTCACCTTTCACTAATGAGCTGCCCTGGAGCCAGTGCGTTATATATAATATGGCAGCTGTCCCTGTTTGTGCCTGTACACCTCATTAACGGTGCCTCATGAGGCCCCAGATGTGGCCCTTTGGTCAAAATATTCTGGCTTTAATATGGGTATCTGAGGGAAATCTGGTATCAATCAATCAGGGTTGGTAAAGCGCAGCTACTCACCAGCGGGTGTCTCAAGGTGCTGGGGGGTTGGCGGCTCTTTTGTATTCTGGGGTCATCCGAAGAGCCAGGTCTTGAGGTCCTTTTTGAACTAGAGCAGTGTAGGGACTTGCCATGGGTGGAAGGGGAGGTCGTTCCAGGCTTTCGGTGCGAGGTAGGAGAAGGACTATTGAACTGTACTTGTTAAAATAAATGTCCTGTTGAACAGTAATCAATTCTTTATAGGGGCCTACATTCAAGTGCTAGGAAGAGGGTTATTGGTTTACAGAATACAAGGACCTGGTAAAGTTAGAGGCAAAGGTGTGTGCTATCAATTAGTTTTTCTGTCGCCCAAATATCTGGTTGAGCTTTTAGTGCGAGACCAGAGAAGCTCTGCTCATTTGTGTATCTAATGTGTTTCACCAACAATATACATGTTTGGCCTGAAGCTTTGAGACTAGACGGATTGGGCATGTTTTAGCCATTAAAGTACCAATCCAGTGTACATCAAAGGCAGGCATTCCGAGGCTGAATCTTAGTTACTCTTTTCACGGATGTAAGCTCTCTTGGTGAAAAGGGATTTATCCTGAAAAAATGCATCTTGTTAGGTAGCTTATCTTCAAACATGCAATTGTGTTACTTTACACATTCTGTAAAAATAAAAGTGGTTGTTTGTGATTGGCGATTAATTGACAGCTATACACAACATAAGTAAAGATGATCAAGAACTGGTGAGTTTTTACCAAAATTATACAGGCCATGGTTACCTTCAGGATTCTAACAGAAACAATACAGTAAAAAATGAAAAATAAAAACAAGTCACCTTTTATGATCCACTGTATAGTTGAGGATGCTTCACACATTACCGTTCTTGAATTTGTTGTGGTAGACAGGGCTGCTTGAAAATGCTATATGCCCAACTAATTGACATATCCTTAAGTGCACCATAAACATGCTATAATGGAAAGCAAAATAAGAGTTTTGTTTAGGGTGAGCCCTTTGGTGAACACACAAGAGGAATAACGGGGAAAAGTGTCATGGGATTAAGTTCTGTGGGTTATATGGCAAAGAAAACACCACAGCTGTTATTTACCTGGCTTATAATATAATAGCAATCACTTACCTTTCAAAGAATCACTCTCAACTTCTAACCCTCTCACTTCCGCCTGCAAGAATGTACTTTCATTCAGGGAACCAGCAGTGCAATCAATTCAATTGCTGTCATTTCTACTAATAAAGGACAGTGATTTCCTAGAGGGTCCAAGAAAATATTTATTAGGCATATAATGGATAATTACCTAGGATATCCCATGAGCAGCAATGAAGGCATGGATTAAAAATGTGTAAAGAATATTATTAGTGGAAATCTAATAGCGATAGTAAGATGTGGGAGTTTTTCTTGGCAGATTGTATAGATAGTGCTCTAGTATTAAAGTTTAAGTATTTGTCAAAGGGGTAGAAGGCATAATGAGAAAGGTACAGGTTTGTAAAGAGATGGCAATATATAGGACCATATTACACAGCTACCAGTTATGTATTATTACATTGCATGTTTATTCTGGCGTAGTTCAGACCCCCCAGGATTTCGCGATTTGCGAAACAATTGCGAAATCTGCACTTTTGTAAAAATGCTGCGATTTTTACAAAAATGCCCGCAAAATATGTTTTTTTTAGAAAGCTGCAGATCACCCTCTCTTTTCTGGCTCTGTGCTGCCACTGAGCCAGTAAAGAGAGGGTGAGCAACAGGCCAGCAGGCAGCAGAGGTGTCAAATGCCTCTGCTGCTTGCCTTTGAAATGCAGCTAGCCCCCTCCTGAGAAATTGTTCACGTTTGTGTGACCCCTGCAGACTAACCCTTAACCTCCCACATCTCCTATTACTTATTTTTTTACCTACCCTCAACCTTCTCTGCCGCCACCCCCACCCCTCCAAGCTCTTCACCCCTCTGCACAAGTTGTCTGATGCCAAAAAAAACAGGTTTCATATGGTAATCTGCTCTCTTTGGTATCAGACACCCTCCGGTTCCAGGCTCTGCGCTGCTCGAAACTCTGAAAAGTTACAGACTGTGACATAGCACAGTCTCCAGCAGTGACGGAGCACAAGACTTCGGCATTTTTGTAGCTGGCACATTCTTTGCCCACTGCAAAAATACACCAAATTTTAAGATTTTGGGGTGAAAAATGTGCTTTTTTTTGCAGCCAATTTTGCCACTCAAAGCCGCAAAATCACGGGGCTTCTGGTAGTTACTTCAAATAACAGTTTGCTTCAAAGTGCACCTAAAAGTGAGAACTGGTTGGGATTAGAATATTTAGGTTTCATCTTTAATAAACAATTTGTTGATTACAAAAATAGAAATGGCGAGGTTAAGTGGATTTATGCTTGTCTGTGCCTGCAGCGCTTATGGCATAATTATAGATTTACTGCATTTGCCATTTAATTTACTTTATTTCACCAGAAAATTTTCTTTCTAGCTCTAATATATCAAAATACTGGTAGATAATTAATTAGCCATATAATATGCTTTTTTTGCTGCAGAATTTAGATAACCTTGTAGCAGAGTGGTTTGGGAGCTGTCGTTACGATGATGAAATCTGTATTTCACAGTCAACTGTAAAAATTTCTGCATATTTTACGGTACCCAACGATACATTGGCTGTTATGTGAAATAGAAAAAAAAAACACCAAAACATGATTGATTTTTACTAAGCCTGGGCAAAGCACTACGCTACGCTCGCGTAGTTTGAGAAGTACGCGCTACTTCGCACTACGCGAATTGCACGTAGCACAGTGCGAACACGCGTAGCGTAGTGTTGCGTAGTGCTGCGGTAATTTTTTGCTTGCTCGCGGTCCTCAGCGTCAAGTTGGCGACCGCGAGCAAGCAAAATGACATCCCGGCGAGACTTTTTCCTTGTTCGCGATCAGCAACATCAAGTTGGCGATCGCGAGCATGGAAAATAAACCTTCCGGCGAGATTCCCAACGTGAGGAGGTCAGGATTCTCATTGCGAGTGGTCGCGTATGCAGGAAACGTAACCCCCACCCAAGTTAACAAGTAAACATGCCCTGTACATACCTTACCTCCAGGGTCTGGTCACTTCGGGGGGTGGGGGTGTGTCCACCAAGGCCTGCGTCCCGCCACAACGGAAGTGGACGTGGACGCGTCCCAACACCACAACAATTGTGGTACGCACCGTACCCACGCCTTAAGAGCGTGGGTACGGGTCGTACTACCATTCTTGGGGTGACGTAGGGGTACGCGTGGTGTGACCCGTACCCACGCTCTGAAGGCCTGGGTACGGGTCGTACCCCCAATGTTGGGGTGCCGTAGGGGTACGGCCCGTACCCAGACCTTCAGAGCGTGGGTACGGGTTGCACCATGCGTACCCCTACGTCACCCCAAGAATGGTGGTATGGTCCATACCCAGGCCCTTAGAACGTGGGTACGGGCCGTACCAAAATTGTTGGGGTGACGTAGGGGTACGCGTGGTACGGGCCGTACCCACGCTCTCAAGGCCTGGGTACAGGCCATACCCCTAAGGCACCCCAACATTGGGGGTACGGCCCGTACCCAGGCCTACGGAGCGTGGGTACGGGTCGCACCACGCATACCCCTACGTCACCCCAACAATGGTGGCATGGCCCGTACCCAGTCCTTGACAACGTGGGTACGGGCCGTACCGCCATTGTTGGGGTGACGTAGGGGTACGCGTGGTGCGACCCGTACCCACGCTCTGAAGGCCTGGGTACAGGCCGTAGCCCCAATGTTAGGGTGCCGTAGGGGTACGGCCCGTACCCAGGCCTTCAGAGCGTGGATACAGGTCGCACCACGCGTACCCCTACGTCACCCCAACAATGGTGGTACGGCCCGTACCCACGCCTTGAGAGCGTGCGTACGGGTCGTACCATGCGTACCCCTACGTCACCCCAAGAATGGTGGTACGGCCCGTACCCAGGCCTTTATAACGTGTGTACGGGCCGTACCGCCATTGTTGGGGTGACATAGGGGTACGCGTGGTACGGGCCGTACCCACGCTCTCAAGGCCTGGGTACGGGCCGTACCACCATTGTTGGGGTGACGTAGGGGTACGCGTGGTGCGACCCGTACACACGTTCTCAGAGCATGGGTACAGAGCGCATCACGCATACCCCTAGGGCACCAGCACATCATTGATACAAGGCGTACACACGCCACGAATGATGGGATAGGGCCTGGTGCAGCATCTGACCAGTATATTGGGGGGGTGTATGCCCAGGTGAGCAGTGTACTGCACCAAGGGTGCAGGCGGGTGGGTGGGTGTCATGCTACGATCCACATCAGTGGACAGAGACATAGGGGCGGGTGCCTATCACTCCCAGACATATGAGGGGTGGGTGCAGAGGACTCCCAGCAGTGCCCAGACATATGAGTGGTGGGTGTAGAGGACTCCCAGCAGTGCCCAGACATATGAGGGGTGGGTGCCTATCACTCCCAGCAGTGCCCAGACATATGAGGGGTGGGTGCAGAGGACTCCCAGCAGTGCTCAGACATATGAGGGATGGGTGCCTATCACTCCCAGCAGTGCCCAGACATATGAGGGGTGGGTGCCTATCACTCCCAGCACTGCCCAGACATATGAGTGGTGGGTGCCTATCAATCCCAGCAGTGCCCAGACACATGAGGGGTGGGTGCATCCTCCTCCGATGACCAAAACTCCATGGGTGCATGAAGGCATCCACAATGTGCGACTATGTTGAGAGTGCCATGACAACACATTACTGACAGCAGTGTCCCACTCCCATGAGGATGGATGTCCTTCCCCCACTGCATGACACACCACATTTGGGTGTGATGACAAATTACACATGCATATCCACCCCTGGCGGTGGCAGCACAATACACACACTGAGATCATGCAACAAGACTGTATACTCATGTTAAACCCTACTAAACTAAGAGAGCCTAAGGGAACACACACTGTCACGCACATTCCAGGACTGATAGGAATGTACAGGTGCTGGGGCAGCCAACAAGTTGCTGCCTCCCATGGAAGGAAAAGGGTGGAGTACCCACAGATACAATGCCCACAATTGTCAGTCAGGTGCCCAAATACCCTGCAGAACAAGTAACACGTGTGTGCTAGGCTGGGAGTACACACATGCATAGTGCGGAAAAGGGACCATGTCCACATGAAGCCATGGCAACATACTCCATACACAAGTACAGTGACTACCAAGGATGGTACAGACGATGCAGGCGGAGACATTGCTCAGCAGGCATGGCCAAAGTTGAAGGGATCCGTCACACACCAAGGAAATGTAGACACAGGTCAGCACAACAATTGGGAAACACCCTGCAGGGAAGATGTCAGGTGCCACAGAGGAAGGAACACTCCTTGGGACAATGTCACCATACAGTAAGAGCTTACATGACCAAAGATTATTTGCAGAGACCTTGTGATGGCACGCAGATACCAGGGTCCACCCCATGACCAGCACACTACAACATTTCCCAGACACCTAACACATTATCACCACCCCAACTCATGGAGCAGCAGCACCAACAGCAATACCAGAAAAGCATTAGTGTGCAAATGAAAAACAAAATGCTTTATTCAGCATAAAAATAATATTTGAATTGAAATGTACACTATATGCAAGGCCCAGAGGCCAGTCCATATGTGAACTCGTGGGGGGGACACATTGGGACGCGTCTCCCCTAGCTTGCCTGCACAGTTCAGAGTTCCTTTACATCCACAGGGGGGGGGCATCATGTGGGGGGGAAGGACCAGGCACCACAGGGACAGGAGGGGCAAGGGTAGGTGTTGTAGGTGCAGGGACGGACGACTCCACCACAGGGGGTGGGGCAGCGCCAAAGTGGTGGTTAGGATGGCGCTGCACACGGTTGCAAGGTCTTTCAGCATCTCACCTGCACCCGAAGGAACCACAGGCCCCAAGGAGGGGGGGGTCGGAGGGATGGGTTGCAGCCCTACTGGGGGAGGATGTGGACAGGGGGGGCGACTCAACACCCCTGCCCGGGGACTTCCTCGACCGCTTGCGGGGTGGTGTCACACTGGGGCTGAGGGACAGACTGGCCATGAAGGACTCTTTGTCTGACTGTTGGGCAGGGGAGCTAAGGGGAGTGGTTTTGGAGGAAGTGGGTCGTGAGGACCGCGGACTCCCACTGTGGCTGCGTGTCTGCCGTTTCCCCCCGACCCAGTAGGTGTGCCTACTTCCCCCTGTGTGTGCGTGACAGGAGGTGTGCGCTTGGCCTTCCCTGTTGGTGTGCTGCCTGTGTCTGGTGGGGTGCGTGCATGGGGATGTCTGGGTGTGCTTGGGACAGGCATGGGAGTGGGAAGTGTGGATGGTGCAGGGGTAGGGGGGGGACGGAGCGCTGCAGGAGACCCACTGATGCCGTCAGTGACGAGTCCATGGACCTCAGCAACATCCGTTGGTCAGACATCGCTGCTGACATGCCCTCCATGTACGACACCATCTGTGTCAGTAGTCTGGTGTGGCCATGGAGGACATTAAGCAGCGATGTCTAACCAACCTGCCACTGCCGCAGGATGTCCACAGACTCGGCATTGACGGCGGCAGGGGAGACAGGGGCAGGGGGTGCGGTGCCTGGCACGAAGGAGACATGTTGTCGCCTAGCACGGACAGAAGGGACCCATGCAAGTGGGAGGGCGGTGATGGGAATGGAAGGGGCGGCGAGAGATAGAGTGCTGCTTTCAGCTGTGGGAGCAGCCTCCACCCCCTCTGGGAGCTCAGCCTCGGACCCGTCAGCGTCATAGTCGGTGTTGGGACTGGACAGGTCCTCCGCCTGACTCCCCTCGCCCTCCATGCCACTTGCTGCGCCAGACTCCCCAGCACTGGTTGCACCAGTGCTGGATCCCTCCTCCACGTCCGTGCCAGTGTCTCCCTCGGTATCCCCCGACGATGCTGTGGGCAAGGTGAAGAGACAGGAAATAATCAGACACCTGTATACATATGACACATGAGTCCAAACTACATAGGTCACAGTGCATAGCATGAAAAGCATCATGAGTAACATCTACAATACTACGCACATATGTAGGCCCTGCACTACACAGTTGGTTGACCCACCATGCCACTTTGAAACAATGGAGAGCATGACACAACAGCAAAGAACTTGATATCGAATTGTACAGAGAAGCAAGTGTCTGTGGACAGTTGAGCACAGCATCTGGACCACACACCGTTGCCAAAAAAGGATGAGCAGGAACCATGTCTTTAAACTTTAGACACATGCTGCAAAGCACAAACATTAAACCCTGCACAACATGACTGGGTCAATACTTGTTGAGTGTCTGTTCAGACTGTCATCACACACAGGCCAGACCTGGATAGGAGACATAAGGTTTGGACATGTAGGCCTTGGCCGCACAAACCCCCCCCCCCTAATTGAGACTATGTGATTGAGACAGAGGAAGGACTTACACCTCTTCATCTGGGATCACAAAATTGGGCTTCATGAAATCCAAAGTGCACTCTAACTAACCCTCGTGGGGCTGACCACCCATATTATTGACAAACAACCATCATCAGATAGTTGTACCGAGACACACAGGCACTGGCCACAGTGAGTATTCACAAGCCACATTGGGTCACCCTGTACAGTGGACACATGTAGCACACTTTACGTAAATACAAATGAGGCCAGGGAAAAATGCCACAGAGCCCAACCTATGCTGAAGACACAGAGAATGTCCACAGTGTTGGATGACACACATGATTCCTAGGAAAAGGTGTCTCAGGGGACTGTAGTGGCCACACTGCTCCATGGTCCTGGATAGATCTGACTGCAACAGGAGCAACTGTCCCCGCACTATGCATACCTCCCCCTCATGCACATCATGTCTGAGGCCACAACATCGGTCATTCATGCTGCAAGTCTGTTCATTTCAAGCCTCACACTCCTATCTTGAGACTCAGCATCAGTGCCAACAATCATGGACCCCAAAAAGACAGAACTGGACAGGGCAGAGGCAAGGTCCCAACACATGTCACAGACCACCCCCACACATGATGCTGCAATCTTTGGGCACTTGGATTCACTGGCAGCCTAGATTACCTTGTGCAAGAGTGACTACACACAGACCAATGAACACATGTCAAGGAGGGGAAGGGAGGAAGAACAGCACCAGGGTGACTTGGGGGAACAGGATATGCACTGCACATATAAACCCTGGCAATGTATCCAGGCGACTGAGCACTTCCAAAAGCTGGGGACACACAACAAACACACATGTACCTACCCGCTTCCTGCTGCTGCTTCTCCTGTAGCCACCTATCCATGTCAGGGAAGACCACCGCCAGGACACGCTTCATTTGGTGGGCCAGGCGCCAGCGCCTGCCGTGTTTACGTGGTGGTGAGTCCCCCAGCAGGACCCGGGCGATCCTCCTGGTCCAGCACCGGATGTCCTGCCAGCGTTTCCTCACCTGGGCCAGGCACCCGACTGCGACCCTCCACTGACCTCACGGCCCTGACGGTCCGCTTCCATATCTCCCCCTTGGCGTAGGCGGCTACCTGTGAGGATGACACAGCGAGACAACATCAATACACCTGCTCCATGTCACAGAGACACACATTAGAACAATTTGTTTGTTTGAACAGGGCATAGTATGCAGCCAACTCATTGCACCTTTGTCATAGGGACATTATCCTCTGGGGAAGGCCAAAAGCACTACGTGGCATTGAAAGTACACAGGTGGCATGAGGGGTGCGACACAATCACTGATCATGGCTCGCACTGTGCATCACAAGCAACACCAGGATTATGGACAGCACCTCAAAGCAGTCACATGCCCCAGGCCACTCACGCAACCTCAGCGGAGTACACACACACACACAGGCACAGGCTAATCATCTGCCATTGGCAACTGCGGGTAAAAACCTCACTCTGCACATGTGCCACTTGACTGGGGGGTGTCACAGGTGTGGGGCTAGCTCGCACGTCAGACACACAGCACGGCTCCCTGCTCACATCAGATGGGTAGGGCATATGCATCCTCCATGCAGCTGGGGTGCAACACTCCACATAGACACTCACCCATATGACAGGGGACTTACACACACACCAATGTCCAGGGCCCGTACACATCATTTGGACACTCTCACCACAGGTACACTCAACTCACACACATCTGTGGGTACAGTCACCTGTCACACTGGGGGGACCACAGAATCACATCAGGACTATAGAAACAACATTCCCAAGAGGATTAGCCAGGCTGAATGTGGCATGCACCATGCAGTGATAGTCACAGTAAGCACAATGCAAGTTAGGAGTGCAGATATGAACCACATAATGCTCTGCATGGGAGACATAAGGCATTCCCCCCCCTGGGACCCACCATGAACAACATTGCATGTCTGTCACACCTGGACACAATGCCAGAAGTGACAGACACAAAAAAGGGGCACAGTCAAAGCTAGTGGAGTCAGCACTCACCTGCTCCCCTGGTCTCCCATACAGGCAGGGGTACTGTGGGAGGATGACGTCCAGCAACGCCTCATTCTCCTCTTGGGTGAAAGGCTGGGCCCTCTCCACAGACCTGGACATGGTGCCAGAGGAACCACAAGCAGCATCAGTGGTGTGGAATGAAAGGTTGTGCAGGCAAGTGCTCTCTCATGGGTCCTGGCTGCCTTATATCTGCCTTGCTGGGCTGTTCCATTTACAGGAGTACAGAGTGATTGGTCAATCTCATTTGCATCCTACGTTTCCTCCAATCCCTTTAAACCTACCCCAGTGAGGGCCTTTGTATGGTTCAAAATTTGAGCATGATGTCAAGTCAACAACCACTTTGCAACATAGTATATTGTCTCCAACCGACTTTTGCTGGCCACCTGATGAACAATTTTGATCTGGAAACTCGGTCTCCATGACAACCAGCATGCATTTAGGCCCTTATACTTGTCCCTCATGTTATTTCACTATCCACATATAGGTACGGTGCGTTCCACATGTACCCCTAGGGCACCACTACTCCAGTGATACGGTCCGTACACGCGTGTGTAGGGTCCGTATCACTATGGTAGTGTTGCCATAGGCATACGCCATAGTGATACGGTCCGTACACACGTGTGTAGGGTCCGTATCCCTATGGTAGTGTTGCCGTAGGCATACGCCATAGTGATACGGTCCGTACACGCGTGTGTAGGGTCCGTATCCCTATGGTAGTGTTGCCGTAGGCGTACGCCATAGTGATACGGTCCGTACACACGTGTGTAGGGTCCGTATCCCTATGGTAGTGTTGCCGTAGGCGTACGCCATAGTGATACGGTCCGTACACGCGTGTGTAGGGTCCGTATCACTATGGTAGTGTTGCCGTAGGCATACGCCATAGTGATACAGTTCGTACACGTGTGTGTAGGGTCCGTATCACTATGGTGGTGATGCCGTAGGCATACGCCATCGTGCTACGGGCCGTACACACGCGGGTACGGCCGTAGCACCGTACGCCTACGGCAACACTGCCATAGTGCTACGGGCCCTACACACGCGGGTACGAGCCGTAGCACTATGGTGATGTTGCCGTAGGTGTACGCCATCGTGCTACGGGCCGTACACACGCGGGTACGGCCCGTAGCACTGTGGCGTACGCCTACGGCAACACTGCCATAGTGCTACGGGCCCTACACACGCGGGTACGAGCCGTAGCACTATGGTGGTGTTGCCGTAGGCGTACGCCATCGTGCTACGGGTCCTACAAATGTGTGTACGAGCCGTATCTCTATGGCGTACGCCTACGGCGACACTCCCATAGGGATTGGACCAGTGTGTACACGTACATGTGTACGGTCCGTACACACACGCGTACTCCTACCCAAACCCCATATAGTGATACGACCGTACACACGCCCTCAGAGCGTGTGTACGGTGCGTTTCACAGCTCACACTGGTGATAGGAGGCGCAGAGGAAAGGAATGGAGGTGTCAGACTCGCACATGGATGGACATCAAGTCATTGTCAGTGCAGTGCTTCATGTGTAGGGCCTAGGTGTGTCAGGCAGTGAGCTGGCACATGTCTCCTCATGTTTTAACCCAATAGTTGTGTGATGACCTGTGAACACATGTCATGTGTGATGGGGCACTATGTGGCACACTTCCCTTTCACACCTTTTACATGTGTGCATGTAGTTCAAACTTGTCAAGCACTGCATCACTGGCATTGCACAGTCACCAACACCCGCAACTGTCCCCTGATGCCAGGTACACGGATGATGACACCTGACATCTCACTACCAGCGTGCCCCGATGTGACTATGTCATGTGTGTGTCATGTGTTTCCATGATCTTGCTGTTGGTGTTCCGTCAGCGGCATCTGCTGTAGCTGCATTCAACATGTGTCTGTGTGTAGATGCCCATGTCACACTATTATGCACACCAGGACACATGTGGAATAACACGTAACGTGTGTGTGTATGCATCGAACAGGGACTTGCGAGCTTAGGTCATATCAGCGTAGTCTCAATGTCTGTGTGATCATTTTTGACATGTACCCCTTCATGGCAAGGTGTTTGGTCTGTCCTTTTTCCACGACATGAGACCTGTGCGTCTAGCTTGCCGGCAGCTGTCTGTATGAGATAACATCCTTCAAATGCACATATGTGGATGTAAGTCCCTCCTGTAATGTGTCTGGCTGTTCACTCACACTGGCCCACAGCTACTTTCATGGCATGTCATGTAGACCTTGACAATCCAAGTTTGTAGCTGGCTCTAGTTAGGAGTATCGTGTGCAGGATGTATTGCACAGACCAGACTCTGTATGTAGCATATGTGTATTAGCTGTTGAACATGTGCTCAGTTCTTTGACATTGGTGTAGTAATGTACTCAATCATCGTTATTCCTTCCAAATTTCTGCAGGGCACCGCCTCTCCCCCGACCAATGCCAGACTTGGCTGCCATGAGGGAACGCGACTGCATACGCCGCTACAGATTCCCCCAACGGTTAATTGTGGACCTGACAAACAGGCTGGACCCACACCTCCAACCGCGACACAGTTATCCGACTGTGCTGACCCCCAAGATGAAGGTGATGTCAGCCCTACATTTCTTTGTCACCGGTATGTTTCAATTGACCATTGCTGATGTGGGTGGCATGTTCCAGACCATGTTCAGACGTGTCCTGCATGATGTTTTAGAAGCCATGTTGGAGCACCTGGATGAATTCATCCATTTTCCAACTCCTGAGCAGTTGACAGGTATCAAGGGTGAGTTCTATGCCCTGGGAGGGATGCCCCATGTAATTGGGTCCATTGATGGGACACATGTGGCTTTGGTACCACCACAGGCACAGGAGGTAGCCTTTCGTAACCGTAAACATTACCACTCCATTAATGCCCTTGTGCTGTGTCTTGCTAACATGGTGATTTCCCATGTCTGTGCATGTTTTCCAGGGTCAGCACACAATGCCTACATTGTAGGAAGGTGGATATCTGACTATGGTTACCCCCAATTTTTTGCCTAGTGTCTAGCTGGTTTTTCGACTTAGTTGGCCTGAGATCCTGCCATTCAGGATCTCAGCCTATCTGCTCTCTCTTTAAAATGGACTCCATGTACCCTAGGTGCATAACCCATTGGAACTAGATCACCCTGTGAGCCCCTGTACCAGGGTACCCTAGGTACCCAGGACATTGGTGTATCTAAGGCCTACCAGGGGCTGAAGCATGTATTATGCCACCCCTGGCCTGGCCTGGCCTAGCAATTTGACACAACTGGCTGATCTCTCAGCTGGGGTAAGTTGGTGTAACCACCTCTTACTTAGGTGTAGTATACCTATACCTAACCTTAAATGGGACACATGTTAACCTATAAGTCACTCCTATGGCAGGCCTTAACAATCCTGAAGGCAGAGTGCTTGGTTCCATGTGAGATGGTGCTCTGGCATGAGCTGAGCCTGTCTGCAGTGGTCGGAACAACTTCCTTCTACCGTTTCCAGATATCGCCATACCATATACTCTTAAGTGTATTATGAACCTCGCGGTTAAATGCTATCTTTGGTTTGGCTTTATCAAAACATGTCGAGTAAGGTGTCATACGAATTGGAATACTAACCCCTCGCCAGTTCTGGTGACGGGGTTAGCATTCCACCCTTCTAGAGGGACACGACATGTACAGAACCTGAAACCCGGGTAAAATCAGACATAGCCTTAGCTCCACAAAATGGACGCTGCCACCACCGACACAAGTCTGCCCTCCTGCTGCTGGGAGTCCTTCCAGCTTGGGAGACGTGGACAAAGGGTTTCCTGCCAGGGGAGGTGCGAGCACCACCCCAGACAGGATTTTGTGTATTGGTCAGGTAGGGCTTGAATAGAATCAGACATGCCTGAGGCTCACAAGGAGCCTCAGTGCATATGCCAGTTCAAACCGGTCCTGGGGCACACCAGCCCCGGACCTGGGGCGAGCTGGACAAAGGATTGGGGGTGTAACCACCCCCCTTCCTGGTCCCACCCTTAGGGAGGGACCTAGCAGGTAGTCCGGCCCCTAGAATCCGCTTAAAGGTAGGAGCTGTGTCCTAAGACTTCAGACATCCTGGAATCAACTTAACACTTAGAAGAAGACGGGAACTTCGACGCTCTGCTGCACAGAGGACAGAAGGAATTCTCCCCTATGGTCAGGGAGTGACAATCTTGCTAACGCAAGCACCAACCAGTGACTCGACATCTGCTTTGCCGCCGCCTCCTGCCGGAGCCTGAGCCCAGAGCCCAACAAGAACTGGACCTCCAGACCTCTCACAGCCCGATCCACAGTCCCTGCAAAGAAGGAACCCGTGGAGGCACCGAGACATGTGGAGCCAGCCATCTTGAAAGACCCACGACAAGCTGCAAGCGCAACAACAGAGGCTCCCTCTGAGTTGTGCTTTGGGACCTGAGAATCCCAACATCCGAGCAGCATCTGCACCAAAGGTGAGCCTTCCAGCATCTCCACGATCTGCGTGGGGCCCCTCTGCACTTTGCAACTCGACTCGCCTAACCGGACCCTGGCCCGTTGGCTAGTGGCCATCTTGGCGACCTACTTTGAAAACTACAATGCTGGTCTGGTTGCTCCAGACTGGCCCCTGCTTCCCTCCAAAGGAGCAGCCCCTCTGACCTTGCTGGTCAGAGTAATCAGCTTTCTTTGATTCCTGCAACTCCTGCTTTTGCCAAGGCTTGTTTGCTTCCTTTGAGTCGCCGACACTGCCGACAGCGAGAGCCTGCGTGGGACAGCTCGTGAACCAACTACTGGACGTCGTTGACCTTCAGGGACCACGTGGCTGCAGAGACAAGCTACACCTCTTTGCCTGTTTGCACCCGAGATCGCCTGGTACCTACCTGGTGCCACGCCGGTCACTGGCTAGTGACTGTGAACACTGTCCCCTCTGCTTACAGGTCTTCTACAACTCTGATCCACCCTTGGATCCACCGCATCTTTTCTGGACCGACCGCCTGCAGCATCTTTGTCATCAGGCTCCATTGAACAGATAGACGAAACCCGACGCACTTCGAGACCTATGCACCCGCTTCCTGTGGGTGAGGTAAAGCTGGCACTCCGGTGCACAAGTGTAGAGAAACATCTCTAGTGTCTGTGTTTTAAGTCTTAAGTTCGTAGTCCATTCAGAAGACCCTTTTAGCAGTAACTTTTGAACTTTTACGCACCCATTGAAAACCTATGGGAGCCCGCGTGTAACTTTCCTCACTGCACACGCGACCCGTGGACCTCCTGGTCACTAACTGAAGTTAGCTCCTTGTAGGCCCAGCGATTCTAGAGGCCCTAGGCCTTTTCCCTTTCCTAGTCGTGGTACTTATACCACTATTTTAGTAAATGGTTTGATCGGCCACCAGGGCCTATCCATATAAAGTGCAACTTCTGTATATTGTAATAATTTCTTGTTTAACGATTTGTGCTCATGTGCTCATAAAGAGTCTAGGGGATACTTTGAGTAATAAATACATATATATCTTGAATATATATCTGTGTGGTGTCCTTTCATTGGTATAAGGGGGGGTTACATATGGTAAACCAGCTTGCTTTACATGCCAAAACGAGTTTAGCCTGAAAGACTGCTTAGCCTACGCTACCACTAGGGCAGCTGGTCCGAAAAGGTTGACTTACAACCACACCATAAGGGTTGCTTGGCATGGTACAAGGTGGTCACTTTAATTAGTGAACAGCAAATACCAGGCCAACTTCTCACATTGGTGAGCAGCGGTTGGGATTTGAGCTTGCTGTGTTTTACCGTTGTAATCTCTTTGTTACCAATTGAAAGATCACACAGGTACCTGTAGGTACATATAAAACAAGATTAGTTATATACTTAAGTTCTACTGAACTTAGTTGTTGTAGAGCAAAGGGAGTAGCACACCCTGACTACAACTACTAGATAGGTTTAGTAGGAAAACCCAAGTGTAGGTAGTTGCAACACATCCACCCACACTTAAGAGCAATGGCTGGGGCAGAGGGGTCCAATGTACCCATCTCTGTTGAGAGTGACCCCCAGAGGGCACCATCCATCTTTGCTACCCTAAACCAAAATGAGCTCAGGCAGTTGGCAAATATCAGGGGCCTTAAACAGCCCAGGAACCCTACCTCTGCTGAACTCAGAGAACTCTTACAAGCTGATGAAGATCAGAGAGCTCTCAAGAAAGCCTCCCAGTTAGGTCCCTCAGGGACTGGAACAGGAGGCCCCCTTCTGAAGATGCTACTGAAGTACCCCTTTCCAATAGTCACCCCTTAGATGAGAATCACACTACAGAGGATGAAAGTGATAAGGGTACTGATACTGATGGTAGTGGGGATGAAGGGAGAACTAGCCCAGTGCCAAGTGTTATACTTGGCCCAGCTAACTTAAGGCTATTTGGGAAAGACAATGGGGTCCCCCCATTGGATCTCCCCAGTGGACTTAACCAGGGGTTTGGGAGACAGAGGAATCACTCGGGTGACTGTAATGCTTCTCATGCCTCTAGAGGCTCTCAAGGTCACTCCAGAAGAAGGATGACCAGCCCCCAGAGAAGGGAGCATGAGGCCAGAATGAAGGAAGCTCAGCTGAGGATCAGGAGACAGGAGCTAGAAGTAGCCCTGATGGAAGAGAAACTGAGCAAGGCTAGGCAACCTAGAGAGGGTGAGTCTATACCCATTGGTGGCAGCAATGTCCCTAGGGACAAAGAAAGGGTCTTTGATAATAGGAACCTGTCCAAGGTTGTGCCCCCCTACAAAAGTGGGGATGATATCCACAAGTGGATGACTGCTCTTGAGAGAGCCTGCAAAGTGCAGCAGGTTCCTGAAGACCAGTGAGCAGCAATCTTATGGCTCTCCTTTGAAGGTAGAGGCAGAGATAGACTCCTCACTGTTAGAGAGGAGGATGTCAGAAACTACAGAGCCCTGAAGAGTGTCCTGGTTGATGGGTTAGGCTTAACCACTGAACAGTACAGGTTAATGTTCAGAGATACCCAGAAGACACAGACTCAGGACTGGTCTGAATACATTGAATGTGCCACTAAGACTTTGGAGAGTTGGTTGCTGGGAAGTAAGGTTTCAGATTATACAGGATTGTACAATTTGATGATGAGAGAACAGATTTTAAGTAACTGTCAAAACCAGCTCCTCCATCAACACCTGGTAGACTCAGATTTGACCTCTCCCCAAGAATTGGGAAAGAGGGCAGATAAATGGGTCAGGACCAGGATCAGGCCTAAAAATCAGGGTGGTGACCAGAAGAAAGATACCACCAAACCTCAAGAGAAGGGTGGGGATAAAACAAAAGAGAAATCTTCCTCAGGGGCCCAAAACTCCACACAGTGTGGTGGGTCCCAAGCTCCCTCCTCTACCACAGGTAAAAAGCCTTACTGCCATGAATGTAAAATTCCTGTGCATTGGAAAACTGACAGCAGTTGCCCAAAGGCCAAAAACAAAACTGTTCCTCCAATTACTCCTGTCACACCACCTATTACTGTCAGCAGTAATCCCCCAGGTGGTGGGAGTGCCCCCAGAAATTTGGGTGGGTTTACTTGGGGAACACAGGGGGACCCTGGCTTAGCCAATTCCCCTACAGCAACTACTCTTGTCTGTGATGGTGGCATGGGGTTTGCCAACTTCACTGCCTGTCCCAACACTTTGGGTAGGTACAGACAGGAGCCCTACATCAATGGTACAAAAGCTGACGCCTACAGAGACACTGGAGCTAGCATCACTATGGTGGCCCATTGGCTAGTTCCCTCTGAGCAGCTTTTGCCTGGTTTCTCCTACCAGGTAACTAACATTGATGGCAAACAGAACAGTCATCCCATGGCAGAGGTGTGTCTCAGCTGGCGAGGGGTCGCTGGCCCTAAAAGGGTGGCAGTGTCCCCAACCTTGCCTGTAGACTGCTTACTGGGGAATGACTTAGAACTCTCAGCTTGGGCTGGAGTTGAACAAGACACCCATTCTAAAATGGTAGGCCTTTCAAAAAAGGGTAGTGGGGTTGTGCCAGCCACAACCCCTGTCCAAGTAGATTTCCTCCCTGAAAAGGTTGGAAGGGCAGTGGTAGCCACAGCCCAGGCAAAGACAGACTTCCCTGTAGAGACTGGCAGAGCTGTGACAGTCACAGCTCAGACCCAAACTGAGTGCCCCCCTGAAAAGGTTGGCAGGACTGTAATGGTCTCAGTCCATACTCAGACTGACATAGGTGTAGTGAAGCCTGAAACTATGGATCACTCCACACAAACAGAGAGTAGTGGGGAGGAAGAAAAGTCTCCCTCTCCCCAGACATTAGGAAAAGGTCAGCCTCCCCAGGGATCTGACCCCACCCCTTGTGAAGGAACTGCCCCAGAGGTAGCCAGGCCTAGCCTGACAGAGCCTCTGATGTCAGTGGACCTTTCCAAGGTGGGACCCAGTCTGGTGCAGGTAGCCTGCCTCTCTCAAGCCTGCCTCTCTCAAGCCTGCCTCAGTCAGCCCAGGGCTGCAGAGGTCAGGGAGGCCAGTGACCCCCAAGAGGGCCCCTGTCCACAAGAACCCCCCATCAAAAGAATGAGGATTGCCTGGCTAGTAGCCCTAGCCAGGTGATGGTTAAACACATTCCTGAGGGATCCCCTTCCCAGGTAGTTAGGGACCTCCCCCAGAGGGATTCTGTTGGGCACAGGCAAACATGGGACCTTAGGGCCCCAAACCTGACCTGTCCCTCCAGTAAGCCCACAAAAGGGACCCAGCCTCCAGCTTTAGGTAGCCAGAGGCTGACCCTGAGAGCACAGTGCAACTCAGTTAAGGAAAGAAAGGCATCCATGGTGGAGGATGATTGGAGGAAGCGGAGGCCTCACTTTGAGGACACTCACTTCAGTACTCCATCCCAACACCAGCCTTTTACTTTGCAAAGACACACCAAAGGTAGAGATTCCCTATGGTGGAGACCCTATGATACCTTTAGGGTGAGGGATTGCTTAGTGGACCATGAGACAGGGGGTAACCATGCCAGTGCTGGTTCTTCCTTATATGGCCACTTAGGCAATATAGGCTTACCTGGTCAAGGTCAGCCTTATCTCCCTTCGTTTGGGGGGGGGGGGTTGTGTAGGAAGGTGGATATCTGACTATGGTTACCCCCAATTTTTTGCCTAGTGTCTAGCTGGTTTTTTGACTTATTTGGCCTGAGATCCTGCCATTCAGGATCTCAGCCTATCTGCTCCCTCTTTAAAATGGACTCCATGTACCCTAGGTGCATAACCCATTGGAACTAGATCACCCTGTGAGCCCCTGTACCAGGGTACCCTAGGGACCCAGGGCATTGGTGTATCTAAGGCCTACCAGGGGCTGAAGCATGTATTATGCCACCCCTGGCCTGGCCTATCAATTTGACACAACTGGCTGATCACTCAGCTGATCACTCAGCTGGGGTAAGTTGGTGTAACCACCTCTTACTTAGGTGTAGTATACCTATACCTATACTAAAGCTGAATGGATCAAAGACGGACATCCTCCTTCTGGGTCCGAAAGGTCTTACCTTTCCCTCGAATATCTGGCCACCCTGTCTGGGTCCCCCCCCAGACCCAAAACAGGAAGTAAAAAGCCTGGGAGTTTGGATTGAAGCTGATCTCTCGTTTACCACGCAGGCCAAAAAAGTATCCGGCACCTGCTTCGGACTACTGAAATCTATGAGAAAGATCCTGCCCCTACTTCCGCCCACTTCCCAAAGACTTCTCATCCAAGGCCTCATACTTTCCAGGCTTGACTATAGTAATGCAATCTACCTGGGCACACCTGAAGCAACTCTTAATAAACTTCAGAAAATCCAAAATGCGGCGGCCCGGATCCTCACTAATACCCCGGCCAGAGCCTCAGCTAAACCTGCTCTGAGGCTCCTTCACTGGCTCCCAGTGAGGGAACGAGTGATTTTCAAAGCCCTATGCCTGGCACATAAGCTACTGCAGAATCAAGGCCCTCCGATTCTTAGAAAATTTATAAAATCTTACAAAGCACCAAGATCCCTTCGATCGGATAAGGAGTCCCTTATCATCATGCCTAGATTCAAGAAAGCCCGCTCGGGTGGAAGACGCTTCTCGGTCCACACCGCCCGCCTCTGGAACGCTCTCCCCCGAGACCTGAGAAAAGAACCCAACTACCTACGTTTCAGGAAACGGCTCAAAGCTCACCTGTTCCCTCAATCTTAATTCTCCTCCTTCTGACACTTGCCGTCCCCCCCTCTCAGCTGCCCAACCCACAGAGGTAGGGATCTCCAGCGCTGGGATACCTCAGGGTGACTACGCGCTCTATAAAAATTTTTAATAATAATAATAATAATAATAAATGGGACACATGTTAACCTATAAGTCACTCCTATGGCAGGCCTTAACAATCCTGAAGGCAGAGTGCTTGGTTCCATGTGAGATGGTGCTCTGGTATGAGCTGAGCCTGTCTGCAGTGGTCGGAACAACTTCCTTCTACCGTTTCCAGATATCGCCATACCATATACTCTTAAGTGCATTATGAACCTCGCGGTTAAATGCTATCTTTGGTTTGGCTTTATCAAAACATGTCGAGTAAGGTGTCATATGAATTGGAATACTAACCCCTCGCCAGTTCTGGCGACGGGGTTAGCATTCCACCCTTCTAGAGGGACACGACATGTACAGAACCTGAAACCCGGGTAAAATCAGACATAGCCTCAGCTCCACAAAATGGACGCTGCCACCACCGACACAAGTCTGCCCTCCTGCTGCTGGGAGTCCATCCAGCTTGGGAGACGTGGACAAAGGGTTTCCTGCCAGGGGAGGTGCGAGCACCACCCCAGATAGGATTTTGTGTATTGGTCAGGTAGGGCTTGAATAGAATCAGACATGCCTGAGGCTCACAAGGAGCCTCGGTGCATATGCCAGTTCAAACCGGTCCTGGGGCACACCAGCCCCGGACCTGGGGCGAACTGGACAAAGGATTGGGGGTGTAACCACCCCCCTTCCTGGTCCCACCCTTAGGGAGGGACCTAGCAGGTAGTCCAGCCCCTAGAATCCGCTTAAAGGTAGGAGCTGTGTCCTAAGACTTCAGACATCCTGGAATCAACTTAACACTAAGAAGAAGACGGGAACTTCAACGCTCTGCTGCACAGAGGACAGAAGGAATTCTCCCCTATGGTCAGGGAGTGACCATCTTGCTAATGCAAGCACCAACCAGCGACTCGACGTCTGCTTTGCCGCCGCCTCCTGCCAGAGCCCGAGCCCAGAGCCCAACAAGAACTGGACCTCCAGACCTCTCACAGCCCGATCCACAGTCCCTGCAAAGAAGGAACCCGTGGAGGCACCGAGACACGTGGAGCCAGCCATCTTGAAAGACCCACGACAAGCTGCAAGCGCGACAACAGAGGCTCCCTCTGAGTTGTGCTTTGGGACCTGAGAAGCCCAACATCCGAGCAGCATCTGCACCAAAGGTGAGCCCTCCAGCATCTCCACGATCTGCGTGGGGCCCCTCTGCACTTTGCAACTTGACGCGCCTAACCGGACCCTGGCCCGTTGGCTAGTGGCCATCTTGGCGACCTACTTTGAAAACTATGATGCTGGTCTGGTTGCTCCAGACTGGCCCCTGCTTCCCTCCAAAGGAGCAGCCCCTCTGACCTTGCTGGTCAGAGTAATTAGCTTTCTTTGATTCCTGCGACTCCTGCTTTTGCCAAGGCTTGTTTGCTTCCTTTGAGTCGCCAACATCGCCGACAGCGAGAGCCTGCGTGGGACAGCTCGTGAACCGACTCCTGGACGTCGTCGACCTTCAGGGACCACGTGGCTGCAGAGACAAGCTACACCTCTTTGCCTGTTTGCACTTGACATCGCCTGGTACCTACCTGGTGCCACGCCGGTCACTGGCTAGTGACTGTGAACACTGTCCCCTCTGCTTACAGGTCTTCTACAACTCCGATCCACCCTTGGATCCACCGCATCTCTTCTGGACCGACCGCCTGCAGCATCTTTGTCATAAGGCTCCATTGAACAGATAGACGAAACCCGACGCACTTCGAGACATATGCACCCGCTTCCTGTGGGTGAGGTAAAGCTGGCACTCCAGTGCACAAGTGTAGAGAAACATCTCTAGTGTCTGTGTTTTAAGTCTTAAGTTCGTAGTCCATTCAGAACTTTCCTCACTGCACACGCGACCCGTGGACCTCCTGGTCACTAACTGAAGTTAGCTCCTTGTAGGCCCAGCGATTCTAGAGGCCCTAGGCCTTTTCCCTTTCCTAGTCGTGGTACTTATACCACTATTTTAGTATATGGTTTGATCGGCCACCAGGGCCTATCCATATAAAGTGCAACTTCTGTATATTGTAATACTTTCTTGTTTAACGATTTGTGCTCCTGTGCTCATAAAGAGTCTAGGGGATACTTTGAGTAATAAATACATATATATTTTGAATATATATCTGTGTGGTGTCCTTTCATTGGTATAAGGGGTGGTTACATATGGTAAAACAGCTTGCTTTACATGCCAAAACAAGTTTAGCCTGAAAGACTGCTTAGCCTACGCTACCACTAGGGCAGCTGGTCCGAAAAGGTTGACTTACAACCACACCATAAGGGTTGCTTGGCATGGTACAAGGTGGTCACTTTAATTAGTGAACAGCACATACCAGGCCAACTTCTCACATACATCATGAGGCGTAGCAGGGTGCCAGAAATGATGCTGCAGCTGCACAACGAACGAGCATGTCTTGTTGGTGGGTAGACTCTGTTTGTCCAGTATTCAGCAGTATCTTAGTATGTGACGCCATCTCCTGACCCACTTCTTTACATGATGTTTCCATGTAGGGGACTCTGGCTATCCCAACATGCCATGGCTGGTGACGCCTCTCCGCAACGCGAGAACAGCTGCAGATCACCGTTACAACAACGCCCATGGGCAGACCAGGCGAGTGATTGAGAGGACGTTTGGCCTCCTAAAGAGCCGATTCCGTTGCCTCCACAAGACCGGCGGGTCCCTCCCTTATGCACCGGTGAAGGTCTGCAAAATCTTCCTCATGTGCTGCATGCTGCACAACATGGCAGTGGAGAAAGCTGTGCCACTCATCCTGGATCCCGATGAGCAGGAACATCCACCCGTGGAGGATGACGGCCTTGGTCACGAGGCAAGTGAGGAGGAGGAGGAGGACATCCGGAGTCAGCTCATACGCAACTTCTTCTCAGAATGGTGAGTCCCTGGGTCTGAGTGTGCACGCTTGGAGCCTTGTGTGGCATGTGTTGCAATGTGTGTGTCCAGCTGACTGTATGCGAAGTGACTTTGAGGTGTGTGCGGATGTGTCACTCGAGTGCTGATGTCATTCCACACATTTTAGCTGACACACTCAATTGACAACTAGCATGGTGTCAACCTTATTCATGTAGAGTACATGACCATGCATACAGATGACTATGTGTTTCCTGACTTCTTGTGTGTCTCTCATCCCCAGGTATTTGCGCATGCTGTCTGCTCGTGGCATCATTGTGCACCTGCTATTCCTCATGAGTAATGCAACGTGTGCTGAATCAGCGTTACATGCACGGACATGGTGAGAAGTCTCCTTTGGGTAAGGATTGCAGCAAGGCTTTTTGGGTATGGTAGTTGTTTGTAATGTGTGGGCACTGCTCCTGTGCAGGTATTGTTACTATGCATACATGTCGACTCACCATGGGGCACATAACATGTAGCATGACTCACATGAATTGATAGTCACACTTCGTGACAGTCATCTGTTATGGGATTGTGGATTTTGATGAAGGCATCTATGTGTGTACAACTTTCCTCGGAAACATACGGGAGGCTACGGGTGCACATATTGCGGGACATCCCCATGAGAGGCTCAATGGGGAATTGCAGCCTCTCCGTGTGCAGCAGGGGATGTTTGGCTCACCCCCTTCACTTGTGTGCCACTCCCATGGATTGACAGCATCTGTGGTGCGAAGGGGGTGTCCAGTGTAGGTCCCACATGTTAATCCAAAAGACCATGTGAGTCTGTTAATATTGATGCATTTCCATAGGTGTGAGCCTGAGTAATAAAGGTGTTCCTCAGTCTCCAAGGTGCCTCATCTCTGTCAATGCAGGTCTCTTGCCACTGTGCATGCGCCATCTCTGGCATGGTTGTCAAGGATTGTGCCTATGAGTCTATGTGTAGATTAGAAACCTGCATGCTGTTCTACATGTATTTGATTCTCTATTCTGCATGACGTCCATGGCTGTGTATGTGTTTTGGTATGTTGGTCCCCACAACGGGCCGTCAACACCTTCTGGGGTGTGTTTCCTGTGCGTAGCTTGGCCTTCAGTTTCATGATCCGGTGTCAGTCATCTATGGGGATTGTGCATCCTTTGTCTCTGGGTGTGCCATTGAAAACCGGTCACTCCTTCCTTGACATACACCTGTTGCAGTAGTCCTTTCTGACATCCTAGTCTTTGTGTGGAAATTGTGGCATAGTTCCCAGGACATGCCGCCTGCTGTTGCAGCCACTGCAGCAAGGGCACACGAAGTTTCCTGATTTGGCAACACACACACATCAAAAATGCTCCTCCCTTCCTCCATCAACCCATTCATTTGGCTGTCATCAGCTTGTCTGTGCCACAGTTGCTGCCACGCCGTCCCACAGGCTGGACCGTCTGCACATGCAACGTGCACATTGCACGAGCCTCATGTCCTTGCATGACCCACATCACACTACAGTCTGATGTTGCAGCCACCCTCCAAGCAAGGTCCATCCACACATCTGCCGCCAGCTCTCAGGCATACACTAAGCGCACACACAACACCTTTGCATGATGAGTGTGCAACTCCGACTGCCTCCCAGTGCTGCCACGCCTTCCAGGCCCTGCCATACCCACCAGGTCATGTCCCTCCTACTCCCCACCGGCTCTGTACCCCGGCAAGGACATGAGAGTGGGACTCAAGGCTTCTGCATGTAGTATGCTGTCGTTGTGAGGCACATGGCACAGGTATCATCTGTCAGCATGTCAAACTACAATGTGTCCAGGACCCCCCTCTCCACCATCCCATGCACACACAACCTCATCATCAACTCGAATGCCATTGACAGCCAGGTGCTCCTCACCCTTACCAAGGGCGCAGACATTGCCAGTTCCAATATTCTAGATTGCATGAGATCCATTGATGAATGGCAGAACAGCAGCCACCTGAGGCTGGACTTGTACAGGACTGAGGTCAACATCTGAGGATTGTCCCCTTACAGCTGGGTCAATTGCTTGTGTCCCACCCGCAGAAGCCCCGCACAAGCACCCAGTGTCCATGCACACAAGATGGTGTGCATCATGGATTGCTTGCTCACATTTGCCATGGTAATCACCAGCATCTGTGCCTCAGACTGCAACACCCTCTGCATTATGCACATGATCTCCAGATAGATCCACTCCAAGGAAAGACGGACCATCCCCCAGGTCCACGACAACATCCGTGTCAAATACTGCCCTGCCCTCTACGGGGCAGCCACATCCAAAGTCCCAGGACACTTGTCCACATCCAGGCTGCATCTGCACACCTCAACTGCAACATCCCGCGCCCCAGCCACATCACTGTCCAGCAGAGATAGCTGCAATGGATCACTGTGTTCTGCAGGATGACCTTCAGACTCCACACCCACACTCAGGAGCCAGGCTACAACCCCGACCCAACACCAACCTTGTACCACTGTCATCCGAGACGCCGTAGTGCCATCTCCGTGCATCCAACCTTGACCTGGCCACCATTTTTCAGATCCATCGTACTCTAGCATGCAGGACATAGTTCTCCCACCTGGAAACACATACCTGGGACTCCCTCCCCGGGAACCTCCGAATGAGGCATGACCTCTACGCTTTGATGGTACTCTTCCAAATAGGTCTGTCCGCACAGTATTGCATACACCCCCACAGCAGCTTGAGGCCATCACAGGTGAGTATTGTGCTCCATGTCTGCATTGAATGATACATTGTGACCCATGTGTGTCCTGTACCAGACTCCTATCCCAGGGTATGGATGTGTGGAGTTAGTTCAACACTCAGGCATAGTTTGACATTTACACACACATATGTTGGGGAATAATGCCAAATGACAGCAACATCTCATGACAAAATAAAGCATTTATTTTTGGTGGGGTAAGTCTTTTGGTGGATGAAGTAAGGTGCTCTACGGGGTGCATAGAATCCAAAGTTCACAGGGGGAGATGGCATCCTTGTCAGTTGGAGTCATCAGAGTCCACACCACAGTGTTGGTCATCATTGGTCAGACTGTGACCAGCAAGTCCATGTGGCAGAGAATGTCATTGGGTGAGGTGGTGCTGTTGCGCCAGAGGGCCAGGTGCCAGGCCAGGTGACCTGGGAGATGTGGATGGTCCGCTGACTCTCACGGTCTTTTCCGTGGACGACCCACCTTCCTCCGGGGACCCTCAGATGCAGGCCTTGACAATGTCTGTGATGCTCCGTCGGACGAATCCTCCTCCTCCTCATCCCTCCCTGTGGCTGGTGCTGGTGTTCGCCTGGTGTCACAGGGAGGGTTGCCCATGTTGTCGGCAATCCGACGGAGTGAACGGCTCATGTCCGTTTGCACTGCCAGGAGCTCAGCCAGTCTTGCCTCCATCCGTCCTTGGTGTTGTTGTTGACTGGCATGTTGCTCGGCCTGCAGCATCTTCATCTCGTCGAGGGTCCCCTTCATCTCTGTGAGGCTCGACACTACCTGGCTGATGCCCCTGGTGTCACGCCGGTATGTGTCCAGGATGTGGCGTATGTGTGACATACCGGTTCCCTCAGCTGGCTGGTCAGGTTCGCGTCTCCGCCTGCCTCCACTCCCACCACCCCTGCCCACACGAGCCTGGCCTGTCGTTGTGGGCACATCGGGTCTACGGGACCCCTGAGGGATGGCATTATCGGGGTTGTCTGCCTCCTCCTGGGTGCCCGGAGAACCTTGTCCCTCCTGGTCAAACTAGCTGTGTTGTTCAGTGCGAGCAGGGCCCCTGGGTGTCTCCTGGGATGTGGCAGGAATGGGGGTGGTGGTTGGCACAGATGTACCTGACGCAGGTGCTGCAGGGGCTTGGGCACCAGAGGGGCCAGGTTGGTCGGGGTCATCCACGGAGTGGTGAGAGTCATCGCTGCCGGTGGGATCATCTTCACGCTGAGCCTTGGACTGTGATTGTTCCCCCCCATTGTTGGGGGGAGGTCGATGACGTTGCCCTGTGTGTGAGAGAGAGACAATGTTAATGCTGTTTCATGCCACATCCATGTTTCATACATATTCAAGTTATCACAGATCCTCCAGGTAGTTGGATGTGCCTAGCATTCCTCTCAATGTCCACTTGGGGATGGGTATGTTGCAGGCGACAGTTTGGTATGTTCTCCTGAGTGTTTGACCAGTAGAATTTTGGCTTGGATGCTTATTTGGCGATGGATTGGTCTTGTTGTGTCACATGTCCATTGTGAGAGTGGGTAAAGCCGTTGCCTGCCCCGGGGGTGTGTGCTTGTGTGAGGGGGGGTGTGTGACCGGGCCTGCTGTTGCGTGTAGTGTGATTTGTCATTGGGTCTCCCAGGTGATGTGTTTGTCCCCTCATGGTGCATGCTGGCATGACAGTGAGTTTGAGTGCTTGTGCTAGTTATCTGAGCTTGTGTAGTTGGTGTTTGAGTGTACAGTGGTCACAGAAGGGCCTTGTGCTGCATACAGCAGGGCCAAGTGTCAGCTACCTTGTCAGTACTTTGCCAGTCCCTGTGCATTGGGCATGGTGCATGGGTATGTACCTCGGCCATATGGGCTGAGGGCATTGGTGTCTGCTTCAGAGTTGCACAATGTGTTGTGTGAGCCCCACCCTCCCAGCATCTCGGACATCCAGTCTTGGGTTTGTGGTTGGTGTGGCCTGGGACATGGCATTGCCTTTATTTGTGAATGGGGCATGGAGACGTTAGTGGCATGAGCGTGGTTTTTGAGTGTGGTTGTGTGCGGTGAGGGCTTGGCGTAAATTGCGTGCATTTGGTGTATTTGTGGTGTGGATGGCATTCCCCCCATGTTACGTGAGTTGTTTGTGTACTCACCAGGCTCTGCGACTCCTTCGACTCCATGTACTCCCACCGGCGGAAGCATGGCCATCACCTTCTCCTCCCAGGGATGGTAATGTACGGGTCTGCGGGGCAGCCCGCCTCCAGTGATGTTACTCTGGGCGTATTCCTCGTTCATCTTCCTCTTGACTGCCCTGCGCAGATCGTACCACCTGGCTTGGCATTCATGCCTGGTCCTTCGGATGGGCGCAACAGCATTCACCTTATCGACAATCCTCTGCCACAGGCTTGTTTTTTGGGCTATGCTGGTCTGTCTGACCAATGTTCCAAACAGCTGTGGCTCGACTCTGATGACTTCGTTGACGAGGAGGTCCAGCTCCGCCCTTGTGAACTTTGGATTCTTGTCTGTGGGCATGGTGTGGGGTGTGGGTGTGGATGGTTGTGGGTGTGTGGGTGTGAAGGTGTAGGTGTGTGTGTGAATTTGAAGAGGGGGTGTTTGTGAATGAGGTTGTGTGAAGGTGTGTAAGTGAAGGTGTAGTTAAGGTGTAAGTAAGGTGCAGTTGTTTGTCTGTGGGGTCTGGCAGCAGTGAGTCTGTTGCAAAGGCTCATGGGTTGTGTATGTGGGCCCTATTTATTGGTCCATTTGTGGGTGTGGCTGGGTTTGAATTTGTGGTGGGTGTGTTATAAGAGGTGGTTGTGATTTAGGGCCTCTGTTTGCCTGTTTGGATGTGCCAGGTCAGTCGTAGAGATGTCATAGAGATGTATTTTGTCATGTTGATGTGTTTTGTGGTATTGTGCGAGTCGAATTGACCCTCCGTGTGCTGTTTTACAGTGTCCTGGTTCTGTACGAGTCTTTTTCGCGTAGGTAAGGTCCGTACATACGCGATGCTGGGGTACGGTGTTGGGGTACAGTGCGTACAGGTACGGGGCTGGGGTACGAGCCTGGGCTGTGGCGCATACAGGTGGGGGGCTGTGCTACGGTGTTGGGGTACGGTGCATACAGGTGCGGTGCTGTGCTAAGGTGTTGGGGTACGCTGCGTACAGGTGCGGGCTGTGCTACAGTGTTGGTGTACGGTGCGTACATGTGCGGGGCTGTGCTACGGTGTTGGGGTACGGTGCGTACAGGTACGGGGCTGGGCTACGGTGTTGGGGTACGGGGCTGGGCTACGGTGTTGGGGTACGGTGCGTACAGGCGCAGGGCTGTGCTACGGTGTTGGGGTACAGTGCGTACAGGTACGGGGCTGGGCTACGGTGTTGGGGTACGGTGCGTACAGTTGCGGGGCTGTGCTACGGTGTTGGGGTACGGTGCGTACTGTTGCAGGCCTGTGCTACAGTGTTGGGGTACGGTGCGTACAGGTGCGGGGATGTGCTAGGGTGTTGGGGTACGGTGCGTACAGGTGCGGGGCTGGGCTACGGTGTTGGGGTACAGTGCATACAGGTACGGGGCTGGGCTACGGTGTTGGGGTATGGTACGTACCGGTACTGGGCTGGGAGACGGGCCGGGGGTGCGGCGCGTACCGGTGGGGGGCTGGTGTACGGTCCTGGGGTACGGGGCATACAGGTGCGGGGCTGGGAGACGGGCCTGGGGTGCGGCGTGTACAGGTGCGGGGCTGTGCTACGGTGTTGGGGTACGGTGCGGAGGGGGGGGTACGGTGCTGACATGTGCGGGTGAGGGGGGCTGTACGACTCATATCCGGGCACAAGTTTACCCGTGTACATGTAGGCTACAGCGTTCGCTCCGTACGGGGCATTTTACATGCGGTGTGTATTCGGACGGGCGGTACGGATCGTACTTGCGCACTCGGACTTCTGTTTTACGATTCGCACGTAAAAATGTCCGGCTCCCTGTCGGACACTTTTCCCGACGCTATTCGGACGTAAAAAGTTACGGCTCCCTCTCGGAACATTTTCCCGATGCAATTCATATGTATTTTTCACGTACGAATCGTACTTCGCAGTTTGTACGGTACTTGTACGATTCGTACGTAAAAAAATACGGATACGAGTCGGACGGTACATTTTTTTAACGGATCGGAATCGGCACCTTGGTGTGCAGTTATAGGTTATGTTGGGTGGGTTGTAATACGGGAGAAGGTGAGTTTGTTGGCAGAAGATGTTACCTAATAAAGAGGTGTAACATGAGGTGAAAAAAGCACCTTAACTCAAGATTGCCATAGCTTTTCAATTCTGAAGCACCGATTAACATATTAGAGAGTTTTAACTCTCCTTTAACTTTAGCTTTCCTACGGAATTTTATTTTCTCTCTATGTTAGCTTATGATGGTGGTTCTGTGAACGTACTATAGCGAACTTGCTAACATGAGGTTAATTGTGTGGACATCTGGAGTTGCTTGTATGATGATGGTCGCCAAACATGGCTTTCCTACGTCAGAACTTCTGGCGTGACCAGAAGTGTGTGAGTAAGAAATGTGCCAATCCAATTGCTCCTGGGACGAGTGCATTTGAAAGGATGCAGAAATCCATAGCTGAAACGGTGCAAAAAAAGGATTTGGTTGTGTTTGAGGTGCTTGTTTGAGCTGCATTTCGGGCACCAAACAAGCTTCACAGGTCCCCTTTCTTCTTCACTGATTTGCATTATGGGACATGTAGTTTCAAGTGTAGCACGACGTAACCAATACAAAACCATGAAAAACAGTGCCGGAAAAGCTCAGATGGAAATAACATAACTGCTGAGTTGCTAAATATTTTTTAATCTTATGCCAAAACACGATGTTGATAGTTTTTCAAGTATGTGCAAGTTTTGTTTTCTGCACATTGTGTGTAGCGAAAACTTGCTTTACTTGAGCACCAGAATTAATTACTCAAGATCAGATCTGTTCTCTAGGCATGGAGATATTAAATGATTTGCTCAGAATTACAACGTGTTGAGCTGACGCCTGTATTCAAATCTCGTCAGGTGTGGCTTTTGTGTTGGTGGACTTTTTGTTGACTTTTTGTTGACGCCCTTCACCGACGAGAGTCTCTAGGAAGTCTCTCGTTATTATCCGCTCAGGGGTTCATGCTTTGGAAGTGGGAAATGGAGCTTCTGGGAGAGAGGGTGTGTCAGCATCTGAATGTTGTAATTTTATTTAGTGCTTTTGCCTAAAAAAAAATCATAGAAATATAAATGATATAAAATAATGTACATTGTTAGGGCACACAAATGGAGATGCACATATGTTTGGTCACCTGATTCTACCTACTAGACTAAGTTTTCCTATTTAGCCAAATTGTTTGATCCTATTCAATTTACTTTACTCCACTGTGTCTCTTTTTAATTGAAAACCAAATCTGAGACCACCTCTGAATAAATTCACTTCAGTAATACAAAAAAACCCACACAAGTATGATTTATTAGGCAACAGCGTTGCTCCATATACAAAAACATCTCTGGACGTGTATACTGTGCTCATGACAAAATAATATCTCTTGATTTACTCATACCACTGCAGTCAGGGTATTGTACGTGGGGAACAGCTTATGTTGAAAACAAAATTCAGTTAACAATTGTCACTGCAGTGATATAACTTAATATTCTAAAGTGAAATATATGCATTCAAGAAATAATCCATTTTATTCACAGAGACTCTGCCTTGTGTATTTTTGACATTTGCTGTAGTATTTACATGTTAGATCTGTGCGAGCTTAGCTAGTGCTTTGTTTCTTAGAGCCAAGCCAGGCCCCCTGACTAGGCTCTGGTTCAGCTCTATGCATTTCCTGGCTTACCTATCTATATTTAATTGGTGCACTACCATGCACAATTACATACCCCTTTTTGCCACTTGGGTGTGTCTGGAAGAGACTGAAACCATATCTGAAATGTGCATAATTAGCATTTAAAATGTCTAGTAATGAATTATTCAGATTGTGCCTTTGCTGTAACTCACCCAGTGTATGCTTTCTAAATTTCTTTGTCCACTTCCTTTACGCATCAGAGCGCATAAAAATGTTGCACAGTTGCGATTCACCAAAATCTGTAACTTTACATATACCAAATTAAAGTGTCAAGTAGATTCGATAACACAGTGTTGTCTAGTTTGCCTTTTTTCTTTTAAAATGTGCACACCCTCACATCTAATTTAGTAAATCAACCGCCTAATTGCATAGTTCTTTGCCACCTAATTTTAGTAGCTCTGTCCACAATGTCCGAATTTTATTACTATCCATATCATGCATTGATCTTTTTAACACTCAATAATATTAATAACCTTGAATTTGTAAAGCGCACAGCTACCTCCCAAGTGGTTTCCCGGCACTGGGGCCCTCGGGAAGATTAAGCAAGCTATTGCCCAGAGTCACATGGTGCTGGGCTGACCTGCCGCCAGGGATCGAACTGTGAACCCCGTGGTCTGGAGTCAGGCACCCTGGCTGCTGTGCCACACCTCTTCCAATGCATGCTTTTACCCATTAATATCAGTCAAATGGTTTAAAAGTAAAGAAAGACACAAAAAAAAATAGTATCTAGGGGCAATGGCACGGAAGTCAATTGAGCAAAGAGGGATGTTATGTTGCTGCTTTGTGGACTTCTGGGCAGCATTTGACCTAGTGGACCGTAAATGTCTATGGGAGACTTTGAAAAAATATAATATCCCGGAAGGTATGCTGGTCATAATTCAAGAACTACACAGAGGGTACTGGGCGCAGATCATCAAGGACACAGTGGGGTCCTTGACATCAAAAATAGCTATTGAGAACAGTCTTAGACAAGGCTGTGTGCTGGCCCCCTTACTCTGACATTTTCTTAGCAGATTTGCCCCCCTGCCCTAGAGGTGGATAGAAGTGCCAGCCCAAAAATGAATGGTAAACAACTATCATGCCTATTGTGCGCAGATGACTTAGTAATTTTTGATCAGACCGAGATAGGACTCAAAAGGAAGCTAAATGCATTCAGAGAGTACTGTGTGTCAAAGCACTTAACTGTAAATTTGGATAAAACCAAAATGTTATGCTTTGGTAGAAGAGACCCCAAATGTAGCTGGTTTTTGGGCCCGTTAAAATTAGAAATTGTGAGTGAATACAAATACCTTGGGGTCTGGTTTGATAGTTCCCTAAAGTGGCACAGACATTTAGAAGCCCAGAAAGCAAAGGCCTTTACATCTGTACGTGGGTTGAAAAAATTTAACCGGGACTATGGGAGATGTCCCATACCCGTTGTTAAAGGCCTATAGTTCAATGATACCCCCCCCCAAGTCTTGTATGGGACGGACGTTCTCTACCTAAGTGGTAAGAATAGTTGGGATTTAGAGGAAGGGAAGTGTTTAAAATCCCTACTGTCGTTACCAGGCTCAGCAATGATTCAGGCCATCAGAATTGAGCTAGGAATGTTATCTTGGAGTAAACAGGCTCAAATGGCCCTGCTAAGGTTCTGGAAACATCAGGACCTCGGAACAGTACAAAAGGTCTCTCAATGGTGTAGACATGAGATTCAGCGCAGTAGTTTAAAATTGGCCAGGGAGACAAGAAAGAAACTGTACACGGTTTGCGAGAACCTGAATGTGAGAATCTGTCAACACTCACTCCAGATAGAAATAACAATAAGTACACTCAGATCCCAAGGGCAGGAACTGTCTAGGAGGGTAGACATGGAGTACCTGAGCAAGAAAAAATCCGTACAATTTATGAGTGCTACCTGGATGAATGACGCCTGGTGCTGTAGTGTAGTTCCAATAGTACCCTTCAAGCAGGACCTGCGCATTTGCGGATAACATAAACTGTGGGTCTAGTGGCAGACTGACTCCGTACATCCCGCCGAGTATGTTAGCGTGTTTTTGCATTAGCTAGCTTGTAGTGCTACTAGAATCTCCTGTTATCAGAGAGATTCGTTTTTGCAACCTCAGAATACAATAATCTCAGACTCGTGGAAACAAAATACTATTTTTCACCAAGTCACTCGTGCTTGCTTGTTTTGCTCTCAGAGAGATACAGAGAAGAAACAGTCGAGCGTTTTTACAATAAGAATTTATGGTGCTGTAGTTCTTCTCATGTAGAATAAGTGCGCTGTTACAACTGTAACACAGTAGCAGAGATCTAAAACCAGTAGTACAGTGAATAAAAAGGAATAGAATGATGTGGTACCATTTTGCAATAGTCACAAACATATACATGAATATGAAATGCATTTATAAAATAAAGTGCGTACTCCTAAGATGCCTGACTAGATGTACCTAAGTGTACCTAGCATGTGAGTAGGTGCTACAGAGCCTTATCCTAAAAGCCTATGAGCCAAGAATCCCACTAGGATTGAGTCGAACCCCATACCTGAATAGTGAGAGTGTGGGGCTTCGTCCTGGACTTGAGCTGGACACCCCGCAAGGGATCGTCAGACCACTGTCAACTGGAGCGATGGCATGCTGGAACTGCAGCGTCTCTGGTCAGTATGTCAGTCTTGAAGTCTCAGTTTCCTCCTGCCTGCTGATAGCAAGAGGTGCTGTATTTATACAGTCTATGTACGTGTGTTACCCATTGTTCAGTATGAGGATGATGTTAGGGATTAAACCTTGTGTGTCGATGGGAGAGGAGAAGTATGCCTCCTGGAGAGTGTACTCATCAATTATTCATATGTGGTAAGGATGACGTTTTAGCAATATTGATTGGGAAAAACCCACCCTCGACATGGAAATAGGGGAAAGATTTAGTCCATAGAAGGCTACAGTCCTTATAAGGGGTGATGTCCCTATAAGGCATTCTGTCCTTATTTGAAGTTATGTCCTTATAAGGCTCGTTCATATGAAATAACGGGAGCTGATATAGGGAAAGTGTACGATGTTCCCTGGACCTATATTAGGGTACCGATATAAAGTATAACAAAACAACCGTTCTGCTCATTTCTTAATTAGATGAGCAGCGCCACCATGTGGTAGACTGTTCCAAGTATGGTGTTGGCAATTAGGTGCCGGTGCCGAGCACCGGAAACCAATTAAGTGCCGGTGCTGAGCACCGGAAAGCACCGGCTCAAATTAAGCACTGTAGAGTCAGCCTCAGTATCACTCCCAAAAGCACTGATCATGGTGTCTAGGATGGCACAGGTTCATCCGTTCGTAAGCTCATGCCAGAGCCTATATTTGTATCTTCCTGGGGACCATGCCCCTGGTACAGGGCTTTACTGCTTTCGAACTAGGTTTGTGCTATACAAATACCAACACATGCATACTCACTTAGGACCTTATTCACAAAGGTAATTTACACTTATGAGTAACTTTACTACTTTTGGCTATTTCCAAAGCCCTGAAGGCCATTGCTTAGAGCTGGACCTGGCAGTGGGAGACAGTTACTAGAAAACAAATCGTATTGTGAATTGACAGATGAGATGATATAAGGATATAACTTTGATGTGAATCGGATCTGAAAATATTACCCATAACATGTGGCTGCTGTTATGGGTAGGTGCAGTGGCCAGATGCGACAAGTCCACAGCAACAGTAGAATCCACCAATTCAAGTGCTTCTTTAGCACTGGCTAGTCTCTCTATACATTAAAGTCTCAAAGAAGTAAAGCATTGTTTGAAGGACATAGGCACTCTAGGAGGAAGTCTACAAAATTGCCTGAGAGGTCTGGAGGCAGATAAACCAGTATGGCCTTAACAGTGAATATATGGCTAAGTGACATAGTTGAAAAGAGCTCAGTTATTGGGTGTGAGTATAAGGAAAAAGGCATGACCTTACATTTATCTGTACATTTTAAGGCTACTCCACCTCTGGTGCAGTTAATTTGGTTAATATTGTTTTTTCAAGATGGAGTTCAACAGAGATGTTGGGACTATAAGAGTCATTTAATTAATGGCTCTTGGATTATGCAGGGGTGAACGACTAAATTGTGCAGCAGGGTTGACAAAATTATGTGTCAAGAAAATAATATTTGTGTATCATAACTTAACACAATCTGTCAGTATTATTATGGCTATTAGATCATTTTAAAAACTTTTAATACAATCTGGGCAAAGTTGCAACTTTTTGATGCCGGTTTAGCACCTGAATACGTCATTTGGACACTGAAAGGTAACCAGGTAAGTCTTTCATGGAGCCGGGCACTGCCCACAACCACTTGTGGTACTTTTTGTTTAGTAACTTCTGACCCGCTTGAGTCAGGAACAAAATAATTTTTGGTGAAAAAAAATATTATGCAAAAGATGTGGATTGTGTGGCGAATACTACAAATCCTTAATTACTGTGAAAAAGCGGTAGACGCAGAATCATAAAATTGCAGTGCTCTTCCCTCAAACCAAGTCGTTGTTACCACGTCTCGAGAAAGCTGGGTAATGGAATCATGGAGTTCACTGTCTGCAACTTATGTTTCAGAGACAAATTATACATTTTCCTTAATCCAATAATATCGCATTGTTGTTCTCATTTCATTTTTCATTTCTTGCTCAGCTGGCTAAGGGTGGGGTGGGGCTGGCCTGTGTCAGAGGAACAGGGGGAGGAGTGGAGGCACGCTCCTAAGTGCGCATGAATGTTTGGCCGGACGTCTCAGACTGGACAAACACTCATGTGCAGTTTGCATGTTTGCATTACAGCCTCGGTGGAGAACATGCCCAGGTTCCCACTCCTTCTCTGAGTGCCGAACCACAGTGCTCAGACCAATCACAACATTGCTATCAGCAGCGTCGTGAATGGCTAGTGGAGTCTGGAAGCCTGGGTGCTTCCTGTTCCTGCCCTGGAAGCGGGCAAAGATGACCGAGAGGTCGCTGCGGCACACAGATAAATGTTTTTATTTTTTATTTTCATTCCCTTCCCCGGATCCCCCTTGCGAACCACCTTCCCCCATCGACATTAGGTAGCAACCGCTACTGCATTTTCTAATACAGAATTCCCATAGGCTCTGGAAGTAGGAGGGTGGGGGCTGCAGCTGCAAAGACAAAACAACCATGTTGGAGTTCAGAAGGTGAATAAAGATGCCTTGACATTTTGCATTTATCTTGTCACATTTGCTGTGTGTTCAAAGAGGGAGGTCAAATGTCAGGTTGTGTGTTTTGACAAACTGCTGCTTGTTATTTTAACAGCAAAATTGGTGTTTAAAGTGACTCATGTACAGAGAGTGGGAAAGGAAAGGTGGTTGTAAAAAAAAATTCTAACACAGGACAAAATGTCAATCAACTATACACATATTTCAAAATATATCTGCAATCAGGAGAATACAAATGAAGCACATTTTTTGTCATTCTTAAGTGTGATGGAAACAGACTTTCATAGGATCTAAACAAATCAAAAGTGATATGCAAATGATAAATATAACTGAAACCTGAAATCCAAAGTTTATGGTTTGCACACTACATAATTTTATCAATAAAACTGCACATCGATGCAAATTTTTATACTGTTTCAATGGAGGATATGCTGTCTGTAAAGGACAGTGCACTACCACAGCAGTGCTCCAAAATACACCACAAGCTGCTTCCCACATCCTTGATAGTCTCCTGTCGAATGGGCGTGGCACATTTGCTACACTTATCTTTTGTGCAATGCTTGGATATTTCACATTCCTTATGAGTTCAGTGCTACAGCATTAATGACTGCACCTCCCCTCTTAAATTTGTTCCAGCACCACTCAAATTCACTGTAGATATTTGGCTATTAAAAGTATGTGCATCAGCGCGCTACATCTTGCATTAAGATTTGCTTGAGTGGGAAGGTTTACATAGAAAAACGCAGTAACGAGGCAGACACCAAACAATAAAACTCTAAAAACAAAGGGCCATATTCTCAAGGAGCTATTGCCGAGTTAACGGCACTTTTTTGCAGCCAAAGTTGCGATAAATTTATCACCCCATTCACAAGCTGGTGTCAACAGCCCATAACACCAGTTTATCCGCGATAGCAGACGCAAAAAACATCTCCACAGATGGCCCTGGCAACTATCGCTAATGAGATGCAGAGTAGGCGTTCCCCTGAAAAAACCACAACAACACCACTCCTCAACATTCTCAACGACCAGCCATATCTGCGAAAAGACCACGAAACATGCGATAATGCACGTTAGCAGCAGGAATCTAACACCTGCTCTGACCTGGTGCAAAGTGGGACGACAACCGGCAGCAGCCAAGGGAGCACAGCCCAAAGCCAAACATGAAGAACAACAGATGCCCCCAAGCAACTAAACATGCAGCCCGGAGCCCCAATAGGGCAACAACATGCACCACACCCAGGACCCCCCCCCACCCCGAAACCTCCGCTTGAAGTACTGGGTTTTTCAGAACCCAGCGGTGCCAGAGAACACACCCTAAGACTTCGAGTCCTTCCTGTTTCAGACTACAGAAACACAGAGTCTTCTTGGTGAAGTCAAAGATCGTATTTATTGGCTGCAGCCAGTAACAGGTATCCTAGAAGTACAACACGGTGTATATTCTCAGGAGACTGCTCAACCTTACAAAGCCAGCCTTCTCTTTTTATACAAAATATTATGCTTTAGGCAAACATTCCTTATTTTACAGTTGACCATTCACATATTTTCACTACAAAGAAAAAGCCGAGTCATGATGACAAGCCCATATTTCAGTTTGTCCAGCCCTCAATCAATTACCTGGCAAGGCTCAGTACTTTCATCGGATATCGACGGACCCCTAATAAAAACGGGCACCTCCTCCTCGTAAAGCAAGTCATAAAGAAAGAAACAGGGACAAGTGTGTGTAAGATTAGGCATGGCTTGTGTGTGATGAAAGGTTTTATGATATGTTGTGCCTTGATGCTAATCTCATTCGGCCACTGGGAGAGGAACTGGCCGAACAGGTTTGGCTTCAGGCAGTGGAGTCAACTTGCCCAGGTCACAGAGGAGTCAGCAAAGGTGTACGTGTCCTTCAGACTCGTTTTTGGCCTTAGTCACTGGCCTATGTGAGGGCAATCACAAAATAGCTGCCGTTCAAATGGAACCCGAGGGTTCCAGACGGAAACTCTGATTTCAAGGTGATTTCGTCACCTGAATATGACGAAAATGCTTGTGCATGGTATTCAAATCATTCTCGGTCTGCTGATACCAAAATCGTCATGATACGACGATATTTATAACATGGGTCCAGAATTTTCAGTACCACAGACCCTCCTTTTGCCCTTACATAGGCAATAACCTATACTCACGCTAATGTGAGTCCAGGTCTATATTCATAAAGTCGTTGAGATGTTGCTGTAGCATCATCCTATTACTTAGCTCGTCTCTTGATACAGGTTTCCTTACACACGATGTAGCACAGAGGCCACATATTGCAGGAGCACACTGTACACACAGACAGGACAGGAAAAGAATGGCTAAGATCATCCCAATGACTATCAGAATCTTCCATCCCCAGGCGGATATCAGTTCCCAGAACCACCCCATCAATGACCAATCTTCTTTATCCACGTGAATAGATTTGGAAATCTTATGCAGTTTGGAAATGGCCTGGTAAACTGTTGGAGCGTTATCTGGAATGAAAACACAGTAACTTGATTGGATCACTTTACATACTCCACCTCGGTCTGCAAGTATGACGTCTAATGCAACCCTGTTCTGAAGAGTCATAAGGCGATCCGACTGGAGCTCAGCAGTCAAATTACTAAGGGCACCGGCGGTTTCAACTACCGTGGATTCAACCACCCTTGTCAATTGCCTTATGTTCCTGCTGTTAACCATAGGCCCCCAAAACGGCAGAAAACCCTTTACGAAATCTCCAAATTCTTGTCCTGTAGTGTCTTCTTTACTGATGACACCTCTAACTATCCTTGTCTTATGGTAATCTGCCGCGGCCGTGTAGGTGGGAGGCAACAGGAACGAAACAAAACATGTGCCTGAGAAGTCAGGGGGCAACCATGTATAGGCTCTATTATGGCAGATGAAATAGGTACCTTTAGCTGCTAGGAACGAAGGGGAAGTCTGAGACGCAAAAACATATGTTTCAGTGCAGATACTTTTCCCTAACTGAGCTCTGGGATTCTTGCCATTACCTTGCAGACATAGGTGACCCTGATGCGGTACAATCCAAATCGGGGAGGATCTCTTTGCTCGCTGGTTCTCACTCAGAGTAACTCCATATCCTGTTATGTTCCATCCAATATATGCTAGTGTCTCATCTCTCTGGATAGTCTCATAGGAAATATCTTCCCTAATCATATCTACTATACCCTTAACTAGAGCACTATTCTTAGGATTATCTTTCACAGAACGTAGGGGGTTGGCTTCATGAGCGTATATGAACATCGTTCTATATGCCCACACAGAACCATTATGGCTGAAAGGCAGGACCAGATAAGGGATACCTTTATCAGTAGTATGAGGCATAAGACCACACACCCAACAGTTAGTTGTGTTCACTACTAATTGGTGTTGGTGTAGAAGCTGAACGAATGAATTATTGACAAATTCTAATCTTCTAGCGGACTCGTGTTCAGGCAGAGGGTGAAAAGAATGCGAGGAAACAGTAGAAGGAGGTATGGGCTGTGTAGTGGGTGCAAATGTCACTTGAAAAGAGAATAAAACATATCCTATTAAAAACGTCATTACACTAAGCAACATGAAAATACATAATATCAAAAATCGTTTCTTTGTCATCATTATACACATTCTGGCTTTAAAGTCCATCTGTTTGGCAGGTCTCTCATTCTCGAAAAACTCCATCCTCTCTAATTGCTGCTCGCGGTGGTAGGGTGTTCTATGCTAAGGAATGCTTCTGTCAGTCCAGGGCAACACCCTTAGACCGACCAGAACTGTCGACCTAATGTCTTCAGTTGCACTCCAAAGACTTGGGCAACCATGACCCTACAGCTGAACCCGGATGGCGGTTCGAAAAACAAAAATAAGAAAGTTTCTCAGATGAGAGAGCTGCACTTTCAAAAACAGCAAAGAAAAAGAGTTTTTTATTTGTCCATAGTTCTCGGCCTCAAATTAAAACGGCTTTTTCCAGGTACTGTCTGGTTCTGGAACAAGAGTTCAGGCTCTGTAGTGTTCAATCGAATTGACGGTGGCACAGCATCTTGCAAAATATTGTCACTTTCGCGTTCAGAAATTGTTCCTTTTACACGTGCATTGCTAAAAGGCAGAAAACGAGGCACAGTCTCGGTCTCAGAGTCGGCGATCCCCTCCTGGACCCAACGGTCGTACGGTAGAGGCAAAGGGACCCTCTTGCAGTGTACGCCGTGGATCCAGTTCTTTTTCCCTTCCACTCGAACCGCTGATCTTGTTGAGAGAAGGACGAGGTGGGGGCCGGTCCAACGGGGCTGGTCATTCTTTGTCCGCTGGAAGTTTTTGACCAGCACCCATGATCCAGGATCGATAAGATGTCCTGGAGCTTCAGAGACCTGAGGCAGAGTATCGTGAACCTGTTGGTGTAAAACACGCAATTTAGCCGCCAATTCATACAAATAATCAAGCAGTACAGGGTGTTCGATCTCGCTGAATTTTGTCGGCCTTGGCACTCCCCATATGTTGGCCTGGCGGCCGAACACAATTTCATAGGGACTAAGTCCCACTCGCGAATGCACAGTCATTCTTGTTGATAGGAGTGCCAAAGGCAGAGCGTCAGGCCATTTAAGACCAGAGCTCGCTTGTATCTTTGCCAATTTCAGTTTTAGCGTGCCATTATAGCACTCTACTAGTCCAGCTGATTGGGGGTGATTTGCAGCGTGGAATTTTTGCTGGATACCTAGCCCCTCACATACTTTTTTCATCACTCGACCCACAAATTCACTCCCATTATCACTCCAGACCATTCTCGGCATTCCAAAACTGGGGAAGAATTCTTTGGCAAGGGCTTTAGCTGTGGATAAGGCAGTGTTGTCTTTTAAGGGATATGCTTCTACCCATCTTGAAAAGGCACAAACAACAACGAGTACGTATTTCAAATTGTTGCACCTTTCCATGTGGATGAAATCTAGCTGCAAAACCTCGAACGGATACGTTGGAGGCGCAAAATGACCAGCTGGAGTTGGGGTTCCCCTACCAGGATTGTATTTCAGACACACCATGCAATTCTTGACCACATTCTCTGCACATTTAGGAATTCCAGCATTTTGCCATACTGGAGCCAACAACTTACAAATCCCTATCACACTGATATGGGCCATTTCATGAGCCATTGTCACCACTGCAAGCACATACGCATCGGGTAACAACCGTCGTTGATGTTCTGACAAGTCAACCCAACAACCATTTTCATCCAATTTACCCGTACTTTCTCTCCACACACTCAACTCTTTTTCTGAAGCTTCAGCTTGAAGAGACTTCACACTCTCTATCGTATCTTCACACATTCCAACGTCACCAACCCATCTTGCAGGGCGTGCAACATACATTCGAATCATCACATCTTTTGCTGTTTCTTTTGCGATTTCGTCAGCAAATGCATTGCCACGACCAACATCATCAGTAACCTTCTTGTGTGCACTGCATTTCACAATCGCAACTTGTAACGGCAAGGTCAGTGACTCAAGAAGCTAATTCACCAACTGACCATGCTGAATCTTAGCTCCATGCGAAGTCAGGAACCCACGTTCTTTCCACAATCGTCCAAAACTATGAGCCACACCAAACGCATACTGGCTGTCGGTATATATGGTCAGTTTCATTCCTTTTGATAACACACACGCTCTCGTAAGTGCAATCAACTCTGCTGCTTGAGCTGAATTATGTGGTATACGTGCAGCTTCAACAATCGTATGCAAAGTCGTGAAAGAATATGCTGCAGTCATATCACCATTCGGAAGCTTGAAGCATGAACCATCCACCCATAAGGTACCATCACACTTTACAAGAGGAGTATCTTTAAGATCTACTCTCCCTTTCGTTTCTTCTTCTGTCCTGAGAAAACAATCATGCTGTTCAACATCATCTGTCTCTACTGAAATTGGCAATAACGTGGCTGGATTCAACGTATTGCACCTCTTTATGTGCACATGACTCGCTAACAGTGTTAACTCGTAACCTGACAATCGGGCACTAGTTAAGTGCTGTGTCTTGGTCCTGTTTAACAACGTGTCCACTGCATGTGGAACCATCACAATCAACATATTATTCATCACTAACCCAGCAGACTGTCGAATAGAAACAGCAGCTGCCGCTGTGGCTCTCAAGCAACTCGGCAATGCTTTAGCTACCGGATCCAAAGTCGACGAAAAATACGCGCATGGACGCTGCTTGTCTCCAAAATTTTTATACTGTTTCAATGGAGGATATGCTGTCTATAAAGGACAGTGCACTACCACAGCAGTGCTCCAAAATACACCACAAGCTGCTTCCCACATCCTTGATAGTCTCCTGTCGAATGGGCGTGGCACATTTGCTACACTTATCTTTTGTGCAATGCTTGGATATTTCACATTCCTTATGAGTTCAGTGCTACAGCATTAATGACTGCACCTCCCCTCTGAAATTTGTTCCAGCACCACTCAAATTCACTGTAGATATTTGGCTATTAAAAGTATGTGCATCAGTGCGCTACATCTTGCATTAAGATTTGCTTGAGTGGGAAGGTTTACATAGAAAAACGCAGTAACGAGGCAGACACCGAACAATAAAACTCTAAAAACAAAGGGCCATATTCTCAAGGAGCTATTGCCGAGTTAACGGCACTTTATCGCAGCCAAAGTTGCGATAAATTTATCACCCCATTCACAAGCTGGTGTCAACAGCCCATAACACCAGTTTATCCACGATAGCAGCCGCAAAATACATCTCCACAGATGGCCCTGGCAACTATCGTTAATGAGATGCAGAGTAGGCGTTCCCCTGCAAAAAGCCACAACAACACCACTCCTCAACATTCTCAACGACCAGCCATATCTGCGAAAAGACCACGAAACATGCGATAATGCACGTTAGCAGCAGGAATCTAACACCTGCTCTGACCTGGTGCAAAGTGGGACGACAACCGGCAGCAGCCAAGGGAGCACAGCCCAAAGCCAAACATGAAGAACAACAGATGCCCCCGAGCAACTAAACATGCAGCCCGGAGCCCCAATAGGGCAACAACATGCACCACACCCAGGACCCCCCCACCCCGAAACCTCTGCTTGAAGTACTGGGTTTTTCAGAACCCAGCGGTGCCAGGGAACACACCCTAAGACTTCGAGTCCTTCCTGTTTCAGACTACAGAAACACAGAGTCTTCTTGGTGAAGTCAAAGACCGTATTGATTGGCTGCAGCCAGTAACAGGTATCCTAGAAGTACAACACAGTGTATATTCTCAGGAGACTGCTCAACCTTACAAAGCCAGCCTTCTCTTTTTATACAAAATATTATGCTTTAGGCAAACATTCCTTATTTTACAGTTGACCATTCACATATTTTCACTACAAAGAAAAAGCAGAGTCATGATGACAAGCCCATATTTCAGTTTGTCCAGCCCTCAATCAATTACCTGGCAAGGCTCAGTACTTTCATCGGATATCGACGGACCCCTAATAAAAACGGGCACCTCCTCCTCGTAAAGCAAGTCATAAAGAAAGAAACAGGGACAAGTGTGTGTAAGATTAGGCATGGTTTGTGTGTGATGAAAGGCTTTATGATATGTTGTGCCTTGATGCTAATCTCATTCGGCCACTGGGAGAGGAACTGGCCGAACAGGTTTGGCTTCAGGCAGTGGAGTCAACTTGCCCAGGTCACAGAGCAGTCAGCAAAGGTGTACGTGTCCTTCAGACTCGTTTTTGGCCTTAGTCACTGGCCTACGTGAGGGCAATCACAAAATGGCTGCCGTTCAAATGGAACCCGAGGGTTCAGGACGGAAACTCTGATTTCAAGGTGATTTCGTCACCTGAATATGACAAAAATGCTTGTGCATAGTATTCTAATCCTTCTCGGTCTGCTGATACCAAAATCGTCATGATACGACGATGTTTATAACATGGGTCCAGAATTTTCAGTACCACACGCTCCCCCCACGCCGGACCACCCCAGAGGCAGCACGGACAAAGACAGCGGACCCACAGGAAACGCACCAGCCTCACAGACTTAACACCAGAGGATGTCATTGCCCACTACAGGCTCAACAGACCAACCATCCTACGCATCCTGACAATCATCGCCCAACAGGCCGACGGCACCAACACCGCGGACAACCAACATCCCACCCACACAAAGCTGCTGGCTGTGCTGCACCTATTGGCCTCTGGTACCTCCCAACCAACACCCGCCAGAGTCGGAGGAGTCTCACAGCCAGCCGCATCCAAGTCCCTCACACCTGTCGTGGAGACCGTCATCAGCCTGGCACCCTAGTATCTATACGTCCACCACAATGCGCAGGATCCCCTGGAGACCAAGCAAGTACCATACGCCATAGCTGGATTCACACACGTGTTGGGGGCACTCCACAGCACACATGTCCTACTTGTGCCCCCTGGTGACACAGTACACAATCACCGCAACAGAAAGCACACGTCTCACATCAATGTGCAGGCAACATCCGAACACCGTGGAATCTCCACCAACGTCATCACCAAATACCCAGCCAGTGTGCATGATTCCTTATCCTCCGACAGTCCATCATCAACCAGCACTTCCAGGATGGCACCAATGGAAATGCACTGCCCGTTGTCAAGTACCAAATGAACACCCCACACACCTCATCTCCACAACCATGCAACTCACAACTCTGGCAATGCACACGTCACAAAATCACATACAACATGCAAAACAACATGCCCACCCACCAGACACGACAGAACAACTTACAATGGTAACCTGGACAAGCTGTGAACATGAGCCATCAATGGCATGACACCTCAGCCACACAATAGCGGAATGTGGGGAGAGGAGGGAACCAGACATGTGTGAAGGAGGCAGGAGAACCATGATTGGGAAAGTACACAATGCCAAGAGTGGCGGCAATGTGCTGGACAGACCGCAGTATGCATAACACAACCATATCCATGGCAACATATACCGCTGGTGTATGGAGTGTAGTGGACAGTGGACGCAACCATGTCACCCCAGCTAGTGGGGGAGTTTGTGGAAATGTTGCCTGTTATGTCTCCCCCCGTAAGCGTGAGTGGAGTGGGATGGCCCGGCGTACGCCAGGCCAGCATAGGGGTGTGAATAAAAAGCACGTTGCCCTGGGCGTGGTACTCTTCCGGAATGCCCAACGTCTCTGCCAGGGCGGCGTCTCTCACCCCGCCACGAGGCCGACGCCATCCTTGTGAGCCCGGCCCGCTGGACCCAGAACCGGTCAGGCCTGCCCCAGTACAGCCAAGCCACACTGATCACCTGCCGACACCGGTGTGTGTCATGGAGAGCCCACCACGTGCCGGCGCAAGCTCCAAGCCCGAGGCCCGCGACTTTGGCAGCCTCCTCAGACCATCACGGCTTACACGACACAGGCCCGCTTTACTCGTTAACGTACTCTACTGCTGCATCCGGCCTACACTATGGTCAAGTAGGTCACACATTTGGAACTGAGTCTTGATTACACCATGGCAGACTACATATGTTCATTGCAGATTTTATATCTGTGTACTCCCTTCGATGTGGTGCCACCAACTCTGTGCATGGCATTCTTATGACACGTCTGTTGTCCCATGCTGACTACTGCCTTCGGCCTACACTATGGACAAGTAGGTCACACATTTGGAACTGAATCATGATTACACCAGGGCAGTGAACATAATTTAAGGCAGAGTTTATTTCACTATACTCCCTTCGATGTGGTGCCACCAAGTCTGTGCATAGCATTACAACCACACGTATCTGTGAACCAACGCAGACCACTGCCCTCAGCCTACGCTGCGCACGAGTAGGTCACAGAATTGGAACTGAACATTGATTATTCAAAGGCAGAATACATATCATTGCACGCAAGGAGAGGCGTACGAGGATGACGTGTTGCAGTCCAGAGGGAATGAGATCATCGTTACGGAGGTGATCGGACACTACTGACAACTGCCCTGGTGTCACTAACCCTATGCATCGTGAGCCAACGACACTTGGCTGTGGGCTACTGCTGATCGCTGCCTCCGACCTACACTGCGGTCCAGTAGGTCACAGAGTCTTGATTTAGCAATGGCGGAGTTCATATCAGTGTACCGGCATCATCTCAGACTGCACTCCCTACCAGCCCCGGTGCCACTAAGTCTGTTCCCCGACATTCATGGACACTCTGGTCGTACATTGGTGCAGTCTGAGTCTATGGACTAGGGGGTATTTTTCATACTCATGTGGCTGTCACCGAATTGGTGGTGGCAACGAGGCTGTCGCTTTCCACTCCTCCATTTGCTGCTTCCGGATAACATCAGACCTCTGCATCATGCCCTGGAGGACACCTTCCACTGTTCCCTGCAACCCTGCGCCACATTCACCTCGAACATCGATGAGGACCCGCCCAGTCCGCGTGGCCCTACCTCAGTGCACCGCAAGTCACCATCCCGTGGCGGTGTGTCTGTGCCGATTGCTGTGCATCCGAGGCCACTAACTCTGTGTAGCTCACGTCAGGAACCCTGTCAGAATGAATATTGGATGACTTTTGTGACGGTGGTCATGGGGTCATCGACGCCATGTGCATATGGCCCTGTGCTGTCTGCTGCCTCAGGCTTCAACTGCAGACCACCAGGGCTCACCCAAAAAATCGAGTCCTGACCGGGCAGGACGTCGCATCACCACAGGAGGCACACCCCATCATCGCAAGGGACAACTCTATCCACCATCTGCCAGAATCGGAACAGTGGTGCTGGCAGACTAACGGAGTTGCTCGGACCTGTTTTTGATGCCATCATCTGCCTGATCCCCTGCACAGCACTCCAGGTGCCACTGACTCAGTGCACCACAACCCATGGACCGTTACTGATTGAGTTTTGTGCTGTGTAGAAGTTGCGCAGCAAGGCCACCTCAGGCAGAGTGGGAGACCTGGGATGTTGATGAGGAAGTTGATGCAGGTCTAACACACCCCACTGCATCTGCATCAGGACTAACCTGAAGGGACACAATCCCATGGCCAGTCCAACATGACATCTGCGTGTGTCCCTGTGGTCTTGTTGTACGCATGATGGCCCTGGGCCATACGACATAACATTGTGCTGTGTACAGCGGACGCAGTCATGTCACCGCAGGCAGCGGGTAAGACCTTGGACATGTAGCTTTGTAGTCAGCCACTCAATACCTAGGAGGAGTGGACTGGGCTGTTGTATGGAGGACCAGCATCGGGGTGTGAATGATGATTCCGTGGCTCTGGGCGTGGTTCATTGCAGGACATGTGCACATGCATGTGTATCTGTCGTGGTGTGAGTCTCCATTGTGGGGTGTCGGTGGTCCCTGATGGGACTTGAACACCCACGTATGTGATCTACTTCGGCTTCCATGAGCTCTGAGCCCACCCGCACCCGTTCGGCCACCTCCTTTTGGCATTCTGACACCTGGCACTGGAATGCGATGTGTGCCTCGGTGAACTTTTGGGAGCCAGCCGTGGTGGTGGGTGCTTCCTGCTGTGTGGTCTGTGCAGGGGCTGGGGTCTTCTCTATGTAGCTTGGCTGCCCTGCTCCTGGGTTTGGGTTGCCTGAGAAGTCCATGAGCTGTTGTAGGCCTTCGGTGTCGGAGGTGTGGTGGTCATCTCCGGCATCACTGATGGGTTGTCTGGTCTGACCTGCTGGAGGTGTTTTTTGTCCCTCTGCAATGCTGACATTGTGTTGACATTTATGTTTGCGCATTGTTCTTGTTTACATGCAGACTGTGTGACAATGTACATGTGCTGGCAATTTGGGGGGGTGGACATTGGGACTACATGACGGATGTGAGGTTGTACCCGTGCATTTTCATCTCACAGTTCCCTGCTCTGTCCAATGTGATTGGCCTGTTTCTGCGCATGAGCGGACCCAGTTGTGTCCCTTGTTCTGCAGTGTTGTGCCACATTGTCATAGGATGTGCTGTGATTGCTATGTGTGTGTGCTGCAGTGTGTCACAGGGATAAGGGACATGGTCCTGGGTCATTGTGGGTGTGCAGTGTGCTCTACTTGACTCTGCATGTGTGCCATTGTGCCCATCTCCCCCCATCCCCCCAGTCCCTGGTCGTTACTCACCCTGTTGTTGATGTGTCAGCTCCTTTCGAGCTGTGTCCGTGCTCCCACCTCCTTGCACCTTTTCAACACAGATTACTGGCCTCCATTTCCTCCTGCTCCTCCTGTGGCGCAGGACTCCCACCTCCTGTCGCCGTTGCTGCCTTCCTGTTGGTAGCAGGTTGTGCCTGGTTTAGGTTTTCAGGTCATGACAGCGCCTCTTGGCCTCATCCATTGTCCTCCTCGACACTCCGGCTGCATTACAAGCGCCAAGAAACCGTTTGGTGAACGTGCGCTCTATAAATCACCTTTAACATCACATTTAACATAACATTCCAGGTAGTCTGATTGTGGGACAGTTGCTGGTAGTGTTCTGTCACCTCTGTGACGCTGGTCTTGTGTTGCTGCGGACTGCACCCCGTCTTCCTCTCCCTCTTCTCCCTGGCCTCCCCCGACCCCGTTGTACCTTGCTGGTGGTCTGTGGGGCTTGCGGGGTTTGCGTTGGCCTCTGCGCTAGGTCAGGGTGCATCCGTGGTGCTGCGCACTTTGGATTGTTTCTGGTATGTTTGTCTTGTTCTGCTTCTATAGTGCATTTTCCCGCCAGACGCGTGGAATTTGCAGGTCTGTGGCTGGTTTTCGCAGCTTGTGTAGCGCTTGGCCTCATCGCAGCATTTTTTGCGTTCGTGTTTCACATTTTTGCGGCGTGGCCTGGATTTTAATGCGCCCATTTGACGCGTTATCTGGTGGCTATCGCATGGTACCTCCGTGTTGTGAGCACAGCATAAATTTCCGGCAATAGACTGCGATGTTGTAGGTTGTGTTAAGTTACTTTTGCGATAAGTATCACACGTTCTTGAGAATATGCCCCAAAGATTTATACATTAGCAGGTGAACCTTCAGGTTTGTCTCCAATAGTATATAGTGATTGATAATTAGATGGAAATCCAGGTTCAAGCACATCAAATAGCTGTTGTATATCTCAATCTGATGGTGAGATGACCAAACTACATTCTGAAATAAGGCCGGTGGCAGCTTCCATGAAAGACATGTTTTGAAGGCTATTTCTCTTTCACCATCTTCACATAAATCATTGGCTATGTATCTGCCCAGTCCTAGCAGAAACACGAAAAACGGTCCTTCGGGAAGTTTTCAAGAAGGAACAAATAAGAACTTGTAGAGCAGCAGTAGTTCATTGTCTCAGGGGCTCATCAATTCAATTGTCCTGCAGTGCCACAAACTTTTTGAAAATCGCGGCAAGAGAACTGGACAAAATAGAATCCGCCCACCAACTCAAGTAGTATTAGAACATTCAGCCTCAAAGCCCTTCTATTGCACTGCTTGTATGTTTTAATACTTTTTAAAATACCACTACTTGCCTTCCGACTATCTTCTATGTGCTTTTCCATACTTTTAAAAAACATTTTTCTTTTAAATCTATATTTCATGTGTGTCTTACCATGGTGGTCTTCCTACCCTTTTATGATTATTTTAAATTAAATCAAATAAAAGTATATTTGACTTGACATTGGCTATGTCAGTCGCAGCAAATGCATAAAGACTACTGCTGGCTGCTCACTATGCACCTCTCTGCCTTTCGGATCTAACGCAAAGGTACCAACATGTGAGAGCAGCCAAAAGGGAGATTTACAGGGACAACCTTGGAAGTTTACTCTCCCCACTTACTTGTGATCCAGCTTTTACTGGACCTCACACCAGGGGTGGGGGAGGAATTGCACAGGCAAAGTAGCACATGCTTAGAATTCATGAATGTAGTTTTAAACATAACATGGATTAAGATGTTTCAGAATAGACAACACATAACTAATGTTCATTTTTGTAGTATAACGTGTTGCTCAAAACCTTCTTAATCAATATAAAGCTTATACATTGTTAACAGACGCTGGTCACTCTATTCACCAGCATCATTTTTATTATTTCTAAATCATTTGTTAATTCAGTATTCTTTAGTTTACTGCAACCAGTTTCTAGGTTAAACTTTTAAAGAATATTCAATTTGACAGTTGCAAACTTTCTAAGCGAAACACTAAATTCTACAGTAAAGGCTTTCTATAATAGTGTTGTCGGGCGCAACGTGTGCATACATCATATTGTCATGTAAAAATCGAGTGTAAGGTGAACATGCACTTTTATAGGTCATGTCGTTATCAGGTTTATCTGTGACGGGCAAAGAGTGGGCAACTTTGCTTTAAGCCAGAGAATGATAAAATAATATCTTTCAATTTAAAAATGGGTGCGTTCCGCCTAACTGGGTAATATGCCTATGGTTCCAAAGAGCTCAGACATCGGAGGTCCCACCAAGAGTTGAGCCGAAGAAATCACATTAAACGTTTGAGTAGCGCCAGTAGCATTCCGGGCCTGCTTACTGGCTGGTTTATACTGAGCTAACCTTCTACAATGTTAAAGGCCACTCTTAGTATGACCCAAGACCAGTGCTGGAATTGGAAACAATTTACTCTAGGAACTTAGAGGCCGATTCACAGAACTAATCTGAGGGCCCGATTCACAGAACTAACTTAAGACAAAATCCTAAACTTACTACCATTTCATTTTGGTATTCACAGAAGGCACTTACTCATTTTGGTATTCACAGAAGGCACATGCTCATTTCGGTATTCACAGAAGTTAGGAATCCTAACCTTAGGACTCCTAAATGCCTTCTGTGAATACCGAAAGTCTTAAAGTTAGGATTTTTCTTCGTTTAGGAGTAGTAGAGTTAGGACTCCTAACTTCGGGACTTCTAAATGCATTCAGTGACTACCAAAAGTAGTAAATTTAGGATTTTGTCTCAGATTACTTCTGTGAATCGGGCCCTTATAAATAGAGGGTCAAGATGTGGCAGAGGAAATTATGCTTTTATTTTTTTAAATACTGCAAAGAAATTGGCAACAAGGACATATGTGACAGTACATCTGTCCTAGATGACATTATTAGTCACAAAGATGCTGGCTTTCTAACTATTTTACCGGGTTAAGACACCTGCTGCAGATATCAATGTATGCCCAGCAATTCTGAGGGGATTATCATAGTGGTAAGATAATTCTAGTGGTTAACACAGTTCTAGCAGAGTTCTGTGTTTTGTTGAGCCACTTTTTTGTCCAGTTATAAAGTAGCATAGAGGGTTCGTGTTCCTACTGCAAAGCACATCATGCCGCAAGCAGATCACAGATTTGTCCAGTCATAAAGTAGCATAGAGGTTTAATGTGCCTGTTGCAAAGCACAATAGGTAACATGCAGATCACAAATTTGTTTTGTATTTAGATAGGTAGGTGAACTACCGCTTTTGACACTGATATCCTTTTGCTACTTTCAGTTCATAAGTAAGCCTTCAAATATTGCACAGCGCTTTAGCTACCAGCGTCAAGGCATTGCATGCAAACTGTAAGTCATGGGTTTAGATCCTTCTTATTATTTTCAAAATCTGTTATTATTCTAAGATTGAAAAAAGTTTCCCTTTGGGAAATAATAAAGCCTTATTAGTATAGACAGCCACTATCACTGTGTTAGGTTTTAGATCATGACGTTGTGTTTCTCCCCACCATTCTACAAGTATGGATAATGTATGATTCCTACACCTTAATAGGGATAACCCTAATTGTCTTATGTAACATTTCCTGTAAAGTGATATACACATGTGCATTATTTATTGTGTCTATGCGTATGATGTAAAATCCTATTACATCCTGCACTGGGATTAGTAGCACTAAAAAAGAATTGACCAAAAAATCTATTGCTGCCATTTACATCAATATTATTTTAATTACCCATACAGGAAGATAAATATTTCATTCTTACAGTCCACACATTTATTACATATGATGTTGAAGAGAGCTAGAAACCTGCCTCCAAATCATAGTTTCTCTTAAGTGCTTGTGAAGTGACAGCAAGCTGTGTGCCTTTGCATCCTTCCATTGCTTTGGTGACTAGGTGTAAGGCTCCAGATAGCTCCCATCCAGTATTATACTCAAATTAAAAGAGGGCTACTAGCCTTTAAATAAGGTCTTTGTTTTGAGTCCAGCTGGAAGTGTAAGTAAGAAGGCCTCCTCAAATATGCCTGTGTGGTCAGCGTCCCAACCAATCACAACGCTGCCATTGCAGCGTTGTGATTGGCTAAGGGGAGGGGAGGGAGGCTGCCTGCTTCCTGTTCCCCCTCTTCCCTCACGACCCCCCCTTCCCTTGCAACCACTCATCCATCCCCCCATCGTGACTGCCTTTTTGAAGCTTCTTCTTCTGGCCCTAAAGCAGTAAGATTTACGTTTGCTCCACTAACAGAATATACCTAATAAAATCCACCACAGAAAATAGTAAACACAAGGAGATGATGGACAAAGTGCTGAAACTTTTCAGACACCCACCCCCAGTCACAGATCTGGGTGAATCGATCATCATTCTTTAGCTGTCTTTGCCACCTCAGTTCAGACCCAGCTATAGGCAAATCGGTCTTGACCCTGTGCCTCATGGGAACAGTCCAGCCCGAACTGCCAAGCCAGGTCTTCCCTGAACCGGAAACAAGCATCCTGGGACCGGATTCTGGGTAGCGCCCTTCATCAGCCAGGCTAGCATGAATCCAGTGGCAAACTGAGCAAGGAACCCATGTCTGGGCATACCCTGCCAACTTAGGGCGAACAAAGCATACACAAGGAGATGATGGACGGAGCGCTGAATCTTTTCAGACACTCACCCACATTCACAGATCTGGATTGAATCCATCATTATTCTTTAGCTCACTTCGCCACCTCAGTTCAGACCCATCTATGTGCAAATCGGTCTTGACCCTGTGCCTCATGGGAACAGACCAGCCCTAACCGCCAAGTAAGGTCTTCCCTGAACCGTAAACAAGAATCCTGGGACCAGTTTCTGGGTAACAGACAGGCTAGCTTCAATCCAGTGGCAAAGTGAGCGAACTGGAATGGCATGGTGAGCAAAAAACAATACATTTAGGACCAGATCTCTGTAATGGGGTGAATGTATGACATTGTTCTACATTCTGTCATTTTTGCATTTGTCACCCCGAGTGGGACTGGTACGCCCAGACGTGGGTCCTGTGCTCTCCATGCCACTGGAGTCAAGCTATCCTGGCTGATGAGGGCTGAAAGCCCGAAACGGGTCCTAGGATGCTTGTTTCCAGTCCAGGGAGGACCTTGCCTGGCAGTTCGGGCTGGACTATTTCCATTAGGCGCAGGGTCAAGACTGATTTGCATATGGCTCGGTCCAAACTGGAATGGCATGGTGAGGAAAAAAACGATGGATTTAGGCCCAGATCTCTGTACTGGGGTGAATGTATGACATTGTTCTGCATTCTGTCCATCAATTGTTCTTTTTGAAAATAGTAAAGCAGATCCCTATGGTCCTTAGAGGGTGCTGCTCCCCTTCCTGTAGCAATGTGATGGGACCAGAAGCAAACCATCGTGTTTTTTCCTATTTGCCGATGAGGGCTTCTCACTATTTCAGTAGCCCTTGTTTATTTGCTCTATTTCTGCACAGCACTTGTTCTCTGAGCATTCCCTAAAGCTGTGTTCTATCCAGCACAAGAAGCTTCTTTTTATTCGTTCATGTAATGGTCCTGCTGATGAGGACTCCTGATCCTCAGGGATTTCTGGATTACCTCTCCCCTTGATTTCAGTGTGTCTGCCGAGCATTTAAGTGGTTGTCTGTCAAGCAGGGCTGAAGGGTTGGTTTCTAGGAGCAGATATATAAGCAGATTATTATTTGGAGTAGGCGGTCACACTTCTCAAGGAATAATAACACTGTCAGGGTTAAGCCCAAAAATCACTAAATTAACTTGAGCGTATGCTCTTTGTAGATATGGCACAGAGGAGACAAGCTTAATTTAAAGAAATGTGTAAAGTATTTATGCAGTACCAAAACAATGATAAAGCCAAAGCACCAAACAATAAAACATCCAAACCAAATAAAAAAAACAGAGTGAAATTTAACAATCAAAATCACACCAAAACTAAAAACTAAATCCAATAATGGAAACCATGGGTGTGGAATTTTTTAAGTTAAAATACCGCCAAAAATCACTAAGCACCAATCATAGTCTATGGAAGGGGTGGACTAGTACCTAAACTTGATTTCAGGTTGACAGCAATGAAGGGTGGGATGGATATACCAAGCAGATTCATCGTGGTCAAATATTTTAACTTCTGATTTAGTCATTTTTATGGAAAACAAAATCCTTTAGCTGGGCAAGCATGAGCTGTTTCCAGGGAAGGTGCATTGAACCTTTGGCATGAGGTCCCCTTGGTGGCTGTGGAGGCATTTGAAGTCCAACAATGTTCTAACTTCTAGCTTTTCAAGGTTTTTCAAGCAGCTCCTCTGGGTTACCTCTAAGGCTCTCAGACCTCAGTGACAGTACTTAGGGGCCAGGAATCACTCCAGCAGAGACCACCAGCAAGGTCCAGTTAAAGTCTAGTTGGCACTGGTCAACTGGTCACTTTAGGAAAATGGCTTTTTGCATTTTGTTGTCTCATTTTAACCAAACAATAGGTAAGCCTACTGACCCTTGGTGTCCACTTCTTTGTCCTGGGTACAAGAGGGAGCAGGTTCAGTCCTTCAGGGCTCCTCTCAGGTCACAGACAGCAGGTCCAGTTATCTTCTGATCTTCCACAGATCCAGAAAGTGCCTTAGCCAAGAGATGAGAGTGACTCCTGGAAGTAGTAATTTCCAGCAAGAACACCTCACCATGGAATTCCAACTGGTGGCTGGCAGAACCCGGACCCACACACATAACACCCATGCTAGGAACCTCATAATAATCATTGACAGAAATCTAGACGAACCCGCACAAGTCAATGATGTCACTGCATCCTGCTTCCATACATTGAAGATGCTGAGGAAGCTATTCAAATGGTTGCTAACCAACACTAGAAAATGGGAACACCCTCTGCATCAGGGTCACCAACCACCTTGCTAGAAGACTACAAACCATCCAAAACTCGGAAGTCAGACTCATCCTTAACTTGCACACAGAACTCACATGACACCACACCTCAGGGAACTCCACTCGCTCCAGAAACACAAATGCACTCATTCAAACTCTTTTTGCACACTTTCAAAGCACTACCACATCTACCTGAACAGTCACATCTCCTTCTACCACCCACCCAGACATCTCCACTCCACAATGCTCCTACTTACATTATCCCATGCATACACAGAATCAGAATAGGAAGACAGGCATTCTCTTACATCGCTCCTAAATCTTGGAACGGCCTCTCACACCACATCAGAGCCTCCCCTCCTCTTGAATCCCACAAGAAGATGTAGACCTGACTTTTCAATAAACCAAACTATGATAGGCAGGGCTAGGCACACACACCTGCTCAGCACCAGGGTACCCTCACAGGTGATAGTGTGCTTTACAAATACACAGAGCATAACATGACGTGACATGACATGACATAACATAAGATAACATAACATGACATAACTCCCTAACCAATGGGGAAAAAGTTCCATGGGGCAAACCTACCCAATATTTCAGCAGTTCCTCCAGCCCTACTGCAAACAGTTGCACAGTGCCCCTCACCCTTAATATCCTAGATGGGGACACCTTTGCGCTCTTGTGCAAAACTTTTTTGTCCCCTCAGAGGTGTGTCCATGGAAATGAGAACCTCCCTCCCGTGAGTATACTCCAAAATAGTTCTGGGGTGATTTCCCTCCTACTAGGTTCTGAGCCAGCCTGGCTAATGAGGGCTTAAGAACAAAGGCTTTCCCTTTTTCAAGTCTTCCCGTACACTAAACTATGAGTGAGAAGAACTCACCTCTGGCCCTTTCAAGTAATTGAAATTCCAAGGTTCACCCAATTGTCCTTCCTGGGCTGAGAGGGATGGAATGCCCCACACCCACTCCATCCTGTCACTCAGCCATTGTTTTTCTGTGGCGGCATTTTTCACCCCTCACTAAGGTCAAGCAATTTAAGGGCAGCTTATGGAGAGCTAATACAAAAATCTAATTTCACCAATGAATTGTACTTTTTATAAATATGAAAAATAGTATTTGAATGACTATATTAAATTATTCCTGTTAAAAGGTACAGATCAAAGTTTATAATCTGTACTTTGCCATTGTCTCTGATCCAGCTATAGCCTTTCCAGTGTATATAGCTTTTGGGAGCCAGACACTGGAGGAACATGTCAACTTTAATTTTGCTAACTTTCCACTTTTCCACTTTTAAATATCAAGTCTGCTACCTTGTAGACAACAATATGGACTTTGGGTAACATTAACATTTGAAAGCAGGGTTTCCTATCTGTTGAAAGGGTCATTTTGGAAGGTTTGGCATCAGCTTTTTTAGGCTAATTCAGTCATGCTTCATATGATAGGCATGAAGCCGTGCTTCTTAGGCCCACTCAATGGATGGTACAATAGGTGCTTCAATCCACAGGTGGCATTTAACTTCCAGTCCTTGGGTACATTTTCTGCACTATATAATAGGCAGAAATAGGTAACTAGGGACAGATATGTCAATTAGATAGAAGCCAATTTAACCATGTTTAAAGATGGAACATGGGAACTTTACTCTTGTTTAGCAGGAGTAACAGTGCACAGAGTTTTAGGTCGTGCAAAACAGGGTCAATAAAAAGGCAAAATGCTGGTGTTACCATGTAGAAACTACAGATTTCCTACCCCCCTCCAGCACAAAGCTAAGGTATACTAATCAACCGCTTGATAGACTTCTCAGATCAGGCAACAGAATGTGGACACTTGTCTATACTTCACGGAAGAACAGGTAGCCAAAGCAATGTCTGAGGTCAAGGCAGGATCGCCACTTGATCCCTGCCCACAATACATCTTTTCACAACTAGTGTCAGTTCTATGCCCTTATGTCACCAGAATCTTCAATGAATACCTAGAATCAGCCTGTTTCCCAGACATATGGAAAACAAGCATTGGTATAGCCAATAGGTCTCGCTTTTGGAACCTTATAAGTGTTTAGCCATTCAACAGTTGATGTTGTTGCACCAAGGATATTGTGCTGCATAACTAAATACTTATAAGGTCTCAAAAGCGAGACCTATTGGCTATGCCAATGCTTGTTTTACTTGTTAACACTGTCGGGGCATTAGTTGCACTTCATTAGTACCAGTTTAACGCCCAAATATAACAATAAACTACAAAAAAGGTGACCAGTCAACCATTACAAAGGGCCTTCCACTGTGCGACAACATGTCACTGCGTTCTTAGTAACTTTTGAACCGTTTAAGCTAGAAACTATATTTTTGTTCAAATTTGCAGACAATGCAGCAGATGGTGGATTACGTGGAAATGCAGCAAATCTATAATTATGCAGAAGTCGCCATGGATTATAACCAATTGGACTACAAATTAAATGCTTCCAACAGACTAGTGAATCCTCTTTTGAAGCCAGCTGATCTTCCACACATTCTAGAACGGAGGGGGTGTTTGGGAAGCAGAATGTGTTGTGCCTGGGATGAAAGCCCTTTAGTCATCCTTCTGAGCCGAAGGGAGATGCTGGGGTATGACTAGCCAGTATCCAGTCTGTCCTGGCAGGCAACAAGTGATTGTCAGTAGTTTAAATTAGCTATTTTATGGCCAACATCAAGGTGATGCGGGCCCTTTCTCAAGGACAGCAGTTGGACAGTTATCAAAAGCACACGAGGGGGGGGAAGAGGGATGGCAGAGGACCAAGGAAAGTGAACTGAACACCTGAGCCCCTGCTTTTTCTGTTGCGGCGCACGCATAGCCATGGGTTCTGGTAAATAAAACCTGTGCGATAAAGAGTTTAAAGTATCTATCCCTGTGGAACTACCTTTGTAACGCATGATTTTTGCAATGACATATTTGTAAAGTGTTCTTTTAACACTCCTATTTGCCATTGTTTTTCCCAGATGGAGTTGTTTGGGTTTCTCGCCTAAAGCAGTTCTGTATAATTCATGTCAAGTTACTGACAAACGGTGTTTCCATGTGCTACAAACGTGCTAACGGTTCCTTTCAACGCGGACTACACACCCCAGCACCACGCTGTTAAATTCTGTGTTTTCTTCCATTTAGTAGGGGCTGGACGATATTTTTTGGGACGAAAACAAAACAGAAAGGTGTTTGCCAAATTACAGATTTATCCTTTAAAACGCCACTGCCTTTAATCGCATGCATTTATTTACATGTGTTGCAAGCAAATTATTTTGTTACAAAAACGAATCAACTTGGGATACAATAAAACTAAAGAGTGACAAAAATAATTGTTTAAAACAAACATAAAGGCCACAATCATTTGCATGTCATAATCCGGAGCAAAAAGGTCTCTGATTGGGAGTGTGGTAATTTATCAAAGCTTTGGCCTCAGTCAAATAAAACAAATAAAAAACTCACTACACCTGCTATGCAATGCTTCTATGTTCGTAGTCATTCTCTGGCATTCATGGTGGAACAAAGACTAGACAAAGGAGTCACACATTCCGTGGGGCTTATATGTTCCAAGTGCTCAGGAAGAAAAGACTGCAAGTCCCAGAATTCCCCACGGTTGTAGCTGATGTCTCTGGTAGTGAGACAGCACATGGTTTTAATATAAAGTGTAGTGTTCTGAGTGTGGGAATGAACAACTTTGCCTTGTTAAGATCTGCTGGCTATGATTGCGCTGTTTGCTTCTATAGAACAGTAGCTGTGCTCGGTGTCAGAAAAGGAGCGGAAAGAAACCTTAAAGTTCCTAGCAGCACTGGTCCAATTAAAGGGTTTTCCAACCTAAACGTTCCTAAGAGAAGGTTTTATCGAACAGATGACGGTCTGAGGAGGTTGTCAGGTGTGTTAAGAAACAGGCTATTGCCAGAAGAGGGCATGAGCTACAATATAGGAAGAGGACTGCCAATCAATTGACATGGGCGGTGGATGGGAAGACAACGACTTTCTCAAAAAGATAAAACTCATGAAACTAACTCACCATAGCTTGAAAAAGACACAAAGCGACACAGTCCTGCTTTGAAATCAAACACTCCAATAGGACTAATAACACCGGAAGTGTGTGCTTCTAATAAATACATCACATGATGTTGGTGGATTGCATAGGAAACACTCATGGAAGGTTTAGTACATCTCTCAATACACTTTGACTAATTGTAAATGTAATTCATTTATATAACGCTTACTACCACTGACAAGCTGTCAAACTGCTTTTCGGCGAGTAGCATGCAACTCTGGAATCCAAAAAGGGTTAGTAGTGGTTGGGAACAAGCATTGGCTGCCAGTTGGTGACTCAAGCTCTGTTTCTGAGCAGGCTGGACTACAGAAATGCCCTTTATGTTGGCATGGCCGATTATCTGTTCTCCCGCCTTCAGGTGGCCCAGAACGCCGCCGCCAAGCTAATTTGCAATAAAAAGAAATTTAGCTCAGCTTCCAGCTGTCTAAAAGAGCTTCACTGGCTACCAGTAAGACAAAGAGCCAGTTTCAAACTCCTTTGTTTTGTACACAGAACACTGCATAAAAAAGGCGCTTACATCCTCCGAGATAGGATAGAATTCCATGTTCCTTCACGGAACCTAAGATCACGCTATCAGGCTTTTGCCTCAGTCAAGCGCACAAACAATGTCAGAATGGGTGACAGATCTTTCTCTAAAGCGGCCGCGGTCCTATGGAACAACCTCCCACTCGATCTACGCCTTACAGACGGCTTTGTACTCTTTAGGAAAAAACTGAAAAACACCTTCTTTCCTAGATCCTGAAACTACAACTAATTTAGGCCAAGGGTAATCCGTCTAGCATCTGCATTCTTTCCTAGCACCGTGATGTCCCTCGGGATGATTGATGTGCTTTACACGCCCCAAAAATATAAAATACAAATACAAATACCCCAGCCACCAATCCATGGGGAACCTTCTACTCACCTGCAGAGCCCCCCTCAGGCGACTATCGCTAGCCTACTCATAGATGCATCCCAGTATGCGCACAGCACCAGCATGGCCAACACGGTTATGTGGTCCATAGTATAGTCACTCCCTCCTCCCAAGAGCTGGCAGTATAGCATAAGTGACAGAGCAGTGTGAACGTCCCTCTCCTTTTATTGTCCAGAAGGTGCGTTTCTTGTAGAAAAATCATGTTGGCCTTTGATTTAGACAACATTTGTTGCACAAACCCTCTTGTTATTCTGTTAGCCAATCCGTTCACATTCCATGTCAAACATCTGCATATTTTAGTCATCTGTGAGTGTGTCATATTTTAACTTGACCTCATCTTGTATGGAGCACTAGTCTTTCCCTTTGCATTAAACTTTGCATGCATGTTTTAAGTGCATTCTGCAGTGACTCCCTGTGTACTATGAAACACTATATAACGCAAATGACAAGGGCCCCCTGCAAAGGGGTACGAGTTCCTCTAGGCAGGTATGCAAACACCTACGGCAACGCAAATATATTCAAAAAGACAATATAACTTGACTAAATATATAGGGACATGAGCAACATATTTTTAGCAAGTACAAAAATTACTTTATTACAGTAATATAATAAATATTAATAGAAATAATTCACATACATACTTCAATCATACTTGTATTCATTCATACTAAACAATGAATACAAAATACAAAAAAATATCAATAGCACTGAAAATAAAAAAAAGATCAAATGATAGTAACTATAAAACATTAAACAAGCCAACTACCGCTCCCCCCGCACTATGGCACTGGGGGTGCAAAACTGTTTCGATCCCCAACGCATGATGCGCCCTTCTCCTCAACATTGTGATTCTGTCAACCTAAATCAGACTGATCTATCACCTCCTCTTTTGGCTCAAAAAAGTGTCCACGGGTACTCATAGTACGGCCCGCAGGCCACCAGCGGCCCGGCAAGCCTTCCTTGGCGGCCCGTGGACCTTGCAGATATTGTACCTGTGTTTTTTAAAATTAAATTTCAAGAGTGTCAGCAAACACCGCCGCAGCAGCGCGGACTCCAAGAAACTGCTCTATGGGGGCCGGGCAATTCCAGCAACAGTCAGAGTGGAGATGCAGAGGCGCTAAGAAGAGGTGAAATACAACAAAGCCTCATTTACAAGCGAATGGTCTTGTGAAGTACTTGGGTGTGGCTGTGTGTGTACCCCGGAAGCTGTCTCAGCCCGGGCTGACACACACAGGGGGTGAGGTGACAGAGGGTGACAGACAGAGGGAGACAGACAGAGGGAGATAGAGGAAGGGAGACAGATCTTTCTCTAAAGCGGCCGCGGTCCTATGGAACAACCTCCCACTCGATCTACGCCTTACAGACGGCTTTGTACTCTTTAGGAAAAAACTGAAAAACACCTTCTTTCCTAGATCCTGAAACTACAACTAATTTAGGCCAAGGGTAATCCGTCTAGCATCTGCATTCTTTCCTAGCACCGTGATGTCCCTCGGGATGATTGATGTGCTTTACACGCCCCAAAAATATAAAATACAAATACAAATACCCCAGCCACCAATCCATGGGGAACCTTCTACTCACCTGCAGAGCCCCCCTCAGGCGACTATCGCTAGCCTACTCATAGATGCATCCCAGTATGCGCACAGCACCAGCATGGCCAACACGGTTATGTGGTCCATAGTATAGTCACTCCCTCCTCCCAAGAGCTGGCAGTATAGCATAAGTGACAGAGCAGTGTGAACGTCCCTCTCCTTTTATTGTCCAGAAGGTGCGTTTCTTGTAGAAAAATCATGTTGGCCTTTGATTTAGACAACATTTGTTGCACAAACCCTCTTGTTATTCTGTTAGCCAATCCGTTCACATTCCATGTCAAACATCTGCATATTTTAGTCATCTGTGAGTGTGTCATATTTTAACTTGACCTCATCTTGTATGGAGCACTAGTCTTTCCCTTTGCATTAAACTTTGCATGCATGTTTTAAGTGCATTCTGCAGTGACTCCCTGTGTACTATGAAACACTATATAACGCAAATGACAAGGGCCCCCTGCAAAGGGGTACGAGTTCCTCTAGGCAGGTATGCAAACACCTACGGCAACGCAAATATATTCAAAAAGACAATATAACTTGACTAAATATATAGGGACATGAGCAACATATTTTTAGCAAGTACAAAAATTACTTTATTACAGTAATATAATAAATATTAATAGAAATAATTCACATACATACTTCAATCATACTTGTATTCATTCATACTAAACAATGAATACAAAATACAAAAAAATATCAATAGCACTGAAAATAAAAAAAAGATCAAATGATAGTAACTATAAAACATTAAACAAGCCAACTACCGCTCCCCCCGCACTATGGCACTGGGGGTGCAAAACTGTTTCGATCCCCAACGCATGATGCGCCCTTCTCCTCAACATTGTGATTCTGTCAACCTAAATCAGACTGATCTATCACCTCCTCTTTTGGCTCAAAAAAGTGTCCACGGGTACTCATAGTACGGCCCGCAGGCCACCAGCGGCCCGGCAAGCCTTCCTTGGCGGCCCGTGGACCTTGCAGATATTGTACCTGTGTTTTTTAAAATTAAATTTCAAGAGTGTCAGCAAACACCGCCGCAGCAGCGCGGACTCCAAGAAACTGCTCTATGGGGGCCGGGCAATTCCAGCAACAGTCAGAGTGGAGATGCAGAGGCGCTAAGAAGAGGTGAAATACAACAAAGCCTCATTTACAAGCGAATGGTCTTGTGAAGTACTTGGGTGTGGCTGTGTGTGTACCCCGGAAGCGGTCTCAGCCCGGGCTGACACACACAGGGGGTGAGGTGACAGAGGGTGACAGACAGAGGGAGACAGACAGAGGGAGATAGAGGAAGGGAGACAGAGACAGGCAGAGGGAGGGAGACAGAGACAGACAGAGGGAGACAGAGAGAGAGGGAGACAGAGGGAGACAGAGGGAGAGGGAGACAGAGAGAGGGAGACAGAGAGAGAGAGAGGGAGACAGAGGGAGGGAGACAGAGGGAGGGAGTCGGGGGAGACAGAGGGAGGGAGGGAGAGGGAGACAGAGAGAGGGAGACAGACAGAGGGCGACAGAGGGAGATAGAGGGAGGGAGACAGACAGAGGGAGACAGACAGAGGGACATAGACAGAGGGAGACAGAGAGAGGCAGACAGAGGGCGACAGACAGAGGGAGATAGACAGAGGGAGGGAGACAGACAGAGGGAGAAAGAGGGTGACAGACAGAGGGAGGAGGGTGACAGAGGGAGGGAAACAGAGGGTGCAAGACGGCGAGAGACAGAGGGAGGTAGACAGACAGAGGGAGACAGAGCGAGGGAGACAGAGTGAATGAGACAGAGGGAGACAGAGAGAGGGAGGGAGACAGACAGAGGGAGACAGACAGAAGGAGGAGGGCGACAGAGGGAGGGAAACAGAGGGAGCGAGACAGAGAGAGACAGAGGGCGGTAGACAGACAGAGGGTGACAGAGGGAGGGAGACAGAGTGAATGAGACAGAGGGAGACAGAGAGAGAGAGAGGGAGAGAGGGAGGGAGAGAGAGGGAGAGAGAGAGTGATAGAGAGAGGGAGGGAGACAGAGAGAGAGAGAGAGAGAGAGAGGGAGGGAGACAGAGAGAGGGAGGGAGAGATAGAGAGAGGGAGGGAGGGGGACAGAGAGAGAGAGAGAGAGATACAGAGAGAGAGAGAGAGAGAGAGAGAAAGATGTGTGTATGTCGGATCTGGTGGCTCAGTGGATGAAGGCGTCCGCTGCAGGCGCCTGTGTTCAACCTCATGGTCGCAGTCTTTTTTTCTCACTCTAGCCCCGCCCCCTTCCCCCACTGACCCCACCCCCACCAGTGTGGCCCTCAGCCACAAACCACACTGCAAATTTGGCCCCCGAGAGAAAGTTTGTGTGTACCCATGCTCTATCAGGAGTGTCTATTTGTTTCTGTGTTCAGCAAACTTTCACCTACGGCCCAATCCCACTAGATTGACCACACTTCGCTAGTGTCACACACCCAGTCGTCACATCCTACATCTTTTCTTCCACCATTTCCGTCACATTCTTAGCTGCAACATTGTCTATGGGCGAAGCAGCCAGTTATGAGGGTCATTGGATTGTACATTGTCTGTCACCTAACCTCCTTGGCTCCGGATCTCCACTCCCAAGCTGACTGGTAGATCCCTTTGCATACAATGGTAACCGATGTTCCATTCTTTGGTCCCTTTCACCCTCTCTCCCGTATCCCTCCAAGCATTCACCAGATGTCTTCATGTTTGTCCTTTTTGGGTCTCGCCTGAGCCAGCGCTTCAGCGCTGCTCTCGCGAGAGCTTTTGTAAAAGGGGGATCTGGAAGTGCACACAGTGCTTTTCAGGCCTCCAAATACAGTGCATGTGCGCCAGGCACGCGCACCATTTGGCAGCCTGAAAAGCACTGCCTGATCACTTTCACGGCCGCTTTGATGTCCTCAGTGAGCCGCGTGGCCACTGAGGACATCAAAGTGCACACCATTTGCCACCGCCTTCTTGCTTGTTATTGTCTAGCTAGGTGTTAAAGCGCTGCCTCGTGTGGTTTCTATCTATTTTGTTTCTCCTTCCTGTTCGTCCTTGTTTCCTTTGATCTCTATCTTTCCCTTTCTCAATCTCACCCTCTCCCTGCCTTTTACAACTGCGGCCGCACCACTGTGCCCGCCCCCACTCCCCCCTCCCACTCCCTCCTCGTCAGCTTCAGTGCGCTCTTGTTCCAATATGCCACGGGGTGACGGGAAACAAAGTGAAAGCAATCTCCATTGGACGCAGACTCTTACGCTGAACAAGCATTTGCAATGCATTAGGTCTCGCATTTACACGAGTTTGAGCTATTGACATTGCAAATAACAATGCCTATTGGCATTGTCATTTACAATGCTAATAGCTTTAACTTGTGTAACTGCGAGACCTATTGCATTGCAAATGCTTGTTTTATCTGCTTCCTCACAATCCCTCTAGCCAGTGAAATATAAGAATTCCACTTCTGAGATAACTTTTAAGTGGACCGGGAATAGCATTACGCACTTCACATTATGGTCCCTTATATTAAAGTGCCACCTCTGTTTCTGTGCCGCCATGGTAAAAAAAAGTCTGAAAACCTGACAAACTGTTGAATTCTTGTATTGGATTGCCCCTTGGTGTCTGACTCCTTGTAATGTGGAATCTCTTTCACAAAATTAAAGATTCTTGCTGTGATGCCGTAGGTGTTGTCCCCAGCTGCAGAGGAGAGTCCAGTTTTCTGTGGACTGTCTTGACCACAAAGAGCTTAGGGCTTGATTTACAAACAGTTTGCGAGTCATTAACCAGTCACAAACTGGTTAGTGTCCAATAATTATGCTGTTGACGATGTATGCTGCCTCTCTAGATCAATGATTCTCAAAATTGCACACTGCACTAACTAAATACCGAGGGGCAGATTTACAAGCCCCCTGCGCCACCAGTGTGTCACTTTTTGTGACGTACTGGTGGCGCATGTTACTTCTCCATATTTACTCGGTGAGGAAAAGCCACCCTGCGTGACTTTTCCTCTCCTTGTAAATATGGCCCCTTCACACGCAACACTTTGCGTGGAAGGGGCGTTCCATGGGTGTTGCTGTGGGTGTTCCCACGCAACACCCATTGAACAAGACACATTTCTAAATTTTTGAGGAATCATAAATCTGGAAATGCGTGTCATTGCTACACCTCCCCAGTGGAGGCGTAGTGAGGCGCAACGAAGAGAAATGTTTTCATTTCTCTTTGTTTTTTCCTCTTTCAAAGCGTGCTGCATTCTACAGCACACATTGAAAGAGGAAAATGCCTGTAGTGATTGTTTTTGTGCAGAAAGGTGCCTCTTTCTGCACAAAAATTATCTCCTCTATGACACAGGCATCTTTGCACCATGGTGCAAGGGTGCCTGCACCGGCGCATGGCTGCAGTTTGTCTGCCAGTGCAGGGGGAAGCACAGGAATGAGACATATTATTGTAAATATGTCGCATTCATGTGCTTCGGAAGTGCCGCAGTGTGGCGCAGCCAAAGGGCTTGCGTTGCTGCGCTGCGGCACTTCCTTGTAGTTCTGCCCCCAAATTCTTATTTTTGCGATAGAAATTACCAAATCACAACATGCGATTGAAAAAGCGAGTCACTATTTTGATTTATAAAACAGTAGCAATTAGGAAATTTGTTATAACACTGCGTCTTACACGTGCAAAAACCATGAATTTGAATCAGGTGGTAACTAGGGCCCAAAATGTTTTGTAATCTTTCACAATGGCTGCACTCTGTGCTTGAGTGAGGTGGATGCAAAATCTGGGAGCTCAATAAAGGAGAAGGAGGAAAGGAAGAACATTCAGGCAGACAGGGGTTTTGGGGGGGCAGCCGACCGAAGGGAGGTCTCCCCCATGGCCGGTTTGGGAGGGTGGTGGGGCAGCCCCCGTTCCTCCATTTTGAGGGTTGGGCTACAAACATGTAGCCCAAGTATAAGGGCTGTGTGTGCTCCCTCCCAGCCACCATTCTAGGTTTGGTGACCTAGTGAAAGGGAGCGTGTGCGATAGATTCGGTTTTTTCCCTCCCTCCCATCCCTCTCTTTTCTTCGTTTGGGGGAATTTTTTCTGTAAGGTTTTTATCTTTTTGGTTAGGCTTTCTTTCTTGGGACAGGTGATCAATGGGTAGTATTTATTGTCGTTTGGAACAGATGCAGTGCGGGGGTTATTGAAAGTTTGCCAGGGTTGGCAGAAGTTTTTGGGTTATTGTTGAAGTTGAATTTATCGACAGGGAAGGGGTAGGCAGGTTATTTTGTTTAGTTATAGAAGTTTACTGATTAACTGTTGTAGAGAGGCAGGCATAGGATGTTGGTTAATTGAAGTGTATAATTAAAGGGTACAATTTTACTTCAATGCATGTTATTGTTGATTATATGGTAATGTCAGGGTGGTGGCATGTTTAGGGGGATCGTAGGGGTGGGGTGAGGTCAGGTATTTGGATGTATTAGTGAGGTTTTAAGTTTTGTAAGGCAGTTGCCAGGGATGTTATTTGTAATGTGCACCTGTTTCAATAAAGCAGCCTTTTCACACAACAAAATGGTCTGGTTTGGCCCCCCCACCCCTCCCTCCCAAGGTGACTTTGTGTGATCAAACGAATGAGGAGATGTATGCAAGACACAGGTTTACCAAAGAGGTCATTTTTAGTTTGAGTAATGATTTGGAACCTGTACTAAGTACACCTACCCGGCGCAGTGTACCAATACCTACACATTCAGATAATATGTAGTTTACATCCGGTAGCTCGTGGTAGCTATCAATGCACTGTGGCAGTTGCAGGTCACATTTCTCAAAGTTGTTTATGTAGGGTTTTCCGTAATTTTCATGAGGCAATGATTTTTAGAATTAATTATTTCCCATGTTTCTTTCCCTAGCATCCCATTAGAGTTACAAAGTACCAACATTCAATTTTATGCAGTAGCCCATTTTACTCAAGTGCTGAGGGTTCACGCTGGACTGTTCCTGTTGGAGCAGGGTCAAAACTGATTTGCATATGGCTGGGTCAAAATAGGAGTGGCACAGTCAGGGCCGGACTGGGCACCAAAACCGACACTGGCAAAGTGCTAGGACAACCCCCCCAATCCCCCCGCGGGGGGTTGGGGGTGGGGTTGCCAGGGCCAGTTTTCGGACGGTTTTGTTACAGGGCCGATTTTGCAAAATTGGCCCTGTAACAAAAACGGCCCCCAGGGGCTCAAAACTGGCCCCCACTCGTGCGGCGCACCGGGGGATTGCCCAGTGCCCGCTACGGCCTGTCCGGCCCTGGGCACAGTGTGTAAAAGTATGATGGATTGGAATGCTACCCCAAGTTATTGCCAATGGTCAGACAAATTGCAAGCATTCCTTCCATCACCTTTTGTGTGTTTATTGTACTACTCTATTTGGTAAGGGTAGGCCCTGTGTTCACTGGAACCAAGCTATATATGACTGGTGAGTTCCAATTGGGGTGAAACCGGTCATGGGCAGCTCCCCTACATGAGCGTCAGAGCTCCGCCCCCTGCATTTTTCAAACCATTTTAAAATGTCTGCATATTTTTTTTAAAAAGTATTATTAAGAAATAATGTAGAAGTTCACACACACTGGCTGGCTGAGGGCTGCAATCACCCATAGCCAATCTTGCTTTTGTTTAAACAGGGGGCTCTGTTATGCAGAAAAGGGCACATTAATTAATCCCAGCCGGGCTAAGGCTTCACACAGCCCTTAGGCCTGTGATGTCATCATCCCAGCAAAGCCATTGCCTCATGGACTGAACTCCACCTCCTAAATCGTTCGCTATGAAGTTAGCCCCGGGCACTTTAGCCAGATTCCCTGCAGTGCCAAGGGCTTTCTGTCAATCAGGGAATGGAAGGTCCGTCCCGCCGCCCTTTCACAGCTCGTTACACGGTAGGGTGGGGTTGGGTTAGCCTCACTGCTTTGGCCCCACCCTGTCCTGTGATGAAATGTGAAGGGGTGAGGTTTGAGGGTGCAGGCAGGAAAATGATCACTAAGTCTGCGAAGTGTGCCTGCACAAGTGTGATAGCACACTGAACACACTCCAGTGCTGAGTTTCCAGCTCTGTGCTTCGAGTACGCTTCATTTCCAGGGGCAGTTAATTTCCTTTAGTGGACAGATCGATGCTGTATAGGAGTGCGCACTACAGTACAAAGTTAAGCCAAGCAGGTGAGTTTAGCACTGTGTGCAGTGAGAGGTCAGGCACTCGAAATCCGAGAGATGATCTCTGGAGTGTGCACTGTTTACGGGGCATATTATCAAGGTGGCGCTATGAAATCATCGCCGCTTTTGCGTCCGATTTCGTGCAAAAAGCGGCGAAAATGTAATCGCCTTATCAGCAAAGACACGCTACCGCATGTTTTGCTGACTTAGCGCCCGTCACAACAACGCCCCGCTTTGCATCTCTAATGAGATGCAAAGTGGGCGTTCCATCCCAAAATACCTGGAGAAATGTCGCTAACTGACATTTCTCCAATTATCAATGAGGACACTAACAAGCATAGCGATAGGAAAAGTAGCGCTAACTGCGGTTATCACTACTTTCCTTACGCCTGCTTTTAGTTTGACTTAGCCATGATATCCAATGGAAGGTGAATATCATGGTTAAGTCTGCCCTGCCCTATCAGCAAGCTATTGCCAAACGTTGTGCGATTATCGCTGGATTTCCAGTGATAATCGCACATTTGGCAGGTTGCGCCTGGAATTTTATAGTTTTTGAGATAAGCGTTGCTGATAGCACACTATCTCAGCGATAAAATTCAGCGCTAGCCGGCGATAATTATCCTCGCGCTAAGCGCGCTGAGCGATAATTATTGCCGGCCCTTGCTGATATGCCCCTACGTTTGCACAGCTGCTGTATTTTAGGCAAAAGTAGTAAACATATACAATCAATGCATGCTCAATAAGTAATTGATCAAAAATGCCAGTTCGAATAACAATCTGGTTTGTGCGATTAAACACTAATTCACATTGATTGTACATATTTACTAATTTTTCTTGTGTTGCCTTATGAAAGAAAAATCACCGTCCATTTTGTCTTTATAGGTGACATTAGGGGGCATATTTACAAGCCCCTATCGCCATGGGAACGTCACTTTTTGTGATGTTTCCGTGGCAATAGGGGCTTCGCCTTATTTACAAGGCAGTGTTAAGCCACTTAACGTGGCTTTACGCTGCCTTGTAAATAAGGCCCCCTTTCACGCTATGCTTAGTGTGAAAGGGGTGGGCAGTGAGTGTTGCGGTGGGCGTTCCACCGCAACACCCATTGATTTTGATGCTGCCCCCTATTTACAAGGGCAGCGTAAATAGGAGGCAGTACCAAAATTAAGACCAGGGAAAACCTGGAGAAATGCTTTATTTCTCCTCGTTTTTGCTTTTTCCATGTGTGCTGCCTTGTACAGCACACATGGAAAAGCAAAACGCTTTGGATTGTTTATGTTCAGGAAGATAATCCTTCTTGCACATAAACAATCCTTAAAAAAAAGGCATTTGGTCACTTCCATGTGTGCTGCATGAAGCAGCACACATAGAAGTGACAACAACGACATTTCAAGATTATTTATGTGCAGGAAGGGACACGTTCCTGCACATAAACAATCTTCCCGTGCATGCAGACTCCCTTGCACTATGGTGCAAGGGTGCGTGCGTTGGCGCTACATTGCTAAGTGTATCGCCAGTGCAGAGGGAAACAAAAGGGTGCACCATATCCTTGTAAATATGGTGCAGCCTTGCGTTTCTGAAGTGGCAGAGTGAGGCGTCAAGCCATGACGGTCTAACCCTCACTCTGCCACTTTCTTGTACATATGCCCCGGGGAACGTAACACGAGTCCCTGCAAAAAAGAAGCTCAGCAAAATGGCACAGAGATGGGATTTAACATTGTTTTCTGTTTGTGCCTTAGTTGTTTTTCAGGAGCAAAAAAATAAAGTTGGAAATAGCAAAATACAATGAATCATTTTGAGTGCCATAAAAGAAGCACTGAGCACTACAACTTCTGGAGGGCCCCCTCATTGTTTTACTCAATTATCTTTCAGAGATCAGCCTGTACTTGTCTTCCCCCTTTCAATAGAATTGTGTTTTTATGTGTTGGATGCCAAGCACAAAAAAACAATAATCATTCCACATCTCTGTTAATTTCCTGCTCTGCACATGTTATATTTTCCCTGCTAATTATCGTCACCCCCTTTCAATAACGGGTCACAATGCTTTACTGAAAGATTTTTTTCTGTTAACTTGTAACTATGCTCTTAGGGGCAGATTTATAACGGACTTGCGCCACTTTTACGCCGCCGTTGCGTCACTTTTGTGACGCAGCGGCGGCGTAAACCCTGTGCCATGTTGCGCCCCATTTACAACGTGACGCATCTAGGGAGATGCGTCACGTTGTAAAGCTTGCGCCACATGTGGACGTACCTGCACAGGGGGGGTGCGTACCGGCGCAGGAACGCCTCCGAAAAGTGGCTGAGTGAAATGTACAAGATTTCACTCAGTCACTTTTCCGGCCATGCTGCGTCAAAACCCTGCGCCTGCTTGAAGCAGGCGTAAGGATTGACGCAGCATTGTAACGATAGGGCACCCCCGAGCCTTGCTGGAGCTGCGTCACACTTGCAACGCAACTCCAGCAATACGCCAACCTGCCGTCACGCATCTGTTTATCCTTGCGCCACGATGCACTGTATTGTAAATGCGGCGCCTTCTATTGTGGCGCAAGGGTAAACTTTCGTGACGCATCTTCCCTGGCGCATCCATGCTGATTTGCAGGGATGCGCCAGGGAACATAAATCTGCCCCTTAATGCTTTGGTAGTCCTGAATCTCGAATGTAAGACTGGTTCCACTACAGAACTACAATGCCTTTCAGTGTGTCTTGCATAATAAACACAGCACTCAAAGTCAAAATATATTATAAAGTTGAACGGATATTCTATCCACAGAGTTTTAGATATTTCACAACTGGCTTCTCTGCTAAAAACTGTAAATAATATAGTTATCTTTGTCATCTTTCCCTACATTGGGCCTCCTTCAAAGGGTGATGACTCTTTAAAAGACAGAGATACTACTGTTATATGTGTATTTGCACCACAAGCAATTCACGCACAAAAAAGATCATCTGCTTGTGTCCTGTGCTCATACTCAAGACCTTACTATGCTGATACTTGTACATTATGAAAGGCTTTGCCGTCCACTGCAGTGCATTCAACCTTTTCCTTAGGTGTAATATCCGCGTGCCCATTTACTCTTGTAGATATACTCATTATCTTAAGCAGCTGGGAGCCCTGCGTGAGATCTAACTTCATGTTATGGAGGCATTATACAACACATCAAAATGTCCTAATGCATTGCTTATTTGTAGCTTTGTAGTCTTGCAGAACTCTAAAAGCATGGACATTAGAGCGTAATTTCAAAAAAGAATCCCCTTAAATTATTATAGCATTATAGTTTGCTACCAAGGGTATGCAGGGTATAGGCCTTCGACATGAGTTACATGCCCGAGCCACAGGTTCTAGGTCATTCTCATTAATGAGACATGATGCTGGAAAATGCACGATTTCAGCCCTTTCTTAAAAAAAATTCTTAGGGGGATAACATCTTTCCTTAACCCTCTGACCCAGTCTTAGCCCAGTTATGTTCGGTCCCGGCTCTTGCTCAAACACACATAGTTCACTTGACGCCCTCACCACTTTCAAACTCCACCAGCTGCCACTGAAACCGGTCCTGGGTTATTTGTCTTCCGGTTAAGAGAGGCCTTGGCCTGAAAATTTGGGCTGGACTGTTCCTATTGGAGCAGGGTCAAGACTGATTTGAATATGGCTGGGACAAATCTGAGGTGGCATGGAGTGCAAAAGAACGATGGATTGAAATGCTACTCCGAGTGATTGCCAATGGTCAGACAAATTTCCTCCTATTACCTTTTGTGTGTTTGCTATTTTCAACATTAGCAGTTTGCATTTCTTCAAGGGCATTGGTTGTTTGATCAGGGCACTTTGCAACTTCACCACTGAGGTGAACTAGCTCAACCTGCATGTTAGCTGTTCCCCTACACATTGTTGATGTCACTGTAGCCAACCTTTCCATAAAGGCTCCAAATGTTTGAAGACAATAGAGAGTGTGCCTCTGTTGATGCCAGTGTGAAGCAGAGTTTTGTACCGTTTCAGTCGCCATCTCTTTCATTTTCCCATTAAAATCCTCAAAGCCTGTTCCAGTTACAGTATTGCCTTCTCTGGCGACTCTCTCTAATCTTCCTACTCATCTTCTTAATTCAGATGTTGCTCTGTGCTACTTACATCATTTTCATCATGGATTGCTTTGCTCCTAATACATGAAATTGCCAGGAGTAAGTGATGTCTCACAGATGTCTTCCCTCCTAGAGCTCACAGTCTGTCTTACAGGCCTTCTTCTCTATGCACTACAGGTACTGGTGGCTTGCTGTGCTCTTCACTGTCAGCTGAAGTGGCCTGAGTGGCAGTTTGTTCTACTGCAGTTGTTGTGGTGAAATGACTGTTTCTTCCACTTTCTGTGTCAGTGGGAATGTTAATGCATATTTGCTAACAAACACTATGAAAAGCCGATATGTTCTTTTCCAATAAAATGTATTAACTTTATTTGATTCATCTTTGGTATTTCATTGAATACATCCAAAATAAGATACATACTTATTTGTAATGTAATGTAATGTAACTGTGTATTTATATAGTGCACGGCTACTCCACAGAGTGTGCCGGCGCTGAAGGACTGCTAAAACAGGCAAAGTGTGCTCACAGCAACTGACTAGTACTACTTTTGAAATAGCCAGGTTTTTAATTTTCTCCCAAAAACAAGTAGGTCAGATGACTGTCTAAGAGAAGGTGGCTGTTCCATAATGTTCTCTCTATTTGTTCTCTCTATTTGTTAAAGTTATAATATATGTTTTAAAAATGAGTATATATTTACTCATTACATTATTACTTAACTAAACTTCTCTATCTGATGCAGAGACAGGGAATTCAACACAGCAACATTTAACTCATCAATGGCATAAAATGGGACCTCACATTGGTGGCGTGGTCATCATCCATGTGGACAGATGGTTGATGGTCAGGACTTCGCATTGGCAGGAAAAGTGGGGCCGTTGTTGTCGACGCGAAGAGCCTTGATCTCTGTCCGGGTAGGTTGCATCTGCAGTTGGAAGCAGGTCCCACCTTGGCCTCGATGAAGTCCACTCATAATCGTGTATTGACCAGGGTTGGTTCTTTCCCAAGCAAGGAGCCCAGAACCTCAGTTTTATCCCTCTGCATGCTTTACTCCTGTTAACCAATGGTAATGTGCTTGTGGTCTCCCTCTTAAACATGGTAAAATTGGTAAACCCCTAATTGGCACATTTAATTTTGCTAAAAAATGTCACGTAAATGGTACCACATTTACCCAGGGCCTGTAAATTGAATTCTACTGGTGTGCCCTGTGCACTTATTGTGTCACCAACTAAAGTAGCCCAGCAAAACTTCTCAAGACTGCCATAGCAGCCTGTAGTGTAAATTTAAAATGCAATTTCGACCTGTCAAAATAAACCTTTTCTAGGTCTAAACCTTCCTTTGAAATTCATATGTCACCCCTAGGATTGGCCTTAGATAGCCCCTAGGGCAGGGTGTATTGTATTTAATAAGTAGGACGTGTTTTTTCAAGTTTTTCGTGTCCTGTTAGTCAAGAACACCAAAATTTGTTTTTCACAACTACAAAGCCTATCTCAGCCTTTGGATAACATTGGGTTACCTTATTACATTTAATTAGTGCTAACTTTTCATTGGGAGCAGATATGCATATTAACTTTGGACTAGAGGTGGGCGGAGCTCGCGTAGTTGCACTATGCAGAATTCCACGGAGTTGCATAAAAACTCATTGGAATTCTGCTGAGTTCCTCTCTGCCCGTAATGACCCCCTGTACTTCTCTCCCCAGGTGTGTGTGATGAGAGCCCTTCCACCCTTTACCCTGCAGGCACTCCCGCTGTCCCCTTGGAATGCATCAGCCCACCTTATCTTCCACCACCTCGACACAGCCTTCAACAACTTGACAATAGACCGAGTGATGGAAGTCCTGAATTTCGGTGCTGTGAACTGACTCTTCCAGCTCTTGTGTGCCCTGGAGCTGGTGGGTGAGGACAGGACTGACCCGGTGGATGATTGACAGCCATAATTGCCCTTCAAGGACCACGAAGGACTGCCCGCACTAGCTCCACATGAGATGAAAGGCCACACTGTTACTGCAAGGGCTGCAAGGCTTGTAGTACACCCCTGCCCCCTCCAGCATAGGGCCCGGCTTCCCTAGTGCCTGCTCTGATGGGCCTCAGGGCTTCCAGTGAAGCACAGACTGGGAGGGCTGGCCTGTGTGCAGCTGTACAGGGCTCTGCGCCTTCCTTATATGGTGAATAGCGGAGCTGGGAGGCAGCCGCTGAATGCCAGGCATTCTCTGCATTCCTCAGGGCCCTGCTGCCTTCAGAGGGAAAACACACCATTCCACCATCCTCATCGTTACTCCTGCCAAGCTGCAGAGGAGCTGTGAGTGATCATGTCTACCTGGTGCAGGCCACTTTCATCTCCATTCACTGACTACACACTCACGGGGAAGGGCTGGAACACTATAACATGCCATTATTATTCCAGCACTGCCTCCTGCATGAGGCCCGTGCTGGCGGCGGAGCCGTCTCGTGCAGCAGGATGAACTGTCAGCGCCTGCGTGAGCAGAAGCAAAGAGTTTACACCCTATACTTGTGGTGGTGCCCTGCATCTCTGCCTTCCAAAAATGGTGGCACCATCATGCTCTTCTAAAAGAGAAAATCACACTGGACGTTTCAGTTGGGGTGTGGGCATGGGTAGGGGTTTCCATCCGGATTAAAAACAGGAAAATGTCCGCAAATTCCCCAATGGTTTTATGTCAGGGATTACTTGAAACAGTATCACCTCTGTGGTAGAGGTGGACGGTCGGGACAAGCTCCGCCAAGCAGCATAGTCAGATTGTTTTGCCGAACTCTGTGCTCCTAGCTTAGCTCAGAGTTGACAAAGCTCTGCAAACTCCGCTGGCAACCAGAGTTCATTGCCCACCCCTAGTTTGACTAATCTGAATTGCAATTTAAAAAACCTCTTTAAAGATAAAGTCGGAATGTAAAGAGCTGAGCAGACCACCCGAAGGGGGAAAGAATTACCCCCTGCCTTTACTAACATAGATGGGGTACCATCTCGCTACAGTATACAGAATATACAAAAAACCAGCATGGATCGAGATTTCAAATAATAACCTTAACCAGATTGTGAATCCTTTTGCAATTTATTGGATCAATCAATTATCATATCAAAAAAGATATAATATACAATAAATAGTTAATATAAGAGTGAAGGTGCCACAAACATAACAGATTCCTTCTTTTTTTATCTTATTTTTTCCCCTTTATTTCTTTTTATCCCCCTTTTCCCCTTATTACTCTCTCACTCAACCCACAACATTTATTCATGCTCAATCATTCAAACCTCAACCAAACATCTCTCTCATTCAACATCTGTATTTGTACCACTTTAGACAGAGAATCATGTAAAGATAAATATGTACAAAAGGGATAAGAGCAACAAGCATTTGCAATGCAATCGGTCTCACCTATATGTATTTAGCAATGCAGCACATTAGCCTAGGTGCTGAACATCCACTGTTCTTTAAAATGGAGGGAGAGTAAGCACCAAACTGTGTGACATGCCAGGTATGGGAACACATGGAGAGAAATATTGCCTTTGAGTGGGAAATGGTGGAGTCCAAAGGTCTGTTTTCAATATAAAATCTGGGCCTTTGGTGGTCATATCACTGAAAATAAAAGATTTGGAAGAAAATAAAATTGTCTACGGGTGCTCGTGGAAGACAATTTCTATGGACTGGAATCTAGAGCATACTAAAGTGATTCTGGTATTTTACTGACCTTTACTGGTCTTTTTCCATCAAAACAAATAGAGGCAGTTGAACAGAAAAAAAGTCCTTAAGTATATACAAGAGATCTTGAATGCTTGACATAAACACACAAAGGGAAAAGAAGGAGGATGAGAAAGACTTAAGTACTGTCACAAAGGGAGACAGCAGGAACCAGCAAGAGGAATAAACGCGCCAAGGGTGTCAGGTACTGGATTAAAGAGGCCTGGGGTGGTTTCAATTCTAGAGAGCCCTGGTATTCGGGCCTCCGACATTTATTTAATAGCGTGTCCAAGCAGAGCTTTGGGCACTGGTACTCATTACGTGACAAATTAGGCACTGACGCATCTGAAAAGTACTTTTCCTTCGACGATGCACACAGCACTCATCCCAATGCGGCGCAGTGCTTTCTATTCACTTTCCACTCGCAGGCTCCCGCACCCCGCGTGTGGAAGTGCTTCGGGTTCTTGCTCTGACCAACTTAATGTACTGTAATGGAAGCGTAGTTCCTTGTGCGCTGCAGGGCTTGGAGTTTACTGCTCCGGTGTCCCGGTGGGCGAAACACCGAGCGGCTGAAGCACAAGGCATGAAACGCGGAAATTACCCAAGAGCATAGCTGGCAATATTTTAGATTGCTATGTGTGACATTTTCATAATTTCTGTGTAATTATGAGTGCCATTAGAACCACTGGGAGTGACACTTTTCTCACCAGCAAAATCAACCAATAAAAGATGAGGGAAACATAAATATCAGAAATTTGACCCATTTGAGCAACGAGAAACTCTAAGATCTTAAAACTGCTGCAAATTCATGAGGTGGCTGAGTCATAATTACAACGAAATAATCAAAATATCATACATAGCAATCTGAAACCTTGGCAGATATGAAAGAGGGCGAGCATCACTTCACATGACATAGCATTGAAGACCATGCCCATACTTCTGTTCTTGACACCGAGTCTTGTTTACTTAAATAGTTCAGAAAAGTGAGAGAAAGTATGTGTTTTATTCTATTGCTATTTTATAGCTTCTCTTGTACAATGCTGATCATATAATAAACTTGTGAATTTTGGTTGGTATAATGTATTGACTAATAAGAATAAAAAGGCACAAGCAATGCCAATTAGACAAAAATAAAAGAAAAGGACCATGGTAAAACAAGGAGAATAAAACAAATCACTATTACCAGGTGGTGTTTGTTGTCCAAGACAAGGCCATTCAAAAAATTAATTTGATGATAAAAGGTTTTTCACTTGGAGTGGAGTGAACTAAGTGGGTAAAGCTGTTACTGCAGGGTCCACCTTATTCATAAGTGAATGCTGTAAGCAGGAAAGTAAGACTTGTGAACTAACTACTCAGATGTCGCCACTAGGAAAAAAAAAACGGACAGCTAGAAAGCAGGTCACATGGCTCCGCTAAGAATTAACACTAAAAGGAGCAAGGACTTGTGTTTATTCTGCAGAACCACCTAACAGGGTGTGAGAGGCCCTAACACAGAGCCCAGCTGCTTCAGGGTCTATAGCATACATTAATTAGAGTCAGCTGACTCGCGGAGTCCGTATGGCGCAGTTAGCAGTGTCATTACAGCATGGTGCTGGGCAAACCTCAGGAGTTGCTGGGACATACACACAGCGGTCACAGCAGGCTACACAATTCACCACTGCTACACAATTCACTTACTTGAATGAGTCAATAAACTAAGAGAAACCTTTCAAGTCATTTTTAAAACATAGTACTGCATATTTGCTATGCCGTGGGTTTTAGAACAAGCTGCACACGGTTCACCCTGCAGCAGGGCCTTTCTTCCTCCTGCAGAGTACATCTTCTTGCCCGTGCTGTGACCTGGGAAATGTCTGGGCTCCCCAAGAGATTGTCACATACAGGAGACTGGTTGGGCCAGGAGAGGTAGGGGACATGTTTGTATTCAGCAAGGAATGTTAGAGTACTTAAATCTCAGATTTTTTCAAATTAAATCCTGGATGTTTATTTTCTAGTGTAAAAAACACTTAAGCCGCTCTTTTAAATGAATGGATAAACGTTTCCTCTTGAAGCAATATCGTGATCGGAACAAGAGGACAATATTCCCTGTGGGGCACAATTGAAAATGTCTGAAATCTGTTCTTAAGTGTGTTGGATTGCTGAATTTTACTTAGCCCCAATGTATGGAATTAGAGAATTTTCATATTCTGCAGCTTACATTGAAATTATGGTTCTGAAATGGACAGTTTTTTATTGCCTTGAAAAGAAATTGCTGCAAAGTTATTTTGTTTGGAGTTCTGCTGCCCTCTTGTGGGCTCTGTCAGCACTGACATTCGCGCGGCGAATAAGGGAAAGCCGGAGAGCATACATTTTCTTTCGTCTAATTGCTGAACCACGGATATTGTCTCATCTACAGGGTAGGTTATATAATGTTGTGACCCTCAAGCAGTGCGTGTAACAGATTGGAGTAATAACAACAAGCATTGGCAATGCACTAGGACTCGCATTTACGCGAGACCTATTATATTGCAAATAGCAATGCATGCGGGCGACGAGGCATGAGGGGGGTGGCAGCGGCGGCAAGAAGGCATCAGACTGCCAGAGGGGGCACAGGAAGAAAGTAGTCTGTGCTGTGAAGGGGCCAGTAGCCGAGGAAGGCCACAAATGACTGACATGGCTGTTATGGGGAGGGACTAACAAGCTTAAAACCAATCGGAAGGCAGCATTTAGGACCTAAGCCAATGAAGAAGATGGGCCGGAGAGTGGGCGGAGCTTCCACAAAGCTTCCACACCGTAGTGTATACTGCATGCCGCGCAAAGTGATGGCCGCGCATTCGCACTGCAACCCAAGGCGAGACCTAAAATTGACACATATAACTTGAACAGAGTCACACAGAGAAAAATATTTTCATCAGTACGTAAAATCAGACCAGAGGTTTCATATATACTCTCAAGACAGTGATATATAGAGAATAGCAGTATTTATGATGCTCGTCTATATATTAGTAAGGAATTTCTTCAAATTCCTTAAAAAAATTATGAATGTCCCTGTTGTGCCATGGAGCTGTGCAGACGTGCATTTCGCTAGAGACCGATAGTGGGGCCAAAACCTTCCTCAGGGCACAATAGTTTACTTCAGTAGTCTATAACAGGGGGGTAGAGGGACTACCAATGAGGGCACATTACATCGTTTTCCATGAGAAGTCTTATAGGTCTTCTCACATTCTAAAAGTTTGATGGAACCGAGGGCAAAGTACAGGAAATGCTTAGGAAGCATTGGGGTCCATTAGGATCCTCCAGAGTTTGTTAGAAGGAGGACCGTATAGTTGGCTAGGGAAGGCTTGAGCTTTTAGGGTCCAATCATTGCAAGTCTGGATGCTCTTCTGCATCAATACGCAGTGGGATAGAGAGCTGAAGTCTCTAGCAGAAACATGTCCATTTCCAAGTCACCGCCGCCCTTAATAAGGATGCAAGAACAGCTCAGTGTCGAGAAATTCACCAACATGAACTACTCACACTAGGATTCAAAACGATCCTTTGAGATAGAAAGATTTGCTTTTTCGAAATTCACTTCCATTCTACCCAACCTTGTGCACCAACGACTTTGCCTCCTGCAAGTATGGAGTTTAAGGTCAACAAGCTGGAGAGCTACATTGTGGCTGAACTCAAGGGGTTCTGCAGGGAAAAGGGTTTCCAGCAAGTCAGAGCTCTAAAAAGTTGGAGCTGCAGAAAGTCCTTAGAGCCTGGGAGGAGGCCCACCAGTTACAGTCCACAGCACAGGAAGAGTATGAGAAGGGGGTCTTTGGGGAGGTGCAAGAATAGGAGAGGGAAGGGGAAGATGCTTACCCCCTTATGGTGGCACCAAAGGAGAGGAGATGGTTTTCACTGTGAGGTTCTCTGCAAGATCCAAAGCAGGTGCAGCATTTCGTCCTGCTGCTTGTCCCCTGAGGAACTAGCAGAAAGGAAAGCAGAAAGAGAGTTCAGGCTGAAAAGGGGGGAATGAAAATGGAGGAAGCAGATGCTCAGAGGGCTGCAAAGGCAAAAAAGGCTAAGGCAGAGAGAGCCTTGAAAAGGAGAAGGCTGAGCCGAAAGAGTCTTGGCAAGGGAGAAGGTTGAGCTAGACAGGCCCTTAGAGGAAAGGGTGTTGCTGCTGGATAAGGAAAAATCTGTGTCAGAAAGGGCCTTGAATGAAAAAAACTGGTATTGGCTCATGAAGTGAATCTTATAGAGCTGGACATCAATGTGCAGCAAGCCTCAGAGTCCAGCAGTAATGGTGGCAGCCATGCCTGAGTGCCCAGTGAAACAGGAGGGCCCATATAACATAACATATGTATTTGTAAAGCACACCTTCACCCAAAGGTGTCTTGGCGTGGGATAATAGATGTTTATTGTTACCCAACTCAATTGTACTCATTTTATCGACCTCAGAAGGATGAAACACTGAATGGACCTGCCAGGATTTGAAGCTGTGACCATGAGGTTGACCGCAGGTCCCAACAGTGAATGCATCAGTCCACCAAGCCACCAGGCCCAGCTATCTCCAAGGACCTGCATAAATCTGTTGTCGGAAATTATATTGACAAGTGTTTTGAGGTCTATGAGGTTGCCTTAGAGATGCACAGGGTCCTTGAGGGGAACTGGGGATGCAGTCTCTGGAGACACATTCCCATTGAAGGGGATATGCACTGGTAGCTCTAGGGAAGGGAGATAGGATGAGGTTTCCACCCATGAAAGACACACTTGTATAAACGTATGGTCTCAACACAGAAAAGTATAGGCAAACGTTTAGCCAGAAGGTGCCCCATCATTCCCGGAAGGATTTTGTGGATCACTTTTGCAAAGCACTGGATGGTTAGTTGAAGGGAAATGATCTGAGAGCACATGTTCAACAATTGGTTTACAGAGGTGTGCCAACTCCTAGGGATAGTAACCTTACAGACCACAGGGAGTATGCCAAGGAGATAGACCACTGGCTCAGCCCTAGGGTCCACAAGAAGATATCATGGGGGTATCCCAAAAGGGTAGTCAGTTTTCATAACAGAAGAAAGGGGAGGGCAACAATAAAAATAAGGAGTTCTCTAAAGGTTCCCAAAACAGTTCTAAGGGAAAGGATTCCCAGGCCCAACCAGTGGGTTTCCTGAAAAGAAGTCAGAAAAATTCAACCCCAGATGCTATAGATATGGGTACTTGAATGGATACCCCGAATGCACCAGGACGAAGCAGCAACCCCCACCCCTCTAACCCCAGTGGGAAGACACCTGGGTTGGATATTGTGTTGCTTGAGGAGGAGGTTGTCCAGGTTAGCATGGGGGGTGGAGCAGAGGTTACCCTAGTGTCCCTGGGTGAGAATGAGATGGTGCCCAATGGCCACTTGCCTTCTAATATTGCCAGGACAGGCAGAGGGTCGCCATCAATGGACAGCAGGTGCAGGCTCTGAGGGACACAGGAGCCAGCATGACTACTGGCAGATGTCACCTGGTGTCCTCAGAGCAGGTAATCCCCAATAAATTCCACCAGGATGTGATAGAAGACAACCATGAGAGTCACTATCCAGCTGCTCTGTTTACATATGAGTGGGGAATAGGGTACAAGGTTTCTTAAAAGCAGCTGTGAGTCCTGCCATGCCTGGAGATTGTCTTCTTGGGAATAACATGGAGCACACCATCTGGAAGGAGGTGGAGCTCCAGTCTCACCTGGAGATGTTAGGGTTGTCTGAGTGGGTGTGCCTGATAACATGGTCCATGGAAGCCCGAGAGGGTAGTCAAGGAGACCCGAAGCCTGGATAAATTGGCTTGGGTTTTTACTTGTGTTGTGTTTTCACTTGATTACTGTTTGAGTGCTGCATAAATACTTCACTCATCGCCTCTAAGTTAAGCGTGACCGCTTTTATGTTTAGCTACCATTCGGTTCAGCACAGGTTAATTAGTGACTTGCTGTGGTTAACTCTGGCAAGGATTGTGGTTGTTGCTGGACAAGAGCTTATACCCCCCAACCAACAATCCAATTTCTGACACTGAATTTGTATTAACATGCCTAGCAGAATCTTCAGCGCCAAACATAGGGTTAGCGATTCCCAGCAGTTACTAGTTAAAAAGTTCAGAACATGCTAACAAGTGTGGCAGGGAAGCGTCCATTATTTATAGGTAGACCTGGCTATGTGCTGCTTTAACGATCTTAGATATTTACAAATGCTAATGTCTAGCCTTTTCAATAAAATTACTTAATTTCTCACTCTAACGGGGTCCCTTTTATACAGACCTCCTGAAGATAAAAGAAGTTTAGTGTCCACGTTGGCCAACTACTTCACTCCTTTGATGCTGAAATCCTCCAACTACATGTTATTGGGTGATCTAAACTTTCACTTATGTACAAAGGAGGGCAAATACATGTTCGAAATCATGAAACAAACCACTCATCAAGCAGGTCATACCTTAGACTCAATCATTACCTCCTCTGATTCCTGTCTGGTTAGCTAGCCTTTTCCTGTGAGTTGTTCAGACCACCTTTTGGTTCTTTCATAAAATCCTTCCATATCTGCCGGTGCCTGCACAGGTGGTCCTGGCTCTTATCTCCTTTCAACTGGACAGCGCTAGTGCTTTTCATTTAAGTCTGCCAGTAACTGCCTGCCTTCTGGACAAACTACAGATTGTGCAGAATGCTGCTGCTCATGTATATTCTCAATCTTTCTCGGTCTCTCTCGTAGTACATCAGCTAAGTGCTTACACCCTCCCCTTCACTGGCTCTCAATCTATAAAAGAGGTGCTTTTAAAGCCCTTTGCCTAGTCTATAAAGCCATCAAAGATATGGTTCTGGTATAAATAGCTAAAAAAGGTTGTCTTCACTCTCCTTCATACACTCTTCACTCCTCTGGAGTCATAGTTTTGCAAGTGCCCAACTCCTGTGCTGCCGATTAGGAGGCCGGTCTTCTATTCAACAAGATGTGGACCTCCTTGCCTCTTAAGTAAGACATGCTGCTGATCACCTCTCCTGTAGAAATACCCTGAAAACTAGACTTTTCCATCATCTATAACCATTTAATTGGCTGATAAGAATCTTAGGGGCATATTCTCAAGGACTTATCACCGAGTTATCGGCACTTTATCTCAGCCAAAGTGGCGATAAAGTTATCGTCCCATTCACAAACCAGTGCAAACCGCCGATATCACCATTTTTCCTGCGATAGCAGCCGCAAAAAACATCGCCACAGATGACCCCGGTAACTAACGCTAATGAGATGCAGAGTAGGCGTTCCCGTGCAAAAAGCAGCGACAACACCACTCCTCAACATTCTAACGACCAGCCAGATTGGCGATAAGATGACAAAACAGGCGATAAGGCACGTTAGCACCGGATATTTACCACCTGCTCTGACCTGGTGTAAAGTCGGACAACAACCTGCACCATAAATGGGAGCCCAGCCCAGAGCCACACCTGAAGATCACCAGACGCCATGGAGCTACTGATCATGCAGCTCGGAGCCCCAACATGGCAACAACACCCACCACCCCCTGGCCTGCCACCCCCCACCCGGCCCCCCCCTCACCATCCCCCCGGACTACCACAGAGGCAGTGCAGACAAAGACAGTGGACCTTCAGAAAACACACCAGCCTCACAGGCTTAACACCAGAGAATGTCATTGCCCACTACAGGCTCAAAAGGACAACCAACCTCCGCATCCTGACCATCATTGGCCACAGGCTGACGGTAGCAACACAGCGGACTACCAACATCCCACCTCAGACAAAGCTGCTGGCTGTGCTGCACTTGTTGGCCTCTGGTACCTTCCAACCAACAACCGCAAGAGTCGGAGGAGTCTCACAGCCAGCCCTATACAAGTTCCTTACACTGTCCTGGATGCCATCATCAGCTTGGTACCCCAGTACCTTTACTTCCCCCACACTGTGCAGGAACAGCTGGAGACCAAGCAAGGCTTCCCGCACGTGTTGGGGGCAATTGACTGCACACATGTCCTACTTGTGCCCCCTGCCAACACTGCACACAATTAACATAACAGAAAGCATACGCATTCCATCAATGTTCAGGCAATCGTGGACAACCTGGGACTCTTCACCAACGTCGTCGCCAACTACTCAGGCAGTGTGCATGATTCCTACATCTTCCGACAGTCCATCATCAACCAGCGCTTCCAGAATGGCACCTATAGAAATGCACTACTCATTGGTAAGTACCAAATAAACACACCACACACCCCAACTCCACAATCATGCAACTCACAACTCTGTGAATGCACACCTTACAAACCACATACAACATGCCAAACAACATGCCCACCCACCGTACATGACAGCACAATTTACTGTGGTAACCTGTGCTAGCCATGTACATGAGCCATCAACGGCATGGCAACTCAGCCACACAACAGCAGAATGTGTGGAGAGGTGAGAACCAGGCATGTGCGAAGGAGGCAAGTGACACACGAATGAGAATGTATACATTGACAAGTGTGGTGTGGATGTGCTGGCCAGACTGCAGTATGCAGACCACAGACATGCCCATATCGCCATTCACTGCTGGTGTCTGGAGAACAGTGGACTCAACCATTTATTTATGGCAGAGTTCATATCAGGGCACAGGCCTCATCGCAGACTGCATCCCCTTCCAGCTCTGGTGCCACTAACTCTGTGTCCCGAAATTCATGCACACTCTCTGGTTGAACTTTGGTGGCGTCTGAGTATATGGCCTGGGGGTTGTCTTCATCATCATGTAGCGGATACTGACTTGGTGTTAAGAACGAGACTGTAGCATTCATCTTCGCCATACTGCCTGTTTCTGCTTGGTTCTGCCCTCTGCATCTTGCCCCAGAAGAACACCTTCCACTGTCCTCCGGAACACTCCACAACATTCGCCTTGGACATCGACGAGGACCCTCTCAGCTCTTGTGGCCGTACCTCAGTGCATCGCAAGTCACCGTCCCATGGCAGTGTGCCTGTGCCGGCCGCAGTGCCGGCCGCAGTGCCTCCGGGGCCACTAACTCTGTGCTGCTCAAGTCAGGGAACCTTGCTGTTTGAACTTTGAACTTCTGATTGTCTGATCACTGTTGTAGTTCTTGCCAGCACCAACCACTTCCTGAGGGCTGTCCGACACTCACCCCACACCCATCCAACAAAGGCGTCACTGGACATGTGACCCTGGCAATAAAAGGGACCCGGCGCACGTGCCTGTAACCAGTTCCACAAACTATATAAGTGTGTCCCTGTGCTCATTATGTAGACATGATGGCCCCGGGCCCTATCACATTACATTGTGCTGTGTACAGCGAACACAATCATATCCCCACAGGCAGTGTGGTAGACCTGGGACATGTAGCTGCGTCGTACCCCCCTGTATGCGCAAGCAGAGATGGACTGGCGTGTGGCAGTCCAGCGTAGGGGTGTGGTTCCTCAACCCGTTGCTCTGGGCGTGGTAAAGCATTGGCCTTGTGAAGGAAATAACCAATGCATGTGTCTCTGTTGTAGTGTTGGTGCCACCCGTTCCACAATGGCCAATGTTCAATCAATCAATCAATCAAGTAATTTGTAAAGCGCACTACATACCCGTGAGGGTTTCAAGGCGCTGGGTGGGAGAAGGGGGGTTCTGCTGCTATTGGTAGAAGAGCCAGGTCTTGAGTTGTCTCCTGAAGGTCAGCAGGTCTTCGGTTTATCATAGGTAGAGGGGGAGGGTGTTCCAAGTCCTGGCGGCGCGGTGGGAGAAGGATCTGCCTCCGGAAGTTGTTCTATGGATGTGTGAGACCGTGGCCAGGGCGTGGTCAGCAGAGCGGAGTTTCCTGTTGGGTGCGTAGAAGGAGAGTCGATTGTTGAGATAGGCTGGTCCGGTCTAGTGGAGTGCCTTGTGTGCGTGGATCAGGAGCTTGAAGGAGATTCTCCTGTCGATGGGAAGCCAGTGCAGGTTCCTCAGGTGGGGGGTGATGTGGTCGCGTCGCGGGACGTCAAGGATCAGGCGTGCAGAGGCATTCTGGATTCTGGATGTTGATGAGTTTGGACAGTGCTCCAGCGTAGAGGGCGTTTCTGTAGTCGAGTCTGCTGCTGACTAGGGCCTGGGTGACTGTTTTCATTGTGTTTGTCGGGATCCATCTGTAGATCTTGCGGAGCATGTGGAGGGTGTTGAACCAGGTGGAGGAGACTTCGTTGTCTTGTTTGGTCATGGTGAGTTTCGAGTCGAGGATGACTCCCAGGTTCCGTGCGTGGTCGGTGCAGTCCGGGGGGGTCCCCAGTGATGTGGGCCACCAGGAGTCGTCCCATGCAGAGGGGTTGGGCCCGAGGATGAGGATCTCCGTCTTGTCTGTGTTCAGTTTAAGGCGGCTATCCTCCATCCAGTCGGCGACGGCCTTCATTCCCTGGTGGAGGTTGGATTTGGCGGTGAGAGATGTTGCAAAGTAGCATGCCCCCGTAGTACGGTCTCGGACGAAGGTGTTAATCAGGGAGCGCAAGCCCACTCACGGTCAGGGATCACACAAGCCAACTGCTGTGTGTGTCGCTATTACCGCAGCATGAGCCAAAGGTCTACCCCCAACCGCATCGTTAGTTCAGCCAGCCATGAACTCCACATCTGAGTTCGCCCTATCCTCACCATAGGCCTACACAAACGTGGCCGCCCACCTTCATCGCACAACACCACAGTGTCTTTCTCAGGCTTGTGGACATGCTCAGACATACAGGGCAATGATGTATGTATGTATGTATCGCGTATTTGTATAGCGCGGACTGTCACCCGAAGGGTATCCTGGCGCTTAGACAATTATACTGACAACACACAGAGCGATCAGAAGGACTTATTCTAACCTAGGAAAAAGATATGTTTTTAATTCCTTCCTGAAAGAAGAGAAATCCCCGGAGCTTCTCAATGACAGGGGTAGAGAATTCCAATGTTTGGCTGCCACATATCTAAAAGCCCGCCCGCCCATCCGAACCCTCATAACCTTCGGAATTACCACAAGGGGTGCTGACAATGACCGAAGGGATCGAGAGGGCACATACCACTGAAACAGTTCCTGCAGTGGAGCAGGTCCTTGCCCATGAAGTCCTTTAAACACTAGACAAAGTGCTTTAAAGATAATTAGCTGTGGGACAGGCAGCCAATGAAGATCGGCTAACGCCGTGGAAGAAGAGTCAGAACGGCGCCGGGAGAGAGCCAGCTTGGCCGCCATATTCTGCACACGTTGTAGTTTAGCCATCAGGTTGGCCGGAGCTCCTAGCAATAGTGCGTTGCAGTAATCCAGCCTGCTCAATATGGTGCCACGCACCACTTCTGGCCAAACATGAGCCGGCAGCAGCGGAAGAATCTTCCACAGCATGCGGAGCAGCCTCATGCAAGTGGCCACAGTTTTATTCACAAACAGGTCCAATTGGAGATTAGGCCCAAACACTACGCCCAGATTCCTGGCGGAGACAGCTGCCGAGGGAGCATCCTGAAAGGATGTAGGCCAGAAATCAGGAGACAGAGGCCGAGGAACACGGTCCAGCGAGCAGTGTAATACCTCTGTTTTGGAGCTATTAAACTGGAGGGAATTCTGCCTCAGCCAATCTGCAGTTGACGCCATACACTGATGGAAAGTCTCCAGAGGCACCGCATCCTTACCCTCGATGGAAAAGATGAGCTGCGTATCATCGGCATAGTTAATAACCGAAATGCCGAATGATTTAATCAGACTCACCAGAGGGCGGAGATAGAGGTTGAACAAAATAGGGCTGATGGCCGACCCTTGCGGGACGCCCTGCTCCACCGTTTTAATCTCCAACTGGAATGGTGGCATAGCCACTACCTGGCGCCTGTCTCCTAGGTAAGAGATCAGCCAGTCACGAGCCAAACCCTTCACCCCTGCATCCTCGAGTCTACTGACCAGGATGTCATGGTTGACCGTGCCGAAGGCGGCCGACATGTCGAGCAGCACTAGAAAGGCTGCTCGTCCAATGTCGGCTCGCGATCGAAGGTCGTCCAAAACGGTCACCACGGCAGACTCCGTGCCGTGTACTGGTCTAAAACCAAATTGAGACGCGTCCAGGCGGAAATTGGTCTCCATAAAACTGGACAGATGTGTAGTAACCAGTTTCTCCAGAATTTTAATGGGAAAAGGAAGTAGCGATATAGGTCTTTAATTTGCTGGACAGGTGGGATCCAGAGTTTCCTTCATCAGCAAAGGTGAGACCACTGCTAATTTCCAACACTCCGGAACACGTACTAAAGAAAGAGACAGGCAGCAAATAGCGTACAGCGGGGGAAAAAGCTCCATCTGGAATATTTTCCAATATTTGTGTGGCAAAGGGTCCCGAGGGGAGCCAGAGGATACACTGTTAGCCAGCCGGCAGAAATCCTCAAAAGACGGAAGGGGAAAACTATCCAACTGTGCCTGGTCACCACCTGCCCCTTTCGTCTCCATGTCAGCCACTAGTATGGAACCCCGTACAGGCTGGATAGCAAGAGTGGGCGTCGGAGTAAGCTTGCTTAAGATCAAATCGATCTTATCTTCAAAAGCCTGTGCCAAAGAAGTACATAGGGCTTGAGAGGCAGGGATGTCGTTAGCCACAGAGGTAGGTCGAGAGAGATCCCCAACAATCTTAAACAGGGCCTGCGTTTTATTCGATGCATTTAAGAGCGATTCCTCAAGGAATCGTGCTTTGGCACCTTTAATATGCATTTTATAAGTCAGTAGGGCCTGTCTAAAAAGGGCTTTCTCAGATTCTAAATAGTGTTTTCTCCAAACTCGCTCCGCACGTCTACAGCAAAGCTTCAATTGCGATGGCTCAGCAGTGAACCAAGGCATTGCGATCTTGGATCTGTCCCTGATTTTACGCAGGGGGGCCATCTCCTCCAGGGAGTTATGGATCTTCCGGCTGAGGCACTCATAACTTGCATCCACACTATTCCCTAATGGGATTTCCCTGCCCAACAAAGACGGCAGGCAAGATTGTTTAAGCAGTCTCGACCACTGCCTGCCCGTTTTAGTCCTAGTACCGGTACTTCCACTCCCAGTTGTTACCATAGGGAGTGCAACGGAAAAAAGAACTAGGGCATAGTCCGTCCAACACTGAGGGAGAATGTCTCGAACCACTACCTGTCTAGCATCAGCAAAGATCAGATCAAGAGTGTGTCCCTTAGTGTGGGTCTGTGAGTGTACCAGCTGCTGCAAGTGGATGTCGCTACAGGCCTGGACCAGGTCCGAGAGAACCGACCTTGTAGGTCCATCAGGACACAAATTAAAGTCTCCCAGAATCAAAGTCCTAGCATGGGTGTTGGAGAGCTCGTAGATGGTATCAATTAGCTCGGGTACTGCTGACAGAGTGCTGGCAGGGGGTCGATAACACAACAACCCAGGATAGAGAGTGCCACCCTGCCCTATCAAGGAGAAGGCCAGAGTCTCACAGCCCGAGATACTCTTGGTGTCGAGTATTGAAACATCGAGCGAATCCCTGTAAATAAAACCCACACCGCCTCCTCTAGCTCCCTCCCGTGGGATGTGTCTGATCTTATAACCGGGGGGACAGGCTAACCCTAGTTTCACCGCACAATCCGCTCCGGTCCACGTTTCTGTCATGAACAGAACATCTAACTCACAAGACTCTATGAGTAGTGCAATTTCCATATGATGTTTATTCAGAGATCTCACGTTCAGCAGACCGCACGTTAGGGACTGCATATGTTATGTTATGTTATTTGGTATTTTTATAGCGCACAGCTGCCCCAGCAAAGGGGCGTCCTGGCGCTTTGACAGATGCTATAACCTAACACACAATAAAGAAAAAGAAATTAACTAGATACCGGGAACAGGAAGGTTTTAATCGCCTGCCTGAAGGTGAGCAGATCTTCAAGAGCTCGAATGTAAACAGGGAGCGAATTCCATAAGCCTGCCGCTAGCACCCTAAAGGAGCGGCCACCCATTCTGCTCAGCTTGAAGCGTGGACAGATGGCCAGATGAAGCCCCGCCGATCTCAAGGATCTCGAAGGCATATAGGGCGTAAGAAGAGGAACAAGTGCCGGCGGCGAAAAAGATTTCAGAATTTTAAAGGCCAGGCACAGCGCCTTGAACTTAATTCGCTGTCTAACCGGGAGCCAGTGCAAGGCCGTGATGGTACCAGACACTGAACAATGTCTGGGAAGGCCCACAATGGCTCGTGCCGCGGCGTTTTGTACTCTTTGAAGCCTAGAGGCCTCCGCTTGATTCACCCCTAACAGCAATGAGCTGCCGTAGTCCAGCCGAGAAAGTATTGAGGCCTGGACTACAAGCTGTCTGGTAGGGGGATCAAAGTACTTTAGGACCGGCCTAGTACCACGCAAAATTCCGTAGCACGTGGCAGCCACCTTCTTGGTGTGATCTCTGAAGGTCAGCGCAGAGTCTACCCATACTCCTAGATTTCTCACTCCAGCAGCTGGAATAGGAGTGACGCCAAGCTCCGATGGCCACCACTGATTTCCCCATAACTCCGCGTGCTTCCCTAGAACCAACACCTCCGTTTTGGTGGCATTCAACTGAAGGCAGTTGGTGCGAAGCCAGCCGGCTACTGCCAAGAGACCCGCACGGAATCTGGGGGCCTCCACCTCAGGGTCTTCACTAAGTGTCACCGCTAGCTGTGTGTCGTCCGCGTATGAGGCCATCGTGAGACCCCACTGTTTGACGACACCAGCCAACGGTTTCACATAGAGGTTGAACATTGTCGGGCTCAACGAAGATCCCTGTGGTACCCCGAGCTCCAAAGGATAGGTGGCAGATTGACCAGGTGGTATAGCCACTTTAAAGGAGCGGTCTGCCAGAAAAGACCGAAACCACTGGAGAGCGACATCCGTCACTCCCGCCTCCTGTAAGCGTTGGATAAGTATATGGTGGGACACAGTATCGAAGGCAGCGCTTAGATCTAATAGTATAAGCGCTGCAGTATGACCTAAGTCAAGTACCTGGCGAAGATGTTCCGTGATGTAAAGTAATGCCGTCTCGGTACTGTGTCCTGACCGGAAGCCGTTCTGACTGGAATCCAGAATCTGGTTACGAACCAGATGCTCGGACAGAACAGAGTTGACATGGGCTTCTGTTACTTTGGCAATCCAAGGCAACAGGGAGATAGGTCGATAGTTTTCTGGCAATCGGGGGTCAGAGTTGGCTTTTTTTAATATCGGAGTGACCACTGCCTGTTTCCATGCCGCGGGTACCGTTCCACAAGACAGTGACATATTGATAAGATTCAATATGGGGTCACGGCACAGCGGGGAAAGTGTGTTAATGAAGGCTGGCTTTAACGGGTCCGCAGGAGAGCCTGACTTGACCTTAAGGCTGAACCTGTCAAAGGCCTCAATAGACAGTTCAGGTAAAATGGCCAAAGGCTCAAGATCTGTCGTGACAGGGGTAGAAGCCAGTCGATCCTGGTGGAGTGTGTCGAACCCATGATAGATTTTTTCCACTTTCTCCACAAAAAAGGAGGCCAATTTATCACAGTGCGAATCTGTGCAAATCACCTCTGATGAGGATCTGTTTTTCATAAGGTCCTTCAGTACCTTGAAAATCAGTTTTGTAGGATTGGGGCTGGTAGCGAATTCCTGAGCGTAGAATGCAGCTCTTGCTCTGCAGATAGCTCTATGATAGAGCTTCAACTCAGTGAAATACCGAGTTTTCAGCGCAGGGTCATAGGAACGTCTCCATTCCCTCTCTGTTTTTCGGCAGGATTTCTTTAATTCTGCGAGAGACTCATTATACCAGGGGCTAGATGTTTTTGTCCGGCCTTTCGACCACCGCAGAGGTATAAGAGAATCCAAGGCATCTGTAATCCATGCGCAGAACTGTTGATATCCTTGATCCACATTAGTGAAGGTACTCAGAGGGCTTCGCTCTAATATACCGTAAAACTCTTCCAACGTAAGCTTATGCCAAGGCCTTTTAAGGATAGGCTTGTCTGTGGGTATAAAAGGCCTATCAAGGACCGGACAGAACGCTTCTACTAACAAGTGATCAGTCCACCCCATCAACCTCGGTTCTGACAGCCTTAACCCATCTAGTGTGGAGAAGAAGGGGTCAAGAATATGGCCTCCCGAGTGGGTTGGAAGGGTAACGAGCTGAATCAGTTGGAGAGCTTCCAGATCCGCCAACAAGGAGCTCACAGTAGTGGAAGACCCATTATCGAAATGGATGTTGAGGTCACCCAAAATATTAAAATTGGCACAGCCGAGTGCTATAGGACTGACCATATCGGCCAGCGCAGACCTAAAAACCGAGTCATTGCCGGGGGGACGGTATACAAGTAGGCCACTGAAAGTAAACTGATGGGAAAAGGCGACTTTAAAAATAGCGCTTTCACATGCTGGTAGTCCTGACGGCTTCCATTCCGCCGGAAAACAGGATTTGACTGCCATAGCAATGCTACCACCTCTTGTGGTCCTGTTAGATGTGAAGATGGTATAGTTCTGGGGGAATGCAAGATTCAATATGGCAGAGTCGGAGTCCTGAAGCCAGGTTTCTGTCATTACACCGCGTGGTGGCATGAGGCTGATGGCACACAGCCGTACCTGGGTTAAGTTGTAACAGCAGGTCTCTGGTGTACGTGAGCCGAGCAACAGACGATGGTACAGGGTCCCCGGCTCCCGGCACGACCTGTGCGTGAATGGCGCAAACGGGCTTACCTCTGGCGCACCTCCGGCGCGCCGCCGTCGCGCTCGCTGCGCGCCAACGCTGCACGCTGGTACACACATCCCTTATATACTATAGAGCGAATCTGCTGATGTGTCGTAGGAGTGCAAGTGATGCAGCCGCGCAGCGCACACTGATAAATAGGCTCGGAGGGAGGGAGGAGCAGCAGTGAGGCTACGTAATACACAGTGATGCCGCTCATTTGCTACAAGCAGTACATGTCAAACAGGAATCACTAAGTCACACATATCACACACCAATGAACCAGTGAGCCTGCCAACACATCATGCAGAACCAACTATTGACTCATGTCTCTCTGCACTGTCACAGGTGACCAAGGATATGCACTCTGCCCTTGCATGATGACACCCCTCCGAGCCCCGAACACACAGGCCCAGAGGCAGTACAGTGCGGCCCACAAACGCACCAGGGGCATCGTGGAAAGCACATTTGGCGAGTTGAAGTCACGTTTCAGGTGCCTGGACATCACAGGTGGAAGGCTCCTGTACAGCCCAGACATCGTGTGCAAGATGATCGTTGCATGTTGTGTGTTGCACAACATATGTGTACGCACCAATGCCCCATGGATACGAGTGCCAGATGCACTGGACGATGATGAGGAAGATGAGGCAGGTGGAACACACTCCACTATAGCCGCAGCAGGAATAGCCCATAGGAACATCATCATTGCCAATTTCTTCACATGAGCACGTCACATTGTCAGAGTCCTTAGCAATCATGGGACAGTCTTCAAAATGAAATCAGGTACAGCACGTGCAAATGAATTCATTCCAACACACATTCCCTGAGTGCATGTCACTCCTCTGTACAGGCACGTCACTCTGACAAGTGTAAGTGCAACATGTAGTGTTAACAGTCTCATTATTTGAAAATAGATGGTGGGTGTGTCACCTCTGTACAGAGAGGCTGTTTGGGGTTTCACGTTTTCGAAATGCCATTTTTGTGTGTCAAAGATAGTACGAAATCCCACTCATCAGCGTTTCACATGTGTCCAGAATGATTACACATAGGCTGTCATTTGTGACCTAAAGTTTACAACAGGCCTTCTTTTGGTGTCAGATATGTACCACCATGATGCAGGGATGCACCCTGTGACTCAAGTACCACGACATGAGCAACATGGACTCTAGGTGGAATCACTGCCCCTACATTCATCCAGGCTTTCATACTTGATTAATCATAGACATGACACAACTATGTGCATTAGTTTGTATTATTCACGTTCAGTGTAGTGTTGATGCTGTTTTAGTCTTGGGCCATGCAGAGTCCCCATGGAGGGCCAGCCAGAGTCCTTTGGGATTGACAAGTTACTCGGAAGGGGAAGAGTCCAGCCCGCAGGCTGATTGCTGAGTCATTGATTTACAAAGAATGTATGTCAGTCCATATCGAGGTGCAAGGTTCGTGTTGCTGAGTGTATCGGGGGACAGTGGAAGGTGTTAATCCAGGGCATGATGCAGAGGGCAGAACCAAGCAGAAACAAGCCATATGCCAGAGATGGATGCTACTGCCTCCTTCTTACCACTAAGGCAGATTCATCCTCATCTTCGTCCTCTGAGGTTTCATGTGCCTCACACGTGGGTGGTGGGGTTTGGTCTGCAGCGGTGTGTGACACTGACACATCAGGGGCCGGAGATGTGGATGTAGAAGTAGCAGCAGCATTCATCTGCACACTGTCTTGTGGCATCACTCCCATGATGAGGATCTGCAGGGCATGGGGGAGCCCATCTACAGCTTTCTCGTGTGCACCAGTGGTAGCCATTCTTTGTGCCTACATCCGCTCCACGTTCTCCATAACCCTCCTTCTGTTTCCCAAATCACGGATGATATTGCTGTAGCCACTCTGACTGGACAGTTGTTGTTGTCTCCGAGTCATGACTCCAACGATGACAGCCATGGATTGTTGGAGGGCATGGGGTGGACTGTGGGTGCCCGTTGGGGAGTGTAAGTGGTCGATGATGGGACTTAGAAACCCAGGCATGGCATCTAGTTTGGCTGCCATGAGTCCGACCAGCCAGCTCCTTCTGGCGGTCTGACACATGGCGTTGGAACACCATGTGTTCTTAGGTGAGGTGCTGGGAGCCAGACGTGGTGGTGGGTGCTTCCTGTTGTGTGGTCTGTGCAGGGGGTGGGCTCACCTCGATGGTGCTGGGCTGCCATGCTACTGGAGGTGGGGTTTTGGAGGTTGTCCATAAACCGTTGGATTTCGTCATAGTCATTGTCCTGGGAGTCGTCTACGACATCACTGACGTGATGTGGAGTCTGCTCTGCAGGAGGTGTTGATTGTTCCTCTGCAATGTAATGAGGAGATGCAGTTTCACAGTGTGTTCCACGTATGTTTACACATTGGCGAAGTTTACATACGGACTGCATGACAATGTACATTGTGGCTGTTTGTGAGGAGATGCCTTTTTGATGCAGGACAGTGGACATTTGTATTACATCACAGATGTGAGGTTGCACTCGTACATTGTCGTCTCACATTTTTTTTCTCTGCTTTTCTGGTGCATTTTCCTGCATGATGCGTGGGAATTCCAGGGCTGTCGCTGGTTATCGCTGGATTTTGTTTTGTGGTTTGGGACAACGCCGCTTTTTTCGCGTTCGTGTCTCGGGTTTTTTAGGCGTCGCATTGTTTTTACCGGGTTTATTTGACATGTTATCGTGGGACTATCGCATGGTACCACTGGGTTGAGAATACTACGTTAACATGGTGTTGTTTTCAAGCGATAGACTGCGATATGCAAAGTTGTGTTAAGCTAATTTTGAGATAATTATCTCACGTTCTTGAGAATATGCCCCTTAGTGCCAGGACACCCCTTGCTGGAGTAACAGTGCAGATTAGAAATATCAATCATTCATTCATTAATGTCTTAGAGTACATGATCACATGGACAGTGAGGCCGACACCCCCTTCCCCGCTGGCGGCGTGGGGATCACTCACTAGAACAATCAGATCTGCATGGTAGCAGCCACAACAAGCTTCCAAAGTCCCCAACCACAATCAGATAGTGAAATCTCCACTTCCACCTCCACCCGTAGCAGTGACCTTTGTCAATCCGTGGTGGTGAACCACCAAACTCCTGACGTGTTGGAATAAGGGGTAAATAATTGCTGTCCACCTTTAATAGTGGCAGGTGTTGAGTGGGGCTGTAGTGGGACACCAGTGAGCACCATCCACTGTAAGCTTTGGCTGTACCCATCACCCATCCTCTTTGACAGACAGGTGGAGGGGACCCCTGCGTATTTTTGAGGACTTCAGCTTGGTGACATGAGTTCAGTCATCAGAGCAGCACTGCAGACCTTAATAACAAGTTCTCTCAAAATGGGAAATTCCTGAGATTTACCCCACTCTGTTGGGTACATGTTACAATGATAAGTCCATATAGTTCTGTATAGCATTTATTGTATGCATCATACACCACTAGTTCGATGTCAGCTCCACCGGTCAACTCCTCTGTCTCCAACTGACCAGAATGGAACACACTCCATGGAGACAGTGAACATTCCTGACCTGAGCTGACTACATACATTTAAAGGTAAACCCCCCTACTATACAACTACAACACATCCCCCTTGCATTGCAGTTGAAACAGATAAGCAAAATGTGCATGTATGCTTACAACAATATGAATAACCAAAACAATACATACATCTAAAATAACACATAGGATAGAAACAAAATGTGCTGTGTAGGAACAGTAAAAGCATGAGCATTAAAACAAATCATGGTGTGTAGAAACATGAGAAACACAACAAAGCATGCTGTGTAGGAACATGAAAAGCACATGCACTAGTACATGACATAATCTCGAATTCGCAGAGGTTCCTCTGTAAATCTACTGGCAGGTCTGACAGGAGGAACTATTCCAGGAGCATTCCCTTTGTGAAGAACACCAGAGGAACTCATCTCATCCCCATGTGCCCTTGCTCCTTCTTCCACTACTGGTAGAACCATGTCATCCTTTCCAACTGGCAATCTGTTGCCAGGATACCACGCCAACCTAGACATGATCTACCCGTTCCTTGTGATGTACACAATGGTGAAAAGGCCCATAAATTCAGTCACTCCTTTCATCTCCCACCTTCGTTTCTTAACCGGAACAAGATCTTCCACACACCATTTCCTGACTTTAACTGAATCCTTCACATCATATCTACATTCATACCTCTGCTGATAAACTCTGACTCTAGCTCCCATATCCTCCTTATCCTGATTAACTGTTTTCTTAATCGGCAACCAATCTGGATTTAATTTGGAAATTGCCACTCTAACTCTCAAGATCTCAAAATCAGATTTCTGCGTAACACAAATGAGAACAGTGTGATGCGTACACCACCTGTCTCTGAGTACTCCTTTGAGTGAAGTGCTAACTTCCATAACTCTCTGCACGCAGGTTCACCACTCAATTCATGAGTTCTGCAAGACAGTTGGCCTGCAGAGCATCGTGAGCCATCTTCTGATGGATTATGCCAAAATTAGCTAAAAACTCCTGCATTTCCTGCAAGGTGAACTGAACCCTGTTATCAGTAACCAGGTATTTGAGCACCCCTTCACTCACAAACTCATCCTTGAAGAATTCCAAAACTATTTTAGTGTTCACTGTGCCCATGCACCTAGTGGATACTCATTTTGAGGTGTAATCCAGTAACAATAACAAACCTCTCAGTCGGTGGCAACAACTCGAAAGGCCCAATAATGTCCAGACCTAACTTGGTTCAGGGCCATTCAGGCACCACAACAGGTGATAAAGGAACAGAATTAGCAACACTAATCTTATCATTTGAAGCATACATTCCTTAACCACCTCCTTCACTTTAGGGAGGCTCCTGCCAAGATGCCCTTCGTGCCCCAAATGTCTTATCTTGGATTTCAAGCACCTGGGAGGAACAGCTCTTTCACCTTTCATGAGGTCATCCTGTAGCAATGTGAGTTTCTTTCTAAACGTCCAAAATGGTTTTGAATCTGCATCTAACCTCTCATAATCCAACCAACCTTTGATAACACATGTTTTCACTGTGGAAAATAACTCATCTTCTTCAACACACTTTTCCCACTCCTCTCTCGTGATGGCAGACTCCCTGACCCAGCTTAGACAACATGAATCAATAGTGGCCATCTCATCTCTGCACTCAACCGGTAGTCTTGACAAGCAATCTGCTGCCTTGTACGCCAAACCAGAAAGGTATTTTACTTGAAAATTAAACTCCTACAAGCCTTTGCTCCAATGTTTCAGCCTGGGTGTTAACCTCTGACTTTGGCTACAGGAAAAGATCTGCACTAGAGGATGATGTTAAGTCCTCACCAAAAAGGGAAAACCCCACAGATAAAATTTGAAATGCCTCACCACCCAAACAATAGCTAAGGCTTCTTGCTCGATGCACCAATAGTGTTCCTCCGCCTTCTTGAAGGCCATAGAGGCAAACGCCACCACCTTTTCTTCGTCACCTTCCACTTGAGTGAGAAATGCACCCAACCCCTTAAGACTGGTATCAGTGTAAGAATGTTTTTCTTTTTTGTGTCAAAACAGCCCAGGGTAGGCATTCTACCTTTACCGTTCTAAAAGCCAGATCACAATCACTTTACCATGCAAACTGAACCCTCTTTTTTAGCATCAGTCTAATGGGTTCCACCACACTCGCAAACTCCTTTATGAACTTGGAATAAAACTCTGTGAGTCCAAGAAATGACCTGACCTGTTCTTTATCACAAGAAGTGGGAGCATTCACAATACTATCTGCTAAGTCCACTTTAGGTTGAATGCCCTCACCTGCAATGACATGGCCTAGGTAAGTGACTGACATTACACCAATTCTACCCTTTTGCCTCTTCACAGTGAGGCCTTTGTCAGGCAATCTTCTCAAAACATTCCTCAAAACATCATCATTTTCATCTACATTTCTGCCATATACAAGAATGTCATACTGAAAAAATAGGATGTTAGGTATTTTCCCAAGAATCATCTTCATAATTGTTTGAAAACAGGCTGCCGCTGAGGCTAGCCTAAAAGGCTTCCTTAAAAACATATAAGCACCTAGTAGAGTTACAAAAAAGGTCAAGTGCCTCAAATCCTGGTGCAGCTTGATGGTATGCCGAGGAGAGGTCTAGGACACTAAAAATCTTTACCCCTCAACATGGCAATGGGCTCGGCAATGTTGGCGAGTGGCCGGCGATCCATCCAGATCCACCGATTAAGACCTCTCAAGTCCACACACATCCTGATGGACTTCTTGCTATCGTTTGGTGCCAGCGCCCCCAGTGCCAACCACTCTGACGATTCAATCTCTTCAATAATATTCAACTGCAACAACCTGTCCAACTATCCCCTCAAAGGTTCGAGCATCATGTTGGGGACTCTGCATACCTAATACACACAAGGCTTGGCATCCTTCCATAACACAATGTGATGCTCAAAGTCCTTGAGAAGCCCCAAGAACTTCCGGAAACTCTTTATAAAAGTTTTAACCTTCTCCACATCCATTGACCAGCATGACCTGATCATGTGCATTAGGATTCAAAACAATCCCTAAGTCTCTCTGATGCCCCCTCTCTTGGAAACATAGACCTTTCCAATGGTTTCTCTTCCCTTGAATTCAATCCTCTTGATCACATAGCTCAGCACATCAATTCTCCTTCACATTCAGAACCACTGTCTGCCACCATCCGTAATTTTTCACATTTCCTACCATTCATACCTTCCCAGAAGATTTGCAAACCCTTACATAATGCCCTCTTAGGGCTCAATTGTGAAAAGTAGAATTATTCGCATAACAGTTCAGACTACTAGAAATGGGACCAAAACTCCCACATCGGCAGGACTTGAATTTAGTAGTTTCAGTTTACATTTTAGCCTTTCCACCAGGAACCACTTTAAAAATGTTCTCCTCCGTATCCTGCTGTAGATCTCCTTCAACTGTTTCATGGATGCTGCTCGGTGTGGGAGTGCTATTGAATACCACCACAAGACTTTTCATCTACTTCACCCAGCCAGATGTGTTCTCCATCCCTTCGACAATTGCAATCCCCTTCTTAATTGTGGGATTCCTGGACAACAGTTTCTCTTTCAATCCGATGCTATTGGTGCACGTCACCAGTTGCTCCCTCACTTTGGAATCTGTTAGCTCTCCAAATTCACATGTGCAAGCTAAGGTTTTCAAAAAAGCAATATAATTTCTCACTTTCTTGTGAAAAATGTATGTCTTTCTAATACAACATTAATCCATGGAACAAAGTATTTTTCCAACATTTTTATAGACATTTCGAATACATCAGAAGGCTCTCCATCACCATCGCCAGTAGGTATCTTATCAATACTCTCGTAGATATTGTGACCCTCAATCCCAAAATTATTTAATTAAATCGCCTGTCTCCTATTGGTAGAGAACTTTTCCCCACCTTTGGCCACCAAATAGGAATTAATAAGCTTCCACCACCTCTTCCAAGGAAGCATTGCCTGTCCTTTCTCGGATAAGAAGGCTGGGTGCTGTGACATTTTGCTGATAGACATTATAAAGGTGGCAGTTAATACAATGTGTGAGGAAAAAAACTGTTTAGTTACCCGAGAATAGCCCAAAATAACTTCACTGTAGACCAAGTAAAGCAATATACCAGGTTCACTTCTTCGCTACTCCAGCAGAAAAACACTCTCACGCGCAGCCTGATATAATACTAAATCAGCTGATCAGAAGGAATCCCAGGCACAAATGGTGGCCTCATGTCATGCGCGTGATGTCATTGTGTCAATGAGGAGACCACGCAAACCTGAATCCGTTGACACGAAGAGCGCCGTCTGCCTCCCTCAGCCCCTCTTGCTCCAGCAGGGAACGCAGAAGAATGTCCACTTGCTGCTCGTGAGCTGTTGCACGCTTGTGTCCACAAGACTGCACAAATATGCAGAACAACGCTCTCTGACCACGAGAGACCTGCAGAGTGATGCGTGCCTCCCAAGGTTACGGTCACGCTCATGGTGGATGAACGTTTAGTCGCACAGTAAAATTGTGGTAAACAGAGTACCTGGCCACTCCGAAGATTATTCCTGATAAGCCACAATTAGCGATCAACATCCCAGTACTTCTCGCTCCTTCTTCTTTTCGTAGATACCAATACTTCAACAATAGGCCATAATAATACACACGTGAATCATCAGGGGAATTGGTGGTGGGCGCTTGTCCCCAATCAAGCTTGTAACTCGTCACCATTGTTACAATGCTAAATCTATATAGTTTTGTATAGCGTTTATTGTATGTATCAAACACCACCAACAAAATGTCAGCTCCAACGCTCAGCTCCCCAGTCTCTAACTAACCAGAATGAAACACGCTACATGCAGACTGAACATTCCTGACCTGAGCTGACCACATGCATTTAAAGTAGGTAAACCCCCTACTATACAACTACAACAATATACAAGTCAGGGATGAGGGTGGCATCCGGTGGGGACCACCATCTTCATGTTCCCTCAAGTGGTTATGGGAGTTACCAGCCAGATGACGAACATCAGAAAGTTTTAGGAGGTACCGATGCACTAGTGTCCATGGCTGCCCACCAAGGCCCAGCTTCTTCTGTAAATGAGCACAGTAGGAAGCTGGCTTTGTATATACTATTCCAAGGTAAGGTAAAGTGTGCACAGAGTCCAGGGATCACAAGAGGTATAGCAGAGGCTAGATTAGATAATCACTAACGGCTCTCTTTGTGGTAGTGTGGTCGAGCAGTTAGGCTTATCAGTAGGCTGTGTTAAGCATTTATTGTATTCACTCAATCAAGGCTGATCGCACCCACTCAGAGACAAAATCCAGACCAATTAGGTAAGTATAAAAAGGGTATGCTTATGTTTTATTTATAGAACTAAGCAGGACTCAGTACAGGTAGGTCGAATAGTCTTTCAAATGCAAAACTTTACAAGAAAATGCAGCTGTGGATGAAATTGCAATCATTACAGGTTTGTATTTGCTTTCAAAACAGTTTAAAATACATAGAAATTCCTTTTGATTACTTGTTGGATTACTTTTCAGTTTTGGAGTTTTGGAGGTGATATGCTGAGATATCACACACTCGAGTCTACCACTGGCAGGTAAGTACTACAATTTTCGGTTTAAAGCAAAGTTACTCTGTTTTCAATGCAAAAGTTCAACTCAACAGAACATTTTTAGGAATAAAACATCACAACATTGGTTCCAATGGGAAAAAGAGGTTCTCAGTTTGGACGTAAGTAAACATCCCGCAGGAATAGTTTTTGGGGGTTAAGAACCAGGGTTTCCCAAGGTTCAAGTAGGCACTCAAATTGTGCCACCAGTGGCACTGGGGTAGCCGGGTGCAGAGTTCAGGGGTCCAATGTTAGCCAATAGGGCCTTCGGTCAGCAGCTGCTTTAGAGTAGGCCACTCGGTCTTGGGAGCCAAGCTCGTTGGGTTAAGGTCAGGGAAAAGGGGGTCCCAGGTCAGCACCAAGTCCACACCACCAGCGGTGCAGGGGTGGCCGGGTGCATGGTGCTTAGTAGGGGTCGGGAGCCCAATGCAATCCAATTGAGTTTGCCGGTTTGGGATTTTGGCTACAGGCTTGGTCCAGGCAGTCTTTCAGGAGGAACCAACGGCTGGGCAGGTAAGTTGGAGGGCTCGGGACGTAGGTCCACCTCAGGTCCTCTTCTCCAGGGTGCAGCGTGGCAAGATGCAGGGGTGCCCTTTGAGGTTGGATTTCACCTTACCGGGTCACTCGCTTTTGCGGGAGTCTCCATGGAGAGCCTACAGGCGACGTTCTGGCGTCCTGGTGGGGTCAACGCATGGTGGACTAGGACTCTGGAGCACTAGGGGACCTTGCTGGGATCGGTGGGACACTTGGACTCAGGCCATAGGGGACAGGTGCAGTGGTGGTTCCAGGCCTCGAGTTTCTTCGTCCTCAGCATGCTCAGAGTCTGTCTTTAGAGTTTCTTTCAAACAGAGCTGCTGTGTGCAGGAGATCTGGTCTTTGTTGAAGGCAGTCCTCCCAGGGGTTCTGGAGGTCACTGGCTGCAGGACAAGTTGACTTTTAGTGTAGGATCTCTGGCAGCGGCGTCACTAGGGTTGGTGTCACCCAGTGCGGTAACTCATGGTGACGTGCGGTCTGCACCCCCCGTACCCACTAGTGACGCCACTGTTACCACCTAAACAAATTGGAGGCAACCATTTGCAAACAGAAAAGGTCCGCAAGTAACTCCTTCGCCTCTGTGAATGTCGAAGAAAACATTATTTACAAGCAGGCAGTGGTCTCTGTTTAGAAAGTATTCATATTCTTTTTTAAACGCATCCCGTGTTCTAGTACGGAAATTATCAATTTCTTCTGTTCTACTTTAAGCATCCCTCAGATCATTTTAAACTCTCTCAACTAGGAGGACTGAGTAGAATTTTTCTCTTCTTACAGAATATAGAGTAAGAACCAGTAGATGTACCAATGTGAAACATGCTAGAAGCCCAATTCATGCTTTGGCTTTCAGTAAAATATGGTAATACAAATAATGTTTGCATACGTCTCCCACATTTTAGTACACAAATATAAGTTTGGCATGGGACTGCATTGCAGCTGCATTTCTGTAGTGTTCCAGTAACTCTGAGTAGGCACTGAACCCATTAGCAGATGGTTCATTACAAATACAAGACAACCTAATATTTCAGCTGGGACCAAGGTAAATATACAAAGACAGACTACATTCTCAATGAAGTTACTGCAACTTTTCCTAAAAATTTTGTTACTGTGTAGATGTCAGTTAAAAGTGTGATACATGTAAAAAAGAGCTTTTTTTGTAGTGTAAGAGCCCGAATTTATTCAGGTTTAATGAAAGTTTTTGGTCAAATGTAACAGTATTCACAAGTTAACAAGACATACTGAAACACCCAGACACTTGGACACCAGCAGTTCAGCTCTTCAGGCCAGCTCTGGCTGCCGAGTACATACTGTGACAAACAACAAACGCCTCCGCGCGCATGACCCATCCCACTTACGATATGTGCCCTGGCACTGGTGAGGCGTTGAGGAACCACCTGCTTGCGCGCTAGGTGCTGCGAGCCACTGGAACAGGAACATGGCACAACAGCGTCATTACAATTACTGTCTGAGGTGCTATCGTGCGCGCTGCCCGGAAGGAAACGGAAATATTTCAAGGGGCAGGGCAGTGCGAGGGCGGGCGTATAACTTCTGGTTTATTAACTGTTGCGCTGCTACGCACTTCTCCGTGCCCCATACCTCCACATGGTGTCACCCGGTGCGGTCCGCACACCCCGCAACCCCATAGTGACGCCACTGATCTCTGGAAAGTTCACACAGGCCGGTAGGGCTGGGGACAAGTCAGTTCTTCTCTAAAGTGATCTCAACTTTGCGACTTCTTCCATCCTTCTGAGGAGTCAAGGTTCAGGGTCGCCCTCAAATTCTAAATTTAGGGGCATTTACAAGGGTGTGCAGATCGGGACCGATAGGTTCCTTCCTTGGGGTGAGTACACCCCCTATTATGCCACTGTCCAGTGAGAGGGGGCATGAGCCTCTCTCTAATTGGCTGGGTCCCCTCATCTTCAAGATGGAGGGGACTGAGATGTGTGTTTCACCTTGTCTACTCCACCTGAGGGGTGGGGTTGGCAAAGGTGGGCACACCTCTCCTCACTTGGTTTTCGTGCCGATTCTCCAGCCCAAAGTAGGGGTCAGAACCGGTGGGAGCCAGTTGCTGGGGGCAGCAACAGGCCAGGACAGTTTACAAAGGCGTCAGGCCTTTGAAACATTCCCTTCTAGGACCCAGCCCATCCTGGGGGAGGAGGCATGACACCTGTGCCCTGGATGAGCTTTGTTTCTGGACCTAGAGAGCGGAGGCCCTCTACCCAAGGGTCCAGAAACCTGTCTGGTGGTGGCAAATGACAAGCAGCCATTCAGGAACCACACCAGGGCTGGTCGTTTTTCAGAGGGCATCTCTAAGATGCTCTCTGAGTGCATTTTACATTAAATCCCACACTGGCATCAGTGTAGGTTTAATGTGTTAAGAAGGTTGCTACTAAACTTCCCGGGTCTCCATAAAGTCATTATGGAGCTGTGGAGTTCATAATGACCAACTTTTAGACCAAATACTCTTTATGGCTTTATTGAACTTACAATGTCTAAGAATGGGCTTAGACACTGTAGGGGTACAGTGCTCATGCCACTGTACCCTCACCTGGAGGCTAGTCCACCCTGCTAGAGGGGTGACTTACCTAGGCCTCAGGCAGTGGGTTGCTGGCATGGCACACAGGGATGTGTGTCATGTTGACTGTTTACTTTTCTCTGCACCAAAACATGCAGCCTGCAATGGCAGTGTGTGAGTGTTGAGGTACAGGGCCTCTAAGGGTGGCACAACAGGTGCTGCAGCCCTTAGAGTCCTTACCTGGTCGCAGTGCCTTTGGTACCCATGGTACCTTTTACAAGGGGTTTACCTGTGGCCAGAGATGTGTCATTTGTGGGTACAAGGTACAGTTTTGGGAAAGGACACAGTCCCTCGAACCTGATTAGCAGGGACCCAGGGCACATTAAGTCAGTTTGCATCAATTGTCAGGCAAAATGTGAGGGAGTTACTGCAACAGAAACCCACTTTCCTACAAGCCCTTACTCTTTGGGCGGCAATCTTAGAGGTGTGGTCGAGGCGTAGGCGAAAGTTGCACCTTAGTGTCTGCATTGGCTCTAGATGCAGTACTTGTAGACATGTTTACACACCATGAGCTGTGTATGCTCAGCATTTCATGTGATTTCCCCTCGTCCAGTGATCATTAGCGGAGAGCTACATCTGGAGAAAGTTCAAGAAGTCGATAGAAGAATCCAGAGACTTTTATCAAGTTGAAAAAGTTAAAATGTTCTAAAACATGTAGCTCCAACCAGTGGATCCCGAGCTACCAGTAGCTTCTAGACACCTGCAGAGAAGCTCCAAGCTTTGAGTTGATTTTCGTTCTAAAGTTACAGGAAGGCTGTGCTTATTTTACACTATTGTCACCAGGCTGCAGATAGCAGGGTCTGAGAACGAGCAGTGCTTAGGGCAGGCTGGGGCACAGAGGTGAAGAACTGACACACTGAGGTATTTAAATTTTAAATAAAAAGTCCTTGCAACCCAATAAGAACAAAATGATTTTATGGATGCTTTTAAATAGAAGAAAATTAAAATGAAAAGTTACCTTAATGAGTAAGTTAAATCTTCATTTTCTCCCATTTCAAAATGCTGCATTTACAAACAGCAGGCCTCTTACTTCCAGTGGCCAGTAGAAACTGTGCCATATTTAGAACTGAAAATTACTGTCATTTTTTTAAATGCCAGAAACTTAAAGTGAAGAAAAAAAATTCTATGAAACATTAAGTCTTAATGTTTTTATCCACTTTCAATTAAACCAATTACTTCCTAATGTTCTATGAAGCATTTTTCTTCACTTTTAATTCATCCAATTTAAACAAATGGCTTTATTTTTATTTTAAACACAGCAGGCATCTTGCTCTTAGAGGCTGGTAGACATAGTGCCATATTTGTAACTGACAAATGCAGTCATTATTTTAAGTGGGAGCAATTTAAAATGCAGGAAAGTGTTCCATATTATGGACATTTTTGCGGAACATTTCTCTGCACTTTAAATTTCTCCCATTTATAAAAAATGGTTGTAAATTTGTGTATTACATGTAAAAGAGCTATATATGGTGAAAGGTATATCCAGTGGCGGCTGGCAGGACTCGCGGGTGGCGAGGTGGGTGTGGGGGCGAATATAACAAAAAAAACCTTACCTTGCCGCCGGGTCCCACGTCTCTGCTCCTGCTCTCCTGAAGGAACAGGAAGCACAGCAGCCCCCACTGACCAATCACAATGCTGCAATACAGCATTGTGATTGGTAAGCACCCAGGCTTCCCTGACCAATGCAGCGTTGTGAGTGGTTTTGAGCATCCTGGTTCTATGCTCAACCAGGGAATGGGGGCCTGGGCATTTTCTCCATGCAGGCTGTAATGCAGCCTGCATGGAGAATGCGGAAAGTGTGCATGACTAGGTTGGGCGGTCCAAGAGGGCAGACCAAACAGTCATTGCGCACTTAGGAGTGGGCAAACAATTTCTCTTCTGCCCTGCTTGCTCTGAGAGCAGAGCAGCCCCACCCACCTACATGCCCGCAAAGCAGCATGAAGCACGCAAAGTTAGTATCATTTTATGTTTCTACTATGTACTCACTGCTTAAAAGCAGTAGGGTGACGCTCCTCCGCCGTAGCGGAGGAGCGGACACTGGGTATGTCCTGTGCCACAAGTAGATGCCACAAGTAGATACAGCACAGGTTCTCAGTCACCCATACACAAATATTCCATTCATACACATACATGTCCATACATCCCCAAAGACCACAATCTCCCTGACACACATGGCAGCCCTGTCATAGTGCCCCTAGCCAAAGTATTTTGTCCAAACCATAATATCTGTCTCTATGGACATTAGGGTTAAAGGCAATGAAGCTGGGCGTGAGGGTGTCTGGTAGCAATGTGCAAGTTGTTTAGCGTTCAGTAGCTCATGATGACTCTCAATGATCAAAAGTATCTCTCACTACAGAAAAGTGTAATGAAGCTTCATTTTGGGATTTTCATATAGGTTTATTCAGCAGCATAATACATAAGCATCTCTTGAAACAATCTCAAAATAACTGACATACACTAGAGGATTCTGTACAAATAGCACAGTGGAACCCTCCAATGAATACCACCCACAACAATCTTAGTTAAAGGGACAGTACAAGTTACACTTTAGTAATACTAAATAAATATTCACAAATATAAGCCAAAAGGATGTAACACATTTTCCTCTTTTACAAAGAAAACTAAAACTAATACATAAATAACATGACTAAATAATATAAGGTCACCCATAATATAGGTAAACTCCTACTGTGCTATATTTCTACATTTGACAATCCTCCGAACATTCTATATCTTATCATCCTGTGTAACCAAGGATTTTTTTTTTAAGGTTTACTACTTTGATGGGAGGACCAAACTTTGAACCTCCTTTAGGCACAAACCCAGGTTTCCGCATCGTTATCCAATTTCCAATTTCAACAGCATTTTTTTTCACTTCCCACCTGTTGTCATATCCTTCTTTCATCTTACTTTATTTTAGTCACTCTCTCAGCCACTATATTATGATCCACTTTACAATCATTAGTAAGTTTTTTCTTAATCCACCAAGGACACAGATTTGAAGCAGGATCACGTCCCTTAAGCAATCGGAAAGGATTGACCTGTGTAACAGAATGAGGGGTGATACGATACATCCACAACTTATTCCTCAGAACATTTTTCCATTCAGCACCAAAATTCCTTGCATGCAGCACACTCTATTTGAGCACCCTGTTAAAAACACTCAACCTGACCATTTTCTTGTAGTTCATATAAGGATGTGGTAATATGCCTAATACCTCAAGAGATGCTTATGTACTGTGCTGCGGAATAAACCTACAATTGCAACGAAGCTTCATCTTTGTATTTTCATATAGGTTTATTCAGCAGCACAGTACATAAGCATCTCTTGAAAAAGTCTCATAATAACTGACATACACTAGAGAATTCTATACAAACAGTAAAGTGGAACCCTCCAATGCACTTAAAACAATACTACCCATAACAACCTTAGTTAAAGGGGCAGTACAAGTTACACTTTAATAATACTAAATAAATATTAACAAATGTAAACAAAAAAGGATATAAAAAAAAGGTTGGGGACCCCTGTTCAAGAATGCGAGGTGTGGAAAGCAGCTGTGGGTACAAGGAAAACATAACTGGTGATAGATTCTGGAGGCAGATGGAAACATGAGAATATATGTAATAAATGAAGCAAGGGCATGTGGGGGGTAAGGAGGGAGATGGGTAAGCCGGGATGCAAGGACTTGTCGCAGCCATGCCATGGGTGGAAGGGAAAGAGCAGACAGCAGGTCAGCTTGAATAAAAGGACGACAGAGAGGATGTAGCGATGAAAGAAGAAGGTGGCAATGGAGTGGCAATGAAGATATAGGAGGAAAGGAATGGCAGACCATGGGTGGAGTAATGGAGAAAGCAGAAGACAGGGAGCAGGAAGGAAGAGGCAAGGAAAAGGAAGTAGGTAGGGAGGAGGAAACTGTTAAGACCAATGTGAAATAAACAATAGAAATCATTAAAATTATAAGGGAAGTAAGGAATGCAGGAAGGAAGAAAGGAACCATAGGAACTAGGTATGAAGAAAGGAAGAGAGAAAGGGTGAGGAGTGAAGAAAGGAAGGCAAGGAGACAGAAAAGAAGAAAAAGAAAAAGAAAATGAAAACCTTGCCATCTTTTGGCATGACTGAGGCAGACAGAATAGGTGAGGACAGGTGAAGTAGAGATACTTTTCAGACGTGCTGAAACAGTTTTAAGAAATCATGATATTAAATTCTGCTTTTGTTCAAAAAGAAACGTTGTATGTTCAATTCTGTATTCTAACCGCTAGATGTCAATATTGTCACAAGAATGGCCCTTGTTCTAAACATAGTTTATGTTTTGAAATATGATCTCAGCTGGGAACAAAGGTCGTTACCAAATCATTTTAATTGAATTTTTCATACTAACTATTTTTAAAACGCACATGTATTTTTTTTTATTCGTTACACGACCCCTCTTTTTGTGTATTAAAAGTTAAGGTTCAGCCAATGCTGACATGAAAGTTAACAAGCCTGCACATTTGACGTTTGCAGAATTGTATTTGCGTAAGTCCTACTCGAAGCACAAATGGTTTTCACGCCCCGATTAGTCCCGTCTCCAAAAGTTACGGGGATCTAAAGTCCCCCTAGCTGCTGTGGTGTGCATCCTAACTTTCTTGTGTGCCAGGAGTAATACTCGTGCAAATACAATTTGTGTCAGGAATGAATAGGTTTTGTGCAAATACAGTCTGTGTATACATTTGTGTCAGGAGCAAGGCTCGTGCAAATATCATTGGATCCATTAGTAGGACTCGCAAAAAACCATTTGTGTCAGGAGTAAGAATCATGCAAATATCATATGTGCCGTAAAACGTGCAAGTATCATCTTACCTGGAATAGAAGTTGTGCAAATACCACTAATTCCGGAGTAGGACGACTCGTGCACATAACATTTGAACCTGGAGTAAGAATCATGCAAATACTATATGTGCCATAAAACGTGCAAATATCATCTTGCCTAGAATAGGAGTTAATATTTGTTTTGGTAGTAGGACTTGAACCCCAGTAGGAGGCCTCCAACCAACATCGTTTGAGACGGCAGCCAGCAATAGGACCTGTGTAAATACCATATGTGCCAGCAGTAGGACCTGTGCAAATACCATATGTGCCAGCAATAGGACCTGTGCAAATACCATATGTGCCAGCAATAGGACCTGTGCAAATACCATATGTGCCAGCAGTAGGACCTTTGTAAATGTCATATGTGCCAGCAGTAGGACCTGTGCAAATACCATATGTGCCAGCAATAGGACCTGTGTAAATACCATATGTGCCAGCAATAGGACTTGTGTAAATACCATATGTGCTAGCAATAGGACCTGTATAAATAGACCTGTGCAAATACCATATGTGCCAGCAATAGGACCTGTGTAAATACCATATGTGCCAGCAGTAGGACCTGTGCAAATATCATATGTGCCAGCAGTAGGACCTGTGTAAATAGTAGGACCTGTGTAAATGCCATATGTGCCAGCAGTAGGACCAGTGGAAATACCACTTGATCCAGGAGTAGCACTCGCCCAAATGCCATTTGTGCCAATAGAAGGACCTGCACACCAGGAGAGGGACTAAGGGGCATATGATCACGAAATGGCGTTAAAATTATCGCCGCTAAAGCGGCGATAATGGGCTTGGTAAGATGCCCTGGTGAATTCCCATAGAAGCCCATGTTCCGGTGTGAACATGGGTTTCTATGGGAATTCTCCAGGGCATATTATCAAGCCCATTATCGCCGCATTAGGGGCAGTTTCCTGACGCTAAAGCGGCAATAATTTTAGCGCCGTCCTTGATAATATGGCCCTCAGTTGTTTGAGGATTCCGGCATAGATTCCGGCATAGAGAGTGTTGCTGTAATTCAACCTGCTGGTGATGAGTGCTTGCATGAGAGTTCTTCTTGTGTTCTAAGGCAACCATTTGATTATCTTTCGGAGCATGCGTAGGATATGGAAGTGGGAGGTGCACACTGTGTTGACTTGAGCCGTCATGTTCAGCTTGTCGTCTAGGATAATCTCTAGGTTTCTTGAGTGGTCTGTGGGTGTAGGTTCTGGGTTCGACGGCCACCAGGCGGGTTCTCATGGGGAGGTCTTGTTGCCTTAGACCAGTACTTCTGTCTTGTCGGAGATGAGCTGCAGGCAGTTGGTTCACATTCGGTCAGCTACCATGGTCAGGCAGACTCTTGACTGAACATCAGAATTTGTGCAGGTTCTTGCAAAGGTGGGACAACCTAGATACAATCACCAGTCCACAGTTACTGAGTGCCCAGGAGAACTTCATCTGTTGAGAACAGGTTGCGCGGTAGGGTGTATTGGACAATTCTTTACTGCATGTGCTTGGGCTAAACCGTTGATTCATTTAGTAGGAGAGAGACTCTTGGAAGTTATTTTGCTGTTGTCTGGTAGCTGGCACAGGTCTCTTGAGCTCTGCTGTCACTAGATGCTGTTCCATACCTTATGAACCTTTAGAAGCCTGATGATCGGGTATCATGGTAGACAATGGAAGAAAGCACTACAGTAGTCAGTTCTTGGGATGACAAGAGCCTCAGCTACCACGAGGTGCTGTTGAGTCGGGGTGAACGAGAAAGTCTTTGGGGCATATCATCAAGGACCAGCGATAATTATCGCTAAGCGCACTTAGCGCTAGGATAATTATCGCCGGGTAAAGTGGAATTTTATCGCTGAGATAGCGTGCTATTAGCAACGCTTATCTCAAAAGCGATAAAATTCCAAGCGGTAACTGCCAAATGTGAGATTATCGCTGGAAATCCAGCGATAATCTCACAAAGTTTGGCGATTGCTTGATGATAGGCAAGGCATACTTAGCCATGATATCCACCTTCCATAGGATACCATGGCTAAGTCAGTCTTGAAGCAAGCGTAAGGAAAGTAGCGCTAACAGAGGTTATCGCTACTTTGCTTGTCGCTCTGCAGGTTAACGTGCCCATTGATAATTGAAGAAATGTCGCTTAGCGACATTTCTCCAGTTATGTCAGGGTAGGAACGCCCACTTTGCATCTCATTAGAGATGCAAAGCTGGGCGTTCAGAATACAGGCGGTAATGCAAGTTTTCACGCGTGACCTTGCTGATTAGGTGATAAAATTATCGCAGCTTTTTGTCCGAAAAAGGACGCAAAAGCGGCGATAATTTTTTATCGCCTCGTTGATGATATGCCTCTTTATTTGTAGTGAGTGTTGGTGGAATTAAGTGCTGACACGTCAGGCTCTCATATGACTCTCAGGTTTCACATTTCCGTTTTGATAGGAATGCATTCTCCATAAATCGTGGGTGATGGGCACATGGGGTACATGTTGTTGAGGGGGTGTGCTTTTTTCTGAGCTATTCATTTTCAGGCTATCTCTCTCACCCACACTTCAGTGCTGGTGAGGCGGCTGTTGTAAATTGGCATGAGCAGTCTGTTACTTTGACGTAAATCTGCTTGTTATCCAGAGAGGAGTGGGAGTGGTGGGATTAGAGCAAGTGCTTTGTAAGTTTCACGTACATGCTGAAGGGGGTGGGTGATGGGGATCCCTGTGGTACTCCACACGTGCCCTTGTGAGCAGCAGAGATGGCTATTAGTGGCTGATTTAAAGTTTGGAAGAGAGGGAACTCTGCTGCAACTGCAATGGAGTATCCTGGCTGCCAAACCTCAATCCTGCCTGCCTGATTTACAGGCGTGGCCTTTAAGTTTGTCAGTGATGGAGCCTACTTCTGCTGTGTCGCTGACATACTCCACCGATGGCCTGACGGATATGGGCCATTTGAGTTTTGGTGCTTCGAACGCCCGCCCAATTGGACCGCCCAATTTGGCAACTGGGCTTTCCAAAGGACAGTTTTCACTCTCCCTTACCACTGTGAAAAAGATGGAGGTAAGGAACAATAAATGCATTTAAATTACTTGTGGCCATATTATCAAGGAACAGCGATAACATTATCGCCGCTTTAGCGGCAGGAAACTGCCACTAAAGCGGCGATAATGGGCTTGATAATATGCTCTATGGAATTCCCATAGAAGCCCAGGTTCTGGTGTGAACATGGGCTTCTATGAGAATTCACAAGGGCATATTATCAAGCCAACTATCGCCGCTTTAATTTTAACGCCGTGCTTGATAATATGCCCCTCAGATTGTTCGTGGTGGTGGGTAGTACTACTGAAGTACCTATAGGATGTAGCTACTGCCTGGTGCCACAGACAGTGATGCACATGGGGTCTTCTGCTAGTATTTGTTGTTATATGGTTCTTACTTAGCCTACAAGACACAACCCTTATATGCTTTGACTGATTTGTAAAAACAAATCCTTATGCCATGCCATTTTGATTTTCTTCTTCTTGTGTTGTGATAGTTAGAAGGGGTTGTTGAACCCAACGGATGTACATGTAAGTAATCTATGAAGATGATTAATGTGTCTGTTGAATACAAAACGAATAAAAAGACAATTACAAAAAACGTTCACTACTATTTAGAGCCACAGGTCTGGAAGCTGTGGACTTGGGTTCTTCAGGATTTCTGCTGAAAGGACACCACCACACCCACAGCTGCGAGTTAACTGATAGGTCATATTATTGGTAGCCTATACGACTTATGTGCACCTTTCAAAATGCTCCAAAACACATTTGTAGCTCAAATAAGTGGGTTGTTTGCCCAGCTCAGGGACGCCTAAAAACTCAGATTTATATATTGATGGCAGGGCATATACATTTTTCACAGCACCTAATGTCACAATCTCGAGTCGAAAATGAAAAGCTGAGTAGCAATATTTGAACTTATGAAGCCAGATTGTTGGAACATCTTGGCAGCTAGCGCATTAGCTACTAGTTTAGGACGGGGGGGGGGGGGAAGTGACAGAAGCCCTATAATCCATGTTTATCTGTGTGTCAACGAAAATTTGCCGATGGATAATAAATGCACAGTTTCTTGCACCCTCTGCCTCAAGCTCCTTCTAATTGTGTCAGACTCAGCTGTCACCTCTGGAAACTGGAAGTAGGCAGGCCATTGGCAGTATAAGATGCCAGTGCTGCCAATACTGTTCTTTGTATAACAGGAACTGCTCCTCTTGATGCAATGTTTGTGTTGTGTTGGTAAAACTTGGAAAAGTATTTTCAATTCTGAAAACTCAAAACGTGAGGCATTGGGAGTGTGTTTTCATATAGTCCCAAAAGTTGAGGATAGGGTCACAGCAGAAAGAAAATAAAACAAACCACTTAATGGGTTGTATAAATTCTCAATTACTTATCTTGGGATGGCAAAATCCTATCAGATTAGTTCTGCCATGTGCACGGCCACTGCAATTATCTGCAAGGGAGAACTAAATTATGCAGTAGGATGTACTAACTAATGCAACAAGAAAAGGCAAATTATGAGGCTTAGTGTGGCATATTTTGAAGCAGCATTTACCATTTTCACATGTTAACACGGTGTGGACAAATGCTTTACCTTATTAATACGTTTAACCCCTTCAGCGCGGTGCGGATTACCGTGCCGTGCTGAAGGTTCGTTGCGCGGGCGGGGCCGTGACGGAGCGGTTCCGTCATCCGCACAGTGCGACCGATGCGCATGACGGAACCGCTCCGTCATGCGCATCGAAAGGGTTAACAGCAATCAGCAAAAGACAGGTGGCCCACGTCTGTGAGATAAAAGTCCTGCCGCTGCACAGCATGAGACGTGGTAGTGCTTTTAGTAACTTTTGATCTGTTTGAGCTATAAACTTTTTTTGTTAAGACTTGCAAATTCTGCCGAAGATGACGGACAATCTGGCAAATACGGCCAATCCATAATTATGTGGAAGCCACCAGAATCAAAATGTCAGAAGCTCTGGCCATATGTCCTCTTAAGTACTGTGTGATGGAGGCTTGTGGGCCTCTTTTGATACTGGTACCCCGGCTTTTCACGCGTGCGTGCTAACAGCCACCATTCACACGAACGTTTGATTGATGTAATACTTGAAAACTCCGGTGCCCTTCATCCGGCTCAATCCGGGTTTAGGAAAAATTATAGCACCGAATTGGCTTTAGTGGAAATGGCTGAATCCATTAGAGAGTGTCAGGATGCTGGCGGCAGAGCGGCTCTGGTTTTACTGGATCTCTCTGCTGCCTTCGACACGGTACCCCATCATCTCCTACTTTCACGTCTGGCTAGCATCGGCATCACAGGCTTTGCTCTGGAATGGCTGAAATCTTTTTTGGAAGACCGTTCCCAGCAGGTCTGGTCACCTCCCTTCTCCTCTACTGCTAGGAATGTGGTTACTGGTGTTCCTCAAGGTTCTACCTTGAGCCCATTACTTTTTAACATCTATTTGATACCCCTCATTTACTTGGCAGAGGAGCTGGGGGCGAAAGTAATCACCTATGCCGATGATACCCAGCTCTTATTCACCTGGAATGATGGGGACCTGTCCACCTCTCAAGCGCAGAACTGCCTCACGTCTGTGTTTCAGTGGTTGGCACGTGCCCAACTGAAATGTAACGAGGATAAGTCTGAGGTCTTGCTATACGGCTCCTTTCCACCTGTTTTTTATGAAAATCTGTGGCCAAACGACTTTCCTCGTCCAAAGACCGTGGGTGCGTCTGCTAAAAACTTATATGGTTTGGCACCGATCTCCGTTTTTCGGTTCAAATTAGGAAACTCACCAGTGCTTGTTTTGGTATACTTAAATCTCTTGGAAGATTTTTTCCTCTTCTTCCTAGCCAAGCAAAGGAAAGAGTTGCCCGGACACTCATTCTTTCCCGCTTAGACTATGCTAATGCTCTCTATTGTGGTATTCCTGGCTATCTGCTGAGTAAATTGCAAATAATTCAAAACGCCACCGTCAGACTTCTTTTTAACATTTCCAGAAGGTCTAATGTGAGGAAACATCTGCGTGATCTGCATTGGCTTCCAGTGGCGCTAAGAGTGCAATTTAAAGCTCTTATGGTGGCCCATAGACCGCTGCATGGTCTGGGTCCTGCATATATTAGGAAGAGGTTCAGCTTCTATGTTCCTAATCGAGCCTTACGTTCATCCTCCCAACGCCTGATGATCATTCCTCGTTTTCGCAGATCTCGGCTGGGAGGTCAGTCCATCTCAGTCAAAGCAGCGTTGGTCTGGAATTCGCTCCCTTTGGCTATGCGGAGCATTCAGGAGCTCGGCCCTTTTATGAAACAACTTAAAACTTTTCTTTTTAATTAATTCACTCAATCTCCCCGGCTCTCAGGCTCTCCGATAACTGCTCGCGCCAGGATTCTCTTGAGTAATTGAGCGCGCTATAAAACCTTTTATAACATAACATAACATAACTGTATTCTATTAACACTATACCACTGATTTGTAACACAAAGCCAAGAACTCATAAAATGTAGTCCTGCAGACTACGTGCAACATGAAAACTTTGCAATTAACAGGTATGCTCCCTAGCTCGGCTTTTACGTGGAATGTTAGACTTTCAAGTCAAATCAACGCGGGTCAACAAAGTTTACTAAAACTGTATTTCAAACAACAAAATGATGACATCAGACGTGTCTGAGAACACCGTCAACCTAAAACACACGTAACAAAAATAAACAACTGGGCTGGAAGCCAGGAAAAAAAATATTACACAATTTAACGTTAGACGATTGGGATGCATTACAAACGAGTTATGAGACTTGGGGGCTCGCCTCGAAGTGGCGAGAAACAAGGTCTGCAGCGAAAGTAATGTTTTTGGGGGTTGCTTTTCTGGGCAGTGACCGACTCCCAGTCGTCAAAGGTAGCATCCAACTGGCAACAAGCCTAACAAGGATTCACAATGTAATCGGTCCGATTGCATTGCAAATGCTTAAGTTTAAAACTGAGCGCGGCGCCGCTTCACGGACACCGAGCTCCGTTTCTTTATATATTTCTTAACTTCAACACTGAGCGCGGTGTCCTTGAAGTGGGCGCTGCGCTCAGTGCTAAAGTTAAGAAATATATCAATAAACTGGGCACGGTGTCCGTGAAGCGGCGCCGCACTCAGTTTCAAAGTTTAAAAAAATAAAAAGTTAAAACAAGAGCGTGCTGACGAGGAGGGCGTGTGAGAAGGGAGGGGTTAGGGAAGGGGATTCACGTGCTGTAAGGCTTAATGAGCCATTACAGAAAGCCAGATGGCGGCTGCGCGCGTACACTCTCCCGTGAACGCAAGCGCTAGGCCACCAAAAGCCTGTGGCAGCACTTTTAAAGATAATATTTCAGCGATAGCGGTGTTTACAATGGAACATGGCTGGTTTTCCAGCGATGTTCCATGGAAAACAGCAATAACATTGCTGATATGACCCTGTGGTCGTATCAGCATAATCTACCTACCATTATTAGTATGCCTTAGTCTGGAATTTAACAGACGTTAAAATCCAGCGTTAAGGCCGAGGTAGCGCGATTTTATTTATCGCTGCACCTCCTTGTTAATATCGTGAAGCTGCCTTTGCGATATTTTCATGTGTTGTTTTCACAGCCACGCCTTCTTTGCATCTCATTAGCGATGCGAGGCAAGGCTGTGAAAAAACGGACTCTACATCAAAGAAAAACGCGCTAGCGTGTCCTTGATGATGTTGCAATATAATTATCGCCGCTTATCGCCCGAAAACGGACGCTAAAGCGGCGATAATTATATCGCCAGCCCTTGCTAATATGCCCTTTAATGTGGCTTTACGCTGCCTTGTAAATAAGTCCCCCTTTCAAGCTATGGTTAGCGTGAAAGGGGTGGGCAGTGGGTGTTGCGGTGGGGGTTCAACCGCAATGCCCATTGATTTTGACGTTGCCCTCTATGAACAAGGGCAGCATACATAGGAGGCAGTGCCAATAATTAAGACCCTGGAAAACCTGTTTATACCTTGGCAAAATGAGGAGAAATGCATTATTTCTCCTCGTTTTTGCTTTTTCCATGTGTGCTGCCTTGTTCAGCACACATGGAGAAAACAAAATGCCATGGATTGTTTATGTACAGGAAGGTCCCCCTTCCTGTACATAAACAATCTGTAAAAAAAAGTTACTTTTGTGACTTTCATGTGTGCTGAATAAAGCAGCACACATAAAAGTGACAAAATGGCATTTTAGGAGTGTTTATGTACAGGAAGGGACACCTTCCTACACATAAATAATCCTCCCCTGCATGCACACACCCTAGCACTCTGGTGCAAGGGTGCCTGCGTTGGCGCTATACTGCTAAGTGGAGCACCAGCGCAGGGTGAAATGCAAGGCTGTACCATATCCTTGTAAATATGGTGCAGCTTTGCATTTCATAAGTGGCGGAGTGAGGCGTTAAGCCATGACGGGTAACACCTCGCTCCGCCACTTCACTTGTACCTATCTCCCTAAGTCTCCTGTGCAACCTCTCAGTAAAGATGTAATGTAAGTAGATGTTTATTGTATGATTAATTAAAATCTTCATGATGTGTGCACAAGCATGAGCAAAAACATTACATGAACAACCTTAAAAGGGTTTTTTAACATTCAAAATGATCACTGGGCAGGGGCCGGCGTACATGAGGGGTTCAAGTGCTGTACCTTCGTGAGCCCCTTTAACAGGTACACCACATACCTAGGGAGGGTTTGGTACTGGTGAGTAGTGGGACTTTGTACTCAGGGTGCCAGCCATCCAATAGCTGGTCAACCATGTATCAGGCCTGTCAGCACAGGCCTGTAGGGAGCCATTGCGCCACTTCCTAGGCCGGCATCACTTACTCCTCAGCCAAGCCTGAGTGGGTCATCCCATGCAATGAGTGCAACCCCCCTCCCCTGGAAGCCCTGAAGGGTGCAGGGGGGTGGTGGGCTGAAGGCTGGGCTGTTACATATGGACATTCCCTGCCTAGGTAGTGAGGAACCCCCCATGGAGGGCTTCCCCTGCGTTGGAGTTAGACTCTTCCCAGGAGGATACTCTTGGGATGTTGATGATTCTCTTGTGAGGCCCCCGGGCTCTGAGCATGTTCTCACTGTTGAGGCAGTGTTGAAGTGCAGAAACCTTCCTACACAGAGTACAAAGAGGTGCTGGCACAGTGTTCTGAAACATGGGCCGGTCTCCCAACGCAGACCTGGGAATGCGTACTTGCTCCTGTGGTGTGTTAACTAGGTGCCCAGCTGGCCATGCTGGCTCGGTAGCACACACCGGCCCTTGCTTTGTTTAGAATATTTGTCCAGACTGTTGTAGCAGGCTTGAGGTTGCACCCTGGCACCTATGGCATTTTGGATAGGTGCCCGGCCTACTAACATAGGACCATGAGCGAATACCTGCATCCCTAGAGGTCTAATGACCGGGTCAGGCCTGCCGTTGAAGGCCTGTGTCTGTACATCTGACTTTGGGTTTTCTAGTATGGCTCTGGCCGTTGATGCTGCTATAAAGTGTTCATGTTCTATGTATTGAGATATTGTTGATATGGTTGTGATCCGGGATGTACCTTAAAACTGTGGGACAGTATTATCAGGATTGCGAGGGTGGGCCTGGGGTGGATAAAGTGTTGCACCGCATAAGGGTGCTCCCTCTGTGGGGGTTTAGATTAGGAACTGTCCCCACGTGCATTACTGTAGATATCATAATCACACAGGTGGGCCTAGTACTGCTAGTAATAATTCCAAATGTGTTTTATGCCCAAAATTACCCGATGTTCATTTTATAAAGATTGGATAAATGTGTTTAATACAAATGTTTTTACATCCATCCTGTGTGAAGTCTCTTTTGTGACGTTCAGTGTATAGATGGCAGCTGCCTCCTGTGCATTTGCTTCAAACATTGCCTCTGGATTAAGCCTGATTGCTCAGTGCCAAGCTACCCAAGGGTGAGTACAGGTTATATAGCATTGTAATCATCCACCTGTGGTGGGAGTGGTAGGTTTTGCCTGGCTGGTGGCATCCCTTCAGCCAATCATAAAGTGCTGGTTCCAATAACTCCCGAAGCAAAACAAAAAAAGGAAACCATTCAGGCTAAAGTACATTTAAAATAATTACGCTATTTGCGTTGTCGTCATACGGGTGTTGTTGAGCATTATCATTGCTCTAGCTTTGTTGTTAAAATTTGAGGCTGTTTAACTCATTGGAACCATATGGACTAAAGTGCATTCAGGGGGATTAAACTATGTGTGCAATCATGATAGTAATACACAGCGTCTTCGAACTGACCTCACGGGAACAATATGACTCCACTGTCTACTTAATGGCATATGGGCTAGAGTGAATTCACAAGGTTTTAAGCTTTATAAACAATCCTGCCACAAGTGGACTTAGCAAAACATCTTTGGTCTAACCTAACAGATGCAGGTTAATATTCTTTGACTCATTGAAGCATAATGACTAAAACTGCTTTCAAACGGTTAAAAGCTATATGTGCAATCATAGTAATTCCGGGGCATATTATCAAGCACGGCGTTATAATTATCGCCGCTTTAGCGGCAGAAAACTGCCGCTAAAGCGGCGATAATGGGCTTGATAATATGGCGCAGAGAATTCCAATAGAAGCCCATGTTGACACCAGATCATGGGCTTCTATGGGAATTCTTAAAGGCATATTATTAAGCCCATTATCGCCGCTCTAGCAGCAGTTTTCTGCTGCTAAAGCAGCGATAATTTTAAC